>NC_143138.1:12250000-17250000 GCF_059928025.1 Delphinapterus leucas
GGTTGTTAAGCAGAGAATGAAGCACAAATGCTGGGAGAAGGAGACAGGGGAGGAGAAGAGAGGAGAAGGGAAGGGATTCCCAAGTGGCTAAGAATACTTGTTTGGCGGTAGTCAAGAGTATCATTAGTATGAATTTGTAACCACAGAGCACGATGGGGACAACATGGAGACTCCAATCCAACATCACTTCAATCCTCATGAGATATGGCCCAGTCAAACAGGAAGAATCTGGAAAGGGTATACAACTCGATTTGTAGAAGAGAGAATAATTGAGAAAAGTTAGCTATCACTTGGAGTAAGAGTAACATACCATATCTGCTACCACAGCTGATGACATAATTGGATATTAGTTCAACTTGGACCCAGAGGCTAAGTTGCAAAACCAGTCCTGATGGAAAGATGCCTTATCGTCAGGGAGTCCATAGAAAGTACTTAGTAGGAGAATTATCCTGAATTACTGTGGGCACATGGGTCCTGGATAAAAATCTCTGATGGATAAAGAACCTCAGCTCCCTTAAGACACATCATAAGAGCTTTTGGAATAATCACAGGGGCTTTGGGGGAAGGTCCCACAATCACTATGCAGAGACAAGCCTGCGACGGATGTGTGAGTGTCTCCCCTCTTAGACAAGGAATCTTTGCTCCCACCCCTGTCCCCACACCGTCGGTATTTGGAGTGTGGTAGGTCCTCATTGCTTGCCAAATACACAAAACCTGACTTCAATAAAAATAAAGCAGGGTGTGAACAGAAAGGCAACAACAAAGAAAAAATTCAGCAAAGGGTGGCATTTCACCTACAAATGTAGACAACTATTGCCCTCTCATTGAGAATGTATAAGAATGAATAGAAAGACAAATAGGACAAAATTAAAAGTCCGGAAAGAGACAGAAGAACACATTTAAGGTATGAAAAAGGTGCTATCTCAAATAAATGGGGAAAGTTGGATTTTTTAATAAAAGATGTTGGGACAACTGAAAAGCCATTTGGAAAAATATGAAATTGGATCCATACATCATACAGAATATCAGGAAAAACTCCAAATGGGTTAGAGATCTCAATGTGAAAAGTGAACCCATTTATTTTTCTAAGAAAACTTGGGTAAATTTCCAACCTAGTAGTTGGAAAGCCTTACTGTGACTCACTGTTCATAAGAAATAAAGAAACAGGTCGATAAACTTGTCCAAGCATTAATACTATCTTTTGTGTGGCAAAAGTCAAAAGACAAATGACAAACTGGGAGAAATATTTGCAACTTATATCAATAAGGGACTAAGCTCCCAAATAGTTAAAGCACTCTTTAAATAAAATATCATCAACAATAAAAGAAAAATTAACAGTAAAATGGGTAAAATGTACAATCCATGAGAAAAGGAGATGGCCTTTAAAATATGAAAAAATATGTTCAACCAGACTTATAATAGGAGAAATTTATATTAAAATTATATTGAGATATTTCTCACCTATCAGATTGGTGAAAGCTCCGAGTTGAACAATACTTTCTGTTAGCTGGGCTTAGAGCATCTGGCACTTCACATATTGCAGGTGGGAGTGCAAACTAGTACAAGCTCTATGGAGAGGAGTTCAGCAACAGCTCACCAAGTTACATATGCATTTACCTTTTGACCCAGCTCCTTGGAAATCCCCTAAAACACATCTACCTCCACCAATATAAAACATATTTGTATAAAGCCATTAATTGCAGAATTATTTTGTAATAGCAAAGGATTAGAAATAGAAATGTCCAAGAATGAAAACCAATGAGGTTAATAAACTAGTACTAAGGGCCTAGAACACAATGGAGTGCTTGGCAGCCATATAAAAAGAATGAGAGAGTTCTGTAGACACAGATTGTTCTACAGGATACATTGCTAAGTGAAAAAGGGTACAAAATAGTAATGTGCTATGCTATATTTGTGTATGAAATCAGAGGAAATAAGAATATAAATATACATATACAAATATATTATACATTCATGCATGTATGTGTGTCTATGTGTTCTGGATCTTTTGTAGAAAGAAATACTGGAAGAATAAACCGGAAACTATGGTCACCTATAACAGATGTGAGTAGGGGGCCAGGGAAGGGGGAATAGGAATGAAAATGAGACATCTGTGAGAAAGACTTTTTATATCATTTTGATTTTGAACCATGAAAATGTGTTACACAGTAAAAAATAAAATCAGGCAAAAAGAAAAAAATGAACATATTAACTGGATCATTGAACAACCATCAGAAATCAGAGAGATTCCTGAGTTGAAATTTTCTCCATAAAATGATAATTACTATACAAGCCCTCTGGCACTCAGCAACCTCTGGAAATATTAATAAATATGGGGGATGAGCACTCGGCCCAGGTGCCCCATAACAGGCATAGCAGGAATTGCCTGGAAAGAGCGACGGTAAAGACTGCTGGCTCTGGAGACATGGAAAACTTGGGTTGAATCTGCCACTTGCCACTTCCTGGAAGGTGAGTTTAAGGAAGTAACTTAAAAGCGTCCATCAACAGATGAATGGATGCAGAAGTTGTGGGATATATATACAACAGAACATTCTTCAGCCTTGGGAAAGAAGGAAATCCTGCCATTGGCAATACCACGGATGAACTCTGAGGGTATTATGCTAAGTGAGACAAGTCAGACAGAGAAAGACAAAAAAGCCAAACTTATAAGAACAGAGAGTACAGTGGGCTGGGGGAGGGGGGGAGTTGGGGAGATGTTGTTGAAGGTACAAACTCGTAACCAGTAGACAGATTAGTCCTAAAGGTCTAAGGCATGGCATAGGGATTATAGTCAAAAACACTGTGTTATAAACGTCAAAGTTGCTAAGGTCTTAATTGTTTCCCACAAAGAAAGAAATGATAATTATGTGACATGATAGAAGTTTAAGGTGATGCTACTGAAGTAATCATATGGTAATATATAAATTTATCAAAATCAGTACAGTGTACACCTTGAAACTTAATCTCTGATCCTGTTTCATCACCTGCAACATGGGTACCATATGGATTAAGGGAAATATTGCACAACATTGTCCCTGGTTCACACAAAATTAGCCCCATCCCCCCACTTTGTGGAAGGTCTACAAATCCCAGGGACAAGAGGTGACCGTGTAAGCGAGCAGGACCCTATGAGGCCTCCCCAGAATAGACCCCACCCATGTTCTCTGCTGGCCTTTTGTCTGTAGGAAAACTTTAGTCAAAGAATAAATTTAATCAGAGAAGTGAGAAAATTCAGAAAGAAAGGAAAACAGTCAAACAAGACAAAATAATAATACTTTAGCCATTAAACAAAGTCAAGGACCTTTAGTTCTTCCTCAAGGACCATAGGTACTATTCTGAGCCACGTCCTTTGAGCTGTTTTGCAGCTACTGAAACCCCACCAGGTGGGAGAAGTGAACTGTCTGCTGCCCAGAAGCACGCAGACCCCAGACCAGTTGGAACCAGCAGGTTGAAGATGCCGACTCCCACTTACCTCACCACCAACCAATCAGAAGAATGCCCACGAGCTGATCACGCCCTGCTCCCTGAACACTGTAAGACTCCTCACTAAGCCTTCTTGGGCGGGACACACAGTCTTGAGGGCATTAGCCGGCTGTGGCCCCCCTTTGCCTGGCAAAGCAATAACGCTACTTCTTTCTACTTCACCCAAAACTCTGTCTCCGAGATTTAATCTGGCACCGGTGTGCAGAGGCCGAATCTCAGCAACAGCCATGGTATCAGGAGACCCACAGCCTAGGGAGGAGAGGGACTCAGGAAGGAAGTGCACTTTGCTTTATGGTACAAATGGCAGTTCAGGTGCTGGTCTCCCAGACCTGGCAAACACTGGAAACAAAAAGTTCCCCTGGAGAGCCTGCAGAGCGCAGGGCACCGAGCACACCTGTCCAGGGACCCAGAATTTAAACCCAGTCACTTCTGGCCTCCACTGCCTGCTGCGTTTTTCCCCTGCAGCAGTTTCCCTTCCTCTCTGGAATTCTCCAGAAATGGCTGTGAAAGAGTTTAGATTCCTTTGTTCTCTTTTGACCTTTGACTAAGAAGAGTGATTCAAAGTCTGCTACAGGGCAAGAAATGAGCTTTGAAAAGTACCTGCAGGAGATCTGAAAATCTTTGAGCTCAGTTTGGATGTTACCAAGGACCAGACCTGGGATTAGTTTTGGTTTTTTGGGTTTTTTTTTTTTTTTATATAATTCTTTATTTATTTATGGCTGTGGGTCTTTGTTTCTGCGCGAGGGCTTTCTCCAGTTGCGGCAAGAGGGGGCCACTCTTCATCCCAGTGCGCGGGCCTCTCACCATCGCGGCTTCTCTTGTTGTGGAGCACAGGCTCCAGACACGCAGGCTCAGTAGTTGTGGCTCAAAGCCTAGTTGATCCGCAGCACGTGGGATCTTCTCAGACCAGGGCTCAAACCCGTGTCCCCTGCATTGGCAGGCAGATTCTCAACCACTGCGCCACCAGGGAAACCCTGGGATTAGTTTTTTATTCATATAATTTTGTCTCAGGAAAAGGCAGAAACACAGATGCACCTCCTGCACAAACCGTCAAGGTTTGTGCAACTGAGGGACAAACGTTGGCCGGGGATGTCGACAGAAAGCAAGGGGACCCTGGTCTTGGCTCCAAAGTCAAGTCGCTTTCAGTAGATACTGATTCCAGGTATGGAATCAATTTCTGAGTCTGGCTGATTAAGGAAGAAGAAAAAAGAAACCGAAAACTATAATGTTTAGGTAAATCAGTCTTGAAGACACACTGATTGACTGATTGATCATTATTCATTCATTCATTTTACTCATCAAATAAACATGTATTGAGTACCTGTTACACCAGCCTGCATGCTAGTTGGGGAAGACAGAAACAGAGAAACCTGACTAAGGTACTTGCCATGAGAGGAGAATTAAAATCAGGAGGGATTTCAGGTTCTTAGGTTTGGAAGGAATCTTAGAGGTCATCTCACATTACTCCTCAAGATCAGATCTAGCAACTGAAGTGCAGAGCAGTCCTACCCAAAGCGACACAGCTGATTAAGCACAGAGCCAAGAACAGGCTTGGGTCTCCTAACTCCAAGTCCAGTGCTATTTCCATTGCAACTTGCTGGTTCAGAGAAAAATTCTCAAGTGTGTCGGAGAGAGAAAAAAAAAAAGAGAGCTGGAAAATATGTATTTATTTGATACGATGAAGAAAGGTGAGTTGATGGCTTAATTTTCCTCCCTAAAATTCTGGAGGAAGAGAATTCCTTGAAGACAGGTGCTGGGTGGGTAGGGAAAATGTATTTAGTTAATCGTTTCAGGATTCACTCACAAATATGGGCTTCTTGGGAAAATATCCATTAAGATCCTGAAGGAAGGCCTCAATGTGCTTCGCTGCATTAGTGAAAGATGAGTCACCTTACTATCTTACATACTGGCTTCCTCTTCAAAATACATCCCTTTGAATAAAAAGGCCTAGCTATCGTGGTTGAACTCGGATTCACTTGGTCTCCATGGCAACAACAGCAAATCCCCACAAGTCACCGGAAAGGGGCACTTGACATCTTGAAGCACAATAGACAGACCCTTTACATCATAGCGGTTCCTCTCACTGCTAGAAGGGAAGGAGACACCATCAAACACACATTCCACAGCTGCAGAATAAAAACCTCTGCACCCAGCCTGATTCTTGAAGCTGTTGCTGAGTTCAAGAGTCATTCATGAATGTCACTACTTGTAAGTTGACAATTTCAGATGGCTCTCTGACACTCTCCTCCACCACGCTTACCCCAAGCCCAAACAGAATTGGACCCAGTTATAATTTACATCTATCAGAAGTTGGTTCGGGTGCATAAGATAGACCATCCAAATGAGCAGTGACTTAAACACTCAAGGTTTTACTCTTTCACTTAAAAAGTCTGTAGATAAGCAACCTGATGCATTTATAGCTACTCAGCAAAGCCTTTAGTAAACAAGGCTCCCTCCAATAAACTGCCCCACCATCCATCCCTAGGGTATGACTCTCTTCCTCGTGGTGCAAAAGCTATCAAACTTCATTCTGCTGGCAGATGTGGAAAGGATGATGTAATGTATGTGTGCCAGCTATCTTTCTAGGAGGTTCTACTGCAATTGCCGAAAAACGTTTGTACAAATATCTCATTGATCAGCACTTAATTATGTGGTTACACCTGGTTGCAACAGAGGTAGGGCAATATAGTCTTGATTCCTAATAGCTTTGTGCCCTTTTAAAAGGCAAAGGTTCTATTATAAGGATGGAAGGGAGCCAGCAGTCCCTGGTATAACATGTAATCTAGGTCCTTTTAAGAGCTACCTGAACCGTTTAATGCCTCTCTGTACAAACGGCAACTCAATTTTGGCCCCTAACTCCAGTCCACAAGCCCAGTGGTTAAAATGGTCTTCATATAATCATGGGCTAGTGATCCCCAGGTGACGATGTTGGTTGGAGGGGTTACCTCTTAGTGTAGAAGCAGTGATATAATGAAGTTACCAGGCAGGGGGGTCTGGGGACCTCCATGCGTGACTAGAATTCATGGGCAGATGTGTCTCCAGGTGGTTGTGTGCTCCTGTTCTCTCAGCAGCATGCTCGGGCTGGGGCACACCTGGACACAATGAAGCAGAGGGATGCCACCCCACTCCTGTGGACCCACTCATTGACTGCTGAAGCCAGAATATGCATTTGGGGGTCAGCTGCTGAGAGGAGGCTGGGAAACCTGGGGACTCCAGGGCCTGGAGGCCCAGGTGCATCGAGACTGGATTCGGGTACAGCATCTTCTGCTAGGTTATTTATGGGATAATCCTGCTTGCCTCTCCCTGGAATTAGAGAGGGTCATATTTTCAGGGTTTATAGCTTCAAGGAGGAAAGGCCACAAAAGAACAACTTAAAATAAGACCTCTCAGCTTTTGAGATTCAAAATAGACTTTCAAACTCCCAGCAGATATAATAGGTTGTCAGAAAGGGCCTTTGAGTCCCAGTGCCTGGCCCCTGGGTATTAAAAGCAAATGTTTCTGCCATAAGCAACAGATTTGGAGAAAATGCTTGATCCTATGACATAAGAGCCGATGTGCTCAGCTCTTAAGTTTTGATTCCATCTGGGGACAAGGAGACAAGGAGAGTCAGGGAGGAGAATAGTAGAGAAGTAATGATGGGGGTCTGTACCCTGCTGCCTTTGGCCTAGTCTTGAAAGGCAGGGTGCCATGGATGCTCTACATCAGTTTGGGCATTTTGTGCCTTGAATTTTCCCTGGGGTTTTGAGAGATGGTAGGTACCCATGGTGTCTGCTCTTTCACTGTGACACAGGGGAGGAGAGATGACAGCAGGGGACACCTGGGGAGATGGGCCTGAGGTGCCTTCATATAAGCCCCCTGCAGACCTATGGAGCACAGGAGCTGTGATGTTTTCTCAAGGGTCCTAGAGGAAAGGATGCGGTCCAGTGACAGAGGACTTGGGGGCAGTGCATTAAGGACAAGGAGATGATGCTGCGTGTACCCAGGCCAGCCGATAGGGTCAGCTGACCCCCTCAATGCTTCGCCTTTCCATAACCTTCTCAGAATTTAGATGGCACCCCAGGGAGAGAGAGCAGCAAGTTCTGAAATGACTCAGAGAACTCCGACTTGCCATGTCAAGTCATTTCTGCCATCAGTAAATATCCGGCTCAAGACAAAAAATAAGTACAGTTATGATAAAACAAAGAACTCTCCATATTTGGCACTTCTGAGTTTGTGGCCTGAGAAATTCGAACTTGCTACAAAATTGTATATCATCCAGCTTATTTTAAAAACTGGATTTTATTTCATATTACCTGAATGAAACAGTAAGAGAAGGATGTTATTTCTGGGAGGGCCTCATGTGAGTAAATAAGAGTTACTGGGGGGTTTCTTACAATTCTTTATAAATATTTTTTTTTTGCTAGTAAACACATTTAATCAAATACTGTTTAATCAGGCATTATTCATATTTGTGGATAAGCAATTGGATAGAAATCTAATCAAATAAGGATATTCCGTAATCAGCTTATCAAGGGGCCCCAGCAGAGACCCAGCCCTGGATCTTCACAATCTTCCAATTATCCCTGAAATCTTACTGGTTAATCTGCAAGATGGGCCCTGCTGCTCTGCTTAGTGGCTCCTGCAGCTTCACACAATAGTATCCTGCCTCCTCTTCACAGCATCCCCGGAAAAGTTAGATAGCAGGGCTCTAGGATAATTATGGGCATGGTACCCCATGGAGAGTTGTAGTGTTTCTCTTACGTGTGTTATGGCACCTCATGCCCTCAGTGCATTTCATTCTCTCATCCTGGAAAAAATAACCTATCTGTAAATGCCTTAGTGGAGGGTCTTCCCTGGGCCTGTGGACTCCTGTTCTGGCCACTATATTAGGGATGATTCTCTTCACCCATTGACTGCGACACTCGGACTTGTTATGTCACATCTCTTAACCTCTATTTTCTTGGGATACTCACACCTTCCGCATGGAAATGTTGTAGGAATTAACATAACCCTCAACAGCTGGCACATAGTAGGTGCTCATCATGTTTCCTCCCTTTCTTGAAATCTCTTCTGGAGTGGAGAAGAATGGCTGAGAGTTTCCTCCACCCCCAAATCCTATTGGAATTTCTGGATAGAATTTGCTGAAGTTCTGCTATAACCAGTGACATATTTTGAGGCCATCCACAAACTTGTATATTCATACTTCATTTTTTATTTTTAAGAGATCTGAATATTTGACTGCTCTTTAGTAGGAATACTGGGAAGCCTTGATATTTCTCAAAGGGAAGAATGATTTGTCAGTCAGATAAATGTGTCCAAGCTACCTGACATACAGGAGCCCATTGTTTCAATGTTAAGTATTGAATTATGTTAGACAAAGATCAGAACGCTGCTTCTAACTTCCCAATGGATGCTAAAAATAGCTGGGATACTGCAGTTTCATTATCTGGAACCGGGGAGAGGAGACTTAAAAAAATTTTTTAAAAAAAGCCTAGCTGAGGGCCACTCAGAGTCAATCAAGGTCTATTTCAACAAATAGCAACTAAATGTAGTGGCTTAAACAAAGAAAGAGAAAAAATAGAAATCATTTTCTATATTGGCTATTAAAATAAAGGACACCGAACATAAAACTCTATCCAACAAACAGCAAAATATAAAACCATATACTGTAAGGTTTTGATTATCTGGAGCCCTTTGGAAAGCAGGTGATAGCTGACTTTTTCTATATAGCTCAGGATTTATATTTTCAAGCAATGAATTTTTAAGACTTTAAATGGAAATCTCTCTAAAATAGATCACACTCTTTTATATATTCTTTAGCAGAGTATAAAGAACGTAATTTAACCTCTTCCTGACTTGGGATTTCAATTAATTCTTTTTAATATCAATTATTATACGGTCCTGTGTTAAGACAATGACGCCCTCAAAATCGGTCCATGGGACTGTTTGCCTCTTTATTAGTCCCAGATTTCTGTGTTTATCAATATTTTCTCTCGCTACCTGCTGTCACTTCTCACTGCTGTCATATGTCCATCTTAAGTGGACATATGACACTTCCTCCTTCCTTATTGCTTTCAGTGATTGGTAAATCCAATCCAAGTTCGTTAAAGCTATTCGTAAACTAGGAATAAATTGATTCTGAATGAACATTTGAGGGTTTGTGAGGAAGGGGTATGAGTCTTAGTGACTGAACTTTAAGATACATTTTATTCAGAAATTTATTTATTCATTTATTTATTTGTTTATACTCTGCTGGTTCTCAACTATACCTGGTTATCAGTTGATGTGTAATACACTAAAACTTTTCATAAACTGTAAAGTGCTGTACAAATATAAGGTACTGTGGATATCTTGAGAGACTTTTGTATAACCTGCATCATTCCCGACCCATAGGCATGCCCAGCTGTTTTAGGCCCTGAACTGATCACGCTTGTCTACATACTGGTGGACAAGTTATTATTATGTGACTGAGCAAATACAGAAAGATGGTGCTGGGAGTGGATTTTATATTTAGGGCCCCTAGTTGGCTAACAACTACTTGGTGGAACAAGCACAGCAGGGCATCTCGGCCACCAGGCTGTTGCAGGCTGGGTACCGGTCCAGCCAAGTGGTTGAGATGTGCTTCTGGGCACATCTCTGTGATCCCTGGAGGTGGTGGGATCTGGGGCACCTGGAAGCCTCAGGCCGGCCTCTTTTTGCCTTGAGCAGACTTAGTCATTTATCTCAGTTTGCTGTACAAATATTCTCACTTTCTCTGTGTGTCCTGGTGTGAAAATGTGCTGAGAAGGGCTGGCGTTAGGTAGCTATGCTGGATTGCTAGGGGCCAGGTTCAGGGGTATGGATGGCTTATGCTTTCCCAGACCTGCTATCTCCTGGCAATGCTTTGTTCTTGTCACAGTAACAGGGACATCTATGTGACTGGGTGGTCCAAGAGGTCACTGTCACCAAGCTGCTGACCCAGCCCTCTGTGAGACAACCAAGCTGGTCCTAATATGTGGGAATTGTTTAAAATTAAGCTCATTTGGGACTTCCCTGGTGGCGCAGTGGTTAAGACTCCACGCTCCCAATGCAGGGGGTCTGGGTTCGATCCCTCATCAGGGAACTAGATCCTACATGCATGCCACAACTAAGAGTTTGCATGCCAAAACTAAGGAGCTGGCAAGACACAACTAAGGAGCCCACAAACCGCAACTAAGATCCGGTGCAATCAAATAAATAAATAAAAATAAATATTGAAAAAAAATTAAGCTCATTCAACGTGCGCTTATTGAGCACAGACACTGTGATAAACTCTGGAGACGCAAAGGTGGGGGACGTAGGACCCCCACCCAATGAACTTGAGAGGGAGACAGGTGTGTGATGATGTGATGGAGGAAAGCCCCACACAGTTGTGGCCTTCATAAGGGGACGCCTGTCCTTCCTTTATCCCCCAACCCAAACAAGAGATGAACATAGTGTGGCAACAACACCCCATGGCACGTTTGAACTCCTGGGTGGTATAACTGCTTATTACGTGATTGAAGGATCATGGGTCCGTGAAGCTGGTAATCCTGCCATTCTACCTGCAGGCCTCTAGTCCCAGTCTCTGGAGGCCCCCCAGGGCGTCCGACACGTTTAGCCACAGAGCAGGAGAGCAGGTTTAACGTCGCTTCCTGCCACACTGCAGATGCAGACATGAAGTCAGCGAGGAAGCAGACACAGTACAGCAGTTTTCCTCTGAGCCAAACAGCCTTGCAAAGTTTGTTAAGCCTGAAAACGGCACTCTGAGTTAAGTTGAGATTTTTGTTGAGAACAGTTTGGAATTTGTCAGATTGACCCAACTGGACTTAAAATAAATCTTAGTCAACCATTAGGATAATAAGTTTTGACCGACAAGAATAGGAGGAAACCAAACAAGTAAACAAAGCCCATCCAAGGATAGCATCCTAAGTGCCTTGTTTTACAAATCCACGGAGATTTTCAGCTTCAAAAGGAAATACGTTGGGCTTCCCTGGTGGCGCAGTGGTTAAGAATCTTCCTGCCAATGCAGGGGACGTGGGTTCGAGCTCTAGTCCAGGAAGATCCCACATGCTGTGGAGCAACGAAGCCCGTGCACCACAACTACTGAGCCCACGCACCACAACTACTGAAGCCTGTGCGCCTAGAGCCCACGCTCCACAAGAGAAGCCACCGCAATGAGAAGCCCACGCACCACAATGAAGGCCCAATGCAACCAAAAATAAAATAAAATTTAAAGAAAAAAAAAGGAAATATGTTTACTTACGATTCAAAGGTTGTGGTTTCCTTCTTAAACAAAGTGATATGAGATTTTGTTCAGATAAAACTTGAGGGCTTTGTTCCTCTGAATACCTAAACTCTTTAGATTGAAGCTGGGGTTTATTCCTTCTATCCAGTAATAAGGACAACTAACACTAGTTGAGCATTTGTTGGGGACTGTGACAACTGTCTACATGAATTATCTCTTGTTAATCTGAAATACAGGGCATTTTTGGTGAGTCATATTTTATATTGCTTGAGAACAGATTCAAGGGATACAAGAGAGAGAAAAGTGGGCTATCTCAGTGCGTATACAGCATCGCTGTTGTCTTGGCGATTAGCTGAAGCACAAAATTACTTTTGCGACATGATCATTCCTCCTCCGAGACTAGCTATATTTTGAAGAGTTCACATGATCCAAGGACAGAAGCTGTGTTTGCTATACATTTGGATTCCTTCTTTGTACTGTATGGAACCCAATAATGTACCAGCAATGAACTCAGGTCTCCCATATTGAGAAAAATGCTACTTTGGCTGTGAGGAGGTTTCATGAGGCAAAGATTTTTAGACACCCTGAGCAGAATTCTGTGATTTTTCCAGGAAAGGTTCCTGTTTGCCAGGAAAGGTTCAGATGTCTGGAACATCTGAAGTACATGCGCTCCTGGATTAATGAATATTCCAAATTCAAGCAACTCAAGGGTTGTGTTGAAAACAGGAAGTCTCCTCAGAGGCCTGGAGACCGGAAAGCAATTGCAGGGCTCTGCCTTTCCTTCTCCCAGGGCAGCCAGCTCACTGGGCTCCAGTCACACCGGCCTCCTTCAAGCCACACGCAACCCTTCTCATGCCTCAGGGCCTTTGCACCAGCTGTACCTTCTGCCTGGGAGACTCTCCCACCCCAGCTCTTTTTAAGCCTGATTATCATCATTCCCCAGGTCTTAGCTCAAAAATCAAGATGCTTTCCCTGACTCCCTTACCTAAGTTAGATCTCCCCAAGTGAAGGCACTTATTCTAATCTATGATTATCTTGTATGTTCACTTGTTTACCATCTGACTCCTTTCATTTGCACGTAAGATCCGTGACTACAGGGCCTGGGGCATGTTCACCACTGTATCTGCACTGCCCAGCACACTGCTCAGCACAGAGTCATGACTCCATATGTACTGAGTGAGTGAGTGAATGAGTGAGTGAATGAATAACATTGAATTTAGCTATTTTAACAAGATGGGGTATTATGAGATATCACATAAGCCTTCCTACATTTACAGTGTTGTATCTCTGAAAGATGCCCCCACTGAGCATGCAACTTGTGAG
The DNA here is from genome assembly GCF_059928025.1 of Delphinapterus leucas. NCBI lineage: Eukaryota > Metazoa > Chordata > Mammalia > Artiodactyla > Monodontidae > Delphinapterus > Delphinapterus leucas. The sequence goes on from NC_143138.1 coordinate 12,263,031, forward strand.
TAATCGATAGACTACATATAAGGGTGAAAATGGGCTAGGACATAAAAAAGTGGGAATAACAATATGGAGATATTAAATTTGCCTCTGAAGAAGTGTAAGGAAAGTCTGTTTGCCCTTAAATAATCTTTGTCTGAAAATATCCCATCTCTCAAAATCTTGTCACTCATCACTGTTTCCCACTCTTGATATGATTTCTCCTGAGAAAATAGAAATGTCCACCCACATTCCTGAATGCCTCATGCTTCCCATAAAAATTGGGGTGGACAAGCAGGGGAGAAAGTATATTGGAGAGGTGTTAAAAAGCCTCCTTTTAGACCCTAATTCTATGGTCTGTTTTAAGGGAGAAACTCCTATCTTAAGCCTTAGGCTTTTGAATCTGTGAAAGTCTGAAACTAACACAGTAAGCTGTTGTCTACTAGGAAATGAAGCAAACAAATATAATGCTAATTTGATGGGTGGAGGAAGGAGGATATTTATTATGAGAAGCCCAGAGTTGCCTGCAGGCTGTGGGAGAATATGGGCTTCTGGAGGAGGGGGAGAAGACTGGAAGAGTTTGAAAGAGGAAAACAAAGTCCTCTCATTCTGAGACCCCTCCCCAGAGACTAAGAGGCTCGGGTGGAGTTTGGGGGTTAAAGGGAAAGGACAGGAGCTGCCCTTTGGGAAAGTTCTTGGATCTGTGCTTCTAACCCCGTTTGCAGCAAAGCTACTGGAATTCTCCAAGGCTTAAGAATAGGAGAAGCACTGTGGCCTCAACTGTGTAGAAAGAAAGATGTTGGCAATGCTTAAAGGTTCTTGTGTCAACATAAGGGTAAGTGGGAAGCTGACTCCCTGCTGCTGAGACCTGTCCCCAGATCTTGGGGACACATTCTTGGATTAAAATCTACCAACATAAGCTCCAAAGAGTCACCATCTCTTTTAATAAGTCCTAAGTACCACTTGAGGGGTGTCAGGTACCATAAAGATCTAGAGAAGGAAAAATGCACTTCCAGATGTGGGTCAGAAAGGCTTCAGGAAAGAGCTGACTATGAGAGCTGACTATCCACGTAGACCTTTGCTGGATAGAGAAAGAGAAGCTCTGGGATAGAGAGACCAGAACAGCAAGAGCAAAGACATGGAAGAAGCAACACAGGGGCAGCTGCTAGAGGCTGATGTGGAGACCTGCTGTATTTGGCCGGGAGGAGAGGAGGAAGTCCACTGGCCGCTGGTCACCATAGAAGTGGGAGCGATGCCAGCAAGGAGGGGAGTGAAAAAGAAGATGCTGACGACAAAGGGGACACACCTGAAAACTACCACCTTTTCCAAAGATTGATGGGTTTTAACTCTCCCGAGTGAGGTATTCATTTATTTACCAATAGATATTTGTTGAATTTCTACTATGTTGCCAGGTACTATTCTAGCTTTGGGGAGAAAGCAGGGGTCATTATAGACAAAAGTCCCTTCTTCCATGGAGTTTGCATTCTAGTGGGGAGCAGAACAGAGCCAGGCCAGGGAATGACATGTCAGGTAGAGTCAGTGGCACAGGGACCATTTTGTCTCATGCCTGCAAAAGCAGACAACTCTCCTTCCCAAGGACTCACTTACTCATTCATTCATTCATTATTTATTCATTCACTTTGCTTTTTTAAATTTTTTTCCCAGATACTGTGCTAGGCACTGGAGCAGAGCTATAAACAAGACAAGTAAAATCCATCCCTTTGGGAGCTCATGGTATAGTAAACATGCAGCAGATAAATAAATAATATAATTGGAAGTATGATCATTGTGATGGAGAAAAATAGCAGGGAGAGAGGGGGAATTCCCTGGTGGCAAGCGGATTCTTAAGCGGTTAAGAATCCGCTTGCCAATGCAGGGGACATGGGTTTGATCCCTGGTCTGGGAAGATCCCACATGCCGAGGAGCAACTAAGCCCCTGTGCCACAACTACTGAGCCTGCACTCTAGAGCCCACAAGCCACAACTACTGAGCCCATGTGCCACAACTACTGAAGCCCACACGCCATAGAGCTTGCCCACCACAACTACTGAGCCCATGCTCTGCAACTAATGAGCTCACATGCTGCAACTACTGAAGCCCACGCACCTAGAACCTGAGCTCCACAACAAGAGAAGCCACTGCAATGAGAAGCCCACGCGCTGCAATGAATAGTACCCCCATTCGCCACAACTAGAGAAAGCCCACACACAGCAAAGACCCAACACAGCCAAATAAAAGAGAGAAGTGAGCGGGTTCTGAGGGGATGATTGAACAGAGAAGGGATGAACCATGTGCCAATGGGTGAAGAGTAATCCAGAGGAGAGGAAAGCAAGGGCAAATGCCCGGGACAGACTGAGCTGCAAGTGTCACGGAACATAAGTTCATGGGTTGTTATATCTCTCCTCTCCTCTCCTTTCCTTTCTTTCCTTCACTTCTTTTAAACACACTCTACTTCTTAGTAAGGACCTGCATAAATCAAGGCCCCTCTTACTATAAGGGGAGAAACAGTGTGACATCATGGAAAGAGACCACTGGTGTCTAGTTAGAAGACTTGCCTTTGTTTTCTCATCCGCAAAATTGGGGTCGCAGTCCATATGTTCCAGTCTCTTGTTCACAAGCATCGAGCCTCTGCTTCGTGATGGAAGAGGTACCAACAAATATTCTTAAGAGGGAAGGAAGGTGAGCTTCTGCCCCCTGCCTGGCTGGCTTCCTCCACACATTCTGGATCCTCTCTAGTTCCATGGCTGCATGTAGTGACCAGGGCGGGAAAGAATTCCACTGGACCGCCTCAAGGTCTGTGCCATAGAGTTGAAAGTTTTGCTGATGTGTGTGGTAGTGATCAGCGAAGGCACTTTGGACCCTTGCCTGGTACCCAGTAGGAGGCACAGAAGTTCTGAGAGCTGGAAGCTGGAAAGAGCTGGTCTGGGGTCCCAAGAGGTGACTCCTTCTCAGTGCATACAGCAGGGGCATATTGGTGTGATAGGCAGGGGATCCCTGCATGGCTACAGGCACCATTAGTTGGTTCACTTTCATTCGGTTTCCCCTGAACCCCTGACTCTATGCACTGCAGTGTGGACCAGGGGTTCTAACCTGGGAGTCTGGTCTGCAGCATCAGTGGGTGGTGCCACATCACAGCCTCATTGGGGCGGAGAGTGGAGCTTTTACTGGTGAAGAAAGTGAGGCTCAGGCCGAGGGAGGGACTTGCCCAGGGCTACGCAGTGGTTGGACAAAAACTTGAGTCCAACTTCCCTGATATAGGATGGGATCTTAAAGGAAGACAGTTATGCTGAAAGAGGAGGTAGAAGCATCCTAAACTTCCAAAGACAGCCTTACCCGTGGTAGTGACTCTGCACCCTGACTGCACAGAACAATCACCAGGGGAGCTTTTAAAATTCCCGGTGCCCAAGTCTCACCCCAGGCCAAATAAAACAGTATTTCTGGGGCTGAGTCCAGACACCAGTATTTTTTAAAGCGTCCCAGATGGTGCCAATGTGCCACCAAGGTTGAGAAGCACTATCTAATGGCAAGCTTGGGGATAGCTGTTGAAAATAAAAATACAGTAATTTAGAAACTCTCTCTAAAATAAAAAATAATACTGATAATTTGCTCCTTCTTCTTTTCCTGGTCAATTCAAAGCAGTCATTTTTCAAGATAAAAACCTGGGTTAAGGGGGTGTAAAAGCAGGAATAAAATTTATAATAAATTACTAAGTGAGAAATAAAAGCCATAAATAATGTAAAAATGAGAAGAGCTGAAAGAACTAGGGCAGGAAGCAAAGCCAAGAAAATAGAGAGAGGTCACTTGGGGAAGGTCTGTGGGTCTGAATACCAATGGAAGAAGGAAAGCTAGTGAGTGAGTCCTGCCTTTTTTTGTTGTTTTAAATTTTTATTCATTTATTTATTTCTTGGCTGTGTTGGGTCTTCGTTGCTGTTCACGGGTTTTCTCTAATTGCGGCGAGCAGGTGCTACTCTTTGTTGTGGTGTGCGGGCTTCTCATTACAGTAGCTCCTCCTGTTGCGGAGCACAGGCCCTAGGCACGCAGGCTTTAGTAGTTGTGGCTCGCGGGCTCTAGAGCGCAGGCTCAGTAGCTGTGGCGCACAGGCTTATTTGCTCCACAGTATGTGGGATCTTCCTGGACCAGGGATCGAGCCCGTGTCCCCTGCATTGGCAGGTGGATTCTTAACCACTGCGCCACCAGGGAAGTCTGGTCCTGCCTTTTTGAAACTTCAGAGCAATAAGCACCTTGGATACCTGAGGGAGCTCAGCCTTGACAAATGACTAACAAGCTCCACCACAGGCAGCCAGAGCCTCCCAGGAAGGATGGTCATGGCCCAGCATGTCCAGGACCGAGCAGGGATGTTGTAAAGAGCAGTGGAAACGCAGTAACACTAGCCTCAGGCCTTCGCTCAGCTCGGAGGTGGGGTGTGGGGCAAAATGTATCAGAATCCATGGGGGACAAAGAGGGGAGAGGGGCTTTGCTCAGCTTGAAGGGCTCGGGTGATTTGGACACACTCCTCCCCTCTCCTCTTCTGTCCTCCATCCCTCTGCTGAGAATCACTGTCCCGAAAAGGCTCCCCTGAAAGCCCCAAACATTCAGGAACTTTGTGATTAGCATATTGTTTTCACTTTCCAGGTGGCTCCCTGAATGACCAAACTGGTAAGGGTAGCAGGTAATGATTTCAAATCATTGTCACTTGAGGACCAACTTTAGTCTCAGTAGTGGTTCAGTCAAAACCTCTCAAGGGGAGGAACATCAGTCACTGTCCTTTGATCAACAAACAATAAATTCTCTGAGCAGATTTGCTTCTGACACATTCCCAGCAAGCTCAGGCTGTGAATGAAGATTTGTAAACTCCAGGTATTTTATTAAATGGTAATCGTTTCTTTGCTTTATGGTTTCAGAATAATCCTTTCTCTCTTAGACACAGTGCACTGAAGAGAGGACTTCCCAATGTAAGATTCACTCGTCTGAACTGGTGATTCTTTATCATCAATTAATTATGGTTGAAAGTTGAGAAGGTCCATGGGATTGCCAGGTGTTTGGGGACAAATGGAAATCACTGAGTTTCATAAATGACCTCGATTAAACTGTAGTTGAGCTGGGGCAAGATAGCTGTGTATGTGGATCAGCTTTGTTCTCAGGTATTGCAAGAGTTATGTGTGTGCAGTTCCCTACTTCAACCTCTTTGACCTGCAAAAAAACCTTCTTGAGAAGATAGAGGAGTTTAGATTAAGAAGTACTCATCATGCTATTGGAAGACCTTGTCTCTAAGTCTAGAATATGTAAACAGTTACTACATGACTCTGGCTGAAGGGAAAAATCTGCATGAAGATTTTTCTACTTTCTTGATATACTTTCATTCAGTACCAAGTGGCATCTTTCCCTGCTTTTATAATGTGGCATTGTTATGGACATGAATGTTCATTTCCCCCACAAATTCGGATGTTGAAACCCTACCCCCCTAATGGGGTGGTATTGGAGGTGGCGCCTTTGGGAGGCAATTATGATTAGAGGCAGTCATGAGGATGGAACAGTCATGAATGGGATTAGCATCCTTGTAAGTGTCATGAGAGAGCTTGCTTCCTCTCTCTGCTCTCTGCCACGTGAGGATACAATAAGTCACCACTCCAGAAGAGGAACCTCACCAGAGTCCAACCAGGCTGGCACCCTGATTGCAGACTTCCAGGCTCCAGATCTGTGAAAAATAAATTCCTCTTGTTTATAAGCCAGCCAGCCTATTGACTTTTTAATAGCAGCCTGAACTAAGACAGGTATATTTGAGAATGTTCTCAAAGCATTGACTGGAAAGGCAGATATTATTATCAAAGTGTGGTTAAACAAATATCAACACCCTCAGTGATTCACAGTGTTACTATGGTTTCCTGAAGAAAGAAAAAAAAAGTTCCAAATTGGCAGATCGGCATAAGTGGCGCATGACGAGATATCCTTTTGAATGTCTAGCTTAGGAAATGGGTGCCTTTGATGTGAGCATGTGTAAACGTGCTTTTGACACCTGTGTGTAAACGCATAAAGCAAATATTGAGAGGCCAGGCCAGCAGAAACTGCTTGGCATCCACATAAAAATTCCCAAACAAACCTTTAGCATCACAACTCTACAAAACTAATCCTAATGTTCCCATTGAATTATCTAAGATAAGAGGAGATCTCTTTTGCCTGCACAGAATTAGTCAAGCTCCTCTTCTGCATGATTACATCTCTGGCAGAAGCTTCCTTTGGGCCTAACCCACTTATTTAAGCATGGCTAGTGTTGTATACTGGTTAATGGGAAAGGGATATCTTGTATCTCTTAAAAAACACAACAAGGTTGGGAAAAGAAGAAATAGTCACAAGTCGTTCGATTGGCAGCTGGGAGAAAAGTAAGCCACAGGCTCAGCAGTTGAGTATGTCACTGACCCCTGGGCTCATCCACAAGAGCACAGCAAGAAACAGGCTTACTGACAGAACATTCAGAATCCCCAAAGCTACCCGGCCCAAAGTCAAGCCATGTTCTGGGAGTCCACTGACAGCTGCTATATAGACTCCAACTGGGAAAGATCATGCCTTAAGGAGAAATAGTATGAGTTGGCAACCTTTTTGGTAAAGGCCCAGATAGTAAAAATTTTAGATTTTGCCAACCATGCGGTCTCTCACAACTCCTCAGTTTTGCCATTGTAGCACAAAAACAGCTACAGATGATACGTAAACAAATGGTCATGGTTATGTTCCAATAAAACTTTATTTACAAAAGCAGGCCCTGCACCAGGTTTGGCCGAGGGCCGAAGTTTGACAAACTTCTCCTCCCTGATTATATCATTGAGAACAGTATGGATGAGTGAAAGGCGCACATGTTCACCAATTACAGAATATGATTTTTAGAGGCAGCCTAGGGTAGCATGAATTCAGATCCCAGCTCCACCACTTCCTAGCTGGACAAACTTGAGCAAATTACTAAAGCACTCCATGCCTCAGTTTATCCATCTATACAATGAGGGCAATAATAGAACTTAGTGCTTGGGTAGTCCCAAAGCAGACCCTGAGGAAAGAACTTTGGCGCAGGTGATTACTTGAGAGGTGATCCCAGGAAGCACAAGTGAAGGAGGGAGGGCAAGTGAAACAGAGAGAATGTCATGTAGAGCCATCAAGGAGTGGGTCATTCCTGAGGGGAATGGGGCATAACCATGCCGAGGACCCTCGGAGGTTCTGTGTAGGGTGGAGCAACCAGGATGCTTATCACCGACAAGCAGTCCTCACTATTAGTCCACACGGAACAGTCCACTGGGACTGCAGGGGTAATCGGGGTGGACCGGGGACATGTGAGAGTGTCTGGCACAGTTTGTCACGGGGTTATTATAAAGATGATGTGAAATAATATTTGTGAATCACTTAGAAAACAACGCCTGGCATTTAGTAAGTACTATTTAAGTGACAGTCAAATAAAGAGTGGACATCCTTTGAAGCAGCAGGAAGAATATTAGGCATGACAAAAACTAAATTGCTGAAATTATGTATCCCTAAAGGCAATACTGGTTGAAAATTTAAATAAGTTCCACAGTGGATCATGAAGGAACACGAGAAATGTTGGGAAGCACGTAGGTATTATAGGCAGCGGCCGCTCCGACATTATAAAGCTGTGACTCAGTACTCAGTACTACACTGGCTGATGACAGTGATGCAGAGTAACTCCAGTGAGGCTGCGGACAGGCTATCAAATGAAGCTCACACCATATTTGGTGTATGCAGAGCTGTTATGGTGGCATGGCAATTAGGCACAAATAATATGCCATTTGCATAAATTACTATAATTTGTATTACTTTTATACAAGCAAATAAAAGTTTTGCTCTTCTCACACTGTCTTCCAGTATCTAAAACTAGGAAGATATTGACCATTTATCCTAATACGGTTGAATCATCCCAACCACCTGTGTTCAAGGATGAGGGCCCTGAATTGTATCCCGTGTAGTTTGGGCTTCCCTTATTTACAACCTTCCTGACTCTGAATTCCACTCATTCTCAGTCTGCAGGTCTCTCCCAAATGCTCCCATCCATGGAGCTCACTTTTCCATGGAGTTTTAAAGCACACTCACATGTTCCCCCTTTTCTTTTCCTGAGTGTTCTGGCTGCCAATGGGCTCTGTCTGGGGAAGGGGCCACAGCCTTGTAACCATATTTTGGCAGGTTGGGGAGAAGGATCGGTGACCAAGGAGATCCTACTCAGGAGGGGACAGGGAGCACAGAGGGAAAGAGCACAGTAGCTTTAGCATCTAGACGTCCAGGTGGATGGAAGGTGAAGTGTTGGTCTTAACGAGAAATAGGTGATGAAAAGACAGTGCTCGCACCAGTTGGTTCTTGTTTCCGGGATTCATCCGCAAAAACCTGGGCAAAAATCTTTGGCACTGGTCAGGAGCTGTACAAATAAGCCTTTGATTACTTCCACAGGCTGGAGAAATGACCTAGAGTGGGAAGAGGAGGAAAGAGCCGTTCCTCCTACTCAACCTCGCCAAGCACCCATGTTACTAATGTAGAATAATCTTCACAGACACTTCTAGACAATAGTGTGTGTCTCAGTCAAAATGCTTTTGCTCACAAGAAAGAGAAACAAAACCAACTGAAAGTGGCTTACACTAACAGGAAATTTAGTGTTCTACAAAAGAAAACATCCATGGTCATTAAATTCATTGTTTCAAAAAAAGGTCATCAAGGATCCGGATTCTATTCTGCCAGCCTGGGTGTATGACCCTCATCCTTAGGCTCACTCTCCCCATGGCTGAAGACGGCTGCCGCCTTTTTGTGCATCACACACAGACACAGCCACACTGAGAAGAAGAAGAGACCATGTATTCGTAAATGTCTCTTTTCAGAGTGAGGAAACCTTTCCCAGAAGCCCCCCAGAAGATCTTCTCTCTCAACTCATGGGTCACAATGGACCACAGCTCAGTCCTAAACAATCCATGGGCAAGAGGAGTAGGACCACTGAGGTTGGCTTAGATGGGTTAGGATTTGCCGCTGTAGCTGGTCTGGGGTTGGGATCAACCTCCCCTGATTCATGTGAGGGAGAAATAGATTCCAAACCAAATTTGGAGCTCTGCCGACAAGGCAGCAGGTGGATGGAATGCTGCCTGACAACCGACAGTAGGATTTTAGAGAGCTCATGAGGGCCCACCTGATACTCTTTTACTTCCTGAAAGCGTTCCTACTTATCTGCAGGTGGCTAAAACCTTTTTAAAGGTCCAGAGGCCTTTGAATACGCAATTTCAAAAGAAAAGCACAAACATACGAATATGGCTGGAAAATAGTGGGAGTTGCATGAGTTTCCCTTTATTGGGATGCATGCCTCCCCCACCATTCTTTGCGCCCATTATGGGCAGGAGACTACTATTCATTGTGTCCCCAGTATGCAGCTCAGGCTGACACTCATTTCCTGTCTTGCCAAGTCTCCCATGTGCCTATCTTGATGGGAACCATGATGAGACACAGTCCAGTCATGCATCCCAGACATAAGTCTAAATGGTTCCACCCCAGGCTGATTTGGTACCTTTTCTTGGTCCCAGTTCTTGACAACATAGTTTTCAGAGAATTTATCCAAATTTAATGACTATACATACACCTGCCCCTTAAGCCTGAGCTGTTGTTTCTCTCCTGCATATTTAGTCATAGCGTCTCCATTCTCCACCAGCATCAAGTTCCAGAAGACACTTCTCTGCTTTATCTTTAACCAAGTAACAGTCTACAGATAAGTTTGACATCTATTATTGTTATACCTCTATGGTTTTGCTTTTGGTTGAATTTATCATTTCCTCTAATTGTTTTCTTAAGTTCACGTTTCCTGCTTTCCCCACCAATCGTCTCCTCTCCTGAGACCCATAATCCCCACTGTTCTGTTTTTGCCAGTCATCATCTACCTATTATAAAGGAGCCTCCATCAAACTCGCATTTCTATCAGCATGCAAAAGATAATCTGTGTCCACAAACACAAAATGGCATGGACATATATACATTACCAAATGGAAAATAGATAGCTAGTGGGAAGCAGCCGCATAGCACAGGGAGATCAGCTCGGTGCTTTGTGGCCCCCTAGAGGGGTGGGGTAGGGAGGGTGGGAGGGAGACGTAAGAGGGAGGAGATATGGGGATATATGTATACGTATAGCTGATTCACTTTGTTATAAAGCAGAAACTAACACGGCATTGTAAAGCAATTATACTCCAATGAAGATGTTAAAAAAAAAAAAAGTTAAGAGAAAGTACCAGAAAACAGTGCCTCACAGGGTGGCTGAACACATTGAATTTGATTTCCTTCAGCAGGTACCCCTTGCTGTTTACACAAGTACAGTTATTAAGACACCAGACATGATTTTCCTTGTAATAAAGTTTCTATATTCCTCTGCTCTTTGGAGAAAGTAATAAACTGCTGGGTACACAGCAAGTCCAATAAATACCCCCATACACTTAAAAAAAAATTTAAAAAGAGGCAGTACCAGACTTACAAACGTCTCATACAAATGGCCAATTTGTATGTACACCATCCCCCCACTCCCCATCACCTCCTTCAATGCATATAAACTAGGAATTGCAACATGCATAAATTCAGTGCTTGCAGAAGCCTACCAAGTGGAAACCTAATGTTCTTTTCCCTTCTACAGCTGATCCTATTTTGTACCCCATGCAAATGGATGCTGATATTTATATAACTTTAAAGGGCTTATAAAGTCCACAAAGGAATCTGACACCCATATTAAAGTTGTATCCTTAGTTCACCTCATTGTAGAAAAGTATTGCAAAATATTTGAAGTTAATTCCCATCTGGCCACCTCCACAATAGCTAACCACAGCAGGAGAACTTAGAGAAATGAATTCCAGGCATGCCTGATAATTTGTCTGCTGCATGACTTTAAGCGGAAGCTTTAACTTTCAATATATATTTGATTTTCAAAATAGGCTTCAGAAGAATACAGTGAATGTAACAGTTCCACTGAGGTGTGACAGACTGTCTCAGGGTTCTTGGAGTCTGCTGTGGATTTTGTTGATTCATGAGGTTGGGTTATATTTTGCAAACTGTCTTTAATAGTGTTTATGTATATTATACATACATTGTAGGATCTTCTTTACTCCACTGTGGAGATTACTGCATAGGCTGTGAATGTCTATTCCCAGTGGAGCATGCTTTCTGCTCTGGAAAAAAAGAAAACATGAGTTGATCAGAGATGGGGTGTTAGAGCATATTTAAAGGCACAGAGGCCAGTGGTAAGAATGAGTTTATGGAAATACTTAGTACCAGTCCCTAAGGGAGTAATCACAGATAGACTTTGAAGCTGCTTAAGAACTGGCAGCATCCTAGATTTTTATAATCACCCTAGTAGCTGCACTAGATTAGCCTAATGTAGTTCTGGCACACAGAAGATGTATAATAACCACTTGCTGAACTGAGCTGAAGCTTAAGAAGAAGGACTGAGGCTTAGTACATGCAAGGGGGAGGAGCAGCTAACCCTTTTTCAGAAACGAATTAAATCTCAATGCTCTTTTATCCGCTTCAGAGTTTGAAGTCTATTTTCCTATGGTCAGTGCTTACAGGGGAAGGAATGGGTAGCAGAAGAAGATACAGGAAGAGGTTATAAAGATAACAGCTCACATTTCCCGGGAGCTCACTATAGACCGAATATTATGATGATGCCTTACCAGGACATCAGGGGAATGAAATGAAACTCTGGACCCGTTAGCTTTTAACTAACTTTGTTCTTTAATTATGAAATTAATTTCTAATATTTCTTCATAGTATTCCAATCTACCTGGGCATTTTAAAATAAAGCAAAGGCATTTTAGTTTGCTCTTATACTTGAAAACTCATGATGAAACAGTAATGAAGGATTTCATTAAGTCAATGAAATGACAGCTGTGGATATAGCCAGACTGGTGTTGATTTATAAAGAAAAAAATTGATTGGCCAAATTTTAACATGGCTTTGGACATTAATCACAGTAGTCTTGAAAATAATTTATTCTAACCAGCCTGCCATTCTCCTCTGAGGCATAAAGAAGCAGTGTGCTTGGGGCTAAACAGGAGAGAAGGGCTTACTCATTCATTTATTTATTCAACAAATTTTTACTGGCTCTTATTAAGTGTCATGCACTGTGCTAAGCACAGCGGATACAACAATGACTAAAACTAACTCCTTCCTCCCAAGGAGCTCATGTCTAGAAGGGAACACAGATACGTAAACAATTAATGTCAATAGAGTATGAAAAAAATTTTAATGGATGAACTATCAAGTATAAGGAGCCTATAAGAGGAGCATCTAATCCAGTCTTAGGGAAGAAAGGGAGAGAAGAGGAAGGCATCTAAAGCAAAGTTCTGAAGGATGACTTATCAGGAAGCCAAGAGCAGGGACAGGAACATTCCAGAGACAGGGAAGGAACCACCATCAAACAAAGGCCCCAAGATCATGGCTGTACACAGGAAGAAACAAAAATAGTGGTGGAGTCACATGGTGAAATGGGATGTTGATGTGGGCATTCAGGCCATATTCCTAAGGGCAACAGGACAATAATCATTAATCCAAGTGGTATAAATAATTGAAACGACCGCCAAAAGAACCAGGACAGCAGGCATATGAAATATGTCTTGTGAGGTTTGCAGCATGACTCCCAGCACTTTAGGCTCGTGACTTGCACTTGCACATAGTTGATTGCGTGAATCGAAATGTACACTAAAAGCGAACATTTAATGATATGTGCACATGTATATCAGTGTAGGCCTATTTACTATTGAGCTGCATGGAAATTGAGCCTAAATAACTACAATCAATAGCGCTTTTACAGAGTTAAGCCAATATTCTTTTCTCACCCTGTTAGCTCCTAAATATCTATTATCAATGAAATGTCATCAACTGTTCCTCAGCTCACAGCTCACTTGCAGATTATATACAAGTTAAAAGACAAAAATCCAATATATTATTTCCCAGGATCTGAGGTTCTTCCCATCACTTCACATGCTCCATGTTGAAATAACATTATGTATGAGTGAATCAAACAAGTGAAGTATTGTATGGTTAAACAGCAGTAAGGCAGCAAGTAGATTTTGAAACTATAATTAGTTTGGGGAGGAGCATTTTTATGGTGAGACATAAAAAGAACCACAGAGTAAAAGGCTTCTAAGGAAAGGCCAGAGACCATCTGGATGCATAAAAACAAGAGGGCTCATATGGTCATTAAAAGGTCTTTGGTTACTGTCATTTTACATCAGGGTTTCTCTCTTCTTTCTGCGAGTGTTTTTACACTAAGGGGAGTTGTACCTTTAGCAATGGAATAAACTGTGCAGTCCATAACAGTTTTGAACAAAAGTAATAAATCAATGGAAACAGAGTTGGCGAAGGCTATACATCAAAGATTGCCACCTCAGTAACTGCAAACACAGAAAGAGAAATCTTTGTAATTTGCATATTGACTAGTATGAGCTTCATTAGGCTGATGGGAGCTACAATGAGACAAGCTTCAGATCATCAGATGAACTAGCCCTAGAGGAACTGCGGAAGCCCAGGGCCCAGGCCAAAAGCAGGACAGCCTTTCTCCTACCACTCCTAGTTATGGGTTCCGTCACTATCTTACTGGCAGGGAAGGAGGGAGGGATGGATTGTTAGCAGTAGAACAACACAAGAGCTGTATCTGAACATTATTTCAAGTTTGCTGTGTATCTCCCTGCATATGGAAGGATAGTGTTCTCAGTCTTCTTCATCTCTTTTGTTTCTTTCCATCCCTGGTGATCTGAAGTTATGCTATGAATGGTAATCAATGTCCACAAGAAAAAAATTTTTTGGTCCTTTTGATCATTTTTGCAAACCAGCAACGCTGTTATCACTTGGGTACTCGTTAGAAACAGCAGAATCTTGGGCCCTACCCCAGACCTACTGAATCAGAATCTGTATTTTTAACAAGAAACCAGGTGGCCCCAATGATGTGGGTGAGCCACACTAAAGAATCTGAAGCACGTTGTGAGACTCTAAGAAGCCACCATCATCCACCAGCATGGAGCCAGGAATGAAATCTTCACAACCTTCACGACAAGGGTCACCTGTTGGATGGATCCAGGACACCGGGAGAAGTGGAGCAGAAAGGGAAAACTGAAGGGAGAGGAATGTGCAGAGCCTCCCAGGAGCACACTGAGGCTGACTCTGAATGAACTGGGAGGTGACGCAGCAGGGTAAGTCACATTTTGTTCTATTCTTTGGGCTCTTCTTTACTTGTAATCAGCTTCTTGTAGAAACGCATCGCCTATATGTGTGCTATTTTACGTTATGAGATATGATGACTTATCTTTCGAGTTTTCTGAGGGTAACTTAGTCTTTTTTTTTTTTTTTGCTATATGTGGGCCTCTCACTGTTGTGGCCTCTCCCGTTGTGGAGCACAGGCTCCAGACACACAGGCCCAGCGGCCATGGCTCACGGGCCCAGCCGCTCTGCGGCACGCGGGATCCTCCTGGACCGGGGCACGAACCCGTGTCCCCTGCATCGGCAGGTGGACTCCCAACCACTGCGCCACCAGGGAAGCCCATAACTTAGTCTTGTTTAAAAATGTTAGTTAGAGCACATACTTTGCTGGCTTTCACTGATCCCTGTTGATGCAGGACCCAAGTTCTCCACAACGTTTGCTCCACATCTATTTGGGAGACCTTCCCAAAGGAATTGCACATGTGCTCCCAAGCTGTTACCATGCGGCATCTGTAGGATCTCCTGGCCTTTTCTGGATAGACCCACCTTTACTAGGGAGAATTGCCAATGTTGAGCATGCGTACCACTTCTGTTGGGTTCCACTAGGCCTGGAGGGCTGTGGCCCATGCTGACTGGACTCTTGCACCACCGTTGCTAGAGAGGTGGAGCCCCTATGGGCCAGCAGCCAGGTGAGGAGGGCATACACTTGGAGAGTTTCCAAAGCCTCTCACCCTGATATATGACAGAATTTTCAGTTTTTACCCCCAATCCCTCTGAAACTTCCATTGGACCTGGCCTGTGAAGATCCCTCTTACACTGAGATTTTTTCTTTTGAGGTAAAGGTGATTTACAATATTCTGTTAGTTTCATGTGTACCGCCTAGTGATTCAGGGGTTTTTTGCAGATTATATTCCATTATAGGTTATTACAAGATACTGGGTATAACTCCCTGTGCTGTTCAGTAACTCCCTGTTGCTTATCTATTTTATGTAGAGTAGTTTGTATCTGTCAACCCCTTGCCCCTTTTCTGGTCCTCCCCCAACAAGCTTATTGAGTTAGTTTGAGTCCATGAATTCTTTCCTTGGCCCCATATAAAAATGAACTTCTGATGGGTCCTCCCCACCAATCTATCCTAAACGTTCAGATATTTCTTAATCCAAGAGATTCCACAAAGCTGAAGCTGAGGCTGGGACTCCCACTACCTACAAACCGTATTAGAGAAGAATTCATACCTCAGCACAGATTCAGCTCTCTTAATGGAAGTATTTTTAAGATGCACTAAAATTTTTTAAAGGCATCAGGGAATTTCAAAGAGCTTTCCATTGCTATTGTATCAGGGCTACTTCTCACACTCAAGTCCTCTCTTTATGTCCCCTCTCTCTCCCTTGCAGTGGGTTCAGGGACTTAGCCTGCTTTCCCCTCCTGGTGGTGGCAAGAAGCCTCTCTATCCCAAGACTGACTGCCAAAAGGGGAGTAGTTTCCACAAATATTCCAAGTTCTTGCTGTACCTTAAGACTAATACATTGAGTTTCATTGTTAATCCCTTTAGGAAACAGACCTGGGAAAATAAAAACCGAAAACATAGTTTTTAGTTCTAAATTATATAATCTTACAATGTTCTTTACATTTTACTCTCTGGATAATAATAGTTAATAACAATAATAACTGAGATTCATTGGGCATTTACTAACTTTTCATGAGCATTATCTAAATTAAGTATCCCAGTTGATGTAGGGTCTACGAGTATCCCCATTTCGCAAAGAAGAAAACTGAGGTTCATGGAGATTAAAACCCTTAGCTAACAGCACACAGCTGGTCAGTGGCAGATCCACAGTCATGTTATTAACCTTCATACTGTAATGCTTTTCTACTTTCTGTCTTTTAATTCATTTCTGAAACTGCATCTGGAAGTACCAATAAACTTCCCTGTTTCTATTCAACAGAGTTGTGTTCAATAAAGTTCTTCACCGACTGCTCCCACCCCCATCAACTTCTAGCAGGAGATCTCTATCAGAAACCAATAGTGGTGTCCCATGTGATGTTGATACCTCTTTCATTACAAAAAAAGAGTTCTGTGTTAAATACATTTGGAAAGCACTAGATTAGACAGAGATTACTTTTCTGATGGCAACATACGTATATATGTATATGTATATATTCACTAAAACCATTTTTTTTCCCTTCCTGAATCCTAACTAACACTGAAGAGCAACAGTGACAAATAGACCCTTGCTTCTCAAACTTTAAGATGCAGACGTGAGACCTGGGAGTTTGTTAAAATGAAGATTCTGGTTCAGTGAGTCTGGGATAGGGCTGAGATACTGTATTTTAACAAGCTCTCAGGTGATGTATATACTGCTGGTCTGAGGACCACACTTTGAATAGTGAGGCCCTAGAATACAGTTTGGTCAATGCTACTCATGGAAGACATGCCAGCAAAAGACTTATATTATAGAACCTCACCACGAGGTACAACTGAGTCAGAATTACAGATGTTCTCTTTGTCCCAAAGGAACGTTTGGCATCTTCAAGGTCCTCTACTGCTCCTCATTCCTCCCTTTGGATAATTCTCCACTATACCTCAGTGACTGTTTAGAAGAGATACCTGAAGAAATGTACCTATGAGGCCAGGTGGAGCCGAGGCCAACATTTTCAGTGTGGGCCTCAAATAGGGCCATTGGGTCAGTGGCCCCCCTTATAAATTGGCTCCTGAACAGACCACAGTCCAGCTTGGATGGGCTGCCCCAGAACGGAGCCCTCAGCATATGCAGCCCTGTTTCACCCTCCTGAGGGTAGGCAGAGCCCTCTTTAGAACCAGCAAATATCTACATCCTTTTTGACCCTGGTCCATCCAGTCACCTGAACCTCACCAAAACCAACTTCCCTTCAGAACCAACCACCAGTGCAATTTAATTTTAGGGGCAGTAAGAGCCCTCACATGACTCTATCCCCCCACATTCCCCCATTCCTTTCCCCACCTATTTGCTGATCTCTTATGCAGGCCATAGAAGAACCGGGTAAAGTACTCAGCTCTGGTTCAGCAAAATACCTTTCTAGAAAAGGGATATTTAAGTCCCTCTTCTGTTTACACTGACACATGCTCTCACAAACTCTGCTTTGGGGGATGCCCAATTTGGATATGATTCTCATTTGCAGACCTCTGCAGTGAGTTCTGAATAAGCTGGGAGAGAAAGAAAATGAGTTAGGGGGTCCTCTCAGCTCCTGCTCTACTATAAACAGCTCCATGGCCATGGCCAAGTCATGCAGCTTCTTTGAGACTGGCTTTCTCATTTATCATAAAAAATAGTGAACCTTAAAGTGACGAAGGAGAAAAACCTACAAACAAGATTACTCTACCCAGCAAGGATCCCATCCAGTTTTGATGGAGAAACTAAAACCTTTACAGACAAGCAAAACCTGAGAGAGTTCAGCACCACCAAACCAGCTTTACAACAAATGCTAAAGGAAGTTCTCTAGGCAAGAAACACAAGAGAAGGAAAAGACCTACAATAACAAACCCAAAACAATTAACAAAATGGGAATAGGAACATACATATTGATAATTACCTTAAATGTAAATGGATTAAATGCTCCCACCAAAAGACACAGACTGGCTGAATGGATACAAAAACAAGACCCATATATATGCTGTCTACAAGAGACCCACTTTAGACCTAGGGACACATACAGACTGAAAGTGAGGGGATGGAAAAAGATATTCCATGCAAATGGAAATCAAAAGAAAGCTGGAGTAGCAATTCTCATATCAGACAAAATAGACTTTAAAATAAAGACTATTACAAGAGACAAAGAAGGACACTACATAATGATCAAGGGATCGATCCAAGAAGAAGATATAACAATTGTAACTCTTTATGCACCCAACATAGGAGCACCTCAATACATAAGGCAAATACTAACAGCCATAAAAGGGGAAATCGACAGTAACACATCCATAGTAGGGGACTTTAACACCCCACTTTCACCAATGGACAGATCATCCAAAATGAAAATAAATAAGGAAACACAAACTTTAAATGATACATTAAAGAAGATGGACTTAATTGATATTTATAGGACATTCCATCCAAAAACAACAGAATACACAATTTTCTCAAGTGCTCATGGAACACTCTCCAGGATAGATCATATCTTGGGTCACAAATCAAGCCTTGATAAATTTAAGAAAATTGAAATTGTATCAAGTATCTTTTCTGACCACAACGCTATGAGACTAGATATCAATTACAGGAAAAGATCTGTAAAAAATAAAAACACATGGAGGTTAAACAATACACTACTCAGTAACGAAGTGATCACTGAAGAAATCAAACAGGAAATCAAAAAATACCTAGAAACAAATGACAATGGAGACACGATGACCGAAAACCTATGGGATGCAGGAAAAGCAGTTCTAAGAGGGAAGTTTATAGCAATACAATCCTACCTTAAGAAACAGGAAAGGACTTCCCTGGTGGCGCAGTGGTTGAGAGTCCAACTGCTGATGCAGGGGACACGGGTTTGTGCCCCGGTCCGGGAAGATCCCACATGCCGTGGAGCAGCTGGGCCCGTGAGCCATGGCCGCTAAGCCTGCACGTCCGGAGTCTGTGCTCTGCAACGGGAGAGGCCACAACAGTGAGAGGCCCATGTACCACAAAAAAAAAAAAAAAAGAAACAGGAAACATCTCAAATAAACAACCTAACCTTACACCTAAAGCAATAAGAGAAAGAAGAACAAAAACACCCCAAAGTTAGCATAAGGAAAGAAATCATAAAGATCAGAGCAGAAATAAATGAAAAAGAAATGAAGGAAATGATAGCAAAGATCAATAAAACTAAAAGATGGTTCTTTGAGAAGATAAACAAAACTGATAAACCATTAGCCAGACTCATCAAGAAAAAAAGGGAGAAGACTCAAATCAATAGAATTAGAAATGAAAAAGGAGAAGTAACAACTGACAATGCAGAAATACAAAAGATCATGAGAGATTACTACAAGCAACTCTATGCCAATAAAATGGACAACCTGGAAGAAATGCACAAATTCTTAGAAATGCACAACCTGCCAAGACTGAACCAGGAAGAAATACAAAATATGAACAGACCAATCACAAGCACTGAAATTGAGACTGTGATTAAAAATTTTCCAACAAACAAAAGCCCAGGAGCAGATGGCTTCACAGGCGAATTCTTTGAAACATTTAGAGAAGAGCTAACACCTATCCTTCTCAAACTCTTCCAAAATATAGCAGAGGGAGGAACACTCCCAAACTCATTCTACAAGGCTACCATCACCCTGATACCAAAACCAGAAAAAGATGTCACAAAGAAAGAAAACTACAGGCCAATATCACTGATGAACATAGATGCAAAACTCCTCAACAAAATACTAGCAAACAGAATCCAACAGCACATTAAAAGGATCATACAACATGATCAAGTGGGGTTTATTCCAGGAATGCAAGGATTCTTCAATATACGCAAATCAATCAACGTGATACACCATATTAACAAATTGAAGGAGAAAAACCATATGATCATCTCAATAGATGCAGAGAAAGCTTTCAACAAAATTCAACACCCATTTATGATAAAAACCCTGCAGAAAGTAGGCATAGAGGGAACTTTCCTCAACATAATAAAGGCCATATATGACATACCCACAGCCAATATCGTCCTCAATGGTGAAAAACTGAAACCATTTCCACTAAGATCAGGAACACTCTTATTCAACATAGTTTTGGAAATTTTAGCCACAGCAATCAGAGAAGAAAAAGAAATAAAAGGAATCCAAATCGGAAAAGAAGAAGTAAAGCTGTCACTGTTTGCAGATGACATGATACTATACATACAGAATCCCAAAGATGCTACCAGAAAACTACTAGAGCTAATCAATGAATTTGGTAAAGTAGCAGGATACCACATTAATGCACAGAAATCTCTGGCATTCCTATACACTAATGATGAAAAATCTGAAAATGAAATTAAGAAAACACTCCTATTTACCACTGCAACAAAAAGAATAAAATATCTAGGAATAAACCTACCTAAGGAGACAAAAGACCTGTATGCAGAAAATTATAAGACACTGATGAAAGAAATTAAAGATGATAAAAATAGATGGAGAGATATACCATGTTCTTGGGTTGGAAGAATCAACGTTGTGAAAATGACTCTACTGCCCAAAGCAATCTACAGATTCAATGCAATCCCTATCAAACTACCACTGGCATTTTTCACAGAACTAGAACAAAAAATTTCACAGTTTGTATGGAAACACAAAAGACCCCGAATAGCCAAAGCAATCTTGCGAACGAAAAATGGAGCTGGAGGAATCAGGCTCCCTGACTTCAGACTATACTACAAAGCTACAGTAATCAAGACAGTATGGTACTGGCACAAAAACAGAAATATAGATAAATGGCACAGGATAGAAAGCCCAGAGATAAACGCACGCACACATGGTCACCTTATCTTTGATAAAGGAGGCAAGAATATACAGTGAAGAAAAGACAGCCTCTTCAATAAGTGGTGCTGGGAAAACTGGACAGCTACATGTAAAAGTATGAGATTAGAACACTCCCTAACACCATACACAAAAATAAGCTCAAAATGGATTAAAGATCTAAATGTAAGGCCAGAAACTATCAAACTCTTAGAGGAAAACATAGGCAGAACACTCTATGACATAAATCACAGCAAGTTCCTTTTTGACCCACCTCCTAGAGAAATGGAAATAAAAACAGAAATAAACAAATGGGACCTAATGAAACTTAAAAGCTTTTGCACAGCAAAGCAAACCATAAACAAGACCAAAAGACAACCCTCAGAATGGGAGAAAACATTTGCAAATGAAGCAACTGACAAAGGATTAATCTCCAAAATTTACAAGCAGCTCATGCAGCTCAATAACAAAAAAACAAACAACCCAATCCAAAAATGGGCAGAAGTCCTAAATAGACATTTCTCCAAAGAAGATATACAGACTGCCAACAAACACATGAAAGAATGCTCAACTTCATTAATCATTAGAGAAATGCAAATCAAAACTACAATGAGATATCATCTCACACTGGTAATAATAGCCATTATCAAAAACTCTAGAAACAATAAATGCTGGAGAGGGTGTGGAGAAAAGGGAACACTCTTGCACTGCTGGTGGGAATGTGAATTGGTACAGCCACTATGGAGAACAGTATGGAGGTTCCTTAAAAAACTACGAATAGAACTACCATATGACCCAGCAATCCCACTACTGGGCATATACCCTGAGAAAACCATAATTCAAAAAGAGTCATGTACCAAAATGTTCATTGCAGCTCTATTTACAATAGCCTGGAGATGGAAGCAACCTAAGTGTCCATCATCGGATGAATGGATAAAGAAGATGTGGCACATATATACAATGGAATATTACTCAGCTATAAAAAGAAACGAAATTGAGTTATTTGTAATGAGGTGGATGGAACTAAAGTCTGTCATACAGAGTGAAGTAAATCAGAAAGAGAAAAACAAATACCGTATGCTAACACATATATATGGAATCTAAGGGAAAAAAAAAAGTCATGAAGAACCTAGGGGTAAGACGGGAATAAAGACACAGACCTACTAGAGAATGGACTTGAGGATATGGGGAGGGGGAAGGGTAAGCTGTGACAAAGTGAGAGAGTGGCATAGACATATATACACTACCAAATGTAAAACAGATAGCTAGTGGGAAGCAGCCGCATAGCACAGGGAGATCAGCTCGGTGCTTTGTGACCACCTAGAGGGGTGGGATAGGGAGGGTGGGAGGGAGGGAGACACAAGAGGGAAGAGATATGGGAACATATGTATATTTATAACTGATCCACTTTGTTATAAAGGAGAAACTAACACACAATTGTAAAGCAATTATACTCCAAAAAAGATGTTAAAAAAAAATAGTGAACCTACTTTGCAGGGTGGGTGTATGGAATGGATAACCAAAAGACCTGGCACAGAGTAGGCATATTATCTAGCTCCTGTGGCCATGCTTTTTACCTTGACTATGTTTTCAATAGCTTGTATTTGACTAGTCTCTAAGAAGCAGCCCCAGGGCCCTCTCACTATCAAGAGCATGTGAATTTCTGACGGCCTGGTGGACATAAGCTGTGAGGACAAGCTGAGTGTGACCAGTGTTTCCTGCACTGATCACCAGGATCAATGGGGCTCCTCCAGTTGGCTTCCCTCTCATGCCCCCATGAGACCATTCCTCTCTGGGAAGAGAGGGAACCAAGGAAACTGAGGCGTCACCCAGGCCGTCCCCTACTGACCTTGCTGTAAGCTCTTCCCTGCATGTCATTTGTCCTCCTCAACTTAATGGCCTGGGTTTTCAAATCTGGCATCACCTCTATCCACTTCCTATAGGCATCATCTAACCATCTCCTTCCCTCTGGCCCAAGTACCCCCAACATACCAGACACACGCACATACATACCACACACACATGCATGCATCACACACACATAACACACACACATACACACACAGAATTACCTTCCATCAGTGCAGTTGACCTCCCTTTTATTCTGAGCAGCTAATTGTAGAAATTTGAACATAATGCTTCAGAAAGCTCATAAATAACACTAATATAGTTTTCTCCTGGTTTCAAATCCTAATTTCATAACACATGTGTTTACTAACTCCAAGGTAAAAAAGGATCCGAGTGCATCCAGAACAATGTTACATTACAGAGTATTTTCCCTTCCACGTTTCCTGCACTACTCTCCCTACCTCTTCACCTCCTCTCTGCCTTCCATTTTGCTCTGTTGTTGGGCATAGAAAACACAATTATCTGTCCACAGATAATCTGTCTCGAATTCTTCCACCATATCCACAAAAGAAAGGCAGAAAAAAATGAGGAAGAAAATGTAGAGTTTAAGTTATGCCCCCAGAGTCTGAAGCCTTGAGTTTGAGATCCAGATCTGCTATGCACTAGCTGAGAGATTTGGAAAATTTGCTTAATCTCTCTGAGCCTCAGTTTACCCATCCAGCAAAGGAGGATAACTATACCTATTGCCAGGGTCTTTGTGAAGGAAAAAATGAAATATTTCTAAAAGTACCTGAAGTTCTTGAATATTGCCTGACACAAACGATATATTATTTATGAAAGTCTTTTGTCATCTCTAAGCCACTATATAGTTTTTTAAATTAGTTTTATATATATTAGTTATATATAAATTAGTTTTAACATTATATATATAATATATGTGAAACTAGTTTTATATATGACTGTAGTTTTTACACTCCTTGATTTCTCTGAGGTTCTAAGTCCACAGTCTCATAATTGTTCACACTTTGTAAGGCACAAGATAAATAACAGCATTTTATTTCAACTAAAATTTTGCCTTTCATAACTGAAAACTAAATGGCCCTGAAATGAGAGATTTGGGAACATGCTGCTAGGACCATTCAATTCCTAAATATAATAAAACCCTTCTTAGAAAAAGAAAAACTTAAACTAATGCAACTAGAAAAGTTGTACAATTAAAAGTGATTCCTATTATCAACATATACGCACCCAACATAGCAGCACCTCAATACATAAGGCAACTGCTAACAGCTGTAAAAGAGGAAATCGACAGTAACACGATAATAGTGGGGGACCTTAACACCTCACTTACACCAATGGACAGACAATACAAAGAAAAAATTAATAAGGAAACAACATAAGCTTTAAATGACACAATAGACCAGATAGATTTAATTGATATTTATAGGACATTCAATCCAAAAATGGCAGATTACACTTTCTTCTCAAGTGCACATGGAACATTCTCCAGGATAGATCACATATTGGGTCACAAATCAAGCCTCAGTAAATTTAAGAAAATTGAAATCATATCAAGCATCTTTTCTGACCACAATGCTGTGAGATTAGAAATCAATTACAGGGAAAAAAATGTAAAAAACACAAACACATGGAGGCTAAACAATACATTACTTAATAACCAAGAGATCACTGAAGAAATCAAAGAGGAAATCAAAAAATACCTAGAGACAAATGACAATGAAAACACGAGGATCCAAAACCTATGGGATGCAGCAAAAGCAGTTCTAAGAGGGAAGTTTATAGGTATAAAAGCCTACCTCAAGAAACAAGAAAAATCTCAAATAAATCATCTAAACTTACACCTAAAGGAACTAGAGAAAGAAAAAACAAAACCCAAAGTAAGCAAAAGGAAAGAAATCATCAAGATCAGAGCAAAAATAAATGAAATAGAAACAAAGAAAACAATAGCAAAGATCAATAAAACTAAAGATGGTTCTTTGAGAAGATAAACAAAATTGATAAAACATTAGCCAGACTCCTCAAGAAAAAGAGGGAGAGGACTCAAATCAATAAAATTAGAAATGAGAAAGGAGAAGTTACAACAGACAGTGCAGAAATACAAAGCATCCTAAGAGACTACTACAAGCCACTCTATGCCAATAAAATGGACAACCTGGAAGAAATGGACAAATTCTTAGAAAGGTATAACCTTCTAAGACTGAACCAGGCAGAAATAGAAAATATGAACAGACCAATCACAAGTAATGAAATTGAAACTGATTAAAAATCTTCCAACAAACAAAAGTCCAGGATCAGATGGCTTCACAGGTGAATTCTACCAAACATTTAGAGAAGACCTAACACCCATCCTTCTCAAACTCTTCCAAAAAACTGCAGAGGAAGAAACACTCCCAAACTCATTCTATGAGGCTACCATCACCCTGATACCAAAACCAGACAAAGATACTTCAAAAAAAGAAAATTACAGACCAATATCACTGATGAATATAGATGCAAAAATCCTCAACAAAATACTAGCAAACAGAATCCAACAACACATTAAAAGGATCATACACCAGGATCAAATGGGATTTATCCCAGGGATGCAAGGATTCTTCAATATACGCAAATCAATCAATGGATACATCATATTAACAAATTGAAGAAGAAAAACCATATGATCATCTCAATAGATGCAGAAAAAGCTTTTTTTTTTTTTGACAAAATTCAACACCATTTATGATAAAAACTCTCCAGAAAGTGGGCATAGAGGGAACTTACCTCAACATAATAAAGGCCATATACGACAAACCCACAGCAAACATCACTGTCAATGGTGAAAAACTGAAAGCATCTCCTCTAAGATCAGGAACAAGCCAAGGATGTCCACTCTCACCACTATTATTCAACATAGTTTGGCAAGTCCTGGCCACGGCAATCAGAGAAGAAAAAGAAATAAAAGGAATACAAATTGGAAAAGAAGAAGTAAAGCTGGCACTGTTTGCAGATGACATAATACTATATATATAGAATCCTAAAGATGCCCCCAGAAAACTACTAGAGCTAATCAATGAATTTGGTAAAGTTGCAGGATACACAATTAATGCACGGAAATCTCTTGCATTCCTATACACTAATGATGAAAAATCTGAAAGAGAAATTAAGGAAACACTCCCATCTACCCCTGCAACAAAAAGAATAAAATACCTAGGAATAAACCTACCTAGGGAAACAAAAGACCTGTATGCAGAAAACTATAAGACACTGATGAGAGAAATGAAAGATGATACCAACAGATGGAGAGATATGCCATGTTCCTGGATTGGAAGAATCAACATTGTGAAAATGACTATACTACCCAAAGCAATCTACAGATTCAATGCAATCCCTATCAAATTACCAATGGCATCTTTTACAGAACTAGAACAAAGAATCTTAAAATTTGTATGGAGACACAAAAGACCCCGAATAGCCAAAGCAGTCTTGAGGGAAAAAAACGGAGCTGGAGGAATCAGACTCACTGACTTCAGACTATACTACAAAGCTACAGTAATCAAGACAATATGGTACTGGCACAAAAACAGACACATAGATCAATGGAACAGGATAGAAAGCCCAGAGATAAACCCACACACCTATGGTCAACTAATCTACGACAAAGGAGGCAAGGATATACAATGGAGAAAAGACAGTCTCTTCAATAAGTGGTGCTGGGAAAACTGGACAGCTACATGTAAAAGAATGAAATTAGAACACTACCTAACACCACACACAAAAATAAACTCAAAATGGATTAGAGACCTAAATGTAAGACCAGACACTATAAAACTCTTAGAGAAAAACATAGGAAGAACACTCTTTGACATAAATCACAGCAAGAACTTTTTGATCCACCTCGTAGAGTAATGGAAATAAAAACAAAAAAAAACAAATGGGACCTAATGAAACTTAAAAGCTTTTGCAAAGCACAGGAAACTACAAACAAGACAAAAAGACAACCCTCAGAATGGGAAAAAATATTTGCAAACGAATCAATGGACAAAGGATTAATCTCCAAAATATATAAACCACTCATGCAGCTCAATATTAAAAAAACAAACAACCCAATCCAAAAATGGGCAGAAGACGTAAATAGACATTTCTCCAAAGAAGACATACAGATGGCCCACAGGCACATGAAAAGATGCTCAACATTGCCAATTTAGAGAAATGCAAATCAAAACTACAATGAGGTATCACCTCACACCAGCTAGAATGGGCATCATCAGAAAATCTACAAACAACAAATGCTGGAGAGTGTATGGAGAAAAGGGAACCCTCCTGCACTGTTGGTGGGAATGTAAATTGATACAGCCACTATGGAGAACAGTATGGAGTTTCCTTAAAAAACTAAAAATAGAATTACCATATGACCCAGGAATCCCTCTACTGGGCATATACCCAGAGAAAGCCATAATTCAAAAAGATACATGCACCCCAATGTTCACTGCTGCACTATTTACAATAGCCAGGTCATGGAAGCAACGTAAATGCCCACTGACAGACGAATGGATAAAGAAGATGTGGTACATATATACAATGGAATATTACTCAGCCATAAAAAGGAACGAAATTGGGTCATTTGTAGAGATGTGGATGAATCTAGAGACTGTCATACAGAGTGAAGTAAACCAGAAAGAGAAAAACAAATATCGTATATTAACGCATATATGTGGAACCTAGAAAAATGGTACAGATGAACTGGTATGCAGGGCAGAAATAGAGACACAGATGTAGAGAACAAACATATGAACACCAAGGGGGAAAGCAGCAGGGGGTGGTGTGGTGTGATGAATTGGTCGATTGGGATTGACATATATACACTGATGTGTATAAAATGGATGACTAATAAGAACCTGCTGTATAAAAAAATAAATTAAAAACAACAAAAGAAACCTGGACATCTTTTCTTAGGTTTGAAAGCTATTTGTATTGTTTTTCAAAGTATTTAGAAATACTTAGAAAATAATGTAATACTATACATATAAGGCAATGATGTGCACATTTAGCTTTCAGTGGAATCCTAAACGTTTTTAACCTGGGTTACATATACTATGTGTCAGAGGATGCCACTCATATTCAAAGCCAGAAGTTCACCTGCGTTGCTATCGAGATTAAGAAAACTTCATTCCTAAAAAAAAAGTGATTCGTACTTCTAAAAGCTCTTCTAATCATGTCAACCTACAGATTATATTAAAATAGAGGAAATCTGAACAAATAAATATTGTAAAAAGATCAACACACCTCTTGTCTTGGTTTTGATAATCAGATTATTACTTGAATTTCATTTAATCATAAGTAATTTTTTTTCTCCCAAATTTAAGTGTGAGCACAGACATCTATTTTCCTTGGTTTTTGTTTTTTCCTCTTGAGTATTCCGTGGAAGTGAAATCAAAGTGATGTAAAGTTCACCCTTTCTGCCGCCTCTGGTCTTATGTTATAATCTGATAGACAAGGCATACGTTTCTTTTCTCAGTTCTAAAAATACTGAACATATGTATATATATAACTGATTCATTTTGTTGTAAAGCAGAAACTAACGTACCATTGTAAAGCAATTATACTCCAATAAAGAGGTTAAAAAATAATAATAAATAAATAAATAAAAGTACTGAACCCCAATAGCCAGGAGTCAACTGTAAAAATTTAATTAGAGTTCTAGGAGAAAACATCTCAACTCAGAATTGGTAATTTGGCTTTAAAATTAGGGGAAAGGAGAAAACTGATGCTCAGCGGCTCCATTCTTGCTGTCCCCACCCCCATCCTCCTTTGTTGGGGTCCCCATGGTTTTCCTAGGAGCAAAACACCCCCAGGCCCCTGGCTAGCTAAGAGATCAGCCTCGTTGATATAACCTTTTACTAGGACACATATCTGGAAGGTCGGTGGGGTGGGTCTTTTAATCAGCAAGCTGACATTTACATGAAGTCAGAGTGTCTTGGCCATAACAAAAAGCTGGTTTTCACTACATTTAGAGATGGTTGGTTCACCTTTTTGCATCTTTCTATGCCAAGTGTAGAGCTGTAACTCAATTAACATTTTCATTTCAATCGAGTTAGTGATCTTGTTCTTGACCTTGTACTGAAGGACCTGTATAATTTAGCTGAGAATATAGCCTTTTGCCATATTTATAACTAATATATTAGCAGACTTGGGGGGCATGAAAAGCTAAAAGAATATAGGATCCGTGTCCAAGTACCTAGAGAAAGCGAGAATTAAAAATAATTTGGGGAGATGGACTGGGTCTTATTAAATATATGTGATGTTTCCCAGTTGGAAGAAAATAGCTGCTGGGAAAGTGAGTTGGAGGTCAAAGTTTTAGGGATACTTCAGTCTTACTGACGTGCACTCAATTTCACGAGAGTCCAAGCATGGATGCCTCTTATTTTCACCAATCCTTATTTCTATTCAAGTGATCCCCAAGACTAAATACATGTATGTCTTATTATATAAAAGTCATCTGTTCAGTTTCAACATTATGTTACGTTCTTCCCCCCGCCAGGTTTATTGAGATATAACTGACATATACTATCATGTAAGTTTGTGTATAATGTGATGATTTTATAAATATATATATATTTCTATATATATATTATATAGAGAAAGAAATGATTAGCACAATTAGGTTAGTTAACACATCCATCACCTCACAAAGTTACCTTTTGTGTGTGTGTGTGTGGTGAGAAGTTTTAAGATCTACTCTCTTAGCAAATTTCAAAAATACAATACAGGATTGTTAACTATAGTTATCATGCTGTACTTTTAGATCACCAGATCTTATTCATTTTTGTAACTGGAAGTTTATACTATGCTACATTTTTTTGTGATTTTTTAATAGTATATGGATTTTCCAATATTGGTAAAGATCTTTTTGATAATTCCCTTAAAGATTTTTTAATATACAAAACATTAAAATTTTCTTGAAACAATAAAAGGCTGGAAGTCAAATGGTAAATATATCCATGGTAAAATAATGGTGCTGTTGTTTTTAGCACTATGAAGGGAGATGTAAGGTAGGTAGAAGAATAGCATGTTCGTTCTAGAAGAGACTTCAGAGATCATCTCAACCCTCCCATTTTACAGGTGGGAATGGAGGCCTGGAGAGTGTTCATGACTTGCCGGAATCACATCCAGTTCTCCTGACAATTCAGTAATTCTTGTGCACCATAATTAAATCACATAATGATTGATTATATAACCATTATTTTTAAAATGTTTAAATAAACATTATAATTAATACTTATAAAATTACATGATTTGCCTTACAATCTTTGACAAGGATATAAACTGAAAAGTGTATTATTACACAAAGCCTCTTTCCTCTGTCCAGGAGCCAGACTGGACCTAATGTATCCTGAATTGT
This sequence comes from Delphinapterus leucas, assembly GCF_059928025.1. NCBI lineage: Eukaryota > Metazoa > Chordata > Mammalia > Artiodactyla > Monodontidae > Delphinapterus > Delphinapterus leucas. The sequence continues at coordinate 12,292,892 of NC_143138.1, forward strand.
TGGTTTCCCCTCATGTTCAAAGCAATAGGAAACATCCAGCTGTTTATATAATAAAGAGTCTTATTTGTTTTAGGAAAACAATTTATTTAAGAAGCTTACCAGAAACCTTTCAAAACTGAGATATTATCTGTGGAATAAACTATTCTGCTTAAAAAATAAATATTTAAAATGAGATCATTTGATTTCTATCTATCATTGCTGTACAGCTCTCAGGATTCTGGAAAAATAAAATATATGTCTTTCTTCCCTAACCTAGAGATAAAATTTCACTTGTTCTTTTCATGAAAGAAAATTCGTGAAAAGAAAGAAGATTCAAAGCAATTCCAATCAAAAGCCTAACAGGGCTTGTTTGATTTCCTTTTGTTTTATACAAAAAACTAACACACTGACTCTAAAATTTATTTATAAATGTTGAGGGCCGCAAGCAGTCAAGGAAAGCCTAAAGAAGAGCGAAGTGGAAGAACTTGCTCTACCAGACATCGAAACTTAATATAAAATGATGAAAGACAGCGTGGAATTGTTACAATGGTAGACAATCCAATAAAACAGAACAGAGTCCTGAAACAGTTCACGTGTATATGGTCATTTGATTTTTGACAAAGCTGGCACCGCAGAAGAGTGGAAAAAGGATGATCTTTTCAATAAATAATGCTGGGTCAGTTGAGGTCCACATGGGGAAAAAAAATATGACCTCTGTCATAGACAAAAATCCAGTCCGGTAGATTATTAATTAAAGTAAATTATATGCCAATATTATAATTGTAAAAAAAGATTAAGTTGGGCTTCATCAAAAATAGGAACGTATGTCCTTCAAAAGACACAACTGAGAGTTAAAGGCAACTGAACAAGTAGATCTGTGCTATACTCAGCATACATATAGAATTTCTACAACTCAATGAGAAAAAGATAAAGAACTCTACATGAATATTCAGCTAGACATATTTCATTTTGAGAGTAAGTCCATTCCTTCTCAGAATTTTTTGCGCTCACTTTTGGGCACAGTGTTTCCTACCCTTAGAAAACTACCTATTCCTCAATTTAAGCAGTAGTTTCAAAATAAAGAATGTGATGGCCCTGTGATAGTAAAGACAAGGAGATAGAAGTTACTTCGTTACCTGAGTTACTTCAAATCTGATATTCCATGTGACCTTTTGGAGTTTTTATTTGTGTTTAAAATTTAAAACAATAAAACAGAGTGCAGACTGCAAGGTGTAATTTTGCTTTTGGCAATGGAAAATTTTACCTCATGCATGAACTCTTTTATTGAGTTTGAATAATATTTTTAAAATTTAACTTTTTTTTAATTGTTAGTTTATTTTAAAATGAAAGAACAAATCAGGAAAATTATTATTACTGATAATTATGTAATTGCTTCCAAAACTAATCTTATCACATAAAGTGTTATAGATGCTATCCAGGTGTCAAATACTCTACATTTTTCTGCTACCTTGGACTAAAAAGATGTGTAAGATCTCTACTCAAAAAAACTATAAAATGTTATTGGGAGATATTAAAGATGTAGATAAGTAGAGAGGTATATTTTGTTGAAGGATTGAAAGACAATTATTGTAAATACATTAATTCTCTTTAAATTCTGTATTACAGAATTAACTTTGTATTACAAAGTCAAATCAAAATCCCTCCAATTTTTAAAAAATGAGACATAAAAGAATAAAAATAAATTTTAATACTTTAAAACTAAGAATATGTGCTTACCAAAAGTCACTATTAACAGAGTAAAAAAGCCAGAGAGTGAGAGAATTATTTGAAATACATATAACTGACAATTAACTCATATCCAGAATATATAATTAAGAAACAAATACATAATTAACAAATATATAATTAAGAAACAAAACATGGAACAAAATAATCCAAAAAGCCAGACACAAAATAATGCACACTGCAGATTTCCATTTATATGAAGTTTAAAAAAAGAGGTAAATTTAAATTCTAGTTTTATGACTAGATAAAGAAAATGTGGTATATACATACAATGGAATATTAGTCAGCCTTAAAGTAGAAGGAAATACAGCCATTTGTGACAACACAGATGAACCTGGAGGATATTATGCTAAGTGAAATAAGCCAGACACAGAAGGACAGATACTGCATGACTCCATTCATGTGAGGTATCTAAAACAGTCAAACTCACAGAAGTAGAGAATACAATGGTGGTTGAGGGGGGGGCGGGCAGGGTTGGGGGAAATGGAGAGTTGCTATTCAAGGGGTATAAAGTTTCAGTTACATTAAGTCAAATAAGTTCTAAAGATCTGCTGTACCACATAGAATCTATAGTTAACAGTACAGTATCATGTACTTCGAAAGTTAAGAGGGTGGATCTTCCGTTCTTACCACCAAAAAACAAAAACAAGGGACACAAGGAAACTCTGGGAGGTGGTCAATATGTCTATTACTTCAGTGACAGTTATGGTATCACAGGTGTTTGCATAAGTCCAAACTCATCAAATTGTACACATTTAATAGGTACAGTTCTTTGTATATCAATTACACCTCAATAAAACTATTATAAAAAACCCCAAACTCTAGTTTATCAGGGATGTCATCTTAAGTGGCAAAACCATACAGAAAAGGAAGGAAGTGGTTACCATAAAGGTTAGCGTAGTGGACATCTTTGCTTGGCATAAGGTGGGTTTGTGGGAGGCTGAGAAGTTCTATTCCTGGTTACATGGGTGTGTGCTTTATGGCAATTCATTGAACTGTACATTTGTATACACTCCTCTGGTTTTGTGTTTAGTTCACAATAAAAACATTTTTCTAAGTTAATGGGAAATGATAAAGTGAGAAAGTGAGTCTATCTAGACTTCTCTTTCAAGAAGCGTGGTTGAAGGTTCTGTCTGGCCTCTTTAATGAATCAACCAGGCCATATGAACTTGTGCCGATGCCATGTTGTAGGTGAACTGGGTCGTGTGTGGTTCTTTTGGTAAATATCAACACCACAATAGTGAAAACTATTAGCCTTTCTGTGATGAAGTGTTTTAAGAAAAATTACAGACCACGTAACAATCCTTCTAATACTACAACCCTGCCACCATCACTCTCTGAATCCAGAATTCTTCCAGGCCTGGTCTTTGTTCTCTCTCTGCTCCTCATTCCACAATTCTCTTGGTTTCTCTCTGCCCATGGTGGCCTCATACTTTGTTTATTTCTGCCTAGCCCCTTCGACAGATGGTTTTGAACTGCCTGGCCAGCCTTTGGCCCTGACTCCTCTCTCAAGTCACAATTCTGTTAATGCTTTCGAGCTCAGATAGGAATGTTTACACCACCCAGCAAAGAGGGGTACAGAGGTTGTGCCCAATGTAATTGAAATCTTGTAACTGCAGAGGTGCTTTATGTGCAGGTCCTAACATGACATATGAATCATGCATAGGATGCAAGTATTCTGGTCTAATGGGTTAGACATCTTGGCCTTGACTAGGTGTCCTTTAAAACTATTAGCTTACAAAGTTTAAAAACAGCAAAATGTTTTACTTAAGGGAAGTATTCATAGTCAAGTCACATTGCTGGAGCATTTTAGAAATTGATTCCCATTTCCAGCAGTTGAATGTATAATTTAGTGTTTATTAATTATATGGTCTAATGTTATTATTTATGTTCTAAAAGAGTCAAGAAGAGGTAGTATAAGCAATAACTTTATGTGAAAATGTGCATGCTATAATAAAAGTAGATATAAGTCATCTTAAATACTGCATATCAGTTTTTAGTTCATTTTATTAGAAATCTTTGCATTTTCCTATAAATATAAAAGCTATCCTTTTATTTTTCCATATCAGAATGCACTTCCTTTGCACAGGAAGAATGACTTATTTCATAATAGGTATTTAAAAATTCTGAAATAGTTAATGTTGATGTTTTAATAAATGACAAATGACCACAGTGTTCTAGGCAGGTATAACTCACTGTTTGATGTTTCATTTTAATCCAGTTTTCAGTTAACACACACTCTTCTGGTATAGTAAGGGAAGAAAATGAAAGAATCTTTCTCCCTGGAAAGCTAAATATTTTAGTCGGGTTTAAAAAGTATGTGCACGAGCCCTATAGCAGTAGTAATGAATGATAAGGGCCATTCTCCAAGGATTTGGTATAACACGGTCATTTTTCATCGCTATTATTTTTCTGTCATTTTTTTTAAAAACCCATCCCATTGCCTTTTCATGCTATTATGTGTGACTTTTTTCCCCTCAAGATTTCTGGGCTGTTGCTATCACAAAAATAATGATGAAATTTTGCTTAATGTTCTTTTGCTCTTGAATTTCAAATGAGGAACTCTGCACTGTCTACATCTCTCACATTGACCACCACAGGCCTCGTTCATGCAAGAGGAAAAGGTCCCCCCAGTACTTAACCAATCCATTTATTTTGGAGAACAGTAATTTCACCAGTAAGCAGCAATTTCATCACTTCTACAATCCATTTCCACCAGAATGAAGAATAGATCTGAGATGAATTTACATGATGCCACTTAGGTATCTTTCTCCTAAATTCAGTCAATGAATCCTGCAGAGTGCTTAGGGATGCTGTAACAAAACTAATAAGAGTATATTGTATTCATTTATTCTACAAATATTTATCATTGTCTACCATTAGCCAGGCATGTGGCTAGGTACCAAGGATACAATATGGAAAAGACAGACATGGTCCCTGCCCTCATAGGAGACACGAGCTCATGTTAACATGGAAAAGCTCATGTCCCAAGTGTTACAAAAGCACAGCATACTATTGGAACACCAGGAGGGTTATGTGATCGAATTTTAGGGAAACAGAGAAGGCTGCCTGAAAGAAATGATAGCTAAACAGGGACATAAACAATGAATGGAAATTAGGCAGGCAAAAAAAATGAACCAAAGAGAGAATATTAGTTACTTCAGTTGGAGTGCGGATTTCAGGGGAGGGGTAGAGTGAGGGCAGTATGCCAAGATGAGGCCAGAGAGAATGCAGGAGGTAGAGGGCCAGATTTTTAAGGACCTTTTAAAATGAGATAAAGACTTTGGATTTGATTATCTGTGCAACAGGTAGAAAAACACTGATATTTTTCGGCATGTGCAGTTCTGGTACTAGAACTGGCTTCAGAGGAACAGAATCTTAAGGATGAGTTCTCTGAATTGGTGACTGTTCCATGTCAATCCCACGGGAGTCCTCTGGGGCTGTCATTGGAAAGCTGCTGGATGAGTCTTAGTGCTTGGAGGATCGTGGGGCACCCTCTGATCTGATGAACAGCACAAATAACGAGTGGGTAGTGGCTGACATGGCTTTGGAATTAACTCTGTTTCACTTGGCTGGGAATTTTCCTTTTGTGCACTCAGCTTGAGAGTGAATTTGGAGGGAGGAAACTAATGATTAGGTTGGGTCTGTACTGGAAAAGTTAAGGGCACTGGTCAAGTTATTCTTCCCGAAGCATCACTAGAAGTTGCTGAAAATAACATCAGCATTGCTAAGGAGAGAAAGGATCATTTGCAAGGCTTGTTGTTTCCCAGCTCCTGGTTTTCTGTGCTATGTAGGTTAGGAAGGCAGGTCACTGTTCAGGAAGCAGGGTGCAGGACCTCCCCTGGCGCACAGAGTGGTCACAAACTCAGAGAACTGTGTTCTTCACCCCAATTTAGGCTTAAATTGAACACAAATGTCAGTGCAGACCTTTATCACATCCTCATGACTGTACAATTGAGAGAGACTCCTAACAGCCTCCTCCTTCAGGCCACCCTGACTCTTGGGCATCAGCTCCCTAGAGCATCAGTTCTACCATGTTTCTCCACTACTCAAAAACAACCAATGGCTCCTCAGTCCCTCTAACAGTGGTTCTCAGCTCTAATTGCATTATTAGAGTCACCTGGAGAGAATTTTTTAATACTAGTGGCCAGACACTTGAATCAGAGCTATAGAATGAATGCTTGTGTCACCCCCAAAAATTCATATGTTGAAATCCTAACCACCAATGGGATGGTATTAAAGGGTAGAGCCTTTGGGAGGCGATTAGGTCACGTGGGTGAAGCCCTAATGATCAGGATTAGTGCCCTTAAAAAGGAGACCTAAGAGAGCCCTCTTGCCCCTCTGCCATGTGAGGACACAGAAAGAAGATGGTTGTTTATGAACCAGGAAACTCTTAACAGACACCTAATCTACCGGTGCCTTGACCTTGGACTTCCCAGCCTTCAGAACTGTGAGAAATAAATGTTTGTTATTGAAGTCACCCAGGTTTTGGTATTTTTGTTGTATCAGCCCAAACAGACTATGATAATCAGCATCTCAATATTTTTTCATATCTCCTTAGGTTATTTTAACATGCAGCAGGGTTAAGAATTGTTGACCTGTATGACAGAATTTAAACTCCTTAGTTTGATATTCAAAATCATCCAGAATCTGGTCCTCACCTACATCTCACCTGGTGTGGTATGTCCAGAACACTTTCCTACCCAGGAAAAAAGGATGCTGCAATTTCATGCCACATCCTCCATCATAAGGTAAGTCAGATATATGCCAGCATGTGGGTTACCTACTGCATGTGCAGATGGAGAACGGTTTAGATAAGAAAGGATAGAAATGAAAAAAAAAATAGAAAGAAATGAGTTTAATAGTGTCTACTGATGAAGATTAATGTCATTAGTAGTAGGAAAAGACAAGGTAGCTGTACTTTGAAATCTACACAACTATTTTCTGGATTCTGTTCACACTTTTGATAGGGAGGCTGTGGCAACAGTGGAAATAGAGCTGGTGATTGTTTGACTGGGATGACCTTTGGGAGTGAAGAGGTGAGAGAGGTGAAGGAGAGCAAATATAAAAGTTCATAGTCCTGTGCAAGATCCTTACTGATGCTCACAATAGATGATCCTGGTTTAAATTTTTAAAAAACCTTTCTCTGAATTTCTCTGTCCTCTGTGTTTTGAGAAGCTGTAGCAGACATTTTTTTCCTGAGGTTGACATTTTCATCAGAAGAGAAAGCCTGGGGACTCTGATAATAGCTGATCACAGGAATCCTGGATGACCAGTGTGAGTTCCCCTGCCTTGATTCTACTCTAATTAGGTGATCACAGCCATCTCTCTTGACATGTCTGCAAGGTGCTGGAGATACTTGGCAATGAATCTGTCAGTCACGCAGAGAGTACAAATGGGTTGGGTCAGAGGTAACCAGAAACCTTGCCTTTATGTCGCATTATTTATTTGGAAATTGGTCTACAGGCATGGAAAGGAGGATATAAAACACTGTAAGTATATACTACATATGAACCTTGCCGTATTTTATTCTAGGTTAAAAGATTTGAAATTTGAGCTATTCTATAGTAATAAAAATGAAGAAAAATTTCACATAAACCCAGGAATACTAAAGAAAGCTATGAATAATAAATTTGGGTAAGTCAATACTGTTTGGATGTGCTAGCATAACTTGCTACTTAAAGGAATTCTGTAATGAGTATTTTTGTAATACAAGAAAACCTCCTGTAAGGCTCTCTGCATTCTAAATTGTTTTACAATTTTGATTTTTCTGAAAGTTGTGTATACCAAGCTACTGTTAGATAAAAGACATTAAATTGGGGGTTGTGGTTGTTGCCCATTTGTCCTGCTTTTCTGGGTTATTTAAGCCATGATGACAGACCTGAATGACTGCAAATCAGGGAAATTTTTTTTAATACTTAGCTCTAATGGTATGGGGCTCAATTATACGCTGCCTTATGCAGTGAGGAGGCACAAAACAAAACCCATCTGAGCACAAATCATTGGCTCCTCTCTTCCTCCTGTGTCCTTCCTCGTGTCCTGTAGACACCTGACTTTTGAGGTGTCTACTTCAGAGCTGCAGGTTAGGGACCCAAGAACCTTTCTTCATTGGGAGCTCTACTGGGGAGAAAGGACTCTTTGACAGTCAAGACATCTTTGGCTCTAAAGCACACATCTATAATCAGATCCACTCTTTTCAGAAAACCAGGAACAGGGCACCCAAATGCAAACCCAAACTTCGCACAGCTTGAGCTTTTCAAAGTAAGCAGGGAATAATGACAGTGAATGAGCCAACACTGTGCTAAGTGCGTGATCCACACTCCCTCACTTAGTCCACAGAGCATCACTGTGGGCGGATGTTACTCTATCTCCTTTCTACAAATGAGGGCCTCTGAGGTTAAACTATGTGCCCACAGTCATAGCTGGCAAGTGGCAGAGTTAGAATTTTAACCCAGGTGGTCTGGCTCCCTAGTAAATGCTCCAAAACAGTATGACCTCACTGGAGTTGCCACATCATTTCAGCTTAGCACTGAGCTGTTATTGCCTACTGAATCCCTTTTCAGCTTTCTGGATCTTTTTCACATAAGCGCTCTAAATGCCCAGGCTTGCTGATTATATATATTTATATCTTTATTTATGTATCTTTGCATCCTTCTAGAATACACTGCAAAGGAATGGTGATGGGTGCTGCTTATTTGTTTGCCTATTTATTACCCCTGATTTTGGACAACATTTTTAGTCCTGATACAGTCTTCATTTCCATCTGTCTTGAGGAAATGAGATGGAGAGAGAGAGAGAGTCCCCACTGATCCCTGTCATAACTGATAAAGTTCCACTGGGACAGAAAGCCCTCACTGGCTTCTCAAAACCTCTGAATTAGGCTTTAAAAAGGGCACTGGGGTCCAAGCACAAACAGCAAATCTTCCTTCCAACTCCATTTTTAGACCAAACAGTTGTATAGTACCTACCAGAGCACAGTAATGGCCAAAGTTTATTGTTAATTTTGATCACCCCAGTGGGTATCATTGTTCCAGCCACAAAGAACCAAGGTTACCACTGTTACTGAATGGTAATACAGGGGGTACATAAGCAAAATTTATGTGAAAATAAGCAGCAAATAGTCTCTGAATACTTATTTTATGTCAGTCACTAGAGATGGGATATTGACCCTCACAATGTAGCAGAGAAATAAGACAATAACCATGTAACATCATCTGTAAGTGCAAAAGAATTTCTCTAGACTTTTTCTCAGTCTTAATCTATTTTTTCCTTCTCTTTTCCCCTACCACCTACTACCCCTCCCCCCTCCCCCCACATCTCCTTTGTGTGCCCTGTGTTTTTAGAGTCAGTGCTGGCTCTCATGGCTGATTTCCCGTGAAGACCTCAATTTTTTCATAGCGGCAAAGATAAACCTGTCCCAGCTTTCTCTCATATAACAAATTTAATCTTCTTGAGTTCTACTTCCTCAAACAGTTGACAGGCTCATCCAAAGGTGTTAATTGCTTATAAAGTCTTAACGATCATTTATATGGTAACAATCACCTATAATATCTTGACTCCTAGGAGCAAGAATTGAGCTCACAAAAACAATAGGTATTGAGAGACATGAACATCCTGTTAAGAGACAAATTTGTATAACTCTGCTTGTGCTTTTTAACATGAAATTTCCAGTCATGTCACAGTTTCCAAATTGAAATCCTTGCCATTTATCTGGGCCTTCTAGAGACTTCTCTGACCTGTATGTAATTTAAGAGGAGAATTTTATTTTCCTTTGTAAAGATTGCTTTTATCTTTTTTTTTTTTTTTTTTTTTGCGGTACGTGGGCCTCTCACTGCTGTGGCCTCTCCCGTTGCGGAGCACAGGGTCCGGACGCGCAGGCTCAGCGGCCATGGCTCACGGGCCCAGCTGCTCCACGGCATGTGGGATCTTCCCGGACCAGGGCACGAACCCGTGTCCCCTGCATAGGCAGGCGGACTCTCAACCACTGCGCCACCAGGGAAGCCCAAAGATTGCTTTTGTTAGTCAAAGACATCAGCAGCAAGTTCGAATTTGCATTTTAAATTTAGAATGATTTACTTCCAACGAAAAGTGTATCACTGCTGCAGTTAGTCTAGGAGTGACTAGGGGACTAATAATTTATATTGAAAGACTATTAGAAATGTGAGCTTTCTTACAAAGGAAAAGATTGGCACATTTGACTTCATAATTTAGAACTCTATATGACAAGAGACTCCCTAAACACAATTACGTGACAAACAACAGACCTGGAGAAAATATGAATACTTGCAACATACATAATCAAAAGGTTAGCATTAAGACTGCAGTAAGAAGCTCCTAGCACTCAATAAACAAACGGCAAACAACCTAATTTATATGGGGAAAAAAATAAAAAACCCTCAGAGAAAAACACAAATGATGAATAAGCACATAATAAGCTTAACCTCACTAATCAAAGATGTGCGAACTTTCTGCTTATCAGATTGGCAAGGGTATTAAGATTAATATTTAGTGTTATTGCTGGCAAAGAGCACTGCCGGGTTGTCTGTGTAAATTGGGAGTCAAGTGGCCTCGGTTCTCTGTAGTTATTCACAACATTTATCGAAAACGTGTCTTTTTGACACAGCAATTCTTCCAAGGATCTATCTGGCACAAATATGTGCAAAAGTGGAAAACATGTATGTTCAAAAATCTTAATTGTAGCATTCTAACGATGAAGTCTTGGAAACAATCTCAGTGTTCACCCCCAGAGGAATGGATAAATGCATCAAGGTACATCCAAGCCACACATGCAAAGCAGCTGAAAAATGAGTGAGAGAGTACTCACATGGAAAGATATTACCTGCTTTGTTTTTTAAAGTTCCAGGGCAATTTCTATTTCTATGTAAATAACAACAAACACCATAATCATGTATGTGGGTATAAGTGTGGATGTGTGTTTATAAAAAAATGCCTGGATGATCCAACTGTTGGCAGTGATCTCCAGAGAGAAGCTTGGGATTGGGGCAAAGGAATTTTTTATTTTATTCATTTCTAAGTTGCATTTTTAAAAATTACTTTCATTATTAACATACTAAAAAAAAGAAAAGTTCTGGAATTTTCTTATAAAATAGTGTGCCAAATGACACAGATTCCACTATAGTGTTGTCATGTTTCAGAAGAATTATGTATCTCTTTAAATGCTCCCATTGATAATGCACATTTACTCATTTACTCAAATTTCCCATCAATTCTTTAGAATTCTGGAACGTGCACTGCACAGAAAGTCAGGATATTCAAGTTCTAGTGTCTGTTCTATCATGCCCTTGTTGCTCAGGTAACCCCCAATTTTCAAAAGTTCACTTTACGCCACTTCGCTTTTACAAAAGACTTACATTAGCACCTGTTTTTGCTAAGGGAAAGAAATCCAAAGAGTATTTTCGCATTTAGGAAAACAAGTGAAAAGCAAAAATAGTTTCAGCATTGGTTTTGCAGCAGTCGTTACCGGGGCAGCGCACACCGGCCCCCACCCCACCCCTGCCGCCTCCCCAGCAGGAACAGCACCACTAAGCCCCTTCCCCATGCTCAGCATCTCAGCATCAAGCCACGATAGCTTTGAACTGTGTCTATGAGCATTGGTGCTTCATCTCCAATTACTTTCGGCATCTGTTAGCAAGATGCGTCCTAAGGTAACTGCTTCTTCGCTTTACACCACTTTGGCTTCTAAAAGGTTTAACAAGGGTGTTCAACTTTCAGATGGTGGGGGAAACATGTTATCTCTTTGCAGACCAATCATTTCATGTCTCCGAATCTCTGAAAAACAAAATCTGGGCACCATTTGTTGTTCTCTAACTCTGGTCCCCGCTGACCCCAGGCTCTTCTCCACACCTATCTACCACCCACCACCCTGCTTTTCAACTAAAGCAATTCTGTTTGTCTCCATTTTGTTTGTTTATTTATTTATTTATTCACCTAAGATTTTGTCTGATTTCTGAGCAAAAGTCATTTGAAAATATCAGGAAGAGATTATTTTAAGCTCCTTCCAGAACAAATACTTCTTGAGTCTATGAAATCCAGGCTCTGGTCAGGAATGCACACCTTTTAGTCAGTCCTTAAATTACCCCAGCCTGGAATTACCCCTGCCTTTCTCCCTGTGCATCAGGCCAGAAACACGGACCTTTTTTATTTTTCCCAGAACATAAAGTTGAACTGTACAGGCTGTAATGGATATGAATGAGAAAGGTCAACACACATGTGCCAGGAAACAAGGGGCAACATGGACTGCTGGGGAAAAGCAGGAGCTCCCCCCTGCTTCAAATGACCATTGGGTCAGTTGGCGTTGCTCCTGGCACAAGGGTTTTGCTTTTGCTTATGAACATGCTCTGCTAAGAAATAATTGTGGGCAGAGAGCCCTGAGAATACATTCATTAGGGAGATGTAATTCAGGCTTCACAGTTAAAGGTCAGACCAGAAACCAGCACCAGCTCTCAATCAGCAGCCAAGGGAGGAGAGAGTCAGGGCCTGATCTTCTCTCTCAAAGCCAATGAAACATAGGGCCTGTGTTCAGGGTCAGCTCCTTTCATCCCGTAAGTTGGGTAAAATTTAACAATTGGGTGGCCTTTTCTTTCACTTGGGTGAAAAAACAAAATCGAGAACTTCTAGAGAGTTCTAAATGGAAGCAGACATAGCAAAGTTAGAGCAGATGTTACTCCACTGCTTCTACCCATCCCATCCTTTCAAGACACATGATATAAACTCTACAACTCACCTCTGACATCACTGACTGCATCACAAGGTAAGAACCCATGAAACTATTTGCCAAAGTAAGAGGCAAAAAAAAGAGGGTCAAGATACAGCACTCATTTGTCATATTCTCATTTCACAGCCCAAACATAATCTGTGAGGCCACCTTAGAAGTGAAACAAATAGATGGGTTACTTATTTATTCTACCCTATTTTTTCCATAAGAAAGTCTTAATAGCATGCTTAAAATATCACAGACTAAACCTCCTTGACTCCAACTCACTGAATCCCCAGTTTCCTCTCAACACCTCTCTCTATACCACATATTAAATTCATTCTTATCCTTCGGATTTGTGTTATTGAAGGGAGGGCTCTGTGCCCTATTTTTCTTACATGCCCCCAGAGGTCCAAATGAAATGTAACACCCTGTAGACTAAATATAACTAAAATGTTTTGCCATTAAAAGGATGAGATACAGTGTAGAAGCAACTTGAAATATGTTACTTTGCTAAATAAGCATATTAAATTTGACAGCGACTTCAAACCGTAAGCTACGAAGGAAGGGAAGAGTAGATAGATGGGAAACTACCTCTGTCATTTAAAAAAATATAAATTTTGATCACCAAAGGGCTACTATGTAAACAACTTTTCAGCACTTCCTGTGTGTCAAGTTTTTATATAAGTTAATTACTGACACAGTAATGCTGAGAAACAAACTACCCCAAAACTCAGTGGCTTAAAACAATAAGCATTAGCTCAACAGTCTATAGCTTGGTGATTTAGATTGGGCTCAGTTGGGTGGTTCTTCTCATCGGGCTTGGCCTACATGTCTGGGGATTGATTGGTTGTCAGCTTCAGTTGGAGTCATAAGGTTAATTGGATCAGGTGTCTCTCACCCTCTAGCAGGCCAGCCCAGGCATGATTTCATGGTATTATCAGAAGGCAGGAACCAGAGCAAGTCTCAATGTCCAGGTGCTTTACAAGCCTCTGCTTGCATCATGTCTGCTAACATCCTATTAGCCAAAGTAAGTTGTATGGTTGAACCCAGGGACAGAGCAGGAGGAAGGGCACTCAGATTTATAGAGGAAAGAATCTGAATATGTGAAGAAATGAAGAATTAGAGCCATAAATGCCATCTCCCCAGAGACTCTGTACTAATTTAACTGATTTCATCTCCTTTAACTTCACAATAGCTCTAAGAAGTTATTACTATTATCCCCATCTAATAAATGTGAATACTAAGGATAAGCGAGGGAAAGGCTAACTAACTAACTGGTAAAGGACAGAGCTACTAACTTCTTCTGCTCTAATATGTGATCTATCCCCACACATTTCTAAGTTTCTTAGACCTTTATTATTTACCAAAAATATGGAAAATTATGGCAGAGAGGGAGATTTGGCAAAATTAAGAACTGAAGAACCTAGTCGTCTTATTCCATTTGTGTCATGAATCTTTTCCAAAAGGAATGGATTTACTATATGTAAGTTATATACAAATAAAAGACAAAAGAAAAGAAAAAGAATCTGAGTTGACATCCAAAGAGAATACCAACTAGAGTTTTGGGAGGGAACCAGTCAAAATGACTCAAAAAAAACATATGGAAAACTAATAAATAAAATACCAAAGAACATTCTGAAAAGTCAGAGTATTGAAAGTCATTTGTGTTTCCAGATATTGCAACACATTAAAAAGTTGCAATAATTTTTAAAAGTACTGTCATGTGAATTGACAGACAAATCAAACAGACCAGAAAGCACAGAAGTAAGCCAGAATCCATATAGGAATTTAGACTGTGATAAAGGTGGCAATTCAAATCAGTGAGGAAATGATGGATTGCTTCATAAATGATGCTGTGGTAGCTGGACAGTCCTCTGAAATTTTTATTATATTTCTACAATACCTTACACTATAAAAATTTTACATCTATCAATGATGTAAAAGTGAAATGAAACAGTAATAACATGTGAACAAAATATGAGAGTACGTTTTAAACATATGCAAAATGAAGGAAGATATTTTTAGGTTTGACATAAAACCCAAGTCCCACTGCAAACCAGTCGAGGGACTGTGGAACACACCTCAGAATTATCCCACTGAGGAGGAAGGAGGCCAAGTTATTTATCCAGAACTCCAGGAGCATTAATTTCCAGCACTTGTGGCTATTGCAAGGAACCTCCACAGTAGGCCAAGGGGATATAACAGGGCACCAAAGGCATCTGATAAATATGGGAAACAAAAATGTTATGGGTCATTCTTTAGGTGAAATAGTGAGAGATAACTCTCCTACTTCCATGCCTTCGTTCTGCACTCATGAAATCTGATTATGGGAGGGTGAGCACCAAATGTTGATTGCTTGTTCGAAGTATGTGGAATATCTTGTAAGACAGCCCTCCAGATTGTAAAAGCTTTGGTCTTGCAGCTACCACCATAGCTGGATCTTGCAAAGGCCATCCTACCTTTTTTTTTTTTTTTTGCAGTACGCGGGTCTCTCACTGCTGTGGCTTCTCCCGTTGCAGAGCACAGGCTCCGGACCCAAAGGCTCAGCGGCCATGGCTCACGGGCCTAGCCGCTCCGTGGCATGTGGGATCCTCCCGGACCGGGGCACGAACCCATGTCCCCTGCATCGGCAGGCAGACTCTCAACCACTGCGCCACCAGGGAAGCCCCATCCTACCATTTTTAAGGTCAGCTTTTCCTGGGTGACAGGATTCACAGTAAGACCAGTGAACCCCACGTGTATGTGCCTATTGCCTATCTTCTGCAGTAAACTGAGTTCTTTGTTCAGAAGCAAGACCACCTTTGGACCATGAGGCCATGATGCCCAAGTAGAAGAGCTGCTTGAATTTCAACTTGAACCAGTTACAGAGCCTCTCTAGCTTTGGGCCACGCTCATGACCACCATCTTTAAGGGTTACTTGGCAATAGGTTGGAGCACTGTGCCTCTTTCTTAATGTCAGAGAATGTAACATGATGCAAATTGTCTTTCACTTTGAAGGGGATATCTTGAATGTCTCACAAATCTCCAGAATCTTCACTGAGATTCACTGAGGTCTCTGAATTCTCATAAGATTTATCACCCATCTTATGGCACATATGTGTTTTATCAAGGTATCTCGGGTACTTGATACTTTTTGCTCAATCAGCATGGTCTAATCAATAGAGCCATGCCCTATGGGATGATGAAGTGATCGAGGTCTCTGCAGATAGATTAAGGCAGCCAACAGGATGTCAGTAAGGATGTGTAGCTGCTGGATAAAAGCAAACTGCATTAAGTGGTGTCTACTTATTGGTTAGGAAAAGCGTGTTTGCCAGATTGACATCTGCATATCAGGCTCCAGGGACTGTGCTGATTTGCTCCATAAAAACAGATTACATCTGTAACAGCATCTGCAGTTAGAGCCACCACCAGTTAAGTTTCCTAAAATCCAGCTCTTCTCCCAGACCTCCAGCACTCCTGCACAGCCCAAACAGAGGAGGTTAAATAGGGAGACAATTGCAATCAATTCTCACACATTTTCCAGGTCCTTGATATGGTCATCAATTCTGTAACTCCTCCTAGGATGTGGTATTGCTTTAAAGCGGGACTCCCACATAGCCCATCTTTCCACAGTAGCCCTCATTCCAGGAGTCAGAGAATAAGTGTGGAAATTTTTTCAGTTGCCAGATTATGCATTCAGGAACTAGACAAATAAACTCAGGGTCTAGTGTGAGACAAATTCTAATCAAAACTCTCTTATGTCACTAAAATCCCACAACACCCAGTCTGACCAGTGGACCTGTTGTCAGGGTCCCCAGGAAACTCTGGATACTGAGATGCTGTGGTGCCCATACAACATTGCTTCTGACCAAGGAACTCTTTTTACCAAGAAGAAAAGTAATGAGCTCACACTCATGGGATTCTACTCAAAGACAATATCCAGAATTGCCCCCAAATCTGGTATCCCTCTTTCCTCCTTGCACAGGCACCTTGGCAGGTCAATGCAGAACTCTTTAAGGAAGGCTAAGAAATGTATAATACACATAGGTGGTAATGCTGTGCGACCTTTTTTAAAGGAATGAGTCTCCCCTGCATTTAGGGGTTTAGAGTCTGTGAACTGGCTCAGATAGGGAAATTTGGTGGGGATCTGAGTGTCCTCTGGTGAACAGTCACCAGGCCTAAAGTTTTATCAGTTATATAAATCAGGCCGTAGAAGGTTGCCCATATAATTCAGTACTAGAGATGAATGATCCATTATCTAGGACAAAAGATTTCTGAAGGGAAAACCATTTTGATCACTGATCTGGCCCTGCTGCCTCTTGCAGTGACCACACCCAGCTTAGCTCTCATGGTTAACTAGGCCTCTGTCATTCTGGGATCTCACCATCCTCACTGCATTCAAGAATCCCATTCCAATGGCAGGACCTCCCATTTTCATCCCAGGCTCACTGTCAGAGCCAGTTTCCTATCTAGAACACTATCTTGCAAGGGAGCCTGGGAAACGTCATTTTTAGTTTTCTAACTCCTGTGACACAGGAAGAGGCTTGGAATGGATGCCAAATCCAATAGATGAGAACTTTATGAGAGAAAGAGCATTTTCTGTGAATTTGGAGAAAAGGTTGAGCTTACGCTCATGAGTAAGATAGATGAATGGATTAGGAATGTATGCGGGGGGTACAGAGAAGCTTCTTCAGTCTAAATGGGTAGGGAACATGTCCTTTTGTAAAACTGGCCTTTCGATCTCCTCAAAAATAAGTATAAGAGGACACATACAAAGCAAAGACCTACCAAATACAAACTTTTGCAGTCAATAAAAATCATGTTTGCAAAGAATATTTAATGGTGTGAGAAAGTGCTGATTATATCACACTGAGTGAAAAAGGGGTTATACAAGAGCATATATACATTTTTAAATCTTTTTAAAATAAATTTATTTATGTATGTATTTTTGGCTGCACTGGGTCTCTGTTGCTGTACGCGGGCTTTCTCTAGTTGCAGCGAGCGGGGGCTACTCTTTGTTGGGGTGCACTGGCTTCTCATTGCAGTGGCTTCTCTTGTTGCAGAGCATGGGCTCTAGGTGCCCAGGCTTCAGCAGTTGTGGCACGTGGGCTCAGTAGCTGTGGCTCGCGGGCTGTAGAGCACAGGCTCAGTAGTTGTGGCACATGGGCTTAGCTGCTCCACAGCATGTGGGATCTTCCCCGAACGGGGCTCGAACCCGTGTCCCCTGCGTTGGCAGGCAGATTCTTAACCACTGTGCCACGAGGGAAGTCCCGAGCATATATACATTTTAAATTAGTGTGTGGATGTGTATGCACACATGTACTGTATACACATATGTTACACACTCATATACTGGAAGGAAGCATCTCAAGCTGCTAAAAGTGGTAGTAGAACCACAAATGACAATATATTTTTCTTTTAAATATTTTTCCGAAATTTTTGCAATTATGTCATTTTAAAAGTTAGAATTACTTTATAAAAAATATTATACCACAAGAAAATGGAATAGCTAATGAATGTGTTTTGGTTAAAGTCTAAAAATGACTAGTGTCATCATTATTCTACAAACCTAGAATTTATTTTCTAACATAGTGTAAAAAGAGAACACTTTAAAAATTAGGCCCAGGATTGGGAGAGAAAAATGTGTTTCTAAAACCTTTAGTTTGGGCTTGATCTCAGAATCATGGAAGTAAAAACTAAACTCTGGACACTTAGCCTGATTTCATGTTTGACTGTAGCAATAAATCCTCCCATTGTTTTTAAATGAAAACATAGATGAACTCCTAATATCCAAAACAAACGTAAGTGAAGTGCTTCATTTGAAACCAAACCCTCTAGCAGGATGCTTAACTTTATGAAAATCCACTTGAAAGCCACTGACCTAGCCCAACCCATCATTTTCCAGATGAA
The DNA here is from genome assembly GCF_059928025.1 of Delphinapterus leucas. NCBI lineage: Eukaryota > Metazoa > Chordata > Mammalia > Artiodactyla > Monodontidae > Delphinapterus > Delphinapterus leucas. The sequence goes on from NC_143138.1 coordinate 12,311,223, forward strand.
GGGATCTCCAGAGGGAAGGGGCAAATCTACCCTATAACCAAAGGTCAGATAAGAGGATGTCCCCACGATACACGCAGGAGTCTATGGCCAGGTGCCTCTTATCACCATTCAAGGCACGAAGTCAAAGATACAGAAGGAAATCAGGTCTCAAAGGACTGTGAGAGGGCAAAGTCAAGGGTCCAAACCACGTGGTTGCCTTGAAGGATCAGAAGGCAGGGACAGAATGCAAGGGCCAGCTGCTGCTTTTCTGAGACTCTCGTGATGGTTTACAAAAGTATTGCAGGTTGGTTTAAGGAGTAGGAATGGCGCGGACCTGCAATAGCTTGCTGATGGCCACATGACCCGTAGGACTAAAAACCACATGTCCCAAGTCAGTAAGATGGCCTGGCTAATTCACACACACACACACACACACACACACACACACACACACGCCTGCCTGCAAGTAATCCTCATAAACTTCACGCTCCCATATCCACCTAACTTGAACAGTCTTCACTCAGCGTACTGCCAATCCAGTGGATAATTTCATTCATTTTCCTACTTGGCATCTCCTTAGCACTTTCCTTTGCTCATCTTCTCAGAACTCTACAGCCCTCTCCCATTGCATCAATTAGCATCTAGCTATGGTGATAAAACTTTGGTGTGCTTGATAATCATCTGAGAAGCAGGATTAAAACAATGATGTGGGGTCCCAATTCCAGAGGACCTGGGGAAGGAGAGGGTACAATTTTACATAGATGGCCCTTGAATCACAGTTTGAGAAACACTGAACAATATGGTCATGATTCTCAGTCTCCAGCCCAGTCTTTCTCCAGGGCTCAAGGCCTAAAATATCAACTGCCTGATTAATTTGGACAAATCCTCTCATGGTAAATTCATCATGCTCTTATCCACCCACCCCCAAATCTACTGTGTCCTTTCCCCGCTTGCTGTGGTCCTCTACAACTGTGAGCCCATTGTTGGCCTTTGCTATCTCTTCTCCCTCACTCATTTCTAATGGCTTAAGCTCATCCAAAGACAGGAAGAGCCACTGACTTTATACTGATCTGTCATCCCCAAATTTCTGAGTCCAATCATTGCAATGGCTGCTACCTGCTTCAATGGAGGGAAGGAGAAAGTACAGGAATAAATATATGACTAGTTCCATGCCCTTGTGAGTTTCCCAAAACACTATTATAAAAGGCAATTTGGAGCTTCCCTGGTGGCACAGTCGTTGGGAGTCCGCCTGCCGATGCAAGGAACACGGGTTCGTGCCCCGGTCCGGGAGGATCCCACATGCCGCGGAGCGGCTGGGCCCGTGAGCCATGGCCGCTGAGCCTGCGTGTCCGGAGCCTGTGCTCTGCAACGGGAGAGGCCACGGCAGTGAGAGGCCCGCGTACCACAAAAAAAAAAAAAAAAAAAAAAGGCAATTTGGTAGTCAATTTTTATTGAAGCTTCAGGACTAATTGAGGGACAGGGAGTAAAAGCAGTGAGCAGGGTTGTTATACAACTGATTGCTTAAAACTGAATATTGAGCAGCCTTATTCTCAAAAATCCTTCAGTCAATCCCCTCCCCACCTTCTCTTCTATTCAGGCCACACCTCCTTCCATGTGGCTCTGGCTCCCTTTGAGCTTTCCTTCCTCTCCACCACGCACCCTCTGACACTCCCACTTCGTGGGCATAGCTCCTGCAAAGCAGAGGAGCTGTCCTTACCTCACCCAAGCCCATCCCAGTCACACCTGGAGACCAACCTCCACAACTAGAGTGAACCGTCAGTGGATTTTAAATACAGAGATGTTTCTCCTTCAGGAAAAACACCGCTGCCAGCTCTTAATCCAACAGTTTTTTCTCCCTGTGTCATATCATTACTTGGCTCTTCTCAAATTGCTTTAGTATTAGCCACAGTCTGACCACAATGGTATTTTTTATTCCTTTCCTCTTGTGAGGGTGGTTGTCAGCTGCAATCAGGTGTTAATGAGGCTGGCCTGGGGTTCAAGGCTCCTGAGTAGTAGTTAGCTTTGTACTGGTCCCAGGTGGTAGTCCTTTCCTCCCTCCTGTTAGCAACATTGCCAATGCATGTTGTTTATTACAAGGAAGACCAATGTGGGGGAAAAAAGAGGGGGGTGTGGAGAGACCGTTTTCTCATTAACCCTAAAAGATCAAAAAAAGAACTAGAACCCCTATTTCACTAAGAGTTCTGGTTAGTGAATTTTTATGGTAATATTTAGTGGCTCCTGGTGGCCTAGGGTTTCCTTGGTAAAATTAGGTTGGTTCTTGTTAAATCTCTTCTTAGACAAGGCAACAGGCTCTGCTTGTCCTTGGTAATAATTATAATTAGCACTTTCTATTGAAGGTAGCCTTGAAGAAACTATGTTTTCAATTTTTTAATTTAAAATCTAAGACCTTACATGTGCCAACAATGGATATATCAATGGCAGAACAGAGCCCTTGCTTCACCTGGAAACAGGCTAGACAGGCATGTTTATTTCTAAAGAAAAAAAATTTTAAGTCATTCAGCAATCATCTATGAGTAGGGAGAGATAAGGCTGATGGTCTGATGACCATTTTAACAGGGAATGAACCAATTATAGACATAATTTTGTTAATGTGATTTGTTGATGATGTCAATATAAGAGAAGATATGGCCTGTATATTTCTGTAAGGACTTTTCTTAGCTCCAGAACTATCTGGGTAATTTTGAGGAACATACTATCCAGTAGGGTCCTTGGTTTCAACATTTATCAAATGAGGGAATTAATATTTCTAGATCTCTCCATTGCTCTATGACCCTTTTGCCCCCCCCCCAAAATTTTTTTTCAGTAGGACTAGCAATACAGTCTGTTCCAGTGAATAACATAAACCCTCAGACCTCTGTGCCATTCTTATGTTGGACAAATTCAAAATTGCTCTTCTACTTCCATTAAGTGGTCCTTTTTGGGATAATGGATCCTTTTGAGAAGCTGATGGATGCTATGAAACTTCTCAGTTTGGAAAAAAAATAAGAGGAATCTATACACAAGTACACAACATAGTACATATGGTTTTAGAAAATTCACTGACCTCCTGAAGCCTGTCAATGGACTTTGTAAAGGGCCACAGGCTCCCTTTTTTTAAACTCTGGACTAAATGTTAACTTTCAGATTCCATCCTTAGGAACGAAGATGTAAACAAGGTCTGTCAATGGGCTACGGGATATAGTAGGTTCCAAGAAGTCTCTGGAATTCTATGCAAAATTATATGAATCTGTGTTCAAGAAGAGGGCCTCCAGTTTTCATCAAACCCTCAAAAGGATCTATGACCACAAGAAGTTTAAGAATTACTATTAAAGTTAAATTGCACCTGGAAAATCCACTGAATTACTACTTAATTAACACAACGATAGGAATAGGGCCCAAAGGTGTGTGGGAATGGAAATCTAGCTAGAAAGATGTTAAGAGTTGTCCAGGAAAACATAAGGAGGGCCTGATCTGAGGATGACAGTGGAAACAGAAAGGAAAGAATGAATGACAAAGGCATCTTTTAGGCAGCCAATCCCACCCTCGTGTGCTTTGTCATGAATGGGTTTTCATGGATGAGTGATCCTCTTCCATCACTGGGTATTTTTAGCTCTATCTGCAAGTTATCCCTCCTGATGTAGGGGTTCCATTTTCCTTCTGGCCTTATAGCTTTCTGAAACATAATACATAAATAATTCATCCCTAATTTTGGAAGGATAACTTGAGGCTCCTGATGTATGAGTGAGGAATAGAAAATGTTTTGCTGAGTTTGATTTGAGAAGCAGTATAGAGAAAAAGAAGACCCAGCTATGGGGAAAAGTGGCTTGAGAAGCTACTGGGGGAAAAGGATTTCTGGGAGAGAGAGAGGAGAGATGAATCTTTAGCAAAAGGAACTTTGGAGAGAAGCAAAGATGTTAAAAGAAAAGGAATATTTAAGAAGCTATGCTGTGTGGCATGCAATAGAATGCTTTACAGTACTTTCTTACTGATGCTTTAGTAAAGTCCACATCATGTAGATTGGCATAAACCCATAATCTGGACTAATGGTTTTCAATCTTGCCTATACATTATAACCACCTGAGGAACTTCTAATCAATACCCACAGTGTTGGCCCCATCCCAGATATTCTGATATACTGGGTTGGCCAAAAAGTGCCTTTCGTTTTTAAGTAAAAATAAAAGATACATTTTTCATTTTCACCAAGAACTTTATTGAACAACGTATTCACCCTTTTGTTCCACTGCCTTCTGCCATTTTTCAGGCAACTTCATAATTCCACCTTCCCAAAACTTTTTATCTTTTTGAGCAAAGAACTGTTCCAGGTGCCTTGTACAGTCTTCCAGGGAATTGAAATTTTTTCCATTAAGAGAATTTTGTAAAGAAATTTTCCATTAAGAGAATTTTGAAAAGAAATTTTCCAAAATAAATGGAAATCCAAAGATTCAATGTCTGGTGAATACAGTGGATGAAGCAGAACTTCCCAGCCAAGGTGTAACAGTTTTTTGCCTGGTCATCAAAGAAACACGTGGTCTTGCGGTATCCTGATGGAAGATTATGCGCTTTCTGTTCACTAATTCTGGATGCTTTTCGTTGAGTGCTGCTTTCAGTTGTTCTAACTGGGAACAGTACTTGTTGGAATTAACCATGTGGTCTTCCGGAAGGAGCTCATTATAGAGGACTCCTTTCCAATCCCACCATATACACAACATCATCTTCTTTGGATGAAAACCGGCCTTTGGTGTAGTTGGTGGTGGTTCATCCACTTGCCCCACGATCTCTTCCATTCCACATTATTGTACAGTATCCACTTTTCATCACCCGTCACAATTTGTTTTTAAAACAGAACATTTTCATCACGTTTAAGTAGAGAATTGAATGAGGAAATACTGTCAAGAAGGTTGTTTTTCACTTAACTTACGTGGAACCAAAACAGCAAAGCGATGAACGTAACCAAGCTGGTGCAAATGATTTTCAACACTTGATTTGGATATTTTGGGTATCGGAGATCTCCCACATGGTATAATGTTGATGGTTCTCAATTAATGTTTTGACTTGATCGCTATTAACTTCAACTGGTCTATCCAACCACGGAGCATCATCGTCCAGCAAGAAATCTCCAGCATGAAACTTCACAAACCACTTCTGACATGTTCAGTCAGTCACAGCACCTTCTCCATACACTGCACAAATCGTTTTTTGCATTTCAGTTGTGTTTTTACCTTTCTTGAAATACTAAAGCAAAATATGCCAAGAATGTTGCTTTTTTTCTTCCATCTTCAATATTAAAATGGCTACACAAAAATTCAACAATTTTGATAAGTCTTCTTTTAAACGCACACTGATATGACAGCTGACGCATACAATCTAACAAAATTGTCTTGAATGAAGTTAAAAACAACTAAGTGGTACTGGAGCCATCTTACAGAAAAAACCAAATGAACCTTTTGGCCAACCCTATATTTGGTCTCAAATGGGGCCTCAGCATCAGTATTTTTAAAAGTTCTCCAGGTAACCTAATGTGATTTTGAAACCAATGGTCTAGGGTCTGGAATAGCGGTTTTCAATCATCCTCTGATTCCAATCATCAGAATCATCAGGTGAAATTTTAAGCAACATGGATGCTCTCAGACCAATTCAATCTGAATCTCTGGGCACGAGAGTTTTTTCAAAACTTCCCAGGTGATTCTGAGGCAACATGAAGTTGTAGAACCAATGGCTGTAGAAGAAAATTATACCAGGGCCTAAAAGGCAGGATGAATCCATTAAGAAGCCATATATACTGCTGCTTATTGGCACTAAATAACTAGTTCCCTGCCCTTGGTGTCTCACCCTCAGAAGGTATTTATCAACATTTTATTTCTATGCCAAGTAAATGAAAAAGAGAGTAAGAACCTACCCAACACTGAAACTACCCTCTGGATGAAAAAAGAGCAAAATGTTTGGGATAAATGAAAACATCCAACACAACCCTTGTTTTGCTTAAATAATTAGCCCTTTAACATTGGTTTCTTATTAAAAATCATTCACAGTGGTAAATGACAGGAACTCTGGTTTATAGTGACATGGGGTAAAAGAAAAAGAAGATTACCTTTAGAAGAGCTGAGGGCCTTTCCTCATTGGCACCTTGTAAAATCATGAAGGCTTTTGTTCCACAGCCAAAAGGCTTTCCCATAACTCACCTCACAGTAGCAGGGGACATTTAGCACTGTCACAATGTAAGTATTTGGGGCTCAGATTTACACAGAAGCATAAACACACACACACACACATACATGTATACACACATAATATCTCAGATATATTCATAAGCATACTCACACGTGCACACACACACACTCATATGATTCCTTTTAGCTGATTCTGCAAATTCTTTTCTTGTTCATAATATGTGGAAGCAGTTAGCTGGTACTACAGTGACTATTCCAATTTTTAGGGCAATGAAACAGGTTGCCTGCAAGCCATAAAGACTCTTTAATTTTAAAAAAATGCCAGTGTTTTGTTTTTTGGCAAAATTTGTTCCTTACTTGCAGAGGACAGAACTGTAATTGCACAGTAAACCTGCATTTTGTCACTCTGAAAGCTGCTGGCATGCCATTTGTTCAAGAACATGACACTATGGTTATCCTCCTAGTACCTGAATTCTAATCAATTTTCAGGGTTGTAGTTTCAGTATGAAAAAGAAAACAGAAAGAAAGGATGAATCAAAAGTCTAATCCTGAGAACTGAATAGAGCTAGTGAGAGCCCATGGGCCATTCTAGAGAAAGGAAGATAATCTTTAATTACTCTAGAACAGCTCAAACTTAGCCCAAAGTCCAAGAGACCAATGCCATTGAGTTAAGAAGATCAGATTGATTATAAAACTATCTACGTAGCAGGAAGTATACTGATATGAAAAATGCCTTTATACTGACACATGGAATATAATTCAGGCAGGATGTGTTTTGTTTTGTTTTACCATAACAAAGTAATAAATAAAATGAAAACCCAATCATGATGCCAACATGATACCAAGCCATTATGGAATTTTTTTTTTATTGAGTCTGAATACAATGGCAGAATTTTGTGCCACTTTTTAAAAGCACTACCTATTTTGATTCAGTGACAAAAACAAATTTGTTTCCAGGGACAGTGGTTACTTTCCTTTCGCTTCTGTGAGTCAGGACAAGAGGGGAATTCAATCAGCCATGTGTTTACTGAATGCACAGAGGAGAGAGGAGAAACCATCCAGCTGGGGAACTACATGGTGAAAGGCATGGGGTAGTGATGAGCAGAGAACCATGGAAGGCAGGATGAAAGGACGCTAGTGAGACATGTGTTGGAATTCTGGAGAAGATATATAATCTCCATGCCTCAGTTTTCTCATCTGTAAAATGGGGATACTAATAATATCTACTTCATCGAGTTGTGAGAAGGATTAAATGAGTTAATACATGTTAAAGGCTTAGCACAGCCTCCATAAATATTAGCCTCTATTAGTCATCTTTGACTCATCCTTCATCTACCTAATACATCCAGCTCATTTCCAAGACTTACAGATTCTATCTTCACAATATCTCTTGCATCACCTCCATGTTTTCATTTCCACCGCTGCTTTCCTAGTGCTGGCAGGTCCTCACTATTTCTGATCTGAAATCCTGTAGCAACCTCCACAATGGCCTCCTCACCCTCTACCTCTGGTCCATTGTGTACACTGAGACCAAAGTATTGATGAGAACCACAGATCACAGCCCTCCACTGTGCAAATAGCTGGGAGTGCCCTGTGTCCATAGAATGAAGAACCTGGTACTAAGGCTGTGCACCCTTCGGCCCCCAGCAGGCTTCCCCGCTCTGTCTCCCACTACTGTCCCCAGTGTCCTCTATATATCAAGCCTAAGCATGAGGCACACATCTGAAAAAAACACTGGGTGTTCCCCACACTGTTTCCTGTGTTCAGCATGGGCTACATCCATGCTGTCCCTCTCTTCTCCCTCCCCCACTCCCTCCCTACCACCCCATCTGAACATTTCTGCTTGTTAAAATCATACCCATTCCTTCTGTTTGAGCTTAAATGCCACCTCATCTGTGAACCAGCCTCCCTCCAGTTCAGCAAACAGATTTAATGTCTCATCCTTGAATCCTTATAGCACTTTCTGAATATTTCTCTAAAGTAATTTCCCCCCCACTATGGTACAGTCATGGGTATTTGTGTAATCTTTTTTTTTTTCAACATCTTTATTGGAGTATAGTTGCTTTAGAATGTTGTGTCAGTTTCTGCTGTATAACAAAGTGAATCAGCTATATGTATACATTTATCCCCATATCTCCGCCTTCTTGCACCTCCCTCCCACTCTCCCTATCTCACCGATCTAGGTGGTCAGGAAACACTGAGCTGATCTCCCTGTGCAATGCAGCTGCTTCCCACTAGCGTCTATTTAACATTTGGTAGTGTATATATGTCAATGCTACTCTCACTTCGTTCCAGCTTACCCTTCCTCCTCCCGTGTCCTCAAGTCCTTTCTCTACATCTGCGTCTTTATTCCAGTCCTGCCCCTAGGTTTGTCAGAACCTTTTTTTTTTTAGATTCCATATATATGTGTTAGCATACAGTATTTTTTTTTCTCTTTCTGACTTACTTCACTCTGTATGACAGACTCTAGGTCCATCCACCTCACTACAAATAACTAATTTTCGTTTCTTTTTATGGCTGAGTAATATTCCATTGCATATATATGCCACATCTTCTTTATCCACTCATCTGTCGACGGACACTTAGGTTGCTTCCATGTCCTGGCTATTGTAAACACAGCTGCAATGAACATTTTGGTACATGACTCTTTTTGAATTATGGTTTTCTCAGAGTATATGCCCAGTAGTGAGGTTGCTGGGTCATATGGTAGTTCTATTTTTAGTTTTTTAAGGAACCTCCGTACTGTTCTCCATAGTGGCTGTATCAATTTACATTCCCACCAGCAGTGCAAGAGACTTCCCTTTCCTCCACACCCTCTCCAGCATTTATTGTTTCTAGATTTTTTGATGATGGCCATTCTGACTGGTGTGAGATGATACCTCATTGTAGTTTTGATTTGCATTTCTCTAATGATTAGTGATGTTGAGCATCCTTTCATGTGTTTGTTGCCAATCTGTATATCTTCTTTGGAGAAATGTCTGTTTAGGTCTTCTGCAAATTTTTGGATTGGGCTGTTTGTTTTTTGATATTGAGCTGCATGAGCTGCTTGTATATTGTGGAGATTAATCCTTTGTCAGTTGCTTTGTTTGCAAATGTTTTCTCCCATTCTGAGGGATGCCTTTTCATCTTATTTATGGTTTCCTTTGCTGTGCAAAAGCTTTTAAGTTTCATTAGGTCCCATTTGTTTATTTTTGTTTTTATTTCCATTTCTCTAGGAGGTGGGTAAAAAAGGATCTTGCTGTGATTTATGTCATAGAGTGTCCGCTTATGTTCTCCTCTAAGAGTTTTATAGTGTCTGGCCTTACGTTTAGGTCTTTAATCCATTTTGAGTTTATTTTTGTGTATGATGTTAGGGAGTGTTCTAATTTCATTCTTTTACATGTAGCTGTAGCAGTTTCCCCAGCACCACTTATTGAAGCAGCTGGCTTTCCTCCATTGTACATTCTTGCCTCCTTTAACAAAGATAAGGTGACCGTATGTGTGTGGGTTTATCCTCTGGGTTTTCTATCCTGTTCCATTTATCTATCTTTCTGTTTTTGTGCCAGTACCATACTGTCTTGATTACTGTAGCTTTGTAGTATAGTCTGAAATCCAGGAGCCTGATTCCTCCAGCTCCATTTTACTTGCTCAAGATTGCTTTGGCTATTTGGGGTCTTTTGTGCTTCCATACAAACTGTGAAATTTTTTGTTCTAGTTCTGTGAAAAATGCCAGTGGTAGTTTGATAGGGATTGCACTGAATCTGTAGATTGCTTTGGGTAGTATAGTCATTTTTACAATGCTGATTTTTCCAATCCAAGAACACAGTATATCTCTCTATCTGTTTGTATAATCTTTAATTTCTTTCATCAGTGTTTATAGTTTTCTGCATACAGGTTTTTGTCCCCTTAGGTAGGTTTATTCCTAGGTATTTTATTCTTTTTGTTGCAGTGGTAAATGGGAGTGTTTCCTTAATTTCTCTTTCAGGTTTTTCATCATTAGTGTATAGGAATGCCAGAGATTTCTGTGCATTAATTTTGTATCCTGCTACTTTATCAAATTCATTGATTAGCTCTAGTAGTTTTCTGGTAGCATCTTTAGGATTCTCTATGTACAGTATCGTGTCATCTACAAAGAGTGACAGTGTTACTTCTTCTTTTCCAATTTGAATTCCTTTTATTTCTTTTTCTCTGCTGATTGCTGTGGCTAAAACTTCCAAAACTATGTTGAATACTAGTGGTGAGAGTGGGCAACCTTGTTTTGTTCCTGATCTTAAAGGAAATGGTTTCAGTTTTTCACCATTGAGAACGATGTTGGCTATGGGTTTGTCATATATGGCCTTTATCATGTTGAGGTAGGTTCCTTCTATGCCTACTTTCTGGAGAGTTCTTATCGTAAATGGGGGTTGAATTTTGTTGAAAGCTTTTTCTGTATCTATTGAGATTATCATATGTTTTTTATCCTTAAATTTGGTAATATGGTGTATCACATTGACTGATTTGCATATATTAAAGAATCCTTGCATTACTGGGATAAACCTCACTTGACCATGGTGTATGATCATTTTAATGTGCTGTTGGATTCTGTTTGCTAGTATTTGGTTGAGGATTTTTGCATCTATATTCATCAGTGATAGTGGCCTGTAGTTTTCTTTTTTTGTGATATCTTTCTCTGGTTTTGGTATCAGGGTGATAGTGGCCTTGTAGAATGAGTTTGGGAGTGTTCCTCCTTCTGCTATATTTTGGAAGAGTTTGAGAAGGAGAGGTGTTAGCTCGTCTCTAAATGCTTGATAGAATTCACCTGTGAAGCCAGCCGGTCCTGTGCTTTGTTTGTTGGAAGATTTTTTTTTTTTTTGCGGTAAGCAGGCGTCTCACTGTTGTGGCCTCTCCTGTTGCAGAGCACAGGCTCCGGACGCGCAGGCTCAGCGGCCATGGCTCACGGGCTTAGTTGCTCCGTGGCATGTGGGTTCCTCCCGGACTGGGGCACGAACCCATGTCCCCTGCATCGGCAGGTGGACTCTCAACCACTGCGCCACCAGGGAAGCCCTGTTGGAAGATTTTTAATCACAGTTTCAATTTCAGTGCTTGTGATTGGTCTGTTCATATTTTCTACTTCTTCCTGGTTCAGTCTCAGAAGTTGTGCTTTGCTAAGAATTTGTCCATTTCTTCCAGGTTGTCCACTTTACTGGCATATAGTTGCTTGTAGTAATCTCTCATGATCCTTTGTATTTCTGCAGTGTCAGTTGTTACTTCTCCTTTTTCATTCTAAATCTGTTGATCTGAGTCATCTCCCTTTTTTACTTGATGGGTCTGGCTAATGGCTTATCAATTGTGTTTATCTTCTCAAAGACCCAGCTTTTAGTTTTACTGATCTTTGCTATCATTTCCTTCATTTCTTTTTCATTTATTTCTGATCTGATCTTTATGATTTCTTTCCTTCTGCTAACTTTGGGTTTTGTTCTTATTTCTCTAATTGCTTTAGGTGTAACAGTTGTTTATTTGAGATTTTTCTTGCTTCTTGAGGTAGGATTGTATTGCTATAAACTTCCCTCTTAGAAGTGCTTTTGCTGCATCCCATAGGTTTTGGGTCATCGTGTTTTTATTGTCATTTGTTTCCAGGTATTTTTTGATTTCCTGTTTGATTTCTTCAGTGATCTTTGGTTATTTAGTAGCACATTGTTTAGCCTCCACGTGTTTGTATTTTTTACAGTTTTTTTCTGTAATTGATATCTAGTCTCATAGCGCTGTGGTCTGAAAAGATACTTGATATGATTTCAATTTTCTTAAATTTACCAAGGCTTGATTTGTGACCCAAGATATGATCTATCCTGGAGAATGTTCCATGAGCACTTAAGAAGAAACTGTATTCTGTTGTTTTTGGATGGAATGTCCCATAAATATCAATTAGTTCTATCTTGTTTAATGTGTCATTTAAAGCTTGTGTTTCCTTATTTATTTTCATTTTGGATGATCTGTCCATTGGTGAAAGTAGGGTGTTAACGTCCCCTACTATTATTGAGTTACTGTTGATTTCCTCTTTTATGGCTGTTAACATTTGCCTTACGTATTGAGGTGCTCCTATGTTGGGTGCGTAAATATTTACAATTGTTATATCTTCTTCTTGGATTGACCCCTTGATCATCATGTAGTGTCCTTCTTTGTGTCTTGTAATAGTCTTTATTTTAAAGTCTATTTTGTTTGACATGAGAATTGCTACTCCAGCTTTCTTTTGATTTCCATTTGTATGGAATATCTTTTTCCATCCCCTCACTTTCAGTCTGTATGTGTCCCTAGGTCTAAAGTGGGTCTCTTGTAGACAGCATATATACGGCTCTTGTTTTTGTATCCATTCAGCCAGTCTATGTCTTTTGGTGGGAGCATTTAATCCATTTACATTTAAGGTAATTATCAATATGTATGTTCCTATTACCATTTTCTTAATTGTTTTGGGTTTGTTGTTGTACGTCTCTTCTTTCTCTTGTACTTCCTGCCTAGAGAAGTTCCTTTAGCATTTGTTGTAAAGCTGGTTTGGTGGTGCTGAATTCTCTTAACTTTTGCTTGTCTATAAACCTTTTAATTTCTCTGTTGAATCTGAATGAGATCCTTGCTGGGTAGAGTAATCTTGGTTGTAGATTTTTTCCTTTCATCACTTTAAATATGTCCTGCCAGTCCCTTCTGGCTTGCAGAGTTTCTGCTGAAAGATCAGCTGTTAACCTTATGGGGATTCCCTTGTATATTATGTGTTGCTTTTCCCTTGCTGCATTTAATATTTTTTCTCTGTATTTAATTTTTAATAGTTTGGTTGATATGTCTTGGCTTTAAAAATACATTATTTAGGAGATTTTGAATGTAAGTATAAAAATGGGACTTTGTTTAGAGTGTTTGTGTGTGTGTGTGTTGCGCGCACGTGCTTGTGCATGCACATGTTGGTGGTTTTGGTATCTAGTATCTTATAATGATTGAGCAGTTTTCTATCTACAATGAATACTTTAGAAGAGTTTACATAACATAGGACATATTAGCTCCTCTGGGTCAGAATATATCTTTAAATATACTTTCTTGTTCCCTCTGTAGTATTGGATTTTCAGTTTTACAGCCTTTTTTTGCTATAAACATTACTCACTTATATTTGTATGTTTAAGTATATGTTAGATATTTAAGTATATACAGATATATAGGTATAAATGAACAAAGTTTATATATTTTAAGTATTTTGCTAGATTTTAAAATATATTATAATAAAGCTTAAAGAAGCAGTGCCTCATTTGCCCATTTGTAATTTCATAAAGAATCAATATTGTAAAGAACAAATTGTACCCCTCTTTTCTTTGGAGATATGAAAGGATGAAAATTTATGTATTTTCATTTTTATTTTCACCTGCTAGACTTGGGATTTGGAATTTTATATAAACTAATTTATGAATGTATTTTATATATTTATATAACAATTTTATAGAAATAAACTAATAATGTCTTTATTCAGGAGGCATTTGATCTCTGCAACCAAATGTTTGCCTTGTGGAAGGTGTTACTGTTTTTTTTTTTTTTTGCTGCTTCTCTTACTTGTAAGTTAATAAATGCACGTTGTAATTTGAAAAAAATATATACATATACATATATGTGTCTTGCATGTTTCTCCTGTAGGGGACTCTCTGCACTTCCTGGACTTGATTGACTATTTCCTTTCCCATGTTAGGGAAGTTTTCAACTATAATCTCTTCAAATATTTTCTCAGACCCTTTCTTTTTCTCTTCTTCTTCTGGGACCCCTATAATTCGAATGTTGGTGCGTTTAATGTTGTCCCAGAGGTCTCTGAGACTGTTCTCAATTCTTTTCATTCTTTTTTTTTACTCTGCTCTGAGGTAGTTATTTCCACTATTTTATCTTCCAGGTCACTTATCCATTCTTCTGCCTCAGTTATTCTGCTATTGATTCCTTCTAGAGAATTTTTAGTTTCATTTACTATGTTGTTCATCATTGTTTGTTTGCTCTTTAGTTCTTCTAGGTCCTTGTTAAACTTTTCTTGTATTTTCTCCATTCTATTTCCAAGATTTTGGATCATCTTTACTATCATTACTCTGAATTCTTTTTCAGGTAGACTGCCTATTTCCTCTTCATTTGTTTGGTCTGCTGGGTTTTTACCTTGCTCCTTCATCTGCTGCATATTTCTCTTTTTTCTCATTTTGTTTAACTTACTGTGTTCAGGGTCTCCTTTTTGCAGGCTGCAGATTTGTAGTTCCCATTGTTTTTGGTGTTTGCCCCCAGGGGGTGAGGTTGGTTCTGTGGCTTGTGTAGGCTTCCTGGTGGAGGGGACTGGTGCCTGTGTTCTGGTGGGTGGGGCTGCATCTTGTCTTTCTGGTGGGCAGGGCTGGGTGCGGTGGTATGTTTTGGGGTGTCTGTGAACTTATTATGATTTTAGGCAGCCTCTCTGCTGATGGGTGGGGTTGTGTTCCTGTCTTGCTAGTTGTCTGGCATGGAGCATCCAGCACTGGAGCTTGCTGGCCGTTGGGTGGAGCTGGGTCTTAACATTGAGAAGGAGATCTCTGGAAGAGCTCTCGCCGATTGATATTACGTAGGGCTGGGAGGTCTCTGGTGGCCCAGTGTCCTGAACTCTGCTCTCCCACCTCAGAGACTCAGGCCTGACACCCGGCCGGAGCACCAAGACCCTGTCAGCCACACTGTCCTTGCTGAGCAGCAGCAGCAGCTGCTGCCAGGATTGTCTGCCAGCTGCTGTCCCTGGGGGGCCCAAGGCATGGCAGGACATGCGGTCATGGTGCCCCGAGTCTGCAGCACGGTTACCTGGGCTGGATTGCGTCTGGGGCCACTGCGGCAGCCGTGAGAACTGCAGGGCTGCCGCTGAGTGGGCCACCAAGCGGGCCGTGGCACGGACGGTCTGCAAACTCTCAGCCCTGGTGGGGCCACACGCAGCATGTCCACACTCGGCCTGGACACTGCAGAAACGCTGCTCAGGGGCTCAGATGACAAGGGCGGGGTTCTGTCTGTAATTTCTTCCTATGCTCCCTTACTGACCTCTCCAACTTCTCCATGCTTCTGGGCATGCAGCTCCATCCTCCTTTTCTTACTGTGAGCTTTTTCAGGGCCTGGCCCTCTGTCTTACTGATCTTTGTCTCCACTGCAATACCTAACCTCTATGGTAGCGCCAAGCCTATACTGAGAGCTCAATAAATGTTTATGGAATGAAAGACGTGCATTGCAATTAAAAGTTGTTGATTTTGCAATGACCAATGTAAACACACAAAAAAACAAATGGTGGTTGGAATAACCAACTGTGAGAGACACAGTTGGTGTGTGAGAATTTGAGAATGTATTTCCAGCATTGAACTGAGGCTACTTGACAAGTATATAATTATCGTGGAGGTGGTGCCACGTAGCCTCTTGAAGCACATGGAAGATATTCCTTAAGGAATTCTTTGCCCTTTGTCCTAATGTTTAATGAGGTTTCCCACACACCTGGGTTCCTAGGAGAGACTAGACTATTCAATGGTAAATACCTATATCGTCATGACATATGTATTTTCCATAGAAAATTAATAAACTGGTGCTTTGGTTTGCAAATTAATGCAGTGTGGAATCTTAATTCAAGGCCTGATCATTGCTGGCAAATTGCCAGAGTGTTCTAGCTGCGCAGGTTGCTAAGGTTTGGTCCTGCCCTTGGATGCCCTACTCAAGGCCTTAGAAGAAAGAACAAAAGGAAAACAAAAAACACCCTTTAAGAGCCCACCTCTCCTTTTATTAAAACAAGTCTAAATTCCCCTTTGGGCCTCAGACTACTTCTGGACCTTCTGATGCACTCCAAGTCTTTATAAGTCATCTCTCCTCCCCCTCCACACTCTGCTCAGGGCCAAGTCTAAAGATCAAAGGAGAGGACATGAGAGTGAGGATCTCGGACTGATAACTTAAAGTAATCTGCTAGCCAGCGAGGGAGAGCCAGTGTGTAACTTCTGCCCTCCCAGGCCCTCTGTTTTTCCTTTAGAGCCCTCCCGACCCTCCTTGCTCTCATGGAACCATCCCCACCTCTTTCTCAGGCTTGGTTTGTCTCTGGGTGGGAGTCTCTGAATGTCAGCCTGTGTGCATCTGTCTCTGCTAATCTGTGATGCTATTAAAGTTGTTAGGATTGTATATATCAATATGCAAATTTATGCAACAAATAATGCGTAACTTAGCATTTTACTTTTGAGCCAAAAGACAATACATGATTACTTACAGTGATTTTATGTCCCCCAGAAACTTCTGGTTATTGAAAAGACTTCTCTGCAGCTCGTCTGGTGTAGTCCTTGTCTCTGTTGCTGCTCTGCCACCAAGAGAAGGCAGAGGGAACGTTACTGATAGGACTGAACATATTGGAATGGGCCCTAAAAAATAAAGCATAAAAGAGAGGTGTACAAACTGCTAGCATATGGAAGCCAAGAAGGGAAACTTTAAGCGGAAGACACTGAGCATAATCATTTTTAAGTGGCACTGTGTGAGTGGGCAATGTTTCGCTAACGAGTCCTTAGAGAATTGAGTTCTACACTAGAAAAGAAGGAATCAATAATCTTAAATGACCTGAAAAGAAAGCAAATACATGGCAACACTCATCCACTCCATAGAATTAATGAGCAAAGCAGCCAAAGTTTGCTACATGAGTCTAAGAAATTATAAGACTAGATTTTTCATGAAAGTAAAGTCCTTTTATTTTCTATTCATTTTATTACACAATAAATCAAGAAATTTAAAGGAGCTAGGTATTTTGAGAACCTCATTGTTTGAAAAAAGATCAGAAGTGTTTTTTTATTCCCAATCTTCTTCCCCTACTCTTCAAGGGCAGCCAAGGTCATTTCTCACTCCTAGGGCAGCCACATTCTGCACGGACAAACACTTAAGCTAATGATTCGGGGATTGTGTTTGTCAACTAGCCTCAAATTCATGATGTTTTAAACTATTCTCCAAGGAAGTCTGACTATCCAAGCAGCATGCCCCACACCTCTAAGGGAAGAAGCTTGGAGGAGCCTATCAGTGCAGGAGGTGGTTGTATGATCAGGACCAAGCAATAAGTGAGACAGGAGGCGAGAAGCAGCCTAGCCTCCACCCTGCATTTACCTACAGAGATGTTTCGCCCTGCAGCTGACGCCGCAACACACCCAGTTTCTTTTCTTCTCTGCCTCCTTTTCTCTCCTTAGGTTCACTTGGTTCTAGAATCCCATCTGTCAGGGCTTTTTATGCTTCCACAACATGTCAGTTAGTATCCCTTTGGGTTATATGTAACAAAAAGCCAACTACAGAGGCTTAACCAAATTGAGCTTTATAAGCTGAATCAAAAGTCTAAGGGTTAGCAGACTAGGGCAGATACTTGAGGAAGTCATCAAGGGCCCAGGCTCCTAGTTTCTTGCTCCACTGTCCTTACTGTGTGCTTTCATCCCAAGGGTTGCAGGATGGGTATTCCACATACAGAAATGGTGTCTACGTTCCAAGTCGGAAGAAAATGAAAGAGAAGGGAAAGGGCATAGGCCAGCTGAAACTATACCTTATCAGATAAACAAAAACTTCCTAGAGGTCCCTCCCTGTAGACTTCAATTATGCCACCAAATCTGGGTCACATGGTCACTCCTAGCGGCAAGAGACTCCTAAGGAGGTGAATAGTTTTAGCTGGGCACATCATCATCCTAAATAAATTTGCATTTCTCTTTGTAAAAAAGAAGGAATGAATTTGGGTAAGCAATTAATTAATGAAGAATATTGGGGTGCACTTATCACATGCAGGTAGTCTTACAAGGTGTTACATGAAATAGAAAGGTGTCAGACAATCACATTACTTATTGCATAAACACTATGGGAGTTTGGGAAAGGGCAGGAATACTGTAAGACCTGGTACTGTCTAGAGTAGGAATCTGCAAGGTGAAAACTATTTTCCACATGAAACGATGTTCAACATCATTGTCACTAGGGAAATGCAAATCAAAACCACAAGATACCACTTCACACTCACTAGGATGGCTATTATCAAAAAAAGCAGAAAATAAGTGTTGGTGAGGATGTGCAGAAATTGGAATCCTAATGCACTGCTGGTAGGAATGTAAGTGGTGCAGCCTCTGTGGAAACAGTTTGGTGGTTTCTCAAAAGGTTAAAATACAACTACTATGTGACCCAGAAATTCCACTCCTAAGCATAGACCCCCAAGGATTGGAAACAGGAACTCAGATACTTGTATGTCAAATTCACAGCAGCATTATTTACAATAGCCAAAAGATAGAAACAATCCAAGTATTCACCAACAGGTGAATGGATAAACTAAATGTGGTTTATATGTTCAACAGGATATAATTCTGCCATAAAAAGGAATGAAGTTCTGATACACAGATACACTTTGAAAACATTATGGTAAGTGACATAAGCCAGACACAAAAGGACAAATACTGTGTGATTCCACTTATATAAAATACCTAGAGTAGGCAAATTAATAGAGACAGAAAGTAGATTAGGGGTTATCAAGGGCTGGGGGGTTGGGAATGGGTAGTTATTGCTTGATGGCTATGGAATTTGTTTGGAGTGATGAAAAAGTTTTGGAAATAGATAATGCTGATGGTTGCACAATATTGTAAATATAATTAATGCCACTGAATTGTACACTTAAATATGATTAAAAGGCAATTTTGGTTAATGTAATTTATATGATAAAAATGTAAAAATATTTTATAGTAATACTAAGATATCACTTGCCCCTTCTACACTCATTTTCTCCTGCATACCCAGTGGCATTTCCAAGGGGCTACAGGATGGGTGAAGACATCATCCCTCTGGTACCTAATGGAATGTGTGTTTATGTGGTGCTGTGTTTAAAATATTCTCAGTTTTAATTTCCAAAATAATCAATATTGATTTCACCCACATAAACAAAGGCTTTTTAGGCTCCTCGATAATTTTTAACGTCCTGAGATCAAAAAGTTTAGCTACCACATCTGTAGATTGTGCCTTGAGCAAAGTACCATTTAACAAAGATTGAATTGAAGCGAAGGTCTGAGAGAGGAGGTATAATTTCAGCCAGACCCTGAAACCTGAGAGGGACTCAGGTAGGGAAGATCATAGGGGAGGATATTTCAACCCGGGGCAACCATCCGAATCTGTAGGCTCAATTTTTTTTCCCACCAAATACACTAGACAAATAATACTTACATTTGTGATATACTCCACCTCTTTTCTTCAGAAAAATGAGAGTGCCATCATCACAAGGATACCCTTACCAATGACTCTGACTCTGTTGATTACAGTAAAAAATGCCTCCTTTTGGTTGTCCTGGTCTCTTTTTTGTTTGTTTGATTGTTTTCTTTTTGCGGTACGCGGGCCTCTCACTGCTGTGGCCTCTCCCGTTGCGGAGCACAGGCTCCGGACGCGCAGGCCCAGCGGCCATGGCTCACGGGCCCAGCCGCTCCGCGGCATGTGGGATCTTCCCAGACCGGGGCACGAACCCGTGTCCCCTGAATCAGCAGGCGGACTCTCAACCACTGCGCCACCAGGGAAGCCCTGTTCTGGTCTCTTTAAATACCAAGGGGGCTGCATGTGACACCTGCTTTACCTTTAAAGTCACTTATACGGAAAGACTTTTCCTTTATAAACAGCACCTCCGTGAGACTCCATTTCCCCACCTGTCAAATGAGTGCAATAAACCAATCTCTGATGTTCCTTCCACTTCTAAATTTAAAACTGGAATTGTCACCAGCAAAGCCCGTTAACAATCCCTGGGAAGTAAAAATAGAATCTGGGTAATAAAGTCTAACCTTTTTTTTCTATTCTTCTCTTTGCCTTTGTGTTTAATTTCATTTGCTCACAGGGTGCCGCGAGCAGAGGCCTCACACCCGGCACTTCAGACCCGAGTTCCTAGCGCTGACCGTCTGCACGGGACACCTCAGCTCACGGAAGGTGTACAATAGCCGGACACGACACGGCGATTCAAAATGGCGGCGGCGGGCCGCGCGCAGACACGCTGCGCGCGTGACGCTTGGGTCTGGAGCGTGAGTAGCACAGCTGCGGCCCCCTCCCTGCGGAAGAGATCCCTATAAAGCAGCCCCGCCCACGGCCTGTGGGGAGAGCATGCGCTGTGGCGCGTCAGCGCGCACGTCTCCATTCTTTGATCAGAGAGTAAGGCTTTCCTTTGCTTCGGAACCAAACTCGGTCTCATTCTTTGGCTCGAAGGACACTGGGCAGGTGGACCCTTGCTGGGGCCCGACTCGGGAAGGTCAGTAACAGAATGAATGTCACCCGCTCTGCAATGGGCATAGAGGGACAAAAGAGCAGTGCCTGCCGCTTGGCTGCTAAGGTCAGGCACGTGCACTTGTCAGGCCTGTGCTGGTTTCAGAAACATGCAGCCTGTGCAGCCAGACCGGGTCCCACACTTGGTTCAGTGCTCTGCTGCTGCCATCTTGAAATTCTAACAGTTCTTGAACAAGAGACCCTGAAGTTTCCTTTTGCACTGAGTCCCGCAAATTACATAGCTGGTCCTGTTATATAGGTCGTTATAGAAGAGTGATTAAGAACACAGATGCAGTGTAAGCATGTCTGGCCCCAATCCCTGGTCTACTGTTTACTAGCCGAGTAATTTTCACAAATGACTTTCTCTCTAAACCTCAATTTTAACCACAGGTAAAGTGATGCCGGTGATGATGATGATGCACCAACCTCACAGGGTAGCTGGAAGAATCCAAAAAGAAAATGCATTAAAAAATACTTAGTGCAGCACTCAAAATACAAGAAAGTATGCAGAAATATTAGCAATTATGACTTGCTACGTTTCATTTATTAAATTCATTCAATGAAATATTTATTGACCACCTACTATGTGCCAGACTCTCCTGGGCACTTGAGCTATGTCTGAGAATAAAATAGACAAGGATTCTCACCCTCCCAGAGCTTATGTTTTTCAGGGTAAGAGAAAAACTTGACAGTGAGCACAATGAATATAACCGATGCTATAGTAGTTTAGAAGGAGGGAAGAGCTATGGATAAAAGAAAAAACAAAGCAGGATAAACAGGGAAGGAGAGATATGGAGGATGGGTTGCAGCATTAAATAGGGAGCTTCAGTGGAAAGACAAGATTTGAACAAAGACTTAAAGGAGGTAAAAGAATGCACTAAATGGATATCTGGGGGGAAAATATACTAGGAGGCATTTCCTGAGTAATGGGAGTGGGATGGAGGTGGGAATGCTTAAAGGCGGAGCCTCTGCTAAAGTGATGTCCTTCCCAGCGAAAGGCAGAGAAGTCTAGAACCATCCCCCAGCACTCCTTGTCCACAGCAGTGAGGAAATACTGTGTAATTGGCAATTGCTAAAATGTTTTACACAGTTGGGGACTGTAACTCCAGCATTTGCATGCCTTTGTCTGATAACAACCAGTTAGCGAAATCTCTCATTTTCTTACAGTTTAACTTTGAGGAATAAAGACGGAGACAGAAAATTCTTACAAATATTGTTGCAGATAACCAAGAGAATAGTTTGAGCAAGGAAACTCAATATACAAATAATTGAGCTAGGATAGATCATGAAAGAGCAGACAAGGAGAGAGGACCAAGACCAGAACCAGGACAGAGGCGTTGCTTTCAGCCACACCTAGGAAAGGCTTTCACCTTGTTGATGGTGGAGGATGGTTAGTAGGGACCAGGACTACCCTACGTCCATCCTGTGTGCTATATGGTGGGTTTTTCATTGTAAACAATTCAGAAATTTCTGTGTTGTTTTAGAGTGGGAATCTGCTCTAATCAAGGTGTAACTAAGATCTGAACCAGATGACCCAAACTGGCAATTACCAGCAAAATTCTGGTATCTAGGCTGGATGTTCTATAAAGCAACATTTATAGAAAGTATCCTAAACAAGGTACTAATCCTATTAGAGAATGCCAAGTGGCATGAAAGAATGAAAGAAAGAAAAAGAGAGAGAGAGAGGGAGGGAGGGAGGGAGGAAGAAAGGGAGAAAGGGAGAAAGAAAAGAAAGAAAGAGGGACACATACAGTTATTAATTACTGTTTATACCATTTGATGCTTTTGTGGTCCAAGGGAAACCTCTAACTTTAAGATAAAAAAGATGCCCAGTGGGCAAATTGTCAATCATGAGTTGTTTAAAATATAACTTCAAACCCCAAATATAATGGAGTTGATTTTGAATCTTTTGCTGAACAAAAGTAAAAGAAACCATGAAGTGAGTGTTATTTAACATTCTAAAGGCAGTACCCTTGTAACTGGGATAATTAGATGTTCACAATAGAAATTTCAACCCAGCGTGGTGATTCAGTCTCCACAGTAAAATCTCAATAATTTAAATCCTGCTAATGCACGCAAGAACTGTGCTGAACTTTACCTTTACTTTACCGCTATGAGGAAATAGATTGCTTAGTCAAATTAAATATGAATAAGGATTTAGATGGGCTACTTAACTTATCAAGATAGCAAAACACTCCTTAGCAGCACTATTTGCCTTCAATGTACTAATTACAGTAAAAATTGAAAATTGTGTTAGTGTATATTACTGGCTTAAACTTCACTTTAAAAAATGTTTATTTTATACTGGAGTATAGTTGATTTACAATGTTGTATTGGTTTCAGGTGTACAGCAAAGTGATTCAGTTATACATATACATATATCCTTTTTCAGATTCTTTTCCCACATAGGTTATTACAGAGCATTGAGTAGAGTTCCCTGTGCTATATCGTAGGTTCTTGTTGATTATTTTAGATGTTGTAGTGTGTATATGTCAATCCCAACTTCCTAATTTATCCGTCCCCACCACATTTCCCCTTTGGTAACTGTAAGTTTGTCTTCTAAATCTGTGGGTCTGTTTCTGTTTTGTAAATAAGTTCATTGTATCATAGATCCCACATGTAAGTAATAGCATATGATATTTGTCTTCCTCAGTCTGACTTCACTTAGCACGATAATCTCTAGGTCCACCCATGTTGTTGCAAATGCCATTACTTCATTCTTTTTTATGGCTGAGTAATATTTCATTGTCTATATATACCATATCTTCTTTATCCATTCCTCTGTTGATTGTCATTTAGGTTGCTTCCATGTCTTATAAATAGTGCTACAATGAACATTGGGGTACATGTATCTTTTTGAATTATGGTTTTCTCCAGACATATACCCAGGAGTGGGATTGCTGGATCATATGGTAGCTCTATTTTTAGTTTTTAAGAAACCTCCATACTGTTCTCCATAGTGGCCGCACCAATTTACATTCCCACCAACAGTGTAGGAGGGTTCCCTTTTCCACACCCTCTCCAACATGTATTGTTCGTACATTTTTTGATGATGGCCATTCTGACCGGTGTGAGGTGATACCTCATTGTAGTTTTGATTTGCAGTTCCCTAATAGTTAGCAATGTTGAGCATCTTTTCATGTGCTTTTTGGTTATCTGTATGTCTTCTTTGGAGAAACATGTATTCAGATCTTCTGCGCATTTTTTGATTGGGTTGTTTTTTTGATACTGAGCTGCATGAGCTGTGTGTATATTTTGGAGATTAACCCCTTGTCAGTCACATCATTTGCAAATATTTTCTCCCATTCTGTGGGTTCTTTTCATTTTGTTTATGGTTTCCTTTTCTGTGCAAGAGCTTTTAAGTTTAATTAGGTCCCATTTGTTTATTATTGTTTTTATTTTCCTCACTTTAGGAGGTGGATCCAAAAAGATATTGCTGCAATTTATGTCAAAGAGTGTTCTGCCTATGTTTTCCTCTACGAGTTTTATAGTATCCCATCTTACATTTAGGTTTTTAATCCATTTTGAAACTTCACTTATTTTAAAACATGGTGTTAATTCAGATAGTAATTTATTTTAAAATTGTCAACTGTATACTGTGTTAGGCAGCTTCTAGTCTGGCTGAAACTCCTACAAAAGAGAATCTAATTGCTTAGTAAGGGTTGTCTTCGGGTTGATACAAATCACATTTCTGGATAGAAATTTATCCTCGAGCTAACTTGCCATAGGAAAGAAGTCTCTGTTCTGCAGCAAATCTTTGAAAGCAACTTCTAAAGAGCTGCCATGTGGCAACTGTCAAGCTCCTACCCGAATTCTGGTTCCCTGGACATCTAAAACTATTTTTAACCAGCTTTGCACATCTTCCACTAATAAGTGATTTCTCCAGCTCCACCGTTGTACTGCAACTCATCAGTTTTCCCGAGCACAGCCTAAATGCAGGCATTTGTCCTTGTCACAGATCTGCTGTGTGGTTTGGTCTCCTCTGTGCGATATTGCCTGGGACACATTAGGGCTTCTTTTCTCTACAGTGATACACAGGTGCATCTTTGTGCTGAGCTCTGGGGTTGATTGCCTGCCTGTCCTCAGAAGCTGGTCAGCCCTCCTCACCATCTTTTCTGCTGGCTGAGCCCTGTGGAGGCTCACCCTAATGACCCTGCTTAAAGAGAAAGAACAAAGGGGAGGAAATGGCTGGAACATTGTTTTCTTTGGGAATTACAGTATAGTATAGGCAACTCTGCTCAGTATTCTGTAATAACCTATATAGGAAAAGAATCTGAAAAAGAATGAATATATGTATATGTATAACTGAGTCACCTTGCTGTACACCTGAAACTAACACAGCGTTGTAAATCAACTATACTCCAATATTAAAAAAAAAATTAAATTTAAATAAATAAAGGAATGGAATGATGTGTCTGTAAGCTGAGTTGCCTCCTTGAATCTGTCAAAGGATAAGTGAGGTGCATCAAATCCTCCTGGAAAGAAACAGGAGAGCATTGAGCTCTACCTGCTCCCCTAGTCAAAAGCACCCCCTGGTGAGTGCACTACTCTGAGAGTAGCGAACAGTTTTGTCCCAGAACAAAAAGTTAAAAGTCAAGATCTTTCTTGTTCATGCTGGGATCTGAAGACGGAGCGTCTTCTACTTCTTAGTACTATGGAGAGGAGCAGTTCAGTTTACAGAACAAGTGCAAATTACCAAACCCAAAGCTTACTTTAATTAATAGGCTAACGGGAGATGTGATAGTCACTGTTAACCTCCTGTTAATGGTTCCCCCTTCTTGGGGGAAAGGCATTTAGCATGGCATACGGGTGTCTTTGCTATTTATCTCTACTTCTAAGTGGTTCCTGGTTCCATTTTTTTCCTCTTTTGATACTTTAGAACAAGTTTACCAATAGTCTTGAATGCAATATTTGTTTATTCCCAAAAAAACATTTATAATAAAATCATTGTAGAAGGAGCTCTAAAAAAAAAAAAAAGACAAACAGGGGCTTCCCTGGTGGCGCAGTGGTTGAGAGTCCGCCTGCCGATGCAGGGGACACGGGTTCATGCCCCAGTCCTGGAAGATCCCACATGCCGTGGAGCGGCTGGGCCCGTGAGCCATGGCCGCTGAGCCTGCACGTCCAGAGCCTGTGCTCCGCAGCAGGAGAGGCTACGACAGTGACAGGCCCGCGTACTGCAAAAAAAAAAAAACAAACAGACGCAGAGACACATCATAAACAAATACATATGCGGCCACAACATCACTATTCATCAGGAAAATGCAAACCATAATGAGATATCCCTTTATATCCATTAAAATGACTATTGTATTAAAAAAAGAATCGTAAGTATGGTGAGGATTTGGAGAAGCTGGTACCCTTATGCATTGCTGATGGGAATGCAGCTGCTGTGGAAAACAATATGGTGGTTCCTCAAAAAATGAAACATACAACTACTTTATGATCCAATACCACTTCTGGGCATTTACCCAAAAAAATTGAAAGGAGGGACTCAGATATTTGGACCAATGTTTGTAACAGTGCTATTCTTATTTTCTCAGAAGGTAGAATTAACCAAATGTCCATCAATGGATGAATGGGTAAACAAAATATACATACATACAATGGAATATTATTCAGTCTTAAAAAGGAATGAAATTCTGACACATGCCGCAACATAGATGAACCTTGAAGACATTATGCTTAGGGAAAGAAGCCAAGCACTAAAGGACAAATATTATATGATTGCATTTATATGGGATACCTAGAGTAGTCAAACTCATAGAGACAGAAGGCAGAATGATGGTTACCAGGGGCTGGGGAAGTGGGTAATGGGAAGGTATGTTTTAATGGGTACAGAGTTTTAGTCTGGGGTGATGAAAGGGTTCTGGAGCTGGATAGACATGATGGTTGCACAACCATGTTAATGTACTTAATGCAGTGAATTGTACACTTAAAAATGGTTAAAAGCATACATTTTATGTTACGTATATTTCACCAAAAATTTTTTAAAAAGAACAAATGTGAGCAAAGGGGCAGAGTGGGCTTCAGTAAGATTCATTCCATTTGCAAAGGGGAAAATTACACTGAAAATTGCTTTTGCCTGTTCCTTGCAGTCAAAACTTAACTTGTCCTTCATTTACACTGGCTGAAAAGTCTTCAAGGAAAGTATTTATGCTATCAAATCTTATCATAAAATCAGATAAGAATGTTTAGGAATTCAGAACATCAAAGGAAATGATATAATTTCATGGCTAATGTAGATGAAATTTTTTGTTTTATTGGCAGAGCCCACATCAGCTGTTTCCCCTGAGGACAGTGCAGCAATGGAACACTTTGGGGGGGGCACCCCATTATACGCCAAGTGGGGTAGAGCCATCGTAGAGGCACCACGTAGAGGAGGATGGGCCAGCATTGAACACTACCTCAAGGATGTAAGAGCAGGTGAGTGGAATAGAGTCAGGGCAGGGTCAGTGTGTACCTGGGCCACGGTCCAGGCTTGTCAGGCAAACACCCCTGGAATGGGTTTGTTATTTCTAACCAGTTGCTTCCTGCTTCTTTGCCTTTTGCCTGCTTTGAAGAGGCCAGTCCAGTTGGTGTTTGTCAAATCAGGTTTAAAGCAAATGTATCCCTTACCCTTATTTTCGAAATATGATTGATAATTTTTTAAACTGGGGAAAAAAGGTTAAACCCGCATAACAACTCTTGTCAAAAATTCCAGTCATTGAAAATCTCCACCATGGCATGAGTCAAAAACAAGTATGCTTTCAAGTGGGATGATTCATTTATTTTATGCAGACACCTGTAGCTTGTTACCTAATGCAGGTCTGGAACGTGTTTTACCTTGCTTGAGAAACCTATAGTTCTCATCTCTTCATGCAGGTGCATGTACTATTTCACACACTGCCATAGACCTCTCTATGGCTATTTGAGTAATTGAGATGGAAAACCTTTAAATTGTCATATTTGGGCCCAAGAAACTAAGGGACTTAAAAAATACCTTGGCATGACAGTAGTCTAATAAGATTATCCCTATTGAAGCAATTATTTTTGGTGAGTGCTATGACTGTCCTCGATTAGATGGCTTTTCAAATTTTCATTAGAGACTTCAGCAAAGTTAAGTGATTTTTTCATCCTCATGATATGCAACAGAATTTCACACTCAGCTTTCTGTCAACATCTAAATCAGCATCAAGATAGGATTATTGCTTATACTTTCATTTGGCCCTCTAACTCATGGAGATATGTGCCATTTTTGCAGAAATTTAAATGACCAACTTTCTTCAGAAAGCCAAGAACTTCACAAAATTTTGCCCCCTTCATTCTCGGTGACACTTCAAATAATGGTGACAAGGAATGTAAGTTTAAACGTCAGTTCTCTGAACAAGGCTCACTGCTCTAAAATATGTCTTCATTTTTCAGCTTCCCTTCTTGAGCCTTGAAAACCTGCAAACAATTTGCAAGGGCAGAAATTACTAAGAGGTTCTTCTGTTTCTGGCAATATTATAGATAAGGTACTATGGACAACCTTTCCTCTGAAACAACTAAAAATGCTGGGTAAGGTTTTTAACAATCATTGAAAATGCATCGGGCTTCCCTGGTGGCGCAGTGGTTGAGAGTCCGCCTGCTGATGCAGGGGCACGGGTTCGTGACCCGGTCCAGGAGGATCCCACATGCCGCGGAGCAGCTGGGCCCGTGAGGCATGGCCGCTGAGCCTGCGCGTCCGGAGCCTGTGCTCCGCAACGGGAGAGGCCACAACAGTGAGAGGCCTACGTATCGCACAAAAAAAGAAAAGTAAATGCATCATTGAACTGGCAATAAAGAAAGGCATCCACAGAGACCACACGTCAAGTGAAAGCAAGAAAGTGGAGATGGAAGCAAGCACAGAAGCTGGCTTTCACCCTGGGAACAGGGCCCGACCCTGGCCACCTGAAGCTTCTGCTCTGACAGCTGCATGGGGTGCAGGAACAAAAAGACAAAGACAAGGGCCCACCCAAGGTGGGAATCTAATAAGAGACACTGCAGAAAGCTGGGATGCCAAAGGCTCTCATTGTAAAGGTCTACCAGAAAGAAACCGGCTTCACAGATTGAGACAGAAAAGAAAAAGGTAGCTGGGTGGAAGGGAAAACAATTTGATTCCAAACGTTTACAGCCAAAAGCTGACTCTTCTGAAGATTTGCTGTCCAAATGCACCCTACCTATGTTGTCCTACAAACCTCAAGTGAGTAAGTTAAAGTACCATCGGTCTGTAAAGCCCACAATAGCCTAGAGAAAGCCAACACAAATCCTTGCTGGATAAGCTGAAAGGAATTATATATCAATCCTCAAAGAAATTCTACAAACGAAGCATGAACCTACAGTCACATATACATGCACAAATACACACATACACACACACACACACACGCACGCACGCATATTACAAAGAAATAAGCCACCAATGCAAGAGCCATTAGAAATAACACACAGCAAAATCAAAGCCACAAAAATTTTAGATGTTGGACAGAGACTAAAAATTAAGTATTATTTAATTGTTTGAAGCTATAAAAGAGAAATTAAAAATATAAATAAGAGACTAAAAATAATGGAGGTAGGGAAAGGAAAACTATTCATTTTATCAGTAAAAATACATTAATTAAAAAGGAAAGCTTAAAGGACTTACTAACAACAGAACAGGCCCAATTTAAGAAAGAATCAAGTGAACAGGAAAATGGATTTGAAGAAATTACTCAAAATGCAGCATGGAGAGACAAGGAGATGAAAAATATGAAAGATTAATGAGAGTCATGGAGAATAGAAGGAGAAAATAAGATATACGTCTAATGGCAATTTATTTATAAGAGAGAATGAGGGGCTTCCCTGGTGGCGCAGTGGTTGAGAGCCCGCCTGCCGATGCAGGGGACATGGGTTCGTGCCCCGGTCCGGGAGGATCCCACATGCCGTGGAGCGGCTGGGCCCGTGAGCCATGGCCGCTGAGACTGTGCATCCAGAGCCTGTGCTCTGCAACGGGAGAGGCCACAACAGTGAGAGGCCCACGTACCACAAAAAAAAAAAAAAAAAAAAAAGAGAGAGAATGAGGCAGAGGAGATAGTAAAGAGATATAGTTTCTAAAACTGTTGCAAGATACTAATCTTCATATTCAGAAACTAAAAGAAGGTATAGTGGTCATATATTAGTTACTTTAAAATAATAACCATTATTTGAGTGTAGGCACTGTAATAGCATTTTATATATGGAGTAATTTCACAGTCACAGACTCAGGCTTCCAAAAATGTATCTTTATCTTTGTAAAACTCAATGTTGTGTTCCATCTCTAAGCCCCGTTCTGTCTTATGCAGACACTTAATCCAGTGGCTTCTACATGAACTCAGTCTGTTTCAGTGACTTGTTGAAATCCTCTTCTCACTGTTCCCCTGCCCTTCTCTCCTGGAGGCACCTGTCTGTAGGGAGGGATCTGTCAGCTTCTTAATCTAAGTCAGCGGTTCTCAACCCTGGCTGCTCATTACCATCAACCAAGTCGCTTTTGAAATATGGGAAAGCCCAGACCCCACATATATTGATAGATACTCTGATGTCAAAGGGTCGGTGTGGAGCCCAGGCATCCATATTTTTAAATATTCCACATGGCTGAAAATCACTATCTAAGCCCCATAGGGACCCTCTATGACCTGAGGGACTGCAGGTCAACCTCAGCCCATCTGGTTCTCACCCCTGACCATGAACAGCAGCCTTCTGTAACTTCAATGTGTGTATGAGCTCCGTGAGGTTTTTTTTTTAAATCGTTGATCCTGATATATAAGTTCTGGCATAGGGCCTGAGATTCCACATTTCTAACATATGTCCAGGTGATGCTGATGCTGTGGTCTATGGACCCCACTTTGAGTAAATAGCAAGAGTGTACAAACTAAATCATCAATTCCCAACCTTGATTCCACATTGAAATCATGTGGGTAGCTTTAAAACATAGTGATGCCTCTTTATGTCTCTCTTTAGAGACCCCCAAGACTGAGAGGCTCTCCCTTAAACAAAGACCTCAAGTGATTGTAAATTTGATGTGTTAACTTGGCTGGATCACAGGATGCCCAGATATCTGGTTAAACATTACTTCTTAATGTGCCCATGGAGGTGTTTCAGAAGAGATTAGCATTTGAATTTGTAGAATGAATAAAGCATGTTGACCACCCCTGCCTCTGCCCCAATGTGAGTGGCCCTCATCCCAATCTGTTGGGGGCCTGCATAGAACAAAAAGGTGAAGGAAGGGAGGGTCTGCTCTCCTTCTGCCTGACTGTGGAGCTGGAACGCCAGTCGTCTCCTGCCCACAACCTCCTGGTTCTCAGGCCTTGCGGCTCTGGCTGGAGCCTCCACTGTCAGCTCTCTGGTTCTCAGGCCTTTGAACTAAACCACCAGCCTCCCTGGGTCTCCAGCTTGCAGATGGTGGACCATGGGGCTTCTCAGCCTCCATAATCACATGAGCCAATATCTTATAATAAATCTCTTTCCAGATATAAATATGCACCTCCTGGTTCTGTTTCTATGGAGAACCCTGACTAATAGGCCTAGGCAACCTGCTGACGCTGACTGTTCCCCTGGGGCTCTGGTGCTGGGGATCTGCTCAGACGGCAGCCTCCTGCCCCACCTCATCCTTGTTCCCACTCTAAAGCCCCTGCAGGCTCAGCAGCTCCCTTATTGCTGTTTTCTCTCACTCTTGCACCAAGTAATGTTTTCCTCCCACGTGGGGACCCTGGGATCTTTGAGCCGAGCCACAGCCCCATCCCTCATTTGGAAGACGCCAGCATCTTGGGATGGCCAGTAATCACTCACCCCGTCCCTCACCGTCCTGCAGCCAAAACTCTGGGGCTTCTCAGGGGACCTGTGGGGGAGGGGACTTTTCTACTCTCACGTCCCCCAAACTTCACATGGGAGCATCTCCTGGAACCTTTTCCTATGCTCTCAGACTTCCTCCTGGCAGGACGTGGACACCCCTCTAAGCTTTCTTTTGTTTTGTTTTGTTTTGCGTTACGTGGGCCTCTCACTGTTGCGGCCTCTCCCGTTGCGGAGCACAGGCTCCAGACGCGCAGGCTCAGCGGCCATGGCTCACGGGCCCAGCCGCTCCGCGGCATGTGGGATCTTCCCGGACTGGGGCACGAACCCGTGTCCCCTGCATCGGCAGGTGGACTCTCAACCTCTGCGCCACCAGGGAAGCCCCCTGTAAGCTTTCTTGATTTCTCCCCCAACACTCGCCTCCTCTTCAGCTGAGAGAGAGGTTCTTTATGTCTAGGAGGGGGTATAAGCAAGGAAAATCTTTTCTCCCTGTTCACATCTCCTTTGATGTCTGCTTTGTCTTACAGTGTCAAGGTGCCTTTTAAACTTAAAAGCAAAGAAGTTGGTACCAAGACACAGAGAATGTGTGTAACTTAGCGAAGGACACCCAGGCAGCAGGTGAAGAGTCAGGAGCCAGGCGGCAGACACTCATCCCCAGCACACCCAGTGGTGTCACACCAGCCTCCCTGTCACCATGCCCTGTGTTTAAAGGAACATCTGGTACCTTTAAACTACACAGAGATTCTCCGCATGTAGCTCAAAGGGCTTCTGAAAGCTGTAGCTGGAGAAGAAGATGAATTCAATGGCCAAAAGAAAAAAAACATTCTGTCTTCCTTCCTTTTCACCTTAAACAACCCACGCATGTATGAGGAGCACAAAAGGCATTACTCCCCAGAATCTTCTAGCTGTGTACGCAGTGAACTAAAAAAAAGGAAAAAAAAATTTAACCATATTTTCAAAAGATTAAGGAGTTAATCATGACCTAAAGACAAAAGCTCAGCTTTCAAAACAAAACCTCTGTTAAAACATCCATTCTGACAGTAAGTGTTCCTGATGTTATATGTGAAAAATACAACATAAAATGTGGATGTATGAATAAGGATTAGAGGGGATAAAGTTTTGTGGTCACATTAAAAGTAACTAACATTACAGATTCTTATTCCTTTTTCAGTCATCTTAGATTGTCAGGCTCTAATCAACAATGATGTGAATTCAGCTGTGAGTCAAAGATACTTTTACAATTCATGTTCTTATATATATTCTGGTTTACTTAAGGCAAAGAATGATGTCGGGTAATTCCAGCTGTGTCTACATGAGGCAGATGTTTCAGGCTGAACAATACAGTATGACTGGGAAAGCTGTTTTTTCTTAATTTTTCATCTGCCACAAATCCTGAGTACATGGAAAGATGCAATATGAAAATATTTTGAAGCAGATAAAATTCACATCATTATGAAATCTCTCGGGAGTCAAAATTCAAGTCAGTAAAAACAGCAATTCTGGAACAAGTCTTTTCAGAACCAAAAATATTTGTTGCAGGAAGCTTTGTTATCCTTACTTCTTGCCCCAAAACTCTGGGAAGTTACGGCGAGTAGGGTGAGAAGCGATCTGATAATAAAGCTCTTGTCGGCTAGAGACTCACATATTGAGAGCAGCCAAGGAATTAATGAGGTCCCCTGAGTTCATGAAGGGTTCACCTCATAACCAGAGAGATAGAAGTTATTTTCTATGTTTGCATGGCATCAGAGAAATAATTTCATTAAAAGCCTTTCCTTATTACAAGGCATAAAGTGTTTTTCAAAAAACATTCAATATGAGCATGTAATGCTGTCATTGTAATCACTGTATATGTATCTGTGCGCCTAAGTCTATGTCTTCTCAGTAGTTTTGATTTCTGATATCTCTCCTGTGGGCCATGATCAAGAATTATTAACAAGGGTTTGTGAAAAGTATTCTTTATGTTTATGAAGATTTTACAAGTCCAAAGCATGTTTCTTCTATCTGCACACAGCCCCTTAAACATATACATATATTTCCTGCTTAAGACAATTTCTTAGCAGGAATTAAAGAACCTCAGAGTGAGATGATCATCTATGTGCCCATGAGACCATGAGAAGTGATAGGTACTTGGAGTCTATTGCTGAATTTAGGACCAAAATGTGACTCGGGAGAGAGAGTGATGGGACAGCACAGGGGCTGAGGGACTGACTACATATATTGGCGTCCGGTAGATTTTCCACTGGCATCTGGCCTCCTCCCCCATCACAATAACTGGAGGGAAGTGGGGATTGATTGGTGTTACAGTGGGTGAACCTTCCCTAGGCACTATTGAATCAATTTCTCCTCATCTGATACTTCTGAAGCCCCAAATACCCAGCATCTCTCAATTTAAGGCCTGTCTGCTCAGTCACAATAGTTCAACCAGAGCTGACATGCTCTTCCTGAATCCTCTGCTTACGCTTCTCATGATGGATGGTAATTATCGAGTTACACTTTGGTCTATTCTGCTAGAATATGAGCTCAGGAATTCCTTGAGCTCAGGACTTGGGTCTAATTTGTTGTTGTATCCTTAATACTTAGAACTGAGCCAGGTACACAATAGATGCTCTGAAAATCTTTGTTGAATGAGTAGATTGCCATAACGGGAAGACGGGATGTGGGGAATCTATCCCTTAGGATGCTTTCAGCTAAGTAACAGAAAGCCTAACTCAAAGTGGCTTCAGAGTTCTCAGCAGTTCCATGGTAGCATCCAGGTCCCGGGTCCTTTCTGTCTCTCACTCTGCCGTCCGTAGTGTCGGCTTTATGCTGGTTCTCTTCAAGTTTGCAGGGTGGCTTCCTGGAGGAAATAGGGCTGCACGGTTCTCTGTTTGTGTTTGGAGCTAGAGAGTGCCGACAGTCCTTCCTTTAGCTGGATTGGGCCTCATCAGGCCACATACCCAGCCCTTAACCACTAGCTGACACCTGGGGCCTGGGTTCCTGAATCAGTAAGTAGCCAGGGGAGTGGGATTACCATAACTGATTTAAACTGATCACGGTCTTCTCTGAAACAGACATCAATTCTCCAAACCTCATTGCTCTTCTGCAATGAATGAGGGCTGGGATGGAGTTGAGAGAATGACACACAATGTCCACCATAGGGGTGCAGGTGCCAGTAGAGATTTAGATACACCATTAATTTCTAAGTAAAGTGATTGCTGTTGTCACATTTTCCCAATCAGTGCTAGTCTTTTTACAAACACCAAAAAGTCTATATCAGATGTCTGTGCTGCATCTTTGCAATGCCACACAACAAATGAACAAGCCCAGGGTTTGAAGTTTGGTTACTATTGCTTTTATGGCTGGGGATCCAGAAATTAAGTTCTACTTTATCAATAGATGTAGAAGAGCTCAAACCCAAGACAAGTCTCCTGGAGATTTGAAAGCACATTCAAGTATGAGAAGAACTTGCTTAGAAGGAATGGCACCTTGTCTGGGGTATTGAACTACTGGAGATCAGGAAGCAGGAGACCCAGGGGCAGAGTGTACTGCAAGGATAATGTGTAGGGAAACCTGGGGATTAGGGGATAACAAGATGCTTTTCCGGTAGTCAGTGATGGGAATTAGACAGTGTCATGGCCCAGACTGAGGTCTCATGTAATAGCATCTACCTCTGTGTCCAGGACACTTCTATGCTATCTAGACTAATAAAGCATCCATGGGAGATAGCTCTTGACATATTTTTGTTGGTTCAAGGTTGGCCTGTTATTTACTCAGAGCTACTCCAGTTTTCACCTTTGCTCGTGCAAAGTCTGTTACCATGATTGGAAAAAGCCCTGGCAAACTGCCTGGTAAACTCCAGGCAACAGCCAAGGAGATTTTTGCATTTTCTCTTTCATCTCTTATATAAAAGGAGAAGCAAGAGTATTTCTTTCCACGGAAGTGATAACAATTAAGACCTGACTTTACTGTTTCCCAAAGCAAGCGGAGCACACTTATGTCTCTTTTCAAGAAAACGAAAGTTATCCCAGAGTGCAAAGTGTACAAAGCTTAATACTCAGCATAGAAATGAAGTCTTCCAAGAAAATTGGATTTTAATCATTGCCCTGTTGTAATGCTGGCAGAGCAATCTGTGGTCAGGGAGGGGCCACGGTGCACCAGAGAACCAAAGGCTACAGAGAGTTATCATTTCTGCTCAAATACCTTTCGTGAATTCACACAACAAATTATGTTTCATTTTTATGCTTCACAAAAACTTCCAGAAAAGACAGAGTTCTAAAAAACTGAAATCTCCTCCTCCATAAAAAACTCTTTCACATAAGCAAAGCTTTTACTTCAGCTTTTACAGTGCTCTTTGCCATTTTGTGCTTTGTCCTAAAATCTTATAAAACCAAGATTTGGCTCTTTTATAATTCATGGCATGTTATGTTTTCGACCCTTGGATTTTCTTTAGACAAGGAAAGTGATTATACAGTTCAGTTCTGTTGCATGGGGCAGAGGGTCTTTATTTTTCTATGAAAGCTGAGGATTTAGACTTTTCCTGATAAAGTCAGGTACCTATACGCTGCTGTCTCAAAGTCTAGCAAAAAATATAATCATGTCACATTTTTTAAAACTAATTGGATGAGAAGGCAAGCTAAATCAGTAAAAAGTTTGAGTTACAGAAATACAATTTTATTTGCTTTCAAGCACAGATAAACTCAAGTCAGGTTAATCAAGTAGTGTCTGATAAAGGTCCTTTGAGGACTTGCTTTAGCAAATAAACAAGGATGAAGTGTAATTATCACAACTCATTGGTTAGTATTCTTAAATACCACTAGTTTATGATTAGCTCACCAATACTCCTGGCTTATTTTTATTTCACTACAATCTTGCTTGTGTAGGTGCAAACTTCTCAAGTTTATTTACTTAAGTCATTAAAAGAATCTCGAATCTTTCTTGCAATGTTAATTTGCTTAATAAAGCATGATTTCAACCATACCGCTTTGTAGTCAAGGTTTAGAGGGAATCTAAGCGTTAGAGGGGTCTGCAGCTAAATGATCTTTAACTCTGATTTGATGGTGCCCTTCAGTGAAGTGTGGTTTAGTGGAGGAAAAAATGAAAAGACCTGGGTTGGAGACAAATTATTAGCCCTCTCTGATTTTATTTGCTCATCTGTTTGAGGTTGATCTATACCTCCAAAGACTCTATTAAGATGAAATAGCTTTTAAGTATGCCATAGCTTTCAAATTTGCTCTTTAAACAGGAAAGCACTATTCCAATGTTGGGTATTATTACTATTTCAAAATCTGGATTGCTGAGGCTCAACCTAATGAGAGGTTTTTTTTTTCATGTATGAAAAGAACTTGTTCAGTCAGCATTTTCCCAGGGTGAATCACTCCTTCTACATAAGGAAGCTTATTGGGAACTCATCTACCTTTCCCAGGAGTCCAGAGGGCTACCCTGTTTGCAAAGTGTTATCCAGGGGGTTCAGAAAAGCAAACTCACCTCTCCTGGAGCAGCCAGACTAAGGTCTGTCTTATCCAAAAAGCCTGCTGTGATGACTTCATCTCAGTTATCTCTCTGCCTCTTCTGTGATTAGATTAAATTCAACAATTACTGAAAACCCTCCAGGGAAAAGACCACTTTGCTGGGTGCTAAGGTAGAGGGTGATAGGGTGGTAGGACCTGAGATGGAAAGAGGGCTCAAGGGCACAGCCAACAGTCCACTGGCCCAGTCCTCTGGAATTCATGGTCTGCAGAAGGACACTTGTTGGACATTCACACCCTATCAGGCAAGTAGGGGTAAGTGCAAAATAGAGATATAAAATGTGTATAGAAAGGGGAGATTAATTTGGACTGGGAATGTCTAGGAAGACTTCTTAGAGGAGATGGGATTCTGGCCCCATCTTGAGAAAATGTATGGGATCTGGGGAAGACAGCTGCCTTCTCACTGTGTCCTCACGCGGCCTTTCCTCAGTGCATGGGCTTCGAGCAAGAGAGGTCTCCTGTTTCTTCTTTTTCTTATGAGGGCACTAATCCCAACACGAGGGTCTCACCCTCATGACCATATCTAGTTCTAATCACCTCCCAAGGCCCCACTTCTGAATACCATCACATTAGGGGTTGGACTTCAACATATGAATTTTTGGAGGGGGTGGATATAAACGTTCAGTCCATATCAATAATGTGTGCAGTAAACTCAGGTCCATGCAAATGGCAGGACTGCTGTTGGCTCTGTACCAGAAGGAATAGTTAGGGCCCAGCTCCTTGTTTGAAACAGGGGTGGAAAACTGGGACTACAGAGAATAAAACTCAAGGTAATAATATCTCAGAAAAGAAAGCAGTCACGTATTTTATAGCTTTTCTCATATGGCTGTATTTTGCTTTATTTTGATCGATTTTTCAACCTCACCATATTGTATGTACCTTAAGGCCAATAAATAGGT
Organism: Delphinapterus leucas; assembly: GCF_059928025.1. Classification (NCBI taxonomy): domain Eukaryota; kingdom Metazoa; phylum Chordata; class Mammalia; order Artiodactyla; family Monodontidae; genus Delphinapterus; species Delphinapterus leucas. The sequence continues at coordinate 12,348,792 of NC_143138.1, forward strand.
TTTACATCTGTTTATCCTCTGTGGCACTTAGGCGAATTATATGATCAGGGTAAGCATACATACAAACGTGTGCACACACACACACACACACACACACACACACACCCCTCAAAGGACATAGAAATAAACAAGAACTTCAAAGTCACAAGAGTTTCTTATTTTGTAAGCTATTTCCTTTTAGTGTTAGGTGATGGAGAAATTCATACTTATTATCACTGTAAAATGTTTTAATTTGCTGAGTAACCTTCACACAGGAAACTTACCCAATAGAAATTTATCAGATACTGCAAAAAGACCATGGTCCCTTGAAGCCACATTTCTAAAGGTTGCAGTGGTTGGGAGCCAGGGGGATTAGTAAATTGAATGTCTTTATTACCATTATAACCAAGCAAAGCTAAAGGATCCCCTTCTCTCTCACATAGGCACACACAGAAATATAGATACGTACATAAGCTGACTAGAATTCTAAATAGAGCGTGTATGAGATTCCTACGGCTACTGTAACAAAGTACTACAATCTTGGTGCTTGTAAAAATAGAACTGTATTCTCTCATGCTTTTGGAGGCCAGAAGTCTGAAATCAGTATCATTGGGCCAAAATCAAGGGTCAACAGGGCTCTCTCCTTCCAGAGGCTCTAGGTTCTAAAATGCCTTCCTGGACTCTTTTAGGTTTTAGTGGCTCTGGCATTCCTTGGCTTGTGGCTGCCTCACTCCAGTCCCCAAGGCCAACATCCTCAAATCTCTCTGCTCTGTCTTCACATCACCTTCTCCTCTGTGTGTTAAATCTCCTTCTGCCTCCCTCTTATAAGGATATGTGTGACTGCATTTAGGGCCTACCTGGATAACCCAGGATAATCTCCCCATCTAAAGATCCTTAATTTAATCACATCTGCAAAACATTTCTTTTCCGTATAAGGTAACATTCACAGGTCCCGTTGATTAGGACATGGCTATCTTGCAGGGGCCACTTTTCAGCCTACCATAGAGACATTCTTATGACCAACCCCAGGGACCCCATATTATAATTATTAACGGTATGATTATCCAGTGTGTAGGCTATTTGGGCTTTTGCTTTCCTTCTCCATTTCTCTTTTTTCTGCCCCATTACCCTAGGAGTTGGGAGACGAAACTCAAGGAAGTCAATTTAACAATTATCCACTCCGGTCAAAGGTTGATGAAGAGCTTCATTAGTTGACTAAAATGAAAATCATATTACCTGGGATTTATTTATTTCTTGCCTAATTGAGTTCAGCTAATCAAGAATCAATGATATATGTTCAGTAGAGAACACAGAGGTAGGTCAAATAAATCCTTTATTTTCTTTCTGTATTTTCTTTAGGCTTTTATATTGCTAGTTTAGCAAATTGCAAATTAATAAGCCATGGAGAAGTGGATTGTTAAATTCTGACCTAAGAGGCAGGTTCCGTTTCTATTTACTCTGCATTTACTCTGACCAGTCACTTCACTTCATTGTGGGAAGTTTGAAAAATGAAAAGAATGGTTATATTTACTTTCTGTATGTCGTATTAGGATTCTTTAAAGACAGCAGGTGTAACGGATTCATATTCATTTTATACAAAAGCTTTAGAAAATAAAGCACATGCTTTTGTGTTTCTAATGAAATGTTTAAAACTGTGGTTTTAAATTTTTGTAAATTCATTCATTCATTTATCTGTTTATTCAGCAAATATTTACCCAGTGCCAGTGACCTGTCTGCCACTGTTCTGGTGGCTGGGTTCTTTAAAAGCCTGAATGTGCCTGTAGGACTCTAAAAGCATGGCTTAAATACTGAGAGAATCTAGTTGAATTAACGTATGTTGGTTTGCACTCCTAAGAAGAAGGGTGTTAGAGAAATCTGAGTTATGGGCCTTCACTTGCTCCTTTGAGTTTCAGGCAGCAGTGGCAACGGTGAGCAGAACATAGAAGTACCTCCTTCTAATTCCTCCCAGCCTGGCTGCATCGGAAAACAGCCTCCAGCCAACTAGGATGGAGACTGGAAGGCATGCCTTTGGAGGGTTTAAATTTATGTTTCAACAGTCCCATGTGAAATAAAGGTCTGGTCGATTAACCAGTTGATTGAATCAATGAAAAGAGCTAGTCAAAATTATCCTAACTCTGGAAAGGATTTTTTTTAATCTAAATAACCCACTGTAAAAGCCTAATACATCAATCAACTGAATAGTGATCATTATCAGGATATTGGTTTGACAAAGTTTATGTGATTTTAATGCTACGTAGACACAAACTCAAATCTTGCGTAGATATAGCCTCCCTTTCTTCTGTACATCCTTCATGGCCTGACTTTGTATGCTTATAATTTTTATTATTAAATAACTATCTATTTTAATGATAAACTCATTTCTTTCTTTATTAAGACTATTTACAATTCAGTCTATATTAGGATGGTTGACTTTCTTAATTGCTTGGTATGCACTAAAACCAAGAAGCAAATGAATGTAACTTAAGGAGAAAATAGAGCTAGCAGTTGAGAGAAGGATTAGGAAGGATGTGGCACCATCCTGGTACTGACCTGTGTCTGACCCAGAAAACAAATTCTCTCCTGTTTGGAATGACTAGGCTATTGTTTGGCAGGGAAGACTGCCTACTAATTCATTGATTTTTTTTTTTTTTTTTTTAATGTTGAGCCTTCTTTCAATTTATTTATTTTTATTTTTGGCTGTGTTGGGTCTTCATTTCTGTGCGAGGGCTTTCTCTAGATACGGCGAGCGGGGGCCACTCTTCATTGCGGTGCACAGGCCTCTCACTGTCGTGGCCTCTCCCGTTGCGAAGCACAGGCTCCAGACGCACAGGCTCAGTAGTTGTGGCTCACGGGCCTAGTTGCTCCACGGCATGTGGGATCTTCCCAGACCAGGACTCAAACCCGTGTCCCCTGCATTAACAGGCAGATTCTCAACCACTGCACCACCAGGGAAGCCCCATTGATTTCTTCTCCTCCTAGAATGTGAATATAACATTTACTTCAAGGATAATTTCTGAGTGTCAAAGACAAAAATACTAAGGTATTTGCTTGACATTTCCATACACCAAACGTCCTATCTACTTTTTTACCAAGAATTTGTTAGTATCCAAAGTGGGTGGCTGGGTTTTACCTATTTGCTCACGGGTGTTTTAAGAAAATCATTGAGTACAAATAAGTATTTATTGGGACTCAATAGTCAGTTCCCAGCCTTCCGTTGTCTTCTCCTTCCCTACAGCCCACAACTTCTTTTTCAGAATTATTGATCAGGTGATAGTTTTATTACTTAACTTCAATGTATTAGATCTAGGCTGTCCAGATGACCTGGCATGGCTGGGAAGGATTATACCTTGCACTGATGTGACAGTAGGGGGACAGATGGGAGGATGCCAAGGTCTCTAGGTGAAGCAGAAAGGAGCAGACACTGGTTCTGCCCATTGCTAGCTACCTGATGAGGGCCAACAGATCTACCCTTTCTGAACTGCCAATTTCTCCACTATAAAATGTAGGCAGTGATAAGCCCAGTGTTTGCCGAGTTGATGTACTGAGTCAAATGAGGGTCTTTATTTATCTAATGTGCACAGTAAGTGCTGACTTGATAGGGCTTATCTATATCCTGTTCTTTCTGTGCCAACCAGCCCTCCATACCTTGCCATGAGGAGAATTAAGTAGAAGAGAGCTTTTTGTTTGACAGGCACCCTTTCTCTATCAAGCCTATACTTTTTCTCTGGTGAGTGGGTTTAACTAGTGCAGGTTTTACCTTTCCCTCTTGACTGTGAATTCCTTAATGGTACGGATTTTGTCATACTCATCTTTGTATGGCCACCATCTTGCAATGTATAGCTGTTTGTTTCACACGCTAAAATGAAATGTATGCTAAAATGAAATGAAAAATAGTTGTAGAACCCACCAGAAGGTTGTTTCTCTTCAAATATGAGTATAGATGAATTTATGCATTCACGCGTGCATCAAATTGCATTGAGTACTTTTTATGTGAAAGATCCCCAAGCTCCTCTTATCAGCTGTAACACACTTCAGATATATAGAAACCCATGAAGGAAAAAAGTTGAGCCCATGAAGCAAAATAAGCATAGCAATTTTTAATGACTTATCTGAGGTAGTTCAGCTATTTGAATACCTTTTCACTGCAAAACACTACTATCCATCTATGTATGTACCTTTTCTTACCAGGATCCTCTCATGTACTGAAGCCCCAGTCAGCTTCAGTTGAAACTTTCACTGTTTTGAAGAACTCATTCCTCATTTTCTTTGCCTTGAGGAACTCAGAACACTCCACATACCTTTACTGTCTTCTCTGCAATCTTGCCTGTTTTATCTCAACAATCTGTTAACTCCAGACCGTCTTTGCATTGCATCATCTGAGAGAATAACTCACTTGCTAGTGAAACTGCCTTTGTCCCAAATGATAAATAGTAGTAGTAATAATAACAATAACAAGAGTATGGCTAATACTTGCACAGCACTTACTCTGTACTAGGTGTTATTCTAACTGCTTTACACTTAACTCACATTCTCCCTCTTAGGTAGGTATTACTATCCCCATTTTGCAGGTGAGAAACCTGAAGTTAAGTAACTTGCTCAAAGCCCTATATCTGGGAAGCAGTGGAGCTAGAATTTGAACCCAGGCAGCCTATCAGAATCAGTGCCTATACCCACCAGGCTCTACTGTCATAGGGTTCAACGAACAACTGCAGGTCAGCTACATTCAGAGCTTAATCTATACACAGATAGGGGCTGCATTATGCAGGGGAATTTGTAGGGAAGGACCTTGGAATTTGACAGGGGCTGCATTATGTGGGAAAGTCCTTTGAACACTCCCAGGACTCTGGGAGTATCATCTAGTTAATCTGTAGACCTAGAGGGAGTCCATGTTTCTGCTGTATGGCCGTGATACCTAGCATGAGCACTGTGTTCAGGTGCAGCCCAAGATAGGGCTGTAGTCTGTAGTAGATGCTCAGAAAGTACTAGCAAAATACAAAGCCATTATTAGATACAAAAGGGAGAGAGCTTCAACCTTCATGGCTGTAGCCAGTAGACCTCCCTCTTACGAGATAAGGAATTATAATGTCAATGTTGTTTTTCTGTAAATCCTTGTACTCAACATAATATGGTGATGTTCTCAAACTGAGCACAAGTGTCTGCGGCACCAAGCGTATTACTCATGGCCGCTTTATTTACACTGGATTATTGTAATTTAAGTTGGCTGCCGTTATAGTTTGATGTTCCGCAGCTTACAAACTTGTTTAGCCAATAGAAACGAAGAAGTTTGGAGTCCAAGAGGAGATTCTTGTTTCCAATATGTATGCAATAGAGTGATTTGGTGTAGGGATGTCAATCTGATTACTTCAATATCTGTTACCTGAATAGCTCAAAAGGAAATAGAGACTGTTTCAGTCTTATCTTGTAGACTGTTATAAAAACAAATGAAATCACGTCCATACACTGTCTTGAGCTTTTTGGTGGAAAATGCATTATAACCAGTGTGTCTTCTTGTTATACATAATAACTTGTTGCTGGTAACAAGCTCAAAATTACTTGACATGGAATGTGATCTGGAAATTAATGTCAGTCTCCTTTGCACTTATTTTTGGAAATGGCCAATTTTCTAAAATAAGAAACGGAAATTTCCAGGGGCAAGTGTAGAAGATTAGAATAAAGTTTTCCTTTATTTTACAATTCTTCCCCAAACTAAAGAAACAAAACCAACTCTGTGTGTTTGGGGAGGGGGTGTAATTCTCATGAATAAACTGGGTCCATTGATTTCAGGAACTATTCAATCCCTATATGATGGGGGAAGGGGAGGGTTACTGCTCTTCTCTTGGTGTGGTTTCTATTTCCGAACTACTTACTGTGCTATATTCTTATCATCCACATTGATACATACCCTGAGGTTCTTTCTACACTTGCAGAATGGACTGAGGAGCAAAAGCCACTACTGAAGACAATCTGAGTCAGAGTAATGTGACAAAGGTGTTACAGCTTTGTGACCGTATCAGATCTTGGCACAGTGGCAATAGGCAGAGGCCAGTTCTGGGCCTCTGGCTCAGTCACTGGGATCCGAGGTCATCTGTGACCATGGAGGCAATGTCATGAGCAGAAGCCTAATCGCCACGACTATCAGGCAAGGCAGGCACGGGTAGCCCGACCAGAGCCTTTTGAGAGGCCACAGTCCAGGTGTGAGGCTGGGGTGGGAAATGGAAGCGTGACCAAGGACCTGGCATAGAGAGGCCTGTGTGGATTTAGCAGAACCTTCTGTGGCCATTTTAACTGACTTCTGTGCCTACAGGCTCAGGCAGAGGCTCTCACTGTGAGGCAACTCACAAGAACCTGATGAACTCTGGCCAGATATTTTGGGCAAACAGAAGCAATCGTACAGATTTGTATAGGAATTGTTCACTTTATATGGCTGCATAAAGCCTGGGACCAGAACTTTGTTCAATAGAAATAAGATACTCCTTCCAGGATTTTCTGAATTTGTGTCTCAATCAATTTCATTAAAACAGAGCAAAGTCACTCAACAGGACAGATATGAGAAGTAGCTGATATGAATGGAAACTCACCCAGAGTGCTGTCTGATGGATGTTGATAACACCAGTCCAAGGTAGGCCAAAGGTCTGTGTGTCCAGGCGAGGTGAGGTCAGGTGCTCAACACAAGGTCAGAGGAGTGCAGGGCTTAGGGGAGCCTGGCCAGCAGGAAGGATCATTACTGTCCATTTCACAATTCGACCTTGGATCTAAAGGATCTGGTGTGGATGGCCCTGAAGAAGTTTGCATTTCCTCTGCTTTTGGCCAAAGGTGGATTCCCTCATTTGAGTCCTGAGATTGGAAAGAAAAATAAAAGACCTTAACAATACAGTTCAAAATATTTCACCTTGTGGAATAAGTGAGTTTGATTGAACCATGTGAAATTGTCATCTGTGACCTTAACAAATTCATATTGCTCAGACTTATTCCTGTTAAGTGTTGTTTAATCATATTGGCATTGTTGATTTATTTATTGCATCAGTGAAAGAAACAGAAACTAGTAAATGTAAACACATCAGTTAGAGGATGTTTCTCACTCAAGGGATTTATTAGTAGAATGACCTTAGAAGTCGTTATTTCAAGTCAGACAAAGCTGTATAAAGAATCCAAAATTCAATCGAACATAATGTTAAGTATTTTAAAGTGCTGTATGGTCCTAAAACAAAAGAATGAGAGAATCCATCAAGTTCCAACATCTTTAAAATGGCATTTCTTGTGACCCCATCAAGTTCAAGGTGTAGAGTTAGAAGGAGAACGACATTTATTTTTGTCTTAAGGATTTACCAACTTGAGTGGGAGCTGCGGGCTCTTAGTAGTTGACAGAAGAACAGTTCACGTGCTTAACTTGAATCCAGGGGAGGGGCAGGTGATCACTCCCCTCTTGAATTTAAGGTACCCTTGACAAAACATCTGTAAATATGTTAAGCACCTCCCCCCTTAGAGTCACAAGAGAATCCAAGCAGCTTCCCACGTAAATCTCTATAGTAGATATCATCAGTTTCAACAAAACTGGCCACTAGCAGCCTGAGGCCCTTCTGTGTGTAATGACCAGGTGAGGGCTACATCTCAGAGGACTCTGGAGCGCAGCCCAGGAGGTTTCCATTCTCTTTCAGCTACCGTCTTCCAACACCTGGAGGGCACTTGCTGTCATTGCAGACCACTTCTCTTCTGTGTCTTTTCTATGCAAAAGGCCAACAATGGACCCTCACCAACATAGCCATACTGGCCAGGAGACAAGGCTACAAAGATGATTCTGGAAAAAGTCTGCCTTGGCCCCAACGAACTGAGCCCTGTGAAATTCTCTCGACCATCCTCAAAGACACCAACATTTCATTGTGAGCTGGCCCTACGTCACTTCCAGAGACACTTGGATAAGAAGCCACAACCACATCCGATTTACCATTCAAACTAGATGAGGCTAGTATCCCAAAATATTAAAAAAACCAAACAATCTGGTCTTTGGTATAAATAGACTTATTTGTTAGTCTTCAGCTGGGGAGGTAAACCCACCCATGTGCCACCATTAAGGGGTTGACAAACAATTAAAACTGTAATATGTACTTAGAACATTTCTCAGTAATCTGTGAGGTCCATACCAGATGGATCTAAAATGTCCTGCACTTCAGATATTGACATTGAAATAGATGAAAAATAACTTTTTAAGGCTTTTTTCATTGTTCCCATAAGAAAAAAAAGATGAGGCAGATTCGTGCAAACTTTGGAGAAAATTTAAGACCTCAGAAAAGTCCTAGAGGACCTTCCACAGCCTTGTGGCAGCTTCAGAGTAAGAGGTAAATGATTTAACCAAGACCACAACCAAGTTTTGAAGAACTGGATAAGGAGGCAGAAGACACAATCTCAGGGCAATTAGCATGAACCGGAAAATCACCGGGCTAATACCAGTTGTAGGGTGCACAGGTTTTGCTTGCAGCTGTGGTTTGCTGCTCGCTAAGTAGAAGATCCTTCTTCCTTCTTCTCATCTTGATCATTTCCCTCAAGTGTCTCTCACAGTGATGGTGAATAATCATAATCCTTAGAAAGGTATGATCATAGCTTCATGACTATATAGATTTAAGTGTGGATTCGTACACCCAGGAGCAGGTTGACAAGAGAGACCAGCCCCTCCATCATCAAAATAACTTGATAACCCATATCATATATTCTAAATGTTTAAAACATAGCTAACAAAAATATTCCTGATTTTTCACTCCCTCAAGGCCATAGCCCTTTTGTTCTTCAGTAAATACTGTGACTCCCTTTCTTTTAAAATGGATACCTGAATTTCTCTTCAGATATATACCACACTTTGTTTATTACCCTTGCTTTCAAAATGTATGCTTGGATCTGGTTTCAAAACATGGGCTATGGGACTTCCCTGGTGGCGCAGTGGTTGAGAATCCGCCTGCCAATGCAGGGGACACTGGTTTGAGCCCTGGTCCGGGAAGATCCCACATACTGCGGAGCAACTAAGCCCGTGAGCCACAGCTACTGAGCCTGTGTGCCACAACGACTGAAGCCCGCGCGCCTAGAGCCCGAGCTCTGCAACAAGAGAAGCCACCACAATGAGAAGCCCGCACACCGCAACGAAGAGTAGCCCCCGCTCACAGCAACTAGAGAAAGCCCGCACACAGCAACGAAGACCCAGCAACGAAGACCCAATGCAGCCAAAAATAAATAAATAAATAAATTTATTTAAAAAAAAACAAAAACACGGGCTAGAGTTTATATTATATGTTTGGTAACTTGTGAGTACAAAGACCTAACTAACTTCCCTTGTGGACTGCGGAACAGTTTCCAGAAAGGTGGTGAGGAGGGAGGCTTAGGTTATAGTCAAAACAGAACATTTTTAAAAACAATGTGTTAAGAATTCAGATGAGGTAGTGACCTGACTCCTAGCTGGTGGATGCTCCTTCATTTCTTCTTGCATGCAGATTTTTTTAGGCAAAAGCCTTTTTTTTTAAAAAAAAATCACTAGTAGAGGGAGCATTTGCTAACATAGATCTTTAAAAGACTTTAAAAGGTTATTTAATGTGTTCATAAATTTGAAGCATGAAAGTGTGAACAAAAGTGTCATGGAGACCTGATTCCAGGTACTGTTATATTTTCCTCTCTTATGTTAACAATAGCCATCTGTGTTGTATTCATATAACAAATTGGAAGAAAGCTGGTATCAGACAGGATGAAACAGTTTTTAAATAGCAAGAGTGAGGGCAAAGGGCAAAGCCACTTAATGAATCAAGTTATGTTTTACAGCACTCATTCACTCATGCACTCAGCATTTATAGATTGCCTTCTGTGGGCCAGACCCCATGCCCAGCACCATAGTTATAAAGCTTAGTAGGGTGAGATAAAGAATAAAAGTACTAAATGACAAGCAGAACAGTGGAAAGATCAACAAGTTATAAAAGTAGGGCAGAGAAACGAGTGCTTAATTCTACTTGGGAGAAATCTCTCAGAGAAGATCTCTGGGTACTTGAACTGATTTGAAATCATAAGAATTTTTTTCCTTTGGGTTTTAGAGGGAAGGAACGAAGAGATTCTAGGAGAGACAAGCACGTGTTCAAGTGCGTGATTCAGCATGGCACGTGTATGAAATTTCAACTATTTAATATTATTGGAGCAAAGTGTGCAAAGGACAGAGCAGCAGTTGATAAGGCTGACTTTTAGTTAATATCCAATCTTAAGTCACTACTGTTCTCTGTCTCTTCTTTATTCTTTTTCCCAATTCAACAACTAGTTTCCTTTATTACCTTTCCATTTTCTCTGCAATTCCCTAAAAAATGGAGTCAAGGCAAATGTTTTTAAGGGTCATTGAATTAAATTCCAGATATGCAAGGAAATGCTGCCACCTGCTACTCTCAGAAACGGCCTCCTTGTGCGTCGATGTGTCATGCCATCAAATATTCCAGTAGGATCGCTAAGGTGATGGCAGTCTTCTTCGGGGATGCAGAGTCAGAGTCCCTCTCCCAGCTTCTCCCTCTGTGAGCTCTGTGCCCTGAGTAAATTACTGTAGCTGAACCCCAGTTTCCTGTTCTGTGAGATCTGGGCAGCTTCACGGGGTTGTTGTCTTAAATACCATGCAAAGCCGTCAGACAGAGCCGGGCATGGAGCAAGCACTCTGAAAGGTGGCTGTATCATTGGGGTGGGGATTCATGCCCACACAGGCTTCGGAGCCCAAGCCCCACTCTGCAATCTTTAAGCAGCAAAGCAACACTGCTGCTCCCGTGGGAGAGAAGGGAGAAAGCTGAACGTGGTCCCTCCCTTGTTGTACGGCAGGGTGTATTCATTTCCTGTGACCTCTGTAACAAAACCCCACAAACTGAGCAGCATAAAGCAACAGAAATTTATTCTCTCCCCATCCTGGAAGCTAGAAGTCTGAAATCGAGGTATTGCCAGGTTGGTTCCTACTAGAGGCTCTGAGAGAGAATCTGTTTCATGCTTCTCTCCTACCTTCTGGTGGTGGCTGACATCCCTTGGTTTGTAGGTGCATCAATCCAATCTCTGTCTCCGTCTTCACATGGCGTTCTCCCCTGTGTGTGCCTGTATCTCTGTTTTCTCTTCTTTTAAGGACACCAGTCATTGGATTAGGGCTCACCCCAATCCAGTATAAACTCAATCTTTTTCCAAATAAGGTCACATTCACAGGTGCTGGGATTTAGGACTTCAATGAATCTTTTGGGGGACACCATTCAAACCATAATGTAGGGTGGAAAAGAAATAACATTGTTTCTGTTTAGTGTTCCACTTCCTTCAGTGCCCTGGAATACCTTTGTCTTGGCAAAGGGACAGCAGGGAAGAGAGAGCTTTTCCCACAGAAAACCTACGATCATTCAATCTACACCAAGCAACACTTGGACCAGTCCATAGGAAAGCAGAGCAGTGCCTGGCAGGATTTTGGATGAGAGCTTGTTTCTCTCTTTCTCGTTGATAGTTTCAGAGAGGAGGACCTAGGGTTGTCCACTGACCGTTTCTACATCTTCTTTCCTTGAGCCTCTGTCTTGACTGACAGCATGAAAACAAAACAGCATGTTGAAATCCCTCCTGAGCTGAAGGATAGTGCAATGGACACATAGAAAATTGTCCCTGTGAAATATGCTATCTGCTTCCAACTCCACCCCATTCAGGTAGGAAGAGGTTCAAAGTGTTCATCATATGGTATCTTTATTAAAACCTGCTCAACTATCTGAGTTAACACTCTAGACTTTAGATCAGAATCGATAAGACTTTTTGGTTATGCTTGTCAACACCCAAAAGTTGGTACAGGCATATCTTGTTTTATTGTACTTCACAGATACTGTGTGTTTTTTTGTTTTGTTTTGTTGTTTTACGAAGTGAAGGTTTGTGTTAACCCCACATCCAGCAAGTCTATTGGCACCTTTTTCCCAACAGCATTTGCTCACTTCGTGTCTCTGGGTAACGTTTTAGTAATTCTCAAAATACTTCAAAATTTATCATTACCATTATATTTTTTATGGTGATATGTGATGTTTAATGTTACCATTGCAAAAAGATTACGACTCACTGAAGGCTTAGATGATGGTTAGCATTTTGTAGCAATAAAGTATTTTTGAATTAAGGTATGTACATTTTTTTAGACATAATGCTATTGCACACTTAATAGACTACAGTATAGTATAAACGTAACTTCTATATGCACCGGGAAACCAAAAACATTCTTGTGACTCGCTTTATTGCAATATTCGCTTTATTGCAGTGGTCTGGGACCGAACCTGAAGTATCTCCGAGGCACACCTCAATTATTTTATTTTCTTCTTGGTCTGTTAAACTTTTCTATGTCTGTCATGAGAAATAACATTTGGAAAGAAGGACATACAGGGCATTAAAAATATCAAATTATTTGCATGCATGATTAAAACTTTTAAAAAATCATTTAAGATAGCAGAATTGCTTTGAAAAAAAAGGTTTCAATCCTGAACTGTGAGTGCATTTCAAGATTTTGGGATGAAGACCAGGTGCCTGTAGCAGCTGTCTGAATTTTGTCATGATCAGCAGTGACCCAAAATCCTGTAGTAGTAACCCTTGCTGACATGTCTTAAAATATATGACAGTTAAGGGGACTCCTCCCCAAATTCATCTTGGGCACTATTTCAATTATTGTTAAATTGATTTTACCTTACAGATAATCAAAAAAAGTAGACCATGGAGTCTGCATTATTGGCTTATTGAATATAATTGTTCAGCCTTTCTTTGTAGTTATAAAAGAAGAATCAAAGGCATACAGCACAGAATTCTTTGGAAGCAGCATTGCACTTCTATTTCCCATATGTATCTTATTGGGTCCTTTTAAATTGTTCAGAACCCTCAAGAGGGTCCACGTCCACATCAAATCACTTTGACCAAACAAAGGTGTAATTAATGCTGATCTTTCAGCCTAGTTTGACAACAATATCTGATCTAAAGTACAAGTGTGAAGTCAGCCTACAAAGGATTAAAGCTGCTACATGGTATAGCGGCAGGTCAATCTTGCTTCAAAGATGAGACAAAGTCCAACAAAAGACCAACAGGTGTTTAAAGCCTGGTAAGTTAAAGGTGTTACAGTAAATATAGTATTGAAAAAGTCATAGCCAAAGCTTTGGTTGAGACTTGTTAATTATGACAATAAGAGGAAAGAGTTGAGTTTTGATGTTGCTGTACTGTCTTAGTCTGTTCAGGGTGCTATAAGAAAAATACCATAGACTAGGTGGCTTATAAACTCAGAAATTTATTTCTCCCACTTCTGGAGGGTGGGAAGTCCAAGACCAAGCTGCTGGCAGATTCAGTGTCTGGTGAGGAGGGCCCACATCCTGATTCATGAGCATCTTTTCACTGTATCCTCACGTGGCAGAAGGTACAGGGACATCTCTGGGGTCTCTTTTATAGACATTAATCCCATTCATGAGGGTTCCAACCTCATGACCTAAACAACTCCCAAAGGCCCCACCTCCTAATACCAACACTTTGGGGGTTAAGATTTCAAAATATGAATTTTGAGGGCACACAAACGTTCAGTCCATAACATGTCCCAGGCATATTCCAAGAATTCCCTTAACTTAGTTTTTTCTAATGCTCAGAGATCTTTAAGATGACATCAATATGGCTGACACATAAAGGTAGTTACCTATGTGGGTTAGATCAAGCAAGGGCATTTTTATATCAGGAAATATACAAAGTATAACAAACATGAATATATATATAATAATATATGAAAATATAACAATTTGAGCTTTCCTTAGATCGTTAGATATATTGCTATGAGTTATGCCAAAATGAAATGTCCAAAGGAAGAAAATCAAATCCGTGTTATATTAGTTATACTGGAAACCATGCTGTTGTTGTGTTTTTGTATAATAAAATTTACCCAAAAAATGAAAGCATGACTTTGATAAGAAAAAATAATACAACATCTAAAAGCACAGACTATCTTGCTTTTTAAAAATGTCATTCTAGGGCTTCCCTGGTGGCGCAGTGGTTGAGAGTCCGCCTGCCGATGCAGGGGACACGGGTTCGTGCCCCGGTCCGGGAAGATCCCATGTGCTGCGGAGCAGCTGGGCCAGTGAGCCATGGCCGCTGAGCCTGCGTGTCCGGAGCCTGTGCTCCGCAACAGGAGAGGCCACAACAGTGAGAGGCCTGCGTACCGCAAAAAAAAAAAAAAAAAAAAAAAAAAGTCATTCTAAACTAGGAGCCTGGAACTGTCGTCTTAAAACTGAACTGCTTCCTCTTTTAGTCTAACATAGTACTGAAATGTACGGCTTTATCCTAAAGTAGAACTGACTAAAATGTAGCATATAGAAAAAGTATAAAGATTTTTTAAATAAACATGTAAAATCTAGGCACTGAGAAGTTTCTGAGTTAGATATTTTGTTATGACTAGGTAAACAGTAGCTAAAGAGAGGGAAACATTCCAAGGTGAGTTTTAGATGATGTCTTAGTTCCTCATTGGCTTTAAGCAAACTTGTGATGTATAAGGACAAATTTTTTCCATTCATTTTTTCACCATGAAAACATTTTCCATTGTAGTTCAGGGAAGGGTGGAAGAATATCTTTTTTTGGCAGGCATAAAATGCCAAATAGTATTGGTAGTCAAAGCTTGTTGTGGTGGGCTTTCCTGGTGGCGCAGTGGCTGAGAGTCCGTCTGCCGATGCAGGGGATACGGGTTCGTGCCCCTGACTGGGAAGATCCCACGTGCTGCGGAGCGGCTGGGCCCGTGAGTCATGGCCGCTGAGCCTGCGTGTCCGGAGCCTGTGCTCCGCAACGGGAGAGGCCACAACAGTGACAGGCCCGGGTACCGCAAAAATAAAAACTTGTGTGGTACAAGTATACAGATCACACAGACATACTGTGTGGTCGCCTCTATTTTTATTTTCTGTATTGTTAATGGAAAATAACCGACTAGATGGTCATCACTCTGGCCTCTACCCCCGCAGATGCTCTGCCAGATGGCTGAGAAACACATGGTAAATTTGTTACCTAGGGGATGGCATCTTTCTGATGTTCAGTATTTCCCTTTGCTTGTGGCCCTGGGTCTCTGAATCTGATGACACTGCAATCCTATTTCAACCAGCAGTTGCTGGGAATGTCCCAACTATAGGTTTTGTGAATTGCCATACCGGATGGTGCATGTCTCAGTCTTCCCCAGCAAGGACTGAGTTTATCGCTGGCAAATTGAGAACAGTGATTGATGCAATAATTGCTGACAAGGAGCTTTCCTGCTTATTCCAGCCACTGTTTATTCCAGCATCTGTAAACATAAACTTCCTTAAATAGATTGGTTATGGGTGGCAGCAGCAAAATGAGAAGAACTTTGTTGAAACCTTTGGATCCTGGTAAGGAAATCCAATGAGAGAAAACTCTTATTGTGGCCTGAAAGTTGATTAGTGCTCACTCCTCCTGAAGAAGCAAAACTCTTCATTCTAATTTCTGTCTTACTGCTGCGCCTATAGGAACATCAAGTAAATGAAGTATTGGATTATAACAATTATTTGTTGGAAAGGTACCAGCCTGGGCTAATATGGGTAGGAGGAGGGATGGTATTGATCCTAACCTGAAACCAGAGGTTTGTCCTGAAACACACTCTGCCTGTGTAATTAAAGACTCATTTTCTCGCTTTGAAGGTAGAGCCAGGAATAGGTTTACCTTCTCCTAAGCTGCTAAGGTTGTGCTCAGAAAGTGGGCTTGCTTGTACTCACTGGGTACAAGGGAAACACAAGAAAATTTGAATGCCACCGGCCATTAGATCCCTAGCAAGAAGAGGACAAGAGATTCTGTTTCTCTCTACTCTGTAGGGGGCCCTGAGCATGCAAGCGGGTGGGAGAGGGAAATATCCTCAGAGTCTGCAGGCATATCTCAGGCACATCAGTCTGCCCCAGAGTGAGGGGGCCACCATTTTCTCTCTCTTTATGGAGTCATCTGTCATGGAGAATCCCCAGGCACAAGCAACCAGCTTTTAAGAATATATTGCAATATACCACTAATATTCTTTAGGTTTTAATATAGCAGTTGCAACTAAATTTAAACTGCCATCCTAAATTCAAGTTGCCTGGGCCAGCTGTATGTGTTGGGGTCACCAGCTTCAGCTAACTCAGGAAAGTCGGCCAGCCAAAGGAAGGAAGTCTGTTACAAAGCGGTATTTGTTTGAGAAAAATACAGACCACCCCCAAAGTCCCAGGATTCTTCTGCCAAAAATGCAGCATTTACATCAAAGTCATCTGAGTTTCAGTAGACATTTGGAGAGTACCAGTTTCCATGGTAAGTCCAAGGAAGATATAGTTTCCCCAACTGTTGATCTTTGAGTACAACCTAAAAATGGCATCACATAGGAAAGCCTGACCCACTTCAGTTTGAGGCATAAGATCACTTTCCGATTAAAGCTGTATTAATTCAGAACCTCCTATGCTATTGTATAGATAGTAGATAATTAATGCCTGAATTCCTTTTCATGGAGACTGAAGGAAGCAGTAGGATATCCTGGAGAAAATTCTAGGAGTGGAAGCCAAGGGTTCTTCTGCTGGTCCAAAAATTTGTTGTGTGATCTTAGGCAAATGACTTTAAATCTCTGGACCTAGCCTCCCAGTCTGCACAGTGCAAAATTATATCTGGGTCTCTTAAGATCAGACTCAGCACTAAAACCCTAGCAACGTCTAGCTGTGCTGTAGCCTAGAAAAACTGTTCAGCTTTCATTTTCAAGTCTTATATCTAGAAATATACTTTCCAAGCTTCCTTGGCTTGTGCAATTAATATTTGCAAAGGAGAACTTCCACAATAATATTTCGGAGATAGTTTATGCAAAAATGCAAAACTCTTAAGTGTTTCATCACGTTACATTTTTGTGTGTTTGCATTGTGATTTTTCACAAGACTGTTTCTTTTTACTCTTGAACATTAAAATATTGTGAATGATTGTTAACACAACTGTGGATCAGGATTGAGTTTGCCTGCGTGAGAAAGGGTTAAAGTTACCCTTCTAGAGTGTCTTACTCTCTCCTGTCATAAATTTTGGATTTTCTGACAAGACAGGAGTAAGTAAACATTTTTAACCAGTCATGGGAAGTTAAAACACACACACACACACACACAAACACACACTTATGTACGTATGCATATAGGCATGTCTATGTATATATGAAAACCATGCTAATTTTCATCAGATGTTAAAAGCTAATTACCAGGCTCCACTTACATAGTGCTCTAGAAATATCTATCAGGCAAAACATATAATATTTATAAAAAGAAGCTTTATTGGGCAAAGGTCCTAAACCACAAGATATCATATTCAAATCAAGATTGTAAGCACATTTAAACTTCTACCTGTCTCACTTCAGATCCCAGTAAACCAGCCTTACTTTCACTGGTCTTTACAACTTGGAAAATGATTTGGCTTAAGTTTCTTAGGAGATTCTTGTCCTAAGAAATCTCTCCACGTTCTCACCATTACTGTGAAAGTCTCACATTTAAGAAGTCTGCTGTAAGCAAGTCTAGATTTGGAGAACTAGAGATTCTCTTCCCCCAACCTTACACAACTCCAGACAGTTTTTAAGGGTGTGTGTGTGTGTGCACACGTGCATGCGTGCTTGTGTGTGCACACACGTTTCCCCTTCTCATTTTAGCTTGAACAAACAAAAGCGATATATGCCAACTATTTATTTACGATTCCAACATACCTAAATAAGATTCAATAAAAAATCTTTGAACCTGTTTTATCACAGTAACTGTAATAACCAGTCTTCAAGTCGTATTCAGCATCTGTCACAAATTATCTCAAATAGGAGTTGAATTTTACTTACACGCCCATAAAATAGAACCATTTTATTAAATATTTATAGTAGTATCATTTATGCACTGTACAAATATTTATGTAGCTCTTCGTCTATGCTAGGTACTTTGCTAAGCACTGAGTACTCAAAAAGCAAAAATCCAAGAAAATAAAGATATTATACTAAAGGCTATCACAAGACACCCTCTTATAGACACTCGCTTCATCTAGAGCTTGCTTCTTCTCACTCCCTTCAGAAACAAATCGTAAAATGCATAGAATCCAAGCAACGCATGAGGTTCTTACCACGTCTTCTTTCCATGCCAGGCTACTTTAAAAATATGCAAACTGTGTTGATGAGTATAAATAAGCTCACAATCTATTCAGTGGGATTCCAATGTGCAAAACAAGAAACTTTATTTTCTTTAATGGATCTTATCTTGCTCTTGAGCTCAAAAGTGCTCCATTTTTGGTCAATTAAAAAGTGACAGATTGGGCTTCCCTGGTGGCGCAGTGGTTGAGAGTCCGCCTGCCGATGCAGGGGACACGGGTTTGTGCCCCGGTCCGGGAGGATCCCACGTGCCGCGGAGCGGCTGGGCCCGTGAGCCATGGCCGCTGAGCCTGCGCGTCCGGAGTCTGTGCTCTGCAACGGGAGAGGCCACAACAGTGAGAGGCCCTCGTACCGCAAAAAAAAAAAAAAAAAAGTGACAGATTATTGTAACATACTGTGCAGAAAGAGTAAATGTGGCAGGCCTGAGACTGCTGTCTTTAGAAAGGCCAGCTTGCAAGGTTGGCCCTTGGCTGGCGTCTGGGAATTGGGAATTGGGAAGGGTTCTCACCAGTCCCAGAACTGATAAGAATGATTCATGGTTCCCAGGCTGTCTATGCAAACAACATGGTTTATGCTGCACACCTGCTTTGCTTTGGGGAGTCTGAGATTTTGGCACCTGCCAGGCAGAGGGTGCTTATGTGTGTGACCAACTTGCAAAACAAACCCTGGGCCCCGAGTCTCTAATGAAATTTCCTGGTAGACAGCGTTGTGTATGTCCTGTCACAACTCATTGCTGGTTGAATTAAGGGTGTCCTATGTGACTCCACTGGGAGAAGACCCTGGGAAGCTTGTGTCTGGTTTCCCTGGACTTCATCCTCTGTGCCTTTTCTCTTGCTGAATGTACCAGGTAGCCTTTCTCTGTAAGCAGTCTTAGTTGTGAGTACAACTGTGATGACTGCTGCCAGTCCTTCTAGAAAATCACCAGACCTGGGAGTGGTCTTGGGGGCCTCCAACACACACATAATTATTATCTTCTATGTGCCAAGCACTTTTCTAGCACCTAAGGATATAGCAGTGAGCAAAACAAAATACCTGCTCCAGGAAGCTTACATTCTATTTGGAGGGGGTAGAGAGAAGACAGGGAGAGGAGGAAGGCATCAAGCAATAAAATATAAACAAGCAAATTATGAACTGTGCCTGATGGTAAGAGGTGCTATGCCAAACAAGAAAGCCGGAAAGAAGGTATGGAATGTAGTCATGAAAGGCTTTGAGTTAAGAGCGGAAGGAGGTAAGGAAGTGAGTCGTGGAAATACCCAGGGACAGAGCTTTCTAAGCAGGGAGAACAACTGGTGCAGAGGCCCTGAGGCGCAGCATGTTCAATTCAGGAATAGCAAGGGGGCCAGTGTGGCTGAAGGGCAATGAGCAACCAGCTGGAAGGGTAGGAGATGGGCTGGAGAATGAGGGGGACCAGATCACGTGGGCCATTACCAGTTTTCTGGCTTTTATTCTGAGTGAGACAAAAAGCCATTGGAGGGTTATGAGAAGAGGAGTGATTTGATTTTAAAGCATCACTGTGGCTACTTATGGAGGACACACTGTAGAGCGGCTAAAGCAGAAGTAGGGACATGAGTGTAATAGCCCAGGATTTGTGGATGGATTAGATGTAGGGTGTGTGTAAAAGAGAGGAGCCCTAGATTCTAGGGCTTTTCTCCTGAGCAATTGGTGAGGTTGTCATTTATTGAGGTGGGGATACAGAGGAAGGAGCAGATTTGGCAGATGTGGAAGTAGGTTGGAATCAGAAATTTTGTTTTGGGGTGTGTTAAGTTTGAGATGCCTAATAGTCTAGCAAAGTTGTACAATTATTTCCATTTTGTAGATGAGGAAACTGAAGCATAGAGAAGTTAAGTGACTTGCTCAAGGTCACACTTGCAATCATCAAAATTAAAGTGACTCTCCCATGGTGCAAGAATAAGCACATTTTAATCATAAATACATAAACATTATTTAAATAATAGTATTATAATAAATACAATAAAAAACAAATATCATTGTCATTAATATGCTGCAGTTTATCAGTGTACGGTTGGTGGCTGAGTGATCTACCAAAGCCTAATTTTCCCCAGATAATTGTCTATTGGGAACAGAAATTCCAGGATTGTGCATTGCCATTTGATACTGGTTTCCAGCCTAGGATCAATGAATGATAGCTTGGGGACTGTTGAAATGTTTCTTCAACATTATTGTCACAATGATTTAACATTTTGATTTGCGTGCACTTTACTTTTAGAAATTTTTAACTTTAATACGGCAAAGAAAACACAGAAATAATCTTACTATGCATTCCAATGCAGTCACTGCACAGATATTTTAAGATAAGTAATAAATTGAATTATTCATTTAAAGGAGAGACGGCAATGTCACTGAGATAAATATATAATCATTATTTGAATAAGTGGTATGCAATTGTTGTAATTAAAATTCAATACTTTTTATATGTCAAGTTCATGTTTGTAAATATCTTACTTTACTATATCTGGAGGCTGCATTGATAGTTTTATTTTTTTTAATTAGAGATAATTACATTAACCTGATATACATTCCCTTAACCAAGGGATCAAGGGCAACGATAAATCATGTTGATATCTTCTATCCCGACAGGGTGCAACGGGAATGGCACTTACAACTCTGCCTCAAACTCAAATTGAGGGACATTCTACAAAATACCCAAGCTGTACTTTTCAAAACTGTCAAGGTTGTGAAAAATGAAGGACGTTTGAAAAACTGTCACAGATCAGGGGAGACTAAGGATACATGAAAACTAAATGTAATGTGGTATCTTGGAGAGGATCCTGGAAGAGAAAAAGAGCATTCGTCAAAAAACTGGTGAAATCCAAAAAATGTCTGTAGTTTTATTTAATGGTATTGTACCAATGTCAGTTCTTAGTTTTGACAGATGTATCACAGTTATGCAAGATATTACCATTAGGGGAAACTAAGTGAAGGGTGTATGGAAACCCCTGGGGACTATCTTTGCAAATTATTCTAAAATAAAAAGTTTGTTTAAAAAATGACTCCCTTAATATATATCTACTCATAAGTTTGCTAAACTATAACTTGCTTTGGGAGCTGAACATTTATTAACTCAAAAATATTTCCGTACCCCTACTATTTGTCAAATAGTTCAGAAAGGACTGGTTTAGCCTGCTGAATACATTATTAAGCCGTGAGAACTCAGGTTATATTAGCCCAGATGACAACCCATTTTCTACTTTCAAGAGTAGAGGAGGAAGAGTTTTGAAAGCTTTGGTTGGAAGTGGAGGAAACCAGATAATGAAACCACAGACATAAAATAGCAATCTGTGAGGATTCTACTCAAAATAGGAGTTTTGAAGAATATTAACTATTAATACGTTGGATTGATGACCTAGAAAATAACTTCTGATTGAGGGGGAAAGGCCATGCTATTAGATTCTTTGTCATGAAGATAGAGGAAAGTAGATTTTTTTAACCACATATGAAGATCAGAAAGAGAAAATGGGGGCTTCCCTGGTGGCACAGTGGTTGAGAGTCCGCCTGCCGATGCAGGGGACACGGGTTTGTGCCCCGGTCCGGGAAGATTCCACATGCCGCGGAGCGGCTGGGCCCGTGGGTCATGGCCGCTGAGCCTGTGTGTCCGGAGCCCGTGCCCTGCAACGGGAAAGGCCACAGCACTGAGAGGCCCGCGTACCGCAAAAAAAAAAAAAAAAAGAAAAAGAAAGATAAAATGTTTCGCTTCCTCACATCTGTATAATTTTATATTGTATGTCAGCTCACCCTTTAGAAAACCGTATAATGTACAGTAAGTCATAACCAGGAAGGTAGAGACTAAAAAAGGAATGCCATTCTTTTACTGAAACAAAAGGACAAAATAGGAGAAGAAAATTCCAGGATCAGCACAAATTTAAAGAATTCTATAATTTTAAAGCTCTGCATTTAATCTTAAGATCAGTATTGCTAGTTCAAAGAAACCATTTGGAATAAACTGTTTTGCTAATAGGTCCTTTTTTTTTGTTTGTTTATAAGTTAAAAGTCTAGCTAAGCCAAATAATAATGAAACTACCAGCATAACAGTTTAGTGATTTTTTTAGCAGTGAAACAAAAGGCCACATAGAAATAACCCTGACTTAGAACTATAGTCCACACTTGATCATCTACACTTACCTAGATTATGCTACAGTCTCTACAGATGATCTAGAAGTGCTTTTCCGCCGTTCAGCTATCATACCACCTACTAGGTTTATATTAGTAGCCATGACTATGCTGAATGAATTGTGGTCACCACAGAGGACAGTGTTGATAGACCTACTTTCCAAGAGCCCAAGGCAAAAGGCTATTTAGGACAATGCGGCCAGTTCAATAAAATGATGAATCAAGTTCAACAACAACAAAATGTAGCCCAAGTTAAATACTTCCTCACATATTCAATACAAAATGAAAGAAAATCATATAAGTTGGAAACAAGTAGAATTAAACTCAAAATGAAATATAACTGGTAATTAGAATTTTGATAATGAAGTTTCAGAATATATACTCAACAGCAGTGATTTTTAATCATTTACCAAGTAAGTTTCACTAAGGAAGAACATATAAGAGGCAGGTTCTTTTTAGGTAGCAGTAGGAAATTCTGAAAATGATTTTGACGTAATCTAATCAACCACCTTCTTTTCCAAATGAGGAAACCTATGGAGTTGTAATAACGGCCAATAATTATTGTAGGCTTATTGGGTGCCAAGGACCCTGCATAATTTCATTTAGTCCTCACCAAAATCAAACAGGCAGGTAAACTCCTCAGAGATTATGAAACTTAGGCTAAGCAAGGTGAGTAATTTACACATGATCACATAGAAAGTGGCAGACTTACAACGGAATGATCTTACAGTCAACGAACAGGAAACATCGGAGGTTGGTAACAAATGACTTACCGTTTAACTTAGCTCATAAGCTTTTAGAGAAAGCATCGCTTTATTTCTCTCTGGAAGTATCTCAGACATTGTCATATTAAAATATATACTTGGTGTGTGTATATATATATATAAAGACATCCTTCCGTATGAAAATCTCTTTAGTATGATACCGCTTGTTCCTCCAGTTAAATTGGTTCCTTCCTTTACATCTGAAACTACATGTTGGTGTTACTGGAAGAACCGTCAAAAGGTTCTGCCTTAATATTTGTCCTGGGGCAATGAGATGATATTATTATAATTAACAAGGTTCAAAGGACTTTCAGGTAATTAGAATGTATGGTATTTTAGAAAATAAGAAACATGGGCTTAGTAGAATTTAAAGAGTACCAGAACTACTACTTTTCCAGTAACCTACTTGCCCAAGTATAAATACATGCTAAATATTATTTGGGAAAATAACCTGAATAGTTAATTAGTATCTTGAATTGACAGAGTGGCTAGAATAATATTAATATTTATCCTTTGAAGTGTAACTAATGGAGTTTCAGTCTATTCATAGTGGAACTCCATATCAAAGTTCTATTTCTTTGGTTAGTTTAAAATACCTCATAATATTTCGAGTAATGCTAAGGAACTACAACAAGACTAGTTTTAATAATATATATATATATATTTTTTTTTGCAGTACGCGGGCTTTTCACTGTCGTGGCCTCTCCCGTTGCGGAGCACAGGCTCCAGATGCGCAGGCTCAGCGGCCATGGCTCACGGACCCAGCCGCTCCGTGGCATGTGGGATCTTCCCGGACCGGGGCACGAACCCGCGTCCCCTGCATCGGCAGGTGGACTCTCAACCACTGCGCCACCAGGGAAGCCCATACTATTTTTTTAGATAGCAAAAGCAACGGCGACTCATTTAAATTTCTAAAATAAAGAAAATTAGGTGGTTTTTTAAAAAATTTCTTTTTATAAATTCCTGTTAACCAAAATAATCACAGCCAACATTTTTGTGTATTTCCTTCCAGGTTATTTTCATTCATAGATTTGGTGTGTATTTTACATTCTATTAGTAGTTATATTACCCCAATGGTTCTTAAACTTTAATCAACAGTGAAGTAAGGAGGGAGGGGTGATCCTAAAGGCTCCACTACCCTGGCAGATTCTGTCTGCTCTCTGTTCTTCTCTTCTATTATTTTTGCTGGGTGTGGGGGATGCTGAGCCCCCAGGGGCTGGTCACCCTCAGAGGCCTACAGGAGATTCTTCCTCTGGGGTGGAATATGCAGACAGAGGCTGAGAGTACCCTGAAGGTGAGCACCTAAGGGTTAGACAGGACTGAGGTATCTGATAAACCAACCACACAGGACTTGCCTGCTATGTGCCACTTGACACTTGCATACTTTTCCTGCTCCTTAGGTGGCTGTGACACTCATTTTCCATTGCCACACAAAGGGAAGGAGAGCTGACAACAGGAGCACCAGCAGGAGAGCTGCGAGGCAGTGAAGCAATATCACCAAGGGACCAGAGTCTCGTTATTAGGGAAGGTAGGAAGGTTACTGAAACTGGTAAGAAGGTCAAGGGAACTGAATAGTCCCAGCGATGAGGGAGGGACTGGTGAACAGTGAACCCTTTTCATAGTTTAATTTCTTTTGATGAAAGCATACAGTGAGGGCTTTGTAGCTTTGAAAAACCTGCAAATAAATGAAGGTTAGTCCAGTGAGGAATGGCCAAGCCCTCATAAAGCTGACTGTCAACCCATCTAATTGGAATTTGATTGCAGCAATTAAGGGCAAGTGTCTTAGCCTTCTCTCCTTATGACCTCCAAATAAGATTTCAAGTTTGAAAGCCCCATCTATGACGACAATTGATTTTGGAAACTGCAAAAGTGTGTGAGGGACATTAAGGAGAAGGTCTGGCCTTTAATAAACCCTTTACATTTCTTTGGAATAGGTGTGTTACATTGTGTTATCTTTGCCTTTACTTTTAAAATGATTATTCTCAACCTGAGGCATATTCTACAAGATCTATACTCTTCAAAATATCAATGTCATAAAAGACAAAGACTGATGAAATGTTCCAGATCAAAGATGGATAAAGTGTGACAACTGAATGCAAAGCATAACGCAGAGTTTTTCTTTTGCTATAAAAGACACTAATGGAACAATTGGTGAGATATGAATAAGGTCTGGATATTAGATAACAGTATCACATCAAAGTTAATTTCCTGATTATGATAATTGCATGTGATTCTGTAAGATAATATCCTAATTTGGGGATATGTGGATATTCATTTCAATTAATTCTTATCCTTGAAGTATTTAGGGTTAAAGGTAGCATCATGTCTGCAATTTACTCTCCAACAGTTCAGGAAAAGATTACATACATAAAGAGAAAGAAGGATAAAGCTAGTGTGATCAATATTTGAGGATTCTGGTGTAAAACTGCATGGAAATTCTCTGTACTATTCTCTCCTGTAAGTTGAACATTATGTCAAGTAAAAAAAATTTAAATAACAAAAGATGGCTTTTAAACCTTAAAAAATGTTTAACATGGTCTTATTAATATTACATAAATATTGCAAAGGCACCACTGTAACTACCTAGGATAGTTTTAATTATTGATAATGTGTTTTCCTTTTCATGACATACACTAAAATTCTAATGGCCAAACATGATTTTACATTTATAGTAAGGAATGATCTAACTGGTCTTACTATATATTACCAGAAGCAGCAAATCCCACCAGTCATCCACCAGCAAGAATTGTCCCCTAGGAGAGGTGATTTACAGAGCAGTACGTCAAATGGATAATAAAGGTACAGAACACAGGTGAGCGATTTAAAGGAATACTACCATTTAACACTGTACATTTGAATATCACTTTTTCTTTTCTAAGTATTTTTGCCCATATTATCTCATTTTATACCCTGCATTCATGTACCATCTAAGACTTGCTGTTTTTAAAGCAGGCATTTTCACAGCTAGATGAGATTTTTTAAAAATCTATATATATTTGAAGCTGGTTAGAAACAACTACAATCTGAGAAAGACCTCTTAATGACTGGAGATAGAAAAGGAAGGGGAGGATTTCATTATTCTCAAAGCACCTGGAAATACGAATGTTGCTTATTCTTAATCTATCACAATGCTGAAATCCAACACCTGCCTTGGGCTTTTTGTCTATGATAAATCAAAATAGGTTTTAGTCATGACAAGAACAATGATATCAACCCAAATAGAATCTTGTTTCCATGAGTATATATTTGCCCTACTCTATTAAAATGAAGCTAATTAGAACTTTGTATTACAAGCTTTTCCATCTAAATTCAACCCCAAGATAAAGAGATTTGCTGTTTGAACGTTCTTTTCCTTGCATTTACCACTGGTGGCCAGATTCTGAGAAATGGATGAAAAAAAAATGTTTAGGGTTGATGGAAAAGAAAAAAATAATACTGAATTTTAACTTTCAGTATTTTAAAGGAAAGCCAGGTTCAAATGTAAGGATTTTTAACAGAGATAATTTGTCAATTATTTACACATATAATTCTCTTGGACTTTATCTTCAAATATGAAGAAAATAAAATGCAGTCATTTTTAACAATGGATATAATTCAGATTCTGCTGTCACTCCTCTGCCTAATTTCCCCCTTACCTTCAAGCTCATACCCTGCCCCCAACGCCAAAGCTTTTCACTGGGGATTTCCCCTTCTGGGAAGGCTTTTCCCACAGATATTCATTCACAGGACTCCATCTATCCATTCCCTGCATCCTTTGGGTCTTGCTTCCGTAACTTTCTCCATGAGCCTTCCATGGCCAATTTATCCAAAACTGCAAATCATACCCCACCCCAACTCCCCATACTTCCTGTCCCCCTGCCCTCAGTCATTTTTTGCTTAGCATTTAGAGTTTACTTGCTTATCTTGTTTATGGTCTATTTACCTTCCTGGAATGTAAGTTTCATGAGGGAAGTTTTGTTATTTATTCCATCCCTAGTGTCTCACACTTTTTTAGCATATCTTTCATCTGTTGAATAAATGAATGAGTGAATGCTAAAGACCAAATAAATAATAGCAATAATAGCTTATCAATGAGTAGCAACAATGACAATAATAATAATAGCAGTGAGCAAATTTATGAACTGTGTACTGCCAAAACTATCAGTTATAGGGCTTCCCTGGTGGCGCAGTGGTTGAGAGTCTGCCTGCCCATGCAGCGGACATGGGTTTGTGCCCCGGTCTGGGAAGATCCCACATGCCACAGAGCGACTGGGCCTGTGAGCGGCCAGCCATGGCCGCTGAGCCTGCGCATCCGGAGCCTGTGCACCGCAACGGGAGAGGCCACAACAGTGAGAGGCCCGCGTACCGCAAAACAAAAAAAACAAAAAAACTATCAGTTATAAGCATTTTGTTTGCTGGTTTGTGTCCTTACTTTTTTTAAATTTTTAAATTACTTTTAGTGTGGATAAATAAAAGAATATGTTCAAATTTCACAGTAGTAAGCAAATTCCACAGCAGACCCTCAGCTCAGTAAACACTAGTGTCTCCTGTAAGCATGTGCTAGAAAGAGTTTTACTCTGGGTAACAAGTTACTATGTTGCTCAGTGAAAATGTGAACCAAACCTCAATTGATGAGCTATTAATAATTCCTTCCTCAGGTCAATATGAATAGATATATATTTGAACTTATTCATTATATAGAAAATGTATTAAGATGGGAAATGTGTGTGGGAGTACATGGAATTGGTGCATTCCTAAATGCTATGGACTAAATTGTGTCCCTCTCCACCCCCAATTCGTACATTGAAGCCCTAACCCTCAGTATGATGGTATTTAGAGGTGGGACCTTTGGAGGCAATTAGGATTAAATGAGGTCATGAGGGTGGGGCCCTCCTGATGGAATTAGTGCCCTTATGAAAAGAGACACCAGAGAGCTTGCTTCTTCACTCTCTCTTTCCACCATGTGAGGATACGGGGAGAAGGCAGCTGTCTAAAAGCCAGGAAGAGAGCCCTCACCAGAAACTCACTATGCTGGCACCTTGATCTTGGGCTTTCCAGCCTCCAGAACTGCAAAAGAAGACATTTCTATTGCTTAAGCCACCCAATTTATGGTATTTTCTTACAGCAGCCTGAGCTAACTAAAACACTGAACAAGATTAAAAACCAGATCCTCCAAGGTGGAAAATAAGAAGTAAACATTCCATATATGTAGGCAGGTGGACTTCTCACCTTTCTCTAGAATTACTCCTTGTAGTTGCTATTATTGCCTCCATACTGTCCCAAGAGTGGTTCTATATAATTTAAAACTCGGATGCAAGTGAGATCCTGAGGTCATTCCCACCATATTCTGTACAAAGCTAAGACAGGGCTGGGCTGTTTGGACAAGTTTTACGTGTGATTAAGGGATAACCAAGGGTAATTACATAAAAACTAAGGTCAGCACAAGACCTGGTTTGCTCTCTCGGCTTCACAGTGCCCATCTAGGCCTAACTCTTGGTGGACGCCAGATTCACACCAACCACTGGGGCGCACGTGCTCAGACTCTTCTTCTGGAAGTCTGGGCCTTAGGAAGGGCAACATCTTTTGCTTGAGCCAACCTGAGAAATTCCCACAACCCCCACCTAATGACTGCTGTGTCCCTGGGCTCTGATGGAGGGCTAGGGTCTGAGGTTCAGATCCATCAAAGCACACAGGGAGAGACAAGGTTGCTTTCCCTCATCCATGGATGCAGATGGCTTCTGGTCCAACCTCTCCCAGGAATTCTGAACCAGGAAGAGAAGAAGGAGGATAAATCAATGGACAGAGGATGCTGGGTACTTATAGCTACTGAGAGATTGCCAGGGAGAAAGCAAACCTTTGTTTTCAAATCATCACGATCTCTAAAATCACAGCAAGGACAAAATATTGAATAACTGAAGCAGGGGTAAGATTTACATATCAAGTGCTATAATGTATGCAAATGTCAGGCACAGTAAGTGAGCTGGGGAGACGTGGTGTGATTGAAGCTTAGTGAGAAGTTGCTTCACCCCGAAGCACTCAGTTTTCATTATCTTGTTTAATAAGAGCTTGTGGTTCTTCCAAAGTATGTAACTGATTTCATGTCCTTTCGCTATTTCTATAGCATTTCTAACAGTTGTCGTTTTATCCCTGGAAAGTTGGTACTACCTCATGAGCCACTGATTTTCAGAGTGGCCACCCCCACTAAGTTCTGTGTCACCCCCCCACACACACAATAGATCATGCTAACCCCTTTTTTACAGAAAGGTATGCTCAGACATGGTGTGAGGGGCAGGGAAGGGGGGTGTCATTACAGAGCAACTGGTTAGAGCACCTACCAATTAGGACAGGTTTGTGAGTTTGAGCCTCGAGCACACTGGGTCTGTCCTCTGTTCCATGGCTCCCAGCTGCATCCCTAGCATCTATCTACCCAACCTCATTCAAGATCAGAATGATGGTACACCTTGTTGTGGGTGGAATAACACTTGCATATCACCAGACCTGAGAAGCAACTGCCTGATCATTGATCATCTCCATAAATAGAAGACAGGTATTAAAGTATTACACAAAATAGTTTTGTTGTTACACAAAACCTGCCAAATTGGAAATCATTTCCCAGATCTGAGCTTCTCTCAACTAAATGATACATGCCAAAGAAGTAAACATGTCATGAAGTGTGACATATCAGGGCATACTAGGAATAAGAAGGAAAACAGAGAAAACGGTAATATTTCAGAAAATTAAAAAAAAAAAGAAGAAGAAAGCTGAGAAACAGTAATAGTTGGAATTTTTTATGGAGGTTGTTCTTTCTGTTTATAATTTTCCTAATATTCGTAACACTAGGTTTAGATTTGGAACTCCCACGGCAAGTGTCTCTTGCTCTCTTGATATTTCTCCAGAAGTTCATGTGCAGTATTTGATTATATCACAATCAACATTTAGAGCACATTGCATGCAAAGTACAAAAGTAAAACATCAATAGTAACTGGAAATGCCTGATAAAATACACCTACTTCGTTTTTTCCCTTGTACTTTTCAATCTTTTCTAAGTAGATTACCATAACTCTCACAACTAGGAAAAAAACCATTTAAACTGCCTGCTAATTAAGACAATGCTATTTAATATGTTCCAGAGTTTGTAACACGGGCATTGCCTATTCTCTCTCCATTCCTTCTTTGACTCTTCAGACAGCCAGTTTTGGAAATGAGATGCTCTGCTTTGATGGTAGGCCAACAGCAAATTAAACTACTCCTGAATTTCACAAGTCTAACATTTCAGATGAGAGATTTCAGCTCACTCCACGCAGTGTAGCACACTTGTGCCCGATGAAGCATTGCTGATAGAATAATTAGCTTGAACAATGTGTGAAAGCCAAGGGACAGTTTTTTAGGCAGTCGCTAACTGTTCTTCCCTCTATGCTCTTACAAATGAACGTTCAAGAGGTGAAGAGGGAGAAGGGCCTTTCCTTTGACCCAGCACAGGATTTCTGCAGTGGTGTGTGCAGAGTTTAGAGAGGAATGCACGTGGAGAGGTACCCAGCCAGCCAGATCAGACTTCGTTTGCAGCCAGATGACCACCACATCTTATCCTACAAACATTATCTGGTGCTCAGTCTTGAGCCCTCATATATGAGAGAGGAAAAGTGTGGAGTCTGGGTGTATTTGAACAGCCACTTAAACTATGGTTTCTATTTTTAAAATCTACCTTCACGCAACTGATCCTTTTACTTTGCTGCTTAATTTTAATGCTATCTTTAAAAGATGATAGCTAATCGAGAGTGTAAGATAGCAGACACAAGTAACATGTAGCACCTCTCTGGCTAATCTGGAACTGCCAGTCGCAGCTCAATCCAATATAGTTACCACCCCCAGGCCTGGGTGTGCAGGCTTATTTTGGAGTTAGACCCAGCTGAGGCTTGAAACTGGCTCCAGGCGTTTCCTAGCATTACCAGACGGTGGGATCCTCTAGGAAGCAATTCTACTGTGGGCTTTCTATTCCCGAACCAGGTCTTTGAACATAATTCTGCTTTCTCACCCAGTAACCAGCAAATTCAGCCTTCTCATTCCTAACTAACCTGTCTCTCCATCTCTCTACTCAAGGAAAAAATTAGGAAAGAAAGAGAAAGACAAGGAAGAGAGAGGTAGATTAGGGTCTCCCATTTCCTGTATATGCTAAGAGAAGCCAGTATTCCTTTTCTTCTTGGTCATGATGATTTCTGTCCCCTCCCCAAGTGCCGTTTTTTCCTATTTTTAGCATTGTTTTGTTTTAAGAAATTCTTCTCCTCTAAAGTCTTATCTGGTGGTTCAATTTCAAAACCAACTGGAATCTTTACCAACCATCCCATAGCCAAAGCATAATCTGGGTTTGTATTAAGAAATATCCCTGGTAAAATCCCAAATATTTGGTGTTTGGTTCTTTTGTTTTTTGATTTTTGTTCTTGGCCAATCAATATGTCTCCCTTTCCATTCATTCATGCCTAGTCCCTGCTGATTCTGTGAGCTCCCCAAATTTGTGTACCAAATTCCCTTTTGCTTAAATTAGCCAACTTTTGGTTAGTCGTCGTTGGTTTAGCCAGCTTAGTCGCTCAATAAACAAAAATGTTAACCAATACACTTGGCCTCCATCTCGCCCCTCACCTCTTCTCCCGGATCTAAAATTTCTAGAGATTAAGTATAGATTAGATAACAATTATCCAAATGTTATCTCCCAGATAAATTTACCAGATCAGTAAACTGAAATTAAGTGAATGAGGAACAAGAGCTGATACAAGACGGGACTATTTCAGCAGCGCAATATCATGAGGTGTATTCTTAAAAGACACAAAGAAAGATGTGAGTGCGCATGCCCGTCTGCAACACTGGTGGTCAGGACTTGGTTTCGTTTTAGCCAGAGTCGGCTTTAGTGAAAGACTATTGGAGGAGCCTAACCAGTAGTCTTCTGCTGTGATATCCTTATTACTTCTTCAGAAATGAAGACAATCAGGACAGAGATAATTGGAACTTCGGGAAAGGGATAAGGACAGAAGTCATAGGCAGGCAGTGACAGAGCTGACGTTACAGGTTTCCTTATATGTATCATGTACCGGGTCATTCAAGTGCTTTTTGTTTGTTTGTTTTGTTTTGTTTGCGCTACGCGGGCCTCTCACTGTTGTGGCCTCTCCCGTTGCGGAGCACAGGCTCTGGACGCGCAGGCTCAGCGGCCATGGCTCACAGGCCCAGCCTCTCCGCGGCATGTGGGATCTTCCCGGACCGGGGCACGAACCCGTGTCCCCTGCATCGAGCAGGCGGACTCTCAACCACTGCGCCACCAGGGAAGCCCTCAAGTGCTTTTATGAACATTATCTCTGCTGCTCTTCACAGCAATGCTGGGGAAAGGCGGGGCAGAGATTGTGGTCTCCATCTGACTGCTGAAACACTGAGCTGCAGAGATGAAGTCAGTTTTCATCGGTCCAAAGCTGAAACCCACATCTCTGGCTTCTCCTATCAAGAAACCAGAGGGAGGCTGAGTAACGCGTTGACTAACAGAAACAAGTGGTAAATGAAGGAAGACTTGTAGACCTTCAATTATTAATACTTTCTATTGAGATTCCGAGATAAGTCCGTTACTCTGAAGGTGGGGATAACACCTGGTTGCCTGAGAGAAGGGACTGACATTGGAGCAGGTGCTCCATTAATGTTTAATGAAAAATGAGCTAAGACGTGAGATAGGCCGGACAACCTGAGAGAGGGCCTTAGTGCCCGTACGGGGTTTTGATTCTGCACAACGGGTAAATAGAAGCCTTTGGAGAGGTTTCATAGAGAAAGCACTAGGTCAAGCTCCCTGACTTATTGAACGACAGCAAAAACTTTTATACTCATATTTTGTTTTCTCAGTGACGAAGTCTAAACTAAAGAACAAAAATTCCGCCTTCCTACAGCCCACTGAGGCAAACCCCAGGGAAATCATCATTTTCTTTTCAGGCTTTGGGGTTGCACTCTTTGCTATCTGCTTTCACCACGACGACCACCACCCCGCCCCCCAAACGCGCTACTGGAGCGACCCAAGGCTTCTTTCTGAAGAACAGCGGTAGCTTGGAGGCGTTTAATCACTGTATATTCAAGCCCGACAGAAAGGCGACCCCACGTGGGAGCCCCGGGCGGTCGCTGGCTCCGAGCAGCGTCTCCCAGCAAGCAGAGGTAGCAAGCGCGTTCCGGGGCCTCCCTCCTTGCGCAGCGCTCAGCCCCCGCGAGCTACCACCTCCCCGGCGGCCGGGGGAACTCACCCGGCTCTGGGAGGTCGGGCGGCGGCCGAACGGCCGCTGCTATTGGCTGGTCGGGCGGCGGCGGAGGGGCGGGGCCTCCGTGATTGGCGGGGGCCCCAGCCGAAGGGGGCGGGGCCGCTATATCAGAGAAGTCCCCGCTGCGGCGCAGGCAGTCGGGCTGCTGGAGTGCGGCGGTGCCGCGGGAGTCGGAGAGCCAGCTGGCGGGCGGGCTGGAGAGGGGGTGGCGGGGAGGGCGCGGCGGCTGCGGGTTGCAGGGCAGTGGTCTGCAGGGCTTCAGCCTCCCGAGGGCCAGCCTCGCCGAGCCCGGAACTGGGTCTGAACCCCGCGCACAGCAAAGACGAGGCGGCTGTGGCGGCAGCGGCGGCCCTAGCCATGCTGTGCTATGTGACGAGGCCGGACGCGGTGCTGATGGAGGTGGAGGTGGAGGCGAAAGCCAACGGCGAGGACTGCCTCAACCAGGTGAGGACCAGGGGCCAGGCGCGGGGTCCAGGCCGGTTCCCCGAGGCCGAGGGGCCTCGCTGTGGCGCCGGGACGCGCCGCTTGCCGGGGGCCGGCGGCGCAGCGGCGGCGGCGGGGTTAGTGCGCCCCAGGCGCCCGGCCTGCGCCCCCTCCTCCACGAGGCCGTGGGGCGCACGGCCCTTTCGTGGCGTGCCGGGGTCGCGTGGTGGGGTGGGGGTGGAGGGCGCGGGGGATGCGCGGCGGGCCTGCCCCCCTGCCCCCCAGCCCGGGACTTTCCCGGAAGAAGGAGGCCCAGCACACCTGTCTCAGGTGTGTGAATGATGCCTCCTGTCGGGTCCCCGCGGGGCCTGGCAGCGCCACCTGCGTCCCGGGTTGAGGTGGCTGGAGGCGGTCGCAGGTCCCTCGGGTTGCTTGGCAGACAAGCAGTGCCCTTGTCTCTTGATGCTTCTCAAATGGAGAAGCATTTCTTATGCACCTCCTTGCATCTCCCGATTCGCTGGGGACGAGAGGACGGTAGGTTTGGGTCGTGGACTCCTCGGTTGTCTTTAAGCACGCGTTTCCTTAGGAGTGAGGAGGAACGGTTCCAAACAGTGCATAGTGGTGTGGCAGAAAATTTGATCTCAAGTGAAACGCTGTGCCCTCCAACCCCCTCGACCTGAGATGTTTGGAAAACCTCCCGCAAAGCTTAGCTGACACTTGTAGCGTGTTTCCTCAATGTGTTTGCTTTTTTGGAGTCCAGATGGTTAAAATTGTCCAGATAATAAGCTGCCAAATCAGCTGTGCAGATTGTGCTAGTGGAGGGAATTCCAGTGATTGGAATAAAAAGGAAAATACCCCGTGGATTCCCGTCCTCAGCCTTTCTGGAAGGCTACATTTTGAGAACTCCTTTTGTGCCTCTATACTACATCTAGTGGTTTCGCATCACTGGAGCCTTAGAACTCTGTTGTTTTAGCTGACAACAGGAATTGTAACACCGTTGTTGAACTTTGTTGTTTTTTTTTTTTTTAAAAAAAGAATAGGCAGGAATCTTAGACTCAGATGGAGTCTTTGGGTTTGCTTTGACCACATGGACCGCTTGCTCACCCACACTGCATTCGTTTTTGTTTTAGGTGTGCAGGCGATTGGGAATTATAGAAGTTGATTATTTTGGACTGCAGTTTACGGGTAGCAAAGGTGAAAGTTTATGGCTAAATCTGAGAAATCGGATCTCCCAGCAGATGGATGGGCTAGCCCCTTACCGGCTTAAACTGAGAGTCAAGTTCTTCGTGGAGCCTCATCTCATCTTACAGGAGCAGACTAGGTAAAGTGACGCTAAAATAAACCAATGTCAAATAGACCTTTGATTCCATTTAGGAAGGGCCACTGCACCTTCCCAGAGATGTTCACAGGCAAATTTGTTTTGATACAGAGTGAGTTGGTTATAACTTAGAAGTTTTCCATAGCACAGTTCTTTTGTTGAGGTGAAAAGAGAGCTGCATAGTTGGCCTGGGGTACATTTTCCACCTCTTCTGGTGTTTTTCTTATTTTTATAGGCAATGGGAGAGTAAGGTTGAATTCTTACAAACACTTGAGATCAGTGCCACAACGCAAAAAAATTAAAAAAAGAAAGAAAGAAAGAAAAAAGACCTAACTGACTTCCTGATAGCGGCATCTACTGCCCGATAGTAACCTCTGTCTCAGCAGTGTTACTACAGGTCATTGCAGACTGCTCTAACAGAAAGCAGGAAACAGTTCCTCTTGGGTTACTTAAACTTGGTCAACTTCTTCAGCCTAGTGTCAAGTTACAGTGTGTAGCAAAGAGCTCTGTCCGAATTTTAAAAGTTTTTCAATTTCTTGAAAACTTAGTCAGAAAACTCTTTTAAGGTCAGTAGTAATCTAACACTACCCCACAGATAGTTTATACATAATTGTTGAGTTCAGATTGTTAAATTTATCTCTTCTAGAAAGCCACCACTAGTGGTAGACAATTGGAGCATGTGGTTTCCTTTTTCAAACAGAAAATGGATTCTCCCCTGGACTGGCTGTAATACTTTTCTCAAGGATGAGCCAAGCTAGGAAACTGGTGTTTAATATTTACTGCTGAAATGCAGGAGACCTAAATCTTATAGTGGCATGTAAAAAAAAAAGAAAAAGGAAAATGACTACTTTTAAACACGGTAAACTTTGGATCTTAGTTCTAATGTTTTTCATAATCCTTTGGATTGGAAATTTGCCATGCACATAAAAAATGTGAGTGTGAGACTTATGAGTAATGAGTGAGCCATATCCTTTAAGAGTTTTTAACATGTCATTTTTTTGGTTGTTTACCAAAGGACGTATAGACACGTATTTTGAAATACTATTTATTTGAATTTGAAATCTCTCCTTTGCCTTTTTATGGAGCTTTAAATGGTGAGAGGAGTGTTCAATTTTGTATCTGAGGGAAGCTAGTATATTGAATTCTTAGTGCTCCTGAAAATGTGTTGCAAAATATTCAAGTGATTTCATATTTAAGGATGTTTTAGCTGTCTATATGAATCAGGATAGGTTGGGTTTTTTTTTTTTTTTTTAAAGCGGATTTGTGAATGCTGCCACTTTGCACTTCAGTGTGATAACTTGCAGTTGAGTAAGAGAAAATAATACATATATATATAAAACACCTTGGAATTTTCATTGTGTAGCTTTATCATTATTTTGCAATTATTACAGGGCCTCCAGATTCAAATCTATTTTGATGACACAGATTTATTTTTTAAATCTGCAGAAGCTTGGAGGACCAAATACATCATTTAAACAATGACTGAGGGACTTCCCTGGCGGTCCAGTGGTTAAGACTTCCTCTTCCAATGCAGGGGGTGCAGGTTTGATCCCTGGTTGGGGAGCTGAGATCCCACATGCCTCGTGGCCAAAAAACCAAAACATAAAACAGAAGCAATATTGTAAAAACTTCAATAAAGACTTTAAAAAAATGGTCCAGATCAAATAATCTTAAAAAAAACCCAGTGGCTGCAGTCATAATATAATACATACATCTGTATTATAAATGCTTACAGATTTTACAATTTGCTACTAGTCTTTACCTGTGCTTTCTTGTAATAGAGTTAATAACTATTATCAGCTCCATTCTATTCATGCAAGAAATAGAGATATTTTATGAATTAGAATTGGAATCAAATTTCCTACTTTATTGACTGAATTGACTTTGACTCGAGATTCATGTCTAATAGCACTCAAACATTGCACATACCTAGTTAGACTAGGTAATTTTAATTGATTGTCATTCCTTTTGAAATTATACTGAAAAATTCATGTGATTTTCACTTCTAAAATATTGGTGTATTTTACTTGTTTTTGTGGGGTTCTCTGAAATAGATACAGAATTTGAAGAAAATGCCACCTAAAGTTTATATAGCATTCTGCTTTAATAACTAGATAAAGTGCATTGTAATTAGCATTGTACCTTTTCATTGGGATCAGTAGTTGTGCTGTGTCGAATGTAGTTACAATTAGCATTGTGTTTATGTGCATGATACTACGGAACAGAAATACTTATTTTCCCTAATATTATGTTATCAAGATAAAGCTGGTTGATAAACTTTTTTGATATTTAATCATTTGTTGTAAAATATTTATATAAAATGCCATGAAAATAAAATAGATGTGTTTACATGGTGAGTAAGCTCAGCTTTGCCAGTCCAGTTATGAGAGGTGATATTTTCCCAGCTCTTCATCAAGTCATGAAGTCAAGTCATAAGTCATTTCCATTTAATACGCAGAAAGTGTCGGGACAGTTTATTAAATGGTGCTGAAATATCCTAGCCAAGTTGTCTCTGTGGACAATTAAAGCAGCCTGCTCACAGTAGCTGGCCTGACTGGGGGCCAGTTAATATATTAGTTTGCATTAGATTAGGAAGGCTGCTGTGAGAATGACAGGCAGGAAGGCCTGTCTGTAAGAGCAGAGCTCTAGGGGCAAGGCAGAAGCCCCTGCGTTCTGGGTCCAGCTCAGCAGTCTGCCACCAGCATGTACAGCCTTCCAAGACTTGAGCCCAGCTGAAAACCCTGAAAGAGATTCTTTAAATCCCTTCTAGCAGTAGACTTTTTCTTTTTCTTGGCTTCTGCTTCCTCTCCGTATTATTTTCCTAATGCTTTTTCTAAATACATTTCTCTGAAGAGAGAAAAAATATATCCAATGTCTGCTTAGATTGGTAGATAGAGTTAGTCTGGCCTCTGATGTGGCCTGATTTTAGATTTGATTCTTTACCTGGATAATTATGTTTGCTCTGGAATGGGGGATTCTGGAAAGTAACCAGAGAGTTTTGCTTAGACTCAGCTGGCACCTTTCAGAGATTGGCGACAGCAGGTGTTTTCAGCAGATGTTTGCCATGCTATGGATTAAAACAAAAAGTGAAATTAATATATTCCAGAAGTAAATCTGAAATCATAATCATCTTTGAAATTATTACCTTTCAAAGGCTTTCGGTTATTCACAGCAATTCAGACCAGATTTTGTCAACATTTTCAAAACCAGAGATTAGAGAATTATATGCTTCATCTTCAGGGATGGTAATTATACCATCCATTCCCAGTAAAATCTTTCTGTTTCTCCTTGACTGCCACATTTTAGCAGAGCCCTGTGTTCTTTGCTAGAGGCACCCTGCTTGGTTAAGACTTACCAACACCTGAATCCTCTATCCCAGAAACCAGTCCCAATACAGGGGCTCCGTGAGTGCTGAACTACATGTTCATGGAAATGCTATAATCCTGAACGTTGCAGCTCATTAGGATCTTAAAAGTCGCGAGCAGTGATGCATTTGGCTTCAGACCCCAGCTCACTCATCACTCCCCGGGGAAGCCTTCTCCAGGCGTGCTCAGGAGACTAAACTCTCCCAAGACATCATGTAGCTTTCCTTTATAGCATTTAATGAGTGTGTAACACTCCATTTACTTATGTGACAATTTGCTTATTGTCAGCCGCTCTAATAATCTAAAATTCCATTAAGCAAGGAGCTGATCAACCTTGTATACCCAGAATCTAGCAAGTGCTTGGTGTGTAAATATTTGTTGAATCAATGAATTAAGAACTTGGAAATAAAAAAAAATAGGGTTAACTGATACTGTGATAATATAAATTTTCTTATAGGTATTGAAATGTTTGCCAGTTTGCTTCTATAACCTGAAAAGTTTGAGAATGTCTAAAAGAGTTCTCACCACTAAAAAATGTTTTGTAGTGATTTTTCTCAGTTAAGAATTTGCTCAGTGCTTGGCATTCTTTTGTTTGCTTGCTTCCTTCCTTCGCCCCCTCTACCTCATTCCAAGGCATTTGTTCATTGTGGTTGTTCTTATCTAGAATGAACTACCACGCTCCTGGACCTTTTATGAAGTTCAGATAGTTTTCAAGCCGCAGGCTCACTTTATCTAATTTCACCCAATTTGTAGGTCCTGACTACTTATTAAACTCAAATTTTCCCTGTCTCTCAACAAATATTACTTAGACAAGTGAAAATCGAAGGAAGATGGCATCACTGAAACCCACAAAGCAAATGCCACATGCAAACTATAGGCAGGTGGGGGTGATAATCTCAAATCAGTACACAGCTGAATCACATTGACCCTAGCCAGTGCCTGTAATCACATTCAAAGTCTTATAAAACATCATCACGCAATGAGAAGCCCACGCATCGCAGCGAAGAGTAGCACTCGCTCACCGCAACTAGAGAAAAGCCGGCGCGCAGCAACGAAGACCCAACACAGCCAAAAGTAAAATAAATAAAATAAATAAATTTAAAACAAAACACATTGTCACGATGGGAAAGGTTGATTACAGAATTTACCTTTGTGTGATTCAGGATGGGTAAATTCCATAGGATGCATTGCAGGAGTATTATGCTCTTCATATCAACTACATGCCTAAGAGTGGAATGACACATTCTTTTTTTTTTTTGGTACGCCCAAATACAACATAGGCTCCAGGAAAGTAAAAAATGGTAAAGACAGACGTGTATATTATTTCCAAAGAAAGTTTAATTACATTTCTGAATTCTTATTTAAGTTTTTCTTTCTGTTCAGAGTACGGGATGTTTGTGGTGGTATATGGTTATTTTAGCCACAGACCGCCCGCCTGGGCCCCTTCAGTCTCTTTGTGAATTTCTGATACTTATATATGTGTATGAAATATCAGAGAACTTTGAGAAATTTATTTTTATGTAAACAAAATGAACTGTTCATTTTGAATGTCATTATAAATAAAATTTGAATATTTAGATGGCGCAAAGGGCAGATTCAGGGTGACCAGTGGGGTCAGGTTCCAGGTTTATTTATTCTCTGAGTCGTGTACCACTACAGCCCGATCCCAGACCTCTTCTGGACCTGATAGCCCTCCACACTAATCTAAATTGTTGAGAAAGAGATTGTAGTTAATGCTCTTAAACTACAAGATTGCCCGGACTGTTGTTTGCCTAGGGACAGCTATCTACTGTGAGTAATCATATTTTTTAGAAGTCCAGATTTTATGCTTCCAAGTGTTTTTCTGCTGTGAGTTGTAACTACTTTTGAACTTAGGAATTTCCCTCACCTGTACCCTCCTTATCTTTTAACTGCCTTGGAGCCTGAGGAGAAAGTAAATTTATCGGTGATTCCCATTTTGCATTTTGGGCTTTGAGAAGGATTTCCTTAAACCTGAATAGAGACCTGACTTGGTAACTATTGGCTGTGACAGGTTTGTCAATTGTAAGCCTTCCATGAAATGTGGTAGATGTGATGGTTCATTTTAGGTGTGGCTCTTCATTTGAATTCTGAACCTTGACCCTAGGGATTTTTACTGGTGTTATTTTCTCAACCTCTTACTATGAAAAATTTCAAATGTACGGATTAGTTGAAAATTTTTACAGTGAACACCCAATACCTAGATTCTACTATTAACAGTTTAATATACTTGCTTTATCACATATTTATCCATTTATTGACCCCTCTATCCATCCATCAGTCTATTTTTTCATGCTTTTCAAAATAAGTTGTATGTGAGTACACATCTCCCTAAATACTTCAGTATGCGTATCACTAACTAGAACTCAGTATTTGCCTACAGTTCTTTTTTTTCTTTTGATTGATAGAAAATTTATATATGATGAAATGCCTAAATCCTAATATACCACTTAATGAGTTTTGGCAAATGGATGTACCTGTTTAAACAAAACCCTTATCAACTATTAACCATCACTCCAGAAAGTTCTCTCATGCCTCTCTGCAGTCGTTCCCACCCCCCCTTCCCTACCGCCACCCTACAACCAGGTTGTATGTTTTTCCAGCATAGTTTAGTGATGCCTGTTCTACTTCATGTCAGTGGAATCGCACAGTATGTACTCTTTTGTGTCCGGTTCCTTTTGTTCATCATAAATTTTTCGAGACCCATCATCTTATTGTATACATCAGCGGCTCGTTCCTGTTTATTGCTGGATAGTATTCCACTGTAGGAACGTGCTGCTGTTTGTTTATGCATACTCCTATGATGAATACCTTTTTTCCAGCTATCGTGAATAAAGCTGCTCTGAGCATTCAAGCACAAGTCTTTTGTAGACATGTGTTTTCATTTCTCTTGAGTAAATAAGAATGGAAGAGCTGGGTCCTAGAGGAGGTAATTGTTTAGCTTATAAGTAACTGCCGCATCTTTTCCCGAAGCAATTGTACCATTCTGTACTCCTGTCAGCAATGTACAGGGGACCAGTGCGTCTACATCCCTGCCAGGTTTCAGGTGGGTTTATAGTGGTAGCACATTGTGGTTTTAATTTCTACATCTCTGTTGATTAATAACACTTTCATGTGCTTATTGGCCTTTTGTACATCTTTTGCGAAGTATCTATTCAAGTCACTGGCCCTTTTTTATTGAGTTGTTGTCTTTATTTTTGAGCTGCACAAATTCTTTATATATACTAGTCCTTTGTCAGATATATGTTTTATAAGTGTATTTTTTTTTTCCTGTGGTTTGCCTGTGTTTTTGATGCCTTTTGATGAGTAGAAGTTTTTAACCTTGGTGAAGTCTCATTTATCCACTTTTTTCTTTTACGGTTTTTGCTGACTGCATCCTGAGGGGAACCTACCTCCAAGTCGTGAAGATACTCATATCCTATGTTTAGTTCTAAAAGGGTTACAGTTGTAGCTTTTACATTTAGGCCTGTGATCTATCTTGAACTGATTTTTGTTTCACTGGAATTTAAGATACAAAACAAACCTATAGCAATTCTGTTGTGACTTGATAATTTTTAAATATAACTTGGCAGTTAGAGCTTGTGGTTTAATGACTCATTGGACTGGGGCGGGCATATGGGTGATCTGGGCATATGGGTGATCTCAGTGGGTGTCTCGCTCTCTGAGGGACAAACCAGCCATTACAAAGGAGGGCCAAGTTCAGTCAGTCTCTTGGGGAGAAATTCACTTCAGTTATTAGGACTGGAGACT
The DNA here is from genome assembly GCF_059928025.1 of Delphinapterus leucas. Lineage (NCBI taxonomy): Eukaryota > Metazoa > Chordata > Mammalia > Artiodactyla > Monodontidae > Delphinapterus > Delphinapterus leucas. Next base: position 12,390,911 of record NC_143138.1, read on the forward strand.
TTTTAAAAATAGCTACTTAGCCATTTTCGAGATGTCTTAGATTAGTTACTTAATTTTGAGTTTAATAGTAAGTGTGGAGATAGTTGTTTTATATTTGTGTCATGAAAAGCTCTTCAAAATTACGTAACTGGGAAGATAACTGGAGGGCAGTAATTGAGAGTAACTGCAATGAGCAGATCGACAACTCCCGACTGGTTTGCAGAGAGTTCTGCTTTGATTGTTAGATGAGTTCTTTATGAGACAAGCCAGGGTTTAGAGGAGAGTGCTCTGATAACAGTTCTCAAAAGATAAATGACCTAACTTTATTCCGTAAAGCTATGGAAAGGAGTTCATTTTAAACACAGAGGAAATCTGAAGTACATACTCTGAAACAAAAATATATTAAGGATATGTGACTCTTTTTTAAATTAAAATATGACATATCCTTATATTTATCCCCCCCCCCTTTTTTTAAGTCTTCTCTAATGCTGCAGCAAGTGTGAATTCATTAAATGCAAAGACATGAGTTAGCTAGAATGTTTCACTTTGGGGCTCCAAACCCCATCCATATATTGAAAGTGTATCCGTTTTCTTAGTAACTGGGTAAAGCTTGAAGAGTCATGAATTTCAAGGTGCAACCAGAACAATGTTTAGAAAATGAGCTTATGTCTGTTAGGACATATTCATAGACGTTTGCTTAAGACAAAGAAATCATTTTTTCCAAAGGCTTTCTTTCTGTTTATGATTCTAGCATGTAGCCTAAATTGAATTAGATAGGCCAACCACTTTTGATCTTTAGTTAAAAAAAAAAAAAAACACTGCAGGCCTGACTTCTTTGACCACATCTGCTCATTTTGATATTATTGGTGACTTTTAACCACTTTACGAAATGGGAGGTGTGTGGGGGGGGGAGATCCATGAGCCAGACAGTTACAGGCCAGATGGTTGGAGAGAAAATAATAGGAGAAAATACTTGACTGAAAACCACCCCTAATTATTGAGCCATCACTGGATTCCGTGTGGAAATGTTTCTGTATGCCCTGCCATTCTCCCTCTTCGAAAGACCACATTAAATAGAGTCTGCAGATGGCCTGCCACCGCTGTGACCTTTGCTGTCAATGCTGCACGTGCTCTTCTCCTGGAGAGCATAAACTTATCACCCAAGAGCCAGTTTGTAGCCAGAGTTATTTTGATAGGATACATTCCTTGACACCAAAAGGCTGTACCTTGCATCGAAACAGGAGCCATCAGATATATTCACCCTGGGACCCCAGTATAGGGCTTGGCACAGTGGCGATGCGTGGCAGATTTGTTGACTTGAAATGAAAAGGTTGCTTTATAGCCATGAAACGGCAAAATGCAGGAAGGGCCTTACCAGAAAGTTTCTGTAAATGATAAGGAGGAGGATTTTTGTACTCACAGGGTATCGAGCGCAATGCAGCCGAGAATGTGGAGTATGTTGAAAAGGCTATTGTCCCCCACCTCCTTTTGAAAAATTCTGACTCCCAGACCAAGGAAGGATCACATTACTCTTAGGCTGCTGACCACCTGTTAACATTTTGTTACTGCTGCTTCTTTGCTTTTGATTTTGACAGCTGTCTGTCCAGAAGTCGGTCCTGGATAGTTTGGAAAAGGAAATTGGATCAATTTTGAAACTCTTCTTTTGTAGGCTAAACTAGTCTCTAACTTAATACTTAGGAAATAAGTTAAAAGACATTTTCACATAAGCAGTAATTAAATCGAGAAGACTTAGTTTGGGTGATACCCTTAAAATCTTTCAGCACATACTTCTTTAATGGAAGTATATATTTCGGTTTTTGGGTGATACCCTTAAAATCTTTCAGCACATACTTTCTTCTTTAATGGAAGTATATATTTAAGTTTTTGTTCCCTACTAACATGTCCACTGATGAATGCAGAGACAGAGGCACCTTAATCAAGATGACGTTTACTGAACAGTCCTCTAAAAAGCTTTCTGAGGGCTGAAGCAGTGTTGTAACACCAAGATTTTAAGGGACGGCTAGACCTCAGTCCTCAGATAGCTATTTTAAAACAAGTTATTTTTGTAGTTATTTCTTTACCCCAGTAAGGACCCCCTTCTCAGTTTAGCAGTATGTCAGAAATACTTTAAAGACAAGCAGATGTTTGGGTTAATAAAAACCATGCTTATCTTCTTCCAGTGCTATTATGCGTTCTTCACTGTGATTTCTTCATAGGCGGCTTTGAATAAAGAAAAAACTGCAGTGTTTGGCAGAGTCTGATAATTTTAAACATTTCTTTATCATTATAGAAGGCACAAAATGTTGAATTTAAACATTTCTTAAAGGAGGATTAAATGGCTCTTGTCAGCCTGAAGTTTTGAGACTCTCAACAGAGCCCCTCCTTGTATTTCTAGCCTCAAGTTCCCTTGCCTCCTTCTTTTTGCATTGTTCACCTTATCCCTTCTACCTGGATGTCAGACACAAGGCTAGCATATGAATAAAAGCATCTCGAGGACTGGAATAAGGGTATCCAGCTGAAGGGGGGGAATTTAGGAACCCTGTTCAGAGCTTTACAATGATGATCATAATTCATTTGTTAACAGAAGGAATAGTATGGCATTGCAGCATGTTTGAGAGGCTGTATTGAGTCATCCAAGGAAGGTTATACATTTGCCAGAGGCAGATTTCATAATCCAGGCCAGTGTGCCTATGACAATTCAGATACTCTGTTCAGAATCTTAGGCAACACGGATTGGCAGGCAACAATATCTGAAGTTTTCCAGGATTTCTAATTCTCACATACCTTTCGGTAAATGTAGAATACAGTGTTGTATACAATTAGGACAGGCTCAGATGGAATGAAACCAGGATGGGAATATAAACTAGTTGCAGACCACGTGTAGTTTTACGTACATTTATAGAACTCTCTGATGTTAGAGGCACTTATGAAGTCAGCTCAGGTGCAGCTAAATACTAGAAGTTAGAACATGTCAAATATAATAGAGGAATAGATAGTTTGCATGTGATATAGACAAAAGGGTATCCAAATGAGGGGACAGGAGGAGTGGCCTTCAGGACAGAGGGAACAGCAAGACCAGAGACGTGGGGGCGTGAATGTACTTGGTTTTTCCAGAAGGAGGAATTGTCCCTTTCCTGGGACATAGTGGCTGGAGGGAATGACAGGAGATGTGGCTGGAAATCTGGGGCCAGATGTGGAGAACCCTGGGTTCATGCTGACCGTGTGCTTCCTTGGCAAACAATGGGGATCCCTTGAAGGATTCTGAGCGGAGAAATGGCAAGTTTATATCAGAAGCAAGCAGCTTGGAAGATGGATTCACAGAGTCTAGAAGAGAGATCAGCTTAGAGGATATTGTAAATTCTCTGACAGTTGAGAGCTACAAGTAGGATAGAGGAGGTAAAAATGGGAAAAATGGAACTGGATTTAAAGAGTTTTCAGAGACAGAAGGAAGATGAAGAGTCAAAAGTGAGTCTGTGGTAAAAATAACAAATCAGTCTCTGGTTTCCACTGGGAGAAAAAGTGGGTTTGGGAAGAAAGTTTGGCTTTGAAGAAGGTGAAATTGGGATACTGAAGACCGCAAACAAACAAACAAACAAAAAAAACCAGAGATTTGAGGGTCATTTGAATAAAGGTGAGGCTTGTAAGATAATAATTACAGGTCAAGATAAAGTTTTTCTGATTAAGATCATTTCTTTTAAATAGTGTAATGCAGAAACATGTATATAATTATTTTACATTTTGTAACTTGAATGTTACTGAACTTGTCATAGTTAGACTTGTTTTGTTTGGGTTAAGACTTTTTGTTTCAGAGAAACTTAATCCTTAGACTTATTTTGCCTTACTACTCATGATAAAAAAGAGTCTGTAACTGTAAGCATTTTTAAGGTAGCCTTCTTCCTTGCTCTCTTTTCCTTACTTAAATGGGATTATGAAGTTGCTAAGCGGTTGGGTCCGATACCAAGTTAGTCCCTCAGCATAACCTCACTCTCACATTGCTTTGCAGGCATATCTTTTTCTTGCATATCAAGGAGGCCCTCCTGGCAGGCCACCTCCAGTGTTCACCAGAGCAAGCAGTGGAACTCAGTGCCCTCCTGGCCCAGACCAAGTTTGGCGACTATAACCAGAACACAGCCAAGTACAGCTATGAAGAGCTGTGTGCCAAGGAGCTCTCCAGTGCCACCTTGAACAGGTGAGGCTGCAGTTCAGGCTCATGTTTATTGTCATAGATCTAGCGAATTTATAAGAATTTCCAGAAGAAAATCAAACTATGATAGATACAGGTAATTTGTGAGGTTGAGACTAGACCATTGCCCAATATAACCAACTATTTTCAAGAGATTCTTAGCCTTTTCTTTGAGAAACTTACAAACACAAAACATAATCCACACAAATAAATGCCCTTATACAAAATACTATATAACAGGAATTGTAAAATCTCTGACCTTTTAAGAATGCGTATCTCTTAAAAAGTCTGTCATGTTTATCAGCATTTTCTTCATCCCAGCAAGGATTAAACCAAGAGACCTAACAAAGATGTCTTAATTATCTATTCCTGGGTAACAGGGTTGCCCCCCCTAAACTTAGTGGCTTAAAACAACAAAATCATCTCACAGTTCTCTGGGTCAGGAATCTGGCCGTGGCCCGGTTGGGTTCTCTGGCTCCAGATCTTTGAGGAGGCTGCAGTCAAGCTGCTGGGGGGGTTCAGTCTCATCTGAAGGCTCACACGAGGGAGGGATCTGCTTCCAGTTTGGCTCAGGTGACTTGTTGGCTGGCCTGTGCCTTCACCACAGCGGCCTCTTCGGGGGGGGGGGGCTGTTTGATAACGTGGGGACTGGCTTCCCCAAGGACGAGCAGTTGAGTCAGAGCAAGAGCAAACACCCAAGACGGATTCAAAGTCTCTTTATAACTTAATCTCAGAAGTGAGTGACAGCACATCACTTTGGCCGTATTCTGTACATTAGAAGCAAGTCATTACTCCAGCGTACACTCAAGTGAAGGAAGTTACACGAGGGCATGGATACCAGGAGGTGGGGACCTTTAAGGATGGTATTGGAGGCTGTCCGCCCCAATAGATAAAATAGATCCTGCATTTTTCAGTTGCAAATAACCTAATCAATCCCATATAATGCTATATTATAATGAAACTTAGAAAGCAAATCTAGACAAATGGCATGAGACATTGCTACGTATAAATTTCTTATGTATATTTTTAGAGATTTTCCATAGTTCTTTTAATTCATCCCCGTCTGGCATCCCCAATAGTTTTTTCTCCTAATGATTTAATAGTTGAGATCTTGAACAGTGTCTTAAAAGTATTTTACAATAAGTTTGCTAAATAAATGAAATATCAATAGTATATAGCTTTGAGTTTTTGTGATTCGTAAATGACAGTGTCAGTATAATTCACTAGCAAAAATGATACCGATTTATCTCTGAAGACTACATCAGTTAATCTCTCTGTATGCCTCTCTGCCCTTTTGGTGTCTTGCAGCATTGTGGCAAAGCATAAGGAGTTGGAGGGGACCAGCCAGGCTTCGGCTGAATACCAGGTTTTGCAGATTGTGTCCGCAATGGAAAACTACGGCACAGAATGGCATTCTGTGAGGGACAGCGAAGGGCAGAAACTCCTCATTGGGGTTGGACCTGAAGGAATCTCAATTTGTAAAGATGACTTCAGCCCAATTAATAGGTAACCCAAGTCTTAAATTTTTGTTTAGACCTACATGTGTATGTACTTTTGTAGCTCTGATGGTGAAAATAGGAAATGGAGAGGGATTTACTAGACAGTCATCCTTTAGGAATAATGTGTTTCATTTTGGGTAGGTACATTCATTTTATTCAGGCCTTGATAACCATTCCAATATTTTTTTTTAAATATAGGCTCAAGTGTACTGATGTGACAGAGTTAATATTTTTTACATGTCATCCACGGCTATAAAAATCTCATTTCACACACACACTCACATCACACACACTTCAAAACTCGCGCCAGTACTCCTCTCCAACTCTTTTCAAAGAGCCTTCATACCTAGGGAGCAGAGTGCTTATCTGATGGTCCCAGGCAGAGTGTCTGGCTTTATGGCTGGGCCCTGAGCACATGGGAACCCTGCAGAAGCACACACACGGTGACCCATCTCCCTGGGCTTGCTCACTTTTCTCTTCCCACATTTCAGGATCGCTTACCCTGTCGTGCAGATGGCTACCCAGTCAGGGAAGAACGTGTACCTCACCATCACCAAGGAGTCTGGGAACAGCATCGTGCTCTTGTTCAAGATGATCAGCACCCGGGCAGCCAGCGGGCTCTACCGAGCCATCACCGAGACGCATGCTTTTTACAGGCACGTACCCCTGTGCACCCCGTAACCCCAGCGTCTGCCACAATACTGAGACTTCCAGGTGACAGCAAGGCTCCTATGGTTCCTGGTATCACTGTGTCCGTGAACCTTGTATAGAGCTTAAGAAATCGGTTGTTTTCGAACCCTTCATTTCTACCATAGCAGTGGGGTCCTTCTCAACATCATCCTGCTTTTCCCTCAGGGTGTGTGTGTGTGTGTGTGTGTGTGTGTGTGACTGAGTGAGTGACAGAGAGAGAGAGAGAGAGAGAGAGAGAGAGAGTGAGTGAGATGCATGGATTCGCTCTACTGCTTATCTCTTAGCCCTTTCCTCAGAGCTCCCCCTCCCTGAGGTGACTGAGCGGTGCGGCCTGTTCAGCCGCTGCTTTTGCCCTTTTCCCGCAGGATGACCCAAGTCGTCTTTCCTTCCTGGGAGAGCTGCTACCCTGAATCCTCAGTGTGTAGTGAGGATGTCTCGATAACTGTATTGATAGCCTTATTTCCAGGGGTGCTTTAAAGTAGACTTGTGATTTGACTCAAATACTTGGAAAGTTTTTTAAAAGCTAAGAAGTTTAATTGGCAGGCAACCAACCCTTTTTTTATGTTAAAGTAGACACACACATTGTGGAGCAGAATGGAAAATTTGTAGCAATTTTTAACATAAAGCCAAGACTATAAAGAAGAATTTCCTTTTTCTTGCCATAAGCTGCTTTGGACTGTAGTTCTGTCCCTGGAGGTGGAGGTGCCCTCTGGTTTACAGCTGCCTGATCAGGGCTCCTTCCTTTGGAGACACTTGAGAAGCACAGAGGTAGAATCATTGAAATACCTAACACCTATGAAACTGGAAGAATTCATTTTCAAGCACACAAACAAGAATATTTAATGTCTGCTCCCATGAGCATCATTATTCACAGCAGTGTTTAAGGTCTGGCTCGTGGGGACGCCCAGGCCTGTCAGTACTGAGGTTGAGTGTTCTATCTCTGTCCGTAGGTGCGACACGGTGACCAGTGCCGTCATGATGCAGTACAGCCGAGACCTGAAGGGCCATTTGGCTTCTCTGTTTCTGAACGAAAACATCAACCTGGGCAAGAAGTATGTCTTCGATATTAAAAGAACCTCCAAGGAGGCGTATGACCATGCCAGGAGGGCTCTGTACAACGCGGGTGTGCTGGATCTCGTGCCGAGAAGCGACCCCAGCCCTCCAAACTCTCCCTTGAAGTCCTCGGAGAGCAGCATGAGCTGCGGCAGCTGCGAGGGCCTTGGCTGCCAGCAGACCCGGGCCCTCCAGGAGAAGCTGCGCAAGCTCAAGGAGGCCATGCTGTGCGTGCTGTGCTGCGAGGGTGAGATCAACTCAGCCTTCTGCCCCTGCGGCCACACTGTGTGCTGCGAGGGCTGCGCCACCCAGCTCCAGGTGAGGATCTTCCCGGCTCCAGGTGAGGGGGCGTTTCCAGCTCCAGGTGAGGTTCCTCTTGGCTCCAGGTGAGGGTCCTTCCGCCTCCAGATGAGGGGATGTTTACAGCTCCAGGTGAGGGGGCATTTCTAGCTCCAGGTGAGGGTCCTCCCAGCTCCAGGTGAGGGTCCTCCCAGTTCCAGGTGAGGGTCCCCCGGCTCCAGGTGGGGGGTCCTCCTGGCTCCAGGTGAGGGGACGTTTCCAGGTCCAGGTGAGATTCCTCCTGGTTCCAGGTGAGGGTCCTTCCACCTCCAGATGAGGGGATGTTTCCAGCTCCAGGTGAGGGAGCTTTTCTAGCTCCAAGTGAGGGTCCCCCGGCTCCAGGTGGGGATCCTCCCGGTTCCAGGTGAGGGTCCCCCGGCTCCAGGTGGGGGTCCTCCTGGCTCCAGGTGAGAGGGCGTTTTCCAGCTCCAGGTGAAGGGGCATTTCCAGTTCCAGATGAGGGTTCTCCCGGCTCCAGGTGAGGGGTCAGCCGGCTGGCATGGGCCAGGTGCTGACTTGTGGAGGCACAGATGGAGACTGTCCATCTCCATCCAGAGGGTCTTTGTATCTGTGACTTGGAAGGTGTTGCCCTTTGGAAACAGTTTGGATTAGCACACTCCTTTCAACAATGTAATTACTAAATCACAGGCTTCTTTCAAGTCCTGGATATGAGGTTCAGATTCACAAGGTACCACATCTAGTTAGTGGCTGAGCCGGGCAGTGGAATCCAGGCCTCCTGGGGGCTGGTCACCTCCTCCTCTTCCCTTTCATGTTGTCTCTGCTTCTTGACACATCGGAGGATGGTCTTTTTTGCTTACTTGTATTATTTGGGAAAGAATTCTTAGAGTTTTGAGTGATAGTTAACTCTCAGTTATCCGTGGGTGGGTTGTCGCCTAATTTTTTGTGATTAATTTCCTTTTAGTACTGCCTATGCCTCCAAGGTCCCCTTGGATTAGCTCTCACTTAGCAAGTCAAACTAATTTTAATATTAGTAGAAAAAATAAAAGCACCTCTTACATAGTATCTTTTTCTTTCTTGCACCTTGCATTTCCTTTTACAATATTTTCAATTTGTTTTCATTTCCCAGAACTGTTGGCTGTCACTGTGATTTTACATAAAATTAGCCCTAAATGACATCTAGTCCCTCGGAAGCTGCTAATTTCAGAACTATTTTTAGGGCTACATATGAGCCAAGAGGATGCCCATGTCCTTCCTTAGAGTAGATCACGCTCCTAAGACGAGTTATTTCCCTGGGAGTGGTCGTGGATTTGCCTTTTTCATCCACATAGTCTGATTCTCATGCCTACGGCTCCCCGTGTGGCTGAGGAAGGGACATGCTTGCTGAGAGGCCAGCCAGGGCTGTGGAGCTGTGACCTGTGACTAGGAGCGGCCATGCTCACCAGCCACGTGGCATCCCCCCGTGATGCACCCTGAGCCAGCTGAGCCAAGGACACAGTCTCCGGGAGGGTCTCCTGCATCCCTGCCTGAGACTTCATAATCAGCCCATGTAGGGACCACAGCCTCATTGCACAGCAAGAAGTCTTCAATAATCACTTTACTCACGGTGCCTTAAGAGTTTGACTGAAAACCTGATTAATTTCATTCATTTATACTTTTTCCTAGTATTTATTTTTAATCCTTTGTCAGGTATAAAATGTCAGACTTGTTAGAAAGCAAAGAGCCCTCCCAGTGGAAAGCTAGAAATAATTGTGACCACAGCGTATTTAGAAAAAGCACTGTAATAGGTGCCATGGGTGAACACTGAAGACACAGACCTTTGGAAGTGTCCTAACCCATACTGTCGGCTTCTCTTTTCCAGTCCTGTCCTGTCTGCAGGTCACGGGTGGACCACGTCCAGCACGTCTACCTGCCGACCCACACCAGTCTTCTCAACCTGACTGTGATCTGATCTGCTGTGCACTTACTGGACATGCCATGTCTCCATGAACTGCACTGGTATAAACTATAAACATGATAGATTGTGGAGAGAATAAATACTCCAACGCCCATCTGCCATGCAACGTTTAGGGGGAAAAAAAAAAAAGGAAGACTAGAAACAGTATGACTACTCCTTACCGCCAAAATGTACCACGCGTAGAATCAGCACCTCCGGGTTGGTGACCAGGAAGAGCTCTGGGACCCAGACACGTTCCTCGGACTTTTCTTCTTTTTATGATCAAGTAGAGAAATCAGGAAGATCTTTGACGTCAGTTAAGTGGCAGCATAGCCAAAAGTGAGTACCTTTTAGAAAATGATGTTTAAGTCTCCTTAACGTATCCCAAGGTAAGTTTCCTACTTGCAGCCAATTTTGTAAGGATTCATTTTAAGGATTTACTTGGTTCTTTTTGTACGGGTCACAGAGCTCTGGACATTTTTAATAGGAAAATTTTTCTTAAAGAGATAGTTGTCATTTTAATGTCATTTCTGTTTTTCTAACTTGTTCAAGAAAGATTGGGAGGCAAACATATTTAAAAATCGATTCGGGGACTTTTTTTTTTTTTTTTGCCATACACGGGCCTCTCACTGCTGCGGCCCCTCCCGTTGCGGAGCACAGCTCTGGACGCGCAGGCCCAGCAGCCCTGCAGCATGCGGGATCCTCCCGGATCGGGGCACAAACCCGCGTCCCCTGCATCAGCAGGCAGACCCTCAACCACTGCACCACCAGGGAAGCCCGATTCGGGGACTTTTTTAAAGTGGACACAAAGTTGTCAGATTTAAACCAGTCTAACCAGTGGAAAATAGATCCCTCCACATGGATGGTGTCCTATTCTTTCCCCCTCTCCTTACCCTGTCCCCAAGCCTTTCAATTATAAAATGCTACCAGTCTGGTTAGACGATTTCTGTGGAGTAGTCAGCACTCCTTGGGCCTCTTGAGTTGGTGGAATATTTTAAGATTGAAAAGGGAGCACATGTTCCTTGGAAGGAAGAGCATTGCTCGCTGAGATGAAGCTTCGCCATGTACAAAGCAGGGGTCGTTCGTGAGTTCTCCGACGCACCCTGCTCCAGCTTCAGCCAGTGGGGTTGCTTTTGCTTGAGCCATCAAGCCTTTTACAGCCTTATAGTAGGTATCCTAGATATCGTAAGCTTTTTTTTGGTAGTAAATGCTTAAGTATTAACTTTTTGTTGTCCCTCTATATGTTTTAGAGGGGTTTCGGGGGTTTTTTGTTTCTATATTCTTAATCATGTTTTCCACTCCCACTTGGGCATTTTGGAACCTGGTCAGCTTGTTGGTTTTCTAGGATGTCTGGAACCTGGATGACCTTATTGGGTGCAATACTAGCTAAGTTAAAGCTAGAAACCTACACTGTCACTTTACTGAGATTTCTGAGTATACTTTTCATATTGCCTTAATGTAGCAGTAATGTGTTTATGCATTTGTTTCTTTGCACAGACATTTTGTCAGATATTAAAACTCTACTTTTTTATGGCACATATTAGCATATAAGCCTTTATTCCAAGAGGTATTTATTTTTTCACTTGTAAAAAAATAATGTTTCACATATAAAGAACTCTGTTATATCTTCAAGGATTTCTGTCTTTTATATTCAGGATAATAAAGATGTTAAAGCAAACACGGGTGTTTGTATCTTCACAGTTATTGTCATTTAAGCCAGATTTTATTCATTTAATAGAGCACGGATAACGTCATGGTTGGTATCTAATGTGGTCCTTCGTGGAAAGTTTGAAAATGTTTAAGGTATTGGCTCTAATCAAGGAGACTATTTACCCAGTTACTCATTCAGCTGTGTTTTCTGGTTTATAGGATTGGAATGTAGGTGAAAATAGGGTAATATACACAAGCAGACGAAAAGTAACAATTGGGAAAAGGACTGTAAAGTATTGGAGAAGGAAGGGAATGGCGAAGTTGGAAGTTAAAACTCTAAACCCAGATGATGCCGCTAGTGCGTTGCGTGGTCAGGACAGGTGAGTGCCGGGCTGGGTCCCAGCAGAGATGGCCTCAAGCCCACAGACTCTAGGGCTGCATTCTATAGGGCGGCTAGCCTGCTGCTGCTGGGACCTCGCTGCCCTGAGTGTGCTCACTTGTGTTGCTCAGGAAATACTTTGTGGAGTAGAGAACAGTGCACATAATATATGTAACTCAGAACTATCTGTCACAGTCAAGTAATTTCAGCTGCTACAGAGGTTCAGTTCGGTAAAAGTGCAATGATTTCAAGCAAACAACTTTTTAAAAATTGAGAAAAACAAGATTTGTTTTCCACTATTCCTATTCCTAAGTCAACCTCCCATCAATTTCTAGGAACTAACTTACTTATTCAATCAGCACATTTATTGAGCACCTGCTAAGTTATTATTGAGCACTGGAAATTTAATAATGATCAAGACACGAATGATACAGGATGCCCATGTCATGTACTTAAACCTGTAATTTACACTATTTTCTCTATATATAGAAATTAAATAATATTCAGAATGATAGAATATTAACACTGGAGGGGATCTTAAATGTGGTAGTCTCAAAATGCTGGCCAGAGTAATGGATGGATGGATGACAGGCCAACAAATGGATAAGGTATTGTTCACCCCACTACACCATGGACTCCTCAAGCTCAGTGACTAACATGAAAACTACTGTATTACAAGGTGACTTAGGAGAGCTAAAAGAAAAGTGCTGTGTAGGCACAGAAGGTGATGGTTAATTCTCCTTAGGAGCCAAGGGTAAGGGTGCTTCACAAAGACCCTTTGAGCTGAGCCTTAACATTCTCGTTGAATTTTACCAGGTGGAAAAGAAAGTATATGGTGCATACAGGGTTAGAACGCAGTTTGGGAGGCTGGCCCCTCCCCCTGTGGTCAATGAAGTGGTAAGAAATGAAGTTCTGAAGGGAACGTGGTTAGCGTTACCGTGGTGAGCGACCTTGAATTCCAGGCTTCACTTGGACTTGGTTCTCCACTGCCTTCAGAACCAGGAACTTTGGGGATGGGAGAGTGGCAATCAGATCTGGTTTCTTGCACAGGGAACACAGAGAACCACAGAGGAAAGCATACACAAGAGCAGGAAGAGAACAGAGGCAAGAACTCAGTTTTGATCATCTTTCGACATGAAAATGAAACAGATCAAGAGCCTTCGGAAGTATGAGCAGTATTTAGTGAGACAGAGGAGTCATACACCAATTCTGCTTATATCTTGGAACAAATAGTCGTTAACAGAGGGACAAACAGGGGAGCAAGCCTTGGGGGTAGGAAGGGAATCGAATCTGGTTTTGAACATGATGCATTTGAGATGCTTGATGACTGGCAAACCTGGGGTCTGTTGAAAACTTGGGCTGGAACTTACAGAGGATGGAAAAGGTAAAGAGAAGCATTTAGTGGCCATTACATTTAATTGATATTTGAAGACATGACAATGTAAGAAGTCATCATAGGGAGAGCATTAAGGGGGGAAATGAATAAAGCTGAAGATGGAACCCTGAAATGACCTAGACCTAAGGTGGACGGTGAGAATAGGAAGGAGTCTGAGAAAGACAAAGGACGAGGAAAAATCAAGGGACTGAAAGCCAAGCCCGGAGACAACTTCAAACGGGCGCGTCCACTCCGTCCAAACAGGCAGGCCAGCAGAATCAAGGAGCTGGAGGGCCAGAAAAGGCCATACGAATGTGGCAATATCAGGTGGTCCCAAGTTCCAAGAAAGAGTGGGTGTATTTTGAGATTGCGGGCATACTCCAAGGTTGCCAGATTGTAGTGAGCTGTGTATGAAAGCGAGACAGGGACATGAAAGTGATAAAGGGGGGCCGACATGTATTGGTGACAAGGTGGAGTAAGTCAAGATGGTACCGTAGGAGGAGGCGGGCTCAAGAGAAGCGTTTGTGTTTTGCATTTTAAATGGAAGGACTCGGTAGGCATAGAGGAGGGGGCCGTGGAGAGGGTGAGTCAAAAGGTACAGCAGAGAGGAATCAGCGTTGGAACTCTGGAGAAACAGAAGCCTCAAGAGGCTGTTCTGCCAAAAGTCACGATCCATGAGATGTGAACAAAAGCATTCTTTCATCCTTTTATTAAGGGTTACAAAAATTAGTGGTGAAGCTAGAGACATTTCCCCCACCCTGCATGTCTACATTGATCCTGTTGCAGATGTCGAGCTCAAATGCAATGTGGGTACATTCTGGGGTTGTCCCCTTAACCCTGCCATTGAACACTGAGGATCAGAATCCCCACGGGTGACTACTCTTGGGCAAAGTATGAACTCTTCCAAGAAAAATGTGAGAAAGAAATGCCCTATAGCCCAGAAGTTAGAGCAAATTTCCAAACACGCCTTGGGAGAGTGCACGTATGAGTCACCGCAAGTAAGCCTGAAGCAGGATGGTGCAACGGATGCTTTGGCGCTGAGAGAGCTCAGAATAAACCAGGAAGCCAATGTTTTTAAGATAGTTTTACCAAGCAGTGGAAAACGAAGCCGACATGGAGTTTGAGCACAGTCAGAATTTAAGACCAGATGCAGCTATTTTTGCCTTTCTCATTGCTTATCATATTTACTGCCTTCTCACAGAAATCCTATAACATTGCAAATTACTTTTATTCATATTTGCAGAATCTCCTTGAAATGAGTTTGTTTAAAAACTGCAAGATGTTAAAGAGTTAGCCCTATGCCTTTTAAAAGCTATGTCAAGACCACACCAATTACACAGATTTAACACACCTGCCAGATGCTTATGGCAGAAAATACACGTCAAGCAAAAACTAAACATCTGTTGTTCATAAACTTGCGCTAATGCTAAGGAGAAGCAAAATCTCAAAAGCATAAGCAAGCCTTCTATCAAGGAGCGATTCCTCTGGTTGAGGAGAAAACTATACACATGTGAAACAAAAAGATGATAGTTCTAAGACCAATAGTGTTGCACATACATGTATGTATATATGTATATATGCTTAAAACTTTTCATAAATGTTTAAAGACTGTGAAGAAGTCACTGTGAATTGGGTGCATTTGGGGAAGGCTTTTTGAAGTAGATAAGTTGTTCTTTGCCTTGCATTCAGTACAGAATTTGGATTGGCGGGAAGGAAAACAAAGCAGAGGATGTGGAAGAGCCTGCAGGTGAGGGACAAAGGGTGATAAAATAGGAAGTAGAACCAAGTCATAAAGAGACTTCTGGAACAAAGATCCTAAGTTTGGTGAGTGTGTGAAAGATACAGTAAGATCTTTCTTTATCTGTGGTTCATTCGGTTTTGTTTTGTTTTTTTGCGGTACGCGGGCCTCTCACTGTCATGGCCTCTCCTGTTGCGGAGCACAGGCTCCGGACGTGCAGGCTCAGCGGCCATGGCTCATGGGCCCAGCCGCTCCGCGGCATGTGGGATCTTCCCGGACCAGGGCACGAACCCGTGTCCCCTGCATCGGCAGGCGGACTCTCAACCACCGCGCCACCAGGGAAGCCTGGTTCATTCGGTTTTTATTCATTAACTTGGACATTGATTTATTAACTCAGCTAATATATATTAAGCACCTGGTATATATCAGGCTCTCTGTTAGGGCTAGAGCTGTAGTTCTCATCCGGGCTGATTTTCTCCCCAGGAGGCACTGGGCCATGTCTGAAGATGGTTCTTTATCATCACACCGAGGATGGTGTGCTACTGGCATTTAGTGGGTAGAGACCAGGGGTGATGCTAAACATCCTACCATACACAGGACAGCCCTCACACCAAGAAATTTTCTGGCCCCAGATGTCAATATTGCTGCTGTTGAGAAACACTGGACTGGAGGGTTCGGATATCCTAGGTGAAGTCCCTGCCCTTTCAGGATCACGGGGGAACTGACACTGTAAACTAAGATTTCCGGTGCACTGCGCTCCATAATGAAGCAGGTACCGGGAATGGAAGAGCAGAATAAGATGCCACTAACTTTGCTTAGGGTTGAAAAGATTTCTGGAAGAAAGTCACATTGCAGATGACTCTTAAAAGATGAGTTGAAACTTGCCCAGGTAGGAGATGTGGGCGGAAGGAGAGTGTTCAAACATGCAGCACATTTGGGACCAGTGGGTAGTTTGGCGTAACTGGAATATAGGCTCTGTGGTTGGAGGGGATGGTGAGAGATGCGGCTGGGAAGTTAGGCTGGGACTACATCCAGGAGCGTGCTGTGGGCCCTATTCATCTCTCTCCCAGCCACACTCAAGAAGGACAATGTCCACCAAGGCGACCTCGAAGTAGCTGGGTTCTGCTGTTCTGTTTATGGCACTCTTGTCTGTAGATTTCATTTCCTCATCTGGGCTCCGGTAAGCATGTGTCCTCTGAGTTTTGAGTAAAGGTAATAGCGAAATAAAACCCTTGCTGATAATTTGTCCTAAAGATAGAAGCTGTCAGATAATCATTCAGAGTTTAAAAGCTCATGTCATTATTCCTTCAGATGAAGAAAACGGTAGGATAAAAATATAGCAGGGCTTATTAGTAACATCTTACCCATTTTTTCCCTAAATGGTTAGAACATACTGCCTTTCTCCGCTCTTTACATCAACGTTTCTGTTATTAAAGCTGTCTATTTTTCAGTTCTAAATCCTGGGAGGATTTTCCCCATGAATTTAACATGACTGAGGAGACTTGCTCCAGGGTAGAACTTTGCTGCAAATTATCTGAGACTAGGCTGCTTAATAAAGAGACTAAAAATGAATCACAGGCTTTTTGTAGCTTCAAATGTGGAGTTGCCTTTCTCCTTCACCCCCAATTTCATGATTATTCATAACAGAAAGAGGCCAGCTTTATACAATGATTTCATGGAAGAAATGTCCTTTGTGTTCAAAACTGGAGGCTGCCGCTGATACGGGCCAGGAGAGTGTATGTGGAGAGAGTTAGGGGGTACTACCTAGTACTCCTAGGTAGGGGAACTACCATTTCTAAGCTTCTTCAAAGGCCACTCCTGCCCATGCCACACGATGCTTATCACTGGGGGGTGTGCATGACACTCCTGGGGTCAGGCAGTGCCTTCTAAATGGCACTCAGGTTATCTGTTCAAGCCCAAGTCTCTGCATGTGTATAACCATGACCTTACTGGGTTTTAGGTATTATGTAAGTTCTACCAAGAGCAAGTGTATACAAATAACCCATTATACTGGAAAAGGAACCTTAAAGCAGAATTACAAATCTTTCTCAGTGCCCCCTCTTCTGCTTTCTGACTCTTTGCAGGGGAAAGTGTAAGGGGTACCCTACACTCTAGCCTGTGGGAGCCATGAACCCCGCCCTCATTTTTCAGTAATTGATTCTGGAAAGCTTTTCCTTCTTCATATCATCCTGATGTTTGAAAGTTCTTTTTCCTTTGGAGAAGCCACCAAGCTTCCCCTCTCCCCTCTGGTATTTAACCTAAATTTATGCACAGTACTACTTAATACTCTGGTAGGGTCCCTTAGCATGGATGTCAACAGAGGTCCAGCACCAGAGGCTAGACCATTCTAACGGCTTTACGGGAATCAACTCGTTTCATCCTCACAATGTGTCTGTGAAGTAGGTACTCTTTTTGGCCTCATTTATAGATGAAAACTTGAGGCACAGAAAGATGAAGTGACTTCTAAAGGTCACGGAGCTAGAAAGACGGAGAGCCAGCAGTCCATTGTGATGTGATTCATAATAAAAGTATATATTTGGTCTTTGTCACCATTTCTGGCACAGAGCTCCTAAAACCCTTGGCATTTCCTTAGTGATGAGAGCAATAAATATGTCTTCGGTTATGTTAATGAGGTAACTTTTGGACCTCACCTTGCCAGGGTCCCCATCCATGAGATTAGAGGGTCAGAAGTCTCAGTCCCATCCCCCAGCCTCTGGAAAGGGGAGAGTCTGGAGCTTGAATCAATCACCAATAGCCAGTGAATTAATCATTCATGCTTATGTAATGAAGCCTCCATAAAACCCAGAAGGAGAGGGTTCAGAGAGCTTCTGGTTGGTGAACATGTGGAGACTTGGGGGCGCCTAGAGAGGGCATGGAAGCTCGGCACCCTTTCCCACACACCTTGCCCTAAGCATCTCTTCCATCTGGCTGCTCCTGGGGTTTTTGTTTTTTATAATGAACTGGTGATCTAGTAAGTGAAATGTCAGAGTTCTATGAGCCGCTCTAGCAAATTAATCAAACCTGAGGAAGGGGCTATGGGAGCCTCTGGTTTATAGCCAGTCAGAAGCGCAGGTAACAACCTGGGCTTTCGATTTACCTCAGAAGTTGGGGGAGAGCAGTCTTGCGGGACAGAACCCTTACCCCATGGAATCTGATGCTGTCTCCGTGTAGATGGTGTTAGAACTGAGTTGAATTCGCGACACCCTGCTGATATCTGAGAATTGCTTGGTGTGGTGTAGGAAGCCCCCATCCCTGACACCCACACTGGGATTAATTCACAGATGCAGGCCAGTGGGGTTCTGAGGCCCCATCCAACATGGCGGCAGAGTCACACAGGGCCTCAGATGGTCTCACCCAGAACGTCTGAAGGGACTTAATGGCAAATAAATGGTTTTGCTTCTTTGTTTGTTTGTTTTAATGAGCATGGTAGCCCAAGTTTTTTCCACCCCCTTGAGTTTGAGGGCACAGCTGTTGATTGCCAGAATCCTCACTATTCGTGGTTCTTATACTTCTGCTTTGAAACAGCCCAGCTCCACCGCATGAAGCAATTTTTTAAATCATCATGTGTTTACTAGGGGGGAAAAAAAAAACCTTAAACAAACAAGGTATACAGGTAGATTAGGGGATGGGATTAGGAGTCTGGGATGTCCAGCACTGTGTTTTTGAACGACTGAAAGGATTGTTGAAAACAACTGAAGGACTTACATCTTGGCTAGCTTGTGCATTTTCAAAGTATCATTGTTAATACCCATTTCTTCGCCAGCCCAGCTCAGCTGGCTTCATGTTACCACCAGTAATCCCTGAGGAGAGAACAAGAGCCTGGGCTGGTTAGGCCTTCGAGTTGGAGTGGAGAATGTGTGTGCACTGCCTCCTCTTTCTGTAACCAGCACGGTGGACGCTCGGAGGGCAGCCCCCGTTCCAGGCCCACACCCACCAGGAAAAAGGCCAGCATACTAGAGCCAACTCCACAAAGCGTTCTTGAGAAATGGATACTTCGCTCAAGACATTGAGGAAAGATAGGAAAGGACTCACATTATATATACACAGTGTGACAAAAATGTCCAAAACCCCCCATGCAAGGCATCTCTGTTCTTCCTTCCCAGACACCGTAAGCAGCAACAAAGAGAAGAAACAAGAAAATGAGCCTAATAAATATAAGGAAGGAAAATACGGAGGAAGAAAGAACAAAGGAATGGAAAATATTTTTCTTTAAACTCAGGTGAACCAAATATCTTTGTTGGCTGAGTTAGCAAAGGAGAGTCAGCTGGGGGGTGATAGTGAAATAAACTCGTGAAATGAAAGTATTTGTTCCTTCTCTTCTCATTAGGGCTGTTTATTACTTATGAACCACGAGGGTAAAGTGCAATGTCAGGAGAGTGACGATGGTAGAATTCATTCCTTACTGTATGTCTCTGACCATCGACAGTCATCCCTCAGTATCCATAGGATTTGGCTCCAGGGCCCTTCACAGATTCCAGAATCTACAGATGCTCACGTTCCTTATATAAAATGGTGTGGTATTTGCATATAACCTAGGCGTGTCCTCCCGTATACTTTAAATCATCTCTAGATTACTTGTAGTACCTAATACAATGTAGCTGCCATGTAAATAGTTGTCACCATGCAACAAATTTCAGTTTTGCTTTTTGGAGCTTTTTGGAATTTTGTTTTTTCAAATGTTTTTGATTCATGGTTGAATATTAGAAAATGGAACCCACAGATACAGAGAGCTGACTGTATATGCAGTTTGTCAAGAGACGATGCAAGCCACATCTGTTAATGGAAGCCTTCACTGAGGCTTGGTGCAAGAAATCATTGGGTTATCAGTAGATCTCAGCTTTTCAGCTCACAAGTTGCTCAACTATACTGTAAAAGGGAGAAAGTGAATGTCAGGGCCTCAGTTTACTGCCCTTGAACTTGAATATCAGTGGCTTAGAAATGAAGGAAAGATCATATTTGAATGTAAATGTCTAGCTTGCTGTCCTGAATCATCTGAGTCATAAGATAATGCCCTTGTTTAAGGAAAACCAAAGACTGCTTATCTCAATGCTACTGGGTGTCAGCCACCAGGGCCAGCACCGCCCCAGGTACCTCTTGACAAGGCATCCAGCTGACATACTACTGTTTGACACATTGCTGCCTATAAACACATCTGCTCAGGGCACTTGCCACTGCTAGCAGAGCTCAACCCATACTCCTTGAAAGTCAAAATCCTTCATCACTTAGCCTCTACATACCTTTTTAGACTGGGTTTTTGTTCCACCTGTTATCCCACCAGTGCTGAGACTGGAGTAAACTATTCAGCTCTTCTGAATGTGGTTTGCATCCCCTCTCTTCGCACTCCTGGACCTTTGCTGAAATGTTTCCTAATGCCTGGAGAGCTTTTTTTTCTTGCCTCTTTGCATCGTGGCTGTATTCACCTGACCTAAACTTTCTTCAGGCTCCAGCTTAAATCTCCCCACTTGCACAAATTCTTCCACGAATCTTCCCTTCTCTGTCAAAATGAATTTCTTCTTCCATTATAACTGAGAGCACTGTGCACCAACACACAGCATCAGAGGGTTTTTGTTTGCATTTTAATGCATATCCCTGGATTATAGTAGTTACTCCTTTGTACTTACCGATATATAGCATACTATATATTTATTTATTTCTTTATTGTCTGCATAAAGTACAGGGACTCTGTCTGCTTTGTTTATTGCTGTATCCCCATTGTCTGAACAGTGCTTATCAGATAGTAGGTACTCAATAAACATTTTTTAAATTAATAAGTGAGTGACTCATGGGAGCCTAGAAATCCCAGATTGCCCTCATCTTTCCATCACCTCAGAGTGGCTGGCAAAGTGCTTTGCACATGATTCTCGAATCCAGCTGGATTCAAGAGCCAGCCACCGGGATCTGGCTATGTATATCTCCTCTGCTTTGAAGAGGAGATGCGGATTTAACTGCGATTGTACGGCTGTAGTGCTGTGAGGCAGGCAGACATGATGGAGGATGAGACTCTTACAGGAAAATTCTAGGTTAATGGGCAACCCTAATTGCTAAATCTAATTAGGAAGAGGAAATCAGTTAAATTAAGAATCCTTCGTGTAAGAGAACCCAGTAAGAAGCCGTTGGGCAAAATTTTTCATTTCTCATTCACTTCAATCAGCTTCCTTAGAGAAGGCAGCAAGACAGCAGGACTTCAGCAAGAGTATTTTATTGGCCCCAAAGCTAAGCTCTCGTGACTACAGAAGCCAAGAGGAAAGGACAACCTGGTCTTTGGCTACTAGATTCTTCTTTGGCATGTGCTCGGGAGGAAGCTGCCATGTCGTCTCTCCTAAGATTGAAAGGATTATCACTGTGAAAGCTCAGGCTCTCATGCTTGAGTCTTTGCCAGCATGCTTCCAATTTGGAGAGCTAATCCCCCTAATTGGGTACAATCAGACCCATCTCCACTGAAGCCAGCAACACAGAAGCCCCATGCAATTCACCTCTCTTGCTGAAACAGTTACTTGTCTTCAGTTATTTGGTCTGAAAAGATAAATCCTTTACCCCGTTAATACTTGCAAGTTTAAAGTGTTTCCGTCCTCATCTTCTGCAACACCTTAAGAATCACAGGGTCCTTTTTTCTGAGAAATCCAAGAAAATATATTAAAAATGAAGAGATACAATAATATGAATATAAGAATTACCAACATCAATTCCAACAGAATTATTTTATGTAAATACATGTAGTCAAAGCTCGTATTCAGAAGCAGAGTGGTAACCTTAGTATCAGCTCCATCAAGATTCTAGCTAAGCTCTGTCACGAACAGTGTGAATTAGGGCAAGCAATAACTGATTTCCTCATCTATAAGGTAGGGATAAAAATAATACCTATTCACAGTTATTTTGCAAAGATTAAATGAGATAACGCTCATATAGCACTTAGCACTGCACCTGGAATATAGTAACCACTCCATAAGTGATGAGTGAATAAATGAATAAACTGCCAGGTATCCTTCAAACCACTGATCCAGACCTGCTACATTTCTGAGACAACAGGACTTATTCTCATGCCCCAAACAAGTGGGTCCCAAGGCTACTGTTTACAGCTCTTCTGGTTGTAACCTAAGGGGCACCATTCACAGTTCGTACCCCAAGGATTTGTATATTAACTATTACAATTTTACTGCATATTACAATGCTTTTCTAATAGATGGAAAAGTATCAAGAGGAAGGGGAGACTTTTTCTACTTTGCACAAAGGCACTGTACGGGCAAGTCCTGGCCCTGGGCAGTAAAGACAAGCATTGGCGCCAGCTCCCTGCATGAAAGCAAGCTGGGTTAGATGACTGGTTTTAGCCACAGTTGAGCTCATTCACGGGACTCTAAACACTATAAGTATTGTTGAATAGGGCTGAAAAGCTGCTCTCACTGGACAGTCATTTGGTTTGTAAATGTTAGCTACTGTGTTTGCTGTCCTTACTATAATCATTATTTCATTTTACCGTATTATTTATTATGTTCGAATTCATCACAGAGGCCATGCTTGTCTCTGTGACAAGACAATAGTTTGTCAGCATCATCTACCTGCCATAATGAAGATCAAAAGGCAAACCAAGTTAGCATAATGCCATCCTGAAGCCAGCCATCCCTCCCTGGAATTAGGCCCTCTGCAGACCCAGCCTCCCTCTTTGGACTGAAAACAGGTCCTGAATCTGGACAGAGGGCCTGAACTACCCCAGCTGGCTAACTGGGGGATGACAGAAGGATGGGCAAAATAAAACAAGGTTTGTGAGTTCTGGGAAGCAAAGTTAACCATCATGGCAACCACAGGGCAGCAATCAGAGATGGCCTTTTGAGTGGCTACCTGAACAAGGTGTCCTGGGAACCAGAAACAGTCACAAGGACGGGCTGTAGCTCCAGCATAGGAGTCTCTCCCTTCTTCAAGCCCCTATAACACACTATTTGTACCTCCCTATGTCAGACTTATACATTGCCTGGTCATCTTCCTGGAAGTGTGTTCATAAAGGGCAAAGGGTATAAGAACCATGACTCCTCTCTTTCTTTCTTGTTTATACTGCAATAGCAAGTCCATGCTGGTTGATCCACCACTTTCGCAATACACTTCTCTATGTCTTACTTACCGTGGTGGTGGTTACACAACTATATCATTTCTGAAAACCCACAGAACTGTACACAACAAAAGAGTGACTGTTATTGTGTGTGAGAGGTGATGGCAGACACCATTGTTGCCTACCCAGCAGCCTTTCTCCCATACCCTGCCTGCCAATTCCTCTTGTCATTGGTTGGTTTAAGAATGGCCTTTGAAAATGAAAACGCAATGTCAGAGATATTTGTATCTCCACATCCATTGCAGCGTTATTTACGATAGCCAAGACATGGAAACAACCTAAGTGTCCATCAGCAGATGAATGGATAAAGAAGACGTGAGATATATATGATAGAATAGTGTTAAGCCATAAAAAAGAAACAAATCCTGCTATTTGTGACAATGTGGATGGACCTTGAGGACAATATGCGAAGTGAAATAAACCAGATAAAGAAAAATATTGCGACATTTGACATAATTCTTACCAATCAAAGATGTGAAGGTGTGGAAGCTTCTGCTTGTGTTCTTTCTTGAAAAAGCGGTTTTAGGGGGGCTCATGTGCCCTCTTCTTTTGTGGCTTTCGGTATTGTGTGAGTATGTGATGCCTGGAGCTGCTACTGCAATCTTGTGAAGATGAGGGGAGCTAGCACACATGCAGAGTATGGCAGATCAGGCAGGTCATCCTGATAACACTGAGCAGCTGAATTCACTGATCCTGGAGACCCGGCCCACCCTAACCCACTGCTACTACCTCCTGACTTAACTGCTATGGGAGGTAATACATTTTTTCTCATTATTAAAGCTGCTTTATTTGGTTTTCCTGTTACCTACAGCCAGAAACATTGTGATTAATACACTGGTGCCATGCTGTTAGAAATGGGTCAGGAGTCCTCCTGTAGAGTTGTATCCAAGAACAAACACACGGCAGATGTCTGTTATGCCATCGCCAAGATACACTGTTTGTTTTGTTGCAGCATTGTCTCTTGATTACCAGTTGGCTTTTGCTACCTATGGAGCCACTTGAACCTAATTCAACCAATAACAAACTCTAGAAACTTAAGGCAACAGCACCTTTAAGGCTGTCAAAATTTGTCTTGGTTTCCATGATGATCCATTTCCTTTTCCTCCTCTCTTTCTGGGTCTTTTCCTGCTGGATGAATACTCCATTTTCAGCCCCTCACATGTATAGTCTCTTACTGAGTCTGCTCTCAGTGGGGCTTTCCGATGACTTCTTTGTTGTCTTCATCTGTCTAAAGCTTCATCTTTCTTTAGCATTTATTTTCATCTGAAAACTCTATAGGGACTTCCCTGGAGGCACAGTGGTTAAGAATCTGCCTGCCAATGCAGGAGACACGGGTTCAAGCCCTGGTCCGGGAAGATCCCACGTGCCGCGGAGTGACTAAGCCTGTGTGCCACAACTACTGAGCCTGCACTCTAGAGCCCACAAGCCACAACTATTGAGCCCACGTGCCACAACTACTGAAGCCCGCACGCCTACAGCCCATGCTCCGCAGCAAGAGAAGCCACTGCAATGAGAAGCCCGCGCACCGCAACGAAGAGTAGCCCCCGCTCACCGCAGCTAGAGAAAAGCCCACATGCAGCAATGAAGATCCAGCACAGCCAAAAATAAATTTAAAAAAAATTTTTTAAAACTCTATATTCTTCCTTTCCTTCTTTTCTTGACTTTGCATAAAATCAAGGTGGTCCACTGAAAGTTATGTTTAAGAATTAATGTGAAGAAAGCAATCTTTAACTCCTTTATGCCTTTTTAAAAACCGCTTTATTCATCACCTTATTGTTTTATTTTTGTTTTTCATATTTTTCTCTGATTGAAAATGTTTATCATCCAGGTCATTGGAAGCCTCTTTAGTCCTATTGAACTCTTTCAGATTTGACATCTTTGTCCTTTGTTAACTCAGATTTGACGATCTCCTTATTAATCCAACAGAAAGGGCCCCTCCCCTATCCTTTCTGCTCCACAATTGCAAGAAAAAAAATTATTTGCCACCGGCATCTTGCAGGCAGTGTGCCAAGCATGCAATACATCAGGCAGCCAACATTTTTCATCAGAACTCAACCTATTTCATATATCTTTCCCTAAAATGCCTAGCGCAGTCATTTGTTGAGTGGATGCTCAATAACTTAAATTTTTTTGAATAAACTTAAATTGAATGTTTATAGTCAGTACTAGATGACAAGCAACACACAAATTTTGGCTCTTTTGGAACCCATGGAAAAGGACCTCAACACTGGCAGCATCTTGAGATCCCAATACAATTCAAGCAACTCAGGACCATCAAGAGCTGAATATTTGTGATGTGAGTTATCTAGTTCTAGTCCTTTGCTTCACCTTCTGCTTGCTGACACCTCTTGTTCTAATATCTAAAATATCATTATAAGATATCTAGTATGTATAAATTAGTTAATTGGTTAAATGCCAGGAGTTTGACCCTAAGAGGAAAGGTTTGGGAATGTTAGGGGAATTGCAGTATCCAGAATCTTAGCCTTCATGAGGAAGGAGGCAGGATGGAATTTGTATGAAGATTCTCAAAATGTCCACTCAGTTTATTATTATTATTTTTTTTTAGATGTTGGGGTTAGAAATTTATTAATTTATTTATTTTTGCTGTGTTGCGTCTTCGTTTCTGTGCGAGGGCTTTCTCTAGTTGTGGCAAGCGGGGGCCACTCTTCATCGCGGTGTGCAGGCCTCTCACTATCGCGGCCTCTCTTGTTGCGGAGCACAGGCTCCAGACGTGCAGGCTCAGTAGTTGTGGCTCACAGGCCTAGTTGCTCCGCGGCATGTGGGATCCTCCCAGACCAGGGCTCGAACCCGTGTCCCCTGCATTAGCAGGCAGATTCTCAACCACTGCGCCACCAGGGAAGCCCCAGTTTATTATTATTTTTGATTGCAGTATGATATCATACAGGCTTTCATATCTTATTTTTGCTCCTTCTATCACAAGTCCTCAGTTCTCACCTCTGGTGGCAGCCAGATTTCATTTCATTTATTCATTCATTCACTTCAACAGTTACTTACTGTGCATCACCTGGGGGCCCAAGCACACTTCTGGGTGCTGAGTATGTATAACAGGGAGCAAAACAGACAGAACTCCTGCCCTCCTGGAGCTTACATTCTAGTGTGAGAGACCCTGGAATGTAATAAATCCATAAACTCAGGAAGAGCTTAGTTCTTTTTAGATAAATAAAGCTGAGTAAGGAACTGTTGAGGGATGGCCTCTCTGAAGAGGTGCTGTTTGCAATAAGGCCTGATTTTAAGAGACTTCTTATTTTTGAACATTCTTTACCCATTTCCTTTTGTCTCTGTTAGAGGTATCTTTCAGCAAGGAATAGAAAGACTGAAGTCTAGTGATGTGATGTTGGGAAAGTCCCTTTACTTCCCTGGTCCCCACTTTCCATGATAGCAAAATGAGGTGGCTGGATCACCCAGAGGCTCTTTGCAGTTCTGAAATAATAACATTTTGCATTAATAACACTTTATTCCTACAGAACACACACAAGAAATCCCTCTACTCAATATTCGACTTTTCTAACAGTTAACATCTTTTTTTTTCAATATCAGGAATCTAAGTGGTCAATACTCTTTTAATGTTTGTCTATGGGATCACTTTGTTTTGTAAATTGTGTAAAGAGAAGTTGGTACAATCCTAGCATTTTCATGAAATAGGAAACATGATTCAGACATGTTGGTAAGATATACAATACTGGGGACACATCTTCCGTTGGGGTTTAGATTGTCAACAAATTAAACCAGAGAGATGTCTAAAGGGGTTCTGATCTTGTCTATTTCTGCTTGCTCTCCTTTTTTTTTAAGGGATGAAAAGTTCAGAAAACTCAGGTGAGAAATAAGTAAAGAAATAAATATTGAAATGTCTTAAGGCAGCTGTATCTGACCAGGAAAAACAACCACTAAAATGTTTGTCAGTGCAAGGGGGAAGGAGGTAACAGTGTTGATATTTACAGACCTCTGGTGCTCATTTTACCTCGGGGAACTTTATGGACATAAGATGCCAGCCCTCTCAACAGTCAGGGCTGCCTGGTTAAAAGTCAGGTCTCATTATCTCCTGGTTAACAATTCACATTTTGAAACGGAAGACCTAGACTCAAATGTAATCCTGTCTTCAGGCTTGAAGAGAAGCAAAGCGCTATTTTAATCTAATACATAAGTAAAAGCAGGAAAATCCTCTCCGGACAGTAGAAGATGTTCATGGTTCTATTGTACTTCCTGACTGTAAATGCGTGAAAGAAAATTTCAGGAGAAAATATTCCCCAAAGTAACCTTTTAAAATGTTAAACCACTGCATTTTGGAAACCGAGATAAAGAGCTTTGTACTCCCAGCTATTTCTCTGTTCCTTTTCCCTTAACTAAACCTCCTGTGTAATAGTTTCTTTGGTGTGCTTTGTTTTGAAGAGATGTTTCATGTTGCTGCCGTGCCTTGTGTCAGGAATCAGAGGCGCACGGAGTCAAACTTGGCCTTTGGAAAACAACCCGGATAATGACTGCCTGTAGTTATAGAAATGTTTAAATAACAACGGGTTTTTAATTTAATTTAATGTAGGTAAAACTGAGCACATCCTTACCCAATGCCTCTCCTTGTAAGTGGCTACCGTGTCCTGTGGGTAACCTTAGGATAGAACCTGGTAGCACAATCAGAAACATAGTAGGTGCTTTAAAAATATTTAAAAGATGAATGAATGAATGAATGAATGAGTGAATGCTTAATAAATGTGCTTGGTCTGATCCTAAAACAACTTTTTCTTCCCTTTAGAAATTTGGCCTTTTAGTCGTCACTTTTTAACATGTTAATTTCTAAAGTATATGACCATTGAAGAGTAATTAACAACAGAGAGTAATTGACAATATGCCTTATTTAACACTGTCCCTCCTTCCCAAATAAATTCATGCGTTATGACCCTCCAGAGATGGATAGAACAAAACCAGCTGAGATGGGAATATCTGATGGCTTTTTTTCCCCCCACAAACTGTCTTGTATTCAGAGCAAAGCCACAGTTTCAACGGCCTCAGGGGTCCTCACTCCAGGCCCTAAAGTCACCAACCTTCGGGGTAAATTACCCTCCTCCCCACCCCTCAACATTCCCAAAGGTTCATCTCAAATTCTGTTTGTCAAAACGGGAAGTGTGCTTGGTCTCACCACTTGAAGCCAAAAGTTTTAACTATATTCTTTGCTGTTCCTCCAGAAAGACACTCTTCTGAAGTTTCCCAGATCTTACTTTGAAGTGCTCTCTGGAGTTAGCCAAACAAATAGGAAAAGTCTAAGTAAACTATGCAAGAACATCAGCCAGTGGATGATTGGATGAACCTAGCAATGCTGGAACTTGCCTGACCCAGGAGAGAGGGCAGCGCTGAAAGTGCAGTGTTCAGGTCAAAGCCCCGAGGTGCTGACCACCACGGTGGGGAGGTGTGTGTAAAGGAGGGTGCCTTAGGCACCCACTCAGGCAGTAGAGGGAAATGCTTAACCCCTGAGGTATCTCTTCCTTGTGTTTATTTGTTCATCGACAACTTGGAGGACCCTTTAGCATTCCTAGAGAAAGCTGCGGAGTATGAGAAAGTATGCAGTGGAATGGGGGTGTGGGAGTGCCCCCTTCTCCCCAGACACCCTGTCCTTTTCTCTCCACTTCTCACGGATACAGAATCTCCAGGCACTAAATCTACTGGTGATCTCTGTGACCAGACACAAGCAGCTTCCCCAGAGGGCAATGTGATCTCAGCATTACACAGTCGCTTTTTTTTTTTTTTAAAATAAACAGCTATTATTTAACTTATGGAAAAATCTTAACAAGCAAAAGGAACAAAGAATAATAAGCAAACACCTATGCCCACCGCCAGGAGCAAGCAGGTGTGAATATTTGGCTTATTCACTTTAGTTCTTTTTTCTTTAAGAAATAAGATTTTATAGCACCCTCCCTCAAATTAAGTATCTCCACAGCTATTCTCATCACGGTTTCTTTTACAAATTGCTTTGATTTTAATTATGAGCAATTCAAAAGTGCAAAAAAAGAATAGAAAATGATGACTATCTTTATACCCACCATCAAGATTATTTATTTTGCTTTATTTGTTTTAAATCTTGCTCTAACTTCCTATTCTAGAAACTTTCAGGCTTATACAAAAGTAGGAAGAACAGTATAATGAGTCCATGTACCCATCAACACCCTTCAACGATTATCAACTCATGGCCTTGTTTTTGTTTGTTTGTTTTTTTAAGAAGATGTTGGGGGTAGGAGTTTACTAATTTATTTTGGCCGTGTTGGGTCTTCGTTTCTGTGCGAGGGTTTTCTCTAGT
This sequence comes from Delphinapterus leucas, assembly GCF_059928025.1. NCBI lineage: Eukaryota > Metazoa > Chordata > Mammalia > Artiodactyla > Monodontidae > Delphinapterus > Delphinapterus leucas. Next base: position 12,420,089 of record NC_143138.1, read on the forward strand.
GGCAAGCGGGGGCCACTCTTCATCGCGGTGTGCGGGCCTCTCACTATCGCGGCCTCTCTTGTTGCGGAGCACAGGCTCCAGACGCGCAGGCTCAGTAATTGTGGCTCACGGGCCCAGTTGCTCCGCGGCATGTGGAATCCTCCCAGACCAGGGCTCGAACCCGTGTCCCCTGCATTGGCAGGCAGATTCTCAACCACTGTGTCACCAGGGAAGCCCCATGGCCTTGTTTTATCTGTAATATAGATATAGAGGATATAGATTCTGTACGTCTATTCACTTCTACCCATCACATTAGTTATCTATGAATATTTCAGTATGTGTCTCTTAAAGATAACTTAAAAAACATATCTGTAATGCCATTATCATACTTGAATATAATGATAATTTACTAATATTAGCCAATATCCAGTCAGTGTTCAAATTTTCAAATGTCTTATAAAATTTTTTTATAGTCTTTGTGCTTGAATCAGGATTCAGATAAGGTGTACCCATTGCCATTGATTTGATACAACTTTTAAATCTCTTTTAATCTTTAAGTGTGTCCTCTTCTTTATTCTCTCCCCCAATCCCTGTCCCTTGTAATTTACTTACTAAGAAACTGGGTCTTCATTTTTCCTGTAGAATTTTGTACAATGTGGATTTTTCACCCCCGTTGTATTGTTTAACATGTTCTTATGTCTTCTGTATTTCCTGTAAATTGGTTATTGGGTCTAGAGGCTGCTTCAGATTCTGGTTATTTCTGCAGGGCTAGATGACTTCATGGGGGGCAGGGGTGCTCTTCCAGCAGGAAGCAGATAAAGTCCGGTTGTCTCTGTGATATAGGCAGCCTTGCTGCTCAATGCCTAGATTCATTCACTCATCAGGTGTTACAAGTTGATTCATCTCAATTCTATCATTCCTTCATACTTAGAGCAAGAATATTTCTATGAAGAGAAAATCCCCTGTATCTCCTATTTGACTATCAATTGCATGGTTCCTTGGGAGTGGCTGGATTAATGCTTAACCAGTTTACAAAATAAGATAGTTGTTTCCTAGAATCTTCCAGTGATGATCAATTAGGTTCTTGTTTGTTTGTTATTATTATAAACTTATGGATTTAACATATTTGATGTGTTTCAACCCAGTGCTGTTGCTTTTGGTTTTGATGGTTAAATTGTCCCATCTTTGGCCAGTGGGAGCCTCTTTAATTGGCTCCTGAATCATTTGATGTGACTCTTTGATACCTTCCTTGCTATCTGGTATGACAAGTTGTTTCTGGCTCCTCTGATACATTTCCTGCCCCATACCAACAATCAGTGCACTCTAGGAGATGCTATTAGAAACATTAATCTGGGCTCTAAGGCTGCTCATTCGTAGTAGGTGGTCATTACTTCTAGGCTATTTTGGTAAACAAAGTTGGAATATATATACTTTTCTTAAGATGAAATATATCATGAGTTTATGCTGATAATTCCAATTCAGATTCTGGTCTAACCTCTTTGATCTTCATCTGGACCTTCTTTTTCCCACATGGAGAATCTTGAATCTGAAAACAACAGAAAGGCTAGAATTCAAAATAACAAAATTACTCATTTGCTGTCTCCCACAAAACACGCCCAACAGTTTCAGAATAATAATATCAACCCTGTCCCTAACAATAGGATTCTTTTTTTGTTTGTTTTGTTTTGTTTTTTTTTTTTTTTTGCGGTATGTGGGCCTCTCACTGTTGTGGCCTCTCCTGTTGCGGAGCACAGGCTCTGGATGCACAGGCTCAGCGGCCATGGCTCACGGGCCCAGCCGCTCCGCGGCATGTGGGATCTTCCCGGACCGGGACACGAACCCATGTCCCCTGCATCGGCAGGCGGACTCTCAACCACTGCGCCACCAGGGAAGCCCAACAATAGGATTCTTGAACACAGTTTAAGAGAGTTTTGTCTGTGTGTTTTGGAAGATCTTATATTTTCTTAGAGTGTCTTCTGTCAAGGACATATTGTCAAACTCTTGTGTGTAAAATCACTTAGAATAATTTTCACTGTGTGATTTTTTGCCACCTGAATATTCAGGTTCATTGCTTTTATTTTTATTTCTTAGATTTTATTACTTTCAATTTAAAATTGTTCAATTAATTCCAGGTTTTGTAATTAGGTATAAAATATTTACATGGTTCCAAAGTCAAACAAACAAGACAGTGTTTATTCAGAGAAATCTAGCTTCTGTACCTTTCCCTTTCCCTAATAAAATTGCCATTTCTTAATGTTTAGCCTTCCATTGCTTGTTTGCTTTTAAATAAAAGCAAAATATATGTGTGTGTGCATGTGTGTATGTGTGTGTGTGTCCCATTTCTTAGCTAAACAGTGTCATGCCGTACATATTCTTCTCTACTTGTTTTTTTTCTTTTTCAATCTACAAATATATCCTGGAGGTCACACCATACTGGCACAGAGAGATGTTTCTTAGTACTTTTTCAGCTGCATAGTACTCCATTATGTGGGTGTACCTTAGTTTATTTAACTAGTTTCCTAGTGATCAACATTTGTTTCCAGTCTTTAGCTATTGAAAGTAGTCCAGTTATGACAAGCCTTGTACATATGTCTTTTTATCTTTTCCCAGGAGTCTTTGGTGGGACTCTCTGAGGTTGCTGGGTCAAAGAGTAAATGCACATGTAATTTTGTTAGATATTGCCAAATTCCCTTCTGTAAGGGTTCTACCATTTTGCATCCCCACCAGCAGTGTATAAAGAAGCTTGTACAATATAGTTTTACCCACAGCTTTACCGATATAGTACCTTGTCAAACTTTTAGATTTTTGTTAATCTTTTAGAGAGAAATGGATCCCAGTGGAGTTTTGATGTGCATTTCTATTTAAATGGGTTTGAGTAACATTTCATATGATTTAAAGATATTTTCATTTCTTTTTTGGTGAACTCTCAATTTCTCTAGTACTTTTTTCCACAGCAGTGCTATTTAATATAATTCCAGTGATGGAAACATTCTATACCTGCACTATCTAATATAGTAGCCACTAATCACATGTGCTGTTGAATATTTGAAATGGGGCTGGTGTAACTGAGGAATTAAATTTTTTATTTTATTTAATTTTAATTAATTTAAATTTAAATAATCACATGTGACTAGTGGCAACTGTTTTAGATTGCTCAGGTGTATCAGGTTTTTAGTCTAGTCTCTCTTTTTAGAAACTCTTTATATATCAGGGGTACCACATGAGAAAGAGAAGCAGTCCCTGACCTTTGAGAGGCGGCCTGCCTCAGCTGGACCTCAATGCTGCCAGGAGTTTGCTAGGTACTGACGGCTAGATGGGTGTCCCCCGTTGGATATAAAAATATGGTAGAGCACCAGTATGATTCAGACAAGGTCACTCTGCAACCATGAGAGCAAAGCAAAACAAAACAAAGCACCATTTAAGACTCTTCTCTAAGCACAGACAAAAACAAGGTTACTGTGTAAACCACAGAAAACTAAACAAAAAACAAACACACACACACATCTTCCTATACTGGCTAACATGGGCGACTGTTGCTTCTCTACCAATTGTGGCTTTAGCTTTGATTCATTTCTCCCGCCCTAGAGATAAGGTTTAATAAAATATTCAATAATACATTTGCTTACTGTTCCCTGACAGCATCCAATCCAGAGCCAAGCCCTACTTCCTTGAACCCTCTCCAGAATTGCCTAACCAAACCCTAACTCCTGTAAAAAGTCATTTTCAAGACTGCCTTCCTGAATCCCACTGTGGTACCCCGTGGTGGACAGTCTCCTTTGTACAAGGGGCTTAAATCCTAACTTGTTCATCCGCAGGTGTGTGCTTGGTGGTCTTTGGCTGGAGGGCGTTGATTACACTTTGCGATTTCAGTTACTGTTATTCTCCCCAGTTTGTCATTTTCCATTTTACTTTACTAAAGTCTTTTTTACTATGCAAATTTGTAGTTTTAAGAAATAAAAAATAATTTTAATTGCTCTGGATTCCAAATCATAGCAAAGGAAAATTTCCCCACCCCCAAGCTATAAAGGAATTTATTCATATTTGCTTCTAGTACCTGTATGGTTTCATTTTTATATTTACATTTACCTGGAATATATCCAGGTATATGGTGTGAAAAAGACATTAACTTTTTCTAAATGATCATTCAATTATCCCAGGACCACCAATAAAAATCCAACTTTTCCTCTCTATTTTGAGATGCCACCTTCACTGCATTCTACATTTCTGTACTTAATTAGGTCTATTTCTGTATTTTCTCTTCTCTTCCATGGGTCTATCTATCCATTCATGTGCAATATCACACTGTTTTAATATAGAGGCTTCATAATATGTTACTTCTGGGAGGGCTAGCCCCCTGTCCCTGCTCTGCATTTTGGGGTTTTCCTACTATTCTTGGGGATTTTCTTGCCCTTCTAGATGAATTTATAATCTAGTTGTCTTGTTCTAGGGAAAGGCCCTAATGTTAACTTTACTGGGATTACATTAAGTTTATAAACTGACTTAGTGAGAACTGGCATGTTATGGCTGTTGAGTCTTCCTACCCAAAACCATGGTGTGACTTTCCAGTTGGTCTTCTTTTCTATCCTCAGTAGTGTTTTAGAGATGACCTCACATAAGTTCTGAGTGTTTAGGTTTGTGCCTGGGTTTTTTTGTTTTTGTCTTTTTACTGTTAGAAACAGTGTCCTCTCTTCCGTTGTATCTTATATTGGATTTTAATTAGTGTATGAGAAGGTTATTGGTTTTATATGTTAATTTTGTAATCTGAAACTATTTTTATTGTTTAAGGTGGTTTTTTACTGGTTCTTTGGAATTTGCATATATGTAAAATTATATCGCCTACAGAGAGTTTTGCCTCTTCCTTTCCAATTTTTATCCTTGTAATTGCTTTTTCTTGTCTAATTGTATTGGCTAGTACTTCCATCCCAGTGTAAAATAGTAGTAAAGATAATGCATCCTTGTCTGTTAATCACATTATTGAAAAGTTTTTAATGTTACCACATGAACTAAAATTTTGGCTTTCGATCATAAAAAGGCAGTAGTCATCAATTTCTATTCTATTGAATACTTTTAACATGAGTGAAAGTTCATGTTATCAAATGCCTTATCTACCTCTGTGGAGATGATTATATGATCTTTCTCTTTAGCTCTCTTAATATAAAGGATTATATTATTGAATTTTCTAATAAGGAATCACCCCTGCTTTCTCAGAATAAATCCCACTTGCTTGTTATATATTTTTAATGAGGTGATCTATTGTGTGTTTTAATATTTCATTTAAGATTTTTTCCTATGATATTCATAAGTGATATTGGTCTGGAGTTTTCTTTTTGATGCAATCTAGTGTACTTTTTAGTATAGTCTTTCCAAACCTGGATGGTACAAAAACAGCACTGGGAAACAGAGTTAAAGATAAACCTAATTCCTGTAGCAACTAAAATTAAAAATGGAAAATGACACGAATGATTTCAGAAAAATAAATCCAGATCCCCTATTTGACAGGAAAAGAGAATTTATATACCATTCATGTTTGTGAGTAAAATAATCCACTGCTACTTTTTTTTAACTCTCCCTGCACAGCAACTATAATTAGAAGTAAGTTCTATACACACCTTTATTTGCAACAGCTATTGCCAAGCACATCCCCAATTTCTAAAAATGCTTTTATTCTTTAGCAGAGTAAACAGCAAAAGGTGCTTGAAGGCAAATAATAATAAATGTGCGGGGCCCAGGAGCAACACATGCCCAGGGTAAGTTTCTTGATGCCTAAATCCATTTGGCTTTGAAGAGAGCTAAAGAAACAACCATCTGATGTTCAGAAGTTAAGATGAAAAAGTTAAAGAACTACCTCCCCAAAACCCATAACCCCAATCTAATCATGAGTAAAACATCAGTTGAATCCTAACTGAGGGCCATTCTACAAAATTCCTGACCATCACTCCTCAAGACTGTCAAGGTCACCAAAAACATGGAAAGTCTGAGAAACTCTCATAGCCAAGTGGTGCCTAAGGAGTACTGAAGACTAAATGTAATATGGTGACCTAGATGGGTTACTGGAACAGGAAAAGGACTTTAGGTAAAAACTGAGAAAACATGCATAAATCATGGGCTCTATTTAATAACACTATTATTGGTTCACTAACTGTGACAAATGTGCCGTACAAATGTAAGATGTCAGTAATAGAGGGAAATGGGTATGATGTACATGGTGACTCTCTGTACTATCTTCACAATTTTTCCATAAATCTAAAACTATGCTAAAATTAAAAGTGTATTTTTAAAAAGTTAAAGGAGCTTAAAATATAATACAGGTGGACCTTTTCTCCAGATGCCAAAATATATAGAATTAGACCAACAGGTACATGCAGAGATGCTCAACATCACTAATCAGGGAAACGCAAATCAAAGCAATATTGAGATATTCGCCTCACACCTGTTAGAATGGCCATCATCAAAAAGACAAGTAATAAATGTTGGCGAGGATGTGGAGAAAAGGGATGCAAATTAGTGTAGCCACTATGGACAACATTATGGAGGTTCCTCCAAAAATTAAAAATAGAACTACCATATGATCCAGCAATTCCACTCCTGGTTATGTATCCAAAAGAAATTAAAACAGAATCTCAAAGAGGTATCTGCACTCACATGTTCATTGCAGCATTATTCTTAATAGCCAAGATACAGAAACAACCTAAGTGTCCATCGATGGATGAATGGATAAGGAAGATGTGGTATACATATATATACAATAGAATATTATTCAACCATGAGAAAGAAGGAAATCCTGCCATTTGCAACAACATGGATGGACCTTGAGAGCAATATGCAACGTGAAATAAGCCAGACAGAGAAAGGCAAAACAAATGGCATCACTTGCATGTGGAATCTTAAAAAAAAAAAAAAAAAAAAAAAAAAAAACCTCATCGAAACAGAACAGATTGGTGGTTACCAGAGTGGGGGACTGGGGTGGGAGAAATGGGTGAAGGTGGTCAAAAGATACATACTTCCAGTTATAAGATAAATAAGTTCTGGGGATGTAATGTACAGCATGGTGACTACAGTTAATAATACTGTATTGTATATTTGAAAGTTACTGAGAGAATAGATCTTAAAAGTTCTCATCACAAGAAAAAAAATTGGCAACTATGTGAGGTGATGGATGTTAACTAAATTTGCTGTGGTGATCATTTTGCAGTATACCCAGGTATCAAATCATTATGTTGTATGCCTTAAACTGATACAAGCTTGTATGTTCATTATACCACAAAAAAACTGGAAAAAATGTAGAACTGTATTCTTGAATTCCCTATCAGTTTTTTCAAACTACCCACGAGTGTCAACTCAATTTGCAGTTTGCTTTTTCACTCAGAGGTATATTTAAGCTTGTTTTGGTGAAGACGAGTGGTGGGTGGAGTGAAATGGGGAAGTGTTTTGGAAGAAAATCAAGATGCAGAATCAGAGTCCCAGGAGGGACAGACCCACTACCTTCCTTTGACGAGAATTTGCTGGTGGACAGTCTTCTTTTCTTTTTTCTGATCCTTTTCTGTCTCTCCTTCTTTCTTTTTTTTTATTTTGGGGACTTGGTGGGTCAAGCCTTCAATGGAAAACAGAAACAATAACCACCTTGAGGCATCTCTAGCTCCTGGTGGTGAAAACATGAGAGGCTGCCTTGTGGTCAGTCTGGTGGCTCCAGGCTTTTTGGGTTCCTGTTTATTATTGGCTCTTTCTTGTTGTCCACAATCTGTCCCAGAAAACAGCTCAATCCTTAACCCTGGTCTCTGGGTCAGTATTTTCCAAGAGGCTTAGCTTTGATTGCCCTGTTATTCTGCCCAATATAGAGATAAAGCTCTCTTGTTCTTTTGGAAGCAGCCTAGAGTCACCACCCAGAAGATGTAACTGAATCTTCCTCAAGATGTCTATAAAGAGGAACCAGGCCCAGTTCCTCAAATGCATTTTAAAGACACCCAGGGCATTTTTACTCTGTTCTGTGAGCCGTTTAACGATGTGGTGCTCGTTCAGGAAACCTGGGACAAAATCCATTGCAAAAGAGTTCATTATTTCAACCAGGAAGCAAACTATTCTGAGTTTTGTGACATATCAATGTACACAAGTCAAAAGACACAAACACGAGGCAGGCCTAGATGTCACCAATGGCAGCTGTTGTCCAAACAGCTGTGGGGACTGGGGCATGGCCGGCTGCCCAGGACGGCTGTACATTTTAGTCCACTGGGGATCTGAACCTTGAACTTAGAATGTCCTTACTGCAGTGAGTTCCCTTTCCATTGTGTTCAGATCCTCTTCAGTTCCTTCATATATTTTCTATAAGTAGGATGAAAAAAGGACTGTTTGTGGTTTGATTCTGGTGCAAGACAGGGAGCTTGTTTGAATTAACACAAAAATGATTTTAAAAGGAGGATATTCTCTTAGTCTTTTGGGGATACTTACCCAATGCTGTTAGGCTTTTAGAGAGGGCAGCTCTGTTGTTCAAAAGATCACAGCATGATACAATAGGTTTTTGCCTTTAACATTTTATTATGAATATTGCAAATATGTACAAAAGTAGAGACAATTGTACATATAAAGAATCCCCAACCTCAACAATTATCCCCTTAAGACCAATCTCATTGGACATATACTTCCAATCACTCCCTGAACACCTTCCTCCCTCCACCTGCCCCAGTATTTTGAAGCAAATCCAAGACTTTAATCTCCTCTAGAAAGATTCACACCTCTAAAAGGGTAGGACTCGTTTTCAAAACATAACCACTATTCTGTTATCACATCTCACAGATGGAAAATAATTCCTTAATACGTTCAAATATCCAGTCAGTGTTCACATTTTCCCATTGCCTCATAAGTATTTTTTGAATGATTTACTCATCTATTTTCTTTCTTTTACTTTCTTTTATTTATTTTTTATACAGCAGGTCCTTATTAGTCATCAATTTTATACACATCAGTGTATACATGTCAATCCCAATCACCCAATTCATCACAGCACCACCACCACCACCACCGCTTTCCCCCCTTGGTGTCCATACGTTTGTTCTCTACATCTGTGTCTCAATTTCTGCCCTGCAAACTGGTTCATCTGTACCATTTTCTAGGTTCCACATATATGAGTTAATATACGATATTTCTTTTTCTCTTTCTGACTTACTTCACTCTGTATGACAGTCTCTAGATGCATCCACATCTCAACAAATGACCCAATTTCGTTCCTTTTTATGGCTGAGTAATATTCCATTGTATATATGTACCACATCTTCTTTATCCATTTGTCTGTCAATGTGCATTTAGGTTGCTTCCATGACCTGGCTATTGTAAATAGTGCTGCAATGAACATTGGGGTGCATGTGTCTTTTTGAATTATGGTTTTCTCTGGGTATATGCCCAGTAGTGGGATTGCTGGGTCATATGGTAATTCTATTTTTAGTTTTCTATGGAACCTCCATACTGTTCTTCACAGTGGCTGTGTCAATTTACATTCCCACCAACAGTGCAAGAGGGTTCCCTTTTCTCCACACCCTCTCCAGCATTTATTGTTTGTAGAGTTTCTGATGATGCCCATTCTAACTGGCGTGAGGTGATACCTCACTGTGGTTTTGATTTGCATTTCTCTAATAATTAATGATGCTGAGCAGCTTTTCATGTGCTTCTTGGCCATCTGTATGTCTTCTTTGGAGAAATGTCTATTTAGGTCTTCTGCCCATTTTTGTATTGGGTTGTTTGGTTTTTTAATATTGAGCCGCATGAGCTGTTTATATATTTTGGAGATTAATCCTTTGTCCGTTGATTTGTTTGCAAATATTTTTTTCCCATTCTGAGGGTTGTCTTTTGGTCTTGTTCATAGTTTCCTTTGCTGTGCAAAAGCTTTGAAGTTTCATTAGGTCCCATTTGTTTATTTTTGTTTTTATTTTCATTACTCTACGAGGTGGATCAAAAAAGATCTTGCTGTGATATATGTCAAAGAGTGTTCTTCCGGCCTTACCTGGTGGCGAAGTGGTTGAGAGTCCGCCTGCCGATTCAGGGGACATGGGTTTGTGCCCTGGTCCGGGAAGATCCCACATGCCGTGGAGTGGCTGGGCCCATGAGCCATGGCCGCTGAGCCTGCACGTCCAGAGCCTGTGCTCCACAAAGGGAGAGGCCGCAACAGTGAGAGCCCCGCGTACCGCAAAAAAAAAGAGTGTTCTTCCTATGTTTTCCTCTAAGACTTTTAGAGTGTCCAGTCTTACATTTAGGTCTCTAATCCATTTTGAGTTTATTTTTGTGTGTGGTGTTAGGGAGTGTTCCAATTCCATTCTTTTACATGTAGCTGTCCAGTTTTCCCAGCACCACTTATTGAAGAGACTGTCTTTTCTCCACTGTATATCCTTGCCTCCTTTGTCATAGATTAGTTGACCATAGGTGCGTGGGTTTATCTCTGGGCTTTCTATCTTGTTCCATTGATCTATGTTTCTGTTTTTGTGCCAGTAACATACTGTCTTGATTACTGTAGCTTTATAGTATAATCTGAAGTCAGGGAGTCGGATTCCTCCAGCTCCGTTTTTTTCCCTCAAGACTGCTTTGGCTATTCGAGGTCTTTTGTGTCTCCATACAAATTTTAAGATTCTTTGTTCTAGTTCTGTAAAAAATGCCATTGGTAATTTGATAGGGATTGCATTGGATCTGTAGATTGCTTTGGGTAGTATAGTCATTTTCACAATATTGATTCTTCTAATCCAAGAACATGGTATATCTCTCCATCTGTTGGTATCATCTTTCATTTCTTTCATCAGTGTCTTATAGTTTTCTGCATACAGGTCTTTTGTCTCCCTCGGTAGGTTTATTCCTAGGTATTTTATTCTTTTTATTGCAATGTTAAATGGGAGTGTTTCCTTAATTTCTCTTTCAGATTTTTCATCTTTAGTGTATAGGAATGCAAGAGATTTCTGTGAATTAATTGTGTATCCTGCAACTTTACCAAATTCATTGATTAGCTCTAGTAGTTTTCTGGTGGCATCGTTAGGATTCTCTATGTAGAGTATCATGTCAGCTGCAAACAGTGACACTTTTACTTCTTTTCCAATTTGTATTCCTTTTTTTTCTTTTTCTTCTCTGATTGCCGTGACTAGGACTTCCAAAACTATGTTGATTAATAGTGGTGAGAGTGGACATCCTTGTCTTGTTCCTGATCTTAGAGGAAATGCTTTCAGTTTTTCACCATTGAGAATGATGTGTCCTGTGGGTTTGTCATATATGGCCTTTATTATGTTGAGGTAGATTCCCTCTATGCCCACTTTCTGGAGAGTTTTTATCATAAATGGGTGCTGAATTTTGTCAAAAGCTGTTTCTACATCTATTGAGAGGATCATATGGTTTTTATTCTTCAGTTTGTTAATATGGTGTATCACAATGACTGATTTGCATATATTAAAGAATCCTTGCGTTCCTGGGATAAATCCCACTTGATCAAGGTGTATGATCTTTTAAATGTGTTGTTGGATTCTGTTTGCTAGTATTTTGTTGAGGATTTTTGCATCTGTATTCATCAGTGATATTGGTCTATAATTTTCTTTTTTTATAGTATCTTTGTCTGGTTTTGGTATCAGGGTGATGGTGGCCTCATAGAATGAGTTTGGGAGTGTTCCTTCCTCTGCAATTTTTTGGAAGAGTTTGAGAAGGATGGGTGTTAGCTCTTCTCTAAATGTTTGATGGAATTCACCTGTGAAGCCATCTGGTCCTGGACTTTTGTTTGTTGGAAGATTTTTTTTTTTTTTTTTTTTTTTGCGGTACGCAGACCTCACTGTTGTGGCCTATCCCTTTGCAGAGCACAGGCTCCGGATGCGCAGGCTCAGCGACCATGGCTCACGGGCCCAGCCACTCCGCGGCATGTGGAATCTTCCCTGACCGGGGCACGAACCCGTGTCCCCTGCATCAGCAGGCGGACTCTCAACCACTGCGCCACCAGGGAAGCCCTGTTGGAAGATTTTTAATCACAGTTTTAATTTCATTGCTTGTGATTGCTCTGTTCATATTTTCTATTTCTTCCTGGTTCAGTCTTGGAAGCTAATACCTTTCTAAGAATTTGTCCATTTCTTCCAGGTTGTCCGTTTTATTGGCATAGAGTTGCTTGTGTCGTCTCTTAGGATGCTTTGTATTTCTGCAGTGTCTGTTATAACTTCTCCTTTTTCATTTCTAATTTTATTGATTTGAGTCCTCTCCCTCTTTTTCTTGATGAGTCTGGCTAATGGTTTATCAATTTTGTTTATCTTCTCAAAGAACCAGCTTTTAGTTTTATTGATCTTTGCTATTGTTTTCTTTGTTTCTATTTCATTTATTTCTGCTCTGATCTTGATGATTTCTTTCCTTCTGCTAACTTTGGGTTTTGTTTGTTCTTCTTTCTCTAGTTCCTTTAGGTGTAAGGTTAGATTGTTTATTTGAGATTTTTCTTGTTTCTTGAGGTAGGCTTTTATAGCTATAAACTTCCCTCTTAGAACTGCTCTTGCTGCATCCTATAGGTTTTGGATTGTCGTGTTTTCATTGTCATTTGTCTCTAGGTATTTTTTGATTTCCTCTTTGATTTCTTCAGTGATCTCTTGGTTATTTAGTAAGGTATTGTTTAGCTTCCATGTGTTTGTGATTTTTACGGGTTTTTTCCCCTGTAATTGATTTCTAATCTCATAGTGTTGTGGTCAGAAAAGATGCTTCATATGATTTCAATTTTCTTAAATTTACTGAGGCTTGATTTGTGACCCAAGATGTGATCTATCCTGGAGAATGTTCCGTGCTCACTTGAGAAGAAAGTGTAATTTGCTGTTTTCGGATGGAATGTCCTATGAATATCAATTAAATCTATCTGGTGTATTGTGTATTTTAAAGCTTCTCTTTCCTTATTAATTTTCTGTTTGGATGATCTGTCCATTTGTGTAAGTGAGGTGTTAAAGCCCCCCACTATTATTGTGTTGCTGTTGATTTCCTCTTTTATAGCTGTTAGCAGTTGCCTTATGTATTGAGAAACTCCTATGTTGGGTGCATATATATTTATAATTGTTATTTCTTCTTCTTGGATTGATCCCTTGATCATTATGTAGTGTTCCTTGTCTTTAGTAACATTCTTTTTTTTTTTCTTTTGCGGTACGCGGGCCTCTTACTGTTGTGGCCTCTCCCATTGTGGAGCACAGGCTGCGGACGCGCAGGCTCAGTGGCCATGGCTCATGGGCCCAGCTGCTCCGCTGCATGTAGGATCTTCCCAGACCAGGGCATGAACCCGTGTCCCCTGTATCGGCAGGCGGACTCTCAAGCACTGCGCCACCAGAGTAGCGCACATTCTTTATTTTAAGTTCTATTTTATCTGATATGAGTATTGCTACTCCAGCTTTCTTTTGATTTCCATTTGCAAGGAATATCTTTTTCCATCCCCTCACTTTCAGTCTGTATGTGTCCCTAGGTCTGAAGTGGGTCTGTTGTAGACAGCGTATATATGGGTCTTGTTTTTGTATCCATTCATCAAGCCTGTGTCTTTTGGTTGGAGCATTTCATCCTTTCACATTTAAGGTTGTTATTGATATGTACGTTCCTATTACCATTTTCTTAATTGTTTTGGGTTTGTTTTTGTAGGTCCTTTTCTTCTCTTGTGTTTCCCACTTAGAGAAGTTCCTTTAGCATTTGTTGTAGAGCTGGTTTGGTCGTGCTGAATTCTCTTAGCGTTTGCTTGTCTGTAAAGCTTTTGATTTCTCCATCTAATCTGAATCAGATCCTTGCTGGCTAGAGTAATCTTGGTTGTAAGTTCTTCCCTTTCATCACTTTAAGTATATCATGCCACTCCCTTCTGGCTTGTAGAGTTTCTGCTGAGAAATCAGCTGTTAACCTTATGGGAGTTCCCTTGTATGTTGTCATTTTTCCCTTGCTGCTTTCAATAATTTTTCTTTGTCTTTAATTTTTGCCAATTTGATTACTGTGTGTCTCAGCGTGTTTCTCCTTGGGTTTATCCTGTATGGGACTTGCTGTGCTTCCTGGACTTGGGTGGCTATTTCCTTTCCCTTCTTAGGGAAGTTTTCGACTTTAATGTCTTCAAATATTTTCTCGGGTCCTTTCTCTCTCTCTTCTCCTTCTGGGACCCATATAATGTGAATGTTGTTGTGTTTATTGTTGTCCGAGAGGTCTCTTAGGCTGTCTTCATTTCTTTTCATTCTTTTTTCTTTATTCTGTTCCGCAGCAGTGAAATCTACCATTCTGTCTGTTAGGTCACTTATCCATTCTTCTGCCTCAGTTATTCTACTACTGATTCCTTCTAGTGTATTTTTCATTTCAATTATTATATTGTTCATCTCTGTTTGTTTGTTCTTTAATTCTTCTAGATCTTTGTTAAACATTTCTTGCATCTTCTCTATCTTTGCCTCCATTCTTTTTCCGAGGTCCTGGATCATCTTCACTATCATTATTCTGAATTCTTTTTCTGGAAGATTGCCTATCTCCACTTCATTTAGTTGTTTCTCTGGGGTTTTATCTTGTTCCTTCATCTGGTTCATAGCCCTCTGCCTTTTCATGTTGTCTATCTTTCTGTGAATGTGGTTTTTGTTCCACAGGCTGCAGGATTGTAGTTCTTCTTGCTTCTGCTGTGTGCCCTCTGGTGGTTGAAGGTATCCAAGAGGCTTGTGGAAGTTTCCTGTTTCTCTGCTAGTGTTGGAGGGTCTCCTGCAGAGGTGGGGGGGTGGCTCTCTACTCATTTATTTTCATATCTTGTTTTAATCTGGATCAAAATAAGATCCATCCATTGCAATTGTTTGACATGTCTCTTAAGTCCCTTTGATGTATAAAATTCTCTCTTTGTACCTCTCTTGCATGGGCACAACTTTATTTCTAAGAGAAACCTGGTCATCTCTTCACAGTCTGGACTAGCCGGAATTTTTCTACAGTCTAGATTTTGCTGTCTATATCCTCTTGACATTGTTTAACATTTTACTCCGTCCCCTCACAGACTCCCCACTCCCTCCCCACCACACACCTGTTTTTTCTTTTTTAACTTGGATTCGGTAAAATAAAGCTCTTGAGGTGAAACTCAGGGACAATAGATGGCACTGAATACATTCTCCTTTTGAGAAGGTGACTGTCTCTGGTGTTGGGAGGTGTTTCACTTTTTTCCCACGGATACCAGCAGTCCACCAAGTCACCCCCTAATTTGTCTGGAGGGTTGAAAGGATAGCAGTAAATCCCAGAACACAAGCAAACCTGCCTATTTATTTTCTAGAGTTTTAAATAAAAGCACCCAAGTCCTGAGTTTCAAGGAAGCAGCATTTGTCTACACAGAGCATACTCTTCTTTACAGCAGCATTTGGTTTCTTTTAAATAACCTATTTTTACTCAGTTACCCCACCCCACTCCTGCATGCCATCTGTCTAGCCACAGGGGAAAAATAAGGAGAGAAGAAAAGTTGAAATATTTAGTATGTTGCCACCTGAGTCCATTTAGATTACTTCACACAAACTTAACACAAACAGCCTGTTATGTTGATCCTAAAACAGCACAGCAGACTCCTTGCAAACTCCATGCCCCTGTTTTCCTTTCCCTTCCTGCACCACCTGCCCCTCAATCCCCAAATGTTTTAATGAAAGAGCAGTGGACCAGCATTGTTAAGAAGGAAATGCTGAGCTCTCTCCCAACTTGAGATTTGATTCAGATCTTTGGTCCACACACCCTGACCTGTTAGAACACTGACCTCAGGAATTAAGGACTGCTGTGCAAACACCCAAGGTTTCCTTCCCATCACAGAACTAATTATCGGTTCAGTTCTCTAAATCTCTAGAGAGTTCATTTTTACTTCCTTCTTTTTTTTTTGGTGCGCGGGCCTTTCACTGTTGTGGCCTCTCCCGTTGCAGAGCACAGGCTCCGGATGCGCAGGCCCAGCGGCCATGGCTCACGGGCCCAGCCGCTCCGTGGCATGTGGGATCTTCCCGGACCGGGGCACAAACCCACTTCCCCTGCATCGGCAGGCGGACTCTCAACCACTGCGCCACCAGGGAAGCCCTTTTCTTCCTTCTTAAGCAAGGTCTGGCTGGAAGAGGAGCTTTTCTAGAACACTTGGCAAAGCCTCTGGTTATACTCACTGCAAAACAGGCTTAACTAAGTCCTCTCCAAGGGGGCCTTCTGTGCCCTCCGCAGGGGACTTTGCTCTTACTCCCCACCTTCCTCAACACCCAGCGTCTCTGCTCTGCCTCCCCAGTGGGTTAAGGATTCTTGGTTAGTCAAAGGAAAAGAGTAGCTGGTCAAGGAACCTGCCCCCACGGTATTACTTCTAAAACAAAGGGCATTTCTTGAGTTAGAATGGGAGAGATAAAACAAATGGGTTTCTACTAAGATCTGCTAGTTCAATGAGGGGTGTGATTCCCCACCCCAGCCTGCCTTTGTGCTGAGGATTCCATGACCTTTGTGGTCAAAGCCGTGACTCCAGGTAAAATGTAAATGCCTCAGATAGTACAGTGGTGAATGGTGTACATGATCTGGAATCTTAAAAACCTGGAGTCAAATTCTGCCTCTGCCATTTATGACCTTTCCTACTTTGGGGAACTTTACCTCTCAAAGCATCAGGTCTCTCATCTGTCAATGAGGAAATTGAAATACAGGCTTCGTAGGGTTGTTGTCAGGGTAAAAATGAGATAGCATCTCCAACCTACATCAATAATATTGGATCCCGAACTTTCCTCCCTTCCCCCACCCCCAAGGGGTAATAGAGTAAGCCATTTATGAGTCAATAAGATGAATTGGTCTGCCGTACCTTTTCCAACTATAGCAAAGCTGAAATGAAATAAATCGCAGGTTCTGTCAAGGGAAAAGGCTGCGGAGACAGAACTACAGGATAGGCACTCCCTGTGTTTATAGAAAATTTTTAAATGGTAGATGACAAGAAGAAAGTAGAAAATGTAAGAGCAGAGAGAAGGGCATCAAAGGGGAGACAGGTGAACCCCAAAGGTACATGTCCTCTGTGTTGGCAGCTTTGTCCCTTGCTAGTTCTGATTTCATACCACATGTCTGCTTTTTTGGAGACTTTAAAAATGACACGCAAGCCAGAAAGGAAGAATACTCTGGTTGATATATTGCTGCCATAAAGGCAATTTAAAATAGAGGTTTAAAGATTTCAGCTAATTTTCCTAGGCAAATGAATCTTTCATATTACAAATGGCACCATCAAAATCTTATACGTTGAATTGGAATATCTATACATGGTTTTCTCCAGGGAAAACAAGTTATCTCTTCCAAAGGACCCAGTCAAACATCTCTGAGAAGGAGTCATCCCATCCCTGAAGATATGTAAAGTTGCACCCCTCAGGCAACTAGGAGAGAAGGGAATTAACCTAAATTTATTTTCATGAAAGTAGAAATATGCTGGAATCCAGTTTTACTGAAACGGTTGAAATGTACCATTTAGTTTATGTAGTCTCATTAGAGCCGTAGACTGGTTTTATAAAACATACATATGGAGCCTATAACACATTCTCTATTTTCCTCATCAGCGAAAGGAAGTAAGAACAAAATTGAATGCCTCTTAGGAACTCAATTCTTCATACAACAGTATGGAGTTGGATTGTTGTAAGAATCCCGTTTTTCAGCCAAGGAGTCTTATGTCCAAGAGTTACTTGCCTAAGGTCAGTAAGTCAGTACAGATTAACCAGGAGTCCAACTTTAGCCTGCCAGTCCCAAAGTCCTCTTTTTGTTGCCACACTCTGCTTTGCTCTGACAACAAATGAACAACATACA
This sequence comes from Delphinapterus leucas, assembly GCF_059928025.1. Classification (NCBI taxonomy): domain Eukaryota; kingdom Metazoa; phylum Chordata; class Mammalia; order Artiodactyla; family Monodontidae; genus Delphinapterus; species Delphinapterus leucas. The sequence continues at coordinate 12,437,798 of NC_143138.1, forward strand.
AGAAGGTTCTTAGTAGGCACTTAGTAAATGTTAACTTCTCTAAATCCTCCCTTTCCTTCTTCAAAACTTGTATGCAGCTCATCGTATTAGTGACTGGTCCCTACCATAACTTAAGGACCAGAGGACTTCCCTGGTGGTCCAGTGGTTAGGACTCTGGGACTCTGTGCTTTCATTGCTGAGGGTGCGAGTTCAATCCCTGGCCAGGGAGCTAAGATCCCTCAAGCCGCAAGGTGCAGCCAAAAAAAAAAAAGAATTAAGGACCAGGGGTGCTAAGAGCTTCCCCCTGCAGGGGTACAGAGTAAAAGAGGGTCAAGACAGTTTCTGAGAGTAACACACACACACCGACAGACACACACACAAATACACAAACAAAAAATAGAACACACACAGAATTCAGGATTAAAGGCTAAATGGAAATAAGCTACATCTAATAGGTCTATATTAAAGGGGGGTAAGTATTATCGACGCCCCCCCAAATCGTAAGTAGATGTAGTTAGAGAACTGAAATTATGAAGGCACATGATTGTTTGGGAGGAACAGAGAAAATCTAGAAGAGTTGTTATTTTTGTAAGCACAGCAGCCTGGCCAGCGAATCCCAGCAGAGGGCTTCGGATATAGTAGTGCTCAAAAAAACGTGTGTTGAATGACTCACTGAATCTGGCCATTCTGTTAGCAGTTATAGCTTGCCATGCATACAATTAATTTGGCTACAGCTATGGTTTCCTAGAATGAAGTTGGCTGAAATTAATACATAGAGCTGTGGTCTAGTTCACAAATAAGTTTAGCAGGTGAATCCTGGTTCAGTGTAGGATGTTCATGTCCTAATTCCTGAGGGGAACAGGAGTCTATCAAAAGCCCTGGGTCAGGTCCTTCCCAGCACATAGCTTAAGACTCACTGAGAAGTGCTATTCAGAGCCTAGCCACCAGAGTAAGAGATGAACGTGAAAGATGGTCTGTAGATCTTCACAACATGTCTAGGGCTGTGTCTTGCAATTGGTGTCCTGGGACAGGCTGAGCCCTAGAAGGACCAGGTTGGTTATGTCTAGTCCTTTCCTAAAATAAAGTTGAAGAACAAACGGGGACACAAGTGTCTGCAAACTACTATTGTCAAGTGTTCTTTGCAATAATTTTTTGAACTCAAGATATGCCTCTTAAGCATGTTTTTCTTCCTAAATTTTTTTTTTTTTTTTTTTTTTTTTTTTTGCGGTACACGGGCCTCTCACTGTTGTGGCCTCTCCCGCTGCGGAGCACAGGCTCCGGAAGCGCAGGCTCAGCGGCCATGGCTCACGGGCCCAGCCGCTCCGCGGCATGTGGGATCTTCCCGGACCGGGGCACGAACCCGTGTCCCCTGCATCGGCAGGCGGACTCTCAACCACTGTGCCACCAGGGAAGCCCTTCCTAAATTTTAAAAAAGTCTATTCTGTAAGAAATGGAGCCTATACGCTTGTTTCCTGTACTCATCAAACTGATGCCCAGTTAATGGGAGTTGATGACCAAATATCTTTCTATTAAAAACAGGAAAATACCTTTCGTTCACTGTAAACAGATTAAAACTCGAAGATGTTTGAATTTGGTTTGAACTGTGTTGCCATAAAGCTTCAAGTGAGATCTCTAAACTAAAAAAAGCATTTTCTAAGCCTTACTCTCATTGTCATGCTTGGCTTTCAGAGCTCCTTGATACGCACAATACACATTCTGCTGAGAATCAGGGAGAAAAAAGGTAATACTGAAACCACAAGACAACAGTCAACCTCATCCAAGTCCTGTCAATTAACTCTTTTAAGACCCTACAGAGCAATTCGATGACTAGCTATTCAATCTGGTCATAAAAAATGGTTGGAACCTTTACCACCACCTAGAGGCCATTGAACTGAACTGCAAAAACAAGGGGAAAATGTTATTGAAGTGACTGTAAAGTCCCATGCATATTATGGTGTTTCCATTACCGTATTGAACTGACATAATATTAGATCCCTGAGAGAAACAGATGATCCTCAGAAAAGAGATAGTTTCCAGCCTCCTGAACATAAAGTAGGTCAAAGAATGGGGAAGACCATCTGGAAAAAGAGGTTGTTCCAAAAATATTCCTGACTTAGTTTAAGTTGCCACTTCCTGTACCAGCAACTATATTTTGAAGAACATATGTTCAACACGTGCTCCAGAAAGGCAGCCATTAATACCATCATCTTGCTTCCTGGGGAAGGATGGCGTAAGGGGCAAACAGAAATGAATATGTTGGAATCCAGCTTTTTTGTGGTTGTAGAGTCCTACCATACTGTTCTTTATATCCTGGAACCTAGATTCCTTGTTCATTCTTGATTTATTTAGGCAAGATCAGAAGAAGCAAATTTAATATGTATCCCATGATTCCATTCCCTTGAAAAAAGAATCATTTTCTTTTAATGTTTACGGAACAGATCAAAAACGTCCCATCTGAGACACTTGAGAGAAGGAAAAGGAAAAAGAAAAAGAATAAGAAAGGGTCTCTTTTTCCTCCACATACTACTTTAAAAGAAATATGTCTTCTATGATTCAGACTTTGCCTCTCAGTAAGGGTCTCAGTCCATTTTGTATCTATACAACCAGGTTGCTGGTGACCTGAAACCACCTTAGGTCTACTCTGGATTTGGGTGGACTTCTTCTCTGTGGAACACCAGCAGAAAGTTTGGATGTGAGCTACTGGATACCAAGACCCTTCCCACAACCAAACAGACCTTCTGGTGGAGGTTCTGGAATTGGCTATTGGGTTTTAGAACCTGTGGCCAATGGAGCAGATTGTTATTTAGTCTGTAGGGAATCTCACCAATGCATAACTACTTAATAAATGACCACCAGGATCCTCCCTGGAGACCAGAGAAGCCTGTGGATACCTCCCCTGCCCTCTCCCTCTTGCCCTTTCCAAGTCATCAGTATCTCCCTGGAAGGAGTTTGTACACATGTCTGGTGCCCCACGTTTTGTGGCTGCTGCCCAAGGAATGGGCCCTTATATTGCCTGCCTCTGATAGCCAAAATGGCTTACATTTATAAATCCCACAGGACTACAGAAAACCAAGAAGCAGTTCTTAACAGGCACAGGAGCTCTACACCATATGGCTATACGCCTGGATGAAGCCCAGAAAGAACAAGCAAAAATGCCCATCTTCCAGTTTCTCCCTAGAAGATACTTAACTACATGCTTTCCCAGCTGCTCTCTGAAAGTCTGAGTTCCAGTCAACCTGCATCTAGGTGCTGACTGCCATTCTCCCCTTTGGGACAGTCACAGATCTTGGCATACCCTAAGCTACTGGGGGGCACCAAGAATAAAGAAGGCAGCTTGGACAATCGCAAAGATTTGAGAGAAAACCAAGAGCTTGGGCCAAGTTGATTGATGAGGTTCACTGTCTATACAAAACCACTGCGTCAAGGCTGGGAGAGGTAGCTGTTTTATCTAATGCACAGAAGCCAACACAGAGAATTGAGGAAAGTAAACAGAGGAATATGTTCCAAACAAAAGAACAAGATAAAACTCCAGAAGCAGACCTTGACTTACCTGGAAGTTCAAAATAATGGTCATAGGGCTTCCCTGGTGGTGCAGTGGTTGAGAGTCCGCCTGCCGATGCAGAGGGACACGGGTTCGTGCCCCAGTCCGGGAAGATCCCACATGCCGCGGAGCAGCTGGGCCCGTGAGCCATGGCCACTGAGCCTGCGCGTCTGGAGCCTGTGCTCCGCAACGGGAGAGGCCACAGCAGTGAGAGGCCCGCGTACCTCAAAAAATAATAATAATAATAATGGTCATAAAGATGCTCACCATGGTCAGGAAAATAATGCATGAACAAGAAAAGTATTTCAACAAAGAGGCAGAAAATATTAAAAAGTGCCAAATGGAAATCACAGAGCTGACAGATAAAATCATTGAACTGGAAAATTCAATAGAGGGATTTAATAGCAAACTAGATCAAGAAGAAAGGATCAGTAAAGTTGAAGGCAGGGCAGTGGAATTCATCCAGTCAAAGAAGCAAAAAGTAAAAAGAATTAAAAAGGGAAGAAAGCTTAAGGGACTTATGGGACACCATCAAGCGGGCCAATATATACACTATAGAGGTCCCAGAGGAGAAGAGAGAAAGGGGCAGAAAGCTTATTCAAAGGAGTAATGGCTGAAAACTTCCCTACCTGGTGAAAGAAGTAGGGAGAGTTTCATACACGATGAATCCTAACAGACCCTCACCTAGACATATTATAATTAAACTGTCAAAAGTTAAAGACAAGGAAAGAATTTTAAAAGAAGAAAGAAAAAAGCAACTTATTACATACGTGGGAACCCTCATAAGACTATCCACAGATTTTTCGTCAGCAACTTTACAGGCCAGAAGGAAGTGGTACAATATATTCAAAGTGCTGAAGGAAAAAAACGCTGCCAACCGAGAATACACTATCAGACAAGGCTGTCCTTCAGAATTGAAGGAGTGATAAAGAGTTTTCCAGACAAGCAAAAGCTAAAGACAAGTTCATCACCATTAGACTGGCCTTAAAAGAAATTGTTAAAGGAAGTTCTTCAAGCTGAAACAAAGATGCTAATTAGTTACAGGAAAACATATCAAAGTATATAACTCATCAGTAGAGATATTAAGTCCTGAATACTCTAATGTCATAATGGTGGTAAGTAGATCACTTATAACCCTAGAATGAAGGTTAAAAGACAAAAGTATTAAAAATAATTAGAACTACAATATAATTTGTTAATGGACATACAGTGTAAAAAGATGTCAATTGTGACACCAAAATCATAAAATGGGGGGCAGTATATATATGTAAAACTTTGTATATGTTCAAAATTAAGTTATCAGCTTAAAGAGACTATTATTAATATAAGATGTTTTCTTTTTAAAATACAATAAAATGCACGAGCATCAGAGGGCCACATCACTAAAGTACCACCTAGTGGTCCAGCCTCTTGTCCCGAGCATCCTACGGTGAGTAGAGCTGAATGGAACTATGCCTATAGATGGGCTACTTAGAGCATGAAGAAGGGGAGGGCATGCAGACCGCCTTGTGTCTTCTGGGTGCTATGTGTGGTATAATGAATGACTGCTTGACATCCAAAGTGATTTGAGGTTAGTGAGCAAAATTAATAAGTAGACTTCAAAATTAAGTTTTCTTCCCAGTTGGATGATGTCAAAATGAACAGCCTGCAGATGGTTTTCATTGCATGTAACAGGAAAATGTGTGCTTTTGCCAGGTTTGTCCGCTTTTGCGTCTGGGACTGTGGTGGGGTATTGAATGGTCCTCTGTGGTTAGAAGCTCTCTCCTTTTATGGTGATGCCAGAGGTAGGATTGGCTCCAGGGATCTCAGAGCATTCATCTTTCCACTCAAGAAAATTGCCTTCCACCCAATGTGATTCTTTGAAACACAAGGACAATAGAGTTCACTGAGACTCTCTGCTGGTAATTAACTGCCTTGGGGCCCAGGATTCTCAGATGGGAGCTCAGCATACTTCTTTCATTACAGGGAAACCATTCAGACCTCCTTTGATGAAAGCAACCAGAGTTGGCCGCGGAAAGAATTATACTTTAGAAACAAGCAATTTAGAAAAGCAACAGACAGTAGGTTTGAGGCATCTCTTTAATCCAAATGGGAATGGTAAGGAAAATGCCACGAGAGAGGTTTGGACATGTTAGAGGTTTGTGACAAATCCAGGATAACAGGGAAAAAAGTATCACATGGCTGTCAGACAGTGTCCAGTGAAATCTCAGTTGGGTGAGAATGGCATTGACTGAGTTGGAACCATGTGAAGATGGGGGTCTCTTGAGTTACACTTGGTGGTTCTAAGCCTAGACTAAGGCAATAACAGAAAGACCAGTGCTGTGCAAAGAGAGATTCTAAGAGAGGTCTCCTCAACCATGGATAAGCCAAGGCATGCCCTGAAAGTCATGAGTTGGGCTGAGGGCAGGTAGCTCTGTTAAAAGGGAAACTTTGCAACCTATAGCGGAAGTTAGAAGGGAAAAGGTAGGAGAGAGTTGGGGCCCAAAGCATCCAACTGCTCCGGTGCCAGTTCTGGTTTCAAGATACACATCCTTGCTAGAATAACTCTTTTTCATCCTTTAAGCGCTCTCCAGGCTGTGTGTTTTTAATTAAGAAAACTACAACTCAGAATCTATTTAAATTACACTGTGAAAGTTGAGGCCCTTGAACTAAATAGAGGCTTAGGTCTAGTAAAGTGGTTCCAAACAGAAATGCCTGAGAAATTTGATTCTTTTTTTTTTTTTTTTTGGAAGGCTTGAGGGTAGGAGGAAGCAGAAGTAAGAACTCTTTGGGACTTTGTTATATGAAGATCTAGCATTCCTCTAGGGTTTCAGATGGAGTGTTTGCTCTTCTGTGATGATGGTGATTGGCGATCAGGATTATCACAGCTAATTGTAACCATTTGGGGGACTGCTAGGCACAACATGAAGTATCGGATTCATGGGCTCTGTGGTATACCCGGCTTCAGGAATTTGGTGTTTTCATCTTTTGCTCTCATAGTACTTCAAACTGCACCAGTCCCCAGACACCCCTTGAAAACGTGCAATCAGAACCACCGTTTATACGTGCAGAAGCAAAGACACACATTGTTAAGGGAGAGATTCAGGGGAGTCCAGGGTGTCGTATGACTGGGGACATTGCTCCTGACTCTTGTCCTGTTACAACCACCATTGAATACAGCTCTTACCCAACCCTCTCGCTTCCTGTGCTTCTGTGTCAGTGAGGTCTAGCTTTCCTGTGGAATTTTAATTATGGTCGTTTGGGCCTATGCTAACCTCCTGTTTGTGCGATGTCCTGGTCTTGAACATATAGAAGCCGGTAATGTCATGGGACAGGGGGCGATGTGCCTGGGTAGACTGCCATCCGTGTCCACATGTTCCAACATCACTGAAAGGACTGGATTCCGTGATGGTTTTTCCATCTTAGCATTTAACTGTCCTTTCTAGAAGATCAGCCTCCCTTTTCACCTCCACACCACAGAAACCACAAAGAGTTATAAATTCTTTAAGTTAAAAAGTTGACAAGAAAGGATAAGTCCTTGCTTTAGAATTAAGCATTCTCAGCTTGAAGGCTGTCCTATCTTTCCTGTAGCTCGAAGTCTATATGCTTGACCAGTAATAGTGACCCAAGGCTGCTCCTCTGGCAGGACCTTCCCAACAGGTCAGGACCTCTGTGGAGTCAAAGAAAAGTATGGTCACCCTGTCCAGTTTCCCATTCTTTAACTGGTTTATAAAAATTAAAATTGAATTGAGTTGAATTGAATTCAAGTGTTTAGAATAATGGCTGATTCATGCTTGGGGAACAAACATTTATTCATTCATTTATTCATGCAACAAAATTCTGCCATCCTGAAGCTCACAGCCAAACAAATGGCTTTCAGAAAGATGCCCAAGGGTACAATGAGGATGGAGAAAACATTTGAAAATCCAAAGATGTAGAGCCCAAACTTGCCAAATAAGAATGACAGGGTCTACCTTAACAGCAATAGAGAGATTGGAAACAATGAAAAATTACGTCTAAAATTTCACAGCTTGAAAGTTTTTTCAATTTTATTTATGGAGGCTTATGTTTCTACACAACCAAAGGATTTCAAAAATGGGCTACATCAGAGGGCTTTTGGGGAAATGCTTTAAAATAATGAGGCTTTTGAAAGCAAAGCGTGTGTTGCAGAATAGGCTGTTCATTTTCCTTTGGGGTGGAATCATTTCCAGAAACACAGACCATCTGAGTTCGTAAAACAAAAGCTTGAGTTCCAATAATATGGACTTTGAGCAGATTTCACTACTCAGTTTGAAACATAAACTTGCAAGGAAACAAACAAGGCTTGAGGCCCAAATTCAAGCTTTCCAAGGACAGGCCATTGGTGCGCAGAGATCCGGGATAGGAAAATGGGATTCTCTAGCTGGAGGTACCAAGTGTGCTGTAACCTCTCCCTGCAGAGGAATGAGCTATCCCTCTAACCTCAACCCACCAGCTTGATTTGGGGCCTTTGGCAACATTTACTGACTCCTGGCACCATCAGAAAGCCCAAAGGAACAACTGCTCATTTGGTGCAGATGGCAGAAAGAGAGCTTGGATGGGAGATCTGCTTTGATGCGCTGATTTTCTCCAGCTGAACGTCCACAGCACTTAAGGCAACATGATTTCCTTTTGCTTGGTGGAAGCAATGTCAGTTTCTGTGGGCTTGAGATACTTGTATATTTAGAGAAGAGGGAAGGGTGTCCCTGCACCAATCATCTTTGAATATCTGGAAGCTCAAGGACAGAGATAAATGAAGCCCCAAAGGCCTAGGGCATTTAGTTAGAGTATAGCGATCACTCTGGCTCTTTATATAAACTGTGAACTGCAGTTAATACACTGTTCGCTATATAAGTTAAGAACATTCAGACTCAATAAATAAATTCAATAAATATTTGATGAATGAATAAATGGTGGTAGAAACCAGTCAATACTATAAGTCCTCAGTGGTGGGTGTTTCAGGGGGGTTTTGATCCATTCTCCTCTTCAGCCTCCATAGGTAGCAAATCTAAGCTGAACTTAAGCTTAACTTGAAGGACATGGGTGAAATGAACTGAAAATAAAAGCACTGGGTCTAGGTCAGTCACAGAGTGAATAATAAGTGCAGCCACCATTATGTGTTGGCCATAGTTTGGCAACCAGCGTGGTTGGGCTCTTTTGAGAACTAGGAGCCTAAAATGGTTAGACTCCTGGGGTCAAGAACCAGAAGAAGAAACCTATGGTCCTTCTGCTCGACCCAACAGGTTTTCACTGCTTTCTCCCCGAAACAAGTGCTTCTTCTCATCCTCATCTCTTTACTCTCACTGTGCGAGACACTTGAAATGCCCTCACTTAAACACTCTACCTGTTGAAATTATACTCATGCTTCCTTGTCCCGCTTACTCAAAAGCTGCCTCTTTTATGAGTCCTTTCCAGCCTGAAGTTACTTCTCCTTCTTTTGAGGCTTTGTAGTTTTGTTGTTTTTTTTTTTAATTTTGCAGTACGCGGGCCTCTCACTGTTGTGGCCTCTCCCGTCGCGGAGCACAGGCTCCGGACGCGCAGGCTCAGCGGCCATAGCTCATGGGCCCAGCCGCTCTGCGGCATGTGGGATCTTCCCGGACCGGGGCACGAACCCGTGTCCTCTGCATCGGCAGGCGGACTCTCAACCACTGCACCACCAGGGAAGCCCTGTAGTATCTTTGTAACTCGGGGTACTTAGATATTTCCTTGCACTGATATTATTAGTGAGCTTCTCTTGTCTATCCCACGAATTTATAAATTCCTGGAGAAAAAAATAGGTGTGTGTGTGTGTGTGTGTGTGTGTGTGTGTGTGTGTGTGTACATATATCTTATCAATATATATTAATAATAACATGACTCGGGAACACGATGGATGCCAAGATGGCAATGGATGTTAATTCAATAAACTAAGCCTCATGCCTGGCACAGGGAAGACCCAGCTATAGAAGGGCTCATTGAACTTTCCTCTAAGAATGTAATTTCTTAGACCCACTCATGTAACCAAGATGTCAGCAGAGTCTCCCTGCCCCCTGGTATCAGAGATCTGATAACCTAGTTGAAACCCTACTTCTATGGCCTGAGATAATGCAAATCCCTCCTCATAATTTCTGCAAATTCTTGCACCTTGTTTCCTCCTGTCTCTCAGCCTCAATGCTCTCATCTCCAGGCCTGCTGACTCCTAAACAGCCTGCCAAGCTGTCTCTTCTTGTTTCAGCAAGAAGTTCAACCACAGCAAGCAGTCCTGATTGTTTTGTAGATGTTATTCAGTTGCAGCGCAGGGACATTCCACAAGTTCAGGTTCCTCTACACTCCCTCTTCTCCCCTCACCATTCTGGCGTTATAAATAAATCCCTCCTCCCTTCCCTTATACGGGCAACTATGCCTATACCACGTCCCTTGGGGTTCTCATCTACTACCTCAAAGGACTTACTAGAGAATTTCTTCCAGACCTATACGGTGGTCTTACAAGAAGAATTCTGGAGAATATTTTCTCCATTCATTTCCTGACAATATGCCATTATATTGGACCGTGATATAAGGAGCCTGTTTGGGGTCTTCCGGTTTTCCATATACTTAGAACCGGATCAATCAGTATTGTGTGCTTTTTTTTGCTTTTTCACTCAGTCTTCCTTATTTCCAACTCTTAGCTCCTAGTTCTGATTTCTTTCATTCATTCGTTCATTTATTTATCTGAGATACATGTATTGAGAACTTACTACGTGCCAAGCACTTATTTTATAGAAACAAATAAGACCAATTCCCTGTCTCCGGGAACTTGGTTAAAACTGAGCCTGACTTACCTATTTGTTCACCTAGTCGAAGGAAAATAGTTCTAGGTATTTCCTCTTATACTAAGAGGTAACAGCTCCTTACACGACCCAAGGCTCTGACCAAGTACCAACTGCCTACGCTTTTAGTAGATACTTGGGCAAGCTTGGTTTAGTAGAAGAAATTAGTAATAAAATTAAGCTTAAGACTAACTGAATATTAGACCTAAAGAAATATCTGAAACCCAAAACAGCTAGTTGAAAGTTAAAGAATGGGCTTACTTACTCAATCCTTTTGGAACAGGTGAGGATGTTGTGAAAATAGCCTTCCTCTTATGACCTTTAAAATGTTCCTATGAAGACCAAATATTTCTCTTTCTTGAATACAGATACTTTCCTTTAAATATCCTTGAACTGTTTGATCAACTTCTAGAGCTAAAACACTATGTACCTTCATTAGCTATCAAAGAAGGAGCCAAATATTTTGAAATGCTTGTAATCTTTTTAAACTGCTGTATCAAGATCAAACTTACTTTCTGACTTACTGAATTGTAGAAAGAAGAGCATAAACTGTACTAAAATTAGGGTGACTTTTGCTGGCACTGTAAGGGAAAGAATGGAAGGGAAGTAATACTTATTAAGTATTTCTTCCATGCTGAGGGCAGTGCTATGTACTTTATATGCTATTTTCTTTAATCCTGAGGGGAAATCTCCTTGAAGTAGAAACTGCTGTATTGTTGTCCCCGCTTTAGAGATACGGAGAAGGTGAGAATGAGTCTGACCCGTGACTCCAAAGCTCATTCTCTTTAATGGCGATTCCGTTTAAACAGGGGATTTGTCTCCTTATCGAATGAACTTCTGAGAGTTAATTCATGAGCCCCCACTCAACACTCAGCTGCAGAATTCCAAAGATACTTTGTCCACAAATTATTAAGCTGTAACTCATAATTTCATGGGTATTTTTGTTTGCATGAGGATTATAGTTGACACATTCATTTGTAGGAGGAAAATATATTTCTTGTATTTCCTTAGAATGGTATAGAGGGGTGAGGAACTGCAGGTGGGGTTGTTTATAGTCCTCTAGTATCTGACTCATTACATTTTGTGTTAAATAACATTGATAACATAGCAGCTGATAAAATCGATCATTTTGAAATTCAAAGAGAGAGGTCCTCTAGTACAGTGTTTCTCAAATGTTGGTCTGTACACAGGTTAATCAGAATCACTTGGTTAGTGTTACAAAAATACAGATTCTTGGGGCTCTCCTGGGCCTTCTTCAGCAAAGTCTTCAAGGCAGGATACTGGGAATCTGCATGTTAAAGTTTCTAAATTGACTCTCAGTCATCGCCTGCCTTTGGAACCACTTAGCCAAGTCTATCTTCAACTCAGTAGAAGAATCCCCCCAACACATCTCTGATTTGTAAGCAGGCAGCCTCATCGTGGACACATACGGAGGTAGAGAATTTACAACTTCACAGAGAGGTTTTGTGTGGGGGGAGGGATTTTTTTTCAATGGGATAACACTGTTAGTTTCTTAATTTAACTTAAAATATGTCATCTTAAAACTTCCATTCATTGGTCCCAAATCTGCCCTCAAAAGATTCACAGGATACATGAAATCCCTTACAATATGAGCCTTCAAATAATCAAAGACAACTAATACAGTTTGCCTTTGATGTTTTCTTCTCTGGGCAAAGGCATTCCTTTAATCCTTTCTTATTGGTCACATATTCAATAACCTTCCCTCTATCGAAAAGACAGTCCATAGAAGATCAAATCCAGTAGCCAAAAATATAAAAATTAATAGTATGGAGTGTAAATTAAAATAACATTTTATTTTATTTTGTACTCATCAGAATGGCAAAAATTAAAAAGAGCAATAATATTTATTGTTGGTAGAGATGAAGGGAGAAGAGTATTCTTTTATGTTCCTGGTGAAAATGTTCAGTTATACAGATTTTTGGAAAACCATCTGGCCGCATCTGTTAAAGTTAAATCACGTGCACACTTTGACTCAATAATCCCACTTCTGACAATCTATCCCTCAGACATAAAAAGAACTTACATACAATAAAAATGCCACATTTTGGCAAGAGTAGGGAACAATTAAAACTATCATACACTCCAGGTAGATGTTTAAATTGATACAACCACCTTGAAAACCTTTTTGTCCGTGTCTTCTAAATCTGAACATATGTATGCCTTGTGATGCAACTGTACCACTCTTGGTATATGCCCACCAGAAATGTGTACATATCTTCACCAGAAGAAATGTAGAAGAATGTTGACCACAGCACCATTCATACTGGAAGCTACCCAAACATTCATCAAGATTAGAATGGACAAAGTAATTGTCGTATCCATTTATTGGTATACTGTACAGGAATAAGAATGAACACATTATAACTCCAAACATCCATATGGGTGAATCTCACAAAAGAAGCCAGGCATGACAGAGTCCAAATGCATGATTCCATTTATACAGTTTAAAAACAAAATTCAGAGAAATCAAGAGGGTAGCTGTTAATGACAGAAGGAGGCACAATGAATGCTTCTAGGGACCTGGTAATGTTCTGCTTCTCGACCTGAGTGCTGATTATATGAATATGTTTAGTTTTTAAAAATTTATTGAGCTGTATACCTCCGATTTGTGCACCAAGTTGTTGTTTCCCCAAAATAATCACATGTGTAGGATTTTTAATGCATTGTTCTTAGTGAAAAATTATTAAAAAAAGCAAATGCTGATCAGGAGAATGAGATGGCCAATAAATTATTGTATATCCACATTATGGATATTATACAGCCATTAAAATGAATGAATTGGGGCTTCCTTGGTGGCGCAGCGGTTGAGAGTCCGCCTGCCGATGCAGGGGACACGGGTTCGTGCCCCGGTCCGGGAAGATCCCACATGCCGCGGAGCGGCTGGGCCCGCGAGCCATGACCACTGAGCCTGCGCGTCTGGAGCCTGTGCTCCGCAACACGAGAGGCCACAACAGTGAGAGGCCTGCATACTGCAAAAAAAAAAAAAAAAAAAAAAGAAGAATGAATTGGCATTATACCAAATGATGTTAAATTATTTTCTTGAGATATTGTTAAGAAAAGGGAAATAAAGAAAATTATATATTATTCCCATTTTGGTAAAACAAACAGTAACCAAAGCAAGAACAAAAAGTGCATTGTATATGTTAAACCTTTAATCCTCATAACAACCCTATGATATTGTAGGGTTATTATTCCCATTTACAGATGAAAAAACAGAGGCAAGAAAGACTGACTCACCCAAAGTCACAATGCCAGTATATGGTGGAATTTCTAGAAGCTAGAGAAAGTGAAATGGTAGAAATTTCAATGTCCATATAGAACACCACATAGAGAACTCTCTTTATCAATATTTAGCCATTAACCAAAACTCTTTGGAAATGGATGTTCTATAAGGTGCAAAGCCAGCTAAAAATATTACCATCCAGTCAACGTCTAAACGTCTTTGCATAAGACTAGGAATAAGCTAATGTTTGTGGAGCGCTTACCAGGAGCCTAAGCCCTTTACCTACCTTTCCATTAAACAACCCAGCTACACAGCCAAACTCCCAATTTATCCCTCTCCGCCTCCTTTCCCCTTTGGTAACCATGTTTGTTTTCTACGTCTGTGAGTCTGTTTCTGTTTTGTAAATAAGTTCATTTGTATCATTTTTTTTTTAGATTCTGCATATAAGCGATATCATATATTTGTCTTTCTCTGTCTGACTTACTTCACTTAGTAAGATAATCTCTAAGTCCATCCATGTTGCTGCAAATGGCATTATTTCATTCTTTTTAATGGCTGAGTAATATTCATTGTATATATGTACCAGATCTTCTTTATCCATTCATCTGTCGATGGACATTTAGGTTGTTTTCATGCCTTGTAAACAGCAATGTAATGAACATTGGGACACATGTATCCTCTCAAACCATGGTTTTCCCCAGATATTTGCCCAGGAGTGGGATTGCTGGATCATATGGTAGCTCTATTTTTAGTTTTAAAGTCCATCCTGGTGGGAAAAATACCATTCTATTTAATTTTGAAACCTGTAATAGTACAGCTTTGTAGCACAAAGATGAGTATCCCAGTTGTGCAGATTTAATATGAATACCATTTATTGAGTACTACTGTGTGACGGACACTGAGCTATGTACTTGATATGCATTATCTCGTTTAATCCTCCCAGCTCTAAAAGGCAGTAAATACTAATATTGGCATTCAACATTCACTCCAACTTCCTTCTGGTATGCTTTTCTCTACTTTAGAGGCTGGAAAGCTAGAAACTACATTTCCCAGACTGCCTTGTATCTGAGGTTATTGTCCGGAGATTTCGGTTTCCCAAGTTGGATGAGATTTGGAGGGTGGAAATGAGGAGGCTTTGCTCCTGTGTTTCGCCTGGTCATAGGATACTGGGGGCATGTAGTTTTCCCCCATCATCATCAGAGGCTCCCGTGTCCAGTCATAGCTACGCGGTGTTATGAGGCATGGCATGGGGCATTCATTTTACTGGTACTAGCTGTAGCGAGCAGCCTTCTAACCACAGTGGCTTCCTAATTGTAAGGGCTCCTGAGTCACAAGGGTGGTATCCTCGGGAGCTCATGGCTTCCTGACCTGAGAAGAGGCAGGAGCTCACTTTGATTTGGTTCTGAAGTGCAGCTTTTGTGAATCTGCTCCTTCTGGCCTCTCAATGAATCTGTAAATCACTTACTATTTCTTCCTGTGTAGATTAGCTAGCACAGATTTTTTTTTCTCTGCAACTCAACCCTAACCAGTACCGGTAGGTATTGTTATGGTTATTTTACAAGGAGGGAAAATGAGGCCCGGAAAGGCTAGGTAACTTGCTCAACTGATCTTCAGCCTGGGTGGATATATTTATACTCTCTGAAGTGGGAATCATGACACAGCACCATCTTTCATGAGCCCTCTTCATAGAACTGAACTCCAAGAGGACTCCACTCTCCTGGGTCTGGTTGTTTGAGGCATGTAACCTCCTCACTCTGAACTTCATTCTTACCAGGAACAGGTAGGAAAAAATGACCTCAATGGCAGAAATGATACTTAGTACATGCATGTTTCAGATGTATTTCAGTAGTATTTTCCTTCTGAGAACTTGTATATCATATAGCTAAGACATGGAGATTCATCTGTTGGTAAATAATTGTGCATGTATTAGCACTCTTGGTTCAGACTTCAGATATATCAGATAAAGAAATACTAATTATATTGATTTTTTTTTCATTTCATCCAGGTCAAGCTCAGATCTTATCTGCTCACTCTTTCTTTCTTCCTTTTCTCCCTCCCTCCCTCCCTCTCTCTCTCTCCCTCCCTCTCTCTCTTTCTTTTTCTTTCTTTCTTTCTTTCTTCCTTCCTTCCTTCCTTCCTTTCTTTCTTCCTTCCTTCCTTCCTTCCTTCCTTCCTTCCTCTCTCTCGCTCTCTCTCTCTCTCTCTTTCTTTCTTTCTTTCTTTTCTTCTTCTCATGAGCCTACAATATGCCAGAGTTGTTGGGGTAATAAAAAGATGAGTAAGTCACATTATGTACCTTCTAGGAACTCAGTCTTCTGAGAAGTTTAGCCATACCAACAAACATACAAAATGAAGTGTTCTATAATATGGTTACTCCCTAAGTTAGAAGAGGAAATAACCAGCTCTGCCTGGAGGAATCAGAGAAGGAAGACTTTCCAGCCTGTATGGTCAGGCCATTCAAGATGGCTATTCTCTATACATCCCCTGCTCGACTAGGCCCTGCTTCACTCACATGACTATCCAATTCCCTTAATTATAGGGCTTAATCAGGAACTGCCTACGTGCTTGCCCCCGCCCTAGCTGCTGGTTTCCCTGGTAACTGATGAGCTAACCTGACGTCAATTCCCCCTATAAATGGCGGCCAACTTCTCCCCTGAGTAGTGATGGTTGTTGCTGTGTCCCGTTTGCTGTCTACAGTGAGGTGTTGCTCCAGGACCTTTTGCTGCAAATGTGTAAGATCCCCCTATCCAATAAACCAAAGATGTCTCTGTCACTCTTTCCCAGCTCTTTCTTTGGTCTCGAGGCTGGGCAACTACAAGGCTTCCTGGCCTGTGGGGTGCAGCCCAGCACAGCCTTAACAGGAGTTCACTCAGCAGCCATGGAAACTGCATGGGCCTAAATGCATGAACCACTAAAGAGGACAGTGCTCTCTGCTACATTAGAGAGAGGGGAACATCTGGGGAAAAGCCTGGGTGGTATCATGTTGTTGTTTTTTTAAAATATGTATACAATGCAAAGCAGATTTATTTGCAAGCCCAGTAATGATGGTTGGGATACTAGATAAAAAGGAAGCAGTCTTCTGACAAATAGAGAATATCAAGGCTCTTAAGTAGCTGGTTTTGGGACTCACTGTAATGGGAAGACTTGTTGTGTTGCCTTCAAAAATTAAATCTCTTCACCTGAGGCTGCAGCGGCCTTTTCAAACAGGGCTTCCCACTGGGGTAGCTCTTCTAATTCCTTCCAACAGCCAAGATGGTATTCCAGAAAGGCTATGTCCTTCATCTGTTTATCCAGGAACTCTCCCACACAGTCTGAGAGAGCAGCTTCATTATTCTCAGAAGCCGAGGTCTTCAGGTCTTGCAGGACCTTGCTTAACATGACCTCCAGCTGCAGAGCTGACCTTAGAGCTTGTGAGCCACTTTCCCTGTTATCTCTATCAGGCCTCTTCATCAACAGAAGACAGATGCTACCCTCACGTTTTCTTAGCTATCTTAGGTCTCAGGATTGCTGAATTTAAGTTGTCTGTGGGATCGTCTTAGAAGAACTGTATGGTGAGCTATTTGTAAATATGGTACTGGTATCAGAAGTGCATCAAGGCTTGCATTGTTGGTTTTTCTTAATGTTTAGCTCAAATCATTACCTTCAAATGTTCGTGCTTAACCCACTTCTCTATAGGTTGTCTTTTGTTTTTGTTTTTTTTTGCGGTACGCGGGCCTCTCCCTGTTGTGGCCTCTCCCGCTGCGGAGCACAGGCTCCGGACGCGCAGGCTCAGCGGCCATGGCTCGCGGTCCCAGCCGCTCTGCGGCATGTGGGATCTTCCCGGACCGGGGCACGAACCCGTGTCCCCTGCATCGGCAGGCAGACTCTCAACCACTGTGCCACCAGGGAAGCCCTAGGTTGATTATTAATTTGACTTTTGAGTAGCTGCTCATGTTCTTAGACTTCGTGGCCTGGGCTTTTGATTTCGTTTATAGAATTTTTTAACAAATTAATTTAAAGAAACATTTTATTTTGAAATAATTTTAAACTTACAGACGAATTTTAAGAATGATATCAAGACCTTCCCCATACCCTTCACCCAAATTCAGCAGTTTTTACCAGTTTTTACCACGTGTCACATTTGAGTGCTGTGTGTGCATGCACTCTCTCTCTGCACGCGCGCGCACACACACACACACACACATGCACACATACATTAATTTTCTTTGAACCATTTGAGAGTACTCTGCAGACATCATGTCTCTGTACTCTTTACTAGTTCAGCGTGTATTGTCTAAGACCAAAGCAGTTATCAAATTCAGGAAATTTAATATTGATGTAATACTTTAATTTACAGTATTATGCCAGTTTCACCAGTTGTCCTAATAACATACCTGCAAAGCAATTTTTGATACATTATCCAGTCCAACAACACATTGATATTCTTTAGTGTAACAAGTCCATATTATTTTGAAAACACTTTGTTGTCACGAGTTTATTTTTAATGTGGGCTTTTCATAAAGTTTATTCAAAGATCAACAAACCCATTCCCCTTAAAGAGATCAGTCCAGTCTTGAAAGGACCAAGTTTGGAGGATAAATTCCCTTACTTATTCACTGAAGCATCAAGGCAAAAAATAAAAAATGTAGAGGGAAAGATTTGGAACTATCTGTTTGCTGTGTGCCAGCAGCCTAAGAGGTGAAGGAAAACAAAACTGTTTCTCACTTCTCTGTCAAAATCCTGGCATGCGGTGGACCCTCTGTTGTCACAATTAACTGCAGAATCTTGACTGATGAATGGGCATTTTTTAACCCGTGCTGACCATTTGAAATTTAAAATTAGCAACGTAATTCTATTTACTGGGCCACTGATTGAAGGGAAATTGCACTCAGCTGATGAATTTCCATGTGAAATGGGTCATGGCAGCAGATGGCCTTCCAAGAAGCAAAAAATAACTCTGGAGTTGGTTGCTCTTTCTTCTGGCTTCCGAAATTGAACCCTGCTGCCTGGGAATGTGACTGCTCAAACTACGTTAGGGGAATTTGGGGTGTCAGATCGTCAAAGGGAACTGTGAGTTGTTAAAGAATAATAATTTGATCTTAAATCACCATATATTGAAATCTGAGTATAAAACTAATGCTAGGTGTCAAATCATAATTAATGTTTATTAAGTACTCACTGTCACTGGTACTATTCCAACTACTGCACATGTATTGACTTGTTTAATCTGTAAACTATGAGTGAGGATTATGGTCTGCATTTTACAAATGAGAAAACAGATTTGGAGAGTAAATTGGTCAAGTTCAAAATAAATGTTTTTCTCTTTTGTCATATGAAACATTTAACTGAAGCCCCAGGAGATTTTATCTATATTAAGCTCTAAAAGATCATATTCATACTGTGTTTTCTAAATACATTTCCCAGTTAAAACAAACAAAGAAAACAAAACAAAACCAGGGCACCTGGAAGAAATCATTCCTGGTCTGGTGCTAGAAATGTACAAGAAGAACCTTGTACATCTTGTCCTACCAAAACATCAGAAATCGATCAAAAGCTATGTGGATTGTGTCAAAAGGACTCAGGAGCATTGGGCAAAAGGGACAAATCTGAGCATCAATAAGTGTGATAATTAAAAAGGATATAAACACATAGAGTATGTTTATTTAAGCACGTAGAACATGTCTAAATGTAATGGTTCATAATAATAACAGAACAGTAACACACTGATAATTCTTTACCAGCTCAAGGGAACCAATGCACTATTTTGAAAACTTATCAGTAGAAAGAATCAAACTTCTTTTTCTTGCCCTTTCTATAGGAATTGTATCTCAATGTAACCAAGTATTTAACAAGAGGGAGTTTATTTTTACAGAAGTAATTAGCTAATAAATGAAGAAGGGATGATAGAAACATCACTATTTGTAATGCCTAATGAATTAGTGTTTTTAGGCAATGATCAACCCATGGCTGATAACATCAAAAAAGGGACATTGTATGTCTCTCAATGGAAGTATTCCACCCACCTATATAATAGTCTTGCCAAAGAAACCAAACCAGAATTTGTTTATCTTACAGGAAGTACAGAGGACAGAGGAACATGCTAAGAGACACCATGAGGATGTAATCTGGACTAGGGGAAACTCAGGACAAAGGGTCCAGTTTAAAAAAAAAAAAAAAAACAAGAGCAGAAGTATAAAGAGGGAGAATCTTTTCATTAAAATAGGCTTAAATTATTAACCAGTGATAATATATGGACATTTTTGGATCTTATTTCAAACTATAAAAACAAAATACAACAAAAAACTAAAATTAGAACATTTATGGACAATCAGGAAAATAAGAACACTGATATTAGGCTTATAGTTGCAGTTTTCAGGATATGATGATATTAAAGTTATGTTTAAAAAAAAAGAAAGCCCTTGTCTTTAGAGATACATACTGAAATGTTTTCAGATGAAATCATATGTCTAGGATTTGCCTCAAAATAATCATGAGTGGTTGGGAAAATAGGTGGTGGTACAAAGAAAAAAGATAACTAATGACAATTGCTGAGTTAGGTGACATGTACATGGAATTCATTATACTAGTCTCTCTAGTTTTGCATATGGTTGAAATACTCCATGTTAAAAGCATGTTTTTAAGGTAGCTCATACATCTAAAATTGAAAGTTTATTGTTTATTGGCTATATGATATAATGTAATGTTTCTTAAAGTACATTCTTTGGAACATTAGTTCTGAGGATGTTAATAGATGTCTTTCATGTAACAGGTTCTGCTATTAGATTAGAAAATACCAAATTAAACAGGTTTCTTCACTACTCAGAATCTTAAAGATGTTGATATAATTCTCCAAGAGGATATAACATGTAAAGTTTCCCCCTACTTGGTCCATAGAATTTGTTTGTTTGTTTGTTTTGCGGTACGCGGGCCTCTCACTATCACAGCCTCTCCCGTTGCGGAGCACAGGCTCCGGACACGCAGGCTCAGCAGCCATGGCTCACGGGCCCAGTCGCTCCGCGGCATGTGGGATCTTCCCGGACCGGGGCACGAACCCGTGTCCCCTGCATCGGCAGGCGGACTCTCAACCACTGTGCCACCAGGGAAGCCCCTAGAAGTTTTTAATATCCTTTTATGGGCCTAGTGTTCCACAGAATGTATCTTAGTAAACACTGATGTGATGGACTGAGCCGCAGATGAGGGGTCCTCAGAACTTGATCCTTGTTCTGACTCTGATAAATTGGGTTATCTTGATGTCATCTTTCTGGCCTTCCTTGCCATCCAGCAAAAAGGAATATGAACAGGTCAGCAGTTTTGGGGGTTTTTTTTTGATGTTTTTATTCATTGAAACTTTGTGCAAATGATTTTTTTTTTCTGAAGCTCAACATATAAAGTAGATCAAGGCAGATTAGAAGGTAGTTGAAGGAAGATTAGAATCCTAGAGGTCTTCCCACTGGGCTTTTTTTCTCCCTCTCATTCCACCCCCCCACCCCCAGCAAAGGCTCTAAAGAGTCTCCAAGGAGAACAGTTTGGAAATTCTGAGTGAGTGAGTGTCTAATGTTTCTTATATGTTGGGGGGAGGGGATCGCTGCTTATGCAGTGCAAAATTCAGAGAAGTTTCTGAACTTTCAGCGGTTGAGAAGGTGTTTCTCAACAACACCTCAAAAAGTCAAGATGCTCCTCTTGGTGCGAGTAGGACTCTGGAAGTGAGCTGTTAGAAATGGACTGAGCGCTGAAGTTCTGGAACAAACACTCAAGGCGTGGGTCAAGTTTAGAATCGGAATAGGAATACAGCTTCTGGTTACAATGACAGAACTTGTGCTGGCAGTGTGCTTGTGGTCCCACTCCAGGCAATTTAAGGATCTCACATTCCAGCAGTGCATATAAGCGAAAAAAACTTTCAGTACAGTGGCATGTTTCTCCTATCAATATCACCTTTGAAAGGAAAGATGGTGCCCCTGAGTGCTGTTCGGGACTGTGAGAGTCGACCACTCCAAGGTTTGCCTCTCAAGCCGAGATGCATGCAAAGCTCAATTTCTCACCCTCCTCTGAGATTCCTCACTGTCCTGCCTTCAGGAATGACTAAAACAGTTTAATGAAGCCTTATGTCAAGTGTCATGTAATTGTATTTAAAATTGATATTGCCTTTCGTTCCTATTTCTGGGGTTTTGTAGGTCTATATCTGGGGTGTTTGGGAGTCATATGCCCACAGGAGGTGCAATGAACTTCCATAGCACCCAATCCAATCCCATCCACAGCAACATGCTTAGGAATTGACCCAGCTCCAGACATCTAAGTTAATTCCAGCAAACCCATTTCCTATATTCAAGTCTGGGATGGGTACAGGGTCCAGAGTTGGCAAGTGATCCAGTTTGGCTTTATCAGACCACAGGGAAGGCCCTTTACTCCATGATGACGAAGAGCCTCCTTTTCCCCCAGTGGATGTGAATTATGAAGCTCGAGCCCCAAATACTGCTGACAGCCCTCCTCCCACAAAAGGGGCCCAGCTAGAGGGCGAAGCTAATGCTGGAACAGCATTAAGGATGGGGAGTAACAAGGTCCTTGTTGACATTTTTGAACTGCTGAAGTCACCAATAACTAAGCCCACACAAGCACCTCTGAACTTCCTATTAAGTAAGATAAGAGATTTCCTTGTTGTTGAAACTATTGGAAACATCGTTATTTGTCAGATGGTGCCAAAAGCATCCTCCCAGTTAAAAGTAGCAAAAGCTAGAGTGGAGTTTTTTGGTAAATTACTCTTTCTATGAAATACTCTTGATAATTAGGTGAAAGAACCATATCCATAACCATTCTGTGTGCCATCACATAGAATTAAAAGAATTTTTAATTTTTGTCCATCTATTCTAATTTACATTTCCCTGATTATTAGGGAGACTTAAATTCCTTTCTGTATGTGTATTAGCCAATTGGATGTCCCCTTCAGTGAACTGCTTAATTATATCCTTTGCCTATTTTTCGACTGGATAGTTTATCTTTTTCATATTGATTTTTTTAAGTTATAAATACATTATTTATATAATTCTTGTTATTTACTTGTATTTCCTGGAAATACCTTCTCCCATTCTAAGTTTGTTTTGATCTTTGCTCTTAGTCTTTTACTGTGTAGAAATTTTAATTTTAATATACTTGAACTTATTTTTTCTCTATTGTTTGTGCTTTTCTGATACATTGCTTAAAAATTATTTCATACTTATAGAACATAAAGATGTTCTCTTTTTTTTTTTTTTTTTTTTGCAGTACATGGGCCTCTCGCTGTTGTGGCCTCTCCCATTGCGGAGCACAGGCACCGGACACGCAGGCTCAGCAGCCATGGCTTACGGGCCCAGCCGCTCCACGGCATGTGGGATCCTCCTGGACCAGGGCACGAATCCACGTCCCCTGCATCGGAAGGCAGACTCTCAACCACTGCGCCACCAGGGAAGCCCTATTTTTTTAATAAAAATAAAAATTTCCTTGTTTGCCATTAGATATTTACTGCACCAGGGATCTATTTTATATTTAATGTTGGACGGGACCCTAAGTATTTTTTCTGTACGGATTGCCCATTTTTCCAGAACCATTTATTGAATAGACAGAATTTTTCCTCACTGATATGTAATGTTAACCCTGGCAAATACCATTTTCCACATAGGATCACCTTTGTTTCTAGGTCTCTAGTCTGTTTTATTGGACTATTTGTATATACCTATACCTGTATTACACAGTCATCATTGAATAGCCATATACTAAACATGTGTATCTTGGTCCCTTACTTTTCTATGCACATTTCAGTATCAGTTTGTCAAAACCATCCTGTTGGGATTTTGGTTGATATAGAGACTAATTTTAAGAGAATAGCCTTAAGACATTTAGCCTTATCATCCATGACATGGTATAATTATTTCTCCATTATTAAAGTTTTACATACTTGAGTGAGGAGATAAAACCCTTCAGTAATCTATAACACTTTATCATGTATTCTAAAAGATAAAACAATCAAGTAACAAAAATACGCTTAATGTTTTACTCCCTTGAAGAGATGATCAATATCAAACTCTCCTTCATTATGTTGAACAAATACTCTCACTCTCTTTTTACAATGTATTTTTTTAAAAGCTCTTTTCAAATGTAGTAGCTGTAAGATCTGAGGTATGTTAGTCCCTGGCTCTGGCCTCATCTCTTCCTGGATGCAGATCTTTGGTAAAAGACAGGCCTATATTTAAAATTTTGAATTCATGGGATGTTTTTCTCCATAGTTCCTTCAATAATGTTTTCTAATTTTTCTCCAAAACAGAATTTCTCATCTTTTATTGAGTTTGTTCCTTGGTTTCTGTTGCTGATATGGAAGATTTCCTATTTTCTATTATATTTTTAAGTTAGATATTGCTGGAGTATAGTAACATTCAATTTGTATGATAATTTTATATTAAAATTGTAGATATATACACACAGTTTTCTTGAAAAAAAGTTGACCACGCCAACAGTGCTGGTGAGAATGTAAAGTGGTCTAGACGCTTTGGCAAATAGCCTGGCAGTATTAAACACGGAGTTGCCATATGACCCAGTAAGTCCACTCCTAGGTATATAGTCAGGAAAAATGAAAACGAATGTGCACACAAGAGCTAGTATGAGAATGTCCATAGCGATATTATTAAAAGTACCCAGAAAAGTAGAAACAGCCCAAATGTTCATCAACTAATGAATGGATAAAAATGTGGTATATCCATATGATGGAATATTATTCAGCAGAGAAAAGGAATGAAGTACTGATACAGGACACAATATGTTTGAACCTTGAAGACACTATGCTAAGTGAAAGAAGCCATTCACAAACAGTGACATATTATATGTTTCCATTTATATGAAATGTCCAGAATCGGCAAATCCATAGAAACAGAATGGGCTGGGGGTGAGAGGCAGGAATGGGGAATGACTGCTAATGGGTATGGGATTTCTTTTGGGAGTGATGAAATATTTTACACTGATTGTTGTGATGGATGGACAACCCTGTGAATATACTAGATATAATTGAATTGTACATTTCAGTGGGTGAATTGTATGGTGTGTGAATATCTCCATAAAGCTTCTTTATGCAATTTTTAAATTAATTTTTATTGGAGTATAAATTGCTTTACAATGTGTTAGTTTCTGCTGTACAGCAAAGTGAATCAGCTATATGTATACATATATCCCCTCTTTTTTAGACTTCCTTCGCATTTAGGTCACCACAGAGCACTGAGTAGTTGAGTAGAGTTCCCTGTGCTATACAATAGGTTCTCATTAGTTATCTATTTTATACATAGTAGTGTATATATGTCAATCTCAATCTCCCAATTCATCCTATCCCCCTTCTCCCCTTGGTATCCATAAGTTTGTTCTCTACATCTGTGTCTCTATTTCTCTTTGCAAATAAGTTCATCTGTACCATTTTTCTAGATTCCACATGTAAGCAACATTATACGATATTTGTTTTTCTCTTTCTGACTTATTTCACTCTGTATGACAGTCTCTAGGTCTATCCACATCTATGCAAATGGCACTATTTTGTTCCTTTTTATGGCTGAGTGATATTCCATTGTATATATGTGCCACATCTTCTTTATCCATTCATCTGTTGATGGACACTTAGGTTGCTTCCATGTCCTGGCTATTGTAAATAGAGCTGCAATGAACATTGGGGTGCATGACTCTTTTTGAATTATGGTTTTCTCAGGGTATGTGCCCAGTAGTGGGATTGCTGGGTCATACAGTAGTTCTAATTTTAGTTTTTTAAGGAACCTCCATACTGTTCTCCATAGTGGCTGTACAGGAATGGGGAATGACTGCTATTTACATTCCCACCAACTGTGTAGGAGGGTTCCCTTTTCTTCACGCCATCTCCAGCATTTATTATTTGTAGACTTTCTGATGATGGCCATTCTGATAGCTGTGAGGTGATACCTCACTGTAGTTTTGATTTGCATTTCTCTAATAATTAGTGATGTTGAGCATCTTTTCATGTGTTTGTTGGGCATCTGTATGTCTTCTTTGGAGAAATGTCTATTTAGATCTTCCCCCCATTTTTCGATTGGGTTATTTGTGTTTTTGATATTGAGCTGCACGAGCTGTTTGTATATTTTGGAGATTAATCCCTTGTTTGTTGCTTTGTTTGCAAATATTTTCTCCCGTTCTGAGGGTTGTATAAAGTGTTTTGGTTTTTTTTTTTTAAGTTTAACCTGAAGAGTCTAGAGATAACTTCCGTTTACAAGAAGTATGAGGGGATAAAGAAACATGTTAAATGATACCAGGAAGTAAACATGTAAATCCAGAATAGAAAATAATCTACAAGACAACTGACCCAGTTTCTTCAGGAAAGGAAAAGGGAGGGTAGAGTACTCTGGTTTGTAGGAGACTCAGGAGACATAACAATCAAATGTGTTGTGTGACCTTGCTTGAATCCTGATTAGGCCAAAGCAAGTGTAAAAAGAGTTTTTTGAGATTTTTGGGCAACTGTGGTTATGGACATGGAATTGGGTGATACAAAAAAAGTTTTTGTAAATTTTGTTGTGTTTGATAATGATATTGAGGTCTTTAAGGAAATATCTATATTTTTAGAGAGCTATATTGAAGTGTACAGGGGGTTAAGCTCTCCGGGATTTGTTTTGAAAATATTTTAGCAAATAAAGAAAGGGGGGAAAGAAACAGATAAACAAAAGGACA
Organism: Delphinapterus leucas; assembly: GCF_059928025.1. Taxonomy (NCBI): domain Eukaryota; kingdom Metazoa; phylum Chordata; class Mammalia; order Artiodactyla; family Monodontidae; genus Delphinapterus; species Delphinapterus leucas. Next base: position 12,464,022 of record NC_143138.1, read on the forward strand.
AAAGAATTTAATTTTTATTGTTGAAGCTGAGTGATGGATATTCTATTCTTTCTCGTACATGATTGAAAATTTATCCTAAAAAAGATAGGAGGAGGAAGGAGAAGATAAATTATTTATATAAATTTGACATTGTATGTATTGAAGACATTTTTTAAAACAAGTTTTTCAGTACTTTTAATTTAATATATTTCTGAAGAGTTATTTAAGTTCTTGAGGCAGTTTTGTTTGTTAATTCTAACAATGTACTTAGAAAGAAAGCACAATATATTTATAAATGTTGGACTATTGGAGTGGTATACTCTATAGGAAAGGTTTTTTAAGTTTGTAGAAGAAAACAAGTATTACAAAGTTCCCTAAAAAGTTATTAGAAAAATCAGTTAGACATACAAATAAAATGATAACATTTCTAAGGTACACTAGATTTTTAAAATTATGTTAATAATTGAATATTAATTCTTAAGGAACAACTAAACATAAATCATTATTTCTGCATACAAAAGCCATCCTTGAGGACACTAAAGATTCACATCAATTGTACAGTTTAAAGAATAACAATAAGATAAACAACAGTGCACCCATCCTCCCTCAGATTTATATATTGCTGAATTGAACCTTCATAATTTTATTACTTTGGATGTATCTTTATACGTGTGAAATGTACGAAGGCCAAAAGAACAGTGGCTTAACCATGATAGGAATGTATTTTCTCTCTCCTAACAGTTTAAGCATTCCAGGTGGATCCAGAGGCTTCATGGTGTCAGGAACCAGAGTCCATCTCATCCTACCATCCTCAATTCATGGCTTCCATCCCACACTCTCAGATGGTGTATCCAGGTCTCATCATCACCTCCACATTCCAGCCAGCAAAATGAAGAATGAAATACACTCGGGACTTCCCTGGTGGTGCAGTGGTTGAGAGTCCGCCTGCCGATGCAGGGGACATGGGTTCGTGACCCCATCCGGGAGGATCCCACATGCCGCAGAGCAGCTAGGCCTATGAGCCATGGCCGCTGAGCCTGCGCGTCCGGAGCCTGTGCTCCGCAGCGGGAGAGGCCACAACAGTGAGAGGCCCGTGTACCGCAAAAAAAAAAAAAAAAAAAAAGAATGAAATACACTCCTTTTGCTTAAATGGCATCACAAGCTGGTAAAAAACATCACTTCCCCTCACATCCTCTCCTTATTTCCTTTCTTCTACTAACTTTAGGTTTACTCTGTTATTGTGTACCTAGCCTCTAGAGTTAAATCTTATTTCTTTTCAGTCTTCCTTGGTTTTTAATTATTATATTTGTGTCTGCCACTTAAATTGCATCCTCAGTCCTTAATACTGCAGTACTTTCACTTTTTGTAAACTCCCAATATTTAAAAATTTTCAATGATAATTTTTGTTTAATATTTTCTATTTCTAAAATTTTAATTGATTCTTTTTTATATCTTCCTGTTTTATTTATGCTTGGCTGATTTTTAGAAATATAATCTCCTGTTCTACTTCATGGATATAATTTCCTTATCTCGCTGAGTATTCCAGGCATAACTATTTTTAGGTCTTTTTCAGAATGTCCTTTACAAGTTTATCCAGAATCAATTTATTTCCTGATTGTTAATTTTGGAAGCTGTTTTTGTCATCATTCTGTTTTCTGTTTGTTTGCTTAGTGTTATATTCCTTGATATGTTTTGGAATTGGGATTTGTAGGATAATCTTGTCTTTGAATTTTTCCCAAATCATTCTTTCTATTCTGACCCCTCCCTGTCTACAGGGTTTGCAATTGCCTCTGTCATTACAGTCACCTCTGTTCATTACAAAGCCCGAATGGACCTCTCTGGACCTTTGATGATAACAGTGAAATCACAGATATAATGGAAGCTTGCCTCAGTTTCTGATTAAGAGGCTGTGTCTATGTCCATCTACCTCCCTAGATATGCAGTATTTTATACATGGTTCCATCAAGCAGCATTTTTCAATATATATTTTTCTTGAGTCAGAGACTCCAGCAGTGAACCTATCCCAGCCTCTCAATTTATGGGAATCACTGTTAGCACTATTCATTTTCCAGGAGCTGAATCTTTTTGCTACTCTTTATGCTTGCATTCCTACAGTGTAGTGGCCAATTACTTTACTTCCTGCTTATTGTTTTGTGGTTTTGCTCTGCCATTGGTCCATGGAGACATGTACCCCCATGGAGGTGTTTGGACCACAAGGATGTCTTACTATGTAGGCAGACATTTTTGTTTTTACTAAAATCTGTTTCTTCTTTTTTTTTTTTTTTTTTCGGTACGCGGGCCTCTCACTGTTGTGGCCTCTCCCGTTGCGGAGCACAGGCTCTGGACACGCAGGCCCAGTGACCATGGCTCACGGGCCCAGCCGCTCCGCGGCATGTGGGATCTTCCCAGACTGGGGCACGAACCCGTGTCCCCTGCATCAGCAGGTGGACTCTCAACCACTGCGCCACCAGGGAAGCCCCTGTTTCTTCTATTTTCACAGCACAAAACTAGCCTACATTTATAACCTCCTTTGCAATTTGGTATGGCCATATGACTAAGTCATGGCTAAGGAATGTGGGCAGAAGTGATACATGACATTTCTAGACCTGTCTCAGAATAAAACTCTGCCACATCATGTCCCATGCTCTCTGTTTCTCTTAGTCATCGGCTGGAAGTGAGGTACTCTTCAGAGATGGAAGAATTACAGAATTGAAGGAGCATGGGTCTCTGAGTCACTGCATGGAAGGCAGCCCCTGGACATCTGCTTGAACTTTACGTGAGTGAGAAATAAGCTCTTATTGTATTTTACCCCTGAGATTTCAGAGATTGTTAACAGTAGCTAGCAGTAATGAAGCACAATGTCTTTCTAATTTTGTTTTTATATTTACATGTTCTTTACTGTTTGCCTATTTTATATATTATTGCCATGTGTTTGGGGGCGAAGGGAGGTCTCAGGGAATAAATCTATAAGGCTATTTTGGCCAGATTTCTGACCAGACATTTTGAATAATCTCCACGTAGCATTTTCTATTCCTGATCAAGACAATATCAGTTGCACAGAAATGTGAAGTAATGCTGTCATTGAAAACTCATAACAATGTTTCTGTGAATTTGATCTCTACCACTACAGCAACACCCTGTACTTAGAGCAAAGCATGACTCTTAGGAGCCCTTGATTTATTTGCTGCTATTTTAGGAAGCATCCAGTAACAGACTCCTCAACACAAACCCATCAGTTTCAAACTGCTTGATTAGACGTGTTTTTGCCAAACCCCTTAAATATAGGTTATTGCTAGACCAGTGGCTAGCTCTGTGGCAAGACCCCAAGGTACAATTTGTCTAAAGACAGTCGGCACTCCCGATGCATCTTCAATCAACTTGTAGTTAACCAAGCCATCCCATAGCAGGAGAGAGCTGCCTTCTTTTATTAGGAATAGGAACGAAGGTCTGAGTCATCTCCACCACTCAAGGCAGGTTTTGCCTTGTGGCTTGACCATATGCCTGCTCTTCCTTTGACACACGGTGGATTCTCAAGAGCATACGAAATATGTCGCCTGAGATTTCTGTTTTGAGATGACAGCAGAAGTACATGCCTCTGCCTGTCAAGTCGGATTCTGTCACAGGGCATCTCCTGCTGGGGTCTTTTGAATTCAGACTTTCTCCTCCCAGCAGCCCTCTCACATGCTTGCTTCAAATTGTTGTCAGCATCATTGCATTGCTTCCGAAAAGCAATTTTGCAGATCATTTTACTCTGGGGTCCTCCCTTCCCTGGGTGCCGCTGAGATTAAGACAGAATAAACTCCCATGTAGTGTTACCACAAGAGGTTTCCCATAATCTTCTCTTTGCATTTTTTCTATGAGTTTACTTATTTTCATTTTTTGCACCTCTGTTTCCTTTGAGTTCCCCCACTGCATTCCCTTCCTAATTTTTTGGCAATCCTTCATTTCTTTATGTTGACTATAAAGAAAAAGTTTCTAAATCCTCCTTAAAGCTCATCTCCCATGGATGCAGCTGTAGAACCAGTTTTGCTTCAGGAGACTCTAACCAGAGTAGAATAGCTTTAAGGAATCTGTGTTTTTGTGTTCATGTGGACTTTTCTGGGAAGAAAATCCATAAATTTTATTAGAATCTCAAAGTCAACTGGGACTAAAGAAGTTTAAGGACTATTATTATTGTCAAACTAGTTTTTTCCTGCAACATCCTAGCAGTGAGGGGTGGAGAAAGCTTTTAGGATCGATTTTTCTAGTTTATAACACACCTTGTCTTTGGTGGGAGCTTCTATCAACCTCACCAGTAAAAATAATAGATATTTGAACCCAAAGCCCTGAATGTTCTTAAACCTGATAACAACAGGAAAAAATCAAGAGCAAGGTTAAAGACTTAAGACTGAAATATAATTCCTGTTCTGTTTCAATTGCAATAAAAACTTTCATTTTGAATTAAGTGGTGAGATTAGAGGAAAGGACAAGAGTGTCAGAGCAGGGAAGAACTCTTTGAAAAGCTCTGTGAATTATTTTAAAATCCTAATTACAAATTTAAAGTATAATTGCAATCATTTAATTAAATGTATCATAGAAATTAAAAAATATAAATGGTCACTAATAAAGGAAAGTGAGAGAGGTTAATGAAGAGATTACAATTCAAAGTAATGACATTAATCAATTCTTAGCCTTCAGTATATTAACATAAAAGAGTTAGTTCCTTCTAAGAAATCTTTATTAAAGGAAGGTATTTTTTAAGTCATATGATTCTTCTGCCGTTAATTTTATGAAAGGTCATCCCCCTTTCCTTCCCAATGGCTAATTCAGCTTCTCCTGTGGAAATGAATATCTTCATTTTCCATTTCCATGACTTTCTTGGGGTTTGGCTTCACCAGATGTCCTCACAGATCTGTACTTTTGCTTCTGGCCTCTGGGCATTTGTTACTGACCCCCCTCAAGTCATCGTTACCAAGTGTCTGATCAGTTGGTGTCTAAGAGCTTGATGGAGCTTGAATCCTACTGATGACACCTAAGCAGCTGTAGACCAAGTGTAGTCAGAGCTCAAATGTTTCTTCAGGGTCCATTGCCTTGCTTGACTCTCTGTAGTCAACATTCCTTACTGTGAGCCCAGCTGGCTGCTTTCTCTCCTCATCTTCACTTCATGAGCATTGCCTTCCAGAGCTTTCCCCAGCAAATCTGCTATGGAGTCCCAACAGCAGTAGGGGCTCAAGACACCACATACAGAGAACAGAGAAAGAAATCCCCCCCAACAAGCCCCAGCTTCTATTTTAATGACACAGTTTGCTCCCTGTTCCTGATCAAATCCTTTATAGGAATTGCTCATATACGGTAAAAATATTTTTAGTCTCTTTTCATTCTTTCTACTATTTGGCATCAGCTGAGTAACAGCATCCCCCAAAGTCAGGAAACCCTTAAAAAGGAGGAGAGGCCCAAGGCCAGTGAATCCATGAAATGGATAATCAGCCCCTGAATAATCAGGATCTGACTGTACCGTAAACAACCTCCTCCCCCCTTTCTGGGAGCCAAAGGCAAAGCACAGCCAAAAACTCTCTGGAGGAGATCCGAGAGATTTCCTTCTGCACACACCCTGCCCCCAACCCTACCGTGCAGTCAGGACCATAAACAATCCCTCTTCAGCTCAGACATATCTTTCTACACATGAGTAAATTTTCTGGACTTGAACATGAATGCAACTGACTGGCTTAGAGTTTGCATAAGCACTGCTTTGTGTCTCTCTGAGTTTTCCCCAGTGCACATTTTTACATCTGCTGGCAAAGCCAGGCAGTGGCACTCAGAGGGGCATTTGAAACCACATTTTTTGGCTCATTAAATCTATTCTACTGATGTTGCACCCCATGTCATTCAACCTATTTTCAAGCCATTTTCTCAATGGGGCACTTCAAGGAGGTTGGGCATGGATTTTGCTAAAAACTGGATTGTGTCCATAAGCCTCATCAAAGCCAGTTTATTCTCGGGCTCTGGCAACCTTTGAATAGCTCTTCCACCTTTGCAGGGCTGCCCCACAAAGCCTACTCTGCACAGTTTGCCTGCAAACCAAGACGTTTATTTCATCTTGTTGCTGAAGTCATGGGGGCCGCGAGGTTACCTCCAGTGAGGGAGGAGGGTCTGTTTCCACCTCACAGCAAACAGCCGCCACAAGTATGTACAATCTCAGAGGTCTCTCTGGATACCTTCCAGAGCCCAGCCAATCAGGGAAGTGCTAGAAGCACAGAATGCTTGAAAACATTAGAAAAACATGCCTGACTTGGAGCTTTCCTCATTAATTAGGATGGCCTACAGGATTTGTTGACTCCAAGTCTGGGAAGAAAAGAGCTTACTTGGTTAGTAGCTTGAAAGAGCAGTGATTTTCTTTTCTGTGTCGACCTGCAGTGGGCAGTGCGGATGGCGGGCAGGAGCCGGGAGGTTTGTCCAGGTCATGGCTGCAGTTCTGTCTGCGTGAGCCCCAATCTATTCCTCTGCGAGTGCCTCCATTTCCCTCTCTGGCTGCAGTGCTAAGGGTGTTAGCCCCACAGAAAGGATTCTACATCCAAAGCTGTTCCTCTTCTCTTTCTTTCCTGGTGTCCCAACTCGCTACCTGGGAACACTGTAGTAAACTGACCAAGCACATGCCTGATTAGTGCCAGAGACTTGTTTTGCTCTATTGAAATATACCCTGGGGAGCATGTGTCTCTCGATTTGGGGGTAAGCTGAATATTAAGCATTAGCTGCCTGGCTAAAGAAGCTGGAGCACTTCTGTGATGTCTGATAACAGAAATTCAGCTCCTTAGATAGCTAAGATACAAAAGGCCTTAGCCAGGGCAATTAGGCAAGAATGAAATAAAGGAATCCAGGTTAGAGAGGAAGAAGTTAAACTATGTTTTCAGATGACTTAATCAGGGTTATAGAAAATCCTGAGGAATCCACTAAAGAACCATTAGGATTAATAAATGAGTTCATCAAGGTTATGCAAAAATCAACTGTATTTCTATGCAGGAGCAATGAGCAAACCAAAAGTGAAATTAAGAACGAATTTCATTTATAATAGCATTAAAGTAATAAAATACTTAGGAATAAATTTAACCCCCCAAAAAGGTTGGACCCACTACACTCTGAAAACTACACACATTGTTGAAACAAATTAAATAAGAACTAAAAATGTGGAAAGATACCGCAGGTTCATGGATCAAAAGCCTTAGTATTAGTAAGATGGCCATACTACCCAAATTGATCTATAGATTCAGTGCAATCTCTATCAAAATCCCAGCTGACTTATTTTCAGAAATTCACAAGCTAACCCCAGATTCATATTGAAATTGAATTTGAAGGGATCCAGAACAACCAAAATAATCTTGAAAAAAAGAACAAAGTTGGAGGAGTCATACTTCTCAACTTAAACACTTATTACAAAGCTACAGTAATCAAAACAGTGTGGTACTGGCATAAGGACGGACATACAGATCAATAAAATAGATTTGAGAGTCCAGAAATAAGCTCTCACATTTAGAGTCAATTGCCTTTCAACCAAGATGCCAAGACCTTTCAATGGGGAAAGAATAGTCTTTCAACATATGGTGCTGGGACAATGGGTAGACATGCAAAAATAAATTTAAAACAAGAATTTGGACCCTATCAAACACCATATACAAATCAGAATAGATCAAAACCTATGCAATAGCTAAAACTAAAACTCTTAAGAGGAAAACATAGGTGTAAATTTTTGTGACCTTGGGGTAGGCAGTGGTTTCTTGGATATGATACTAAAAGCATAAGCAAATAAAGAAGAGACAAACTGGGCACAATTAAATTTTGAAACTTTTGTGTTCCAGAGGATATCATCAAGAAAGTGAAAAAAACCCCACAGAATGACAGAAAATTTTTTGTAAATCATATATATGATAAGGGACTCATATCTATAATATATAAAGAACTATTGTAACTCAACAACAAAAAGACAACCCATTTAAAAAATGGACAAAATATCTGAATAGACATTTCTTCAAAGAAGATATGTAAATGGCCAGTAAGCAGATGATGCTCTACATAATTTGCAATCAGGAAATGCAAGTCAAAACTATAGTTAGATACCAATTAACACCCACTAAGATGGCTGTAATTTAAAGAAAATAACAAGTGTTGGCAAGAATGTAGAGAAAATTGGAACCTCATATATTACTGGTTGGAACATAAAATAGTACAACTGCTTTGAGAAACTGTCAGTTCCTCAAATAGTTAAACAGAATTATCATATGACCCAGCAGCTCTACTCCCACATATATCCCCAAGAGAAATGAAAATGAAAATGTATGTCCACATAAACATTTATACACTAATATTCAAAGCAACATTGTTCATAACAGTTAAAAGTGAAAACAACCCAAATGTCCATTGGTAGATATATTAGTAAATGTTCTAAAGAGAACAGAACCAATGGGATATATATATGTTGTTCTGGGTATATATATATATATATATATATATATATATACACACACACACACACACACATATAAAAATATATATATATGATGAAATTTATTATAGGAATTGGTTCACATGGTTATGGAGGCCAAAAAGTCCTACAATCTGCCATCTGCAGACTGGAGAACAAGGAAAGCTGACAGTTAATTCAGCCTGGGGCCAAAGGCCTGAGAACGAGGGGGCCACTGGCATAAGTCCCAGAGTCTGAAGGCTTGAGAACCAGGAGCTCTGATGTCCAAGGACAGGAGAGGATGTATATCTTAGTTCAAGAAGAGAGAGACAAAATATGTCCTTCCTTTGCCTTTTTGTTCTATTTGGCCCTTCAGTGGATTCGATGAGACCTGCCCACACTGGTGTGGGTGAGTCTTCTTTACTCAACGGCAGCCAGGCCATATTTGAATATTCTTATTCTCCTCTCTGCCTCGAAAATCCTCCTGGTTTGTAGAGAGAGTGGTCTCATTTTTAGCTTATAAAAGCCAAAGTTGACATTTTCTGTTGTTGCGTTTTGTTTTCAAGCCTCAGACTAGCAAGCGACAAAGGCTTGAGGGACCTCACTTCCTGTCTGGCTCCCCAGCTCCCTGGAGACTTGAATCTCAAATAAATGTTTCTGTCAGGAGGCTGAGCTCCCAGCTGTGTAAATTGGTCACAGATGTAATTGCATTTGCCCTCTGCCCTGCAGGAACACAGGCCTGTGGTTGGGGGTTTAGACGTCTCAGAATGAAAGACATTACTCCTGACTCTGGTTAATAGCCGTGAAGCCCAAAATCAGCTGCCACAGACAGGCCAAAGTGTGGCCAGATGTACAGGGCTGTTGCTAGCCAGACTCCAGGCCTGCACAGCCAGTTACCCAAACGGGATCATTTCATTGGCCAGTCGGGCACAGTCAAGACCCAAGCTTTTCCATTGGCTCTTCTTACTTCCAAACATGACTCCAACCACACCCTTCACCCCCCTCCCTCCCTAATGCACACAGGACCTCTGCCAACAGCTCCAATCCTCATTTTCTTGAATAGTAGGCAACGGCAGCCCCAGCACATCAACACTGCCCGTGATATAACTGCTAGAATCCAAAGAAAATAAACAGAGAAATATGCTGCTGATACCCATCCAGTACCCTGAGATCCTAACACAGGGTTGACTTAACCAAACAGCATTTCAGTGGTGCCTGGCGTAGAAATTGAAGCCTAGAGACCAGACCTCAGCAGGGGGCGATGAGGCTGAGTTAGACCAACTCTTTGGGCATTTGAAGCCCTGGATATAGGACATACGAGGCTGTCCAGGACGGAGAGTCAGAGCCAGTCTGTACTTTGCTGGGATGGAAAGGGTGAAAAACACTGCCTGACAATCCCTGAAAATACTGTGGAAGGACCTTTACATCATGACAATTCCTCCAGCTAGCTTTCTAAAGATCACCGACCAGGCAGCTGAGTCTTTTGTTCAGGAGCTGCTGGGTAGCCGATCTCCAGGAGACTGAAGATGCGTTGAATGAACTTTTAAACAATGTTTATGGAATGTTCCTATTTCTGGGGTTTTCGCTCTCATTAGAGAACTGGCCGACAAATATGTGCTCCAAGCACTGAGACAGACTTGGACTTTCTTGCACCACCTACTGTAACGGGTCGTGGCTAGGGGTGCAGGCTCTGCCTGGCTTGGAATTCACGCTCTCCCATCTATTAAACTTGTGACTTGGAGAGTCAATCTTCTCCTTAATTTCCTCATTTGTAAAATGGGAATAATAAAAGGCCATACTTTACAGAGTTGCTAGGAGACTACATAAAATAATTCGTGTAACATGCTTTGGAGAGAAACTGGCATATGAGAAAGAGAGAGGGGGTGGTGGGGGGAGAGAGAAAGGAGGAGAGGAGGAGGGGCAGGGGCAGGGATCATCATGTGATTCTTAGCATGCAATTCTGAGTTCAAAGAACTGAGTGATTTGCAAGAACAAAAGTAGGGCTTCCCTGGTGGTACAGTGGTTGAGAGTCCGCCTGCCCATGCAGGGTACATGGGTTCGTGCCCTGGTCCGGGAAGATCCCACATGCCGCGGAGCAGCTGGGCCCGTGAGCCATGGCCGCTGAGCCTGTGCGTCTGGAGCCTGTGCTCCTCAACGGGAGAGGCCACAACAGTGAGAGGCCCGCGTACCGCAAAGAAAAAAAAAAAAAAAAGTATACCAATTCTCATCCAACAATTTATATGAGCTAGTTGTCCAGTGTTTACACTTAGTTATAAAAGCAAGAATAGGAATCAAATTAATGTTTAATTGTGTCTGAGAGCTCTAGAAGTAATATTCATTCATAGGTATATGAACTCAGTGGAGGAAGCACACATCTCATTAATAGATGAATTTCCAATAAAAGTTTACTTTTTACATGTAGTTATCCTTTTCAAAGTATATGAAATATATAGGTTGTTTTGATCAATTGTGTAGGAATAATAAATTAATAGTAACTCAATCCAGATTAATGTTTAACACTTTAACCTTTAGTCACAGGAAGTTTTTAAAAACTAATTTTATTTTTTTTGTTGAAGAAAAATATGATAGGGTGATCAGTAAATGACTCTGAAGTATAAAATGTATTATTACAACAGGATATAATTCTGTGGGGAAGTAGAATTGAGATACAAGTTCAAGGAGAAACTTAAAATTTACGTTCATTAAAAAAAGAACTTGTGTATTTTAAATGGTGATGATTAAATGAATAATGTTCACAGTTTTATTTTAAAATTTCAATATTTGCCATACATCAAACCAGACATTTAATCTTTTGCAATAACTTAAAACTTATGATAAAACCTTTTAGGTGACAGTCTTAAACATATAAGGAATTGGGGACTTCCCTGGTGGCACAGTGGTTAAGACTCCACACTCCCAATGCAGCGGGCCTGGGTTCGATCCCTGGTCAGGGAACTAGATCCCACATGCATGCCACAACTAAGGAGCCAGCGAGCTGCAACTAATGAGCCTGCCAGCCACAACTAAAGACCTGGCACAACCAAATAAATGAATGAATTAGTTAAATAAATATTTTTAAAATGCAAGGAATTGGATAGCATTACTATTACTATCGTATAACATTACTATTACTATTGTATAGCATTACTATTACTATCAAAATTACTATGGTATATGTGAAAAATGTTTGAAGATGACCTATTCTATCTGTGTGTGTACATGTAATTATTCCATTGAGACAACTTTTTACCTTCCTTAAGTCCATGGAAATATAGAAGTCAAGTATATGTTCTAGATCTTTTTTTTTCTATGGCAGGGATCTCCAGTCTTTTCCTGGTGTTATGGACTGCATTGTGTTCCCCCCCAAATGCATATGTTGAAACCCTAAACCCCAATGTGATAGTATTTGGAGATAGGGCTTTTAGGAAGGCAGTTAAGTTTAAATGAGGTCATAAGGATGAGATCCTAACCTGATTGGACTGATGTCCTTAAAAGAAGAGGAAGAGATACCAGAGATCTCTCTCCTCTCTCTCTCTCTCTCTCCCTGCACACTCACAGAAGAAAGGCCATCTGCAAGACAGAAAGAGACCTCACGAAAAACCAACCCTGACAGCACCTTGATCTGGGACATTCACCTCCAGAATTGTGAGAAAATAGGTATCTGTTGTTTAAGCCACTCCATTTATAGTGTTTCGTTTTAGCAGCGCTAGCAGACTGTTACACTGATGATGATCCTTTAAATGATCACTTGGAAAGAAATGTTGATAATGAAAGCTGCTGACAGTTACAGATGAGGCAGGTTATGAATTAGGCTGCAAGGTCAAGGTTATCTGGCAGCTGGTGATCAGACTGCTGGCAAATATATGATGACTTCCGTATGGTGAGATTTCCTTAATGATGCAGTAAGAGAAGACTCACTGTGGGCAGATCACTGGGGAATATTTCCTAGAGGACATGAGGTGGGCAATGAAAAATGGGAGGTTCTAGGGGTGGCATTTAGGATGGAAAGATAGTATGACCAATGGCTCCGAGGAGAAGAGGCCATGACTGTGCCAACTGTGAGTAGACCTGAGGCAAATTTTACCCGCAGAAGAGTGATGGGCTCTGTCCCTACCCTGAGATTCACCAGCACAGTTACATGGAAGGGGTCCCAGTTGCTTTGTGCATGAACGCACTTTGCTCCCCAGTTTGATTTAAACTCTATTAGGCTAAGGACTCCTTGACTGACTTCCTCCACCTGCTGGGACCTTCTGCTCTTCTGCATTTCCATCTTGGCATGGAGGGATCACACCCTCCCAGGACTTTCATTATCACCTCTACACTCTCTCCTTTATTTCTGTATCCTTTAGGACATCACATGGCTGCCCACTCCCTCAAATTCCACCCTGCACCCTCTTCATTCATCAACTCCCTCAGTACCTCCATGGACCTCATACAACCTGTGAATATCCTAAAAACCATTGAATTGTACACTTTAAAATGGTGATTTTTATGGTATATGAATTATATCTCAATTTTTAAAGTTAGACTACTATATTGAAAAAAATCATCCCTATAAAAATACAACTAAGAAATGGGCTTCCCTGGTGGCACAGTGGTTGAGAGTCCACCTGCCGATGCAGGGGACACGGGTTCGTGCCCCGGTCCGGGAAGATCCCACATGCCACGGAGCAGCTGGGCCCGTGAGCCATGGCTGCTAAGCCTGCACGTCCGGAGCCTGTGCTCCGCAGCGGGAGAGGCCACAGCAGTGAGAGGCCCTTGTACCTCAAAAAAAAAAAAAAAAAAAAAAAAAAAAAATACAACTAAGAAACAGATTGAAATATGGAATAATTTTTATTCTGCTAAGATTAAATGTTGGTGTTTGATAATCAATATAAAATTTTATGATATTTGTTTAAAATTTTTTTTAAACCCATTGGTAAATAATTGAACAAAGGTAGTGGAAGCATGGGAGAAATGAATAGAGTGAAGGACATTTCTGTAGGAATGAGTCTGGGTAAAGAGAAGAAGGAGGGAGGCAATGAGAGACTGGTGGGAGAGCTATCTGGGAGGAGAATAAATGCTGGCTGAATGAATAGAGTTTCACATTTTTTGTATTAGGGTAAACAGGAAATTAACAGCAATCACTTGCATTACCATTTGAACAAGTTTTAACACTGCTATACATGCCAATGGAGCTGGTTTCAGACTAAACCATCTTGTATGGGACGTGAGCTTGCAAATGGAAAGACGAAGAATTCTGAAAACATATGCTGGTGTCAGTTTTTACAGGCAGTGTTTGAATTTGCATTTTAATGTTATGAGAAATGTCTTTAGTGAATAAAGCCTGTGCTTCTGGGTAAAGGATAGTTTACCCTCTAAGGGGTTCTCAACTCTTTGACTCTCCGCCTCATTTGGGAGTTCCTGGACCTTCCACATTCTAAAGCAGGGTTCCTCCCAAAGCAATCACCACCTCATAAAATGTACAATGGGCTGGGCTTTTTATTGAAGGAAACAGTGATACCATCTCAAGAACTTTGCTTTGTTTCTCCCCATCCGAGCAGAAAGCATGTGGCGGTGAGTAGGTACATTATAAAGTTGGAACTAGAAAACATGTTTATGGCATAATGATTACAGAGCCCCAGTAAACACGAAGAAAAAGCAAATGAGGATTTAATATATCATGAATAACATAATTTACTGAGCTTAAAAGATCTTGAGAGAACATTATAGACCAACGTTCTCATTTAAAATATGGGAAAACTGAACTCCTCTTCTGGGAAGATGGAGAAGTACTTTTCACTATCCCTTCTGCTAATGTGACTGAAACCCCTGGACGTTATATATAAGACAAAGGTAAGAAAACTCTGAAAGGTGGAGAAAAGAAGGCAGACTAGCAAGGGAACCTCAGGACCAAAGGACCGATTCTACACAATCTCTTCCAGAAAAGAGAAGAGGAAAGATCACTTCCCAATTCATGGTTATGAAAAAAGTCTTACCCTGTTAACAAAAGCAAAGACAGTACCAAAAGCTACAAAAAGCTACAGCTAACATTATACCTAATGTTGAAAGACTAATTTCTCCCTAAGACTGGCAACAAGAGAAGGATCTCTGATTTTATTACTTATATTCAACATAGTGCTGAGTTAAAAATACAAAATTAAAAATACAGTACTGTCTATAATCAGTCAAAAAATGGAAATACCTTTTCAACAAATGGTGCTGGAGCAATTGGACATCTGTGAACAAACAAATTGAACCTTGACCTAAGTCTCACACCTTAAACAAAAATTAACTCAAAATGGATCATGGGGCTTCCCTGGTGGTGCAGTGGTTGAGAGTCTGCCTGCTAATGCAGGGGACACGGGTTCGAGCCCTGGTCTGGGAAGATCCCACATGCCGCGGAGCAACTAGGCCCGTGAGCCACAACTACTGAGCCTGCGCGTCTGGAGCCTGTGCTCCGCAACAAGAGAGGCCGTGATAGTGAGAGGCCCGCGCACCGCGATGAAGAGTGGCCCCCGCTTGCCGCAACTGGAGAAGGCCCTCGCGCAGAAACGAAGACCCAACACAGCAAAAATAAATATATTAATTAATAAACTCCTACCCCCAACATCTTAAAAATAAATAAATAAATAAAAACCCTTGGCTTTAAAAAAATAATAATAAAAAAAAAATGGATCATGGACTTAAATGTAAAACATCAAACTATAAAACTTTTAGATAAACAGCATCAGAGAAGTCTTCAGGATCTAGGGCTAGGCAGTGTGTTAGACTTGACACCAAAAGCATGATTCATAAAAGAAAAAAATAAATTGAACATCAAAATTAAAAACTTTTGTCAGTGAAAGACCCTGTTAAGGGGATGAAAAGGCAAGCTAGAGACTGGGAGAAAATATTTGCAAACCACATCTTTGACAAGGAGTTATATCTAAATGATATAAAGACCTCTATAGTTTCAATGGTTAAAAAAAATCAGGGCTTCCCACTGGTGGCGAAGTGGTTTAGAATCTGCCTGCCAATGCAGGGGACATGGGTTCGAGCCCTGGTCCGGGAAGATCCCACATGCGGCGGAGCAACTAAGGCCATGCACCACAACTACTGAGCCTGCACTCTAGAGCCCTCGAACCACAACTACTGAAGCCCGCGCGTCTGGAGCCCGTGCTCCGCGACTACAGAAGCCACGGCAATGAGAAGCCCGCGCACCGCAATGAAGAGTAGCCCCCGCTCGCCGCAACTAGACAAAGCCCGCGTGCAGTAGCGAAGACCCAATGCAGCCAAAAATAAATAAATGGCCCTTAAAAAAAAAAATCAACCCAGTTAGAAGACTAATCCAAAATTCATAGACAGACATTTCACTGAAGAACACATACAGATGGCAAATAAGCACATGAATATATGTTCGACATCATTAGGGAAACGCAAACTAAAACCACAGGGAGATCACTACACACCCAACAGAATAACTAAAGTAAAAGACAGTGACTCCAGGAAATGCTGCCGAGGATGCAGAGAAACTAGATCACTCGTCGATTGCTGGTGGGAATGTAAAATTGTACTCTGGAAAACAGCTTGGCAGCTTCTTAAAAAACTAAACACACGTCTACCATATGACCCAGCAACTGCGCTCCTGGATATTTATCCAGAGAAAGGAAAATGTGTATTTATGCAAAAACCTATACACAAATGTTTTTAGTAGTTTTATTTAAACATCTCATAAAGGAAATTTTAAAGGTTGATAGGATCCTAATAGTCATTGAGCATTCAACATTAACTGTCTAATAGAAGGGTAGACCAGATGACCATTAAGTTCTACTTCAAATCTGAAATATTGATTTTATGTAAAAGCCCTCTGCTAGGTTTATGAGAGAATACAAAAAACAGGTGTCCCTGACTTCCAAAACTCTCACCTGTAAGGCCAGTACAGACAGGGTTGGAGATAGGGAGACCACTGCAACTGAAGCTGTCTATGGGAATGGGGATACAGATCAGGTGCATTGAGAGGAGGTAACCTGAAAATTAGCCATAATGCCCAGGGTCACAGATGATACATGGAACTTTTGTCAAGGGGAATGTAAGTTGAGACTCTAAGTGAATAGATTGTTCCTAGAGTCAAAGAGGTCAGGGATGAGGTCTGTGTTCTGGAAACGGGAAGGGATGGAGAGAATTGTATTGCGACAGGCAGTCAGAGTGGTGAGGCTGGGTTGTTCAAGATCACGTGCCACCATAAGGACGTGTATCTCTTTTATGCAGTGCTCTGTGGTCATTCTCCAAAATTTCCAACTCCCAGTTCTTTGTTTTTGTTGTGTTGAGTGTTTGTTCAAGTTTCTCAGTAAGTATGTGTATGGTGACAACTCTCCACTCACTGTCCTTTCAAATATTAGTCATTTCTGTCTAAAAGAAGGAAGCATAACCCACCTCTACTTCTGATGCTTGCTTAGCCCCAGCCTCAGATGATCTCTAGACTATTGGGGGAGGGGGTAGGAGAACACTGCTGACCTTAAACCCTTTTAAATTTACTACCCTTCTTTTCTTCCCTGTAGTATTCAATAGACCTATTTAACCCAAGTTCTTTGGGGTATATTTATAATCCCAGTGTTTGTCTGTCCTTCCTCCTCAGCAGGGTCTGAATTTATCTGATGACTGCCAGCCATACGTCTGTGTCAGATGGGGCTTACCCTTTAGTCTGCCCTATTTGTCTGGTAAATCACAGTATTATTCCGGGTGCTTTCCTACTAAGGCAGACAATCAAAGCATAAGCAGCATCTCTTCTGAGTTTTTTTTCTAATCCCTGCCTTTAAAATTCTGCCCACCACTGGAGTGTAACACCTTTATCAATTTCCTCTTAATTAACTAGACTCTCTTGCAACTATCCCCATAAT
Organism: Delphinapterus leucas; assembly: GCF_059928025.1. Classification (NCBI taxonomy): domain Eukaryota; kingdom Metazoa; phylum Chordata; class Mammalia; order Artiodactyla; family Monodontidae; genus Delphinapterus; species Delphinapterus leucas. The sequence goes on from NC_143138.1 coordinate 12,481,290, forward strand.
CAACCAATATTTGTTAAGAATCGCAGAGTGTCATTGTTGGACAGGGAGAGCATTTAATTAGAGCAACTATGAAACGTTACTAATGTGTAGACACAGCAGCAGATACAGATATTTGCAATCTGGGGCGTCTGAAAAACTGTAGATTCGAAAGCAAGTGTCAAAGTGCCCTCTAGTGGTGCATACAGCACACTGACTGTCAGTGTCCTTTCTCCAGAGCAAAGGGAACACAGGTTGCAAAGATACAGGGCTACTGGAAACCTGGCTTTTTGAATCCTATTCTCAGTTTCTTCCAGAAACCCTGAGATTCAGACAAGATGTGACACATGAAGATTTAAGTTATTAAAAAGAGGCTTCCGGCATCCAAGACCAGGAAGAAATAATGAATACGGAGAGGCTGTAGAAAACACTATATTGTATGCTAAGGATAAGTGTCCTCGGCCTTTCTTACCAGTCTGCTCGGAAGAATTGAGTTCTGCTTAGCAGTTTTTCAGCCAGGAGTGACACTATTTGATTGGCTAATGATTTATTGATTTATCACACGTTGACCTAGAGGGAGCGTCTCCACTAGGCCACTTCTTCAATTTGATGACAAGAGAACAAGTTGGGCACATCTCCAGGAGAGGGACCCCAATCCACTGCCGCTGATCCGCCACAGAGCCCAGAGGCTTTGTGTGCAGGTGTCCTTAGCTACACCAGTAACGGACATGGAGATGTGTGCACATCAATTTTTATCAATCTGTCATGTTTTAGAGGAATTTTCTATATCCTTTTTAAAATGGTAAGTTGCTTTGGCTATCGAGTTAATTTCCTCTCTTAATTAAATGAATTAGCCCCCAAGAATCTAAGGCTTTGGTGATCTCTGAGAATGCTTTCAGATGTGAAACAGAATTATCCTAAGTCTTCTCAAAGCTCAGCTTATTATACGTTGGGCCTTAAATTAGGCTTAATTGTACCAGAAATTTACTATATGAGATATTCCTTAAGATGGGTAGCTCACCAGCTGAAACGTGGAATTCTTTCTATCCTATGGCAGAGTGCTGTGTGGTTGAGGTGTACATATTAAGCTTCTACATGAAGCTGTCAGTCAGAGATGGGGCAGATGCCCCCAATTAATTTCAACATTAATATAAATGTACTGAAATAATACAGTCAATCAAACATACTAGGTGCCACAAAAGAAAATAGAGGTGGTCTTGCATTTGATCAGAAACAGAGAAAACAATGCACCGACAAAAAAAGTTAAAAAGGAGGAGTCTGTTTCATTCCTAAAGAGAAAGTTCGTAAATACGCATATTTGTAAATCTTTGCGTTTTTCAAGGAAGACTTCTTAGGATTTTCATTTGATGTTGTTTTTATTTTTAAAAAGAGGTTGAAAGAAGGCAGAGAGATCAAAGAGAGGAGCTGGAAATGAGGAGCTGTTTCCAAGACAGCAAAAGGGAGGATGAAACGTTATGGATTTGAAGGAGACAGCATTTGACTAATGCAATGCAAAGAACGGGGCGAGAGGAAATGAGAGACGATCCTTGGCGAAACTGAGAATAGGAAACACGCGACTCAAGTCTGAAGCTTCTCTATTTAAAGCTCCAAACTGCCCTCCGGCTGCCCCCAGCGCCCAACCCCCCTCCCAGCTCGTAGGCCCGCCAGGCTTCCGTGTCTCTTCTCCCTCCGAAGAAATTTCACCTCAGAAAACCAGAGGCACACTGAAACTCTTGACTTCTCGCGGGGGCTGTGGAATTTCAACATGAGGTAACATCTCGGGGAAACCCACCTAGCGTGATTCAAAATCGAGGGACGGCCTGTCCAGGGCCCCTAGTAAGTCCGTTTCAGACATCCAAGGACTGGAAAGTTACTGAAGACAGAAAGTTACAGATTCTCAGAAAAACCACATCCTATAGAAGCGCAGCCAGCTTGGATACAGCTGGGGACCAAAACAGATATGAACCCACCCCCTCTTTCTTTATCTATTGCAGCTTGCCCTTTGAAGCCCAATAAAAGATTCAAACGCCCACCCCTTGGTGCCAAAGCCACTCCATGCGTCTGGCCCCTTTCCTCTCTTGGAAAGTGAATAAAAACTCTTTTTCTCCTCTTGCTAATATTTCTGTGAATTCTTTCACAGTCTGCGTTGGCTCACCTAACATTTCCTGCTAGACTTTCTCCAAGGGGGGCAAACACTTCTCAGGAGCCAGGGTGGCAGGAGCCTGAGGTTGGGGAAGAGTGAAATGTATGTGAAAGTCTATGTTTAGTCTTTTTTTTTAATTTTAATTAAAAAAATTTTTTTGAAATATAGTTAATTTACAATGTTGTATTAGTTTCAGGTGTACAGCAAAATGATTTGTATATATATATGTATACTTTTTAACATCCTCTTCCCTTATAGGTAATTACAAGATATTGAGTAGAGTTCCCTGTGCTCTACAGTAGGTCCTTGTTGGTTATCTGTTATATACGTAGCAGTGTGTATATTTTAATCCCAAACTCCTAACTTATCCCTCCCCTACTATGTTTGTGAGTTTGTTTGTTTGTTTGTTTTCTATGTTTGTGAGTCTATGTTTTCTATGTTTGTGAGTCTATTTCTGTTTTGTTTGTTTTCTATGTTTGTGAGTCTATTTCTGTTTTGTAAGTAAGTTCATTTGTATCGTTTTTTTTTAGATTCCACATATAAGCGATATCATACGGTATTTGCCTTTCTCTGTCTGACTGACTTCACTTAGTATCAATCTCTAGGTCTATCCATGTTGCTGCAAAGGGCATTATTTCATTCTTTTTAATGGCTGAGTAGTATTCCATTGTATATATGTACCACATCTTCATCCATTCCTCTGTTAATGGACAGTTAGGTTGTGATATATGTTTAGTCTTTAACATGAACACACATTTTGACATTACTCATTAATTCATCTGAGTTCATTTTTACATAAAATAATATTAACAATAACATCACGGCACCGTTTATTAAATTATATGTTCCAAGCACAGTGATAAAGACTACATATACATTATCTTACTTAATCCTCTCATTAAACCTCTTAAAATGGGTATCAATATTATCTGCATGTTTACATGAGCAAATAGGCTCAGAATGGAGGCAAAACTTGCCCAGGAATGGTTGACAAGTGGTAATGCTGGGTTTCAAACCCAGGTGTGTCCTGTCAGCAGAATGACCTTGAAAACTGGAACTCTTCAATCAGATAAAGCCATGAGAGAAATCCAAAATTCAATTCGCTACCACTGTAATATCTGTAAGAGTGGCATGATCTCAACAGGCGAGAAGTTTATAAAAAACTTTTTCAGGATTCCATCAAGTTCAAAGATTTTAAAAGTTGGCCAGAAGTGAGATCATACGTTAGGCGACAAAACAGGTTGAAAAGGTCGTACGAAAAGGTCTCACTTGCCAAAGCTGACACGATTTAAGCCTCAAAAAGAGAATAATGACTGTGCCCTCTGATATACATTAAATCTGGAAAGCCATGGGGTCCATGGGGAGATGCAAAAAGTGAGAATTAACAGGGTTTTTTTAATCTATAAAAGCAGGTGAGTAGAATGCATTTTTATTGAGCCTTGTTATTGCTGTTGTTGGCTCATTTATTAAATCAATGAAGAATACAGAATGTAGAAAATTAACAATTGAAAAGCACTGACTGACTGAAAGAGAATATCAGTTGACCAGCTTCATAAGTAATAACCTTCAGTCACTGAAAATCATCTAAAAACACAAAATTTAATTATCTATAATGTTCAATATCTGAAAGGGTTATGTCATCTCTTTTTTAAATATGAAAGAATGGAAGGTTCCATGAGGCCTGGAGACCTTCGAACGTGATAGGAACCCATCACGTTCGAAGGTCTCCAGGGTTACAAGAAGAAAACATTCACACATCTAAAGTTTATCACTGAGGTGGGAGCTGGGGCCTCCCGTCTACTCCTGCTGGAGTAGAGAAGAATTAGGTCAGGTGCATAATTTAAATCCAGGGAGACCACTGCTCTCTTGTTGTCATGGAGTCATAAAGGAACAGCAAGAACCAAGCACGTTCCATCAGGGTCACAAATGAGAATTCAGGCAGCCTTCAGCTGTAAGTCTCCCTCAGTAGAGAATGTTGGTGAACTGGTAGGGTGACCATCTTCCTTAAACGAATAAGTGTTTTTCAACCTGGGGGGAATTAAAAATTCAGAATTAAGTACAGAAATGCTTAAGAGAATCAGAGCACTAGTGTCAATACCCTTATGTTAAGAACGTGTCTGCGTATTTGGTATTTTGCCTGTAAGACAGCCTTTTCACTACAATTTGAAATGTGTATTTGTGCAATCGACTTAAACATATGATTTTAAGGTGAAAGTCGTTCTCAGTATTGAAACTCCTAAGAGAACTTTGGGTTTACTTTAGTTTATTGGATTTGTAACAATTACTTAGTTCTCCAGAAGGTTTTGCTTGGTATTGATAAATCAGGTCACTGCTGACTTAAAAGGGAAAAGCTTAGGCTGACGCAGCTGCTAAAGGCACTTCCCCAACAGAACATCAGCCCTGGGTCTTGGCACCTTTGCCATTTCCTCATCCAGCCCCTCCCTACCTCTAGTTCACAAAAGGGGGCTGTGATAGAAAAGGCTGCCCGCACTTCAGCGGGCTGCTTCCTCCATCCGGTCACAAATTCTAGGTACAGCCAGATGGGTTTTCCATGGCCCCTGTGTCCTCCACCCTGTCCAAGACAATGCATAGCACTCGGCAGCATGCATGGGCGCAGAGGGGACAAAGGAACAGATTAAAAAAATGCTTGCTTGTGTCTGGCTTTTCTAATCTAGCAGCTTCTCATCGTGCACTTTGCCCTGTTTGTACACGGTGTCGTTCAGGGAACCCAGTGCCATCCCGCACAGCACCCAGCGGTGACGTTATCAAACCTGCCCCCCCCCCAACCTGGCAACTGAGTCTTTTAAACTTCCTTGGTCAATGCGATATTCCCATGACTTAGTTGTAATACTTCTAGTCTCTGGGTGGCCCAAGGCTCTTCCCTGCAGGAAGGCAATCCTATTATTACAGCAAAAAATTGTTCCAGAAATAGTCTCACTAGGGAATTTCCTTGCTAGGAAATTTCTCTTAACATAGTTTCAGCCCAAGGTTCTCATTCTAAAGAACAAGTTTTCCAACATGTATGCAAATGGCAACCATGTAATTTGTACTGCCCTCAGAGCTCTGGCAAAGTAGAAAGAAAGAAAATGAAACCTCAAAGCAAAGGTTAAGTAAATTTGTCTTAAATGGCCTGAGGCCCTTCCAATGATCATGAGTGATGCATCTACAAGCCAGGGAGCCACAATTCAACTGGCTCAAAATACATGCAAATATCATGAGGAGATCGAGTCTAGCTCTTCCTATACTACCTGGAGGACACATTGCTATCATTACCAAAGGTCACTTATCTTCCAGGGTTTGTAAAGAGTGGGTGTGGGTGCCCCAACATATTTATTCCTGCCAGAAGTCTGATTCTCTGTAAAAGAACATTAGGGGGAAAAATAACTGCCTCTCACCCAGGCAGTTTTCCTGCATCACCCCTGATGACTATGTGTTCATTTCACCACCCTTGGGAATAGCGACATCTCATGGCCGGTCTGGCCCATGATGCAAATGGAGAGCCAGAGACAGCAAATCCTGGCTACCTCTTAACTACCGGCAGCGAAGTTGGCCCTGACAGCCCTGAAGTCACTTAGAGGAGGCAGCTTTCACCACCCTGTGGTGGCTTCAGCCCACGAGGTGGAGAAGGGTTGACCCTGTTCCATCTTTGACTGACAGGGGAGTCCACGGTGAACATGGAAGAAACTCCATGGAGATACAGAAGAAGTAACTTCAGGACAGCTGGAATAAACTAGAAAACCTCGGAGCTAATGTTAGTTAGGATTCTTATCTTTACTTCATAATACGCTGCTAGGGGCCAGGGTGAGGTGAGCTAGGCACCTCAGGTGCAGACTTGAAGGAGGGGCTCAGGCTCAGGGCCCTGTGTGCTGGCCCCGCCCTCCTTCCTCTCTTCTCGCCACGTCTGTTGTCTTCAAGACTCTCTGTATTCGTTTGCTAGGGCTGCCATAGCAAAGTGCCACAAACAGGGTGGTTGAAGACAGCAGAAATGTATTCTCTCACAGTGCTGGAGGCTAGAAGGCCCAAATCAAGTTGTCAGCAGGGTCGGTTCCCTCTGAGGGCTCTGAAGGAAGATCTGTCTCATGCTTCACTCCTAGCGTCTGAGGACAGCCATCAACACTTGGCATTCTTTGACTTGTAGATGCATCACTCCAATCTCTACCTCCACCTTCACCTGGCATCCTCCCTATGTGTCTCTCTCTTCTTCTTCTAAGTTGGCCAGCTATAATGGATTAGGGCCCTCCCTAATGACCTCACCTTAACCTGATTACATCAGCGACAACCCTATTTCCAAGGAAAAAAAGTTACAGGTTCTGGGAGTTGGGACTTCAACATGTCTTCTGGGGGGACACAATTCAACCCATAATGGTCTCTTACAATAAAGGTGAACAGTTCTAATCCTTGGAAGGGCACATTTACAACCAGTGCCAACTATCCATCACTGAGCAACAAACCACCCCCATAACTTAGTGGCTTAAAACAAGAACCATTTTATTTGCTCATGATTCCGCAGTTTGGGCTGGGCTCGGCAGGGCCATCCTTCTGCTGTCTTGCCAGTGCTCACTCACATGGCTGCGTTCAGCTAGTGGCTCAGACGGGAGCAGGGCTCAGCGGCGAAGGCTGGGCTTCTCTCTTTCCATTAACTCTCCGGACCTTTCTTGTTTCACGTGACCTCTCCCCCTGGTCTTGCCAGCAGGGTAGCTTGTCTTCTTAACGGTGGGTCAGCACTCCCAAGAGGACAAAATGGAAGCTGCTAGATCTCCTTAGGCTTAAATCTGGAGTTGGACACAGCATCATTTCTGCAGCATTCTATAGGTTAAAACAATTTCCAGGGCTAGCCCAGGTTCGGGGGAAGGGAAAACCCAAGGGCATGAATACCAAGAGGAGAGAGTAGTTTGAAGCCACCAGTATACGAGCCTATCGTAGCCTAATAAAATATAGGTATAAATGTTTGCCCTTGTACATCCACAGAAGGGGGAAATATGATGAGGAGATGAACCCCCTCCCTCTTAGCGAACTCCACATTTCGTAGTCTAAATATTAAAATTGCAGCTAACAGAGAGGTCCTTAACACTTTCCTCCTCCAGGGAAAGATCATGACCCTTTTATATATCCTAAAAGTCCAGCTGGACAAATGCAGTAACCTTTCTCAGCTGTTGATCTTTAGCACCCCTTTCAAACAGCCTTTTTGAAATTTGCTACCTTTGGTCTAAAAGTTCCACTTTGGCCCCATCTACTGAGCGACATCATATCTCTCTTCTTCCCCGGTCCTTCTCCCCTGCTGACCACAGGCCAACCTTGGAAGAGCTCAAAGGTAGTCATGGGGATGCAGATGCAAGAGAAAGCCTGTAATGTGGGTGATTAAGGAACTGAGGCATACGAGTCCCCAGGGCTCTTGCTCCTTTCCTGTGATAGAGTTTTTAGAAATGGCAAAGTTTCAAAATTCTGAGGCTGAGATCCTTTTTTCTCTTTTTTTTTTAAGTGAGGATCAAACTTTTTCTTTTTTTTAATTATTATTATTATTTTTGGCTACACCACGTGGCACGTGTGATCTTAGTTCCCCGACCAGGAATCAGACCTGTACCCCCTGCACTGGAAGCACAGAGCCTTAACCACTGGACCATGAGGGAAGTCCCTGGGGTCTTTTTTTCTTGATAGGCCTCTGTAAAAAAATTTTTTTTCATTTGAATTATAAATAGAATAATGAGTCAACTGAATTTTAAAGTTTAAAATTAGATTTTATAATCTGTAATTTTAATACATTAAATATTGACTTTAAACAACAAAGTAAATCTCTGAATAGTCTCCCTGTGCACAAAAACACTCTCAAAGGTGCTAAAAAATGTACATCTATCTTTAATATGTATGACTCCCTCTGGGCTACTATCCATAAAGTGATAGTTTGGTAAACTGTTTTACATTACTACCAGACATGAGTAATAAGAGGTAATTATGAAGGATATGTAAAAGTGGGAAAGTTCTTTTGTATAACGTAAAGCAGAAACTGTTCTCAAGGAGACAGTGAGGGGTGCTGATTAAAAACTTGGACTTCAGAATTGGTGACCTCCATCCAAACCCTAACTTGCCATCTACTCATTACTTGCGTTGGGTAAGTCACTGAAGCTCTCTGTATTAGTTCCCTGAGCTGCCATAACAGAGTACCACAAACTGGGTAGCTTGAAAGAGCAAAATGTATTGTCTCCCAGTTCTGGAGAGGAGGAGTCCTTCCTCATCTCTTCCTCTGCCAGCCATCCTGACATTCCTTGGCTCTTAAATACATCACTATAATCCTCCATCTTCACATGGCATTCTCCCTATGTCTCTGTCTTCACATGGCCATCTTACAAGGACTCCAGTCCTATTGGATTAGGGACCCACCCTACTCCAGTATAACTTTTCTTAACTAATTACATCTGCAATGACCTTATTCCCTAATAAGGTCACATTCTGAGATACTGGAGGTTAGGATTTCAACATACGAATTTTTGGGAGACATAATTCAACCTGTCATGCTCTCCACCTGTCATGCTCTCCAAGGGAGGTCACTGCCTAGCTCAGTGGTCTGCACAAAGAAAAATCAGATTACAGGTGCAATGCACAAGGCATACTACATTGTGTATATAGAGTATATACACAATAAATGGTAATTAGTGTAGAAATGGACCAACATGAAATTATTGACCCTATGTAAGATACAAATTACAAATGTAAAAATTAATAATAATTATGTCTCTGGAGGAATTGTGGGAATTTTTTTAATGTATTAAGTATTCCTCAAGTCAGCTGAACTTTGTTTATTACAATGACTGTGAACTTGGGGTGTTGGCAAACATCAACAGCATGTCAATGTAGAATCCATCAAAAAATTTGAAGATGGCTGTACAAAGAAGTGGCAGCAATACCCAAAAGTAGCAGTGGATGGTGCAAAACTCACTGCTTTGGTGCTGGGGGATTTAAAATAGTTACTTTCAACTTTTGATTCTTTAGAGGCTAATTATCTGGTCTGCAGATTATGGAAGCCCTTCTCCTGCACTTAAGACTTTCAGACTCTGCTTATTGTAAGCAGCCCTGCAGTCATCGTTAAGACATTCATCACCAGGTGCCCAATGATGGAGCAGAGAGGAATGAAATCGTTGAATTTTGAAATAGATGTGCATTTTTGGAGGGCTTCCTCTTTCAGTTACTGTGAAAAATCATTAAGGACTGTTATGGACTGAATGTGTCCCCCCAGAATTCATGTCTGGAAGCCTTAACATCCAATGTGATGGTATTTGGAGGTGGGGCCTTTGGGAAGTGATTAGATTTAGTTGAGGTCATGAGGATGGGACTCTGATGATGGTATTAGTGCCCTTATAAGAGGAGAAAGAGACCAGAGCTCTCTCTCTGCACCATGTGAGGTTACAATGAGAAGATGGCTGTGTACAAGCCAGGAAGAGAGTTCTTTTCAAGAACTGAATCTCCCAGCACCTTGATCTTAGACTTCCAGCCTCCAGAGCTGTGAGAAATAAATGTTTGTTGTCTAAGCCACCCAGGCTGTGGTATTTTGTCATGACAGCCTGAACTGACTAAGACAAAGGGGAAAAGAATAAGGGATTCAATGTTAAAGCAAAAAGGGGTCTTAGGGAATATGTAATCTAACCCTTAATTTAGAGATGATAAAATTTGTGGCCCCAAAAGGTGGAGTGTTCTTCTCATTGTTACATGGTTTGTTAGAAAGCATGTTAGAAAAAGGCCACATAAGAATCTGGATCCCCTAAACCACACATCCCTAAATTTCTGGTCCTTCTGATCAATATGTGTTGAATGAACAAAAGAAAAATTAAGAACTTCAAATATACACTATGATAGTGCATGAAACAGTGGGAGGAAGTTTACACTCTCATTGTTTGGGGAAGTGAATTTTAATGCAGCACACTTCACACTGGGGTACTTGGACCCCTGGGTCACTCAACGGCATTCCAAGGCATATGTAGACAGGAATGGTTTGAAGACAGAATCAGTTTCCATCCTTGTGTTCAATTTCCATCCACCAGTGATGGAGGATCAGGTTCCCTTTTCACCCCTGCCCTTGCACAATTGTACAATTGAGGTTCCCTCCTTCCCAAAAGAAAGGCATCCTTCCACTCAACCTGATCTTCACTGTGTGGCATTGTCCTGGGGTAGAAAACCTCCAGGTGCTCTTTGAAATATTCGTGTGAGTGTTGGAAAAGGGTACAGATCCTTTGGCAACTTTGGTTTCTAAGTTGTGTTTTCAAGAAAAATAAAGAAGGACATAATCAAGGTATCAGCCGGTAGATCATCGTTATCAGTTAATGTTTGTGATAGATCACTGTTAGATTTTTAGCATTTAACACAGAGATCAAAGAAATGGGTGACATTGCTATAACAAAACTCCTTCATTCCCATCTACTTACATGACCAAAGTTTCTCATAACTTCTATCTACAAAGACAAACACAATAATAGGAATGAAATTGATGCTGAACTCTGTCTCATTCTAGCAATAAACAGTAGTCATGAACAGGTACAAGAATCAATAGGGGAGGGGAGTCCTATATCTATGTAGGGCTTCACATGAATTCTAGTTCTTTACTTTCGGCTATGTGAAAGGTTTGTACTGCCCCACCCCGCTGTGAAGTGAGGTGTGGCCATGTGACTTGCATTGCTAATGAAGTGTGAACGGCATGGACGTGTATCACTTGCAGGCAGAGACTTTAGAGCTTTTGCACTATTTGCCACGCTTCCTGTTTCCTGCCCAGTGATCATGGAAACACATGTTGAGATGAAGCCCCCAAAAGGCTGGGTCCCAGAGTAATGACCATGAGCAATGCCTCTTGCTGAATGGAGCAGTCGTATGGGCAAGAGGTACACTTGTGCTGTGTTAAGTACCTGAATATAATCCAGCGCCTCCAGATGAATAGTTTTTTTTAATTTATTTTTTTACTGAAGTATAGTTGATTGACAATGCTCTGTTCTGCTGTACAGCAAAGTGATTCAGTTATACATATATATGCATTGTTTTTTAGACTTTCCCATAATGCTTTATCACAGGATATTGAATATAGTTCCCTGTGCTATGCAGTAGGACCTTGTTGATATCCATTCTATACATAATAGTTTGCACCTGCTAATCCCAAACTCCCACTCCATCCCCCCTCACCACCCCACCTTGGCAACCACAAGTCTGTTCTCTATGTCTGTGAGTCCATTTCTGTTTTGTGTGTGATATTTTAGATTTCACATATAAATGATATCATATGGTATTTGTCTTTTTCTGTCTGACTTACTTCACTTAGTATGATCATCTCTAGGTCCATCCATGTTGCTGCAAATGGCATTATTTCATTCTTTTTTATGATTGAGTAGTATTGCATCGTGTGTGTGTGTGTGTGTGTGTGTGTGTGTGTATCACATCTTTTTTATCCAGTCATCTGTCGATGGATATTTAGGTTGTTTCCGTGTCTTGGCTATTGTGAATAGTGCTGTTATGAACATAGGGGCGCATGTATCTTTTTGAATTACAGTTTTTTTCTGGATATATGCCCAGGAGTGGGATTGCTGGATCATACGGCAACTCTGTTTTTAGCTTTTTGAGGAACTTCCATACTGTTTTCCATAGTGGCTGCACCAACTTACAGTTCTACCAACAGTCTAGGAGGGTTCCCTTTTCTCCATACCTTCTCTGGCATTAATTGTTTGTAGACTTTTTGATGATGGCCATTCGGACTGGTATGAGGTGGTATCTCATTGTAGTTTTGATTTTCATTTCTCTAATAATTAGTGATGTTGAGCATCTTTTCATGTGCCTGTTGGACATCTGTATGTCTTCTTTGGAGAAATGTCCAGATGGATAGTTTTAATAAAAAGTACTTCTTAATGAAATTTTACTTTTGATGCTTAATAATTATTTATATACATAATTTATTTAAGTTGTTTTGATCAATTGTGTCAAATAAAAGTCATAGTTCAACCCAAAAGAAAATGTGAATGATTAGATCATTATGATCACAGGAAATAATAAAGTATAAATTTTGATTTCTATGATTTTTGTGGCAGAGATGTGTGATGGGGTGATCAGGAAAAGTGTTTCATCCCAGTGCAATTCATTTCATAAAGCTTGAAATGAATTACACTAGGATAAATTCCTGAGGGAGATATGGAATGGAAATAGGAATTGAAGGACGAAAAGGAACAATATGAAATTTCAACTCTAAAAGTAGAGGTTTTTCATGTATCTTTCAACTGAATGATGATAAACACTAAGTAATCCTGTTGTTAGTTTTCACTTGATATGTTTAAAAATGATACAATGTTTTCACTTGAAATAAGCTAGGAATTACATCCTTTGCAACTAAATTTACAATTAAGAGTTTTAGATTTCAATTAAAAATATGCAAGAGAATAAGTAGTTTTGGAGGGATACTTAAAAAACATTGAAGGTGACAATTCTTATCTATCTAGGGCAGGGTTGTCTAAACCTTGGCGCTTTTGAAATTTTACGTTGGATAATTTTTTTGCTGGTGGCCGTCCTATGCATTGTAGGGTGTTAAGCAGCATCCCTGGCCTCTGTCTACTAGGTGCACTAGCATCCCACCTTCCTAGCTGTGACAACCACAAATGTCTCTAGACGTTGCCAAATACCCCCAGGGAAAGCAAAACTGTTCCCACACAAGAACCACTTGATCTGTGGGTAAATGCTTTTTTTGTCTTCCTGTTTCCACTCTCTTCAAAGGCGTGAGTTGTCCAAAAACGCTGACAGTGACCCTGGAATCCCCTCAACCTTATTCCTATTCTTTTCCAAGCTTAAGAGAAGTGGCCAAGAAATGACGTCTTATACCAGAACCAGTAACTCATTTATATCTCCTGCCTGCCCTGGCTACCCCCGGTATAAATTGAATTCAGTTTTGATGAAGAATGAGAAACTTGAGTTAGCACTGCTCAGGGCTGTTCCGTGCCAAACTACTTTCTGCCCAGTATTACATTAGCTACATGAACACACACAATAATACACAATAATTCAATATGTCCAGGAGAAGAGAGATTTTGATTTTTTGGAGATCTTACTGATCCTTAACAAATGGGATCTTTTTAGTACTTGAGGAGTAATAGGTAGGGGAAAAGAGATTTTATGAATCCGTAGAAGCAAAAATAAAGGCAGCTCATGAAGAAAATGGGCTAAGGGTCAACAGCCAAGGAGAAAAAAAGAAGAGCGGCCGTCACCTTGTTTTGTACGTTCTGCACGTACACCAGCCTGAGCCGAGCGCTGAGGTCTTCATTCATTCACGCAGGAGGAGGGAACATCGTGGTCTCGTTAAACGTCTGCAGAAGCCAGACACTCTGTGGACGTTTCGCTTTTTCTTGGCCTGAGTTTTGGGCTGTTTTCCTTGCAACCCTATTTAACAGCTGCAGCCCTGAAAGGACAAGAAGAACACAGGGAAGAAAGCTCTCGGTTTGGAAAGTCTAGAGAAGCTAATTATTTAGATACTCAAAGGGCTATGTGAAGAGCCAGGAGACCAGATCTGATTTGAGTTTGCCCCCTCTGGTATTGGAAGAAAAAACATCTGCTTCTTGGGGAGCCCAGACTAGTTCAGCGCTTGGTTTCTTACTGTGCTCTGCTCTCACAAGAGGACCCCTTCCCTTTAAAAATTAGAATAAATCAAAAGCATGATGGGGGAGAGTGCTATGAGAACACAATGTTGAAATGCTCCCTCTTGCTTGCTCTCTCTCCTTATTTTTCCTCCAAATTTTCATAACCTCAAGGGAATAAAAAGCAAATTACTTATCATTATTGGCTTCTCAGCTGTAGGAGAAGCTTAACTCTTCCTACTGGTGTCCCAGGCCACCTAGTCACTGAAAGCAAGACTGCAGCAGTCCTGGTAGCCAGCTGATAGCAGATGTTAGAAAGTAGAGTATGTGGTCATCCACCAGAGGGCAGACAGCAGAAGCAAGAAGAACTACAGTCCTGCAGCCTGTGAAACAAAAACCACATTCACAGAAAGATAGACAAGATGAAAAGGCAGAGGGCTATGTACCAGATGAAGGAACAAGATAAAACCCCAGAAAAACAACTAAATGAAGTGGAGATAGGCAACCTTCCAGAAAAAGAATTCAGAATAATGATAGTGAAGATAATCCAGGGCTCGGAAAAAGAATGGAGGCAAAGATTGAGAAGATGCAAGAAATGTTTAACAAAGAGCTAGAAGAGGGCTCCGCTGGTGGCGCAGTGGTTGAGAGTCCGCCTGCCAATGCAGGGGACACGGGTTCGTGCCCCAGTCCAGGAAGATCCCACATACCGCGGAGCGGCTGGGCCCTTGAGGCATGGCCACTGATCCTGCCCGTCTGGAGCCTGTGCTCCACAACGAGAGAGGCCACAACAGTGAGAGGCCTGCATACCACAAAAAAAAAAAAAAAAAACCTAAAAGAATTAAAGAACAAACGAACAGAGATGAGCAATACAATAACTGAAATGAAAACTACACTAGAAGGAATCAATAGCAGAATAACTGAGGCAGAAGAACGGATAAGTGACCTGAAAGACAGAATGGTGGAATTCACTGCTATGGAACAGAATAAAGAAAAAAGAATGAAAAGAAATGAAGACAGCCTAAGAGACCTCTCAGACAACATTAAACACAACAACATTCACATTATATGGGCCCCAGAAGGAGAAGAGAGAGAGAAAGGACCAGAGAAAATATTTGAAGAGATTATAATTGAAAAATTCCCTAACATGGGAAAGGAAATAGCCACCCAAGTCCAGGAAGTGCAGTGAGTCCCATACAGGATAAACCCAAGGAGAAACACGCTGAGACACATAGTAATCAAATTGGCAAAAATTAAAGACAAAGAAAAATTATTGAAAGCAGCAAGGGAAAAATGACAAATAACATACAAGGGAACTCCCATAAGGTTAACAGCTGATTTCTCAGCAGAAACTCTACAAGAAGGGAGTGGCATGATATGCTTAGAGGGATGAAAGGGAAGAACCTACAACCAAGATTACTCTACCCTGCAAGGATTTCATTCAGATTCGATGGAGAAATCAAAAGCTTTACAGACAAGCAAAGCTAAGAGAATTCATCAACACCAAACCAGCTCTACAACAAATGTAAAGGAACTTCTCTAAGTGGGAAACACAAGAGAAGAAAAGGACCTACAAAAACAAACCCAAAACAATTAAGAAATCGTCATAGGAACATACATATCAATAATTACCTTAAATGTGAATGGATTAAATGCTCCAACCAAAAGACACAGGATTGCTGAATGGATAGAAAAACAAGACCCATATATATGCTGTCTACAAGAGACCCACTTCAGACCTAGAGACACATACAGACTGAAAGTTAGGGGATGGAAAAAAATAATCCATGCAAATGGAAATCAAAAGAAAGCTGGTGTAGCAATACTCATATCAGACGAAATAGACCTTAAAATAAAGAATGTTACAAGAGACAAGGAAGGACACTACATGTGATCAAGGGATCAATCCAAGAAGAAGAAGTAACAATTATAAATATATATGCACCCAACATAGGAGTACCTCAATACATAAGGCAACTGCTAACAGCTATAAAAGAGGAAATCGACAGTAACACAATAATAGTGGAGGACTTTAACACCTCACTTACACCAATGGACAGATCATCCGAAACGAAATAAATAAAGAAACAAAAGCTTTAAATGACACAATAGACCAGATAGATTTAATCGATATTTATAGGACATTCCATCCAAAAACAGCAGATTACACTTTCTTCTCAAGTGCGCACGGAACATTCTCCAGGATAGATCACATCTTGGGTCACAAATCAAGCCTCAGTAAATTTAGGAAAATTGAAATCATATGAAGCATCTTTTCTGACCACAACACTATGAGATTAGAAATCAATTACAGGGAAAAAAACATAAAACACACAAACACATGGAGGCTAAACAATACATTACTAAATAACCAAGAGATCACTGAAGAAATCAAAGAGGAAATCAAAAAATACCTAGAGACAAATGACAATGAAAACATGACGATCCAAAACTGTCGTGGGATGCAGCAAAAGCAGTTCTAAGAGGGAAGTTTATAGCTATAAAAGCCTACCTCAAGAAACAAGAAAAATCTCAAACAATCTAACCTTACACCTAAAGGAACTAGAGAAAGAAGAACAAATAAAACCCAAAGTTAGCAGAAGGAATGAAATCATCAAGATCAGAGCAAAAATAAATAGAAACAAAGAAAACAATAGCAAAGATCAATAAAACTAAAAGCTAGTTCTTTGAGAAGATAAACAAAATTGGTAAACCATTAACCAGACTCATCAAGAAAAACAAGGAGAGAACTCAAATCAGTAAAATTAGAAATGAAAAAGGAGAAGTTACAACAGACACTGCAGAAATACAAAGCATCCTAAGAGACTACTACAGGCAATTCTATGCCAATAAAATGGAGAACCTGGAAGAAATGGACAAATTCTTAAAAAGGTATAACCTTCCAAGACTGAACCAGGGTGAAATAGAAAGTATGAACAGACCAATCACAAGTAATGAAATTGAAACTGTGATTAAAAATCTTCCAACAAACAAAAGTCCAGGACCAGATGGCTTCACAGGTGAATTCTATCAAACATTTAGAGAAGAGCTAACACCCATCCTTCTCAAACTCTTCCAAAAAATTGCAGAGGAAGGAACACTCCCAAACTCATTCTATGAGGCCACCATCACCCTGATACCAAAATCAGACAAAGATACTACAAAAAAAGAAAATTACAGATCAATATCACTGATGAATATAGATGCAAAAATCCTCAACAAAATACTAGCAAACAGAATCCAACAACACATTAAAAGGATCATACACCATGATCAAGTGGGATTTATCCAAGGGATGCAAGGATTCTTCGGTATACACAAATCAATCAATGTGATGCACCATATCAACAAACTGAAGAATACAAACCATATGATCATCTCAATAGGTGCAGAAACAGCTTTTGACAAAAGTCAACACCCATTTATGATAAAAACTCTCCAGAAAATGGGCATAGAGGGAACTTACCTCAACATAATAAAGGCCATATACAACAAACCCACAGCAAACATCATTCTCAATGGTGAAAAACTGAAAGCATTTCTTCTAAGATCAGGAGCAAGACAAGGATGTCCACTCTCACCACTACTATTCAACATAGTTTGGGAAGTCCTAGCCATGGCAATCAGAGAAGAAAAAGAAATAAAAGGAATACAAATTGGAAAAGAAGAAGTAAAACTGGCACTGTTTGCAGATGACATGATACTGTACATAGAGAATCCTAAAGATGCCCCCAGAAAACTACTAGAGCTAATCAATGAATTTGGTAAAGTTGCAGGATACACAATTAATGCACAGAAATCTCTTGCATTCCTATATACTAATGATGAAAAATCTGAAAGAGAAGTTAAGGAAACACTCCCATTTACCATTGCAACAAAAAGAATAAAATGCCTAGGAGTAAACCTATCTAGGGAGACAAAAGACCTGTATGCAGAAAACTATAAGACACTGATGAGAGAAATGAAAGATGATACCAACAGATGGAGAGATATACCATGTTCTTGGATTGGAAGAATCAATATTGTGAAAATGACTATACTACCCAAAGCAATCTACAGATCCAATGCAATCCCTATCAAATTACCAATGGCATTTTTTACAGAACTAGAACAAAGAATCTTAAAATTTGTATGGAGACACAAAAGAACCCAAATAGCCAAAGCAGTCTTGAGGGAAAAAAACGGAGCTGGAAGAATCAGACTCACTGACTTCAGACTATACTACAAAGCTACAGTAATCAAGACAATATGGTACTGGCACAAAAACAGAAACATAGATCAATGGAACAGGATAGAAAGCCCAGAGATAAACCCACACACCTATGGTCAACTAATCTACGACAAAGGAGGCAAGGATATACAATGGAGAAAAGACAGTCTCTTCAATAAGTGGTGCTGGGAAAACTGGACAGCTACATGTAAAAGAATGAAATTAGAACACTCCCTAACAGCATACACAAAAATAAACTCAAAATGGATTAGAGACCTAAATGTAAGACCAGACACTATAAAACTCTTAGAGGAAAACATAGGAAGAACACTCTTTGACATAAATCACAGCAAGATCTTTTTTGATCCACCTTGTAGAGTAATGGAAATAAAAACAAAAATAAGCAAATGGGACCTAATGAAACTTCAAAGCTTTTGCACAGCAAAGGAAACCATAAACAAGACAAAAAGACAACCCTCAGAATGGGAGAAAATATTTGCAAATGAATCAACGGACAAAAGATTAATCTCCAAAATATATAAACAGCTCATGCAGCTCAATATTAAAAAAGCAAACAACCCAATCCACAAATGGGCAGAAGACCTAAATAGACATTTCTCCAAAGAAGACATACAGATGGCCAAGAGACACATGAAAAGCTACTCAACATCACTAATTATTAGAGAAATGCAAATCAAAACCACAACAAGGTATCACCTCACACTGGTTAGAATAGGCATCATCAGAAAATCTACAAACAATAAATGCTGGAGAGGGTGTGGAGAAAAGGGAACCCTCTTGCACTGTTGGTGGGAATGTAAATTGATACAACCACTATGGAGAACAGTATGGAGGTTCCTTAAGAAATTAAAATTAGAATTACCATATGATCCAACAATCCCACTACTGGGCATATACCCAGAGAACACCATAATTCAAAAAGACACATGCACCCCAATGTTCATTGCAGCACTATTTACAATAGCCAGGTCATGGAAGCAACCTAAATGCCCATTGGCAGATGAATGGATAAAGAAGATGTGGTACATATATACAATGGAATATTACTCAGCCATAAAAAGGAACGAAATTGGGTCATTTGTTGAGATGTGGATGGATCTAGAGACTGTCATACAGAGTGAAGTAAGTCAGAAAGAGAAAAACAAATATCATATATTAACGCCTGTATGTGGAACCTAGAAAAATGGTACAGATGAACCAGTTTGCAGGACAGAAGTTGTGACACAGATGTAGTGAACAAACGTATGGACACCAAGGGGGGAAAGCTGTGGGGGGTGGGGATGGTGGTGTGCTGAAGTGGGAGATTGGGACTGAGACGTATACACTGACGTGTATAAAATTGATGACTAATAAGAACCTGCTTTATAAAAAAATAACTAAAATAAAATTTAAAAATTAAAAAAAAAAGAAAGCAGAGTAGGTGATTTTCTCCTTTCATCAAAGCTAGCAAGAACACTAAATAATGTTTTAAAAATGAGAAGAGTCTGGGTATAGCATAGAACGCAACATTGAAGAAAATTGAGCTAATGGAATAATCCAGTCTTCCTGCGACTCAGCCGAATGTTATCACCAAGGGACTTAACAGCACCTTTTATTTGAAGATTCTAAAATATTTGACGTAGTGTACCAAACACGTGTCACATACTTAAGACCTTTGTCATTCTGTTTGCTCTCTCTCCAAGGCATGGTTCTGCCTAAAATAGCTCTCTGGTGCTCCTGGGTTCTGTTACAAACCCCAGAGACACATTCTAGAAGTAGAAATCAAATTAGATGGCTTTTTTGTTTAAAGTTTCTTGGAGGCATTGGAGAACGGTACTCTGCGAATCCAGTGAATCAATAGGTATGCAGTGAGATTGTCATCATCACAAATGCATTGTTAATGAGGACAGAGGCCACAGGGGGAAAAAGTTGGACCCTTTGATTTAGGCTCAACCTCCTATAGTAATGGTCAATGAGAAAAAGAAAAGCATGTCTCATATGAGAAGATCCTAAGGTCTGTAACGCTTAAAATTCTCAAACCAAATGTCATGCAAAAAGGCCATTGATTCACTAGTTGGCTTTTGTATCACACAAACCTCAGTGAAATGCTCAAGGTGATGGAGCACAGTAATCCTAACCAGCTGAGTAATAACAATAAAAGGCAGGGGGTATGTTTATTATACAGCAATAATTAACAGGCGTGAAGTCATTCCGAAGTTACAAATAAAAGTCTGCAGAGGTCAGGCAAGCAAAATAAATGTGTAAATCAGGCTGGGGGTAATATGGTGGGAACTGGTGGGATCTGCCCTGAACTGGAAAATATATCATCTGCTAATAGCATGCACTTGCAATTACAACAAAGAAAGGGGAAAAAGAGCAAAACAAAACACTGTGCTAGTTAAACCAGACAGGTCAGGTTTAGGTGAGAAAGCAAGTTTGCAAGCCCTGTAAATAGCACCGGCTCTTTCTTAGTCACTAGTACCTACCCTGGTCCCTGGATGAAATCTTTGAGGACAGGTTGATAATTTGTCCCATTTATGGAAACAGCTTAGTGACTCAAGAAATATTTGAGTTATATAATAGGATCTTTTACCTACAAAATTGCTTTCCCTGTATTATGCTGTGGGTTTACCTATACAGACAAATGTCATAAGAAAAAAATCATGTGAAATTCCTCATGTTTCCATCCACAATGTTCTCTTAACAAAGACCCATGAGAGAAATGCCTTTTAAATCTCACTTCAGGGACAGGAAGAATCCAGGACTTTGTTTTCATATTTATGGCCACTGAATTGTGTAGCCACGCTTCATTCTTTTTTTATTAATTTTTATTGGAGTATATTTGCTTTACAATGTTGTGTTAGTTTCTGCTGTACAGCAAAGTGAATCAGCTATATGTGTACATGCATCCCCTCTTTTTTGGATTTCCTTCCCATTTAGGTCACCACAGAGCATTGAGTAGAGTTCCCTGTGCTATACAGTAGGTTCTCATTAGTTATCTGTTTCATACATAGCACATTTCATTCTTCTCCCACTATTTTGGTCCTAGAATTCTGAATGTCATATTTGGAGGTCTTTTTTTTTTTTTCATCTTTATTGGAGTATAATTGCTTTACAATGTTGTGTTAGTTTCTGCTGTACAACAAAGTGAATCAGCTATATCTATACGTATATCCCCATATCCCCTCCCTCTTGAGCCTCCCTCCCACCCTCCCTATCCCACCTCTCTAGGTCGTCACAGTGCATCGAGCTGATCTCCCTGTGCTATGCAGCCGCTTCCTGCTAGCCATCCATTTTACATGTGGTAGTGTATATATGTCAATGCCACTCTCTCACTTCATCCCAGCTTCCCTTTCCCCCACTGTGTCCTCAAGTTCGTTCTCTACGTCTGAGTCTTTATTCCTGCCCTGCCACTAGGTTCATCAGTACCATGTTTTTAGATTCCATATATGTGTTAGCATATGGTATTTGTCTTTCTCTTTCTGACTTACTTCACTCTGCATGACAGACTCTAGGTCCATCCACCTCATTACAAATAACTCAATTTCATTCCTTTTTTTGGCTGAGTAATGTTCCATTGTATATATGAGCCACATCTTCTTTATCCATTCATCTGTGGATGGACACTTAGATTGTTTCCATGTCCTGGCTATTGTAAATAGTGCTGTCCTGAACATTTTGGTACATGTCTCTTTTTGAATTATGGTTTCCTTAGGGTATATGCCCAGTAGTGGGATTGCTCGGTCATATGGTAGTTCTATTTTTAGTTCTTTAAGGAACCTCCATACTGTTCTCCATAGTGGCTCTATCAATTTACATTCCCGCCAACAGTGCAGGAGGGGTCCCTTTTCTCCACACCCTCTCCAGCATTTATTGTTTCTAGATTTTTTGATGATGGCCATTCTGACAGGTGTGAGGTGATACCTCATTGTGGTTTTGATTTGCATTTCCCTAATGATTAGTGATGTTGGGCATATTTTCATGTGTTTGTTGGCCATCTGTATGTCTATTTTGGAGAAATGTCTATTTAGGTCTTCCACCCATTTTTGGATGGGGTTGTTTGTTTTTTTGATATTGAGCTGCATGAGTTGCTTGTATATTTTGAGATTAATCCTTTGTCAGTTGCTTCATTTGCAAATATTTTCTCCCATTCTGAGGGTTGTCTTTTTGTCTTGTTTATGGTTTCCTTTGCTGTGCAAAAGTTTTAAAGTTTCATTAGGTCCCATTTTTTAAATTTTTGTTTTTATTTCCATTACTCTAGGAGGTTGGCCAAAATTTGGAGGTCTTTTTTAGCTTTAGGAACATGTGATGCATTTGTATGTGATCATTTTACTTCTGGCTTTTATTATTCTCCTCATATGATTTTCCTTTCTCCTTAATTCCATGATCTATATATCCTTTTGTGCAGACTTTTTTTTTTTTTTTGGTGTGCTATTTCAAATCCATTGAGAATAGAGCATACATTAACTGAATTCAAATGGGAACTTGGAAAACCTACATAGACCATTTCTCAGTAAATGGTTATAGGATTAGGACCATGTTCTTGTATACCCCCAAATGACATTGCTTTAGAAGAACTGAATTAAGGTGGAATATGGTGGGGGGGTGGTGAGGCAGGGATGAAATGTATTATATCAAGAAGATACTTTAAAAAAAATACACATGATTTACTTCATTTATTTTTTCATGACATTTTTTACTGTGGTAAAATACACATAACAAAATTTACCACTTTAACCATTTGAAAATATACAATTCGGCAACATTATGAACATTTATAATGTCATACAACCATCACTTCTTTCCATCTCCAGGAAATTTTCATCACCCCAGTCAGAAACTCTGTACCCATCAAACACTAACTCCCCAGTCTCCCCTCCTCTCAGCCCCTAGTAACCTCTATTCTACTTTCAGTGTCTATGAATTTGCCTATTGTGGGTTCCTCATATAAGTGGAATCTTACACTATTTGTCCTTTTGTGACTGGGCTTATTTCACTTAGCATAATGTATTTGAGGTTCATTTATGTTAAAGAATGTACCAGAATTTACTTCCTTTTTAAAGGCTGGATACTATTTCATTGCATGAATATACCACATTTTGTTTATCCATTTATCTGTCCATGGACGTGTGAAGTGTTTCCATCTTTTGGCTACTGTGAATAATGCTACTATGGACATTGATGTTCAAGTGTCTGAGTCCCTACTTTCAGTGCTTTGGGGTATATGCTCAGATCATACAGTAATTGTGTGTTTAGCTTTTTGAGGAACTGCCCAACTATTTTCCACAAACTGTACCATTCCCACCAGCAAGACATGTGTTCCAATTTCTCTACCTCTTCTCCAGCATTTTCCATTTTTAAAATAATAGCCATCCTAATAGGTATGAAGTAGTATCTCCAAGATATATTTTTAATTAGAGGAGTCTCTCTATCCAATTTGACATAGACTTTTATTTTTCTTTGGGAGACACTATAGGTAAGAGGGCTTGCCTAGAGGAAGTCTGTAGTCAGGCAGATCCTAGTTTGAACAGCTCTGTTTCACTTTGTTTCTTTATCTGTTAAACGGGAATAAAATAAGGCTGTACTTCGTAGCTGTGTTTTGTTAATCAAAGGAGACAATGCACCTCAAAGGTTTAGTGTAGGGGCAAGTAGAGAGTAATGACTCCAGAAATGGAAAGGACCAGTAGCCATACTTTACCAAATGTGACTTTCCTTCAAACTTGTGTCTGACAAATGACTCAGCTGGTCCAGTCACTGTTAATCCATAAACCTTAGTGATTAAGTGACTGTTGTCAAGTTCTATTTGCTGGTTAATGATGGATTAGGTCGTACAGATCAATGTACGACCTAATGAAATAATGAAAAATAATGAAAATACTAAAAATATGAAAAATAAAAAATAATGAAAAATACTGGACTTAAAATAACAACAACTTGAAGCTTGTTCAACATCGTAGAACTGAACACACTTGGAAGCTCATGGGCCAGTTTTTGCCCAAAAGTCAGTAGCTGGAGAGGTAAGCACATTAATTGAGCATCAGCCTCTCGTGTTCCCTGGGAGCATCTGCTGACACAACTCATCTCTACTTCAGTTCAGCATCTGTGTCAGGAGAAAAAGAGCAGTCAGGTCTCAGGTCCCATGCAAGGAAGAGGGTCTGTTAGAAGACCCTGCCCACACTAAGTGGGGACCCCAGAGGACTAAATCTTCAGGGTTAGCATGAGGAAGATCTACACTCAAGTCCCAACCTCTCCCCACTTCTCAGCTGAGTGCAAAGAGGGCTGTTTGACCATTGAGCAGAATAGTCAAAAAAAGGAAAGAGGGGGAGATGCTTGAGAAGTTGTAGCCTCAATGCAGTACTACCTCCATTAAAGGAAGTACAGTTAGATTTACAACTGACTTCTTTACAGCAATAGTGGAGACCAAAAGCATTGGAGAAAGATTTTCAGTGTGCTGACAAAAATGACTACCAACCTAGAATTCTATACCTGGGAAAAATATTATTCACAAATGAGGACAAAATAAAGACATGTTCACATAAATAAAAACTGAGAGTTTGTCATAAGCAAAACCTCACTAAAAAATTTTCTAAAGAATATTCTTCAGAATAAGAGATCCATCCCACCTAGCAGGACTGAGTTGCAAGAAGGATAAAGTGGTAACATATAGGTAAAAGTAATTAGATGGTGATTTAAAAACAACAAAAGCAGCAGCAGCAGCAATGATATTATCTACTGATCTACTGGGGTAAAAATAAATAAATGACAGAGAGACTCAAAATACCATACAAAAATAGCATGTAAGTCAGGAATGGGATGAATGGACTTAAAGTGTTCTGAGATCCTTGTATTATTGGGCGACAGGGGTAAAGATTTTGATAATTTAAAATTAAGTTTATTAACGAACTTAATAAGCTAAACACACATGTTATAATTTCTAGGAACTGAATAAAAAATAGAAACAGAGAATATAACTTTCATATTAGTAGAGGAGGGAAAAAGCAAATGATAAAAAATTATCAGTCATGAATGCTAAAATTAATTGAAGAAACTTCAGTGAGAAATAGGATAATTGTACAGCCGCAAAATATCTCCCCAAATTTATTTACTCAGTGGTATTTATTGCTCGGTGGTATTAACACATATCAGCAAATTCTTTGACACTCTTCCCTCCAAGAGGTGGAGCTAAATCCCCTCCACTTGAGTGTGGGCTGGCTTAGTAACTCGCTTCTAGTGAATAGAGCATGGACAGGGCAAAATGGTCACTTTACAGTGGAGAAACCTGGCAGACACACCTCACCCAAGTCATCAAGGTTCACATCGCCAGTAATATTATGAACCCCTGATATGATACAATGAGAAGAGTGCTTCACCTCTGTGGCATCCCCCTCCCCCTACATCCCCCCCCCCGCCCCGATAACCCAAGTCTTACATTAAGAAAACATCAGGCAAATCCAAATTGCGGGACAAAATACACGACCAGCTCTCTTCAAAAGTGTCGAGGTCATGAATGATAAAGAAAGTCTGAGAAACTGTCACAGATTGGAAGAGACTAAGGATGCTCTTGGTGCTGACTACTAAATGAAACGCCGTTTGAAATCCTGATTTGAATCCTGGAACAGAAAAAAAAAAAAATTAGTAGAAAAACTGGTGTGACAGACAGGCCCTAGGGTTGCCTCCACGATCCCCACCTCCTGGAGCTCATGCCCTTTTATAATTCCCTCCTGTTGAGTGTGGGTGGGACCTATGACTTGCTTCTACGCAACAGAATATGGCAAAGTGATGCAACATTACTCTGGTGATTACATTTTGTTAAACAGGACTCCATCTTGCTAGCAAACTCAAATTCTCTCTATTGCCAGCTCTGAAGAAGCATGCTTTCAGGAAATATGTGGACATGTTGGAGAATCCTATATGGCAAGGATCTGTAAGTAGCCTCCAGGAGCGGAGAGAGGCCTCTAGAAAGAATCTGAATTCCTCCGTTCGGCAGCTGCAGGAAATGTATTCTCACAACAATCTGAGAGAGCTTGAAAGCGGGTCTTTCCCCAGTTGAGGTTCTGATGAGATCACAGTTCCAGCTAACACCTGCATTGCAGTCTGATAAAACCTTGAAGCAAAGAACCCGAGTATGCCAGGCCCAAACTTCTGACCTATAGAAACTGTGTTTTTAAGACTGCTAATTTTTTTGTAATTTGTTACATAGCAATAGAAATGAATACGACTGCTAAAATCCAAAAAAAAAAAAAAAAAGTTACACTTTTAAAACCTCAAATTCTTTATTCTAAGTTTAGCAAATTTTACCATAAAGAAGCCTTTGAAAATGTTTAGTCCTGTTCATAAATGTAATTAAATTTCTATAAACATGTTACACTGCATATTTAAATTTAATATATTCATTTTCCGTTTAGTGCTTCAATTGTTTGACTTAAGTAAAATCTTCCCATGTGTTTAAATAACTCATAAATCTAATAAATTTAAATTATAAATAGGTTGAGCCTTATGTTCTTGTGACTATTTCAACACTGCATACAGACTAGGTAAGATTGTAACTTAAATTAACAAATTGTAGGAAAGAAAAAATAATTTCCCCTCTACCCTTCTAAGTTCTTAGCTGAGACTCCTGGAACATGATTTTGTGCCTGGGAAGAGGGCAGGTATGATGGAACATTCCAGAAGGAAAGGAAATGAAATGTGCAAAGTGAGCTTCTATCTCTATCCTAATAGAAAGGGAGTGGGCAAGAAACCAAGAGGAGAAGCACCATCCCGGTAAACGAGCAATGTCACCCTAAGGAGACTTTTCCTTTAAGACAGGGCAGCAGACCAGTACCGGTCTGTGGCCTGTTAGGAACCGGGCCGCACAGCAGGAGGTGAACGGCGGGCAAGAGAGCGAAGCTTCATCTGCCGCTTACATTGCTTCCCATCACTCACATTACTGCCTGAACCATCCCCCCCTCCACCTATGTCCATGGAAAAATTGTTATGAAACCAGTCCCTGGTGCCAAAAAGGTTGGGGACCGCTGCTTTAAGACATCGTAGGTAATAACGACTATAAAGCCCACATTCACCCCTGTAACTTTAACCCTAGGTAGATGCTTAATAAGGTTAGTTTCTTTTCCCTCTTGGGATGATCATTTTTAAATAACCATACCATAGAATAATTATATTTTACTTTTATTCATTTATTTATTTTTTTGCGGTACGCGGGCCTCTCATTGCTGTGGCCTCTCCCGCTGCGGAGCACAGGCTCCGGACGCGCAGGCTCAGCGACCATGGGTCACGGGCCCAGCCGCTCTGCGGCACGTGGGATCCTCCCGGACCGTGGCACGAACCCATGTCCCCTGCATAGGCAGGCAAACTCTCAACCACTGCGCCACCAGGGAAGCCCTTTATTTTGTTAATTAGGAATTTAAGATCAGAATTAAGTTCCCTTTCACTACTTTGAAAATAAGCGGCCCAGCTGGCGGCCTCACAACGATCCAATAAGGGTCATAAATATTTCGTCGGCTCAACTAATTGTGGCAACTTTCATTCTCTCCCAGATAACCTTCGTTTCCTTTCATGAACTTCAAGAACTTCCTGTGGGACAAAGATGATGAGAGCAAGTGGAATGGCTAAGAATTTTATCATTTGCAGAATTTGTGTTAAATGAATATTTTGATGCGTCTTTATGGTCAGCTGTACCAAATATGAGTTCATTGAGAACAGGTCGAGCCTACAGACAACTGAAGAAAATGAAAGGTGATCCCTGCCTTGTGCAGGTTGCAATCTAGTTTGAGGATATAAAGCATAAAGCACATAATGTAACCTGTGACCCCAAATAAATCGCTACCATTTATTAACTATGGGAGAGACACACAATTTAATTCTCCCCAAAACCTGGGAGAGGTTAGCATTAAGCGTTTTTCTTCGCCTTTTAACTTATGAGAAAACTGAGGTTTAGAGAAATTAAGTGACTCCCCCAAGGTCATCCAGCTATAAAGTGGTGGGGTCAGGTTTTGAACCCAGGCAGAGAGGTCCCAGGACAAAAGCAGCTTTAGCTAACGTTGTAGTAAGTTTTAAGGACTGAGAGATTTATATTTAACTTTACTGAGACCTTGGCCAAATTATTTCCTTTATACGGTCCTCATTTGCCTTATCTGCAAACCAGCTCCTTCATTTGGGTTGTTGTGGAGTGAACGAACAGGTGCAGGCCGAGCACTTAAACATGTTCCTAATGCATAATGACGGCTCCGTGTGGTCAACAAGCGAGTTAAAAGTAAACTGACGAGCTTCCCTGGTGGTGCAGTGGTTAAGAGTCTGCCTGCCGATGCAGGCGACACGGGTTCGTGCCCCGGTCCGGGAAGATCCCACATGCCGCGGAGCAGCTGGGTCCGTGAGCCGTGGCCGCTGAGCCTGCGCGTCCGGAGCCTGTGCTCCGCAATCGGAGAGGCCACAAGGGTGAGAGGCCCGCGTACTGCAAAAAAAAAAAAAAAAAAAGTAAACTGACATCACCCATAACTCTCAGAGGGACTCAGGTCCCTCGAATCCCAGAATCTACGCTGACTACAGCCATCACACTTTTATGCAAACCAACCAACCCCTGAAATCCAAAGGGAATTCAAAAATTGCCTCAACGAGCCCACTGCTGCTAAATAGACTCACCTGCCCACTCTCTTTTCCTAATTCGATCCAACTTCCCAGGGATTTCTTAGTTTTTGGCACGTGAGAGGTGTGACTCAGCACCTGATGGGCGCACGGGGCTTGAAATTAGAGAAAGGAGAAGGGAAGCCTTTCAAGGGGAGGACTTTTCCTCGGGTAAGGCGGTCACATGCCCAGTCTCCCTATAGGGGACGTCGGTGACAGACAAGACGGTGTGCATTCCCTCTCCTCCCCAATCCCCGCCACTTCGGTCATCGCGATGAGCAAGGCCGTCAACAGGGGCGGGAGGTGGTTAAAGATGTCACACAAGCGGGTTTCTTAGCATGCGTCTGGTCTGTCCCCAGCTCGTCGGTCCTCCCCCTCCCCCGTCCCCTGGGCCCCGGCCGGGGGGGCGGGGAGCGGGGCCGGGGCGGAGCCCCCAGGGCGCGGGGCGGGCCGATCGCGCCTGCAGGTGTCCGCAGGCCTTAAGGGCGCGGCGTACGCGCCCGGCCGAGCACCCGCCGCGGCACAGCAAGCCCCGCGTTCCTGCCGCCCCGCCCCCTTTCCCCACTCCCCCGCAAGCCCCGGCTGCTCCCGCCCCCCAGCCCGTGCCGCAGGGAGGAGCTGCGGGCTCCCGCCGCGCCGGCCCGAGCGCGCCGCCGGCGCCATGCCCCGCATAGATGCCGACCTCAAGCTGGATTTCAAGGATGTCCTGCTCCGACCCAAGCGAAGCAGCCTCAAGAGCCGAGCCGAGGTGGGATCTTTTGCCCGGGTGGCGCGGGGGAGGTGGGTGCAAGGCGCTGGGATGTGCCAGCCTTGCCAGCTTTTCTGTGGGACGCTGACCCCCTTTGCCCTCCTCACCACTGTAGAAGGGGGAAGGGCAGCTGGTTCCCTGCCAGGACTGGAGGTGTCTTTAAGGGGTCCGACTCCGGCCTAAAATTCTAAATCCGTCCGGTCGGGTGGGCGAGGGGAAGCACGCAATAGAACTAGACCCCAGAGGAACGAAGACCAAGGGGCCAAGTGACTTAGAGAGGATGGCGGGGGGGTGGTACACAGAGCAGAGACGAAGTATAAAGGGAGAGGAGATTTTGGGGCAGTGTCTCTCAGTGCGGGGAACTCTGGCTGCTTTAGTAACAGGTACAGCAATGGAATTTTTTAAAAACGTCTGCAAAACAGGGAAACGCCGGGGCAAAAGTTCAGGGTTTACTTTCTGCGTTTCAGTGGATTTCTGGGAGTGGGGCTGCAGACCTGTGCCTGATGGCACCCACTTACTGGACCGCTTGAGTCCAGCCCAGCGTTTGGGAAGCTGGGAGCACTGGGGTGCGGGAGTAGGGGTGGAGGCGTTATTGCTGGTCCTGCCTTAATGAGAGCGAAGCTTGAGGAACAGGTGGAGACCAGACTGGACATAGCCAGGGAGGGGGGCAGGAGGAAGGTCAAGCTGTGAAGGATAAACTAGTTGCACACAAAGGCAGAGTCCCCCGGAGTCGTGTATCCCGGTGACCGTGGCTTTGCGTGGCGGGCCGAGAGCTGGAGCCGAAGGGGAGGAGACTGCTGGGTCTGGAAGCGGGGGCTGGAGAAGTAAACAGCAGGAGACCGAGCCAGCCTACTGCTCCATCCGTCCCGCTCCCCGGACCATAAATAAATCCCCTTGCGAGGCCCCGGGCTGCCTGCCGGTGCCCCCGCCTGACTCCTAACTGCAGTGCCTGGTGCTGCCAGCTGAGGGCTTGTTTGAATTAAGGAAGCCTGCTGCTGCTTTAGCCAATGACCAGGCCCTCCCAACTCACCTTCTCAAGCAGGAGGGTTGGCAGCTGGAGCCAGGACTGGAAGAGGCGAGGAATGATTAACGCTTACCCCCCTGGATTGCTCAACTCTGTTCTTGTCCTCTATTGTGTCCTCCCGGGTGCTAAAGAGCGGGGGCAGACAGAAGAGCAATGAACAGCTGCGATCGCAGGCCTTGGTCTCCTGAAGTCTAAGCAGTAGCTGGTACCTGAGTCCAGGCCAAGATGAGATGTGGGGATTCTGGGCAGACTAGTAATTTGTTGGCCTCAATAGTCTAGATGTTCACAATTCACTTAGTAGAGAGAAACTTACTTTAAGAAAAGTTATATGTTTAAAACAAGGATATATTATGTGTATTTTCTGAAGCAGGAAACCTCTTGTGAAGGTGAAACTCAGGATTATGTAATAAAACGAATTACTGTTTCCCAGGGAATCGTGTGACGTTGTCGTGCATCATTTGGTTTCATAATTTGGGCTGATTGAAAGTGTTGATGTCCCAGCTTCCCATGACACCTTGCAGTCTACATATACACATAGCAGTGAGATCTCTGTGTCCTTGAGAAGTGTTTTCATATTTCCACGTTTGCCAGGTCCCTGCCTGGAAACCTGAGTTCACTGGCGTTGCCTTTCCATTTGGTTCCCGTCATGGTTTAGCTGCCTGCTGGCCACCCGGTATCACCTGGCTGCCTGCTTCAGTGATGTTCAGGGATCTAGGTGGACCTCTAATCCCCTCTCAAGGTGTTCTCAGTTTGCTTGTGGATGCCTGAAATTTCTTGTAAGCAGATGAAAACTTTGTGTTGTACGACCAGATAGAGTCCTAAATATATGCCCCCAGGCAGAAGGATACCTGAGTGTAAGTTTGAAACTAAATGGTAAATGACTGGACTTTGAGCCTAACCAGAGAGCAGATCTGAGTGGTGCCAGGAGAGAAAACACTGGAGCCAGGAGAGTAAAGCATACCCTGTGAAAGCAGAGTCTGGCTGGGAAGGGAGAGTTATGACAACTGACAAGATTTATCACTGCAGCAGTTTTGCTAAGAGCTGGGCCTGCTGCTGTGAGCAGGAAATGGAGAGAAAGGCAGAGTGCCCTTCCACTCGGAGGTTTAGTGCTTCTGCAAGGGGATTTCCACAAGTGTCACATAAAATGAATTTGAGGTCAACTCCCAGAGGCAAAGGCTGCAGGTGGAGATGGCCCAGGTTGCCTTCCTGTGGCTGTAACAGATCGGCAGTCATCCTCACTGCCCATCCATTGCCCATGCTCATGTCTTCACAAGGCTTTGGGCCACAAGAATAAAGGGCCACAGGGCTGTGTGGGAGCATTTGGGTAATCTTTTCAGAGGAAGTGACATGGTTGTCAGTTGGGCAAGAACTTTGTCTTTCTTTGACATTCTGGGGAGGTGACATCATCCCTTGACTCCCTGGGCATTTTCTTCCTTGGGACCCATTTCTTGTTCCAGTGTCCCACCCTAGTCCTTAAGCTAGGAAGATTTTTTTTAAAAACTGCAAACTTAACTGCAAACTTAACACAACCATAACTTTGGAAGTCAGACAGTGGAGGAATTTGCACTGGAAAATTGGCCACTTACTTGTCCTGGGACAGAAAAGACATGATCTGATGAGCTGTCAGTCTCCTTAAGACTCCTTAGTCGTTTTTTCACCAGTAGTCCAGTGACAAGTGGACCGGTTCTGGTGAGTTCTGGTCCAGCTTCAGTGGACAGCAGGCTGGCCCGAGGGGAATGAGACCATGGCAGAGTAGAGAGACTATCGGCTGGGAGAAAGGAGGCCTGGGTTCTTCCAAGCTCTGAGCTAGTTATTTTATTACCGGGGCTCTGTATTAGATTCCTGGGGCTGCCGTAACAAAGTACTGCAGACTGAGTGACTTACACAACAGAAATGTATTGTCTCGCAGTTCCTTCTGAGGGCTGTGAGGGAGAAGAATCTTCCAAGCCTCTCTCCTGCCTTCGGGTTGTTTACACATAACCTTGGTGTTCCTTGGCTTGTAGATGCATCATTCTGATATCTGTCTTCCTCTTGAATCAGCATTCTCCCTTTCTGTGTGTCTCTGTCCAAATTTCCCCTTTTTATAAGAACACCAGTTCATACTGGAATGGGGCCCACCCTAACGACCTCATCTTACCTTGATTATCCACAAAGACCCTATCTCCAAGTAAGGTCACGTGCACAGGTACTGATGGTTGGTATTTCACTACCTTTCTGGGGAGACAGTTCAAACCGTAACAGCTTCTGTAAATTTTGCCCTGTAACGTTGGAGGGTGTGATGAGGCTTGCTCTTAATGCATCAGAATCACCTGGGGAGACACTCCAAAATACACATGTGGTCTCCAACACAAAGGTTCTGATTTCTTAAGTTAGGGGTGGCCTAAGCATGTGTATTTTGGGAGTCCTCCCACCGTGATTCTGGTGTGCACACAGACTGGCCACCGGAGCCTTTGCATTTGTGGAACCCCGTGGCTCTCTGGTACTGTGTGTGGCTGCATGCTCATCTCTGAATCCTGACACCTGATGGTGAAACTTCCAGGAGACCGAGCATGTTCAGAGGGCCAGGCTGGGGCCTACCACGCATTGCCCTGAAAGGCTGGGGGCCAAAACAATCTCATCCTTACCCCTCAGCCAGACATTAATTTATTCCACCCTTTTTGAGCCACTGGGACCACAGAGATGAAAGGCATTGCCCCTACGCTTCGACTTACAGTCTACAGGTGAGACAGATAATGAATACTCTAATAAGAGAATTGCTTTAATCAGCACCAGCCATAGATTTAGGGAAAAGAGGCCCCTGCCCCGGGCTCCACTTCTGCTCCCGCATCCCCTCCTCACTGGGCAGGGCTGAGGGCTGGGCCTTTCCCTCTAGGCCATGCTCCAGATACTCAGGATCCTGGATTTCCTGCCCACATGATTTCCAGCTGATTCCAAGGCCTGCACGGGGGGGCCTCTTCCCCAGGTGTGTTTCTCAAGGGCCAGCCTTGCTGCCGATATGCTCGCCTCTAACCTCAGAGTGGCCAGGTGGCCGCTGTTTGCGGGGATGGACATGTGTGCATGGAGCTTACTGTGCAGACTGGGGTGTCCATGTGGGCCCAGAAGGATGTGCGTGGGAAGAGACAGGGGCCAGGGCTGGCTCCCACGGCACCATGTTCTGGTGCTTTCCAGGTCATTGATGAAATTGTGTTGTAAAGGCAGGAGGATAGAACAAAATTTGTGTAGCACCTTCTTACACGTTGCTCATAACGTTGAGATGTTTAGAAACGTGGCAGGTGGGCCTCTATTTGTATTTTGGGGCCCCCAAATTTTGGGCTGCAGGATTATGACGAAGGTATGTTTAAAGAACAGCAGAAACATGCATTATTGAGGCTGGAGAGGGGTGGCTTATTACTTCCTGTGCCCTTTCAAACCAGGCTTAGCAGAGAGAGTGTTTGGAGGTGCTATATTTGGTGCGTGGACCAGCTGTGGCAGGTTAAGTGCCAAGTTTTGTTTCTGGTGGCTAGAATATTTAAAATATTTCTCTCCGTGAACAACTGGTCGTCTCGGGTGTGTGTGTGTCTGTGTCCTTCTGTCTGCGTGGATAAGGTCGGGGAAGATATTTTATTTCTCGTTCCTAGAATTAAGGATCGCATAGGCTCCGTCGTATGCAGGAGAGTAGAAGTGAGGGGAAGAGTTCATTGCCAAGGCTGACCTTTTCCATGGAGAACTGTTTTGCAGCGCCAAGAAAAACCCACTGTGAGCTCAGCTGGGTGCAGAGCGTGGCAGCCCTCCTCACGTTTCTTGGAAGGAGTATAAGTAATTTGAGACGAAGGAATTCCGATTGTTTTAAGCCTGAAAGCCAAAATGTCCACGCCATTAGCAGCCCAGAAGGGTGCAACTAATAGATCCCCTCAGTTACCTTTCAGGATGCAGATCGAACTTGCTTCACTGAAGTAGAACCAAGGATGGTAATGAAGGAAGTGGGAAAAGGGATGAGCTGCCTTCCACAAGTGCTCCGGCAGTGACGGCATCTCATCTCCCCTCACTGATTGCCGTTTAAGGCCAGCGCCGCCATGTTTATGACCTTGTTAGCCCAGGAAGCCTTCTGGGGTGGGGGAGCGCGAGGTGTGAAAAGGACCTGAGGTGCCCCCTGGTGTTCTGATACGTTGATGGCAAGGTGAAAGTTACCTTCAATGAAAAAATAGAAGAAGCCTCTAGATAAATACTGGTAGGAAATGATTACCGCTGCTGTCCTCAGTCAGCCAGGATTAATGTAGGTCCAAATTCTTGCAGAAGCTTAAGATTTCCACCTGTGTTTGTCCTGCCAGTTCTCCTTGGGGAAGTGCCCCTTTCCAGGAGGGGCTGTATCCCTCAGGGTCCTGCTGAGGAAACGAACATTGCTGAATATTTAAAACAGGAAATTTAATACAAGGCATTGTGACACAGCTGAGACACCGGATGGAATACCGAGGGATCCCAGAGATTGGCAGCAGACAACCCACTCCCAAAGGGGAGGTTTCCAAGGCCTGGGATCACTCTGTGAGCTGGCACCAAGACCATGCAGGCCAAGGCAGAGGGGGTCTGGGAGAACTACTCTGACTACACCCAGGGCCACCTCCCCCACTGTCTTCCCATGTCCCACCAGTGACCCCATTGCCCAAACCCAGCCAGAAACCAGCCTGGGAAGTTGAGCCTGCCGGGGGGGTGGGGTGGGGGGCTTGGGATAAGAGCAGAGCAGGGGAAGGATGAGCCACTGCATCTGTGCGCATACAGGCCTGGGATCTGCCCTGGGTTGAAGGAGTGATTTCGATTCTGCTAGCTCTTGGCCAGCGCCTGGCCCTACCCACTGCTTTTGCTGAGCCCGCCTTCCTGGCCTAGCTCTCGTTCTGGATTCCCTGTCGCTTGAGTTGGTCATAAATACGCTGAGGTTGGAGTTACGGTAGAACTGGAGCTGTTTGCAAGCCAAAGGAACAAGTGGTTATGTGCACAGACATGGCTGCAACGTCCTTCCTCCTGTGGCTCTCTGAAAGATGCTGGTAGTTACAAAGTGGCTGAGAAGGTTGAAGGGCTGAGGGAGTTACGGGTTGCAGCTGACTGCAGGGTGAACTTGGATTGCCCGGTTCTCTCGGAAGGTGAGAATTAAAGGGAGGGCCTTGGTTGGCAGAGAAGAGTGGAGTGGATTTTCCCAGAAGGGGAGCTGTTCCTCCAGTGCTTGGAAGTGGGGAAAGGTGACTTGTATGTGGGTGCTTCGGGCTATTATGAACCAGGCTGGGGCCAGAGGTGGCAGGGGGGTGGGAGAGGCTGTTGAAGCGGGGAGCTTTTGACTTGGAGGCTGGGCTTGATGGCAGAACATGTGGTGCCTTGTACTGGTGCTTGAGGGTTGTAAGGACCCCAGTTCAGTTTTTGCACCTGGATAACAACCCATGCCTCCATTTCCTCAGGGACTCACCTGTCTTTGGAACCCCTGGCCCAATCCCTAAGAGAATCCAGGGACTGAGGGACATACACTTCCTTTGTGTCCTTTCCACTTGCTCCAAACTCTAGAAGTTCTACCCAAATCACGTAACGAGCCAAGGACTTCTTTTCCCTTTTGCAACAGGTGGATCTCGAGCGAAGCTTCACATTTCGGAACTCGAAGCAGACCTACTCGGGGATTCCCATCATTGTGGCCAACATGGACACCGTGGGGACGTTTGAGATGGCAGTGGTGATGTCACAGGTAGGACGGTGGGCTTTTTGCCTCTGAGAAGCACACTGGACAGGTGGTCAGTAGCCCACCCTGGACTTACTCAGACACAGGGAAGAGGAGAAAAGTGAGACACTTCAGGTCATTCGCTGTGGCCGAACTATTTGGTTCTGAGTCTGATTGTTGCTACAGGCACTTCTTTTTCTCTCTTCCATCAGAAGGTGGATGGAGTCTGGACTTTGCCTTCAGGGAGATGGTCTAGACCTGCATCCATTTCTTTCTTGAAAATGCTCGTGATCCTTTTGGAAATTAGAGACACAAAAAGAAGTTGGACATTGTGCCATATTATACAGTTGGATGAGTGTTGTATTAATAGAAGAGTGACAGCACCTTTAAAATGAAGACAGAACCTCTTCGTCTGTTCTGTAGCATTTATTACATCATTATGGAGAAAACTTAGATGCCAAGCACTGATTGTAACGTGTATGATGTGGTCACAGCTCATACAGGTGGGTTCCTTATACAGATGAGGAAATCGAGGCAGAGAAGGAGAGGAGAGGTCACTTGGCTCAAGGCATTTAGGCAGGTAGTCACTGAGCCAAGATTTCAAACCCAGACTGACTCCAGAATAAGGGATTTGTCTCCCAACTTACACCAACAGATACTAGTACAAGCTCAGGGTCCCTTGAACCAGCTGCTGTCTCATTGCCTGTGAAGGGAGTAGCTAGTGCCCTGGCTTTAGAAAAATAAAAACAAAGTTATTTGCGGGCAAAATCTTCATCTCACACATCTGTGTCTGCATTTGTGTCCAAGGTTCGGTGCGTTTATTCATCATAAATGTGAAATGTCTGCTTCTGATGTACAGACTATGTGCACCTATTTCCGTAGCTAATGCCTGCCAAGTGAAAAGATAAATCCAATTAGTTGAAAGAGCTTCTTGCTGTGGACAGCATGTCTAACCTCAGGAGGTGCTGGGATTCATTATTACCCCGTGATTAGAAGGGAGATTTTCAAACAAATTATGAAGTCACAAAATGGAGTGGGGGGTGGTCTGTCTGAGTCCAGGATCAGTTGCCTCGTCTGTCCGCCCTTAGCCCCCAGTGAGCTTTGGGCCAGAGGCTAATAAATTAATTGCAAAAGGAATTTGTATTTTTTGCTCCCTATCTTCTCCTCCCTCTGCTGTGATCAGCCGTGGCTACTAATGAATTGCGTGTTTGCGTAAAAATGCATGGAATCGGGGCAATAAATAGCCCTGATGAATTCACATATCAGATTAGTAGTCCGTGAAGAACGGAGAACTTGCTGTGCTCTTCCCATTTGCACAGGAAAGACTCCCCATGAATGAGACAGTATGCACTGAAATAGCTAATCATGTGTGGGTCCACGAATCTTCCATTTCTAAGATCCACTGAGTTAGTGTCTTGCATTAATAAAGTCGTAGAATTTTAGGAGAGGGAACTGAGAGAAGTTAGGAGCGAGGGGCCCTGATACAGGAGGAGGAGCCTGGGTTCCGCATTCAGATTTGAGTGTGATTCTGGCCTTCGCCCCTTTTTGGCCAAGCGATTGTTAAATTTCTTAACCTTAAGTTTCTTAAGCCCCATCTCTGCCCGCGAAACTACTATTGCTACACAAAGTCCTGAGAAGCACATGAAATAACGTATGCGAAGCGCTTGCACAAAGTAGGTGTTCAGTAAACGCTTGCTGGGTTGATGGTCATAGATTTAGAATTATGATTTATGTACTTCCCTCCCTCAAGAATACCAACTACCTGATGGGTTTAGCTTTTAGCAGGAGATGTTTAGATTGTGAACCCAAAGAAGAGCTTTCAGGTAGAAGTTGAGCTTCTTTGGAGTTGACTAAGCATAACTTTGCCCTCAGGCTGCCCTGCTGACGGGCAGGGGACCAGCGCTCTGTGCTGCTCTCGGCCTCAGTGGAGTGTGGGCTGCCCAGGGCTCTGAGAATTCTCCCTTACTCCACCCCCCTGCCTCCTGGCATTGCCTCCTAAATCTTGAATGCTGAGTTGTCTGATCAGATTAGAGTGGAAAACACGGTTTCGTGATTTCCCTAGTTACACTTTCATCTGTTTGGGCCTCCTAGGAGCATATTCAAAGCAAATTAAGCCTGAAGGGCTGGAACACCGGATGCTTTTGTATTGGTGGATCACCCTTGTCATATGGAGGAAGGGGGAGTGGAACTCCCTTGACTTCTCATCCTAATGGTGCTGTTTTATTTCCTAGCACTCCATGCTTACAGCAATTCACAAGCATTACACCCTGGATGACTGGAAGCTCTTTGCCGCTAATCACCCAGAATGTCTGCAGGTATGACTCCACCCTGGTTATAAATTACATTTGTTGCAGGGGGAAGAAAATATTTTTTTTTCAATTTTTGTTTTATTTATTTAATTTTTTTAAACATCTTTATTGGAGTATAATTGCTTTACAGTGGTGTGTAGTTTCTGCTTTATAACAAAGTGATTCAGCTATACGTATACATATATCCCCATATCTCCTCCCTCTTGCGTCTCCCTCCCACCCTCCCTATTCCACCCCTCTAGGTGGTCACAAAGCACCAAGCTGATCTCCCTGTGCTATGTGGCCACTAGCTATCTATTTTACATTTGGTAGTGTATATATGTCCATGCTTACTCGGAAGAAAATCTTTAGGGTTGTCAAAAGGATTTGAATTGGCAGCAGATAGACACACAGAGTCCTAAGGAGAAACTGGGGGAAGGCAGTAGTGGTCCCCCAGCCGTTGATCATTGCCAAGAATTTGCCAAGGAAGCCTGTACTGTATTCTTTTTTAAAAAACATTAGGATTTACCTGCAAGGAATATCTTTTTTCCCTTGAGAAGTGAAGTGTTCTATCATGAGAACTTGCAGAGGACCTGGCAGTGTTTCCTTCCGGGGAACGGGTCCGTTCTAAACGTGCCTTTTGACCAGAAAAGTTACCTAATTATAGCAAGTTATAATTGGAGCTGAATATAATGGAGCGGAATAAACAGCATGCCCTCTAGGATGGCTTTAATCAAAAAGACAGATAATAAAAAGTGTTGGCGTGGATGTGGAGAAATTGGAGTCCTCCTACATTGCTGGTGGGAATGTAAAATGGTGCAGCTGTTGTGGAAAGTAGTTTGGCAGTTCCTCAGAAGGTTCAACATAAGAGTTCCCATATTACTTAGCAATTCTGTTCCTAGTATAGACCCAACAGATACAGAACTGTATGTTCACACAAAACCTTGCACACACATGTTCACAGTAGTATCATTCATGGTAGCCAAAAGGTGGAAACAACCCAAATGTCCATCAACTGTTGAATGAATAAACGAAATCTGGTATATCCATACAATGGAATATTCATCAGTGAAAGGGAATGAAATATTGATTCATGCTACAACATGGGTGAATCTTAAACATTTTACCAAGTGAAAAAGCCAGACACAAAAGGCTGTGTACATGATTGTGTTTACGTGAAATGTCCAGAATAAGCAAACCTGTAGAGACAGAGACAGAAAGTAGATTAGTGGTTGCCTAAGGCTGTGGGATGAGAGGTGAGGGCTAAAGGGTGTGGGAATTTCTTTTTGGGGTGATATGTTCTAAAATTGATTGTGGTGATGGTTGCACAACTCCAAAAATACTAAAACCATTGAATTGTGCACTTTCAAAGGTGAATTGTTTTTGACTATATCTCAGTAACACTGTTACTGAAAAAAAAAAAAAGCAGTTTGAAAATAACAAAAGTCCGGGTAGAACACACCAGACTTTGATCCTGGCACACTTCAATGGTTCTGCGTCAATGCCATAGAGGAATCTCTGCATTTAGATGCTTTTCTACATGGTGAGATCATCTGTGATTGGAAAATGACTTCCTATTGTACTGCTTTTGAAGTTACACTGGCTTCTTTTTTTTCTTTTTTTTTTCTGTGCCTTGACTATGTGTGGATTTTGATTGGGGACAAGGTGGTTTCAGAGATAAAATAGTTCTGGCTCACTAGTGGGTCCTTCCTTTTTGCCATATTTTATTCTAATGGATTATCTCTGGTTCACCTTCTTCCCCTCTTCTCTGGATGAAGTTTGGGGAGCATGAGTTTCCAGCAGTGCATGATTCATCAGAACCTTGGCTTTTTCATTACCAAGTGTCCTCATTTCACTTACTGCCCCACTCGCACCAAATTAGAGCTCGTTAAAAAGGGAACATGGTACAAACTCAGTGGCACAGAGGGAAACTAACCAATCTTGAGTTTCACCTGCTAAACTGTAACAGAAATGAAGGAGAAAATAAAAATGGTAGCAGAACTCAGTGGGAGGGAAAGAACGTGTGGATTTGGGGCACAGGTCAGACCGTAAACAGGAGGAGTGAAAATTGGAGTGAATATGTATCACGTTACCAGTCTGCTTACATTCAGTATCTGAGTTGTAGCTACACTGTTGTGATTTGGGGGGAATAGCAAAGGATTTTCAGATATGTCCCTCGTCTGTGGCTTATAGTTTAGAAATATGAGTTAGAATATAAACATTATATAAATTTATAAAATATAAATATCTCATGAAAGGTGAGATGCCGACTCTGGCCACAATCCCATGGGTTAGTTTTGTTGAGGCATAAATTACTACAATCCAAAGAGCAGATTTTGAGCGGAGCAGTGGGGTGGGTTGGAAAGCGCCAGTGCTGAGGAGCTTGGGGGAGAGGGTGTCACGGAGGAGACTGTGCTGGCTTCAGGTGTAAGCACGTCCCAGTGCCGATGGGGAGGATCCTTTCGGGGCTCATTCATTCTCGCACTTTGGGACATTTTGCCTCTAGAATGGAGACGCTAAGACTGGCGGCAACCGGTGCAGGTTACGATTTGCATGTTGCGATAATGTTGCATCGGGAGTGAAAAGGAAAACAGGAAGGGGTTTTATCAGAGGGGTTTTAGACATCTTTCCCTCCTTCCTGCCGCCTAAGTGAGATGCTCAGGGTGATGGCCACGGCTTTGGCACGGGAACCTGAGCAGACCAGCCACCCTGGCTCTCTTTACCTCTCCTCTCCTCCTGGAGGAGAATTTGCACCAGCAGCTCCACGGTTCCGAGTTCCACGTGGAGAGCTTGAGGAAATGAAACAAGAGCCAGGCACGAGATTGTGTGGCTGAGGTCCAGGGCTCAGGATATGTGCAGTTTAATGGTGGGACAGACGGCAGAGTCAGTTCAGGTAACTGAAGAAGTCAATCTCCTTTACCTCTGCTGCTGCATGTTTCTTGAGCCGGTCCACTGTGTGTCTGTCTGATCAGGGTGAACCTCGGAGGGTCACGGTGCTGTGCCCAGAACAGGTGCGTGGATGGAGGCAGGGTTACTGTTCGTGTCTTACGCCTCTTGGTTTGTTTGGTACAGCATATAGCTGTGAGTTCGGGCAGTGGGAAGAATGATCTGGAAAAGATGAGCAGCATCCTGGAAGCCGTGCCGCAGGTCAAGTTTATTTGCCTGGATGTGGCCAATGGATACTCGGAACATTTTGTGGAATTCGTGAAGCTCGTCCGGGCCAGATTTCCAGAACACACCATTATGGTAGGTATGGTGGGACGACCTCCTCTGGATGGGGAAGCAGAGAAGACGTGTGTGGGGTGTCGGGGGAGCTGTGTTCTCTTCGTAGCTTTTGGTTTCTCCTTCTTAGCAGACTAGTTGAGAATCAGCAGGAAAAGGAGAGGCAGCAGTTATGAAGATCTGAAAACTGGCTCTGCTCTAAAAATATACATATAAAATCCAGATCAATGCCATAAGGTCTTCGTCTCTGCTAAATATCAAGTGTTTCTTACCATGTGAGACCGTTAAACCAAGGTCTGTGTCACTGCTTAACAAAGGGTATATTTTTAAAAATGAAAACGTAACTGGCTTTCTGTTTAACATATTTATGTCATCTCTGCCCCAGTCTCCTCGCCAGTAGAAAACTCTGCTGTAAGAGTTGAAATCCACAATGTGAACACTTCAGAATAGTCAACAATTATTTGCACATCAGTTGGTGTCTGGTTTTATCTAACATCTTTATGTTTGACTTTTCCTGCCTTTTGGGGGGTATTTTCCTAATTTTTAACACCTTCGCTAGTTCGAATGTATATCTCTTGTTGCTGGGAAACACAGATTTACAGAAAAATGAACTAGAAGCTTCAGGGTTAAATTTGGGCTTTTGGGAAATCTATATTGTAATTGTGTGTCTTTACTAGTCTTAATTAACATAGCAATTATTGATTGACCCCTAGATAATTTACCTAACTCTCCTTCTACAAATTTTTTTGAACCCAGTTTTCTCTTTCTTTTCTTTTTTAACTTTGTTTTATTGAAGTGTAGTTGATTTACAATGTATTAATTTCTGCTGTACAGCAAAGGGATTCAGTTATATATACATATATTCTTTTTCATATTTTCCGTTATGGTTTACCACAGGATATTGAATATAGTTCCCTGTGCCGTACAGTAGGATCTTGTTGTTAATCCATTCTGTATATAAAGTTTGCATCTGCTAATCCCAAACTCCCACTCCAACCCTCCCCAATTCCCCCTCCCCTCCCCCCCCCCGGGCAACCACAAGTCTGTTCTCCGTGTCTTCCTTTTACAAATTTTTAATTTAATTTCTCCTCACATTTCATCATTTTAAGGAAGTTGGGAGACAGGAATTAGTATTTCTGCTGATGGAGTTGAATCATCTGTTAAGGATTTCCAAAAATTTTTAAGTATTTTTATGCTTTCCAGTCATGTGAGAAGAAAGTGTCAAGAATTGTCCCAAGGTCCACCAGCTGTACCGTGTCTGAGCTGGGTGGGAAACAGCAAGATTCATTTCACCCCCCGCCCATAATGGTGCTGCCAGCATTGTCGTGTTTTTGATAACAGGAACACCGTTTGCTGAATACCCGTGTTTCAGGAGGCTCACCTTTGTTCTTTCTCTTCTTTACAACATCTCTGTAAAGAGTAGGAACTGTTGTCCCAAGTTTACCACAGATGAGGAATCCTAACTCCTGATTCTTTGACGGTGGGATTTTCACAAGGTCATACCCACGTTGAGCGGCAGAACTGGGATTTGAGGTCAGGTTGGTCAGAATTCAAAGTCCAGGCTCTGGAGACCTGTTAACATGCTCTGTCCTTGTTAACTTTAGTGACGAAGCTCCCTCCTTCCACTAGGCCCCAGGGAGACGGGCGGTGCAGGAAGGGTGTGGACTGGCGGGGCAGGGAAAGGGCATAGTGGCCAGTGCAGGGCCTGGGGGTTGCTGGGGTGTGGGGAGTGAGGCAGGGAGGGGGAGATTGACGCAGAGTTCCCAGGGACCCCCGGGCAGCCACCAATGGCAGGTGCCTCTGCAGCGCCTGCCGGCTGCCCAGGGAATATGTTCTCGTTGTTCACGTTGGTTTCCCTCGTTGGTTGGCGAGGTAGGTGTTTCTTCCTCAGCCGTGCTTTGCCTGCACTGACCCCTGAGATCTGTGATTCACTTGGAAACCTCTGGTACTCCTATGTCCTTGGTTTTTAGGAAGGTGATTTCTCTCATGGCTCTGGGAGGCATTGGGAGGATGCATTTGTCTGGTGTTTGGAAACTGAAAGGTATATAACACGGGTGCTATGTGCTATTGTGATGGTTACACTGCAGTGAACGGAAGCGCAGCTCAGAAGTGGTGTTGGTAGAGGCTGGCGATTCCTGGGTGTCTGCATCAGGGGCGACGGCTTGTTGCTTCTGGTGCCCAGCACATCCTGGATTTACGTGGACCCTTTTTTCTTGTCTTTCACCTAAGGCAAGCACTGCCACAGGTCGAGAGGGGGGAAGCGGGGATTTTTAGAAAATGTCATTGGCAGAAAAGGGTCCTGTGAAGATGCTGGGTGTGAGAAGAGTGTGACAAGTCCTCTGGGCCTTTGCCTGGTGGCTTTCAGAGAGGAAAGGGAATGATGTGTTCTTGGGTGTATTCCAGGTACTGTGGGAAAAAGGCACTAGCGTGGACCAGGCACTTCTCTTTTAATAATAACTCATCCTGTGTAAGATAAAGGCACCTGTTGTACTTTAAATTGATGGGAAACTTCATCTTGGGTCGAGAGAGTTTTGAGGGTCACGCAGCCAGTGCGAGGTGGGCCTGGGGTCCAGCGCCTGTCCCCAGGGCCTGGCATCTCTCCTTTATACCATGCTGCAGCCAGGCCACCTGCCAGCTCAGGCTCATTGGCATGCAGAGGTCCCTACGTTGGGTCTGGGAAGTGCCTTTGTGCTGGTGGCTTGCTCTTTTTTTTAGATTCTTTTGATGTGGACCATTTTTAACGTCCTTATTGAATTTGTTACAATATTGCTTCCGTTTTTATGTTTTAGTTTTTTGGCCTCAAGGCATGTTGGATCTTAGTTCCCCGACCAGGGATCGAACCCACACCCCCTGCATTGGAAGGCGAAATCTTAAACACTGGACCGCCAGGGAAGTCCCTGGCGGCTCTTTCTGATCTGGTCCCGAGGACATAGGCCCGTGACACCGAATCTGTTCAGATGAGACTAGCTCTGCTCCTCTGGGGAATGTCAAGTCAGCCACCATTGGCCGATCCCCAGCTAGCCACTGGCACGTCCTTGGCATTTCTATGTGTGGCCAGCGGCTCAGGCACCTGCCTGGGTTCTTTCTCCAGCTGTCGTGGTCAGACAAGGTTCTGAGCCCTGTGGAGGCCCTGCCTGCTCTGTGCCTCTTCCCGAGAGGCGGACACCCTTCAGTGTTCCTCACAGGTGTCAGCCATGGGCAGCTGAACGTACCTCCTTGAAGCACAAGGGCCCTCTCAGGCCGAGTTACCTGGATTTTGTTTTCACCCTCTTTCTGGAACTGGTGTGAACTGAAACTGCGGCAGAAGCTATGACAGGCCTCAGAGATTCAGCCGATGTTTGTCTC
The DNA here is from genome assembly GCF_059928025.1 of Delphinapterus leucas. NCBI lineage: Eukaryota > Metazoa > Chordata > Mammalia > Artiodactyla > Monodontidae > Delphinapterus > Delphinapterus leucas. The sequence goes on from NC_143138.1 coordinate 12,526,116, forward strand.
TGAGAGTCATACGGTAAACTCAGTTTCTTGTGCTGTGCAAGGTGGTTATTGCCCTGAGAGCATCTCCTAGTCCCTGGTTGCGTGGGTAGGTAAAGGGACACCTTCGTGGGCATGGGAGAAGGCTCTGGCATTAATGTTCCAGCACCTTCTATCAGGTGTTGGCCCCCAGGCCAGATCCAGCCTGCTGACCTCTGCCTTAGATCATTCTGCAGAGAGGATTTTTCTTGGCAAAAGGCCTCAGAGGAGCTGGTAGAAAGTGGGTAGAGAAGTTATCGTTTCATGGGTATGAAATTTCAGTTTAGGGTGATGAAAAAGTTCTGGAGATGGTTATTGAACTTCCTTTATAAACCTTACAGTGACAACGATGGGTGGGTCTGATCAGTCCCGCTTTATAGCAGGATATATGCAGACTCAAAGTTGAAGTTATTTTCTTAAAATTTCATGGCGAGTGGGAGGGCCATCATTCAACCCCAGGGCTTTCTGAACTTACTTTGCCATAGATGTCTGGGTCTAAAGGAAAGCTGGAGGACCTGGGGCTGGTTCTTGCCCAGAGGACTTTTTAAAATGCTACAGAAGTACTTGAAAGGTTTGTTTTGTCCCTTTTCATGCCTTTTGCCTGGACCCTCATACCTGTCTTGGACATGGACGAGCCAGAGGGGCGCCTGGACAGTGCTTGGCCTCCCCAGGAAGAGGGGTTGCCTAGCGGAAATCTCCACTTGCCTGCTTTGGGGCCCAGCTGAGGGTCTGTAGCTTCTGTTTTGTCCTGGCTGCCCAGTCATGACTGAGCCGGGCGTCATGTTCTGAGCCTCTGGTATCCGCTGCCCACAGGAGCTGCTTCAGCCAAGATAAGCTGACTCCTTGCTAATCACCCCCTGCCAGCTTCCCCCACCCGGAGCCCGCAGGCTGCCTGGGCCATGGGCTGGGCTTTCCCCGGAGCCCGACGGCACTCCCCTGGCCACTCTCATTTCTGAATTTGTCTTTTCCTTTCTGCCCTTATTTTTGCCCTTCTTGGTTTCAAACTTGAACAGACAGATTTTGTTCCTGCAAGTGGACACTCTCCATCCTCTCCTGGTCATCTGCATTCTTGTTGTGTGGGCCTCAGGCTGGAAGCCTTTTGTAATCACTCTGGGTTTTTCCACGCTCGGCCCTCTCTGCCGTGACTGCGTCTGACCACTGGTTCAGGATCCCGCAGGCGGTTCAGGGGACACGAGGACACCTGGGGGAGCTTCTGGGCTCTTAAAATAGCATTAGCTTCCTCCATGCTTTTAAACCTACTTTGACCTCATACGGTTGTACCTGGTATGTTCATCCTGAGCTGATTTGAATTAATTTATTTGGTGTAAAGTGGGCCCTTTTAAAATCAAATGGTTTGTAGGAGGCATCAGGTTTGGTGGGGGGGGCGGATCCACAATGAAAATGAAACCTTGTAGGGAGCTTAGAGTAGCTTCTTTTAAGTGTTTTATTTTAACTTATTTTTATTTTTTAAAATAACTTTAATTTTATTTAAAAAATATATTTTGAATTTTTAGCAAGTCAACCAGGGAGGAAGAATGAGGGCGTCTTGTTTCTTGGGTTCCTAAGTTCTTTTTTTTCTTTTAAAATTTATTTATTTATTTATTTTTGGCTGCGTTGGGTCTTCGTTGCTGCGCGCGGGCTTTCTCTAGTTGCGGCGAGCGGGGGCTACTGTTAGTTGCGGTGCGTGGACTTCTCATTGCGGTGGCTTCTCTTGTTGGGAAGCACGGGCTGTAGGCGCATGGGCTTCAGTAGTTGTGGCTCGCGGGCTCTAGTGTGCAGGCTCAGTAGTTGTGGCGCATGGGCTTAGTTGCTCTGCGGCATGCGGGATCTTCCCAGGCCAGGGTTCGAACCTGTGTCCCCTGCGTTGGCAGGAGGACTCTGAGCAACCAGGGAAGTCCCCTACTAAGTTCTTTTTGAGGTTCAGAGTTCATGCTGGTCCTGTGCTTAAGGAAAAACACCCTAAAAAAACCAATCACAATTATAAAAGTAATACAATTTCTACTGTCAAATCCAGGAAATTGTAAAGAAGAATGATTAATAACAGTCAGAATATTCCTTCACCTAGACGAAATTTGTCAGCATTTTGGTGTATGTTTTCATCTACACCTATGCTTGTCTAACAAAATTGAGATCTTACTATTTCTTTCTGTTTCCCCTAATATTATACTGAAAGCATTTAAGCATTTTCCCATGGCATCAGACCAATCTTGAAAACATCACATGGGGCTTCCCTGGTGGCGCAGTGGTTGAGAATCTGCCTGCCAATGCAGGGGACACGGGTTTGAGCCCTGGTCTTGGGAAGATCCCACATGCCTGCGGAGCAACTGGGCCCGTGAGCCACAATTACTGAGCCTGCACGTCTGGAGCCTGTGCTCCGCAACAAGAGAGGCCGCGATAGTGAGAGGCCCGCGCACCGCGATGAAGAGTGGCCCCCGCTTGACGCAGCTAGAGAAAGCCCTCGCACAGAAACGAAGACCCAACACAGCCATAAATTAATTAATTAATTAATTAATTAAAAAAAAGAAAACATCACATGGATGGGTCATAGATTGTCGAACCATTCCCATTTTGGGGACTATATTTGCAGGTTTGCACTGTTACAAATAATACATCTTTGTAGTTAAATCTTTGACCTCATTTGTGATTACTGCCTTGAGAGAAAATCCTGGAAGTTATTGGATCAAAGGATATACATTTGCATTTCTCTACATGGACAAATTGCTTTCTGGGAAAACTTGTTCTGGAGTAGACATTCTACCGGCAGAGAATGAGTTATCTGTTTTCTCTTCAGTGTTTAGTCTTTATAATCATTGATAATTTAAGTGAAAAGTGGTACCTCGCTGGTATCTTCATTTAAGTTTGATTACTAGTGAGGTTGAACACTTTCCTTATGTTTGTGGCCACTTTTATTTCTTTCATTAGTTTGTTCATGTACTTTGGCAGTTATTCTGTGAGGTGGTAGCATTTTTCTTGTAGATTTGGAAGAGCTCTTGTAATGTTAGTGACTCTTTGTCATAATTGCAGATACTTTTCTCCACCAGGTTGCTTATTAGTTTTGTTGATTGTATGTATGAGTGTGTGTGTTTATATGTACACAGGTTTTTAATTTTCATATAGATGGGTCTCTATATATATTTTTTTGTTTTATGCTTATTATAAGTGTTCAAAGTTTTCTTCTAAATCTGGGAGACAACTTTTAATTTAACTCATTAATCCATTTGAAGCTTATTTTGGTGAAAAGTATGAGTAATTGTATCTTTTTCCAAAAGATCCCTTTCCCCGCCTCTGTATTGAAATACTGTTCTTTCCTCAATGACATGTAAGGCCATCTTTATCACGTACTATATTCTCATCTGTTCCCGTCCTTTTTCTGGGCTGTCTGTCATTTTCCATTATCAGATGCTGTTGGAATTAAAGTAACTTTGAGCCCTCCTCATTGTCCTTTTCAAAGATCCTTTTATACAAAGTTAAAAGTCACTTTGTCTAGGTGGAGAAAGAAATAGTCCCTCTGGGAATCAATTCAGCGAAAAGACACCTGGGGCTTCAATGCCAAAGAATCAGTCGCACAAGTTAGGGATGCATTTCCCAAAATAAGATTTTGCATAGTTGTGAAAATTTAAACAGGCGTCTTGCCAAGTATCCTATGTACCAGCTGAAGGATCCACAGGGCAGTGAGTTGTAATAAAAAGGGCTATTTTTGTGTTCCCAGACTCCTGCAGTGAAAGAACATATACTGTTTTCAAACCAGATGCATCCTTCTGGTTTTTAGATTCTGCCACTTCCTGGCTTATGTGTTTATTAGGACCACAGCTTCATGTCGTTCTGCAAATGATGTACGTTCCAGTGCTGTTGGGTTTGTCTGCCCTTTCGTATCTCGGTGGGAACCACTGACCCTAGAGTGGGATACCCAGGTATTTTCCCAACTGTGAGAGGACCAGTAGTTCTCTAATCCTGGGTTCCATAGAAGTTCCTCAGGGGGTTTACAGACTGTGAACAATAAAGATTTTAATCAGCAGAGAGAGTGTTTCATTGCTTATTTTATGTATTTAGGTTCTCTGTAAGATTTTGTTTTGTCCATCACTGATAGGTTCAACAAGCCCTGACCTAGATAGTCTAAGGTCTCTTGGAGTTCTAAAGTCATGTAATTCTGTAGTTCCTCATGCTATCAGCTCACCCAGAGGTAGCCCCAGGTGTCCAATTCTGTGTTCTTGTTAAAAGAGAAGAAAGGAAACCTGGAGAAAACTCTAGCCCACCAATTTCAGACTGAAAGTCTATTCAGGGATTGGTCCATTGTTTTCTCTCATTTTCTCTTTTGTCCCCCGGCTGCCTGGTGGCTTCAGAACATGCTCCTCCTTATGTGGGGTTCCTCCATCACTTATCTTTGTTCCACCAGGAGTAGTTCATGATCTCGAGCTGTATTCTTTCTGTCCCAGGCAGGGAACGTGGTGACAGGAGAGATGGTGGAAGAGCTTATTCTTTCAGGAGCAGATATAATCAAAGTGGGTGTTGGACCAGGTAAGATTTGCTGGGAGCACAGCAGGGGCTGTGGGCGGGGGGCGGGGGCGGGGAGAATTGGGATCTGGGGCTTGGAGGGACCGGAGATGCCTAGAAGGTACCCCATGAATGATCCATCCACAAGTTTAAAGCACATTTCTTTTGGAAGTTATCATTGAGCTTCTGATCAGAAGAGGCTCCTGAATAGAAATATCATTGAGCTGCTTTCTGATGCCTCTGGGGAAGTTCTGAATGAACTTGAATGTGGTTTGAATGAGCTCTTGGTTTCAGAACATTAACGTGGAAGAAAAGAATGAGGTCTCATGAATGATCCCATTCACCTTGAAGAGGAAGGTGAATGGTGGAGAATCCATGGGGGCAAGTCTATGTGAATGTTCGAGGGACCCCAAGCATTGCAAATAGGCATGCAGCTGTGAGGTCACATTCGAACTTGACCTGTGGCTTAGGCGGTTATCATCTCTGGCTCCTCCCCTGGTACATATCCATCTCAGATTTTGCAGCATCCTCCTGGGCCTTCTCTCCCAGGATTGCCATCGGCATTTTGAACTGAGGAACGAGGAGGAACCTTTCTATCCTATACTGGGCGGTTCCATTTTCTCTTGGGGCCACTTGACGCTGGCCTTCCCCTTTGGCCAGACAGGAGCATGAGCTTCCATATTTTTAATGTCTTCATTGTCCCATTTTAAAATTCCTCCTCGCACATCCATTATTAACCAAACACTAAAACTGAAGAGAAGGAAAGAACGAGATACACATTTTTTATTTTTTAAAGAAACCCATATTTTATGTATTCATTTTTGGCCGTGCTGTGCGGGATGCAGGATCTTAGTTCCCTGACCAGGGATTGAAGCCATGCCCCCTGGAGGGGAAGTGTGGAGCCCTAACCACTGGACTGCCAGGGAAGTCCTGAGATACACATTTTCATTCGGGAATAAAAAATAGCAAAGATTTTTTATAGGTATCGTCTACCCAGAAGACACTACCTAAAAAGGAAGCAAATAATAAACCAATATGAGAAGAGTCTTTGGGAAAGCACTGCCAGGATGCAGAAGACATCATTGTGTTGTGACCTGGCACCGTTGTCAGCCTTGAGGAACTAGGGTGGACATGAAGAGACTCTTGAGGAGGGGGAGCCCTGTACGCTTGTGAAAGGCCCCGAGCTTTCACTTTGGTCTTTACTGGGTGTCTGCCATTATTGAAAAGTCAGAGAGGATAAAGCCCAGTTCCTGCTTACAGGGCGCTCTGCCCGCCTAGAATGGGCTGTAATAGATTAGGCTTGTAATAGGGTCGAATAGGCTGATAACAGGCCGGGAAGGCTCTTTTCCCCCAACGCAGAGCACGTACCAGTTACCTATTTGAGTGTCTCCTAGCTGCCATCGTGCTGGGTGGGTGCTGTACAGGATGTGAGGTGTCTTCTCGGCCCTCTGAGCCGTTCCTGATGTAATCTTGAGCATTCAGCCGCCCTCGTTTCCTTCCCAAACGTCCTCTATATATACAGTCTCTTTCCCCCGAAGATTTATTGTCCTTCCACTGTCGCTGTGTGCCTCCCAGGCTGTCTGTTTAGAACAGGCGTGACTGAAGGGTGTAAGAGGCTTTCTTTGAGCCTGATGTATTGGAGCCACTTCTGTAAATTTATTGGAGAGGATGTGTACGTTTCACGAATTCTTCAGCATAAAAACACTGGGTACTGTCTAGATGACAGGATTAAAAAAGGTTCATTATGGAACAACTCCTGGCACTTGGGAAAAAGCATTAAAAATGCACCCCTCGCCCCACCCCCTGCTCTGGGCTGGTACCTAGTTTCTCCTTTCAACCTGGGGCTTAATCAAGACCACTCCCACGCCTTGGCCCTCGCCTGTACAGAGCTCCAGGCCGCTGCAGCTGAGCCCCTGCCCTCCGCTGAGGGTCTGGCAGATGAGTGGGAAAGGAGAAAAGCGAATTCTGAACCAGAACCAGAGGTTATACAACTCCAGTTGTGCCTCGCACAGTGTGTGCCTCGGACAGGGGTGCCTTGGTCAGGAGAGAAGGTCATTGGCCCCAGGGTAGTGAGTGGCCCGTGTTGTGAGGATGGACAGAAAGAGGCGGTTCTGCCCTGCAGCTCGATGCTGGAGAAGGTGGCTCCCCAGTCCCGGTTTCCCTGCTGGAGCCAGGCCTCAGGGTGTAGCCGTGGTTCTCCAGTCCTGTCCCTAAAGACACCCCCCCTCCCCCGGGAGAGGTCTGTGGGAAGCTGAGAAGCCACTGGTGGTGGTGGGGAGCCTCGCCCGAGGGTCCGGTGGGAGGGAGGAGTTCACGCCCAGCTTTTACACTGGCCCCAGGGCACCCCAGAGGCGACACCACCAGACCTGCAGGAGGGACTGAGTGAGTGAGTGGTGAAGCTGTAGAGACAGGGACGTGGGTGACTCATTCATTCTCGAGTTCACGCATTCTTTCTGTGACTATTTATAGTGCCCTTATTATGTTCAGGGCTCTGTTCTCAGCGCTGGATTGACCACACTGAATATCCAGGGAGCTTACCCTCCAGCAGAGAAAACAGATCCTCGGTTCTTACGCAAATAATGATTTAAATGCTGTTTTTGAAATGAGGGCTGTGATGAACAACTTCCCTGTGGCAGTGACATTTAAGATGAAGCCTGAAAGATGAGAAAGCATTGGCTGGACCAGGGGGTTGGTGCAGAGGGGAACGCTCCACAGAGAGAACACCCTGTACAGAGGATCCCCGAGGTGGGAGGAGCTGAAAGGGCAGCGTGGCTGGAGCCTGCTGAGTAGGGGCAGGAGGAGAGAGCCGGCAGAGCAGGGGAGACAGTCCGGAGCTTGATCCAGGTGGTCTCGGGGCGGGTGCTCGCCTGCTGGGAGGGAGGGGGAGACTTGAGCAAGGGGCCCTGTGTGCTGGAGAGGCCCGTGCTCTTGGCGTGACTCGGAGTGGACCTCCCTGGACTAATACCCTGCAGGCAGTCAACCAGGACTGGAGTTGACTGGGGAGGGCAGAGGTCTAGGGGATGAAAGCATCGGGGAGGCTGCTGTGAGTTCTGCAATGGAAGCTGACCTCAGAGTCCTGGCTGGACTGGGTGGGAGATGGTCCACGAGAGGGTGGGGGCCAGGAGGCTGGGGCATGGAGAGGACAGAGCTGAGTCAGAGGGAGGCTGCAGGAATGCCCTGAGCGCCAGCTCCCTTTTCTCAGGGGCTTATTGCAAGGCTGGGCAATTTTCATCCCTCTTGTCATTTAATCTCCCTCACAGCCTTATGAGGTCAGTGCTTTTATTTTCATTTTACAAGCTAGGTATCGAGGCTTAGAGAAGTTAGTAATTTGACAAAGGTTGAAGGTCAGGGAGGCTCAAGGTCATGGGAGGCATCTGAAGGTCCCTTGTGGTTGCGTGGAAAGTGAAGGAAGGTGGGAAAGTATGGAGTTTAAGGATGGAGGGTCAGTAAGTGGGAGCTGATGTCATAGAAGAGAGTGACAAGGTGTAGGGTGGAGTGTCCTGGATAATAGCAGATGACGGTGATGAAGCCCTGAAGGGATCCAAGGCCAGATGGTGGCCACCTCCATTGAGCTGTGGGGCAGCCCCGTGGCTCCCCTCCCGCCACTGTGGAAAGTTCACCCCCAGGAAATTGGGGCAGGGCTGTGTGACGGTGATGGAGGCTCGTTTTGTATCCCGTTCTGCTCGTTCATAACCATCTCTCTTTGGGGTCTCCCTCTTTCTCCATCCAGGTTCCGTGTGTACCACCCGCACCAAGACGGGAGTGGGGTACCCGCAGCTGAGTGCTGTGATCGAGTGCGCAGACTCGGCCCACGGCCTGAAGGGGCACATCATCTCAGTAAGTGTCCAAGTGGGGCTGGTGGAAGGGTCTGGGAGCATCTGAGGAAGGCCCCTGCTCCCTGGCTGCCCTTCACCTTGTTGGCATCCTGTGGGCTCGGGAGTGAGCCAGGCACATGGTCACGGCATTTGGTGACAGTCGACCCTACTCCCTATGGATTCAGCTCGAGGTGGTGGGTAGCATGACGGGGGGATACGTGGGGAGCTTTGAGAAAGTGAGAGGGCCACGTGTTAGCTTGCTAGGGCTGCCGTAACAAAGTGCCCCAGACTGGGTGGCTCAAACAAGAGAAATATATTGTCTCACAACCCTGGAGGCCAGAAGTCCAAGATTAAGGTGTCAGCAGGCCATGAAGCCTCCAGGGAAGGCTCTGTTCCAGGCCTCCCAAGCTTCTGGTAGTTCCTTGGCTTATGGCACCAGAGCTCCAGTTTTTACGTGGTGTCCTCCCTGTGTGCATGTTTGCCTTTGTGTCCAAATTTCTCCTTTTTATAAGAACATCCGTCATTTTGGATTAGAGGCCCATTCTGCTCCAGGGTGACCTCATTTTCGCTCATCACATCTGCAGCGGTGTGAGATGCTGTCACCGGTTACCGTAGTGAGGGCAGATTGAGCAGGATGTTGGGGGCAGAAGTTAGATTTTTGTGGGTGGAGAAATGTATGGGAAGGAGATGAGCAGAAGCAGAGTCAGTGATCATGAAGCTTCTGCAAGTACAGCACCTCAGTACTCAGCCACTAAATGTCAAGGATTGAATGAATGTCAAGTTAATCCTCAATTTATCTGTTATTCTACTCCACCTTTATCGACATGACCGTCATTCACATAGTTACCACGTCTCTCCCCTTCTAGATGAGATGCTCAGAATAGGACAGAACATGTCAGATATAACTGAATGGACTTGGACAGAGCTATGGCTTCCACTTATGTGGGTGATACATACATACATGTATATTATATATAATTAAATTATGTGTATTTAATATATATATATAAATTCTGAAGTGGTGGTGTATTTTTAGTGGTGCTGTAACAATGAACTCGCACTGAATATAGTAAATTAAATCTTCAGACCTTTACACTTGTCCAGTTGCTAAGCCGAGCTCCCACATTAAGTAACTGACAGATTATTTTGTAAAAACTCCAGATGTAGTAAATTTCATATCCTGGTGGAATGATCTCTTGTTGATTTTGGCTCAGCATTTCAGCTGGTGAGTTTGATTTCCGGACCTGCTTTGAGGGTATAATAATACTCTTTAAAAATCCTTATGTGCACACCATCTCATTTGAGTTTTACTATGGCATTGGAGCCCTGCAGCCATTGCTTCCCGGCACGTGACTTGTTACAACCAAAACGAAGATCTAGTTCTTTGACTCGTGGTCCAGCGCACACTTCCTGTGCTCCTTCCAGTTGTTTATCCAGACTTTCCATCCATCCATCCATCCATTCAGTCAGCACGTATTTATTGAGCATCTACTGTGTGCTAGAAGCTGGAATAAATGACCAAAGATTTATTGGCTGCTGACAGAGTTCTAAGACCTTCCAATTAATATCTTTTCCTTTTAGCTTTTGCTCCAGTGAACAAATTAAAACCCATTTATTGAACAACTCATGTGTAAAAGGCTGACATAGAGCCATCATCCTACCTTTACGGAGTGTGGTGATTGAACTCACTGGAGTCACCAAACAGCACTGTCCTCCAATATGGTTCTCAAATGCTCACCGTAGCCTTGTCTTGGGCCGGCTGCATGACATTCACCAGGGAGACTTTTCACCGTAGACATTCCTGGACCCCATCCTGTTGAATTAGACTCTTCATAGTTTGCCCTCCAGAGCACCATATGTAATTAGTTATAAGTCTCCATTCACCATCAAGTGTCTTAATAACAATTTAGACCGTATATATCTTCCTTGAGTGGCCACCATCTCTGAATCGGTGGAGGTCAAATTAATGAAGTTTTACTGTGAACTTATTCTGAGATCCCATACTTGTGTCTTTCTAGAAATTTCCCAGTTGCTTAGTTTATAGGACCATTTGGGGAGTAGGGGTGGAGGCTCTGCTTGCACCACAAGTGACTCTGAAAATCAGCTTGGGATCTCCTTACCCACCATCATTTTATAGCTTTTGTCAGCAGTTCTCTAAGTGTGTGCCCAGACCTGGAGTATCATTTTCAACTGAGGACTTGTTAGAAGTTCTTGGGCCTCGTCTCAGACCTACTGAGTCAAACTCTGAAGGTGAGGCCCAGGAATCTTTTAACAAGCCCTCTAGGTACTTCAGATGTGCTCCCAAATTTGAGAACCACTGGCTTCTAGAGTCGAGGGTCGGTACACACAGGTCGGGTCCGTGTACCAGAGCCAGAGCTCTGTCTGCTGGCACCTAGGGAACAGCTTCTGTGAATTTCTCAGGAATAGTGACAGCCCAGGCTGGTGATACCGATGCTCCAAGGTTCTTATTTTTCCATTGATGGCCAGAGCTTTCCTAGATGGGGTTAGAAGTTCAATCTGTAATGCAGACCCCGTGAAGTTCACAGACTTATATAGGTTCTGCACCCTTGACGTCAGTTCATTCCTTCTGACCAGCAGCTGAGTGTCTTGGGGTTCAAAGCAGCTGTTTTTCTCACTGTCCCTTTGTCTAATGGAGTTTCACAAGCAGGTTTCTCCCACTTGCCAAGAGTGCTAAACCCACTGGAAACCCATCAACTGTTAGGATCCTGCCACTTTGTCCAGTTTCCTTCCAGCTGTCTCATTTTACACTTTCGTTGCTGAATTAGCATGTCTGTGCTACTGAAGTTCAGAAGGAAGCCACAGCAGGGGGTCGGTTACACCCAAGAGGCTGGACGTGAACTGTGGTCCACGTGGGCTTCTGAGAGGCAGAGGACGGAGAAATCCAGGACACCTCCTGGGTAGGTGAAGATTAAGGTGTGACCGGTTCATTTTGTCTTGTCATCTGCTAGGGACATGACACAAAGGAGAGCATTTTAAAGGTGGAAACAGCATTAGAGGAAGTAATGGCTGACATGTATTGAGCAGCTACCGTCTTTTGGGCACGGTACGCCTATAATCTCTCATCCTTGGAACAATCTAGGTATTAGGTAGCTGTTCTCTTCATTGGACAGGTGTATTTGGGTTCTCTAGAGAAACAGAACCAATAGGGTGTGTGTGTGCGTGTGTGTAGATATAGATTTATTATAAGGAATTGGTTCATGCAATGATGGGGCTGAGAAGTCTCAAGATCTGCAGGGGGGTTGGCACGCTGGAGACCTAGGAGAGCTGATGGTGTGATTCCAGTCTGAGTCTGAAGGCCTGAGAACCAGAGAGAGCCAGTGTTTCTGTTGGAGTCAGCGTCCAAGGTCCCAGTTCTAAGGCAGTCAGTCAGGAAGAATTCCCTCACTTGGGGAAATCTCAGCCTTTTTGTTCTATTCAAGCCTTCAAGTGATTAGGTGAGGCCCACCCACATTAGGGAGGGCAATCTGCTTTACTCAGTCTGCTGATTCATGTGTTACTGTCATCCCCAAAACACCCTCACAGAAACATCCAGGACAATTTTTTGACCAAATGTCACTCCATGGCCCAGTTGACGCCTAAAATTAACTGTCACGTCCAGTGAGGAGACTGAAGCTTTGAGACCTAAAGTAACTTGTTCAGCATCACACTGCTGGTGGGGGGGCAGAGCCAGCTCTCAAACCGAGGTCTGTTCATCTCCCGTGTTCCACTCCTTCCCTTGACCACCCTCATTTAGAAAGTGTGGAGACTCCGAGGGTGAAGGGCTAGCTGAAGTCACCAAGAATGCAGGGTTGGCCCAGCATCCCGGGTCTGCTCCTTTCCCATCACACTGCTTTGGGGGACTTCAGCTTAACCTGTGTTTATAGCTCACCTTTCCCCCGCAGGGTCCCCAAGAATGTCTTCAAGTGAAGGGATCAGAATCAGAACCCAGTGAACCCTTAGGAAGGGCAGGGATTGGAACAACCAGATGAGTTCATTGTCCACTGATACCCAGAATGGCTTGGACTTTGTAGTGCTTCGCGGGACCTAAAAAAAGGTCCTGTGATGAGATTGGCTGGGATCACTATTGTCTCTTTACTCAAGGCCAAAATTTTAACCAGTGCATTTGATAAAGACCTAGAGAGCGTGCTTCTCTAGTTTGAGGAGGGAATGATAGAGGTCAAGCTGATTCAAAGTTACCCCTGACCCCCTCCTTGTCTACACCCAGTCAGTAGGGCTCTCATCCACTCACTGACCCTCTGCAAAGAAGGAAAGATTGATGGGCAAATTTCTTATTTTGTTGATTTAATGTAGTTGTTTAGGAAACGGTTAGACCATTATTTGGAAAGGCCTAAACAAAGTCATTCAAATAATTTATTTTGAGGCTTGAAGAATTCCCCAACCAAAAAGGTTTAGCCTAGAAAAAGTTAGAAATATAAAGGAAATAAAGATTACTGGAAATGCCATCTTTTTCAAAAAATTTATTTTACTAAAGTGTAGTTGATTTTCAGTGTTGTGTTAATTTCTGCCATACAGCAGTGTGACTCAGTTATCCACGTGTACATGCTTTTCCATAGTCTTTTCCATATGGTTTATCACAGGATATTGAATATAGTTTCCTGTGCTCTACAGCAGGACCTTGTTTATCCATTTATACATAATAGTTTGCATCTGCTAATTAATCCCAAACTCTTCATCCCCCTCCTTCTTGGCAACCATAAGTCTGTTCTCTGTATCTGTGAGTCCGCTTCATAGATAAGTTCATTTGTGGCATATTTTAGATTCCACATATAAGTGGTATCACATGGTATTTGTCTTTCTCTTTCTGACTCACTTCACTTAGTATGATCATCTCTAGGTCCATCCATGTTGCTGAGAATGGCATTATTTCATTCTTTTTTATGGCTGAGGAGTATTCCATTGCGTATGTATACCACATCTATTTTATCCATTCATGTGTCGATGGACATTTAGGTTGTTTCGATGTCTTGGCTATTGTGAATAGTGCTGCTGTGAACATAGGGGTGAAGGTATCTTTTCAAATTAGAGTTTTGTCTGCATGTATGCCCAGGAGTGGAATTTCTGCACCATATGGTAACTCTATTTTTAGTTTTTAAAGGAACTGCCATAGTGTTTTCTATAGTGGCTGCACCAGTTTACATTCCCACCAGCAGTGTAGGAGGGTTCCCTTTCCTCCACACCCTCTCCAGCATTCGTTATTTGTAGACTTTTTGATGGTGGCCATTCTGACCTGTGTGAGGTGATACCTCACTGTAGTTTTTTTTGTTTGTTTTTGTTTGTTTGTTTTTGCGGTACGCGGGCCTCTCACTGCTGTGGCCTCTCCCATTGCGGAGCACAGGCTCCGGACGCGCAGGCTCAGCGGCCATGGCTCACGGACCCAGCCGTTCCGCGGCATGTGGGATCTTCCCAGACGGGGGCACGAACCCGCGTCCCCTGCATCGGCAGGCGGACTCCCAACCACTGCGCCACCAGGGAAGCCCCTCACTGTAGTTTTGATTTGGATTCCTCTAATAATTAGCGATGATGAGCATCTTTTCATGTGCCTGTTGGCCATCTGTATGTCTTTGGAGAAATGTTTATTTAGGTCTTTTGCCCATTAGTTTGATTGGGGTGTTTGGTTTTTTGTTATGGAGTTGTATGAGCTGTTTGTATATTTTGAAAATTAAGCCCTTGTTGGCTGCATCATTTGCAAATATCCTTTCCCAGTCCATAGGTTGTCTTTTTGTTTTGTTTATGGTTTCCTTTGCTGTGCAGAAGCTTACAAGTTTGATTAGGTCCCGTTTCTTTATTTTTGCTTCTATAGAAATGCCATCTTAAGATAACCACTGCTAATGTTTTTATATGTATGCTGCTAGACATTTTCAGAGTTTACTCTTAAGTAGCGTTCTAGTCTCGTTCTTCCATTATTATAGCTGTGTGACCTTGGGCAAGTCACTCAACCTTTCTGAGTCTCCCTCTTTGTCTTTCCCCACCTATAAAAGATCAGCTTCAGGTTCTTGTGGTGTTTGAATAGAAAAATGAAGTTTGTAACAATCCCTTGTTCGTAGCCGGTGCTTGATTCCAATTCCCTCTGCCCATTGCATGCGGACTTTTCACTGCCCCTTCTTTTAGGGCTGGGCAAGTATTTTTAAGAAGAGGTCATGCTGAGAGTTCACAGATCGAATTGCCACTCATGTCCTGTGATGCCTTTTCTACTAAAACATGTTAACACTCTTGGAAAACAAGTAACCCTTGGAATATTTGCATGTTGTTTTTTAAAAACTCCGTGCAGCTATGCATGTTCGTGTATGAAAGTAAGCGTGTCTGATTGCAGAGGTTTCCCCATACTGCTCTGCCTCCTGAGAACATGAAAGGATGCTTTAACCACTTTTGGAAATTACCTATAAATGGTAGTAGGGAGAGGACTCCTTGGCCGTAAAGCGTTATGTGACGTTGGGTTGCATGGGGTTAAATTGCAGTCCCGCGCGTTTGCTCTGCATTATCTGTTTCATAAATCCCACCACAGCACAATGAACAGACAAGGCCCTATGTATGGCTTCCTCTCTGTGGCACATCACAAAGTCCTATTAACTGTGGACATTTTGGCCCATCCTGGGAGGAGAAGACCTCATTTTCTTGGGGCCCCAAGAGCACAGACTTTCTGAGTCAGGCCTCATCGCTGACTACATGAGTGTGGCATTTTCAGAAGCCAGCACGAGCCACCCTAGTAGTCACGAGCTAATCACTCACTAGTGAGTGAGCAAAAGACTTAAGGACACACTCTTGTGCGTGTGTGTGCACGTGAGTAACTTTTTTTTTTTTTTTTTTTTGCGGCACGTGGGCCTCTCACTGTTGTGGCCTCTCCCGTTGCGGAGCACAGGCTCCGGACGTGCGGGCCCAGCCGCTCCGTGGCACGAACCCGCGCCCCCTGCATCGGCAGGCGGACTCCCAACCACTGTGCCACCAGGGAAGCCCCGAGTACACTTTTTTTAAAGTCAGATCATGTTAGGGACCTTTTTATTGGGAGCATGAGTTTATTTAATCTTTTGAGGTTATAAGTTTGAAACCCTATTGTGAAGAACTGGTTTAGATAAAAAGATAAAGCACTTTAAAAATAATGGCAGGTCAAGTGAAGGGCATGGAGGGGTTGCACCTTTGAAAGAGAAAGTAAATATAGCGGAGATTTGAAGCACCAACAGGATCCACAGAGCCTTGACTGCATTCACATGAAGGGCCTTGGCCAGGTACCTTCTATGGAGAGACTCTGCCTCTGAAACAATTGCTCATGAACCCGTGGCCCTCCAGGGTCAGGGAAGCCACAGGTGAATAATGTACTTGATCAAGGAGGAGATAATTGCCGTCAGTAAATATTCATAAAAGCCAGAGATTGAGCCTTCACACTTGCTTTTTGATCAGAATTGCAAAGACGCAAGGAAGCAGTATTTTGAGGTCTAGCTCCCGGAGGGACAGGGCTAAAAGCATATCGGAAAAGAAGGATTGAGTCACAGAGACCCACGTCCTCAGCTGGAGATGCTATTTGTAAAGTGGTTTGTCCCAGTTCCACGGAGACGCCCTCCAACTCCAGGGCCGCACGCACCTTCCTGCCCGGGTGGCCTGGGTCTCCTGTGTCCTTCCCAAAGTGCGTCCCCCCTCCTGGGGACAGGCACTTCCCTCCGAGACCCATTCTGGGCTCTGGCACTTCACGCCAGCCCCGAGCACTGCCCCGGCTTCCGGTGCCTCTGCTTCTTGCCTCTCCCTGCTGGGCAGGCTGATACCCCAGGCCACGTCTCTGGCCTTTTCCTCCTCGGACCTCACACGGGCCACATTGCCAATAGGAGGTAAGCAGCCTGGTTATTTTGTGCCTCTTGTGCTTGTAAGAAAACGCAATGGGTCTGTGTCCTAGTACCTTTGTACTGGATCCCTGGTGTTGAAACATAAGCCCCACGGCCAAACTGCCGGGCAGCCCAAGGTGTCAGGCAACCCCACCAGGCACTGAACCAGCGTAGGGCCCTGTGTGGGTCCAGTGGGTGTCAGGAATGCATGTTTGACTTGGAGGTAACTGGATACCTTACAGGAAGGTGACTGAGAGACACGTGGAGTGGCTGGAAGTATAAAGGAGCGAATTCAGTGTCCTCTCTGGCTCATAAAGTACTTCTGCTTCTGTGCTGAATAAACCTCACTTCACACCGGGCAGTGGGGGAAAGATGACCACTGAATGATGGTTACGTGGCTGGCCAGTGGCCAGGCGTGTTGAGCAGGGGCCGGCAGAGGATGAGGTCCAGCCCCTGCGCCCTGCCCGCTCAGCAGTTCCTGCTTCTGCATCCCAGGAGGGGTGCAGGTGCCCGGGCTCGGGGTGGGGAGGGACAGGCAGTGGGTGTGCAGACCTGAGACAGGACTGACGGGGCCGGGGGACCAGAAGGTGCGGTGGTGAGGGGAGTGTCGGGCCTTGGCCCTGAGGGTTGTGTGCTTGGCTGCAGGCAGGGGTGGGAGGAAGGGGCTGGACCAGCAGATGCCATCGAGTGCCCCCAGGGGAGGGGGATGGCCGGCCAGGCTCCCACTGATAGCCTTTCTTTGCTCTTTCCTTTTTGAAGGACGGAGGCTGCACGTGTCCAGGAGATGTCGCCAAAGCCTTTGGTAAGAGGCCGCAGAGGGGGAGGGGAGGGAGCTCCCTTGCAGGGGTGCCGGAAGGAGGTGGCAGACACGTTAGGAAGTTCAGGGCCAATCCTGAGTTTCCTCTCCGCCGATTTCAGCCCCTGATTGGCCCAGATCCTGGCATCAGTTTGGTTCCGGTTGGTGGCAGAGCAGGCCGAGTGCCCAGGGATAGATGAAGGGGTGTTGCCCTGTGGGCCAGGAGTGGGTGAAGTCATAGCCCAGAAATCACCACTGGGAAGGCTCAGGGTACCCGAGGAAGAGGACTGTATCGGGTCTGAGACACCGAAACTTCAGCGAGGGGGTCTTCAGAGCCTAACGTGGGGGACTCCTGAGGGAGGGACGGGGGCCCTAGCCGCAGTTCCTCACCACAGGCCGAGGAGTCTGTGTCGCACCAGGGGCGGCAGCGTCTGGCTGTGACCCCGCAGGGCTGGGCCACGGCGCCCCAGCCAGGTGTTTTCTTGGGGAGGCACTGGGAGGTCCAGCATCTCTGCGTGCTGTGCTCTGAGCTGCCGCGCAGCTGGGGAACCCCGAGGTGAGGCCATGTGTGCTGGCAGGGGCATCTCTACTGTTGATTTTTGTGCTACGTGTACTTAATACTGATGGGTGTTCTGTCTCGGGCTCCCTTGTGATAGGGCACACGGTGTACCCTGCCCAAGTGGTGTCTGGACTCCCACTCCGGCAGCTTTCCCTCCCCGCGCTCCCCCAGGAAATGCAGCCACGCCTGTGGAGGGAGAGGGACCAGGTCGGGGCAAAATGCTGGTTAGGAAGGGACACGAGAGTGTTCAGAAAGGAAAATAATTGGAAGCCACTTCAAAGCATTGTTTGAGGGGATCTGTGCTCTGTGTTCCTGCTGTTTACATCTGCCCCTGGGGTTGTGGTTTTCGGGAGGCCTGGCCAGACACCAGTTGTCCTCTGCCCCCTTATAATCACGGCAGGGGGGCGGTCAAGGAGCCAGCAGTCGTGTTAGGGACCCTGCAGGGAAGAGTCTGCAAAGCTTGCTGCCAAGTAGAGAGGTCCTGGGCCTTGGTTCCCTGATTGCCAGGCCCAGGGGCCAGCCCTGTAGCCCCTGCCTTCCGTAATGCTGGACGGAAGGGACTGGAACGCCTGATGCACGCCCCAAAGTCCTCTTGTAAATATTTAAGTGACCAGATGGAAGCAGTCAAGGTCACGTTTCAGAGGATCCTGTGTTTGCTTCTCCTTGTCCTTCATCGTGATTACTTCACAGCATCTGTACGCTGATGTCCTCCCATTCTGGATATAAACCCTCAGTAGGGCTCGCTGAGGATGGGGAATAGTGACTGTTCCTGTTTCTTCCACGTAGGCCTTTCACTTTCCTAACAACTAGTTAGTGCCCATCTCCCATGTGCCATGTGCTATGATAAACACTGAGGGCACAGCAGTGAGTTAGCGCCACCCCGTTCCAACCATCCGTGGTCCTGATCCAACGTAACCTACGAAGGCAGTTTCAACACCCCAGTCTCCTGTGTACCTGTCCTGGAAGTTTCATGTCATTTGGTGATTAACATGGGGTATTGTTTACTCTGGAAGTCAAATGTTTATCACAGCAGAGGTGCGGGTAGAGTTTTACGGGTTGTATACACATATGTGTGTGTGTATGTGTATGACGTACATACTTACAGGTTTCTCTCCTTCACGCCCAAGCTCTAGTGCAGGAGGTTCTCTCTGTTCTGAGGTCCCTTCATATCTACACTGTGTGAGAGTGCTGCGAGCTTCAGGTAGACCAGATGCCTGATGGGGACATGGCAGAGGAGTTATTGTATTATGTATGAGGTTGGACAACATGCTGAGGTGCTGCCCAATTATTGCTGCTTCTTTGATTTTCAGAGTTAGACCTGTGGAAGGTGGTCATAGATAGGAAGTCATCAATAACCATTAAGGGTTGTCCACTGTTACTAACCACCCAAGCTTCAGGAGGCTAACTTGTTGCTTGGAGCATCCAGTGCCCATCTGCCCTTACCTTTTTTCCAAGTGGGGAGGTTGAGCTTTTCTCTGACCACAGCCAGGAGGAGGGCGGGTGAGTTGGTAGCACTTGCATCTTTCCAGAGCCGATTTTCTCTGAGCTCTTTTCTCTGCTGCTTCTTTTCGTCCCCACTTCGGAGTGCAGGAGCCGGAGCAGATTTTGTCATGCTGGGAGGGATGTTTTCGGGCCATACTGAGTGTGCTGGAGAGGTGATCGAGAGGAATGGACAGAAGCTCAAGCTGTTCTATGGGATGAGCTCAGAGACAGCGATGAAGAAACACGCGGGAGGGGTTGCGGAGTACAGGTATGGAGGGTGGGTGGAGCGGGGGGGTGGGGGGCGGACAGCGCCGTCACCAGTGAGGTTGCGTTCCCCGGCTCCTTACAGAAATGGGGTGGAAGTGAGTCTCAAAGACTATGAGTCTGTTTATATTATAGTACCACAGGAAGGAGCTAGAACACGTACATATTTCTTAATTAAGATGTTCAATTAAGAAATAACTGTATGGCTTAAATGTTTTTTTTTTTAACTGAAGTACAGTTGATTTACAATGTTGTGTTAGTTTCAAGTGTACAGCAAAGTGATTCAGTTATATATACATATTCATCTATTTTTTTTCAGATTCTTTCTCCTTATAGATTATTACAAAATATTGAGTATCGTTCCCTGTGCTATACAGTAGGTCTTTGTTGGTTATGTGTTTTAAATATAGCAGTGTGTACATGTCAATCCCAAACTCCCAACCTATCCCTACCCCCAACCCTTCCTTCCTGGTGACCATAAGTTCATTCTCTTTTTTTTAGATTTGCATGATATATGATTTGTCTTTCTCTGTCTTACTTCACTTAGTATGACAATCTCTAGGTCCATCCATGTTGCTGCAAATGGCATGATTTCATTCTTTTTAATGGCTGAGTAATATTCCACCGTGTATATACATACTATATACATACTCCACATCTTCTTTATGGAGTATATGGACATTTAGGTTGCTTCCATGTCTTGGCTATTGTAAACAGTGCTGCAATGAACATTGGGGGTGCATGTATCCTTTCGAACCATGTTTTCCTCTGGATATATGCCCAGGAGTGGGATTGCTTGATCATATGGTAGCTCTATTTTTAGTTTCTTAAGGAACCTCCATACTGTACTCCATAGTGGCTGTACCAATGTACATTCCCACCAACAGTGTAGGAGGGTTCCCTTTCTTCCACACCCTCTCCAGCATTTATTGTTTGTAGACTTCTTGATGATGGCCATTCTGACTGGTGTGAGGTAATATCTCATTATAGTTTTGATTTGCATTTCTCTAATAATTAGCAATGTCGAGAATCTTTTCATGTGCCTCTTGGCCATCTGTATGTCTTCTTTGGAGAAATGTCTGTTTAGGTCCTCTGCCCATTTTTTGATTGGGTTGTTTTTTTCAATATTGAGCCACACGAGCTGTTCGTAAATTTTGAAGATTAATCCCTTGTTGGTCGCATATTTTGCATATTTTCTCCCATTCTGAGGGTCGTCTTTTCGTCTTGTTTATGGTTTCCTTTGCTGTGCAAAAGCTTTTGTTTCATTAGGTCCCATTTGTTTATTTTTGTTTTTATTTCCATTTCTCTAGGAGGTGGGTCAAAAAGGATCTTGCTGTGATTTATGTCAGAGTGTTCTGCCTGTGTTTTCCTCTAAGAGTTTTATGGTATCCGGTCTTACATTTAGGTCTTTAATACATTTTATTTTTGTGTATGGTGCTAAAGAATGTTCTAATTTCATTTTTTTACATGTAGTTGTCCAGTTCCCAGCACCACTTAGTGAGGAGGCTGTCTTTTCTCGATTGTATAGTCTTGTCTCCGTTGTCGTAGATTAATTGACCACAGGCGTGTGGGTTTATTCTGGGCTTTCTGTCCTGTTCCATTGATCTATGTTTCTATTTTTGTGCCCGTACTATGAAGTCAGGGAGCCTGATTCCTCCAACTTTTTCTTTCTCGAGACTGCTTTGGTTATTTTGTGTCTCCATACAAATTTTAAGATTTTTTTGGTCCTAGTTCTGTGAAAAATGCCATTAGTAATTTGATAGGGATTGCACTGAATACGTAAATTACCTTGGGTAGTATAGTAATTTTGACAATATTTATTTTTCCAATCCAAGAACATGGTATATCTTTCCATTTGTTTGTGTCATCTTTGATTAGAAAACATATGTTGCCTCTTTGAAAGTAGCTATAATTTTCATCCAACCAGGCTTTGCAGTGTTTGGGGCCCCAGAAAGGCAGTGCAGAGGAGAAGTATTTGGGGATAAGTTGGAAATGGAACTAGGGGTATGTGTGAGTAGGTATGACTCTTGTTCAACCAGCCCTGGAGGGGACCCTCCAGACTTCCAGGCCTTGTCCTGGTATCACAGCCTTGTCCCGATAGAGCTGGTGTGGAGCCTGAGATGAGTCAGGCTATAAGTGGCAGGCAGAAGGATGGGTCTCCCACTGCATATGATACAGGAGTGGGCGAGACCACCTCACAGAGGTCAGGCCTTTTGGGAAGAGTTGCTGTGTGTCACCTGCAGTGGCTCCCACAGGACTCTTCCCTGCCTCTGGGTTCAAGCAGTTGACACAGGCAGTATTTTTAGGCATTTAATTATGTTACTGTGCAGAAGGGATGCTCACGTCTGCTTATCTGCTCCACTTCCATTTTAATTGTGTGCACGTGTGTTTTAAGAACGTTGTGACAGAATATACCCACTGTCTCGCCCTGCTCCATAGTCTGTCATTGCTTCTCATCAGAGTTTGCACTGATGACAAGCTGTGCACAGGACAGGAGGCCCTGCATCCTTAGAAGGATGTCCTTACAAGGATGGAAACTCAGGCCCCCTGCCATGCGCTGATAACCTCCATTTCCTACCACTTATTCCACACCCAAAAGCTTACAAGGAAGGTGTGGGATTCAGATGGATTGTGTAAGGTTTGAGCCAACCTAGAGGTACACATCTGAACTCCACTGAGATTTTCAGGTGGGTGGGAGGGCAGGAGGGGTGGGTCCCCCCCCACCCCCCACCCCCCACTGAAGCTCTGTTCCTTGGGTACTGGTAGGCTGACTTCAATCCTCTTTTGGGGGGAATCTCAGTATCAGTGATGTTGTGGTATGCGAACAGCACGGTGGGAAGGAGGAGAGCAGGGGACTACATTTATACCTTCATTCTGGAAACTGCAGACAGTCCAAGCAAGAGGGACACGCCCCGCCCACACCGCCTCCGAAGGCCTCTCTCCTGTGTGGTGACTGACGGAGGAGGCTGTACAGTGTGTTGTGGGAGAGAAGGGGAGGGGTTTACTGTCTCACATCCGACCTGGACCTCTGGCCAAGAAGCTTATTTAATGCTTTGCCAGTGACCAGTGTCACCGTTCAAGGGCCCATGCCTGTCTCCTATGTGCTGGTCTGGAAGTGGAGCCGTTGCGATTCCGTGACAGTCAGTTGCTTTGCCTGGAGGACATTTTTTGCGCTCTAGCCGTTGCATCTGTTTTGGGTTCTAAGAAAAGTAGGTAGGGAAGGCCAGACTCGAGGGTGAACAGAAGCCAAGGAGCTGGGGGAAAAAAAATCCTCTCCTGTGATTTCAGCAGGGTTTAAACAAAAAAGAAAACAGAAGATTTGGGAGTATCAAGACTCAGTTCCAGAACTGGATTCAAATCTTAGCCAAGGAAGGAAAGTGCTGAAGTACCTTAATCCAGAGGCAGCCTGAGCCCTGTAGGCTGCATCTGTGTTCTCTCTTTCTAGATCTGTCTCTGTCTGTCTCCCTCCCTCCCAGCACCTGATGTCTTCCTGAGAATGATTCTCCGTCTTTGATGTTGTATTTAATTAAGGCAGAGTTAATTATGCTTTACTAGTTCTTTCCCACTCATTACCCACTTAGTTCTCTTGCTGTCCTTGGGAGACAGATTAGAGCCCTTCATTTTACAGATGAGAAGACTTGGGCATCAACGATAAGTGACTTGTAAAAGGTGCCATCACCACTTAGCAAAGAAGCAATGCTGAGGAACTGGAGGACGTCCAGTAAGCCTCGGGAAGGCCATGGAAACCGCTTTTAAAAAATGAAAGGGCCATCATTTCAGGCACACGTGCGCGTGTTGGTCTCTGGTCACAGAGTGCAGTGACGCCAGTCATCTTGGGTGTGTGTGGCCAGTGGCCGGCTTCGTGAACTTGGTGCTGTAAACCAGCCACTAACTAGGCCAGCCCTTGGTCTGGTGGATGGTTTAAGTTGCTAGATTTCACCCGAGGGTAGTCTTGCAGGTGTAGATTGCAATGCTCAAGAATTACTACCCTTTTGAAATTCTAGGTAATAACTTTTTGATCAAGAGATGCTACTTTTTCAGTTGAAGAGACCAGCTAAAGAAAGTTCCAGAATTTAGTTAATTGTTAAAATTTCCAGACGGCCTGACCCTTAGATGGAGGCTAGAGTTTTGCATGGATTGGAGAGTTCCTTCTTGTAATGTCCCTCCTAAAGCAAGTCTGGACTGTATCTCCATCTTGCAGTAAGGGGACGTGACGTGGAATCAGCAAGGACAGATGTGCTCTAGTGTTGGCGCCACGTGCCAGCTCTTCTGAAGGTCTCAGTGTCCCCCTGAAAACTCAGAAGACGCTAACCAAAGCCCTGCAGCCTCCAGTGCTGAGGAAGTCCTTAGTTCTGCTCTGGTTCCACCTTTCAGGAGCCCCGCGCCACGCCCGGGACAACAGGCATAGTGATTTGAGCAGACGCAGGGTGGTGAGCTGGGGCCTGGGGGCAGGGGCACCCAACAAGGGCCCTGGGAAGACAGGCCGTGTGAGTGGAGCCACTAACCTTACTAGTGGAGGTTTCCACGTCACCTCGCGGTGCTTGACTTGTCCCTTTTCTCCATCCTTTCCCTCCTCCTCTCCGGCTTGTCCCCTGTGAAGGTGCTCTGTCTGACCCTGACTGGAGAGCTGGCAGGGGTGGGGGAGGGACGCTCTGGGCTTGTTCCGTTGTTGATCAGGGAGAGCACGCGGGAGAGACGCTGGTGGGCAGTGGTCAGGAGGTCTGTTCCGCTGTCCCGTAGGTATTCCGGGGCTCTGGGTCAGTTGGAGGTGTGTGTACAGCACGAACAGAGACTGGAAAGGCGGGGCCGGTTTTCGATGGGGACGGAGTAGTGCACACTGCTGGGGAGGACGTCGCCCTCCGGGGTGACGGTCTGGGTCTGTGACTCTTCCAGGGTTGCTGACGGGCTCTGGGCAGCCAGCAGCGAGGTCATGCATCTTGGGTAGGAGGAGTGCCTTCCTCTGAGATGCTGGCCTGACCTGCGTGGCGTGTGCAGCAAGGCCGATGCGGGCGTGGCGTTGGAGGGTGGCGTGCGTGTCGCTGCCCGAGTGCCTTGGGCTACGGCTGGGTAATCCTTCTGGCCGGCTTCTTAAGGGAAAAGAACCAGATTAAAAGAAAAAAACCTCCCTTTTTCTTCCAGAGCCTCTGAGGGCAAGACCGTGGAAGTGCCTTACAAAGGGGATGTCAAGAACACTGTTCTGGACATACTCGGAGGACTGAGGTCTACCTGCACCTATGTAGGGGCTGCCAAACTCAAAGAGCTCAGCAGGAGGGCGACGTTCATCCGGGTGACCCAGCAGCACAACACCGTGTTCAGCTAACCTCGAGATCAAGGACGAGACGACCTCCAGCCGCTGGAAGCGTCTGCACAGGCCTGCTTTCCCACCCCCCTCCTCCTGTGACGGCAGAGGTTCCGGCTGATCCCAGAAGCAAGGCACTTCCTGGGTCAGTGGTTGGAGCTTAGCTGCCCAGAACATGTAACCTCCTTGTTAAAACTAACACTCACGCCTTTTTCTTTTCTTTCCTTTTTTTTTTTTTTTAAGAAAAGGGTTTCACTTTAATATAATGCTATGAAGACTTGCCTGCGTGCTGGAGTCTGCATTTGCAGGACCAAGTGGTCGGGGGAGCTGGGGGGTTTTCTGCCTTCTTCCCACGCTTGGCTTTTAGTGGTCAAGGTACCTGGGGAGGGGAGGGGAGGGCGGGAGGGGAAGATTGGGGGGAACCACAGCTAGAGGAACCGGCATCCCCTCCGTCCAGCTTTCGGTTGCTGGAAAAGAACAAAAGCAGTTGACAGGTGAACCTGAAGAATTTGATTCCGGCAGGTGCCCCCAAGGTGCGGTGATGTGTTTCCACCACCTTTCTTGCACGTGCCTTTTGGGAGCAGGTCCTCTATTGCTGCTGCTTCTAGGAAGCTGTCCCCGTCCTGGTTTTTCATTTGGTTTGTTTTCCCCCGTCTCTTCCCTCTCCTCCTCCTTTCTGGCTCATCGGGTTGGCCTCTCAAAGAATATTATTTTGAAGTTCCATGAGATCTTTTATTGAAAGGTTATCCACTGAAAAGTTGGCAGGTAGAGTCCCACTGGAAAGCGACCAAAACCTTGAGCAGTGCCTTCCTAAAAGGCATTGGTTTAAAATCTGAGATAGAACCGTTCCCTTGTCACGGTTTCCAGGAAGGACCACTGGGCACTACTGTATAAGGGTCTGTGTTCATTGGTGACAGTGGTACTTCCTTGGAGAAAGGACCCGTGGCCTTGGCAGGGATCCCACAGCAGTCCACTGTGACACTTGTCTAAACGGTGAACACGGATGAATTAATGATGACCGGCCACTTCTTTTGAAGCATCATTTGAATATCAGGACTGGGAGGTGTATGCAGCCCAGGGTGTTTTACTTTACTCCTTTTAAACGAGGCTAAAGCAGCGGGTATGGGAGTTAAATTTTCTCTGAAAAGACAAGCGACAGCCCTGGAGCAGAAAGGAGCCACACACTCCTACTGTGTAAGAGCGAATTAATTATCTGATGTCCATGGTGACTGACACCGTATGAGGAATCCAACCAAACCATGGCACTCCAGGAACTTACAGGTCGGAGTTTAGTCTTAGAAGAATACCTTTAAAGATCCAGCAACTTGAACTCCGTTGTAATGCTTTTTGCTCCTCAATCCATTCAGAATACTTCTTATACTGGTAGAAACACAAACGGCTACACATTTGAGATGAGGGTCTAAAGGATGTGGAACATCAAGCAAGATGTGGGTCATTGCTGGAGGCACCCCACCTCTTTTGTCTGCTTGTCTGAGGTGTAAGCCCCATGCTGTTCCTGTGGAAGACGTGTTTGACACTTGAGTCCTCTAGTGTGTTAGCTGTAAGAGATTCTTTATTTGCAAAATAAGGGAGAGAAGTGGAGAAGTCTTAAATCCATTAAAATGGACGAGCAGTAAGTAATAAGGAAACTTCCAGAATGGCATCGTTCTCCATGCCCCTGGTCTTGGCTTTTGGGGGTCACCTTCTCCCATCAGGGTGGAGCACACGACGGCACCCCTTTGGGCAGTCCTCTCCACGGTGATGTGCACCTGCTTGATCCATCTTGTGCGAAGATTTTGCAGACTACCTGCTCTTTGTTTCCAGGAAGGCAGGTCCCTCGCTCACCTGGTTTTTAGGGGAGTGAAAACGTGACTGACTGCAGAAGCCAAAAACCTCATCAGGATCATTTTGAAGCAGAGGTTTCACTTCTAAGGGCCCCTTACCCTCTGCAAGTTGGTCTCTTGCCTCTAGTAGCCATGGGCATGGGCAATCCTGCCCTGGAGCAGCCCTCGGACCCTGCCGACTGCAGGGCTTCCTGTGCAGGGGTGGGTGCCAGTGACTAGATGCCATTCATCTTAGGCGGCTCCGCCTGTGGGCTTCTGGTGGTTTCCAGGTCTGCCTCGTTGCAGCAATGTGAAGCCAAGGCTTTTCTCTAATCAGTATGACTGCTTCAGGTAAGTCTCACAGCTACTGGACCCCAAACTTGTCAGGACCTTTAGCATCTAATATTAAAACAAAGAGCAGGGAAGGCAGTGGTTCAGACCGCTTCACCAGACTTGCCCACGTCTGCCCAGAATGCTCTGGAGGATGAGGACTTGGGCAGCCTTCTTGTCTGGGTTACAAGGCTCAGCTCATCACTGCTAGTTTACACACCAACGTTCTCTCTCTCACACACTAGCATTCACAATGCGTCGGAACCTCAACCCTTAAGTCCTAAAGGAGAGTCCTGGTGAGATGTCCCCATCTGTGAAGCAAGAAGGCAGCAACAGTTAAGGAGTTACCCGTCCCTGCCTGGGCTAAGCGACAACTCTGGATTTAATGCCGAGAGCTCTCTTCCAGCTCTGCAGACCCTTAGGGCTGGAAGGATTGGATAGTCACGCGTGCAGATGCGGGCAGAGGGCTTCACCTGCTTGGGCCCTGGAGGAACTAGTTTCTGGGGCAACTGCTGAGCCTCATCTATCTGAGACTGGGCACCGTGCAAACCTCTGAGTTTCTAACAGGCATGAACTACAGGAAACACGAACTGTCCACCTTCAGACAACTAACCAGTGTACAGCAAAACTGTACAGAAATGGATGGATAATGCTCTGTGAGCCAACAAAGATGCCAAATACTGTTGAAAAACAAAAGTTACCTCATCTCTTACAAACAGCAACGCTCAGATAGGAGTAAACATGAACGGAACCAGCCAAGACATCAGATGTTGAAACATGCCTTTTATCTCAGAATCTCATCTCAAGCAAGACCAACCCTCTCCCCACCCCCAAAATTAGTAGGAAAAGCATTGCCTTACGTCACCCTCTCCACCACAAACCTACCCAGTGATGACAGCAGCTTAAGTAAGAGGGAGGAATTACGACCATATCCTCAGCCTCGTCTTTCTCCGAGGACCTAACACAAGGCAAAGACACATTTGCAATTGGCACTGTTATTTTATTAGTACGAGTATACTGAAACAATAAACTTGTACTGGTATACAGACAATTTATTTAAAACAATTTTGTTCAAATTTTGAATCAAACATTGTTTTATTATAATAATGAAATAATTTCTACCTAGAAAACCTGCAAGCACCATCAAAGAAAGGGACCATAAAATTCAATAAACAGACTCGAGTGTATCCTACAAATAGACACACCACGATTAGAAAATAGAATATGAATTCTTCCATTTTTTTTTAATATTTGTTTTAAAAAAGCTAGTGCAAGTACAATATTTTACACTGGAATTACAGAGAGTATGCACGCATATGGAAAAAAGTTCTCCTGTCACAATAGAAGCTCTTAACTATGTATGCACTTAAAATTTTCTTTTCAATAAGGTGCAAAACATCATTCCTTCCCTAGTTCTCCTCTGTACTGGCCATGTCAGTCTGATAGTGCCCTCAGAGGTCTAGTGTCTCTTTTCCCTTGGCCGGTGGGACGCGTATGATGGGGAGGTTGGTGGGTGGTGAGCTGATACTAAAAAATACAACAGTGTGACTCTCAGAGATGGCTCTGGGACCAGGACCCCACTGGCTAGAAATTAGGACTCTCATCTTAACCAAAGGCCACCACGAATACTGGCTGGGCTCAACTGGAGCCTTTCAGCTGACACTGATTTGGGTTTACAGGGAGCAGTGAAGGCCGAGGAGGAAGAAACCTCCCCGAAAGGCCAAAAGGGCAGTTATTCACAGAACTGAATGCACAGGTATCAAGTTTAATGTTCACTGACTAAAGAATTCACCCCACTCCTGGACCGGATGATTTACGAGTGGGTGGTTCATGTAAGAAGCAGAGGAAACCTACACACCCAGCTTGGTAACCACTCAGATTTGCTATTCCGGAGGACAGAATGTTACCTCGGCAAGGATGACTGTAAACAGCACTTCCAAAGGGGGCCTTCAGACTGGCCATGGAAAAGGAGACTGGCTCATCGGCCATCCCAACAGCAAACGAACAAACTAAAGGGAAAGAAAACTTGGGTGAAATCTCCAATTATCTGCAGTGGAAGACTGGAGTCCTTTCAGATAAGAAAAGTGACGGGAATTCTTAAGAGACGGTTACTGTAGAGATACTACCTATTGGCCAAAAAGCACTTAATTTTAATACAGCTGAACCATTTGTATGCGAGTCATGAGGATATGAAAAACTGAAGCTGCTGTTCCCTCCCGCCATCGTACAGGTAAACGTCAGCTACCAGAAACGTCGCATGTAACGGTAAGGGAAGGGCTGAGATTCTGAATTTAAGAATTAGAGGGAGATTTGCTCAGTATCCCCCCAGCTGTCCAGTTTCTGCTGGCTAACTTGATTTCTGGACAGAATACGACTTCTGAGAAGTTGCTCCACATTTATTTTGGCCTCTTAATAGTAAAGAAAAAATCAAAACCAAAGTAAAACAAGGCATTTCAACTGAAATCCTTGTTTTACCCCACCCCCCATTGAACTGAGGTGTCGGGGGGGAAAGAAGGCTGAACGTTTCTGTGTGTGTGTCCTCGTAATGAGTCCTGTTTTCTTGGTAGCTAGGATCCCTTGTTACAAACACTTCTTGTTCAGAATTATATTCTTTGGGTTTATTGGAACAGGAAGTGCTGAAAATGTCAATCATCATCTCTGAAGAAAAAGGAGTTGCAATGGCTTAAGAGTTTAAGAAAGGGAGCTCAGAGAAGTACTTTCGGCATAGGAATGAACAGTATTCTCAAATTGCAGAATACAGAGTTACTCTCCCTCAGAAGAGGGTTCTATGTAACAGAAACATAGAGGAAGCATAGGTATAGTTGAAGAGCCTTTTACGTAGTAATTCTTCCAGGCCATAACCATACAAATCTGATCATTTAGACATGACACATTTCTATATACAAAAAAAACATGTAACTTTCAACCTTTGTTTTTTTTTTTTTACAAACAAGTATGAAACTCATTGTTTCAACAGATCCATATCTTTCAAACACTGAATGAATCATTTCGACATTCATTTTTCTTTTGTGCAATTTTTAAAAACATTACCTGTACTCCTCAAAGTGAGTGCTTCAAAGTTTTTTTTCTTCAGCTTCTCAAATTAGGTGTACATTAAAAAAAAAAAAAATCCCACAAGGTATAGTGCTACAAGAAAAGATCCTATCAGTAAGGTAACATATTTGAAGCGAGGTCATCTATGTAAAAGAAATCTCAGCTCCGGAGTAGAGGTGTGCAAACAGTTTGGAGTTTCCCTATCAACAGAAACACAACACTGTCCGTGGAAAAAAAGAGGAAACCAACCCAACACAATGGCATACGCATGTGCTTTATAAAAAAGTATATTCTCTGTATAGTTATTACTGGATGTGTTCTTAAAATTCTCTATTTCAGAAATTCTGGGTTGAAAACAAGGTGGAAGCAAAGACCTCCACTTCACTTTAAAAACCAAAAAGCATAATTCCCTTTGCTTTCACATCACCCCGAAGAAGCTGGATTGGGCCACAGAGACCGCTGGCCCTTTTTTCACCTGGGATCATCTCGGGTGACTAGGAGATAGGAAGTGCAAAGGGTTTTAGGAGAAAACAGACCATGGTTTGTTGAGCTGCCTGCAGTTCATGAAACAGTGGCCATGACAACCAGCACAGCTCAAAAAGCCTGGCCTTCAGTCCACAGAGCTCTGCTGCTTCACCCAGATCTGAAATAGCATGGCATTAGTGTCTTCAAAAGCATTTGAGATTCTTTTTCTCTCTCTATGAAATAGGTTTCCTTAGTAGTCACAGATGTTAAAGGGTATCATCAATTGTTTCCTTAAAAAAAAACAAACAAAAATTCCAAAGCTACACAACAAAAATAAATTTTGGCAACGTATTTCAGTAAAGATCAAACTATGTGCAAAGAGTGGATTTTATGATTACTAGGAGCTACTGTTCATCTTGAACATGCAGCATTATATTGCAATCTATGCAGTATCTAAGGAGAAATCCACAAGATGCAGGAAATCCAAACATTCCTTGAAGTTGTACATCCCTACTCCAGAAGAGTCAAAGTGCTGCTTCTGGACACATCAGTGTACCACACACACGCCAGCCCCGTCCCTGAGTTAGAGGTGTGAAAGGTTCCGCAGAGTTCCTTAGAGGGGAGAAGGAGGGGTGCTGCCACTTCCCGGTGGGGGACAAAACCCAACACACTCACCTAACAGAAAACACAAAGGGTCATGATTCAGAGTGAGAAATGGGATTGACGACAGCAATGAAAAAAAGAAAAAGCATCCCAAAACAAACTGGGTGAGTTGGAAAAGACAAAAAATTGACCAACATAGAAAATTATCCTGAACGTCCAAATGAAAAAGCAATTTTGGATTTCCACTTTAAAAGATTTGAGGTAAGTGGCATCCATCTCTGTATCCCCACCTCACCCCCAATGTGGCCCAGACAAACTGAAATAATTCTTAACGTTAAAACATTCTAAGGAAGGAACAGTCATTTTATATATTTAGAAATCCCTATAAAGAGAGGTTCATGTTTGTTGGTTGCTTGTTATTCTTTTTCTTTTCGCCCTGACTAATTTCTTGGTGATTGTGTTCCACTGTAAACGCAAAAGGCCTGCTGTTATTAGTTTCAAAATGGAAAACAGGAAAGAAAGAAGAACGAAAGACGGGTTCAGTAAATATTGCAAAGTGGACACAGTACAGAGGCACATGGCTGATCCTCGTAAGCTGCACGGCACGGAAGGGTTTCTATGCCTGTCATTGTTAGGTCGGCTACGCAGGCGCAGTGACAAAGGCTGCTCTGGGAGCCTTGGGGCTCGCCAGCGTCTGCACACAAGAGGAGGCCCCTGTCCTCTGGATGTTCTATTTGAAGAGAGAGCTGCCACAAAGGAGTGGTGACCATTGTTCGCAGGTGGCCCCTTCCGTAGCCACCGGCCGGACGCTTGGAAGGTGCGCACACGGCGGGCCACGCTTCCTGCCCGCGCCCAGAGGCTCGGCTCGAAGTCTCAAGGACACAGACCTGCCCACTCGCGGAAAAGATCGTGGAACATGGGTTGATCCTGGCACTATTGCTCCAGAGTGCGCCTCAGAAAGGACTCTGTCTCCCTCCCGTCTGCACTGCACATTCGCTACTCCTCGTGGTGACGGGGGAAGTGCCGTTCTCCCCTTCCACCTCCTTTGCTTGCTCTTTCTGCAACAAGGTGGCAGACAGGGCTCCCGAAAGAAAGCTCCCTGCCCCAGGATTCGGCATCCGCAGCAGGGCAAACGCGCAGCAGGAGGCCCTCCCCTTCCTGGCTCCTTCCTTCCAGCCCTTACTCTGGCCAGAACAGGAAAGAGGGACCGAGTAATGAAAAAGCCAAAAGGGTCTGAGCTTCCTCTAGAGCACACTGATCAGACTCTATTGGCACGGAAAGTATTGCACGTGCTAAAGAAGCAAGAAAGTGAAATGGGACAATGTTTAGAAAGAACCAATTATTTGATAATTCCTATACCTGAAACAGAAGCACAAAAACGATGATGATGTTCCTATTGCTCCAAACCACGTTATGTTTTTCCCATTTTAGTGTTGGAGGTGTGGATCCAGTTAGTTCGATACTCGAAAGAAGCCAGAAGGTGGTGGGTGTTTCTCTGAGTCCACATGAGTTGCTGTAATTAGTGGTACTGATGAGGACAAAGTCTATAATGGCAGCCCCATATTCCTCTTACCATCAAAACAAAAAGAAAAACAAAGCCTAATAGTTGCAAGTGCCCTGAGCAGAATACATGGAAGATTAAGCAAGTTCTCTGAACAGAGACATTTAAAAAAATACAGCACTAAATAAGCAATATGACTGCAAGAATGGACTCACCCAGCTCTCTGCTAGCATGCTGAGAGGGTAATGAAAATCAAAGAAAGTCAAGGACTGGATCTAGCTATTCTAAACCTATTCCAATGTTTTTGGTACACCCCAGAAAATGGTTTGTAAAAATCATTAGTTCTGCTGAGAGCTAAATGTGAATACTAGATAGCCAAAATGTGGGTTGACATTAGAATTTTTTTTTAATTGGTGAAATGGAAAAAGTACTATTCTCAATGGTAAAAGAAAACTCAGGCATTTGTTCAGATAAGTTGCAGCCATTCCAAGTAAGAATATTTAAAAATTTCTCCCTCCTTATAAAACATTTTTTTTTTTAAAGCACTTTAAAATGCACACTCAAAACCCACAAACAATATTTCAGATCTCTGGGAATAAAAGGTTTCAACTGTGAAATACCCTTTCTGGGTTTGTACCAAACATTAAATCTTGATTTGATTTCAGATGGAAAAATAAAAGTCATTCTGAAAATAACATCAGTAACAACAACAAAGTAATCGTTTTCTTTTTAAAAAAAAAAAAAACTTGCTCACATACATAAACGTCTTTATGGAAAACTCTCTCAATGAATCTGAAGAAAATTCTCAGAGTTGTCCTGCTAAGACCTGGTTTTATGTGACAGATGCGGTAAGAAGACCAAAATGAATTCTGAAAGGAACATAACCTTATAAAATGGCCTAGAGTTTAGGCAGGTTAGAAAGTAATTTTGCTACATTTATTTATGCTCGTTCAGTCCCCCAAACCTTTCCCACAATGTTATTGGATAAAAACTGCAGGAATATCACACAAATTATAAACTCAAGATGTGCAAATCGCAAGGTTCTTTAAAAGTTCATCTTAAAAAGAAAAACACTGGACAAAAGTGAGTATTCTTTTTTCCATCCCTTTCCTCTCAGTTCCTCTGCCAGCTCTGCATATGCTTTTAATTCCTTCTCAAACATCAAAGTGAAGAGTGCCTCCTGTCAGGCTGTACTTGGTGGTCATTCATTGTCACATACTAGTTCAAAATTCACATTCATCCCATTAAACCACATTGAAACTTTCAACATCTTGCTCCGTGAGAAACTCTGCAGAGCTGAAATGTAGTTACAGTGTTGAAAAAAAAAAAGAAAGCAACTTAGTTTTTCTTCCCAAAGAGTTTAAAGTGAGATACAGTACTTGTTGAATGAGAGACCAAGATGCTTGGTAATAAAAGTGTGAACAGTATTTTAAGTGCTTAGAGATAGTAATATATATGCTCATCTTCAAAATCTAATTCCTCACGTCACACTGGAATCTGAAAAAAGTGGCACCCGAGTTGTCCATAGTCATGAACTACAAACAGTACTAGAGTTAAAAGACAGAAGATTTGCAAACCCAATGCGAAGAGCTTCTGCGGCTCTCTTGTGTCTATCTCTTGGGAGTGAAGTCAATGCGATTAACCTGATTGGTTTTCCTAACACTGCACAGAGACCAGGGTGGGTTTCACTCTCCACCACCCCCGCTGCCCACCCCCTGGGTGCGGAGCGATGGCAGCGGGGGCTGCCCTGCCCACCACGATGCCCTGGAGACATCACTGCACTAGTAAAGCAGAAACGAAATCCCACGGGTGGCAGTTGCTCTTTAAAAAAATATCAGTGCAGTCAGGCCCCATGGGGGGAATATATATCTCTATGATTAAAAGTCGCTTTTATTGTAAAATATGTTGGAGGAAAAAAAATGTTCTTTTACACGGTTAGTTTTCCATCTGCTGTCTTGACGGCCTCCCTGGGATGCCCTGAACCTGGGGTCCTGATGCTGATTTTGCACGTGAGAACCTCATGAGGACATGCCCCTGGACCTCCAATCCCGTGCTGAGAGCAAGAGAGAGGGAGGCAGAGAGAAAGAGACCCTCACCTGCCGTGGCACCCGGGCACCCTCACTTGCACGCACGCACGCACCCCCTGCAGCCCGTTGTCCCGAAACCGGGAGAAGTCGGCACCCCATGGGTGCATCTGCGCTGCTAGAAAAGGCAGGCACCGTGGGGCCACGTTCATTTCCACCAGGACGCCCGCCCAGAGCCCGGGCTGGACCTGCCCCAGCCCCTGCCTGCCCACCCCATTGAGAGACACGCGTGGAAAAAGCATATGCACCATCTCCTGCCCAACCCCCGCTGTAACTCTAAGGACAAGGTTATAACAGAACCCTAAAGTAAGAGGATAACATGTAAATACTGTGTTATTTAGCCTACAGTACAGTAATCTGGATACAAATGATAAAGGAGGGCCAGATTTCCTTTCCCCACACGGCCTCTACTTGCCTACGTTAGAGCGGCCTTCAATGCAAATCTTAACCTCCTGAGAAATGAGAGAAGGCTTAGGAAGAGTCAAAGGTGGCTCGTCTTCAGACTTCTCCAGTTTGCGGCTCTCCGGCGCCGACCACCTCCTCTTCCTCGTGGCCGCGGGCTTGCTGGGTTCTATTTTGGTGAGCAAGGGCACGGCAGGCAATCCAATTTTTTCTGGAAACTTCAGTTCGCCATTCTCAGAGAGCATCTGGGCACTTCCCTGATTGATCCCGTTTTCCTGCTCGGCGTACCTGTGTCTACTGCCCGCGAGGCCGTCGGTCTTTGAGTGCTTCAGCAGGACACTGGCGGGATCCACGGCCTGGCCCTTTTTAACAGAGCCATTCTTCAGGTTCTTGAGGGTGAGCGAGATACAGACATCCCCAACGGAGAGTTTAGAACACGGCAAATCAAAGAGCTGGCTGGTTCTCTCCGGGCAACAGGATGACCAGCCCTGTCCAAACACAAAAAAAGGATACTCTACCAAAACTTCCACGCTGACCTGTGGGAACAGTGAGAGACAGGGAGAGGGAAGGGAAGGAAGAAATGAAGACATTTTATTCTTGTTTTATTGTATACATTACACGTACACAGACATACATACGCATAGGTGAATGGAAAAAAATAAGACTCAGTTCCCCAAACCTCCTCCACCAACAGATGCAAATGAGGTTCTTAACTTTCTGCTGTACCTGTACTTACCATATGTAGATGTTGGGTCGAAGCCGGTAGAAGTCCATTCAGCATTCAAAAATATCGTTTTACTGTGTATCAGCTCTACAGCTGGTCTCCATTAAAACAAGCCAGTGGAGCCCCAAGGATGACGGAACACCTACTTAGTGTTCGGCACTGGGCTAGGCGCTGCACGTGACTCAAGCCCAAGGTATATTCTTGTGTCTTATTAGCTCACTGGACAGATGCTATTCTCGTGTATAACAGGGCTGAATACGGATCAGAGTTAGATTGTATTTAAGCCCCATAAGGCAGGCACTTATGTGCTCACCACTGTGTCCCTGGCCCCTAAAAGAGTACCTGGCACATGGTTGAAACTTAATATTTACTGGATAAATGAATGCGTACTCTCGGAATTTAGGGGGAGCAGAATCAGGGAGGGCTGGAGAAAGCAGGGAGGGCTTTTCCAGGACCCCAAGGATGGGCAGGATTTGGAGTGGTTTGAGGGTGAAATGAATACAGACAGCTCAAGGGCTTGGCCCATCCACATGGGCAAGCCCCAGGTACTCAAATCAGTCTCCCTTTTGTTTGAAAAACAAATATCAAAAGCAGGGGAAGCCCAGTATCCTTTCAATACCTGCCGTTTTCTCTAGGCTACTATGTGCCATTCACTGTGATGAATTTCAAGAAATTGAAAACAATAGTCTTGGTCACAAAGGAGTTCACAATCCAATGGGCAAAAGAGGCACATGCACGATAACTGCCGATCAACGTGGCGAGTGTGGTCGCAGAGTGGGGCTCTACTACTCTGCATGGGATTACGCTGTCGGAGGGCAGAGGAAAGGCATGGAAGAGGTGAGTAAGGAAGTCTTTTGGGATGAGGATACACTGTGCTGAGTTTTAAAAAACAATGGGACTGGAGGAGAGAGGAATGATTGCAAGGAGAAGACAGTCCTGGAAGTAGGGTTATGTGAACAAAGGCAAGGAGGTGGTCTGTGTAGGGATTTGCAAACTTCCAGTGCAAGTATTACTACTGCCATCAAATCAAGTTGAAATGCACTTGAGGTTTGAACAGTTTAATTTTCATAGAAATTTAATTTCTTCAACTTTATGCTATATAAAAAAGAAAAAGAGAAGAATGAAGTAGTTTTAAACAGTCGGTTTTCAATGGCTTTTGTAGATGTAGTAGACCAGTTAATTTGGACCAACCTTCCTGATGAGGACCACTAAATACTCTAAACAAAAATAACTCTGGACAAAATGTAAAAGAAATATGTTTTTCTTATGGCAGTAGACACAAAATATGCCAGTAAAAAAGCCATTGGGTCAGGATCAGGAAAGGGTGTTGGCCAGACATTTGAACCCGGTGTTTGATGCTATTTCCCCCTAAGGATATCTGTACATTCCAAAGTGGGGCAGTTACAGTGAGCTTTGGGTAATCTCAAGAGCATGGGAGGTGGGTTTCAGTGGGCAGGGAACGGAATTCAGGGTAAGCCACAGGAGGGTGCTCCCTCAAAGCACTGAATTCTAGAAATAAGGTGAAGCAGAAGCAGACAGTTCCTCTCAATGTCTGAAGCTCAGATTTTAATCATCTCATTCATCCCTAAAATTAAATTAAGGTCTTGAATTATTTCCACAATTTTTCAAATAAAAGACGTTCAATTAAAAAAGGGGGAGGAGGTCCATGAGCAGATGAGATGAATAAAAACCAGCAGAAACAACAGATACTATAAACAGACCCACAGGGGCTTCTAATATAGAGTCACCAGATGTAGACTTTAAAATGACTATGTTTACAATATTTAAGGAGCTCAAAGACAAAGTTGAGGATTCTGACAGAGAACTAGAATCTATTTTTTTAAAAGATCCATGGAAATTCTAGAATGAAAAAAAAATACAGCCACTAAAATCAAGAATGCAATGGATTTTACCACAGAATAAACATGGTTTAAGAGAGAATTAGTGAACTGGATTTTTTAATTATAGAGATTTAGAAGAAACTATACAGAATAAAACACAAAGACAAAAGGATGGCTAATACAGAGGAAAGGGTATGAGACATAGAAGACTCATTGAGAAGACCTAACAGACACATAATTTGAATCCTACAAGGAGGAGAGAGAGAAGATAATGGCTAAGAATTTTCTGATACTGATAAGAGACAATAAACCACAGATTCAAGAAGGTCAAAACCCCAAGCAGGAAAAATAAAAGGAAATTCTCACCTCAGCAGGTCATAGTTTAACTGCTGTAAATCAAAGTCAGGAAAAGAAAATCTTAAAAGCCCCCAGAACAAAATATACATTACCTCCAAATAAGCAAGAGTTAAATTTATAGTTGACTCCTCAATAAAAATAATAGAAGCTAGAAGACAATGGAATATCTTTAAAGTACTGAAGAAGAACTGCCAACCAAGACTTCTACACTGAGCAAAAAGATCCTGCAAGAATGAAGGCAAAATAAAGACATTTTTTCAGATAAATAATAATTGAGACAATTCACCATCAACAGATCTGCATTAAAGAAAATACTAAAGAGTTCTTCAGGTAGAGGAAAAATGAATCTAGATGGAAGTTTGCAGATGCAGGGAGGAATGAAGAACAATGAAAATGGTAGATGTGTGAGCAAATTAAAATAATATGGTTGTCCCTCAGTATCCACAGGAGATTTGTTCTAGGACTCCCCAAGTATACCATAATCCAAGGATGCTCAAGTCCATTATATAAAATGGCACAGTATTTGCGTATAACCTACGCACATCCTCTGTATACATTAAATCATCTACATTACTTAAAATACAATGTAAATGCTATGTGAATAGTTGCCTGGGAACTATCCAAGTTTGAGGAAATTCAAGTTTTGCTTTTTGGAACTTTCTAGAATTTTTTGCCCATAAATATTTTCAATCTGTGGTTGGTTGAATCCGCAGATGTGGAATCCACAGATATGCAGAGCTGACTGTATTGACTAAATACAAGAATATTGAAAATGTTCTGCTGAATTTCATACACAGGCACACATACAGAAACATAAATAATTAAAATATCCCACTTTAAATGTAGTGAATTTCCATGTAATTTACATGGATTGTGGCTTTTCTACTTAACCGCTTTATCTTTTTTTGATAACTATGATTAATCCAGTTTTAGATACACTTTTTGAATGGTATACTTTATTTGCTCCATAGAAGACCTAAGTGTTTTTAGAAAAAACAACTAGAATGAATTTATATGGAAGCCTATTACTATAGTGTGTATGTGAGCATGAGTCCATATAAATGTGCATGTTATCAGGGGGAAGTTTCATTGCTCTGGGTTATCTTAATAACGTAAAGAGAATGAAAAATTTTTGAGTTTCTACCATGTCAAACGTTCAGGTACCCACTTTACAAAAAGCGTTTTGTTTGATACAATATACTAAGTGAGAAAAATACCGTTGTTCTAATTTTACAAATAAGGAACTATAGTTTCAGAGAGATTAAATCACTTGCCTAACGTCATGACTATATACTGATGGAGTTGGAATTCAATCCCTGTCTCTTTGGCCCCCAAACCCATTTTCTTTTTCCTATGTTCCTGATCTCTGCCCCTGTGAACAAAGGTATTGTAATACCATCAGAAGACATGACCTTAACATTTCCACTGCTCCAAAAGTGGGGAATGTTACTTGAAATAAATAGGATCCAATGACCAGAGGTCATGGATTTTTTTCCTGATACAAAAAGTTGTGAAATAGCATCAGCCTTATTACATCTACTATGCAAATCAAGTCTCTCTATATAAGTGTCACGAGGCTGATCAGAACTACATTCACATCACACATATATATTTGCATGTACATACGTACAAATATACTTACAAGTAATAGTATCGGATGGGGATGCCAACTGAGTTCCAAGTGGGAGGACCCACCTGGAGCTGGCTCCATAAATCCTGTCCCAAACCTCTTAAAGCCATTAACATCATACACTGAGCAGAGGGAACAAATCCTACTTCAAGTGGCGACTGTTTGTCTGCGTTTCCTAGATGATCCCCTGCTCTTGGGCAGAGTCTCACTGACAGACAGCCCAACACCCACTAACGAACAAGTTCTCGCTGTGTGAGCCATATTATACACATTCCTCAGAGCAGCCAATATTCAGGTTCTGAAAATAACTTCTACTGTATACAAATCTATTCGAAGACTTTCACATGTTGCCAAGTATCTGCAGACTCACTGAGAAGAAATGGCTTCAAAGCCTTTGTGACAAGTAACCTTACTGATGATTCTGTAAGCTGTGATATAGATGCACATCCTCCCCATTACATACACCATATTTTGGGGCATTTTGAAAGCCCTTCGTTATTCCCCGAACTATGAAGGCAGGTCTTAGAATTAAATGCTGTGAGATGGTCGATAGCTTGAACAGCCTACTTAAAACTTCATGAAAGAAAAGAAGTGATGAAAGAGAATACATGAGAGGCGCTGAAAAGAGCCAATGATAATGGGATTTATTTATTTATTTATTTTGGGAGGTACGCGGGCCTCTCACTGTTGTGGCCTCTCCCGTTGCGGAGCACAGGCTCCGGACGCGCAGGCTCAGTGGCCATGGCTCACGGGCCCAGCCACTCAGCAGCACGTGGGATCTTCCCGGACCGGGGCACGAACCCGCGTCCCCTGCATCAGCAGGCGGACTCTCCACCACTGAGCCACCAGGGAATCCCAATAATGGGATTTATTTTAACCTAGAGAACTTTGGGCAAATTTTCTCTGTCACTTCAAAGGCTTGCCTTTGGTCCCTTCCTCCTAAATTCTGGCTTTGTCTTCTCCCAAAAGTGATTTGCCCTTCTGGGAAAAGAATGCCACCCCCTCAGCTGGGTCCACACAGATCAGGAGCAAAAGATTCAGATAAATCTGATCATTGTAAGCAGTGGACTGGATGGCTCAGGCCACATGTTATTTTTCTCCTAATTATTTACCCTCGCTAATATTTATCCTCACGAATATTCTTCCCACCCTAATTATGTACCCTGAATTATCTAGATAATGCACTTTTTTTTTTTTTTTGGTCTGCATATATGTGAACTAAAGTAAGTTTTTGCCCTTTCATTAGAAAAAGTTAAACTCTTCTTGCACATATCTCAAATAAGCACACGAAAGTAAGTCATAATAAATCTATTTCAATTTCGTATTTAGGTTTGTCAGAAGGACATAAACATTCTTAAAGATTAACTGATCATTAACAGTTAATGAACAAATCATACCGACAGATTTTTCAGTGAGAAAAATGGTTGGGTCTGTCCTCTTGAAACTCCCTTGGAGAGGAACATTATTTGCTTCAAAACATGTTGTCAGTGCCAGTGGGGTACTATTTTGATGGTAGGATCTTGTGACATGTTGTCACTTTAAACCAGAAATGAGTCTGAATTAGTTGAATTTGAGGTCCATGTGGGTCTCCCTCTGGGTGCTGAGAAATATTGTGTTCACACTTGAGGTTTTGCAGTTTTAATAAAGTTCAAAATCTAACACCGAGCACCTGCGAAGTGTTAGGGACTTACTGTTTAAGACCTAGTACTTGCCTTCAGTGAGGAGCCAGAACACGTATGCAAAACAAGTGACTTCACCAGGGCATACGTGGATACTGGCAACCATGTTACCTGGTGATGTCCACTTGGCTATCTACGGGCAACTCAAACTTAACGTGTCCCAAACAGACCTCTTCATATTCCCCTGCCCACTGGCACCTCCTGGGTTCCTCCCCACCTCCAGGGGCAGCGTCCCCATTGTTCCAGGGTTCAGGTCAACGGCCTGGGCATCATACTTTACTCGACTCCTTCTCCCAGACCACACACATCCAAATCATAAGCAAATCCCATTGGTTCTCTTCCAACTACAGCTAGAATGAGACCATTTCTCACTGCTTCCACCTCCACAGTCCTGGCCAAGCCAGCTTCTCTCAAGGGGAGAAAAAGCCTCCGTGAATAAGCCTGGCGTGGTCTGCATCCCACCCCCTCCTCCCTGCACTGTAGTGACACTGGTCTCCCTGTTGGTCCTTTCACTCCAAAACACTCGTGCCTCTGGGTCTGTGCATCTGCTATTCCCTCCATGTGGAGTCCGTTCTGCCCTGTGTCCTCCCGTTCCCCTTCTCAGAGACAGCGTCACCGACCACCTATTTAAAATAACTACCCTCCGGGCTTCCCTGGTGGCGCAGTGGTTGAGAGTCCGCCTGCCGATGCAGGGGACACGGGTTCGTGCCCCAGTCCGGGAAGATCCCACGTGCCGCGGAGCGGCTGGGCCCGGGAGCCATGGCCACTGAGCCTGCGCGACCGGAGCCTGTGCTCCGCAACGAGAGAGGCCACAACAGTGAGAAGCTCGCGTACCGCCAAAAAAAAAAAAAAAAAAATCAAAAAAAAAAAAAACCCTACCCTCCATCCTTATCTTCCCCACCCCCACTAGGCTGCTTTACTTTTTTCCCATAGCACTTATTATCTTTCGATGCATTATTTTGTTTACTTCCATATTTGTCTGTTTCACCTCTTCCCATAAACTCCCTTAAGACTATATGTTCCATGGGGGCTGAGATATTGCCTGCTTTGCTCGTTGTTCCATCCCCAGGGTACAGAATACTTCCTGGCATGTAATAGGTGCTCAGTACAAATCGGAAAGACTATGCCTTCCACGTGTCAAAAACTCCGCAGTGGCACTACTGGCCAACAGAAGTCAATGTTTAGACGCTGGAGAGGCTCTGCCTGGCCTTGCTTCCACCAGCCAGGACTAAACTGGGCTTACAATCCTCCCCAGGGAGAGGGGCTGCGCCTTCCCTGGGTCTTGCTGCTCAGCCCCCAACAGACAGCTTTCCTGGCTGAGGCACAGCTGCCTCACTCCACGTTCCCCTGTCAGTCAGATGCTGAGCTCACCCTGATTTCACTGAACCACACTTCAGTTACTTTCTCTCCAATCTTGAGGTTCCTTTTTGCTCTTTCAGCCAGGCTAATAACCATTAATTCACTTTATGATCTTGTGGGGGTTCAGACAGATTAAACTCCAATGAAAATAAACTCATGGGGGCAGTACCATATAAAGTCAAAGCATGTTACATAACTCCTGGCAGCTCGACACAGTCCTTTTTTTTTCATCCCATAAATATATCCTTTTCCAAACACTTTAAGCAGTCTGGAAGATGAAATGGGAGCATGAAGAGCCTTTGTCCTGGTGTCAGCTTGAGGCCCCTCTGCCTTTCATCTCTGGATGTCTTGTATCCAGCACCTCTCTTTTTTAGGGGTGATCACCTCCCATCCTCCTGTACCCTCTTCCCGCCCTCCTCTGGCTGCTGCAGGCACGCCCGTCGCTCACCACTGCTCCAGAGAGAAACCTGCCCTCCCCTCCCTCCCTCCCTCCCGCCCCGCTAAACCAACTCCTCTAAAACGATCACCTCCAGCTTCCATTCAGGATGAAGAAACCAAGACAGGGAGGCAACACATCCTCACTTCTGGGCTGATAATTATTTATTCCATGTCACCTTCCTGTGTTCAGCAAAATTCCTTTAGCTACTTAGTTAAAGACTACTGTATCTAAACAATGCATGCATATACGCATACTTATGCTGTTTGGTTGTACTTTTCAATGGTAGATTGGTGCTATGTCTATATACACAAATATGTACATATCACCAAAAGCAAGATATAAAGAAAACAAAAGGTCTGTTGCTTAACTTTGTCTCCATTTTCCTTCACGAGAATCCCTGTTTTCACATATGCGAAGGGCATCTGTTTTACAAAACGTTTTTGCTTGAGCCTATCACAAATGTACAAATTCTGCCTGCATCTGGGAGCAAGGACATCGCTCAGAAGCTGGGTTTCAGTGATGACGTCTTGCTCTTGGTGAAATGATTACATTGGGAATCCCTAACTTTGTCTGCAAGTGACGTTCTTGGTCTGTTTCACCTGCAGAGAAAAGCCAGTCTGCTTTCCTCGAAGGCCAGTTTGCACAACCACATTCCACACATCAAGAAAATCAGAGAACCCTGGAACAAAGACGGAGGGGCTGACGGAGAGCCCCATTTACTTCGACGTTGAAAGATCATTAATAAAAAGTCACACCTCTTCAGTCGAG
This sequence comes from Delphinapterus leucas, assembly GCF_059928025.1. NCBI lineage: Eukaryota > Metazoa > Chordata > Mammalia > Artiodactyla > Monodontidae > Delphinapterus > Delphinapterus leucas. The sequence goes on from NC_143138.1 coordinate 12,569,725, forward strand.
TGTAAGAGCGTCGGTGAGTGTTCTATTTAAAACATTTCATCACATTTGCGCTAAGCCTGACTCAGTCTTTGGTGGAAGCTGTTTCATTGAACCCACATCCCCGCGCAGAGACGCCTCCAAACACAAACCCCAAGTGACGGAGGAGCTAGGTTCTTCTCGCATTGTCGCTTGGCTCCCAGGGCCTCCACGGGACCCAAGCAGCAGGTGACCAGGGCAGGTCTGGGACACACGGGTCTATCCCACTTGCCCTCCTCCCCTGGGGTCTTAAACTGTGTGCCTGAAAGAACTACGGCATGTTATTTAGGGCTAAAAAGAAATGAGCTCTCAAAGCCACAAAAAGACACGGCAGCACCTTAAACGCATGTTGCCAAGTGAAAGAAGCCAGTCTGAAAAGGCTACATACTATAGGAGTCCAACTGCATGACATTCTGGAAAAGGCAGAACTACAGAGATGGAAACTGATCAGTGGTTGCCAGGGGTGTGGGGTGGAGTACCGATAGGTGAAGCAGGAAGGATTTTTAGGGTGGGGAAACCAGTTTCTAGGACACTGGGAGGCTGGATGCGTGATATTACACATTTATGAAAACCCACAGAATGTACAGCACAGAGTAAACCCTAATGTGAAGCATGGACTTTAGTTAATAACCATGTATCAATTTAGCTTATCAATTGTCACAAGTAAACCACAAAAATGCAAGATTTTAATAACAGGGGAAACTTCAGGCATCTGGGAACTCTCTGTACTTTCTGCTCAATTTTTTGTAAACCTGAAACTACATCCAACAATAAAGTCTATTTTTTAAAAAGCTATAAACAACAAGGGTCTTAGAGAATCTGCTTCAGTAAAACACGTAATGGCTTCCCTGGTGGTGCAGTGGTTAAGAACCCGCCTGCCAATGCAGGGGACACGGGTTCGAGCCCTGGTCCGGGAAGATCCCACATGCCGCGGAGCAACTAAGCCTGTGCACCACAACTACTGAGCCTGCGCTCTAGAGCCCGTGAGCCACAACTGCTGAGCCCATGCGCCTAGAGCCTGTGCTCTGCAACGAGAAGCCACTGCAATGAAGAGTAGCCCCCGCTCACCGCAACTAGAGAAAGCCCGCACGCAGCAACGAAGACCCAACACAGCCAAAAAAAAAAAAATTCCTCTTTGCCTTTAAATAAATAAATAAATAAATAAAATAACACATGTAAGATCCCCAAGCTGGGGGCACTTACATCACACACAGGCTAAAGGAGAGCATTTTTCTTCTTTTGTGGGGAGGGGGAGGGAACACACACACACAAACAAAAATGTGTCCGATACCATTTCTCTGCTGGAGCCTTTCTGGCATTAGAACTGAATGGATTCTCACCAATCACTGGACCCCAGGCCCGGTAATGAGCTTTGCTTTGAGGGAAGCCACTACCTATTTTCTGATTCATTAGGGTTCATATCCACCAAGCCCTACATGTAAAATGTTTGGCAAGTTGGTTTGCCTTGGCTGCTAAGGGACCACACAGGCTTCTGCTTGGCTTGCATGAGGACTCTGGCTATTTTTAGGCACCAACTAATCCATTAAATGCATAATGCTGCCACTGACGGCTCACAGAACGTGGCAGTCAAAATAAAAAATAGCGGAATGAAAGAAAAGCCATCAGTAGACATGCAGTGATCACGTCATTATAACACGCTGTAAAGGTGTGCGTGCGTACACACACACACACACACACACACACGACAGTCAGGAGAAGGAAATGGCACGGAATAGTAAGCAGCCACCAAGGAGGTAAAAGGAAGCAGTCACCTTCCCGAACCTGGGACGCGACAGGCAGCCCTAATAACAGACGGAGGCCGGCACTTAGGTAAAACACAGTCAACGACAAGTGTCACCGCAGAGCAGCTCACAGATAAAATGTACTACAATTCTGACAAAATGCTGTGTGCTCTTCAGAAACGTTGAGCCTGGGAAGAATGAGATGGAGGGGTCGGGTGGCTGCTCAGACAGAACACTGTTTGCCAGATGGAAGCCCAGGGCCCCCCAGGGGGCGCCATCCCGGGCAGGAGGTCCCCCAGCGGGCGTGATGCTTAAATCCTCTCTGCAAAAGAAAGGGGCACGAGCCCGTTTCTGCACCGGTCCTCTTACTGATGTGCAGAGTGGGCCACCCAACGACCCCTCCAGTCCAGCTCACGCTCAGGAAAACGCAGACTGTGTTACAGGCACACAGGCTAGCATGAGGTCACGGAGCCTTCCTCAGAGAAGCAGCAGGATGGGTACTCCTGGGCCACTCAGGGGAACATGCCACAGGAACAGAGGCAGCGTAAAATGGCTCACTGTGCTCACTGGAAATGGTCAGCCTTCTTTCTAGACTTTTCTAAACTGTCTCTCCTTCCATAAACTCTTTGGAGAGAATGAAGCCTTTTATTCATTTTTCAAAAGCTAACCTTTCTCTTCTCAGGGCCAAAGTCACCCAAGTGGAAGCAGGGAAAGGAAACTAACATTGGCGAGGGCCTACTACGCGCTACCTACTGTGCTGGTTCCTTCGAACGTATTTCCTTTCATTCGTCTGACAACCTTCTTTCTTTGCACTACGGCGTAAACCGAATGGAAGGCTCATACGTATTTGTACCGTGAAGTGTGTGTGCACTGATCTGTACATGGTTTGCACAAGCTCCAGAGTGGTGGATCCAGGTCCTGCGTTTTCTGACCAGCTAACCTGCTTCCCACCCAAGCAGACCACGCTCCATCCTCCAGCCGCATCACACTGGCTCCCACGTTGATGCTATCACCTGGGGATCCCTTCTGGGACTCGCCACGGACTAAGGAGACCACAGGTGGCTACGAAGAGGCTTCATGTGGTGCGCACAGGCTAACAGACAATGCCTGGGATGCCCTTTTTGCTCCCACGGCACCGGGGTGGGGGAACTTGGATGCAAGGACGCTTTGCCTGGGCCGAGAAATACTGCACTGGGTAGGACAAAACCTCACGGATGGTGACGAACACACAAAAGCATTTTTCTCCTACGCTGCCTCATCTGGAGCTTTAGCTGGAGACCACCCTGGAGGTGTCTTTCACACAATAATAATTAGGAATTTGGCTCCTGAAAACAATGCCCTCAGTGAAAACTCCCTTGGCTCTATCAGGATGGCTTTCCTTCCAACGAGGTCTATGTGCTGATTATAAGCATGAAGTCAGGGAAGTTTCCCTTTATGTCCCCCCTTTGGTTTTTGCTTACTGGATGCTAGTAAATTTTATAAGAGCTGTTCTGCACGGCAGGAACGCAAGGGATCACAAAAACGAGAAGAGGCCCAAGATATGATCTTGTATAAGGAATCATTTGCCCATTTTAGCGATGAGAAAACCCCCAGCTCTGAGAGGTGAGACCACTTGCCTTGCAGCCAACCAGACCCCAGCTCGTGGCTTCTCCCCACCAGCCACACGACATTCACCGGGGATGCCCGTGGTTGTTTACGAACTCAAGCATCCCTGTGGTCCTGCTTCCGGGCAGGATTTATGCCGGGGGTCATAAAGCCATCTGTCCTCTAGCAAACCACCCCTTCCTTCCACAACTTCCCCAATCCAATTTGTGAGTTTGCTAATTAAGTGCAACACTTTGCATGTTTCTAAATCTCCCTGTGGGTGCAAGTGTTAGTGATTTCGAATCCACTGAGCAGACAGACCAGGGGAGAAAACCCCACCGAGTGCCGCTGAGGATGGAGGGAAGTCCTCAGCCCTCAGAGTGTAAATTAAATCCAGGCCTTCGTTTTCTGTCTCCCTTCCCTCTCCGCCTCTCGCTTCCTCTGCTTCCCTCCTGACTCTGCTCCTGTCACTTGTGGTAAACACAGCTGGTGGAGTATTTTAGCTGTGATGACGTCAGCCTGTTTCTGATAGGCTTCGGGGTAAAGTGACAAATCACTGGTGGTGTCGGGGCCCCGCACTTGTGTTTCTACAGCGTGAAACTCCAGCCACCCTTTGGAGCCGAAGCCGCAGACCTGTGAGCAGGCCCTGACAAACACGCTGCCTTCTAATTTGCACCTTGGCTGTCAGCGAGGAGACTGGTGGTCTGGCGATGGGAAGGAAATGAGACTTCCCGCATGGAAGCCGACTTCACCATCGTTTAAGCGTTCACTCTGCAAAGGATCAAGCGAGGCAAACACAGAGAGATGCTTCCTCTCTAAGAGCTGCCGGGTCGGGTCGATGTGAAACCTAGAGGTCTGTGAAGCTCCTGATGACTATGGAGGCTGCCGGGGCCTTGGAGATGAGCCCTCAGCTCAGAGCTGCTCCTTACTGGAAGAGATGCTAGGCCGGAGACAGCAGCATTTTCAAAATCACCCCTATTTCCATGCCTACCTCTCTTCACAGTAGTGCTTTAAGGATTAAAAGGACCATGAAAAAACACGTTTACTTCTCCTTCTTATTTTCCAGGCTTCACCTGGGGTCTGTTAAAAGACAACTTTGCTAAAGACAGCTTGTTCTTTCAGCTAGTATCCGTCCACCCCTAATCCATATAGGACAGTAGGAGTGAGCAGAAACTACAGACGGGTAGTGAGTTCTAAATAATGATGCTCTTTTCCAAATATTCTCATTTTTGCTATATATATAATTTTTTTTTTAATCAGAACTCTGAGAAATCTTTCTTGGGCCTTACGAAAGGCTACAGCAACATCTCACCATAAAAAAAGAAAAGTCTTCGGGGCTAAAAGCTCCTGGCAACACAGGTCCCCTGATATCGTGCACGATCCCACATCCGGACATTCACCAGCAGTTCTGGAAAATGCTTTGGAAAATCGGGCTCCCCTACCTCACTTGATCTTTTTCTTTTAAATATACTAAAAACAATTCAAACCATTAACTAGTTTGTTTATTTTCTTTGAATGTCCCAAATACCAGCTATGCCATGACCATTTTTCAACTCACTTCAACCTGAAGGAGGTGCTGTCACATCTGAGTGTTTCAAAGTCCTCAGTGAGGGGCTTCCCTGGTGGTGCAGTGGTTGAGAGTCTGCCTGCCGATGCAGGGGACACGGGTTCGTGTCCCGGTCCGGGAAGATCCCACATGCCGCAGAGCGGCTGGGCCCGTGAGCCATGGCCGCTGAGCCGGCGCGTCCGGAGCCTGTGCTCCGCAACGGGAGAGGCCACAGCAGTGAGAGGCCCGCGTACCACAAAAAAAAAAAAAGGCCTCAGTGAAACCATTCCCAGAGGGAGTGAGTCTCTACCATCCACCAGGGCAGTTCCTGGCCTCGGGGCCAAACCTGATTGACTCCAAGCAAGCTAGGCAGTGAAACTGCTGTTTCATACAAATGGGCAGAATAAATGCATTCAAGTGATTTAAGAAACTGGAAAAGAGTGGACTGAAGGAACCCATGGAAATTAAGAGAGCTAATCATAGTTCCAGTTTTAACATGACTCAGCTTGGCTACATCTGGTCCTTGGGGTTCCTATATATCAGAAGTCCAGGAGCTCACCTGGGACAGCCCTGACTTTGCAGACTATATTAACCATGCCTTTTATTCTCTATATCTGATGCTTTGACATCTTGGGGCCTTGTTGACTCTGGAGGGACTGTGCCTCCCTGGGTTAGCTCATTGCTAGAGATAGCTGACAGCTCACCTGCCTGGGAGAATGTCCTTCATATGCAAAGCAAACACCCACAACCCAGCCACCTCCTCTATGGAGCTTTCACTCTCTGGGCCACTATCCACCAGCCCTAATCATCCCAGGGCCAGGTACCAGACACCCGGGGACAGCTCCTGTGCCCAGGGCCTGCTGAAATGATTCCAACTAGCCAATCCTAAGTCTGCCTACCCTGCCTCACCCACTCCTTCCCCCTGAAACCACAATCAAGGCTCTTGCCCATGTTTTCTCACTCCCAGTGCCTCCTGGCTGACCCTGGGGCTTCCCCATGTGGCCCTGCATGGCACGGCACAAACCCTCCTCTTGGCATCTGAGTAGAACAAACTGTCTTTTCAATGGCAGTTGTATTCTCATCTGTCGGCCTCACCATACCTAAATAATAACAAAACCTACATGTTACAACACAGACGTGTAATGGGGTGTGGCCACTCTGGGCATTTAACATTCTCACCTTAACTAGCACTGTCTTTTCCTGACCAAAAGAAGGGGGGGGGGGAGGGGAACAGATGACTTTTCTTAATCAGGGTTCCTCATCTAAACCACAGAACAAAAAAATAACTTGAGTGGCGATCTTCTTAATTGTCCCAAGAATGGTACCTGACCAGCCCCACTCTAGACACAGAGAAGTTAATTCATTACAAACAGCAGGTGCTTTGGTGTACGAGGGCTTAATTCTCTTAGAGAACGTGGTTGGGAAACGTGACGAGTCTAACTTCCAGGTGTAAATGAAAACCCTCCATCATCCCCACAGCCACTGACAGGTCTGCCTCTTGGAAGAAATTCACTGTGCCGGGAAGCGATGAAGGTGGTGCGGCGGGGTGTCCCCCTACCTGTGTGATCCGGATGAACTTTACCTGTGCTCGGTGATCCCCGACAGCGAACTGTATCACAGCAACGCCCGGGCTGTGGCTGTCCTCGATCCTCTCCACAGTGCTGGAGTCGATCTTCAGGTCGTTGCTGATCTCTGCACTCTGGATGAAGTCTTCCGTTTTTAAGTCCTCCACCTTCTTCAGCTCCCCGTTGGCCAGCTGGATGATGGAGCCTTTCATGAAGTAGGGAGGCAGCGTAGGGGGCGCGGCTGCAGGGGATGCCACCGACTGCACCACAGGCAGGTGGATCTGCGCCTGTACCATGGCTGGGTAGGCGGCCTGGGTGACCAGGGCCTCGGGGCTGAAGTTCTCGCTCTTGGGAAGGGCGGTGGTGACGAACGTGTGAGGCACTGCAGCAAACTGGGGCGACGACGTGACGATGGCCGAGGCCGCACCCGACCCCTCCATGTCAGCACTGCCCACAGGGATGAGCAGGGGCTGGGTGCCGGGGAGGACCAGGTGCGGGGGCAGGCCGCCGGCGTAGGTGATCGCTTGCTGCTGGCTGCTCAGGTAGCCGATGACGGGCGGCTGAGTCCCTGCGTAGAAGGCTGTGGCCGGCAGTCCAACCGGGAGGGGCTCCGAAGCACTGTGTGTGGTCTGAATGACCGTGTGGGGGGACAGCGTGGCGACGGCGGCGGCCTTCACGCCTTCGGGGCCCAGGGCCTGCTGGGGAGACAGCGCGTAGGATCGGTGCCCGGGCTTCCCTAGGTGCAGGCCGCTTTTGTCGTTGAGGGCGGAGGGGGAGGCCTCTCGGTGGGTGACCTGCTGCACCTCCAGGTCGGCGGCAGGGGTGCTACTGTTGGGCAGGACCATCACAGAGGCCCGCACCCCAGAGGAGTCGCGGCTGCCGTAGTCAGCAGGGCTGGGGTGGACCACCACGTGCCTGGACTCGTACGGGTGGGGAACGGCCTTGCCGCCCGCCTTCACCAGGCCCAGGTCGGCCGCGGTGGGCGCCCCATACCTGCGGCCCTTCTCCATCTCCCCGTTCAGGATCTCCTTGGCCTGCACGCCCTGCTGCAGCCGGCTGCTCTCGGCTTTCTTGGTGGCCTCGCGGGCGACAAAGTGGCTGCCGGTGTCGCTGTACTGCACGACGACCTGCGGGGAGGGCCCCAGGGTGAGCGTGTGCGGGATCATCGTCTGGTGCGGGTGCAGGTGGACGGGGATGGCCGGCGGGGAGGCCGGGCGCGCGGCGCTCTGCGGAGAGCTGGAGATGTGCATGTACTGGTTCTGCTGGGTGGGTGGTGGGGACCCGGGGGGCAGGAGCCCCGCGGTCCTGCCCAAGTGCTGCTGCTGCTCAGCCTTGTGTCCCGAGGCTTGGCTCAGACCGCCCATGTTGGCCAGCAGGGTAGAATAGGCCTCCAGCTGGGAGCGCTGGGATGGAGTGGCGGCCCCCGCGGCCGAGGCCACCGCACTGGTGACGGGGCTGGCCGTGGGGGAGATCAGCTGAGAAGGGATGAAGCCGGCGTAGGGCCCGCCGTACTGGGAAGAGCCGATGAACTGTAAGGTATGCGGCAGGTGGGCGTACTGCACGGGCGACACCGGGGCCCCGGACTGCGGGGGCGGGTACGCGGGCATCGTCGTGGTCGCCGGGACGGACCGGGGCGCGCTGGGCGGGGAGTAGTCCAGCCCCGCGGACAGCGCTTTGTGTAAACCTATTCCCTGCTGTAAACCGAGCTCTGCCGGGGGCCCCGCCGGCCCTAGCCGCCCGCCCGCGTGGCCCCGGCCGCTCGCGTGGCCCGGGAGCCATGCCACGCCCTCCGCGCGGTGGTTGTCGCTGGGCACAGCCGTGGCCTTGTCCTCCGAGGGCCGGCTGGTGGCGGGGATCTCGCGCTTCTTGGGAGGCAGGCATTCGTTACTGCGCTCTTGGTTGGATTTCATTTTTCGCCGTCCCCCCTCCACGGTGACCGTTTCACTCTCTGGCTGGCTCTGCTTTCAGTCTGATAAACGGAAAGTCACATTTGATTTCTGTAGGGGATCCAGGCTCTTCATGAGGAATCATCTCCCTGTGGGTGCGATCCGCCAGCAGCCGCCCTGGAATCTGGGAAAAGGAAGAGGGTCGGGACAAGGGGAAGAGGAGAGGGAGGAGAGAGGCGATCAGAACATCAGCACCGGAAAAGAACGTCCTCCTCAAGATTGAGACTAAGCTTCTGGTGTCAACGTGAATTCCAAACACACCCCCGCCCCTGCCCGCCCCCACATTAGAGCAGGTAAAACGCTGGCCGGCCGCGCTGTTTAGGACATCAGCAAGATCATTACAACATGCAAGTCAAAACCTCTTTTTTATAGATTTAGCAAGTCTCCTGAGACACCTCTCTCAATACCCTCTTCTCTTTTTCTCTTTCCAGAAGGTAGACAATGCGTTTCTTAGTTTCGCTTCCAGAAATGCCACTCCCACGCCTTAGCTCTTCTTTACCTCGCTGGGCAATCAAACAAGGCCCACAAGGTGGGTGACACCGGTGAAGGTCAGCCAGACCTACCCTCTGAGCCAGGCACTGGGAGGACGAGGTTAGGAACGGAAATCCTCAGCGGACTTCATACCTTGTCTCTGAGTCCTCATCTGCCAAAGGCGCTACTCAGAGATTCCACTGACTCTGGGTCCATACTGGATCTACAATTCTCTCTTCCCTAACACACGCATGCATGCACGCACGTGCACACACACTATACACAGGCCAACTCAGCACAGGGAGCCCCAAATAATCGTGTTCTCTACAAGTTTCCAAACAACTCCCAGTACAGCTACTCACATGGTAACAGAAAGCCAAAAGGAATCTGTTTGACAGTTAAAACAAGAACATGGTTATGGTTTTAAAAAAATGCAATAAGCAGGCTGATGCATCGAGGGTGTCCTTAACGAGGGTGGCTTTATGCTTGCTCTACCTCTGCCTCTTACTTCCTTTCCAAGTGGTCTTTGAATTTTCTCTCCACACGCTCCATAAAGGGCCAATCCACCCTCAACCCTAGAGAGGAAACCTCTGCTGGGCCAATCAGGCCTGAGTGTTTCAACCTGGACATACAAGTAGTGAGCCTGGAGCCAGTTTTCATGGACACCTAATCTCAGTCTTTCAGGAACCACAGAACTCTGTTACCATGACTGTGTCGGCAGACAGATGCCCGCCTGGCAAGAGGCAGATCATCAATGGAACCAACAGGGACCAGGCTTACAGGCGGCAGCTGCAGCCGTGAGCCATGTCACGCGCTGTGACCCTGGGAAGCCCTGGATCAGGCTCTGGGAATTCCAGGCCCTGGGTTTTTAGCATTTCTCCTACGCAGACCTGCTTTTCTATAGTCTGATGTTAAAACAGACACAGTTAAGGAAGCAGTTTTCAGCACTACCCTCCCCGACCTAGGGCTTTGTAAGTCCCAGATAACTCCATTCTGTACAGCCTTCTCTTATGAAATGCATGGCACGTAATTTACACCCAATATGTGCAAATAGATTAAGATGACAATGCTATTTTCAAAACAATGATAGAATAAAATTAAACTACAAAAACTGAAAACAGCTGCCCCTTTTGACTACTTAAAAAGTACTGATACTGATCTTTTATCTCTAGGTTTTAAGTCGTGCTAAGAAAGAACTGCATAAACTCTGTTCCCACACAGACTAGCAAAGGAAAGTCATTTAGGAGATGGACTCAAAGCGAACTGCTCCATGCGCCCCCTGCTGGCTCCACAGCAGCACTGATCCAATAAAACCCCACAGGATTTCATTAGGGAAGTTCATGCTAGAGTAATATGTCAGAATCCGGAATGAGAATATAGTAGGCCCAGCCAGTAAGGCAATAGGTTAATTAGCCCAAGGCAGCTCTAGGGAAGAAAAAATAGCGGCATAAAAGTCCTTTCAAAGCCAAGTAAAATGTCAAATGCATTCAGAAAGAGGTCCATTAGCAATGCAAATGTAAAACTGCTGTACAACCGAATGCACCATACACAAACCTAGAAAACCCCTCTGAAGGTAGTTTTAAAAAAAGAACTCAGCTTTAGTGAATTTGAATACGAATGCTGACTTGGTTCTCAGCAGTGCCTTGGTGTATTTACACTGTGTTGTTTTTTGAAAGACACTGGCTGACTCAGTTGGCCCTAAAGATCTCAGTATAGATTCCATGGCTGGTCTTCTGCTAATGGACCAACTAGGACCATATCGGCCTTACCACACAAATATACTCTTCTTTAAAGTTGTCCATTGATAAACATCTTTTCCAGATAATACAAATGATAAATCAAGGATACAAAGGTTAACTGGAGCGACCTGGGGCCAAACTGATACAAATTTCAACACTCCCTCCTCCTACCTTTAGGAGAACCTTGTCTCCTATTTACCAGCGCAGCTTGGAGGAGTCGAGTCTCTCTAATTCTGGGGCATGTGTCCCTTTCTCTGTGTTTCATTAGCTCTCTATACTGTCTGTATCTCTCATCACGGGAAATCATCGTGAGGATAGGGACTGTATCTTGCTGTATTTTCAGTGAACCACGAGAGGGCGCCACAGGACGCCACCATGTCCCTGGTACATTGGATGATAGTTCATAAATTAAAAGAACAGAGAGGTAAATCGCGAAGGTGCAAAGTACAGCAGGGAAAAGGAAGGGAGAAAGAAAGAGACCAGGAAGAAGAGAAGAAAAAAGGAGAGTGGATGTCTGCTTTTAGGGTCTCTTTCTAGCTGCAGACACATGGTCTCCATGTCCCTCATTGCCTTTTCAGTGCTGAAACGCACCAGTGGTTCACCTGGGTCCCGGAGTTCACCTCCGGATGTACCTGTCACAACAAGAGACACGGGGCCACACACCACTGTATAACTGCTAAGTTACCGAAGAGCCACACATGCAGATCATAGGTTTCAACATTATTATTAGGAAAGGGGAAGTGAACAGGGAATTAATAGATGGATCGAGACAAATTTATTTAGGGCTTACTACATACAATTTGCCTGCTAATCGCTGTTCTGAATACATCCATCTTAAGCATCTTTATATCTACATTTGTATCTCTCTCATCAGTATCTTAAAATTTAGCTCAGTGGCAATAAGACCTTGCTGTTCCAAGTGTGGTCCTCAGACTAGCTCCCCCGGCAGCTTTAGAAAAGCAGAACCTCAGGCCCCACCCAAACCTCCTGATTTCAGAGTCTGCATTTTAACAACACCTCCAGATGATTCATATGCACAGCAAGGTGTGAGAAACTCGGCTTGTCTGCATAAGCTTCTAAGTAAAGTAAACGTCTGGAGCCTCTTCTGATGGAGTAGGTGCTGGGAAACCAAACTAGGTGCTGTGAGCAAACAGAATCGATGGAGCCTTGGAGATAAGCAGCTAATATTTAGGGAGAACTCAGCTGTTTACTTTGGGGTCACCTAGACCCAATACAGTTCTAAGTAACAGATGCTCCTTTTCTTCTGGCTCTTTCCATCTTCAAGAACTGTAAGGAAATACACCTCAAAAAGGCTGTTATTGTACATTTTATGGATAATTCGATCATCTCCAGGAGAAAAGACAGACTTTAATAAAGGAAGATATTTATATCTTTGATATCATTCAAAAATCCCCAGAGCCCCCCCCACCCCCATTAACGTGGATTCAGATTGCTTCAGAAGTGTTAGGAAAATGAGATGATCCCCACTGATTTCGAGTCCTGTAAATAACAACCAACTGCTCTGAATGGAAGACACTCCTAGAATCTGATACATACAGTCCTAAAAATGCATTCCAAGGTCAGGGCAATAAACTAGGTTGCTCTGTCCAGCACCCTCCATCCTGCGAGTTTCTCAGTTTGAGTGAAACCCATGACTGTCTGGCATGTATGTCCATGCACAGCAGAGACGTGGTTTCAGTTTTAAAGAGGAGGAAATGCAGCCTGGTGAGCTTGTGTCAGTTCTGGAAAAACCATATGACCATTTAAAAGACAGAACACCTGGACCTGATGCGAGAGGTCACTAGGACATGGCAAGGATTCTTGAAGTCCTGACATGCAAACCTCTTGCTTTACTAAATTATTACACAGGAAGATCTGTGTAGTGCAAGGGTAGAAGGCACTTCATTTAGGTTAAATATTAAAAATAGGCCCAACTCTGATATCCTTGAGGTTTCTGGGATGGAGAAGGGTCGGTTGGATGATAGCGTAATTAAGATACCTTCATGGTTGACTGAACAAGAATGCCCCAAAGGAAGTGGATCACATATTCATTCATCAAACACTTACCTTGTTTCTAGTATGTACAGTGGACCTTAATTATTCAGTGTCAGCATGGGGCAAATGATATGCCAGAACTCTATTTTCAGTTCTATTCTGTTCACCATTTTATTAGTGTTTTGGTTATCATATTTAGATGTAACAGAAGGCTAAAAGGGATGCCTAATATATTACTGCAATAAATATTCAAACATATCCTGAGAAGCTGGAAGTGATGGCACAAAACCAAAAAAATAAAGATGAACGAGAATAAATATACATGCCCTGCCCTTGGTTTCAATAGCTCAATTAGTCTAATAGCAGGGTTGGAGCAATCTGACTTAAGAATAGTTCACGTCAAAGAGCCAAGGAATTTTCTGTTTGACCATCCATTCAATATGAACCAACAGTTGGGTATGGTGCCTAAAAGCTGGCATAACTATAAGCTTCATTTTAAAAAGCACAGTATTCCCAATAATGGAATGAATACTGCAGGAGCACACGGCGCTGGTAAAGCCACAAAGTCCTGAGGCAAGGGGACACCAGCAGGCATGCCCAGGGTGGAGCGATGGGGTTAGGGAGGTCTGGACCCAAGACAGGTAAGTAACAGCTGAGGCAACTGAAGATGTGTGGCCTGGGGGACAGAAAAAAGCCGGAGCAGAGGTGCAATGCTCAGATCTATAAAAGGGCCCTCCGTGGAAGGCAGGAGAGCAGAACTGACCTCCAAATTACATTGATACACAGTTGACCCTTGAACAACACGGGTTTGAACTGCGCAGGTCCACTTATACGGGGATTTTTGTTTCAATAAATACCTGCAGTACTACACCATCTGCACCTGGCTGAATCTGAGGATGCAGAACCACCTACACGGAACGTCGGCCAGGGAGCTCGAGCATCGGGGCCTCCTGGAACCAATCCCCCGCAAATACTGAGCGACGACTGTATACAGTAGAAATGAAAAAGTAATTAGAACTGTTAAAATGAGCTGGGCTGCCTCATGAGGTAGGGATCCCCGTGTCATCCCAAGTGTTGAGGCAGAGTTTGGAGACACGAACTGATGGTCCCATGTGGAAGAGAGACAGAATCATAGGGATGAGAGGGGGAGAAAACGTACAGGGCACCGCTGCACTCCACCTAGCACTAATCAGGGACTGCAGGGGGCGTGGCATACCGTGTTAGAGGCGGAGTTGATTAAGGAAGTGAGAGAGAGATCTTCATACTTCACAGGCTTGCCAGCAGGGACCCCCCCCAGCACATCACCCAGCACCAGGCTCAATGAGCGCACCTAGTGGTGATCCAGGGCACAGCAGCGCTGAAACCCCAGAGGGAAAATCCTACAGAGTCAGAGGTGGAGAACCGTGGATGCTATCACGCTGTGTAAACAAGCTCTCTCTCCCTCTAGGGTCACCAAAAGCAAGTTCAAGTCTGCACCAGGGTGCAGGACCCTTCAGTCAGTGAAGTGACACATGCCACACAGGGCTGGGAAGGCAGGGATCTGCCATGACCATCTACAGCTGAGATGTTAGTGGAATGAGGACAGGCAGGAGAAAAGAGTCCCTCTCTTTATATTATTAGCACCAAGAATAACAGTTTTGGGGGGCCCTGTTCATCTATAGATTTGGGGGCAATGAATACAGTGACTAAATGTAATGTAATAATTAAAAAAATTAAATCCACCTGTAAGAATACAGTTGCATTTGGGTGTTCCCTGGCTCAGGGAAACTCTGAGGGCAACAAACTGACTCGGAGTCACTGTTCTGATCACATCTCCATATCCTTGATGGAAAGATGCTGGAGGGGACTCTTCAAGACGCACAGCCGCTCTGCTGCCCTTCCTCCACTGAACTCCTCTGCTTGGCATGGAGCTAACCCCGCCCCCCCATCTCCCTCCTCCCTAAGTCGGGCTCCCTCATCTGCTTCTAATGTCAGCATACTAGAGTGACAGGCTTCCTCAAGCCTGGGCGAAGCTCTTCCTTGGTTCCTGGCTTCTGCCATTATCGTATCTCATCCACGTGACGATTGTGACACCGGGGGGTGTTTCTAGTGGGTTTTGCCACCTCTGGAAAAACAGGGAGATCTGTCCTCTGGGTGGGTCCACCGCATGGGGATGTGGCCCACTTCTGTGTCCGCAGGAGGTCAGGCCTGAGAGAGGAGGGCAGAGGGGCAAGGCCCACAGCTGGACTGGGCTGTCCCTGGCTCACGTGGGATGTCGCCGCAGCATCTGAGCAGCCAGTGTCCCCTGGCAGCCTGCCCGTGCTGGAACTCCTGGAGAGGCTCAAGGAAAAATAATCACTTGAAGGGATATCCATCTGGACCGAAACCGGTCCCAAATGAATTGTCCAAGCGACGTCGAGTTTGAGTTTTTAAGAAAGGCCGGAAATGCTTTTCTGTCAAGACCTTCCCTGGTTCAGTACGTAAGCAAATGCCTTTCTGCTCTCAAGGGCTGTGTGTGCCAGATTAGCCACCCCGGGACACGGGAATCTCTGTTTACCCACCACTCTGGCTGGAGGCTGGGAACCATAGGTGCTTTCCACGACCCCACAGCAGTTCTCACCCTGCTCCTGAGTGAATTGTTTTAAGGACAGAGGGACTGCTGTGACGAGGTGCAAAGAACTGGCCACAGTAACATGGTTAGAACTGGGGTTAGGAGACAAGGACCTGTCAATTTTTGACTCTTGATCGAATATTCTTAGCACAACAGTGAGAAATCTCACTTCAGAAGTCGTTCAGCACTCACTTCCATGGGCATCGTTGGAATATCAGGATAAAACATTATTATTACTGATAGGAAGGTAACAAATTAATATTCTTACTAGTACCAGTAGGGGGAGGACACAGAGAGTGGTAGAAAGAATAGGCTGGGGTGTAGGTAAAGGACAAGTTCAAAGCCTGGCTTCATCTACAAATAACAAGTGTTGTCGAGGACAGCGGGGACATGGAGAAAAGGGGACTCTCCTGCACTGCTGGTGGGAATGCAAATTGGTGCAGCCATTGTGGGAAACAGTATGCAGGTTTCTCAAAAAACTAAAAATAGAACTACCATACGATCCAACAATCCCATTCCTGGGCATCTATCTGAAAAAACCCCCAAAACACTCATTTGGAAAGATATACGCACCCCAATGTTCATAGCAGCGTTATTTACAATAGCCAAGATATGGAAACAACCTAACTGTCCATCAACAGATGAATGGATAAAGAAGATGTGGTATATTTATACAATGGAATACTACTTGGCCCTGAAAAAGAATGAAACTTTGCCATTTGCAGCAACATGGACAGACTGGGGAGGGGCATTATGCTAAGTGAGGTAAGACAGAGAAAGAAATACAGAATGATACTGCTTATATGTGGAATCTAAAAATACAACAAACTAGTGAATACAACATAAAAGAAGCAGGCTCACAGATATAGAGAACAAACTGGTGGCTACCAGTGCAAAGGAGAGAGAGGCAATATAGGGGTGGAGGAGGGGGAGGTACAAACTTTTGGGTGTAAGATAGGCTCAAGGATGTCTTGTACAACACGGGAAATAGAGCCAATATTTTGTGGTAACCGTAAATGGAAAGTAACCTTTACAAATTGTATAAAAATTAAAAAAGAAAAAAACCCAACAACCCTGGCCTCACTCCTACTGCCTATGGAATCTTTCTCTTTCTTGTAATTTTTATTTTACTCCAAATTATACATGTGTCCAGTTTAGAGAGTAAGTATCTCAACAGTGTGTAATCTTATAGGTAATATCTCTGCCTATAAAATGGGGAGGAATTAGTATGCACAGTGCCTGGCACCACGCACACACTCAATAAATGCTCACCATCCTAATTGTAACTCAGCAAATGCTTCTTCCTGAATCCCTTGTTTTCACCCACACTGATGTATCACTAATCTCTCCTGGTTCCGTGATCAAATCAATACAATACCTTCAAACTCTCAATCCTTTCCAGCATCTGGGCTTTTCCTCACACCTGTGATTTACACAAAAGAAAAAGCCATGGATGTTTGAGAATTTATTTTCTTTCTTCAGCTGGTAGAATGGATTATAGTTATAATAGCTCCCAGTGCACAGGCCCCCATTCACACCAAAAAGCATGAAAACCACTCCACAGGTACAAGTAGAATCAACAGAAAGGTGAGATGCTAAACTCGAGCTTGGCGTGTCTCTGTAAGGGTTAAGTGTAATGGTTCCTGGTTCCACTCTGCCTGCTCTTCCACAGCACTTAGATGAGTAATTCCCCAAAGGCATGGTGGGGAAATGCAGAATCTTCTTTCCACGTCCCACAGGGAAGGCTGCCAGCTGTCTTCTCACACACACTCTCATAAGCTCTGCTACACACCACACAGCAAGGGGCCCGTGGTAGCTGGAGGGGGCTTAGTCAGATTCTCTCAACTGCCAGGGTGCTGGGGTTCCAGGAGATTAGATGGCCCAAGTTTACAAACAGAGAACACGAAAATCTCCAACAAGTCAGAAAAATGCCTTTCTGGAACTGAGGCAGTCTGAGAGAGTCTGAATGAAGCATTTGTTGCCCTTGATGTGGGCGAGTGGAAGGAAAGTGGAAGGTTCTGTATAATCTTGAACTAACAAGTCATGCCTCCTGGGAGTTCCATGTTGGGGTCCCTTCTGTGGTTGTCTTCCAGTCTCTGGGACACTATACAACTCTACCACCGTCTTGGCTACAAAGGCCCTGAGACCTCCTGGGACCCAGCAAAACAGGCAGGACAGAAGCCACTAGGGCTTTCTTTGTGTAGACTACAGATAGCAATGCTTTTCATACAAGCAACAGCCAGTGTGTTATCATCCCATTGTAAAGACCAGCACACTGAGGTTTAGCGTGTTCAGGGACTCCCCTAAGGTTACGTGGCTCATAAATGGCAGAAATAAGATGAAAATCTTGATTCATCTGATACAAACACCTGGGTTCCAGTTCTCGGATTATGCAGTAGATCTGCTGGTATATAGTGCAGGATTAACCTTACCCAAACAGACGTCTGGCCTTTGTCTTTGGCTACTGGGAGGTCCTGCCTATAGAAGTATGTCTGTTTGCCTGGGGGCTTTGACCACCAGTCTAAAATATAATTTATGAGGGGGGCTTTGGGCCCCGTGCGATATCAGTGCCAACCTCTGGAGGAATTAAAAGACTAAAGTTACGCACCCAACCTCCGGGAGGAGCTGAGGATAAAAGATCAACCACGTGGGTGGTATGAGACTGAGCTCCAAGAAAATCTCTAGACACCGGGGCTCGGATGAGCCTCGATGGGTGGCAGTACTGTGTGTGTACTGTCACACTGCAGGACTGGGAGAAGGTAACGCCCTCCATGACCCCACGAGGAGAGGACACCTGGAAGCCCCGTGTTTGGACCCCTCCAGACCTCTGCCTTATATGCCTCTTCCTTGGTTGATTTTAATCTGTATCCTTTCTCTGTAGTAAACTGTGAACGTGAGTACAGCAGCTTTCAGGGAGCTCTGTGCTTCTTTCTAGTTAATGGATGAATCTGAGGGTGGTATGGGGGACTCCCCCCACCCCAGAACCTGTAAGTGGTGTGAGAAGTGAGGGCAGTCTTGTGGGAACTGTTCTCTAACTTTGTAATTGGCTCATAAACTCCTTCTTATAGTACATGACGATTATACACTTAAAAAATAGATCAAGTAATAAAATAAGCATAATAAATGAAGTTCATCGGGGTTCAGGGAAAAGAATGTAACATGCACCAAGGACCAGATAAATCCAAATCTCTACATTCCAAAACAGTGGCCTGTGGCCAGGCAGATGAATGGAACAGAATGAGGGAGGAAAACACTGCCTGGTACAATCTGATCTGGTTTAGGGCCCCACAGGGAAAGTCTCCCTGTGGCAATTACCCAGTGGCACACACATGTAAGCAGCACTGAGTGTGTCACTTTTCTGCATACAGAGTTCTAGGTGTTGGAGCAATGGGGGCAACCCATCAGCTACTTGCTGGTGTCTCAATATTCTCAGTCTGCTGTGTGGAACTGACTTACTAGAAATCTCCCAAGGCCCCATGGATGCTGAACATCCCAACAGACCAAATGCAGGGCTGGGCTCCATCATCTGGCTCTCCAGAGTTGTTTGGTTTTTTTTTTTAAACAAATTTATTTTTTATTTATTTATTTTTGGCTGCGTTGGGTCTTCATTGCTGCCAGTGCTTTCTCTAGGTGCGGCGAGCAGGGGCTACTCTTCGTTGTGGTGCGCGGGCTTCTCTTGTTCCGGAGCACGGACTCTAGGCACGTGGGCTTCAGTAATGGCGGCATGTGGGCTCAGTAGTTCTGGCTCTTGGGCTCTAGAGCGCAGGCTCAGAGCTGTGGCGCATGTGCTTACTTGCTCCGCGGCATGTGAGATCTTCCTGGACCAGGGCTCAAACCCGTGTCCCCTGCATTGGCAGGCAGATTCTTTTTTGTTTGTTTGTTTGTTTTGTTTTTTTTGCGGTACGCAGGCCTCTCACCATTGTGGCCTCTCCCGTTGCGGAGCACAGGCTCTGGACGCACAGGCCCAGCAGCCATGGCTCATGGGCCCAGCCGCTCCGCGGCATGTGGGATACCCCTGGACCGGGGCACAAACCCGTGTCCCCTGCATCGGCAAACGGACTCTCAACCACTGCGCCAGCAGGGAAGCCCCGGCAGGCAGATTCTTAACCGCTGCGCCACCAGGGAAGTCCCTCTCCAGAGTTTTGAGGAAGTACTTCCTCCAGATCACAGAGGATACTGTGTGCATGCCTGGGACAGTCCAAGCTGGTTTTGCTGTGTTCCTCAACAGAGAAAGGGACAAAGAAAATGGGGTATATCCATACAACAGACTATAATTCAGCCTTACCACGGAATGAAATTCTGATACGGGCTATAAGCTGGATAAATCTTTACAAAACATTATGCTACGTGGAAGAAGCCAGACACAAAACTACAAATATTATATGATTCCACTTGTGTGTGGTCCACCTAGAGCAGGCAAATTCACAGAGACAGAAAGTAAACAGAGGTCACCAGGGGCTGGGGGCAGGGGTAATGGGGAGTTACTGTTGAGAGTGTACAGTTAGTCTGGGATGATGAAACAGTTCTGGAGCTGGATAGTGGTGATGATTGCACAAAAATGTGAATGTACCTAATGCCACGGAAATATAGACTTAAAAATGGTTAAAATGGTAAATTTTATGTTATATATATTTTATCTCAATTAAAAAAACTTAAATTACATATCATGGTTTTAAAAGTTTGCAAACCAACTGCAGTTTTGTTTTTAAACTTCACAGTGCCCCCTCCCCCCAAAGTTCTGCTTGGAGCTGCGTGGATCCCCCCAAATACCCGCTAGAGTTAGCCCGCTTTCCATGGCTGGACTTTGGGGTGCCTCTAAGCTCTTAAACTTGTGTGCCTCTAAGCTCTTAAACTTGTGTGCATTTTCACAATGAGAACTGGGAACCATAAGAAGTTAAGAAGCATCTGGCGAGGGTGTGGAGAAAAGGGAACCCTCCTGCACTGTTGGTGGCAATGTAACTTGGTGCAGCCACTAGGGAGAACAGTATGGAGGTTCCTCAAAAAACTAAAAATAGAACTACCATATGAGCCAGCAATCCCACTCCTGGGCATGTATCCGGAAACACTGGAACTTGAAAAGATACATGCACCCCAATGTTCGTTGCAGTACTATTTACAACAGCCAAAACATGGAAACAACCTAAACGTCCATTAACAGATGCATGGATAAACAAGGTCTGGTACATATATACAATGGAATATTACTTAGCCATAAAAAAGAATGAAATAATGCCATTTGCAGCAACATGGATAGACCTAGAGATTATCATACTAAGTGAAGTCAGTCAGAAAAAGAAAAATACCATATGATATCACTTATCTGTGGAATCTAAAATGTGACACAGAGGAACTTATCTACAAAACAGAAACAGACTCAGACATGGAGAACAGACTTGTGGTTGCCAAGGTGGGTGGGGTGGGGGAGGGATGGATTGGGAGTTTGGGATGAGCAGATGCAAACTATTATATATAGAATGGATAAACAACAAGGTCCTACTGTATAGCACACGGAATTATATTCAATATCCTATGATAAACCATAAGGGAAAAGAATCTGAAAAAGAATGTATATATATGTACAGCTGAATCACTTTGCTGTATACAAAGTAACATAACATTGTAAATCAACTATACTTGAAAAAAAGTTAAGAAACATCCACGGAAGGCAGCACCCCACCCTCAAACTATCCCATCCCTGCCCACTCAACACAGAAGGCTGGCCAATATCGCTGCCCTTGTGTTCTCCCCTTGGCTCCATCATCAGGTAATGTCAGTCCCACCTGCTAAATCAGGGGTCAGTAAACTTCGGTGAAGGGCTGCCCGGTAGATATTTTCAGCTCTGCAGGCAGTACAGTCTATCGGAAGGCCTCCACTCTGCCGGCACAGCATGAAAGGCGCCCTAGATCATCCATAAACAGATGGGTGCAGCTGTGTCCCGTTCCAGCTCAAACACACTTGGCTCAAGGCCTTTGGGTATGTGGATTCCCTCAGCTCTATCTGAACACTCTCCACTCCAGCCACCACCCCTGCACAATGCCCCTTGCTGCTTGTTTTCTAACCCAGAGGTTCTCCTACCCAGACTTCCCAGATGACGTGGAGGCTACCTGTCTGGGGACCATACTTTGAGAACCATGGCTCTAACCTATCTTCGAGGTCTTTTTTTTTTCTTTTCTTTTCTTTTTTGCTGTGGATCTTTTTTTTTTTTTTAAGTCTTTATTGAATTTGTTACAATATTGCTTCTGGGTTTGTTTGTTTGTTTTTATGTTTTTGGCCACAAGGCATGTGGGATCTTAGCTCCCCGACCAGGGACAGAACCCACACCCTCTGCATTGGAAGGTGTAGTCTTAACTAGTGGACCGCCAGGGAAGCCCCCCAGGTCACTTATTTTAGGTTCTCCCCACCCCAACCCCATGCCCTCTCCTCTGCACTGCTTAAGACCATGCTTTATCTTATCACATACACACCATCCTCTAACTGTCTGCAATCCCCACCTAGGCTAACACTGCCGCTGGCTCCATGCCTTTGCCCATAACGGCCCCCCTGACTGCGACTTTCTTTTGTAATCATTCCTAACATCTTGACAAAGCCACTCAAGACCACTGCAATGTTGCACGGCCCTTCCTTCTCTCAGGCTCACCAGCACTTATATAATGTGTTCATTGTATTCCATACTTATTTTCATGCCTCTTTCTCATTAGACTGTAAACTCCCTGTGCTGGATACAGACTGAATTTCATAACCCTGTGGGATTCTAGGGCTGCTGTCCTTTCTTTGTCGGTTGACGGTTCTCATCCTGTGTCTGTTGCTGTTCTGTCTCCCTTAGAAGTTGGCTACTAAAGGCAAAGTGTTTCTGGATCTTCTTCTAAATTTTTGGACGTGATCGTACAGTGTTGGATCAAAAGTGGAACTCATGACAGAGAGACATAAAATACTGTGTATCTGAAAAACATCTGCACTTAGAGATTCCATTTCTAGCACAGATTCTCACGTGAGATTATGAACCCCAGATAATTCCCGCAGCAAGAAGTAAAAGCACACCCTATGAGATGTTTTGAAAGATGTGGGCTACACATCTTTAACCTCTAAAAATCCGCATCCTATTCTCCAAAACTCTGTCCAGACTGTCCTCGCATTAATCCCAAGGAAAGGCTGCTGACCGTCTTTGGATTTACTGGAAGGAATACGGATTTACAAAGACAGCAATTTTACTGAAACCAGCCTAAATCAAGCATAGAAAGAGAGATGAGCTTATAAAGATCAGCCACGATAAGAATTCTCTCTGAAATAAATGTTTGTTTTAAAACCAGGGGTATGACTCATACTCGCTGAATGGGTGGCTGAGTTCTGACCCTCAAAAGATGAATGGTTCATTTTGAAAAGCAGAGCAAGTGGGAAACCTACACTCTACCTCTATTGTTTTCTCCAGAGGGAGGCTGCGCAGTGGAGCCCAAGATGCCCCGAGTCGTTTCCAATCACCGGCAAAACGGACAATGGGATGACTTGCTCCCTGCAGCTGTTTTCAATCAAAACGCTGAGTTAATTACCACGGCCCCTCCCGGGGCTCACAGGCAGCCCAGCACGAAGCTGGTGGAACATTAAGGACGCTGAATGAGCTGCCAGAAATTTGGCTGCCAAATTACCCCTCCTCACCTTGGCTCGGCACCATTAACTTAATCAGGTATTCATTCAATAAGAACATTTTACACTCTCCCTGGAAGGCTGCCGCTGCCCTCCGAATGTGGCACACTGTCAAGCAGACAGCACTCAGCAGGAAATGTCAGGGACGGTTTTAGCTTCTTTGATTTAATTTCGGGTCTGGGAAGAAGGGAATCCCCCGCTCCAGGCAGGACTCCTTGCCTACGCCATGAAGGGAGGCTATGATGAAGAGCTGGTCAAAGACTAAGGAGAAGACAGGCTTTGCTTATTCTGTACACTTAGAGGCAGCCCACGCTTTACGCCATAGCTCTTACTGCTGGGCAATCAACAGATGGTTGACTTTGATGTCACAGAGACCTGGGAGAGACTGGTGGCTTTTGGCATTTGGTGATTGGTGACTTCAGGGGAGGTATTCAACTTTCTAATCTTCAGTTTCCTCTTTAAGAAAATAGAGATAATCATAAGCTCTATTTCATGGGATTCTTAGGGAACAGCATGTGACAATGCATTGCCCAGCACGCAGGCTGGAGAACCTCACAGAAAGTTGCCCCAGCAATGAACCGCTTCCAGGCATCAAATGACCTCCCCTTAAGGTGGCTGAGGGCACAGGACTGGGATTCTAGTTGCCAGAGTTGGAATCCTGGCTCCTTCGCCCACCGGCCGTGCCTCAGTTTCCCTATCTCTATAGTGAGAATAATACCAGTACTCAGCCCATGTAGGCTTGGTGGGAGTTCACACCTTCAAAGAACATAGACCAGGGCCTGGCCCACCGCACGACCTATAAATATTGGCCGCTGACGTTACAATTCCCTCCTGAGAAGGGCCCTCCCTCCCCGCTTCCTTCACTTGGGTCATATTTTCACCTGTATTGAAAACACACACTTGGAAGACCCTGCGACTCCAAGCAACTCCCTGACCCATCACAAAACAAGCAGTGCCTTAGTGGATATTAGTACCTCTGTAGTCAGCAATGAATGTGTATGTGGCATTTTCAGGGAGGCAACTCTCTATGGGTCTTCCTTGTTGCTGCATATCTTGTAAGTAGAGGCACTGACTCTCTTTGTTCTAGGCTTTTTTCTTTTAATTGAAGTATAGCTAAGTTACAGTATTTGTGTTCGTTTCAGGTGTACAGCATAGTGATTCTGCTTTTTTGCAGATAATATTCCATTATAGGTTATTATAAGATATTGGGTATAATTCCCTGTGCTATACAGTAAATCCTTGTTGTTTATCTATTTTATGTATAGTGGTTTGTATCTGTTAATTCCATACTCCTAATTTGTCCACCCCCCGTCCCTGGATTATTTTTTTAAGGATGTTTGTATAGGTTCTAGCTTTAGAAGATCTCTTCCTCCAGAGCTAAGGGGCAGGTTTGTTTGCTGCCCAGTATAATAAATATAATAACTGCCTCTGAGGTTAAAAAAAAAAACAAAAAACCACGCACTTGCCTCCCTTGAGTTCTTTCCTGGGTTACTTCATGCAACACACGTGCCACTCAACTGTAGTGAAGACGCTGGGTACAACAGTCTCTAAAAGGTTCCTTGCTTCACCTCCGCTAACGGGGAATTTCAAGTCTCAGCAGCTCAGAAAGTTTACTAAGTCTCTAGAACTTCTTCTAGAAAATAATCCATACTAGTGCATTGATATTTTTTCCCCCTAACTGGACTAAAGCCTTGCCTGCAGAACAAATGATCAATCACATCTACATTCCAAAATAAAATTCAAATGCACTCACGTTTTAAATGTGGAGGTGTTCGTATTATCTGTTGTGTCTTCCTGCAGTATCAAAAGAAGCCTTCTGGCTTATTTGAACGTGGAGCACGGTACCCATTTTAGACACAACTACTCATCACAAATTAAATCAGTCCTTTTTCTATTTAACCTCTCTGGAATACCCATGCCCTAATGAGAATCTCTGCAACATTATAAACGCACAAAAAATGGCCAGTTATTTTATTTAAGACCCTAATAGCAAATGAAAGGCAACAAATAATGCTGCTGGAGGCTGCAGGCATCGAATGACTATAATCTATAACAGGCAATAAAATGTTTAATGGACAGACAGAAATGCAAAGAAGTAAGTCGGTGCCCTGTTGACCACAAAGCTCATTTTCTTCACTAGCACCGTGGCCTCGAAAGACAGTTCACCTCTCTGAGCCTCCGTCTCCTTGTCTCCTCATCTATAACATGTGAACGATGATGATAATGTTTTCAAAAGATTGCTGTGCGATGAAAGAAGACGATGTATGGGGAGAAAGTGCAACGTCTATCACAAAAAATCCGAATACGTTCTTTTTCCTGAACGTCAGCTCCAACTGCCTGTCAGGAATCTTCAAACTTCCCCTTATCACCCCTCTCAAACCAGCATCTACACTCTGCTTCCACACTGGGGCCATTGTTTTGCACCATCTTCCCAGGTCTAAAGCAGCATTGATTCTGATGACTCCTTACCACTTAACCACTTACCACTCCCCTAGAGGTATCGATCTTTCTTCAAAATGTCTCAACTATTAGGGAAAAAAGCCTCACACCTGTCCCTTTTTTTTTTCCCCATCCCACCCCAGAGTAAGGAATTTGGCCTTTGTTCCCGACGCCCAAAAAGGACTAGACTTTGCCTTTGGCTTCTGGGAGATAATGTATGTCATACCTAATAGGAGAGTATAGGGTGGGGGGCCCTGAGTCACAGCAAGTTACTTAACCCAGGGCTCTGCATCCTCATTTTAAAATGATAATAATAACAGTATCTACCCTGCAGGGTTACGGTGACTAGTAAATGAGATTACGTATATTAGGCACTTAGTGCAATGCCCAAGCACAGGGTATGCACGCAATACGTTAGCTAAGAAATGTTCCTCGTATTCAGTAGGAACTATATCCATAGTAACTCTTCCTTTAGAATTATAAGATGATGGAAATGGTCAGAATACTCTGAGAATTCTGTCAACATATTCAGTATTTGCCTTATTTGCCACAAAGCATTTTCATTTTGAGTTTTGCTGGTGTTCTTTTTCTAGGAAATCTATTACTTTTCCCGATTGATTTTTTTTTTTATAGTTCTGCTTCAGACTGAAGTATGTAGGATCAATACACTTTCCTTACAATGTAATTCCAACAGAGTGAAGGGAAACTAGGCCTCATTTCAGTGTTTTCAGCTCCTATCCATCAGCACCCCCTGATTTCACGATGTGGGCTACAGACAGTCCCAGATGTGTGCTGAGGACCCCACTACCTTCCTGGTCTCTCATGGAGTGTACTTTAGATTGGGAAATGGGAAAAAAAAAAAAGGCTTTTATTTCACTCTGAGATAATTTCTTAAAATAAGTCAGGCTTTTCCTAAAATAAGTAAAAATATAAATAAAAGAGGCTCCCATTAGAAATGTCTTAGCGTTAAGTAGAAAAAATGCACCCCTTTGATTTTCAGACATATGATCTCCCTGTCTGATACACTCATTTTTTTCATAAGAACATGTCTCAAAAATTGGGATCTTTCTCTGCTCTGTAGGTTTGAAAAATCTATAGTTTGCTTCCCTTTTGCTCTGGTTACCTCATGGGGTGGTGGGAAGCCTGGTGAAAGCCAGCAGGAAAGCACCCACTGAGTCGATTAATAATGTTTCCAAGGTAAATGATACGATGAACCCGTCATAAGCCTAGTTAGTAAAATATACAAAGTGTCAGCTCCTGAGAACTTCACAGAAAGCTCTCAACAGGCAATCAGAAAGGGAGCAGCCTGGGAGGCTTCCCCAAGCCGCAAACAGTCAGGTAGGAGTTAACGCTTTAGTCGGATGGGTTTTGTTTTCTGTTTCACAGCTGATTTGAAATTTTCCTCAAGGACAGTGTGGAAGATGTTTAAGTAAATGCATGGATTTACAAGCTTGCTCACACTGACTGCCAGGACCACTTCGTGGTGAATGCTCAGAATGGTGGGAGATCTTTAGGTGACCATAAATGACCATAGCCAGACACATCCCGAAGACTGGCTTTGTGGTTCAACAGAAGCATGATGGGAAAGTTACAGTCAGATTCAGTAACAGAGGAGGGCGGTAGGTGTGTCTAGATGTGGGGATCTAAGAAAATATACCCCTCAAAAGGGATTATTTTAACAAGGCAGAAAACAATTTCCCTGACAGAAACGTGGCAGGGAAAAGAGCTCAGAGAACAGGGAGAGCTGTTGCGGGGGGGTGGGCAGCTTTAGAACGTTGTGAAAGTCTCATTAAAAACAACCACAAACACGCTTGGCCATTATCCAAATGAGTGAAAAATGGCTTTGTCTATGAGAAAAAAGAAATTAAAACTGTTCTAAGCATTACGTTTCTAGATCACAATCGTACATGAATACATTACAGTGAGGGCTCCCTGAGCCGGTTATCAGAAACACTTGTGACTCTAAAAATACACATCCCCTGTAGTTGTCCAAGATTCAGCAGATCCGTGCTGGGACCCAAGAATCTATATTTTTAAAAACTCCTCTGGTGATTCTGATCAGCAGCTAAGTTTGGGAACCTACTATACCAGACCCACTGGCAACATGTGAGAAACATCTGGGGAAATTTTTTAAAACATCCTGCCGGTCAGACTACATCCCAAGCCCACCATGTCATAAAACCTAGAGTGGGACCAGGCACCCAAAATTTCATCCTAGGTTGAGAATCACCACTTAGACCCTAAGTTCACATTTATTAACATACCCGCCACCCCGGTACCTGACATACAGCAGGGCCTCCACCATAAAGCCAGACGCATGCCGTTTCTAAAGCCTACAGACGTTCCAACTATAGGAAAACACAAATGAAATGCTGAGTTCCAGAACAACCTATGAATGTACTGAGCTCCAAATTTATTTGTCAGCCTAGATGGAATTTGCTTTTCTTAAACCATGCTTTTCCCAGAAAACAAAATCTAGCGTTTTTTTTTTTTTTTTGAGATGTTTACAGGGTAATTTCCTATGATTTTGGGGGGCAGAGTGCTGCAAGAAGCCCTGAGTTGCTCAAAGGCCAGCCTCTAGGTCAAGAGGAAAGCCTGGCTGGCTGGGGCCTAACGTTGTCTGGCCTGTGACACAGACAAGAAATACTCATCCACGTCAGGCCCGCAGTTCTGATAAGCAGGAAGCTCCGTGCAGCCACGGCCGTGTTGCTCAGCTTACATCTTACAGTCAGGAGCACAGACAGCCTCCGTCGCCACACCCTGCCAGCTACATGCTCCTCTGTCCTGTAACACATCTGACTTCAGTACACCCTGAGTCTCCAAATCCCCTTGTGCACGGCTTTCCTCCTCCTCCCTCCCTTCAGCAAAGACCTCTTGTTGTGTATAGCATCACTGCCTCTAACTGGCTGGGTAAAAGAGAAGGCAGGTCCACAGCTTTTTCCCTTGGCCTGATCCAGGCTTGCTTCAGGTGGCTGAGAGCAGAATCCAGTCCACTTTGCTGTCCACGGATGCCACTGTCCTTCTACATGACCTTGACACGAAGTCCCTGTATCAGGGCACCGAGCAGTGGTAATTCAACCGCACGGACAACCGCAGTGGTGCTTCGCTGCCGCCTTCCACACTCCTCAGTGCTAGGAGCACCTACTCTTAGTGACAGGTGACGCACCTGCTGCTCTCCTAGCAGCCTCTTCTAAGTTAAGAAACAAAAAAGAGCAGTTTCAACCCTGATGGATGAGCTTGGTGGCAAAGAGGAGCCTCAGCTGATGAGAAGGGCCTGGCTTTTCCCGCTCTGCTCCATGAGTCCTCACCCATCCTTTAGACTGACCACTAGAGCTACCCCCTCTTGCCTTCTCCTGTGACTATAAGCACCACAAGCTCCAAACACCACTCCTTAGAAACAGCAGATGAAGGGCTGACCTTGGCTGTGCCACTGATCAGGCTCACTCCTTCCTTGGGACCCCCCCGTCTCTCCTTCCTGAGAGCTCTGACCATCACCACGCCAAAATAACTAACAGGCACGCTGCCTCGAAACCTCGTGCTTACATCTATGCCACTTAGAGCAAATAAAGCAAATGGCTAGATTTCTTATCTCTGGACACGCGGAGACACCCAGGAAGTGATTCCCCTCCTCCTCCTATGTTTCTTGCCCACAGTGTCCACTCTTTGGACAAAAGAATCGGGGACCAATCCATGACCAAACGCACAGGTCATGGATTTTTTTTTTACCTCTTCCTTCCTCATCCTCTTGACTTAGAAGTTTCAACATATATGTTTTTCTGACCTAAATTGGCCTTCAGTGGAAAAAAAGGTTCCACTGTTCTCTCTCATTGAGTTTCAAAGCTAAGCATCATCTCTTTGCTGTTGGCAGTGTTCTGGGAATAGTGATATATTTTGCCCTTCAATGAATACTTTTTTTAGACTCTGTAGTCAAGGCCCAGATAATTGTTGGTATAGCGCTTTTCAATTTTCCTTGGCAGAGAGGTGGATTACGTAACAAGGCCTCAGTTTCTCATTTTGTAAACTACCGAGAACAGTGCGAACTGTTCTAAAACTAAAGAATCATCATGAGACCAAGAAAGCTGCCATTCTTTGGGGGAAGCACATAACTTATGCAGATTACCCTAGATTATCTGACTTTTTTAAATCCTAGCATACTAACTATGTACAAACTTCTTCTGAAACAGGTTTCTCTTCTAACAGTAGCTCAAAGACAGCAAGCTGGTTTTTAAATTAAGTATTTGTCAAACATTTTGGAGAAGATAAATTTAAGGAAACAAAATTTTGACAGTATTCAGGAAGCACACTAAAAAAAATATATACATATATATGCATTTAGTGTTGATATTCCGGAGGTCTGGATTCAGAGAGCAGGAATCATGGAATCGACTAATATAAAGGGCTGTGTGCGACTGTGAAATGGGGTATAATACCGTCTCTTTTTATCTTTTTCATCAGCATCCTTAAATGCTAGTTTCAGCCTAAAGCCAAGAAACCCAAATCAATATGGAATTTATACAAATTCCACATAGGTGTATATTTTTTTATAGTTATTCCATTTATACACTTATCTTATAGGTGGCAAAACTGACACCCAGAGACATCATGGGTATTACCAGGGTCATATAACCTTGTTGTGGTTTTTTTTTTTAAAGAAGATGTTGGTGGTAGGAGTTTATTAATTTATTTATTTTATGTTTGGCTGTGTTGGGTCTTCGTTTCTGTGCAAGGGCTTTCTCTAGTTGCGGCGAGCGGAGGCCTCTCCTCATCGCGGTGCGCGGGCCTCTCACTATCGCGGCCTCTCTTGTTGCAGAGCACAGGCTCCACACGCGCAGGCTCAGTAGTTGTGGCTCATGGGCCCAGCCGCTCCGCGGCATGTGGGATCCTCCCAGACCGGGGCTCCAACCCGTGTCCCCTGCATCGGCAGGCGGACTCTCCACCACTGTGCCACCAGGGAAGCCCCCCTTGTTGTGTGTTGTAATGAAATGCAGAATCAGGACAAGAATTCAGTCCCTCCAACTCCTACCCCATTACACTTTTCCCTCCACGCCCATCTCCCTATGCAGGAGGTTCCCGGGGTCTAGGCTAAAGGAGCAACGGTGAGTGTGGAAGAGAGGTGAGAAGAATAGGAAGGCTTAGTGATTGACTGAATTAAGCCAAAGGAATCCAGAGCGCTCAAGTGGGAATAAGAAGGGCACAATGCTATCGGATGAATGAAACAGGAAGGATGTTACTCTGGAGAAGGAGAGGATCATGAGTTTAAGGCTCATTCAGTGTCACATGGCTCTCTGCCCGCCAAGACTCACTGCAAGGACAGAGAGCGGACCAGGATTTCAGAAGCAGTGCTAATTAACAGCCCAAGAGGGAAGCTGAGGCTGAGAGAGATACACCAAGGAGGACAGTAAAAAAGGAAGGAGGGCTTCCCTGCTGGCGCAGTGGTTGAGAGTCCGCCTGCCGACGCAGGGGACGCGGGTTTGTGCCCCGGTCCGGGAAGATCCCACATGCCGCAGAGCGGCTGGGCCCGTGAGCCATGGCCGCTGAGCCTGCGCATCCGGAGCCTGTGCTCCACAACGGGAGAGGCCACAACAGTGAGAGGTCCGCGTACCGCAAAAAAAAAAAAAAAGGAAGGAGAGCAAACACCTTCTTGACCACCTTTCCTCAACAGAGGAAAGGTGGTCAAGAAGGTGGAAGATTACTAAGACATTAACTCTATTAAATGGAGCTGAGAAACTGAGTAAGACGAACTAAGAAAGGCCACTGGTTAGACCAGTGGTTCTCGGTCCATGCTGAACATTAGAAGCACTGGTGAGCTTCTAAAAGATACTGACTCACAATCCGGGTTAACGACCATTGGATTAAACTGTATGACCACAGATGACTTCAAAAAGAACAGTTTTATAGTCCTACTTTAAAGGAGGAGAATGGATATATGTACTAGGGGACATCTTGAATGTGTTCTCCAGGTCCTGTATTTAATGGCTACATTTGCATCATTGATTATCTTATTTTAAATTTATGTATGTCAGTGGGAAATAATGTCCTTGAATAACATATTCAGCATTTGGAAACCTCATGCCTGGGATTATACTGGCTGAGCCTCCCACATCATCAAGCAAGTGCTTGAATAAACAGATGGGCTTTGTACAAGTGCCCTGAGAGCCAGGGAACATGATTAGGTTTCAATTCAAGGGAAGTAAACCTCTTGGAAAATACTGTTCTTGTGGTTTGCTTCCTCTTCAACGGATTTTTAAGCCTCGGGCTCATTCATGGGAGACCTTTAGCCAATCTCAAACTCCTCTGATGGTAAACTCGGTGAGAGGTAATGCAAATCGTTATTAGTAACATGATCGCGCAGGTTTACATCTGAAGAGAGACAGTGGAGGACCACACCCTCCCCGCTACACACACACAGGCACACAGTCCTGTCTCCATCATCCCAACACATCACTGGAGTCCTTCCCTAAAGTCGAAAACTGGATTCTAGAATAGCCCTGTCAATTTGTGATGGACCAACCCACCAAGGTAAGAGGTTTGAATCCAGCATGTGAGAATGTCTTTACCTATTCTAAGATAAACGACTCCCAGGGACCAGGCTGCATGTAGCTAGCAGCTTCTTCAATGTTGTTGTACATTTACAACAGGCATTTATTTTAGGTAATTAAAATGATCAATAGTTGATATTTCTCTGGGCCCCTATGGAAAGCAAGTAGTGTAATATCCAAAGCCATGAAGCATCCGAGAGGCAAGAAAAGTTAGGAAGATGGCTCTATACAGGGACATTAACTTCACAGCCAATAGGGTACTAGTGATGATTATAAAATCCGGAGTAATGTGGGGGAAAAAGAGAGGAGATAGAACTTAATGTTTCACTCAAGTTCTGTTCTGAAACAGGACACAAAAAGGATACTGCACCATTTGGTATTAATTATTTTGGTTCATGCACATGGATAATTATTTCTACAGCATTTAAGATCTCTTTAAAACAAACGTAGTTTGCACATACACACCCACCTTTTAAATTAAGCCTCTTAACCCCTTTTCCAGAGCCTTGAGGAAATTGCTGATGGATTGTCTCAAGGGCAGCACTCTGGGAGTAAATGTGGATTGTAGGCTAAAAAATGTAACTGGCCCCTAAAACTTGTATAAACAAATTAACGAAAAGGACATTACAGCATTGAGGGTATAAACAAGACGACTCTTGACTTTAACTTGTAGATTTGTTTTTAATGTTCAAGAATAAATTTTACTCCCAGAAGATTCCACTGTTCTCTCTCTCCCCAAATTTCTCCTCCTCCGTTCCTCCTGTTGTCTTAATGTCAGACCCACAATTCAGTTGCCCAGTTTGAACTCATTGCATGAATCCTTATATTGGAATTTCCTGTGAGGCTATACTTGAGTGAGGAACTTCTGATCCTAAAGGATCAATGTTTCTGGACTCCTAGGAATCATTCACTTAAAGTGTTTCACCTTACTGACGCTGTGTGCCCACAGCGATAAGAAAGCAGTATCTGGGCTTCCCTGGGGGCGCACTGGTTGAGAGTCCGCCTGCCGATGTGGGGGACATGGGTTCGTGCCCTGGTCCGGGAGGATCCCACATGCCGCGGAGCAGCTGGGCCTGTGAGCCATGGCCGCTGAGCCTGCGCGTCCAGAGCCTGTGCTCCGCCACGGGAGAGGCCACAGCAGTGAGAGGCCCGCGTACCGCAAAAAAAAAAAAAAAAAAAAAAAAAAAAAAGGCAGTATCACATTGCATAATTACCTGGTGAATTTGGGCGACTCTAGAAAATTCAATGGCTTCCTTTACCCTGCACCTTCCTGGTCTGACTTGTGGATGCCCTTAGGTTCCCTGTAATAAGCTGGCCAAGTCAGACTTCCTGCAGACTTTCAGTACCTCATGCCCTGCAGAACTGCTAAAGCTTGCTTCAAACCAATGCACAAACTGAAGGCAACGGAGGCCGTTCTTGCCCAGCCGCCCCCCATCATTAATCAGCTTGCGATGGAGAAACAGCGCAACTAGATCTCCTGAGTGGACAGGATCCGAGGCCCGGCTCTCAAAACTATTTGTAAACATCTGGAGCATTACGCCCCTAAAGCAAGAAGCTAGCTCTAGTCTGGGCACTTCAGGTAAAGGATAGCGCTACCACCGGGAGACATTCCCGGGAGGTCATTCAAGTGTCCACCTGTTAGCCCTGTTTTCACAGGCTCACACTCTCTCATCCTGGTCCTGGTTCCCACCCTCCCCTCCCACTGCCTTGGCCTCCATCACCACCATCATCATCACTTCACTCCTGCCTGGTCCCTCTCCTATTATCACCTTTCCCCTCTGGAGTGAAACAGAAGGACACTTTCCTTGCCTCTTCCTGCCAGCAGCATCTTGGAGATGCTGCTGTCTTTTTTTTTTTTTTTTTTTAAATGGAGGGTGATGTTGGATAGAGAAACATGTCTGAAGCCTATGCAGTTAAACTAAGATTTCAGATCACTTTTGTGTCAGGATATAACGTGAAAATCTTACTCTCACTCATACTATACAAGGTTCTCTACTCATATAGATATTATACTCAGTTTATGGCCAGGCTTAAATTCTAGCACTTAATTTCATCCCCTATTCATTCACTAACAAGCCTTTATTGAGTGTCTACAATGTATTAACAAGAAGTAGGAATAATAGTTAATATGTATAAAGCACTTACTACACGCTAGTGTTTTATATGGAAAGTCTCATGTAAGGTAAGCACTCCCCTAGTTGTCATAACATTTGATTAAATGAGATGATTTGTAGGTACAAGTACAGAGCTATATAACATATATGTGTGTAATTCCTTTGTAACTGTTATCGCCCCCATTTCCGTCCCGCCCCTGCCTATTTTTCTCATCACGCTTACTACATTATTTCATCCTTAACAGAGTTTTTCTGGAAAAATGGATGCTTATTAGATGTCGGCTGGCCATTCAGCTTCAGGACTACAAGTGGAAAGACACAGAAAACCTCAAGACTCTAAGATCCCTGAGGGCAAGCAGATGTCTTTCTTTTCCCCACCCCCAATGCCCTGGCACAGTGCCTTACACATACTTGATAGGCACACGCTAAATATTTGTTACACAAATCAATTCCATGATGTGCTAAGTATCACGTCTCATAATAATCCTGAGCATTTAATAATACTTGCTGACTGGGCTATTCTGGTGCCCCACGTGCCACTGAAAGATGCGAAACAAAATTCGGGGTCAATTCAAGGTTCCACTATGAGTAAATAAAGTTTGAAATGGGACTTAAGCCAGGGTTTAAATTAGCAAAAATTGATGCTCTTTGATGTGAATTGATCTATTCAACACGGTCAGTCTAACCACAGAAGAAGGCAAAGTTTCTCTTCC
Organism: Delphinapterus leucas; assembly: GCF_059928025.1. Classification (NCBI taxonomy): domain Eukaryota; kingdom Metazoa; phylum Chordata; class Mammalia; order Artiodactyla; family Monodontidae; genus Delphinapterus; species Delphinapterus leucas. The sequence goes on from NC_143138.1 coordinate 12,604,361, forward strand.
ACACAGAGACTTGAGTTCTTTCTGAGATTTTTAAAGTGGAGCAAAACCGGTGGGTATGTTTCCACCTCCACCATTTAAAACTAGCTAGTTTTCACTGCATTCTCAAATTTTACCCATTTTCCCCTCCTCTTAGCCACTCCTTTCTCCATTCTAGTTTGTTTATTGGATTCACTTGGGGTGGGGAGTGGAGGCAGGAGTGAGTTTGTAAACTTTTCATTTCTCCCCAGGCAAAGGGTGACACGATGTTAATTGGGGGGCCTGCTGAGATAAGTACCAGAACAAGAGTTAACGGATAAATATTAGGGTCATAACATCTGGTGAAATCTCTCTATTAAGTGACTGTGAAATACAATAACAACCTGACATGGCCACGTCAGTGGGAGTTTCTCAGGGCATCTACATCAAGCAGGCCCTAGAAATCATTTTGATTATGAGACAACACATTTGGCAGCAGGAGATGGCTTTAATTTCTAAGCTTAGAGCTTAAAACTGTTCAGTTTACTAAATCCACCATCTAGAGTCTATTAAAGGTGGATCTCGAATGACGACTGAAGACCTCCTGGTATTTTAATTACACTCAACACATTGGCCCTTGGGCAGCTGATAAAACTGAAGTCAGACAATCAGAAGTACCTTATTTACAAAAAAATAACTCCCCAAGTTGAATTCCTTGTATTTGATGAAGTCGGGGGAGGGGCGGCACCATGTTTGAAATGATTTCATGCCAAAGTTCTGGATATTTTTAGGTTGTAAGACAAAGGCATGGTTATCCCCCAAGAGCCCAACAAAAAGTGTGGCACTGCATGAATACCACGCTGTTCATGAGTATTATCTTCTACTTACAGTCCACTATTCATTAGAAAGTGATCCATTCACTGAGATCATTCAACGAACACTGTATGGACTGGGAAGAATAGGGTCATGGGATATGAAGTAGAATATGACCTGGTGCCTTGTCTCCTTCAAAGAGCTTCCCATCAGGAAGTGGGGACAGAGGGCATGACTGGTGATTACTGCCCAAATCTTCCCAGCACGATGGTGCGAAGCTAGGGGTGTGCGTGTTGTGGATTGAAAACACAGGTGTGTCGTAAATCAGCACCGAGTTTTTTTTTTTTTGCAGTACGCGGGCCTCTCACTGTTGTGGCCTCTCCCATTGCAGAGCACAGGCTCCGGATGCCCAGGCTCAGCGGCCATGGCTCACGGGCCCAGCCGCTCCGCGGCATGTGGGATCTTCCCGGACCGGGGCACGAACCCGTGTCCCCTGCATTGGCAGGCGGACTCTCAACCACTGCGCCACCAGGGAAGCCCAGCATGGAGTTTTTAAAAACAGTATAACAAGGAGGGCTAACACTGCACTATTGGTTTTCAAAGTGCTCATTCTTCCTTCTGCTTTATACTAGAGAAACATCAAAATGACATTACAGGGGCTTAACCTCCCTAGATCTGTTACTGGAAGAAAATTACAACAAAATTAGAAAACCTCTTGACAAAGTATTTTATTTCTCATCGGTTTTCCAATTCTAATCAATTCATAGCACTGACTACAGTCAAAGAGTACATTCAAACTTGCAAACTGTTTACAAGCAGCGTTTAGGTAAGACAATGGAAATCCTACTGCATCCAAAAAACCTGAAATGATCTCATATTTAATAATTACCCTTTCTTTTCCTTCCCTTTCTCCTGCTGGAGAAACTTCCTGCTGCTTCTCTACACTGGTGTGGAATTACTTCTGTCTGAGTCTAGATATTAATCACCTCCACTTACATACTTGCCTGTGATGGGTCCATTCAGAGTCCCCCGTATGCACCCTCCCCACCTACACCAAAGGGAAAAAAAATTATTGTCTGCTTACTTCTTTGTTCCCCTGACTTACAACTCATTCTGACCTCTTCTCAGCATCAGGGATTATGTTTATTTTTGTAGCTAAATCTTGGTCGGACCAATAGCAACATTAAAAAAAAAAACAAAAAAACTCAGATGTCTACCTTGTATTCCCTGTGAAGCCTTGTTGATATGGAAAGGGGACCTTTGCGGTGAGTTTTCATGACATGTCTGCCTGTTAAAAACACTAGCATCGACATACATATACTACTGAATGTAAAATAGTTAGCTAGTGGGAAGCAGCCTCATAGCACAGGGAGATCAGCTCGGTGCTTTGTGATGACCTAGCGGGGTAGGCTAGGGAGGGTGGGAGGGAGGCTTCAGAGGGAGGGGATATGGGGACGTATGTATACATATGGCTGATTCACTTTGGTATACGACAGAAACTAACACAGTATTGTGAAGCAATTATACTTCAATAAAGATCTATAAAAAAAACCCAACAACAACAGCAATAATGACAATTCTACCACCACCTCCACCTGCCTGACCACATGTCTTCCTGGAGGCTAGCCAGATACTGGCAGTTTCCTAGGAAACAACATTATACCACACAGCAATACCACATCAATTCAGAACCCTCCACCTAGCTCAACTCGGGCTCTGGCATCCTATGAGCTGACCTCTTTGCTATAATCAGGAGCACAAACGGACTTAGAATATAACAAAAGCGACTCCTGGATGTTGTGGGTTGATCAAGAATCTCAGAGACACTTAAAAATATAAATGCACTGAATAAAACAGACCCAAACCTCCAAGCATCCCACGTGTAATATATTCACAAACATCCTGTGGAGATTCTGGCTCAGAATAGAAGAGTCCTGGTTTTAATTAGCTACTAAAATGGAGGACTGACTTTAAAAAGTACAAACGTGTGATTTCTTTTTTCGCTTTGACTTTCAAGAATGATCTTACGCATTCAGTCCAAACCAGAGAGTTGTAACTCTTAGTGACTTTCTCTCTCAGTTATCCTGGGGGAGGCTTCCTGCCCTCCTCGGCCGCCACGCCTGTTTTAACAGACAAGCCATGTAGCATAACACAACGGTGCTGCGAATGTTAGTAACCTTAGCAGGTGCACGCAACTCTCACGGAAAGCATACATTTCCTTGTCACTATTAATCATGTGAAGTGTTGACAGTGTGGGATAACATCGTGTATGTTGACCCTGGGGAGGGAGGTCGGGGGAGAGATGGGGCAGCTCTAAATTGCTGAGTGACTGTGTTTATATACATCGCACCTTGCAGGAAAGATTTCATTTCTGATGCACAAATCAACTGAAGGATTCTGATCTAGGCCTGAAAACGCAATCTCAGGTCTAAAAATATGGGGCAAGGCCAATGAAGGCATATGGTTCAAGTTGCCTGATTTTATACACTTGGTATACACTAAAATTTGACTGCATAGGTCAAATTTTCCCAGAAATGTGAAATCATGCCCTTCTGAGCTCAAAACTTGTGGCTAATCATCGCTCGTCCCAATATCCATTCTCCTCACTTTTCTTAGAAGTAGAAACCTTGATTCTGAACGGACATCTCTCCGCCCAGCTGAAAGGCTTATCTTCATCATCCCTTGCAGCTAGGTGTACTGAGACTCAATTCTAGCTGACATGAAGTCAACAAAAATGTGGTATGATACCTCTTGCAAGTATCTTTGAAAAAGGTGGCCTTCCTTTTCCCTTCCTTCTTCCTGGAATGCTAATGTAAAGGCTGGAGCTTAAGCAGCCATTTTGTACATGAGAGATACACAAAGGATGGCAAAACAGAAAAGATAGGATTGGGTCCCCGTGCCTGGTTAGCTGCCATATCTGTCCTGGAATCCTACCTCCCAACCCCTTTTATGTGAGAGAAAAATAAATGTCTAATTTTCTTAGCCTTTGTGTGTGTGTGTTGGGGGGATGGCATGGAACTGCACCTAATCCTGTTACAAATAGACCTTAGAGGTCATAATAGACTTCATTTTACAGGTAAGGAAACTAATGATTAAAGATCAACATTGATAAATGTCTCAATCAGGGAAGCAGTGTTGGCAAATTAATTACACTTCTGTTTAATCTTCTACTTCTAAAGATAGATGATGGAAGTTCTATTTTATATGCCCATCAGTATCTGTTAAATGAGAGTAGTTTTACATTTCACATGTATCTGAATTTCTGAACCTCCAAGGTTTTCCAACTGGCACATCTAATCCCAAATCACACACACTCAAGGAATAAGATATTAAACAATACAAAATGTAAAGAGAGGGCTTCCCTGATGGCGCAGTGGTTAAGAATCCGCCTGCCAATGCAGGGGACACAGGTTTGAGCCCTGGTCCGGGAAGATCCCACATGCCGCGGTGCAACTAAGCCCATGTGCCACAACTACTGAGCCTGCGCACAATTACTGAGCCCGCCTGCCACAACTACTGAAGCCCGCGTGCCTAGAGCCCGTGCTCCGCAACAAGAGAAGCCACCGCAATGAAAAGCCCACACACTGCAACAAAGAGTAGCCCCTGCTCTCCACAACTAAAGAGAGCCCGCGTGCAGCAACGAAGACCCAATGCAGCCCAAAATAAATAAATTAAATAAACTTTAAAAAAAATGTAAAGAGGCATAGGAATGAATAGACTTGAGAAATTCTTTCCTGTTTTGTTCATTAACTGGCACATGTCTTAATCTGCATCTTAGTACATAAATCTATAAAATTATATTAATTTGCACTGATGTTTTAGAGAGGGCTAAATGAAGATTTTCAAATTTGGGGGATGAGTCAGTATCTGAAATGTTAAAAAAAGTATCTTTATTTCAGATGCAGACATCGAGAATGGACTTGAGGACCCGCGGAGGGGGAAGGGTAAGCTGGGACAAAGTGAGAGAGTGGCATGGACATACATGCACTACCAAACGTAAAATAGATAGCTAGCGGGAAGCAGCCGCATAGCACAGGGAGATCAGCTCGGTGCTTTGTGACCACCTAGAGGGGTGGGATAGGGAGGGTGGGAGGGAGATGCAAGAGGGAGGAGATATGGGGATATATGTTTATGTATAGCTGATTCACTTTGTTATACAGCTACTAACAGTTCTGTTATACAGAAACTAGCACACCATTGTAAAGCAATTATACTGCAATAAAGATGTTAAAAAAATAATAAAGTACAGTTTATGCTGGAGATGAGAGGCTTCCCTAATTTGGGAGAATATTAGGACAGGCCCTAAAAATTCCATGAGGCCCACAGCCTCAGATTAGTGTTGAATCACTAGCTCCTTCGGGGAATAAGAATGTGAATATTTGTTGGGACCAAGGGGTTTATGGAGCTATTGTGCTGGACTCTATAAGCTTGACTGCTTTTTATGCATCTTACACAAAGTGAAACAATAAAGTCTTTTTGAAAGTTAAAAAAAAAAGTATATTTATTTCAATATGCATGCAAGACAATGAGTATACTGTAGCTGTAAAACACACTCCCAGGGGCTTTTACAGAATAACCCTCTGAAACTAATGGATATTACTAAACTGACAAAACTCAGTAAATTCAATTAATGAGAAAAAATAAACTAACTGCTTTTACCTGGGGAAGCCGCATACCCCCAGCCTACAATCTTCACTTCTACAAAACACGCTGTGGTCATTAAAAATAGAAGGAAACTTTCCCCCTTTATGTTACAGTAATTTCAAATTGTCTACCTAGTCTTCTAAAACTCCTCTTATTTTAAAATATTCAGAACAAAAATTGTAACAGAGGGATGGGCAATATGTGGTTTCCCCTATTCTGCTCTACCTCCAGTAATATCTCTGCCTACTCCCAAGGACAAATAAACCTAATATCCAACAGAGTTCTTTTGTCCCCTAGATATGGCCCCAAAGTTTGGAAGAACAATGTGCATCCTTGCAAATAAAAGGCATGCGCCATGGAGCAGCAGAGTCAATCTTGCACTGCGTGATCAATTTTACTTACTTGGTGAATGCCCATAGGTGGGGTTAACCTCTAACATTTGGGTGCATCTACTGTTTCACTCTTGGCTTCTCAGCAACTACAGACATTTAAAGATGTACAAAAGGGCATAAGTCTTCAGTAACCTCCACCCTCCACAAGCATCTCTGATAATCTCCAACGTCTGCTTAAATTCTAGCTTACCTTAAAGATAAACTGCCCTTCTTTATTTCATTCCACCAGGACTGAACTCTTTACTGGAGACTATTTGCTTTGGAAAATGAGTTTTCCCTTCTTCTGCAAAGGATGACTGCTGTGTATAATGGTCTCTGAAATGCTAACGGAAACCAAGAAATCGCCTGTCATGAACTATGAGGCTATTAGTTATGAACAGCAATATTGATATTTACCGTCTGACTTGTCATGCTGGGGGGCAAAGCAGAAAAAACCTGGATTTCCCTGACTTCTGTGCCAAGATAAAGAAACCATCTGCATCTCACCTCTTCTACCTTTTTAGACAGGGAAATAATGTCAGTGGTGATAATGGTGTCGTAATTGCCATTCAAAGCACTTTCACGTGATTATCTGACTTGCTCCTTGCGGGAATCCCGCACGAGGTGGGTATTATGAATACTATAATGTCCAGAAGAGAGAACGGATACAGAAGGTTAAATGATATGCTCCAGGCAACCCAGATGGAGAAGAGCGGGGCTGCTGCTTCCACGGTCAAGTTCTGGAGGAGCCGTTCTTTCCACGTTAATCACTTACCCGACCCCTCTACCCCCGCCGGACACAGTTTTTAAATGCAACTGGTTTTCATTTGGGTCCGCTCTTTTCTTCACTAATAACAATCAAAGCTCTGAAAGGTACAGCTCTATTAAAGAACAGAAGCTGCTGAAACTGCTTTCCTATTGGTTTTATAAAGTTTCAAGAGCAAACATTAAAAACTGAGTAACGAAGCAAACATTAAAAACTGAGTAATGTCCTAAAAAGAACGAGCACACAAAGATGGTCTTAAGAAAAGTTGAGACAGCCGTGAGAGAAGAAATAAGTTTTTTTCCAGATGTCTAGGTTATCACCAAAACTAATATTTGTAATGTAGAACTAAAATATTTTTGTTTTTTCTGACCTAAAAATAAAATGTGCTCATATTGAGAAATACAGAAACTTAAAAAACATAAAAATTGCTCATAACCCCACCAACCTGATATATCCGTTATTTACATTTTGATTATTTTTGGTATGTATACGCATAAAATATATAATGTGTATACATAATATATATAATGTATATACATATTTAAAGCTCACATTTACCCATGTATATTTACAGAATTAGAATAATTCTGAATACACAGTTTTAAATTCTACTTTCTTTCATTAAACACTGTATCGTAATCCGAATTACAGGATGGAATCAACTATTTTTTAAAACTAGTTAAAGACCAAATAAAACTGGAAAAACCTTACAGTACAGTTTGCAACTAATTGTCGGAAGCCCTTGGTAAGTAATTTTGGCATATAAATTAATGGAGCTAAGTCTTAATCAGCAAGTACTGACTGAATCCAGAGCAGCTGGAATCTTTCAGAGAGGCAGGCTTGGGGATGTGGTGGCAGGTAAGGCAGAGTCCCTGATGCTGGGAGCTTACATTCTAGAGTCTCAGAAATCAGGGAAATACTGCAAATTTGAGTGAACTGGGCTCGATTTGCGTTCACACTACCTGGAAAGAATGGTTTTGCAAAGCAAATGAATGGTATAAACTATACTCTAAGAACAACACTCACTCACAAGAAGGAACCATAATCACTGTAAAAGTATCCAACTGCACACAAATATTTCGTTAATTACAAATGAATGTCACTCAGGCACCTATATATGCTAAATACGAGCTAATACGGGAACTAAACATGATGGCGTTACATTCCTTTTATGCTTCTGACTTTCTCTAAGCATGTGTGAATACGAGAGGATTTGCTGCACCAAAAACGCTTACGATCTTTGCAGATGTTAATATTTCTAATTAACACGAGTCCCATTTCAGCTGGTCAGGTAAGAGGAAACGGGATAGCAAAAGATATACAATATGCTGATCTGCTCTTCAAAGCACCAATATTTAAACTGAAGTGACAGAAGTGTTTTAATTTGGTTTAATCCCAGGTGTCTAAAGAGGTCCCAGAAATTTACACATTTCTTTGACTCCTTTCTCTGCTGGACCACGTGATATTGCAAAATTTCTGTAATATAATGACTGTCTGATTAAATCCAGGGCAGGCCAGATTCAGTAGCCAGTTATCTCTACATAATATTGTTGATACAGATTTTCTTAAATCACATTTTCTTAAAGTCAACCAGTCAAGGCATTTGGCAAACCTGACCTACTTCTCTTTTATAAAACTGGAAGGAATATTAGAAAAACAGAAAGCTGAGCATCTCAATGAATGCCAAGAAGAAGGCTGTGCTTTGGAAGAAAGGTTGGCATGGAGCCTGGATCTTCCCACGTCCCTGGCCTCCTCAGAGCCAGGGCCGTACCAGTGAGACAGAAGAGAAAGGCAATTAAGAGAAGCAGAAGATACGGAGAGAAAGAAGAGAATGAAAAAGAAGTTGAGAGAGAACGAGAGAGAAACTCACAGGTGGAAGAGATGGGTGAGCTAGGAAGAAACTGCAAAGAGGTAAATCCCTCCAACACAGAAATGCAGTAACTCCATTGAGTCCATCATACATTTAGCCCCAAACCTGCCCATTTGGAGAAAGTGGATTCCATTTGGCAAAGGCTGGCAGTAATTGTCATTTCTGAGATGCTGAGGGCCCACGTATGCAACCCATTCACTCTTTTATGGTAGTATTTAATAGCCAAGACTCTGAAAATGTGGCTGGGGTAGAGTGGAGAAGGTAGGGATGAGAGCTTTCTATGGCAGGAAGGGGGCATGTGATATGATGTTGGACAAGAGGCCCAAGTGGATGTCCTGGTCTTGCCACCTAAGCCACTTCTGTTTAAGGCTCAATCTAGTCCTGGAAATCTGCGACCATCACTTGTATTCTTATATCCACTACGGCTTGACGGTACAGTTCTACTTACGGATGATCCGGCCACCACTTAAAAAGGATCTAACATTACTTGTTTGTGCCTTGGTTTTTCCATTTATACAACTGTTATTTTATTTTCTATCTGCCTCATGGGAATGTTGATGTGCACCAGCAAAAGGCAATTATTAGCAGCAGGTAAGTGAAAGGTAAATGACAAAGAGACCCACATTTCCGGGTAGATGAATCCAGCCCATTCCGGGAGGCGGTTTGGAAGCCACTTCTTCATGAGGTTAATGGCAACATACCCAGGTTAGGCCTGCTTATCCCCTCTGTGTCCATATGAACTTTGTAGCACTCTTCCTATTGCTGATAACAACCTAGTTACACATCGACATGTAATATCAGTGTTTGTCTACAAATAGACAACACTGCACGTGAAGCACAATGACGTAAACCGTGTGATAACATCAAAATGACACGTGAACGATGTAGCAATCACTTGATAAACAAACTCCTTAGAAGTTGCTCTGCACCTAGAAGACACCAGAAGCTATTAGGGCGGGGGCAGGGGGAAAAAAAAAAAAAGACCGTGTCCCTGTTAAAAAGGAGTTTACGGACCAGTTGGAAAAAGTAAGGCTCACGCATAACAAAATGAGAGGACAAAATCATGTTCGGTTAATTGCAAAACTGCAGAGGACAGTCAATCAGGTAGAAGGTGTATTAGAAGAAACAGTAGCTTAACAACCTCTCTTCCTATAAAACCATAGTGCAAGTCGGCTTAAACATCAAATCTGGTTTCCCACAACCGGTTCACCTGAAAATGGTTTAGCACAACACTAATCCTTTAACAATCTATAAATGCCTCCTATAATAAGTTCCACAGAGCCCTTCCTTGGATTCACAGTGATGAGGCACCTCTAGCACGTTCTTCGATGCTTGTTTTAATGAAATATCATAGGTCCAAGTGAGCATCAATTAAAGAGAAAACGTCTCAAGAGGTATAAATGGCGATGCATCAACAATGGCACGCTACCGCGGGTTAGCGGTATTGAAAGGATGCTGTGAGCAATAGTTCAAGCTACTTGCTTAGGAATGTGCCCTAAAGATGAGCAGTTCCCACCTCTGTCTGACGTGGAGATAAGCTGCTGCATGGGATAAAAGGAGGACACCCCAGCACACAAATATTATGGGAATACTGCTGAAGAAGAAACTCTGAAAGAAGAGAAATACATCTGTTCCACATAGAATACCTTTGGTGAAACCTGCGTGTTTTCTTCTATTTTTCCAAGGCAAAGAGCAGAGCAGAGCATTAGCCAGAACCCCTGAAAACTGCCGAATTTTGCAGAAATGCAAACAGCCTGACGGCCTGCGTGGCAGCAGTGAGCCCTGCTAACTCTGCTTCCCGAGAACACTTCTTGGGCGGGCAGAGAAAAGGCACCCACTCTCCCACATACCTGGCGACGTGGCAGAAGTGCCACAGAGGACAGAGGATGAGAAAGGCTGATCAAGCCAGGACAGCTCCCCGCCCCCAGTAAACAGAGTCCAGATGTGCTCAGACCCCAATACCACATCAAAAGAACACCAAGGAGAAAGGGATACTAAGGAAAGCTCCTGGATTATCAAGAAGGCAGGAGGACTTGGAAAGGATACATTATTGCCCAGGTTCAACTTCTCTGATTCCCATGACTAAGCCATCTTCAACAGAAAACTCTTTTTTTTTCCCCCCCAAGCACAAATTTTAAGAACTACAGCCCTGCTGCTTAGGGTCCAAAGGAAATATGTGCAGGAAAAGTGTCTCTAAGGACACAGCTGTCAAAGATGCTGCAATTCCTTTTATCTACTACAGATGCTACCGTGTATCCGCAGCCCACCAAATGTCCCTCGTGCCTGGTTACAAAGATAGGAGAATTTAAAAATTCTTTATTCTTCATTCTCTCACCCTGATGATCACGGCAGTTTCTGGGGAGGAACCCTTTATTCGATTTTGGATCCTGAGAAATGCTGGGCAGTATGAACTCCTTGTGATTTTGTAAATAAATGCTGCGTAAATTCCCCTGATAATGTTTGTATCTTTGTGTTTTTGTTTTTTTTTCCTGTTTATTGCCCTCCTATGATTGTGAATAATTTAAGGACTCTCTCGAACCCCGGTTTAGCCATCTGTGCCCTATTCTGATATGGGTCGGCCTCACTCATATTAGACCAACATTGATTCGAGAATCAAAATCGTTCAAGCTACTTGTTTAGGAAAATATATTCCCTTGTGAATATATTCCACAGCCTCTATGTTTCCTTCTGCTACAAGAGAAAAGACTGACTAGGGAAAGAAAGAAAAAAAAAAAAGAAACCTGACCAAAATGGACTCTCTGTCCAATTAGCTACAGAGTTTCCAACAGGGTTTTACTTCAGACACTGTGCAATTTAATGCTCTCCACAACCCCTGGGCACTGGTGTTTCCTGCCTCCGCAGCACGGCTGCCTGCAGGACGGCACATGGAACGCTAATAGCACACTTATTATTAGATTTTCTGCATGGTTACATAAGCCTACAAAAGGGGAAAATGTAAATGATTCCGGAAGATACTCTTCATGTGGTTCTCATGAAATCTTTAATATCTTAAGACTTAGAAAGAACCCTCCTGGCAAAAGATACAATCAATTTTCATGCTTCATTAGGACAAAAAGTCCTTTCAGTAATGTCAAGGAAATGGCTATAGACAAAAGAGGAAAGGATTACACCCTGGACGGAACAAAACCCCAAGGCACTTTGGACTAAATCCTTCCTTCGTGCCCACAGCATATTGGAAATGAAAAGGAATATTCGCTTGGGGTCTGTGGGGATTGTACTTGGACTAGTCTGTCTACCCACAGGATTTCACTTAATCCAGCATAACTCGTTATCGATTGGCCAATTTTTTATGAATCTGAATAGACTGTAGGTTAAACCGACCACCGTGTGCCCTCCAAAAAAAAAAAATAACCCACATTGCAGTGACATGAAGGAAACAGCCAACGTAGAGCTTGTGGATGAGGAGGGGCTGGAGGGAGACCCCCATACACTGAGCTTCTTCAAAGGTAAACAAGTAAATCACACCAGTGTATTACTTTCCTTTTAATTTAAAAACTATAGCTCTTCCAGACACTTTCCCTTTATTTATTAAAAACCAAGGATACCAAAACACATTTTTTTTTTTTTTTTGCGGTACACGGGCCTCTCACTGCTGCGGCCTCTCCCATCGCGGAGCACAGGCTCCGGACGCGCAGGCTCAGCGGCCATGGCTCACGGGCCCAGCCGCTCCGCAGCATGTGGGATCTTCCCAGACCAGGGCACGAACCCATGTCCCCTGCATCGGCAGGCGGACTCTCAACCACTGCGCCACCAGGGAAGCCCCCCAAAATACATCTTTTAAGAATGCCATTCACATTATGTTTTCTACCACTTGAATAACTGTTGGCAAACTCTGAATTCCGCCCTCCCCCCCTTTTTGTTTATACCAGATATCGACACCAAATTCTACTTTTCGGTCTCAAAATAACCTGTCTTTAGAATTGTTCAGTTTAAAAGCATTGTCATACTGTAGTTACATTCACTCAAGGAAGTTACCGTGCACAGGGGATGGCAGACATTCCTGAACGGTGAGAAACGAACACAGAAATACCTGCCATCCAGGCTAGGGACCCAGCCAGCTAGTTTCAAAACTGTTTCATTCATTCACTCACTCACTCACGCGAGTGCCCCCATCAACTGATTTCCAGTATCCTCAAGAATTAAACCATAAAAATCCCCGCATATTTAAATAAATAAAATCAATAGAGGCCATGTTTATAACTGCAAATAAAAAAAGCAACATGATCACTATTTCTGCCAAAAGCCAAAAAATATGTCGACCTCAAATGAAGTAAGTGTGAAGCCGTTCCACTGGACTGGACTGAACAAGGCAGCGGCTCAAAAGGCTTTTGCGGACACGTCAGCTGACTGGTGCACATGATCACGTCCATCTGCACAATCGCTCCTTTCCCGATACTGCTCTTCCTATCGGCAAAGATCTAAAGCCAAAGGACTTGCCTTTCTTGAAAATTAAGTACAGAGTTTGAAATGAGCTTCCTACCTCCCACTGTCCCTCCAATCACCAAGAACCTACTGGAGTCAGATTATACTAGCTTCTGAGGTGCTGGAGGGTCACAGGTGGACAGGTTACACTTCCTGTTCTCCAGGAGCCTGCAGTCGTTGTCGGGGAGACAGGCACCAAAAAAAACTGTCCCAGCACACCGCCGGCAATGCTACTCCAGGGCAGGGGGAACAGTGCTCTGAGTGGAGAGAGGGAGAAGACTGTGCAGGAACAGGCAGCGAGAGGGGCTGCCGCTGGGAACAGAGAAGACAAGATCTACACCTGAATCTGGGAAGATGAGCAGTCACGAGAGAGAGGACCGCATTTCCACAACCAGGGAGGAACGCATGTAAAACCGTGGCGGCAGAAGAAGGTGCGGGAGGCTTGGATAATGCTGTGGGATTTCCTAGGGCTATAGGTGAGTTACAGCTGTTGAAAGGAAGCATCATCATAAATCACAGTGTATATATGGAAAAGGACAAGCGATTTAGCTCACCTGGGGACAGTGAAGCCCTAAACACCTTCCACCTACTCCCTGATGGGGAGCGTAATCTCCCGGACCCTTGGCTCTGGGCTACTAGGCTTCCCTGCTGCCCCCCCCCCACACACACTCCCTGCCCACTGCATGCTTTGTGCTGCTACGCAGGCCACTCTCCTTCCTTCTGCCCATCCATGACGGCCTTAGACTTGGAAGCTCAGGTTCAATTCCCCTCCTGCCTATGCATTACTTGCCCACTCCTGCCTAGAAGCTCTATTTACTACCCATACCTCTCTGCTGGCCTGTGCTAACTCGGATGGCGCTTTGTGTCACGACAACAAAATACCTTAAATTTACGTATCACTTTATCACTCACAAAGGTCACATACATCATTCCCTCTAATATCCATAGCAATCCTTTAAGATTGGCATTAGGCCCATTGTCCAGATCAGTAAACTGAGGGTCAGAGAGGTTACATCTCATGGCCATAGAAAATGTAACTTGTGGAGCCAAGACTGGGCTTCTAACCTCCTGAGCCTATGAGCATTGCTCTTTCCATTATACTACTGGGCCCTCCTATCAACCTATTATTAGCATGCTATTTGCTTGGAATAAGTATGTGTTTTATCTTTCACAATGTATGTGATTTGGAAGAATGCCCTCCCATCAAATATATTTCTTTGTGTCCTCCACGACATAATGCACCACAAGCACACAGTAGGGACTCATTCATTCATTTGGTCAGTTTATCAATGCCCGTATACTAAACACCTACTTTGTGCTAGCCAGGCACTGTGGTAGGTATTAGGGAAACAAAGACCAGAAAAACGAAGACTCCACGTCTTATTGGGAGTCAGGCATATGTAGAGGACAGTATAGTGAAGGTTAATAAAAGGCTCTAACACAGGCCTCTATGAGATGCTGGTAGGAAAGAAGGCAGCAGCAGCTCACTGCCCACATGTATATGGGCAGATAAAGATGGGTCATTTCTGAAGATCTCCTCAAAATGGAGCTTCAAAGGATATACTTAATAATTGGCTTAGGAAGTAAGGAAAGAGGGAGGAAGGGAAAATAAGAAAGAAGGAACAAAGTCAGAAAATACAGGAGGGCCAGCATGGACAGTGCATGTCGGCCTGGTGGGGGGGGCGTGGAATATTTCTGCTTTCCGAAGGCACGCATTGGTTGAGCTGTAGGATTTCTGCCAAGCAGGACATGTATTTCTGACTTCGTTCAGGATGCAATCCAGGTGTCCATCACGGACTCGTGAGCACCCCCCGATAGGCCCAGATTGTGTGCACAGTGCAATGAGGCCCTGGGAACAAGGCATTAGGCTCTCCCCTCCTTAGAAGAGAGGCCGGAGGAGACAAATGCAGGGACCTTTACGATCCAAGACCAAGGGACAGAGACTCCATGTCTCATCTGTTCACAGACTTTCAATGGGTGCCCACTGCATGCCAGGTGGACTAACAGTACGATAAAGCTAAGCCTAATAGTCCTTAAATATTATGAGGCAGCAGGCACTGTGCCCTCATTCCAGGCTTATTCAGAAGCTTGATTCTGGTCTGATAGCCCTGCAAGTCCCTGCGTCTGGATCTCTGTGTTTGGGCTCTTGCAGGGAGAGAGTAAGGAATCCACGTGATGTTTTTTTAAAGGCTTCTCTACCTGAAAATGCCAGACACATTTCAGATGTCAAATCTAATGCGACGCTCGGGGTGGGTGACTGATCCATGTGAGGGCTCTAAGTGGGTGTAGAAGCCTGTCTGGCGGATTGTCTTTTCCGCACATGCGCATTCCAGTGTTCACAGGCTCGTAGGCCATAAATAGCTCTTAGGGGAGTGTGAGATTACATCACAGACTCGAGAGGGACTTGTTACCTGCAATCAATGAATGCTTGCCACTCTTCTCCCTAAAAGGGGACTCTGCTGAATGAAGGGCCGCTAGACTCAGCCTGACCCCTTCAAAACCATCACTCTCGTGAGCATTGTTAGGGGTTGAACTGTGCCCCCCTTAAATTCATATGTTGAAGTGCTGACCCCTAGTATCTCAGAATGGGACTGTATTCGGAATTAGGGTTGTTGCGCATGTAATTGGTTAAAAAGGGGTCAGACCAGAGAGGCGTGGGCCCCTGATCCAGTGTGGCTGGTGTCCTTATAAAAAGGGGAAGTCTGGAGTTATGCTGCCATAAGCCAAGGAACAGAGAGGCCTGAAACAGATCCTTCCCCAGCACCTTCAGAGGGAGCATGGCCCTGACACCACCTTGATTTGGGATTTCTAGTCTCCAGGGCTGTGAGAGAATACATTTCCGTTGTTGAAGCCACTCAGTTTGCGGTGCTCTGTTATAGCACCCCTGGGAAACTAATACAGGCGTATGATGTCCTGTGTGTGTGAAGGAATGACTTTACCATCTAGCGACTGGGATTCAGTTGTCATGCAATAACAGAGCCACTGAAGTCCTCTCAGCTTATATCGTGCCTATGCACCCAAACCACAGAATTCTTACTGAATGCTAAAGACAGGTGCGTTATATGATACAGTGACCTGAGCTGTTGCTCTTCCAGAATGGACAACTCTATCACCCAGGTTATCCACACTGGGCATTACAAAGCAGTCCACAATTTCTCAGGTAGGTACCAAAGAGGTATTCAATCTAAGAGCCACTAAGATATTCAATCTAAGAGCCACTGACATTTCTGTGTTGATACATGTCTACACTTTAAAACACTGAGTCATACAGAATGGAAGTTTATTCAAAATAGATCAAACAGCCTGAATTAAGTCTCCACTCATTGATAACTGGCTATTATTAGTAATTTTACCCATTGTGGAACTAAGAATTCCCTTGGAAGTTTTTGCTTTTTCTGGAAATAGGATTAGCTGAGAAAATTAATAATGCAAGGAAGCTAGGGGGTAAGGGTGGGGTAGGATGAGAGGACGGGATGTTTAACTATAGAACTATACATTTAAAAAAATCCACACCTCTTTTATAGCAGTTTTCTGATTTCCATTCCTCCATGGCCTCCAGGGAAGGTGCTGACTTTCAATGTTTGTGACCGTAACCCATGTAGAGACGGAGGCTGGCTTTCCATGATGTGTGTCCCATTTAAAGGAAACATAAATCTGACACCAGGAAGAGCTGCCGTCAAGGTTTTGGGTCTTGGCCAGCATTTTCGGAGGCGGCCTGGAAAGCAGGGGTGGATGGGAGGGTGGGGTTTAGGGTGAACCACTATATGGCGGCAGGTACAGGAAGACTTCCTAAAGAGCCCTTCTACACCTCTCTTCCCCAAGCTGCAGTTCACGTGGCAACTGCTCATCTGGCCTCCCACCTCACCTGACTCTTAGAGGCCCCCCGGCGGCTGGTCTCATGGCCCTCCGCCACTGGCCACTGCATTTCTCTTGAGGGGCACTTTGGCCTAATCGCAGCTTAATCATTCACCTTTCTGACCTCACAGCAAAGAGCAGGCTGGACAAGCAGAGAGCCGGTCCCCAGATGCGGAGGGAGGGGGGGGGGGAGGGGATTGCAGACGTTTATGACATGTAATTTTTTTCTTTTATTCGCGGCACGTTCCACATTAATGCACGTGGAACTGGGAGAACGCCTACTTAGGAACACTGTGTCATACCAAACTTATTTCCACTTGAGCTCTTTATGCTACTAAATGCACTTTTAAATTGTACGTCCTTTTCTTTTTCCAAACTATAAAATTTAGTCTTTCACTTAATGGGAGAGGCAGTAAGGCTCAGTACTCATAGTAAATGCTCAATATACTTCATCCATCATTGATGACAATTAATACTGGATTTATACCCCAATAATTCACCACTTATTAAAACATAATTCTTAAAATATAAGTTGCCCACACACGCTTTCTTGTTTATGGTCATTAGATCATCCCGCTAATAGCTTTGCCTGAACAATAGCCATTTAACATCTAAGTGCCAGGCACTTCACTAGTAACCTGGAGACAGAGATGGCTAAGATACCATCATTCCTGTCCCCCATGGACGATAGGGTTGGTACACAAGGAAATTTGAGTTGGGGCTCTCTTTTCGCCAGCAAGGTAAAGGCCAGTGTGCTAGCATATACAGAAGAGAGTAACCTGCTTTTGAAAGGTTACGAGTGCAATGCCAACTACAGTATACTTCACTTTACTATCATGAACTTGGGTCAAAAAAGGAATTCTTGGGCTTCCCTGGTGGCGCAGTGGTTGAGAGTCTGCCTGCCGATGCAGGGGACACGGGTTTGTGCCCCGGTCCTGGAAGATTCCACATGCCGCGGAGCGGCTGGGCCCGTGAGCCATGGCCGCTGAACCTGCGCGTCCAGAGCCTGTGCTCTGCAACAGGAGAGGCCCGCGTACCGCAAAAAAAAAAAAAAAAAAAAGGAATTCTCCATTTAAAGGGAAAACGTGGGGCAACTTCGCTAATCTGTGAACAGAAAGTTAGTCAATGCCACTTTATACCTACAATTTTCAAATGGTCATGCCAAGGTTATACGAAGTATGTGGACTGTATTCTCTCTGTACTCTGTCTTAAATTCTATTTTGTACTTCCAGGTAATTCAAGGGACCCATGGACCCCACTGCAATTTATATAACAGTACTTTTATTGTTTATATAAAAATATTTTTATTATTTATATAACAATACAAGTGATACCACTTTTTGAATGGCAAGATGATTCCACCTCTTTCACTATCAGAAAGTTGTATCTATGCTGCTTCAGATACACCTGCCTTTTCTGACTTTCTCCATGTACCCAAGACAGTCAAAGCTTTCAAAAATACTCTCCCATTGACTGTTTGAGACAGGGACCCCCTATAGAGATTTGTGATTAAAAAAAAAAAAATTGAACATGGGGTGAGTCCCCAGAAGGTTCTCTAAAAATACTGTGTGACCTTCCTTTGGATGGAGTATGAGATAGAACAAATGGCACAGATGGCAAGGAACATAAATGTGTGCTATCTCTTCATGTCCACTGCCACTTCTATTCAGCCTCAAGACTTCATCCATTCACTGAAAGAGCAAGTGCTCACTGACTGCCTCTCTGTTCCAGACACAGGAAACAGAAGATCTAAAAGACATAGTTCTTGTTTCCAAGTTCATAGTACCTACTATGCAGACACTCTCAAGAGAATAGACAGTAAAAATCCTACATGGGCAGGAAGCACAGCATGGCTCAGTAAGACCACGAGGTGGCAGTCAGGGTGGACTTCTTGGAGGAGACAGCAATATTCAGTGTGCAGAATACATAGAAATTATCATATATGAAACTAAAGAGAACAGCTCTAGGCCAAGGAAGGAATGTGTGCAAAGGCGCATGGAGTCATGTGAGGGAACATGGCCCGTGGAGGGAGGTACAAGTATGGAGTGTCAGGAGGGGAGGAAGGAAGTTGGCAGGGCCCTTCCCTACCCAATATGTCTCCTGAAGGCCATAGAAAATCTCCGAAGGGCTAAGCAGGGTCATTTTCATATTAAAAAGGTCACTCTGGTTCACAGGGTGGAGGATGGTGGGAAGGCACCAAGTTCTACAGGTAGGGAGGACAGTTGGGAGGATCTTGCTTCAGGGCCACTGGGATATCAAGAGGTCCAGACTGGTGCGGGGCAGCGTGGATGGTGAAGAGGAGCCAGGAGGAGAGAGACTGTGCAAGCAGAGCGCACACCACAGGTACTGAACAGCCGGAGGTGGGAACATGTACGAGCAGGATGGGGGCTTCTGGCTTGGCTACTGCCATTCACAGAGAGGATGCAGGAGAAATAATGTAACAGCTTCTTTCTAACCCAGGGCTTTATTTTTTTTGGCGGTACGCGGGCCTCTCACTGTCGGGGCCCCTCCCGCTGCGGAGCACAGGCTCCTGACGCGCAGGCTCAGCGGCCATGGCTCACGGGCCCAGCCGCTCTGCAGCATGTGGGATCCTCCCGGACCGGGGCACAAACCCGTGTCCCCTGAAATGGCAGGCGACCCTCAACCACTGCGCCACCAGGGAAGCCCTAACCCAGGGCTTTAATTTCCCATTTTGACCCTAGGATAAAGTTAAAATATTTTAACTTAGCATCGAAGGCTCTCTCCAATCCGCTACGCACAGTAGGTACTCAATACACATCAGCTGATTTGGTAACCTGAACAGACACACCAGCGTAATTTTCTCCATCTGACAACACATCCGCATTTTCTGAATTACTACTTTGCCTTCGTGAAAGAAGCGGAACAGCTTGGAACTTATTCAAAGAATAAGTGCAAACATTTCTCTGATAACCTGCTAATCTCTAACACATTTTCCCTCCTGATACAGGATTCCAGTCCATTCATCTGATTATCCCCAACAACTGCTCCAATCTTACTCCTGGGTAGGGGCTCTGTCCTCTCCTTCACCCTGAGAGCTATTCGTCTTCCACAAGGTAAAGAATTTCTAGGTAGAGACAGATGCTCGTTCTCAGAGAACAAGCCATTATCCCCAAACACAATGACACATCCCAGGCTCTACAGCAGCTTGCATTATTGGATCTTTTTTTTTTTTCTGGCAAAGAAGCCATAATTCAGGAATCTATGCAAAAATCATTAAGCAAAGGTTGCCCCTCAAAGTTCCCATCCATCACGCCTCCCCTCCCATCCTGCCCTTCCTGAGATTGACGACGTGTCAGCCTGCTGGTACGCACGTCTGCAGCAAGGTCTTCGCCTTGCTTCTGCAGCTGCTTTGTAGCCTGCCGGGGAGGGGTGACAGCCTGCTCACCACGAAAAATGCAAGTTCAGGACTGGAGGTGGCTGAGAACATTTTAACATATTGGCAAAGACACCACAGAGTTAGAATAGTTATGCTGAGAACTTAAACATTCCCTTTCAGATCCGACTGAGTCCTCAACTTAAAACTTTTACATAAAAGGAGACATGGATGATAAAACAACAAATGGGCAGGGATGTTGTGTTCCTCTAGAAAGTCAAGAGAGCAAACGGGAGCTCCCTGAGCTTTCCTGACCTGCCGCCTCAGGCCCACCTGGATATCAGCTCCCTGGTGAAGGAGAAATACCCTTTGTAAGGAGTACAGTGGGAGACAAAAATAAAAAGGAACAAAGAAATGCACATCACGACTAAAAGAGGTACATAGAGAGCAATTAGCATAACTCCTTAGGCTGACAGACTGAATGCCTACAAATAGGAACAGAACACCACTCCCTTACATCGTTTCCACAGATGTCTGTTTCCCCACTATTTCCTTGAGGACAAAGGTCACATCTTAATCATTATAAGTATGACATGTTTAATAGCACCTGATATACAACAGGTGGGTAATAAATGCATCTGGCACAAGGGATCAAGCAAATCCCTGAATTACAGATTGATTAGAAAGATTAATGGCTCAATGATGGTCAAGGACTAGCACTTAAACTAACCAAGAATACTGCCCAGAGGGTGTGTATCCAGCTGAAGCCCAAGTAAGGTCCTCCTGCTGCCCTCCCCCCCTCCCCCGCCACTAAACTGCCACTCTTCTCTGCAGGATCATCAGAAAGCTTAGCCACAGCCCCTCTGGAGGCACAGAATAAACTAGACAACTTAGAGAGACCAGAACTTCTTCCCCTGTACACTCAGAATGTAAGACCTCTCCACTGGCCACAGGGTGGAGGTGGTGCCATGCTCCTCTGAATGGTTCAGAGTCACGCTCAGGCTGTGCTTCGTCAGTGATTCTCAACCAAGGAGGGCGATACCCTCCCACGGACATCGGAAAAGGAATGAGGGCATTCTGGATTGTTATAGTAACTTGGGGACACGTCTAGAATGCAGTGGGCAGGGACAGACCAGGGGTGCTAATTGCACAGTAAGCAGCAAGAGAGTGCTCGTTGCTGAGGACCATCCTGCCTGCTTCCTTGTGAAACACTGACAGTTTAAACATTCTCTAGAATAGATGGCATTGTCCTAGGGTCCTTCTGTATTTAATTCTCTCTGCATAAAGCATCTAATCGGGTTATCAGACATCCTGTCAGGGTCTTCTGTCTGAGGATATCTACAATAGTAACATTGATAGACAACATTTGTTGAGCATCACTGCATGCCAGGCGCTGAATCTTCACAACAACAAATTTGGTGGATACTATTTGTGTGTGTCTGTGTGTGTGTGTGTGTTAACGTGGGCCTCTCACTGCTGTGGCCTCTCCCGTTGCGGAGCACAGGCTCCGGACGCGCAGGCTCAGTGGCCATGGCTCACGGGCTCAGCCGCTCCGCGGCATGTGGGTTCCTCCCGGACCGGGGCACGAACCCACGTCCCCTGCATCGGCAGGCGGACTCTCAACCACTGCGCCACCAGGGAAGCCCCTAAATGTAGGCTTTTTAACTGGAACTCTAGAGTCTGACAACTTCCCTGGCAAAAGGGTTTTCACAAGCATGCTGGCTCTGGAAGGCTCTGGAAAAGCAATATGTCCTATGAACCAGACCTTGACCTACAGGTATGGTAGGAGGAGGGTGTACATGGCGGCAGATGGCTACAGGGGCTTTACCGAGGCCTCCAGGCCTTGCATCCCTTTCAGATTTGTTCCTTCTCTGCCCTACAGGCCCAGCAGCCCAGAGAGGAGAAGTCTGCATCCTTCGTCACGTCCTGATGCCTTCACCTGCCCCCTCCCAGTTGTCCAGGGATTGATTCTTGGAGTGAAAACTCAGCAGCCAGTCACCAGGATTAGTGGTATTTGCGAGATGATTTTAGAGGAAGAAGCTGGGAGGGGGAGAAGCAGAGCTCAGTGGCAGAAAACTCTCTGATCCCCCAGAGGAAACATGCAGCTCTTTCTAGAGGTGATCAAAAACATGCTGGGGGCTTCCCTGGTGGCACAGTGGTTGAGGGTCTGCCTGCCGATGCAGGGGACGCGGGTTCGTGCCCCGGTCTGGGAAGATCCCACATGCCGCTGAGCCTGTGCGTCCGGAGCCTGTGCTCCGTAACGGGAGAGGCCACAACAGTGAGAGGCCTGCGTACCACAAAAACAAAAAAACAAAAAAACAACAACAAAAAAAGAGAACATGCCAGAAAGCTTTGTCTGCCTGGTTGGCAACAGAAATGATGCTGGCTAGTAATCATCAAAAACCTTGCTGCCTTCTCCTTTTCAGATGGCTATTCTGCCAGTCTGTTCAATTTGGGGGAAATTCCAATGCTACCGTCAGAGACAGGACATGTGGGGAGGGGTGCTAAGAGCAAAGACAGAACTCGGGCTCCCCAGCTGATACCCAAGGATGCAGAAACGGGCAGTCTTAAAAGTCCCTTAGAACTGAGCTTAGTAGCAGCTGTAAACTGGATAACTGCCAGTTATAATAACTTGTTTCTAAAATAGCCTAATTTCCTCCCTTCCTCCTCGGAATTCTGAATACCTGATGAACTATTAATGGTCAAATTAACAGTTAAATAAATAATAAATTAATTTTATGCTTACTGATTTGCTAGACATTTTCCCCAACCCATTCTTTATCTCTAAAATCACTAGTCAGTGGTTCTCAAAGTGTGATCCTCAGGACCAGCAAGATCATGATCGCCTGGAAGTGTGTTAGAAATGCCAATTCTCGGGACTTCCCTGGTGGTCCAGTGGCTAAGCCTTCGTGCTCCCAATTCCCGGGGGCCTGGGTTTGATCCCTGGTCTGGGAACTAGTTCCTACATGCTGCAACTAAGAGTTTGAATGCTGCAACTAAAGATCCCGCACGTGGCAAAACGAAGATCCCATGTGTTGCAACTAAGACCCAATGCAGCCATATAAAGAAAGAATTAAAAAAAAAAAAAAAAAAGAGGGACTTCCCTGGTAGTCCATTGGTAAAGGATCCGCCTTCCAATGCAGGGGACATGGGTTTGACCCCTAGTCAGGGAACTAAGATCCCACATGCCACGGGGCAACTAAGTCCACGCGCCACAATTACCAAGCTCGCGCACCTCAACTAGAGAGCCCGCATGCTGCAAACTACAGAGCTCACTTGTCCTGGAGCCTGCACGCCACAATTAGAGAAGAGAAAACCCGCACGCAACTAGAGAAGCCTGCGCGCCACAACTAGGGAGAATCCTGCACGCTGCAATGAAGAGCCCGCGCAAAACAGCAAAAGATCCCACATGCCTCAACGAAGATTCCACGTGCCGCAATTAAGACCCAAGACAGCCCAAAAATTAATATAAAAAATAAATTTTTTAAAAAAAGGAAAGAAATGCCAGGTCTCAGGTTTCACTTTGGACCTACTGAATCAGAAACTCAGGGGTGGGGTCCAACAATCTGAGTTTTAACAACTCTCCAGGTGATGCTGACCCACTAGAAATTTGAGAGCCATTACCATAGAAGTCCCCTTAATGTCCCCTAAACACACCAAAAAGAAATAAGAATCATTTTCTTTCAAGAATCTTCAAAATCTTAGTTTATCTGAGTGAATTCATAAGCAAAACAATAACATGTTGACATTTTTGCTTGATGAAGACTATTTTTTTTTTTAGAACTAAAAGATCACACATTTCCCCAACACAAAAACAGCATATGACTTACAAATTCTCAGGAGAATTATGGTGAGTTGTTTTGTCTTAAAACACATGACTTGACCACCACATTATTTGCCTGCAAATATGTTCACCAAATTCATGATAGGTGACCCATGTGTTTGAAAATCCTGGTCCTAATGGCATTAATGTTTTAAGTCCTGCTCAAGAAAACAAAATGCAATATTTCAGACGGGACTGAATTTTAAAATATGCTTTTTTGCAATTTATCTACAGTAAGTATAATACATTTTCATATAATACATTTCTAACATGGAACCATTGCCTCTTTTCCTGTTAAACCCCCCATCCCCTGCCATATTAAATCTATGCTTGGCCCAAATATCATGGGTCCATACATTTGTGTGGTCTTCTTAGGCTTCAAAATAAACCCAATTCCTGAAACACATCTAGGAGTAAGTTAATAATGTAGTATCTGAAATACTGGTTTCGTTGGCTTGTAGGTCCTTTTGATGGTGTTGAATAAAAGCTGCCTTTATACATTTTTTCTCTGTGTTTCTAGCCTGGCTTCTCAAATTCTCCACAGTCACAACATGACTGGTCAAACATGAGGCCTCCATCACATCACCCTCTGATTAAAGAAGGAGGTACATGTCACTTGAAGGTCCCTTTCCCAAGCATGGACATCATGAACAGGCTAAAATTTTAATCCTTTGTTCCCCAATGGCCATTTCCTCCTGGACCTTTTAGGATAGCTAGAAGAAGAAAAATTACTATTCTCTCCTTAGGAATAGTTTGTAGATCCTTCTCTTAATCATCAACAAAGAGATCCTGGCTCTAAGTCTTCACTGTCTTTCAAATAGTTAAAAAGTTGAAACTTTCAAATACAAGCCCCAATAACTAAATCCATAAAGCATTCTCATAAACTAACACCCACTTTGTTAGCCAGAAGGAGATACAGTAGAAAATGTGGGACCATGAAGAGCTGGCTCGTCCAGAGTCCACAGAAATAAAGATCCATTTATGGCTGCATTTTCCATGCTGGTTTTCCAGGATGGTCCTCAACTTGCTGACTCATGGTATAAGTTTGTGCTTTAACGTAATCAAAGAGAAACAGTGGTGTGTTGGAGCCAGCTTGTACCAGCCGATCGCTAAATATGCAAGCCGAGTGTCAAACACAACCATTATTAAAAATTAAACTATATAAACTTACAATTCAACAAGTTATATTCAAAACTCATCACTCCATAATTATTTTACTCAATTTTACTATTATCTATATGGTTGAGGTTACTTCCATCTACTTGCATAGTGGAGATACTGGGTTGGCCCAAAAGTTCATTCAGGTTTTTCCATAACTTCTTACGGAAAAACCCGAACGAACTTTTGGGCCAACCCAACGCTATGTAATGGTGAGTTACTACGCATCTGTTCCCAATCTCACAGTGGATGATGTCCTGTTGATGGTGTGAAATTGGTCACTGTGGGAGTATTTACATCACAGGAGTCAGCAAATGCTACAAATCCGAATCCCTGTCATCCCCAAGCCAGCAGCTAAACTTTTAACAGCAACTATGGCATCCATTCCAGCTTTTTCTTAATGGGACTAGAACTAGAATTCTGAAGGCGAGAAGAGTAGGGCTAGGGGACTTTCCATCACTACAGGCACAGGCACGTACCACCAAGCCACCTACCACCAAATCATTGTCAGTCCAGAGTTTCCAATTAATCTATTACTGATTTACTATTTCTATGATCTGCGATGGAAATTAGTCTGACTCAGAAACGTAACTGTGTGTGCATCACCAAGAACTCACACAAGAATCATATCTGCAAGAAAAAGAAAAGGCCACTTGACATTTGTATGGACCTTCACCAGGCTCACAGAATTTGATGGATGAGCCCATCATCGAGTCCTCATAACTACTTCTATGTTGAGTTTCATTATCCACATTTAGCAGATGAGAAATGTTAGTTCAGGTGACCCATCCAAGGTCACAATCTAGTAAGTTGCACAGCCAGGACTCACACCCAGAAATCCAAGTCCAGTCGATGTTCCTTAGTTTCTACCACAGATTACTGCTTTTTATGTCAGTCTGTTTCGAAAATGGGAATTTTTTTTTTCAAATGATCAACATCTGGGTTCACTTTTCTCCTTCCTTTGGTTAGCAATGCAGCCAATGACGATGCACCCATGTCCACATGGATAGATAATGACCCCCAACAGCCCTGTTCCCTTCCCGACCACACACAGAAACTATGTCCACACTGCAATGGCCTATATAAATCAGATCCAAACACACTCAACGTGAATTCTTAAAGACGTTGTAGGCACGTGAGCATGATAAGGAGTGTTTCTATGCTTTGGAACTAACTTATTCACACCCAGGGGAAAGATCTGCGGTATCCAATTTAAATCGAATCATAATAGTGAATTAAAAAGCCAGGTTCTTGCATTCAGTGGTAAAAATGGATATATATGCATGTGTGTGTGTGTGTGTGTGTGTGTGTATAGTTTGTTTTATATAGTTTATTTTACACACACACGTACATTCTCCATCGGGGGGAGAAAACTATATACACATACATATACACATGTATGTGTACACATGGGTATATATACATATACATACACGTTTTTCCCCATAGTTTGTTCTTCCCCATTCTTAGGGAGCGATACAGCAGAAAAGAAAAAAAAAAAATCACTGCCCTTTATCAGATATGTACACATTTTATCCTTGCAATATGTCTAAAATGATTTTATGACTAAATCCTGGGAAAAATGTGAAGAATGCCTGGCTAGATACGTGCTTTTCCAGTAAAAACACAGCATTGCTTATTAACAGCAGCATTTGGAGAAGGCTTTTTGACATGATGTACATTTTTGTTTTAGCTTGAGACTAAATCCTGTTTGGATCTAAGTTTTCTTTGGCTTGAAGAGAAAGTTTAACCGATTGTACAAGACAGGCCCTCGGGCCCTACAGGGCATGTTCACCCCCCAGGGCCAAATGAAGTGCTAGCCCGTTAAAGTGCCTCTTGTTCCAAGACCAAGCCAGGGTTAAAACCTTGAGATGTTTTCTCAACACGTTGAGCAGAAATAACTCTAACAACAGGAAAAAAGCACGCCCATCTGTCCCCTTGTCAGGATTTTTGAGGCTCAACTGACTGACCTCGGAGCTGGAAAGCATTTTACAGGCAGTGGAAGAAAAGTTAAATGTGGCCATGGATGGATACAAAGAAATTCTTAGCGGTCCGGAGTGAATCACTAATACTGGGATCCTGAGAATAGATTATGGAGTTTCCATTTTATCTCACAATTTTGGTGGGTGTGTGGTGATGACTTAAAATGATGTCAGGTTACTGAGCCAACATTTTCTTGGAAAGAAATTTCCCTACTGTTTTACTCAAACTGTAAGTAAACGGGGCTGAGGCGCTGGTCCGTGCTGAGGACACTTTAAAGTAATCAGGCTGTCAAATTAAAAGCAAACGCTTTCTCAGCATTGCTGAAGACTGAAATAGTGAAAAGTGCGTTGCCTTCTAAGTATATCAGAGTTAAGTCATTTCTGCCTCATGGTTCCAGAAAACAGGAGGTGGATGTGTACGGAAGGGCCCCTAACTCTCCCTCTAACCCACTAGATCTCAACTGGGGAAAATTCTGTCCCCCAAGGGGCACTTGGCAATGTCTGGAAACATCTTTGTTGTCACAAACGTGGGAGTGGAAGGTGGGATGGAGCTACCAAGCATGCAGTGGGTAGAGGGCGGGGATGCTGCTAAACATCCTACCGTACACAGGACAGCCTCCTGCCCCCATCCTCCCGCCTCCAACAAAGACTTATCAGGCCCCAAATGTCAAGAGCGCTGCTGCTGAGATTCCCTGCTCTCGCAGGAAGCAGAAGTGATCAGCCACAGAATCTTCCATCGCCATTCTAACTGGTTCCTGGGCCCCCTCAAAACCCTTCTCTTCCATGACCTACATGCTTGCTACTCATACTGTGGTCCACAGATCAGCAGTATCAGCACCACCAGCGAGCTTCCTGGAGATGCAGAACCTCACGCCCCACAGAGGACAACGGAACCAGAATGTGCATTTCACCAAGAACGTCAGGGGACTCCTATACACCTTACAGTCTGAGGAGCATTGTGGAAGCATCCCTTTCACCCATCCTCCAGTCCTTCCCCACAGGGCTGTTTGTCCTTCTCCTGCTCACTCAGCATTAACTCTCTCCACTCTGCCCTCCGAATACGCAGATCTAGTAAAAGCAGCTATGCTCTCCAACGTTTTTTCCAAAATGTCCTCTGCAGCAGAGGCTCCCTGCAGACACCAGTTCACGCGACGGCCCTTCCAGGAAAAGGTAGCTCCACCCCCAACAACTCGGAGCGGGCTCCACCACTGCTTCCTCTATCCTCCTTCAAAAATCCCTTCTCTTCTGATGACACAGCCAGGTCCAGATGACAGGGCCATCTGCTTACATTTATTGCTTCAAGGTACCAGTTTTCAAGTCGCGTTCAGCCTTTACAGGTGTTCTGGGTACCTGGCTGACTGGCATTCCAATTTGGTCTCACCTCAACCATGGAATTCTTCAGGGACCACATGGATGGACATCTTACACGAGGGCTGCTGGTTCTTTGATCTTTTCGACAATGGCAATCCCCACCCCCACTTCAGAACATTCATGCACTCATTCATCACACATTTATGGTGCACCCCTTTCATACCTGACTCTGTGCTAAAGACTATTAAGAATACCATGCTGTCCTTGTCCCCAAAAAGCTTACAGTCTAGAAGAGAGAGGAGGCAGGGAAAATCTTCGATTTTGGCACTAGCGAGGGGCTTCAAGAATTACAAGTCAGAGAAAGGCTCAAAGAATGTCATGGTCTACCCTTGCTGGGATGGGATATTTGGGTCATCTTTGTTGGCTAACCCTCTAGCCCACATGCTGGTCTGAGAACCAGGGCCAATGCACAGAAATGAAAATATGGTATGGCGAGTTTGTCATAACACCAAATTTCTATGATTCCTTCTGAGATCATATTATTCTTACTTTGGGGACGTTAAAATGTCCTTTCCTTTTTGAAAAGATTAGGAAAATTATTTTAAAATGTCCTTATATTAAAACAAAGACTTGACATACATATATTAGTTCCCCATCAATTTCACAAAACTAATCCTTGAAAGCTAGCAGCAGCTCTCACGGTCTGCACAGAAGGGCCTGCTTCCATGGGGAACAGTCCAGGTGGAGTGAGTTAGAGTTGCTTTGAAGCCACATTTGCATGGCTCTTTACACAAGACAGAGAAATCACCAATTTTCTTCATTAAAAAAAAGGACTGATGGAAATTACAAGAGTACTTATATGCCCTTATGCCACCCCTTTGTTACCACCACTAATGGAATAAAATGTCTGAGAGCGACTGTGCACATCTCTCCATGAATTCAAGAAGTTCTTCTCATCCCCTTTCCTAGAGGCAGGGGAGCTCCAGACCTTGGGGACAGTGGTTGAAGTTTCAATGGGCCGAGTTGAGAGGTTAAAAGCCCTTGAGGGGCTTCCCTGGTGGCGCAGTGGTTGAGAGTCTGCCTGCCGATGCAGGGGACACGGGTTCGTGCCCCGGTCCGGGAAGATCCCACATGCCGCGAAGCGGCTGGGCCTGTGAGCCACGGCCGCTGAGCCTGCGGGTCCGGAGCCTGTGCTCCGCAACGGGAGAGGCCCGCGTACCGCAAAAAAAAAAAAAAAAAAAAAAAAAAAAGCCCTCGAAACCATATGGCTTTTTTTTTTTTTTTTTTTTTTGAAGAGGGTGCTTTTCCTCTTTGGAATGCTCCTTCCTGTAGGAATTTGCATGCAAATCTGAGGCTGCCTCTGAGATAGAGGATGTCTCTGTCCCAAGTAGGCCCAGGAATGGTCAGCGTGGGTGATTTCTGCTCTTGGCCTCAGAGAGCGAGCTTCCCCTTAGGTTTGTCTTTCCACTTCTCCTCCCAATAAGGTGATTCTAAGTTGCGGGCAGGGATGGGAGGATGAGTCTCTCGCAAGGGCAGCTGGGAGGGCTGGATTTTAGTGACGGCCTTAGGGCTGAGTCCCTGCAGGTCCCCTCCTGCTACCTGTCTCCTTGTGTTTTGATGGGAGAGACTCTACTGAATTTTCGAGCTCACTGACCCCTCTTCCTTCATCTCCCTTGCTGTTTCGTCCTCTGCTATAACACGAATCCTGTCCCTGGTTTACACCTCTCCTTGCTCTGTGTTTTCTCTGGGTGCCTTGTCCACTCGGAACTTGACCGCTCTGCTCTGAAGACGCCCACGTCGCCAACCTCCAGATTCACATTCCCAGCTCCTTATATCTCGCCTGGCGGGCTGTCTCTACAAAGCCCAGAAACGTCCGAAACAGAGCTCAGCATCTTCCTCTCCAAACCTGCTTCATCCACTTTACTTCTTACATCTTCATTATGCTTTTACTAGTCGAGGAGCATGCTATTTGTAGAAAGATCTCAGAAGGCGAAATCACTAAGTTTACAAAGAAATCAGGTAAGCCAAAAGAGAATTTTTGAAAAACAACTGAAAAGTCAAGGTGCTCAATATCTATATTCATCTATTTATCTATCTGTCTAATGTTGGACACATGAATGCATTTTCCTCTCTGGATGCACACTTTATAGAAATCTGATTTTCTAACTAGAATCTAATCTAGAATCTCGTCCCTGACTTTCCTTAGAAGCAAGGTATCAAACAGAGAAGGGAAGAAGGAAAGAAAATTCTTGGATGAAGCACTGAGGACGACGTGAACTTCTGCATTCTCTCTCTCTAATACCTTTGCCAGATTCTCTTAAAAGCATAAAAACTGGTTTAAAAAGGACCGGGAAATCACTGCTAAGTTATTAGGACAATAAGTCTGGTTAGCTAAAAGGAAGCTTACTTCATTAATATTGTACTTTTGTGAACAGGGGGTCAATTTCTCTTTTACTAGGCATGTGAAAACATGTTGTCATAATCTGGACAGTTACTACCTCCTCAAGTCAAGCAGCTGGTGAGTGGTGAGAATGTGGAACTTAACTCTGACAAGAGTGTAACACTTTACGAGCCAGTATAAACTACTTATCCCCCAGTAAGCTGGCTTCTAGGATATGACGCTGGTATTGTTGCAAAGCTTGAAAGAGTGGAAACAGGGAGAGCTGTGGCTGAGACTTTTACCTTAGAGCAGATGAGACAGTGTCAAAAAAGGTTAAACCATCAACAAAAACAACCACTACAGATTTTGCCTCTAGTAGGAGGAGTGCCCACTGGTGGAAACCCTGTGAGTCTCTAGTTAAAGAGGAAAATAATCAATATTGACTTTTAACTGTTCAGTTCTCAGCAGTTGCAACAGAAGTGCAATTGACCCTTGAACAACATGGGTTTGAACTGCGTGGTTCCACTTACACGCAGATTTTTTTCAACAAATATGCAGCCAGCCCCCTATATCCTCGGATGTGACGAACCTATACACTATTTGAGGTTGGCTGAATCCGCGGATGTGGAACCTGTGGATACTGGAGGGTGGACCCAGGACGTGAGCATCCCTGGATTTTGGTATCCACGGTGCGTCCTAGAACCAATCCTCCATGGATACCGAGGGTCGGCTGTACCATGTTTAAATCTCATGAGTGTAACTGAGTATTTTTCCCCCTGTAGGGTCAACAGCCCTGCCCCAGGGATCTCTTGATTCTGAAACCTCAGCTGCTACATTTTCTCAATCACTAGTTGATCCATGTGATTAAAGAAAATAAGATCTTCCTATGTTGCCCATTATTTGTTTCTAGGCCTATCACTTGCTGGTCACTTATTTCCCTAGAATTTAGAGCATTCTCTAAGCACGTTTCAGACTGTTCCCTCTTTCTTTTTATTTGCCCTTTTGATGTAGTTTCATAAAACAGGGACAGTGTATATTGGTCAGGAAGATTTTATGGGTTCTCTAACTTGTTTTTTTTAAATTGTTTTTTTAAATTGTCACATTTACAATGTTTCAGGTGTATGGCAAAGTGATTCAGTTATATATATCGTATACTATACATATTCTAATATTCTTTTCCATTATAGGTTATTACAAGATATTGAATATAGTTCCTTGTGCTATACAGTAAGTAGGTCCTTGTTGTTTATCTATTTTATGTATAGCAGTATGTATCTGTTAATTCCAAACGGGTTTTTAAAAATTAGAGATAACTGGCTTATAGCAGTGTTCTTCTGGGTGACAACAGACACGCCAACTCACAAGCTAAGAACGACAGAAGAAGAGAGACAGAACACATTACTTCTGAGATCCTTACAGCCCAGGATCAGGGCTATAACGCACGCAAGGCTTAGCTGCAACAAATTAGGAAAGCTGGGTCTCCTTTCAAGTGAGAACCATTTCCATGGGCCCAGACCTCTCCCGTTCTCAGTTATCTAACTTCCAGCTCTCACTGACATTAAGCAGGAACAGAGAGCATCTGACGTCAGAGCCGCCTCCTGCCAGCCCAAGGCTAGAGTCTCCCCACTGCAGAAAATGAAGAGGACGCCACTGCACGTGGAGCTTGTGGCCCTCAAAGTTGCTAAGCTTTGGTGCAATTACACATGAGAACTATCTTCTCTCCCCCGAGCATCAAATGGTATCTTACGTCTCTAGAAAGGTTTCACAATACCCAAAACCTTTTTCTCGCCGGCCAAATGAGGCAGGTGGTTTTACTCCAGGCTGAGTTCAGATTTGTTGATACAGAATTTTTAATAACTGTTAAAACAACGTTTTGGATTTTGAACGTCTTGTTGAGTATATATGCATATACATACATAGCTGTAAGGGCGTGTCTATACATAAACATATAAATACAAATACACCCCACCCCCTGCAACGCGCACACAACACTCAGAAAGACTGGGCCTCTAGCAGGAGGTAGAAGTCTGCCCGATCGCAAACCCAGCAGAACGCATCCAACTGTGGACATGCGCCACCGCCTTCACAGCAGAAGCAAACACACAAGGCACTTCATGCTGCTTCATACGACGGCAGGCAAGAGGATGGAATCCCAGGGCCCTGGCTTCCCAGCTGAGAGATCGGGCTTCTGCCATTTCCTAAAGCAGAGGAGCTGACTGGCTCTTCGGGCGAAGCCACTTTTCTATCACGTTTATCATGCTGCTCCTTGTCAGTGCCATCCTCTAACCGCTTCTCCATCCTCCTCTGCCCCCCGCCCCCCAAACTCTCCTGGCCCTGAAAGCAGCAGAGGTATCAGCAGCGGCCAGTCTATGGGTGCTGGGAATTCACGCGACTTCGTGTGCAACTCTTGAAATAAGCGTAAAAAAAATAAAATGGTTTCCCTGCTATGGTTAAATAGCAGGGTTGATGCTATTTCTGGCTTTATCAATTATGCCATTGATGCTATGGTTGATCTTTAAAAAGAAACAAACAAAAAAACTTAAATATGACAACACAGTGACACTGGAGGGAGCTCTAAACGTCTAGTGGCAGGACAAAAATGTTGAAATTATATAGTCTAAAATTTAGAAGAGACGTTCACATTTAGGGGATTGATACTGAGCCGAATTCTGGCTTTTGCTGGTCCGTGTGTCCACCCTTGACAGGGATCCAGACCAGCTGACGGTTAATGATACGAACATAAGCGCGTGCACGGCGGGGGCTTGCGGGGGAGCAAATCAAACTCTCCTTAACTTCAGAGTTCTTGGCCAAAAAAGGAGGCCAATTATTCTTGGCTTCCACATGACCTCTAAAAAGCATTCCCTGGAAATCTTTTCTTGGAGAGCTCTTTTAATCAACAGTATTTAAGAGACAGAGGAAAATAACAAAAGAAGGATCAGAGAAAGTGAAACTTGTTGAAACCGGGCATGTTTTGCTTTCCCATTTTCCAACAGAAGATGCTTTGGGAGGAACGTGCCTTCTAGCTCCACCCGTGCCCTCCCAAAGCCCCCAGTGATGAAAGGACATCTGGCCCACATCTTCCCTGGGGGCCAGACCCAACTAGACACAACAAGCTCTGATCCGACAGGCCGTGCGAGATATTGGGTTAGGGCCATTTCAACACGCTGGGGGTCTCTCAGGCTCAGCCTCCTACTTGACTTTAAAGTCCAAGCTCACTGGAGCAGGGCAGAGCCCACCGAGCGCAGTCCTGTCCTCGGATTCACATCCTCGGGTTGTAGTCAAGCTGTGTCTCCAGCCCCCAACCCACACGCACGCGTACACACACTCCGAGAGGGCCGTTTTCTGATCCACATCCCGTGAAATGCCAGCGCTCCCTCTCAAGCAGCTCATCTTTCAGCCACAGGGGTGTGACTCCAAGCAAGGGGCTGGCAGTACAGGCTGGAAAGACCATCCAGCCGAAGCACACACTCTTTATTTTATATGCATAATGATCACTTTTCCAGTCACCCAGCTTTTAGTCTGGGAAACTTTCTTCCTTCATTTAACAATATTTATTGAGCATCTAAAACATTCGTCCACCACGCTTGGCTTGGAAGATATCCTGGTATTTGTCTAATCTCTCAAAAGCAAGCCTTTTGCATCTGGAGCTCTCGGAATATCAAATGCGACCTGGACACAGGAATCCACATTCCAACCCCTTGCCCTGCCCTGGAATAAGAGTGGGATCCGCGTGTGAAGTGCATTTGCATGTGTTCCCCTGCGTGTCACATGTCGGCAGATAAATCTGCTCTGTAATAAGTATATCGCAGCCACACAAAACTTACTAGTCAACTTTTGACTAAAGACGGTCTCGTAGGGAGCTGTCTACTTTCATCATACTAATAAAAGCCAAAAGGAATAGCCATGAGCTATAAACGACTATATGGTCAGAGTCAGGACCTACATGATATTTTTTATTTTATCCTGAAACACCTTTATTTCCCAGCCTACCTCCTTTCAATTTTCCCCGCCTACCTCCTTTCAATTTTCCCCAGTGTCCACTACGACGTCATGCACCTTGTGGATGGAAATTACCTGAGCTATAATTCAAAAAGCTCTCAAGGAGCTGGGCCCAGAAATGCAACAGACTGGTCACGCAGGAAGCAATAAAACAATCTGTTTTATACAGCCTGGGTTTCATAAATCGTTAGCACTACACGAGAAGCGATCTCAGAGGTGAACTATGCCAAGCTCTCCTTTTGACAGCTGAAGCACCAGGCTCCCGGTTGCTATGGTCGATTGGAGGAGACCCAGTCTTCAACCACAACTCCTGCCCGCCACTCCTCCCACAGATCACTTACAGCACATCCTGTCCCTCCGTCTTGGCTAATATTCATGCATCTCATGTGCAAAGTCTGCTAATGTCCTTTACAGAACACTCAGGCAATCAGTGCTCCAATGAAGACGTTAAGTTTACTGGAGGTGAAAGAAGAGGCAGCAAATGGGGAGAGGCGATGGTGCTGGGGGCTGGGAAGGGAATCTGGGCTTTGGGGCTTTAACCCGGCTCCTCACTTCTTCATGAAACGGCAGTGCATTAACTACCCCGTGCTCTCCATTTTTGGAAGGGAAAGACCGTAAATGTGTTTGGGATGTTTTCTTCTACTTTAAACGCAGACGAGGTTGATGGCCCACAGCCCTTGTTTTCTCTTTCTCTCCACCCTCTATAATTTGCCTTCATTAAATTAAAACAACAGGACACTAAAGAAGTGGAACCCTTGGAGGAATGGTGAGGTGGCTAGAATTTTTGGATTCCTTTTCTCTCTAAGTGAATCACACCCAGAAGAACCCAAGTGAAATAGCTTTTCAAGAAACTAAAGGAAATTTTGAGCAAGCCCTACTGTGATTCACTCCCAGTCAGCTACTAATGGAGCCATCTCTAGTTTCAAGGTACTGCGAAGATGAATGAGCTTGAACTTAACACACGTACTGCATTCATAACCTCTGAAGGCTTTACTAGATGTCCTACTTCCTTCATATCTGCCATATGGAATTAGATCGGTGAAAGTTCACAGCAGGAGGAGGTCAGAGGTCATCCATGGGAAGCTGTGGCTCAGAGAGATGATGAGACGTGGCCAAGGTCATGGAGGAAGTAGCAATGATGTCTTAAGTTTAAAAGGTCCCAATCTAAGGCACTACACTCTTACCTAAAGTTTTAACTTTAGGTTAAGGACAGAAACACATTATTAAAATGTTTTTAAAAAAACATTCTCCCCTAAGGCTATGCCTTTACGATGCAAAATAATATGGATGGAATGACTGGAGTCGGATACTGCATGCAAACCAATGCCTAGGTGGACACTGGAATGGCAGTAACTCCTCTCCCTGGGGCACTCAGAGGTCACCAAGAGATGACCTTCTCACGGTCAGTCTGTCTTAAGAATATGTCGATACATGTTCCTCAAAAGTATCTGTATCACCCTTCAGATGCTGAGGGCGGTTTCATTTACAATATCTTGCTTGCTTATATACATCACTTTCAATTAGATACTGCAAGGTGTTTAGTAAAAACCATACTTCAGTTAAAGAAGTGGAGAAGCAAGGAGAGACTAAAATGCCCAAGGGCACAATACTGTCAGGGAGTCGAGGAATTAGGCTAGAAACCTATGCTCTGAAATCCTGGGTCAGTAGTTTCTCATCACTGGATCATGTGTAGCTAGAAGCCCAGCTGGAGGGTATGAGCTGCTGCACACCCACTGTGAATCTGGGTTAGTCTGGGTGGCCTGTGACGTAGGGGGAGAGACGTTATATCTGTAGAGAGGCCTGCTTGATGAGACTTATGGCAGCAAACCAACGGTAGCTGATACATGGTATCTGAAGGTCAGTATTTCTTGGACCTTCTCAGCAGCTTCTCAGTCTAAGGAGGGAACTGACTCTGAGTAGAGGGTCAGGTGGAACTGGGAGGGATGCTGGAGGGGGGCAGAGTGATGTTGATAAAAAGAGACGTAACAGTGGGAGCATCTACCAACCCAGCCTCTCGGGAAGGCAGCGGGAAGGGACAGTGGGGTCACAGCGAATGTGACTCTGCCATGTTTTATGGTCTGAAAAGAGAATTTTTAACACTCAGGAGGGAAGGGACACACTTCCCTATCTCTGCTTGGTAAAAGAGTAAAAGAATGACCGATCACCAACCCTTTTAACATCAAAGGGCAGAAACAGGAGCTGATGAAACATTCCGGAAGGGTGTCTGGGGGTCATACCATGAACATGGGGAGGGACGGAGGGAGGAGGGGGTCACCACGAGCCTGGCAGAAGCAGGGCTGGAAGGCGCTTGGGAGAACCTTGGCGACATCTCAGGAATAGGCAGGAGGACAAACAGGCTGGGAGGTGGCTGGGAGTTTGAGGAAGAAAGTATTGTCTTATAGGTACCTTAATGCGTACTCCTCGAATGTACCCTTAGGATGGTACAGTCTTGTGAAATGTGACTTAGTGTCTCTTTTAAATTTTTAAATAAACAGTAGTTATTTTATATAATGTCATCACCAAAGCTGGCTTTCACATTTGTTCCCTGCCCCCCTTTTCTAAATCCAGTTCGCTGTTAAATGTGTTCATGTTAAGCTGCTGAGTGAAACATTTCTTTCACCAAATAGGTACCCTGAAGATGACACTGAGGAGTATGCTGAGAAGAAAGAATATGACGAGGACGATGATAAAAGTTAATGGGGGCTTCCCTGGGGGCGCAGTGGTTGAGAGTCCGCCTGCCGATGCAGGGGACGCGGGTTCGTGCCCCGGTCCGGGAGGATCCCACATGCCGCGGAGCGGCTGGGCCCGTGAGCCATGGCCGCTGAGCCTGCGCGTCCGGAGCCTGTGCTCCGCAACGGGAGAGGCCACAGCGGTGAGAGGCCCGCATACCGCAAAAAAAAAAAAAAAAAAAAGTTAATGGTAACTTAGGCCACACCGTCTGATCGGCACCGTCTAAATTCATGACATGTATTTTGTAATTTTCAGAACCTCTATGGCTTTAATATAAGGAAAATGAGGACAATATGGTTAACTAAATTGTCCAAATTCTCAAGGGTAGGTAGCGGAAGTGGGATTTGAACCCCAGTGTGTCCAATTCCAAAACCTACTTCTTATCCTGGACGCCAACAGAATGTTGGGCACGCGGTAGGTGCTTAATAAATACTGGTGATGGAACAAATGAACTGGCTAAAACAATACAGGGCTTCTAACACTTAGCCAATCAAATGACACAATGCACTTCATTCTTCACAGAAACTGGTTACATATACCTCAGTCACTTAACACAATAGAAACAGTCATTATAATTGAACAATGTCACTAGATCGATATTTCCTGCCAAGGAATAAATGGCTCTGATTTGCTTTGACATTTATTTCCCAAAAAACTGAACTCTGCTTTGCCCCGACATTTACAAAGCAGCAGGAGACAGTTACCCTGAGCGGCTGCCTGTTCTGCAGAATTGCCTCTCCTTTTGTCTTCTCTATGCAAAGCACAACCATAATAAACGCAAATTAATAAAAAAACAAAAACAGTAATTGTAGTTGTTATGTGTACCTACTTTTTAAACCTAGTTAAGAATCTGACTTGCAGTTTGTGTAATTTAAAAAGCCAGTTGATGGAGGTCTAGGGTTGTTTCAAGACCATTTTAAAAAGCTCTCAGACATGCAGAAGCCAGGTCCTTCCTGGCCCCTTCACCTCACATATCGGTCTGCGGTTTTTTAAAAAAAAAAAAAACAGTTGGTTTTGTAGAAGCTACACACAAGCGGACTCCCCCTGCTGGCCTTCTGTGGAAGCGATGTCTCGGCTGACTGATGCTGGATGAGAAAAGTAAAGCAAAGAGCAGGTTTAAGCTGGCTCCAAAGCATGCTTTATAATGAACCCTTCAAGAACTGAGCTTGGGTTCATGTTCTTTGGCTGGAGAGGATGGGTATCAAATTACCAAAAACGTATGAAGAGCGTGACCCTAATGGCTGCTGTGAGATAGAAGATGACATTGGGGGCAGGTATAGGGAGACCTGCGTTCTTATGTTGCTTCAGCCTCTTATCTTCTGTGACCCTGGACAAGTCACAATCCCAAGCCACCTTCCTCTCCCCCCTGATTATACTTTCGATTTTGAAATACTGTGACTCCACTGTGTGCTTAATTGAGGTCTCTTCCCTGAAGGAATTTATAATCCAGTGGATGATACAAGGCCTAATATCATAAGCCAATTACAGAACCAAACAAGTGCTGAAAGGCCTTTCATGGAGGAGAAGAAGCTGAGATGACCTTTGAAGAATAAATCTGATTTACAAAGGTGAGGCACAGGAAAACATGCCTTGCTAATCTTGCCTTGGGATTTCTGACTAAGACTCCTTCACAGGCTCTGTCCGGCATTTTTGCGTGTAGTAATATTTGGGAGACGATGTTTTAACCAGTGGTTTGTCTAATAAACCCGTGTAAGGGGATGCTTTCTACATGAAGTCCCCTGCTTTAAGCAGGGTTAATAGACACAAAATTCAGAGATATAAAATGATGCAATCCTTTGCTTTACTAATTTTTCTAATTTTTACTAATTCTTCTTCATTTTCTAAAGGCTTCGGGCCTCCCTGGTGGTGCAGTGGTTAAGAATCCGTCTGCCAATGCAGGGGACACAGGTTCGAGCCCTGGTCTGGGAGGATCCCACATGCTGCGGAGCAACTAAGCCCGTGTGCCACAACTACTGAGCCTGCGCTCTAGAGCCCGCGA
The DNA here is from genome assembly GCF_059928025.1 of Delphinapterus leucas. Lineage (NCBI taxonomy): Eukaryota > Metazoa > Chordata > Mammalia > Artiodactyla > Monodontidae > Delphinapterus > Delphinapterus leucas. The sequence goes on from NC_143138.1 coordinate 12,643,794, forward strand.
GCCACAACTACTGAGGCCGTGTGCCACTGAAGCCCGTGCGCCTAGAGCCTGTGCTCCGCTACAAGAGAAGCCACCGCAATGAGAAGCCCGTGCACCGCAACGAAGAGCAGCCCCCGCTCGCTGCAACTAGAGAAAGTCCACACACAGCAACGAAGACCCAACGCAGCCAAAAATCAATAAGTAAAACATATTAAAGGCTTCATCATGAGCGTCCTTTAAATTGGAAACCTCCAGTGAATGACAAGTATATCAGAATCACATATATTCAGGTCAAACACATCCTCTGTGGAACAAAGTAAATTTAAGTGTTCTCTCATGTGTAACAGTGCTCATCTTGAATGAGAACGGCCAATGCTAAAAGATGTGAAATACTGGGGCTTCCCTGGTGGCACAGTGGTTGAGAGTCCGCCTGCCGATGCAGGGGACACGGGTTTGTGCCCCGGTCCGGGAAGATCCCACATGCCGCAGAGCGGCTGGGCCCGTGAGCCATGGCCGCTGAGCCTGCGCGTCCGGAGCCTGTGCTCCGCAACGGGAGAGGCCACAACAGTGAGAGGCCCACATACAGCAAAAAAATAATAAAATAAAAAAATAAAAGATGTGAAATACTTAGAAAATAAAAGTCTAAATGATGCTTCCTGATATTAGCCACAGCCTATGCTCTTGAAAATAACTTAGGCATAATCAATAATAGTTATATATTACTAACTTTCATGTCTTATTGACTCTAGGTCTAGCTGTCTCTATTAGTCTTACTGTGTGTTACTTCAACATGGATATTGAATTAAAGTCAATGGTAGATCTTGTAATAAATTAGTAAGTATGAAAAAAAAGGGAAATTCAGGGTCCTACTCGTGGGTGATGCTCAGTGAAAGCCCTTGACAATCTGGTTACTGCTGCAAACTGGAGCAAGTTTACGCCCAGTCGTAGCAACACGGACCTGATATTTTCCTATGAAGACAAGCAGGAATCCAGGAACCCTCACCCAGATTCTTCTTGAAGGTAAAAAACAAAACAAGACAACCCTTGCTGACTGCATCAGGATTTAAGAAGTCAGGGAGGGGGTAAGGTAAGGATAGGAGAGAACGAGAGTAAGGGTGCAGGTCAACGACGAGGTTCAAGGATGATAAAACTCTTGCCCGTAACTGACCTGGGAGAGAAATGAATGTCATCGTAGTGTGGAGGTTGCTGGTTCATGATGTGAAAAGAGGGGACCCGGTTTCTAGTCATTCAAAAATCCTGGCTCAGATATACCTCATGCCTCTCTCTGATTTCCTCCGAAGGAAGTAATTTCTCCACCCACTAGAATCCAATCTCGATTCATAACATGATTCCATGTGGTCCCTGTGTTTAAGTCATTGCCTTACCTCCCTGAATAGACTGTCAGCCTCCTTGAGGTCAGTTTGTACGTTTTAATTCATTTCTCTATCGCCCAGGAGCTTGCTTGGGGAGATATTACATGTTAGTTGAACATATGACTAAATGCATGAAATATAGGTTTGCTAAATCAAGGCAGTAAAGATGCTGTTGGATCTTGGATACAAATTCTGAGATGTTATCATCTAAGTTAATGTAAATGTGGATTCCAGGAATCGTGAACTATAGAATACAAACTCTGCCAAGTAGCAGAAAACTTTCTAAAAGCTTTCCCTTTCGCTGTGCATGCTCCCAGGCATCCAGTCCAGACCTTGCATGCAAACACTCAAAGGTAAGAAATTTAGTTGTTGTTTTTTTTTTTTTTTTGCGGTACGCGGACCTCTCACTATTGTGGCCTCTCCCGTTGCGGAGCGCAGGCTCAGCGGCCATGGCTCACGGGGCCCAGCTGCTCCGCAGCATGTGGGATCCTCCCGGACCGAGGCACGAACCCGTGTTCCCTGCATCGGCAGGCAGACTCTCAACCACTGCGCCATCAGGGAAGCCCAGAAACTTAGTTTGAAGTAAGTCAGGTCTTAATCGTGAGAGACTATTAAGATTAATACACTGCCTTAGGTAGCCTCCTGTGTGTCCTTATCTCCTAAGGGTTTACGAATACTGTGACCCAGTCTTCCTTATCTCAGGAGCACATTAGAGCATTATAACTCCATTGCCCACACTCCTCTCTACCCATACGGTACACTACTTTAATTTTCCCTTTCCAAAAACAAAACAACAAAATCAAACTCCACCAAGTACTTAACTATATTCAAATATCCATATAATTCTATCTATGGCAACAGTCTCCGTCTTTCAGAAATTCAGTTTCCAGCATCCGCCACCTCCATGGACAACAGAAGAAAATGGGCCTCAGTGTCACAAACTTCGGCACCTCTCAAGGAAATAATTAAACCTCCTAGGACGCCCTCACCCACACCCTAAGAAATTTGAAGGGTGCGCAAAATCCAAACCCAATTCAACGCTCATAATAAAAGCCCTTTACTTTAGATAAAGCTTCATCTTGAATTTCTTTGTCTCTCTCCCCCCACAGAGTAGTAAATTTCCAAATTCCCCGAAGGTCATGAGTTTGGCAATGGAACAACGGCACCCTAACGGGGAGAGCCTTGGTGAGAGTCTGCTTCTCTCAAGGCCACTCCGTGGGGCTGTTGTCTCTCTTGGGAGCTACAGGCATCATCAGAGTGAATGAACACTGGGCACAGTGGGAAACTTAGTCTCTGGGGTGATGGTGGAAAACTGGGTACCTGCCACTCAGTGGGACAGGCACCAAACCAGACCTTCTGGCATCGAGGTGCTGCCCTCTGGGGGCTGTCTGCAAAGGAAAGTCCTACGGTTCTCAAGTATTGGGGTGATGAGGTATCTGTCTATTCACAGGGGGAAAAGGATTCTCCCAATTCCTTCCCGAACCAGCTTGAAATGGAAGAAAAGGGAAGGTAAATAGCACTTGCTGAAATGGTTCAAATGTGCCAGTGATCATGCCACGTGTTTTATCTTTCATCTTCACACAGCCCTACAAAGTAGGAACCACTGCTCCACAAAGACCATCCGAAGCTCAAAAGGACGTCCTCAAAATGACACAGCTAGTATATTACAGATGCAGGATTCAAACCCAGGCCTGTATAGTTCTTAAACTCCTGTTCTTACCACATACCACACTGCCTTTTCAAAAGGAAAAACTGGTTTTTAGGTGCAAAATGTAGTGTGTTCATTTTGTAGGAAGTGAGACTCCCGACTCATCCTTTTTGTTATAGACTTGGATCATCACGTCCACTTATTCTTAGTCTGACCCTCTTGTACTGTGGGTTCATGTCCATAAAATGGGAACCTAATAATGGAAGCCCATCTAGCAGTTATATCTTATGCAACAAATGTTTAATGAATGGCTGAATGAATGGGAGTCAGTGGGTGAGAGAATAAATGAATGAATGAATCTGACAAGTCCATACTGGGACTGAATCGGTAACCTTGGTCTTCAGTGCATCTTAATCACTTTTTTTTTTTTTTTTTTAAATCCACGTGACATTACATTTTGGTGTCTGAAGAAAAAGCCTGCATGGATGATGCTGGTCCGGCCTTTTTCACTGACACAGCAGCCCACCTGACACAGTGCCGATTTCTATGAGCCACTGAACTTAGCCTGAAGCCAAGATGTCCTTTGGAAGGATGTAGCTTAAGGAAATAGATATTAAAGAGACGGTTATTTGGGCAAACAATTCAAATTCCTGTATACATTCTAAAAGTGAAACACATCCTCAAACAGTCAGGGGGTCAGGAAAATCAAACACTGCTTCATTTTGAGTTTTGAAAATAAAATGCTGTTTATAGAAGACATGCTTTAATTCAGGGGATAAAACCTGAACTGCTTTCTGGAGCCTAAAGAAGCTAATTAAAATGTGACCAGGCAGTGATTATATACTCAGAGGTGCCCCGCAGGCCCTTAGATTTCCACAGCTCAGATAATCTCACTCGTGGCTATCATTTATACCAGGTGTCAGACGCTTGGTACAGAAATGGATTTCTACCGTATCATCTCACTGTTCAGGCAATCCTGGTCAATTCCTTGGTATACTGCACATTAAATGAGGTGGCAAGACGCTTCTAACTAACTGAACTATCAAGAGAGTGAGGTTATAGTGCATATCCATCCAACCCATTTAGGTATGATCCCCGAAGTTACTAAAGCCCTGGCCTTCATTCTCTCTCCACTCAGCATTCACGCTAAGCTATATTATAAGGAAGCCAAAGATAAAACAGCTTCTGCATAATGAAACGCTAATCCCCAGAGTGTGACGCCCACGGCACAAATGAATGCTAGACAGAAGATAACCAAATGTCTAGACTTATTCAAACCCGCTTCTCGGAGTTCAAACTTGTACTCAAGGCTTTATCAGCTTACGAAGTGTAAACTGGTTTAAAAACACACAGCTGAACGACAATAAAGAGCTAAACCCAGTAGAACCTCTTCACTTGGGCCTCTTGATTTGAGTTAGTCCGTGTTTATCTATCCGAACACAGTAACTGCCTTCTTAAGCTGACAGCAGCTTATTGAAAATAATATACAGTTTGCAGCCTCTGAAAGACATGATGACCTTTGTCCTTCCATTTACTAAATATATTGGTAGATTGGAATATTTCCTGATAAGTCCGTGTTTCTGCCTCCTTAAAGTTAAATTAATAATGTTGTACAATTTAAGGATCTGCGGGATTTTGTTCAGTACAATGGACTGAAAGTATGGCTCTCTGGGTTCTAGAATGATGATGTCATTACATCTCAGACATTTTACCAGGAGCCTCATTTCATTTCTATAACAACTCTCCGAGGGACCCAATTTCCTACCTAGGATACTCACTGCGTCCTCTGGCAAATTACCTTACACCTTGGTTTCTCCAACAGAAATGATAATTTTAAAATATGAAGGATTATATGGAATAAAAAGATGGCCAATTAATTCATATTAAGCACCAAAACAACAGGTGGTATATAAGCATATGTAATTTTAATATACATAATTCATTTTTATGTCTTTGTCAAGGTACCTCTTAAAACTTAATTTCTAATGAAAGTAAAAACTGAATTCGAACTTTGGAGATCACTTCAACAGAGGTTAGATATTGATACGGAAGGCCTCATTGATTTGTATCCCAATGGAATGTACTGATTCATGCAGGGGGGTTTCTTTAACATTTACCTTTCATTATGCAAGGAAATAAAATTCACTAAGAAAAGTGACAAGTGTGTTATATATCTCTTTTGCACAAATATTTTTATTGTACAACTGTAGGTTCCAGAGGAGTTATTTCAACATCTAAGTCCTAGTTTTCCCCAGGCAGGTGGGAAGTAGAGCTCGGGAGGAAGCAAAAGCAGAAGCAGCTGAGAAAAGCATCCATGAGTGAGTTGTGCCCACTACTCCAGCCTTGGGGAGGACCCAGGACACCACATGTGGCAACTTTAATCTACCCTTTGCCTGTCTGATGAAGTCAAGGTACAGCTAAATAACTTTTTATTATTATTCTTTTATCCCCAGCTTACTGCTTTTATTTTTGTTTATGTTTTTAAGTTTTTAAATTGTATGTATCTTTAATTGAGGTATAGCTGATTTACCATATTATGTAAGTTTCAGGTGTACAACATAGAGTCACAATTTTTAAAGGTTATACTCCATTTATAGTTATTATAAAATATTGGCTATATTCCCTGTGCTTTACAATATATCCTTGTAGCTTATTTATTTTATACTAGTAGTTTGTACCTCTTAACCCCTCACCCCTCTCTTGCCCCTCCCCACTTCCCTCTCCCCACTGGTAACCACTAAAGTAACATTTTTATTAATGGAAAAAAAAAAAAAAACCTTAGTTATAGCCAAAATAAATACTGTTCTGCTGTTATCTAGAGCCTTCCTGCTTCAAGTATGGAACAAAATAGGGCTCTGAGAGCACCCCTCCCCATCTCTTCTGGAAGCAAGAATTATCTCAAGGCAGGAAAAATAAGATGAGGACATTTTTAATTGTTTTTTTCCTCCCCTCAAATGAGTGAGGAGAATTATGCCCAGTGAGGGGAAACAGAATCAGTACCTAAGTCAAAAATGTAAACAGGATTGTAGGTAAATGTTTAATTTATTCGTGGGGAAAAAATATCAGGGTTTCTTGAGCATCCATTTTCCCATTTAGTGTGCTGATAACAAATGGTCATTATCTCGTTTCTGTAAAGCAGTGTTTATGAATTGAGAAAAAACTTTAGTCAATAATGTATGTGTCTGGGAGTACTTGAAGTAACACAACTTATTTTCTTAGAAGGATCCCATCATTTAGATCAAATTAATGTAAAATGACTTTCTCCCCCAAAACCTAAATTAGAGAGATTTTACTGGCCCAATAATTAACACTGCATTACACATCTACTTTCCTTTGTACCCTCTTTAATATAGACAAAGCTTTTGCTATAACCATGGAGTATACAATAGAGCAATCTAAAAAATATAAGAAAGAATAATGCCTACCTTACAGGGTTGTTGTGGGGATTTAATGAGACAGTTCATGAAAAGCACTTAATATAATGCCTGGTACATATTAAGTATTCCATAAATGTCAACTATAATTATTCTTCTTCTCAATGTATAAATTTCTATTTAATAAAGAGATGTTTTCTAAAGAAATCTCCAACTTATCTTGCACACCATAAATTTTAAAATAATTACTCTACATAAAATACCTCAGACCCCTCTCTGAATCCCATCCCATTTCCAATGTATTTCTTTCTTAGTTCCTACCTCTTTCTCCTTTTATTATGTCATGGACATAGCTGAATTCCTCTCACAGACCTTTAGTTTCTGGAAAGCAGAAACCCTATTTCATTTATCATTGTATACTCAGTAGAATATGGCTTAGCACAATGTATAGTATAGGTTTTTGGTAAGCATTTATTGAATGAATAAATGAATGCATTAGTGAACAAAGAAATACATGATGACATAAATCCTAGGGTCCAACAGGCAACTACCCCACCGATATTTTAATCTTTTTGAACATTTAGTGTTCCTTTCACACGTCCCAAATTGTTAATTCTCTAGAATACACTTAAAAAAAAAAAAAAAAAAAGGTTGTCTGTTAAAAGGAAAAGGTCCATCCCATGTTGACTGAATTTTTAATAATATTAGTGGCCCCAACCCCAGTTTGTTTCATAGATAACATTTGCTGGGATTTTTGGAAATTTTCTGTCATGAAGGCAAGGCAAACACCAACAATAATTTCTAAGCCATAGTTCTTAAGGGAAATCAGAATAGAAAGCATTTGATTATACGCCTACTTTAACAAATAGAGGGAATTACACCCTTTTTTAATGACCCACCCGGCTTTTTGCTTTATGAATACTATATCTAGCTACCAAACAAGTGATGTCATTTGGGTTCAAAAAACAAATCCATGACTCTGTCCCTGTCCCTAAGAAGGCTAATCATAACTTATCAACATCTCATACTTTAAGGATATTGCCATTCCATGCAATAGTACTCTGTACTTTGAGACCTGAGCCAAATTATACTGTCCTACTGAACATATACTTACCAAACTCTATACAATGTTATTGAAAAGTACACCAACAATGATGATCAATTCAAGTCAAATTATATGCAGTAACAATAACTTATATAAATGTGTACTTCTTGACAATTTACAGACTATTATAGAAGGGCAGGACTACATAAGTCTAGCATGGGATGACTGACAGCAACTGGTGTGGGATTTCTAAGTTTTACCTTTTTATCAAGAAGAGACAAATTGGAGCAACATGGGACTTCCATGTTTAGAATATGATTCTCCAGTTTAGAATGTAATTCTTCCTTTAAAGACTTGGTTTAAAAGGCAACTTCTCAGAAGCCCACCATAGTAATTCCATCTTTAACCTCGGGGCTCTTGAGGTTAAAAACTGTGTGAATGAATGAACGAATAACGGACGAGAAGGAGTAGTGAGCTAGGTAATTAATAGAAGTGTGTGTCCAATTACTCTAAGACAGCAAAAGATTGAGAAGTGAACACTGTCCAAAAGATATTTGGCACATAACAGGTGCTTAAAATGTTCATTAAATGGAAAAATTAATGAATAATTCTTTGTTGAACTGTTTTTATGTAGGAGGTACACTTTCTCAAATTATTGTCATTGCCAAAGTAGACACTATTCCCTGTGCTATTATTTTCTTCCCCTAATCTTTGAATCCCTGGTTCCCTGTGAAAAGTTCTTGTAGTTGTACAAAAATGGAATTGGGGGTGTCGTACTATGTGGTACATCTCTCTGTGGACACATGAACTCCCCCCTCAACCAACCCCAGCAGAGTACTTCCAGAAATGCTCAGTCTTTGGAATAAAGTAGCAAGTGCAGAAATCCACTGCAATACAGAGCATGGTGTATGTCAAATCAAAGAAGAAACAGAAGCATGAAGCACTCATGAGACTGGGATAGTTTGACCATGGAATCCTCCAAACTCTAAAAATTGTAGGTGTTAACAGCTTAGTGTAAATGATGTTACAAATCTGTTTGTTCCTTACATATCTGATGTGGACATCAGTCATGGTCTGGAATTTAGTCAATGCTTTCCTATTTCAAGATGTTTCAGGGGATAGAATATACCACACATCATCTATGTGCAAACCCCAAGTTTGTCCCCAGCCTGGGACTTTTATGTCCACAGAGCCTTCCCTAGTTAGTCCTCCTGAACTAGCTCCTCCATTTACTACCCACCCTAAGCCTCCATTTCCTTTTCTACTGAATGAAGATAAGAATACATGTACCTTACAGTTGTCATGAGCTTCTGATGAGCTGATGCTCGTAGATATTTTAGCACAGTGCCTGGCACATAAGAAATGATCAATAAGGCCATATATGACAAAACCCACAGCCAACATTGTTCTCAATGGTGAAAAACTGAAACCATTTCCTCTAAGACCAGGAACGAGACAAGGTTGTCCACTCTTACCACTCTTATTCAACATAATTTTGGAAGTTTTAGCCACAGCAATCAGAGAAGAAAAGAAATAAAAGGAATCCAAATCGTCTAAGAAGTAAAGCTGTCACTGTTTGCAGATGACATGATACTATACATAGAGAATCCTAAAGATGCTACCAGAAAACTACTAGAGCTAACCAATGAATCTGGTAAAGTAGCAGGATACACAATTAAGGCACAGAAATCTCTTGCATTCCTATACACTAATGATGACAACTCTGAAAGAGAAATTAATGGGAAACACTCCCATTTACCACTGCACCAAAAAGAATAAAATACCTAGGAATAAACCTACCTAAGGAGACAAAAGACCTGTATGCAAAAAACTATAAGACACTGATGAAAGAAATTAAAGATGATACAAACAGATGGAGAGATATACCATATTCTTGGATAGGAAGAATCAACATTGTGAAAATGCCTATACTACCTAAAGCAATCTACAGATTCAGTGCAATTCTTATCAAACTACCAATGGCATTTTTCACAGAACTAAACAAAAAATTTCACAATTTGTATGGAAACACAAAAGACCCAGAACAGCCAAAGCAATCTTGAGAAAGAAAAACAGAGCTGGAGGAATCAGGCTCCCTGACTTCAGACTATACTACAAAGCTACAGTAATCAAGACAGTATTGTACTGGCACAAAAACAGAAATATAGATCAATGGAACAGGATAGAAAGCCCAGAGAGAAACCCACACACATATGGTCACCTTATATTTGATAAAAGAGCCAAGAATATACAATGAAGAAAAGACAGCCTCTTCAATAAGTGGTGCTGGGAAAACTGGAGAGCTACAGGTAAAAGAATGAAATTAGAAGACTCCCTAACACCATATACAAAAATAAACTAAAAATGGATTAAAGACCTAAATGTAAGGCCAGACACTATAAAACTCCTAGAGGAAAACATAGGCAGAACACTCCAACATAAATCACAGCAAGATCCTTTTTGACCCACATCCTAGAGAAATGGAAATAAAAATAAACAAGTGGGACCTAATGAAACTTAAAAAGCTTTTGCACAGCAAAGGAAACCATAAACAAGACGAAAAGACGACCCTCAGAATGGGAGAAAATACTTGCAAATGAAGCAAATGAAAAAGGATTAATCTCCAAAATTTACAAGCAGTTCATGCAGCTCAATATCAAAAAAACAAACAACCCAATCCAAAAATGGGCAGAAGACCTAAACAGACATTTCTCCAAAGAAGATATACAGATTGCCAACACACACATGAAAGGATGCTCAACAGCACTAATCATTAGAGAAATGCAAATCAAAACTACAATGAGGACACTTAGGTTGCTTCCATGTCCTGGCTATTGTAAACAGAGCTGCAATGAACATTGTGGTATATGACTCTTCTTGAATTATGGTTTTCTTAGGGTATATGCCCAGTAGTGGGACTGCTAGGTCATATGGCAGTTCTATTTGTAGTTTTTTAAGGAACCTCCATACTGTTCTCCATAGTGGCTGTATCAATTTACATTCCCACCAACAGTGCAAGAGGGTTCCCTTTTCTCCACACCCTCTCCAGCATTTATTGTTTGTAGATTTTTTGATGATGGCCATTCTGAGCGGTGTGAGATGATATCACATTGTAGTTCTGATTTGCATTTCTCTAATGATTAATGATGTTGAGCATTCTTCCATGTGTTTGTTGGCAATCTGTATATCTTCTTTGGAGAAATGTCTATCTAGGTCTTCTGCCAAGAAGATGTGGCATATATATACAATGGAATATTATTCAGCCATAAAAAGAAATGAAACTGAGTTATTTGTAGTGAGGTGGATGGACCTAGAGTCTGTCATACAGAGTGAAGTAAGTCAGAAAAACAAATACCATATGCTAACACATATATATGGAATCTAAAAAAAAAAAAGGTCATGAAGAGCATATGGGCAAGACAGGAGTAAAGACACAGACCTACTAGAGAATGGACTTGAGGACACAGGGAGGGGGGAAGGGTAAGCTGGGACAAAATGAGAGAGTGGTAGTGTATACATGGACATATATACACTACCAAATGTAAAATAGCTAGTGGAAAGCAGTCGCAGAGCACAGGGAGATCCGCTCGGTGCTTTGTGACCAGTTAGAAGGGTGGGATAGAGAGTGAGGGAGGGAGGTAGACACAAGAGGGAAGAGATATGGGGATATATGTATATGTATAACTGATTCACTTTGTTATAAAGCAGAAACTAACACACCATTGTAAAGCAATTATACTCCAATAAAAACATAAAAAAAAAAACTACAATGAGGTATCACCTCACACCAGTCAGAATGGCCATCATTAAAAAATCTACAAACAATAAATGCTGGAGAGGGTGTGGAGAAAAGAGAACCCTCTTGCACTGTTGGTAGAAATGTAAATTGATACAGCCACTATGGAGAACAGTATGGAGGTTCCTTAAAAAACTAAAAATAGAACTACCATATGACCCAGCAATCCCACTACTGGGCATATACCCTGAGAAAAGCATAATTCAAAAAGAGTCATGTACCAAAATGTTCATTGCAGCTCTATTTACAGTAGCCAGGACATGGTAGCAACCTAAGTGTCCATTAACAAATGAGTGGATAAAGAAGATGTGGCACATATATACAGTGGAATATTACTCAGCCATAAAAGGAAGCGAAATTGAGTTATTTGTAGTGAGGTGGATGGACCCAGAGTCTGTCATACAGAGTGAAGTAAGTCAGAAAGAGAAAAACAAATACCATATGCTAACACATATATATGAATCTAAAAAAAAAAGGTTATGAAGAACCTAGGGGCAGGACAGGAATAAAGACGCAGATGTAGAGAATGGACTTGAGGACAGAGGGAGGGGGAAGGGTAAACTGGGATGAAGTGAGAGAGTGGCATGGACTTACATATACTACCAAATGTAAAACAGATAGCTAGTGAGAAGCAGCCACATAGCACAGGGAGATCAGCTCGGTGCTTTGTGACCACCTAGAGGGGTGGGATAGGGAGGGTGGGAGGGAGATGCAAGAGGGAGGAGATATGGGGATATATGTATATGTGTAGCTGATTCACTCTCTTATACAGCAGAAACTAACACACCATTGTAAAGCAATTATACTCCAATAAGGATGTTAAAAAAAAGAAATGATCAATAAATGTTATCTGTTGTAGTCATTATCGCTGTAATTAATAACCAAGCCTATTTGTATGATCATTCCATTACTATGTGCTCACTTGCCCAGTAATAATCCAATTTTTATAAGTGTATTTTACAAATTTTTATCTTTTTCACTGAAGTATAATTGACTTGTATTCGCTTCAGGTGTACAACATAGTGATTCAGTATTTTTACACATTACAAAATGATCACCACTAGAATTTTAAAACTTGTATTTAGAATGAATGAATCAAAACGTCCAAATGACTTGCAATGAAAAGGGATACTCTCCTCCATGGTGGGGTGTAGTGGTGCGCATGGGAGAGGATCTGGGCCCTCAGGGGTGCCATTCTCAGAGAAGTGAGGCCCAAACTGGACCTCATTCTTTGGAGAAATCAGCAAATATGACAACCAAGGGTGCAAGGGGAGCCTTGAGGAGAAATGTATACGAAGGAAGCACAGCTGGATGTGTGTGGTGAGCAGATTTCCAAGGCTGCTAGGGGTTGAGGTGCTAGAGGCAAGCAAGGTTAGGCTGGGAGGGAAAAAGGCGGTGACACATCCGAAGGAATCTCGTGGCTGTCTGCCAGCGATGGGCAAAGTCCACTCTTCTACCCCAGCGGAGGGCAGCGGGCGTGTGTGGGGATGGTGACAGACAAGTAACTGCTCATGTTCTTATCTACTGAGCTTCTAAAGGGTGAGCCCTCATTCTTTGGCCTGCTTGGCCACGATCAGAGCAGATTTATTCCGATGCAGAGAGATGCAAGGACAGAGGACGGCCTGGGGGGGACAGTAACTTTTTATACAACACACACACTGGTACACACAACCACATCACTGCCTCTGAGGATGGAGCCCGCAAATACTCTGTTGGAACATAAATGCACTCTTCAAATGACAGAGTCACACATTAATGCAAATTATGTAAATCCTCCCTAAGTAGCTTGAGTCAAGTGAAAATTACAACCGCATCCAGGTTCTCTATAAACGTTGAGTTGGAGTGCTCTACCCTGCATTTTGTTTCCGTGGTGGGAAGGTGGCTAGAGATATGGTGGTATAACTGTCACTGTCCCTGGGGACCGTCAAACAAATGAGCTATCTTGTGATACAGCGCCAGGATGCCAACTTTCTAAATAAATGTTAAAATGCATTTATTGTCTGCGTCACTTAAGAGGTGGAGGAAGAGCGGGCCACGATTTGAAAGACTTGCATATGGTTTTATTTAACAACTGCTCTGCTATTAGACCACCTAGAGTATTAGGAAGACAGTCTCAGAGTTACGCTGGTGCTCTGAGTACGTCTACACAGAGCGCATGGGGGTGGCCATCCATCCATGGTCTTGTTACTCTGTCCCAAATGGATAAAACTCAGACCCAAACAATCCACATTTAGTAGTACCCTGACACTGCCTAATTTGTATTCACTGTGCAAGTCCTTACTCTCTGACCTGAAGGCATTATTAGAAAGTGAGAAAACAGACATTCCTTTTGGGAAGCTGAAAGGTGACTTTCTAAGCTGCCACTGGATAGAATGACCCATAAAAATAACTTGGAAGGCTGTTACCTTACAACCAGAGCAGGTAATATCTAACAGCTACAGACTGTGCCTCTCTTCTGTGTATTTTAATTAAAGATTTCAACTGCGAAGAGACAAAAGCTGAAAATGTGTACATAATCCATCTAATTTTGCATAATTTCTCATTAGCTGCAGAGCGGATTGTCACCCTGTGTGACCCTGATTTACATGTGATATACGCACACTTACGGGCTTGTGGCATAAAAAACGCTCTGGCTGGGTATCAGCGGTCCTCTTTTTGACTTGCACAGGAAACCATAAGGTTCCCAGTTGGAATTCAGTAGAAGCACATTAGGAAAGGGGACAGTTTTGTATTAGGTTCATGCAACTCAAGTTGCCAGGGTAGCATGAGCTGTTTACCAACTGGTGTTTCAGGCCTTCCTGTTTTAAAGGTTTTTATCAAATACAGTGTGAGAAGACAGAAGTCCACATGCATCTAAGGGTGCGATTATTCACACGAATACGAACACAGCACACGGCCCCCACAGAGCAGTCAATGGTGTCACTTTAACAGTGGCAAGGACACAGAAGAAAAAAGAAAAGAAGCAAAATCAGTTATGGCACTAACAGTTACTTTTGCCCACCTCTCCTTGGAGAAACAATGACTAAAATAAGTAATGTTTAAAGAATGGATTAGTACAGCTCTGAGATCAGAGGATGGAAAGTAATGTATAAATGCTCAGACTTGTGAGGGTTGGAGTCTTTCCTTTTCTTCTGAATGGGCACTTTTCAAAAATATTTTGAACGTGAAAAGCTACAGAGTTAAACACTGGGCTGCCTCCTACTTTATAAGGTTATACGCAGGCCCGAGGGGAAGGCCAGGGCAGACACACGCAAAGTTTCATACGTGTGCCGGGGAGGGGCGTGAGTGTGCACACATACACACACATTCCTGCATGCCAAGGCAGCAATCAGGACAACCACACTATGACAAATGCAAACCAACCACACTTAAGTCCCAAACTTATGATTTTCTATGGAAATAAACAGAGAGAACACGAAGTTTAGCCAAGATTGACTTTTAAGCCCACTTCATGGATACTGTACATTTATTTCTTCTAATATTTGATTCTCAGCGCCTGTTGCAAAGACAGTGTTTACACAGGATATTCAACTTCTGAAGGACGTGGGGGTTTGCTTTTTGCCTCTGTGTGCAAGAAAGAATGGTAAAGCCATATCCCTACTCATTCCAAGTTGGAGCAGAGCTGTCTCAGCTCCTAGCAAGGATTCTCCTTAGAGAGGCCACACAGTTGGAGACGGGAGGCAGGGAGACTCTGCATCAAGATGTATCAGAGGCACAGTCCTTTGGCAACGCACTGAGCGAATGTTTCTGCCAACAGAGGGGCTTCAGTGGGCTCACAGCGTGGGTGAGCTGGAGGGGGCCGTGCATAGTAAGTGGGAACAAGCCAAGTCCAGATCACACCCCTCTCCTCCACCCACTGGTGTCACCATAGCTGCTATTCTCCCTCCTCTTCTGACACCTTCAAAACCTTTGCCTTTGGGCTTCTCTGGTGGTGCAGTGGTTGAGAGTCCACCTGCCGATGCAGGGGACACGGGTTCGTGCCCCGGTCTGGGAAGATCCCACATGCCGCGGAGCGGCTGGGCCCGTGGGCCATGGCCGCTGAGCCTGCACATCCTGAGCCTGTGCTCCGCAACGGGAGAGGCCGCAACAGTGAGAGGCCCGCGTACCGCAGAAACAAAAACAAAGAAACCTTTGCCTTCAATGAATGGAAGCTCCGAGACACCTATAACCTTGTTTGCTGAGGTTCTTACTCTTTGACTTGAGAAGATCCCCGCTTCTTGGAGTGAGACTTAGCAGAGAGGGGTTTTGAGTCCCTCCACCTGGCAATTCTACATCAGTGAATCCTATTCCTAATTCTACAGTGAAATCTCCCTAACAAATTGAGGGGCAACAATAAAAAAGAATGAAATATTGCCATTTGCAGCAACGTGGATGGACCTGGAGAATATTATGCTTGGTGAAGTAAGTCACACAGAGAAAGACAAATACTACATGACGTCGCTTGTACTGTGGAAATCTAAAATATAATGCAAACGAATCTATATGCAGAACAGAAACAGACTCACAGATACAGAACACAAACTTACGGTTACCAAAGGGGAAAGGGAGTGGGGGAGAGGTAAATTAGGAGTAGGGGATTAACAGATACAAACTACTATAAATAGATAAGCAGCAAGGATTTACTACACAGCACAGGGAATTATATCCAATATCCTGTAATAACTTATAATGAAATATATGCAAAAAACCCTAATGAAGCAGTACGCTGTACACCTGAAACTAACATAATACTGCAAATCAACTATACTTCAATTTTAAAAAGTTACTTAATAAAATTTAATTAAGCTTTCAAAGAGTAAAATATTTGGATTTATGTAAATTATAAAAAATGAGCAGCAGAAATAGTAAGAGGCCCTGCCAGTCGCCAAGCAAATCAGAAATGGAATTCACTCAACCAGGCACGCCTTTAGTTCT
Organism: Delphinapterus leucas; assembly: GCF_059928025.1. NCBI lineage: Eukaryota > Metazoa > Chordata > Mammalia > Artiodactyla > Monodontidae > Delphinapterus > Delphinapterus leucas. The sequence continues at coordinate 12,659,923 of NC_143138.1, forward strand.
CATTGTAGAGAGCCGGTTGTGAATCTTTTCCTTCCAAGAAAACCTCCTCAGGTGGGCACATGCTACCGGAAATGAACACACGGCAACGGCAGGGGATGGGGTAGAGATGTTTCTTTCACTTGTATTTATCCCTGAGCTCTCCAGTTTTTAACCTTGGCCAATGAGGTCTTATTTTTGTTTTTTCATATTTTTCTAAGGCACAGGGAAACTAGGAATGTTAAAGGTTTCCTACTGAAAAATACTTCATTTTCAGTAAAGTGATTAAAAAATTATTGCCTTAGCACTTTTGACGTTTGTAACGGAGTACTGTTGACTATAACCGCTGTTCTGTGCGCTAGATCTTCAGGACTTATTTATCTTCTAGTTGCAGGTTTGTATCTTAAAACATCTCCCCGATTCCACCCTCATCAAGCCCTTGGTAACCACCATTCTCCTCTCTGCCTGTCTGAACTGTTCTCACCATGAAGAAGAAACGATAATTATGTGATGAGACGGAGGTGTTAGCTAACACTATAGTGGCAATCATACTGCAATATATAAAAGTATCAAATCAACGTGTGTGAGTTGATCATAATCACACATCAATCTCTGAATAATAGTTCACTTGTTAATCCACAAGTCTGAGGACTGGAGTGCTGCCTCTGATCTATTACCTGTTCAAGTATGATCAACAGTCCTGAAAGCCAGTGGTGAGGTGAGACCAGCCTGGAACTCAGGGGTTCTCACCTTCAGTTCCTTTTGTTAATTGTTGCTACAATGTAATTGCTCCTAGAAGCCAAAGCAGAGGTACGGGTTCAAATGAAGGCAGGAAAGAGGCATACACACATGTGTGTGCAAGTGTGTAGGAGTGAGCTGCACACGCCATCATTCCATGATTTGGAACTATCCACACGGCTCATCTGGAAAATCACAGTGGCAGGAAGGTGACTTTTGAACCCTGTTGGGAGCCTGTATTGACTACACCTCCCTCCCTCTACGACCTGCAGGGGTTGTATCGGCAAACCCTGGATACTTAACATCAGTATCAAGTTGGCTAACTTCCAGGGTCTGCCCCGTGTTCCAGGCACAAGCGCACATCAGCTCATGCCTCCTGAGAAAGTGGTCATTTCATGAAGAATAAACCAGAATTCTCCTTGCTGTCATTACCTCCCCTCCCCACTTAGAATGGTGGTTAGAGGAATGTTTAAGGAAGCCTCTGGAAGATCTTGCTGGGCGTGGCTTTGATATAGAGAGGATTGTCTGGGATCTCTGACAGGGTTAGGAGTCAAGAGGAGGGAAGTGTTCTAGGGGCCACGGGAGTGTGGGTGCTCTATGATGCTTTAGGAGCCATTCAGAACCTTTGGGAAGATTCAGAGCAGCTCTGGTCGAGCTGGAAGCAACCCTATCCCTGGTGCTGTATCTCTTCTGAGGACCTTCCAGAACCATCTGATGGTGTTGGGTCTGGGCTGGGGGCTCTCCGCTGCATTGGGCACCTGGGCTCTTCCAGGAACGGCTGTTTCTGGTGCCTTTGCAGGCTATTTCACAATGTGCCCACTACGTATAAACGTGGTCAACCAAAAGCAGAGCAATGTTCTAGCTATTGCCTTTTCTTCCCTCTAAAACGCTACCAAGTACTAGATCTCCTTAATTCTTTCATATTTTAAAGCATATAGATATGTTTGACTTCAGGGTTCCATGGAGCAGAGCAAACACAAATATCTACAGGACCTCTCTGAACTCACCAACTTCACAATTGGGAAAACGGGGACCCCACTTCATTTCACTGTGCCAAGCTGTTTACCCAAAGTGACCCATCAGGCACTTGCATTCCTTACTCAAGTGTATTAGTTTAAGATGCCTTTTTGTACAGCTGCATTTTAAGAGTGATTACTCCTTAGCTTACTGTCTAGAAATGCTCCAAATATATTTTACTGGAACAAAAAGTCTAGTTATAGGTCACAGAAAAGCATCATTCTCACCCCCTGGATTCTGCAGATTTTCCCTACCTTCTTAATCATCCTTCAGATTTTTCCCTTCGAAACAGCAGATTTCAGCTTTCCCTAATAATCCAACTCCCTAAATAAGGCTTCTGCTCGGACATCTATCTTGTAAACACCAAAGAGTTTATTATTAGATTTACTCTTTGGGTCTCACGATAGCCCTCCCTACGTGTGCTACTCGCTTTTTCGAAATTTAGCAATGATAAGTCATTTGGGAGAAGGTCCCTCCTGTGCCCATCAGACGCTCCCTAACTCAACCACAAATGTGGCTGCAACAGCGGAGTCAGTGGTCCACATCCCATACCAAGTTTGCCCGTGAGAGCTGACCCTGTGTTCCAGAATGAGGAGTGTGCACCGTTTCAGCACGCTGACACTGGAGTCAGACTTCAGGGCTAGCCTCAAGATACTCACAGACTGATATTAACCATGGTCTGCTACAAGCATATGGAAAAAGACAGGCTGGAGCAGATCACGAGCAAAGACTCAGTGGCATATTTGCCCACAGTCCTGCTACAGTGGCATAGCTTGGAAAGAGTGTGAGGCAAGGCATGCATCCAGTACTTCACTCTGGAAGGGGGATCATGTGTGTGGAGGGGAATCTATAAACCTTGGAAGGACAGAAGGCAACATGGCTTGAAAGTTATGAGTAATGAGCCGCTTAGGGGGAAGGAAGCTGATTCTGTCATTCATTCTGACAGGGCTTCTTAACGGGAAAGGAGAGGGCTGAGAGTACGGGATGGGCGGGGAGACACAGAGAGAGGACAGAAGGGTGAAGCCAGCCAGGCAAATGAGAATGAGAAATTGCAATTACGGACCTTATGGAGGAGCTGCTGGGAAGCTACTCTGGCCAAAGGAAAATGTTGATTGGACCAGTTTTCAGAGAGAAACAGACAGCCCTTCTGCAAGCAGATGGATGACAAATCTCTGGGAGGAGGCTGTGTTGTTCATGTGTGAAATGGTCTTAGCCAAAGATTAAAAGTGCCAAGCCATGTATGTAAGCAGGAGCCACCTGGCCTGTATGTGGTGGGGTGTGTGTGTGTGTGTGTGTGTGTGTGTGTGTGTGTGAAGGATGCAGAGACATTGGCAGCAAAACCTCTAGCTGAAAACTCCAGGACCATTAAACTAAGTGAGTCTCCATGTGTACATCTCCCTCTCGTGCACGCGATTTCCTCTCCCTCCCCACCACCCAGCACCCTCCTGCTTCTTTAACCCTTCTCCATCTTCTACACGTATCTCCTCTCACGGAACAACAAAACTAAGAAACTGCAAGTAAAAACTCAAATACAAGGCAGGATCGAGGGACTTCCCTGGTGGTCCAGTGGTTAAGAATCTGCCTTCTAATGCAGGGGATGCAGGTTCGATCCCTGGTCGGGGAACTGAGATCCCACATGCCATGGGGCAACTAGGTCCACATGTCTCAACTACCGAGCACACACGCTCTGGAGCCCACATGCTGCAACTAGCCCACTCGCGCGCTGCAAGTAGAGAGAAACCTGCACACGCCAAAAAAAAAATCCTGCATGCCACAACGAAGATCCTGCGTGCCGCAACTAAGACCTGGCACAGCCAAATAAAATAAATAAATATTAAAAAAAAAAAAAAAGGCAGGATTGCAATGAAGGGACCAGAAATAATCTGCCAGCAAAGGACAAAGTCAGAACAAGCCCTTCTCTCCCCATAAAGCCTGTCCTCGCGGACTGGATTTCCTGGGGAGGTAGAGCAGGAGGGGTTTTTGTGGAAGTGCACAGTCTGGGTCCAAAGGTGGAGCCCCACGTGGCCTTCAACGAGGTCCATGGCTCTCTCCTGGGCAGATGTCATTCCTCACCAGGAATTCTTATTGTTCTTTTGAGGTTAAGGTAAACCAGGTTTCTTGGGAATTCCTTGGTGGACTCAGTGCTTTCGCTGCCAGGGCCAGGGTTCAACCCTTGATCTGGGAGCTAAGATTCGACTAGCCATGCGGCCAAAAAACAAAAAAGTAAACCAGGCTTCTCAACCTCAGCGCTGTTGATACATTCTGTACTGGATCATTCCACTGTGCAGGGGGGTTGTCCTGTACATTATGGGTGTTGAACAGCAACCCTGGTCTCTACTCACTAGATGCTGGTAGCACCTCCCCAAGTTGTGACGACCAAAAATGTCTCCAGACAACATGCCTCCTGGGGGGGTGGAGCTGAGATGGGAACCACGGAGACGAACCTTATACAGCATTGGTTGGTTCCAAGTGGAGATACTGTCTCGTTCTTTGCATGAAGGTTAAACACACACAAATTCATAAACATACGCTCACACAATATTATTAAAGACTCTAAGGATGGGTGGTTCTCATTTCTGATTGTTTTCATACTTTTATCCACCTGATTTGTTGTAAATGCTTCCAAAGCTTGAGAAGAACTTCAAGGGCTCCATTTTCAAAGTGCCCTTCAGTGTTCAGAGCACCGAGCCCTAGAAACTGGGAGGGAAACTACAGGCAGGATAAACGCCCATTCTTTCCCTCAGCTTCTGCAAAATAATGCTGCATACATATGCATGCCTTATAATCGGGCTCTGCTGACTGTCTGCACCCAAAAGAGAAAGCAGATGCCTAAAGATGATTGGAGAGGTTTTCCACAGGGCTCTGAGGTTGTTTTGAAATACTCTGATTCCTCACAGATTTTCAGTGACTGGAGGGATGGGTCTGTGGGGTGCAGGGTTTGCTGCACTCTGAATGATTTAGCTGACTCAACGGAACAGATCCGTACGTGGCTAGATGCACCTGAGCTGACTTGACATGTATGGATTGGGTCTTTTCTACACGTAAAGTCCAGTTGTGAGAGCTCAGAGCGTGAACAAAATGTGGTCTCTGTTTTCTGGCCGATCGGGGCTACTACTACCAGTATTTAAGTGCTCACGCAGTACTGTAAGAGCTGTACATGCACTCAACCCTCACTACGCCTTTGTGAGGGAGCTATTAGTAAGCCACGTTTGCAAATGAGGAAACTAGACAGAGAGGTTAAGTACATATCCCAGTTACAGCGCTAAAACAGATGGCCTAGTAGAGAGGGGATCTGAACCCAGGGCAGGCTCACGCCAGCGCCCGCACGTCTAACCAGCATTCTGGGCTGCGTTTTCTGCTAAAACAGCTACGCAGCAAACTACACGATCAGGCGGGCTGTGCTAAGCATTATAAATAGCGAAGGAGTGGAAATAACAGAGGGATCTAGGAGCCCCCAGAATGGACAGACTAACTGGCTCTGCAGTTGGAAGGGTTTGTGGAGGAGACGGGGTGTGAGCTGGGTGCTGAAGCCTGGGGAGGATTCTGATGGGCTGGGTCAGAATGAGGGGAAATTGGAGGTGAATGTGCAGGGAATGCTGGAATTATGACGGGGGTCAGGAACGTGGGCTACTGATGGCGAGCAGAGGGGAGAAGGGCTGGGAAGGCTGGCAGAGGTCACCCTGGCCACCAGTCACTGCCCTTGTTCCGTCTTTGCTGTGTGCTGAGAGCTTAGGGGTTTCTGAGGAGAGGAGTAGCACGTTTGAGCTGTCTCTCTTCCTAAGAAACCCATATTCTGCTCTACTACTTCTTCCCCATAAAAAGAAATCCCCCTGTTCTTCCAAACTCCTTTTTCTTTATTGACGGGAGACTTCCCAAATTTCTCATTGGCGCTACCCCATCACGTTTTTAAGTACACGTGCCTGAAAGGCTTGCCACTCAGGCAAATTCACAACGAGTCTCCGAATAAGTTAAAGCAACCGAATTCGCCTGGAATGACATTGTTCTCAGTCTCAACACCCGCCACGAAAATAGAGTTAAATGTTGAAAGGAAAAGAATTCCTGAAACTGACTGAGGAGTCAGTTGCTCAGAACCCCCACCGATGAGGTGCTCGGACCCCGCCCCCCCGCCCCGTTCCCGCACTCCTCGGACTACCATTGGACGGAAATGGTCAGATAAGGGGTCATGGGTGGGGAGGCATCTGTCCGCTAGTACATTTCAACATGAGTCACCAAAGCGCCCACGTTTCTGATTTAGTTTTCCAGATCACAGTGGCTACTGAAATAAAGCTATGCAGTTTGTTCAACAAGAACCAAAAAGAATAAAGGAAGGAGGGAAGGAAGATAGGACAGAAAAGAGAAGAAAAAGAAAAGGCCCACCCTGGAGAGGCCACGAGTTATTAAAAAGCCCAGCCTGCGGTCCCCAAAGCTGACAGTTATTATGAGTAATTAGCACAAAGCAAGGTTCTGTATATACACGCTATCTCCAGACATGTTTTTGAAACAAGGGCTCTGCCTTTTACCATCAATAATTTGTCTTGTTGTATGTTGTTACTTACACAGATGTTCCATAATTTTTTGCATATGGCTCAGCCAAAGAGAGCTTTTTCCCCTTCCATTTTTGGGAAAGACACAACTGCGTGTGTGAGGGAGAGGAGGATGTCTAGTTTCTACATGATTTCTATGGTGATGATAGGGGTGGATGTGGGGGGGGGGAAGAGAGAGTGTGAGTGTGTGAGTGTGTGAGTGTGTGTGTGTGTGTGTGTGTGTGTATAGTAACAAGATTCTCTACCCAATCCTGCCAACCGCACTTTATCTGACTCTCTTTACTGAGTCATTCCGATGGGATTTGGGAGTACTCGGTACATACAAGGTTCATGGCGTTGGCTGGGATAACACATTATCAAAAGCCTCTCTAAAAAGGGTTTGAATATTTACAGAACAAAAAAGAGGCGGGAGAGATGCGAATACATTTGAGATGTTTTTTCTTTCTTTCTTGGCAGAGCCTTTGCAACTGAGGACAGCAGAGCCCTCTCATGTTTCTCTGACCTTGCTCGGCACCGTCCAATATGCACATATACGGTATCAGAGAACGTCTCTGCTCCATGCTTTCTTGGGAAGGAAGGTCCGTGTGCATGTGGTTTATCTGGGGTGGGGGTGGGAGTGTAGTTATCAGAGGGAGGGGTGAGGTCAAATCCAAGCATACTGGGTTTTGAAGATAAAGAAATACGACTGGCTGAAGAGAAGAGGAAGAAAGGCAGATTAAAAAATATACATCATCTTTTTTATTGCCATACCACCAATTGAGAGAACATTCTGCTGGGGGGGATGTCTGCCAAGGACTTCTAATTCAGTTTGTTCCACCGTTTTATTTTTAAACTCCAGTGCAGATTTTATTCCTGGAATGTTATAGGATTGGTGTGGGCAGAAATGGGCAAATTTACTTCGGAGGTGTTTTATAACAACTTGGAAAAGACCCTCTAAAAGCCTTCAAGTCCATTTCAGGGGTGAATGTCATTTCCTTTTTCTTCAGAAAGCTACCTTGATTTTTTAAAAATTTTGTTACAAAGGAAGACTTGACTATACTTTGGAAAGCATTTCAAAATAACGATACTATCTATTAGGCATTTACCATGAGCCAGGCAGGGTAACAATTTGCCTTCTCTCTCTCATTTAATGCTCACAGCTCTCTCTCACATATGCGTGAGAAGCCAAGGCAGGAAGGAATGCCAGAGCTTAAACTCAAACCCCGATCTTGACAACATCAAATCCTTCTTGGTCACCATGTAATTATGCTTCCAGGTATCAATGTCTGGCAACACATACATTTAATTAAATAAATATACAAACTCTGCCGTTAGGCTACTATCTATTATTCTAACAGGATGGTGGCACAGGGAGATTCCTCAGCCTGCTTTTCTGTGTTGATGCAGCCGAAGGAGGCTTGCAAAATTTGTCCAGTCTCTGGGCAAAAGTTTTGGTGGTAGGCGTGTAGGGCTATCAAGAGAGCAGAGGAATTGGTGGGTGTATATATATATATATATTCGGTACGCGGGCCTCTCACTGCTGCGACCTCTCCCGTTGCGGAGCACAGGCTCCGGACGCGCAGGTTCAGCGGCCATGGCTCACGGGCCCAGCCGCTCCGCGGCAGGCGGGAGCTTCCCGGACCGGGGCACGAACCCGTGTCCCCTGCATCGGCAGGTGGACGCTCAACCACTGTGCCACCAGGGAAGCCCTGGTGGGTATATATTTATTTCAAAATGCTGATGGCACCAATACCCAAACTTGTTCACCACCCTACCCTGGCAATATTAAAGACGGATAGAATATCCCTCCCTACCCCCGTCCGCCAAAAGCATTTACTTCACAAATCGATTTTCTCTGTCACCACTTATTGCCACATTTTGCTCAGTGATCCTGAGAAACCTCATGGAAAATCGCAATGTTACATTTGTTAAATTGACCCTGCAGGGCGCTCTACCACTAGTACATGCATCATCCCAAGAGGTAAAAAGGCGAGTCTGCCAGGCTCATGCTGAGAATATCATCATGAAACCAACAAGGATATGCAAATCTGTCTGTTCTAGCTCATTTGCATAGCCTTTCATTGGCTTTGCAGAACCTCTATACTAAATGTCAATTTCCTTTTCTTTCCTAAAGCTTATTAGCTGTTTGTGATGTTTACAGTTTGAAGACCAAACAGATTTAATAGCTAAAACATTTAAACTATATAATTAAAAAGCATGTGAGGAAGAGGAAAAAAGAGGCTCCGATGTAGATCAAACGCAGAGATGTACTTGTGCTGTTAAAATATGCTTTCCAAGTTTGGAAGATGCAGAGGCCTCATGCATGTCTGTGCATGCATAAGCACCACCACAAGATTTGCTTTACTTTTTTTTTTTTTTTGCAATGATTTAGAAAAAGTAGATAGATTTGCTTATAGACAACCAAGGGCTTCAACCTAGTCACTGAGTACACATTTTACTCATGACAAAGTCTGCCAACATCTGGGCTGGCATTCAAACATTGAGTTTCTATGTATTCTGATTCCTCAAAACAATATTTTAAAACTCTTTTGATATTTTCTGAGGCACCAGAGCTCAGTCCTCACCTCTCAGTTCAGACTGAATATATTGCAATAATATTCTCCTGTGAAGAAGTGCAAAGAAGGCCTTTCCCACGTAGCATTTATCTACAGCATCAGTGCAACAAATACATGATGGGTTCTGAACCAGAACCCATTTCCCTGGTGTGTCAGACTCAGGAACTGGGTGAAGGTTTGGAGAAACCTTGGCAATGTCTATACATATTTTTAAAGTAATCACCTAAGTAGGAAGCAGCATCTTATAGACATGCTTTATGGAATCAAGTGGAGAATCTTCTGTACTTCAAATATGGCAGCTGTGTACAGTACCTACTGCTATTAGTCCTTAGTTCAGCAGCTCTGCCAAGAAGTAACTGGTGGTCCACACCTTTGGAATACTTCTTTACTGTCAACTTTAGAACAGTTAGCTGATACCCCAAATTTCACATGGGCTACAGGAGAAACAACTATTCAACCTTAAATTAAATTTTATGGTTGGCTTTAAGAAAAGAAATGTCAAACATTCTTAGGAGATTCTGGAGGTGGGCAGAAAACAGCAATCTGCCACTACAAACAGAGAGGTTTTTCCAGGTTAAGCATCTCCTTGCCACCTGGAGCCCAGGTGAAACCGTGATAAAACATCACTGGAAAGCTTTAATACCACTGGGGCTACAGGCACATTTATGTCTTGATGGAATGCAGTTGTACAGCTCCTTACTGTCAAAGACAATCCATCCTGTTTTAAATTCCTTCCTCCCTCTTAATGGTGATGGGCAGCAGAATGAAACAGGTTGCATTCAACAGCATGAAAGAGAAAGCAGGCAAGAAAAGCACTCAAAGTAAAGGCAGAAATGGTGATGCTTCAGCCACAGTCCACAGACCTAGGTCTCACTGGCTCTACTGATGAGTTATTTCCAAAGCTCAGGCAAGCCAGTAATTAGCTCTATGCCTCTATTTCCTCCTCTGCTAAAGGGTCACCACACATCCTTTGACCTCAGAGAATTTTTGTGAAATTGAGAAGCTTACAAAAAGCACTGCAAACACGGATGCCAAACTATTATCTCATAATTCAACATGCCCAAATCAGACGGAGACAAGTGAAACCCCAAATTAATTTGATACCATATGCTATGGGCTGCATTTTCCAACAGCCTTCAGAAATTGGCATTTATAATATTTGTGGGTTCATCCTTTGCCGTGTACAGAAACATGTGCACACATCAAAACAGACCCAGTTAAATCTTAATTATCCGGTGGAGGACTGTCCAAGATTCTTACTGTTTCTCCTTTTTCCTGTTGCCCATTTTTTAGCCTCTCTGGCAATTCTTCTGTGATCAAGGAAAAGAGATGGCACGTAAATCAATAAATCCCTTGCCTTAGTCAGTGTAACTTCAATGATCTATGCCCCCTCAGCCTCAATTGGCAGAAATAAGTGAGAAGGCATTATAAGTGTGCTCACAGCTAGATGTAAACATTTATCTGCATTATTGGGAAATGAAGTATGCACATACATTAACTGAATTGCTCTTCACTTTCTAAAAATTTACTTAGCAAATGGAAATTTTTCTAAGATCTGTTTCTTTCATAGTGCTACATCTAAGTAGCTGCCTTTTAAAATAAAGAATAAATTTTAACCTTTGATGAGTCAGTGTTATCAATAACCACCCATTCATTATGATGCTATACCACATAGCATAATTTTCTATCTGCTTTTGAACACTCTTTCCTCTTTCTTTGATCTCAGCCTAACATGTGATACATCTCAGTTATTTTTTCATTCAACAAATCAAATACTTACGCAGTGTCTCCTATACGCCAGGCACTATGCTACTAGGAGCTAAGGACTGAATGAGGAAAACAGGAGTTGTCCCTACTCCTGGACAGACTGCATTCTATTTGGGGAGAAAAGACATTAACGACACAATTACACAAATACATATGCTTGTATGTGAAAACAGCTCTCAGAGAAAAGTATAGGATGATGGGGAACAGTTGAAATTGGTGTAAGAAGGCCAGGAAATCGGGGCTTCTAGAGAGAGATGAGGGGACTAGCATGGTGGCAGTGGAAACGGAGAGAAGTGGGTGGATCCAAGAGATGGGATCAGTAGGACTTGGTGACAGATGTAGAGGAAGAGAGAGAGAGAAATACCTCAAGGATGACTTTTAGCCGCATCTGTCTTGGGAAAGTAGATGACGCCAGTAACTGGGACGGGGCACGCTGGAGGAAGATGAAGTTCGGTGGGATGGAGAGGCTTATAACCTTGGCTTTGAACATGTTAGGGTGTGCCTTTGTGATTTCCAAATGGTGCTACTGAGCAGGCAGCTGGATGTACAGGTCCAAGATTGAGGAGGAATCTGGAGATATAAATGTGGGAGTCTTGGGGCCATCAAGAAGCTGTGGGTTGGGATGACATCATCTAAGGGAAAAACATAACTTGAGAAGTGGAGCGTTACTGGGGACTAAGCTGTGAGGAACACCAACACTTAGGGGGATAGAGAGAGCAGGTAGAGAAGGGACACCTGAAAACTGCATTAAGGAGGAAGGACCAGAAAGGCAGGATGGAAATCAGAAAAGAATGGTGTTAAAGAAGCCAAGGGAAGAAGGTGTTTTAGAAAGGAGGGCGTGAATAGCACTGGCAAAGCTGCTGAAGATATCAAGTAAGCGGAGAACTACTATTTTGAAGACTCACAAGAAGATCCAATGACACGGAAGTCACTGACAGCCCCAGCAGGAGATGGGAGTGTGGACTGGCAGGGGGCAAAGGCCAAACTGGAGCTGCTGAGAAATGCCATCTCCTAACAGAGGCATTAGAGCATCGTGGACAAGGATGCAGGCTCTGAAGACAGACTGTCAGAGCTGATGTTCTGGCTCCTCCACTCAGCTAGGAGACCTAACGTATGTTACTTACTTTCTCCTGGGCTCAATTTTCTCACCTGAAAAGGTGAGTCATAACGTCCCTGGGGGACTAATAAATGTAAACCACTCAGCACAGTGCCTGACATATATTAGCTGCTCGATAAATGCTAGTCCTTTATTATTATTGACACTCTCTTAACCGACAGAGTCAATATTTATTGAGCAGCTACCTGTCAGGCACCATACTAGACTCTGGGAAAGAACAACAACAAAAAATCATTATTACTCCTCATGGAGATAAGCAAAAAGTTTGATGATGAGATATTTTCTACTAAATGGTGATAAATGTTAAGCAGAAAAAACACAGCAGAAAAGGGGGTTAGGGCAGTGGTCTAGACTGCCATGTTTTAAAGTTTGTCAAGAAAGGCCTGATAGAGACAGTAACGTTTGAGCAAAAGCCTGAAAAAAGCAATGTGGTGATTTAGGGAAGAGCATTTCAGGTTGAAGGAATGGAAGGTACAAAGATCCTGGGGTAGGAGGACAGAGGAGGGAGGCCTTAAGGCTGAGACAGAACAAATGGGGACTAGAGAGTAGGAAACAAAGTCAGAGGTGGGAGTGCTTATTGATGTGTTTTTGTTGTTGTTTTTTTTTAATTTTATTTTTTGGGGGCTGTGTAGGGTTTTCGTTGCTGCACGCAGGCTTTCTCTAGTTGCGGCGAGCGGGGGCTACTCTTCGTTGCAGCGCACGGGCTTCTCATTGGGTGGCTTCTCTTGTTGCAGGGCACGGGTTCTAGGTGCGTGGGATCCAGTAGTTGTGGCACGCGGGCTCAGTAGTTGTGGCTCGCGGGCTCTAGAGCACAGGCTCAGTAGTTGTGGTGCACAGGCTTAGTTGCTCCACGGCATGTGGGATCTTCCCGGACCAGGGCTCGAACCCATGTCCCCTGCAGGCGGATTCTCAACCACTGTGCCACCAGGGAAGCCTGAAGTGTTCTTTTTAGGCCCTGATAAGGTCTGTGTACGATGATTAAAAAAAAGAGGGGGGAGAATACTAGAGGAAGGAATAAACTCACTAATGTGCATCTGAGTGGGAGTAAAAGGATATTACATTGAATCAAATTATGGGGAGAAGAGGGAAGAGGAAGAAAGGGTTACCTGGAGTTTCAATATTTTTTCCCAGCTTACTGAGATATAGTCAACACACAGCACAGTGTAAGTTTAAGGTGTTTGGCATAATGACCTGACTTCCATATACTGGGAAATGAGTACCACAATAGGTTTAGTTAACATCCATCACGTCATATAGATACCAAAAAAAAAAAAAAAGAAAAAAAGCTCTTTTCCTTGTGATGAGAACTCTTGGGACCTACTCTCTTAACTTTCAGGTATACCACACAGCAGTGTTAACTACAATCATCATATTGTCTATTACATCCCCAGGACTTACTTCAGTCTTATAAATGGAAGTTTCTAAGTTTTGACTACCTTCATCCAATTCCCTCACCTGCTAGCTCCCACCTCTGGTAACCACAAATCTGATCTCTTTTTCTAAGAGTTTGGTTTTTTGTTTGTTTGTTTTTAAGATTCCACATATTACATGAGATCATACAGTATCTGTCCTTCTCTGGTTTATTTCACTTAGCATAATCTCCTCGAGGGCCATCTACATTGTCACAAATGGCAAGATTTCCTTCATTTTAATGGCTGAATAATATGGAACTTCAATATTGCTCAGGGTAGGAGCAATACCCTTAAAGGGGGTATTAAGGATATAATATTAAGGAATTAATATAAATATATCCATTATAGCAAAAAATAAAAACCTACCTAAATAATTACTTATATTGAAAAACAAAGGCTAGGCATTAAAATGATTATGTACAGAGAAAGGAGAAAATAGATGGGACAGAGAGGGAAGACAGACTTCAAAACTTCACTTGTTTTATAGGTTCAATTTTAGAAATATTTATAAAAAATTATTTACATAATTATTGAACAAAAATAATTTTCTAAAAACCTCTTTTAAAAACTTCAAATAAAATAAAATAAATGAACTTAAATGTATATCCAGTTACTGGCATAAACGTACGGAGAGGAACTATTCCAAGTGATCCCAACACACTGTAATGTAACTGTATATCCCTAGCCCAATGGACTGAAAGCCAGAACAAAACTAAACAAAAAAAGTGAGAAGGTAGTAAGCATACTGTTGGACTGTCACTGGCGTTTTTATTCAGAAATTATGGTGCGTGTAGTGTGGGGTAAAGCAAATGAGTAACTCGTGTCGGTGTGATTGAGAACTGCTACTTTCAGCTTGAAAAATAAGGAAATGCTGGTGTAAGATGAATGAGATCGAGAAGAGTTTTGTGGTACACACCAGTATAACCTCATGATGTATTTCACCTTAACAATATATATACACACACACACACACACACATACTCTCTGTGTAAATTTATAGATAGATATATATATAGAGAGAAACTGATTCATTTCCTAGCTCTGGCTGTGCCCACTGAAAAGGCTGAGAAACAATGACAGACCCAGTCATAATGAGCACCCCTGAGCCCAGACTGTGGTCTCCAAACACCATTGCTTGCTAACAGGAAACAGGTTTCCTTAGAAAAAAGCTGATCCCAGGTCTGAGGCAGGAAATGTACAAGATGAGCCTGGAACACACTGTCACGCTAGAAAGCAAGACAGCTATCAAAAAACAACTAGTACTGTACGAAAAGGACTCAGCCGCCAAACTGAATAGGTTGCCAATCAATAGTCAAAATGAGGCCATTTGAGCATCAGTAAGGGTAAAAACTACAATGGAATGAAACACATCAGATGTATCTTACTTAAATTTATGAGCTTACAGTAATGCTTTTAAGAAATGGTAACTGGGGGGATTATGAAAAAACTTTATGTTGAAAAAAGAATCAAGTATTTACGTTGCTTTTTGTACAAAACCTGAAGCACTGAGTAAACAAATAGTAGATGAGGGGAAGTTTCTCTTCATGAACAATGATTCCTGCTAATAAATGAACAAAGAATAACAGAATTAGACTAGCACCATTTTGCAATCCCCTGTAAATTTATGAATTTAAACAAACACCTCATTGCAAAAGGATATACTACTAACCAGTGAACTCCTGACGGAAATACACAAGACCAACTATGAAGTTGTCAGGCAAAACAAAGCGAAGCAAACCAAACAATGCCTCAAGGACTTCCTAGCAGTTCCCAGGAAGTGCAGGAGACAAAGGAACGTGCCTAATACCACCGCAGAGATACAACCATCAAAATCCAGATGGTGGATATTCTACTGGACAAGTGATCTGGTTTCTTGAACAGAAAAAAACTAAAATAAAAAAGAGATGGAACCACTGGCTTAAAAGAAGAAGCTTAAGGGACATAAATAGACTACTTGTATCCTGATTCATGTAAACTATAAAAAAAAAAAAAAAAAAAAAAAAATCCTACAACATAGCAAAAAGATTTTTAAGACAATTAGAAGTATAAACACTGGATATTTGATGATATTAAGGAATTATTGTTTATTATGTTTTAGGTATGATGATGGTATTGTGGCTTTGTATGAGAAAAAGAATCCCAACGCTTTATATACATACTAAAATATTCACAGATGGTATGATGTTGGGAATTTGCCTCAAAACAGTCTGGGCACAGGGGTGGGGTAGATGAAACTGTGCTGATGGCTGTTGAAGTGGGGTGATGGGGTATGGGAGTTAATTTTATGATCTCTCTACTTTTGGATAGGTTTGATATTTTCTATAACGCAAGATTAATGTTCCTTCAGGAAGTCAACAGTGTTTCTCAAGTGTGGCTTCCCACAGCTGTCACTTGGGGTACTTATTAAATTTCGTATTCTGCACGTTAGTCTACTTGGGGTACTTAATAGCAGTAAAAGTCTGCCCAACCCTGATTTCTGAAGCACAATTCCTAGGTGTGAAGCTCTGAAAATTGCATATATGCAGGTGAGTCTTCTGCACACCCCATTTCGCTTTACTTATTTGCATGAAATAAATTATTTCTACTTTCAAAGAGTTTTAAACAATTAAATCTCAAAACTTTTTCCTACTAAAAAACCTTAGAGGAACCTAAAACATCCTTCACACACTGTTTAATTTCCAATAAAAGATTTCCTCTCCATGTCACATGTCAACAAGCCAGTGATTTTAACCACCTATTACGGGAGTAGGGTATCAGATCATACTTTTTAAAGTTTGCTGAGCACTGGGGGTTAATAAACTAGAGCAAAGAGCCTAATATAACTTGGACCAAGTCACAGAAATGTGCCTCTTTTATGGACGACAAGCTTAGCGACAGAAAAGATGAGCAAAATCCTAAACAAAATTAAAAACCTGATCCCCATCCAGCTACATCATCAGTTCGACAACTGTCCCTAGAGTCACAAGAGCTGTTTTTCAAAAAGAGGGGCCACTGTCCTTAACACAAAAAAACGCACTTCTGACGACGGTACTTATCTTTAGAAGCTAGCAATCTGTTGAATGACTCGGTTTCTTCCGTGAGCGAACAGTTTACCAGGATGATGAACAATCGCCACCAGACAGCAATAGCAAAGGTGTGGACAAAGAATAGAGAGTACAAAGGGGCAGAATCAACACTTACTAAGCGTCACTACGGTGCTAGTGGCCGTCTTAGAAGCTTTGTATAAGTTTTCTAATTTAATCTTCCCTGAGGCATGTAGCTTTTTATACTTGTTTTAAAACGCCAAGCATTTTACCAAGGGGCTTCAGAGCATCCGCATTTTTAAATTGAATTTCTCACTATTTAGCAACTAATTAAATTAAGCATTCCATGTGTCACACAGTAGACTAGCACTTAACACAGGGGTTAGTTCTAAAGTTCCCACCCAACACGAAGTGTGTGTGGGATCAAAATCAGCCTTAAGATTTTGAGATTTTAAGGCGTCAAGCAGATCCTAACACTCTTCCACTCACATGTTTCAGTGGCTTCCTCCACATGTATGGAGAAATCTACAGGCCTGGTCCTCTTCAAGGCTTAGAAGGCCATGTATGGTCTGACTGCAGCTGTGTGATACTCCCTTATTTCCTGCCCATCGCCCTCCTTTGCTCTGCTCTTGGCATCCTGGCCTCCATGTTCTGTACCACAAGCCAGACACAATCCTGTTCCGTCCCAGGTTTCTCCTCCTCTGGCAAATCACACAGTGTGTTCCCTTCATGGAGTTTTGCTCAAATGTTGTCTCCCTCTGCCTGAGGAGCTGCGCTACCTCTTTCCCCCGCCATTCTGATTCTTCTTAGCTTACAATCAGAGCGTTTCAATCAGAGCGTTCATCACAGCTGACCTTGCAGCATATATTCCCTGTTTGTTTGCTGTTTATCTTCCACTCTAGAATGAAGCTTCTGAGAGGCAGGGACTTTGTTCATTGCGCTGACCCAGCACCCATAAGAATGCTGGCACAGGGAAGGCACTAAGCATTACTGAATGAATAGAAGTCCCCGAGAGTCTAGGGCCTAGACCGTGCATCAAGGATAGTCTAGAATGTTTTTGTTTATACCACCATGTGCAATAATTACCTCAAACACTGAAGTTTAGAAACCACTGAGCTAGGCTAAGCCACGAGGGGAAAGTCTGTAGCAGGTGTGTGTGTGGGCGTCCAAACCGCTGTGCCTCGAACATCCCTGGTGGAGATAATTCTAAAGCATTCTTGCTAGCATGAAGCATTTCCTTAATCCCACTTTGATAGTAAGTCTCTGTATCTTAAATATTTAGTTGATTTTGCTGTTGTTGTTATTGTGAGGGTTAAAGGAGATGATAGCAGAGTTCTCCAGAAGTGAGATTCTTTTTTTTTTTTTTGCGGTACGCGGGCCTCTCACTGCTGTGGCCTCTCCCGTTGCGGAGCACAGGCTCCGGACGCGCCGGCTCAGCGGCCATGGCTCATGGGCCCAGCCGCTCCGCAGCATGTGAGATCCTCCCGGACCGGGGCACAAACCCGTGTCCCCTGCATCGGCAGGCGGACTCTCAACCACTGCGCCACCAGGAAAGCCCCCAGAAGTGAGATTCTTAGTCATCCTGATAATTAAAGGTAACTTCCATTCTGACGTGCTGGAGATTACCGATGGACCAGCACACTACCAGGTTTCTGCATATCTCAAAATGTTTCTCCTGTCATTGCAGCACATATACTGCCATCCTTTAATTAGAAAGGTTGTAGCTCTACCCTTATTTTTCCCTTTCTTAATGTATAAACCTAAGATCTTCCTATGGCCATTTCCATGTAAGTGCACAAGTAAGCATCCTAGCATAGCATGGGTACATGACATTCAATTACTAAGGCCAAACTACACAGCCGGAGTTCTTGTCTTCAGTGAATTTTGGCATAAGAAGTAAGTGTGTGGTAGAAAATGGTGTAACAAAATTGAGATATTGGCACTGGAGTGACCTAGGTAACCATGCTTATGTTAGCAAAATGTCAGCATGGAAATCAAAGATTGGACTCACCATGCAAAACAAGGCTAAGTGGTGACTTCTGAAATGGAATAGACAGAGATGGGTCCCCAGGCTTGTACGTTTCTTCTTTTTCTCTTTTTAAAGACATCATTGAGAATCTCATTAATGTTATAATTTGAAAGGTGTTTTCTGCCTCTAATGGAAGATTTAGACTAGCTGAGGAGACTATCACTGGTTCCCCAAATTACAGCCTTACCAATTAAAAAACGCAAATCGTTTCATACTGTTAATGATTTCAACTTCGAAAGAAGCCACTTCTACTCTTCCTTTTAAGTGAGTTAAGTTTTAAGTGAAAAAAATATCCTGAGATTGCAAGGTAGCTGTTTTTAAAAAATACAATACCCTGTCATTACTTGCAAGTCCTTATTTTAGGGAACCAAGATTTTCTCAATACTGTGCAACAATATTAAAAAAAAAATCATCAACAAAAGGGAATAAATTGGAAACTGAAGTTAGAAAAGCCTACAGCTGTCATCCATAACACTGATTTCAAATTTCTGTGTTCATCCACAAAGGCTCCTTGTTCTTTTTCTGGGTTTTATAAGTCAGCATTATACATTGAAATCTAATAAATTTTTCCTTTATCAGTTTTATATATTGAGGTTTCACCTAAGACTGTGTTTGAAAAAGGAACTGATACTAAAAAATAACAATAAAGTGAACAGGGCCCTGCAGGAGGGGATATCTTAGAATTTGGAAAGTGAAGAAGAGAATATTGTTTGCTGACCTGTTTATTATAATATTAAATTCTATACTTCTTTTTAAATGATTCATCACTGCATGTAATGTATTATACCATGGAAAATATCAAGTCAATGCCTTAAAATAAATATTTTGGACTCAACTGCAAAAAAGAAAAGAAAAAGAGCTGGTACTAAAAATATTTGTAAATCGTCAAGTAAAGGCAGTGGATGATATCTGTACCTGTGGGTGATCATTGCTGGAGCTCCTGCCTCAATACGGGCAAGAAAAGAAAAAAACACAGTTCTTGGGCAACTTTCCTCCCACGTGATAGCAAACACTTGGATGTAAGTAATGTCTCCATGGTCTATTTAATCTTTTTCATGTTTGGAGTCAAGCAGGCAAAGGGCTGGAGGCATCATGGATGCAACGTGTTTGCACACATGAACAGTTCTCAGAGAACAGAGGGATGGGGGTAGAAAGAGTTTCATCTGCCTGTGATACCGTGGCCCCTGCCATCACCTTTCCCATTGGGTACTTTCTGATTCAAGGGAAGGAATGCGCTGTGGTGGAGAGGGCATGGGTTTTTTATTACTCAGACTGACTTAGGGTCAAAACCAGCATGTTTATTATTAGTAGGGTAACTCTGAGCTGACTCACTTCCGTTTTGTCTAGCCTCTCTTATCTGCAACATGGAGATGGCAATATCCACCTTGTCGAGCTACCTCTACATCTTATAAGAAATAACACATGAAAGTCACCTAGCCCCAGACTCAGGGTTCAATAAATAGCTTCTGCCCTGTTCTTGGGACCTTGTAGGAATGCCGACCAGCCTGCTGCAGCCACAGGGATCAAAGTTCTGTCTTGGGAATGGACTTTCCAGGCGAGAGATGCAGCCCACCCTGTTCCTGAGCGCCACGAAGAGGCCCTTCCAGAAATCCAGCCATGGGCCTCATTCTAACCTCCTTGAGCCCCACTTTGGTGGTAGTCTGTGAACACGCCTGATCCAAGAGGAGAAAACAAACAAACAAACAAAAAGGGCAGGAGAGGAGCAGACTCCTCCAAGGGCTAATGCCGGGCAGAACAAAAAGGCGAAGTCAACGTTTTCTAAGCATTAAATGGGGGCACCTTCTCTCCACATTTAAAAGCAAGCATGTGCCACTTCAGCTGTTCAAATCATATGGGACTGAAAATAGTATAGCGGAAAGAAACGTGGCCTTTGTAATTAAGAGTTCTTTTTTTTCCCCCTTCTCAAAGCCAGCAGGAACAAACTGAACTGAAACTTGGTCGTTTAAGAGGTTAAAAAGTTGTCATCCCCCTGGGTCCTATCTTTGGCCTTTCTTTCTTTGTCTTTCTAAGATGCTGAAGATGTTTGCTGAAGGTATAGAAAATACGAGCACACATGGGGAGTGGCATTGGCAACGCCTCTCCTAGCATCACTAGGGCAGGGCAGTCCTCTTCCCAGGAAACCAAACAGCATGCTACTCACTGATCCCTTTGTTTTTTTTTCTCTAACTCATGAGCTTGTAATGTGGTTAACGAGTAAGATGGCTGCTTACTACAAGCAGGGAGAATTCTGCAAACAGCATTCAATGGTATCCGCAAACAGAAAGCTTGGAATTTGGTGGAAGAGAAACAAGGTGTTTGGTGAGCCCAGAACCAGAGTCAAGACTGTGAGCTTCTTCAGGCCAAAGCTTCTAGTTCCTTCTCCCGGTACAGGGCCTGTGGCTGGCCCTCAATAAATATTTGGAGAATTACTAAATGCAGGAATGAATAAGGGATGTCCAGAACTGCTAGTGAATTGTACCTTATGGGAAAACCTTTCCGGGTTTTGTAAATAGTGTAAAATTAAACTCAGCTAACAAAACAGGAAGATTTAGGGGTATCCATCTCATGTCCCAGTCTTCAGAGAAAAAAATATTAAATATTTCTGGATATATATATATTGGAATATCACTCAGCCATTAAAAAGAACGAAATAATGCCATTTGCAGCAACATGGATGCAACTAGATAGAGATCATCATACTGAGTGAAGTAAGTCAGACAAAGCGAAATATCGTATGATATCCCTTATATGCGGAATCTAAAAAGAAATGATATAAATGAACCTATTTACAAAACACAGACTCACAGACTTAGAGAACAAACTTATGGTTACCGGGGGGGAAGGATGGGTGGAAGGGATAGTCAGGGAGTTTGGGATCGACATGTACACACTGCTGTATTTAAAATGGGTAACCAACAAGGACCTACTGTATAGCACAGGGAACTCTGCTCAGTGTTATGTGGCGGCCTGGATGGGAGGGGAGTTTGGGGGAGAATGGATACATGCATATGTATGGCTGAGTCTCTTTGCTGTGCACCTGAAACTATCACAACATTGTTAGTCAGCTATACTCCGATATAAAAAGTTAAAAAAAAAAAAAGGGAACAAAATTGGCTCATATGTAGAGACATGGTTGGACCTAGAGTCTGTCATACAGAGTGAAGTACGTCAGAAAGAGAAAAACAAACATTGTATATTAACGTATGTATGTGGAACCTAGAAAAATGGTACAGATGAACTTACTTGCAGGGCAGATGCAGAAAACAGACGTGTGGACACAGGAGGGGGGGTGATGACTTGGGAGACTGGGATTGACATATTTATAACTACCATAAATATAGCTAGTGGGAACCTGCTGTATAGCACACGGAGCTCAGCTCCATGCTCTGTGGTGACCTAGATGGGTGGGATTGGGGGGGCGCATGGGAGGGAGGCCCAAGAGGGAGGGGATGTATGTATACATATAGCTGATTCAGTTCTTTGTACAGCAGAAACTAACACAACATTGTAAATCAACTATACCCCTATTTAAAACAAAAAACTTTTGCAGTCAGTAGGGAAAATTAAACAGGCATCAGAAACAACATTTTTAAAATATGCTATTAAAAAATTTAAAGCATAGAGTCAAATTTAGGAATTAATGCAAAGGGACCAAGGAATTTCTGAAACTTAACACCAGATTCAGAAATGGACCTAAACACGGTGATCCATGTTATGCTACATTCTTGATTCTTGCTCTTGTCTTGGATATTATAACAAAGAAGCGTCCTGGATACATAAAGAGGTAGATAACCTCACATTCAGGAGGACTCAGAAGTGAACATCACTGTGGGAGACACAGGGGTTTATCAAGGAAGGAGAGCATGCCTTCAAGTAGCACACAATCTAACGAGCAGTAAGAACCAGCCTGATCTAACAAAGCAATAACCACAAAAATAAAGCTATAGGAAAAATGATACTATTAGAAAACAGACAATCCAGCTACAAAAATAGGCAAAAAACCTGAACAGACGCCTTACTACAAAAGATCTGTAGGTGGCAAAGTAAGTACATGAAGAGATGCTCCAAATCACATGTCATTAGGCAACTTCAAGTTAAAACAACGAGATACCACTACTCACCTACCAGAATGACCAAAATCCCGAACACTAACACCACTAAATGCTGGTGAGGACGTGAAGCAACAGGAACTCTCATTCACTGCTGAAGGGAATGCAAAATGGTACAGCCACTTGGGTGGAGAGTCTGGCAGTTCCTTACAGGATGAAACATACTCTTACCACGTGATCCAGCAATCACACTCCATGGTATTTACCCAGAGGAGGTGAAAACTTATGTCCATATAAAAACTTTTAAGTGGGTGTTTACAGCAGCTTTATTAATAACTGCCAAAACCTGGAAGCAACCAAGATGTCCTTCAGTAGGTGAATGCATAAACTGTAGCACATCCGTGCAATGGAATATTATTCAGCGATAAGAAGAAGTGAGTTATCAAGCCACGAAAAGATATGGAGGATCCTTAAGTGTACATTACTAAGTGAAAGAAGCCAATGTAAAAAGACTACATACTGTATGTATTGGTCCAACTACCTGACATTCCGCAAAAGGCAAAGCTAGGATGACAGTATAAAGATTAAGGGCTTGGGGGTTGGGAGGCAGGGGGTTGTGCTCCATGAATAGGTGGAGCACGGAATTTTTAGGGTGGTGAAACTATTCTGTATGATACGGTAATGGTGGGTACAGTATCAAATACCATTGATACCAATGATACCATATATCATTATACCTTTGTCAAAACCCACAGAATGTACAACAGAAAGAATGAACTCAACTGTAAACCTTCGACTTCAGTTAATAACAATATATCAATATTGGTTAATAACAGGGGGCACTGTGCTTGGGGTAAGGGCAAGGCAGGGAATGTGGGAACTCTCTGTACTTTCCCATCAACTTTTCTGTAAACCTAAAACTGCTCTAAAAAAATTGAAGTCTGTTAATTAAAAAAAACAAAACTGTACTGTCAGCTGTTTGAGATTTTTCCCTCCAGATGACTTTCCAGATACTGGCTGGGGCCCAGTGGAATTCATCAGAGAAGATGGCCATCAAGATGACTCCCAGCCAGGCTTTGAAAGACTAGCAGGGACTGGTTTGTGAGTCAAGAGCTGGGAGGACATGGTGTTTCAGATGCAGGTGACAGGCAAGGCTTAGAGGTGGAACCCACCGGGAAGAGTGGTCAGCAGAGCACTGCACTTGACCACAAGACAAAGGTCACAAGTTGACAAGTAACTGGAGGTAAGAGTGGAGGTGTTGGACTGTACTTAGGAGTTCAAAATGTGATCTGAGGGCTTCCCTGGTGGTGCAGTGGTTGAGAGTCCGCCTGCCGATGCAGGGGACACGGGTTCGTGCCCCGGTCCGGGAAGATCCCACATGCTGCGGAGCGGCTGGGTCCGTGAGCCACGGCCGCTGAGCCTGCGCGTCCGGAGCCTGTGCTCCGCAACGGGAGAGGCCACAGCGGTGAGAGGCCTGCGTACCGCAAAAAAAAAAAAAAAAAAAAAAAAAAAGGGATCTGAAAGGTGAGTGAGGTCACTCTGGATAACTGGGAAGGGACATGACAGAGTCAAAATGAGGTACAAGGAAGCATCTGTTAGGTTTAGGCCAAGAGACACGAGAGAAAGTGAACCCCACTACAGGTGAGGTTATCAGTCATCAGCCCTGAGGGAAGGTCAACAGAAGATACTGGGAATCTAAGGGAAAGTAAAATTTCCAAGAAAAGACATGCTGAGCTATGTTAAGGAGGCCAAGGTGGAAGAGTAATACTTTCTCAAAAGTCCTGACCAGGAGGAGGAAACCCAAGAGCGTAGCTCTCTATCAAGCAGGGTCCTAGATCTTCTCCTCATTTAGGTTTCTCATCTTACCACAGTTAAGGGCAGAGCAAGAGACCTACAGTGGATCCCAGCAGGAAAGAGAAAATGAGAGGGAGGAGAAAGGGCACCTGCAATTGGTGAAGCCAGAGAATCTTCACTCTTAAATCCATGCACTGAAAAACTCAGAAGCCAAAGATGTTTTCAATACGTATATTTATTAACAAGGAAAGACGTTCACAACAGATTCCGAAGTGAGAAAAGAAGCTTCAGAAGAGTCTACCAATTATGATGCCATTTTTGTAAAGCTGCCTCCATTTATTTGTATATGTATGCATAGAAAAGATTCTGGAAGAAAACACTCAAATGCCAACATTTACGGGCGACAGCAACATGGTAGGTTTTTTATGTTGCTTCTCTGTAGTTTCCTAACTCCTCTAAAAGCTACTGCAGAGATTACTTCTAAGAGACTAATTTTTTCAAATGGAAGAGGTAATGCTCTTTCCATCTCTTAACTCAAGCCTCCAATAACGTTCTCCTTGTTAAGAGTAGAATAGCCAGTGCCTTACACAAAAGCCAGTGCTCGCTTTAGATGACTGTGGTGCAGCCTCTCGTGATACAAATTACGTCAACAGCCACGTCTGATGCCTAAGGGAAAAAAGCAATGGAAATTCCAGAGAACTAAAGTTAAAAAACGTAACGGCAGGAGCAGCAACAGCAGCGGCAAAGAGAAATGTCTGGAGAGGGAAGGAGACAGACCTCCACATATTCCCAGCACTTGTTTCCTGGACTCTGGAGGAGGGTTTCTTGATTAGTCTATTTAAAAAAATTGTTATTGTAAAAACAAACAAACAAACAAACAAAAAACTCCTGGCTAAAAATAACAGTAAAATGCACAAGACATGCAGAAATACCCCATGATGCAAATTATTTATGGAGATAATGTAGCAACGTGACCAGGAATTAGCATGACTCACAGTTTCTCCTCAGCTGAGATGGGTTCCCCAGCCACAAACCTGAGGGACGCATGGTCCAATCACCAGTGCTGGATTGCGATGTTTGTTCTTATCCATCAGAACTGTTGCTTTAAGGGGGGGTGGTGGCGATGGTAGTGGTCCTCAGG
Source organism: Delphinapterus leucas (assembly GCF_059928025.1). Taxonomy (NCBI): domain Eukaryota; kingdom Metazoa; phylum Chordata; class Mammalia; order Artiodactyla; family Monodontidae; genus Delphinapterus; species Delphinapterus leucas. The sequence goes on from NC_143138.1 coordinate 12,685,085, forward strand.
GTAGGGAGGAATGGTAGAGCGAAACAGGTATCCCAGCACCAGCGCTTTAAAAGATTATCTTTATCATCTTTCCTAAGCTGACAGTTTCATCTTGAAATCTGTTACAGGAAATACCTTTAACCAAAAGCCATCTGTTTTGAATTCTCCCTTTCTATGGGCATAAATTCACTACAGCTATTTACTGTAGTTCAGTTTTTAGGCATATTGCAATTATCTTTCCTGTAACTTTCATTTCTATTGCATTAAAGTAGGAATATGAGAGAGCCAGAAGGGAAAACTTTTTAAGAACAGTTCACTCTAAACTTTATTACCTGCTAACAACCCTGTCCAAATTCTAGTAGGGGAAAAAGCCAAACTATTTTCTAAAAGAAGACTAAAAGATTGTCTGAAGATTGCATTTATTCCTGTTTTTTTCTGTTCCGTATAAAACATGGATATGCTCTTGGTAAAGCTATCCAATTTCTGTTTCAATCTAGTGACCACTGAATATTTAACTCTGTTCACCTACCAAACAGGGAACTGTAGCAATAATCACAGAATGACAGCGGGAACAACAATATAAACCAAACTGAGAATCTGTCTCCTATTAACCTTGATAGTCACATCACTGAGAACTAACACATTCTGAGGCTAGCGCCTAATCATTTAGTTTGGGGAAAATAAACTCATATACAAGGTAACCACTACCTGATAAAGGGGGACATACTGTGAGGGAGTGTATGTTATCCCTGGGCTATGAGTATACAGTGAGGTACAGTTACAACTGAACACACATCATACTAACCAAAGGAATCAAACCCCAGCCCCCTTTCTAAGGAGATTACTATTAACAATGTGCTAAGCTAATGCGTGCGTTTATAAAATGCCCATGCCTGATATTGGAGATACTGAGATTTAGAACCACCAGAAGTTCTCAGCGCTGCTTGAGAATGTACACTGACTCATTCCTCAGTAGCAAAGGGAGAAAAACAGTACAAGTCATGCCCAGAAGGCAGAAGGGACATAGTCTCCTGCCTTGCTGTCTTAATTTCGAATGGAAGAATGTACACTTACTTAGATTAATGCTGCTTCTGAACAGAAGCACAAAATAGTGGGTAGATTTGTGACAGAAAACTATTTGAGAGGTTGAGTGATCATCTGGATCAAGTCTCTGTACCTAAAAATATAGGGAGGCAGATTTGAAGGTTTCTAAAATCTTGCAAAACTGTACAGTGGACAGAGTTGCTCTTCGGCCACCCAAAACTAGAAAGGCAGAAATTTTTTTTTTCTTTTTTTTTTTTTTTTTTTGCGGTACATGGGCCTCTCACTGTTGTGGCCTCTCCCGCTGCGGAGCACAGGCTCAGGACGCGCAGGCTCAGCGGCCATGGCTCACGGACCCAGCCGCTCCGCGGCATGTGGGATCCTTCCCAGACCGGGGCACGAACCCGTGTCCCCTGCATCGGCAGGCGGACTCTCAACCACTGCGCCACCAGGGAAGCCCCGAAAGGCAGAATTTTAAGATTCACCTGCGGACACAGAGTGGGCACTCAATTAATGCCTGATGAATAAATGAATGAATGTTTATTTAGAGCTGTCTGTGTGTAACATTTACTAGGGCCTGAAAAACCAACATAAATTGTACAAGGGTCCTGTCCTTAAGAAGCTTCTAATCTATCAGAAGATGCACAATATAAATGAGCAATTTTAATACAGTGTGATGCTTGCGGTAATAAGGCAAGGCTATAAATATAGTAATATATGTCTAATATAAATTAAAATAAAACAGACGCAACAGGGAGCCAACAGTTAAGAACAAGCGAGAGGGACAGATAAAGCTTCTAAGACAGGATTTGATTAAACTAATTCACACCAAGGCACTAAAATGTTATCTATAGCTTCTGTCCCAGGGTCATTTGCATTTTAATGTAAAACAAGAGGAAGGTTTGCTCAATTCTAGAAGACTGAACTGCTATTAGTGGCATTTCAGGTATCAGGTGAGAGATGGCAGAGAAGATACTTCAAATAACACTACTGGGCAGAAAGTCTACCTAGTTCTATCACGAAAAAGGCTCAAAGAGGGTAGGTGCATGTCTTCTTCAAACAATTGTATCCAGCAAGCACATAAAAGAGAGCTGGTGAGGGGCTTCCCTGGTGGCGCAGTGGTTGAGAGTCCGCCTGCCGATGCAGGGGACACGGGTTCGTGCCCCAGTCCGGGAAGATCCCACATACCGCGGAGCAACTCCGCCCGTGAGCCATGGCCGCTGAGCCTGCGCAGCTGGAGAGGCCACAGCAGCAAGAGGCCCATGTACCACCAAAAAAAAAAAAAAAAAAAAAAAAAGAGCTGGTGAAGTGTCTTGAACAGATGTTTGCACACCCATGTTCACAGCAGCATCATTCACAACAGCCAAGAGCTGGAAGCAACCCAAGTGTCCATCAATGGATGAATGGATTAAAGAAAAAGGTGGTCTATACATACAACAGAATATTATCCAGCCTTAAAAAGGGAGAAAATTCTGACACATGTCCCAACACAGATGAACCTTGAGGGCATTATGAGAAATGAAATCAACCTGTCCTAAGAAGACACATACTGTATGATTCCACTTGTTTGCGGTACCTACAGTAGTCAAATCCATAGAGACAGAGGTAGAATGGTACCCGCCAGGGGCTTGGAGGAGGGAGGATAGAGAGTTAGTGCTTGGTGGTATAGAGTTTCCATTTTGCAAGATGAAAAGCATTCTTGGATGGCGGTGATGGCTTCCCAACAGGTGAATGTACTTATACCACTGAACTATACACTTAAAGATGCACAGTTACGATGGGAAATTTTGTTGTGTGTATTTTATCACAATTTTAAAAACTGGGAACAAAAGGAAGTTGGTGAAGTACACCATAGCTTTGAAGTCGATATGCAAAGTTTTTAGAGTATTATAACGACTGTTGTTAGTTATTACATATGGAAAGCTATTGCGATGACAGCAGAACAGAGAGCATGTGTTGATTAGATGGGCAGCTGCTTGCTTCCTAATGTGTTTGAGAAAATGACACCCAGAAGACCTCCTCCTCCAGGATCAGCTGCAATTCCACCATTAAAAAAATTCAATCCTTGGGTCCCCAAGCTTTTCCCAAGTGCAACTACCCTGGCCAAGGTCCCTATCAGCTTCATATGTCTTTATGAGGCTGTTTCTCCACAGGTCAAGCAAGGTGCATGAGCTGATTTGAGGTATTCGGGAGAGGGGAAAGATGAGGTCCAAAAGGAGAAGAGGAAGTCCAGACAGTGAAAAAAACAAGTCTGCAGGAACTGGTGAAATCAAATTGTGCTCCTTGGAAAATCTCTCCATGCCACTGATGACCTTTCGCCACAGGTTTTCATAGAAGCCTAGCTCTGCTCTCCATCCTGACCCCTCCCTTCTATCTGAAAGACTCCCAGCAATACAAAAAGTCACGAGGCAAAACTCGGAAGGAGTTTAATCCTAAAATCAACACGGCTTCTGCTAAACAATTTTCAACTGCGACTACATATTTCATCATGGAAACTAATTTGCAGTTTCCAGTTTCATGAAGTGTGGTCAGCAAATCTAAGAGTGAGATGGAATAAGTAAATGCACAGGCTTCAGAACTCTGCATTTCTAAGTCAGCTGCAATGAAAAGGTTAGGTTCAAAGAATCTAGATATGCGAGCGGTATAAGAGATAAAAGAGCGGATCAGAGGGGCTTTAATGTAAGCTATGACTTTATGCCCCTTATCCGAGAATCTGGGGCTAGAGAGCCAGCTGAATGCAAGGCTTCCGTGCTTTCTGGAGTCAGGTTGCTCCTCTGTAGCTGGGTTGCCTTCAGGAGAGCACACCAGGGATATGGGTGTCTGTGTGCGTGTGCGTGTGCATGTTAGAGAGACAGAGAGAGATCTACTGTGATATCAGGAGAGTTTACTTAAAAAGGGGGAGAAGCAACAGTATTCTGAACCAGGAGAGCCTCTCTCTCATTATAAGATCCTCAGAATACTTAGCAGGCATTACAGTCTCCACACCATCTGTCAGACCTTAGCTGACGTGACTGCCTCTGTACATTAATAACAGAGGTGATCAAGGGTAGCTTCAAAGAAAGTTCCCCTCACTCACACTTCAGCGTATTATTAAAACTTCTCAAAAAGTATAGGGGGTGGGTTTTGTTTTTTTTTTAACATCTTTACTGGAGTATAATTGCTTTACAGTGGTGTGTTAGTTTCTGCTGTATAACAAAGTGAATCAGCTATACATATACATACATCCCCATATCCCCTCCCTCTTGCATCTCCCTCCCAGCCTCCCTAGTCCACCCCTCAAGGTGGTCACAAAGCACCAAGCTGATCTCCCTGTGCTATGAGGCTGCTTCCCACTAGCTATCTATTTTACATTTGGTAGTGTATATATGTCCATGCCACTCTCTCACTTAGTCCCAGCTTACCCTTCCCTCTCCCCGTGTCCTCAAGTCCATTCTCTACGTCTGCATCTTTATTCCTGTCCTGCCCCTAGGTTCTTCAGAATCTTTTTTTTTTTTAGATTCCATATTTATGTGTTAGCATATGGTATTTGTTTTTCTCTTTCTGACTGACTTCACTGTTTGACAGACTCTAGGTCCATCTACCTCACTACAAATAACTCAACTTCATTTCTTTTTATGGCTGAGTAATATTCCATTGCATATATTCTTCTTTATCCATTCATCTGTCGATGGACACTTAGGTTGCTTCCATGTCCTGGCTATTGTAAATAGAGCTGCAGTGGACATTGTGGTACATGACTCTTTGAATTACGGTTTTCTCAGGGTATATGCCCAGTAGTGGGATTGCTGGGTCATACGGTAGTTCTATTTTTGTTTTTTTAAGGAACCTCCATACTGTTCTCCATAGTGGCTGTATCAATTTACATTCCCACCAACAGTGCAAGAGGGTTCCCTTTTCTCCACACCCTCTCCAGCATTTACTGTTTGTAGATTTTTTTTTTTTTTTTGCTGTACGCAGGGCTCTCACTGTTGTGGCCTCTCCCGTTGCAGAGCACAGGCTCCGGAGGCGCAGGCTCAGCGGCCGTGGCTCACGGGCCTAGCCGCTCCGTGGCATGTGGGATCTTCCCAGACCAGGGCACGAACCCGAGTCCCCTGCATCGGCAGGCGGACTCTCAACCACTGCGCCACCAGGGAAGCCCTGTTTGTAGATTTTTTGATGATGGCCATTCTAACCGGTGTGAGGTGATACCTCACTGTAGTTTTGATTTGCATTTCTCTAATGATTAGTGATGTTGAGCATCCTTTCGTGTGTTTGTTGGCAGTCTTTCAGGAGGTGGTTTTGATCAGTGTTAATTTTAACTGTGTACTCATGTCCCTTGTGGATTTATTAGCCTGGTTACATTGCTTCAGGTACCACAGAAAGCACAGGTGGGTGAGAAAATAAGGTGACAAAACCCAGCGAAATAATACACAGGTGGCAGCATACACACACCTGCATCTTCACCCGCTTCTCAAAAATAAGATTCTATTTTCCTCCTCTATACTCTACATGTTCTCGGACAGATTGAATAAGTATTTGTAAAGAGACATATATTATTTTGATTAATATTTCACGCAAAACCTCTTATTGTACAGAAAGAATATGGGAGTTGGACCTTCCTTTACCTATATGGCTGGGCTCTCTCCTTCACCTGCCACTGTTCTAGACTCTGTGCTGGAAACCAGACCAGGTGGAACACAGCAAACCGTATTTTCCTTTCAAGATCAGATGCAATGAGTCAGTGTTTGTGCAGTAATCTGCTAGTAAAGCAAATAGGCAGAATTGAGAACTCCCAAACACGCCGTGTTTTCATTTCCACTTCACAAGACAATGAAGCTCACCACATTGGGACATTTTAAATTATGAGGTCCCCTTCCACACATCGACCCGTTCTTCACGTAACTGTTTGAGACTTTCTGCTAAGAATGTCTAAAACGCTTGCTGTTTCTCAGCAGCAAACAAATGCCTTTAGCCTCTGACCCAGCATCGGGGTTTCTCACACCCTCTCCTGTCTGAAAATGTGTCCCCAACCAAATAGCAGTACCTGGCGATCACCCTGCCAGGCACGGGGGCCAAGCCTCTAGCCCCAAAGGGGCAGAGCCATTCCCTCGACCGATTTCAGAGCTAACCCAACACTTGTATCAGTGAGCACAAAATGAAGAGCTAATACCATCAAGTATCCTCACCAGAGGTTGGTTTTAAAACTCTGTAAGTGGAGAAAATGTAGGACTCTGAGCTACAAAATTGGCCCGCCTGATCCCAGAGGACCATGCTCTGGGCTTTTAGCCCTCCTTGCCTTGTCTTCCTCTATCCCCTTGATTTTTACTTGCTGTCAACTTCACGCTCAGGGAAGGTGGCCCTCAAAGCAAAGAGCACAACTCAGGCCACCGCAGCAGCCTGCACCACCCTGTCTACGCTCTCCGTACTTCCTATTTTTTACTGGAAAATTTAAAAGAAAACAAGGCAAATTATTATCTGCTTAATGCACATTTAGGTGTCCCCGCCCCCATTTTTTTTGATCTATAAAAGATAGCACTTAGCACATGGGAGTTATAACCCCAAAGCCTGAACAGGACCCTGCCAACTCCCACCCAATATCGTGCAGTTTCGGTGACAACAAACTGGGTCCCAAACGGAAAGGTGAAAACCACAAGTTCGCAGTCTCAGTGAGTTGAATTTAGTGAAATGAAACAGCCATTTCTATTTTAGTTTTTTAAGAGTGACACTCAATAGCACAGTTAAAAGGTCACTTCTTGAAATTAACGAGTGAGCCCTGGTCCCATCCGAGGGTAAAGAAGGATTTTTTTTTTTAGAGGGTCTCAGGGCCCCTGGAACACACTGCCTATTTTGAGGTGTCACAGGGAAACCTGTTGGAAAGAAGAGTCTTCAGCTGCGGTGGCGTTGTAATATTACCTGTCAGCCAAAGACACTTTCTTTATGGGTCTTTCAATCAGCCCATCGGTAGGTATTTGTTCAGAAACCCCAGTACACAGGAGCGGGCAGGACCCCACCAGGAAGTGATGCAATAAACGTTGCCTGCAAGGTCTGACTCCCTTAATGTGTTCTGAGCCCTCCCGGCAGACTTCACATAGACACTGCGCATGACCTGAGCACCTCTGCCCTTCTTTGGAGGCTCACCATCCTCTTTTCTGGTTCCACTGTTTAGAAAGCCCGTGTCGACCTGGAACCACCTCTCAGTTGTAGTGTTTCTGTTTTCTCCAATGATCCCTGGGACGTCTCTTTGGAAACCTTCCTGAATTGCCTAGGCTAACAAATGCTCTTCGGCATTTGCCATTAACCGAGTTTTTACATAAGGAATTGATGATGTCAACATCCTGCTTAAAATCTTTCAAGGACTCTCTCCTGTCTTCAAGATACACTGCAAACTCTTCCGCAAAGCTTTCTGAAAAGACACTTGGTGATCTGGCCCCTCCCTTGACACTTCTCACCTGCTCTGCTCTAGCGGCTCTGGACTATTTGCACTTTTCCAACATGTCATGTTCTCTCTCCTCTCTGAGCTTGGCACACACTGTCCATCATGTGACCAACTAAAGCTGGCATTTCCCCCATCCCTTGAATCTGGACTTACTGGGTGACTTGCTTTAGCCACAGGGAAATTAGCAAAGATGCTGCAAGGAGAGGTTAAAAAGCACTTGTGTGCTGGAGTTCATCTTCTCTTGCTGCTCCCGGGAGCCCTGAGATCGCAATACGAAAGCTCAGACTAGCCTCCTGGAGGATGAGAGACCACGTGGGGCAGGGACCAGCAGTCCCTCTCCCAACCAGCCTTACAGCTGGACATACGAGTGAGGCCATCAGGGACCAACCAGTCACAGCCAAGCTGACTAGCCTAGAATAGCCCAGCTGACTCATAGAATCATAAGAAATAATACATGCCTGTTGTTTTAAAGCCACTGAACACTGGGGTGGCTTGTTACATATATATGCCAACTGATACACCCACTTTGTTTCCCGGTTAACACCTGTCGGTCCTTCAGGTCTGGGAATGAAGAGTTCTCTGAGCCCAGAAGATGCCACACTGGTTTCCATCCATGGCATCCTCTGGGTACCACTAAAAGAGCCCTGGCCACAGTGTAAAGGAGTTGCCTATTTTCTCATCTCTTTTCCCACTGACTAGAAGCTCTTTTTAGCTGTGGTGGATGCCTTCCCTAGTGCACACACCTCGTAAATACTTGCTGAAAGAAGACACAGGAATGTATACCTCTATCTTCTGGTTTTCTCTATCTCTGATTTCAAAGAATTAGACCAGGTAACTTTCACCTATCACCACCTAGACATGTAACTACATCAAAATATTATAGTTTTTCTTTTTTTTAGCGTTCCATTCATATCAATAGCCTTTGGGAATCTCCCTACTCTTTTTATAGATGAGACTATTGTATCTTCCAAACTCACTGTACCTTTCAGTTTGACTAATACGAAAAAATTCACCTAAAATTCCAAGGCCCCTTAGAGTATGCACATGGATAATTCTGACAAATGCTCCTACCTTCACCATCATAATTACTCTACCATATATGTCAAAGAAGCAGAAGATTTTGACAATACATAACTGACTTCGCTGGCGATGCAATGACACTGACAGTTCATGACAATTCCTATTACAGAGGAAACATGTCTACAACAAAGAGACTAGCGAGTGGCAACTGTTCACCTGTTCATTTCAGCAACACATCACGATAGATTTTGTTTTGTGAAATGTATTATCCTAACAGCATTATAGCTGCCACGGTGACTAGGGAGCAATCCCTGGGCTAAAATTTAACTCACATTATCTCATTTAATTCTCTCAACAGTCCTGCAGCATAGGTATGACCAGCCCTATTTTACAGACGAGGCAAATAAGACTCAGAGAAGGGGGTCAATTTCCCCAAGGACACACAACTATTGAGTGGCAGGTCTAGGATCTGAACCCACAGATGTGTCCAAAAGCCCTCATTTGGATGAATACCTTTAAATCTCATGTTAGCAAATGGAAGTAAGAACTACCTTCCTTCGGAAGACATGGAAATAGAGGCACTGAGAAAGAAAGTAGCTTGCCCATGGTCTCAGAGGGCTGGGAAGGAGAAGAAAACCCAGGTGTCCATCCTTAGCCTGATGCTCCTGCTACTGGACCAAGCCCAAGGAACCCCCACTGTCTCCTTAGTTGTTAACAGTTAGATTCACACCTACCTCTGTGACTGACAACAACAAATTCAACGGGGAGAGATAACAGGTTCTTTCTCTTCTAGATGTGCTTCCAATTACTGTATATCTAGATAGGTTGTGGAAAAAAAACAGTATGAAGCATGAAGCTCATGAGTCCTAACTGGGCTATGATCTGCTTTACCAGATTTCTTTTAAAAAAGCAACCAACCTAGAGAAGGACTTTAGTCTTCCAACTTTAATGTAATTCACAGTCTGTATCTACTATTCATATCAATATGACAGAATTGATTTCCTTGCCTGTGTACCATGAAGAACAATGAACACTTAGCATTAAATGTTGAATTAAGAGTTACATAATGATCCTTTAAAAAAAAATCAACTCTGCTTCTCCACCATATCAAAATGTACCTGAGGGCTTCCCTGGTGGCGCAGCGGTTGAGAGTCCGCCTGCCGATGCAGGGGACACGGGTTCGTGCCCCGGTCGGGGAAGATCCCACAGACGGCGGAGCAGCTGGGCCCGTGCGCCATGGCCGCTGAGCCTGCGCGTCCGGAGCCTGTGCTCCGCAATGGGAGAGGCCACAACAGTGAGAGGCCCACGTACCGCAAGAAAAACAAAAATGAGAACAAAATGTACCTGAGATATTTATCGTTCTAGAAACACACAATGTCTTCCACAGTTTAAACCATTTCAACGACTTAACATAATGACCTGTTGGGCATACCACATGCTTGTCAAACAAAACTGATTTATTTAAGAAACATCTTGGAAACACAGGATGCTCTGAAAGTACAAACAACTCCCTTGGAGTTTCTTTTTTGTCCAAGTATTATTTCTCTTAGTTCCAGTTCCAGATATTATCTATCCTTATTCTAGGTATGAAAGGGGGCATTAATATATGCTGAGTATATAAAATGTACTAGATAGGAGTGCACACTGCTGCTTGAGTATACAGAATGTACTAGAAATGCTTGGTTACACCCTAACCGGCTTCCCCATCCTGAAGACACAGGTACATGCTGTTATCTCAGCTAAGTCTGGTCATTCTGTGGAGCAAATACTAAAAGGTCTCTGCAAATACAAAAATTCTTTTAGTAATGAAAGGTACTAATGATATTTTATGTCATTGGTGGGCTTCAAATGTTCTGGGGACATCCCTTTCACCAGATTCCCTGGCTCCCCAGCACCCTTTTTTTGTGAAAAATGTCCTGACATCTCCATGCCAAGAGAGACAGAGGCACTCCCTAGGAAAAAATGTCAGTCAAAGGCACTGGCTAGGGGCTTCTCTGATGAAATGGCTATGGAGTTAAGTCCCCAAGATATCCATGGTCAGTTGACTGCCCGATTTTAGACTTAATCTAGGCAACGCCAACTAAGTTAGGGGCTTTAAGATAGAAGGCTTCTATGTTCTTTTGGATCCAAATCAGAAGAGGGGGAAAAAGTCATTTAATGCCAATTCAATTGGACATCAACAGCGGAGGAGAGGAATTAAAGAGGACAAGGGGTGCTCCTCTGCAATGCTGCGGACACCGATAATCACTAGAGCCCAGTCAGAGAACTCTAGTTACACTCAACTGCTTTCAGGCCACACCTGTCAACAGGAAAAGGAGCCAAGATTGACTGGGGTGTTGTTTCCCTTTATCCTCCTCCCTTAACCTCTGATTCCTCCCAAATATCTACCCATGTCCCCAACTCTGAACACCAGTGCTGATAAGCAACAGGAACATTAACCCAATTCACAAGAAAAACTGATACCATCTAATGTTCTGAGATCACCTAACATCCTGGCCCGGCAGTCTCCACATTCTGCCTGGACTACCCATTAATCAGTCTGTTATTCTCCATGGGATGCTATCTGCACCAGAAAGACCATGTGGTCCACGATCCTTAGTTAAGTGACACTCCCATGATACTGACATACTCTTCCTGGAGGCCTGCCCAGATGAAGGAAATGGAAAATCCTCCTTGAGCAAGGTGACTGCCACCTCCCTTCTGACCCTCTGGAGGCCTCCTTCCTCCACTGCCATACCTCTTCTTGCCTTTAGGGAAGTGCCAGCCAGCAGGTTGCTAGGACAACGGGCGTCATTGCTGGGGCTCAGAAATAGATCGCCAGCAGAGTGGGCAACCTGGACTGTAAATTCTGATGACAGCAACAAGATACCAATTGGCAGCTAATCTGCTCCACTAAAGGAATGACAGACTAACATTACCCAGCGGACAGCTCTCACCTTGACATACTATCCTTTAATCTGCACTTGTACTTGATGTGGTGGTGACAGAGAAGGGGTAAGAAACTCACTAAAGATACAGGCTGAATGACTATTCTGAATTATGTGAGCTTGTAGATATGCAGGAACCAACTGACATTTATATATTTATTAGTCTCCTGAAAGTGGAGGGAGGGAGGTTGTTCATAGCAGAAGCAGGAGAGCCAGAAACAGGTAGAACAACTGAGGTTGCCAAAGAAAGGGAAGGGAAAAAAATCTGTTTGCACAGGCAATAGCTGTCCCTGTTCTGAACAACTGCATCCTAACCTCATACTCCCTCTTCTTGGAGAACAAGGAAGAAAAGACAAAAGACACTGAGAAACTAGGGCTTGCCATGGTAGGAGAAGGGAACAATCTTTGTGTCCAGTTCTCTTTGTTCTGCAGGGTAAGGTTTACAATGCTTACAGTGGATAGCAACTTGTAGGAAACCCAGACATTAAGACTGCCTATCAAAGTCTTGGATTTTAGCCCTGGAGAAATTACAATTTTTCAGTTCTATGCAAGCTGCAAAGATTGCAGGAAAAAAAAAAAAAGAAAAATGAAATGAAGAGCAACCTAATGGAAAATTTCAGAAAACAATTTTAGCAAGAGCATTTTCATTTCCAGATATGCAAAACATTGATGTCCCAATGTCTGTAAGGATGGCTGATGTACAGAATGAAAGATGTAGCACAGCCCAGTACCTGTGCAGGGGTCCCAAGCAGCAAATTCTGTTGGCACTGTGGACAAGTCCTAGTGCTAGACAGTCGTGGCCGGAAGGGAGATGGTCACAAGACGTGTGTGATAAAGGTACTGGGAAAGAAGTAAGCTTTACAGGTGGAAGAAGCTGGTGAAGAGTCCAAAGAGCATGATAGGAACTTGAGATTTGGAAACAAAAAGATTCTGAAGGAGGCTGCCATTTGTATCCCATTAATATTTCCACTTTGGGGGATTCTACTTAAGGAAGTTGTTTCAGAACAGAAGCACAAATAGAAAACTGACATTGGACTTCCCTGGTGGCACAGTGGTTAAGAATCTGCCTGCCAATGCAGGGGACACGGGTTCGAGCCCCGGTCCGGGAAGATCCCACATGCTGTGGTGCAACTAAGCCCATGTGCCACAACTGCCGAGCCTGTGCTCTAGAGCCCGCGAGCCACAACTACGGAGCCCACATGCCACAACTACTGAAGCCCACGCACCTAGAGCCCATGCTCCGCAACAAGAGAAGCCACCGCAGTGAGAAGCCCGCACACCACTACGAAAGGTACCCCCTCTCGCCGCAACTAGAGAAAGGCCGTGCACGGCAACGAAAACCCAACACAGCCAAAAATAAATAAATTTATTTTTTTAAAAAAAGAAAACTGACGTTGAAACACTAAAATCCCCCAACATAGTAAACTTAGCTGTTTGAAACCTATCTCACCTAAAAAGCATTTTATGCTTGTAGAAAATGACTTTTTTGAATCATGTAACATTCTTATTCAGGTGTCTGCAAAAGGTTAACATAATCCTCAGGACATAGAGAAGACGGGTTAATTCTTTTAATCTAAGAGTCCCCCCCTCTTGGAATTTATTACATAGTAAGCACTGGAAATTTAATGTGAATATATGTTGAGGGAAGGAGGGGTTAAATGATTTTCTGGTCTTAAAAAAATGATTATTTTACAAAAGTGAAAACGTGGGAAATTAAAAGAATGAAATTATCTGTTTCTCTTTACACATTAGTCCCAAAGAACAGTTTATTTGCTGATAACTATCAGATTTTGTTTGGCTTTATGACAAAATGTCATTTAGTTCCTATCTGTGCCTTGCTTTTTCTCTAAGAAAGCAAAGGAGAAACAACAATCTTTTAGAGGAACAATGAAAATAATTTAAATACTATGATATGATACACTTGGAGAGAAAAGACAGTCATTTCTATACAGTCATATTCATTTATATTTATAACAAAGATGGTAGAAGCTGATCGATCTCTGATCTCTGTCTGGAAGAATTTTCCGTGGCTTAAGATTCCCCTTCCAGGGCAGCACTCCCGCCCAGTCATCCTCGCCCTTCCTTCTTTCTGTGTGTACCGATTCTTCCACAGCAAGTGCTTCAAAGACACACCACTTGAGAAATACATTTTTAGTTTCGGGTGTGGTTTCTGTCCGAAGTTCAGCTGAAAACACTACATTTTACACGGGTTGGGGAGGCACCATTTCTTTAAGTGGCCCAAGTTCTTGCTTCAGCTTTTGCCTATAAATATTTATATAAAATGACCCTAAAGAAGAATGGTTGCCATGTCCTCCAAGTCCCCACTCTATGTCTTTGTCAGTGGTCACGGCTCATCATTCCTGATGGAAAGACATTTCTGGCTCTGAGGTCTCATCTGCCCAGATGAAGAAGCAGTTAAAGAAAAGACTAGGTTGGGGGCTTCCCTGGTGGCACAGTGGTTGAGGGTCCGCCTGCCGATGCAGGGGACACGGGTTCGTGCCCCGGTCCGGGAAGATCCCACATACCGCGGAGCGGCTGGGCCCGTGAGCCATGGCCGCTGAGCCTGCGCGTCCGGAGCCTGTGCTCCGCAACGGGAGAGGCCACAGCAGCGAGAGGAGAGGCCGGTGTACCACAAAAAAAAAAAAAAAAAAAAAAAAGGAAAGACTAGGTTTATCATGTCTCCCTCCCTCCCTCACCTTCTCAACACACACACACACACACACACACACACACACGGCGTTGAAATCCAGCCTCTGTTTCAAGACCTAATTCAGACGCTCAGCACTCTGTGAAGCCCCCCTTCCCTGAACGCCCAAATCTGAATCATCTTACTCATCCCCCTCTGCCCCTCCCAAAGGACTGGAGGGAGGAAAACCCCAGCGAGCAGCGAATGCAGACTACCCATCCCTGCATCCCTAACAGACCTGAGCACACCTTGGCACACAGCCCCCTTTTCACACGCAGGATCCATTCAGTGAGCTCGAAACTTAAATAGAACATAAAACCTCTTTACGTAACAGCAACTACTCAGTTAGAAAGCAGTCTGACCAGGCTGTGGACACCTTCTCTTCCCCCACAGGACATGGATATTGTAGAAGGTACAAGAACATTTGTCCTTCCACACCTTCTGAGGGTTCCAAGTATATCCCTTTTCCCCTCCGAGGTGCTGAGGGAAGCAGGCTGAGCACGAGGGGAAGACGACACGAGGGGACGGGGGTGCCTGCGATGGGCTGCCCTCTGCCGAGACTCAGCAAGTAGGGCTGACGTCAACTCTCAGAAGTGGCAGCTCACGCAAGGCCCCCCACCCCACTGCAAGGCAGCAATGGCCGGGAATGAGTGACGCCGTCGGTAAGAAGCAACTGGAGGAAGTCTGGGAAAGGGAAAGACATGGGTGAAAGAGAAAATTCCAGAAGACTCGAGGTTACACAAAGAACACCCAGAGTACCTGCATGAAATATGCGAGCCTCTTTGCCTTTATAACACGCAGGCCCATTGACAGGGCCATTACAAGCCAGGATTAAAAAAAATGAGACTCCCCTCCCTCATTTATCGAATAGTAAAATCTCCCCTTTCCTTCTGATCCCCTTATCTACTTAAGTTTTTTTTTTTTTCCTGTGATAGCACTAGAGATCATAAAAACAATCTGGTATCACAGATGGCAAATCTAAAAGGTACAAATTGACACACAGGGAAATTCCCCAATTACTCTGATTAGAGTGTGTATGTGTAATTCCCTCACTCTGGAGACTAGAAATTCAGCTCCCATTTTTCAAAGCTTATAAAGACAGCATAATGCTGTCTAAATAGGCACAGAGGTGTTTATTTGAGTCTTTCCATTTCTTCATAGGAATAATGTAACTCCTGCTCTCAGAGCAGTTACTCTGAAAAGGGGTCAATAAACACAGAAAATTCAAGAAACCTTGACCCCCTGTGATCCTCAAAAGCCACATAGGATGACGCCTCCCTAAAAAAGTGTTTGTCAACTTCTCCCTGCATACCAGAGGAACGCTCGGTGGACTCAGTTTGTACCGGTGCGCTATTTTTTTTTTTAATTCCAAAGTGTGCATCAACCAAAAGAAAATGAAAATGATGCTATTCAGTAAACGGTGAGTTTCTAGGTAGCCTTGGCACTCCAAGTCCATCTGCCACTTTGAAAATAGATGTAAACATGAACAGTGATCAAGTGATAGGATTATAAGGCAACACTCCAACCCTTCACAGAATGCCAGGGCAGGCCGTTCACAAACAACCCATACAGCAAAACACTCAAATGGAAAAGGAGAGGAAATACACACAGTGTAGAATTCAAGCATCAGAAAATCCCCAAACTCTACTGCTGGTTCTATAAAACCGTTTTTTAAAAAAAAAAAAAGGTTTCCTTTCCCACATTGACTTATACACATCATAAACATTTAACATCTACTTCTAAGGAAAATACAATGAACTAGTCTCTCCATGCCTGCCTCTACCTGACCAAACTACTATGAGATTGAAGCAGCTCTCATCAGAACCATGTTTATGGTCCTTTTCTGAACGGCTTAGGCCCACACGTGAGAAGCCCGGGCATGCGTTTATTCTGCGCTTAGTTGCTCAACAAATATTTACTGAATGCCCACTACAGGACAAACAGTATTTTAGGTGTTGTGGGTTCACCAGGAATAGTGATGATGATTGTGTTATCCCTGCTTTCACGGAGCTTACAGTCTAACTGAGGAGATGGCTGATTAACAAATGCATGTGAAAAAATATGTAAGGTGCTTAAAAGAAAAATAAAGTAGGCTAGAGGACGAGAGGGGTGGGGTGGGTGTTATTTAATATAGGCCAGGGAAGGCTGCTTTAAAGAGGCAACATGGAGAAGACCTACTTAAGGAAGCTTAAGAGAAGCTTAGGAAAGAATTACAGATCGCTGCCTCCTTACCTATATACTAATATTTGAGTACAGAGGTGGACTATTTTTAAGAATTTCAAAAGTGGTTCATTTTTAATTTTCAAGAAGACCAACGAGTATGGATCCTAAATTTAAGTGACTAAAACTCTATTCTCAGAAAGCACTCAAACACCTTTCAATTGTCACATGGTCCCTGGGAGGGTCCTCTGTAAAGGGTAACGGGATGGTGACAGACATAATAATTCTTTTTTTGTTTTTTTTAACCACAAGACTGTGCTCAATGTTTTAAAAGCACTTGTAAACTGAAGTTGTACCAAATCACTGACGCTTAGAAGCCAAACGGGAAAACGAAGGTCCAGTCGGCCTCATCTAGGCTGATACTTGAAGCAATGTTAGACACCCAGAAGAATGACCAGAGCTCACTAAACTCAACTTTCTCATGTTACTCAGGATAAAATGGGTCCCCAGGGCTTTAGGGGGTCCCAGGTTATACAGGCAACTGCAGCATCATGGGTAAAACCCAGGTCTCCCGACTCCTAGGTCAGTCTTCTTGCCACTCCTCTCTGCATTAAGATACCGCACCTTAGAGCCAATCTGAGACACTTTCAGGACCAAAGTCCATCTGCTAGAAAGATAGTGGCAGATTTGAAAGGTAGTTAATGGGGCGAACAGAGGAGAACTACACGGGTAGTGAGTCTAGGGCACAGTGTGCAAGGGCTGCTGAGGATGGACACCACTAATTCCAATGGCTGCCACGATTATTACTCAAATGTTCTTCTACCCACTATCATACCCCATCTACGTGTAAGCACACATCCTTTGAAAATCTCCTGCCTTCCCGATTAAAATGGCACAGCTTTGGGGTACCCAGGACACCAAAGTAAGAGGAGACTGTGAATTCAGTGTTGTAAAAATGCACCAAGATTACAAAAGGTTACTAATTTCAAAAGTTACTGAGAAAACTGGAACCTCCCCCACCTCCCCAAGTGAACGCAATTTGGGAGAAAAAGTTTCTAGGAGTTCAAAAGAAACTAGCATTTTCTTCCTCTCTCTCAACCCACTCCATTTAAAGAAAGATTTTAAAATGACTCCAAGTTGGCCACGTGGCATCTTAAGGTTTACACTTTGGAACGTCTTTAAAAACCTCACGTCATGTTTGAGATCTGACAGGGTTATCACATAAGCAGTTCAAAGCTATGGTTTAAAGAAAAAAAAAAAAAACACCAAATTCGAAACAAAAGCTATCTTGATTATAGTAACTGCAGTGTTCTTTTAAATGTAACCTGAAACCTAAAGCACTTTTCCATAAGACACTTGTTTCCTAGGATAAAAATGCTTTAAAAAACATTACCAGAAGTGCACTCTACCAGCTGTCTGACTGGGAAAATACTTTCAAGAAAAGCACACTGCTACTGTAGCACCCAGATCCAATAGGACCCACAAATTATTCCTCAATAGTGGTAGCAACCTTTAGAATATGAGATGTTTTTTAGTAAGATTAAAGTGTGTTACAAGAGGCTCTGCTCCTTCTGGGGAGCCCACACCAAGATGACGACATCAGTAAACAAGTAGCATAGAGCAATATACAGACTCATAAACCAACACTTCATGGGGGTCAGTGACTTGCCCAAGGTTGCAGACTTACTTGACCATAGGACCAGGAATAGAATTTAGGTCAGTAATTCCAGGAGCTGTATACTTTCTACCAGAACCAATGTGATCATATGTACAAAATGAAAGCACATGAAAAAACCAGCATCTTCCACATCCATTTACTCTGAGGCACTGGGAGATTCTGAGTTCAATAAGCTTATTTTAATATGACTGTTTAACCCTCAGGAAGTATGGAGAAATATGCGTATTTAATACAAATTTTTAAAAAAACCAAGAAATAAAAATTCAGTGGAAATCTTTCTTTTCGATGCTTTTTCCCCGATATATACCCTCATATTATTGCATTTTGCTCATTCAAAATAGCTCACATAACTGAAACATATGGTAGTATATGCCTGGAAAAGTTTCTTGACCGAATTATTAAGAAGCTGAAAACTTAATATAAAGTTATTTATATATATATACACACACATATACATACATACATGTATATTATATATATAAATACATATTTGCATATATAATACATATACACACAATATATATTGTGTCTATATATATATTATATATTTAAAATATATATTTACACACACACACAAAAAAAAACCAAGTCGAAGTTGGCTCTTCATTTTCTAAAATTTGAAGGTAATATGTTCATAGGCCAGCCTGGGTTTCCTGTAGTTTTACTCTTTCCTGGTCAAAACTCTTCTAAACTTTTTTTCTTTTATGATACAGTCTAGCAATGAGGTAAAACCTCCAGAAAGCAGCAGAGCTGGGCAAACCCGTAAGTTTTGTGCTGGATGAGCTTCTCGAAGCCTATAGCGTACCTTCCCTTCAATTACTGGATCCTAAACCTCCTCATGAAAGCTGACCAGCAGCTGACACACAAAAACTACTAATCTCAAAATCCCAACCCAGTAGCCTGATAAAAAGCAATAAATCAGCCAACTTTAAGCAAGAGAAGCACCGAACAGCTGACTGTACTCGCATACCTTAGATTTTTGAAAGCCAGAAAAACATTTCATTCCAATCAAAAACTTCACATAAATAAAATAATTGCAGGGTGCAAATCCTGGTTGGGAAACCTTAGCCCGGAAGAGTTTACCTCCTACCCACAACCTAAAAGAACTGCCAGAGCCCAGTTTAAAGAGGCTGCTCTGAACCTGATACTATTAACCGCACCAGGAGAAAGGGCGTGACCGCACCAGGAGAAAAGGGCGTTCCTACACTGGAAGAGTCACTGTCTCCACACTTGATCCATAAGAAGATAATGAGCAGTGCCCCACAGAAGCTGAGAGAAAGTCAAGTTCATGGTAAACAAAAACAGAACCTCTCCCCTTAAAAAAAAAAATGAAATTAATTGGAGGATCACCTAGAGCTAATGTTAATACCACTTCAGCACCCTGGCTCCTGTATCCAATGATTCACAAATCGTTACAAGGCAAGTCGCTGCAGAAGCAAATCTTGTTAACTTACAACATTCACTGTGCACGGTTCACAGGTAGCCCCAACCTGTCCTTCACCATGGAGACTTCCCAGAAGAAGCTGGAGTGCTCCTGGGCCCAGGCGTGTTCTTTCTTCCTTTCACAGGGAAGGGAGAAGTACCTAGCATAGGGAACAGAACAAAAGAAAAAGAGAAAGGTGAATACATCGTCAAATCCCCTGTTGTCTCAACAAACGAAGTTCACGATCAATTAGACTGATGGATAATTCACCAAAGACCATTCTCCAGTATGCTTTGCTTAAAAAGGAAATGCAGTATTTTTGCTCTTGTCCCAGGAGACGGCACGGTGCGGCCAAGCCTCTCCCCCACCCCCATCCCCACCCCAAGTTGAAGCCAATTCTGGGAGACTTCAGATGGCAACCCAGCTGAGATGCACACTTGCAACACAGCCTCAAAATAAGCTACTTGAGTTTGCTCTCTTGCGAGGAGGAGGGAGCTAGAGCTATCACCTTCTGCCATTTTCATACCTCACTGGGCGGTTGGGAAGACCAGTAAGCTCACTCTGGCAAAGCACTCACAGTTCCCGAGAAGAAAGGCGCCACGTGAACACAAAGGATTATTAGTAGTCAGAAGCCTGTTACTGAGCTTGGAGCCAGAATATAAAAGCCAGCTTTGGCAAGGCACCCATAATCAACCATCCCTGGGGCACCCAAATGTCCAAATGTTTCTTCTTTCACCGAGGGGTCAAGGGAAGCAGAGGACTGGAAACAGAGGCATCTAGAATCTCAGGGAGAAGAAAAGTAAAGGCCTGGATTAGGAAGTGAACAGGAAAAGGAGATGAAAACTGGTGAGAGAGGCATGTGCAGGAACATGATGATTTGGTCCACACCCCTCCCTCGGATTGCTGTTCTGCGGTGTTGAGTGCACTGGACATTTGCAGGGCTGTGAAATTTTCCACTTGGCCATTTGCCATTTCCACCCACCGAAGTGGCACATTGAGGCCCTGATGGAAAAGGACTGGGTGATTTTTCTTTGTATGTTGCTTTTAAAGAAAAGACCTATTCATATCCTGATTAAGTTTACTCTCAATATCTCATTAATAATTTCCACACCTGGGTTTCTTGATTTTTTTTTTTTTTCCCCCTCCTGTAAGACAGGGCCAGGAAAAACTTTTCCTGGGCCAATATTATCAAGGTATTTGGACTTGTGTACTTTTGAGGAGCATGCTTGAGGTATGGAAGCTTACTGGAGTGGCTTTGGGGATGACAAGAAACAGAATTTAAATGCTACGCTGGAATCTTGTTTGCTTCCCAAATAAATCATCCACAAGTACCAGTCATGTTTTTCTTTCAAAGTCATAAGCGTACATTGAACAAAAATGGGAATCCCAGAATTAGCACTGTGGGTATAGGAATATTTTCGATGGAAAAATGTGATCTCTTATCTCAAAAACAGGCAAGAATGAATAATATCAAATCTTAGATTTGGAACTGGCAAAAAACTGACAAGTAGACCTCAAAATAAAGAATTTTTTAAAATGCAGAGAAAAAATTAGGACGAAAGGGAGAAAGGTGTCTGCTATTAATACAATTAACCATGACTTTTATAGTGATTTCAGTTTATAAAGTGTTTTTTAATCGAGGTATAACTGACATAAAACATATTAGTTTCAAGTGTACAAACTGCTTTCTTTTTCATTCATTCACTGGACACATTTTTACTTGGTGCTTACTATATCCACCAGGTTCTATGTTCATAATGGTGAACAAAACAGACAGAGGACTGTGCCTTTAAGAAGCTCATTGCTGCAAGAGGAACAGATATTAAAGAATCAGAGTATACTATTTTTAATATTTGCATAAAATTCGAAAAGCAGATAGGCATTAAGAAGGACAAATAAACACTGTGATTTGCAATCATCCCATAATGGGGTAACGTCACTTAGAAGAAAGGTCTTTCTTACAAAAGTAACACTTCAACAGGGAAGTAAACGATGAGCGAGAGTTAACCAGTCATCAAGTTTCCGGGCAGAGGAAAGAGCCTCTGCATTATGTGCGCTGACTAGACCTGTACAATTAATTTCTGTTATTTCATCTTTTTCCCCTGACTTTTTTTTTTTCAATTGGGTCTTCTTGATCAAGAAATGAACAACAGAACTGTTCTCAATACCCTGAAATAAGAAATGATTCTTCTTTCCAACTACTGGGCCATCGGAGCAACAAACTAGTAATTTCTGCTAGAGGAACATTATTCAGTGCAGGCATTACACTTGATGTGACAGAAAAGGAAGACTCTAGCTTCCTAATTCATCAAAAATAACCCCATCATCACAATGAAATAAAACGAAGCTTCCTCTTAAAACCCTCCCCTAAAAGGGCTAAAACCAGATCATATTACACGTAAACTTCTAAAAACAAAAAACAAAACAAAAAAAACCCACTTCTTAGTACCTTCTATTAGGTTCCAAATTCGCTGGCTTCCTCTTGACTATTAGGATGTTTTTATTATTTCTCTCCTGGACCGAAATGGTATTTTTCCTCACTTTCTAGAGTGTCCTGTGCACCTTCGCTTTGGTTCTTGGTTTGGTATCTATTTACCCAGGTAAGCAGCATCATGCACAGAAATAAAAAGCGACGGAAATGTTGTGTTCATCTGAACTGTCTTCTTGTTCCCTACCATCCCAGAGCTGGTACAACTTAATTTTTCCACTAAGGAAAATCAGGAATTTGCTTTCTTCATCCTACAAAACGAAGGCATCCTCAGACAGGCTCATTCATGTTCTCCTGTGAATGGAGTAAGTTTGAAAGTCTGTTTGAAATGAATATGCCAAACTTCCATTTGAGCCTGTTTACATTTAAGACACCGGATAAAATGTAGTATCTCCTACATATTTGGTTCCTCATATAACTGCCAAAATATTAATAATCCTCCAAGTTCAAAGTCGTGAAATCCAAACCCTCACTTTGACTTAGGAGTTCTGACAAGCTTTAGCAAACTCAGGAAGAAAGAGCAAGAAGAAAAACTTTTTGAAGCCAAGTTGTCCAAAACCCTGCCATGAGACCTGGGAAATTATGCCAGGCTGACAGTTGCATCCTCCGTCCAGAGATGAAAGTGACACAACGCCAATTACTCCTTCCCCTGACTGCCCACAGCACTTACAGCCTTTAGCGAGCATTCTGACCCGAGGTTCTTTTCAATTCAGCACTGTTAAATAAATCCAGCGAAGTATAAAAAGACAATGTAGGCCTTGAAAGGCTCCAAAAGCTTACAAGCTCCTTGATGAAAGAAACCTTGCCATGCCCTTCTTTTGCAGCCTCCTGGTAGTGTTGAGTAGAAGAGCGGGCACTTAAATTAAATGATCCATATCCCAAACCAGTTCTACGACTTAACCTTTATGCCAAAAGAAGCACTACTCTACAGCTATAATTTAAGCCCTTCTCACTTTTCTGCCCTCCAGGGACTTGGAGGTCCTACATGCCTATCATCCGAATGAAAGTCCTGCATGAACTCGAGAACAATTAAGTTATAACTTACCCTTCTCTCTCCTGTTCTTCCAATCCATTATATTTTTGGTCACTAATGGCTTTTGAGCAGTTGCCATCTCCTTTCAAGATTTACAACCCCTCCCCCCATCACCAGGAGCCTTTATCCTCGATTCTCCTAGCTTTTCAAAAGCCACCATTAAGGAAACCCTCGTGGTACGTGGAGGAGAGATGTGGATGCTCTGAGGCAGTGGCTCTCAAACCTGAACCGTCATCAAAAACACCTGGAGGTCTTGTGAAACCATGTTGCTGGGTCCCACCCCCAGAATTTCTGATCTAGGAGGTCTGAGGCGAGGCCAAAGAACTTGCACTTTTAACAGGTTCCCAGGTGATGCTGAGGCTTCTGGTCCAGGGACCACACTTTGGGAACCACTGCTCTAAGTGTAAAGTCTTTCTGTCAATTACATGGCCAGACAGAGGCTAAGGATCTTGAGTATATTTAATCACTTTAAGATGGGTACATTAGAATAAACAGGTATCATTCCTTCCAAAGAAGTGACAAATGACCAAACAACCCAAAAAGCCCACACCACTTTATAAATCTGTGAAAACTCTTTGGGGCTCTTAGTCTGTCTCCTACTGGCTCCAAGTCCTGTTGGGGTCAATTCTGCCCTCTGTCTCTCCTACAATCTTTTCACCCCCTCTACCAGAAACTTCTTTGCAGCCTAAAACGTAATCATTGCTATCCCTGAAAGATCTTCCCCAGACCCTAATACATTCCCAAATGGCTGTCACCGCTCCCCTGTTCACCATAAAACATGTTAAAGTGTAGTATAAATTCAACACTGTATCTCATCGGGTACCTCTTAAAACCCTTAGAGTTTGATTTCAACACTTTTTTTTTTTTAAGTAAACTTCCTTCTCTTTTAAAGGCCAGGGATGGCTCCCTGTCTTCTAAATGTAGTGGCCTTTTCCTAACTGACTCTCCTAGAATACTTGATAAGGTAGTTCCTTAAATTTTCTTTTTATTTAGTGAACTAGCATTTTTGCCTGGACAGCATCTTTCTGGAATGACCTCTCCCCCATTTTCTTTGTTACTTGGGCTGGGTTGACCTCATGCCTTGGGCCCAAAGATGGGCATATGCAAACTATTATATATAGGATGGATGAACAACAAGGTCCTACTGTACAGCACAGGGAACTATATTCAATATCGTGTGATAAACCGTAATGGAAAAGAATATAAAAAGAGCATGTACGTATAACTGAGTAACTTTGCCACACAGCAGAAATCAACACAACATAATGAATCAATTATACTTCAATAAAACTTTAAAAATAAATAAAGATGGGCATATGATCTAGGCTTGGAGAATCGGAATACATATCCCTCTTGCCATGATGACAGGATGTAGGGATGGGCACGTAACCAAAGCCACACCAATCAAAGGCCTCTCTCAGACTGGCTGGAACTAAGAGGAATGAGATGCCCTCTCCATGGAAGCATGGAGAGCCTCAGAGCTATTTTTACCACCTTGTGAGGAAAGTCCACGTGAGGGTGAAGCTCTGCAGCAGGGAATGAGGCTGAAAGACAGAACGTCTGAGTCCTGATGACAGTGAGGTCCCTTGGATGCAGCCATGCCAAAAGTTACATTCATTCCTGTATTTTTTAGTTACACTGTGATAGACAAAATTCTAAAGTGGCTCCCAAGATTCCCTGTCCCCTGGTGCCCACACACCCTCTCCTAGTTATTCAATCAAACACAATCTGGGTGCTGCTGCTGCTGTGAAAGATTTTGCAGATAAAATTAACATCCCAAATCAATTGACCTTAAAACAGAAAGCCCAGCCTTGGTGGGCCTGACCTAATAAGGCGAGCCCTTCCAGGACAAGCTCTTCCAGGAATGAGATTCAAAACATGAAAGAACACATTTGGGGGTGGGAGGGGGGCATGGCTCTCACCAGGAGCTAAGAGTGGTGCCCATCCCATAGCCAGCAAAAGAATAAGGGCCTCAGTCCTACAACCACAAGGAAGTAAATTCTGCCAATAACCGCAGGAGCCTGAAAGAGGACGGCAAGCCCCAGATGAGAATGCAGCCCAGCTAACACCTTGATTTCAGCCTTAGGAAACCCTGAGTGGAGAATCCAGCTAAGCCATGGCTAGACTTCTGACCTACAGAAATGGTGGTTTTTAAATCACTGTGTTTATGATAATCTGTTCCGCAGCCATAGAAAACTAGTACATAGGTGATACAACAAATTCTTTTTTTGTTTGTTTAAGTCACTCTGAGTTTTACTTGTCTCTTGCAACCAAAATGTCCCAGTACTACTCTTGATTTCTGAAACAGTACTATTCTGACGTTCCTAACATCACTGACTGCTGTTCCTCTTGCTTGGGTTTTGTCCCTTCCTGTTATTCCTTCTAACCCTAGGATATGTACTCTCCAAGGTGACGTTCTCGACTCTCTTCTCCTTCTATAATAATTTCCTTGTACTGCATATGACTCTTAAATCTGTATCCTGGCTTCTCCCCCAGTAAGCTGCTGGATATATGCAGTATAAATAAATTATGTCTGTTTCAAAACTTCTATTTTTTTCCGCCAAACCAGTCCTCCTTTTATTTCTGATTCATGCTAATGGCACAGTTGTCTTCTCCTCTTTTCTCCCAGTGTCTACCAGTTGTCAAGTCCCATTAAGCATGCACTCTACACCCACGCTGCCATGCCGGCTCAGACTCTGTCCTCTCACAGCAGCCTGATAATGGTCTTCTTGCCTTCAATACTCTCCCTGCAAACCTCTGAGCCATCCCTGTTGGATCCTAAAGTAGATTATACAACTTCTCCATGCTACACCTTCACGGGTTCCTCCAGCTTGCTTAAAGTCTCCTAAAATCTGATGTTTAAGACCTTTACCATCTAGCCCCAACATGCTTTTCCAACTTCATTTCCCACTTCTCCCCTTATGCGTGTTGTACCAGCCAAACTGAGGTCCTGTCTTCATCTCCAAGAGCTCACATTTCTACTCTCTATGTAAAAATTCAAGCTGTACCTACTAGGACCAGCTCAAGTCCTACCTTTTCCAATCACTCTTTCCTTCATCTTCCTGTGCTACAACTTTCTCAATCAGAAGTACTTTTTTTTTTCTTGGATGTGAACTCCTGTGGTTTTTATTCCTTTTCCCGAGGATACTAATCATTTTATTCCTTATCCTCAAACAGGCACCATTTCTCCAGACTGTAGTGAACTCTGCAAAGGCAGGGTGTCTGTCTTCTCTTTGTTAAGTGCCACAGTGCTTCTGCAAAGGGTAACCCTTTGACGAATACTTGTTGATTACCTGACCGAGAATGTGGTATTTTCCTTTCTTCCCTCTGACGTGTCCTCAAGTCTCCTTACTCTGTGAGCTCCTTGCTGGTGGCTTGGAGAAAAATCATGACATGAGCCAGTATGCAAACTGCTCAGTCAACTGACGAAATGCTCTATAAGGGCCTTTTTTTTTTTTTTTCCAACTCAGGCCCAAAGCTGACTCTTCGTATTTTCTTTCTGAGGGAGAAAAGAGCAGCCAAGGTTGCTGCCAACTGTAGAGTTCAGAAAAGCCTCCTGTGGATCAGCTCAGCCCAGCAGGTCCAGAGCCTCTGTCTCCACCCTGCTCACAAGGGAGCATCCATGGCAATGGCGGGGGGGGGGGGGGGAGGGGGGGCGGCGGCAAAACTCCCCTTTGCCAGGAACGGCAACACAGTAAGACTTCAAGAGGAGCTAGAGGGAGTTGACCAGTGGGAGGAAGCCCAAACCTAGGGTATTCTGAAGAATATGACTTGTTCATCACATCATGCCATCCCTCCTCAATCAACAAATCAGTAACTTGTGCGATTTATCCATTGTAAAATCTGATTCCAAACTGGCAGTCCCTGAATGTCTAGCACGCACTTGGGACATTTCCTATTGATATTCACTGGTTTGTGCTTAGGTAATGAAAACTAAAAGGAGCATCTGCCGAAAGAACACATCATCAGAGATAAACATGCTAGAAAAAAAATCCTATGATGAAACGTTAAAATAAACATTAATTCATGTTGATCCATGCCACTGTTTCCTAGGATTAGCGCAGCTTATCACAAAAGGTAAGGCTTTATCCACACACGTATAGACGCGGCAGGTGTCTGTATTTGTATGCTGGTTATATCTCCTTACTGCTATAAAGCAAAATTTGCTAAGAAACACAATTATGCACCCAGAGAAAAGTATGTCTGCATATCGAGAAGAAAAGGGAAAAAATAAACAAGATATACCTAATCTGCACTGAAGAGCCATAGAATGACGTCTCCAGGAAATTAGGATTTTAAAGACCAAGATGGCTTGTGCTCCTAATTGACAATTTCTCCCTGGCCCTGTTTAATACTCTGCTTCCAAAGGGGGTTGCTAAAGCCCAAGAGAAGGCACTGTGGCTCAGGAGACAGAACAATCTGGATCAAGAAGCTTGGAGACCACACTGCGGCTCTACATCCCCTGGGTTACAAGTCCCTTTCAGGCTGCCAGGAGCCATCACACACCTTCTCCTGGGAGGAGAGTTTTATTCATGCCTGCTGGAGAAGGTCAGTGATTAGTCCAGGTGTTGCAGAAGTGCCTGGTAAAAATGGGGATGGTGGGGACTGAGCCTGTGCTTCATGCCTTGATCGCTTATAAAGTGTTCATAAATCATGAGCTGTTATGGTTCCTGAGTAGCCTCTGCGAGGAA
The DNA here is from genome assembly GCF_059928025.1 of Delphinapterus leucas. Classification (NCBI taxonomy): domain Eukaryota; kingdom Metazoa; phylum Chordata; class Mammalia; order Artiodactyla; family Monodontidae; genus Delphinapterus; species Delphinapterus leucas. Next base: position 12,712,626 of record NC_143138.1, read on the forward strand.
TCCCCTGGCTTTACATTTCATTCTGTGTCTACTCTACTTTTCTCTCCTTTTTATAACAAAATTAGTAAAAATCCTCAGAAAAAAATTTGAACATGTGCCTCTCATTCTCTTCTTGCCATAATATTAGGAGTTGTATGATAGTATCCGCAAGTATTCTGTTGGGCCTGACTTCACAAAATACCAAATGCTAAGTCAAAGTATTATAAAATGACAAGACAGAATCCCCATATACTCTCCAGCCCAATGCTTTTGGACAGATACAGAATTCACCAAAGGTATTAAAAGCAGAACTTTGGAAGCATCCTATCAAAGCCATGACTTCCTTTTTACTTAATGAAATGTTTCTACGTAAAAGCATGGCTTCAACCAGGACCTTCAACCGTGCCTTAAAAGTTATAGTATCGGGCTTCCCTGGTGGCGCAGTGGTTGAGAGTCCGCCTGCCGATGCAGGGGACACGGGTTCGTTCCCTGGTCCGGGAAGATCCCACATGCCGCGGAGCGGCTGGGCCCGTGAGCCACGGCGGCTGAGCCTGCGCGTCCGCAACGAGAGAGGCCACAACAGTGAGAGGCCCGCGTACCACCAAAAAAAAAAAAGTTATAGTATCGTTACGTGATTAAAGTCTATTCAAAGATCTTTTGAAAAACAGAATTATTTCCCCAAATTCAAAATCAGCAACAGTTTAACTATCCAGCGTTGCATAATGTTTGGATCAACAGGATTGCCATCATTACATTAAATCAACCTCATTTGTCTTCTTTTTGTACGTTTTATTAAATTGAAAGCCAAAAATATAATGACTCTGTATTTTATCCTTTTTTTCATACTATTCCAGGTCACTGCCTCCTTGTTTAAATATCACAACTTCCTGATGCAATCAGAACAAAAGCATTAGGAGACAAAGGCACTATTTAAAACTTCTCTTTTGGAGGAGGCTTAACAAAACTATTCTAGCTTAAAACTGAGATTTCAATGGTCTCAGCTGTGAAGACCAAGGAACAGAAATGCCACTTGGCATTAAATCTAGGGATTACCTGTTGAAACACCAAAGGCAGGTAGACTTTGATGTGGGTTACTTGGTGCCAGGAAAGTACCAAGAAATACAATTATTCTTTTTTTATGAACACGGAGTTGAAGATTTGATACTGTATTTGGAGCAAAGATTTGTTGCGTGGAGGGTGTGGGTAGCACCAGGGAGGGAGGCTGGGAGCAGGCACATGCACACATACCTGCTTGAACCACATACAAGTAATGCTGCATAACAAAGTACCTCCTATTCCGTAACAGGGAAGAAACACTGTATATTCTATTACAAGTTAATCGCCACCAAAGGAACGTTGCCTATAAGCTTCAGTTACACATAATGGCCCATTCCTGGGAACCCTGCCTCCCAGGTAATGAGCATTAAGCTAAAGTACCTTTGTTTAGCTCATGGGAAACATCCTCACCACACCCACCTGTGAAAGACTGCAGGAAGGGGGCTTCCCTGGTGGCGCCGTGGTTGAGAATCTGCCTGCTAATGCAGGGGACATGGGTTCGAGCCCCGGTCCGGGAAGATCCCACATGCCACGGAGCAGCTAGGCCCGTGAGCCACAACTACTGAGCCTGTGCTCCGCAACAAGAGAGGCCGGGACAGTGAGAGGCCCGTGCACCGTGATGAAGAGTGGCCCCTGCTTGCCACAGCTGGAGAAAGCCCTCACACAGAAATGAAGACCCAACACAGCAAAAATAAATAAATTAAACCACATTAGAGAATGACTGAAAACACTTTAAAAAAAAAAAAAAAGAAGAAAGACTGCAGGAAGGAAGAAATTAACACATCGGGAGACTGACCCGAACCAGGAAATGTTTGACTTCACTCCCTCCCCTTTTAGTAGAAAAGAAGCCTGCATTGTAACTCAGGCAAGATGGTTCTTTGGGACACCATCCACCATCTTCTTGGTCTGCAGGCTCTCTGAATAAGATTGCTATTCCTGGCCTCAACAACTTGTCTCTCAATTTATTGGCCTGTCCTGCAGCAAGCAAGGAGCTTGGACTCAGTAACAATGCCACTTGCGACAATGTTTTAAGGTCAAATAAAGGGCAATATCAACTAGCACAGGACTCCAGCAAGATACAGCCAGAGTTGGCCTGCAGAGTCCTGAAATTCAATTAAAATACCTGATCACATTTCATTAAAAATCACACGGAAATTCCTTACATAATGAGGATCTTAAAAGTTTCCTACATCACTTTAAAAATAAACTTAAAACTCTTTAGAATTAGCAACACCTGTTTGTCACATGCCGCTGGAACCCACATGGTAGGGAATGGCGCACCCCCATTCCTACTTGAAGAATGAATAACAGACTTTCTCCCCACCATCTTCGTCTTCCAGGTTTAGGGGGTTTATCCTAATATCACGGCTCAGGGGATTCTCACACTTAGAACTCCTCGCATATCAAAAGAGGAGAAAAATCTCACTCCTTAATTGTTTTGTCGAATAAGCTCTCCAAAGTTCATTTTTGTTACCTTTTTCAGGCAAAATAAGAGGCCTTTTACAAAAATTCTATTGCTAAAACAATGGAATTCTCCTGGGAATGACTTCGTTATGGAAATGAAGTGACAGCTTCTTTTATCTAGCCAGGCAGAAAGTCTGCATTTATAAAAGGCATTCAGAGCACTCAAGTGCTGTGCGTGGGAGGACAGAAAACGCTATTTTTAATTCAGATCTCAGCATTCCTCCCATACAGGTCTTTCAGTATAATCATACTAATACTGATCTAAAAGGAAAAAAAGATTCCCAATTTCTGCCGACCCCAGCAGAAAAAGAGGGGGTGGGAAGAAAGAAATTAAGAGAATGTTGAATACAGCTTCCTTCCACTTTAAGACCACTGCCGGCTCAGAGATCAACCTCCAAGGCTATCAGAGCTGACTATTATCCAGAATGAAAGGGACTTAAGCTCTGTAACAGCCTTACATCTTCTCATACAAATTTACATTTTCCTACCTGTGACTTTCACTGTACTGAGCTTGCAGGAGTCACCTGGGCCTGCCAGGAGAGGCTATGCGGGTTCTCTCATCTGTCCCCAAGAGTTTACATTCTGTGGTGATGCTGTGATGGATGACCACTGAAAGCCAATTTCAAATTTTAGCAACTGGAAGCCCTCTTGGGTAAAGCGGGAGGCACCTGAGCTGCTGCGTGGGCAGATGCAGAACTTTCCGGCTCAGGTGTGGAATCTGCAGAGGGACCTTTTACATGGCTGCCATGTTCCCCTGGCTCTGCTGGGGAACCAAAGCCTGAGGAGTGATGAATGCGGTGCTGGTAAGAAGTGAAGACCAGTGTAGATGACTCTCTGCAGAAGCTGACATTGGAGGGGAAAAAGTAGAGGGTGAAAGAGTGGAATCACAAAGGATAAATGATAGAACAAGATCCTTTAGTAATGTCTAAGGGGTTGGTTTAAGACCAAAAGTGAAAAAGTGAAGAACAGATGAGGTCAGAGAGAGAGTTTTTAATCGAGGTAAAATTCACATAACATAAAATTCACCATTTAAATCATTTTTAAAGTGTAAAATTCAGTGGTTTTTATTACATGCACAATGTTGTACAACCGTCACCATTACCTAATTCCAGAAGATTTTCATCATCCCCCAAAGAAACCCCATACCCATCAATCACTCCCCATTCCCTCCTCCTTCCAGTCCCTGGCAACCACTGGTCTGCTTTCTGTGTCTATGGATTTGCCTATTCTAGATGTTGCATCTAAACGGAATCATACAATACATGGCCTTTTGTGTCTGGCTCCTTTCACTGAGCATAACATTTTCAGGATCAGTACTTCATTCTTTTGGCTGAACACTGGCTGCATTGCACGTATATACCATAGTTTGTTTATCCATTCATCAGTTAATGGACATTTGGTTTGTTTCCACTTTCTGGCCATTATGAGGAATGCTGCGATGAATATTCTTGTAGATGTTTTTGTTTGAATGACTGTTTTCAATTCTCTTGGGTATATACCTAGGAGTGGAATTGCTGGGTCACGGTAATTCTGTGTTTAGCCTTTTGAGGAAATGCCAAACTCTTTTCCACAGTGGCTACATAATTTTAAAGCAATTTATGAGGGTTCCAATTTCTCCATATCCTTGCCAATATTTGTTATCTTCCTAACTTTTTATTATGGCCACCCTGATGGACATAATGTGGTATCTCACTGTGGTTTTGATTTGCATTTCCTTAACCACTAAAGATGCTGAGCATTTTTTCAACGTGCTTATTGATCATTTGTACATCTTCTTTGGAGAAATGTCTATCCAAGTCCTTTGTCCATTTAAAAATTGAGTTGTCTTTTGGTTGTGCAGTTCTAGGAGGTCTACATATTCCAGAAACTAGACTCTTATCAGATACATGATTTGCAAATATTTTCTCCCATTTGTGGGTGGTCTTTTGACTTTCTTGACAGTGCCCTTTGATTCACAAGAGTTTTTTTTAATTTTGATGAAGTCCAATTTACTTTCTTATGTTACTTGTGCTTTTAGCATCATATCTAAGAATCCATTGTCAAATCCAATGTCATGAAGATCTATTCCTATGTTTTATTCTAACAGTTATATAGTTTAAATGGATTAACAACCTAAATGTTAGAGCTAATTTTTTGCATATGGTGTGAAGGGTCTAACTTCATTCTTTTGCATGTGTCCCATGTGTCTTTTCCAGCTGTCCCAGCACCACTTGTTGAATAGAGGTCACAGAGATTTGAATATGGAGTGATTTTAGTTCATTCTTTTTTAAAAAGTTTTTTTTTCTTCCAAAAATATATATCATTTTGCAAATTTACTTAACTGACTTTTGGTTACAGTGAACACAAGTGAATAAACTTGTTTTCCTCATCCCACATTTTGAGAATGTAGCAAGTTTTCAAGAACCTTGACTCACCAGGGCCATAATCCTGAGCTTTAGGGGTAGTCAACAAGCTCTTGGTGGTGCTTTTGCAAGGACTAATTTCCAAAAGCAACAAGTAGCTTGAAATTGCTGGGGTTTCCATTATTTTCATTCCATTTGTTGCCATGTTTCTTCTGCTCTAGTGAGCTGCTCCTGTCCTCAGCTTTCTAGAGACCTCTGTTCTTGTTCCCACCCCAATACCTGCTTATTAATATTGGCTCTTTGCAGAGAATTTAGTAATCTAACTCATAGTAAGTCAGGTATAATATTCTTCTAGCATGATGTTTAAGTCCTTGTTTTAAGCAAAAAGAAAGACTAAAGTATAGGTTGTAGAATTCTAGGTATCATCCAGTCAGCCAGTAGAAGAACTGGAGACTTTCAAATCCCTCTAAATCATCATTTCTCAAACTTGGCTGCACATTGAGATCACCTGGGAAGCTCTAAAAATATTGCTGCCTGGGATCCACCAGCAGAGCTCCTCACTTAATTGGTCTGGGGTGCAGCCCAGGCAACAGGATTCTGATATGCAGGCGAGGGGGGGAGCCAGCGCCCTGCAGTCAGGCATCTGAGGTCGCTACTTACTCCTCCAGGTCTCAAAAGTCAGCTCCTTCCTGCCACTGCTCGCAGGCAATTAGGAATGTACACTCATCTATTTTTTTTTTTTAAGTTTTACAATTTCAGATTAAAACTAACAAAAACAGTTCTCTATAGTCATTCTCATTTAATCTTCCCAAAAACCGTGGGAAAGGAGTTTTTTTTTTTTTTTTTTTTTTTTTTTGCGGTACGCGGACCTCTCACTATTGTGGCCTCTCCAGTTGCGGAGCACAGGCTCCGGACGCGCAGGCTCAGCGGCCATGGCTCACGGGCCCAGCCACTCCGCGGCATATGGGATCTTCCCGGACCGGGGCACGAACCCGTGTCCCCTGCATCGGCAGGCGGACTCTCAACCACTGCGCCACCAGGGAAGCCCAGGAGATTTTTATTATTATTATTATTATCAATGACTGCTGAGGAATCACACTCTGACAGATTAAGCAGCAGCCCCAGATCACAGCATCTGAAGTGGCAGGGAAGGGATTTTCAGCGCAATTCTTCCAACCCCAAAGTCTATCATTTATGCTGTCTCTCTCAGTAATTTTAAAGGGGCCAAAAGTTATGAATGTGGTCATATAATTTGGTACTGGGGCCCATGGGGGAAACAGCAACCGTACATCTTCCGTCCAGCACCCATTTTGCAAGATGGGGCTCGGGAATACATACAGAAAAGAATGGTGGGCACTGTCCCTGCTATTTACTGTTCTTTCTCTCTGTTGCATGTACGTGGGTGTGTGAATGAGTGTGAGCGTCTCCACACAAGGGAAGTGGGCCTCAGGGGTACACCCGAATTCAGGAAGGTATGACATGACTCCAAAACTGTAGCTGGGTAGGGTTTTCAGAGATGGTGGGACAACAGTAATTCTCTCCAGTATGGGATAAGACTGGCAACAGGCCATGAAACACCTTTATTGTGGTACAAAAGCAACGAACACAGAGGAAACTAACACTTCGTTCACTTGTGAATTTAGTCTCACGCCTAAATCTGATTACCAAACTCAGTCAGTGGGAAACAGAAAGACCCAAGGATATCAGGCAAAAATGCCCATACTTAAATATTCCTATTCTTAGAGTAGGACAAGACACAACCTCCACATGATATCATCCTGCCTGTCAAAGCATGGGACACATTCACAAGCCTTTCCACCATAGCAGAAAGTAGAAAAAAGAATTGATAAAACATATTGGTTATGGTAGGAGAAGCTGGGAAGTGAATTTCAAGTCACTTTTCCCTCCTCTTTCTAATTGTTGCACTCAAACAAATGTGTGGGTCCATGCATGAATGTGTGTGCAACTACACACATACACACACATAGTAGGCCTGTAGGAAAACAGATTTCAGTCTGGTCATTTTGCATAGATCTGAAAGACTAGGGGCAGTGGGCTGCAATGCTTTAATTCTGTATCTGTGTATTACTATGTAAGGAAACTGGGAGAATTTCTATACAACAGATTGGGAGCTGGAAAGGAGTAAGAATTTGCTGGAGGTTTTCTTAGGCCAGTGTCAGAAGTTGGTTTGATGAGAAAAGTTTTCACAAGTGGGAGTTGTAGCTGCTTGTCTCTTAATTGTAGTGAATCTGTCAACTTTCTTTCCAGTGTATCAAGACTTTACTCTTCAAAATCATTCTCTGTGTGCCCTGAATTGCTATACTTTTAAGCTAACTACTTCTCAAAGTGCTGTTTAAAAAGTGACATCTTCAACCATATCCCAGGCTTAGAATATGTCTAAATTTGCAGTCTCATTGGCTCTTACGAGAGTGCTACTTTAAAAAAATACACTTGACAGCCAATCTCTTGAAAATGACTTGTGCAGAATTTGTGTTCAAATTACTTTTTATCAAGAGATTTAAGAGAAAAATGTGGTTTTCTTTGTAATAGGCTAAAAATAATGATATCCTTTATCTTCCACTGAACATGTACATATGTTGTATAAGCTGTTGCATTTAAACAAATTGAAAAACAGTAGGATTCTGGCTTTCGTCCAGAAAGAAAAAAACTTGCCCAGAATATCACTGTAAGCGTTAAAAAAATACAATTAACTATTATTTCCCACCAAGTTCAAGCCCACATACAGAATCAGATTGTCAACCAGGTCCAAGGTATCAAACTATAAAAGCTAATGTCTCAACAGACAGGAAAACTCAAGAAAAAATGATTGCAGTACAATTTTACATGAGGAAAAGAGAATGAGAGGAAAGTGAGTTTATATTTCTACAAATTCCTTTTGAGTTACTGGGCAATATGTTATTTAAATTCACCCTTATGGCAACAGTACACAAGTCATATCCCTAAAATATTCCCACTGAACATTTTATTGAATATTTATGATGTGCAAAGTGCTGCTAGGTGAGGTTCAGAAATGGAGAAAACATGTTCATCTCTCTGAATACTGCTTTTTAAAACATAAAATAATTGTTACCAACTCTAATAATTTTTGGTGATTCTTCATCACCAGTGATTTTCAAATGTGTTTTTTTAAGTCAGAACAGTGCCTTCAAATGAAATCTTATATATCAATGGAAACCTAATACATAAAATAAATAAAACAGACTATTCACATTGACCTATTGGTTTCTCCACCTGCTACCTGCCCTGCATCACCACCAAAGACTTCTGGAGGCGTCTGGGAGGCTTTGAGAAATCCTTAGGCCACTGGTCTGGGGAGTCTGAAGTCCTTAACATGGCATACGGTACCCTCTGCACCTTCACTCCTTTATCTCACAGCATTATGAGCTCACCACTCCACCAGCCAGGACACATCATTAAGTCATCAATAATGGAGTGCCAACTGTTCACTGCATGCATTATGCACCACCTGTTTGTTCCCCATGCTTTATCCAAGCTGTCCCTCAGCACGTGAGCCCTTCATGTCCTTCACCTACATGACAAGTGCCAAGACACCACAACTCTGCATAGCTGGGTACTGTCTTAAGTCCGTATATACATTCATTTTTGCCTCACCATGATGGGTGGTAGTTATTGTTCATGTGGCATTCATGTACACTAACCTGTAAATAAGTCAAGGACAGAGAGTATATTGTATTTTCAATTGTACAATACAATTTAGCACAGGCATTAGCACACAGTAGGGGCTTAATAAATGTTTGTTGAGTGAATGAATGAAGATGGATGGATGGATGGATGAGTGACATGGGTTGAACCATTTTCATCCAACCCGTGGAAAATATTTATATAAGTATACATAGACATATATAGGTACATACTTTACAAATTATGGCAAAATACACAGGGCATAAATTGTACCATCTTAACCTTTTTTAAGTGTACAGTTCAGTGGCATTAAGTACATTCACGCCAGCTTCTTCACTTCCCCTTTGCCCCACCTGCTGTATATCATCTCACGCCTTTTCATCCACACTTGGGACCTCCCTTAGTGCGAAATGTGGTCAAGACATATGGTCAGTGAAACTTCCTAGCTACTAGCTAGCAGTTTAGGTTGCTAGAAATGAGTTTTCTGGATTTTTCTCTTAAGCCCTCGCTGATCCCTATTAACAGGAACTGTTAGGAGTCAGCTTTCACCCCAGGACCGTTTGGGGCTCCATGGAATGCATGCCTTTAAGAAACAGATGCATGTGTGTCAAAGAGCCTATATCTAATACACATAGCTTATATGTGATATCCGTATGATTTTATGTTCCATATTTTAACATTTCTGAACTTAGGACTGGTTTTATATATCATGAGCACATAAAAAAAGTGAGAGCATGTCTTTCATTCCCCCAGGAAACTAATCATTAAATCTATGGAGCATCTTATCATCAGTGGATAAGAAATCAGAGAAAGCCGGTACATAGTTTTTATTTGTACAGTTAGATTTCTAGTTTAAAATGTTTGCGTCTCATGATCACATTTTTGATCTTACACTTAGAGGACTCTGAAGCAAAGTAGAGTAGAAGGACTTAAAAAGGGTGGCAAGTCATTCTGGTGGCAGGTAGAGGCCAGCAGGTGACCCGGACGCCAGGCTGGGATCCCATGCTAACTGCTACCCCCTAAAAGTCTCCACTGCTCCAGCCTCAGGTTCACCGTGTGTAAATTACACAGGGCAAATTAACATTCAAACAGGGTTAAGATATTCCTGACCTCCTTCCTGCACCAACATTCAGTACTTCTCTGGCTTCGCCAAGAGTCCTCAAGGGGAAGAGCTGAGATACCACCCACTCTGCACAGCTGGCTGGGGCCAGTTGAAGGGAAGAGCCCACCTCTTCCTGTGTTCAGCTCCCCTGCTTCCATTTTTGTAGCTCTCGTTCTATTTTCCGACTTGGATCACAGATACTACCTTCCACTTCATATCAGCTAACTACGTACACCCTCTGGGGAGCCTAGATCACTGAGCAAGGGGCCAAAACTCAGCCAGATACAATCTAAAGCTCTCCCTCTCGGCTGCGATCAGCTTAGATATCTAGATACACATGAGGTGGGCAACCGGCCCTGACTAAAAGAAGGCAACAAGCACATCGCAACCCACATGTCAACCTGACGCATCAGTATGCCTACCATGTACCAAGTTTAACCAGCCAGCACCAACACCACCAGATTTTGTTTTTTTACCGAGAAATAAGTAAACAGCGTGGAAAAGGTCCCTATCAGGTGTGCCTAGGATGCTGGTATCAGTCCTATTTTTGAGTTTCTATCATTAGGGTAGGCTGGACATCCCAAATCCTTCATAGGAAGGAATAAGGGCACCAGCAGCCTACTAGGAAGTTAACCACAGCAATGAGATCTGGAGATTTCCCCTTGCATAAAAAGGGGGGAGGGTGGCATTTAATATGAACACAATCCAGATGTGCTGAAAAAGTAGGCTTTGTTCCTTAACGAAACTGCAGCTGACTGTCTACAGAGTATTTAAATTTCCTGAAATTTTGTACTATAACCAACCCGTGTGCATTGTCACGAGGCCCTCATTCCAAAAGCACGGTCAGGGAGAAGGCAAATTAGGGTCTCGGTGATAACTTCAGATGAGTGAGAACAAACTGCTGTGCTTCTATCTTCTAGACATTTAAGGAATTTTATTGTTACTTCACTTGCCAGGCTAAGTGAATTATAAAAATCTCTGCTTTCTCATAAAAGCCTCCACAGGCCCAGGCACTGTAAACGATGTCACAATGAGCAGTACACTATCTCTTTTCCTCCCAGAAGAAATAATCCTCTTTTTGTGATTCTCCTTTTCACTTCATCTGCGGGACAGTGCCTACTCCCAGGCTGAGAGGATCGTGGTTTGGGCAGGGAACTGACGGAGAAATCTTGGCATCAGGGTTTATTATAAACTGAGTTACACAGGAATGGAAGACCATTGGAAGCCCTGGAAAAAGGAGAACTATTACCAGGGTAACAGAGAGGTTGGACCTTTTAGCTGGTGATTCGTTTTCCTTTGTTCACATGCTGTGATTCATGCTTTGGGTGACAGCAAGCAGGCTGTATCATTTTCAAGTTCATCATTTTATTAAGAACCGAATCCAATGAAGAAAGTGTTTTAAGGAAAATGGTCATTTGGAGGTTCTAATGATTTTTCTCTAGTATGGTCTTATTTAATACTTTTACATGAGCAAAGCTGATGCTTGCCCACTCCCTCCCCCTTTTTTAATTTCCAGAAAATAAGACATTTTCTGTAGGTCAGGTCACCAAGCAGTAGTTTAGAAAAGGACAATTTTAGCTTTAATTCTTCTCCTCACTTCTTATTTAATGGTAGCAAACCATTTAGATTCTCTGGAAAACAAAGAACCTATTTTTATGCTGAGTTCAAGAATTCTGATGTCTTGTTCAGAAGCGTTAGGAGGATTGATGAGTTACGGTTGGTAAATCACTTTGCAATTCCCAGGTCAAAGATGTGAAATGAACAGTATTAGTATTTGTTTTAGGGAAGTCAAAGTGATGAACTCTGCCCAGTGGGCCTAATTAGGATGCAAAGCTTGTAACTTAAAGGTAAGGGGAAAAATATTTTTGCAGTACTTATTTTTACCTAATTCTCCTCTATGCTAAGAGAGTAAAGGGCATGCTTGTGATTACTGATAACACTGTATTAAGTTGATAATGGTAAAAATAAATTAAACGATGGATGGATGGGTAGACAAAAGACCAGCTGGCAACCAAATACATATATTCCTCCCGTATTATATATTAAGGCTGCTTCTTTAGAACCCTCTCTTCCTTACCCAAATTATCACTGCAGAAACAGATCATCATGCTTCGAGTCTTAAAATATAAATGGAATTCCTAAATCGAATCTATGAGATTTGGTTAAGAACTTTCAATACGGATTTGTCCAGTTTTTGAGGTAACAGCGATACAAATCTTTTTGGTTTAAATATTTGTCGCTATTCCTCTTTTTCTTGCCCAAACTGATAAAAATAAAGCTTTTCTATTACATTATGCTTAGAAATTCTCTAAACTATAGAAGGTGCCTGAAATTCATGAAGAAATAAATGGACGGACAGATGGGTCAGCTTTGCAAAGTCAGAATGAGCCCTGAATGGTTTCTTATGCCTCTAGGAAAGACTGAACTTCAAACAGGCAGGACAAGTATTTTTCTTAGCAAACCTTTATGGGAAATGGGCTCAATCACTACTTAGTGTTTAAGGACTTTCACCGTATGGAAACTTCCTTACACTGAAGTCTCCAAAGCCAAGTTTATAATTGACAATGTATGCCTGAGTATAAGGCGAAGGGAAGGTTCTTCACAAATGTATCCCTCAGAAAAGACTGAGTTCTAGTTTTGCGTGCTTACAGAGTCACCTAGCAGCACTGCTGTTTTTTTCTTTTCAAGGAAGAAAAGAGATTTAGCTAGTAATTATTCTTGGGAGTATGACTTTACAGTTGAAAAGAATGAATGTCACATAAATAAAAAAGGATTTTAAAGACTGCTTTCTAAAGCAACACAGTAAGTGGTTATGCTGTATAGTTTGTAAATACATACTCACTGGAAGGATAGAAGAAAACTCTCTCAATATTGTTTGGTACCCATATTGTTATAGTAATGGTCCCCAATACATCATGCCTCCTTGTCCATGTTCACATAAACTGAGCTTGGCTATGTGATTTGTTTTGGCTGGAAAGGTATTTAAAATGTAATCAATAGACACAGACATGGGTACTTGTGGCTTGGGATAAAATTCTTGGTGACAGCATCACACACAGATTCAAAATATATTTGTATCTCCAATGACTTAGATGGAAGTCAAGATAATCTGCCCTGGAATGCTATATCAGATGACTTATAAAGTGCTTCAAAAGATGACAAAGACACTAACACTATGAAGTTGTAAACAAATTATTTTTGTTTACAAAACTAATATGAAAGTAGAAAAAAAAGGAATGTTTTTAAGTTAATCTACTATGACTTCAAAACATGCTTGTGGGTTTCCCTGGTGGCGCAGTGGTTAAGAATCCACTTGCCAATGCAGGGGACACAGGTTTAAGCCCTGGTCCGGGAAGATACCACATGCTGCGGAGCAACTAAACCCGTGTGCCACACGTACTGAGCCTGCGCTCTAGAGCCTGTGAGCCACAACTACTGAAGCCCATGCGCCTAGAGCCCGTGTTCTGCAACGAGAAGCCACCACAATGAGAAGCCCGCACACTGCAACAAAGAGTAGCCTCAGCTCGCTGCAACTAGAGAAAGCCCGCGCGCAGCAACAAAGACCCGACACAGCCAAAAATTAAAAAAAAAAAAAAAAAAATTCTTGTGAGGCTAAATAGTTTAAGTATAAATCTGATTCTTTGAGCTGAATCTCTAACTTCTTAAAATGTTTACAGTCGGGCTTCCCTGGTGGTGCAATTATTAAGAATCTGCCTGCCAATGCAGGGGACATGGGTCCGATTCCTGATGTGGGAAGATCCCACATGCTGTGGAGCAACTAAGCCCGTAGTGCCAGAACTACTGAGCCTGTGCTCTAGAGCCGGCGAGCCACAACTACTGAAGCCAGTGAGCCACAACTACCGAAGCCTGCGTGCCTAGAGCCCATGCTCCATAAGAGAAGCCACCACAATGAGAAGCCCACACAGCAACAAAGACCCAATGCAGCCAAAAATAAATAAATATATTTTTAAAAAAATGTTTACAGTCAAATTGGCAAAAAAAAAAACAAACCTCACTGAAAGGATGGATGATAGCTTAAACGTGAACATGTATCTCACACCCAAACCTCTTCTTGATCTGTACATCTGAAGACAGAACACCTTATCTGAAATATCTACGAAAAAAATAAATGTCTCACCACCTCACACCCCTTAAGACAGCTACTATCAAAAACACAGAAAACAAGCACTGACAAGGATGTAGAGAAAGTGGAACCTTTGTGCACTGCTGGTAGGAATGTGAAATGGTGAAGCCATTGTGGAAAACAGTACAATGGCTCCTCAAAAAATTAAAAATAGAATCACCATACAATCCAGCAGTTGTACTTCTGGGTATTCTCCCAAAGAATTGAAAGCAGGAACTTGAACAGATATTTGTACGCACATGTTCATAGCAGCATTATTCACAAAAACCAAAAGGTGAAAGCAACCCGAGTGTGAATAAACAAAATGTATATACATACAGTGGAATATTATTGAGTCTTAAAAAGGAAGGAAATTCTGACATACGCTACAGTATGGGTGAACCTTAGGAAAGTTGTGCTAAGTGAAGTAAGTCAGTCCCAAAAGGACAAATACTTATATGGTATCTAGAATCCACTTATATGATATATTGAGAGTAGTCAACTTCATAGAGACAGGAAGTTAAACGGTGCTTGCCAAGGGCAGGGGGAGAAGAATGGGAAATTATTATTTAACGAATGTGGAGTTTCAGTTTTACAAGATGAAAAGAGTTCTGGAGATTGGGGGCACAACATGTGCATACTTAACACTACTGAACTGAACATCTTAAAATGATTAAAATGGGAAATTCTGTATTCCACCACATTAAAAAAAAAAAATGTCTTATGTACACCTTAAACTCAACATTTTCAAAATTCTGTTCTGTGCCTGTTCTCCCCATCTCTGTGAGCGACATTCATTTCCTTACTTGCTCAAGCCAGAAACCTAGGAATTATCCTGGTGACCACGTTCCTATCCTTCATCCACATCAGAAAACTACAAGTCCTGCACAGCTGACCTTGAGAACACATACGTCTTGAACTCACCTACCTCTCTCTGAGGTTGCTACCACCATTCAAGTCCAAACCACTATCACGTCCTCTCAGGCCAACTACAGGTTTTCCTTCCCCATTCCCTGCTTTCTTGCCATCCTCTAATCCACCCTGCGTGTTTCAGCCCTCACGTGACTTTCCAGGTACTTAACAGAATCGAACCTCCTTGTCAGTTCCAAGGCTCTTCGCTATCTGTGGCTTGCCAACTCTAACTTCATAGCCCTCTAACTCACCCTGGTCTTCAGCCACATGGGTTCAAGATCAGGTTCTCTGAATGCGCCAAGCACTTCTTATCTCAAGGCTTTTGCATATGTCAGTTGCTCTGCCCATCTGCAGGTTAATGTCATCTCCTAAGCCAGGCTTTTCCTGCTCACCCAAGCTAAAGTGGTTCCATCCCTCCCCCTTGTTATTTTTTCTCATTTTCCCTTCATTTCTCATATATATTCGTTTACGTATTTATTGTCTACCTCTTCCAGTTGACTATAAGCTCCTTGAGGGCAAGGCTTGGCCCTACTTGCCATATTCGGCACAAATAAAAAATCATAATGTCAGATAGCAAAAAGTGCTATGAAAAGAGCAAAGCAGGGTAAGAAGCTATTTTAGACCAAGCACAAGGATGGAGATTGGTTCAAGATGGCAGAGTAGAAGGACGTGTGCTCACTCCCTCTTGCAAGAGCACCAGAATCACAACTAACTGCTGAACAATCATTGACAGGAAGACACTGGAACTCACCAAAAAACATACCCACATCCAAAGACAAAGGAGAAGCCACAATGAGGCGGTAGGAGGGGCGCAGTCACAATAAAACCAAATCCCATAACTGCTGGGTGGGTGATTCACAAACTGGAGAACACTTATACCTAGAGACAAATGACAACAAAACACGATGAT
This sequence comes from Delphinapterus leucas, assembly GCF_059928025.1. NCBI lineage: Eukaryota > Metazoa > Chordata > Mammalia > Artiodactyla > Monodontidae > Delphinapterus > Delphinapterus leucas. The sequence goes on from NC_143138.1 coordinate 12,728,177, forward strand.
CCAAAACCTATGGGATGCAGCAAAAGCAATTCTAAGAGGGAAGTTTATAGCTATAAAAGCCTACCTCAAGAAACAAGAAAAATCTCAAATAAACAATCTAACCTTACACCTAAAGGAACTAGAGAAAGAAGAACAAACAAAACCCAAAGTTAGCAGAAGGAAAGAAATCATCAAGATCAGAGCAGAAATAAATGAAATAGAAAAAAGAAAACAATAGCAAAGATCAATAAAACTAAAAGCTGGTTCTTTGAGAAGATAAACAAAATTGATAAACCTTTAGCCAGACTCATCAAGAAAAAGAGGGAGAGGACTCAAATCAATAAAGTTAGAAATGAACAAGGAGAAGTTACAATGGACACCACAGAAATACAAAGCATCCTAAGAGGCTACTACAAGCAACTCCATGCCAATAAAATGGACAACCTGGAAGAAATGGACAAATTCTTAGAAAGGTATAACCTTCCAAGACTGAACCAGGAAGAAACAGAAAATATAAACAGACAAATCACAAGTAATGAAGTTGAAACTGTGATTAAAAATCTTCCAACAGACAGAAGTCCAGGACCAGATGGCTTCACAGGTGAATTCTATCAAACATTTAGAGAAGAGCTGACACCCATCCTTCTCAAAAGCTTCCAAAAAATTGCAGAGGAAGGAACACTCCCAAACTCATTCTAGGAGGCCACCATCACCCTGATACCAAAACTAGACAAAGATACTACAAAAAAAGAAAATTATAGACCAATATCACTGATGAATATAGATGCAAAAATCCTCAACAAAATACTAGCAAACGGAATCCAACAACACATTAAAAGGATCATACACCGTGGTGTATGGGATTTATCCCAGGGATGCAAGGATTCTTCAATATACACAAATCAATGTGATACACCATATTAACAAACTGAAGAATAAAAACCATATGATCATCGCAATAGATGCAGAAAAAGCTTTTCACAAAATTCAACACCCATTTATGATAAAAACTCTCCAGAAAGTGGGCATAGAGGGAAGCTACCTCAACATAATAAAGGCCATGTACGACAAACCCACAGCAAACATCATTCTCAGTGATGAGAAACTGAAAGCATTTCCTCTAAGATCAGGAACAAAACAAGGATGTCCACTCTCACCACTATTATTCAACATAGTTTTGGAAGTCCTAGCCACGGCAATCAGAGAAGAAAAAGAAATAAAAGGAATACAAATTGGAAAAGAAGTAAAACTGTCACTGTTTGCAGTTGATACTATACATAGAGAGTCCTAAAGATGTCACCAGAAAACTACTAGAGCTAATCAATTAATTTGGTAAAGTCGCAGGGTACAAAATTAATGCACAGAAATCTCTTGCATTCCTATACACTAACAATGAAAGATCAGAAAGAGAAATTAAGGAAACAATCCCATTCACCACTGCAACAAAAAGAATAAAATACCTAGGAATAAACCTACCTAAGGAGGTAAAAGACCTGTACTCAGAAAACTATGAGATACTGATGAAAGAAATCAAAGATGACACAAACAGATGGAGAGGCATACCATGTTCCTGGATTGGAAGAAACAATATTGTGAAGATAACTATACTACCCAAAGCAATATACAGATCCAATGCAATCCCTATCAAATTACCAGTGGCATTTTTTTTAAAACATAACTAGAACAAAGAATCTTAAAATTTGTATGGAGACACAAAAGAAGACCCCGAATAGCCAAAGCAGTCTTGAGGGAAAAAAACGGAGCTGGAAGAATGAGACTCCCTGACTTCAGACTATAGTACAAAGCTACAGTAATCAAGACAATATGATATGGTACTGGCACAAAAAAATATAGATCAATGGAACAGGATAGAAAGCCCAGAGATAAAGCCACACACCTATGGTCAATTAATCTATAAGGAGGCAAGGATATACAATGGAGAAAAGACAGTCTCTTCAATAAGTGGTGCTGGGAAAACTGGACAGCTACATGTGAAAGAATGAAATTAGAACACTCCCTAACACCATACACAAAAATAAACTCAAAATGGATTAGAGACCTAAATGTAAGACCAGACACTATAAAACTCTTAGAGGAAAACATAGGAAGAACACTCTTTGAAATAAATCACAGCTTTTTTGATCCATCTCCTAGAGTAATGGAAATAAAAACAAAAATAAACTAATGGGACCTAATGAAACTTAAAAGCTTTTGCAAAGCAAACAACAAACAAGACAAAAAGACAACCCTCAGAGTGGGAGAAAATATTTGCAAAGAAATCAACGGACAAAGGATTAATCTCCAAAATATATAAACAGCTCATGCAGCTCAATATTAAAAAAACAAACAACCCAATCCAAAAATGGGCAGAAGACCTAAATAGACATTTCTCCAAAGAAGACATACAGATGGCCAAGAGGCACATGAAAAGCTGCTCAACATCACTAATTATTAGAGAAATGCAAATCAAAACTACAATGCGGTTATCACCTCACAGCAGTTAGAATGGGCATCATCAGAAAATCTACAAACAAACTAAAATCTACTTGATTTTAGTCCAGAGTTTTCATCCTACACTGCCTGACAGTCCATAGTATCACTTCTACTTACTTTTCCAAGTGTATCTCATACCTTCCCCACCCCAGGCAAATGGGCTGCTGCTTGTTCCTTGGACACATGCTTCATTTTCCAGAATCTATGCTTTTTGACTCATTTGCCTTCACCACCCCTACCCACCGCTGCTGCAGACTAACCCAAACCTCAACTCCAATTTCAAAAATCACCTTCTCCATGAAAACTTTCCAGATCTTCCCAAGCAGAAGTGATCATTTCCATCTCTAACTCCCTAAAGCACGTTTTTACTTTCATTGTACATTTCATTGCATTCTGTCTTATGCCCTAATTACCTGTATACTTTTTCAAGTCCCTTTTTAGCTCATAAGATTCTGGAGGACACAGACTGCATCACCTACCACCTTGCTACTCAACTATTATTTTGTTTCTCTAAGTGCGGTCTTTGGCATCACCTGGGAGCTTCTTAGAAATCTGGAATCTCGGGCCTCACCTCAGCCCTGGAGGGTCAGAAACTGCATTTTAACAAGACCCTAAGGTGATTCCTATGCACTTGATCAAGCTCACACTAGCCACTCATTTCAAACTTGACTGGTTGAGCTGACTAGAAAAAAAAATCATCAGAAACAGAATTTACACAATTCCTTCAAAAGATAATCATGAGTGAATAAAGCTTTCGTTATATAAGACTATATTAAAGCTCTAGAGTCAGCAAGCAGAAGGTTAACTATATATATCAACCTTCTGCGTGAGGAAAACAAAGTTTGCCTTGGCCACCTAAACGGCTGAGAAAATTCTGAAGTTTTATAAAGCTTGTCTACTTAAGGGTAGGAAGCCAGCAGACGACTTGCCCACTATTGCCAATAGTATAATTCTCCTTTAGTGCATCGGTTGGCCGTGAAAATATTTACATCAAAGCTTTAAAGGGTCTTCTGTCACATCCAGTAGACTTATAATACAGATGTGCTACAGACCTAAGAGTTCTCCTCCTTTAGTGTAGCAATAGTACTTCTTTCTCTGTTCTGTAACAATGCTTTGGATTTTTTTCCTACGTGGTAGACAAAGCGTAGTAAGGAAATACAGACTTGATGTGACACTCAACTCCTGTGAAGTGGGTGTTGCGTTTCCTTGGGGATGGGAGGCCGTGGCAGTTGGGATCGTCCTTCTTCAAGGGCCCCGTGCTGGCCACTAGGGGGCATCTGCACGCGAATCAAATTATCCTGACTTCAAACAGGAGAAACCGTGCATGGGAATTTACAGCGCACCTGCCTCTATCTTCCACTCCCCCTCATAAATGGACAGGCAGCAAACATAATAATTCCATAGTAGGACTTATCCCTAACCTTTGTCTTGTAACACAAGAGACACTAAGTGAATAAGCTCGAGTCTATTGCAGGACTAGGGGTAGAAGCCTGGAGCATCTATCTTCTTCTCCAAACTGCTCACTCATGATCTCAGAAATTCAAGTTAATACACCCACTGCAGAAGTGGCCTTCAGGGAGCAGGGGACAGAGAAGTGAGGCTGCGGAGGCTTGGAGCAAACAGGATGGACTCTGTGGGGCATCAGCAGGGTGAGAAGGTCAGTCTCAGGCCACCACGCTGCCCAAGTGGCTGACCCACTGCCAGAGGACCCTCCCAGGTGGCCTGGCTTCCTCCTGCACCTGAGCTGCTAAGCGTGCGGCTCTGACCTTGCTCCCATCTTTCTCCTCACCAGGTCCCTCTGATGTCTGTGCAGACTCGAGGGTAAGTCTAGTGACAGGACAGGATGCCCCGAGGCAGCCAGGTGTGAGCTGGCAGCAGAACACACGGGGCACCCCCTCCCCTCAGCCTCACAGCGACAGGCATGTTCTCACCCTCAGAAGTTCTGCCACCCAGGCCAACAGGAAAGGTTTCACCACAGGGCTTTAATACACTGTCTCCCTTCCTCAGAAAGCACCACTTGTTTGCATGGCCCTAAATAACTCCTGCAGAAGACACAAGTGACTCTGATGTGGAGCCATGGAATCTACAATGGTCACAGAACCTGGAAACAGCTGCATGTGACCATAGGCACATCTCCAATCCGCCCCTCAACTCTGTAGGAAAGGAATGCACTTTACATTAACAGGGAAGCAACTGTTTTGTTTACTGTTCTTTCAATTAGGAATCTGTACTCCTTGGACACCTGTTTTTCAAATACTAAATTTATTTTAAAAACAGCATTTCCAAGTTCTAAACATTTAAAAGGCACTCTTCTCTTAAGACAGAATCAACTTTAGAACCCAAGCCTTTTTTCTCCCAATATGTCAGCAAGCAAAGAGCAACAGAATGGGCTGAGCAAAGTCTATGGCTGGCCCTGCCTTCTCAGATTTCTCCCCATAGGTTTTCAGACACCAAGAAGCGCAGTTATACTCTCCCTCCTGCAAGTCAGAGCAAGAGCCAGAGTCAGTAGCAACAGCAGAATATGCATTAAAACAGTGACAAGAAAAGCGGCTCAGACCCCCTGCCCCACACGGCCACCATCTAACCAGCAACAAACAACAAGCATCACTTTCTAGGAATTTGTTAGTGGCTGTGATCATGTGTCCTCCTTACACTCAGGTTTCCTTTGACCAAATATTACATAGCAACAACTTGGTTGAAAGGCCCCTGGGACTCACCATTGAAAAAGAAGGCTTTGTAAATGACATATCTGTTCAGTATCTGCTCTTCTTAGCACAGGCACATTTCAGAAGTTCAGCCAATGGCTAGAGAAATGTTTGGGACATTGAAAATCCCCTCTCTGGCAACAGGGCTAATCTCATGTATGAATTTTTCAGTCCCTGAGTTGAGAAGACGTATTAAATACCCAGCAACGTGTTTATCTTCATTAAACAGCAAACGCCCTTTCAAACAAAATCCGACAGGACAGAGATTACCGTTCATGCTAATGGAAAGTGATCAAAAGCCCAAGATGCTTTAGTTAGCTTACTCTGAAGCCTGTTCCTGCTTCAGTTTCTCTGCAAAGTACATCAAAAGAATATAGATATCACTGGAGACTCGAAATGTTTACAGTCTTCTAGTAACAAGTGAGAAACTACTCTTGAAACTATACAAGATGGGGAACAAAGCTGACTGCCACCTTCTCCCTGAAACATAATACATCACAATCTATAAATAGTTCAGCCTTTCTGTTTAAATGTACAACCTCCCCCATCCCAAACATGATTGAGGTTTCCGATCATCTTGCTATTTCAAAGGAATCTTAAGAATCAATCTAACAAATTGTGGTGATTTTATGGGCTGGTAAGAGGGCTTGAAATAATGGGGAATGCCAAGTGTCTCCCACTAGAAGCAGGGCCCTACTCCTTGCTCAGATTGGAGAAGGGGCAAAGCTTTCATAGAGAGGAGCAGTTCACTTGCCAACTAGGGCAAGCAGGAAGGTCTACCCACCAAGGGCAGTGTCGGAAGGGCCAAGGGCATTCCAGGGAGAGGGACGGCAACCTGAAGCCCTCCTCCTCTATCACACTTTCTGCACCTCTGGCCAGAGATGCCAGCTTCCCAGACCCACACAGAAAGCAGAGAAGAAAGGCAGGAGGTTAGGAGTTTTCTTCTCCCCTGCTAGCATCTCTCCAACTCCAGCCTATATTCAAGGAAAAGAGACCTGAGGCTGATGGACTCCTGAATCCCAGGGACTCAGCACTCACTCTGGTTCTTGGGAGCTAAGAGTTGAGGTGTGTGAACTGCATACAATTTAGCTTCTCTCATTAGACTGTCCTCTGCCACTAGAGACAGGCGCCTACGAAATGTGATACGACTAGTCCCAGAAAGTAAAATGGGAATGCAAAACATTCCCCTTCTGTCACATCAGCCTTCTTTCTCCCTTCTATCAAAACTGGCACTCTCCTGTCAGGCTAAAACGACCAAGAAAGCAATGTGCAGCGGCCTTGTGAAGCTCAGATGAATTGTCAGCTTGCAAAATCTTGACCAACCAGCAAAATGTTGCCATGTATTTCCCAGAGCCATGGGGAGCTTGAGTCTGGTAACGAGGCAAACCAGCAGGAGAGAAAGACAGTTCTCACTGCGTGGACGGTGAGCCCTCTCTCATCAGGGGCTAGATGCTGCAACATTTAATTCTACGTTTAAACGGCCCACGTTTAAGCCATTATCTCCACTAGAGGGCCAGGACGGAGATGAAATTGCAGCCTGATGACTTTGCTGCTGATTTAAGAATTGATCCTAAACCTTGGGGAGGGCAGGGCAGGAAGAGATAAGGTTGGGGTTAAGACGATACGCAGTTACTCAAAGGGGGCTTATCTTGGTCTAAGGCTACCGCCAATTCTACCCAAGAAGCCTCAACTCATAGAACAACACTGTTACTGATATAAGCTCAAGGGCTTCCCTGGTGGCGCACTGGCTGAGAGTCCGCCTGCCGATGCAGGGGACACGGGTTTGTGCCCCGGTCCGGGAGGATCCCACGTGCCACCGAGCAGCTGGGCCTGTGAGCCATGGCCGCTAAGCCTGCACGTCCGGAGCCTGTGCTCCGCAACGGGAGAGGCCACAAAAGTGAGAGGCCCATGTACCGAAAAAAAAAAAAAAAAGCTCGAAAGATATATAACATAGGACACCTTCAACAGCCACCTGGGCTCAAAAAGTCAGTCTCAAAAAGGAGTCTCCAACTCCTCCCCTTGTTTCTTACATCCACACAATCATCCCATTTTGGTCAATTTTTTCCTTGTAGTGTCAACCACATCTGTCCCTTCATAATGCTCCCAAGTTTTCAAAGTCTTATCTCCTTTTGCCTGTAATAACCTCCCAACCAGGGCCCCCGTCTCTGGTTTTCTCCCCACCATCTCCTGGGCCGTGAACACAGTTGTAAAGCTAATCTCACTGAAACAAGGCTGGTCCCATCACCAGCTTGCTGAAAGATCTCCAGTGATTACGAACCCTCAGTTCAGGACCCGCTCCACAGCGCTGCCCTGCTCACATTAAAACAAAGACAGGCAGGGCCCCTCCATCTCCACCGACCACCCCCCGCAAACCAGAAACAAGCCCCATTTTCTAGGAATCTGTTAGTGGCTGTGATCACTGGGACTCCCAGCATTCAGGTTTCTCTTTTTTTTTTTTTGTGGTACGCGGGCCTCTCACTGTTGCGGCCTCTCCCGCTGCGGAGCACAGGCTCCGGACGCGCAGGCCCAGTGGCCATGGCTCACGGGCCCAGCCGCTCCACGGCATGTGGGATCTTCCCAGACCGGGGCACGAACCCGTGTCCCCTGCATCGGCAGGCGGACTCTCAACCACTGCGCCACCAGGGAAGCCCTCAGGTTTCTCTTGATCAAATACAACACACGGAGACGTGGCTGAGAGGCCCCGTTCTTTGGTCTGACACATGTGCTGTGACCCCTACCTACCTTTCCAGTGAGATCTGCCCCAGTCTCTATGAGCATACCGCTTTCCACATTGACTCACACACAGAGTTTCCAACTTATTTTTCACATTCGGCTGCTATGCTGGGCTCGGCCATGCTTTGCCCCTGTCTGGAACCCCCTTTCTCCATTGATCTGGAGGTGGATGCTGCCGTCTGCCAGACCCCAGGACTGGAGGCAGCAGGTGCACGTGTGAGAGAGCCTGACGCAGGGGAGAGACGGTGCAGTGCAGTCAAACACACCTGGGCTGGAATCACGGCAGCATCCTGGACAGGTTAACCTCTCCTTAATTCAGTTTCTTTGTTTTAAAATGAGGACAGTAATCTCTACCTGGTTCAGGAGGAACACGGCTAGAAGGGCAGCTGGCACCAGATAACACATGAACTGTGACTTCACGCAGGGGACAGACAGTGACAGGGCCGAGACAGGGCTGAAGCATGAAAGGCTGGGCTTTATCAGGAGCTCAACCACCAGCTAGATTGGATTTAATCTGTTCATGTCTTCATGATTTTCCACTCACTGTGGCTAATCAATGTCAGCTCTGTTATTATTATTTTTTTTTAAATAATGCTCTTTTAATTTTAATCAACATCTTCAAGCCAGGCTTAGTTTTTCCAAGTCTGGGTTCGGGGGCTGTCACGTGCATTCCTGTTATAAACACAATCAGTCACGAGTGACAATTCATCGCTACGTTCATTCATTCCTTCACCCGACAGATATTCATGGAGCACCTACAGTGTGCTGGGTGGGAGAAACACAAAAAGGAATCTGAGGATTGGAAAGGTGGGAGCTTATGTATAAAAGGCTGAATGCCTTGTCTAGGACATAGCAGGTGGTACATGCCCTTTCCAGGGCAAAGCTCTGAAGCATTTCATCGCTCGTGTAATTCTCCAAGTTTTCTCTCTCCCCCTGTGATTACAGGGAGGTCTCTAGCTGGTAGGATAAAAAGATCCATGCAGCCTGCATCGGGGAGCCATGCGTGGAGGACAGTGTCCTGCAGAGACACCAGATTCACAGCGCACGCTGATTGAGGGAGAAGGAAACTTCTACTTGGTTAAGCCAGTGAGAGTTTAGGATTGACCCTCTGAAGCATGAGGCCCATCCTATCCTGACTAACACGATGACTTTCATTTTCTCTACTATCACCATTTGGCAATTAATCATGTGTAATAATGCCTTGTGATCGTTCTCATATTGACTGCCCTTTACTTCTTTTGATTTCCTTAACTTTACCTGTCATCGCACCTCTTCAAGTAAGCAAGAGCCTGTTAAACACAACAACCTTAGTTTATACTCCTGGGTTCTCCTTTTCACCCTCCAACTCACTTCCTCTGACCTCCCATTTCTCCCCAAATTTAGCAGTGAGCCTTACACAGAGCAACTGTAACTCGTAATTGATGATTTAACAATTTTCCCATTAAGAAATAATCCCCCAAATATAATGACAATTATTTACTTTCATTAACTAATACCACTCTGCTGGCACGGATAATTAGGAATTAAGCACAATAGCTACTATAAAACTTTAGGGATTCATCCAGGGACCTACATCAACCATGGCTAATCACAGGTTGACTCGGTGATCATTTCTTACTGTGGCCCTGTTTAACGATATGCATCTGGGCTTCTAGGGTTCCCATTTAGTCATTCATTCGTCCGTCTATACGGTCCTTCTCCGAGAATCAGCAGACAGTAACAGCTATAGAAACAGGCTAGCTGTGAGACCACAGCCTAGTCACCTCAACTCTCTACGCCCCAGTTTCCTTATCTGTGAGAGTTAAAAATGTATCTGGGGCTTCCCTGGTGGCGCAGTGTTGAGAGTCCTCCTGCCGATGTAGGGGATGCGGGTTTGTGCCACGGTCCGGGAAGATCCCACATGCCGCGGAGTGGCTGGGCCCGTGAGCCATGGCCGCTGAGCCTGCGCGTCCGGAGCCTGTGCTCCGCAACGGGAGAGGCCATGACAGTGAGAGGCCCGCGTACCAAAAAAAAAAAAAAAAAAAAAAAAAGTATCTGGTAAGCTTGTTGTGAGGATTACATACATTAATACATGCAAGTACTTAGAAAGTTGTTTTAAGCACTAAGAGACAGCAGTACCTGGCATGTGGTAAAGAGTGCTAATATCATTTACATTTACTGAGCACCTACTACATGGCAGGTATTACAGAAACAGGGACAAATAAGGTTTCCCAGTTCCCAAGGAGTTTACAATCCAGTAAAGGTGATAAATATATAAACAAATAAGTGAACTTAAGTGTTACAGAACCATATCCAGAAAGAGAGCACACACAGCTGTACACAAAGAAGATGCAGACATGCGCGCTCGCGCGCACAACTCCTGGCAACTGGCAACAAAAAGGTGCTCCTTCCCCTTGGAAGAAGGGAAACTGAAAGATTCCACAGAGAACTGACAGATGAACTGAGTGTTATGATATGAATAGGTATGTGCCAGGCAAGATGGGGCACAAGGACATCCAGGCAATTAAACGTGAGAAGAGGCATAAAAACATTTCATGTATTCCAAGGTTTAATCAAATGCCTATGTGCGTGTATAGCTTCGAGTACTGCGATACAGCAACGATACGGGTGAGGTTTCTGCTTTCACTACCGTCCTAAAAGAGGAGACTAACAATAAACCAGTTAACAGATATACGAACCAAGGAGCTACGAAGAAAACCCAGTGGGTGAGATGGCCAGAGGGAGACTGGGGACCAAAGTGTGGAGAGTGAGAGATGAGAGCAGAGCCAGAGGCCAACAGCACACTCCATTCCTCTGTTTTCTATGGGAAGGATTTTCTCGAAGCCCTCCTGGCGTTTTTTTTTTTACTTCATCCTTTTTCTTTCCCAAGGATGTGGAGTGAGGTAGCTGGCTGGAGGCTAAACCCAGCGTGGACCATGCCTCTCCTTGGGAAACTAACTCCACTGGGTAGGGTTAATCCACCACTGGGTAGAGTTAAAATGTTGAGCACGGGGTAGGGGGGCAGGGCGGCTGTGCACAGAACTGGGGTCTCTTTTTCCTTCCTTCTTTACAGTGGCCTGCAGACCCAAAACTTCCCTGCGGGTAGACTGTGATCAGGCCCAGACTAGAGAATGAGTTGGGAAGCTCTTTGGTTCTCAACCTGAGATACAACTTCTAACCCAGTTAACCGTCATCCGTCACCGAGGTGCACCCTGGCTCCATCTGCCTTATAATTACACTTGTACTGGCTCTCAGTTGGCTCAGGACTTGGGAAGGGAAGGGTACTCTTTGAAGATAAAGGTTTTTATACAATAAAAACCTTCCCTCCTCCAACGGACCTCAAAACTAAATTAGGAACCACTATCCTAATCTATCAAACCTGTCACCTTATTGAAAAATCCTTCCAATCGCTTACTTAACAGCTCCAAAGACATGGCTAGGGGTTTGACTGAGAGGCCTGGCCCAAAAGGTATAGTAAGGCTAATTCAACCAAAGTAGTGAATATTGGGGGAGAAGAAGGCGGGGCGGGGGGGGATGACTTCAGTGCCACTGTGAAACCCTATGGTACACAGGTCATGGTCAGTAGCCACAAAGAGGAAGAAGAGGAAATGTGAAGTCTTTAGATATTCTTACCTTGTGATTTCATATCTACATGGTTTTTTTTTTTTTAAACCACAGCAGTTAAAGAATTTCTTGAATTTATCTTTTCTCTGAAGAATTTAAAAGAATTTAGTATATTTACACACTTGCCTCAAAGCTTCCTTATGAGACTGGATGAGACTATAATGTTATCATGAAGAAATATTAATGTATGGTTACTATCTACAGCGCTCAGTTCTGAGCATTAGAGAAAAAAATAAAAAACAGATGAAGAGAAAGATAGATGGTTCCTGACCTTGAAGGCCTTACCCTCTAACTAGAAAGAGTTCAGGCCCACAAAGCATTATGTATTAAAAAAGGAAATACAAACCAAATGTCAAATAGATGGTAAAGATTTTTTAAATGTTTCAGGAGTTTGGGGGGAAAAAGCATCTGTTGATATCAAGAGTGATTATAATGGTTTCATGGAGGATTTTAGAGAAAACATCAGAGAAGTGTTAAAACCTCGACCCCACACACTGGAGAGACTGCAATTGGAAACTGCATCTCTGGTGGAAGCTCCTAGAAGGTGTGCCACGTGCACTGATTTCTGGGTGCAGCCCTACCGTGCCTGGCGCTGCACTCTGCCCCGGGAGGGGTCTCCTCAATCCCTGTGGAGCACATTAAACGGGTCCTCTGTTTCCCTAGATCTCACACCGCTGTTTCCCTGCCCACTTTCCAGCCAGGAGCAGCTGACCCCAATATACAGGAAGTACTCTGCCCACTGAGCCACCCTGCCAGGGCTGCTTGGTCACAGGGATGATGAAAAGGACAGACTCTCCGCCGACTTGGCTTTGCTGAGGCAGGGAGGCTCTGCCAGCTCTGCTGGCACACTCGGGGCCCTGCAGAATTTTACTACAGACACCGCCTTCCTCCTCGAGTCCCCAGCTCGGTGGGGACAGGAGGCAAGTGTTAATAGCAGAGATAGCAGCCCACACTCTCTACAGGAGGGGAAAGGCGGGCCAGGATAAGGTGGAAAATAAAAGGAGGCATCGGGGCTGTGCTCAACCTGCCCGGGATACACTGGCTGCCATAGTCATTATATTTTTTCTGGCTGCAGAGACATGTTGCTATGGAACCAACACATGCCATTGCTACTTGGCCTCTAGCAAATAAAATCCCAGCACTGGCAAGAGCATTTCCCTAGATTTCCCTTAAAGGGACACCATCGAGGCCGAGCACTGTTCGAGCTTGGAAACGACAGCAACCTTGTTCCCGGGTCCAGCCACCCCGCATGTACCATGAGCTGGAGCCCAGTGACACGTTTTTACAAGGCGGACCCGCGTGCAGCACGTGGACCTGTGTGGTACAAACCCAAGATGTGGGGATCAGCCTCTGAGTTGCTTTTTGAAAACTCACGGCTTCGGTGTGTGTTTAGTTTTCCCCCAACTGGTAAAAGCAAACAGCTTGTAGTATTTGGGATAATGATTTGATACCTCCTGACTGTCGACTTCAAGCTACTTGCAACCCAGCAGGAAACCGAAGTTGCTACAAGTGGCCGGCGTGAGTTCAGGTGGTCCTTATTTTATCGCTTTACCATTTCTTACCTCACACCCCTCTCTACCAGTTTATTCTTTACTTAAAGAATAGCACAAAATAGGCACGGAATTTAGCACATTCCCCCTTTCCTAAGGCCCTGAACTGTGTCCTGTTTTAGTCTTTATCAATCTCTTAGTTCCACAGAGACCCTTTGATTCCCTAGGTAGCAGCAGACCTCAGTGTTCCATGTTATACTTTGGTGTGCTCTGGGGATAAACCTTCTGGGCTTTTCTTGGATAAGATGAGGAAATGGAAACCCTCACACTCACAGTTCTAATAATGCACAATTCATGCACATGGAGTATGGGGAGACAGGAGAGATCAATTTTAGAGTAATACGCAGGCGGACGGCCTCTCAGCGAATCAGCAATCCATGTCCTAAATTCCGTACAGTGCGTTGGTAGAAAGCAGACTACCTCTGTACCCTGAAAAGCAGGAAACTCAAGTTCCTTTACAGGGACTCCAGTAAGGGCAGAAGAGAAGCCCCCATTTGTTAAGGTAAAGTGATTAAGTTGACAAGTGGGATAAAATAACGGACACAGGCTCTCAATACTACGCTTGGGCCAATCTCTAGAGGACATGGAACATTTTGGAAATAAGTGCACCTAGATCATCAACCTAAATGAACATGATCCAGAGCCAGGTCTGGCACAGGCATCTCGAAAGAACCACAGGTAGGTTCACCTTCTGGGATCCCATATTTGTATATTCGCCGCAACACCCCACAACTGTGCCCTCATGTACAAAGCATAATTTTTTTTTTTTAGTGAAGAAATGTTTCTCCGAGAGTCTATGATTGCGGGCCAAATTTGCACAGCAATTCAAGAAACCTGCTAAGCCTCGCTCTGCAGGTGCAGACAGCCCTGAGTGGGGGGCGTGCCGCTCTGCAGTTGGCCAGCAAGCACCTGCAGGTGCACCTCGGCGTCTAGCTGCAAAGCAGGTGGACCACCGAGTCTCAGCACGTGACGGGGCATTGCAAATGCGGTGGTTTGGTAAAGGCGCAAAGGAAACAAAAACTAGGCCCTCTCAGATGAGGTCCAAAATGGAAACGTTCTGGGTACCTCCATGCAATCAACCTCTCTCGTCTTGGTAGTAAGCAAGTGTGATTATTAGAAAGTTAAGTAGCAACAAGCATCACTCCTGACACTTGCCTTAGAGGGACGTTACCATTAGTTTATCAGGATTACATCGGGTTGAACTGCCTGTAACTCTGTATCCCCAGAAGGTACTGGGATTCAAAGGACAGCTCTGTGTGGGATTGTGATGGGGGAGGGCATGACCCCACGCAGCTAAGAGTTAAATGCCTCTCTCATAATCTAGGCTTAGATGCCAGGGTTGGGGGAAGCCCTCAGGGCCTCAGCTGTCCCATCTGGACATAGGGGCTTTGCTAGATGAGCTATAACATCCCATCTAGTGCTCACATCCTATGATTCTCTGTCGTGGTGTTAAAACAAAACAGTATGTCACAGGAACAAAACGAATGGGTTCTCCTTGCCCACGGCCGTGTTTCTGTGCATCAGCCACTGGGGGGGGGGGGCGGGGGCGGGAAGAAACTTCCTACCTCATCCCCTCTGCAAACTGAACAAGGTAATAGTAACGGTGGTAACAACTCAGAAGAGACAAAACCTGTGAACAGCCAAAAGAAATGGCAGAAAAACACCAGGGGAAACCCTCCCCTCCAAAGGAAAGGGGAAATGTAATGAGTACAAAGAGTCTCTTGGTTCCAGGTAGGAGAAAACTCCCAGAGAATGCGTGCTAAGTAACGTGAGTAAAAAATATATATAAAGGAGTCAAAGGATTACTCACCCTGTGAAAACAGATTGGTTTCTCTTCACCCAGAAAACGGACTAATTTCTTTGGAAAACTGGAAGAGAAAGAGATTAAAAATAAAACATTAAATCCATCCCATAAACCAGCACAGGTATGCAGGCCGGAGAGATAAGAAATCCCAGCGCCTGGCCCTCTGGTACTTACTAGGTGCACAATTAATGTCTGACGAACGTGGACGGCCCACTGCTTGGCTGACTACTTGAATTTTAAAGACGGAGCTTTGAACAATTAACATGTAGAAAATAATCACATGCATGATCCTCTTATCTCGAGATGCGTGAATCTTTGACAAAGGAGTGCCGTGGCGCCGCAGGTCTGCAAGTCTTGCAGTTTACCCAGCCTCCAGACGGAAAAGCCCACAGACGGCGACAGGGGCACTTGACTTCCTGGGCAAGGGGGTCCTACACAAAGAACCTGGAGAGACACCCCCCCTGTGTACCGCACACGGTGAGCAGGACATGGCGATACTCTTAGCTCCTCAGTGGAGAGGGAGGCTACCATTTATAGGGGGAATTGAGGCCAGGTGGGCTCACTGGTTACCAGGGAAACCAGCAGCTAGGGCGGGGGCAAGCACGTAGGCAGTTACTGATTAAGGCCTATAATTAGGAGCATTGGATAGTCATGTGAGTGAAGCCGAGCCTGGTCGAGCACGGCATGTAGAGAGCAAGGGAACAGCCATCTTGAATGGCCTGACCGTACAATACATACGCCACATATACTGTGGTGCCTGGTAAATCATTTTTTAGGTGGATCTTTAAAAATGTCGTGTCTGCACCTCCACAGTGGAGCTAAATGAAGATGTCTTCATAGTAACCAGAGCATCCCATCATGTCACTTTGCCTTCCCCCAAAATGGGGCACCCACAACTCCATGCATCCCCCACTGAAGTCCACGATCCCAAGGGGGTCCATAATCAAGCTCCTACGGGAACGTGGACTGGCAGAGAGGCACCGCGGGCCACATATCAGGCGGACAGAGTAATCCCGTGAGGAAGCCAGTGTCTGAGATAAAGTGTGGGAAAGAACCGAGATGATGTGCATACTGGAAGAGGAAGCCTGTAAGACAAAGGGAGATAAGGCAGTGTGACAGCCACGGACCGTTTAATCTGCATCACATAAGGGGCTAAACTCAAGATCCAAGTTTTTAAAAATTTCCAGAGACTGTTTTAAAGATGGCTTTGCAGGTTCAGCAGGGGGTGAGGCAGTGCTAGTCTAGCTCCCGAGACTGGCAAATTTCACACAATCCCAGAGCATGGGGGATTCAGCCTCCAGCTCTAAGAAGGCCACTGCTTTTCCTTCCTTTTCCCTAAAAGGAAAAGAGCACTGAGGCCTCTAGGGCTGTATGCAGTGTCTCCTCCTCAGGATGTGTCCACTGGCCAGAGATTCCCAGACCCGGCGTCTCAGAATCTTCTAGGCAATCTTCTCCTGCAGAGTCCCAGGGGGAAGCTCACCTACCCTACCGCCAGCCTGTGAGAGGAGAATTAAGGGCTACTGAGACCACGTGATTCTGCCTTGAGAAGTTTACACTCTAACTGAAAACACTGCAGGGAAACACGGCAAGCGGTGAAAGATGGTCCACGCTGGTAAAATCTCTGAGCACCTTCTTTTGAAAGCAACGCTTTAGAATCCACTCACGTACATTAACCTTTTCATCCTCAAGGCAGACGAGATCTACGGTGAGATTCACCAAGACCCCAAACGCTGATCTTAGAGTCAGATCTGAGCCTGAGTCTCAGCTCTGTCACCCACCAGCTGTGCGACGCGAGTAACATAAACTCTCAGAACCCTTTCCTCATTTGCATGATGGCGGCAATAGTACCGACTTCACATCATATTTCAGGTTCTTAGTGCGGTGCTTGGCATGCAGGAGAGACTCAATAAAAAGAAAACGCTTTCACGCCGTGTGGCACAACACGTCTACAGATCTGTGACAACCGACAAGACAGAGAATGGCTTTTTTATAATTTCATGATTTATCAAAGGTGTGGGAGCTTTGTGTTCCCTTTCTCCACCCACCAAAATGAGGTGAGAAAAATGAGAACAAAGTAAAACCATTTACTGTGAACACTTAGATAATACAGATAAGGGAGGGAAAAACCCCAAATAATATAAATCAGCAGAAGTCCCACTAAAAATCACTTTGAACATTTTGGCTTCTACGGCTCCAGGCTTTCTCCTATGCTCAAGTGTACAGAGTATATTATGCATATGCTTACATAAATAAAATTATATACATACAATTTATTCATAACATTCTATGATAGCATTCGTATTGTTCTGCAGTCTAATATTTTACTTGTTATATTGTAAACCTCTTTTAACATGAATAAATCCATCTCCATCATTAATTGTTTAAGAGCTGCAAGAGTACTGCGCTGAAAGAATGAACCACTAAATGCATATCTGCTGATTTACAGAATCTATCAGTGTCCCACATTTGTGAGAAATGACTACACCTGGGGTAGTGTGTGGTTCTTTTCTATATTTTCGGTAAGAGTCAGAAAGACAGCTTGTTGTGACCAACTAGAGGGGTGGGATAGGGAGGGCGGGAGGGAGGGAGACGCAAGAGGGAAGAGATATGGGGATATATATATATATATAGCTGATTCATTTTGTTATAAAGCAGAAACTAACATGCCATTGTAAAGCAATTAAACTCCAATAAGGATGTTTAAAAAAAAAAAAAAAAAGGAAGAAAGGCAGCTTGTATAAATGTCAGAAGTCTTGGGGACTTCCCTGGTGGTCCAGTGGGTAAGACTCTGCGCTCCCAATGCAGAGATCCCTGGTTGGGGAACTAGATCCCGCATGCCACAACTAAGACCCGGCGCAGCTAAAATAAACAAATAAATAAATAAATAAATATTTTTAAAGAAATAGCAGAAGTCATAACAAAATAGTGTTTTGGTTTGAGTGCGTGCAGCTGAGAAGAATACAAACTAGTACATACACCACAGAAGAATAAAATCACAAATCACAATATTCAGTGAGTATCCAGTATATTGAAAGGGGACATTTTAAAGACTAGGGCTACTGGTGGATAGAAATGCCTATTTCAAGTGTGAAATGATAAGTCTGAAGTTCAAAAAGTGTCCCTGTTTTTCAGTCTGATTATGGTGGAGTGACTTAAGGATACAGAGAAAAGTAAACTGAAAATTGTAAACCCTTGAGTGAACCTAAAAATTAGAATCACGCTATATGAACTTGAAAACAAAAAAAATCAGAATTTATCATATTTAGAAGATATCAAGAGTTGGAATGCTCACGTAGTCTCAACATTTCTAATCTAACTTCCTTCTCAAAGAGAACGGTTGGTTTGGTAAAAACATATGTGATACAGCTTAATTGAGTCGTACGACAGACACATCGTTGTCCTTGATTGAGAAAATTGTGCCATACCTATAACTGTGACTGACTAGCATCATTTCAGGAAAATACTACTTTTGGGGGGAGGCTGGGGAAGTGAATGTATCCCCACAATCGGCAAAATGTTTAGAGCGAATTCTTCCTCCAGTTATGAATGTAACCCTTTAAAGTACTGCCAACACTGCTCCTACAGGCAGGCAGGAGGTGGGGGACTGCCAGGAAGCAGCAGAGAAAGAAAGACAGGACATACTGTGGCAGCAGAGAAATGCCAAATCAGATACTAGTGGAAAATCCTGGAGAGAACAAAAGTGGAGAAACATGGAGCTTGATTTGTGAAACCAGTTGATAACTCCTCCACATGCTATACCTTCCAACAAAAGTTCATGCCTTGTCCAGCTTATGCAATTTTTAAAGAAAGTGACAATTTGTGGTGGGGCTCATGCTCTTAGAAGAGATTTCTACAGTTCTATTTTGACCATGAGAAATAGAATCAACATTGGGAGATAAGAACTCAGACCTTAAATTTTGGCACTGGATGCAATCAGAGAAAGCATCTCTTCAACAACTTCCACTAGGGACTTTACTGTATCAAGGAATATGGACTGAGCTACTTTTAACAGATCTCTTTTTATGGTACAATTCAGGAGTCTGTGAGATGTTCCTAGATCTAACCATGAACTTCTTACCGGGACAAAATTTTTGCTTTGCTTCACTCTCTTGTGGTCACTGCTTTCTCCATGAGAGAGAACCACATGGTCAGGCTGTGTTGTGTGCTATATAACGTCTCTTTTATGCAGGGAAACCTAATGATACACATTCTTAAATTTGCTTTCAAATTTGCTTTTGCATCCCTTGACGATGTACATGGGATGGCCCGGAGCACATTCTGTATAGCAGACCCAGCCATGGAAAATGATGGTTTAGATTCTAATGTCCCCATCTGATTGTGTGTCTCTGGTAAATATGACCTAGCCAGGAAAACTGCACTGATACTCTCCATTCCACACTCACAATATATTTTTGGACTACTGACTTTGGAAAATTCTGTCTTGCCATTGTATAATGTCACCCTAAGTAAGCACTGGATTCCTTAATATTACCTACTACACTTAGTGGGTGGCTAATTATGCCGACAAGTTTTTATCTATTATCTCTAATCCTCACAAAATCTCTGTAAAACAGTCCCATTGTGCAGATAACGAAAACAAGGTTCAAGACAAGTGACCTAGCCAAGGTCATATAACCAGTAGGTGACAAGGCAAGAATTCGAAGCAAGGTTTGTCTGGGTTTCAAGGCCAAAGAGAAAAGAGATGAGCACCATGGCACGGAGCATGTGGATGTCTACATGAAAGTCCCAGTACGTAGCATTCTGTCAAACACAAAAGACAGCACTTGCTTCCACTAAATAAGCAGGTATTTCTTTTTCAGGTTATCAAATGTACAGGGGCAGCAAGTGAGGGTGTTAGAACAAAAGTCGCCCACAACACTGAGTGACAGGCCATGCTTTAGCCATCCAACAGGTGCTGGGCAAGCATTCTTCAGGCAGAGCAGCAGGACCGAAGTGCTGACAGTTGCAGTGACACAGAATGTAGCCTCGGCAAGTCGCTCTAACAATTACTTCGCATCATGCTGATTATGAGCCACAAGCATGCAATCAACAGCACAGAGATGATCTTAAATTATCTCCATCAGCATTTTACTTCAGCTATCAAAGCGTGGCAGATGGAACATACTCTCATCTGACCTAAACGCAATGTTAATGACCCAAACACAAAGAATGTGCAGGAACAATAGTGGCACAAGGGCAGTGGCCTTGCTGCATGCCATTGGTTACAATAAATGCACTTTATTTCGTTCAACTTTTCCACTTACGACCTCAGAGTAAATAAATATTATTGATGTGTTTCTCATTTGATACATTTGTCCACAGTCTAACTCAATAGAAAGACTTAAGTAGGCTTACAAATTCTCCAGACTTAATATTGCATGTTGTACACATCTCTACAATCCAATTCCATTGTAAATTTTTGTGGGTATGCATCTCCTCCACTCAGTTGTGGCCCAGCTCTGAGAGCAGGGAATTTATGTCATTTATTTCTGTATTCCCAACATCTAGCCCTGGCATATATAGTAGACAATCAAAATATGCAGAAATTAATGAATTCTCATCGGACCATAAATAAGAAGGCATGCTTACTGAGTGCATGAATGACCCCCAAGTTGTTCTAAGGGCAATATCTGAATTCCAAAACTTGTCTACAAATTGAAAAGATGATTATAAATAGATACCATGAAACTCAGCAGATATCTGTTCATAGGGAGTAAAAACATACAAATACAAAAATAAGGAAATACTGCCCTCATATTAACTGAAGAAAATCATTTGCAAAGGGATTCTCACCAGACTACGTTCAACATTAAGGCCTGTAACTTAAGGAGGAGAGAGTATTTTGGGAGTGGTTTCCAAGGGGAGTAATTAAAATCACTATAGGTTAGAGAACCAGATCTGGAAGAGAAATACTGATTATTAGATTACAGGGGAAAAAAGAAGTCAGCTTTCCTTCTCAAAAAGTAAAGGAAAATGGCTACAAAGTTTTCAACAGATCGGCACTATTACAACCAACGCCTATCACTTCATGAACCGTCGGGCAGTAAGACTCTATGAAATGGGATAAGGACTCTATTTTGCCTTTAGATAAATATTATATCTACAGCAAAATGTGGCACTTCACCAGATTCATCCATCACTGGGTCTCACCAGATTCATCCATTATTGAGATCCTATTTGGATTGTACAAAATGGTTACCCTGCCACTCTGTGTGAGAAAGTGACACAGGTAGATGCAGATGTCACTTCAGGTAGATGTCACTCCTGGCTTTATGATTTCCTGGGTGTCTGTGTTCGTGGGTGAGTATGAGTGTATGTGTGTGTGCAGGTCTAGAATTTCCAATGATCTCAAAGGGTTTTATATATAATCGTTCAAATTTAATATTCTTGAATTGCCAAAACACACTGTATAAACCCCTCAAAGTCAGTAGCCATACACCTTCACCATTCTTCTAGCAATCAGCATAAGTTCACTGCATGAACGGCCAAAAGGTTCAAGAGAAGGCATAACAAAATCAGCAAACCAACAACACCTCTAAATTCCAAAACTGGCCATCCCTGCCTTAGCAAGGCTGCACCTCTGGCTGGGAGGGAGGGGTAAAAGAAGCAGGATGCTATTTTTAGGGTGAAAGCAGCAAGTTTTCTGTGTTCTACACTTCAGGGCCATGTGCCAGCAGTCTAACTCTTCTCACTGCAGCTAAAGATCAGAGCTATTTCACCAAGGTTCAGTATAAATAGGGACTATCACAGGGGAAAGGCAAGTGTCAGATACTATGACTTTAAAAAGTGCTGCCTGTGTTAGAAACATCTCAGTCACGTCCGGCAGGCAGCCCTGGCGATGCGAAAGTTACTGCCCCAATCAAAAACAAAGGCTTAATTAAAGAACACAGTTCTGGACACAAAGTTGGAGTTCAGTAAATTCTCAAAAGCCATACTATCTTATAGCTACGTGAGCTTTACAGCTCTCAAACTGCTCCACTATAGAGTGAACGGTCAGCCATCAACATCACTATGCTATGTTTTAAAAATGGTACCTCTTTAAAAAAAAAAACAAAAAAAAACAGGAATCCCAGTTGGTTTAAAAGAATTTTAAAAAATGGTACCTCTTAAATGTCCAGAATAGTCAAGGTCTAGCAAACTTTTCTGGTAAAGGGCCAGACAGCAAATGCTTTAGCCTTTGAGGGCCTGACAATCTGTCAAGACCACTCAGCTCTGCCACTGTACCACAAAAGCAGCCATAGACAATACTATACATATGGGCATGGCTGTGTGCCAATAAAACTTTATTTATAAAAACAGATGGAGGTGGGATATGGCCCATGGGCCAGAGTTTGTCAATCCCTGGTCTAGAATATCGTTACACTGGGAACATAAAAGACAGAGTCTCTGTTTCCTCCTTTTCCCCAAAAGAGATTTTATTTTTACTTATTAAAAATTGTCAGATGACAACATCACACGCTATCCAAAAACAGTGACTGGTTCATTTCTGCAGTATTCACCATTGAACTTCCTTCACAATAAGCAGGAAGGGCAAATCTTTCAATGTCAGATGGAGTTTTTCAGAGTGGCAAGTCCCTGCGCATTTATCTCTGCATGACACACTCGCAAAGGGAATAGGCTGCCCCAGAGAACCCTGCATAAGTGCTCAGTAGTCTCCTGAAGCAGTGCCCTATCTAGGCAAGCAGGGAGACACCTGTGCGAGGGCAAGAACCAAACCACCTGATTAAAAACAGGCAAAGGACCTGAACTGACGTTTCCCCAAAGGAGATACACAAATGGCCGACAAACATATGAAACAATGCTTAGTATCACTAATCATGAAGGAAAGGCAAATCAAAACCATAATGAGATACCACTTCACACCTCTTAGGATAGCTCTTATAAAAACAAACAAAACCAGAAAACAACACTCACTGGCCAAGATGTGGAGAAACTGCAACGCTTGTGCATTACTGGTGGGAACATAAAATAATGCAGATACAGCTACTGTGGAAAACAGTATGACGGTCCCTTAAAAAATTAAATATAGAATTACCCTATGATCCAGCAATCCCATTTCTGGGTACATACCCAACAGAACTGAAAGCAAGAACTTGAACATACATGTATACATCCATGTTCACAACATCCTTATTCACAAAACCCCAAAGGTGGAGGCACTCCAGCGTGGATGAACAAAACGTGGTCTGTACACACAATGGAATATTATGTGGCCTTAAAAAAGAAGGAAATTCTGACGCATGCTACAAATGGATGAACCTTGAGGACATTATGCTACATGAAATACACCAGTCACAAAGGGACATATACTGTATGATTCTACTTATATGAGGTACCTAGAGTCATCAAATTCATAGACAGAAAGTAGAACGGCTGCTGGGGCTCAGAGGAGGGGTAACGTGGGGAGTTCGTGCTTAATGGGTTCAGAGCTTGAGTCTGGGAAGGTGGAAAGCATTCTGCAGATGGATGGTGCCGATGGCTGCCAACAATGTGAATGTACTTAATGTCAGTGAACTGTACACTCAAAAATAATAAATTTTAACTGATGACTAGTAAGAATCTGCTGTATAAAAAAATAAATAAAATAATAATAAATTTCATTTTATGTATATTTTACCACGATTTTAGAAAAAGAAGAGCCTCGTCGGGATCACTCGGCCCTTTAAGGGAGATTTTCAGGTGATCTCTTTGGGCCAGATTATCCCAAGGAGGTCCAAGTCAGCCATGATGAGAGGGCTCGTTTACAGAAGGCAGCTGAGGAATTTCAACCAGGCTTGAAAATTACAATTTGACAGCCTCCACATCTAGGGATCATTTGGACCAGAAGAGAATATGAGCGCTCCTATTGAAACAGAGCAGGACCCAATGGTCCTTCCCTCCCCCATGGCCTCCACCTGCTTTTTGTCTGTTGAAAAATTTTAGCCAAAGAATAAGTTTAATCAGAGAAGTGAGAAAATGCAGAAGCAAAGGCAAACAGTCAAATAGGACCAAATAATAATAGTTTAGTCGTTAAGCATAGTCAAGGAACCTTTAGTTCCTCCTCAAGGGCTACAGATAATATTCTGAACCATATCCTTTGAGCTGTCTTGTAGATACTGAAACCCCACCAGGTGGAAGAAGTTTAACTACATGATGACCAGCCTGTAGCCATGACATAAGCTGCCACCATTCCGAGAACTGGCCTCGAGGAAATGGAACAGACCAACCCTGGAACTGAAGATGAACTGTACTTAAAGCAATCATGATGATGCTGATCAGACGACCCTGTGACCAATTAGAAGATGACGGGCAGAGCTGCCGGTGCTGTTTCTGCATGCACACCCCTGAAACTCCCCTTTAAAAGCTCTTGCCCACTGACTGTCAAGGGCAGGGTCGACAGTCGGCCTTTGGACACGAATCCACCCCCGCCCCCCAGGTTGCTGGTCTCCGAGATAAAGCAAACTTTCCTTTCCACCAACCCTGACTATTGGCTTCTGAGTGGCTGCAAACAGCCTGACCCCACTTTCGGTAACACTGACTCAGAGTGAACTCGGCACCTAATATCTGTTCTATGGCCAGAATACCTGCGCTATTCTCTCCTGAATGCTACCACCTCAGAGATTCAATATGACCGTGGGTCTGGAGTATAGTCAATGACGGGTAAGAATAAAAGGAAAGTTTACCTACTCGATGGAGAGACATAGGAAAGAGCAAAGAAAGGTAAAAGAAATCCCTGTAAGTAAGGCAAAGCCACTGTCTTTTTTTGTTTGCGGTATGCGGGCCTCTCACTGCTGTGGCCTCTCCCGCTGCAGAGCACAGACTCTGACGCGCAGGCTCAGCGGCCATGGCTCACGGGCCCAGCCGGTCCATGGCATGTAGGATCTTCCCGGACTGGGGCACGAACCCGCATCCCCTGCATCGGCAGGCGGACTCCCAACCACTGCGCCACCAGGGAAGCCCACCACTCTGTCTTTTAGGATGACGGTGAAAACCTACAATCTCCAGCTATGATAAGAGAAGTTGGCCTCCCTCACCCCACTCTCGTTGGTCACAGGTGTCTGACCACTTTTAGTTGACTCTCTTGAAACGTAAGCTTCTCTGAGTCTAATTCTGCACAATGCTCAATACCATAGACCATGCACAAGAGGCGACCTCATGAAAACTGTCTGTATGTGCATAGCTCTCTTCCAGGGATTACTCAGGTATCCTTACATCCTTGCAAAAGTCAAGCTAATAGAGGGCTGCATTACCTACTACAAGCAGGATGATGCCGAGTCATGGTTTCTCAACTGAAGGAAGATGATACCACTTCTTCCCATATTCTTGATAAGAAATAGGAAGATTCTTTCAAGTCGACCCCAACCATAAGGAAGGAGGAAAGTCCTACAGCCACGTTGCTTATATACGACATTGACGACCACCCTCAGGTGATGACGGATCTTCTCCTACCCGAAACAAGGGGGAAGGCTAGGTCATTTTCTAACTCAGTTATCCAGAATGGCCATTAGAGGGTCCCAAATATCCCAACTAACTACAACATTTTCTGACTATCAGAGCTTCAGCCAACATGATGTAAAATTCAGTTTTTGTTCAAGGGCACACATCTCTATTGTAACCTTTTTTTTTTTTTTTTTTGACAGTTCCTGTCAGAGAATTCAAAGCACTGAAGGGAAATGTGTACATGGGGGAAAAAAAACTGCTGGAGGAAAATAATAAATTCAGGGCAAGGGTATATACCAGATTTTTAGATAGCTAAAGCCATTGGTAAACACGGAAATGTTTAATAACCAGCTGGAGGGAAGAGAGGAGCCCTGGTTTGTAGCGTCTGCAGATTTCTGTAAACGCTCCCACCATGACCGACTTCAAGCTAGCAACATGATGCCAGCCTGTTCTCAATATTCCTCGTGAGAACCGGTGCAAGCCGGCTCCAACACATCCTTGGCTGAAGCCCATTTCCTTCATCCCACCAAGATCAACAAACCCTGTTTCATATCTGAAATAAACCCAAAGCTAAAGTCCTTCCTTAATTCCAGGCCTCTTCTCAGGCACTAAAAGACATCTGTTCACACGTCCACATCTTTCCTTCCAGTCTCCCCATCCGAATGAACCTAACTCAAGCCCAATTGTGTATAAGAAGCCTCAAATGCTCTTCGATCGCACTAGCTTTTTAATTTTCTGTGGCACTTTTATAATACTGTCCCCTCTTGGATTCTAGAGGGTTGGGTTCCATGAGGGCAGAGATGGGTCTCACAGCGCTTAGCCCAGCATAGAGTCTGACCTGGATTGAGCTGAATGAAACCCACTGACTTGACCAGCTGGGCTGACACTGTCCAGGGGGCCCCAGTGAGCGAGGCTCACCAGCTAGGCCCCGATGAGCAACGGAGGAGGACCTATTGGCACAAGGGTGCTCACTACTCAACACACCTAACTTCCACAGCAGGGAGGGAGACTAATATTTGGTGAGCAGGAAATTTCTGCAAGCCCCAGTGCCCAGATCTTAGTTTCTAACATGGTTTCCCAGTAAATGGAACCAGGGCTCTTTGGAGAAATGGCAGATTGTAGAACTGGGGCAGGGAATATTCAAGATGAGTGTGAAGGGGATGCGAAGGAAGGAGGGAAGGAAAGAGGGAGGGAGGGAGGGAGGGAGGGAGGGAAGAAGGAAGGAAGGAAGGAAGGAAGGAAGGAAGGAAGGAAGGAAGAGGAAGGAAGAGAGGAAGGAAGGAAGGGAGGAAGGAAGGAAGGAAGAGGAAGGAAGAGAGGAAGGAAGGAAGGAAGAGGAAGGAAGAGAGGAAGGAAGGAAGGGAGGAAGGAAAAAAACAAAGCAAAACAGAAAAACCAAAAACACAATGATGGGGGCATATCAAAGGAAAACAGACCTACCAATGGCCAATAAAAAAGACCTACCAATGGCCAAAACTGGAACAATTTAAGAAACAAGATAAATAACATGGTATAAGATTATAATCTGAAGTATAAAATAAACACTCATGAGTTTATACTGATATAAAGAAATGACTGAGTAAATAAGTAAATGGGGGAGACTAGACAAATCTGCTGTGCAGAAGAACTTGGAATAATTCATGTGTCAATAGATATACACCCTCAAGGAGGTGGAAGGCAGCTCCCCGCCCCTAGGTGTGGTTCCTTCCAAAGAGTGTAGTATGAAAGGTGTGGGGAGGGGGCTGTTGGGTGAAAAGAGTAACTCTGAAGTGCAGAAACAGGACAAACATCACCTCAGCCAGGTGATCAAGGTCAACATCGACAGTGGTAAGTCACCTTGACAGCACGTGCCCCTGATATACACGACGTGATGAAAATGGCAACTTACCAATTTTGAGGAGTACTGATCATTTTGTTGAATGTCCTTCAGCTAGGGTTTTTCTAATCATAACAAAAACATAGGAAAAACCCCAAGTGAGGGGCATTCCGCAAAAATGATCAGCACTCCTCAGAATTGTCAAGGTCATGTCAAGTCCGAAAAATTGTCACATTTTAGAGGATCCTTAGGAGAGATGACAAATAAATGTATCATGGTGTTCTGGATGGGATCCTGAAACAGGAAAAGGACATCAGGTAAAAACTAAGGAAATCTGGGCTTCCCTGGTGGCGCAGTGGTTGAGAGTCTGCCTGCCGATGCAGGGGACACGGGTTCGTGCCCCGGTCTGGGAGGATCCCACATGCCGCGGAGCAGCTGGGCCCGTGAGCCATGGTCGCTGAGCCTGCCCGTCCGGAGCATCCGCCAACGGGAGAGGCCACAACAGTGACACGCCCGCATACCGCAAAAAAAAAAAACAAAAAAAACTAAGGAAATCTGAATAAATGATGGACTTTAGTTAACCATGATTTTAAAAATTTCTGCCAGGTACTCTGTTAGGTGATTTACATATATCATTTTGCTTAATCCCCAAAATGCTGATCAATGCTTTCATTCCCATTTTACAGACGAAGACAATGAGGAGAAAAGAAAAGATATAACTATTTTGCCCAAGATAACAGAGTTAGCAATTGGTGGAATTCCAGTTGAAACTCATGTTGAACTGTTCTAAGAGCTTTAGAAGTTTTAACTCATTAATCCTCACAACAGCACAATAAAGCGAGTAGGGCTATTATTATTCCCCTTCCTGGTGAGAAAACTGAAGCTCAGAGAGGCAAGGTGAATTGTTCAGGGTTGCACCGCTGAGGCTGATCATCATAAAAAGGTTTCTCAGAAATTGCTTATCTGACCCAAATACAAATGTACCTGATTATTTTGGAGCATCTCATTAAAAAAAGTTAGTTTCATGAGTTCTCCTTTTAACCTCTGTCACAGAAAATCCCACCCCCTCCCCCCTCCACAGTGCAAGACAGCACTTTTGCCAACGTGCTGCAATTAGGCTATTAAGTAACAGACATGAGGCCAGTGTTTATTAATTAGCAAAAAGCCATATAGGATATGAGCTCTAGACTGCAGAGGTTTATATTCCACACGGACCCTCCAAATCGTGTTTGTGGCTTGGATGGATTTCAACACTTGTCCTTATCACAGATCAAAAACACATCCTTATTGCTCTGGTCAATAAACATCTTTTAAATAGTGCATTCATAATAAACATATCTATTTCTTTGATAATTTCCATGAACTTGGTTATTTACTCACTCGGCCCTCAATTCTTACTTGATCTTAGCTACTTTAGGACTTTTTTGTTTGTTTCACATGAAGTTTTTCTTGAGAGATAGGAGTTAATTAAATGATTTAGGGAAAATGTGCCTCTTCTGACTCCAATACCAGATTGTTATTATCTTTTATGAAAGTTAAAATCTATTCCAGAGCATTTTAAGTGTGCACCGTCCTGAGTTTAGATGCTTGACAAATTCATTAGCGCCGGCAAATGTTGAAGCTGCCTAGAACATTTCCCTGCTCTCCTGCTCTGCAAACCGATGGCCTCGCCAACTGCCACAGGAAAAAAGTATTTCTATTCTGCCAAGTGATGCCACCAAGGGCAAAAGCCAGCTCTCTGCTTACCCTCAGGAAAGGGCTCTTGTGCATGAGTGTGTGTACGTTAGCAATGACTTCCTAATCAGAATACAATCACGGTACAGGCAAAAAAAATAGACGTTTGGTATAGGAAGGGAAAGGTCTTACTTCCCAGGAGTGATGCTGAGACTCACCACATTCTCCCAATCTGATTACAGAAAGTTTAAAGGCAACTTGCCAGATTAGGACATTTGATGAAACGCTTTGAAAGAATTAAGCTCCTTCTACCTGCACAAGAAATATACCTCCTTGGGACAGGAATTCCCTTCTCTGTGCTCCTGATACCCTGACAGTGAGAGGCTGTAAGTGGTCAGGGCACCAACTCTGGAGCCTATGCCTGGGTTTGAATGACCTTGGACAAGTTATTTAACCTCATTGTTCTCAGATGCTGAATTTGCATAATAATGGTTGTAAGGATTACAGGATTAATACATTAAAACTCACTAAGAACAGTATTGTCACATAATAAGTACTATACAAGCATTTGTATAAACATACACAACAAAACAGCTAATTGCTACCCAATGATTCCAAAACAAGTATTATAACCTATCCTCTCCGCACTACCTGCCCCCCCTCCCCCACTGCCCTTCACCTGCCTACATGCTCAAAGTCTGTTCATTTAAGACCTGCACCTATTCCAATGTCATAAGGCCTGGTCTGCAACCACAGGGATGCTGGCAGACAGAAACTCTTATTTGCCACGCTAAAGTGTTTATCCAGATTAAATGTATAGCTAAAACTATAGAGTTTACCTCTCCCTTTTTATTTTTTAATTTTTTTTAACGTCTTACAGTCTTATTCTTTTTTTTTTTTTAATTAAGTAATTTATTTTTGGCTGTGCTGGGTCTTCGTTCCTGTACGAGGGCTTTCTTTAGTTGCGGCAAGCGGGGGCCACTCTTCATCGCGGTGCACGGGTCTCTCACTGTCACGGCCTCTCTTGTTGCGGAGCACAGGCTCCAGACGCGCAGGCTCAGTAGTTGTGGCTCCAGGGCCTAGTTGCTCCGCGGCATGTGGGATCTTCCCAGACCAGGGCTCGAACCCGTGTCCCCTGCATTGGCAGGCAGATTCTCAACCACTGCGCCACCAGGGAAGCCCTACTTCTCCTTTTTTAAACAAGGGTTTTTTGCATGCATATTTTATCATCATGCTTACTTCCTCTCTTTTCTTGTATTAAAAAATCTTTTCATCTTCTGCTCTGTCCCACCCCACGATGAATTTTTAAAAAAGGAAAGAAAAAGCACACTAGCCAACTAGCTCAGAACTAAGTATCTTGCTCTGAACCTCACATGGACAGTATTATACACTGTCATGGCAGTTTAACAGAGAAATGAAGTCTAATGAGAAGAGATAAGAGAGAAGCAGAGATAAAAGAATTCTTGAAAAATCAGCCCCAACAGTCCCACGAAGGCCTGGGTGGCCTGAGAGCTTATTAATATGGACTGCCTCTCAGCAAGGGGCATGTAATTCGCTTGCAGTAGTTTCCTTAAAACTATGTCACCCTCACACCGATTTACCTTTAAAGAAGGACATTCTGTAACCAGGGATCCACCTATGTGGCTTAGTCATCCGATGGGCCTCAAGGTCACCGACTTGAGTAACACGATGAGAATGACCTCATTCACCCACTATAGAACCGTTATATCACCGATCAATACAGGAGGCCTCTGCACATTGTCAACAAAGCCTTCTCCAGGGAGCGCCCTGCATACACATCAGAAACAAATTACACCCTTAAAGGCAGATGACACACGGAACACAGAAAGCTCCTTTCTGTAAGGCAAAGCCTTTGTTCGGTGCGAGAGGCACGCCAATCCAACCTCAAAAAAAGGGAGAAAGAAGAGAATCTTTGACATGACGTTTCTCTTGCCTTTCCTCTCGAACACAGGATGCATCTTCTGGGGGCTCATGAGGCAGGAGGGAAGATAAGAATGGAAGTACGATTACAAGGGACTGTGATGCTGAGGACCGAGAAACAGCACACCTGGCACATCCATTAACAACGTGCCTTACAGCACCAATTTCACAAGGCATGGTGAAATAATCAATAACATTAACAATAATAAATGTGGGGGACTGCTCACCATGTATTAGTCATTGTTCTAGTTAGTTTACAAATATTAGCTCTAAATTTAGCTCGCTCACAACCCAATGCCATAGGGTCTATTATCATCCCCATTGTACAGATGGGAACACTGAGGCACAAGGAAGTTAAATAAGGGGCCTGAAGTCACATTGGTATGTGGTTGGAGTTGGGATTCAAACCCAAGCAGTTAGGCTCTGGAGTCACTATATTAAACTGTCTAGTTAACACCATCACCACCAGCACCAGCACCAACAAGTTACCTTTGCACTTCTTCTGCACGTGCTTTGTCTCTCTTCTTGGAATAACCGTCCCAAACATTTACTTATGAATTTCTCTCCCAGCAGAGCCTTCCACAGGGGAGATGTTCAATGTATGTTTGTGAAATGAAGGGACAAATCACTGATTCTAATTAATCCTTCATTCATTCTGTGAGACAGACAGAGAACTCACAATTAATCTTGTTTTCAGATAAGGAAAGTGAGGCTCAGGGAAATCAAGCGACTTGTCCAAGGTCAGATTGCCTAGAATATGCACTCTTCCACAATTTACCAGTAGTTTTTAAATTTTAAAAACCTAGGACTTTTTTTTTCTGATAAAGTATTTTTTTATTTATTAATTAATTTATTTTATTTTTGCTGTGTTGGGTTTTCATTTCTGTGTGAGGGCTTTCTACAGTTGCAGCGAGCGGGGGCCACTCTTCATCATGGTGAGCAGGCCTCTTACTGTCGCTGCCTCTCCCGTTCCAGAGCACAGGCTCCAGACGTGCAGGCTCAGTAGTTGTGGCTCACAGGCTTAGTTGCTCCACGGCATGTGGGATCCTCCCAGACCAGGGCTCGAACCCGTGTTCCCTGAATTGGCAGGTAGATTCCTAACCACTGTGCCACCACGGAAGCCCCCACGGGACATTTTTAAGAAAACAAGATCTATATAACCTCGAAATATAACAGAGATAAAGGAGAGAGGCCAAGTGCAGCGCACGGGCCTGGTCTCTCCAGAGCCTGCAGGGCTTTGCAGAACGCACTTGGAGAAGCAGTACAGCATCCTGCAGTGCTGCCAGGACATCCGACCCAGAACAAAGCACGGGAGAAGAGGGGACTCTGCCCAAAGCCCCCTAAACTCCTAGAGAGCGCAACCCACCTTTTCCCTCAAGTTCCAGAGATCTACTGACTCACGGAAGGAGGCCCAGGATGGCATTCCTTCTCCTTCCTAAGCATCAGGGTTCGCCTCCTTTCCCCCTCAACAGGGCGAGGCTCACCCATTCTTCGCCTCTCATGCATCTCTTTCTGTTTCCTTCTTTGGAGCTGTTCTGTATCTGTTCCTGTTGCAGCCCTGGGGGTTTCCCCTACTGGTAACTGGAAAGGGGGCAACCTCTTGTGACCTAGTTTTTCATCACCAACCAGAGCAGAAGGCAAAGCATGCTCAGGGCTTTTTTTTTTTTTTTTTTTTGCGGTACGCGGGCCTCTCACTGTTGTGGCCTCTGCCGTTGCGGAGCACAGGCTCCGGACGCGCAGGCTCAGCGGCCATGGCTCACGGGCCCAGCCGCTCCGCGGCATGTGGGATCCTCCTGGACCGGGGCACGAACCCGTGTCCCCTGCATTGGCAGGCGGACTCTCAACCACTGCGCCACCAGGGAAGCCCCATGCTCAGGGCTTTTGCAAGCTGCTCCTGAGGATTGAACGTCTTCGAGCAGACCTGGAATTCTTCCATGGCAGACTTCACAGTGGAGGGAAAGTTGGTCAGGGAGAAGGGAGCAAGTTTTCAAGGAGAGTGCTGCAGGCGGACCTGCATCTTGTCGCATCCTGTCACGTGGAATCTCAGCGGGCAGAATGTCTGAGCTGGAGGGGACCTCGGAAAGCCGTGGGTCCAGCCTCCCACTTAACAAACAGGCAAACTGCCTCTCACTCACGTAAGCTGACTTGGCCAAAGCTAGACACTGGCATGGCTCCCACGAGGGACTTCTGACGGTAGGAGGTGACTCGCAGATGGAACCAAAAGGACTTTCTCGCCATGTCAAACAATGAGAGGCAGTAAAACACTAAGGATCGGACTGAATTCACGTATTCATCTGTGGAAACCATCTCTTAAGATCTTCTGGGAAAACTAAAAACTGCATCACTCAGAATTACTTGAAGCCTCGTCAAGTGCTTTAAGGCCCTATAATGTGAGGTGCAACGTGGAGACACATTAAAAAAAAAAAAAACCTTTTCCCACGGCCTCCATCGCTGTGAAATATCTAGTGGGTGAACGGGGGAGACGGGAGAAGAACCCAGGCTTCTGATGGGCTCCCTGTTTCTGCTCGAATGTGTAACACGGCCACGCCATCATTAGCATACCCTATTTGCATTCGTTCCAGGTGAGATTTCATCACTGCCTCCTGTTTATCCATTCCTTGATATAAATCTAAATTGCTCCCTTCAAATAGCAGAGAGCACTCTGCCTCAGTAAGCGGAAAGAAAAGATCATAGCAAGGGAAGTGCCGCAGCTTCATCTTTTCCCTCCCCTACACCTGCCCTGCCCCTCACGGAACTCTTGGTTGTTTCATGGCAGGGCTCTCGGTGGGAAGGAAACATGGTAGCCCTCCACAGTCCCAAATACCTCGGGAGCCTCTGCTAAGTCCTACTCTAGGTGAGCCCTGGCGCCTTCACAGCAGCCAAATACAGTAACTCACAAGGAGGAAAAAGCCTACAATTTTTGTTTTTTTAAAGGCTACAGTCATGTGTCAGAACCTGGAAGAAGTCGCTGGGAAACAAAAAACGAATTCTTTACAGAAAGAGAGGCATTAAAATACCGCATGTCCACACATGATCTTTTGGGAATGACATTCAAACACACGGGACACACCAAGCACGCGGGGCCACAGCAGTTTCTGCTCGTTCCTTCCCACTGTGGCCACCCCTCGTTCTGTTGGGGAAGCAGCATGTCACCCGAGCACCACTTTTCCTGATGAAAAGTGATTTATGGTGCCTTTTCCTGTGAAAGGAAAATTGATCCCGTCATCTAGAAGTTTATATGTAAAAGTGCTGTTTCTAATTCTTCGCACTTTGGGATCAGATACATTTTTTTTTTCCTCCTCTGTGTGTATTTTTAAAATAGTAAAAATCTTCCTAAATGACAATCTTTTATCAGCTTGCACCTGTGCTAAAGGAAGGTTCCGTAGACTCTAAAGGAAAGCGTGCTGAAACAAAAAGAGTCTTCAATTACCTATAAATTCAACTCTCCAATGTCCCTCCAACCAGGGCACATGTCACAAATTTTATCCAGTCATTCTGTTTTCCTATGTCCTAACCACTACAATTTCAGCTATTTTCTAAAGAAAGAGTTCAAGTGCGGTCAGAGCTCAGAGGAATTGAGCTGTTTTCAAGCATTACTACTTGAGTGCTTTTAGAGCTTCATGTTTGAGTTAAAGATGAACTCTTAAAAATCAACTCTAACTTCTGGGCTTGGGGCTAGAAGCCAATGACATCCCCTAGGGTCACCGAAGATGCTGCTTGCTGGTTAGACTCATCCTGGTGGTGCTTTAACATCTTAGGCCAAAAGTAACAGAGACGGTCACTCCTGAACCTGACTCAGTTATGGAATGTGAAAACACCACAAAATTTAATGTCTTTACCAATAATTCCTTTCCACTATGCGTTCGAAACAAGATGCTCAGAGAAACATTAGGGCACTGGACCTTGAGTTAGATAACTCCAGTCCTGGGTCTGCCATCAGCCTGACAATGGAAAGTCACAGAATTTCTCTGGATCTCAGCTTCTCAATCAGTAAAACAACGGGGTTAACAGACTTCTAAAATCCGTCACAGACTCCCAGCCTCTGCTTCCATGATCCTCGGCTTTCCCTTTGCCAGCAGGGACTGAGCGTGTTAGGAAGGTTGTGCCTTTGGCCCCAGAGGAATGTGACAACGGCCTTCCTTGCGTTGTTCCCACAGTAACCAGAGCCAGCTGTCCAGGCCGGCCGGCCAAGTTAGGGCGCAAGATCGCACACAACTAGAAACTCCACTGGGAGGACTGGGTCTCCAGATTCCCCACCTTCTTCAGGGCCCTTGTCAGCAGGTCGGCACAATCCTGGGAACATAAGAACGGGTCTGTGATCTTTATTAAATAACATCTGAGGGTTTAAAATCTGGAGTGTAGCCACCACCATTTGGGACGTCCCCTAATCACAGTTAGAGGATTCAGGTATATCTTTACCTTCCTGGGTCTATGCACTTCTCTCTGGGGTGCTATGGGGTCGGTGTCATCTAGAATTAGTAAGTATTTTCCAAGCATGTTGGCACGTTCTGACACTAAGGCAAAGATCCTGGGATTCAAGTGAGACTGAAAATCTCAGATGACATTCTCATCTGAAAATCTTGGGGTGAGCCAAGATCTGTAAACATGCTTCTGAGCAGGACCCACCATGAAGGGTTTCCTTGTTGCCTGCAGCCTGCATCTGAGCTACTATTAAGGGAGGATCATTGGAAAGCATTACCATTATTTTTAGCTTTTGTAGGAGGGAGGAGTTTTTGAAAGGGCAAAATGGAAAGGAATTTAGGGCAAGGGTGGAGGGAGGGGAAGAGATTAGGAAAAATAAAGACTTTCAGGAGAGATAAGCAGCTTCCTCCTCCTTTCTTAATATACTGGCTACAGCATCAAGGATTTGGGGTCCAGATATCTGGAGACAAAGAGGCTGTTGGAAGGAAATCATTTTCCTCTGAGTGTGGAAAACGTGCCCTCCATGCCCTGGGATTTTTCACTTTCTCAACGTAACAGATGAGGCCACTCATAGAAGCTTTCTTGGGAAAGAGTTTGGTAATTCACGTTGGATTTGAATTCTGTTTTAACTTTCATAGATCCCAAAGAAACACCCTCTTTGGACCTACAGAGATCATGAATGTTCCAGATTAATAGGAGATGAATGAATTCCTCTTAAATGACCTTGTAACTTTAAAAAATAGCAAGGTGGCGTCCAACAGCTTCTGGGGAGACCATGGCATGGGCCGAGAACATACCATTTTGAGAGTTCTTTTTTCTTCTTCTCCCTCCTCTTTCTCTTCTTCCTCTCCTTCTCCTTCTTCTTCTCCCTCTCTCTCTTTTTTTTTTCTTTGCAATAGATAGTAAAGTATCTCAAAGAAATGCAAAAGCCAAGGCATGTACCCCTCAATTCAGGCCTCCTGGTAAACTGCTGGCACCACAAGTTCAAATGCCATTGAGTTCATAAGGATCCTTGTAAAACACAAACCACTTCATCACAACTTGTTTGCCTGCTAAAATTCTGAAAGCAAGATTGCAGAATATTCAAGTAATCGACCTTGTGGCCCAGAGCTTACACAGGCCCAGAGCTAACAAGGGAACACTAGAATTAGGTTCCCACTTCCAAAATAGGACCTGAAGAAGTTTTTGCTATAGGAGAAGAGTTGCTGTGTTTTGTTTAATGGAGCTAAATTTGTTCTCATTTACATCATGAGCAAGCGGCACTTGGTAGCAAAGAAAGCCCTGAAAATATTCACATTCAGTGAACGCGGCTGTATGTATAATTAGCCGAGATTTATTTTAAAGTACGCTAATCCTTTGTACTCTTTTCTACAATTCACACTGGTGAGGAACAGAGAGCAGATTTGGAATTTATTATGAAAGCACAGGCATCGTATTATCTGTTAAAAAATTAAAAAATGGGGAAGGAGTCAGAAAGTCTTTATTAATATACATATTAGGATCAGACCAAAGGAAAGGGCTTGCCTTCTTTCAGAGGAGTTTGTGTTCAGGAGAAATCAGTGAACTGAACAATAGCATCGGGTAGGAGAGGAGATGGGAAGAATCAAAGGTACACATTTTAGAAGCATAAAATTTTTTCTGAAGTTGTTTATGGAAAACGTCACAGTACAAAAGACTTTCAATAGAACACCGGATATTCATTACCCAGCATCAAGAATCATCAACTCATGGTCCCTTACATCTTCAAGCAAATCCCAGACAAATCACTTAATCCCTAAATATTTCAGTATGAAGTGTAGAGTCTTTAAGCTCCATCATTGTCCTGAGGTCCCTGAGAAGCCTAATGCCCCAGCGCCATGCTGTCAGACAGTGACAGAGGCCAGCCTGGAACCCAGGTCTTCTCACTGGAGGCTGAGTGGTCTCTCCTCCAGGACCCTCTTGCCCTTACAACACCTACCACCTGTTTTAACTGAACCCTGGCCTGCCATAATGTTAGCACAGAAAACACGCAGTACACTGGTTGGAAATCAGGAAATCCTGAATTTTAATCTCAGCTTTGCCGTTTTTCTGAACCTTACCTGCCCCAACTATTAAGTAGGGATATGAAATTGCCACTAAGAGATACAATTACTTATGACATACTTAGAAAAATCGTGGACTTTCAACTTATAACAGTTATTTTTAATATGTTTTCATGGAGTTTGGGAAAAGTTGCTAGAAGCCATGAAACTTTAGAAAACTACTGTGAGGTGAGGTCTCCTATGTTAATAAGTTGGGGCGGGCATACATAATTATTATGTAACTGTACCGTCAGCGCCTTTCCATGACAAGTTTATTTATTTTTCACATATAAATTAGAACCAATGATTTCAACATAGTGGAAGTTTCTAGGGAAAACAAATGTTTCATATAATATGAATCAACATTTCCCAGCGAGGAAAGAGGCAGTCCTTCCCCTACCCCACTCCAGCCCCAGGAGAGGAGGGGAGGGAAGGTCCAGCATCTTTTCGAGAAGGAACAGGCAAGCCCATGGAAAGTGAAAAGAGAAAAGAAACATTCCCTTTCTTTGTCATGGGCTTTGCCAAAACTCTAGCCAAAGCAGACTTACAATAGAACACAAAATATTCCCAAGAAAGTGCCCAATGCTGGAAAAATAATAACAGAATGCAGGGTTTTGAGTAAGTGACTGAAATATACAACTCGATTGCACCCTTTTCCCTTCTCAAACACACATAAAGGTACTGTATTTGAGGAGATAATGGGAGTGAGGTAATTGTAACTTTTAAGAAACCCCATTCTAAGTCAACTCCAAACCTTGAGATTAGACTTTCAATGCACTTGCTGTCAAAAGCCAAGCCACAGGAAATCTTGTCATTTTGAATATAGGCTGGCAACAAATGCATACCGTATGTAGCCTCACCATAAAATCCAAACTGTGGACCAAGTGTCATGCAGAAGCAGTTGGGTCTGGGGGAATGGCCCACCCGCCTGTGTTAGTTTCCTGGGGCTGCCATAACGAAGTACCACAGACTGGGGCCCTTAAACAACAGAAATTTATGGTCTCACATTCTGAAGGCTAGAAGTCCAAGATCAGGCAGGGTTGGTTCCTTCTGAGGGCTGTGAGGGAACGATCTCTCCCGTGCCTCTCTCTATCCTAGCTTCTTGTGGTTTACAAGCCATCCTTGGCGTTCACTGGCTTGTGACAGACTAACTCGTCTTAATATGGCATTCTCCCAGCATCTCTGTCTTGGTGCCCAAATTTCCTCTTTTTATAAGGACACCGGTCATATTGGATTGGAGCCCATCACAATGACCTCATCTTAAATTGGTCATCTGCAAAGACCCTACTTCCAAATAAGGCCACACTCACAGATACTGTGGGTGAGGACTTCAGTATCTTTCTGGAGGGACACAGTTCAACATACAACACCACTTCATCCCCACCCAACTTAAGAGAGCTAATTGGGGAAGCTGAGCCACCTCCCATGGAGGTTCCTGCTGTGCTACGGAATATGCCACCAGTGCCCTACGAGGCCCAGCACCGCTGAGAAGAGACACTCAGGAATATGCATGCAATGCCCATGGACACACCCTAGCAAACCATCACTTGGCTTTAACATGCTATCTTGGTTCCTTTCCACTGCCTTCCCTCCTGCACCCATTCTCAGCTTTGGCCACGTGGCTCCCATGCAATCTGCGTATGAACTTGACCCCTTTCAACTTCAGGATAGGAGAGAAGTCAATCAGAGGCTTCTGCCAACTTTGCATCCTCTTCTACGTATTCAGCATGCTTCTGTTCCTCCTCCTTTTATCCCTTGCACATTCGGGGCAAGCCAACAGGTATCTCCGAAAACGGAATCAGGACGTATTTTTGACCTCTTTCTATAGCCAGCACAATTATTAGGCCACCAGACAAACCATGAAGGTTATTGCTGAATATGCTCTTTGGCAGTTTTAAAAGTGTTTTTCAAGCATGATAGTTGCAGAATATAATTATTCAACAACTCTAATAGACAGCAACAGCATCATTAGTCCCAATTTACAGAGGAGGAAAGTGAAGCTCAAAAAGGTTAAGAAATTCAGTAATGGACTCACCGCTCGTAAATCAGAACCAAAATATGGATTCATCTCTTCTGATGTCAGGCTCTGCAATGTTATATGATACATAATATGACACAGTCTATATTAAATTATCAAGAAGGACTAAAAGTTTTCTTTTTTTTTGACTCTAAGCAGTATGGCAGCAAGAATAAAGCCTTCTGTATACTCCACGTTTTAAAACATTTTCCAAAATGTTTCAATGTTAGGTTTTTGTATCCTTATAAAAATGAGGTGTGTTATTCTTAGGCCCATTTTACAGATGATAAATGAAGGTAGAGGTTATGTAATTTGCCTAAATGAACCAATGAGCTGATCATGGAGCTGGAGTAAGAATCTCTGCATTCTAACCCAAAAATTGGCATGATTTTACAAAGAGGAAAATTCAATACAACTTCCCTGGAAAGGAAACATCTGGAAAGAAAATAATGTAAATGAAGGATAAAAAGCAGAAAATCAGATACATTTCCATATATATATGTGTGCAGGCAGAAGCAGCACACGTATATGTCGTGGATGTCGGGATGGATCCCTGCGCCATGAGAGAGGCCATTCCAGATGACCACTGATGCCCCTGAGAACGAGTACAAGGCGGTTCGAAGCAGGTCACACGAGACTTGTGACTGGTGAAGGAGGGAAAGTATTTTTTCTCGTTCATCACAGGACCCAGGATTCCTTTTGGTTTTTCACCACCTGAATTCGTGACAGAAGGCTTCCAGAAGGAAGGGAATCTGAGCTAATTCTAGAAGAATAAACAGTTTTAGAAAAGAGAGGTAACAGACATACGTGTCCCAATATGGCCAACGGACCACTGCAGTTGGAGGGGCGTGTGTAGAGACATGGCAGTGGGAGAAGAGACGGGAAAGAAAAGTGGCGGCCACATTATGGAGGATCTCAAGGGTCTTTCTGAGTAATTGAGACGATTCCATAAAATCTGAAGGAGTTTAAGAAGGGTTGGAGCAGGTGAATGACCTCATCCAGAGGCACTGTGTCTACTGCCTTTACGTGAATGACTCTCAAACCCACAAGTCTAGCCCTGCCCTCTCTTCCGAGATCCAGATATGTTTTTCAGAACACCTGCTGGGCATCTCTAGATGGATCCTGCTGGCACTTCCAACTGGGCATGTTAGGACTCTACGGCTCCTTCCAGACCTAACAGTCTATGATTCTAGTTAAAATTGACATTTTCCCTTGGGGACACTGAAAATAAACAGAAAACAGAGAAATCATATTCAACAGGCAGGGGGAAAAGAGCAATGTCCTTCAACTGAAAAAAAAAAAAAAAAAAAATCTGTTCGTCATCTCTCTTTGTGCCCAGGCTCTTAAGTAAGTAATGCATCTGAGCGTGTGTGAGAACATGCCATGTTCATCCATGGTGAGGGTACCCAGGAGGCAGAACTAAAGCATATTCTCCAAGGACACATGCTCTCAATGACAAGCCAGGATGGCTTTCTTGCCACTCAAAGCTGCTCCCTTGCACCTGGAGAGGCTGGTTCTAGAAACAATTCAAGTACAGAATATGAATCCTGCATTGCTAACTATTTTAAGCACTCCATGCTTCTAGACACAAAACAACTCATGCTTATCTCTAGCCAACTCACGCCATTTCTAAGGAGCAAGTAGCCCCTGAATTTCTAGGAGGCTCTGTGGTAGGGAGTTTCCCCCAAAAGATGGGTAAAGCGCCTTCAAGATGTCCCTATACAAGGAGTAAATGTGTTTTCCTGTTAAACTCTCCCTCTGTTGCTGCCAAAGAAACAATATTGTGAAAACCCTCCCTTTAGCAGAGAGCAGAAGTGGCACATTAACTCACACGGTGTGTTTTGAATAAGGTGCAGTTTATAAGGCCGAGAAATTTCGCTTCTCTTTTCTGGACATAGCTTCCAAAAGCAAAAATTAAGAGTGTAGGCAGGCTGCCACGCCATACTCTGAATTTATAAAATATACACTTTTCACAAGCCTACCTCCATGGGCCCACATCCAACACTCAGCGTGGGTGGGACAGAAACCATCATTATTCACTGTCCAGTCTTGACCAGAGGATCCGGCCAGAACATGGTCTCCTGGGGTGCTGTCACCTTGATGCCTCTGTACCTGCTGGTCCACACCCGAGCTATTCAACTCAGCAGAGCACCTTGATCGTACACTGAATTCTCACTGACAGTAACTTGACCTGGGCCCTTCTGTCTAAGGGAGGGGCTGCTCCGTGTATCCCAGAGGATGTAATACTACATCACTAAAACCACAGAGAGCAAAATGGCTTCAACTGCAGAAGCTGCTGTGGGCAGCTGCACACATACCCTGACTTGTAGACTCTTCAGAGATAGTATTCAGATTCTACTTTCTTTCAGGCCACTGACCTCTAGGATCTGTGCTTCTTGGTCAATTGGCAGTGCTGAGGGTCTGATAAGAGACCTGACCCTACAGACCTACATTACAGCAGCCAAGTATACATTCCAAATACGGTACAGCTCAAAGGCTATTGAGATGGATGGATTGATTAAATATCTGTAATAAATCCATGATATAATCCGTGATGCTCCCGTTTCTTTTCCTCATAGATAAAAATTGTCACCCCAAACTCTCTAAGGTCTATCTTACTCCTCTTCCTGTTCAGGAAACTCTGGATCTTCACGACAGTCTTCCCTGGCCTCCCAGGTGGGGGTCAGGTGCCCCTCCTAGATGCCTCCACCACTTCCTGTATTTCCCTCTTGTAACTGACTAGTTCCTTTTTAATCTACTGTACTAAAATAAGTATAACCTAGCACCATGGGGTAGGGACCCTTTTAACTTTGGTCCTACTTTAGTATTTCAGTACTCAGCACCCTACTTGGCACTTAGGGGAATCTCAAAGAATGTTAGTTGAATGACTGACTGAAAACACAATCCATGCTCTGAATAACTGCTATTTATTCATCCAGTACACGATCGGTACAATTACCTCTTACTCCATTCAGCACTAACCATGGCCCTCAACAGTTACCCGCGGCCCACCATCACAGTTAGCTTTCGCCGCCTTAATTAGGAGAGTGTCCTTACTCCAAAGTGAGGCACTGAGCTTGCTCTACTTCAAGTCAATCAGGAGCCCAAAGCTGTTAGAGCTTTCTCCTTCTAAAGCGCCTGGAGGCCTGAAAGAATCTTAAAACAGGGAAAGCTTTAAAAAAGCTTAAAACAGGCAAAGCCAAAAGCGCTTGGGGCTGGGAACACAGAAACCATTTCTGGGGAGGAGGGGGTACCACCGTGAGCGGCAATTTTCATGCGGTTCTAGGCTAGCGCCCTTTAAATAAGAAGACATCTTTTATGAGACAGATGCTTGCACAATAAATTATAAATAGATTAGGGTAAGTTTATGCCACAACACACAGTCATTTAAGATAATTTAATCGAGGGTCAAAAATAATTGGGGGGGAAATGATCAAATCCACAGGAGAATAATCTATGAATGATAAAACAAATGAATCACGGAAAAGACGATCTTGGCAAAAGAACCGCTTTTGTTCAAGTCCATCAAGTAGTTTTTCCTGAAAACCTATCATGTACTCAGCACTGTGCAGGACTTGTAGAGGACGTGGAAGGAGTCACTTCCACGGCCCAGAGCTCATTCCCTCTCGCTGGTCTCTAAACCCACCCCGCTGGCGCTGCTGCCACGTTTCCAAAATGCAAATGCAATGGGTCCTTCAGGTTTACCTCTACCACCATCGTAACCATAATCCAACATGACAAACAGGACCCTACTCAGTCCCAGGGCTGAAAACCTCTCCTGTCTTTCACTCACAACCCTCCATCCATAACCTGGGACTCAGCCATACTCTCTTACCCACACTTCCTTGGGTTTAAGACTCCTTGACTCCTTCAAGCCTATGCCTTTGAAAATGCTGTCCTTTTCTACCTAGACGCACTTCCCAAGAACATCTTGCCTGACTAGTCTGCATGACTCATCCCTCTGAAAAGTCTTTCCTATAAACACCCCTTCATCCCTGGTCCTGATGTGACAGTCTTTTTACGAGTTTCCCCAGAACCCTCTGTATATCAGGGTCGTGGCACTTGATGCATGCAATTCCCCCCTCCTTCCCTCCGCCCTTGCTTCCTCTGGTCCACCTACGAACACTTACTTAGCAACTGCTCTCTACCAGGCCCTGAGCTATGCTAGGTGCTTTGGGTACAACATCTCTTAATAAATCCACACGAGACCCTTGAATTGTAGACGTGACTTGCAGATGAGAAACTAAGCTCAGAAAGGTTCAGTAACTCGGTCAAGTTCACACAGCCAGCAAGTGGCAGTCAGGTGCTTCTGCTCCAAGCCCTTGCTCTTTCCTTCTCAACACACCAACTCACAAGAAGGTGAGAAGACTCGCCCAGGATTCCCGCCCAGACCCCCGTGTTTCTTGCAACCTGAAAAATCACACACATGGTTTTGACATGTGACCAGCAGGTGCAAGTTGAAGGTGTGCATGTCCAAAACCAACCGGGTGGGCACACCCAGGCAGTCTGTGCACTTCCCAGGACTTTCTCTTTCCTGCATGTCACAGAGATGGTTTTGTAGTGAATCCCAAACAGCATCCATCAGCTCTCTTTACTTTATGGAGTCGGTCTAAATTTCTTTGGTTTTTAACCACAACTGCACCAATTCTGCATGGTAGATGTTTCCAACAAGCATCAAATCCTCAATTGTTACCATCTTTTGTTCTGGTTTCTAGTTCTGCTAATGTAAGGGACGGCCTGTCCTCGTATTTATTACTACTAGAGTAATGTCATGTTC
This sequence comes from Delphinapterus leucas, assembly GCF_059928025.1. NCBI lineage: Eukaryota > Metazoa > Chordata > Mammalia > Artiodactyla > Monodontidae > Delphinapterus > Delphinapterus leucas. The sequence goes on from NC_143138.1 coordinate 12,772,170, forward strand.
GGGGTTAGCACATAAAATACGTCTCCAGTTTCTTTGCAAAAGATCAAAACACTTTTTTTTTATGGCAACATCAAAAAGAATCAACATGTAAACATGTTTCAACAGGCATTCTTTCTCCCTTCAGTGATTTCTCAATATTTGGAACACTGTATTAGTCTGTTTTGCTTACAAGTGGTAAAATACTTCCCTATTTCTTCTAAGCCTTTTCTGAGACTACTATATTTGCTGACAATTAGTGCTTGGTGCCTTTCTTTGGGTAATAATATTTTTGGGGGAAAAACTACCCTAGAAGTATTTTGGTTTATCACATGGCTTGCTTTGGGAGTGAGGAAAGTGGTATATATTTTTACCTCTTCTTTCTTTCCATCCATTCTCCCTTCCTTTCTTTCTTTTCCCCTTTAGCCTTTACTTAATCCTCCTGGTGCTACCTCCTTGTATGGCTTCTTAGTCTTTTCACTTGACTGGCAAAGAAAAATAGCATGAGATTCGAGTATGATTGCTGCCTTCTTCCGCTAAGCATGGACTTCCCACTCAAACCCTTGTCAGTGCTGGTGAGGAAAATCAGTCTACTATCTTATCACGGCAGAAGAACTGGTAGAGCAGGCCTTCCGTCTCTGCAAACCATTCAGTCACATCCAGCATTTCCAAAAGGCTTTCTGCTCAAGATAAAGCCCTGTAAATGCCCAATGAACATAAAACATGCCAAACCCCAAAGACAGCCTCCTTGTACATGCGGAAACTTAAGAAGTGTTCCGTTAAACTGGGGACCCACGCAAGGCTGTCCGCCATCATTGCTATTAAAAGCATTCTGGTGGAAGTAGCCACTTTAATTGAATAAGAGAAAGAAATAAGAGGTCTAAAAATTGGGAAAGAGGCAGAAAGATGATCATTATTTGCATAGGCTGTGACTGCAAATCTGAACGAGTCGGCTAAACAACTGTTATAGACAATTAGAGGATTCTGTAAGGTAACTAACAAAAGTAATATGCCAAAGTCAATAGCCTTCCTAAGTGATGACCAGTAAGAAGACATCCCATTTTTTACAATAGAGATAAAAATGTAAAATGGCTAGAGATAAACCTGATGAGAAACATGCAAGATCTAGATAAAGAAAATAGTTTCACACTGCTGAAGGACAGAGAACGTATGTCAACTGGAAAGCTCTACCCTGCTTGTCCTTGAAGAAGAAATCACTAATTCTTCCCAAAGTAATCAATAAACTTGACACGATGTCCAAAAACACCATGAGAAAGCCAACTCTGAAGTTCATATGGAAAAATAAACAGGAAGGACTAGCCACAAAAAATGATGCAACGAGAAATAAGGAAAGACTACCATACCAGATATTTAAAATACTTTAAAGTTCCAGAAATTAAATCAGTATGCACGGGCACACAAGTAGAAAGCAAGGTCAACAGAAAAGGAACAGACCTAAATACATACGGAAATTCAGTGCATGACAAAGGTGGCAGTGCATTTTAGTGGAAGAAAGAAGGACTTTAAATAAGTGGATGGCCCCCTGGAAGAAATAAAGTCAGATCCCTAGTTCACATCCTACACTAAAATTCCAGAGCGACCAAAGATTTAAGTGTTAAAAATGAAAATGTAAAGGTATTAGGATAAAGCTTGAAAACATGACATTAAGTGGAAGAAGCCAGTCACATGGGACTACACATTGTATGACTCCATTTACATGAAATGTCCAGAATGGGCGAATCCATAGAGAAAGCAGAATAGTGGTTACCAGGGGCTTTGGGGTAGAGGGAATGCAGAGTGACTGCTTAATGGGTATGGGGTTTCTTTTTGGGGTGATGAAAATGTCCTGAAATTAGATTGTGGTGATGGTTGTGCAATTCTGGAACTATACTAAAACCACTAAATTGTACACATGAAAAGGATGAATTATGGTATGTAAATTACATCTCAATAACGCTATGATTTTAAAAGTACTAAGAAAAAATGAGACAATTTTTAAAACATGATGTTTGAGTGGAGAAGGCATAAGTAGGTCAAAAGTTAAAAGCAAAAAAAAAAAAAAAAAGGTCTGATGAGTAAGACTATAGAATTTTGAAAACAAATCCTGCAAGAAAGAAGCATAAGAAGTCAAAAAAGAAATGGAAAAATTAAAAAATTCAAGACAAAAGGACTAGTTTTTTTGAGCTACTTTGTGCTCCTAAAAATGAATTAGCTGGAAAAGGCCCAAAAACCCAGTAAAAAATGGGCAATGAAAGTCAATACACATTTCTCAGAAAAGAAAATAGGAATGGCTCTTAAACATATGAAAAGATGTTCGATCATCACTCTAAAAGCAAAACTCATAGTAAAGCTACTAAAAGATAGTAGTTTGCACCTCTTAGATTGGCAAAGATCATGAAGTTTAATAACACTGTCTGTGGAGAAAAGGCACAAGCCCACAGCGCCAGTGGGAGCGCACATTAGTACAAATGCCAAAACGGAGGGCAATTTGGCAAGGCTCACCAAAATTAAAACTGCACATTCCTTCTGATCCAACAATTCTACTGTAGCAATTTCTCCTCCAGAGAGCCTCACTGATATAGAAAATGTTATTTACAGAAAGTAATTCACTGGAGCATCGTGCATAGTATAAAACGACTGGAAACGAGCGGAAGTCCACCAATGTGGGGCTGAGTAAATTACAGCAAAACCCTACAATGGAATACTATTTAGGTACTAAAAAGAATAAGGCTGTTCCCTATGTTGTGACAAGAAAAGTTTTCAAGGATACATGGTTAGGTGAAAAAAGGTAAAAAACAGAAAAGTGTGTATGGTGTAAACAATGTGTTTAAAAAACCCCATATTGGGCTTCCCTGGTGGCGCAGCGGTTGAGAGTCCGCCTGCCGATGCAGGGGACACGGGTTCGTGCCCCGGTCCGGGAAGATCCCACATGCTGTGGAGCGGCTGTGCCCGTGAGCCATGGCCGCTGAGCCTGCGCGTCCGGAGCCTGTGCTCCACAACGGGAGAGGCCACAACAGTGAGAGGCCCGCGTACCGCAAAAAACAAAAAACAAACCCGTATTTTTGCTCCTATAGTTTTTATAGTTACAAAATATCCCTATATTTATATTTTATTTATATATATATTTATGTTTTTTATTTTATTTCTATTTTATAGTTATAAACTATCCCTAAACAGATCCACAAGAAAATGGTAATGAAGCTTGGCCACTAGGAGTGAATCTGGCTGACTTGGGAACAGAAATAAGAGACTAATTTTTCTTTGTACTTCTCATTGTACCCCTTTTGTACTTTTAGTGATTTAAAACAAATTAGTTAATTCTTTTAGTTAAAAGGAAGAAATGAGAAACAAACATGACAGGGATGCTGAAATACGAAATGAACAAAATATGTGGTCTAATTCTGGACAGCCCTTTTGGTTATTTTGAACGTAGGTATATTCAAGAAAGAAATCAATAACTTTTCAAAATCCCTTACAAGGGGTCACCCAGGAGGCTGATTCAACTTTCGCAAAACACATGCATTCAGCTATAAGCTTCCTGTACACGGGCCTTAGGTAAGACTCCCACCTCCACCAACACACACCCCTCCAGAGTGGGCAGGGCTGCCTCCAAGACCACGTGTCTAATTCATTCTTCATAATTCACTGAAACCTGGCCTCTGCTGCAGCTGGAGATGTGCCAACTAGACAGGTTCGTTTAGGTTTATCCTCAGGACACAAAGAAAAAGACCAATTTTGCCTATTTCTACTCAATGAATTGTTAGGTCTCCCATTGGCCATCAGTTGAATTTAAAACAAAATAGCTGTAAAAACGTCCTGACAAACACTACAGGGAATTCATCAGACATCCCCTTAAGTGCTTATTCTAAGGGGGGTGGAGGGGAGGAGGTGTAAAGATGAAAGGGTGGAGACCCCGCTGCTCCGCCCGGCTACTCTCTGACTCTCCCTGGAAGGAGTCCTGGGTGCTCAGGCAGAATAGACTGGTCCGTGGGTAATGCGTCATCAAAAATACAGGATCCTGGATTCAAAACTTTTCATATTAACCCTCTCACAGAGATTACAGCATATCTGTGTATTTTTAACCTCATCTATCAAGCAGAACTCTTTGGATTCCCTTGAAGACGCACATCTATCAAGGCAAGAGCTAGCAAGGCTTACTTTCCCCCACTTTATGACCTTCCTAAACCATTACAGCTGATTTTCCATTGTCCATGGGATAGGATGGAGGGCAGGGGTGGCTGAAATTCACAGGTAAACCCCAACTTTAGTTTAGTCAAAAGTGCCAACATCCCCTTTCGTAGATTAGAAAAGTAACACCTTTCATGTTCCCTTCTCTTGTGTTCAGAGGAGAGAATGGGGTGATTAGTGAGGCTTGTACACAGCTTAGAGAAACTGCTGAAGAAATAAAATTGAAAGAATTTTGAGAAACATTCTACAAAACTCAGGCTTTCCAGCCAGCTGGGCTTCAGGGAAAATTCCTCTGAATCCTTGATGCCTTGGTTATCTAGCACATAGGTTATATCTAGCACATCTAGCAGTACATCGGATACTAGAGACCAGATCCACTTGTAGGTCTAAGACTGCGGGTCGGCGGGGGCAACGCACAAAATTCAAGGGAAAAGGAGAGAGGTGGAGGAATCACATCGGGGTCCCTCGAGATTTTCATAAAGCAAGAAGAATAAATGTTCCTCCACAGAAAGCAAGAGTCATGGTAAGTTCTGAAGAGAGAGGAAAAGTTTGGAACGGGTTCCACGGGAAGTGTGACAGCGCATCTGCTAGAGAAGCAGCCATGGGGACCCGTCCCAAATTGAAGAGCAAGGATTGACATCAGGACCAATACACTGGGTTTGGGGACCTCTGAGAAGCTGTGTAAGTGGCGGGGATCACCCAGGGTTGGTGTCTGGAAAGGACTGTGTGACACAACTATTGGGAAAGCACAGTGAAACTTACAAACCATGACACCTGGGCTGGGGATGGAGACAGTGAGCCTGAAGGCAGCTGAAACAATCAGGGCGATGGCGGGATTCAGCGGAAGGGAGGGGAAGCAGGGGGCCCAGAGGCTGTGACCAGAGAGGGAAATTACAGAGTTGGAGGTTTCAAGGTTTAGAAAGGTCCAAAGGATATTGGTTCAAGTTGAGACACAGGTAGTAGGCGTGGCAGTGTTTGCAGGTGGCTGAAGTGAAGGAGAGACCAAATCTCAAGATGAAGAGACTGAGCAACGGGAGGGCGGAGGGTTGAGTCAGGTTGACCTGACACCAGCCAGCACCGGGCTGCGATGATGCGCCCTCACTCAAACAAATGGGAATATTTCATCATCATTTTGTCAGGGGGAACACAAATGCTACTCCAGGTCCAAGGGCACATGACGAAGAGTCTTGAAACCATGTCCCTGACTTTTCACAACCAAATCAGAGAAAGGCTCATGAACAGAAGAGAATTCTCTGAGAGACAAGCAGGTACATGACCTGGGTTAACATTATCATGAGGGAGGCAACAGAGAGCAGTGCGATTAAGAGTATATAGATGTGGGGCTTCCCTGGTGGCGCAGTGGTTGAGATTCCGCCTGCCGATGCAGTGGACACGGGTTTGTGCCCCGGTCCGGGAAGATCCCACATGCCACGGAGCGGCTGGGCCCGTGAGCCATGGCCGCTGAGCCTGCGCGTCCGGAGCCTGTGCTCCGCAACGGGAGAGGCCACAACAGTGAGAGGCCCGAGTACCACACACACAAAAAAAGAGTATATAGATGTGGATCCAAATCCCAGCTCCTCCAACTGCCAAGCTGGACACTTCAGGCTTTATGGAGCCTCTTTAAACCTTAGCCATCACATGTGTAAAGCAGAAACGCTGCAACACATGCATGATGCTTAGAAGAGAGGCTGGTGACAGGGAACTATATTCAGTATCTTGTAATAAACTATAATGGAAAAGAATCTGAAAAATAATATGTATGTACATATATATATATGAATGTATAACTGAATTACTTTGCCGTACACTAGAAACTAACACAACATTGTAAATCAACTACACTTCAATTTTAAAAAGTAGGTTCAATGGTTTGCAAGGCAGAAATAGAGACACAGATGTAGAGAACAAACGTATGGACACCAAGGAGGAAAAGCAGGGTGGGGGGGTGATGGTGGGATGAATTGGGAGATTGGGATTGACATATACACACTAATATGTATAAAATAGATAACTAATAAGAACCTGCTGTGTAAAAAAAATAACAAAATAAAATTCAAAAAAAGAGAGAAGGGTTTCCCTGGTGGCGCAGTGGTTAAGAATCCGCCTGCCAATGCAGGGGACACGGGTTCGAGCCCTGGTCTGGGAAGATCCCACGTGCCACGGGGCAACTAAGCCCATGCGCCCCAACTACTGAGCCTGTGCTCTAGAGCCCATGAGCCACAACTACTAAGCCTGCGTGCCACAACTACTGAAGCCCGCGCGCCTACAGCCTGTGCTCCGAAACAAGAGAAGCCACCGCAATGAGAAGCCCGCTCGCCGCAACTAAAGAAAGCCTGTGCGCAGCAACGAACACCCAACACAGCCAAAAATAAAATAAATAAATTTATTTTAAAAAAAGAGAAAAAAGAAAAAAAAAAAATATAAATAAAAAGTAGGTTCAGAAAAGAAGAGAGGCTAGTGGTCCGTGATTAGTAGAAGTTAATTGATGTTCTTACTCTTACACAACTACGTACTCAAGGAAAATTATTTTTAAGAGAGTGAGATAGGTAAGAAAAGAGAAGAAACAGTAGTGAAGCAAACAAATGTATGAAAAGGAAAAAAAATCATTATCTTAATTCCTAACTGCTTAAAAGTAAGCTACCCAGAGAAATGAAAACATGTCCCCACAAAAGCTTGTTCAGGAATGTTCACAGCGGCATTATTCATCACAGCCAAAAAGCAGAAACAACTCAAGTGACCATCAACTCACGACTGGATAAACAAAATGTGGCCTCTCCATACAATGGAATATCATTATCATAACAAGCGCCGAGTACTGATAACAAGCTACAGTGTGGACAGACCTTGAAAACAATATGCTAAGTGAAAGGAGCCAGGCACAAAAGTCCACGTATTGTACGATTCCATTTATATGAAATGTCTAGAACAGTCAAATCTATACGTAAACAGATTTGTGGTTGCCAGGAGCTGGGGGTGAAAGGTCAGAGGAAAATGGAATTCACTGCTAAAGGATACAGGGTTCCTTTTGGGGGTGATGAAAATGTTCTAAAATTTACTGTGGTTAGAGAGTTGCACATTCTCTGAATACAGCAAAAAGCAGTGTACAGTTTAAAAAGAAAAATGTCAGCTACGTGGTTCTGAATGCTTCCTGCTTCCCGTCTCCTGAATAAAGACTCTTCGTCTTTCCTGGGTGAGAGGTCCTGATGGGCACAGCATATGAAATGCACCATTCCAGCAGTTCCTTTCCTTATAAATATCAGAAGATATTGATCCTCCTCCTGGAGACATTCTCAGGTAGGTGTCAGGGAGGTTATTTCTCTTCTCCTTTCTCTCTGCTTCTTCCAGTCTTGGCTACTGCATTCTGTTTCCCCAGGCGTACAGTGCGTAAAAATCAGTATCTTCTTGATCTTTCACAGGCAAAAGCTTTAAGGTGGATGGGCTTTTCATACACAGTTTAAAGCTCCTGAAAAATACCGAGCGGGTGCTCTGAAGCATTGCTTTTTGGCTTCTCCACGCCACGAGGACAGAGTCCCTAAAAGCAGTGCTTCCTCCAAACTACTCCACTGAACAGCCAACATCGTTTTCTTTGGGGAACAAACTCCAAGGAGAAAGTATTGAAAAACTATTCCCCACAGTGCATTTGATGTTTGATTTATCTGATAAACATGCCCATAATTACCTAAAAAGTAACCTCATAATACTATTGGTTCCTGGAAACCAAGCTTTTTCATAAACGTCCACAAGTGTTTTTAAGGGAATACTGATGTTAAAAAATCAGAAGACCAATTTATTCCTTTGCAACAATAACCATCACAACAATAATAATGATTATTATATATTTCCACATGACTCTGAGGGTCTCTGGGTAATGCTGGCTTTTGTCCACACACACAAAATGCCTTTATTATTTGAACAGTCCAGGAATCAAATATGGAAACACTGCTCAAGGAATTTCCATGTAAACCATTTTAAAACATAATGAAGTCTTTTTAAATGTTAGTCTCTTCATCTTTCGGCTTCAATGTTCAAGGCTGAATATACGAAACAAACGATAAAGCATCATGTTTTATAACAAGTTACTCTGGTCAGTGGTGTGCCAGCTATGAGGTATAAACTTCTACTGAGACAAGCACATTAGGAAACTGTAAAGTAGCCCACTGGGCCCAATTTCCACGAAGAGGTGCCAACCCCATTAGGTGTATACAACCTACAAATGAATCCAAGAGCTATGGGAGCTGGTAAACTGCATGCATGACTCTAGATGGAGGGGAGCGGGGGGGTAGCGGGACGGGAGTGTCTAGGAAGCAAGAAAAAGGATTTTTCATGACATTGGAAATTAAGAGAAGTTTATATAAGATTTAAGTCGAATAACAAGAATAAATCTGCCATGTATCTCTAGGTATCTAGAAATCTGTAAACTGGAGCTGGGCATAAAACATAAATCCATTCAACAATGATTTATAGTCTACACTTGGCATTTCATGTCTTTTTGTTTTGTTTTGTTTTTGCGGTACGCGGGCCTCTCACTGCTGTGGCCTCTCCCGTTGCGGAGCACAGGCTCTGGACGCGCAGGCTCAGTGGCCACGGCTCACGGGCCCAGCCGCTCCGCGGCATATGGGATCTTCCGGGACCGGGGCACGAACCCGCCTCCCCTGCATCGGCAGGCGGACTCTCAACCACTGCGCCACCAGGGAAGCCCGGCATTTCATGTTTTTGCATCTAAATGTTAGGAAGTACAGCACCCTATTCTGCTTTTGCTTGGGTAAGGTTGAAAAATTCAGATGGTATCATGTTTCTCGTAGGGTCTTAAAAAGGCAGCTTCAAGAGTTCCCCCTTAATTAATGATTTCTGTTGGCATTTTAGATCTCTTGAATTCCCCTAAACATCCTCTTGCAATATTGGAATAATTTCTAGCTACTCTTGTAACATTAACAGCAGTGTACTTATGGGAAAATATATATGTCTTTTATATGTCTTGACAGCCAATGCTCAGTAAAAACCTGAGAGTATTTGATTGTAATGCCTCACTTTTACATAGTATTCTACCGTTCATAAAGGGCTTCTTTGTACGAAGCCACAGCTTTGCCGTTCAATTTCTATAAAATGTTTTCAAAAGTATTAGTCAATTAATGAACATTTAACATAAAGGTGATCCGGAATCTATGAGGACAGCTCAGGGGGAAAGGGATTGCAACCTGGAGACGGCAGAAGGATCATGACATCAAAATTATTCTCATAGTTTTGACAGTAAAGAAAAACCATCAGGAGACACGACAAACTTAAAACCAAAAGGAAATGTTTCTTGCATGGGCTGCAGTACGGTTTTAAACAGAAGGGAAAGATCATTACACATGCCTGCTATTCACGAAATATTAACTACACTGGAATCAAAATCTGAGCCTGAAAGTACAAGTCAGAATAACAGCTGAAACAGTTTCTTAACATGGCAGGCGTGCATGCATGTTCAAGGCAGGGAACAATGTATTCTTTTTAATATGGAAGCACTTCACCCTGACAATCTAACTATGACAAGCTTACACAGTCCTCAGCATTCTACCTCTGAACAGAACAACATCAGTAACATTCACGATCATATTCTGTCAGCTGCTCTGCTAACAGCAGAAATTTCTACTTGTATATGGATAGTAAGTTCCCCAAGAAGGGGCATGTCTAAGACCAGGGTTCCATCTGTTTGCTTCACAATACAATGCTAGCAAGAATATTTCTGTGCACACATTACACGTACATACGGATTAGAAATAAACAAGGTTTGTAATCGGCAAATGGGCTCCGTGGAGCAAATAACTGATTCATCACATATTTGTAAAAGCAAATATAAAATCCATGAATTATGTCTCTGTGCTGACAAACTAAAAACTGCTTAGAACTTTTACGTTAACAGGGCATTCTGCTGTGATCAGTTGGGTTTTTCCCTTTATGTGTGAAACACACACAAAAGAGAATTACAAACTTCACAGTTCTCTAACCTTTACAAACCAACACAGTAATTATATTGCAAGATATCTGACAGCCCAGGGTAATATGAGAAGAGAATTCCTTTTTTCCCCACTTCCTTTAAATAGCTCTCAATTTTTCTACAATTTAAAGACTGCCTGAGCAAAAGATTTTCATAGCTATGAATCCTACTAAAGATAAATTGAGAGATAAAATAAAATCACTATTCCAATTCACAGAATATTTGAGCCTCCTCCAAAGGAAATGTTTCTCAACACATAAAGACAGTATTAAATTTTAAGAGTGAGGCTATTATCAAAATGAAGGCACAGATAAGTAAACACAAGTTAACTTGACAAGCCCATACTGGTAAAGCGCAGATAAATGTTATCTCTGGGTTATACGCCTAGTACAGGCAGTCCTCAACTTATAAATGAGCTACATACAGAAAGTTTATTTGTAAGTCAGTTGTTTGGAACTCCAAACTCATTTTCTCAGAGAAACGATGTTATAAATAAGGCTTGATCTTATAGGAAGGCAAACAAGAGCTATGACAGCTCTCAAGCAAGCTGCCTCTATGCTGAGCAGAGAACAACAGGTACCTGAATCAGGAGGAGGTGGGGGAGAAGAGGGTTTCTTCTTCCTTACCTGGAACTTTTAAGTTCTTTCTGGCATCTGCCTGCCTTTCTTTATGTGCTCCCCACACACACACCCACCTTCTGTCTAAATGCTTCACCCGAGGCCATGTAATAGAGCATGAAAATGATTTTATATAGGTAACCCTCAACCCCTCCACCCAAACTCCCCTTCTTCCGTCCAGCCATCTGACAATCAAAGGCCAATAAATAGTTCAGTTCAATCAACACTTGTTTTCAGAGTTTTCATGGGAGATATAATCTTGGGAGAGCAGAGTGGGGAAAACCACCACACTCTGAGAATAGAACACAGACAGTGAGCCATCTGGAAGGACTGGGGTAATTTCAGGAATTCCTTTGCTACTTAGTAATGTTAACAGGAAGAGGACCCAGCTCCTGGGACGTACAGATGAAAAAACTCAAGTAGAAGTAGGTTCCTGACCAATAGGCACAAATAAAAGCCTGGGACGGCGGTGGAGGTGCCATCTCCTAGAAGCAGCATGTACAAAGGTCCTTGCCTTTCCTTGTGAAGCCAAACGACTGCTTGCTCTTCTTCCCATTGAAGATAACATCAGGGAATGCACACGTTCAGATCAAGAGGGTCTGAAGGATGCAGAGTCCTGATACATCGACTCAGTGGGATCCTGATTTTCCGAGGACGGACGTACTGTGATATCCTGCAAATAACTGGGTACTCACCCGCGTACACACGCAGGGTGCAGCTGGGATGGAGGAAGAGGATGACACCCGGCTCGGGAAGGTATCCAGTTGAAGCAGAGGCTGGTTTGTGTTTCAACAAACCAACTTCCCTGACATACAGGTTGACATTTCCCAGCTTTACCTGCAATTAGGTATGTCCGTGGGACTAAATTCTGGTCCAGGGAACGTGAAAGAGAACGATGTGCGCCACGTCCACTAACAAACCTCCAATGAAAACATTCACTCTCTCTCTTTCCCCCCAGCTGCTGGCCAAATTGCCGCAAAAGATCGTGAAGTTCTCCCAGTGACCCTAGGGAACAGCTGAGCCGTGAGATGGAAGGACTCTGGGTCTGGGAATCACCACCATGTGGAGACCTCCACCCCCAACTGTGGAACCCAAGTTAACTATAACATGATTGAAAAAGAAACTTCTATTGTGTTCCTCCCTGAGGGTTGGGTTGTTTTTTTACTGTGGCGTCCTTGCCCTCTGCACCATCACCTTTTTGTTGCATCTCAGGAAAAGTCCTTTATGTTCGCCTACCCTGAATAATCCATTAAGCTGGTCTGTCTCCAAACTAAATGGCCTCACCCCGCTGAGATTTTATTATGCTTCTAGTTTTTCTAGTTTTCCTTCTTCCTTCGCTGTGGTCTATATATTTAACACTAGAGAGCCTTCTTACTCCTTGGAGAACTGGATAAGTAAACTTGTTAAATCATTCACCTTCATTTGAGTGTCCTTCTAAGCCGACCCTGAGATACTCAGAGCCCCACCTACAGGGTCAAGTACAGGATTTGGGGTCTTTCATTTTTCTTTTTGCTGAGAAGGCTTTTTCCTATTATTTCCTGATCTCATAAGTAGATTAGGGTCACGGAAGTATGTCTGCTGGATAAGAAAACTAGGATTGTATCATATTTATGACAAAATTCACAGAAGTGACATCACTTGAATTTTGTTAAAAGCAGCTTGCTCACTTCATCCTCTTATATATTCATTCATTCAGTTTACTTTTGATGGGAAAGGGAAGAAAAAAGGCTAAAGAAGGAAAGATGAGAGCGAAGAAGGGAAAGAATCTATAAACATCCCCCACCTCTTGCTCTGTACATCTCCCCCGTATTTCATTATCGAGTTGTTTTAAGGTACAGTAAAACTCTAATATAAATTTAAACAGATTTTGTCTAGTCCTAAAACGTGGCTTTCTATCCCTTACTCCCTCCAGCAGCAATCTTCTGGTACTTTCCACCCTCATCTCTTTGTTGCATCTCTGAAAGGCCCACGAGGTTGAATGGTCATGCGCTTCCCACGTGGCGTCTTAAGAAATAATGAATTAACCTGTTTGATGTGTGTGCACCACCTCTTTGACGAAGGATGACCTGATGGATTTCCCAATCCTTATGGAACTCGCCTGAGGGTTACAGAGCAGAGATTCCATCTGCCTTTACGTTGCAACTTTTTTGAGAGTAAGTTCAAAATGGTGCTCCGAGGTCAGCATATGACTTCCACTTCTGCTGCCAAAAGAAAACGAGTCACTCGCTGTGGTAAATGCACTCAAAAGCTTCAGGCGCTCTGAGAAGGGAAGAAAAGTGAGTGGCCTCTATGGGGCTATGGAAAGACCCACTGGACAAAGTAAGTATTTTTCTATGGAATCTTTACATAGAACCATTGACTACGATTACAATGTTTTTAAAGATTTTTTTGATGTGGACCATTTTTAAAGTCTTTATTGAATTTGTTACAATATTGCTTCTGTTTTATGTTTTGGTTTTTTTCTCTTTTCTTTTTTTTTTGGCTGCGAGGCATGTGGGATCCTAGCTCCCCGACCAGGGGTCGAATCCACACCCCCTGCATTGGAAGGTGAAGTTTTAACCACTGGACCGCCAGGGAAGTCTCTACAATTACAATTTTGAAATAAGTTCCCTACGAAAAAATCCTGAAGTCAATACATTAGCTAAAAAGGACATAAAAAGCTTCTTTATCCTGCCACTTTGAACATATGTGCCTCCACAGCAGGCCCACAAAGGGGGCCCCATAGTCACTTTCCAGAGTGTTCTGCATTGCCAAAGTCCACTCTACAAAAGATGTCATTTCTTTTTACATTCTCCACAAAACATCTATTCATATTATGAAACACACTGCCATTTAAACCATGTTTTAAACCCACCGTAGGCAAACTCACATTCCATGGAGAGTTCTCATTGTTAAAAAGATATTTGAAAATTAAGTTTACGTGCTGTAAAAGTGACACTCAATTCTGGGCTTGAATCAGAACCACAATTTTATGTTTTTTCAAGAATATCAAGCAACTTCCATTTATAGTTAATCATAAAAGGGGTTAACCTTCTCTTCAGTTGCCTATTGTCAATAAAGTATATATTTAGCCTAATCCCTGATTGCTATCAAGGAAGGCTATGTTAGAAACATAACTTGAAATGTTGACTAAGAGAGGAATGGAAACCTTCAGAGACCTTCCTTTAAGACACAAATCTGATGACTGCCAGCCATGATCAAATGTGTAAGTCCAAGTATGCACAAGGGAAAGACACCGCCGATTGTGCCCCCACCCTGATGTTACCCAAGCCCCAAGACTAACTCCCGACTGTAGGGGTAACAGGTCACAACTGCTGATTTGGAGGCTACCAGCTTGCTGCAGAGATAGAAAAATAGTGTCATCTTTGAGCTATCTGTGGACATGTGTGTAATAATCGAGGAAAATAAGGAAATGAACGCTACCGAAACTCTTTCCTAAATTACCAAAACTCTTTCCTAAATTACACAGGTTGAGGGACAAACCCAAGAGAAGGGAAGAATGACGTGACTAAACCCAACCAGAATAGCATTCAATATGAGCCCACTCATTATAGCAACAAGTGAAAAAGACACAGAGCCTGAAGACAAGGAGCTTCAATTAAGCACACAAGCCTCCCTTTTCTATTTCTTCTTCCATAAAGTTCATTGTGCTTTTATGGTATTTTAGCTTTTATGTCTGGGACCCCTGGGACCCAGGGACCTCTACCTTGGCACAGTTAAAGGAGTATGTGTGGGCTTTTCCTCAATAAAATGGTGATCTGATAGAGAGGTTTTCTGTGAATTGAGTCTGAACAGTAGGCTTGACATCTTTATCAAGCAGAGAGAAATGCCAACTTGAAAAATACTCTACCACTGGTCATGGCTGCTATTAAAAAATAGAGTAATCCTCTCCCTTCTTTTTACTTGGAAGACAGGGGATCGCTTCGCTGGGTCTGACCTGGTCACGTATAAATTCATTCAGTCCAGCTCAAGCCATGGACCTTCCTGCTCCAAGTCTCACTGTAGGCAGACATTGTGTTTATACCCTATTTAACCCTCCTTCTTCACCTGGAATACATAATTCTCCAATGCAGGCACTCAAGTATCTGCAGAATGAAGGACTTCAGTTACTGACATCAGCACCACCTGTCTGTAAGCTTGACGCAGGGATTTTCATCGACGACTCCCCCTCCATTCCCATATTCATCAATCACTACATTCTATGATTCTACCTCCTCAAAGGTTTTTGGATATGTTGCTTCCTCTTCCTTTTCTGACCCCCCATCCTTCCCAGCCCAGGCCTCAAATGAATAGGCTCTCATTACCTACTTCTAACTCTTAACCCTCCGACCTCCATCTTTCCCAACTCCAGCCACCGTGGATACCCTGTCACCAACTGCATATATATATATATGCGTTCGTTGCACGATATATATATATATCGTGTCACTGAGTCATTTCCTTGAACAAGAACTTGCAACTCTGCATCACCTGCCCTATTAACTTCAAACTCCTCTTCCAGGTCTTAATGATCCTCCCGTCTTCCCCAAAGCTGCCCAACTTTCTTTCACACTGATCTCCAGCAAAAATACACACATCACTCAGCCACACAGGTCACCTGCATCCCTCCCTCGTGCCTTTGTCCCTGCTGTCCCTGCGGCCAGAACAACTTCTCAGTGTGCCCCACCCATCATATCTAGCCCTCCTTTCAAGGTGCAAAGCAGGTTTTCCTTCTCGAATGAAACTCTTCCTGGCCACTTCAATCCCCAGCCGCCTCTCCTTCCCCTCAGTACCCACTCAGCCCAGAGCTGGCCCCTCCATCACAAGTTCTTAGCTGTATACTGTCATGTATGGCTCTGTACTTGCTTCTCGTGGATTGGTATTGCACCCTTCAGCAAGATTTTCATAAAGATAATTTTAGATTTACAGAGAGCTGCAAAAGCAGGAGTGTTCCTTTGTACCCTTCATCCAGCTTCCCCGTAAGTCAACATCTTACATAACCAAAGAACAATGATCAAAACTAGAAAATTAACCTTGGTCAGTACTGCTAACTAAACTATAGAATGTACTAGGATGTCACCAGTTTTTCCACTAATGTCTTCCTCTGTTTCAGGATCCAATCTCGAATTTCACCTTGCATTTAGTTGCCATGTCTCTTTCATCTCTTCCAATCTGTGGCCATTCCTCAATCCTTCCTGATCTTTAAAGAACGCTGACATTTTTGAAAAGTAGGTGTCTGATTCATTGATTGACTGAGTCATTGTTTCATTCATTAAACAAATGATGTTTAGGGCCTTGTCTTGGGTGCTAGACTGACAACAAATAAAACAGTTCCTTGGGCTTCCCTGGTGGCGCAGTGGTTGAGAGTCCGCCTGCAGATGCAGGGGGCACAGGTTCATGCCCCGGTCCGGGAAGATCCCACGTGCCGCGGAACGGCTGGGCCCGTGAGCCATGGCCGCTGGGCCTGTGCGTCCGGAGCCTGTGCTCCGCGGCAGGAGAGGCCACGGCAGTGACAGGCCCGTGTACCACACACACACACAAAAAAAAAACAGTTCCTTTTTTCAATATGTTAACAGCCTAGTTAACAGAAATTCATGTGAATGTCTAGAAGTCCTTGATAAAAGTATTTGGAGAGTACAAGTATACTCCAGTTTTCAAAAGTTCGCTTCATGGCACTTTGCTTTTACAAAAGACCTATACCAGCACCTATTTTTGCTAATGGAAAGAAATCTGAAGAGGATTTTGGCTTTTATGAAAACAGGTGAAAAGGGGAAATGGTTTTAGCACTGGTTTTGCAGCAGCCGTTACAGTGGCAGCGCACACCCCCAGCAGAAAAGTGGCACCACCAAGCTCCTTCCTGGAACTACAGTAAGCATCTCAGCATCAAGACACCACAGGTTTGAACTGTGTCTGTGAGCATCTGTGCTTTATCTCCATTTGTTTTGTGCAGCCGTTAGCAAGATGTGTCCTAAGGTAATTCCTTCTTCGCTTTAAGCCATTTCGGCTTACAAAAGGTTTCACAGGAACCACTCTACTTTCGGATAGCAGGGAAACCTGTACAGTGATGGGTCAAATGGCAACACTGTAAATTTTACCTGGAGAAGAAAACGTAGGGTGACAGGCAGGCAGGAAAGACCTTCTTAAGAAAAACAGCATTTTGTTTCCCTTTTTATTCCACTGCTCACTCTATAAAAATAGTGGGCATATAAAATATCTAGAGACAAATACTATCATACAGTTAGCAGGTACACTCTGCCTCTCCATCTTCTAAACTATAATTCCTAAAATCAAACACCTCAAGGGCACACTTTTTAGGAAGATTTAATGTAGTAAACATAGACTCTTTATATAGTGACTACTAGAAAATGTGCAAACGGTTTAGGTAAAAAAAAAAAATCTGAGAAGCCATTTGTCTTAATCCAGTTTTCAAATCCAATTTCATAGTTTTTATTCCTTCACAGGGAATAATGAAGAGCAAATAAGAAGCATCATCAATCAAAGATGGACTCCCTAAGTTTCTTTACTTAATTCAATTTTCTGGTACTGCTCCTACCGTATTTTGCAAACAAAGCTGTTCTTTTCTACATGTGATAGTTCAGCCCTGCAAACACCCTCAGAAATAATAAACAAACAATCGGGCACATTTTCTGCCACAAATTTCACTCTGCAATATTCTTTATCCGAAGCATTTTGAATTCCAAGCAAGCAGAGACACGTCTGTATCGCAAGACCTGCACACAATAGAGAATGTGTATTTTTAGACCCTTATTGACACTTAAATCTGTTAATATTTAACTCCTACTACTGTTATAAAGGAGGAATAAGCAAACTCTCCTGCACACACAATGTTACATCAAGCACTTTAATTCTAACAGTAAATGCTGCCGAAAGGAATTCTACTTTCACTATTTTATATCACCCTTTCTAATTAATGTCAATGTGTCTTTTCCATGGGAGGGTACATACAACAGATGCACATATGTGCTATATCTGTGGATATCCACACAAATGCACACATATTCATGAGTGCAACATGCAAATACACTCATATGCATACAGACTGGCCCCCATGTTAGTATCCACTTATAAATAGAGCTTGTTGCAGTCCCCGACTTGCATGGGAATACACACAAGCAGCATCTAATCCAGTTGATTTCCTTTCATTAACTTTTGTAGGAGATTAAGATAAAATACTACAAAAAAAAAAAAAAAGCCAAGTAGACACTTCATGGAGTCTGTGATTAAGAAACACAGAAGCTAGGGGCTTCCCTGGTGGCGCAATGGTTGGGAGTCCTCCTGCCGATGCAGGGGACGCGGGTGCATGCCCCGGTCCGGGAAGATCCCACGTGCCGCGGAGCGGCTGGGCCCGTGAGCCATGGCCGCTGAGCCTGCGCGTCCGGAGCCTGTGCTCCGCAACGGGAGAGGCCACAGCAGTGAGAGGCCCGCGTACCGCAAAAAAAAAAAAAAAAAAGCAACACAGAAGCTAATGAGACAGATGGGCTGCTGCATAAAGAGAATTTCGGCACACCAGCCCACACTTTGCAGAGATTTACCGTGCTTCATGTTGCCAAGTCTTCATCATTTAGCGTCTTACTTATTTGACTCTTGTCCCTCGCACAGACCCCCTCCTATTTCTGCCTAAACCTTCTGAAATGAGGATTATTAAATAAAACAAGACAACATTCTTTTTTTTAATCTGTTATTCAAGGTTTACTCAGAAGCAATATTTACTATAAAATCATGGGGTTTCTAGCTCAACAGATAGTGGACAACTCTGTTAACAGACAGAGCTGGCTGGAAAATTTTTAGAAAAATCCCATAAACATAGAAGAATTTCCGGGCCAGAAAAATGAGGAGCTGAAAAAAAAATTCACGTATATTTTAAAATTATTCACAAGAGATTTTTCCTCTATGTGACTGGTCCTCTAGGTTATCCTCAAACACACAGGCGATCACTGTCCTAAGAACTTCTCCATAAAAACGGTGCATATTTACAGAAATGACACATGTGGAGGGCCTTACAATCCACCACCCACTTTTTATGCATTCCTACACTTGATCCTCACAGCACCCCTGTTAGATATAATTATCTCTATTTTACAGATTTAGAAAAAAAACCCTCAGATTTTAAGTGATTTCCCCAAGGTTACAAAGCAAATAAATTGTACACCTGAAACTCAAAACCAGAATGTGTTACCAAATCTCCTTTTTTTTTTTTCCACAACATGAATTTAATTTTCCTTGAATTCATTTTGGTTCTATTTTATAATAGTAGACTATACGAACTCTGCTCCTTACCTAAAGATTTTATATGCTTCTAAATGAAACTATATATTTTTAAATTTTCCCTATATATTTTTAAAATTCTCTCTTTTCTGGTTAGATTGAAATGCCCTGGCTCCTTTAGAATCTGCTTCCATTATTCCCTGGAATCTCCCTTTTGAGAGATCTGATGTCCTATTATCTGATGATCTGATTATTTCTGTGTTGATAACTCTTCCGTCTGTGCTTTTTTAAAAAATTGTTGTTGTGCACATGGCTCAGTATTTTTCAATTTTATCCACTACAACATCCGTGATCTTGCTCTAATATTAATCACAATGCTAACTTCCACTCTAGAAAACTTGAAGAATTCTCCATTTTTATTCAACTGCATTCGTCTACCAGGTACATTTCTTGAATCTTCCTCCCCAGTCACTGTTATCGCCAAGATCTTTGAATTAAGCAGTAGGGTTGTCCTTTCTTATCTGCAAGTTCATCCTGCCTGAGCCATTTAAAAAAGGTGCTTTAACATAACAACTTCTCAGTGTAGTATATTCTGATGTCATAAATACTACACCATGATATTATCCTATGCAGGGGGCAAAAGGAGGAGGTGGCTCTGAAAGACAGATCTAGTCATGTGCCAACACAGCCTGATAATTAGATCACTGGGAAAAGAGAGAGAAAACTCACAAGATTATAGCCAAATGGGCTATCAGACAAGCCCCCTCTCTGGTGTGTGTAGGAGATTGCTGACTGTGGTCACCATCGAGCTTCAGGAGCCGAAGTCCACATCATCTAACCCGTAGAGATAATCCAACTTCAGGGCACCCCATCCTCCCTTCCTGTTGCCCAGCTCTGCTTTCCCAGCTCTTTTAATTGGATTATTTTGGAATCTGCTATTTCTGTCTCACTCCTTTCCCCAAACTGTCGTATAAGTACTGCAGCTTGACTATTACACAGCTGCCAAACTTCACTCCAGAGATGGCTGTATTTCAGTGGCAAGTGAAGTGATGCTCTCTCTGTGCCATGTGAATACTAGCTTAAGAGCTTCAGCATCTGGAGGGGGTTGCCTTGGTGCAGGAAAGAAGTGTTTTGTTTTGTTTTATCATCATCACTTGAGGGGCAGGTCATTAGCTCCACCTGAACATGAAGGAGGAAACAAACCAAAAAACACTCCACACATATACACAAATGCATGGAGAGAATAGAAACGGTGGCTGGGACTTTTCATGGGTTCTTTTCTATGGGGACTTCAAAGCCTTAAAACATCAAGGATGGGGCTTCCCTGGTGGCGTAGTGGTTGAGAGTCCACCTGCCGATGCAGGGGACGCGGGTTCGTACCCCGCGTCTGGGAAGATCCCACATGCTGTGGAGCGGCTGGGCCCGTGAACCATGGCCGCTGAGCCTGCGCGTCCGGAACCTGTGCTCCACAACGGGAGAGGCCACAACAGTGAGAGGCCCGCGTACCGCAAAAAAAAAAAAAAAAAAAATCAAGGATGTAAGATGATGATGTCTTTCAGAAGCAGAAGAAGCCTCAGAGAGTAGTCCGCTCATGTTACAGATATAAAACTTGGAGGCACAAAGTGAGTACCTTGTTCAAAGCTCTCCCCTGATCCCCAGACCCAGGGCGTTCCACCTGAACTTGGGTTCAGCCATGGATGCACTCAGAGGGTCACATCTCCACCAGTGGAACCAAACACAACCCCAGCTTCTAAAGCGTATGATATCAGTACTTAATTTCTTGTTTTGTTTGGTTATATTGATTTATTTTTGATACTCAAGAAAAATCTCTACCAGAAAAAACAGAGTGTGAAGTAGCAGGGAGAAACAACAAAGTAGAATTAGTAGTAGCAGGTGCTTTAACCATGTGCCAGGCCAGGAAATGTTCTAAAAGTTGATTATGTATGTAATCTTCACAGTGACCTGTTGTCCTCACTTTAAAGAAAAAAAAATGAAAGATACAGAAGAAAGAATACTTCCAAAGAGAAAACAGGAGGCAGAGTAAATTGCCAAGTCATAGAAATGACCTTCCCAAATTTTACTCAAAACACTTAGTGAAAATCTAAATAAATATCAATGATATACTTCTCATTTAATCTAAAGACATAATCCTTGATACTGCTTGGCATCTAGAGGCATGCATCTTTTGTTTCTTGATAACTCAAACAGAAGAGTATACTACTCCCACGAATTTCTATATACTATTTCTAAATCTTACAGGGATAATGGTTCTTTCAATAATCAATGAACAATCAATGACTCGCTATCTGAACCCTAGTGAAATGAAAGGCACTAATGATATCTGAGGGGGTCCTGAGTTGGGGGAAAAGGGGACTAAATGATCTTCACGTTCCCTTCAACCTCTAAATACTATAACACCAACGGCCATAATAGGTAATATTCTAGAATTTAGAAAACATACTCAAATACTTCATCTCATTTGATAAACTCTAAGAGAAAAAAAGAGTAATTTAAAAAGTACCAAAGAATACTGACACTTTGATATTTCTACATCTAGTCATCACTCACACTTTGAATAGCACAGTTTGCCAACACTGAGAGCAGCATTAGTGTATTAGGAGGGAGCAAGTCTCTGCAGCATCCCAACGTGGAAAAGAAAAAATAAATAAATAAAACAGTAGGCTTTGGTATCAACCATTTTCTCATGTGTTTTACTGTCAGATGACAAAATATTCTACCTCATTTCATGAAAGGTAAGAGAACTATGGGAATGTTTGCACACTGACACAGTAAATTATATTATTTATAAGATTTTTCAAAGAATAAAATGCTTTATACAGAAGTCTGGTAAATTATTTTAGATACTCGAATACACTCCAAAACAGTTTTGAAAAGCTATGCCTACATATAAAACACTATGTACCCTGGAGTCTTTGTCTCTACGTTTTTCATTTTGCCATGAATAACATCATTAAAGTGTCTCAAAATAATACCTTCCCCCAAACTAGCTATGAGTTATGCAGACTACCTTCAGACTGAAGGAACTAGAGTGGAAAAGAGAAGAACATATTTATGCTAAAAGATGATTTTGGAGAAGATCTCTATTTTAAAGATTTAATGAGTATCAGTAGGGTTTCCTTAACCTTGGAAGTGTACATTGCAAATCCCAGTGTGTGTGTTGGGGGCTTGGGTGGAATGGGTTGGGAGTGGGATGGGCAACTAAACTAAACGAACTGGGCTTGTCAAAGAAAGGAAAAGTATTTGAGTAAAATATATGGTAGAAGTTAGAGCCCCAGAATAAAGCAGTTGACTAGGGAGCAATAATACAGAAGAAAAGGGTCCCTCAATGATAGTAAAGCCAAAGCCAAAAATGTAGCCTTTACCAAACCCATGTTGAAGGTCAAAGGAGATAAAATAAATCTCTAAGTGGATTTTATTATTTAAGAGACCACTAAAAGCAACCAGGAGTGAAGGGAGGAAGGTAAGAAGAACCACAATCCCACAAACAAGCTGAGTGGAAGGGTACCAAAATACTAAAGAGGCCAAGAGGTGACAACTGGAGAGACTATTTCGATCCAGAAGTTAAATCTGTTTAAAGTTAACTAAATAAAGTTAACTGTGGTTGCCCACAGAAGGGAAAATTGATCATAGAACTAATCTCGCTCTCTAACGTGAAGGATGGTGGATAAGGTAAGAATAGGGATGTCATTCTTTTGGGTGTGGTTGAAAAAAGAAAGTACCACCCTATATACCATGAGCCATCCACTCTCCTGTCTCACATGTTTATACAGTCATAGAATAAAACATCCATTTCACAATTTGTTAAAAGACAGATTATCGATAGCAAGCTTTATTTCTATTACCTAAATTGAGAGATCAGTGGCCGCATGATTTTTATGGGCTCCGACAATTGTGCATCCAAGCCAAGTTTCACACTTGTCTTCTCTCGGCACCTTCTTCACGTCCCAATCTGGTCCTGCTTTCAGTGACCACAACCTCACTGCTAGCCCCTCTCCTCTAGTTCTTTCTGCCTGCACCTTCAGGATCAACAGGTCTTTTTCTCCACTGGTTTCTCCACTCTCTCATTTCAGATGCACTCTAGACCTCCTTTTAGAATGGTCCAGATCATCTCCCCTGTTCACCCAAACCAGGTTCTGATGCTGCCGACGGTATCTGCCTTAGAAATGAAAGCTCCATCAGGGTAGGCCCGTTGTCTACCTTGTCCCATCCCATATCTCCAGTGTTTAGAACTGTGTGAGTATATCGTAGCCCCCAAACAGGTATTTTCTGAATGAATAAATGAGGGATGAATGACTAAATGAGATCAGAATTTACAGACATCATCTCAGTTTCTTCCAATTCAAAATTTGTGCTCTTACTCTGTTCTGGCAAAGCCCGAAGGCACCCCAAAGGTCCTATGGGACTCTCTGAATTGAGTTCTCAAGAATGATTTGGCCTGGTCTTGCAGAGAACTTTCCCACATGATTGCAACAATGGTCTGGTTATGGAGACAACCCAAAACTGCTGTGAAATGTGGTTAAATATTCCCCACTCTTCTGCCTCCCTAAAGAAATTTCATCCTGGTAAGCCCCTACTAATCAACGTGTCTGCATTTTTGCACACCAGCATGCACAGCTAGAGAATCCTTTCTTCCTCTCTGTTTGAGTCCCTATTGATTCTGTAGCTGGGGAGGAATCAAAGTGCTATCCAAATACCAAACATCCCATATGGCGCTGTTATCACTGCCCTTACTACGGAGATGCTCAGCCTTTCTACCTCAGCTCGCTGGAGTCTGGCAGAACACGACGCACTCTTTTGCTGACCTATATTTGCTGACACATTCATTGTCCTCTCTCCCTTTGTGAACTTATTAATTTTGTTGAAATAACATATGTACGTGCATAAACACAAGTTTCATTTTCTTATGCGTCCTCGTAATCATTACGAGGAGAATAATTTATGGTCCACTAAAGAGGAATTCTTAAGCTAAACTGTCTTAATTGGGAATTCAGATGTTCCTTTTTTACTGAAAAGTACAGAGCTGTTCAAATTAGACTGGAAATTTGGGCCAAAACAAATGTACATACACAAGACTTGCAGAGTCTCCGGTGAAAAGCATTAGCTGAAGCCAGACAAGTCGCCGTGGGTTTGTCTCCTTGATGCTAAATCACACTCTGACTCTTTTCCCTTCTACATTGCAACCTTATGATGTGGTTCAAGGGTTGAGGGACTCGCCCTTGTGAAAGGAAACTTATTTAGTAATGGGAGAACAAGATGAGCCTAGCAGGGCAGCTCATGTGTGGAGCTGGACCGTTAGAGATTCAGTGCAGCTCCAAGGGGCCAGGAAGCTGGCCTTATCCAAGGTCCTTGCTGTATCTCAGGAGTCAGGCAGCCGGGGGTGGGGATGAGGCTCTGTTCTCACATAAGGGCTGCTCCAAGGGACCCACTGGTCAGTGTCATAGACAGTTTTGACTTCATAGCTCTGTGGTGAATGGGTCTCTGACTTGCAGACTTCAGTCAGCCAGTTTCTCCAGAACTGGGATTACTCCATTAATTCTAATAAAAGCCATTCAGAAATACATTATACCTTTTTTGGATCCCAGAGGAGGATGAAACAAAGGAGGAAGAAGGGAAAAAACAGTTTTACAAGAATGGGATTGTACCATGGTTAGTGTCATACTTTGCTTTTTTTACTTTGATCGTGACCATCTTCTCATAGCATTAAATACTCTTCTGGAATAGGACTTTTAACTGATCTCATATATAGTTCCTTGTAAAAACACCCTATGAGATGGGTACTAGTATTATCTAAATTTTATAAACTTAGACTTTGAGCTGTATAGTAACTTGCCCAAGGCCATACTTCAAGAAAATAGCAGAGCTGGAGTTTGAGCCGAGGCAGTCTGGAACCTGCCGTCTTATCGACTGTGATCCACAGCCCCTGAATCATACGGTACGACCATAATTATATTTCATCCTACTCCCAATGTTCGATGGGTATATGTGTATGTATACAGACACACATATGTGTATATAGTGTTATACATACACACATATGTATGTGTATGCATACATACACACCCACACATATACACACACCTGCATATGTACATATATATATATATACACACACATACATGTATATTAACTTCAGGTCCATGTTTAATGATGGCTGCTTTTTATTAAATACCTTTTCATTCTTATTAAATAATAAAAAATTATGTTTTCCATTGAAAAAGTATGTGATCTCATGGTTGTCTAGGACCCTTCCATGCTTCTTGATTTAGTATTATTTCTCAAATGTTAACTATTGGTAAGTTTCAAGCATGCTACTGTCTACAGAAGAAAGGTTCTTCAAAATAGTATTATTTACAAATAAATGCCCCCTCCCTCACAACCACCACACCCAAAAAAGGGACACACAGAGGCACCATTTCTCAGAATCAACTGGCAAAGACTCTTTGTTTTCAAAATTCTCAGCACTGGCAAAACTATATGGAAGTAGGTCTCTCATATACTGCGCCTCTGGAAATATAAACTGGTCTGACTTTATGGGAAAGTAATTTGGCAACAAGTAGCAAGAGTCTTAAAACTTGAAAACTCTTAAATTTAGCAATTTACTGCTAAGGAAGTATCCCAAGGAAACCATTAATAATGGCAACTAACATGAAGCCATAAGAACATTCTTGGTGGCATAAAAAAAAAATAAAAAAAAAAATTAGAAACAACTTAAATGTCCAACTAGAGAAGATCAATTAAATGTATTTTAGGATATGTATTCAGTGGTATGCTATATATTTGTAGATAAATAACTGGTAATGAAAAGATGTTCATTATTGCATTGCTGAGAGGAAGAGAAAGGTTAGGTGATAGCATATGTTGCACTGTTCACCACTACCATCTGATGGTAGACTCTCTAGCTGAATTTATAAACACAATGACCAGAGTTATCCATTACTTATTAATGCCTTGTCATCATCCAAGTCAGTGAGCTCAAAATGAATAGAAGTTAATTTCTTTCCCACAAAAAAGCAAGGGTTCCATTTTTATAGAGGTGGAGAGAACAAACAGATGGAAGACACGTGAATCTACAGATGTATGTTTATGTTGTCCGTGTGTGTGCGTGTGTGTGTGAACAGACATGTAAACATCCCCACCACTATCTTAGAGATTTTACAGTCAAATAATAGTTATTTTCGGTTAAAGATTTCGGAGATATTTACCTGTACCATGTGCTTTCATCACAATGGAGAATCATAAGCAGTCAGCTCCTTCCCGGCAGATCTTTTCACACAGATTTTGCTTGAGCAGAAGGGGAGACAGTAGAGAAACTCAATACAAAAAGCCTAGACCTGTAATTACAAAAACAATATTCCCACTGAGTTAGGCAGTTTTCTGTGGTCTTCATTCACATTAGCTGAATTCTCAGAGAAGAAAAACATATTTGCATAATCTCTCTCCCTCCCTATCTCTCTCTTTCTCTCTCTCACACATGTACACACACACACACACACACACACACACACAGAGATAACACACATGAGACAATTCAGAATACCAAAAACTCAGCAAGCAGACACACAGCAGGTCCTCACCTCTGAGGATGAGAGGGCTCTGCCTGCCAGGCGGTTGCTTCCCAGCCCATCTCCTGACCTTAGGAATAACACCATCAAAATAACCCTATTCCTTCCCCTCTTTCTCTAATTGATCCCAAAACTTCTGAGAAATGAAAAACAGTTCTTCCCCAGAATCAGAAACATTACTGAATCCAACGCTTTCTAAGATTCTTTCTAGCCACAAAGGTAAGCAAGTTTGGTACATGTATTTACCATAACAGCCTGACTTTCACTTTATATTTTTTTTTATTTTATTAATTAATTAATTTATTTTGGGCTGTGTTGGGTCTTCGTTTCTGTGCGAGGGCTTTCTCCAGTTGCGGCAAGCGGGGGCCACTCTTCATCGCGGTGCGCGGGCCTCTCACTATCACGGCCTCTCTTGTTGCGGAGCACAGGCTCCAGACGCGCAGGCTCAGTAGTTGTGGCTCACAGGCCTAGTTGCTCCGCGGCATGTGGGATCTTCCCAGACCAGGGCTCGAACCCATGTCCCCTGCATTAGCAGGCAGATTCTCAACCACTGCGCCACCAGGGAAGCCCTTGACTTTCACTTTAGAAACTGTACGTGCCCCTCTGTTGATGACTCAGGTGAAGCACAGTATCACTGATACTCAAAGTCATCACGGACATTTATTGAACACTGACTGTGTTCCTGGCACTGTGCGAATGCTTTACATACAATACTCCACTCCACCGCACGCTGTGAGGTAGCTAGTAATCATTATTATCTCTCTTATTGACAAGAAAACTGGGCATTTGTAGGGCTAGCAGATGTTAAAGGCAATATTTAAGCCACTATCTTTCACGCAAGCTATGCTCATAATTTCAGTGCTTTATCACGTCTCCAAAATTGATCTGATTATCAGCACTCTTGTACTCATTATAAAAAAGTTAAATATTAATTCAATGTCACCTTATTTTTCCCCAGAGTCAATATGTCACCTACGTCTTGGCATTACTAACTCTTTTTGAATTTGATTGTCTTTTGATTTTAGTTTCCAAGCTAAACTGAAATCAACATGATCATATGTCCATCAGGAGTAAATTTATAGTTATTTCAGTAAATTTAAAATGTCGATTAATCCCAAATCCAGATGCTACCTAAAGTCGAAGTCCTACCCAAATGGCTAAATTTCATTAGAAAGAAAGCAGATAATAAAATCAAGAGCCATATGTGAATCCTTACTTTAAAATATGGAAGTAAAGAGAGGAATTTCTATATATTATGTCCATGGAATAAAAAAAAACACGTAAACATTTTAACCTATTTACAAACTCTGCCTACTATAGGTCTTAGGATGACTGCACACAAAATAGACATGAGCGTATCAAGAAATCAACAGTTATTTATGGGTCACATATTAACTTCCCTTTTGTACCTGTGTGCGGATGCCATTATTTGTTTGCACTATTCTGGTTATGCCTCTGTGCCTCTGAACCTGCCACTCCCTCTGGTTAGCATGCCTTTCCCCTCCTTGCCAACTAGAAAATGCCTACTCATTCTTCAAGGCCAACCTCCAATCTCAATTCCTTTTGATGTCTTTCTCCACCTCTCCTGAGGTTTTCCGGGGATCCAAGCAGAGGGGGTTCTGCCCCCTCCTATGTTTCCCTAGCTCAGCAATGGCACCGACATCACCCTGACATTGTCCTTTCCAAACTATGCCCCATTCCCAACCATCCAGTCACTGAGTCTGCCACCAGCACACACCCTTCTCCTTCTCTCCCGACCACCACCTCCGCTCCAGGCTGCCCACCATCCCGACTCATCTGGACTATTCTGCTGCCCTCCCATTCAGTCTCCCTGCTTCCTTCCCTGCCACCCTACAGCCCCTTCTCCTACAGCCCATCCTCAGCACCTGCCCAAAGCACTGCAGCAGCTTTCCAGAGAGCTTGGATTCTGACCATGGCTCCCAGGGCCCAGTGTGATCCAGCCCTTGCATTCTTTTCCAGCCTGCATGCAGCTCTTCTGCCTTACTTTTCATTCCTGAAAAGTACCTAGCTCTTCTAGGCCTCAGACCCTTTGCACATGATCTCCTCCTTGCTGAGACGTCTCCCCGAATCACCCACCTTCTTCATCAAATGACCTTGTACTCTTTCCTCCTTCAGCTCAGTCCTCTTCTCCTCAAGGGAGGCTTTCCTGATCTCGGCCAGGTCACTACCCCCTACTACATGCTTTTACAGAATCACTCTCTTCCTTGTTACACTGGTCACCTTCGTAATTTTACTTTTTTTTTTTTTTGCTAAATTCACGATGAATGCTTGTTTCCCCCACTAATTAGTAAGTTCCAGGAAGGCAGAACTGTGTCAAATTCTTGCTCATGCTTTTATCCTCATTGTTCAACACAATGCTAGGCATGTTATAGGCACTCACTAAAAATCTGTTGAATGAATAAATGAGAAGGGGGGGGGGAGAAGGACATCCCTTATCATAATTTAATGAGTGTTTGTTGAATCAATCTGCTGATGGCTTTTCAACACACAGAGCACAAGGTCCGCCCTCCTTAGAACAGCAGGCCAGCCTCCTTGTGATCTGACCTCAGCCACGATGGCCCTCCTCCAGCTGCACTTGACACTCAGCCCCTCTGAATCCCTGTAGCTGCCTGACCAAGCCTGCCTGGCTCCGGCTCCTGCCCACACCCTGGTCTATTCTTTCCCCTCTGCACTTTTCTCTCTGATCATCTTTTCAAACTCAGACTCACTCTTCAAGTTTCAGAGCTAGGGCTGATTGTCTGTGAAGACCTCTCTTAAACCTTCTGGGGAGCTGAGGTGCCCTTCTCCCATTTTCCTACAATACCCTGTACCTACTCCTATTAAAGCAATTATCATATTTTCTTGTACTTGTGTCTTAGGCCAAGTTCATCTCTCCCAGTACATTGCTAAGTCCCTTAAAGGCAAGAGGGGGTGGGTACTGCCTCATCCCACTCTCCCCAGAGTTTAGCATAGCAGCCTGGCACATAAATAGTCAGTAAATAAATATTTGTTGAATGAACAAAAGAAAGTTTATAGATATATGAAATATGTGTAAAGCTCCAGAGTTGCATATTTAAAATATCAATATATTATTAATATAGTATATTTAAATTATTATTAAATGTTGTGAGGCATAATGGTTACAAATTCATCTGTAAAATGGGCATAATAACACCCACCTCACACAGTAATTGGGAAAATTAAATAATATATATGTATATATATTACCATATGCATATAACAATATATAAGCATATATATGTAAAATATTTATATTCAAATAATATATAAGTATATATTATCATACATATAATAATATATATAAGTATATATATTACATATATATATAAAATTATATATAAGTAAAAAAATAATTTTTTTTTTTTTTTTGGCTGCACGGCATGCGAGATCTTAGCTCCCCAACCAGGGATCAAACCCGTGCCCCCTGCAGTGGAAGCGCTGAGTCTTAACCACTGGACCGCCAGGGAAGTCTCCATAAGTAAAATATTTAGTACAGAGTTCAGCATACTGGAAGCACTCTATAAACATTATCATTAGGACAACCAAGGTGAATTTATAATTCATGCTTCAAACTTAACAGTTTTATTTGCCAACATTTTTTCCTATTAAAACATTAATTAGCATTAGCATCTCTGTAAGGCCACAGAAAGGTGATCAGAGAGGTCCTCAGCAAACTAAGGATAAAGGAGAGTTTTATTCACTACAGCTGAAGGGCAAATTATTGTTTCAGTAATCTGCAATGTATGTGTAAAGGCACAGACACTTCAACACGAAAGAAGCATTTCTGTCCAAAAATTATCTATAAAATCTAAACGATAGAAACAACAAATATTATCATTCAAGCACTATAAACGTTTAGCTGACATAATTAGAAACGCTTACTGTGAATTATTTCTTTTGCTAAAAAAACAAGATAGTGATACATATTCATCCATTTCTTTTAATTACTGGACAGACTTTATAAATATTACGTATTTGTCTAATGAATATGCCATAAAAACGTTTGAATTAACAGCCAACACATTCCACGTGTTGTCTATTAGATGCTATTCTGATTTAGAATTGCTAAAATTTAACAGACTCTGCAAAGAGGGGGAAAGAAGCAAAATAATTCTGCAACAGGTTTTTTAGGAAAAATAATGTAAGAATGAACTGTTTACAAGTGCTACCAATACACAGTTGAGCAGAATATACTGGCAATAGTTTATTCTGCAAAGCAAACTTCTAATTTAGTCTTATATTGCTCTTTCTGTTGCACACTTGCTGAATTTAAATAACAAATACTGAACTATTTTATATATACTGCGTGCTACTGAAATATAAAGTACTATCATTATTGCATTTTGAGATTTCTATTCTCAATTCATCTTTATCTCTGTGATAAATGACAAAACCCAAAGGAAGTTAGATTTCTAATTGGGGCTTGACCATTTTCTGAGAAGTAGTAGAGTTACGAAGGGGAAATATAAAAATGCTAACTTTTTTTCTTTTTTTAATTGAAGTATAA
This sequence comes from Delphinapterus leucas, assembly GCF_059928025.1. Classification (NCBI taxonomy): domain Eukaryota; kingdom Metazoa; phylum Chordata; class Mammalia; order Artiodactyla; family Monodontidae; genus Delphinapterus; species Delphinapterus leucas. The sequence goes on from NC_143138.1 coordinate 12,803,244, forward strand.
TGGATTTACAATGTTGTGTTAGTTTCAGGTATACAGAAAAGTGATTCATCTATACGTATACATATATGTGTGTGTGTATATATATACTCTTTTTCAGATTCTTTTCCATTATAGGTTATTACAAGATATTAAATATAGTTCCCTGGGCTATACAGTAGGTCCTTGTTGTTTATCTATTTTATATATAGTAGTGTGTATCTGTTAACCCCAAACTTCTAATTTGTCTAAATTTATCTAAACTCTAAATTATCTAAATTTACTTAAATGCTAAATTCTTAACTGTTTTACCAGTAGGATACTAAACTACTTTTAAACTGAATTATAATTCTATCCATTGGGCACAGCTATTAACCAGTTTAACATAATGCAAATCTATTGTGCTTTGCAACATAATTAAGATGAAAAGGTAGGACAAACAAATTTAGCAAAAAAAAAAAAAAAAGTTTTAATTTACTTAGATAATGTTTCTCTGAATTTCCTATTAATTTCATTATCATGATGCTTGTGTTTGTGTCATAAAATCTGGTGAAATCTTAGAAATTTACAAGGCTAAATTCCTCTTTATTTATGCTGGTCCCTCAATAGGGAATGCCCTTCTTACCAATTCAAATGTTACTCTTCCTTTAAGATTCAGCTCAGATGTCACGTCCTCTGTGACATGCTTCCACATATACTGTTATTTGTTCTGTCATGTAATGAATGACCCATTTCCCTCTCTACACTGTGAGATCCTAAGAGTCATTATCAGGTCTCTGCATTTTTCATAACAAACTGCACATTCCTTTGCACATTAATATTCTCAGTAAAGACTGGTTCAATGTGTCAACGAACACACACGTTTTGACACCCTTAAGACTATGGTGAAAATGTCACTGCTTGTGATCTAAAGTTAAAGGTTAAAGAAAACAAATCCATTTTTAGTGAAATGAAACTCTTAGCATTTTCACTTCCAGATGCATCAGCATTGCATAAAAGATGCTAAAACTATTTTAGAAAACAGAATTCTGCACATTTTCCTCTTGGAGAATTAGTCTGAAAAATACCAAGCCACACAGGGGCCTCTGGGTGTTCTCAGGACAAACATGCAGTTGGGTATTGATTCCACACACTCCTTCAATGGAAATCCAGAGGAAGATTCAACCTCCACCACATGGGCATGCCACACATTACTCTAGGCAGTTGCTCAAGAGTAAGCTGAGGACCCCCTGGAGACGTCTGCCCTCGCCTTCCAAGGCTGGCCAGCACTTTAGTGATGATGCATCTGAGCAGGAGAGAACTTTGGTACCCAGAGGAGCACCACACCAGTCCTGGCATATGTTTTCCACTTTCATTGTCATTCTTATTCCCACATGGACCAATCTCTCACATATAGCCTTTTAATTTTTCAAGATTGAGCCTCTGTGATAATTTGCCTGGCTGTGTCACCTATGACATCATTATACACATGCCAAATCCCTCCTCACTCAAGGCCACGTTCTGCTCAGAAAAAAACCATGGGCAGCAAAAGAACAAGTTTCTCCTAATCTATCCAAGCTGATTGTCCACATTCGGAACTATTCATCACCATTGGGACAATAAATATGGAGTTTCCAGAAGGTCATGCCAAGCCTTATTTAATGGGCTCTCTTTTCTCCACGACCCAAGATTCTCTAGGCGTTCCGTAGGAACAGGAGTAGAGGGCTTCTGTGTCTCCTATCTCATCCCACTTCGGGGATACTGTCAGCTTCACCCTATATCCTCAGCCACCCAAAGGACCCCAAGGATTTCCCTGTCATACCACATCTTTTAAACACTCATGTGTAATGTCAAGACACTGGAGACTATGAAAAGGGACTATAGGGACTTCCCTGGTGGTGCACTGGTTAAGAATCCACCTGCCAATGCAGGGGACACGGGTTCGAGCCCTGGTCCAGGAAGATCCCACATGCCACAGAGCAACTAAGCCCGTGCACCACAACTACTGAACCTGAGCTTTAGAGACTGCGAGCCAGAACTTCTGAGCCCACACTCCACAACTACTGAAGCCCGCACGTGAAAAGCCCAGGCCCCGCAACAAGAGAAGCTACCACAGTGAGAAGCCCGTGCACCACAACAAAGAGTAGCATTTGCTCAGCACAACTAGGGAAAGCCCGTGCACAGCAATGAAGACCCAACACAGCCAAAAAATAAATTAATTAATTAATTAAATAAAATTACTTTTAAAAAAAAGGGACTATGATAGGAAATAGGTAGAATATGGGAACAACAAGGGGAAATTCTGGTTTATGCTATCACCGTAAAATATTTGTATTTTACAAATGTAATAATGTACAACATGATGACTATACTTGATGACTATATGATACAGATGAAAGTTATTAAGAGAGTAAATCCTAAGAGTTTTCATCACAAGGAAAAATTAATTCTTTCTTTTTCTTTTTGGTATGTATACGAGATGATGAATGTTAACTAAACATTGTGGTAATAATTTCACAATACATGTAAAGTCAAATCATTATGCTGTACACCCTAAACTTCCGTAGAGCTGAATGTACCTCAATAAAGCTAGAAAAAATTTTTAATCCAAAACAAATTTTTGCATTATGCAAAATTTGAAATCTACAAAAGGATGCACACAACATGTATATAATCTATGACACACAGCAATAAAATGAAAACCCATAAACGTACCATCTCATTTAAGACATTACCAGTAACGATGCATATACCTATCTGCTACTTGCCTAAGCTCTCCCCCACCTCTTCTCCAGAAGTAACCACAGTCCTGAACTTTGTATCATACCGTAAAATATATCATTTAATTTTGCTTGATTCTAAACTTTATAAATAATTGTATCTTATTATATATAGACTTCTGTGGTTAGTTTTTTTGCACACAATTTTGCTTCTAAGATTTAACTATGCTGTTGGTAGCAGCTGTGGATCGTCCATTTTCACTGCTGTATAATATCCCTTGTGTGAATTTTTCAGTGTTCTACTAATGGATTTTTAAAATTTTTAGTTTCTAGTGAGCATTTTATTTAATTATTTTACTAGAAACAATGCTGTTTCCAGTAGAAACAATACACATAAGCAAAGTTTCTCTGGGGTACTGCCTAGGAATGGATTGATTGGGTCATGGTATGTGAATATTCACTCTTACATAATGCTGCCATATTGTTTTCCAAAATGGCTACGCCAATCTACACTCCTACCAGGAGTACACCCTATCATTTTTTAAACTGTGAAAACATTTTAAAATCAAGGAGAGCTATGTGATCTAAAGCTGGTGCTCTTATTTTATTGGCCCAAGTTATGAATGTTCATAAAGAAATAAACATCGTACACCTCTCTCTCACACTGGTGAGTTTATATTTTGTTCCTCACTAAACATAGCAAATGAGAACTACTTCCTAAGATATGTTTATTTTTCCACCTTCAAATGGGGCATTAACTAGCCACTTAGACTAGACTGAGGATAAATGATTTGGGATAAATGATTTGAAGGCTCCACTTGGCTTTATTTCCCAATCATTCAATTCTTAAGCAAGGTGGCTACCAAAGGTGTCAAAGAATGATCTAGAATACTAAGGGTCCCAGGGACCAAACTGCCCACTTGGAACAGGAAGTCATGTACAAACTTAAACTACACAAAAGTATGGCAAATTGAGATAATTCTTTAATTTCCTTCAATATTAAGAGAGAAACAGAGGACCTGTATTCAGAAAATTATAAAACACTGATGAAAGAAAACAAAGATAACATAAACAGATGAAGAGATATACCATGCTTCTGGATTGGAAGAATCAATATTGTGAAAATTACTATACTACCCAAAGCAATCTACAGGTTCAGTGCAATCCCTATCAAATAACCAATGGCATTTTTCACAGAACTAGAAAAAGAAATTTTACAATTTCTATAGAAACACAAAAGACCCCAAATAGCAAAAGCAATCTCGGGAAAGAAAAACAGCTGGAGGAATCAGGCTCCATGACTTCAGACTATACTACAAAACTACAGTAATCAAGACAGTATGGTACTGGCACAAAAACAGAAATACAGATCAATGGAACAAGATAGAAAGCCCAGAAATAAACCCGTGCGCGCATATAGTCACCTTATCTTTGACAAAGAAGGCAAGAATGTACAATGGAGAAAAGACAGCCTCTTCAATAAGTGGTGCTGGGAAAAATGGACAGCTACATTCAAAAGAATGAAATTAGAACACACCCTAACAGCATACACAAAAATAAACTCAAAATGGATTAAAGACCTAAATTTAAGACCGGATACTATAAAACCCTTAGAGGAAAACATAGGCAGAACACTCTATAGCATAAATCACAGCAAGATCCTTTTTGACCCACCTCCTAAAGTAAGGGAAATAAAACCAAAAATAAACAAATGGGACCTAATGAAACTGCAAAGCTTTTACACAGCAAAGGAAACCATAAATAAGATGAAAAGACAACCCTCAGAATGGGAGAAAATATTTGCAAATGCTGCAACTGACAAAGGATTAATCTCAAAATATACAAGCAGCTCATGCAGCTCAATATCACAAAAACAAACAACCCAATCCAAAAATGGGCAGAAGACCTAAACAGACATTTCTCCAAAGAAGATATACAGATGGCTAACAAATGCATGAAAAGATGCTCAGCTGAAAAGATGCTCAACATCATTAATCATTAGAGAAATGCAAGTCAAAACTACAATGAGGTATCACCTCACACCGGTCAGCAGGGCCATCATCAAAAAATCTAGAAACAATAAATGCCGGAGAGGGTGTGGAGAAAAGGGAACCCTCCTACACTGTTGGTGGGAATGTAAATTGATAGAGCCACTATGGAGAACAGTACGGAGGTTCCTTAAAAAACTAAAAATAGAACTACCATACGACCCAGCAATCCCACTACTGGGCATATACCCTGAGAAAACCATAATTCAAAAAGAGACATGTACCACAATGTTCACTGCAGCACTATTTATAATAGCCAGGACATGGAAGCAACCTAAGTGTCCATTGACAGATGAATGGATAAAGAAGATGTGGCACATATATACAATGGAATATTACTCAGCCATAAAAAGGAACGAAATTGGGTTATTTGTAGTGAGGTGGATGGACCTAGAATCTGTCATACAGAGTGAAGTAAGTCAGAAAGAGAAAAACGAATACTGTATGCTAACACATATACATGGAATTTTAAAAAGTGGTACTGATGAACCTAGTGGCAGAACAGGAATAAAGACGCAGACGTAGAGAACAGACTTGAGAGCACAGGAAGGGGGTAGGGGAACCTGGGATAAAGTGAGAGAGTAGAATTGATGTATATACCCTACCAAGTGTAAAATGGATGGCTAATGGGAAGCAGCCCCATAGCACAGGGAAATCAGCTTGGTGCTTTGTGACCACTTAGAGGGATGGGATAGGGAGGGTGGGAGGGAGATACAAGAGGAAGGGGATATGGGGATATATGTATACATATAGCTGATTCACTTTGTTGTACACCGGAAACTAACACAACGTTGTAAAGCATTTAGACTCCAATAAAGACGTGGAAGAAAAAAAAAAAGAGAGAAACAGAGGGATAAATAACTGAAGTAGATGAAGAAAAGCCTTATGAGCTTTTATTTTAAAACAGCAAAAAATTTTTAAAAACCTTTGTAATTAGGTTTTTCCAGGCTTAGGTTTAAGGAAAAGGCTTCTTCCCTCCCAAAAGATCAAGGTCAAAGCTGGAGGCTACTCTACTGCAAGTGTGAGGTCCAAATCATCCAGTTCTACATCTTTCCCCCAGGTATCTACAGACCTGGCTGGGTCTCAGTGTAGATTTAGCAAATAAAGGGCATGAGGAGGGGCAAAGAATACAATGAACAGAACCACTTCCTGGTACAATGGTAACAACGGCAGGACAGCACCATAGCAGACCCTGAAGTTATTTGGGAGAGTAACTGTAACTAGTCTGCCTTCTTTGACTAATAGGAACAGAGACCAGGGCAACCGTCTGTGAAACCTGGTCAGCTTCACCCAATACTGTTGTCAACAGTTTCAACTTTCTTCCCCACAGCCATTTATTTTTGGTAGTAGCCACTCTCCGAATTTTAAATTATCTTGACCATGTTTTCGCATCCCTTCTCCATTCTGGTCTCTTTCCTACTGGTTAACCCCGACAAGCAGACAGATCTGTGAAAAGCAGACAGTGAGGGGAGAAGGTAGAGTTGGGCACCTTCACCTATACAATGGGTGTCTCTGAACATCTAGATGTGATAAAAAGTCAAACAAGCAAATGGTATTAATGCCTTAAGTCACCTATTTGAGATTTTCTGGTGTCTATCAGTGAGGTATTATGCTTCTTATTAGACTCCCACCCTGCTTTAATTAAGCAGGGCCAAGGGGCCTTATTTTTTTTTTTTTGCGGTGCGCGGGCCTCTCACTGTTGTGGCCTCTCCCGTTGCGGAGCACAGGTCCTGGACGCGCAGGCTCAGTGGCCATGGCTCACGGGCCCAGCCTCCCCGCGGCATGTGGGATCCTCCCCGACTGGGGCACGAACCTGTGTCCCCTGCATCGGCAGGCGGACTCTCAACCACTGTGCCACCAGGGAAGCCCCCAAGGGGCCTTATTTTAATCATACCGGTCATACCCTCTCTGTTCAGGCCAGAGAGCTGGAACCTAGTCAGGCAGTGTTAAGAGAACAGCCTTTCCTTCTTGATCAGCCTTTCCTTCCTTCCACTCCCATTGACTTTCTACTAAGAGCATTTGGTGAACAAAATTTTGATATTTAGTATCTGGTGCTGGATGCCCACAAATAGGATGAGGAAAAAAAAAATGTGTCTGTAACCTCAGGTGAAATTCCAGATTATGAGACAGCTTTCAAGATTGGCAAAAACACTAAAATCAGGGACTTCCCTGGCAGTCCAGTGGTTAAGACTTCACCTTCCAATGCAGGGGGTGTGGGCTCCATCCCTGGTGGGGAGCTAAGATCCTACGTGCCTCGTGGCCAAAAAACCAAAACATAAAACAGAAGCAATATTGTTAACACATTGAATAGAGAATTTCAAAATGGACCACATCAAAAAAGAAAATCTAAAATAAGAAGGTACTAAGATCATCCCATTTTACAGGATCCCTTTGTAACACTGACACGTAAAGATCCTATTAAAACATAGTCATCTGCCACAACTACAAAAAGCTTTTATTTAAAATGACGTTGTATTCCGAGGTTATGTTAAAAGTGTGTCTGGCTTTCTATTCAGCGACTAGATGATCTGTTCAGGAGAATTGTTGTACTTCGTTTTAAGTGCTTAAGGAGGGACTAATTAGTCCTCCCCCTCCCCCCCCCCCCCCCGGCCCTTTAAATTCCTATGGGGAATGAGGTCATGCTCAAAGCACCAGGTGGAGGTCTCCTCAAACACTACAGCAGCGCAAAGGGCAGCGCTTTCCTGAGGCAAAACAGGTATGAGGACAAATCTTCCGCCAGGGCTATGTTCTTCACTGGCAGGCACGGAGAACAAAAAAGCTAAGCTTTGGGGCTTCCCTGGTGGCGCAGTGGTTGAGGATCCGCCTGCCGATGCAGGGGACACAGGTTCGTGCCCCGGTCCGGGAAGATCCCACATGGCGCGGAGCGGCTGGGCCCGCGAGCCATGGCCGCTGAGCCTGCGTGTCCGGAGCCTGGGCTCCACAACGGGAGAGGCCACAATAGTGAGAGGCCCGCGTACTGCAAAAAAAATTAAAAAGCTAATCTTTTAGTATAAGATCTTGCAAAGGACCTGTTCTGACGCTGGACCACCCACCCACGAGTTCATCCCCTCTCCTCCACTTACTGCGCCACGCGGTCCCTTCCCGCTCCCTGATTGGCTGTCCCCTCAGCCCAGGCGCACACCTCCAGGGAGCAGGGTGGAAGTTGGGACCCAGGGGCTGCTGCTCCAACCCCAATCCTTCCTCCTCCCCATCTGCATCCCAGCACCCACAGGGGAGTGCCACGCTCTGGGACACCAGCCCACAGTGGCTCCGTGGCAGCATGCCAGTGGTTTGAGCTCCTACTCGTTTCTACAAGAGCCATGGCAAGCAAATTAGAGGTTATAAACACCTCCGGCGGAAGGAGGAAAATTCCTTTGGGCTTTGTAAGGGAACTTCGTCAGCGGTGAGTGTCTCCACAGTAGAAAACAGATGTGCTCACCCAAGCCCCTTAACCCTGCTGGCATGTGTGGACCGCCCCCTCTGTTGGTTACAATCAAGGCAGCAGGGCAGGAAAACATTTCTTGGGGAAGAATGTCTCTCATGTTCAAGGTCACTGTGGGCCCCCAGATAAGCAACATAAAGCTATTTTCAATGTAGGTAAAGCATATTCCTACATGCAGTGTTGCCAAATTCATTTTGAGAGAGGTGGCTGGAAGTAAACTATTTTGCTCCCAACACGGGTTAAAGTTTTATTAGAAAACCAGGAATGCACACATCCCTGGCCAAGGGACAGCAAAGAGAAACAGTTGAGTTCTAAATTGTGCTGGAAATAGAAGCAAGGGAGCAGTCTAGGATTAACTAAAAGCAGCAGTCAATTACGAACGATGCTTTGATGCATGTTACACAGCTTGTCACACCTTGCAGGGGCTGGTTGCCAGGGGGTGTGGCTTTCAAATCAAAGCCCTCCAAAAAGTCATGGATACCTGAAATTCCATAATTAGAGTCTTTCCTTTGGTTTAAAGATTCCCTCTCTCTCTCTCTCTTTAAATTTCAGAATAATATGCTATCTTGGAAGTGGAATATCCAGACATCCAAAAAAAAGAAACACACACACAAACATATATGCAAAGAGAACAGGTTTTGAATTAAAGCTGAGCTTTACCACTTTCCAGCTCTGTAACTTTGGGGAAGTTATTTATTGGCTTGACTCTCAAGTTCATCAGCTGTGAAATGAGACAAACACCTGTCTCAGAAGGTTGGTGCAAAGTTGAAGTTCAATTATGTACATAAAAGTATGTGGCCCACTCATAGCAGACATTCAGACACTAGTTTTCCTCTGCTTTTTTACAGAAGAGGTCATAATAGGGGAACAAGTGAGGACAACATGAGGACGCTGGCTTCCTGATGTGGAAATGATGGGAAGGTCAGCAGAGATGGAGATGGGGGTGGCAGGAGAAAGGGCCACCTGGGACCCAGTGACAGAATGTTTCACAAATGTGCTGAGGTCAGCTTCTGCTCAAGGGCACGTGGTGGCTGCAGGCTGACATTTATTTGCAATGTAGACTGGCTGGCAAGCTGTGAACCTAGAAACTGGCCTTCGCCAAAGAGCCATGCCTAGCCCCTCCCAAGGCTCTCCCATGCTTGGTGTCCAGCTGGGGAAACGAGGCATTGGGGAACATCTGAACAGCTGGTCCTATGGGGTCACCTGCAAGGGCATGGGTTAGGTGAAGCTATGAGCGGGTGGCAGGCAGGGAAGCCAGTAGCAGAGATTAAATGTAGCTTCCAACTTGCTGAAGCCCAATGATGTCAGTCAGACCCCACTGACCCACAGGCCAGGTCAGTGGGGCCGGAGACTTTCCTGCCAACTTACCAAGGACAGGCCCCACACCAAAGTGTGTAGCCAGAGATGGTTTTCTTTTCCTAGGCATCAGTATCTCCACACTTAGGGACCACCCCTTAGCTCACCCTGGAAAGCCAGCCATCATTGACTTCCAAGGCGTGAGCTAAGCAATCTCACCAGTCTCTCAGGTGAATGGACCAAACAGAGAGGTCTAAAAATGGTAGGAGGGGAGGGGCTCTAGAGCAGGCTGAGGCAGAAATATATTTTTAGGCTGAGAAGAGTTTTGAAATCTAAAACGCTTCTAGGCAGAAGATAAACCGTCCCCAAATTTCCTTCTATAATTGCTGCCCATAAAAATAAGCTTAACCTGAACAAATAGGAAGGAGAGAGGGATTTTTAACAATAAACAGTAACAGCTAATACAAGTAACAGGGACATTATTTAGAAACATTAATAGGTCAGGGGACCAGCCCTTCTGTTTCCCCAAAAGGCCTCCTTGGAGCACTGTGACCTGCAGACCACATTTTGGAGATCACTAAACCGACAGGGTTTACTGCTGTAGTGGTTACTGGAGTGGACTTCAGCAGATTCACTTTTAGAAAATTTCAAAATATAGAAGTGGGAACAGCAATATACGTGCATGGAAATCTTGTAAGTGGTTCATTGTGTTTTTCTTTATGCAACTGTAGTGAATTATTGGCCATTATTTTCTATCTAATAATCAAGATGAATAACTTTGGGTTGATTCATTCTGTGTATTATCTATTACAAATGTGAAAATTCCAGTTAACCTTTCCCTAACCCCCAGTATACTTTTGGACCATTCCCTCCTTCCTTCCTTTGATGAGTTGAGTGCGCAAAGAATCTGGCATCATTTTTTTTTTTTTTTTTGCGGTACGCAGGCCTCTCACTGTTGTGGCCTCTCCCGTTGCGGAGCACAGGCTCCGGACACGCAGGCTCAGCGGCCATGGCTCACGGACCCAGCCGTTCCACAGCATGTGGGATCTTCCCGGACCGGGGCACGAACCCGTGTCCCCTGCATCGGCAGGCGGACTCTCAACCACTGCGCCACCAGGGAAGCCCTGGCATCATTTTAATACTAGTTGAGCAAAACCATTATGGAAGGTAAATAAAAGCTTCATACATACAATGCTTCCCAAAGCCAAAGGAAATGATTTTGGAGTATACACATCACTGATTACATTCCATCAGCAGAGATAATTAAAAGTTGACTATAGAATAATATTAAACAGCAGGCACAACTTTTTGAAAATTTCTCCCTGGTATTAGATATGCAGAAACACCAACTGAATGTTCGACGCTAATCACATTCATCTCTTCTTAAGAGCAGAGTATAATAAGTGGGTAGCCTAAATGGAACGCTTTGAACAGAATGCTTCACGATTGTCTGATTAGTCTAAATTTAAAACTCCAACAAAGGCAAGGATTATTCTTCTTGAGGTTCAAGATGCACGAGGATTTGGTAATGAAATTCCTTTAGGAGAGCAAATAAAAAAACCTGCTATCTACAAGCTGCCAGTGTTTTATGTCTGTATAGTGTTTTTAAGTCAAAGTCACCATTCATCCAATGATAAATGTTTGTTTGAATAAATGAGTCAAAGAAAAGCCCTCAAAATACAAATTTAATCGCCTCTAAGTTATGAATCAGGCAAAGCAATTTTAATCATCCCCAAGCGTACAGGCTGAGACAGGTTAAATGTTGGCTCTCACCAACCAGGCCAAAGCCAGACCTGGAAACCGAACTCATGTCCTTTGATTCTTAGAAAATGACCCAGCTGTTAGGGCCTGTTGCTTAGCTGCCTCACTGCAAACTCTCAATACAATTGGGAATGCATGTTATCTAGGCCAGGTGAGGTAAGATGAAGGAAGCATAACAAAGCCGGGCTTGTTCCTGAAATTATTACAGGTAGTCACACACACAGAAAAAGGAAAAGCCCCATCAAAACGCTAAAATTAAAGATTAAATTCTTAATGTCTTCACTCTAATGAGACACCTAGAGTAAATTGCTCAGTGCTAGAATTGATACTATACCAAGAGTGAGAAAAAAATGAGCCTGCAGGATACTGGATGAGAGGTGGAACCTGGAGTTTCCCCAGGGGGCTTCAAGTTTATTCTTCCAGGAACACTGGTAACACCCATCTTTTTTCCATTGTGACCTTCTAACAGGATGCAATCCCTGAGCCAGCTAGACACTTAAAATCTATTTGTTTCAATAACTCAGAGGAGAAATGTAACTAGAAGATTTTTTGCAAGTGGGATCTATTTGGCAAGCAGAATCTGTTTCTATGAGAAAATTCTCATGCATTTCAGAGGGAGGGTTCTCAAATCGTAAATCTTGAAGTTTTCAAAATTCATGCCAAGGGAATGAATATCACCCCCATGCTAAGCTATCCTTGGTGAGCTAAGCATAAGTGGCAAAGCACGTGCCCCAGCATCTATTTTTCTGATCCCAGAGGAAGGTGAAACAGAGCCGTCCAGACTCAAATCGTAAAGTAGGTAAAGTCTGTCACAGGATCCGCTCCCTCTCGTCCCCTAAGGTGCCTCCCCTTAGGCCCCAGGGGTTTCTGCTCTGTCCGTAGCCTTTTCCACCCCAAGCTGTGGACGGTAACACCAGTGAGGCATCCTATTGTTTCAATACGAATATAGTCATTCATTGTTTTGCCTCCTAAAAAATATTCGTTTAAACCTTTTCACTTCTAAATTGAGGAATCAAAAGCTTTACTTGCCTTTAAATTCCAGCATCAGCTAGCAGCCAGCCTTCTGAATTGGGAGACAGGATGAGGTAACTCCCCTATTTGTAAAAGCTTATTTTGTTTCATGTGCAGGCCTGCCGTAAAGATGGAAATCCATTGAAATCGCAGGCGGGGTTCATACGCCACTCTGACCGTGGGCAAAAACTCTGTAACTCAGCCTCAGTTACTCACGTATAAAATAGGAATTATTATTACAGATTATAATATTATAACAATTATGAGTCAATGAATATAAAGTAGCTGGCACATTGCTATCCTAAAGGCTAAACTATCCTCGGAAGGGACACAGTGGTTCCCAAGTGCAGCTAAATGCAGCCCCGGGTTGATCCAGCCACATCTGCTAAGGGCCAGAATCCCTGGGAACTCAAGAGCCTCATTCTTACCGGTTTCTCAAAGCTTCTGGCCTCAGGCCATGGAGCCAGGCGCCCCCTAAAGGCAGGCCTGGGGTTAGTCCTTCTCTGGTACTGTTCTTTTATCGGGCTCTTTTCCTGCCTGAGAGCATCTCAGCCCTTTCCCACTCCTCTCCTCCCCAGCGCCCTGGTCCCGGAAGCCTAGAGATACCGTGCCATTCCTCACTGTGCCACCCCCTTCCCAGGCCCCACCCTCTACCCTGTAGCAGTGTAGACATAAACTCAACATGCACTGGGAAACCCCAAAATTCGTGTGACTGGTTTTACTGCAATACTCGCTTTATTGGGGAAGTCTGGGACCGAACCCGCAGAATCTCTGAGGTCTGCCTGTAATGAATTTTTCATGGGGAGACCCCCAAGAGCCCCCCCCCAGTTGAGTTTACACAGCCTTGAGCCCCTGGCACCCAGAGCCTGATTTAAAACAAATTTCCCACGAGGAAAGGCACATTTCGAGGTGAGCAGATGACCCAGCCGAGAGAGAGGCCCCAGCACTGTGAATGGGAGTCAGGGTGGGGGGGACTTGCAAAGCACTGGGTTTGGCTCACCCTTCTTGAGGAGGTCTGAGCTAAATTTTACAAATCAAATATCACCATTTTGGCGAGGTTTGGAGAGGTAGGAGAGGACGAAACCACAAAAGAACCGGGAGGCTTCGACCAGAAACGGGGAGGCATGGATGCTGAGTAGGGCAAACGGGCTGCCGGGCAGAGACTGGCCTGGAAGCTGCAGTGAAGGGAGAGAAATAACCGGACTGGGGCAGAGGTCGGGGTAGGGAGGACACCCCAAGGCGAGGTTCACGGAAGGCAATGCAGGGGATGCTTGGAAGAAGCACCCCGGGAGCTCTCAGTCACAACGTCGGCGGCATGAGGGATGTGTCTCTGCAAAGGTTCTCCAGCTCAGCATCTGGAAGCACAGTCTCCTTTAGGAGCAGAAGGACCTGGTGGGAAGGGCTACGGAAGCAGAATCCACAAACCAGGGGTCTCCTTGTCTGGTCCTCTCCTGGGATAAGACCTTGCAGAAGGGAGACTGGTCAAGGCCCTTTGACCAGGTCTGAATATGGCAAGAAGACAATGGGGAACAGTTGCAAGCGCTTCCCAAGAACCCCTCAATAAAGAGAGAAAGAAGGGCAGGGTAAAGAAAATGCTGCGCCCTTGGGTTTGGGAAGAGGTGGATACGGGGAGGCCCAGCTGTTACAGGTGGGACCCAGGATGGGTATATGTGATACTAGGTGGATTACATCCATGCACATGTATGTATCATATTATATACTGTATCTGGAGAAAGAAAACTGCACTAATTATAGACATCAGAAAGCAAATCAAGGAGTGAAAAATGATCAAAATTATTTTAATTGTGTAAAAGTAATACAGATTAGAGTCATTTACGTGAACTGCTTCCACTAATGCCCAATGACCATGCAGCACAATATCAGTGAAATGTATCATGAACTGTGTACTCGATTAACTCGTGTAAGTTACATTTTATGACAATACTGAATTCTGTTTTATATGTTCAGGCTTCTGATTTTGTGATGCATATAACTGCAGTGTCTGGGAGCTAGAAGGGACCTTAGGGACATCCCTGACTCTAACCCTTTCATTTAAGATGAAACGGAGGTGAAGAAGCCGGGGTTTAGAGAGGGTACGGCTTTCCCGAGGCCACAGGAGGACTTGTGTAGAGCAGGGGATACAAGAGCTGCTCGTGATACCTGCCCCGCTGTGCGCCCGGACAACACAGCAGGGACGCAATCCCTTTCCCCACATTCTGCAACACCATCTGCTCACAATTCAGAATTATTCAAGGAGCTTGGAAAAGAGGCAGGATGCTTGGGGGAATGGGATAAGCTCAGGAATAGAGATGTTGGCGCTTTCAGTTAAGAGACTTTTGATTGATGTGATCGTTAGAAGAATTTACAGTCTCTCTCTGTTAAGAAAATCAAGAGGAGAGTCAGCACGGGACAGTAGGAAAAACGTAGTTTATCCAGTCGAAGACCCTAGGATGAGCCGCAACGCTTACTAGCTGTGTGGTCTAGGACAAGTTATAGAAACTTTCCAAGCCTATATTCCGCCAGCCATAAAATGGGCAATAATGGTACTTATTCAAAGAGTTGTGAGATTAGATGAAATTATATATTAAGAACATCTAGCACAGCACGTGTGGCTCAATCAATATTCAACATTCTATCTGTATTTCTTTACTATAGTCTCCTCGCCTGGTGCCACTAAGAAAGTCTCACCTTTGAACATACTGGGTGGGTAACTGGATGACCAAGGCCAGGTATATGTTATTTCACAGATAACCTTGTAAACCTCGTTCCAAAGTGTCAGTGTTATATTCATGGATAACTTCAAACCAGAATGTCAGCGTGGAAACTCTAAGGGAGAGTTGTAAAAGCCAAGTCTGTTTCCAACTGGCATGTGAAATGTCAGAACACAGGCAACCTTGATCAATCATTAGGAACTTCCTCTTGCTTTCCATTAAAATGTCCTTGTAGAAAACAAAGACACCACAGTTTAAGGGTATCCCCAAATTGCCTTCTTGATCCCTGATGGGAATCCTTGCTCATTTTCACATCCAAAGTCCTCTAAAAAATCGATCAAACATCTTAACGTGGTTAACCACAGGAAGGCAGCTCACAACATGTCCTTCTGGGGATACATGAACTGGTTTGAAACGTCCAAGGCTGCGGAAGAGTAAGGCACTGCCCCGTCCACAGAGAAAGACCCCTCGACCCATGGTGAGCCCACAAGATTCTACGTCTGTCTTCTTATCACGCCTCCTCCCCACGTATAATTCTATCAGTACATGAGAGATTAAAGTCTCAGGGAAAAACGTCAGGAGTCTGTGTCTTACGCTATCAACAAATCCCCAGCTGACACTGCTACATGCACAGTGACATTTCAGTAGAAGCCTCTGATTCTGTCTGCAGGCCTGAACATTAGTCCAGGTCTCTTCCCACACTCCCAGCAATACTGCCTTCCCTCTGTTCTAGAACTGTCTGTGACCTAGATGTTCTGGCAAGCAAGTAAGCAAACCAGCTCTACCTCTGTCTTCTCTCTCTCACACTCTCTCTCTCTCTCTCTCTCTCTCCCCAAGGTTTTTCTTTCCTGAGTCACCTTTGTTGCCAATAATTGAAGCTGGACCAGCGAAAGGGGAGAAAACCCAAGCCAATAAATCAGGCTCCTCTGGATCCATTAAGCCCCCGCCCATCCTCTGCCCGTGTGCACTTCACTTCACTTTTGTTGCTTCTGACTCTATTATGTTCAGATGTGAAGAAAACTATTTTCTTCACTCTGATTCAAAGATATGACACTGTTGTTGTTTCTCTAAAACGCGCTGGCATTCTTGCTCTTCCTTCTAGGAGAGGGACTTCAAGGATCACTGAGGCTTCTGGGGTGAAGCAATCATCTGCTAGGCTGAAGAAACGGAACCTATAGCGGCCACTCGCTGCCAGGAAGAGTGCACAGCGTGCGACAGGCATCTCTCGGAATCACCAACATCACTGAAGGTGAAGGAGCCGGTTGCTGCTCAGGTGTTCTGCATCTAATTCGACCATGCAGCCTGAACCTAGTGAGGACCATTACAGGATAAAGGATACAGGTGTAGCTAAAACCCAGTGCAGCCAAAATAAATGAATAAAATAAACAATAAATAAATAAAATAAATAATAAATAAATATGTTTTAAAAAAAAAAAACAACAGAAAGCACCAAGGAACTTCCCTGGCAGTCCAGTGGTTAAGACTCCATGCTTCCACTGCAGGGGGCATGGGTTTGATCCCTGGTTGGAGAAATAAGATCCCACATGCTGCGTGGCATGGCCAAAAAAAAAAAAAAGAAAAAGGAATACTAGGAAACTTGAACATTTAAAAGAGAGAGTTACTGGGTTTCCTTGGTGGCACAGTGGTTAAGGATCTGCCTGCCAATACAGGAGACACGGGTTCGAGCCCTGGTCCGGGAAGATCCCACATGCTGCAGAGCAACAAGCCCGTGTGCCACAACTACTGAGCCTGTGCTCTAGAGCCCATGAGCCACAACTACTGAGCCCGCGTGCCACAACTACCGAAGCCCGCGCGCCTAGGGCCTGTGCTCTGCAACAAGAGAATCCACCGCAATGAGAAGCCTGCACACCGCAACGAAGAGTAGCCCCTGCTCGCCACAACTAGAGAAAGCCCACACGCAGCAACGAAGGCCCAACACAACCAAAAATAAATAAATAAATAAAATAAATTTATTTTAAAAAATAAAAATAAAAAAAGCAACAGTTACAATGTTAATATAAAATCAGAATTAAACACTGAAAGCATTAAACAGGAATGGCATTTTTCCTGACAAGGGGTACATTCTAAAGAAAAGTTAAAATTGTATGTGCCAAGATAACATAGCTTGGAACTATATAAAGGAAAATAAGCAGAGACTGAAAGACACACAGTAGAGTTGTTGAGCTACCCCACTGCTGTTAGTCCTAGGAAAAGTAAGCAGATGGAAATTTAATAAAGATACAGAGAAGTAGGGTAAAATAATAAATAAGGCTCATCTGATGACTAGATAAACCTGGTAATTAGAGCATGCATCTTCTGTACTGGGACTCATGGAACATTAACAAAAACTAAGCATGTGTCAGGATGTCAAAGAAACTTTACAACGTCTTGATATTCTGTGACCACAATGCAGTAAAATACTCCACAGTAATAAACAAAAGCATAAACAATTCAAATAAACATATACATTTAAAAAATATTCTTTTAAAGAGGTTTAGAGTCTGAGAAACACTAAATTTTGCAATGGCAGATTGAGACAATAAAGATAAAGAGAACATGATATATCAAAGTACAGGCAACCAATGCTCAGAGGCAAAGACTTGAAATATTCTCATCATGAAGAAAAACTTGGGACTTCCTTGGTGGTCCAGTGGTTGAGACTTTGCCTTCCAATGCAGGGGGTGAGGGTTCCATCCCAGGAGCTAAGATCCCACATGCCTCATGGCCAAAAAGCCAAAGCAGAAGCAATATTGTAACAAATTCAACAAAGACTTTAAAATTTTTGAAAAAAAGAAAAAAAGCTCAAAATGAAAGAATCAACTCAAGAAATTAGAAAAGGGAATTGAACCTAGGGAAAGCAAAATGAAGGTAAAAAACACAAAAATAATGACAGAAACGAGTTCAAAATTTTAAACAGAACAGATTTCAAAAGACGGTCCTTAAAAATATCCCTAAGTAAAATAGATTTACTGTTAACTAAACGACTGCTCCAAAGAAAGAACAATGAAATCAAATTAAAAAATGAGAAGTAGGATAAAACTAAAAATATTGAGGATATTTTCAATTTTAAGAATGTGTAATACCTGACTTTCTGTTAATAAAATTTTAAATATAGAAATGGCAGATTTTCTAGAAAAATTAAAATCTTTGACATGGCATTGGAATGTTTTAGAAGAAATGAAAGCTAAAAGCATTAAAATGTAGGAGACAATATTTTCATTATTAGAAATGCTATTATTGCCTAATTAGAACATCTAAGGGAGTTAGCCGCAAGACTTCTAGAACTTAGTGAAGTCAATAAGATGGCCAGTTATTAGAAGATTCACATGTGTGCATGCATGCACACTGACACACACACACACACACAGTTTTTCTATAAACCAGCAATAAGCTAAAAATATAAGGGAAATAAAGATCAAATACACAATTATAACCAACACTGTAAAATCTCTAAGGAAAATTTAAGAACTCATATCCTATGAAAACAGGAATGTAAACGAAGGGACAATGAAAGTCTTGAATAAGACTATGTAAATACATGGATCAAAAATAGTAGGGGTGGGCTTCCCTGGCAGCGCAGTGGTTGAGAGTCCGCCTGCTGATGCAGGGGACACGGGTTCATGCCCCGGTCCGGGAAGATCCCACATGGCGCGGAGCAGCTGGGCCCGTGAGCCGTGGCCGCTGAGCCTGCGCGTCCGGAGCCTGGGCTCCGCAACAGGAGAGGTCACAACAGTGAGAGGCCCGCGTACTGCAAAAAAAAAAAAAAAAATCTACAAACAGTAAATACTGGAGAGAGTGTGGAGAAAAGGGAACCCTCTTGCACTGTTGGTGGAAATGTAAATTGATACAGCCACTATGGAGACCAGTATGAAGGCTCCTTAAAAAACTAAAAATAGAACTACTATATGACCCAGCAATCCCCCTACTGGGCATGTACACTGAGAAAACCATAATTCAAAAAGACACATGCACCCCAATGTTCACTGAAGCACTATTTACAATAGCCAGGACACGGAAGCAACCTAAATGTCCATCGACAGACGAATGGATAAAGAAGATGTGGTACATACGTACAATGGAGTATTACTCAGCCATAGAAAGTGACAAAATTGGCTCATTTGTAGAGACGTGGATAGGCCTAGAGTCTGTCACACAGAGTGAAGTAAGTCAGAAAGAGAAAAACAAATATCATATATTAACGCATATATGTGGAATCTAGAAAAATGGTACAGATGAACTTATTTGCAGGGCAGGAATAGAGGCACAGACGTAAAGAATGGATGTGTGGACACAGGGTGGGGGAAGGAAGGAATGAATTGGGAGATTGGGATTGACATATATACGCTACCAGGTGTAAAACAGATAGCTAGTGGGAACCTGCTGTATAGCGCAGGGAGCTCAGCTCCGTGCTCAGTGGTGACCTAGTTGGGTGGGATGGGGGCAGGGAGGGAGGTCCAAGAGGGAGGGGATATATGTAGACATATAGCTGATTCACTTTGTTGTACAGCAGAAACTAACACAACATTGTAAAGCAACTATACCCCAATTTTTTAAAAAAAGTCAGTGATATCAAATAGTAAAAAACAACAAGATGTAGTAACTTATCAAATTGGCAAGGTTTTTCTTTTTTCTTTTAGGTAAGAAGTGGATTTATTTAAAGAGAAACACACTCCACAGACACAGTGTGGGCCATCTCAGAAGATGAGAGCGCCCGGCAAGGTTTTTCTATGTTTCTGTTTTTTAATTATAGTACTTAGTGTCGTCCAAGAGTGCAGAACATGGACACTCTTTTTCCCAGTTGTTGAATGCTAAAATACAGTACTTGAATAATATATATCAAAAATTGTATAAAGGCTCTTACTGTTTGGGCCAACAGTCCTAGTTCTAGAAAGGAATCCTAAGGAAACAATCAGAAATGTCCAAAAAAGACAGACGTTCAAGAAAATCCAGCACAGCCTTACTAACAATAGCAAAAAATCTAGAGAATTAAATGTTCAGCACATTAGGTTACTTATGTAAATTATAGTATCTATTAGAAATACGAAATGATACAGGCAATAAAATCATGCTATGTGGGATTGAAATGGCAATGCAACATGTTCATAACATATGGACCAGTGATAAAGATGCCTCACAAATAGTCCAGTCAGTGTGATCCCTTTGTTGAAAAATGTATAATGTCTAGAAACACTAAAAATGTCCATAGTTATCTTGTGGGTGATTTGCCCTTCATTCTCTTCTGTATTTCCAGTCTTTTTTCTTTCTAAATGAATATACTTCACTTCTGTGATCAGGGGAACAAGAGACGGAGCAGTGTCCATAGCGCACTTAGTACAGTACCTGGAACATAATAAATGCTCAATGAATATTAGTATTGGGTTGGCCAAAAGGTTCATTCGTTTTCTTCCATAAGATGGCTCTAGTAGCACTTAGTTGTCTTTAACTTCATTCAAAACCATTTTGTTAGACTGCATCTGACAACTGTCATATCAGCGTGCATTTAAAAAAAGACATCAAAATTTCGAATTTTTGTGTAGCCATTTTAATATTGAAGACGGCAGGAAAATAGCAACATTTTCGGCATATTATGCTTTATTATTTCAAGAAAGGTAAAAACGCAACCGAAATGCAAAAAAAGCTTTGTGCAGTGTATGGAGAAGGTGCTGTGACTGATAGAACGTGTCAAAAGTTGTTTTCGAAGTTTCACGCTGGATATTTCTCGCTGGACGATGCTCCACGGTCAGGTAGACAAGTTGAAGTCGATAGCGATCAAATCGAGACATTAACTGAGTACAATCAATGTTATACCACGCAGGAGATAGCAGACATACTCAGAATATCCAAATCAAGTGCTGAAAATCATTTGCACCAGCTTGGTTATGTTCGTCGCTTTGATGTTTGGGCTCCACATAAGCTAAGCGAAAAAAACCTTCTTGACTGTATTTCCGCATGTGATTCTCTACTTAAACGTAACGAAAACGTTCAGTGTTTAAAACAATTATGACGGGTGATGAAACGTGGATACTGTACAATAATGTGGAATGGAAGAGACTGTGGGGCAAGCGAAATGAAACACCACCAACCACACCAAAGGCCAGGCTTCATCCAAAGAAGGTGATGTTGTGTATACGGTGGGATTGGAAGGGAGTCCTCTATTATGAGCTCCTTCTGGAAAACCAAACGATTAATTCCAACAAGTACTGCTCCCAATTAGACCAACTGAAAGCAGCACTTGAAGAAAAGCGTCCAGAATTAGAAAACAGAAAATGCATAATCTTCCATCAGGATAACGCAAGACTGCATGGTTCCTTGATGGCCAGGCAAAAACTGTTAGAGCTTGGCTGGGAAGTTCTGATTCATCTGCCATATTCATCAGACACAGCACCTTCTAATTTCCATTTATTTCGGTCTTCACAAAATTCTCTTAATGGAAAATATTTCAATTCCCTGGAAGACTGTAAAAGGCACCTGGAACAGTCCCTTGCTCAGAAATATTAAAAGTTTTGGGAAGATGGAATTATGAAGTTGCCTGAAAAATGGCAGAAGGTAGTGGAACAGAAGGGTCAATACGTTGTTCAATAAAGTTCTTGGTGAAAATGAAAAATGTGTCTTTTATTTTTACTTAAAAACCGAAGGCACTTTTTGGCCAACCCAATATTATTTTGGTTTTAGAACAACAATTACACACTCCCCCTTTCAAAAACACTTTTATAATAGAAGAAACTTTGAATTTATTCCTATACCAGAGGAAAACTAGAAGTCTTCAAAGGTTGTATCATCTCCAAATTGTTAAATATTCATATTTACTCCCTTTCCCCTTTTCTCTCTCTCTCTCTCTCTCTCTCTCTCTCTCTCTCTCTCTCTCTCGCAAACACTCACACACACACACACACACACACACACACACAGATTAAGGTCCTCATGTCCTAGAATCCTGAGAAGTTTTGGGCAACAACTAATATGCAGCCTTAATGGAGATCATTTGAGCTCAGCCAACAGTCCACCATGGTCAACCAAGGTCAGAAAGAGATGGCTTTGATAAAGAAGCCAGATAACCTAGGAGAACAGAGGCTGCTGATAACCAACTGGCCAACATGTGATCCAATGAAAGGCTTTTATTGTTCCGTGGCACACATGGCTTTACAGCTGGGTGAGTAAAGCACTGGGGAAGGAGCCCCAGACATGGAGTCAGGACACCCAGGTTCTAGGACCCCCACCAACCTAGGTTCTAGGACCATACATTCTCCTCAGTGACCAAATGAGGACTCTCCAGAGCCCCCATCAAGATCTGGGGTTCTATTAAAAAGGGTGACACCCTCGAACATTAGTTGTTTTATTTGTAACTTCAAAGCCGGCTCCTGTATCCCAAAACAAGCCAAAAAAATTAAAAGAATAAATAAAGCATTCCGGGCATCCATAATATTTATTTCGCTTTCTCCATCCGTGTTATTTCAGTAAATCTAGCAGGGGTAGAAAAGTGACAAATGAGTGCAGATTACAAGGCAGCACATGTTCAGGACAAGGTCATTAGATGCCATCAGAAACGGTCTAATGACACATGCATTTGGGAGATAACACAGCTCAGTGGGTTATCTATGAATCGTTCCCACTCGAAGTCTCATCTACTGCTCTCACACAACCACTGTGGTCACTGAGCCTAGACAATGGTGCTGAACGGGGCATAGGATGTTAGCTGGAGAAGGCAAGATGACCAAAAAAAACCCACCAAAATTGGCTGAATCTGAAATGGGGAGGGGGGGATCTTTGCACATGCAAAACATAAATAGTCCTAAAAGGGGACATAATTATTTGTTATGAAGATGCATTCAGGGGCATTCATCTGAAAAGAAGGAAAGATGCTCTATGCAAAAAAAAAAGTCACATCAGAATCAGTGACAGATGACAGAAGGCAGAAGAGTGGAGCCGTCAGAATAGGCTTTGGTGTCAGACACTCTGGCTTTAAATTCCAGCCCTCACCACTCACCAGCTGAATGAATAGGGGCAGGAAGTTTAAGCTGTCTGAGCCTCCATTTTTTTAAATCTGGAGAATGGTAGTAGCAATATCTATCTCAAAGAATTACTGAAATGATTCAGTCATTCATTCACTCAGTGCATAATTATTGAGCTTCTAGATGTGCCAGGCCCAGTGCCAAATGCTGGAGCGACAAGAGTGAGAGAAACAGCCACAGCCTCCACGTATATAGACTCTAAGTCTTTCTTAGATTCTGGTGGGAGAATCAAAAGGGCAATAAGGAAAAATTAACCCAGCTACAGGGATGGAAAGTGATGGGGGTGTTACTTCAGTTAAAGTGACACCTGAGGGCTTCCCTGGTGGCGCAGTGGTTGAGAGTCCGCCTGCCGATGCCGGGGACACGGGTTCGTGCCCCGGTCAGGGAGGATCCCACATGCCGCGGAGTGGCTGGGCCCGTGAGCCACGGCCGCTAAGCCTGCGCGTCCGGAGCCTGTGCTCCGCAACGGGAGAGGCCACGACAGTGAGAGGCCCGCGTACCGTAAAAGAAAAAAAAAAAAAAAGTGACACCTGAGCAGACACCTCAATCAAGAGAGAGGGAGTGAGTCATCAGGAGGGGGAAGAAATCAAGTAGAGGGAGGAGTAAGGCAAAGACCCTGAGGCAGGAAGAACCTTGCATTCAATGGGATATTTGTAAGAAGATTTTTAGCTCAGGGCTCAAAAAAGCATGTGCTCCAGATGATGGTGATGATGATAGCGATGACGGTGACGATGGTGATGGTGGTGGTGATGGTGATGATGGTGATGGTGGTGGTGATGGTGATGATCATAACGATAACCCAACAACAGAGAACAAGGGATGTGAGAATAGGCACAGCCCATGTTAACTAAAGGAACAGAGTGACAAAATTAGTATTGAACACAGGAGTACTGATTAGAATCTAGAGTAATATTCAGTTATTAAAAATTGCACCTCTATTTTTACTTCTATCCTTTAATCTGACTTCGTTCTAGAAAAGCTTCTCTCTGAAAATTCTATTTCAGGAATGTAAAATTTTTTTAATAAAAATATTCTTTATGCGTGATTTGTTTTTTACCCAGCCATCTTCCTGTTGGTTTTTAGTCTGCTAGTGTAGCGTGTATGTGGTATTTTAAAGAGTTACTATGCAGGGTACTTAGAAATTTCGTAGGAGCATTTAAACGGCAGAAAATGTTGCTAGCTTTCATTTCCACATATACTCTGACAGAGGGAAAGAGTTTTAATACATGTCTTTCTAGGCTTTTAGCTTTTTCTCAACTGTCTCAGGATGAAATTTTACTTTACTTGTTTAGTTATGGATATTTCTGAAACTTTACAAACAGATTCACTCATATTGTAAGAATTTTTCTGCAACCTGTTTTTTGCTTAATATCAGGTTGTCGAGATTTATTTGTATTGCTCTACCAAGTTTTAGATCATTTCATTTTCGCTGCTGCATGGTATTCTATTATTTGATTATATTATAATTTACTTATCCATTCTACTTTGATAAACATTTGGGTGGTTTGGATTTATTCTGTAAACCATTATTAGTATCAGAAAAGCTGTGATGGACAGCATACATGTTTTCTGGTACATGTATACAGAAGATTTCCTAGGGAAGAGATTTAAAAATGAAAACAGCCTAGTCATCGGGTATATATACTCATCTTTACTGGATAATGCTTAACTGTTTTCCTAAATGTTTGTACCAATTAACACTCCCACCAGAAGTAGATAAGCATGAAATGTCATTTTTCTAACTTAGACCAAAATATCCTCTTTGCCACAGGGGATTCCAGACCTCAAATAACTCCAGCGCCAGTTCCATCTATAGCCTCAGTCAATTCAAAACTGGTCTTTGAACAAATCCAGACTTAAAGAAATTTCAGTTCTGTTGAATTTCTGGCTAACGCATCACAATCAACTTTGCAAGCAAACAATATCCCCACAAGAACAGTAATAAATAATCACATATTGCTGGTGCCAGGGTGCAAAACGAAGATGTTTCAATTAACACAAACATGCTTACAAAAATATTTTGGGTATCTGAATTAATCTGAACCAAACTAAGCATAATCTAGATATTTGTCCCTAACCCTTTATTAAAGAAAGGTGCCTTTATTTCATGGCATTTTTATAACTAGACTTGCCAGACAAAAAACATGTGTGCCTTAAGGAAAAAAAGTATTGAATTTACTCTCTTCAAAAATATATCAGCTATGAATATACTAAAAGCCATAGAACTGTATACTTTTAAGGGATGAATTTATGGCATGTGAATTATATCTTAATAAAGCTGCTGCTAAACGTATATCAGCTAAGTGAAATAAGCCCGTCACAAAAGGACAAATACTGTATGATTCCACTTATATGAGGTACCTAGAGCAGTCAAATTCATAGAGACAGGAAGTAGAATGGTGGTTGTCAGGGGCTGCGGGAGGAGGGAATAGGGAGTTATTGTTTAAAGGGTACAGAGTTTCCGTTTTACAAAATGGAAAGAGTTCTGGAGATGGATGGTGGTGATGGTTACACAACACTGTGAACGTACTTTATGCCAATGAACTTTACATTCTAAAATGGTTAAGATCGGGCTCCCCTGGTGGTACAGTGGTTGAGAGTCCACCTGCCGATGCAGGGGGACATGGGTTCGTGCCCCGGTCTGGGAAGATCCCACATGACGCGGAGTGGCTGGGCCCGTGAGCCATGGCTGCTGAGCCTGCACATCTGGAGCCTGTGCTCCGCAACGGGAGAGGCCACAACAGTGAGAGGCCCGCATACCGCAAAAAAATAAATAAATAAAAATAAAATGGTTAAGATGGTAAATTTTATGTTGTGTGTATTTTACCATATATACATATATATATATATATATATATACACACATATCTCAGAAGTGAAGGTGGCTGTGTTTGTTTCAGTATCAGGTCATGTTCAAGCAAAGAGATGAGTTCTTTTTGCATAAAGTCACAGAGACTGTGCACCACAGATTGAGCACTGCATCACTTTTTAAATTTTCATACGCATACCAAATTCCAGTGCACAAATGTACAGCAGCATATACTGTGGGTGAGAAGAAGGTTTAAAAAAATCGAGTCTAAAGTTACTGCTCACATTACAACCTTGACACGACAACTTTGCAAAAACAAGGGCTTAAATTTAACAAAATATGCCACGATTCAGAAAATGCTACTACCATATGCCCGAGGGGACTGAGTCACGCCTGCAGTTTAACTCCTGAATTTTTTGACTTGACTTTCTGTATGTTTAAATTCTCATCACACTGCAGCTTCAACCTTTGTTTCTGCCACTGATCACATAATGCATCTCTTATTCTCTGACATAATCTCTACCATGCAATACTTGGTTTTGAACAGCACTGAGGTTCAGAGGACACTTTGAAAAATGTTAAACGATAAAAACTGTCAACGGTGACTGGAAATGGAAAAACAGCCTAGCCTTTTTTGATGCCATCTTTATGCCTAGAACAACCTTCCCACTCCCACTCCCACATCCATCAAGTGAGCTACATCTCTTCCTTCTTTCAAAGTTCACCTTAATTCACTTCTCTGGGAGTCTATAATGAAGACAGCTGTGATAACAGCAGAAGTGGAGAAGAGAGTCCTGTCTACCCCCAGGGGGCAAGGAATGAATGTTAATTTCTGTCCATAAATCTAAAAGAGCGTAAATTGCACAGATTACATTTTTTTTCCTCGAGATGATTTTTTAAATTAAATTTTTATTTTTTTTAATTGAAGTATCGTTGATTTACAATGTTTCAGGTGTATAGCAAAATGATTCAGTTATATATATATATTCAGTTATATATATATTATATATATAATATACTACATATATTCTTTTTCAGATTCTTTTCCATTATAGGTTATTACAGGATATTCGCTATAGTTCCCTGTGCTATACAGTAACTCCTTGTTTATCTCTTTTATACATAGTAGTGTGTATCTGTCAATCCCAAATTCCAAATTTATCCCTTACCCCACTTTCCCCCTTGGTAACCGTAGGTTTGTTTTCTATGTCTGTCAGTCTATCTTGCACAGATTATGTTTTTAATGTATGTCTGTGCAATAACTTGTATCCGTTTTTTCCATCTTTGCTCTAAGAATCTTCCATGGTCCCTGATGCAGGGATGACCAGCCACTCTCAAGGGGCTTGAGGAGTTACCATAGCCTACCTGTCAATTACAAGGCACTGAGTCACACAAACTGTGTGTGTGACTCACCGTGTTCCTGCTCAGAAGCCCACAATCTTTCTGGGGAGGCAAGGCACGTATCCCGTGCAGAAAGCTAGTAATAGTAGGCGATTTTTCAATTTACACACACTTATTCAGCAAATAGTTACTGAAGACCTACTAAATGCCACGCATTCCACCCAGACATTCAGGACAAAAATATGACTAAGACGTGGGCCCGGGAGAGAGACAGATGGGGTTCAGTGTAGAACCGTTTTATCATGGAGCCTTCAGAACACTACTAGGTGTAAAAATAGCAGATTTTCCCTCTCCAAAAAAAAAAAAAAAAAAAAAATGCACTGAACACACAGAAGTAATCCAGTTACTGAGTGAGCATTCTGGCCACGAAAACATATTTGGAATGAACACAGTGATACCTTCTGATGCTTTCCTCCTTAGAACCAGCGTCCCAGACACACGAATTCTCCAATACCCACTGAAAGGCAAATGACCAGCCGACCCTAATGCAAACTTGCCCCCATGGAATATTTGAAAGGAATCTGCCTTCCCTGACAGACCCTAGCCTCAAAAAAGGCCGGGAGAAAGTCCTGTGTGCACAATGCCTGTTGCAGAGTGAGTAATTAAAAACATTTATGACATTAGCATTTTAAATTCGCTGGCTGCATATTATGGTAAAATCGGCCTCTGAAAAGCCTGTTGAAATGGTCATTTAAAGACTGGGTGATGAATATAATCCATAATCAATCAATTATGAATTCAAGGAATGAATCAAGTCCATTTACAGATACTGTTATGGGCTGAACTGTGTTGTGCAACCCCCCTGCCCCCCAACCTTCCCGCCCCTCCCTGCCAATTTGCTAGGTTGAAGTCCTAACTCCCAGTTCCTCAGAATGGGACTGTATTTGGAGAGAGGGCCTTTAAAGAGATAATTAAGGTAAAGTAAGGTCACATGGGTGGGGTCCTAGTCCAATATAATTGGTGTCATTAGAGGAGATCAGAACACACAGACAGGGAGGGAAAACCATGGGAAGACACAGGGAGAAGATGGCCGTCTACAAGACAAGGAGAGAGGCCTCAGGAAAAAGAACGCTGCTGAAACCTTGATCTCAAACTTCCAGCCTCTAGAACTGTAAGAAAATAAATGTCTGTTGTTTAAGCCACCCAGTCTGTGGTACTTTGTTATGGCAGCCCTGGCAGACGATTAGAGATGCCGAGTACCTGCTAGGGACAGAGCTATTGCCCTGTAAACAGTCATTTTGGAAAGACAATGTGAAGTAGCAGAAAGAGAGTGCTAGGACAGGAACCAGGAGCCCATCTACACATTTCTGGTTCCAGTCTGAACTCTTGGTCAAGCCATTTTCCTTCTTCAGGTCTGTTTCCTCCTTTTAAGGTAGCAGTTGAGATCACACAAGCTCTAAGTTTCAGGTGACCTAGAACTGTATGAAGCCATGTGATGAACTCAAGGCAGCCTTCTAGGATATGACAGAAACCACAGGGAGGTGTGTCTGCTTTTCCTTCACGACATTCAGCCAGTACAGGAGGCTCTTCGATCACTTTCCATCTGCTTCTTGAACCACTGCATTAACATCACCCAACATCCAAGTACAAGATGCTCTCCCAGCAAATCTCCTATCACAAAAGGGACAGACACTGCCACTCAGCTCCACTGGACCACCCAGCATGTGGGGAAGATCAACTCGTGGAAGCAAGCTGAAGAGAGGTGAAGGAGAAACAAGAAAAGGCTGATGAATGGCTCCACACATAGGGTGATTTTAGCATATTCTAACCAGAAAAGAACTGATCATTCTGAGCAAAGATGTTAATGAGCCCTGCAAACAGAAATTACCACAACAGAACGATAGACATCTTAAATGATTTTTCTCCTCCAGCAATACTGGCACTAATGATCACAAAATCTTCAACAGCAGTACAAGTAAAGATAAAGACACAATCACACAACCTTGGTACAGCCTCAGTACAGGCACACACTGGACTGTCTGTTCAGCATCTGTTTTTCTGGAAATTGCCTAAACACACAGGTGGGAGCAGGCCTGTTCATACTATATGATTCAAACCCCAGATACACCGTGGGTTGTTGATTCTGGGTTTTGGTTTCTTTGTTTTGCTTTGTCTTCCAGTACCTAAGGCCCAGCTGCCCCACCCTTTGCTAAAGTCCATGAGACACCCTCATGTTCTTATCAAAATCCCTGTTTCTCTGAAGCTGCCTCTGATGAGGCAATAAAAAGAGTACTAATTAGTAAAGCCATATTTCAAAAACAGACAAGTAGGAAGGTTTTCTTTAAAATAAAAACCCAGTGTTTAAAAAATGTTTAACAATGTTGCCTGCTTAGAGCCTCTATAACCTCTAGCGGAAAAAGCGATTTTTTAAAATATCCTGACCATTTATTAGATATTATCAAGGTGAGGATGAGAATGTTTCCTGGGAGAGTGCCTTCCATGTTCCTGTCCGATAAGCCATGTCCATACTGACAGAATCACGGACCTAGACTGGGTCTTAGAACTCCTCTTACTGGGGCAACTTCCTTCCAACTATGGGCAAACGCCAGGTCTCGCTCACTCATTCATTCCTTCAGTAAGCATTTGGGCCCCTCTGTATTTTGTGACTCTCCTGCTGGGGGTCAGAGGCAAACAGGAGAAAACCACATATGCCCCAAGAGTTCTTCCCAAAGGAGGACACAAGCCATTCTGTCGTTAAGCGGAAGTTGTGAGGCCAATTTAAAGAATCAGTCTTATCACTTAACAATATATCTCACATACAGATAAAGAAATCCAAGGGCCTAAGTGAGTACAGGACAGTGTGGGCCAAATGTACACACAAACATACGCTGAAGTACTGTACAGGTTGACTCAGAGGGGATTTGTTAGAGAAAAGCTGATAGAAGCAATCACTTCAATGCATAAAGGTATAGAGAGCCTAGATCTCCAAGTACCATGCTGGGCAGAGCACTATATGCTCATCTGTAAATCTGCACCAGAGAAAACAAGCAAGGATCATACCTCCCAAGTTCTGACATTAAAATAATGCATTATTAAAAATGAGCTTCTTACGTAGAAAACTAACATTCCAAGAGTTTAGGAAATCAGAAACACTAGAATAGGAAGTAAGGAGATGATACTCGTCAGAAGATATTAAGAAGACAAGCCAATAAAAGGGATCTGTTCATAGAATGATTCTAAATACGAAACGGGCAGACTGATACTTAGAAGTATGGCTTTTAATAGAAATGACATTAGAGAGGTTTCATTATGTAAATGACAATTAATGGCAATGACTTATATGTCCGCCTGAAATGCCCCAAGCAGTCATCTGCATTTTTGCAGTACAGAAATGTCAAGGATTTCTCTCACTGAATCATGAGGGACCCTTTCATTGGTATACCATAGCTTTTATGATCTCAATGAAAAAGACCACCTGTGCCCTTAGTTGCTCTTAGATAATAATAATATATACTCTTAGATGATAATAATAATTAGGCACATTTACGTGCTGACTACTTTACATGTAGAAGTCCTATGAGGCATGATTATTATCCCAGGTTCATTGTTGAGAGAATGAAGTCGCTTGCCCCGGGTTCTCATGGTTATTAACAAATGGAGGCTGGATTTGAATTCTCGTCTCCCTCATGGACCCCAAGCCCATGCTTCTTTCCACTGCCCTGAACATCAAATGGTCCAAACTCTGGCGGTATCATGACCATAATGCTTCAGAAGGTACACAGTGCCTGTGTAGGTAGAGATGGGTCTGGGAAGATGGGTACATCTGGCAACCCCTGTGTGTAAATATTACTATCTGTTCCCATGCAGTGGCACCTACATTTGCCACCTGAGACCCCCGGATATCGGTGCCACACTCTGGCCAGCTCTTGAAATGCAAATGCAAAGTATTCAAATCACACCGGTGTCACAAGTTGAAATCCCAAATCAGTCCAAAGCTAAATCATCTGTCCTCCATCTACCCTGGAGGTCTCACTGGACATTCCATCAATCTCTGAAGTCAACTGGATTCCCTCCTCACCACTCCTCAGTCAGATTCTTGGTTTCATGATCCACATTTCTACAGGACTCTCCCTTCCTTAGTTCTCAATTATTAAAATCAGTGCTCTGAAATCCCAAGGTGATTGATTGTAAAACTCCCATCTCAGCCACACACCTTCATTAGAATGGTCAATCAATAACAGTTTTGTTTCAGCTACCTTTACTCATTTCCCCTATACATCCTTTGAGGAATTCTCCATCAAATAACTAAAACTTGACATCAGGAGGAAAGAAGAAGAGATGAAAACCTCTAATGCTTGAAAATAGAGTGTGAGTTTAACGTCAGACAGAGCTGGTTTCGAATCCTTGTTCTATATCTCACACAGTAGCTATTTATCTTTTTACTTAACCTTTGTCTTGTATCATCTGTAAAACAAAGGCAGCAAGTAACGCTCATCTCCTGGGGTGGTTTTGAGGCTTAAATAGGAGGTTATAGGTAATGCTCCTAGTGGGGTGCCCAGGAAAGGGTAAAGTTCCTTCCTTTTCTGCTTTCTTTGGTCGCCCAAGAGTGTACTTCCCCTAATCACTGTTCTTTCCTCAAGGCCTCCTCACATAAGCCCCAGCCCCTGGCCTGTGTCCCACAGGCTGGAGGCATCCCTCCTGGGGCAGTGGGGGAGGGACTGAGTCGGTCCTGTCACCCCATAAGGGTGGCCTGCAAAATTTGCTCCTCTGTGAATACTGCTACAGGCACACAGACAGCTGTTAACAGGATGCACGTGGCAACATGCCTGATAAATTAAGGCAGGAGGTAAATGCTAGGTTACACTATTATTTCCATGAGATTGGTGGGCAGGAGGAAAACACTGAGTCTTTGCTCTCCTGAATTTCTTCTGAACTGAATTCCTACCAGCAAGACTTTTGTCAATGACCCAGAACCACTTAAGCTTCCAGGGAACCAAGCAACAAAGCAGACCAAGACTAGATAATGAAGCCCGGGGCTGGGGAGGCAGTAAGAGTCCCGCACTCAGAGGTGTGCACAGCAGTGCTGCATTCACGGCGCTCCAAAAGGCGGGACACAAACACCAACCTCTACAGAAACCAGAAGATGTGAAATTGCTAGACAATCTGAAGGTTAAAGGAAAAGCATATTTTTTTTAAAGTGGAAAATAGATGAGAACTGTCAGTACATTAAGTACTCATTTTTAGAATCTTTTATTGATAGACGGTCATTTTGTTATAAAGAAACATTTAAAAAGAGGCATGGATAGCTAACTTGGCCACTTCGTAAGATTTTCTTGTTTGATAGATTTAGAGTTAAGGCACTGCCATAAATCTTTTCCAAACAAGGAAGATTATAAACAAAGTAATTAGTTAATTAATCAATTAGACAAACCAGCCATTGACAAGCCTGGGGAAATCCCTCCCAATGCTTTTTTTTTTTTCTCTTTTTCCAGTTTTGGAGGGAAAAACCTTGGAAACAAACATGACCTACTACACCTACAATTCCTCATTTTAATTTTTTTCCCCAAGCACCCGCAAATCCAGGTCACCCAAGTTTAAATCCCTGACCCAAAGCCTACCATCCGGAGCCCTCAAGGGGCTGCCACTGTGTTCTGTGTTTGCCAACAGATGCTGTGACACACCCCTCCCCGAGAGGCACCTGCCTCACTAGAGTGTGTAACGTGGCTGCCAGGGTGAGATGGACATGTCGGAAAAGGCAAATATCCCACGCTGTCTGGGGGGTTGGCGCGAGTACCCTGAGCAGCTTCAAGCGATTAGACCTAAGACTCGGAGCTAATTAATGGAAACTGAAGCAAAGATGGTGACAGCTCAAAGCCAGGGTGTGAAGCTCACGTCATCTGGTAGAGAGAACCCCAGGAGAAATCTCCTAAGGGTAGGACATTAATGCTTGCACTTTGCTTTACAGACTAACACATTTCGTTTAGAAACATGTCTTTACTCTCTGGAGAGACTTTATAAGGTGTTGACCTGCTACTAATTCCGGCAGTGCCTACACCACAGCTCACAAAATAACTCTTCACTCGTTGGATTCTGATCACCCAGCTGCCATCATAGGGAAGGCTGTCCTTCACTCTAACTAAACAAACCTATTTGTTGTCCAGCTTCTGTATGTCCAATCCTCACAAGCAATCATCTCCAGCTTGAAATGCCCCTTTGTCCTCCACTTCACACCATCATGACTCTTTCTTCCTATAAAACACAGTTTAAACCACCTTCTCCCTTAATCCCATCCAAGCGAACCCTGTGTAGTTCTGGCATCCACACAAACAATAGACTTAGCTCTTATTTCCCACTGACATAGATGTCTCTATAATGAAAATGTTAATCCAACTCATGACTAATGTGTAACTTTGGGCAAGTTACTTCTCCTTTCTGGGCCTCAGTTTCCTCATCTGTAGAAGGCAGATAACAAGAATCCCTATGCTGTGAGAATTAAACATGTATTTATTTATTTATTTTTTGCGGTACGCGGGCCTCTCACTGCTGTGGCCTCTCCCGTTGTGGAGCACAGGCTCCGGACACGCAGGCTCAGCGGCCATGGCTCATGGGCCCAGCCGCTCCGCGGCATGTGGGATCTTCCCGGATCGGGGCACAAACCCACGTCCCCTGCATCGGCAGGCAGACTCTCAACCACTGCACCACCAGGGAAGCCTTAAACA
Source organism: Delphinapterus leucas (assembly GCF_059928025.1). Taxonomy (NCBI): domain Eukaryota; kingdom Metazoa; phylum Chordata; class Mammalia; order Artiodactyla; family Monodontidae; genus Delphinapterus; species Delphinapterus leucas. The sequence goes on from NC_143138.1 coordinate 12,837,066, forward strand.
TTTATTTTTAATGTGTGTGTGTGTGTGTGTGTACATGGACACACGCACTTAGGGCATGCAAAGAGCTTAGCACAGTATTCAGTATTCCCGTACGTGGTAAGTACTCAGAAAACGTCTACCGCTTTCAACAGCGTGACTATTATTACTGTTACTCTGTTACTTGTGCTTACAATTGTACTGGTCTCCACCACTTGATTACTAAACTCTTGAGAGAAGGAGCTATTCTTACACAGGGCCCTGAAACTAAGGATGTGACAGGAGTTCAGTAAGTGTTAACTGAATAAGTAGCAACTTGGCAAGGACTCAGGTATTTCAGACTCAACCTACACTGCTGATTACAAAAGCTCAATCATATGTGTGAGTTCAGGCAAAAGCAAATATAATTGTATCTGATTCTTTAAGCAGGAAAGTAGTAAGATAAATAAATACTTCTGAACCTGCAGAGAAATGAATTGTAAGAGGGCTTCAAAACAAGAAAGAAAATCTACTGTGGCCTATGAACATCTCCAGAAGCATCCTGAAGATATGACTGAAGAAAAGTCGAGAAGATAGCAAGGAAGCCAGCCCAGCACTGAGCACTAAGACAAACCTAAGCCTTCTGTGCTGGGGGAAGGGCAAGGAGCTCAGGCCATGCAAGGGAAATACGGTTCCTTGAAAGGTGTTTTCCAGGTGCAAGTTAGTTACCCCAGGTCTCAACTCTAACCTCAGGCAGTGCTCAGTTCACCCAGTAAAAGCCACCTGCCCACGGAGAGAGACATCCACCTGAATTTACACCGGGGGTATTTCCCACCTGTGTTCTAGACCACCACTAACTCCTGCCTTCCTTCCACCTGCTCCACTTCTGTTCTTACCATTTTCATTTCCCTTGTAAGTCAGATGTCTCTTAATCTTCAGATACAGAATGTCCCAGGCAAAGGGAACTTCCAAGGATTATCCAGGCTACTACTGCCCTCCTCTTAAAGAGGAGGAAACTGTTCCAGGGAGGTTAGTAATTTTCCAAAGGTCACACAAGTAGTGGCATTGCAGGAACTGAGACCTGGATTGTGTGACCAGTCCCCTCCTCCCAAAGCAATCTAGTTTCCAACTCTGCAGCATCCTGCCTGCTTGCTTCTCCCCCTTCCCAGCCCTTCACTGTGGCTGCTAAGTCATCAAGGTAAGTTTTGTTGTCAAGCAGGCCATTGGAACAGGCCTCCTTGCTTTGGGAGGACAAAATATACTTGGCTCTTTGTACCCTGCGGTCACTCTGCCCTGCATCACACGTAGCGACCTTCTGCCCACACCAACTGTCAGTCACCCTTCATAGTCTATGACCCCATATCTCCCTGAGATTCTTGACTAGTAAGAAAGTTAAATGGCTAATAAATAATATCACGATTCATTTAAAACCCTTTTTATAGACAGATACTTTATTCTTTTTTTAAAAAATGCGTATATTTTCTTGGAGTCTTTCTCTAAGTGCTAATTCAGCAGCCAATGTCATGCCTTGAATTCCAGGTGCATTAAAAAAATAATCTGAAGTAATCAGCTTTTACACCTAACAACAGACTGGGAACAATAAAAGAACTCTTTGGAAAAGGAAGAAGCTAATTTAGCACACTAGAAATGAACAGCTGCTTCTCAAATCATAGTTACCTGAAACAAGGAACTGCTCAGTAGGGAAAAGAATTTACCTTCAAGTAACCATGTCACGCTAGGATAAAATGTCTCACGAAATAGCCATTAAATTAGTTTCTCTTTAGGTGGCGTGGGGAACAAGAAAAAAAGCGATATAGTTCAATTTTACTAAAAACTCCTGAGAAACTCTGATACACTGTACATGCTCCAGGCAAATGGCAAGCCAGGGGGGACAGAGGTTCCCAGGAATATGTGAATCATAATTGTTAGTCATCAGTTTGGGGAAGTTAGGAAACAGTTCCTATCAGTTAAACATATCCTTATTTGCTAAGTGTCCAAGATATAAATTTCCTTGGAAACAACTGGTGAAGGTATGAAAGGCTATGCCCAGCCTCTTAATTTTCCTATTTTGTGGACTGGCAGATTCAGAGGAATTTCATATATTAGTATGAAGGAGAAATGAATATATTTAATTAATATACAGATAAGCACATTTACATATATTCCTAATCAGAGGTGGATCTAGTTTGCAGGGTCTGAAGCGTATAAAGTTAGGCAAGGGATGGAGGGGTGAATAGGGGGAGGAGTGGGTCTTTAAAAAAGAGTTCATAAAATTAGATACCAGGCCTTAGAAGGTGCCTGTACAAGTGAGAGGCTTTGAAGCTGAAGTAGCATTAGCTTCGAGACAACCGTGCCTGGTCCGTAAGACACTCGGCATATATGTGACCATCACAAGCGGGGAGACACTTGTAAATGGCCAAGCTCTACATAGTTCATTACAGTCCTCTTCAACATCAAGTGTATCATAAATACTTCTGCACACATTTTTGCTGAGTTCAGATGGCCACAGCAGAAATGTTTAAACAGTATGTTTTAGATGAGCTGTTAAAAGAATTCCAGTATGTGGCTTTACTACCGTGGCAGGAAAACCTATCATCCACAGTAATTGATTATGCAGTGAGGCCTATTCTCTGGAAACCCATCTAAAGGTTCCTGAGAGGGTATCTCAGATCAGTGTCACCATGTAACTAAACTCAGTGGTTACAATGAAATGTGGATGACAGGGGGAGGAACGGTGTCCCTGAAATCAACGAGCTTAGGTTTGGGCTCAGGCACGGCTGGTGAAAGGGCCATTTTACGACACACTCTGCCCTGCGCCAGGAACCCAGTGCAGGGAGAGCCCTCCAGTGCACCTTACTTACGGCCGGAGAAAATGAGAAGAGAGAAAAGTCTCTGAGCGCCTCAACTTGAAATCAATCCACAGAGCCCCTGCACCAGAAGAAAAGATGTACCCTGAAAGAAGATTGGAGAATCACAGGCCTCTGGGATTAGAGGCAAATGTCTACCTTAGGCCAGCAGAAAGTCATTACTGTTTCATTAACTTTCAGGAAGTAGATTAGCCCTTTCCGGGCTTTCTTTCTTAAGGCTCTCCGAGCTCCAGGGTGCCAGTGGAGTACCGCTTAGATCAGCAGCCGCGGCTAGAATAGAAATCTGAAAATAAACCAATCGCTCTGACACGTCAACTCACTACTTTTAATTGTGGCTCATTAAAGATGTAAATAGAAGATGAATTATGTTCATCTCTACTACAATTTCACTGCTGCAGTAAAATGACACTGCTTCTGCTTCTATGCAAAAAGGAATACTTCTGCTTTGCGTAATATCACCGCAAGTGGAGGGCTACGATTCACCAATTTTTCCAAGATCAGCCGTCACGTGTTTCTGCCTGTTGTTGGACAGAGGCAGGTAGACAGAATGAGTAGTTTAAAAATCGCCCAAAAGAAGAAGAAAAGGCAAGTCGGTCAAAAGACGGAATCTAAAACATTCTGAACTCTTGTTAGTAGGCATTACAGAAATGCAAGCCTGCTTGCAGAAATTCTGCAAAGGATTCAGGCCCAAGAGGGGCTAAAACCAAAGTGAGGAAGAATCTGTGCCAAAGAGGGAATGTGAAACTCACAGGAGTTTGATTTTTGTCTTAGATATGTTATTTTCTTCAGTTACTCATGAGAAAACCATTTTTTCCATATTTTCTATTTACCCATATTCTTATAGGATCTAGTTTCTGAAATTAGAATTATATCTTATTGATGATTATTGATACAATACAGTATTGAAAATACACACAAAAAGAATATGTGGAACACTGTGCTAAAAATCAAATTAAGGGTCAGACACAAAGGGACAAATATTGTATGATTTCTAGGTATAAGTGGTACCCAAAGTAGGCAAACTCACAGAGGCAGAAAGTAGAGTAGAGGTTACTAGGACCTGGGGAAAGGGAGGAACAGGGAGTTAGTGGTTCACAGGTACAGAGTTTCTGTTTGGGAAGATGAGAAAGCTCTGGAAATGGACAGTGGTGATAGTTGCATAATACTGTGAATGTACTTAATACCACTGACTCGTACACTTAGAATTGTTTAGGGCTTCCCTGGTGGCGCAGCGGTTGAGAATCCGCCTGCCGACGCAGGGGACGCGGGTTCGTGCCCCGGTCCGGGAAGATCCCACATGCTGTGGAGCGGCTGGGCCCGTGAGCCATGGCCGCTGAGCCTGCGCGTCCGGAGCCTGTGCTCCGCAACGGGAGAGGCCACAACAGTGAGAGGCCCGCATACCGCAAAAAAAAAAAATTGTTTTAAAGTGGCCAATTTTACGCTATATAAACTTACTGCAATTAAATATATACATATATATATATTTAAAAATAAAATTCAGGACACGTGCTGGATTGATGGCTGGGTCCCCAAGACAGAGTAGTGCCGGTTCATTGACTCTCCCAAGTGGATGAGAGTAGTACAGGCGAGGAAAGGGGTGAGACCAGTGTGGATGCTCACCAGGAAATAAATGTCCACTCCTGCAAAGGGGGTACAGCGGCAGCTGACCTTAAACCTCCAAACGTCGGCACCAGCATGGGTGCCAAATATTCAGAAGTCCTGATTTAAATGCGTTAAGCGGATGATCTGATATGTTGCAGGATCTTACTCAATTTCATAGAGCAGATAACCGCTCCAAAATTTGTCAAGTTAATAAATACAGATTTAGGTTGAATTTGCATAATATGTGCTTGTAGGTTCACTGGCCATTACCTTTGATAGTCGGAATTGAACTTTCCCTTTCACTAAATGTCACTCCAAATTCCAGGCAGCATTTGGAAGCAAACGCTGCTCTGGGCCAGTTGCTAAGTGTTTTTAGTATCATAAATTTGGTTTCAATCAAGTAGAAGAAGCAAAGCATTTAAGGCTCTTGCAGTGTGCTCACTCCTAAACTCTATTTTACTGTGAAGGACAAGTTCACTCTACACACCAACCCAACAGAGGACACCAGGCTCTTGCACAAGTGGCTAAATTGACGGGCTCCTAGAAATGACCACCTGCCAGCAGGGTCATTTAGAAGGATGCTGGTCCTGAGGACAGTTGAAAATAATTTCTTTCCCATCAACTCCAACAAAGTAGATTAGGTCCTTGCAGGGCTTTAGTTTCTCTGAAAGCAGCAGAGTGCTAACAAAGTGCCCTTTAAACCAGCGGAAGGGACAACCCTAGTGGAGACTGGAAATCAGAAGTGGCTCGACAGAGGGAGGGCGTGATGGCAGAGTACAGGCAAGGGGTGGGGGAGAGTCCAGGGTTCGAATCCTAGCTTTATTCCTATAAGCTGTGTGATACTCTTCAGCACCAATAACCTCACGCATTATAATGACATACAACTTGAATGGAAAAGTCATACTCATTGTCTTTAAATTTTCTGGTGAGGATCAGATGAGATGAAATAGGTAGAGACACAAAGAAATTGATTTATTAAGTATTCTTAAATTCGTTTTCTCTTTAAAAGGTAAAATGTACAAAATGTGTCCCCCAAGTTTTGTCGAGAAAGCTTTTAAAAGAGACTCCATCAGGGCTTCCCTGGTGGCGCAGTGGTTGAGAGTCCGCCTGCCGATGCAGGGGACACGGGTTCGTGCCCCGGTCCGGGAGGATCCCACATGCCACGGAGCGGCTGGGCCCGTGAGCCATAGCCACTGAGCCTGCGTGTCCGGAGCCTGTGCTCCACAACGGGAGAGACCACAACAGTAAGAGGCCCGCATACCGCAAAAAAATAAAAAATAAAAATAAATAAAAATTAAAAGAGACTCCACCAGTATTTACGGACTATCCACCAGGTTGAAGGTCTAGTGCTACTGCTCGTGGGGAACACGGGGATGTGTACGATGTGTCTTTAATTTCAGGGAACTTAAGAGTCAAACAGCAGATAAGTAAATCACTGCTAAGTCTGATCACGACCTTTTTCTGTTCCAAAACCTTCAATGGCTCTCCACCACTTAAGAAAAAATTCCAAACCTTAATATGAGATTAATTCAATTGTTCATCTGTAAAATGGGGATAACTATGTTGCAGTGAATTGCAATCAGAGCTAATTTATGTAAAGCACCAATCTCAGAAGCTGGTGTGAGATGGCTATTCAATCAGTAATTCACATTAATTATTATTATCCTCATCATTATTAAATCAATGTCTTTCCTCCCAAGCTCTCATTATTCCACCTCACACACCTTACACTGGACCAAACCAGTCCCCAGGGTTCCTCCGGCACACACAGCCCCTCCCTTCTCACCTCTGTCACTCTCCGTCCTGTCTGGAACGCCCCGCTCCCGCCTCTGCCATTTGGGACCCTAGCCTTGCTTCCAGATCTAGCCCAAAACCCCTCCACCAGGTCCTCCCCACCTCCAAAGAGACCAAGTCTCTCACTCCTCTGTGTTCCCACGGCATTTCCTCACCTTCCCTAACTGGGCTCACCCCCAGTTTCCCCTTCCCTAATTGAGCGTAAACTCATAAACTCAGTTTGAAGGAAGGTGAAGGCTGGAAACATTTTATTACAAACTGAGGAACCGTGTAAGTGAATACCATGAAAGAGGAACCGTGTAAGTGAATACCATGAAAGTGACATGATCATAACAGCTAACATTTTGTTACGGCTTTATGTGCATTAGCTCATTTTGTTCCCACAACTCTGAAAGATGCTGCTTTATTTTCCCTATTCCATGGACGGATAAACCAAGACCCAAAGAGGTTAAGTTACTTGCTGAACATTACACAGCTAGTAAGGGGCAGATGTGTATTCAAACCCAGGAAGTTTGCCTCTAGAACCTACGCTCTTACATTGCATGACACTGTTTCCCAACAGCCTTGTAACAATTTACCATGTAATTTTTAAAAATCTATGGGACTTCCCTGGCGGTCCAGTGGTTAAGACTCTGTGATTCAAATGCAGGGGGCGTGGGTTCGACCCCTGGTCAGGGACTAGGATCCCACAAGCTGCACAGTAAGGCCAGAAAAAGAAAGAAAAAACAGTCTATGCATACACTGTTAACTAATTTATGGAGTGTAAAATAAATATGAATTTGTGGGTAATACAGTTAAATGCTGTAAAAAAAAACAAATTTATGATGACCGTAATCAGTTCTTTCGGGGCTGGATTTTAAAACTTCAGATCCATCAAGATATCCTGTTCTGTAGATCCTTAAAGTCTCAGGAAGAGACTTCCTAACTGAGGCCACTATAGCTTACAGACACATCTGCTTGTGCTCACCAATGCTAAACAACCTCAGCAAACTACAGCCACAGTATCACCCCATGGACCCATAGACATGGTCTGCAGAGGGCAGTTCAACAGAAGCACCTACTACCCTGGGTAGCACCTGAAGCTGTAATGAAAACTGCAGTGGTCTACTGACTGCTGGAGTTTTTGTCACCAGGTGTTTAGGATGCTTTCGAGTACTGGCTCTCACAAAAGGGCAATTCGACAGTCGGTACCTCCTGGTAAATGAACTGCAGCAGTCACGGGGCATCGCTGCAGCCCCGTGGACGGTGCACCAGAGAATAACTAACAGTGAATGGCGAGTCTGCATGCATTCACGCAAGCCCTGGTCTATTACTGGACGCATCTTCTAGACAGCCGAAGGGCTGGGCTTTTACATGAATGCAATGCTCAGGACAGGAAAAGAAGAAAATTTGGCAAAGGTTCTTCACTGTGGCAAACAGACAAAGATCAACTAACATGAAAGGCTGAGAAGTGATGTGGTATATAACACATCTCGTCAGTGCTCAATGTTGTTGACTGACCAATTTCTTAATCTGGTCATCTAATGATGGCTCAACTTTTGGCATAATTTTATAGGCAAGAAAACTGAAAATTGGGTAAGAATATCATGCAAAAAACCTGCCAAACCTCAACCTTGCTGAATAATTCATTAGTTCTAATCATTTGTCTATAGATCCTCTTGCATTTTTATGCAATTATATCACCTATCACCTAACATTAATAGGAAAAATTATACACAATGTTATAAAATAATATACAAGTATTAAACAATCTTACCCTGACGACAAAATATTCTTTAAAAAGATGCATAACACGCCTCATACATTCATCCCCATCAAATCCCATTCTGAATTCCTTGCAAACAAGTGCAATGATGATTTTTAGTGGCATTTTTAACATGTGATACTAAAAAACCATCCTACTCCACCCTTTGAAAAGGAACTTTCAGGGATGCCAAATTAATTTAAGATGACTTTTCATTTTATTTAAGCCAAGATATTTTTTTCTCCTTTGATTTTTTAACCAAATAGAATTCTTAGAAATGAAAAAATAGTAACAAGTGTATTTCTAGAGTAGAATAGACTTTCGGAATTGAAAATGTTACATCAATCCTTTCCTGTTATCCAGTCTTGGCTTTTTAAAGTCCCTTAGGAAAAAAATACCACATATTCATATTATGTTGCCAGCACTGGATGTGTTATTTCTTTGGATTTCTGATTTGGCCGATATGATTTTTCATGACATAAAACAGTTAAAAAAGGCAATTTCTAGTAACTTCACAAATACGGCTACTGAGAAGCTGACGTGATCCTCCCTGACGTTAGAATTTTCAAACACCAAAGATCTACCCTAGCAGTTTAGCGAAAATGGTCTGATGCTGAATTCAATGACTTTTGTAAAAATTATTTAACCAAAAACATGTACTTTGTATAATTTTTACAAGTTAATTAGCACCGAGCTTATCTGAAAAATGTTACATCTCACCTGAAGGATTACTTGTATGCCTATAAATGAAGTCTTTCCTTTCTGCTCACCTTCCATAAATATGTATTAAGCTATATTATATGCAGGAACGGGCTTAAGACTTGGAATACAAGGTTTAAAATAAACCGATCTCCACCCTCACGAGCCATCCACAGAGACAGTACAGAAACAAAGACTTCTAGTACATGTAGAGGAAGAGGGGACATTTCCATTAGGCCTCAATGAATGAGGAGTCCACTGGGCAGAGACACAGAATTTCATGCAGAAGAATCAACATGAAGAAAGGCATGATTATTAAAATACGCAGTATGTTCGGAACCGAAGGAAGCGTTGTGTGGAGAGATGGGAGGGATGACAGATGAGATTTAAAGGCTAAGCTGATAATGAGTTCCTAGGAGGTCACGAATGTCATGCGACGAAATTCACATTTCATCTTAAAGGGAAGGAAAAGCTAACAAAATCCTTTAAATGTTTCCTTTCATTTCATCATATTCATTCATTACTCCGGAAAACACCAAGAGTATTATTTTTTAAACAAGAAGTACCAATCGCCCTCTTATTGTCAACATCTCCATTTTTGCTTTATTTACTACTAGTCTTTGTTGACAGGCACCATTTTCACCATTATTTTGTAATCAGTGTGTCTAGACAATTTTGAATTATGAACTTTAGTGTATTAGAAACACTCTTCCGTACTTCCGCATACTGTCAGGTTTTTTCAGGAATAATTCAGTCAGATCCTTCCTTTAAGAAAGTAATTCTGAAAATAGTAGGACGAACGGAACACAGAAAGATTTAAGACAAGAATACACTTTTGGAAGTGGCTGCAGTGGTCCAGGCAAATGATGCTACAGCCTGAAAGAGAACAAGGGCGAGGAGACAGGGAGAAGGGGTCGACTGTAACAGATTTAAGAGGCAAAACCGCAGTACGTGGTCAAGGGATGAAGTACAGGAAGAGGAGGAGGTGACCAGCATCGATGATGAGCTGGTTGGCGATCCTGTTTCTCTAAACAAAGAATCCATAAAGGGAGACAGGAGAGTGAGTGACAAGTACAGGTTTAGACTCAAGTTGCCGACACCTTTGTAATATTCCAATTGGAGCTGTCGGGGAGGAAGTTGGAAACCAATGACCTTAAACTCCGACGAGGAGGGGAGAGCAATGTTAGTCATTCGAGCAGAGCTGGTAATGATGCCACGAGGTGATGATGCCTTCCGGCAGAGCGCGTGCAGGAACGAACGCGGGCAAGTTTCCGTTTTCACTCCAACAGTGTGTAAATGTGGCCGTTTAGTTCTAATTTCTTTTGAGGCAGTGCAAACACCTCCCTTCGAAGCTCTCAAATTCTCACCGAGGAAGGGGTACCTTCCAAGTCAATCGACATCAGCTTTGATGATGCCTATTAGAAGACAATTCACTGCATTTCCTGAACCGGTGTGGTTTCTCTCACAGTTATACCAAACCACACAGCTGCTCTGAAGGACTGACGTGATTATTAGCCCGTGATGGTATCAGGAGAAGAGTGAGTTATAACACATCTCACAGAAGGCGTGCTTGGTACTGCTTTACGGAACAGCAGCTCAGGGACGTGAAGGGTAACTAACTCCTCTGAGCTAGAAAGCATTTAAAGAGCTTTCCGGCGATGGCATTCAAGGAGGGTACTAGGCTGGCTCTTTTCTTCTATCTGCCTCCCAGAAGCAGGGCCCATGATTCAGGTGGCCGTTTGGTAACCCCGCAATTCTCAAGGCTGCCTCACAGTAAACAACACAAGTGACATAGTTTCTAACTAGACAAATGCTCTTTTAAAAACAGTTTTTCTCTTTTCCAACCACGGATGGCCGCTTAAAAGGAAATAAAGACCTCCCAAACAGCAATGCCAGCATCTGGTATTTTGCAAAAATCACGTGCTTTCTCATGCCTTTAATTTTCTCCCTAGTTATCCCTTCACCTGAAAGCCTTTAACAACGGCTCGAAGACACTTACATCAACAACTTATATCTGGAAGAAGCCAAGCAGATGAAAATCTAGTCAGCTGTCCATGAAGCACATATTAAAATGCCTCTTTTGCCCTTAATGTTGCTTTGGAAACCCATGTTTTTTTCTTCTTCCCTTCGCTGAGAATCTGAGAAAAAGCCCAATCCCAATCCACTCTGGTATACCTTTCTGCTAACCACGCCTCCTGCAGTCGAGATTAGACAAGAGACCGAGAGGAAGATGCTTCCCCGTCACTGTGCTTGAATGTACCTGGGAACACACACTTTATTCAGCTTTGGTACAACTTTGCTAAGAAAAGCTGTGACAAAGCAAGAGTCAAAGAAAGCTGCATAAAAAGGGTTTAATGCATTTGGCAGTGGTTATCCTAGCAGCTAATAAATTTCCTGATTCCCCTACTTGTTCCCTCGTAGGCTGGCTTTGAGTTCTTCTGTTTGGTTTCCGACTCGAACCGTCAGGCATTCTACCAGTTCTGGATCCTCCAGCAAAGGCCCCTCAGGAGGTGCACCAGGAGCAGACACCACCCTGTACATCTCTTCTGGGTCATCGAAGCCCAGGCAAGCCCTTGCTCAAGCAAGTGGAGGAGGGAAGGAGGCAGCCAAGTGTCACCATGGCTACCTGTGAACATTAGATTCAAATCCTGAATCTGCTGCCGCCACTGTGGGTGCTGTGACGTGTGTCCACTGCAGCTTAACTTTATCCCTTCCGGCGATGGGACCGCTCTCCTGCCACCCAAACTGACAACCTGCTAGCCCTAACAGCTGAAAGAAACACCACTCAAAACGAACTGCCAAGGGCAGAAGGTGTGGCTTTGGGAGCCCAGGATAGAGCATCTAGGTTACCACAGCACTGCGTTCATCCTCAGAGCCTTCGCCCGTCCCGTCAGCTCATCAAGTCCAGCTCCCACAGCTGATATCCCTGCTCTACTAAGGGTTACTGCCATTACCAGGGACAGTCAAGAGTCAATTGGTGACAGAGAAAGAGACATAAAAAGGTTTCCAAAGGAGCCTCTGACCTAGAGGAGCGCTTCACACATTTAGACAAAAAGGGGTTTCTCAGGTTTCAGAGAATATGCTGACTTCATATCCGGAAAGGTCAGGAGATTGAAGAGATATTACAACTATCATGGTTTGATGCTGCTTAGATCAACAAGCAAGCATTTCCTGGGCACCTACTATGTGCTCAGATCTGGACCCTCTGCTGTGGGCAACGAGGCAAAGAGGAGGATGAAGAAGCAGCCTGAGACACTTGCTCACAAACCTCAGTGCGCAAGAGCTATCTGTAGTGAGTTTCTTGGGCTCAGCAACCCCAGAAATTCTGACTCATCGAGCCTGGGGTTGCTAAATCTGCAGCTTTAATACGCACGTCCAGGTGATTCTGATGGGGGAGGTGCTGGGGCTTAGACCACCTTTGAGAACCACCAGGCTATGATCTGATTCCTGCCCTCAAGTCTGCAACTCACAAAGCAATGCACAGCCATAGAGTTTGGTTTTGTTTTGTTTTGTTTTGTTTTTGTTTTTTTTAAGATGCAGGCTCTAATTGTTACAGGAGCTCATAAGGAGAGGCCAGTCAGTAAGTCCTGAGCATTCAGGGCAGACTTTGTGAACATGAGCCGGGCTTGGTGGTCAGGCAGGACTTGGATAGAAAGAGACAGCCCCCTGCAGACGTCTTAACTCAAACTCCCAATTCAGCAGGACAAGGCAAGAAGACAGGTGGAGACAGGAACTACAACGCTGTCACCAAACAGGTAGAGAGGCTTCCTATGTTGACTGCAGGGAAGAGACTGTCACCAGGAGAATCATAAAACTGGCATCTCCAGATAACACTGTTTGCGTTTTCATTCTGCCGCATTCATGTGGTTTCCTGCACTTCGTAATTTAACATTTGTAAGAGAAAAAAAATGCTGTTATGAAACCCAAATAATGCACTGCTCTGAGGCAGACAGCCAGCTGCTAACAAGAGTGACATCTGAGCATCATTTAAAGTGTCATTTGCAGCTCTGCTTCAGAAAAGGGACATTTAGTAAGAAAGGGTTCCGTTCAACATAAAACAAAGTTTGGGGCTCCACAGGGTTAAAGAACTGGCAGATAACCCATAACACAGTGACTGCAAGCACAGAGAAAGAAGAAGTGAGATCCCCAACAGAAAAATAGAAGACAATGATTCAAAAGAAACCTATCTCGTTTATTCGAATATTATATTCATAGAACACTGCGCCATGTTTTCTGTAATGCTGCAAGGGAATAAATTACGAACCAGATACTGCAAGACCCGCTTGACCAAAGGGCTGAGTCACAAGATCAGTGCCAGGAGGAAGGAGGACCCCAGGTGCCTCTGCCACCTTTTCTTCACACTGGCTGGTCCAGGGAGCCCCCTGCGAATGATGACTTGCCAAGGGCACACGATAAATTCAGATCAGCAAGAATCAAAGGGTAGTATTATTTAATTAACTTCACTAGAGTGAGCTGTGGAATTTTAAATTTGCAAGCAACCTCGGACATCATCAAGATAGTGGTGTTTTTACAGGTGACTCATTTCAAGAGGGTGGATACATTGTCCAAGGTCACCAAGATATGTGAGCAGAACTGGGCTTCCATCTGAGGTCTCTGTTTCCAAGAAATACATTGAACTAGACCGATGAAACTTCCTTGGAAGTCCACATTATTTTGCTGTAGGGTTTGGAATTTAATATTTATTTATAGTTTGGAGCATTTGCATTCCACCCCCAAGGCTGTCATTCAGGGTACCAAGACCGTCATTCAGGGTACCATGTTTAGTTAAAAGGTTCTCAACGGACCCTGTTGAACAGGATCTGGAAACTCCCAATGCCTCTCACCTTGCTCATCCCAATACTTCACTTATAGGATAACAAACATGCCAGTAGATTGAATACTATCTCCGGTATGATTAATCCCCTATGCTCTCCACTGAAATGGAATATATGGAAGATAAAGTTTGTTGTTTGTGTGTTTAGTTGTTTGGGTTTGTTTTTTTTTTTCTTTTTGGTCTTTCCTAACCACAAATGCATTCTGCTCAAATCCTTCTATTCTGCAAATTTCAGAAAGGAACACACTAAGTCAGTGTCATTGCTCTCTTGGCTCAGCAGCCCTGGATCAACATTTCCTCAACATCCTGTTGCTTGGGTTGTAGAGAAATAACCATGAACTTGAATAAGATGGCCTGGGACACCAAATGAACGATGATGGATGAAATTTACAGCTAATGAATGCCAAGTCCTTCGGATGACTTACCCAAGACCATCTGCATTTCAAAACCGTTCGTGCAGGCTGAGGTCTTCTCTTTCTTGTTCATGGTCTGTAGCAGCACTACTTTGGAGGCCTCAAAATAAACTCTTTCATTTTGCTCCAGAATGCTGCAGTGAAACAAAACACAACACCAAGTCAGAATGAAAAATAAATGCCACTTCAAGCAATTCGTTGATATTCAGGGGGAAATCCCTGGCCTTTCTCAGATGTATACTTTATAACCTCAAACAAGCATGTTAATTACCAGAATGAAGCTATCGCACAATTGATCTCCATATGGAGCCCCAAAATACTGGTGATGGGGAGGGAGGGAGGAAGAAGAAAACACAAAGCGCCTGCCCGACAGGTGCTGCATCTTATGACATCTACCACTGGTAATGTGCTTGCAAAATTTCAAGTTTACTAACCGAAATAAGTAAATAAAGAAGGGTTCATTACGTTAAAACAGAGATACTGATGTGCAGTTCTCGAGGGCAGAAAGTGGAGAAAGTTATGTTTCAAATTAAAATTCATCTAATTCTGCCCATGAAAGACTCAGACTGAATGAGCCAACAGTAATATTTTTAAATGAAGGCTACTTACGATTGAACAGAAAAGGCCAAGTGTGACAGACAGGACATTTTCCATTTTGCACTACAAATAGGTAATTGATGGGTTTTCATTCTGACTCTTGACATATCTTGATAAATACCTTCTCCACCCAAGCTGGAAAGCGGCATTTACTTTACACACTGAATATGAAATGAACGGGTAGAATATGCATGCCTCTTTACCCCCACTCAGAGCAGCTGATAAAGCCCACACATTAGAACTGTGTGTGACAAGGTCGCTCTGAAAAGTTCTCTTCTGCCCTGTGAGCTTCCAAGGCTCACTTGTCACAGGGTGTTGTTCTAGCCTCTTCTGATGCTTAGTCAAATCCACCCCACTGTTTGTTCTTTGACAATGGCCATTTGAGAGCCTGGAAACGGTCTTCAAAAGGCGTTTGCATCCTTTTTGAGCCTTTTCTGAGCTCTTCCGCATCTATTCGGAAAGCCCATTGGAAGGTTGTCACCCTGTTCTCTAACTACGGTGACCGCATCCTACTTGTAACTGTAAACCCTCTATGAATCTCCAAAGGTCCCCAGGCAATTGCCAAAGCTCATCATCAAATGACCCAATTGTAAGAGAGAGGATATACTTCCTGTGCCTCACTAGGTTGCTGTGTGAATAATCAATTCCTTGAAAGCCTTCTGAAGCTATTACTTTATAGAATACACAACGTTTTTTAAAAGGGCTTTTTTGGGGGGGAGTTGTGTATTACTGGTTAAATTCACGGAGGCACTTAGAGATTTTGAGGAGGAGAAAGCCGCTCTTGGTTAACGTTTAAACAAGTGAGTTGGGTGTAAGGCCGTTATATTTTCAGTCTAGCTGGAAGAGCGACTGCCTGAAAATGGCAAAGGCTTTTTTATTTTCTTGATGCTAGCAATACCCACCGAAAGTGAGGTTCTAACGATTTTATTAGTTTTCTGAGCAGTTTTCATGAAATGTTAACTCAGCTCCCACTCAAATGGTGTTAACAGTAACATATTGATACAAATCAACACTGAGCCAGGAAGTTCAAAGCATGACAAACTGTTGTTAGCTTACCGCTTTGGTAAAAACAGAATTTGGAGAGAGAAGGATTTAAGTGAGCCCACTGAGAGTTATTGGCTGGTATCAATCTTCTTTTACTAAAAATAAACTGCTGCAATTCTCTTATTTGTTTCCAGCTTTACGTCCTGGTACTTTAGAACTGGAAATGTCTTTGTCATCTAGTCCAAGATTCTTCTACAAATAAAGCTGCTGGCCCAGAGAGGGTGAGGAACCTCTTAAAATCACAGAGCAAGTTAATCTGTGCCTTGACTAGACTCTGGGTTTAATCACTCATGTCCACCGACTCTTAACGGGCATGATGTCACGGAATGTAATGTTAGGTGTTGGTTTGAAAAGTTTACCAAAAGCACAATACTTTCTCATGGTACTCTTTCTCTCTTTTTCTGTTTTATTCTTGCCCTAAAGAAAGAAATTTCTTTCTGGACTATATTCTGGTCACCAAGTAGAGCCAATTGATCTGGGGGAAGCAGAATGCCTCTATTATTAGCTCAGGGCCCTTTACTGGCTGCCAAAGACAGGTGTCCAGAGGAGTAAGGCTTAGACTATTTGCAGAGGAGAAAAAAAAAAAGACTCATCTAAGTGACAAGATTTTCCATTCTTATCTCTGTAGATGTGAAGAACGTGAAAGTGATTCATTTTGTGATTTATAGCTGACCCTCAATTACACATAGTGCAACAAGCATGAAACAATTTTTGAAACAATTTTTATCAAAAGAAAACCACTGAAAATTCTACACACCTCCTTTTAAGCAAGAACTGCAATATATTTCCCTCCTTCGGCCAACTTTTCAGCAGTGCTGCTAATCACCCACCAAACAAACTGGCTTGAGTTTAATCTCCTTTGCCTGCACATTCTTGTTTGCCAGCTGAAGTTACAAACAGAGATAAGACCAAAAGTCCAGAAAGGAGAAAAGAATGCCAGAGGCCTAGAGCATTCATTGATATGCCGGAACACTGAAAGTTAGCTACGTAAACAAGGATTTCACTCCAGATGATATCCTTACAGGATTTTAAAATTTGATGAGTATTTTTTGATAATTTTCTGAACAGTTATAAGCAGAAGCAGAAGCAAAGTACCCTATATCAATGTAAATCAAAAGCTGTGGTCTAAAAGCCGTGAGATTTTTTTTTTTAACCTTAGTTTTGCAGCTAAGTGGATTTTTAAATTTAAGTCACAATCTCCTAAGTAGAATTAGTTCCTTATCTATCAAATAAAGGGACATAAGTATTCTCCATAACGAATTCTCAGTGATAATTCAAGTTGTTTTTATATGCAACTGAGTATACCATATCAAATAAAATCTCTACAATTTTACCTTATATGATTTATTAAAATTCATTTTTATCCTAAAATCCAACAACCAGACACAGATTGCATAGAAAGAGAGTAATGGGTTCATGGTGGAATAACCCCTCAGTGGGGAATTAGTGTTCTAATCCATAAATAGTGCTGGGCAAGTTAGCTTTCCATCTGGAGAGAGTCAGATCCCTCCCCTACACCATTCAGAAAATAAATTCTAGATAAGTTAAACATATTAATATGTGTTTACACAGACATACATTTATACGGCATTTATTATACATATTTATATCATCTTATAAAATAAGATACAAAAAAATAATGTTATAACCACAAAAGGCCTTGTAGGCCATTGTACAGACTCTGGCTTTCTACTTTAAGTAAAATGGGAAGACACTAGAGAAGCCTGAATGAGCAAGGTAATGATCTGCCTTATGTTTTAAGGGATCTTTCTGTCTGTTGTGTGAAGAATACATTATAATGGGACAAGGCTGAAAACAGAGCCCACTTAGGCTACTGCAAAAATTCAGGTGAGACAATACATGGACCAACGGGGTTATACTGGGGGAGGAGGTTATGAGAACTGGTGAGATTCTGGATTTATTTTGAAGGTCAAGTTGACAAATGGTATAAGAGAAAGAAATGAGTAAAGGATCTTTCCAAATTTTTGACCCAATCATCTCTAAGAATGGAGCTGCCATTCACCAAGATGGAAAAAACTGGGAAAAGCAGGTGTTGGGGAGGCCGATTTTTCCATATTAAGTTTAAGATGTCTATTAGACATCCTAGTGAGGTATCAGGTAGACCCATGGATGGATACATTGGAATTCACCGACATGTGGACAGAAGATACAAGTGAAAGCATGAGTTACTGTTATAGGCAGCCTCCAAGATGGTTCCCTGTGATCCTACCTCTTGATATTCATGCCCTTGTATAATCCTCTCCCCATGAGTATGGACTGGATTGAGTGCTTCTAGCCAACAGAGTGGGGCAGTGGTAATGGAACGTCATTTCCAAGATGAGGCTCCAAAACGACTGTGGCTTCCATCGGGACCTCTTGCATTCTCTCCTGGATTACTCACTCTGGGGGAAGACAACTGCCAGACTGTGAGGCCATCCTGTGCAGGGGCCCACGTGGCCTGCTGCCATCTGTGTAAGTGAACTTGGAAGCAGATCCCAAGTGCACACACCCCACCCCCATCCTTCAGATGAGACTGTAGCCTGGGCTAACGGCTTAACCGTAACCTCACGAAAGGCCTTGAGCCAGAGACGCCCATCTAAGAGGCGCCCTGATTCTTACTCATGGAAAGGTGAGATCATAAGTATTTGCTGTTTTAAGTCACCAAGTTTTAGGGTAATTTGTTACATAGCAATAGATAACTAAGACAGTTACGATGTGCAAGGCACTGTCTAGAAATTTTAGATGACTTTTTACAGTTGGAGAAACTGAGTCACAGAGAAGTTACATCACACATAGGGGATGATGGAGGTAAGAAACAAACGCAGATCATCTGACTCCAGAGCTTCAGCTCTTAATGGCCGCATGTCAAGACCCGTCTAGAGTAAAACAGATAGCTAATGGGAAGCAGCCGCATAGCACAGGGAGATCAGCTCGGTGCTTTGTGACCACCTAGAGGGGTAGGATAGGGAGGGTGGGAGGAGGGAGACGCAAGAGGGAAGAGATATGGGGACATATGTATATGTATAGCTGATTCACTTTGTTATAAAGCAGAAACTAACACACCACTGTAAAGCAATTATACTCCAATAAAGATGTATAAAAAAATTTTTTTAAAAAGACCCTTCTAGAATAACCTATTCTCCTACTTTGAATGTGCATACCTGAAATCTGACTTTCTACTGCAAAACGTGCTCACACAACATAGTTCATATAATCAACGGCCCATATGCATTTTTACCACATTTCTTAAGTTGCCACATAGCTTTACAATTCTTCAATTTTTGATATCCCAAATACACTACAATCTATACTCAACTGTCAAAGAAGATGGAAAAGCAGCCTCTTGCTGCGTGAAGAGTAACCTCAGTCTGGTTAATCTCAGTCTGGTTAACCTGGCTGATTTAATTATCAAAGAATTTCCAGCACAGTTTGCTAACGCTCTAATATATTCCTATAAACTGAATGTGGTTCTTTTGCACATGTAAAGAGTTCTCCCTCAAACTACTAAGTGGTAGGGAAAAAAACAAGATACTGAATAAGACAGTCACTGTAAATTCTGCTTGAATTTTTTAAATAATAAGGGAACATCAATTTTCAGTTCACAACAGAAAGTCACTAAGGATGCCAACAATATTAAGTTTTGTTTGTTTGTTTGTTTTTTGCGGTACGTGGGCCTCTCACTGTCGTGGCCTCTCCCGTTGCGGAGCACAGGCTCCGGACGTGTCAGGCTCAGCGGCCATGGCTCACGGGCCCAGCCGCTCCAGGGCATGTGGGATCTTCCCGGACCGGGGCACGAACCGGCGTCCCCTGCATCGGCAGGCGGACTCTTAACCACTGCGCCACCAGGGAAGCCCCAACAATATTAAGTTTTTAAGTAGGAACTGGCAAGACCAGAATATAAAAAAACAAAAGCTCTTGAACTGTATAAAATACAAAGGCTGTTGTCCCTTTAATTATTATAACAAATTAAGACTTTTCCATTCTTTCTTTGACACAGACATGTGAAATACAGAAAGAGAAAGAAATGATCTCTGCACGTCTGCCTCAATGCAAATTTAGAAAGGCACTGTCGTCGGAAAGGGCTGCTGCTGGTTAATCCATCATTCTTATTTTTTAGGAGGGAAACGCCCATCAAATAGCAGCCAGCAACATGTTCCCCATCCACACTGTGGAATATTTTTCTTTTGTTTTAACTGTTAGGATTGTGCCCCAAACCAATGGAAGCCAAAGAACTGGAAAGGAAGAGTCATAAAAAAAAAAATACAAAACCCACTGCCATTTACAAATCTTTCTGTTACAAAAACCGACTGTGTTTTATAAAGGCATGTGATGCATCACCAAAGGTATCTTTTGCCATTTAAAAATACCAAACAGTAGTTAGTAATAGCTCCACAGCTAGGCTGCTGGGACTTAACGCGCAATTTGCACAATTTGTGTGGGGATGAGATTACTTTGTCTTAGGACACAAGGAACAGATGTGTCCTAATTAACACAGAAAAATGTTTAAAATAGAGTTTTAAAACATATGAGTTTGGAAACAGAAGTTCAAAACAGCTTCAAAGATTATAAGCAAAATAGTACAATACAACAAGGTATGAGTAGTTTTCTTTTTAAAAAGAGAGGAAAAGAGAGGCAGTCAGATGAGGTGGTAAATTTCCATGGGCCTTCCTCTAAATGAAGTATGAATTTCAAGGAAAGTACCTGATAAAAATTGCTTTTTATTTTTGAAAAATGGGGAGAGGGTAACATATCATATTTTAGCCAGTGTGGTTTAATGGGCTGATAGATTCCATTATGGAACACTATGTTACCCTAAGAATAAAAAGGAGAAAAAAAGGTTGGAATAAATTTGGGAAACACATTTGAGGGACTCCGGTATATTAATATGTATGGTAAATCTCTAAGAGGGGAGAAAGCATGCATCTTGGCTCAAAATATATTTGAACACAGAATACCTTTTTCCAGAAGAAATAAGCAATCAGTAGACATGCACTGACCAGTATACACCCTGGTGAACAATACACTAGGCCAGTGGTTTTCTAAGTTTTTAGTCCCAAAGTCCCCTTTACACTCCTAAAATGCACTGAGGACCCCCAAAGCCCTTTCAACTACATAGATTACATTTAATGATAGTTATATTAGAAATGAAAACTGAATTTTAAAATATGTATTAATTCATTTAGCTTAAGTAACAATATACCCATTGCATGTTACATAAAATAGCAAAATAACCATATTTTTTTCAAAACAAAAAGTTAATGAGAAGAGTGGCACTGATTTACGTTTCTGCACGTCTCTTTAATGTCTGACTAAACAGAAAACAGTTAAATTCTCAAATGTGCCTCCGAATTCAATTTGCTGTGATATGTTGTTTGGCTGCAGCACACAGGGAGAAAATCTGGGCTTCATTTTCAGCTAATGGTGGAAATTCTTCTTTCATGCTACACCAAAACTCGACAAGGGCTAGTTTCTTAAAGGGTGGTAGCAAAGTGGAATCTGAAACTTATCAATGAACTCTTTGTGCTCTGTTCTATTAAAATTCATTGGTTTGACTTGCATTTTGGATGGATCTTTTCCCATGCATGATTTTGTAACATCAAGCACTGGTCACTGGAAGTGACCACTGACTTAACGCAGATTTTCAACCAATGTTCATTATACAACATCATCACACAACATGCAGTGTCTGAAAAGCCCCACCATACACTTGTGAGAGAACAGAAATGAATACCCAGTACTATTATAAAAATAGTTTTGACCTTGTAGGTGTCCTCCCTCTTGCCCACCCAAAGAGGTCTTGGAGGTTCTCAAAGTGAGAACTGCTGACTAAGGTGACGATCTAAGCTCTGCAGATCCCTCCCAGAAGAAAAGCACAGAACTTCGTTTCCTCCCTGCCCTTGGCTTCTGTGAGCCTAAACAAGGCCTGTTAACCCAGGCTGGCCACGGCCATGACAGAAACCATGAAGGGATAAGTAGGACAGGATTAGCAGTGAAGAAAAGATTTGGTTACTTGGATTCTCCCAGGTAGGGATCTGTGAAAGGTGTACATTTTAGACTTCTTTGGCAAACACTTTCTTCCAACCTAGGCCTTAATAATCTAGGAAGGATTTGTCTTAACTGAAGACAATGAACTTTTTAAGTACCCTGAAAGGGAATCAGAAAGGCCTGTTTCATGAAATCAGTTAATGAAGTAACTATGTAGTGATGAACCATTATCTCTTTAACAACTAAAAAGAACTACTATACAACTCTGGTTATCTCTGGGTGTCAATGTACACATGTAATAATAATAATAGCTAATATTTCAGTGTTTAGCTTTCAAATTATCTCTTTAAGCCTTACTACCATCCTAGATGGCTGACACTTTCCTATTTTTAATAAACGAAGAAATGAAGTTGAATGAGGCTAAATAACGTATTCGAAGGGCTGAACAACTAAGTGACAGATTCAGGACTTCAACTTCTATCTGTCTGACACCAAAGGGTCTGTGTCTCTTAAGTCCTCACTGTGCTGCCTCATTTCCAATGAACCATTTACTGAACTTCAGTAATGCAGATTCTTCCTCTGGCAGTTATCCCCCAAATCATGCAGCACTCTCATCCATTTCCTGTTGCAAAGCGAAGAGGTGTTCAGTGCATCGGCTCAGAGCCCACCCTGATAAACGTACAAAGCAGCAAGATTCTTTTGCCT
Organism: Delphinapterus leucas; assembly: GCF_059928025.1. Taxonomy (NCBI): domain Eukaryota; kingdom Metazoa; phylum Chordata; class Mammalia; order Artiodactyla; family Monodontidae; genus Delphinapterus; species Delphinapterus leucas. The sequence continues at coordinate 12,859,305 of NC_143138.1, forward strand.
CCCAAAGCAGAATGATCACCCGTGGAAAGTGAAGTCTCACTCAAAAGCCACATATGCAAGATGATGTCAAGTCCAATCTTTTGATGCTGAAAAGGTCATGAGGATGGAGTACTGGTAATGACATTCTGTAAACAAAACCCAAGATACCCTCAGCTCGTATTCCCTTCTCCATTCCTCTGAAAGCACATTTATTAAACATGGGCAATGAAATGCCTGTCATCTCTAAGGCAGGCGAGTAAGGTAAGGGAGGTAGGATTATCCTTTGCAAATGCTTTCTAAACCGTTAGTTCCCTCGGGTCACTATAGTCTCTGCCCATTATTTCCCTCACATCAATGGCCTTTATTCTGCTAACCCAGAATCATTCAGAACATACTGAATACCTTTCTAGGTTAGTCTTAATCATTTTCCAAGGCCCAGCTCAAGACACCTCTCCTCCCAGAACTGGTCCAGCTCTTCCTTTCCTCAAAGCGCCTGTGGCCGGAACCCCCATCGATATGGGTCTCCTGCGTACTCTCTGACTGTGGGTGACGTGGCCTCATTTGTGTGAGTCTCATCTTTGACAAATATTTGGAGCTGGTGAGGGTTCTCGAGACCTTCTGGAGAATCTCCTACAACACTTCCCACATCTCTGAACACAAAATATTATGTTTGCTCCTGTTTCTCTTCACTTGGATGAACACTGAAGAACATAAGGATGTGTTTTTATGTCAATTTTATTTTTAAACATATTTCTCTTCAGTCCCACAATTAAACAAATTAGCAGTGTCATTCAACCAGAAGTTTTAGATATGCTGAAAGAGAATAATAGTCTATAGTACAATACAATCAATGGCATTCACTGAGAAGCTCCATGCCAGTTTATCTGTGACATTCCATCCTAATGTGAATTGATTTTAGGAGAAAGTAAGACAGTATATACTAACTCTTGGCCAAAAAAAAAAAATTAAATAAAATAAAAAAGGCTGGATTTGGGGTACAACCTAGAAAACCACTGATCATGTCTTGTGCTTTCTAAATGCTCAGCCATTCTTAATGACACGCTACCTGGTAGTCCCATGCCTCACGGAAGTGTGCTGTACATCTCTGTTTTCAATATGAATGCCACAAAGTGTCATGGAGCTTTTTAATGAATATTAAAATGTTCATTTTAATATTAAAAAGTCTGTGGATCAAAAAAGACTACACGATACAGAAGAATCCAGCTCACTCTCTTGGCATTGTAGTTACTCTTTAAAATTATACTACATAACTTTGTATAAAATGACACAATCTAATATCAAGTGATAAGAACAAAAGTCCTTCAATACTATGCCCAACTCATGAGATATTTCATTCTCCTCCCAAACTCCTCTTTCTCTCAGACAAACCAAATAAGTTCAAGACTTGTGTATTTGCAAGCAACGTGGTTAGGAGCAGACCTGTTTTCTTGTTTTGTTTTGTTGCCATGCCAAATTTCTGTACAGAAGTTAAGAAAGGAAAGCCACTGTAACTGCTCTTATCTAATTATGATGACAGATTACCTAACTTAAATACTGGATTCCCATTTGTAAGCTCCATCACTAGATTTTAATTCTGTAAAATTAAAGGCCATGAAAATGTTGGCCTCCCTCTGAAACTTCACAGCCTGACCTTAACCTTCTTTGCATATATCATTCTTGGTGGAAATTTTCAACAGCTACAAAAGGCAAAAGGGTGTGTCACATCTTGACTTCTTAGTCATATTTCCTGAGGTTGCCATTTTCGTACATTTAAAATATTTACTTATGGCAACATTTAAGTAATTATAGTTTAGGAAGCCCCGTTCTCTCTTTTTTTTTTTTCTATCTTGGTAGAACCCCTTCAGTGTGCTGTACCACAAAAGAGAAGTTCTCTGAATCAGGCACTACTTAGTGAAGGGCTAATGTTCATACCTGGTAAATACCAAACTTCTTGCATTGAAATCTGGAGTATTCTTAGTTTGGTAAACATTGTTATCTTGCCTTTCACACTGGACACTAGGACAGCTCTAGATTAACACTGCTCTTTCACCTCCACATTTACATCAGTGGTGCCCACATCCACCTGTTCTCACTTCTAAGCACCCAATACCCCAGACCACCCAAGGGAAGCTGAAGATGCCATTAGCCATGGTCCCCAACCAAGAAGAGGTAATAAGCTAACGAGTCATCAAGGAAAGCAGGCAAGCAATGTTGGGTGATAGGAGAGAGTCTGGGGGCCCATCACTTTTATGGATCCATTAAGCCTATTCCTAGTACCCCGACATCACTGAGTTGCCCAAACTAGAAACAACCAGCACCCACACCTCTGCCTTCCCCCTTATTCCTCAGGTGAGCTGTACCAAATTCTAACCATTCTACTTCCTGGTTACACTAGTTGAATCCTTCCCTTTCTGTCCCTCCAGCATTGCTGCCTCTGCTCTCACCCACCCCTCCTGCCTGTCCACCAAGATTTCCAACCGCTCTCATAGTCCTCCAGTCAACTTTCCAGACTGCCACCAAAGCTGTCTCTAGAAAACACAGATCTAATGGCTGTACCCCCTCAAACCATGGACAACTACAGTACTCTTCAAACTATCAGTGAAGAGAAAAGGGAATGCAAAAAAATACACCAATAGAACATACTCTGAGATTCCCACCACCCTTCCCCTTTTGTTATGAATGGGCAAGAAAGAAGGGATCTGGAGAAAATAGATGTGGAGAATACGCAAAGGGCCAAGAACCAACATTTCATTCACATATTTCTTTCTGGGTTTACTTGGCTCATCTGTATTTTGGGTCTTTAAAAAAAAAATTCAACTTGACTTTCAATCATTTAAAATAATCCTAGAAGCATGTCCTGTTATGCATTGCCAAGTTGCATTGATGCAATTTCATTACTTCTTGAAAGGCCACATATTAAAAACACTACTAGCAGTCAAACTAAAGAAAATAAAGTGATTTGAGATATTTTTTAAAGCAGTTACTAAAACAGAAACAAATGTTATTTTCAATCTCTGGCTCACTGTAAACTGACAAGATATGAATATGAATTTTACCAAGTAATGTATAATGACTGCTTCTGCTCACCACAATCACATGCCAACGGCTCAATGCTATATAGTTCATTTGGATGTTACATGTGGAATATGTCATCTAGATAACAAACCATCCTCATTAAAACAGACTTACTCTAGCTAATTTTTGAGATTGTAACATCATTCACATACAAAGCTTAGTAAATACTATTCTCAAATTTGATTTTACAAAAGTCATCGCCAAGTTTTCAATTTCTAAACAAGTGAGAGACAATACCTGACAAATTGTAAGGTGATGCCATATGTTGTCTAAATCGTAGTCAATTCACCAACATATGCATTAAATATGTGTTTTGGAAACAAATTCTGCCAGGTGCTTGTCTGGAGTATAAAGTATTTGATACGATGGATCATGCCCTTGGGAAGATTAGTCTCCATCTGGTAAGAGAGTATGTACATAAATGGCACAACCTCTTTGCAATAAAGTGAGAGAATAAGAGGAGAGCCATGGGACTACAGAAAGGAAATCATTTTATGTAGGAGAGGTATCAGGGAAGACGCCATAGCAAAGGTAGGCCTTAAGGACTGGATGGATAGGAATTCTGAACTCTTAAGTTTCTACTCCTAAAATGGAAGTCCCAGAAAAAGCTTCTAATCAATGTTTCTAGAGTTAGCATTTATTGAGCAACTATTCTGTTAAGAATTTCATAAATGTTACATGCGTCCCTATATTTATAGCAGCACTATTTACAATAGCCAAGACATGGAAACAACCTAAATGTCCATCAACAGATGAATGGCTAAAGATGTGATTGATATATATATATATATATATATATATATATATATATATATCTCCAATGGAATATTACTCAGCCATAAAAAAGAACAAAATAATGCCATTTGCAGCAACATGGATGGACATAGAGATTATCACGCTAAGCAAAGCAAGTCAGAAAGAGAAAGACAAATGCCCTATGATATCACTTATATGTGGAGTCATATATTAATATACAACACAAACGAACATATCTACAAAACAGAAACAGACCCACAGGCATAGAGGACAGACTGTGGTTGCCAAGGGGGTGGGGTGGGGGAGGGATGAATTGGGAGTTTGGGATGAGCAGATGCAAACTACTATATATAGGATGGATATACAACTATTATATATAGGATGGAGTCAGTGAATTCCCGAGTCATTAGTTCTTGAACATTAGTAAGCCAAAATCATATTTATATCAACACAACAATTAATCACACAGAGAAGATGACAGTCTTAGCAAGAACAATCAAGGGTCAAAATCATTATATACTTTGAATATAAATATGGCTTGATACAGTAAGGATTCGAATATGCCAGAAACAAATCTCATTCCCACAAATGTAACTGAAATGACAAGAATGTCAAGAATTCATATACTTAACATACTTATTTATTCTGTCTTCCAATACCAGTACTATGCAGTAGTTTTATCTTACACTAAACTATTAAGATATATATTTGTTTTAAAAGTTATTTACATTTTGTTTCTCAAAGTGTGATCCAAGAACCTTTTATGTTAAATGTATCACAGGAGAGTGCACATTAAAAATACAGCCCCTGGGGCCCCACCCCTCACCCGCTTAGCCAGGCTCTTAGGGCCCAGGAATCTGAATTTTCAACCAGTCCTCCCCTTACCCCCAAGTGAGTATTAGCTGCACATTCAAGTTTTCAAACCCTTTGTCTGGAGTTTCCTCCGCTACCTGTTTCCCTCTTGGTTTCTCTTCTATTGGAATGTATCTTTGCCACTTTAAATAATTACCTTAAACATTCTCCAAATGCCTTCTAGTGGAGTGTAGTCACACCACACCAAATGAAAGAAAACTTGCTTCTAAAAACACTGAAATTATACCACTGAAAAGAGGATTATTTCAAACCATTTTTATAAACCTTCTTTCTCAATATCTAGCTCGAGTCAGCAAAAGTGGCACTGATAGATGCTTTGGGTTCCGCGTAGGCAGAATAATGCATCCCCCAACCCCAAAGATGTCTCCATCCTAATCACTACAACCTGTGAATGCTACCTTCCACGGAAAAAGGGGTTTCACGGAAGTGATTCAATTAAGAACCTTGAGATGAGGAGGGTCTCCTGGATTATACAGGGGGGCCCAATGTAACCAAAGGGTCCTTAAGAGTAGAAAAGGCTGGCCGAAGTGAGTCAAGGAAGAGGTGACTGCAGGGGAAAGGGACAGGAAGAAGCACTGTTGCTGGCTTTGAGAAGGGAGAGAGGGGCCACAAGTGCCTCTAGGAACTAGAAAAAGCAAGGATGTGGATTATCCCTGGAGCCCTGTTGACACCTTGATTTCAGCCTCATGAGACCTGGGTTGGCTGTCTGACCTATAGAACTAGGAGATAATAAATCTGTGTTGTTTTAAGTCCCCAAGCTCGTGGTCATTTGTTACAGCAGCCCTACAAAACTCATCCGGGTTCTTTGAAGAAAAGGAAATAAACACTCAGATTACCTCCAACACAAAGGCCACAGTACAGTGGCCCACATCCTTTCCAGCCTTCCCGCACAGGTAAAAAGGGAGAATCCCAAATGCTCATTGCAGACAAACGAGATATGGCCCACACAGTTTCCAACAGCACTGCCACTTCTCTTACCCGTCTCTCTCCTTATCCTGCTCTTGCCACTCAGACCTGCAGCCTATCTGCTCACCTTCCACCAAGACAGCCTGGTTTATCACCTTGGAAATTACAAAAAGGAGAGGGTCTAAGTCAGGGTTTCTCAACTCCAGCACTATTGACATTTAGGGCCAGATAATTTTTTTTTTTTTTTTGGCGGTACGCGGGCCTCTCACTGTTGTGGCCTCTCCCCTTGCGGAGCACAGGCTCCGGACGCGCAGGCCCAGCGGCCATGGCTCACGGGCCCAGCCGCTCCGCGGCATGTGGGATCTTCCCGGACCGGGGCACGAACCCGTGGTCCCCCGCATCGGCAGGAGGACTCCCAACCACTGCGCCACGAGGGAAGCCCCAGGAAATTCTTTTGTTGTGGGCACCGTTCTATGCATTGTAGGATACTCAGCAGCATCCCGGGCCTCTATCCACTAGAGGCCAGCAGAAACTACCCCCCCCCTCCGTTATGACAATCAAAAATGTCTCCAGACCCTGCCAAGCGTCCCCTGGGGGCCGAAAATGGTCCCAGGCTGATAGCCACTGGTCTAAGGCATATGTCAGTTTAGCTGGTGCTCTGTGCTCTCTCCTCCTCTCCACCAGTTTCTCCCATGGAGGGGGAAGCCTTCATCATGTGCATATATTTCGCTTACATTGCAGCTGGTCTCATTCAAACTAAAGTTTCCCATGAATTCAGTCTGTTTGGCATTGTAAAGCAGCGCTAAGTCAAAACTCAACCACAGGCCTCTTTTAATGGCCCCACTACACTTACTCCCGGCCACAGGCCACGGAAACATGGCCGTTCCACAATGACCCACAACCCAAGCTTGCCAATGAGCTCAGAATCCATTCCGCCGCTATAAAGGCCAATGCTTGCTATTTCACTGTTACAAAGAACTCTCTAAAGCTCTCTGCAATTTACTACCTCTACACGATTAATAAAAATCCTTTCAATCACAAGGTTTAACACAGTGTAAACCAAATATGCAGATGACTGACTTAGCTTGACTCTGATGACAGAACAGATGTTTGGGAATCAGATCCCAGGAAATAGCCACCATCTCAGAAAGAGAATATCAGTCTACTAGAGAAATAGAGAATTTCCTCAACAAGTTCTAAGAAAATGACTTAAACCAAGATGTTAAAAGATCCTGTCTTACGTAGTTCTTAATTCCATTCAGACGTTCCATATCAATTTCAAAATAGCAAAACCGTAAATGGAAAACACAGCTCCTATTCTTACTGAAATCTTTTTTTTTTTTTTTGGCGGTACGCAGGCCTCTCACTGCTGTGGCCTCTCCCGTTGCGGAGCACAGGCTCCGGACGCGCAGGCTCAGCGGCCATGGCTCACGGTAGCCGCACCGCGGCATGTGGGATCTTCCCGGACCGGGAAGCAAACCCATGTCCCCTGCATCGGCAGGCGGATTCGCAACCACTGAGCCACCAGGTAAGCCCCTTACTGAAATCTTAAACAAAAAAATACAGCTTCTAAGATTGGATATTAAATTCATAGGATCACCATTAGTCTAGTCTCGATGGAGGTGGGTATCCAAATTGCAGAGATTGGTGACTTTACAGAATGTTCTTCCAGGGAATAATGCATATAAATCCTTGGTACCTACAAATAACCAGTAGCATTTTAACAGATCAACTTAACTGCAACCTCCGTACATTAATCCTCCATAACTATTGCCATCGTAATTAATTCTAAGGCTTCAGAATTTTACATTTTTCTCTCAATGGCCTTTCTCCAAGTGAACAATATTCTTATGAAGTCTGAAAATAATATCACGTTACCCTGAAGAACTAAGGGCCAAGGTCCTGAACCAAACAACGTGCTCCTTTTGGATTTTCCTCATTTTAGGTAATGATACTGGCCTTTGGCAATCAACACTGCCAGCCACAGACTCAAATTTTCTTTTACCTTTTTGGAAGATGTTACACATTTTCAATTTGTTTTGAAGATTTGAAATTAAAGCATTTATGACACCTGAAGGGGGAAAGCGAAAGGAAAGAGTTTTCAGGGGCAGGTGAAGATGAATCTTCTACGCTATGGGAGTTTGGGATTGACGTGTACACACTGCTATATTTTAAACAGATATGGGGCTTCCCTGGTGGCGCAGTGGCTGGGAATCCGTCTGCCAATGCAGGGGACACGGGTTTGAGCCCTGGTCCGGGAAGATCCCACATGCCACGGAGTAACTAAGCCTGTGTGCCACAACTACTGAGCCTGCCGCTCTAGAGCCCACGAGCCACAACTACTGAGCCCACGCACCGTGTCTACTGAAGCCTGCGCACTCCACAGCCCGCACACAGCAATGAAGACCCAACACAGCCAAAAATAATACGTAAATAAAAATAAAATAAATTTATAAAATAGATAACCAACAAGGACCTACTGTATAGTCCAGGGAACTCTGCTCAATACTCTGTAATAACCGAAATGGGAAAAGAATTAGAAGAACAGGTACATGCATATGTATAACTGAATCACTTTGCTGTACACCTGAAACTAACACAATGTTGTTAACCAACTATAATATAATTTTTTAAATTTTAATTAAAAATTAAATAAATAAATACGTTAATTAATTAAATAAAATTGGGTGCAGGGCACTGCCAGGGAAGACGATGACAGGGTGGGGTGGGGAGGAAAGACACTTGGACACCATTACATCCTGTCTCCAAAATACCAAATTCCAAAGTACTGCATTATGAATGAAAACATCAAGACAGGTAACAGCACGGAGACTGTGTCTCCAACCTAGCTACCCTCATCAGGCTGGCGGTGACACCTCCTTTGGAACTAAAGTAGGAAGGCTGGGTGAGTTTGCAATCTGGTGAAAATACATACAAGCTAAGATTTCTAAAAGACTATTTACTAACCTATACTCACCACTTTTATCTGGCTTGTGGAGAAGAGCCGGGCGATGCTCTTAAAAGGACTGAGTTAGAGGGTTTTAGTCCCTGCCAGATTTGATACCTCGTAACTGTAATTTTTACTTTGAAAGTTACTCAGGTTTACAACACACTCTTATAAAAATAATGCATAAAGTAGCTCCTTATTTCTAAACCCAAAATTACCAGCATATGAAACCAACTCTTGTTAGTCTTAGCAGTGGTTTTATATCTTTTTCGCTGCTAGGGAAACTGAAACATCTTATTCCTACATTCAGCATTTGCTGAGTGCCTACTCTGTGCTAGGCCCCAAGGACACGTATGAATAAAATATGGTCCTTGCACTCTCCACGTAGTGGTGGGATAATAAAACAATCAATAATAACAAATAATAATAAACAACGGCAAGGAGTGTGCCAGAGCCATAAAAGAAGAAAGCAGTACAAGCGGCAGAATGGATATTTTTTTCCCGTAAAAAAGGATATAAACTTGGGTTTCCTACCCTTATTCCCAACTCACAAATTATATTTTCTGTTGTGGATGGCTCATGATGACCAAAGAATTTCAGTATGATTCTTTTTGGTTGGAAACCTCTCTGGAACAGATTTAACTACAACACTGGCCTCTACTCTGGAATGTTCAGCTGACAAAGACAAGTTTTACACCAGCAACAATCACTGACTTTCTTCTATTCCACCACAAGATCTAGCATAGCATGTTCATTTTATCCCGTGTTTGCTGTACCCCCTACACGACTTTGTTAACATTTCAGATCTGAGCTTTTAACTCATTTGGCTCTTTTATTTTCACTTATTAGCTAACAATTTTTTAAAAAATCAATGAATAATGTCTGAGTGGCCACAGGTAATAAAGCACCATGGGAAATGTACAAAGGGACAGCAGTTTGCCCTTGTCCTAAAAAAGCTCTCCAACCTTAGTCCAGGAGACAAACCTGTAAACAAATAATAAGGCATGAATCAGGAGACTGTGGATGAGCCCTGGGAGATGACAAGCAATGAACTTGGCAAGTGAAGGTCTCCAAGTTGGAACACAGGTATTATATGCAGACTGGGGGAAGGAGTCTTCTATTTTTAAATCCCCCTCCCCAGAACGAGCACTATTTGAAAACCTCACCTAGGTAAGAAGACAGGGAGTCACATAACGCTTAGCCCACAACACTTATTTTTAAAAGTCATATAATACTTGAGATGTTTGATTATAATATTTGAGATGAAATTATTTCTCAGCTCTTGGCTTATTTTCCCTCTATACCCTCATCTTTAGGTCTGGAGTGGTTTCTAGTAGCTTTTTCACAGATGGCTAGCTATGGGGAAAAAACAATATTGGGGGGAAATTTTTTTATACTACCTGGAGATTATTTTGCAATATATAAGATCAAAAGCCACAAAACATGTTTATTCACAGTTCTGGCAGTGCAGCTTCTAGGCAAATCCGTCCTAGGACTAGGATCAAACATGTGAAAAAGATTTTACTATAACAATGCTTTATATCACAAACTTACTTTTGATGTATTTTGTTTAAATGTCTAAACAGTATTAGAATGGTCGAATTAATTACACTAAAAAAAATTTTTTTTAACCCTGTATACTAGGATTTTTCTCCAAATCCTGTTTATTCTACCCATTTTACCTGTATCCTGCTTCATTCATGCCGGTGAAGGCTGATATGTTTTCAAAGGAAGTGCTTTGAGGGTTACTCTTCAGGTAAAATTCAACACGAACATCTGTCCTTTCAAGCAGCTAATTCCTTTTTTTAAGAAGCTAAATGTTCACCTACATTCGTTTTTCCACTAGATAACAAAGTGTGAATGTAGGCAAAAGGCAGTTGATGAAATTCAGATAAAATTGTTTACAATCTTCTATTACTGCTCTTCATTCATTGTTTTCCTCAACCATCACACCCTGTTTTCTGTATCTACCATGCACTTCAAATTGTCTATGAAATTTTTAAAAATTCAGTCGTTGTCTGAAAGTGTCTGGCACATGATGAACTTATGTGGTTGTTTTTTTTCGTGCAACTTTCATCCATGGCTGTTTGCCTAAAAGACCTGCTTGAGCCAAAATGTTGTTTGTTTGGTTTTTTTCTAAATTCTGGCAATCAAATGTAGCTTTCATTTGTGCCACTTAATTTTAACAATGGCAGAAAAAAAGGCTTCTTTATAGGACTGAATTACTTTAATTCTGCCAGTCAGAAATGACAGAAATAAATTAATGGGGTTGATGTCACATGGCAAAAATGCAGGGTAAATTACTCTTCTATGACAGATATAAGTGAAATCTGTACAATGCCAATGTTTAAATTACTTTCAGGATTTTCCCTGACATTTTTACTTCAAAATCTAACTTCTTGGGTACTACTTTAATTTCTCTTGATTTTTGAGAAAATGCACATGTTTGTAGCACATAAGTCTTAACCAACTATGGAATACCTTGAGTTATTTACAGGAAAATCTTATTTTCAAATTCTGAATAACAATGTCATGTACTCTAGTATATCAATCACTATCATGTTCATTCTGTCTTACATCAGAAGGTGGTTTTTACGCCAAAATGTTACTTTTTTTAATCTACAGATGGTTTGATATGCTTTGCTGCACAAAGAACCTGGCTGTCTTTTGGCTGGTACACTTTTCCAGCTAAAAATGAGAAACTGAAGACAGAAAGCTGAGTAGGAACAAAAGATGGGGAATTCAGATAGACTTCTACAGCATATTTTCATTATTTATTTTCTCTAAGAGATCTGAATATTCAGCATGCAAGTAATGTTCTGATTTGAATATAAACTGACGCCACTATTTTAATTTCACAAAAAAAAATCTGTGGGATTTAATCTACCAAAAAGGGAGGAAAAAGGAAAGAAAGAGAAAAGTAAGGAAGGGAGGTAAGGAAAGGAGGGAGGGAGGAAAAAAATAGTAGAGTGAGTTTTTATGTCGGTGGTTAAGTTCAAACATTAAACAAAGGTCATATATCATTCAAATTCACTTTGAAAATCCCTTAACTTTTCCATAAGACACTACAAACATGATTTTGTGTAGACAACTCTTGACAGCAACCTTCACATACACAAAGTCTGGGAGTTGCTGAGTTAGACTCATTGGAGGGTCACACAATAACGTCTGAACATTCAAATCATTCCTCTCTTAATATAAGTATTATACCCCTAGAGTGAAATGGAAGGTTTAGCTGAAGCATGCTAAAGTGGTAGTGCTTTCCAGCAGGTTTTAATTCATTCTGTTGGAATAGGAAGCTTCTTTAACTCTAACGCCTATTAATAAATTTATTGTTGCTGTAGTTTAAAAAATCGTGGCTTCACATCTTGAGCTCTTAAAATGGTGGTATGAAAAGTAACTTTAAGAGTGATTTCTTCAAAAAATATTTAATCTGGTTGCTATTTTAAAAAATTAAACATAACCAAATAAGTGCCAAATATTTTCTAAATCCCTTCATACCTCTTTTTTTTCCCTTGCTTCTCCGCTGTTTTGGAGTATTTTACCCCTGGTCTCCCACATCCAGTACTGATAACTCTAACAGAATGTGTAGGACTTAAATAAGTGAGGATGCTGTCCTGCCTCCTGGCTCTGTATCCCGGATTTGTGGTGGGAGAGCAGCCCCAGAACTGACCTGTGAGGAGGGTCAGGGGGCAGAGCTGCAGGCAGCCCTGGGACAAGGCTACTGCTTTTAGGAGCCCCAGGAAGGCCCCTTAGTCCCCAGACATCTTGTTCTACCCCTTCCCTTTCTTCCTTTTCGTTCCCAAATCTACAATGTCCTGAGCTCCAAAATGAATTCTCATCCAGTGTACCTACACTCCAGCAGCTTTAAAACCTTAAAGTAAAACATTATGAGTGGGCTTCCCTGGTGGCCCACTCCAGGGAAGTCACTCCAGGACTCTCCAGGTGGTCGAGAGTCCGCCTGCTGATGCAGGGGACACGGGTTCGTGCCCCGGTCCGGGAAGATCCCACACGCGGCGGAGCGGCTGGGCCCGTGAGCCATGGCCGCTGAGCGTGCGCGTCCGGAGCCTGTGCTCCGCAACGAGAGAGGCCACAAGAGTGAGAGGCCCGCGTACCGCAAAAAAAAAAAAATTATGAGTGTTATTCACTACTGATGAGTGTCATTCACTATTACACATAAAGAAGCCCACTGGCCATTTAATTCTTAAACAGCCAGAAAGAAGGGCAAGCATTACCATGAATGTGGGACACGGGAAGTGTGAAAGGGCTCTTGTTTTTTTTTTTTTCCTTTATGAATTAACCAGCGTGTGCTTAAGGAAACAGTCCATTATTTCAGAAAACACAAAATTCCATCATAAAAAATTAGGAATGATTTGAATTATTACATCAGTGAGAGACTAGCTTCTAGAGATTGAAGGATGTCATCAAAGAATTGAAAAATTAAATTAGTGGTGGAGCTAAGAGAAAATTTTGTAAGGGAAAAGGTTATGCTGGGGGAGGCACAGAATTTAGGGGCAATCTAATAAATTCTGAAGGAAAGGGGACATGACAGTGATGACTGTTATTACTCCTCCTGGACTTTTCTGTGCTCCAAGTAGAGACATGGGGATCCTTTCGGGGGACTACTCAGTCCCTTTGAAAGTCTCTATCTCTGTGCATCTCAGCTGCACATTTTGGAAGGAAAGGTGCCCCTGAGGATGACAGAACATGTCAATCAACCATGTGCCCAGGTAAGCCCGGCAGTCAGGCTTGAACAGTCTCCACTGTAATTCTATCCTAAGAATCCCAGGGTGATGCCCCAGACAACACGTGAGACCGGCAGCCTCTCCAGAGCTGCCACAGTCAGCAGTATTTAGAGAAAAGGCACAAAGCTGTCGCACGTATAACATGCACACTAAGGAACACCACATAAGAGCCAATCAGAACGACCCTGGGGCCCTCCAGACTCATGCATGTGAACAAGGATGAGCCACCAACGAGCAAGGCTGCATGGGATCTGTGGGATTTGCGGGCACGCTCTGACTTCAATACCCCGAGACTCGGCTGCACACCTCTATCTTTCCCATTCCCATTAGCTCACCCTTTTCTGGCTGAAAAGAGCTCAGTGAATCAATGGCTTCTGTTGAACTGTTTATATATTTTTCAAGTCCTGATTAGGCCATTAGTCACTGAGCATATTGCACAGTCAACTCGAGTAGCTGCAATTATGCAACTTCCCAAGAACATACCGGGAGTATGTACAGTGAGACCACGGTGCCAGCAAAATGTGAAATGGAGATCATTTGTCAGCAATTTTAAGAACCGTGCACTTCAAGGCCAAATGAAATAGACACGTGGCAGATAACAGAAGCTGGAAGAAAAAAAGATGCATGATGAAAGTACCAACGTTTACTCTTCTGAACACAGCCGAGACCTGAAAATGAGAGCTCCCTGTACAACAAACAAGTCCCAGAAAACGGTGCTCGATGTCACCTGTCCCCCTTTGCGGTAACGTCCGCAAGAGCCTTGATGTAATGCGGCCACCAAAAGCACAGAACTACTGAGTCTTGACCTCATTCTCGGGGAGCAGCTGGTTCCCCTTCAGAGTGCCCCCCACACCTGACCAAATCTGTATCCAAACACAGTGAATATCGAGTCTCACGTGAAGCATTTCCCTCTTCCTTTCGACTATGTGTTCTCACTTTTTATTTTCAAAATCAGCAAAAATTATGCAATTCGATATTCGAGGATTTCTCACCCAAAGCAATAGGGAACACTCATGGAGGAAAAAGAAAGGAACATGGTAAAAGGAGCACTTAATTTCTTTTATCAGGATGCTGAATCGCTTCCACACGCACTGCCTAGGATAAACTGATGACAAACATGAGTGGAGTCTTTTTCAAGAAAATTTGCAACCTCCCAGCAGAGAAACGGGAAACTATGGACCATGAGAAGTGGGTCAGTGCCTCTACATTTGCTGGACAAGTAATAACATAAGCAAGAACCTTCCTAAGAGTGTTTTATAGTATTTTTCATGGCAAGGCTAATACTTTTTAGTCTGTTAATCCACACTTCCCTCCTTCTATTCATACACTTTATATGGTATTTATTGGTTGAGTTATATATTTTAGCTGAACTTGGAATGACAGTTTTTTTTAAGAGGCTGCCAACATGGGTCAGGAGGAACCTCAGAAACCTGGCTTGCAGTGGCTCTGCCATAAGGAGCCCTGACAGCCAAAACCAATCAGAAAGTTGATGAGATCCAGGTTTCCAAAACATAAGCGAAAAGAAAAGGCATCCTTTGCTTTCTTCCATCTGGCCTTCTCAAACAAACAAAAAAAAAACTCAGGTTATTTACCAAAAAGGACTCCTTTTGTAATGTCACCAACCACTTGCTCGTGTGTTCAGTGCAAATCTAGATATCCATTCGTCGGTCTAACTTCAAGCAAGATGCAGCTTTCTTCACCTTGGACCGGGACAAGGTGTGGAAGAGATATGGCACCCAATGGGCCAACACACCAGAGGCATCCAACACAGCTGCATTCTAAATGAACGGCGGCCCTGAGTCTCTCCACGGACAGCCTTCCAAAACTAACTGTGGCTGTGAGGATGAAGACGGCAGTTTCTCAGCTTCAGCGCCTTTAAGGTTATTTCAACTTTCCGCCTCTGTTAACCCTCCTGCAGGAACTTTGGACACAGAGCTCTCCTTAATACTCACAGGCAGAGACGTCCAGAAGAAAAATGTCTCACTCCTCCTTAGAGAACTGAAGACCCGAGCCCTCTGTCTTCCCTTTTTGGGGAGATTAGATTCGAGGGGCTTGAAGATGACCTGAGAGAGCTTATGACAGACTCCTGGATTTCAGCTCAGGACAAACAAACCTTTCACATGAGTCCTTGCAAACAGACAGAGTTCTTTCTGTTTGAATGTTTGAACCCCATATTCTAGTACAAACATGCTTGGCACACTTAGCGCCAGAGTTTTCTTCTTGGCAAACTGTTCTGCCGCCACTATGGATATTACCACCACTTCAGGATCCCTGCGACTTTCCTTTCCTCCCCTGCTCCCCCCGCCGTTCCCGTCTCCCAGAGATCTTATCTGTGCCCAGGCTGCAGGGGCAGAGGTTGTGCCTCTGGGGGCCTAGGAGCTGTCAACGCCCCTGGCAGGGGCCTGGTTCGTGCCACACTTCTTCTCCTGGCCCCTCCTTGGTCTGGCACGATGACAGAATATGGCCACTTTTTCATCATGTGTCTGTTAGCTCAGATGCCGACCACAGGGCCGACAAATTAGCCCATGGTTGATGGCTTGAAGGCATGGGGACATCTAGGAGCACCTTCAACTCCAGGGAGATGGTAAGGAGAAATCACCTTTCTCAGCTCTCATCTCTATTCCTTTGGGAAGATCTTAGACTCTACTGATAGTGGGAGAGCAGTAGCCCTCAGAAATGATCAAATCCATCCCCCCTTCCCATTTTAAAGTTTCCCTTATTGGAGGCTCAATTCCTTATTGGATCACGGCCAAATGATCAAGGGCTACTTTTTATAGGCATTGAAACATAAGAGCTGGAGGTGGTCTTAAAGATCATTTGATTTCGTGGTTTCATGAACTGAAACTCTATTATTAAATACAGAGATCCCTGGGCCTCAACCTGCCCCCCTCCCCCAAGCCTTTAAGCTCATTCAGTAGAGGCTGGTGGGAGGCCTAGAACTCTCCAGGGGTTTCTGAAGCCACATTTGAAAACCACTGATGTAATCCAACTTCCTCATTTTCCTAAGGCCCAGAGAGGCTAGGGTATTTGACAAAGGCCACACAACGGTTAATGACACGCCTGAGACGCCAACCTAGTCCCTGGTGTGTGTGCCAGGCCAATGACATCCTTTTCCTGTACTTCCTAAGTATTTACTATTCTGTAAAACCGTAATCATTTAGTCTCTGCTAATAAGGATAATGTCTTCTTAATGAATACATAATTCAATTTCTTTGAATTTATTATATAACCTCTACATTTTTAGAGTCTCATATGCAAGTTAAGTGTCACCTTCTTAGGAGTGTTTTCTAAAAGAACAAAGGATTCTTCATTAATTCACCTTCGTATTCTAAAGGTGAGAGAGACTTCACGGGGAACAAATCAGAAGCACAGTGAATGAAACTTTCTTTCAGAAAACCGAGGAAACGGTCAATGGACCAACATATTTGTTAACTTCTACAAACAACACACACACACACACACACACACACACACCCTTCAGCTTCTGGCTCCAGGAATTCTTATTATGCAGGAAAAAAGTTAAAAGCGTTCACTGTCATATCAGTTGAACTTGTAAGAGCGTGGGAGGTTTTGTTCACTATAGTACTCCATTCTGATCACTAATGCCGTTTACATATTAGCTTGGAATACATACTGATAGTAAAGTAATAAAACTGCATTTTGCTAAACTATTCTAAAATGAAGGCTTTTCCCAAATGACCATGGCGTCTCCGGCCCACCATTCCCCACCCCCGTTACTGAGAACGAGTCCCGTACGGGGCTCTGGGTTTTCCCTTTACTGGTGAGGAACAAACAATTGAATGAGTAACAAGGAGGCCATAAAGGGGGCTCCCCCGCCCACAGACCCGGGCGTCTCTGCACATTCTGAAAGGCAGGCACAGGACTGCTGCTGCACCCACGCCACATGCCAAAAAACCACCACTTTTAAAGTCGACTTCTTATAGAAAACCCAGCAGTCCTCCCTGTTACAAGCTGAAGAAGAGAATACTGCTTTTTGCCAGTAGTGAGATGCATCAGTTAAATCGGCCTCTAACTTACACAGCTGACAAAATGTTTACAGGTGATAAAAAAGAAGTTACAGTTTACTACATGGCAACAAATCAGGAAACAGAGAAACCAGTCATTGCTCAATCTTTAAACTGTTAAAAGCTGAAACATTCTCCAAGTGTTACCAAGCCCTTAAACAAAAATATAATTTCACAAAGTGAGATATTTTCTTTTTTGATAAATTCTTCTGAGAGCAGAAATAGTGACTTTAGTTCTGCCTGTATATTTATTTCTAAATATTTCTCTGTTCTATATGCAAACTTTTAAAAATGGAATAGTTCCAGGAACAAAAAATTTAAGTAACAGGTGATTAATATAATTGTATACAAATTCTAAATATTTTGGATAATTAAAAGAATGGCATAATACCAAATTTCCTTAATTGAAATTTCTGTATTTTTGAAGACTCCTCCACACATGCCTGCAAATTCAAAAAAATTACTCAAAACATATTGACTTTTAGCTTCTTGATACTATATCTTGCAGGGCATGATGGCGCAGGCAGTAACGTTTCCAGTAATACCTTGTTACACAGATTATATATAATCATCCTACAGTAAATAACACAGAGTCTAAAACTTAAAAACCATATCAGATTCTGAAATACATAATGTGTCCTTCTGAACTTCCAACCATATAGTCTTCTGAAGTAGTATATCCAGAAGCATGAAAAACAGAGGCCATTTCCAATCTGGTAACACACCATGAATTAGTGAATTATCTTCATAGTTCTTGCCCTAATTAAGACCAATCAGAAAAGCACCCATTCAATATTCCAACAGACAACCAGAGTTTCTGATTGTGTAATTATTCCCCTCACAGGGGTCCACCTCAAAGGTATGAGACACACAGGTTTTTGAAGATTATGCTGGAAAGAGATGTTTATTGAGGAAGAATTACTTAGGATAGCCAAACTTGCCCGAAATAAAGATTCTCTGCCACTGGACCCACTCAGTATTACACTCCAGGCTAGAAACAAAAAAGATTAAATAATATATTCATATGGGGAGCCAATTTTTCTATCAATAACAAGCAGAAAACCTTATGAGACTTTTAAGGCAAGATTTTTTTTAAGCCCTACAAATACTTAAGGACAACCTCCCCAGACTTTTTTTTAAAAAACACAGTTTATTTAAAGACGTAAATGAAGTCAATCTAATAAACAACAAATATTTACTGATAACCTTCTATGTGGCCAGGATTATGTTTCTAAGTCCCATGACCTTTCAGGATATTTACAAAATTATTTAACTTTCTAAAGTATGTCAATAAATAATGTAGTCTTCCAAAATGTTCCTGGGGCTGTAATTCCATCTAGTTTCTATGATGACACTATAAACCTCGGATGGAATTACAATCTTAATGTGGACAATCAGGGTGCGTTACTCTACGTGCTCGGGGAATCCATGATGAACTCAGCTTCTAAAATAATAACCACCAGGCCTTTGGCATGTAATTACAACCAGGAAGCCAAGCCATCTACTGGCTAGTACATGAGAAATGTTCCACTGAAAGTACCTCTCACCTCACTGTAACAAAATCTGTTTAAGACATCTGAAAAACTGCTTCATCTCCAAAATTAAAATTTCTACTTTTGTGATAAGGAAATAACCACAAGAGTTTACTTCACAGATATGTTAATATATATCAGTGGTGACAAGATTATCTGATACTACCAGTGAAATCTTAGAGTCTTCTCATATCACCTTCAGACACCTGAAAGGTAAAGTCCATAAAGTGCAATATATAAAGAAACAAGGAAAAAAATCATACTCAAGAGCCCTATGAAATTACTGGCATTTCTTCTAATTCTTTGAGAGGAACCTGACATCTATTAACATAAACAAAGCAAAGTGCCTGGTGTCTGTAAGAGAGGAAAAAAAAGATTTATCTGGAAAGATTAAACTCAGAGTTGTAGAAAAATGAACTTAGAAACAAACCCAGAATTTCCCTGGGAAAACAAAAGACAATGATACTATGTGTTTTTTTGTGTTTTTTTTTTTTAGAACTGAAAATATCTTTAATCAAAAAAAAATCAGACCATTTTAATATAGCCACACTTAAGGGGAAAGGATTTACAGAGATGTACACCAGGGGGCGGAATCTTGGGAGACATCTTAGAGTTTGTGCCTACTACAGGGAAAAAGCAATATTTGAAGATATGTCCCAGGTCACACCACATTTAGCACCTTTGCTCTTAACCACTGTGCTAAGGGAATTGCACATCAAATACTAGAACAGCACAGAATTGGGCTCAGGATCCTAAGGGTATGGCAGGATTTCCTCTAGAGCCACTGAGGACTGACTCACCCCCAGGCCAAGTCATCACCTTTCTTCCATCTTTGCAGGTCAATCTAATATCCTACTTCTGGATCCAAAATTCCACTTCTATGGAATAAATGACACTTATCAATGTAAATACTCTGTGTGTGGCTCACATGTATTTTTCAAGTTGTCACAAAAGACAATGATACTATGAATCGGAGTTCTTTTTTTTTTTTTCTCCCCAAGCAGCCTGGATAAAAGAAGAAACACACACACACACACACACACACACACACACACAACAAGTACCATGGGTAATGAAGGAAAAGATGCATAGAAATTCAATCTCTATATCTGTATTTAGGACGCATATGGCTTTCTTCATCATACCTAACTTTATTTGGTACTGGTAGAGGTCACCAAAGCTCTGTAAAATCAGTATTGCCATAGCAACCAGGAGGCTAAAAAAAATCCTCTGCCAGAAATCCTCACCAAACACAATATAAGACATAGAGAAATTGTCCTTTCATTTGGCCACCTTTAACACCATCATGCTTCTAATAGCAAAGGTATGCGACATTCCCATGAAAACTCACTTCCTCCAGGGACCTCTTGTGGATTATGTGTCACTGAGTTCCTATATCACTAAGACTTGAGAACTTACTAATAACATTAGCCCTTAAGTTTATTTTCAAACTCCAGGGGTTTGTGTGCACTGCATCACAATGATTACCTAAAGTAAAAAGTAGTCAGATAGTGTCAAAACAATTTTGATGAATTTCCATGAACATGAGACATATCATTTAGTGGCTTTACTTAAAATACCTTCTTGCTTAAAAAAAAAAAAAAAAAAAAAGGACTAACGCAATGTCTGTCTCTTGGGAGTCTGCCCCTCCCTATAAACTGAGAAAACACACTTGGTACAAGTGAATAAAGAAATAATTCTTGAAATAGCTCTGAAGTCGCAGAAAGAGTAAGTGTAAAGAGGGCTCTAAGCTTAACTCCAGAGGCAAGTTGGTACAGTACTAGAATACCAACTCAGTTAAGAGTTCAAGGCTTCCCTGTTTGAGGACTCTATCTCAAGGACAGGCAAAACTCCTAACTTTGGCCTTCTCCATAGGGCACCAAGGAAATTCATAAATGGTTAAGTACCTGCTTAACACTGAAGCAGGTTAACATTGAAGGCTGAGTAATTTTTGATGAGTTGTAACATGCTGTTGACGTAATATAGCCATCCTCACTCAACCTAATACAGCAAACCGAAAAAAATAATAAGGGTAATGGAGGGAAAAGGGAATTCCTTACATGCCCACTTTCCACAGAATATTCTCAGTGACACTTGGTGTCCTGTGCAATGACAAACGGTGCTACCTAAAAAGCTGTGCCATTCTAGAACTACCAATAAACTATTTCATAAAATTAAATTTAATATCTTGAGATTCCCACTAATGATACTCCTGACAAACATCAAAAGCTGGTTAGAAAGCTCTTTCCTTTCTCTCAGTGCTTTACTGAACGGAAGCATGGCAATATGCTTGGTGATGTGTGTGTGTGTCTGTAAACACATGACCTTTCCTATATGCAGCAGGAATTTCCTGTCTGGTATATTTTAGAGCAAATCAAGACAATACTCTTCAGGACAGAGCCTGTGAGTCAGGCAGTATTATGGGGCTAAAGCGCTTGAGTCTGCTTAAGTCATAGGGAAGCAAGTTTAAAGGCCTGGGGCTGTTCTATTCCAGACAGAAAAGAATGGGAAAGAAGGTGAACTGTGTTGGCCATTAGAATGTTTTTCGACATATGTTCTCATTTGTTTCCTCATTTGGAGTTTACAGTCACTATAGGAGAACAAGACTAAACAAAAAATCAAAAATGGTACTATTTAAGACCTGCTGTAGAGCACAGGGAACTATACTCAATATCTTGTAATAACCTACAATGGAAAAGAATCTGAAAAAGAACACATATAACTATATATTTACATATAACTGAATCACTTTGCTGTACACCTGAAATACTGCAAACCAACTATACTTCTACTTTAAAAATTTTAAAGTTAAAAATTAAAAAAAAAATTTTTAATGGTACTATTCAGGTCCACGGAAGAATACGTTGGTTTTTGAAAGTATTATTTGTGCTCTGATTGGTGAGGCTCTCGGAAGAAGAGACAATCCCAATAGATGACGATCTTCAGTACTTAACGCCATCAGGAACTTGACCTTCTCCAGCCTATACGGCCCACTGCTGTTATGCCTCCACTTGGAAACTAGATACATGAAGGACATTTATTTATTCACATTACCGGAGAGATTAACTCCAAAGTTCTCCTGAATGTCTGACAGGTCTTCAGCAGCAACTTATTCTTTACAGGTAATTAACCTCTTGATGGGCTTAGAGCAGTCACAGCCTTAGAAGCCACAACACACTGATAATAAGTTATAAACCCGGGGAGAGGATAATTGTAAAACAGATTTCCAGGCTCGTTGGAAAATATATTTCCACTTATTGAAAAAAAAGTACACTCAACTTTCCAGGAGTATGTGAATTGCAGAGTTGCAGCACTGGCAGGGACCTCAGAAAATCACTGTACTGCAACTTCTTACGCTAATAACAAGAAAATGGAGGTACCAAGAGGGAGAGTGGCTTGCCCAGACATATTCTACTGGACACAAATTAGGTTAGCGCTGCCTAAAGTCAGACCTGATTACTCAGCGTGACAAACTCTTTCCCATGCAAGCCCCTTCATAAATCATGCTGGTGCCATTTAGACAACCCATGCCTCCTGCCCTGAGGTCACCTGACTACATTTTAGGAAAGGACTAGGAGATAACGACTAAGCTCTGAAAATGGAGAATGAGACGAAGCAAAAGGGGGAGATGAGAAGAGAGACAATAAGAAAAGAGCCAAAAGACAACTTATTTCAGTGCTTGCAACACCACTTGTGCCTCTCCTTATATTTAAGTGCAAGATGAAATAATGTGCGGCGAGCTTCATGCAGTCTGTAGTGACGAGGACGATTTCTGGCCAGGATCTCATGGAATGTGTCACAGAAATATTCCTTTGGAACAAGGTCCCAAATCATGACTTGCTCCTTTCATCACTAGGTCTCATGGCAAAGCTCCTGAGGGTAGGGACCTGGTCTGTCTTGTTCACTACTATACTCCCTGAACCTCGAGAATACGCAGCCCAGAGCAAGTACTCTGTAAAATTTACTGAAAGAATGAACAGAAACTCCTAAGAGGAAAGAAAAAGAAATAGGCATAGTTTGGAAACGCATATGCAGTATTATCATTTTCTCTAAGGAAAAATGAAAGAACACCCATTTGAAATGTAAACAAATGTGAAAAGATAGTTTTTTTTGGTATTTATAAAAAGTTAAAAATGTAAAGCACCTGGGAAGCAGTTACCATCACTTCCATTTATTAAGTAGGTACCATTAGTTAAGCCAACACAGTTCCTGTGTTATAAAGAGTTTACAGCCCGAAGCGCAACGCCAAGAAAACACGTTAATTAAAGGGTGGTAAATAAACATTCACTGGGAAGATACCATGAACAAATAATTTCAAAAAAAAAACCATGCAAATGTAGTTGAAATAGAGTAGAAATGGAAGCTCTAGGCACTGGGTTGTTCAGACAGAATAAAGGTGATCATTGTGTATTTTCTAATGAGCTCTATATATTTATATAATTGACCTGTTTGCAACCACTGAAATCAACATTTCTCTCTGCTTTTAAATTCGAACCTGTACGTTAGCAGCTCTATCACAGCCACAAATAAACTATCTGACAAATAATTTGGACAATTACTTTGGGTCCTCAGACAACTTGCTAGCTCTCTAATGAAATAAACTGATAAAGTATAAGTAGGTATAATAATATTAACAAATGTAATTATAAGATTTGCCTATTTTTAAGAATTCAAGAAAGACAATTAAATCCAATTAATACACACACATTCACACAATGGGAAGTAAAAACAAATAGCTTATTCTTTAAAAAATTTTAATATGATTTTAGCCATTATGAATGCACAATAATAAGAGTAACAAAAGCAGCACCACTTTAAAAAATAAAGGCTATTAAGTAAGCACTACAGTGGGTGCTTTACATATATCTCATCCCATTCTTTCCAAGACAGTGACTATTCTACCTTTTTGCTTTAGAGATGAGGAAACGGAGACTCAGAGGCTAAATAATGTGGCAGATTTGGGTTCAAAGCCTCAGTCATAATAATCCCAGACCCCGCATAGGTCTTTATAGATATAGATTGCATTGCTCTTGATATACTCAATGGCGGTGTATCTGTATGTACACTGAGCAGTCGGGGCGGCATAATGGTGAGAGCCAGGCTTTGGAACCCAAGCTCCTGGGTTCACATTTCAGCTCTGCCACGCACTAAGTTGTACTCCCTGACCCCTCTGTGCCTCTGTGTCCTCACCTCTAAACATGGGAATCATAACAGTACCGAAAGGACTGTTACCTACCAGCTCATAGGGCTGTTGTGAGGATTCAATGAGGTAATTCACATACAGCGCAGAGAACACGGTAAGGACTCAAGACTCTCAGTGTGGGCCAAGGTTTAGTATCGTTGGGAATGCTAAAAAGAACACTGAATTTGGAGCCAAGCGGTCTCAGCCACCTATATATATACACCATGTGACCTTTCCCAAGTCACTTAAACTTTCTGCGCTTCATCTGTCATAAAAAACTAATGAACGACAAGGTATGTGACAGTGCTTTAAAGGAAACGAGAAAGTGCTCTATACTACCACGTCCATGTGAATTATTATTATTATCAACTTTCAGCCTCTCAAAACCAAAGAAGTCATCTTTATTACATTCTCTCCTGCCTGAGAATTTACCATTAAGCACTAGTTCCAAAGTCTTCACACTGGACTCCCTATAACAATAGAACAGATGTCCTGGTCATTCAGGACTCGATCAAACGGAACTCTATTACTATCTCCTTCTGCACAGCCGCCGTGAGAAGGTAACTGCTGTTCACATGACCCCAGAGCACTCCAAGACTCTGAAGTACCTTCAGGGAAAGATTAAATTATGTTCACCCTACTTTATTATGAAATGTATTTAATTATATTCAAATTCTTTGAAAATTGATGAGCTAGGGGGCTTCCCTGGTGGCGCAGTGGTTGGGAGTCCGCCTGCCGATGTAGGGGACACGGGTTCGTGCCCCGGTGCGGGAAGATCCCACATGCCGCGGAGCGGCTGGGCCCGTGAGCCATGGCTGCTGGGCCTGCGCGTCTCCGCGGCGAGAGAGGCCACAACAGTGAGGCCCGCGTACCGCAAAAAAAAAAAAAAAAATTGATGAGCTAGGAAAAGCAGAGAGAGTAAGTCACAGGTTCTCTGTTCACTGGAAATCTCTGCTCACCATCCAACCCCCAATAACCCTTTATCAGAGTTTACGCTAAAATACACCCCACCCTGGCATAAGAAAAACCAGGAATCCAGCATGATAATTATACAAGTTGAAAGAACTTTGCCCTGCATAACCCTCAAGGACCACTAATATGCAGAAATACTAAAGTCGAAATCTTGAAACAATGAAAAATTTATAAACTATGTAAGATTCCCACGTTTCGAATATAATTTTGGCTTTGTTAATAAGGAATTTAAACATCTGAACAAGGAATAAATAAATAATAAATAAAAATATACCATTAAATATCTCATTATTCGCAGTACTTAGAAGTGTAAAAACAGATGAGTCATACTGACTATTACGCTCCTCAGAGAAGGAAAATAACATTTTGTTTGTTCATTTTGTCCCGTTTTACAGAAATTATGTGTATGCTAACGAGGAACATAACGTACAAAACAAAAAGTTATACTGTATCGGGGTATGGCTATTTGCCTTTGTTAAAATAACTTCAATGCTGTTATCTTTTCCAATTAAAAATTGGGACACAAATGTAGCTTAAATACTGTATTTCAGTGTTAGGAGAAAAAGGAATAGTCATCCATTAAAACCCTCTGTTCAACAGATGGCTCCCTTCTGGAGAATTCTGGAGAATTAAGGAGGTCCTCCCATCTCTGCTTGAACATCTCCACTGATGGAGGTCTCATTACCTCTTCAATCAGCTTGTTCTATTTTTAGGCAGTCCTGATGTTAGAACGTTATTCCCCAAGTGGAGTCCAACTCTCCTTACCTTAACTTCCTTCCTGTTCTTAGTTGGGCCCGCTGGACCCACTTCAGTAAGTGAGTTCACTTCCCCTCAGGCCCTTTGCTAGTTTCACTCATTTTATCAGTTAAATAATGACCTGCTTCTACTCACACTTTTCACTGTTATCCTACAAACCATGATGGCCACTCTTTATAACCATGTACCGCCAGCTGAAGGGGCTCCTAGGCACCAAGGCTCCATGGAGACTGTGATGGCCCTGGTCCTAGGGCCATCATGGGACTCTGTGGACTTACCTGGGACCCAGCTATCACATATACTGTTTCTATGAATTCCAAAAGTCAGACTTATAATCTTTCTGAAAAGGACCCATTTATAAACTACTGTTTTTACTTATGGGGAAAATACGCCTAAGAAAAACCCCACAAGGTATAAATTATCACTGTGTCTTCTTACCTATCTTATGAGCCGAGTAAGTATTTTGGTGTGTACGTAAAAATCCACAGCTGCTCCTCCCTCAGCTAAAAGGAGCTGACTAGAAGCAGAAGTGGCAGTGCTAGCAAACCCATACTATTCAGGTCACCACCTCTCCTCTGCTTCCTGGGATCACAGGGGCTGAAGGGAAATGCCATGGGTTTCTCTAAGTCACCAGCTTCTCAGGTGTTTACCTACGTACCCCATGCCCAGCCAGGCATGTGGGACAAACCCAGAGCTCTGGGCTCCGCTGGCACTGAGACTGCTTCTGAAGCTCCTGGTCTATACCTAACAGGCCTCCATGTATACCGTGCAGTACACAATGAAGTCCTATAAGATGTCTTAATAGTAGCTTTGTCTTGAACTGTTAAGTGGCTTAAGCAAGAGAAGTGACTGTACTTATTTTTATTATTTTATCCAATGCCCCTTTGGGCTGTAACTAATTTTTTTAAATGTCATGCACACTCACAGCCTCTGCCACCCAGAACATGGCCAGAACTGCCTTGGGCCAAACTGAATAGCTGGAAAGAGTCAGGCGTTAGGATTAGGGTATACAACCCAGCCCAGTAATTTTATAAGCTTTCTTATCTAGTTTCCCTGAAGTTTACAACAGATCAGATATAGGCAAATGAAAGGAGCTTTAAGACTTGACAACCAAGAAAAGTGGATAAGACAGAGGCCATGGCATCAAGAAGAATTATGAGCTTCCGGGGCCTCATGCATGACTCTACTTTATCAGTGTAATAACTTCAGAGAAATGACAATAAATCTCTAAGAAAAAAAGTTAAATTATGTTCATTCTACTGTACTCTATTTAGGAAACTTCTGCATTTCACATTGATTACTGCCTGAAAATGTTGGGGTTTTTTTTTTCCTTCTAACAAAGTCAGCACTTGATGTATTTAAATATTCTGAGTCAATAGTCTATTTGAAAGCAGTTAATTCCAGGAGTACACAAAATTAAATATTTAAATCTTTACTAGAGAAACATGAAGTAAGAACAAAAGTGAATAATCATTAAGAAACTCTAAAGAAATAATGGGCTTGCCTTCTCTTCTGGAGAGGAACATCTGAAGGAAAGAAAGGAATTTACTTTCGGACCTATATTGGTCAGAGGTCCAGCTGTCATGAAGCCCCTAGGTTTAGGCGGACCCAGAGAGTTTTGAAACATCTCTCACAGGAATAATGGAAAAAGGGTTTTCTCCCCTTCTCATTTTCAAGAAAAAGGTAGTTTTGACTCTAAAAGCTAAAGGGAGGAAAAAACTAGGGACACTTTTAGTGCAGTATTTTCTCAGCTCATCTCTCTCTTAAACATCCTTGCTATGTGGGTATGATACTTCCATCAGTAAGAGTTTTAGGAAAATTCTGGCAAGGCTTCTTTAATCCTCTAGGACTCTGCCCTGCACTTTAAAATGGTGGTGTTGGCACCATTTAAGTGGAAACACCCCAGCAGGGTGGAGAATGGGGAGCCATTACACCTACCAATGCATTTTATTTTAAGTGGATTTCAATTGCAGCACATACATTAGATAATTTTGCTTTAGATTACAAATCAGGAGAATTCCTTAGCATATGGTCCAAGCGTCCATATCCACGGGTTCAAGCAATAGCAGGTTGATAGGATTTGAGCATCCTCAGATTTTGTTACTCTTGAGGGGTCCTGGAACCAATCCCCCAAGGGAAGACTATATTATTAAGTATTAAGCACAAAGTAATTCTAAGAGCAAGTAAATCCGTTATTACCAAATTGTTACAATCTCCACTTCCTTAAATATCTGTTTACTTTTTCACCCTCAGACTCCTTGAAGACCCTTCTCAGGCCTTCTACTCCCTTCAAATCCCAGTTATTGAGATGCTATTTAGAATAAAGCTGTTTATTCATCTCTTTAACAACACTTCTTCCATTCTGTTTCTGTGCTAAAAGCACTTTAGAGCTTTTATTAGCTGCTTCTTTGCACTTAAATTTGGGGGGGGGGAGGTGATCTCTGGAAAGCTAAGCCTAATATTTTTTCCCTTTTTAAAATTCTTTATTTTTTAAAATTTTTATTGGGGTATAGTTGATTTACAATGTTGTGTTAGTTTCAGGTATACAGCAAAGTGAATGTGGTATACATATATCCACTCTTTTTTCGAGTCTATTCCCATATAGGCCATTACAAAGTATTGAGTAGAGTTCCCTGTGGTATACAGTAGGTCCTTATTAGTTTAAAATTCTTTTTTTCTATAATTTTTTTCCCTGTAGTTGCCCACCGCTCCCCAAATCCCTCGTAAAAGAGACAAAACTCTCACTGGGCTTAATCCTCTTTTTTTTTTTTTTTTCTGGTTGTTATCAAGAAGATAATTTGTTTTTTGTTTTTTTTAAAGAGCCAAAATAGAACCTAATTATCATCTAGTGAAGCATCTTTTTACAGCTGATGAACCAAGGTAGAGAGATATTAAGTAAAAATAGTGGGGGAAAAACCCTGTATTTACAAATCTCCACCACTGATAGTACAGATACTGTGTAGGTGTTCACAGATGTCAGCAGATTTCATCCTCACAAGGCACAAACGAGTCAGGAATTATTATACCCATTTTACAGGTGAAGAAAACTGAGGTTCCAAAACATTCCATAATTTGCTATAGGTTTTTCAGTTAGTAAAGGAATGAGCCTAGGATTGATTTGTTTTCTTCTGTACCTCACTTTTTGTTGGGGCCTTGGCCACATGACCCCTAGGCTAGTGGTCCTGTGACACCAGATTGTTTAGTTAGCTTCAAATGTTTTTAATTTACTCATGTGGTGCTGCCCTCTCCAGAGAAACGACCAACCTGTGCCTCCCCAAAGGGACCAAACATTGCTTCCTTCTGAATTTTTAACCCACTTCTAACAAAGCTAAGCATGGATTAAACAACATAAACGAAGTCTCCTCACAGCACCTAAGTACAAATAAATAATCAAGTCCTGATAGCCAATGGGTACCGTTCTCACCAAACAGCCCAACCCACTAGGAAGCGACACATCAGGCCCTGGGAAGCTTTGCCCAAGGAAGAGAATGAGGTCCCTTCCTGAGTTTGGAGGCCCACCCTGCACGCACATCTCACCCACAATGCTTCTCGACTGCTAGGAGCACCAGGAGAGCAGACTTGCCCATCCCAATCATCCATTCCAAAGGCACAGCAAGAGATGATGCTACAGAGGTAACGAGGGGGGGAAAAAAAGTATAACCTTTTGGAGTATAACCTTTAAAAATTCACTATGTTGTACACCTGAAAATTATACAATATTGTACATCAACTATACCTCAATTTAAAAAATTTTAAAGAATGATGAAAGAGAAAAAAACCAACCAACAAACAAAAAAGTGGCAACCCGTTCCACCTCTCAGTGATTAACTTTTCACCTGCACTGCAAATTGGCTATGTCCATTATTTCTTTAAGCAGCGCCTAGAACCTTCAAGTTTCAACACATCACTCTATCCTTAGTGAGTCCCACTGAAGAAGGACTTCATGGATAAATTACTGTGCTAACATGTGGGAGGCTAGAACAGAAATGTGTCTGTGCTGCCTACAGGACCACCACTCACTACCCCTCCCACTCTCACTCCCAGTACCTAGGAGGTGATGCTTCATTGTTCCAAGTCCATACTTAACACAACACTGGGCTTTTCTTAAACAAATAAACCTTTTTCTGGAGAGGATTAAAACACCTAGTAGCTATGGCACACTTGCAATCATTAAAACCTATTCAACATATGTACATACACTTTCCCCATTATATGGTAAGTACATATATTTCAATTAGGTTAAAATAATAAATATTCAAGGCCAACCCATTTTAAAACTAATCTCAATAATAAAAAAAAAAAAATCCTAACTGAAGAACTGAAGCTAAAAAACTGTGTCCAATGAAGAAAAAACACTCATCTAGGTGTCTCTGGAGAGCTGGTTTTTTCAGTCCCAGTTTAAATACACACAAGCTGTGTGTTGTAGGGTTAGTCTAATTTAACCTCACTACGCTTCAGATTTCTCACCTGTGAAATCAGAACATGAGTTAGATTAAGGCCCTTTCAGCCCTAAAATTCTGATTCTATGACTGTCCTTCCAATTCAATAAAATAAAATACAGTGTTTAACATGGCCTGCCTTTTCAATGAAGCTAAAGGTTTTTAAAAGGCAAAAGAGCTCAAACAGGTCAAGAAAACACAACCAGGTAAGAATTTTTAAAAATTTAACCCATGCAACACCAAGTCTGTCCAGAAATTAATATCTGATCTTGACTTCCAGAAAAAGCCCCGTTTTCATTCTCTTTTGTGCAACGTTCAGTTCACCACTGGACAAGAAATGTGATGAGCCTGCTGAAGTTCATCTGTGTTCGCTTATCTGTTGTGTCCCAGGGTTCAGTAGCTCCCCCCGCAGAAAGAAACTTCTCTGTTACTCCTAAACCGCATTGAAAAGACCAACAAAAACAGCGCAGAAATAAGCAAGCAAAATCTTGCTGTCAACCGTCTGAAACTGTTACAAATTACAGGCTAATCTCAGAAGCTGTGACCTCACCACCCAGCCTTTGACAAATTGAGTAACTATTTCCCTGTCAGAGACTATGAAATGAATAAAAATAAAAGGGGAGTGGAACGCAGTAGGTTAGGAGGAGGTGAGGATAGGAGAGCAGAAGGAAAACGAACACATCTAACTGAATTCAGAGGCAGATTCCAAGTGGCTTTCAGGGAGGGTTGAAGTCAGAAACGGGAGATGCTGTTGCACTGTTTACTCATGGTTTTTACCTTTGGCTCCTTAGGGTGAAGTCTGAAGACTGTTTTGTGGGTCATAGTAAAAGAGAGCTCTAAAACACAATGTGACTTCCAGGGAGAGCTAAGCCAGACCACACTGAGTGAGCCAGCCCAGCAGATACTGAAAGGTGATAAGCAGAAAAAGAGACACTTGTTTTTATTAACAGAAGCCCTCACCAACTTCCTTAGACTTCCCCAAGTGAAATGTCAGACTAGCCCGATTCTGAATAAGAATCCACGGTGCCCCTTAGCAGAAACACATTCAGACTTTAGGACTAGACCACCTAGATTTTACACATCAGCGTTAAAAACCATACATGCGTACACTTCCGAGGAAGAGGAAGCAACACAGCATTGAGTTAAAAAAAAGTAAAAATTCTTCATCTGCTCAGGATGAAACACACTGCTTAAAATACACTGAATGACACCTAAAATGATCTGCTGAATGAAAAGAAAAGCTATTCTGAGCCAAGGAAAAATAAGCTATTATTAAGCGATGCAGACTTACTCTGTGATTCTCACTGTCTTCTCCAATTACATGTTCATGAAACACGTGTGGCAGGCAGGTCGTGCATTTCGGCCTCCCTAACTATACACATGCTGGGGTCTTCCCTGACCTTCCCTACGACTGCTCCCTCCTGCTGGTCCAGCTGGTAATTTGCACAGGCTCTTTGGAGGTGCCCAACCCTTTAAGAGGAAGTGCTGGCAAGGATCTGGGAATGGACTTCTCTGTATCTGGGGTACAGACGAGAAAACACTCCCTGTTCTGCCTCTGTGGTCATTATGTTTCTGCTGGGTACACATCTCACCGTGTTCTGGACTCCCTCCCCATGTCCATTCCTGGCTGAGGATGTGATCAAAGAAGGGCAGGAGAGGAGAGCCAAGTTTAAGCTTACCAGGAGATCAGATTGTCTGGTGCCGAGCAGAAGTCGAGAGATAATGGCTGAATCCTGGCCATTTACAGAGCAGCACAAAACTAGTCCTGTTCCTTTGACTGCTGCGGTTGCCATGGCCGACCCAAACAATATACCCCAGCTTCTCTCCTCCAGCTCCGTGAACACCTCCCACAGACCTCCAACGTGGGCCGGAGGAGGCCCAAACTACTCCCTGATAGGAATTTAGAAGCTGGAGAGGACTGAAAGGGATCATACAGGCAGGCCAGCCCTGAGGGGGTAAAGTGGTTAGCAGACACTCTGTTTTTAGCTGCAAGGCTCTGCTTCCTGAGTTTTCACCCAATTCAAAGTGGAAAACAGATCTTAATAAGGAAAAGAAACCGGCTAAAAACAAATCTCAGCTTGGGAAAATGACTATCACCTTTAAACTTTGATTTTACTGCAATCAGCAAAACAAAATGGGGAAAAAACAAAAAAGGAGGTAACATCCTGGATACAGCAATTTCTGAACAGAGGCAACAAGGGAGTGGATGTCAGTGTCTCGGTCATGGGTGATAAGCCCTGGGAATGGCATGAATGTTGTGATTTTCTTGTTTAAAACAAATTCCTGTTTGAAGACACCATTTAAAAAAATCCAGACATAGAAACCACACAGAGAAAGGAGAGAGAGAGAGAGAGAGAGAGATTACCCTAAAAATAAACCACAAATGAATTTTTTATAATAATTTTGAAACTAAAGACAAACCAGGCCAATGCAGGGGATTCAGGGGACAGAGCACCTGGACACCAGACCCAGCTCGGCCACTGTCCAGCTATGCAAGCCACTGTCCCCTGTAGCCACTCGTTTCCTAATCTAAAAAAAATGGGGGGAATTGAGTGAACCGTCTTTAAATTTCCCAACAACTCGAAAATTCTCTTTATAACCTCTATGAACAAAATTGCAACTAGGCTTGAACAAAACCATATGAATGAGAAAAAAAGAGGCAGAGATGAACATCTTAATTCTAACCGTGGTTATGCTGCACCGTGGGGTTAAGGGTGATGCTTCCCTACTTCTCAATCTTCTTTATTTGGGAAACTTTAGCCTAAAATAAAAATTACAACGATCGGATAGGGGTGACATACAACATTGCGCATGCACTTAATGTCACTGAATTTTGCACATTAAAAATGGTTAACATGGCAAGTTTTATGCTATGTATGTTTTGCCGCAATAAAAAAATATAATTCTGTATAAAAGAGGGGAAAAATTACGATGGAGCCTACACTGCATGAATGTTTTGGAGGTGGGCACCGAGTTAAAAATAAAAAAACACGGAGTTGAGTTTTCATTTCCTATCTCCTTTAATTTGTTCTCCAGGGTCTGCTAAGCCCAGTTTCCACTTCTACCCACATCTGACAGAAATGGCTTATCTGCCGTTTTACAAAGCAGTTCCTTAGCCATCTCTGCCTCTCTCTCCCCTTCCCCACCAAAACTGGCTGTCATTCTACAGAATCAGTCAAGTGCTACAAATCACTACTTCAAGGTCCTGCAAGGCACTCCATCGAAGAATCTGTACAGATCAAAATCTCAAGTGCTTACTTGCCTAGGGACTGCCATAATTTGAGGTGTTGCTTCTTTTTAAAGAATAAAAAACAGATGCTCTGAGCTGATGAAAGTAAATGTCCTTTCAACACATCCCTTCTCTAACACTTGAAACTCTTACCAACAAGAAGTGCCTTCCCACACTCAGTGCGGTAGTTTCTGCACTTTTTTTTACTTTTTCTTTGAAGCGGCAGTGCAATGCGATTCTCTACCTGGGGTCAAACGATGCCTTACAGGGAGCCTTTGGAGGGCACCCCAAAGCAGGCGAGCAGGCAAAGGGAGCTGCTTGAATCCAAGGGTGACACCCGAGGACACCGTCTCCCTGCATCAGAGCTAGAGTAATCCAATTCTTCTTGACAAGCTTTACAAAAGTCTCAAAGTTACATACACAGGCTTAGTCATTTCCGAACTTCTGCACAAATATACACCTGAAAACATTTCTGCCTTGCTCTGTAAGCACTCCAGTGTGAACTAAGAAAAGGGGGTGGGGGAGCAGGCAGTGCCAAAGAGACCAGTGAACTGAGAGACCTAATCCCAGCCCTACTCGTACTTTGGAAGCCTCGCAACCTCCCCAGGCTTCTTCTCTTGTCTGTCAAATGCGCAGATTGGACCAAATCATCCTCAAATCCCTACAAGCTGAAGCACTCATGAATATGATGACCACTGCCCACAGCAATTTACATAACAAGCCAAAATC
The DNA here is from genome assembly GCF_059928025.1 of Delphinapterus leucas. Classification (NCBI taxonomy): domain Eukaryota; kingdom Metazoa; phylum Chordata; class Mammalia; order Artiodactyla; family Monodontidae; genus Delphinapterus; species Delphinapterus leucas. The sequence continues at coordinate 12,893,450 of NC_143138.1, forward strand.
CAGGTAGTGAGCTCACTCCAGGACTAGAAAGGTAAAGGGACAGGAGGGTGAGTAATGAAATCAATGGTACTGGATCCCAGATCAAAACAACTAAGAAACCATCCGTTTTACCCAGCCCCATACTAAGTTACGGGAGATATGTAAAGAAGTCTGGTTCTTAGCGAAGCAACTGTAATAGACAGACTGAAATTGAATCATGGAACCGAACAAAATCAAGTATGTTGAACACCTAGTTCACGTCTTTCATTTAGTAACCAAGTAAGCTGCAGAGGCCCCTCTGGAGGTCTAGACCTGTTTATACAACTATGTGTCGGACACGTTTACCTGCAGGCCCTGCTGAGCTCTGCTGGGTCCCCCACCAGAGGGAGTGGTAGCCCATCCAGTTATCCCAACCAGAAGCTCCACCCTCTCACTCACCTCCAACGTCTAATGAGTCACCAAATCCTCCGGGTGCTGCCGCCTCATTTACATCTCTCCACTCTGCCCACTCTTTCCATCGTCACTACAAGCTCCCTGAGAACCAGGGACCTGTCTGCCCAGGTCCAGGTGGGATCCCCAGCACACAGGCCAGGGATGACCATGGAGCAGGTGCTTCATGGTTGTTGAGTAAACATTCCTCTGTCACCTGAGTTTCTACAACTATTTCTCCTCTGGGCTCCCTGCTCACCGCCTGGTCCCTTATCACACCAAATGCCCAGCACAAGAAGAATGGGATTTCTAAAACACACACCTGATTTTTCACATCCCTGTTTCAAGTCTTTCAGTGGGTCTGCATTCCATTCCAGATAAAACCCAAAACTCTTGGGTTTGGCACACCAGGTCCCTCCTGCTCTAGGCCTTGAACCTCTCCAATGCTGTCAGGCCAGCCTCGCTTCAGCTGCTTCTTCAGCCCACCTGTATACCATTCTGCACTTTTTTGTCCCTTTTTGTACATGCTGTCTAGGTTACTTGTCTAAACTACTTCGCATTCTGAAAAGCTTAGTTTGATGGACATGTGTCCCGAAAGCCTTCTCGGACTCCCTCTTTCCGCCCCTGAATCTGATTTAGATGCCCCTTCTCTGTGGTTCTGTAACATACATGCATCACGAAGCTTAACATAGAAAAATCGTTGAATTTGTTGCCTGCTCTCAGCACCAGAGGCCAAAGCCCATATCTTATCTGATGCTTTAACTTCAGGACCTAGAGCAGAATTTGACATATAATAGCGATTCAAGAAATATTTGTTGAATTAATGAAGAATGGAGAGGAGGGAGGGAGAGAGAGGAAAGGGCTCAAAAGAAAGAGAAGCCCCTGAAAGGATTAAGTGCTTTTCAAAAGGTTAAGTAAAGAGTTAGTGTCAGAACTGGGTTAAGAACCCAGTCCCCCTGATTTTCTCTGATGGACCTTCCATCCTCCATGGCCATGGCATCCTCCATGCTATCAATGTTTTTTTTTCAAGGATCTCTACTCTTTCTGACCCTATCACCTCCTCCTGCAAGATCCCCTATAGTTTTACTGACTACTCTCAAATCCCTCTCTCGTATCAGCTCTAAGCTTATATATTCAATTATCTGCTACCTAGATGTCCCATTGGTGACCCAAATTTAAAATAACAAGAAATAACATAAGGGGCTTCCCTGGTGGCGCAGTGGTTGAGAGTCCGCCTGCCGATGCAGGGGACACGGGTTCGTGCCCCGGCCCGGGAAGATCCCACATGCCGCGGAGCGGCTGGGCCCGTGAGCCATGGCCGCTGAGCCTGCGTGTCCGGAGCCTGTGCTCCGCAACAGGAGAGGCCACAACAGTGAGAGGCCGGCGTACCGCAAAAAAAAAAAAAAAAAAAAAAAAAGAAATAACGTAAGTACATTTCCCCCTGCCCACTGCAGGAAAAAGAAAAAGAGCAAAAACCCAAACCAAAAAAGCAAAACACTTGTTCCTCCTAGGTCACCTGAGCCTCCCTATGCCCATTCATAGTCAGTCATCTTAGACAGAAATGTGGAAGTTAGCATTTTTTTAATTCTTCATTTTTTTCTAAGTTATCATTTCTATACCAGGATATATGCCGTGTCTTTTAGGTTTTGCCTCACTTAACCCTGCCAACAAAACCCTGATAAAAAATTCATGCAACTAGAATTCAAGAAGGTGATAGGGTAAAAAAAAATAAAGGAATTTAATATATTTGCCATTCATGCTTAGCACCATCACCTTCTCTTTCTCTCACATGTGTCAAGACCTACTGACTGTTCCACAATCCTCCCACTCTGACGGCCACTGTCTTCACTTGCAACCTCTGAAACTCTCCGGGACTAGTGCAGTAGATCCCAGGTGGTATCTCTGTCTCCAGTGTCACCCCCTTCAATTCAATCCTCCACTTTGCCAGAACAATGAACTTGCTGAAAGTATCAGTTACTTCCGGTTCCAAACAAGATGGGGAAGTTGCACGGGCTGGAGGTTGAATCATCTCAGAGTTATGCCCGTTAACTAACATAAAAGTATTCAGGGAAACTCTTGGAGGAAAGAAGGTAGTTAGGTCTCAGGGTCTTTCCTGAGACAGGAAAGATCTAATGGTTATGAATTAGGGAGTGATCTGGGGAACAGGGAAATTATTGATAAGTCTTAGAGATAACTAGGTTTACGTTAAGATAAAGCTAGACACTATAAGAATAAAATAAAATGTATTCTTCTAAGACCAGCAAAAGAAAATTCAATCTATCCAAAGGAAGGAAGGAAAGCAGTTTAAAAAAAAAAAAACCCAAAAAGAAATGGCATTAGAAAACATTAAGCAAGACTAAAAAGTCTTAATAAAAATACTTACACCAAGTAAAATTGGGTGTAAAGTCACTAACTAAATAACAGAGACTAATATTGCATTTAAACTATACACAATACGTAGGGGAAAAAAACAGCAACCCATTTAAAAGTGAAAGTATAAAACAAAATTAAAATAAGGGATTATAAAAAAGAAGATAGGGCTTCCCTGGTGGCGCAGTGGTTGAGAGTCCGCCTGCCGACGCAGGGGACACGGGTTCGTGCCCCGGTCTGGGAAGATACCACATGCTGCGGAGCGGCTGGGCCCGTGAGCCATGGCCGGTGAGCCTGCGCTCCACAACGGGAGAGGTCACAACAGTGAGAGGCCCGCGTACCGCAAAAAAAAAAAAAAAAAAAGAAGATAAAAACAAAATCTAGGATAGTACTTTTAATATCAGACAAATGGAATGCAAGGTAAAAAGCATTACAAATGACCATGAGAGAGATTATATACCAGCAAAAGGAAAAATCAATAAAGATTTTATGATCATGAAAATATATGTATCTAACATAATGGCCTCAAAATTTTAAGGCAACAACTATGGCAAAAAACAGGTAAATCAAAAATGTATTTAGCAATCAACAAAAAAAGGAAAGCTTAAAAAAAAACATATTTCTGGGAATTAAAATACTTAACTATTAAACAACCTGGGGAGGAAATAAAATAGAAATAACCAAATACTGAGTTAAGTAACAATAAAAGTATTATATATCAAAATCTGTGTGGTGCAGCTGAAACATAAGGATTCACCCCAAATCCTTGGCTGCAGTCTGAACAGGCTACAGCTGTTATGGCCATACCCATATCACAGACTTGTAGACAAGGAGGATTACCAGAGCTAAAGAACAATTTCATAAAAATTAAAGGGTACTCATTAAGAACATATAATTCATTAGGAAGATATAATCCTAGAAATGTATGCACCTGTGCACCTAGGAAAAGAAAAGAATAAATATTTCAAATCAGTGATCTACAAAAAGGAGAGCAAATTATACCCAAAGTAAGAACTAAGAAAGAAATAATAAACATAAGAGCAGAAATCAGTGAAACAGAAAATCAGCAACAGTTTGTTCTTTAACTCGTAACAAGACTAATCACAAAAACAAGAAGAGAAAACAAAATAATATTAATAATGGAAAAGGGGATATTGCTACAGATCCTACAGATAATAAACAGATAATAAATATTACAAACAACTATATGCCAATAACTTAGATGAAATGAACAACTGCTTTAAAAAAATGGAAACATAATTTACCAAAACATAACCAAAAAAAAAAAAACAAAAAAATCTGAATAGCCTATCTGTTAAGAAAAATTGAATTCATTATCAGAATCCTCTGCACACAGCGATATAACTGTTCTGTATCCTGATTATGGTGACAATTATACAATGCTACACATGTGTTAAAACTCAGAACAGTAACCAAAAAAGAACATTTTGCTGTATGATATTTTTTAATTAAATTAAATGCTTTTACAATCTTTGCACAAAGAAAACTCCAGGCCCAAATGTTTTCAACTATTGAATTCCATCAATTATTTTTAAAAGAAATAAAATTTTACGGAAGTTCTTTCAGAAAATAGTGCAAACAGGAACACTCCATCACACATTTTATAAGAGCAGCATAACGCCAATACCAAAAGCCAGCAGATACCACACAAGGGAAGAAGATTAAAGACAATTCTTAATGGGCATAGTTGTAAAAATACTTAATAAAATATCAACCAAAAAAAATTCAGTAATAGGTAAAAAGAATAATACATAATGATAACTTGTTTTTACCCCAGGAACTCAAGGTTGCTTTAACGTTTAAAATCAATCAATGTAATTTACCAGATAGAGGAAAAGAACTATATGATATCTTATTAGAGGCAGAAAGAGAACTGTACAAAATTCAAAATCCATTGCTGATAAAAACAAACAAACATCTCTAAGAAAACTAGAAATAGAAGGAAACTTCCTCAATCCAATAAGGAGCAACTATGAAAGAGTAACATCACACTTAATGGTAAAAGAGTCAATTCTTTCCCCATAACGTAAGGGACAAGGCATGGTTATCTCCCCTCACTAATAAGTGAAGTTAGCAGTCCACAGACAAGGTCAATACACAAAAATCAACTGTATTTCCTTATCTAAACATCAAACAACTTGAAACCGAAATTCTAAAAAATTAAATGTCTGGCAGTATCAAAAAAAAAACCCATAAAATACAGTTACATTTTACAAAAGACATGCAATGCCTCTGCACCAAAAGTAGGGAGCCACTACCAAAACAAATTAATAAACAAAAGGACAGAGAGATATACTATGTTTTCGAATTGGAAGTCTCAATATTGTTAATATATTTATTTTCCTTAAATTGATCCCTCATAATTCAGTGTAATCCAAACAAATTCTAAAAGGCTTTTTAAAGAATTACAAGTCAATTCTAAAATGTGTATGGAGCTCTAAAGGATCTGGAACACCCAAAAGAATCTTGAAAAACAAGAATAAAGTTAGAGAACTCACAACACCTGACTTACCATGAAGCTACTTTAATCGAGTCAGTATGGTATTGACATAAGTTTAGCATGCAGATCAATGGATTAAAACAGTCTTGAAACAGAATAAATATAGTCAACTGATTTTTGACAAAGACACTAAGGCAATCTGATGAGGGAAGAAAATCTTTTCAATCATTATTTCACAGATTTCAATAAATCTATGAAAAAAATTGAACCGTGACCTCTACTTCACACCATACATTAAAACTAATTTGAGACAGGTCAAAGATTTAAATATTAAGGCTAACCTAAAAAGCTTCTGGGAGAAAACTTACGAGAACATCTCAGTAACCAGAGGGTAGGCAAAAGCTCCATAAAGACACACAAAAAAATATTTATCTTAAAAAAATAAGTTAGACTCCGTTAGAATTAAAAACTGCTTACCCAAAAACACAGTTAAAAAGAAATACAAAGATAAGCCGAAACACTGGGGAAAAAATGTTGTAATACACACATCTGGCAAAAAACTTCTATTCAGAATATAGATCTCATACATCAAAAAAAGGCAACCAGCCCAATTTTTAAAATTGTCAAGGAACTTGAACAGAAACTACAAAAATGAAGATATATAAATGGCCAAAAAGCACATAAAAAGATGCTCGACATCATTAGTCATCAGGAAATGCAATTAAAACCATGTGATACTACTTCATTGAACAACTAGAATAGCTAAAATTAAAAAGAATGAGGGGCCCAAATGCTGGTGAGGTTGTGGAGTAACTGGAACTTTCATATACTTGTGGAGGGAGCGTAAAATGCTACAACCACTTTAGAAAACAGTCAGGTTCTTATAAAGTTACACACCTTCCCTATGTCCCAGTAATTCCACTCCAAAGAGAAATGAAAATATATGTCCACAAAGACTTGCACAAGAGTATTTACAGATGCTTTCTTCATAATAGTCAAGACGTGGAAACAACCCAAATGCCCATGAAAAAGTGAGTGAATAAACTGTAGTACACACACACACACACACAGTGGAGTACTAGTCAGATTTTTTTTTTTTTAACAGTGAACTGATACATGCAACAGCTCGGTGATCTCAAAAAGGATAATTAAACAAAAGGAGGCAGATACAAAAAGAGTACCTACTGAATGATTCCGTTTGTATGAAGTTCAAGAACAGACCAAACTCATCCATGGTGAAAGAAATCAGAGCAGTGGTTGAGTATGGGGGGATGGGAATTAACAGGCAGGAGAAATAAAGACTCTCTCTGGGGTGATGGACATGCCCTACATCTCAAGTAGGGTGCTGGCTACACAGACGTATCCAGTTATCAAAATTCATTGAACTGTACATTTAAGATGTGTGCATTTCACTGTATGTAAACTCTTCCTGAATAAAAATGAATTTATTAGTGAAGAGAAAGATGTGCTTTCCATCTAGAGTGTCTGCCTGGGAATAAACCATATTCTTCGTCAGGGAAAAGCGAAATGAGACATGCTTCAGTGAAAAAGGCCGTTCAAGGGAGACCAAGTAAGAAAAAGTCAAAGGCAGAGGAAGAACAGCCGTCTGGTCGAGTGAGAAGAGAAATCAAGACTGAGTCAGAAGGGGGAGGTACAAGCCAAACAGGAAGACACGAGTGAGCTGAACGTAAGTAGTAGAAAATAACAGACGTACAACTGTGTTTCAAAATAATCCAGCTACCGTGTTTAACTCCAAAAAGAACTAAAGGCAATTTTATTTGGAAATTGTCCCCTTCTTCCCTCGACACATCTGTTAATCAAATGGGAAACAAGGAGAGGGGAATTCGGGGAAGGTATGAACCTGAACACATCCTTTTCTTTTCTTTTTTTAAATCAATTAGCTTCAACATAATCCAGGGCTAACATCCTGCCTGTGGCATCTGATCACTGATAAACATCAAGAGGTCACATGTTCCTATTTATGTATTTACATATACACATGCTAGGATAATGAGATTCACAATCTATTCATTCCTTTAATAAGTGAATGAAACTATGAGCACGGTCCCTCTGAGGGAGTATCCTAGTTACCTGAAGCCGGCCTTGGAACCAGAGATAACACTACTCCTCCTTCCAGTTGAATTAATAAGACAAGCAGGAGATGACTCACAAGAGCAGTTGATGAAGCAATTAATGCCAACTCTCTCTCTTACTCATCCCCTCCAGTTTAAGAATTAACCCTGGCTGAAAAAGGAGACACCATGTGAGCCAACTGAACTTTACCATACCACGGAGCTATAAGGGATGAGTAGGAGGGTTTCTGCCCAAGCTCTGAATCTAGGGGGACCTCTACGTGATCAAGCTTCAATAAGGCTGCATTCATTGGCACTGCTTCCTCAATTTCAACTTCCAATGCTGGCTTTACAGGAATTGCTTTCTGAGACTTTCCTGCAAAATCAGCTTACTCACTGAATTTTTAAAAAGGAGAACAGAGCCAAAAGACATCACTGGCCTCTGGTGCACACACACGTGTGAATAAGCATCTCCGGATTCGAGCTGATGCCGCGGAATAACGATTTGTCAATGTTATTTAGGCTACTTGTGTGAGACCTACTTAATCCTGAAGTCCCTTCTTGTTTCTACTGGCTGAGGTATCAAGAGAGAACCAAATATTCAGGAGAAGGAAAGAATCTCAGAAAACATCTAGTTTAGGTGATTTCGGTGGGTATGGAGGACGGGGTTAAATATTAAATTCAATTGGTTTTTCATAATGCATACAGTTCTCCCACCATCCTACTACCCGCCCTCACCCTTAAAGGGTGGTCCCTAGGACCACAGCATCAGTATCATGGGGGGAATTTGTTCAAAATGCATATTCTCAGGTCCCAACAGATTAAATCAGAAACCCTGGGGCCCAGGAATCTGTGGTTTCACAAGCCCTCCAGGTAATTCTGATGCCAGGTCAGTTTGAGAACCACTGCCCCAGGGTATGCTCCTCTGGCCCAGTGTTTCTGAACCCCCTATCTCTCCGCTGTGTCGGATGGACAAAAAGTTAGATTCAATTGCCCTAGTTTTGCAGTACAGGGGTCCAGAGAGCTTAGGTCACTTGCCCGGGACCACAATGTTGAAGAGCGGCCAAGCCAACATTAAAAACAACTCTCGTGCGTACGGGGGTTTATAATCTGTTCAAAATGCATTTCCAGGGCTTCCCTGGTGGCGCAGTGGTTGAGAGTCCGCCTGCCGATGCAGGGGACACGGGTTCGTGCCCCGGTCCGGGAAGATCCCACATGCCGCGGAGCGGCTGGGCCCGTGAGCCATGGCCGCTGAGCCTGACACGTCCGGAGCCTGTGCTCCGCAACGGGAGAGGCCACAACAGTGAGAGGCCCGCGTACCGCAAAAAAAAAAAAAAAAATGCATTTCCAAAAGAACCCTGTGAGGTAGTCAGACCAGAGCACATTGAGAAAGGATGGTAAATAACAGGAATCCCATGTCTTAGCCCGGACTGTAATATTAAAAATAATTCAATAAAGCATAACAGTCCGATTCTGACTGGCCCCGTGAGCACACACTGCTGCTACTCTAATTTCTCACTTCCGCCCGCCTTTATGAGCTGGCCCCCATAGCACCAGATTTAGAAGAACACCATCTGCCTGAGATGAAACCCACTTGGGAGGGCACCCACTACCACCAACATTTGTAAACAGCTTCCCCAAAAGAGGGGGATGGCAAATTCCCTTCAGCCTTTCTGATCCAGTCCCTTTTAAAACTTTCCTTTCTAGCACTTTTTAAAAATACATATTGACACGTACATACTGCTACATATAAAACAGATAACCAACAAGGGCCCATTGTATAGCCCAGGGAACTCTGCTCAATTTTCTGTAATAATCTAAAGGGGAAAGGATTTGAAAAATGATACATGTATATGTATAACTGAATCACTTTGCTGTACACCTGAAACTAACACAACACTGTTAATCAACTGTACTCTAATATAAAATTTAAAAAATTTTAAATACCTATATTCACTTTGGAATATACAGATACGACAAAGAAGGAAATACAAATCTCTCAGATGACACTTAATATTTATCCTGAGTTTTTTCCTAAGCACAGACATACCAATAATTAATAATATGTAAGTATTACTTAATTTTTTTAAATTTGGAATATGTCACATATTGTCTTGTATACATTTCTTTGAAAGCTCTATGAAACAGAATATTTATATTCTAATTCTAGTTTTAACATGCTGCAAAGAGGGGTTATTAATGCACTAAACTAATAAAAAAATTTATCCTAGGTGAATTCTTATCTAGATCAATTCCAGGAATTAAGAGCCATGGAACTTGCCAGCTAATTCACACCATACAGTGTCAGGAAATCACAGGAACAGGCTTACTGAACTGCAGTCTCTACCTAGTCCACTGCTTTGGGCGTGAACGTAAGTTGGGTTCTTTCATTTTCAACATTATTACCTGCAGTGGACATACACTCCCCCATACTCTCCATACACCCACACTCTGCCCATTCCAGGCCCCCATTATTACTCACTTGGGTAACAAAAGGTCTTACAACTCTCCCCTTTGAACTCATCCTCCACACTGGGTCACATCTAAGACACACTGCATGTACCACCAAAAATAATAAAAATAGGTTACGGTACTGGGAGCATCTCATGGGATGCTGTACATGCTTTTCATACATGGTTATATCTTTATGACAACTGTAAGAGGCAAACGTTATCATGCTACTATTATAGATTAGTATTCCAAGGCTTCGAGAGGTTAAATAACTTGGTCCAAGTCACACAGCTAATAAGATTTAGAGCAGCATGTCTCTGGAACCTATATACCATTTATTTGTTAACTCAAAAAATGGCATGTCTCTCTGTCATCAACAGCAGTAGTTCCCAATATTTTTTAATCCAAAATTTTGCATACTTTGAGCAATAGATATTTAACTCTTAATATCTGTTAATCAAGAAAAATACACAGCAATCAAAAAGATACTATTGATTTAGTAACACTTTAAATGAATTTTGGGTTGATGAGTCATCATATCAGCCAGCTACATATATTTGGGACGAAGCTCTGATTTCTGTTAGTGATATTAATTACTAAAACTACACACAATGCTTATTGCGCATATGGATGGGTAGGCCCTCTTTTATAAGAACTGTGGTCTCCCATGTGTTCTGAAATCTACAGGTTAGAAGCCCCCAGAATGTAAACTAAAGTCCTCATCATGAAATGCCATGGGCTCCACTATTTGGGCCCAACCTACATTTCCAACTGTGTTTCCTGTCCCCGCCTCACCACATACCCTTACACCCTACCTCTGGCTGTGGTAGACAAGTATTGCCACACTACTGGACTTCACACCTTGAGGCCCTCAAGACACATCCATTGCAAGCCTCTGCCTGAAGAACTCTCTTTTGAGACACAGCTCAAACATCTCCAACTCTGTGGAGCCACCTCTGACAACACCCTTACCCACACCCCGCCAAGGCCGAATTAACACATCTTTCCTTTTACGTGATCACAGCCCCATGATGACATTTAAACACACTGCAAATAAAAGAATGTGCAAATATCTGACTCTTGTAAATAGTGCTTCAATGAACATTATGGTACATGACTGTTTTTGAATTATGGTTTTCTCAGGGGACATGTCCAATAGTGGGATTGCTGGGTCATATGGTAGTTCTATTTTTAGTTTTTTAAGGAACCTCCATACAAACCTAGGGGCAGGACAGGAATAAAGATGCAGAGGTAGAGAATGGACTTGAGGACACGGGGAGTGGGAAGGGTAAGTTGGGACAAAGTGAGAGAGTGGCATGGACATATATACACTACCAAATGTAAAATAGATAGCTAGTGGGAAGCAGCCGCATAGCACAGGGAGATCAGGTCAGGGCTCTGTGACCACCTAGAGGGGTAGGATAGGGAGGGTGGGAGGGAGATGCAAGAGGGAGGGGATATGGGGATATACGTATAGATATAGCTGATTCACTTTGTTACACAGCAGAAACTAACACACCATTGTAAAACACTAACACCCCAATAAAGATGTTAAAAAAAAAAAAAAAATCTGAGTCTTCCTCTCATCCAAATTTCCAGAGGGTAAGGATGGCATTTATTCATCGGTGTCCTTAGCCCTTCCCTCCACTCTTAGCATCGGGTAGGTGCTGTTAAATGAATATCGATGCCAGCCTGGCTGGTGATTTTACCTGGGGAAATCAGTTTGGCAAGTAGCTCCTGCCACTAAAGAAGCTCTATTTCAGTGTGCTGCAAGGGTTTATCATCTGTAAACCGTAAAGCTCCCAATGTTCCACCTCCAAAAGTAGGAGGCGGGTACTCACACAGGGAACTGGAAAATCTGAGTTCAGTTTCTGGCTCTCCCACTAAGAAGCTCTGTGACCTTTACGCAAGTCTCATTCTTTCTCTAATCCTCCATTTGTTCACCGAATTTGGGTGGGAGGAGTGGGACTTCTAGTTCTTCCCTACTGCAATTCTATGACTTGCAAATTCTACAGACCAAGGTTGGCAAACATTTTCAGAAGTGCACCCAATAGTAAATATTTCAGGCTTTGTGTTGGCTTACCATCCCTTTCACAGCTACTCAACTCAGGTCTGTAGTTAAACTGCAAAAGCACCCGCAGACATTAGATCAATGAATGGACGTGGCTGTGTTCCAATAAAACTTTACAAAAACAGGCAGCAGGCCAGATATGGCCCACAGGCCATAGTTTGCCTACGCCTGCTCTGGGCAGATGCCTCCATGTTGCTGTGCAGTTCCCAGTGCTTGATCTGAAGATATAATTCATGGGGTGTTTTATTGCAAAGTCTCTGAGGGTCTTATAAAGAATACAACAAGGAGTATAACAAGATACATACCACCACTCCCCCCCCCAGGAACCTGGAAACGGCGAAAAGAGATGGCCAGGTCAAAGGTTTACGGTAAGAACTAGACTTAATGGCTTAGAATATGCACATACCAAGTCAATGAAGAAAGCAACATACCACCACCACTGCCCCCTGCCCCAGCCAGTACCTGTGAATTACATTCATATATTTAAGAAAAGATTGTGTCTTCAGAAGGGGGCATGGGCTGGCTCGGCCAGGGAAATATAGTCCCTAAAGCAAACGTGGGCAGTGTCAAGCTGTTGGGGGGAAGAAAGTGGCTTCACTGGCTAGACCACCCTAGTGAGATGACTATAGCCAATGACTGAAGGGTTTTTGGTCCCACTAGAAAAACATCCTTCTCCTGAGATGAACAGAGAAGCAGACTACGTTAGATGGGCGCTACTGAACCCACTTCCTTGTTCCTATTCCTTGCTCACGAAGCAATTACCTAACTCCCTATAAAATGTTTCTCGAGGAGACGTGGGAGATGCAGGTAGCAGTAGCATAACCCCTACTGCTACCTGCATCGAGAGAGCAGCAATTTCTCAAGGTGAATCAATAGAGTAGCTCCCAGCTACGATTTACATTCCACGGTAGCTTGACACAGAGCATGCGCTGGTCGTGGGGACCTGAGGGTACATTAGTGATGTGTTTCCCTGTGAATTACCACGCCAGCATAACGGTGCCAGCTCCAGCTAGACGTTACTTAGCTCTCTGAGTCAGTGTGGCAAGCCCTGGACACAGACCTGAAGCCACCTCTGGGCTGAGGGGTTAAGGGTGGCAAGCGTGTGGAGACCCAGCCGGCCCTCTCTGACGGCCTGGCTGACATACCACTTTCAGCTCTGCTCACTTTCAACTGGTTCCTGCAGTCCTTATGGGACACTGAAGCCAAAGCACTGGCTGCTTCAGGACAGAGTTTATGTTTGCATCCCTATGTACATGTACAATGAAAATTGGCAGCAGATCTAAGTAAATAATCTAAAAACCGGAGCTAAGTCAAAACAAGCAACAGGCAAGTACTCACAGTCCTAATCGGCGACTGGCACAGCTGTGGCCATAAAGTGTGATGAAGTTCATGTAAGGTTTATTTAAAAACCTCAACTGTGGTAAAGGGTCAGTGATGTCCAGAAAATGCTAGCTCTTTTGCCCTGCTGAAAAACAAAGGCTCAGTACTGAAGTCGGAGAAGTTTTAGCCACAAAAATGACAATGAATTGTGCCTAGTAATATGCCTGGAGTAAAATGAAACAGAGGGCACCAGAAGGTCAGGGCCTGCTTCCCTAAATCATGCCAGGATATGCGAGGCCAAACGGCCCCAGACCAAGGAGGAAAATCAGAGCTCACTGCAAAGGAGAAGGAGTATTAAGCACCTCCTTTCCTGTTCACTGTGACATGATCCAGTTTCCTCCTTCTGTTCCAGAACTTCTAACCTACAGGTCATGCTCACAGTCACAGAAGAGCCGATGCAATAAGTGAGTTCCCAAGGAAAACTCCTACTTTCCCATTTGCAGTGTGTTTCACTGGCAATGCTGTGCTCAGAGGCACAATCCAAGTAAGAATTAAATATGATATGCTCGTTGGTAAATTATCAAAATGTAAACTAACAGCTATAGCGGACACCATCTGAGCTGCCAAGAATTTGAACACTGTGATTCCAGTAGGAAAGAACACTCCCCGCCCTGTTTGGTCTTCGGCTACGTTTGCCCTTGACTACAACATGCTCACCTATGTGTGTGTATAATGTAGACACAAAGATGACCTGACCGTGAACTTTGGAGCCTGGCTTTTCACTTGGAATTTCCAAGGAGGAATTCCACTTAGCCTAAGTGGAGCTATGCAGCAAGATAAAGTTGTCATTTTCTAAGTATTTCTACCCATCAAAATTTTGGAAGTGGCTTTCTTTCCCTGACCATCGTACTTCTTGGGGACGGTGTATTAATTTCCCATCACATTTAACGTAGTGCCTTGCATAAAATGAGTATTCAATAAACAGCTGCAGGGCTGGCCTCACAATATCAATACCAATTAACAGAAATCCGGCCTTCCAAGTAACTTTATAACATAAGCAAAATGCTACATAACAGAAAATGTTAGTGGCTCTGTAGTCCTCATTCTCCTTATATAGAAAACGATGAAGTATTTCTATATTAAAAACTCCCCAGGGCAGAGTGAACATGCCTATCTTTCTATACCCCCCAAAGCAGAGGACGAAAGAGCAAGTTTACTTCACTTGTGCAGATTGAGAAATCACCTTTTAAATTCATGCTAAACAGCTAAATGGAGCAGCAGACTGTCAAAAACTGTCAAGTGAAATAATTATTGATTGCAGCATTAAAATTAAAAATGAATGTAGGTTAATAGACAAAGATGGCTTGAAGAAAAAGCATATAATCTAAAACTAGAAAAATCAGACAGTGCATCTGCCAGTCAGGCTTGTCGGGCTTAGAATGAAAGAATTCAAAGAAAACGATGATAATAATGCAAAAACTTAAGCACACACGGCCTTTGTGACGGCCTAGGATAACTGAGCCAGGCTCTCCTGATGGCCCGCACCCGACTTGCCCTCCCTCCCTCAGACATTGACATAAAGGCCGGGAGCTGGGCTGAGAGACTGAAATTGGTGGTCATCAGCTCAGTGATCTTCATCCTAATGGACTCAATCATGGTCTCCACTCCATGACAACCCTCCTCCTGGAGAGGGGTGTCCTTCAATAATACCCATCCCTGGACCGACAAAGCTCAAACGTATGGCTATACTGAGCTGCAGATCCATACGTGTAAGTTAACGAACGCCCAGCATCTCCACTTCTCACAGTTTACATACCCAAAACAGAACTCTGGAGGGCACCACCACTGCCCCAGCCTCTTCCTGAACCAGTCTTCCCCTTCTCCGTGAAGGGCACCACCATCCTGGATTTTCTCTTTTCTTTCCTCGCGACTTCTAATCCATCAAACAAATGCCCTCTGCTCCCCTGTGATGCAGAACTGAAATCCACCCGTTGCTCTCCATCTCCCCCGCTACCCTGGGCCTCTCCAATAGCCCCTCAGCCGTCTCCCTGGTTGATTCTTCATCCACCTACAACTATTCTCCCACAGCACCCGAGCCATCTTTTTAGAAAAACAGAGATGCCGTCACTCCCTCTGCTTAAATGTCATCCATGGTTCCTGTCATGGGTTGAACGGTCGGCCCCAAAAAGATGTGCTCATGTCCCAGAGCCTGTGACTATGACCTTTTGTGGAAAAAGGGTTTCTGCAGATGTACTTAAGGATCTCAAGATGAGATCATCCTAGATTACCTGCGTGGGCCCTAAAACCAACGACCAGAGTGTCCTTACAAGAGACAGAAGAGGACAAGACACAGACACAGAGGAGAAGGCCGTGTGAACACAGAGGCAGAGACTGGAGTGATGCTGCCACAAGCCAAGGAATGTCTGGAGTCACCAGAAGCTGGAAGAGACAAGGAAAGATTCTCCCCTGGTGCCTTCAGAGAGACAGTGTGTGACAGCTTGATTTCAGACTTCTCCCCTCTAGAGTTGTGAGAGAACAAATTTCTGTTGTTTTAAGCCATCAAGTTTGTGGTAATTTGCTAAGGCAGCCCTAATTCAGTCTCCTATCACATGTAGAATAAAATCGAAGTCCTCTGGCCTCTCATGCCAGAATTAAAGGCTCTTCCTGACCTCAGGGCATTTGCTCAGCCATTCTCTCCACCTGCAGTGCTCTTCTGCTGATTTCCATCTCACCCCCCAGCACTCCTACACATCACTGAGGTCTCTGCACAAATGTCACATCTTATGAAAGGCTTTCCCTGACGTCCCCAAATAAAATCATCCTCTTGCAGCCACCATCACTCTCTTTCCCCTAACGTACCCTGCTCTGATTTTTGTCTGAAATACAGAGTATGCTTACGGATTTACTAGTAGTCTGTGTCCCCTACAAGAAGGTAAGCTCTCCGAGGGCAGGGGCTCACACTGCATTTGTTCGGTTATATACCTACCCAGTGTACACATTATACTTGGCACCGAGGAAACGGTCAATAAATATCTAGTTGCATAAAAAGGAATCAATTATTTTTCTTTTCTTCAGCTAAATTAAAAACCTGACTTGATAGCACCATCAAGAGATACTCACTTAAGATTTTCTCTCTGTTACAAGTCCAACAGGCTACCATGATTTTTGAGACTCTCTGAGGGTTACAACCATTCACCCACTCTCTTCTATCAAAACGCAGTTGATAAAGTGTGGCTTTTCCACTTTTATTACTAGAGTCAAGATAAAGCACAGCATAAAGGAGAGGCCTAGATCCTCTAGCTACCAGCCATGTGACCTTAGGTAAATAATTGCTCTCTTTGAGCCCAGAGAATGGAATGCTGAAACTTGCTATGTCTGTACCCACAGGATGGCCCTGAGAACCAACTGAGGTCATTTATTCAACAAAATATTTCTTCAGATATTGTGCAGGCCAGATGTTGTGCCAGCATGGTGACACAGCCAGAACCCAGACAAGGAATGTCTGCCCTTATCAAGCGCAGAGCCAAGTGTACAGTTTTGTAAACTGTAAACTGTGCAAATGTAAAGGGGGCGCAATGTGTGCCGGACACTCCAAGGTAATCAGCTCCCCACTTCCAAACTGTTCAAGGCCTCCTGCTCTGCATACTTCTTAACACAAACATAAACCAGAAGACAGGTCTGGAAAGATACTGACTACCCTCTTCGCTCAATCACTCGCACATTTCCCAAAGGCACCTCATTTGTCCCCCGCGGAGCAATTTCTAACACAGAAAAAAATCAGGAGCTACCATGAACAAGGTTACAGCACCTCATCATCTCAGAATGGGGATGCGACAAACCACAAGATGTTATTTTTTTCATTATCTCAAAATAAACACACTGTGTTTTAAACATGTACCAGGTGGGTTTGCAATGCCAACTTAACGTAGTTCATTCGTGGCCATGTCACCATCATTTTTTAAATTAAAGTGTAGTTGATTTACAATGTTAGGTTAGTTTCAGGTGTACAGCAAAGTGATACATACACATATATATTCTTTTTCAGATTCTTTTCCATTATAGGTTATTACAAGTTATTGAATATAGTTCCCTGTGCTATACAGTAGGTCCTTGTTGTTCATCTATTTTATCAACTCACAGACATAGAAAACAAATTTATGGTTGTCATGGTCATTTTTAATTGTGTAAAAAAGGTAACCCATGGTTTGTTTTCTGTAACTCATACTTAACATCTTACCCTCGAAGATATCCGGACCTTTCAATTTTACATTAGTGGTTCTTATAGTACTTTGGAGGGACAGAGAATTCTTTGAGGATCTGGTGAAAGCTACAACCCTCGCCCCAGAAACACACATATTCGTATAACATCATGTAAATACAGTTACTGGGGAGCCGTGGGGCATTCTGAGAAAGTCCAGTGACCATAAATGCAGACTCCCCACCATCTTACTGCAGTGTCAGCCCACGGGCGCCTCGCCCAGCCTCCTCCCCTGATCACCCACCTGTATTTCTCTCCCCTTCTCTCCTCTTGTATGAGTGCCGAACCCACAGTAAATATTAATTTTAAAAATCCAAAATAATAGGAAAAAACTTAAGCTTAAACAGAGAAAATATGTCAAATTATAAAGCATCTGAGTCATTATAGTAACCAAACCTGATTCTATACCAGCTTTGCTAAGCACTATTAATAGTTTCTATAATTTAGGTTTAATTTAATGTTTTCTAAAATGAAGGTTTTGTCACTCAAGTTCTTTAAATGAATAAGTTAATGCATCTAACTTGCTAAAGTTGAACATATAGTGTTGCTTCCCCTGCTCTGTGAGTAACAACACCAGCAGTAAGTGTGAGTAACAATATGGCAATAAGTGTGAGTAACAATATTAGCAGTAAGTGTGAGTAACAATACTAGCAGTAAGTGTGAGTAACAATACTAGCAGTAAGTGTGAGTAACAATACTAGTTTCCTACTCTGCTCAAAAGCTTTGTTACAGTTAGGAGTTAAAAGGAAAAAAAGTTTTTTAAACCATGTAAGATTTTTTCTTCCAAAAAAGGTACAAAGAATTTTTATCCAGGAACTTTAAATGTGCACTGTCATGCATAAAGTTGTCTTTAAATAAGGTTGGTATGCTACATTTTAAATACTTAAGGTTATGTTCATATAAACATTTATGCAGGCTTCTTTATTTCTAAGAAGAATTCTACCAAGGATTAAAAGCCAGTGCCATGATTTATAAATCATTTCAACTAAAAATTCTAAACTTTGAATTCTTTAAAGTTATTTTCCAATAGAAGAGGCCATTCCTTCAAGAGACAGAGTGACATACTATATTATCTTTCATACTTCAAGATCTCAGGTGGGCCATCTCTGGGGACATTTTCACTTTATGAAAAAGATGCCTTTTTGTCATCCTTTAAAAGGCAGTCTATCCTTACACACTTAAAATGAGTTCAATTACCCACAGTCGGATTGCACAAAACTTATTGCTATAAATCATCTACCAAAAAACAAGCTATGATTATTTCTTAATCCTAAAAGGAGGGCTAAGAGGCAAAATTCAAATGCAATCTTTTATAGATAAGATAAAATTGCTATGTATCATCCCTTTAGTTAAACTTTTTATTTATAAATCTAGCAAATTTCCCTGTGTAGACTAAATTTCCTTAAGCTTTTCTGGACAAATTCCCTGCGTTCAACAGCATAAGTTCCAATGTTTAGTCAGAAAAGAGGCTATGGAGCATTAAGATAATTACACAATCTGAACTTCTAAGTATATATATCTTTTAAATTAATAACATAGTGTACTTCCTTGCTTAGAAGGAAATTTAAATTACAAAGAATCTGACTTTCAAAATTCCTGAACGCCAAAGCCATTAAAAACAGCCCGTGAGCCAAGAAGCTTCACGAACTATTTATCACAGTATAACATTTCTGTAATACGAAAGTTTCTGGCCATCACGTAATTTCAAATTCATGTCCATGTTCACTCCATCCACAGTGTTTTTTAGCATAAAACTAAAGCGTGTTGATTCCGGTACAAATCATAAAAGAGACTATGAGGAATGTTCAAAGTAACCTCAACCATGGTGACTTCACATTCAAAAGATTTTTCTCATGTTAATAACATTTAAATCTTTGCCTCTGTCTGACTCACACGCCTCAGACTGGAAGGTGAACCAAATAAGCTCCTCCAGCCAGGTGTGGGAAAAACTTCACTGTCCTAAGTACAAAGTGGATGGCAGTCCATTTTTCAACTGGACAGGCTAAATATGGGCTCATTTCATGAGACACTGAAACAGGCAAGGAGGAAAAAACAAACAAACAAAAAAAACTTACCTCCAATTCCTCAGTAGGAATCTAAAGAAAATTCATGAAATCTCAGCAGGTTCTTTAAGGTGTCTTTTTGATTAATGGGAAATCCAAAGTCCCCAGGCATTCAGATTCTGTGGGCGTCAATGTTCTCCTCCAAGCACTTAGGGTCATAAAGGAGCTGTAACATCTTCTTCCATGACAATGGCCTCTAATCAAATCAAGTGTTCACCCTCAGATAAGCTAGGACCTGGGACCTGGAACCCTTTGTTGCAGTGTTTGCACCTGGACTAACCTCTCCTTGAGCAACAAAATACAAAGAAACTATATGGGACTAAAAATAGCTGCGTGCATGTGCAGTTGGGGCAAACTACAGACAACAAGATACAAAAAGCCAACTGCCACTTCTGAGGATCCAGGAGCAAAAGCAGGGTACTGGGCATGCCCCCTGCACACAGCACCACCAAAGGGGCAAGAAGACCGCCTAAGCCGCCCCTCCAGCCTGACCCCTGGACCCATCCCTACCCTCGCCACATGTAAGGAACCAGATCACCCCTCCTTGGGGAGTGAGCAAGGGAACCTGTTGTTTTTGCTCCCTTCTGCTGCAGCAGGGGCCCCAGAAAAGCCTCACCTGAATTTCTTGTCTGGCCTCTTATCATTTTCTATTGATAAGAATCCCGGTCAGTAATGATCCTTGGGAGGGTATAATTTTACTCCATCCACCACCACCAGAGCAAGCAACTCCATGAATAGGGTGGATGGAAATAGTCCCTGGAGCTGACTATAATCTCATTGTGACAGAAAAATTCCAATGTAGGGTGGATGGAAATAGCCCCTGGAGCTGACTATAATCTCACCGTGATAGAAAAATGGGCCACTAGATGAGACAGACAAGGGTTGTACATGGACGAGCAGTACCTGGGCAGCACTCCGCCTTAGCACTGTGCAGATTCACATCTTCCCCAGCAAGATCAAGGCCCAGGGCTATTCCCAATTAGACCAGAGAAAGACAGGAAGTGGAGAAGCCCCACGCCACCGTGGGGTCCCCAAACAAATGCAGCTCATTTTAACAAGTCAAACCTGTTGATCAGTAATGGTCCACTTGAGGGAAGGAAGGTCAGAAGACTGAAAATAATTTACTTAGTAAGTTTTAAAGAATGAAAGTGCATCTACGGTTTCTACCCCACAATCCCTTGGACAATTAAAATGAAAAGCACATTCATGTCTTTTTGCTTTACATGGTGTATCTTGCTTTGTATCTGTTGGACACTGGACGCCTTCTCTAGAGCCTTCTTAAGCAAGAAAGCAGAGTTTTCTGTTTACTCAGGTTTCCAGAACTGCTATTTATTACTCCACTACAGCGTGTTTTCATTCCAGAGGACTGTGATTGTTAATTTGTTATTGCGAGTTTCTTAAGGAGTCAAAACATCCAGAGAAAAGCATGAGCTACACGGGGCAATAAAGGCTAGAAAATGTCTCAACAACATGGAAATGACTCGCTGCCTAAAGATCTGAGGCTTACGAAACACTCTACCCCTCAATTCACGGTAAATTTGTTCGGATGAAACAAAAAACAGCTCGGACGAGTTTTCAAATCAGAAACCAAATTCAGAAAAACATCTAACTTGAAATACCCTATGAAGAAGGCTTATAAACTATGTTTCCCTCCTCTCTCTCATCAGTGAGGTCAATTATCACTTGCACTCAGGGTACATATTTGGTTACTGCCTACTCCCACCTTCTCTCCTCCAACAAAACTTTTGCCCAGATAAGGGAGAGAGTCATCTCCATACAAACGGACTACACTCAGGCCAGCATTCTTCTGCACCATTTTTAAAAAGAGGACAAAGCATCCAAGGGAAGCCTAAGCATTTCTATGAGGAAAGACTCCATAAATGCAGACCTTTTTGATCAATTCAGATCCCAGTTGCACAAGGAGCAAATGCACAGGGGCAGGAATGATCGGTAAATATTTGCTAAATAAAAGCAGCTGGCGTTTCTCTATCCTCTTGACCCCGTGTCCAGCAAGTTCCCCTTCCCCACCACACCCAGAGACGTTTTCCTTTTGGTTATAACATGGAAGCCAATCACTGGATTAAGATGAAATACTAGGAAGGAGCTCTTCACACTCAGTGAACTATAAAAAGTTGGGGGTGGGGTGTTCCCAGTAATATTCGAAGAGGTTTCAGTATAAATCTTAGTGTCACTGTTAAGCTGAATCAGAAAACACCTAAGGTCACAGAACTCATCTTTGAGGATGATGCCAATTATCATTTTTCAATGCAAATTACCAAGACCTCTTGAACACAATTATGTATGACACAGAATAATTTCTTAACAGGGTCCTGTTTCAGGTGGCTCTCCCAAGAGTTCAAGCCATATGGAGCCTAACTAAATAGTCAACTTACTCCCTCCTTGGTCTGAACTTGTATGACATAATATTTCAAAGGCTATTTTTTTCCAGAGAGTAATTCACTTGAAAACATAGTGGCTTATTACCAAAAGCCTCCTCAATTATGAAGTCATTCCTCTCATGTACAAAGACGGTTACAGCCATAAATAAATGGCCAAATTCCATTCCATCTCTTTCTATCTCTCCCTCCTTCTCTCTTGCCCTAGTAAATTAAGATCAGTAAGTTCAAAATTTTCAAATATTCATAAAATCATAAAGTAAATGGATGCCTTAAATATGATAAAGGAACAATCAATTTTTTATTTATTTATTTTTTTTTTTTTTTTTGCTGTACACGGGCCTCTCACTGTTGTGGCCTCTCCCATTGCAGAGCACAGGCTCCGGACGCGCAGGCTCAGTGGCCATGGCTCACAGGCTCAGCCGCTCCGCGGCACGTGGGATCTTCCCGGACCGGGGCACGAACCCGTGTCCCCAGCATCGGCAGGCGGACTCTCAATCACTGTGCCACCAGGGAAGCCCGGAACTATCAATTTTTGATCCAGATGTAGATAATTAGGGAAGAGGAATAAATGAAATGTATAAATAATGCCAAAATATTAAGACGATGGTAGAAATTTCAGCTACTGTGTATATATATATATATATATATATATATATATATCAATTCTCCTAACATACCAAAAATAATAATAAGTGCTCGGTAAATTGGGTTCAGATAAGATGCCTAATATGAATAAGAAAATAAGCCCAAATCATAAACTTTTAAAAAGAGATATAGTTTCAAAGAAGCAGACACACAGACAGAGAAAACAAACTAGTGGTTACCAGTGGGGAGGAGGAAGGGGGAAGGGGCAAGATAGGGGTAGGGGGTTAAGAGATACAAGCTACTATTTATAAAATAAGCTATAAGGATATATTGCACAACACGGGAAATACAGCCAATATTTTAAAATAACTATAAGTAGAGTATAACCTTTAAAAATTGTGAACTCACTATATTGTACCCCTGTAACTTATACAATATTGTACATTAAACTTCAATTAAAAAAAGATATAGTTTTAAATCTCTTAAGTACTTACAGAAAAACTTCAAAATGAGCAATAAATTATTAAGTGAATACACTATGAGAGCTTTATATTTATATTATATAAAATAGCAATGCATGCAAACAGGTACTTCTGAAGTGCTTTCTTATGTACTCTTTTCCTTTCTGATGTACTCAATATTTTGTCTGTGATATAATTTGTATTACTTTTTAGCACAGAAAATCTTTTTTCACTGGAAAATTACTAATATAAACTCAGATGTGGACACGAATTCAGACCACAAAAGGATCAAAACGAACAAAATTTCTGTCCAATGAAAGTGAAACCTTCATCATGTAGACTGTTTCTTCCATTCACCAAGCAGAGATGCTACTGGGCACAAAAATAACTAAAGCTGTCCTGAGCAACTGGAGAGTGGACATTTGTTCACTCCTTCTACACAGATTTATGCACATCTGTACTACTCTCAAACGATGAAGCTGCAAGGGAAAATTTAGAGGTCACTTAGTCCAGACGCTCATTTTACCTGCAAAGCTCTGAGGATTAGAGAGATCAAATGCCATGAGCATGCTGAGTTTATTAGAGAGAGGGAAGCAGGTTCCTTTCCTCCCTGATCCTTGCTCTTTCTGCCTCACTGCCCTGGACCCTGAGAGGCGGCAAGAGCCCCCAGTCACATGGAGGCTGACTGGGAAGCAGGACCTCTAAGAAACGGAATGAAGCAATAATGACACGATAAAATGAGCTGTGCAGACAAGTACACAGGAACTGAGGGAAGTGGGGAAGGAGACTGGTTTAGGCTGAAATAGCTGGGGAAACCTTTCCGTCCTGGAGTAGGGGAGGCTCATGCTGGACGTTCACGGCAGGGCAGAATGTGGGAGTAAAGGCAGAGGGGTGAGGAAAGAATCTGAGCCAAGCCTGGTGGTCAGAAATAAACACGATATGCACAGGTAAAGGCTGAGACCTGGGGTGGACCCCAGGTTATGTCCACACTCTCTACCACCCTCGGTCACCCTCTCACCCACGCCACCACCACCACCTCCCACATGCCTGTTACTTTGCCCTAAACACTACACAGATAAATTAGAAAACCCCAAAGGAGAACAATAACATGATAACAGTACTGAGCATCAACAGCATTTACCAGGTACCAAGTGCTCTTCTAAGTGTCTTACATATATTGATTTATTTAATCCTCATGCTGATTATAATCCCCACTTTTCAGATGAAGAAACTGGGGCATTAAGTGACTTGACCAAGCTAGTAAGTGGCAGGGCTGGTATTCGTATCACAGGAAATACAAAGTCCTGGGATATCCAACGATAACCGAACACGCAGACATAATAGGCCAAGTTTAAGTAGCAGCTTCAGAATAGCTTGGCACCCTGTTCCCTATCACATAGCCTTTATCCCTTCCTGTTCTCCTGATAATTCAGTCCCAATTGCTAAGGATTCTTAAGGCTGCTGTCACACCTCCAGGGCTACTTCCAAAAGCCCAGGAGAGCTGATCCAAGTGGTACCTCAGCAATCCAAACACAGTGGACATCTGAGACAAGCCCTTCTACAGAGAGATGGCTGCCATCTGGCAACTGAGAACGAATTTCAAAACCATCCTCCGTTTTTGTACAAAGTAGCTGGTCATGGAGTTTGTTATCAGCAGAACCAGGATTAAAAACTGTGACCTTGGACTTCCCTGGTGGCGCAGTGGTTAAGAATCCGCCTGCCAATGCAGGGGACACAGGTTCAAGCCCTGGCCTGGGAAGATTCCACATGCTGCGGTGCAACTAAGCCCGTGTGCCACAACTACTGAGCCTGTGCTCTGCGAGCCAGAACTACTGAAGCCCGCGCACAGCAACGAAGACCCAACGCAGCCAAAAATAAAATAAATTTAAAAAAAAAATTGTGACCTCTGTCTCTTCTCTCTCTCACCCTTATTCTCCCAAGGCGTGTATTTGTATTTTTGGCAAAGCAGCCAAAGGGAAAACATCACACGGAGCCTTCTTGTAGGGTTTGAGGTAAAATGAGTAACAGCTGGACGGAAAGAGCAAAGAGAAAGTGAGTCATGGATATGGTGCTAAATCTATAAGCTTTTTCTCTGGCTTTCTTTGAAATGTTTTCTTTAAGCTCAGAGCTGGAGGCTTATATTTACACACGGCACAACTCCACCTGAGACTCCGGAGTTAGGCTCTCAGTAGCATGGAAAGCTCATAACCTTTTGTTCAAATTGCAGCATCTGGACCTGCAGTACTTATGTCCCTTTTACAACAATGTAACTTAAATGAGGCAATTTAACTGCCAGGGCTTGACCAGGGAGATGTGGGTTAGGGGGACCTATCAGCGACTGGTTTCCTGAGACCCGACAACTTCCTGCAATGATGTGTGGCTCTGGGCACCACAAACTAAAAAGCCCTCCTTTGATTCTCAATCCCCATGGTTATATCTTACTTTCACCTATGGATTCTGGTCCTTCCAGCTGATTGCTGACACACTAGGAAGGGGAAACAGGCCCACTGACCGTAAGTCACAAGGGTACTTAAGTGTTTTGTGCTTGCTAGTGTTTCAGGCATATTAAATGTTGGACACTCTTCTTCCTTACTCCCCGGATGAATGAAAAACCACTGAGATCACTGCAGGGGTAGCAACAGACTAAAAAGAAATAAACTTTTTAAAATAAGTAACAACTTGGAATACCCTTTTAAAAATAAAATTAAATGTCTTTGTATATTAAATGATATTTGTTACTGCTCGATTACAATTTAAATTGTAACATTCTAAAGGAAGAAAAATCCCTTTATATAAGGTGGAACTTATTAAAAAAATGTCTGAACACAAAGCTTTCTGGAATTAAAAGGTAAAACTATATATATATATTTTTTTAATTCTACAAAATACAGGAAGAGTATTAGAATAAAACCCTCTACATTTCTTAGGAGCCATGTGTACCAAGGCTTATTTATAGTAGCCTACATAAGGCTTGCATTCATGCCCACGGCTCTTTTATAATAAAATTTTCCTTCAAGTTCTCCTTTTGTTGTGCACTTGTTATTGCCTTCCCACTGGCTATACACAACCACACATGTCTTTCAAAAGCTAACTGAAGCACAGAGAAGTTAAACATGATTTATTCAAGGTCAACTCTCCAGTCAGTGGCAAAGCCATAAATACAGCCTCTCCACCGCAGAGTGTTCTGGGTGCTGGGCCACACTGCACCGTGAAGTTTTGACCCTTGATTGCTGTTTTCAAAACTCCCTTGGGTAGGGGCTTCCCTGGTGGCACAGTGGTTGAGGGTCTGCCTGCCGATGCACGGGACACGGGTTCGTGCCCCGGTCCGGGAGGATCCCACATGCCGCGGAGCGGCTGGGCCCGTGAGCCATGGCCGCTGAGCCTGAGCGTCCGGAGCCTGTGCTCCGCGGCGGGAGAGGGCACAGCAGTGAGAGGCCCGCGTACCGCAAAAAAAAAAAATTCCCTTGGGTATTTTACAGCGGCTCATGTTGACAAGCTAGAAGGAAGCAGCTTTTAACAAACTTCATTAACATTGCACAATTTCACATTCTTGGACCTATCACACATACCAATTCGTTTTTAACATAGGCATTTAAAACTCCCTTTAAGACACTGTACAATTGACTCAAATATATATGAATGGGACAGGATTTAGTAGCCTAAAGTATATCCTGTTTTCTTCTCATTAAATGCAGCTGAATCACAGTGCATGGTAAGCAGTTGGTGCAAAAAGAAATGCTCTGCAGTTAGCGCAGCACTCAACTGCACTAGACCCCATCCTAGGATAAGAATCGCATGAACAGTGCCTGGCAAGGGTGAAAAGGCGGCTCTGGGAGTGCAACATGCATTCGGGGGGCGGGGAGGGAACATCACAAGTACTGAGCTGCACTGAGAAATGAGGGCACCAGAGCTATCGTAAAAAAACACCCACAAGCGTGTGCAGATTAAACAGATAACAAGAGGGATTTTTTTTCTTTCTGTTTTATAAAAAGGGAGGTCATTCCTCTCACTTTCAGGACCTTAAAAATTAAACCAGAGTAGCCAAGGGCTGGAAGGCTTTGAAGAGAGCCTCGAGCATACTTCAGGACCTTAAAACCAGGAGAAACCTAACCCCAGGGAGTTGTTTACTTTGCTTTCTGCTACCACACTCCAAGACAATTTGATAGAACAAATGGGCATTTTATTTTGCTGCTATAGCTCTATCATGAAAAAGCTCATTTGCCATTTTATTTTTATCTAATCATGCTGGCTGTTTTTTGTCTGTCTCTCTCTCCCGTCTACCCCCATCCCACCTACACTGGCATTCTCTGTGGTCAAAGAATCTGTTTCAGTATTAGTGTTCAATATAACAAATGTCAAGTAAACACTCTACACATTTCCTGTGCTATTTAAAGCATCCTAAGCAATTATTTGCTCTAAAGTATTAAAGTGTAAATTTTCTTAGCTGTGCCAATTCTTACAGTAATAGCTGTCACAGAACCGTACTTAGAATACTCAAATGCAGCTTTTAAATCAGCTACACTCTTAGGCTACATTTGCCAAGATTTTTCTAGTTTCCATATTTTTACAGCATGTTTTTGAGACAATGTACAAAACTGCAACAAAGTGTCATATGTAGCTCTTTTTTTCATATTTTAAGTTATTAGTAGGCACATTGGTATCCTTGAGCATAGATTTTTCTCTAAGCAAAAAGATGAGAGAGAGAAGATATAGACAGACACATATGCACACTTTAACCTCAATACTATACTGCTTTTTATTACAGGCCAAAATTGTGACCTTTGAAAAAAATCACATTTGATAAAGCTCCAAATCATATAGTTAGTTCATAAAAGGGTCCCCTAACATTAGTTCTGTAAAGAGTGCATGCTATATCTATACCTACAAACACATGCAACACCAGAAAAAATTAATACAAGACATACATATATAAATGTGTATGTGCAAATGACTACATACAGATACACACATATGCCTTTATAAGCACTTTTATGTTCAACTAGATGTGATTATTTTTAATCTTTTAAATTCATTACATATTTTTGTAATGACATGGGAGTAACTTAAAAGTAACCTAGCTCTAAGCCCTTAATAGCTAAGAGTGCATTAAATTGCTACCTTCTCCTACAGAATTGCATGACCCTTGGAAAAAATTTCATGCAACAGGGTACAATTTGCAAACAAAAACCAAAAACCTCCTTTGCTTATTTTTTTAATGTAGTTAATTACTAGAATGTACTTTTCAACTGATGAAAGAATTATATTATTCCCACCAGGCCCGAACCCATTTTGATTTTTACATATTGTCCAAGGTATTTACTACTTGCTGAAAGACAGCATTCAAGCATTAGGGGACAACAAGGTTACACTATCTTAACATGTTCTACTCAATGGCTTCTGATTGTGTTATGAAGTGCCCTCACATTGGTTACCAAAAACGTTTCGCTATTTTAAGAGTCACACTGTTAAGGAACCACATGTCTGCATGGCTAATATTTGTGACTTATAACCTGACAAGCTTTTTAGAGATGTGTCAGCCCAAGTCACATTAAATCATCCCCTCAGATGGTCTGTTTGTTAGCATCCCTCCAGAGCACGCCTTGCTTGAGAGGGGACGCGTCCTCTGAGAGCACCAAAGAAACTATCACCCCACCACAAAATCCCCCATACCAGTCATGGCATTTAGGCCTGCACATCACAGCAGAGGACACTCTCCCTGACCTTTTGACGCAGATCTGACTCAGTTCCTCTTCATGCCCCACAATGGCGAGAAAAAGGAGGGATGACCGAGAGATGAGATGACCAAGCAGCGAGGAGAGACGAGAAAAAGGAGGGAAAACAAAATGAGCATCTGGCTGGGATACGTTTTTGTGCACTTTTGTTAAAAATGTTTTCAAACATCATTTTTCTTTAGTGGCTACTTCTGAGGTGGGAAGAAAGGTGATGTGATGGGGGAGGACCCCACAGAGAGGACATCGAATTCGTGGTAATTATGAAATCTGGGTGGAGAGTTAGTTGAGTGCTCACTGAATCCTTATTCTTTATAGTTTATCTTGGTTTGCAACTATGCTTTTGTATATAGCTCACATTCATGAAAGCAATCTTGCAAGTCTCGCGATGACATGGGTGGTAAGCGATAAAGTATAATTAGTTAAGAGCATAGGGTGTGAAGTTAAAATGGTATGAGTTGAATCCCAATCCTCCCAGTTACTAGTTGTGTGACCTTGGGCAAGCTACTAACCCAATTACCTTATCTGTTGAGTGGAGATAATAACTACCAACTAGGTTTACTGTGAAGATTAAGTGATCAGCACAGTGGCTGACATACCCTAAATCCTCAATATGCCAGCTAGCCATTACTATTATTAAAAGGATAGGTTCTCTGCACAATGACCTTTCTTTAGTGTGTGTGCTGTTTCTTGTGTTTGGGATCATGAATCTGGTAAATCAATATTCACCAACCAAATGATTTATTGAATAAAGATATCAACAATCAAATGCAGTGTTTTTAAATGAAAGGCCATATATTGTTGACCAGAAGATGCCGAAATGAATGAGAGAAACAAATTTAACACTCCCACAAGCAAAGGGTGAAGAACTTGAGTATCCAGGCACCCTTTCCGGGGAGTCTAATTAATATCAGCAATGTCAGCTGTCTCGTACAAGAGAAGATCAATCCAGCACTAACTTTAAAGTCTAAAGACATCTACCATTCAGGACTTCCCTGGCAGTCCAGTGGTTAAGACTCCGTGCTCCCAGTGCAGGGGGCAGGGGTTCGATCCCTGGTCGGGGAACTAAGATCCCACATGCCACATGGTACGGCCAAAAAAAAAAATAGGACATCTACCGTTTGCCCTTATGAGTACTCAGAGTGCACAAAATATGTTAAATCCTAATATCTTACATTAGCAAATAATAATTAGCAAAATCCATGTGTATCTTTTTAAAAGCTATCCCGGGCTTCGTTGGTGGCGCAGTGGTTAAGAATCCACCTGCCAATGCAGGGGACACGGGTTCGAGTCCTGGTCCGAGAAGATCCCACATGCCACGGAGCAACTAAGCCCCTGCGCCACAACCACTGAGCCCGCACTCTAGAGCCCGTGCTCCACAACAAGAGAAGCCACCACAGTGAGAAGCCCCCGCACGGCAACGAAGAGCAGCCCCCACTCGCTGCAACTAGGGAAAGCCTGCGCGCAGCAATGAAGACCCAACACAGCCAAAAAATAAAATTTAAAAATAAATAAAAATAAAAAAAGCTATTCCCCCAATAATATTGAAAAAGAAATCAAAGATTAATTTGTTTGAAGCCACAGGCCACAATTTATTCAACTTTATCGTTCCCTCTGGGCATTCACAGGTTTGCAAGAAATGAACAAAATGAAGTTGAATGTAAATTCAGGAGGTTGAACAGAAAGATGTGTACGGTCTCTCAAACATCATGAATGACAAACTGCCCAAATGATCAAACTATTAAATTCTGAGTTTCATGAATGACAAAGTACCTCAATAATCAAACTATCATCAACTTTAGTTGATCTTCACAGCTAAACTCAAGAATTAGCTGCTACCTTAATAACGACATTCATCGAAGATATTCCTCCTTCCTTAATTTCAATTTATGTGAGCATGGTCAATCCACAGCTCTTAATTTCAGTATTTAATTCTATTATCACAGGATTAAGAGTATGCCTAGGCTCTAAGTGTCCGGAAGCATAAAGAAACTGGTAACTCTGAGAAATACATATGTTTCGGAGCCAAAGGAAGAAAATTAAGACATTTCCTTTTTTTTTTTTTTTTCTCTTAATAATTCTTAAATCTCCCTTTGGTGTATTTATTGGGCATTAGTTGTTATTTAATACAGTGGCTCTCCCAGGAGAAAGAAAATCAACGAAAA
This sequence comes from Delphinapterus leucas, assembly GCF_059928025.1. Classification (NCBI taxonomy): domain Eukaryota; kingdom Metazoa; phylum Chordata; class Mammalia; order Artiodactyla; family Monodontidae; genus Delphinapterus; species Delphinapterus leucas. The sequence continues at coordinate 12,924,263 of NC_143138.1, forward strand.
AATAAGACTTTTCCAGGGATAAAGAGAGAGAGTTGCAATGGAGAAATACCAGAGGGGAATAATCTTTATTTTATATAGCAATTAGAACCTTATAAATAGAAAATATACTTTTAAAGTCATAGCATCGGTTTAGAACTGGCCAAAACTGAACATATTTGGAAAGTTACTGATTACTGGTGAAAACAAAGGCAAATCCAAACTGAAGGATTACATTTCTCTCAAAATCAGTCACTTGCATGTCTGTACCTCTGTCATAAAGTGTTTATGAGTTTGATATATATTCCAGGCATATGTCTCCTTCTAGAGAGCAGAAACTCCTAACCGTCCATATTCCAAACTGAAACTGATCCATCAGCATTTCACCTAAGAACAGTTCCTAAAAGCTATTAGCAAAGGCTATTCATAGACAGAGAATCAAAAGACGTAAAGATTTTCAAGTCAAAGTGTAATGCCTGGGCTTCCCTGGTGGCGCAGTGGTTGACAGTCCGCCTGCCGACGCAGGGGACGCGGATTCGTGCCTGGGTCTGGGAAGATCCCACATGCCGCGGAGCGGCTGGGCCCGTGAGCCATGGCCGCTGAGCCTGCGCGTCCGGAGCCTGTGCTCCGCAACGGGAGAGGCCACAACAGTGAGAGGCCCGCGTACCGCAAAAAAAAAAAAAAAATGTAATGCTCTTTAAGTTTCTGAAGCACATGCTTAGAGCAAACTTTCACTAAACAGAAAAGCAACAGCAAGACCATTATCCCTTCACAGAAACCAGCAAATAAAGAATGTATGCACCGAACACCTGGATTTGCTTTCCTGTTTCTTTGCCAGTGACTTTTATACATACATATATATATATATGATTAGCTAACTGTCAAACAAACATTCAGAGCACTGAATGACATGCAGTCACACAGATACACTCTCACACAAAAGAGAGCAAGGCTGATGCTATTTCAGTATCATGAAATATTTTCCTAACCATGCACAGATGGAAGTACAGACTTTTCTGCCAACCGCCTGGTTCAGAAACTTTGCTCTATTTTTAATTATTTGGTTCAGAGGACCCATTTGTGATTAACTTCTGTGTTGGGTGGCACAGCAAATAAAGTTCCTGACCCACAGCAAGGAACACTGAGAGAAGCTTAATTACTTTTAAACAGTAAGTGTAATATTGTAGACCATGTGTAGGGACAACTGATTTGTCAAAGACCTGTTGATGGTTCCTGCAGTTTGAAGCTGTGGAGTGTATCAGTAAAACAAAAATCCAGGAGGTCTTAAGGAAGTGACACCAAAATGAAGTGGGGTTTTTTTCTCCTCTTTTTTTTTAAATTGAGGTATCACTGACATAAAACATTACATTAGCTTCAGGTGTACAACATCATGGTTCAAGATTTGTACACACTGTGAAATGATCACATTAAGTGTAGTTACCATCTCCTAATGACGTTCTTAATAACAAAGAAATGTTGGTCTTTGAGAAACAACAATGGAGTGAGAAATGGAGAGTAAAGAATTAATAGTGTCGCAAGGACTAATCTTATTAGCACTAAAAGTTTCACTTTTGACTGGGATCGGAGAATGGAATGCCAAAGCTCTACGCACAGGAAATAGACTCAGATGCAAAGAGAAGTTGGTCAGGAAACTCAAACCATAGAATTCAGAATCACACACTAGAACTGCTGAGCAGATAAAATCCCAGAAGAGAAGCAGAAAGAGAAGCAGTGGTCTAGCAATAAGGCAGAAAAGATAGTCAAGGTAAGAATGGAGCAGGTTGGAACTGTTTTATATTTTTAAGCTCTGTGTTACTTTTTAAAAGCTGTTTCCAAACAGAAAACAGTAAACCCAAGTATCAAATCAGTATAAATACAGAAAGGAAATAAAATATAAGGCATCCAGGTAAGAACCTTGAAGGTAGAATAGAGCTAAAACCTAAAAGACATTTATTCCTAGAGAAGTTTTCTTTTGATCAATTTCCCTAAAATGTAAGTCTTTGAGGTACCTGGAAAACCTCAGATTCTACTGAACAATAGGTCACAGAGAGCCAAAATGTTTCAGGAGTAATAGTTTGCAAAGGAGTCCAAGATCAATGCCAGAATGATCTGGGAATTGAAAAAACTCAACAACAAGCACCTAATTTCTTCTTGAGAAGTGTACAAATGGAGAATAACAGAACGGCCTTGGCGGGGGTATTCTGAGGTCCAGCTTCTTAAGCCACTATCACTGGCTACTAGCTTTTGGCTGGGTTGGTTGACATGGCAAGACCGTCAGAAGGACACAGACAGAGTTGTGGGCAATTATGAAAGTTCAATAATTGGAAGCAATTCAGGGAGCCATCATGTGGAGGAAAAAAAAAAGTGATCTGTTCCAGAAAGTCCAAAATAAAGTTGACTCCTATTATACATATTCATATTCTTCCTTCTCTACTATGCAAATCAGTGAAGTATATGCATGGGTATGTGTGTTGGCAAGAGACTAGAATATTTTTTAAAAACAGAATTAGAAAAAAAGCACATCTACGACTGAATTATTGATAGTTGCAAACGGTTTCATAACACCAATGTAGTAGGATTACTATGGGCCACAGGCCATGGCTTAGAAATGGTTTTTATTTCATTTAGAAATGTTTCTATTTGCTATAACAATAGCCACTGTGCTGAGATGGGATTTGACCTGTGTCTTTGTCCATAAAACAATCCCATAAAATATGTAAACATGAATTCAATTTTCTTTAAGTCAAGAAAAACAAAACTATGGTTGTCAGAACAAGAACGGCTTTCTGTGGGATATTCTAGTTAAATGAAAGCTATTCAACCTGAATCAATTGCTGTATCCATTCTCCAATACACAGCAGATTTATATTTCACAAGGTTTTTGACACAGAACAAAATGTTACTGAAATACCTCTTCCATTCCTTTTGTCCTACATAACATTCCAGGGGCTGAACTCCCAACATGGGGCATATATTTGTCAGCTTCTGTTTGCACTGGTTCTATTCTAGTTCGTCTTTGTTGCAAATTTTCCGTGTTGACCCTTTCCTGGCAAAACATTAATACAGACTTTTGGTTGTGTTGCAACTTGCAATAAAAAAAAAAAAACAACACATTTTTATTCTGCACCATCTTTAAGCACCTGTAACTATTAAAAATAGGCCCTGCTGTTTACACCAATGACAGAACTTTTTTTATATACATCTGCTTATATAAACACTAGAAATTCAGGGAGAAAATTATTGCGATCCAACAATCCACACATTCCTACGCAAAACCAATCACTTGAGGATTTAAAAGCTAGATCTGTGGCGAGAGACAGGCTAGAACTAGCAGGAACAAGTCTGTACAAGATGAATTTATCCTCCACTGCCTCTCCGCTCCAGGTCATCCCAGGACTAGGCTTGTGGGAAAATGCCAAGATGGAAAGAATGGGTTGGTGCCTGTTTTCTAGCATATCTGTGTAAAAGACTCAACAAGAGCTCAGAGCGAGCTGCTGCTCTGAAAGGGACAAAAGGTGTGGCGCTGCAACATGGTCCTGGCCATTGAATGCCTAAGCCTAAGGCAGCTCAAACTTGGTCAGAAACGGATTTCAGACAATGGGGAGCTAAAACACTGGATCTCAGGGCTGATGTCCAAGAGGCGGTCTCTGAAGCTGGGTGTCATCCTTTAGGGTGGCCCAGAATTAAATGGTGACGCATTATGCCTCCTGGCGAGTTCATATATACTTTGAACGGCACAGACACCAAGTCCCGTGGACTTCCACCGAAGATCTTGGGGCAAGGAGAGACGTCCACCAGTGCTCTCTGTGACCTGTTAGAGAGAAACATTCTTAGCTACTCCGTCACCAAGCAAAACTCCCCAGCTAGGCTATAGCGCCTTGACTCCTAGGAAAAAGCTGTAAAGAGATTGCCGGGAGGAGGACTACAAGAGAGATGGCCTTTGTCTGGTTTGCAGAATCACTGAGGAGGACTCCACATATAAAATCTAGCTTCCGTAAGCCTCAAAGAGAATCAGACTCCAAGTATTTCTGAAACCAACAGCACGGTCGTCAGCACCAATTACTTCTGCAGAGACAGAAAAGGCTTCTTAACAGTTATTATACGTGTTTCTGGCATCAAGAGATGGATGGTGATTTTTACTAAAAGATTAACTGCTAGATGTCCTAGGACAGCAGATACTCATCATGAAAGCAACTCAGTGTCTCGCACTGGCTCTCTCCAGACCAGGAGGCATACATCTGATTCACAGGGGGCTGCATGAGCTTCCTCTACCCTCTTTTTGTAGCATCCAGCAGAAAGACAGGAGGGACCTACCAATATGGAAGTGACCTGACTGTAATGCCTTCCCACCCACATAGGAAAGAACTTCCCAGAGAAGACGGCATCAGTTTTCAAGATTCCATGGATGAGATCAATACAATTTCCTGATGTTTTTAACTTTGCTGACACTGGTGCATTAAAGGAAATATAGCTCGAGAAGCTTAACTTTAAAGGTGTAGTGGCTGCAGAAGAAAAAACACTCTCTACCTATCCATCAAGTTCAAGCTTAGGCACTACAAAAACTAACGTCAAAATTTATAAGAGGGAATGGTGTACATTCAAGGGGCTGTACTCGTCTTTCTCCATCTTTCCAGCTCCATCTCAAAACTGCTCTATTAGGCCCCTTCGATGAAGCAAAGTTCTGTCTTTTCAGTCTACAGATTCAGAGACACAACTGCATAAGGCCTGGGGGATCTCGGCTTCACAAGGTGATGGAGAAAGCACTGAACTTCATGCAGGTCGGAAGGCCCAGGTGACAGCACAAGCCATGTGTGTTTTAGCCCTGAAACCTAGCAAATCTGTTAACCTCTTAGGTTTTGTTTCCTCCTCTAGAAAAGGAAGAGGATACTCTCTGCTCTAGGGAGTCATTAGGACTGCCCAGGGCAACCAGTCATACGAGGCACTCTGACTCCTGTGATACGCTACTATCAGCTGAGATGGACCCATGACACACTAGCTACTGCACACAGTCCAGATGACTGTGGTCCTTAGGGCTATGTTTACTAAATCGGAGGCCCAGACTGCAAAACACCACCAAGAGAAAAGGGTAGTTGTGACCAGTCCTGTAAGAGATACAGGAAAACATAGGACTTCCATCCCAGTGAAGTCTTTGAAGACCCTGCACATTTAAAATGGAAAAGTTTAAAACAACTTTTTTAAGGAAATCGTCTCCTGAGACTTCAGGGTAAAAAGTGCAGCATTTAGAGAAAGAAACTCCGAGATTCGTCAGGTCATTGAGTGTTCTCTGCACAGCAGAATAGCAAACAGCTAGTGTTTGTTCATTTTCATAGATTAATAACCCTCTCTCCAGGGCTTAAAGATGATATGAACTGTGACTTCCAGAGTTTTGTTTGGAGAAGGCTCAATACTCCTGGGTAAGACCCATGTTTCAAGGACACATGAAAAAATATTTCTTCATTTCACATTGCTTCTTACTCACATTGGCCTATTCTAATCTCTAGGATGACCAAAATGGATCTAAACCTTGCTGGGAGGGAAAAAAAAAAAAGAAAGTAGTCTTCCCCCTTTTCTTGCATCTGTTTGCACAGAGTGTTAAAACAGTCCTGTTCATTCACTTTGTTGTTAGAAAGCAGAAGCTAACACACCATTGTAAAGCAATTATACCCCAATAAAGATGTTAAAACAAAAAAACAAAAAAAACAGTCCTGTTCATTCACTTTGTTAGAAAGCAGAAGCTAACACACCATTGTAAAGCAATTATACCCCAATAAAGATGTTAAAACAAAAAAAACAGTCCTGTTCATTTGGATGACTCTGAGATGGAAAAAAATATATAACCTGTTCCTTCTGAAGAGTAGAGAGAGGTACAAAGGGTTACAGAGGCTTCAGCAGAACAGGAAAGCCAAAGTAAAACACCAAAATTTGGGCTTAGATGCTAGCACTGTATTTCTTTCAAATGCAACAGAAAACAAGGTTTTATGGAAGAAGATTTCTAAATAAAAACTAGATAATCTTTTCTCCTGTCAACAAATAATAGGTAACTTGTCTTATGGGCCTACGACCACTTACAAGAGGAACAAAACTGCTAATCTTATGAAAAGTGTCAGATCAGGCACCAGAGGCAGCAGCCAAAGGGAAACATTCCCTTCCCAGCTCCTTATAAAAAGACTGTCTTCCCAAAAGAGCCACAACTTGGGGTCATACTTCTCAATGGTCTGGATTACAGCACGAAGCCTTGAAAAGGGGAAGAACTATCAAAACAAAATTCATCCAGAGTCCTTTCTGCCCCATTTGGAACTTGCCAGAACAGAGCAAGGTAGAAAGGGCTTTGGGGTGCTGCAGTGGACAATGGGCCCAGGCCTCGGTTCTAATGTCAGACCCCTTTCCACACCTGTCAGAACCTCCATCAGAAGCATGCAGACCCTCACGTCAGTGATCACCAATGGACACCCTCTCCCTGGAAATGGTATTTTCACCCACCACCAACAGGGCAACTTCCAGACGAACTCACGTGCAAGAGAGAGGAGGTTGTCCCCGCCAACTCAAAGGGGCAGGGACACCACGGTCAGACCCCACCAGCCCCATTCCTCCTGGGCGGGGTGACGCAGAGGAGGGTTTCAGGGCTCCCTGGTCCATGGCGTGCTTTACCTCCACTTGACCAACCTTGCTTAAGCCTCCAGAACTACTCTCTTCCAGATAAAATGATCTCCTTGGGAAAATTATCCCACCAAGAACTTTCACCTGAATCAGAGAGCAGGGTCACAAGAGCACGTAAGGGAGACTGATCAAAGCAGAGAACAGGTGTTTAGGAGGTGAACCTCAAATCCACTCATTCATCCCACAGGTTAGCGGTGTTTCTAAGAATCCTCACGTCATCGAAATCCAACAGGCATTTTTTCATTGCAAAGAAAGACAGTTTTAGACATTCAACAACACAGTAATTTTTTTTCCTGTGTTGAAGTTCAATGATAATAGTGTTTGGTGTGGTTATAAGTGTAGTGCTATAAAATTTAAATATCACTGAGCAAATCCAGCAATCTATTCCGTATAGCTTTTGTTCCAGAAAATTCGTTACTAGGCTTTTCCTTCTCCTGAGCAGAGCCCTCTTATAAATTTTGATCACCTTTATCACTCATTCTTTGATGCACAAAGGTATTCAACAGATGCCATAGCTTTTTCCACCACTGTGGTCCACTAGGCCCCAGGGCTGGCTCCAGACCACAATCCTGTAAGTCATGGTCTATATAAAGAGATGGAATTGCATCCAATTTGCATCATACAAACCCACATTGTAGGGGAAATGCTTACATTTATTGCAGCCCTACTGGATGCCAAATGCCAAGAATGGTTGGTGGGGGGAGGGGGGGAAACAGTCCTTGCTGTCCCTGCTGTCATTGAGCTGGGAAAAGAGGTGCAAAATGTTACAACACGAGAAGAACAGCAGGGGGCTCTGGGAATCCCCGACAAGCAGCACAGGACTAGTCCCCGGGCTGCCCGAGGAAAGGACTCTAAACCAAGATTCAAAGTTAGTCACACAGATAGAGGTGGGTAGTTGGATGTCAAGGAAGGGGAACAGCACGACTAAAAGCTGTAACATAATAAGAAAGGACAGGGCACTTTGAAGGAGGAAATGCTAAATGACTGAAGCAAAGAAGGGGCAACAGATGAGTGACAGTGCCGGGGAGATAAGCAAGGGACCCCAAAGCTGCTGGGCCAGGTTAAGGATTCGGAACTTCAATGAAAAACCAAGGAGGTGAAACAGAGATGCAGACAGATGTCTAAGAGTAAGAAATGTTCACTTTGGCCTCGGAGAGGAAAACGGGTTGGACCAGAACAAGTGCACATTGAGAAAGGCCATTGAGGAGGGACAGCACATCTTAAACCACTGCAACCCAGCAGGGCCACTGGTCCCAGTTCAGGTCTGGAGACCAGACTCCCCCAGAGCTCCATACCCGGGAAACTGCCCCTGCCCTCCTGCCCGCAGAGCTCTCTCCAGGGAAGAGCTACAATAGCAAGGGAAGCTGGGCAGCAGTGGGCCCCTCAGTCTAACCTGGATGAAAATCAAACCCGCGAAGCTCACTCCTCAGCAGGTGGCCTGTCGGACTAAGTCAGCAGAAGGTGTGAAGAGCCCAACCCAGGATCCTCGAAGAAGGGTTCAACCTCGCCAAGCCTGGAACTCCTGACTATCTCTCCAGGCCCACGGGAGGGAGGCTGCCAGGCCTCCAGCACGGCCCCCACGGCAGGGCTCCCCGAGAGAAACGGGGGTCAGTAACACAGGGCGGAGAGCCCCAAAGGTGGGCAGAGGAGACGAGACATCTAGGAGACTGGCCCAGGATGGATCAAGGTCAAGGAGTGAGGAACAGGTGGGAAGGAAAGTAGAAAGGGGCCCTCGGCAGTAGAAAAGCACTAGGGTTTCAACAGGGAGCGGTTCCCTGGTGTTCAACAGGGGAGCGGTGAGCAGTTGAGAATGAAATGAGGACTATTCCAGCCAAGCCGAGCTGCTGGCCGGCCAGGTACAGAATGTGAGCTGCAGTCATCTCCCTTCTTCCTTCCAGGCTGGCCCTGGGTATGATCACAGAAGAAAAGAGACATCATAGAAAATCTTGGACTTTCATACAACAAAAAGTCAGAGAACCCAAATGAAAAACAATCGGACTGGGGAAACAGCTGCAGTACATATGACTTTAAGAAAGATCAATTTCTAGAGCACACAAAGAGCTCACAGGCACAGATGAGAAATTATCAAGACTCCCCGTTTGCTAATTGTATAAAAGAAAATCAGTAAGTAAACACAGATGGAAATGTTCTGCGACTGAGAGGGATCAAAGGAATGCAAATTTTAAAACCAAGAAGCCTATTAAATTAGCCAAAAAAGAGTAAGTCCCACAATTAATCAGGTTGAAGCAAGACATAATCATGTATCATCAGTAACAATGTAAATGTTGTCTTTTACAAAGCAGTTCAGAGCAAGGCCCCTCCATCTAGGAATAAGCCTTCTGACGTGACTGTATCCTAAGAAAATACTTAAGTGTACAAAGGTAATCACTGCCGTTTTATAATAGTAAACAATTAGAACCAACTCGAATGTCCACAAATAATACAAAACCTAAATTAAGAGAAAACAACTTTATGGTATATTACATAATCTTTGCAAAGGATAACTGTCCAGTCTAGGTTGCAAACCAGAATGTTTATGCTAAATAGAAAAAGCAAAAGTGAAAAAAGATATATGTTAAATTGTCAAGAACTAAAAGACAACACCTAATAGTGACTTATGGACTGGGATGGTGGAATCAAAGGGAACTTTTGCTTTCATTGGTTTTCTCTTATTGTAGTAAAGTATAGACAATAGATGTTTAAAATGTAATATTTCTATCCATTGCACAGCAACTAACACCCTCTTCTGTGGATCAGGTCGAGCTTCAGTAGAACATCACACCCAAAACAGGGAAGGCGGTCCAGGCCCTCCCAAGTTTCAATGGTCCGTCTGGAATTCAAACCTGCCCATGAAGGACTGTGAAGGGCTCCTCCTACCCTGAGTACCCCCAAAGATACAACTCTTTCCTTAGTTCTTGTTTTTTTTTCCCAGCCCTTAAATTCTATACTTTCCCCTCCTTTCTTTTCTTTAAATTATGTACTGAGATCCTACCACAGGCAATATACAGTGAATGCTCATTTGATCCTTCCAGCAATCCTGTAAGATAGACCTTGTCATCATCCCCATTTTACAGATGAGAAAACTGAGGATCACAGATTTAAGAAATGTGGCCTGGGACACACAACTAAGGAGCCAGGGCTAGAATTCAAACCTTAACCTCCCTGTCTTCAAAGCCCTCACTTTTATCACCCCTATTGCCTCTTCCCTTCCTCTCTGCCTATGAAACAAACAAAACAACAAGACAAAACACTCTTAAATGTCACCTCTTCTATTTGCACTGGCTGCCGAAAAACACTATTCAATGAGTCAAGAGACATCAGTATGAACGGTTTACAAATGAACCAACAGGACAAAGTAATGCTATGCACACTAACTGGGAAAGTTGATGCGGAAGAAAAAACGAATTACCTCGAGCCTCAAATCTGCACCTGCAGGTAAAACCAAATGACATCCAAAGGATTTCTACTTGTAAATTAAAAGCAGAATGTGACCCTCGATGCTACTGCAAAGAGCTGAGCTTCTGCGCTCTCCTTACAAAAAATTATTCCATAATTAGCAGAAAGATTCCTTCCAGTTATAACACAGCCACTCCAGAAATGGATGTTGTTTGGGGCATGGTAGCAAGAAGAGGAAAAAGGAGCCGAGGAAGCGGTAAGGTACGAAACTAATAGAGATGGGGTGATAAATGATTTTAGGCACCCCTTACGACTTACTTTATAAATAATGACACAATAATAGCTGAAAATGTAAATTCTAATTAGATACAAAACCGAACAAAGTCAAACAAGAGCTAATGATGTTTGACAGAGCAAAGGTCTCTGGGGGAGGGTGGGGGCAACCGAGAGGAAGAATTACAATAAAATCTATTCATGGGACTGTGCCGTGTTAGAGATAGAAGAGGCCCGAGCGATCACTTCTTTCACCCGCTTTCTTTCCTGTAAATGGGGAAACTGAGGCCCAGCAAGGTAGAGTGGGTGGTCCATCTCACCTTGCAGCAGGGCAGTTAAAAGAAACTCGGTCTCCCCAAAACCCACCCAACAGCTTTCTACCACACCCCCACTCACGCTGTGGTGTCCTGGAAAGCTACTCCATTTGAAATCTTGTTTTGAAAAAAAGGATTAAACATTCTATGAATATTAAATTCCTTTTTAATAATTTTCGAATGCACAGGGGCACACTGAAAAAAAGAAGCCTGGTTTTTATTTCTTTTGGAAAACTGCACACCGCTCAGCGTTTAACCTCGTATTGAGTGAAATATTAACAGGCCATATAATGGTTTCAGTGTTCCTTCAGTAAAGCTAAACAGAATCCGAAAAACATATCCCCCAGGCCTACAGTGGAGTTTCTGGAGCACACATTAAACTCAACGCTCCGCTCAACAAGCCCGTCACTGTTAAGTAACTCATCAGAAAATAAAGAGGGAATTACCAAAGGGGAATTGCCAAGCAATTAGTTCTCTGAAGCAGATGACATACAACTGCTGTAAGGGAGGAGCTTCCCCGTTAGTCATATGTCAGAGTCAGAGCCTCCTAATCTGTAAATAAAATGCATCACATATGATTACAGCTCGGATGAAGGCTGGGGCTGCCATCCGCGTGTGCACAGAGGGCAAATCCCAAATCCTCCTGTTCTGTGTGTCTATAAAGCAAGACTTGCCTCTGAAGACATTTTTTAAAGAATATCCTTGGTAATTTTCTTTCTTTTATGGAAGTATAATTGACCTACAACACTCTGTTAGATCCAAGGGCACAACAGAGCGATCTGATGGTTCTACACGTTACACAATGATCATCACTTACGTTCTTCAACTGTAAGAAAGACAAACTCTTGGTTTTCCCTGGGCAGCCTAAGAGAAAAGTGATCTTTCTTCTCTATCTTTGAGCACAGGCTCCGGACGCGCAGGCTCAGCGGCCATGGCTCACGGGCCCAGCCGCTCCGCGGCATGTGGGTTATCTTCCCGGACCGGGGCATAGACCCATGTCCCCTGCATCGGCAGGCAGACTCTCAACCACTGCGCCACCAGGGGAGCTCCTCTATCCTTTTGACATGAGTTGGTCAAGACTCATCACTGGTCCAGTGAAGGTGAGAAAATGAGCCTGGGAGGGGCAGGGACCAGAGATGAAGGGACAGGAGGGGTAGAGGTGGGGGCAGGGAAGCAGGGGAGGGGATACAAGCTCTGAGCTTCCCGATGGCCTCCCTGACTTAAGTGTGACCTCCTTTCACCCCATGTTTCTTTGAGTTGGACTGGGTGCCACCCACCATCTATCAAACTGCAGAGAGAAATAGTTCCTATCGGCCAAACCTCGCAAACTGAGCACTGACCCAGTGAAACGCTTTCAAGAGTCAAAAGTTCATCACCTCACTTTCAAGAGTCAAAAGTTCATCACTGGACACCAAACATTTGGAGCCCAACTTAAGCCAACCCCCTGAAACACAGATAAGCATATGCCATGGTCATCATTTTCTTCAATTAATAATTATTGAAAGTGCGTAGGAATCTCAGGGAGGAGGACAAAGAGTGAAAAAAAGGGAAACAACACAGCAAAGACAGCCTGTATGTGACCCTGAACAGACAGGCACACCTGAAAAAGGAGGGCTTATCGTCCACAAACCTTCTCTGATCCTGACCTCTGGGAGCCGGCCGCACCTCTGCTGTGGGTCTTTAAATACTACTCCTGGGCACACCTTGCCTTACAGAAGGGGCTGAGGGCTTGAGAGACAGTGCATGGCAGCAGTTAAGAATACAGGCTGGGGGATTCCCTGATGGCACAGTGGTTAAGAATCCGCCTGCTAATGCAGGGGACATGGGTTCGAGCCCTGGTCTGGGAAGATCCCACATGCCGCGGAGCAACTAAGCCCGTGCACTACAACTACTGAAGCCTGAACGCCTAGAGCCCGTGCTCCACAAAAAGAGAAGCCACTGCGATGAGAAGCCCATGCACCACAACGAAGAGTAGCCACCCACTTGCCACAACTAGAGAAAGCCTGCACACAGCAACGAAGGCCCAATGCAGCCAAAAATAAAAAATAAATAAATTAAAAAAAAAAAAAAGAATACAGGCTGGGGTCCCAGCATGACTCTACCACTTAACAGCTGAGCAGTCTTGGGCAAGTGACTTAACCTCTCTGTGCTTCAGTTTCCTCACCTGTGAAATGCAGATAATAGCAATGCCTACCCCAAAGGATTGCAGTAAGGATTCAAAGAGTTAATACACAGAAAGTGTGGACCATTGATCATCTCCATATTTCCTTTAGGGTCTTGCTGGCATAATGCCTCTCACATATTAGATGCTCATTGAATCTTTGCAGACAGCATGGTCTGCCCCCGGGAGTTGTTGAGTTGTTTTCTCCATTCCTGTCACCCCTATCCTAACCTTCTTGTCTTTTATGAAAGGTAGGTAAGTCACAGCCTCATTCTGGGCCATTTAGGGGACTACAGACACCCCATCAAAAATAACTCAGGTTAGGGGGCTTCCCTGGTGGCGCAGTGGTTGAGGGTCCGCCTGCCAATGCAGGGGACGCGGGTTCGTGCCCCGGTCCGGGAAGATCCCACATGCCGCGGAGCGGCTGGGCCCGTGGGCAATGGCCGCTGGGCCTGCGCGTCCGGGGCCTGTGCTCCGCAACGGGAGAGGCCACACAACAGTGAGAGGCCCGCGTACCGCAAGAAAAAAAAAAAACTCAGGTTAAAAAAATACCTTAAATAATCCTCAAATATTCCTTCATTATATTAAGACTGACTCCCCAATAACAGCAATATAACCAGACAATGTCCAGCTTTCTCCTTCACTTTGAGCTATGTAGTCTTTCTCCCCAGAGCCAAGGCTCACTAACTCTACATTTTCTATAAAGTATAAATGAGAAGCCAAATTGTTCAGAAAACTGTGACTAGTAGCTGGAAATATATATATATGCATATATATACACACACATATACACACAAACACACTCAAATAACATTTAAGAGTCCACACTAAAGTTATGAAACACACCCGTATTAATGTGATTTATCAAAGTACAAGAAATGAATTGCCACAAATGAACAATGCTCCAAAGTCAAGTAGGTGCCATAATGTGATTTACGCATATCACATGAGATAAATAAATCCACGGTGGAAAAGAGCAAAGGCAAAGCTGGAATCGTTGTTAATGTGTACAGGGCTTCACTGAAAATCTTCTTAATAAAACTGTTTAGAGGAAAATAGAGGGATCATTTGTTTAAATGAAAAGAGATACTGCATGCGCTGAATTTCAAAAGCAGCATTCATTTTTACACACACACGTTAGATCTGGCTAAAATTAGCTCAAGTTTCTATTTTTTTAAAGGTCTTAAAGAATAAAGGTTTCAATAAGATTTCATTGAGCTAAAAGCTCAGTCCTGAGTTTCCAAGGTGCCTGAGTGTCTAGGGAAGACGCCCCCCCCCCCGCCATTATCCACCCTGTGCATCGTCCCAATTTCTCCATCCTCCCTCCCTTCACCCCAGGTCTTAAACAGGAAACATACAAAGGCTGTGCCACACCAATGCTCCATTTCTGCTGCCTCCACTGCCTCTTACTTCCCCCTCTACATATTCCACTCTGGCTGACGTCATCACTGAAATATACTCATCCCGCCTGCCTGTCAAACTTCCTGCCAGGCGCAAGAACCCAAAGCCCAATCTCAAAGATCACTTTCATGCCAATGGCTCCTCCAAGTTTATCTCCAGACTGGACCTCTCAGTAATCTTATTCCCACACTCTACTGTCTGCTGGACTCCAGGAACTCAGATGTCCACCGGCACCTGGGCTTCTGCCTCAATGGCCTCATCAATTACATACCATGCACTTGCTTGTTATGGCCCTGGCACTGAAATGGTCACCCTCACACTCTCCATCTCTTCCCACAGAAATGCTAACCAGTCTTCAGAGTTCAACTCCAACTGTCCCTCCTCCTCCAAGTCTTTCCCCACATCCTACTCAGCATCATTCTTCTGAATTCCTTCTGTGTTAGAACCTGCCCCAGTAAGTACAACCCACCCCATTCTGCTTTGTATTGGTTATTTCAGAGCATTTCTTCTTCCCCCTACTTGACCACGAAGTATATAACCTCCTCCTAGTAGCTCTTACCCACTCTGTGCAGTAGTAAAAAACAAAAAATACACAGCGAATAAATGAATGAATCATTTCTTTACATAGACAGTGCCTGTGAATGAGGTAGGTCGAAACTGCTAGAGCTGTATTGTATTGATAAAACAGCTAGAACCAGAAATAACTGTAATCTAGGTTTTATTTTATTTTTTTAAAAAAGAAAAAACCTTAATGAGTATACCAGAGTACAACGTGAATGATATTGTTTCCTTGCTTACATTTAGCCATCAATTGTGAGGACTGTAATGAGGCCACTATTTATGCAAAACGTTTAGCTAATGCTTATAAGCTTCCTTTAAATGCGATCCTAGGAAATGTCAGCTGCTTAAAACTCAAGGTGACTCTGTACTGCTTTGTCAGTAATATGAGTATTCCTATGACACTTAATATACTGTACTATGTACTATAAAAACCTGGATCTCTTCTCAATAAGCTACACATACTGACCAAGAGATAGGACTGTTTGCTGCCCATTTTTTTCACAATAAATTCTTGAGACATTCCTGTTTTAACACATGATTCTCTTTAAACACCACAGGTTGAAAAAAATTGCATGTGTGTTAACCACATATGCAATTAAGCCACTTCCCCCAAAACTTCAAGGTGAGGATTTTCTGCCTAAAATGGATAATACCCCTAAGAGAGAAATTAGCAATAAGACATCGCACCCCTTTCAACGGAGCTGACACTTGTAGACCTTATGAGGCTTAACTCTGCACAGAATTCTAGAGTTGCTCTATCTCCTTTGAAAGACGCTTTCCCTAACCCACAGCCCATAAAATGTAAAGTACCCAGTTCCATATTTCACAAGGATAGAATGTGTATGATAACTTCCTCTCTCCCCTGCCTCGCCCCCCAGTAGGACTTTACTGACCCCCCTTTCTGAGGCACAGTACTTCCGGCATTCAGGTATGTGTGTGTTTTTACTCAGACTGCAGGCAGTCACTTATGCCTGCAACTCAGCAGTTCATCCTACAATATAAAAACAATACACAGGCAACCTGCATCAGGAATCAAGGGAGACTGACCCAAAGTTCAGAAAAATAAATAAAAGGCCCGTTGGCTTTGCAGGGCTGCAAATGTCTACAATGTTGGTCCAAAGACCAAGGTACAGGGATATTTACTTATTCCGAGTCATGTATGGTTGAGAAGCAACCATCACCAAACAAGAACATTACAATCATCCTGTCAAGACAAGTCACAGGTTCACAGTGACAGCATAGGTTCATGGATCATAAACCATATACCAGGTACTACTCTGCTCAGTGTACAAGTATTATGTCATTCCATCCTCACAGCAGCCCTAGAGAAACGTCTAATATTATCTCCAACTTACACAGAAGAAACTGAGGCACAGGAAGTTTACAGGACTGCCCAAGTTCACAGCGGCAGCTCTAGATTTTAAATTCAGACAGGCTGGTTCCAGAGCCCTGCGCTCTTATCTCAAATACCATGGAATTTCTATGGAAGTTAAAAACTGGATCTTAGAAGCCCGGGGTTGGCGGGGGGTGGGGGGGTTCTTTACTAAAAGAAATCTACTGAATCAGTTTCAAAATGAACATTTTGATAAAGCAAGTATACGTTAGCTGAAAATCCAGAGTTTTGTATGTGAGGTTTGGTAAAAGTGGACTGTGTATCTCACCAAGTAAGGAAATCCAACATGACTCAGGAAGAGCCGCCCAGAGACCACCCGATCCAGCCTTTGCCAAAGCTGTGGAACATCAGTATGACTCCAAGAGACCATTAAGGCTCATTTTGATTCAGTAGATCTAGGGTGGAGCCCCTATTCTATTTTTTTTAACCTCTCCCGGTGATTCTGGTGCCCAGCCAGGCTCGGGAACCTCTGAACTAGTCTATTTCCACAGCTTGGAGCAGGACTCCTCCCAAGGCAAACAGAAAGAAGGGATCTATTTCACAATCTCCTCCGGTTGCGAATACCAGTGTTCTCAAGCCCTTATTGCCCCAACTTCTAACTAACTTCCACGGTCTCCTGATTTCATGTAGGCACTCTCCTCTTGTCTTCCCTTCAACAGTGAACCATGAGTCATCAACCCTGCATCCACCCTGGGTCTGCATGACTCTCCAGATGAGAAAAATTTACTGTACATGAAGAAATCAGGAAGTTGTAAAATCCAAACAGACACAGAGAAATTCGAAATCCAACAAATACGGGTTGCTACCAAACAAACGAGCCCGTCTCCCTACACAAGGGTCATACTACAACAATAACCTAAAACATGACTTAAGATAACCATTTGGTAGCAAAACTTTCTCACCAGCTTGAAGTACAGGTGACAATTAAAATGATCAGGCCCAAGCCCAACACACACAATAATCGACCATCCACAAAGTCAGAGGTAGACTAGTTCACAAACCAAATAAATCAAAAAGAGAAATACTTGAATCCGAGCTTTGAAAAACACCTCTCGGCGATTTCTCAATTTCCCACACAATACAGTTTGCAAAGACAATTATCTTAAACAGTTTACAAAGTGCTGAAGTACGGCTAGTAGGCGACTTTCCCAGGTCAGACTTTATCCTCAGATGGAAACTAGAGAGCATCGCAAAACTCTCACCTGATGGGTGACGCACTTTCCTGCAGTGGCTGCGGAGGACGAGCCTGCTGTCCCAAGATGACAGACAAATCCGCAGCTTGAATGGACCACCCTGGTGATTTGCTGCACGATCCTCCTGCAATGGTCCAGGGGGTGCAGAAGAGGAAATCCAAAATGAGAAACAGAACGGATGGCTTTAAAAAAATAATTCCACCTGCAAGTGCCCATGCACTGAAATCTAAACTTTAAGAACATCACATTTTGCATTGTTTTATGAGAATTACACAGCTACCAGCCAGCCCAAAAGGCAGGTCTGGTTTTATTCGACAGGGCTCAGAGGGAGGCCAACACACAGAAAGGTCATCCCTTCAATCAAATTAAGAGCTTGGTCTCCCCATTTGAGACAGCTACTGTCATTCTTTTCTCTAATGATTCTAGCCAATTTCCTCAGAAAACACATGCTGGTAATCACAGGACTATCAGGTGAAAATGGGCATGGACTGAATAGTAATTGAGCCAGAGTCTAACTTTCATGAGGCCTATCTTACTATCAACATGCAACTTTGAGGCACAATCATGAAACAGAGCACAGTTATTAGCATACCAGTCTAATGGGCTAGAAGAAAGAATAGAATGCAGAAAAAAAAATGTTAAGTATGCATATACTCACTAGACTTTTTTTTCCACTAAACTTTAAATGATTTAATTACTGAATGTATGTCTACTTGATTTTCATTCTGCCACAGTATCTTGAGCATGTTTAAGTAAAAATTACCCACTGTATGATGAATGAGTGAATGTGTGAATGGATGAATGAAAGAGAGAATGAATGAATCTTCCATATACCTTTCCATCAGGGAGCTTGGTGCTTGTAGTAGGTTTTGTGAGGTAAAGACCTATGCATAGAAATGGAAGAAGTTGAGGACTCGATCTGCTAACATAGTTTCCAGCACTATCTATTTAAATCATGTTTTTAAATACTGGTAGTTCCCAACTGTCCACATTAAATAAAATCAGTAGCACAGTTATTATAAACTAATCCCCAAACTAGTCATTGCTGGACTGAGTTTTTTCAGCCTTTGATTACTGGAGCTGATCTGCATATTTGTTTAGGCTGGTTTTAAATTTAGTTTGGGTTTCCTAAGCCCACGCCAGGTAACAGTAGGAAGGAGAAGGCCCAGGATTATATTGGGTGTCAGAAAAAAACTATTCTGGAGCTATGAATATGATCTCCAATGTGAATAATCTGTAAACAGGTAAGTGAGCCAATTATCCTTGGGTACATGGCAACACATCTCATGATTATTTTCATCCATACACACTCACTATTTTTAAGAGCACAGCCCAGCTGGAAAGGAAAATAATTTCGATTGCTTTCCAACACTGTGCAAAGTAATGAATAATAGCCAAAGTATTCTTACTTCTAGCTAATCCATTCACCAAGTATTTATTTAAGCATCTACTGCATGCCTGGGACTGATATGCAGAAGAAGAAAGTTTTCTAGGCCTTGGTTTCCCCACATGTAATAAGTGTAGACAGAGAAAGAACGAAGCTGTTCGAGACTATAACGTCTCTGAAGTCCTTGGAAGACACTGTCCTTCACTAAGAAGCTTGTTGAGTTACAAATATAAATAGTGGCCAAATTAAATAAAAGCTCATAATATTCTATTTATTCTTACACAGTACTTGTTTTAAGGGCCCGGGAGGGGGTAGTAATCTTGATTTTATCTAGTAACATCTCAAATGAAGCATCAAAATACTTGATCATCATTTTCAAACAAGGTACAGGTACCGTGGATTTGCAAAGTGCTTGCTTTATGAGCTAACAGTTGAGAGTGTTGCCTTGTGTATCGATGTATGTGCACACCATCCTATTTACCTATCACCTGGCAGATAAGGTTTTATAGAGTCCAAATTACAGTCTCCTCCTATTCTGCTGAAGTGCAGAGGACAGTCAAACATGATGCAAATGCTGTAAAATATTAATTTACTCTCACGTTGGTATGCCTACTTGTTTCAAAAGCATTTGTGTTGCTACACCAGTTAGACTAACTCAAAGAGTTAACATAACTTGCTGTGTTCCACTGGAGGGAAGAAACACAAGGATAAAGCAAGGCAGAGTGGACTCTGTATTGCAAAAACATACAAACAACATACCATACCAGAAAATAGCCTATAGACTGTTTTATGTATCTGCTAAAAATGGAACCCTTAATATTCAAAAAGCACAGCAGGGCAACATAACACAATACTATTAATAGTGGAAGATAGAAAGATGGCCTAAGTAATACTGATGTGACAATCAGTAAAGAGGTGATAATATATAAATAATATGGATACAGGATATAATATAAATACTTCGGGAAGAGTAGGCCAAAGCTAAGGGTGTAATAAAAGAAAATTTGCCGTACGCGGTGACAGAAAAAATACATTTTCTTTGAACGTTAGAAGCATAAATGTTTACAGGTTAGCAGCTATGACGATGATCACTAAAAACTTCTGCTAAATATGTTTTGTCAAAACGTGTCCGTTAAAGAGCACCTAAATAGAAAAAAAGGAGTTCCTCTTAGCCTGAATCCAAACACCGTCATCAGGGGAACCTCTGCCCCCCGAAAGCCTCAAACTGTGATTACACTACAATGAATTTTCTGAAAAGTAATTTTCAGGTTTAGGATACAATTTTTGCTTACGTTATTGCCATTACCATTGCATTTTCATTACTCCACAAATGCGATGCATTAAAAGCTATAAAAAAATCAATGAATCAGTCCTGCTCACATCAAATATGTCAAAGAGAATATAATGTTTGTTGCTTTTTCGTCTTTAATAGTTCTAAAATGTGTTTTAGTACATTTGAGATGGTAATAGGTAGTACACATATTTATAGTACATTGGCCTGAAAACTTCAGGTTTATAAGGATTATAAAATATATTACTACACTGATAAAGACAAAGATACATAAATTATGAAACAGGAAAGAGATTTCTAAAAACTATTTCCACCAATAAAGATTAGTTACCTAAACCTTTTTATTACTCCTGTAATTGTAAGTATTTACATATTTTTAAAACCTTGATCCAATTACAACTCTTTCGGCCAACATCTGAAAATATTCTCCAACACTAGCATGGCGTATACTCATTATTATACCACCTCTTAAATTCTGAATGTGTATTTTATTAAACTGAATTGAATGAAACTAAAATTTGAACAGCATCATTGAGGACTACAAAATTCCTTAAAAAGGGGCAGTCTTGTGTGGAACACCCTAGAACAGAAATTATTATCTCTATTGGGATTTCTATGATTTCTTATTTTCAATGCTTTTCACAAAATAAGGAGAGCCTGCTTCTGATAAGTTTGGCAGTATGAGCAGAACTAAATCTGTTGTTTGAAGCAGTTAAGCTGCACATATCAAAAGATATAAAGCAATGGAAATCAAATCATCTGTCTCCCCTATAAAAATAATATTCTGCCTTGCTGTACTATGTCATCTTACACAAGTATTTAAGCTCTTCATAGTCTAAACTATGTGTTACTTGCAGACAACTATAAATGAAAGAATTAACATTCACTCCTACCTTCACTAAATTTCAGGCTTTTAGTAAAAACATGTTTATCGACTAACTTCTTATAGGAAACAAAATGAGCCAGTGTTAACCATGCGTTAGTCATCAAAAACTATCATTCAAGGTAAGTGCAAACAGAAAATCCACTTGACATTTCAGAATGGAAAAAAAATAAAGGCACATTTATACAAAAGGGATGTGAATCAAACTCTGTACCAGGAGTCACAGAAACACGCTTATTGATATTTTAATAATCTCTTAAGGCTGGCCTTTCCGGGGACTCCCAGACAACTGAGTTAGGTCTGTTGAAACGTAAGGCCAGTTACAGACATTTCATGGATAAGTTGATGGCTAAAGAGCTGTCCTTGAATTCTTCTCCAAGAGTATAGGACAATTCAGAGGCCGGGAAGCCTAGTTATGATATTTCTAATGAAGTATCACTTCTGTTTACCAAACCCTCTTCAAACGAAATCCAGAAGGGAAAATATTGACTTTCAGAGTTCCCAATCAAGCACATTTTTCATACTTATTTTAGGATGAATTTATTTGTACACTGAAAAATACATGTGCACGTTTGGCTGCAAGTGAAGCGATTTTCTGTACATTGTAAAAGGTAATCCAGGACCTCCAAGGTGTTATGTAAAACTTAAACTTCTGTGCTTTATTTTATATCCTTGCCTCCCCCATCTATTTACCTCCTAGAAATAATGGCCCGTTTTAAACACAGCAACGCTTGATCTGAGCAGGTCACAATCACGTTACCAACTGCATAAACTCGTAAAATGGTAGAAATTCATAAACACCCTGTGAGGAGCAGTAAGGAGCCCTCTCAACAATCTTAGCCCCAGAGGAAAAAAAAGGATTTACCAATGTAGCTAGGGGGCTGTAAAACGGTAAACTGACTGGCAGGGTCACAATGACATCAAGACGTTATTATTCTCAATTATTTTTTCTTTCAAATATCAGAGTTATTAAAATACTCTCCCTTATTTGGATTGCCTGAGCAACACAGAGCTTCAGCAACCAAAGCTACTCTTCTTTCCTTTTTTTTTTTCCAACAGTATTATTTTTCTTTGCTCAGCAGGCTTAATAAGGTGGTCCCCTAATGCAAAGAGAAAAATGCTGTTCTCTACATTATTAAATGCCCATGAAATTATATTCCCAAATAGAGTACAAGTTATTGTGCAAAAGCACCATACATTATCAGTCTACCAGCTATAGACCTCCATCATCTCTTACCTGAGACAAAAACCTTATAACCTACTACCACAAAGGTAACGATCATGGCCAAGAAATCCAAGTTAAGAATGAATACATTCAGAATGACTGCCTACTATCAGTAGCATTTTTTTGCTATTATGACGGCCGTCCAGTTTTCAAATCTGACAATGGGGATATCCTTCTGGAATAAATTACTTCCGCTGAATAAATCTGTTAGAAAACCAGTCGCGACTACTGGCAACTTGAGTTCTAAAGGATGACTTCTTCTGCACTTGAAAGGGTTAAGTGCCTGCAAGGCCAAAGGCACCAGACAGCCTGCAAAAGAAATGCTGCTTTAGTCAGCTCTGAAAGGTTTCTAACAAGTACCAAATACTTGTTGATCTGTTCACAATAAACACCAGCAGGATTGTCGGGCTCCTCTCACTGTCTGGGGAGATGCATTTACATACTGCACCCAGTAAGCACAGCTTGTTGGTCTCCTTTATAAAAGCTGAGTAACTAGAAGCATCATTCAGTGTCTCCCGTCCAAAAATGACAGAAAGAAGATGCAGCTGAAATAGTAAAGTCTCTCATCTGGCTGGGGCAGCACAAATACTGTGCATGAAACACTTGGGAGTAGTCCAGGCACAAGACAAACCCACCTGAATGGACGGAGGAACACTGTCTGTTGCCATGGCAGCCTGATCTAATTACATGAGTGATCAGAGCTGGAGTAAGTACACCGAAAACCTACACCTGCTGACAGGTATCTACGAGATGAGAAAGGCAGGCAGGCAGAAGGTTCAGGGGAGTCCTTCAACCTCTGCTATATGTAGAAGGTGGCACTCAAGCCCAGTTATCTGTGGAGCTGCTAAAATATTGACTGATGCAGGCACAGAGGGCAATCAGAGGAGATTAAATGCCAAAGCATTAGTCGTTATGGTGCAGTCCCTTTCCAAGAGTTCATTTGCAAGATTTTCTCATCCTTCTCTCTGGTGGTTTCTTCAGGCAAACACTGCATTCCAAAATAGGCTGAAGTGTCAAACTGCCTTCACCCACCAAATAAACCACACGGTGGGCTTAAGACAGGGGCTTCTAGGAACTGCAGGGCTCCTCAGAAACCCAAATGAAATAGCTTAGCTAACACTGTCGAAAAAGTAACTAGCTGTGCCTAAAAATAACCTTCAAGTAACTACCCGCTGCTGTGAGCGATATGTAACGATTATGTTTAAATATTAAGAACAGCCTGCATTATAAAACACAAATGTCAATGAGATGTGACTACAAGATTGGCAAAGAACTTATTTGCATACACACATTCCCGTGCATGCACCAGGATGTGCACGGAGTATGCCACTCCAAGCCATTAATTTTTATTCTGTGGGTTTAATAGGGTCTTCTAATTTTGCTAATTGTATCCTGTGGATCTCACAGGGAAACTAAGAATCTCTTCGGGGACAGAACCAGTTTGTAGGAGTCCCTACTGCACGGCATACGGTAAACAAAATAAAAATAGCTTGCCGTTCTCGTTAGCCACATCGCGCATTATATAACCAGCTTCCGACTGGCTTTTTTTTTTTCCCCCTTACTACTCTTCAGCAATTTCCCAATCTCCCGAAGTATTTATATTACCCTCTTATCTGTAGGATTATATACTAAGAAAGCAAAACAAAACAGAGCAGCCACGGGATTGAACCAAACCCACAGTCCTTGGAAACTGATTTTTTTTGTTTGTTTTCTGGCAGGATCTCCACCCCCACCCTACTTCCACCCCCCGCTAAGGTTCTTGCTCAATCTGCCTCGAAAACCTGAATTGTTTCATCGCTTCCAGTCAGCCCCCTACGTGGTCTGAAATAAAATGAAAGCACCAGCCGCGGAGTTCAGGAAGGCGGCCTGAGGGCGGTGGGGAGGGGGGGGGCCGAGAAGGGGTCGGGGCGGTGCGGAGTCAGCCAAGTGGCCACTGAGGGGGCCCTCTCCCCACCGCGACGACCCCAGCCGCCCCCTCCCCCGCACGCGCGCGCGCGCACACACTCACAATCGCACGCACTCACACTCACGCCGCGCTCCGCCACCGCCTCACCTCTTGCTCAGCGCGGCCGGCCCCCTGCCCCGCCCCGCCCCCTGCGGGACCGGCCTGCGCGCAGCGCTGGAACCACGTAGGAGGTGGCGGCTGCGGTCGCAGGAGTGGCGGAGCCTCCGGCCCGGCCCGGCCCAGAGTGAGCGAGCGGCGGGGCTCCAGGGCGCATCCCAGTTCCCGCAGCGCCGCCGCCGCCGCCACCTCCTCCTTCCCCTCCTCCCGGCTTCATTCACCCTCCCAGCAGCCGCACAGCCGTTCACTCCGGCGCGGGCAGGGCAGCGCCTGCCACGGCTCCCCGGCTCCGGCCGCGGGCGCTGGCGGGGGCGCCGGCCCGGGCTGGGGCGCTCGCGGGCTCCCGGCTCCGGGCCGCTGCGACGGCTGCACATGATCAGGAAGCTGCCGTACCAACAGGGCGGCGGCGGCAGCTGCAGCCAGGGCCGCCACCGCCACTCCGGCCGCGCTCCCGGCACCGCACACCCGCTCCCCCAGCACCCACCCCTCAGTGCCCCCCACTCTCCCACCGCTCTGCGCCCGGCCACGCGCGCGAAGTCCCGGCGCGGCCGCGGGCGCAGACCCTTCCCGGTCCGCAGCCGCACGCCCGGCCAGGCCGGCCTCCGCGGGGAGACCCCCACCCCGGGGCTCCGAGGCCAGGCGGCCCCCGCGGGCAAGCCCAGCCCTTCTCCAGACCCGCTCGCTCTCGCCGCCCTCTTCGGGGAGAGGAGTGAGGAGGGGGCGGCGGGAGGAGGGGGCAGCGCGACCCCCGGCCTCCGCCTCCCCCTACGCCACCTCCAAGGAGGAGGACATGGCTCTCCGCACTCGCGGCCGGACCGGCAGCCGCCGTAGCGGGGCGCCGCCGCCGCCGCTCTCCCCGCCCGCCCGTGCCCCCAGCCCGGGCGCGCCCCCTCGCCTGGCGGGCGCCCACCCAGCCCCTGCAGCCCTCCTGCCAGTTGTCCCTGCTCCCAGAGCGGGGATGTCGGCCCGGGAAGCTGGAGCCGGGGAAGGGTGTATGTACACACACACACACACACAAACACACACCACAACACAACGCGTCGATTTCCTTCGCTCCTCTTCCAGCTGTTTTCCGTGTCGCCGAATGGGGTTTGGGGTTTGTTTCCTGGTTGTTGCTTTTGCCCCTCTAGGGAGAGCGGGGGTAGGGGGGGGAATCTCAATCTAAATCATGGGAGAAGGAGATGGGGGAGGGGGGAGAGAAAGAATCGGAGGAGAAAAAAAAATAGCCACTTACTGTAAAGTGTAAATGGATCTGGGGTTGCGTGGGGAAGGGGGGGCAGAGGGAGAGAAACAGTGTCTTGCGGCTGCTGTAGCTCTGGCTGCTGCTCCACGGGGCTTGTTTTGGATCCCCCTGCAGTGAAACAGGTCCTGTACGGCTCCGCCACTGTAGTAGAAATGATGTCTGCGGTATACTCTGCTCTCTCCTCCTCCTCCCCCCCCCCCGCTCCTCTCCCCCCGCTCCTCTCCCCTCCCTCCTCCCTCCGCCCGCCCTCCCTCGCGCTCTCTCGCGCTCGCTCGCTAGCTCGCTCCAGTATGTAAATGTGTAATAGAAGCCAAATATGGAGCAGTTGGCTGCCGCCGCCGCAGCTCTGGGATCCGACTTCGGGGGGGCGGGGGGGCACCCTCCGGCGGGCGGCGGGGCGAGCAGCTCTGAGCACGGCGAGCGCACAGCGCGGCGGCCGGTCCGCGCCCTTAACCCTTCGGTGCACGCAGCCCGGGCTCGGAGGCCCCCGGGGAGACGGGCGCGTTTCCCCAAGACCGGCTCGGGATCGAGGGCCGCGGGGCGGGAGGGGTGACCGGGGCCGGAGGGGACAGTGCTTCCAGGTTTGGGAAAGGGGCGGGGAGCTGAAGCGATGAGGTAATTTTAGCGGTGACCGGTAGGTCCTCGCGCGCCTTCCCGGGTCCCTGCATCTAGTTGGAGGGGACAGAGCGACAGCGGGGTGCAACTCAGGGACCCTGGAGGACTCTCCGAGGGCTGTCGAGCTGCAAGTCGGAGACCATGAAATACCCCAAGTGGGAGAGGAGGTGGGCCAATTCTGATCCCGACGTTCCCTTCGTCCTGGGCGCGCCGACAAGCGACTAAGAGGGCTGACTCCGATCTTCACGCATGTTAACCCTCAAACCGGTTTAGCCTCAGCGTTCCGGAAGCCAGCCCACCGAGCCGCGGGGATTGTCTTGGCGTGCAACTCAGGAAAGTTTTAAGGGTCCCCCTGTCTGCACGTGCACCCTCACCTTTCCTGCCTACGAAAGCTGGTGACCTCCCTGCTCTCCCTTCTCTTTCTGCAGGTCCGGAAATCTGCTCTGGGTATGGAACTACCCAGCTTTACCCTGGGTAGACGATCCGCGCACTCCTCTCGCCGCTAATTCGGGATCATTAATTTCATCGGAAATGAGGCAACTAGTGTAGGAGATAGAGAAAGCAAACCGAGCATCAGATGGCAGTTCTCGTGAATCCGCGCCGGAGAACTTCCTCTGGACTCAAATTTAAGTGCGGTTCTCAACTCCTCGGCACCCCGTCCCTCCGTGGGTACCAACGCCTGGCGTTAGCTGGAAGGGAAGGACTCTTCTTTGGAGGGGTGGTACCTGGCCAACAGGTGTGGCACCTGGAGGAAGAGAAGGCACAGCCATGCTAAAGGGAGCTCAGTGCGGCGTTTTCCTGGCTGCAGATAATTCTGGAAGACCGGTAGGTGTCGGGGCAGCATTTGACCTCTTTCAGGTGCTTAGAACCAAGTGTCTAGAAATACGATCCTTACAACGTAAGTTTTTCTCTGGAAGCCTCCACTTGACTGGAAGCTGTATTTGAGAAACCTTTTGGCTGAATTTACTTATGACCTAACGGTTAGTCACCAACTGAAGCAGGATACAGAATCACCAACAGAAATGTGTCAGCTTTTAAACAACTGTATTATAGCGCCAAGGTGCTGCAGAAATAAAAATCAGCACCCTAGCTAGGAAGGTGTAGAGCCCCGGAAATCATTTTTTTTCTCACATTTTGAAATACCATGCACATATACATGGCTATTTTTAAAGAACTACTACTACTGTTTACTCGTTTCTACAACTTTTTTTTTTCACTTAAAAATCAATGATGGTTACAGTTTAAGCCCCAGGTTGGTCTAAAGTGACATTGTTGGTCTCATTACAGCCTCTAGTGGACAATTAAAACCAGTTTCCTGAAAAGGCTCTGCCTGACAAGCGTTATCAAGGTGAAGGTTAATATCTCAGAACGTAACCGGGTAGTAATGTATCTTTCCCCCCTTGGCAGTGCTGGTTTCTGAAAGGAGCATAAGCTGCTAGCTCTGCACGAAAAAGACGTATGCTTTTTGAGGCAGGTATTATTATTACTGGCCTGTGAATAAACAGAGAACTTCTGCTCTTCATTTCAGTTTCAGACAGCTTTCATAAAAAAATTAATTCATCTAAAATATTTTTATAACAGAAAACATTGGTTGCCAAGTTTTTGGCTTAACTGAGATGTTTTCATTCCAACTCCTAATTTTCTGCAGACTGTCCCATCCACCTCCACTCTATTTTTAGACGTCTTACATTTAGAGAATTTGGGGTTCAAAAAAAGCAATATTTTCATTATTACATATTTTAAAAACCTTCAACACATTAAAACACATAACTCAGATTCGAGTGAGTCAGTTAATTTAAATGTTCCCTCAAGGAAGCTAAATACACTTATTACCCAAACAGTAAGAACAATTAAGAACTGTGTCATTTACTTACTTAGCCATTAAGGTTAAAGCCAGAAACTGCCATTAAAATTTGTAACTATTTCTTCCTGCAAGGTCCAACATAAATGTAATACTTATGATACAGTTTCACTACCTTTAGTACTGAAATGTTGTTGTTTCCAGTGGCAAAACTTTAAATGTACAGTCACAAATAACTGGCCTTGATTCTTTAAAAACAATACTTTCTCATGCAAAAAAAAAAAAAAAACTCAATGAAAGAAGAGCAGGGTTTTCAACAAGCCAGTAAGCAAAGATGTAGTACTATGCTCCTAGTCATAAACCTGATACTATATTCAGGCAAGTGTAAGTCGAACTTTGAAATTAAAGGAAATTGAGAAATAAGGCTCGCTGAGCCATCCTCCTAATCTGGGTTCTGCATTGCTTAAACACTCTTATATCTATTTCACTGTTTTGGTAATGTCTACTTTTGAAGGTTTAAAATGGCCTATCAAGTATATTTTATATCATACAATTACATATCACATCTTGCTTCTAAAAGCATAGTCTTCAAAGCAGCACCAGCAGCATCTGGAAGCTTTTTAGACATTCAGAATGAGAGTTCCACCCCAGACCTACGGAATCCCAATGTGTGTTTCAACCAGCTCCCTTCTCCCCGCCCCCCCACCCACCCCACAGTGATTCCTGAGTGCATTATAGTAGGAAGAACACTGTCTATATACTACAGGGCTCTGTCTAGATGAATTTGGCCACAGATGCAGAACTTAATTCTATTTATTCTTTTTTATTCCCTTCCCCTTTTATTAATTTGTACTTTTAAAATGAAAAATTATTACATTTTATGCTTTGGTCAAATAGTACTGCATTTCAGAAGGGCCCTGATTTATGTACAAATCTGCATCATCATTGCCAAGAGAACACTCTGTAAGGAATATACCAGGGTCTTGAACATGAAACTTTTCTTCAGGGCAGCAGAGGGAGCACAAGAGTACTTAATAAAGCAAGTGTACAGGCCCTGCACATTGTAAGGGCTTTTTAAATGTAGTAAATGTCTTCATTGGAAGTAGCCTCTTACATAGTTCAAAGCAAAACAAAGACAAGCAAACACAAACGGCTCAGCAGCTTGTAACAACTAAATGATTGAATGGATTGGAAGTTAAATAGAATATAGATGTAATTATTTAGAGTTTTAGGCTTGAATTCTTAAAAGAAAGTGGACCTCAGTAGTCATACTGGAAAAAGATGCCTTAGCTTTTCGGCAATGAAAAATAAAGATACACAACACAGAGTAAGGCAAGTGAGACTGAGTCACTCCTGTTTATCTAAAAACCTTGGGGTCAGTTAACCCAATACTACATCAGATAAGTTCACTTCATTTGGAGTCAAATATGTTGGTAAAAGTATAGGTACTTCTCACCATGTTGACTTTCACAGTAATTTTAGGGGTTTATCTTTCATGTTTGCAGTGGAGAGGATTTACATTTCAATTGCACCTATGTAGCTTTTCATACTTTTTACAGCCCTTCCACACTGCATCTTCAAATGCTCCCGGGAGGTGGATAAGACAGGATGTTTTGGAACTGGCTCCTGCCTGCATAGCATTGGGTCATTCAATAATAACAATAATCCATTGAGTTGTTCAGAATTGAGGGAAATCATAGAGGTTAAAGATCCAGCGGCATGTTCTTTACAGTTTCAAAGATTTTTCAAAGTATTAGATAGTGAGTATTTAATAAGTGAATATTTAAATGAGACTTATGAATAGAGACAGTCTTCGTTCTTGAGCTATGTTTTTTATGTTTTTATCACTTATTTACCACCAGCCGTTCATTGTGCATTTACAATAACTAGGCCCTGAGAATATAAAGATGAGTAAGACATTTCCGTCTGCAGTGAGTTCACAGCAAAACAAATCTTATCTTTTGAAAAATGTCTGTTTTTACCATGATGAAACTTAAAGATTCATAGTTGATTGATCCAGTACCTTTCAGAATCAGTATATTGATCCAACTTCCAAATATGAGAATCAAATACTAGGATCATTAAAAATTTGGGTGGTGGGAGGGCAACTGTGTAAATCATCAGCAAAATTTATTTATAAAGCTAATATTAATACTGCAAATTTGTAAAACAAACAAAATGTAAAGTTACAACATGTTTTGTCTGAATGCCTTGTCTATCCAAAAAAAAAAAAATCACGTGAGTGAATTTAAATGATAAACATTTAATTATTTATAGCTTCTTAAAAAATTGTTAAAAAGAATTTCCTCCTATGCTAAAGAAAGATTTGCCAAATTTTGGCCTGCTTATGGCTGTGTAATAAATACCCCAAAGTTGAATTTTTAATGGATACATTGACAGACCTTTAACCATGGTATTATAAGGAGGGTGTTAGCCCACATATGTCATTTAAAAATCTGAGCAAATCATAGTGTGCCTGCAAAACCAATATACTTTCCTTAGACTGTACTTCCAAATAAAGCTGGAGAGACCAGAAAAGCAAAATAAACTAAAAACAGAAGCGAAAACCACTCACACAATAGACTCTGAGGTCAGCTCGCCACACCCAAACTGAAGTCACCGGGCTCTTGTTTGAGGCACAGAGGCTCTTAAAGGACATGCCTCTGAATCAGCTTTCTTGACCCTCCACCAAACTGTAGCAGCCCAGGCTTCTGGGTAATGAAAGTGACATCACCAATAGTCAAGAGTAAAATTAAAATCATTGTATTTAAACATCTGCCAACAGTTTATCACTTAAGAGTACACACATTAGGCAATTTTAAATAAGATTCTGTCTACAATTAAAAACAAATGCTTTAGTATAGGCCTGTACTGTCCAATATGGCTATTAAGCACTTGAGATGGGTTGTAATTGTAAAATATACCTTAGATTCTAAAGACTTAGAACATACACACACACACACACACATACATATGCACATATACATATATTAAATATTAAAATGAAAATATTCTGCATATATTAGGTTAAATAAAAATCTTGTTAAAATTAATTTACCTGTTTCTTTTTACTTTTTAATGTGGCTACTATAAAATTTAAAATGACATGTGTCCGTTACATTTCTAGTGGACAGCTCTGGTATTAACAATGGCGCTGGGAAGGTGAAGGAATTAGTTCTAAGAACCCATAATTGGAGACCTTAGGCATGGCTCTTTGCAGTAGTGTAGTAGTAACTTAATTACTTTTCTGCCTTCCTGAGGTTTCCCCCTTGCAGTATAGAACATGGACCTTACCCCCTGTTAAAATGATCTCTGAGAGTAAGCTATTGGTGAAGGCATAATCTCCTTGGTAGACCTGATGTGGGCCTGGAAAACGAAAATCTGTTAGGCTTATCTGTTAGACTAAAAATTCGTTAGATTCAGTCTCTCGAGGTGGGGTGGGGGAGTCCTCAAATACTTTGCCAGCCTGGAAAGCTAATGGAAAATTTGCTCTCTGTTTTAGAAAGCACAAGCCTTCTGAAGTTACAGCTGGTTACAGGCTGAATGGTTGGGGGTGATAACCTTTTAATGACAGATGGCTTTGGGCATGGATAATGAAAAGTATACTATTGCTACTTCACTAGAAAACAAATCAAAGCCACCAAAAGGAAATGTTTTTTTGTTAAAGTTTCTAATATATTTAGTATAATAGGACACATCAAAAGGAAATGAGATGATTTTTAACCGTTGTTATTTATTTTGCAAGCAAGACCTAGACACATTTTCACTAATGTAACTATGTCCGACATTGAACGTAATGCAATGACCTATGAAATAACAAGAGTTTATGGTCTTAATCATCTATAGAACATAGTTCTTCTTACATGAAAATAAAATGAACAACATTTTAAGGCTTGGAATGAGTGAGTTGAACTTTGCTTGGTATTGGCCACAAGCATTTGGAAATCTATTAAAAGCATTTCATTAACAACTTGGCACTTTGTTTCCTCAAAAGAAATACATTTTCCAAATTAAAATCAGAGCCCAAAGCCACCATTGTTTACACTTAAGATAGTGACAGTTGATGGGTTGTGAGGGCAAAGCTTAGGGTGCCTTCAAACTAAGGTCAGGGGCAACAACAGGCTAAAAAACCCCATCAAATCGTTATTCTAACTTCATGACATTAAAATACATAGCATAAGCTCTCACAGTTCCTTTATTTTTCTTGAGTCAATATCGGCTAGGAAAAGCTGATCCAAATGAGGGTCAGGGTTTAAGACAACTGTTTGATGAGGAATTTACCAAGTTTACCCCGAAGAGGAAGAGTCAGAGAAAAATGCATTGGCAAACTTCGCTTTTTGACATAAACAACTAGAGGAGACTGTCCGTGTCAGGATTTCAGCAGGGGTTGTCAGGCAGTTCGGTATTTGCAAAACCCGTGTCCGTCAGGCCTCTCCAAAGTATAACTGCTGGGCGACTTTGGGGGGGCTCTCAAGACTGATGACTGCAGATCCGGATTTGCTTTGTGCCATGGCACAGACATGAAGTGATAGCGCCTGTCACAGATGCTTTCTGACGGAGCAGAATAATAGCACTCAGACTTCAACAGTAAATTACAAACAATCCCTTTTTAAGTACAAAATGAATGCACAGAATGGGAGACCCTGTCAGCTAGAATGTGAGTAAATCAAGTAGGAGAAGACAAATTGTTCACTCATACCACTACAGCCAGATTCTTAATGCTGCTAAACGTACTGTCATAGGAGAGCTTTTCTTCTTTGTCAGATAAAAAGAGAAATTAATCCTCCATTGTAATTCTAATCAATATGCCAGGTATCATCGGATGCATCTCCTCTGAAAGCCGATCCAGTTACAAGGTGATGCCTTCCAACCCCTCCCCCATCTCTGGTTTAAAAGTTGTAGCTGAAATACCAATAGTAAGAACATGTGACCCCAGCACTCCCAGCGGGAGCTTTTCTGCAGTCAATTTCATAATGACTTTGCTCCGCCTCTCTGCTCAGCACTTCCTTCCCCCTCACTCTCCTCTCTCCCCCACCCCCAGCAATGAATCATCCCGCATTTAAAGAGACTTAGATGACCCAGTGTGAACTTTACAGGCATCCTGTACATTCTTATGCCAAAAAAGGGAGTTGCTCTGTGACAGAAACCTAGGCAGATCCCGATGCAGATCTCAGAAGTGGGGAGCTTGGGTGCTTATCTAGGAAGATCAGTGAGGAGTTAATTTTCCTAGATCCTGGTGGGGATTCAGAATTGCCTATCGCAGTTCACGATCAGGTTTTTAAGAACCCAGTTCAGCTCTTTGTGCAGAAAGGAATATATCAGAGACAAAAATGTTGGCAGATCTCCTTTATGCAATCAGGGCAGAGGAATTTATACCACATCAGCCTTTTGATTTCTTCAGATCTGGCTGAGGGTGGGGTTTCCATATTTGTGCTTTGGCAAATGTGTCCAAGAATGAACTCTGCCTTAGAGATGCTCTGAATGTTCTTTCAGGTTACTGTGTGCTGATTTGTGCGTTTAATATTAAAACCAGAAACATTCTTGCCCCTTCATTTCTTTAATACCGTTTCTGAGTAATACAGATTAAGTAGACAATCTGGGCCTTGCTTTTAGAGACCTTTCACCCCACTTAAGGTGGTAAAGAGTGGATCACCTAGATAACATTGTGCTTTTGCATATACTTTCTCTCTACCTGGGAAGCCCTTCTTTGCATGGCGATCTTTCCCCACCCTCCAGGACCCAGCTCAAGCACCAGCACTTCTGCAAGTCTTCCCTGATTATCACAAGACTTTGCAGCTCTGCCCAATGTGTGAGTCAGAGAAGTGCTATTTTCTTATTCTTTTTATTTATACAATATATATTTTCTTAACTCTGACAGAAAAAAATCAGGGCCATAAGCACAGATGGAGATTATCCTAAGTGAGAGCATCTCTTATCTAATATTTCCTGTACTCCCAAACCCATTTGACCTCCACTTACAATTTCACATGTAACTGTTTTCCTTTTATTGCTCCATTTCTGTGGCTCCCCCCACTGGTCAGTTCTCTACGTGAGTTCCTGTTGCCCTCTGTCATAGGTTGGATTGTGCTCCCCGAAAGATATATTGAAGTCCTAGGCCCCAGGAAAGTGAGTGTGACTTTATTTGGACATAGGGTCTTTGCAGATGTAATTAGTTAAGATGAGGCCTTACTGGATTAGGGTGGGTCCTGAGTCCAATATGACTGCTGCCCTCCTAAGAAGAGGAGGCACAGAAACACAGAGGAGACACAGGGCGGGGAAGAAGGGTACAGGAAGACAGAGGCAGAGCTTGGTGTTATGCTGCCACCAGCCAAGGAAAGCCAAGAATGGCCAGCAACCACCAGGAGCTAGAAGAGGCAAGGAAGGATTCTTCCCTAGAGCCTCAGAGGGAGCAAAGCCTTGCTGACACCTTGATTTTGGACCTCTAGCCTCCAGAACTGTGAGAGAATATATTTCTCTTGTTTTTGTTTTGTGTTGTTTTGTTATTTGTTTTATTTATTTTTGGCTGCATTGGGTCTTCGTTGTTGAATGCGGGCTTTCTCTAGTTGCAGCGAGCGGGGGCTACTCTTCCTTGCAGTATGCAGGCTTCTCACTGCAGTGGCTTCTCTTGTTGCGGAGCACGGGCTCAGTAGTTGTGGCTTGTGGGCTCTAGAGCACAGGCTTCAGTAGTTGCGGGACACGGGCTTAGCTGTTCCACGGCATGTGGGATCTTCCCAGACCAGGGCTCAAACCCGTGTCTCCTGCATTGGCAGGCGGATTCTTAACCACTGCGGCACCAGGGAAGCCCTGTTTCTCTTGTTTTAAGCCACCCAGTTTGGGCTTATTTGTTACAGAAGCCCCAGGAAACTCATACACCCTTTTTATGAGAGCCGTGGTGACAGCTCTGTTGCATTCTTCTTTCTTCTCTTTATTTACACATATGGCCCACTCTCCTCTATAGATACACATAGGTAATCAGTTCTGGATGCATGTTTGGTCTTTTAGCCATGACAGTACCAATATACAAAAGTTTCAGTGGAATAGGAAAGTTGTCAAGAGAGTTCTAGAAGCACCTCCCCCTCCTCCCAGAAACATCTGGCCTCTGGCCCAGAGGCTCAGACGTTGCTGCAGGTCTGAGAGAGGGTGGTGTCCTCCCAGACTGGGCCTCAGCTCAAAGGTCTTCCCAGGGCTCCCTGGCTCCATCTACTGGTGCCAGGATGCACCTGCAGCTCTCCTCTTCAGAAGTGGCATTTCAATGTGTGGAGTGGGGTGAGGAAGAGACTAAAAAAGCCAAATCAATTGTTTGGCACAGAGGAGGAAATACAACCCCAAAAACTGCTGCTTTTTTTTTAAACTGTTCACTCGAGTCTTATAAAAGTGCTTGTGAATACCTCAGTCTTTCTGAGTCTCATCTTCCAAAAGCACAACTGGAAGCTCATTGGTTTCATGAGGTTTTCCCCAGAAGGTGGAGGGAGGCCTTACACTTGAGCCCAGAATCCCGAGGTATCTCTTCTCTAACAGTCACCAAGAGACAGACCATACAGTTCTTGCACACGTCTCAGTAAATGGCAGCTCCATCCTTCCAACTTCTCAGGCCAAAAAGCGTCTTGACTCCTCTCTGTCTTTCACACCCCACATCCAATCTGCCCCAAAATCCAGTTGGCTGTCCCTTCTGTATCCAGAATCTGACCATTTCTCACCATTTGGGCTGCTACCAGTGGAGATGAACCACCACCACCCTTCATCAGGACGATTGCACTGACCTCCTAAATCATCTCTCTGCTTCCACCATGTCCGGCTCAGGCCACAGTTGAGCATCTGCATGAGGTGATGCCACAGCTCTGCTCCAAAGCATCTGACGTCTCTCTTCCACTTGGAGTCAAAATCAAAATCCTCCCATGGCCTCCAAGGCCCCACACAATCAGGGTGCCCTCTGTCTTCCAGATCCCATGTCCCCTCTCCCCTCCCTCCTACAGCTCCAGCCCCAAACAAGCCAGGTGCTCCCTTGAGTCAGGGCCTTTCTACTTGCTGATTCCTCACTTGGAATGCTTCTCCCTGAATATCCACATGGCTCACTCCCTCGCCTTCTTCGGTCTTTTTTCCTTAAAAAAAAAAAGCAAACAAAAAACCTCCCAGGGGCTTCCCTGGTGGCGCAGTGGTTAAGAGTCCGCCTGCCGATGCAGGGGACACGGGTTCGTGCCCCGGTCCGGGAGGATCCCACGTGCTGTGAAGCGGCTGGGCCCGTGAGCCATGGCTGCTGGGCCTGTGCGTCCGGAGCCTGTGCTCCGCGACGGGAGAGGCCGCGGCAGTGAGAGGCCCGCGTACCGCATCTGACCATCCTACTTAAAATTGTACCCCCTGACTCTCCTGATCCACCTTGCTCTGCTCTATTATTCCATCAGTATATTACCTTAGAACATTCAGAGTCATTTCCTTTAGTTTGTTTATTGTCAGGAGAGCAGAGGTTGTGTCTGTCTTATGCACTGATAAACCTCGAACATCTAGAAGAGTCCTTGGCACATGACAGACACCCACTAAAGATTCATCAACCATTAAATGAATTAATGAATCAGTAATATTTTTCAGGACCTACTATGTGCAAAGCCTTAAGCTCCAACACAATTCCCTCATTAGGAGCTAATCCAAAACCAATGCATCTTGTCCATACTATGGTATATGTTCTGTTTACTTGATCTTTGACTTAATTATATCTGGTATACCTATTAAGACTGAGTTGGAATGAGCTGAATTTCACATTCAGACTCAGATTTGTGAAGAACTTTTAAAACACAAAATTTGAAACCAGAATTGAAAATCATGTACAAACGTGACAGCAGGTTTTGAGAACAAACAGAAAGTAGCACAGCTACAGCTTCCAATAATCATAATTTTTAAAAGCTACCATTTATCAAGCTCCTATTCTATGCCAGGCAACATGGTAAGGGTTTTGCACATGTCGTTTCATCTAAATCCCCACCACAGTCCGGTGAGGTGAACATCATGCTTCCCATTTCTTAGATGATCAAACTGAGGCTTGGAGTTTAAAGGACCTGCCCAAGGTCCAAGGTCACCCAGCACTGGTTTCAAGGTGAAGTTATCCACCTACGTAGCCTGAGAATTTTTAACAAGTCATTATAGGCCAGGTGGAGTCATAACACTGCAGTGTAATATTGTAATATTTTGGCTAAAGCAACATTTTTAATACTAATCTCTATTAGATTTTATTTTTGAGTGAATAATACATGTATCTCAGAAATGAAAGCTAGTGATTCTTATTGAGGATTGAATATTCCTACATAAACCAAGTGGCTTCAGAGCAACCTAACTGGTTACCCAACTAACAAAACTATACTCCAGCTTATGATTTTTTATTCACACTGCTACATGGCTGGAATGACTCTCACTTGAAGTCCATGGTCACATTCAAAGACCCTTTCCTATTAGAAATTTTGACTCAAATCTGGCACGTCCCACTATAGTAAGGTCAAAATAGATTGTAAAGGGCCCACATGAATTCCCATAACTGAAGGACTTAATTTCCTTTCAGTTGACCTGTGTTTGACTTCTCTTGTTCCACCCTTGAACTTCCCAGAGGCCACTGTGACCAGAACTCAGGTGTAGGATCTGAAAGTAACCTGGCCACACAAAAAAGTATAAAACACTACCACCTCTTCACAGACTCACTCCACTTTATATTTGAGGGAAACGATCCTGGAAGCAGAAATACTTTGAGAGTTCAACAGTCTGGGAAATTTAAAGGAGGGGGAAAAAAGCCCTGCATTTCCAAAGATCTGAAGACAGAACTCTGCTCTCTGAGGACAGCAGGAAGTAAGAAGACCCGATTCGTGGCTTCAGGAGAGGAAAAGAAAAGAGCCCCACAAGGAAACTACCAACAGATGGTAAATACATTTTTAATTCTTCTGTCATACTGTGTGGACTTGTACACATTTGTCCTGCTGTGTTAGGCTCCCAAAATAGCTAGCCATGGAATTGCAGAACAGTTCGGCTGCAATTTGAGATTTAGGAAACCGTGCTGGCTGACAAAACAGGAAGGGCTCATAGTAGGATGGAGTGGATTTGCTCCCAGTTTGCAGCTCCTCCATGTGGCATTCACTGTAGTTCTTAGTGCAGGAAGATTCTCTCACATGTCAGGTCTCATTGATGATGTCTTAAAACGTACTATTTCAAATTGTCCTCCGAGCTCTAGTTACAAGTATTAAACATTGACATGATCTACGTGGTAACTCTCAAAGGTTAAAAGGAGTATGATCCATTTACTTATGGATTCCAAAGTTTCCAGGGAGCATCACAAACATATATGGCAGCCTGGAGCTCTATACTTAGCCATTCTCATACTTTTCATTTTGGCATAATGTTTCCATAGAATAGCATGGGAATTCCAATGCCAGAAAAAGGACCAAATATGATAATGGATTGCTCTAAGAGGAACCTAAGGAGATAGGATGCTAAAGCATATTCAGTTGACTCCGCATCTAAGACGTGACCTGAGATGGGTACCAGGAAATGAGTTAGGTTCCCAGTCCCAACACCGTCTCCCAGTGCATCAGCAAGAAAGAAAAAGTGTTGATGAATCCAAGTGGATGTGGAATAATGGGGAGAGGGTGGTCTGTTACTTAATTGTGGTCTAGAA
Organism: Delphinapterus leucas; assembly: GCF_059928025.1. Lineage (NCBI taxonomy): Eukaryota > Metazoa > Chordata > Mammalia > Artiodactyla > Monodontidae > Delphinapterus > Delphinapterus leucas. Next base: position 12,962,743 of record NC_143138.1, read on the forward strand.
ATATCACTTACGCAACTACTAGACCTGGAAGGATCCTTACAGAATCTAGTTTTTTTTTTTTTTTTTTTTTCATTTTATAGACAGGAATCTCCGCCAAAGAGTTGCAGGAAATTGGCAGAGATTATACAACTGGTTGATGGCAGATTCAGTACTGGAACCCAAGACATCTATTTCTCAGTTCAATGTTTGTTCTGCTTTAGCACCCACAGAAGGTGGACATTTCTGTGATAAGCAAGATCTAATTCTAGAAGACCTTTCTCATAGTAATCTTCACTCTTGGGTTTTTATAAAGCAAGATGATGGAATCTCTGACTGGTCTATGAACGTTTGGGAAACTGGTAGATATTCTTTATAGCTAAGGTTTCAGGCTTACATATATTTGTTAATCTCTGTTCTAAACCCCTGTGGATTGTGTCTAGATTATATAGCTATCACACAATCTGGCACAGCTGGGATCCTTTTGTCATGAAATAGCAGGGAAGATTGGTACGTAGGGATTAAAAAGCATTGGCAAAAGAGAACAGGGAGTTTATGCAATAACTTCCTACCCTGAGCCTTTCTGGTCGAAGCATTTCTCCTAGCCTCGATTCAAGAGGAGGGTGGGTGGGAACGAAAGGGGATTTTTATCTTCTTGGTGAAAGAAAGGATACAAAAACACTTAAGAACTGCTCAATTTGATAAAATCTTGATTTTGCTTAGTTTAAGTTTCTACAAGACTGATTATATTCTTGTTCAAATGACCTATACGTTCATAGATAATCTTTCTAGTGGGCACATATGTTTACTAATAAAAACTATTCTCAATCAGCTATTTAAGAAATGTTATTTTTTCCTGTGTTTTTTTTTTTTTTTTTTTTTTTTTTTTAAGAAAGCTAATCGGTACGCTTCATAGCTCCTTTAGCAATAAGGTCTCCTAAATCTGGCAGTTCTGTTCAGCATTTTGATTTGTTTTTTTCTGCTTGTGATTTCATCAATGTTCTTTTCTATTTTTTGTGGTGGGGAAATTTTTACCTGTTGTGTTTAAACATGGCATTCTTTGCTTTGAGAATCAATTTGACCATTTTGACCCCTCTGGCTAATTTTACTATCTCCCTTGTCTAGTTACAGATTTGTGGGTGGGGGAGGGTAGAATTAAGTGAATTCTTTGGAGGAGAGCAGTAATGAAGGCACACTTTAGGTTATTTCATTCCTGTGATCCAAATTTGATTATCTAGCTAATATCACTAGGGACATCTGCAGCTTTAATAATTACATCTCAAGGCCTAAAGAAAAAAAAAAAGAAGAAGAAAAATTACATTTACTACACATTCACATACAGCCTTTCAGAGAGTCACCATCTGAAAGCCTGTTTGGCTACTTTAAGAAAATAGATTGATATCAAGATTCTGCTTTAGGAGTTCAAGCTCAGTTGACGCTTTGTTCTTTAAAAAAAAAAAAAAGCTAGATTTCAACAACTGTTTTGTGTAGAAGGGTTTAGCATTGCTTATCTGAAAGAGTAAAAAATCTAAGCTATTGATTTTACCTTTCCTTTTGGAGGACAGTTTTAGGATTTTTTTTTTCCCCTAGAAAGTTTTGAGGCTATGATTCATGTTAAAAGTGCCCTGTTCCATTATATACCAACACAGCTTTGAAGCTGTCTCTGCTTCTAGGTCAAGGGCTCTCCCTGTGGCCTGATGCCAGTTTTATCCTTGGACTCTCATGATCCTCAGAAATAAATCAACTTTCCAGTAAAATCCTGTGACAGCTCTGTTTTACATAAAAGTACGCAGCCTGGGGATGTGATACTGTTCTGTGTTTTAGATGGAGAAGAAGGCAAAGAAAACATCCATTATCAATGAGAGACAATTCCAAGTGGAGCCATTATTACAGAAATCAGAGGGCAGCTGGGTCGGGGGCGGGGCGGAGGTACCACATGCATTCTCCCTGCAGCATCTCTAACCGAAAAGCTTATTATTTGTGCAGAAACAAAAATACAAATGACTGTAAAGTGTTCTAATCCACATGTGGCATGGGTAAGTACAGTGCATGAGTTGAAAAAGTGCTGAGTAGGTCAGCTGTCTTAGGTCAATATTTCTTCCTTGCGGCAAGAAAAGAAAAAAATGAACGAATTACTGCTACGCATATCAACGCAGATGAATCTCACAATATTGGAAAATAAAGGAGGCTACACACAAAATAAGGTATGCTGTATCGTTCCATTTCTATAACTTTCAAAACCACACAAGAGTAATCTATTGGGTTAGAACTAAATATATAGTTTACCTTTGATGAGGAGGGAAAGGATTGTGCCAGAAGGGGGCACGAAGATGGCTTCTAGGGTGCCAGAAAATTCTATTTCTTGACCTAGGTGGTGGATACAGAGGTGGGTTCTCTTTGTGATAATCCATTAAGCCATACATCTGTGATCTGTGCCTTTTTTCTGTAAGAATGATTTACTTCAATTTTTAAAATAATATCCCTATTGGGAAAGACAAATTTAAGAAATATTAGAAAAGCATTTTGCCTAATTAAACCAATGGATATTTATTACAGAGAAAAATAGAAAATTCAGATGAGTGAAAGAAAAAAATGCACAAAACTTCAGTGTAGGGCAATGGGGACACTCCTACACTGTTACAGGAAGTGTTCATTGCTACTGCAGTGTTTGGTTAACTCTCTGGCATTATCCATTAAAGATGAGCATATCTGGTGACCCAGATTCCCACTCCTGGGTACATATCCAATAGAAATATGTGCATGTGAGCACCAAAAGAATAGCAACTCTATTCATGATAGCCCCAAACTGAAAACAAGCCAAACTGTCCATCAGCAGTACAGTGGATAAAGTGTGGTAGATCTAACCTTGGAATACCATACAGCACTGAAAATGAATGAACCGCAATACCCTTAGCACGGATGAAACTGAGAAACCTAATGTTAAAAGACCGAAAGCTAATGTTCAAAGAGAGGGATAAAAAAATCGTTATGTTCCCATTTACTTAAAGTTCAAAAAACAGGAAAAGATAAATACGTATAAGCATCAATATACACTTAGGTGGTAAAACTAAAGAAGAGAAAAGAAAGAGGTTATCATAAAAGTAAGGGCAGCAGGGAGAGAGTGGGTTGTCAGTGGGAAGGGGCGGATGGAGGGCCCCTGGGCCATATTCTGTTTATTGATCTGAGTAGTGGTTAAGTGAGGGTTCACTTAATAAAAATTTATTAAATTATACTTTTATATATCATGCATTTTCCCTAACGTGTGTCATATTTCACAATAAAAAGGGTATAAAATCGCATGAAATCCAATTATTCAGAGATAGTTATCACTTTAACACCTGGATATGTATATTCCCAAACCTTCTTTAATGCAATATATACATCTTATCCACATTGCTTTGTAGCCTTTTTTTTTCTTTAATAATATAATCTCCCAGAAGAAACTCTTTGGGTTTTTTGTGTTTTTTTTCAATTCCCATTTAATTTTAACTAAAAGTAAATACCATACAAGCTTTATGCCCCTCTGGAAGGCTAAAGCCATGGGGTGTCTTTCAGGAAATTAGGTGGCTTTAACCTAAGCTACAGCGATTCATAAACCAATCTGCAGGATTTTGCCATAGCTCATGGGAGACTTTTCCTTCTCTGTTAACAATGCTGCTGCTTCAAAAGAGAAAAGCCTCTCTCCACCTCTTCAGTGCTATCTTTTCAAAAGGAAAGGCCAGGCAATGAGGGGAAAGGCTAGTAGGGGAGTGGTCCAGAGGCTTGGTGGGAGGAGGGGGTCACCCTAAAATGTATTCTATTACTTGTCATGCTGCGCCTGGCCTAGGAAACATTATAAAGTATTGAAATCGGTCAAAAAATGATCAGGGCGCTTTTTGAAAAACCAGAAAGTAGTTCCTTTGCTTTTCTTGCCCTGGGGGCAGTAAAGTTTTCTTCCCTCTGCCTGGAACATGCTGCCCTTCCCCCTCGCCCTTATCAGCAAGCATCCTCCACTGTTCTTCTTTACCTTTTAAATCACCTGCATATTTCATCCTCTTCATCACGACATGGTTGAAGAAAACTTCTATGACCATCCAAGCCTGGGCGGTGACCCCACGAGAGCCCCATGGCACCCTGGACTTACCACATTACAGCACTGGTCACCTTATTTTGCAAGTGCCTATTTTCCTGTCCACAAATACCCTGCTAATCTGTACGCTTCATGCATGCAAGGACAGTGTCTGTTTCACCATCGTGACTCCAGTCTCTAGTACATATTGGCACCCAATAAATATAGTCATTGAATGGATGAAAAACAGTTGTGAAATGAGATGTGGCGTGGGGAGAGGAGTTGTGATTTAAACTATGCTTTCCCAACTCACTTCACCTGTTGGTACACAAATGGCTTCAAAGAGTCCAGTCAAACGAACAGAGGATGGATGGTTCAAAACTCTAAAATCTACAACTGCTTAATTTCAAATACTAACTAGTAATAGCAGTTTGCATTTGTATCTTGTTTAATATTTCATTAAGCAGTTTCATATATTTCATACAATTCCAACAACAAATCCTCCGAGTTGAACTGGGGGAGCTATTAATATCACCGCTTTATGGATCAGAAAACTTCTGAGAGGGTTTAAGTAACTAGCCTCACATTATATGATTATTTTTTACTGTAAGCCAGGAACTGGCGACCCCTTAGGGCTGCAAGTAGAAACACATTCAGTGTATACCACGTACGGATATATATATATATCTATATTTTGTATAGATGTATTTTTAGGGAGTAGGGACATTAAATATGTGACACCATTCTGATTTTTTATCTTTCAGAAGATATTTCCTTTTTTTCAAAGCATTTATTTTTTAAGCTTTATTTTTTTAATCACAAAACTAGCACATATTTGGTAGGAAAAAAGCACAAATAAGAAAATCAAAATCACTTATGATCACATTGAATAGAATATCTATTGTTACACCATTTTAATAACTCTGACTACATTTTAAGTCTTCAGCTTTTCTAGAGTGAGAACTCCCCTCCCACACTCTACTCTTTTTCTTTTTTCCCCCCACTCTATTCTTTTTTTTTTTTTTAACATCTTTATTGGAGTACAATTGCTTTAAAATGTTGTGTTGGTTTTTGCTGTATAACAAAGTGAATCAGCTATACGTATACATATATCCCGATATCCCCTCCGTCTTACATCTCCCTCCCACCCTCCCTATCCCACCCATCTAGGTGGTCACAAAGCACCTAGCTGATCTCCCTGTGCTATGCAGCTGCTTCCCACTAGCTATCTATTTTACATTTAGTAGTGTATATATGTCCATGCCACTCTCCTCGTCCCAGCTTACCCTTCCCACTCTCCGTGTCCTCAAGTCCATTCTCTACATCTGCATCTTTATTCCTGTCCTGCCCCTAGGTTCTTCAGAACCTTTTTTTTTTTTTTTTTAGATGCCATATATATGTGTTAGCATACGGTATTTGTTTTTCTCTTTCTGACTTACTTCACTCTGTATGACAGACTCTAGGTTCATCCACCTCACTACAAATAACTCAATTTCGTTTCTTTCTATGGCTGAGTAATATTCCATTGTATATATGTGCCACATCTTCTTTATCCATTCATCTGTCAATGGACACTTAGGTTGCTTCCACGTCCTGGCTATTGTAAATAGTGCTGCAATGAACATTTTGGTACATGACTCTTTTTGAATTATGGTTTTCTCAGGGTATATGCCCAGTAGTGGGACTGCTGGGTCGTATGGTAGTTCTATTTTTAGTTTTTTAAGGAACCTCCATACTGTTCTCCATAGTGGCTGCATCAAATTACATTCCCAACAACATTCCAGGAAGGTTCCCTTTTCTCCACACCCTCTCCAGCATTTATTGTTTGTAGAGTTTTTGATGATGGCCATCCGACTGGTGTGAGGTGATACCTCATTGTAGTTTTGATTTGCATTTCTCTAATGATTAGTGATGTTGAGCATCCTTTCATGTGTTTGTTGGCAATCCGTATATCTTCTTTGGAGAAATGTCTGTTTAGGTCTTCTGCCCATTTTTGGATTGGGTTGTTTGTTTATGTGATATTGAGCCGCTTGTAAATTTTGGAGATTAATCCTTTGTCAGTTGCTTCAGTTGTAAATATTTTCTCCCATTCTGAGGGTTGTCTTTTCATCTTGTTTATGTTCTCCTTTGCTGTGCAAAAGCTTTTAAGTTTCATGAGGTCCCATTTGTTTATTTTTGTTTTTATTTCCATTTCTCTAGGAGGTGGGTCAAAAAGGATCTTGCTGTGATTTATGTCATAGAGTGTTCTGCCTATGTTTTCCTCTAAGAGTCTTATAATGTCTGGACTTACATTTAGGTCTTTAATCCATTTTGAGTTTATTTTTGTGTATGGTGTTAAGGAGTGTTCTAATTTCATTCTTTTACATGTAGCTGTCCAGTTTTCCCAGCACCACTTATTGAAGAGGCTGTCTTTTCTTCATTGTATATTCTTGCCTCCTTTATCAAAAATAAGGTGACCATATGTGTGTGGGTTTCTCTCTGGGCTTTCTATTCTGTTCCATTGATCTATATTTCTGTTTTTGTGCCAGTACCATACTGTCTTGATTACTGTAGCTTTGTAGTATAGTCTGAAGTCAGGGAGCCTGATTCCTCCAGCTCCGTTTTTCTTTCTCAAAATTGCTTTGGCTATTCGGGGTCTTTTGTGTTTCCATACAAATTGTGAAATTTTTTGTTCTAGTTCTGTGAAAGATGCCATTGGTAGTTTGATAGGGATTGCATTGAATCTGTAGATTGCTTTGGGTAGTAGAGTCACTTTCACAATGTTGATTCTTCCAATCCAAGAACATGGTATATCTCTCCATCTGTTTGTATCATCTTTAATTTCTTTCATCAGTGTCTTATAGTGTTCTGCATACAGGTCTTTTGTCTCCTTAGGTAGGTTTATTCCGAGGTATTTTATTCTTTTGGTTGCAATGGTAAATGGGAGTGTTTCCTTAATTTCTCTTTCAGATTTGTCATCATTAGTGTATAGGAATGCAAGAGATCTCTGTGCATTAATTTTGTATCCTGCTACATTACCAAATTCATTGGTTAGCTCTAGTAGTTTTCTGGTAGTATCTTTAGGATTCTCTATATAGAGTATCATGTCATCTGCAAACAGTTACAGCATTACTTCTTTTCCATTTTGGATTCCTTTTATTTCTTTTTCTTCTCTGATTGCTGTGGCTAAAACTTCCAAAACTATGTTGAATAATAGTGGTGAGAGTGGACAACCTTGTCTTGTTCCTGGTCTTAGAGGAAATGGTTTCAGATTTTCACCATTGAGAACGATGCTGGCTGTGGGTTTGTCATATACGGCCTTTATTATGTTGAGGTAAGTTCCCTCTATGCCTACTTTCTGGAGGGTTTTTATTATAAATCATGTTGAATTTTGTCAAAAGCTTTTTCTGCATCTATTGAGATGATCATATGGTTTTTCTCCTTCAATTTGTTAATATGGTTTATCACACTGATTGATTTGCGTGTATTGAAGAATCCTTGCATTCCTGGAATAAACCCCACTTGATCATGGTCTATGATCCTTTTAATGTGCTGTTGGATTCTGTTTGCTAGTATTTTGTTGAGGATTTTTGCATCTATGTTCATCAGTGATATTGGCCTGTAGTTTTCTTTCTTTTCCCCACTCTATTCTTTATCTTCAAATTTTTCTGAGCTATTCTTGGCCATTTGCTCTTTTATTTGAATTTAAGAATTAGGTTTTACTAAAACTCTGTTGGGATTTTTATTGGATTTGCATTCTTTTTATAGATTAATTTGAGTAGAATTGAAGATTTTACTATATTGGTTCCTCTCTTTCATAAACACAGTATATTTCTCCATTAATTTATGTCTATTTTAATGTCTTTTTTAAAATATGGAAAGCTTCAGAAATTTGTGTGTCATTTTTACACAGGGGCTGTGATCATCTTCTCTGCACTGTTCCAACTTTAGTATATATGTTGTCAAAGCGAGCATTCAGAAGAAATTTCTTAACTGTTGGATTATATTAGGAGGGAAAGGTCACATATTCTTTTTGCTCTTCATGAGACTGAAAAAGAGATTAATCTGGACTAATTATTTCTCTCAAACATAAAAGCATTTAGTTGTGTGCTGACAACGGGGAAAATGTTTCTGGCTTTTGCTATCTTGCCCCTTCTAGTAGCTAAACAGAAACTCTTTTTCTGTTGATGGTCTTGACAGAGCAGTGCAGCAGGACAAAGGGGTTGGGAAGACAGGGGAAAAGAAAAGGAAAAGAAGATGGTGAGATATGACTAGGAAGAGGGCTGGGGAGGAGGGACAGCTGATTGGGCAGGTGAAATGGGTGGAGAGCAGTGGGGGCGGGGGGGGAGCACATGACAGCAAATGTGCATTCTCTGAGTTTTGCTTTTCTATAAAACCAGCAGTATCACTTGGGATCTTATTAGAAATTCAGAATAGTGGCCCCACTCAGATTCACCCAATCAGAATCTTCATTTTAACAAGATCCCCAGGTAATTCTTATGCACATTAAAGTTCCAGAAGCTCTTAGTCGCCCCCAACCAGTCTGAGCCAGTCCTGATTGGTGTCATCAGCCTTAGACCTATTAATAAACAAAACTGGTTTGGTTGCCTAGAGACCCGGAAATCTGGTTCCTCCTGTAGATGCTGAGTCTCAGAGTTCTCTTACCACTTTGGCCAAAGCCTTGGGACTCCAGTTGGCCTCAGTTTCTCTGCTACGCATGTCAGTTCTCAGCAGGGATTGGATCCTAGCCCTGGACCCCAGCTTCCTCAGCTCGGGTCCTCGTGCTTTGCCAAATTCTTGCTCTGCCCATTCCTCTGGGAAGCAGGATGTACTTTTCTACTCCCTTCTCAGCTTCTGCTGGGGACCTGCTGTGACTGGACCAATCACCTGGAACTGTGCCTGATTTTGACTATTGTCACCAGGACTTATTCCAGAACTGCTGGCAGAGAGGATGCACTCAGATATCCTAACAGTCTGGCCCAATCTGTGTTAGTCATGCCCTTCGACCGCTGCACACTGGTCTGCCTTGCTGCCTCCTGGGGATGGGCCAGCTTCTGAAGACAAACGCTCTGTCCCCTCTGTCACACTGGATCTTGGCTTCTTCCCCCTTCCCATGGCCTGAGCTGATGTGGTCCCAACCTGCCTAGCACACAAATGTCTCCTACAAAAGAGAAGGAGGCCAGCAGAGAATGAGGGAAGCAGACCTCAGCCCCTTCTCTCTCTTAACTTCTGTAACACTGGGACTTCATGGCACTGCTTGTGTGTAGACCTTGAGATTCCAAGCATTGCCCTTGGAGCCCTTCAGGTAAAAGATATCCTAAAAGTCCTGGACGACTAATGACTACAAACGGGCCCAGTGGTTTTGCATAACTGGTACTTTTGGGTCCTTTTTCCAAGGTGGAGAAAAATCTTTGTGGCCTGACTTACTTTATCAAAACAGGCCAATCCACATAGAAGCTCAATAATTTCCCTGGTTACCATATAACCATTTCACTTTGACTGATGGTGTTATACGTCCTGCCATGCTCAATTTATTGTGGAACATTATACAAACTGTATCACATCCGCTACCGTGTTTTAAGCCAGCACAAAACGGTATGAAGTTCACAACAATCAGGTTGGCCGTCAGTTATAGAGGCCAATTTTTATATAAAAATTACTCTCCACTAATTAATAGACCACTGACTATATCTTTAAGACTGTTGCATCACTTCTATTCCTAAGAACTATTCTTATGGTGATTAAAAAAAGAAAAATGAATAAGACGAAAAAGAAGAAAGAAAACAGAAAGAAGTGTGGCAGCGCCCACAGGAGCTAAGTAATGGTGTGGGTGTTGTTTCCGTTACTTACATACGTAACACTTTCACAAGAATCAAATGTCTTACAAAAGAAAATACAAATTGCAGTAAAGAGGCGATAACACAGTAAGACACAAAGAAAACAATTACCCAAAGGAAGATTTCAATTTGGCATCAATCGTCTGCAGCGAAAGAATGGATAAGTATCCACTGACTCTGTACATACAAAGGTAGGCACGTGGCAGCATTTGCCACGGTCAGAAAAGAAGTTCCATGTAAAGTAGAAGGAGAAGTAGTAATTAAAAATGTCTCAAATCATTTTGAATAAGAAATACATACTATTTAATGAAGTCACTCCAAGTTTCCAAAGTTGCATGACAATCTCATTGAATGAGCAGAGATGGATAAATATATGATTTTCCAAAAAGCAGTCTTGGCCAAGCAAAATCAAAGGTCCAGGAAGAAGTTCCTCAAGATTAGCAAGAGGATATGGATAGGAAATAGACCTATTCATTGCACTTTTCTGAAGGTCCAGATTTTCTCAGGATAGACTTTATTGATAAATCATGAAGAAACTGTATTTGAAGTTAGTATAAAAAACCCAATTTTGGGCTTCCCTGGTGGCACAGTGATTGAGAGTTCGCCTGCCGATGCAGGCGACACGGGTTCGTGCCCTGGTCCGGGAGGATCCCACATGCCGCGGAGCGGCTGGGCCCGTGAGCCATGGCCACTAGGCCTGCGCGTCCAGAGCCTGTGTTCCGCAACAGGAGAGGCCACAACAGTGAGAGGCCCATGTATGGCAAAAAAACCCAATAAAACCAAAAAACAATTTTGATGGATAACATGAAAACTCTCCTTTAGTTGCTTTCAGTTTTATGCCTGATGTTATGTCATTATTTGAACAGGGTTCCAACAAACCATTCAAACTTTTGGAAAAGGGGAAACCTGGTACGGGGGGGAAATACTCTCAGGAAAACTGTCTAAAATGTTGCAGAGGCTTAAAAAGTGATGATTACATACAACAACACATCACTACTAGTGCTATGATAACTTTAGTATGTGCAGTTACGGTCAAACCACTCAAAATTACAATGTCATTTGTCTTCTTTGTATCTCTTTTGTTTTTACAAGTCACATGGCAAAATCAACAAATACTACATCATCCCTCTGAGGATTCAGCTGTGGAAAAAGCATCGCTAGCTCATCTCTAGGGTAGCTATTATTAGCTTGCTTTGATTCTCTCATACGATACGTACCCATGCTTATTAAGCTGTTTGTTTGCCTCCTTTGTCATATTCCTCTATGATTATGACTACCGCTGTGCAGTGAACTCCAGTGCAACCCAGAGGTACCCATTTCCATAGGCCTTTCCAAAATTGATGTAATCTCCCTAGTTTTAAAAACAATATTTGGGGGGAAAAAAACCATGCAACATCATATTTGTACTGATATTAAACCTTTCTATAGAAAATATTACAGTACCTGTACTGGACTGTATAGTGTTACCCCCACCCCCCAGATCCATGATCACTCGGAACCTGCGAATATGACCTTATTTGGAAATAGGGTCTTTGCAGATGTAGTCAAAGTAAGATGATGTCATACTGGATTAGGGTGGGCCCTAAATCCAATGACTGGTGTTCTTATAAGAAGATCCTGCAGAGACACGGATGTACAGGAAGATCATCAAATGAAGACAGAGGGAGAAATTGGAGTGATCCAGCTGTAAGCCAAAGATTTACAGTAACCATAAGAAGGTAGAAGAGAGGCTCAGTACAGATTCTAATCTCAGAGCCTTTGGGGGGATGTAGCCTTGCTGACACTTTGATTTCGGACTTCTAGCCTCTAGGACTGTCAGATATAAATTTCACTTGTTTAAACCACCCAGTGTATGGTATTCTGTTGTGGCAGCCCTAGGAATCTCCAGATTATGCAAGTAAGTACTTGAAATTTCATAAAGGATTGATATTAACTTTCCCTTAGATGATGAAGCTAGTGGAGGAAAAGGCTACTTGTCACGTGATACGGCAAGTCTAGACCAAAGATGGGATTAGAAACTGGTCATTCTGGCATCACAAGGCAGGTAGAACTGTAAAAGACTGAAAGTTTCAGGTAAACCACTCAGACATTGATTTCACATTTTAAAGTGAGGTATAAGACCTCCATGTTGCAAAATTTGCAACACAAGTTGTCAAAATCTGATTACATGGCTTTTCAACCCCTTACGTATAATAAATACAAAGTAAATTAAAAATGAAAACTAGAGATTCGAGGTGAGGGTTTTTGTTTTGTTTTGTTTTTTGCGGTACGCGGGCCTCTCACTGCTGTGGCCTCTTCCGTTGCGGAGCACAGGCTCCGGACGCGCAGGCTCAGCGGCCATGGCTCACGGACCTAGCCGCTCCGCGGCATGTGGGATCTTCCCGGACGGGCACTAACCCGTGTCCCCTGCATCGGCAGGCGGACTCTCAACCACTGCTCCACCAGGGAAGGCCGTGAGGGTTGTTTTGTATAGAGTAGTCTGTGGGCTGGGTGTCCTCCCCCCAACCAATCTTTCTAAATCTCTGGGGGCAAATAAAATGTGAGTGGTTCCATTGAATCAGATGTGGGCCACTCACAAGGGAAAGCAGACATGGGGTTATCTTGCATCCTTTCTTTTTTTTTTTTTTTTTTTTTTTTGCGGTACGTGGGCCTCTCACTGTTGTGGCCTTTCCCGTTGCGGAGCGCAGGCTCCAGACGCGCAGGCTCAGCGGCCATGGCTCACAGGCCCAGCCGCTCCGCGGCATGTGGGATCTTCCCAGACCGGGGCACGAACCCGTGTCCCCTGCATCGGCAGGCGTACTCTCAACCACTGCGCCACCAGGGAAGCCCTTGCATCCTTTCTAAGAGGGTCATTTGGATGGGTAACCAGATGAACAAAAATATGGAGCTGGTACCAGATTCCTGGGGTCCCAGGAAAGAGTAAGTGATTGGCCATATTAAGATGTATCCATTCATCTGCAGGGAAATCCAGGTGAGAGAAGCCCTACCCTGGAGCATCTCCGGAAAACTCATACAAACCAACAAGAGAGGCAACTTGGTATATCTGTCAAGGCCAAAGAACTCTGATACTAGCTCTTCACACGACTACCAGGCAAGGAAGAACTTTCTTGCTCCCCTCTCCTTATCTTCCTCCCAGTAATCTAACCACAGAGAAGTGTGCAGTCACCTTCTGAAAACTCCAGGGGGCAGGGATCAGAAAAGAAAGGGCACATGGGTTGCTCTCCTAACCCAGTTGTAGCTCTTTGTAGGAGGCTGAGATGGGGATGGGAGAAACCTGTTGACGTTTTTACTGTGACATGAATCCAGACACGTTAATTACTGGCCAAAGGATATATTGCCTGGAAGTGACTAGAAGAATAAAAATTTGATCTAAATTTCACCCAAGAGCAGAGAAAGTGCTAACTCTGTGGAATAAATTTGAGGTGTTGCTTTATGATTGATTACATCCTATGAGTCACACTTGTTCAATGTAACAGTTACATAACCATTTCTAAATGCAATTGAATGGAGCAGTTCTTATAGAACCTTCTGTAGCGTTTTCCCCTATGAAGTCACCGTGTTTCTGTCTGAAATTTGGAAAATCATATGTCAAACTGTCCTCACAGAGAATTTTGTCCTTCTTACTTATTGTTTATCAGCACTTATGAAATTTTCTAAACTGAAAAGCATTATATGCTTGGTACAGATTAGGTGTTCAATAAATGTTGAATTAACAAAGAAATGAATGGGCAGTGAAGAGAAACCCTGATTGCCTGGGTTCTTTATAAACCCAGGCTATCCTCAGATTTCTTTATGGTAGAGTAAGAAATATCCCAGGCTGGTGATTTCTGAGACATTCCAACCAGACACTTATGGTCTCCTTACATGGAATTATAAAACATTAGCATTAGAAGGAAACTTAGAAGGTGATTTAGTCCAACCCTTTCATTTTACAGATGAAGGCCCAAAGAAGTGAAATAATTTGATTAAGGTCACCTTTTTCTATAGTATCAGTGCTAGGCCTGGAGACTCTGACAGCTGACTCATTGATAGTGACATTTGTTGGTTTCTGGTCTTCTCGCTAGCTTGGCTTTGGTGGAGTGATAGCTTATGTTCTCTTGTTAGTTTTTTCATCAATAAAAACAGAAGTTGCACCTAAGAAGCAAACATGAAATATCTACTTGTGCTCAGAATTGCACCTATACTTGGAATAGAGTGAGGAGTTGGGACCACCTACTGCCCTCAAGGAGCTTATAGCCAAGTGGGGGAGACCGACAAGTAAAACACAACTATATGAAGTGGGCTAAGTGCTATGAAAGAAAGAATCACAGTGAGCTACTTAGAAAAAGCACCTCATCCAGACTAAGGGTCATGGAGGGCTTGTTAGAGGAGGTGTCATCTGAGTTGAGTCCTGAGAATGAGGAAGCGTTAATAATCATGGTGTGTTTAGCAAACCCTGAGGATTGTACTATGGAGGTATCACTGAGTACAAAGGGGTGGGAAGAGAGATGGGTTAGAGAGATAAGCAGGAGCCCAAACATGGAGGGATTTCCATGCTATAGTAAGATATGTATACTTTATAGAAAGTCTATCAAAAATGACTGAAGTATTTTTTGCAGGGGACTTATGAGGCCTGATTTCTGCCTCAGATGTAACAGTCTAGCTACAGAATGGGGAACAGCTTTGAGTGGGATAATGTAGGCAGAGAGGCCAGCTGGGAAACTATTGAAATAATCTAGGTAAGAAAAAATGGCAGTAGAGATGGAAAAGGCAAAAGAATTTCAGAGCAATGTGCTAGGGACTGACTTGTGTACCCCTCTTCCCCTAAAGCCCAATGTGATGGTATGTGGAGATGGGGACTTCGGGAGATAACCAGGTTTAGATGAGGTCATGAGGGTGCCCCCCCCCGCATGATGGGATTAGTGCCCTTATGAGAAGAAACACCAGAAAGCTTGCATTCTCTCTTCACCATGTGAGGGCAAATTAAGAAGGCAGTCCTCTAGAAGCCTGGAAGAGAGTCCTCACCAGAAACTGAACATGCTTTGATTTTGGACTTCTAACCGTCAGAACTGTGGGAAAATAAATTTCTGTGTTTAAGCTATAGCCGGTCTGTGGTACTTTGTTATGGCAGCCCGAGCTGAGTAATACACAAAGGAAGTTGAATGAAGGATGTGGTGATGTATTAGATGTAGGGAATAAGGAGAGTGAGGAGCCAAGGGTTAGATGAGTGTTCAGACTTACTGTGTAAAAAGGGAAGCCTAAAAAAGGGAACACTGGCAGAGAAAGGGGAAACTTGGTGGAGACCAAAGAGAGTAGCCAGAGAGATTAAGGGAAAACAGAAGAGGCCAAGAGAAGGGAGGTTTTTTTTAAAAAAGAAGATAATGTTCAATTGTGCAAATACTATAAAGATGTCAAGTAAGGTAAGGTTGAAAGGTGTCCGCTGGCTTCAGTGATAAATGCCTTTGGAGACCTTGGCAAGAATTGTTTCAACATTATAAGGGCAGATATGATACCACAGTTGATTGAGGAGAGAATGAGATGTCAGGAAGTATAGACAGCTAGTATAGAAAGCACATTTAAGAATCCTTGCTTTGAAATGGGGAAGAGAAGTAGATAGGTAATGAGAAGGGAAGGAAGCAAGGGGGATTTTTTTAATGATATAAGATAAGCTTCTTAGGAGGGATGACGTTGAGGCCATACTAGAAGAGAGGCAATAATTGATGAGCAAGGTTACTGAGTGTGCAGGCCATGATGGGCTACATAGCTCAGATGCAGAGACTGGCTTTAGAAGGAGAGGCTTCATCCTCCATCATGGGAGGAAAGTAAGAATGAATGCAGATGTGTGCAAGATTGTAGGTGCAGAGTCAGTCCTACCTGATGGCTTCCGTTTTCTTCATGAGGTAGCAGGTGAGAGTGAGTGAGGTAGGTGGTGAGATGTTAGGAAAGGGGATGGAGGAGGTGGCTTCAGTGACTTGTGTGAGGAATGGGAGAGAGAAACAGAGGGCTGACAATAAACACAGTAGGCATGGCTGGCAGCATGGGGGCAATTGGAAATTTTATACCATGGAATTTTGGTGCACCAATTCCCTCCACTGTGCAATTTTTCTTCTTCATACTTAGCTGCCTAAACATAGAAGAAGGCAGAGAATTAGGCTGTTACAAAGTTTGGGTTTTGCCAGTGAATGAGAATGAAGGACAATGGGAAGAAAGTTGAGGAGGTCAAGGAAATAAAAAGTTAGGAGCTCAGAGGATTTCTACTTCTAGGGATATGGAGTAGACATATTTTCCCCATTCTTCCTGCTACGTATAACTAAAAAATCCTGGATGTTATATACAAAACAAATGTAAAAAGACTGAAAGGTGAAGCAAAGAAAGCAGACCAGCTAGGGATCTTGAGAGTGAGGAGATGACACAGTGGTGAGTTCCCTGGGTTTTCCTTTTGTCTCATATATTGCAGACTCAGAGTGGAAGAAGGTGGCAATCCACAAACACAGACAAAAAGGACCCCAACAAAGGTCTGCTTTCTCTAAGGACAGGAAAAAGGCAGTCTAGAAAGATAGAAAACTTTTAGACAATAAGAGCTTTACCAGCATCAAACATTACAGAAAAAATACTGACCCCATCTTCACCAGCAAAGGCTGAATTGGGGGCCTAGACTTCCACAATCGCCAAGCTGTAACAAAGCATCCTAACCCCTTTGCTGGAATTTCATCCTTGCTGGGTGGTAGTTCCTCCTCCTGACCCCCCTACTCCCTAGCTCTGGTATTGGTTGAGACCAGATAGAGAGCACAGACTAATACTCTCACCCTGAAGTAACAAGGCATTCATCCCTCTCCCCACTGGGGTGGTGTCAGAGAACACCTAGGAGTAATGAAGAGCATCCTCCCTTGACTGTCAACAGAGGCCGAGTAGGACCTGAACTTCTACCCTCACCTGGCAGTAATGAAGCAGTGTCTACCACTCCGTCCCCAGCAAGAGCAGTGTCAGAGGAAGCCAGCTAAAACAGAAGGTTGAAATAAGATCCAAAGTCTCAAAACATATATCCCAAATGTCCAGGTTTCAATAAAAATTACTTGTCATACCAACTGTATTAGGACTGCCATAACAAAGTATCACAAATTCGATAGCTTAAACAACAGAAATTTATTCACTCACAGTTCTGGAAGCTAGAAGCCAGAAATCAGAATGTCAGCAAGAACATGTTCCCTCTGAAGTCTCTTCCTTGCCTTTTTCTAGTTTCTGATGGCCCCTTCCATTCCTTGTAGCTGCATCACTTCAATCTCTGCCTCTCTCATCACATGGCTATTTTCCTTATGTGTGTCGCTGTGTGTTCTCTTTTTATAAGGACACTAGTCATTGAATTTAGGGCTCACTCTAATACACTATGACCTCACCTTAACCAATTACATCTGCAAAGACCCTATTTCCAAATAAGGTTACATTCTGAGGTTCCAGGTGAACATGAATTTATGGGGAACATTATTCAAGCCACTACACCGTCATACCAAGAACCAGGAAGGTCCCAAACTGAATGAAAGAAAACAATCAAAAGATGGCAACAGCTACATGGGAGATATGTTAAAATTATTCGACAAAGATTTTAAAGCATGATAAAAATACTTATATGAGCAATTACAAAAACACATTAAAAAAAGAAAATCTCAGCAAACAAAAAGAAGATACAGGAAGAAACAAATGGAAATTTTAGAAGAGAAAAATACAATAACCAAAGCAAAAGACTCAGTAGATGAGCTGAAGAGTAGAGAGGGCAGAGGAAAGAATCAGTAAACTGGAAGATAGGATAGAAATTACCAATCTAAATAATAGAAAGAAAATATGCTGAAATAAAAACTGAACAGAGCCTCAGGGACCTGTTCTATATAATAAAAGGTTTAACATGCATGTCATCAGAATGTCTCTGGAAAGACAGGAGAGGAGAGGGAGGACTGAAGAAAGTTCTCCCAAAAATAATGGCTGAAAACTTCCCAAGTTTGACAAAAGATATAAACCTATAGATTCAAAAATCTAAGCAAATCCCAAACAGGATAAATGCAAAGTAATCCACCCTAAGGCACATGATAGTCAAACTCCTAAAAACAAAAGACGAAGAAAAAAATCTTGAAAAACAGCAAAAGAGAAACACTGTACCTATAGAGGAAAAACAATTCAAATGACAGTGGATTTCTCATCAGAAATCATGTATCACAATATTTTTAAGTGCCAAAAGAAAAAGTCCTATATCCAGGAGAAGTATCCTTCGTGAAATGAAGACACTCTCAGATGAAGGAAAACTAAAAGAATTTGTCACCAGCAGACCAACCCTGAAAGAATGGCTAAAGGAAGTTCTCTAAACATCAGGAAGAAAGAAAGAGCCAGTAAGCAAAAATATGGGTAAATATAATAGATTTTCCTTCTACTCTTGAGTTTTCTGAATTATGTTTGATTGGAGAAGCAAAAGTTATAATATTGTCTGGTTCTAAATATGTGTAGAGGAAATAAGAAAATTATATATATATATATATATATATATTTAACTTTTATTATATATGTTACAAATATTTCTTCCCAACTTGTTCTATATATATATTTGTTCTTGTTTTTGTTTTTTTATCTTTTGGCTGCACCGCACAGCATGTGGGATCTTAGTTCCCCAACCAGGGAGCGAACTGACACCCACCTGCATTGGCAGCGCAGAGTCTTAACCACTGGACCACCAGGAAAGTGCCAGAAAATTATATTTTTAAAGGGGGAGAGTAAAGGGATGTAAAGGGAGGTAAGGTTTCTATACTTTACTTGAACTGGCAAAATGATGACACCAATAGACTGTAATAAGTTATGTACATATAGCATAATACCTAGAACAACCACTTTAAAAGCTATACAGCGATCTTTAAAAACACTATAAGTAAATCAAAATGGAATTCTAAAATAACCAACAGGAAGGCAGAAAAAAAGAAATAAAGAGAACAAATAGAAAACAAAAATGAAATGGCAGACTTAAGTCTGAATATATCAATAATTACATTAAATGTAAATGGTCTAAATAGAGATTGGAAGAGAGGATCTTTTTAAATGACCTGATTATATGCTGTCTATAAGATAAGTTCACTTCAAACATAACTCTAGGCGGGTTGAAAGTAAAGTGAGCAGAAAAGATATATCATGGAAACGTTAATCAAAAGAAAGCAGGGATGGTATATTAACATCAGATAATGCAGACTTCAGAACATAGAAAACTACCAGAGACAGAGAGGGACATTGTATAGGAATCCAAAATGTCTATGTACCAAGCAAAATTAGGTATAAACGAAAAGATATTTAGACTTATCCACAATTATATTTGGAGACTTCAAACCCTTTTCTTAACAACTGGTAGAACAGGCAGGCAGAAAATCAGCAAGGATATATAAGAACTCAACAATACCATCAAATAATAAGATCTAACTGGTATTCACCGAACACTGAATCCAACAACAATAGAATACACATGCTTTGCAAGTGTCCGCTGAATGCATGTCAACATAAACCATATCCTGGGCCATGAAAAAAAAAAAAAAAACCTTCAACAAGTTTAAAAGAATTGAACTCATACAGTATATGTTCTTTAAGCACAGTGGAATTAAACTAGAACTTGATAATTGAAAGATAATGGAAAAAAATCTCCCAGCATTTGCAAACTAAACATCATAGTTCTAAATAATTCAAAGGCCAAAGAGAAAATCTCAAGAGAAATTAATACATGAAACTGAATGAAAATTAAAATTCAGCACAGCAAAATTGTGGATGCTGTTAAAAGTAGGGCTGAGAGGGACATTTGTAGCACCAAAGGCATATATTAGAAAAGAGGCAAAGTCCTAAATCAATAATCTAAGATCCCACCACAATAATGTAGAAAAAGAGAAGCAAATAAACCCAAAGCAAGCAGAAGAAAGGAAACAATGAAGATGAGAACAGAAATCAATGAAAATGAAAACAGGAAAGACAATAGAGAAAATCAATGACACAAACCCTGGCTCTTCAAAAAGATCGATAAACTTGACAAACTTCTACCAAGACTGACAAAGAAAAAGAAGAGAAGACACAAATTACCAATATCAGGAATGAAATAAAAGATACCACTACAAACATCAAAAAGATATTAAGGGAATACTATAAAAAAAACTTACATAAATTTGACAACACAGATGAAATGGACCAATTCTTCAAAAGCACAAGCTATAATGACTCACCAAATATGAAACTGATAATTTCCTTTTCCATTAAGGAAACTGAATTTGTAATTTTTAAAAGTTCCTCCAAAAGAGATCTCCTAGCCCAGAGGGTTTTACTGGAAAAATTCTGCAAAACATTTAAGGAAGAGTTAATACCAATTCTACACAATCTCTTAGAGGAAAAGAAAAGGAGAGATCACTTCCAGCTCATTTTATGAAGCTAATATTATCCTCATACCAAACAAAGACGGTACAAAATAAGAAAACTGCAGAGCAATATTTCTTGTGAATAATGATGCAAAAATCTTTAACAAAATATTAGCAAATAGAATTCAACAGTATAGACAAAGAATTATACACCATAGCTAAGTAGAGTTTAGTCCAGGGATGCAAGTCTTATTCAATATTTGGGAATTAATCAATATAATCCACTGTATTAGTAGGCCAGAAAACCTAGAGATAGATGCACACACTTGCCCAATTGATTTTTTACAGTGGTACAAAAGTAAGTCAGTGGAGGAAAGATGAAGAAGGAAAAGGAATAAAAGGAAGAAGAAGGGGAGGAGGATAAAGGAGAGGAGAAGACTGAGACTCCAGAGTTAAGAAACTGGAATGTGCTAAGTGCCAAGAGCAGAAAAGTGCAAGGTTTCTGCAAGACTTTGGAAAGAATGCTTAACTACTTGACGAATTATTTTTCTCACTCCAAACAATTGGGTTGGATTCACTGGCACTTTGGTGAAGCTGTCCTGAGAAGCCACTTCTCTTTTCCATTTTTTCTTGCTGCCCCACAACTAAAGAACATAAAGTAGTTTTACTTACAAACACGGTTAAGTCAACTGGGAAAATCAGGGGTGGGGAGTCAATCTGGGTCATCCAAATATGGAGTGGTTCCTGGGTCAATATCCACCACGGAGGCCGCCTCTTCTATCATTTTCCTGCCCCTTGGTAATGGATCCTTGATTTCTTGGGGTAGCCTCACCTGCTGTTCCTGAGCCTTTTTATGAGGGTAGATGGATCCTGGAGAGTGGGGTATGTCATAGGGGCTGGGGCCCCCTCAGTTTGTGTAAACCTGAGTTCTGATCACATGCATGATTTCCTTCTGTATCTCGGGGTCCTGAGTATTAACGTTGGCATCGCCTACCTAACCGTCCTCATATACAAAGAAGAACTGTGTGCACACATGTTCGGACACAGGGCACACCCAGATGTTCCATGCTTCTGGAGGTCCTTAGATGTAATCACTTCACTAAGTGCTACACAGTTTAGATTCCAACTCTGCAGGAACCTCCATGACTTTTACAATAAATAGTGCCAGAACGGCTGGACATTTATAGACAAAAAAATTGAACCTTGACCTTACACAATAATTAACTCAAAATGAAAATACAATATAACCGAATAAAACAGAAACCTATATACTTTCAGAAAAAACAAAGACAAAAAACAGGAGAATATCTGTGGAATCCAGGGCTACACAAAGAACTCTTAGACTTGACGCCCAAGTATGATTCATAAAAGGAAAAACTGATAAATTAGACGTCATCAAAATTTGAAAGTTTGCTCTGTGAAAGACCCTGTTAGATTAAAAGAACATGATACAGACTTGTGAGAAAATATTTGCAAACCACATATCCAGCAAAGGACTCGTATCTAGAATATATAAAGAACTTGGAAAACTCAACAGTAAAAATACCAAATAATCCAATTAGAAAATGGGTAAAAGACATGAAGAGACATTTCACCGAAGAGGCCATACAGATGGCAAATAAGCACATGAAAAATATGTTCAACATCATTAGCCATTAGGAAAATGAAAATAAAAGCCATGAGATATCACTACACATCAGAATGACTAAAATAAAAAATAATGACACCACCAAATGCTGGTGAAGACGTAGAGAAAGTGGATCACTCCTACATTTGGTAACCCCAAATAGTGCAGCCATGCTGGAAAAGTTTGCAGTTGCTTTAAAAAATAAATGTGCAACTACCGTATGACCCAGATATTGCGCACTTCAGCATTCGTTCCAGAGAAGTGAAAACTTATGCTCACACCAAAACCTGTCCATGAATGTTTATAATAACTTTATTTGCAATAGCCAAAACCTGGAAACAACTTGACTGTCCTTGAATGGGTGAATGGTTAAACAAACCACAGTACATCCATATCATGGAATACTGCTCAGCAATAAGAAGAAGAAACTATTGATATAGGCAGTGACCTGGATGAATGTCCAAAGAATTATGCTGAGTTAAAAGAGTCAATTCCAAAAGTTTACGTACTGTATGATTCCATCTGTATGATATATTTTAAATGACAAAATTACAGAAATGGAGAACTGGTTGCGGGGTTGAGCAGGGAATGGAGGTAGGAGAGAAGCTGGTGTGGCTATAAAAGGCCAGCATGAGCCATCCTTGTGCTGATAGGAATATCCTGTACCTTGACTGTAGCAATGCTAACATCCTGGTTGTGGTAGTGTGCTGCTCCTTTGCAAGATGTTACTATAGGAGCGAACTGGGTAAAGGGTACATAAGATCTCTGCATGATTTCTTACGATCGCATGTTAATCTACAGTTATCTCAAAATGAAAATAGTTTTAAAAGTTAGATACCGGGTAGATCACTCCAACAGATAATTGAATCACCATGTCTATGGCTGGACTTGGGGTAAAGCCAGAAGTTCTGCCTGGGATTCATCTCTTACACACCCTCTGCCACTGCCTCCAAGCAGTTATCCAAATGGTATGGGGCTCTGAGTCCAAGGCTGGAGTTCTCTTCAAGACCTGCAGTAACCTTGACACTCTGCTCCAGGGAAACAGCCCTTGATCCCACGGTCATCTGTATTCACCATATTATCTGAATGTCTCAAAGGTCTCAAAGGCCTAGGTTTGGGACAAAGACGCCATTATGGCTGAAGTTTTCAGCCAAGGGTCATGTGCTCTAGGGGGCCGGTGCCAGCTTAGCACCCTCAGAAGGCCAGACTGAACTAGCTGCACCTTTGTGGTCAGCTCAGTTTTACCATGTTCCAGAAGAGCAACAGTCCAGAGGACCCTCCTCTTCTGCCATAAAAACCTGACAGGCCTTTCCTAAGACAGTATTTGCTTGTAGCGTCTAGTCAGCCCACGCTGATGGGGAGTCGAAATTTGAATTGACACTGTTTAAACTTCAAGGCAACCAAACTGGAAGAGACTGAGGTATTGTTTTTGTTTGTTTGTTTATGTTTTTTAGTATCTTTTATTTAACTCCTGAGAAGTACGTTGAAATGTCCTTCCATTTAGAGGTCATGCTTTTACTCTTGACGTTTGAAAGCACAATTTTAACATATTTATTTATAATAATTACAGTGAGTTCTTCACATATGAAAAGTACTAAAAAGAAAAATTCATTGAATAATATTAAGTAGCTTATATTTATGTAGCACGTATTATGCCCAAAGCACTATTGTAAGCACCTATAGATATTAGCCTCTGTATAACCATAGGAAGCAGCTCTATCATTATCCCCCATTTTACAGATACCATAACTGAGGCATAAAAAAACTTGCCAAGGTTACCTAGAGAATACATGCCAGAGGTGAGATTTTTAACCTAGCAATCTGGCTCAATATTCCAGGCTCCAAACCAATCAAAAATCCTGTTAGGACCTTAAGGGAGATATTGTTATTTGAAAAGTCTAGGTTGTTCCTATTGGCCAGGGGGGTAGGGTGGGTGGCTTGCGAGGTCACTTACAAGGAAATCAAAAAGCTACTTTTACTATATTCACATCTTAGTGAAGACTGAGTACTTCTGCCACCCAGCAACATCCCTAGCAACACCTGCTATAATAAATGCCTTGTTTCCCAACCTTATACCTCCATCCGGGAATCTTCACTATCAGGGAAAAAGCACTAAACTGGCAGAGTTCTCCACTAGTAAGTCCATGGGCTTGAGCAGGGCTGAGTCTCAGTTTTCTTATTTGTAAAATGAGGGATGGGTATTTGAAAAATCTCTAGGAATTCACCTAGGTCTTCTCATCTGTGACCCTGTGAAATATCCTCATCTTCCAGCACTGCCTGGATCACTGTCCCATGTTAAAAATAAAGTGATACCAACCAGAATTTATCTTGGAGCAAAACAGTGTTTAAGAAAATAATACGTTCGTGGGTCATTTGTTACGAAAAGTAGGTCCCAGTTCCCAGGGTAAAGGAAGAGGGTAACCTACAGTATGGGATGAAATTCTGTTTTTAAGAAAATGAATGGAATTTGGATTTTTTTGCTCCCCCCTCCCCCCGGCAAAAGAGGGGCAGCAAAAGGGAGAATGAATGAGCAACATGGCAGGGCTCCTGAAGGATTTTTAAAAACAGGGATGACTAATGTTCAGTGTTAAGATGTATACAACATTGGGCTGTAACCCGTCTCTCCAAACCCTTCAGTAACAATGGCATCTCAGAAAGGCTTGTGTAAGTGGTTTTTAGTGGAAATCAAGAAAAGAGGCGGAGTTTCGGTGGAGGGAATGAATGGATGGTGAATGATTCCCAGTGGAGCAGACAATGGGCACATGGGGGGTGCGAGGGCTGGATTTTCCAGGAGGCCTGGAGTGGGGATTCAGGCCTGTCCAGCCTAGAGCTTAACGGCAGGGAGGGCCCAGCTGGCATCTGGCTTACACAGCCTTTTCCCCCCCTTTACCACATTCCCTCCGAAACCTCTGCCAAGCCTTTTCAAATGGCAATCTACCCACTCCTCCAGGTTTTGAGCAACTTTGGTTAAGACACTTCCCCTACTCTGCCCTGATTTACAGTTATTAGTATATCTGCCCTGCGTAGTCTGCTGGATTGCATGCTCTTCAGGGATCCTGGCCTCACAACGCCAAACATAGCAAGTACTCAACAGTAATTTATTGAATGGAATTTGCTTCTTAGCCTTCCTCCCCTATTCTCCTGGGGGCTTTTAGCCGGAATGAGTCACACTGTTCAGACACAGTAAATAATAATAATGACAATGAATGTGAACATAAAAGGGGTTTCTTATTTTTAAAAAACATTCCTGGAGGGCTTGCAAGGAGGAAAGCATGTATGTGTGATAGGGCTGGTGGTGCGGGGAGTGAGCCTTAGGTATTAAACCGCTAGCTCTTCAACCGCATTTTCAGTTGACAAAGATCCACGTGGAATATACATTCATCCCCCATATAAAAGTCACACAGATGTTTCCGAGAAAACTGCGGAAACAAACTTGAACCTCATGACTTCTATTATTTTGTAACAGAAGGTTTAAAGCACAGTGTGAGCTTTTTTTTAGATGCTAAGTTCCCTCTGAGTGGTGTGTTGTTAATTTCATCTTGATGCAGGGTGCCAGCAGAACTCAGCATAGAATCAAAAGAGGAAAATCACTTTCTTGCAGCTCTGGTACCTGGTGACCAGGCTTAACGTTTATTTTTTATTCACTCCCAGATGAAATGAACATCCTTCCCACAACGATGCCGTTTAGATATTTGTAACGTATAGATAGGTGCTCCCCACTGACAATCACGGAACTAAAGAGAATTCCTCGCTAAACCATAGCTCTGTTACCAGCAAATGTGAAGTCCCTACCAAGCATGAATTGATATTTGTACACCATTACCTGCTTCTCTTTGTGAATGAGACCTTGCACCACTGTGTTTTTCTTATTTCTTTGCACTGGGTATAGATTCCTACCTGCCCTTATGCATATTCCTGCGAGCTCCACATCAGGAGATATTGTTCTTGTACAACCCAGGGAAAATTTGATGATAACATTGTCTGCTTGCTAATGAGCTTCCCTGTACAGAAGATGATAAAGCAAAATCTGATCACAGTCGTTTCCCCAAACATGCTTCCAGTCTGTTCGTCTATTTCTTTGGAAGGCTTCACAAAATTTGCACCCCAGATATTCAGTGAGAATCAGTTTCTTCCTAATCACAGTGTTTTCATCTGAATTGAAGCCTTCCCCTAGAGCTGTGATGTTCCTTCCCAAGTCCTGCTCTTATCCAATCACTATGATCTTCAATGACAATTTTTTCCTTTTATATCTGTCTTACGATATTTCCTTTTACTATCACTCAGTTCAGTGTGGTTCTTTAAATAGGTGATGTGTAGGATGGGGTGGAGGGTAGAGTCAGCGAGCAGTCCAAACAGCCTGGACCCCAGAGGGGACCGCAGCAGGCCGTCTGCAAACCTCTGGCCCCATCATCTTTCCTCAAATTTTTGAACAACTTCAGGACGGAAGGAAAATAGAGGCTAAGCAATTTTCAGCAGTAGGTGGGTGGTCTCTTCATCCGGCACATAGGATGGGTACAGTATGTGAGATGCTCAAGCATCCCATAGTTTGTCCTGGGGTCCAAGCCTTCACCCCTTCCTTATTACCCTTCTTCTCTTCCTCTTTGTATTCATGGTTCTTGTGGCTAATCTAGTGAAATCTAAAATAGCTGTTCTAAATAGAAACATCTACAAAACTTCACGGGGGAAAGGAGGAAGATGTGGCACTCCAATGAACAGCCTTCGCTTTTGGTTTGCTTCTACAAATTCCTTTAGGGCTGCCAAACTCTTTGGAGTGACACATCACACGGCATCACGTGCATCCAGGTGTTTAATAAGTTAATGAATATTAGTTAACAACGAACAATAACATCACAAAGCTTGCAATATTTTACTTGGTCTGTAAAACTAAAACAGAAGCCACTTTATATTCTTTTGGGAAAAAAATAGGAACATATCTACTCAATCACATTAGCCTTCTCCATTCCATCTGCCTACAGAGCCCTGTCTCCATCATTATGACTGCTTTCCAGGTTAGGACACAAACAGACACATGGCCTCCTAACTCTGTCTTCCATTGCAGATTCTTGTCTCTTTCTCAGCACTTGGCTCTATTCCTGAATCCAAAAGGCTATTCTCAGCCTAGGGTTTGATCCTTCCCTCCAACACCTGTTGTCCCACAGAGGAGTCTGGGGCTTTTTTGCTCAGCGGCCATCAAGTCTTGGGACCAACCTTCGTCAGCTTTTAAAAGTAATACCCACTGCAGGGTGAGGCCGAAGTGAGTGATCCTGCTGGTATAAAATTGTCAGCTCCACTATAGCCTCTATTCCTACATCTGTCAGACAGAAGTCCCCAGGGAGTTAGACTGAAGAAAGGGATGATGGCTTGCCAGAGATGATGTAAAGATCTGTCCCATATCGTGAGTGCAGCTAGCAATTTATGTGTCAAACTCATGTTCTATCACTTTCCCCCCTTTTTTTTTCCTTTCCCCTAGGCAATCTGTCCACTGAACAAGTGGGAGAAGGGCAGTACCAACAACACAGTCTATATGGCGTGGAAGAGATCCCATACACTTCAGGGGAGTTTAAAAATTTGCTCATGTTTCCCTATTTTAAAACCCTATAGTACCTTTTTGCCAACATTTACCAATGTGCTACCAACTATGAATTTATGTGAAGAATCATGCATGCATTTTGGAGTGATAATTCCATATTTAACATTTTGCTCAGTCTTTCTTTTAGGAAAATTTCTCTAGTCCCCAGTGGATTGTATTCCATAAACCAAGGTCTGAGAAAGACCAGAAGGTTGGGGTGAAACTGAAGGTGGTGGATTTCACAGGAGTCCTTGGCAATTGAAAGGACTTCAGGGCAGAAAATCAGCTTAAAAAAACACAGCTTAAAAAAACACAAATAAATAAGGAGAGAAGCACTCTGAGCAGCAGGTCAGAATCGTTATATGCATATAATTTTAAATAGTGTTTTCAGATAAATACCGAATATTCCATTTCAGGTTCAAACATAAGGGTTAAAGTCAAAATTCTCTCTTCCTTCATATTTGATAATAGCCCAAGCTGATTCAACAAAGAGAAATCATCATGCTTTTCCTGAGGGAAAAGTTGATAAGCCAGCTCCCATTCTCTTCATTTGTGTATAAACAAATACTTCATCTTAAGAAGAGTCTTATCAGATGGTAAACATTTGGAAGTTACTTATTCTGAATTCAGAGCAGCTCCTTTGGAAAATAAAAAACTCATTCTTAAGCTGATTTACAAGTGCAGATAATTTCCCTAGATTGAAAGCTGGCCTCCCTTTTTTTAAGCAGGCAGTCCTGAAAAAAGGGATTATCTAGAGTCATCACTTAAAGTGGTCGAATCGTGTAATCGCCAACATTTCTGCCCCCTTTCCTCTGGTTTCTCCCTTTCCCACACCCCACAGACATCCATGTTGGCCTTAAAAGTCAGATACTCAGAGGAAATAATGAACCTGGGTGGAAGGGAGGCTTAGCCAGTGCTCCACCTGGGGACCAGGGCAGAGGCCTCAGGAAGTCCCTGATCTGTGATTCAGCTTTGAGTCCTCGTATTCCTCCAGGCTTTGCCCTGGAAAGAGCAGTGCCAGGCTGAACCTGGAGTTCCTGTTTATTACAACTTCAGCTGTTTGCAGCAGGGAGACAGGCAGAGTCCTGCTCTGACTGGCTGCCTTTCTCTGATGTAACAGCTGGCCCAGCCAATCAATAGCCGGTACTCAGAGAGCACAGAGATGAATTGTAACAGCCAAGGCCCTGGGAACAACAACAAAAAAAGAGCAACTACCCACCTAAACAAATCCATACACACGGCTCCTGGAGGGGCCCCTGAGAGAGAGCCTGCTCTTTTCTGCCAGAAGCCCTCTGGGCAGGCCTGTTGGCTCCCCCAACTGCTAGACACTCGGCCGAGTTTACACCATCTTCAAAGTAGGTCATTCCAAGTAATCTCGGCAGAGGAGGGATACGCCGTCAGCCACAGTCCGCGGAGCCTGCTGGAGGCCCAGACCTTGCAGCGGAGGCTGGAACCGAATGCCGGGCTGCCCTGCGGAGGCGACTGCTGCTCGCTGGAGCTCGCTAGACTGGCTTGCTTTTAAGCAAATTCACTTTCTTGGCCGTTTACAATTGGTCAGGGGCTAACCATTCTGGACCAACCTCCAACAGGACTTAAATGTTCACCTGAGTGAAAATTCATTACAAGGAAGATGGTGTCATCTTGATTCAGTTCTTCGTTCTTCGTGCTGAGGAAAACTTCACTGTTATTCATGAGGCTAGTGAGTTATTTCTAATAAGCCCTGCCGATACCCCGAAGGAGAAGGCAATGAAAGATAGACAGATGAATGCAGCATTTTCCTAAATAACATACTCAGGAATATGCATATAAAACAAATGCATTTCTCATTAAAAACGTTAACCTCATACATGTTCTTAAACATGTAGAACGTGTACATCTTTATTCACACACACACTGATAACAAGGTAAACTCCACTTTCTTGATCAATGACATGTATAGCCACGTGTCAAATAATGTTTGAAAGATATATATATATATAGGCTTTAAACATGACCTACCTTCAAGTATTATTTTGAAGTTCCATTGGCTATGCTGTTTCCTCAGCCTGCAATACCCACCCCCGCCCCTGCTCTTCTGCTGACAAAACGTACACACCTTTAAACCTCCCTCTTCAATTCTTCCTCTTCAGGAAACCTCTGGCTCCTGATTCTCAGTGATTATTTCTCTCCATTCAGAAACCCTGCAGCAATAAAAGTGGCTGATAGCACACACCTAGGAATAGCTTAGGTGTGATGTGGCCGATCTTTAACTGTTTATTACACCATAACTCCTGGAAAGCCAGGGCCAGTGTCTGGTATTTCAATTGTACATCACACGTACTTAGCACATATATTGCTTTAAGGACAATGGGAGAAATGAAAGGGAGGAGGAAAAAAGAAAACTAACATTGATTGGATGCCTAGTAGGTACCAGCTACCGCTCTAAGATTTCTATCGATTTTTTTTTCATTTAAAACTCGTAACAGCATTAGAGTGGAAGATTTGCTTTTCATCATTTTAAAGGAAGCGGAGCTTTAGAACAGTTATATAATTTACCCCAGATCAAACAGCCAGTAAGCAGAGGAACCAAGATTCAAGCACGGCTATCGGACTCCTTGCCCTTTCTACTACTCCCCGATTCTCAATCTTGGTTGTTCAGCTTTTAGAAATTTCAGATGCCTAGCCCCACCCCTGAAGATTTGGACTCAGATTTCTAAGCCCAGGAGACCAGGGAGTGTTTATTTCCTTAAGTGCTATGTTGCCAGCATAGACCTGGCATATAGGAGCAGCCAGTACTTATTCCTTAAATGAATAAGTGAATTCAGTCCACCTGGAGGGGTGGTTCTCGGGCCTGGCTATATATTCGGATCACCTGGACGGCTGATTAAGCAATGCCTCTCTCTCTAGGCCCTACCCCCAGAGATTCTGATGCAATTGGTTTGGGGTGGGGCGGCCTGGCAGGCATCCTAGTTTCCAAAAACTCCCCAGGCGATTCACATGTGCAGCACAGGCTGAGAACCATTGGTCTGGAGTGAGGTCATGGCATCTGCAGATTTTTAAAAGCTCCACAGGTAATTCTGATCTGAAGCCAGGGCTGAGAACTACCACCTACACATCATGCTGCCTCTCTCTGGGTTTTATAAATGGGAAAGCATTACTTTCTAAAAATAATTCTGTCAACAAGTATGGGCGTACTTACCCATGCACTGCAGTGTACCCGTTCGGGGTACATTCTAGAAAAAACAATGGGGCCTGCTGTCGCCTGATTTCTAATCTGTAATCGGTTCAGTGCTAACTTGTTCTTCGATTTTTGTCTGTCACGGACTAGTTGGAGAATGATTTATGAAACTGATAGATCAGGAGTCGTTTTGCAGGTAGGAGAGAGAGAATGAATATCTCGTCTACTAAGCTAACCTTCATAAGCTTCAGTAATCAATTTATGTGATGTTCGTGCACTGATGTGCATATTTTCGCTTAGGAATACATGGGGGGAGAGTGGGGAAGAAAATGTATTAAAATGTACAGCTCTCTGCAAGTAGAGAAATGGCAAGAGGAGAAGAAAAAAGACCATGCCTTCATGGAAACCCCAGACGCGTTTCGTAGGCCTCTAATGATCTGGAAATCAAGGAAAATTACATGCCATGAGTTTATACGTTGTTAGCTTTAAACATTTCTTAAAGTGCATTATCTAGAAAGTATCAGAAAACATTTTAATACTGGGGAGAAATCTTATTACTTGGTGTAATAAGCCCAACAAAACCTGATGCATTAAACATTTCGGTAGAAGTCGTCTTACCATCATATAATTATTAAGAACACATAACAGCCACCGTTAAGCATCAAGGATTGGGAACATTTTAAAGAGCAAATTACTTTACAGTTGGGGAAAGCAACTTTTTATATGTGCCAGGGCATTTGTATGCAATCAATAAGAGGTGACATTATTGAGCCCCTAACTGTGTGCCTGGCAGCCTTTGACATCTATTCTCACTTAATCTTCACAACAAAGAGATGAAATATGTACTATTATAATCTCCTTTTGCAGATAAGAAAACTGAGGCCCAGAGAGTCTAAGTAACTTGCCCAAGGACCCACAGCTAGTAAGTAGTAATTAAACCTGGATTCAAATTCAAGCAGTGTGATTTCATAGTGGATGATTTTAACCAGAAATACATGAGAAATAATATTTTCCTTATGCTGATTTTATGTTCTTTTAAGCAAGTGCATCTTTTTCATTTTATGTGACCCTGACATATGGTAATCAGAGAAAACAGATTTCTGGAAGGAGAGCAACCATTGCTTCATCCCCAATTTCATTCCACACACCCCCCCATTAGTTTCCACCGCTAAACACAATTTCTAAAACACCTTTCTTACAGAACTGAAATGCAGTTCAATATGTGAAGCACCGATTGTGTGTAATGTTACCAGGCAGGATTAGAAAATGAGCAAAATACAGCCTTGCCTTTAAGTATCTTTTAGGAATGAAGACAGATCCTGGCATCCCCATTTAAAATCCTCCTGTCACTTTCTTCTCTTCGTATGAGTTCCGAATCCCAACCCAGCCTTCGAAACCTGCCTGGCATGATCTGGTCCCTCCACAGTTTTCAGCTCTAGGTCCTTCCCTCCCCCTCATGGGAGTGCGCTTCAACCACATTGGGCTTCTCTTGGAGACATTAAATGCGCCACATCGTTTCCAAGGTCAAGGTCACTGCGGGCGCTGTTCCCACCATCTCACAGTCCCTTCCTGCCCACTCCTGCAGCTGGAAACTCCTCTGCATCTCACAGATCTCAGGGCTAACATCACTTTCTCAGGAAAGCCTTCCCTGACCGGCAGGGACCAGGTCCCAGCCCTCTGCTGAAACCTCTCATAGCCTCTTCTTTTCGTTCATGGAACTTAACCACTGTCTGTGTTACTTATTTGTGGAGTCATTCGTTGAGTGTTTCTGTAAAGTCCCAAGAGGAGGGAGGAGAGTGTGTATTACTCTATTTCCTGAATTTAGCCCCTACATTCTACCATGTGATAGAACCCAGATATTTGTTTTAAAATATATCCTTCCACTGAAATGTCATCTGTCCCTTTGGTCCCAGGGCTAGTGATGGCTCTGAGGTCACTGATCCCAGGGTTCTGCTCAGTCCCTTGTTCTTCCCACATGCCCTGCTCACACCTCCTCAGATTATCCTGATGTTAGTGTGTCACTTGTTTCCTGCTGGGATTCTGATACAGGTAAGAACTAGAAAGGCAAAAAATAAAATGAGTGGTTCAGATAAAAATAAATTAGTGGTTTTAGAAGCATAGAGAAAACTGAATACTCTTAACCATTTTAATCTTTTCAGTTAAATTTCTAAACATCACAGTGGCTAAGCATTTACTTGAAAATTAAACGTATATTTGAAGAGTGAATTGATACCAAGTCAGGTTACAGCATATTAGAGGCTGAAAAGCACAATTCAGTTCTTGTAAAACAGGCTCCAACTTAAGCTAAACCAGGTAAGGGGATCCACATGCCCAAGTGCATCCTGGCTTCTACTTACAAAACCACTTGGGGATCAGGAAGGGGGCTTTTTAAAACTTATAAAGCAAATTCAACTTTATTTTTCTTAAGACAGAAATTGAATCTTTCCATAGTTTTCAAAGGCTAGAAATCTGAAATCAAGGTGTTGGCAGGGTCGTCCTCCCTTTAAAGGCTCTTGTCTTTTCTGGCTTCGGCTGGTTGCTGGCAATCCTCAGCTTTCCTTGGCTTGTAGCCACATCACTCCAGTCTCTGCCCTTGTTGTCACATGGCCTTCTTCCCTCTGGGTATGTCTGTGTTTCTCCAAATCTCTCTCTCCTTATAAGGACACCAGTCATTGGAGTTAGTGCCCATCTAATCCAGTATGACCTCATCTAAGTTTGGTTACATAAACAAAGACCATATTTCCAAATAAGGTCACATTCACAGGTATTGGGATATTAGGACGTAAATACATCTTTTGGGGGGACACAATTCAACTCACAACACACATATATATGTACATAAAACCAATTCTTTTCCTCCTTTCTCCTCCTCTTTTATATAAGGAATGTTGGTGCTCATTTGAGTCTCTCTTTTTATTGGTCAATCTAGATACAGGTCTGTCAGTTTTGTTGGCAGTTGTTAACTTTACAATTTAATCTTCAGATTACAAAATATCCAGGTGGTATTGTGACTGAACTAGAAGCAGAATTAATATCTCCCAAATACGGATGTGGTAATGGACAGGATTTTGCACCTTCCCTTTTTGGGAAGAGGGTGAGGATATCTTTATCTTAATTCCAATAGTTGCATGCTGGTAGTGGATGCATGATGTTGCTACTGTTTTATTATATGGAAGTTTAATTATGGTGAGAATGGTGCTAAGTAGCCAAAGGGGTAGACTATTTTGGTTATTTATGGGAAACTGACAGGAAATTGACTAAAGAGAGAAGTCTTTTTTTTTTTTTTTTTTTTTTTTTTCTGCTTCTGATGGAGCTTCTGAGTCAGGGCAGTTCCAGCAAATGCTGTGGCAGAGTGTGCCCTGCATTCATGGAGCTCTGATTGGCAGGTGACTTTGGGCTCGTGGTCTCCTGCATCTTCTGTGTAAGTGTGGCTCCTGGTTTACTTCATCTACTCCTTCTCTAATGCTCTTCCTTTCTGTATATAGACCTGAGTTTCTGACCTATGTAATTTTTTTTTCTCTTTTTGCAGTACGCGGGCCTCTCATTGCTGTGGCCTCTCCCGTTGCAGAGCACAGCCTCCGGACGTGCAGGCTCAGCGGCCATGGCTCACGGGCCCAGCCGCTCCGCAGCATGTGGGATCTTCCCGGACTGGGGCACGAACCCGTGTCCCCTGCATCGGCAGGCGGACTCTCAACCACTGCGCCACCAGGGAAGCCCTAATTTTTTTTTTTCTGAAGAATTTCTTTTAACGTTTCTTGCAAGGCAGGTCTACTTGTGACACATTTCCTGAACTTATGTTTGGCCTAAGAAAGTCTTTACTTCACTTTTGAAGGATCATTTCATTGGATACAGAATTCTAAGTTGTTGGATTTTTCTATCAACACTTTGTATATTTCTCTCCATTCTTTTCTTGCTAGCATGGTTTTTGAAGAGAAGTCTGATGTAATCCTTGTCCTGTTTCTCTGTAGGTAAGGTGGTTTTTGGTTTTTGTTTTGTTTTGTTTTCATCTCCAGCTTCTTTCAAGAGTTTCTCTTTGTGTTTGGTTTTCTGCAGTTTGAATATGATATTTGGGGGTATTTATCTTGCCTGGTGTTTTCCAAGCTTCCTGGATCTGTGGTTTCGTATCTCTTATTAATTTTGGAAAATTCTCAGCCATTACTACTTCAAATATTTCTCCAGTTATGTTCTCTCTTTCTTCTCCTTCTGGTATTCCCTTTATACGTATGTTATACTTCTTGTAATCGTTCCACAGTTCTTGGATAGTCTGTTCTGTCTTTTTTGTTTATTTTTTCGATTCAGCTTTGCAAGTGTTTAGTGACATATCTTCTAGCTCACTGATTATTTCCACGACCGTGTCTAATTCACTGATGAGCCCATCGAAGACATTCTTCATTTTCGTTAGGGTATTTTTCTTTTGGCTACGCCATGCAGCATGCGGGATCTTAGTTCCCTGACCAGGGATTGAACCCGTGCCCTCTGCATTGGGAGGGCTGAGTCTTAACCACTGGACCACCAGGAAAGTCCCCTTGTTAGGGTATTTTTGATTTCTAGCATTTCCTTTTGATTCTTTTTTAGCTGCTTACATTACCCATCTGTTCTTGCATGTTGTCTACTTTTTCCATTAGAGCCCTTAGCATATTAATCAAAGTTATTTTTAAATTCCTGGTCTGACCATTCTCAAATCTCTTCATATCTGAGTCAGGTTCTGATGTTTGCTTTGTCTCTTCAGACCATGTTTTCTGCCTTCTACTGTACCTTGTAATTTTTTGTTGAGAGCTAGACATGATGTATGGTGAAAAAGAAATGGAGGTAGATAGGACTTTAACATGAGGTTTTATGTTTATCTGGCTAGGAGTTAGGCTGTGTTTACTCTTTGTTATAGCTGTGGTGTCAGAGGCTGAAGTTTCCTCTAATGTCCTTATTTTTGTCTCTCCTGTTATCTTTGGGTTTTCCTAGAGACTACTTAAATAGTGTCTGAGGTTTACAGTTCTTTTCCCTGTAATCCTTGTTATTTTACAGGAGCCCTAACTGATGTGGTGGTAAGGTATGAGGGGAGGGAACACATTTTATAGTCCTATCATTAGATCTCAGTCTTCCAGTGAGCCTGAGTGGGGTATTTCCCTTCCCCCATGTCAAAGGCTAGACCAGACTGGAGTTGGGTATTTCCCTTCCCCTGGGTTGGTTATGATCTGGTAAAACCCCAGTGAGTTATACTTAGTTAAACAGTGTCCCTTGAGAGCAGGCTTTACTGAGGGAACAGGATGCTCTGGGCTTATTTCAGAATGTTTACTTTCCCCCTGCCCCTGCTAGAAGCATGAGGGGATTTTTCTCCCATTTTCACAGTGGGAACCTGGTAGAGCTCTTGCAGGTAAAACTCAGGAAAGTGTGCGGGCCCCTAAACCTAGGCTGCCAGGAGTTTTTAACTCTAGAGCTACAATAGACTGAGCCTCCGGTAATTTATAAATTACAGTTTTAAGTGCTCCTATAGATGCTGGCTCCAGTCATGGGCTTCTGCTTCATGTAAGCTGTGATTCTCTGTATCTGCCTGTCTGTCTCTCCAGTTTGGGGGTAGCAGTTTGCTCTGATCTCCATTCTCTGATGGATCTAAGAAGAGGCATTGAATTTTAGTTTGTACAGCTTTTTTCTTATTGTGAGGACAGAAGTGACAACTTCCAAGCTCTTTACAGGTAGGACTGGAAACTGGAAGTTTCAGTTTCAACTTCAAACTGGAAGTTTCAGTTTCAACTTCAAACTAGAAGTTTCAAAAGTTTCCAAATGCAACTTTTAAAGTTTTAAGATTTTAGAAAATCTGAAAAATACATTTTTTTTTTTTTTTTTTTTTTTTTTTTTTTGCGGTACACGGGCCTCTCACTGTTGTGGCCTCTCCCGTTGCGGAGCACAGGCTCCGGACGCGCAGGCTTAGCGGCCATGGCTCACGGGCCCAGCCGCTCCGTGGCATGTGGGATCTTCCCGGACCGGGGCACGGACCCGTGTCCCCTGCATCGGCAGGTGGACCCTCAACCACTGCACCACCAGGGAAGCCCCCAGAAAATTCTTAAGTAGAATATAAAAATCACCAACACTTCCACTACCCAGAGATAATCACTGTTAAATTGTATATGTAATACTCTTTCAATGCCTATGTATACATACTTAATATATGTAAAATACTTTTCAATAGAATTATGCTATGCTATCCATAGTTTTATAAGCTTATTTACCCACAAAACAATGTGTTATATATTTCCCCATGTCAGCAGCTGTTCTTACTTTTAACTATTAGTTGCAAACACTGCAAAATATTTGGTCATATGAGCATATCATTATTTAGTTCGCTTACTTAATTGGGGGTAACAGCAGAGAGGTTAAGGTCATAAATTCTGGGATTAGATTGCCTGGCTCAAACCCTAGTTCTTCCACTTACTAACTACATGATCTTAGGCAAATTATTTATCTCTCTATGCCTCAGTTTTCTCACCTGTTAAATAGAGACAACAATCCTTTTTGTCGTGAGGATTTGACAGGATAATAAAGAGTATTAGAACAATCACTTATTCAAGCATTTATCACATTTCATTGGCAAAATTAATTTAATATTTTTCACATTAAGGTCTATAACTCACATGGAATGTACTGCTGTATTAGTGTAAACTGGGAGGAATTTGATTGTATATTTTTTCATATGGACACTTAGTTGTCCCAGAATTATTTATTTATTTGGGCCACGCCATGCAGCGTGTGGGATCTTAGTTCCCTGACCAGGGATTGAACAC
Organism: Delphinapterus leucas; assembly: GCF_059928025.1. Taxonomy (NCBI): domain Eukaryota; kingdom Metazoa; phylum Chordata; class Mammalia; order Artiodactyla; family Monodontidae; genus Delphinapterus; species Delphinapterus leucas. The sequence goes on from NC_143138.1 coordinate 13,000,046, forward strand.
GTGCCCCCTGCCGTGGAAGCATGGAGTCTTAACAACTGGACCATCAGGGAAATCACTGGCAAGATTAATTTTAAAATAATCTATTTTGCATCTTGTGTGGGTACAAAAATGTAAAATATTTTAATGTATGCTACAATGTACTTGCCCTGTGGTAATTTTTCCGGGGTTGGGGGCGGGGGCAGGAGGGCAGTATTAGCTGTTTTAGCTGGCTTGCCAGCTTTAGTTGCTTCTCCATCTCATTTTATGATCAAGGATATGCTTTGTCTTCTACTTATGGGAAAACTCAGTCCTGAAGACTTGTCAGACAAAAGATGTCAGAGGTCTGAAGGTACATACCTTCCACCTGAAACCATGAATAGTGTGGTGGAGAAATGATGGTTCTTTCAGAGTTGGAATGCTAATCCAGAGATCAAACTCAAACTCAGTTGTGTTATTATTGCATCATTTCCATTCTAAGGTTAATGACAATATTTTATGCAAACAAACAAGCATACAAAACATACTGAACCAAAGCAAAACAAAACCCTAAGCAAACGATAACTGCAAACTCTCTCAAAACCACTTTTTCTTAAAAGCTCATGGTTTCTTTGGATCATTTTATTATTCTCATGTCATTAATTTCTCACTGCCACGCAAAGTCTAAAGACATTAAGAATCTTTTTGTTTGTGGGTTTTATTTATTGAGCCCTTCTGACGTTCACTCACCTTTCCTAAGCACCACTTTTCTGTATAGCACAGGTTACCAGTATCTGTAAGCATAAAAGAAACCAGTGTCCCTTGGGTCCCACTGTTCTAACCAAAACCTGAGTCTTTTTTCATGCCCCTCTCTCCCTGTCACTTCCCATATCTGATTGGCTGCCAAATTCGTGTGGGTTCTTCTTCCTCTGGAATGTCTCTCAAATCCATCCCCCCAGTACCATCCTAACACAGACCCTTATCACTTGCTACCTGGCCACTGTAATAGTCTCCAGGCCATTCTTCTGGCCTCCAGATTTTCCCTGTTTAAATGTCCATTCTTCTGGCCTCCAGATTTTCCCTGTTCAAAACCTCTCTCCAGAACATTTTTGCCTCCCCCCAGTGCTAATCTGATCATGGAACTCTCCTGATTGAAGATGAAGCCCAAATCCTTTTGCATATCATTCAAAGCCCATTCACACTATTATTCACATTTTCCAGACACATCTTGTGGCAATTCTTCCCCTTTCCGACTCACCGTCCTCCCAATCCCCTGCTTTCCAGATCACCCTGCCTCACACTCCAGCTCCACCATCTTTCTTTACTTCATCCTACAAGGCTTGGTTCAGATGTCACCTCCTCCCCCTCCCCCTTTCCTTTTTAGGCAGGATTAACTGCTTTACCTTTTGTGCTTTCTCAGTGGGCTTCACATAGGATAAACCACTTGGTACCATATTATAGAGCAGATGTACATGTTCTGTATCTCCTGCTGGATCTGAGCTCTGAAGGCACTAATCTGAACCACACTGGTTTTTATCTTAGTAACTGCCCTTTACCTCCCAGACCCAAGTAAACAGTATGTACTAAGTAAAGCTTTTTGAATAATTGGCATTCATTCAAGCCCAGTGTGAGTAGGTAAACACAGATCTAATTTTGGAATCTAATGTTTATTCCAGTTTCCATGTATTCTAATGTTTATTGGAATCTAATGTTTATTGTTGTTGTTGTCATCATTAAGCTACTAGGAGTTTCAGGGACTGAAAATTGTGTTTCACTGGGGCAGGACCATCTAACTATTGCAAGCTACGCTTACTTGCTTGCAAATGGCAATTCTTCTGCTTGAGGGCTACAGGTAGACACATTAAAGAAAGAAAATACTGAGCTGGTAGCGTCCCTAGAGGCAGGTTGGCTCAGTACTCTTATTTTACAGATGAGGAAACTGAGACCTGAAGAGGTTAATGATCTTGGCCAATGTGAATGGAGGAGGGAAATGGAATAGAGATCTCATTCCAATTCAGAGTACTTTTCATTAAATCAGAGCTTTAAAAAACAAAAGCTGTGATTAAGACTTTTGCTAATTCAAATTAGTCTTTTCCCTAGTTAAGCTGAATTAAGGATCTATAGTTGTAGCTGATTTTTTTTTAACTTCTTCAATTTTTATTAGAAAGCACTGACCCACATATGTTAAGGTGAACATGGATCTTATCTTTTCTTACCACTTATCATCAGAGGATGCTAGTAAAGTGAAGTAAAGCACCCCCTGAACTTGAAAATATCAGCCTGGCAACACTAAGAGTTCATACATAACTGGTGAGACCAACTGTAGGAGTCACTTAGCAAAGAATATCTGAAAAGCCATCAAGACTAGTTGAAGTACATTGGTTATAATTTCAGGGACATGTGAGTAGAATGTGATTTTACTAATCTGATAAGTTGTATTATACCATAGAGGATGGCCTGCTTAGAGTCTCTAAAAGGGAAAATTAGAGGGTAAGAATTGTGTTCATCCAGTATCATCCGAGGACCAAACCACTGGATCTGGGATTCACGAGCATCATGATCACTAGAGAGGGGTACTCTAAGGTAAGGCATGGATGGTTCATCTACCAGGCTTTCCCACAGCCTAAATAAAGTTCTCTAAAGGATATCCAGCCACCCTCTCTGGTTCTGACTCTGTGCTCCCCAAACAACTTTCTGGTTCCAAATGGACTTTTCTGATATTGAGAAGGTGATCTAGACCATAAACTTTAAATTTTTAGCCATAAGAAAGGAAGAGCTTCTATTACAAACTTTTAAATTGATATTACTGTTTATGCATCAGTCTCTTATGAGGTTGGTTAATGGGAACCAGACCTCCTGAATCTGAGTACACTGAAAAAAATCAAATGTCCAGATCTGCAAAGTTGAAGACGGGACTTTTAGAATGTCCTTGTTACTATGGGATATTTCCACTGATTGGGTAGTCAGTGGTAGTTTTGTGTCTCCCTTCTCTAACTTCAACCCTAGATTAGTACTATATTTTAAGTTGAAAGGAATTATTTAAAAAATGGTAACAAGGGGGGCGCTTATTGATAGTATTTCCAATATCCACTTGCATTTTAGGTAGAAGTGTATATATTCGGCTGTTCTCTCTTCCTTCCTCCCCGGGACCCAAATTGGTAATTGATTCCCAGTGTACCATGAATGGGTTATAGAAGAACCAAGAAAATTGACCTCCTTGGCCGATGTGAATGGAGAGGGAGGGCACTGAGCTCTCTGAACCAGCACCTGTGGTCTAAGGACTGCACCCAGGCTCCCTGATGTCCTTATACAAATATTGTTTGCAATGTTTTGTGATGGGACAAAAGGTGGAGGAGAAGCACTCGTAACCAGTCTTAACACACGAGAGAAGGGGAAGCACCAGTACCCAACAGTCAGTCGCCTGGCCACAGCAATTCCTGAAGAAGATGGGCAGATGGCACCATTTTTCTCTTGAATTCCTACTGGCCCAAGGCCCACAACTCGAGGTTGGGCCTTTATGCTGTTCCTACCTCCTACTGCAATGGTGTCTGTGTTTAGCTTAGTTTTCCAACATCATTAATTAAACCACTACTCCCAGGGAAGGAAAAGCTATGGGAGCCAAATCATATTTTTCCCACCAGGAACCACAGATCTCTGAGTCTCTTAACTTTGCAAAAGAGCCCGTGGTGCATCAGATGCCAAGAAGGACTGGGCACATTTGTTCCTCGGCACACGTACCGAAGACAACTAGACAAAATGATTCCAACCTAGGCCTCCCTGGTGCTAGCTTCTGGCTTTTATTACTTTTTTTTTTTTTCAAAAATAGGATTAAATAAATAAGTGGAAATAAATGAAAACCTCCTGGCTATTGAAATATGTTATGCAAATTCCACAGTGTTTTTATTAGACAGAATAAATGTCTGTGGCTGAGGCATCCAGGTTTGTTCCAACTACTAAACAGGCCTGGAAAGAAGCCATCTTTGGGGCAAAAATTAGACTATGACCAAGCACATAGAAAATTCTCCCTTGAAAAGGGTTCACTTTTTAATTTTTTTTTTTTAGCTCTCCATAGTCTTATGAGGAGAATTTCCAGAAGCCTTTAGTGAAAGTACAGGAACAAATTAGGACCATATACCCTAACACTGGAAAATCATAAAACATGAAAAAGATACGTTTTTTCCCCCTTTGCGGAATTTTCTTTTATCATTTTCTAATTTGGATTACGTAACACCATTATCTATCTGTACTAACTGCTACAAGTATTTTATTTTATAAGCAATTTACCAAATGTATAGTAGAATACATTTTATGTGTAGCATAGAATTAGAGCAAGTACTGTCTTTTTTAAATAACATCAAGGTTACGTGTCTCCTGCTACTTTTGCTATTTTAGCCCAGAGTAGAAACATATCCACTCACACACAGATCACCTTATTTCCAAATTATCAGAACTGTTTACGCAGTATGATATATAACTATTAGGAACAACCCGAAATGAAGTACACCTGAAAAAAGACTACAAAGGCTCAGTATTTTTTGCCACTTTTCTAGGCTCATAGATGCAAAATGATAGGAAATTCCGGAAGAAAGGAACAAAAGCATTGAAGTTATACAAAAGATGATGCAGTTGGCACAACGGAAAGACCACTTGAAGCTAGAATCCAATCATGTCACTTTCAAGTCCAAGATCTCCATTTATCCAACGCATGGCTTTGGACAATTCATTAAAACTCTCTGAGCACCATTTTCCTCATGAGCAATACAGTATTAAGAGTTTGCTCCTGTCTCACAAAGTTATTGTGATACTCAAATATATGAATGTTCTAAATGTCGTTTATAAAGTATGGAAGTCATTATTTAACTTAAAAAAAAAAAAAGGAGAACCAACCCTACAGTAATTATTGAACGTCTACTAAGTGCCAGGCATTGTACCAGGTGCTTTGCCTATGTTTGTTCCACACAACAACCCCAGGAGGTAAGAACTGTTATACACGTGTAAGGACAGAGCTGTCACCCATAGGGCCCAAGCCTTTCTTTGCCTTCTGATCCTGGTAATCCTGTCTCAGTCCTCAAATCTTGGCTCTGGGGCTGCTGGGGTTATTGGGAAGAAACACCAGGCACCTTGCACTTGGCTTTATCTCCTCTACTCTGTAGCGTTGTGCACATAGCCACTTGGCATAGCCCAGAGTGAAAAAGTGGAGCTAATCTTCAACTTTTTTCTTCCACTCCTCTCAAATGTGCCAGATGATGGAAATAGACGGTGACCTTTCCGTTAAGGCAAAGTAAAACCGGAAATGATGACACCATCCTCCCAGGCAGTGACCTATGGTGTTGCAAGTCTCTTGGTGTTTCTCCTTCCCTTGGCTTTGCCCTTTCTTCTTGCAGAACCTGCTCCTCACCTATCAGTACAGGGCTTGTTTTTAGCTCATGTTCTGAAATATTTATGTTCTAGTAGCCAACTCGGAATATGGGATAGAGTTTGTTCTTGGTATTCTCCTGTCCGTATCAATTGGATCAAAGGGAGATCCATCTGGAATCCACTTAAGAGTCCTTCCAGATGGTAAGCTTGCTTCCAGATTATATTGTAGTAGGAGAGAAAGAAATCACCGAACGTAAACATTGTAGCACCAGGGAAGGCCCTGTAACCTTATTTCTTTCAGGATTTTTCAGGGCTTGGAATGACTACGCCTGCCTTAGATTTTCACAGGAAATGTTTCCTCTGCCTGAACCTCAGGCTGAAATTAGGGGCCTTTGGAGAATTATGGTGTTATTTACAGACAAAACCCTGCCCATCTACAACCATGGTTAGGGGCTGTGGCTTGATTCTTCTTATTTTAAAAGTTGGGATGAATTTAAAAAGCTGTTATCAAGGAGTTCAGGGACGTTCGTTGTCAAAGTGCCACCTACTGGATGCAAGCTGGTATTTGGCTAATTCTGAAAAGCAGAAGATTTACAGCAAACCTCAACTGCCCCCAGCGCATCGTCATGTTAAAAAATGATAATTTCCACTCGCAAGATAAGTGACCCTAATAAAGATCACAGACGAATGGATAAAGAAGATGTGGCACCTATATACAATGGAATATTACTCAGCCATAAAAAAGAACAAAATTGAGTTATTTGTAGTGAGGTGGATGGACCCAGAGTCTGTCATACAGAGTGAAGTAAGTCAGAAAGAAAAACAAATACCATATGCTAACACATATATATATATATGTGTGTGTGTGTGTTAGCATATATATGTGTATATATATATATATATATATATATATATATGGAATCTAAAAAAAAAAAATGGCTCTGAAGAACCTAGGGGCAGAACAGGAATAAAGATGCAGACACAGAGAATGGACTTGAGGACACGGGGAGGGGGAAAGGGAAGCTGGGACGAAGTGAGAGCGTGGCATGGACATATATACACTACCAAACGTAAAATAGCTAGCTAGTGGGAAGCAGCCGCATAGCACAGGGAGATCAGCTCGGTGCTTTGTGACCACCTAGAGGGGTGGGATAGGGAGGGCGGGAGGGAGACGCAAGAGGGAGGGGATATGGGGATATATGTATGCATATAGGTGATTCACCTTGTTATACAGGAGAAACTAACACAACATTGTAAAGCAATTATACTCCAACAAAGATGTTAAAAAAAAAAAAGAACACATAGATTTAAAAAAAAAAGATCACAGGGTTGTGTCTCAGAAGAGGCAACATGGTGGGCTCTCTTTTGAACAAGGGGTGGACTCTGGACATTTGGAACCTGGGCTCCAAAGCAAGCAATTTTAGAAAGGACACACACTGACTAATTTCTTCAGCTACCACCCTTGTAAATGTGCTTTGCCCCAGACTTGCCAACCCATGACCTTGTATGGTCTGGAAACTTCCATTCATTCAACAGAGAAACAAATATTCAGTCATTCATTCGTTCACTCACTTTATTGAGGGCCTACTATGTGACAGGACCTGGGCTTGGAGCTAGGGAGATAGGCTGGTGATGGGAAGCAAATTGCTGGCGGAGCCTGGATCATCGCTGTTGTCACTAGCCGGGCACCTTTCCTATTCTGACTCGGCTGAACTTCCTGGCAGTGTGCATTGGCCACCCCCCTCCCATGCTCCTCTCCCCCAGCACACACCCCTGGGACAGTGGGAGTTGCTGGGTGGAATTTGCACTTCTGCCCTGAACTTGCCCTTGCTCCCTACAAACCCGGGTCCAGTCAACACAGGAGTCACTGAGGGGCAACCTCAACTGGCCCGATAAACTACGTGAGCTTGCTCACAGGCCCCTGGCTTTCAACCCAGGAAAGAAAGGTCTGGACCTCAACTAAAGTTCTTTTGGACCTTGACCCAAACACAGGCTAGTAAGCCTGGCAATCTTATTTAGCTGATCAGCCAGAGATTGTAGGCATTTTTCTGCAGCCCAGATGTCAACTGCCCTGTGGTCAGAGTGAAGGAGTGACAAGTGAGGGGTTCCTACGTACTTACCCACACTCCCTCCCGAAAGGCCACAAACTGAGTCCTCAGCATTCCTGTGGATTTTAATTGCAGTTTGGGGGCCCACAGCCCTTAGGAATGCAGATTCCATAAATTAGAAATTGTGGTAACTGAGACAGACCTGAAGTTTACATTTGCAGCATCTGTGAAGATAGCGTTTGCATAGCAAATTAAAGGAATTCCTTTATGGAATTCTTTTTATACCTAGCTAAAAACAGAACAACAACCATACCCCCAAGATTGGGGTCAGAGACTGTAGACTAAAGTTTATGTTAATTATGAGAAGGAACTGTTTTCGAGTACCCTGGAACTCTCTATAACCACCTACTCAGGTACAAGCAACTGCATGCAATTTTTATCTGTTTCTAAGCAAGCATGTCATAGGAACATTGCGTTATTTTAGGCCCACTTTTTAATTTCTATAAGGGCTGGATTTGATGGACTGATTGCAAAGAAGTCCAGCTCTCCGCTAATTCAGGTGCGCTTCTGCCCTGTTATTCTGAAATTGATAAGACTGTCCCGTAGTCATAGAGCATCATTTAGAAGGTGCTTTGAGGTCATTTAGCCTCCAGGCAGAGCTGTTCCTAAAACTATTTTGGACCTGTGGTAGCTTATAGTGTTATCCTGCTATCTGTATAATCATTACAATTAAATGCCACCCCTTCATAGATCATGCTTTATTTTTGCCAAGTGCTTTAACCCTCATTTTAATTATACCCAAGACAGTCCTAAAATGATTATTTCCTGTTCTCCAACAAGGAGAAGGAGGCACAGTGGGCACCTCTCTCTCACTGGCTTCATGCCTCCGAATCTGCTCATTATGAGCTAGGAACAGAATCCTTGCGTCTCGCATTCCGCCTCGTTTTGAAAAGCGCTCCCCCAATTCCCCCAGTCTTAAGTGCCTGTTGAAATAAGCATCAGCGTGTGCCTCTTCTCTCTGGTTTGAACAGAGAGAAGAGGTATGTTTGGGGGTATGTTTTCTAGCTTCCAGAGGATGCCCTGCTTCCCAAAGTATTCAGAACATTGTCATCTCCTGCAGATGTGGAAACCACCAAGGAGGAGCGGGGAAGAGAAGGAAGGGGTTAAGTAAAGGTGGGAGGGAAGCAGGAAGCACTGCCTTTCAGGCTCCTTCCTTCCCAGGCATCAACTGGCCATTCAGGACCAGGGCAAGGCTGCCCTCAGCAATCACCTGGACAGGCGCTAGGTGCTGGTCCAGAATTCATAAAGCTGGTTTTTGGTGAGTGTTTGTTAAAGGGACAACATGCTGAGCATCATCCCGTTTCGTCTTCACATCAACCATGGAAGTCAGGAATATTACTATTTCCGTTGTATAGACAAGGAACCCACAGCATAAGGAGAGGAAGTCATGTGCTTAATTAAGCTCACGGAGCCCATGAGGCTTGTCTGACTCCAGAGGCCACTCACAACTGAATCACCTCTCCCGAGAGCCCAGCCCGGGGAGCAGGAACAACATGGCAGAAGTTTCAGGTCTTGTGCTACTCAGACTTGGGTGGCCCAGCAATAGGAGATGGTTGGCCATTGCTGACACATCTGAGTCCATATGGAGAATAGACAAAGCCTTAAAAAGGCAGCGCTGTGGATTGCTGGAGTCTCTGGCACTATCTTTTTTTTTTTTTTAATAACACTTATTTTCCAGAGAGCCTGAAACCCTTGGATGTACATGGTGTATCATTCTCAGGAACTCTTTTGTCATGTCTATTGGCAGAACTTCGAATTGCGCATTTCACAGTCTGAATAGGTGTGCCAAAGTCCAACGTTTAAAGGAATGGAAAACCCTTCCCTCTGGAGTTTTTATTCATTCACTCAGAAATTCATCAGAATGTGAACAGCAAGTGTGTGCCAGACACGATGCTCAGCAGCAGGATGTCAAGGTGAACATGATGGGTTGGGTCCTTCTCTTGTGGAGTCTATAGCCTGGGACCGCACTGGGGTTGGGGAACTCCAGCTGTGGACCAAATCTGGCCTGCTGCCTGGTTTTGTAAATAAAGTTTTATTGGAACACAGTCATGCTTATCCATTTACACATTGCCTGTGGCTGATTTTACCCTATGACAGCAGAGTCGAGTACTTGTGACAGAGACTGCTGGGCCTGCAGAGTCTAAAACATTAACCATCCAGCTCTTTACAGAAAAAGTTTGCTACCTCTTGTCCTAGGACAGCATTTATTTGTCAAGCCTGCGTTTTTTTTCTTTTGGATAGAACACGTATTTAACCCCAAACTGGTTATACATGAGGGTTCTTTACTATCACAATTGCTTCCTATGAAGAAAAATGGTCATCATAGAGGGCTCAGCAATGCTGAGAAAAATGTAAAATTATGTAATTGAGTAACCATCAACATTTCCTGAGTGTTTGTTCCTTGCCAGCCAGTTCTAAGCGCTGCACATATGTTAACTCAGTTCTTGCGATAACTCTGTGCAGGAAGCACAGTCATTATCCCCATTTTACAGATGCGGACCGGTTAAATGACTCAGCTGAAGCTCAGGGCTGGAAGGAGCAGAGCTGAGTTTAAACAGTGGCAACCTGGCATGCGCTCTCCTCCGTTACTCTACATGAGGACGTGCAGAGGGTCGGGGGTCATGCCCAAGTGGGCTGGAGAAGAGGAGGAAATTCCCACCTCACCGCCAACCCCGCAAGTGGCAGGACAGTGCTGGCCTGGTGATTGTGAGGCCGATTTTTAGCCCTAAGAAAATCCTCATCCAAGAGAGGATGAGTCTCTCTCTTGCTTTCTATACTCAGACACATTCTCTGATTTAGAGGAGGATGAGCTCTGAGCTTCACTGTAATTAAAGTGCTTCTCAGATGCGGATGTGTCTAATGCCTCTGCTAATGCTGCTCCGTGGAGGATGCTTTGAAATTCATTAAAAAAAATAAAATAGAAGCACTGATTCATTTTGTCAGAAAGAGGAAACACAGAGGAGCAAGGAGCCCTTTGTAATTTATTCCTGTATCACTTTCTTGGGGATTCCCAAGACCCTAACTAGCAGGCTCTTCCCTTTCCCCTGACACCCCCTGCATCCTTCTCCCCAACCCCAGGGTATCCTTGCCCCTCCCCCAACAAGGTTCTTTCTAAAACGTGGAGGCCGCTCTTGGGGTTCTTGATACATAACACTGGGACCACAAAAATCATACTCCCATGTCTGAGTAGGGGACAGTAGTTTACTGAACTCAGGAAGCATACATAACACAGTTAAGAAGTCTATGGTCTTTATATACCTTCAGAATTATCATGAAGGCGTACCCCCAGGTTATTCAAACTTTCTTTCTGAACATGACATTAGTTGATGACAGTTTGGTAAGTTTCTGTGGTCTGTGGTTGTGCACAAAGAACCACTGGTGCCATTCATAGGACCCTGTAGAAATGTAAGTTGCCATAAGAATGTGTAGATGATCTTTTCTGGGTCTCCCATGCGCTGGAGCAATTGGAAAGTGGGATGGAACCTTGACTGATGTGGGAAATCAGAGCCACCCCCATGTAGGCCTTCCCCTCTTGTGGGAGTTTACACAGCCATAGTTCAATATGTACCTTCTAAAATCGGTATTGCCACCCAATACCTCTTGTACCAGGTCCTGTGCCATAGGTCCATATAATGGGACACTCACCAAATGAGTTTTCTAAGCTATGCCTTATTTCATAATCAGCCTGAGTTCTGTCTTTTTTGTAGCTTTGAATTTTATTGTATTTATTTTTTTATACAGCAGGTTCTTATTAGTTATTTATTTTATACATATTAATGTATATATATCAATCCCAATCTCCCAGTTCATCCCACCACCACCGCCCCTCCCCACCCCTGCTTTCCCCCCTGAGTTCTGTCTTAACCCTGATATAACCATAAGTATAACAAGCAAACGTATGCAATCTCTAAAACATGCATAGAATTACAAAAAAGTCAAAGGTACCTACTTTTAGGTCTGACAAGCTATTCCCTCCATAGAATTATGCACCGCAGTTCCCGCTGCTCTATAAAATCTTTGGGAGGCCATGCATATCATATGCAAGCAATACCAGCAGGCATTCCTAGAACATTTAAATAGCCTGTCTCTATAGAATTAGCTCGACAGCCAGCACTGGAGAAGTTAGGAGATAATTATGTCTTCCATAAAATGAAGTTCTGTTCTAAGGAGGGAAGGTGGCCAAGACGCCAGGTATGTTTTTCTTTTTCTTTGTATCTTGGCCATCTCATGCCAAGACACATTCCAAGCCACCCTGTGGCTCACGTTTCCCTCTTTCCTGAAATGACTTTATTCTCTCGGCGTTCACTGGTAACTATCACAGTGAAAATATAGATTTCATTTATCTCCAGGATTTTATTTGGGACACACTTTGGGGCTCTTGCATAACCTCTTTGAAAAGAGATTTGCAAAACATAATGATCTAGTCCTCTGCTTTTCTTTCTGTAGCTCAAAATAATCAAATTAACAGGTAGAAAAGATTGGAGCTCTCTGTTTTAAATTTGTGCCAAACTGATTCAAAGTTAACATATTGTGGAAAGGGTTATATAAATAAATCTCAAAGGGCTCTTGCTGAGCCCGATTTCTGATCCCAGTTTTAGCCAATCAGTCTTTGAGAAACCAAGGAACTAGTGAATAAGGAGGTAAGGGGAAAAATCAGGAGGGAAAAGAGAATTAGTATAATAAATTCATGCCCCTTGTGTGGTGTCTTTAATATAACAGTCATTTTATATCAATCCCTGAAAAAAAGACATCATTTGGAAGAAATATGGGGCCACCCCCAACTACATCTTCTGATATCACAACTATAATGCAGTGCTGCCATGCTGCACAACTAAAGAGGGTTCCATTCCTATTTTGATCTATGTGGATGGACTTGATGACTGACATTTCTTCTCTGGCACTGAACCCTGGCTTCCTGCCTTCCCTCCCTAGCTGTGATCTGTACTCAGTCCTCAAAGTGAGTCCTTTTTTGGCCACTCTAGTTATCAGCCCAGTCTGGCACAGTCTGCTTCCTGAAGGTCCATCCATACAAGCCACTGCTCTCCTAGGTTTGCCCCATTCTGAAGACAGAAATTTGGACACTAGCTCTGTTCCTGGCAATGCCTAGTGACTTCTTGGCGTAGCCCTGGCTCCCAGCCAGAACTCTGGGGTCATCAAGGAATCTATTGTTTATGTTTTGTTTTGTTTTTTTTAAGAAGATGTTGGGGGTAGGAGTTTATTTATTTATTTATTTTTGCTGTGTTGCGTCTTCGTTTCTGTGCAAGGGCTTTCTCTAGTTGTGGCAAGCGGGGGCCACTCTTCATCGCGGTGCGCGGGCCTCTCACTGCTGTAGCCTCTCCCGTTGCGGAGCACCGGCTCCAGACGCGCAGCCTCAGCAGTTGTGGCTCACAGGCCTAGTCGCTCCGCGGCATGTGGGATCCTCCCAGACCAGGGCTCGAACCCACGTCCCCTGCATTAGCAGGCGGACTCTCAACCACTGTGCCACCAGGGAAGCCCTATTGCTTATGTTTTTATTTCCAGTCATGCCCTTAACCCCCTACCCCAGGCTTTCCTGTCTGACTAGTCCCTCTTCGTCGCTGGTATGTCTGGAAACAGGAAAAGGGTTCCCAGAATTCTCCCCTATTTAGAAAATAGAGGAGGAGGACAGAGAAAAGAAGAAGGAAACACTGAAGTTATTCCCCAAAGACCCAAGCCTGTCCCCTGCCAGTCCACCTTGTCAAGTGCTGATCTGGCCCTTAACATAATTTTTGTCATGGAACCTGCAGACAGCTACAGAGTCTTTTATTTTGAAATAAAAGTGTTTTGAAATGATCCTTTCATCAAAATCCATTTACATCTTCCTCTGAGATCTTAAGAAAGCTTGTTTCAGTCACCAATGGAGAGATACCAAGTGCTGCTTGTCCCACATATTTGATTCTGCTAAAAATATTCCACAGCCACCTCTAGAAGCCTTACTTTGTCTTTTGGAGCATTAGCTAGCTGGCTCTTCATCACACCAGCCTCTTCTGATTCTTTCCTTTTCTCTCTCTCTCTTTTTTTTTTTTTTTTTCTGTTTCAAGGACTCATTTTCTCTAGAGATGAAAGGGACCTCAAGAAATCATCTAATTCAGTACCTTGCATTGAGATAAATAAGATAGGTTTATCCCCATTTTACAGGAAAGGTAACAAGCCCAGTCAGAGGAAGAAACTGGCTTCAAGGCACAAAAAACACGTAGATGCCGTGAGCTGTGGCTATGAATTAGTATCATCTGGGGACCAAGCTTTCAGGGCAATTAGAATAGGATCTCTGAGGGTGGTGTTTAAGACTTACCTGCGTCAGAATCCCCTGGAGCGTTGGTTAAGGAGCAGATTGCTGGGCCTCCCTAGAGTTTCTGATCCGGAGGTCTGGGTGGACCCAAGAATTTGCATGTACAACCAGTTCCCAGGTGAGGGGATGCTGATGCTGCACGTGTGGGACCCACTGTGGGAACCACTGGTGCTGGGAAACACTTTCATGGGTGGGTTAGTAAAAGAGAGACTGGCTTGGAGGTGAGTCAGCGATTCCCTGGCCCACTTCAAAATGCTCCATTCCCTGGTCAGTGACCTAGGAACTCTGACCAGTGTGAAGACCTAACCACGTGTCTCCTGCAAGTTGACAGACAGGAAGTTCTGGACCAGATGATTCTCTGTCTCCTTCAGCACCTTCCTCCTGGACTTTGGTCACAGCACGACCCTTCATCTTATCCCCATGACCCCAGGACCCTGCCATTCTTCTGACATCCGGGTCACTGTGTGTCCAAGGCCCTCCCTCTGACCCCAGAGAGTCTTTCCTTGGGCTGTGTGCCATCCTGCCAAAACCTAAGCCATGCCTCCCTTCACCTCTCCATGACTTGGTGCCCCTGGTGCAGAGGGCATGCCAGTCTCTCAGCCCTGCCCCATTGCTTCTCCTCGCCCTGTACTGTGTGTTGAAAATATTCACTGGCCAGCTGCTAGGCCTCTTTTGCCTTCAATATACTTTCTTACTGAGACCAGCCTAAGAAACTGGACATTTCTGCTTGAAGCATTCACATTCCTAATGGCTCACTAACTAGATTTCCGATTCTTGTCTGAGAGACATCTCCTTTTTAGTCCATTTGCAGAGAAGGGCTGATTAACATACTTAATTCATTCACCTGTTTGCCAAACATTTATTGATGTGCTATGTGACTAGCACACTATCCTAGATTTAAAGACAAGGGGAGAAATGAGACACATTCCGTTCCCTCAAGGAGTAGGAGGGGAGATAGGCTTGCAGTAGGAAGCCCAGTTCAGTGTGATGGGTGCAGTGTGAAGCTTGCAGTAGGAAGCCCAGTTCAGTGTGACGGGTGCAAAAATAGAAGCCAGATACAGTGGTTTATCAGGGTGGGAAGGTGCAGTTGAACTCGGCCCTGGTTGGGGTTAGCAGGTCCTCCATTTTCGTGGGACCTGGGCTTGCAGGTTTCTAATCATGACTGCTTGGCAATACAAGGTTGATTTATTTATATAGGAACAACGGCAAGTATGTACAAGAGACAGAGAGTAATTCTCTCCCAGCATTGTGCTGTGCGGGGTCATAGAAAGTCTGTTCCTTGGAAGGGGTTTCAAAGGGAATATAAAGTGTTAAGTGAGCATGGGGGGGAGGGCTTCAGATGCTATATGTGAAATGAGTGGATGGACCTCAGGTTAGGGGGGCACACCCACCCACAGAGCTGGGCTAGGACCTGGAAGAGGGGAGAGCTGACGGCAGAGGGAGTGCTCACCTCCAAGAGGAGCTTCTCTTGGGTATGGGAGGAGCTTAGAAGCATAGGCTGGAATCGCCCTAAGTTTGCTGAGGGCCTGTCCCCACCATGTGGTTTCACCCTAGGCTGCTCTGCATTTTCCATGGTGACTTGCTTGAGAAAACGGAGATAGTGCTTGGGAACCCTGCAGCTGGCTCCCCCCTGGGAAGATGACCCTCAGGGTGGACCCCAGCTTTGCCTTGGTCAGTTGAAGGGGATGTTGGAAACAAACAAAACCATGGAAAATGGTATGGAGGTTCCTTTAAAAACTAAAAATAGAGTTACCACATGATCCAGCAATCCCGCTCCTGGGCATATATCTGAATAAAACAAAAGTCGAATTCAAAACGGTACATGCACCCCAATGCTCACAGCAACATTATTCACAATAGCCAAGACATGGAAGCAACCTAAGTGCCCATCAACAAAGAAGGTGCAGTGTATACACACACATAATGGAATACTACTCAGCCATAACAAAGAATGAAATAATGCCATTTGCAGCAACCTGGATGGACCTACAGACTATCATATCGAGTGAAGTAAGTCAGAAAGAGAAAGACAAATAAGATATCACTTATGTGCAGAATCTAAAAAATAGTACAAATGAACTTATTTACAAAACAGCGTCATGAACATAGAAAACAAACTTACGGTTACCAAAGAGGAAGGGCAGGGAGGGATAAATTGGGAGTATGGGATTAACTACCACATAGAAAATAGATAAACAAAAAGGATTTACCGTATAGCATAAGGAACTATATTCAATATCTTATAATAAATTATAATGGAAAAGAATTGAAAAAATATATATACATATGTATATGTATAACTGAATCATTTTGCTGTACATCTGAAACTAACACAATATTGTAAGTCAACTGTACTTCAACTGGAAAAAAAAAAGAAACAAACGAAACCCTGCCAAGTGCCCAGGGCTGAGGGAAGAAGTGGCCTGAGAGGTGGCTGTTAAGACCACTGAGGATGTGGTTGGTGCTCACCGAGTGGTGAAAACTAAGCACAATTCTGAGACGCATGCAGACTAGCGGAGAGAGATGAGAATGACTCACAAAGCAATCCTGTCATTACTTTTCCACAATTTGCTGACCCTTTCTGGGATCCAAGGTACTTCCTTCTATGCTGTGGATGTGGTTAAGTAGAATTTTTGTAAATAGAATCTTTTCAAAAATATGTCTGGGCAGTTGCTATTTAAAGGCAAAAGATAGCAAATGTTTATCTGGCAAAATAAATAATCATCTCCTATTTTACCGGTTTCTAAAGGCTGAATCAGAAAAAAATCTTTTGGAAGAGTGGTACAGTCCTTCAGCATCATTGTTCAGTGGACAAAATCTTCCCTGAGTACTTTTCCACTTTCTCTAGCTTCCTGAGGGAAACTCTAGATCCACATCTTCCTGCCTATTCGTGAGGACTTCTTACCCTCACTACTCCCACCCCAGATAGGCCCCTTCTGATCTGTACACTCTTATGGGAAAAGCTGCCTGTTCTGAATCTCCTTCCCTCAGTCTGCTATTCTTTGCAAATCTGATGAATGTTAGTGGATTAAATTCTTATGAGAACATTTGGTGAAGGCTTTGGGGGAACTAGTACTTTAACCCAAAGGAATGTTTGTAATGATCTAATGGAATTGGAGGAGGTACTTCCGGCTTAGAAGGTTTTCCAACAGCTCCCCACACTGGACATGAGTTGAGCAAATTCTAAGTGCAAATGTATTATAGGTACTCTAAGTTCCATCATGAAAGAGGTTCAGAGAATAGCAAAAAAAAAAGCCCTCTGTACTGGAAAAATAATTTAGGAGAAAAAGTGAAAAGAGTTGGGACTCTGCAAGGTGGGGAAGAGAATGCTGGAGAGGAAAGATTAACAGTAACTTAAAATACATCCAATAGAAATATATGTGAGCTGCATGAGTAATTTTAAATTTCCTAGTAGCCATATTAAACAATGTAAAAGGAAATAGGTAAAAACAATTTGAATAATATGTTTTATTTAATCCAATATATCTAAATGTTATCATTTCAATATGTAATCAATACAAATTATTTTAATGAGCTACTTTATGCTCTTCACACTAAGTCTTAGAAAGCCAGTGTGTATTTTACAGTCAAGCATTTCAATTTGGACAAACCACGTTTCCTGGGTTCAGTGATCTCATGGGGCTAAGTGGCAATGTAATGGACAGTGCGGGTCCAGACCCTAAATGAGGCTGCTAGGAGGTGTATCCATGAGGAAGAAACAAGAAGGAACTTAAGCTGGGCAGGTGAAGGCAGCTATACAAATATGGAGGCCTGGGTACCACCACTTTTAAGATTCTGACTTCACGGGTCTGGGGTTGGGCCCCAGCATTAGGAGTTTCGAAAAGCTCCCCAGGTGATTCTAATGTGTAGCCAAGGCTGAAAGCCACTGAGCTAGAGGAGGCATTTCGCCGAAGTGAGAGAACTTCCACATTAAAATGAAAACTTTGACTGGGGGATGGGGGGGTTCATCATCTCTTGTGTCCAAATTTAAGAACTGGAAGGAAACTTTCAGTATCATGGCGTCTTCCATCTTGTTTTACAAATGATGGAAGGCCAGTACTGGGTATTATTATTTGGTGTTTATAGATGATTTTGTTTGCTTATTTGCTTGCTTACATCCTCGATATCTCCCTCCCACTTTTTCTTTCTTTACCTAGAAGAGATTTTTTAAACTCACTTCTGTCTGGATTGAACTTGGGGGTATGTGCTGATGATTCCAAAGCCCCATCCAGTTCTGAGTGGCCATGGTTATCTTCTCCTAGGCTGACTGCAGGAATCTTTACGTATGACAGTGCCACTGGGTACACAGGATGAAGAGCGAAGTCCCCACCTTAGAACTGCCTATGAGAGGACCTCTGTCCATTCCCTGATTGCCATCCTCCTTCCCATTTCTCTGACACAGAGAAGGGTTTAGACCTGTGGGTCTGATTTATAACCCATATTTTCAGGGCTGAAGCATTTTCTCGAGTTCCTGGTAACATAATGGGTGATTTCTGCCAGCAAGTTAAATATTTAGAAATAAAAAGACATACTCTACTGCCCAATAAGAGCAGTTTTAATGAAGGTCATATATGGGGTCCAATGTGTTAGACAGAATCCTGTGTATAGTTGATATGTAAATGTCATCACGTAGGGAGAATTGAGTACATAGGGTGCTGTCACCCCCAGAGAGGATGGCAGGATCGGTGCTGAAAACAGACTTTGTCAAGAGCTCAGATAACAACCTTCTCACTTAGGATACCTCGACCCCTTCAATACCTCTTTCATAGAACAGTAAATCACTCTCTCGCTGCTTCTTGTCTCTAAAAGTGGGTCATCTTCAGTGCTTGCCTTTCGGTTTCTGGGAAATGTCTATTGTCTTCTATCCTCTCCTTTAGCAGCAACGGCCAAAAATAATGAAATAGACAGAGACTGGCCACTCAGGTCATTGAAAGAGCAAGCGGAATTTTGTCCTTTGCTCCTTAAGGCTTTGCAGTTGATTTGTATGGGACCAGGTTTGTACCAGGAGAGCACAGGAACAGGTTATTATTTAGCTTATTATTCTCTGGTTCTAATAGATGTATAAACCAAAATTCTTAAGAATCTTCTCCAAATTCCTTTAAAAAAAAGCCCCCAAACCCATGGTAATAGCTGTTTGGGGCCCCTTTCTGAGGATCCCAGGGGAGGTTCACTGGTGATAAATGCTGGAACCCCAGAAGAGAACAAATTGGTCTCACAAGCAGCCAGTGACAGCCTTTCTAAATACAGCTGCTTTCTTCATTAGAAAACTAAAAATAGCCCTGATCATTGCAGGCTGGTTTCACTTTAAACCTTCTGCCACATTCATTTGTCTATTTCATTCAGGGTTTCTGCAAGTCTATGACACTGTGATACTATTTCAGCTGAAAAGTGCATTGAAGAAATGTTTTCTCTCCCTCCCCCATGTTCACTCCAGATGTCCCCAACTCTCCAACACTGTTTGCTATTAGGAGAACTCACGGGAATCTTCCGGCATCCTTCCCATTCCCATCTGCTTCACTCATTTTTGGAAAAATAAACACCATCCACGTTGCAAAAGCAAGAATCAATTATTAGGGTTTTTTTTTTTTTTTTTCCCAAGGAAATGTTCATTACATGTCTGATTTTCTATGGACAGCTCATGAAATATTGAGTACAACTACCCTTTCCAGCTGATGTAGGATTTTACTAGATTCTCTGCTCAGACTTAGTTTGAAGAGACATTTTCACCCCTCTGGGAACTGGCGGACTCTGTGGCCGCTGGCAAAGCCAGCTTCCTTTCTAGCTTTAAGAATAATAAGGAAACCCACTGTGGGGGGCAGCCTATGTGAGGTCAGTCTGTGGCAATCAGGGAAAATGTATGCTTAGTCCCTGCCCTTCCCTATCTTGCCTCCCTAAGGAAGTTGTTTTGCATTATGCATGGAAGTGGCACCATAATGATAGGTAGGTGGGTCCCTTGTGAGGTCTACAGCAGTCTGGTCCCGTTATCTTTCCTCCTTTCAGCATCCAGGGTATTGAGGGAATGGAATACAAAAGGGGAAAAAATTGGAGGAAGAGCAAAAGAAATCAACCAGCTGCTTAATGCTATCCATTTACAAAAGGTCCATTTACGAAATGGGCTTACAAAGCCATACCAGGAATCATTTATAATTAAAATATGGAAAATAAACCTCAACCCTAAATCCGATCACATTGCATATACCCTTGTATATATAAAAGTATGATTTTAATGGCTTTAATAGAAATGAAAATCCTAAAGATGAGAGCTAATGTTGCTATGGAAACTTTTACATGTCTTGACTGCAGAACTCTTAGTTTAAATTTGCAAACTTAGTATCACATTAGCTTTTTTCACATTGGATTTCTGGTTGGTCTTTTAAGATAAAAGGAGAAAAACTACATGTCATACTAGTACTTCTTGTTATACTCACAGCCAAAGGGGAGAGTGGTTTATCATCATTTGACACTTTTTTTTTTTTTTTTCTGTCTGCACAGGGAAACCTCCATCAAGGAGCCTACCTAAGGGCTACGCAGGTTGAAGATTTTAGAGTCAAGCATGATTAATTCAGTGCCAACATTTTCAAAATTTGAATGATCTCCTTTTCTCATAGAATTAGATGTCCAAAGTCTGAATCAATAGGCAGGGGGGTCGTGAATTTAAAAACCCAAATTGTACAGAGCTCAAAGCCCTAGCAAGAGTAGAAAAAGCTCTGAACTCAGCACTCAAAGGCATGGTGATGCCTGAAGCTTGTGCTCATTTGCTGCCACCACGCATGGCACTAGGCAGTTGGGCCCTTCGTGAGTAAAAGCAATGTGAAAAGAATGCCATTTGGAGAACTGCGCAATGATCATTTGGAAGGCTTGAATTCCCTGTCCCCCCTCTTTCTCCATCATCTCCTCCCTTACTCTCAGCCCAGTCTCAGCTAGGGGGTAGGGCAAACTTTGTAAGCTTTAGAATCAGGTGGGCCTGAATATAAAGTGAGCTCCACCGTGGGGCAGGTTATTTAACTTCTCAAATACTGGGTACTATACCTGGCACACAGCAGGCTCTCCATAAATATGTTCTCCTCCAGCTGAAAAGTGGGCACCATCTTTGGGGCCAGGAATGGGCAAACTAGATCCAGGCTGCATCTACTGAGTCCTTGTGAAGTGGTCATAAACTCTTCTCCCATCTCTACTATTACATATTTTGATTGTTTTCACCTAAATCAATCCATTTACTCTGAAACTCATTCACCTGTGCTGTGATGGCCTCGTTTTGGTCCCTGTTCTATTCTCAGTGCCTTGCATGAGGCCTGCATAATACGTATTATATGCTGGTGTGAGACATGGGGGTATGAGGCATGTGTAACTTGGGAGGGGGGCTCTAATTTAAAATTTTTTTAAATACAGAATCTGGTTCAGGGCTGAGGAAGGAGTCCATGCAAGTGTGGTGCCCTGAAACTAAAGCTTTGTAAGCACTACATTAAATCTACCCTTGTCTGAGGAAGAGAACCGGGTCCTGAGAACTGTTAATGAATGATCACCTGCCTTTTTGTGACCTTGTATGGTGCTGGCACCTTGTTTTGGTCCTATGACAATTCAATTTAGGTCTGTTACTTGAGATGCTGACAAATGGTGAGAAACCATCATACCCACAAAGTATGTCCAGATGGTGTGAGATGGATAGCTATGAGACAGTGTCATGGGAAAAATTCATAATGTGGCTTTTATCAATAACCTACGTATCCATCTGTTGGGGCCACCATAACAAAATACTACAGAATGGGTGGCTCAAACAACAGAAATTTACTTCTCACAGTTCTGGAAGTTGGGAAGTCTGAGATCAAGGTACTGGACAATTTGATCTCTGGTGAGAGCCACCTTTCTGGCTTATAGATGGGCCCCTTCTCATTGTGTCCTCACATGTCCTTTCTTCTGTGAATTCCCAGGGAGGTGGGGGAGGGAGAGGGAGAGAGGGAGAGAGGGAGAGGGAGAGAGGGAGAGGGAGAGGGAGAGGGAGAGGGAGAGGGAGAGGGAGAGGGAGAGGGAGAGGGGGAGGGGGAGGGGGAGGGGGAGGGGGAGGGGGAGGGGGAGGGGGAGGGAGAGAGAGAATCTTGTCCTTTTCTATGAGGCCACCAGTCCTACTGGATTAGGGCCCCACCCTTGTGACCTCATTTAGCCTTAATTACCTCTTAAAAACCGTATTTCCAAATACAGTCACATTGGGGGTCTGTGGGCTTCAGTGTATGGATTTTGCCTGGGATACAATTCAGTCCATAGCACTTATTGGGCCAACTTCTCTGGCTTCCTCTCTGGCTCTCATTTGAGGAGTCACCTCTTTAGGCTTCAATACACTCATCAGACCTGAGGATAATATTAGAGCAGGGTGGGGTAGAGTAATTACCTCCAGGAAGTAGGATCAAATGGCACCCTGCACAGAGCAACTTTCCCAGCAGAGTGTTGAAAGGAGGGACCAGGCATGTCACAGAGAAATGATTTCCTTGGCCTCTGATGAAGCTGTGTTTCCTTCCCTTTCCTGCTTTTTCTCTTTCATATTTTATTCCTCTTTTTTCTTCCTTCCTTCCTTCCCATTTTCCTTTTCTTCCTTTCTGTCTCCATTTTTAATAGTATACAGTCAGACACAGTGGTTCTTGGCCCTCTTAGGGATGGTTATCTGCTTTTGATTATCCCAAAATGAAAGGGTTGACTTATGGGTAAGGAGCAGGGAGGCAGAGAGAGCTGAATAGATGGGAGGGTGGCGGGAGGTCGGGGTGGTGTTGGTGTAAGATCCGAGAAACTACTGCGTTACCCCACGGCAGGGAGGAAAGAGGAATGACGGTGTGAAAGCGGAGTGGTAGGTGCCAGCACAGAGCAAGAAATACCCCAGGTGATAACTTTGGGTCTCAATTTTCTCATCAGTACAAAAAAATAAAAAATGAAAAATGCTGAAGCAGAAAATCCCCAAGGTGCCCTCAATCTCTGCTATTCTGTACCTCTGTACCTCTTTCTACCTTACCTTACTGGGAAACGGCATTGATAAATAAAACGCTTTGGGTGCCTGGTTAAGAAAATCATTATGCAAATTCAACGTATTGCTCAAATTAATTCTAATGAGGTTCAGGGGGAAAAACAAGTAACAACCAAAACTCTTTAATAAAGTGTTCTAAAAAGAAAAAAAGAATTATCGCCCACTTCTGCACTTCCTGCTTTTGGCAGGGACTCGAAGTGGAAATCTGAAAACACTGTGAGACAGTCTGTTCTCATGGTATTTCTAGCTGAGAACAGGAAGGAGGGGAAATCTCATATGAGTGAGAGAGCCTGTTTTTCAGTGATTAGCAGGCCAAAGAAGTTTCCCTGGGCAATCAAGCTTGACAGCACCTCTAAAAGTTCTACCTTTATCTGGTCAGCAGAACAGATTTTCCCAGGAGCCCCACCACAATCACCAAGACCCAACTCTCATCCACCATTGTTGCTGACTGGCTATTCTCCCCGAGGCTAGTGTTAGGTACTGGAGACCTGGATATGAGCCGTGTGGCCCCTACCCTTCTGGAGCACAGAGCAAAGTTGGAAGGATAAGGCATCTATAGATGACAAATAATTACAATGCTAAGCAACATATGCTGAGTGCTAACTGTGCCATGCACACGATGCTAGGAAGGAGCCTTCCACACGCTGCACAAAATTCCTTATTGGTTTGTTTTTGCTCTCTACCTCACCACCGGGCTCTCACCACTCGTTGCTGGCATATTCTGCACCTTTAGGCATAAAATGTTTCTTAGTTCCTTTAACTCTTTTGCCCATCTTGAGTCACAACAGACTGCCTTGTGTGTGATGCCGATGAGTCACTGAGGCTGAATCCTGTTCACATACGTATGTAATGATTAATGCACACTGATTGGCTAGGCGTGCTAGAACCAGAAAAATCCCGAAGTCTAGACTAGTTGCATTGTCCCTAATTACCTGCCAGACGGTTACGTGCACTGGTGTATAAGGCTACAGCAGACACTCCAGGGAAACGCCCTTGGTCACCATGACTCCAACTGAGTCTCATAAATCACCTAAGGTGTATGTCAATGGCATCTTTACGACCAGGGCCACTTGAGGGCTCCGGGGGAAAGGTGAGTTTTCCCACCCTCATCCCACCCCCAGAGACGAATACGGGAATCCCCCATCTGAGAGCAATTCTCTCACTTACTGAGTGGCAAACTTTCCTGGAAAAAGATATAAATTATCTGATTTTCTCTTTGAAATAACGTAATGGTGAGGATTATGTGCTGAAAAAGGAACTAACACTCAGTGTTTTGTTGAAATGACCACCATTACCATCTTTAATCAACTATTTATTTACACCTGGGTGATATGCCTATAAAAATGCTTATAAAAGGGTATGTAAATTAAAAGATATAGTTGGAGGCCATCACCTTGAATTTACTGTAATGTTTTAACCTATGTGACTGCTTTGTGCCCACAACAGGTGAGAGGTTGAGGGAGGTGTTGGTGGTGGCATGGAATTCAGGATTTCTCTGGGTTAATTTTGTACGGATTTTTGAGAAAACCTGGGATCACTTCAGGGGCTTTTATTTATTTCCTGTTAGGAATACGAAAATGTATTAGACACAGACTCAGCCATCAAAAGAGCATATGATCCACTGAGTAAGGCAGAGACCCAAATAATACAAAATAGGTAAGAGGACATTGGGTAGGGAACTCTGTAAAATGGGAGTTGAGTGTAGAATGTGATCATCTCCAATGTCACAAATTAAAACGCCTGTATAAGGTTATCCTTTTATAAACATTTTTTTAATGCAAGTTCATTGCAGGAAATGTATAAAATAGAGAAAGGCACAAAGACAAAAGTAAAAATCACTCCTAATGTCACCTGGTGAAAAACACTGTAAAATGTCTCTGAATGTCATTCTAGTTACTCTTCTATGCAGGTCTACTGGAATTATATTGTATACTGTTTTACAAACTGTTCTTTTCCTTTAACAATATGCTGTGAAATATACTGTGCTTATTTTCCCCACATGATTTTATGTCCTTCTACACTGTGATGTGTACTGGTTGCGTAATATTTTGTCCCACAGATGCAATGCACTTTCCTATCCCATCTGCTAGAGTAGGCCATTAAGATTGTTTTCAGTGTCCCACTAATATAAACAATGCTGTGATGAGCATCTTTGTATATAAATATCTGTGCACCTTGCTGATTATTTCCTCAGGATAAATTCCTTAGATGTGGGATTGCCAGATTATAGGTATGGAAATCCAAGCCCAGCAGCATGGCTGATACGGTGATTAGAAAACAGACAAGATGAGAAATTAACCCGCTTATTTCAGAGATGCTTGTTTTTCATTTTGATTCCTTTATACTGTGTAAACACAGATCCTAGAGATAAAAATGGTCATCCTAGGTCTGCCAGCAGAAAGCTTTCCTAGATTTTGGCCTGCCATTTTATCAACACTAGTAACTTTACTCTGAATTTGGCTGACACAACTTTTTTTTACCTGCCTTTAAAATGCATGAACAGACCCTTCCTTACCTTCAACTTGTTGTCTTTTGATTCCTTAGTGCATTGGTACTTCACAGGGTCAAAAATCACAATTCTAGCTGATATGTCATCAAACTCAAAACCAAACAATGAATTTCATAATACACCCACAGTGTCCAAGAAAAAAAAAGAAAAGTTTTATCTCAGCTATACACATGGAGGTATTAATTTTAAAAAGCAGTTACAACTTCCACTAGAGCTCTCCATGTTGGTCATTATATTTAGGGCAAAAACATCATTTGACTACGGGCTAAGGATACTGATATTTTCACAAACATACTGGAAGATATGCATCTGAAATGAGGTGGCCAAAGGCACCTAACTCATCACTTTTTAGAGGTCTGCTTCCAGTATTGTCAGTTTATGAAATCCAAAAGTAATTCCGTATTTTCCACTTTAGGATCTCAACACTCTCATTTGTTTGTTCAGTCCCTTGAACAGCTATTGTCTGAGTGCCTATTCTGTACCTTGAACATGACTCAGCTGATGCCCTCAAAAGCTCATAATCTCATGCAGGAGCGGGTAAGTAAAAAAGGTGTCATAGTTATTAGGACAGGAATAAAATGTACTGATGGATCCCTTTCCCTCTTTTCCACTTTCTCCCCTTTGCTCTACCTCCTCTGAGTGTTCCACTCGCTGCCTCTCCCCTCCCTCACATCAGTTAATTCCAGGAAGGACCTGCACCAGGGGTTAACAGGGAGTGCAAGATGGCAGCAGGGCATTCTGCGGGGCTGGCTGGAGCCAGGGGACCAGGAAGCACAGGCTGCAGCAGGCTCCCTGGTGCAGCCCCGCCCTGAACATTTGTGGAGCCTGGGGCCAGAGCACAAATGGAGGCCACTTACCATCTGCGGAAACACATAAAAGTTGTAAATCAAATTAATAAGCTGTTAACTAAAATACAGCTTCAGATGGACAAAATCGAAAAAATATGTGGAAAGCTATGGTTTTGTATGATAAAAGTTGGAAGACTATCAAGCAACTGGATATAATTATTGCTGTTCATATATGCATGTTCTGTTGATGGGTTGGCAATGTTTGGATAAGAATGAAAGGATACATACACTCCGGAGAAAACAGTGATTGTCTCTGGGATTGGGACTGGTGGCATGAAGAGGGGTCTTTTACTTATTGGCTTAGGTAACTTTTTAAAGACATGATGAGAGTATGGGTAATTTTATTTTCTTTTTATCTGCTTTTCTCTATTTTTCAAATTTCTAAAATAATCATATGTTGCTTATGTAATTTGACAAAAATTTAAAAAGGAAGAAAAGTCAAGACTAGAAAACTGTTCTAGGATAGGAAACTGTTTCATTAAGCTGAATTCCTAGAAAAAGACTGTATTTCAGTCTTTAGGCTTATATGACTTAAGGAGTTGACTAAAATTAACCCCAGATACACCGAACTTTTTTCTTCAAGAGCTCATGGGGGAATTGGAGAGGTGCTCCACTATCAAAAAATGACAGAGAATATATTTTAAAAAGAACATGCACAGCCATAGAACTTATTGTCTGACTTTTTAAGGCATATTATTTTTACAAATAATCAAATGTTTCTTCTTCAATGAGCTCAGACATTTCAGGATTATTTCTATAACAAGATGTCACATTTACTCAGCGATTCCAGCTTCTCAAAGTGCTTCATGTTAGTCCTTTCACTTTTATCCTCACAATAACCCCACCACATAGGGAAGATGTCATCCCATTTTCCAGGTAAAGAGAACAAGGCTCAATATATTGCGATTTGGGCCCACATGTTACAACTAGTTCCCAGTGGAACCAAGACCGGAGCATAGGTCTTTTGGATCTGAGTACAGTTCTCTGGCTACTGCTGTTAATAAACTTACACAATGAATTTTCTGGAAAGTACACTTATTTCTCAGAAATTTTCGTAAATGTCCCCACTCTTGTTTTTCCTTGGTTAAGGGCACTTATCTTTAAAAGTCTGCCAAAATTTCTCTATGAGCTACTAAAGAATACTCAGCACACTTTTAAGAGATGCCTGACTCCCTGTAAGTAATTCCACAAATGAGGATCTTTATCGACAATGCTAATTAGTGCTAAGTACCTTTAGAGGTGCCTTCCAGGCTAATGTCCAAGGATGCAACACATGGGGGAGGAAATTATAATAACCTCTCCCTCAGGGACTCAGCTGATGTTTTGTGATGGTGAGAGATCAAAAGATTATTTTACTCAGTGCTTAAAATATGCATAAGTACTATGTTAGTATTATTTTAAGATAGACAGTATCTCATTGACAATCTATTTTTTCAACTGGGATTATTTTGCAAGAGCAAACATTTTACTCATACTCTAGAAAAAGTACACTTTTAAAAGATAATTTGGATGAAATGGATGAAAGGGGTCAAAAGGTACAAAGTTCCGGTTTAAAATAAAGTCATCTACAGCATGGTGATTACAGTTAACAATACCGTATTGCATATTTGAAAGTTGCTAAGAGAGTAGATCTTAAAAGTCCTCATCACAAAGAACAAAAATATTTTTGTAACTATGTACGGTGACAGACGTTAACTAGGCTTATTGCAGTGATCGTTTTGCAATATATACAAATATTGAACCATTATGTTGTATAAGTTAAAATTTAAATTTAGAAAAAGAAGAGGAAAGCAGAACGAATAGTAAAAATGTCAGGAAGAGAATTAAAGGAATATAAAACACCTCTTTGTGGACGTAAGGAAGAAGGTCCAAGGCAGGTAGTGCGTGCCACTGGGCCATTCCTGAATTTTAGTTCCGAGAGCTGGAGTCACCAAGGTGATAGGTGTGCTCCTCCGGCATGCAGACCTTTGCCTGCCTTTGTTTATAATGCCCGGCAAGTGAAAGGGCATCCTGTGTTACCACCTAGAAATAGCCAACTTTACAGTCTAGGGACACTCTTCAAGTCCTGTGTGATGGTCCCAGGATGGGGCACTGATTGGGCAGAAGGAAGAGTAAGATAATAACGAAGATCTGGAGAAGCTGTCCTTGTAACTCTGCTAATGACCTCAACACTAACTCCTTGGCCTTTTTTGCCAGCATGGGTGCTCCCTGATGGAAGTATTCTGGGATGTACCTGGCTTCTGTGCTTGTCTGTCTGAAGGTGAACAGCATTTTAACTGTAAGAATATGATTTTTGCCTCTGAAAGATTGAAGATAAAAAATTAGAAAACATAGACACCAGACCTCTCTCTCCCTAGGACAGAATTCGCCAGTACTTAGGCAAATACGTTTTATTCCTATACATTCATTTTATTCATATCCTCATCATAATTATGTTGATACATTACTATAACTAACCAGTCCTATTGGAGAAATTAACAGGCTCCTCAGAGCCTTAGAGAAGGACTGCCTGCTTCTTCCATTCACTGATTTCATGCCACCTTCGACCACGGTAGCAAAATAATTACAGCAAAAAGCCACCAGCAGATCCTAGCATTTGCAGGGCAGGGTCATAATTGAACAAAAACTGTTAAGAAGTATGAGAAGGTCAGCTTTCCACTGCCCTTAGCATTTATGTAACACCAGGGAAATCTTAGCACATCTGTTATTTTAAGTGGGCACCAGTGATTCGGAAAGCTAAAAGCAGCTGTATCTAGGCCTTTTAAAGTTTTCTTAGCCATTGACTCATGTTTTATCATAACCCTTGGTTGCTGGCAACCTGACTTTTAGCCAAGCAAACAATAAACTGAGAGCATAAACAAAACTGGTCCCTCACTTTTTTATAGTTGAGGAATCTACTTAACAAAATCTATAAATTTCCACGGACATAAATCCCTGAGCACTACCTTGCAGCTGCTTAAAAATCTAACAACACCAGGAGTTACCCTTCCGAGCAGGCTGTAAACCTAAGCAGGGTGACTTTGTATAATAGATACAGTCTGCAGGGAGATTTAAACATGATTATAAACAAGAGGGAGGGGGTATGGGGACATAGGTATATGTATAGCTGATTCACTTTGTTACACAGCAGCAACTAACACGCCATTGTAAAGCAGTTATACTCCAATAAAGATGTTTTAAAAATAAATAAATAAATAAACATCGTTATAGTTCATAACTGTAACAACACAAAGCCTTATTCCCTTAATCAGAAAATCTGCGTTTCAGGTGCTGAAGTTCAGTGGGGCGGGGCAGGGGTACTGCCGCTCCATCCGCCAGGGTTGCCTGACAACCTACCTTCTGTGGATGAACAGCCTTGCAAAGTAGGTACGGAGGTCTAGCTCTCTTTGTCCCTGTGTTCTACAATTTCCAGGAAGCTGGCTTTCCACACTTCTTTGAGAAGGGCAGGTGGAAATCTAGGAGGCCGGCGTTGAACCTTAAAGCTGACACCGCCAAACCTCAAAGCCAGCCCAAGATTTCACAGGGGCAGAGAGGGCCGTGGCAGAAACACAGCCTGGTAGGGGTGCCAGGACAGCTTCGTGGGAGGGCTCTTTTCCCAGACCACCCCAAACGAATAAAGAAGCGAGCCTGCTGTGCAAATGTAGCGTTAGGATAAGTCTCCTACCCCCTCTCACCAGATTGTCTCTCTTTAGTTCTACCCACAAAGACATTGCGTGGTTAATAGTAAAAAACAACAAAAACAAAAAAAACCTGACTTGTATAAAGTTATTGGCAGATGTCCCAAACCTTGACCTCCACCTAGAATTTCCTAATGACATTCAGTAATAGAATAAGCCAGTCTGAGGAGTATGGTATGCATGTGTATTAGGCTAAATCTAATTTTCAGTGACTAATCCATCTGAGCTACGCAGCTCACATTACGGGGGATGGAAGTCTGAGCACTGCGTATTTAGAGACTCAATAAAATGTGTTACGTAATGAATCATGGGGACATAATGCCCTATGCAACAGTGGTGAATTCAACACTGGCAATCCTTCACAGAGCTCCCAAGCCGGGGAGGGAGAAGAAAAGAGAAAGAACTCTTTGATAGAAAAAAAAAATTCCTCCACAATGCGGTAGGATCAGACCAGAGGGGCACCCAACTCAGGCATGCAGAAACTGGAAAGACTTCTGGGAGGAGTCCTATGGAAGTGGGACCCTGAAGCATGTGTAGGCGGCAGCGATGGGAGTGGGGGAATGGGAGGAAGAATACTGCAGACAGAGGTGAGGCCAGGTTTAGATGTCGGTGGTGAGACCCCACGAAAAAGCAGTCAAGACACCATCAGTCACCTAGGGCTTTGCAAAGTCTTGTGAGATTTGGGCTTGATCCTAACAGCAATGGGGGCCGTTGATGGGTTTAAGCAGATCCGTGATATGATCGGATCTGAATTTACAAAACATCATTCTCCATTTGGAGCCGATTTCATATTGAGACTCTCTACTTAATATTTTGCAAATGATGACTGCAGCCGGATACATTACTGTCTTTGTGTAACACGGGAGTATACTATTGGCATTATTATGTAACTCATGCTGTCATGTTTTAAATGACCCCAGTGCATCTAAAACAGTAATAATTGTTATTATTTGATAAATCATAAGGTCATACAGGAAGCAAACAGTAGGGTCAGAATTGCAGTGCTGGCTGTTAAAGGGACTTCAAATTCGGACAAATTAATTAGGAATGATGAGGATAGAAAACTTAGTGACATTGGCATATCTTCATTTTATTGAAGAGTCTTGTGGAAAAAGTCATCTAAAACTATTAAGAAGGTTCAAAATTAGCTTTGTATCGAGGATGGAAAAATAATTCCCCAGTACCGTTGAACTGGGGATAGCATCTGGACAATTCAGCCCGTGGCAGAGCTGACCTACGTAATAATACCACAAGCCCACACAGGATTTTTTTGTTGTTGAATTTTAAAATTTAATTTAAAATTTATTTTTTATACAGCAGGTTCTTCTTAGTTATCTACTTTATACATATTAGCGTATATATGTCAATCCCAATGTCCCAATTCATCCCCCCACCACCGCCCCCTG
This sequence comes from Delphinapterus leucas, assembly GCF_059928025.1. Taxonomy (NCBI): domain Eukaryota; kingdom Metazoa; phylum Chordata; class Mammalia; order Artiodactyla; family Monodontidae; genus Delphinapterus; species Delphinapterus leucas. The sequence continues at coordinate 13,031,221 of NC_143138.1, forward strand.
CCACTTTCCCCCCTTGGTGTCCATACGTTTGTTCTCTACATCTGTGTCTCTACTTCTGCCTTGCAAACCGGTTCATCTGTACCATCTTTCTAGATTCCACATACATGCGTTAATATACGATATTTGTTTTTCTCTTTCTGACTTACTTCACTCTGTATGACAGTCTGTTTTACCCCAGTTAGACAACTGAAGTTGCTTCTCCAGTGTGTTATGAGCCTTAGTTAATTTTATTAGTGCATGCCCCTATTTGAGAAATCACCTATCATCTCCTAATCTCACGTGTGATGTTTGCTTCAGAGGAAGATAACATTGCGCTTTTGTTAATTGCCTGCTTATCTGGGCTGACATTTCTAAACCCACACAGAAAGCCCATAACTTTCTGTTCAAGAATATTTTAGTGCAGCTAAATGAGCATATAACTGTTGACATACTGTATAACAAAAGGGTTGACACACATTACTCTGGAACCAGTGATGTAATCTCAGATGGTGTCACCTTACAGAGCTCAGGTGTCCTTAAAAAGAATCTGCCTCTTCCCGAACTCTCATGAATTTCTACAATCCTGTTCCTCAGAAATCTAGAGGCCTGCTAAGTGGTAACAACCGAAATGAGATGCTGTCACATGGGAATACTAAGCGAGATAGTCTAAAGAAAGCAAAGAACTTCCTCGAGAATAATTGGATTAAACGTCTTGTTCATAGAACAGACTTGATCTGGAGAGGCAGACAAAATTGATTTTTATGTAGCTTCCTAGCTGTGCCTGCAGAAACCAAGCTCTCCCCACACCCGCTCCTGCAGCAGTTGTGATCATGACATGACAGTCCTCTCTCTCCCCTCTTTAGCTCTGGTTGTGGCTCAGGCTGCAAATAAATTGCTAACATTTAAGTGCATCTGTTGCAAAGACAGAAGCTCAGAGGACACTGGGGAAATTTCAAACCAAATTTCAGGACTGAGCTCATAAAAGCATGCACCATCTGTGGAATTTTGCTCATATGCATCGCTATAATGGGGGGGGACAATAGACAGGGGGGAAAAAGAGAGCGATAAAGGATTGCATAATAACTGGCTTTAAAACCGAAGTCTCTCTTTTCAGATCAGTTCATAGGGGGTGTTTGGGCCAGGCAGGATCCCAAATACCTCTTCTCACCCCAAGAGCTCTGCCCCATGGGGACTTAATTGCATGAATAGGTTACCTCCAATTTACTGTGCCCCTGTGTCTAAACACATCCCCCGCCCCATACTTTACTCGTGCAAGGACTCAAGACTCTCCATCTTTCCTCCTTATGGTTTACTTGAGACAGAGGCTGAGTCTAGCTCTTTCTCTCCGATCATCCATGTGGCAAAACAAAACCAACCCAGATCATTTTTGGTTAAGTCTGTTATATTGCTATAGTGCAGGGAAAGGCAAGTTCCTTCAGAATCCCTTTAGAGAGGACTGAACTCATGGTCTAACAAGCTTTTCATTGTTTGTGATTTTCATTTCCCTCCACAGTTTAGGGCACTTTGGAAAAAAATTTCTATTCAGCACTTCTCCACTCATAATTCAGGAAAAAAAGAGTTATGAGGTATAATAAGGATAATTAGCTCTGACTGAAGATAATAAGCTTGCATTATAGAGCCGCTCTACTGAACACACTCTCCATTTATCGTTTTGTGTACTCTCTGTCAAGGCTAATTACGACTTCTGTAATTACTAACCTGTTGAAAGAACAAAGGAAAGTGCAATGCAGTACTTAAATAAATAACAGTTTCTTCCAATATCATCTCAATAAAACTCTTTTAGAACAGAATCTATCCTTACAATCTTACAGTTAAAAACTGCTGTGGTTTGTCCTCAAAAGTGTGATCAGCTATTAGAAGGTTGGTTTTTGGTGTGTATGTATGGAAGTGAGGGTTGAGTTCCTTTCATTTAGATTCTTGTAAAATAAAGATCTCTGGGAGCGATGATCTCCTGCTTAATAAGGTTCAACACTGATGTAACATGTTTCCTTTTCATTAATTTGTTAACCCTGGTGCAGTGAGGGAACAAGCCCGGTGTAAATGGCCACATGCTTCCCGTTAATGTGTCTTAATCCAGACCAGCAGATACTTGTCTTCTCCCCCAGCAAAGAGATACCGTGGATTATGCCCAACCAAAGTGGAGAAATATGGAGACAAATATAGTTCTCTCTTTTTTCTAGGGGTGATGCACATTAGGAAGTTTCAAAACACAGGAGGATGCAGAGAAAAGGGAGCCCTCCTACACTGTTGGTGGGAATGTAAATTGGTGCAGCCACTATGGAGAACAGCATGGAGGTTCCTCAAAAAACTAAAAATAGAACTACCATTATGATCCAGCAATCCCACTTCTGAGCATATATTCGAAGAAAACAAGAAAAAATAATTCAAAAAGGTACATGCACCCCAGTGTTTATAACAGCATTATTTACAACTGCCAAGGAATGAAAATGACTTAAGTGTCCGTCAACAGATGCATAGATAAAGAAGATGTGTGTGTTTAGAACAGCATTATTTACAATTGCCAGGGAATGAAAATGACTTAAGTGTCCATCAACAGATGCATAGATAAAGAAGATGTGGTACATATATACAATGGAATATTACTCAGCCATAAAAAAGAATGAAATTTTGCCATTTGCAGCAACTTGGATAGATTTGAAGGGCAATATGCTAAGTGAAATAAGTCAGACAGAGAAAGACAAACACTGTATATTACTTATATGTGGAATCTAAAAAATACAACAAACTAGTGAATAAAATAAAAAAGAAGCAGATTCACAGATAAGAAAAAACTAGTTGTTACCAGTGGGGAGAGGGTAAGGGGGAGGGACAATACATGGGTAGGGAATGAAAAAAAGGGTTACTATGGGGTTACATGAAATCATGTGTGTGAAACCTTTGAAAATTGTAAAGCACAACAGAATTTAAAGATCTCTCATTCAATTAAAAAAGAGAGAGAGAATTCTGGGACCTCAGAAATAGCAGGTTTATACAGAAAGGACTGTCCACACCAGACACACAGAGTTAGATGTCTTTATTCTTCTACCGAAATGGTTTTCCTCCCTTCATCTCTTATGAAAAGATAAAATGAGAAATGTTGTTAAAGAGATTGCTGAATCATTGTCATTCACCGGTGAGGAAATATAGAGAAAAAGGAAGGTTCAAAAATTGAGATGTCATTCTGATTTCCAGAAAGAGAATGAAAGTGACTTCTGGCTAAGATGCTAGAATGGATTATTTATGAGAAGAAGCAGTGACCACGAGGAACTAGCACTGATTCAGTAAGAACAAATCCTGTCAAACAAAATTCATTTCTTTCACGTGTATCAGGCTTGCAGATAAGGAAATCACCTAGACCTGGACCTGCATTCTTAGTCTTTATTTGGACCTTCATTAACAAAGTCACAAAATCACTCACAATAATCTTGTCAAGGGGCTGGCAAAACATTAGTGAATATTATAGTCATTATTACGAGTTATTACAAATAACACTGGAGGTGTTTAGAGAGAAGAAAACAGGGCAATGAAGGATTTGGCAATATATCTATAAGAAACAACAGAAAAAAAGATAGATAAAATCAGATATTTTGGCCAAAAAGAAAATTAAATATATACATGTGTGTGTATATATATAAAATTATGATGTGGAAGGGTGATTAGACTTCTATGTGGCATTGATGAGTAGCACTTGGACCACACTGAGAAGACTGACAGGGACCCAGATTCCAGTTCAACCGTCAAAGCTATCCAAAGACGGAATGGATTGCCTCAGAATGTTCAGTGAATACACTACTACTGCACAAGCCCTGAAGGAAATTTAAAGACCAGATGGATAATTCACTAAAACGACCTTTGCAGTGGCTACTTTACAATAGAATAGAATAGAATTATTATACAGTTTAGAGCACCTCCACGTATCTTCTTGTCTTAAATCCCTTCCAGGCAAGCTGAAGCCTGAGGCTCTGGCCCAGGCAGAGTTTTAGGAGAAGGGGTTGAGCCCATATTGAACTGGTCTTTTTTAGGGCTCCTGGGTATGGATCAAAAAGGGGCTGACTGGGCTTCCCTGGCGGTGCAGTGGTTAAGAATCCACCTGCCAATGCAGGGGACACGGGTTCGAGCCCTGGTCCGGGAAGATCCCCCATGCTGCGGAGCAACTAAGCCCATGAGCCACAACTACTGAGCCTGTGCTCTAGAGCCCATGAGCTGCCGCTACTGAGCCCGCTCGCCACAACTACAGAAAGCCCGGGAGTAGCAATGAAGACCCAATGCAGCCAAAATAAAATAAAATAAATTTATAAAAAAATGGGGGTGTGGGCCGAACACTGCATTTTGGATGAAGGCCATCTTGGGAAGTTCCAAAGTACTTTGGAAAAGATTGTGCTGAAAAGAGTGGCAAAGACGCGTAAGAAGAAAAGTCTGTAGCTGGGGTTGGGTGACACACAGCTAGTGGAATGGAGAGATGGACAAAAATCTACCACAACCTCTGTGGATAGAGGGAGCGAGGCCTTGGGGAAGTCTCCCCTGGACTTGACTTGTCAAAGGCAGGCAGAGAACTCTTAAGGACACCAAGCCAGTTCCAAGACTTTCACATGTTATCTTCATGACTACCCTCTTGGGAGGACAGTGAACACACTCATGTCCTCATTTTTCAGAAGAGGACCTAGGACTCATAGATGTAAAATTTCCACACAGCAGGCCTGAGGCAGAGCCAGGCATACAACAATGGTCTTCTGATTCCAGTGGACTGTATCATGCAAAGGTGGATGTAAGAACACAGATAGCAGATCAACGGTTAACAGAAATAAATGTTTCTTATTTCCCTGGCATCCTCTTGTCCGGATTTCTATAATTTCTGTAGCTGTAGGTAACTCTAAAACCTTATGGATCTCCCCATGGATCCACTTGTAGGCCTACCTTTCTGATATGTTTTCAAGATAGAGTTCATCATGCTACCAATTCCTTTTCCAGACTCTGTTTTAAAATTGTACTAGATGGACATTCATTTGCCCTTGTTTACAACTACAGATGAAAGGAAGTTGTCTCAGCCTCTGAGGAGTTGGACATTTACAGCTACTCATTTGCAATTACACAACTTACAGCTATCAGTCTAAAAGTAAGAAGATGTGTTCCTTATTAGCCTACAGTCAGATTCCGAAAGTGAAGGCTGGGCCTAAGTGTTCCGGAGTAGTTTGGCTTACGAAATCACCTGGGCACCACTGCGTTTATTGTGGAAAGAAAACTCACTCCCACATTTACAATTACATCTTTAAAAGCGAACCATCTGCTGAATCATTTATTGGGGTTAATCAAACATCATCATTAAGAAGCCACTGCTTATCCTTCTGAAAATGATTTTTTAAACTGGTAAAGACAGCTACATATAATAAATTAACAAAAAGCTATAAATATGCAAAGAGGGCAAACTGATCACTCCTAGGCATAAGTTATTTCAAAGGAGAAGCACAATTACTGTTTGTGATCATGAGAAGAGTTACAACCATTCTAAGTCAGGTGCCATGCTCTTTGGATATGAGTCTCAGTTTCCCAGAGGCTGTTGAGGCTCGTGTTGAGTTAGCGGAGGGAGGAAGGAATTTTCTAGCAGAGCTTTCTTCTCACTTTAGTTGAGCATTATTATGAGCTGACAGAGGGGTAAAGAGGCTTATAAGGAGGGGCTCTCAGTCTTAATTCCTGGGATCTTTGTTGTGGCTGTTTCATCGGGGCATTAGGAATTCTTGGAAGACTCTTGTTGTCTAATTTGCCTAGTGTAGGTAATTATGTAACGAGGAAGGTAATTCTGAAAACCTTGTGGGACAAAGGAAATGGCAGTGTTTAGTTTAAACCAAGCTCTCAGAATGGCAAGTTGAACTTCCCTTGTTTACCTTCACCCTGCCTCCAAACACCTTCTTCTTCCCTTTCCATCAATCCCACTCAATAGTCATGTTCTGTTTCAATTTCCAGTTCACTCCAATAGATAACTCATTGCCCCATATCACATTGTCTAATTGACGGAATCTATGAGACTATCTCCTTGTTACTTTATGTTCTGACATACTGTGGGAGATATAAAAATTTGTTAGACACAGTCCTCATCTAGTTAGGAAGGCTATCCTTGTGTAAAAACAGAGCCAATGAGATAATCGGGGAATTCAACGCCAGACAATGGTAAATTTCTGGCACTTGGTACAGACAATCACAGCTATAAATTCAGAAAAAGAGACTCTTTGGGCTCAGGCAATCAGAGGGAGCTTCTTGAAGATGAGATTTGAGTTGAGCCATCCATGGCTGGAGTTCATATAGAAATATATGAAATATATTCATATAGAAATCATGGCTGGAGTTCATATAGAAATCAAGTCCACGAAACTATTCCTGAGTGTTTGATACAAGTGTTACTCAAATGTAGCCATTTAATTGCAAAACGACTCAGCCCAACTTCTACATCCTTAGTTTGTGTGCACTCAACATTCTTTATTATTCCTCTGCGCTCCAGCACGCCTAAACGGACGCGTTAATATAATATCGTGCTGTGATTGTAGCCGGATTCAGGCTGGAAAGCAAAGTCTAGGTGAACCAAGGCAAGGTAGAAACAATAACGGAAAGGTTAACATAGAGGTCATTTCTCTGAAAACAGCTGAGATGTCAGGAGCACAGCATAGAAATCAAAACAACGGCAAGAGAATAAAACTCAGCAGATAAACAGGAACTAGGTGAATCAGCGTGTCAGCAATCATGTAAACATAAGATGCTGGACAAATGGACACCTCAAGACTAAATTTGCCTTCCACGGACAGTCCTATGGACTTTGTGGTGGAGTAAAACTACCATGGCAACAATTGGATAGGCTAGACTCAGAAATAGGGAGTGATTACTTAGGAGAGGAGGTAAGATTATGCTGAAGTGAAGTATATGGGGCAAAACATAAGGGCTGATCTTCATACTTAATGTGCTTTTGGGGTCTCTACTAGCTCATAGCTTTTACTTAGCTCAATTCCAGATAGTAGAGCAAGAAAATATGTGATATATTATATTTAAAAATTGGTTGTGGGGAAAAGTGGTCTTATTGGTCCTGAAACATGCTAAGCTCTCAGAGTGCTGAGATTTGATCTAATCAACACCCCAGGAATGTCAAATGGCTGTGCTGCAACTTCCAGGTCAATTTTTCACATACATCGAACTAGAGCATTCATCTCCTCAATGTAGACAAATTTTATTATATTCAATGAAAATGCTCATGTAAGACCTTTAAAAACCAAGACCTGCATGTTCTTCATGAAAATGTAAGAGTCCCTGACATTTAGGGTAACAGAAGGAGTTGCTCTGATATTCTCTGCTAAATTTACAAGATTTGGCTAAAACCCCAAGCGTCTGTCCTATCACAGTGGAGTATTAGTCACTCTTGAAAGGATTTAGCGTACTGTACTCGGCTGTGTGTGTTAAATGCCATGAACTATATGACTGGTGGGCAGATCCAATTCCCAGATCCAAGCTCAAGCAATTTAAAAAAAATTTTTTTTTTTTACTATTGACTATATATAGTCATTTAGTTAGATTAACTGAGCTGAGATCTAAGCATTCAAATCCTTTGTGAGAGGAAGAGTAGAATGGCAGAAAGGAGTCATAGAGTGCCCATTACAATTAGAACAGTCTTTTAAAGATTGTCTAGCGTAGCATCTCAGAATGATTTCCTGCTGGTTCTGAATGATAGCAGCATGTCACCAAGAGGAAGGTTCTGAGATCATATAATCTGAGGGACATTAAGTTAAGCAAAGCTAAACCAGTTTCTTTGCTGTAGAACTTCTTAGACACTTTCATGTACTAACATGCATTATGAATCCAGAGGGTCACAAGCTTATTTCACTGAGACTCTTTTTCATTTTATGGACATAGTGTTCTAAGAAATATTCACCTACTTCCTTTTCAGAAAAGAAAGCAAGATATAGAGTGGTCGAGGGCTTTGCCTAAAGTTACGAAACTACCTACATACAAATAGCTCTAGGATGATTTACTTGAATGATGGACCACAATGGTGGTATAACACTGCATGAAAAGTGGAGAAAGACAGGGTGGTGGCCATTTCTGAAACACTTATAGGCTATAGATTTGAGTTTTTGAGATGTATTTGGAGAAGAGGCATAGGAACAGAGAAGGCAGTCCTGTGCCAACCAGACTGGGTGAGTGCGTGTGATCTATTGGGCCATGCAGAGCCCTGGGACAAGGCCACAGCTCTCAGCTCCCAGAGAAACTCACCATCAGCTATCTTCATATTGACTATAATCTGCATGGATATTTTGGCCTCAAGAATAGAACTAGATGTATTGACAGATGAATGGATAAAGAAGATGTGGTACATATATACAATGGAATACTACTCAGCTGTAAAAAAGAATGAAGTAATGCCATTTGCAGCAACATCAATGGACCCAGAGATTATCATACTAAGTGAAGTAAGTCAGAAAGAGGACAAATACCATGTGATATCACTTATATGTGGAATCTAAAATATGACACAAATGAATTTATCTACAGACATAGAGAACAGACTTGTGGTTGCCATGGGGGAGGAGAGGTGGGGGAAGGATGGATGGGAGTTTGGGATTAACAGATGCAAACTGTTACATATAGGATGGATAAACAACAAAGTCCTACTGTAGAGCACAGGGAACTACATCCAACATCCTGTGATAAAACATAATGGAAAAGACTATGAAAAACAATGTATATACATGTATAACTGAGTCACTTTGCTGTATGGCAGAAATTAACACAACACTGAAAATCAACTATACTTCAATAAAATAAGTTTAAAAAAACGAATAGGACTAGATGGATTTCCGGGGGCAGTGTGTGGACCTCCAATTAAAAGAGGGCAGTACTCTCTAAAAATGAGCATTTGTGGTAGCTTTTAATCTGGGAAATAGTAACCCAGTGTATATTAGTAATACATTTTTTGTTTGTTTTAAAATTTTCACGGGACTATTTTTCCAAGTATATCTGGAAAAAACACTATTAGAGAAGGACTTCACTTTCCATTAACAATTTTAAGAGGAAAAGTTTATAGTAGGATATGTGACCTACAGATCCCAACGTGTTACATAAATAACACAGGAAACTGCAAAATGTTCTTATGTGAAGTCACTGCACAAGATGCATGTTTAATTAGCACCTACTAATAAAACAGATGCATGTGAAATTATTTAGGGTGACACGTACTATTCTGAACAATACAATATCAGCTCAGGATGCCAAGGGCATGCAACATAACCTGTTTTTAATTGAGCATTTCAGCACCAAACAAAATAAGAGACAGCTTGTGTTTTACATATTTCTGTAGTACATCATTATCCAACAATAAATGCAAAAATAATTTACAGAAAACAAACTTTAAGCAGAAAAAATTTTAAAGGCACAGAACTTTTTTGAATTTAGCTGTTCCACAATTTTATGGGAAAACTAAGCAGTGGATCAATACCACACTGGTTATTTTACTTTTTTTTTTTTTTTTTTTTGCGGTACGCGGGCCTCTCACTGTTGTGGCCTCTCCTGTTGTGGAGCACAGGCTCCAGACACGCAGGCTGAGCGGCCATGGCTCACGGGCCCAGCCACTCCGCGGCATGTGGGATCTTCCCGGACCGGGGCACGAACCCGTGTCCCCTGCATCGGCAGGTGGACTCTCAACCACTGCGCCACCAGGGAAGCCCCACACTGGTTAATTTAAAAGCAAAACTTTAGTACTTTTCTTTTAACTTGACCACATTATTTTCAATAAATTAGAAGAACTACCTTTGAAGAACAGCCCAGAGCATTCCTAAAGATATAACTCTCAAATTCAGAATTTATTTTGACATTGTAAAAACTCAAAAAGGAAGCTTTCTTTTAGATGAAATGGGTTATCTTTCCCTACACACACACACACACACACACACACACACACAGCCAAAGAAATGACTGGCAAATCAGATGGTGGAAAATAGCAGAAAGAGAATATATAGCAAGACGCCCTTAGGAGGTTTTAGTATCCAGTGCTATCCTGGGAACTTCTGAGTATGAGTATGGGGTTGCTTAATCACTCTTTGGCAACAACTGTGACATTTATAACTGGAATGAATGTCAAAGGCAATCTTGAAGGGGAAAAAAAATCCACAGAGTATTGCTTCTTGAGATATAAATATGGAAAGGTCAAAGGGCAGCTCCTCCTGTTCGCCTTGAGACCATCCATGGTGGTGGCTATGGTTCATTGTGGGTATCTGACCCTCATATCTTTAAAAAAAAATAAATTTATTTATTTATTTTTGCTGTGTTGGGTCTTCGTTGCTGCACGTGGGCTTTCTCTAGTTGTGGCGAGCAGGGTCTACTCTTCATTGCGGTGCGCGGGCTTCTCATTGCGGTGGCTTCTCTTGTTGTGGTGGCTTCTCTTGTTGTGGAGCACGGGCTCTAGATGCGCGGGCTTCAGTAGTTGTGGCACACAGCCTCAGTAGTTGTGGCACACAGACTCAGTAGTTGTAGCTCACAGGCTTAGCTGCTCCGCGGCATGTGGGATCTTCCCAGACCAGGGCTCGAACCCATGTGCCCTGCACTGGTAGACGGATTCTTAACCACTGCGCCACCAGTGAAGGAAGCCCTGACCCTCATATCTTTTTGATTTCAGGACCAATTGTGCCTCTTCTTTCAGACCCAGCAACTGCCTCTTCTTCTTGGCCCATCTCCCTGCTCTGTCAACGTAACCCTGCTCTTATAAGTCACTGCTGAGATGCCCAGGTTCTCAGTCCTGCAGCATCATAGTGGGACCCTGAAATGAATTTACTGCTGGGTTAAAATGCATGAAGGAATCTGAATCTTATTTTGACCTGTAAGAACTATGGATTCAGAAATCAATAGGGAATATTTTCCCCTCTATTCTCCCTGCAAAATTCGGGAAATATTTTGGGTGCCTACTGTATTTGAGGTGCTGACCTGGGTGCCAACAGATGAAATAAGCCTGTTCTCAAGGAGGTTACAATCTGGCAAAAATCACAGTAGGCATTTTTTAGAGGATGAAGAGGAAGGAGCTAGGATGAGAACTTATAGATGTATGATTCCCTCCCTAGCAAGGCAGCATAGACCTTTGAAGTAGAATCCTGGCTTAATTGGAAAGACCTATGTCTTTGCTGTTGTCCAACTGGTTTCATGCCTCCTCATTCATACTTCTGATTAAATATTTCCAAGGTAGTTGTCAATACTGTACTGTATAAAGGTTGTTGTGCCCTCACATCCTATACGATAAGGTATAATTTATTTATGCCTGTCTTAGCAGAAAGGATTTAAAACGCCATATATAGATACATTGAAGTTTTGTCTGCAACAACATGAATGTATTTTAAATGCAAATGCCTCATTATTTAAAGGAATATAGTGCTGAATTGTTTTGCAAAATAAAAAATACTTCTGAAATGTAAAAATTAGCCTAAGTTCTCTGGCTTAAAAGTCTGGATTTGTGTATGTTTAGTTCTCCAAAAGTAACACATACTTATGCATATTTCTTAGGTGAACTACTCTAGCATTGACTTAAGTCTTTGCATCTTAAATTTTATATAAACTTTATACACTGCCCTCATTCTCCTCTGGTTTCACTTTTCTCACTTACTTCTTCTGTTTTATTTGTCTTCTTCTTATACTATAAGTCTCTATGGAAGCTGCTTTAAATCCTTTCTGTAACCAGATGAGGTATTAATAAATAAAATATAACTATATATTTTCTTTCTTCCTATGACACAAGATGTCCTCACATTGATATGCCAGACCTAGTTCAGAGGCAGGAGAAGCCTATTCAATTCCACGGTGCCTTTCAAAATATTCACTAACTAACGGACAAAGAAGATGTGGTATATATACAACAGAATATTACTTGGCCATACAAAAGGATGAAATGTTGCCATCTGCAACAACACGGATGGACCTGCTGGGTATTAAGCTTAATGAAGTAAGTCAGACAGAGAAAGACAAATACTATATGTTTTCACTTATATGTGGAATCTAAAAAATAAAAAAAAAAGGAGTGAATGTAATAAAACAGAAGTGGACTCATAGATCTGGAGAACAAAGTAGTTACTAATTTGTAAACACTAATGGGGAGAGGGATGGGGTGGGGCAACGTAGGGGAAGGGGATTAAGAGGTACAAACTACTGGGTATAAAATAAAGAAGACACAAGGATGTAATGTACAGCACAGGGAATAGAGCCAATATTTTGTAATAACCTTTGAGTATAATCTATAAAAATATTGAATCATTATGTCATACACCTAAAACTAATATAACATTGTAAGTCAACTATACTTCAATAAAAACAAACAAAAAACATTCACTAACTGGGCACTGGCAAAGCTCTGTTTGGTGTATAATTTAGTAACACACTAAAAAAGCAGGGCACGCGTTTTCACTCTTGAAGACACGATTAACTTGTTAGGTCAGAAGGGTGTTTTCGATATAACTTTTGCATATGAATAAGAAAAAACCCAGGCTGCCAGCTCTTTAGCCTCCCTGAACATCAGAGGCCGAGAAAACAACATTTTCAAACCTTTTATGTATCAACAGAATAAAATATTTTGAAGACACACTAGTCACATATGGCTCTCCCAGAATATCACAATCCATGAATATGAGTGTTATTGTTTTTTGTTCTGCAAGAAAGCTTCACACGCTCTTTCACAGATATGCCAAGTATAGCTTGATTCATAATAGATTCATAATAGACGCTGAGAGATGAATACATGAACTGACTGCAAAGTAGTTACCCGTGTTTTATTTGCTGTTGACAAAGCCAGCAGCATTTTCTTTGCTTTGGAGTGGGAACAGGGAAATTTAACTATGGGTCTGAAAAGCAAATGAGAGGAGTGTAGGAAACTAGCTGTGTGATGAGGGGACTTCAGTGTTTTTTCACCTCAGTGAGTCCTTTACGAAGTGTGTTTTTTTATAACAATTTCCCTTCACACTGGAATGAGAATGGTAAAGGAGAAATTATCTGAAAAATCCTTTTGTATGCTTTGAGGGAAAATATGATAAAACACATAGAACTATTTTAAAGCCGATATTATATAATTTTGCTTTTGTAATTCAGAAAACCCAAGGAATTGGAAAACCTGAGTTCTGGTTGCCACCAGCTGTGTGACCTTGGACTTCACTCTGTTCGTCTGGCTCATTTAGTCCACCAGCATTTAGTAGGACCTTCAAGGCCCCCTTCTGCATCGAATATGCATAGATGGAGCCCAATTCTCTTGGAACTTACAGTCACTAGGCTATAAGAGAGAGAAGATATATATAAAACCAGACTACAAATTTGTAAAACTAAGTACTATGGGAGTTTAGCAGTTTGAACTAAGGCATCTTGTAAAGTGTTTTTGAGCTCCGTGATGCTACAAAAACCTTGTCCTGACTAGGAAGACAATTTCTATGTCTTAAGAAATAATTGACTAATACATAGGTTGACCATCTTAGGAACGGGCATGACCCTTATAAACTTCGTGATGGAGCTGGTAGGAGTTAGTAGGAATGAGCACTGGGTCTCCAGGTAGGGGCAGGGTGTGGGGCTAGAAGTTGAGACTCACCATCAGGGCAAGTAACTGGGAGTGGGAAGTCCAAAAACAGATGGCAAAGCATCCCACTAATTGGCCAACTCAGTGTGGAAAATTCAAAGCAGGAGACTCAGACAAGCAGGACAAGAAGCTGACATGGAAGAAGGTCGTCAAAAAGAATAGGTTTACAGCTTCTGAGAGGGGGTTCACAGCCATGGTGATAGCTGGGAAAGGAAGGAGCAAAGAGTCACAGTCCTGGGGCAAGTAGAGAGCTGGAGTGTTCACTAAACAGGAAGTCAGGAGCAAGGATCAGGAGAGAAGAGGCAAATCGAGGCAAAGGGGATGTGATGCTAAAGACTCAGCTGTTCGTCAGAAAATTTCAGTCTCCACCCAAGCAATGACTGAGAAGTGAAGATAGGGCAGAGTCTGAAGTGAGAGGTCCTGGTGGCGGGGCTACAGGACGAGGAGGAATTCAGGGGCAGGAGACGAGGCCAAGGGCTTCCCTGGTGGCACAGTGGTTGGGAGTCCTCCTGCCAATGCAGGGGACACGGGTTTGAGCCCTGGTCCGGGAGGATCCCACATGCCACGGAACAACTAAGCCCGTGCACCACAACTGCTGAGCCTGTGCTCTAGAGCCCGTGAGCCACAACTACTGAAGCCCATGCGCCTAGAGCCCGTGCTCCGCAACAAGAGAAGCCACTGCAATGAGGGGCCCGCACACCGCAACGAAGAGTAGCCCCCGATCGTCGCAACTGGAGAGAGCCCGCGTGCAGCAACGAAGACCCAGCACAGCCAAAAATAAATTTTAAAAAAAAAGAGACGAGGCCAAGGTCTACTTTCATAAACTAGGCTTCCTCAGATATAATGAATCCTCTCTTCACTGATGGATGTCCATTTGTCTTAAATGTGGTATATTAGAGCTCTCCAGAGAAAGAGAACCAATTAGCTGTGTGTGTCTGTATGCCTGGAGAGGAGAGAGAGAGAGAGAGAGAGAGAGAGAGCGAGAGAGAGAGAGAGAGAGAGAGCGAGCGAGCGAGAGAGAGAGAGACAGCCAGAGAAGCAGAGAGACAGAGAGAGAAAGGGAGAGAGAGGGAGAGGAGTCAGTGTCTTATTAAAGACATTGGCTCACAGTTGGCCATCTGTATGCTGCAGAGCCAGGAGAGCTGGTATAATTCATTCTTAGTCCAAAGGCCTGAGAGCCGGGAGAGCCCATGCCTGAGGGCAGGAGGAAGTGGGTATCCCTGCCCAGGGAGAGAGAGCAAATTCACCCTCCCTCCACATTTCTGTTCTCCTTGGACCCTCAGTGGACTGGATGATGCCCCTAACAGAGGTGCACAGGAAGAGATACTATCCACTTCTTCCAACCCTGTAGAGTGCTGACAGGAGTCCTGGTACTATTAAAGCCTCTTCACTGCTGGTTTGAGAACAGCGAGGAAGGCGGAGCCATGGGGTCACAAGGAGACAGATTAGGAGCTATAACAAGTCACATACAAAAGTAAGTCTAACTTACTTTTAGACTTCCAATTAAGTGAGCTAATGAAATTCTTTACTAAGTCAGTTGACTTAGATTTTTTGTCACTTGCAGCCAAAAAGCATCTTATCTGACACAGTAGCTTAAGTGGGGGCCATTTCAACATTAACAAGCTAGTCTACAAATCACATCTGATCCTAGATAATTCTAAAAGCAGAACCAAGTCATTAAGAGAGAGTCAATCAATTTAGTAACATTGGGCCTGCTTCAATTCTGAGGCTGTGTGGTATAAAGCAATGGACCAGACTTTGCTTCTAGCTCTGCTTCTGCCTTACAACCTGCATATCTATGGACAATCCCCCTGGCTTCTCTGGTTCTCTTCTGTAGTGCGAGGGGTTTGAGTTACATCCTCTGTAGATTGTCTCTGCTCTACAGTTGTTTGTTTTTTTTTAAAACAATTCACTCAAACTCAACAATACTAGTGAAAGCACTTATACTCCAGGCATTGTCTTAGGCACCAGAAATAGAAGGAAAATCAAAGCAAAAAAAAAAGAAAATTATAAAACACTTTCTACAATGTGCATTCTTACTGTGCCATAAGGTTTTTGTTTCCTTAATGCACTGACAAGACAGTAACAAATATCTGTTGAATAATACTTTTTGGCAATGAAAATGATAATTTGCTAGCGCAACAGGAAAGCAAAATCACATTTTAGCTGGAAAAAAGAATATCCAAAGCTACAATTATCTCATGGTCTGTCACACCCAGAAACTTCAGGTGAGGTAAGAATAGTCACGTCGCATTCTGGAGTCCTGGGGGCAAGAAGGAGAAAATAAATAAAGCTGTAGGATGGAGGAAATGAATGAGGCCTGCAGGAGACTGAAGCCTAGCGAGCTAATAAAAGCTGCCGTGAACAACCTCTGCAACCTTTCAAATGCTCCGCCCTCATGTCTTCCCTACCAATGGATCATAGGGAAATAACCACAACATCTCTGTACATTTCTGCGTAACCATCAATGGCCACAGGAAGTGGCATAATGATCAATTCTCTCCTCTCCTGTCTCTAGCATCTTTCCTAACAGCCTTCTAAACATGCTCAATTGAGACTGGGTTAAAACCCAGTTGGGAATCTGCTCTTCCACTGTCTCATTGAAACTTATGACAGGTAGCTTCAACCTCTACACGTGCTTGTCTGGAATTTGCAAGAACAGATGTCCCGGGAACAAGGCTCTAAAATAGAGGTATTCATTCTCTCAGAGGTAATGATGGTCTTGGGAGATACTAGTACCTGAAGGCACAGGTTGAACTTCATGGTGTTGGTCTTATCAATTTTACTCAAAGATTTGATAGATGGACCATTTTAATTTTAGTACAAACATGGAGGAGTGTTTGTGTGTGCGATAAATTTTTCAGCAATTTTTAAGATAAAACAAGATACTTAAAAAATTTCCAGGCTTGCCTATGCCTCCTTCATGCTCTGACCCCAAACCCTAAGAGGTACTCTTTGACTCTCCTTTGCCATTAGGGGATAACTCAGTAGAACTATTTAAAAGCCATGTCCCTAAAGAATGTAATTTTCTTTCCCCACCTTACCAACACTTGGCTGTACCTTCCAACACCCAACTCACCCCAATATTAGTAAGTGGAGAGTTGTTGTTGAGCTGTCGTGATTTTTGAGAGCAGTAAGACAAAAATGAATTTTCTAAGATATACTGGGGGGGTGGGGACAGGAAGAATGAGAAATAATGGAGGGAAGTGTGCCTCTGAGAGGTGAGAATAAAACTGACCTTCTCACATCATTAGAGAGAGGTGAGAATAAAACTGACCTCACATCATTAGAGTGTATAAAATTCTATCTCCACTTCTCTGGGAAGAACTTTTGAGGTAGGGGTTGGGATTTTCCAATTCTAGAAAATTAAATTAGCTCCTCAAGTTTAAAACTTCATAGAAGTCACCGCAGTGAGTAGAAGATGGAAGGGGGTGATGGGGAGACTTTTATTCCCCTGATTTATCTGTTCTTTGTTTTGGTTCCTAACTAGGTCATCGTATTGGCAGGGGGCCTTCAGCTTCAAACTGTGTCTTTTCACTGTTTCCAGTCATTTTCATTGAAGGGGAAACCTTTTTCTTTAATGAAGGGTCCCAACAACCTGTTATCTGGAAGAAATCTTAGTGAGAAGTGGGTCATCCTTAGAAAGAATCTGAAGGAGGGGTGGGTGGGAGGAGGAAAGGACTTCTTGAAAGGAGATCAAATCTCACTGGTAAAACTCAAAGTGTTTTTGGAGATGAGTTGTCTCTTAGAATCCTTCTTTGCTCCCTAACACCACTATCATCATGCTGGTTCCAGCCATTGTCACAGGGAGACCTGCAACGTCACCTTTTTTTTCATCCATTTGTACCAGAAAAATTTATTGACCACCTATACGTGTTGGCATGAATGCTAGAGAGAAAAAGATGAATGGATTCTTTTTTTCACAAGGGTCATTGTCTAGAGGGTAACCAACGCACAAAGAGATAGTCATAAGGTGGCAAAAGAGCAGTGAGAGATGCAAATTCTGGTCACTATGGAAGGTCCAAAAAAGGTCACTGAACTGAGCTGGTAGTGATCATGGTGAATATTTAAGATGGTGGCTTCCAGGAAGAGATGATGGCCAAGAATGATCTGGTTCCATCTACTTCTTCAATTCATCTAATTCCACTCTCCCCTATTCACTAGGCTCTAGCCACAATGGCTTCTGTTTTTTTTGTTCTTCTAACATCCTACCCTCTTTCTTGGTTCAGAGCCTTTACTCTTACTGTTCCCTCTGCCAGAAGTACTCCTGCTCTTGGCTTGGCTGGTTCCTTCTCATTCTTTATTCACAGGGACTACGTCTTAGACTTCTGACATCATTCATTCATTTAATAAAATTAACTGTGTATCTGAAAGCCTGGGATCAAAGGTGTAATCTGTTCTGTCACCCACCCCTAGCTGTGCTTCTGACAGTGACAGATACTGAAAATGCAAAATTGCATAAGACATCTTTTTTCTTGAGACACACACACAGACTTTTGGGGGAAATAGGTAACTGCAGCACCAGAAATAGGGAGCTATTTTCTTCAAATCAGGATTTAGGAAGTATGTGTCCCCATTGCGAAAAGGGTCCATTGGGCCACATATCTACTTGTCACTGCTGACAGTCTCTCCTACAATCCACTGGGTAGGAAGAGAAATGTTCTGAAGTCTAGCTAATGACTCCATTCACATTGCTGGAGTGCTTTAAAGCTTTCAAAGGAAACTAAACTTTCAGTTCAACTCAAGGAAAAGTACATTACCACTGCCTGCTGCATCTGTTGGTTTGTGATCAGGAAGATAAACCCTTTGGTTTGCTTGGGTCTTACTGAAGCCACGGGAAACAAGCTGTTGGCTATTCACTAAGCAGTAGCCACTGGCTAGGCAGAGAAGATGGCCTGAGGACCACTGTTGGGTCTCTGAAAGGAGCAGAACTGGCAGTGACTGCACTTTCCCTTTTGCTCTTTCCCAGCCTGGCTTTCCAATGCGGTTATCATTGCTGGGTTTTTTTGTTTGTTTGTTTGTTTTGTTTGTTTGTTTTGCGGTACGGCGGGCCTCTCACTGCTGTGGCCTCTCCTGTTGCGGAGCACAGGCTCCGGACACGCAGGCTCAGCGGCCATGGCTCACAGGCCCAGCTGCTCCGCGGCATGTGGGATCTTCCCAGACCGGGGCACGAACCCGTGTCCCCTGCATCGGCAGGCGGACTCTCAACCACTGCGCCTCCAGGGAAGCCCTCATTGCTGGTTTTGACATACTGTGCTTTCTGAAGGGGAAGAAGGAAATGTGGTGGTGAGATGATCTGGGGGAGTCCTGTAGGAGGATGGGATGGTCTGGTTCCCTCAATAAAGTCATCTTGTGTCAGATATAAATGTCACTGTGGTCGCTGTGGTCATCCAATTCTTCTATACTATAAGCCTAAGTAGATGCCCCTGAATTTACTTATTCAGTTATTTGCAAGAGTGAAAACCAGAAACAGTATGGGTGAGTGAATTCCACCTGCATTTCATCAGGAGCTATTATCTCCTCTACTGGGCCTTTGACAAAAAGAAAATGTCTCTATCCTTTTGTACTTTTATCTCTTTATCTTACTCAGCTTACTCTCCAGTGAACTGGGGGCGGGGGGATGGCCAGAGGGAGAAGGAGGAAATTAAATGGCTTGGATAATTCCTAAGATGGATATTTAGACCTAAAACTGTCAGCCAGGCGTCTTGGATATTCTTGTTTCCTCTCTTCCTTTTATCACCCCCAATTCACCCATCTCATGTGTGCCCTGGTCCCCCAACATAATTGCTTACTGCCAATTCAGGGCTGAGGTCTCCCAGCCTTTAGCCTTGTTCTTCATTACACACACGTAACAGGGACACTCAGTGCTCACTAAATATTCCATGTGTACCCCTGTATTCCCAGCCTCCTTTGAGTTAGATTGGGACCATATGACTGGTTCTGACCAACGGATTGGGAACGGAAGTGAAACTTCTAGGTGAAACTTCTGGGGTAAGGCTGCTAACAGCTCAATGTCTCTTCTATCCCTCTCTTTTGTTGAGCACTGCATACGCCAGATGATGTATCTTCAAGAGGAAATTATATCACATTTCATATAAGCAAGCAACAAACCTTTACTGTATTCAGTCTCTGAGATACAGCGGTTTGTCTGGTGCTGCAGTTAGCTTAATTAGCCTAATAACCCCCACAACTGAAAGCAGTGTTCTCAGCCCTTATGTGTTTCAAAACTTATTTTAAAATACTGTTTTTTGGAAGCACATTTAAAAGACTTTAAACACATAAAGCAAGTCAGCAATCATTACTGCACAGACATAGCAGTGGCATAACTATGTCTTGTAACACCTGAAAATTCATCCACAGTTATTGCACTCCTTTCTCTATGCCCTTCACCATTGTTCTTGTTTGAAAAAGAGTGTTTTGTATCTGGCCAGGTTCTCCTATAGACTTATGGGGAAGGTTTTACATGTTTCAGTAAACATGCAGTTTTTTGTGTATACCAGCCTATTATGTTACACCTCTTAAGTCTTTTTTTCCCCTAAATTAACGCCTGTCTTTCTGACTTAGTGCTTCCAGGTTAGATGAGAAAGACATGAGGAGAAGCAGGAAGAGGCTTTCTGGAGGGGAATGGTGGAAGAGGACGGCTCATTCGTGAATTTAAGGTGTTCGTGGGATATAAGAGCTACACCTCTTAACATTTAATGCAGCCAATTCGTGCTCTGTGCTACATTTCGTGACCTGGTCAGTTCAATATTTCTTCTACAGGCATTTCTATGCTAGCATATATTTTTGGTTAAAACACGCTTAAATGTTACATAAGGATCAAACATGCAACAGTGTCTGTGGTGTCCCAGTGTGCTCCATATGTATCATATCACATTCTTTTTCCAGTCTTTCCCAAACTCTCCATTCCCACTACTGTCATGCTCAAAACTCCAAACTTCCATTACCACTACTTTCCCCCAAATCCTTGCTCATGTTATCCTCTCTTGTGTTAATACCCTCCTTCTTTTCTCCTTTTACATTCCCTATTCTCTCTCTCTCTTCAACAGGCCAATTTCTACCAATATTTTAGAATCTAGCTCAAGTATCACCTCCTCCACAAAGCTTTTCCTAACTTTCTCATTAGCTCCCAGAGCATCCTGTGCTTATTTCTAGCATAGCAAGTATCCAAGTACAATTCACTGGGTCTTAGTATATTTGTGGATATGTGCAACCATCACCACCATCAATTTTAGACCATATTGTTCACCTCAAAAAGAAATCCCCTACGCTTTAGCTATCATTCCCCCCATCCTCCCATTCCACCCCCTCCCTTCAGCCCTAAGGAGCCACTAAGCTACGTTCTGTCCCTATAGGTTTGCTTACTCTGGACATTGCATATAAATGGAACAATATGAACAGCTTCTTTCACTTAGCATAATGTTTGCAAGGTACCTCCATTCTGTTGCATGTGTCCGTATTTCACTTTTTTATTGCTGAATAATATTCCATTGTACGAATAGCATATTTCTGGATGAGATTAACATTTGAATCAGTAGACCGAGTAAAGCAGGTTGCCCTACCTATTGTGGGTGGGCCTCATCCAGTCAGTTGAAGGCCTGAATAGAACAAAAATGCTTAGCCTCCTCGAGTAAGAAGGAATTCCTTCAGCCCAACTGCCTATGAGCTGGAACATTGTTTCTGTTCTGCCTTCAGACTTGAACTGAAACTTTCACTCTTCCTGGGTCTTAAGACTACCCATCTTCAGACTAGAACTACACCATCAGGTTTCCCGGTTCTCAGGGCCTCAGACTCAGACTGAAGCTACAATATTGCCTCTTCTGTGTCCCCGGCTTGCTGACTGCAGATCTTGGGACTTGTCAGACTCCATAATTGCATAAGCCAATTCCTTACAGTAAATCTCTTCTCTATCTGTCATCTGTCATCTATCTACCTGTCTCTTAATGGTTCTGCTTCTGTGGAGAGCCCTGACAATACAGGAGGGAACATGCCAAGAACTAACATTTTTGACATATTTACATATGTCCAGATTAACATTCTTGGCATGTATGGAATTTCATGACACTGTCTCTTCGTTATCATAGTACTACAAGTAGCATCCTCACTATATGTGTTGTCTCCTTTGAATCACTAAGCTACGCTATCCAAACATTTTCTGTACCTCTTTTAATAAAAGACCCCTTTTCAAGTCCATTACTCCTTGATTATCCAGGTGAAGTCAGTGATAATCATATCCACTATCGTTTATTTCAAGAGCTACCTTCAAAACGTGTGCAGTTTAAAAACATAGTGTAGATGAGTATTTATACGTTCAGGAAACACATATCAAGTTTCGTTTATCAGCCTGACTTCTTGAGAGTTAAACTGGTTTTGTTTTTAGAATAATCTTCCCCCAAACTTTGAGAAACCACGATAAAATGGCAGTTGAGAGAGTGGCGTTTTTCTATTATGTGCCCCAGTAAATGAAAGCCTCAGCTGCATAATTTCTAATCTGCATTATCATGCACCGCCCCCTTCTCTCTCTCTCTTTTGTATTACATTCACATAGATCCTATTATCTGATCCAACAGAGATCATGCTTACAGTACACAAAACTTCCCTGGAGGGTTTTCCATTTAAAGCAAAAGAACCACATCAACAGTACTTCAGTGCAATGCTCTAGAAAGATGCAAAGCCTACCTCTGACTTCCATTGTGGGGGACTGTATGGCATTTATCTTCTCACCAGCCTCAGTTCAAACTCAGCAGTAAGGCTAAGCCAAGAACTGGGAACTGGCTTCTGAGAACATCAGGGAAACAACAGCCTTTGCTCTACCATCTATTTTTGCCCAGTTTTAACACTGAAGGGCTTAGGAAGAGAACTGACAACATTTTCAACATGAAGCTTATTCAATGTTTCTCTGTTGCTACAATTAAGCATTTCAGAAGCATATGTGCTGCCTTTCAGTTCAAACCTAATCGTCCATTCTGACAGGTCACAGACAAAAACCAGGATAATGACATTCTATCTTGATCACAGGATCCAGACACACCAGTCTGGTATAGATCAGAAAAGAAAACAACCACCCAAATGCTGATTTAATTTCCTTTTCCTCAAATATTGAGTTCATATTGAAACTGAGCATACCAAGTGCGAATTTTGCTAAGAATAGCACTCTTAGTGTTATATGAAATCTGCAAAGGTTCCTCCAGGTAATCATAAAGTCCTACCATGTTATGGCCCACATTCATTTCCTTTTCTATACGTTCAGACCCTAGCTTGTACATTATCCTATCTCTCTAGAGAAAATGAAGGGGATAGTTGGGGAGATGATCTATTTTGGAAATTTGGTATTTTGGAAATTTAAGGAAAAATGACTTTCAAAGATCCAGAAAACTGAGGGGAGAGTGATGTAAATTATTTTGACTAAGCATCTAACCTCAGTTAGCTTGATCATCTCCTCAATGCTCCCTTTTCTTTTTGTGTTGGTGCCATTCCAAGTTATCAATAACCTAGTTGGAACAGTCCCCTTCAAGTTATCAAGAGTGAGACCAAGTGTCTTTCTGGAACCATGGCTTAAAACGGAATCACGCTTTCTCAAGCACTGCAGTACAATAATTTCTTCCCATGGCCCAGATTTGGTTCCCATCCAGTAACTTCCATGAGGATAGAGGTTTGGAGGATGTGATAAGTAAATGCCCACTTTCAATTTCTGGCTAGCTCTTCTGCCCTGAACCCCTGTCTATTCTAGCAAATGGTCCTCTGCTAAGTAAAACCCTTCAAGCACCAGGTGGTAGTCTGAATAATGGCCCCCCGAGGATGTCTACTTCCTAAATCCCAGAACCTGTGAACATGTTACCTTCCATGGCAAAAGGGATTTTGCAGATGTGATTCAGATAAGGATCTTGAGATGAGGAGATTATCATGGATTATCCAGGTGGGTCCACTGCAATCCCAAGGTCCTTATAAGAGGGAGTAGAGGGGATCAGAATCAGGGAAGGAGCTACAATGATGAAAGCAGACGTAGGATTGAGCAGGGTGCGAATCAAGGAGTTAGAGCAGCCTCTAAAAGCTGGAAGAGTCAAGGAAAAAGATTCTCCCTTAGAGCCTCCAGAAAGAACACAGCCTGGCTGAACAATTGCAGGCTTCTGATCTCCAGAACTGTAAGACAATTAATTTGTGTTGTTTAAGGCACCAAGTTTGTGATGATTTGTTACAGCAGCAATAGAAAACTAACACGCACTCCTTCCCCGTTTTAGCCCCACAGAAAAAACAGACCTAATAAAGCATCACTCCTTGCTGTCTTTCCCTTCATTCTTCAGAGCTGAGCTCTGAAACTGGGTTAGAAGTGGCGGTCAGCCTTCCAAAATTGTATTTGTAATTTTGTGTCACATGCATCTTTTTAGAAAAGGAATCCATAGATTTCATCAGATTACGAGATTATGATCTCAAAATTACAAATGTTACTCTTGATTGGGCACTCCCAACTTCACATCTTAACCCCCAGCAAGCTGTGGGTGGAGTAAAAGAAAAAGTGTGAGAAAGAGAACTTTGAAAATATCTTCGTTCCTTCACACGTGGTCCTTCCTCCACTCCTAGGGATGAGGCTGAGTGGGGCTTTGCTCTAAAATGATGTTGCTGTGTGTCCTGTTGGTGCTATTCTTGTTTCTTACACATGCCGAACTGTTCCTCAGAAGGCCTTACTGATTTCACTGAGCTTGGGGCTGGGTGATTCTGCTGGAGCCCTCACTGCTCCACAATGCATGGTGGCGGTGGTAGTGGACAGGGGTGTCCATAGGGACATAGAATCACTCAATTATTCTACGTGATCCTCAGTTGATGTGCTGGCTGTTACACGGCGTCCAAGGGCATCTCTGTGATGTGCAGCCCTTTCCCATGCCTGTAAGGATTTGGAGGAGGTAGTAGAAGAAAGAGTTTCTCCTCTCCAACCCCCTAACGATGTATTACTAATATAATCTCAAACACAAAGTGGGAGAAACAAGTTATTCAGAAATAGAGACAAGGTGTTATCTGAAGAGGATGCTATTCACTGTCAGTGTAAAGCAAAGCAGAGACGAAGCTTCTATACCCTTCATTGTGTAGCAGTTGTTACTTTGGCTAAGATGAGCGTAATTCCATTTTCTTGTGATTCTTTGGTGCCTGCCAGGACAGAAAGGCTCTGCTCACTTTACATCTGCTATACCTTTAAGTAGTGACATGTCAGGGAATTGCTGTGTTGTTTGTGTCAGACAGCCATTTTCCCCTAAAATACTTACTGTTACTCCATATTTAATGAATACCCACTGGGTACTGGGCAATGTCCAAGACACACTGACAGTCCCTGCCCACACACATGCATGTGGCAAAGGCAAGTTGGCAACTGGTGCTAGGATGTGCTTCTCGGACCGTTGTGGATGGCATTCTTCTGAGACAAAGAGTGTCAACAGCAACTCAGATGTAGACTTCTTCCAAGAAAACTGTAAAAGAAACTGTTTGCATTTTGTTTGCTTAGCAGCAAATTATGAAAGAACCCATAACAATGACTTGACAGTGCATGCTGAAACATTGCCGTTGCCAAGGACTTTCACATCGGCTCTGTGTCATTGATTCTTGCCATTTTTTGAGGCACTCAGGGCAGTTGTTACTATCTTCCCAAGGATATGGTCTCCAAGAGGTTAAGTGACTTGTCCAAGGAGAATATGCCAGCAAATGTCAGAGCCAAGAGCAGAACCCAGCTATTCTGACTCTTTTTTTTTTTTTTTTGCGGTACGCGGGCCTCTCACTGTTGTGGCCTCTCCCGTTGCGGAGCACAGGCTCTGGACGCGCAGGCTCAGCGGCCATGGCTCACGGGCCCAGCCGCTCCGCGGCATGTGGGATCTTCCCGGACCGGGGCACGAACCCGTGTCCCCTGCATCGGCAGGCGGACTCCCAACCACTGCGCCACCAGGGAAGCCCTATTCTGACTCTTGATTTCAGTGACGTCCCCCGCTACCTGGATATGACAGTGTCTCTTATCAACTAAGGAGCTTCCAAGCAGAAATTATGAAGTCTTGTATTTTAATCCTGCTTTCTTTCACACAGTGGGAGAGGCTAGGAGAAAGTCATTTAACGTGTCTTTTCCATCAGTAAAAAGCTCACTCCATACAACCTTTATGCACACGTCACTAACTATTTACTGATGTTTGGGCATACATAAGGCAGCTAGGTAACTGCTCAGTTAAATGGAATTAAAATTCTCTTTGGCTGTGACTATCTTTAAAAATGGGAACATTTTCTAAAACAGAGTTTTGTTGTTAGGCATTAGTTTGAGTTAAACATTTAGAATCACCTTTAGTTATACACTGTGTGCGTATGTGTGTAAAATCACTGAGTTCCCTAGAGCTCCACAGAACATGAATAAACATATGGACTGTTCTCTTACACCTACCCCACAAGTCTGAGTATTGAGGATTTATATAGTTAGAGACTATGTGGTGTAAATATGTATAAATTTATATTGTGTTAATTTATGGCATGCGCTACAGAAGGCTGTTTGCAAGTTGCAGTGTACTTCTTCTCACATTTATGCTGAAATATTCATTTCTGTGTTCCTTCCCCATGTTTCCCTTTGTCTCCCCACAGATGTTTGAGCGACTCGTTTTCAGGGGAGCCCATGCGTCTTGGGAGTGTGCTTACTGAATGCAGCTCAGGTGAAGAATACAGGGTCCCTATCTGGATTTGGCCAAAGGATACTCGCTCTTTCCCTTGGGATCTGCCTGCTTCTGTTACGAAGACTATTGCTCCAAAACAGCTGCTCTGGGTGGCTCCTGTCCGCTGGCCTGATGTCCTTGAGCTCCAAAGAGCAGTTCTAAGTAGATGAGCAGCATTTCATTATTTGTAAAAGGGAGGAGGGGGGACCCTTACACTTTGTGGCTGTTTGCCGAAGAAGCTGAATTTATATGAGAAGGGCTCCGATTCAGTCCACCTCTAGTTACTTGTGGTTATGTTGAAGGGGAAAGGGTGGTCAGAGATGAATGAAATTCACACAGTGCTCGGGAACCACATTTTATTTGACCTCTGCTCTTTCACCAGTTTAAATTGTTAAAAAGGACTCTTATTGACCTCCTTGAGTTCATCAATGTCTTCTTTCCTGGTCCTCCCTTGGGGAGGTGTGCTAATGGGTAGGGGATGATGAAGAAGGAGGCTGTGGGCAGGAAGAGGAAGAAAAACAAAGCCCCAAATGGAGTGAACAGTCCGTAGATGATCAAAAGCTGGCTGTAGATGGAAAGAGGTTTGAAGTACCCAACAGTGCTCTGAGGCAAGGCAATTATCCACACAGATAGTACCTGCTCTCCAAATTCAGGGAAAATTAGTGTTTTTAGATTGTTTAACTGCTTTTCCTCTGCCCTTAGAATGGCACTGCTTATGAAATTTTAGGACAGACCTATTGAGGGAATAATGGAATCATCTACCATAGGGGATTACACAAGGATTTGTTGATCAAAAGAACTGCTCTGCAGGTGTCTGTCAAGCGCTGTGAATTCACCTGTCCTCACAATGACCCATTAATGGCAAACCAGCATCTGTATAATCCTTTAACATTTTCCTTTAACTTTCTTTCTTTATTTTTAACATACATTGCCTCATCAACTCCTCCCAACAATCTGGTAACATTCAAAGTTTTAACAGAGAAAGAAAGGAAATCTTAGGTAGTTAAAGTGAGCATCCTAAGGTCACACACTTAGAAAACAGTGACAGCCAGAAAGCAAGCCTTGATCATTTTTTCCAAGTTAAGGATGCTGAGTTGGTACACTCTACCATCAGGAGTCGAGTGAGAAAAAAAAATCTATGTCTAAAATGTTTATTTAAATCTAAGTTTTGCCAACTCATCTGGTGTTCCTGCCATGTTTCCTCAATGTCCTGAATTTCTCTGGATTTTATTTTTTCACACCAGCCACACCCACTGAGAATGTGGGTACACATGTCCAGCTGGAAAAGAAGGTTCATATCTGGGAGTAATAGAAAGTCAAAACAACAAAGGCGTGTGTGGGTGGATTTTGGTCTTGGAGTTGTTTAAACGCCAGGGTAGAGTTTGAACTTCAGGTAATGAGAAGCCCATAGAAAGATTCTGAGAAATAATGAACACCTGCCAGGACTTTTTAGAAAGCCCTTCATGTACAGTCTTTCAGTGAATCCTCCTAACAACCCTTCAAGGAAGAAACAACATTATTATCCTACTGTTACTCTTCAGGAAGGTGAGGCTCAGAGAAGGGGCGACATTAACAGATTGGGCAGCCCGTCACTGGTAAAACGGGGTCTCTAAGCTGAGCATAAATTGTGCTTTCGGAAGTTTGATCTGGGAGTGGTCTGTAGAATGTATAAGAGAATGTACTAAAAGGAGGGAAACATTTAAAAGCTATTGCAGAAACACATGTAGCAGATTAAGTTATAAATCTGAATGCAAACAACTCTCAGAACCATGATGTAGATCACTGCTCTTCTCAAGAGGACAGAGGAAAAGGACTGGTCTGTGGATCTAAAAACAGGTTCTACTCAACTATGTGTCTTTCTCTTCATCTGACAGATACGTGAGTAACTGCCTTCATTTACCAAAAAGTCTGAGCACAACGTAAAATCATGCTACTCAACTGAACTGAAAAATGTTCCCTATTTTCCAGAAATCTCTGAGCACCATGTGTGAGAGAACACGACAGAATAGAAACTGATTATGCAAAATGTGTGAGTGCGAACTGCAGCTCTTGGTGACATGTGGCAGCCTCACTGGGAAGGGAGAGCCGTGGAGCTCTGGGTGCCGGCTCAGGCTGACGGCTGCGTGTCACAGGCTGAGAGGCAGGAGAGGGTTAAAATAGGAGTTTATGGGCTGTAGCTCATAGCCCTTGGAGCCATTCATGTGCTGCGTGCACATGCAGGAAGATATCCTGAGAGATGACACTCAGCTGCAGTACTCACATAGAGGCAAAGAGGAAAATGCCATTAATTTTCTTTGTTTGTTTGTTTGATGCTATGTCCCAGGGTCCTTACTTCTAGGCTTTGTAGATCTCTCCAAAGATATGAATATTCCATGAGAGACCCTCCCTCTCAATGTAAAAATTGCAGAAGCTCCTAAGAGGATTGTATTTGAGTTCTCCAGAAAAATGGAACCAAAAGAATATCTATCTATCTATCAATATATAGATTTATTATAAGGAATTGCCTCATGCAATCATAGAGACAGAGAAGTCCCAAGCTGGAGACCCAGGAGAGCTGATGGTGTAAGTTCCACCCCCAAAGCTGGTAGGCTGAAGACCCAAGAAGAGATGACGTTTCAGTTCATGTCTGAAGGCAGATAAAAACTCTGATGTGCTATAGCTAAAGGCAGCTGGTTAAGAGGAGTTCCCTCTTATTCAGGCTTTTTGTTCTATTCAGGCCCCCTATTGACGGTATGAGGCTCTTTCCCAACCAGGGAGGGCAATCTGCTTTACTCAGTCTACTGATTCAAATGTAAATTTCATCCAGAAACATCCTCACAGAAACACCCAGAATAATGCTTGACCAATTATCTGGGGGCTCCACAGCCCAGTCAAGTTGACACACAAAATCAACCATCACAAGAATGGAAATGGTCACAAGGTTGGATAAAGGAAGGATGGGAACACAAAGGGGATAAGAGCTTTTAAGTACCTGAGAATCCCAGACAGAGCAGGAGATCAAAATGTCATTCTGAGGAAAAGCCTCAATTTGCCCAGCAAAGCTGTCTTGCACAGGGAGCTATCCAGGGTACTAGGCTGCTTCCACCTCTGATTCTCCCTGGCCTAGAGGCCAGAGCCTTCTGTTTTGTACCTGACATCTAGTCTCTACCGTGGACTTGACTTCAGTTCTAATTCATTGCAGCTTCCTCCTTCATCTGTGTCCTGACGGACCTCACTGATCCCAGTAGCAATGACTTGCAAGCATCAAGCTTAGTCTGGTTTTGATAACCAACTGCAGCCAATGCTACTTTCACTATGGTTTTAATAAGGGACAGCCTGTTTCTTGGATGGTTTCCAACAATAGTGGACATGCTCGCATGTGTGCACACACATATACACACATCATTAGACTGTGCAGCCATAAGGCTCGTATTTTTAGATGGATTTTTGCATAAGCACGTTTGAACTTATGTTCAAAATGTCAGATCTTGCTTTATGGTGATCTAACCAAAAAAAAAAAAAAAAAAGAATCATATGTACAGATTTCTCTAATTTAGATACACATGAGTATATACAGAAGCTTGTAGCAGTCAGTGTACAAAAGAATATGTCATCAGAAAAGACTTGAAGAAATATAGAATGAACTCAGTAGATTGCTGTCTAATGCCTATTCTGGCCATGGGGAAATATACAAAGAGAAAATGATGGTAGCTTCTAGAACAGGCTGGTGATTTGAGCTTAGGAATCTTATTCCCTGCATTTTAATTTTGTTGTAAACGAGCAACTGAATGTCAAGAGAGGGTGTCTCAGACTGAAAAGGCTCCCACTGCACAGGTCTGGGAAAATCTGAACATGAAAAAAATTAAGTATAATAATGAAATGTAAACCACTGAAAAAAACAGGAAATCATGCATCCGTACTGATAACAAATGGATAAATAATTCAGGGAGAAAAGAAAACTCTTGCTTACAGTTGAGTGCCAGAGACCAAGTAGTAAAAGTTGGAAAACCATTTTGCAAGCATCATGGTAAAGATGGAATCAGGAAAGTGTGTGTGTGTGTGTGTGTGTGTGTGAAACAGAGAGAGAGGACAGAGAGGTGGAGGAAGGAAGGGGAGTTTTCTGAAACACAGGGAACTCTTCCCTGAAATTTTGGCTGGCAGTGATGAGAAGGAGGCTGGTCATATTGGGCCTCAAAGAAAAATTGGGTTGGCACCAGACTACTTCTCCATTATTTAAAATATAGTAGACATTGGAAAAATCATGTAGAAGATTTGAAGGGATGGTGATTCATGAATTTTATACCAAGCCAAAGCATTGTTTTGAGAAGGAAACAGAATGATATTTTAAGCTATGCAATGACTTTCAAAATATACAACTCATATATTCTTTTTGACAATCACTCTAGGTAACTGAGTGATTAAGCAAAGTAAAGTATTCAAGAATGGAGTAGACCCAGTATAAAATCACTAAAAATGAGCCTTCAAACAGTTTAAACAAAAGTTATTCTAAATAATATTAATAAGTATGACTGAAGAAATGAAATGCAAATGTCACTAATATTTCCTGCAGACAAAAATCTCAGCCTAAAATAAATGATAATAATAACAATTGAAAACTCTTAAATTCCATCTAAAATTCCATATTAACTAACAAAAATTGTGGTTGGAAGGGGGAGGGGGTGAGAAAGTGTGAATTAATTTCAACACTATAAACAGATATTATATGTCAGGAAACTAACAGGAAATGGGTAACTCACTCAAATGGTGAAATCAAGGAGAGATTAATGAAGAAATGATTTATCATAAACCTTACACAGGGTTACGTGGAACCAGCAGTAGATGGTGAAACACCTTGGCAATGGTAACAGCAAGTAGCTGTTACCAACCCCTAAGCCTGAAGAGATAAGGGAAAGGAATGGTTTCTGGAACCTAGAGAGAGCTGGAGCTGGAGTAGTAACTGTAGAATTGGCTTTCCATCAGGAGCTGCTGCCTTCAAGGGAAGAGCACTGCCAACCCACAGCCTGACAGGAAGGGAACCAGGAGAGTAATAACGGGCTCTTTCCCCACAGCCTCCCATCTCTTGCCAGAGTCTCCCACTGACTGACCCAGCTGAGAGCATGAGGATGGGGGAACCCAGTAGAAGGCCATAGAGGACAGCCTCTGAGCCTTCAAGCAGATTGGAGAAGGATGGAGAATGGACCCGAGGAGAAACAGAATATCTCACACAGATGACGATGAGAGATACTTTTAATTTATTAATATTCACATAAATAGAGGTGCAAATTTTTTAAATACTAGGAAATTACTAGCATAGCATTTCTCAATTAATTTTTATAGAATAATTGTTTCACTAAAGGTTCACTGAAAAAGGGATTCTGTGATCAAATAAATTTGGTATATCCTGTATTCTACTTTTGGAGCCTAAAATTCATTAATAAACTAAAAATTATATGAAGAACTACAATAAGAAGCATTTTAAAATTTATATCATCCTGAATCCCCAAACTTACTTAATGAGAGAATTCTTTAGTTATAAATAAAAACCCTTACAACCCATGAAACCTTAGGAAACGCTGTACTATCAGGTTTAAGAGTATGAGGTCTACTTTACAAATCACAACCAACAAAAATATTCATAATAATACGAAAGTTTTTAAGGTAATTACAGCAAGGAGCCCTAGAAAATAGAAAACTTAATAACAGAAGACAAGGATATCAGTTATGCCCCTATGTAAAGGACAAAACTCATAGAAAGACAAAAAGTTCAAAAAAGAAAATCCAAAAGAATACTGTCCTCAAGAACTACATTTAAAATTAAAGAAGGTTAAAAGTAAAGTTTTGAAAATCATATGTAATTGTAAAATACAAAAGGAATTTTCTTTTGAATTTGCCTTTGGCTGGGCATGGAGAGGGTAAGGGAAGTGTTTAAATGTTATAGCTAAAGTGTAAGAAGAGAGAGTTAATATTAAAATTGTGATATGTACATCTAGAAAGCTAGGCTATATTGGTAGGGAAAAGTATTATGATTTTTTAAAGTCTCCACCTTTTATGCTGTAAGAGTTATACCTGGTGGGTCAGTTTTAGTTTATACTTGAGGTCTGTAGTAGAAGCACATGATAAAGAAGAAGTCAAAAATTCCACCTTTCTCAGCTCCCCCAGAATGGTGAGAAAATAAGGAGCCAGGAAGAGAAGAAACCAACGGTCAGACATGCATCAAGTTCGGCCCTTCCCAGAATCAAGTTTCAAGTTGGAAAGATATATTAGATTAAGAAAAATGCTGATCACAGATGAACCTGACTGACCCACTTTCCTTTTGAGACTGTGGAAGGTGATTATTCACTGCCTGTCCTCACAACAAGCTGAGGGTGACCACATCAAGCTAAACTCTGATCGTGTGGTGAGGCAGAAAAAGCTCCACAAGAACTCCCAGGTTGGGGATAAAGTAAAGTATTTCCAGCGTGCCTTATGGAGAAAGGCCAAAGGTAGCTAGGAGTGCTATCTGGAGAGCTTGCCAGTGTGGGCTTTCACGCAGTGGCCCAATACTCGAGGCTGTGGGGCAGGTGGTTCGGGCTGGGGGAAGAATGGGAGTCCTAGCCCGTGAGTTCATGGGAACATGGGTTCCTTGGGCCAGTGAGACTGAAGTATATCCTAGTCATCAAGAGTAGATAACAGATGAATGGATAAAGAAGATGTTGTACATATATACAATGGAATATTACTCAGCCATGAAAAAGAACAAAATAATGCCATTTGCAGCAACGTTCATGGACCTAGAGATTGTCACACTATGTGAAGTAAGTCAGACAGAAAAGACAAATATCATATGATATCACTTATATGTGCGATCTAAAAAAATGGTACAGATGAACTTATTTGCAAAACAGAAATAGAGTCACAGATGTAGAAAACAAACTTACAGTTACCAATGGAGAAAGGGGGAAAGAGATAAACTGGGAGATTGGGATTGACATATATACACTACGGTATATAAATAACTAGGGGCTTCCCTAGTGGCGCAGTGGTTGAGAGTCCGCCTGCCGATGCAGGGGACGCGGGTTTGTGCCCCAGTCCGGGAAGATCCCACATGCCGCAGAGCGGCTGGGCCCGTGAGCCATGGCTACTGAGCCTGCGCGTCCGGAGCCTGTGCTCCGCAATGGGAGAGGCCACAACAGTGAGAGGCCCACGTACCGCAAAAAAAACCCCAAACAGATAACTAATAAGAACCTACTGTATAGCACACGGAACTCTACTCAATACTCTGTAATGACCTATATGGGAGAAGTATCTAAAAAAGAGTGGATATATGTATACGTATATGCATATGTATAACTGATTCACTTTGCTTATAGCAGAAACTAATACAACATTGTAAATCAACTATACTCCAATAAAAATTATTTTTTTAAAAAAAAGAGTAGATAGACATTGCTCCTTAGACATGTTGCTACAGCTCCAATAGAATAACTAGGAATGGAACCAGTTGAATCTCTGTTCACTAGTTCTGGCTAGTGGCTAGTAAAAATCCACTGCTCACTTGACTCACACTCAATCTTTCCTCTGCAACCACAGGGATAGGAAAAACACATCACTGCCTCAACACTCAGATACCATCTAGGAGAGAAGTGGGAGGGATGTAGTGACCAATTGTTTTAATTTCCCTGGAACTGAGAGGTTTCCCAGGATGCAGGACTTTTAGTGCTAGAACTGAAACACTTTGGAGGCAAACTACTACATATTGGTTACCCTAAGGGGATGCAGAACTCTGAAAGATTGGATACTATTTTCTCATCCAAACAAAAATTGAGCTAATTCAAGAGACAGTTTAAACTGATGCAATGGAATGATTCATCCAAATTGGGCTAAAATTTAGTCTCTGATCCCCCCTCTCTTCCACTGGTCTTCAGCACTTGAGATCAGAGCAATTACAGACCAGTTTTGCTGTACATCTGAATGTGATGTGATATATCATACAAAAGAAAAAACGTCACAATAATAGCAAAACTAAATAAACAGCACAACCAAAATAGAGTGGAAAAAACCCTGCTTATTCTTGTGAAGGGTTAACTGGTACAGAATTTGCTCACCTGCTGTTATGACTGGAAAAGCAGATAAATTATATGAAACAACTGTTTTCAGACACTGAAAAATAGGAAGCACAGGACGATGACCTCTAGAGGAGGGAAGCGAATGAGTGAGTCCTATGATTGCCGCAGTTTTTACCTGGAGGCAGCGTCCAGGCCATAGCACAGGTTGGGGAAACCCAAACACAACACAGCAGTCTTGTTGAGTTAAGAAAGCCAGAGATGAAGTGCTGGGAGGATAAGGCAGCTACATTTGTGGACATACGCTGGAGGAGAGGGAGGGACAGAGAGAGAGGGAGAATATAAATGCTCCAGAGATGTGCAGAGAGGTCTCTTGATTTTTGGGGGGCAGAAAAAGTTTGGTAAAGAACCACCAAAAAGAAGCTGAAAATTTCCCAAGCTTACATAGGACTGGGAATAGGTCACATTCCCACCTGTCAGAGGGAAAAGACTGTAATAAATGGGCATTGGGTACAGAGTTCAGAAAGGGCTCTCCCTAGCAGTGAGGCTAAATTAGTCCTAGACTAAAGGCTTCTCAGGTGTATCAAAAGCAAGCCATGAAAGAATCAAACTGATGTGAAGTTACTTAACTGCATGCATAACAAAGTCCCACACTAAATGAATACAATACAATCTAGCAACCAATAATGTAAAGTTCCCAACGTTTAGTATCCAATAAAAATATTAACAGGCATGCAAAGTATCTAGGAAAATATGACACCCCTAATGAGAAGAAAATAATCAACAGAAACAGCAGAGCTGCTGGAATTAGCAGACAAGGACCTTAATACAGCTTTATGAATCCTGTAAATATGGTCAAGAATATTATGAAAAAGATGAACATGATGAGAATAGAAAGACTAAAAAAGAAGTAAACAGAACTTCCAGAAATGAAAAACTCTATAATTGAAATGAAAATTATAGTGAATAGGATTAACAGCAGATTGGACATTGTGGTAAACTTGGAAACATAGCAATTGAAGCTCCTAAAATGAAAGAAATATTTTTAAAAGCCTGAAAAAAGTGAACATACCATCAGGGATCTGTGGGAAAATATTGACAAACTTGACATATGTGCAATCAGAGTTCCAGAGGAAAGGTATGAAAGAAGGAGTAGGAGAATATTTGAAAAAATGCTGACTAAATTTTCTCAAAACTTGATGAAAAGTATAAACTTACAGATTCAAGAAGGTCAATGAACTCAAGCAGAAGAAGATGAAGGAATTGACACTAGGGCATATTATAAGCAGATTGCTTAAAACTAGTGACAAAGAGAAAACTCTAAAAGCAGCAAGGAGAAAAAAAAAGACAGAGTATATTCAGAATAACAAAATAAGTATGGCAGCAGGCTTCCTGTCAGAAATAAAGCAACTTAGACAACAGTGGAGCAACACCTTCACAAACAAAACAAAATGCTATCAACCTAGAATTCTATACTAAGAATATCTTTCAAACTGAAGGCGAATAAAGACTTTTCAGACAAGTAGAAGCTAAGAGACTTTTTGCCAGTAGTACTGTGCTACAAGAAGTTTAAAGAAAGTTCTCTAGGTGGAAAGAAATTAATATTACATGGAAATTTGGATCTATATATAAAAATGAAGGAATAAAAAGTGTGAGAAATGAAAAATATGTGGGTAATTATAAAAGACAATGTTTTATTCTTTTAAAGTGCCTTTAAAAGATAAGTGCTTAAAGCAAAATTAATAAATAAAATATATTTTGGGGTTGATGATATATAGAAGTCAAATGTATGACAACAGTGGTGTAAAGGAAAGGAGAATAGAAATGAAAGTATACTATTGTGAGGCTCTTACATTATAAAGGAAGTGATATAATAGTACTTGAATATAGACGGTGATAAGTTAAAGATGTATATTGTACACCTTGGAGCCAACACTAAAAAATAAAACAAAGGACGATAGCGATAATGGAGATGGAATCCTGACTAATACTCAGTTAATCCAAAAGAAGGCAGGAAAAGGAAAAAAGTAACCAAGAACCTATGGGACAAATAGCAAGGTGATATATTTAAATCCAATAAAATAAAATATTACATTAAATTTAAGTGGTCAATATATTCCAATTAAAAGGCAGAGACTGTCAGACTGGATCACAATGCAAGACCTAACTATATGCCACATATAAGAAGCTCATTTTAAATATGAAGATGCATATAGGTTAAAAGTAAAAGCATGGAACAGATAGACTATGCAAATAGTAATTAAAGAAAGTTGCATCAATGGGCTATATTAATATCCAACATAGCAGACTTCAGAACAAGGAATATTATGAAAGATAAAAGGAAAGATTTCATAATAGCAAAGGGATAATTTCATAGAGGAAGACATAAGAATCCTAAATGTATATGCACTTCACAGAGCAAAACACAAATGAAGTGAAAACTGATAAAACTGTAAGAAGAAATAGGAAAATCCACAATTATAGTCAGGATTCCAATACCTCTCTCTCAATAATTGATATGGCAAATAGGCAGAAAATCTGTAAGAGTTTAGAAGACTTGAACAACACTATTAACCAGTTTGACCCAACTGACATTTATAGAATAAGCCATCCTACAACACCAGCAGAATCCACATTCTTTTCAAATGTACATGGAGAATCAATCAAGATGCACCACATCCTGGGCCATCACACAAGTCTTAATGAACTTTAAAAGCATTAGGATTATGAAAAGTATGCTCTCCAATGACAAAATAGGTTCTCTGGAATTCACTGAAATAGAATTTAACCTTTATACACTGACATATTTTCTAATGTGACAAGAAGTGCTCATTTAGTTGTCAAAAGAATCAGAAACACAATTCAAACTAACTGAAGCAAAAAGGGAATGAATTGGCTTATGCAGCTGAAAAGAACATGGAGCTCACAAGGTTGAAGAGAAATCGATAGGATAGGGATGTAGAGATTAACACTTGGGACTCAAGGCCATAGGTCACAGTGTTGTTCTGCTCTGTTTTTCTCATTTATACCAGTCTCTGTACAGAGTTATTCTCAGGACAGTCTCAACTAACATGGTGGGAAGATAACCCCAGATTGGGATTGTCACTTCCAGCAATTCCAGTGTCTATATATCAGTCCCAGGGAGGGACGCCGATCAGTCAAGCTTGGTTCACCTTCCTACACCTGTGGTTGGGAGGCAGGCTCTGATAAGAGGATGAGAGAAGAAATCTTGTTGGGAAGTTCACAACCAATAGGTGTCATTGTCTACCATAGAGAGTAGTCTGAAAAAGAAGCGACGCTTGATCTGAGTGTTTTTTTTTAAAGGCATTTGTAGTGTGGGTAAGATCATCTCAGTTTGCAAAGCTTGTATGCTCATAGGCTGACAAAGTTGCAGGAGGTCAACCAAAAAGTTTTAATAAATGGTAATCCCCAGTCTTCTCCAAGCATGGGACCCTACTAACAACCGGGTGTCTGGAAGTGATTTTTCCATTAAAAACAGCAGGAGATGAAGATGGGACTGGTAAGCCACATATGCTCTATAAAAAGTGGTTAAAGAGCTCAAGAGTAGAGCTTTGTTTATTCTAGATGGTTAATTCAGCTAGTCAAGACAGCGCGTCTGCCTCTTAACCCTCTTGTCTCTAAAAAAGGAGCAAACTCTATGGAACCTACTTCTTTTCCTAAACTCAATGTTTCTGGAATTGCAAGAGACCTACTCTCTATCCTCCTGCATAAACCCTGCCCCTGGTCCCCTAAACCTATTTTTGAAAGGACCATTTGGTAAAGTAGCTTCCTCTCCTTCCTCTATAAAAGGCCATGAAGAACAGGGTCCATTTTCTTCAGACCCATGCTGAGCTCATTCTAAAATGATATTCAAGCAGCTCTTAGAAAGCTGCTATTTACCATTTACTAGCTGTATTAGTTTCCTATTGTCAGTATAACAAATTACCACAAACTTAATTACTTAAAATACAAACTTATTCTCTTACATTTCTCGAGGTCAGAAGTCTGAAATGGGTCTCAAGTCCCATAGAGCAGGGTTGCGATCTTTCCAATTAAACAAGTCTGAGACTTAGAGAATGAACTTTTAGTTACCAGTGGGGAAGGGGAAGGGAGAGGGATAGATTGGGAGTTTGGGATTGACATGTATGCACTGCTATGTTTAAAATAAAATGCCTTTCCACGAAAAAAAAAAAGTCTGAGAAATCCAGCTGGTCGGTCGTTTGCATTTAGCCCCCTATATGCGATAATAAAATGGAAATTGCCCTGCCCTGGAAGTGGCTCCTGGCCCAAATTGGGTGCCCTATAGGGTCTTAGATGGCGATACCAGACCAAGTCCCTGTGCCCCAGAAACTAACATAGGTTTTTCTACTTGATCCCGAGAAGGAGGGCAAGTCCTGAGTCCCAGTGTCAGGAATTGGGGCTGCATAGGAACAAGAGGTGGTGGAAGGGATGGATATCTTGGCATAATGGCCAGAGAGGCTGGAACAGCTACCTCAGCTGGAGGAGTTAAGGTTTGAAACGACATATCCTCATTCTCGTTCTCTTCCTTTTCTTATTTTCTCTGATGTAATGGCACAAACGCTTGCACATAAAGGATTTCATCATTCTTCCCTGCTTCTTCACAAAATGGATGTAGAGTCATTCAAAAGCCACTGTAAAACCATTAAAATGATGCCTTTTTGCTTTGGCATCAACCAACTGGGAATACAATGCAGCTGAAAAGAAAATTGGTTACTGCTGTGACATACAATTTAATTACTAAAATTATGACTGATGTCATTTACCAGATATACCAGAATTTTAGGAGTTCCATATAATTTCTAGAATGTGTATATTAATAACATTTTACCCATATGATACAGTCTAAGAAGTGTTATCACCATTTATTTGACAATGCTTCTCACGTGAGTTAACATACCAAATAAGCCTAGTTAGTTTAATATTACTCTCTCTCAGACGGAGAGAGAGCAAATAATTTGAGGTGTTTCAGGGACCCTTTGGAAAACCCCAAAGGCAGATAGAGGTCAAATGAACTTCATTTAGAATTTGATCTTTGGGAATTTTGTCAAAAATTTCAAAACGTTTTAACCAGTGATAATAAAAGATCACAAAGGCAAATACAGATCACTTAAAGAAACTCACAGTTATCAAAAGCAGTTCAATATTTAAAGAACTTTGTCCTCTTAGAGAATCAAATTCAGGTTTTGTACCACTTTACCTTTAAAATTCATTTTCTTAATTAAGTTCAATCTTATCTTAGCCAATCCTGACCATGACAAAACTCTGTGTGCCTCTTCCACAAACCTTCCATAACTTTCTGTATCCATATTTATCTGTCTCTCACTTTCTCTTCCCCTCAGAAACAACCAGCTCTAGGACAATACCACCTTTTTCCCTTTAACAAAATGCATTTTCATTCCTCATACCTTCTTCACTGAAAACACACATTCTACATCTTTGCATACTGAAATGCTTCTCTTATAATTCTTAACCTTAAAACCTTAATCTCTAGTGAAAACCAAGGAGCAAGTAATTGTCAACTGTTTGTCATACCAGCATTTCCTGATTGACAAAGTTATGCCTAAGTCTTCCTCTCCTAGGAAGGCAAAGGTAGGAAAACTTGGACCTGCCCAGCAATTAATGTTCTAATATTTTATTCTATTTAAAATGACCCAGATAGTCAATGAATTCTCTTCATTCAACTTAGTTTAAAGTTACAAAAATCTGGAGAGACTATTTTAGATAGACATTCAAGACATTCCCAAGACATAATTATTCCTATGGAGTAAAACTCTTACACCTTATTTACCTCTATTTTATTTACTTAAAAGCTTTGTCATATTATTTTTCTTGCTGACAAACTCTAACAGGAATAATAAGGTCTTATTTGATTTCTAGTAAACTAGGTACAATAAAAGCATTCTATTTAATGCTGATGACTGTAAAGACACGTCCATATTAATCACACCAACCAACTTTAACTTTAATACCAGATATTAATTCAATACTGAATATTTCCTAGATCACATGAACGCAAAATTCATTCTGGCCTGTTTCTTTTACATTTGAATGTTTATATAAGGGCTTAGTTTCCTTTAAGCTAATTAAATAGACCTCTTTTACAAATTAACTTTGGTGATGCCACACATCTATAACACACGTACAAACAAACACAGGGGCCTCACAGTTTCCATTCCAAAATTCCAGCCATGAGTCAGCTACAACAATGTAAAACCCATCAGTTACAAAAGAAGTTGGATTCAAATTGGGTTTCTTGCTGGCAGATGGGACAAGTCAAGGTCACTTGCCTAGATCACTAAAGCGTTTTTACTAATATTTATGGAAAAGACTTTTATGTCTATTTGCAGCTTTTGGTGATTTTAGGAACCAAGTGGAACCTTCCTCTTCTTCCTGGGAATGTCCCCTCTAGGCTAAGAACAGAAAGTGTTTTGTTTTGTTTTGTTTTCCTGTTCCTTTCCTCCATTTGACATCAGTAAAAGTTTTAAATATCACAAAGCTGATTTGGCTATAAATGGAGAAACAGTACCAAACAAAATGAAATGAAAAACCCAAAAGGACAAACAGAAAATCCTAAATAAACCCTCAAGTTTGGTCTTGGGGTTTTACATATACCAACGACACAGGAGGCCACAGTGTAATTAACACGTCAAGGGTCGTAGTACATGGTGCACAGGGTCCCAGGACAACCCTTTCTAAACCCCTTGTGGAGATCCTAACAGGTAGTGTGGCCACACGTTGTTTCAATAAGATATCATCCTCCTCTCAGATGTAATCAGATCACTTATCCAAAACGCACCTCAGAGGACTCTGTTTAGGGATAGTTGCAACATTTCCCATTTTTAAAGACAGAAATTCAAGACAAACAAAATACAAGTGGCACACACAAATGCCAGCATCCAAAGAAACAAACAAACCAGTTCAAAAATCAGGTAGAAGTCCAACAACTCTTTCCTCTTTCCAACAGGGTACCTCACTCAAATACAAAACAAATTGGCTTATTCCAGAGAAAAAGCCCCAAACGAAGAGAAAATGCAACTATTTCCCCTCTCCAACAGGGTACCCCAAACAAACTGGCTTATTCTGCAGAAAAAGCCCCAAACAGAGAGGAAAAAGTTTCTGACTGTACACACCAGAGCGACTTACCCTTCTGTATGGAGTCTGTCAGCTCCCAAATGTCGATTCCTTCCTCCAACTGCCAAGCGCTGGGGAAGCGGGGGCTGCTTTGGGGAATTTTGTTTTTGTTTTTGTTTTGCGGTACGCGGGCCTCTCACTGTTGCGGCCTCTCCCGTTGCGAAGCACAGGCTCCGGACGCGCAGGCTCAGTAGCCATGGCTTCACGGGCCCAGCCGCTCCACGGCATGTAGGATCCTCCCGGACCGGGGCATGAACCCGCGTCCCCTGCATCGGCAGGCGGACTCAACCACTGCGCCACCAGAGAAGCCCTGCTTTGGGGAATTTTGAAGGAAAGAGCCCAGGACAAGTGGCCTGCGGCAGCTGCTAGCGCCTTAGCCGAAAACTCCCCAACTGGGGCCAGCAGGCCACGAACAGCAAGGCTGCTGGCTAGCTGCTTGAAAATTCATTACCGAACCTAAGCTCACCTGTACTGTTCGCTGCACGACAGGCCAATAAATCGAGAGATGAATTGTTGAGGCCAGGAATAGCGACCTTATTCAGAAAGCCGGCAGACCGAGAAAATGGTGGACTCATGTTCCAAGGAACCATCTTGCCTGAGTTAGAACTCAGGCTTCTTTTATACTAAAAGGGGAGGGAGTAAAGTAAAACATTTCCTAGTTCCAGGTAGCCTCCAGAGGGGATGTGTTAATTTCTTCCTGCCTGCAGTCCTTCACGGGGGTGGGGTGAGGGTGGGGGGCTTTGTGGGGGGTTGGGGGGTGGGGTGTCTGGTCAGGATGTTTCCTGTGAGCTAAACAAAGGTTTTTCAGCTTTATATTCATTACCTGGGAGGCAGGGTTCCCAGAGATGGGCCATTATGTATAATTCTAGCTTATAGGAAACATCCCTTCAGTGAATAACTTGTAATAGACTATAAAGGTTCTTCCCTATTACTGAAGGGACAAGTGCTGAAGATAGCTCCCATTCGGAGTTTCAGATTCAACTCCCGCCTCTTCCCTCACTCTAAATCCACAGAAAAATTCTATTTGGGATTATATCCCCTGTGCCCATGCTTCCTGTGGCAGAGTCAGCTCTTTGCTCACAGAAAAATCTGTGTCCTTATTTCCCATTGTATAATTGTCACTGAGCAGTAGCATCTTTGGGTTTCAGAGCAGCCAAATGGCTGAGCTCTTTGTAGTGAAGTGTGAACTAGAACCTCTCAGGGAACACTCTTCTTGCTCTTTTCCAGTTGGCTGTTGGTTTCCAAGGACTCAGGCCCTCCTGGATGGAAGAGCCATGATATGGAAGGAGCCTGGGCCCCCTGAGTCACCACTGGGTGAAACCTGTCTACCCACCAGGAAATCTTCACTGGACTGTTAAACATGTAGAAATTAACTCCTATTGTGTTAAGCCACTGACATTTTATAATTTACATACGGCTACTAGTACTTGAAAGTAATTCTAAGTCAACAAGAGGTAGCGCTGGAGAATTGTTAGAATTCTCTGCATCTCTACCTAAGACTGAGCAAACATCCACTTCTGCTGAACTCTATAAGCCAAAGGTGTAGCAGATGATGGTGCATAGGTTGTTCAGCCTGCTGAGGGTTAATTACTCTGATACTTTTGCATGGGGAAAACACAAAAATGAGGAAAGAGGCTACTGCCATTTTCTCCCTTTAATTAATTAATATACTTAGATATATAATATATTTAAATAATATGTACATATTATATATAATAAATATATATTATATATAACTAAATATAAATAAATTACATATATAGGATATATATATGGGTGTGTGTATGTGTGTGTGTATATATATATATATATATATATATATATATATATATATAAAAAACAAGAGTAGCCCTGCATTGCAAGGGATAAGGAAAGTTTACAAGTTTGCTCAGGGGCTTAAAATTCTTAGGTCCATCACTGAGTTATAAATTTGCTGCTATATAATAAATAATCAGAATGAGGGAAATAAAGATTTCTCTGTGGTACATGAGTCTGAAGTTTGGAGAATAGAGGGGATATATTGTGAATCATATTCTCATAGGTGAGGATTTGAAAACGGCAAATTTGACTTATACTGGTAAAAGGCAGTTTGCCAGCCACAGAATTTTTGGGTAATTTCATAGGCTGCTAATCAATTTCAGAGGAGTGCAACACACAATAGGTAGGAAATAACGTGGAAAGAGGTGAGGGGCAGGACCCTTCATAGCAAGGAGAGAAAAATCCATGGCGTTACTCTGTGCCACTCCAGCTTCATAGTTCTCAATTTACAAATTAGTTACATTTCAAGGTTCATTGTCATTTATTCATTCTTTCATTCATTCATTTAATAAATGCTTATGTAGTAGCACAGCTATAGCTTTGGAGATAAAATGATAAATAAGATAAGGTCTTGCTGTGAGAACAAGTATACTACTCTGGATATACAAACGAATAATTGTGATACAAGAAAATTTTCATGACGAAAGTATGAAAGTCAGCTGTTTGGAAAAAAGGACATGTTGTTTTCAATAAATAACTGTATTGAAAATGGCTGGAATATAAAACCAAAGGACCAAAGCCTGTTTGACCCATAATGTACCTAAGACACAGTTAAAAAAAAAAAAAAAGGATTATTTCAGCTACCTCTTATGGTCTTTCATTTTACCATCTTATTTTCATGAAAGATTAAGACAGAGTAAGCAACCCTGAACATGAGTAACCTGTTATCATTCTGTATTTAAATAGAATAAAATCTTAACACATCAGATGCTCTCTAGCTCTTCCATATTACAGAATTCCATTGTATCAGATGAAGTATCCAAATTCTTCATTTTCTAGATAACACAAAGTCTTCACTTGAGTGAGGGAGATGGTCATTGCCGAATAAACCTAGATCAGTGGGTGGGAGTGTCTGGAGACCAGCAGCTTTGGAGCGGCCTTAAGGTACCTCGGGGGATCTGAACTCCTGTGTCCTCCCAGCTGGTAGAGTAAATGAGAAGATGGTTCTGAGCAACTGTGTCATTCAGGCTTCTGGCAGGAAACAGATGCACACTCAACCAAGATTCTGAGAAACTATATTGAAGGGACAATTTACAGAGGTATGGGCAGGGCTAAAGCTACCAACAAGCAATGTTGAAGCACCCAGAGGCTGACAACACTAGGAAGCTGTTTCCAT
Organism: Delphinapterus leucas; assembly: GCF_059928025.1. Lineage (NCBI taxonomy): Eukaryota > Metazoa > Chordata > Mammalia > Artiodactyla > Monodontidae > Delphinapterus > Delphinapterus leucas. The sequence goes on from NC_143138.1 coordinate 13,075,783, forward strand.
CTCTAGATGTGAAGGGGTGTCTTAGTCAGGAGAAAAAATTAGACAGAGAAACAGAACCAAAAGGATATATATGTACGTATTGTACGGAATTGGCTCACGCAATTATGGAGTTTAAGAAGCTACAGGATCTGCAATCGGCAAGCTGGAAATCCAGGAGAGCTGGTGGGTCTGAGTTCCAGTCCGAGTCCTAGACCGAGTCTGAAGGCCTGAGAAGCAGGAGAGCCGATGGTGTAAGTTCCAGCCTGAGTGTGAGTCCAAAGACAGTCAGATAGAGAGAAATAATTTTCTCCTACCTCAGACTTTTATCCTGGCCATCAAAAGATTGGATGAGGCCACACTCTGGAGGGCAATCTGTTTTACTTAATCTACTGATTCAAATGGTAATCTCATCCAGAAACATCCTCACAGACACACTCAGAAATAATGCTTAACCAGATATTTGGGCACCCCACGGCCTCATCAAATTGACACGTGAAATTAACCATGACAGAGGCAAAAGATGAATAGTGTTCTCAGAGCCTTGCATGAGCTGGAGTAGCGAGTCTTGAGAAAGGATCTGTGGTCGAGAGAGGTACAGCTGCTATCAGAACAGCTCCCAGGCAGGGAGGAAGAGGAGTGAATAAACTCCCCATTCTTTCTCTCTGCACACCCATCTTCTGCCACTGCATTCCATTGGCCCAACCCAACCGAAAGCCAGTGGACCTTGGAGTCTGAGTGATACAGTCAGTGGTGTAGGGCAGCCTCCTGGGGCTCAGAGCAGGCAGACGAAGAGGAGAATAGGAGGAGGGGCAAATGGAGACTACCCAGCACAGAAACTCCAGAGCTTTTTTGGAAGTACTTAGTAAGGGAAAAGATGGTCACTTATAGCCAGGGAGGGCTTAGAGTCATTTTAGATCTTAGCATTAAACAAAATGAAGCATCAAACCAAAGAGGGACTTATTTCATACCACGTATATAAGTTTCGGGCATACAATTGCATATGAATGCATTTATTAGTTAGAGATCTATAATTCTGAGAATGTATTTGTGTGTACATATCTCCTCTTTAAGGCTGTAAGCTATTGTAGGGAAAAGACTATCTTAGAGTTTTATTTTTCCAACAGTGCCTTGAACATGGTAGGTTTCCATAAATATTTGCTGAAGAACTATTTCAACTTCTTTTCTTTGAATCTCATAGGAGCTGATGAAATGCAATATAAGAAAATAAGACAGGCCTCCTAAGTGTCGAATGGGATCAGCCAAGGAGACTTCTAGCACAGCGGGTAGTGAGGATGGAACTAAGTTGCTTTGTCGGAGACTTCTTAGAGCTCATTCATTCCACAAATATTTACGGAGCAGCCATGCTGTGCCAGACAGTGTGTTAGGCTCTTAAGATACAAAGATAACGTTTTCAGGAAGAAATCTATTAAGTACCTGAACTGCTCATTCTGTTGACATGCAACCAGCCAATTTCCACACAGCTGTTTGGGTCAGCCTTATAGACATCTGAATCAGTTAAGCCAATGAGATGAGCTGCTCTGACCCGTATATTCTAGCCCCGTAGAAAAAGCCTTCATTTTGCTGTCCACAGCCTTACAGCAGATTTATTCCTTGACTGAACTTGGGTAACACAGACACGGTGCTATGGGTCATGACCACACAAGTTTAATTAAGCTCTTGCTATACCACTTACTCAAAGCTACTCCCAAGACTTGGGCGCAGTGATGAGGGGCCCTTGAAACTGAGGAGTTCAATAAGAAGAGTAGTCACAGAATAGTTAGGCTTTCTTTACTAATGTCAAATGCCAGCACCTCCCTCGGGGGAGCATCTTTTGTATCTGCAGAAAAAACAATGTCCCCCATCCATTAATTTCAACTGGCTTCCCCTTCTGGACCCTGAGGCATGAAAAGCTGCTGTTTAGAAGCCAAGAAAATTCAGTGGGGAAAGGAAATCTCTTCAATAAATCGTGTTGGGAGAATTGGGAAACCACATATAGAAGAATGAAATTAGACCTCTATCTTAGACCACTCACAAAAATTAACTTGAAATGGATTAAAGACTGTGATATTTTGATTTATAATAAGAAATATATATATATTTGGTCTTTGCCCTGTTCCTGGCACAGTTTCTAAAACGCTTGGAATTTCTTAAATGATGAGAGACAAAAAGGTGTCTTTTGTTATGTTAATTAGGTGACTTTTGGAAAGCCCAAGGTAACCTAGGATGGGACTGGTTTCCTGGGGAACCAACCAAATGGTTAGAAGGTTGGAAATGGTTAGAACTGAAACTTCAGTCCCACCCCCAGACCTCCTGGAGGGGACAGGGGCTGGAGATTGAGTTCAGTCACCAATGGCCAATGATTTAATCAATCATACCTATGTAATGAAGCCTCCTTAAAAATCCCAAAGAGTAAAAAAAATAAAAATAAAAAATAAAAAAATCCCAAAGGGTGGAGTTTGAGAGCTTCCAACATGGTAAACATATGGAGATGCTGGAAGTGTGACACACTCTGAGATGGCATGGAAGCTCTGAGCCCCTTCCCACATACCTTGCCCTATGCATCTCTTCCATCTGGCTCTTTGTGAGTTATATCCTTCTATAATAAGCTGGTACAGTAATCCAGTAAGTAAAATGTTTCTCTGAGTTCTGAGAGTGACTCTAGAAAATTAATCAAACCCGAGGAGGGGGGTTGTTGGAACCTCTGATATATAGCCAATTGGTCAGAAGCACAGGTGACAAGCTGGGCTTGCAACTGCATGTGAAGTGGGAGGGGGGAGTCTTGTAGGACTGACCCTGTGAGATCTGATATTATCTCCAGGTAGATAGCATCAGAATTGAATTGAATTGAATTGTAGGACACCCAGCTGGTGTCAGAGTATTGCTTGGTTGTGTGGAAAAAAACCCACACACATTGGAAAGACTTAAAAATGAGAACTGAAACTGTAAAAAAAAAAAACCTCCTTGACACTGGTCTTGGCAATGATACTTTGGATACCACACCAAAAGCACAAGCAGCAAAAGCAAAAATTAATAAATGGGACTACATCAAACTACAAAGCTTCTGCACAGCAAAAAAAAAACAATCAACAAAATGAAATGGCAACGTATAGAAAGGGAAAAATATTTGCAAATTATTTATCTGATAAGGGGTTAATATCCAAATTATATAAAGAACTCATACAACTCAATAGCAAACAACCCAAACAGTAAGATTTAAATTGGGCAGAGGAACTGAATAGACCTTTTTCCAAAGAAGACATACATATGGTTAACAGATATACATGAAGACATCCTCCACATCACTAACCATCAAGGAAACGCAAATCAAAACCACAATGAGATTATCACCTCACACCTATTAGAGTGGCTATTATCTAAAATACAAGAGATAAGTGTTGGTGAGGATGTGGAGAAACGTGCACTGTTGGTGGGAATGTAAATTGGTACAGCAACTATAGAAAACAGTATTAAGTTTCCTCAGAAAGTTAAAAATAGAGCTACTGTATGCAATCTGATTTCTGGGTATATATACAAAGGAAATAAACATAAGATATTGGGCTTCCCTCGTGGTGCAGTGGTTGAGAGTCCGCCTGCCGATGCAGGGGACACGGGTTCGTGCCCCGGTCCGGGAAGATCCCACATGCCGTGGAGCGGCTGGGCCTGTGAGCCATGGCCGCTGAGCCTGCGCGTCCGGAGCCTGTGCTCCGCAACGGGAGAGGCCACAACAGTGAGAGGCCCACGTACCGCAAAAAAACAAAACAAAACAAAAAACATAAGATATTGAAGAGATATCTGCACTCCCACGTTCATTGCAGCATTACATATAAAATGGAATATTATTCAGTCATAAGAAGGAAGGAAATTCTGCTGTTTGCAACAGGGATGGATCCTGAGGTTATTAAGCTAAGTGAAATAAGTCAGAGAAAGACAAATGCTGTATAAAATCATTTACATATGGAATTGAAGAGACAAACGAACAGAACCAGAGGGTAGAATTGTGGTTATAGGCCCTGAGGTGGGGTGGGGGAAATGGGGAGATGTCAAAGAGTACAAACTTGCAGTTATAAGATGAATAAGTTCTTGGGATCTAACCATACAGCAAGATGATTAGAGTTAATAATACTGTATTACATAGTTGAAAGCTGCTAAGAGAGTAGATCTTAAATGTTCTCAGCCCAAAAAAGAAATGATAGTTTGTGACATTGAAGTGTTAGCTATGGTGGTAATCATTTTGCAATATACAAGTATATTAAATCAATGTGTTGTACACCTCAAACTTACACAATATTATATGTCAATTATATCTCAACAATGCTGGGGACAGGGGAAAGAAAAGCCACTGTTTACTTGAGCGGGTTCTCTCAGAGCAATACAGCCCTGTTTTCCAAGTTCCTTTTCTAGAACCTTGTCTTGCTTCCATAATGCTGGGAAAGTGGATTGGAGTCCCCTGCTGTTTGTGTCAAATAGCAATTCTTTTATGTTGCTCCATGATACATACTGCTCAGACATTTTGAGTCAAAACTGTGAAATATCCCTTATTGCCTTGCCATTATCCATTCTATTACTAGATTTAAGACTTGTGAATAATACCATATGTGACCTTGGTTAGAGGTTTCTTTTTTTAACCAGGACAAAAACCAGTTGAGTGATCTCTTCAAGTAGGGTGTGTCAGTATTTGAACATTCTACATACTTGTTAAGAATCTCTGTTATTTGATCTCAAAAATTTCTGTAACAGAATGGAATATATTTTCTCCAGAATTTAACTTTATGCCCATTATATCTATCATGGGCTCTGAGACACATATTAGAATGACTGAACTAATGTCAATCAAAGGTTTACCCTGAGTAGGTGTCGATCAAAATTGAGAATTTGCCAGCTTGCTTAATATGATCATTAGTAATATCTTTTAATTAACTTTCTGATAGTCTCATTAGTTGAACTTCTGGTTTAGAAATGAGAAAAATATGGATGACATGTCTTCCTTCTCTATTTTCAGATTTTTTTTTTTTTTTTTTTTTTTTGCGGTACGCAGGCCTCTCACTGTTGTGGCCTCTCCCGTTGCGGAGCACAGGCTCCGGACGCGCAGGCTCAGCGGCCATGGCTCATGAGCCCAGCCGCTCCGCGGCATGTTGGGTCTTCCTGGACCGGGGCACGAACCCGTGTCCCCTGCATCAGCAGGCGGATCCTCAACCACTGCGCCACCAGGGAAGCCCCTATTTTCAGATTTTTGACTCAAATTAATGTAGCTTTTATTTTATAGATACCTGTATATATATTTATATATTATAAGCTTTTTGTATTGGGAGATATTTTTATATTTGTTTCTGCCCCCAATAAAGCATTCCCAAATACAGTAACTTTATATATAATAAATACTCCACAAATGTTTGTGGAATTGAATCTATATGAGATTTTTGAAAATGATAACATGGAATAACAGGAATAAAATATTCAGCAGAAGACTTGAAGGTAAATTTGAGAATTTCACTCAGAAAGTATGAAAATAAGACATAGATATGGAAAATAGAAGAGAAAAGAAAATTAGAGACCCAAATAAAGTTCTAGTGAGAGAGAAAAATACAAAAATGAAAGGGGATATTATCAAATAAAAATTTTTAAGAAGTGAAAAACATGTATTTACAAATTTAAAGGGCCCATTGAGGGCTAAAGTGAATGAAGAAAAAACTCACAACAATTCACATAATTGTGAAGTTTCAGAACCTGGAATAAGAAGTAAGCTTAAAGGCTGTTAGGGGAAAAAGAAGGTCAAAGACCAATGATTAGTAATCATATGGAGCTGGTTTTTTGAACAGCAAAATAGGTAGCTATAAAACCACAAAATGGTATTTTGAAAATTCTGAGGAAACATTAGTCCAACCTAGAATTCTGTACAACAAAACTATTATTAATCAGTATCAGAAGAAAATAAAAACATTTGGGGGCATTCAAGTTCTCAAAAATCTGCTTTCCATATATCCTTTCTCCTGAAGCAACAGGAAGATGTGTTCCACCCAAGCAAGGGAGTAAACCAATAAAGAGGAAGACAGGCAACAAGAGATCAACACAGGATCACAGAGACTTTTTAGTATTGTGGCAAAGAGGTCCAGGATGAAAGCCACATGTTAAGCCCAGGGGCCCAGAGTTCAGATTAAATAAGGAGGTTAAAGAGTTTCAGGAGATAGGGCTTCCCTGGTGGCGCAGTGGTTGAGAGTCCGCCTGCCGATGCAGGGGACACGGGTTCGTGCCCCGGTCCGGGAAGATCCCACATGCCACGGAGCGGCTGGGCCTGTGAGCCATGGCCACTGAGCCTGCGCGTCCGGAACCTGTGCTCCGCAACGGGAGAGGCCACAACAGTGAGAAGCCCACGTACCGCCAAAACAAAACAAAACAAAGAGTTTCAGGAGACATACTGATGAGGGAAAAATTAAATGGATACAATTCTTTATCATTTGCTCATGCTAAGATGATTTATTTTACATCTGTATAGGAGTGCTTAGAGAAAACAATCATGGTTTACATTGGTGAAAACACCAAGGCAACTATCAGCTCCAGAAAAAAACCCAAAAATTTGTATAAGAAACTAAATATATTTATATCATGTTTTGTATCTCAGTTTGAACAATTTTAACATAATCATAATAACTATTGCTGGGAACATGAAGGAAAAGAAATTATGTGTATGTAAATGTATGGAAAAGAGAGTGTAAGACAGCTAAACTTTCATCTCCATTAAAGAAAGATAAAAATTGTTAAGTTTAAAAATCATAAAATAGTAGTATAAGCCTATTATTTAAAAATATTGTGGTACATATAAAAAGAAACAAAAGAGGTGAAAGTGATTATCTCCTTAGGTGAGCAGAACTCACAGGTGGAGAATAGTGGAGCTGAGCATAAAATAAAAATTAAATTAAAAATCACATCATGATTTCCCCAAATTCATGCAATTATATTAATATAACATAACATAATGTAATATAATTAGATAGTTTGAATGGGCTACTCAGTTACAATCCTTAATAACAGAAATATTGAAACTAGTATCTTAATTTTGTCAACTGATCTAAATTAGAATTTATTATTTGTTATTATTATTTTTTCCTATTTATATTCAAAAGTTACTGAGAAAGCTTAAACATTTGAAAAAAGCCATTTTGAAATAGAAAGTAGCTAAGTAAGGCACAGAAGCTAAGTTAGCGCTCTGAGCATTAAACTGTGCCATTAGCTACCCACCGACAGAAAATAAAATTATTTAATTTTTAACTTGAAGAAAAAGAAACACACAAATTAGGATGGGAAGACAAATTCTTCCTGGCATTAAGGTCTTAAAAGTATGTAAGGTATAGATTATTATAGAATGAAAGTAATACTTATCTTCATGTGAACTTGGGAACCTAAACCAGTCCATCATTAATCTTTCTTAAATATTTCCTTGTCATTCCATTCCATATAATCATCTTTAATTTACACTAATTTGAGGGCCTCCTAATTGTATTTCATTTACTGATTGAGAAAATATTTAAAGATACTGAAATCTAATAAGAGGTTGAGAAAGCTTCAGACCAAATTCAGAAGCAGGAAAGAACCCAGAGATATAACGATGTAAGCCTAAGAGTCAAAGATACTTTAGCTTTGAAGGCAGTTATGATCTAGAAAAAATGGGCATGAATTTTGTTTTATAAAAGCTTCACACACACATATATATAAATATATAATTAATATTTACAACAAATGTACCTTGTATATTGGGAGGGGGATAAATAAAGCTAAAGATTCTTGTACTCCTTAGAGAGAAGTGAACTGTACTAATATTTGAATTTAATATATTATAGGTCTTTACTATAATTTCTAGGGAAACAATTAAAATAATAGAAACTAATAGTAGAGAGGAACATGGAATAATAAAATAGAGTCAATCAGTCCAGAAGTAAGCAAGGAGAGAGAAAATAAAACATAAAATAGGTGAGAAAGAAGATAAGATGATAGATTTAAACTTAAACCCAATCTATATGAGTAATTATATTGAATGTAAATGGACTAAATGCTTCAATTAAAACACTAAAAATTGTCAGACAGGATAAAAAACCAAATCCAAGTATATAATACTTATAAGAGAAAAATATAAAGCACAAAGCAATCCTGAGGGAAAAAAAACAAAGCAGGAGGCATAACCCTTCCAGACTTCAGACAATACTACAAAGCTACAGTAATTAAAACAGTGTGTAGTGACACAAAAATGCACATATGGATCAATGGAACAGAATAGAGAACCCAGAAATAAACCCACACACCTATGGTCAATTAATCTTCGACAAGGGAGGCAAGAATATACAACAGGAAAAAGACAGTCTCTTCAGCAAGTGATGTTGGGAAAGTTGGACAGCTGCATGTAAATCAATGAAGTTAGAACACACCCTCACACCATGAAAAAAATAAACTCAAAATGCCTTAAAGACTTAAATACAAGACACCATAAAACGTCTAAAAGAGATATAGGCAAAACATTCTCTGACATAAATCATACAAATGTTTTCTTAGGTCAGTCTCCCAAAGCAATAGAAATAAAAGCAAACGTAAACAAATGGGACCTAATCAAACTTACAAGCTTTTGCACAGCAAAGGGAACCATAAACAAAATGAAAAGACAACCTACAGACTAGGAGAAAATATTTGCAAATGATGCGACTGACAAGGGCTTAATTTCCAAAATACACAAACAGCTCATACAATTCAATAACAAAACAACAAACAACCCAATCAAAAAATGAGCAGAAGACGTAAATAAACATCTCTCCAAAGAAGTCATACAGATGGCCAACAGGCACGTGAAAAGATGCTCAACATGGCAAATTATTAGAGAAACTCAAATCAAAACTACAATGAGATAGCACCTCAAACCAGTCAGAATGGCCACCTTTAAAAAGTCTGCAAATAACAAATGCTGGAGAGGGCATGGAGAAACGGGGACCCTTCCCACCTACACTATTGGTGGGAATGTAAACTGGTGCAGTATGGAAAACAGTATGGAGGTTCCTCAAAAAACTAAAAAGAGAATTACCATATGATCCAGCAATCCCACTCCTGGGCATATATCCAGACAAAACTGTAATTCAAAAAGATACATGCTCTCCTATGTTCATAGCAGCACTATTCACAATAGCCAAGACATGGAAACAACCTAAATGTCCACTGACACATGAATGGATAAAAAAAGATGTGCTACATATATACAATGGATTATTACTCAGCCATAAAAAAGATTAAATAATGCCATTTGCAGCAACATGGATGGACATAGAGATTGTCATACTAAGCGAAGTAAGTCAGAGAAAGACAAATACCATAGGATATCACTTATACGTGGAATCTAAAATATGACACAAATGAACTTATCTACAAAAAAGAAACAGACTCAAAGACATAGAGAACAGACTTGTGGTTGCCAAGGGGGAGGCGGTATGGGGGAGGAATGGAGTGGGAGTTTGGTGTTAGCAGATGCAAACTAGTATATATAGGATGGATAAACAACGAGGTCTTACTGTACAGCACAGGGAACTACATTCAATATCCTGTGATAAAACATAATGGAAAAGAATATGAAAAACAATGTATGTATATGTATAACTGAATCACTTTGTTGTACAGCAGAAATTAAGCCAACATTGTAAATCGACCATACTTCAATTTTAAAAAAGTAGAATGGCCAAACTACAGTGTATTTATACAATAAAATACTGTACACAGGTGAAAAGGAATAAACTGAGGCTACACACTGTAATATGTACAAATCTTAAACACATAATGTTGAATGAAAGAAGCAAAACACAAAGGAATCATATAGTATGATTCTGTTTATAAAAGTTCAACAACAAGTAAATGTAAATTATATCATTTAGAGATACATATATAGATGGTAAAATTATAACGAAAAGCAAGAAAATGACTGCCTTAAAATTAGGATAATTGCTACTTCTGGGATGAGAGACAAAGTATGACCAGGAAGAGGCTTATGGTGGATTTCTGGGGTATAACAATGTTCTATTTCTTGACCTGGGTGATAGTTGGATGAGAATTCATTTCTAATTATTCAGTTTACTATAAAGTCACATTTTACCCATTTTTTTGTATTCAAGTTCTATTTCTCAATTGAAAAAATTTACAATTCTCAAAACAGGCTGTATTTCTCTTGACTATACTTTTCTTTTCATTTAGCTGACAAATATCTGATCTTTTTTTAATGGTCCTCATAAATTCCCTTTTTCTATGACCCTTTCCTCTTTACTTCCAGACAGAGTTAGATGTTGCATTTTTGCTGCACAAATCATCTGGTAAATGTCTCTGCTGAAGCGTTTACCCCCATGTAATATTATCTGTTTACATGTTGGATTATGTGTGTGCATGCACATACATGTGCACACATATGTGCATGCACACACATATACTTACCTAGATGTGTGTTGTCCAATATTAGAGGCACTGGCCACATGTGCTCTTTTTTTAAATATAAATTTATTTATTTTTACTTATTTATTTTTGGCTATGTTGGGTCTTCGTTGTGCGTGAGGGCTTTCTCTCGTTGCAGCAAGCCGGGGCTACTCTTCATTGTGGTGCACGGGCTTCTAATTGCGGTGGCTTCTCTTGCTGTGGAGCACAGGCTCTAGTTGTGCAGGCTTCAGTAGTTGTGGCACGCAGGCTCAGTAGTTGTGGCACATGGGCTTAGTTGCTCCATGGCATGTGGGATCTTCCCGGACCAGGGCTCGAAGCCTTGTCCCCTGCATTGGCAGGAGGATTCTTAACCACTGCACCACCGGGGAAGCCGACCACATGTGCTCTTAAGCATCTTAAATACGCTAGTCCAAATTGAGATGTGCTGTAAATTAAAGTACACATTGGATTTTGAAGACCTAGTATGAAAAAGGCATAAAATATCTCAGCGGTTATTTTTTTATTTAAAAAAATTTGGGTTACAATGCTTAATGTGAAACTCAACTCAAAATGGATGAAAGACAAATATAAGATCTAAAACTCCCAGAAGAGAACAGAGAGAAAGCTTTTTGACATTGGTCTTGGCGATTATTTCTCAGATATAACACAAAAATCATAGGCAACAAAAACAAAAATAGACAAGTTGGACTACATCAAACTAAAAAGGATCCACAAAGCAAAGAAAACCATCAACCTATGAAATGGTTCTCCCATTTTTGTAAACCCTACATCTGATAAGGGGTTAATATAATTAATTAGTATATTTTTATATTAATTTAATGTTAGTGATAATATTTGTGATATATTAGGTTAAGTAAAATAAATAATTAAAATCTATTTTACCTGTTAACTTTTGCTTTTTGTTAAATGTGGCTAGTAAAAAGTTTAAAATTACATATGTGGCTTGCATTGTTTTTATTGACTCTTTGTTCTTTCAGGGCAGGCTGTTGGTCAGGATTCTATCTCACTATATTCAACAGAAAAATCTCAAAATAACAGTGGTCTGAATAATTCAGAACTTTATTTCTTAGGATAAAAGTAGTTTCAGAGGTAAGCAAGTGAGGGCTATATGGTGGCTTCATCAATTCATAAGGGACATAGGTCCCTCCAGCTTCCTGCACCCTCATTCTTGTTTGTAAATATGCTCATCAGAGGGGCTTCCCGAGGGGCTTCCCTTCCCTGGTGGCGCAGTGGTTGGGAGCCCGCCTGCCAATGCAGGGGACACGGGTTCGTGACCCGGTCCGGGACATGCCGGAGCGGCTGGGCCCGTGAGCCATGGCCGCCGAACCTGCGCGTCCGGAGCCTGTGCTCTGCAACGGGAGAGGCCACAACAGTGAGAGGCCCGAGTACCGCAAAAAAAAAAAAAAAAAAAATGCTCATCAGAGATAGAATTGCAAATGATGCCAAAATAAACTACAAGTAAATATGTATTTACCTCCATTAGAATCCATTACAGAGAGAGAGAACTTCTGTGGGAGGCTCACAGAGAGCATCCAGATACATTGTTTTTGAAATATTTACACTTAAGATGGAAATGTTTTAACTTAGGTACCTAAAGGAATGTGTAGTTAGCATGTCTTAAAGTCTCTCCTTCAAATATCAGATGTTTCAAGTGAGCTTTTGCCAAGGGCTGGATCAGAGGCAGGACTGAAATCTCCTAGGAGTGCCTATGAAGAGCCTATGTTTTGTATTGTTGATTAAAGAGAGAGCCATATGCTTTAGATAACAGGTATGCAGGTGGCAAAGCCAACATTCTGTTGTGCAAATTTAGTATCCTGACTTGTATGCTAGCCCAGATGGGGGGCTACCCTATTTGTGCACACAGATGATAACAGGGTATCTGTGCAAAGCCAGATTTTACTCAGAAAAGAACTTTGAATCAGTGAATGCTCTTGAACAAGAATTTGGTTGAAAACCCTTGCTCAAAGGTGGATTAGAGCTTGGGACTGGGAAAGGGCAGGTGGAACAATCTGGCAGTTTCAACCGTAAAATAACTTAAGCATAGTCTGGGTAGAAGAATGAATTTTAAAAGGGTGGACCCTAAAGAGTTAGCTGAACAATATATTCTGAGATTCTGAATAAGTCAACCTGTGGCTAGGGGTTTTGTCTATTTGAACGTCGGAGACTGTCTAATATCTACAGTGATTATAGTTTTTGTTTAGTAAACGTGTGTTAGCCCAATAGCAAATTTTACTCACATTATTATTTGAATATGTGGTATAAGTTCAACACTTTTTTTTTCTTTCTGGTTTTTTTCCCCCAAGGTTCCTTCCATTGCATCACCCTACCATAACGCTTCTGGCCTGGTTGGAAAGGATGGAAGTGGTATTTTCTCTACAATCAGAAGAACTCTATGAACTAGGTCCTTCAAGTTTGGCCAGTGCCACACTAAAGGGAAAGATAAAGAGTTTGTAAAATCTTCTAAGATAATAGCTTGGATTGCTTGGTTTATACTTGGCTGCATAATCCCTTTGAATGACAGAAGCTGAATATTATTGCAGTATTTCTCTTTGAATTCTATTTGTAATGTATTCTCCTATTTTTTAGGTAGATGAATTCCTATGGAGACTAGATGAAGGTCATCTGTTTGTTGAGGCAAGTGAGGAAACAGCATTGAACTTTTAAAAAATATGACCACCCTTCAGCTAACCTGTACCTACTTGATTCTGCAGTTTATTGTTGGCACAGTCCTGGCTGTCTAGTAGATTATAAGTCTTCTGAGAGCAGAGATCATGTTTGTTGTTCCCCACTGTACACCAAGCTCCTAGGATACTACTTTAAGGACTCAGTAAGCAACCAGGAAATATTTTTTGAATGAACAAATAAACCATGAAAAATCTGGAATCTATACTCAGATGAAACAGATTAACCCAGAAATGACTCATGTTCATCTAAATCCAAGAAAATTTGTCTTCTGTAATGTTGAGAAGAAAGCTGATGTAGACCACTGAAGAGATGAATAGTAAACCAATGAGTCTCTAATTTGGGGCAGATGTGGAACATTCCAGGTTAAATGTGGGGTGGATTTCACTTTGAAAATACCCTGAATGAACTACATCTGAGGAAAAAACTAGGACAACCAATTTGACAAAAATTGGAGGCCACTAATAAAATGGTATAGAATTTACTACCCACGCACACAGACACGTACACACTCAAGTTGAATACCATCAGTGGACTGTATCAATGGCAATATCCTGGTTGTGATATTACACTTCAGTTTTGCAAAATGTTACCATTGAAGGAAACTGGGCCAAGTGTATAACAAATCTCTATCATTTCCTACACTGTGTGCAAACCTACAATTATCCCAATAAAATTCCAATAAAAGCAAAAAAATAAAAATAATAAAGAAGGTGAGAGAGAGAGAATTGTGAGAGTACTCATCAAAACTGTCGGAGTCACAAAACATTGGAGACCATCAAATTAAGACGGAGCTAAAGCAATTCTCACTATGAGCCTGGGAGCTTTCTCAGCTTCAGATGATGGAACAGTTGCTTAAAACATATTTTTCCCAAAGTCAAAACTGGGATCCACAAAATGTTAAGAGATTGTGGGAGATTTGAGGGCGAGAGAAAGAATCCATGAAGTTAAGAAAGACTGATACGCTTGGTAACCTTTTTGCGGAAGTCACACCAGAGGCAGCTACTCTTTCTATCTCCACTTACTGTTGGCCCTGACAGTGAAGTGTAATATTTTGGGGCTCCATATAATCCAATTTTGTAAAAGGATATTTTTCTTTTTAACCTTGCCATCTTTTTTTTTTCCTTTTCCTTATTAAAAGTCTCTATTAAACTGAAATAGGGCTTCCCTGGTGGCGCAGTGGTTGAGAGTCCGCCTGCCGATGCAGGGGACACGGGTTCGTGCCCTGGTCTGGGAAGATCCCACATGCCGCGGAGCGGCTGGGCCCGTGAGCCATGGCCGCTGAGCCTGCACGTCCGGAGCCTGTGCTCCGCAACGGGAGAGGCCACAACAGTGAGAGGCCCGCGTACCGCAAAAAAAACCCCAAAACTGAAATATACTGCTTATCCAAAGAGGAGAGTCAATATGGCTTTCAGCTTATCTATAATTTTTGATTAGGTTGATTGAGGTAGATATCTTGAAAGCATGCTTTATTTAAATCTTTCATCTCTTGTGATTATTATTAGCTTCTCTCATAATCCTACATCTCTAGTTTTGTATATTATCAGATTCATTCATTTGTAGTAGTATCGTTTTGTTGCAATAAGAGTGTTAGAGATAACAAGATGAAAAATTCTTTCAATTTGATTACATAACAAAATCAATATTTTCATGTGTCCTTGTTACCTTTTAAAGCTGTCAGTATATATGTTCGATTTTTATATATTTGCAGCAATGTTATAATGACAAATTAAAGTTATGGTTCTCATTTTTGTTCCATGGATTCATTCATTCACCTTTTATTCATTCAATTAGGATTTTTAATTATAAATAAGCACCTGCCACTGTGGTCAGAGTAGATTTAAGGGGAGAACTAATGTCATTCAACCCAATTTAAAATATCCATTTTGAAAATAGAGAAAAACTAACAAGTGAAGATTACTAACTAGTCAGTACTATTCACCCTTGATTAGAAATATAAGCAAAGTTCATAACAAACTCACCCAATATGCCATCAGTGAATCGTCATGATGTTCGTTTTGTCCTTATTGATTCATGCAGACATCCCCGCGGAAATGACCAATAGGGATAAATCTTCACTTTTCTTATTTTCTGTAGATGAAATTTTAAAGAACCATTGCCAAATCTGTCATTCAATTTTCCAACAAGTGTTTAGTAAGCTAATGTATGCTGAAAACTGTCAGAGTGATACCCCATATTAAAGGAATCTGTGTGACCATTAGTAGGTAGGACTGGTATATGAGGATGGACCAAGATGATCCCATAATGCAGCTGGACCAGAAAAAGGAGGTGTCCATTCTTGCTACCTGAATAAAATGAATCACATTCACCTGATATTCCACAAGCTGACACTCTAATGACAGCAAAAATCAGTGTAGCCAGAGCCTTTGCTTCTACCAGAATTCCTCTGCCTTCAAGCTTAAGAAGAATACAAGGAGGAAGTGAAGTGTCGGATAAGGAAGCATTTTCTGGAACACTGGGTAATCTGTAAATGGATGATATTAACATCTACAAGAAATATTTTAAAGTCAGAATGTTTATATACCTTTTCACTTTCAAGGAAAAGATGAATGGTCACCAGAAGACACTCTGGGTGTCAGAAAGAAAGGCCATATTTCTCTTTGAGGACGTGACCCTAAACAGCTCTATATTTATTGACCTGTTGTTGGCGAGGCCTGACCTATCAGGGCCAAGCATGGCACTAAAAGGAAGGATTTGGGCTTCATTTTTGGAGTGAAGGTCTTGCAAAGAAGTCACGCAAATACAGGGCAGGATATTGTTCTGGGACTGCTGAGCAAGAGATAGGCTGAGGGTTAGGGTTAAGCTTCCCGGGGAGAGATGAGCAGAGCAATTTGCCTGAGTGTTTCTACTGATGAAAATGTTATCCCACAAGATTCTACCTCAGGAGGAGAATCTTGGTTAAAGCCTTGACACTTTAATCTGTTCGCTTTCAAACAGTGTGAGATCTTTTTGCTCATCCTCAGGAAGACATACAGAAGATCTTGACCTTTCTTACCTGATCCCCTTGACTCAATTTCCTTTCTTGGGAGGTGAGCTAAGCATTATTTGGATGTGTACAGAGTCTCAGTCCCTGAAGAGCTGAAGAATTCTGGTCAGGTTCTTGTTGGGAAAGAAAGTTATGGGTCTTTTGTAAGGAAGGCTACGTCAGCAGGCCTTGTCTACCTCTGTCTTAAAGATACATAATATGGGAGCTGACGGCATTTCTAGCTAGCTTCTTAATGCTTTTCATAATGAGAGAATGGGGTAGAGACATTAGTACACAAGACTTTGGAAGTCTAGGTTTGGGGAGAAGGGATTCAATTTACCCAGTTCTTGCTTTGAAGGCTGACAGCTGTTAAAAGGCTTCTAATGGTATTGTGAACTGTCCTCTGTTGGTCCTCTGTGTCTGAAAGCCCAGATTTGTTTCTAAATTAAAATCTGTCAAATGCTCATATTGATGAGTGTTTTCTGGGTGTGAATTCTCATATACCGCTTTCTCAATCCATGACATGGGCTACTGGAAAGCATGGATGATGCCAGAAAAGCATATTTAAAGAATTTTGAGTTTCAATTTTTTTTTAATTGAAGTAGAGTTGTACCAATCTCTGCTGTACAGAAAAGTGACTCAGTTATATACATGTAGACATTCTTTTTTTTATATTCTAGCATTTTGAGTTTTAGGGTATACTCTTTTCAGGTAAAGGCTGATTGTCCTAAATTATACAGGAAACGATTTTCCAAGAACTTATCTGAGTGACCGTTGAAGCTGAACTCTTATTTTCCACGTAGGATATTTTTGGCCTGTAATTTCTCTTGCCGGGAACTATGATTTTAGATATGGAGCTTTAGCCTTCCCCAGGGGACTATCTCTATGATCAGGAAGCTCTTTTAGATTTGGTACGAGTGACCTAACTCTTCGGAGCAGCTACGACAACCAGGTAAGTCCTATATTCACTAAAACAGCTAAGGGCTAATAACAAATGGGCCCTACCACCAATGTGAGTAAGTCCTATTTGATTTAAAGCCAACAATCAAACAAACAAACAAATAAAACTGTAAAGGACAGGTTTAAGCCATAAACTGAAGTCTCTGGCTGAGGCTTCCAGTAGAGATCTTCAAGGGTCCCGGTGATTCAGCTGATGGATCTGATTTAAAACTAGAATATAATAAACCTGCAAGGGAAAGATAAGTTACAGCCTGGAGTGAGGTCAGGGCATAGGCAGCTGATACAGCTAATCTCTCTGTCAGGCCAGCTACGTTCAAAATTTGGAAGCCAACAGGCATTTTTTTCCCTTCTCATTGAGATCCCCATTCCTTTCCCCCCTCTACTCTATTAGACCATGAAGTGCTTTATTTTGACTTGCTTTATAGACTCAAAGCCAACAGGCGTTTTTTCCCTTCTCATTGAGATCCCCATTCCTTTCCCCCCTCTACTCTATTAGACCATGAAGTGCTTTATTTTGACTTGCTTTATAGACTCAAGGTTATAAAGTGAGAGTTTATTGATCTTAGTTCCAACAAAACATCTTTCATTTTCATTAAACAAAATGCCTAAAATCTGTTATGTTGCAAGTAATAAATTTGTACTTTCCGTCTTTACAATAGGCTAAAAATGCAGTTAAGAATGAAGCCAACTCCTCAAGCTCCATTAGAGGCGACATGAATTATTTAAATCAAATTACAACACAAATTCAGACATAAAAAAAAAAAATTTCTCGGAAAATCCATGTCTATGATTCCCAGTTCTTCCTGGAGCTGAAATTGTTATTTTTCATATTCTTTCTGCCTGTAAGAGTATTATTGACAATAATAAAGAATATTTTGTAAATAATTTTAAATTTTAGAAAAGGATAAAGGAGAAAGTAAAACTCAATCTGAATCCATTTATAATAGCACGAAAAGGATAAAATACTTAGGAATAAATTTAACAAAAGAAATGCAAGACTTATGTACTGAAAACTATAAAGCATTGTTGAAAGAAATTAAAGGATATTTAACTAAATGAACAAATATCCCATGTTCATGGATCAAGGGACTTAGTATTATTAAGGTAGTAATACTCTCCAAATTGATCTACAGATTCAATGCCATCTGTATCAGAATCCTGACTGCCTTTTGTTGGGCAGAACTGATAAGGTGATCCTAAAATTCAAAAGCAAATTCAAGGAACCCAGAAGAGTCAAAACAATCTTGAGGAAAAAGAGCAAGGTTAAAGGACTCTTACTTTCCAATTTCAAACTTTACTACAAAGCTACAATAACTGTGACAATGAGGTACTGTCATAAAGCTAAATATATAGATCAATGGAATAGAACTGAAAGTACAGAATTAAATTCATACATTATTTATTTGGCCATGCCATGCACGTGGCATTGGGGATCTTAGTTTTGTGACCAGGGATTGAACCCGTGCCCTCTGCAGTGGAAGCACAGAGTCCTAACCACTGGACTGCCAGGGAATTTCCTAAATCCATACATTTATGGTTAACTGGTTTTTGACAACGGTGCCAAGACCATTCAATGGGTAAGGAATAGTCTTCTCAACAAATGGTGCTTGGACAACTGGATATCAATGAAAAAGAATGAAATTGGACCCTTTCCTCAAATAATATACAAAAATTAACTCAAAATGGATCATTGACCTAAATAGAAGAGCTAAAACTATAAAACTCCTTGAAGAAAACACAGGCATAATCTTTGTGACCCTGAATCAGGCAATGGATTCTTAGATATGACACCCAAACCACAAGCAACAAAAGAAAATATAATTGGACTTAATGAAATTTAAAACTTTTGTGCTTCAAAGGACACTATCAAGAAAAAAGACAAGTCACAGAATAGGAGAAAATATTTGCAATCATATATCTGATAAAGGACTTGTGTATAGAATATATAAGGAACTCCTACAACTCAATAATTAAATGACAAATAACCCAATTGAAAAACAGGCAAAAGACTGAATAGACATTTATCCTAAGAAGACACACAGATGGCTAATAAACACTTGAAAAGATACTTGAAATCCTTAGTTACCTGGGAAATGTAAGTCAAAACCACAATAACTATTTCACATCCACTAGGATGGCTAAAATCAAAATGACAGACAGTAACAGATGTTGGCAAAGATGTGGAGAAAATGGAATCCTAATACACTGCTTCTGGGATTATAAAATGGGGTAGCCACCTTGGAAAACAGTTTGGTAGTTCCTTAAACTGTTTAACATAGAGTCATTATATAATTCAGCAATTCTACTTCTGGAAAAGTAGGCTCAAGAAAATTGAAAACATATGTCCACATAAAACTTGTACATAAATATTCATAGCAGAATTATTTATAATAGTCAAAAAGTAGAAATTGCAAAAATGTCTACTAACTAATGAATAGATAAATAAAAATATAATATATCCAGGCAGGGGGATGCTATTCTACAACAAAGAGGACTGAAATACTAAAACACGCTGCAACATAGATGAACCTTGAAAACATTATGTTAAATGAAAGAAGCCAATCGCAAAAGGCCATGTATCGTATGATTCCATTTATATGTAATTTGCAGAACAGGCAAGTCCATAGAGACAGAAAGTGGATTAGTGATTGCCAGTGGCTGGATGTAGGGGACAATGGGGTAATAACTTCTAATGGGTACAGAGTTTCTTTTGGGGTGATAAAATGTTCTAACATTAGATATTGTTGATGGTCTACAACTTTGTGAATATGCTAAAAACACTGAATTTTTACTTTATTTTTTTTCCTGCCCCAAATTCTTTAATGGCTCCCTATAACCTCCAGGATAAATTCTAGCAGCTGGAACAGGGCACTTAACACTTTTTATCGTCTGATCTCAGCAAACCAAAACAGCCATATCTATTGCCACAGCCCCTACCCATTTCCTCACGCTCTCCCTGTGCCTTAAATGTTAGCAACACTGATTGCTTGTATAAATTTTTACTTTAAAAGTGTGAATTTTCTAGTATGTGAATTATATCTCAATAAAGTTGTTATTAAAATTAAGCCAATGGATTGTCATTTTAAAATAAAGATGGCACTTGTGAAAAAAATATATAACTCAATCTGAGACCATATTACGTATTAATAAAGCTAAGGCGGTTCACATGTTGGGTTACATATGTACATCTGCACACACACACACACACACACACACACATTATTTCCACAAGATTTTGATCAAACAGTGCATTCTGTGTTTACTCTTTTTCAGGTAACAGCATAGCCTTTCCTCCAGGGACACCAAATATTCCTGTAAAGCAGGGTTCTTCCAAAAGGTGGGAAGAGTACCACTGGGGATACTCGGGACAATTTTAGTTGGTACTTTGTTGAACACTTTTTATTTTAATACTTATCCGTTTATGTTATTGTGTACTGAAAAATATAATGAGCACGTCAAACTCATGTCATAGATATAACTGCTTAGGATCAGGATAGGCGGGAATATATGTTTTAAAAACTGAGAAAATTTAAAGAAATACACTAAGTTTGTAATAGTAGGCCTAAACATAGGGCAAAAGCCCTGAAATGGTACTGAAATAACTGTGGTTTAAAAAAAACCTCTTCCAAAATACCTTTTTTAATCACGTCATAGTATTTTGTTGCACAGGTGGGTATAGCATCACTCAGTCTCTCTTGATGGGCCATTGGGCTGTTCACAACTAGAAGCTGTTATTCTGGTGAGTCTCCCCAGTGCCCAGCTGGTGCCCTCCTTGCCATGGCTGGCCAGGGGTGGCTCACAGAGGAAGCGGAAGTAGCCAGTGAAAACCTTTCTAGCAATCTTCAAAAGCAGACTCCCTTGGAAAAGGTTTGCTCCTGTAAGTTCAGATTGTAAATTTACCTGATGGATGCACTGGAGTATATTTTAAAGCCACATATTCTTGTGGCAAGGCAGGAAAAAAGAGGGTGGCCAGTAGCCATGATGGGTGAAACCACTTCCCTTCCCCTCAGCTCTCCTTGCCCCACGCTTTGCTCTCCAGGATTCAATAACTGATGAGTCCTGAAATGGCGATAGGAAAACTTGGGGCTCTTCCCGCAAGAGATCTCTCTCTCTCTCTCTCTCATTGCAATCACTTCCTTCCACCCCCTCCCCAAGCAAATGGGCTCAGAACAGCAAGCCAACTTTATAAAACCAGCTCTGAGAAGGACAAAAATGCCTGATCTGTGTTTAAAAGGCAACACCATGTATTTAGAAATAACCTGCTTTCAGGAAATTCAGAACAATCTTCTTAAAGTTCTGCTGGAGCGAGCCAATTTCTCTTTTAGGGTCACTTGTTTGTATTAATAGAAATCCATCTGCATAAAGTGACAGTCTACGTTCCTGCTCCCCCGCCTGCCACCAGATGGAGACTTGGTCAAAGTGGGATGCTGTCTTTCACACAGATGCCAGCATATATAAAAAGACAAGTTATTGGTGGAAATTATAATAGATGGAGATTAGGACCATTCTAAAACAGACTTGGATCTCTGCTTTTGACACAGGAAATGTTGTTTACACCGTTTCAGCGGGATTGCCAAAAATATACCAGTTCCACGCTAAAGATAATTACTTACACTACTTACTAACAGATAATGCATCCTTCCGAGTAAGTTTTTAAAAAAATTTAAAAAGAAACTCCTCCAGTTAGCACTTGTTTATTTACCCTTTTTACTCACCTTTCCTTGGCAGTTCCTAACCCACCTCTGATCAGGAGTCTCTTGACATTGCTGGTGACTGGAATACCTCATCCCTCTAGATACTACCATTGGCCCAAGGCTGTAGCCCTCAGTCAACCCCGTAGCTAATTAAGCTCTGTGACCTCTACCTTCTTTACTTTTCCAACCATCTCATACCAGTCTCATGCAGCTCATATCTTGTGGCCAGTACTGTATGAGTTATGACAATATAGGGTCTCAAACATGGTGGAAAGCAAGGAGAATTGGAATCAGGGAGAGTTTAATTCATAGAAGTTGACGTAGAAATACTGGGAGTTAAGAAATATGAGTAACAAATAAAAGTCTCTATTTATCCCTAACCCTTCATCCCAACCTTGAAGGCAATTTTTGGATTTGTTTGTTTCTGATATGTCCTGCCAGAAATTTTCTAACCCTTTATAAACATATATGGTTGAAATTTTCAAAGTGTGACACAAATGGGAGTTCGTACCTTGATATTTTTCAATGAACAATGTATCTTGAATATTCTTCCAGACCAGTACATGGAGCTCTACCTGATTCTGCTTGGTATTATATTATACGGATGAATGGAAATTTCTTAAACTCTTCCTCCTACTGAAGGGCATTTAACTCATTTCCAGTTGTTTTACCATTACCCACAAGGGTGCAGTGAACGCTCTCTACAATGGACTTTAATCACCTATGTGAGTACATGTGTTGGACAACTTTCTGCAAGTGTAATGGAAATTCACATTTATTGAAAACAGTGAAATTGTGATTGTCCCAGAAATCTTGGTTGCATAGGCAGAATAATTAAAACTATTTTCTGCTCACAAATAGGCAAGTAGATCTAAGGGAGAAGTGATTTTCCCATTCACTACCAGCTACAATTGAAAACTCAGAGGAAAATTACCCTCTCATTTGGTTTCTCCTCAGGGAACGTTTAAATGATATTCCTGCCCCAGAAAAATCTGCAAATTAATAAAAAATTATAAGATTTCTTAGTATTATACTTTTGCAAAGTGCAGGGCATGACTGGGCATGGAGATCTGAATAATTCAAAAGAGAAAACAAACCAAAATACTCAAGATACATGGCCTGAAAATAGCCAGAAGATGGAATCAAAAGTGTTGTTGGTTTTCTTTTTGTTTTACTATATTGATGGATGCCATTCAACTAGCAAATTTTGGAGGAAAATATTATTTTAATATTAAAAGAAACTTGTATATGTCATGATGTACAATTTTAAATTTACATAAGTTTTTTGATAAACAGGAGGTTTTGAAGAAATTTTATTCTTGTTACAGGTTAGTCTATGACCCTGGTCCCCTATGTATTTACCTCTGCCATTAGGGGTATATTTATGTCAAGTTTTCACTGGACAAACCCATTAAACTTTTTTCCATTCCTCATTTTGTAAGATTGTGTGCCTGTGTATATGCATATCAATTTAAAATAACCCCACAAAGGCAATTATAAATGGAGAGCTCGTGGAATCAGTAATGTTAGCCATTGTTAGAGTAATACATTATTCTGTGTTGAAGTTAATAAATATTAAGGCCAAAGGTAGTAAAATTAGATGTAAACTTCTGAAGTTATGGATTGTTTGACCCTGACTAATCTTAGGTCAAGACAGAGAGTAGAGTGGAGGATTTTGAGAAAAAATATTTTTTTTAAATAATTTAAAAGAGAGAGAGAACTATACTCAATATTTTGTAATAACCTATAAGGGAAAATAATCTGAAAAAGAATATATATCTCTATCTCTGAATTACTGTGTTGAACACCTGAAACTAACACAACATTATAAATCAACTATACTTCAGTTTAAAAAGAGACAAAAAAAGAATTAAAAAGAAATAGTGAACAAATTTTCTGTCCGTGTGAAAAGGACTTTCATGATGGCTCCAAGCATTTTTTGAAACCAGAAGTATAGCATTTCATAGGATATTTCCTACAGCTTTATATTTCTCTCAAGGCCTGTGGAATTATAGCTATTTCTTCTACCTGTCCTGGCGTTATGTAAAAGTAAATGCTTTACCTTATTTGTCTTTGTTCAGTGTCTCCTTTTATAAAGATGAATGATGACCTTTGTGACTTCTGAACACCAGCGATAGGTTATTTCAGGACTTTTTTCCTCAATAGAGCAGCCTCTTTTTTTTTTTTAACCTTTCATCTATTTTGGAGTTAAGCATTGGCAGTATTACCCTGGCCCTCTTGCTTTGGGAATGACTAAGAAAAAAAAAAATCAGCTTCTTAAAAGGATTATCTTTTTAGTTTTTTTTTTCTTTTATCCTTAAAACTCTTCATACTTGCCCAGCTTTTTGTTTCTATTTGCATCTGAAATCTGTTTTACTTGGTGGCCAGTTGATATGCATTCCATTTCTGTTTCTAGAGTTACTGGCATCTTCATCATCCTTTCACAAGTAGAAACACTGAGGCCACAAAGGCAATAAGGGCTTGGCAGCATTCTCAACTCGGTTTTTGAAGGAATTGAGATCATGAGATGCCGAGTTTTCTTTCCAACCATGCTTTCCCTCTTGTTTCGTAACTGGCTCCTTCTGAACTCTCTGGTACTTCAAGTGATGGGGTTATAAACAGTGAGTAGCTGGTGAGGCAGAAGTGGCTTCTGTATCCAGCCTTAGACACTCAGGAAGGGCTAGCCGAACATTAGGATAACCTTCATAATAGCTCCTTAATCTTGTGGAAGGAGAAGAGCAGCCTCTTCAAGGATGTTAGTCAAACAATCTCTGGTCTTCTGTTCTTTCAGTAAGACTATTCCTTGCAGCATTGAATTGGAGGAAGCATGAACTTCAGACGGAGAGCTGAAAAAAACCTAGATTCTAGTCTGGTTCAATGAGTGTGGGATTTGGAGCCACCTTTTAACCTCTCAGTATTCTACTTTGTAAAATAAGAGTTTGGTCTTTCATTTTTAAGTTTCTCTTCCAGCCCTATCTACATTCTGTGATTATTCTGAGGTTGGGTAAATGCCAAGGAATTGTGAGAAATAATTCTAAGAAATATCAGTGTTCTTTTTGTCTTCTAACTTTTGTCATTTGCTAATTAAAGACTTGTTTTATCAAGCAATTTTTTAAAAATATAAGCAATTCATGCTACTCTTAATGACTGGTAGTATTTTAATTGGCTTTGGGGGAAAAAAGGTATTTGCTCACACTGTTCATTAAAGTACTAAACAAGGAGTACATTTAAGTTACCATGATTGACCCTGGTGGTAACACAAAGATGAGTAAAAAGCAACAAACAATCTCTATCCTCAAGCAATATATAGTGTACATGCATATGGCGAACTCTAACACAAAGTGTAAAATGAGTACAATGAATTGATGTAAAAATTCAGAGGAAGGGGACATTACTCTCAGTGGGAAGACCTGGGAAGTCTTTGTGGAGAAATTCACTTCCTGGTACTAGTACGTATTCAGCAGAATGAGTGAGGTTGCATGTGAACTAGACCATCGAGGATAAGTAGGAAATTAGTCATAATGAGTTGAAAAAGTAGGAGATCAAGGCAGAGGGAATGGTGTGAACAAAGGTGTGATATTTTGGACATATACAAAAAAGAGTTAATGTCTAGCCAGGTCTGCCAGCCCCCAGAGCCCTCCTCTCCTGCAATTGTGTCTATCTGACCTCTACCCCCAGCTTACTAATGATCCCTTGGACCCTGTGTGTACACATGCACTTGTGTGTGTGCGTGTGTGCATGTGTGTGTGAATCTGATATTCAGTTGCCAATCAAGCCTTGATTGTCAACCAGGCCTTGTCTTGTTTCTGAGGCCCACCCCAGTACTAATCTCTAGATTTCTGCCCCATTTCCTGGACCTGACCCCATATTTATTAATCAGCCTGCACTCCAATCTCTCTCAGGTATAAGTCCCACCTCATTCTTGGTCTTTCAGCACTTTAAAGACGTTGATCCACTTTCTTCTGGCCTCTATGGTTTCTGAGATGTTCACATTCCTTCAAATCATTGTGCTCCTGTGTGCAATGTGTTATTTTTTCCCTGACAGCTTTCAAGATTTTTTTTCATCCTGGGTTTTCAGTAGTTTGATTATCATGTGTCAGGTGTGGCTGATTTTGAGTTTATCGTACTTGGAGTTTGCTAAGCTGCTTTAATCTCTAAGTTTATGTCACTCTCCAATTTTAGAAAATTTCAGCTCATTTTTCTTTTTCTTCTCTTTCTGGAATTCCCATGACATATATGTTAGACCTTTTGATATTGTTCTAAACATCCCTGAGGCTCTCTTTTTATTTTATTTTTTTCTCTCCGTTCTTCCAATTGGATAATTTTTATCGATCTATCTTCAAGTTCACTGACTCTTTTCTTCCTGTCATCTCTATTCTGCTGTTGAGCCTACTCAATCAATTTTTTAAATTTCAAATATTTTATTTTTAAATTCTATACTTTCTAATTAGTTCCTCTTTATAGTTTCTATTTCTCTGCTGAGAAGTACTTTCTTTCCATTCATTGCAAGTATTTTGAGGTTTATTTCATGGATCACAGTTACAAAAGCTGCTTTAAAATCTCTGCCTGAAAAATGTTAACATCTGGGTCATCTCAGGGTTGACCTATGTTGCTTCTCTTTTCCCTTGAAGATTGGTCACATTTTTCTGGTTCTATGTATGTCTGAGCAACTCTGCATTGTCTCCTGGCCATCAAGAATATTATGTCATGTAGATTCTTGCTCTAATTCTCTGGAAAGTGTTGATTTTTTGTTGTTGTTGTTTGATACCTAGTTCTATTCACACTGAAAGTTCTGTTTTGCCTTTTGTGGGCGGTAGTTCTAATCTCAGTTGAGCTTTTAAAGCCTTTAGTATGCTGCTTTGAGGATGTCCCTTGTGTGTGCCACTTAGGGTTTAATAAGAGTTGGGTTGTGATTTAAATATCAGTTCAGTTCTCAAAGCCTTGGCTCTGTTGGTTTGGGTCTGATCCACACATGCACTTGTGCAGGTTCATAAACAGAATTATGGATCCTCTCGTGTAGTTCTCTCTTCTCCACACTCTCTGGCCCACAAAGCCCCCTTTTCCAGCTCTCAGTCCAGAAAGTGGGAATATTAGCTCAGTTTTAGGTACCTGCAATGCTGACCCCTTCCCAGTTCTGTGCCTGAGGTCGCCCTCAGGGCAAAGCCGGGAGAAAAGGGAAAAAAAGACTCGCGAAATTCAACTGCCCTGTTGACTTGGGCTTAGTTTCCAGAGTTCTCAAGTAGTTACTTTTTGTATCTTGTCCAGAGTTTTTAGTTGCAATAGGTAGGAGAGGTAGGCTGTGGTGGGCGTGTCCTCCTCTGCCAGAAAAGGAGTGTAAGTTCATGTGGAAAAGTACATTTTCAAGGAGCTTGGAGAGAAAACAAAGAAGGAGAGAGCAGGATGGAACTCTGGTAGGGAGGCAGGTGGAGAGAAGGATGCTTTAGAAAGGAGGGACTTGCTTAAAAGCCATGAGACCCACAGGAGAGGTAAAATAATAAAAATGACCTGCCTCAAAGATGAAACTTTGCTAAAAGATGTTAAAAGGACTCTGAAAATTAGGTCCATGCAGGCAGATCATGGCGCAAGGTGGAAAGATGGAGAAGTCATCTGTAAGGGAATAAATTCCCCAGGTTGCTTTGTTTTTCTTTTTTTCCTTTTCCGTGGCTTTGACCTCTGAACTACCTCAAGCACAGAGATGGGAAGGGGAGTTCTGAGGTGCAGGCTGCTAAAACGCAGATAATAACCCATTTTTCTGATCTGAAGCGTGGGGTGACGGCGTACTTGTGGGCCAGAGGGTAGAGAGGAGAAAGCCATGGAAGGAGATGCATAATTCTGTCTATGAACCCACACACTGTATGCATGGTCAGATTGGGGAATCAAGAAGAGGAGATGGGATTCAGGGCATAAATGGTGGGTGTGGCTTAGAGGAGAGGAAGGATGCTTTTTTCTCTGAGATGGAAGAAAGGACGTGAAAATGAATGATGATCCCCAGAAATTTGGGGGGTGAAGAGAAATGAAGCTGAGTTGGCTGATACCTTACATCTTGCTGAGATCACCTGCCAAAAGGGAGGGGGGCTGGGTTGAAGAAGGCTTTAGTTAATCAAACCCTCATGAAGCGACTTGAATTTAGTTGCTGTGCTAGCACCGTTTCATCTCTGACTGTAAACCCTCACTGTTCCCATAGGAGCTAAATGCTGGGGCAGAACTTGTCAGGAGACAACTAGGTCTAAACTTGGGTAGCATGTGCAT
Source organism: Delphinapterus leucas (assembly GCF_059928025.1). Classification (NCBI taxonomy): domain Eukaryota; kingdom Metazoa; phylum Chordata; class Mammalia; order Artiodactyla; family Monodontidae; genus Delphinapterus; species Delphinapterus leucas. The sequence goes on from NC_143138.1 coordinate 13,103,779, forward strand.
TGCATATTCTCTCCATTTCTAGAGTTGAAAATGGCTTTGGAAAAAAAATCATACAATTATAATATGTGGACCACAGAAGAAAGAAAAGTTAGCAATGTTCTGGGAATCCTGCCCAGCTCTTTTATGATTCTGAGTAGTAAAGTTACAACAGGCCACATGCAAACTTGTTTGGCAGATCGTGGGCTACAGTGTGTGTGCTTAGTCAAGGCCTCTCACTCATCTATTTCATTTTTTGCCAGCATCCCCATTATTAATGAAGAGCGACTGAGCCTCATGGCAGGTTTGAGTTAGTGCTGATGTAATTGTCCATTATCTTTCTTGTAATCGCTTTCATGCAGTTCAGATGCCTCCCTTCTATTTCACAAGATCTGACTCTCAGCACTCTGGTTCTTGGTGAACCAAAATGCCAAGTCACTTTAGATCAGGTTTCTTCTGCCTTTCTCCTCTGAGTCCTAAACTGTGCACCCCTTCCACTTGCAGAGAAAAGTCATTTAGAGATTTAACGTTGATTTCATTTCTATTAACCATGGTGCAATATCAACATTTTCCTCCAGGCAAAGGTACAAATGACACATATTTTCCATGTGTGGTTGGTGTGTGTGTATGTGCTCTAAGACTGTTTTTATTAAAACAAAGCAAGATCTACTTCCTGTGAGATTCAGTGTTTTGTTGTTAACCGATGGGGCTTTGTGTTTCTATGTTAGAGTCCCCTTCGGCTGGGGTAGAGACCGGAGGGGTGGGTACCGAGTAGATTCACCTGAGAGTGTCAAAGTGCTCTCAGATGAATCTGAGGACAAGGAAAGAAGAATGCTTTAGAGAATGGAAAATGACAGGGAAATGGGCTATCAACCACAAACTGTCAAGCTGATTAGTTTAAAATTAATAACGTGCTGAGCGATGATCTCCCCTTGACTTTGGTGGGGATTTAATATGTGTTTCAATCACCCAGGTAATCTTGATTTTTAAGTGAATTCCAATGTCAAACTAAATAGGACACTAGTCTCATGAATGAGTTTTTGTCTCAATAAGTCAGAATCCAGTGGATGGGTTTATGAGCTCTAGAAAGAAACTAAGCTGTAGAAGCCTAGATATTTAGGGCTAAAAAATATATATTTTGAAATCATCTAGCCCAACTTCTTTATTTTATAACCAGAAATGGAAACATAAGAGAAGTTAAGCAACTTGCTAAAGGTCACACAGCTCATTACTGACAGAGTCAAAACTCAGACACGTGTGTATTTACTCCCTATGTGCTTTCCGTTGTACTGTGAAGGTTTGTGCTTGTCTTGCTGCCTTTGCTTTGTTTCTTTCCATTGAAATGTTAAAGGTAGTGGAGCATGGGAGGAAGGGGAGAGTTTGCAGAAAAGTCAGCCCCCGGAAAAGGACTTGGTTTCTCAGAAGGGGGTGGCTTCAACAGGTTGATACGAATTTATTATTAGATTTTCATTCCGTTAGGCGAAAGTCTGTGATTTTCACTCTAAGAGGACTCTAGGGACTTAGAGACTTCTAAGACCTTCCAACATTTAGCAATGATGCCAGACCAGAGGCTTCCTTGAGCTCTATGCACTGTTATTGGTATTCCTGCCTGTGCATCCTCTCCCCCACCCCTTGAGCTAACACACAAAGCCCATCATCTGATTACGACGGACATGTTGCAAACAGAGTTAAGATTCTGTAGATGCCTTTAGACTTGGTTAGCATGAGAGTTTTCCCTTGAGAACAGTCTCCAGAGGAATGCTTCATGAAAAATGCTGGTGACTTCCAGGCAACTTAGAAACAGTGGGTTTTATTTACATGTTCAATGGCCACTTTCTCTCCTATGTACACATTTACTCTCCTCCACGTGGGCCTGTCTGATGAAGACAAAGCCAGGTAAGGATAGTTTCTAAGGTGTTATTTAGGAAGTAGACTTTGCCAGTGTTGTGAAATCAGAACAGGCAATCAAACATTTTCCAAGTCGGGGTAGAGAACCCAGACTGACCAGATGACCCTAGAAATTCAGCCTCGGGACCCAGCAGCATGGACTTGAACTAGCCTGCCCCCAAATTCTCATAGCCAGGCTGCTGGGGTGAGGCCAATATCCTAATTCAGGCTGCAGATTGCAGGAACCAGAAATAGGTCACCTGGGAAGTGATTCTGAGAAAGAAGGTAGCTCAGCTACGCTACCCAAGATTCATTCAGACATAGGCTATAAGCTTAGACCACGTCCCTGGTGTCAACTGGAGATGCTTTTCCTCCCATAGATACCCAAGTGACTGCTCTTAAACTTCTTTTATTAACCAAAGTAGACACATTAACTTGTGGAAAGAACAGGAGGTTTAAAATCAGAAGTTCCAAGGTCCAGATCTAGTGGGAAGAAAACCACAACTGGCTGTAGGGCTTCAAGAAGGTCGTTTTTAACCTCTTCATATCTAAGGGTCCACACCTCCAAAATAATCTCTACAGTCATTTCCAGATAAAAATTCTGTGTTTATTGCCCTGTCAAGGTCACACAATGCAGTCATTATAACTTCTTTCACCTGGACCTGAACAGCACTTCTGTTTGGCACTGGATGCTTTGTCTCCCTCCTTGAGGTGTGTTCCATGGACCACAGTCAGTGGAAGTTTGTAAGAAATGCACAGCTCAGCCCTTGCCCCAGACTTACTCCATCAGAACCTACAGTTAAAGAAGATCTCCGTGTGATTGGTTTTTAGAAGCACTGCGCTATTGGACTCTCAGAAAAACAGCCTTGAGACTGACAAATTTCATCAATCCTGTTGTTTTCGGGGGTCTCTATGGGTAAAAACAAACTAAAAAGTCTATTTTTTGTTTGTTGCATATGTACATATAACAAATAAACTGTATGTGTGAGTCTGCTACATTTCACATATTTGGGTATGTATATACGTATAATCCATTTTTGTACAGAGATGCATCCTCTCAGTGAGCTTAGCTCTGTAATCAAGCTCTCATACCACCTAGCAACTAGTCTGGAGTACCCCATTTGCAGGACTGTGGCAGGAACTGGTTCCACAGTGATAAACAAAGCACATGTACTTTCTGCCCTCCTGGAATTTGTAGTCCAGTAAGAAGTTCTCACAATGACTAGAAAATAGAGACCATGTCTGTTACATCTCTGTGTCTTCCAAAGGGTCTACAGCTAGAACAACACAGTACATGCGCAGTAAGCTTTGCTCCAACTCAAATGATAATAGCAGAATGCCTGGAAATTACCTGAATAATATTTTGCAATTGTTCAAGCTGCTTGAACAAAACCCAGCAGGAAGCTGAGAAAAATGTGGTTTACCTTTTAATTTATTCTGTTTCTTCTCCTATTATCAAACTTGGAACAGTTTGTCAGGTTTTGTTTGTAACATATAACTTTCCAAATGCAATAGAACCATGTTTCTCATTACACATAAGTAATATTTGGTTAAATATTACCTAAGCTGTTTCTACATGACAGGGGAAAAAAGATTTCAGCAGAAAATAAAGCAATATGTTTGGTTGGAACTTGTTCTACTTTTGGTTTTTTCCATATTGGTTTCCACCTTTGTTTCAAAATGTTTGTGTCTGAGGGGAGATTTCCGGACCGCAGTATTTTGGTTGAGTGACAGTGACTTGTCAGTTCCCCACCCTGTCTTATCTTTAATACTTTCTTTGCAAATTAAACAATAGGAAGATGGAAAGATATTTTGGCTCTATCAGTGCAGAATGATTTGAATACACCAGCCTAGTAAAAAAAAAGTCACTGGAAATAAAAGCGTAGGGAAAATCACAGAGCTGGAAGAAAACTTGGATGAAGTCTGATCATGTGGGAGGGAGGGTGGGATGAGCAGGGGCCAAGGAAAAGGAGGCCTAGAAGGGAGAAATGACTTGCCTAAGGTCAATAATATTTTAGGGAAACGAATGGAAATGCTTTTAGAGGGATGCCTATGGTTTGTATAAAAGGTTCTCTAGTGAAAAAAAGCACTATATGGATTTTCACTTTTATAACCGATGTATGTACACAAAACAAACTGTGAGGTAGGTGATATTGGTTTGCAATAATCCAAATGCCTTTCTTCTTCCGTTCTTCATTTTAATGTTACTCTTGACTTTTCTCCAACTTCCCTTGCTGGGTTTTTTGGTTTGTCTACTTGTTTTATCAATCACTGAGAGATATGTTGAAGTCTCTAACTATGACTGTGGATGTGTCTATCTCTCCTTTCAATTCTGCCAGGTTTTGCTTCATGTGTTTTGAAATCTGTTGTAAGGTGCATTCACATTTAGGATTGTTACGTCTTCTTGGTGAATTGATCCTCCTGTCATTATGTAAAGTTCCTTTTTATCCTAACAGTTTTCCTTTCCCCTAAGTCTCCTTTGTCTGATTATTAATACAGCTACTCAGCTTTCTTTTGATTAGAGTTCGCCTGACTTATCTTTTCCTACCCTTTACTTTTAACCTACCTTTATCATTGTATTTAAAGTGAGTCTCTTGTACACAGCATATAGATGGGTCATGGATTTTTTTTAATCTAACGATCTCAGTCTTTTATTATTTATTTAAATTTATTCATCTATTTATTTATTTTTGGCTGCATTGGGTCTTCGTTGCTGTGCGGGGCTTTCTCTAGTTGCAGTGAGTGGGGGCTTCTCTTCCTTAGAAGTTGCGCAGGCCATAGCAGAGGGAGATCAGCTCGGTGCTTTGTGACCACCTAGCGGGGTGGGATAGGGAGGGTGGGATGGAGATGCAAGAGGGAGGAGATATGGGGATATATGTATATGTATAGCTGATTCACTTTGTTATAAAGCAGAAACGAACACACCATTGTAAAGCAATTATACTCCAATAAAGATGTTAAAAAATAAATAAAGTATTTATGAGACTGAAAAAAAAAGTTGCGCAGGCTTCTCATCACAGTAGCTTCTGCGTCTGGGAGCTCACGAGCCACAACTACTGAAGCCTGTGCTCCTGGAACCCATGCTCTGCAACAGAAGAGGCCACCGCAGTGAGAGGCCCACGCACCCCAGAGAGGAGGGGCTCCCGCTCGCCGCAACTAGAGAAAAAAACCTGCACACAGCAACAAAGGCCCAATGCAGCCAAGAATAAATAAAATAAAATAAATTTAAAAAAAGATAACTATTGTTGTGTTTAGATTTAAGTCTACATTTTATTATCATTTTCTGTTTTATTCCTCTCTTTTCATCCCTCTGCTTCCCCATCCCTGCCTTCTTTGGGGTTATTCAAATGTTTTTAAGTACTCCATCTAAATTTTTCTATTTTGTTTTTGGCTATATCACTTTGCATAGTTCTTTGTTTGTTGGTTCTTTAGTTCTTTTTTTTTTTGCGGTACCCGGGCCTCTCACTGTTGTGGCCTCTCCCGTTGCGGAGCACAGGCTCTGGACACGTAGGCTCAGCGACCATGGCTCACGGGCCCAGCCGCTCTGTGGCATGTGGTACCTTCCCGGACGGGGGCACGAACCCGTGTCCCCTGCATCGGCAGGCGGGCTCTCAACCACTGCGCCACCAGGGAAGCCCTGTTCTTTAGTTCTTGTTTTTGTTTTCCAGTTTTTGTTTCCATGTTTAATAAGCATACTTAAATTTTACAGTCTACTTAGGGTCAATATTTTATCGCTCCAAGTGGAATGTAGAAACTTTACCACTATATAGACTCCTTTGCCTTCTTCCATTAATGCTGTAGTTGTCTTATGTACTATAACTATATCTTTTGAAAACCCAATCAGATACTGTTATAATTTTTGCTCTCAATCATCCCACATATTTTAAAGAACAAAAGAAGTATAGTCTACTACATTTTCCTATATACCTAACATTTCTATGGCCCTTCCTTCATTTTTAATATTACAAAATTCCATCTGAAACTTTACAACTTTCTGTCTGAGCTTTCTTTTATAACTTTCCATTTTGTTTTGTTTTTGTGGGGTTTTTATTTTTTGTTTTTTTTGGTTTTTTTGGGTAGGACTGCTGGTTAGGAATTTTCTTAGTTTTCCTTCTGAGACTACCTTTCATTTTTCTTCTTTCTTCAAGATTATTTTTGTTGAATATAGAATTCTGGATCGATAATGCTTTTCTTTTGGCACTTAAAAAATATCATGCCATGCTTCCTTCTGGCCTCCATGGCTCCTGATGAGAGATTCACAGACATTTTAAAAATGCCATGCAACTTCTTTCTGCTTTTGTGGTTTCTTATGAGAGATACACAATTAATTGAAATGTTGCTTTGACTGCTTTTAACACCTGACTTTAGTTTTTAGCTGTTCAATTATGATGTATCTTGGCATGGATTTCTATGTGGGTTTCTTTCCCCATTTGGAGTTCTCTGAGCTTCTTGAATCTGTAGGTTGATGTCTTTCACAAAATTCGGGAGATTTTCCACAACTGTCTCTTCAGTTATTTTTTGTGCACTTCATTGTCTCCTCTCCTTCTGGGACTCCACTAACATGAATATTAGATACTTTGGTATTGTCACATAGGTCCCTAAGGCTCTGTTTATTTTTTTTTTCAATAATTTTTTCACTCAGCTGATCAGATTGGATAATTTCTATCGCTATATCTTCAATTTACTGCTCTTTATTTTTATCATTTCATTCTGCTATTGAGCTCATCTAATGAGCTTTTATTTTGCTTATTCTGTCTTTTAGTTCTAAATTTTTTATTTGGTTCTTCTTTATAATTTTTATTTATTTAATGAGAAATCTATCATTCTATCCCTCCAGCCACTTCAAGAGGATTTATTTTTAATCAATGAATTTGGTAAAGTAGCAGGATACAAAATTAATGCACAGAACTCTCTTGCATTCCTATACACTAATGATGAAAAATCCGAAAGAGAAATTAAGGAAACACTCCCACTTACCATTGCAAGAAAAAGAATAAAATACCTAGGAATAAACCCACCTAAGGAGACAAAAGACCTGTATGCAGAAAACTATAAGACACTGATGAAAGCAATTAAAAATGACACAAACAGATGGAGAGATATACCATGTTCTTGGATTGGGAGAATCAACATTGTGAAAATGACTCTACTACCCAAAGCAATCTACAGATTCAGTGCAATCCCTATGAAACTACCAATGGCATTTTTCACAGAACTAGAACAAAAAATTTCACAATTTGTATGGAAACACAAAAGACCCCGAATAGCCAAAGCAATTTTGAGAAAGAAAAATGGAGCTGGAGGAATCAAGCTCCCTGACTTCAGACTATACTACAAAGCTACAGTAATCAAGACAGTATGGTACTGGCACAAAAACAGCAATATAGATCAATGGAACAGGATAGAAAGCCCAGCGATAAACCCATGCACATATGGTCACTTTATTTTTGAAAAAGGAGGCAAGAATATACTGTAGAGAAAAGACAGCCTCTTCAATAAGTGGTGCTGGAAAAATGGGACAGCTACATGTAAAAGAATGAAATTAGAACACTCCCTAACACCATACACAAAAATAAACTCAAAATGGATTAAAGACCTAAATGTAAGGCCAGACATTATAAAACTCTTAGAGGAAAACATAGGCAGAACACTCTATGACATAAATCACAGCAAGATCCTTTTTGACCCACCTCCTAGAGAAATGGAAATGAAAGCAAAAATAAACAAATGGGACCTAATGAAATTTAAAAGCTTTTGCACAGCAAAGGAAAACATAAACAAGATGAAAAGACAACCCTTAGAATGGGAGAAAATATTTGCAAATGAAGCAACTGACAAAGGATTAATCTCCAAAATTTACAAGCAGCTCATGCAGCTCAATATCAAAAAAACAAACAGCCCAATCCAAAAATGGGCAGAAGATCTAAATAGACATTTCTCCAAAGAAGATATAAACCATGAAAAGATGCTCAGCATCATTAATCATTAGAGAAATGCAAATGAAAACTACAATGAGGTATCACCTCACACTGGTCAGAATGTCCATCATCAAAAATTCTACAAATAATAAATGTGGAGACGGTGCAGAGAAAAGGGAACCCTCTTGCACTGTTGGTGGGAATGTAAATTGATGTAGCCAGTATGAAGGTTCCTTAAAAAACTAAAAATAGAACTACCATACGACCCAGCAATCCCACTACTGTGCATATACCCTGAGAAAACCATAATTCAAAAAGAGTCACGTGCCACAATGTTCACTGCAGCTCTATTTACAATAGCCAGGACATGGAAGCAACCTAAGTGTCCATCAACAGATGAATGGATAAAGATGTGGCACATATATACAATGGAATATTACTCAGCCATAAAAAGAAACGAAATTGAGTTCTTTGTAGTGAGGTGGATGGACCTAGAGACTGTCATACAGAGTGAAGTAAGTCAGAAAGATAAAAACAAATACCGTATGCTAACACACATATATGGAATCTAAAAAAAAAAAAAATGGTTCTGAAGAACCTAGTGGCAGGACAGGAATAAAGACGCAGACATAGAGAATGGACTTGAGGACACAGGAAGGGGAAAGGGTAAGCTGGGACGAAGTGAGAGAGTGGCATGGATATATATACACTACCAAATGTAAAATAGATAGCTAGTGGGAAGCAGCCACATAGCACAGGGAGATCAGCTTGGTGCTTTGTGACCACCTAGAGGGGTGGGATAGGGAGGGTGGGAGGGAGACGCAAGAGGGAGGGGATATGGGGATGTATGTATATGTATAGCTGATTCACTTTGTTATACAGCAGAAACTAACACACCATTGTAAAGCAATTATACTCCAAAAAAGGTGTTTAAAAAATAAAAATAAAGAGGATTTATTCTTACTTCTTGGAGCATATTTGTCATAGCTGCTTTAAAGTCTTTATCACATGATTCCAATATCTGTATCATCTCAGAGTTGACATTTGTCAATTGCCTTTTTCCATGCAAGTTGAGATTTTACTCATTCTTCACATGTTGAGTATTATGAGGTTTCATCCTGGACATTTTTGATTGTTATGAGACTCCATGTCTTATTTAAATCTATGGAGAATTTTGAAGTATTTATTTTTCCAAATAAGCTGGTTGGCTCCAGAGAGCCTTCAGGAGTTTTGATGTCTATTCCATTTTCAAAGCCTTGCACTACTGTTGAGATCAGCCTTACATTTGCACCATCCAGAGGCCGTTCTAGGACCTGAGCAGGAATCCACCCCATAGGCCAGCTCTCAAAGCCTATGAGATGCTCGTTAGGATCAATCTATTTGTGAACAGTTCATGGGACTAGAGATCCATAAACACTTTTATGGGTTTGCTTCCTGGAACTTCTCCTTCTCTGCCATCTCCACCATACAGTCCAATTTCCTGAGGCTCCCTTTTTGGTCTTCTGAGATTTTATTTGTCTAATATGCCACATACTTCTTACAACGTGCCCATATCCAGGGCTGAGAAGTGAGAGGACAAAGAGAGAGAAAAATAAGTAGCAGGTTCCCCTCACCTTCTTGGGACCACAGTTCCTCTTGTTTGAGAAGAAGGACCCCTCCCTCAGAGTTCAAAGTGCCTATTGGCTACTGGGACCTAGGGAGTAAGAGAATAGGAAAAGAAAAAATTATAAAAACAGGATTTCTCCTATGCTGTCTGTATATTGGGAGACTACTTTTCTTCTTCTTGTGCTGGAACTAAAGGGCTTCTCCTGGAGATCTTTCTGTCTGTGCCAGTGATCACTTCTGGGTCTCAGGATGCCTTGAGTTCAAGCCAAAAAGAAAAGAAAAGATAAACTCATGGTTTATCTTTTGACGGTTTAGTGAGACTAGAATTCTGATGTTCTTCCCCAATCCACCTGCTTTTTTTCTTATTACTTTTTACTTTTCAGAGCCCTGGAATAGCTGCTCCATGCAATCTGTTCAAGATTTATAATTGCATTCAGTGGGAGAGATGGGGTGGCCTGTGCTTCTCCATCTTTCTGGGAATCGGAACTCCAGAAGTTTTAAAGATACAAAATAAAACATATACCTAGGTCTCTGTCCCAAAGATTCTGACTTTGTTTGTATTGGGGGAAATATGAGCAAAGGTTTAGTTTGGTTTTGTTTTGAGATAGCCCTTGTGATCTGAACATATAACAAAGTTGAAAACCTCTTTCATAAGCAAAGATACTTAAGGGCAGATTTTATTTTAAAATCCACAGCTATGGTTTATTACCATTTTTGCCAGACACTCTGCTAGTTATGTTAAGGATTATTTAACTGTATTGAATATAGTTGAGTTTATACTGTGGATTGTGTTGTACCTGGTCTTGAATTCCTACTAGGACATTCATTAGTTGTGTGATTTTCAACAATTGGCTTGACCTCCAAGCCTCAGTTTTGTATCTGGGAAATGGGGATAATACTAAAATCTACACTGAAGGGTTGTTGAAAGGATTAAGTGAAATAATGAATGTAAAGCACAGAGCAGAGGGCCTGGAATGTGGCCAGTATTCAATAAATATTAACTATTATCACCACTCACATTTTATAGGCAAGAAAATTGAAACTCAGACAGATTAAGTAACTTACACGATATTTCTTTCTAGTGCTTTTTTTTAATTGAAAAGAAACTAATATTTACTTTAAAGGGAAACATTAGCATATTCATTAGATTAAAAAAATTTTTTTTATTGACAGAGTTGATTTACAATGTGTTAGTTTCAGGTGTAGAGCAAAGTGATTCAGATATATATATATATATATATATATATATATATATATACACATATTTTTCAGATTCTTTTCCATTATAGGTTAGTATGAGATATTGAATATAGTTCCCTGTGCTATACAGTAGGTCCTTGTTATTTATCTACTTTATATATAGTAATGTGTATCTGTTAATCCTAAACTCCTAATTCTTTCCAGTGCTTTTAAAGTTACATCACCCAGACCCCTAAACATGAGATGGGGTCATTTATTGTGACTGAAATGGTTCAGATATAGTTTTACTTTTTTGAAAAAGAAGTTTATCCAACCATCTAAATGTTCACAGGTGATAGATAATTAAGGAGCTGTAGCTTTTTCTGGGAAGCCCAAGTGTGAGCAGTGTTGTGTGTGGAAAGCACTTTTTTTTCCTCTAGAAACCTTCAGTGACTTCTTGCATTCACATGTGCAAATGCTCAAGCTTTTGCATGGTGATAGAAGATAAGTAAATACCAGACCTGTCATTTTGTCTTCTGCCACTTCAAGCCCAGGAACAATAATTTTTTTTGGAAAGTTCTTGAATGGGATGCATACTGATTTAGGATCGTGTTCAGAGGCATCAAGTAAATGATTGCTGGACATACAATCCAGGTGTATGTATAATACATAGTATGACACAATATTTGTGATTAATGTATAGTGTTCTATTATCCAGCAAATTATTTTTTGAATTTTATTTTATTTATTTTTTTATACAGCAGGTTCTTATTAGTTATCCATTTTATACATAATAGTGTATATACGTCAATCCCAACCTCTCAATTCATTCCACCACCACCACCTCCCCGCCACTCCCCCGCCTTGGTGTCCATACGTTCGTTCTCTACATATGTGTCTCTATTTCTGCCCTGCATACCAGTTCATCTGTACCATTTTTCTAGGTTCCACATATATGTGTTAATATACAATATTTGTTTTTCTCTTTCTGACTTACTTCACTCTGTATGACAGCCTCTAGATCCATCCATGTCTCTACAAATGACCCAATTTCTTTCCTTTTTATGGCTGAGTAATATTCCGTTGTATATATGTACCACATCTTCTTTATCCATTCGTCTGTCGATGGGCATTTAGGTTGCTTCCGTGACCTGGCTATTGTAAATAGTGCTGCAATGAACATTGGGGTGCATGTGTCTTTTTGAATTATGGTTTTCTCTGAGTATATGCCCAGCAGTGGGATTGCTGGGTCATATGGTAATTCTATTTTTAGTTTTTTAAGGAACCTCCATACTGTTCTCTATAGTGGCTGTATCAATTTACATTCCCACCAACAGTCCAAGAGGGTTCCCTTTTCTCCACACCCTCTCCAGCATCTGTTGTTTGTAGATTTTCTGATGATGCCCATTCTAACTGGTGTGAGGTGATACCTCATTGTAGTTTTGATTTGCATTTCTCTAATAATTAGTGATGTTGAGCAGCTTTTCATGTGCTTCTTGGCCATCTGTATGTCTTCTTTGGAGAAATGCCTATTTAGGTCTTCTGCCCATTTTTGGATTGGGTTGTTTCTTTTTTTAATATTGAGCTGCATGAGCTGTTTATATATTTTGGAGATTAATCCTTTGTCCATTGATTCGTTTATATTTTCTCCATTGATTCGCAAATATTTTCTCCCATTCTGAAGGTTGTCTTTTTGCCTTGTTTGTAGTTTCCTTTGCTTTGCAAAAGCTTTGAAGTTTCATTAGGTCCCATTTGTTTATTTTTGTTTTTATTTCCATTTCTCTAGGAGGTGGATCAAAAAAGATCTTGCTGTGATTTATGTCAAAGAGTGTTCTTCCTATGTTTTCCTCTAAGAGATTTATAGTGTCCAGTCTTACATTTAGGTCTCTAATCCATTTTGAGTTTATTTTTGTGTATGGTGTTAGGGAGTGTTCTAATTTCATTCTTTTACATGTAGCTGTCCAGTTTTCCCAGCATCACTTATTGAAGAGACTGTCTTTTCTCCATTGTATATTCTTGCCTCCTTTGTAATAGATTAGTTGACCACTGGTGCATGGGTTTATCTCTGGGCTTTCTATCCTATTCCATTGATCTATATTTCTGTTTTTGTGCCAGTACCATATTGTCTTGATTACTGTAGCTTTGTAGTAAAGTCTGAAGTCAGGGAGTCTGATTCCTTCAGCTCCATTTCTTCACCTCAAGACTGCTTTGGCTATTCAGGGTCTTTTGTGTCTCCACACAAATTTTAAGGTTTTTTGCTCTCGTTCTGTAAAAAATGCCATTGGTAATTTGATAGGGATTGCATTGAATCTGTAGATTGCTTTTATTATCCAGCAAAATTTAAATAACCAGGAAAATCTCCCAGGTTTTCTAAATAAAGGGCATCAAATGATATTTTAGTTTCTTTGCTTCTCTTTAATTTTAATTTTCCTTTCTAGTCCTTCTTTTATAATTTTTAAACAGAAAAAGTATGTTTTTCTTCGAGGCAGAGGAGGTCCTGGTGCTTTCCTATGAGAAGTTTTACCATCGTAATATGATTCGCTATTTGAGAATCAGAATGGTGGCTCACTCTGACATTTTATCAGCCAATTTATCAACAGGAATAGCTCTTTGGAGGTATTCATTCCATCATGTAACGTTATTCACGTCAGAAGGATGACATCTAGAAGAAATTTAATGTACCTTTTAAAACCACGCTGCTGAAATATTCACCACCTGTAAATGTTTTCTTGGTCTGTATGTGTAGGTGGAGGGAGGTGGAGTGGTGGTAATAAAGTGGGAGGGTCGGGAGGGGGCGCTAACTATACAGGGGAAATGACTCGGTTAATTCTCTGACGGTAAAGGTCAATGTTTTCCCAAATCCAAATTTGACATTCAGAACAAATCTAACTTCTCTCACATCTTCATGGAACAATGACGAGTCCTTTACTTCGTGATTTCTATACCTTAACCTTCTAATAGCATCTTTTGCTTCTTTGTCAGCTATCCCTGGTAACTTGCAATGTTGAGGACTCAGCTTTGACAGTCAAGGGTCTCACATGACCAACTGCCTTTTGTGGAAGTCGTATTGCATGGGAAAAAGTTGTTACACGGGCATACGAGCAGTAAGGCCCAGTAAATGTCTCTTTCATGCAGAAACTAGCATAAGCACAGACGGCAATACCTTGAATGGGGGAGTCTTAGAAATGATCCATGACACAGTTGTAGAAGGCCAAATGTTTTCTTGGAAAAGGTTGTGTGCTTCTGACGCAGGATAGGAGAACCTTGGTTCTGACTTTTCCCTATTATGTGTACACAAAGGGCAGAAGGCTTTTAAGATGTAACGTGTCTGCTAATGCAGCTTATTTGAACAGAGGTTGGGATTGGATGCACAGGCTTAGATGAGTACTAGATTGTTTTAGAAAAAATACGAAGGTGTCAAGTTGGGTTTCGATTTTCATTTGTTAACAGTATAACATGGTGGTCTGGGAGTAGTTGTGTCTGGAAGGAAAAGACAGATGTCCATAACTGATCCCAGTCATACCCAGGGTGGATGTCCCACTCTGTGGCATTTGTCCTGCCAGTTCTTCTCTTTTTAGCAGACAATATGAAGGAGGTGAAAAAAGTTGGATTTAACTGGACTGAGTCTTGAGCCTGTTATTTACCGGCTATGAGTGGGACACATCTCTGCTCTGAGCCTCTGTTTCCTCATCTATTCAGTAAGAGCAACACCATCAACGACCCACTAAGTTATGATGATTAAGAGAGAGCAGTTAAAAAAACGTTGAAAACCGTAATGCTTTAAATAAATGCTGATAATAACAATGGTAATAATAATAAACATTTTTAATGGTAAACATTGATTGAACGTGTATAATGTGCCAAGGACTGCCCTGAACACTTTTTGTAGGTCTTCTCACTTGATCTTCACAGCAACTGAATTCAACTGAATTCATTCTTTCTTTCCCTCATTCACTTATGTCTAAATTCACGCATTTCATTTTGCAAATAAAGAGTTCAAGCTCCCTGAAGGGAGAACACACATCTCTCCAGTTCACTGGATGACTGGTATAAATATCTGAATACATTTAGGTCAGCAGTTCTCAAAACAAGGGGCAATTTTGCCACGTAGGGGACTTTGGGCAACATCCAGAGACAGTTCTACTTGTCACTCCTGGAGGGAGTTATGGCATCTAGTCCATAGAGGCCAAGGATGCTGCTAAACATCCTAGAATGCACAAGACATTCCCTTACAAGAAAGAATTATCCAGCCAAAATGCCCAGCGTGCTGAGGTTGAGAAATCCTGATTTAGATAAATGAAAAAAATAAGTCACTAAATGAACGCATGTGCCGAACAGTCTCCTAGAACATGATGTGTCGTGCAAACTCTATCTAGACATCAGAAGACTGCAAGCTCTTCATCGTTTTCTGATTCTCACCTCACATCATTCCTTCGTGCCCTTAATTCTTCATTTTGTGTTTGATGAGACTTATCCCAGCAGAGATAACTGCTTCATTCACTTCGATGATACAACAACTAAATAAAAACCAGAGAGAAATCCAGACAATATTTTCTCCAGAGAAGTTTGTCTGCCCCCCACCTCTGCAAAAGGGGCTTTGCTAAAACAGTCTTTCTGAATACATCTGGTCAGCCAAAATGAAAACAGCAGCCAATCGGAGCAAGTTTAAAACATGATCTGTTTCTGGTTCTTTTTAACTTTCCATCTTTATTTTTCCTTTTACTCAATTTCTGACCTGCTTTTAATTTACTTTATCTTTCCCAATTATTCCTATTTTTGTGAGTGATCCTTAATTTCTGGCATAAGGCAGGGAATAAGCAAATTAAATAGCAAAGAGAGGTATTCCAATGTGACATTTTTCTCACACATTTTCATTTTCCCCACCAGTATTTCTTGGACAAGGTTAAGGAATTTTTTTTTTTTTCTGTTAAAAATCACTAGGGACTTCCCTGGCGGTCCAGTGGTTAAGACTTCGCCTTTCAATGCAGGGTGTGTGGGTTCGATCCCTGGTCGGGGAGCTAAGATCCCATGTGCCTCGGGGCCATAAAACCAAAACATAAAACAGAAGCAATATTGTAACAAATTCAATAAAGAGTTTAAAAATGGTCCATATCAAAAAAATCTTAAAAAAAAAAAAAAGAATCACTAACCTAGCGTATAAAGTAAGCTACCAGTAGAAGAAGCAGCCAACAACCAACCTACTGGGGGTGAGGAGGGCACGGGGAGAGAGACCAGGGTGAAAGATAGAGAAGATATTTGATCTGCTTTACTTCTTTTGAGGAAAAAAGTACAGCTTTGATTCACAAATGCAAAAATATGCACATGCTTCAAGTACCTATTTTCCAAGGAAACGAGACAATGCATGAGAAAAAGAGGCTGTGAGAAAGAGGAAGAAGGAGAAAGACTGTGTGTGTGCACAAAAGGAAGAGCAGAGCAGAGCAGAAGGACAGCTGAAGGCCAACCTCTCCCAACCACCCAATTAAACAATTCTCTGCAACTTCCACCTCCTCAGCCTGCCTCCTCAAAGCTTCATTCTCCTGTCAGGCAAAGCCTCCAGAGAATATCTGTCCATACAGATTTTATGGTGGGACTTAGGAAAAGTAAAATGAAAATAATCCTTTTTACTTTTCCAATGTCTTATTAGCCTTTTATGGCCCACAGGAAGCAGGAAGGCTTTATTTCTTCCTTAATTATTTGCTAAGCAGTTCCCCTCTGTTCCACCCTCCCTCCAAAGTCACCAACAATCCTCTTTTCCTTTATAGGATGAACTAGGATGACATGGGCCCTGTCCTCCTACCACTTACAGTCTCCAAAATAAATAAACAAAATAGACACACAGAGGCCAACTAAGGAGAAGTCAGAGCAACTTGCTCAAGTATAAGCAAAAAAATTTTTAATTTTTTTTCAATTTTGTAATTGCTTTTCTGCAATGTTCAATTCTGCAGGGGGAAATGGTTGCCAATTTTACACACACACACACACACACACACACACACAATCCAATAATTGGCTTGTTGGCTGAGCTGACTGACATTTGAAATAATAGGTATTTTTTTTAGTCATGAATGATGCCTCTTCGATGTTAGCTATCTTGTGTAAAAATTCCTGGTAAATTAATCGCTCTGCTGTTTAACTGTTGAACATGAAATATCTGATCTTCCACAATTTCAACATTAAAGGCTTTTTCTAATTTGCTGAGTTTACATCACCAAAGCAAAATATCTTTGACTAACCAAAGACATGTTTAGCTCTTTCAAGATTCTGATAATAAACAACTCTAAGATAAAACATAAATTGACCCTAATACTTAGTATACAATTGGCAAAACAATTTTGTGAAGGAGTGTTACAGAAAACAGGGGATTCTCGAGGGAAAAGAATGGGATATGTATCTTAGCATCACGGGATAGGAAATTCTGAAGTGCTTGGAAAGAATCATTCATTCTCCTATGAAGGTAAAAACGGTTCATTATGCCCTTGTTCCTAACCTGCCCTGAAAACCTAAGGATGAATGAACAATATCACAGGAGATCATGTAGAAATTTTATAAGCCACAATTACTACCTCATTTTCATGGCAATTGCTATATGTGCCCTTGTCTCTAAAAGTGTCATTGTGTCTTAGACTGGTGGATGGTCTAAGACTTTGCTGGAAAAATGTCACCCAGGTCTTCAAAACTGATTCCAGATTCTTCTCACTGCTAACTTTCCATCAGATGATCATTATAAACCAATGCTTCAGAGAGGGCGCTTCTTCCCAAAGGCACTACCTATTTTCTGATTGCTAAGATATTGAAATGTTATTACTAGAAATTCATTCACACATTCCATAAATATTAAATGCCTCCTGGACACATGAGAAGACAAATCACAATCCCTCTCCTCAAAGAGTTTGTGGATTTGGTGTTTGAACTAAGGCAATAATGGATTCTGAAAGTCCATTAGTAGGCTACATACTGTATGATTCCATGTATATGACCTTCTGGAAAAGGCAAAACTATGGCAATAGTAAAAAGATCAGTGGTTTCCAGGGGCCGGGGGGAAGGTGGGATGAATAAGTGGAGCATGGAGAATTTTTAGGGCAGCAAAACTACTCTGCATGATACTATAATGGTGGATACGTGTCATTATATATTTGTCCAAACTCACAGACTCTACAACACCAAGCATGAACCCTAATGTAAACTACGGACTTAGGGTGATTTTTATGTGTTAATGAAGGTTCATTGATTGTAACAACTGGATCACTCTGGTGGGAAATGTTGATAATGGGGGAGGCTATACATGTGTGGGAACAGGGAGTATATGAGAAACCTGTGTACCTTCCTCTCAATTTTGCTGTGAACCTAAAACTTCTCTATAAAATAAAGTTTATTAAAAAATGTCCACTAGTAAAATGTAATCTATCTCGGAAAGGGCAAAACTTTCCAGTGATCAGCTCTTCTGAATTCTAAGAACCCATCAGTTAATTCAGTGCTTTTCCACTGCCAACAGCCAAGAGCTAGATATTTGAAGGGGATGTGATGAAAGAAGGTTTGGGTGGGGGCACTTTTACAAAGATATGTCTGAAGAATGGGGCACTATCCAGAGAAAGAAAGTCTAAATAGACCATTGTGGGAAGGTAGTGAGCAGGCAACATTTGTTAGAGGAGGTTGGGATATGGAGGTTGGTAGGGCAACATGAAATTAGAGTTCTATAGAAGGCAAGCGTGCTTCAAAAGACAGTGTGACTCAAAATGAGTCAAAGACCTAAATATGGGAGCTAAAACGATGCTCTTAAAAGAAAACAGAGGGATAAATTTTCATGACCTTGGATTTGGCAACATTTTCTTAGATTGACACCAAAAGCACAAGCAGCAAGAGAAAAAAAATAGATATATTGGACTTTGTTAAAATGAAAAACTTTTGTGCATAAAAGGATACCACTGAGAGAGTGAAAAGACAACCCACAGAAAGGAGAAAATATTTGCAAATCATGTATCTGTTAAGGGTCTAGTATTCAGAATACAGAAAGAACTCTTACAAGGTAATAGACAAACAACTCAAAAAATGAGCAAAGGACTTCAACAGATATTTCTCCAAAAAAAAAGAAAAAGATACAAAAGGCCAACAAGCACATGAAAAGATGTTCAAAGTCATCAGTTACTAGGGAAATATCAAACAAAGTCACAAAACATACCACTTTACTCTCACTAAGATGGCTATAACCAAAACCAAAACCAAACACAGATGATCTTAGTGTGTTTAATAAAGTAATAAAAATACCTTAACCCTAGCCCTAACCCTAAATACTGGGATTTTGGGGCAATAGACTGACAGTTTTGTTGTTTGCATAATTACAATCTGCATTGCACATAGAAAGGATATGGCCACCTTTTGTTAAATCTGCACTTTCTAAATATCAAAACAAAAGGGGAAATGGGGTATAAGTCAATTTTTGTATAACCTGTTTGAAACATGAGTTCTATTTGCTTAATATCACAGCTTTGCCCCTTTTTCTGTATGTCTCTTGGGATCCTGTGTAGAAAGTGTTTCTCATTAAACACCCAACAGTTAAGTCCATTCTCTGGTACTAGCTACAAATTTGGTTTCATATTCTACTTAACAATCTAAATAAACGGAAATATTTCTAAAAAGGAAAAAACAATGTGATTACATTTACTATTTTGCCTGGCTTTCGACTAACAGGCGAGATATCCCAGCACTGCGGTTGCATTGCGAGATTGGCTCGTAGGTTGTACAATTGCCTGCTTTCTTCTTGAACTGGGTAACATACAAGTCTCCTACAGGTCCTTATTGTCAAAAGAGGAATACTGATCTTACATAAACCACAGACGGCTGTCATAGTACCTCTAGCTGGGGAAAAGTTAGGATCTCATTATAGGAGCTGGAGGGATCAGGCTGCCATATACTTTTGCCTGGTTCCTGAGCCTTTCCACTCCGCCATGCTACAGTCCAAACTTCTCAGCCAGATGACACCACCTGTTTAAACACCTATTTCCACACTTCATAACTTCAGTTTCCCACTGTAGTCAGGCTGATCTCCCTTTTAGCTTACAAACACGGCTTTTCATTCCTAACTTCAAGCCTTAGGTTATTTCCCCCTCCTTACTCTTACCACCTACTTTCCTGTCTCGCCACATACAATCCTTCACCATCTTCGGAATGCAATTCGGTCCCCATGTCATTCATGAAAAATTCTGGAATCACTCCAGCTCCTGCGTAATTGACGTTCATTAAAAATAAACAAATAAATAAAAATCACTTTGAGACTAATTATTTGTATAACTAATCTGGGTCCTTTGCCGTTGTTGGACACAATGGTTTGGTTTAGTCAATTTCTATTTCACCCTCTTTCTATAGCAAAGTTTCTATAACCTCAGCACTATTGACATTTGGGGCCAGATAATTCTTTGTCATGAGGGGCTGTCTTGTGTATTGCAGAACGTTTAATGACATCCCTAGCTTCTACCCACTAGATGCTAGTAGCACTCACCCTTCAGCTGTGACAACCAACAAGGTCTCTGACATTGCCAAGTGTCTCTGGGGCAGGGGAGGGAGAGCAAAGTCACCCCCACTCGAGAACCACTCCTAGGGTACCTCCCTGAACCTCAGAGGCAAGAAAGCTGAAAACCACATTTCTCAGACTCCGTTGCATCTAGGATTCTGGACAGGAAATAGGTTCTGACGAGCAGGTGAACTTGTGCTAGATTTGAAAGGATACAGTGAGGTGGGGACCATCTTTCTCTACCTTCGGCTGTTTTCAAATGGCAGAAAGGGCTGTGAGGATGCAAAATATCTCTGCAGCGATGTTCCATGTCCGCTTTCCTGGGGGTTGAGACAGTGCTGTGTGTATGTGTAGTGGCTGTGGGGTGGGATGAGGGATGGCTGGTCTCAGGGTTCCAGATCCCACTCAGTTTCTGAGTGTCAAGAGACAATTTCCCTAATTGCCCAGTGCTGGCTACTTGCAGATTCCAACTTCCTGATTCCTGAATAGCAGTTGTCGAAGTGAGGTCTTGAACTCAACAGAGCCTCTGGTGCCTAGGTCCCTGGTGGTCAGTTCTATAATGTTAGAGTCAGTCCCAAGGGCCATTGAGAGTGAACTGAAACCTTCCACAATTTTTTTTTTTTTTTTTTTTTTGCGGTACGCGGGCCTCTCACTGTTGTGGCCTCTCCCGTTGCGGAGCACAGGCTCCGGACGCGCAGGCTCAGCGGCCATGGCTCACGGGCCCAGCCGCTCCGCGGCACGTGGGATCCTCCCGGACCGGGGCACGAACCCGTGTCCCCTGCATCGGCAGGCGGACTCTCAACCACTGAGCCACCAGGGAAGCCCCCTTCCACAATTTTTTATGCAACTACTTCACGTCATCTGTCTTTCTTTTTCTGAATAAAATAAGTAGTTTCTCTTTTCTGCACTGAACCCATATAATGCCTTACCTATGATTGTTTTATTCTTTCACGAACTTCCTTTCTTTCTGAGTAGTTAAGCTTTTTACAGGAAGGAATCACACTTCTTTCTCTTCTCTGCCGCCCATAATTGTCATCCAGTGCTTTGCTCAGAGTGGGGACAGGAAAGCAATTCAATTCATTTGTGTGTGGCATTCAACTGAAAAGCTGCTCAATGAATAAAATCCTGGAAGAAGGGATGAAAAAAAAAGGACACCCCCCATCCCAGTTCTCCCTCCTCCTCAGTGTGTTATAGCACCTGGATGTGCTCATCTGAACCAGGAGAGAAAAACTGCTTCTAGTGGGAAACTGTTGTGAGACTTTCTTACTAATGGGCTCGATTATATGCTCCATTCCAGGCAAAGGGCCATATAGAGTATCCAGAACACACACTCTCCCTAGAATCATATCAATCAGGCGTTTGGCTCTAAATATCTATTCGATGATGACTCCCAGGTTTACGTCCCCAGGCCTGGCCATTCTCCTGGACCCCAAACTTGTATATGTAAATGTTGATTTCACATCTCCACTTGGATATCTGAGAGTCATATTAAATGTAACATGTGCAAAACCAAACTCTTCTTCTAGCCCAGTCTGCTTCTTTCACTGTCTCTTGCTTCTTCGTTTGTAAATGCCAACATTATCCACTCATGTCAAAAATGACTAGAAATAATGACTAATTTCTCCCTTTCCCTCAACCTCCGCTGTCAGACTATCAGCAATCCTGTGTTTTAACTCAAAAATCGATCTAGGGCTTCCCTGGTGGCGCAGTGGGTGAGAGTCCGCCTGCCGATGCAGGGGACACGGGTTCGTGCCCCGGTCTGGGAAGATCCCACATGCCGCGGAGCGGCTGGGCCCGTGAGCCATGGCCGCTGAGCCTGCGTGTCTGGAGCCCGTGCTCCGCAACGGGAGAGGCCACAACAGTGAGAGGCCCACGTATCGCAAAAAAAAAAAAAATCGATCTAAAATCCATCCACTTCACTCCATCTCTGCTGCTATCACCTTGGTTCAAGCCACCGTCACCTCACTGGTTTCAATGTTTTCTCTCTTTCTCCCACATTTTAAAACAAAAATTGGATCATGTCTCTACTCTGTTTAGATCTGGTCTGTAGCTTCTCATCAGAATAACGTTAACACCCTTTAATCCACTGAACACAGCTTTACATGGTGTAGCCAGTGCTCAGCTCTCCAAATGCATCCTGTCCCATTCTCCCCTTACTCTTCATGCTGCAGCCCCAGGTCTTTTTTGTGTTCCCTGATTTCCCAAGCTCCTTACTACCTCAGGGGCTTTGCACTCGCTTATCTTATCCCTACTCTGGCTCGTTGCATGTCTAGTTCTTTTTCTCTTTCAGATCTTGGCTCACATGTCATCTTTTGGATATGTTTTCCTTGATCAGCCCATGGTAAGTAAACCCCACCCTCGAAGTCATTCCTATCCTATCACCCTGGTAATTTCCCTTAGCCGTCATCAGTATCAAAACTACCTTGCCTGCTCATCTGTTCTCTTGTTTATTGCCTGTGTCCCCCCCCGCCCACTAGAGGACTAGAACTCTCATTAGGGCAGGACCATGGATTTGTCTCACTGCTGCATCTCAGCACCTGAAACAGGGCTCGGCACATTGCAGGCCCTCAGGAAATAGTTGTTGAATGAAGAGTTGAATATGTTCTCATTCAGGTTATTTCATTGTGGCAAAATACATATAACATAAAATTTACCATCTTAGCCATTTTTAAGTGTTCCGTTTAATGGCACTAAGTACATTCACAGTGCTGTGCACTCATCACCACCATCCACCTGCAGAACTCTTTTCATTTTGCAAAAATGGAAACTGTATCCATGAAACAATAACTTCCTGTTCTTCCCTCCCTCCAACCCCTGGCAACCACCATTCTACTTTCTTTCTCTATGAATTTGACTACTCTAGGTACCTTATATAACTAGAATCATACAGTATTTGTCTTTTTGTGACTGGTTTCGTTCACTTAGCACAAAGTTCTCAAGGGTCATCCATGTTGTAGCATGTGTCAGAATTTCCTTCGTTTTAAAGGCTGAATAATGTTCCAATGTATGTATAGACCACATTTTGTTTATCCATTCATCTTTCTATGGATACGTGGGTTGCTTCCGCCTTTTGGCTATTATGAATAATGCTGTTATGAACATGCGTGTGCAAATATCTCTTTGAAACCCTGCTTTCAATTCTTTTGGGTATATACATATCCAGAAACATAATTGCTGGATCATATGATAATTCTACTTTTAATTTTTTGAGGAACTGCCATACTGTTTTCCATAGAAGCTGCATCATTTCACATCCCCACCAACAGTGCACCAGGGTTCCAATTTCTCCACATTCTTGCCAACACTTGTTATTTTCAGTTGTGTTCTGTTTCTTATAGTAGCAACCCTAATGGATGTGAGGCGGTATCTCGTTATAGTTTTGATTTACATTTCCCTGATGATTAGTGATGTTGAACACCTACTCACATGCTTTTTGGCCACTTGTATATCTTCTTTAGAGTAATGTCTGTTCAAGTCTTCTGCCCATTTTAAAATCAGGTTTGTTGTTGTAGGAGTTCTTTTTGTATTACAGATACTAAACCCTTACCCAATATATGGTTTGCAAATATTTTCTCTCATCCTGTGGATTTCCTTTTCATTCAGTGTATTATATCCTTTGATGCACAGAGTTTTAAATTTTGGTGTAGTCAGTGAGATCAGCTCGGTGCTTTGTGACCACCTAGGGGGGTGGGATAGGGAGGATAGGAGGGAGACGCAAGAGGGAGGAGATATGGGGATATATGTATATGTATAGCTGATTCACTTTGTTATAAAGCAGAAACTAACACACCATTGTAAAGCAATTATACTCCAATAAAGATGTTAAAAAATTTTTTAAAATGAAATTAAAGAAAGTTTCATGTCTGTACACTGGAGTTTTTATGGTTATGAAATTTGTACCCACCATACGAGAACTGTAATTGCAATGCAAGGCAGTATGTGATATATGCTGTATCAATTGTAGAAGCAAAGTGTTTTATGATTTCAAAGAAAGGAGAAAGCATACCTACTGGAGTTAAAAAAATTTTTTTTCGGTGTAGTCCAATTTATCTCTTTTTTTTCTTTTGTTACCTGAGCTTTTGGTGTCATATCCGAGAAATCATTGCTAAATCCAATGTCATAAAGGTTTCCCCCTATATTATCTTCTAAGAGCTTTACAGTTTTTGTTCTTGTGCTTAGATCTTTGATCTATTTTGAATTAATTTTGGCATATAATGTAAGATAAGGATCCAACTTCATTCTTTAGCATGTAGATATCCAGTTTTCCCAGCACCATTTTTTGGAATAGACTGTCCTTTGGCCAATGAATGGTCTTGACATTTACAAAAAACATTTGTCCATGTATTTGAGAGTTTATTCTGGGCTTTCTATTCTATTTCATTGGTCTATATGTCTGTCTTTATGCCAGTACAACACTGTTTTGATTACTGTGACTTTGTAGTAATTTTGGAATCAGGAAGTGTGAGATCTCCAACACGGTCCTTTTTCAAGATTGTTTTGGCTATTCAGGGTCCCTTGAGATTCCATTTGTATTTTAGAATGGATTTTTCTATTTCTGCAACAACAACAGGAAAGTCATTGGGATTTCGATAGGAATTGCATTGAAACTGTAGACCACTTTGGGTGGTATTGACTTCTTAACAGTACTAAGTCTGCTGTTGAATCCTGTTTCATAGTATCTTGTTAAGAATTTTTTCATCAATATTCATCAGGGTCTGTGGTTTTCTTTTCTTGTAGTGTCTTTGTCTGGCTCTAGTATTAGGGTGATGCTTGTCCTCCTAAAATGAGCTTGGGAGTGTTCCCTCCTCTTCAATTTTTAGAAGAGTCTGAGGAGGCTTGATGTCATTCTTCTTTAAATGTTTGGCAGAAATTGCCAGAGAAGCCATCTGGTCTGGGCTTTTCTTTACTGGGAGGCTTTTTATTACTGATTAAATCTCCTTACTAGTTATAGGTCTGTTCAGGTTTTCTATTTCTTCATGATTGAGTCTTGATAGGTTGTGTTTCTAGGAATTTGTCCATTTCATCCAGGTTATTCAATTTCTTGGACTACAGTTGGTCACAGCACTCTCTTACAATCCTTTTTACTTCTGCAAAATGGGTAGTCATGACCTCGCTTTCATTTCTGATTTTAGTTATTTGAGTACTCTTTTTTCTCTTAGTCAATCTAGCTAAAAGTTTGCCAATATTGTTGATCTTTTCGAAGAACCGAAAAGACTGGTTCTTGGTTTTGCTCTTATCTATGTTGTTTAGAACTTTAAAGGGAGGGGGGAATGAAAAGAAAATAAGTGCCTTTAAGATAATTATAAACTTGACTGGAAAGGAAAGGAGAGATTGTTGAACTGAAAATGACATCATCACCACTTAGGTATGAAATTGGAAACATTTTTTGGCATTCTTCATTCCAGACACAGCCGAGCATGGAAAAGAGGGCTTTATTGTGTGCTCCATGCAAAACAGATAATTTTTTAAGCTTATATTTACATATATGCTTACTATGTGCCAGACACTATTATAAACACTTTACATGTATTAACTCATTTAGTCCTTAGTAACCCAGTGAGGTAGGTATTATTATTAGTCCCATTTTACAGACAAGTTGACTGAGGGAGAGAGTTTAAGTCATGACTAGTAAGTGTCAGAACCGTGATTCCCACTTAGGGACTCTAGCTTCAGAAATGCTATACTACTAACAAGCACATCCTTTTGATGGATGAAATAGACACATAAATCGGTCTTTCCTTTAAAGTTTGCCAGTAGGTAAACTGGCAAGTGAATGCTATTTAGAAGCTACCAATGAGATGGCCTTGAAATATGCTATCCCAGCCCAAAAAGCTTGTTCTTAGGGCTTTGGGATCCAGGTCTTCCCTATTCCAAGCTTTCTTCCCAGTGTCCGGACATCCACTTGAATCTCTGTGATGAACATATTACTTGCCAAGATTTACCATCACTCTGACTCAAACAGTGTCAGAATCATGGTCTGCAGTGCCAAGGTGACACCGTGCTGGGCACTTCGGCATGCGTGATCAGTGTTACGATAGGCACCCACACTTTGGCCCCTCCCCTCCCCTGTGGCATCTGTCCCATTTTCAGACCCACTGTGCTTCCTTTATGTCGTTGCTTTGGGCTCATCAAATTTCTCATATAAATCCTGACTGCTGTCTTCACTTCAAGGCTGAGCAATCTGATAGGGCCTGTTTTAAAAGGTCATTCTTGTTATTCGTAGAGAACAACAGCAACCAGAGCAAAACAGAGTCGGAACGTCAGTGCCCTGGTCAGAACCTTCCTGGGAATTGGGGGAGAGGAAGGCGGATGGAAACCTACCTTGACACAACGCGGTACCACGGCCCTGACGCAATAATCTGTAAGTACATATATGCACATATGCGCAGTAGTCACAGATTTCTTCTCTCTCCTGCTGGAACACCGAGTCAGGAAAAATATTCAGAGCCTGAGCCGGGACGTTGCTAGTGAAGCAGAGATTTCAGGTGAGAAGTAAATGTGCAGAGCGGATGCAGTGACCTTTCTTATTTGCAGTGTTTTCATTCTGCAGCTTGCACGGCAGGGACCCTGACATCAGAGGCTCTGATGGCCCGAGGCTGTGTTGGAGAGGAAATAAATGAGCCTGCCCTACTTCCACAGGCGCTGGTAAAGTGTGCGGCAGGGAACCTGGGCCGGTCGAGATGTGTGTAGCCGAGCGACCTCTAGTGCCTGAAAGCGGGAGCTGCATCGCCTGCTCCAGTGGGCGGAGGGAGGCCGAGGGGACCCTGAGTTTGAAAGCACAGGGTTTGTTGGGAAGATCCTGTTTGTCCAGCGCCGTCCAGGGTGTTAGGGAGGATTCAAAGGAATTACAAGCAGGCAAACTTAAGGAGCTTATCCTCTGGCTTGGGGAAATCAAAAGAGCATATGGTTTCTGTATTGACATGAGGCCATAGGAGGAGTTTCTGAGAAGGGAGAGAACACCATGGATGAGTAATCCCGGAAACTGAACCTGGAAGGGCGAATGGACTTAAGATGAAAAGAGGGAGGGCATCCCGGGGATGGGAGAAAACAAGCCGGCAGGAAGAAAAACCTTGACCACGTAGAGCAGAGATTTCTAATGAAAATACCTGATAGTCTGCGGTATTGGGGTGATTGACAGCGAAGCCCAAGAATGGAGGATCCAGCCCCTCTGGGCTCTCCAGAGGACCCTGCTCAGGTCTCCGCTACGGAAAACCTCCTCGCCACCCAGCCTGCCCAGCTCTTGCAGTCAGAAGGGAGCCCAGCAATCGCTCTTTCTGTCCCAATGTATGGGGAATGATGATGGGCGTGTGACAACATGATCCTGGGCTGCAAACTCAAATAGTACCGGGCCAAAGAGTTAATGTGAAGGCCTGAAACAGATGGGGTGGAGGATTCTGGCACTTCAGCGATGTCCGCTTTCGTTTTACATTTTGCAGAGACATTTAGCCAGCCTAGAGTCCTCAATGCAGCAGGAAGTGGTGGAGGCTTCTTCAAGGGGCAGCGGTGATTCAGCCCCGGCCAACTGTTAGGGTCAGGAATGCAGGTCTGAGTGCCAAGTATTCCACGCCTGCACAGGAAACACATTATCTAAAATTTTAGGTGATGCCTCTCCATGTTTAAGTGATGGGTCAACTTTTTATTTTTATTTTTTAATTTAATTTTTATTTGATATCGGAGTATAGTTGATTTACAATGTTGTGTTAGTTTCAGGTGTACAGCAAAGTGATTCAGTTATAGGTATACATATATCCATTCTTTTTCAGATTCTTTTCCCATATAGGTTATTACAGAATATTGAGTAGAAAACATTGTGTGGATCAAACAATGCATGCTGTCCCTTTATGAATTGGGGTTCAGATTAATCACATTTATTCTGAAAAATGTTTCAAGATGCTGAATTAAATAGACAAGTTTTACTATAAATCTTATGACTTGGGGGAAAGGTACTGACTTTGGGGGCTGCCTTAGTTTCTTTTTGGTGAGAGTGGGAAGTGTTTTTTCTCTGATGGTGGCCTTGAAAAGAGCTTGGGCTAAGTTCCTGAAGCCCTTTGCTCCTGTTTCTCTGCACCTCACTTGCAAGTCTGGACACCTTTCTGAGCCACTGTTTTCTTTTTTTTAAAACGGATGTATAATTGACATATAACATTATACATATTAATTTCAGGGGTACAACATAGTGATTAGATATTTGTTTGTAGTGCAAAATGATCACCACAGTAAGTCTAATTAACATTCCTTACCACACATAGTTACAATTTTTGTTTCTTGTGATGAGAACTTTTAAGATTTACTTCCTCAGAAGCTTTCAAAGATACAGTGCAGCATCATTAACTATAGTCACCCTGCTGTACATTACATCGTCATGCCTTATTTTGTAACTGAAAGTTTGTATGTTTTGACCACCTTCATCCATTTTGCCCACCCCTAACCCCCATCTCTGGCAATCACTAATCTGTTCTCTGTATCTGTGAACTCAAGTTTTGGGGTTTCTTTTAGACTCCACATATAAATGAGATCATACGATATTTGAGCCTCTGTTTTCTCATTAGTAAAATTGGCAATCTAATTAGAGGTCATTTTAGCACAACAGTCTATGATTCCTAAGGCACCATCTAGATCTAAAATTCTGTGATTCTTGCTCCAGTCTGAAAGAGGATGTGTTTTCCAGCTGACCTCACCTTACAGAAGGCTCAGAGAGAGTTTCATTTTGTGTGCTGGATTTCTGTCATCCTTCAAGGGAGGCAGTGCAGAGTGGCAAAATCACTGTCAACCTTGGCCACACATTAGAATGAACTGGAGGGTTTGGCAACAAACCCAATGCCAAGCCCCATTCGGAACCACACAGGCAAACTGAAGGGACTCTGGGGATGGGTCCCAGGCATGGGGATGTTGCGATGGCTCCTCAGGTGATTTGAATGTGCAGCCAGGATTCAGAGGCACAGGCATAGGCAGAAGTAGACTTTCAACCCAGCATGTGGAATCTGACAAACCTGGGCAGTGGCAAGCCACATTTGCAGCCTGAGGCGAAAGGAAAAAATTTGACCTCTGTACACACTTATCAAAACACCCTCCCTTAGTTCAGACAAAATGAGAAAAGTTTATAAAATCTCTACAATCAGAAATCAAGACTGTATATAAAGTCTGTGTTGTCCAATCTGTTCTTGAACTATGGTCAACCTTGGCCATCAACGCATTGGGGACGCAAGGTCCTGCAGTGCTGGGAACCATGAGTTGACTGGAAACAACCGTTCCTGCTGCACAATAATGCAGGGTCGTAAAACAAACCAACAGTCTGTCTTTATTTAAAATTACGGGGACCTCTCTGGTGGTCCAGTGGTTGAGAATCTGCCTTCCAACGAAGGGGACGCTGGTTCGATCCCTGGTCGGGGAACTAAGATCCCACATGCCACGGGGCGAGTAAGCCTGCGCACCACAACTAGAGAGAAGCCCGCGCACCACAACGAAGAGCCCACGCGCTGCAATAAAAGATCCCATGTGCCGCAACTAAGACCCGACACGGCCAAGAAAATAAATAAATAAATAATAAAAATAAAATTATGAGAATTTGTTCATTATGGATATTTTTGCATTCATTTAGACTTTTAAAAAATATTGAATTTAAATATGATTTACCTTGATTACTGAGTTTTTTGCAGCCCCTCCCTCTCACAGTGTGCACCTGAGGAGAGTGTTTCACTCATCCCATCCTAATCCCAATTCTGAACCTGGGTGTAAATCCTGCTTCTGCTTGGGTAAGTTACTTAACCAATCTAAGCCTCACTTACTTGTGTGTAAGATGTCATTTATGCCAGCCCCTCCTTTACAGTGCTGTGAAGTTTAAATGAGGTGACGTGGTGAAGTGCCCAGCCCAAAGTGGGAAGCCTCTAATATGCCCTAATGTGGGTTGGCTAATATCATGTACAAAGATTGCACAATACCATGGTTCTAATTTGCTTATTCCAAGAAAGTTGGCTTACCTGGGGTTTGCCGGTTCTTGGGTATAGGACTGGGGTTGTCTCAACATTGCAAACTGTCTCCAACCAAGTAATTCTAGATTAAAGGTGTTCAAGCTCTTCCATAAAATCCTAGGGATCCCCAAATAACCAGATATTATTGACAGCTGAACAATGACTATATAAATTGCCTGATAGGCATAATTATTTTAATCTATTTTATATATTTGGATCTGTGCAAATTTTATTTTAATCGATTTAAAAAAAGAGTTTGTAGATTTAAAATAAGTTTGAGAATTACGCTTCTAGATCTTAGTTCTCAAAGTTTAATGTCCATATGAGTCAGCTGGGCGTCTTGTTCAAGTTCTCAAAGTTTAATGTCCATAAGAGTCAGCTGGGCGTCTTGTTCAAATTCACGTTCTGATTCAGCAGGTGTAACTGCTGAGGTTCTGCATTTGTAACAAGCTCCCAAGTGGGAGTGGCTACATAATTCGTGGGGCTTGGTGGGAATGAAAATTCAGGATGTCTTGTTCAGAAAGTAACGATTTCAAAATGGCGACAACAAAGTATAAAACCACATGCAGATTCTTAAGCACGAGTCCCTGGGCTACTCCACAGGCCACACGCCCATGAAGGCAACCCTGCTCCCAGGTGACACCAGTGCTGTTGGCCCATGGCTATACTTTGAGTAGCAAAGGTCTAATCAGTGGTGTCCAGTAGAACTTCCTGTGATAACGGAAATGTTCTATATGTGTGCTATTCAATACCGCAGCCACTTAGCCACATGGGGTCGTTGAGCACTTGGAATGTGGCTAGAGTGACTAAAACTGGTTTTATTGAATTTTAATTAAATTTAAATAGCCCCAGGTGTCTGCTGCATTGGACAGTACAACTTGGTTGTCAGCTTTCTCCAGCAGGAAATGTCCTATTCTAGCACATTTTCAGTCTCCAGGTTGCCTAAAGAACATTATAGTCAAGGGAAGTCAGACCAGATCTTTTTCTTTATGTTTTAATAGATTTATTATTATTATTACTTAATCTGACAGGTAATGCTGCTCCAAATATTCTCATGGAAAAGACCTGGCCTTCTGGTCTGGGAAATAATCATTTTTTTACATTAAACATTTTTTTGTACTTACTGTGGAAAAATATTGGCAATTCAGATGTTAAAAGTTTCTTGTCTCCCGTCGTAGGACGTGATTGACAGCCTTTAAGTGCTTGTCTGCGTCTTTTAAAATGAAAGTGACTGACACTCTTCAAGAAGAGCACACTTTCCTGCAGCCTGGAAATGTGACTTGATCGCCCTGATGTGAAGATGGTTTTCAGGTGTCCGAGCAGCTCCTCAGGCTTTTTTGCTGTACGCGGGCCTCTCACTGTTGTGGCCTCTCCCGTTGCGGAGCACAGGCTCCAGACGCACAGGCTCCGGACGCGCAGGCTCAGTGGCCATGGCTCGCGGGCCCAGGCGCTCCGCGGCATGTGAGATCTTCCCGGACCGGGGCACGAACCCGTGTGCCCTGCATCGGCAGGCGGACTCTCAACCACTGCGCCACCAGGGAAGCCCTCCTCAGGCTTTTAACCCTCTGTGGTCAGACATCTTGTTTCCGGTCATTGGACTGAGCCTACAGAACTCGCGGGAGTGCCACCAGGCTTGCTATTATGAACCAAAGAGGCACTTCAATTCTGAAGGGCTTTTTTTTTTAGTTTGGTCTGTGTGAAATCTTCAAGTTGCTAAATTGCTAATCTCCAGAGAGGTTTTCTGGTTTCCAAACTCTGCTCAAGACTTTAAGCTTTCTTTTTGAAACAGGATGAATTGGGCACTCAATGAGAGAGAGAGAGATTTAAAATCTAACTTCTTGAGTCAAAGAAATGGAAGTAAGAAGATGCCACGAGAAGTTTGGGAGACCAGGAAGGAAGGAAGGAATGTGAGAAGGGGCTCATTTAAGAATAACAGCCAGAAACCAAAGCTCCATCCAACAGGAATTTATAAGTATCAGGAAAAAACAGCCCTTCGTTTCTGTGACTGTTTTTTCTTTGGATCTTAGTTGGTTCTTGACATCAAAGCACAAAGCACAGGAGGGATTAAACATTCTCCAAATGGGTCACTGCTTGGCAGCCCCGAGATACACTATTTAGAAACCTAACATCTGGAAACAGACCCAGGAATCTATAAGAAGTTAGTAAATGATAGAGTGACAGTAGAGGAAAAGGTAGTGTTATCCAAAAGTGTTAAGTCAACTGGCCAAACATTTGGGGAAAATAAATATTGCTCAATACTTATACTCTACAACAAAACAAATCCCATATGGATTAAATATTTTTATGCTAAAAATAAACAAACCCCCAAACTATAAAAGTGCTGGTGGAAGAGTGGAATTTCGGGGTCAGGGGTGTGTGTGTACTTAATTTGACCACAGTTTACTCTCCCACTGGCAGTGCAAGGGTTCTATGTCTGCAAATCCACACCAATACCTGATATTATCTAGTTTCTAGTTTTTGCCATTTAATAAGGCATAAGCTGATTTCAAAATGCATTTCTTGTATTATTAATGAATTTGAACATCTCTTCAAATCCTTTTTAGTTTTTTGGATTTCCATTTTCATAAAATGCCTGCTTATACCCTTTGCCCAATTTCTACTGGGGTTTCTGTATTTTTCTTCCTGATTTGAGAAGGTTCCTTGTGTATTCTAGATATTAATCCCTTGTTAATTTGCACATTGCAAATACCATTTTCCTCTTTGTCACTTTAAAAATACCAATGTTAGTAATGTTAGTCTTTGCTGAACAGAAGTCCTTCATTTTGATGCAACAAAATCTGTCTCACAGAATCCATAAGTGGATGCAGGATTGTTTGTGATGGGAAGTTGGAGGCAGTTGGAATGCCCGTTGCTGGGAGAGCGGATCGGTGAAATGTTAGAGGCACACCAAGGAGGGCTGACTAGAAGTTAGAAGCAATGCATCAAATGCACACAGAACATCAAGGATGGATCTTAAAAATGCAATGCTGAGTGAAACAAGTAAGAAGCCTAATGAGATATGTAACACAATATCATTTATGTATGTCAATTAAAATGTGTCAACATCATACAATATGTATTTAGCAAAAACATATGCAAATGAAAAAGATACATATTCAACACCTTAGAATGGTTTTATAAAGGGGAGGATTGGAATAGGAAATGGGGATTACAGGGAATAAATAAATAAGAGAGGAGCCTAAGAAGGATCAATCACTGATGATATCTTAGGAAATGAATCAACTGCACCTGAGTATCCCACACTCAACCACAGAAGAAAAAAGTACAGGTAAATATTTCTATCATGTGGAGGTAAGAAAAGACTTTCTCAGCATGATGCTAAAGACAAAAACTATAAAGGAAAAGGATGTTCAAGCTAATGAAATAAAATATTTTTGAATTATAGTAAATATACATAGCATAAAATGTACCATTTTAACCATTTTTAAGTGTGCAGTTTGGTAGTGTTAAGTACATTCACATTGCTTCCCAACCAATCTCCAGAACTCTTTTCGTCTGACAAAACTGAAACTCTGTACCCAGTAAACAAACCCCCATTTCCCCCTCCTCCCAACCCCTGGAAACCACCGTTCGATGTTCTGTCTCTGTTCATTTGACTTCTCTAGGTACCTCACACAAGTGGAATCATACAGTATTTGTCCTTTTGTAACTGGCTTATTTCACTTAGCATAATGTCCTCAAGGTTCATCCATGTTGTAGCAAGTGTTAGATTTTCCTTCCTTTTTAAGACTGAATAATATTCCACTGTACAGCATTTTATTTATCCATTCATCTGCTGATGGGCAAGTGGGTTACTCCCACATTTTGGCTATTGTGAATAATGCTGCTATAAACATGAATGTACAAATATCTCTTCAAGACCTTGCTTTCATTTTTTTTTGAATATATATCAAGTGGAATTGCTGAATCATATGGTCATTCTATTTTTTCAAAGTGGCTTTGAAGAGCCACTTACTCCTAATATGAAGGGTCTACATTCAGCCACAGAGTGGCCATGGAAAATTCCCATTATGTGGAGGTCAGCAGGGAGAGTCACACATCTCTAAGGGGACCCCTGACCCTCTGAAGATGGCAAAGGTTGCCTGAAACAAATATTACAATAAAAATGTATTATTAAAATTTTATAAGATGTAACAAGTATAATAGAAATTTACATAATTTAACTTCCCAGCGGTGTGATTTTGAAAGATTTTAGCAAATATACTTCTGAGGTTATTAAAGCTGCACTAAGACTTGTGGAAACCCTCGTGTGACAGGCAATGCTTCCTTTGTAGTTTCACTTTAGCTACTTGTGCACATGCGCAGGTGATATACTTTCCATCTCCTTTCAGAGCCTTTCTTCCTCTTTTTATGTGGTGCTCTGTATGTGTAGATCTGCTAGTGTGAATTCACTCCCCGCTCCCCAAAGCCGTGCTGTGTCCAGGAAGTTACAAACTGGAAGTAGTTGCATTGAAGTGAAGGCATGGGGACAGGTTTTAAAATGGGGAAACTGGATTTCTTTGGCCTGGAGAGGAAGAAACTCAGTACAGGATAGTGGTCTTTAAATACCCGAGCTGCTCAGGAAGCAGAGATTACAAAAGACAGTGCTTTCTAGGAAAGAAAGCTGTCCATCAAAGAACTGGGCTCCCTTGAGAAGTAGTGAGTTCCCCATCCCTGGAAATGTTTCTCCTGTAGAGAACATTGCTCCAGGGGGCTGAACCAGATGAAGGTCCCATGAAACACTGGGGTTTTGTGACAGACTGAGCACACAACTGCCTTATGAAAAGATGAGAAGAAGACCTCGGTGGGAATTGTGTGTCTGAGGAGGAGGCTTTGTGGCACATGCCTGGCAGCACGTGGAGAACGAGATTGGGATATAAGCTTGATGTCCTTAGTGCCCTTTTTTCCAGTTAACTATCAGCCCCCAGTGGACCGCCCCACCCACTGTCTCCCAGTCTCTCTCCACCACCTAAACCTCCTTCCTCTTTGCCTACTCAACCCTAACCATTTTCTGAAGCCTCTCTCCCTCCACAGAACCTTCTATTAAAACTTCCTCCTACTCACTGCCGCATTTAATGGAGATGTGATTCAAAGTTACTGATAGAGATCATGGGGCTCTACCCACCTGCCCACTCACCACAGAGCAGTAAGACGTCAAAGTTAAGAGAAAGGCCTTTGCAGTCACACCAACGTTAGAATTCGAGTCTTACCCAAACTACCTATTACTTCCCACCCCTCAGCTTCGGTTTCCTCATCCATCAGTTGGGGAAGACGATGCAAATGACAGCTCATATTTGCACCAGGTGCTAACTAAATGCCTCATACACACAACCTCTCCTGAGAGGTACGTACTTTTCATTCTCTGCACTTGGCCACCCATAGGATCGCAGTGAGGCGCGGAAGCACTTCACCCAACCTTCCCCCACCCCCAGTGCGCACTTGGTGCTGCGTAAATGTTGCCTGTTGCTGTGATAAGTCAGGTCGTGGGATCTGGTGCTATAGCAATGGTAGACGTAACTCCACTCTTTTCTCCCCACGGATCATGACAACCTTGAGAACAGCTGGTCTCTACAGCAGTTTGGCATTTATTCATCTTGGACTGTGACTGGGTGGCTCACGAATCTATGTGTGTCTTGTCTCTGGAGGATAAGAACTATTGGTGACACTCAGGACATCTCCCCCAGAGGGTGATGAGCCTCTCAAGCCCACGGGGTCGTGGTGACTGGAGAATGCGTGTTGGATTAGGTGGATCCCAGCTGGGCAGTTCCTCTAAGGCTGGGGAACGGCGCTTTCCCAGATGCCAGACAGATGCCTTGCAGAGAAATGACAGGCTGTGGGTGGGACCTCAGATAATGGAGAACTCTGGGGCCTCACAGCCACCAAGCTTGCCTTGGCAACAGCTCTTTTCCCTGTTCTCGTTTGAAAGGGAATTATGTGACTGCTGGCACTAGGCAATTATCATTTGTGAACATTTTTTCTCTTGTGTCATGTCAGAGAAAGGCACACACAAACCTTGCCTGTGAACAGTACATTCAGGAATTATAGGCATAAGCCAATCTAGTTTTAAAAATGATGTTGCCATCTAAATTCTATTAAGCCTACAATTCAATCTCCCTTAGACCAAAATATTCTCTTTTCACTTTCTTTTTCTCCAATTTAATTTGATTTTTGCTCTCTTTAGAGGATACACAGAAATCGGGTTAGGGCTTCGTCGATTCAGTATTGCCCGTAGAGAGCTTCTTCCTTTTCTATTTCAGCCCATTCTCTGCTTCTTCCTTAATCCACTTTCTGCCCAGTGAATATCCCAAGAAGAACTGGACAGAGATAAATCATTTTGCCTTGGAAACTTATCAGGTTGAAAAAAAATAAACAATCTGCTGCCCTCCGAAACTCAGAAAATCACGTTAGTCTAAGGTACCAAGTCTGTTTATTTTCCTTTATCCTAAGGGATAGATTTCATTATGAAAGCTGGGCCCAACTGAATGTCCAAAGCAGTCCCTCATACCCAGGGAGTGCCAGAAATAATAAATGAGTGTGCTTGCTATTGAAATGGTCCAATCGCGAATTCAGAAGGGATTATATTTGGTTTTTTGGAGGGGTTGAATCATATAGGTTTTAAATAATAATTCTGCAAGTTCAGCTCTTTTTGAGGGTATACAGAATCACTTGAATCACAGGAATCACAACTCCTGAAAACCCAGAGAGTAATTGTTATAACAAGACTGAAGCAATATTGCTTTTTATGCAGCTTAAGGTGTAAGCAAATATTTCCTCTTAACGCATTTCTAATGTTTGGTACAGTAACGTTCATCAGATTTGACGAAAACAGGCATACCTTTTAAAAATCCAGGCTTCTCTCATTCCTTCCCTTCCTGTATCCAAGAAAATGAAGAAGAAAATATATAAATTAGAATAAGGCAAGCGATGGAGTCTAAGTGGTGTGTTTCTTTCTTTCTTATAAATTTTAGTTACATGTTGACTTGTAAAGAAGGAAAAGGACTCTCTGTCTACAAGATCTAGTAAAAAGTGCCTTTCTGTTCTGTAGGAAAGGAAAATGAAGAAGTAATAACAATATGATATTATTTCCATCCTGGTAGGCAAAGCAACCTCATGGATGTTTAGTGCAGCTAAGGAGAGCGCTATGGTCTAGAATCATTTGAAGAAGCATCTCTGACAATTGGGAAGCCTCAGTGAAACTCCACATAAAAACTCAGACACCCTGGCCTGTTCCCTACCTCCCATATTCTGGTCAGCTTTGCTACCACCCTCGGTCTGGCTTCACACACTGGCATTCTAGCCCCCTGGGATCCTGCCACCCTTTAACATAATGGATTTGATGTTGCAATGACCTTAAAAGACATCCTTCTGGTAACAAGACTACTAGGTTACAGACATCCTTGGTTACAGCCCAAGCAATGTGGCTTGGAACATTCTCCAACCAGGAAGGCTGGGCATGAATCAGTGGGCATTTCTCATAGTCTAAAGTAGAGTCCATGTTCTTCCAAAGAAGAATACAAGTCATTTAATCTACAGGGGGAAGAAAGAATATATAACGGCCCATGAGCAAAATCTTGATCTCTTTGTCAAACTTAAAATTAGATTCATCAGCAGGGGGACCTTCAAGATGGCAGAGGAGTAAGACGTGAAGATCACCTTTCTCCCCACAAATACATAAAAAATACATCTACATGTGGAACAACTCCTACAGAACACCTACTGAACGCTGGCAGAAGACCTGAGACCTCCCAAAAGGCAAGAAAATCCCCACATACCTGGATAGGGCAAAAGAAAAAAGAAAAAACAGAGACAAAAGAATAAGGATGGGACCTGCACCTCTGGGAGGGAGCTGTGAAGGATTCTACACACTAGGAAGCCCCTTCACTGGCAGAGACGGGGGATGGCCCAGGGGGAAGCTTCAGAGCCACAGAGGAGAGCGCAGCAACAGGGGTGCAGAGGGCAAAGCGGAGAGATTCCCACACAGAGGATCGGTGCTGACCAGCACTCACCAGCCTGAGAGGCTTGTCTGCTCACCCGCTGGGGTGGGTGGGGCCTGAGAACTGAGGCTCGGGCTTCAGAGGTCAGATCCTAGGGAGAGGACTGGGGTTGGCTGCATGAACACAGCCTGAAGGGGCCAGTGCACCACAGCTAGCCGGGAGGGAGTCCGGGAAAATCTCTGGATCTGCCAAAGAGGCAAGAGACCATTGTTTATGGTTGCACAAAGAGAGGGGATTCAGAGCACCACCTAACCGAGCTCAAGAGACAGGCACAAGCTGTTGCTATCAGCGCAGACCCCAGAGACAGGCACGAGATGCTAAGGCTGCTGCTGCCGCCACCAAGAAGCCTGTGTGCGAGCACAGGTCACTGTCCACACCCCCGCTCCCGGGAGCCTTTACAGCCTGCCACTGCCAGGGTCCCATGATCCAGGGACAACTTCCCCAGGAGAACACACGGCACACCTCAGGCTGTTGCAACATCACTCTGGCCTCTGCCACTGCAGGCTCGCCCCGCATTCCATACCCCGCCTTCCCCCCAGCCTGAGTGAGCCACAGCCCCCTAATCAGCGGCTCTTTTAACCCCGTCCTCTCTGGGCGGGAACAGACGCCCTCAGGCGACCTACACGCAGAGGCGGGGCCAAATCCAAAGCTGAACCCCGGGAGCTGTGCGAACAAAGAAGAGAAAGGGAAATTTCTTCGTGCAGCCTCAGGAGCAACAGATTAAATCCCCACAATCAACTTGATGTACCCTGCATCTGTGGAACACCTGAACAGACAACGAGTCATCCCAAAATTGTGGTGGTATACTTTGGGAGCAACTGTAGACTTGGGGTCTGCTGTGTGCGACAGATTGGTTTCTGATTTTTATGTTTATCTTAGTATAGTTTTTAGCGTGTGTTATCATTGGTGGATTAATTTATTGATTTGGTTGTTCTCTTCTTTTTTTTTTTTTTTGCAGTACACGGGCCTCTCACTGTTGTGGCCTCTCCCGTTGTGGAGCACAGGCTCCGGACGCACAGGCTCAGTGGCCATGGCTCATGGGCCTAGCCGCTCCGCGGCATGTGGGAACTTCCCGGACCAGGGCACGAACCCATGTCCCCTGCATCGGCAGGTGGACTCTCAACCACTGCGCCACCAGGGAAGCCCTGTTCTCTTCTTTTTTAAAATTATTATTATTTTTTTTAATTTTTTCATTTTAATAATATTAATTAATTAATTAATTTTTCTTTCTTTTTCTCTCCCTTTTCTTCTGAGCTGTGTAGCTGACAGGGTCTTTGTGCTCTGGCCTGGTGTCAGGCCTGAATCTCTGAGCTGGCAGAGCCAAGTTCAGGACACTGGTGCACCAGAGACCTCCTGGCCCCACGTAATATCAATCAGCAAGAGCTCTCCCAGAGATCTCCATCTCAATGCTAAGACCCAGCTCCACCCAACGGCCAGCAAGCTCCAGTGCTGGACACCCCATGCCAATCAACTAGAAAGACAAGAACACAACCTCACCCATTAGCAGAGAGGCTGCCAGAAATCATACTAAGTTCACAGACACCCCAAAACACACCACCAGATGCGGCCCTGCCCACCAGAAAGACCAGATCCAGCCCCACCCCCCAGAACACAGGCACCGGTCCCCTCCAACAGGAAGCCTACACAAGCCACTGAACCAACCTCACCTACCCGGGCAGACACCAAAAGCAATGGGAACTATGAACCTGCATCCTGCAAAAAGGAGACCCCAAACACAGTAAGTTTAAAAAATGAGAAAACAGACAAATATGCAGCAGATGAAGGAACAAGGTACAAACCCACCAGACCAAACAAATGAAGAGGAAATAGGCAGTCTACCTGAAAAGGGATTCAGAGGAATGACAGTAAAG
The DNA here is from genome assembly GCF_059928025.1 of Delphinapterus leucas. Classification (NCBI taxonomy): domain Eukaryota; kingdom Metazoa; phylum Chordata; class Mammalia; order Artiodactyla; family Monodontidae; genus Delphinapterus; species Delphinapterus leucas. Next base: position 13,143,682 of record NC_143138.1, read on the forward strand.
ATGATCCAAAATCTTGGAAATAGAATGGAGAAAATACAAGACATATTTAACAAGGACCTAGAAGAACTAAAGAGCAAACAAACAATGATGAACAACACAATAAAAGCAATTAAAAATTCTCTAGAAGGAATAAATAGCAGAATAACTGAGGCAGAGAACGGATAAGTGACCTGGAAGATAAAATAGTGGAAATAACTACGATAGAGCAGAATAAAGAAAAAAGAATGAAAAGAATTGAGGACAGTCTCAGAGACCTCTGGGACAACATTAAATGCACCAACATTCAAGTTATAGGGGTCCCAGAAGAAGAAGAGAAAAAGAAAGGGTCTGAGAAAATATTTGAAGAGATTATAGTTGAAAACTTCCCTAACATGGGAAAGGAAATAGTCAGTCAAGTCCAGAAAGCACAGAGAATCCTATACAGGATAAATCCAAGGAGAAACATGCCAAGACACACATTAATCAAAGTATCAAAAATTAAATACAAAGAAAAAATATTAAAAGCAGCAAGGGAAAAGCAACAAATAACATACAAGGAAAACCCCATAAGGTTAACAGCTGATCTGTCAGCAGAAACTCTGCAAGCCAGAAGGGAGTGGCATGACATATTTAAAGTGATGAAAAGGAAAAACCTACAAGCAAGGTTACTCTACCCAGCAAGGATTTCATTTAGATTTGACGGAGAAATTAAAAGCTTTACAGACAAGCAAAAGTTAAGATAATTCAGCACCACCAAACCAGCTTTACAACAAATGCTAAAGGAACTTCTCTAGGCAGGAAACACAAGAGAAGGAAAAGACCTACAAAAACAAACACAAAACAATTAAGAAAATGGGGATAGGAACATACATATTGATAATTACCTTGAATGTAAATGGATTAAATGCTCAAACCAAAAGACATAGACTGGCTGAATGGATACAAAAACAAGACCCATATATATGCTGTCTACAAGAGACCCACTTCAGACCTAGGGACACATACAGACTGAAAGTGAGGGGATGGAAAAAGATATTTCATGCCAATGGAAACCAAAAGAAAGCTGGAGTAGCAATTCTCATATCAGACAGAATAGACTTTAAAATAAAGACTATTACAAGAGACAAAGAAGGAAACTACATAATGATCAAGTGATTGATCCAAGAAGAAGATATAACAATCGTAAATATTTATGCACCCAACATAGGAGCACCTCAATACATAAGGAAAATGTTAACAGCCATAAAAGGGGAAATTCACAGTAACACAATAATAGTAGGGGACTTTAACACCCCACTTTCACCAATTGACAGATCATCCAAAATGAAACTAAATAAGGAAACACGGGCTTCCCTGGTGGCACAGTGGCTGAGAGTCCACCTGCCGATGCAGGGGACACGGGTTCAAGCCCTGGTCCGGGAAGATCCCACATGCCGCGGAGCGGCTAGGCCAATGAGCCATGGCTGCTGAGCCTGCGCGTCCGGAGCCTGTGCTCCACAACGGGAGAGGCCACAACAGTGAGAGGCCCGCATACCGAAAAAATAAATAAATAAATAAGGAAACACAAGCTTTAAATGACACATTAAACAAGATGGATTTAATTGATATTTATAGGACATTCCATCCAAAAACAACAGAATACACTTTCTTCTCAAGTGTTCATGGAACATTCTCCAGGATAGATCATATCTTGGGTCACAAATCAAGCCTTGGTAATTTTAAGAAATTGAAATCATATCGAGTATCTAATTTTAAGAAATTGAAATCATATCGAGTATCTTTTCCGACCACAGTGCTATGAGACTAGATATTAATTACAGGAAAAAAACTGTAAAAAATACAAACACATGGAGGCTAAACAATACACTACTAAATAACCAAGAGATTACTGAAGAAATCAAAGAGGAAATCAAAAGTTGCCTAGAAACAAATGACAATAAAAACATGACAACCCAAAACCTATGGGATGAAGCAAAAGCAGTTCTAAGATGGAAGTTTATAGCAATACAATCCTACCTCAAGAAACAAGAAACATCTCAAATAAACAACCTAACATTACACCTAAAGAAATTAGAGAAAGAAGAACAAAAACACCCCAAAGTTAGCGGAAGGAAGGAAATCATAAAGATCAGATCAGAAATAAATAAAAAAGAAATGAAGGAAACAATAGCAAAGATCAATAAAACTAAAAGCGGGTTCTTTGAGAAGATAAACAAAATTGATAAACCATTAGTGAGACCCATCAAGAAAAAAAGAGAGAAGACTCAAATCAACAGAATTAGAAATGAAAAAGGAGAAGTAACAAGTGACACTGCAGAAATACAAAGGATCATGAGAGATTCCTAAAAGCAACTATATGCCAATAAAATGGACAACCTGGAAGAAATGGACAAATTCTTAGAAATGCACATTTCCAGACTGAACCGGGAAGAAATAGAAAATATACACAGACCAATCACAAGCACTGAAATTGAAACTGTGATTAAAAATCTTCCAACAAACAAAAGTCAAGGACCAGATGTCTTCACAGGTGAATTCTATCAAACATTTAGAGAAGAGCTACCACCTATCTTTCTCAAACTCTTCCAAAATACAGCAGAGGGAGGAACACTCCCAAATTCATTCTATGAGGCCACCATCACCCTGATACAAAAACCAGACAAAGATGTCACAAAGAAAGAAAACTACAGGCCAATATCACTGATGAACATAGATGCAGAAATCCTCAAAAAAATACTAGCAAACAGAATCCAACAGTACATTAAAAGGATCATACACTATGATCAAGTGGGGTTTATCCCAGGAATACAAGGATTCTTCAATATATGCAAATCAATCAATGTGATACAGCATATTAACAAACTGAAGGATAAAAACCATAAGATCATCTCAATATATGCAGAAAAAGCTTTCGACAAAATTCAACACCATTTATAATAAAAACTCTCCAGAAAGTAGGCATAGAGGGAACCTACCCCAACATAATAAAGGCCATATATGACAAACCCACAGCCAACAAAGTCCTCAATGGTGGAGAACTGAAACCATATCCTCTAAGATCAGGAACAAGACAAGGTTGCCCACTCTCACCACTATTATTCAACATAGTTTTGAAAGTTTTAGCCACAGCAATCGGAGAAGAAAAAGAAATAAAAGGAATCCAAATCAGAAAAGAAGAAAAAAAGCTGTCACTGTTTGCAGATGCCATGATATTCTACATAGAGAATCCTAAAGATGGTACCAGAAAGCTATTAGAGCTAATCAATGAATATGGTAAAGTAGCAGGATACCAAATTAATGCACAGAAACCTCTTGCATACCTATACACTAAAGATGCAAAATCCGAAAGAGATTTTAAGGAAACACTCCCTTTTACCATTGCAACAAAAAGAATAAAATACCTAGGAATAAACCTACCTAAGGAGACAAAAGACCTGTATGCAGAAAACTATAAGACACTGATGAAAGAAATTAAAAATGATACAAACAGGGCTTCCCTGGTGGTGCAGTGGTTGAGAGTCCGCCTGCCGATGCAGGGGACACGGGTTCGTGTCCCGGCCCGGGAAGATCCCACATGCCGCGGAGCGGCTGGGCCCGTGAGCCATGGCCGCTGAGCCTGCACGTCCGGAGCCTGTGCTCCGCAATGGGAGAGGCCACAACAGTGAGAGGCCCACATACCGTAAAAAAAAAAAAATGATACAAACAGATGGAGAGATATACCATGTTATTGGATTCGAAGAATCAACATTGTGAAAATGACTCTACTACCCAAAGCAATCTACAGATTCAGTGCAATCCCTATGAAACTACCAATGGCATTGTTCACAGAACTAGTACAAAAAATTTTACAATGGAAAAGTGTATGGAAACACAAAAGACCCCAAACAACCAAAGCAATCTTGAGAAAGAAAAATGGACCTGGAGGAATCAGGCTCCCTGACTTCAGACTATATTACAAAGTTACAGTAATCAAGACAGTATGGTACTGGCACAAAAACAGCAATATAGATCAATGGAACAGGACAGAAAACCCAGAGAGAAACTCACGCACATATGGTCACCTTATTTTTGAAAAAGGAGGCAAGAATATACTGTAGAGAAAAGACAGCCTCTTCAGTAAGTGGTGCTGGGAAAACTGGACAGCTACATGTAGAAGAATGAAATTAGAACACTCCTAACACCATACACAAAAATAAACTCAAAATGGATTAAAGACCTAAATGTAAGGCCAGACACTATAAATCTCTTAGAGGAAAACATAGGCAGAACACTCTATGACATAAATCACAGCAAGATCCTTTTTGAGTTACCTTCTGGAGAAATGGAAATAAAAACCAAAATAAACAAATGGGACCTAATGAAACTAAAAACATTTGCACAGCAAAGGAAACCATAAACAAGACAAAAAGACAACCCTCGGAATGGGAGAAAATATTTGCAAATGAAGCAACTGACAAAGGATTAATCTCAAAAATATACAAGCAGCTCATGCAGCTCAATATCAAAAAAACAAACAACCCAAACCAAAAATGGGCAGATCTAAATAGACATTTCTCCAAAGAAGATATAAACCATGAAAGGATGCTCAACATCACTAATCATTAGAGAAATGCAAATCAAAACTACAATGAGGTATCACCTCACACTGGTCAGAATGGCCATCATCAAAAAATCTACAAACAATAAATTCTGGAGAGGGTGTGGAGAAAAGGGAACCCTCTTGCACTCTTGGTGGGAATGTAAATTGATACAGCCACTATGGAGAACAGTATGGAGGTTCCTTATAAAACTAAAAGTAGAATTACCATACGAACCAGAAATCCCACTACTGTGCATATACCCTGAGAAAACCATAATGCAAGAAGAGTCATGTACCACAATGTTCATTGCAGCACTATTTACAATAGCCAGGACATGGAAGCAACCTAAGTGTCCACTGACAGATGAATAGATAAAGAAGACGTGACACATATATACAATGGAATATTACTCAGCCATAAAAAGAAATAAAACTGAGTTATTTGTAGTGATGTAGATGGCCCTAGAGTCTGTCATACAGAGTGAAGTAAGTCATAAAGAGAAAAACATATACCGTAGGCTAACACATGTATATGGAATCTAAAAAAAAAAAAAAATTGGTTCTGAAGAACCTAGGGGCAGGACAGGAATAGAGATGCAGACATAGAGAATGGACTTGAGGACACAGGGATGGGGAAGGTAAGCTGGGACGAAGTGAGAGAGTGGCATTGACATATATACACTACCAAATGTAAAATAGATAGCTAGTGGGAAGCAGCCACATAGCACAGGGAGATCAGCTTGGTGCTTTGTGACCACCTAGAGGGGTGGGATAGGGAAGGTGGGATGGAGATGCAAGAGGGAGGAGATATGGGGATATATGTATATGTATAGTTGATTCACTTTGTTATAAAGCAGAAACTAACACAACATTGTAATGCAGTTATACTCCAATAAAGATGTTAAAAATAAATTAAATTCGTCACTGATGAAGAGATGAATGAATCTGTCTAGATATCTAAACATAAACCAACATGAGTATGTCTGTCTGTCATCTATCTATGTATCTATCTATCTTTCTATATCTATCTTTTTGTCTCTTTATCATGACATGAATATAGTTCCAGGTAATACGTTTTGCTAGTACTTACTAGACTTTATGCAACTTAACTTGGCACAATAAGGTCATGATGTTTACTCTCTCTTTTTTAAATGAGAAAAAGTAAAGTAGCTCCTCCTTAGGCAATACAGCAGGCAAAAGTCTGTTATCAAATCACTGTCAGTGACTCTAAGCAAGGTGTAGAGAAAACCCTCAAAAATGAAAATTGACTAGAAAAGAAGGCTTGTACTCTTTGTGAAGCAGACATGAACACAATTACAATTTGTCTCAAACTTTGCAGGCAAATCTACCTTTGGATTGATGTCAAACAGGGAGAATTGCAGCCTGAGGACACTGTTTTTAAAAAAATTAATTTATTTTATTTTATTTATTTTTGTCTGCGTTGGGTCTTCATTGCTGGCCGTGGGCTTTCTCTAGTTGTGGCAAGCGGGGGCCACTCTTCATTTCAGTGCACAGGCTTCTCATTGCGATGGCTTCCCTTGTTGCGGAGCAGGGGATCTAGGTACACGGGCTTCAGTACTTGTGGCACGAGAGCTCAGTAGTTGTTGCACGTGGGCTCTAGAGCACAGGCTCAGTAGTTGTGGTGCACGGGCTTAGTTGCTCTGCGGCATGTGGGATCTTCCCGGACCAGGGCTTGAACCCGTGTCACCTGCACTGGCAGGAGGATTGTTAACCGCTGCGCCACAAGGGAAGCCCCTGAGGGCGCTTTTTAAGGAACTGATCAGCACTGGAGAACAGAGGAAACAGAGAGAACTAGAATGGGCGTGTTAATGGAAACTCCATCTCTGTCATGCCTGTAGTGCTAATGAGACCACAACCATGGAATGGGTACCATTGAAGCAGATAATCCCTGTTCCTATTTCCCCACCTTCAGCATCCCAATCTGTCATTCTTCTAAAGTACGTATTTTTTTCCTCCTTTCTGTTTTTAGTTGGCAATTATATCTGAGCACTGAGGTGCTGCCATCATGTTCTTGTAAAACATCCTGGAAGGGAAGCCAAGGTCCAGGACCACAAAGAACGCTTGAGGATCTTCGGCATAGCCAGAGGCACAGCAGAAAACTACCTCAGTCAAATCATCATGCTGCACACCTGAAACCCATATGCTTCCGTATGACAATTTTACCTTAATAAAACTGGATGAAAAAATAATTAAATTTAATTAAATTAAAAAAAGAAAACACACCTCAAGGCAACTTTACCGTGATGGACCATCTTTATTTATCAAGTGTCTAACTTATCATTGGCTACTTTTGTTTAATAAGTGTCCGCCTATTTACTTGTTCACATGGAAATGATGTGTCATTAACATTATCTGAAGCCAATGTAATTCATTCAAAGGGTCCCTGCTGAGTGTTCTCTCCGTTCTCCATCTCCATTGTCTGGGGAGGGTCTAGGTCATGATGCCATCTGCTGTTTCAACAAACAAGCAAAGGGAAGGGCCTGGGGTTAGGTGATATGATACGGCGCTTTAACTCATGCCTTGGAACCAGAGCTGAGCCTCTGTCTCTTTAGCGACTGGAGGGAGTAGAAGCACAGTGTATAGGCACACACTGAAGGCATCTCACCCTTACTTCCTTTTTTAAAGGGCAAAGTCACATAGAGTGGAAGGTGCTGTTGGAAAAAGAAAATGAAGGTCCAGGGGATTGGACTGTGGGATTCTATGTGTTGTTCTCATCAATTCTATCTCCCTTCTAGGGGCTGTTTGTGCAATAGTGGGTGGATAGCTTTCTCTCTGGCTTTCAATTCATTCTAGTCCATTCTAATCCAATTTAATTTCTCAAAACACACACACACACACACGCCTTCATCTCCACGTGGGAAGGAAAGGGAAGAATAACCGAGGTGACAGCAGAAGTCATGAGTTAGGCAATGAGTGGGCTAAGAGGACAGCAAAGGATGCAGGCAAGGCAGCAAGGAGATGCTCTGGCCCGACGGCCATGAGAAGTGCCGGTCACGGGTAAAGCATGGAGGACTCAGGAGGTGAAATCATATCAAAGCTCTTTTATCGGCCCCATCTGTGGTCTCACCCTGTTCCCCAGGTTTTGTTTTTCTCCCTTGGTGAGGCTTTGTACCTATGTGCTGGGGTAGAGAGGAGTGGAAGCTGGGTTTGGCAGAAGGGAAATAGAAGAAGAAGAATGAAACAAAGGTGAGAACTGAAGGCCGGCTAACAATTCCCTTGATTCCCCAGTTTCTGGACGTTGCCTCTATGTTTGTCCTGCAGAGTATGTGATGACGAGACCCAGTCCTGCAGATTCAGCAGCTGAGGCATGAAAATTGGAATTGAATACTTTTTGAGAAGGACACATTTGTGGTGGGATAAATGAATGACTATGTTCATTCCTCAGAAGCTACGATGCAATGAATTTCCAACCAGTTAACTTCTAAATAACAAGACTTGCTATAATGAAGGCTGAAGGGTACTTGATTTTGGTTCTTATACTATAAAAGACATCAGAATTTGCACTTATTTTAAGCGTGGTAGGAAGCTCTTGATATAAAGAAATAGCAAATTCTGACCAGTGGGTCTTCATCTGTGTGGGCAGATATCTGAGAAATGAAAATGATTCTGAAAATGAAAAGACTATGGTGCAAAGAGAAAGAAAAGTTGTAGAGATAAGGTTGGCAACGCCTATCCAAGCACTGCTGAGAGGGGAAGACGCTCTCAGGCTGATGGGAGTTATGTTCCCATCTTAGCAAGGGATGTATCCAACTATCAGATTCTATGCCATTAAACATTCCAATCCAATTCTGATGCCATATTCACCAATCCCCCCATGGTGATCTAGCTTCCCAGAGAGCTTGCGTAGGGGGAGAAGCCATTGTTCAGGTCAGCGCAAATTTCTGGGCTATCCAGAGTTACATTTTCTATCATCAATTAATACACTTACGTGTTATGCGTCTATTTTAATACTCTAAGTGCAACGCTCTGGTATTCAAACTGAGTCAAAAATGACATCTTACAAAGCTCACTTCTTTCAGTGCCATAGGGAATAGTCATTATCCAGATCAGCAGTTGTTTCCAAATGCACAGCTCCTGAAATCAAGGGAAGCCGACATCGACAAGGAAATCAGATTGTACAAGATTAGTCAATTTTGAAGGCAACTTAAGTGAGTCATTTCACACTGTTGACTCAACTGGTTTTGTATTGGTTTTGAATTTACATACCACATGCTTCACTTTCCATTACTAATTTCATCTTGCTCTTTAGCCTGCATTTATGCTGATGGCACAAAACTCGTGAGCTTTTCATCCTTTCTAGCTTAAAGATGCTCCTTGAGGTAATTATCCAGTCTTTTGGGATTTCTCCTCCTGTTTCATTGATGGGGCCATTCTCTGGGTCTTCCCAGAATCTGCAGTGGTGTTGCCTGACCTACCTGATCTTTTGGGCATCAAGTTAGCTCCAAATCCATTGCCTCTGGAGCTTAGGTCCCTACCCTCTGTGGAGGGAGTAGAGCCGTGCTGCTCGATTTGGCTTTTATTCCAAATCATGGTCAGAGCGATCTTTTAAAAACTCAGATTTTTTTCATCACTCCTTCCCCCAAAGTATTTAAAGGCTAACCATTGCTCTGACAAAATTTCTTTCTTTTTCTTTTTTCAATCCCAATCTCCCAATTCATCCCATCCCCCCTTTTCCCCCTTGGTATCCATATGTTTGCTCTCTACATCTGTGGACAAATTTTCTTAACAAGGTCAATTTTCTTAACAAGGACAAATTTTCTTAACAAGCTCCACACAGACTGCTCCTGCCCCGTCCAAACCCTCATCAGGCTCTATATTCTCTCTGACCCCTGACCCTGCTCCAGCCCCACCATCTCTCCTTCCTTTTATACTACACAGGGACTTCGCACATGCTGCTTCCTCTGCCTTGAATGATCTTTCTCCCCTCTTGCCTGTTTAACTCCTATTTGTTCTTGAAATCTCAGTTCAACCATTAAAAATTCAATGGATGAATATGCTGTTAAGGTATTTGGATGTACCCTTTTCATGGCAAGGTTTTCAAAACTGTTGTTCCGTTCTGGTGTACTCCAAAAAATTCTGTTTTCTGAAGCAGTGAAGCACACCATTAAGGTTTAAACCCTCACCGCTCTAAACACTCAAATGATAAATATCTATGCATTTGTCCACTAATCTCAGACCAATGAACTTTACTTCTACTTAGAGTAACTGTGAAGATGTTAACAAACAGATCTTGAACTGATAGGCCAAACCCTTAATAGTAGCTCAGTGACTATTAAAACACAGCAAGATTTCTCCGTTACTTTTGACCAACAGGATAACTGCTTTTAGCTACCTGTGCCACATCAGATATTGACGAATATACAGGTTTTTTTAATGACATTTCAAGATGAATTTGGTTGACTAATATATATTTGGTCATATTTTTCTCCCAGGCTCACGTTCTAGTCACAAAATCATAGTGACTGCATGCTGGTTGGAATAAGTGAGGGGCAGTATACGGCTTTTGATTTTCTAAAAATACTGAGTTATAATATCTTTGCATATCTGAGGCCTTTAGTATAGATCCAATTGAAAAATAAACTTTTAGCAAACCTTGGAGAAGGTTCCAAGCAGCAGGATGCACTAACCTAGTCACTCTGGTCAGTTACCTACTTAGGTTGCCGCTGTTGTTTGGGTAAGTAGTTTTGTGCGTTGGTTGGCCAAGTGCTGTGAAAGCAGATAAGAAACTCTTGTACACACACACACACACACACACACACACACACTATGCACACATACAAAGTTGCAATAACTGAACCTCAAAGAAGAGACACAGATTTTCTTACGAGTTGAAACTGAATGAAGCTATGCATCTCAGTACCTGTTATTGGAATCCAAAGGGTATTCAGGCATCAACTGGGGCATTTGTTAGCTACTCGACTTCTGAAATTAACTCAACAATAATAATCGGGAATAGAAATGTAGTAAATGACAGAGTACCCAAGAGGAAAATGCAGGCTCAAGGTCTGGGTTCCCTAGCAGAGAACGTCCATCCCCCAGCACCCTTGCTTGAACACATAAAGTTTTAAGGAAGTGATGTGACCCTGGCCTCCTTTTGCAACCATAACTAGTGGGCAAACTCCACTCTTTCAGTAGACAACACTCCAGCAACTTTAGGTGGCCATTCTAACAGAACAGCATCATTGCCAATAGGGCAATGAAATATACACCTTCAGCCCCAAAGACTCTGTTTCTCGATGCACATAGATGTATGTTTGGATGCATTGTCCTGGTGTGCATGTTAGCTCACTTCTCGTTCTTTCTCTTTTCTTACTTGTTAAAATGCAAACTTCAATATCTTAGTAAGAAAGCTTTTCTTGGAAATAGATTTAGAACACGTGGAGCTATGTCTATACAAGGGAAAAGGACATTAATGTTAATTTAGTAACGTGGGAAATACCCTCACCACAAGCCCCCTCTAAGAACTCCTTTGTATCTCTCCCACAATGATACAAATGTCTTGCTGTAAGTCAGGGTTGTTACTGCTGAGTTTTTCGCAGTTAGTAATGGATGCTTCTAATCTGCTTGCATAGACAACAGGAAATGAGTGACTTTAGGGCCTTGGAAATAAATTATTGGGCCTACGGAGCCCAAGGAGACAATGTTTTGGGGTCACAATTTTTCATCTACAAAATTACTTCCCACTTATTCCATTTGTGAGTCTCTTAACCTTTGTTTTTTCTATACACCATTGCCAGATTGATTTTTCTGAGGATAGCCCTGCTCAGCCCTGCCTTGTTCAGAAGCTGCTATTCATCTTTAGACTGATGTAAAAATTTTCATCCTGTACAGTTGAGACCTGCCCATATAAAATTCTAGCCAATAGTTTAGTCATGTCCACCCCCATACTCCACCCCCATCACCCTACTTCTGCTCTGTACTTGAGCCCAAGTGGATGGCTTTCTGTTCTCTGTATAGCTTTACACTGTTCGTCTTTTAACATCTTTCTTGTCCCCTAAAATACATCTCAAGTCTCATCTCTCTGATGAAACTTTTTCCCGGGTCTCCCAGCTACATAAGAGGCCCTACCCTCTTAACTACAATAGATCTGTATTCCTCCTAGAAGTGTGTGCACTTACGTCAATGCCCATCCTCCAGTCAGAGCTCCCCCAGGGCAGCTAATGCATCCTAACCTCATCTCTGTGTCATAGTTCAGCCTCTACAGCACAGTCCCTTGCTCAAAATGGATATCTGTGGAAAGGAAGTGAATCAATGTATTTTCCACTTATTTATAAACAGGCAAAAAAGTGTCAGGTATTAGATGGGGCTAGGGAAGAGAACTATCAGATAAGAAAGGTCCACAGACAAGTGGTTGTCTTTCTTCCCTTTAGAGAAGAAAGAATATCTATCCATCCAGTTCTCGTACTAACCTGTTACTATCTCATGCTATAAATATCCCAGGGAGATCCAGAAATAGCAAAAGAGAAAAATGGGGCTTCTGATATCATGGGGCCTTGGGAGTGGAGGGGTCTTTACTTGTCCCCAGACCCATCTTAGAGAGTCTGTGAATGGTGGGGGAAATGCAGAGAGAGGGGGGAGGGATTTGGGAAGCAGCTGACCACTAACAAGAAAGCAGGTTAAACAAAGAATGAAGTAATGCCATTTGCAGCAACATGGATGGACCTAGAGATGATCATACTAAGAGAAGTAAGTCAGACAGAGAAAGACAAATATCATATGATATCACTTTTATGTGGAATCTAAAAGAATGATATAAATGAACTTATTTACAGAACAGAAACAGACTCACAGACTTCAAAAACAAACTTATGGTTACCAAAGGGAAAAGGTGAGGGGGGCGCAGATAAATTAGGAGTTTGGGATTAACATACACACACTACTATATATAAAATAATCAACAAGGACCTCCTATACAGCACAGGGAACTCTACTCAATATTCTGTAATAACCTATATGGGAAAAGAATCTGAAAAAGAACTGATGTATGTATAAGTATAACTGAACCACCTTGCTATATACCTGAAACTAATACAACATTGTAAATCAACTATACTCCAATATAAAATAAAAATTAAATTAAAAAAAAAGCAAGCAGGAGGGGGTGGTGAGTGGAGGGATGGGAAGAGAGAAGGAAAATGGGTTGCTAAAATGGAGATAGAAGACATTCCAGCTGGTTGAGGCCAGGGCTGCTGAGAAGCCACCACACAGCTCTGCCCTTCTTGTAACTTAATCTCCACCCTTGCCTCTTCGTCTATAAAATGCCACAGAGGTGATGTGGGTCCCAAGCGCTGGAAGAGTCTTGAATTAAAAGGCACTATGGAAAGGCCAAAGCATTACCATTATTATTATAAGGAACGTGTCATAGCAGAAACAGACACCACAACGCAGAATTAAAAAAAAAAAAAAAAATACCATGCTGTCAAATTCGAGAGTGACTGGCTGTGAGATAATCTGGCAACCACAGTGGAGCAAGTGTTCAGGAGAGGTGAGTATTTTTCCACTCTTCCAGAAGGCCGGGAGCATAAACAGCAACAATTTTTGCCTCAATCTTTCAGGCGTGTCCATCACATGAAGCTTTCAAGTTGAATGCTGAATAAAATACCCTAAACACAGCAGAGAGCAAGCCCAGACTGAACATCTTGAAAGTGGTAAGCTGAGAGAGAAAGCATGCCCATTCCACGTGAATGTTTCGGCAGTGTCAGAAAATGCAGCACGTTGAAAAAAATCAGGCTGTGGCTTTCTTCAGCGAGTTCCCTTTTAACAGTCCAAGGGGAATTCGCGTTTTAACACAGCAATTTAGGCATCGTTAGCATCAGAGCGGGGAGCAGTTAGCTGGACACCACGTGCTCTGTGACAAATTAGGACGCCCTGAAAGCAGAGAAAACTTACACAATAGGTGTGTCCCTAGCACAGGCCAGCGCTTCGCGCCAACCACGTGCATGAGGTGAAGCAAGATCAGCTGTGTCTGTGTGGATTCAGGACCAAGGGCACAGTGAGAAGAGTGGGATGCTGGAGCGACAGACTTGCCCACCAGCAAAGAGATTGGCTAATAATAGTCGTGTTTGTACCAGAGAGAATTGAATCCACAGCAGAAGGGGAAACTAAAGACATTAGATTTTAGTAGAGCTAATTTTGGAAGAAGGGGGAAAGTGCCGAGGGAAATGAAACAGGATAAAGCTGTAGAAGAGAAAGCCACGAAGGAAATAGAAAGTGTGCAGAGAGAAATGAATGCCTTTCCCAAATCACTACAAGCTACCCAGTCATAAATATTCCAACAGCATGTTAAAAAAAAAAAAAAAGGAAAGTCAAGGTGGATTAAAAGTGAGAATCAATAGCAAGAGAAACAAATGCTGTGTGAGAAGAATTTGGGGAAGGATAAGAAATCAAGGATTGGCTAAAAGACAATGATTGAATGAAAATAAAAGGTGGAGAGGTCATTCTTTGGTTGAACAAACACCTCTGATCGCTCCTCTCTATACATTGTCCTCCCAGCTCCCTTTCTCTCATCCTATAAATAATCCTATTTGTACTTTTCTGTCTGGCATCTGCTTCCATCCACATCCATTGTGATTCAGGTCGTGTTTACTCCCATATTTTTTTTTTTAATTGCTAAGGTCATTTTATTTATTTGTTTATTGACTTATTTATTTCTGGCTGCGTTGGGTCTTCATTGCTGCACGGGGGCTGTCTCTAGTCACGGTGAGCTGGAGCTGCTCTTCATTGCGGTGCGTGGGCTTCTCGTTGCAGTGGCTTCTTTTGTTGCAGAGCATGGGCTCTAGGTGCTCAGGCTCAGTAGTTGTGGCTCGTGGGCTCTAGAACGCAGGCTCAGTAGCTGTGGCACATGGGCTTAGTTGCTCCACAGCATGTGGGATCTTCCCGGACCAGGGCTCGAACCTGTGTCCCCTGCATTGGCAGGTGGCTTCTCAACCACTGTGCCACCAGGGAAGTCCCTCCCATATGTTTTTGATTGAAGGTAGGGAGGTGGGTTATCTGAAGTTGGGGTGATGGGGGGACCCACCTTGGGGAAAATACTAAGGCTTTAGGCAATGGCTACCCTGCCTGTGAAGAATGCTTCCCTCAACATCAGAACAAGAGGTGACTGAAAAACTTCTGAGGTACACACCGAATAAGTCAAGATGTTGGCAAGGGATATTTAGAACATCGTCACGACATGGAGAACACGGTTACTGAGGGAGGCACAGGCGAGCATCTCTGCCCCACTGTTCCCTTGGGGACATGGGAAGAAGGCACACATCTCTGGGTGGCTTTGCACAGGGTGTGAAAGGCGCTGGAGACTGACAGCTTTTAAGCCTTAACTCCCTAATAAGTAGGTCAAGTGGAAGTCTGCAAATGAAAAATGAAAAATCAGGAAGGGGCAAAAATTATACCTCATGGCTAAATTACCAGCAAATGACTCCAATTCAGCATGTTGAAAAGGGGGAAAAAATGATAAAAAGAAGCATCTGGTCTGTGGAAATTCAATACATTTATCAGCAAGCACACATACTCTGAAATCCAAACTAGCATGAGTTTTCATACTTCGTTTTAACAGATTTGTTTTTGGGGGGGGTGTCTCAGTTTGGTGGGTAGCTTTTATTTGGTACAAAGAGTCCAGAAAAAAATTCTAGGCACTAGGAATTACTACCTACAGGTGAGCCCTTGTGACCCCCGTCTCAGGGCCCTGCTGGGAGCTGGCCACAGGTCAGGAATCCCCAGCCTGCTCCATCTCTGTGTGCGTTACACTTAGAGGAGAGGGACATGGCTAGGCTTTCTTCATATACCTTTTACAGTAGAGACAGTAACATTTCCTCACTAAGAAATCTGGGGGCTACAGCCAGCTTGACAACAGAGGGCTCAGGTTGACTCTGGGGAAGAGGAGGCGATGCTTGGCTATACTGATGTCCGAGCTCGTAGTACGTGAACAATGGGAAATTAGAAGAGGGCTGTACTGGGTTAAATAGTATGGCCCCAAAATACACGTCCATCCAAAATCTCAGACAAATGTAATTCGTTAAAATGAGGTTATACTGAATTAGGACGGGTCCTAGATCCAATGACTGGTGTCCATATAAGACACAGATACAGACAGACAGACAGACAGACAGACAGACAGACAGGCACACACACACACACACACACACACACACACACACACACAGAGGAAAGATGACCATAGGCAGATAAAAGCAGAGTCGAGTGATGGAGCTACAAGCCAAGGAATGCCGAGGATGGCCAACCACCACCGAAGCTAGAAAGAGGTGAGAAAGAATTCTTCTCTATCCTTTAGAGAGAGTACAGCCCTGCTGACACCTTGATTTTGGACTTCTAGCCTCCAGAATATGTGAGCGAATAAATTTTTGTTGTTTTAAACCATCCAATTTGTGCTGCTTTGTTATGACAGCCCTAGGAAACTAGTATATGTGAGGACAGTCACAGGCAGGGAGTCTGACAATAAGTTACAAAAGGAGTGAGGAAACAGTCAGAATAACTACAAAAAGCTGACCTGAGGACAATAAAAGCACAGCCCCTCAGGACCTTTTACCATAGAGTAAATAACCCGATGTAGCCCACACACACAGTTGGGGATGGAGGGGAAAGCGAGAGGGCATTTTAAAAATCAAGTCTCAGACAATTTTGATGTGCATGAAAGTAACACTTAAATCCTCATTGGCCAGATACTGCAAAGGGAACAGTGGGCAGGGGCAGAAAAGAAAGCATCTTTTGTTTCCAAGGGGCAGTGTTTTTAGCCGCACCCTGCTGGAAGCTATTCCTTCCCATTCAAAAGCACGGGGGGAAAGATAAATCGCTCCTCCTAACAGGTTGCAAGGAGAGATCAGAGGGTTTGCTAGAATCAGTACAGTAGAAGATTCAGGGACCTAGAAAAAACTGTAGAAGTCGGGCTGGGAAGACGTGTGGGGCAATTTCTTCTCAGGTATTCTACATGCCAAAGGCCAGTTCCTTCTTCCATTCTCCAACGTGTGGTTCCAAGCCTTCAAGACTTTCCCTGAAGCCCCAGACCTCTCCTTCTGTTTTCTTCTTTCTTGGTTTAGCGCATCCTTGCATTTCTCTACACAGAGAAAGTTCAGGCCATCCACTATGCATGCATTCAACCTCTTGCCCCCTTTTCCGTAAGTACCCATTGTATGTCTTTCCCGCCTATCCTGGAAGAACAGGATTCTCCCTCGTGTTCAAAGTCAACTCTTCCACCTGCACTCTGTACCTTCTCATCTTCTTAGAGACCTTGCTCCTTCAGCTATCTTCTCCTTCATGTCCCTCAGTATAAAATATATTCAACCCTTCTCAATTGAGGAAACCTCTCTCTGGCTTCTGGGATAGCTCCCATCAACCTCAATAATTACCCATTTCTAGTCCTTCCCTTCTTGAGACTCCTTGGAAGAACAGACTGTATTCAACAGGTGCATTTTTGCACCATCCTGCTGTAAGTCAGGCTATTGGCCCTATCATTGCACTGAAACCATCCTAGCCAAGGTGACTGCCAAATAAGACGGCATCCCTACTCTTATCATAGATGATATCTCTGTGGTATTTGGCATTGCCCTCTTTGAAATTCTATTCTGTGACTTAAATGATACTACTCTCTTCTTGTCTTTCTCCTACTTCTCTGGAAACTCTTTTTTATCTTTTTAAGATTTTTTTGATGTGGACCATTTTTAAAGTCTTTGGTGAATCTGTTATAATATTGCTTCTGTTTTATGTTTTTTGGTTTTTTGGCTGCAAAGCACGTGGGATCTTAGCTCCCCGACCAGGGATCAAATTTGCACCCCCTGCATTGGAAGGCAAAGTCTTAACCACTGAACTACCAGAGAAACTCATTTTTAAATCCCCTTCCCTTGATCTCCTTTTGTTTTGGGATTATCTCATGGTCTTCCAATAGCCCCCCTTTTAAATTTCTGAGCCCTCTCTTTTTCACTCTGAGAGGAAGGTGCTTGGAAAGCCTCTGCCCAAAGAATGTCATCCACACCCATATTTTAATACATGCTGATGAATCCAAAATACATATCTAAAGCTTTGTTCTTTCTCCTTACTCATACTCCACAGGCTCTCCCAATTCAACACGTTCAAAACTCAACTAATCATCTTTGTCTACTACTCCTTTACCCACCCCAACCCCCAATCAAAAACCCTTGCTCTCCCCCTAAGCTTCTTTCATTCACTACTGATAATTCAGCTAAGGTTTCTTGAAGTACCGGATATATCTAAGTGCCTGGTCCTGAGCTTGTAGAGATAAATGAGACCTCAGAGAACAGAAGGAAAGAAAGACAAGCAAACACATAAGTTATAGTTTAACAACAGAAGCAAAACTAGAAAGATGTACAAGATATAGAGGTAGCGTGGAAGAGAAGATGGTTATCTGGATCGGAGTAGGAGGGAGATTAGGTCAGCAGTGCCAGGGAATGCTCCCACAAAGAGCTGCTGGTCTGTCACTCTCAATGCTCACCGCTACTAATCTCCACCCCAGCCTGAATCCTGGGAATTTTCCTGGAGTCATCTCCTACATCTATATCAATTTCTATCAGTTCTACATGCAAAAATCTCTCAAAACCTGTCTCTTGGACAAATTTAGTTTATCTCCTAATAAGCTTAACTCCTATTTCACTCCCAATTCTATCTCAGTGAGAGCAAGGAGTTCGCCCACTTTGGTCACTTATCTATCGTGCATGAATAGATTAATTTCTGTACAAAGTGGATGCTTAATTTTGTTGAATGCAGAAATGGTCCAGAATGAGATTCCTAAAACTTTTATCTGATCATGCCACTTTACTCTTTACAAATCTTCAAGGCCCACTCACTGTGATCAAAGTAAAATTAAAAATTGCCTTGGCAAACAAAGCCATCTTTACATTCCGGGCTCTGCAGATTTTATCAGCAGACATATCACTCGTTCCAGCTTCTGTGTTTTCTTTTCTTTGCTCTCCCTTAGAATCCATTTACCTTTCTGGTCCTCCAGATGGACTTTTCATCATTTAAAATTCAGGCATCTTCTTTTTACCTCTCCTATTCATCCTTTCTGTTCCAATAAGACTATGACTTGTCCTTGACTGTCTGTGTTCTTAGGCTTTCACAATATTTATCACTAATTATCTCTTTGACATATTCACTTCCCCCATAAAATTGTGAGCTCCTTGAAGACAGAGCATGGGAGTCAGAACAACAACAAGTCAACCTAATTAGCATGGGATGGTGTCACTCTTGGGTCAAAGAGAAAACCACAAATATAGACAAATACAGGCTGATTTGAGATTCTCCTTCTACTATACACATATTGCTATCTCTCAGGGTAAAATTATATTACATTTATATAAGAAGGCAATCAAGCGTGTAATGTATTTAGAAAGATTTCTATCAAAACGGTTGAGATTTTTTTAAATATTTGGGAGCTTACAGAGGATAAGCTTTAATTATCTAAAGACTCATTGGTATGGAACACCTCATTGCCTTCTAAAACTAGATAAATGGATATATGACAAAGGTTACGAAACATGCAGCAATACCTTCAGAACAAATGCGAGATGACAAACTCTACTGGTGTGATCTGTAGCATTAAGCCCCAAAGGAAAAACTAGAAAGACTGTGGATAAAAGCCACAAAACTGGGGGGACTATAAAACATTCAGCAGGAGAAGGGAAGGGAGGGACAGAGTTCTAGATGCCTGAAAGAGGTCTTTCTTCTTTTAGACGTAAAGGGTAACTGCTGCTTATAAAGTGTTTTCAAAATCATGATATTTAGCGTGCCTTTGACACTCTTGACTTACAAAGCATGATTGTGAATATCAACTAATTGATCAACCTGCAAAACAGTCTTTAGAATTCAGCAATACTGGATCCCAATTAAAGAGGAGCAAACATGCCTGGAGAAGCCACGTAAAATCCCATGGTTGGGTCAGAATCTTCAGGAGCAATGAGGTCAGCCATTGCAGATGTAAACCGCAATCTTACTCTTGGGTCAGTGTCTCCCAAGTTCTGGAAGCTTCATAAGATGATAAGTTAGTAAAGGACAGATTTTTTTTTCCCCAGCTTTATTGAGAAGGACAGGTATTTTTACTTTTAATAGTTGATTATTTTAATGAGACTTTGGATAATTTATAAATATAGCACCTTATTCATGATTTTATAACGCTTAAGATGAGTAAAAAATATTAAAAAGGAAATCTATTCAGAGAAAAATAGTGATCACACTGACATTATGTGCCTATGGAAAAAGCCACCAGGGTGATAGGTTTTGGCAATTCTAAGTAAGAACAAGTCTGACTCTTATTATTTCAAATTTGTGCCTGTTTAATCTTCATGTCTGAACTAAATAATTCTAAATTTGAGAGATTTTTATTTCTGATGTGGAGTTAAAGAGAAAAGGATAGAAAAGGGGGATGATCTGAGGAAAAGGAGGCAGGGAAAGTAGGGAAAGCTTTATATGTAAGTTCTAAACGCCAGTTAAAGAAAACCAGCAGAAACAAGTCCTCTGAATACAGTGTACAAAACAGTCTTCATGAAGCTTCAGCTCTATTTTATTTAGAATTTGGCTCTCTTGAGTGCCCTGGGGAGATAGGCATCTCATTTTTCAGAGGGGCCGAGAGAAATAGCAATTGCTCGCCATTCTTCTTGCCAACATCTTGCACAAACAGCACACAGCAGTGGCTCAATCTAACAGACAACACAGAGCACTCAGAGCCCAGTTCTCTTGGTAGAGATGAGGCTCCTAGATGGGTTGACCCAAAAATAGGATATTTTTGAAGTTCTTTTTTTCCCCCTTTTTTTCAAACTACTGCTTCTAATTGCATACTTGCAGTTGATAGGAATTTAATAGGAAAAACCAGACCAAGAAATGTCAGAGGTGACACAGAGACATGTCAGGTCAACTCTGCAGAGGTCACAGAAGCAGGAGCCAGTCACCAGATTTGCCAGAAGAAAGGCCTGGAACATCACATTTCAGCCACTAAGGGATGTTCTGTGGTCTCCTACAGGAGGGCCCAGCCTCTGCCGTAGGACATCTCTCAGCCTCATCTCTGACCACTCCAGCTCAAACAGTCCATTCTCTCAGCCTAGTGGGAATCTCTTTTGTTTTTCAAGACTCAGCTTGACCTCACTTCTTTCAGAAGATCCCTGGTTCTTGTGTCCTGAGTTAGAGCCAATGCTCTGGGCTCCTGTAGTGCCCTCTCCCTTCTCCTTTTGCCTCTCTCCCTCCCTCCCTCCTTCTCTTCCTCCTTCCCTCCCTCCCTTATTAGATCCTTCAGCAGATATTTACCGAGCACCTACTATGTTCTATGATTGTTCTAAGCACTAGAGCTATAAAAGCAGCACCTGTTTTCATGGAGGGTACATGGTGGGTACAGCCTCCCGAAACCCCTCCAAACTTTAAACAACATACTTTTGGGTTTTTGTTTTTTTTGTTTTTATTGAAGTACAGTCAATTTACAATGTTGTGTTAGTTTCAGGTGTCCGGCAAAGTGATTCAGTTATAAATATACATATTTTCTTTTCAGATTCTTTTCCATTATAGGCTATTACAAGATATTGAGTATAGTTCCCTGTGCTCTACAGTAAGACCTTGTTGTTTATCTATTTTATATATAGCAGTGTGTATCTGTTAATCCCAAGCTCCTTATTTATCCCTCTCTCACCCCCTTTCCCCTTTGGTAGCCATAAGTTTGCTTTCTATGTCTGTGAGAACATCATACTTTTTGATAATAAAAGTTCTGTGATGACAACAAAAAGGGTCACATGTGGTGACCGGAGGAGGGAGGGTGGTTTACTTTAGGCTGGATAGACAGACAGGTCCTTTCTGAAGAGGGAATTTTAAGCTGAGACCTTGATGACACAAAAACGCTGTAAAAGGAAAGATCTGGGAGGTCAGTGTCAACAATGTAAGAAATGGTTCTAAGACCAGGAAGAGCTCTTGGGAGTTTTCAGAACAGAAACAAGGCTGGGGGGCTCGCGTGGATGAGTGAAGAGGGGATTAAGATGAGGTCAAAGAAGGAGGTAGGGGCCAGGAACCACATGCCTTTTTAGGCCATGGAGAGGCATGTGGATTTTATTCTGAGGGCAGTTGGAAGCCACCTTAGGTAGCTTTCAACCAGGGGGAGGTGGGAGGATCTTCTCGAAATCACCTGATGAGCTATTTTAAAGACGTGCTTGTTTGCCAGACATTCTGATTCCTCAGGTCTGGGGCAGGCTGGGCGTCGCATATAGTGAACCATTGACCAAGATGCTCTGTAGACACATCTGACTTGACATGTTCAAAGTCAGACTCGTCCTCTTCCCCTCATTCATCCTTCCTTCCCCTATGTTTGACCAAACTTGCTTCTCTTGTATCCTATTCCAGCATCGGCAGTTCACAGCCACCCAAGTTGGAAATCAGAGTCCTGCTTTATTTCTCCTTCACTGTCACGATGAAATCTAACCAGACTGAATCCTGTTCATTTTATCATCAAAATATCTCTTCATTTGGTCTTTCCTTGCCACTGCCAACTGCAGTAATTCAGACTTTCACTACCTCTCATCTGACATTCGTAATAGTCTCCTAAACTCGCCCACGGTCTCCATGAACAAAGTTATCTTCCACACCTCAGTCAGTGTTCTCTTTCTAAAACAAAAAATGTGATAACAGTGGGCGAATCTCTGTCTATGAGGGAGTCTACTGACATTTCCTTCCCAGATATCGCTGACTCTCTTGCCTGCTAAATATCACTAATAACTCCATGCACTTACAGAATAAATTTCAAGTCTTTACTATGGTTTATCAGACCCTTTTGAATCTGCCCTAAAAGTATGTCCCTCACACCATTCTAACTCTATTTCCTACAATTACTTCTTGCTTCTAGACTATGCCCTGCCTTTTCATGCCTCTGTCTTCTCACAAGCTCTTTCCTCTGCCTAGAATGTCCTTCTTCTCAAGCAAACTTCACTTGTTTTTCAAGTTCCAGCTCAAATGAATCCTCTAAAAGTGTAGGTGCTGCATTCTTAGTGCCCGCACATACAGCATTTAGCACTTTATATTTTCAGGACTTCTGGTTTCAGTTATAAATATCTGAATCCCCATGAGCCTCTCAAGAGCAGAGCCTGGGTCTTATTTATCACTTTATTTCTAGCACCTAGTGTAGTATCTGGCACAGAGAGCTGAAAAAGATATTCGTTAAATGGATAAACCAATGAATTACCTTCATCTCCCACCCCCATTTGCTATGTATTTTGATATACACCCCCTCTTTGCAAGCAAACACAAAGAACAAACAAGATCCAAAATTTCAAGCCAGTTCTGTTCAATGGCCCCCATGGATTCTTCCTCAGTCACAGCTTTAAATAATGTAAGGTGATGCTACATTGGAATCATTGTGGCACAGCAACGGCATCTGAGATTTAACTGAGTTTAGGCCAAAAGATTTCATTTTTCAAGTGGTTTGCCAAAGTGGCTAAAACAGAAACAAGCAGGCACTGCTTTAAATATAGTTTGCTGCTTCTTCTGTTCAGGGAGTTACTGGCCCACTTTGAAACTGGTGAAAGCTCTCCAGGGGACAAAAGCAATGATCATTCCTTTCAGTTTAACTACAGGTAGGACAGCCACTCAGAGACACGGAAGGGTTTGAACTATTTGTCCTGGCACTTTCATTTGGGTTTACCTGATATAGTGCTCTGCTAAGAACTTACTAATGAAAAAGCAACGTTATTAATGGTTGGCTGTGCTTAGAAGTTTAGGCAAGGAGGTCAGCAAGCTCTAGAAAGAAGGTGTCCGTATATCTCCCTTAGACAGAGTTTTACCCACTGTAATCACAAAGCAGAACACAGGTAGCAAAGGCGGCTGTAGGGCTGAGCTGGGAGACTTTTGACGCATAAACATGTAGAAATACAGCTGGAGCCTAGGAAGAAGGGGACTACCATTGCACAGAGAGGACCTCTGTGTTGGTTCCCTTCAATTGTTCATCTGTGTCCCTCTTTGCCTGGACAATGGGAAGGGGCTTCACTGAGCTGTGCTCTCACTCTATAGAATGCCTGTTGCCTAACTTCAGGGTGAAGCCAATCCCACACTAGCCATTTTCCATCTCTTCACTGTAAAATAGGGGAATTCAGGTCTAGGAGAGTGAGAGTCTTTGAGTTCAGAGGAACCAAAGATGGCTGACAAAGTGGTACGGCACACACCAGGGAAGCCTGCATAGAAGCTCTGGTCTTTGAGCATAGAAGAAAACGCAAGATTTAGAGGTTAAGAGAGGAGGAGGGTGCTGCCCTGAAGGGAATGTAGATGTGCAGAGGGCAGAGACAGAGCAGGGGGAAGTTTGTTCCAAGAACAGTGAGTAAACCTAACTGGTAGGAGAACTGAGTCCCACCATATCTGTCATTTAAATCTTTAATCTGCTAATGTTAACTGAGTTCCTTCTATAGGCTGAGTACTGTACTACAGGCCTGAGGAGGTAGGAAAAAAAAAAAGACATAGTTTCTGTCCTCAAATAACTCAGAGTCTAATGGAGGAATCAGCCTCCATTAGAGCAATCTGATCGATGCTATGGTGAGAGGTATCAATAAGTGTCTTGGAAGCACAGAGAGGACAGCCTAATTGCCTGGGGGATCACAGAAACCTCCACGGAGGTAATGACATTTGGAGTGGCTTTTCAAGATAAGCAGGAACTTGCTAGGTCTGCAGAAGAGAGCGCCAGCAAAAAGAGACTCTCCCAAACCTTCCCTGCATAACTGCTCTCCATGAACCCTCCAGTACTTCCAGTTTCCTTAATGTTTCTCACCTACACCAGACTCATCTTCAGCCCACCCTTTCTGCTTGTTACCTGTCGTGTGTGCCAAGCTCTGGATGCCCTTTCCTGAATGCGGCGGCCCAACACCTCCCTGAAGCTTTCCACGTGGTCTCTATAACTCTCGTTCTTTGGAGAAATGACATTACTGCTGATACATCTGAGATGTCCAGTGATCAGGCAAGACAGTGTACAGCAGTGTAAGGGCTGGCATAAACGCCTACAAAAGAACCACTCACGGCGATCCTTCTACGCCTGTTCCCAAAAAACATCCCAGGAAAATGTGATGCCAAGTTAGCAAATGGCTGCCACTACTCCAGCCCACGATGTTCTCTCCCCGCTTGGAAATTCTAAAACGCTCTTAGTTTGTACTGCCAACTTTAGAATATATAAATGCATCATTTTAAAAATAAATTCATCATTTTAATTGTTTCTTATGTGCCACTAACTCGACAAGAGTTGATGGTATAGTCAGCTGTATCTCCCTAACTTGACAGTAAGGTCCCTCATGCCAAGAACCAACTCTCAAATTCCTCTATAAGGAGCATGACCGTGCGCCCTGGGACACCGCTAGCAGTCCCAGTCATACCCATTACGCGATGACCCTACTTAGAAGCCTACCACTAACCAGCCCTGTACTGGAAACATCCATCCACTCAATGGAAGGTACCCAGAAAATATTCGATTAATTGATTTTCTCCAAATTTTCACCGACCATCTGGTCCTAAAGACAGAATGTCTCAGAGCTTTGCCTCGGCTGTGACAGCAGCGCTAAAGTATTCACTGGATCCGATACCATTTCTTTTATGTAGATGTTGCCTAAAGCTACATCTCTGGCCCTGACACATCATGAGATCTTCAAGAATCCCACTGTCTTCTAAGTCCAGTCACTTAAACTCAGTATGTCTGGAATTTAGACTCATCACCTCATCCTCAGACCTTCCCTTACTCCTTCTTTCCCTGTCTCGGTGAATGGCATCCATTCTGTGGCTCAAACCAAAACTCTGTGAGACACCTGTCATTTCTAACAGGAGGAACCATAAAATTTACCATTTAAAGTAGTGTGTTCTTGAGAGTGAAGGGAGGTGCTAATCGTAATTACTGTGGCATAACCAGAACTGTTCTGGACAAACCAGGACCCATGGCGACTCTCTCCTTACTTTCTCTCACCACTTGATGATCAATCAATCATCAAGTCCTGTCAGTTCCATCTCCTAAAGACCTCTCAGGCTCTGGTGCCCCCCTTTTTGTTGCCATCATCTCTTGCTCTCAGTTTTGCAAGTTTCCAATCCATTTTCTACCTAATGGAGGGATCTTTCTGAAATATACATTTAATCATTTCACTCCTGCTCAAAAACTCTTCAGTGGTCTTGCATTTTTTTTAAGAAACAAGTTCAAGCTCCTCAATCTGGTCCCCATTTACCACTTCAACATCTTCCCTCATCGCCCTTGTCTCTTATTACCCTTGCAATTTATGCTACAGCTTGAGTGCAGTACTTCAGATTCCCTGCAAATGCTGTACTCTCTCATCATGCAGCCTTTACACACACTCTGCCCAGAGCCCCGAACCCTTCTGTCTCCTCACATATATCACATGGTGAACTCTTCTTCATCCTTCAGTACCCCTGCAATCTTACCCCCAAGGTTTACAACTAGCCTCCAACCAGCAATTGGAATGCCTTAGCTAAAATACAAATCTAACTATGTCACTTCTTTGATTAAGCATTTCAGTGATTTCTGATCTCCTGCAGCAGAAAATTCAACCTCCTTAGTAGATCTCTGGAAACATTGATTTACACTCTGCCTTTGCTCTTACCATTCCTTGTGCCTGGAATGCCCGTCCATATTTGGGGTGGTGCTGGGCTTGAATCTTGGTTCTAACACTCATTAGTGGATGATCTTGGGCAAATTTTTTTTTTTTTTACATCTTTATTGGAGTATAATTGCTTTACAATGGTATGTTAGTTTCTGCTTTATAACAAAGTGAATCAGTTATACATATACATATGTTCCCATATCTCTTCCCTCTTGCGTCTCCCTCCCTCCCACCCTCCCTATACCACACCTCCAGGCGGTCACAAAGCACCAAGCTGATCTCCCTGTGCTATGCGGCTGCTTCCCACTAGCTATCTAGCTTACGTTTGGTAGTGTATATATGTCCATGCCTCTCTCTTGCTTTGTCACAGCTTACCCTTCCCTCTCCCCATATCCTCAAGTCCATTCTCTAGTAGGTCTGTGTCTTTACTCCTGTCTTACTCCTAGGTTCTTCATGACATTTTTCCCCCTAAAATTCCATATATATGTGTTAGCATACGGTATTTGTCTTTCTATTTCTGACTTACTTCACTCTGTATGACAGACTCTCGGTCTAGCCACCTCATTACAAATAGCTCAATTTCGTTTCTTTTTATGGCTGAGTAATATTCCATTGTATATATGTGCCATATCTTCTTTATCCATTCATCCGATGATGGACACTTAGGTTGTTTCTATCTCCAGGCTATTGTAAATAGAGCTGCAATGAACATTTTGGTACATGACTCTTTTTGAATTATGGTTTTCTCAGGGTATATGCCCAGTAGTGGGATTGCTGGGTCATATGTTAGTTCTATTTTTAGTTTTTTAAGGAACCTCCATACCATTCTCCACAGTGGCTGTATCAATTTACATTCCCACCAGCAGTGCAAGAGGCTTCCCTTTTCTCCACACCCTCTCCAGCATTTATTGTTTCTAGATTTTTTGATGATGGCCATTCTGACCGGTGTGAGATGATATCGCATTGTAGTTTTGATTTGCATTTCTCTAATGACTAATGATGTTGAGCATTCTTTCATGTGTTTGTTGCCAGTCTGTATATCTTCTCTGGAGAAATGTCTATTTAGGTCTTCTGCCCATTTTTGGATTGGGTTGTTTGGTTTTTTGTTATTGAGCTGCATGAGCTGCTTATAAATTTTGGAGATTAATCCTTTGTCAGTTGCTCATTTGCAAATATTTTCTCTCATTCTGAGGGTTGTCTTTTGGTCTTGTTTATGGTTTCCTTTGCTGTGCAAAAGCTTTTAAGTTTCATTAGGTCCCATTTGTTTATTTTTGTTTTTATTTCCACTTCTCTAGGAGGTGGGTCAAAAAGGATCTTGCTGTGATTTATGTCATAGAGTGTTCTGCCTATGTTTTCCTCTAAGAGTTTGATACTGTCTGGCCTTACATTTAGGTCTTTAATCCATTTTGAGTTTATTTTTGTGTATGGTGTTAGGGAGTGATCTAATCTCATACTTTTACATGTACCTGTCCAGTTTTCCCAGCACCACTTATCGAAGAGGCTGTCCTTTCTCCACTGTACATTCCTGCCTCGTTTATCAAAGATAAGGTGACCATATGTGCTTGGGTTTATCTCTGGGCTTTCTATCCTGTTCCATTGATCTATATTGCTGTTTTTGTGCTAGTACCATACTGTCTTGATTACTGTAGCTTTGTAGTATAGTCTGAAGTCTGGGAGCCTGATTCCTCCAGCTCTGTTTTTCGTTCTCAAGATTGCTTTGGCTATTCGGGGTCTTTTGTGTTTCCATACAAATTGTGAAATTTTTTGTTCTAGTTCTGTGAAAAATACCAGTGGTAGTTTCATTGGGATTGCATTGAATCTGTAGATTGCTTTGGGTAGTAGAGTCATTTTCACAATGTTGATTCTTCCAATCCAAGAATATGGTATATCTCTCCATCTATTTGTATCATCTTTAATTTCTTTCACCAGTGTCTTATAATTTTCCGCATACAGGTGTTTTGTCTCCTTAGGTAGGTTTATTCCTAGGTATTTTATTCTTTTTGTTGCAATGGTAAAAGGGAGTGTTTCCTTAAAATCTCTTTCGGATTTTGCATCTTTAGTGTATAGGTATGCAAGAGGTTTCTGTGCATTAATTTGGTATCCTGCTACTTTACCAAATTCATTGATTAGCTTTAGTAGTTTTCTGGTAGCATCTTTAGGATTCTCTGTGTATAGTATCTTATCATCTGCAAACAGTGACAGCTTTACTTCCTCTTCTCCGATTTGGATTCCTTTTATTCCCTTTTCTTCTCTGATTGCTGTGGCTAAAACTTCCAAAACTATGATGAATAAGAGTGGTGAGAGTGGGCAACCTTGTCTTGTTCCTGATCTTAGTGGAAATGCTTTCAGTTTTTCACCATTCAGGACGATGTTGCCTGTGGGTTTGTCATATATGGCCTTTATTATGTTGAGGAAAGTTCCCTCTATGCCTACATTCTGCAGGGTTTTTATCATAAATGGGTGTTTTTGTTGAAAGCTTTCTCTGCATCTATTGAGATGATCATATGTTTTTTTCTCCTTCAATTTGTTAATATGGTGTATCACATTGATTGATTTGCGTATATTGAAGGATCCTTGTATTCCTGGAATAAACCCCACTTGATCATGGTGTATGATCCATTTAATGTGCTGTTGGATTCTGTTTGCTAGTATTTTGTTGAGGATTTTTGCATCTATGTTCATCAGTGATATTGGTCTGTAGTTTTCTTTCTTTGTGACATCCTTTTTGGTTTTGGTATCAAGGTGATGGTGGCCTCGTAGAAGGAGTTTGGGAGTGTTCCTCCCTCTGCTATATTTTGGAAGAGTTTGAGAAGGATAGGTGTTAGCTCTTCTCTAAATGTTTGATAGAATTCGCCTGTGAAGCCATCTGGTCCTGGGCTTTGGTTTGTTGGAAGAGTTTTAATCACAGTTTCAATTTCAGTGCTTGTGATTGGTCTGTTCATATTTTCTATTTCTTCCGGATTCAGTCTTGGCAGGTTGTGCATTTCTAAGAATTTGTGCATTTCTTCCAGGTTGTCCATTTTATTGGCATAGAGTTGCTTGTAGTAATCTCTCATGATCTTTTGTATTTCTGCAGTGTCAGTTATTACTTCTCCTTTTTCATTTCTAATTCTGTTGATTTGAGTCTTCTCCCTTTTTTTCCTGATGAGTCTGGCTAATGGTTTATCAATTTTGTTTATCTTCTCAAAGAACCAGCTTTTAGTTTTATTGATCTTTGCTATTGTTTCCTTCATTTCTTTTTCATTTATTTCTGATCTGATTTTTATGATTTCTTTCCTTCTGCTAACTTTGGGGTTTTTCTGTTCTTCTTTCTCTAATTGCTTTAGGTGCAAGGTTAGGTTGTTTATTCGAGATGTTTCCTGTTTCTTAAGGTAGGATTGTATTGCTATAGGCTTCCCTCTTAGAACTGCTTTTGCTGCATCCCATAGATTTTGGGTCGTCGTGTCTCCATTGTCATTTGTTTCTGGGTATTTTTTGATTTCCTCTTTGATTTCTTCAGTGATCACTTCGTTATTAAGTAGTGTACTGTTTAGCCTCCATGTGTTTGTCTTTTTTACACATCTTTTCCTGTAATTGATATCTAGTCTCATAGCGTTGTGGTCAGAAAAGATACTTGATACAATTTCAGTTTTCTTAAATTTACCATGGCTTGATATGTGACCCAAGATACGATCTATCCTGGAGAATGTTCCGTGAGCACTTGAGAAAAATGTGTATTCTGTTGTTTTTGGATAGAATGTCCTATAAATATCAATTAAGTCCATCTTGTTTAATGTATCATTTAAAGCTTGTGTCTCCTTATTTATTTTCATTTTGGATGATCTGTCCATTGGTGAAAGTGGGGTGTTAAAGTCCCCTACTATGAATGTGTTACTGTTGATTTCCCCTTTTATGGCTGTTAGTATTTGCCTTATGTATTGAGGTGCTCCTGTGTTGGGTGCATAAATATTTACAATTGTTATATCTTCTTCTTGGATCAATCCCTTGATCATTATGTAGTGTCCTTCTTTGTCTCTTCTAATAGTCTTTATTTTAAAGTCTATTCTGTCTGATATGAGAATTGCTACTCCAGCTTTCTTTTGGTTTCCATTGGCATGAAATATCTTTTTCCATCCCCTCACTTTCAGTCTGTATGTGTCTCTAGGTCTGAAGTGGGTCTCTTGTAGACAGCAAATATATGGGTCTTGTTTTTGTATCCATTCAGCCAATCTGTGTCTTTTGGTGGGAGCATTTAGTCCACTTACATTTAAGGTAATTATCGATATGTATGTTCCTATTCCCATTTTCTTAATTGTTTTGGTTTCGTTATTATAGGTCTTTTCCTTCTCTTGTGTTTCTTTCCTAGAGAAGTTCCTTTAGCAGTTGTTGTAAAGCTGGTTTGGTGGTGCTGAACTCTCTCAGCTTTTGCTTGTCTGTAAAGGTTTTAATTTCTCCATCAAATCTGAATGAGATCCTTGCTGGGTAGAGTAATCTTGGTTGCAGGTTTTTCTCCTTCATCACTTTAAATATGTCCTGCCAGTCCCTTCTGGCTTGCAGAGTTTCTGCTGAAAGATCAGCTGTTATCCTTATGGGGATTCCCTTGTGCGTTATTTGTTGTTTTTCCCTTGCTGCTTTTAATATGTTTTCTTTGTATTTAATTTTTGACAGTTTGATTAATATGTGTCTTGGCATATTTCTCCTTGGATTTATTCTGTATGGGACTCTCTGTGCTTCCTAGACTTGAGTAACTATTTCCTTTCCCATATTAGGGAAGTTTTCAGCTATAATCTCTTCAAATATTTTCTCAGTCCCTTTCTTTTTCTCTTCTTCTTCTGGAACCCCTATAATTCGAATGTTGGTGCGTTTGATGTTGTCCCAGAGGTCTCTTAGACTGTCCTCAGTTCTTTTCATTCTTTTTTCTTTATTCTGCTCTGCAGTAGTTATTTCCACTATTTTATCTTCCAGGTCACTTATCCGTTCTTCTGCCTCAGTTATTCTGCTATTGATCCCATATAGAGAATTTTTCATTTCATTTATTGTGTTGTTCATCATTGTTTGTTTCATCTTTAGTTCTTCTAGGTCCTTGTTAAATGTTTCTTGCATTTTGTCTATTCTATTCCCAAGATTTTGGATCATCTTTACTATCATTACTCTGAATTCTTTTTCAGGTAGACTGCCTATTTCCTCTTCATTTGTTAGGTCTGGTGGGTTTTTATCTTGCTCCTTCATCTGCTGTGTGTTTTTCTGTCTTCTCATTTTCCTTATCTTACTGTGTTTGGGGGTCTCCTTTTTGCAGGCTGCAGGTTCGTAGTTCCCATTGTTTTTGGTGTGTGCCCCAGTGGCTAAGGTTGGTTCAGTGGGTTGTGTAGGCTTCCTGGTGGATGGGACTGGTGCCTGTGTTCTCTTGAATGGGGCTGGTTCTAGTCTTTCTGGTGGGCAGGACCACATCTGGTGGTGTGTTTTGGGGTGTCTGGGAAGTTATTATGGTTTTAGGCAGTCTCTGTGCTAATGGATGGGGTTGTGTTCCTGTCTTGCTAGTTGTTTGGCATAGGGTGTCCAGCACTGTAGCTTGCTGGTCGTTGAGTGAAGCTGGTTGCCGTGTTGAGATAGAGATCTCTGGGAGTTTTTCACCATCTGATATTATGTGGAGCTGGGAGGTCTCTTGTGGACCAGTGTCCTGAAGTTGGCTCTCCCACCTCAGAGGCACAGCACTGACTCCTGACTGCAGCACCAAGAGCCCTTCATCCACACGGCTCAGAATAAAAGGGAGAAAAATTAGAAGGAAAGAATTAGTAGAAGTAGAAAGAAAGAAAGAAAGGAGGGAGGGAGGGAGGGAGGAAGGAAGGAAGGAAGGAGGGAAGCAAGGAAAAAAGAAAGAAAGAAGATAAAGTAAAATAAAATATAATAAAATTATTAAAATAAAAAAATAATTATTAAGAAAAAAAAAATAAAAGGGACAGATAGTACCCTAGGACAAATGGTGGAAGCAAAGCTATAAGACATAATCTCACACAGGAGCATACACATACACACTCACAAAAAGAGGAAAAGGGGAAAAAATCATAAATCTTGCTCTCAAGTCCACCTCCTCAATTTGGGATGATTCGCTGTCTATTCAGGTATTCCACAGATGCAGGTACATCAAGTTGATTGTGGAGCTTTAATCCGCTGCTCCTGAGGCTGCTGGGAGAGATTTCCCTTTCTCTTCTTTGTTCTCACAGCTCCCAGGGGTTCAGCTTTGGATTTGGCCCCGCCTCTGCATGTGGGTCACCGGAGGGCGTCTGTTCTTCCCTCAGACAGGACGGGGTTAAAGGAGCCGCTGATTCGGGGGCTCTGGCTCACTCAGGCCGGGGTTGGGGGGTGAGGGCGGGGCATGGAGTGCGGGGCGGGCCTGCGGCGGCAGAGGCCGGCGTGACATTGCACCAGCCTGAGGCGCGCTGTGCGTTCTCCCGGAGGAGTTGACCCTGGATCCCGGGACCCTGGCAGTGGCGGGCTGCACAGGCTCCCCGGAAGGGGGGTGTGGAGAGTGACCTGTGCTCGCACACAGGCTTTTTGGTGGCGGCAGCAGCAGCCTCAGCGTCTCATGCCCTTCTCTGGGGTCCGCGCTTTTAGCCGCGGCTCGCACCAGTCTCTGGAGCTCCTTTAAGCAGCCCTCTCCTCGCGCACCAGGAAACAAAGAGGTAAGAAAAAGTCTCTTGCCTCTTCGGCAGGTCCAGACTTTTCCCCGGACTCCCTCCCGGCTAGCCGTGGCGCACAACCCCCTGCAGGCTTTGTTCACGCCGCCAACCCAGTCCTCTCCCTGCGCTCCGACCGAAGCCCGAGCCTCAGCTCCCAGCCCCGCCCGCCCCGGCGGGTGAGCAGACAAGCCTCTCGGGCTGGTGAGTGCCGGTCGGCCCTGATCCTCTGTGCGGGAATCTCCCCGCTTTGCCCTCCGCACCCCTGTGGCTGTGCTCTCCACCGCGGCCCGAAGCTTTCCCCCTCCGCCACGCGCAGTCTCCGCCCGCGAAGGGGCTTCTTAGTGTGTGGAGACCTTTGCTCCTTCACAGCTCCCTCCCACTGGTGCAGGTCCCGTCCCTATTCTTTTGTCTCTATTTATTCTTTTTTCTTTTGCCCTACCCAGGTACGTGGGGGGTTTCTTACCTTTTGGGTGGTCTGAGGTCTTCTGCCAGCCTTCAGTAGGTGTTCTGTAGGAGTTGTTCCACGTGTAGATGTATTTCTGGTGTATCTGTGGGGAGGAAGGTGATCTCCGCGTCTTACTCTTCCGCCATCTTCCCGGAAGCCTCCTTGGGCAAATTTTTAACCTATCTTTGTGTGTTAGCTTTATCCTCAGTTCAGTACAATAGGGATAATCATAGTATGTATCTCAGAGAGTTTTTGTGAAGATGACACAAATGAGAATTTTAAACAATGCACATAATCAACTTTCAGCAAATATTAGCCATCATCATTAGTATCCTTATTGTTACTGATGTTCTAGACATTATCTCCTTCAAGAAATTTCTGTTCAATTTCCAGGTTTCATTCATTCATTCAGTAATACTTTTTATTTTATATTTTAACTTTTTATTGTATATTGGAGTATAGTTGATTAACAATGTTGTGAGAGTATCTAGTGTACAGCAAAGTGATTCAGTTATACATATATATGTATCTATTCTTTTTCAAATTCTTTTCCCATTAGGTTGTTACATAATATTGAGCAGAGTTCCCTGTGTTATACATTGGGTCCTTGTTGGCTATCCATTTTAAATATAGCAGTGTGCACATGTCAATCCCACACTCCCTAACTATATTCAGTAATACTTTTTAAACCCATACAGCCTTTCAGAGACTCTCTAGACACTAAGAAATAAAGATGAATCAGGTGGTCCCTGCTTTCAAGAATACCATAGTCTAATTCTTCTCCCAGATCCCTTGTGGTAATTTCACCGTAATGTCCCAACATCATCTGTTCATATATGGTACCTTCTCCATGAGGTTGTTGACTCTGTGGTCCTCAGAGTCAGAAATGGATGTATTCACTCTTGATCCCCCAGGGCCTAGTACACTTCCTGGCACAGAGTAGGTTCTCAGCTAATATTTGTCTGACTGAACAAATACACATTTCATCATTCTAGTCTTAACACAACTCTTATCAAATATTACGCAAGCAAGTCTCAAATTTATAAAAACCAGTTTATACCAGTTCTAAAAATTGTCCTTGTTTCTGCTGTGCTGGAGAAAATAAAAGTGCTACTGTACTCTTTGTCTATTACTGCCAATGATTTCAGAAGTCTGCAAACCTTAGAGACAAAATATGCAATAGCCTGTTATAAGTTATGGATGGAAGTGAAACAATATCTATGTTGGTTAACTTTTCTTAGTAAGCTCCATAACAATAATCATTGTATATTTCTCTGAAGCAGTCCTGAAATTTGTACTGCGGTCAAATTTCAGCAAGGAGCATCCAAACTTCAAGCCATCTGTCTGTCCCTCTTTCCATCCATCCATCCATCCACCTATCCACCTATCCACCCATCCATTCACCAGTTAATGTCAGTTAAGCTTAAACTCTATCACAAAATGTTGTCAAGACACTAAAGTCTTATGCGTTTCAGTATTTCTTTCTTTTTTTTTTTTTGTTGCTGTACGCGGGCCCCTCACCGCCGTGGTCTCTCCCACCGCGGAGCACAGGCTCCGGATGCGCAGGCCCAGCGGCCATGGCCCACGGGCCCAGCCGCTCCGCGGCACGCGTGATCCTCCCGGACCAGGGCACGAACCCGCGTCCCCTTGATTGGCAGGCCGACTCTCAACCACTGTGCCACCAGGGAAGCCCTTTCTTTCTTTTTTAATATTTTAATTTTATTGGAGTATAGCTGGTTTACAATGTTGTGTTAGTTTCAGGTGTACAGCAAAGTGTTTCAGTCATACATGTACATATATTCATTTTTTAAAGATCCTTTTCTCATATAGGTTATCACAGAATATTGGGTAGAGTTCCCTGTGCTGTCCAACAGGTCCTTGTTGGTTACGTATCTTATATATAGTAGTGTGCATGTGTTCATCCCAAGCTCCTGATTTATCCCCCTCTCCACGTTTCCCCTTTGGCAACCATAAGTTTGTTTTCGATATCTGTAAGTCTGCTTCTATTTTGTAAATATGTTCATTTGTATCTTTTAAAAATTAGATTCCACATATAAGTGATATCATATGATATTTGTAGTATTTCTTATAGAATTTTCAGCATTAAAAGTAGGAGAAAAGAAGACTATATGGATGTGTCATTTCTCCTTAACACATTTATTATCGGTATTTTTATCTAATCATAAGCACTTTTATCAGCGTTGATGATAAATATGCCATGTTTTGGGAAAAGTTACCTTTTTAAAAAAGATTTATTTATTATTTATTTATATTCTTTTTTATTTTTGGCTGTGTCATCTTAGTTGCTGCATGCGGGATCTTAGTTGAGGCCTGCGAGATCTTTCGTTGCGGTGCGTGGGCTCTTCATCGTGGCACGCGGGCTTCTCTCTAGCTATGGCGTGTGGGTTTTTTCTCTCTAGATGTGGTGCGCAGGCTCCAGAGCGCGTGGGCTCTGTAGTTTGTGGCACGTGGGTTCTCTCGTTGAGGCACGTGAACCCAGTAGTTGTGGCGCCCGGGTTTAGTTGTCCCACAGCATGTGGGATCTTAGTTCCCTGACCAGGGATCAAACCTGCGTCCCCTGCATTGTAAGGCGGATTCTTTATCACTGGACCACCAGGGAAGTCCAGAAAGTTACCTTTTGAAGAAAGCAAAATAATATTTTTACATTGCTTTGGGAAAGCAAACCTGAGTAAATAGGTAAAAGTCCTGAGGATTTAGTAGAGCTGGGACTTCAAGGTCTAATGAGCAAATGGAGAGAGATGATCATATGGTTCTAAGTTAAACAGTAAACCCCCCAACGCGCACTTGGCAAACTGTAATCATTACCAGTGCTGAGTGTGCTAATAACACAAATAAATCTAATCCTCCAAACCAAACTTAATTGACCTGGAATAATTACAAAGAATACCAGTCATAGTAGAAGAGAACATGCTTATCATGAACTCTATAGCTGCACACTCTCAGAAGCAATGCATCAAGAAACACTTTCTTTGAAGAAAATCCCACAAGAACAAATGTGTCACCATAGTCCATGGTATTCCACCCTCTCCAAAAAGTCTGATCTCTATTGAATCAAAGAAGAAAAATCTCCAGGCTTAGACACGTCATTCCCTGCATAGTTATAGAGCTCCACCTGCTGCACGAGGCATGGAGAGCACACCCTAAAGCCAGGAAATCTCAGAGGTGATAAAAAGATGGGCTCAAACCTGTGCTGACAAGGAAACAATCACGTACGTAGTCTCACGAGAGCTCCTTTTCAGAATCCCTGAACATGCCACCCTTCAGCCAAGCTCAGTTAACTTCATTAAACATCAACAAGCAAAGGTTGTATTGTTACTCGGTAGAGTCTATCCCTAAGGGATACTCAGGAAGTTGGGGGAATGTAGGACAATTTCCAAGCTCACCTATCTTCCTTCTGATGAACGTGGGGGAACTTTAGCTCCTAATCCTATACAGAACCAAGACAAATATATCCAGCTGTGAATAGCTGATGATAACATCACAGAAGAGTTGCTTTCTCTCTGTTCCGAAACCACTGCCACATTTTCCAGGTGTTTCCCTCGAGAACGGACCATCAGCACCTCATAGTGTGTGCTGCCCACCTGCTGTTCCGGAAGCAGCAACCCATGAGCTCAGAGGAAATATCTGAGTCATTTTCTTCTTTGGAGTGCTTTTTTATAGCATGCCTCTTGTCTCGGAATCTGAAGAGGCTGGCAGGTAGGACTTCCTCCATGGAGGACCTTGGGTAGACATTCCACCAAAGAACAACTCTCAAGCCTTCTGGTCTCTCTCATCTGAAAGATCCTAATTCCTCATTAGTAATTAGTCACTGTTTTCTAGGATTCCCAAAGGCTTTCTGGTTACCCCAAAAACCATAAATACTGTCTTTTATGTTTAATCTGTGGATTTTGCTCTGTCTCTTTGAATTCTATTTTGCTGGTTACTTACTTATTCTAGAATCATCTAATGGAATCATCAGCTCAATAGTTGGATGCTTCTTGTCCTCTCCTGCTGTCCAGAAGCAGCTCTCTGCCTGTTGGCAATCATCTACAAGGGGACAGCCTCACAGACAGGGACCACAGGAGCCTCTGAGAGACCATGCAAATTAGGCCAGCCTTTCCAAGGGCTGAAATGAACTTGCAGGAGCCTTGCAGGCAAAGGTATATTTTGGGACGTCAGCACTGCATATTGAAAGTTAAATCCCCCGTTTCACATTAGTATTTCTCTCTCTCTCTCTCTCTCTCTCTATCACACACACAGACAGACAGACAGACAGACAGACACACACACACACACACACACTGAGACACACAGATACAATCTTTCATTTCTCATTGTGTCTGATTGTGTCTTTCTGTATCAGTCTGTCTTTTTCATGACTTTCCACTCTTTCTGTTTCAATCTCTGTGACTCTGTGTCTATCTTTATCTGTCTAGTTCTCCCATGTTACTTTTCCCAGTGTAGTCCTTTCATTAAAATAAGAAAACCCTATTGTTAAATGGCTGCCACTAGTTGGTCACATGAGCCAGTGTGACCTACCCCATTTATAGTCTATTCTTGTACTATAGAGACCTGATTGGATAAGGGTTTTCCAGGGAAGAAGAAACTGATGTTTTTGTATTCCCAAGATTTGGATGCTTAAGAATGGACTAGCATGGGAATTCCCTGGCAGTCCAGTGGTTAGGACTCTGAGCTTTCACTGCCAAGGTTTCAATCCCTGGTTGGGAAAGTAAGATCAAAAAAAAAAAAAGAATGGTCTAGCAGTCTGCCAAAAGACATATAGAGAAGAGGAAGACGCATGCCATGCCTCTGGGAATATGGAGTGCCCCGTCTTCTAACCACACCCAGGCAATAATCAGGAATTCGATAACTTCACGAGGAGTGTCATGGAGCTGAAGCCCAAGTCACATGATGCCATCAGAATTCAGATGAAGGCTCTTCTGAAGATTTTAGAAAATTGATTATATTCAATCCTTGCTATAAGAATGTTTCAAACCAGCCTTCCACGAGTTTCTGATGACTAGAAATAAAGGCAATCTCTAGTATCCATCCCTCCCCCACATTCCTATCCAGCGGCCACCTCAACATCTGGTGGACATTCTGAGTGAAATCTTAACCAATTTTCATAATTGGGAGGAGGAAAGTGGAGCGTAAGAAAGAATAGGAACGATGATCAGAGTGTACAAAAACACTGGAGGAAAGTGCTTTTTTAAAACTTGGAATAAATATATTCCAAGTTGGGAAAGGGTGACTAAAATAAGTGAAAATTAACTAAAGTTACTCATTTCTAAAGTAGATTCAAAGAGAGTGTTTTTCACATACTAAATTGGCACAGATTCTAAACTGAGAATAACTAGTGCTGTTAAAGATACAGTGGAAAAGGGACTTTTAGGGACTCATAAAAGGACACAGAGGTTTTGGAAATCAGTCTGATGGAACATTAAGATCCTTAACATTTTTTTTCATATCCATTGACATAGTAACATAGAATTCCGGGTAGGATTCTAAGCATATATTCTGAAATGATTTTAAAAATAATAAAGAGATGTTCATTACAGTATTATTCATCATTGCATAAAGAAAGAAAAATTGGAAAGAATTTGAATATCTACCATTAGGGAAATAGTTAAGGAAAATGATTTGCAGATAATTTTAAATATAGAGAAATGTTTATAATACAGTGTTAGGAGAAAAGGAGAAAGATATTATCTAAACTATGATGATAGGAGTAAGAAAAACTGAATGTGGATTTATAAGTACTTTTTTCCTTTTGAGTTTCTGAGGTCTTGCAGAGTCTCTACAATATACCAATATTACTTTAACAGTCATCCTCAGAAAACTGTAGACTCAAAGACAGAAATTCGAACACTTATATAAACCTTGTGACTCGACCCACCAACCAATTCTCTGATGTCTGACTCCCTGAGAAAATAACTGTATAAATGTTTCCTTCTGAGATTCTTAGACTCTCTGATAACTTTCTATATTTATCCTTTATTGAATTAAAATTACCACAGCCCTGATTACCAAACCACATGCAAGATTTTCAGAAATATTTTGGAGCAGCTTCCCATATCCTCCAGGGTTTTTCTGTAGTTGCAAACTTCAGAGGGTTTAGGTAAACTTTAGGAATATTACATGAAAATATAGTGTTATAAGTTGACTTACAAAAGTTCTTTGGTAAGATTTTAGTAACCATATTTTCGTGAATAAATGGAACTAGGAGAGTGAATCATGTCCTGAGATGTCTTTGTCTGGGAAAGCCTTTCTTAATTAGAAATCTCTCCCCTGGGGCCTTAGGGCCAGGTCCAGGGTGCCACAGGACTGTCAACCGTACCTACTTCCGTTTAAATTTAGTAGGCTCTCACAGAAGCTGTTGGTCTGATAATTCAACCTTGTTCTTAATTTGTATATTCTGGATAGTTGTAGTTGTCAGATATACGTACAGGGAATATTTTCTTAACAATGACATTTTTTATAGGTAATCTTTTTTTTAACTTTTTATTGTATATTGGAGTACAGTTGATTAACAGTGTTGTGTTAGTTTCAGGTGTACAGCAAAGTGATTCAGTTATACATACACAAGACTTTAAAATTTTTTCATGAAATACAAGTTGTTGGCTTTTTTCCTGTTAGTTTTAGTGTTTTTATGTCCTTTCTGAGAAACATTTGCCTACCCCAAGTCACAAAGATAGTCTTCTATGTTTTCTTCTAGAATCTTTATAGTTTTAGCTTTTAAGTACAGGTCTATGATTTAGCCTGAATTAAGTTTTATGAGGCATAAGGTAGGGTTCAAAGTTTTATGAGGCATAAGGTAGGGTTCAAAGTTGATTTTCCTCATGCATTTGTTCAACTGTTCCAGAACTATTTTGTTAATAAAACTTTACTTTCCTTATTGAATTCTCTTGACACATTTGTTGAAAATTGACTGACCATATATATGTGAGCTTATGACTAGACTCTGTTGTATTCCACTGCTCCGTTTGTATATTCTAACACCAATTATCACACTGTTTTGTTTACTGAAATGTATACTGAGTCTTTAAATCATACACTGTAGGCCTCCCAACTTGGTTCTTTCTTCCCTTTCTCCCTCCCTCTCTTTCTTTCCTTTCTCTTCCTTCCTTCCTTCTTTTCTTTCTTTCCCTCCCTTCCTTCCTTCCTCCCTTCCTTCCTCTCTCTCTCTCTTTCTCTCTTTCTTTTCCAAGATTGTGTGCTATTCTAGGTCTTTTACATTTCCAGATACATTTTAGAATGAACTCTTCAGTTGTGATTTTGACTGAGAGTACAGTTGGCCCTTGAACAACATGGGAGTTAGAGGCACTGACCCTCTTCAGAGTTGAAAATCCACATATGACTTATAGCTGACCCTTAGTATATGTGGTTCCTCTAGATTTGCAGTTCCGCATCAATGGATTCAACCAACTGCTGACAGTGTAGTGCTGTAGTGTTTACCACTGGAAGAAAGCCATGTAAGTGGACCCATGCAGTTCAAACCCATGTTCTTCAAGGGTCAACTGTATATTAAATCTACAGATAAATATGTGGACAATTGACGTATTGAGAATATTGAATTGCCTTATCCATGAAGATGGTATTTTCTTCCATTTATTTGCATTTTCTTTAATTTTTCTGAGGAATATTTTATAGTTCTCAACATGTCTTGTGTGTTCTTTCATTAAATTCATTCCTTAGTATTTTATTATTTTTTTAAATTCTGTTTTAAAGGAATTAAAAATTTACTCTCCTATTCTTTACTGTTTGTTTATAGAAATGTAAATGATTTATGCATATTGATCATGCATCCTGTGACTTTGCTAAATTTACTTATTCTAGTAGTTACTCTTTAAAATATTTAGTATTCTCTATAAAACATCACATTATCTGCAAGACCACTTTACTTCTTAATTTCCAATCTGTATGCCTTCTTTTCTTATAGCTTTAAGATAAAAATCATCATAGAAGAAACTGAACATACTTAATTATTACAATTTGATACGTTTTGACACAGGTATAGCCCCATAAAACCATCACTGTAATTAAGATAGTGAATATATCCAGTACACTCAAGTTTTTTTGTGCCTTTATGTACTCCCTCTTTTCTACCCCTCCCCATCTAAATTTCTTTATTTCTTTTACTCGTCTTATTGCCTTGACTAGAGCTCCAAATTACAAATATCAAAAATGAAAAAGGGAACGTCACTGCAGATTTCACAGATATTAAAAGGATAATAAGAAAATATTATGACTGCCAATACTTGACAACTTAGATGAAATGGACAAATTTCTTGATAAATATAACTTAGACTGAAACTAAAAGAAATGGAAAATCTAAATTATTCTATATCTATTAAAGAAGTTGACTGCATTTTGTTCCCTCATTTCCAAAAAATTCTCCCAGACATTCCCAGTCGTTCCTTTTGTTTCAATTATTGTCTCTACCCTGATGAATTCCAAATCTCTATTTCCAGACCAAACTTTTCTCTTGAGCCCCAGATCTTATATACAACTGTCTATTTAACTTTTCCACTTGAGTGTCCAGACTCCCCTCAAGCTGAACTCACTACATTGTCTCCCCACCTCCACCCCACCTCGTCCTTCAGTGTTCCTAATCTCACAGGAATGGGACGTCCAGGTGCTCCCATCAGAATCCTGGGTGTCATCCTTGACTCCTCTTTTTCCTCAGTCCTTCACATGCAGTCAGTCATTATTTTGCCAGTTGAACCTCCTCAAAATCTCACAAGCCCATCCAATCCCTTCCAACCCCACTGTATTATACTAGTGCAATCTACCTTCAATTCTCACTTCGATTCTACGTTTGTATTTTAACTGTTCTCCTCTTACTCAATCTTTTCTCCCTATAGTCTGTTCTCCAAATTGCCGCCAAACTGGTATTCTAAAACTGAGATTTAATCGTGACATCCCCCTGCTTAAGATCATTATTGGCTCTGCAATGAAGTCCAACTCTCTTAACATTCTTATGGACCCTGTGTAATCTGATTGGTGGTTGGCTCGTCAGCATTCTGAACTTTCCCTGCCATAACACTAATTACATGATAATATCTTGAAACGTCTGTCTTTGTGCTTTTCTTTTCCCAGCATCCATATACTTGCGTGACTTTTCTGTTTGTCAGAGGCATTTACTTTGCTTGGAGGAAAAGTAGGAGAGTTAAATTAGGAATTTAAAAAGCAGGAAACAGTCAATGTTCAGAATTTCTTTCTTTTTTTTTTTTTTAACCTCTAAACAGACTTTTGAATATCTGAAGAGAAGTCCTGAGGGAATCAGAGAACAGAGTTTAGACCATAAAAATAGAAGTAGGAAGAGGATAAAAGGAAAGTGGAGCATTGCCTCCCCACGACTACATATAAATAGAGGGTCTGTTGGGCTGAGAATTGGGAGCATGGAGTAGAAGATGGGCGTGACCTTAGAAAAGGTGGGGGCTGGGAATGAGAGGCCTGACTGGGCAGGACAGATACAGAGAATACAGGGTCAGCAACAGAAGAATCGCTAACCAGACTGAACAGCACTAGGAATTCCTGTTGAAGCTGAACCAGTGCCTGCAGACCATCTGTTGCCATTCTAGGGCATATGACACTCTACCCAAATGGTGAAGTGTTAGCTATTCATCTTGTCCTTGGCTGCTTCCATTATAACAGTTCAGTTGTTTGTTGCTTTCCACCTGAAATGTATGGGTAGTCACTGCTCTCCTCCATTTTTAAAAAGCTTAGGATACTCATAAATTCTTCTCCCAACAGAGAGGGTTGGGGCCCTGACACCCAGAGATGAGATAGTAGACAGTCCCTGCACTAAGATTTAGGTGTAACTGGACGATAGTGAAAAACATTTCTATCACACACTTACTATATAGTATTAAAATCACTTCTTTACTTTTCCTATCCTCCATTAGACTGTAGGCTTAGGAAGGCAAAGACCTTGTCAATCTTGGTCAACATTAGGCCCCAGTGCCCAGTGCAGAGCCTGGTATGTTGCAGGTGCTGAGTAAGCACTGTTTGGTTAAATCAATGATTTAATAAAGAATGAGTGATTTTAAATATGTTGACTTTAGGGAGAATATCAAGATGGCAATGCTTTTTTATCCTACACATGTAAGGTTGAACACTTTTAGAAATTAAGTTAGGGAACTAAATTATTAATAATTTTAAAGTATTTCCTGTTTTGTTTTTAAGACTTCCCAACCTTGGAGGCCTGTTTGCAGTCTCCTATATTCATTCTTTGGAGTCCTGTATATATTTGGCGTTTCAAATGATAAAGCCGTTGAAAGCATGGCACCAAGAGGGTTGGAGCAGGCATATGTGTCCTCATGAGGAAACTCCATTCCTTCCTTTTGCAAGAAATAGTTTGACGGACATAAAATTATTACATTAAACTTTTTCTTTTCTACGTGTGGTAGAGTGAATAAGAGTCCTCCAAAAATGTCCATGTCCTAATCCTCGGAACCTGTTATCTTACAGAGCAAGAGGGATTTTGCAAATGTGATTAATTTCAGGATTTTGAAATGAAGAGCTTACCCTGGATTCTCCAAGTGGGCCCAGTGTAATCACAGGGGTCCTTATAAGAGAGGCAGGAAGGTCAAAAGTCAGAGGAGATGTGATGATGGAAACAAAGTCAGAGGGAGATTTGAAGTTACTCTATTGCTGGTTTTGAAGATGGAAGAAGCAGCCATGGACAAAAGAATGCAGGCAGCTGCTAGAAGCTGGAAAAATCAAGGAAACAGATTCTCCCCTAAAGCTTCCAGAAGGAACATAGTCCTGCTGACATTTTGATTTTTAAGGCTTCTGATCTCCAGTATTGAAAGATAGTAAATTTGCATTGTCTGAAGCTACTAAGTTTTGGGTCAATTATTATACAACCATAGAAAACTAATGCAGTTCTATAAACTTTATCAGTTGCATTAGGCATA
Organism: Delphinapterus leucas; assembly: GCF_059928025.1. NCBI lineage: Eukaryota > Metazoa > Chordata > Mammalia > Artiodactyla > Monodontidae > Delphinapterus > Delphinapterus leucas. The sequence continues at coordinate 13,187,850 of NC_143138.1, forward strand.
TTCAGAATGCTAGCTGAGAGGGGTTTGGAAAGAGCTTAATGAGGTGACACTCAACTGGGACAGAACAGGAATTCTATAAACAGATCAGGTGATGCTAAGGAATTTAAATTATTCAGTTATGTATAAATTGCCTACTGAATATTTATAAGCATATGTCTGAATATTATAAACATATCCAGATTATATATATATATATATATATATATATACACACACACACACATATCACACCAAATACACACATATACGCTATCTTGAGAGAGGTGTAAACAAAAGAGTGTGATAAGACTCTTTTGGGATAAGAGTACCTAATCCATTTTTAATTACACATGACTTACTCAGATTTTCCACATATAGTACTTTACTTGAAAAACTATTGTCAGAGTTAGTCTGACCAGTGTTTCATGGCAAACCAGTGATTGATTTCACTGGGTTTTTCCTAAGAATATGAAAAATCCTGATCTTTGAGCAAAACTGAAAAAATGTTTTGTCTGCTTTATATAATACTAGGGTCAAGGTTAAATGTATAAATAGAAGCCATGAGTGGTGCCAACTTCTAAACCTGAACTCTACCCCAATTACAATGTTTTGAGAGATACCAATGAGACCCTCTCAGCCAAAATGTACTCTCCACTTTCATCTTAATGCCTGAAATTCCATTAGTAGCAATTTGTTCAATTATGTTAGTAAGAGCTTTTGCGTTAGTCTTCTCTTAAAATGCCAACATCCATAGGATAGGGAAACTCTCCACGTCGTTACCACCAGCTACTTTAGCAGGAATAATTCATATAGATTCCTTTTTAGGAGAGTAGGAGATGGGGAAGGAGGGGAATATTAAAAAAAGAAGAAAAGAGGACACCAGAATCTGCCTAAGGCTGGCCATAGCGAAGTTTAAGAACTCTGTACTCAAGCTGTTATCAAACTCAGCTGCAAGCAAAATCACAAAATAATAATTGCTAAATGCACTAACTGCTATCTCATCTATGCCTACAACAGCCTGGTTTATTAGGTGGTAATATCATTCCAAATTTAAGGAGGTACAAAGTGAGGTATAGAGCTGGAGGTGAACAAGCCACTAAATAAGTGCCTGGTCTGTGGGACTCATTACGCTGCCCCAATTCCTCTCGCGAACCTTGTCCTTGGTACCAGCCTCTTCCTCCACTGCCTCCCTGACTTTCCGTCTCAGATGCTCTGTGCTTTCCTGTCACCCTGTCACCCAAAGCCTCTCATTCTAGAGCCCCCATTTGATTGGCTTCAGACTTCTATTTCTTCCCTTAGCGGCAGAGCTGGGGTTCATTTAACTCAAGGAGGGTTGCAGAGGGCACAGAGATGCTCCTGAGAGGACTCCCATGGGCTTAGCCAGAAGTTCAAGGGGGCAAAAAGTTAGCACCCTATTGATTCAGTAAGAAGCAGCAAACAATGACCATAGCTGTATTTATTCAATGGCCAATAAAGGCCACTTTTGCAGGGTGCTATGGTAGCTGCTAGACAATTGAAGTCAGTGTTGGGGAAATCTGAGAGCGTGCGGTGGAAACACAACCACATGAGCGAGAAGACTTCAGTGTACGAAGAATAAATCACAAAGAGGGTCTTGTGCTGGAGCCCCAAACAGTGATCCCGGATTGGAATTGGAGCACAAGAAACAAAGCAAGAGCCTGATTGCTAGAATAGGTGAAAGTCAGCTGAGCAGCAAGTGTGCCTCGACCTTGATCTACTCAGCTGAGAAAGTTTCTGCTGACTTACTAGAGCTCAGCCTGCAGCTGACGGTTGTATAGGCTGAGCCAGTGTTTTTCAAGCTGCAGGTCATGACCCATCCATGGTCATGAAATTGGTTTAGTGGGTAGTAAAGAACACTCTTGAAAATAAATAAAATAGACTGGAATGGAAGAGAAAAGAAGGTAATGAAGGGCACTGCACATAGTAATGGTTTCAGATGAGGTACAGGTATCTAGTGATGTAAAATACATTTCTCAATGTCACAGCCAAAGGAAGTTTGAAAACTTCTGACTTGAAACTAGAAGATACAGGCCAGGAAGCCAGACTAATGATTATGTTTAAAATTTTTTCTGCTTTTTCCAAATGACTGTGAGCTAAAATAATATACCAATCCAGATAGTGGTGTGGCTACATATGAAGGAATGAAATAATACAGCCTTCTTCATGGAGATATTCCACATATAGCCCCACTTGAGAAAGAAAATTGGGAAATAAGGACGGAGAGTTTTTAAAGCTCAATGAACTATTAGTTGTTTCCATACCTGCCGAGTTACTTCACACGTTGACGAAGGTATCACATGGATCCTTAGCTCAGGCGTCGTTGAGCTGCTCTGCCTTCATGAGACCATGAACTAGGACCAGCTTTGAGGAACTCCCTCTAGCCAGCATGGCAGTGCCCTTATGCGGTTCAGCCATGAGGTCGTTGACAGCTAATGTCAATGAATCCAAAATCTGGATCTGAAACCTCCCTTCGACTTTGTTCCACATCTTCAATTACTCACTAGATATTTTCACTTCAGATCTCCTTCCACATCCAATCCTTTCCAAAAATTGTATCTTCTTTCCCTAAATACACTTCAGCTGCTATCTTTTCTGTCTTTGTTAATGGTACCAACACCCTTTCAATCACTCATGATTTAAAGTTTGGAATCATGTTTAATTTTCCTCTTTCTTCATTCCCCATAGACATGTACATATACTCCCAGAACAGAATAAATATGTATTGAGGTGTGGTCTTTTTGGTACCAGGTTCCCCATTTCCAATGTCTGCTTCTTATCTCTACCAAAAAACAAAAAACAAAAAACTCTCCTAAAGTAATCTCTAATCACACTATTTCTCCTCACTGAACAAGTGGCTCTCATTTCCTGCTATGAGGCATTTCATTTTCTGACTGTTTCCACTTTTTAACCTCAAACTCCTTCCCTCTGCCTCCTCAAATATAGACTCATCTCCACCAATCTATTTAACAAACCCTTAAATTGTATTTTCCCCAGAACTTTTCTAAATGCCTTATACATATTAAAACTTTAACTGACAGAAAAGCCCTGTGCACAGTAGGTAATATCACCTCGCATTTTTACACAGGAGAAAACAGAAGCACAGAGAGGTGTATGAACCGAAAGGATAACCATGTTCATGTATCTCATCTCCCTGTATCCCGGGAAGGTCGTATTTCTTTTACCTGCAGTGTTTCCCTCTCCTGAAATGCCACTGATCTACCTGTTAGTTATAAAGATCCTACTTATCCTTCAAAGCCCAATTGCCAGCATTATCCTTTCTCCTTGACAACTTATCTTTCTTGAAAACTCCAGGTCTCAATATTTATCGCCGTTGATTCCTACAATACTCACCCTCTTCCACATGTAAGTTGGCGCTTGATGACATAGCTGTCTTATATCCCCCTAACATTTCATGTGCAGGAGTCTTACCCTGGGGGCAAGGACCATGGCTTATCATGGTTCTGCGTCCCTCCCCCTCATTCTTTCCTTCTTTGCCATTTTTATGCCTCCTTCCCCTACCCCCAGCCAGGCCTTGCAAATATTGAGTACATGAAAGATACTCCCCAAATAATGAATTGACATTGAACTCCTTTCATAGGTAGAGTGGGGTAGCCTGGCATGTTCATTCAGGTCCTCTGAGAAGTAAATAACGAGACAGAATGAGACTTACTGGGAGTCTCACTTATGTAAGAGATTTCTTGGGCTAAAAAGGCTGTGAGGGAAAAAGAGGAGAGAGTCAGTGGAGGTGGGAACAGTCTTTAGAACATGATGCCAGGCTAACCCCTATGAAAGAGAAGGAAAGGAAGGAGGGTTGGCTAGGCAGACTCTCAGACTGCAGCACAGTTCTAAGACAATCTTGGTCTAGCAGCTATGGAGTCCCTAAGCTAAAGTCCCCGGTGGGAGGAGTCTCACAGCAATAGGCTGCATTAGGACTCTGCCAAGCCAGATCCTTGCCTGGAGCAGACTCCGGGTAAGCACAGCCTGGGCGTGGACACAGAGGTGGATTTGGAGCACAGCAGTTTTGACCGTCATTCAATTTTGCTTCCTGCAGCAGAAGATCTGAATGGCGTGTTTTCATGGCCATTACTCCTGGGATACTACAAAGAACACTGGATTCAAAATCAGAAATCTTACCTTTGCATCTCAAATGTATCCATCACTAACTGTACACCTTCATTAAAACTCATCTTTGTCCCTTCATTTGTAAAATGGAAATGGTCAGTAACTCAGAGACCTATTGTGAAGACCACACATTGGCAAGAATACACAGCACTCTGTCTACACTGCGTGTGATTTCATCAGCTCTATCTAATTGTAGTAACACCTGACATTTGTGAAACATCTCATGGGTCACAGCAAGTTTTGTTCCAGCCAGTGATCCTGTGAGGAAGGCAAGACCAGCATTCCTTCCTACCTCCACTGCCCTCCTGGCTCTCTGAGAGATAGAATGGCTCTGGAGAGGAAGTTGGGGTGCTGAATTCAGATGGGGACAGGATGCAGAGCCCACTTGCACATAGGGCCTGGTTAAAACCATGGCAGGTGAGGAATCAAATTACTGAGGGAAGGGCTTCCCTGGTGGCGCAGTGGTTGAGAGTCTGCCTGCCGATGCAGGGGACACGGGTTCGTGCCCCGGTCTGGGAGGATCCCACATGCCGCAGAGCGGCTGGGCCCGTGAGCCATGGCCACTGAGCCTGCGCGTCCGGAGCCTGTGCTCCGCAGCGGGAGAGGCCACAGCAGCGAGAGCCCCGCGTACCGCAAAAAAAAAAAAAAAAAATTACTGAGGGAAGAACATATGTAAAGGATCACATGGGCCCTGGTGATCCAGGTAGATGTGAGCTGGTCCAGAGCATCCTCTCAACCTGAAGGCAGCCTGGCTAGGTCCAGAGTCTAGCAGGTCACAGAAAGTGAGTTCTGATCCTGGCATAGACACTGACTGGCTGACTGACTCCCCCATCCGCCTCATGTGCAGGTGGAAAGGGGCACACAGGTGTATCTGGCAGATCTGGGGAGAACTTACCTCTGTCTATGTAGGAGCAGAGGGCTCATCCCCTTCCCTTAATGGTCCTGGCCCTCAAGAGTAGTATCAAGTAAACAGTCGTAGAACTGGCTCTTCTCTGCCTGGAGAAGCATGGGAAAGTCAAAAACCAGGGGCAAGGAAAACTTCTTACTCTTCTATGTAATATCAACTTCAAAGAATGCCAAAAGCCTCTGCAAAATCCCTGCAGGAACAGCAGTAGCAAATTTGGAAGGAGCTGGCCCATGCGCTAGAGGTTGCACGTACACAGGGAGTAGAATTAGAAAAGAAAGTAAACAGGCTTTCTGCTATGGGTTGAAATATGTCCCCCAGAAAGATATGTTGAGGTCCTAACCTCTAGGACCTCAGAATGTGACCTTATTTGGAAAGGGGGTCTTTATAGAGGTAATCAAGTTAAAATGAGGTCATTTGGGTGGGCTATCATCCAATGACTGGTATCCTTATAAAAATGGGAAATTTGGGCACAGACACACACACATAGGGAGAATACCACGTGAAGATGAACGCAGAGATTGGGTTGATGCTTCTGTAAGCCAAGGAAGGCCAAAGATAGCCAGCAAAACACCAGAAGCTAGAAGAGGGGAATGGAACAGAATCTTCCTCAAGCCCTCACAAGGAAGCAACCCTACTGGCACCTCATCGTGGACTTCCAGCCTCCAGAACCGTGAGGCAATACGTTTCTGCTGTTTAAGGCACCCACTCTGTGGTACTTTGTTACACACCAAGCAAACTAAGGTTCTCCAGGAGCTCACCCAAAGTGTCATTTGTGCTGAAGGAGAATGGAACTTGTCCTAAGGCCACTTCTTTCCTTCTAGATGAGGTCAAGTTCACCTCCTCTTCCTCTGCCACCACACCACTGCCCCCCACCCGTCAGCTCCTAAGGTTTATCCTGGAGGCGTCTGGGGGATGTGGTGACATTGTGGGGGAATCAGTGTAGGTAAGTTGGGGGAGGGGGAGGGATGGTTAGTGCGGGTCCCTTTTTCCTACTTCACCTCTTGCCGGGTGTTTGAACAGAACAAAATAAGACCAAACGCCATCGATCAAACTTACCTCTGGGTCAGAAGACCAGCTAGCCCTAAGACTAGGCAGAGCATCGGGGCTCACGCGGCTTGGCATCTCTGAGGAGCAGAGTCCCTGGGCAGCACCCTCTCACTCTTTCATCACCCAGTGAGTTTCACCTGTTTTCGCACAAACGCAAGGCCCCTTTGGGTAATCAGAGAAGGAAAAAGCAGATCTGTGGAAGGCAAGGTAAGGAAATCCATGCTGGGCTGTCCAAAATTAGACCGGAATCCTCACCACCTAGGAAAACAAAGTACTACCCTTCTCTGCGAGTCTGGATCATACGCATGTGTTGGGAGTGGGATTTGCGGTGTAGACCTGAATTGTTCCAGCCTCCAACACTGCACCCAGACCTTAAACGGAATCTCTGTCTGTGGGAACTTTTGACAAGAGCTGGCAAGCTGAGGTTTTCTTTGAAATGTGGACGAGCGCGTAGCACTTGCTCTCACATGAGGGCCAGGGCTCTCCAGCCTGTGTGAGCTGCAGGGTTTGCACTCATCAGCAGGAGGGGAAATTGCCCTGGTAAATTACCAAGTGGGGGAGATAGGAGTCAGGACCTCCACAGCGGAGTTTACTGTGAAGTTCCAAGATTCTGTGAGAAGAAACCATTCTGATGTGTCATGTCATGCATGCTATGGCTCTGTTAAACAAGAAAAGCTTTAATTTTAAATCATGAGAAAGCCATGACACATGATTTGAAAATATTCTGCCCTGCTTTGCCTTCCCTTATGGCAAATAAAAGTCTTGAAATAAAAATGTTTCCACTGGGGCTTCCCTGGTGGTGCAGTGGTTGAGGGTCCGCCTGCCAATGCAGGGGACGCGGGTTCGTGCCCCGGTCCGGGGGGATCCCACATGCCGCGGAGCGTCTCGGCCCGTGAGCCATGGCCGCTGAGCCTGCGCGTCCGGAGCCTGTGCTCCGCAAAGCGAGAGGCCACAACAGTGAGAGGCCTGCGTATAGCAAAAACAAAAACAAAACAAAAAATGTTTCCACTGATTTTCAAATCTTTGCACCTTTGCATGGGTTGCACCTTTAGTCACACATTCTCTCTGATATTACGCACCGGCAGCTTTAACGGAAGTTATTAGCATGAATGAACACTCTTTCTTAATGGCTGAATCCTGGGTGAAATCGTTTGTAAAGCCCAAACAGTCAGACAGAGAAAAGCAATTAATAGAATTTGCCTTCATCTAAAAGAAACTTGGATTGTTCGTGCAGTTATGTGCTGAGGGAAATGAATATGGTAGTTGATTATCAGGAAAAGTAGACTGAATCTTGCCCTCGGGTCAATTCACAAATGTGCTCCAAGTGGAAAACCCAAGTCTGCGACCTCGAGGAATTGCACAAATGTATCACAAGACAAGATTTGGCCCAATGCCAGAAGCTGATGAGGTCAAACTCATTACTCAGGAAATATGCAGTGGACCAGGCTCTCATGCTATTGCTTTCCACTGTTGAACGGAGATCTCTTCCACTTTTCTCCTGCCCCCATCTCCTGTTATTAGAAGTAAAAATGGGATTCCCAGGTGTTTAACTCATGTAATCTTGCAAAGATGCGACATGTACTCTCTCATCCCATATCCTGATTTTCGTTGTGGCCCTTCTTGCTCTGTCTGGAGGCATTTCAGCAGTTAATGGGAGTGATTCAAATGATCCTACTCCAATTCTGGCTATTTTAAGATCCTTAGCTTTTCTTAGCCATGGATTTCTTCTGTCTAAATCTGCCCGACTGAATTGGAAGCTGCCCAGAATCATCTTCTTTGGAAATTACATTTGTGCATCTAGGGTATATTTGTCGTTCCACCCACGCTCAAGCCACTTTTTGAGAAGTGCAGAGCAAGTCATGTGACAGTCATCAGTGTATTTGCACCCTTTTTTGTTTAAAAACATAATCTGCATTACAAATTGCACCAATTCCTGTATGTAGTAAGTCATCATTCAATAAAAAGCCCAAATGTATGCCTGTCACATCCAACATAATAAACTGCAAGTAAATACATCTTTTCTTAGTCCAAATCAGTCAGTAAATGATGTCTTTATTTTCTCTGTTATGCACCAAGTTTGCAATCAGCTTTATTCTTGATTCTCTCAGGCCAAGCCCGCACAGCTTAAGAGCAGTGGAAAGAGCGTGCTTTTGTCAGAAGCATTTGGACAGCTGAGGACAGGAACGTGGCCAAAGCCATCCATTTCTCCAATTCACTTTGTTTTACCGCATCTTCGTCCGTCCAACATTATCATCATCTTCATCATAACTTCCATCTAAAAAAGATTTATTACGTCTGTATCTGAGACGACGCTATAATACAGCAAGACATTGCTCCCTGCCTGCTGTAGATGAGATTGCTGTTTACAAAGGAGTATGGTGTAGAAGAAACACTTGTGATTTGAAGTAAGACAAAACTGGGTTAGGACTGCAGTCTTATCACATACATTAGATACTTGTTTTTGGAAATATTATTTAACCTCTGAGATCCTCTGTTTTCTCATCTACAAGATGAAGATAACAGGTACTTCCCAAAATAGATGTGATGACTTTAAAATACATGTGTGTTGTGCTAGGTACACAGGACCTGCTCAATTAAGCTTTAACAAGTAACACAGCTGTGATTTTACGGAAAAAGGCAAGCTACCCTGGCTATATTTACTGTAGACATATTATTAGTAACAGTGATTTATCATACTGGCTACCACGATCTCCTTTAATTCTGTAACAAGTAAGGTCGACTTGTCATTTCCTTTTTATAAATGAAGAAAGACTCAAATAGTAAGCCAGATTTTTCTGCCTTAAATCTGGATTCCCTTTTCACGAATATCATAACCACTTCAGTGTCCTCTCTTTGTCCTTCAAACAATTCAAGCTTGTTTCTGCCTTTGGATCCTTATATTAGCTGATTTCTCTGCCTAGAAAGTTCTTCCTTCAGTATTTTACATATCTGACTACTTCTCATTATTTAGATTTCAACTCAAATGCCGCCTCCTCAGAGAAGTCTTCCTTGACTACCCTATTTAATGCAGGCTCCTCACCCAGCCATAGCTTTAAGTCTCCCTTTGCACTTTATACCCTTCCACTGACCCATGGCCCTCCTAGCAGTAGAGGAGTCATGTGACATAATGGCTAAGACTGTGGGCTCAAGAATTAGGTGGTCTGAATTTAAATTTTACTTTCACCACTTACTGGCAGGGTGACCTTGGAAAGTGGCTTAATCTTGCTTTCTATGCCTCAGTTTCCTCCTCTATAAAATGGGGATGATAATAATGTCAGTGGCAGCGTAGAAGCGTTGGTGGGATTAAATGAATTAACACATGTGAATCAGTGTCTGATGGAGAGTAAACACTCAATAAATATTGATTAAGCTTTTAGGGTTATGTGACACACCTCATTCTCTGACATTATCTCAACTGTTTGTGTTTGTTTATTGTCGTCCTCACCACGACAAAGGCATGGAGTCCCCTGTCTTGTTCACCACTCTGTCCCCAGCATTCTAGAATGGTGCTTAGTAGGGACCCAATAAATATGTGTTGTTAATGAATGAAAGAACATTAGATGTATGTATATTAGAGACCAACGAGCAAAGGTGTGATGAAAAAGAGGTGAGGACACAGTAGCTGCATATTTAGGTGAGATGGTTTCTGGGGAATTCCTGCTTCTGTTTCACTATATATCAAGGATTTATTCTCAGTGCATTCCAAAGCCCTCTGTCCCCTCTGATCTTGTCTCTGGGCACTCAAGCAAAGATCTCATCTAACCAGCACCTCCACACATGTGCTCATGACCCACGGGTGTAACTTCATAAGCTGTTACGACTCAGGAAGAAAAAGGCACGCTGAACCCTCTAGAAATAATAGCAGATTTTATGGCTACTCAAGTAAGGCAAGGCGTGGGCCGACTCTATAAAAGATCAGTATCCTTATAAAAATAGAGCAGGATCCAGAAAGTGAGCAAAAGGTGGGGGGAGAGGGAAGGACCTTGACAAAAGCCACTTCTGCCACACACACTTCACACACATACACACTCTCACACCATGAAACACTCTCCCATGCAACACACACTCACAGCCTTGATGCTTCTGTGCTTTTCCTTCTGTGATAGGAATCTGTACAGACGCATAGAGGTTGTCCAATTCAATTACTCATCCAAAGCATGAAGCCAGGCCAGGTGGTCATCGCACCTTTGCCTCCATCTCTTTACCTGGCCAAACATCCACAGTGCCTCATCCGTCACCGTTTCAGTTACCAGTGCCCTCCTGGTCGCTCTCTTCTGTACCTTACAGCTTGGGTACACCCAGGGTGCCCTATGTCCCTGTTTGTCCAGGACAGTCCTAGTTTACACACATTATCCTCAAGTAATTACCAGTGGACATTAAATTATATGGTCCCCTAGTCATGCTCAGCTTCATGTGTGAGGCTCAGAAGAAGATGCCGAAATCCCAATGGGAGTCACTTCTAGTACTTCCCCCAAAAGAGCTCCCGAGAACAGCGATCCACTGACTTCTAAGTCAACAGTAAGCTGATAATCTTAGGCTGTCCCATTTCTAAAAGGATGGCAAAGAGAGAGAAGAATGTTAAGGTATCGAGGTTATGGGGGATAGTCGGAATGCGGGTGAACTATAATAAAGTGTAATGAATTACAACAAAATAGAAAAATCAAAATCTTACTTCTTCCTTCAGCTTCCTAATGCTAAATGTGTAAGTAGGTGTATTTTGCCATTTGGAATAAGTACCGCTCTGCCTGTAAGAAAAGCTGCCTGTAAAATAAATTTCTGTTTATGATAGCTTATGTTCCTGCTGAATTTCAACTTAAAATATGTCGTTCAGTGTTTGTACATTCTCCTGGAACAAGTGGACTTAAAAGTCTAATAAACTTTCACTTCAGTATGACTGGAATGAATACCCATGCAGGTTGAGATTCAACTGCTTGCAGCAATTCTTCCCCAAAATGCACATCCTCGACACACTGTATACTCATTTACACAGTCATCACTCATAGCAGGAGGTCCAGAGGATCGGTCTGACAATTCTCCAAGACTATCATTCGTGTTCTCATCTCCTGAATAAGATTCTAATTCTTTGAAGCAGGAAATAAGCTTTGTAGTTTTCTTACTTTTAATTCTACTTATCTTTTTACAGGAATAAAACATGAATACATTCTCCATGTAAAATAATTCAAGTAATGCTCTGTACTTTTGTTGTCTACCTGAAAAGATCTTGCACATACTAGGCATAAAGTAAGTGTTTAGGAAAATGTCAGCTTTATAAATAGAATACTGTCATTTGGCATATTTGAAAATGCTCCAAGTGTTGTTCAGTTAAAAGGATTTTACTGTGAAATAGATCACACACACAAAAGAGTGTATAAAACATATGTGTACGGCGTAAACTATACTAATAATATGTGTAATGCTTAAACTATACTAATGATATGAATGCTCAAAAATTTATCATCCCGCTTCAGAGACAGAACATTATCAGTACTTAAGAATTGCTCTTCTTGACAAGTTCCATATAAAACCATACTGGAATTTTTGTTAAAATTTTATTGATTCAATAGCTATATACCTTTCTATTGTTAAATAAAATAGAGATAGAGAAGACCACACGAGGGTATAGCCTAATGAATAATTATAAGGTAAAGAAACAGAAATTTGCCAACCATTCTAAAATCTCCTCCGTGTTCTCTATCCCGAAAAAAGTCAACCACCATCTTAAATTTTATAGTAACCAATTTCTTGAAATTCTTTATGATACAAGTATAGTCTTATCCATCTTTTCAATATTTATATACTGTAAAATTAACTTTGGGGCTGTACAGTTCATTGACTTTTAGCGCATGCATAAATTTATGTAACCACCATCACAACTGGGACACAGAACAGTTCCATTGGTCCCCAGATTCCTTCATGCTATGCCTTTGTATTCAAATCTTCCTCCACCCCTAACCTCTATCAACCACTGATCTCTATCTCTAGAATTTTGCCTTTTCCAGCATGTAATATAAATGGAACAATATGGCATGTAACCATGAGACTGGCTTCTTTTATTCAGCATAATGCATTTGAGATTCATCCATGTAATTGGTATCTTTTTATTGCTTCGTATTCCACTGAATGGGCTACCACAGTTTTGTTCATCCATTCACCCACTGAAGGACCTTTGGGTTGTTTCCTGGTTTGAGTGATTATGAAGAATGCTTCCATAAACATTAATGTGCAGGTTTTTTGGTGAACTTAAGTTTTCATTTGTCTAGGTTAAATACGTAAGAGTGAGATTGTTGGGTCAGACTGTAAGGGTATGTTTTACTTTGTAAGAAACTGTCAAACTCTTTCCTAGAATGGCTGCACCATTTCACAGTCCCACCAGCCTTGTTTCTTTGCCATCACAAGAATTGCAAGTTTTATACTTTTATTTTTGTTTTAGCCATTCTAACAGATGTATAGTAGTATATCATTGTTGTTTTAATTCGCATTTCCTTAATGAGTGATGGTGTTGAGTATCTTTTTATGCACCTGTTTGACATCCCTATATCCTACTTAGGGAAGTGTCTACTCAGATCCCAGTCCCACTTTTAAATTGGGTTATTTATTGAATTTTGAGAGTTCTTTATATATTCTGGGTACAAGTCCTTTGATGCAAATGAGATTTGCAAATAGTTTATCTCTGTGGCTTCTTTTCATTCTCTTAACCTTGCCTTTCATATTTTAATTTTTAAATTTTGATGATGTCCACTTTATCATTTTTTCTTTTATGGATCATGGTTTTGGTGTCATATCAAAGAACTCTGCCTTACCTAATAAGATTATAAAGATTTTTTTCCCATTTTCTTCTAAAAGTTTTGTAATTTAAAAAAATTCTTGACTTAAACATAAAGTCTATTTTAAGTTGAATTTTGTATACAATGTGAGGTATATAGATGTCCAATTGTTCCAGGACCATTTGTTGAAAAGACTATCTTTTCTCCATCGAATGACCTTTGTTAAATAAATTGGCCGTATTTGTGTTGGTCTACTTCTAGATTTATTTTCTATGTGATTCTTATGCAAGAATCACACTACCCTTAATAAGTGTAGGTCATAGAAATCCAGTAATGTGATTTCTCTATTCTTTCATGAAATTGTTTTGGTTATTTTAATTCTTTTGATGTCTGTGCAAATTTTAGAATCAGTTTGTCTATTTCTACAAAAAATTCTGCTATTTTCTTATTAAAATTACATTGAATCTGCAGATTAATTTGGGAGGTATTAACATCTTAACTATACTGAGTCTTCTAACATATTAGCAAAGCATGTCCATTTATTTGCATCTTTGACTTCTTTAAATGATGTTTTGTGTTTTTAGCATATAGATCCTACAAGTCTTTTGTCATATTTATACTTAAATATTTAACTTTTGGAGCTATTATAAATGGTAATTTTTTTAAATTACAGTTTCCAATTGTTTATTGCTAGTATCTAGAAATAAGATTGATTTTTGTACGGTGACCGGTGACCTTGTATCCTGCAACCTTGCTAAATTGACCTATTAGTTCTAGAGGCTTGTTTTGTAAACCCCTTGGTATTTTCTATACAGATAATCATACTGTCTCTGAAGGGAGATAGTTTTATTTCTTCCTCTCCCGTATGTATGCCTCTTTTTTTCTTGCCTAATTGTGCGAACTAAGTCTTCCATTGTGATGTGGAATAGAAGCGATAAAAATGGATATCCTTGTCTCGCTCCTGATCTCAAGGGGGAAGCATTCATTTTCCCATTAACTCTGGTGTTAGCTGCGGGTTGTTGATGCTCATCAGGTTGAGGAAGTTCCTTATTGTTACTGGTTTGCTGAGTGTTTTTATCATGAAGTTGTTTTGGATTTTGTCAAATGCTTTTTCTTTGCTTCTTTGGAGATAATCATGTGGTTTTTGTTTTGTAGTCTGCTAATATGGTGAAGTACACTGATTCTCAAATGGTGAGCCAGACTTGCATCCTGAGATAAAATCCATGTAGATGTGATTTATTTTGTACATATTGTGGGATTTCATTTGCTAATATTTTGCTGAGAATTTTGGCATCTACTTTCATGGAGGATATTGTTTTTTGTTGTACTGTCATTGTCCCATTTTAAGATCAAGGTAATGCTGATCTTCTACATGAGTTGGGAAGTGTTCTCTCCTTTATTTTCTGTTTCAGATCAGCCACACGCATGTACAGGTTGGGGCTTCACGGAGAGTTTTATGGGATTCTTTCCTCAAGCTCCTTCTCGTCATGACTTCCTCCATTCTCTTCAGCTCCCAGAGTCCCATTTTCCTAGTTCCTGGGTCCAAAATATAGGATTTTATCTTTCACCTTCTGTTTCACACTTCCCATGGTTGGTTCCACTTCCAGAGCGAAGCAGTAAAAGAAAAGAAACCATGGCAGGACTTCCCCTCCACTATCAGGTAAAGTAAATCCCTTTACCCCCATTTCTTTTCACAGAGGGAAGGAATTTTTTTCTCTCCAGGAGTTTTAGGTGCCTGTGCACTGCTGCAGCAGTGTTAGCAGCAGTGACTCACTTTCAGGACTAGGTCTTGCCTCATGGAATGGCCAGGAGAGAAGAAAACAGGTGGTTTTTCCTACTCTCCATCCTCCTTCCCATCCCCCCCATCTTCCTCCTCTGCTTAGAAAGAAGGATTTTCTCCTGGAGCTTGTTCTGACCATTGCCTATAGCACAGCTCCCGAGTTCAGGCTACAGTGGGACTAATCCAGGAGATATAGGAAGAGAAAAAAAGAGGAAAGTTGTTACCCTATGCACCATTCTTCAACTTTTTAATTCCTTCTCCAATCTACCTCCTATTATTTATTTTCAGGGTCCTCAAATAGTTGCTTTGTATATTCTGTCCAGGGTTTTTAGTGCTAAGCTGTAGGAGAGATAGCGTATAGTGTGCTTACTCCATCAACTGAAATTGGAAGTCTGGTCTTTCCTATTTAAAGAAAATTTAATATCTATATTAGGCCTCTTTTAGTGTTCCCATCCATCCTTTTCTTTTCCTTATGATTCATTTGTTAAAGGACTTGGGCCATTTGAGCTGTAATACATTTCCCATACTCTAGATTTTGTGGATTAAGACTCAGGTTTGATCACTTTTGCAAAACTATAGGTGATAGGGTATTCTTTCAATGGGAGGCAAATAATGTCTTGCCTTTTTTTCTATAATCTTTACAGCCATTATATTCAACCTCTAGATCCATTAATTCATTAGTGGGTGCAATGAATGGTAAAAATGACATTATTAACTTCCATAATTTCTTTTTTATTGATTTATTGGAATACGTATAAAGAGAGACACATCCCTCTCTCTGTTATTTGGTTACTTAAGGGTATAGTTATAATAGGGAGGTCAGGATAATGTTTCTCTTTCCTTGCAATTATTATCTTTACCAAAGATCAGATTCTTCCATCTTTGATGAGTGTGATCCTCTTCAAGTTGGCTACTGAATTTTTTTTGATATGACTCTAGTCATCTTTGATAACTTCCTTGCTACCTGATATAGCAAGATATTCCAGGGACTTTTTGTGTATTTCCTACTCCAAATCTAGAATCAGCCATTTCCCCAAGAATCATTGATATCATTCAGTGGGAAGTCAAGTTGTGTTTCAATACCATCATCTAAATGCTAGGGGTGATTATTGCTACTGCGTTGGTCATTGTTTTTAAGGAAGTTTTAGTGTATAGACCTAGAAAAAATATATATGAGATAAAATATCTAATGAGCTCAACTGACATTTTCTATTTAAATTCAAGATTACAGATTTTTTACTCGAACTTTTCTGTATTACATTCGTATCTCCTTTCTTCCACACTAAGAATCCTAGTTCCAAAGAATACTGAGGACAATAGGCTTAGAATACACCATAATTATTTGTTTAAACCACAAAGCATATGCAACAGTCTCATAAAAGCAAGCTAATTCTACCACCACCCATGTAATTACTGAAAATATTTTTTAAAGTTTTCACACTCTCCCCATTTTTCACAATTGTCCAGTATCTACACTGTCAGAGCATATATCCATTACATTACTATATCCTCTTCCTTTTGAGCCTCTTTTAGTCTTAGTTCTAAAAGTAACAGCACACTTAATGTTTGCCAGTATTAACAAATGTCAGTATCTCTCTAGTTATTTTGGTTGTCTGAAGAGCATTTTTCAGTAGATGCTTCAGGAGGAAGTCATATGAATAATATTCCCTGCATTTATGCATGTTTACTAGTTTGTCCTAGTTATGTTTGAAAGTCAGTTTTGCTGGATATAAAATCCTTAGCTCACATTTTTCTTTCTTTAATATTTTATATATATATATATATAATTTATTTTCTGTTGTTATTAGAAGGTCTGACAATAATCCAATTTAATTCCCTGTATAAATTGAGTGTTCTTTTTAGCTAGATGCCCAATGGATTTTTTCCCCTTTTCTTTAAGGTCCAGTAATTTTACTGGAGTAAGCCTGGGTGTTAGTCATTCTAGGTTGATGTTCTCAGGTGTATGGGGTGGCTTTTCCATATATAGTTTCAAAACATTACTATTTCAGCCCTGGCTAACAGCTTGACTGCAGCCTTGCAGTGGACCCAGCTAAGCTGTGCCTAGACTCCTGACCCAAAGAAAACCTTGAAATTCTTTAAGCAGTATAGTTTGTGGTTATTTGTTATAACCACAATTCAGTTATCCTGAATTATAGGATATGAGAGGATTAATGAAATCATGTAAAGTGCTTAACACATTGCCTTACATATATGAGAACTTAATTAATATTAGCTATAATGTAAGTAACAAAATTCAGAATCCCCCCCTCAAATAAGATGAAGGAACATTTTTAGCTTCAGATTTCTAAGAATCTGAATACAATGTTTGATAGAAGAATGATATTGCAGAGGCTCTCGTAAGCTAATGTCCCCACGCAGACACTGTGTAGCAAGCAGGACTCTGTAAAGATGTGATATGATTTTTTAGCTTGAGGAGCCAGAAACTGCCTTTTTTTTTTTTTTTTTTTTTTTTTTGCGGTATGCGGGCCTCTCATTGTTGTGGCGTCTCCCGTTGCGGAGCACAGGCTCCGGACGCGCAGGCTCAGCGGCCGTGGCTCACGGGCCCAGCCGCTCCGCGGCACGTGGGATCCTCCCGGACCGGGGCACGAACTCGCGTCCCCTGCATCGGCAGGTGGACTCTCAACCACTGCGCCACCAGGGAAGCCCCCAGAAACCGCTTTTAAGTTAGCCATAGTCCTTAGAAACCTGGAGCAAAGTAGATCTTCACGAGTACCATGTATTGCCTCCTTACCCCCTGATGGACTGGTCCTATTTTTATATAGTTGGAAGTTGGGATTGATTATGTCTATATGAAGTGCTGAGCATTTAGTCTGCCCCATTGAATCTATCTCACCAGACTGATCCAAGGTCCGAAATCTCCCCCGTGACCTTGCCAAAGATAGCTCAGGTAGCAAACACAGAGTATAGTTTGAACCTTTCTCACTCTGATGACAAAATCCTCAGCATTCTGCTCTACTTGCTTTCACATAGTTTAAGGCAGAAATCAGAACTGTAGTATCATGATGGGGCATATTCTCCCAGCCTATCTTGGAGAAAAACCATACATTTGTTTCAAGCATTTTGCCTGCAGGTCCCCATTGCCAGTCTTAATAGTCCATCCTAGTGATGCTTGACTTCACAACCACATGTGCTCAATTAACTTGAGCTATATTAAACCTGTAGGAATCAATCCCACAGATGCCAGCAAGCTTTGGCCTCTGTTACCTCTTTTGCCCTTAGTCCTATCCTGCTTCTTTGCTCCAACACAAAGAGCCCTCTTGAATGTTTTCCCTGACAGGCTGGCTGGGCTGCAAAGTTGCTACCCACATTCCATAGTCAGGCTGCATTGTCTGGTGCTACGCTCCACTGTTTACTTAGAACAAGGGTGGGGACATTTTTCTGTAGAACGTCACTGACCATGAGAGAAAGTTTTTCAGTGGCTATATAAGTAAAAAGCAGGTAAATATCAAATATAAGGCTCAGCTACTTTGTGTATTTAAAATTGTTAACAAGAAAACAAATGAGAAGAAAACAAATAATAAAAATTATTGTTTCATATCTTGGCTCTTTTTAAAGGAGAGAATGGGAGACAAGTAGAAGGAAGAAAAAAAATAGTGTTGAAAATTTTAAAAATAAGTACTGATGGATGGAGTAAAACTCCAAAGATTTAAGGAGAGCAATTGAATACATACATACACACACATATATATGCATATATATTTAATTGAATACTGTGATGGTTGATTTTTTTTCTATTTATGTGCTGTTTATAAGAAACACATTCAAAATATAAGGATCCAGAAAGGTTGAAATTAAAGGATAGAAAAAGTTACTCTGTAGAAATATCAACTGTATGTTTTCTACGGTGTATAACAAATAACCACAAACTATACTGCTTAAAGAATTTCAGGGTTTTCTTTGGGTCAGGAGTCCAGGCACAGCTTAGCTGGGTCCACTGCAAGGCTACAATCAAGCTGTTAGCCAGGGCTGAGTTCTCATCTGGAGACTTGGGCTGGGGAGGACCTACTTCCAAGCTCCCTCAGGTTGTTAGAAGAATTTATTTCCTTGCAACTAACTGTAGGATTCATGGCAGCCTGTTTCTTCAAAGCTAACAAGAAAGAGACACAGAGAGACAGGAATGGAGAGGCTAGAACAACATCTAAACGGCCTGTGCTAAACATGGACCTCCTAAGAAGGAGGAAGATAAAATCTTGTAAAATTTACCATAACCACAGGAGTGACATCACATGTGCTGGTTAATTTTATGTGTTGACTTGGCTAAGGAATGCCCGAACAGCTGGTAAAACATTATTTCTGGGGGTGTCTCCAGAAGAGATTAGCATTTGAATCAGTAGACTGAAAAAAGGTCAACCCTACTAATGCAGATGGGAATCGTCCAATCCATTGAAGGCCTGAAAAGAACAAAAAAATGGGGAAACGGTGAATTCATTCTCTCTACTTGAGCCAAGACATCTATCTTCTCCTACCCTCAGACACTGGTGCTCTTGCTTCCCAGGTGTTTGGACTTATACCGGGACTTGTACCATAGTCCCCCCGATTCCCAGGCCTTCAGACTCAGACTGAATTACAGCACTGGCTTTCCTGGTCCTCTAGCCTGCAGACAGCAGATCGTGGGACTTCTTGGCCTCCTTAACCATGTAAGCCAATTTCTACAATAAATCTCCCCATATACATATATATCTTATTGACTCTGTTTCTCTGGAGAACTCAAACACAAATATTCAATTATATATATTCAATACATATATTCAAATATATATTCAATTGACTACATATTCATATTTGCATGGCTATAATCTCCCAGATGTCTTGCCTTCTCTGTGATCCTATCACATTTGAATGGAAAACAAATCAAGAGAAACTAAAATCGTCCAGGTCCCCATTAAAGAAGTTGCCAGTGGTCACTTTTGTATGATATAATTGTGTTTGGGTAACCATGGGATAAGGGAAAATACAGGCTCTTGTTATTTGTCTTGTGCTGAGGATTAAATTGAAGTTGAAGAATCAGTTTAGCTCCAAGTCCAAAGTTTCCCCAATCTGGTCCAAAATCATTCCCTCTCTTAATTCCATGTGTACACAGCTGGCCTCAGCATAACCTGAGCAACTACTATCTTGTGCTATTTTGTTCCTTCACTTGTTTGTCTTCTGAATCATCATCACAGCTCTTCCACAGTCCCTGTTCAAAGTAAATATCAGTTACTGAAAGAAATTAATAGGCCACAGAAGCTCCCTTCGACAACAAAGAACATATTATGGTCACGTTTCAGCACCAGGAGGCTGCTAATTCAGACACAGGATGTTTAAACAGCCATTAAAGATGGACCTTGAAGCACTTTTCTTTGAGAAGAAACCATAACACAAAAATATAGGTTTTAAAGTGAATTCACGTAAGACTCAATATATACCATATTTTCTCATGAATGAACCCTTTCATTTTACATTCGTTTCTGAACCATTCATATCATCTTTTTATTTTAACATCTTTTTTGGGGTATAATTGCTTTACAATGGTGTGTTAGTTTCTGCTTTATAACAAAGTGAATCAGCTGTACATATACATATGTTCCCATATCTCTTCCCTCTTGCGTCTCCCTCCCTCCCACCCTCCCATCCCACCCCTCCAGGCGGTCACAAAGCACCAAGCTGATCTCCCTGTGCTATGTGGCTGCTTCCCACTAGCTATCTACCTTACATTTGTTAGTGTATATATATATCCATGCCTCTCTCTCGCCCTGTCACAGCTCACCCTTCCCCCTCCCCATATCCTCAAGTCCGTTCTCCAGTAGGTCTGTGTCTTTATTCCTGTCTTACCGCTAGGTTCTTCATGACATTTTTTTTTCTTAAATTCCATATATATGTGTTAGCATACGGTATTTGTCCTTCTCTTTCTGACTTACTTCACTCTGTGTGACAGACTCTAGGTCTATCCACCTCATTACAAATAGCTCAATTTCGTTTCTTTTTATGGCTGAGTAATATTCCATTGTATATATGTGCCACATCTTCTTTATCCATATCATCTTGACTTGCAATAATTTCATGAGATTCTAGCAGATATACCACTTATTATGGCACTTATATTTGCTGTGAGGGTAAGGGTAGTTAACTGTATTAAAACTATGACGATATTTTACACATATCAAGCAGCTTTAGAATGAGAAGAAAAGCACTCCAGTCATCTGGACTGCAGCCCTGTTCCCTGCATCTGAAGCAGAGTATCATCTGGTCATTTGTCTTTGTGCGGTGGGTTTTTCTGAGATTTAAATTCATATAGTATTTGTGTGGCTATAACCTCTCAGATGTCTTGCCCTCTCATATTGTGATTCTATCACATTTAAATGGAAAGCAAATCAAGGGAAACTAAAATTATCCAGGTCCCCATTACTCGGACATCTATTAGTGCCTCGTCTGGATGTTATATGGAGTGATGCAAATATCCTCTGTGTTTAGGAGGTCCATGTTTAGCACAGGCCATTTGGATGTTGGCTAACAAGAAAATGGCCTTTATGCCACAGGAACAAACTTAAAATAGTTTATTTAACTGGTGCATAGGAATTTTCCACCTAAACCACATTCCCATGGAGAAAGTCTCCCTGGTTACAGTTTTTATTGGTTGGTTTGTTTATATCTGCCCTGTCCCCAAAAGAATTTTAGACAGCTAGTCCCAGCTGTCAGTCTGATATGGTGTCCCATGTATTATTAATAAAAATCCTCCCAGTGATGACTTGAGGATGGAGATAAAGCAAACATTTTGGAGTTTTCTTAGTGCACCATTAAGATATTGCTAAAACCTCACTCTGGCCCTTGCTGTCAGTTTTTTTTTTTTTTTTTTTTTTTTGCGGTACATGGGCCTCTCACTGTTGTGGCCTCTCTCGTTGCGGAGCACAGGCTCCGGACGCGCAGGCTCAGCGGCCGTGGCTCACGGGCCCAGCCGCTCCGCGGCATGTGGAATCTTCCCGGACCAGGGCACGAACCCATGTCCCCTGCATCGGCAGGCGGACTCTCAACCACTGCACCACCAGGGAAGCCCTGCTGTCACTTTTAATACTTTAACCTATGACATAGATTTTTAAATATAGATGCTATTGTTTTCATTTAAATGGCTAGGATTTTATTTTATGTTCACAAGTAATACAAAGCAAAATGATAACACCTGATCTTAATCTGAAAATGGGAAAGTATTGATGGAGGCATTCTAGGTAATTCTGTCTTCTGGGAAGATTCACCCTCAGGGAGACTAAGGAAGCTGAGAAATAAGGAAGACTTATTTACCCAATTAATCAAGACCAGGAAGTGATGACTTAAGTTGTATACACTTTTGTGATAATAGTAGCAGTTTCCACTGATCAAATACATATTCCATACCAGGCACTGTAATAGGCAGGGGCTTTACAAACATTTGTCCTTTACCACGATCCTACTATTATCACCAACCTACAGAAGAGGAAATGGAGGTGAGGGAAGGTGTGGATGCTGCTCAAAGTGATTCAGCAGTGTCAGGCTTCAAACGCAGGTCAGTCTGGCTCCAGGCCTCACCCTTCAGCACGGTGATTCTGCCTCCCATGTGATGCTATGATAACACACACGTGACATCAGGAAGTCCTTGTCTGCTCTTGAGATGGCTGAAAGAAGCTTCATAGATTTCATGTGCACCCACATCATAGCTAATTTTGGCCTTTCTTTGGGATAAGTCTGGAGTAACTGTAACCCTCTGCATAGCCCTGGTTCTAATTTGGATTATCAAATATTTCAAGCCTCTTAGGTAAAGAGACTAGATCACAGACGTTGTCATGCAGGATATGGTTGTCAAACATTTCCCTTGCAGTCATCATTCATTAGCAGAATTAGCAAGATTAGGATGGAAGAGACCGACACTTGGAGGATTTGGTAGAGAAGAGATTTCAGGAACAACAGGGATGAGTGCCGTCTGCCACAGTCCACCCTTTTGGCTCACCGATATTTTTATATACTCACAGTGCGTATTTGTCCCCTCTCCATAAAGATGATCCCAAAGTCCGTCAAGTTATGGCAACAAGCTCAAAGCTCAGTTTCTGAAGCAAATTGAAACCTTAGTTCTTCCTGTCCTGATGCAACGAAGGGAGGTGTGTCAGGGAAGCCACGAAATTCCCTTGGAAAGTAAAACTGCAGGAAGAAAGAAGAGAGAAGTGTTGTAGTAAACTCATACAATTTTAGCAGAGCAAAGAGAAAAAAGAGAGGGGAGAGAGAGTGGAAGGAAGATGACACCTGGAGCAGAATATGCTGAAGAGGGGTCTTCAGGCACCATAGACCCTCATCAGGAGGAACTCTACATCTGCAGACAAAATTGGAAAATAAGGGACATTGTTGTTCCAGAAAATGTGTTTTGATATATTAACCCAGAAATAGTAACTCTTTATTCTATACTTAAGTTCTTAGACTCCTTCCTATGCAAATGAGAATCTCCTTAAGATTAAAGGATAGATCAGCATGGAAGTGTATTGTAGCAACTGCTGGTTCCATCCAAACTTCTCCGTTATTGGCAGGACCCTTACTTTTTTGTTTGGGTATCCTTCCCTCCTCTTTGTGACGCATGAATAAATATTTATGAGCCTCAGACAATCATGGTGGTCCAGTCCCCCTTGCCAATGATTATTTAAGGTGTGCATGTCACTCAGTTCTGGCTAAATGAGACATGGGATAAATCTGCTGGGAGGGGCCTATGGAAAAAAAATGTTTCCTTAAATAGAAGAAATTGTCCCTCTTCCACTCCATTTTGTAGTAGTATCTGGATGTAATACTTCGAACAGAAGCAACGATCTTCTGACCCAGAGGAGGCTAGCCAAAGTCAAGGTTGACCCTCTGAGGAAGACAGGGCAGAAAGGCAGAAGGAATGACATAATCTAACCACTGAGTTAACTGGACCTTAGATCTTCCCTATCCAAGAACTTCTTGCTATGTGAAGTACTATATCTCATTAATGTTTAAGCCATTTGAGTTGGCATTCAGTTGGTAGCAGGATTTGTTTTAGGCAGTTGTGGTAAGACACACAGACATGGAGATGGTCACCAGAGAGGAGGAAGTTTTCATTATACTCACAGTCTCCTAGAAACAGGAGGCACAGCGTGCCAGAAAGAGCCACACAGGAAGCACTGAGGTAAGACGAGTGGGCAGAGAGAAAGAGAGAGAGGGAAACAGTTGGCAGGAGCCTTTATTGTGGTTTCTGAGGGAAATAATGGGCTTGGTAAGGAAGCAGGCTTAGGACTGGCTAGATTGAATAATTTCTGTGGGCTCTGGGGCATAGGGGCTGTCCCTACTCATCTGGTATCTGGCCCTGGGGTAATTAGGACAGGGTGAGAGTGGCCCAGAGTACAGTCCCCAGCCTTAGGAAGTTTCCAGCATCCTTGATGAAACATAACTAATATGCATGAAACAGAGAACAACAAAATAGTGTCTAATTGAGCAAGGAGCAAATTATAGGCTTTAGAAAAAGGAAAAATTAATGTGGACTACCATTATTCATGAAGCTGTGACAGGAAACCTTGCACCTAAAAGGGTTTTAAATAAGTTTACGCCAAAGTATATCCATCAGTTCCTATTTTATCTTTTAGTGCCTTCGTTTTCACATTTGAAAAACTGGAGGTAACACTTATCCTTTCTCATAGAGGGAAAGGATGATTACCAAGGGAGATCCTTGGGATAAAGGTGCCAGGATGCAGAGATACCTGAAGGAAGAACATTATCTTGTTAACCAAATAGAAAAGGCAAGAAAATAAGAGATAGGCATCAAAACCTGAAGAAACTGCATCCATTAACATAACCTGGACTTGCCCAAAGGCACAATATTGAATGCTTCTGGTATGGTGTTTCTCCAGCATCGTGTTGGCCAGAACTTACCATGTAGATCCCTTTTACCACATTTCTAATTATTTGGCAAACTTTGGAATCTTCAACGAGAGAAAGCAGTTATCTAGTGCCAGGGACTATTTCAAGACCTTTTGGGACATATCAATACACTTAATCCTCTTGAAACAATTCTGTGTGGTAAGCATTATTATTATCACCCTGTTTTACTGATAAGGAAACTTACGCACAGAGAAATAGCTTGCCCAAAGTGTCACAGCTTGCAAATGGAGTAGTGGTTTTGAATCAAGATAGTCTAACTGGAGCTCATGCACTTAACCTCCAAGTGGTAAAAAATCTCCCAGCACAACATTGTGAGGCTTTGTAACTGGTTGGTACTTCAAAGCAAAGGAAGAGCCAGCATAAAGCTCCTATTATTATTATTAATATTAATTAATATTGTACAGGAGGTGTCCACAGATTGCAATTTCACTGGCAGACCAGGGAGGGTAATGGGGCCACCTTTACCATCTAGGCACCCTATTAATGATTCTGCATACCGCCTAGTGTGGAGGCCATGGTGGAGAGGGGTGGGCAACAGAGAAACAAAAGATGATGGCAGGAGGAGGGATGTGGAAGTGGGACAGCTGGAATGGATGCAAAGTGGGGAAAAGGTTGGAAAGCAGGGCAGCATCTTAGGCAGTCAGGGCTCATTCTGTTATTGAAATAAAATTTCCTGGCAATAAATTATCTGAGTATCTCAGGTCTTTTGTCTATGTTGAAATGTTAATGCAATGAACCACATGAGTGTGATTTCAAAATTGGCGGGCCAGCAGCACAAACTGGGAAGTCTTTTGCTTAATTTAAACCTCTAAGACAATGAGATTTGACCAGGGTGAGTTTGTGATCGTTGGCATGTTTACAAAGTCACAGTCTGGGTATTTTTCTTCTGGACACAGTTTATCCAGTTGGCAGGTACTACTATTGTAAACACTGGGGTAGACACTCTGGTAGATGCTGGGGAAATAGATGGAGATGTTCAGCCCCTGCCCTCAAGGATCTCACAGTCTAGTGAACAGTCATACCGATCGTTGATCGATGACGATGCAGCACGTGTGACAAGAGATGGCACAAGCTGCCAAAGAGGCACAGGGGGGAAAAGCCTGACTATTCAAGGAAGTTTCCGGGAAGAAATGTCATGGCTGACTATCGCAAAAAGACTTGGAGTCTTCCAGATGGAAGGGAAGGATGAGGAAGGACGTTCCTGGCAGAAGGGATAGGTGGGCAAAGGATGCAACTATGAGAGAGCATGATGAATTCCTGCCCTTAGAAGATGGTATTTTTTTTCCAACTTAGCATACATTTATTATCTCACAGTTAGGACTCCACAGTCAGGAGTCTGAGCATGGTGTAACTGGGTTATCTGTTTCAGAGTCTCTCACTGGGCTGCCTTCAAGGTGTTGGCCAGTGGTGGGGTCTGATTTTAAGGCCTGACCTGGGAAGGATCCACTTCCAAGCTCATGGGGTTTTTGGCAGGATTCAGTTCCTTGCAGGCTGTTGGTCTGGCAGCCTCAGTTCCTTGCTGACTGTTGGCCAAGGGCTGTCTTGAGTTCCTGAGGCCACGAGAGCTTCCCCAGCCCAGCAGCTTGCTTCATCAAAGACAGCAGCGGAGAGTCCGCCAGCAACTTGGAGCATCTTATGTTGCTCAGTCCAGAAGGGTCACCCGTCATCTTGCTGGATGTCATTGATTAGAGGCCGGTTACTAGACCAGCTCACACTCGAGGAGAGAAGATTACACAAAAGCAAGTGTACTGGAAGGTGGGGATTTGAGGCAGGAGCAGCTTAGGAGTCTCCCTGCCACAGAGAGGCCATTCCATGTCTAGAAGGAGACTGGTAACTTTCTATCCATATGCCCTGCATTGTAAAATACCCTCCCAATTGAAAAACATGATAGAAAATTCTGGCTGGATCTATAACAACCTCCTAATTTGCTTTTTTTCCCCCCCACCTATCTTCTCAGTCACTGCAGGGAATTTGTGCACCTCTCTTGTACCCCTGAAACCAAGCCCCTTCCTGGGATGACAATGTCACTGGCTCCCAGTCTCCTATCTCCTAAATTGTTCCCTAATCTGATTACTACTATATTATTAGACTCCATTATCATATTACCCTTTTTAGCATATAGATAGAATTTTGGGTTTCCCTAAATGCTTAAAATAATTTTTACCCTTTTAAACACTCTTTAAATGCTTTTTCAGTGTTACTCATTACCGGTGAGATTTAGTCACCTCTGGCTCTTTTCAAAGGGCATAGCATTAAGGAGATAACAGGTTTTGACAAGTTATTAAAGAAGGGTTAAGTCCACAGATTTCATCATCATTCCTGGCACAGAGTTTGAGGTAATATTTCCTTTTTATTTTGTTACATGGGCTTTAGCACTAATCCCCCACCTGCCACCATCACCCAAGGACCTTACTATGTGAGAGCTTCAGTGACAATACATGGCTTGTGAGTTGCCTGAAAGAGATCAGAGAGTATCTTAGAAACAAAGTAGAATGTGTCTCTCTCTGATCACTCTAACCAGAAATGGAAAAGAACACCGAACCAAAAATAGTAGCACCATTTACTCTGACAGAATAGGAAACTAGCAGCTTCTGCTTGTGAGTTTTAGCCTTTCAAGCAAGCAACACCTCTGTGACTCCTTCTACTCATCTGTCAAACAGCAAGGATGATATAAATGCAAATGTATTTCCCTAAACAGCGTCCAGAATTAGTACAATGTCGAGCCCAGTTTGCACAGCTCTGAATTTTACCACAAGAAAGGCCCCAAATAGCTGAGCAATCCACCAGCCAAATGGCAGGCCAGGGTTGCCACGGGTTTTAATAAAATTCTATTTATAGCCAGCATCTGGAGCCACATTCACAATTGCCTCTTAAATAAAAGAAATACAGGATTGTTGTATGCATCATTTAGAACACAGTTTAACAGAACATTCTAACACAGAAATGAACAATCTTGAAGAACAATCTTTAGATGTATGTGGGAAGGTAGAAAAATCACATGCTTTGGAGTCCAAAAATATGGTTCCTAATCTCCACTTGGCTTCTATGGGACTCCCACACCCACTATAGCCTAAGTCATTAGTTCTCAAACTTTTTCACACGGGAACCCTTATCTGCAAAGGGGAGCAAGCAAGTCACTTAGGAATTTGAGGGAGGGCCTGGAGAAACTTCTTGAAATCATAATATCCTGTTTAAAATACTCCGATTTACATGGACATAGAGAACCATTGCCGGGGGGAGGGTGTTGGGGAAGGGATGGAGTGAGAGATTGGGGTTTGCAGATGTAAGCTTTTATATATAGACTGGACAAACATCAAGGCCCTACTGTATAGCACAGAGAACTATATTCAATATCCTATGATAAACCATAATGGAAAAGAATATTTTAAAAAGGATGTATATATGTATAACTGAATCAGTTTGCTGTACAGCAGAAATTAGCACAATATTGTAAATCACCTATACTTCAATTAAAAAAAATTTTTTTAAATACTCCGATTTTCTATAAAAATCTATTTGAACTTTGTGTTCGAATCCATTTTATATGTGTTCTTGGTTTTAAATAAAAATGCTTTAAATTAATTATTGTCATGTAAATTTACCTTCCGAAAGTTGGGCCATGTTTATCATGCGGCTTTGAGTGGCCACTGTGGCACATTGCTATGTATGTCGGGGAAGGTGGGGAGGGGTATGTACTCCCTGATTTTGAACATTTCAGTCAAAGTGATTATACAAATGAGAGAATTGATATCACTATAAACTCATGGTTTCCAACCTCAAGTGGACACCTGACATAGCCCATCTGTACAGTGACTGACTCATTGTGTCCCCACTTTCACAGCTCTGATTCCTCCCCCCCCCCCGCCCCGCAACCATCCTCCTCCAATTCTCCTTTCAGGCTTTACCTTAGGTAGTAATCACTCAGAAGCATTTGACACAGTGGATTACTCCCTCCTTCTTGAAAGATCCTCTTTTCTTGGCTTCCATGATACCACTTTCTCCTAGCTTTTCTTAAACACATCTGGCAGCTCCTTCAGAGTCACTTTTGCATGAATCCATTTCCTGCCTGTCTTCTGAATACTGGGGTCTTCCTGGGATCACTTTTCTGCCCTCTTCTCTTTCAACCCTGTTTTGCTAGGCAACTTCATCTACTCTCGGGGTTTGTGCAGATGATCCCCAAAATTGAATATGCTCCCACCTTCCTTCTGAGCTCTAACCTTATATCCCCTTTGGATGGTTTCCTGACCTCCCAAATTATCGTGTCTAAAATCGAACACTTTATCTCTGTCCCTCTTCCTGCCTCCCCCAACTCAGTAAATGTCACCCATCCACCCTGTCACGTGCCCAGTATTTGGGGAGGTCATCACTGATGCCTCATTCTCCCTTAACCGTAACATCGAAGACAACGGTAGATCTAGTCTCACTCAAACTACAGAGGGAATCTGTTTACTTCTCTCCATCTTCACTACTAGGCATTCATTGTTTATCACCGGCGGACCATAACAGCCTCCTAATAATTCTCCCTGCTTTAACTCTTGTTCCCTTTCAATTTTTTCTCGAAATAGAAACCAGACTGATCTTACAAAAATATAATTGCATTCATGTCAATCCTCTGTACAAAACCCTTCAACACTTACTATTGCACTTAGAATGAAATCCCAAACCCTTGACATGGCCTAGAGGGCACTTTGCACTCAATGGCACCAGCCTCTCTCTCTCTAGTCCAGTATAACTTGGTGTCAGCCTGGAATGTTCTTCTCCAGGTTTTT
Source organism: Delphinapterus leucas (assembly GCF_059928025.1). NCBI lineage: Eukaryota > Metazoa > Chordata > Mammalia > Artiodactyla > Monodontidae > Delphinapterus > Delphinapterus leucas. The sequence goes on from NC_143138.1 coordinate 13,217,139, forward strand.
GTTTGTTTGTCTCTCCCCTCAAGCCTCAGGTTAAGTGTCTAACCCCCACTCCCATCTCATTATATGATCTCACACTAACTTGTACTTTCCTTTATATCGTTGTGATTAGATGTTGGTCTGATCATTAACTCATTATCTGTATCCTCACCAGACCCTGAGTTCCTGGGGGCAGGGGTCATGTCTGTATTATTATTGTTGTTATATTATTATTATTCTCTCCAGTATACCTCAATGCCTTGACCCTATTAGGAACTCACTACGCCCGTGTTACATACTGTGGGCACACAAAGAATATGATTGGTGACCCCGTTCCTCACTGAGAAGGCTGCACAGTCCTGTGGGGTTCCTAGTAGATGGGACTCAGGATCTCTGGGGTCCGAGCCTGTTTCTAGGAGAATGGTGCTGGATGATCCACTTTTCATGTCGCTGGGCTTCATTTTTCTTATCTGGAAGTTTCCCTGCTCCTGTCTATGCCCACCCCCAACCCACCCCATGATTCCCATCACAATCCCTTTTAAGGCTAAGATTTCTTTCTGTGGGGGAAGGTAGCAGAGGGGAATAAAGTTTTCCCCGCAGAGCCTGCCCAGCTGTACTGCCCAGCTGCATAGGCTGATTACTATTGTTACTTTAAAGTAGAAATGTAATTAGTGTATTCGTTCTTAATTGCATCGTTGACCATGAGTAGCACAAAATCCATTCACCTAAGATTATCCTTGGAGATGTTTTGGACACAATAAAGGCAAGCTTATTATTACTCCAGCATCGCTGTGGTTTTACTGCCCCCTGGTGGCGACGTTAATTACTTAGCCCTGCACGTTTGAAGATGCTGCTGTTTAAACCGGGGTCCACAGATTTTCCCCTGGAGATCATGGTATTCCCTTCTCTTCGAGGAAAACTAGAGACAAAGGGCGTGAGGGCATTCTCTTGATGAAAACTTCTGTGTCGGCTCCACATGCATTTTTTTCCTTAAGGGCGATTGCTCCCTCCCTTTTATGTCCCTTCCCCCAGGAGACGTTTTTGTCCCTTCTGAGTCGCCGTCCAGGAAGGCAACCACCAGAGCGATTAGCCATTTGGTCTCAAAGAACAACTGCTTGGGGACCCCCATTTTAGAGAACAATATTCAATCCGATAGGAGCTCGCTTTCACGCGGGACTTAGATGTTCAGGCAGCAAATTGTTTCAAATGTATAGAATAATAGAAGAACTACCAACAATCAGACATCTGAGGTTATGTATAACAGCTGCATACAATAGTTGCATTCTAGGGAAGTGTCACCTGTACACGTTTTCATGATTCCAAATGCATTTTCACTCTTCAAATCAGAAGCTTACCCAAGAGACACAAGTCAGCTACTCACAATTGTACATCCCTTTTTTAGCCTTCGAGATGAAGTAGGGAAAAGGTCGATACGGGGAATGTTTCTAATTGATAGAAAGTGCTTTAACAGAGTTAAAATATATATATATATATATCTTCAGAGATGACTGCATTTATCGTTAAAGGAAACAATTCAATAAGAAGTGACTGTTCAAAAAGGAGAGCTAGCAGTGGAAACGCAGTTTTCCCTGCTATCTGCATTCCCATTATTTTCTCTGTAGCACTGGATTTAGAATCAGACAGTTCTGGGTCTGAATCTTGACTCCTTCCTTACCAGTTGTGCTACTTTAGGTAAGTGACTTAAGATTTCTAAGCCTCGGGATCTTCTCATCATCTACAAGATGGGTATAATGATACCCACCTCATACACTTGTTGTGAAGTTCGAATGTAATATTATATGTAAAGTACTATGCAAAATGCCAGGCACATATTAGGCATTCAAGAAACAGTAGCTATTACCATAACTGTAATTATTCTTGAGGTTATTCAGAAGGGTATGAATGATCTTGAGGGGAAAAAAATAACATAAAGCCAATCAAAGCTAATCGTTTGCATTCAGGAGCAATATTTAATCTCTTTTAAGAAGAGAATCTCTTTTAGGAGATATTATGAATAACAAATACTTGACAAATACTATTCATTTTCTACACATTTCTTCCTGTCTCCCTGGGGCAGGCAGAACTCTAAGATGGCCCCTAATATCCCAGGACCCTAGTGTATACCCCCTGTATAATCCCATCTCCTTGAATGTAGGTAGACCCTGTAATTATGATGGGGTGTCACAGTCATGGTCAGGTTAAATTATATGGCAAAGGTGAAGGCGTTTCACCTAAGGTTCCACACTAGTTTATTTTGAGTTAATCAGAAGGAGATTATCCTGGATGGGCCTAACCAAATCAGGTGAGCCTTGTTTTGTTAAGCAATTGATTTTATTTTTTTAATTTATTTTTTATTGAAGTAAAGTTGAATTACAATGTTGTGTTAATTACTGCTGTACAGCAAAGTGACTCAGTTATACATATATATACATTCTTTTTCTATTATGGTTTATCACAGGATATTGAATATAGTTCCCTGTGCTATACAGTAGGACCTTGTTTATGCATCCTATATATACCAGTTTGCATCTGCTAATCCCAAATTCCCAATCCATCCCTTTCCCACCCCTCTCTCCCTTGGCAACCAGGTGAGTCCTTTAAAGGAGAGTCTGCAGGTCAAAGATAAAAAGAAATAGAGAATCTCTCCTTTTTGTCTTGAAGAAGCAATCCTCAATGAGTTCCACAGATGCAAGAAAATAAATTCTGCCAATAACTACGTGAGTTTGGAAAAGGATCCTGAGTCCCAGCTGAGACCCCAGCCAACACCTTTATTGCAGCTTGTGAAATCCTGAACAGAAGGCCTGGACTCCTGACCTATGGAAACTCTGAGATAATAAATGTGTGCTGGGCTTCCCTGGTGGCGCAGTGGTTGAGAGTCCGTCTGCCGATGCAGGGGATACAGGTTCATGCCCCGGTCTGGGAAGATCCCATGTGCTGCGGAGCGGCTGGGCCTGTGAGCCATGGCCGCTGAGCCTGCGCGTCCGGAGCCTGTGCTCCGCAATGGGAGAGACCACAACAGTGGCAACTAAATTTGTAAAGATTTGTTACGCAGCTATAGAAAACTAATACACTCCCCAATTACTGTTACAAGTAATTACTATTACTTATTACTCCCCCCAAATCCTACCATAATATTTACTGGTGTTTTAATTTCCCAAAGAATTGGGAAAAGAGACTAGATGTCAAGACTCTTTCTTTCAGTTATTTGATTGCTTCTTTGACTCATGGGTCATTTAGAAGAAAGCTTTTTAGTTTCCAAATATTTAGGAGTTTATTCAGAGATCGTGTCATTGGTTTTTTAATAATATTTCCAGTATATTTTTCCATTTCTCCCCTCCTGGGCTTTGTGCTATTATCATTGTCATACATTGTATCACATAGGTCATAAACCCCATACTATGTTGTTATTATTTTTGTTTAAACAATCAATTATCTTTTAAAAAGATTTAAATAGTAGGAAACATTCCTTTCTATTCATGCATAGTAGTTACTGTTTCCAGTGCTCTTCATACTTTTGTGTAGATCCATATTTCCATCTTCTATCATTTTTCTTCTGCCTGTAGGACTTCCTTTTCCATTTCTGTATATAAGTCTGCTGGTGATAAATTCTTTCAATTTGTGTATATCTGGACAAGTATGTTTTGCCTTTGTTTTTGAAAGATATGTTCACAGGTTATAAAATTATAACTTGCCCCCCCTTTTTCTTTCAGTATTTTAAGATGCTATTTTATAGTTCCTCTGTACATGGCAAATTTTCTTTGTCTGCTATTAAGATATTCCCTTCATCACTGGTTTTGATTGGCTGATTATGATGTACTTTGGTGTAGTTTTCTTTATGTTTCTTGTGCAGCAGATTTCTTGAGCATCTTGGATCTATGGATTTATAGTTTTTATCAAATTTGGAATTTTTTTGTTCATTATTTTTTCAAATACTTTTCCTATCCCTCCACTCCTCTTCAATGGGAACTCCAACTACAGATATTTTAGGCTGTATGAAGTTGGCCTTCAGTTCACTGATATTCTGTTCATTTTTGGTTTTAGTCTTTTTTCTCTGTGTGTTTCACCTGGGATAGCTTCTACTGCTATGTCTTCAGGTTCACTAGTCTTTTCTTCTGCAATGTCTAACTGGTCATTGCAATGGACTAAATGTTTGTGTCCCTTCAAAAATTCATATGTTGAAATCCTAACCCCCAACATGATTGTATTGGAGGTGGAGCCCTCACAAGTTGGATTAGTGCCCTTATAAAAGGGACCTCAGAGAGCTCTCTCATCCTCTTTCCACTATGTGAGAATACAGTGAGAAGTCTGCCACCGGAAGAGGGCTCTTCTCAGAACTCAACCATGCTGGCACCCTGGTCTCAGACTTCTAGCCTCCAGAACTGGGAGAAATAAACATCTTGGTTATAAGACATCCAGTCTATAGTACTTTGTTATAGCATCCTGACTGGATTAAGACTGTCATTAATCCCATTCAGGTTATTTTTTTTAAATCTCAGACATTGAAGTTTTCATCTCCAAAAGTTAGTTTGAGTCTTTTAAAAAATATTTCCTGGCTCTAATCTTAACATGCTTAATCTTTCCTTTAGCTCTTTGAAGATATAGAACACAGTAATCATAAGTTTTAATGCCCTTGTCTGCTAATTCCAACATCTGTTTTAGTTCTGGGTCTGTTTTGGTTGGCTTATTTTTCTCCTAATTGTGGATCGTATCTTCCTGTTTCTTTGTATGCCTGGTCCATTTTTTTAATTAGAATTCTGATATTATCAATTTTATCTTGTTGGGTCCTGGATAGCTTTGAGTCTCTATAAATATTCCTAAACTCTGGGGTGCAGTTCCATTACTTGCACGCAGTTTCAGATTTTGCTTTTATGATTTGTTAGGTGGGGCCATAGTGATGCTTAGTGAAGGGCTAATTTTTTTCCCACTACTAAGGACAAGTATTTAGTACCTTCTGAGTACTCCAACCTATGCCTACTGAGGTTTTCTAGTCTGACTGGTGAGAACAGGCACTGTAAGAGCTCAGAGTTCCATTCCCTCTAATCCTTTTGGGTGGTTCTTTCCCCAGCCTTGAGTAGTTTTCTCACATGCCTGTGTTGATCAGTCCTCCGCTGAGTACTCAAGGGGACACTCTGCAGTCCACAGAGTTCTCTCTGTCTCCTCTCAGGTACTTTGCCCTGCAAACTCTTGCCACCTTTTCCCTCCCTGGACTCCCAGCATCTTCTCCTCAATTCAAGGTCTCTGCTGGCTGTTTGGGGTTTTCCTTCCCTGTACCATCATCTGGAATCTTTCTCAAGGCAGTTAGATAAAGGTAATCATAGGCTCACTCTATTTGCTTTCCATCTCTCAGGGACCACTGTCCTTCATTGCCTGGTGTCCACTGTCTTAAAAGCCATTGTTTCACATATTTTGTTTTTAATTGTTTCTAGTGGGAGGGTAAGTCTGCTTCTTATTACTCAATCTTGATTGGAAGTCTACCTGAATCATGTTACATCAGGGGAAAGGGAAGAAGGTTGGAGGCATCACTTAACCAAATTTTTGATGCTGTCAAGATATATAATAATCATAAAACAGATAATTTTTAAAAAATATATAACAGATTGAGGAAAGAGGACAGGGGAGATGTCTCTTTTTTTCCTCTTGCGGCAACTTTGAAGCATTCTTTGCTTTTTTTCCCTAACAGAATGGGAAATAAAAGAATTTTTATATTGTTGCTAAATTGAATTCAACCCAAGCTAAATGTATTGTATAAGAGGATAACAAGCGGAATATTCCCCTCTAGCAGTTTGAAGGGATATCACATGTGCTCTGAACAACTGAAAGTACAATTTTACTGCATCGTGTGGTGTACTTTGAAAGTAAGATTCTCCCTCCTAGGTGAGCATCACTGCTAATATTACTGCAAATATCTGTTACTGTCGCCCTTTCTGCACTTAGCTGGTAAATAGTCAGCCTAATTAATAGTCAGCTGGGATTCACTCCGGAGGGGGAATAAGAATAAACTCAGCAGGAAAGTTGTAGGCTTGCCCACTACGGACAGTTCTTCAGTTCTTTTAATTCTTCAGATACTGCACTGAAAGAGATTGATGGATCCATTAGTGATAAATCCTGTCAGGAGAGAAGCATGTTCCCTGCTGCAGTGCTTCTGGAGCACATCACTGTCCGGGCATAATCTTGGGGTCCCCGTCAGAGTCCCCACTGCCTGTTGGTAAAGTAAAAATACATTTGGAAAAAAAAAGGAGGATTTTTGTCATGAAATACAGTATGATCCTCTGCTGAGTGCTGTAGAAACTCTGCTAAGGGAAGAAGAAACAGTGGGATTCATGCAGGCGACGTGGACTTAGGATCACTGGGTGTAACCATATCGTGGGCCCATAGGTTGATAAATGAGCCCCTTTCTGACCCTCACACACCTTATACAATGAGTATAATAATACACAACCTCCCCAAGAACAAGAAGGAGATGGTACTACTTCTCTTGGGGTTCCATCCAGTCCTATGAGCAATGATTCTGACATTAGTTGCCTCACTGACCTGGACCCTATATTCTCCTAACTCCCAGGCAGCCACACTGGCCTCCACCCTCTCCCTTGCACGGTCTAAGCATGCTCTGGTGCAGGACATTCTTGCTTGCTGTTCTCTCTGCTTAGAAAACGCCGTCTCCCTCCATCCACAAAGGTTATTTCCTCTCTACCTCTCCTGACCCCTAATCTAAAATTATAGCTCCCGCCCACATCCCAGTTACTTTCTATCCTTTTCTGAGCTTTATTCTCCTGCACAGCACTTTTCACCACCTCCCAGGGTATCCGTCTACTCTTTTGTTTATTCCATTGCTGCTCTAGACTCTAAGCTCTTTGAAGGCAGGGACTTTGTTTTGGCCCCTCCTGTACCCTCAGCACCTGGAACGGTGCCTGGTGCACAGTAGGAGCTCACTAAATATTTGTTGAGTGAATAAATAAGCAAACATGTAGAACAAATGGCAGGCTACAAAAGTATGTGTGGATGACAAGAAGATTGGCTTGGTTAGGTGGAAGTAACAAATGATGCTTGGCCATAAATTAAAATTCAATACATCAGACAATCAGAGATTTCATGGGCGCCTATAGGTATGGTGTCAGCTGGGGTGCCTGAGGGGCAATCTAGGAAGGTGATGAAGGATTCATGAGAAAAATGAGGCAGGTTGGGTCTGAAACACTTCCCCAAGAACTAGTAAGAAGAGCCTCTGGAAGGACAGGGGCGGCCGTCATCCCGTAGCTGGCTGATGTACACTCCATGGAGAGTGGAACAGCACAGGCTTTTTTTGACCCACACAGTTACTTTACTAGCACCTGAAATTGTGGTGGCAGGTACCTCACCACGTGCAAAAAGTGACCATCAGCTACCACTCAAGAGCATTCACAAAACTGAGCTGGAGTTTAGCATTAGCCCTCGAGCTGGCATTCTGAACACGGACCTTTTTTTTTTAAGAATGAATGACATTTTTTCATTCTAGGTCCACAGTCTCTGCATGACCCTTCTACTCTTAATAGTTGTCCCTACAAGAATTCCCCCTGCTGACACCTGGCTGAAAGGTAGGGCTAAAGCAGATGTTATCACACACCAACTCTGAGCTCAGCAGAGCACCTGACACTTAGTAGGTGCTCAATCCATGTTTGGGGAATTAAATGGAAGGGAGCTATTTCTGCAAACAAGGACACTGGTGCCACCTGGTATGGGGATGAAGCCCATTCAGGCACAGGGAATTGAAGAACTGAGTTCCTCTTTCCCACCGGAGGCTGGTCCAGAGCATACTCGAGACTCACATACACTTCTCTGTTTGGGAAAGTTGTCCTAACCTTTCCCCTTCATAAAAAAATCTTTGTCTCTCTCTGTTTCCTTATTGTCTCTCTCTCTCTGTCTCCCTCCGCCATCCCTGACTCTCAAAAAGAGTACTTGTACCTGAATTTCAGTCTTCACAGAGAGAGAGAAATCAGTAACAGCCTCCCTGTGATGAATCTCCTGGAGAGACTCAACAGACTTTTGAGGGGAGAAGAGCTGTAATTTCCCTCCAAGTAATTCGGACTATCAGGCCCTCACCACAGCTTGTTCCGAAAGAGAGCACGGAGCAGGCAGCTCGCTGGGGCTGCTATAATTGTAGAGCCTGATCAAAGACAAGACAGAGGGAAGGAGAGCGAAGCAGGGAATCATGGGGCTTGTGTGAACCCCACCCGCTCAGAAGGGGGCTTCTCCAGAAGAAAGAAAATTGGCAGCGTCCACTGTGAAAAGGGCAATGCTTGCTTTCGGTTGGTGGTAAATGACAAGTGATATTTGCACTCCTTTTTAAAAATTATTATTTTCCTAGAGCTTTGGGTCCTGATGCATGAGGGCTAGAGGGCAGTTGAACTGTCCTTGTGGGTCTAAAAATGAGATGTAAGCAAGCTTGTGGTTAAAAAAAAAAACCTAAAAAACTAATCTTGTTCAAAAGCTAGATTATCCAACAAAAATTGTTTTCTTCACTTGCAGTGATGTTAGTTTGATAAAGCTGTGGACTTTCATCAGAGTTTAGAATTTTACAACTTTACAATAAAAAAAAAATAGGTCAACCCTAAATGTCAAAATATAGTCTAAATCGTCTTAGCTGCCTTGAATTTTGTAATTACTGTGGGTGAGTGAAGCGTTTTCCATGCCTATATATATATTTAGTTACTTATATATTAAATATATGTATTAGGACGATTAAATATATAACCCAATAACCCTAGGAGGTAGGTATTATTGCTATCTCCTATTTTAAAGATGAGTGCACTGAGATTTAGGAAGGTGAAATAATTTCCCAAGGTCAAAGGTTGATCTTCTCTGAAGCCCAGATTCTTCTCCCCTCTGCTCTTTGCAATGTGGCAAGCATTCCTATGCATATGAATAACTCCAAATGCTTCTTTAAAATGCAGATTCTGGGGCACCCATCTCAGAGATTCTGATCCAATGCGTTTGTTCGTATTGCTGGGAATCTGCATTTATGACAACATGCAGAGGTTATTCTGAAACAGATGCTACAGTACCTCACTTTGAGAATAGGTGCTCCAGGGGCTATTAAATATTCAGCATCCTCCTAGTCAAGTCCTTTTATTACAAGAGTGAGGCGCTGACCCCCAGAGGTTAAACAACTTCCTGGAGGCCAGTCCACTACCGAGCCAGCTGGCCCAGCATTCTTTCCACCACATTCCAGTGGAGAAAAAATTCAAGTCTCTTAGAAAGCTTTGTTCTCCCCCTAGTCTTTCAGTTCTGCAAGCAGCCAAACTCCCCTAGAGTATCAAACAATATGTTCAAGGCCAGAGCGGAAAAATCACACCACTCATTCTAAAAGGCTCAGTGCTGCGTGCCCACGTACTGCCAAAATTAGAAGCGGTGAAAATCACTTAAATATTACTTTTCTTTAATTGTGAGAATATCAGTGTGTGAAAATTGCCATGTGTAACCTTAAGAGTTGTTACAGCTTTCTAAAAAGCGAGTCTGCCTTTCCAACTGCCATTCAGGGAGGACTGGTTCCCCTCTTACACACCCCCATTAAGCCCTCAGCGCAGTCTTAGACCCACGTAAGACCTAAAGGTGGCTCAGAACTGGTTCTTAAGGGTCGATGTAAATGGAAGGCTTATAATTCTATGAGATTATCATGGCTACACTTCCTGTGAAGCTGCCATTCACTGAGGTATTCCTCTGAGATTGGCATTTTCTCTCTGTATTTACCCAGTTTGTGTTGAATGAGCCGACATCCAGATTGGTGGCTTAATGCCAAGGTTTGGTAAACAATTGTTCCCCTGTTTGTGGGCTTATTCATTTATTTCTGGGTGTTCTCTGCCAGAATCTGTCCTATCAAGTCCCTTAGAGGGAGGCCTAAAATACGCTTGCACTCTGCATTTTAGGCAACTCCATTAATTCATCGCTGGTGTCACGGCAAGCTTTCGCACAGGGATTGCAAAAATCTTGATTATGCAAATGTGTTGTTGTGTATTTCTTAACAATACGCTGGTACAACTTGCCTTGACTCATAGTAGTTTTATCACACAACCGTTCACAGACAGATCCATGAGGTTTCTAAGTGTGCTTGGTTCTGTTACTGTGGCAACCTGCCCCATTGGATTACTCAGCTATAAACTTCACATCTGAGCGACACAATGTGTGCGTGAAGGGGAGGACTGTTTTCAAGAAATACAATGTTTGGGTTGAAGCGTCTGACAAAGGGACGTGAAGAACCAGAACAATATGGGGTTTTTAAATTAGGTCTTTAAATTCAAGATGACACTTGAAATACTACCCTCTTTCTTGCAATCTGGTGCTCTTTTTTCTTTTTCCAGAAACGACAAGCGTCCCTGCGCTAAGTCTCAGGATGCAAAACAGCTGAGCGGCACAGGGAAGTTTTGTTCGCTACTCCATAGCCATCCTGTTGAACAGGGCACTCGATCGAAGCAGGGGAGGGTTTTAGCAGTTGAATGAAGCCACTTAACAAAATGTTTCATGGGCCTGGGAGTTGTTAGTTAATGAGATAAATTCCCCTCGTATGGCAGCTCTTTCCTGGGAGTTTTTGGCCCTTCTGGAAGCAGTACAAACTCTTTCAGGCTGTTGGGGTTCCGCAGAATTATTTCATGCCCTTGTGGGAATTACTTTATCATTTTAAATCAGAGATCAGCAAACATTTTCCGTAAAAGGCCAGATAATAAATATCTTCAGCTACGTAAGCCATATGGTCTCTGTCACAACTATTCAACCCTGCCATTGTAGCAAAAATTAGTCAGAGATAATATGTAAACGAATGGGAGTGTCTCTGTTCCAATAAAACTTTATTTACAGACAATGGAACTAGGATGCCATGTAATTTTCAGGAATTACTAATTAATGTTCTTTTTTTCCTATATTTTTTCAATCATTTAAAATCTATTCTTCGCTCATGTGTCAGATAAAGACAGGCAGTGGGCCATAGTTTTCCCATCCTTGCTTTAAGCCAATTGACTGATAAAATAGAAATACCAACATAGTCATCAGCTTCCCTCATTTACCTAATCCTTAGCAAGCCCTCAAAAATGTCAGCTATTACTGAAATAATTAGTCAGTTGGGACACGTTTGGGAATGAAGGTCAGCACGTAATTTTTCTATGCATAGGAAGAATGCTGGTAAACTCAGTGGATTTGGTGGTGGGATCAGAATTGATTTCTCTGACGTCCCACTTTCTAGAAAAGCTTAGGGTCTGAACTAAAACTGTAGAGTTTTCAATGTGAACTCTGAAACCCCTTGGCTGCGTGGTACCAACCGCTGCCCCCGCCAACCCCCGCCGCCCTGATATACTAACCTTCCCAGTGCTGCGGGGAGACACGTCTGCTCTCTGGTTTGCCCGTCATCCCTGGAAGGGTAACTTTCAGAACAGACAGAAGAGGAAAAGCTACCTCCAGAGCTTGGGTGATGGCAAGTAAGGATTTTCTTTTCTTCTTCACTCTGATCCACTAACTTGCAAAGATCCTTTCTCTACCAGGGAAGAGGATGAGAAGCTGGTGTGGCACTCAGGCTCCTAGTTGTAATTTTATGTGATAAAGGTACTTCCTAGACAGAGGATACCTTGATAAAACGAGGCCAGGGTTTCTTTTCCTCTATGCTTGTCTAATAAACTTCATTTTATTCTTCCCTGTCATTTTCCTCCTCGATTCTTTCTCCTTCCTCCCATTTTTCCTTTCTCCTTTCTGCCTTTTGAAGTCATGATTTGATATTCTGATGAGTTCTGCACCCTTCCCACTCCAAGTGTGACCCTGTGCAAAAAGCGACAGAAGCACTGGGAGCTTTTCAGAAATGTGGGATTTGGGGCCGCACCCTAAACCTACTGAACCATAATCTGCATTTTAACGAGATCTCCAGGGTGTGCACTGTAAAGTGTGAGAGGCCCAAGTCCTTACAATACCCTCATCGCTCCAGAGGAAAAAAAGCTCAAGACAAACCTCAGGCGTAAATAGATTCCGGAGGGAAGTAAAAACTTGACCTTCCAGAGATTATTCATATCTGAGGAGAAAAATGGAGAGTAGTAGTCAAACTTTAAAGTGAGCAAGTGACAGCCCTGCTTGGGTGAGCCTCGAAGGCTTTTTCCCTCTAGCAGTCATCCAGGTGGAAACAGGTTATCCAAGACCAGAACAGGATAGTTAAGGACACAGAGCCTGGAGCCTTAGAATAGCGCCCCAGCTCCAGTGAAGGGAGATGTGGAAATGATACCAGCACACATTCTGTGGCTCAGGCTGGGAGTAACAGAGCCCACTTCACTGCAGAGAGATGTCAGAGGACGGTGTAGAGGGCAGAGGCATTCCTTGGCATTCTGGAATAAACAGTCAGTGGTGTGCTCTCTGGGGGAGGGGGAGGAGGGCTGGGGAGAAAGCCTTTGATTTGGAGCATTTACCAGTTTTCATGGTGTACATAGTCCTACCCTGGCTGATTTTAAACTATCAACGTGATATCACCGAAGGTGGAGTTGGGAAGAGACACACAGTAGCACACCATACAGATACGAGAGGCGCCAATAAACTCAGAAACGTAGTAAGTTGTAATAATCAGGAACTGATTAAAATAATTTCCTCTTCCTCAATTAGAAACTGAGGAGTTGTACTTATTACCTTTGTTTTTAATATAACTAATTTAATTGTGAGTTTATATAATTTAATTTTTAGTAATGGCTGTGTTGAACAACTACGTCCAAATATTCCCGAGAATTGGCTCTCATGAGACAGTACAAGCAGGCTCCAGCACATACCTTTAAAAAGGGCATTTTTCTACCAAGAGGGGTGGGATAGGGAGGGTGGGAGGGAGATGCAAGAGGGAGGAGATATGGGGATCTATGTATATGTATAGCTGATTCACTTTGTTATACAGCAGAAACTAACACACCATTGTAAAGCAATTATACTCCAATAAAGATGTTAAAAAAAAAAAAGGGGCATTTTTCACAACTTTGGACTGTAAATGATAGGATGCCTCAAAAGATAGCTGCACAATACATTTGGGTATCATTCATTCACACTGATGTCCTAGCAAGCCTCTGTTCACAGATTGCCTTCAAAGGAAAAAAAAAAGATCTGTAGTATTTCACTCTTACAGTTCATCCTACAAACTTCCGTTAAACTTTCTCAAGAACGTTTTATAGGTGTCCTCTGTATTGAGTTCTAGTTGAGAATTTTTCAGTTTCCAATTGGAACATTTCATGTGACTTATTACACCCGTGAGTTAACACAGAGATGTTCCCAAAACACCATTTTAGCCTGGCTTCAACTCTTCATTCACAAATTTTTAATGCCTATCGCTCAACAATCATAATGCCTTGGCTTGAGTTTCATCTCATCTTTCCTCTTCTTCAATTTTAGCCAAAGGAAAATTGACAGGCAGCACCCTCACAGCAGTAAGGAGAGTGAAATGAGCTTAAATGGTATAAAGCAAATAATCAGCTTCCTATAACACAAATGACCATTAATTTCCTTAGCAGGATCCAGAACTTTTACGACATTTCCAAGAATCCTTTCTCGTATTTGCCTCGTGTTACGGATACACGGGACAGAGTGAGGCCACCTGGTGCCTCATTCCAGCTCCCTCATTAACTGCCCCCCCACCCCCACCCCACCCCCACCCCCGTCTACGTCACTCAACCTCACTGAGCCTAAGTTTGCAGCCTGTAAAATAAGGGGCTGGTAGATAACGTCTAGATCCCTTTCAACTCTTTTAAAAATAATTTATTCTGGAAAATAAAAATTAATTGGAAATAAGATAAAAAGAAAAAAAAATCCAGGAAGGAACAACTTGTTGCTCATTTGGGCAGTCCGCCTGGTCTGCCTTTCTTTGATGGATGCCACCATTTTAATTCTCTGAGAGAAATATGCACACCCATCCACCCTCTTTCCTTACAAGGTAACAGCTCATAAAATGCACCTTCCATAAAAATGATTTGCATGACCCATTTCGTGGCTGCTGAGCTGTTTATGATCCTAAAAGTCTGGTTTTCTTCACTGAGTGGGCTTCTGTTTGCGTGCCCGTCCCCTCCAGGGTCTCCCTGCGCCACTGCAGTCTGCTGCCAGCCGGGCCGCCTCCACCGTCCACCTGTCCTCAAGCGCTGCTTCCGCCGGTGGGACTCCTACGGTCGCCTTCCTCGCAAACTCCTTCTACACAGTCCCCACGGGGTCTGTAGCCCCAAAGCCAACAGCTTGAGCGCCCGGCTCAGGCAGCAGAGGTGGGGACGTTCCCCACGATGCCTTGGAAAGGAAAAAAAAAAGAGGTCCCCGCAGGATGCTGGCGCCTAGGGTACTTTTAAAACCAGCGTGGCCAGGCATTAGTCTCTCCCCTCACTAGGCTCGGGAGAGGGCAACCCAGGTGTCCTTTAAACGCCTCCGATCTTGCAGGTCCCGGTTACAAAAGTCCCATTGCCACCCAGGTCCTAGGTCCGCGTGATGGGGTTTACCGTGGCGACGTTTCCGGGCCACGGCCCTGGTGTCGAGCGCCTCCTGCCGAGCCTTTAAGTGCGCGAGGCGGGAGAGTCTGGAGTCACTGAGGGCGGCGGGGGGAGGCGCAGCGCGCGGGGCCGAAACGCACGTGCGCAAAGAGCGCGGCGAGGAGCGCTCGAGGGCGCGCAGGGGGCGGCCCGGCCCGAGGAAAGGCGCGCGGCGCGCACCGTGGGCTGCGGACCTTCCCAGGCCGCTGCAGAACAGAGACGTGTGCCCGCGCCTCAGAAGGGCTGGAAAGAGGGATTCAAGGTAAAAACAGAGACAAACGGGAACAAAGTCTTTTACCCGGCAGGCCTGGCGATTCCCACGCTTGGAGGCGGCTTGGACGACGGGCAGTGGGTGGGCGGGGAGGAAGCGACTTTCTTCTGGGGCCGCTTAACTGCTGTCTTAACCAGGTCTCGTGCTGCTACAGGACTAGCTTTTGTGTTTCAAGAGCCCGCGAAGGTGGTCGCACCCCAGGGCAGAGGTAGGAATAACGGGATGAGCGGGGCGTTCGGCACAGAGCTGGTTTGGTGGTGATTCGCAGGGGAAACTGAGAGTTCCTGGGAGCCGCCATATAGGCTTCCGGAAAGTGGGCCCCTTGGGAGTTCCTTAGCGCTGGAAGAGATCTTAGCAGCCGTCTGGCTGAGCCCTCGTGCTGCTCACAAGAGGATCTAGAAGCCCAGAGAGGTGGACAACTTGCCCGAGGCTCCACAGCTCGTTTGGGGGCAGAGCTGGAGATAGAACCAGTTGTCAAGAGTCTCGTCCTAGGACTCTGCCCACTCTCCCTCAAGGTTGCATCTCCCGTAATTCTTCTGGAGAAAAGAATAGGCGCTTTTTTTCTAGGGTAGTGCATGGAGGGATGGGCTGGGGGAGGCGGAAATGCGGTCCGTGATTCTTTACATCCTCACCACCAGGGCGAGATTCCACAAACAGAACTAGGAACCCACAAAGGTACCTTCCGGAGCGGTTACCCAAAGACAGCGTTACCATATAATTTATCATTAAAAGCAGAATACTCTTAAGAATGGAAGGGAACCCTATTAATAACTTTGCCCAGACAGTCTGATATAAGCCCATACTGCCTGCCGCAAACCAAGACTTAAGGTCACCCCTCCTGAAGCGCATTTTTGGAACTCCAGTTTAAAGAGCACACCCTTTCTCTCAGCAGCTGATGGGCAAGACCTTCTTCAGTATCAGTTACAGCACCTACTGTGTGTGCGTCCATCTAAAACAAACCAGAGGCAGCTAAAGGCTGGGACTCAGGCTTAGTCCCTGGTGCCCTGGGGGATGCCTGTCCCCAGATGCCTACCCATCTCAACATTGTTTTCTGCTTTCCATCCCAACCGCCACTGTCTGCCTTTAGGGCCCCATTACCTATTATTGGGTCTTTCTGCCTCTCCCATCACCACCCTAACCAGGCTATCTTGCTAAGAAAAAAATTCCCTGCAGTGTGCAAAAGTTTACGTTTGGTCCTACCTGTCTCTCTAATGTCATCCTCTGCTCCCCAGACGCTCTCATTCGTGGACCCTCAGGTCTGCCAAGCCAAGAACCTGCAGTGCTCAGTTCCTCCAGGCTTCCTCACCCTCCGTGCCTTTCCCCATGCCATTCCCTCTTCCTGAAATGCCTCCCTGGGCCCCATTTCCCGTCTGCCTCGTGAAATCCTACTTCTCCTGTCAGTGCTGAGCCCAAGCACCACTGCCCAAATACTCTGGTGCTCCCTTATCACGTGGTAAATGTTTGTTTAAAGCTGCTTCTCCCTAATAGATTTATGGGCTTCTTGGGAGCAATTTGGTCATCTTTGTTATTATTCATCACTGCTGTGGAGTAACATTAAGAATGCTGTTTTTCCCTCTCCTTTTCCAAAAAATAATGTGATTTTAAAGTACTAATCCATTTTGCTTTTCCTTGTTTGTGCAAAAATCTTTTAAAATTTATTTTACTGGCATGATTACATATAAGACTTCAGTAGAAGAAAATTTTCACTATTTGAGTTTGTTTTCTGGCCATTTATCATTTGTCCCATTTCATGGTTATTACTGAAAATAATTTTGTTGTATAGAGAAGGAGTGCTGAAAAGCAATCCTCTCCAAGTGTCAAATGCACTAGGTCCCTTTGGGCCAAGCATCTCAAGGCCTGGGAGGGGTTTGGGTTTCTTCCTGAATTTCCTTGCTTGGATTTTGGTACAAGACTCCTGATTAGTCTCCCTGGGTGCTTCCTTCATGACCAGCCTCCACCTGCCCTGCAGCTCCAATCTTCCACATGACCTCCAGAGGGATCGTTCTAAAATAAAATCTGATTATGTCAGTTCTCTGCTGAAAAAAAGTCAGTGACCCACTAGGTAGACACACCAACCAATGGTCAAGAATGTGACTACCTAGGTTTGATTTCTGGATTCACCACTTGTTAGTTGTGTGACTTTGGTTAAGTCATTTGACCTCTCTGTGCCCTAGCTTCCTTATCTGTAAAATGAGCGTAATAATAGTTATTTTATAGAGTTGTGAGGATTAAATGAATTGAGTTCACATTAAGTGCTCATACCAAAGCTTGGCACAGAATAAGCACTTGATATTAATTATTACAATCACTATTATTACCATTATTTATGTGAGATAAAATCCTAAGTTCTTAGTGTGCCTTACTAGCGACTTTTGAGCTGACGCCTGTCAAATTCTCCAGTTTCATCTCTCCTTTCCCTCCGATTCTGGTCAGACCTCACCACGTGTTCCGCAACCCCATTCTGTTCCTACCTCTGTGCCTTTGCACCTGTTCTCTTTCCTTCAGACCTTTCCTTCTTTGTCTTCCTGGACCACAGGCAAATATGCCCCCAGGTTTCAATATGACTCAAGACCACTCTTTGCAGTCCCCCTGCCCCTGCCCCCCTGCTGGTGGAGTGGACCTTACACCTTCTCCTATCATATTTCAGAATTTTTCATTGTACTTATTTGTTTCCATGCTTGCCTCCCATCCTAAGCTATTACTGAGGAAAAGAACTGCTTTTTTTTTTTTTTGGCGGTACACGGGCCTCTCACTGCTGCGGCCTCTCCCGTTGCGGAGCACAGGCTCCGGACGCGCAGGCTCAGCGGCCATGGCTCACGGGCCCAGCCGCTCCACGGCATGTGGGATCTTCCCGGACCGGGGCACGAACCCGTGTCCCCTGCATCGGCAGCAGGCGGACTCTCAACCACTGCGCCACCAGGGAAGCCCAAGAACTGCTTTTTGTCTTTGTGTCTCCAGTGCTCGCTACAGTGCTTGGTGCAGAGCAGACATTAACGAATGTTTCTTGGGTGACTGCATGTCCCTCCCGGCTCCTTCAATTCCTTAGCATCTTCCTGTTTCCTAGTAGCATAACTAGACTAATGACACTCAGCAAGGAGGAAGTTTAATATTAAAATCACCTGAAAATAGACTCAGAGTTGACTCACGTCTGTACCTCTCTTTCCCTACCCCAAGCATTTGACTTTGGAAATCTGATCTGGGAAAAGTATGATTATTAATTAAACACTGTCAGGCTGTCAGAACGGTACTTTTTGCTACCTTCATAAATGCGTAGGGCTGAGAGTTTACTAGTTCGGCAGTGTCTTTTAAATGAGATCAACATATTTGCTTGCATGAAATATTTATGTTTCTTAGCGGCACAAAATATTCTGAATCAAACTTCTTGAGATCTGCCTGCAGAGTTTCTGTTCACTCTCCCTTAAAGTGGAAAGAGGACATGGTAATAAAATAATGCATAAGAAGGAAAGCATGGGAAACTTTTTTATTTGGAGAATTGCTCTTCTATGTGATTAACTCAAAGTTTCTTGCTTAATATAAAAGGGGAGAGACTAGATTGGAATAGATGATCTCTAAGTATCCTTCACAGTTTTCCCCTAAACTTTGACAAGAAAATTCTTGTTGTCAGTAAAAGGAGCTAACTTTTAAAGTGCAATTAAAAAAATATATATATATATACATTGTAAAGCAATTATATTCCAATAAAGATGTTAAAATATGAATATATATTTCTGTTTGGTTTTTGGAGGGTTGCTATTGATTATTACATTTGTTTGAAGTACACTAGAAAAAAATCAAAATTTGATGAGAAAATTCTTCCTATATGTCTACGGACAAATATATTTATAAAATGCACCTACCAATAATTTGATTTAAGAAGGTTTCAGCTCCAGGGAGCCTTGACAGATGACTCCCTCCCTCCAAGCTGTTTGGCAAATTTGTTTCCCCAAAGCTTTAGAACACAACATATAATACTGCCAGACCAACCAACCAACAAACAAGCAAAACACCTTTCTGTAGTTAAAAGTAATACCTTTTTCGGAATGGTGTTAATTCCCATGCATAGCTGTTACCTTGGAATTCACAGTTTTTCAATTCTGTCTAAAATTTATCAATTTTTATTAAGACAAGGAAGCATAAAATGAAATTGATACAAAATGTGGAAATGTTGAATCTGTACTTCTGCTACAACTTCATCTCAAGGAAAAAATAAAACCTTCGACCCACCTCCCCACCCCCTTCCCCCAGTACCATTGCAGACAGACTTCTTATTGGTGTGAAAATATAAGTGCACGCATAGATAGACCAGGAAAACTGTCTGTGCCGTATCCCTGTGAGGCATAGATCTAATTAGTTTGTAAGTATCTCTCATCTTTGGACTATGTCTATTCTCAAGTCTAGATTATGAAATTGGGTGTTAAAATTTCCAGAATGTGTTGCACATAGATAAGATGTTTGAAAGACTTCTTAGTTTGCAAAAGAGAAAAACCTTAAATTTCTGCTCTGGAAACTGAAGGCTGGTGCATGTTCTTTTATGCTGGAAGCTTGTGTTTCATTGGCTACAATTTAAGTTTTGGTCACTGACAGAGCTTGAAGGCAGACCATACCTAAATAAGCATAAATGGGAAAGTTCCTTGCTAAGGCCTGGATGAATTGCTTTGTGGGAACAATTGGGAGGTTGTTCAGGGTTGTGGCATTTAAATCTATTCTGACTTGTATTTGACAGATGATCTTTGTGAAAAGCCACGTGTTAGACTGAAAACATTCAAGTTTGCTCTCAGTTCCAATATGGGCATTTTGTTTATTGTTGTTGTTAAATCAGTTCCCTGTTTCAGGATCTCCACTGGGAAATCTTAAATGGCAAAATTAGTCCCTGTGTGTAACTCAGTGCTTTACTAGGTTCAAAAAACGATGGATCTGTGAAACGAAGTGAACTTGTCAAAATAACTGTCTTACTATCACTGTAGATATTGGTTTTTAATAGTTCATTTGGAAAGAGGGACAGTATAATCTTTACCTTCAGTGTGAACTGTGAGCCCCTAAAAGATAAATATCAGACATGGCCTCCTTTTCCTTTGTTATATAAAATGTGTGTGTGTGTGTGTGTGTGTGTGTATGTGTGTGTGTGTGTGTGTATTTCATATTATATATATATTTCGTATAACAAAGGAAAAGGAGGCCCTGTCTGATATGATTGTTATTATATAATAACATAGCATGTAATATGTAAAGACTCTTTTCCTGGGTCAGCTTACCATTCAGGGGCTACATGGGCAGTAACTGAGTCTGTGAAGAAAGAGATGGAGAGAGAAAGAGAAAAGCATGTAGGTCCTCTCCCACTTTCTCCTTGCGCTGAGTCATAGTACAGATCTGTTGAGTTTTTATTTGCTTACTTGTTTGTTCAGTTGGTTGTTTTTTCATATTTTCCCGTGTAGTTCTGAGCCACAGAACTAATTAACCATCAACACAATGAACTGATGTTGGTTTAGCTGGAGTGATCATGTTCTGTAAACAGGGTGGTAAGCAATGCGAGTCTCCCTACGAACACGTGAGAATCGCTAATTGAATTCTGAGAACCCGAGGGTGACGGGCCCACCACCTAGCTATGGTGATTTCTCCTTAGCCTCTGAGGGAGCTTTGGAATGCTTCCAGAAGGTGGTCAAACGTGCTTAGATTTTTAAATTCGTATGATTTTTATTGTGCAAGTCCCGAGAGTTTCATGCTGGTGTCCTGGCTTTTTATTGTTTTCCTAAAGGGAATGTTTTCTGTTCAGTTCCTAGAGTCATAATTTAGAGCCAGAAGGGACCTCTCTCCTTTAAACTGAAGCTCTGAGAGGTCCGTTATCCACCTTTCTGATATTTCGGGGCCCACCTCTTTCCCCCATTTTCACTACCACGGTCCTAGTTCATGCGTAATCCAATCTCACCTGGCCAACTGTAGGCATCGTAACTGGTTGCTCTGTGCTGTCCCATCCTTCCTTCTACTCCTGCCATTTGCACTAACCCCAAAGTGATTTTTCTAAAAATCATACCTGATGCTTTTACACATCCATGTGTAAAAACCCTACAAAAGATTCCTGTTGCCTTCAAAATAAAATGACACGTCTTTACCTGTCGCAAAAGACTTTCCCACCTCAGCACCGACCACTTTCTACCTCAGTCTATTTCTGCTAAACTGGAGTAATTCAAGTTCCTCGGCACACCATGTTGTTTCACACCCTATCTTTGTGTGTACTTTTTCCTGTGTCTAGAATGACCTTTTCTTCTTCCCCACTGGAAGCTCATTCATCAAGACCCAATCCGGGCATTTTCTCGTTGATACCATTCGTGACCCCCAACAAGACACACACGTGTATCCGTGTGACAGGGCTGTGCTGAAAAGAGTGGGAGTTGGAGGGTGGAGGCTTGAGGCCCTTTGAAGTTTCAGAGGAGAAGAAGCTCACCCCTTGGGCCGAAATAGTAAAATCAGTAGACATTTTAAAAATGGCTAGAAGGGTGTGGACGCAGCTTTGTTGCCTGAGGCAGGTGGCGGTGGAAATTAAGGGAGTCGGGGGCCAGCGCTTTTCGGGACCCGCAGTCGCGGCCGTTGCAGTCACTTCGCCTTGTGGCCTTTAGCGTAGGAGTCGCATCGATAGCAGCCATGAGCAGCGGGGTGTACGGGGGAGATGAAGTTGGAGCCCTTGTTTGTTTTTTGGTTTTTTTTTTGTGGTACGCGGGCCTCTCACCGTTGTGGCCTCTCCCGCTGCAGAGCACAGGCTCCGGACGGACAGGCTCAGCGGCCATGGCTCACAGGCCCAGCTGCTCCGCGGCACGTGGGATCTTCCCGGACCGGGGCACGAACCCGTGTCCCCTGCATCGGCAGGCAGATTCTCAACCACTGCACCACCAGGGAAGCCCGGAATCCTTGTTTTTGACATTGGATCCTATACTGTGAAAGCTGGTTATGCTGGTGAGGACTCTCCCAAGATGGATTTCCCTATGGCTATTGGTATGGTGTAGAAAGAGGTGATGGAAGTACATTGATGGAAATAGATGGTGATAAAGGCAAACAAGGCGGTCCCACCTATTACATAGATACTAATGCCCTGCGTGTTCCGAGGGAGAGTACAGAGGCCATATTCCACCACTGAAAACTGGCATGGTTGAAGATTGGGGTAGTTTCCAGGCTGTTTTGGCTCATACCTCCAAAATGAGTCAAATCAGAAGCCAACCTGCATCCTGTTCTCATGTCGGAAGCACCGTGGAATACCAGAGCAAAGAGAGAGAAACTGACAGAGTTAACGTTTGAACACTACAACATCCCTGCATTCTTCCTTTGCAAAACTGCTGTTTTGACAGCATTTGCTAATGGTCATTCTACTGGGCTTATCTTAGCCAGTGGAGCCGCTCATACCACTGCAGTTCCAGTTCACGATGGCTATGTCCTTCAGCAAGGCGTTGTAAAATCCCCTCTGGCTGGAGACTGTATTACTATGCAGTGCAGAGAACTCTCCCAAGAAATGAATGTAGAACTGATTGCTCCATATATGATCGCATCAGAAGAAACTGTTTGTGAAGGATCTCCAGCAAACTGGAAAAAAGAGAAGTGGCCACAGGTTACAAGGTCTTGGCACAGTTACATGTGTAACTGTGTTATCCAGGATTTTCAAGGCTCAGTACTTCAAGTATCAGATTCAACTTACGATGAACAAGTAGCCGCACAGATGCCAACTGTTCATTATTAATTCCCCGACGACTACAACTGTGATTTTGGAGCAGAACGGTTAAAGGTTCCTGAAGGATTATTTGACTCTTCCAATGTAAAGGGGTTATCAGGAAATACAATGCTGGGCGTCAGTCACGTTGTCACTACAAGTGTTGGAATGTGCGATATTGATATCAGACCAGGTCTCTATGGCAGCGTTATAGTGGCAGGAGGAAACACGCTAATACAGAGCTTTACTGACAGGTTGATTAGAGAACTCTCTCAGAAAACACCCCCAAGTATGCGGTTGAAACTGATTGCAAATAATACAACAGTGGAACAGAGGTTTAGTTCATGGATCGGTGGCTCCATTCTAGCTTCTTTGGGCACATTTCAGCAGATGTTAATTTCCAAACAAGAATATGAAGAAGGAGGGAAGCAGTGTGTAGAAAGGAAATGCCCTTGAGAAGAGTTCCCGAACCTCTACCTTCTATGTCACCTTATGTTTCATAGCTTTAGTATACTCAGGAAAAGAACAACCATCTTTTGTAGAATGTTTATACATTTTTGCATATTTCAGTTTCCACTTAAATTTTTTTTTTTTTTTTTTTGCGGTACGCGGGCCTCTCACTGTTGCGGCCTCGCCCGTTGCGGAGCACAGGCTCCGGACGTGCAGGCTTAGCGGCCATGGCTCATGGGCCCAGCCTCTCCGCGGCATGTGGGATCTTCCCGGACCAGGGCACGAACCCGTGTCCCCTGCATCGGCAGGCGGACTCTCAACCACTGCACCACCAGCGAAGCCCTCCACTTAAATTTTTTAAGGCTTTAACTGGCTCTGTAGATTAAAATAAGTTTGTGCTTTCCTTGAAATGCACTTATTCTTATTACAAGCATTTTATAATTTTGTATAAATGTCTATTTTCTCTAAATATTTTGCTTTCAGTAAAATGCTTTCCAACTCCGTTTAGTATATTACCACTGGGTTGGTAGAATTGCTTTTTACTGACTAGTAAAACTTACTGCCTATATTTTTTACCTTACGCTTTTAAAATTAAATAAAAGTTACTAGCCAAAAAAAAAAAAAATAGCTAGAAGACAATAGTCTGTAGGAGAGGCTTATGTTCTTGCCTCTTCTAGGGATACTATAGAGGATTCCTCTGGTAAGTGTGTCTTGGAGAAGGAGCTGGCTGATAACATCTACTAGAGGCCTTGACTTCCATTGAATGAGGAGTGGGAGAGAAAAGTTTTTCTGAACATATTAATTTACTTCCTTTCAAAATAAATGACAGTTCTTTAAATCAAATTGATTTAGCTTTATGAAAGACTCCTTATATTTTCCTTCTTTTACTGTGGAATTATGAAAAATTTGACATGGACCAGCATTTTGGAGTTGGTGGTTTACTAAATCACCTATCAGCCCCTTTTATGCCATGTTTCAGCCTATTTACAAGCAGTGAAACTGTGGTATGAAGAAATAGACATCCTTAAAAGGAGAAGGTGGGATTGTAAGTCAGTGCAGGATTTATAGAAGGCCCTCTGGAAACACATATTAATATAAAGTAGGTATATCCTCTGACTCAGCAGGTCCACATCTAGGAATTTATTCTCATGGAAGGATTGGGTGAGTTCACACTGATGTATATGCACAGATATTATACCAGTTCTCTTTATTATATTGAGAAGTTAGAAACCTAGATGTCCTTCAGTAGGTGGTTTAGTTACATAATGGACTGCAATGCAGTCGTCAAATAAACAACTACTCTCGCCATTAAATAGAATGAGATAGACCTATATGTGTTGACATAGGTAAGTGTCTCTGATATATAATAGTTACTAGAAAACAAGGGTTACAGAAATACCATATATCACTTAATATATAATCTGGTTTTTTTTGTTTCTTAAACAGCTTTATTGAAATGTAAACCACATATATTGATACAATTCATCTATTAAAATGCACAATTCACAACCATCACCACAAGCTAATTTTGGGACACTTTTGTCCCCCTAAAAGGAACCACTATCCATTGGCAGCCAACAGGCATTTCCTGAGGAACCACTAAATCCGCCTTCCGTTTCTATTAATCTGCCTCTTCTGAACATGTCATGTAAGTGGAATGATCTTTGTTACTGGCTTCTTTCACTTAGTATAATGTTGTCAGGTGTCACCTGTATTGCAGCGTGTATCTACTGATACACGTAAGTCAATAAAAAGCTTCATTGCTTTTTATTGCCAAATAATCTTCCTTGGTATGGATAGGCCACATTTAATTTATCTAGTCATCAGTTGCTGGACATTTGGGTTGTTTCCACTTTTTAGATATTTGAATAATAACTATGAAGATTTGTGCAAGATTTGTGTGCAAGATTTTGTATGAACAGACGTTTTCATTTTGCTTGGGTATATACTTAGGGGTGGAATTTCTGGGTCATCTGGTAACACTATGTTAAGAGGAAATTTTTGAGGAACTCTCAAATCATTTCCCAAAGTGGCTGCACCATTTTACATTCCCACGGCAATGTGCAAGGGTTCCAATTCTTCCACATCCGTGACAACACTTCTTATGATGTGTCTTTTTCATGATAGTCATCTTAGTGTGTGTGAAGTGATATCTCTTTGTGGTTTTGATTTACATCTCCCTAATGACCAATGATATTGAACATCTTTTCATATGCTTACTGGCCAATTCCAATTTATTTTTAAAGATTATAGTTATATAATCAAGCATATTTGGGAAGTTATATACTAAGATGTCAATAATGCTTCTGTCTAGGGAATGGTCTTTCTTATTTTCTACTGTGTTTCTGTATCAGTCAGGGTTTTACCAAAGAATCAGAACCAGTAGGATGGATGAACAGATAGATAAATAGATGTGTTATAAGGAATTGGCTTATGCAATTATAAGGGCTGGCAAAGCAAGTCCAAAACCCATACAATAGAATAGGTGGTCCAGAAAGCTAGGCTGGAGCTGAAGCTGCATCTACAGAATTCCTTCTCCCTCAGAGAAACCTCGGTTCTACTCTTAAGGCCTTCAACTGATTGGATGAGGCCCACCCAGATTATTTGAGGATCATTTCCTTTACTTAAAGTCAACTAATTTTAGATGTTAACCACATCTACCAAATACCATAACAGCAAAGCCTAGATTAGTGTTTGATTGAAACAAAAACAATTATGGTAGTTTCATTTTTAAAAAGGCTTTTACGAAATTGAGTTATTTGTAGTGAGGTGGATGGACCTAGAGTCTGTCATACAGAGTGAAGTAAGTCAGAAAGAGAAAAATACCGTATGCTGACACATATATATGAAACCTAGGGGGAAAAAAATGGTTCTGAAGAACCTACGGGCAGGACAGGAATAAAGACACAGATGTAGAGAATAGACTTGAGGACACTGGGAGGGGGAAGGGTAAGCTGGGACCAAGTGAGAGAGTGGCATGGACATATATACACTACCAGATGTAAAACAGATAGCTAGTGGGAAGCAGCTGCGTAGCACAGGGAGATCAGCTCGGTGCTTTGTGACCACCTAGAGGGGTGGGATAGGGAGGGTGGGACGGAGATGCAAGAGGGAGGAGATACGAAGACATATGTATATGTATAGCTGATTCACTGTTATAAATCAGAAACTGACACACCATTGTAAAGCAGTTATACTCCAATAAAAATGTTAAAACAATAAATAAAAAGGCTTTATACATAGCAGTGTCTTTACTTTTCACATTTGATAATTAAACTTGTTCATCTTGGTGTCCTCCAGAATACTCAGCATGATAGCTTGTACCTGGTAGATTCCTATTAGTCACTGCGTTAGATTCCTACTGCCGCTATAACAAATTAATGTAAGTTTAGTGGCTTCAAACAACACAATTTTATTCCCTCACAGTTCTGGAGGTCAGAAGTTCAAAATTGGCTCCACTGGGCGAAAGTCAAGATGTTTGCAGGGCTGGTTCCTTTCAAAGGCTCTGAGGAGAGAATCTTTTTCCTCGATGTTTCCAGCTTCTAGAGCTGCATTCCTGCGTTCCTCGGCTGGTGGCCCTTCCTGCATCTTCATTGCTGGTACTGCAGCATCTCCAACTGTGTCCGTGCTTCTGACGTCGCATCACCATCTCCTTCTCTGTGATCAAATATTCCTCTGCCTCCTTCTTCTAAGGACACCTGTGATTACATTCAGAGCCCACCTAGATAACCTGGGATACTCCTGCTATCACAAGGTCCTTAATTTAATCCCACCTGCAAAGAAAGTCCCTTTGCCACATAAGGTCACGTTGACAGGGTGCTGGGTACTACTCAGCTATTCACAAAGCAGACCGTGTGGCATTTTCATTTTTTAAGAAACCTTGACTCTTACAGAGCCGTTTCCTTTTCACAGGCTGATGTCGGTGTGGCTCATTCCGGGGAGAATTTCAGACCTCAGATTGAAACTACGCTGCCCAAGGATAATGTGGGCAGCCCTGGAAGCCTGGACAAGCAGGCCCAGTTGGGAAGCTTACCTGGAACCATTACAGAAAGTTCCCCATTTCCTAGTGAAAGAAACAGAAGAATAAATTCAGGCAACAGCCCCTGTTCATGTTGATCTATATAAAATACTGTTTCTCTGAATATATTCTATAATGTGTGTTTGGTGACTTATCACAGCTTTGTGAACCAGGCAGTGCTTCAAATGTCAAGGTCGCCATCTCCAAGACATAGCCTTAGGCCTTCATTAGGTGAGTAATACTAACCATTAATCTTCTTGTTGATGACATAATTAAAACTATCTTTTTTTAAACTAAGAGCCTTTATTGGTGGTTGGGATAAGGCCTTGGGAATACGAGTTGCACAGGCTTTAGTTAAATTCCTCAAAACTTGCACTATGTTAACCTCTTTCCAAGGCAAAGTTCTACATTTGAAAAATTAAGTAAAATCTACATCAAACTTTTTCTCTTGTCTCTCCCCATTCAAAGTTATAAGCAAATGTACAATAAAAATATCTTTCAAAAACATAAAAGATGTGATGTAGACCTGGTGTGTTCTTTAGAAACTATTTGTGGTTTTTCCTATTGTATGTTTTCACTTTACTTGAGTTACCCTTCTGTTGTTAAGAGCTCTTGTTTCTGTTTCATCAGCCTTTGAAACAAATTGAACTTAACAGACTTCAAGGAAGACTTATTTGGGGTAGGGGGAGGCTTTCCTTCCTCATTGCTGTAGTTTATTCCCTAGGGACCAGTTAGAGTTGGAAAATAGATTGGATAGTAAGTGAGATTCTTTTTCCTGGACTTTTGTGGCAACTCGGGTTATGACAAATTTCCTTTTTTAATACCCTTTTTATTTATTTCTTAAATTGAAGTATAGTTGATTTACAATATTATGTCAGTTTTTAGGAGTACAGCATAGGGATTCAGTATTTTTACAGATTATACTCCATTAAAAGTAATTACAAGGTAATGGCTGTAATTCCCTGGGCTATGAAACGTCCTTGTTGTTTATCTATTTTATACATAGTAGTTTGTATCTCTTCATCACCTACCCCTATCTTGCCCTTCCCCTCTTCACTCTCCCCTTCGGTAACCACTAGTGGGTTTTCTATACCTGTGAGTCTGTTTCTGTTTTGCATATGCATTCGTTTGTGTTATTTTTTAGATTCCACATATAAGTGGTATTATACAGTATATTTCTTTCTCTGTCTGACTTATTTCACGAAGCATAATATTCTCTAGGTCCATCGCAAATTTCACATTTGCCCTCCTCTTGTGCTTCTGATAGGGTGTAGCATGACCTCTGAGGATGAAGGAGGAGATGGGGGATGCAGGGCAGGGATGGCCTCTTTCTCTACCTCTGTGTTGGGCCAGCACATGTATTTTTTCTCTCTGATGACTCTCTTGATGAGAATCCCTCCTAGACTGCAACACGAATACTCAATATCCATGTGTTAACAGACTAGGGATTGTTAGGAGGACAGGGGTGCCCTCCGACAGGCAGTCCTGCCATCTGTACACCGTTGAAAGCAGTGTGGGGAGGGAGGGCCCCAGGTAAGCAGGATGGTGCTAAGAGAGACCAGCAGGGGAGGGACTGAACCACCAAAGCAGGTGTTTTCAAAATGTTGTATAAATTCGTTTTCAGGAAAGCTCTTCCCACAGAATGAATAAGAACCGGTACCCTGAGCTTTCTACTTGTTCTCTGCCCAGTTTCCTCTCTGCATCCCTGCTCTTCACAGCTACAGAGTATACTTGTTAAAAATTTCAAGGTTCATACAACATTGTAAATCAGCTATACGTCAATAAAAATTTTTTTTAATTTCAAGTTTCACACTAACATTTCCCAAGTATTTCCTTTTAGTAAAAAAACAAAACAAACTAACACTTCTGTGGAAGTCCCTGGTGGTCCAGTGGTTAGGACTCTGAACTCTCACGGCCAAGGGCCCGGGTTCAATCCTTGGTCGGGGAACTGAGATCCCACAAGCTGCATGGCACGGCCAAAAACAAAAACAAAGAAAACAAAACAAACAAACAAAAAGAACTTCTGATTTTGAGAAGTTTCAGATAAGAAAAGTTGTCCAAAACAAAGAATGCCTGTATTCTTTCATCCAGATTCCTCCAAAGTTAATGTTGTACCATGTTTGTGTTATCACTGTCCCCTCTCTTCCCTCCCTCCCTCTCCCCTCTCCGCCCTTCTCCCATATACATCTATATTTTTTCTGAGAGTAAGTCACAGACATAATGATACTTTACTCTTAAATATATCAGCGTGCATTACCTAAAAACAAGAACATTCTCTGCAAAATCGCAGTACAAGGATCCAAATCAGACAATTACCACTGATGCACTGCTGTTTTCTCACCTATTCACATTTTGTCAGTTGTCTCACAAATGTCCTTTGGAAATAAATTTCTGGTTCAAGATCTAATGCAGAATCACACGTTTAATGTAGTTGTCGTGTGACTTCAGTTTCCTTTAATCCGGAACAATTCCTTGGCTTTTTTTTTGTCTTCTAAACCCTTGATATATTTGGAGATATAAGCCACTTACTTTGTAGAACATTCCTCCGTTTGGGTTTGTCTGATATTTCCTCATGATTAGGTTCAGAATATGCATTTTGAGCGAGAATACCAAAAATGATACTGTATCCTGCTTAGTACATCAAATCAGGAGGTACGTGATACCTAGTTTTGACTTTTACTGTGGGTTTTTTTTTTTTGCCATTCTGAAGTTTTTTTGTTTGTTTGTTTTTTGTGTTTTTTTTCGCGGTATGTGGGCCTCTCACCGCTGTGGCCTCTCCCATTGCGGAGCACAGGCTCCGGATGCACAGGCCCAGCGGCCATGGCTCACGGGCCCAGCCGCTCCGCGGCACGCGGGATCCTCCCAAACCGGGGCACGAACCCACATCCCCTGCATCGGCAGGCGGACTCCCAACCACTGCACCACCAGGGAAGCCTCTGAAGGGTTTTTTTTAATGTAGTAAAAGTTATCAATCTTTCTTTCATTGAACCTAGATTTTGAGACATAGCTAGAAAGCCTTTCCCTACACCAAGATTAAAGACAAATCCACCCATGTTTTCTTGCATAATTTCACTTTTTACACTTAGGCTTATGAAATTTCTAATGGCATGAACTGATGCTACTGTAAATATTAACTACATAAGAAATAAAACTGGATGTTCAGTATGATGTCAAATTTATAAAAATTAAATTTCATATGTTAACTGGCAACCTCTGAAAGGTAAGAGTATGGACATTTTAATTTTCCTCTTTACTCTTTTTTATATATTCCAAGTTTACTCTGATAACTATGTATTTCTTTTATAATCAGAAAGAAGCACAATGTTATTTTTAAACATTCCCCCAATAGTCTTCAGTGTCCCAAGAAATCATGAATATTAGCTGAAATGACTGATGTAGTCCAGGGATTTCTGTATAAGTGAGCTGTAAATGTCAAGCCAAGTACTTTGGTAGACTCAGAAAAGAATGGATAGAAATGGTTAAAATAATTCTGTTATGGTAGTGACAGATGTCAACGATGACATTCTTTTTAAGAACATCCTGAGAGAGAAGTGGACCATGAACAGTGGGAGCCATTTATTGATACATAACCTATTTGGGAAGGAATACAGTGAGGTGGTGAAGAGCGTGGATGCTAATGTCAAATAGACTTGGATTCAAATCCTAGTTAATTCACTTACTACTTGTGTCACCTTGAGCAAGTTAATTAGCCTCTCTCATATAGTTTATGTATAAAATAGAGATACTGGGCTTCCCTGGTGGCACAGTGGTTGAGAGTCCGCCTGCCGATGCAGGGGACACAGGTTCGTGCCCCAGTCCGGGAGGATCCCACATGCCGCGGAGCGGCTGGGCCCGTGAGCCATGGCCGCTGAGCCTGTGCGTCTGGAGCCTGTGCTCCGCAACAGGAGAGGCCACAGCAGTGAGAGGCCCGCGTACCGCAAAAAAAAAAAAAAAAAAAAAGAAGAGATACTAACACCTCTGTCACAGAATTTATGTTTGAATTAGATCTTACAAAGAACATAAAGTACTTAATATAGTGCCAGGCACATGAGTGCTCAATAAATGGTCATTATTATTATTATTTTGACCCTTGCAGATAAGCCCAGCTTCTAACAAATAATTCATTCTAATTCCTTGAAGAGGATTCACCTCTTCTTTATTGATTTTTTTATGTTCTTTTAGTTTCTAGTTTACCTCCTTGAAACCCGTGCTTTACTACTCTGTACCAAAATCTGTACAGAGCACTTTAAAATGAGAACTGACTCTATTTCAAACACGTGTATGAGTAGAAGACATAGCATTGGAAAGGTGATAAGACTATAGGAAATTCGTTGGGGTTAATTGCAGCAGGCAATTAGAGAAGTCTCTGATACCAGGAAGGTTAATATTCTGAAGTGAGGGACATCTGGTTTGTGTGTGTGTGTGCGCGCGTGTGTGTGTTTTTCCTGTCTTCCCATTACAAATTCATGAAAACTGTCTTTGTTAACCAGTGGGTTTAGAAATTTTCATAAAAAGATTCCATCCACTGGATGAAATGGACTTCTTAAAATAGAAGAGAGCTCATTTCTGAGGACCCCTCATTGCACCTTTATTTTATGAGGTTGTAAAAACAGATGCTTGCTTGCTTATTTATATAATTGGGTGATTTGTAATGGGAGCGGTCTCTCTCATTAGTGCTCCCCTATAAACTATTTCAGCGCCATTTTTAGAATAAAAATTTAGCTACCACTCGACTCCAATTCTGATTTGGTTCAAAGACTCTTTTCAAAAAGGCATGCTTTTACTTATGTAGATTTAGCAGATGGCGTAATTGTAAACTCAGGGTTGCAGAACTAGAAGTCTCTTGGCAACATCACGCTGTTTATCCTTTGTATACAAAGCATAGAAACCAAACTGCAACTCAGAGTCACTGAAAGACTATCTCATTCGTGGCTATGGTTTAGCTTCATAATTATTGCACAGAACCTGTATAATCATACCCAAGTGTGTAAGTGTTGTTACAACAAAAAAGTAGTACATAGCAGCACAAAGACTTTTTGTTATGTTAATATTCGACCTGCTAAGTAAACAGTATATTATGTAGATGTGTATCCTCTGTAAGAACATTAAGGATTTGAAGTTCAAAGGATTGTAAAGATTTTTAGTAGAAACAGATATTTAGGTACAAGTGTTGAGACTAAGAGTTAATTAGCATGATTTATAAGGCATGTATTTAGCATTTGATTGATAAAATCTTCGTGCTTAAATTTCTTTTTTCTTTTCTTCTTTTTTCTTTTCCTTTGGAAGACCTAGTGATCAGTGGATTAATCCATAAACCCCAACCCTTAGAGAATCGAGAGCAACAAAAGTCATCAGACATCCTAGAGGAGTTAATTGTTCAAGGAATAATACAAAGCCACAGCAAAGTATTTAGAAATGGAGAATCATATGATGTCACGGCAAGTAATTTTGTAATTAACAGTAGCTTATAGTTAAAATAGCAACAGAATATGACTGATCACAAGTTATTTTTTCCACCAATATGCATCTTAGTGTCACAGTACAGATTATGGCATTTATCTAAGCCAGTTTTTTCTCCCATAAACTCCCTCACCCCTCTGCACACCATCCTTCTCTACGGATTCAGGAATTGCCTGATTGTTAATGATTAATGAATCCAATGAAACATATCTTGGGTTTTACCAAATTTGAGACATGATAAGCCCCATTGAATAAAATGCCTTCATTCTTTCAGCAGTTTTTATTAAACATTGCCTATGTACTAGGCATGTGAATATAAAACTGAACCTTGACTTATCCAATAAGGAAATAGGCCTAAATGTCAAAGCTAAAATAGATACATGTATACCTTTATATACACACCCTGAGGTCAACCATGAGGTAATAAATACAATGATAAAAATTGTTATACCCTTAATTTTCTTTCTTGATTCATCTTGACTGATCTATCATTGTCTTTCTGTAGTGTGAGCATTATTTGTAGCCTGATTTTAACTTGTCGTGGCCAAAGTCTTGAGTTCTTGACTTTTTAATAACTTCTTTGTAAACCTATGAAGAAGATGGCAGATTTGCTGTTGCATTGTTTAGTTCTCATTGGTTTGGGTTTCTTTTTAAGCCACTGCCAGCAGCACCAGTAATCCTAAAGCATAGACAGAGGAAGGAAGATAAAAAGAAGAAATAACACAGAAAAGAGGCATAAGGGAAAATGAATAGGAAAGAAAAGAAAGATACAGAAGTGTGGAAATTGAGACCAGAAATTATATCAAAGGCACCTTAGTGGTGGCCAGTCCCCTGTGTTGTAGGGAAAACAGTCAATAGGGAATAAAAAGATTCATTAGTGAAATCAAGTTTGCACCTAGACCAGGCCACTTAGTGTTTCAATAAAGGTAATTTCCTTCTCTGTGTGTGGGACCTGCTGAGAACTCATAAATAAAATTCAAAGTGGCATTTTCTTTTGAAGAAGGAAAAATAAGTACTGCAGAAAGTACTTGGCAAGGAAAGAAGTTTGTTAAGCCTTATAAATGATATTATCAGGCTGCCAATAATAAGAGGAACTGGGGGGAAGGTAAAAATGGACCACATAATGGAAAAACTGATGCCAACATAATGGCAATTTACATTTGCACAAGGCTAGCTATCAGGATGCAAGGCATTTTCGAGTACCTTATCTTACTTCAAAGTACTAAAAAATGATGCATCTTTAATATGGAAAGGACAAGGAGAGATTTTTTTTTCTTGCTGTAGGTGAATCGCTGGGGGTCAGAAAATAAAAGGTGGGTCATAAAGAAAAGACAGGAACTTCCCTGGTGGTGCAGTGGTTAAGAATCCGCCTGCCAATGCAGGGGACACGGGTTCAATCCCTGTTCTGGGAAGATCCCACATGCCTCGGAGCAACTAAGCCCGTGCGCCACAACTACTGAGCCTGCACTTTAGAGCCTGTTAGCCACAACTGCTGAGCCTGCGCATCTAGAGCCCGTGCTCCACAAGAGAAGCCACTGCAATGAGAAGCCTGCGCACCACAACAAAGAGTAGCCCCCACTCGCCACAACAAGAGAAAGCCCGCGTGCAGCAATGAAGACCCTATGCAGCCAAATAAATTAAATAAATAAATAAATAAATTTATTAAAAAAAAAAAAAAGAAAGAAAAGACAGGAGTCTCAAGCCTCTTAGATAGCCTCATCCACCAGAGGGTAGAGAGCAGAAGCAAAAAGAACTACAGTCCTACAGCCTGTGGAATAAAAACCACATCCACAGAAAGATAGACAAGATGAAAAGGCAGAGGGGTAGGTACCAGATGAAGGAACAAGATACAACCCCAGAAAAACAACTAAATGAAGTCGAGATAGGCAGCCTTCCAGAAAAAGAATTCAGAATAATGATAGTGAAGATGATCCAGGACCTCGGAAAAAGAATGCAGGCAAAGATCAAGAAGATGCAAGAAATGTTTAACAAAGACCTAGAAGAATTAAAGAACAAACAAACAGAGATGAATAATACGATAACTGAAATGAAAACTACACTAGAAGGAATCAATAGCAGAATAACTGAGGCAGAAGAACAGATAAGTGACCTGGAAGACAGAATGGTGGAATTCACTGCTGCAGAACAGAATAAAGAAAAAAAGAATGAAAAGAAATGAAGACAGCCTAAGAGACCTCTGGGACAACATTAAACACAACAACATTCACATTATAGGGGTCCCAGAAGGAGAAGAGAGAGAGAAAGGACCGAGAAAATATTTGAAGAGATTATAGTCGAAAACTTCCCTCACATGGGAAAGGAAATAGCCACCCAAGTCCAGGAAGCACAGAGAGTCCCATACAGGATAAACCCAAGGAGAAACACGCCGAGACACATAGTAATGAACTTGGCAAAAATTAAAGACAAAGAAAAATTATTGAAAGCTGCAAGGCAAAAATGACAAATAACATACAAGGGAACTCCCATAAGGTTAACAGTTGATTTCTCAGCACAAACTCTGCAAGCCAGAAGGGACTGGCATGACATATGTAAGGCGATGAAAGGGAAGAACCTACAACCAAGATCACTCTACCCGGCAAGGATCTCATTCACATTTGTGGAGAAATCAAAAGCTTTACAGACAAGCAAAAGTTAAGAGAATTCAGCAACAACAAACCAGCCCTACGACAAATGCTAAAGGAACTTCTCGAAGTGGAAAACACAAGAGAAGAAAAGGACCTACAAAAACAAACCCAAAACAATTAAGAAAATGGTCATAGGAACATACATATTGATAATCACCTTAAACGTGAATGGATTAAATGCTCCAACCAAAACACAGAGGCTCGCTGAGTGGATAGAAAAACAAGACCCATCTGTATGCTGTCTACAAGAGACCCACTTCAGACCTAGGACACATACAGACTGAAAGTGAGGGGTTGGAAAAAGATATTCCATGCAAATGGAAATCAAAAGAAAGCTGGAGTAGGAGTACTCGTATCAGATAAAATAGACTTTAAAATAAAGAATGTTACAAGTGACAAGGAAGGACACTACATAATGATCAAGGGATCGATCCAAGAAGAAGATGTGACAATTATAAGTATATATGCACCCAATGTAGGAGCACCTCAATACATAAGGCAACTGCTAACAGCTTTAAAAGAGGAAATCGACAGTAACACAGTAATAGTGGGGGACTTTAACATCTCACTTACACCAATGGACAGATCATCCAAACAGAAAATTAATAAGGAAGCACAAGCTTTAAATGACACAATAGAGCAGATAGATTTAATAGATATATATAGGACATTCCATCCAAAAACAGCAGATTACACTTTCTTCTCAAGTGGGCATAGAACATTCTCCAGGATAGATCACATCTTGGGTCACAAATCAAGCCTCAGTAAATTTAAGAAAATTGAAATCATATCAAGCATATTTTCTGACCACAATGCTATGAGATTAGAAATCAATTACAGGGAAGAAAACGTAAAAAACACAAACACATGGAGGCTAAACAATACGTTACTAAATAACCAAGAGATCACTGAAGAAATCAAAGAGGAAATCAAAAATACCTAGAGACAAATGACCATGAAAACATGACAATCCAAAACCTGTGGGATGCAGCAAAAGCAGTTCTAAGAGGGAAGTTTATAGCTATAAAAGCCTACCCTCAAGAAACAAGAAAAATCTCAAATAAACAATCTAACCTTACACCTGAAGGAACTAGAGAAAGAACAACAAGCAAAACCCAAAGTTAGCAGAAGGAAAGAAATCATAAACATCAGAGCAGAAATAGATGAAATAGAAACAAAGAAAACAATAGCAAAGATCAATAAAAAAGCTGGTTCTTCGAGAAGATAAAAAAAATTAATAAACCATTAGCCAGACTCATCAAGAAAAAGAGGGAGAGGACTCAAATCAATAAAATTAGAAATGAAAAAGGAGAAGTTACAACAGACACCACAGAAATACAAAGCATCCTAAGAGACTACTACAAGCAACTCTACACCAATAAAATGGACAACCTGGAAGAAATGGACAAATTCTTAGAAAGATATAACCTTCCAAGACTGAACCAAGAAGAAATAGAAAATACGAACAGACCAATCACAAGTAATGAAATTGAAACTGTGATTAAAAATCTTCCAACAAACAGAAGTCCAGGACCAGATGGCTTCACAGGTGAATTCTACCAAACATTTAGAGAAGAGCTAACACCCATCCTTCTCAAACTCTTCCAAAAAATTGCAGAGTCAGGAACTCTCCCAAACTCATTCTATGAGGCCGCCATCACCCTGATACCAAAACCAGACAAAGATACTACAAAAAAAGAAAATTACAGACCAATATCACTGATGAATATAGATGCAGAAATCCTCAACAAAATACTAGCAAACAGAATCCAACAACACATTAAAAGGGTTATACACCATGATCAAGTGGGATTTATCCCAGGGATGCAAGGATTCTTCAATATACGCATATCAATCAATGTGATACACCATATTAACAAATTGAAGAATAAAAACCATATGATCATCTCAATAGATACAGAAAAAGCTTTTGACAAAATTCAACACCTGTTTATGATAAAAACTCTCCGGAAAGTGGGCATGGAGGGAACCTACCGCAACATAATAAAGGCCATATACGACAAACCCACAGCAAGCGTCATTCTCAATGGTGAAAAACTGAAAGCATTTCCTCTAAGATCAGGAACAAGACAAGGATGTCCACTCTCACCACTATTATTCAACATAGTTTTGGAAGTCCTAGCCACAGCAATCAGAGAAGAAAAAGAAATAAAAGGAATACAAATTGGAACAGAAGGAGTAAAACTGTTACTGTTTGCAGATAACAAGATAGTATATATAGAGAATCCTAAAGATGCCACCAGAAAACTACTAGAGCTAATCAATGAATTTGGTAAAATTGCAGGATACAAAATTAATGCACAGAAATATCTTGCATTCCTATACACTAATGATGAAAAACCTGAAAGAGAAATTAAGGAAACACTCCCATTTACGATTGCAGCAAGAAGAATAAAGTACCTAACAATAAACCTACCTAGGGAGGTAAAAGACCTGTAGTCAGAAAACTGTAAGACACTGATGAAAGTAATTAAAGACGATACAAATGGATGCAGAGACATACCATGTTCTTGGATTAGAAGAATCAATATTGTGAAAGTGACTATACTACCCAAAGCAATCTACAGATTCAGTGCAATCCCTGTCAAATTACCAATGGTATTTTTTACAGAATGAGAACAAAAAATCTTAAAATTTGTATGGAGACACAAAAGACCCCAAATAGCCAAAGCAGCCTTGAGGGAAAAAAAACGGAACTGGAAGAATCAGACTCCCTGACTTCAGACTACACTACAAAGCTACAGTAATCAAGACAATATGGTACTGGCACAAAAACAGAAATATAGGTCAATGGAACAGGATAGAAAGCCTAGAGATAAACCCACGCACCTATGGTCAACTAATCTATGACAAAGGAGGCAAGGGTATACAATGGAGAAAAGACAGTCTCTTCAATAAGTGGTGCTGGGAAAACTGGACAGCTACATGTACAAGAATGAAATTAGAACACTCCCTAACACCATACACAAAAATAAACTCAAAATAGATTAGAGACCTAAATGTAAGACTGGACACTATAAATCTCTTAGAGGAAAACATAGGAAGAACACTCTTTGACATAAATCACAGCAAGATCTTTTTTGATCCACCTCCTAGAGTAATGGAAATAAAAACAAAAATAAACAAATGGGACCTAATGAAACTTAAAAGCTTTTGCAAAGCAAAGGAAACTACGAACAAGACAAAAAGACAACCCTCAGAATGGGAGGAGATATTTGCAAACAAATCAACGGACAAAGGATTAATCTCCAAAATATATAAACAGCTCATGCAGCTCAATATTAAAAAAACTACCCAATCCAAAAATGGGCAGAAGACCTAAATAGACATTTCTCCAATGAAGACGTACAAATGGCCAAGAAGCACATAAAAAGCTGCTCAACATCACTAATTATTAGAGAAATGCAAATCAAAACTACAATGAGGTATCACCTCACACCAGTTAGAATGGGCACCATCAGAAAATCTACAAACAACAAATGCTGGAGAGGGTGTGGAGAAAAGGGAACCCTCTTGCACTGTTGGTGGGAATGTAAATTGATAGAGCCACTATGGAGAACAGTATGGAGGTTCCTTAAAAAACTAAAAATAGAATTACCATATGACCCAGGAACCCCACTGCTGGGCATATACCCAGAGAAAACCATAATGCAAAAAGACACATGTGGGGCTTCCCTGGTGGCACAGTGGTTGAGAGTCTGCCTGCCGACGCAGGGGACACGGGTTCGTGGCCTGGTCCAGGAAGATCCCACATGCCGCGGAGTGTCTGGGCCCGTGAGCCATGGCCACTGAGCCTGTGCGTCCAGAGCCTGTGCTCCGCAATGGGAGAGGCCACAACAGTGAGAGGCCCGCATACCGCAAAAAAAAAAAAAAAAAAAAAGACATATGTGCCCCAATATTCATTGCAGCACTATTTAGAATAGCCAGGTCATGGAAGCAACCTAAATGCCCATCGACAGACGAATAGATAAAGAAGATGTTATACATATATACAATGGAATATTACTCAGCCATAAAAAGGAATGAAATTGAGTTATTTGTAGAGACTTGGATGAATCTAGAGACTGTCATACAGAGTGAAGTAAGTCAGAAAGAGAAAAACAAATATATATTAACGCATATATGTGGAACCTAGAAAAATGGTACAGATGAACTGGTTTGCAGAGCAGAAATTGAGACATGGATGTAGAGAACAAATGTATCGACACCAACGGGGGAAAGCGGCGGGGGGTGGGGGTGTGTGATGAATTGGGAGATTGGGCTTGACATGTATACACTGATGTGTATAAAATTGATGACTAATAAGAACCTGCTGTATAAAATAATAAATAAAATAAAATTCAAAAATTCAAAAAAAATAAACAGGAGAGCCATCTGGAGGAGGATAGATTGTGGGAACATACAGTAGCTAAGCAAGCCTTCTGAAGAGAGATGCTATGGACTCTTGATGCTCACATCAGTGGGAGTAACATTAAAACATTTTTCAGTGATTCCAGTGCCAGAGATGAATGACTTCAGACTCGGACCTTGCAAGGGCACCAGCAAGGTTAATTAATATAAGCTACATTGTGAAGGAAACGTATCTATTAAGAAATGAAAACTACAGGCTTGACTTTCAGTAACATCATTAAGAGAGCCAAAGATGAAGACTGTGATCCTATTCGTATTACGTAGAAATAGAATGGTTGTCGGGCGTTGGTGGAGTATTCTCAGAAGGATTTAAATGTGACAGGACTGCAAAGGTAGGCAAGAATAACACAGTTGGGCTTCCCTGGTGGCGCTGTGGTTGAGAGTCCGCCTGCCAATGCAGGGGACACGGGTTTGTGTCCCAGTCTGGGAAGATACCACATGCCGCGGAGCGGCTGGGCCCGTGAGCCATGGCCGCTGATCCTGCGCGTCCGGAGCCTGTGCTCCGCAACGGGAGAGGCCACAGCAGTGAGTGGCCCGCCTACCGCAAAAAAAAAAAAAAAAAAAATAAGAATAACACAGTTATTATTATTATTTTTTTGCTTTGGAATTGGGCCAAGATGGCCAACAAAAGCCAGACTTGCAACAGGCCGGAGCTGTAATGCACAGCTGTGCATCTTATTGCCTAGTGCAGTCCTTAACCTGTACATTTGCATCACCCAGGAAACTTTCAAAACTCCTGGGACAAATGGCTTGGGGTGGGCCCAGAATGTGGTGCTTTTGAAAGCTCCCAGGTGATTCCAGTGGGCAGCCCAGGCTGAGAACCGCTGCCATGAAGTTTCAATAAAAATGTACACCAAGCCCTCAAATCCATTATCCAGCTGGGGAGGGTTAAAGCTTTCGAAACTGAAATCCCCCATTCACTGTGAAAGAGAGTCCTAAAATATTCCTGAAAATAGAACATGTGTTCACTATAGGACTGAGATGATACCCAGGAAGCGTATGGAAATGAAGAGAGATAATTGCTCGGTGTCACAGGTAAAGTCTCTTTCAATCCAGGTGTAGCTGAGAACATGTGTGTCAGACACCAGATGTCTTGGATATTCAGGGGAAAGTTCTGAGGCCAGTACAAAAAGATGAGAATGAATATTGAAGGACTGAAAATGAAAATATTATGAGACAGTTAATACTTTTAACTAAGAAACAAAGAGCCAAAGGAAACAAAAAGGGGATAGTCAAAAAAAGGGATGTTAATGGCAGCAGATACTACAATACGATGTATCCAATCAGACATGTGAACACCATTTCTTCATTGCTTTAAACAAAACTTAGAGTGAAATATTATGAGAAAAAAACAGAACAATGAACGTGAGAATACTTAAAAAGAAGGCTCCTTCTGTAGACCAATATTATATATAAATACAAGGGAATTTTAGACATAGATCTGTCCCTGTCTTAGCCAGGTTGTTATCTTTAATTCAGTTATCATTTAGAGTGAAATATAATAAAGGATGCTGAAAAGGGGACTCCCCTATGAGCTAGTCTCTTCCTAGAAATCCACAGCAGTATCTGTGTCCACAGGGCCCCCTGTCGTCTTTTTTCTTAATTTTTTTCGTCATCAGCTTTTTAGCCAGTGCTACAGCCATTCCGTAGCCCCTCTGGGTAACCCGCCTGCAAGCACATTCACGCTAATAGATGTTACGCTCACTCAGAAAGAATTATAATGATATGTAAGTAATACGATGTTAAGGAGATAAATTACCAGACTAAGTGAATCTTCCAGTATATTTTAAAACATTCTACTGAGACTCCAGTGGCTGTATTATAAATGTATATTAGTTTTATATCCACATGTAAATACATGTATGGATTGGTACAGATCTCTTTAAAGAGATGGGAGTGGCTCTCATTTATCCACATAGGTATTATCCACTTTAGGTGTTTTTCATCCAAACTCGTTTCTCCCGTTCTGGGTTTCCCTACACAAGACTCTCAATCCTCTATTGATCCCTTCTGTCTCTAGTCCAAGTTGATTCCCTTTTCCAGGCAACCTCTGTCCTTGATAACCTTCAGTGCAGTTAGGGAGTTTGTTGACAATGGATCAGAGTCTGTAAAATTATTGCTGAACCTCATGGGGAGTCTTTTAAGGAGGAGGAAGTTGACCAGGGTAAAGACAAAAGAATGGCAGTTAACGCTCAGAGTGACCATCTTAGGAGGTCTTGACAGTGGCAGAGCAGGAGTGACAGATCTGTTGTGAGAAACTTCGGCTTATTCTATGCACAAGAGTCCTATTAAGAGAACATAGCCAGGGTAGGTTTATCTGTCGGTCAATAATTAACTAGGAAAGCTCTGAGGAAGACACAGCAGATGCAAGAAGTAATGTACACAAGCAGGTTGGCTAGAAACGAGATCCCCTTCTTATCGCAGCATCTTTGGTTCCATCCCCTGCTGGTGTTCTTAAAGAGAATAATTGAACTAGTAACTTCTATAGGTTTTAAAGTTAATTTTTTTTTTTAGAGTTTCTATGGGTAGTACCTCTCTACGTATAATGTGATCATATAATGCTATCATTTTCTAAGTGCCAACAATTGGTAACTCCTGCCTTTATAAAATCCAGTGGTAAAGAATACAGATAGCTTTCCTCAGGTCTTTCAGTGCTTTTCTTTAAAGTGTCAAACTCAAGAAAGGACAAGGGCTACACAGGTAGGATTAACTTCCACAAGGGAAAGGAAGTACATGATTTCTTATGCATCATTTTGGGATAAAGCCACAGGAAGAGGTCAGCCAAACCAGAAAGCCCAAGCTCTCTTGAAACTGTTGATCTCATGATTTAAATCAAGGCTGAGACTCCTGTGTAAGCCTGAGGGAGACTTGCTTTATTGGATCTTAGATGACTATTCCATTCTCTGTTAGCCGTCTATGAGTGAACTTCCCCCAAAAACTGTTTCATCCTAATTTCACAGTATCTCTAGTTGAGCCTCCAGAGCAAGCATGTCCTGTCTTTTTAGCAGATGGCTTTTGTCAGCAGGGAGCCTAAAAGCCAATTGTCATAAAAGATGACACAAGGATGGGGGAGGGGGAACTTGCTTTGACAAACATCTCCCAGTTTTCCTGTAGTGAAAAATTTCTCATCACATAAAAGTGTCTGAAGGCTGCAACTGAACCAGAACTTTAATAAATGTTTATCCTTTAGAAGGATTCTTTCCAAGGATCATAGGTTTTAAAGCTGGAAGGAACCCTAGCCATCCTCAGCAAGTTGCAGAGGAGCGTTATATGGTATAATTTTGAGAAAAGTGAGTCCAAAGAGAAGTGCTTTGTGTCAGGTCACACAGTGGGTATTAGCAGTAGACCCGGGGTTAAACAGAGCCCAGGCCTCCTGCCTGCTGGCCCCTGTGATTCTGAGTCTCATTTCTCCCCTTCATTACAAAAACTGTATTTGGTTGTGATTCTGTGTGCTGTCATTGAAAAAGGTCACTGCTTTCACTGAATAAGTAATTACCATTTATTGAGTGACTACTGTATACTTTCCTCTTTATTTTTTTCATTTCAGACAAGCTTTTATTTTCAATGTGAACAATACTGTTATCTCTAAAAGGTAAGAGTAAAGTCAGATGTCAGTTAATATCATTTTGGGGTGTTGAACTTTGAAACAAAATTGGTATTTTGGGCTAATGAAGACTAGAATATCCATGAAGAGCAAATGCATCTTTCTTTTGCCGTCCATTTCTTTTATGCCTTCCAACTGTGTTCTCCAGAGCTGCCCTCTGTTGAGACCGTATCTATTTTGAGTCCTTCTTCTGGTTTTTCATTCCCATCCTCGTCATCAGCGTTTTCATATTGATATTCACTCTCTTTCTTTAGAACCATACAGACTTTGGGATCATAAGTTGGCGGAAAAAGTATCCCAATTGAAAATCAGCAGCAGAATCTAGTACCCTGCCCTCAGGAGGATCGTCCCCCTCTTCCTCTTGGTCCATCCTCTCCCTCATCTCTCCTTCTCCTTGTCCAACTCTCTCCTCCTCTTCTTCTGCCTCTTCCCACTGTCCTACTGGCTGTACATCCCAGTACTCCTTGACTATGGGCTGGGCGCCCTCCTGCCCACCCTCCTTTGCCCGAAGAGTTCGCACTACCACCTGGAAATCCCTAGGGGCTGCGTCTCGGCCGACCCTGGTACGCCATTCGGCAGGCACCACTCCTCCCCTGACTGATCCAGGGTCATGGCCCATCCCACTACCTGCTCTGTTCTGACCACTGGTGGCTGGGCCTCGCTTCTCTGTGCCAGACGTGGCAGGAGAGATGCACCAGTCAGTGCCTCAACCAGAGAAGTGATCTGCCTGCTAGACCAAGTTGGCAAAGATTTTCCTCTTTTTTTTCTAAAAAGAATCCTGTGAAATAAAACCTATTTTATAAATGAGGAAGGGAAGGCTTACGGAGTTTAAGAATTCATGCAAAGCCACACCGTGACCAAGCCAGGATTCAAACCCACGGCTGTATGTGTCTGGATCTGGTACCCTTTCCTGCTATGCTGACCTGTCTGTCTTTGTGTGATTTACTTTCTCAGTAACTACAGTATTGCAATCTGAAGAGACCGTCTTTTCAATATGACAATGGATATCAATAGCTCCTTTGTCTTTAAAAGTCTTTAGAGAAATTATCTAGAATAATACAGGAGTACCTAGTTGGAGATATTGTGGGTTCGGTTCCAGGCCACTGCAATAAAGCAAATATCACAATAAATCGAGTCACACGAATTTTTTGGTTTCCCAGCGCATATAGAAGGTATGTTTACACTATAGTGTAGCCTGTTAAGTGTCCAATAGTATTATGTCTAATAAAACAATGTTCAGATCTTAATTTAAAAATACTTATTTTGCTAAAAAATGCTAACCATCATCTGAGCCTTCATCGAGTCATTATCGGTTTGCAGTAGTAGCATCAAAGATCACTGATCACCATAACAAATATAATAATAATGAAAAAATTTGAAATACTGCAGGAATTACCAAAATGTGACACAGAGACA
The DNA here is from genome assembly GCF_059928025.1 of Delphinapterus leucas. Lineage (NCBI taxonomy): Eukaryota > Metazoa > Chordata > Mammalia > Artiodactyla > Monodontidae > Delphinapterus > Delphinapterus leucas. The sequence goes on from NC_143138.1 coordinate 13,261,577, forward strand.
TAAAGTGAGCAAACACTGTTGGAAAAATGGCGCCAACCTGCAACTTGGTCGACGCAGGGTTGCCACAGATCTTTAATTTGTAAAAAAAAAGAAAACCAAAATATCTGTGAAGCACAATAAAATGAGGTCTGCCTGTTTTGGTTCATTTTATAATGAAGGCTTGGTGTTCATTAAGTCAGTTTAATAACTCTTTATATATACTTTATATACTGACCTGGAAAGATGTCCATATTAAATGAAGAAAGTAAATTGCAAAACAGTGTATATGGTATAATCCCATTGATTGGTTGAACATGACAGATGCACTGTTAATATATGTGTATGTAGATATATGTGCACAGAGAATGTCTGGAAGGACACACACCAAACTCTTGAAAACGGTTCGTGCTGATGAGTGGGATTGGGGGCCAGCTGGTTAAACAGAGAATTAGGGGACTATTTCTGTATCATTTGAATTTTTTTATAACCAAGGTATATTATTTTTAAAAACCAATTTAAAAAAATTAAACTTTATAAACCCTTTACAACAGTTTAACCTTTTTTAATAACTAGAAATTATAATCAAAGTCATTAGCACTGCTCTAAACATATAAACGGTAGTCAGTCAGGAAATAGTATGGGTTTTTTTCTATTGTCATGAAAACATTTGTAAAGTACTGACAGCAAAGACCAGTGTTAATTCTCTCTTTCACCAGACCAAAAGTCCTAAAACTAATTTCGACCCCAAATGAAAGTCATTTGTAGCTTATGGAATATTATAAAATCATGGGGTTTAACTTTTTACCTTGAAATACAAATGCATCATTCATTCGCCACCTTTTCCCATCTTTTATTTGTTCTCCAGGTTTTTTTTTTACTTCTCAAGAGCCCTCCTCCATCACTGCATGTTTCTTTCATGTTTTTTGATAATAGCCTGTTTTTTCCTAGACATCTAATAGATATTTTTTCTTTAGGAATTAGTTCTGTTGTTACCAGGCATAAAGTCTTTAGGGATGAGTTCAGCTGTTACCAGTTTTCACGTAATTATTTTTACAAATCTATCCAAAAATCTGTTTAGATTTTTAGGACTAAAACCTTAAACAATGTTTATTCTCTCTCTTATCTTTCTCCTCTGCTAATAAATACATTTGTTTCTGCATTTTAAAAAGTGTCTTTCTGCACGTAAGCATGACTGAGAAGCTGCTGAGAAAGCCACCAGCCAGGCTGAAAAAACTTAAAAAGGAAATAAAAGATTTCCTGATGAAGGACATAGAAGAGGAGATGCAGGCAGTGGAGGAGTGCAGGAAGGTAGCCCAGGTCTCGCGTGAGGGGCGCTGCCTCTGAAACGCGCGCATCCTCTCCAGTCGCCAGCTTAAAGACCGATTGCGTGGATTGTATTAATTCTTTTAGTGATCTCTATGCTTCCTATGCTGTATGTTTAGTTTTTTTAAGTTCTCTTTGTGTGGTGAAGAAATGCAGCACTATCTTGAAGTTGGTTGAATTACAGTTTCATCCCTGTAGCCTAAGGAAGCAATATCCACTTCTGAGAATTAAGTATGGTGTTTTTTTCCTATTAAAAAAAAGAGAAACTTCAGTTGGGGCCAGGGGTGGCAGGAGGTCCCAGGTGGAGGATGGGAGATGAGAGGAGGCCATGCAGACCCTCAGACAACTTCTGCAACATTGACACACACGTGGTGCCCATAAACCCTCTGTCTGCCCTTCTGCCGGAACCAGCCTTCACTGCTCTGGTCTGACACCCTTTACTTCGGTGTCTCTACTTGGCCTCTCAGAGAGCAAGGACAGACCATAGCCCTGTGAGGGTATGTCTGGAGGGTGTCTGGAGGGTATGGGGTGGGGGCTGGCGGCTGGCTCTGTCTTCTTCAACAGTAATTCCTCAACCTCTGCTTGTCGAATGATTGCATAATGAAATAGGGAAGCCAGGAATGTTCATTACAGGCAGTTATGAGAACTTGGAGAAAGTCACTCGGACTCGTTTTCACTCTTTAATACTGCTTTTCAGACTAAAGAAGAAGAAATAAGAAAAAGGCTGCGGAGTGACCGACTTCTGCCCCCAGCCCATCATTCAGATTCAGCTGAAGCAGGTGGGAAGGAGGCTCCGTTTGCAGAAGGACTTAAAACTGTGAGTTGTGCCGCGTTTGAACCCTCTGACCTGCCGGAAGGAAAGCTGTTGAAATGATAAAATGATAGAAACTACAGGTACGAAGGTATCGGGGTCGTGGAGTCAGACATGTCTTACAACCAAGCAGATGACGTATTCTAATGAGCCGTTTTATGTGAATTTCGTGAAAAGGCATCCTTTCCCCCAGGTGTGACTTTCTTAGTATGTCTCATGTTTTCTTTGTTTGACCCACTGGGATGTGCCTTGGGTTTAGGAATGATTGTGAGAGCTGCCTGGGCTGGAGATTAGCTGAGTAAACCAAATGACTATGTTAGCTTAAAAAGAAGAAGAGGAAGATTTGACTAGCTTTGGTTTTATAAAGTTGTCATTCTCCTTCAATGTGGCTTCCAACATGTGAAAATGTCTTCCATTTATGAGCACCTTTCAGCTTCCATTAATGTATTCGTGCCAAATGAAATCCTTCTTTTTGGTTCCTGTCTCTTGGCTGTGTCTGCCCTCTGAGGGTCCTTTAAGACAAATTGTATGGATTTGTGTTAAGTATTTTAATGATCTGTATGCTTTTTATGCTCTATGTTTAGGTGTGTTTTTTTTCTAATTCTCTTTGTGTTGTGTTGTGATTAAAGCAATATCCTGAAGTTGGTTGAATTATAGCTTCATCCATATAGCCTAAGGAAGCAAAATCCACTTCTCAGAATTAAATGAAGTATGGAGTTTTCTTCATATGAAAAATGAAAAAGTTATCAGGTCTTATGAGTCTACATTCTGTGAAGATCTCTTGCATCCCTTTTCATACTTTCCCCTGTCATTACCTGTTCAGACCACCCGACCATTTTTCAGTTATATGACTACAACAGTCTTCTTAGTATTTATCCAACAGTCTTCTTTTTTATTTTTTGATATTTATTTCTTTATTTGGCTGCGCCGGGTCTTAGTTGTGGCATGCGGGATCTTCACTGTGGCATGTGGAATCTAGTTCCCTGACCAGGGATTGAACCCCAGGCCCCCTGCATTGGGAACGCAGAGTCTTAACTGCTGGACCACCAGGGAAGTCCCTATTCAATGGTCTTCTGCTGAAACCCTTTGTTGGCTCCCTTTTATGGTCAAGGTAAAGTCCAGCCTCCGCCTTCTGACTGGTAAGACTCTCAGCTTTCATAACTCACTCCTGCTGACCTTCTAGCTTGTCACACTCAGCACATTCCCTAGCCTCTGCGTCTTTGCACATGCTGTTCCCTCCTTCCCCTCTCCCCGTCTCACTGCTTTACTTGCCTGATGCCTTCTTGTTTTTCACGTCTCCACTCAGACAGCACTTTCTCTGAAGCCCCTGGTCTGGGTTGGTGGCCCTCTCTCATAGTTGCCTTTTGGCAGCCCGGATTACTCAGTGTCGCACTTGCCACCCTCTTTTGGAATTACCGGGTGCGTGTCCATCTTTATCGCTAGATGTGTCAGTTCTAACAGGACGGAGGATGGGTCTGTCTTGATCACGGTTGCAGTTTTGTACCTTGGAAAGTGAATGGCACATGATACATGGTGTGTAGATGTTTCTTCTGTGGATAAATCAGTATACCCATATATCCTCCAGAAGCTGGAGGACAGCCCCAGGAGATGGCTTGTTTCCCTGGGAACCCATGGCAGTGCTGATTTGAGCAGAAGATCACTGGGCACCTCCTGTTTGTACATTCCCTTTGGGATGTTGCAAATGGACACCTCATCTTCCTATAGCTTGTAGGACTGAGAACTCCTGCAGCAGTGAGATATGATGATGGTGGTGGTGGAGGGGGCTTCTTTCCTAACTCATTCCAGAACCAAAACCTTGAAGAACCAGTCTACTTCTTACAGCGGTACCTTGGAAAGTCCTTTAGGCTCCCTGGACCTCTTTTACCTTACAGTATGTCCACTGCATACGAACCTTCTAGTTGAGAGCTTTCGAAGATGTGAACATGCGTTCCATCAGTGTCAGGCGTGAGTGACATTGCAGCTTGCCCTCCGTCTCCTGTTGCCGACGATCCTTCAACTCTACCGTCTCCCACCTCCTCTCCCTCCTCCAGTCGGTCACTCTTCTTGCCTGTTCACTCAGTGCCAGCCCCTGTATGCCAGCTGTTGGACTGTACTTCTCAAGGTACTGTACTGTAAGATTAAAAATGCTTTCTTTACTTTTTGTTTGTTTTTTATGGATTACTTGTGTGAAAAGTATTATAAACCTAGTACAGTACAGTACTGTTTAGCCAATTGTGTTAGTTGGGTACCTAGGCTAACTTTGTTGGACTTGCGAACAAAGTGGACTTACCAATGCGCTCTCGGAACAGAACTCGTTCATATGTAGGGGACATACTGTATATGTTAATTTGGGATCGCCATTTTCCCGGAGTTATACCAAATGAAATAATGTTTAAAACTACTGTGCAAACTAGAATATGCCGCAATATTTATAGCATATTATTTATATAAAATCCTACGTGGACAACATGATGTTTTTCGTCTGTCCGTTGCTTTTTCTGTGGAGATGATCTCGTGGTGGCATGTGCCAATCTTACGAAATATTAGATCAGCAGGTGATTTACTAGTACAGAATGATTGTACTGGGACACTTAGGAAAAGTTGGACTATCATTCAGATCTCTGCAAATAATAAAATTTAAATGACCAAAAGTACATTCAGTTCAAATTTTAGCAATTCTTGTAAGTTAAATCAATCCTCAAACTTGCTAAATACCCAAATAACACTTTCTCTTGAAATCTCATGCTCTTGCCTATGCTATTTATAGTGGCTTGGAAGACATGTTTATTGAGTTAAAATATATACAATATAGATGTGAGCATTATCACTGATACCCTGGCTTGAAAACCTCTCTCTATATATATAGAGTGAAACTTGCCAAGTAGTAACACACCCTAAACGGTAAGCCATATATTTTCTTAGCAAGACCATCCATTTTAACAGGATGGAGGGACGATGAGTTACCTGGATTCTGGGAACTGCCCCAAAACTCTAGGCGTGTTACTACTCGTAAAACTTTCTCAGGGTTTAGGGGTGAAGAGGAGGCTCAGAGACTGTAGGCACTTCCCACATTCCCAGAGCCACTAGCATCAACTGGGCAGGGGGCTTGTTTTTGAATCCACTCTGCCTCTAATGAGCCATTAACCCCATCTCTGCAAAATTTAAAAAACGAACAAACAAAACAAAACAAAACCAACAACTTCAAATGTAAATGTGACTTTTTTCCATGATCAACTTTCTTTCTTTTTTAAAGATGATTCACACTGAACGTTAAAGGATTGAGATTTCTAAAATATTTCCTCTGGGAATAATGTTAATTTTATCTATTGAAATAACATAATTGGTTTTCTCATTCTTAAAACAAAATTTTGAACATCACCAGCGTACTTCAATTAAAACCAAACCACAACCTTCAGGAAAGTTATGAGTCAGAAGAAGGGATTAGATAGACATCTTTGTAAGCATTTTAATTGAGGGCGGCTGAAAACATGCCTGTATTGATCTCCTTGTGAAAGATGGCCTTGCTGTGTCTAATAAAAGGTACTTTGATATCTAGTAAAAATCCCCCAGTTTTTCTGGGGGAAAAAACTTACGGATAACATATTTATTTAAAATAATATTTAAAAGATGTATTTAAAAATATTTCACATATATTTAAAAGATACACAATGTAAGATTCTTATGTTAACAAAAGAAATTTTACAATCACAAGGACAAAAATAGAATTTATTATAGGGTGTTGGTATAGTGGCTACCAGTAATTTATGACTGTGCCTATTTCTGTCTTTGTTATTTCATTATCAGTAAATAGCTCATATTTGAAGGAGTAATTATACAGTAAATGCTGCATTCTAAAGATATATAATGCTACGGTGTGTCAGCAGATAGATCACTTTTGCACCCATATAACCTGTGTATACAGCGCCTTCCTATAGGACGGTGGAATTTTTGTCTCAAGAGATCGATAAAGGGCATTATTTTAAAATAAACAGTGGGAGATGACCCTTATGGTCTCTCTGTGTCACTTGTATTTGCTTCTTAAAAATAATAGCCACCTCGTTGTTTTTATTTTTCTAAAGCCCGTAAGTAATATGTTATAGGAAATATGCACTGAAAAACATAAGAATCAAAAAACACCAAGAATCCAACATTTTCCCCTCCTACCAAGAAAACTACTGGGAACATTTTGCAGGTACTGTAGCTTTTTTCCTCGCATAAATGGACTCATACAACATAAACTGTTTTGTAACTTGCTTTTTTCACTCAGAAGTACAATATCTTTTCATGTAACTAAATCTGCTCCCACAGTATCATTCTTTTTTTTTTGTTTTTGCTTTTGTTTTTTGCGGTACGCGGGCCTCTCACTGCCGCGGCCCCTCCCGCCGTGGAGCACAGGCCCTGGATGCGCAGGCCCAGCGGCCACGGCCCACGGGCCCAGCCGCCCCGCGGCATGCGGGATCCTCCCGGACCGGGGCACGAACCCACGTCCCCTGCATCGGCAGGCGGACTCCCAGCCACTGCGCCACCGGGGAAGCCCCACAGTGTCATTCTCGATGTAACATTGTTGAGTTTCCCTGTTATGTGTTTAGGGATTCTCATCCTTAAAGCCAGTCATAACACATTTCTGTTTCTGTTTTTTATAAGTTGGTGAGTAAAATAATTTGAACACTCCCCGTTTAACAACAGTCTTGAACCCCCGGGAAGTCGGACAGCTGCCATGCTTGCTTGTCCAGGACCCCGCTTTCCATTGCCCTTATTGGTCCCTGTCCGTCAGAGGACAAATGACCAGTCTTGCAAATTCACCTCCAGACTCTTCTCCTGTTCAGGAAACTGTATTCACTTCACCATAGTTTGTATTCAGCACACTGAGATCTCAAGTATGCTTCAAAAGCCCACATGATAAAATTATTTTTTTAACATCTTTACTGGAGTATAATTGCTTTACAGTGGTGAGTTAGTTTCTGCTTTATAACACAGTGAATCAGTTATATCTGAGTTAGTTTTTCACTGATCAGGAATAAAGGCTACCTACATTTGCAACGTGTTATTGACAGAAAAGTGTTTGCAGTTAAGGATCCGTAACCTTTTCTCTTGTCATTTAGAAACAAGAAATTACTGTCAGAAAAATTAAGCGATCAGCTATTTTGAGCACCAAATGCAGTCATTCTAAACATCAGGATCATGAAAGCAGTGATTCAATTCCTAGTCATTTCTAGTAATTGAAACATACATTTCCTCTCTGTGTAATACAGTTCAATTCCTGAACCAACCATATCGCTTAAAAAGATGTATGACAAATAAAAGGTATATGACACTTCATGCTTTTTCCTCTTAAGGAGGAACTAGCAGTGTTCACTTGTTAAAGGAGAGAAAGACTGTACAGAGGATTTTAGCCCTTAACCAACCCTGTGGGATTGGCCTGTGCCGGTGGTTCTTAGCGTGTGGCCCCCCCACTGGCAACATCAGCATCACTTGGGAACATGTAATAAATGCAGGTTCTCAGCCCCACCCCAGACCTTCTGTATCAAATCACGGGGCTGAGCAATCAGAATTTAACAAGCCCTCCAGGTGATGCACACTCAGGTTTGCCCTGTGTGTTCGTTCACTCCGTAAGCCTATCCAGCCATGCCCACAGTAAGCTGCCCATTTATGACTAGTCGGCCACTTCCAGCAAGTTCAAGCACCCATGCACCCAAGGGTCAAGTTGAATATTTACCGAGAGTCAGTTATGTCTCTTCTAAAACATATTAACACCATTTGTACTGATGTATGGTCAGGCCATTCAAGATGGCTGTACTCTTGCTCGCTGTACATCCCCCTGCTTGACCAGTCTCTGCTTCACTCATGACTATCCACTTCTCTTAATTATAAGGCTTAACCAGCTGCCTACCTGCTTGCCCCCTGCCCTACTCGCTGGTTTCCATGGTAACTGATGAGTCAACCTGATGTCAATTCCCTATATAAATGGTAGCTTCCTTCTCTTGCGAGTACTGAAGATTGCAGCTGTGTCCTGCCTGCTGTCTGCTGTGCATGGCAGGATGTCAGTCCAGGACCTTTTGCTTCAGATGCGTAAGATCCCCTATCCGATAGCCGTTGATGTCTCTGTCACTGTCTGTGGGCTCTTTCTTTCTTTGGTCTAGAGGCTGGGCAACTACAAGGCTTGCAAGCCTGTGGGGTGCAGCCCAACAACTGGCTGTTACATTTAATTTTGAAATGCTTTTTGAAAAAATGTGCTCTATAAAGGAATAGACAAGATTGTAAAAAAAAAAAAAATCTTGGAAGCTTCTAGACTCACATGGTTTCATAAAATGTACAAATTTCACCCTCCAATTCAAGGAAACTAAACCTGCAATTGTAGATAATGCATTACGAATGTGGTTTTTGTAAGAATCCTGACCATGCCTTGGTGTTACATCACAGTATATTCAGGTGAAAGTATATATAAATGTTTTAAGTTCAAACAAAATATTTAGGGTATATACGCACTGTTTTTTAAGACTCCCTGTCTAACTGACTATTTTTATTAACTAATAATCTTCCACACGATTCATCTATTGTAAGAAATTTTCTAACACAATCTTTAGTATATTGACCCCAAAATGTTTAACATTTTAAATTTAAAATGAGCTTTTTTCTCACATGCCATTCAAAATTGCAGAAAAAAATTTTTTAAACCACTTAAGGGGTTTACAGTTTTTAAAAAGTTGAAAGATGCTACTATTTATTTAACCAATGCCTGTTTGTTGGAGGTTTTGGTTATTTTCAGTTTATCAGTAAGTTATTGTAAACAATTCTACAGTCATCACCAAAATGCCAGCTTATTAGTCTTAAATTTCACCTCATAAATTCTATAAAATGGACATTTTCATTTTGGATCTTGTGTCTAGCATTGCAGAGAAGTTGATGATGCAGAGAATTGCTATTTCCACAGGAGTATGGTGACAATGAGCGATTGCCAGATTAGCCCAGAATACTTGGAACCATTTATTTAATTCTTCAAGGAGGGACTGTTTATCCCTTTGTCCTTCCAGACTTGTTGAAATCTGTGCAGCTTGAATGTGGGAAACCCACACCAGAAAAAAGCAAGTAATTACCAGCTGCAGCCGAGGTGGAGAAATTCATCCGGACCTTCGTCCTCAGCCCAAGGTGAACAACTGCTGGCCCGCCAGTCAGGTGCTAGAACTCGCTGTAATATGGAAGTTGTAGGTTAAATGTGGTCCAGTCATTGGCAATTTTATGTCACTCAGTCTAATAAAAGCCTGCTCTTTCATATGATCAAGGAGCATTTCAGGGCCTGCCTAGATAGCACTTCCCCAGGCCAGTGTGAGGACAGCCTCAGTGGGGGACTCAGGACCCTCACAGTGAGCACACTCCCCAACTTCCCAACCACCAGGCGGCTTGAGCCCTCCCAGGGGTGGCCACTTCATGAAGTGTTTCTCCCCATCTCCCACATTGCTTCAACAAGATCAGTGAATATTCTTCCATTTGTTTTTCTCCTTCCTTTGGTCTTTTTAAAAATTTGTTTTATTGAAGTGTAGTTGATTTACAATGTTGTGTTAATTTCTGCTGTACAGCAAAGTGATTCAGTTATACATATATATGCATTGTTTTTTAGACTTTCCCATAATGCTTTATCACAGGATATTGAATATAGTTCCCTGTGCTATGCAGTAGGACCTTGTTGTTTATCCATGCTATATATGATAGTTTGCATCTGCTAATCCCAAATCCTTCCCATGGTCTTAAATTGAAAGTTTTGGAATGATTTTAGTCACTACCCCATCACTCCAATTCCCAGTTTTTCTGAGATTACATGCATACACACACACACACACACACACACACACACACACACACACACACACGGTCTCAAAATGGTTACGGTGTTTTTCTCCTCTGACCCATTGATGGGGTGAATATACAGCATCTTTGCCAATACTGAACAACACTGTCATTCCCAGAATTAAACCCTCAACCAAGTCATTTTATCAGTTAGGATGCTTTCACGTAGAAATAATTAAGAGCTCAACTTGCACCAATATAAACAATAAAGAAATAAAGAAATGTGCTGATGTATATAATCAGAAATAAAAGGCAAGGCGAGTCCATGGTATGTGGATCCAGTGCTCAGCAGTCATCCTGGATCCAGGTTTTCCGGCTCTCATTCTTCTACCCACATCATTAGCTTCCTTCTAAGGCAGGTATTCCTCGTGGTCATGGGATGGTTTTAAGTAGCAGCTGGGGCTACATGCTCACTTACCTTCGGCAGAAGAGAGTCATTTCAGGAAGCGCTCCCATAAAAGCAAGGGGGAAGTTTCCTAAAGAACCCTGAAAGCATCCCTTTGCATTCCATATGCCTAGATTATGTCCATGCCAATTCCTGAGCCAGCCGCTGTCAAGGGAACGGGAGTTACCTTTGGGACAATCAAATCCCCCTGCTTGGAGTTGAGGACAGAATTGTTTTCTTGGAGACAAGTTGGAAAGGGGTGGATACCTGAATAAAATTGGGTTCCATTCAGAAAAGAGGAGGGCAAATGAGTGCTGTACAATGTAAACCACAGTTGTGAGGTGTTGTTATTTTAATATGATGCTGGACTCATTTTGCTAATATCATATGTTGAATTTTTCATACTGTTATGTGGTTTTCTTCGTTATGGCTATTTCACATAAGAAAGCTCTTTTAAGATTCTCTACCAAAAACCTAAAATTATGCAGCGCATCTTCCTCCCAAGCTGCTGTCTGACTGTCTCCTGCTATTTATCACTAAGGGATTTGAATAACTTGCTTTCATCTTGGCTGCATTTGAGAAAGCTACGTTAGCGAACTTTAGACCATCCTTTCAATTCACCAGTGTCTAATTTATTCATGCTCTGGTCTTTGAGCAGTTTATTTTCAATACCAAGTCATTTTATTAGATATTCTTTTTTTTAAAATTAAACTTTTATTTTTCAGTCGTAAGAAATAACATAGAGAGATCCATGTGCCCTTTACCTAGGGGTAACGTCTTGCAAAACTGTAGTACAATATCACAACTAGGATATTAATTAACGTCAATTCGATCAAGATCTGGGATATTTCCATCACCACAAGGATGCTTCATGGTGCCCTTTTAAAATTGTTTTAAATTTTTTAAATTGTGGGTTTAAAAACCACATAACATGAACCATCTTTACATTTTTAAGTGTACAGTTTGGTAATAAGAATTCATATTGTACAACTAACTTTTTTCTTAACTAAAGTATAGTTGATTTACAATACTATATTAGTTTCAGGTGTACAACACAGTGATTCAATATTTTTATAGATTGTGCTCCATTCAAAGTTATTACAAAATAATGGCTGTATTTCCCTGTGCTGTACACACACATATGTAAAATAGATGTGCTTGTTGCTTATCTATTTTATACATAGTAGTTTGTATCTCTTAATCCCAGACCCCTATTTTGCCCCTCCCCCATTCCTTCTCCCCACTGGTAACCAAGAGTCTGTTCTCTATGTCTGTGAGTCTGTTTAAACTATATTTACTCTTGATTGTTTCTTCTTACTGCAGTCCTTGGTGAATAGTAAGCATCTACTCTGCCTGGCTCTGTCATAGATACAGTGGTAGGATAGGCATGTCACTAGTAATGTGTAAGACGGGAGACCTGATGACAGAAAACTTTAACCTTTGGGAGAGGGGATAACATGTGTACACATGAGAAATTTCAAAAATGGATAGTGTATTTCCCAAAAGACAAATCATAGAATAATTAGACAATTCTTCTGTCTCATTTCCACTTCTTTTTTTATCCCTTTGTGTGCCTATTTTTTTAGTCTTCTCCAAATTCTACTTCCCTCTTTATATATCCTCCTTTGTTCTCTATTTTTTCCCCTAGCTAGTTCAGAAACCAAGCTTTGTGAAATTGATTACCTCTGGTGAAGTTGCAAAGTGATTATCTAATTAATCAGAGTACACTAAGAACTTTTTTTCCCACCTGCTGTGAAATTCTCTTAATCACAAGGACTTTCCTTAACGGGTTCATCCTTCTGTAGTTATTGATATTTGCTTTGATCTATGTCCAGCAGGTGGCACTAAAGGATAGTTAATAGAAAATATGCATCTCCACCGTAGACTAAAAATCTGTCGGAGTATACAGCATTTTGAGTCCTACTTGACTGCATAATAATCAAAACTTTGGATGGTCTGTCCCTTGAATATTTTAGCTCCTGGGTCACTGTTACACTCTCCAGCACTCCTCTTGTCTTAATTCTTGGTGATTTCAATATCCTCGTGGAAGATCCTTCCCACATCCTTCACTTCTTGGTTCGGTTCCTTGACTTTCTTATATCTCTGATCTCTTCCCATTGGAGAGCTCAGAACATTTTGCTTTGGGCTTTTTCTCTTTTCTATCTATATACGTACTGTTGACCTGAAACAAACAGACTGACATATTTCTCCTGCAAGGATGGGTTAATTTGGGATCAGCAGAGAATTGAAATTCGGGGTCTGCAACCATGGTGAGCCACACGCAAGTCCCTGCAGAGGAAGAGAGGAACACTTTTATAAAAGGAAAAGAAAGTTGGGAGGGCTGTAGTAAACAAAGAGTCCATAGCTTTTCATTGGTTGAGTCCTTGCCAGGAAAGGAGTCTTTCTTCTTCCTGCTGCGTTAAGCATGGCTCAGGGTGTGAGAGCTCCCCCTTCTGATTTCCCAACTCTAATTGCAATTTCTGGTTATTAATTATTTTTACAATACTCATCTTTGGTGATCTCATCCTGTCTGATGGCTTTAAATACCATCTACATGCACATGACCGCCAAATTTATATCTTCAACATGGACATGTTCCTTAAGTCCAGGCTCCACTTGGATGTCTCGTCAGTATCTCAACATGTTCCAGGTAGAGCTCTCTGCTTCTCTCAAAGCCTTTCCCATGTGCACCCCCCAAACAAACCCTGACATCATTTTTTACTTCTCTCTTTCTCTCACGTTTTCTGTCTAGTCCTTCAGCAGATCCTGTCAGCTCTTCTCTAAAAATATATCCAGAGTCTGGCCACTTCTCACCACCTATGCACTAAATCCTTGTCTAAGCAGCAGCCATCTCTCAGCTAGATGGTTGTCATAGCCCTCTGATTCATCTCCCTGCTTCTGCCCTGTCTCCCTTCAGTCAGCTCCAGAGACGGCAGCCGGATTGGCTCTGTTAAAACATAGGAGAGATCCTATCGCTTTTCTACTCAACGATACAAAGACTTCTGACCTCACCCCAAGTAAAAGCCAAAATAATAGTGGTCTACAAAGCCATGTAAGACCAGACCCCACCCCCCAACTCCCGCCACCCTGTTCTCTTGGATCTCATCTTCTAACACTCTCCCTCACTCACTCTGCTCCAATCACACTAGTCCCTCCATGTTCCTCAGGCGTGACAGGCGTGACACCACCCAGAGCCTTTGTGCCTCTCGTTCCCTCTGCCTGGAAGGTTCCTCCCCCAGACAGCTGATTGGTCACTCTTCCACCTGTCCAGGTGGGACAGCCAGTGAGCTCTTCCCTGGATGAAAACCAGTCCTACAACTCCCATAATTCTTTAGCGTGCTCCCCGCTTTATTCTCCTGGGGTGGTTCGCACACGCGCATGCACGCACAGGCATGCCCACACACGCACGCGCGCACGCACATATTTGGTTTTTTTTTTTTTAACCCATCTCTTCCCCAGCTAGAACGTAGGATCCATGCGGGAAGAGACTTGTTTTGTTACTGCTGTATCTTCAGGGCCAACAAGGGTGCCTGGCACATGATTGGCCCTCAATAAAAACTTGTTGAATGAGTGAATAAATAAATGATTACATTGAATTAGTGGTTGAATCCCAATATTTCTCAGCACACCAATGTCACCTAGCCCTCATGACATAGAGTACTTTGCCCTTCCGAAGTACAAGCATGGGCAGATCTCCAAGCCCTTGGTCAAGGTTTTATTGAAAAGGAAGTTTGAAACTCAGAACAAAGGAAGTCACATGCTTTTGTAAATCATTTACTGACAGATAGTCTGCCAACAATCCTCTTTCCTTGATCCAGCTTTTATCTGAATGTATGACTCCTAATGGCATAAATTCTACAAGGCTGAACACAATGACATGTGTTGTAAAATACCAGCCAGTGAGAGAAAAGCATCCTCACCCTTAGAATCATCTATAAATTTAGGATTTTGTCAGCCTAGCCAATGTTTTAGAACCCTGAGAATGGATGACTGTAGTTTATTTTTGTGAACCACGATAAGTTTCTCCTGTAGCCACTTATGTGTCTTTAAGCCCTAAGATACTTGCATTAATCTGAATAAAAAGGAAGGACTTTGGGTCTCTATCCTCCAAATTACATGTCCTATATTTCAAATGTGATGGGTGTTATTAAGCCATTTCTCTTTTTTGTCAGGTGAAGTAATTTTATTTGCAGTTTATTTGCTCAGAAGAGAGAGACCACACCCAAACTCTTTTGTACAAATTTTAAATGCTAAGTCCTTTTTTGGAGGGTAGGGTAAGGAATGGAGAATGTAGCATTAATTCCTGTGTAGAAAGGATAGTGTTCTAAGGACGTTCTTTATGAAATCTATATTTTCCACACTGTCCAGCCTTAAACAGTTTCCAGATCTCGCTGATAGCTTAACCCCCATTAAACAGTGATTCTGTTTTTTTACTTTAAATACTTTTATGCTTTAAGGAAAAAGCCAACCAACTCTTTGCCTATAGTGCCCTTGACTATCCAGTCTTTCGTGCAACAAGTGTTAATCTAGCATGTCTTTTGTGCTAGGTCTTAGGGATATAGAGAATAAGCAATAAAGAGAATAAAATTTAGCTTTATTTAAGAGGCTCATGAAGCATTAGCAAGATATGTAAACAGATAATCGAGATATTCAAACAGAATCAAAATGCAAGGCACTGTATTCCACATCGGAGCACAGAGGAGCAGAGAGAGGAATGATATTTCTGAAGGATCCTGTGACGGTTTCATGGAGAAAGTGACATTTAAGCAGAATATTGACTTTTGAGTGGGAGTTGACCCAATATAGAAAGAAGAGAATCTCTCCAGGGAGAGACTTGTATCTGCAAAGACTGTGAGTATGAAGGAACACAGCATGGTGGTAGCACAGGGAAGTGTTTGGTGTACATGAGCCAGAGATGTGGACAGGAGGGAGAGGTTACTGGGAAAGCTGAAGTGTCTGTGGACCCTGCTCAGTGGTTGGGCTTTCTGCTATAAACATGCAAGGCTTTTAGGCAAAGGACAAACCCATCAGTCTATTTTAGGACGCTCATTCCAGTGCAGCGCTCCTAGAAGTGTGGCCCTGGACCAGCAGCAGTGGCCTCTCCTGGGAACTTGATGGAACTGCAAATTCTCAGCTCCAATCCCAGACTTCAGAATCAGAAATTCTGGTCATGGGGCTTGGGAATCTGTGTTGTATCAAGGTGCCCAGCTGATTCCGATGCACACTTAAGTTTAAGAACCACTGTTCCGGTAACAACAGGGAAGATGCAGTGGGGTAAATACAGATTGAAGCTCGATAGGCTGTTCCACATAGCTCAGTCCTGAAAAAAAGCCAGAGGCATGAGTGTGGGCAGGACAGGATGCATTAGAGAGAACTTTCTAAAACCTTACACTTGGCAGGAGATAAGCAAAGGATATCTGGAGCACCAGTTGTCAAATCTCACCAGCATTTTCTGGGTGACTTTTAAAATTTTTATCTTCTGGGTCCCAGTTTTTTATCTCTTTTTAAATTTTACTTTTTAAATTTTATTACCTTTGGCTGTGTTGGGTCTTCATTGCTGCACGCGGGCTTTCTCTAGTTGTGGTGAGAGGGGCCTACTCTTCGTTGCGATGTGCGGGCTTCTCATTGCGGCAGCTTCTCCTGTTGCGGAGCATGGGCTCTAGTTGCGTGGGCCTCAGTAGTTGCAGCATGCGAGCTCAGCAGTTGCGGCGTGTGGGCTCAGTAGTTGTGATGCACGGGCTCTAGAATGCAGGCTCAGTAGTTGTGGCTCATCGGCTTAGTTGCTCTACGGCATGTGGGATCTTCCCGGCCCAGGGATCAAACACCTGTCACCTGCACTGACAGGCAGATTCTTAACCACTGAGCCACCAGGGAAGTCCTGGGTCCCACTCTTGACTCATGAAACAGAATTGGCATCCTATTTGGGGATCCTCTTCTGCTGCTCCTATGTCTTCTTTGCATTTTGTGGTGTTTGTTCATGGAATCTTCCTTCTTGCTAAAGTTGTTCAACTACTTGCACTTTGGGGGAGTTTCTGTAAGTACCACCTGCTTTCTTTAGGGAGGAAGATGGCCTTACAGCATCAGAGCTGAGAAGTGCTGTCACCACGAAGAGACCCAGGAATCTCAATTCCTGCCACTCATTAAGTCCCCTGGACAATTTATTTTAAAATGCTGCCGCTCAGGCTCAATTTCAAGCTTAAATAAATTAGAGTTCCTGGGAGTGATGTATTTCTAAAATGCTCCCTAGGTGATTCTAATGTGCAACCAGCAATAAGAACTATAATGTAGTCCAACAGCTTCATTTTAGGAAAAAAGAGGAAAAAAAAGATCCTAGGGTCAAGGAGGAGCAGACCATGTAACCTGGGTCAGATAAGCTATTATCAAGTGTATTAAAATGCTTAAAAGGTGAAGGAGGTTGAGTACCATAAAACATCTTTATGATTAGTAATGAGGATGATAACTGTTGGACTTCCAGACACAGAGGGCAGAACAAAGCCAACTCATGGGCTCTCTTCTCTCCCCAAGAGTTGAAGCAACAAAAAAAATATTGACACAAAAGCCAACGAAACAATAAAACAATAAAAACTTACCAGCCTCAATTAAATAAGAAAAAAGGCAAAACTTCACCTCATACACTTGGAAAAAGAGGCATCAACAGAAGAACCAAGTGATCCTGGAGTGGTGCAGTCTGTTGTGGCTTCTGCTTTTTCCTCCCCAGAAGCACTATATCAAGCCAACAAAATCTTGAATCTTCTCACTAACACCTTCCTATTTGCAAAGAAGAGGACCAAGGGCGTGGATTGGCATCCCGGGGAGAAACTGTAGAAAAGCCTTCAAGATTAGAAGCACTTTTCTCTCCCTTGGGGCCCTTGAAAGATGCCGGAAAGACTACAAGGTCTTCCCATCCTCCAAGACATTGGGTTGAGTTGGAGTGATGAGCCAAACCTCACAGAAGTTGGGTGTATCCCTTGCTGGGTTGACTGAGCTCTGTTACACTTGACAGAATCTCCAAGCACTTTCAGAGCTCATGTCTCCTAGGCTCAGACTTCAGCCCCAGCTTGGCTCCACCTCCACAGTCCTCCTACCAGCAGGCTACAGAAAAGTGATCTAAGAGCAACACCTTTCCTTCAGACTGGAAAGGCACAATAACCTGGCCTCAAAATAAGGTGGGGAACATATCAAGTAGAATCCATTCCACCAAATGAGAGCAATTAGACAACTGAGCAGAGCTATTTAAATCACGAATAACTTCTGTCTGCTCTACAGGTGTTCTGTGGCTGAAAACAAAACTAAACTAAAAGAAAATTAAAAGTGAAAAAAAGAGCATGCAACAAATGGGCAAAGAACCCAGTCTGGAAGAAAACATAAACCAAGAAGTGGAAGTAGATTTCCCATGAGTACATCATGCTACAGAAGACTTTATTTTTAAAATACTTTTTTTTTTAATTGAAGAAGATTCTAATACTCTTCAAGGAATTGGTTTTAGAAAAGTGGTGAGGTAGAAATTGGATCCCAAAGAGTAAAGGACTAAGTACAGGGTAAATAGACCTTTATTATAATAATGAGGAAAAAAAGGAAAAAGAGAAGTTTGAGGGTTTATCTGAGAAAAGACAGGGAATTATTATGTTTGTATGTTTATTTTTAGATGGAATCACTGAGCATATTTGTAGGTTAAATGAAACAAACAATGAAAAAAACAGAGGCCTATCAGTCTTAAAAAAGAAGGAAATTCTGACACACGATGAAACATGGATGTATTTACCTTGAGTACATTTTATCTAAGTGAAATAAGGCAGCCACAAAAAGACAAATACTGTATGATTCCACTTAGACGAGGTAACCAAAGTAGTCAAACTCATAGAATAGGAAAGGAGAATGGTGGTTGCCAGGGGCTGAGGGGAGGGGAAATGAAGAGTGCTTGTTCAATGGGTATAGAATTTCAGTTTTGCAAGATGATAAAATTGTAGAGATCAACAATGGGAATATACTTAACACTGCTGTACACTTAAAAATAATTATGATGGCAAAGTTTATGTTTCTTTTACCACAATGATAGATAGTTAGATATGTAGGTAAGTAGATAGATAGATAGATAGAGAGTCTTAAGGTCCAAATAACCCCCATTTATCACCTCACCCGTAGGGTTGCTGCTTATCTGGTTAGAAGGATTTCCATCCTCTCTGCTGGAAAGGAATCATGATTTAACAAAGAGGAGATAAAAAGTCAAAAGATGAACAAAGACTGAGATTTAGTGACGTCATTTGAGCCCCTGGGTCATGTAATACCTGAAACAGTAACCCTTTGGCATTTTCAGTTAGGAGAGACAATCAAACTCCTTTTTTTTTTCCTTCAAGAAAAAAAAAAAAGATGAAACTAACACAGCACTGTAAATCAACTATATTCCAATAAAAATTTTTTTTTAAAAAACAGGGAAAAAGGCATACTATAGGATCCAGCCTGACTTTTATTTTATCCTTCAGACCACAATGTTGTAAATCCTTTCTTAAATAATAGGTTAATAACAGAGTACATGTGCTCTACCACGACTGAATCTGCATTTAGCTCAGTGTGTTCACTAATTGCTGTACTGGCTGTGGCGCATTTTGCTGCACAATCTAAAAGTGCTGACTGGTTTCATTAGCAGAAAAAATGAACTGCGGCCTATGCGTCAGGCAACCGCTTTGCTTTCTAGTACGTAACTGATTCTGCTCCAAAGCGCCAAAATCCATATAAGTTCTGAAAACCTCACATGGATTTGCTAGGTGATTCTCATTCATTTTGGAGCGGCTCCCCTTCTTGTTCATCCTCTTTCCTACTTGGTTATTTTTGTCACTGCCCGAGTTGGAGACCCCGGTCTGCTGGTAAGGCACCATGCCCCTAAACTGCTTTTCAAGGTGGTTGGCAAGTCCCTTTAAGAACACCCAGAAATCTCAACCTGAAGGGGAGGGGCCCCAGGAATAGTTCATCTAAAAGATGAATGGAATGGGCTTCTTGTTCCTCCTCTCTCCAGGACAAAAAGAACATTTCCATGGGATTTGATTAGCTCCCCTTTTATTGACCTCTGGCTCATCTAAGAAAGTGCAAGAGAGAGAGTTTTAAAAGACTCTGTACCCATAGTCAGCTCTCATGAAAAGAACCAACAGCTATTTCAAATGATAGTTTAGATCAAAGACCTGAAGACAAAATTATGCCATCATAGGCCAATCAATAGAGACAGCAAATGTTTGGTGTGTCAGAATAGTAGTCCTTCCTGGAGAAGAATTTTTTGGAATTAAAGATGTCCCAGGTGACTTTTAAAAAAAAACCCAATTGAAATCATAGTTTACAAACAGCCTTATATCATGATTTACTTAGCAGTGTAGAGCATAAAGATTTTGATGCGAAACATTTTTATTTCTATCAATGTTTATAATGGCTGCATAATATTCCTCCCTGTGGGTATAAATCTTATCTTTTTTAAACTTTCTTTTGTTGTTTAATACTTTGGATATTTCTGATATTGCACTGTTGGGGCTAACCATGATGAACATTTTTGTCCATCTAGATTTTCCCATATTATGAACTGTTTCCTTAGACTCTCAGGGGAATTATGTGGTCAAGCGGTAAACATGTTTATCAGCCTTGATCCGTGCTGCTCAATTGTTTTCCAAAACGGATTTAGTCAATTGAAGATTAGTTTCACTCTCTCCCTGTTAACACTGAATATCATTAAAATAATTTTCGTTGTAATTAAGGGGGAAGAAATGTCCATTTGCACCCATATAATTACTACTGAAATTAAACACTTTCCATATATTCTTTATTAATTTATTTCCCTTTTGTGAATTGTTTTTGTGATAGTTTGTAAACCAATGGCAGGTTGATTTCTGGAACTTTCTAATGTCCTCAAGCTCTTTCTTTCACTCATTTCCACTACCTGTGACTGGCAGGCCAGAAAAATGCCCGTAATGCTCTATTTTCACACTAGGTAACTCGGTGGGTAACACTAGGTAACCAGTTAATTGCCATGTGGTTCCAGGCAAATCCCCAGCCGCCTCTGCGTTACCCTCTTCCTTCTTGCTGCCCTCTGCTCCCTCAGAGGAGTGAGAATGCCGTTTCTGAACTTGGGAGAATTTATTCCTGAAAGCACTGGTTGCCAACATTGACGGCACATTAGAATCATCTGGGGAGCATTTAAAATTCCCAGCTCTCAGCACATTCTACACACCAATTAAATCAGAGTCTCTGGGGGTGGGACCTGACATCACTGTTTTTGGAAAGCTCCCCTGAGGATTCCAAAGTACAGCCGAGGCTGGGAACCACTGTTTTGAATCTGCAGCCACAGGAGCACTACGCCAGGCACTCAGGCTGCAAAGGCCCATATGCAGTGAGCCCTGCTCTTAGGGAGCTCACAACTGGGTGGTTTGGGGGACAAAGCACATTCTGAATGTTTTCATAAGGGAGTGATTTTATATATATGTATATGTATGTATATATATACACACACACGTGTATACATGTATTTGCACATACACACGTATGTATACCCATGTGTGCCACTTAACTATAACCTATAATTTGATCAACCAGTGGCATCATTTCAAAAGGCTGACCTTTAAAGCACGATCAGATTCCGACTTGCCTAAGAAATGGTTGGTTACGTTCACTATGCTACATTTACTGAGGTAAAAAATATATATGTACATATTAGAAAAATCATTTACAAACTAGAGATTAAAGAGGGTTTTCACGTTATTTCTCTTAACAAGAAATTTTAACTCATTACACTATCGCCCCCTGAGGTTTCTGCAGCAATACTTCTCTCCACTAGGTGGTACTCTGGACAAATTCATAAGCTGTTGCCTTTGCCACAGTTGGGGGTCCCGTTAGAGAAATTCAATCTTTCTGTGGCAGAAATGGCTATTCATTCATGGTCTGGATCTGCAGCAATCAGAAATGGTTTTCTTACCTTTTTCTAATTGAGAAATGAAGTTAGACCTGCTTGAACAGTATTTATAACGATCAATCCAAATATTGTCTTTAGAATTTTAAAAATCTACCTTATTATGTTATTGAATTCGACTGCATCTCCACCCAATTATCAAGATAATTATAGACTTTAAAATGGCTTCACAGGCTTCATCTTACAGACACTCAGTCCCTTCTTTTTCTGTTAAAGCCAATAATGAAATACAGCCCCCATCATCTATATATAAAGATCCAAACACACATTAGACCTCAGAGAATTGAATTTATTTTTATGTGTTAAAGCATCTGAATGTTATTTGAGACAGGATTAAAAGAAAAGCATTCCTGACTCTTCTCAACAGAAGTAGGACTGTCCTTGGCCCTGGGTCTGGGTGGTTGAGCCCTTGGCTAGACTAATATACAGTATTCAGCAGAAGGCAGGTCAGGGTGGAGTTGCCACTCGTGGTGCTTGTGCGAATTCTCAGGAAGCTCGACCAGAATTTCCAAAGGCAGCTGGTCACTGCCATTCCTTCAGCTACTCTGGAAAGGGCAGGATTCTTGACCGTCCAGGAAGCCCAAATGCCACAGTGTATCCTGCGTTCATCCACATCTAAGTGCAGGTCCTGCCCCATAGATTCTTTCTGCCATTTTTGTTGATATGGATAGACCATTGGAATGAGCCTGGGTGCTTCTTCATAAAACTAAGTTTGATATCAAGAGCCAGAGGACAGAGACATGTTTGCTTCCTTCTCGTACTAGGTTTCCTCAGTGTGAGGAAACCTCAGAAAACTGGATATTAACGGCAGGGAAAACGACAGTAGTATTTCGTCCTTCCACTGGTATGGCCTAGAGTTTGGCTGGTCTCTGAGCCTGCCTCGGCAAATATGATGCACTTGACGTTCGTAGCAGCTTCTTGGATGAGGATATTGGTGCCTGAGTGTTTACATGGTGCTCTTTCTGATTGCTAGTTAATTCTCTTTCCCGTCATTCCCAGGGCCCAAGTCAGCTGTGGATAGGGTTAGCCGGCCTCTCACACCACAAAGCAGAGCCCCACCATCTGTGCTGGTGCTTTTACACGAACACTGCTTCCTCCTTCTAAGAAATGTTCTCCAAGAACATGGGGTACTTGGAATGAACACAAAAGTAAACATGGAAGGTGAGAGGATGCAGGACTGGAACACCTAAGTCATAGCTTTTAAAAGAGCAATCTTCTGCTCAAGGCCGACTTCTCACCTCAGTGGGGAGCTGGACACACAGGACAGGCAGACCGTCCACGTCGAATGGGTGCTTGTCCTACGTGAGGCCAGCCAACCAGCCATGACCCGCAGTTCATGTGAAAACAGCAGAGAGGGAAGGGACAGTGTGAGTTAAGCGGTGCCACTGGAAGTCAGGCTAACGTGGGTATGGTCAGGCTCATCCTCAACATGCCCCTGTATGCTGGGGGGAGCGGAGGGGACCGAGAGAGGCTCGGATGACCCAGCAAAGGGAAGGAGGTCAGAGTATGGTTGCGACCAAGTACAACTCTCACCAAGTCATCATGTGCCTAGCACTTTACATCAACCATCTCCTTTAAGACCCCAAACAGCCCTGGGTGATAGTATTGTGTTGGCCAAAAGGTTCATTTGTTTTCTTCCATAAGATGGCTGTAGTAGCTCTTAGTTGTCTTTAACTTCATTCAAAACCATTTTGTTAGATTGTATGTGACGGCTGTCATATCAGCGTGCATTTAAAAAAAGACATCAAAATTGGTGAATTTTTGTGTAGCCATTTTAATATTGAAGATGGAAGAAAAAAAGCAACATTTTCAGCATATTATGCTTTATTATTTCAAGAAAGGTAAAAACTCAACCAAAGTGCAAACAGAGATTTGTGCTCTCTTTTTGGAGAAGTGTATGGAGAAGGTGCTGTAACTGATTGAACATGTCAAAAGTGGTTTATGAAGTTTCATGCTAGAGATTTCTCACTGGATGATGCTCCATGGTCAGGTAGACCAGTTGAAGTTGATAGCGATCAAATCGAGACATTAATTGAGAACAATCAACGTTATACCACGAGGGAGATAGCCAACATACTCAGAATATCCAGATCAAGCATTGAAAATCATTTGTACCAGCTTGGTTATGTTAATAGCTTTGGTGTTTGGGTTCCACATAAGTTAAGCGAAAAAAAACCCTGTTGACCATATTTCCTCATGCAATTCTCTACTTAATGAAAACGTTCCATTTTTAAAACAAATTGTGCCTGGAGATGAGAAGTGGATACTGTACAACAAGGTGGAATGGAAGAGATCGTGGGGCAAGCGAAATGAAACACCACCAGCCACACCAAAAGCCGGTCTTCATCCAAAGAAGGTGATGTTGTGTATATGGTGGGATTGGAAGGGAGTCCTCTATTATGAGCTCCTTCTGGAAAACTAAACGATTAATTCCAACAAGTACTGCTCCCAATTAGACCAACGGAAAGCAGCACTTGAAGAAAAGCGTCCAGAATTAGTCCACAGAAAATGCATAATCTTCCATCAGGATAACGCAAGACCGCGTGTTTCTTTGATGACCAGGCAAAAACTGTTACGGCTTGGCTGGGAAGTTCTGATTCATGCATTGTATTCACCAGACATTGCTCCTTCAGATTTCCATTTATTTCGGTCTTTACAAAATTCTCTTAATGGAAAAAATTTCAATTCCCTGGAAGACTGTACAAGGCACCTGGAACAGTTCTTTGCTCAAAAAGATAAAAAGTTTTGGGAAGACGGAATTATGAAGTTGCCTGAAAAATGGCAGAAGGTAGTGGAACAAAAGGGTGAATACGTTGTTCAATAAAGTTCTTGGTGAAAATGAAAAATGTGTCTTTTAGTTTTACTTAAAAACCGAGGGCACTTTTTGGACAGCCCAATATCATCCCGGTTTTACAAATGAGAACATAAAAACTTTAAAATGTTGAGTATGCTATAGTCAGTGCCACACAGGACGTGGCCGGGTCTCAACCTGAATCCAGGCCAGTCTGCCTCCAAGTCTCACCCTTTGTGAGAGCAGGGTTTTCTGCTTGGTTTTCCAGACTTTGTCCACATCCTTCAAAGGGGGCAAACAAATATCTCCAGTGAAGTACTAGCTACCCCTAGGACCCGGGAATGGGGCGTAGGCGGGATAAAGGAAGAATTCTGCTCTGTGAAGTGATGATTGAATGCAACAAGGCTGAACCTATTGGTGGAACCCGGGCTGCTTTTCTGCTGCAATCGATACTTGGCTTTTTAAAGGATGGTGACACATACTACCAGTGCTCATTCCTATTTTAAAATATGGGCACATAGCCCAGAGCTGCTTTTATCAGCTTTTCCCCCAAAACCTCAGCTTTAATTCCTCAACAAATGAAATGTATATTTAAAAGTTTTTTCTCGCTAGAAACAATGCTATAGTGCTTATTAAATCTATCGATTATTCACAACACTAAATATTTTTTACACAATAGCATTTAATACAGGATTTTGAACAGAATGTCCGACCCATTTTCATAAATGGCAGACTTTTTTGCCGAGATGGATCGATGTTTCCATTCATTCCAGAAAGGTTCTGTTGAAGGAAACAAACACCATATTCAAAGCATTCATTTTTCAAAAAGTGACATGTACACAGCAAAATCATCAAGATTTGCATTACACAAAAGAGATGATTTAGGCTCAAGCACTCAATATAATTTGATAAACTGTCCAAAGGAAACAACTTTTCCAGATATCTGAGAGCTCTTCATCCAGGAGTGACGTGCTTGCCCAAGTTGAACCAATCACTGCCCTTCCCTGGCATTTTATTTAACCTTGGGACCAAGAAGAAAGTGGATTGGTCCTGTTCTAGTTGTGGGAGTAGCGAGATGTAAAATGTGGACCAGTGTGTAGTGATAATGAAGTCGACAGGTAGAGAAAAGCATAGACAAAGCGCAGATCCTTGTGATATTTCGGTCTCCCATCATAGTTTCTCAAGCAGGGCTGCATCTTCATCCTTGCCCCTCTGGCTCTTTGGGTGTCAGTTTCCTTTGATGATATAAGAAACTCCCATATCCCATCAAATCTCTCTTTGTACATAAGCTCATTTGAGTTGATCTTTTATCACATTCAAAGAAAAAAACAACTCTTGACTAACATGCCATCAAACTGAAACTATATGAGCTATTCGTCTCAAGAAATTTCAGGACTATGTCAGAATTTTAACTTCTTGATATAAGGAAGCCAACTTCTTTGATAGAGTTGCCAAATGGTCCCTACCTTAAAAGGACTCGGTAAGAGCTGAGCAAGATGAGAGCAGGCACAGGGTAGTCCTGCTGTGCATCAGACATTTACATAAAAGGAAAGCATTCAGCACATCTGCATAAGAGCGCACAGCCTGGCTGGTGGAAAATGCTAATAGGAATCCAGCACTCCACCCCGGGCTTGTGCTCTGTCCCAAAAGAAGCTGAGCTCAGGAATCCGTGAAACACAAGTCTTTGAATGTAGAGACGAAATTTTCAAAATGGTGCTCTATAGAGAGGTTGAGGGGATCCAATCACATTCAAGTCTTGTCAGTAATTAACAATTACACTTAGGCAATTGGAGAATGCCATTTATATGAGTGAACGCCACTAGTCATTTATGTCCTGGGCAGAAACCTCAAACACCAGCCTATCATGTTCAGAACACTATGGCCCTATCCCTGTGAAGCCTACCCAGGCGCCTTAGAATCAGGTCCTCTGTAGGGAGGAGTAAGCAGGCAGAGGAGAAAGGCAGGAGAGAAGGTTCTCCAGATACACAGCAGGTCTAAGGAATGGAAGAGAGCTCGACCCTCCAGGTGGGCATCTGCAGGTACCATCTCCTGCTCCCTTGGGCCTGATTTTCCAAAAGGAGAAGCCACGTCTCACCTGGCAAAGAGAAGAGGAAGAAGGACCAGTTCTAGAGTACGCATTTAAATTTTGCAGCTTGTACATGTCCTACCCAGCACCACCTATGAGGCCCCCTCCCCTCTCTCCCACTCTTGCAATGCCTATATAGTGGTTGAAGAGTGTCCCACCCCAAATTCATGTCCAGCCAGAACCTCAGAATGTGACCTCATTTGGAAATAGGATCTTTGCAGATGTAATTAGTTGAAAAGCTTGAGATGAAATCATCCAGGATTTAGGTGGGGGCCCTAAATCCAATGACTACTGTTCTTATAAGAACAGAGGACACAGGGAGATACAGATAGAGAAGAGGCTTTGTAAAGAGGCAAGCAGAGAGGCAGAGATTAAGTGGTGCTGCCACAAGCCAAGGAATGCTAAGAGCTGTCAGAAACTAGGAAGAGGTAAGGAAGGAGTCTTGCGTAGGGCCTTCAGAGGGAGCATGGCTCTGCTGATACCTTGATTTTGGACTTCTAGCCTCCAGAACTGTCAAAGAATAAATGTCTATTATTTTAAGACACCAAATTTGTGGCAGTTTGTCACAGCAGCCACAGGACACTCATATAGTCTCAAAGCCCTTTGGCATCCCTCCCCATGCCACACAGACCTCCCTTCTACACACCATCTTCCCACCCCCTACTACGTCTCATCTCTACCTTCCACTTTCCCATCCCACTATCAAAGGCCCCACGTCTTTTTTTTTTCTCATGTATCTGTTAATCCCAAATTCCTAATTTATCCCTACCCACTCCCCTTCCCCCTTTGGTAACCATAAATTTGTTTTCTACGTCTGTGAGTCTGTTTCTGTTTTGTAAATCAGTTCATTTGTATCATTTTTTTTAGATTCCACATAGAAGCGATATCCTTTGATATTTGTCTTTGTCTGACTTAGTCTCTAGGTCCATCCATGTTGCTGCAAATAGCATTATTTCATTCTTTTTTTATAGCTGAGTAGTATTCCACTGTGTGTATATACCACATCTTCTTTTTCCATGCACCTGTGGATGGACACTTAGGTTGCTTCCATGTCTTGGCTATTGTAAATAGTGCTGCTGTGAACATTGGGGTGCATGTGTCTTTTTGAATTAGAGTTTTCATCTTTTCTGGATATGTGCCCAGGAGTGGGATTCCTGGATCATATGGTAACTCTGTTTTTAGTTTTTTAAGGAACCTCCATACTGTCCTCCATAGTGGCTGCACCAATTTACATTCCCACCAACAGTGTAGAAGGGTTCCCTTTTCTCCACACCCTCTCCAGCATTTATTATTACAGACTTTTTGAGGATGGCCATCCTGAGTGGTTTGAGGTGATACCTCATTGTAATTTTGATTTGCATTTCATTAATAATTAGCGACGTTGAGCATCTTTTCATGTGCCTGTATGTCTTCTTTGGAGAAAAGCCCCCGCTTCTGAAATGTGGCTCATGTCAGTTAAAGATTCAAAGAAAATCTATTTGGTTGAATCAGTTCTCATCAGAATAGATAATGCCATCATTTGCTCAAAACATTTCCATTTTTAGAGAGGATTCTTAGAAATCTTTAATTGGTAGAATTTACTATTTGGGGGGAATGAATATTTAAGAATTAGAAACACTTCTCTTTTAAAGAAGAAGACATGTTCACCCCTGGGATTCTCTTGGTTCGGAACTCAGGTGGTATTTTTTTTTTTTTTTTTTTTTTTTTTTTTTTGCGGTACGCGGGCCTCTCACTGTTGTGGCCTCTCCCGTTGCGGAGCGCAGGCTCAGCGGCCATGGCTCACAGGCCCAGCCACTCTGCAGCATGTGGGATCTTCCCGGACCGGGGCACGAACCCGTGTCCCCTGCATCGGCAGGCGGACTTTCAACCACTGCGCCACCAGGGAAGCCCTCAGGTGGTATCTTGAACAAGAACTGGGAAGTCAAGCAGCCAGCTTCAAACCCAGATCTGTCTTTATCTGCTCTGCCTCATTTTTCTCCTGGGAGTTGAACTGTAGCTCTCCCGAGAGCTTGGCCCCAGGCTTCTCATCCCTTAGCTGTCTCCTATCAGCTGGGGAAGCCACAGCTGCAGTCATGCCCACCTAAGGGTAGGGGTTAATTTTGGAAGTGGGGTGAGCTCTGGGGACTGGAGAGTTAGCTGACGTCTCCCACATCATCTACCCACGGCCCTGCCTGCCTGGCTCGGCCTCTCTGGTGCGTAACTCGCATGCGCGGTTGTGGAGCCTACGTTTCCCAGTTCACACTGACGCAGAGGGAAAACGAGGCCTGCTGACAATAATGCAAAATATTTCTCTGGCTCTGCAGTCCCCTCCTCCCCAGGGCTTCCTGCTCCCCTCTCCCACCTTGAACCTCCATCCAGGTGGAGTAAGAAGTGAGGGGATTGTACTACCCGCCCCACCAGCCAGGCGTGTCCTCTGGCCAACACCCTCCAAAGCCCCGCTCCGTGGCTGCTTCTGAAAGGGAGGCTCTCCTCCCAGGCATTAAGCAGAGGCCGTTACATGGATGGTTATTTGGGGTTATTATTATACCTTTATTTCTTGAGGACTTGGACATAAGCTATATGTCTGTGCCCCTTTTTACCCCTTTACTCCTTCCCGTTGGTTGAAAAATGCACTTGGTGGCTGAACTGGAACAGCCAACATAGACCAGAAGGTGACCTTGGAAAATGAGGTCATGGATTGCTGATCATTAAGCCGGAAGGACCCTGAGTTCCCGAGGCTGTAGGGCACTATACAGCATCATGGACGGATGGCTTCCAGATTCTTATATGAAAGAGAAATACATTTCTGTCTCCTTTGAACCACTGCTATTTGGGGGTTTGTACCTCATAACTGAGCCAAATCCTACTCACATCCTTTAGCTTTATTTGTACTTAATGTTCTCAGTTAAGGGTGCTTAGTTGCAAGTGACAGAGTAGCTAGAATTTGAGCAAGAAGCCACTGAATTGTCCCCTGTTACAAGAAGCCTTGAGGGAGGGAGCTTCAGAGTTTGCTCGGTGGTTCAAGAACACCAGGATTTTAGGGCAGCAGCTCGTGGCCTGCTACACCTGGACACAGTCTGGCTGCAGCAGCTCATTTTCACACGATAGCACCCAGAGCAGGAAGGAACTCTCTCCTTTATTAGGTAGAAAATCTTTCCCATAAACCCACAAGCGGATATTCCCTTATCCCTCTTTGCTCACCCCTAGTCCTGCCACTACCAAGGGCACATGGGATTGTTCCATGGGGTGGGGGACATTGCCATTCAAACAAAATCACTCTTCCGTTAGCAACGAAGAATGGAGAATGGCTATTGGGGAGGCCACCAATGATGTCTCCCCTACTAATTAAAAAGCTCACATTGAGGGATAAAGATATTTTGGTCCTCGGTTTGATTCCTTTCTACAGTCGTGTTGACATCATTCTGAAATGCCAAAACAAATTCCATTCACTTGGGGCTTTGAGATTTTAGAACAGACTATCCCATGACTTAAGGCTAAAGAACTGTGCATGAACAATATTTAACTAACCTTACAATTAGAAAAGATTATGATTTAATCCTTTATGCTTTCAGCCCAAATCAACCTCAGCAAGAAATGAGAGCTATTTATTTTAAGAAATACCATGGAGAACAGTATGGAGGTTCCTCAAAAACCTAAAAATAGAACTACCATACTACCCAGCAATCCCACTACAGGGCATATACCCTGAGAAAACCATAATTCAAAAAGAGTCATGTACCACAATGTTCACTGCAGCTCTATTTACAATAGCCAGGACATGGAAGCAACCTAAGTGTCCACTGACAGATGAAGGGATAAAGAAGATGGGGCACATATATACAATGGAATATTACCCAGCTGTAAAAATAAATGAAATTGAGTTATTTGTAGTGAGGTGGATGGACCTAGAGACTGTCATACAGAGTGAAGGAAGTCAGAAAGAAAAAAATACCATATGCTAAGACATATATACGGAATCTTAAAAAAAAAAAAATGGTTCTGAAGAACCTAGGGGCAGGACAGGAATAAAGATGCAGATGTAGAGAATAGACTTGAGGACCTGGGGAGGGGGAAGGGTAAGTTGAGATGAAGTGAGAGAGTGGCATGGACATATATACACTACCAAATGTAAAATAGATAGCTAGTGGGAAGCAGCCACATAGCACAGGGAGATCAGCTCGGTGCTTTGTGATCACCTAGAGGGGTGGGATGGGGGGGTGGGATAGGGAGGGTGGGAGGGAGACGCAAGAGGGAGGAGATATGGGAATATATGTATATGTATAGCTGATTCACTTCCTTATACAGCAGAAACTAACACACCATTGTAAAGCAATTATACTCCAATAAAGATGTTAAAAAAAAAAAAAAAGAAAGAAAGAAATACCAACCTCAGGGGCTCCTGAGCCATTCCCTCTCTTTCTGAATTGTTGGTTGTCCTCTGGAATACCGCTGGTGTCTGCCCTTTCTCCAGGGAGCTCTCCTCCCCCTCCCTTCCTCCCCTCCCCCTTCCCCTTCTCCCTTGCCCTCCTTGTGCTTCTTCCCCCTCCTTCCAGACTTGCCCTGGGCCTTCTCTCTTTTTTTTTTTTTTTTTTTGGCGGGGGGGCTTCTCTTTTGTTATTGTTCTTTTTCTCTTTATGTTATTGTTCTTTTTCTCTTTATTTCTTTTGTCTTTCTTGCTCCTCCCTGCCTTTCAACTGCTTTCAATATTGAAGTCTTCCCAGTAGAATCTGTTGTTTCCTTAGATTTGTTTCATGTTCATTATCCTTACGTTAAAAAGCAGGTGAGTTAAATGTTTGGGCATGGTCCTTGAAGAAATCCCTCACAAAATGAAACGAAATGAACACAAAACAAAACAAAAAACCAACCTTCCCCATTTCTATCACATGATTAATTATATTTAGTATTTGTTCATATGAGGGAAAGAACTAGCAAAAAAGCAGTATCCTGTTGGGCTCTCTCCTTTGATTTGATCTAATTCATTCAGCCCTGGCGGACAGTGCAAAGCCATATGGGCTGTGGTGAAGCCCAGCAAATATTCATGTAGCTGGATCCTTCCAGGTACTTGGCTACTGACACAGAGACCTGGCTTGGACCCAGCACTGAGCAGAAGAGTCCTGCATGGGGGTGGTATGGACTGAATTGTGTCTCCCAAAATTCATATGTTGAAGCCCTAAACCCCAAATGTGAGGGTATTTTGAGATGGGGCTTTTAGGAAGTAATGAATGTTAAATGTGTTCATAAGGGTTGGGCCTTAATACAGTAGACCTGAGGCCTTGTAGGAAGAGGAAGAGACCTCTCTCCTCTCTCTCTATTCCACCCCCCCTCTCCCCACCTCCTGTACCGCATGAGGACACATCAAGAAGGTGGCTGTCCACAAGTTGAACCAGCCAGTACCTTGATCTTAGACTTCCCAGCCTATGGAACTGTGACAAAATTAATTTTTGTTGTTTAAGCCATCAGGCTACAGTATTTTGTTGTGGCAACCTGAGCTGACTGATACAGGGGGCATAGTGTCAGAGCCAAGATTACGACAACATGGAACCATTTCTTCATCCGCCTTCCTCTCTGTCTGTAGCTGAAGATCCACCTCCCAAGGAGGCTCTGCTTGTTCATCCATGAATCAATAAACTCTGGCTTCTCAGGGGTGTGGTGAAGAGGGAATGAAACTTTCCTGAAACTAGTTCTATTTCTTTCACATCTGTGATGAGTTCTCTATTATTTCTGGGGTGATTTCTTTCTTTTTTTAAATTCCATCCATAAAATGTTTTGCATTATCTCCAAAAGATAAGTTTTCAGAAATAACCATAATGATCACATCCCGTTAAATTACCAGTAATTCCTCAATACCATCAACTATCTAGTACCCGATATTCACATTTCCATTTGTTTCATAAATGTGTGCATTTTTATTTTTACAAATAATTTATTTGAGTCAAAGTCCAAGAAAGGGCCATCAACGGCAGTTAATTCTATGTCATTTAAGTCTCTTATAATCGATTGGGTCCACATTCATTATTTTATTTCCTTGAATTTGTTGTTGTTGTTTGTTATTGTCATTGTGGGGAAAGCCAGACGATTTATCCTATAGGGTTCCCCTGTTTGGATTTGCTTGTCTTATCTTCATGGTATTTTAAAATGTTCCTCTTTCTTTTGTGATTTCCTGTAAATGGCCAGTTGGATCTCTAGGCTTGGCAAGATTCAGGACGAATTCTTTTAAGACTGCTTTATAAGGGTGCTGTGATCTTCCATGTGAATGAAGATAATATTTAGTTGTTTCTGTGATGTTGGCAGGCACTGATGATTAATACATAGACCCATTAATTCACTAAGGGATGAAAATGATAATATTCTGTTGATCCTTATCTATTTATTAGCTGGAATAATTCTATAAAGAGAAACTTTCCCTCATCTACTGTTTGGTTATCCAGTACAGTTTAGATAACAACATCAGGATAAATCCTGATTATTTCCCTTTGTTTACTGGCTTCAAATTAATGTGTTGGTTCACCAGCATTCTCCAAAGGGGACCAATTGGTAATTAATCTGAGTTGATTTTTTTGGTTTGTTTTTCTGTACCATTGTGAACTTGTGGATTTCAACATATTTTATGTGTTTCAATCCATTGCAATTATTGTCCTTAATAATGTTAAAATTGCTCAGTCTTTAGCTAGGGAGAGCCTCTTAGGTCAGCCCCAAGTCCTTTTGACATGCCTTAGAGTAAGATGTCTTTGCCGTCATCCTTTCTTCCTTGATTTCTGATCCGAACACATATTCCAGGTTTTTCTTGTATGTTTCCTGACCCAGACCTAGAAGAAGTCATCTCTCCAGAGAAATCTTTCCTTATAGTGGGAAATGGTATTGTAAGATCACAGTCGGGCCACTCAGGATATACATTGCTATGAAGTTGATCATTATTTTTTTGGCTATTTCTGTAGACAGAACTAGGAACTTTTTTTCGAAAAAGATTTTATTTTTAATTTTTAAAAGACAAAATACATCATGAGAACATATTGATACTTCCAATTCAAATTCAGGAGTAAAGGGTTTATTTAACCTTTTCTATCGTAGATATGTCCTTTTTCCTGCACCAATAAAACTGGTTGTCAGTGACACTGGAAATGATACAATTAGAATATCACACCATTCTTCATTTGTTTTATCCCACAGTATACTCACAACGGTCTTAGAGAAGTAATGCCACCACTCACTGACAATATGAATACTGAAACTTGTGTTTAGATTTTTCCCCATTATGTTTATCCTAAAGGTATAACCCACTGGGGGTGTACAGTTAAATTATTGTGTTTAAAATCTCTTGGAATAGCTCTGTTTTTTTTTTTTTTTTTGGCTAAATGGCATGTGGGATCTTAGTTCCCTGACCAGGGATCAAACCTGTGCCCCCTGCACTGAAAGCACAGAGTCTTAACCACTGGACCACCAAGGAAGTCCTGGAATACAGTAGTTCTCTTCTGTCTGGTCATCTTTCAGAATGTAGATCCGAGAGGTCTGAGGAGGAACAAGGCAGAGGAGAGGTAAAGGACCAGCAGGGAGAAGGACCATTACTCTTCCCAAGAGCACCAAGTGCTCTCACATCCAGCTTAATTTTATCCTCCTGGGTCCATCATTCAGTCCCCCTAACTCCCAGTTCCCCTGTTACTTCACTCCATGCTCCACTACTCCAGCACTCCCTGCTAACATTCCAATGTCAGTTCTCTGTGGTATAGTTATCTTTACCCAGTATATGGGGATACAGGTTCACAGCAACATTGAGCAGAAGATACAGAGATTTCACATGTATCTCCTGCTCCTGTTCTTGCACTGCCTCCCCCATATCAACATCCCCCACCAGAGCGGTACATTTATTACCATAGATGAACATACATTGGCACATCATTATCACCCAAAGTCCACAGTTTACATTAGAGTTCACACTTGGTGTTGTGCGTTCTATGTGTTTGGACAAATCTGTAATGATATGTATCCACTATTCTAGTTTCAGACAGTGTAGTTTTTCCGCCCTAAAAATCCTCTGTGCCCTACCCTAGGCATCCCTTCCTCCCCACTAACCCCTGGCAACCACTGATGCTTTTACTGTCTTCTTAGTTTTGCGTTTTTCAGAATGTCGTGTAGTTGGAACCATACAGTATGTAGCCTTTTCAGATTGGCTTCTTTCACTTAACAATATGCATTTAATTTTCCTCTGTGTCTTTTCATGGCTTAATAGCTCATTTCTTCTAAGTGCTGAATTAAATTCCATTGTTTTGACATACCACAATTTATTTATTCATTCACCTACTGAAGTACACCTTGTTTGCTTCCAACTTTTTGCAATTGTGAAAAAAGCTTCTATAAACATCTGTGTATAGGTTTTTATGTGAACATAAATTTAACGTCTTTAGGATAAATAGCAAAGAGTGTGATTGCTGGACTGTATGGTAAGAGGACGTTTAGTTTTGAAAGAAACTGTCAAACTGTCTTCCCAAGTGGCTGTACCATTTTTCACTTCCAGCAGCAATAAATGAGAGCTACTGTTGCTCTACAAACTTGTCAGCACTTGGTGTTGTCAGTGTTCTGGATTTGGGCCATTCTAATAGGTTTTAGTGGTAGGTCTTTGTTTTAATTTTCATTTCTCAAGTGACACATGATATGGAGCATCTTTTCATACACTTATTTGCCATCTGTATATCTTCTTTGGTGAGATGTTTGTTAAGGTCTTTGGTTTATTTTTAAATCAGGTTTTTTTTAATTGTTGAGTTTTAAGTGTTCTTTGTATATTTTGGATAACAGTTCTTTATCAAATATGTCTTTTACAAATAATTTCTCCCAGTCTGTGGTTTGTCTTTTCATTTTCTTGACAGTGTGTTTTGCATAGAAGAAATTTTTAAGCTTAATGAAGTCCAGCTCATCAATTCTTTCTTTCGTGGATCATGCCTTTGATGTTGTACCTTAAAAGTCATTGCCAAACCCAAGGTCATCGAGATTTTCTCCTATGTTATCCTCTAGGAGTTTTATAGTTCTGTGTTTGCATTTAGGTCTGTGATCCATTTTGAGTTAATTTTTGGGAAGGGTGTAAGTCCTGTGTCTAGATTCTATTTTTTTTTTTTGCATATGGATATCCAGTAGTTCCAGCACCATTTGTTTAAAAGATTATCTCTGCTCCATTGTATTACCTTTTGCTACTTTGTCAGAGATCGGTTGACTATATGTATGGGTATGTATTTCTGGGCTCTCTATTCTGTCCCATTGATCTGTTGGTCGATTCTTTCTCCAATGCCACACTGTCTTGATTACTGTAGCTTAATAGTAAGTCTCAAAGTCAGTCAGTGTCAGTCCTCAGACTTTATTCTTGCCCTTCAATTTTCTGCTTTCTATTCTGAGTCTGTTGCCTCTCCATAGAAACTTTAGAATCAGTTTGTCAATATCCACAAAATAACTTACTGGAATTTTTTTTTTTTTTTGCGGTATGTGGGCCTCTCACTGTTGTGGCCTCTCCTGTTGCAGAGCACAGGCTCCAGACGCGCAGGCTCAGCGGCCATGGCTTACGGGCCCAGCCGCTCCGCGGCATGTGGGATCTTCCCGGACCGGGGCACGAACCCGTGTCCCCTGCATCGGCAGGCGGACTCTCAACCACTGCGCCACCAGGGAAGCCCCTTACTGGAATTTTAATTAGGATTGCATTGAATCAATAGATCGAGTTGGCAAGAACTGATATCTTGATAATATTGAGTCTTCCTATTCATGAGCATGGAATATCTTTCCATTTATTTAGTTCTTCTTTATTCCTTTGATGTAGTCATTTCATTTCTGATAAGTAAATCACCCAAAGAAGGAGAAAAACATATATGCAACATTGATTTTAATAATTCATGGGCTACAAGATAGTTCTGAAACTTTAAAAAGAATTTAAAATTTCCTAGGAAGTGTTTAAAATGTAGATTCTATATGTGACTTTAAAGTACTTTACCTGACCACCAGTTAGACTGGGCAGCTTCTCATTTGTCTATTGGCTATTTTATTTCCTTTTCTTGTGAAGTGCCTGTTTATGTGGGAGTTTTTCTCATTTTTTTTCTATGAGTTCTCAGTTCTTTCCTTATTGATTTGTAGGAATTTTAAATATATGCAAGATACTAGACTTTCTGGTAACACATGTTGCCAACTATTTTTTTCTATTCGGGCTTTCCCCCCCCTTCCCCATTTTCACTCTATGATGTCTTCTGATTAACAGAATTCTTAATTTTATTAAAATTAAATATATCAACTTTTTCCTTCATGATTAAGAAATCTTTCATTACTCTTGAGTCATTGATATATTCCTATCTTCTTCATCTTTATAATTTTGCCTTTCATATTTAGGTCTCTTCTCCACCTGGAATTGATTTTTATGTACAATATGAGGCAAGGATCCACTTTTGCTTTTTTCCATATGGATACCTATTGGGTTGGCCAAAAAGTTCGTTCGGTTTCCCCGTTGGATGTTACGGAATAATACTTATCCCCACAGTACCATTTGAAAAGTCCACTTTCCCCCACTGATATACAAGGACATAGCGGTCACATATCAACTTTCTATACGAGTATATCTCTGTTGCTGGGGTCTTTATTCCATCACTCTCTTTACCATTTCTGCATCAATACCACACTAATTACTGTAGCTTTATACCATATGGGAGGACAAATCCATCCCTTGTATTTTCTTCAAGAGTGTTTTGGCCTTTTTAAAAAATCATTTACATTTCCATACACTTTGGAAGCAATGAGTCAATTTCAATAAATAATCTGCTTTAATTTTTGTTATGATTAAAAGGACTATAGTTCAGTTTAGGGACAATTAGCATGTTTAAGTAACACTAAATCTCCCAATCCATGAACATGGTTTAGCTCTCCATTTATTTAGGTCTTCCTTAATGTTCAATGAAGTTTTATTATTTTCTCCATACAGGTCTTTTGCACATCTGTTGTTAGATTTATTCCTGGGTATGCTTAGTTGTTCATGTTAAAAGCATTCCTTTTCTTACCTCACTTTCTGGTTGTTTGTAGCTAGCACTAAAAATACAAGTAAATGTTGCATGTTGGTTTTGTATCCAGCAACCTTGATAAACTCATTTATTAACTCTAATAATTTATCTGTATAGTCTTGTGTATTTTGTACATACATTGTCATATCATTTACAAATGATGACAACTTTGTTTATTATTTTTCATTCTTACTATCTTTATTTATTTTTGTCTTATCATTCCGACTTGAATCTCTGGTAAATATAAGTGGTGATAGTGGATATCTTTGTCTGATCCTAACCAAAGAGAAAGCTTCCTTTTTTTTAAAGATTTGTTTAGATACTCAGACGAACATAAGAAATTCTCCTTCTGTTCTTAGTTTTCTAAAAGTATCTTTTAAATTATTATTATGAACGGATGTAGAATTTGATCAAACGTGGTTTTTTTTAATCTATAAAGGAAATAATAGGATGAATCTTCTGTAAGAATTTCATGTGGTGGATTACTGCAGTTGACTTTTCTAATGTTATATCACCTTGTATTCCTAGGACAAACATAACTTGGTCATAATATATTGCCCTTTTAGAATATTGATGGATTTGATTTTTGTGGAAATGTATATATTTCATTCATTCATTCTCTTAGCAAATATTTATTGAGCACATACAATGTGCCAGACACAGTTCCACATCCACAAAATAAACCAGGATGTTTACCTTCACGGAACATAAATTTTAGCAGGGAGAGACAGAAAAGAATAACTAAACATAATTGATAAGTACTATTCAGTGTGTTAGAAGATGAAAAGTTCTGTGGAATAAAGAAAAATGGAGCAGGGGCTGGAGGATACAGAGATTCAGGGATAGGATGGGAGGGTGCAGTGGAATAAGATGATAAGAATACGGCTTGTTGAAAAGATAACAGCTAAGAAAAGAGTTAAAATAGATAAGGGGCACTAGCCATGTGGATATCTGATGAATAGCGTTGTAGGAGTAGGGAAGAGCAAGAGTAAGTGCAAAGAGGTCAGTATGGCTGAACTGGAGTCACAATGGGAAGACCAGTAGGTGAGGTAGTCAGAAA
Organism: Delphinapterus leucas; assembly: GCF_059928025.1. NCBI lineage: Eukaryota > Metazoa > Chordata > Mammalia > Artiodactyla > Monodontidae > Delphinapterus > Delphinapterus leucas. Next base: position 13,299,790 of record NC_143138.1, read on the forward strand.
GTTAAAGGGCTAGATCATGTAGGGCTCTGTAGACTATTGATGGATTTGGGATTCTCTGGGTGAAATGAAGAGGCACTGAGGGTTTTGAGCAGAGGCATGACATGATCTGACTTGCACCGTAAAGGGACCACTCTGGCAGCTGTGTTGGGAATAGACTATAAGACGGCAAGCTTGGAAACAGGGAAGACTATTAAAATAATCCAAGCGTGAGGTGGTGGTGGTTCAAGGAAGGGTGATAACAGTGGAGATGGTGAACAGTGGTTAGATTCTGGATATGCTCTGAAGGCTGAGACCACAGGATTTCCTGACAGATTAGATGTGGAGAGTGAGGGGGAAAAAAGAGGAATTAAAACTAGCTCCAATTTTTTTTCACACATGTGGCCGGAAGAATGGTTATGAGTGCTTGGCAGATAAAATCTCAAGGTCATTTTGGTATGTGTTGAGTTTGAGGTTTCTATTAGACAGCCAAGTGGTTTTGTCAACTAGGTAGTTGGATCTTGAAATTGGGAGAGAAGTTCAGACTGGCAATATAAATTTGGGAGTTCTCAGCATATGGACGATATTTGGAGTTAATAGTCTGGTGAGATTACCAAGGAAGTGTATGTATATAAAAGTAAGAAGAGGGGATTCACCCTGATGAACCCTAACATTAAGACTTTGAGGAGAAGAGGAGGAATCCACAAAAGAGAGAGGGGATGAATAGAGAGTGAGGGAGGTGAAGAACCAGGTGACTGTGCTGTCGTGGAAGCCAAAGGAAAAGGTACTTCAAGAAGAAAGAATAAGGGCACTTCTACTCTGTTAGATGCTGTTGATTGGTAACTTAAGTTGAGAGGAGAGTTTGGCCATTAAATTTAGCAAGGTCATTTGTTGTCCTTGACAAGAGCTGTTTTGGTAAAGTGGTAGGAGAAAGGACATGAGTGAGTGGAGAAAGAATGGGAGAACAGGAAAGGTAAGCAGAAACAGAAGCAGAAAAATGGGTAGATGGAGGGAGATTTCGGGCCAAGAGAGGAGTTTTGCTCCCTAGGATGGAGAAATAAGCATGTTTGCACACTGGTGGAAATAACCCAGTAACGAGTAAAAAAGTGAATAGGGAACAAGGAGAAGGGAGAATTGATAAAGCAATATCCTTAAGTAGGAGAGAGGGATGGGATCTAGGGTGTGAAGGAAGGGTTAGGAGCATGGGTAAGTTCATTATGTTAATAGGAAATATGTGGGTGCAGACGAGGGTGCTTGTGTTGGGTGGTCGAGGTCTGTGGAAGTTCTCTTCTGACTATTTCCAGTTTCTCATGGAAGTTAGAAATGAGGTCATCATCTTAGTTGTTAGATGTTAATTTTAGAACACAGTTGCTCATATTATCCTCTTATTTGTAAAATAACCAGAACATCAGTAGTGGAAACTTGGTTTCATTCTTGTTACTGGTTATTTGTGCCTCCTTTTTTTTGTTCTTAAACAATCTCACTGACATTTTTCAGTATATATATATTTTTCAAAGAACTGCCTTTCCCATGCTTGAGTCTGCATATGATTTCTTCGTTTAATGTTCATTTATTTCTGTACTTTATTTCCTTTCTTCTACTTTGGGGGGGCACGGTGGGTATTTCCTGCTGCTTAGTTCATTAATTTTCAGCCACTCTTCTTATCTAATATATATTTTCCTTTATAAGGCATGTTAGCGGCATTCCATAAGCAGCTAAACATATACTAGTTTTATAATCAGTTCAAAATATTATGTAATTAATATCTATTATGGTTCCTTCTTTGATTTGTATGTTACATGGAGTTACATATTTAATTTACAAAAATGTAAGCTTTTCTACTCATTTTAATTATTGATTTTCAGCTTAATTACATTGCAATTGGAACCAAGCTGTGTAAAATTTCAGTTTTTTGAAATTTATTATGACGTGCCTCATGACCTTGTATTTGGTCCTTTGCTATAAATACTCTATGTGTGCCAGGGAAAACTGAATCCTGCAGTTAGTGGGTTCAGTTTTACATCTATGTTCATTAGATCAAGTTTGTTAATAATGCTATTAAAATCTTCTGTACCCTATCTAATTCTTATATGTTAAATTTATCAATTACTGAAAGGTGTATGTTGAAATCTGTTATGACTGTGGATTTGTCTCTTTTTTCTTACATTTCTGTCTGTCTATCTATCTATCTGTCTACAAAATTTGGGGATTAAATGAATAAGTTATACTGCCTAAAATGTATTGTCTTTAGTTTGAACCTTTAGTTCAATCTTCTCTTATAAGGACACCAGTCAGATTGCATCAGTATCCACCCTAAGGGCCTCATTTTAACTTAATTATCTCTTTAAAAGCCCTGTCTCCAAAAGGGTCACATTCTGAGATCCTGGGGTTTAGGGCTTCAACGTAAGAGTTTGGGAAGGGGGTGCAAAATTTAGCCATAACAGTGAGAAGCTCCTAGGAGGCTCCCTACCTTAGGGGGAAGCTGCCTTTGGCATCTGTCCCCTTCGCAGCAGGGAACTGTCAAAATGTAAGCCTACATTTACCTGGCTGAACAAATGCCCTCAGGGCACAAGAGTTTTAAGAGCTTGGGTTCCCATGTAGTCCGCTTGGTTCCCATTTCCATTTAGATTTTAACCTGTTAATTTCTTATTATCTTGTCAGCTTTTTCATGTTTTAATAGCCTAGCCAGGCATAGTATCAGTATCACAGATTATATTCTACTGAACTTTATACAGTAAACAGAAGAGCAATTTGCCAGTTTCATGGAAATATTTTCGACTATATTTGTGTTTAGTTTTTATTTTTCAGCGCACAGAGTTGGAATGATCAAGTTAAGCAGGGCCCCGAGCCCTGAGCACAGGGTTGGCCACAAAATGAGAGTTCATTAACTATTTGTTGAATAAACAAATAAATGAATGTTCCTTATAGTTATGTGGTCAAATATGCTACTCTTTTCCGTTGTGAATTTTCCTATTGGCAGGTTCCAAAGTTAAGAAAGTTATTCCTATCATTCATACATTAAATGTAAGATACATTCTGAAGAAAAATGAATCAGTATTTCTAAAAAATATGGTAGTTATAAATACAGGTGAAATTAATACAGACCTTAACTTTATTTAGGTCTTTATTTAGGTCTTAACTTTATTTAGACCTTAACCTGACAACATGCTAGGCCTCTTAAGACACTCTATGGTCAAAGACCTCATTCTGGGTGATTTAACACCTTGGATTATGTTTTTCTTCCCTCCTAAAGTCAGTTCATCATATTGGGAGTCGGGCCTGAATACCACCAAGGGCATTACACAAATTTACTTATTGAGGACTTTTTTCCAAGCCATTTCCAAGGACCTGAACCTTGGAAACACCAAACTAGTTTGAGGACACAACTTGGCAGAGGAAATCACTTCTCACAGTCCTCTCCCAGCTTCTGCTCAGCTTCCATAATCCCTTTTGCCTCTCCCATCTGCAGTGACTAAGGAGCAAGGGGAACAGTAAATCTCCATCTTAGTGATGGTGGCGGTATTGAGCTCCCTCACTTCCAAAGGTCCTGGGAGCACATCCCCCACTTGGTGAGGTGTCCTATTTATACCAGTGGCCTTCCCCATGTTCAAAACTTGAGCAGCTGCACAATATATATAACGGAGTGGAAAGTAACATGACACACATTTCAAAGAGAAAATTGGAAAGGGATATGTATCCAACCTTCCTTCCAGCTCTACAAGGCTATGTTTCTTTGAGTCTATATTATAAAAATAACAAAGGGGCCGGCATGGGGCATGACGGAAGAGGCTGTTTTAGGGGAAATTATTTTGACTCCCTAAAGTGAAAGCCTGAAATAAAGAAGAAAATGTTTAAGAAAAAAGGGATTACTGATAAAGACTCTTATAGAATGATATAATCTTTCTGAATTTGCAACAGTACATTTTAAAAGGTACCAATCATTCCACTTAATATATTTTAAAATGACTGTAGATTTTTTTTATTGGAACCCTTGAGCGGCAGTAGCATGGGTATGTGACTCTATCTTCAGGGGTTGTCTGATGCAGTCCTACACATGTAATAGTCACTCAATTCATGGATTGTAATTAATAAATTGTGACAATCTCAAGAGTGATGGAGGATATGTGTGTGTTGTATCTACACATCTGTAATCATAAGAAATCATTAGCATTTATGGAGTACCCACAGTGTACACCACACTGCTCAAGGGGTTGAGACTTTGGACGGGATAACACAGGGCTCAAGTAAAGTGAAGATACTGGGCTTTGTGACAGGATAATGACGGAATGTAAAACCATTTTAAATCATCATTTTAAAAGTCAAGGGACTTCCCTGGTGGCACAGTGGTTAAGAATATGCCTGCCAATGCAGGGGACATGGGTTCAAGTCCTGGTCCGGGAAGATCCCACATGCCGCGTAGCAACTAAGCCCGTGCGCCACAGCTACTGAGCCCACGTGCTGCAACCACTGAAGCCTTCAAGCCTAGAGCCTGTGCTCCACAACAAGAGAAGACACAGCAATGAGAAGCCCGTGCACCTCAATGAAGAGTAGCCCCCGCGCACCGCAACTAGAAAAAGCCCAAGCCACAATGAAGACCCAATGCAGCCAAAAATAAAATAAATTAATTTTTAAAAAAAAGAGAGAGAGACATTGGGTTAGAGCAGTCGTTCTCAACCTTGGCTCCACACTGTAATCAGCTAGGGAACTCTACAAAACACTGGTGCCTGGGTCTCACCCCAGAGCTGCTGATTTAAGCAGTTTGAGGTGCACCTGGGCACTGGGATTTGTCAACGCTTTCCAGATGATTCCACTATGCACCCAGGATTGAGAACTCCTGAGCAGGAGAGGTAGGATCTGAGAGTCTGCAACATGAGCTACAAAGGAGTCACTGGCACCAGATATGTGAGGAAGACGGCTTGAGAGACTGGAAGCTGGCAGAGTCCACTGTGAAGTCCGTCTGTGAGGATGTCTCACTAGGAAGAGAGCAGGAGGGACTCTTTGTAAGACTACATGACAATACAGGGTGGAACCTGGAAGAATGTGAAAGGAAGACCCTATTTCTATAACTTTGGACTTATGGAAAATGAAGGTACCCTAGCACCAACTAAAGTTTTTCTTCACAGTTGAGTAGAAAATAGATATTTTTCTGCTGAGAGGGATTCTGATTTTAATTTCCCTTTCCAATGTCTTTTTCTAGCCCCACGTTCAAAGTTTTTGTTTTTCTTGGGCTTCCCTGGTGGCACAGTGGTTGAGAGTCCGCCTGCCGATGCAGGGGACACGGGTTCGTGCCCCGGTCCGGGAAGATCCCACATGCCGCGGAGCGGCTGGGCCCGTGAGCCATGGCCGCTGAGCCTGCGCGTCCGGAGCCTGTGCTCCGCAACGGGAGAGGCCACAGCAGTGAGAGGCCCGCGTACTGCAAAAAAAACAAAAAGTTTTTGTTTTTCTTTTGCTATTTCAAAGGCGTTCGTGAGCACGATTCATATTTGGGCCTCTGATTTTGAGCGGTAACGTGAATGCTAAGGGAGACTGTGGGGAGAGGTGATAGGAACCAGAACTGTGCAAGATGCTTCGTGGATCGCAATGCAGGCCAACGTGATGGGGCATGAGTTATGAGCACCTCAGTGTTCACGGCATTGCCCTTTCCCCACTGCTGAAGAGAATTTTGGATTGTCGACTTAACTTCAACTCTCTTCCTCCCCCGCCGCCCCCCAGATGGAAGGGAATCTAGATGGCGGAAGTTGGAAGGTGGAGAAATACCAGAAAACTGCATTGGCTGTTTGTTGAGAGAATTTTGTTCTGGACCAGCTTTGGGGTGTGAGAGAATTAGGTGGGAGAGAAAAAGTGTTACTGTGGATTATGAAAGGGATCCTTTTGACATTCTCTGAGAAACACAAATAAGGGGGTGGAGCTGCTTTTTTAAGTACTTTCATTTGCTCCATGGATGCACCCCCACACTCTGAGGCTGGTTCCAGATATGCAAATATCAGGTAAATAGGAACATAGTTTTGGGAGCTGCAGTGCTGCCCCAGGGATTTTCTGCTCCCATTGTACATTAGATGCAAGGTCCTTGGGGCAACACTCCACCTTTTCAGCATTTATATCTACTTTTATTAACAAGCTGTTACCATGACTAGTTGATTTTTCAGCATCACGAGAGAAGAGCAAAACAAAACATGTTCTCATTGTGTTTTTTACTCGTTTTACAGCATTTTTTTACCAATTGAAGGTTTATGGCAACCCTGCATCAAACAAGTCTATCATCGCCATTTTTTCCAACAGCATTTGCTCACTTTGTGTCTTTGTGTCACATTTTGGTAATTCTTGAAATATTCAAACTTTTTCATTAGTGATCTTTGATGTTACTACTACAACTAGCTGAAGGCTCAGGTGATGGCTAACATTTTTAGCCATAAAGTAACTTTAAATTAAGATATGTAAATTGGTGTTTTTAGACACACTTTATAGACTATGGTATAGTGCAAACATTACTTTTATATGCACTGCGAAACCAAAAAATTCATGTGACTCACTTTATTGCAGTATTATCTTTATTGGGGTGGTCTGGAACTGAACCCACTATATCTCCAAGGCATGCCTGTACTCTATTGCAGATGGAATCTAAAATTTAAAATAGTTTGTAGATAGTCATATGAGAGAAGCAAGGAAAAAATTTGTTCTGGTCAGTAGTAACACAGACCACCGTTTTCTCGTATAAACCCGCTCATGTGAAAGAACTTCCTTTTATTTGGTTCACAATAACTGGGCAAGGGTGTAGTGGGAAATGGTGCCGAACAGAGTCCTCAGGGACAGAGCTGGTTAATATCCCCCAAATATGGGTGGGCTTCCCTGCATTGCCCCCAACTCCTTACAGCTGAGTTAGGGGCCTAATGACTAGATCTGGACAATGAACTTCAAGTAGAAGTGCCGTTTGTCACTTCCAAGCCTGGACATTTCAAAGCTAAAGTGCTTCCTCTCACTTCCCCTCTCTGCACAGTGACCAGAAGTTGTATGATGCAGATGGCACAGCAGTGGGATGGAAGCCCAGACTCCCAAATCTCTGCTTGGATGAGAGCTACCAAGGGAAGCCTGCATCAGCCTGTTACAAGCACAAATACAGTTTTGTTACATTAAGCCCCTGAGAATTACTTGAGCTTTATTTGTTATTGAAGCATAACCTAGCTTTACCCTGACTCACATGGTCTCTGAGGAAAATGGGGAAAAGATTCTGCTCTTCTTCTTACTGAAAAACTATGTACAGGGAGGAAAGACTATGGCCACTACTCTAGAAATCAACTCAGGAAGGCTACCTTCCCACTTGATGAGAGCCACAAAGACAGATGAGATATGAACATTGTGAGGCAAGATAATTTTGTATCTATTTGCCTAGTTCTCTGAGGTCCCCACTGATCTCCTGACTAATGCCTTTTGTGACCAACTTTTCAGTAAACCTTACTGCATTTACCTGGAGTCGAGCCTGGACAGAATTCTGTGCTAACTTGGAAAAAGATGTGGCAACACCTTTGATGAAGCCACTGGTCTTAATCTGCTTAATGATTTCAACACTTCCTTCCCATTTATTCAACTGATGTTGAAGACTTTGTGTAGCACTAGGCTGCCTCCAATTTTCCAGGATCTTTTGGTCAAGGCAGGTGCTCCAAAGAAAAACTGACCTCTTGGCTCTAGGCTCTCAAAATTTCAAAGTAGTGCTACAGAATATAGCATTTAGTCGAAAGGACATTTCATTGTTACATAAATAATAGCCAGTGGTAAATTAAACAGCTGAGATCTCAAAATCAACCCTTTTTACTTAAAGCTAAGAACTTTCCTTAAAGACCTGATGAGCTAATATTTTTGAAGCCCCAATTGGATAATGTACTTGAAAGTGCTTTTTGAACTTTTTAGAGAAATGGAGAATACTAACCTTGTTTTTATGACTATTTAACCCCAATAACAATTTAGAATTACTGTCATGCAGCCGGCTGCCTCATAGCCGCCTTTGTCTTTATCTGATAGAGCTGTGGCTGTCTCCTCACTGCCTGTCTCTGTTTCAATAGTGTACAATCTGGTTATTATGTGAGTTTTAGTTTTTCAGCACCAAAACCCAGCTTTTAGCCCATAGGTTTCTTTATTACCATCTAAGGAGTCCTGGCAGACTGGAGCCATTTTTCCCTTCGACAGACCTTTAAATGATTCTTCATGCTTTTGTCACATAATTAAAATTAGATTACTTTAACTCCCTGCTGGCTGGCCTGAGTAGGGGCCCTTGTAAAGCCTCCAGCTGGCCAAGGGGCCTTTAAAAGGAGGAACGTGGTCCAAACACGTTCAGCCGCTGCCTTCCCCCACCCCAGCCAGGAGGCCACTGTGTTCCTTGCCAGTTAGACAAGATTTACCCCGAGTTTATCAATGGCTGCTTATTTTCTAAGGTCTAGATTTTCTTTTCAAAAGACTTGGAGTCAGGGATTGGTATGTTTGTTTTTAAGGGGCTGAAGCTCTTCTAGTCCCCATTTTCCAGCACCTAGAGAGCTCGCCTCTTAGTGATTTGCTTGGTGGCTCAGCTGAAATGGACCAGAAAGACCAAGCAGCTGAGCGAATAAACTGTCATACATGTTTGCATCCAAATACTTGTTTGGTTTCTCAGCCAAGGCCGAATGCAAACTCCCTTCTCTCTTCTCTGGGCTCTTCTCCCTTAAACCTCCCCCTTCCCCTCTGCTACCAGGACACTCCCTGGCTGCATTTCGAAGCACAGCCTCAATTAGGTTTCCACTGGAGTAGCAGGGAGAGCTCCTATCACACAACCACCTTTCACAACACACCTACTCCTGCTCAATTTTTGACACCTGCGTCTTGCGCCTTCTCAATTTCCCCCCCAAAAATACAGAGGCAGGACAAGTAAAGTCCAGTGTTACTATCCATCAAGGAATCTCAGCTCTCCCTCCAAGAGAACAGCTCTTGGTTACACTTGGCATTTTCTCTAGCCAAATGCCGCCTCACAACCTTGCCCTGGATCATTTCATCCTTCCATCTCTCTGCCTGCCTTTCACCTATCCACGTTCTATTATACAGCGCAGCCGTGAGAGAGGGTTTGAACTTGATCAGATGTTCAAGGCTAGACTCCTGTGTTAGCAACTTGTTAGGGTTGTGACCTAGAGCGAGTGACTTAATGTCCCTGTATTTTCTTTTCTTATCATAAAATTAGGGATAATAATACCCACCTCCAGTGGCTGTAGGGAGGATTGGGAATAACACTCGATGCCTGGCTTATCGTAAATGCTTTAACCTGGCTTCTCAACAGAGCTGAGAAATTGCACTCGTACGCTTTGTTATTAAACACTGCTTTCCCCTCCTTCTGTAAAAGGCAGTTAATTTCCCTAGCCTATTACTGCATCTTGACTGCCTCGTGATAGAGTGGATCTCCCCTCATCTCTTAAAAAAGAAGACAGAACATCATGTGAGTTTTCCTTGAGGGACAAGGTTGACATTTCTGACGCAGCAACAAGGTAGTTTCTGCTTCTCCTTTGCTGCCACAGTCTCGGTCACTCTCCACTGTGTGCCCCCTGCCATTGGTGTGTTTGCCTCTTCCAACCTCCCCACTTCTGATTTTCTGCTGATGGTCTGTTCTTTACATGAAATAAGACACCTAAGCTGGCTAAGATGATCAGTGGAGTTAATAAGCCCCCAGTGACAATCTGGGGACTCTCTGAAAGATCATACCCTTCAGACTCTGTTTGACAATTTCAGTGACTTGGTAAGCTTCTGCATGTTACCTGTGGGTGTCTCACAATCTAGTTGTGGAAACAAGACAAACATGCAAAACAGTTGAGAATCATATAGGTCGGACTAGAATCAAACCCCACAACTATAAACACTGTGGAAAAGGGGGGAAGTGGTGAATCCATCTTCAGGGGCAGACAAAAAAAGGGCACAGAAAGCACCCCATGTCCCAGTTCTCCCCTCCCTCACCGTTGCATTGAATTCCGTAGCCTCTCCTGCCTCTGCTTCCTCATCTGTAAAACGGGAGTGATAATACTATGCACTTCGTACTATTTTTGTGAGAGCTGAGTCCGTGTTTGTGAGGTTCTTAGATTAATGCTTGACATATAACATGTGTTCTTAAGTGCTTTCAAACAAGTTGTGAAGATGCAGGGGCTGAGATGGTCAGCCAACACACAACAAAGAGGGGCAGGGAGCCTGGGTGTAAAGTGAGCTGTCCAGCCAGGTCAGGATTCCACCCCGCATCCCATGTTGCTGAGCAGGCGTGAGCATCCACACCTGAATCTGCCTCTCTGAGCATCAGGGTCAGGCTGGGTCCTGCTCTTGGTTCTCCCAGAAAAATAAAATTTCTCTCTTCCTAAAAGGCCACATATCCTTTTGTTCCCTCATCAGACATCCCTTTGACTTGGATCTTCAGAGACAACCCGAGAGCATTTTTATAGACAGTTGTCTGTCTTCACACTAGGACTGGTCTTGGCATGTATATGCTTATAGCTGTGCTTACCTGTATAGACATAAGGATGGAGTTTCTATTTTATTCCAGAAATGATCTGAGGCCACTGGAGAAAGTTTTGTGAACTGGTGCCCATCATTTGCCAAAGGTTGGGCTAGTACGTACCTAATGCCCATAAAAATAGCTTTATGACATGTGTGTGGCTTTAGCCCCAGTTGGCTGAATCTGGGTGAGTTGTGCAGTGCCCCCTGCAGCATTAGCCGTGTTCCTGGCACTAGCAGGTAACCACAAAACCTCAGAACTTATTTCCCTGGGATGTGATTTTTTTTATTAGCACTGAGGCCTGGCAGGTGTAAGTAGGTAGAAATGGTCTGTGGTATTACAGAAGCCCAAGGACACTTCCCAAGTGGATAAGGTGTAGGTGCTGGTTGGGTGGCCTGCCCTCTGTGGGACTCTGAAAATGCTGCCCCAGGCCCTGAGAATTGTGGATGAGAGCCACAAGGAGCAGTGCTCTGTCACTCACCATCTTGCTGGTGTTAAAATGTCATGTCCACATCTACCCCCCGGTGCCAGGAGCAGGTGATGACGTGTAGTCAGAAGCCCGGTTACGTTTAGGAATAGGTTTCCTGGTGTATGGGATGGGGGGCATCTTTAATGCCTGTTTTGTACCCTCTCAGCACCTCTTTTTGTTGTGCCCATTGCCGAGGTCGCCAGGCGCCCTCAGGTGGAGTGGCTTTTCTCTTGCTGGCTGCCGGGAGCTCTCCACCTGGGATGTCTGCAGAGACCGCTGAGCCACACATACTCCCACATTCTATACAGTTCTGGGAGAGAAGGGAGTCAACACTTTCAGAATAATCCTTGAGCAAGAGAAGTTGAGACAAGGAGTAAATACTCCCATGCTCCCTCTCTCTGGATAGTCCCAAAGTACATTCTAGAAGGTTTCTCAGAGGGGCCACAGTGGGCTAGATCCCCACTGATTACAGGCGTAACAAGTTCAATCATGCCTCCTTGAATTGGCTTTCCTTCTTTCTCTGTTTCACTCTCCCCACTGCCCCCTTCCTTCTGTTTCTTGGGCTCAGATCCCTAAGTATACTGGCTGCTCTAGTCTGAGACTAGGCACCAATCCTAGTCTCTGGCTGTGTGTTTCCAGGCTCAGACAGCAGGAAAGACCACAAGAGCAGGATGGCATGAGCCTTCCATGGATTTTAGCCAAGGCTCTGTGACAGTGTTACCACACAGAGCTCTTAAAGAGGAAGATGAACTTCAATCCACTGTACATTATGCTACCATGTGCTTGTTGCTAATGGTATCAGTAACAACCAGTGTCCCCAGATTGCAGGCTTGCAACATTCAAGCGAGTCTGACAAAAGGAGGGCACTTAAAATTGTTCCAAAATGGGTAAGAGGAAAATTATCATGATAAGAGACAAAGAAATTTAACACATCCCTCTTATTACTGAGTTTAATGGAGTTTCTTCTTCCAAACTAAACTGTGGTTAAAATGTGTGGTGCCCTTAAGAAGGAATCTTCAGTTGAATTCCCAGAATTTCATTTCTTAGTGGAAAACTGCCTGCATTTCACATAAAGTCATCTGCTAACATTCGCACAAGTGTGTTTGTAGGAATATCTTGAGACCCACAAGGAACCAGCCTTGTTCTGGTCATAATGTCCTCATTTTACATCATCAGAGAAAATAACTCTATCATATTTAGAAGGAATATGACAAAAACATACAGCAAAAGCCGATATTCCTATTTTTAAGTGATAATAGCTGAGGTCCAATCCTTGTTTTCACTTATCAGCGTTGCTGCACAAATTTCTTTAAAGAGAGATGCTAAAAAGAATGTCAAGAAACTTAAGTACTTTAAAGTTTTGATTCAAAGAAAAGAAAAAGGAATGAATCAGAGGCAAGAAGGTGATAAAGATGATAGCAACATAAAGAGTGCTAGATGGTCAACGAACAGCTCTGAAAACTTAGGAAAATTGAGGGGGGAGAATTTAAGTCTGGTTTCCTAATTTAGAACTAGGACTGGGAAAGCACAGTAAGCCACTGCTTCTGTGATATAAAATAATAAATTCTAAAAACCTGACCTATTCTAGAATTTCTTATCCCTTTCAGTTACTTCGTTTAGAGGCATTATTTAAAACAAAATGAAAGAAAAAAAAAACGCACCTGTAAATGCTGGGAAGCCTTTATCCTGCATTTCTTTATCAGATGAATTGTCACCTATAGGAATTCTGATGGATGGGGTACAAGGCAATAACTTTTGATCCTTTTAATTATTATCTGGAGGCTAGAAGCACAGCCCTGGGAGAACATATTCAGCAATTCAGTAGAGAATCTTGGTTAATCAAAAGGCAGCATGATACAATAAGTAACTGATGGAGAGTTCACATAGGGAAATTTAGTGTGTATTAAAGGTTATATTTCAGATAAATGGGGAAATTTCAATTATTCAATAAATGGTACTAGGACAAGGAGGTAGCCACCTGGAAAAAGTTAAATAAATCCACATCTCATTCCTTGAGCCAAAACAAATGCCAGGTAGAAAACATAGTTAAATATAAATAAAACCATAGAGTATTAAAGAAAACAAAAACATTTTAAAATAATTATGGAGTGGCGAGAACTTTCTATGACTCAGAACACAGAAACTATAAAAAAGGTAAATTTAACCATGTGAAAATTTAAAATTCTGCACAACAAAGAAAAAACAAAAATTCAAGACAACCATCACCTAGAAAAGTAACAGCAACCCATATCACAGACATGGAGATAATTTCCTTACTATATAAAGACTTACGAATGGCTCTTAAAGTACATAAACATATTCTCAACCTTACTCATACTAGATGAAATACAAAATAAAACCATAAAAAGACAGTCAGAGTGACAGCTGTCAATAAAGAGGCAAGAGGACTTCTTAAATCTTACACACATAGAGACCACCTGGAGATGTGATTAACTTGCAGAATCTCATGGATAAAGTCTGGAGTGGGGCCTGAGCATTTGCATTCCTAACAAGCTCCCTGCAGATGCCTGCACCAGGCCCAGTGACCACACCCTGCCTAGCATGCATTGCTGGTGGGCATGTACATTTATATTGCCTGTCTGGAGGGCAATTTGGTAACACCCTTCAAAATAAAAAGTGCACAGGCTGTCAGCAAGTCCACTTTAGTAATCCTACAATAGGAGCAATGGATACAATTGAATTTGCAGATGGGAGAAATCCATACAATCCAGACAAAATCCATACATTGAATATGCAAATGAGGAAAAGAATAAGGCTGATACTGATGCAGAGAAATCTCCAAGATACTTTAACTTGATAAAGAAGTTTCAGAAAAGAAAAACCACATAGATTTGTGTCTCTGTGTGTGTGTGTGTGTGTGTGTGTGTGTGTTTTATTGAATGGGCTGAAGACATAGCTGAGTATTTTTTCCACCTTCACTACCTGTACAAACCCACTCTGTCATCTAGTTCTGCCTCAGTTTCCGTAACTTTTTCAAACTCGCTTAGTAACACATAAGCACACACAGAACTGCAAAGTGCTATTTGCTTCCCATGGAATTCCGTTTCTCTCTGATCCGTCATTGTGGGCAGACGGTCACAGCTTCCTGCCCCTTAGATTGTTCAAATATGAATCATCGGGCATCATGCTTTCTTTCCCTTCCAACTCCAGGAGACACACTTCAAGCTCTCCAAGTAGACTCCTTGAAGCCCCTCTCAGGTTTAAGGAGTGGTAAGGCAGAATCTTGTATCTTATTTAAGCTGCTACTTCTGGAGCCTCTGCCACTTGCTTCATTGAAATAGATGTAGCTGTAGATCTTATTGCATAGACTCTAATGTTAGAGACCATAAATTGGTAGCCTCGGCCATGTCTGGCAGCAGAGATATTTGGATATTTTTCTTCTTATTTTGTTTTGTTCAAAAATTTTTTCCCAGCTTTATTGAGAGACATAGACACATAATATTGTGTAAGTTTAAGATGTACAACATGTTGATTTGATACATTAATAAATTGCAAGATTACGGCCACAATGGTGTTACCTACCACTGCCATCCCATCAGAGAGTTACATTTCTTTTTTGTGCTGAGACTATTTAAGGTGTACTCTCAGCAACACTGCAAGTATATGATACAGAATTATTACCCATAATCACCATGCTGTCCATTAGATCCCCAAACTTGTTCATCTTCCAACTTCAGGTTTACACCCTTTGAGCAGTTGTCTCCCCATTTCCTCCACCTCTTCACCTCCTGTTTCTCTGAGTTTGTCTTTTTGTGATTTCACAAGAAATATTTTGTTTGACTCTTGACATCATGCTCAGCATTCCCAAACCAGAAGATTTTACATAAACCTCCAGAGTCTGAAAATTTGAAAGATCTGCCAATAAAGGGCCCGTGTTCCTCCTTTGCAAGATTTGGCTGGAGCTAAGCTGTGGTCGTCCCTTTAGTGAGACCCAGAGGGGCCATGTTCCAACCATTCCCTTGTCTCAGGTTCACTCGTTATTATGCTAGCACTGTAGTCTTTCTTCTACCCTCCTGTTTCTTTCCCGGGTGTACGTTTGAGTGTGTGATTCCTCCCCCAACCATAGAGAGCATTACCCTTGGGGCAGGGCTGGGCCCCAAGCAAATCTGCAAAACTCCAGAGCATCCTATCACGTCTTTCTAAACTATTTCCCCCTATTTAATGCCTCTTCCCAACCTCCAAATCCACAAGTTAGTGCTTTCCTATTGCCTCAGGTTCTCCTCTTTTCTGAAAGAAATGGGATCATCTCATTCACACTAAATTGTTAGTGATTTAATGTGCCTTTTGGGGGAAAAAAAATAGCCGGAAAATGCTTAGCACTTCCAAATGGTGAAATTCCAGCCAGTTGGACACTTGGATGAATGAGGCATTTGGGGGCAGGAGACTCTTCTCTAAGACCCTCCAAACCACACCTTGTGAACGATTACTCCTTCTCTACTTTACGTCAGCCCGCTAAAATATTGCCAAAACCATGAAGGGCTGTTCCTTTCTGTTTCTCAGGCTAGTGGTTTGCCAAGGAATCCCTGCCCTAGTTGGTTCTTCCTGGAAGAAATATTTATATAATGCACTCCTATTCTGAGATGGGGTGCCCTGTGTGTTTTAGCCTACCAGAAGCTTACTATGTGCCAACAGTGCAGTGTGGCTATAGACAGACGCACACACGCGTGCGCACACACACAGACACACACTTGAACGCAAACTTAGTCACGTCGTCCATAGATAAAACATAAGAAGTAGTTTCACTGAAATTTTAACCCACATCTGGGGATTTATACAGCTCATTCGGAGAGACCACATTTTGAGAAGAATGCTGGCAAGTTAAGAGCATTCTGAGGAAAGAAACTGGGAGAGTGGAGAGGTTGGAACCGCACCAGTAACAAAAGAAGGTTAAAGAAAGACTCAATGGCTGCCTTCAAAGGTTTGAAGGGCTGTCACCGACAGGGAACCAGATGGATTAGGTTCTTGTTATGCCGAAGAGCAAACCAAGACCAATGGATACATGTTAAGGATGAGAGTGGGAAGTGATTTTGGCTCAGGGAAGAAAATTTAACAGCTACTAGATAGAGATTACATGAAAATGACTTTCCCTTTCACTAAAAATATCCCAGGAGAGGCTGTTTGACCATCTGCTTGGAATGCTATAGAAAGAAACCTTACAATAGTTGGTGGCCTGATTTGATTTTTCTGGGACTCTTGATACCAAACTCCACTTTTGTGTGATTCCACTTGCACTTCGCAGAGAACACATCATCCACGAAGGCAGGATAATGTCTCTACCTATTCCGTTTGAACTTCAGTATAATCATTGAGGTCCAATTACACCAATGTTCCCTTTCAGACCCAGCATCTGTGATTTCTGTAATTTCACGTTCATGCCCCTTGGATGATGCACCCTTTGTATTCTTGTTGTCAGTTAGCATGTAAAATCGATTTTCACTCAACGGGTTTTTCCTAAGCACCCTTGTAAAGCAAATGATGTGGCCAATTGTTTATTTTCTGGACAGCCTTTTTCTGTCCCCATAATGTGGCTAACATATCTATGACTCACATTCACAGGACAGAAGGATTGTTCTGGTTTGTGCTTTTACTTCTTTTGGCCAACTGGAGAGTTATTTATAAACATTTATCGATTTGGATTCATAAACCAAAGAGGGGGGGAATCTTGCTGTGCTGGTTGCTATGGTAACTAGCATTTCACACGCGTACTCACCAGCCAGCAGTGATGGCTCAGAACAAAACCCAAAGCCTACCTGTAGCTTCAGACTGCGTATTTGCTCCTTTTACATTTTTAATTGAAAATCAGTTATTTCCTCCACCAGTGCCATGCGACAGCATACTGTATTGAAGTCGAAAAAAATATTTTTCAAATTTATTCCTGAGAATAATAATTTATTCTGTACTTCTCTTGGGGCATTTTCCAGACCTATGTGACTTCTAATCAATTTTGATTGTCAAGAATTAAAAAGATTCCACCTCGACTCTCCGCCATATGTTGAGAGTGATATGGAAGAAATTTGGGTTCTATTTTTTATCTTCAAGGAACTTACAGCTGAATCAAGGACCACAAGTATAAAGCAGCAGACAGACAACACAAGAAAAATGTAGTTAAGTGTGATACCAGGTAACAAAGAGGGTAACAGAAGCAAAGCATGCTGGCTGGAGCACAGGCTGCAGAATGAGACAGAACTGGTTTGACCCTAGTATGGCCTTGAGTAAATTACTTCATTTTTCTGTAACCCTCTGAAATGAGAAGCATATCAGCCACAGGGTTGTTTTAAGGATTAAATAACAGAATTATATAAAGTGCCTAAAATAATGTCAGACCCATAGCAAGCCCCCAAGTAATAAGAGTTACTACTTTTGTGTTGGGCTAATTTATTGAGGTAATAAATTGTGTTTTGTTTTTGCCATGAGAAGATCCAGGTTTTATGGGGGAGGGGAGCTTATACAATTTTTAGGTCCTGTTTTAAAAACATAATAAAAACTTATGAATATAAAATCAAGTATAAGGAAGAACTACAAATGCAAAATAAGCAGACAAAACCCCCCCAAATAATATATTTTATTATTTAGTTGCCTGACACATGTCTGTAATATTTCTTCCTACACTTTCTGACTATATACTCTTTGATTGCCTCTTCATATGACATTGTTTTTGTAACACATTCTACAAAGCAAATACAGAGATAACTCAGTCATTCTTCCAACAGGGTTCATTGAAATTTGCTTTTTGTTACTGACAGTTGGGATGCGTAAAACATGTGACTTCACATTGGATATCCTTGCTGTTTACTGCTACAGGCTTCTGTCTTACAAACACAGGAATTCTGATCAATTTTATTTCATGTGATTGCCATGAAATAGGAAGAAAATAAAAGGAAAATAGGGTAAAAAATATAGTGCGTGTATAATTGTATATGCAGCATCGTAGGGTATATTCCAGAGAGCTTCTGTTTTGACTAGGCACCCATGAGAATGGAATACTTGGCGTACATTTTTCTACATTTGGTGATCGGAAGAATTTTTCACAGATCCCCTTCCAGCTCCATGCAGTTTAAACCTAGCTTTTCTTCCACTATCTGTGTATTCCTGGTGCCAGGTACCCAAGGAGACATACATGCCCTAATTGATCCTCCAGCCTTGCCCAGGGAGTTGACAGAATGGTCAATAGGAGGATTTCTAGGAGCCATTCCTAAACCAGAATGGCCAGCAGAAACCTAACAATATATGCGAGTAACTGCCTACCACATAAATATATTCTACTAAATCTAAACTGAATGTTTTTCCAAGTTAACTTCCTCTAAGCTGGATCCCCAGAATGCCCATGACCACCCATCACCACCCAACACTAGGGGAAAGAGAGAGTTGTCAGCTGAAATTAGAATATCTTATTTCTGCTAATTTTGTAATGACCATGTGAATACATTGCTGGGGTTCCTCCCAAGGCCTTAGGACCATGCAAGTGGGGCGCCCTGAAGCTAAATTTCATTACCTCCATGGAAATGCTTTCAGTTCTTTCTGCTTTAGGGCAAAGTGAAAAAGAACATGAGCAAGGTCTCGGAAGAGGTGCAGCCCTTGATGGGATCCTGGGACAACTCCTCAGATATGAACCGAGTCCTTGTCAATAAGCTTATGAAATCCATCTCTGGAGGACCTTGAAGGGCAGGCAGAGGAAGAGCTAAGAGTGAAAGCCTTTGGGCAGGAGAGAGACTAAATGAAAGCATTTTAAAAGATTAGTTTGGCTAATTTGAAAAGATACATGCACCCCAAATTTCATAGCAGCGTTACTTACAATTGCCAAGATACAGAGGCAACTTAAGTGTCCATCAACAGATGAAGGGATAAAGAAGATGTGGTACATATACATGTATATACACACACACGCTATGGACTACTATTCAGCCATAAAAAAATGGAATGTTGCCATTTGCAACAACATGGATGGACTTGGAAGGCATTATGCTAAGTGAAATAAGTCAGACAGAGAAAGACAAATACTGTATGATATCACTTACATGCGGAATCTAAAAAATACAACAAACTAGTCAATATGACAAAAAAAGAAGCAGACTCACAGATATAGAGAACAAACTAGTGGTTACCAGCAGGGAGAGGGAAGAGGGGGCAATACAGGGGTAGGGGGGTAAGAAGTACAAACTATTATGTATAAAATAAACTACAAGGATATATTGTACAGCATGGGGAATATAGCCAATATTTTATAATTATAAATGGAGTATAACCTTTAAAAATTAATTTTGAATGGTTAAAATAAATATAGACAGTTTAGAAAACTTTGAACTTCCATTCTTCATATTACTAAGAACAAATCTGCATTTGATTCTCTTTGACAAAATTGAGCAATTATAATATCTACTATTTCAATGTTTTCCAGGGAATTATTTCATTCAATTCTTAAGTAAAGAAATTGTTTATGGTACTTCCCTGGTGGCGCAATGGTTAAGAATCTGCCTGCCAATGCAGGGGACACGGGTTCAAGCCCTGGTCAGCGAAGAACCCACATGCCGCGGAGCAACTAAGCCTGTGCGCCACAACCTCTGAGCCTGCACTCTAGAGCCCGAAAGCCACAACTCCTGAGCCTGTGAGCCACAACTACTGAAGCCCACGCACCACAACTACTGAAGCCCAAGTGTCTAGAGCCCATGCTCCGCAACAAGAGAAGCCACTGCAATGAGAAGCCCGAGCACCGCAGTGAAGAGTAGCCCCCCGCTCACCGCAACTAGAGAAAGCCCGCACGCAGCAACAAAGACCCAATGCAGCCAAAAATAAATAAATAAATATTTTTTAAAAAAGAATGATTAAAAAAATTGTTCATGTTAAAAAAAATGTTTTAAATAGAAAATAAATAAAAGACTAGTTTGAATGAGTACCCTTAGTTATTTGCAGAGGCCCAAAGAGAAGCACATGGACCTCAGCCAGAGGCAGAGCTGACCGTTTCAAGAGCCCAGAGAGGAGACGAGGGAAGTTGTATCTTCCAAAAATACGCTGTTTAAGGCAGTCTATGGGTCTAAACTACAGACCGTTGGGTTAAAGTGCTCTTGTGATGAATCTACCTGGCCTCAGACACAGGGGGAATGTACAAAAACTGTTGCTGACAGTTCTTTCAGGACACTTACTCCAACTGGAATTTTAAATCAACAAGCTGTCTTGTCCTCAGAAGTCAAGATGCGAATGACAGATATCAGAGAGAAATTCCGCTCCAGCGGCCAGGCCGTTCTGCACCCCCTGAGGTCTCCCAGCTGTCACCCAGCGTATCCCAGCTTGTCTGGTGGACCATTGCATTGTCTCCTGAGGACTACTGGACAGTGAACAGAAGAGAAACGAGGCTGGCTATGGATCACTCAGTTACACGGGGAAAAGTGGCAAGAAATAAGTGATGGACCCATAAAAAGAGGAAAGAATGAACCAGAATATCTGGCTGAAAAGGTCTTGTAATGAGTAAGAGAGGGAAACAAGGGCCTAGAATCATACGACTTTGAATATCAAAATAAGTATGGCTACCATATGACCCAGCAATCCCACTACTGGGCATATACCCTGAGAAAACCATAATTCAAGAAGAGTCATGTACCACAGTGTTCATTGCAGCTCTATTTACAATAGCCAGGACATGGAAGCAACCTAAGTGTCCATCGACAGATGAATGGATAAAGAAGATGTGGCACATATATACAATGGAATATTACTCAGCCATAAAAAGAAACAAAATTGAGTTATTTGTAGTGAGGTGGATGGACCTAGAGTCTGTCATACAGAGTGAAGTAAGTCAGAAAGAGAAAAGCAAATACCGTATGCTAACACATATATATGGAATCTAAAAAAAAAAAAAGGTCATGAGGAACCTAGGGGCAGGACAGGAATAAAGACGCAGACCTACTAGAGAATGGACTTGAGGATACGGGGAGGGGGAAGGGTAAGCTGTGACAAAGCGAGAGAGTGGCATGGACATATATACACTACCAAACGTAAAATAGATAGCTAGTGGGAAGCAGCCGCATAGCACAGGGAGATCAGCTCGGTGCTTTGTGACCACCTAGAGGGGTGGAATAGGGAGTGTGAGAGACAGGGAGACACAAGAGGGAGGGGATATGGGGATGTATGTGTATGTATAGCTGATTCACTTTGTTATAAAGCAGAAACTAACATACCATTGTAAAGCAATTATACTCCAATAAAGATGTTTAAAAAAAACAAAACAAAACACATGGAGATACCACTACCTACCTATTAGAATGGCTAAAATAAAATATAATGACAAGACCAAAAACAAAAAAAAAAGGCCATATTGTGTACCCTAAATCAGTACAGTGGAATATATGTATTTGTATGATAGGCCAATATACCTGGATTTTCAGTTACTTATTTGTTCAGTGACTCTTGACTGAGTGTCTGCATGTGTCTATAAGCATTACTGTTGGAGGGAAGAAAGTAATGTTCAAGACAGACAAGGTTCCTATTCCCATGGAACTCACATTGTAGACAGAAGGAGAAGGGAAATGAAAAGATAAAAAAGCAGAATAGTTTCAGACGCTACATTGCTAAAAAAAAAAAAAAAAAGGATAATAAGATAGAGTTTGTGGCATATGGGGAAGGGGCTCAGCTATTTTCCCTTAGGTGACCAGGAAAGGCCTCTGTGAGGATAGGATGCTGGAGCTGACAGATAAGAAGCCATCAGTCATCCAGACACCTGTGGCAAAGCATCCCTGACAGAGGGAGCACCAAAGACAAGACCCCTTGAGGCTGGAGGAACAGACAGAAGAACAGAGTAGCCAAGTAGAGTGGGCAAGGGGGAGAGCGGTTAAAGCATGAGGGCACAGAGATAGGCAGAGGCTGGCAGATCCTTTACGACCGGTAGCCATGGTAAGGCATCTGCATTTTAGTCTAAATGCACTGGGGAGTCATTGAAGGCTTCTGAGCAGGGGAGTGACACAATCTGATGAATGTTTTTAAGAGATGATCTTGACTAATAGATGGGGAATGGATTGTAGGGATCAAGGGTAGAAGAAGGGTAACAGGTATATAATGGTGGCTATGGAGCCATAGAGTCAAGACACACTATGACTTGGCCTAGGGTGGTGTGGTAGAGTGCTTGCATGAATGGCCCCAATTAATGGCCTTCCAGTATCCAAGCCCTTTGGTCTAGAATTTACAATCCTCTTCCATCTGACTCTGGGCTTTGAGCAATGGGATGCAATCAGAGGCTTGCAAAGTGCTATGCAATGGGGCTTGCTCTCCTGCAGGATTAGTCCTGCTGAGTCTTGGAGCCCTGCCATGCCATGAGAACAGGCTCAAGCTAACTGCCCGCTGGAGGAGGAGAGATCACATGGAGAGGTCCTGGGTCCTGTATCATCCCAGCTGAGGCCATCCTAGATCAGCCAGACCCTGACCAACTTTCAGTTTGAGTGTAGACACGTGAGCAAGCCCAGCTGAGCTCAATGGAGCCCAGTCCAGATCAGCAGAAATGTCCACACAAACCAAGGACAGGTAAGAAATAATAATTGGTGGTTGTTTAAAGCTAGTACATTTTTAGAGTGCTTGTTACTCGATGAGAGCTTGCTTAAAGTAATTGATCTTGAAGGCTAGGACAGCTAAGGAGGAGGGTGCAGCCAGGCGTGGGGCCGGTCAACTAGCATAACTAGAAGGAACCAGGATAAGAAGAGGTTCATGGAAGTGAAAAGCTTTGGTGTAGCAGCCATTATCAGGGGGCTGCTGAAGTGAGGTGAAGGGCTCCACCTCTTCTCCTATCAGTAATTTTATCTTGGGCCTTATCAATAAGCAATGATCTTAGGGTTCAAATATTTCTGGTCTTGCTGGCCCTCCTGCCTAAGACGCCAGTAGCCACCTTACCTGTCAGGTCTTGTGTCTGACCTGATGCCCTCTAATTCTCAGATCCTTCGATCTGTCCTTCATCTTGGGTTCCAATAGTCTCTGTTGTCAGCACCGTGAAAAGGTGACCTATCATACCTTTGTAGATCGGAGTGGGAATGCATGACTTCTTGGTAAAGTGTGGCTGGGAAGATGAGTCTTTCCTCTGTGGGATTATCTTCTATCCCTCTGAAAACCTGACCTTTTCTTCCTACTGACAAGACAAGGAGAAAATGCTCTATGGCAGAATTGATTTTATGCCAAGACAAAATGCATGTATGTATATATAAACGCTTTCCACATGGGATGTACCCATGTGCAACCTCAATGAGCTATGTTTAAGTAAACTTGGGACAATAACAAGACTTACGTTTCATATGCATATATGCATGTATGTAAAAATCCTATTAAGGATTCATTAGAGATTGTGAAATATGTCTGTTCTATGAGATGACATCTGAGTCAAGGTGATCTTTATTTAAATGACATTAAACAAGGTTACATGAGAACTGCTGTAGTCTTTTTAGGGGACAATAGTAGAAACCAGAGATAGATGAGACCATTTAGGTGATTCAGCACCTCAAGATGCTTGGCAGAGAAGCTTTGCCCAATGCCCTGTGTTCACTTATGCTTCTCCCAGGTCGGTTATAACAGATGCAAGAAATCAGGCTGTCACCAGCTCCTCAGGAGTTTCTCCTTTGCAGAGTTGATTAAGACCTCTGGCCTTGTTCCACTCTGGTTTAATCTTGTCATTGCCTCCTGGATATACAGTGAAATTCCTGAGCCATATATCCTGCTTATCACAAGTCCCTTCAGAATGTCTTCAAGTAAAGAGGGGAGGGTGTACGTTTCCTTATAAGGAAGCTTTGGACCAATTGACCCCCCATAACCAGCTCACTATTGACCTAAACCACAGACCATCACAGAACCCTTCCCACTTGCCTTAAGGACCAATAAAGAGAGTATCCCAGGCCTCACAAGAGGGTAGTTAACTTGACAGGAGAGGTCATAAATAAGTAATTCACTCCCAGGTTCAATTTCTTTTGTTTAGTTTAAGTGTCCAAACGCCACCTTGTTGTTTTATTAATGCAGGTGTCTCATTTCCATTCTCAGTTTCAAAGCTGATGGAGTCAGAAGAAAAACAAAAACCCAAACCAAACCCCTGCATCTGTTAGTAGGCCAAAGTCCATCAATCTCCCCATGAAAAGTATGTTACTTTGGAATACTAAAGGAAAAAATTCTATTGGCATTGTCTCTAGTTTGATTGTTTAGGTCACATACCTTCCTATCCTGTCTTTGTTTGCTGCATCAGTGCTGTCTTACAAGGAGAAACCATGCCTGGCTGTGTATAAATTGGACTCTACCAATCTGTGTGATCAGCTTGTAAAGGAAAATTGGCTCTCCTCCTCTAGGATGGATCAGGAAAAGGAGCCCTCGACATGCCTGAGTGATGGTAGAGGAGCTCAAGAGAATGTCTGCTCATAGGCAAATGCCAAAGTTGAACCTAGTAAGCTAAGGACCTGGAAGAGATCCATCGAGGCTCAGAACCAGAAAGAATTGTAGAGATGGTCTAGTCCAATCCCCTACAGGCATGAAAACTGAGGTCTAGGCAGTTCAAATAACTTCTACGACACAATATAAACAGGGAGCAAAGACAAGAGTAAAATCTAGTCCTTCTGACCCCCAAGCCAACACTATAACCTCAGATTCTTAAACAGAATGACCAGATCTTGGGGATACAACTTCACATGCCAGGAAATACCCGAAGCTGTAGCATAACTAGGCTACTTCTTTAAAATCTTAAATATTACTTTAAGATAAGTAAGTTAAAACAATTTTTTATTACAAAAAAACAAGCATGTATTTATTTTGTAGAAAAGAGGGAGAACCCAAATCTCAAAGGAAGTTTCTGCTTGGGGCAGCCAAGCATAGACTCTCGGAAGGAATGTGTCGTCACTGCTCAGGGCACATCATGGGCTGGTGTAACGCGCACTGCTTTTCACTGCAGCACTATTTACAACAGCCAGGACATGGAAGCCATCTAAATGTCTATCAACAGAGGAATGGATAAAGAAGATGTGGTGTATATATATAAAATGGAATACTACTGCACCATAAAAAATGGAATATTACTCCATTGGGTCATTTGTAGAGACATGGATGGACCTAGAGACTGTCATACAGAGTGAAGTAAGTCAGAAAGGAAAAACAAATATATATTAACACATATATGTGGAACCTAGAAAAATGGTATAGGTGATCTTATTGGCAAAGCAGAAATAGAGACACAGACATAGAGAACAAATGTATGGACTATGGACAGCAAGGAGGGGAAGGAGGGGTGAGTTGGGAGATTGGGGTTGACATATATACACTATTGATACTATGTGTAAAATAGGTAACTAATCAGAACCTACTGTATAGCTCAGGGAACTCTACTCAGTGCTCTGTGGTGACCTAAATGGGAAGGAAGTGCTCGCTTCGGCAGCACATATACTAAAATTAGAATGATACAGAGAAGATTAGCATGGCCCCTGCACAAGGATGACACACAAAATCATGAAATGTTCCATATTTTTAAACTCAAAGTGGATTAAAGACCTAAATGTAAAGCCAGACACTATACAACTCAGAAGAAACACTCTATGACATAGATCACAGCAAGATCCTTTATGACCCACCTCCTAGAGAAATGGAAATAAAAACAAAAATAAACAACTGGGACCTAATGAAACTTAAAAGCTTTTGCAAAGCAAAGGAAACTACAAACAAGACAAAAAGACAACCTTCAGAATGGGAGAAAATATTTGCAAACGAATCAATGGACAAAGGATTAATCTCCAAAATATATAAACAGCTCATGCAGCTCAATATTAAAAAAAGAAACAACCCAATCCAAAAATGGGCAGAAGACCTAAACAGACATTTCTCCAAAGAAGACATACAGATTGCCAACAAACGCATGAAAGGATGCTCAACATCACTAATCATTAGAGAAATGCAAATCAAAACCACAATGAGGTATCACCTCACACCAGTCAGAATGGCCATCATCAAAAAACCTACAAACAATAAATGCTAGAGAGGGTGTGGAGAAAAGGGAAGCCTCTTGCACTGTTGGTGGGAATGTAAATTGATACAGCCACTATGGAGAACAGTATGGAGGTTCCTTGAAAAACTAAAACTAGAACTACCATGTGATCCAGCAATCCCACTACTGGGCATATACCCTGAGAAAACCATAATAAAAAGAGACATGTACTACAATATTCATTGCAGCACTATTTACAATAGCCAGGACATGGAAGCAACCTAAGTGTCCATCGACAGATGAATGGATATGGAAGATGTGGCACATATATACAATGGAATATTACTCAGCCATAAAAAGAAACGAAATTGAGTTATTTGTAGTGAGGTGGATGGACCCAGAGTCTGTCATACAGAGTGAAGTAAGTCAGAAAGAGAAAAACAAATACCGTATGCTAACACATATATATGGAATCCAAAAAAAAATGGTTCTGATAAACCTAGAGGCAGGACAGGAATAAAGACGCAGACGTAGAGAATGGACTTGAGGACACGGGGAGGGGGAAGGGTAAGCTGGGATGAAGTGAGAAAGTAGCACTGATAGATATACATTACCAAATGTAAAATAGATAGCTAGTGGGAAGCAGCTGCATAGCACAGGGAGATCAGCTCTGTGCTTTGTGACCACCTAGAGGGGTTGGATAGGGAGGGTGGAGGGAGACACAAGAGGGAGGGGATATGGGGATATATGTATACATACAGCTGATTCACTTTTTCATACAGCAGAAACCAACAACATTGTAAAGCAATTATACTCCAATAAAGATGTTAAATGAATAAATAAATAAATAGGAAGGAAATCCAAAAAAGAGGGGATATATGTATATGTATAGCTGATTTACTTTTCTGTACAGTAGAAACTAACACAACATTGTAAAGCAACTATACTCCAATAAAAATTAATGTAAAAGACGATACATATTCATTGCAAACACACATTGAGATTTGCAAAAAAACAAAATCAACATTCCAGGCTACAAAGGAAGTGTTTCTAAATGGTCTACATCAAGATGAAGGGGGAAAGTCACGTAGTTTTTACTCATTACTCCCTTTCCACATCCTGCATAGGGAGTTTAGTACCTCTCTTTGTAATCAGGGAGTATTTGCTCCTTATTATTTTGTTGTTGACCTTAAGTGGCCTCTGCAGAAATTGAGACAGAAAGAGCCCCAATACAGCACTCTATTATTATTATTATTATTTTTTGCAGTACGCGGGCCTCTCACTGTTGTGGCCTCTCCCGTTGCGGAGCACAGGCTCCGGACGCGCAGGCTCAGCGGCCATGGCTCACGGGCCCAGCCGCTCTGTGGCATGTGGGATCTTCCCGGACCGGGGCACAGACGCGTGTCCCCTGCATCGGCAGGCGGACTCTCAACCACTGCGCTACCAAGGAAGCCCCCAATATAGCACTCTATTACATCTATTTTCTATTCATCTCTTTTCAAATTTTTCTGTTTTTCTTTGGTGTGCTGTAGTTTTACTCCAATGTATTTAGGTGTGGATTTATTTTTATTTATTCTGTTCATAATTTGGTTTTCATCTGCATGTTTTTCTTTGATTTGAGAAACAGCCATCTATTATCTCTTTAAATATTGCCTCTCTTCAAATACTGTTTCTTCAGTGTGGATCTCCTATTAGGCATATGTTATGCCTTCTGATTCAGTCTTCTATGTTTCTTAATCTCTCATTTTCTATCTCTTTATAATAATTCCCCCCTCCTCCCATATCTTCTTCTCTTTGGATGAATTCCTCAGCTCTACCACGGGCACATTACTTTGCCATTCATCTGTATCAAATCTCTTGTTTACTTATTGATTGAGTTTTTATTTTAATTTTTTCATTTCCTGAAGTTCTCTTTGGTTCCTTTTAACTCACAGTATCCTATCTTGCAATGCATTCTTTGTTCTTTCTTTTGTCTCTTTAACAATTTAAAATATACTTATAGCATTTTCCCAGTTATCTCTTATGTCTGATACCTGGCATAGTACCTGTTTTTTCTATCGACTCATCCTCACAGGGGCTCATTTCTTCATGTCGTCCATAATTTTTTTACTGGTAATTCACATTGTTTCCCTCCCACCCCCGAGGGCACCACTTAATCCTGAGAGGTGGAACTGTCCCTACAAATCCTTTTGCATTTCCTTCTGTCAAAGCCCCGGACATACTACTGACTGTGGACTAATTTTTATGTCTATTTCTAAGCTTCATGTTTCTTTACACCGTGGGTAATAAAAACTGTGGACTTCATACCCACATGGAACACAGGTTTGGAATTTTGTTTTTTCCCTTATTTAGGTTTGCTCACAAATTTACAAATATCTTTGCCCATCATTGCTCTAAGAAGACAACAAAATTCTTTTTAGCTTTCTGGGTTTTTGGGCAAAGTTTTTCTGCCCAACATACAAGGCAAGAGTCAAATATTCCCAGATGTAATAAAGAGCTTCATTCCAAGCTCCCCTCCCTGCATAGGTTCAAGTTGATGTGTCCTGTTCCCCATGTGGACAGTAAAATCCTGCCTTGTTCTTAGTGTCTGTATTTGGGTCTGGTAGTCCCTGGGGCCTTACTGCTTCATTCCTTGTCATGACTCCAACTTTGAGTTTCTTCTCTGTTATGACACCTAGGCGTTTCCCTTTCTATCAAGCGAAATAATGTATTATATTTTATTGTTGATATTTTCATATGGTTTGACATCATATAGAAGTTAAAAGTGTGAAATCAGACCATCTGGATTCGAATCCCAGTTCTGCCACATATTGACTCTGTGACCTTGAGCAAGTTACCTATGTTCTTTGAACATCAGTTCCCTCATTTGTAAAATATGAGGAATAATAATACAGACCTCATACGAGGATTAACAGGATTAACATAAGTGGAGTGCCTAGAGCAGTATGTGGCACGTGTTAAAAGTTAAATACGTTATTAGCTATTATTGTTCTTGCTATTTTTCTGATGATCATCACCACCATTATCATCTCATGCATTCCCATGTGTTTATAACAAAAGCAGAGCCCTTTTTAAATGGAAATGCTACAATATATTTTCTTTTTAATCCCAAAACAGTATCACCCTGCCATCTGTCATACTAAACAAAACTCTCTCCTCTCTAGCTCACATAGGCTCAGAGGATGCAAATCAACTTTAAATTTAGTCTGTGTCAACCAGAATGAGGAAGAGTGAAGTGTTTCAAGGGCAATTTCTATTTTTCTAAACTAATTATAAATAATTTTTATTATCTTCTCTCTCTCTTTCTTTGAATCATCTGAATCATGGCTCCTCTACATCAGGGCAAAATAATTGAAAGAAGGGAGTTGCAGATTAGTGATAAAACCAATGGCTCAACTATCAAAACATGCTTTGAGTTGAATAACCTGTTGTGAATCCCCTAGGGACAGAGGTCCTCAGACGTGAAGGCTTAGCAAGAATGAACGAAGTGAAGAATAATGAGGGAGGCTTTGTAGCAAAGTCTAATGAATGACTCCTTGACATTCTCTGATCTCTGACATGACAGGCATATGGTGTTTATCAATAAATAAAAAGGATATAATTACGTTGAGGCTGAAGCATTCAGGGCTTGGTAACATTTGGTAAGCTGGAAAGCTGTCTGACCCGCTGTTTATCCTGACAGGTGGAATAAAATAAAATATCTCCACAAAAATCTATTTATAGTATATGACAGTCCAGTTGCCTTCAGATTCCCCAAAGAAGCAGTAGGTCATGCTCTAATTTGTGTCCATAGATGTATGTGAATATATTATTTAAATGACACTTCGAGGTAATCACAATTAGTCCTTAGAGCTTTCAATGCATAGCTCCTTAAAAATATCTCCAGTCTGAAGGTTAGGGCTTTTCATGGCATGTGCTTAGGGTAAAATCTTTGGTATCACCCATAAGTTCTTCTTTCTGTCACATCTCATATTCAATCTTTAGGAAATCCCGTTGGTTCAACCTTCAGTCTATCTCTGGAATCTCACTATTTCCCCCCACTTCTACTGCCACCGCCATAGTCTGCGCCCCTTCACCTCTCACCTTGATGATTATGATCACCTCTTAATAGTCTCCCTGCTTTTAGCCTTATCAGTCCATCATCTAGAGTGATCTTTAAAAAGATAAGTCAGGTCATATCACACCTCTGCACAAAATCCTGCAATGGCTCCAAAGTCGTTACAATGGCTTCCCAGACCCTGTGGTCTGGGCCCCCATTTTCTCTCCTACCACTCACTTCACTCTAGCCAACTGGTTCCTTGCTGTTCCTCAGTATTTTAAACACTGTCCCTCAGCCTGGAATACTCTTGCCCTAAAGAGCATCTGGAAAAATGCTCCAAGTCCTTGTTCAAATCTTGCCTCTCAATGAGGCTTATCTCACCAACAACCCTATTGAAAATGAGAACCTGCCCTCACACCTAGGTTAAGGGATCCTGCTCTCTTCTTTTATTCTAAAGCATTTATCTTCTAACATACTATATAGTTTATTTATTAATTATGTTCATTGTATTGTCCATCTCTCCCCTGTAAAAATATAAGTTCTATGACAGCGTGAATCTTCTATTCATGATGTACCTTACGCACCTAAGTTAGTATTACCAGGTAAAATAAAAGCTATCTAGTACTATTTTAATTTCAGACAAAGAGTGAATAATTTGTTTTAATATAGGTATGTCCTGGGCAACAGTTGGTTTACTTGTTGTTTATCTGAAATTCAAATTTACCTGGATATGCTATATCTTTATTTACTAAATGTGGCAAACCTAAGCCAGAACAATGCCTGACATCGTCATCACAGAAACATTACATATGGTCTATTTTTTTTTTTTTTTTTTTTTGCGGTACGTGGGCCTCTCACTGTTGTGGAGCACAGGCTCCGGATGCGCAGGCTCAGCGGCCATGGCTCACGGGCCCAGCCGCGCCGCAGCATGTGGGATCCTCCCGGACCGGGTCACGAACCCGTGTCCCCTGCATCGGCAGGCGGACTCTCAACCACTGCGCCACCAGAGAAGCCCATGGTCTATTTTTTAATGAAAATTAATTTGAAAATTTAATGGTGTTTTGAGCTAACTGAAGATACCCTGGACTATCACCTGAAGGGTTTTATGTCATCATTATAAATACTTTCAGGAAAAGCGTATTGTCAAAAACAAAAACACTCAGCTGAAACAACCTAAGTATACCAATCACAATTCAACAGAGCAGAGATACAGTAAATCAGCTTTAAGCATTAGGCTTTGTCGTATTATGCAAAAAGGAAAATGGAAAGTCCCAAAACCCAAAGCTGAAAAATATGTTGGGGAAATCATATTAAGTGGAGAGCTAGAGCTTGAGGTCAAGTGTAGTCTATTGTTGAAGAAGGTCTTTAGAGGATGAGAACGCGACCCAGATTACCCACATAGCGGACCTCTAGTTGTCTTTATCAATTAACTGTTGTCACTAACTACTTATGTGACCTTGGGAGAGTCAAGGGATGACAGTGTTAGATGTCTCACCTTTATACAAAGATTTGTAAGATCCATTCTATCTCTAAAATCTGTGATTCTATAGAAAAATATGACCAGAAAGTAAAGAGACTATTTTTACAAACATACTAGAAGTTATATATGATAACAAATAATCAGTGTAATCACCTAATAAGCTATTCACTTATCCCAGTAATGCTACCAACGATCAAAATATTCTTGGCATTTGGATTTTCCTTTTAGCAGGGTAATATTTAAGAATTATTAACAAATTTTTTAATCTCAGCAAGACACAGAGCTAGGACTTGAACCCAGGCAGTCTGGCAGCACCATCTGAGACCTTAACATCTATGCTGTACTTAAAGTTACACTTCTTGCATGCCACAGTTTGTGGACCGAGATTGATCTACTACAGACTAATACAAGGTTCATAAAGATTTACATTTTCTTCTAAGAGTTTCATATTTTTACCTCTGTACTTAAGACTGATCCATTTTGAGTTAATCTTCGCATATGGTGTAGGATAAAAATCCAACTTTGTTTGTATGTGGATATTCAACTGTCTCAGTACATTTGTTGAAAAGATCATTCTTTCCCATTTAATTTTCTTGGCACACTTGTCAAAAATCAGTTGACTATAAATGTATGGGCTTACTTCTGGACGCTGAATTTTTTTATTCTGCTGATCTATATGTGTAGCTTTATGCCAGTACCTCACTGTCTTGATTACTACAGCTTTGTCATAATTTTTGAAATCAGGAAGTATGAGCCCTCCTACTTTATTTTCTTTTTCAAGATTGTTTTGGCTATTCTGGGTCTTTTGTAATTCCATATGAATTTTAGGATCAGCTTGCCAATTTCTGTAAAAAAAAAAAGAAAGCAGCTGCAATTTTGAAAGAGATTGCACTGAATCTTTAGATCAGTTTGGAAGGTTGCCATCTTAATGTTAAGTCTTCCAATTCATGAACATAGGATGTCTTCCCATTTGTGTAGGTCTCCTTTAATTTCCTTCAGTGATGCTTTGCAGTTTTCAATGTTCAACTCTGGCTTTTATTTTGTTAAATTTACTCATAAGTATTTTATCTTGATACTGTTATAAATGGAATTGTTTTTTAATTTTATTTTTGGATTGTTCATTGCAAGTGTATAGAAACACAAATGATTTTGTATTGTATTTGTAATGTATTCATTCGGCTTTTGCTTTTGACAGTTTGACATGAAATGTTTATAGGTGTATGCCTAATTGAGTTTTCCTACTTGGAGTTTATTGAGCTGTCGTGATGTGTAGACTAATGTTTTTCATCAAATTTGGGAAACTTCAGCCATAATTTCTTGAAATATCTTCCTATTTTTTTCTTTCTCTCTTCCTTCTTTGACTCCCATTATAAATATATTTGTACACTTGTGTTGTCCATAGGTCTCTGAGTCTCTGTTCATTTTTCTTCTTTCAATATTCCTGCTCAGTTTCCCAAGCTGGATAATCTCAATTCTATCCCCAAGTTCAGGGTTATCCTTTCTTCTGCCAGCTCAGATCTGCTGTTGAGCCCCTTAGCAAATTTTTCATTCAGTTGTACTTTTCAACTCCAGAATTTCTAATTGATGCTTTTTTGTATAATTTCTAACTTTTTATTGGTAATCTCTATTTGTTCGGGCATCATTCTCATACTTCCCTTCATTATTTATTTAGATATGGCTTCTTTTACTTCTTTGAAAGTATTTATAATTCCTGATTTGAAGTCTTTGTCTAGTAAGTCCAACTTGTGGGCTTTCTCAGGGAGAGTTTCTTTTGACTGCCCTGCACATGGGCTTTTCTGTTTCTTTGTATGACTCTTACTTTTTGTAAGAAATTTGTTAAAACTGGACTCTTAAAATATTATAATGTGGCAACTCTGGAATTCAAATTCCCCCTCTCCTTGGTGCTTATAGCTGTTTATTATTGTTGTTGTTGCTTCTTTGCTTAGTAACTTGATGAAGTAATTCTTTAAAGTGTGTATTCTTTGTTGGGTCTAACCACTAGAGTCTCTGCCTGGTTAGCTTAGTTATCATCTAACAATTGGACATCGATTTCCCAAATGCCTCGAACAAATGTCTCCCAGCGTTTCTCAAGAAGCTTTGTGTCCATGTTGGGATACACGTTCAATGCTCTGGCAGTTTAAAACTGTTTAGCCTTTACTTCCTGCTTGCACAGGACCTCAAGGTCAGCCAAAGGTGAGAGATTAGGGTCTTCTCTCAGGTCTTTCCCGTGAATGTGCACAGTCTTGCAAATGCACGTGGCCTCCTAGATTCTCAAGAATATGGCAGAGTTTTTCAAAGCTCCCTATGGACATCTCATTCCCCGGCTTTATCTTTTAAGTTTCTTATTCATCACTGGGTATCATGACCTCAGGCAGCTACAATATCAAACAACTACCACTGAAAGTTTTTTGACAAGTGCCCCAGGAAAAAGGCCATTTGCACTGAGTTCTTCATGAGGTCAAATAAAGACAAGCCCTGTGAGTGGAGATTTTCAGGAAGCTGTCGGACAGGTCAAATAACGACAGTTCTCTGGGAATGGCGCATTTGGGGGGATGCTCCAGCACCACTTTACTCTCTTCAGTGGCTGCTAGGCTCCTGTTTTTCACACCCACTGTGATCACAAGGGTATTGGTTTTCAAGACTCCTGTGTAACTATAGAGAGAAGAAGATGGAGATTGGGGAAGATAAAATGCCACAAAGCTCACTGTTCTTATCAAGAGTCACCTGTTTTTCTTCAATAAATGTGACTCAAATTTTTGCAAGTGTTTGATTAATTTCCAGAATTCTAAAAACACTGATTTTGACAATTTTGGGGGCTGATGCTCTCATTGCTTTTATGTGAGAACAAATTTTCAGAGGTCCTTATTCCACCATTCCTGAAGAGTTTCTCCTCTTTCAATATATTCTTAAACTACTTGTTTAGACCCTTTGATTCCTCTTGACCAAGAAAAATAGATCAAATTTTGAAAGTTCTGTCTACTCTTTTTTAATATATTGCAACTTTTTAGAGTTTTTTACTATCACAGGCAACTTCTCCAAATGGAATCTTTTTATGTGGGACCCATCCTTTGGTTTTGGATAATACTGAGCAGCTCATTGATTTCCAAGTGAGGAAAAAGCACTCTTTTTTTCCTACTTTTTACCTGCTATTTAGAGTTGATTAAAATTTTATTTCTTCTGAAATCTTCATATTCTAGCCTCTTCCTCCTGATTATAATAGTTTAACAATGTTTTGCTGAGCTAAGATATAAAATAACACAAGTATAGCCTAATTAATATTAATAAAAGAGTAGCAGAGAAATCAGGATACTGACGAACATGATACACACCAAACACTTTTCAGAAAAGTTTTTCTCTGCCTTACACCAATAAGAAATAAAATAAAGCAATTCATCTTTTTAACCCATCTTGTCTATGGATCTGAATGATCTGAGGAGAATTCTGGAAATCCTT
This sequence comes from Delphinapterus leucas, assembly GCF_059928025.1. Taxonomy (NCBI): domain Eukaryota; kingdom Metazoa; phylum Chordata; class Mammalia; order Artiodactyla; family Monodontidae; genus Delphinapterus; species Delphinapterus leucas. The sequence goes on from NC_143138.1 coordinate 13,334,631, forward strand.
AACCAATGCATTTTGGCATTTAGAGAGTTTTGTGATAGAAGTGTCCAGGATGGTTCCAGGAAAATAGAGGTAGATTTGGGTTTTCTAACATTTAAAAAAATCTCCAAACCTGCACTATTTCCCAGTCATAAATATTTTATTCATCCTAAACTTACCAATATGACTGAGATGATGACATCTCAACATGAACAGGAGGAAAAAAAAATATATATATATATTCACTAAGAAATATATTTTCAAGAAAAGGTAAATATTTAATGGGCATATATGTATACAATATTTGGACCTAAGCTAATTTATTTTGATACATAGTACTATGATATTTCTTATAAAGTACAAGACATCCTGAGAAAATGTTTGTTTGCTTTTTTTCATGTAAAATTGCTTGTTGGTCTTCTTTTCCTAAGAAAAAAACAATGACAGTTTTACACCCATAAGTGTGCAAGAAAAAGAAAAGAAAAAAAAGAAAATGGAAATTGGAAGAAAAATACAATTAGAAAAAAAATCTGTTTTTAAAGCTGTGAGGGAAATATTTTATAAACATCGTCCTAGGATTAGAAAAATAACCAACTGGGCTTCCCTGGTAGCGCAGTGGTTGGGAGTCCGCCTGCCGATGCAGGGGACACGGGTTCGTGCCCCGGTCTGGGAGGATCCCACATGCTGCGGCGCGGCTGGGCCCGTGAGCCATGGCCGCTGAGCCTGCGCGTTCGGAGCCTGTGCTCCGCAATGGGAGAGGCCACAGCAGTGGGAGGCCCGCGTACCAAAAAAAAAGAAAAAAGAAAAATAACCAACTATGCAGTTAGTTACTTAAGTTAAATAACTTTTATATCAGCAATTCATCTCTTGAGTTGTCCTTTTAAATTAAAAGAAAACTGCTTTAATTGTGATAGCCTATATTGACAGGGATTCTCGGTACAAGTTGAAAATGACATTTTTCCATATACAAAGAAGGGCCAAGTACTGTCATGCAGTTGTAATATAAATAGAAACAGAATAGATAAGCCAAAATAAATTATTTTCATAAAATGTTTGGGTTGTTTCACTGTGTTTTGGTGGATATAATTAGCTGAATTGCTTTGCTTTGTAAACAGAAAGAGATACCGCAACCACAATTATACATACGTATACATATGCATATTAATCTTTATATCTTTATTTTCACTGTTTATGTGATTTAAAACACAGTACAGAAAGGTTTCTTTATTTGCACAAGATTCCCTCAGAATCACTGCCAGAATCTGACAGAAACCCTGATTGTGTTTGACTCTTCATTGTGTTTTTTTGGCTAATTTATTGTTACTTGTCTCTTTGGCAGAGCCTGATATAAGTATAGATAGACTTCGTGCTTTCCTTAGTTGACACTCCTATACTCCATCAAGTGGTCATTCTACTGTTTCTTCTATTTCTTCCTTCTAGGCTCCAAATTTCTGGAGTTGCCTCTCACAGCAAGGACATAGACCTGTGGTTATATAGGGATATTGCCGGGTAAGGAAAGATCAATATTCAGATGTCAGAGAAAACATCTGGAATGATGTTTTCAGGCCCAGAAAGTTTCCAAGAGAAAGAGAAAGCCAAGCCATTGTAAAGCACTATGATCCGCTGAAAAAACCACACGCTAGGAACAGATATGTCCCCATTTTCACGTCCCTTCTCCATCCAGAACAGGGGGCTGTACACAGCCTTGCCAAACACTTCTGGTTCCTCCTTGACCATGTTCTTTTAAAAAACTCACCCATGTACGCTGAGGCAGTGGTTGCAAATGCTTATATCAATGAGCATAAAATTTCTGTGCTCAAGAACTACATTTGCAGAAAGCAAACCCATATATGTATGAAGAAAGGAGAAAGAATTCTAAGGCAGTGAAGATTCACACTTCAAGCTTATGGCTCTCTTAAAAGACATATTTGCATTGTAATTTTGACTGTTTATGTTGGTTTTAGTTCAGTTACACTGCTTCTGAGCATTGTCATTAACACAATTATGTTCTAGGCTAAATTTTGCGATATTATAATTAATTTTATACAATTTACCCAGAAATTGAGGGATAAGGATGCCAATCTGGGAAGCTGACTTTGATGGACCCATAATTTTTTTTGCTTCTGTATTTCAAAATCTGATCATTAAAACTGATCATTTCTTCGTCTTTTGGTTAAGGCAAAAAATTAGTGTGAAGAAGATATTTATTTACTCTGGTAGATTTTTCTGTATGAATATGTACCATACAAACAGACAAAGAGAGTCCGCCTGCCGATGCAGGGGACAGGGGTTCGTGCCCCGGTCCGGGAAGATCCCACATGCCACGGAGCGGCTAGGCCCGTGACCCATGGCCGCTGAGCCTGCGTGTCCGGAGCCTGTGCTCTGCAACGGGAGAGGCCACAACAGTGAGAGGCCCGCGTACCGCAAAAAAAAAAAAAAAAAAAAAAAATCAGAGAAATCTCCTGCATTTTTGGTAAAAGTTTACTGGAAATCCAACATAAGTACACTCATTGCTACAAAACAAGCCTCAAGACATGTTTGTTTGATGAGTTTTAAAAATAAAGAGATACAGTAATATTTTTAGTGTAAAGGAGTTTTCACCAAAAATATCCATATAATTGATTTAAAGGAATTCTGGTTCAGGCCATGATAAAGTAGCTGGTAATAATCAGTCTATTATGTGGGATACGAGCCAAAAATGAATGGTGACTGTGGTACAGCCCCATTCAAAGGTGGCCTTGAAAGACAGTGGTGATAGGAAATCCTCCCTTTGGATACAATTTAGGCAAAATACCAGTTCATCCACCGTTATGTCGGAAAAGAAGTGGTCGGAGGTTAGAATCAATACAGATGGGGGACAGCAAGTTATCTGGCCATCTGCTCAGACTCCTGGAAGGAGAAATGTTGGAAGATCGAGGACCCAGAAGTCTTAGGAGAAAGAGGCAGAAGGATCGCTACAGGTCAGTGGGCACCAAGTGTGAAGACATCTGTAGCATACGTTAATGCCCGTCAGAATGTAACCACCACAAAATGTATCACCACATCAGGTAGACAAAGTGGCTTGACCAGTAGATATCAGCTAGCTTCTGTCATCAGCCACCCAGGGCAGGCACAATGGATACAGGAACAGAGTGGCCAAGGTGGCAGGGATGGAGGCTATGCACAAACCCTACAGCTCTTCCTGAGGCTCATTGGATGTCTAACCTGCCAGCAGCAGAGATCAACGCTTGTTCCGTGATACTTCCCTATCTTTCAATGAGACCAACCAGCCCCTTGGCAGCAAGTTGACCACGTTGGACTCCTTCTACCCGGGAAGGAGCAGAGATTTTGATATGTATGAGTATATATTCTGGGTATGAGTTTGCCCTTTCTGTTCACAAGGATCAGCGTTTGATCCACTACCATAGGCTTCCACATAATATTGCAATAGGCCGGAATATCCTCTTTATGATAAAGGGGCATAAGACTGGGCACATGATCATGGAATCCATTGGTTGTAACACATGCCTCACTACACAAAAGCTGATGGCCAATAGAAGGATGGAATGTTCTGTTCAAAACACAGAGTGCTCTCTCAGAGGTGAGACCTTGCAAGATTGAGGCATCATCCTCCAGGACATAGTATATACTTTAAATCAGTGACCCTTGTGAGGTGATTTGTCTCCGTCTGCTTTTCTCTGATACCAAAAGAGTGGTGTCTTTTCCAACACCAGCTAAGTGTCCAACAACTCAATTCAATTCTGACACTAACTACCCAGAGTCAGCACAGACCCCACTGGTCAAGGGCTCAGTCCTACAGCATTGCCTCCACTTCAGATGCCAACAGCCTACATCTTGATCTGGGTACCGGTTACATGGGTATATGCACATGTACATTTAGATTTGTGCAATTGAGTACGTCTAAGTTACATATAAATTTAACAAAATTTTTTTTCAAATGTAAAATAGGGTTTATTTGAATCCCAGTTGCATCCTTTGCTAGATATGTGACCTATTAGAAGCCATTTCTCTCTAGGCCTCAGCTTTCTCAACTCCAAAATGAGGGATTGGACTCGATGATCCGAATTACATCAAATAAGGCCATCAAAACAGCTCTTTAAAGTGTTCTTAAAAATCAGGGAATTCCCTGGCAGTCCAGTGGTTAGGACTGTGTGCTTCCACTGCAGGGGGCCTGGGTTCGATCCCTGGTCGGGGAAGTAAGCTCCCGCATGCCACGCAGTGCTGCCAAAAATAAATAAATAAATAAATAAAATAAAGTGTTCTTAAAAGTTGAAGGAAAAGACAAAAACCCTATTTTTTTTTAAAAAGTTCTCAAAAACAAATGGCCCACAGACGTATGGAAAAACAATTAAGCAACGAGAACACCTTTTTACCCCAGAAAATACATGTGTTTTAAAAATTAAATGCTAACATTTAGTGTGGTTTTTTAATTGCTTCTAAAGCATTCACTCTATTATGTCTTCTTCCCAAAAGAACCCAGAATCTCACAACCATGGGGTTCAGTAGTGTTCCTCAGTTCTGGGCCATCATGGGTCTGAGTGAATCAATGTCATCTCATCCCTGTGTCTTAGGGATGTGTCCCATGATGGGAAAACAGAATGGAACCCAGGCCTAAGAAAATCAACAATTACATTCCTTGGCTTCTAAGTTTGGTTCAAAGGCAAGCTTGTGACCTAAGATGATACAATCGAAAGGAAGATGGGACTTTGGTTTGATAATTGGGCAAAAGAAATTCAGTTTTCCCCTGCATGTGACCAAGGAGGCTCATGGCTCTGAGAGCTGCCGGCAGCCAACTTGCTACTTTGAGGGAGTCAGCTAAGGAACAAAGCCAACCAGCCGAGGAGGGTGAAGACAGGCGGATCGCAGCAAATGCTGTCATCGTCTTGGTGACAACATGCCCCTTGGGGTCGAACCACACCTAAAGCCTGCCCTGCCTCTGGACTTTTCAATTATAGGAGACAAAAAATTCCTTTTTATTACTTGAGCCAGTGTGAGTTAGGATTTTTCTCACTTGCAAACAAAATTATTCTATTTTATATAGCAATGTCAATGAGGATTCTAGAAAACTGACCTTAATATGCTCCTGGTAGAAGTAAAATCTGCATTACCTTTTGAAGGGCGATTTGGCAATACACATCAAAAGATCTAAATATGGGCATACCCTGCGACCTAATATATAAACTTGTAAGAATTCATTCATTCATTCAACAAGTATTTAAGCACTTCCTATGTGCCAAACACTAAACTAGGAGTTGGGGGTTCAGCCACGGACCAAACAAAGTCCCTTATGGAACCAGCCTTAGGAAATAACCAAGGATGTGTAAAAAGATTTATCAACAAGGATGTTAATTTCAGAGCTCTTTATAATAGGGAACAATTGGAAACAATAAAAATGCCCAGCAAAAGGGGATTGCTTAAATAAATTTGGGGGCGTTGACATGGTAAAATGCTATTCGGGCATTTTAAATGAACTGTAGCAACTATTTAATAATAGACAAAACCATTCACCATATACTATTAGGTGAAAAGAGCTGATAGTAAAACAGAATGTAGGGTAACTCATAACAGCACATGTGTAAGCATATATTTATGTACAAGAAACACCTGATATTAGACACTGTAAAATATTATGTTATTCTGAGTAGAACTGTGGGTGATTTTGATTTTCTTTGTACGTCTTATGCTTTTTCATAATTTTCTGTCATAAATATGCCTTTCCTTTGTTAGCAGGGAAAATATCCACCTTAAATGTAACTACAAGTAGTTTTTATATATATATATATATATTTTTTTTTTTTTTTTTTTTTTTTTTTCACGGTACACGGGCCTCTCACTGCTGTGGCCTCTCCCATTGCGGAGCACAGGCTCCAGACGCGCAGGCTCAGCGGCCATGGCTCAAGGGCCCAGCCGCTCCGTGGCATGTGGGATCCTCCCGGACCGGGGCACGAACCCGTGTCCCCTGCATCGGCAGGCGGACTCTCAACCACTGCGTCACCAGGGAAGCCCGTAGTTTATATTTTAAAAGTAAATAAATAACACTTGAGTGCCAACATTGGGCTGTCTCCTGATTCCAAGGTGACCCTCTAAACATCTGTAAATAAAGGGTCAGACTAGCATCCTCCATTCTAGGCCGTATTTGCTCAGGGAGGACTGTCACAGGTTTTTCTAACCACATTTGTACTTTTTAATGGAGTAAACCAAACAAGGTCTTGGAGCTGGTTAATGACTGCTTGGACTAGGCCCTAGGTCTCCTGTTTTGGGATCCATGGCTATTTCCACCACACAATGTCCTCTGCCTCCCAGCAACAGCATTAGAATGAATCTGTCATCAAGAGACAGTCATTCAGTACATTTGGAGAGATCATCAGCTCCTTAAAATAACTTGGCAGCTCCAAGGCTCACTGTTTAAAGATTTAGAACCAAAGTACACCCTGAATTTAAAATGTGAAGAAACACACGGTGGATTTAAAATGCTTGCATTCTCTTCCTTCCCTTTCAGATTTATATACTAGAATGTAAAGTGTGCATACGCTTAAAGCCACTTCCAAATGGGCAGAGTGAAACTGTCCCAAGGGCAAGGTTGGCAGGGGACGTTTTTGTCCCCCTCCACTACTGCCCCCCGGTGCCCCCGCTTTCGTTTTTGCCCTTCCCTCGTTCTCCAAAGTGACCCTATTCCACTTTCTATTTTCTGGATGCTTGATGTGAAAGAGGCATTATGATTTTCATGATTGAATTACAGTTACAAATTTCCATTGCACTTTACTTACCAGCTTAGATGTGGTTTAATGCAGCATGACTAGAATTCTCCCAGAGGTGGATCTGAGCTGAACTGACTAGGTTTCTGACTGCCAACTCTTCTGCACACTAAAATAGCAGCATAACCTATTACACACATTTGTTATCTGTTACTAAGAGAAAATTACCCACCCACCCAGAGAAACAGAAATACATCTGATCATGGGACCTCTCCAAAGGGCAGAAAACCTGTTGGTTTTACATCGGAGTGCTCACACAGACTCTCAAAATAAGTAAACGTTTCCAAACAACCGAAACAAAAGACTCTGTGGAAGCCATTTTTTTGTGTCCCAAATTAAAAAAAAAAAAAGTGCCTGGCCTAAATACTTTACAAGTGGTTAGTTCTAGCTAAGAATGTATTTTCTCTCATCAAGCATGCAAGTAGATATCTTTAAGACAGCAATTCTCTTCAGTAGATATTTCTTCAGTGTTCATGTGTATAGAACCCCGTGGAGGACTTAACTGACCTATGGGAGATCCAATAACATCTAAGAGGCCAACCCTGCCTGGAGGAGACTTGCTGCCCAGAGCAATGTACTACCTCTGGAACAGGCACCTCCTTAAGTGGGGATAGTACTTCTCTCCCTTCATGAAATGCTATTACCCTCTTTTCTCAACATTCTTCATAAGCTTTGGGCCTGGAGTTCATTTCCATGATTAACTTAAGAGGAAGGGGGTGGGGGGGGAGAAGAAAATATATAAATGAATGTGAAACTTGTAACTTTGGTTTTGGCTTTTAATAGTCAGATAAAGATTTTGAACCAAGTGGACAATAATTTACTGTAAGTAATAAAGTCATATCGATCTTGCCATGGAGTAGGAACCAAGGATTCAGGGCTATCCATATGTAGTCATTTGGATATGACAAACGTGGAACCTATTTATAACTTTTAAAGTACTTTATGGCTCTTTCTTTCCAAAGAAGCACACATCATATTGCATGAGGTCTGTGAATATACAAGCGTTCTTCTCTGCCCGAAGCAGCTGAGCAAGCAAAAGGATTACCCCAGTATTGTTTTTCAAACCTGAATTTGTAATGGGTAATTACACAGAAATATTTGGTACTTAATAACCTTGAAACTTTGAATTCAGAAAGATTTTATGCCCCCAAGGCTACATGGTCTGATGGCTCAGGTTCATAAATCCACTGAGAATGTATCTGGCTATAATAACTGTACCCACCTTTGTGCAGATGTCATACGAACCCAGCGTCAGTAATGCCTGGCCCTAGCCCAGTGCCTGCCTTTGGGGGGGCACTCAATGGTTTGTCAAGCAGAACCGGGTATGAATTATGGCTTCGGGCTTCCCCGGTGGCTCAGTGGTTGAGAGTCCGCCTGCCGATGCAGGGGACGCGTGTTCGTGCCCCAGTCCGGAAGGATCCCGCATGCCGCGGGGTGGCTGGGCCAGTGAGCCATGGCCGCTGGGCCTGCGCGTCCGGAGCCTGTGCTCTGCAGCGGGAGAGGCCACAACGGTGAGAGGCCCTTGTACTGCAAAAAAAAAAAAAAAAAAAAAAAATTATGGCTTCTATTTAAATTGGTTTGGAAAATAAGGAAGCTCCATTCCTCTTAACCTTTGTTTTCAGTGAATCACATAACACCTGATTATTGATAATGCTTTAATTATCTCTGGAATTCAAAATCAGGGATATCCAGGTATCATTTCATACAAAATGAGGGAAGTTTCAAATGAAGCTATAGATTTACTGTTGGATTGAAGGAATAAAAGCACACCAGGCAGGAGTTACATGGGGTAGGGGGAGGGTGGCTGCATTATTTTCTCTAGGACTATGGCAGGGAAGCATCTTATTTCCAGAAGCCGAGTTCTACAAGACAGGTATCCCAGCATAGGATCAGAATTTCCTTGTAGATCTCACCACTTTACCTAGTGAACATTGGAGCTTCTGGCTTTCTCCCAGACACTCTCCTTCCCTTTATCACAGTCCCTCTGGGGTGGGCTCCTGTCCCGGTAGGAAGAGAAGTGAGACAGCCAAAGTCACTCTTCTCTGTAACTAGTCTCCCCTCACAAAGATGTTTTGCCTGAGCCTCATCTAAGTACAGTAATTCTTAAGTGACACCGCAAGATGGATGTTGAATATTAAAAAAACACGCCTCCTCTGTTTCATGGCCTGCTTTGTTTTTCTAATTTAAAAAAAATCATCTTTCATTGTACCAGTACACAGAGTTCCTTTTAAACCTGTATTTTACTTGAGCAATGAGGAGAGGGTGTTTACAATTTCACTTTCTGGCTCTCATATGTCTGTAAAATATTTTTCTTCAACTGGATTTTAAAAACATTTTCTCAGGAAACTTTAGATTTGTTTCTTTCTATCTCCCGCTGGGGGTTCAAACTTAAAGAAACTGATGACCTCAAAAGGTCAACCTCATGCAGATGTCAGCAAGATGAAGAACAGAATTCAAACTTTTGCTCAAGAATATTTGCATTCCCATTAGCTTTTGCAAATGCAATATATCTCATCCTCTTGGGCTGACTACAGAGGTGCCCTGGAAAGAAGAACAGAAGTGTGTGCCTCTCTAATAGGTTAACATACTGAACTGCTTTAACGAGAATAAATGTTGAAGCCCAGGGGCAATTACTGGGTGGACTTCAGCGGACGCTCCTGGTGGAAAAAAGCAAATTGTGTGCCAACAGTAGGGGGTGGGGGGTGGGGCGGACATTCTGCTCACATTAAATATCTTCATCCAAACCTCAACTACGACCACGATCTTACAGCCTAGTTGAAGGTACTCTTGATAAAAAGAAGTTGCCAAAAGCTGATATAAAAAATAAATATCTATGGGCTGCACTGAAGTCTGTATTTCTACAAATGCTTTAAAGATTTGCTGGTAGAAACCAGTGATTATGTAACAAGTCGATTTCAAAAATTACACCTCTTACAATTTCTGTACATCCTGATAAGACAGTTGAGATCAAGTCACTAAACATCCTTACAATTCAAATAGAAGGAAATTAATTAACTCTCTGCTTAGGGGAAAAAAGAAAAGGATTTATGATGAGAAATCTATACCAATCTTCCCGAATAGTTAGGGAGGCCTAAGTTAAGGAGGTAACACAAATTTGGTGAAGTACTAATTTATGGTCCTTTGAAATAGAAAGCAGTGTCTGATAGACAGGTGTCTGCGCTTACTTAGCTTGGCTGGGCGGTAAGCAACGAAAGCTAGTGGTTCTCCGCAGCGCACCCGAGGGCCAAAGCTTTTTTTCCCTCCTGGCTCTGCCTCGCTGGTTCTCCCCAGCACCGGCTCTTTGGGGTCAAGGAAGGTTGGGGGCCCTCCTTCTCACTCTCCAGACCCGGGAGCATCCAATTCCGGTATCGTTGGCGGAGCTCTTGGGCCCCCGCGCCCGGGAGGGAACTGGCCTCCCAGCGAACCGCCCCAGGCATCCGGGCCACCCCCCAGCTCGTCAGTCCGGGTCGCCGGCCCTGTCGCCGAGGCCGAGCGCAAAGACCTCGCATCGCCGTTTTGGAAAGCGACACAACTCCCAGTTCGGGCGCAGTCCCCGCGACCCGGGTCCCGGCTGGGGCCGCGCCGAGTCCCTAGGACTTTGACGGGTTAGGGCAGGCGACGCCGAGAGCCAAGCCGCCTCCAGCCCTCCCCAGCCCTACCCCAGCGCCGGCTCCAGTGCCCGAGCCCGGCGGCCCAGCGCCGCGCCGCGCGGGGAGAGAAGCAGCTGTTCCCAACAGCTGGGGGGCGGCGGCGCAGGGCGCCCCAGGTGCGGCCACGGCCAATCGCAGGCGTCCGGCCCGCCCCCTCCCCAGCCAGGCGCCGACCCCCGGCCAGCGGGGGAAGGGAGCAGAGAGGGGGAGAGCCGTCCTCGCCACTTGTCTTCCAGCTTCCGCGGCGGGAGGGACGGAACCCGAGCTGAAGCGCGCGGAGTCCCCCGCCCCGGGCTCCGCCGCCTCGCCCCCCGCCCGCCCACCTCCGCGCCCGGACGCTCTCACCGCCGACCCTCCCCGCGCCGCACCCGAGACACCTACCTAATTTCTAGGGAAGAAAAATCTACCTCTAAACGCACCCAGTTCTTCGCTTGAGGACCACCCTCCCTTTTCAGCTTTGGCCTCCCCGCCGGGTGAGTGGAAACCGTTTGCACATCCTACAGAACCGGAGCCTAACCCAGACGATCCGGAGAATTTGTACCGTGACCGGCAGGGGGGGCGGGAGGAGAGAGCGAAGTCAGGTCTCCGGGGCTGCTGGCGACTTCGGCAGCCGCGCGCCCCGCGCCCTCGGCCGACCCCGGCCGCTCGCCCCCGCCTCGCCGCCGTCCTCGCCCCCGGGCTCGCCCGCAGCCCCCGGCGGCCGCGCAAGAGTGCGGGAGACGCGGAGCCGGAGGAGGAGGCGCAGCCGCTGCCCCAGCCGCAGCCGCAGCCGGAGCCGGAGCCCGAGCCGCGGGGCGGGCGCGAAGATGCACACGACCCAGAAGGACACGACGTACACCAAGATCTTCGTCGGGGGGCTGCCCTACCACACCACGGACGCCAGCCTGCGCAAGTACTTCGAGGTCTTCGGCGAGATCGAGGAGGCGGTGGTCATCACCGACCGGCAGACGGGCAAGTCCCGGGGCTATGGATTTGTAAGTTGCGCGGATGGGGATGGTGGTGGAGGGGGCGATAAAGAGCTCGGCGGGGAAACAGGGCCACGGGGGCGGGGAGGGACAGAGTGGCGCTTGGCCCGAGGGGTCGGAGTTGGGAGTGAGGGGCTCGGCGTGGCCGCGCGAGGACCCCAGCGGACGTGACCAGCGCTGCCTCTTTGCTCCCGGCTGAACTGAAAGTTTGCGCACGACGGAGCTGGGGAGGGAGGGCCGGCGCCTGTCTCGCGGGGTTCCGAGGGGACCGAGAGCGCTGCGGTGTCGGGGGACAGGCGGAGCAGGGGTGGAGGGAGAGAACTGTGATGACTGCCGGATTTGGGGGTGCGGAGGTCTGGGAGGGAGGGGCCGTAGCCCCTAAGAATTGCACTCCCAGGTTGGAGGCTGGTCGTTAAGAGCGCTGTTGCTTTGTAAAAATATGTGTGTCTTCCTGGCATTCCGGCTGGGGCAGGGAGGGGACACCCCAGGAGGTCTGGGGCTTTTCTTCTTATGCCACCCCTCCCCACCCCTTTTTTAATTGCAAAGATGAGTTCTTTTAAAAGATGAACCTCTGGCTCTTTCTTTGCCGAAATGAAAGAGAACATAGTAACCTTCCTGGAGATTTCAGCGAGCAAATTCAGCTGCCGAGGAGCCGGGAGCCCCAGCGTAGGACAATAGCTATTGTCGCTGGGGAGTGTTTGCGGGGTTGGGAACACCGGCCGGATGTGAGGCTAGTCTTTCTTTAAAGCAAACAGTGCCTCTCAGGCCGGGTAGGGACCTGGGGAATGGTCGGCGGAGGGGGAATCTGGAGGAGTTCTAAGACAGAATTCAGGCTTCCAAATCTCTGCTAGGCCCTACTAGCACCCTTAGAACTTTGGGGGGGTGAGAAGGCGGTGTTTCTTTCTTTCCTCCTTTCTGTTTTCTTCTTTTGTTTTGTTTTGTTTTGGATGGAGGATCAAGGGATAAGTTCCAGCCCCCCCAAAAAAAAGAAAGAAAGAAAAAGTTTAAGACCCCCTGCCCCTCAGTTTTATTAACAGGAATGACTTCTCCAGTGCGATTGTTGGTTTCTTCAGGGGTTGATTTAGAGCTTTGTGTGTATGTCTGTGTGTGTATGTTGCTAAGGTCACCATGGCTGACCGGGCTGCTGCCGAAAGAGCCTGCAAGGATCCCAACCCCATCATTGATGGCAGGAAGGCCAATGTGAATCTGGCATACTTGGGAGCAAAACCAAGGATCATGCAACCAGGTGAGCAATATCCCTCGACGCCCCACCCCCAACTAGAGAGACACCCCCCCCCCCCCCCCCCCCGCTTCTGAATAGAATGAATCCCTGATTGGGAAGACACTAGTTCCCTGAGAATCTGTAGATGTTTAGTAAAGGTGAGCTGTGGCTGGTTATTCTACCAAGGCATTAAAGGTAGATGAGAGTTGTAAACACTCCTTTCCTGACTTGAAATGTACCTATGGGCAAAAAATAGATCTTGGGGGTCAGTTCAGTTTGCACACACCCAGGCTTGAGCTTGACTCATCTGTTTCCTATATACAATCATAGTTCACTCTCCACTTTCTGGTTTTTAGCCACTTGTAGATCATTCACATGTGGATGCTATGGGCCAAATGTGTCAACTCCAGCTGGTTATACTTCTTAGTGTTGTCTCTCCTTTTGCCACCCGTTGCCCTGTGTTCAGAGCGGGCAATTCAGCTGGAACACTGAGCCAAGAGAAGCATAGGGGTGGTGGTGCCTGGCTGGTAAATGTTCAAAATAAAGTCCCAGAATGTATTAGTAATGAAAGAGGATGAAGAGATTTCAGGCGCTCCAGGACCCTTATGTCACAGGTGAAGAAACTGATGCAGAGATGAGAAGGGGTTTACTCCAAAGTCACATAGCTATTAGTCACCAAAAGGGAGAGAATTTTGTTTATGTGAAAACATGACCTCTTGAATGGTTTACAACACTGCCCTGTGCACGAGCACAAATAATTGTGAATCGACTCTTGAACAAATGTAATCTTTTTCTTGGGCATGCAATTTTGATTAAGTCGTGTACTCTTCATTCTTAAGTCTGTGCATCTGAAATTTTGGAAAGAGGTGGACACTTCAAACAGATTTACTAGGAAACTAGGTTGTCAAGAAAGGGAGTGCATGTGCAAGTATTTGTGAGCATTGAAAAACATGTATTTGTCTAATACAGTGTGTGTGTGTGTCTGTGTACACTATCCAGAAAAGAAAGAAGAGTTTGTTTTGTGAATTTTTAATATTATAACCTGTAAAATCCAGAATCTTACAAAGCATTGTCCAAAGCATTCCAGAATGTTCCAAATTAAAAAGGCTTTTTTATAGATCATGATTCAGAATTGTAGGAAGATTTGTGACATGTAACTTCATTATCAAGTCTTATTGTTCTTGGTTTCATTTCACAAGAACTTTCTCTATGTCTGATTTTCTAAGGTCTTATTCTGTGTCTGTCAACTAAACTTTGCAGATCATTTTTAGTTTCCACTTGTAGCCTATTAAAATTTTTATTTAGATCAACAATAACATTAGTAAAATGACTTTTAAAAATATGTATAATATTTTCTCTAAAGTATTAAAAGAATGATTACCTTTTCTAAGTGAAAGGTGTGATTGCATTTTATGTGTAGAAGTAATAAATGCCTAACCATGCACAAATAGAGAATGTGGTATGTTTTATTGTTAGGTTTTGCCTTTGGTGTTCAACAGCTTCATCCAGCCCTTATACAAAGACCTTTTGGGTAAGTCAATTAATCAGGCCCTCCTAAGTTTCAACATGGATATCATTTGTTAACCTGCCTCTTTTTTATATCCAGATAAGACCATCATGTCACAGATTGTTCCCGGTTATACATATTTATATATGTTTGTGTATTTTGAATGCTGATAAAATAAATATTTTTAGATGAGTCAAGTTATCTGACCAAGTATGCAGCCTCCAAAACAGACACATTTGAGCTCATGATTAACAAAACAAAACAAAACAAAAATACCAGGTATGACTTGTGTACCAGACGATTGTGTCCCAACACCATTACTACTGTTCAACTTGACTCAATTGTATTTATCTCTTTCTAACCTGACAGGGCTCGTATACAGTTAAGCTAACTGATCAGAAGGATACGGTGATAAGAGGTGGAATAGTTCTGTTTGGAATTAAACTCTGTAACCAGTAGACTCAGACACACAAGCTCAGATGGTGATTAACGATGCATGGATGTTGCTGTTGTTGTTTTATTTTTCACAATAGTCAGTAGACCTCCGTGTGCTTTATTTTATTTATTACAGTAATGAAGTGGTGTTGATAGCTAAACTGTGTGCTTTTTTACTTAATTGAAAAGAGCTGTAGTGAAAGTGTTTTCTTTTCCTCGGGGAAGGGGCTCTTTGTGTTTTTGGTTTTGGTGGTGGTGTTGACGGGTGTTGACTTTTGACTTTGCCATGGGAAGCAAAGGGCCTTTTTATTCCTTGCTTTTAAGCTGTAGCCTGTGACTTCCATTTAACCATATTTTTGTAGTGAGTGCTAAATGGTGTGATTTCCCTCTGTAAGAATACAGATTCATCGCTTGCATGTCCTAAGTTTCTGTTTTACTGTGGTGTTTTTTCTGGGAATGGGGTTCTTTCTTTGGCAATGTATATCCACTTCTAGGCCTTCTAATGTAAAGGTTCAACAGCTCTCATCAGATTTCATTAACACTGGCCAGTTTTTTGAGTAGAGTAGCACTAACTTTCACCTTTCATACCTGACTCAGGTGAACAGCCTGCTTATATTTGTGTTCTGTGGGTTCTGTGATTACCAGCTTTCCTCATCCAAGCTCCCCCATTTCCCTTCCATTCAGACACGATATGGGTGGGAGATCCCCACCTACCTCAATTTATTCCAAACACCTAGGGTCTGTTTTGGCTGTTTTCTACCTGATCAACATGGTTGTAACTCTAATGCTAGAGATTTACACTCTTTTTAAATATTCTAACTGTTTAGAAGTGTTTCATCCTCAACAATAGTTTCTTCTCTAGCTTAGCACCTGAACATCTACATGTGTAACCTGGAAGGTTGGATTCTACCTACAAAGATAGATGTCTACCTTGTGTGTCTCCAAGAATAGATCCAAAAAAGTAATAATAATTTGACTCGGAAGAGTCAAGTTATATTTTCCACGAATGCCTTCTTTATAACATTCCCTTTACCATATCGAGATCTCACTTACTGACAACCCTTACTTTTTTTGAAGCCGTAGAAGAGTCTTCTGTCCAATATGATTAGAGAGGGCCTTCGTATACCCATAATGATTTATCAATGCCACATCCAACCCATTCCAGATACTGATGATAAACAGTGGGCTGATGGGTCCAGCTACTTCTGCGGATCCCCCTCTCATCGGTCTAGACTATGTTTAAGGCAGAATTGGGGACGAGAACATGCATCTTAAGAAGTGATGGTGAACTTAGTCATGATCTCACATGCATAATCTTGAGGCAGTTGTTAATACAGCTAAACTGATCAACCAGTGTTAGCATATGAGTAGTTTTCCCTGTGCCGGTGGGTGGTACAAAATAAGGCGATGGCACTTTAGTTGGGGAAGCCAAACTAACCCAAACGAATCAGGACCTACTAACTGCTAAATTACTTGGTATTATTTTAAGTATCAAAGGAATTCAGAAGAGCAAGAAAATAGGTGAGTTGGAGGAGTTGGACAAGGCTTTGTGAGGACTGGAGCTAGACTTGGACCAGTGGGTAGGTCCTGGACAGGTAAAAGGAAGAAGGGACACGTCTAAAGGGTGTAAGATGAGGGGAGGCTCAGCAAAGGCAAAGAGGAGAAAAGACTCAGTGCGTGGAGAAACCAGACTCTTATGGAGGGTCTTGAGAGCTAGAATAGAAATTTGGACAGGCTGTGGTAGTCCTTACAGATCCTTGAGAAAGAAAGTAGCATGAGGGCAATAACAACCAGAATAAGATGTGTCATATGGAAATTTTAAATGAAGCATATTTTGATAGTAACCTTTGGTTTTTCATCCCTTCTAGTATTAGCTGTCTTTATAAAGGATGGTGATTATTACTGTTTGCATAAATTGTTTGAACTTGATTAGAAATAGATAGCATTCCAAATAGACCAAGCAAGCCTTCTCTTTCTTTTTTAAGGGATTCTTAACACTGCTCTAATTCCCGGAGTCTGTACCTAACAAATCACACCTGGTCATCCTAAATTCTATTTGAATGCCACATGTTCTTATTTTTAGGCCTGGAAAGAAGCTTGAGAATTTTTAATCTTACTTGACTTGTTTGAAATTCTAGGAACTATTTTTTTATATGGTCTTTAAATGGCCCCCAGATTACTCTGGGCCTTTACAGAGAAAAACCTTGGCCTGAAGGAATTTCTGATGTAACACAGTGGGCAGATGTACAGAAATTTGTGGATTTGCTAAACAGTATCTTATAAATATTTTATATTTGAAAGAATCATTTTCTTATTGAAACGTTGGAGAGGAGAGCCTATGGATCTTGAGTAGAAAATTCTGGGCTAGTTTAGATCAGGTTGAAATACACTTAAATATTTACTTAGTAAATATTTAGCACTTAGTACTTGGTACTTAGCACTTAGTACTCCTTTAAGTGCTAAGTTTAAAGGAGTATTCCTTCAAGTGCTAAACTTAGCACTTAGTACTCCTTTAAGTGCTAAGTTTAAAGGAGTATTCCTTCAAGTGCTAAACTTAGCACTTAGTACTCCTTTAAGTGCTAAGTTTTACTCTAGTTGTGTTAACACATAATAAGTATTATACTGTCCACTAAGCGGAGCAGAAGGGACAGTAATTAACATTAACTGAACACCTGCTACTTGCCTGGTACTGATAAGGGATTTACATAAATTATATAATTTAATTATCACAGTAATTATTTGATGAAGGCACTGTTAATGTCCTTTCCATGGGTGAAAAATTGAGATGCAGAGAGGTTAATTAACTTCCCTCAGGGACTACTAAGTGATAGAGTCTGGTTCTAGGTTCTGAATCATGGCCTCCAAAGCCATGTTCTTTCCTCTGTGTCAAGCTGTAGTCTGAAAGACACAACTCGGCTCTCTCTTACAATCTAGTAAGAAAACTGAGAAGCGCCCAGAAGGGCTGTCTATATGGCTCCAGATAAGGCAGAGAGACATCAGGTTGGTGGGATCCAGGAAGTCTTCATGAAAGAGGTAGAAGTTGACCTAGATTTTAAACTATGATGGAGGATAGAGAACTCTTGCAATGAATATATTCCTCACTGTAGGCTCTTCGCATAGATAATTTTATTTAATGCACAGCAATTCAGGGTTGGAAATACTAGGATTGGAAATATTAGGTTCATTTCACTTATGAGAAATACATGAGACTAAAAAGGTGAAGCAAATTCCTGAAGGCTTTACACGTGGTGAGTGGTAGAGCTAGGGTAGATAGGATTGTGATTGCAACAGGTAGAGATGGAGTGAGGATTGGCATCCCTGACAGAGGGATGTCGCGAGCGAAGGTGAAGCTCTAGGTGTGTATGGTATGTCCAGGAAACATTGAGGAGCCCAGCTGACCTGGCTTCAAGGAAAGGTGAGAAGAAATACTGGAAAAAGTATTTTGGAGCCAGAAGTATAAAAGGCCTGGCATGCCTACTTAGTTTGGTAGGATGTTAGGGACCTAGGTTACTTTAAACAAGTGAATGAGATGCAGCCTGTGTCAGCAGTTTATGTGATAGGTTGAAAGAGGAAACCCTTTAGGATGTCAAAAGTCACAGAGAGATGCCAGAGGGACCTGAAGAGATAGGAAGAAAAGGAAAACATAGTAAATTTTCTTTGAAAGTTGTCTGAAGTGTCAGCTTTGCTCTGGTGCTTTTATTTCTGCTAGGCATTTACGTTCTATGATTCACTGAGGGAAAGGATGTTGGTAGCTCTCTAGCAGGAGGGAGATTCCCAAATTGCCTTAATGGGCTCCGTAGGCTATTAAAAGAGCTCCTAATACAGGAATTGCTTCAGAAGTGCCACCTCACCCTTTAGTCCGATTCTGCCTGCCTTCTGAACTATTTTAGCCTCTCCGTGGTCTTCTGGATTCTCCTTTCCCTAAGCCTTAAAAACTCTAGGGTTTCATTTGCCTGCTAGATAGCTTCCTAACCCTTGCCAGACTTCATGTAGGTTTCTGATAGTCTAAGGAACTTTATACTCATTGGTTGGCATTTTCAAGTGAAAACTATTAATGTAAAATAAATGCAGAGACAAGAGTCCTGTAAGCAACGCTGCCTGTGTATCATTTAAAGCATTCTTCACACACACACACACACACACACACACACACTTTTATCCTGCCTTTTTGTAGGCTAAACTTATTTTCAGTTACCACCTTTATTTAGAGATACAAGCCTAGCAACTGTCGTGTTGTCTTTGGAACTTTGGGAGCACAGGGGTTAATGTTTCAGTATCAGTGAGATTCATACTGGCTGGCCTTTGGAGCTGATAGATGTTTTACTTTGGCCTTATAAAGACATTTTACCCGCTGGAAACCCTTGTCGCATGACAGGATCAAAAATAGCCCGGCTGCAGCCCCTGCTGTCCATCACCACATGTAAACTGGCATGAGTAAGGCTTTCTTATCCGTGTCTGCACATCGTGGACACGGCGGCCTCCAGGGACGGTGTTTCATAAAGCCACACCTGTCGCTCTGAACGAGCCAGTCACCTGACCTGCAGAGAAGTTCTGAGTGTGTGCATGACCATGAGTCTGGTTTCTGACAAGCAATTAAGAACATCTCTAAGTGTCCTCAGAAACACTTGATGACGTCGTTTCTCCTGGCACTGGGAAAGATCTACAAGCCTAGTAAAATTGAGTGTATTTTTATCATTGGGGTCAAAGTTCACTACCCTCTGTGATAAATTCATCTTTTCCATGGATGTTGGTTAATGAGTGCTTTCAGTAAAACTCTGAAAAGGCAAAGCAAAATTTATGTTTTCATAATCTAAATATGAAGTTTTCTGTTTTGAGTTCTTTAAAATTCAAAGATTGTTACTTGTGCTTGTACTTCTTGTAAGCTGCTTTTGGCAACAACCAGATGGCATTATGGTGTCATATTTTTAGAAATACAGGGGGTTTTGATGGAGATTATTCTAAAGAAGGATGAAAATAAATCAGATATTCACAGTAGCGTTTTAACTGGGCAGTTATGAATCGCAAGAGTGAGAACTGAGATGCATGGTTTTTTTTAAAATACCTCTTGTGATTTCTTTTTTTTTTTAACAAAATTAACTTTTAAGTAAGGCCATTGGAGTGTGTCTTGTATGTGACCTCTGAATGTATCATTTTAAAAGGTACTCAATTTTGTTTCACTTTCTAGAACTTTTGCAGGATAATACACCATAATAGAATTGATTTGTATAAAATATCTACCAGTAAGGAAGATTTAAAACAGATATGCTAATAAATCTATTTCTGTTGAGTTAGAGGATAAAACAAGACTTAGTAGATGCTCAAAAAAAAAAAGTTTCCTTCCTTACTCTTATTATGTAATCCTTTTAAGTTGATATTAATTTTAGAAATATTTAGTTGTGTTTCCCTGACCCTACCTTTTCCCTCAACCTCATCATTTCCCCAAAACCCCTTCTGTCTGTCTTGCATAGAGATAAACAAGCTGGCTGACCTTCAGTTGCCTGATAGTCAAACAGGTTTGATTGACCCTTGTGTCTTTATGAATTTAATGGAGAAAAAGAAAGAAAGAAAGACCAAAAGCGTGCTGCACATCTCTTTGGGAATCACTGCCATGAATGTTAATAGCATTTCTGTAGCTTCCCACAACAGCCTCTTGTGATAGAGTGAGCTGCACTACAGTTCGTTTGAGAAGTGTGATTCTGCTGTGTTTACCACACTTGTGATCTTTTAAACTCCTTCTTTATTTTGGCGCCTGCTTCTCTTTTCATTATTATTATCTTTAATAAGGGTGACTGAGGTTGCAGAGAGATTAATGTGTGCTGAGTCTGCATAGCAATTTCCAGTAGGGTTGCCATGATAATAAACATACGGCTTTTGTTGAAATTTACTGTAGTTTTTGAGAAACCAGCCATCACCCTTATGGAATTGAACGATCACAGATTCCCTTTGGATTCCTGGTTTCACGGTTAAGAATTTTTCTATTGTCTAAACCGTTTTTGTTGAACGAACTCACCACAAAATTTTCTCAAGTCTTAACTCAATTCAGCATTTATTAAATACCTCCTCTGTGCGAGGCCCTCCTGAAACTTGATTTATTTTTCCAAACTTTGGCTCCATGCCATTTCTTGGTTCCAAAATGATCCTGAATCAAAATTCTGGCAGGGAGGGTATCCTATTTTCGTTGTTGAATTCCTTCTGGGGCACTCCATGATTTGGGCTCCCGCCAGAGTACTTTCACAGGTGACTGGCAAGTCTATATTGTGGCAACCCTATGCTCATAATAACCACTAAATTTGAGTTTGGTCTGATCTCGGAAGAAGCCATGCTCCAGACAGGAGGCAACTCCCGCCTGACTCTGTTTTCCGTTTCTCGACAGGATACCTGCCCACTATGTCTATCCGCAGGCTTTTGTGCAGCCTGGAGTGGTCATCCCGCACGTCCAGCCGACCGCAGCGGCCGCCTCCACCGCACCTTACATTGACTACACGGGAGCCGCGTACGCACAGTACTCGGCGGCCGCCGCAGCCGCCGCCGCCGCCGCCGCCTACGACCAGTACCCGTACGCAGCCTCCCCGGCTGCCGCTGGCTACGTCACGGCCGGGGGCTACGGCTACGCGGTGCAGCAGCCAATCACCGCCGCCGCACCTGGGACCGCGGCCGCCGCCGCCGCCGCAGCTGCCGCCGCCGCTGCCTTTGGCCAGTATCAGCCTCAGCAGCTGCAA
The DNA here is from genome assembly GCF_059928025.1 of Delphinapterus leucas. Classification (NCBI taxonomy): domain Eukaryota; kingdom Metazoa; phylum Chordata; class Mammalia; order Artiodactyla; family Monodontidae; genus Delphinapterus; species Delphinapterus leucas. The sequence goes on from NC_143138.1 coordinate 13,355,860, forward strand.
ACAGATCGGATGCAATAGGCCAGAACCTGATCAAAGTCGAATTGTTTCCTCTTTCCCTCCCGATTTCCCGATTTTCAGTAGCTAATAAGAGTTAACATTGACTTAACAGCTTTAAAAAAAAAAAAAAAAAAAAGCTATGCTCTTGTGAAGCAGAATTATGATGATGATTTTTTTTAATACTCCAGTAGTAGTTCTAGACGTGAAAGAGATGAGAATGAGGGGGGGAGTGGGCGCAGTTTTGGAAATCAATCCCAAAGAGCCTGAGTAAGTAAAAGGCCGCGACGAAACGGTGGCAGGAGGAACAATGGAACTTCACTTTTATAACGGGATTTTTACTTTTGCTCTTTTTATAGTATCAGGGAAGCAAACTGCCTTTTACCAGTTAGAAAATGCTATTTGAATCCAGTTGAACCAGGGAATACAGAGTGAGCAATATGTAGCTTGAATTACATTTAAAAGCAGATTTTTTTTTTAAAAAAATGGTGAAAGCACTGATTGTCAGTTTTAGCAGTCACTATGGCCTAGAGAACTTTTTCAAGAAGGTAGTGTTCTTACTCTCAAAAATGGGCATCGAACAATCCATCTAGGAGCATGGCAGTGGGTGAACTGGTGGACAGGCACCAAAGCTATTTTCTCATCTACCCAGTGGATGAGTGGGACTGTGAAACAAGTGATGTGGAATGAATGGGTGCAACAGCTGTACAGACAATCAATAACACACACAGTTCTGGAAAGAACACATCACTTGTGCTTGTTTGATGAGCTTGTCACATTCTAATCCCTCTCCCCATCCTGTTTCAATTTTGGGAAACTTGTATCTGCTGGTGTCAGCAATTCTGATTCTGAAATAGGATCAGGCTTTTACTACAACAGCCTTCTCTCTCTATTTATTGTGTCGACTCATGGCTTACGATTAAAGGCGGGCAAAGTTTGCAGACGCTAAACCCTTAAGAACTGTCTTAAGGACATTTATTTTTTTCCCTTTTTAAATAATTTTACACTTTTTAGTATCTATTTCAGAGTCATATTTAAAACTATTTATTAGTGAATACAGTACATGAGACAACAAGGTTACTGAGATTACAATTCTTCAACAATTAATGATAATGTGGTTTATACTGTGCCTTAATAGTAATGCTATTTAAGATATTTATTTTTAAGTTTTACTATGCTGCACTCTAAAGAAAGGAACTTTAGATGTGACACTGTAAAATTATGTATTCATCTCATGGCATAAATTATTTAGTAGTTCTAGATGTAGCATATTAAATATTAACCTATTCAACTAAAGATGTTGACTTGGATTTATTTAAATTCATATGTGCACTGTATAAGAGAGTACTCTTACATTAACACATTTTAGTTTATTTTAGTTTTTAGGTTTTTTTTTTTTTAATTTTTAACAGGACCTATTGCTAGTTTCATGCTTCCTTCTCTGATTTTTGCTCGTGTAGCTCTCATTTATTGGTACTTCATTAGTTTAACACTCTTCTTATGTAGTTTATGTAGTTTTTAAATGCTGCTTTACATTTTTCTTCTGAAACTGCAATACTTGCAATTTTTATTCTTAAAGTAAATTGAATACTATTTTACACTGTATTGGATTTTTATACTTGAACAATTTCATACAAGGGAAGACAGGTTAGCATTTTTATGGACTTTCTCCATTATCACTGGATTTACTTTAAGTATTCCCATACTAGACAGTGTTATGTAATGTAGACATGACTCTCCTGTGCAAATTATTTATTCATTGTGTATATTGCTTTATAACATTTCAGATCTTCTAATCTATTCACTTGTATTAAATATAATTTTTAAAAACTTTTGTTGCATTGGTTGTTTCTAATTTTGTTGTAAAAGTGGAATGATTTCTCCCTTTAACTAGAATTAATGGCTGTGATTTACAGGTAACATTTTCAGTGAGCAGAAAGCTTCCCAGATGCCCTGCTTTTATACCTTTTAAGTAAATTTCATTAACTCAGTATCTGCCTTACATTTAGCAAATGATACAGGTCCTTCCCCAATAGTGAACCCTAAAGGACGATTCATGGCAGTGATACTTGGTTACCTGAAGGTTGCTTGGAAGGACTGGGCTGTAGAGGGGAACAGTCAACTCGAAGCTGGAGTAGCACAGTGATGCTGGGATCAGGTAAACTGAGGTTTGGTGCTAGCCTGTACCAGGTACTAGCAATGTGAATGGAACACGTTGCTTTTTGTAGTTCACTTTTAGGGTGAGGTTTTTATTGATTTCTCGTCTATCATGTTGGACGGTACTACCTATCTTACATGGTTATTTAAGTATTAAACTATATCAACTACTTGGCACAGTCAAATATATTACTATTTATCTAGATAAATGATTACTGGTAGCACTTGTTGTAATGCCCTATAGTGAAAGCTAACCAAAGAGGAAGTCACCTCTTGGAATGTTTCTGTTTTTTAATTTTTGTCCACAGTGATGTGGCCATATCTAATAATGTGTGTCTTAGAACATCAAATGAATGACTGTCATATTATCTTAAAGTATACATGTTATGTTAATTATGGAATGGATTGTCTGTTGGTCCCTTGGTCTTAATATTTCCCAAATGCATGATATGATATCTTTTATTGAATTCCATTAGTTTTCAAAAATTATAAGCAGCAGAAATTTATAATAACAGAGTCCATCATGCTTTCTATTTTTTTTTTTTTTTTGGCCGCACGGCATGTGAGATCTTAGTTCCCTGACCAGGGATGGAACTGGCGTCCGCTGCATTGGAAGCACGGAATCAAAACCGCTGGACCGCCAGGGAGGTCCCAGACTTTGTACTTGATGATAACTGTCATCCTGTTTAGAGCCGTCATCATCTCCAACCTTAACTGCCTTTAATTTTCCAAAGAAAATAGATACCACCATACCCCTAGGGAGAGATTTTATTGCACCCCAAGGTATTATCTTGGATCAGTAAAATAATTTTCTAAGTTACTTAATTCAGCCAATGCATCAATGATTATTCCAAAAGACAAGTTCAACATTTAATGTTTCAGATTTACAAAAGGTCACTTTTGTCCTCTGTAAGTCATGTATTGACTGCTGAGCTTTAAAAGGAAACATTATTTGATTTATCAATTAAAAATAGGTTCTGGGAAAAGCTTGTCAGAAATAGCCACACTCAGGGAAGTCAAAAGTCCATGTATCCCTGACTATACCTTTCTTGGAGGTATTTACTGATCAATATTAGCAGTTACAGAGAAGGCGAGATTTTTACTTTATAATGCTAAAGCATGTATTTTTAAAATAAATAAAAGTTCTTAATTTCTAATGAAGAGGGGAGAGTACCCATGAAACAATGTCTACCTTGGTCAGGAGGTTAGTTGTATTTGTATAGTCGGAGAAGGCAATGGTCTGAGATCCAAATTGCTGGCCGAGTTCTGGTTTCTTTACTTACGAGCAGGGTGATCTTGAACCCTTCTGTCCTGGTAACGTGTAAGCTGATAGTACTCAACATAGTTGATTTGTTTACCTCTCAGACTGTACTGATCAAATGAGTTAACTGATATGAGAGCATTTTAGAAATTCTGAACTATTAGGCAGATGGAAATTATACTGTGGGAATATATACAATATTAATTTGGAAATTGACCTCAGCAGTTGTCTGGTATGAAATGATCCTCCCAAAAGAGGACAAAAGTATCTCACGATGTTACCTTCATTCTGTCCCAACCAAGTCACAGCTAAACTTGCTGTACAGCAAGAGCGGCACAAAAATCACATTGAAAGATGGAGAGATTGCTCAGGGGAAGGAAGGGGAGAGGAGAAGATTATGGAATATATTTCTCTCACAGGGGAACTATATTTAGCTCCTTCCTCACTCCTGTCAAATATTGTTCTTCTTAATTCCCTCTGAGGTTTGAAAGTGTTCATTAAGATGACAGCCTGAAGTTTGCAGGGGCAGAGGTACAGAGGAACCAAAAAATAAATAAATGCATTTTCATGCTTACTTTTGTCCTCTCTTTTCCTTCAAGAGTTCCAGGCTGTTTCCATGGAAATTCTAACTTTGTTTTGCTTAAGCACTTCATACAGAAGAGGTTTCATTTTGGATATTTGTTCTGAGTTGAATTTTAGAAGTTCAGTAATGATTTTAGCTAAGTCATTTACATTCCAGACTTTGAAATCTCAATCGTAAATCAAAATGAGAAGGATATCAGACAATACGTGCATGTATAAGCATTTTAGAAATTTTAGATAAGAAAAAGGATTTTTAGCTTTGATATCATAAATTAGTTCTGTCTCAAAATTGCACAGTATTTGGTCATTCTTGACCAACTTATTCAGAAAGTACCCTTCTTTCCAGTCACTTGTCTCCCAGAAGATGAATGCAATTATTTTTTAAATTCAAGATGCTACCACTAAACTATCAATATAGTTTAAGTGAGTTGGAGGCTGTGTATTGTCTTCCATTTTTCCACACTTAGAGGTCATTCTGATTACATCATAACGGGGATTGAGTAGCAATCATTATTTCTTTTCATTTAAAAGTTCAGATAATATGTTCCTAAAAGGACAAATATCTCAGACTGACTTCCAAAATGAGCGTGAAATACAAAAACATAGTTTTGCCAAGTAGAAAGTTGTGGTTTAGCTCTATTTTTAAACTATGTTCATCTGACAGTCCCAACCAGGCATGAACTTGTTTACTTTCTGAATACTCTGACTCTTAGCTGTGCCACCTGTGCCGTAGGTGCCTCAGGTGAGGCGAAGGAGATAGAGAAGATGCCTTTGGAGAGTCTTAGAGTACACGCTTCCATCCTGCATTTGCTTATGTACATTTTGAAATTTGAGAAAAGAGTGATGTGCAAAGGAAGTAGAAGAAAATAATGAAGAAAAGAAAAAAGCTTCCCTGAAAAACAAGTGAAAGGGGATGAGATGAAGGAGTGGGGGTCACGTGGGCCGGATCGCACGAGGTGAGGACTTGACGCTAAGGGGGCTGCTGTGGGCAAGAGCCGGAGAGGGGCTGGCTGGCTGGCAGGAGACTTCATCTGGGGGTGAGAGGGTGGGGGGTCATTTAAAGGACACGAATTAGATATCTAGTTTTCTAGTTAAATAAAAGGCAGGACAACAGCTGAATTTTTGAACTATGCTTGCAAGGTTTAGATGTTTAAGAAAAAGGAGTATATTTTTTGTAACTGAAAGCTGGTAGAAACAGACAATTATGGTGCCTTTGGTAGGATCAGATAGAGCTTCATCAGGGCCCTTGGGCCTCCAGGGATAAGGAACAGTGGAATTCTTTGATCTATCCTCACTTTCCATTTTAAGCAGACAAGCGAGTCAAAAAAGAGAGGAGGAAGATTAAAGAAAATGTACTTACCTTGCTAACCAGTATACTTTTTTTCTATGTATGGAAAGGTCATTTGTGGCTGAGAAAGGTGAGCTCTTCACATCGGTGTTTGCACGTGCTTTGCTGCTTCTGCCTCGATGCGATGCTGGTCGCTCCTGTTGATGGGCCTTTGGAGAAATAACAGAAAGTTTGCGAAGGGATGCGAGGGAAGCGGCCTGCACCACTAACCACACACCATGTACCAGGTGTGTGTACGTAATCCTCATTAAACATAAGGTAAGCAATGGTATCCCCATTGAGCAGTAAGCAGCCTGCCCAAAGCCACAAATTCAGCATGGTGCAGAACTGGGATTTCAAGTTGGGGTGGCCTGAAAACACATCCTCTGTACCCACCACCTCAACACACTGCTTCCTGACCCTGTTCTTTCTAGTGAACCCTATGGGGTTCCTTAGCACCTGTCCTCAATCTCCTGTGACATATGAGCAAGTGACCACTGAATGAGTGGAGGCAAAATTCCTGCACGTAGGTATGAATTCTGAGAATGGGGGTAGAAGATTCCAGGGGGCTGAGGAAGCTTTCAGCGTTGCTCTGAACATGTTTGATTCATTCCCAATTACAACTGAATCCACTCTTTTGACCTTTAGCCTGACATCTAACTGTACTTTCTGTACCTGCTTATCAGTAGGGAACCATATTAAAAAATTTAATGCCGATTTTCTGCACTATTGCTACTTCATCAATAATATTTTTAAAACACTCCACATAGAGAACAAACTAGTGGTTATTACCAATGGGGAGAGGGGAAGGGGGAGGGGCAACATAGGAATAATCGTTTAAGAGGTACAAACTACTATGTATAAAATAAATAAGCCACAGGATATATTGCCCAGCACAGGAAATACAGCCAATATTTTATAGTAACTATAAATGGAGTAGAATCTTTTAAAATTGTGAAACACTGTGTTATACACCTGAAACATATAATATTGCAATCATCTATACCTCAATTTAATTAATTAAATAAAAACACTCCATATGCTTATCATTGATCGTGATCAGCAATGTGCTTGGCATAAACCAATGCTCGATGGAAAGGTAATACACTGGGAGAGTGTAACTGGCCAAGTGGGAAGTTGAAGCAAGTGTCTGAATTCCCAGCACAACTCAGAGGGGGATTTTAAGTACAAAATCTTACCTCACGACAGCCTCTTCAATAAGTGGTGCTGAGAAAACTGGACAGCAACATGTAAAAGAATGAAATTAGAACACTCCCTAACACCATACACAAAAATAAACTCAAAATGGATTAAAGACCTAAACGTAAGGCCAGACACTATAAAACTTTTAGAGGAAAACATAGGGAGAACACTCTATGACATAAATCACAGCAAGATCCTTTTTGACCCACCTCCTAGAGAAATGGAAATAAAAACAAAAATCAACAAATGGGACTTAGTAAAACTTAAAAGCTTTTGCACAGCAAAGGAAACCATAAATGATGAAAAGATGACCCTCAGAATGGGAGAAAATATTTCCAAATGAAGCAACTGACAAAGGATTAATCTCCAAAATTTACAAGCAGCTCGTGCAGCTCAATATCAAAAAAACAACCCAATCCAAAAATGGGCAGAAGACCTAAACAGACATTTCTTCAAAGAAGATATACAAATTGCCAACAAACACATGAAAGGATGCTCAACATCACTAATCATTAAAGAAATACAAATCAAAACTGCAATGAGTTATCACCTCACACCAGTCAGAATGGCCATCATCAAAAAATCTACAAACAATAAATGCTGGAGAGGGTGTGGAGAAAAGGGAACCCTCTTGCACTCTTGGTGGGAATGTAAATTGATACTATGGAGAACAGTACGGAGGTTCCTTGAAAAACTAAAACTAGAACTACCATATGATCCAGCAATCCCACTACTGGGCATATACCCTGAGAAAACCATAATTCAAAAAGAGTCACGTACCACAATGTTCATTGCAGCTCTATTTACAATAGCCAGGACATGGAAGCAACCTAAGTGTCCATCAACAGATGAATGGATAAAGAAGATGTGGCACACATATACAATGGAATATTACTCAGCCATAAAAAGAAGCGAAATTGAGTTATTTGTAGTGAGGTGGATAGACCTAGAGACTGTCATACAGAGTGAAGTAAGTCAGAAAGAGAAAAACAAATACCGTATGCTAACACATATATATGGAATCTAAAAAAAAAAAATGGTTCTGATAAACCTAGAGGCAGGACAGGAATAAAGATGCAGACGTAGAGAATGGACTTGAGGACACGGGGAGGGGGCAGGATAAGCTGGGACGAAGTGAGACAGTGGCATGGACATATATACACTACCAAATGTAAAATAGATAGCTAGTGGGAAGCAGCCTCATAGCACAGGGAGATCAGCTCGGTGCTTTGTGACCACCTAGAGGGGTGGGATAGGGAGGGTGGGAGGGAGACACAAGAGGGAAGGGATATGGGGATATATGTATACGTATAGCTTTGATTCACTTTGTTATAAAGCAGAAACTAACACACACACACACACACACAATCTTACAGATCCTTTGATTGGTGCTTTCCCTGCAGCCCCTGCTGTCACATTCAAAGAGTCATTCTGTGTCAGAAAAGAAATACTGATAGATCTGTATCAGAAAAGGAATACTGATAATAGCATCAAATTGAACACTTTTCTGTTTATTACCATTGTACACTTCTTTACTTTAAATGTCTAGATTTTTGGCTACCGTTTACTGGGCATCCACTTATGCCAGACACTGCATGCATTATTTTTTTCTTTTCTTTTTTTAATTGAAGTATAGTTGCCATACAATATTACATGTTACAGGTGTACAATATAATGATTCACAATTTTTAAAGGTTTTACTCCATTTATAGCTATTATAAAATATTGGCTTTATTCCCCATGTTGTACAATAAACCCTTGTATGTGATTTTATACAGAATAGTTTGTACCTCTTACTCTCCCACCCCTATCTTGCCTTTCCCCTCTTCCCTCTCCCCACTGGTACCCACTAGTTTGTTCTCTTATCTATGTATCTGCTTCTTTTCTGTTTTACTCACTAGTTGTATTTTTTTTTAGATCCCAGGTATAAGTGATATCACACAGTATTTGTCTTTGATTTATTTCACTTAGAATAATGCCCTCCAAGTCCATCCATGTTGGCATTATTTCATTCTTTTTTATGGCTGAGTAGCATTCCATTGTATATATATACATCTTCTTTATCCATTCCCCTGTTGATGGCCACTTAGGTTGCTTCCATATCTTGGCAATTGTAAGTAACTGCATACATTATCTTAAATCCTCACAGCCTCACTATAGACTTGGCATTATTATCTTCACTTGACGTGGAGGCTAATGTAGTTTGCCTAAAGTCATAACTGAAGGTGGTAGAACTGTAAGTTGAAACCCAGGTCTGGATGATGCCAAAGACTAACTGCCACTGGATTATTTTAGCAGTCTCTTTCTGTGTCACTAGGAATTGTCTCAGAAATTCTAAGGCAAGTTTAACAAACATAATTTCAATTCTATAGACCCTTCAAAACCTAATTTAAGGACTCCAAGGCAAGTTATTTACATGATTAAAATGCTTAAAAATATATAAAGATATACAGAAAGATAGCATAGCACAAATGCCTCTGTGCTCATTTTCTGAATTTAATTTCTGTTGTCAACATTTATGTAGTCACAGTACTAAGGGTTATAATGACTATTCAGTCATCTTGACCTCCATCCACTTATGCTTTTTTGGGAAAAGTGTTATACTGTGATTTATTATTGTAGTAAAATATAAAATTGAATGAGTATATGTCAAAGAGTGCCAAATAATTATAAACTTTTAATAATGCCATCTTAATAATAATAACATGGGATTTAAATGTAGGGTATAGTTATTAAAGGTGTGTGATTCAAGTCATCTGCCATGAATGAGCTTGAGTAGGGAGCTTGACTGTCTCAATGCCAGTTAAGAAAAGATTAAGGAGGAAAGGAGAACTTGAAGAAGAAATAGCACGGGAAACAGGAGCCATAGCAGCTTGGGAAGGGCTGAATGGGAGGTACACACAGGGTCTTCACTTGGAGTCTGAGGAGTGAGACTGACCAGTGAAAGAAGTCCCTGTGCTTGCCCCTCAAGCACACATGTGGAATGGCTTTATGTCCTGGGCATACCGGGAATCTTGATAATTCAAACTTTCATAACAGCTGCATTTCTTATCATCTTTGGCATATTTCTTCAGATTGCACAAAACCTCTTATCTTGCAAACATTCTCGCTCTGGACTGCTGTCTCTTTCAGCTGCTTAGAAGCCGCGTCCCTTAAATCTCCCAGCTGTCTGTCTTACCTTTCAGCCCTTGCTTCCTTTATCTGATTTTTTTTAATCTTTCCCAGCTGCCACTTCTGGCACAGTAGTTGTCTCTCGGTTCTCTCAGAGTGAGACATTTCAGCACGCCGATGTGGGGAGGGAACGTAACCATTATAAAAGTGCATTTGCAAACTTAGCCCTGAAATCTATGAAGAAAAGAAATCATCTCAGCATTCCTACAACCTGTGCACTGCATGAATCAACTCATGCATTTCTGCAAGGATGAGACACTTAAGAGGCTTGCACAGGAAACACCAGAGAGAACCACAGGGCACTTAATTGTTCAAAACAAGAGATTTCTCCCCTTAGAAATGCACATTCTCTGCGGCAGCAGACTCACCAAGCTTATGTAACACCCTCTTGGTTGGATAAAATGTTTACTGGCATCCCCACTGTGTACAAAAAGGTAAATGTTACAAGCTGGTGACAAATTTCACTTCGTATTGGAAACTCTTTGGTTTCACTTGCCTATCACCAATACCTGTAGTTGATTCTAAGCTTTTGTAATCAATGTGATTGTCATGCCTCAGGGTAATTCTTTTGAGAGAATTTTAGTGGTTCTGTGGGGTTACCAGATTTTCTTAACATGATGGACTCTGAGTGATTAAGAGAAAAAATATAATTTTAGTTTGAGGGTCTTTTAAAATAAATTATGTAATAAGGGCTTGAGGACCTCTGAAAACTTTGGGGATGCCACACTGCTAGGCACAGCTAGGAGCTTCTGGCTCAGCAGCCGTCACTCATTTATTCCCACTCAAGAAATGCTCCAAAAGTAAGATGTCCTGGGTAATCCCCTGGTTCTCTGTGGGGTTGGCCAGTATTACTCTCTTCTATATTAACCTCGGAAATTTGAACAAATCTGTTAAACTATCGTTGTGTTGCTAGCATGCTATTAAGAGTATTATTCCAAAGAATGATATCAACCAATATCAAAGGTAAATCTCTTGCTTGTACAGAAATACATACCCACTATGCTTTGAAGTAAATGGGAACTTTTTGTATACCTAATTAAGTACAAGTTCTTGAGATGAGGGGAAAATCAACAAGCAAGGTCCATTCGAACTGGATTTACTCATTTTGACTGTCTTCTCAATCAGATCAGTTGCTGTCTCTGAATGTATTTTATAAAGACCTACATTGATTATAATCTGCCAGAAAGAATAGTTGAACACACACACACACACACACACACACGCACGCACATCTCCCAGTTGCAAAGGGCAAACTCTTTCCAGCTATTGCTAATTAGATAAAAGTTTGGATCCTGATAGAAATAGTTTGTGCTAGAAGGGTAGAAGCTCTATAACTCTAAACGATGAATTGGTGTCATATTTGAGATCCTGCAGTTCCAAACAGCATCAGCTCAGCACTTCATAGCCCTGGGGCAGACAAGTGATATAGCCAGTGGATTCTACAGATTACAATTTAAAAACTAAAGTTGTAATTATTTTTCATTTCCAGAGTCATTCTTATTCTTTTTTTGTCCATTTTCCTTTTCTGTCACAGTGATATCAAAACTAAAATTTTAATCTTCATTGGACATCACTGGGCATTTTCTATGTATAAGGCATGTTAAATATACTACATCTTTCTGGAATTTTTCTTTGGGTAATAGCCAATATCTGGCAGCTAACATTCCCTTGACATTATTAATTTTTATGTGATCTTTGAATAAATGACTTTTTTAAAATCTTTGATAGAATAAAGAAGGAGTAACTAAAATGGTGGGAACTGGTTTCTTAAAATTAAAATGTTTACTGTTTTACAGATCAGTTATCTTTCTTATATTTATTCCAGAGGAATTATTTAAAATGGTTACCATAAAACTGTAATCACTTTCACGATTTCAGTTATGTTGTTAGATATAGCTAGTAGGTGTGTATAGATTCTTCACACACAGAGGAGATGTCAGTTAACGCAGACATGAATCCAAGCATAAAAGCTGTAAAGAGACTGTGGGAACATGCAAGTGCATCAAAGAATGATGCAAAGTATTCTCTAAGGGTGAGAAAATAAAAATAATGTCACCATAGGGTGAAGAATTGTAACTCTGAACAAAGAGAAACATTAAACTGTTTAACAGTTCCAGTGTCTATTGCAGTATAACAGACCACCCCAAAACCTAGGGATGCAAAATCAAAAACAGCTATTTGTTCATGTTTGCTGTCCTGTGGTCAGAAATTCAGAAAGGGCACAGAGGGGACAGCCCCTCTCTGCTATACAGTGTCTGCACTCCATCAGCAGGCATGATTAGAATGGCCAAGGTGTCTGGAATGCACAGTGACCCAAACAGCTGGGCCCTGGAGGATCACTTCCAAGATGGTAGCTCCAGCATGGCAGTCTCAGGGCTGTCTGATTTTCTACACAACAGCTCAGAACTCCAGTGAACAAGGTGAAAGCTGCATGACCTTTCTTATCCCAGCCCAACAAGTTACATAGCATTGCTTGTGCTACATTCTGTGGATTCTAAGTGAGTCACTAAGGCCAACCTAGACTCAGTGGCAGGGGACTTAGACCCCACCTCTTGATGGGAGGAATAAAAAGTATTTGGTGCTATCTTTAAAACTGCCATATAAATAAAGTTTTTTTTTCAATGTAAATTCATTTGCCTTTAATGCCTTTTTCATCCTAATACCTGATTTGTAAGTAATAAGTTCTCTTCTTTCTGTGGCTATAGTTGCTCATGTTTGAAATGTAGGAATTGGTGTGCTGTGTTATGAGTGGTAGAGCCCTGGGGTATAGCTGTATAAGAGGTTACTAGTTTTAATAACAAAACAGAAATTCAGATGTCAGTAGGGTATGTTAAATAGTTATTAGATATAATTTAGCACCCAACTTTTTAGGAGACTGACACTTTTCTAAATCTGATAACCAACTAGCCAGATGTTAGGATGTGAGTCCAAATTCCTAGAGTTGGGATATGCACTGGAGGAAAAATGGCCAGATCTAGAGAGCACAGAGTGAACCATGACACTAAATGGCAGGAACCTACATCCAGAGGAAGCCAGCAGCCTATACACTTAGCAGGACGATGGAGTGGGAGGTCAAGGGCTACAAGTTTAATCCATGTCCCACCAGTTATCACCATTATGTGCTTGGGTAGGTCCCTTACTTCTTTGTCTTCTGTTTCCTCATCTGTAAAGAGTTTGGCTAGGTAACTTCAGGAGTTCCTTTCTTCCAGTTACGGTGACACTATGATTTTAGTTCAGGTCCCTCCTACCAGGGCAGCTCTTAAAGCATGTATGAAAAGGAGATAGGAAAAATAATTTTAAAAGCGTTCCTTTGGTGACTGCCTTATCTTACAATAGAGCTTCTAGCCCTTTGCATGTTTCAGTGCATTTTTACATGTATTAAAATGCCTACACTAAGGGAAGAAAGACATGAGAAAGAGCTTGAAGAGAAGGTATTTGGTGCCGATAGGTTACAGTTAAGATTATGGGTCCCTTTACTTCAATTTAAAAAAATAAAATAAAATAGCAGGTTAAGTATATTAAAATTGAAAAAAAAAAAAGATTCAGGGTCCAGTGAGAGCTTTCTGGTCAACTTGAGAGGCACCCAGGTGTAGTGTCTGTCCAGGGAGATGACAACACCAGCATCTCTCCCCTCTCCTCTCTCTATTCACTCAGCCAGGAGAAAGCTGCTCTTCCTCTGATATGTAGCTTGAACAAGAGCCACCCTCACATTGCCTGGGGCAGGTACACATGTGGGCTGCTGGAGGGGATGTCTGGGCCTGCTGAAATGAGGCTGAAAAGCTGTGTCATATTTGGGGCAATGGGGGCCTTGCCTAACAGTGAGATCCATCAATAATCCATGGCCCTGTACAGAAAGAACCCTATTAATAAGAAATGTTGCTGTTTGTAAAAGACAGAGCCAATGATGCCCTCCTTCCAGGGAAACCGAATATGCTCAGGGTGACGCAGCGCTCTCTGAACTTTCCAGTAACACCAACAGATAGCTTAGATCAGAAGCAATTTTAGAAGATGCATTCCTCATACAACAGTCATTTCTGCCAGCATAATTTGTTAGGGTCAAAAGCTGGTCAGAAACACATTTGACCAATGTGTCAATTATACTGCAATAGAAAGAGAAAAAGAAGGAAAGAGAGAAAGAGAGAGAAAGGAAGGAACGAAGGAAGGGAGGGAGGGAGGGAGGAGAGAAACTTGACCAGAGGTCTGCTTGTTTGTTTGTCCCTTCAACACTGGTCAAGGGCACCAAGTTATTTTGGGGCCTTAGGCTTTATATCAGGTCACTGTTTAAGTATAAAAATGTTATCTGCCTGGTTTTAGACCCAATATGGAAGACTGAAAATCAACAGAATTTCCAAATCGATTTTTCATTCCATTTAGAGTTCATAATCTTCTAGATATGTCTAGTTCTTCTTTATGGTAACATTTAATTATTAATCCTTCCTTACTTTTAGGTTCTAATTTAAGAGTGCATTAATAGATTGCTCACTAGGGAGTTTGCCAAAATCATGGCAGGACAAGGTCATCAGGAGCTCGGATTTGGAGGCAGACTGAGCTGGGACTGAGACTGGGCTCCACCATGTGCTAGCTGAGTGACCTTAGGCAAGTTACATACCCTCTGTAAGTCTCTATTTCCTCCTCTGTAAGGGGGATGATGCCTCATGAAGTACAATAATGTAAAGTATTGAGAAAGGCAAGGAGTAAGCATTCAGTAAAGGTTAGACATTTTAATTGCTTTTCTCAATTATTCATTTGACAAATATTTATTGTTTAATATGTGCTAGGCATTGTTTTAGGCACTGCGGACATGAAAGTAGAAAAACATACAGCTTTGGTACTCATGGAACTTACATTCTGGGAGGAAGGGAGACCAAAAATAAACAAACAAGTAAATACGCTATTCCAGTAGGTGAAAAAGTAATGACAAAGGAGAAAAAAGGAAAAGGGAGAGCAATAGAGGTGGGAAGGGGAGTAGTGACATCTTATCAGTTTCTCTGGTGACATTTAAACCAGGAACAAGAGGATGTAAGGGAGTAAGCCATGTGGGCATTTGTAGGAAGATCATTCAAGGTACAGGGAACTGCATGTGCAAAGGCACTGCTGTAGGAGTGCGCTTGGTGTGTTGGGCAAGGAAGAAAGAGCAGCTAGAGTGGAGAAAGTAAGGGGGAGAGTGGCAGGAGAGGAAGTCAGCAAGGTGGCAGGGAGCAGCCACAACATTGTACAACTTTATAGACCATGATGACTTTGGATTTTACTGCGGGTGAGATAGGGAGCCACTGACAGGTTCTGAGCCCGGGGAAGGTCAAATATAGCGAAGTTTCGGGAGGATTCCTCTTCCTTCTGTTTGAAGGATAGACTGTCGGGGGGCAAACAGGGAACCAGGGAGACCAGTTAGCAGACTATCACAGTTGTCCACACAGGAGATGATAGCAGTTTGCACTAGATGGTCGTAATAAGGTGAGAAGAGGTCAAATGCTGTATATATTTCAGTTAAGAGTCAATAGTATTGGCAGATAGAAACAGTGTGAGGTTTGGGAAACAGAAAGTAGTCAAAGATGACTCCAAGGTTTTGGCCTGAGTAGCAGGTAGGATGGAACGACTAATTAACAAGAAGGCAGAATCAAAGCAAGGACAAATTCGGTAATATGAGGTGAAGGCAAGAGACAAACCAAGAATTTTGATTTGGATGTACTAAGTTTGAGTTGTCTATTAAGTAGCCAAGATGTCAAGCAGGCAGGTTGATACACTAATCTAGAGTTTAGCAGAGATGACAGGGTCTGAGATAAAACTGTGAGAATTGTTGTCATCATTAGAGCTATTGACCAATATTTCTGGTTTGCTTCTTCTAGGTCCACGATGTGACTGTATTCCCTGCCCCCTTAAAGTTAGGCACAGCCACGTGACTTGATCCAGCCAATGAAATGAGAACAGAAATGATTCTGTCACTTCAGGCAGAGGCTTTGAGAGCTCACCATGTCTGCTTTTCTTGCCTATGTGATTGTGGACATATGTGTCAGCTTGGATCTCTGAGTGACCACAGTTAACAGATATCCCTGCTGACTCATGACGGACACTTAGAGTGAAAGAGAAGCAAATCTTTATTTTCCTACAGCACTGAGATTTGAGGGTATTTTGCAGAAAAATCTAGCTATTCTAGCTATGCATAAGTCATAAAGATAAAAATGTATTTAAATCATGGACCTGGATGAGATCACCTATGGCATGCGTTTTGATGGTGACCAGGAGCCAGCTGAGGGTTGAGCCCCGTGGTCCTGTCCCAACACCTAGAGGTGAGGAAGAAAAGGAAGTTCCAGGAAAGGAGAGTAGAGGAGCAGCTGCTAAAGAAAATTAAGAGATCACGTGGAGAAAATGCCTTAAGAAGGAGGAAGTAATCGACTGTGTTAAGTGCTGTGGATCGGCTAAGAAAGATGAGAATTTAGAAATGAGCAATGGATGAACAATGGATTTGGCAATGTGGAAGTTACTGATGAGCTTGTTAAGAAAGATGTTGAGATGGGTTGGGAGCAAAAGTTGGTTGGTACTGGGCTCAGGAATGAACGAGATAAAAGGAATTGTGATGGTAAGCACAGACAAGAAAGATGGAGAACATTTTCCTGTTAAGAGAAACAAAATGAGCAGGGATCAAAGGAGGATGTTTTAAGGTAGAAGATTATAGCAATGAAACAATTTATCCAGTAGAGAGAAAATACTAATGCCGCAGGAGAGTGGACCACTGCAGGAGCGATGTCACTGACAGGCAGAGGGGGTGATATAGTGTTCAAATGATGAGGCTGGAGTGTGAGTAGTCCTCCACAGTCAGAGGAGAGAAGGCAAATTGTAAGGGTACAGATGCAGATAGGGAGGTAGGTGGGGTGATGAGGTAAAAGTTCTCTTGATTGGTTCGATTTTTTCAATGCAATAAGAAGTAACGTCAGGACTTCCCTGGTAGTCCAGTGTTAAAGAATCTGCCTTCCAATGCGGGGGACACAGGTTTGATCCCTCGTTGGGGAACCAAGATCCCACATGCTGCGGGGCAGCTAAGCCCGCCCGTGCGCCACAACTACTGAGCCGGTGCACCTCAACGAGAAAGAGAAAAACCTGTACACCGTAACTTGAGAGAATCTCGCATGCCACAATGAAGAGCCCATGTGTGCCGCAACCAAAGATCCTGCGTGTCACAACTTAAGACCCAATGCAGCCAAAAAAATAAAGAAAATTAAAAAAAAAAAGGTAACGTCATTTGCTAAGAATGAGACAGCAAAGGTAAGAATGGTCTGAAAGGTTCTGTGTGTTCTGGTTACTCCCTGCCACCTCCCTGACCTCCTCTCCTGCCACTCTCCCCCTCACATTCTCCACTCTAGCTGCACTGTCTTCCTTGAACACACCAAGCACACTCCTGCCCCAGGGCCTTTGCACATGTGGTTCCCTGTGCCCAGAATGATCTTCCTACAAATGCCCACATGGGTTACTTCCCTTACTCTTGTTCTCTGTTTAAATGTCATCTTATCAGAGAAGTTTCCCAGACTTGCCAATCAAAGACACCACCTGGTACCTCCATGGTGGTACAGTGGTTAAGACTCTGCACTTCCACTGCAGGGAGTGGAGGTTCCCTCTCGGGTGGGGGAACTAAGATCCTGTGTGCCACATGGTGAGGCCAAAAAAAAAAAAAAACTACCATCCCACTTTCTACCTGTATCTATCCTACTCTAACCCTTTTCCTTCTTTATTCTTTGTTATTACCTTTATCACCTATAAGTATATTTGCTTGCTTGTTTATTTTTGGTCTTCCATGCCCCCAGAATTTAAGCAGCACAAGCACCAAAACTTTGTGTTTTGAGGAGGGAGGTGAAGGTCTAAGATAAAAGTCTAGGAGAGTGGGATTATGGTGAGAAACAGAGTAGGACTAACAAGCAGCTCTCAAGGCCTACTAAGGTTAATGTCCATGAATCTAAAGCACTGTATCTTTTCAAAAATATGCCAATATTCAGAAATATCTCATTTTCTATCTGGAAAAAAATAGTCAGCTTCATGAACAAACAGGAGAGGTAAGAAAAAAAGAAAAAGTCGTGAGATTCCTAATGAAATGTTTTGGTTGTCATTCAAGTGATGCTGCTGCCAAGTGTTCCAAGAGCCCCAAAACCTGGTATCTTAGCTAAGGTCTTTGCTCCCAAAATACCATTCCACTTCCACATCATCTACCTCCTATTAGACACTAGGGCTATCTTTTTAGAAAATTCAAAAGAGCTGTCTGGGCCAAGGAACAGATTCTTCCGCTCTCACTGCAAAAGGCTGAATAGGAAAAAAAACTGCCTTTTACTTAGAGCTTATCGGGTCTCTGTATAAAGTTGAGTGTTTGACTTACCCCTCTCAGGATAGAGCCACCTTGAAGTCAGGGACAGTGTTTGCTTATAATATGTCTAATTTATGCATAAGTGTAGTTTTGCAATTGTGGCAACTAAATTAAAAGGATGACATGACAGAAATTGTTTCATCATCACTCATTGAGAGAGAAATGTGTTTCGTCTCTGAAACAAAGGTGAGCTACATCAAGGTAATGTGCTCTCCTTCCTAGGGCCTATCTTGGGTTGCTTTGCTCATGAATGATATGGTTTTGGTGCTCTTGACCCCTGATATTTTAGTAAATTATTGCCTTGAATTTCTTTGTATGGAAGACTCAGCCCAACATCATTGATCAGCCCTGAAATGTGCGCATTGTGAACAGATCCCCAAATCTCAGTGGCTTATGATAACAGAGTTTGAATTTCAGTCAAGCCACACGTCCACTGTGTTTGGCTGCCATGCTGTTTCATGTCATCTTCACTCCAGGACCCACGATACCCTGGCAGAGACTATCTGGAATGTGGCTGGTGACAGAGGGAAAAGATTACAGCAAAGCACAAACTCGTCTTAAACTTTTGAATGAATGAGATACATATCACTTCTCATACTCCGTCGGCAGAGCAAGTCTCTTGTCCAAGCATGACTTCAGTCGCTTGGGAAAGTAGAATCTTCTCTCAGGAAGGGCAAACAGATGTTGGTAAACTGTAATACAATCTACCAAAGGAACCTCCCCCAGTCTTCCCAGACAGAGTTCATCACTGCTTCCTCTATTTCACCTCCAGAGTTTCTTTATGCTTCTATTATTGCAGAGGGTGTTATAACTGTTTACATGGCTCTAGTCCCTTGACTAGACCAGGGACTCTTTGTCAAAATTAGGACTGTCTGTTATTGTCTTGTCACTTACACAGTGCCTGGGACAGAGTAGATGCCCTGTTGAATTAAATATCAATAGTACTGGATGGATTGATTAAGACTGGATGAATTGAATAGATTTGGATAGATTGGATCAGATTGATGTAAGCAGAGTATTTGAGTCCATGTGTTGGTGTGTGGTATAAATAATTAAGCCTGAATTGAACGTAGCATAAGGCAAAATTAGCTTAGATGGGACTTTGAATGCAGAGAGCTGTTTGCTTAATGATGATGCTTTACTGATGAGAAAATTAAAGCCTATGTAGAAGAGATGACTGGTCCTATGACATCACAAGAGTCAGTGAAGAAACTAGGTTTACGTGTTCCTAATTTGGTTCTCTTTCTATCATAACCAGAAGCCCCTTTGGAAAAAACAATACCACTACAATCACCACCTAGGTATTTACTTGATATTTATTTATAAAATGCATATTTGAGGTAAAATGTGACATAATAAAAAGGGATAAGCAAAATCCACCATCCCCATATCATGCCTCTACTTCATCTCCGGACAAGTAACCACTGTTGACACCTGCTTATGTATCTTCCAGAAATTTTCCATTCATGCACAAACATTTATATGGGATTTTTTAATACAAATTATATGATACATATGCCATTTGCTTTTAAAATTTAAGAATATGTACAACAGAAATTAACACAATATTGTAAATCAACTATACTTCAATAACAAACAAACAAATAAATAAATAAATTTAACAATATATCCTGAA
This sequence comes from Delphinapterus leucas, assembly GCF_059928025.1. Lineage (NCBI taxonomy): Eukaryota > Metazoa > Chordata > Mammalia > Artiodactyla > Monodontidae > Delphinapterus > Delphinapterus leucas. The sequence continues at coordinate 13,375,535 of NC_143138.1, forward strand.
CATCTTTAGTATCAGCCTATGTGAACCTACACCCTTGTTAGGCTACATGATATTCTACTATGAATACCACTATTTATATAACTAGGTAGCTGTTATATGCATTTAAACATTTCGTATATTTTAATATTACAAATGATGAAATATATCACCTATATGCTCAGACTCTCTAATTTATATCTCAAGCCCTGACCTCTCCTTCAGATTATTATACTATCTATCTACTTGGTATCTTCACTTTTAATATCAAATAGCTATCAAAACTGAAATGGTCAGAAAAGAGAATTTTTGTGTTCCCCCATCAAATTTTTCCTTTCCTAATCTTCCTCTTCTCAATTAATGACACCTCTATCCACCTAATAATACAGACTAAAATATTAGCAGTCATTCTTATTTCCTATCTTTCCTTCAACTGTTGTATCCAATTTCACATTGGCTCCAGCTCCAAAATAAATCATGAATTCAACCACTTTCCCTGACCTCCATTGCTGTTACTCTAGACTAAGTTCTCATCATGCTTCACTTGATTCACTGCAATAGCCTCCTAGCTGGTTTCCCTTGACCCTTTTGGTCCATTCACATTCACCACAAAATAGCAAGAGTGATCTGTTGTTGTTTTTATTATCAAACAGAAATATATATTTATACGTGTATATATATGTGTGTGTGTGTATATACATCCATAAAATTTAAATGAAATGCACAAATTTTAATTTTTCTGTTTTATGAGCTTTAATCCTATAAGATATACAACATTAACATAATGCTGGAACGTTTTCTCATGCCTCTTTAAAGTCAGTCCATGTTCCCTATCTCCAACTCTAGCGATATCCATTGTTCAGATTTTTTCCTCCTTAGGTAACTTTAGCTTGTTCTAGAATTTCATATAAATAGAATCAACTGTGTTCTTTTGAGTGAACCTTCTTTCACTTAGCATAATGTTCTTGAGATTTATTCATGTTGTTAAATGTTTCATTAGTCTGTTCCTTTTTATTGCTTGTTAGTATTCTATTGTATACATACACCACACATACACCACAATTTGTTTATCCATTCTTGGGTTAATGAACACTTGGGCTATTTCGAGTTTGGGGCTATTATAAATAAAGCTTCTATGAACATTTACATACAAGTCAATTTTTGGACGTATATTTTCATTTCTGTTGGGTAAAAACCTCAGGAGTAGAATTGCTGGGTTATAGGGTAGGATTAAACTAGGTTTTATAAGAAACAGCCAGACCATCTTCCAAAATTGTTATACTACTTTATACTCCCAGTAACAATGTATGGGAGTGCCTGCTTTCTCCTTCTGCACTGTGGTTTTATTTCTTGTTCACTCTTTAAGATCCAGCCTTTGGGGATCTGAGCTTTATATAGGAGTTCCCTATAACACTCCCAGCTTGGGTGGACCCTAGACCTCATCTCCTTCTCTGTGCCCTGAGCATCAATCAAAACAGAGATTAAAGTTCACCAAAGTTGCAAACACCCTTAGGATAAAAGCCAGTTTCGGGCATGTACCAAGTAGGATTCCTGGTATCATTTCATTTTGGCATCTGCAAATTCCTTACTTATTTGCAAAATCTTGAAAGTGTTAAACATATAAAATTATCCAGAATTTTTAGTTGTTTTTAATAGGAGGGATTCATTTCACATTTTAATCAGATTAGATTTCATTTAGGACATCTATTCTGCCATGCTGTCATAATTGGAAGTCTCCAGAATATACTCTAAAAAATGTAAAGCGGATCACGTTACATCTCTGATTAAAATTTTCCAGTGGTTTTGTATGGCACTTAGAACAAAACTTCAACTTCCTAGGTTGACCTTCAAGGCCCTAGGTTACATGACCTGTGCTTACTCCTGTGATTTCATCTTAAAACACTACACTCCTGCTACATTGGCCTTCTTTCTGGTCCTCAGACACAGACAACTTTTCTCCATCTTAAGATATTGCTTAAGATATACCTCTTTCATATCTTTAATATCTCAGAGAGACTTTTCCTGACTTTACCATCTGAAGTAGCCTCCCTCACTACAAATCACTCTTTATCCCAACAATCTCATGTTATTTTCTCATAGCTCTTATCACCGTAAGAAATCACATTATTATTTCCTTATTTATTTGTTTGTTGTCTGTCTTGCCCCGTTAGAGAATGTAAATTCCATGAGAGCAGAGACTGTATCTCTTTTGTTTCACTGCTGTTCTCCCAGTGCCTGAAATTGTACTGATAACCTAGAAGCACTTAGTGAAGAATAGTTAAATGAACAAATGAACCGGTCTGCAGGGTCTAACCTTTAACTATTTACTGTAAACGCAGCCATGCCTAAGTATGTAAATATTAAATTTCCATTTAAAATATAAACTGATTTCCTTTTATTTCTGCTTTACCTAGTGTTACTTGGATTCTTAAAAAATTTACTATATGTGCATATTATCTATGAATTGCAGGGGTATTATTATATGTTACGTAAAGAAGATGTTGGTTTTCAAAGGGTTGAGAATCACTGTGCCACGTGCTCATGATTCCCTATAGTCTAAGCACCAGACCCATATTTGTCCAGTGTCCTACTGAACATCTTGTCCTTAGACACTGCATGGCATCCTAGATGTGTCCAAAGCAAATATCATCATCTGGCTTCACAAAACTCCCTCCCTGCGCTTGGTTCCTGAGTGCTACACTCTTGGTCACCATGCCCCCAGCCCCACCATCATTTCATTCATCAAAAGTATTATCTTTCTACCTCCTTGACATAACTAATGACTATCTATTCTTTTCCATCCCCATTTCCTTGCCTTAGTTTAAATGCTCATCATCTTACTCGTGGAACCTTGAAACATTCTGCTTTTGGGTCTTCTCGCCACCCTTCTATCACTCGTATTCATAGACTGTATGAATATCAATCATATTATGGATATGGAATAAAAAAGAGGCTACTGTGCATGACATTGACCATATTACAAATTCACATTACATGACCATCTTTCTAACGTTTCAAATCTGGTCACATCCCTGGCACCACATTGCCTGCCAAAATAAATCCATCCCCCTCGGCATGGTTATACTGCCTTGTATTACCAAGCCCCATCTTAGTTCTTTAGCCTCTTCCCCAACTCCATCCATGTCCTGTACTCCAGCCGTACAGACCAAGTCTGCAGTTCTCAAGACATGTTCTTATGTGTCTGAACGGATTTGGACACGTTTCCCCAGCCAGAGTCATTCCCGCCCCTTCTCCTCTTGTTTGCTGTTGATATCTGTCATCATCCTCCAGGACTTAGCTCAGCCAGTCGGCCCCACCATGGAGCTTTTCCGCATTTCCCCAGGCTGGATTGCCTGGGTCTGAAATCTTCTCCCATATGTCCTTGAATCATCACACTTGCTGTGCTGTACTGTAACTCCTCATGTACATCCCCAACTGTAATGCCAACTTCTCATAAAATCACAACCAGCCCCGTGTTCATAAGAGACCAGACACAGGATTTCCCTGATGGTGCAGTGGTTAAGAATCTGCCTGCTAATGCAGGGGACATGGGTTCGAGCCCTGGTCCAGGAAGATCCCACGTGCCGCGGAGCAACTAAGCCCGTGTGCCACAACTACTGAGCCTGCACTCTATAGCCTGTGAGCCACAACTACTGAGCCTGCATGCCACAACTACTGAAGCTGACGTGCCTAGAGCCCATGCTGTGCAACAAGAGAAGCCACCACAATGAGAAGCCCATGCACCACAAGGAAAAGTAGCCCCCGCTCTCCTCAACTAGAGAAAGCCCGTGCACAGCAACGAAGACCCAACAGCCCAAAATTAATTAATTAATTAATTTTTAAAAAAGAGACCAGACAAATAAGAGATATGTAACAAACATTCCTTGAGTAGATTAATGAATCTTACACTTGTATGGTATATTTCTTCTAAGGAATATCATTTCCAATGTCTGTTTTATGAGCTTGAATTAATATTTCCCCAAGGTACTTGAGGCTTCTTTTATACATCCTTAGATTGGAATTTAATTAAACCATACGTAATATAATTACTGCATATCTGCCACAGGCAAAGCAATGTGGGCTTGAAAACAAACAAACAAAAGACAGAATCCGTAGTGTTGTGAAGCTCACAATCTTATGAGGACATGATGGCCTCATAGAACTTTAGAGCTGGAAGAGATTTTTGAACTGTAATCCAACCCATCATTTTACAGGACAGGAAACTGAATGAGGAGCAGCCTGGAAAGCAGGTTGTAGTAGAATCAGACTAGAGCCAAACTTTCCTAGTGGGAAGAATACAACACACACACACACACATACAAACACACACAAACACACACACACACACACACACAGTGGGAGAATGCTGTAAGTGCAGGAAACATATTTAGCCAGTAAATGACACCTATTTTAAAAATTGGAAATGCTAGTAAAGTGATGAGACCGTTGTGTAGCCTCAGACAAGTAATTTAGACTCCACGCCTCCATTTCCTCATTTATAAAACAGCGATAATAATGGCTACCTTCCGGAGCGTTGTGGGAATTATAAATGATGTATGTGAAACACTCGATCAGCTATGATGCTTTGACTGCAAGCAATGTAAAACAATCTACAGCATCTTAAACAAATAAACGGTTTTTAAATATATATTTTAAATGTATATTAAAAGTCTAGATGGAGGAAGTTGCTGGCCTTAATCCAGTGGAGTGCACCCCTGAAAGTTTCTTGGCCTTTTCTTTATGTTTGTGGCCTCCTGGTGGCCACATAAGTGTTAAAGATCCTGACATCATGCCTGCATTCAAGACAGGAATGAGGGGGAAAGGAGAAAGGTCCTGCTGGACATTTATCCCTTGTTATGGGGACAGCAAGCTCACCTAGAAACAACCAGCAGAATTCTGATTATCTCAATGCTGTCATATCACCATCCCTTGTTAGACAAAAAGCTACAAAAGCAACTGTTTGGCTTTTAAGCATCTGTAGAAGGGATGTCAGGAGAAAGGGAGTGGGGAATAGCTTTTCAGTAGCCAAAGAACAAGACCTTGCACAGGAACCTACCATATGAGAGGCTTACTAATGGGCAGTTATTGAAATTTTAAATGAACCTTGGAGGTTTGCTATGAATCTATACAGTCGTCTTGATCTCTGTGCCCTAAAACAATGAACTTCTCATTATAAAGAGTAAACAAGAAAGTACTGGCTGGCTTTGGTGTGTGGTCTGTGGCTCCACCACTCCACACCTTCTGCATTTCTTGAGATTGCCCTGGGATGATGGGGATTTTGTGACTTGCATCATGAACTCCATTATTTTGTAAAGTTCAAATATTAAGCTGGTCTTTATTTTTAACACCTTGGATTTGGAGGTAGAGGAGATTAGATGAAACCCCCAAAACACACTGAAGATTGTGAAGCAATGAAAATGTAAGTGGAAACATGAAGAATCAATGCGTTCTTTGTCATCCTTAACAGCTTAAATAAAATGACTGACTATTCTCAGAGTCAAAAATAATTCAGGATTTAATTGGCAAGGGTATTTTAAGGTTCTGTCTTTTTCTATTTTTCTCCTGCCTTGGTGAAGCTATGAATTACGTTGCAGGCACTGAGCATCTTGAAATAGTAGTTACTAAGACAACGTCTTGAATTAAGAATTAATTGAATTTTTAAAAACTCTCCTCCATGCGCACACAAACATATTGGTATTGTGCTTCTCATTTTGCCTTTGCACAACATCTTCCTGAGAGGAGACTATATTTTTTAGATTCTGGAAGTTAACATTTTCACATCTCCATAAGTAAGTAGAGTCCTTTCAACATGACAGAGAATCTTCTTCCTAAAGGAAAGCTACTTACTATACAGAACGGAGTCATATTATATACTTAGAAGGTCTCCAGACTGGCTTCCACCAAATTATAGTAAACAGCGGCTATTATGTAAAAGTTGATTCCAGAGTTGCCATGATTATTTGTCAACAATGCCCGGGCTTGTTGACTGTTTGCTTTTCTTAATTTCTTGTTGTGAGCACAAGGTTCCTCTAAAGTGGTAAACTGTGCGCCTTGAATCTGAGCTATGTAAGAGCTGGTACGTGCTACTGATGATATGAACTAAGTATTCCAGCAGAATGTTTCCATTCTCTATGGAAACATAAGCCTTCCTGTAGACACAGAAGCTTAGGGGCAAAAGGCAAGAACACATGAGTCAACCTACTTAATGTTATTCATAGAGAATCAAAGCACAGATTAGGTAAGTCACTTTCCCAGGACTGTAAACTAGTGGCAGGGGTAAAACAAAATCCTAGGTCTTCATAAGCTTGAAACTCCTTCACACCTTTTTATGGAGATAATATGCCAGTGGTCTTCTCCCCATCAGCTTCATTCCACACCTCCGTGCTGGGTGTCAGCCACTGTACTAGGTGCTATGGATGCAAAAGGGATTGAGATATGATCTCGCCCTTAAAGAGCTCATAATCTTTAACATCTTCGAGAGGAATGAGAAAAATGGGAACGCCCTGATTTAAGTAGAGTCATCTCTGCCCATATAAGAGAGGGAACAGCAGTGGTGGTAGTGATTTGAATTAAATGAAGCCTATTCTCTTACTGATTCTGTCTGCTCTAAAAAATCTTTCTCAAAAGGTCGTTTAATGGCTTTGTGTCCAGCAGAATGAGAAAACAAATCTTGGCTCAGCCTTTTACCTTTTTGCATCTCAATGTCTCTATAAATAAGGATGATGACAATGCTTAACCCCTAGACTTGTGACAATAATAACACAGAACCTCTAATGTGTGCATTAAGGGGAGAACTTACTATACACTAGGTGGCCTTCAGAGAATCTGATTTTCCTCTTATATTTATCCAGCCCCGTTTTTCCTCCTTCAAACAATTTGCCCTTTGAGGCTACAAGAAACCTTTCCTCAATACCCTTCCTTTTATGCCTCTTGGATCTGGTGACTCCCAAAACTGTTGGCAATGCAAAGCCCCTAGAAATTTACAAGAGTGACTGTGGGTTAGGGGTGGGGTTGGGGACAGCTGAGTAGGATGTGGGATGGGGCGATAGGAAGAGAGTTGTAGCAGCAGCCACTGCAGACTCCTTAGCCATGATTGAAGTGTGGCTGCCAGACCTTCAATCCAAGCCAACTCTAGAGCAGCCGATTGAATAAAGAGCCATCAGCCCGAATGTTCAGGATTTCCACTCCGTACTCATTTCTCACCCCCTGCCATATGGGGTACCAAGAGGAGCTAGTTTAGCCATGAGTTAGGCAGATGTCATCCTCTACACTGGGACTAGTTGGAATCTTCCTAGGTTTTTAAAAAAATTATTATTATAAAATAATGATGGTTTTCTTTCTTGTAAAAAGAATACAGGTCACCTCTAAACATCAGAAAAAGAAAACTATTGAAATATAAACACTTAATATTTTGAAACTTCACCATCTTCTAAACACAAGCATGGCAGTGGCTTGTTGAAAAAAGATTTGATGTATGAATTTCAATATTTCACCACTGTTGCAGGAAGAATGCTTTCCTTAGCTTAAGCTTTAAAGTGTCTAATAATAAATATATTCAGAGAATTCATTTGCATCATCTCAGGTATCTTGATTGGTATGTATATTATTGGGTATATTTAGTATAATATGTATATTTTGTGCCCATAAATTTGGGAAACATAAGTGAATATACATATATCAAGGACATCTTTGATCTGTAATTGTAGTAAATTAATATCTAGTACTCTGTGCTTTCTGGACATTGTGAAATACAAAACTAAATGCCCTCAAAGAGCTCAGAGTCTAGCTGGGGAAACAACCATTTCATTGCTGCCAGAAACTGACCTCATTGTCTTGCTAGCAGCTACTGACTGTGGTCCAAGATTCTAAGAAAAGACATCCCAACTCACAAATCAGCTCCAAGTTATAGAAGAAATACAGTTGCACATTTCAGTTCTCTTTCTCGTCTTTTTCTGTCTCTGGTGCTACCCCATCTACTGCCTACTCAAGGAGAAGTGTGTTGCTGAGACTTTGTCCTACTCACACATTAAAATGTAGGATTGAGGACATTAATCTCATGGGTCAAGCCATTTGGGTTTTTTAATTTTTAGATTATGCATAGAAATTTTTGCCCTGAATGACCTATCTGCCTTAGTTCTTTAATTTTATAAGTGTACTCATAGGATAAGATTGAGTCATATTCAAAAGAATGTTTGTTTATCTACTTATCTGGTACACCAGAAAAGAGAGCCATATTTATCCAAATCTTAGTTGCTTGGCAACTGCATCAGCTTTCCATTCTAGTTGTTTCCATTTCCAGCTGTGGATGGAGCTGTTACAGTGCAAGGATTGAGCTAACACATATTCACAGGAGGCCTAGAACTAAGGCCAGCCTGAGCTATGCACTCAATAGAATCAATACTTCTGGCATTTATAAGATAATAGGCTCCCAGATTTGAAAGGGGCCCAAAATGTTATTTAATCTAAGTGCCATCCTGTCTGTAACTTCACTGCTGAGCTCTGGACCAAGTGCTGCATGCGCATCTGCCAAATTCAGTGAACTATTAAACTCAAAACTTTTTTCAACAATGCATTAACGTGCTTGAGTTTAAACAGATGGTGAGATTTCCAAATAATAACAATGTTTATATTTCAAGATTTTTTGCTCTCTGATTTTCTTAAAAGGACATGCATTCTTTTTACAATGAAGAAAACCATTATTGTTTATACCATCTTTGGACAGTTTTTACCCATAAAAATTCTTTCATAGACTGAGACAAAAAGCTCTCTCTTAATTCTCCCCATTAAAGATAGTTTACCTGTTGGTGCCTTATAGATCAAATCTAATTTCTATCCCATATGACAACCTAGCAACATTTTACCCTCATGTACCTTTTTCCTCCAGGCTAAATTCTCCTTTTCTTTAATCAAACCTCACACACATAGTGCCAGGTCCTTCATGATCTTGATCACCCATCTCTAAATTCAAGCTAGTTTTCATATGTTGTTTTTAAACTGGGACTCTGAGAGTAGAACATAGACTTCCAAGAGTCACAGAGTAAATCGGGACCATGCCTTAACTTGACTTGGTGCCATGCTTAGTTGATACCATGCTTCCAGTAAGGCAACTCAAAATTGCATGACCGATTTTTTTTTTTCCAAGGTATTTTTGCCCTGTCTTTTTAAGAGTCTTTGTGTACAGCTACCCTCAGTGGGATAGGGAGGGTGGGAGGGAGGCTCAAGAGGGAGGGGATATGGGGATATATGTATACATAAAACTGATTTATTTTGTTGTACAGCAGAAACTAACACAACATTGTAAAGCAATTATAGTCCAATAAAGATGAAAAAAGAAAAAAATAATAAAATAAAATTTAAAAATAAAAACAAGTTTCCAATTTGATAAGCAAAAAAAAAAAAAAACGCATGACCTGATGGATACAAATAACATTTGAAGTTCTAGGCTCTGGGGTTATACAGCAAAACATTTGTATTCCCATACATACAAGTATTATCCTTATTTTGCAGAGTAGGAAACTAACTCCCAAAGTGAACATACAATTCCCACCATTTATACACACACACACATAGAAAATGAGGTGTGGAAGAACACAGAGGTAACTACAATCAACAATTTTTTCTGAGTGGCACAGAGACTTGGGAATTTGGGAGGCTTCTTTTTTTTTTTTTATTATATACCCTTTTTTTCTACTAAAACATTAATCCAGTTTCAGTTATTATTTTTTAAATAAAAGTCTGATTCATTATGGTTTTAGTAGGGGGGAAAAAGGATAATTGTGAAAGATTAAGGAAATGAACTTAAATTTGTTACCTAAAAGAATAAAGACACATATAAGAGATTCTGAAATACTTTCTTGTGTCTTTTGCATTAAATACAACATTAGTGTTCTCTTTGGGAACTGAGAGCTAGCACTGAACACCCTCAACCCTCATCCTCTTTTCCAAGGCATTACTTGGGGCTATGGTACAGTATGTATATATATATATATATATAGCGCGTTTTTCTTGAAGTTCTTCCCATGTAAGACAGGGGAACTTGCCACATTCTATTTTTTTTTTTTTTTTTTTTTTGCGGTACGCGGGCCTCTCACTGTTGTGGCCTCTCCCATTGCGGAGCACAGGCTCCGGACCCGCAGGCTCAGCGGCCATGGCTCACGGGCCCAGCCGCTCCGCGGCATGTGGGATCTTCCTGGACCGGGGCACGAACCTGTGTCCCCTGCATCGGCAGGCGGACTCCCAACCACTGCGCCACCAGGGAAGCCCGCCACATTTTTTTTAATACTTACATTGTATAGTTCTGCAGATGTACTATATCTGATTGAAGCAGCCTCCTGTTGATGGACATTTGTCTTGTTTCTAGCCTTCACAGTTGAGAGCAATTATTTTAACTTAATTAATTCAAAATATATAACATGTACCAAGTGCCAAGCTGTGTTCCAAGCACTTTACAAAAGTGAGCTCATTTACTCTCTAAAATAATCCATTGAGGTAGGCACTGATACTATCATCCCTGTTTTACAGATGCGAAAACAGAATAGAGCAATGAAGTGACTTGCCCCGGGTCACACAGCTGTAAAAGCAGCCAGAGCTGGAATTCAAACCCAGGCTGCTCTGGCTAAGAATCCGTCTTAATCTTTGATAGGCTTTGATCCCTCTCCATTGCTGCAACACAATTGTCTATTCCTGAAGTAGATCGGTTGCTAGGCATAAGGAATGAAAGATGCTTTTAGTAGCCAGCATCAGCATGTGAAAAAAAAAAAAATCTGAGAAGAGAAAAAATAGATGACAAAATACATCAAGAGTCACTTCCATTCCACTCTACCAGGCTTATTCCCACAATTTCTGCAAAGCATTTTGAAAGGCAGACAGACCAAACCCTCCCAAGTGATAAGTTCCCCTACAAGTATGAAGTCATTTCAACCAGACATTGAAGAAGTGGAAGTGACAGTCCAAAGATCATTAGGTTGTTTTTTTTTTTTTTGAAGATTTTGGGGGTAGGAGTTTATTAATTAATTTATTTATTTTTGCTGTGTTGGGTCTTCGTTTCTGTGTGAGGGCTTTCTCTAGTTGTGGCAAGCGGGGGCCAATCTTCATCGCGGTGCGCGGGCCTCTCACTACCGTGGCCTCTCTTGCTGCGGAGCACAGCCGCAGCACAGGCTCCAGACGCGCAGGCTCAGTAGTTGTGGCTCACGGGCCTAGTTGCTCTGCGGCATGTGGGATCCTCACAGACCAGGGCTCGAACCAGTGTCCCCTGCATTAGCAGGCAGATTCTCAACCACTGCGCCACCAGGGAAGCCCCAGATCATTAGCTTTTAAATCCTGTAGAAAAACAGTACAGACACTAACACAATCTTGCATAAACCTTCATTGGCGTGCACAATTTTAAGTTAAGGGCAAACAGTCTAATTTAGATTTTTTAAAAGAAGAATTTGTCTCAAGAAATCTTTTTTTAAATCAGAGCTACAATTATAGCTTCTCAGTCAGAAGAGAAGTAATATTGTTGTTCTGAAAAGCTCAAAAGCCAAAATGCACTCAATTCTTTTTCCCAGATGCAGTGCAATTGGTTCTCTGGTGCCAGTTTTGAAGTTTCTTAAAGATGACATTGCATGCTGCCAGTAGTAATACTATTTGAGTCATGATTATAAGTCTCGAGGGGAACCTTGTCAACGCTTTGGGTTTTAAACTTGACAAACTCCACCCTCCCATTCTCAAGTGGTCAATACAAAAAATAGCTGCCAGTTTCTTTCAGTGCAACAACGTTAATTAGTTCACTGCTCTCATTTTACTTCGGGTCTTTGGTACAGCTGAAGCTTTGCTGGTATATTAGTAACGACATAAACGCTTGCACATCTTTGAAAGTCTGAGAATGTGAATCACCTTGAGAGAAATAGGTTTGATCGGAACACAAGAGCTACATCTGAACAATTTCTTTGCTGTTGTTAATGGTGCTTGTAATGCAATTTGAACTTCAGAATGAAAAAATTACAGAGAATAAATGAAGAGAGGGAGTTCATGCAAAGTATATGCAACTCTTGGTAATCAAAAGAGAAGAATTCAGAAAATTAATGGCTCATCTGGGAGACGTGAATTAATTTGGTGTTCTGATAAAAGAAAAAAATATAACATTTTCCAAGATTTAGAAGAATTAACAAATAAATTTCCAGAAATACTGAAAATCTTTGCAATGCTTCTTGATATTTCCTTTGACAACCCCAGGGGCCAGACCCACCGAAGATTCAAAGTCTGCTGTCCCCCCAACTTCCAGCTCCCAGTTCTGATGTGCCCCCATATCTGGTATCTCCCATCTAGCGTGGTCTCCTTACAAAAGGGAACCGTGAATCCTCAACGGCCATTTTAATCTTCTGCTTCTGTTACCGACCCTCCTGAGTCAGTCCCCAACAAGGGTCCATCTGCCCCATGTCCTTGGAGCCAATAGAATGAGACCGAGTTTGGTTCAGAAGCAAAGGAAAGCTTTATTCTCTATCAAAAAATGCACACGTGCGCGCTCACGCTCTAGAGTGCATGAGCTCCCCACAGGCCGTGGGCGGGGCTGCTTTATAGGGATCTCGTCTGCCGGGAGAGGGGCAGAGTTCTCGCGGGGATGGGCGCAGCTGCGCGGCTCACGCTCCAGACCGCAGGGCGGGATGCGGCGTCTGTGCGCACGGCCCGCCGCTGCCATCTTGAATCAAGGCGTCGTGTTTACACACGGCCAGCTGAGCTGTGGAAAATACGGCCATTTCGCACTAGGAACTCTGCCGTGAAGTGACGTGTAAGACCTCTGTGCGCAGCACCCTGTAAGTGAAACGACTAAGTACAAAGGAAAAGAGAAGGAAAGAAAAGGTTAGAATTTATTACCCAAATTCTGTTTTTATTTCCCAGGAATTGTTAATGGGCTTTGCTAATGACAATTCTGCAAGTAAAAGATGAATCTTCACCATCCAAAAAATAGATGTAAACCGTTACTCTATGTATTTGGAATGAAATCAAACCGGAGAAGGCTATAGCTACATCAGAAATACTAAGAACTTTAGGTAGCCATAGGAATAATTATGTTTAATTTCATATCATCTATGTAGGAAAAATTGTGAAAGCCTTTGAAATGTACTGAAAGATTATTGGGGGTTTTCAGTGGAAAACTGTTCAGTTTAGAGCACACTCTTTTGGATTATCTGGTTCTATGGGGCTCATGTCCTTCATTGCCTTTGTGCTATTTTACAACTGTAATTTGTAGATCATGAATCCAATGCAAATATTTTGGGGCAGCAGTCCTGCAAATAAATTTTGGCTGGTGGAGAGACAATTGCTTTCTCTCCCTTACCCTGCAGACATAGCCAATTTTTGCCTCTATTTTCAGATGTATTTCATGATTTTCCTATGTCTCCACCTCTTAAATTCTCCTTGAAACCAGCTGTAACATCTTATTGGTTCCCTTATTAATTAATGAGTTAAATTCTTTGGTATTTATTCATTTTAGATGTACTATATAAAAGTCATGATTTTCTCTTTTATGAAAATATTTTTAACGATTTAACAAACTGCTATATATTCCAATTTAATTAACTTTTAAAATTAGTCAAGCCATCACTTCATTTTGCAAGAGAACCTCTAGGTTCCATTTCCGAAGAAGAGAATATGGAAATGTGGCTATTCCCCCCAGCTCTGCTTATCATCCTTATCTTACAAGTCAATTTTTTCCCATAATTTCATAAGATCTTTTGTTTCCCTTATAAATATTTCATTCATCAACTTCCTCCGGGCCTTAATATAGGAAAACTCATCAAAGAAGAGACATTATAGCTATTCTGTTAGTGGAATAGGTTTCCTTTTTTTTTTCTTTTTCCCTTTTCTTGTTTTTGGTACTTTTTAATACATACTTTTTATACCAGTGCTATCCTTCTTTTTCTCTTTATTTTACAATGTCTAAGCTGACTGAGCCAATGGAGTGCAACTAACTAATATTTATGTAGAAAGTATGTTTGTGACGGGACCCAAATTCAAGAAATGCCCCCAAGGAGGTCTTTAAGTTATATAGGTGTTGCATAATTTGTTCAGATTCTCCTAGTGCGTAAATTAATGCTGAGAGTATTGAATATTTAAGAAAAAATCTGTAGCTTCCAGGAAATCTTTTAATAAATGAGTATCACAATTCTTTCAGCAATAATTACTAAGGTCTTATATATTATGATAACCACACACACATATGCACTTATTCCCAAAGTACTGAAAAGGAAATATATATTTTTCATTGAACTTGATTTCAGTTTGAGACTTCCTTTAAAATTGCAATCAATATATCTTTGAAATAAGTGGAAACTTTTCCTGCTCCTGTATCAGGAACAGACAAATGAGCAGTTTGTAGTGATAGAATTTTATTAACAACTTAAAACTGTTCTTATGGAATCTACAGCTAAAGGGTCATAGAAGGGAGAGACTCAAGGAGGACTAGGAAGGTTAGGTTAGTTAACCCTAATAGTGAACCACGGTGCTCCTAGCATCCACAGCAATTTCTGCAAGGGTCGAGAATCATGTTTATTTTTTCTTTAACTTACTCTTTCAAAAACATCCAGAAATAGGAACTGTTGTCAACTCTGATCCTTAGGCTCCCCAGGAAACAGGATTCATGGGAATAAATAGACCCAAGAATGCTACTTGTGTTTATAGATAAAGCAATTTTGTTTTAGTTTCATATTTACTAACGCTATAAATGACAACGCTGCCTCTAATACTGTTTACTTAACAGCAAAGTGATGCTTTGCATAAAAAGTCCTCAGTTCTGCTGAGTCCCTTTCTGATCCTCCAAATAGTTCTGCTTCTCACCTGTAGGAAGTATAGAGTGGTATTTAAGAGTCAAGCCAGATCCCACCATTTACTTAGTCATTTATTTCAGTCCCTATTCTGGAAAATGACTAATAATTGTGTCTGTATTAGAGGGCTGCTTCAAGGATTAAGAAAATTGATGTGTGTAAAGCATGGTATCTGGGCTGCATTAGGCACTCAATAAACATTAGCAGTATAAAGGTCAAAGATTGACTCATAAACTGGTGTCGACAAAGGCGATAATCCAGGAACAATCCACTCCAATTAACAGGACTGCAGAAAGGAGCTCTCCGCTTTGAGATTTGGTGGGAGGTGGAAGACGGAGGGGGCAACCACCCCTGCACCCAGAGCACTTGTTAAAGGATCCTCTGAGGCAGTAGTTTTCAAAGTGGCTCACATATTTCTCTGATGGCTCTTCAATATCCTCCAGGTGGTCTGTGAACGTCCTCCTAGATTTAAACACAAGTGAGAAGACTTTAAGAGAGAACCTCACTGCTGTAAATAAATTCAGGTCTCTCAACCCAGGTAAATTGTGCTCAGAAAATGGAGGCAACCAGCAGATGTATTTGTTAAATAATTATCAGTTGTCCATAAAAAGTCTTGGAGCATGAAAGACATGTCAAAAGATTAGAGAAGGGGATATATTATCTTTGTATTTATAATGGGTGGATTCTGTGAATTATCAATTTATGCCTTTAGTAGAGATCCCAGAAAAAATTCTAGGGAATGTTATTAAATAGTTTTTAAGTACTTGGGAGTAAAGGAGAAGGGGCAAACATTTTAAAGATTGATGATATTTTTGGGAGGATAAGAAGATATAGAGCAGTTCTTATCAAACTTTAATGACCATGTGAATCACCTGGGAATCTTGCTGGCAAATTCTGATTGAGTGGTTGTAATTGGGCCTGAGAGTCTACATTTTCAAAAAATTAGTTAATTAATTTATTTTTGGCTGCATTGGGTCTTTGCTGCTGGGTGGGCAGTTTCTCTAGTTGTGGCAAGCGGGAGCTACTCTTTGTTGCTGTGTGCAGGCTTCTCATTGCAGTGGCTTCTCTTGTTGCGGAGCACAGGCTCTAGGCGCGCGGGCTTCAGTAGTTGTGGCACGCAGGCTCTAGAGTGAAGGCTCAGTAGTTGTGGTGCCCGGGCTTAGTTGCTCTGCGGCATGTGGGATCTTCCTGGACCAGGGCTTGAACCCGTGTCCCCTACATTGGCAGGCAGATTCTTAACCACTGCGTCACCAGGGAAGTCCCAAGAGTCTACATTTTTAGCAGGCTCCCAGAAGATGCCATTTCTACTTGTCATAGGACCACGCTTGGCATAGCTAGGCTGTGGAGTACTATCACATACTCCTGAAAGAAATATAAATTGGAAAAAAATGTTTGTAGTATTCATTAGGATTTTTAAATAAAGACGCAGACGTAGAGAATGGACTTGAGGACATGGGGAGGGGGAAGGGTAAGCTGGGATGAAGTGAGATAGTGGCATGGACTTATATACACTACCAAATGTAAAATAGATAGCTAGTGGGAAGCAGCTGCATAGCACAGGGAGATCTGCTTGGTGCTTTGTGACCACCTAGAGGGGTGCAGTAGGGAGGGTGGAAGGGAGATGCAAGAGGGAAGGGTATGGGGATATATGTGTACATATAGCTGATTCACTTTGTTATACAGCAGAAACTAACACAACATTGTATTGGAGTATACTCCAATAAAGATGTTAAAAAAATGTGCATGCCTTTTAATACAGCAATTCCATTTCTGGGACTCTGTACTAATGAATTCTTTCTCATTTGTTTGAAGATAAAAGGATGTTCATAGCAGCGTTGTGTATAAAAGCAAAAATTTGGCAACAACCTAAAGGTCCAACAAAAGGAGAGTAGTAGAGTAAGTTGTGGTAAATTGAGGACTGTTTTGAAGCCATTAAAGAGAATGTGTACTGTCATGGAAGATCCTCAGTTTATTAAATGAGATAACATAGAGCACAATCCTATATATATTTTTAAGAAAGAAATATGTATATCAGTACATATACATGAAAATATATAACAAAGTATCTGAAAGGATCAATTTCATAGTGGTTTCCTCTGAGTAAAGGCATGGTACTAGAATAGGGGAGTGCAAAGGAAACTTTCAGTTTTCAGTCTTTTTCCTTCTATATTTTATACACTTTAATAAAGAGAATCATTTACAACCTGTGACTGTTTTTAACAGAAAAGCAAGAGGTGGCCCGTGGAAGTTGCCACAGGTTCATCGGGAATATGTTCATGAATGTTGTCTTGAAAGAAAGCTTCTGTTTTCCTCCACTGCTCCTACTCCCGCCTCTTACGTCAGATGTGTGGGTTTTCCACACCAAGAAAGTCAGGCATTAACTGCCTAGAGTTAGCACAGACCCCACGGGTTACAGGCTCAGCAAGACACTTTCCCCTACTTCAGATGCCAATTGCAAGTCCAGGCCTCCAGTACTTCTGATTTTAACTCAAGGGGCCCAAGACCCTCTCCTCAGGTTTGGTAATTTGCTAGAACAGCTCATAGAACTAAGGAAAGCAGTATACTTACTGTTACTGGTTTATTACAAAGGATACAACTCAGGAACAGGCAGATGCAAAGATGCATAGCGCGAGATATGGGGAAGGGGTGCAGAGATTCCATGATCACCCTGGGTGCACCACCCTCCCAGCACCTTGATGAATTCACCAACCCAGAAACTCTCTGAACCCCTTCAGTTAAGATCTTTTATGGAGGCTTTATTACGTAGGAATAATTGATTAAATCATTGGCCATTAACGATCAACTCTAGCCCCTCTCCCCTCCCTGGAGGTCAGAAATTGCCAGTCTAGTCACCTGGTTGGTTCCCCTGCAACCAGGCCCCATCCTCACAGGCTTGCTCGGGGCTTGTTATGAATAATAAGAGACACTTCCCTTTATTGCTTTGGAGCTGATTTCAGGAACTAGAGACAAACCCCAAATATTATAACAAAAGATACTCCTACTGCTCTGTTACTTAGGAAGTTATCAATACAAGAGTTTTAGGAGCTCTGTGCCAAGAACTGGGGACAAAGACCAAATATATCTTTTTTATTACATCACAATGTCCTCATCAATGAATTGGATCCAAGGACTACGAAGTAGATTTGTAATTGTTAGTGTCCTCATCAATGAATTGGATCCAAGGACTACAAAGTAGATTTGTAATTGTTAGAAACAACCAAATCCAGATCCCAGTCACCATCGAGAGAGGTCTCTTGTGGTGTGTTCTAGAACTCTCTGTCGGGTCCTATTTTAAAAATATACGTAGGGACTTCCCTGGTGGTCCAGTGGTTAAGACTTCACCTTCCAGTGCAGGGGGTTCGATCTCTGGTCGGGGAGATAAGATCCCACATGGCTCGCAGCCAAAATACGAAAACACAAAACAGAAGCAATATTGTAACAAATTCAATAAAGACTTAAAAAAAAACGGTCCACATCAAAAAAAAAAATCTTAAAAAGTATATGTACCTATGACCGTCATAGGAAAAGGAAAAAGCACTTTATCAATTTTTCAAATGATGTGAGGCTAGAAAAATAGCTAATTCTTTTGGTGATAAAACCAGGAATTCAAAAATAACTCGACTATCTGGAAATGATCAAATCTAAGAAAATGAAATTGATTTGGGATAAACATAATGTCCTACCCTTAAATTTAAAAATCCAACAACACAAGTTAAAAATGGAGGAAACATGGTTTAATAAAATCTCATTTAAGAAGACAGGAATTTTGGCTGATTGACCCTCCAACTGATCTAAGAATATAATTTGTCTGCCACAGACATTTGATTACATAGTTGCAAGAAGGTTCCTCAAGATCCAAATTAGAACCAAAGGGGAACTTTCAACAAGATAAATCTCAGGTCAATATAAGGAAAATCTTTAGCCTGTCTAACAGTAAAATGGATTGTTTTGTGAGACTTGTATTCTCCATCCTTGGAGATGTTCCGGCAGAGACCAAGCTACCTCTTGCTCTAGATGAAGTAGAAAATCATCAGATAGACAACCTTTAAGACCGATTATAGAATTCTAAAAATGTATAATTTTATGACATGAATTAACAATCGACTTTTGATTTTTAATGTTTAAAAACAAGATGTGATATCATATCTTAAATATATTTATTTGATCAATTCTATCAAAAATGATAGTCTTATGATAGGCATAGTAAGTATAATTGGTGTTCCAAGGGTTTTCTGTCTCACTGAATATGGTGCACAATTCTTTACTAAGGGTACCTCCTTAAATTCTCAACCTGAAAGAGATGATGAACATCTAGTCTAGAACAATCTCATTGAAGATGAAATAGAATTGTGTGCCTGAAGCATATAGAATCCTTTGTGCTCAAATTCAGTCTCACCCCAGTGAGGGTGAGGGTGAGTAGAGCTCCTTTGCATTCCTTCACCCTCTCTCTTGGCTACAATCATGCAAGGGCACCTCGTGTCAAGGATGGCTGCTTACCATTTCAGATACTGGTAGTAGTGGTGCAGCAATTACCCTACCATATTTATACACTCTGACAGTAGGTTTTGGTGATATTTAGGAAATAAAAGTCCTCACTCCTAGGCAATAATGTGAGCTTTCTGGCCAGAAGACTTCCATGTTTCCCTTACACAAAACTCCTGTGCCATGAATTTATTTTTTAACCATCCCCCCCAACCAAAAATTAAATTACCTCAGTATTTTCATGGCTTTATTTTTGTTGGCCATAAAATTGCTATTGGCTGCCTTGGTGTTTGTGTTGGCATCAGTGGGCATGCTGATGTCAAGTTAGGGAAGAAAATAAACCTTCAAAGGAAAAACCAAATCGACCCATTTTGGGGACTCATGTTGTATATGAGAGAAGAGGAATTTGTTTCTCTGTGTGTAATGTCATTCTAAAAATTGATGCAAGTGGGCAGAAGTATGCTCATAGTTGATTAACTGCTCTCCATGAAGACAAAAAAAACACTGATTTATATATAGCATTTGCCAATTTCTATGGTGTAAATACTCCCTTCATGGTTGATTTCAGTCTACCAAAATAGATCTCACTGAACTTGGGGTTGGGAAGAAATGGGCTAATAGGCTTTGAGTCAAGCAAGTCTCTTAAATTGAAAGTGGGGGGAAAAATTTAGTTGGATATTTGGAGTAAAAAAAAAAAAATGCCTATAACATTTGACACCTATATTGACTCCTTCCTCATAAAAGGTTTTACAGAGGTATTTTAGGTTGGTTTAGGCCTGGCACATTAAAGCCGTATTTGTTTCTTTTTCCTGTCCTTTTCCAACTATTTTGATCAGCTGTTTAAATTTGCTTTCTTACTAAAAAGTATTTTAATAATGAGAACTGCAGCTATTCTAATATTTATCTTGAGGTCCTTCCCATCATTGTGAAGTTTAATCTGTATTTTCATATCAAAGAAGAAACTTTAATAACAATTAAAATTATGTGGTTATAAGAAGAAAGATAATTATATATCTTTAGAGTGATTCATATACCAGGAATACCCATTCTTCCATAAAATATATACATAAGTAGTTTGATCTCATTCAGTATAATGAAATCTATTATTAAGGTTGATATTCTTTGTTGAAAAAGAAAAGGAGTGCCAGAAATTCTTGGCTGGATATCCTAATACCCATTCCCAATCCCTTTTCCTTGTCTTCCTGAAAACTAAATGAACTCTTACCCAGATATCCTTGTAGCTAAGCTAGCAAATTCCATGTTTAACAGGTCTGTCTAATAGGATGTAACTTGAAGCCTACTTAGAGCTTATGGGAAAAAAGGCATGGATACAACTTTCAGCATCCTCTTGCCTCCCACTCACTTCTTTCTGAGTTTAATTTGAATTAAATGCCTCAATGGCAGGCTATATTATGAGGCAACTAGCATGAGGATGAAAGCTACCATCATAAGGATGGCAGATTGGCAACGGAAAGAGATTAGATGAATTCTCACAACATGGTCAAACCATTGACTAGACCTGGGGTATATACCTCTAGATGTCTTGTTATATGAGAAAACAGCCCTATCTTTTTATAGCTTCATTGAAGCATAATGTACATACCATAAAATTCACCTGCCATAAGTATACAATTCAATGAGTTTTAGTAAATTAGTGGAATTGTGTAACCGTAACAATCCATTTTCCGCCCAGGCTCACTTTCAGTCATTCCCCATTGGTCCTTGGCAAACACTGACCAGCTCTCTGACTATAAACTTACCTTTTCTAGACATTTCATATAAATAGGATCATGCAATATGTAGTCTTTTGCATCTGGCTTCTTGCATTTACGATAATGTTTGTGAAGTTTATCGATGCTTTAGCATGTGCCAGTATTTTCTTCCTTTTAAATGCCAAATACTATTCAATTTGTATATCTGTCTGTTGATTGATACCTGGGTTGTTTTGAGTTTGGACACGTTACAAATAATGCTGGTAAGAAAATTTATGTATAAGTCTTTTTGTGGACCTATGTTTTCATTTCTCTTGTCTAGATTCCTAGGAGTAAAATATGGGAGTCATATGGCAAGTTTGTTTATGACTAACTTTTAAAGAAATTGCCTAATTGTTTTCCAAAGTGGCTGTGCCATTTTACATTCCCACTGCCAGTATTTGAGCGTTCCAGGCTCTCTCTATCCTTGCCAGTACTTGATACTGTCTTTTTGATAAACATTCTTAGTAAGTATATAAGGTGGTATCTTATTGTGGCTTTAATTTTCATTCCTCGAATGACTAATGATGTTGAGCACTTTCTCATGTGCTTATTAGCCATTCATATGTCTTCTTTGGTAAAATGTCTATTCAGGTCTTTTGCCCATTTTTAATTGGGTTGTTTGTCTTCTCATTATACAATTGTAGGATCTCTTTGCAGATTCTAGGTACATGTCCTTTACCAGATATACGATTTACAGATATTTCTCTGAGTCTGTGGCTTATCTTCTCACTTTCTTAATCTTGTCTTTTGAAGAACAAGTTTTTAATTTTAATGAAGTCCAATTTATCAATTTTTTCTTTTATAGTTTGTGCTCTTAGTGTCATGTCTGACTTATTTTGTTTTAAATTATTATTTATTTTTTTATTGGTTGCGTTGGGTCTTCGTTGCTGCACGTGGGCTTTCTCTAGTTGCAGCGAGTGGGGGCCACTCTTCGTTGCGGTGTGCGGGCTTCTCATTGCGGTAGCTTCTCTTGTTGCCGAGCATGGGCTCTAGGTGCATGAGTTTCAGTAGTTGTGGCACACGGGCTCAGTAGTTGTGGCTTGCGGGCTCCAGAGCACATGCCCAGTAGTTGTGGCGCACGGGCTTAGTTGCTCCGCAGCATGTGGGATCTTCCCGGACCAGGGCTTGAACCCATGTCCCCTGCATTGGCAGGTGGATTCTTAACCACTGCGCTATTAGGGAAGCCCTGAATTCTTTGCTAACCCAGGGGCATGAAGATTTACTCTTAGCTGCTTTTATAGAGGTTTAGCCTCTATAATTCCTAGTTTAAGTTTTTAAAAGTTTAACCTCAGTTCTTTTAGGACTCAGGTTCCTTTGGAGCTAATTTTTGAGTATAGTGTGAGGTAAGATTCTGTGTTGGTTAAATCACTTATTTACTCCATATATTTCTTTTTTGCATCTGGATATCCAATGGCCTCATCACTATTTGTTGGAAAGACAATCCTTTCTCTATTTAATTGTCTTGGCATGCTTGTTGAAAGTCAGTTTGCTACAAATGTAAGGATTTATGTCTGGACTCTCAATTCTATACCAGTGATCTGTAACAGGGGTGGCAAAATATGGTCTGTGGGCCAAATCCAGCTCACTACCTTTTTTCTGTTGTTAATAAGTTTTATTGAACACAGCCATTCCCACGTGTTTACATCTTGTTTGAGCTACTTTTTTACTATGATGGCAGAGTGCCGTCATTTGCAACAGAAACCAAAACGTCTCAAATATTTACTATATGGCACTTTATAAAGATTATTTGCTAACTCCTGATCTTTATGTTTATCCCTCTGTCAGTATGATATTCTTGATCACTGTAGCTTTATAATAAGTCTTGAAATCAGGTAGTGTGAGTCTTCCAACTTTGTTCTTCTTAATCAAAATTGTATTGCCTATACTAGGCACTTTGCATTTCCATATAAATTTTAGGATCAGCTCATCAGTTTCTGAAAAGTAGCATGCAAGATTTTGATAAGCGTTGTGTTGAATCTATAGATCAATCTGGGGAGAACAACCATCTTGACAGTATTAAGTCTTACAATCCATGAAGATGACATCTTTCCATTCATTAGATCTTTAATTTTTCTCAACAGTGCTTTTTACTTTTCAGTGTACAAGTGTTTGATTTCTTTTTGTTAAATGTATTTCTAAGTATTTTATTATTTGTGATGCTATTATAAATAAAACTTAATTTCATTTTCAGATTTTTAAATTGTGCCTATTGTTACAATTGTATAGGTATACAATTGATTTTTGCATATTGATTTTGTATTCTGTGAACTAGCTAAAATAGTTTATTGCTTCTCATATGTTTTATGGATTTTTTAAGGATTTTCTACATACAGACTCATGATATATGCAAATAAACAATTTTATTTCCTTCTTCCAAACCTGGACTGGATGCTTTTATTTTTTTTAAAAACTTGTTACACTGACTAGAACCTTCAATCTGATGTTGAATAAGCATGTTGAGTGTGGACATTGTGGCTTTTTTCCCTGATATTTGGGGGAAAGCTTTCAGTCTTTCACCATTAAGTAGTTATAGGTTTTTCATAGATATCCTTCATCAGGTTGTGGAAATTCCCTTCTATTCCTAGTTTAAGTTTTTAAAATCATAAATGGATGTTGAATTTTTTCATATGCTTTTTCTGAAACAATTGAGATAATCATGTGATTTTGGCTCCTTACTATTCTACTAATACGGTAGTCTATATTAATTGATCTTCAGTTGTCAAACCAACATTGCATTCCTGGAACACACCACACTAGGAGGTGGTATATAAATTTTTATACATTCCTGAGTTAATTTTTCTAATATTTTATTAATGCTTTTTGCATGTATGTTTATGATATTGGCTAGTTTTCTTTTCTTGTGAGGTTTCTGTCTGTTTTGTTATCAGGGTAATACTGTCTCATAGAATGAGTTGAGAGGTGTTTCCTCCTCCTCTCTTTTCTAAAGGTTGGTGAAAAACTGGTATTATTTTTAAATACTTCATCAATGAAACCAACTAGACCTGAGCTTTCCTTTGTAAGATATTTCTAATTACCAATTCAGTTTCTCTTCTTGTTATAGGTATATTCAAATTTTCTATTTCTTCCTGAGTCTGTTTTCATAATTTGTATCTCTCTATGATATTTTTCCATTTCATCCAGGTTGTCTCATTTGTAGATCTAATATTGTTTATAATAGTCCTTATAATCCTTTAAACTTTGATAGGGTCAGTAGTGATATCCCCTCTTATGTTCCTGATTTTGGTAATTTGTGTCTTCTCTCTTATTTTCTTGGTAAGTCTATTTGTTTGTTAGTTTTATTGAACTTTTGGTTTAATCTATTTTCTTTATTTTTGGGG
This sequence comes from Delphinapterus leucas, assembly GCF_059928025.1. NCBI lineage: Eukaryota > Metazoa > Chordata > Mammalia > Artiodactyla > Monodontidae > Delphinapterus > Delphinapterus leucas. Next base: position 13,399,889 of record NC_143138.1, read on the forward strand.
TTTTTTTTTTCTATTTCTGTGATTTTCATTCTAATCTTTATTATTCCCTTCCTTTTGCTTGCTGTAGGTTTAGTTTTCTTTTTGTAGTTTCTTGCATTGGAAGTTTAGGTTATAGATTTGAGAAATTTCTTCTTTTCTGAAATTAACACTGCTGTAGATTTGATGGTGTTTTTTAATGAATTCAATTTAAAATTACCAGACCAAGCATCACTTACATGCAAAACTTATACTGCAGTGAAGTTGTTTGATAACAACTAATGTTGTTTAAATTACAAGTAACGTCAAAATTTTTGTTGACCTCCTTCTGGCAAAAGTTAAAACAAGAAGGAGGATCCCACAAGCCAGTTTTCAGTGGATATATTTTCTGATCTTAAACTATAAGAGAAGAATCTAATAGAATTCTATAAATGCCTTCTAAGGGATGAATATATTCTATTAAAGTCATATGATTATAGTCTGATATCAATATTTGGTAGTACCTATCTGTTTAAAAGGACATTTTCAAAGATGAAATACAGAAAATCTCATTACAGGTCAGTATTAACAGATAAATATTTGCAATTGACTGTTATGATAGGAAACACTAAATTTAAACCTCAAACAAAATGACATCCCCCCAAAAGAAAATCCCCACATTCTTATTGGTAGACCGTATTACAAAAGAGTTCTCAATTATTGTAATTATATGTTGAATTTCATCAAAAAATGTTTGAATTTTTTTCTTGTTATATACATATGTACACAATATCTTTGATTTTGTCTCTTAGACTGCAATACTATTTGGTTCCTTACAAAAAGTTTTCCAAACCCAGCAAATTAACATCTGATATCTGCCTAGCAAATTAAAGATTTACCCTCTTTGGAAGAAGATAACATCCCCAGAGCCTCTAGAATTTTTCATACATAATATCTGGCATTCAAAAAAAAATTACTAGCCATTCCAAGCAATAGACATAAACAACTCAAAACTAGGAAAAAACGCAGATGGTAATAACAAAACTGGATGTGTTCCAGATACTGGAGTTACCAGGCAGGAATTTTATTCAGGCAAGAATTTTTTTTTTTTTTAAAAGGTGAAAAGATGGAGAATTTCACTAGGTCATTGTCATATATGAGAAAATATACCAAACATCACAAAATCCAGAAAAAAAGCATACTACTTTTATTAATTTGTGACACATCGCCATAGTGCTTTTTTCCCCAAACTTTTGGGGCTGCTTACTCTTTTATTGCCTCTTTGCATAATAACAAGTCACATTACTATTTTATATGGAGGCAATAGATATATTATTTAGTCATTCCTCTAACATGTTGATCATTTGCTGAATTAGTAACAATTTGGGGTGCTTTTTCCTCAGAAAGCACCAGACTTTGTCAGGGTAAACTATGTGAGATATACTAAAGCAATTCAATATATTGGAATACATAAAATTTGACATCTGACATAGACAGGGGTAGGTTTGTGTTCTCTAAGTGAGTACATTTTCGATAAATGTTATTTTACACCATTCTCATCAGAAAAACATGCATGGTACATTTATAATTATATACACTGTGTTATTGAGTATATTCATGACAGGAGAGAACATTAGTTTGGGTCAGATGTCAATGAGAATCACATCTTCCATTTATAATTTTACATGTTTGATGTTTGGAAGAATTTTCCACAGGCTATTTTCAACTCTCTACATTTCAAATTTTGTTTCTCTTCCACCATACATGTTCTTCCAGTGTTGTATGAACTAATTCATGTCCATGTAGTGATACAATCTCTGGTCCTGCACCTATGTATCATGAGGTGGGGAGATTCAGCACAGTGGAGAGTAGGGATATTCCTAGAATCTCTTCTTATATCAGAACAGTTACCAATAAATTGACTATACATGAAAGTGACTATAAACCACATAAATATGCCCTTCTAAGCCTAAATTAAATGTAGCTTTAACTCACCTTCTCTTTGGCTAGATTCCAAAATTGGATGCAGTCAATTCTGTCACCACTCAAATGAGGGAAGATATAATGGAGGGAAAGTTGAGTGGAAAGAGACAATGGTCTTAACTTACTGCAGTTGAAAATATCTTATTTTTGCAACATTTACAACAATAAATTTGTAAATAAAAATAAATTTTTATTTACAGAAATAGATTTCTTTGTGAACACATTGCTGGGACCCCACCCAGGGCTTTGGAAGGGACCTAGGCAAATAGAGTGCTGTGAAGCTTAAGCTTCATTAGATAGAAGGATAAATGAGAAAAAATAATAGTTATTAGGCACTGGAGATTTGGGAACTGAGACAAATGGGGTGCAGGTATAAGAGAGAATATTTCCACTGTTTGCCTTTTTTATTATTTGGACATTTATATACCTATTAAAAATTAAAACGTTTTAATTGAGGGCAAATGTTATAAATTAAAAATGAATGGCAATGACATTGAGCACTGAATACTGCCAGAAGCCTAACTTTCTGATAAAAAAGGAAAAACATCAGGAGCTGACAATGATTATGAATATAACAGTCTATCCAAGAACTCTGAGGGCTGGCAATAAGCCCCAAACACTGAGCAAGTAGTGAGATAACCATTTCTCATCAACCCTCAGTCTCTCCCCTCTTCGAGGGCCTCGACAAATATTTTGCTGAGATGTAGCTAGGTATTGCATAATGTGATTTCATGTGTGCAAAAGCATGCTATTATAAATTCAGGAAGTGTAGAACTCTAAGGTTCGCTATAGCCCAAGCCACGTATGTCGATTGGGCACTTGAAATGTGGCAACTACAAATTGAGGTATGCTATAGGTATAAAATACATACAGTATTTCAAAGATTTAGTACAAATAATCTCAACTTTTTAATAAAAAATTAATTTGAATATATGTTGAAATCATACTTAGAATATATTGGATTAAATAAATTATATTAAAACCAGTTTCGCCTTTTCTATCATTTAAAATGTGACTACTAGAAAAATTAAAATTACATATGTGTTTCAACTTAAATTTCTATTGGATAGTGCTGCTCTAAAAGCACACTTTCCTTGCTCCTCCAGTTTGTAGGACTGCTGAGGATATAACTTGGCATACCTATGCCAGTTTTATCACTTTAAAAGAGAAAGTTAAATTTCAAAATATCAAGAGCTAAAAAACTCCCAGAATGAGAAAATGACATATCTATCATTACAATTGAATAGATCCATTGAAGTGTTATATAATCACATTGTTTCACAAGATTGAAATCATCTCAAGAATTTTCTTTAAAGTAATAAGTAGTTTCTCCAAATAGTTCATTCTAGTTTTTTAAATTACCAGTTCACTTTATGCCTCTCTAAAATATCTTAATTTCCATAAAATGAGAATGATGGACTTCCATAATCTTTAAAAATAATGTTATAAGGAAAAAGCTATAAGCAAGAAAAAGACACATACAGAAGAAATCACTCAGAGTTCTTCAATAGTCAAAATTATTTATTAAGGTAAATATTGTACTGGCTCATCCTTCAGTATCAGCCAGTCTACAGATCAAAACTTATGTGGGATGGTTCAACATGTGAAAATCAATTGGTGTAATACAGCACATTAACTGAATGAAAGAAGAATTATATGATCATCTCAATTGATGCAGAAAAAGCATTTGAAAAAATTCACACTTTCATGATGAAAACACTCAACAAACTAGGAATAGAAGGAAACTACCTCAGCAACATAAAGACCATATATGAAAACTAACAGCCAACATCATAGTCAAGGATAAAAGACAAAGTGTTTCCTCTAAGCTCAGGACAAGCAAGGATACCCACTTTTGCCACTTCGTTTCAACAAAGTACTGGAAGTTCTAGACAGAGCAATTAGGTAAGAAAAAGAAATAAAAGACATCCAAATTGAAAAGGAAGAAGTAAAATGATCTCTGTTCATAGATGACATGACCTCATATGTAGAAAACCCTAAAGATCACACACACACACGCACACAACTGTTAGAATTAGTAAATTCAGCAAAGTTGTAGGATACAAAATCAACACTCAGAAATCAGTTGCATTTCTATACACCAACAATGAACAATCTAGAAAGATAATTAAGAAAATAATTTCATTTGCTATAGCATCGATAATAATAAAATACTCAGTTATAAACTTAAGCAAGGAGGTGAAAGACTTGTACACTGAAAACTACAAAATATTGCTGAAAGAAATTAGAGATGACACCAATAAATAGTAAGACATCCCATGTTCATGAATTGGAAAAATTGAGATGTCAATACTACCTGAATCAATCTACAGATTCAATGTAATCCCTATCAAATTCCCAATGATTTCTTTTTCCAGGAATAGAAAAATTCATCCTAAACTTCATCTGGAATCTCAAGAGACCTAGAACAGTTAAAAAAAAAAAATCTTGAGAAACACAACGTTGGAAGTTTCACACTTCCTGATTTCAAAACTTACTACAGCAAAGATACAATAATTAAAACTGTGTGGTACTGGCATAAAGACAGGCATAGATACTAGTAGAATAGAGCTGAGAGCCCAGAAATAAACCCTCACACATATGGTCAAATGATTTTCAACAAGAGTACCAAGACCATTCAATGGGGAAAGGACAGTGTTTTTCAAAAATGGTGCTGGGAAACTGGATAGCCACATGAAAAAAAAATGCTGTTAAACTTTTGCATTACTCCATATACAAAGATTAACCCAAAGCTTGCTAATTCTAGAATATTTTCATCAACCCCCCAAAGAAACCCCATACCCATTAACAATCATTCCCCATTTTGCTCTCCCCCTGGCAACCACCAATCAACTTTCTGCCTCTGTGGATTCCTATTCTGGACATTTCATATAAGTGAAATTATACAATATCTGGGCTTTTGTGTCTGGCTTCTTTCACTTAGCATAATATTTTCAAGGTTCATCCACACTGTATTTTGTGTCAGGACTTCATCTCTGAGTAATATTATGTTGTATGGATATACCACATTTTGTTTATCCATTCATCCTTTGGTAGATATTTAGGCTGTTTCCACCTTCTGGATATTATGAATAATGTTGCCAAGAAAATTAGCAAACAAGTTTTTATGAAACTATATGTTTTCATTTCTCTAGGAGTGGAGTGTGTCTGTCTTTTTTATTTTAGCCATCCTTGTGAGTGTGAAGTGGTAATTTTTTGTGATTTAATTTGCATTTCCCTATACAGTAGTGTCACTGAACATCTTTTCATATACTTATTGGCCATTTGTATATCTTATTTAGAGAAATACCTACTCAATTTGGTTATTTTTATTTTGATTTGGGTTATGTGTCTTTTTATTGTTGAGTTGTCAGACTTATTTTTTTTATCGAAGTATAGTTGATTTACAATGTTGTGTTAATTTCTGCTGCACGGCAAAGTGATTCATTTATACATATATATACATTCTTTTAAATATTCTATTCCGTTATGGTTTATTACAGGATATTGAATATAGTTCCCTGTGCTATACAGTAGGACTTGTTGTTTATCCATTCTATATATACCAGTTAGCATCTGCTAACTCCCAATCCCTCCCTCCCCCATCCCCCTCCCCCTCTGCAACCACATGTCTATTCTCTATGTTTGTGAGTCTGTTTCTGTTTTGTAGTCAGGTTCATTTGTGGCATATTTTAGATTCCATATGTAAGTGATATCATATGGTATTTGTCTTTCTCTTTGTGACTTCACTTAGTATGATAATTTCTAGGCCCATCCATGTTGCTGCAAATGGCATTATTTCACTCTTTTTTATGGCTGCGTAGTATTCCATTGTATATATGTACCACATCTTCTTTAACCATTCATCTGTCATTGGACATTTAGATTGTTTCCATGTCTTGGCTATTATGAATAGTGCTGCTATGAACATAGGGGTGCATGTATCTTTTTGAACTAGAGTTTTGTCTGAATATATGCCCAGGAGTGGGATTGCTGGATCATATGGCAACTCTATTTTTAGGTTTTTGAGGAAACTCCATACTGTTTTCTATGGTGGCTACACTAATTTACATTCCCACCAACAGTGTAGGTGGGCTCCTGTTTCTCCGCACCCTCTCCAGCATTTGTTATTTGTAGACTTCAGACGTCTTTATATATGTAGATGCTAGACCTTTATCAGATATATGAGTTGCAAATATATTCTATTCTCTGAGTTGTCTTTTCATTTCTCAGTAGCATTCTTTGAAGCACAAAACATTTGGATTTTGATGAAGTTTAATTTTTTGTTTTTTTGGTTGCTTGTGCTTTTGATGTCATACCTAAGAAAACATTGCCTAATCTGAAGTCTTAAAGATTTATGCTTATGATTTATTCTAATAGTTTTATAGCTTTATATCTTATATTTAGGTTTTTGATCTATTTTGAGTTGATTCTTATATATTGTGTGAAGTGGAGGTCTAAATTCATTCTTTTGCATATGTTTATCCAGTTTCCTAGTAGTATCCAGTTTCAAGTTGGTTGAAAAGACCATTCTTTGTCTGTTGAATTGTGCTGTCACTCTTGTCACAAATCAATGAATCGTAAATGTAAAATTTTTGTGGACTTTCCATTCTATCATTGGTCTATATATCTAGCCTTATGCCAGTACCATATTATCTTTATTTCTGCCACTTTTTAGTAAGTATTGAAATCAAGAAGTGTGCAAACTCCAACTCTGTGGTTTGTAAGATTGTTTTAGGTATTATGAGTTGCAATTCCGTAAAGAATTTTAGTATCAGCTTTTCAATCTCTAAAAACTAGACAGTTGGGATTCTGATAGGGATTATGTTGAATCCATAGATTTAATTGGGGAAATTGCCATCTTAACAATATTTTTTTAATCCATGAATATGGAATATCTTTTCATTTACTTACTCTGTAATTTCTTTCAATAATGTTTTATAGTTTTCAGTATACAAATCTTATACTTCTTTTGCTAAATTTACTTCTAAACATTTTATTGTTTTTGATACTATTATAAATAGAATTGTTTCCTTAATTTCATTTCCAGATTTTCCATTGCTAGAAATAAAATAGATATTTTTGTATATTAATACTGTATCCTTCAACCTTGTTGAACTCGTTTATTAGCTCTAATCATTTATGTGTGTGTATTTCTTAGGATGTTTTATATACATAATCATGTCATCTTCAAATGGAGATAGTTTTACTACTTCCTTTTCAATCTAGGTTTTTAAAATTGCATTATTGCTCTGATTATAACCTTCATTATAATAATGTTGAACAGAAATAGTCAGAACAGACATCTTTGTCTCTTTCTGATCTTAGAGAGAAAGCTTTCAGTCTTTCCCCATTAAGTATAACATGAGCTGTGGTTTCTTGTAGATGCCCTTTATCAAGTTGAGGAAGTTCCCTTCTATTCCTAGTTTGTTGTATGTTTTTATTATAAGGGGAGTTGGATTTAGTCTAATGCTTTTCCGGCATCTATGGAAAGGATCATGTGCTTTTTGTCCTTTGTTCTATTTATATGGTGTATTACATTGATTTTCTTATGTTGAACCAAGCTTGCATTCCTGGGATAAATCATCCAAGGTTATGTATGCTGTTAGATACAATTTACTATTTTTTTGTTGTTGTTGGGGATTTTTTAATCTATATTCACAAGGGATATTGGTCTGTAGATTTCTTGTTTGGGGGCTTTCTTTGTCTGCTGTTGGTATCAGGTTAATACTGACTTCATAGAATGAGCTGAGAAATATTCTCTCCCCACCCTATTTTCTAAAAGAGTTTGTGAAGAATTTGTGTTATTTGTATTTGTATTGATCTGTATTTAAACTATTTGATAAAATTAATCATTGAAACGACCAGAAATTAAACTTAATTTTCAGAGTTCTGAAATATTTTATTCTGAAAAATTTTCAAGTGTTCACATTGCTTTTATGGAGGAAAGGATTTTTTTTTTTTTTTTTTTTTTTTTTGCAGTATGCGGACCTCTCACTGTTGTGGCCTCTCCCGTTTTGGAGCACAGGCTCCGGACGCGCAGGCTCAGCGGCCATGGTTCACGGGCCCAGCCGCTCCATGGCATGTGGGATCTTCCCGGACCGGGGCCCGGACCCACGTCCCCTGCATCGTCAGGCGGACTCTCAACCACTGAGCCACCAGGGAAGCCCAGGAAAGGATTTTTGAAGGTCCTACTCTGCCATTGCCACTGGCATTCATTTCATTTTTTATTATGCTACAGAATCAGTTAACCAATGTCAAGTGTTTCAATTAGAAACCCACATTTCACATATTTAGTTCTAGATTTACTCCTCAAGTTCCTAAAATATCATCCAAACCTCCTCAGTACTAAGATGACAAATGTACATTCCCTAGACATGGAGGTTTTCTCAAATGGAAATTTCTTTCTAGATTAAATTTCTTGAACCTTAAAGTGTGATGACTCTTTGCTAAAGGTGTTACTTTTCATTTGAAAGCAAATTTTAAAAAACTTTTAAAACTATAAAACACTATAATATATGAGATGATATTAACATCATCACCACTTATGTGATAGTCATTTCACTGCATCCTAGTTATATTGCTTTTATTTTTTTAAGAAAAATAGAACTTCACATTGGAGCTGAATTTAACAATCTGATTATCAATTTAGGGTCACCAATCAGTGATCCAATCCATGTTTATTGACAGTAAGATAAAGCTCAGATGGACATTAAAATTTAAATATTCCTGAGTGACAGCATCCATTCACTTGACATAGATACCTACCTATCTTTCTGTTGACCTCAGCAGTCTGAGTTTTAGCCTTCATCTCTGTGGCTTCCATTGCTGCAAAGTCTTCTCCCTGAATAAGACACGTATGAGCCCAATCTCTGAAATTACTCACAGTGGGAAAGGCATAGCTGTTCTGGAAAGGAGTTCTGATTCTGAGCTAAGATATTGCCATGTTTAGCCTCTCAATTTACCATTCTATTTTTCTCTTTTCTGAGTTCTTTTTACCGACTGTCACCATTTTCTGACAATTCACTTTCCATGACTTTCTATAGGTTGAATTCTGCCTTCTGTTCATCTTACCTTTGACAGTGCATAATTAAAAGTGATCTATTAACAGATCACAGGACTTTTTTTCACTCAGCCCTCATCCTTCTGAAATATTCTCTTGTGAAGCAGTGTGCTCTTTTATCCTTTATTGGGTTGGTTCAGTTGTAGGAATGCTTGTGTAATTTTCTCATTTTGAGAGTTGCTCTAACATACTGTGGACCACTTCTTTATCCCTTGAAATTCTTTCTTTGGTTCCTATAATGCTGCTCTTTCCTGGTTCTTTTTTGTTTAACTTCGTGTTTCCTTTTCCTCTTTGATCTTCCAAACTTGACCTTCCAAGCTTCCCCAAGGTTCAGTCCTCAGTTATTTACCTTTCCTCCCTTTATGCTTGAAGAGATCATTGATCCTGGAAACCCAGACTTCAGAGATCTTAAATAGTGTTATGTTAATTATCATTTCTTCAGCAATAGCTAAGGGACCTCTATTTCTGTTCCAGAACCCTCTCCTGAGCTCAGATACACACAAACTGCCTATTAGACCTTGGCTATGCTTCACTCACCACAAATTCAACAGGTCTGAAAGTCAGCTCATCACCTTAACCTCTCCTCCACTAATCCCACCTCACCCCAAAGAGTTCCCCTTTAACTTTTCTGTTTCTGTAAATGGTGTCACAATTTTCCCAATTCTTCAGATTTCAGAACTGGAAAAAAATTAAGTGTTTTTTAATTTCTCTGGCCACTTGCCCTCTACACATAGTCATTTTAGTCATTTATTGATTTTTCTTTCAAAGTTTCTCTCCTTGTTCACATTTTTGGTGGATGATTGTTGGTAGCTATTAAAATTTTTGGTGTGCATATTCTTGGACTCAAGAATTATATTTAAAAGAATTCATTATACGGATTTACTTGAACAACTGGGAAAAGACACATACAGGTATGCTTATTTCAACATTGTTGAAATAGGAAAATTTGAAAACAAACTAAATGTCTACCACTTGATGACTGGTATTATATGTACCAATATGATAAGGTATCTATTCTCATACATGAAAAAGCAAGATTAAATTTATACTGTTATTACATTTTGTAAAACAATAAAAGGATGCACATACACACACCCATACTTGTATATGCATAAGCACTTTTTGTAACTTATTTTTCTCCATTTAAAAAATTAAAGTATAATTTACATACAGCAAAATTCACCCTTCTTAGTGTATAGTACTGAGTATTTTGACAAATGCATACAATTGTGTAGTCACCTGACAATCAAGATATAGAACAGTTTCTGTCACTCCAAAACTCCCCTGTGCCACTTTGTAAGTCCCACCCCAGCCCTCACCCTCAATCCCTGGCTTCTATTGATGTGGTTTTTGTCCCATATAGTTTTCCCTTTACCAGAATGTCATATAAACGGAATTATATAGTATACAGTCTCTTGAACCGGACTTCTTTAAGCAAGCATAGCATGTTTAGATGTATCCCTCTTGTTAGGTGTATCAGTCGTTTTTTCCTTTTATTGCTCAGTAGTATTTCATTACATAGATAGACCACAGTTTGTTTATCCATTCTGCAGTTGAGGAACATTTGGGTTATTTCCACATTTTGGCAGTTAATGAATAAAGCCAATATAAACATTCATACATAGGTGTTTGTGTAAACTTAAGTTTTTGTTTCACTTGGGTGAATCTCTAGGAGTAGGAATGATGGGTCATATTGTAAGTATATGTTTAACTGTATAAGAAGTCACGTTTCTTTCTAAATGCCTGTGCCATTTTGCTTTCCCATGACCAATATATGGGAGTTCTAGTTGCTCCACCTCCTTGTGGGGACTTGGTATTGTAAGTTTTTTATTTTTATTATTTTAGCCCTTTAAATGAGAAGTGTTTCATTGTAGTTTTAGTTTACATTTTCTTAATGGCTGATATTGAAAACCTTTACCTGTGTTTATTTACATAGGCATTTTTGAGAAATACACACACACACACGCACTCACACACTAAATCATGATTATATTCAGTGCCACAGTGGGAAGGATTTGTAGTAGCTGGAGGTGAGAAAAGACTTTTACGTTTTACACCCTACTCTTTATATACTAGTTAAATTTTGTCAAGAGCATGTTTATTTGAAATTTTTCTAAACAAGTTAATTTTTAAAAATTTCTCTTCTTTATATAAAACTATCTCTGTGTCTTATTAATCCATTAATGGGGCTTTACATGTAAAATATAAAGATATTTTTCTCCTATATCCTACTGGATGGCCAAATGCTGTACTGTCCAAAGCAGCAGCCACTAGCTCATGTGGCTATTGAGCCCTTTTAATGTGTCCAGTGAGGAGCTGAATTGTTCACTTTAATTAGTAAAAATTATAATAGCCACCTGTGTCTAGTGGATACCATATTAGACAGAACAACTCTAGAACGCTTGTTGCTAGAAATCTGTTTCATCTTCATTCTTTCCCTGTCTGATTGCTATTTTAGTTTTTCAGCCCTCACTGAAGGGTGACTGATAAAGATGATTCCTGGAAGTGGTAGTGGAGACTTCTGCTCTGGGAGATGAAGCGAGTGGGGAGGGGGAGGGGAGCACACCTGAACTTTTAAAATCACACTTAGATGAACACCTTCATCATCACAGAAAGTTCTTCTGGGCAGCACTGCTCTCTAGAGGGTTGCTGAAGTTGTTTGAACATGACAGGTTTGAACTAACGTGCAAAATGAAATTTGCTGTCTGCTTACTTCCAAAGCCAGGAACTGGAAGAGTTATTGAACTGTACTGGCTTCCTGTCTTAAAATACACAGAGCAAATGCTACAATGAATCAGCCATCCTCAAGCAGGCTCAAAACACAGCCTGGTCATCATTGCTCCAGATACCAGGGCAAGATGAGATCTGGGACCTTGGCACTGGGGCTGGATTTTATGTGGATAGTTGAAAAACTATCTACAGAATGTACTCTTACATAATGAATAAGCTTCCCTCACTGATAAATGCCAATTTTCCAGTGGACCATGGAAAATTGGCTATTTTTTGCTACTCAGTGGGAGGCTGTGGCGCTCTTACTTGTGCTTTAAAGAACCCTGGAAAATGCAAATCTATGTCAGCATTTGCTCCAATTTGCCACCAGCTCTCTGTCTTTGGGTGGGTGGGAGGGCAAAAATCTCTCAATGGATATTTGAAATCAGAGCAAAATAAATGAAAAGCTCATGACACTGGTGTTCTTAGTAAGTTTTTTTTTTTTTTTTTTGCGGTACGCAGGCCTCTCACTGTTGTGGCCTCTCCCGTTGTGGAGCACAGGCTCTGGACGCGCAGGCTCAGTGGCCGTGGCTCACGGGCCCAGCCACTCTGCGGCATGTGGGATCTTCCCGGGCCAGGGCACGAACCCGTGTCCCCTGCATCGGCAGGCAGACTCTCAACCACTGCGCCACCAGGGAAGCCCTCTTAGTAAGTTTTATTCAGGTTCTGGTTAGACCTGATCAAGGAGGTGTTGACTAAACATTTCAGCCGCACAGCTACTTCCTGACATCAGTTGTTTTTAGATTACAAGAGGGTTATGATTATAGTTACTTTTCTTTGCAATCTTTTTTAATGACCACATCAGACTTCAAGAAGAATTCCCAAATACAGGAAAAATCAGACATTAGAATCTTTTCTGAGTTATAGTAGTTAGACTAAAGAAAAATACAGTTATTCGATTTTAAAATGAGTTTTCATGACACTAAAAGAGTTTGATCATGTAGTTGAAAATCTAAATACAAGAAAATACATAAAACAAGAAAAGTTCAAGTACATAGTAATGATTGTAGAAGGCTTATCAAATATGTTTGAATGGCACCACACAATTATTCAGACTTTTCTGTAGTTACTTTTTAAAAACTGTGAGCAGGTTGGTCTTATTTTACAGATCTCTTTGACACTTTTTATGAGGTTGTAGTAAATCATTCGAGACTTGTCTGAAGATCAAGTTTTGTTGAATGAAGAATGAATTTTCATTGCTACATCTGTGAGAAGTAAGAAATTCATCACTTTTTTTTCTGAAGTTAACTTAGAGTTAAGCCCCGCATCTTCTCCTTCTTCCTCATCATGTCAGAAGCTGGAACTATAAACTATACTCCATCTGTGCTGTAGAATCCTCCCCCTTCCTGTCTATCACCCTCTCCCCACAGGTATTTGCAGAGGCTACATTGATTTTACTTCATCCACTATTATTTCATCACCACTGGGAGAAATTAACAAAATTATAGATACTTAGTCAAAAATGCAGAATTTCATCCATTAATGCTTTTATTATCCTTAAAAAATCGAAAATATAGCCCTTCTAGACTCTTTCCATTTAAATTCAGGACTACTTTCAGGAAGACCTGCCACATGGTCATGGGTGGTGGGCGTGGAGCTTTTTATCCCAGGCATTGTTTCCATGTCCCCAAGACACCCACAGCCCAGCCAGCCAACCCTGGCACCACGGGCTGGTCCTAGCTCTGGCTTTGTCCGTTCTCTCTGCCCTGTACAGAGCCCCATGCCTTTCCTGCTACCTCTTCTAGGCCTCCCTCCATCCTCCATGCATGCACTGCCAGATGGATCTACGAGCATCTTCGCCTTTCTCCTCTGTCACATACCTCCAGTGTCTCCAGCTTCCAACCCTATTGATTCTTGAAAAGTAGAAGCATGGACAAAGAGCCAGCACTGAGCAAGGCCGCAGCTCCTCAGTCAGAGCCTCCTCCCTTCCTCCCACCACTGGTCCACTATTCACTATTAACAGGTTCAGCAGGACCCAGAGAATTTCTAAAATGGCAGAAAGTGAGCAAAGTTATATTCTCTATATATCATATAAAACCTGGTGGCCAGTGGTCCATGTGAGATATTCAAAAGGCCAGTTATGCAAAAGCTAAAAGAATAATAACAACAACAAAAAGCTAAGTCTTTACTGTAGCTTCAGGGAGCACTGGTGGATGCAGGCAGAGGTACACCCCATGACCACCACCAGAAGCCCTGATGGTATAAGCAAAAGTGTGCATGTTGACTGTCTTTCCTTAAATCAGGAGTTTCCCTCTGTGTGATCAAGTTCTTGTGTTGGCAGCTGAGAAAGCCACTGACAGCTGGGGAGTTATTTTCTCCTTTGGTCACAAGATGATGAAGATAATCTAGGGTGGGAAGTGTGGGGGAGAGAAGGAGGAGACAAATGCTGGCTCCTCTGACCAGAACTGGTAAGAAGGCTCACAGATCTTCCTTTCATGTAGATCAGACTCCTAAATAACTCCTGAGTCTACCCCTTACATTTGCTGAGAAGCAACCGGATCACATCAACAAAACTCTTGAGGTGTCATAAAGAAGGATCAAGGTTTTAAATCAGCCTCTTTTTCTTTTCTTTTCTTTTCTCTTTTTGGATCATTACAAAATACTTAATCTGGATGGTGTTGTTTCCAAAAAATGGAGGAATCCACAAAACTCAATAGAATACTATTTTCCAAGCGTGAGATCTAGCCGGGAAAGTTATTTGAAGTTAATCCTTCCTGTTTTGTGATGACTCTTGACCTAAAACAGGCAGAAACTTGGATAACTAGAGTTGTCCATTGTAAAATGTTTTTAGATGCCCTGACTAGGAATATACCTGATTAGACGGAGTTATTTTTTCGGAATTTTCCACTTGCTGTCTTAGTGATTCCATGAAATTGCAGGTCAGCCCACTTTTTATTTCATATGTATTAAACATACTCTGTATTTAATACATGCTAAGTATATAATACATATGTACAACATTAAATTCATAATAGACCACTGATTGTTATATTTACTGTTTAAAATTATTTCGAACAATGAAAGTTTCTTCTAGACAATGCATATTTTCTAGGTTGTTCTCTAACTGAACGTTATGTGTCAAACATTCAGTTCAACCAATATCAGTTGAGAGCCTTCTGTGCGCCAGGTGTGTGGTGGATGGATATTGTGGCATTTCCATCACTTAAAAGAGCGTTGTTAATTCTGGGTAAGTTCTAGGTAGACTTCTCCACATCCTTCAGTCTTTCTTTCTTCCCCATCGTTAGCTGTTCCATCTTACAGCAATACTGTATAAGTATTACTTTTTGCTGTGATCAAATGAGAGAGGCAAGTGTGTTCCCCTTAATAAACATAATCTTAGTTTTTAAACTGAAATCTAATTCTCTATTTTAGCTATACATTTTGACTTCGCTTTTAACTTACAGCGACAAAGTATATCACATAGAAAACATGAAAAGAAATGAAAGAACATACAAATACTAGTGTGTCATGTTAGGATGAAATGATTATTTTTGTTCTATATTTTCATTACTTTTTGTTTGTTTATTTGTTTTGCCCGCACCACGTGGCTTGTGGGATCTTAGATCCCTGAGCAGGGATTAAGCCTGGGCTCACAGCAGTGAAAGCACCGAGTTTTAACCACTGGACCGCCAGGGAATTCCCTATTTTCATTAGTTTTAAGATACTCCATTCAAATGAAAGATAAATAAGTTTGCCTTATTACTAATAAACCCTTGTCTAACCATTGGTCTCAGGCAACTCACCTTCTCGAGCCTTCTTTACACTCAGAAGAATTAAATACCGTGTTGGCCCCTTTCTCTATACTCTTTCTGGATTCATATTGATACCACTAGGTCTCTTAAATTCTCTTGGATAATCTTTCTCCCTTAGACTGTCTCCAAACTTTGAATCTGGCGGTTATTAATTCTGTTTTTATTAATATGGCTGATTATTATAATTATTGGTTAATTTTAACTAATTATAATTAATCCTATTACTTCTCATATTAATTTTGTTTTCAAAGTCATCTTATTTCTTCCCAATAATTAGAATTTTAAAAATATATATTAAACACCATGGGCAATGGTTTTATTTTCTATACTATTTCAGACACACTTGTCTCTTTCTCTGAGCTCTGACTTTAAATCTGGATTTGTTTCAGTAAGCAAACCAATGGAAACTACTTACCATTGATTGCATGTCATGTTCTCCTTGGTTAGGGCCACTGTGTACAGCTGGGCAGGTGTCCCCGGCACAAGGGCACCTGGCCAACAGGTGAATAGAGGCTCTTTGTCAACATATGCCAAGAGGAAGAGACTATGGAAACTGATGAATTCATAAAAGTGCTAACAAAAGATCAAGATAAAAAAAATTAATTACATGGGACTGAGTGAACTGATGAGGATGATAATAATTTTTGTGACTTTCTGTTTGAATAAAAAAGAAAGACTATGGGCAGCACTTTCTTTAGCATTACATAATGACATAAAGTAAATTTGGACTATGTATGGTCCTGCCTTGAGGCATTTAAATATAGACAGGGGAGACTTGGAAAACAGAAAACGGGGGAAAAAATTTAAGAGTAATTTCTTTATATTGATATTTTAATGAATAAACAGTAAATTTATTCAAATTCCAAGGGATTCAATGACAGAAGAGATGAATGTGGACTGGAGTATTTAGGTATAGCTCCAACAAATCAGTGGAATATAAAAAGAATCCTTAGGTTTAAGACCAGCAGTCTTATCTATTTCTAATGACATAAAATTTTCATGCAGGGACAGTCTTATCCACAAAGTGGATTACTAGAGACATGCCCGGTGGCCTGAGTGGTGTCCACTAGCCCTTGTCATCTTCTCAAATGCCTCTGAACCTTACCCCATCCCCCTCCTCGGTGCCTGGGATTAGTGAATTATTCCTTTGAGTTAAAGTATGACCATCACAAGATGCCCTTTAAAAAGAGAAGATATTCCCAAAAGATTGAACATACCAAACATGATCTGCCTGGATAATTCTGTTCAGCAAGGCTGTTCACACCTCTGTTCTGAAGAACCAAAGCCTCTGTTCACCTGAGCCTGAGATTCTGTCTTTGCAGAGGGACTTGGAAAGAAAAAGCAGGAAGGAACCAGTTCTCTGTTTTGCACTTCCATAAAATCATTGATATCTCGGTCAATATTTCGACATAGATGACTCCAAAAAAATAAGATAAAAGCTGTGGATCATCTCCTCAAATAAATGCACAAAACCTAAAACGTAACACACGATTCATGGAACTCACAGACTCCTGAAGCCTGTCTAGGGATCTCAGGTTAAGAATTCACTGAACAAATAAAAAGTGTCGATTTTAGTGTCTGCAGTGCTAGGGAACCTGGCATTGCTCACCTTTGCTTTCTTCCCTTTACAGTTCATCCACTCACCTTCCGTGCTCATCTTTCCCAACCCCCCACCCCCACCCCCATTTGTGGGTGGACTGAATTATCAAAATAATGACTGAGAATCCTCACCTTGGGAAAAAGAGGGCTGTGTGCTGCTACCTCCAATTTGTTTCCATGTGCCAGAACTATGTAACCAAGAACAAAGTGTAGCCAAAGGAGGCTGGGCCCATGTGCGGTGGTGGAGGAGAAGTGGGCAATGGAGGTGGTGTTGCAAAGGTTATATGATGTGGCCAGCTCTGCCATACTTTGTAGCTGTCCCATCCAGTGAAAGCTCAGTATAATTCCTCCATATCAGGGACAATCAGACCACAAAGTGTAGCCATCAAAGAATCCTGTCTCTTATAGATGCTGGGTCAGGACATACGGAAGTAAATCAGATAGAAATCTTTACTAAGGACCTTCACATGACAAAAGTTTGGAATATTTTAAATTTGTTTTTAGAGTCTTTGACTTCTCGAGCACAAGCTTCCAATGAAGAGGAAGAGGGTCAGGATGCAAGCGCTGAGCTACCCCAGTTCCCTCTTTAAGAAGAAAGAATATAAAGGCCTCATTCACGTGGTAAGTGCTCAGTAAGTTTTATCTATGATTATTATGCTCTGTTTGCTGAGAGTGTGGTATTCTCAGCACCCACAACGTGTGTATCAACTGCTGGTAAAATTACCATTGATAACTTCCCACTTGGGAATTATTGAAATGAAATGCCAGCTCTCATGGGACATTGGTAACGTGTTCTTCAAAACTTTAACTCCTGAGAAGGCATGTTTGTGGAGGCATGTCATCATTCTCCTTTCCTCCTCATTGGCTGGGAAAAGCTCCAACAAATGGACACTGTGTTCATTGGCTGTTGCTGGTATGGTCTCTTACTGGAAAAGGTGAAAGGGGATTCAGGTAAAACAGCAAGGGGACTATAATCTGGTCTCACTGTCTCAGCAGTCGTGAGGGTAGAATAGGCTTCACAGAGACCTGGGGCCCTAGCATAACTTCATTTAGGGCACAACTGAGAATCCAGGGACCCATTCTCTCTCCTTGCACCTCTTTGAGAAGCATGAACACTGCTTAGGAAGAGGGTATATTTGGGTTCATTTGTTTCCATCCAATACATCCCTTTGGGGGAGAATTTTTCAGCAAGCCAGCTCAGAGATGGTTAGCCTCCTGCATGTCAGACTGCTCCACAGGTGCACTTGAACCTCAGGAGCAGATTCTGGGAGAGGATCATGGAAGTCTGGATCTTACTTGATTCTTGTAGAAGCTTTATAGACTGTGAATTTCAAGGTCCTGAGTCACCTACTCTGTGTTGAGATCCTAGCAAAGCCCCTTCATATAAAATGGTCAATTTAAAAGTTTTACACTATATAAAGAAAGGCAGAACAGCACAACCATTCCAAAGATGGCCCCCCCTCCCCCATGTGTCTACCGTGTTACCAGCTTTCTGGTACAGCCTGGCTGGTGGCAACTGAAATGTTATCCAGAGGGACAAAATCAATGGGGAGGAGGAGTCTCAGATGCAGTGTAGAGGACCAAGGTGGAATAAGACGAGAATACTCTTAGCTTTGGCAACGAAGGGGACATAGTTCAAATTAAGTGTAAGGAAAAGTTATAGAAGTTAACATGGCACCAGCCTCCTTGTACAGCAGATAATGAGATCATCTGTTAAGGAGAAGGGCAAGGGTTTGGGTGGGAATCTCAAGGTCTGAAAAGATTTAGAAGAGCCCAGCATCTGTCCTCTTCTTTCCAACTCCACCACCTTCAGAACTAATCCTGTAAAAGAAAAATGTATCAATAAATATGTACTCAATGACTTTTCTCTGTGTCAGCCTCCAGAAAATAGCCTTGAACCTTTAAACAGACATTATCTTTGCTTTCTTGGAACTTTCAGGTCTAGTTGGAAAATATGGACAATAAATGTGAGAGAGTTGTGAGAAAGAAGAGTTCACTGGCGGGGGTAGCCCCATTGGGCATCCGTCACATAGCAGACAGGTGCTGTGTGAGATGGAATTAGTTAAGGGAAGAATTCAGGCACCGGCTTAAGACTCAAGAGGCTTAAGACCCTCCAAACTAGTGAATTATTTCTTAGAGAATTTCCCTGTCTCCTATCTTTTTCCAATCCTAGACAACATCACCAAATTAACTGTTGTTATCATGATTCTGCTTCAAAACTGTCATAATCCCCCGGTGCCTGCCCCTTAGGGTTCAAACAACTTAGGCTAAGATTGAAGGCCTCCATCTGCTGGGACCTATCCTTTCCTCCCAGATCTGGGTCGCACAGCTCTCCATTCCAGCAAAGCTCACCCACTGTCCTTCATACATGTCCCATCCTTTATCACCTCTCCATCTTTATCCCTGCTGTCCTTTCATCTTGAGTGCCCTTCCCCCACTGCCCATTCTTATTGTCATTTCTGCTTGAAGACTCAACTCTTACTTCCACCAGGATGCATTCTCTGGTCCCCAGCACTAGAAGCAACCTGCCTCTTCTGCACATCCACAAACTTTGTTCATATTTCTCTTAGGACATGTTTTATATAGTCTTTCTTACACTGTAGTTATTTTTATACTCTCTTCATCATCTTACTATCTTATAAACCTAAGGGGAGGATTTGTGCCTCATTCACCTTTATACTCCATAATACTTTATACTCCAGTGCAAAATACACTTAACTGAAAGAAGTGCTCTATTAATGATTGCTGAAGTTAATGCTAGAGAAAAATAAGTCATGTTAGACTGGATGCTTGGAAGTTTCCTTTGAACCTGTAAAAATTGGTTCTTAAGGATATATTATTTTTGGCATCCCTGGAACATAAATGTATATATATAATTTCATTCATTCATTCTTCAGTATAAACGTATTAATTACCTACCAAATGCAAGGCATGTGCATGATAGGGACAGCACTGGCCCTGGATATTTGCAGTGTATGCATTCATTTAGCAATGTTATCAATGACATAAGCAATGTCATTTTGTTTCCCTTTTTTCCAGACAAAGGGGAGCAAAGAGGCACTCCTTATCACCACTGTTGGACAAGAGCAATGTGTGATAGGAAAAACCTTCATTTAAGTTGTGACCTGTGGTGTTAGAATAAGCCTTGTAATGCACAGAACCAAATTACGTGCAATTTAAACACTGACAGAGAATATTGGCTTTTTAGATACTCATCCTAGTGTTTGTTTGGAAATATTGCTTTAAGAAGTATGGATTACACCCACCCCTTCTCTCTTCTCTGTAATTATTTTCCTAGCATTCATTCAATGAAGAGCTTTAAGTCTACTTTTTCAGATGGAAATAAACTAATGAAAATTGAAAATCAATGTTTTCCTTCTAACAGTGTTAACAAAAAAGTAAAAATCTCCAATTTTGTAATTACAGTCAACTTATAAATAGGAATGGACACAAATACGCATAATAAAAATAATTGGTTTAGGGTACATTTATTTTTAAACAATCAGGCAATTTTTTAAAATGATGTATGTAAAGTGCATTTTAAAATATATTTTTAAAATGTCGTTACAAAATATGAGTGCATCTCAGCTTGATGTCTAGCTAAAGCGTCGCTTGTCCACCTCCCTCTCCAGCCAGGACCTTTATCCCTATCCTGGGGTTGGGGAACACACAGGCCCGTCTCTTGCTTCTTAAGGACCCATCATTTCTCCGCACAAGTGTTTGAGGATCCAATCTGTGGCTCTTTCAGCCAGGAGCCTCCCGGATCTTTCCAGACTTCTTTGCAATGCCGCCTGATGCAGCGAATTCATTTCTTTCAGAGCCTGCCGCCCTCTGCCTTCCTCATCTCCCTCTCTTTTCTCTCACGGCCCATCTGCCCCTCCTTTCCTCCATTCCCCTCTCCTCTCCGCTCCCCTTTATTTCCACTCCCCACCCGCGGAGCTTGGCTCTCCTCCCTTCCTCCCTCTCCCTCTCTCTCCCCCTCGGCTTGCCTGTATTTGGAGCTCCCGGAAGCCGCCGGCCACTCTCCCCAGGAGCGGCGTGACTGACACCGACTCCTACTCAGGGGGGAGGAGGAGGGGAGGAGGGCAGGCGGGAGGAGGGCGCGAGGGGCCGAGCAACGGATCGGCATCGCCCAGGACCAGACCGCAGGACCCCCAAGCAGGTAATCCAGAGCAGCCGGGCCGGGAGGGGCCGGCGGGCAGGTGCGGGGGGCGCTCCGCGGCCGCGCTCGGAAGTTGCGCTCAATGGGTGGGGTGCAGAGGGGCCGGGGCGGGCGGCGCGCGAGGAATAAAGACCGGGCTGGTGCCTGAGGGGCCACGTTGCCGGGGACGCGGGCGAACGCGGGGCCTGGGTGCCGGGGACCCGGGCGCGGGCGTGCGGGCGCGTGCGGGCGCCCCATCTGGGTCAGCGCAGCGGCGCTCCCTGCCCCCGCCGCCTGCCCCGGCGCGCGCTGGCCTGACCGGAAGGCGGTGCGGGCGCGGAGCGGGCTTGGGGCTGGACGGATGGCCAAGGCCTTGCGGCCACGCTCCAGGCTGGTCTAACTTCGGGGCTTCTCGTCAGTTTGGCTCTGAGCCTCAGAGGGGTGCAGGGTCGTTGGGGGGAGGACTGTCATTGGACTGAATTTGACCCTAGCCAGGAAGTGCTGGAAAGGAACGGACCTGGCTTCTCTGCAGAAACTGATTTGAGGCCATGAGTCACTTTAAAAAAATGCGAAGGCCACTGAGGCATTGAGGGACAGCTCCAAAGAGGTCACCTCACAGCTGGGTCTCTGTCTCCTTTGGGTAGAGGGTTGTTTGTGGAAGTAGCCTCGTTGTCATCACTTTGGGGACTAATAATCACATATGCAAACGGCCTTGCTTTCATTGCCATCAGAGTGGTATCCTGCAACACAGATAGGTTTGCAAGTTTCAGCGATATTTGAATTGGTGCGTTCTCTAAAATGAGTGAATATGGGTGACTACATTTAGTATATTGAACTAGGATTAGGTCCAAACGGCCAAAGCGGAGATGAACACAGCAAAAAAAATCAAGAAGCTTTGATTATATGGTCATGGGAACGCAGAAGTTACGGGACTTAAACCACCAAAGTTTACCAGAATTGTTTGCAGAGTACTATTTCTTTACTGCTTATATAAGACTTTTTTATTTAAGGAACATAGCTTAGAATTCTTGGTAAAATTTCTAAGATCCCTTAATGTAAGATTCAACTGTGGAGTGATCTTTGGGGAAATTGTTCTTACAGTTACTAGAGTCTAATTAGACTGTAAGCCTCTTGAGGGCAAGCATGGGGTTTTGGGTAGTTTTTTACTGCACCAAGAAGTATTTGACTCAAAGCATGCAATGAGCAGGCAATAAAAGTTTGTTAAAATGATTAACCCAATAGTTTGAGTGTGGCTGGATCATGAGTTTTTGAAGATACCACATTATTTTACAAGGAAAGACTATGATCCCCAAATGTAAAAATCCTTAATAAAATTAGAATCGAAGTACTGTATAAATATTTATTAAAGTTAAAGAGAAAAAATTGAGAAACCAGGAGGATGACTGTGAAGGTGGTCTTGGCTAGTAGGAAATAGGTTTTTTGTTATTCATTGTAAAAGTGAGAAGTAATTTAACTTGTTGATATAGTAAGGTTTGGCAAACTTTTTGAGTAAAAGGCTGGATAGTAAACTTGTAGGTTTTCTTGGCTATGTGGTCTCTTTAGTAACTTCTCGTCTGTGCTGTTGTAGCTTAAAAGCAGCCATAGACAATACTTAAAGGAATGGTGTGGCTGTATTTCACTTTATTCATGGACACTGAAATTTGAAGTTCGTATAATTTTCGCTAGTAATGAAGTAGTCTTTTTTTTTCAGGCATTAAAAAATGTAAAATTCATTTTTAGCTTGGGAGAGGAGGGGGAGACACAAAAACAGGAGGGGAGAGGGGGCAGGTTTGTCCTGTTGTTAGTAGTTTGCTACTCCCCCCTACCATGTGGTAGAGTTTGGAGAGGAACCTTTTGGGAGAATTAATGGGCCAGATTCTCCGGGTGCCTAAGTCATACCCAGGCATTAAGTTAATGCCTTCAAGAGTAGCATTAACTTATTTTGAGCATTACAGCATTTTGTTTTGTGTTAAATATTTCCTAACAGACATCTTTATGCATGAGGTTTGTTTTATTTATTTATTTATTAACATCTTTATTGGAGTATACTTGCTTTACAATGGTGTGTTAGTTTCTGCTTTATAACAAAGTGAATCAGTTATACATATACACATGTTCCCATTTCTCTTCCCTCCTGCATCTCCCTCCCTCCCACCCTCCCTATCCCACCCCTCTAGGCGGTCAGAAACCACCTAGCTGATCTCCCTGTGCTATGCGGTTGCTTCCTAGTAGCTATCCACTTTACGCTTGGTAGTGTATATATGTCCATGCCACTCTCTCACCTCGTCACAGCCTCCCCCTCCCCCTCCCCATATCCTCAAGTCCATGCTCTAGTAGGTCTGTGTCTTTATTCCCGTCTTACCCCTAGGTTCTTCATGATCTTTTTTTTCTTAGATTCCATATATACGTGTTAGCGTATGATATTTGTTTTTCTCTTTCTGACTTGCTTCACTCTGTATGACAGACTCTGGGTCCATCCACCTCACTACAAATAACTCAATTTCATTTCTTTTTATGGCTGAGTAATATTCCATTGTATATATGTGCCACATCTTCTTTATCCATTCATCTGTTGATGGACACTTAGGTTGCTTCCACGTCCTGGCTATTGTAAATAGAGCTGCAATGAACATTTTGGTACATGACTCTTTTTGAATTATGGTTTTCTCAGGGTATGTGCCCAGTAGTGGGATTGCTGGGTTGTATGGTAGTTCTATTTGTAGATTTTTAAGGAACCTCCATACTGTTCTCCATAGTGGCTGTATCAATTTACACTCCCACCAACAGTGCAAGAGGGTTCCCTTTTCTCCACAACCTCTCCGACATTTATTGTTTCTAGATTTTTTGATGATGGCCATTCTGACCGGTGTGAGATGGTATCTCATTGTAGTTTTGATTTGCATTTCTCTAATGATTAATGATATTGAGCATTCTTTCATGTGTTTGTTGGCAATCTGTATATCTTCTTTGGAGAAATGTCTATTTAGGTCTTCTGCCCATTTTTGGATTGGGTTGTTTGTTTTTTTGTTATTGAGCTGCATGAGCTGCTTGTAAATTTTGGAAATTAATCCTTTGTCAGTTGCTTCATTTGCAAATATTTTCTCCCATTCTGAGGGTTGTCTTTTGGTCTTGTTTATGATTTCCTTGGCTGTGCAAAAGCTTTTAAGTTTCATTAGGTCCCATTTGTTTATTTTTGTTTTTATTTCCATTTCTCTAGGAGGTGGGTCAGAAAGGATCTTGCTGTGATTTATGTCATAGAGTGTTCTGCCTGTGTTTTTCTCTAAAAGTTTGATAGTGTCTGGCCTTACATTTAGGCCTTTAATCCATTTTGAGTTTATTTTTGTGTATGGTGTTAGGGTGTGTTCTAATTTCATACTTTTACATGTAGCTGTCCAGTTTTCCCAGCACCACTTATTGAAGAGACTGTCTTTTCCCCACTGTATGTTCTTGCCTCCTTTGTCATAAATTAGGTGACCATAGGTGCGTGGGTTTATCTCTGGGCTTTCTATCCTGTTCCATTGATCTATATTTCTGTTTTTGTGCCAGTACCATATTGTCTTGATTACTGTAGCTTTGTAGTATAGTCTAAAGTCAGGGAGCCTGATTCCTCCAGCTCCATTTTTTGTTCTCAAGATTGCCTTGGCTATTCAGGGTCTTTTGTGTTTCCATACAAATTGTGAAATGTTTTGTTCTCATTCTGTGAAAAATGCCAGTGGTAGTTTGATAGGGATTGCATTGAATCTGTAGATTGCTTTGGGTAGTAGAGTCATTTTCACAACGTTGATTCTTCCAATCCAAGAACATGGTATATCTCTCCATCTATTTGTATCATCTTTAATTTCTTTCATCAGTGTCTCATAATTTTCTGCATACGGGTCTTTTGTCTCCTTAGGTAGGTTTATTCCTAAATAATTTATTCTTTTTGTTGCAATGGTAAATGGGAGTGTTTTCTTAATTTCACTTTCAGATTTTTCATCATTAGTGTATAAGAATGCCAGAGATTTCTGTGCATTAATTTTGTATCCTGCTACTTTACCAAATTCATTGATTAGCTCTAGTAGTTTTCTGGTAGCATCTTTAGGATTCTCTATGTATAGTATCATGTCATCTGCAAACAGTGACAGCTTTACTTTTTTTCCGATTTGGTTTCCTTTTATTTCTTTTTCTTCTCTGATTGCGGTGGCTAGAACTTCCAAAACTGTTGAATAAGAATGGTAAGAGTGGGCAACCTTGTCTTGTTCCTGATCTTAGTGGAAATGGTTTCAGTTTTTAACCATTGAGGACGATGTTGGCTTTGGGTTTGTCATATATGGCCTTTATTATGTTGAAGAAAGTTCCCTCTATGCCTACTTTCTGGAGGGTTTTTATCATAAATGGGTGTTGAATTTTGTCGAAAGCTTTCTTTGCATCTATTGAGATGATCATATGGTTTTTCTCCTTCAGTTTCTTAATATGGTGTATTGTGTTGATTGATTTGCATATATTGAAGAATCTTTGCATTCCTGGAATAAACCCCACTTGATCATGGTGTATGATCCTTTTAATGTGCTGTTGGATTCTGTTTGCTAGTATTTTGTTGAGGATTTTTGCATCTATGTTCATCGGTGATATTGGCCTGTAGTTTTCTTTCTTTGTGACATCTTTGTCTGGTTTTGGTATCAGGGTGATGCTAACCTTGTAGAATGAGTTTGGGAGTGTTTCTCCCTCTGCTATATTTTGGAAGAGTTTGAGAAGGATAGGTGTTAGCTCGTCTCTAAATGTTTGATAGAATTCGCCTGTGAAGCCATCTGGTCCTGAGCTTTTGTTTGTTGGAAGATTTTTAATCACAGTTTCAATTTCAGTGCTTGTGATTGGTCTGCTCATATTTGCTATTTCTTCCTGGTTCAGTCTCGGCAGGTTGTGTATTTCTAAGAGTTTTTCCATTTCTTCCAGGTTGTCCATTTTATTGGCATAGAGTTGCTTGTAGTAATCTCTCATGATCTTTTTTATTTCTGCAGTGTCAGTTGTTACTTCTCCTTTTTCATTTCTAATACTGTTGATTTGAGTCTTCTCCCTTTTTTTCTTGATGAGTCTGGCTAATGGTTTATCAATTTTGTTTGTCTTCTCAAAGAACCAGCTTTTAGTTTTATTGATTTTTGCTATCATTTCCTTCATTTCTTTTTCATTTATTTCTGATCTGATCTCTATGATTTCTTTCCTTCTGCTAACTTTGGGGTGTTTTTGTTCTTCCTTCTCTAATTGCTTTAGGTGCAAGGTTAGGTTGTTTATTTGAGATGTTTCCTGTTGCTTAAGGTAGGATTGTATTGCTATAAACTTCCCTCTTAGAACTGCTTTTGCTGTATCCCATAGGTTTTGGGTCATCGTGTCTCCATTGTCATTTGTTTCTGGGTATTTTTTAATTTCCTCTTTGATTTCTTCAGTGATCACTTTGTTATTAAGTAGTGTATTGTTTAGCCTCCGTGTGTTTGTATTTTTTACAGATCTTTTCCTGTAATTGATATCTAGTCTCATAGCATTGTGGTCGGAAAAGATACTTGATACGATTTCAATTTTCTTAAATTTACCAAGGCTAGATTTGTGACCCATGATATGATCTATCCTGGAGAATGTTCTGTGAGCACTTGTGAAAAATGTGTATTCTGTTGTTTTTGGATGGAATGTCCTATAAATATCAATTAAGTCCATCTTGTTTAATATATCATTTAAAGCTTATGTTTCCTTTTTTATTTTCATTTTGGATGATCTGTCCATCAGTGAAAGTGGGGTGTTAAAGTCCCCTACTATGATTGTGTTACTGTCGATTTCCCCTTTTATGGCTGTTAGTATTTGCCTTATGTATTGAGGTGCTCCTATGTTGGGTGCATAAATATTTACAATTGTTATATCTTCTTCTTGGATTGATCCCTTGATCATTATGTAGTGTCCTTCTTTTTCTCTTGTAATAGTCTTTATTTTAAAGTCTATTTTGTCTGATACGAGAATTGCTACTCCAGCTTTCTTCTGATTTCCATTTGCATGGAATTTCTTTTTCCTTCCCCTCACTTTCAGTCTGTATGTGTCCCTAGGTCTGAAGCGAGTGTCTTGTAGACAGCATATATATGGGTCTTGTTTTTGTATCCATTCAGCCAGTCTGTGTCTTTTGGTGGGAGCGTTTAATCTGTTTACATTTAAGGTAATTATATGTATGTTCCTATTCTCATTTTCTTAATTGTTTTGGTTTCATTATTGTAGGTCTTTTCCTTCTCTTGTGTTTCTTGCCTAGAGAAGTTCCTTTAGCATTTGTTGTAAAGCTGGTTTGGTGGTGCTGAACTCTCTCAGCTTTTGCTTGTCTGTAAAGGTTTTAATTTCTCCATCAAATCTGAATGAGATCCTTGCTGGGTAGAGTAATCTTGGTTGTAGGTTTTTCTTCTTCATCACTTTAAATATGTCCTGCCACTCCCTTCAGGCTTGCAGAATTTCTGCTGAAAGATCAGGTGTTAACCTTATGGGGATTCCTTTGTGTGTTATTTGTTGTTTTTCCCTTGCTGCTTTTAATATGTTTTCTTTGTATTTAATTTTTGATAGTTTGATTAATATGTGTCTTGGCGTGTTTCTCCTTGGATTTATCCTGTATGGGACTCTCTGTGCTTCTTGGACTTGATCAATTATATTTCCTTTCCCATATTAGGGAAGTTTTCAACTATAATCTCTTGAAATGTTTTCTCAGTCCCTTTCTTTTTCTCTTCTTCTTCTGGGACCCCTATAATTTGAATGTTGGTGCATTTGATGTTGCCCCAGAGGTCTCTGAGAGTGTCCTCAGTTCTTTTCATTCTTTTTTCTTTATTCTGGTCTGCAGTAGTTATTTCCACTATTTTATCTTCCAGGTCACTTATCCGTTCTTCTGCCTCAGTTATTCTGCTATTGATCCCTTCTAGAGTATTTTTAATTTCATTTATTGTGTTGTTCATCGTTGCTTGTTTCCTCTTTAGTTCTTCTAGGTGCTTGTTAAATGTTTCTTGTGTTTTCTCTATTCTATTTCCAAGATTTTGGATCATCTTTACTATCATTATTCTGAATTCTTTTTCAGGTAGACTGCCTATTTCCTCTTCATTTGTTAGGTCTGGTGGGTTTTTGCCTTGCTCCTTCATCTGCTGTGTGTTTTTCTGACTTTTCATTTTGCTTATCTTACTGTGTTTGGGATCTCCTTTTCACAGGCTGCAGGTTCGTGGTTCCCGTTGATTTTGGTGTCTGTCCCCAGTGGCTAAGGTTGGTTCAGTGGGTTGTGTAGGTTTCCTGGTGGAGGGGACTAGTGCCTGTGTTCTGGTGGTGAGGCTGGTGGATCTTGTCTTTCTGGTGGGCAGGTCCACGTCTGGTGGTGTGTTTTGGGGTGTCTGTGGCCTTATTATGATTTTAGGCAGCCTCTCTGCTAATGGGCGAGGTTGTGTTCCTGTCTTGCTAGTTGTTTGGCATAGGGTGTGCAGCACTGTAGCTTGCTGTCATTGAGTGAAGCTGGGTCTTGGTGTTGAGAGGGAGATCTCTGGGAGATTTTCACCGTTTGATATTATGTGGAGCTGGGAGGTCTCTTGTGGACCAGTGTCCTGAAGTTGGCTCTCCCACTTCAGTGGCACAGCCCTGACGCCTGGCTGGAGCGCCAAGAGTCTGTCCGACACACAGCTCAGATGTGTAGCACAGGGAACTCTACTCAGTACTCTGGAATGACCTACAAAGGAACAGGATAAGAATTCTCTTCAGAAACCCTGCTAGTGTTGGAGGGTCTCCTGCAGAGGTGGGGGGCGGCTGAGGCTCACCGTGAGGACAAGGACACTGGCAGCACGAGATTTTATTTTTAATTCATTAATTATGTAATATACATAAGAATAATTTGCTAAGTTTATGTAAGCTATAAACATTATATTCAATGACCACCTGTAACCCTGTCACAGCTTTAAAAACTAGGGCGTAAGAACTAGATAATTGTGAAAAGGTAACCCACAAAATGGGAGAAAATGTTTTAAAATCCTATATCTGGTAAGGAACTTGTATCCAAAATATATGAAGAGTTCTTACAACTCAACAATAAAAAGATAAATAACCCAATATAAAAATGGTCAAGATATCTGAATGGCTATTTCTCCCAAGAAGATATACAAATGGCCAATAAGCATATGAAAAGATGTTCAATATCATTATTCATTAGAGAAATGCAAATCAAAACTACAGTGAGATACCACTTCACACCCACTAGGATGGCTAGAATCAAAAAGTCAGTTAATAAGTGTTGGTGAGGATGTGAAGGAATTGGAACCCTTATACATTGCTGGTGGGAATATCATCTGGTGTAGCTTCTTTGGAAAACAATTTGGCAGTTCCTCAAAAGTTAAACAGAGTTACCATGTGATACAGCAGTTTCACTCTAAGTATATACATCCAAGAGAAATGAAAGCATATGTCCACACAAAAACTATACACAGATGTTTATACTGACAACATTCATAACAACCAAAAGGTAGAAACAATCCAAATGTCCATCAACTGATGAATGGATAAATATAATATGGTATATCCATACAATGGGATATTATTTGGCCTTAAAAAGAATGAAATACTCATACATGCTGCAACAAGTATGTACCTTGAAAACATTATTCTGAGTAAAAGAAGTTAGTCACAAAAGACCACACACTGTATGATTTTCTGTTCATATGGAAATATTCAGACCAGGGCAATGAATAGAGACAGAAAGTAGATTAGTGGTTTCTTAGGGATGGGGGTTGATGTGAGGGGTGGGTGGTAATAGTTAAAGGGTATAGCGTTTCTTTTTGAGCTGACAAAATATACTAAAATTAACTGGTGATGGTTTTGAACATCATCATATTGTACACTTCAAATGGGTGAATTGTATCATATGTGAGTTGTATCTCAATAAAGCCATTAAAGAAAATAAACAGAAGGCTAGAAAAAAAGAACTAGATTGTTACCTATACTGTTGTATCTTTCTTTATGCCCTTCTCCTATGCCATTCCTTGTGCCCCTCCCAGCCCTGGATTTTGTGTTAACCATTACCCGATTTTATTGTTAAATAGTTTTATGACATATGTAAGTATTCCTACATAATTTTGTTTACCTTTGCTTGTTTTTTTGATTTATAAAAAGGGTATATATAGCCTCACTTTTACAAAACTCAAAATTAAGTTTTAAAGAATTATCCCTATTACTGTATGTAACTGTATATTATTTGTTGGCAAATATTCCACGGTTTATTTATCCATTCTCTTATTGTTGAGCATTAGGGTTGGTTCCCATGTTTTGCTGCTTTGGAGACTCTTTTTCCATGTGTCTTGACACATGTGCAAGTTCTTCTGTGTGAATGTGAATATGCCATGTATTTTAATGACCAAAAGCGAAGTTGATTCTCCTTCTGACTTATACATTAATGGTATATCCCCAGCTTATTCATTCCCCCCAAACCACCAAGTGATTAGAACTGATATCCTGACTTCTCATCCCATTTAAATTCTAGTTGTAATATCTATTTTCTCATGTCCTCAGAGGTGTGGAAAAATACTATTCTAAAATTTTACAACTGAATTTCACAGCAGCCTCACTTAACCCAGTCACTTACAGGCATCTTCATCCTCTTATGTCACCTGGATTTAGGATAGGACCGAGGACAACTTTATTAAATCCAAGGGATATTATTTTAAGCAAGGTACATAAGTGGTTACTAAATTTCACTAACATTTTTCTTTGTATGTGTATAGTTCTGGGTGCTCTAGTGTTCCTTGTCTTTTTTTAAAAAAAAGATTTATTATTTTATTTATTTTTGGCTGCTTTGGGTCTTAGTTGCGGGCACACGCGATCTTCACTGAGGCATGCAGGATCTTTCGTTGCAGCATGTGGGCTTTTCTCTAGTTGTGGCATGTGGGTTTTCTCTTCTCTAGTTGTGGCATGGGCTCCAGGGTGCCTGGGCTCTGTAGTTATGGTGCGTGGGTTCCAGAGCGTGTGGGCTCTGTAGTTTGCGGCACACGGGCTCTCTAGTTGAGGTGCACAAGCTCAGTCATTGTGGCACACAGGCTTAGTTGCCCGATGGCATGTGGGATCTTAGTTCCCTGACCAGGGATCAAACCCTCATCCCCTGCATTGTAAGGTGGATTCTTTACCACTGGACCACCAGGGAAGTCCCTGGTCTAGTGTTTCTAACATGATTTAGTTTGGTTATCCTGGTAAAAATAAGCCAATTGGAAATGCGGTGTTTTAGTCTTGGGCTCTTTCTAGGTCTGCCCTGATTCAGGCTATGAGCTTTTGCTGTTCATTCAGGAGATTTCTACTTGTACTTGGAAGGGGGCAAGCACCCTAAGGTCAGAACAGGCTGTTGTAAAAGAGTTTTAGAGTTGTTTTTTTTTTATTGTGGTAAAATATACATAACATAAAAAGTTACCACTTTAACATATACAATTAATTCAGTGGCATTAGGTACATTCACAAAGTTGTACAACCATCAGCACCATTCATCTCCAGAACTTCTTCATCATCCCAAACTGAAACTCTGTTCCCATTAACGATAACGCCCCACTCCCCTCTTCCTCCAGCCCCTGGCAACCTCCATTCTACTATCTGTCTTTATGAATTTGCCTATTCTAGGTGCCTCATATAAGTGAAATCATGCAGTATTTGTTCTTTTGCATGAGCTTTTATATCCAGGGAAATTCCATCTTGTTTTGTTTTTCTAAAGTATACCCTTTTCCCACTTATGGAAAACATTTTCTTTTACTGAGAAATTATGTAATAATTTATATTATTTCCCTTTCATTATACAGCCCTATATAGGAAGGGACATAGGAAGCTGTCTAAAACAATAAGAAGAACTTTCAGTTATTACAGATGTGACCTTCATCTGCCCTGTCTACTTAATTAGACATCTAATAATCCTCGCTTCTTATTGACCACTTAGCCAAAAGGAGAAGGTGTAATAGTCCCCAATTTTTAAAATTTTGCACCTATGTGATGAATGGATGAATTAGGTAACCTTTGAGGTTCCTAATGGCTCCCAGCTTCCCAAAATTGAAAGGCCATTCTGCAATATAAAAGTCTAATCTAAAATAATTCTTGTTTTGTAAGAAGGGTATTAAAGAGCAGGAGAGTGGGAGACTGAAAACAGAAGTGTGGTGGTCTAAATGGTAGTGTTGAAGAGGAGGATGGTCCCGGAGGAGCTAGATGCTTCTACTCACCTCTGTCCAGGGGCAGAAAGCTCAGATATCTGACATAGTGAGTAGGTTGATGGAAGTGTCCATTTAATTAGTTGCTTGGCATTAGGTAGACTCAGTGCAGAAGTCTTTCCCCTGGCATCATCTTCTAGCATGAGAGAAGCAGTGGCGCGAGAGATTTTCGGGGGTACAGTGCAGGTTCACAAATATTTAGGCAAAATTTTTAAAGTTTGAGTATTGATCCCCCCTCTGTTTTCGTTTCTTATTTGTTTCTTAGTACTCTCATGGTGCCCTCTGACTGTTCAGAATTCCCGCTGACAACCCTCTATTCCCTCTCCTTCCGCCCTGCTTCCAACGGCCTCTCTCTTCATTAGGACTCCTCCTTCTCAGTGTCTCTTATGAATGGAAGGTGGATGATTATCTAAATAAAGTTCTTCAGTAACTGAAACTTTAAAAAAGAAGTTTGTTAATGCAAATGAGTCTCTACGTATACAGAATTAGGGGTGAGGTTCATTTTTATGCTTCTTACTTTAGGCTGAGAGTCTTCAAACTGGGTGCATTTACTATATGCAAAGACTTCCCTAAGGTCCATGCACATGAGTGTTTGAAGAAAATAAATTTACAAATCTTCATCTTTCACAAGTGCTTTTTACCTAAGACTGATCTTCTAGAGAGTGGGTTTGTAACGGAGATGCAGGTTCCCTTTCACGCCTCCTTTTCTTTTACAGATCTTGTGTTTTCTAAATCTTTGTTAAAACAAAACAAAACAAACAAAAATAACCAACTGAAAGTTCAATCTAATTAAATTGTAAACTGATGTTAAAGGATAAATTTTAAAAGACAATGAAATCATGATTCTCATACATATAAAAAAATTAACATTTAAAAAAGCATCTTAAAAAATGAGAGAGCCAGAAAGGTCTTACGATCAGTTGAAAGGAGACCATTGATGGGAATGCTAAAATAAATGGGAATGCTAAAATAAATTTGCTTAATAGATGTAAACAAGCTTCCACCACAGTGGGAGAGGGAAGTCCAATGAAGTTCCACAGGATAAGTTTTATTTGCATGCCTATAGACAGTTATTACTTGCTTTACTATCAGTTTTCTATAAGTTAACTTTTTAAAAATTAATTAATTAATTAATTTTTGGCTGTGTCAGGTCTTAGTTGCAGCATGCAGGATCTTTCATTGTGGCATGCGGGCTTCTCTCTAGCTGTGGCACACGGGCTGCAGAGCACATGGGCTCTGTAGTTGTGGCACATGGGCTCACTAGTTGTGGCATGTGGGCTCAGTAGTTGCGGCACGCAGGCTTAGTTGCCCCCCGGCATATGGGATCTTAGTTCCCTCACCAGGGATCGAACCCACATCCCCTGCATTGGAAGGCAGATTCCCAACCACTGGACCACCAGGGAAGTCCCTACAAGTTAACTTTTATCTCTACAGAGTTGTAAAACAGCCTAGTTGTAGACAACAAATGGCTGAAATAACTCAGATGGATGCGTAGTTAGCATACTCACTAAATTTCAGTCTTCCCCAATTTTTTCTTACACTGGTGATTTAAATGATTTTGATATTTCATCACCATGTGATGTTTAGAATATAACTCAAGGAGTTCAAAAAATTGAATGATATTTCTATTACAAAATTTCATCCATTTGCATCTCAGTTCCAGCATTTACATTGATAAAAACAAAAATTGAGAATCGATGTTCAAGCTTGACTCATTCTGGCAATAAGTATACTCATCCACATATGCATGAGATAACTGAAAAATAAAAGAGCTCAAAAGAGAGAGGTTTCCAATTTTAAAAAAATGCTTTTTATCGACATTTACTAAATATTTGTCAACATTTGTAATATTTGTGTTTTGATAAGTTCATTCTAATAAGAGTTACAGTGGTAACAATTAGAAGAGCACTCTTTTTACCATTGAATTTAAATAAATAAATAAATATATATATATGCTTTTGATGCAGAAAAGTATGATAGGGTAATGAATAAAAGACATTAAAGCATAAACTATATAAAACTAGGATAAACTCTTATAAGGCAAAAAGAATGGAAATGTAAATTAAAGGAGAAATATAATCATGCAAAAATTTTTGACTGTCAGAGAGCAGCCTGTTTATGTATTCTTTTAAAATGAATGATGATGAATTTCAATGGATGTATTTCAGCAAGTGATAAAATAGTTTTACTTTTACATGTCAACATTTACAGAGTACTGGAAATTACATTCTTCACAATAATAAACATTTTGGTGAAAGTTTTTACATGTCAACCTAAAAATGTGCAAGAGGGATTTACAGATTTCTTTTAGGTTATATACAAGTAAGAATTTGAAAATCCCTTTGAGGCTCATCCTGCCTCTATTTTCTGACCAAAAATAAGAGTCTGATGTGACAAACCATTTCTGCAAGTTTAGTATTGATAAATGAACCAATTCATTGATTGATACAGTGAATCCTTGTTCTACTAGATTTAGAGAAGACATCTAAGAACTAAAGTTCGGGGCTTCCCTAGTGCCGGAGTGGTTAAGAATCCGCCTGCCAATGCAGGGGACACCGGTTCAAGCCCTGGTCCAGGAAAATCCCACGTGCTGCGGACCACCTAAGCCCGTGCACTACAACTACTGAGCCTATGCTCTAGAGCCTGTGAGCCACAACTACTGAGCCTGTGTGCCACAACTACTGAAGCCCATGCACCTAGAGCCCATGCTCCACAGCAAGAGAAGTCACTGCAGTATGCCCACGCACTGCAAGGAAGAGTAGCCCCCGCTCGCCACAACTAGAGAAAGCCCGCGCGCAGCAACGAAGACCCAACGCAGCCAAAAATAAATAAATTTATTTTTTAAAAAAAGAGAAAAGAACTAAAGTTCTTAATACTTGTGACAGCTCTCCAAAGAGAATGATAGCCCATCACATTTTATTTATTTCTTTTTAGGCAGTTATATCTTCACTCATCTTTCTTGTTCTTCCCTTGGAGGCAACTCACTGTAATACATTACGTGTTTATGTGTATAATAACCAGACAGATAGCACTCTTTGGGTCTGTAAATGTATAGTTTTCACCAAGTTTGGGAAGTTTTTGGCCATTTTTTCTTCGAGTACGTTTCCTACCTCAGTCTCTTTGTCCTCTCCGGGAATTCCAGTGACATTAATATTAAACCTTTTAATGTTGTCCCACAGGCTTTTTAGGCTCTGTTCACTTTTTCCTTCAACCTTTTTTCTCCCTGTTCTTTAGACTGGATAAT
Organism: Delphinapterus leucas; assembly: GCF_059928025.1. NCBI lineage: Eukaryota > Metazoa > Chordata > Mammalia > Artiodactyla > Monodontidae > Delphinapterus > Delphinapterus leucas. The sequence continues at coordinate 13,435,590 of NC_143138.1, forward strand.
ATCTACGTCAACTTTATTGATATTTTCCTTTGTCATCTCTGTTCTGCTATTGAGCCCATCCCATGCATTTTTTACTGTTTATTGTATTTTTCAGTTCTAAAACGTTCACTTGTTTCTCTTTTATAGGTTCTGTGTCTCTGCTGAGAACTTCTGTCTTTCCATTCATTTCAAGAGTGGTTACCATTATTTCCTGGAGCGTAGTTAAAACAGCTCCTATAAATCTATCGGATAATTCCAACACCTGTGTCATCTTGGGGTTGGCATGTGTTAATTTTCTTTTCCTTTGAGGATTGATCACATTTCCCTGGTCTCTTGCATGTTAGATATTTTTTTTATTGAATTCTGGACATTTCGAGTATTATGCTGTGAGAATCAGGTCCTTTCGAAATGTGCAGTTTTTTGTTTTACCAGGCAGTCAACCCAGTTCTGTCTTGCATTCTGTGGGCAGTGGTTCCAACATCATTTCATTTTTCAAAGCCTTTGTTCTGCTGCCTTGGGTCCCATGGAAGCACTATTTAGGGGTTAGCATGGGACTTGAACAGTGGGACTTGAGCAGAACTTACGTTGTAGTTCAGTTCTCAAAGCCTTTGAATCTGTCCCACGCATGCACAGCTCAGGGGCGAGACTGGGGTTTGCACTGGTTCATGCACAGCATCAAGGGACCCCCTTCTTTAGCTCTCTCCTCTCTGGGATTCTTCCCACACTCTCCTGCCCCTGTGAGCCTTTTTTTCCTGGTCTTCTGGCCAGAAAGACTGGGTTTCTTTTGAGGTTTTAGCTGCTCACGCTGCTGCAGTATGGTTTCCCCAAGACAGGGGCCATTCTCAGAGCAAAGCACTGAGAGAAAAGTAAGAGGGAAAAATGACAGGGTTCTGCCTACACTCTTTGGATCACAAAGGTTCCTTTTCCCTGCTCCTCTGGCAATAAGACCAGGTTTTTCTTGGAGAAATTTTAGCTGTCTGTGCTGCTGCTTGCTCTTCTACCATGCAGTTCTGTGACTGCAGCCACTCTTGGAAAAGAAAAATGGAAACAACAAAAACAAAAACAAGAAAACAAATAACCCAGACTTCCCTTCACATTCTTCCACTTATAGGGACCCCCTTTCTAAGTCTTCTGGCTGAGAAGAAGAGGGTTCTCGTGGAGTTTGTGGCTTGCACCCCCTGTGCAGTTCCAACCTCAAGTCAAATCTGAAGAGAAAAGAGGAGAAAGCCCAGGAATGCACTCCCAAATGGGTTCCTTTTTCAAGTTTTGATTGCCCTCCTCAATCCTCCTGCTGTTGTTCATTCTTCAGAGCCAGGAGTTTCTTCTTGCATTTTGAACACAGTTTAGAGTTTAGAGAGCTTACTACTTCTGGACTGGCACTGGTAGCCCCTTCTCCTTCCTTATTCCCTTTCCCCTCTGTTTTCCCTGCACCCCACCATTCTTTCCTTTCTTCTTTGCCTTTTTTCTCTCTTTCCTCTTTACTTTGGGCTCCCAGGTCCAAAGAGCAAAAAGGAAGAACTTCGGGCTTCCCTGGTGGCGCAGTGGTTGAGAGTCCGCCTGCCGATGCAGGGGACATGGGTTTGTGCCCCTGTCCGGGAGAATCCCACATGCCACGGAGCGGCTGGGCCCGTGAGCCATGGCCGCTGAGCCTGTGCGTCCGGAGCCTGTGCTCCACAACGGGAGAGGCCACAACAGTGAGAGGCCCGCATACCACAAAAAAAAAAAAAAAAAAGAAGAAGAACTTCTAGTCTTTTGGTGGTCCACAGGTCTAGTTGAAAACTCTGATTTTGTCACAAGTAATAAATCAAAGTCAAGTATGGAAGTAGACCCAGGAGGCTGGAGACACATGAAATAGCAAAAAAAAAAAGTGTTGAAGGAGAGCTCTTGGGCCAAATTCATCACCTGGCTATTTGAAATCAAATGATCCCACTTGCATTTGTTGAAAATATCCAGGTATAAAATGGGCCCAGCACTTAAGAACTGATTCTCAGAGTTACTGGATCTGTTATTCAGTTGTATGTAAATCCTACAGTGAATGCTAGAATTTTGAGTTTAGAAGGAATTTCAGCAAACCTAGTACCTTCATTATTCCAGAGAGACATGGCATTCTTAATGCAGAAATGCCAGTTTAATAAAGTAAAACATTTCTAGTCATGTTATGAGAAACAACTGACTATATGAAATGATATCCCCTTTTATGCTTTCAGTCAGTAGCGTTTCTGCAGTTTATTTGCTCTATGGCATGGTCTTAGAAGTATAATGTTTGAGATGTTACCATCATTGTGTTTGGGGGACAGGAGAGGTGGTAACACATGCAGTAACAGTTCACGGTTGAGCACTCACTGGGTACAGATCACAGTGATAAATGCTGTAGAGCTTTCAGAGATAAATTATAAGAATGATACCTGGGCATCACTTTGTAATTCACAAAGTTCACTTTATCACCTCCTTTAATCTTCCCAAGCATCCTGAGGAAGGTGTTATTATTATTAGGTAGAGCTTCAGGTCCCTACTTGAAGCTGCCAGCTATCATCTCATATCACTGTCTGCATTTCAAACTCAGATGTCGAGAACTGAGCTCCCATCTTCATTAGCTGCCTTCACTCCCTGTCTCCATTTTTATTGGTACCACCCTATCCCGAAGCAAGACATCTAAGACATCCTACCTTCTCCCTTTCCCTCTCAACCTCATTTAATCCATTTAATCCTTTCTCAGATCTTGCCTAGTCTATACCTCAGATCTTCTTCAATCCACTGTCACGTTCACGGTGAATTCCCAAGTCTCTTCCCAGCTTTATCTACCACTCGTTCTAACTACTCATCAATCCCTTGTTCCTTGTGCTTTCTTAGGTAGCTCCTGGCACATAGTGAGTGCTCAATAAGTACTTTCTGGCTGTAATGCTTCCATATGGTTGCATATGCTGGGCGTGGGCTCAGGAATGCCTTCCTTACCTTTCTTCTGAACACCACCTCCTCATCCTTTGAGATTTCGTTTAGCCTCCCTACTTCTCAGGGCTCAGTGAGTACGCACCCTTCTCGACCCCCTGCACACATTCCCACGTGCACCTGTAACATTCCTGTGCAACTCTATTGTACTGTTTCCCAAAGCATGGGCCCTTGTACTCTGAAGTGTGCTGCTTAAAAATGTGTGTTCCTGAGAATACCCAGAACCACTGAATTAGTATTGCTGGGAGTGGAGCCCAGGAATCTGCATTTAGGAAGCTCCATTTCTCCCCAGTGATTCTGATGCACAGAAGAGAGAGGAGCAGTGAGAACTGTGCTCTATTCTGTCACCTATCTTGGCCTGTACAACTGGTTCCGGGAGCGAGGGGTGCGGCCATTCAGAGCAACCTCTGGTTAAGTTTAATTACCACCTATGACTTTGTTGGGAGATAAGACTGGCAAAGTCCCTCAGACTTAACCGATTTTCAACCATATCTTTATAAAGAGGAACAGTACCTATTTTTGTTTGTTTTTCATAACTTATTAAGGTACAATTTTGCATACCATAAAATTTGCCCATTTTAAGTGCACAATTCAATAATTATTAGTACATAATGCAACTGCCACCACAATCCTATTTTAGATCATTTCCATCTCTTCAAATAGAAATTTTGTGCCTATTTGCTGTAACTCTCCATGCTTCTCCCCAGCCCTAGGCAACCACTAATCTACTTTCTGTCTCTATGCTTTTTCTAGATAGTCATATAAATGGAATCATAGAATACATGGTCTTCTGGTCTGGTTCTTTCACTTAGCATAGTGATCTTGAGGTTCATCCATGTGGTAGCATGTGTCTGTGCTTCATTCCTTTTTATTGATGAATAATATTCCACTGTATGGATAGAGACCACATTTTGTTTATTCATTCATCAGTTGATGGACATTTGGGTTGTTTCCTGTGTGTGTGTGTGTGTGTGTGTGTGTGTGTGTGTGGCTATTGTGAATGATGCTGCCATGAACATTTGTGTACAAGTCTTTGTGTGTGTGGAAATATGCTTTTATTCCTATTGAGTAGGTAACTACAAGTGGAATGGCTGGACAGCATGGTAAATATGTGGTTAACTTTTTAAGAAACTTCCAGCCTTTTTCCACAGCAGTTGCACCATTTTACATTCCCACCAGCAATGTAGAAAGGTTACAGTTTCTTTACATCCTTACCAGCACTTGTTATCATCTGTATTTTTGGTTGCAGCCATTCTGGTGGGTATCTTCCCTTCACCTAGGGAATGTATAACCTGGTGGTTACAGATAGAACAGATAACCTAGTGGGCGTCTCATCGTGGTTTTGATTTGCATTTCCCTGATGACTTGATGTTGAGCATCTTTACGGGCAGTGTTGGCTATTTGCATATGTTCTTTGGAAAAATATCTATTCAAATATTTTACCCATTTTTAAATTGGAATACTTTTCTTCTTGTTGAGTTTTAAGTGTTCTTTACGTATTCTAGATACAAGGTGAGCAATACTTCTACTTTATGGAGGGACAAAAGGCCCATGGAAACCCTACTCAGGCTGTGGTAGCCTGGCCAGCAGGGACTCCATGGTTCTTCTTTTTCCAGTGCCAGGATGTGGCCCTTGAGGAACTCCTGGAAGCATCTCTTTGACCTCTGCCTCCTCCACAGCCTAAGCAAGAGCAAAAGGGCAGTGTGGGAGCACAGGAATAGAAAGAGTCCGTAATAGCATATAGGAGTGTAGAAAGGTGGTCAGAAGGGGGAAGGGATGGAGCTCCTTTTCAGTAAAGGGGTCTTACCTCACATTTAGCTAAGGGAGTTCCCACTTCATGATGGGAATGTGACAGGGGTCTGTCCGGGTCCCAGTCAGCATTCAGAGTCTATGATTTTATGTCTTTGTCCTTACCCAGCCTCACCACCCCAAGTCAGGGCACAGCACCAGCCTTCAAGATATACTTAGATGTTCCCTTGGTCTCAGATTCCACTGGACTCTCTTCTGCTGAAATAGCCCAGTCCGCTGTGTCCTGGTATCCTATAGCGCTGGCTGTCCCCAACAGCCAAACTGTCTGCTCCTCAAGGAAATCATAGTCCTTGAGAATAGAGTCTGTGTCTCATCCACTTGTGTAGCTCCAGCAACCAGCACAGAACATGGCTCAAAACATATTTGCATACAATTGTCTTAAGTCAGTGAATGAAGAAGAAGGAATGAGTTCATGTATTGGAAGTGAGAAAACTGATACTCAGGTTAAGTGATCTGCCCAGAGTCACACGGTTGTCACTTAAGGGATTGGGTCTCAGATTCAGATTCTCTGATGCCAAAAATGCTTTTTCCACCACATCAAGCTATGAGTCCCAGCCTCTTATCTTCAGAGATTCTAACTTAGAGGAGAAATATTTATACTACAAGACTGACCAGGGATGGTTCTGAGGAGTGACGCCACCAGCATGGAGAGGGCAGATGGGATGAGGAGGTAATTTCTATATGTGGTTTGTTTATGTTACCCTTCTGTACTCTACTCTTGATTTGATGGACATGACAGGAAGTAAATACCTCAAGGGAGGTTATCTCTGATTTGTGAGAAAAGGGATGACCTCTTGGAGGGTTGGGATTGGGAGAATGGGTGCAGCAGTGTCTAGAAGGGCCCTGGAAGAAGTGGAAATGGCAGAACTGTGGCAGAGAAGAGGGATTGGGGGCCTTCCATTTGGGAAGGGGTGAGTTGTCTCTGTGACGGGCTCTTAGGAACCTGGTGAGGTGTAGAGCTGGGGTGAGGGCCTTTGAAAATCAAGATGAGGTTTGCTTTTTTCTCCGCAGTGGAACATAGAGGCTTTATAGGAATCAGTTGTCTAATCAGGATCTCATATATATTTTCTCCAGTTCTGTGAAAAATGGAAAGTGTTCTTTCACTTGTATAACTCTCTGCTCTCTCCTATCCTGATTACACTGTTTCAAAGCTCAGAGACTCTTGAAACTTCTTTGCAGTAAGAAGAAAATGGTGGCTTTTTTTGCTGTTGGTGAGAAGCGGGCACCAGAAATTCCTATAGGAAACTAAGGGAAAGATATGAAGGCGGGTACCTTGGCGATGTGAATGTGTCTCTTAGTGAAATAACTCCCTGGCTTGACTGAGCAGGACCTGCTTCCAGCCCTCTCCCACTACAGCTGGGCAGAATATGTATTTTAATCACTTTTGATTTTCTAGATTGTGAGCGTTTGCTTAGCAGATAGTGAGGACTAACTTAATGAAGAAAACAGGCATATTCAATGAGCCAGTCAAGGAACGAATGAATAAATACCATGGCTTGTTTCTTCTGTACTGTATAATATTACCCTAATTAGTAATAGTGGCTCACAGGATCACTCCCCCCAGTGATTGGTAGTTTCCAGAGAAAAGAAAGAAGGTAATTGATATAGTCTCAATAAAGACAAATAACAAACTAGGAAAGTCTGGTATGATGATAGTTTAACAAATATTTATTTTGAATGTGGGTGGACTTATAGAGAAAGTCGTCCATTGTGATTATATTCTGCAGAGAGCTCACATATAAGCCAGCTGCCCTGCCTTACCATGAGACATTCTTCAATTTCCTGTCCTTCAGGTCTATTTTCTATGTAATCTTAGGCTTGTGAATTTTGGAATCGCTTGGATCTGGGTTTCCCTTACAGAACCAGGGGAGAAACTCACCACAATTATTTCTGCACCTTTGGCCTAGTGAGAACTTGAAACCAGCAACCTGGAAGACTTAGCTCTTTTATTAACCTGAAAATGTTACCAAAGGAGCATTTACTAGTTTTATGAATTTGCCATGGGAAATTTACAAAACTCTTTGGACAATGTGGAGTTTTTAAAATTTTAAAATCCTAAAGAAAAAGGAGCTATGGAAAGCCCAAATGTTCACATTAGGGGGAGCAAGGGTGCTCTTTCAAATCACAGGAGGAAGCCACTGAGGGTTTCAGTGGGAAAAACTAATCTAGTATCTCGTTTTATTTTTTTTATTTTTAAATTTTTTAAAAAATTTATTTGTTTTTATTTTTGGCTGTGTTGGGTCTTCGTTGCTGTGCACAGGCTTTCTCTAGTTGCAGTGAGTGGGGGCTACTCTTCGTTTGTGGTACGTGGGCTTCTCATTGTCCTGGCTTCTCTTGTTGCAGAGCACGGGCTGTAGAGCGCAGGCTCAGTAGTTGTGGCGCACGGGCTTAGTTGCTCCGCGGCATGTGGGATCTTCCTGGGCCAGGGCTTGAACCCGTGTCCCCTGCATTGGCAGGCGGATTCTTAACCACTGCGCCATCACGGAAGCCCTAGTATCTCCTTTTAAATGGAAATTTCTCCTACGAAAATCTGGCTTTCCGCCTGATCTAGGATTATGTCGGTGAGTGGGCAGGTGAGGGAAAGGCAGTGAGTGGTAGCCAATTAATTAGTCAATCAAAAAATATTTATAGAATTCTCCATGTGTGCAGCAGCATGCAGACTCAATGGGAGATACAAAGAAAGTAAGATACAGCCTCAGCCCATGAAAAGCTGGGACAGGTCTTCTTGGGAGGCAAGGTGTGCATGTGCTAGCAGAAAAGATGGCACAAGGCAGTATTTTAATTGGGCAGTCTGTCTTGTAGGTACCAAGTGTGTAATACAAATAGGCTGTTATTCTGGACTTATCACCATTTACTCTGTGCCGTGGTGTGCCAACTGTTCAAAAGCAGCTATGAAAGCTGCTTTTATAACTGGTTGGACTGAGGAGTTAGGGCCTTAGCAGACCCCCTATCACTGAGCCTAAGATGGTTTGGTTGAGAAAGTATGAAGGATGAAGGAGTGTTTTTTTCCAAAAATGGCTCCACAGAGATTATGCTTGTGTCCTTCTCAGAGGACTATTTAAAAGCAAAAGAGTCATTATAAAAATGTTCGGGGGGGGAACTTTGTGACTACAAAATTACTAATTACCTAGCAAAATTTTTATTTTATAGTAACCATTACACACGGACTTGAGAAAACTCTTTTCGAAATGTTGGAGGAATAAGTACATGGAAGAGGAAAGTGAAATGTTGAAAAAAATAATAATAAGGGTGTACTGACCTGAAGTTTTCAGCTAGTCATTTCCATTGGCCAGATCTAGATGATTGCTTAACATTTCAAGTACACGAAAACTTGATGTAGTGGTGTGTAGACCTAACTATTCCCATAAGAGCAATGCAAGATGGGATATCTTCATGACAGTAGCTAACATGTTTGTCACTGACCACGTGCCAGATTTTTTATGTTTTTACATGCATATTTATAGCAATCCTATGTATAGGTAGTACAAAGCAAAACAAAATCAAGCTCTTTTCCCAAAGCCCCCCTAGCTAGTAATTCCAAAGCCAGGGCCTCTCTATACTACCCCAGTTAAATATAAGCAAAGCAATTGAGACCTTATAAAAAAGGTTTGAAAGTGTGGGGAACTCTCCCTTTCTGAAAACTGCTGTGAAAAAGGATAGAAATACTGTTTCTCTTCAGGCTTTAAGTGTAGTCATTGGACATTGGACATAAAATTGGACAACGTTAGGGACTAAAATATCTGTAATTTAATGATGGGTTTTATAAGATGACCAGTGAAGCAAAAAAAAAATTTTTTTTAAAACAATGACAGCTGCCTTTTTTCCCAGGAAATTGTTTCTAGAACACCTTATTATTACAAGACAGTATATGAGAAAATACTGATTGGCAATATTCTTATTGAAGTGTATGAAGTTTTTGTAAATGTATGCAGTTGATGTGAGAGAAGTTTGAATTCTAAATATTTAGAATGCTAACTTCTTTATTTGAAAGAAACAAACTTGTTTTATAAACTCACCCAGAGACAAACAATATGCAATTGCCCGTTCTCCAATCTTTTCTACACGCTTGAAAATCACTTATAAGAAAATATTTGATCAAAAACAAAACATATTACCATGAAAGTTCAGAACATTGGGGATAAAGAGAAGATCCCCAAAACTGGGGATAAAGAGAAGATCCTCCAGAGAGGAAAACACAGGTTACATCTAAAGGTTGAAGAATCAGAGTGGCTTTGAACTTCTCAACAGTTGCCTAGGAAGATAGAAGAAAATGGAGTGAAGCCTTTTAAATTCTGAGGAAAATATCCAGCCTAGAATTCTACACTCAGCCAAACCAGCAGTCAAAATATAGATATTTTCAGATTATACAAGGTCAGACTTGTATAATTTCATGTACCTTTTTTCAGAGGACAGTACTCTTCCCGGTTAAAGTGCCCCAAGAAAGAGGATGATATAGAATCCAAGAAACAGGTGATCCCACACAGGAGGGAGGGCAGGTGGAGGCAGAGCCCAGGTGACAGGTGTGCAGCAGGCCTGCAGAGCAGTCTTGCAGTTGGAGTGATTCGCCAGGAGAGATGCCTCTGAGAAGAAAAAGCTAAGAGAATTCCAAATGTGTTTGGCCCTTTGGAAAGGAGACTTATAGAACTGGGGGAAGAACTTGGAGATGAGTAATTATTTAAGTACAAAGAAAACAGAAGCTGAACGACGCGGCTCTAGGAAAACAGGTTGTGCAAAACATGGAAGACAATCGTAGCACACCTCATGACTCAGCTGTGAATAATCGTAATTATGTTAACACTGATGATCGGTCACACAAAAATTGTGATATAACGCTATTGGGGGGGGGGACAAGAGGAAATATGCATTAATGTGCTGGTGGCGATTGGGCAATAGAAAAGTATACCCTCATGTTTTTGGTGCGAACTCAGTGGATAATGCCTAAAACTGAAGAAAATAAACAAGACAGAGATAGAACCATGCTATTCAGAGATAAGGAGGTAATTACTAAAAGAAACAGCTGAAATAATTGAACATGGTTGACTCTCAAGACAAAGAATGAAAGGAGGCAGTCAGGGGACTGTTGTGTTTTTGTGATAAGCCTTGTAGAACTATTGACTGTAAATTCTTTGCATTGTTTGATTTAAAAAAAAACTTAAAAAATGAAAGGGGGAAATTCAAATAAGAAAAAAATGACAAGGATGAGTTACACTTCCTGTTAGAAAGAAACTCAAAATACTCAAAAATTAATACAAAACAAGGAATTAAGATTAATCTCAAGTATAATTTCCTAAAACATTAAAAAGAGAAAGTCATGAAATTCTACGTTCCTCTCCCTTTTTCTTTCCACCCGTCCTCACACTCTGGTCAAATGTTTGTTTATTCTCGATTAGCTGTAGATTATAGGGGAACCTCAGCTTGGGGTTGCCTTCTACTTGAATAGGACGACGAGGAAATCTGGAGGCCAAGTTTGAGCTGCATCATCTAACCCAGTCTCTTGATTCTCTAGCTGTGTATCTGGCTTCTCTTTGCTTCTCCTCAGATTCTTAGAATTTCTTACATCCAGCCATCCTGCCATATCCCCCTCCTCTGTTGGCTTCCTGATCCAAGCTCATCTGTCTGTCCACCTGGCCCTGACTCATTCCTTAGCCTGACCTTGCTGCCTACATTTGCTTTGACTGCCCTATCCATTTCCTCAGCCTAATTCTTAATTCCTGGCTCCCACCTCCTCATCCAAACTTGGCTAAATCCACTTTGGAAAACCAAGGCGAATGGAACTGCCTGGGAAGAATTTGGAGAATCCACAGCTCTGCCCTTTCTTCATTCTTGAGAGCCTGGCTGGCAGCTGAGGGCACATGTGGGGGGAAGTGTGTGTGTGTGTGTGTGTGTGTGTGTGTGTGTGTTGGGAGAAGAGGGCACAGCTGTCTTGGACTGTGTCATTTTCCCTGGGAATGCTAATGTGTATTTTTGATATCCTGGTATAGTCTTTCTTTTATTTGTTCTTCCGTGTCTCTTAGAAACTGTTCTAAAATTTAAAACCCAGAGGCATCTTTCCAACTTGCGTGAGCTGTATTTTGACCTCTTAAGAGGCTGTTGCCAGACTTTAGCTCCTGGTGATTTTACATGAAGTGACATCTGATTCGCTTTTAGACTGCATTCCACACCAATCTGCCCAGCCCTGCAGTTTATGGGCTCACTCCTGCTGTCTTTCAACATATGGAGCACTATTAGATAGTGTGAGTTTGAGTCTTGTCAGGGAGGCTGATTAAGCCACAGTCAGGGACATCAGTCCTATGTGTGAAATGTACCAGGCCTTGCTGAACAGCTCTGGGAGTGGCTGGAGGTGGTTGGTGCTTCTCTGTTGGGGGACAGGGAGCTTGCTAACAAAGCAAACACATTTTTTTCTATCACGGGCTAGGTCTATGGTGGTAACATTTGGCACGTTGAGTAACAGGGAACATAGATAACTGTGAACAGATGGGCAACTATTAAAAGATTTGAGCGGCTTTTATCATTTCTCAATTGGCCTTCACCTACCTACAGGATACCCAGTTCCCTTGTAAGATTACGTAAAGAATTCAATTAAATTTCTTCTTCCTTTTTTTTTTTTTTTCAATTGCGATGGAAGCAAAAGCTCTGACGTTAAGAGGAAAAGAATAGATGAGAAACTTCTAATTTTGAATCCCCTTGGGATTAGCTGCTGATTTCAGCTGCGCAGAGAACACTGCCCCATATTTTGAAAGAATAGCTGCTGGCAGTTTCAGAGGAGATGACTTTCCAAAATAGACAGTGAACTCCCCCATCCGTATCTGGTGACCATCTGACATTTGGACACAGAAGTACAGAGCCATCCACATGTCTTGATATGTATAACCTTGCTTTTAAAAATGGCAATGGCAAGTCATTATTATGCTTAAGCTCAAAACTAGCGGAATACAAAATACAAAAGAGAAATGCATTACCTTGTTCCCAGCAGCAACAGAAAATATTTACACACCTTAGAGCAATAAAATTTCTCCATACTCTGGGGCAGTGTTGTCTCTGGTGCAGGAGCATGCGAGTCCTCTTTGGCTCAGAATGATACCAGGAAAGTTCATAAGAGTGAGAAGGACTCTGGACACTGATTAAGATGAGGCATGTTTCCCTCTCTGGAGCAGCAGCCTGATTTGGCCCAAACCAGTCATAGGTTGGTATGGTCAGAGTTATGGTACCTGTACACTGGATCTCATGAACCTGGCCAAATTCGATTGGGTTCCATTCATCAGAGGTGGCCTTAATAACATTACAATCGAGGGCCAATAATTTTAAAGTACTTGTCCTCAAGCTACTCAGTGTAGCTATATATAATAAAATCTGTTTGGAAGCAGGAAGGATAGATACCCAGCCCCACTTCTATTCTCAGTCCCTTAGCTTCAAAACCCATTTATCCCAGCCAAGAGTGCTGGGTAAATGAAGATCCCTGTGTCCAAAAACAACCCCGCCTAAGACTAAATTTTTTCTAGAAAGATCTAGCAGCAAAGGGAAATAACCATTTTTATTATTTTAAATTAAAACTTGCACCGTTCAGAAGAATTGTAATTTAAAATAATTCATCAACAAAAATGCTGGAACAAATTATAATAAGTAGAAGACAGCTCTTGGAGGGGCTGGTCTCTGTTGCCTGCTAAATGATGCAGTTTGATAAACTCATATATCTGTGCTAGGCTCTTTGGTTTAAGGTAATTGAGTAAACAAGAATTATCATTGGGTTTAGTGTCCCCTGGAGAATGATACTTTAACAGAAAGAATTATTGGAAATAGTTAAAATGTGCTGTCACCATTTAGCAGAAACGTTGGTAATATATGTTCAGAGGCTTTTAAGTAAATACTATGTATAAATTGTATCATAGAACAAAGAAGCATCCAAGGAGACACTTGATCATGGTGTAAAGAGAATGAATATTTGTGTATTGCAATATGAGGCTTGTAAACATCACTGAAGTGAATAGAAAATAAGCTCAATATAATTTGTTATTTTTTTTCTGCCCCAAGTTTTATGGGTTTTTGTTTTGCATTTCACCTATTTTCCTGACATGTAGAAGTGCTCTCTAGGTAATTAAAGCCGTAGCCATTCTGAATAATTTCTGTTTTCCTTCCTGCTGATGGTAAGTTTAATGGTGTCAGCTTGCTAATCCTTCCTGATGCTCACATGGCCTCCATTTGTGCCGGTGTTTTCCTAGGATGGCAGAGATGCAGGGTCTTATGGAAAGACTGGAGCAGGCCGTCGGTCGACTGGAGTCGCTGTCTGCAGGGTTACACCGGCCTCCTGGGGACTGTGGGGAAATTAACGGTGTCAGCGGAGGTAGGGCCACCAACTGTTGTCATTACTGATCTCTATGTGGGTCAATTAATTTTGTACCCATCATATAGTTCTCATGAAATATTTCTGTCAACTTTAACTCCCCTACTCCTTCCTTTATATGTGACCGTGACATTAACCAGATGCAAGCGATCCCTGAAAAAGAGAAAGAGAAAAAGAAAAAAGTCTCAACCTACAAGCCACAAAAATTTCCTGTATCTGCGCATGTTAAGAGCATAATCCATGAGCCAAATGTCATTATTCTTTCGTTTTAATGTTTATGCTGCTCTTCCACACTCAGTGACTAAATATATTATCTAAGTAATTATCAAAAAGAAACTAATGTTCCTTATTAGAATGTAAATTGGAAGGAATTATCATTCTGCACATTTTAATTTTAAAGAGAACAAGTCATTAAATTTAAGAACTGCAGTTTTAAAGGAAGAGAGTCTGATGTGAAGCCAAATATTACTTCGATGTAACATGACCACATCACATTGTTTTACTTTTGCTTATTCCTTACCAAACACGTTTTTTAAATTATATGCTAATACCACAATTTTTAAAAAAGATTTTAAAAATTATGTGATCAGACTTATAAAAAGTTAACTACTTCTTTAAAAAAAAATACCATGCACAGCCAGCTCTCTAAGTTATCTACAGTAATTTTTCCAACTTCTTCTTCGCTAAGGTTGCAGATTTAGCAAATAAAAATACAGGATATCCAGTTAAATTTGCATTTCAGATAAATTACACTCTTTTTTTTCTTTTTGATTAGAAGTGTGTTCCAAATACTGCGTGGGATATACTGCACGATACACACTTATTCAGAAATTTATTCACAATTTATTTGAAATTTAAATTTAACCGGGCGATCTGTATTTAATTTGTCAACTCTATTCTTGTCTCACACACATTTCCTCCTTATCTGACCCATTTTGAATTTTGTCAGGCTTTTGGGGCTTGAGAAAAGCCTTGGGGAAGAGGGGGCTTCAAAAAAAGCTTTCACCAGGCAAGAGCCACATTGGTGATTCTAGAATTTCAGGCGTATTTGGAGCTGTGCCTTGTATTACGTGCCCTGGGACAAAAATTACTGTGTGAGCACAAATGCACAGGCTGGTTTTTTTTTTTCTCCCCCCACTCCGAACATAATGCTTTGAATGAATTGAAAGGGGGTGTTGTTTAAAGGAAAGCTGCCAGGGGCCTGTAAATTTTTTCCGCATCAAATGAGACATATCTATGATTTCATTTTAAGCTTCTTTTTGTTAACTATGGAGTTGGTATATGAGATTCAGTAGACTTTATTTGTAAGAAAATATTTTCATGTTCTCTTTAGTAACTTTGTTTCCTTATGCCTTTGGCATCAGGTGATCAAAAGACATTTCTCTGAGATTGCTGCCCACAAATATAAAGCCTGTGAATACATAAAGTTAAAATCCAACTCCCAGGAGACTGTGTAGTGTTGCTGAGTAAAAGGAAAAAAAAAAAACTCCAATAATTTGAACCTCACTTACACAAAGAGGTAAAGACACTTTGTACTTTCTTCAAAAAAAAAAAAAGAAAATTAATAAGCTAAGCAAAATTGGAAGGCATATAATTAAATTAGTTAAGTATTTAAACATATATTTTCTAATATAACAAATAATTTCAAACCAGTTATTAAAGTAAGTTATCTTAAAACAGCTTAGCCAGCAATTTATTATCCTATTGATAATATGAAATGAAGAAGGATAATTAGTAAAATGTCTGAATGGTATTCATCCTAAAACCTTTTACTTATCCTAAACAACATCACTTCCGTTTCTTCTTAGTCAGTTTTGGTGATTTCCTAAATTCTATTTTTAACAAATCCTTAAGGACAACCTCTCACCTTAAATGTAAACATCACCATTACAATGATGTTGTAACTAAAGTTAATTTTTTTTTAATTTAAAAAGAAACTTTTAGAAGGAACCCAATCCATTACAAATCCATAGTATGCACAGATCAAAGAACTGCCTTATGAGACTGTTGTTATGATGTGTTTTATAATGTGTTTTTCCCCCACCCTGACAACCAGGTGAGTTTGACTCAACAGTTGAAGAAATATTTTCATGCCTGCCAGTTGACAAGCACTATGACAGGTGCAGGGGAATCTATGATGAATTATACAGAGTCCTAATCCTCCAGAATCTTTGGTCTCAATTCATTACTATTCAGGGCCTCAAATGCTTTGACTAAGAGTTGCCCAAAGGATGCAGGCTGGGGAGGAAGACAAGTCATTAAAGGCTGCCCGGAGGAGGTGTGAGTAGAGCTGAGTGATGAAAGGCAACTGATATTCCCTTTTATCATTGTCCATTCTGCTATGTAGAGGCCTCCATCACATTTGAAGAGCTTTCTCCCACTTTAAACACCCAGCAGAGACCTCTCAGACCTCTCCCATGGCAACAAGCAGGTTTATCTGTTTCCAAATGGATCCATAAGGAATCTTTGGGTTTACACCCCTTTTATGTTATAGGAGTTGGTACATACAGCATTTTGAACTTTAGGATAAGTCAGCTTCAATATCCTGCTTAGAAGTTAGACCGTAGGTGCAGAGAACTGTAAACAACTGTTTCTATCACTCTTTTGGCCTGTGGATATGGGCAAGTGGGAACCAGGGAAGAAGAAGGAAGCTTTATCCTATGCATTTATGAGCATGGATATTCCTGTCCAGTATAAGAAAGGGACTCCTAAGTTTGGGTTTGGATTTTAATAGCCTGTACTGCTGAATTTCTCAATATTATCTTTCTCAGTATTAGGGATATGCAATCAGGGACTTAGACAAAAAAATTTTTTGTTAATTAAAAAGCAGGGAAAGAAATGCAGAGCACACCAGGTTGGGCCATTGTCAATGCAGCTTTTATAGTAATTTGGCAGATCAACATTCACTATGGATTAGCTCACCAGGCATTTTTGTGCCCACCTTTGCTGTCTGTCCCTCCCCTTGGGAAGTGAAGAAGGAGCAAAATGTGTGAAATCAGCTTACTTGCCCAGACTTCATCATTACCTTTTAATTGTCCTGAATAATCTTGGTAACTATTTGCAAGGTGATTATAGCACCTGCACAGGTCGGTATAGAAGAACGTACACTGGCTTTGGATTCATAAGGCGTGTTCAGTTTTTGGATCTGCCGCTTGTTTGGTATAGAGCTTTTAACAAGTCGTGTTCTGTTTGCATCTTCATTTCCTCATCAGTCAAAGTGTGACAGTGCTACTTACCTCATAGGTTTGGGGGAGAATCAAATGAAATTATGTAGGTGAAAGTGCTTACTCTGAAGGATGAAAAATAGGAAAACACTGTTTTCTTGAGCCATTGAGAAGTGTTTAATAAGTACATATTGGGTGAATGAATGACTTAGTGAATAGGAAGAGAATGATATGAATGACATTAAACTTCCATACTACTTATGGCAAAGCAGTACCAGCTTTTCACTAAACTACCGGGGAATAACAGAATGTTCTTCTTCCAAAGGTGTGGCACCCTCGGTGGAGGCCTTTGATAAGCTGATGAACAGCATGGTGGCTGAGTTTTTAAAGAAGAGTAGGATCCTGGCTGGTGACGTTGAAACTCATGTGAGTACTTTCCTCCCCCATTGTCTGTGGAAAAGATGACTGCTATTAAAATTTTTTTAAAATAATGATCATAACAAGGGTTGGTGAGGGAATGGAGAGATTGGGACCCTTGTGCACTGCTGGTGGGAATGTAAAAGGTGCAGCCAGCGTGGAAAAGAATATGGCGATTCTATAAAAAATTAAACATGGACCTATCATATGGTCCATCAAGTTTACTTCTGGATATATACCCAAAAGAATTGAAAGCAAGATCTCAAAGAGATATTTGTATACCCATGTTCATAGTAGCATTATTCGCAATAGCTGAAAGGTGGAAGCCACCCAAGTTTCTGTTGACAGATGAATGGATCAACAAAATGTGGTTTGTACATACAAAGGAATATTATTCAGCCATAAAAAAGGAAATTCTGACACATAGGAAAACATGGATGAACCTTGAGGACATTGTGCTAAGTAAATTAAGCCAGTCACAAAAAGATGCTGTATGATCTCATTTATCTGAGGCATCAAGAGCAGTCAAACTCATAGAAACAGAAAGTAGAAGGGTGCTTGCCAGGGCCTAGGGAGAGGGAGAAAAATGGGAACTTGTTTAACAGGTATAGAGTTTTAGTTTTTCGATGCAAACTAAACTCCAGAAAGAATTCTGGGGATCTGATGCACAGCAGTGTGAATATGCCTGACACCACTGAACTGTACACTTAAAAACGGTTAATATGGTACATTTTATGTTGTGTGTATTTTACCACAATTTTTTTAAAAAGTGCAGCCTGAGGAAAAACAAAGTCATAGAATTCGATAATCTCTGGATTGGTAGAGACTTTTAATGATATCTAGGCCAGCCTCCCAGTTTTAGACACCTTTTATGCATTTAAAAATGTTTAGGGGCTTCCCTGGTGGCGCAGTGGTTGAGAGTCCGCCTGCCGATGCAGGGGACACGGGTTCATGCCCCGGTCCGGGAAGATCCCACATGCCGCGGAGCGGCTGGGCCAGTGAGCCATGGCCGCTGAGCCTGCGCGTCCGGAGCCTGTGCTCCGCAACGGGAGAGGCCACAACAGTGAGGCCCGCGTACCGAAAAAAAAAAAAAAAAAAAAAATGTTTAGCATCCTCCCTGAGGCTAGTTGTTATTTGCATGCATTTTATGAAAATCTAAAGTAAAAGCCAAACCAATTAAAAACCTAAAAGAGATTTATGACCAGGTTTTTCTTATTTATTTACCTTTGTTTCTTGCAAAGGATTGAATTCCACATCCATCTGCTTGTAGATTTCTCAGCAATGAGAGAGTCCCAGCAAAATCATTTTCAGTATAGACTCACGGAAAATCTGATTCTTGAATAAAGTTGTGGTTTGTGGTTAAAAACAAACAAACAAACAACAACAAAAACTTATAAAGGGATTCTCCTTCCCCAATTAGACTTTATATGCAACACTCAACACCAGTCTTCCAGGGGATCTGGTGACTCAGGTTATACCATTGGTTCCAGATTTGTAATTAAATAGGTGCTTATCTCATCACATTTGCAATGTGTTTGTTCACCACATCTAAGAAAAATGAAGATTCTTCTCATGGCCTCCATTTGTATTAAACATACCTGCTGAAATACTCATTGGCAAAAGAGAGGAAGCGCTGATATACAGGAGTTCTAGAAAAGTCTGTGTAGTAAGACACATTCACTTCTAATGTATCACAGAGCTCTAGAATTGCTCTGGTCTATTCCTGAGCTTGATGTTTTTGTTTACAGAAACCTGGTCTGTCGTCGTAAGGTAGTGGCTGAGCTTCTTATACTGAGTCATGATAGTACCTGCAAGCTAACATATAAAATGGAGTATTACCCCCAGTACACTAAATGAGATTCTTGAATGATTAAAGAACAGTTTACTCTCTTGAACACTATTACAATAATTATTATATCACTATTATAACCATTAATATTGTCATTACGCTTCTGAGGTACACAGTACATTATAATTCTTATTAGTAATAGCTCACAAAATTCTATAATTTTTTTACTGGGGAATAATGAAGCCTGTAAATATGTATATTTAACTTTGCATTTAAAAAATTGTAGGGTTTGCATACTAAGTAAGTCTCTTTAAGTTACATAGTAAATGGTTCCTTTAAATTCCTTTTAGAACAAAGTGAGTTATAAATAAAGTGTAGCTTGATTTATATTAAGTTTTTTCTTCTCTCCACTCATTAGCCTGAGAACAGTATGACTCAAAGGAAGGAATATTCTCAATAATGAATATGTAATGCTCAAAGAAATTTATGTTTTTCACTAATTAGTTTTTTAAAAAGGAAGGAAGGAAGGTGGGGAAAGAAAGAAGGGAAGGAAGGAAAGAAAGAGAAGAGAAAGAGAGAAAAACACTTGTCATCCAAAAATGTAGACTCTGGTTCTACAACACAAAGAAAAGTACAGGCAGCTATCATCCATCTGCCCATTACTTTAATACATTAAACAAGTAGTTTATTTTTTCTCTCTTATAGAACCATGTGTCACTGACATTAAGCTTGCAGCTGCTGCCTCTCACATAAGCCAGAAGTGAGGGTTGAACTTTGTTCCAAGAACACACCTGTTGCCTAGGAAAAAAAAACCCCACATACCTGATTGTACAGTATGGAAATTTGAGAATGACACAAATGTGCATCATGTTAAATCCTGTCCCTCTGCTTAAAAGCTATTTCACAGATACTAATAATGAATAAGGGCAGCCGAACTATGATTTAACGTCTGTCTTGATGTGTTGGCTGCTGGTTGGGCCTTAATTTACTGAACACTCAATAGTCTATTGACAGAACAGACCACAAAAAAGGGGAACTAATAGCTACAATTAGGAAGCTCTGCTGAACCGAAGAACATAACAGGTTTAGAAAAGATTAGATCTTGTAAAGCCTTCTCGTATGCAACATAAACCGAAGGGCTTATTTAAATTACCCTCCAACCCAGGAACACTGACGCAGCTTGCGCCCTTTTTAAGAAATAATAAACAATGCATACTTTTATAATAGATGTTTAGGGTAAATATAGTCCTCAGTGTCAAAGGAAAGGATCCCCTAGAAACTGGGCCTACAGAATTCTAAGCCCTTGGTCAGCCATCATTTACCCTTAAATGGATGACTGTGTTTTTTTTGTTTTTTTTTTACAAAGCTGTCCTGTTGCTATTCGTGGTATATGGAACTAATCTTGGGTCTATTTCTAAATGATTTGACAATCATGAAACAACTGCAAATCATATAGCTCTTCCTAACTCAAGCCCTTTTTGGAGATTTATAGAATTTACATTTTAATGTTTGTAAATGTCTGGAACATTTATTTCTTATCATGATTAAAATTGATAAAAAACAAATATTCTTTTATTAATCAATAAAAATGAGAGAAACACATTTTTAACAAAAGGGCAATAAAATTCAACGAAAAAGTATAACACGCTACACATGGTAGGGTTAAATCGCACCGCACAATATTATGTCCTTGAGTTCCTGGACTTTATAAAGGATGAACCTATTTAGACAATTATTATAGCTGTACTTTTGATGGGTCGTGATTACTCTTCTAGATGTTCCTAGGATTTGTTATATACTTAAATCATCTACAAAATATCTTGTTCATTTTATGCCACGCTGGTTGGGTGACATGTCCAAAGGGTGGGAAAGTAAGAATGATCTCTTCTTGTTTGTATTTGGATTTTAGAGCTGGCTCTTACTTTTTATAGAATGACCTTAAACTAGTCCCTTACCCTTCTCAGTAATGAGACTGGACGACATCATTTCCAAGGGCTCTCAGAGCCCCTTTGAGTGACTCACCCGTTGTCTCATGTAAAAAGCATGAGGGAGTTACTCAGTTGCCAGATGAAGAGCTTGAGATAGAACAGCATCATCACCATTAAAAAAAAAAATCCTGAGCCATGCCAGGGAAGGTACCTCAATCATCTGAACTTGCAAGACAAGCCGAAGGAAACATGTCAGAAAAAGGATACACAGAACACTAAGGACAACATATCATCCTGCTTTATGATGATATAGAAAAAAATCAGACTCCTTCGTTTAAAAAGACCTTGCGGCCTCCATGAGTCTGTCCTTCTTGGTCTTACAGGTTGTCACTTCTTCCTTTACGTGGACCTATCTCTAGAATAAATAATGAAAAAATGTCTACATATATATTTTACTATTTGTATCCATATTCTTCCTTGATTTTAGAAAACTTTTGTGGGTAATTTGTACTCACTTAAAAAATGACCATTTGCATTTTTGGTGCTTTATAATCTGGGTCTATATAGAAACCCTCCTGTCCCCACCAAAAAAATGATCAGAAGCACAAGTTTGGAGTTGACTCAGTGAAACAGCCCATTCCGTACAGATCCTCCTCACTGTCCTGCTTGCCTTTGGCCAAGTTGGTCCTCCCATTAACGAGTTTCTTGCTAATAGCTTTAATCTGAACATTTATTTTTATTATAATTAGACATGAATACTTTGGCAATCTCAAGTCCAAAGGATCTGTACATCTTTCACATTCTCCAAATGGCAGAGACAAAAAAAAAATGACTTGTACAAAGAATTCTGCATCTAGATTTCATGAAACAGGCTTTATATCAGGGATCTTGCATCTTACAGTCTTGGCCAGTTATGTTAGTCAGGATTATTAGAGAAGGAAATACCTTATAAATCATCCATTCCAATATACATCCTCATTTTTTTCTTTTTTTAAAATTTATTATTATTTTTGGCTGCATTGGGTCTTCGTTCCTGCGTGCGGGCTTTCTCTAGTTGTGGCGAGCAGGGGCTACTCTTCGTTGCGGTGCACGGGCTTCTCATTGCGGTGGCTTCTCTGGTTGCGGAGCACGGGCTCTAGGCACACGGGCTCAGTAGCACTTGGGCTTAGTTGCTCCGCAGCATGTGGGATCTTCCTGGACCAGCGCTCGAACCCGTGTCCCTTGCGTTGACAGGCAGATTCTTAACCACTGCTCCACCAGGGAAGCCCCTCTTTTTCTTTCTTTGTCGTTCTGCCGTCCTTACTCTCTCCCTCCCTCTCATCCTCCTTCCTTCCTTCCCTACCTTCTTTTCTTCGTTTCTCTTTTTTTTTTTTTTTTTGCGGTACGCAGGCCTCTCGCTGCTGTGGCCTTTCCCATTGCGGAGCACAGGCTCCGGACGCGCAGGCTCAGCGGCCATGGCTCACGGGCCCAGCCACTCCGCGGCACGTGGGATCTTCCTGGACCAGGGCACGAACCCGCATCCCCTGCATCGGCAGGCAGACTCTCAACCACTGCGCCACCAGGGAAGCCCCGTTTCTCTTTTTCTCTTTCTTTCTTCTTTTTCTCTTTCTTTCTTCAGAGAAGGAAACTACAACTTAGCGAGGTAGGAGATGTAGATGATGTGTCGAATGCAGCACCACGACCCTATGGCAGAGCCAGAAATCTGGTCTCCAAAGTCTCCATCCATGGTTTGGGAGATGCCAGGCTTAAACCCCCTGGGCTGCTATCTTCCACTGCCTTTGTAGGCACCTGGATCGCTAGTGAGAAGCAATAGCACTTATCTGCCACCTCTTCCTGCCCTCTGCACTCTACAGCTATTACAGTTTGCCCTACCGAATTTCCACAATATATGGAAAGGTCATGACGAAGGTGGGCTCAGGTACAACGGGTGAGGAGAGGGTGGAACATCAGTGTGACTCATGTCTTTCATGTGTCTCCTCAGAGTAGCACTGAGTGAGGTGACAGGGAGAACAGTGACCTCCAGGATGGATGAACTGTGTCCCTTGTGGGTCTTCGCTTCTCCCCCATCACACTAGCCTTGTCTCAGCCTGGTCATCACTCACTCTGCTGTTGACACCAAATTTGCAGAATTCAGAAAGGTCACAGATAGATCCAGCTCTGTTATTATTTCTTCCCAAGAAGGCGGGGAATTTTTATTCTCAGCATTGAACACACATTTTGCTATCCTACATATGCGTTGACTCACAGCCTATTCCTATTAAGTCACCAGCCTTAGTCGGACATCCCTGTGACTGCTTTTTAACTCAAGGATGTTTGCGTTTAGAACATCTGATCCCTGTCTCTTTCCTTGAAAATTCTAGTTTCATAGCACATTCAGAGCCGTGGAGAGGCTCTAAATAAGGAACTGGACTTGGAATCTAAGCATCTCTTGAAGGGCCACAGGCATCACTAACCTCCAGGATCTCCCTGTTTACTCCACCAGAAATAAAATACGTTACCAGAGTATTTTGCTGAAACAATGAACTAGGTTCCATGAATCTCTCAGGTTAAGATGAGATCTGTGCTTTTCTTTTTGCTTCTTAAAGGAAACCTTCTAAGAAAGCCTGTGGAATGCCTGTCCTGATTATCCTCTTCTGTTCTGTGTTCACTGGCATTAGCGAAACTTCAGAAGAGCCAAAATATACAGGGATGTGTTCTGAGCGTGCTCAGGCTGCTGTGGTTGGGGGTGAGCTATGTCACCCACCAGCTGGGCCCTCTGGGCCTACACCTGGGGATAGGTGATTGGGTCTCACGAGAATGGTGTTGCTCTACGTAAAAGCATAGCAAGAATCTGCAACTTAGTCTGTGTCAGGACTTCCTGAGGGTGACCAGCAACTGTCCTCCAAACATTTTTCCCCTCAGTAATACCCTTTCAGAAGATTGTTTCCCACATCAGAATTTAATCATGTTACCTAGTACTGCAAAATAGAGGCCCCTTTCCTTTTTTTTTGCCTTTTCCTTTTTTTTCCCCCTGTATTTCCTTCTTTCTAAAACTATGCCAATAATGGGAACATTTGCTGTTGTTTTCTTTCTAGACTTCAGGATAGTTGAATTGTTTGCCTGGAGGCTGCTTCAGCATCTAAAAATTAATACTTTGTCTAAAAGTAATGACCTGATTTCATTTAGATTATCTTGTTATTTCTATTCAAGCAACCATCCCCACAGAACACACCACACGCACAGACATGCCCACACACACATGTATATCCACTATTCACCTAAGAATTTGTTATAATTCTGTATTAACTACACATAAGAAAAAACAGTCTTGGTCAAATATATGGGTGCTCTGACCCAAGAGTCACTCTAACTGCAGGATATGTGTTTTCAGATTTCTTAGTGTGCATGAGGCAAGTACAAAACATGCTTTTTTACCATTAGTATGTTTTTCCCTTTCCAGTTGTATTTAGATTATGGTTTAACATGGTAAGTTTTAAAATATAACAGTTTATACATTCTATAGCTCATTACCAGCCAATTCTTTTTAATATATCAAGTATAAGATGTTTTGGTGATGTAAAAAAAACAAACGGTATTCAGTGAATTAATAATTTATCACTTATATGTGTTTGCAATAGAAATCCTTTCCCTTTCAGAAAACGCTTTGCAAAATAAATATTTTAAATGGCAAGGTACTGGGAATGCTGATAGTTGACTTGCAATTGCTTTGATTAAACAGCTTAATATACAGAATAGGTGGTCTGATTTATCCCTTTGGGCCCACCTGTTGAGTGTTGGGATCTATTTCAAGGTTCCAGAAATATGCTGTTTTCCTCTTGCCCTCTCAGTGTCTAGCATAGTAGGTGGTTAATAAATTTTTGCTAAATGAATGATTGAAAATGAATCAAATCCTTAACAAATTATTGAATCAATGAATAGATGAATGTACTGTGGCTGGCAATTTGGATCAAGCAATATCCCAGATGAGGAGTTAAAAGAAAATCAAGGCCGGGTTTTATGTCCTGAATTAGCAAGTGAAATATTGGAGAAACATAGATTCTATAGATTTTTGTTTATTGTGTGTGCACACGCACGCACACACACACACACACACACATCCTGGTTTTGTCGTAGCCCTGACAATGTATGTAGTACCCCCCTCATTCCCTTTATTCTCATTCCTCTTTTATAGTTGAGGAAAGTGAGCCATTGAAAGCCTAGAGCTCTAAGGCACCTTAAGAAAGCTAGATGAGAATTCATAAGTAATAGGAAAATCCATCAGTATAGTGACTTGTAGCCCAATAGAAATCTCATGAGTGCTATGTGTGACAGGATATTTTTGTGAACCTTACTGTAAGTATTTTAAACTGAAGGTCATATTTAGAAAAGAAATAGGATTTTGTTTGGTTTTTCTGTTTGCATTGGGTTTGGGCATGTTGCTTTCCCCTTCAATCATTAACATTAAAATGATAGCCATCAGGCAAGAAATAACTTTGGAGTCTAAAAAGAAAATTGAATTTTTGTCCAGGACTTCTTGGCATATTTCCAATAACCAGCTCTCCCTGGTTTCAAGAGTCTTTAGTTTTATTAATATAATTTTAAATATCTGAGTGAAAAGTGAAAA
Organism: Delphinapterus leucas; assembly: GCF_059928025.1. Lineage (NCBI taxonomy): Eukaryota > Metazoa > Chordata > Mammalia > Artiodactyla > Monodontidae > Delphinapterus > Delphinapterus leucas. The sequence continues at coordinate 13,460,563 of NC_143138.1, forward strand.
ATTCAGTAGATTGTCTCAATATGTCCAGTTCAGACAGTCCCAAATTTTAAATGGGGACTCCCACCCCAAAGTTCATCTGCAAGTTAGTTCTTAGAAACTTGGAAGACACTTGCCCACAGACTTAATGTAAGGGATGGGTGGTTCGTTTTCTATGCAGAGATGCAGAAGAGTATTACTCCGTGTGTAGCACACAGACCACCACCATCTGCAAATTCTGCTAATGGTCTGCTATGAGATGAGTACAAAAATTGTGAGTAAGACGTTGAACACTTCTATAACAATCCAACAGAGTAATTTTAAGGCTGCTAAGTCTGGTAGTTTAAAAGACTTGGACTTATGCTTTGTGTGTCTGGTTTTTATTCATTTTTCTAGTAAGGTTCTTTTATTTATTTTACAAAACTATCACTCCGTGACAGATGAGAAATTAAAAAGAAAATCTTCACCGAAGGTTTTTGGAGTAGCACTAGGTAATGCAAAATGTTAGGAAAAACTCTTCCCCTATGCTTTTAGTTAAATGAAGCAGGAAAACAATCACATTAAATGAAAAGCAGTCGTTTGTTATGAATGCTGATACCTAGGCGAGTGTGAATTTAATTAGAGAAGGACTTAGAACTAGATAGGGATTTCTATGCAGGTGATGCGTACTTTCAGCTGATGTTGGGCCTGGTTCCTTCTTCCTTTCTCTGCCAAGCACAGAATTTTTCTTTTTCTTTATATGAGTGTATAATTACTCTCCTTTGATTATAAGAATAACGTTGGAATTGACAAATGGGACCCAAAAAAGGCAGGAAAAGAGATTTTCTAAGGATAGTGGAGCAGGAATTGAAAGGAAGGTGAAAAGAGGTGATATATACACTTAAGAAAGATTTGCCTTGTTGAAAATAAAGTCTGGAAGGATACTTCTTGAATTTTTAGGGGGTAAACTTACCAAAAGCTTTTACTTCCTAAACATCCATGTCTTTTGAACTTTTTATAACAAGCATGTATAAACTGTTTTCATCAGAAGAAGGGGAAAGGAATATTTGGTATTTTAAGAAAAAAATCTTGGAATCGAGGTATTGCCTGGAAGGGATTTCACTGAGCAGCAAAAGACAAGTGAGAAAATGTGGGCACCAAATGGTGTTAATCCCACACAGCTTGGCTGCAGGGTGACCTCGTGGTCAGGAGTCCAAGATGCCTGGGAATCCATAGGGATTCTGGGAACCAGCGTTCAGCAAGGACTTTCCTAGGTTGAGTGTTCATAGTGAGATCTTAGTGTAGATGGACTGATGTCGGGTCTATATGGTTGACAAATGAACAAAATCTGATTTGTAGCTAAATTTTATAGTCACTAGAGATGACTTCATTTCCCTGCCTTATTTAAGTTTTCTATGTTAGTGACAGAGGCAATTGTAAAGAAGGGGAAAGAGAACTAGCATTTATTGAGGACCTGGTATGTTAGGCACTTCGTGTAGCTGCCAGCAGACATTGCTTTACTTGATCACTAGGAGAACCTGTTAAGGTATGTAAATTCGAGACAAAGAAGCCCAGTCTCAGTAAGGTTGGGTAACTTGCTTATAGCCATGCATTTAGCAATGAGCAGCATTGGATTCTGTCTAAGGCCTATCTGAAGATTTAAGCTCACAGTTTCTCTGCTCTACCACACTGCTTTCCAATAATTTCAGTCATTCATTATATAGCGGTAGTTACTGAGCTTCTGGTGTAATAAAGGCCCTTCTACATCTGCACCCAGTGGCCTAGTCTTCAAGAGCCTATTACCTACTTGGAGACCCAAGGCATATACATAGGCATGAAAGTTAAATAAGAGTATGGCTTAAATAATACAGAATGAAAGGACAATGCTTAGCATTACAGTGCATTCTAGAATAAGGAGTACTTGTTGCCTCTAATTTTTCTGATTCATTAGAGCAGCCAAGTATCCTTTACTTGTATAGACCCAAAATTCATCAACCGTGAAGCAGTTCTGGCTTCCTGAGTCAAAAGATTTAGTTTAAACATGTTGATAAAATGCTTTAGATTCCTTAAATGTTAGAAAAGCAAGTTAGAGAATTCAAAGAAGGGCCAATCTGCCAAGTGTTTTGTAGCTACACAGTGACTGAATTTGAAGATGAAGTTTATTTCAGAGAATAGTTTTGTTCAGATTACAAACTTGTAACAATATTCTACCTGTAAGAAAAGCAAACAGATTTAAATATACAATAGTGTTTTCTTTTTTTTTTTTCCTAGTCCGATGCCTTAAGAAATACTCACTGTTTTATTTATTTATTTGGCCGCATCGGGTCTTCGTTGTGGCATGCGGGCTTCTCTCTAATTATGGCATGTGGGTTTTCTCTCTCTAGGTGTGGCGTGTGGGCTGTGTAGTTTGCGGCACACAGCCTCTCTAGTTGAGGCACCCAGGCTCAGTAGTTGTGGTATGCGGGCTTAGTTGCCCTGCAGCATGTGGGATCTTAGTTCCCCGACCAGGGATCGAACCTGCATCCCCTGCATTGGAAGGGGGATTCTTCAGCACTGGACCACCAGGGAAGTCCCAAGAAATACTCACTGGTTTTAATTATTTCAAATATTTCATTTTTTAAAATATAATTTACAATTAATTATTTAGAAAAGTTCTGTGTTGGGTTTTTTAAATTACACTGATTGGTTTTATATTATAGATTTTGACAACTTTCTACACATTCTATTTTTGTGGCCTGCTTGTTTAACTTAGACCCTGTGCTCTGGGGCTCTTTCCATGTCAGTAAGTTGAGGTCTATACTATCACTTTTTAGTGACTACATAGTATTTCATTGTATGGTTACACTATAATTGATGTAAACAATCAAAATTGTACGTAGGGGAAATAATACGTACAAGAATGCAGAGCCCAAACGTGGGTGAGATGAGTGAGGTCCTAGGGTGTGACTCTGAGAGGGCGCACACCTGGGCTCCCCACCAGCCTCACCTGGTCCTTTCCCTGCAAGGATGGTCATCTAGTGGTATTTATAATCATTTAAAAAATTAGTGATGTTTGACTTATTTTCAGTTTTTCCCCTATTAGAAGTGAAATTACAGTGCATGTCCTTGTACAAATGCTATTTTATAATTGTACAATTATTTCTCAAGGAAAATTCCAAGCATTGGAAGTGATAGGTCAATGGTAAATGCTCCCTAATATTTATCGTCCCCCCTGCCCTTCCTCCCCACCACACACATTGTACTGATTCATACCCTCAGTGTCTAAAAGTACTTTAGGCTGTTTGGTGATAATTACAAACTAGGAAAATAAGAATTTTAGGGACACAATGCATGATTTGAATGCACATTATTATTCATGGAATCAATTTTTTCAAAATACTTTGCCCTCCATTGCACAAACAAGAAGATAAAAAACAAAGCTATATGTCCTCCTATAAAACATTCTTTTTGCAAAAGAAGACCATTTATCAGTTCTACCTTTTATCTATTTGACATGCCAGGAAAATTGTTTAAATTGCTTCTTTGGGGCTGGATGTGACATGTTCTGGATGGGGTTGGTTGGGTGTTAACTTTAATGGTAACTGATAATGCAGCTGAGCTGTATAATAGACAGTCTCAGGCATGGATATAGAAAGGACACATTGGAGCTGTTCCTTAGTGTCAGAACTGTGCACCGTGGCTGATGCAAATACTTATGTGAGCTGGAGGTTGTCAAGGCAACAGTTCTATTAATGAAGAATGAACCTCTTTTATTATCAGTGCCTGGATGATTATTTTTTTTTTAATAAAATGTGCCTAGTAGTCTCACATTGACATTTTCAATCTACCTACTCATCTTTCCTTTCTAGGCTGCAAAACTATTTAGCTCTATTCAGTAAGCATGCATCTTTTCTCTGCCAATGAAAGTGGAATCACTGAAAAAAAAAATAGTCAACTGTAAGGGCAGTAAAAATACTAATTTATAACAATTACCTAATATAAAATTATTGCCCTTTTGATATGTGCTTTGGCTAAGGCAGAGCCTGAAATTGACAGGGACTTGGTTGGTATGTGAGCAGGCCAGAGTCTTTAAATTCACGTCTTTATGATTTAATGGAGTACTGCCAACATATTTATAAGTAAGTGGAGTGTGGCATGACTGCTTCCTTCTCCTGGTCAGACTGTAAATTTAGACTCCATTTTATTGTGTGCACACTGGATACTTTAAAAAAAAAAAAAAAAGCTGTGGTTGAATTGTAGGCTTTAGGGAACGCTGTTGTCTTGAAGAGCCAGAGAGACATGTTAAGAGGAACGATGGTTAGAAATGTCTGGGTACCGAGCATTGTGCTTCCTGGGTTCTAGAGAGAAGGAAATCGTTTCTTTAAAAAAAAAAAAAAAACTTTTCCTTTTTTTATGAGACTACTTCTTGTGTTTTGTCAAACTAGCTAAATGGGAAAACTTACCTTTTCAATCATGGTTATCAGCAGTCCATTCCTTTCAAAATCAGATGTTTGTTGTCTGTTCCACACAACTGGTACCTTGTTGCTTGTTACAGTCACTAGTCGTTCTCTGGGTTCATGACTTGTTTCCCCTGATTTATACCTCGTAGCACCTAGCAACATAGTAGGTACTCAGAAATTACTTTCTGTTTATGAAATTAAATAATTCTTCTATTGTATTCAGTCATATCTTTTAAATAATTTTTTTCTTATAATAAAATTTAAATGTTTGATGTAGAAATTTTGACAAATAAATGTATGAAGAAGAAAATAGAAACCACTCATAATCCCACTACTCAGAGTTAACCACCATTGATATCATGGCATATTTATTTCTTCAGGACATTGTTCAAAGTCCTGTTTCCTCCTTGATAAGATAGAATCAACACTGATCTGTGCAGGTCATATGTATAAGGACAAGTGACACATGCCAAGAAGGGTACAGGTAGTCCAGGGGAGATATTAAGATGCAAATTGAAATTAAGGGGACAGTTGTAGTCCAAGCAAAACTTGGCCCTTTTCCAGTGTCACTGTGGCAATTTCAGGGTCAACAACAAGTAGCAGTCAATCTGATTTCTCATTTCTTAACTTCTATCTTTAGACTACATTACTGACAAAACAGATTTTGCCCTCAGAACAAGTGTTAGCACAAGCAGATATACAGTTTTCTTTGTTGATGGTAATCCTGGCTTGCTTCTTTGTGCCTTTTCCTATTGGCACATAGGGAAGAGAGAGCCGTTTCCCAAACTTATGCAAAATAGGCAAAAGTCCATGAGAACTAAAGATGTCATAGTGAAGAGACATTGTGTACTTGAATGTTTTATTCTTGGCAGTGATGGGCCAGTTTGGGTGTTGCTTTAGTCCCCTTACAAGCATCTCCAGATAAATATGATAAAAATAACAATAATAAGAACAGAGAATAAAGTCTCATGCACTGAGGATAAAAGCACCTTTAGAGAACTTTGCTATTTTTTTTTTTTTTTTTTTTGCGGTACACGGGCCTCTCACTGTTGTGGCCTCTCCCATTGCGGAGCACAGGCTCCGGACGCGCAGGCTCAGTGGCCATGGCTCACGGGCCCAGCCGCTCCGTGGCATGTGGGATCTTCCCGGACCGGGGCACGAACCTGCGTTGCCTGCATCGGCAGGCAGACTCTCAACCACTGCGCCACCAGGGAAGCCCTGGACAGTGTTTTTTATCGCTAGCATTTCTCTGGTACTTTCTTAGAATTTGTATCTCTCTGCTTATATTGCTCATCTGTTCATGCATGCTTTTTTTACTGTATAGCTGATTCACTTTGTTATAAAGCAGAAACTAACAAACCATTTTAAAGCAATTATACTCCAATGAAGATGTTAAAAATAAAAATAAATAAAATTACACTGGCCAAAATGAAAACAACAACAACAACAACACTGTAACAGAAATGAAGAATGGCTTTGATAGGCTTATTAGTAGACTGTACACAGCTGAGGAAAGAACCTCTGAATTAGAGGATATATTAATAGGATCTTCATAAACCAAAAAACAAAGACTGGGGAAGAAAACAGAACAGAATATCAAAGGACTGTGGGACAACTACAAAAGATGTAACATCTCTATAATGGGAATACTAGAGGAAAAGAAAGAGAGAGAGGAACAGAAGATATCGAAACAATAATAACTGAGAATTTTCCCCAAATTACTGTCAGACACCAAACCACAGATCCAGAAAGCTTAGAGAACACCAAGCAGCATAAATGCCAAAAAAACTACACCTCAGCATATCACTTTCAAATTACAGGAAATCACATTTTTCTCAAGCTCACATGCAACATTCACCAAGATAAATTACATTCTGTGATAAAACACACCTTAACAAATTTAAAAGAATAGAAATCATATAATATCTGCCCTCAGACCACAGTGGAATAAACTGAAAATCAGTAACAGAAAGGTAACTGGAAAATCCCCAGATATGTGGAAATTAAGCAACACACTTCTAAAGGACTCATAGGTCAAAGAAGAAATTTTAAAAATATTTTGAACTCAGGTATTAATTAGACTTATTGTGGTTATCATTTCACACTATATACAAATATTGAATTATTATGTCATACATCTGAAACTAATACAGTGTTACATGTCAATTATACCTCAATTAAAAAATATATTTTGAACTAAATAAAAGGGAAAATTTAGGGGATGCAGTGAAAGTGGTGTTAAAAAGGAAATTTGTAGTATTGAATGAATATATTAGAAACAAAGATCTAAAATCAATAATCTAAGTTCTCACCTTAGGAAACTAGAAAAAGAAGAAAAGAAGAAGAATTAGAGCAAAAATCAATGAAGTTGAAAACAGGAAATCAGTAGAGAAAAATCAACAAAATCAAAAGCTTGTTCTTTGAAAAGATCAATACAATTGATAAGCCTCTAGCCAGGCTAATAACAAAAAAAAGATAGAGGCGACATCACTACAGATACCATGGAAACTAAAAGGTTAATAAAAGAATACTATGAACAATTCTATGCCCACAAATTTGATAAGCTAGATGAAATAAACTGATTCCTTGAAAGGTGAATCTGCCAAAACTCACACAAGAAGAAACAAACAACCTGAATAGGCCTGTATCTATTTTAAAAATTGGATTAATAATGAATAACCTTCAAAAATAGAAAACACCAGGCCCAGATTTGTTCACTGGTGACTTTTATCAAACATTTAGGGAAGAAATTATACCAATTCTCTATAATCTCTTTCAGAGGATAGAAGCAGAGGGAATACTTTCTAAGTCATTCTATGAGGCTAGCATTACCCTAATACCAAAATAAAACAAAGACATAAGAAAACTACGGACCTGGGACTTCCCTGATGGCGCAGTGGTTAAGAATCTGCCTGCCAATACAGGGGACACAGGTTCGAGCCCTGGTCCGGTAAGATGCCATATGCTGGGGAGCAACTAAGCTTGTGTGCCACAACTACTGAACCTGCACTCTAGAGCCCACGAGCCACGACTACTGAGCCTGCGTGCCACAACTACTGAAGCCCTCATGCCTAAAGCCCACGCTCTGCAACAAGAGAAGCCCGTGCACCGCAATGAAGAGTAGCCCCCATTTGCCACAACTAGAGAAAGCCCGCATGCAGCAATGAGGACCAAATGCAGCCAAAAATAAATAAAATAAATACATTAAAAAGAAAAACTACAGACCTATATCTCTCATGAACATAGATGCAAAAATCTTCAACAAAGTATTAGTTAATTAAATCCAAAAAAGTATAAAAAGAATTATACACCATGATCAAATTGGGTTTATCCCAGGTATGCAAGATTAGTTCAATATTCAAAAATCAATTAATGTAATCTATCACATCAGCAGGCTAAAAAAGAACAATCATGTGATCGCGTCAATAGATGCAGAAAAAGTATTTGACAAAATCCAACACCCAGGGGCTTCCCTGGTGGCGCAGTGGTTGAGAATCTGCCTGCCGGTGCAGGGCACACGGGTTCGAGACCTGGTCCGGGAAGATCCCACATGCCATGGAGCAGCTAGGCCCGTGCGCAGTGGCTGCTGAGCCTGCACTCTGGAGCCCGTGAGCCACAACTGCTGAAGCCCGCATGCCCTGGAGCCCGAGCTCCACAGCGGGAGGGGCCACCGCAGTGAGAGGCCCACGCACCGCGGCGAGGAGTGGCCCCCGCTCGCAGCAAGTAGAGGAAGCCCGTGCGCAGCAACGAGGACCCAACACAGCCAATAAATAAATAAATAAATAATAAAATACATGAAAAAAAGTATAACTTAAAAAAAAAAAAATCCAACACCCATTCATGATAAAAACTCAGTAAACTAGGACTAGAGAGGAACTTTCTCAACTTATAAAGACTATCTGCAAGAAATCGACAGCTAACATCATACTTAATGGTGAGAAACTTGAAGCTTTCCCACTAAGATCAGGTACAAGGCGAGGATGTCCCCTCTCACCAATCCTAGAAATCTCTGCTAATGCACTTAGGCAAGAAAAGGAATTAAAATGCACACAGATAGGGAAGGAAGATATAAAACTGTCTTTTATCACAGATGACATGATCTTTGTCTATGTAGAAAATTCAAAAGAATTGAGAAGAAACTCCTGGAACTAATTAAGTGATTATAGCAAGCAGCATTTGTTAGATAATTCGTTAGAAATGTAAATACTTGGGCCCACCCAAACCTGCCGAATTTGAAACCCTGGGGCTGAGACATGACAATCTGTTTTAACAAACCCTCCAGGTGACTATAATGAAAACTCAAGGTTGAGAATTGCTGGTGTAAGTCTTCTTCATGGCCCTTTATATGTCAACACAGATGACTTCATAATCCAACTTTGTAGGGTCAGTGCTTATGTTTATGTCTACAAAATTAAGCATCTTCAATCTTGTTTTAAGCAAAATCGTGAAGTAGGTGAAACTTGTCTTTGGCATCCTATCACCTCTTTTTCTTAGCCCATTTTCCTGTCTTGCTTTCATCTATCAGGTCCCCTTTTACCTCTTCATTGGCTGAAACTCAAGGAACTTCTCCTTTAGGGTAGATTAGAGGGCCCTAAGGAATAAGATCTAAAAATAAAACATCTCTAATTGTAAAATGTGGGACATTGGCAGACTCACTGGGGGGGAATGTGAAGATGGCATTGACAGTGACCTTCCCAGGGCCCAAAAATTGCACCTGATGAGCAGATGCCCATTCCCCTGACCTTCAGTCAGAGGAAGAGGATCCCCTTCCCTTGGCTGTCTGGCTGTCAGGAAGAGGGCTGATGCAGTTTCAGAAGATCTGGAAATGCCTTCAGCACAGGCACCCTGGCTGGATGCTTCTTGCATTTCCTCTAAGTATTACCTGTACCCTTTCTCCCAGTTGCACCTGTTCATTTTGTCATCCACATGGTACTTTGTGGCCTGTAGCTTCCCAATGAAACAATGGAAAGCTTTGATGAATATTCAGAGATCAATTGAGCTTCCCCAGTGAGTCAGCTCTCTCCCAAGGGGATTAGATGGAAATAAGTCATATTAACTGGTGCCTGCTTGTCCCGAGGCTTGCTTTAAACTGATTACTGAAATTCATTCTCCTACTGTCTAGGACCACAGAACAAGATGGTCCACCAACCTACCTATCTAAGAACCCCAGTTGCCTAAGTGATAATTGCTAGAGTTCAAACAAAATGCACAGCCTTGCCTCTTACCCGAACTGTCCCTTTCCTCTCTGCACACACGTGCTCACAAGCAGATAGATGTGCATGTATACACACAAAGGTCACTGAGGCTCTCTGAGCCTGGCACATGTGTGATAAACTCAGCAAAAACCCTCAATTATTTGTTGTTACTGAAAATCCCTACGTTTGGCTTTTTCTTTCACAATGTTTTGAACTGCCTGAGTGAGCCAAATTCTCTCTTTCAAGTTATCAGAACTCAGCAGGTTCAGTGAAATTGCTCCTAAATAGGATGCTGTCTGGTTGAGGGGACTCATGGAACTTTCCAGAAGTAAGAAGCAGGTAGGTCAGAGTATTTCAAAGGTGGAATGAAAATCCTTTGAAACGTGGACTGATGAAGTTAAAAATGAATGTGGTTTAGAGTCTGCTAATCGTGCCCAGAGTTCCAGGGAGCTGAAAGAGGTACACAGCTGAATCCTCAGAAAGATTTGTCTATATAAGCAAAGCAGTAGGGAGAGTTGAAGCAGATAGCTAGATATTCAACCATTCTGTGCTCCAACCTCCACCCCTGTTGTTGAGTGAAAGGCCATGTGGGGGAAGAGACTAATTAATGAAATTGGCCATCTTGGCTAATCAGACCCGTTGGAAGATTGTTCTGTTAGCAACAGGCTAAATGTTGTTTCTAGGGAAAGTAAAAAAGGCCAATGATAGTGTTCATCTTGGGATAACTACAAAATTATTGTTAATGCCACCTCTGAGCTGCAGTTTTAACTGTAGAAGTCAGGCAATCCCAAATTTCCACACCAACTATAATTCAGCTGACTCCACAAGGCTTGTTGTAGATGAGGACCATACTTCTATATTATCGTTGTTGGGAGAAGTGCAGTTCTTTTATTTACATCCAAGCAGTGGAGAGTTTTATTTCATAATCTTCTTTTGGAAATGTGGTCATTAGAGACTGACAAAAGTCCTTCTGATCCACTGAAAATATACATTTTGATGTATGGATAAACATTCATGTAGCTCAGAGCTTCACATTCATAAGGTCATTGTAGCCTCCAGGACAGTAAAATGTGAAAATCCACTATCTCCCTAAGGAATATTCAGAATTTGAGATTTTGAGCAATGTAATCCCAGCAATCAGGCTACCAGGACAAAGAGGAGATGGTGTACTCCAAAATGGAAAATATACCCTCATTTAAATATTCATAAGACTTAATCTGTTATGTTGATGGTGATGAATTTGTGATTTTAAATGTAAGTGATCTAGAAACCTTGGTTTGCTTTCAAGCATTTTCTTGTCAGTAGGAAAAAAAACGCTTGGATGAAAAATAATGAGAAAAGTTGAGCACTCCCTTTCCCTGTCCCCTGTTCCATCAGGCCTTAGAAGATTAGGTAGAACACTCTTGTTTGAAATGGAAAATAAACCAATCTCTCATATGGTAGCAAAAGACTCAAGGAATCACCCACATGGTGGCTAGAAATAGTGTGTCAGAGAGGAACAGAGCATGCAAAGGAAAGACATGGGCTTGCCCTCAAAGAAAATAAAACAATGAACAGAAACAGATTCTTCACTATGGCTTAATCTTTTTAGACTCTTAGACTAATAAGTAACTTAAAATTTAATAAGAGTATAAACATATTTTTTAAATAGCATAAGGTGATAGAACAATAAGAATGAAAGGGAAATTGAAGTCTAACAAATAAAAACCAAAAACAACATTAATACAGAAATGAAATATAAATTAGAAATGTTCATGTATATGAGACCCTACTGAAAATCTGTTTACCAACAATAGAGAAAACTGTTGATATAATCACAGTAAATACAGATGACAGACAAGGAAATTAAAGGCAGAGAGAGGGAGAGAGAGTCTAAATGATATGAAAACATTCAAAATTATACAATATGAGGATAATAATTGGAGTCCCTGAGTAGAGAATCTAACAAATGGAACAAAAGATATTTTGAAAGATATAGTAATATAAGAAAATTTCCCATAAATGAAGAAAGGACCAAGTCTATTCCAAGAAATATAACACAGAATGCTCAAAATGCAAACATAACTTAGTAAAGCCGTTAAAATCCAAGGATAAAGAAATAATTCTTCAGGTGTCAAAATAGAAAAGTCAGTTTCCCACAAGGGAGAAACAAAACCAAGGTGGCTTAGATTTCTGCGTTGCCACATTCACTGCTATGCTGTCTGTACATGGTAAGAGAGAGAGACCCAGGGATGTTATATCGAGCCAAGATGTTGTTAAAATATATCGATGACAGGGAGACATGCTTGAGACTGAAGAACTTAAGCAACTTTGAGACCTTTTTGAAGAACATACCTTGATAATGGGAGTCCAACCAGTTAAAAAAATCAAAATAACTCAGAAATGGAGGAGTCATGGTAAGACAACTGGTGAGAACCCCTAGGTAGGTTTAAATGTAGAACTAATTCTCAAAAGCTATGGGAATTAATGTTACAGTAAAAATAATAACTAAAAAATATGAAAAATGGGGACCAGAGATAGAAAGAAGTGGGGAAGTCCTTATGTTCTCATCTTTCCCAATAAGGAGTCAATCAGTATTGTCTAAAATTATATCAAATTTTTCTAAATACCAGTGCCTAGATCTCGCTCCAAGAGGTTCTGGTCTAATTGGTCTGAGGAGTGGTCTTGGCCTTAAGAGGTTTATGGATTCCACAGGTGATTCTAACGTGCAGCCAGGGACTTCCCTGGCGGTCCAATGGCTAAGACTCCACAGTTCCATCAGTATTGTCTAAAATTATATCATGTATTAGTTTAAAGTATAAACACATAATTATTCCAATTTCTTAATATTTTAAATTTTTTTACCTTAGAATCATCATTTAGGACATAATCATTATTACAGTGCAGAAACTTTTATTTGAAGCTTATCAATTCTTTCTTTCATTTTTAGTATTCAATTATAATTAAAATTTATACTTTTTATTTTAAAAAATGGCACCTAGGGTGTGGTCCCATTTTACCAAAGTCTCTCTGCATATAGATCTTAAATGGTGGCTGCCATGATGTTCATCTCACATTAATAATGATTATTTCTAGGTTGTGAGGCATTTTTTAAAAACTTTAATCTTTGTACCTTATGGCCCTAAAAAATTATTCTAAATCATTATGCTTTGTCTTATGAGAACAACTGTGTGAATTTTCCTAAAAACTAGAAAAAAATGCCAAAAATGACTGATTGTGTGATATGAATATTTGGAATTATTTTCTTCTTGGTACTCTTCTGTAACTTTTTAAATTAAAAAAATTAAAGAGTTAGTTAAGCATGGGTAGAAGGTAAAGATAAGAGAATATGGTACCATGTGTTTAAAGACATTCCCATCTGCTCAAGGCCTTTCTGGGGTGGGGTTGAGTCCAGGTAGCACTGAAATCTCCTTCAGACCAGTCTTAATGAACAGTGGTAGAAATCACTAGCTCTCGGTGAGCATATTTTTTTTTTCCTTCTTATTAAAATTTTGTATTTTTAAAATTTTTATTGGAGTATATTTGATTTACAGTGTTGTGTTAGTTTCAGGTGTACAGCAAAGTGAATCAGTTATACATATATCCTTGGTGAGCATATCTTTATGGGGATGGCTTAAGGGACAATTTTCTTTCCATTAGAATGTATGGAACAGATTGGGGCATGAAAGAGGACAGGAGAGACACCCTTTGGAAAACAATTGCACTTTGGGGCTCAAACTTTTTTTTAACAGCTTTGTTGAGATATATTTCACATATCATAACATTCACTCTTTTAAAGTATATGATTCAGAGATCTTTAGTATATTCACCAAGTTGTGAAACCATCACCGCTGTCTAATTCCGGAACATTTTCATCACCCCCAAAAGAAGCTCCATACTCATTAGCAGTCACTGCCCATTCCTTCCTCCCACCAGCCCCTGGCAGTCACTAATCTACTTTCTGTCTCTGTAGATTGGCTTATTCTGGACATTTCATGTAAACAGAATCATACAAATGTGGTCCTTTGTGACTGGCTCCATTCACTCAGCATAATGTTTTTAAAGTTCCCCATGTTGTAGCATGGATCAGCAATTCATTTGTTTTGAATGCAGAATAATATTCCATTGTCTGACTATACCACATTTTGTTTATCCATTCATCAGTTGATGGACTTTCTGGTTCTTTCTACTTCCTGGCTATTATGAATAATGCTGCTATGAGCACTTATTTACACGTTTTTGTGTGGACATGTGTTTTCATTTTTCTTGGGTATATACCTAGAGATGGAACTGCTGGATCATGTGGTAATGCTCCATTTAGGAGCTCAAACAATTAAACTTTCCTATTCCTTTTTGTTCCCAGGCAGAAATGGTGCATAGTGCTTTCCAGGCCCAGCGAGCTTTCCTTCTGATGGCCTCTCAGTACCAACAACCCCAAGAGGTAAGAGTGTATCCTGAGGGCCAGGGCTGCCTAGGGAATGGGCAGTGTAAGATAGAAAACAGGGAAGCAACAGAACCAGTTACTGTGAGAGACATCCCGAAAATGAGATGTATAGCACTGCAAGTTCTGTCCCTAATCCAGATCACAGTATGAAACATTTCTTCTGTCTTTATAATCTTACTATGGCCAAACTCATACTGCAACAATCAACATCACCAGTTTAAAAGGTCAATTTATTTATGTCATCTGTATCCTATTCTTTTTACTAGTCTCACAACCATTTTATAATCAAGGAAGTATTTGCTGCTAATTTTTAGTTCATACTTTGTGCTGCTTTGTTTTCAAAAACTGTTCACATCTGTCCTCACCTGTAAATTCTATGTATGAATTTGATTAGTTCCTATTTAACAAATAGCATTGTTAGGCTCAGTGTGTAATGAATGAAATTATTCATTAAAAAGTAGATCTACTACCAGCATACCTTGTTGAATAAGAAAAAATAAGAATTGTTGTTTTGACTAAATATTCTGCATCTGAAGTTTGGTAACAGCCATATAAATATAAAAGATAATTGAAATATAACACAATAGTTTAAATTTAATAGCTCACTTTAAATTCTAAAACAAACACCTAAAGTTGAAAAAGTTGGGCTGAGAATCCTAGGAAGCTAGGATTTGACTTTCAGAGGGTGAAGCTCGGCTTCATAAAGAACCAAGACCTGGGACCTTACCCTCTCTGGAGCAGTAGGTCCCAGGCCCTCCTGTGCAATGCAACCACCTGGAAAAGTTTTTCTAAATACCAGTGCCCTAGATCTCGCTCCAAGAGGTTCTGGTTTAATTGGTCTGAGGAGTGGTCTTGGCCTTAAGAGGTTTATGGATTCCACAGGTGATTCTAACGTGCAGCCAGGGACTTCCCTGGCGGTCCAATGGCTAAGACTCCACATTTCCATTGCAGGGGGCGTGGGTTCCATCCCTGGTTAGGGAACTAAGATCCCACATGCCGTGCAGTGCAGCCGAAAAAACCAAAAAACCAGATAACTTGCAGCCAGAGCTGCCAACCCCCACCCTGATGGATGTATCATGTCCCTCGTGGGAAATGAGGACTTAGCACACAGTCCAGGCAGGCAGCTCTGCAGGGATGGAGATATTCTGTGTTCCATCGGGGATGCAGTCTCCTCCTTGGCTTTCTCAATCCCTGACTTTTTTCTCTTTGCAAAAGAGAACAGTGAAACTAGGAAATCACAGTGTGATAGAGCCTTAGCCTACCCTTTCTGTGATTGAAGTGAGAGGAGAGGTGGCTTCATTGCATCATTGAGTCTCAGATGGAGGAAAGAACCATTACTTTCCTGGCCGGTGCTCCACTCAATCCCTTTTCTAAGCGCAGAACAAGAGGCCTCTCCATTGGCCGTGCACTTAAAAGTCACTCATTAAATACTGGATGATAAAGTGAGTGACTGAACAAGTGAATGAATATACTGGGACTGTGGCATCCCCAAATAAGCCATAGTCAGGGATAATGTGTGACTTCACATGGCTATGCAGATTCTTGGGTGTAATATCTGGAGTTGCCACTTCTTACTCTACCGCATTCTTGATGAAAGGGAGAGGAATGGATGTTTCAGGAGACTCATATCCAGGAAAGGCATTCGTTGGAAATGTTCCCTATAGCACTTATCACAGTACTCCAAGAGTAATAAGCCCCAGAAGATCAGTAGGCAAAATAGAAGGCAATTTTTTGATGCCCACCTCCCTTTCTGTGCCCTCCCTCTTAACCCAGAGCACTGTCCTAGTTGCTTCCATTCAATAGAAAAGCAGTCCACCAGGCCTAGACATTCCCAGTGTGCATTCTAGAAGATACATCATAAAGATTGTCATAAAACAGATTGTATCTTCTCATAGGAACAATGTTATAATTGTCCATGCCTTCCTCTCTTCTTTCAGGAGAATACTAACTCCTGTAATTTTAACTCTCATTGATATATGATAGTGGTCCCCAAACTTTAGCGTGTATGAGAATCGCCTGCAGGGTTGTTAAGACACAGATTGCTGGGCCCCACTTACAGAGCCTCTGATTCAGTAGGTCCTGGTTGAGGCCCAAGAATCGACATTTCTGAAAAGTTCCCATGTGGTGGTGATGCTCCTAGGCCAGGGACTGCACCCTGTGTAGTGTGTGGATGGCTCTCAAAGTTAGCCTCTAGCTGCCTCTAGATGACTACTTCTTAAACTCTGATCTTCATCTGAATCACCTGGAGATCTTGTTAAAGTGCAGCGTCTGGGTCAGTACATCTAGGATGGGGCCCAAGAGTCTACAGTTTTAACAAGCTCTGGGTGATGCTAATGCTACTGGTCTGTTGCTACATTTTGAGCAGCGAGACAGGCGTCCCCACCTGAAATCCCCACCAGCACAAAATCCCTTCATAGTCAAATAGCAAACTCATGTTCTTTTCTCCTAGCATGTCTATATCAAAGCAGGCTGTGTTACGCTACGTTAACAAACATTTCCAAAATTTTAGTGACTTATAAGAGCAGAGGTTTATCTCTTGCTCACCCTACATTCCTATGTATGTATGAAAGTAAGGTGACTTA
Organism: Delphinapterus leucas; assembly: GCF_059928025.1. Classification (NCBI taxonomy): domain Eukaryota; kingdom Metazoa; phylum Chordata; class Mammalia; order Artiodactyla; family Monodontidae; genus Delphinapterus; species Delphinapterus leucas. Next base: position 13,477,157 of record NC_143138.1, read on the forward strand.
CTTTCTAGAGGATGTTATTAAACAATTAATTACTCATGCAATTATTTACTTAGAGTTATAATAGGGCTCTGAGAGAAAATGGTAGAAAATGAATCTTTAAAAGGAATATCAGGCATTGGGAAGGGAAGATATTTTAGGGTAAGAGGACTTCCCAAGGGGTACCTCCCATCATGCTAATGAAGGTGACCACTTATGCTGCGGAAGCATAAGGCAAGGCCAAACCAACATTAGTCACCTGTGGTCTGAGGGTTGTGTGTGTTAGATGCCCAGACTGGGGCTGAGCACCTGGCCAGCTGGAAGCTAGCAACCTCCTAGAACATCTTTGAATCCACAGTGATGCAAGCATGCAATTAATCAGTCAACAAATATTTATCAAGTGCTTATTATGGGCCAGGCCCCCTAGGAGATGGGGCAGGGCTTGGGAAAACACATAGAGAGTATTAGATGGGAAGAGACCTTAGAAGGCATCTCTTGCAGCAATCTCAATTTAAAGATGAATCAGAAGAGGTTCAGAGAGAGGGTAACTGGTTTGCTCACTAGTCCCAAAGCTGGTGAATTGCCCCCCAGAACTCTCAGCCAGCATGCTTCACCACTACACAGCTGTCTCCAGCGCTCTTCACTGTTGCTTTAAGCCAGAGTGTCAGCCTTCAAAGAGATTAAATTTTGTAGAGGGTCACCATCAAAATGTAAAAGTATTTTATATTTACCAATTATAAGCAAACAGCCAATCAAGCAAGGTAAACCATTAGTACTACCGAAATTCGGGGAAGTAGGGATCTTGCAGACAAGGATGATCAGGAAAGGCATCATGGAGGAGATAAAATGACAGTCCGAGAGCAGTAATGCAAGTGCTTCTGATGTAATTACACTAATATTAATAAAATGGTGAATTTACTTAGCACAGACTCAAAAAAATATTTTCCTGGATTAAATATGTTTGGGAAAATCCCATATTCTGTTCACTGAAGAAGCATGTAAAATATTATTATTTAAACCTACATTTTCCCAGACTTATTTGACCATGGAGGCTTTTTGTAGAGGGACATCTGTTCATGTCCTGTGGAAGGCTGGTGTACATTTCTTTTAAGTTGTTCTAAATGCCTGATGGTCATTGCTTTTGGTAGATTCTAACTATTAGCAGGGATTCTAAGACCAACTCCAAGAGTCCCACGGCCTAACGTACATACATGCCCAGTATAATCCTCTCCCCTTGAGTGTAGGAATGAGCTGTGAATTTATGGGATATCGATCCTTTGATTAGGTTTATGATCAGGGTGATGGGATAGTCACTCCAGTGATTATGTAAGGTCACATAAGACTGTCATTGTGGCTGTAGAGAGATTCTCCTGCTGGCCTTGAACACATGAGCTACCACATTGTAAGAGGGCAGCCTCTAGAAGCTGAGAGGGACCCTCTGCTGACAGCCAGCAGTAAAACAGAGACTTCAGTCCCACAAGTGTAAGAAATCAAATTCTGCCAATGACTATGTGCACTTTGAAGGGGACCCAAAGCTCCAGATAGAAATGTAGCCTTGCCGACACCTTGATCTCAGCCCTGTGAGACCCTGAGCGGAGAATATAGCTTCACCTTTCCCAGAAGCTGTGAGATGGTAAATGTATATTGTCTTAAGCCACTAAGTTTGTGGTAGTTCATTATGCACAAATAGAAAACTCATCCAGATTGCCTTGATTCCCTCCTCCTTGCCAGACTCTAAAACAGTTAATTGGTTTTTAAAATAAGGCCGTGAGCCACAGATCAAAATGTGAAGCCACCCTACCGTTTGCTTCTTCTTCCCTGTCCCCCACCCCCATTCCTCCACCTTCACTCCTCCATTTATCCTGGAAGAAGATAAGAGATTTGCCTACAGCCCTGGTTGACAATGATGACAATCCAATTTCAAATTTCCTTTCTCATTTTGGACTAAGAAACACGTTTCTTATATTCTCTATTATGAAGGGTTTCAAATTTTTCAACCTTGACCTGTAGGAAAAAATGTATTTTATTTCATCACCCAGTTTCTCAAAACAACAGTTATCCTTATCATGTACATTATGATGTATTTCATCTAGTCCATTCTATTGCTCTGTTCTTTTCTTCTTTTTTTAAAGACAGTTCATGACCCACTGAATTGATTTCATGATGTATTAATGGGTCATCACATCTTGCACTTTGAAAGCACCCCTCTCATATCACAGACATATTACAACGCTCATGATATAGATCAACTTATAAAACATGTGCAGAACATGCTTTTCTTCTCTCCCCTTGTTGTAATTTATAAAAATGATCTTTGGGCAAAAGATTGTTCTAGTCCTTACATTATCTTTGTTAAGAATTTTAGTGACAATTTAAAAATCCTATTTGTGTGCAGAATTTTTCAAGGGACCCGGGCACACTCAACTCTTCATTTACTTTTATACCAGTTGGATCTAGGGAAAATAGGATATTTCTAATTCACAAGCATGAAAAGTGAAGTTCAGTGACACATTACTGACCTGGCCATGGGATCTAGACCTGGGCCCATTACTTTACTCACCATCCAAAGTTCTTTTCACACTACACATAAAAAGAACTGCACTGCACAGTCATTTATAGGAGTTACATGGCCAAATAAAACTGTAGAAAGTGTCTAGTTAACTGGGAGAGGGGAAATGATTTCTCTTGGCATTGAGACATCTCATATCACCAGGGAGAGATCTGAAAGATAATCTTTAATCATCTCTACCATGAGTGGCCCCCAAATTTTAGCCTGAACTGAAAATGTAACTTCTACTGGACCAGTGCTTCTGAAGCCCTGGATGGGCATCACCCCCCAGGAAGGCTATTGCCAGGGGTTTGGGGAAGTCTTCCACCTGGACCCCACCACCTCTAGCCCTGGTTAATTTTGGACAGGTAGGAAGCACCGGTGTGGTGGAGAACCACATCTGTTGTGCCGTAAGTCAGAAGGCATTGCCTTCCTTCCTACGCACACTTTCCATATTTTCTCCAACATGCCTTACACTGCTAAGACCGGACAATGAAATTGTGTGTGTGTATGTGTGTTTGCATGGAATTAATGTGTACCGGTTTCTGACTAAAGGGAAGTTTAGTTTCCAACTAAAGGGAAGTTGGAAAGTTTCCAACTAAAGGGAAGATAATTTATGGTCATTGACTGGTCTGTGGATTTTATTCTATTAAAAAAACTGGAAGTCTGAGTTTTTTATTCCTCCAGAAGTGAGAGAAAGAGTTTCTACTACCCCTCCCTCTCCTTTTCTGTCTTTATTTGGGCTTGCATTTTAAAAGGAAATAGTGCCTTCCTGTGCGTGGAGCAAGAATCTAAAACATTTTTTGTCCTTTCATTGTCTAAACTGTCTGAGAAATTAGAAGGGAAAGGAAGATGAGAGACTCCTTCTGTCCATTCCTCCATCTAGTGATATGCATGCCCCAACACGGTGCTCTGTTCAGAGCACTCAGTAAGGATTTTCTGAGGCATGGGGCAGTCATCCAATATGTTGATAATTTATTGATCTTAAACTAAGCAAGAAAGCCTAGTAAAAAAAAAAAAAGAAAGAAAGCCTAGTAGCGTTAACCTTAGGACTTGAGCTAATTACGTCGGTACACTGGTAGATCCAGATTACTCATGGGTTTATGCCCATATGTTTGAGATTTTCGTAAAACGCATTAATTTGTGGGGGTGGTTAAGAGGAGAGACTCTGGAGTTGGGCCTACGTGGATCTGAGTCCCAGATCTTCTGCTCATTAGCTCTGCTAATCCAAATGCAAGAAAGACAAATTCATTGGTGTCTCCTACATTTGAGAATCTTTTCTCTTTTTCCGGGTGACTACTGACAAACTAATCTGGTAAAGTCCACAAGACATTCCCACTGAGTCACTCTAACCTAACCAACTTGTCAAGTTACTCACTTAGGAGAAGGCAGTTGAACTCTCTTTGCCCATGTTTCCTTATTTTCTCCCTTCCTTCTTTCTTTCCTTCCTTTCTTCAGCATGCAGGATCTTAGTTCCCCAACCAGGGGTTGAACCCATGCCCCCTGCAGTGGAAGCACAGAGCCTTAACCACTGGACTGCCAGGGAAGTCCCTCCTTATTTTTAAATAGGGTGAATAGTTCCTATCTCACAGAGTTATTGTGAGGATTGAATGAGAAAAAGCATGCAAGGGTCAGGTGACTGAGTAGGAGAATTCAGTATTAGGGCAGTCCAACTGCTTTAGGAAAAAGTCCCTAATTCTCAATGACTGAACATTGTAGACATTTTTTTTCTTGCTCACCTAAGGTCTTCTCTGGTGTTTTTGGTTGACAGTTTTCCATATGGTCATTCAGGGAACCAGGCTTCCTCTGTCTTTCAGCCCCTACCTGGCTCTAAGTCCTCAGCCATTGAATTGGGAAAGAGAACACAGAATCATTCCTGGGAAGGTTTTATGGGTCAGACCTGGAAGTGGCATGTGTCACCTCTACTTTCATTCAGTCTCTTGGACATTCCTAGCTGCAAGGGAGGTGGCAAATTTAATCAATCTGTATGCTGGGAAGGAGGAATTCACAGATTTGTTGAGCATGTCACCAGTCTGCCAGAGTGGGTAACTTGGCTTGACTAAAATGAAGTCTTTCTCAGTGGAAATACCTTTCTAAACACTCAAGTGGGTTTTCCAGGCTAATCCCCAAGTTCCCATCCAGAGAAAGACAAGAAAACTTTCAAATCTAGCTGTTGAATTTATTTTTATTTTTTTTGGGTATATATAGAGAGATAGAGATGCATGTATATAGAAACCTCAGAGTTTCCTTTAATTAGAATGAGTTCATCCTTTTTTGCCTCTGTAATGTTTTACCATAAGGTGTAAATTATTGTCCCATATTTTAAAATGCCAAGCAAAGTAGTCATGTGACATTGATCTCAGAGCATGCCTTGGGTAAATTAGGTTGTGCTAGTGGCAGGTCTGGAAATTGTAAAGGAATAGCAAACGAATGAACAAAGCCAAACTCCTAAGTGTTCCTTAAGTCCGTGCCCAGAAAATGTCACAGTGTGGCTCAGTCAGGATTGCTGAATCTTCTTGAAAGATTTGGCCATGATTAGTGCTGCCAAGTTCTCTTGTTAGGGGACATATGACAGGTAACATAATGCAATAAAATAACTCTGGCCCTAACGTAAAATGAAACACCTACTTTAAAAGATTGCCTTAAAGCTTTTTGCCTTCATACAAAGCTATCAAGAAAATATTCTGTTGAGTAACTGCTATTAATTATATGTGCTGAGCGAGTATTTTTAATGGATTTTTAAATATGTAATTTTACATTTATCTGGAAAACAGGAAAATAAAACTGCAAGAAAAATTAACAGGTTTTCATCTTTTGTGTCATGCTCAGTTATGTTTTCATTTAACAGTGGTATTTCCCAGTGGACAGAATTTCAAAAAGGAGTAGCACTTTAGAATCTAACCAATGACTCACTTTATGGCCTTTTCCAAATTAACTCTATATTTTCACTTCATAAATATGTATAAGTTTTGACTCATTAATATTGCTCAGTGGGTGGTTCTCTTCATTACCAACCCAAAAGCACTCAAAGGCAATATACGCTTTAAATTTCTAGAGAAGAGATAGGCTTAAACCCAACTGAAACATCTGCTCAAATACAATCTATGAAGAGCAGGTAAAAACTGGTTACATACAGATACCTACAGGATTGAATTTTTTGTAACCAGCAGCTTCCTGAGTAGCATTTCATGTTACAGTTGGAGAAGTGAGGCAAAAAGAAGCCTTTGCTTTTCATATGAGCCTTTCCAGGGCCAGAACATTACCTTGGTAATTACATGCTGGCTCCTTGTGAAGGCTGGTGTAGATGCTGGTTGATGAAGAATAAAGCACGGGGGAAGGAAGGAGAGGAAGAGGTTTGTGTGATATCATCAGGGCCTGCTTGAGTTGACAGCCTGAAGCTACCCAGTCAGGGCTGAATCCCAACAGGAAAGCTAATCATTAGTTTATCAGAATGCAGAGAGGAGGATAATCAGAAAAGAGGGTAATTCTGTCATTCTTCTGCCAGACTGTTTGCTTTAGCAACATAAAGCTGTGAATGAGCCCGTGAGCTGTGACCATGGGTTAGTAGCTTTATAGGTATTTAGAAACCCAGGACTGTGGAGGCAGAAGGGATTTGCTAAGACCCTGTCCTGTTGGACATCACTCATGGTGACTTTTTTTTTTAATCTGATAAGGCACATTAGCTCATTTCTCTTTGTGTAAGACATGAATTAGATAATGAATGGCTTCCCAAAGGAAGCGAGGTGGTTATCACACACAGGGGATTTGGGGGATTATCTAAGGGGGTAAAGGTTAATAAAGAAGGATAATATCCTTTGTTTTATCAACTATTTCATACTAAGTTTGTTACAATTCCAGACTGCCTTGATGGCAAATTCTACATAAAGGTTAGAACTACGTATATGTCTAGGGAATTTTTCATACTCCATTTAGTCAAGTGTTGGGATCACTCTGTATTTTTAATAAAATGATTTTCAACTATTTCTCATTCTCCACTGTGAAGCTTCATATTTGCTTGCTAGACACTATAAATCTGATATTTCAAAATTGGTAGGGTTACATGTTTTTCTCTTGCGGCCTGATTCAAAAATTAATTTTAAAAGTGGTCATTGACGTCGTTCAACAAATCTTTTTAAAAGCCATACATATTTTGGCCTTTGGATTTGGTACTTGTTCATCATTTCAGTAGCCTTAATGTGAGTCCTCTTTGCAAGACATAGCTTCTATCATCTGTACAAAGCTGTATATGCGAAAATAGCAAACAGGGAGAAGGTAATTCCAGCTGACATTCCAGTCTGGATCCGCTGTCATAAATTACTTAGCAGAGGGCATGGTCCGTTACTTTTTATGGTCATGTTCTATATTTGTATGTGCTGTGGGTCGGATCACATGACAAAAGCATCATTTGATATTAGTGTTTATGTGCACCAACTAGTGAGGGCTGGATTTAAGCTTCACTGTGCAGCACTTTTAATTTGTATACTTAGCTCTTAATTGAAAATGCAGACACTCCCCTAAGTACTAAAACTACAAATAATCCAGAATAAATTTTACATAATTGTTTTTAGGAGAAGACAAACTACTGCATATCCTAACTAATTGAAATGCACTATGCCTTCCAGAGATTTTAAAACGTAAATTTTGAACATGAACAAGTCAACATCGCCAGAATAATAAAGACCCATACTCACCACTTTACATCATCCAGCCCCTCCCCTAAGCGGAACAAGAGAGTGTCTTACTGCTGATGGCAATTTCTTTTAATGAAGATACATTTCCCAAACTAATTGAGAAAAGAAAACACATATGTGCCTTTTCCCCCCTCTGCCTTCCACATTGCTTTTCCCACTGCAGCTGAAAATTTAGGTTTCTAGCAGCAAACACCTAGAGAATGGATGATTACTTCTTTTCATAAACTAAACAGGAAAAAAGAATGTCAGGTTTTGGTGGACTAACTGCTGTGAGCATTAGTGTTTCTATTTCTGGAGTCGCTTATTAGATAAATTTCCCTGTTAAGTAGTGACTTCAGATCTTTGTTAAACCCTGTTCACCTTACATACTCCAGCCTTCTTTAATTTCCTCAACTCTATTAATTTATTTCTGGGGGCTTTTTTTTTTTTTAACCAAATATTTATTGGATCCCTCCTATATAGCAGTCACAGCATTTGGCATTTCTACATCTATCATTACCTCATTTGTATGAGAACATACTTTGGAAAAATAGGGTCTGGGTGATGTTATTTGTCATGATTCATATATTCCTGCACTTATCTTCGTTATTACTGCCCTCAGGCTACCACCACGACCACCATTCGAACTTTCCCACCCACTCTCCTCTCTTAAGGAACATATTCAGTATGCCTTCTGACGGTCTCTTTATATCTTTGAACGTCCTCAGCACCTTTATGGTAGTTTCTGTCAAAACAAAAGTAACTTGTTTATTTTAAAAACGTTCCACTGTTATTTTTTGTGCATGTTTTCCATCCCCTCAACAAGATTCTGAGAGCTTCAAGGAGCTTTATAGTTGATGTGTCTTTGCTTTTCATTGTGGTCTTAACTATATTTTATTTGATATCAAGTTTGATAAAAAGACAAGCTCTGGCTCCTGACACTTTTGGTTGGTTTGAGGGATAAAAGCTGGGTTAATAGATTCCAGTGGCACAGGAAGGGAACAGAGGAACAGAGTGAAATGACATTTTTATTTAGTGATACTGTTATCTTTTACCAAAAAAAAAAAAAAAAAAAGGAACTTGATATTTGGAGGTATGTTTGATACAGATTGAGATATCAATTGAGGTTATAACTGCTAAAATGTAAGTCACGGATCAGTCACATAGAATTAGCCTTGAAAATGTATTCCTTACAGGGGAATTTGGGAAAGGGAAGGTTAGAGGAAGAACAAGTGGTGTGGGTTAGTAAGGCATTTCATTTCAAGGATGCCGTTTCTCTTATGCACACTTTCATAAAACGAGTGCCTCTGAGGCTACCACAGAATGTTTCATTTTTGAATGTGTGGAACGAATGACAAGAAATGATCACAGCCAGATTTGGGTGATAGATGTAGCTCAAGCATTCAATGATGTTAGAATATAGGTTCTGGGAAGAGTGTGCTGACTAAATTCACATGGGCTGTGGAGATCCAGCTGGCCTGATATTTAAATGCTGTTGAAAAAATGTTCCAATTAGATGGTTTCTTCCCTATATGGAGTTTTCATGTAAATTGTGAAGAATGGTACTTTCTTGAGGTGGTGAAATTGTGGTGAGTGTCCACCATCAGCCCTCTGAAGCTGGTAATTTCACAGTTAGAACCACAGCGACTGCGGTGCAGAACTTCAGGCTTTCTTCTGCCTTCGTCCACTTGGGTTCTCTATATAGGAGAATGGGCAGCACATCACCCAAATCAGATTTCAGTGATTCAAGCAACAGGAGTACCATCATTTTCTTTGGCTGGATATCCTGTGGTTGAATGTGTTCAGGATTCCTCCTGGAAAGTCATAAATTGGATTCTGTTTTCCCACAGGAATAGGGATATAATTTGAAACTTCATGTTTTACCAACCCGACAGCAAATGAAGCACAGACAGAGCAAACTACACATCATAAAAACCAAGATACAGCTAAAACATTATAATTATTTAAAACGGGGAAATGTGGCTCCATGTCCTGTAAAGTGGTTATAAATGTGCTGTTCACTTTAATTATGAGTCCCTAATGAATTTAACTGCATATGCCACACATAAAAAAGCTATATTATAACTTACCGATCTGAAACTGATGATGGCTGTAGTGAATATTCATCAGTAGTAATTTTACTTGACTTTTTTAGAATTTGAAGGATCTTTTTGTAGAGATGTACTGGATGATCCATTATCTTTGAAATATTTTTTGTGGGAAAATGAGAACACTTGCCTCTTTTCCTCTTTTGACAGGATTTCTCTGGTCTAGACAGAGACATTCAGAATCATTCTGTAATTCTCTAATACTATACCTGAGATTGAATCATCCGTTTCAAAAATAGCAACCAAAGGATCACAGCATTCAGAGATCTTATCAAGGAGTGTGTTTGGGATGGGACTTTTTCTTCTGATCGTCCCAGTCAACTTTTCTTTGTTGTTATTTGAAGGTATATTTGGTACGGATTGAGGTATCCCTCTTTGCTGAGTCAGAGAAGAGCAATGGGAGGAAGGAGGGCAAAGAAGGATAATAATAACCCCCCCTTTTTTTTTTTTTTTTTTGCGGTACGCGGGCCTCTCACTGTTGTGGCCTCTCCCGCTGCAGAGCACAGGCTCTGGACGCGCAGGCTCAGCGGCCGTGGCTCACGGGCCCAGCCGCTCCGCGGCACGTGGGATCTTCCCGGACTGGGGCACGAACCCGTGTCCCCTCCATCGGCAGGCGGACTCTCAACCACTGCGCCACCAGGGAAGCCCCATATCCCCTTTTTTATCAGTTAGAAGGGAGGGAGGAGGTTTTAAGCCAGGCATGTGGCCGTGCACCTGGGAGCTTTCTAGCTCATGGCCTCTCTAAACCACTCTGCTCTTGTTTTCTTCTTCGAGTCTTTGTCCATCATTTGTAGCCCCCAAGGCCCGGAAAGTGTTAGAAAATAGGTGTTAATTAGTAAGAAGGCAGCAATAAAGGAGTGAAGCTGTGAAATACAGGGCTGCCCGTGCTGTTACAACACGTCATCAAACCACTTTCATTTCCTTTGACTTGTTATTAATATCTTTATTTCGAGTCAGGTTACCCTAAACTTCGTTGTTTTCCCTGGATCGATTGACTCCTTAAGCTCTTCGGTTGTCCCTGGCACTGCATTAATTTGCTTGTTGACTTAGGTTGTGAGTAATCCCTTCAATTACTGCCAGTCAGTACCAGGGAGGGATTAATAGAATGTGATTATTCAGTACTTCTGAGCGATGAACACCCAGCCTTGTGTCCAGTGCCCATTGTAGGTGCTCAATAAGAGATGGAGTGAATTAACCATCTAAAACCGACAGAACCCCAGACATTCAGGATGGTTAAGCCCTTCTCCCCAGATCACTTATTAAATGAATATCTGGGAACCTTCTCTTACCTTTGTGTTTGTGGAAACAGACAGTACGTGGAAAGTCAACCCCAATCACTTTTTACAGTGAGAGAATCTCAGGGAGTCTGGAAGAGCAGAGTCTTCTCTCCGTACTTATGGGATAAATGTTCTCGCAGAAAGGAGATTCATACTCAACAAGACCATAGGAAGACCTTAGCAAAACTATCTCCTGGCCTATGGGTTGGTTATAAAAACATATATTATTATTCCCACATAGATAAGGAATAAAGCACAGAAAGATTACTCATTTGGTATCCCTCAATAAGAGCAAAAGAGATTGAAAGCCAAGGTTTTCCAATCTGATTATGAATATATCACCTCAATCTCTCTTTCATTTGGCTTTTTGGTTCCTTTTTATTTTCTTAAAATGCTAATTAAATTGTGTTATTCCTACCTGAACATCAAGATAACTGGCTTATAAGATCTCCCAATTTGTGGGTGTCACCACAGATTTCACCACTGAGCTTTTTATTGCTCTGAAGTGTTTTGAGCAGTTTTAATCTTGTTTGGTTTTTCTGTGTGGGACACTTACTTTACTAATGATGGGTCTTCAAGATGGATTTAGGTCATTTAAAAAGAGTACTTTTGCTGAAATTTCTATGACCTGCTCATTTTCTTGAGTCTTCAAACAGGATGAACATTGTTCCATTTTGTCCCTGGTCTTTGTTTTGTTTTGTTTTTTAAAAAATGAGTTTAAGAAATTCTAAAGGAAATAACGTAAGGAACATTATGCTCGAATGACTTATTATTTCACACCCTCCTCAGTTCTGTGTCAAAGTATTTTTTCTGTTTTTCACATAGAACATAATTAAATATTCACATTTTTTCATATCAACAAAATCCATATATTTGTAATTTTAATAGACATACTGTATTCCATAATTATGTATGACATGATTTGATTGGGCATTCATCTATTTTTGAGTTACTTTTAGTTAATCATAAATTCTTATGATCCATATCTTAATTTTTTATTCTATTCTCCAAAAAATTTTAACCTGTACATGTAAAACGTTATTTGTCTTAATAGAGCAGAATAAGTAGAGAGTTGCATCAAACAATAATCAGTCTTTATAAAGAACAAACCACCTCCAATGTCCTCTGCTAAGCTTAGGGAGAAATCCTGAAGAGCTGGGGTAGAAGAATAGTTTCAAGAGGTGAAATTCTAAAAGAAATTTAAGGTACAGGGGTTGGGCCATGGCTTGCCTCTTTTATTGATACTATTTATAAGAAAAAAAGTTTATACCTGTATGATATTGCTTAAATGGAATTCAGTTAATACTGTTTTTCTAATATTTGTGAATATTGTATTATATGTGTATGTTTATTAAATGTGACTGTCTCCCTTATGTGATAGATTTTGGTGCAAGACCTGTTTTTATTGAAAAGAAAATATTTTCAACTCTGCCATTTAGGTTGTCTCATATACCTGTTAGTTTCTCCTTAACTACTGCAATTTCCATTTTTGTCTCTATTCTTTGTTCAGCTTTATTTCTGTGCTTTGCTCAGGCATGTCTTGAACAGTGTTTGTTATGCAATTACTAGTTTTATTTCTTCTTGCAATTTCCTCACTTTTCTCATGTGTATTTTTTTATGTTGCTTGGGACATAAACAGTTACTATTTTAGATAGAGTGTGTCTATTGCAATCCAATAGTGATCCCTCACTGCATTTTATTCAGGATCCTTTTTTTAATCTGATAGCATTATAAGTATCCTTGTTTGTTTGACCTCCTTCTGATTTCTTTGGAAACTTATCTAATCAATCATTCCCTTCTTTCTCTCCCTGCTGACTCCTTCTGCTTAATCTGCAAACCAAATCAAGTTTCTCTCTCCTTTAAAAACACAAACAAGCAAGAATGGCTTCCTTGACCACCTACACCATCTCTTTCTTCCCCTTTACTGCCATACATCTTAAGAAGACTCTGTCCTCTCTCTCTGTCACTTCCCTGTCACTGTTCAGTCTCCTGTCATCTGTCTTCGCTCCTTATCATTTTACCAGAAAAGACTTTCCCATTGCCATGGTATCTTCCTAATTGACCTCATTCCATTCAGCCTCCTTGAAGAATTTTTATCAATGACAGTCACTCTCCTCAAAGTTTTTCCTTCCCTTGGGAATGAACTTTATTCTTTCTAAGTTCTCTGTTTCATTTAATTTCTTTCTCTGACTTTTCTTCTTTCCTCTACAGTTTAAATGTATATATTCCTTCAAGATTTCACTCTTTATCAGCCGAAGAGGACTTTCTCAAACATAGTCTCTCCCTGGTCAATTTCATCAATGTCCATGGTGGTATCAGTCACCCCTATGCTAATGGTGCCAACTGTCCATCTCCAGACTCCAGGCCTTACTCCTTAGCCCTGGGTCTGGATTAACCCTTAGTGAGCCTCAAATGGACTTTATTTGGAGACACACAGACACTTCATCCAAACTCTGTTCTCCTTCCTGGTTCTTTCTCTCAATTGTTGGAACCCCAAACCACCCCGTCACCTGAGCTAGAAACTCTTAAGTCCTTCTGACTTCTCCTTGTCCTTCACCCCTCATGTCTAACCAATCTCTGAGTCCTGACAGCACCCTGACCACGAGAATCTATGGGATCTAAAACCTTTGCTTCATTCCCAGGGCCCTAATGCAGAAAAAAGGAAAGGGTGAGAGAGAAGAAAGGAAGAAGGAAGGAAGGAAGGAAAAAAGAAAGAAAGAAGAGGGAAGGAAGGAGGAGAGGAGAATGAAGGAAGGGATAAAAGAAGGTGGGAAAAAGAAGGAAGGAGAGAGACAGAAGAGAAGAGAGAAAGAAAGGGAGAAGATAGACAAAGATCACCTGCTTTTTAAATTTTTTAAGTAAAGGTATTACAAGCATGCTTTTTTAAAAAAACTGAAATAAAGAAAAGACATAAGAAGAAGAAAAAATCCCACCACTCACTGCAAAACACTATAGGTTTAGCTTCTTACAACTGGCCTCTCTGCCTCAAAGCTCTCTCTCCTCCGATCTGTTCCCCATTCCCTCATCATAGGTACTGTTACAAAGCAAAGTGAACGAACAGAAAGCAAAATTAATCTGGAATCCTGCCATTGTTTCCCATGGCCTGTGCAATCAATTCTATAGACTCCATAGGATGACATTCAAGGCCCTTTGCAATGTATTGTTTCTGCATCTGAATCCTCTCCCCAGAACTCCTCCCTGACAACAAATCCAGTATCCCCATCACGCTGGAGGACCAAAGTTCTGGGAACATGTATGCTTTCATGCCTATGCATGAGCAAAAGAATGATGGGCCTGAAATGTCCATCCTTCTCTTCCTACTCCATACTTTTGTCATTCTAATAGATATATTCCATAATTTGATTAGCTATGCTTGGAGACACCAAGAGCTGCTTTCTTCAAGAGCTCAAGGTCTAATGAGGGCCAAAGATAAATCTAAATGGGGTACACTGTAATAAATGCTGAGCTGATGGGGGCTCCGAGGTAGCAGTCATGAACACTGCCTGCAGGTTGGGGAAGTTGGAGACAGAGTCACAGAGAAGGGACCCCTTGAACCAAGTCTTGCAAAATAAGTAGGATTCAAGTATGTGAAATTTCATCTAACAAATGGAAAAGCCCAGGTATCTCTGCTGTTGTATGTAAATGGGTTAAATCTTGGACAGTTCTCTCCTATCCTATCTATCAAAATGATGTGGTGCTAAATTTATTTTTTTTAAACAACAGATTATTGAATTTTATTTTTTAATTCAGCCAATTACTTTTTTGTTTTAATAATCAAGTTTAGGCTGTATACACTTACTCTTTGATTCGTTATTTGTCCTTAAGCCCAAGTAAACTTATCTTTAGTGTAGTCATTTACTGATTTCTCTTTTCATTTCTGTGTTTTCTGTGGTGGATTTTACACTCTTTATTTCTTTTCGAACTAGGCCAAAAGATAACCTTAAGTGTCCTGTTTCTTAACATTTTAACATTAATGTATTTTAGAAAAAAATTTAATTGCTTCTATTTATTTCTATTATTAACTAAATAAACTTCGATTCCCTTTCAGGAAACAAAAGCAGTCTTGTGTTTCCCTTCTATTCATTCTGTGTAGTTATTATCTGAGATCCTTTTGAGGTTCTGTTAATACCCAATAGCTATAAGAATTTATTTGCTAATTTACCGTTTTCGTTATTAATGAAAGGATTATTAATTAATCCTTGCTTAATATTCTAATTCATTTGTTTCTCAAAGAGGTCTTTAAATCTCCTACAGTGACATAACGGGTGTGAGATTTTGTGACCCACTGTTTGTATTTTTAATTGGCCAGTTATTTTAAGTCCTCTAAGCCTTTTTTTAATTTTTTAAAATAAATTTATATATTTATTTTGGTTTTTTTGGCTGCATTGGGTCTTTGGTGCTGTGCACGGCCTTTCTCTAGCTGCGGTGAGCAGGGACTACTCTTCGTGGTGGTGCGCGGGCTTCTCATTGCGGTGGCTTCTCTTGCTGCAGAGAACAGGCTCTAGATTCATGGGCTTCGGTAGTTGAGACGCGGGCTCGGTAGTTGTGGCTCGCGGGCTCTAGAGTGCAGGCTCAGTAGTTGTGGGACATGGGCTTAGTTGCTCCACCACATGTGGGATCTTCCCGGACCAGGGCTCGAACCCATGTCCCCTGCATTGGCACGCAGATTCTTAACCACTGCGCCACCAGGGAAGTTCCAAGTCCTCTAAGTCTTAGTACATTCTCCTCTGCCTTCAAAGAGTAAGGTGACCCTGGTCAAGTACTTTCTTTTGGCTTTGTCATAGTTTCTCCACCCATCCCACTTCTCCTCCAAAGTCTGAGGAGGGAAATCTAATTGCATTATTATCCTTACATCATTAAATTCCAACTTCCCTTATTTGTGATAGCTTTAAATCTTTGCCTTTGTCTTTTTTTTTAAGTGGTAGAAAAGAATGTGAAGGGAAATTCAGACATGGGAAATCATCCACCACTGAGTAGATTTATCTGGGTTCTCATGATGTCTGTGCCAAAGTTCTGTTTCCATTCAGTAAATTTTCTGCTATCTCTGTTCCTAACTTTGTGCTCATCACAATCCTTTCCTGACTCCATTGGATTCCTACTCTTCAAAGCCCGAGATTCTTTATCCTATTTCCTAGGTGTATTTGTTTGCCAGGGCTGCCGTAACAAAATACCATGGACTGAGTGACTTAAATAACAGAAATTTATTGCCTCACAGTCTTAAAGCCTAGGATTCCAAAATTGAAGTGTTGGCAGGTCCATGCTCCTTCTGAAGTCTCCATGGAAGGATCTTTTCCAGGCCTCTCTCCTAGCTTCTGGTGATTTGCTCGCAATCTCCTGTACCCTTGTCGACACATCACCCTGACTGCTGTCTTCGTGTTCACATGGCATTCTTCTGGTGTGTGTGTCTCTGAGTCCAAATTTCCCCTTTTCATAAGGACACCAGTCATAATGGATTAGGGACCCACCCTACTCCAGTATGACCTCATCTTACCTAATGACATCTATAACACCTCTCTTTCCATATAAGGTTACATTCTGAGGTGCTTGGTCTTAGGACTTTCAACATACGGATTTGGGGGAGACATAATTCAGTGGTTAATACTAGGTGTGTCAAGTACTCTTCCAATATTATTATCTGTGTAATGCAGCCATAATTTGGGCCAGTTGTTTGAGCATATCATGGTAACACTAACCATCTGTGCTTCACCAAGTCTCCTCTTTGTGTTTTTATTCCTTTATAATATTTGCAAGTTGTGCTCAGCTTCATATCACTCCATATTCCTCTGTAGCCATAACTATTTCTTCTGTCTCTCTTTGGAAGCTGTTGTTATTCGCTCATTCAGATGTGTTTGGGTGGATAGTCCGAGGTTCACATGGCTTTGCTCATTCCCTTTTAAGTTGCAAAACTGTTACATAGGACTCATGCTGTTAACTGGGGATTTTATTTGTTTGACTTATTTATTGTTTATGGAGTTTATCATATGTGTTTGTTGTATCTCGTTGTTTCTCTTTTTCAGGTCATTTTATTGGCAAGGGGGTTACCATCCCCCAAATTCCTTCTCAGGAGTCCAAGGTATATAACATACAGCTCTTTTCTTTAATTCTTTCTTTCCCTCCATTATTTCTTTTCTAATTCTTATAGACAGTTCTGTGAGAATCTTTGTGACTTCCTAAGATATCATGTGCACACATGTCAGTGTGAAGGACATTGTTGGTGTGCAGGTGGCCACACTCCAAGGAGACATAATCAGCGGTTGACTAGCCCTACAGGGTGCTGAGAGGGTAAGGTGCTGACAAAGGATCCAGTTTGACTGGGATTCATTATTACAATGGGATGGAGATGGGCTTAGGCACATGTGCCAGAGAACCAAATACTAGCCCATAAAGGGAAGGGGTGAAAGGATGGAAATTCAAACCTGCATGGAGCCCCAGGACCCCTCAAAATAGCATTCTCACATGTCCAGCTCCCACCACTGGACCACAGAGCCCTCAGGAAGGCTGGCCTTAAAGGCAGTTTAGAGATCTTTCCCTGGTATTGCCAGCAGTGTCATTTCCACATCAAGAACCACCAGCCCGGGCTTCCCTGGTGGCGCAGTGGTTGAGAGTCCGCCTGCCGATGCAGGGGACACGGGTTCGTGCCCTGGTCCGGGAGGATCCCTCATGCTGGGCCCATGAGCCATGGCCGCTGAGCCTGTGTGTCCGGAGCTTGTGCTCCGCAACGGGAGAGGCCACAACAGTGAGAGGCCCACATACCGCAAAAAAAATAAAAGAACCACCAGCCCCTTGTTCAGTGATGAGAAAAGTAGACCATCCTCATAAACTAGGTACAAGAGGACCCTGAAAAAAAAACAGAGGAGCATGCCCTAGAAAATAGCCCTATAGGTTGTCTGTTGTGTCTCTCCTATATATCTTCTGGATACATGCAGGTCACTTCTATTTGGAGTTATTGTAAGTCCAATGGGAAGAGGGGTCCCAGCAAGCGTGGTGGGAAAAACGAATCCATTCCCATGCCTGTGTCCTTGGGAGTGTGTCATCTGCTAGTCTGAGATGAGAACCATTTTTGCAGACCAAAATCGAAGATGATTGATTCCATTCGTTTTCTTTCCAGAACTCTTCCCTGACAGTGAGGATGTTTATGGGTAGGGAAAGGTAGAAAAGAATCATTTCTATACCACTTTCATGAGTCTGCTTCTGTGTATTCAATACTTAGGTGCTCCTCCCCTCAGGCAAGCCCTTGGAATGAGCTCCCCTGTCGTGAATTGTTGGAACCCACAGCCTGGCTCAAATGACCAAGGGATGCCTCTTTGTCAGACACACGCTGTGCATCTGGCGGCATCGCCGGGGTAACCTGATAGGGCTCACAATTTTAATTTTAACCAAAAATACGTCTGCCGGGTTCATTTCAGCTGACAGGATAAATATCGTATTTCTTTACCAGTTTGTAAACACCTTGCTTTTCATCTCAATCTAACATGTTTCCCTGGTGTTTTACAGATAGAAAAATCAAATTGGAGCCATATGGGACTGAGCATGTGTGTTGTGTTTGTCAAGTGTGGGGGTAACTTTATATGGAACTGGGTCTGCAAGCAACACATATGCACCTGACCAGGAGGTGTGGGTGTGGCGGCACCATAGAATTGTCTAGAATAAGAAAACCCCATAGGAAGTATGGTTTTGAGACCACTCAGCGGCTGCCTGTGGACAGCTGGAGTTGTCCCTGTTACAGATGAAGGATGGAGTGTGTCATTTTCTTGGGATCCACATCCCGTTGCTTCTCTTGACCCAAACTATTCTTAACCAAAGGTGGTTTTCTTTCACTGCCTTTGAAAAATCATTCTTTATGATTTTCTACTGTGAAGATTCTTCTGAATGAATCCAAAAGGCAAGGCACAAATGCTGGTTCCAGTTTCTCTACTCACAATAATAGTGCCAATAGAGAAGGGACAGTACTTGTTTTGTGAAGTTGGGGGAGTTCAATGGAGAAATCATTTGAGATAAGTAGACTGGCCTATAGAAATAATTAAATAGATTTCCCAGTTCTGGGTTTTCCCCCCAATCCTAATTTAAATGGCACAAGTACTGATGACATTTTGTGTGAATATCTATGAGGGACCTTTTAATTTAAGGATCTCAGAATTCTTTGATCACCTATTAATTTTCACAATGTCACGCTAGAGCGCATGGGTAATAATGTTATACTCCATCTACAGATGGAGAGATCAAAGCTCGCAGATGTTCAATTACAGAACTTGCCAGAGACCTGCAGTGATCAGCTAGGCTCTTTCCAGCCCAGAGCACAAGCCTCTGGTTCCCAGTGCCACCCAGCTTTCCCCAGCCAGACTCAGTAACCAATGATACTCTGACCCAACAGAGCAAGTGTGCAGGTTCTAAGAATCAGGTCTAGGGCTAGCCCTGGGATACCATGGGAATGCTGGGTTTGGACCTCACCCTCTCAGCACCCTTTTCCTGCAGGGCAAGCTCCTACCTCCCATCCACTCCTCCTTCTTTCTTGTTCAGGGGGCCTTATTGCTCTTGCTTGACTTCCACTGACTCTGGAAGAGGGTCAAATGATAACTAAAGGGGTTGTTAACTATTAATAAGGTCACAGTTTTCCAAAAAGTATATGAATTTTGAAAGGAAAATCTGAACAGCAGCCAGGTCTTCCCAGCCTTACCACGTTTTCCCTGTTTCAAATGCTGTTCGAAGTCGCCTTGAAACTACACTTCCATGCAGGCTCTGCCAGGCCTCCACATAGTGCAGGGGCTTCTGAGGATGAGGAGGGAGGACGTGCACGTTCCCACCATCCACAGAGCCAGCATGCTGTGAAAGCTTGAAAACCTGAACATCCCTTATATCCGGCAGACTCCTATGTTTGTGGCCAAATATGTTCTAAGAACCAATATAACAGAAAAATCCTACAAAATGATGGGAAGTAAAACTCCAGGAATTTGTGAGTATTGATAATTTAAAATTTTCAAGAAAATAATACTGAGATACACAACTTATAATATTTAAGCATGCCCAGGGTATCATAAAAAGACTATAGGATTGCTTCTTATAAAAGAGCCCCAAATACCATCACATGGGATCATTATAGCCTAGGGATTTGAAAACACTTGCTCTTACTGACTGTGACCATAGCCCAAAGGCCAGCTGAGGTCACTCTTCCCCTGAAGGTTCAGGTAAGATGTGTGTGAATTCTCATTCTGCATCCTGTGGAAATAAATCCCGGGACACCTGGAAGTCCTTGTGTGGCGTGTTCTCGTGGTCGCCTCTGGTTTCCAGGATGAGCTTCTGTGGATGGCATGGCCATCTCTGTTCTGCTTGTGGAATCCTGTGGTTTTCCTGGACTTCATTAGCAGAAGGCAGTTGCCATTTTAAATAGCATCCTCCAAACAAGGAGCCTTGGAATCATCCTCCGTGTGTCCCTCTGCCAGCACTTTTCATACTCCCCTCCTTCATCAGCTCAGCACTTGGTTGATGAGTGCCTA
Source organism: Delphinapterus leucas (assembly GCF_059928025.1). NCBI lineage: Eukaryota > Metazoa > Chordata > Mammalia > Artiodactyla > Monodontidae > Delphinapterus > Delphinapterus leucas. The sequence continues at coordinate 13,497,227 of NC_143138.1, forward strand.
CTAAGTGTCAGGTGCTTGAGATACAGCAGAGAAGAAACAGGTCCGTGCTTGTCCTACGTTCCTTTAGATCCGTCCCCATCTCCCGGTAGCCCTTGCCACTGCCCGCCTCAGCCCCTCGTCAAACCCTGTCAATGCCCCCTACCTAACTGGCCTTACTGCCTCTGCTTGGTGCTTCCCTCTGCACCTCACTCTGACTCTCTCCTCCCTCCCAGACTAGTTAGTCTTACCTTCTCTGCTTACAGTCCTGCCAGGGCTCTTTACTGAAATCCACATTCCTCAGCATTGCAGGTGGGGCCCCAAGAGCCCTTTCCTGTCTGTCTTGACAGCCTCACCGCCCAGAACACCAGCACAGGATTTGTATTCCACGGCATCCAAGAAAATTTGTTCTTTTCTGCACACCCTGACTTTTTTATGCCTCTGTGCTTTTTGGGGGAGGGGAGATACTTTTGTCTACGGTTCTGTCAGCCTGGAATGCCCCTTCCCCTCACAATTCTTCTCATCCTTAAAGATGAGCAAACATGGCCCCCCTGGATTGTCCCACCTGATGCCTAGCCCCCTCAGACCAGCCCCTCCCCCAACCCTCCCGAGACTCGGTCGCACAGCACCCCCGGCCACTAACCATGTGTTCACATGCCTGTCTCCTACATCTTGAGCAGCACAGTGCCAGGAATGTAGTCACTGTGAGAAGTAATAGTGATTGTTCAGTGAATTCTACACCCCGTTATTTAAAAAAATTCAGGTTACAAGCCAACATTAATTCCAGAGAGAAACTATTAAGCCCGCCTAAACCTCAGTTTCCTCTGCTGAACAATGGAGACAGTAATACTTCATTTCAAAGTCATCGCAAGAATTAGCATCCATCGTGGCAGAAACCGTCATATCAGTCACATCGTGGCATCTCACTGAAGAGTGATTTGTGTGCACTTTGAGTTACCACAGTTGACCTCACATTATACCCTCCAGAAGTGTAGGGAGGAAGGGGGTCAGTGAATACGGAGCACCTGTTGCTTGACACCTGTGAGGTGGATACTATTCAGTCGGTTAATAAGGGGCAGAATCAAGACTAGAACCCAGGAATGACCCTGTGCCCAGGTGTGCTGTGCTACCTCTTATGCCAGAGGGTGTGCCCCCGCCATGAAGACATTCTGTTACTAGAGGGTGACACGTCTTTTGCTTGTGGCCCACTCGTACAAACATAGAGAAAGCCTAGAAACTGATATTAATTCCAGAATTTATGAAACTGATGGCCACTATGACCCACAAGAGAAACTGCCTTTAAACAAATCAGCAACACAATATCTACTATTCAGTACCGGTGCCATCCGGCAACAGTGTGAAAGTTCTCGGAGTCCAGCATGGTGTCCACACCTCAGGTGATGCGGGTGTGCCTGACGTTGATTTGGGGCAGCCTCTCCCAAGGACTGTCCCTCGGTGCCCCAGAGATTGTCAGAGCTCCCCCTCTGTGCTCCAGCTAATCTAGTATATACCAGGAGCATGTGGGTAAATGGCCTGGGATTCTCAAGAAGAGGAGACCTAAGTTTCCACTGTAGGCTCGCACTTTTGACTGTGTATCATGGGCACTCTGCTCTCAGTTCTTTTATCCATTATGATGTTAAAGCAGTAATTCTATTTTGTTGGCTATCAACGGCATATCGTTTCTTCAGTATCTGTGGTCAGTAAAATGTTCAAATAATTATGAAAATAATAGAAGCTCCCATTTCTAGGCTTCTGTTTTGTCAGATGTTATGCACATGTGATCTTATTTGGCCATCATCATAACCTCACAGATGAGTATTACTCCTTTTTTGTCCAACCCTCTCCAGTCCCCAACAAGGGTCCTCCTGCCTGGTGTCACTCACGCCAATAGAATGAGACCGAGTGTGGTTCACAAGCAAAGGAAAGCTTTACTCCTGGATCAAAGAGTAGAGAGGTGCGCACACGTGTTAGGGTTCTCGGCGGGAAGGGGACAGAGATCGCCCTGCTCGTGGCTCTAGATCCCAATGCAGACGCAACATCTCAGCTCGCGGCCCCGAGATGAGGTGTCCGCACAACCGTCTCGCACCAAGAACTCGGGTCTGCACACAGCACCCTGTGAGCAAGTGAAGCTAGACTAAGCACAAAGGGAAAAAAAGGTTAGACTTTATTTTATTACCCAGATTCTATTTTTATTACCCGGGAATTATTAATGGGTTTTGCCGGTGACACGTTCATAGGCATCCTCTCTGGGGCTCAGAGAGGGGCGTTAGCCCCAACTCACATGAAAGATGTGGTTTAAACCCAGGTGTGTTCTACTCCAAAGTTAATTATGCCTGTTTTTTCATTATGCCTAAGAATATCAGCTTTGAGAGCCAAACATACCCAGGTGGAAATCCCAGTTCTGGCCAGATGATCTTAATCAAGTCACTAAGTATTTTTTGACGTTGTTCCTTCATTCATAAAACAGGAATAATGATGCCAATCTTTCCAAGGTTTTGTGATGTTTAAATAACATATAGACTACAAAGTACAGTGTCTGATATATAGTAGCCAATCGGTAATTCATTTCCTCCCTCCCCTTGAAACTGAGTCTCAGATGATACTCACCCCAAAGGGCTCGTGCAGACTTTTGTGGGGTTCCTAACATGGCCTGCTGATGAGGACCAAATCCCATTGGCTTAACTCCAGCCTGTCTCTATGTTTCCTCTGGGAAGAACGTTCAGTGTACCAGGAGGAAGGAAAGAGTTTGGCCTTTTGGCCTCTCCTTTGCGGAATTATATTTTGTACTTTGCAACGCTAACGTGTGGTGCTTCAAAGGTACAGCTTAGATATTCAGAGAAATCTTCTAAAACCAACTATGGAAAATGTTTGTATATTTTATCTCTCTGAAACTTACCAACTTCTCTTAAGATGTTGGCCAATGTATTCATATTTTAATTTTTTGTTTTGGGGTCACCATAAAAAAACAAGGAACTGGTGATATTTCATAAAGTAACTCTATGGGCTGGATAACAGAAGGACCCAGAGCTGACAAAAGATGCCTAAAATAAAAAACTAAATTGGTAAGACATCATGGTGATCAAATGGGGACTTGAAACTGCAGCTGGTGGCTTTTATTCTGTAATTCTAATCAGCAGCAAGCGTATTTTCCTCTATCATGTGCCAAGGTCAAGAGTGTCTGGAATTGAAAGTGAACTATATGTAGCCTGTGAGTGGCTGAATTCAGGTGAGACAGCTGGGGGGAAAAGCAACTTTTATCCCCTTCTAGTTCCTGTTTTGCCCTCATGGATGCTCCGTATTCCACTCTGATCAGCTGCTAGCATGTGACAGACGGGCTAGATCAAACAGAATGAACCAAATGATCCGTCAAATACTGCAGCCAGCCAAAAATTCTATTTCAGCCTTTTTACATTAATTAAAAACTCAACAGCACCCCGATCCCTTTTTCCTGTTCTGCTCCTTTTTTCGTAGTATGATGTATTTATTATGTGTATTGTTTGCTCTCTGTTCCCTGCTTGTAAACCCTACAGGAGAGGTCTTTCTTTTCTCACTGATATGTTCCATATACCTAGGATTATACCTGGCATATAATAGGTGCTCAATAAACATTTTAACAGATTATAGGAACAAAAAAAAAGCATGATGAGGTTGGGGTGAGTGGACACCAAGCCAAAAAAAAAAGTTTATGAAGGAAAACAGAAGAGGAGGATGTAAAAGAAAATGTCTCATAATTTTGTTCACTTATGAATAAAAAAATACACATCAAAACAGGATAAAATATTGCCATCTTAGGTAGATAAGTTTATTTCTGCTACCCAGATCACAGATCACATCTGATTTCTCAGAAGGTTCATTTTTATTTATCACTTAAACATTAATTTGTTTATTCATTCACTCACCTGTTACGTGACAAGCATTGTATTTGGCATCAGAATGCAAGCTAGGTCACTAACATACAGTCATATAACATGATTGGGTCTACCCCAAATCAACTGTCTTAAACAGTGTGTCTCCATCCATTACCTCAAGTAGTTAAAATATGGTACAAATAAAGCCAGGTCCACAGATTTGATATCTCCACGGGCCAGCTAGTTTCAGGATAGAATGAGCAATCAGCCTGGCAAATTAACAAAAATAATTTTACCGCCAACCACAGAATAAACTCATAATCCATGCTAGCTGTCTTCACAAATGGTTGCTGCTTGCCAGAGTAGATGACTCAGCACAAGCCATCACCAGGAGAGACAGCACAGAGCTCACTCCTTGCTGACTGGGGGCCAAAAGCACCATCCTCATATGTGAGAAACAGCACATTTATCCATTGTGTTGCACTGAATTGAGAATGTGAGAAGATGCTCCCAAGCAAAGGCAAACTGTCGAGTGGAAACCAGAAAAAGACTCAGCTGGGGGAAAAAGTTAAGGACATCAACAGCCACATTGCAGGTAATATAGTAGTGAATTGTGGCCCCTGGGAAAGGTTGGTTAAGGATAGATTAAACAGTGTGTCTGAATCTGAGCTCCTAGCCTTCTTGCTAAATCCTGTTCCTTCTGCAGTGTCTCCTTCTCAAGTGATGGCAACTCCATCCTTCTATTCTCTCAGGTCAAAAACCAAAGAGTCATTCTGGACTCTTCCTTTGCTCGGTAGCCCACCTCCAGTCCATAATCTACTTCCCACAATCTCCACTGCAGTCACTCTGGTCGCAGCTACCTTCATCTCTCATCCAAATTATTGCAAAGCCTCAAATATGATCTCCCTGCTTCCACATTACCCCTTGCCCCCCTGACAATCTAGTCTCAATACTACAGCCAGAGTGATTCTCATAAAAGAAAATCACACCATGTCATTCTTCAGCTCAAAACCCTCTGGTGATTTCCATTTCATTCAGGACAGAAGCCAGAGTCCTCTCAACAGCCTCATGATCTGTGCCCCTGCTCCCTGCTGCTTCCTCTCCCACCTCATACCCCACCACTTTCCCCCTCACTCATCCAGCTCCACTGGTCTGCTTGCCAGTCCTTGAACACAGGAGACACATTCCAGCCTTAGGAACTTTGCAACAGCTGTTTCCTCTTGCAGTGGTTGTATCTGCCTCCCCCAGATATCCACGTGGCTAATGCCTCCTCCAACTATTTCTTCAAATATCACCTTCTCAATGAGACTGACTCTGGCCCTATTTTATTTTATTTTTTTTAAAACATCTTTATTGGAGTATAATTACTTTACAATGGTGTGTCAGTTTCTGCTGTATAACAAAGTGAATCAGCTATACATATACATATATCCCCATATCCCTTCCTTCTTGCGTCTCCCTCCCACCCTCCATATCCCACCCCCCCATCCCACCCCTCTAGGTGGTCACAAAGCACCAAGCAAATCTCCCTGTGCTATGTGGCTGCTTCCCACTAGCTATCTGTTTTACATTTGGTAGTGTATATATGTCCATGCCACTCTCTCACTTCGTCCCAGCTCACCTTTCCACCTCCCCGTGTCCTCAAGTCCATTCTCTACGTCTGCGTCTTTATCCCTGTCCTGCCCCTAGGTTCTTCAGAACCTTTTTTTTTTTTTTTTTTAGATTCCATGTATATGTGTTAGCATATCATATTTGTTTTTTTCTTTCTGACTTCACTCTGTATGACAGACTCTGGGTCCATCCACCTCACTACAAATAACTCAATTTCGTTTCTTTTTATGGCTGAGTAATATTCCACTGTATATATGTGCCACACCTTCTTTATGCATTCATCTTTCGATGGACACTTAGGTTGCTTCCATGTCCTGGCTATTGTAAATAGAGCTGCAATTAACATTGTTAATTATGGTTTTCTCAAGGTATATGCCCACTGGTGGGATTGCTGGATTGTATGGTAGTTCTATTTGTAGTTTTTTAAGGAACCTCCATACTGTTCTCCATAGTGGCTGTATCAATTTACATTCCCACCGACAGTGCAAGAGGGTTCCCTTTTCTCCACACCCTCTCCAGCATTTATTGTTTCTAGATTTTTTGATGATGGCCATTCTGACTGGTGTGAGATGATATCTCATTGTGGTTTTGATTTGCATTTCTCTAATGATTAGTGATGTTGAGCATCCTTTCATGTGTTTGTTGGCAACCTGTATATCTTCTTTGGAGAAATGTCTGTTTAGGTCTTCTGCCCATTTTTGGATTGGGTTGTTTGTTTTTTTGATATTGAGCTGCATGAGCTGCTTGTAAATTTTGGAGATTAATCCTTTGTCAGTTGCTTCATTTGCAAATATTTTCTCCCATTCTGAGGGTTGTCTTTTCATCTTGTTTATGTTTTCCTTTGCTGTGCAAAAACTTTTAAGTTTCATTAGGTCCCATTTGTTTATTTTTGTTTTTATTTCCATTTCTCTAGGAGGTGGGTCAAAAAGGATCTTGCTGTGATTTATGTCATAGAGTACTCTGCCTATGTTTTCCTCTAAGAGTTTTATAGTGTCTGGTCTGGCCCTATTTTAAATTGAAACTCATCCCCCACATATATTTCTGATTCCCTTCACTTGACTTTATTATTTTTTTCCCTTATGGCTTTTAACAACTAACATACCATTTAATTTAGTTACTCATTATGTTTACTGTCTATCTCCTCCTGTGATCATTCATCTTATATGTCAACTTGCCCGGGCCATGGGATGCCCAGATATTTGGTCAAACATTATTCTGGGTGTTTCTGTGAGCATGTTTTTGGATGAGATTAACATTTAAATCAGTAGACTGGATAAAGCACCCTCATGTGTGTGGGCCCCATCCGATGGGTTGAAGGCCTGAATAGAACAAAAAAGCTGACCCTTCCCTGAGTAAGGGAGAATTCCTCCTGCCTGACTGCCTTCAAACTGGGACATCAGCTTTTTCCTGCCTTTGGACTCAAACTGAACATCAGTTTTCTGGGTCTCAAGCCTGCTGGCTTTCAGGTGGGAAAACTTAAACTATCAGGTTTCCCGGGTCTCCAGCTTGCTGCCTCAGTCTGCAAATCTTGGGGGCTTGTCAGCCCCCATAATCACATGAGCCAATTCCTTATAAAACTATATATGTAGTCACATCCTGTTGGTGCTGTTTCTATGGAAAACCCTGACTAATACACTCCCCACCCTACTTGGACAAAAGAGGGTGGGGACCTAGGAGTCATTATGTTGTTTACTGCTGTGAATTGCCTGTATTGTTTACTGCTCTACTCCACCTCTTTTGACCAGCCGTGGCGCATAGATGGCACTCAGTATATATTTGTTGAATAAATGAAGAAACAAGTGGACCAACAGGTAGCAATCTTTAGATATATCTTTAGAGATATGGTGACACAGTCATCTCCATTTTATTACATAGTCAAGAGCTATAGGCTTTATATCTAATAAGTGAGCCAAAGATCAAAGAACGGTCTTCCTGCACGTGCCTCATAGAAAGGAATTCTGGATGTACGTCACGTTTTTTGCTAGCTTCACACATGCTGTTAGCCATGCTTTCCCTTTGGGGTCAATGTGGAAAACCAAGCACAGCAACCTACTGGCACTGATCAGACTTTGAGTGCATGTGATCTATGGTATAAGGGAGCCTTACATCGGGAAAAGCTGTGGGACGCTTCTGGACTTGGAAGCAGTCAGAAATCCCCCTTGGGTAGTAAAGAAGCATCCCATGGCCATGGGGCAGCACAAAGAGAAAAGATAGCTCAAGACTTGAAGACTAAAGGCAAATAAATGTCATTAGCCATCAGTTTGCTCTGCAGAAGGAATACTGTGATTGAGTGGCATTGTTTCTAAATGGTCTGCCTTTCCAAACACAAGGTTAGATGTGTGCAAGGAGAAAGAGAAAACAGAGAAGATAAGGACAAAGGAGATTCTACCTGCCAGTGGTGATTAGCAGTGCGGGCAGGGCTGGCCAAAAAAAGACTGACTGTGAGACACCAACAGAAGATAAAACCTCAGTGCAGAGGGGGAGGGTTGTGCCAGCCATCCTCTCAGAGATGATTATAGCTCCTGAAAACAGCCGCTCTGCGCGCGCGCGCGCGTGTGTGTGTGTGTGTGTGTGTGTGTGTGTTGGAAATGAGAGAGAAGAGACTTCTTTGCCTCCATTGAATGCCCTTGAAAGTGTTTCCATGGTAATGAGCAAGGATAACTGGAGAGGAAGAGGAAAAATGAACACACGGTAAGCAGCCCGGCAGACCCCTGTGACTCCCTGAAGCCACTTCACAGGCTTCTGCTGGCAACCTTTCCCAGAGTCTGTTCCACAGAAAACCAGTGGGGGGGCGGGAGGGAGGTGTGAATCAAAGGTTCTGTGGGCAAAAAAACTTGAGAGACATCAGGGTAAACAAGATAAATGGACTTCGGTAGTAACTCCTTTCGTATTCTGAGGTGGATCATGACTTGCCAGAGGGAGATGCCATATGCAGAATTCCTTCAAACTCCATGGATCAGGAAGACGGTTTGTGTTGAGCTGTTCACCGAACCAGGGCCGGGGCTCTGTTGGATGCACTGTGGGAAGCACCGCTCTTGAGAACAGCGAACGGTAGAATCTGAAAAAGGTTGTGGTAACCTTAAAAGAGAAAGCTCATTTCTTATTAAGGATGATTGGAACTCTGTATCAGTAGCTTGGTACAATAATGGCAAATCCACCCCGTGGGATGTCTTAAGACTTACAGAGCAGTTGTCGACATTTTTTGCACCTTCTGAGGTTGAACTGGAAACTGTAGGATTATGTCATCTCAGCAATATTCTGCATAAATGAATCCCGAAGAGAAGATCTGGCCATCCCTCTACCATGGGCCACATATCTAGGGGAAAGACAGTGACCCAGAAAATGCAGTTGACTGCACAGGGATCCTTCAAGTGCTGACTTTGGTAGTTTAAACTGAGATTTATCGTTACAAAGTGGACAGAACTGGGGAAAACCAATCAACATGGTGAATGGCATACAGTTAATACTCAGACGTTGGTAGACAAAAATTTATAGCACTTCGGGGAGGGGGAGAGATAAATTAGGAGTTTGGGATTAACAGACATAAACTACTGTATATAAACTAGGTAAACAACAAGTTCTTGCTCTATAGCACAGGGAACTATATTCAATATCTTGTAATAACATAATGGACAAGAATATGAAAAATAATATATGTATAATGAATCACTGCTGTACACCAGGAACCAACACAACATTGTAAATCAACTGTACTTCAATTTTTAAAAACTTACAGCAGTTCAGATTTTTTTTCTATCTCAGAGAACTAATTTCTGATCACAGTATATTGTTTTAGATTTTATAAAGCTGGTAAATTTGAATGGTTTTGGCAATTCTCTCCAACTTTAGAAATTGTTAGTGAAGTCCCTGTGCGTTTAAGTAAAGCACAGTGAGATCTACTGTTCAGCTTTAATGTTCAGAATCCCATAAAGTAAAATTGTGGGTGATTATAAAATTTATCACTGTCAGAAGCCAGATAGTACCTACCCAGAGAGAGGGAAAGTTGATGTCTTTTCAGCTGGGTCCATAAAATAAGTTGAAACAATGACAAAGTACAAGATGAGATTCTTCTCAACCATCCAGTCTATTCTCTTATGCTTACTGTGGGTAACCAGGTTAAGTTTTTGATTTTCAACTTAATTTTCCCTTCTGGTTTCTCTGTGCCATGATTTCGTATGTCTTTATTTGTCATTGCCCATTATTGACCCACTGCTTCCTTCCCGGATCTCAAATAATGTAGCTAATGCCAAGTCCCTGCCATGAACCCAGCATTTTCTAGGAACCCATTTTGTCAAGTCCAGTCATACAAGAGAGAGACACTAGAGCTTTGTATGTGTCCCACGTACAGTCGTTAGCCAACACATGAATGAATGAAAAAGATGTATTTTCTCTGATTGGACTATTATCTTCCTGTACTATCAATGAAATTCTCTTCCTAACAGAACAACTATAATGAAAACTGTAACTCTCATTCTGAGGAGCAGTTAATGTTAAGTTTGTTCGTTTCTATCGTCTTCTGACCCCTGTTGTTGCAGTAAGATTCAGGAGATGAGATATTGTAAGGATACAAACTATTTGGGTTACTGTGTATACATTTAGATAGCCATTGAACTTGACTTTTTATATCACATACCTACCATTCTGAGACAAGTCAACCATTGAGAGCTTAGAGAAAATTGTGGCCCACGTATCACATCAGCAGAACTGTGTTCTTGTTCTGATGAATAAATTGTAGGTTTTAGAGCGAGGGCTTCCCTAGATACTGCGCACAAAAACTAAAAATGATGACAGGTGGGGCTCACACTTGTGAACAGTGGCAAAGACTAAAAACAGGAAGTGGGAACTGACAAAGAAGTGTCCATTGTTCATTGGGTCAATGGCCCCAAAATCCTAAATAAGGCTTTGCATGATTCTGAGAGGTTTAAATATATTGATAAGCAACAGTGTAAATTGTTACCTGAATAGTTTTTTAAAAAATGACTTTGGAGAAGGCTGTTTAGCCTGTGGTTTGCTGAATCCTTTGGCAGAAAAGACTACACTAAAAATGCCCAATTTGCAACTGTTCTACCTTTATGAGAAAAATACAACAATTTGACATCAAGCTTCAGTGCTACCCCTGAGGTTCTATCTGAATAGTTTTGTGTCCCAGGCTCCAGACCTCTGCATTTCCAGCTGTTTTTTTTTTGGCAAATGTCAGTAAAGGGATATCATAGGAATGATCCTGGGCCCCAATGCAATATTAAATTATGTTTCACGTATATGGGTGCTTGTCATTACTTTGTATGCTTTTCTGTTATGTCTGAAATAGTTTATTTTTCAAATATTATTACTGGGAAAAAATGTGCTGACGAGTATAATGGTTGTTGATAGATTTGTATTAAAAATTTAAGTAGGAGTTTATGCATGTTGGAAGCTTCTCTCATAAGTATCAGGACAATGCAGTTCATTCTGGAAAGCAGTTCATTCCTTTTACTCTTTAAGAATGATTTTTTTTTAAGATTTATTTATTTTTGGATGCATTAGGTCTTCGTTGCTGAGTGTGGGCTTTCTCTAGCTGTGGTGAGTGGGGGCTACTCTTCGTTGCTGTGCGCGGGCTTCTCATTGCGGTGGCTTCTCTCGTTGGGGAGCACAGGCTCTAGGCGTGCGGGCTTCAGTAGTTGTGGCTCGTGGGCTTCAGTAGTTGTGGCTCGCGGGCTCTAGAGCGCAGTCTCAGTAGTTGTGGCTCACGGGTTTAGTCGCTCCACAGCATGTGGGATCCTCCCAGACCAGGGATCGAATCCATGTCCCCTGCATTGGCAGGCGGATTCTTAACCACTGCACCACCAGGGAAGTCCCAAGAATGATTTTTTTAAATTGAAGTTTAGTTGATTTACGTTATATTATTTTCAGTGTACAATATAGTGATTAGATATTTTTATAGATTATATTACATTTAAAGTTATTATAAAATACTGGCTATATTCCCTGCACTGTACATTACATGCTTGTATCTTATTTATTTTATACCTAATAGTTTCTACCTCTTAATTCCCTTCCCCATCTTGCTCCTCCTCCCTTTCTCCCCTCTGGTAACCAGTTCTCTGTATCTATGAGTCTGTTTCTGTTTTGTTATATTCATTCATTTAAAAAATTTTTAGATTCCATATGTAAGTGAAAACATATAGTATTTGTATTTCTTTGTCTGAATTATTTCTTTAAGCATAATACCCTCCAGGTCCATCCATGTTGTTGCAAATGGCAGAATTTAATTCTTTAAGAATGATTTTTAAGGAATGAAAGCAAAAAAAGCCTTTGGGATTCTTGAGTGTATTTTTGTTTGTTTGTTTGGCCGCACCGTGCCGCATGCGGGATCTTAGTTCACTGACCAAGGATCGAACCCGTGACCCCTGCATTGGAAGTGTGGGGTCTTAACCACTTGACTGCCCAGGAAGCCCCTTCAGTGTACTTTTAAGAGAGTTTAACAATCATAAAATAAGACATATATGTGGAATGTAGAGCCTTAAGAGCATATAAAAATATTTTCTGAGGGATTTGTCATAATGCAATACAATGGCAGCTACCATAGCATCACATACATTCATGGATCTCAGTTTTATTTATTTAGATTGATTTCTGTGACAGTTTTGCAAATCTTTTAAATTTTCAAGTTGTCTTAAATGTACAAATGTTTCTGAAAGTATTATCGTGAGGATATTCTGAAACCTCCAAAATGTTTCTGGACAGTGGAAAATTTTTATATTAGAGGAATAATGAAGGGAAATTAGTCTAGAGAAATATCTACAATTTCACCAAAGCAAGTTAATGCAAATTAGCATTTCTGATTAAAAAAAGTTTGCTTTTGACTTAAAATGATGAAAACAATTGCTTCATTTATTAGAATGTGCCCAAATGATATATTTTTAGATGCAAACACTGTTCCTGATTTGGATAACCTTTGCCTGAAAAAAATGTTAACTATTCTTCTTCAGCTGAATAATTTATTCTGATTATTTCTGAACATGTTTTCCTGAAGCTACTTCCCTAATGCTGAGAAAGAGTCTTAATATTATTTGATATCTATAAATTTAATAGCACCTATATGAAATTTTTTCTACCATTGAAGGTACAAAACTGGTTAGTATGTTTTAAAACTTTTCCCTTCATTACAAAAGAAATGCATATACATATTAGAAAATTTTAAATATATGGATAAGGCAATACAATTAAACAAAAACTTTGATGAGTATCTTTCCATATGTTTTCTGTGCTATATACATGTCATATGCACTCACATGGAATCAACTGGTAAAACTTTATACAAAAACAACTAAGCCAAAGTAATAGTCATTGATATTTGCTAGTATGGTTGGCTAAGATGTACTGCTTGATATAAGCTTTCTTAGAATTTTTTAATGAAGGTGGGAGTCAAATATTAAAAAGTCCAATTTTTACTTTAATGCTATTAAGTTTTCCTGAGTTGTAACAGTAATGTCTTTGTAGTATTTGTATTTAAAACATCCTTTCTAAAAATGATAGAGTTTCAGAGAACTTGCCAATATACTGATGGGTTTTTATTTGTTTTTGTGCTTGCTTGTTTTAACTGAACTGCTTAAATTCAGCTCTTACGATTATTCCTTATGGTCTTAACAGCCATTATTTTTAAAGTTATTAGTTTTGACGATATCTCTGATAATTACATCTACAAGAAAAAAATCACCATTTAGCAGTGTTTTTCTCTGTGTGGTGGAATTAAGGACGTTTATTGTTTACTTATGTTTTTCCATCTTTATTTTCCAATGTTTCACAAAGAGCATGTAATCAGAAAAAGAAATTATTTTAAAAGAAATAATAGCAGATTGATCCATTTTCTACCTGATGTAGAAACTACACAAGAACCATGGATTCCAGAAATAACAAGCTTATTTCAGTTTACTCAATGACACATCTTTGAGGTCAAACTCCCAGAATTCGTTCCATCCCCTTACAAAAAAGCATGAGTGGGAATTTGGTTTTCCTTTTTGGGTAAAGTTTCTACAGAGCTTGCTGATAAACTGAGATGAAGCTGATAATGGGTCTCAACTCTTCAACTTTAAAGCAGAAACTAGGGTCATAAAGACATGGAGTCCTGAAATACTCTCCAAAGTACAGTCCCATTAAGCTAAGATAGTGCTTGGAAACACTCGCTGAAACTTGCAATTTGCACATGCATCTTCTCCAGTTTGGCCATTTTGACCTTCTGTTAAAGCCACAGAAACCTGGGGAAGGGCAAGGGAGATTTTTCAGCTAACCTTCACATGAGTCTTAAAAAATGATTTTCTTTCAGGGAAAAGTCTCTCGGAATAAAAGAAACCTTAGTGATAAGTTAAAAAAAAAAAAAATCTGGGTGAGACCTATGTTAAATTGGCCGATTTAAAGTCATTCCAAAGCACACTAGCTTTTAGCTGTGTCTGAAAAGCTACCACCAATGCACACCATTGAAAAAAACCCAGGATGCCTCTGAAATTTATCTCCCATCAGTGGAAAGCCCTTTTGTAGCGTTAATTGACATCAGTGCAATTCAACCTGTATTTATTGAGTATGCTTAATACATGCTTAATACTTAAACAAGTGGAAGTTCCTCTAACAGACCCCCACCGCTCCGCAATTCACTTTTCCTCTGATATCCCATACAGTCAGCCTTGATGGAAATCACACCATAACTCGAATGTTCTCTGTGGGGTTTTTTTGTTTTTTGTTTTTTGTTTTTGCGGTACGCGGGCCTCTCACTGTTGTGGCCTCTCCCGTTGCGGAGCACAGGCTCCGGACGCGCAGGCTCAGCGGCCATGGCTCACGGGCCCAGCCGCTCCGTGGCATGTGGGATCTTCCTGGACCGGGGCACGAACCCGTGTCCCCTGCATCGGCAGGCGGACTCTCAACCACTGCGCCACCAGGGAAGCCCTCTCTCTGTGTTTTTGATTGCAGCTGTGAAAGTTCAGGATGAGCTGGAGAATGTAAGCCTCCTTTAAAGTACACGAGAAATCTGTTGGCACAGAATAAAGCTGTACTGCTTATTAGGGTTGTGCACATAGCCGTTGTACTTAGTCCTCTCAGCATTACTTTTTTTTTTTTTTAATGAGGACAATTCTTCACACAATTGCCAAACTAAGGCAGAAGGAAACTTTCTCAATCTTTTTGGTGCTTTCATCAGATAACCAATATAAAATATCTTCCAGAATACTCTGTCTCCTCAGACTTCAGAGTTTGTTCTTGTGAAGTTAGAGATAAACAAAGATGGCCTTAATAAATCTATCTAACATTGTAAATACACAGTTTCTGGTTCTTTTTCCCCTTGGGGCAGTAGGCCAGATATCACTAACAATTCAGATATTCTGGCCTTTCTCAAAAATGTCATTACATCAAGAATATCATGGCTTAAAAAGAAATGAAATTGAGTTATTTGTAGTGAGGTGGAGGGACCTAGAGTCTCTCATACAGAATGAAAGAGAAAAACAAATACCATATGCTAACCATGTATATGAAATCTAAAATAAAAATGGTTCTGATGAACCTAGGGGCAGGACAGGAATAAAGACGCAGATGTAGAGAATGGACTTGAGGACATGGAGAGGGGGGAAGGGGAAACTGGGACAAAGTGAGAGAGTAGCATGGACATATATACACTACCAAATGTAAAATAGATAGCTAGTAGCATAGCACAGGGAGATCAGCTCGGTGCTTTGCGACCACCTAGAGGGGTGGGATAGGGAGGGTGGGAGGGAGGCGCAAGACGGAGGGGATATGAGGATATATGTATACCTATAGCTGACTCACTTTGTTATACAGCAGAAACTGACACAACATTGTAAAGCAATTATACTCCAATAAAGATGTAAAAAAAAGAAAAGAATATCATGGCTGAGCAAATCACTGGAGAAAATTAGGATGCTTTTTACTAGTGTTGCCATAATTAATACTCAGCTGCCTTCTGGGAAAACCTATATAACGCACCTTTGATTGGGTGTTGAATTTGGACTAAAAAGAATCTCTTGAAGAGGGAAGTGTTTCCCTTCTAAAGAGTGAAATTGCAGGGGAGGGCATTTAAACCTGACTTTAGCAGTCATTCACCAAGAAAATGGAAGAGCTGTGTTTGGGGCAGGGACTGTTTAGAGGGGTTTTGTTTCTTTGTTGAGAGTTTGGGGGTGTTTGTTTGCTTTTCCTGTACTGTCATTACACCCTCATATTAGTTTGCCAATGTTGCCAGAACAAAGTACCACGGACTGGGTGGCTTAAACAACAGAAATGTATATTCTCACAATTCTGGAGATTGGCAGTCCGAGATCAAGGTGTCAGTAGGGTTGGTTGCTTCTGAAGCCTCTCTCCTTGGCTTGCAGACGGCTGTCTTCACCCTGTGTCCTCACATGGTCTTCCCTTGTGAGTGTGTGCATCCTCATCTCTTATAAGAACACCTGTCATATTGGTTTAGGGTCCACCCTCATGACGTCATTTTAACTGAAGCACCTCTTTAAAGACCCTGCCTCCAAATACACTCACATTCTGAGGTCCTGGGGGTTAGGGCTTCAATATTTGAATTTGGGAAGGACACATTCAGCCCATAACAACCCTGATTCAGGGTCTTCCTGTCACACCTATGAGACCTTTCCTTTGTAATGGCCAGAAGGGAAAGTGAGAAGGTGGAAAGGTATTCATGAATTTTCCACAAGACCTGGCTAGCTTCTGCAGCAACCTTTTTTTGTTTTTCACCTCCTTCAGTATGGAAGAATTTTAAAAGTCCACTAACTTTGTAGACATTATGCTAAGTGAAGTAAGTCAGAGAAAGACAAATACTGTATGATCTCACTTATATGTGGAATCTAGACAAACAAACAAAACCCCACCAAACTCAGAAAAAGAGAGATTTGTGGTTACCAGAACTGGGGGCTGGGGGGAAGGGGGAGTCAGAGGAAGCTGGTCATAAGGTATAAACTTTCAGTTACAGATAAGTACTAGGGATGTACTGTACAGCGTAACGACTATAGCTAACACTGCTATATGATATGTAGGAAGGTTGTTAAAAGAGTAGATCCCAAGAGTTCTCATCACAGGGGGAAACTCTTTTTCCTTTTCTTTTTATTGTACCTATCAGATGATGGATATTAATTAACTAAACCTATTGTAGTAATCATTTCACAGTATATGTAAATCAAACCATCATGCTGGTTTGATTTGCATATATTTACACCTTAAACTTATACAGTGATGTATGTCAATTATTTCTCAATAAAACAGGAAAAAAAAAGTCCACTGAGAACTTTAAGAATGCTTTGCTTTCTTTCCCTGTATTTCTTTTTGTTTCTCCCAAACAAAAACATGCCTCTCCAGCTGCAGATCTCAGTTAGAAAATGTTTTTCCTGACTTTGCATGTCAGTGATAGGAAAGAGCTGGTCAGTGAATCTTGTCAATCAGAGATTTTTAAACTGGCAGATGTCTTTGGGGTCTCCTGCTATTTGCCGAGCACTCACAATGTACCTGCCTCCTTACCAAGCACAGACATGTTCTCTCATTTACTCCTTCTAACAGCCATGTGAAGTGAGTGCCATTATCAACAGTATTTTGGAGATGTGATCACGGAATCATAGACAAGTTTGGCCACTTGTTTAAAGTTCTAGAGCTTAGTACACTGACTTGCAAGGACTTCAACCCAAGCAGTCTCATCCAGACCTGAGCCTTTACTCTCCCTTGCTGGGGAACTAAGATCCCACGTGCAGCACAGTGTGGCCAAAAAAAAAAAAACACCCAACCTTATACATGACATGCCCTCTGATATTTTCTATTCTATTTCAGTTACTTTTTTAAAATACTGAATGTGACCCACTTAGCTGAGTCTGTCAAAAACCTGAACTAGATGACCTAATTTAGACTCCCGTAACCCTAAAATCCTGTTAGCCTACGTGGATGTTTATTTGGAGCCTCTCTTATCTTAAATACACAGACTGTTTGTTTGAGGCAAATGAATATTACGTATTACAGAGAACATCTTTTTTACCCCCAGTCTGAGCTAACTGAATAATAGTAATAATAATAATCACTTCCGTTTATTGTGTCCATCCCATGTGCCAGAGGTTTAAGACGTCACCTCTCCTGTAGCCTATAAGCTGTAAGTATTACTGTCTCTGATTTACAGATGAGGAGACCAAGGCTTTGGTTAAGTAGTTTGCTCAAGGCCTCATAAAGTGTCAGAGCAAAGATTTGAACCAAGGTCATTATAATTCCAAAGCCTTTATACATTTCTTTTAGGGGAGGGCATATACAGGGCCAAGAAGAAGTGAGGGCTGGAAGCTACTGCAGCTGAGCATTATTTCTTCCCTAATGGTTTGCTGTCCCTGGCACAAACAACTGTCCTAAAGGATGTTAAACTACCATTGTAGCAATGATTAAAATCTGCACCTGGGAGCTTTTCCAATTCCCCCCGAAACTCAGGCCACCCCCAGACCAGTTAAATCAGAGTCTCTGGGGGTGGGGCCCAGGCCTGGTTTGTGTTTTTTTGTTTTTATTTTTAATTTATTTATTGCTGCGTTGGGTCTTCGTTGCTGCACACGGGCTTTCTTTAATTGCGTCGAACGAGGGCTACTCTTTGTTGCGGTTTGTGGGCCTCTCATTGCGGTGGCTTCTCTTGTTGCAGAGCATGGGCTCTAGGCACGCGGGCTTCAGTAGTTGTGGCACACAGGCTTAGCTGCTCTGCGGCATGTGGGATCTTCCCAGACCAGGGCTCGAGCCCATGTCCCCTGCATTAGCAGGCAGATTCTTAACCACTGTGCCAACAGGGAAGCCCCCAAGGCCTGTTTTTGAAAGCTTCCAGGTGATTTCAATGTGTAGCCCAAGTTGAGAACCTTGAAGTTCAGTTAAGAACCTCTGAAGCCTTGGTTAAAGAAATTAAGGAGCTTTAAGGGGCTTTTCTATTTTAAAAGACTGTAAAATACTGCCAAAACCTCTTCAACTGCTTTTACAAAGCTGAAGTACAAACTGTTGCTATTTCTTTGGAGGAAAAAAAAAAATCAGATAACTGTATCTGCTCTTCCAAACCAAAAAAAGTCAAGAATGCTATGGGGAGATGCTACAAGCACCAATCGCTGTGATACTTCATAACTCAGCTCACATAATTTTAGAAGTGTTTTTATGTGACTAGAAAAGTCAGTTGTTGAATCAATTAATCAGAAGTGAGAGGGGTGGGACTTCCCTGGTGGCAGTGGTTAAGAATCTGCCTGCCAACGCAGGGGACTTGGGTTCAAGCCCTGGTCTGGGAAGATCTCACATGCCGCGGAGCAACTAAGACCATGCGCCAGAACTACTGAGCCCATGTGCCACAGCTGCTGAAGCCCATACACCTAGAGCCCATGCTCTGCAACAAGAAAAGCCACCACAATGAGAAGCCCATGCACCGCAACAAAGAGTAGCCCCCGCTCACCGCAACTAGAGAAAGCCCGCGCACAGCAACTAAGGCCCAACGCAGCCAAAAATAAATAAATAAATAAAAATTTAAAAAATAAAAAAAGAGGGATGAGTAGCCATCAGCCAAGTTGTCTGAGGATGATGCTGAAAACCAAACCAGACTAAGGTGACTATAAATATTATAAGCTGTTACATTTTCTTGCAGAGAGCCTCAGTGAAAGATTTCCACTTTATGGATTAGTAACTAAGGTAAAAACCAAGGACCCTTCCTCACATCATTTTCCCACAGGAATAGGAAGATATCCTTTTACTAACTTCTACCTATCCCGATTTTAGACATGTGTTATTCTAGGCTGTGATCTGTGCATTCCATTAGAAAATATAACTTGATCTACACTCAGTTTCACTGTGTTCCATGCAGCGGTCTCCAAAACAGGGACTGTATCATACTGCTGCATTTTTTCCATGTCTCAGGAGACAGCATTAATAATGTAAGAAATCGCAATCTTCATACTTCAGAAAATGAAAATACAGTATGACCATAAGAAAATCTGCTGGATTCTGAAAGCCCGACAAATGACAGGCGCTGAGTAGTCCTGCTTAGGCCAGCGTGGGTGGAGGTGCTGTGCCTCCGCTCTGTCCTCAGTAACAGTGCTCAATGTTTGCTTCCAGAACGATGTGGCTGCACTTCTGAAACCAATATCGGAAAAGATTCAGGAGATCCAAACTTTCAGAGAGAGAAACCGGGGGAGTAAAATGTTTAATCATCTCTCGGCTGTCAGCGAAAGCATCCCTGCCCTTGGGTGGATAGCTGTGGTGAGTGTGGCTGGAATGTTGCCCCTGCACCTCGTCAGGTTTGTGGAGTGTTTGGGAGAACTCATGGCTGCCTTCAGGCTTCTCCATCCTCCGCCTGTTACATGAAAGGAAGATTCCCTTCAGGCTGAATACATCAGCTCTTTCTTACCCTTTTGAAGTTCAGGGCTTTGTGTTCTGAGATGTGGAAAGTGCTTCACTGATTTTACAGAGCAAGATTTGCCTCCAGCTTTGAAGTCAACATCTGCATTGCTTCTCTTCTTCTTTAAGGCATTTTCTTTCTTATCCTATTATTTTTTTTCTTTCTATGCTTTGGTGATGGTCCTGTTCTCTCAGTCCCCCAAACCCGGTCCTTATGTCAAGGAGATGAATGATGCTGCCACCTTTTACACTAACAGGGTCTTAAAGGACTACAAACACAGGTACGTACCTTCTTTTATTGACCAGATTTTCAATTGATTGATTGATAGACATTTGTCCCCAAGCTTAATGTAGTTCATTACTGATTCCTTTCAAAGTCTAGTTTACTACAAACATTAAGGAAAAATCCCATCTTTGCAGATAAAGCAAAGTGGAAAGTGAAATCAATGATCCAGATAATATGTGTGTTTTAGAAAGTCTGCCTCAGTTCTCTGGTAGTGAATAAACTCTCCCCACGTGAATGCATGTCACTCTGTTATGTATCCCCACAATAATGAGAGAGATCTGTGATGGTTTGTGATGGACCAGCCCTAAATGGACAAACCTTTTACATTGATCAAAATAGAATGGTGAGAGTTCCCTGGTGGCACAGTGGTTAGGAGTCCACCTGCCAGTACAGGGGACATGGGTTCGATCCCTGGTCTGGGAAGATCCCACATGCCACAGATCAACTAAGCCCAAACATCACAACTACTGAAGCCCGCGTGCCCTAGAGCCCGTGCTCTGCAACAAGAGAAGCCACTGTAATGAGAAGCCCATGCACAGCAAAGAAGAGTAGCCCATGCACAGCAAAGAAGAGTAGCCCCTGCTCTCTGCAACTAGAGAAAGCCCACGTGCAGCAACGAAGACCCAACGCAGCCAAAAATAAATAAAATTTTAAAAAAATAGAATTGGTGGGTGAGGAGAGAAAATAAACGGGCTTAGGAAATGAAGTATAAATGAGGAACAGAGATGAGACAATAAACCAGGCCAATGAGAAGGAAACCAGAGATTGCGTTAAGGTGAAATACAGTTGGGTTGACAAGAGAGACGTCTGTAAGAACAGCCGCCATTCAAAGTGCTGTTGAAAGTACTGATGAGACTGAACCAACAGGTTTTGCCTGGAGAGCCAGCTTAAAAGGACATTGCATTCTCCAGCACAAATAATAGATCCTAGAGAGCCGCAAACTGGGGCTAGAATTGGAAATGGGACTAAATGGGGAGAGGCCAGAGCTGAATAGACAGGAAGATATCTCTGAACAGCTGAAGGGGTGTCATGAAATCCCTCACCTCTGATGATGTCATGGCCTGCCTTGTCAACAGCTGGCAAGATGTGATGTGGCTGATGCGTCATCATGCAGGAAAGGAATGAAGTGAAAATAAGAGCAACAAAGTTCCACCCCCTGGGCACTGAGCTCAGAGTGAATCCCCCTCTGAGCCCGTAGGTGACGGGAGTAGAAATGATCATCAGTCAGCAAATGCAGGGGTTCCTGCATTTCACTCACAGACCCATACTGTCCAGATGAAAGGAAACTTGAGGACCTGAATAGTCTGGATAATTGCTTCAATTCACTTCTTTCTATTACTAACATAGATCTAAAAATATGAGCCAGAAGAACAGGTTTTAAGTAGGAAAAGAAGAAAACAACATTATAAGACAAATTTTGTATGGAATATAGAAAAATTGCACAGAATGTGTAAATAAATACCTCCTGTAGTCCCAGGTCATTGACCAATGTTACATATTCAAAACTTGTATAACTATTTCTTTTATAGGTTATTTTTGGTTTTAATAAACATTGAGTAGATACAGAAGAATATTTATAAATATATGTAAGATATAAAAATTACAATACAAAAAATACCCATACATCCACCAATCATTTTAAGAAATATGTACCAATACTTTCTTTTTTGTACTAGAAAATAACAGTCACTCTCAGCAATCCCACTCCTAGGTGTATTTCCAGAAGAAATGAAAACATGTCCACACAAATGCTTGTACATGAATGTTCATAGCAGCATTATTTATAGTAACCAAAATGTGCTACTGCTGAATAGACAAATGAAGTGTATATCCATACAATGGTATATTATTCAGCCATTTTAAAAAATGAAATATACAAGTAGCAGTATGGATGAGCCTTGAAAACATTATGCGGAGTGAAAGAAGTCAGACACAAAAAAACACATATTGTATGATTCCATTTATATGAAATTCCAGAATAGGCAAATCCACAGAGGCAGAAAGTAGGTTAGCAGTTGTCTAGGGCTGGGGAAGTTGGGTGGAAATGTGGAGTAACTGCTAATGGGTGTAGGATTTCTTTTGGGGGTGATGAAAATGTTCTAAAACCACTGTGTTAATGACTGCACAATTTGAACTAAACTATTGAATTGTACCCCTTAAATGGATGAATTGCCTGGGATGTGAATTATATCCCAATAGAGCAATTATACTAAACAAAATAAGACAAAATCCAGCCGCAGTGTTCCCTTCCCCTTATAGAGTTTAGTCATTCTATGTTAGCAAAACAGGTCTTAGAGCTTTTAGGAAGCGCAGCTCTCGAGACAGACTTCCGCCCACCTCTTTTCCTCCTGAGGTCTCTCCCACCCTAAGGAAACTTTGGTTAAATTACTGATATTCAGTAACAGACTCCCTGCACCCAGAGAACTGTGTTTGAGGCAATTGTGCCCAATGATATAACTCCAAATGTTGCCCTTTGTGTTGGAGACTATAGAACTGTGCAGTATGAATGAGAAGAGGCAAAATGGGCATAGAGGGAACCTACCTCAACATAATAAAGGCCATATATGACAAACCCACAGCAAACATCATACTCAATGGTGAAAAACTGAAAGCATTTCCACTAAGATCAGGAACAAAACAAGGATATCCACTCTCACCACTATTATTCAACATAGTTTTGGAAGTCTTAGCCATGGCAGTCAGGGAAAAAAAAGAAATAAAAGGAATACAAATTGGAAAAGAAGTAGTAAAACTGTCACTGTTTGCAGATGACATGATACTATACATAGAGAACCCTAAAGATGCCACCAGAAAACTACTAGGACTAATCAATGAATTTGGTAAGGTTGCAGGATACAGAATTAATGCACAGAAATCTCTGGCATTCCTATACACTAACAGCAAAAAATCAGGAAGAGAAATTAAGGAAACAATCCCATTTGCCATCACAACAAAAAGAATAAAATACCTAGGAATAAACCTACCTAAGGAGGCGAAAGACTTGTACTCAGAAAACTATAAAACACTGATGAAAGAAATCAAAGATGACATAAACAGATGGAGAAATATACCATGTTCTTGGATTGGAAGAATCAATATTGTGAAAATGACTATACGACCCAAAGCAATCTAAAGACTCAGTGCAATCCCTATCAAACTACCAATGGCATTCTTCACAGAATTAGAACAAAAAATTTTACAATTTGTATGGAAACACAAAAGACCCCAAATAGCCAAAGCAATCTTGAAAAAGAAAAATGGCGCTGGAGGAATCAGGCTCCCTGACTTCAAATTATACTGCAAAGCTACAGTAATCAAGACAGTATGGTACTGGCACAAAAACAGAAATGTAGATCAATGGTACAGGATAGAAAGCCCAGAGATAAACCCACACACCTATGGTCACCTAATTTATGACAAAGGAGGCAAAAACATACAGTGGGGAAAAGACAGTCTCTTCAATAAGTGGTGCTGGGAAAACTGAACAGCTACGTGTAAAAGAATGAAATTAGAACACTCCCTAACACCATACACAAAAATAAACTCCAAATGGATTAAAGACCTAAATGTAAGACCAGACACTATAAAACTCTTAGGAGAAAACATAGGAAAAACACTCTTTGACATAAACCACAGCAAGGTCTTTTTTGACCCACCTCCTAGAGTAATGAAAATAAAAATAAACAAATGGGACCTAATGAAACTTAAAAGCTTTTGCACAGCAAAGGAAACCATAAACAAGACAAATAGACAACCCTCAGAATGGGAGAAAATATTTGCAAATGAAACAACAGACAAAGGATTAATCTCCAAAATATACAACCAGCTCATGGAGCTCAATGTCAAAAAAAACAAACAATTCAATTTAAAAATGGGCAGAACACCTAAATAGACATTTCACCAAAGAAGACATACAGATGGCCAAGAGGCACATGAAAAGATGCTCAACATCGCTAATTATTAGAGAAATTCAAATCAAACCTACAATGAGGTATCACTTCACACCAGTCAGAATGGCCATTATCAAAAAATCTAGAAGGAATAAATGCTAGAAAGGGTGTGGTGAAAGGAGAACCCTCCTGTACTGTTGGTGGGAATGTAAATTGATACAACCACTATGGAGAACAGTATAGAGGTTCCTTAAAAAACTAAAACTAGAACTACCATATGACCCAGCAATCCCACTACTGGGCATATACCCTGAGAAAACCGTAATTCAAAAAGAGACATGTACAACAGTGTTCATTGCAGCACTATTTACAATAGCCAGGACATGGAACCAACCTAAATGTCCATCGACAGATGCGTGGTTAAAGAAGATGTGGCACATATATACAATGGAATATTACTCAGCCATAAAAAGAAATGAAATGGAGTTATTTGTAGTGAGATGGATGGACCCAGAGTCTGTCATACAGAGTGAAGTAAGTCAGAAAGAGAAAAACAAAACACTGTATGCTGGCATGTATATGTGGAATCAAAAAAAATAAAAGATAAAAAATGGTACTGATGAACCTAGTGGCAGGGCAGGAATAAAAACATAGTCATAGAGAATGGACTTGAGGACACGGTGGGGGAGGGGGAAGCTGGGGCGAAGTGAGAGTAGCATGACATATATATACTACCAAATGTAAAATAGTTAGCTAGGGGGAAGCAGAAGCATAGCACAGGGAGATCAGCTCGGTGCTTTGCCATGGCCTAGAGAGTTGGGTTAGGGAGGGTTGGAGGGAGACGCAAGAGGGAGGGGATATGGGGATATATGTATGCACATGGCTGATTCACTTTGTTGTACAACAGAAACTAACACAGAATTGTGAAGCAATTATACTCCAATAAAGATCTATTTAAAAATTAAAAAAAGAAAAATGAAATGCAAGACAATCTGCTCTGCTCACATAAAAATAGCAGTTCAGGAAAGAACAAGCTTAAGTTGCAAAAATATGTCAGCATGAACAGCCCATGACGACTTCGTCATCATAAAAGACCTCTTTACCTAGTCTTTTCTCGGAATATACAGAGGTGCCTATTAAGACACCTAAGTCTCTGCCATTTTGCGTATCACCCTTGGAGGCCATTTTTGTTTTTATCTCAGTTCATCAGCTCCTGTTGTCCTCCCAGTCCCTACTTGAGTGTATCTTGGGCCCATGGGTGTGAGTGATTCTCCCCAGGTGGTAGTATAGCCAAGAGGGTTAGGGGTTCCCCTTTTTTGTACATATACAAAGAGAGTATAGTATTTGCTCCTCAATGTCGGCTATTAAGTAGAAAATGTACTTTTGACAGCATCAAGGACAGTTCACTTAAACTTAATGGACCACCTGAAGAGTGTGTAATATGCTGGGGAAATGCAGCCACGGGTGTGGATTTATTCACCTCACTTGCACAAGTAGCCAGACCAGTCCCAAGTCAGCGGTGAGCTTCCAGGATCGATAACCCAAAGCAAGCCCAATACTCCACAACCAGTCACTCAACACCCATTTATGGGTGCACCCAAGCCGGCTGTGTCTTCCTTCTGTGTGAGCTCAGTGAGGGCTGTGGGGTGTTGCAGACTCATTGATGAGGCATTGCCAGTGAGGCAGTCGCATTGCTGCCTACCTGACAGACAGGGCCGTGGGTGGAGGAGGTGAAAGGCAGGCTTCCTTGTGGTTTACACAGAAGGGCTGTGGCCAGTGGACTCTGCATCTGTGCAACCTTTTCGACTGGCTTGGCTGGTTGCTTGGCTCTTTTTCAATAAATGAATAGAGCAGGTTAATTATTTTGACTTTCTAGAGGTCAGACCTCTCTTGAGTCATAATCATTAAGAGTCACACATCCTTCCCATAGCTTCTTACAGGGGAAGTGGAACTGAGGCTGGGTTTGCAGCTGTGGAGGTATAGTTGAGTCCTTCTCAATTTGTTGTCTCTTAGAAACTGACTTCAGGTTAAAAGGCACCATATTGTTATGCGTTATTACAAGTTTTGCTAGAACTTTCTTCAAGTTAAAATCATACTGTAATAGTTAAAAGAAAGATGAATTTGCCTATGCAGGTTTGGACTTTATCCTTTGTTAAACTTTTTAATAGAAGTGTACTGAACGTGCAGCCTGCTTTTTCTAGAATGCCTACAGATGTGTGTTGTATGTACATACACCTGTACATATGCACATGTATGTATTAAATGACCATATATATAAATATATGGGTTTGGGTTTTGATTGTAAAAGTGAGAAAGTGACAATGAAATATGTCATAGATTTGATCATTATAGTCAGTAAATCTAAAGATGTAGAACAAAATCACACTCATGTTTTTCCTCTTTGAGGGGCAGATAATTACGACTTCAGTTCCCCATTTCCCTTTTCTTAAATGGCATGACTTAATACAATGGGATTCTAAACATGCTCGTGGTACTCAGAGCTTTTCAAGGAAAACAAAATATGTCCAGAGACAAGTCATTACTGACAAGAGCTTGAATAATAGAGATTTCCTTCCGTGATTGTCTTCAGATTAATGGCCCAGGTTTGTGATTAAATTTTTGTTAACTGAGATTTCATCATTTTCTCATTTACCACTACTTTATTCAAAGTAGGAAAAAATGTGTGAGTGGAAATAATCCAAAGGAAATGCAACTATTTTTGCCTACCTATAAATTTAATATTTCTAACAGCTCTCCCAATCCTGTATATTAATCCAGCTTTAAAAGTTGGATTAACATTTTACCACTTCTTGGTTCAGTAAAATTGGAATAAAAATACCAGTCATGCCCTGCCTCACTTGCATTTGTCATTATGAGTATCAAATTGAAGTAATTTAAGTGACTGTCCCTTTAGAAGTATTGAGTGTTACCCATTTGTAGGAAGTCATTTTTCTTACTATAGCAACTTTCCATATCAGCCCAGAATTCTCCAATTTGGTTATACTTTCAACCGAATAATTCCACAAATTATTAGAAAACAAACCAAAGGACCTTTTTTCTTTTCTGTACCATTCTCCTGCCTGAAAGTGCATTGTTTTTCATTTTGCATCAGAAGCAGTACGGAGAGAAGTGGTCTCCCCTCCATGTTCATCTCCCCGTGAGAGATGACACGAGGATGAACTGACTAAGTTTGGTGGATGCTCTCTCCGTGGGCCTCTCCACTCCGCACTGGAGCTCAGGTCACTCAGCTCCTCTCAGGGGAGACCAGGACCACCATCCTTTCAAGGTTCTTTTCAGAATCAGTCCACACTGACTGGTCTAGAAAGACAGTTGTTCCAGGGTCATCTGGAGCCTTAGTTACTGGATTGCCATGTGCTCCCCAATGTCTTTAAATAGATCCTAAATCCACTCTCTTCCACTCTCTTTTATGACAAAGTGATTTACGCCATGTGGATTGGGTAAAGTCGTATTTGAACATATGGAGTGAGCTTCAAGCATACATCAAGGAACACCACACTGCAGGCCTTACTTGGAGCAAAACAGTAAGTACCCAGCCCTCTTCCACCTGAGTAACAAAAGGTCATAAAACTATTCATTCTTGGTAGCCTGGCAATTTTAGAATTTACCTCAAGGAAAGCATAAGATAAAATATACATGCAGAGCTGCTTATGAAAATGCCATTGTCATAGGAAAGTCTGGAAACTACCTATATGACACAGAAAAAGAAAATGGTTGAGTTGTCAGAAGAACCCAGTGAAATACTCTGGGGTCATTACGATACCACATATGGTGGTTACATGGGAAATGATTTACCAGTCAATGTTAAGTGATAAAGTAGAATGCAAAAGTTATGAGCACTAAGACGGCATATGTATTAAGAAACTGTGTGAGTAAAATCGAAGGAAACAAGATTTGAAAATAGTTATAATTTTGAGAAGATAGAATTATGAATAGAATGTTTTTTAAATGTTTTAAATTTCCCTTTTGGCATTTTAAAATTTACTAAGTAATATGTTTCAATACTTCGGTAATCCTAGTGCTTTGAATGGTATCCTAGTCCTAGGATAAAATCCCAGCTGTGTCTGTTCCGACTTGAATTCCCACATGAGATTCTAATCTGACTTTTGCCTTCCTCTTCACCTTGTCTCTCCTGTCTTCCCCGTCTCACTGGCCCAGCACTACCAAACTACTTGTGGAATTCTGAACACATGCAGTACTTAGAATGAACCAAATCAAAATGTCATTGTTTCAAAATTTGCAAGTCTCATGTTGTTTAACCTTTATTGTGATGTCCTGAACATATATCATGCTGTATGACCTGAGTTCCCTGGGGAACCCTCTTCCCCAAGACTCAGTTTCAACATCATCTCTTTAAGAAACTTCCATTGAGTGCAGTTCGCTGATGGTCCACTGGTTAGGACTTGGTGCTTTCACTGCCGTGGGCTTGGGTTCAATCCCCGGTCAGGGAACTAAGATCCTGCAAGCTACACAGCTTGGCCCCCCCCAAAAAAAGAAACTTCCATTGATCTCCCTTGGTGCCCCATCTGGTTTGATGGCTCTCCTCTATGCCTCCTTCATATCTTCAGTATACCTCAGTCATATCCCTTTACATATAGAATTGTAATTTTTTGTGTGTTTATGGAGCTCTCCCACTGGATTGGAAACTCATCTCTGTCTCCAGCCCCTCGCATAGTGCCTGGCATGGAGTAAGTACTCAGTAAATAGTTTGAACTAAATCGTGAATTAGGGTACTCTTAGGATCGTCCCTGCTCTTTAAAATCTCTGCACTTGCTATAAAAAGGCTTCCTGTGGAAACTTCAGTCCATTAGAAATGAATGTTACCTTCCAGTTGTCACAGTGGATGGTCTAACCAGAGTAAATGTTGAGAAGATGAAGTGGCATATTTGTGAACTCAGTTTAAAGGTAGAACCCTCACTCTCCCCACAGTCATAACCAGCAGCTAACCTTCACGCAGAACGTTGCTTTCAGTAGCATGGGCTTTATACCAAGGCAGAGTTTGTGGTTTTTCAAAGCAGTATAGGACTTCTACACTTGTTCCCCAACACTTGTGGTACAAATGTTAACACTGACCACTAAAGACTGATGCTTCTTTTTATTTTCTACTTTGCCTGTTTTCTCCATAAGAAATGCAAGATACAGTAAGTTGATTATTTTTCTTCTGCCCACAATATTATGATTCTGTAAAGAGAGTTCATAAACATTTGAAGGGTTTTAATATGGAAGGGTATGTGTGGAGGTAGGTGGGTCTTTGTGTAGACTAATTGGAATTATTTTTCATACATTTCAAATGAGATGCTGTTTTGTTATAGATCAATTTGTCATAAAGGGGAATTGTCACATGTTTGCCATGGAGATAGGACATCATGACAAAACAGAAAACTAAACATCAAGAGTCCTTGGATGTCTTATTATTTCATGATAGATAAATGGAAAAGGAATGAGAATCCATTTGTGGAAAATAATCATGTCAACAGACATTGGCCTATTAAGTCTCCAATGGTGCCCATGGAAAATGAATAGAAAATTACTTTTGAAATGGTTTGAATACCTTTAATGCAATGTACAAAGCTGAGTAATTATGTTTTGAATATAAAAAAGAAGGATCGATTATCACAGATAAATAAATGTAGTTGTTTTCCTTTGTTCTAGAGTGAACACCTATCTTTTCATCATGTTCGTTAGAAATATATGCTTTGTAACAATGAGTTTGAAACTTTTAAAGGCAACCCATAGTAAGAAATATATTTTACACACACACACACACACACACACCCTTCTCACAATACTAAAACAAGTTTCACAAAACAGTACTTTCTTCCACCACGTGGAATGCATTCAGATATTTTCTTTTGTGTTTTACTTCATTTTTAAATAAAATCCTGGCTGAGACCCACTAAATTGATTCCGTGATGCACTAATGGGTCACATCCCACATTTTGAAAAACATGTTGTAAAACATAAATGTTATATAAATATAAATATTTATTTATTTATATAAAATATAATCCTTACAGCATACATTAGGAGGTATGGATTGCCATGATAATAATGACAGCTATTATTTATTGAGCACATGTTATGATGTGGGCAAATTCTATTTAAAATGGTAATCATTATAAAGCAGAGCATCTACTTCACTTCTTTCATGGAAAAGTAGTATGATAAAGTTTTGGCCAGATATTAAAAGTGAGGAATGATTATGTAAGAAAATGTTGGTTCAGTGATAACATCATATATACAAAATCTTTTGACAAACTTTAAGATATATGCATAGAAATATATTTCATAATATTTTTATCTTCTTCTTCTAAAGTTTGGGGTTAAGAAAAACTATTACAAAGTATATTATAAAAATTATAGTTTTTCATTTTAAATCTAAATTAGTAAAAACTATATGAAAGATTCCAAAACATAATCCCTAGAATGAATCAAACTGATTTCTTCTCATTTACTATGGCCTGTTGACATACCAGCAAAATAACTCATAAACAATTACAGCCAGTATCACAGTGTTATTGCAAAGAAGAGGGAAAAGGCTATTAGAATTATCTGATCAAATAGCTTTTGGGAGGAAAAAATAAATAAAAATCATTTCATTTATTTGCCCACTTATCACAAGTCTGCAAAAAGTATGCAGAAGGGTGGGGTGTTGGCACTCGTTGCCACTACAGTACTCAGAAGTTTTAAGAAATGCATTCCATCTCAATGGACAAAGTCAAGAAGCTTATGGCGACTCAACAGCTCAAGTATTTTGAGTAACCATTGTTTTCTTCTATTTTCAAATTGGATTTTGAGATTTGAGCTCTATGGGGTGTTAGTGACCAACAGCATGCTGCTCTAGACTGAGTTTCCAAGCTTGCATTGCTCTGAGAAATGCTCTTTCCCTTGAGTTAACAGTTGGAACTGAACTTGCTGTTCCCACCTCCTAGCCTTTGTGTTCAGACTGCAGCTGTGCCAGGCAACTGTTGTGCCCTTCAGTTGTTCCACAAAATGTAAATCTTTGAGGCCAGCAATTTTTCAGGACAGTGATTGGAGAGAGGGTCCATGTGTGTGCACAAGTGTGCTCGTGTCGGGGTGGGTGCGTTTTGGGGGAGGAAGCAGCTGTGGAGTAATCTATCTGGAATTTCTTGTTACATTTACTGTGGTAAATGGAATCTTCTCATTCGGTCAGCTTTTTTTCACATGACCATGGACTGGAAAGACTCTGTACCAGAAATGACTTGCAGTTTTCAGTTAGTTTAATTATTGGGAACCCTTTTCCATATTAATTTACAGTTTCCTCAGCCCTGGGTTTCAAATGCACTTTGTTGAATAAATTGATCTCTTGGCAGGAACCCAATAGAGACACTATTATTTATCATCCCTTGCAGTTGGTCAGATTTGTAATATTCGTTGGCAGTTCCTGCAAATCAGATAACTTAAGCTGAAAGACAGAGGCCTGATCTTTACGCTTATAATGACCGCAATAACTGATTCTTTTTATGAATTGTCCAGATCAGCATTCCAACTTTTATTCTGTTCTCTGTAGATCTGGCCAGGAAAAGGTCATGAAGATAGTTCTATGAATAGGATACAGTGTGGTTGTTTTCTTAACTTTCTGGTGTGAAATTTGTTGACATATTTTTGTCCTTTTATGTGTCTTTCCAAATTAGTTTTGAGAATAGCCAGGGTATAATTATTTGTAGAATAGAATAAAACTACACATAGATGGACGTGTATAAAGTCTTATGTTGTAGTGATGTAATTCTTTCTACTGATAATGTGGATTTTTTAAATCTGTACACCAGTTGTCATCCATCCTAAACTCCCCTGAACCTCCAGTAAATGAAATCACTGGGAGTGGTCACAATTATAGACAAGGCGGGGTTTGATTTTTCTCAAAGCAGGACACTCTATGATCACTCCTTTTCCCCCAGGTAGATATTTCTTTTCAGCCTTTTTTTTCAATGTAAAGGCCAAATGTCCATTAACAAAGCAAAAGTTTAACAGTTTGCTGGTGATCAAATTAAAACACAGCCAGAGGGCACCCTGACTCATAAATAATGTAGACTCTGTAGCACATGATTAAATATGTATGTCTCGTAAGTTTTCAAGTCTTCTGGCCTCTCTGGTTTCCTCTTGATTTTTACAAGCAAAAACTGTCCTCAATCTTTTATATCAAAGTTTTCATTTAGAACTTGTACCAAACCTGTGCCTTAGGTTTATTAATCAAGGTGAAACCTCAGCCGGTGTGTTGTTTGTCTCTACCACTAGCTCACTGAATACCTCTATAGGTCTACGGAGAGTGGGTCTCTCCAGTCTACCTGACCATATCAGTGGTCAGTCTAGTCATCACTCCTGGGTTTTTAGCTCCCTTTGGGGGCTTTGGGTAGACAGTTCCTTTCGTTCTCCTCTGGAAGAGATCCAGACTGCTCAGAGGGAGTTAGGGGTGTCGTTGACTAACAAAGGAGCTCTAAACACACAGATAATGAAGTTAGGTTGGAAACAGCTCTGAGTTCAGCCTGAAAGAGACTACAGAAATTAAACAAACGTTGCTTAGGCGCCCACCTTCTGTGCACCAGCTTCTCAGCAAGGTGCTGAGAATACAAAGATGGGTACGTGACACAGTAGACACAGTTCCTGTCCACAGAAACTTACATTCTAGCCGAAGAACATAAAAACGACACAACGTGATAGAATAGGGTGAATAGCATGCTAGAGGTAAGCAGAAGCACGATGCTTACATAGACCAGGAAGACGTGGAAGGAATACCCAATCCCGTAGTACAGTGTGGTTCTTGGGCCAGCAGCAATCTGGAGACTTGTTAGAAATGCAGAATCTCAAACATCACCCCAGACCTCCTGAATCAGAACCTGCATTTTAACAAGATTTCCCCAGGTGATTTATATGCATATTAAAATTTGAAAAGCACTACTCTAGTATAGTCATGCTGGACCAAAGGAGTCCAATTTGTGGGAGACTCAAGGAAGACCATTAGTTTTTACTCATTCATTTGTTTAGTAATTCATTTACTTAATAACCATTTATTGGATACCCACCTTGTACAAAGCACACACCAGACATTGTATTAATGCTACAGTTTCTGCCATCAAGCATCAGGTTTTAATTACAATGCAAAAAAATAAATAACAATACAAGGCCATGTTGGAAAATAAACCTTGCTAATTAGACTTCTGGGTGGGCAGGAAGGGCAACAAAGGGCTACATTTGGTATGAGTCTTGTTTTGTTTTGTTATGGTTTTTGGTTTTGTTTTGTTTTTATTGAAGTGTGGTCGATTTATAATATTATATTAGTTTCAGGTGTACTGATTTGGGTCTTGAAGGACAGTAGGAGTTCCCTAGGCAGACAGTAAAGGAAAGGGCAGTTCTTAGCAGAGAATTCAGCAGACAGTTGGGCACAAAGGACATGAACTAAGTACTTTGACAGAAAAGCTGTTAGTTTTGCAGAGCTGAACATGGCAAGAGATGAGGCCAGAAAGGCAAATTGGGGCCATATGGTGGAATCCTTACGTGTTATCCTAAGAAGATGGGTCCATATGTGGTGTGCAGGGTTTTTTCCTTCCCCACAGCCTTTTTTTTTAATTGAAATAAAGTTGATGTACAATATTATGGTACTTTCAGGTGTATTACATAGTGATTTGACCTTTGCATACATTACGAAATGTTCACCACAATAAGTCTAGTAACTATCATTTCCTAAAGTTATTACAATATTATTAACCATATTCCTTGTGCTGCATATTACATCCCTGTGGCTTATTTATTTTATAACTGTAAGTTTGTACCTCTTAACCCTCTTCACTTATTTTGCCTACCACTATCCCCCTCCCCTCTGGCAACTACCCGTTTTTTTCTCTGTATCTATAAGTCTGTTTCATTTTGTTTTGTATGATTGTTTGGTTGGTTTTTTAGATTTCACATATAAGTGAGATCATATGGTATTTTTCTTACTCTAACTTATTTCGCTTAGCATAATACCCTCTAGATCCATCCATGTTGTCACAAATGGCAAGATTTCATTTTTTAAATATTTATTTATTTATTATTTATTTTGGCTGTGCCGGGTCTTACTTGTGGCATACATGTGGGATCTAGTTCCCTGACCAGGGATTGAATCTGGGCCCCTGCCTTGGGAGTGTGGAGTCTTACCCACTGGGCCACCAGGGAAGTCCCAAGATTTCATTTTTTATGGCTGAGTAATATTCCATTGTATATACTTGATATCTTCTTCTTACCACATCTTCTTTACCCATTCACCTGTTGATGGACACTTAGGTTGCTTCCATATCTTGGCTATTGTAAATAATGGCGCATTGAACATAGGGGTACACCATAGGTTTTTAAGCAGAAAGTTACTCACTGTAAATAATGATCTAGTAATTGTTCAGGATAAATGGAAAAGGGGAGAGACTAGAGGCCCTAATACATGTTAGGAGACTTTAGTGGATGCCAAGGATGGCATAATGAGTATGTGACCTTGAGTGTAACAAAGGCAATGGAATGCAAGAGATGAAATGGACACTGATTTGGAGGACAAAAAGAGAGAGAAATCAAATCTAAACTCAAAGTTTCCAATCTGGAAGTCTGGGAGAATAATAGTAACATCAATAAAAATAGGGATATCGACAGGAGGAGCTGGTAGAGAAGCAAGAAAATATTCACCTGAGGGCTTCCCTGGTGGCGCACTGGTTGAGAGTCTGC
The DNA here is from genome assembly GCF_059928025.1 of Delphinapterus leucas. Lineage (NCBI taxonomy): Eukaryota > Metazoa > Chordata > Mammalia > Artiodactyla > Monodontidae > Delphinapterus > Delphinapterus leucas. The sequence goes on from NC_143138.1 coordinate 13,531,918, forward strand.
CTACCAATGCAGGGGACACGGGTTCGTGCCCCGGTCCGGGAAGATCCCACATGCCATGGAGTGGCTGGGCTCGTGAGCCATGGCCGCTGAGCCTGCGCATCCGAGCCTGTGTTCCGCAATGGGAAAGGCCACAACAGTAAGAGGCCCACACACCGGAAAAAAAAAAAAAAGTATTCATTTGTGTTCAAATTGTACTTTTAGAAAGTAAAAAAGTTCAAAAAACAAAGAAACAAGTTCAAAAAACAAAGAAACAAAGTTCGAAGTTACAAAGTCCGAAGTTCTTCAAAAAATATATATATATATTCACCTGAGTTTTCACCATGTTGCATGTGAGGCACAGGTGAGATGTCCAGAGATGTCCATCTAGATGGGGAGGTGGAGCAGGCAGGTGAAATGCAGGTCTGAAGTTCACTGAAGGGGGAAACCTAGAGATGATAGTTAAACAGAAGAGAAGATAGAAAAAGAGAATATGATGAAGGATAAAACCTGGGGGGACACTGTTACTTAAGAATGGAATAAATCGGGCTTCCCTGGTGGCGCAGTGGCTGAGAGTCCGCCTGCCGATGCAGGGGACACGGGTTCGTGCCCCGGTCTGGGAAGATCCCACATGCCGCAGAGTGGCTGGGCCTGTGAGCCATGGCCGCTGAGCCTGCGCGTCCGGAGCCTGAGCTCTGCAACAGGAGAGGCCACAGCAGTGAGAGGCCCACGTACCGCAAAAAAAAAAAAAAAAAAAAGAATGGAATAAATCAATCAAAGAGACAAAGACAAGAAAGAGGAGGAGAACTAAGAGCTGAGGGTCACAAAGCTCTAAGAACAATGGGTTGGCTGATCAATTGTGACAATCTGGGGAGGGTAAGGTTAGAAAAAGGCTGCCAACATCTATCTTATTATTGACTTTTAGAATGCAATTTCTGAAGGGCTGGAGGTAGATGCAGTTTTACGGAATCATGGTGCAAAAAGATTTTGTGTAATGATCTCTTCATTACTTATGGACCAGGTGTCTGACTTGATGGATTATTGCTTATAGCTTCAATTTCTGCCTTTTGAAGTCTGGGGATTATTTGCGGGTTTTATTTTTACCTTTGCTATATCTTCAGTAGAGTAAGTGTAGGTCAGTTTCATACACAGTAGTTTAGAGTTAGCTGTACTATGAAGCTGTAAGCAAGCTTTTTATATTTAGGACTATTTTTATTATCTCATAAATACCTTTGAGTTTTATTGCTAGTTGATAACAATACATAGATGTTTTTAGAGTATTTATTCTCTCCGTAAATCACACAGTAGTGGCTTTTAAAACTGCCTAATTTAATGATGAAGGTTATTTTATTTACTAGGACTTTTTTATAACCAAGAACTCAAACTCTCTAAACCTGGGGGCCAGCAAGTTAATAAATGTTCCTAATTTATTTAAGCCATCACCCTGGGAGTATTTTAATTAAGGTGTGTTCATTTAGAATTCTTTAAGGCATAGTGTTGAAGGCAGTGGTGTAATTGGGGGTGTCCTGTTGACTACTGTCTCCTCCAACCCCTCTTAGGAAAGTCAGGAGGCTGTGGTTTAAAGGTGCAGGCAGAGGTACTCCCCAGAGCAGAGCTGGGGGCGCCTGGATAGGAGGAGACTTTGAACTCGGTGGTCAGTCCCAGCCCAGAGCGAGCCACAATGCCCCACCGCCACCCCTCCACCCCTAGTTTTCATTCATCCCTGAGGTGCCATGCCTCTGGGTCCAACCTCTTAACTCCCTGAGGAATGCCTCAAAGCCTCCACTGCCTGCGGCTGGGCCTCCCGGTAACTGCCGCCAGGGCTGTGTGGCTTTATCTGCCTCCCTGTCCCTCCCCACCTCCAGTGAGCAGGGCGATGGCAATTGAAACTTGGGGCCCGTCCTTTTTAGGATACTAAGTGATAGCAAGTCTTCCCTCCTCACAAGTGAATTTTATCTTTTCAAATGGCCAAAAGCCATTGAGACCCTCTTTGGAGAAGGATTAATTCAAGTAATAACTCTTTTCAGTCAAAAAGAGCAGAATACAAAGGCATGAGTGATTACTTGGTATGTGTGTTTTTGTAAACAGGTCTGAAGGCAGTCCTAAAAGAAAGTTTTGAATACTGGTAGTTTTTTATTAAACAAGTGTGTCGCATCAGAAGCTAATGCTTTGAAAGACAGTACTTATGTGGATCTGTAAGTTCTTGTGTGATTGCTAACAATTCAGTTGCATTTATTTGTTGTAATGACAATGTTCATGTACCCTCCTCCTGGAATCCCCTTCCTCTTGCTTCCCTGTGTCAAATCTGACTCATCCATCCTTCAAGGTCTATTTCGAATGGTCTTGTCTCCCAGAAGCCTCTCTGACCACCCTTGCTTATTACCATGCCCTTCCAAGCTGGAAGTTATCCTTTTCCTCCACAGAACCTCTGTAGTACTTCTTAAAATCTGTACTTCTTTTATGATGCTTAGCACTTTCTACCTTATAAAGCAGTTACTTATTCATTTTGGTAAATATTTATGAAGCACCTACCACGTTTCAGGCACTAGGTGCATTACTGGTGACATTAAGATGAATAATGGGTGGCTCTTCAGAGCTCGGGCTCAAGACATGACCAAACCCAAATTCACAGACAAATAATTACGATATAATGTGAAGTATCATAATAAGGGTGTTCCTAATGAGCCCTTGCAATAGAGAAACAGAAAATTTCCTCTTAGGAGAGTTCCAGAAAACCTACAAAAAGAAGAGAACTTTGAGTTGAGCCTTGAAGGGTATGTAAGAGTTTTCCAGATAGTAAATTGGGGAAGAGCCTTCCAAACAAAGGCACAACCTGAGCAGAAACATGAAGGCTAAGAGCCAGTTGCCTGCTGTCAGGGAGAATGGAAGTGTCTTTTCTCTCCTCTGAGGCTGTGAGCTCATTGAAAGCAGGGTTCTTTCTCATTCTGCATGGGATCTGCAGCAGTGACTGGTACAGGGCCTTAAATACAGACAATGTCCAAACACTTTTGCTAAATTGAACACAGTAATTGGTAATTGCATTTCTTCACAGTGAAATTTCCAGAGGCTTATTCCACTAACTACAAATTGTGTTCATTGTTTAAGAGCCACGTAAATACTGTTCCTTTATTTCTTATATCAAATGATGGTAATGGAAATGTACAATGCATTTTCTTATAGGCAACGGCAATGCCTTCCCTGCACTTGTCCCTTGCCGTCTGCATGCCCCTAATTCCCAGTTGGTATAAACTCAGGAAATACAAGCTAATATTAGATTAAGTAAAAAGGTTTTCTTAAGAAGGGATGGAGGGAAGGTGCAGATTGTCTTCTAAAGGTAAAAGAAACGCTTCATAGAATATAACATAGAGCTAAGTCCAGATTTATTGGTCCAGGTTGCACCCTTGATAGAAGCTGAGCTAATCACAGACACTTTCCCAGACCTTTCCTGCAAAATTTGGAACTGAAATTGAGGCAAAAGTTACTTTGTCTTTAGTGCACCTCAGCTATAAACCTCAGGAGATGCTGATGCTTCTATTTTTTTATTTTTTCCTAAGTAAATAATGTAAATAATACAGAGCCAAACGTAAATCATCTTTACAACAGCTCTCACTTTGCCTCACTCCCCACCACTGCCGTTTACCAAGGATGGATAATTTAAGAAATACAGTTATTTCTCTATGATCCTAAAATCCAGAAGCAAAACAAACTTTAATTCAATGATTGTTCAGATCTAGGCTTTTCTGGCCGAATGAAGTCAGAGTCCAGATAATTCAAGCCACACATCACTCTTGGTCTTACAACTGTTGGCTATCTATAGTTTGTCTCTTTGTTGGGTATATTCTGCTATCTTTAACTCTGGAAATTTTTCCCATGGAAAATTTAATTTTATCTTTCCTTTTTTTATGAGAAATTATATTTTCAAGCTGCCAATGCTGGCAGACAAGAAGAAAAAACAATCTGGGAATCCTAGATTTGGTCCACGGAGCAGTAGCAAAAAATAGGCCAAACCAATCATTAAAGCTACTTATGAAGACAGTTTATGCAAAATAGCAAAATAGCTCAAGGGTCACTTGAGCAAATTAGGTTGTGTTCAACATATTCTCTGGAATCTGCTCTGAGGACTTGGTCTGCTTTTATCAAACATCTCTGCTTTGGGCATGTACAACAGGAATCACCACCTGTGGTTTTTGAAGGGCCACATCCAGATCTATAAATTAGGAAACAGTTAGCATAAAAACACTAAGTTACTGGTTTCCACAAACCGATATAGACTGTGTAAGGTATTCTCAGGCTGTTTTCCAATTTAAAGTTGTTTTTCCTTCTCTGAAGAGACTTTGTTTCTTGTTCTTTTTTCATCTACCGCCATATTTCACATCTCTCCAGATTATCAAAGGAATAACATACAGAGACCCCAGGAGGGTGGGGAGAATGGGGATGAGGAAACCATCAGAAGTTATTGGCGAAACCATGAGATTTGGGTTTTTCATTACCTTTCCTGTTGTACCTCTATGTTGGGCTAAGGGAGTTTGGTGTCTTGCCTCTGAAGAAAAGTGATCAAAATGGACCTTACATTTCCTTCTTAATTGTGGGACCATCTTTTTATTTTGACAGTATATAAGTACCCTTGGTATTTTTATGGCAACTTGAAATTCGAGTAGTATTGTTACCATAGATGAAATAGGAAATATTCCCTAAATTGACTTTTTAAAAATTGTTAATAAACATATGCTTAAAATATTATATAGCTCTTCATTGTAATATTTTTTAACAATTCTGTTTTCTTGGAAAGGCCCCCAGAAACTTTGCTTTCATTGGCAGAAGTCTAAAAATTATAGGTAGTGATAGAAATAAGAGAACAGAGATTAAAGTCACAAATTCACTTTGGTTTATACTCATGTATAAAGGATGATTGTTTGTTTATGTGCAATCTTTTTTCTTGAAAATGGTTGTCTGCCAATAAAAGTGTGGTATAAATATGCATGTGAAATTTGGACATACTTATAGAAATTGACAAATTTGGAAATGTATCAGTCTCGCCAAGTTCTTGATCTAAGTACACCTTTCAGAAAATAGAAACTAGTTTTGATGGCTAAAATATAAACAAACCCTAAACCATGAATTTGTGAAGTATTTTTACTGCTATGAAAACTAGTTTATGTATATAGAAAGTTAGTCTTTAGTTCTGAAACTGTAGTTCTTTTAATCCCTCCCTCCTTTTGTGGTATGTGAGAGGTTTATCATTATCCTGTTTATATGCCATGTTACATTAAGATCATTTCAGATTCTTCATCTTTGGAAAAACTAATAAACAGCATTGGCAAAAGGCTCAGTTGTAAAGCACTGTGAAGTCCTATAGTTTTAGCAGGTTAAAGTAATAAGTCCAAGTGTATTTGTGACTGAAATGGCTTTGTGATTTTTAAACGCTTTATTTGTTTGTTTGTTTGTTTATTTATTTATTTTCGGCTGCGTTGGGTCTTTTTTGCTGCACGTAGGCTTTCCGTAGTTGTGGCAAGCAGAGACTACTCTTCGTTGCGGTGCAGTGGCTTCTCTTGTTGCGGAGCATGGACTCTAGGCGTGTGGGCTTCAGTAGTTGTGGCACGCAGGCTCAGTAGTTGTGGCTCACGGGCTCTAGAGCGCAGGCTCAGTAGTTGCGGTGCACGGGCTTAGTTGCTCCGCGGCATGTGGGATCTTCCTTGACCAGGGATCAAACCCGTGTCCCCTGCATTGGCAGGCAGATTCTTAACCACTGTTCCACCAGGGAAGTCCCTGAACACTTTTAAAGTGTATAATTGGGCACGTGTAATGTACCTGGAAAGCATTAAGTGTAAGCCAGGCGATTAATGGACCAGGCTGTCTCTGAGATGGACAGCAAAAGAGAGAACCTGACCGAGAAACTGAAGACAGCCATCTGTGTGTGTGCGTGAAGGGGAATTGAGGTGGTGGCCATAAGGAAAGGATGGGGGGTGGGCAGGAAACCCATAAACAGTGCCACTGCATGTCAGCTGTTTCATTTTGTAGCTTTATCTGTGATCTCCACAAATACTTACAAAGATGGTGGCTCAAAATATTACTATCACTAAGCTAGTTTTATATAAGAAACATCATAACAAAAGCTCTGCTGTGAGGGACAGAATCCGTCTGTTCCAAGATACTGTCACAGGGGTGATTTTGATTTTCTTGGTCTCTGCCTTTTAAGAAATTGGGAAAAACACACACCAAGATGTAGGTTGCCAGGCCTGCTCTTAAAGTTGGAGATTAATATTACGTGTATATACATTTCTCCCTCAGTCTCTCCTTATAAGACCTGTGTCCTCTACAGAGCATTCGATGGTGTGGCCCCGGCCTAAGTCGTTCTCTGGCTCTTCTGACCCCACTGTCCTGAGGAGAGCTGGCCACACCCTCCTTTGTGCTCCCAGTGTTCCTGTTCACGTGACACACGACACATATCAAACTGAATCTGCAGCTACTATTTTGTGTACTCGACACTCCCACTAGATTATGAGTTTCTTAACAAACAAGACATATGCCTACTTCTTCATCATATACCCAGTTCCTTGCAAGGTAGCTCTAGGCAAATGTGGAATGGACAAACGAGCCTACTTATTCTAATTGACTTTCAGTCTATTAAAGAGGTTCTATTTAGGCCAAACATCTGCTACCCCTATTGCTGAATTTGAAAAATCTTAGACTTTAAAAAGTGAAAGTTGAAAATTCCCCAAAAATGTAACGCTTAAACAGAAAATCTTAGATGGAAAACTTTTCTTTGTAGCTGATTTTTTTTTTTTTTGCCTAAAGAGCTGTGTTTCACTTTTTTGCTTAATTTTATCACAAAGACATAAAACCTCCATCTAAAAGTAGTCTGTTAGTCTTATTTTCAACAGACCCAACAAAGTGGAGAATTGGAGTCCCTTTTGCAGATTATTTAGATCCAAAGCTAGATTGTAGCTGAATTAACTGGATAACTAAGACAGTGGTATGGGCTGTGGGAGATAGAAGTGGTTGTTAATTACATGTGTCAAAACAATGTGGAGATTTCATTTAAGAACTAGAAATAGTTTCCCTTTCAGAATAAAACCTAACTTCCAAAGTAATAAAATGATAGGTAATTATTTCAAGTGACATTTAATGGAAAAAATTCTGATGCACATTAACACATAAATATATTCCATGTAATACAATTATAGAATTTTATATATATAGTATATATAACCAAAACATTACGAGCTTTCCACATGCCACATACAATGGTTTCATTATTTCATAATTATAGTTCATATATTTAAAGGCAGAGGAAGCGGCTGTTCCCAGGACAGTTGAAATTAATTTAGAGAAAGGGATTTGCAGACGTTTTAAAAAGTCTTTGTGCCGCCTCTACCCCGACTCCAAAAAAAAAAAAGTAAATAATCAAACATCTGCTCTCAAAATTAATCTTAATAGAGCTTTCAGAAGCAGCATTGTTAGGTTTTGTGCTGTGTTCTTACAACATAAGTGAACGCTTGTACCCTAAATGCGGCCACTTAAAATCATAAATGGCTTTTTTTTTTTTTTAAGTTGGAAACCATTGTTACAATGGCTTTAATAAAATGTGTTTTTCAGTTGTTTCCAGTTTGGGGTCTAAGATACTTCAGCCTCATTTCGTCAGGATCAGGTAGCATCTTTAAAAAGCAGCTGTGTGGGGGTCGCTGCTCCTTCACTCAGGTTAAGCCTTTCCCCCTTCGACTTCCTTCATTTCGGCCCTCACCTCACCTTTACTTTCCAGTCTGTGTGACCTTGTGCAAGTCACAGGATATCATAATTCTGTAGGTCCTGAGTTTCTAGAAGTGTAATTCTACACTGTAGAAGTAAAATTGTTAGGGTAAAACACACCATAGAAGATTGTTTTATTAAGGGTTTTTTTTAGAAGGACCGGAAATACTCAGATAATTTGCAAGGGAACGGCATCTTTTATTAAATGTCTTTTATTCTGTATGTGTAAATTTGACCCCATAGCCTCTATTCCAGGAAATGAATGCAGTCTGCAACCTAATTAAAGGTTATCCCCTGTGAGTCTCCCAGGACCCTCTCAGGTTCCTGGTGCAGGCTCAGAGACGGAGTTGCCCACTGGAAGTTTCCGTCTGTATCCCTGTACGGCCTTGACTCACAGTGTGAGCTGGGCCAGATCTGCCCCCCTGCCAATGCTCCTTTCCCCTCTTAGCTAGTCTTCCCACAGGGCCCATATCCCATTGAGAACAAGAAGCAGCAGATCCCTCAACAGGCAACCGAGGTTGTAGGCTTGATCTGACCCACTACTTCTCATTCAGTCTAGACAACCTGGTGCATTACCTCTGCCATGAGATTTTATCTTAGATCACACCCAGAGGAAATGCCCTTAAATCTCCAGTCCCCGGGCGGGGGGGCAGGTCCCCATCCCAGAACAACTTGGACACTAGGCAGGAAACTGAGATTTGGGTGCAAGTACCCCATTACTGGCACCTGTGGGTACTCAGGAAAAGTGAATAAGGCAAGAGTCCAGTTGCTAGAACGCAGGCACAGAGTCAGTACAAACTAGTGTCCAGGGTGACTTGATGCTGAGATGCCAGTGTCAGTACTCAAGACATATCCCCATGGGATCAAGCCTGGCTCCAGAGTTGGCCATAGGAGCCCAGTCAGCTGCTAAGGCATTAGAGGGAGGGAGCAAGGAGTAGTGGAGATAAAAATTAAATTATTACACCGCCTCCCAACACTTCACGTATATTTAAGACAGAGGCCCAAGAGCAACATGACATATGTGTAGGGTCGCCCACACCTCTGGTTAATTTGACTAGTGGCTTTTTTTTTTTTTACGTCTGAATACAGCATAAAGGATTTCCCTGAAGAAGACTTTAGAATCAAGCAGGTACGTGCTTGAATTATGTCCCTGCCATTTACTGGCCATTTAATATCGGGTCATACTTTCTGACTTCCTGCTTTATTTTCTGTGAGAGGGGGATTTCAATCCTAGTAATGTGGTTGTGATGACTAAGATGAATCTCAGCACAAAGCATGCCGTGGTTGTTCCCAAACTTGTGCACACATTGGAGTCACCTATAGGGAGCTTCAGAAAATGCCCATGTGCTGCCTCCCCAGAATGTTCCTGCCACGTGGCCTAGGCTTGGCAACTTCTAACAGATCCCCAGATGATTCTGATGTTCAGACAACTTTGGGAACCCCTTGGCATAGAGCCTGTCCTACACTGAGCATTAAATATGTGTTAGATGAGTGGAAACAACCAGAGCCTGGCATGGAAAAGCTTTTCCAGAATTCCTGGCTCCCTTCCTTTCCCTGCCCGTCTCCCCTCTTTCACCGGGGTGCGTGAAGACAGCGTCTGGCTGTGATTCCAATCAGTGCGGCTGCTGCTCATGCCAGGCACGTGAGAACGCAGAAAGCCCTGGTCCCACCTGCCTGCAGGAGGAGAAGAGGAGGCGAAGATAAGTTCATCACGAGGGGCAGCCCATGAGCACCTGGTAAGGGACTCTCTGAGTTTGCTCTCGAGGACACTTGTACGATAAATCCCCTGGGCACTGCTTGTCAAGTCACCCTGGAAACTGGAGCCCAGGTGTGTGTTCTCACTGGGGCCGATGCAGGAATGAGCCAACGCACAACGGATAAGCCAGTGGCAGAGTTTCAGCTGGTCCTGAGTTCTCCTCTTTTTTTTTGGCTTTTAGAGTCAACACTTGTTGCAGTAAAATCCTTTGTTAGGTGTTCCTGGGTCAGCCATCTGAATGTATCAGAGTTCCAAGAAGCTGGATATGTGGCTTATTGGTTTCAGTGTCCTTTAATGGCTCTTGGAGAGAGCCATGAAAAGAATGAATGCTGAGAGCTAGGGAACCATCTAAGTCATTCTAAGATTTAGAAGCCGGTGTTGTCTCCCCTTTCCACAAAATAGGAGAACTTTAAAGCTGCAGTGTTTCACATGTGGGAGAGGAGCCTGGCCCTTCGCTGACTATTTGAGTTATTATGTGCTTGTGAGTAAAAGTAGTATGTCGTGGCTCTGAGTGTCTGGAACTGGAATATTTTTTGATGTGCAAAGCTTATATTTTACACTTTATGATTCAGAGCAAATGTTCAAATTTCACCCCAGTAACATAATAGGAAATATTTAAAATGCTAAAAAAAAAAAAAAATTGGTCAGTCTCAAGAACTGTGCAGTCATTTTCTACTTGACCCAGGAATCCTGATGGAGTCAGGCTGTTTTTCCTTATAAACAAAAAAAAATATCACAAATTATCATTTCAGGAGATGAGACCTCCAGCCTACTCAGTTTTTAAGATGTGCATTCTCAGTAAGAGAAGAACCTTTTATTTTCAGGATAATTCTACACTAAATAGGGATTGTATAAGTACTTTGAAAATAGTGTGGATTTTTTATTTTCAGCGGAAAACTACCACAGATTAAAACTTCCTGATATTGACACTTTGTAATACTGTGTTGTTTACGAAAATAAGGATCTGCTGTCTTTGTTAATATTTAGCACTTATGTGATGTTTTACATATCGTATTTCGTACTGAAAACATATAAGCCTCAGGCACATTTTCATCACTCTCAATTTTTATAGTTTCCGTTTTTTTACTTGAATTAACTTCTCATTCTTTGTCATAGTCATACAGTTCTACTTCAGGATTTAAAAGTAAAATGGTACATAACACAAGGTTATTGTATACGTGTGCTTCTATCTTACTAGTTTTAAGCTCTGTGACAGCTTCGTCTGTGGGGTCCTCTCAAAACATTGAAACAAATCCCTCTATGGTCTATCACCTTTTACTGACATTTGAATTTGTTAGAACTTCATATTGAAAACAAAGATTGCACTTCACATAGCAGAGAAGAGAATAAGCATAGGTCTTTCTCAGGCAAAATACAATTTTCTCTGGTTTACTAACAGTCAGCATTAGATGAACCAAACCATCAGAAGCATCCTGGACCCTGATCACCTTCATGTTTGACAGGCATCCAGGTCACATGTGGTCCTCACTTGGGGTTCGGTTTGAGGCATGCATACTTGAAAAATGAGTTGCAGAGAAAGAGTTTCAGTATCTCTTTCTTTAGCTGCTCATAAAGCTAACCACTGAATATTTTTCCTCTCTCTCTCTCTCTCATTGGTGGTTGTAATTCCCAGTGTCCCCAAAAGAATCCTCTTACTAGTTGGACCACTTTTTTCTTATGATTATCAATTGGCCAAAGCCCAGTTTCATTCATATCCTGAGCTTTGGACATGAGCCTGTGAATATGGCTTTGTTTGCCTCTGAGTTGGCAGTGTGAATCTGGCACGTGCAGTTTCTACTGACAGGGCTATACAGCTACATGATGCTCCGTGTTCCCAAGGCAAACCCCCACTTGGTCCCAGGTCTTCCCAAACAGACCCATGGTGCACAGGTATACCCCTGGGTGCCCTTTGTGAATCTCGAACCCCACTCCCTCATTGACAACAGGTTCTAAGTGATGTTGGCAGAATCCCAGCTCTCAGCAAGGATATCATCTCAATAGAGTGCTTTCCGTCTTCTCTCTCCCACAGGGTCCAGTAGCATCAACTGCATCAGCGTTGTCTGTCCTCTCTGTTGGGCCTGGCCTTCCTCCACCTCCACCTCCTCCAGGGCCACCTCCACCCTTTGATAGTGAGGGCAGAAGAGAGGAGTCCTCTCCTTCACGCTCAGCTTTATTTGCACAACTTAACCAAGGGGAAGCAATTACAAAAGGTGAGAAAACCAGACCTTGAGGCTGTCTCCCTCTGGCTTCAGGCACACAGATTCCTCAGAGCCCACGGTGATGGATACATCATTCCATGCCAGTCCCTACTACATGGAGAGCCGTGTGTTCTTCATCTCAAGGTAGATGGGCTCAGTGGGCTGTTGGGTGGATCAGAAAGAAGAACTCAGAGATTCTAGGTTCTAAATGGACCACTGCACTGTATCACCACTTCAGCCTTTGATGCTTCAGCACCAGCTACAATCAAGGCATCAAGATCAAGTGAAATAAAAATGACAAATAATAGAACCTCTGTCCTCAGAGGTGTATGGGCTTGTCAAAGAATTATATCATTGAACTACCTTTGTGAATGGTTAATATTTTTAATCATATACTTAATAAATTCATGTTGCCAAAAACCTTATGCAGATGTATTTTTGCTTTGCATGGGTAATAGGAATTATGGTATAAGTGTTCTTGTGTGCTGTGCTGGGAGCTAAGAACCAAAACTATTTCTGTGGCTGCAACTGGCTGCATTGTCCCCTCATCCGCAAAGGAAGGGAATGGACTCATAACCCTTAAGTCGATTCCGTACTCTGACCTATGCTTACTGAAATGCCCTAACTTTTTAGACTGTATCTAGGAAATGATTTAGCTATGACAGAAGTAAATCATGGAATCCTTTCTGGCGAGGGGGTTTGCATTTTGCATAATTTTTATCTATTAGCTTATCTCCTTCAAGAAGAGGTTCCTCAAGGGGAATTTCCTGACAGTCCAGTGGTTAGGACTCCAGGCTTCCACTGCAGGGGGCAATGGTTCAATCCCTGGTCAGGGAACTAAAGTCCTGCAGCACATGTGGTAGAGCCAAAAAAAAAAAAAAAAAAAGAGGTTCCTCAAATTAAAAAATACTTACAGGGCTTCTATTAGCTCTAAACTTAACATAGGTCTCAGCCTTTGCATACTGACCTTGAGAAAACACTCAACTGTTATGAAAATAGCATTACCTGTGCTGTTTACATCATGTTGATACAAGAAGTTAGGGACATTTCCCTTTGCATAAAATGTAGGAAATGTGTCTATGTGTTACCTTCCCAGGGCTCCGGCATGTTACAGATGACCAGAAGACATACAAGAATCCCAGCCTCCGGGCTCACGGAGGACAAACTCCGTCTCCTACCAAAAGCCACACTCCAGGCCCCAAGTGTCCCCAGTCTCATCCTCCTAAGAAACATGCTCCTGTGTTAGAGTTGGAAGGGAAGAAATGGAGAGTGGTGAGTGAAGCCCTTTAACTTTATTTCTGACATACTCTGATGAAAGAAACAATGGCTAAACTGTTTGCCAGGGTCTTAAGGATTTCCCATTTTTTCTTCAACTTTTTAAAAATTATTTTTAAAATTGTGGTACAGTACACATAACACAAAATTTACCATCTTAACATTTAAGTGCACAGTTCAGTGGCATTAAGTACATTCAGACTGTCGTGCACCCATCCCCACCATCCATCCACAGAACTCTTTCCATCTGGTAAAACTGAAACTGCACCGCTTAAACAATAATTCCCCATTCCCCCTCACTCACCACCTGGCAACCACCTTTCTACTTTCTGTCTCTATGAATTTGAATCCTCTTTCTGGAAACTTTTAATCTGTGCCCCATTCTGGTCTACTGTAGGATGTTTCATCCTATTCCACTGGCCGAGGTGCTGATATAACCTACTACGTCACCCACCACTTTCACAGTTGTCTGAGCAGGACAAAGACACCTTGAATGTGGATGGAAGCTGGTGCCCCCTGCCAGTTCAGGGGCCTTCCCTAAAGATGGAGGAACAAAGTCCCCAGAAAGGCTGTCATGGTCCGAAAGTACACTGGGACTTAGACCACTGTTGTGACCTTTGCTAGTTTATTTGTCCAGCTCCTACTTGCAGGTAGTACTGCAGCATCAAGTCCAGACTCAGCGGCCAGACTCAACCCAAAGCCCTCACGTCCCTGCTGCAGCCCCCGCCCACTAGCCAGCGTGCCTGATGCCTGACGTTTCACAACTTGACACCGACCCCCCTTCCAAGCAGCCGTTCCTCTCATTTCCAACATTACAGTGACAAAGTCAGACCTGCGGTTTGGTCTGTTAAGAAATTGGTTCCTAAAGGAAGAACATATTGAGAAGCTGTAACTGGTGAATGCTCCACAGTAATTTCAGCATGCGGTGGACTTAATTTATGCATCCTTATATTTAATATTTGCATATGTTTTAATTTTAGGAATACCAAGAGGACAGGAATGACCTTGTGATTTCAGAGACTGAACTGAGACAGGTGGCTTACATTTTCAAATGCAGCAAGTCTACTCTACAGATAAAAGGGAAAATAAATTCCATTACACTTGGTAGGGCAGAATTATGGGTCTGTACCTGCTATGATAAGCTGCTTTGTATAAATATGCTGAATGAATTTAGTAGATTGTTTTTTTTTTCCCTAGACAGCTGTAAGAAGTTTGGCCTTGTGTTTGACAATGTGGTGGGCATTGTGGAAGTGATCAACTCCAAGGACATTCAGATGCAGGTAACTGACCCTTTCAGCCATTCCTGGCCCCCACTACCTGTGGCTTTGCCTAGACGTCCCCTCTGCTTACAAGGGGCCCTCCATGTCCACCTGTAAAACTCTTATTCTCTTTCCCTCTAGACACAGGTCTGTCTTCACCTCCTCTCTGAAGCCCTCTCTTACTTTTTGGACAGTGTTAATTCCCCCTTTTCAACCTCTTATAACACATCCTATCTTGCACAGCAATTACTAGTTTACCATTTCTATTTCAAGAACAGCCAATTAATCTTTACAGCTCCAGAAATTTGCACAGTACCTGAACATAGTAGGTGTCCAATAAATGTTTGATGAATGGGTGATTGGAATAAATCAACTAATGAGTGAACCGAAATATTAAGAGGGTCTCCTAGCATAATAGTACCATGCGGAAGAGAATTTATTTCCCTCAGGAAAAATTGGTTCTGGGTAAAGTTTTTCTGAAGAGTCAATGAGATTATCAGAAAAACAACTTGGAAAGCAGGATTGCAATTGAATCTGCAAAACAGAAGAAAATCTGCACTGTTTTAGCAATATTTATTTAGCCAAATGGGATTTTATAATATGCCAAAAGCTAAATGACTTCTTACTTTGGCCACAGCTATAACTACTATCTTTGATTACACTGTTTTCGTATTGTTAATCACCCCTTATTATCTGATGTTTCCTGATAATGTTTTTTAAAATTGGCTGCTAGTTTTATAGATTGTTCTCTTTGGTTTTACTAGGCTTTTCACCACTGCCCCTTTTAACTAGAGTAGTACATTCAATAGTTGGCACATACATGGAGATGTATTTTAGGACCCTCCATGTGGGAAAAAAATATCTAATCTCTACCTCATACCATATTTAAAAGTAAAGTCCTAATTATAAAAAGAAATACTTTTAAACTTTGAGAATAAAATACAAAAGAAAATCAGTAGAAAAGCAATTAGGGTCAAAAAGCACAAACTATAAAGAAAAGGACAGGTGCTAACCACGTTAAAATTTATGTGTTCAACAGAAGACATCACATACAAAGCTGAAAGATGGGGCATGGATTGAAGAAAGATACTTGCAATGCAGATAATCAAAAAGGATTTATAACCAGAATTTATAAAGAACTTAACACAGGGCTTCCCTGGTGGCGCAGTGGTTGAGAGTCCGCCTGCCAATGCAGGGGACATGGGTTGTGCCCCGGTCCGGGAGGATCCCACATGCCGCAGAGCGGCTGGGCCCGTGAGCTATGGCCACTGAGCCTGCGCGTCCGGAGCCTGTGCTCCGCAACGGGAGAGGCCACAACAGTGAGAGGCCCGCGTACCGCAAAAAAAAAAAAAAAAAAAAAAAAAAAAAGAACTTAACACAAATCAAGAGGAAGACTAACAACTCAGTAGAAAAATGGGCAAAGAATATCAGGGCAATTCAGAGAAGAAAAAGTGAAGTATTTGATAAATATATGAACATATGCACAACCTGCCTAATAGAAGAAGAAATGCAGATTAATTAGCTATATCTTCTTACACTCAACAGTTTTGAATTCAGGCTGTCCTTACTTTGCAAGGGGCATGTTAGCTGAAACGCATGCGTATCCGAACTGTGCAACTTGAGGACTGCCTGTATATTAAAAAGTCTCATGGTACAAGCATTGTTATGAGAACCCTGATACATCAGTGTTGGGAGAGTAAACTATTACACTCACTGTGCAGAGCAAATTGGCACCATCTAATAAAGTCAAAGGCAGTCATAGCCTGTAACCAAGCAATTTCACTCTTAGGTGTGTGCACTAAAGAAGGTCTAGTACAAATGTTGATGAGACATGGATAAATATTTATTGCAGTATTATCCATAATGGCAATAAAAACAAAAACAATTTAAATGTCCACCAGCTGGTAAATGAATAAATAAATCCACCTAATAGAATACAGTGGTTAAATAAATGAATGAACTACACTTACATGTATAAAAATAGGAAAATCTCAGAAGCAGCCTTGAGTGACAAAGGCAGATTATAGAACAATAGGCACTGTATAATGTGTCCCTTTATATAAAGATCAAAAGCATGCAAAACAATACGCACATTTTAAATATACTCATGAGGGCTCAAGTTCACCTTATGCAAGAGACAAACCTGCTGTGAATTGTAAATACAAAATTCAGAAGAGTTGTTCCATCTGTGGAGGGAAGGAAGGAGGACAGTGAGATGGGGGATGGTAGAGAGGGGGCTTCAACTATATTGTAAGATGATAGTCCTAAAAAAAAGGCAAATGAGCCAAAATGTTAAACTCTGATAAAGCTGTTTAACAGGCATATATATATTTACATTGTTGTTATATTATTCTTTGTATGCTTCTGTGTTTGAAATATACATTTTTAAGGCTATGGGCCTTAAAGCAATCTGGAAGGATAAATCATGGTTATCTGTCCAAGAGGGATAGAAACTTGGCAGCGTGGTTCAGAAACAAGGGAGAGACATTTTACTGAACACTTCAACCTTCTGGATGTTCAAACCAAGTGATTGTCATTACCTATTTAAAACACTTAATAAACTATTTTAAAAGGGCCTGGACACAATAAAGACAGAACACAGATTAGTGCAGGCTGCCTGGGGATGAGGACGGAGATTGGCTGTAAATGGGCATGAGGGGTATTTGGGGGATGATGGAACTATTCTAAAACTGAATTGAAGTGATGGTTGCACAAATTCACTAAATATCATTAAATTGTACACTTAAGGGAGGTGAATTTTATGTTTTCACATTTTACTTCAATAATGCTGTTAAAAAGATTGAAAGGAGGAAAAGCGCACAGAGGAAAGTCCATATGATTTAGTTCAGTAATTCTGTTTTTTTGCAGACTATCCTAGAAAAATAGTACAAATTATGGGAGAGAGGAGACTAAGATATTATATGGAAATTTTTTTAAACGTATAGAGAAATAAATTTAAGAAAAACAGAGAATACAGGTACATGTATTAAATGCTAGAGCATTGGCCTGGGCAAGGTCACATATCACCTGTCACTCAACAGAGGAGCTACTTTTTAGTCCGGTTCTCCTGATAAGAAACAATCTCTGTTCTCAAAATGTTTACAGAGTACCAGGGAAAAAAGGCATGTACTGTATATAATTTACTCTAAGGAAATATTGACTAAAAATGATGTGGAAATGACAATTCTTACCCCCTCAGGGCTATTTAAAAAGTCTACTGCTTTTCAGATTTTCAGATACATAGATATTTTAGCATTTTATGTGCTAAATGTGCTATCCTCATGTGACCCCACTCTGTCTCATAAATGAATCTCCTAAGACACACTGACAATTTACTTCTTTCCCTTTGCTTGCCTGGTATTCATACAGTTCTGGTCGCTATGGAAATGCTCTTCATCATTATAAAATAAACCTAGAAATTGCCAAAACGTTACTGCTGACACATTCTTGATATATACATATAGATATTATTTTATTTTATTTATGGCAAACCCCTGTGCTTACCTGACCTTAAACTACCTCTGCCTTTTTTTTTTTTTTTTTTCTTTTGGCACGGGGTCTCAATTCCAACTTGGTGTCCAGTTTCTGTGGGGAGAGGAGAAAACAGAGAAGTGTAGTGACCTGGCTAGATTCCCCTAAGGAATTCTTTACATCACCTTCACCATCACAGTAGTTGCTCCTTTAATTTGCAACCCAGCCTTTTCTTCAGGGTGAAAGAGGAGATGTTGTTATCGCTTCAATTACCATTACGAGAAGGAAAATTATGTAGTTGTAATATGGTCGTTGGGGGAATAGTCTGTGCCTGTAGAGATTTTGGGGGTGGGAATATCTGAAAACTGACTGTTAAAAAAGAAATTTAAAACTGATCATAATGTTTATAGCACTTGATATTTGTAACAATACAAAGAACCACCTCCTCTTGTGTATGGTACTATTTACCTATACAGTGAGTAGCCTGAACCAAGTCTCCAGTTTTGGCTCCTGAAATGAATACATTTCAGAATACCTAGACACTCATTATCTCATTTAAGCTTCACATTCAGCCAATGAGATTTTTATCTAGCAAAGGACTTATGTGAAAAGAATTGTAGTGTTTCTTATTTATTCTTATTTAGATTCAGGAAAAATCTTCTCAATTACAGAATAATTTATTTACTCTTAAATGACAGTATTAGTGCGTGTTTTAATCCAAGTTTCCTAGAGATTCGTCAAAACTAAAATTTTAAGCACATGAAAGCAAATGCATCTTGTTTCTTTTATCATGAAATCAAATATATGTTTCAAATCCACTAACGGGGTTGTGAAACTTTTTCTGAACATTTAGCTGCTGTTTTCCAATTAGTCCCTTTATTTTGTGTCAGGAAAGAGACCCTGAGGTTTGAGAATCCCCTTGTGTGGTCCTTTCATTCTGTCCCCAAATGACACGTACTAATTCACTCTGGAGACTTGGTCATTCAGCCAGCCTCTCCAGCCCTAACCCAGCCATTCCTAATGCTTGGTTAGGCCTGTGGACTGTACTTATTTGGGGACATTGGAATTTCTGTTTATTTGCTTTGGCCCTAGATTTTTTTCCCTTCTATTTCAGGTGATGGGGAAAGTGCCAACAATTTCCATTAATAAGACAGAAGGCTGCCACATATACCTCAGTGAAGATGCGTTAGACTGTGAGATTGTGAGTGCCAAGTCATCTGAGATGAATATACTTATCCCTCGGGACGGTGATTATGTAAGTACCTTTGAAAAGACTGTGAAGAATTTTTCATTATTAACATTCTTAGAGACTGATTAATCACCTCCCAACCTGTGACCTTCCTTTGGAGAATAATTCACAGGCGGAGAGGAATTCAGAGAGTGGCTTTTCACCTATCTGCTCCCCTGTTAGTTTCTTGACTATGCCCGGTCCTGGATCTGTGATTCTCAAAGCATTTTCCTAATAACTACCTTAATGGGCTAGCTCTTATCAAATAGTACACCAGGCATCTGAGTTCATATTACTTAGGACTAAATATTTTCCTTTGCTATGGTGGAGGCAAACAGAAAAGAGGGAGAAGTGCTTTGGGGGAAAAAAAGGAGGGAAAGGAGGTAATAATAAGTGGACCTATTTGTATAGGTATTCTCACGTCAGTGGTTCTCAAACCCAGCATAAGAATCAGCTGGGAAGCTTGATGAAAATACCAGCTCCCAAACTTCACACCCAGAGGTTAGATTCAGGAGGCTTGGAGGGGGCCCAGGAATCTGTAGTTTTAATATACCCAGGTGATTCTGATATTATCAGTCCATCCAGTGACCCTTCTAAGAAACGGTAGCCTAAGCCACCATGTATTTTCTTTGTCTCCTCTCCCCAGCAAAGCAGTTTCTAAAAGAAGCAAGCAGATATTCTCACACATTGAAAAGGAAGTATAAATAAATACATTTTCTGCACCATGCAGTGTGATGGACTTGCTGGTTGTTGCCATTTGAAAGCAAGTTATTACTTCCTATTAGTTGTTGCTTTTTTTTTTTTTTTTTGATGTGGACCCTTTTTAAGGTCTTTATTGAATTTGTTACAATAGTGCTTCTGTTTTACCTTCTGAATTTTTGGCCAAGAGGCATGTGGGATCTTAGCTCCCCAACCAGGAATCAAACCCACGCCCCCTGCATTGGAAGGCGAAGTCTTAACGCCTAGACCTCCAGGGAAGTCCCTAGTTATTGCTTCCTGAAAGTGGAGAAGTAAATCCAGAGATCATTCCCTCTGGTTCTAACTGTGCAAGGAAGCAGTGAACTGGGAAGGATGGGAGAAAACGTAACTTAGGCACACCTTTGAAAGAGGACCCCCCCATTAGCCTATGGGTCAATCACCAGCCGTCTACACTGCAGTCAGCACTCAGGTTAATCTCCTTAGGCAGACAACTGGATTGCTGCCATGTTCTCCTTTCCCCACCTGCCAGTGAGCACTACCCAGGCACACACCACATATTTCAGTTCAGAATTCATTGTTTAAGTCTAAAGAACAAAACTCCACAAGCATTGGGCCATGCTTCACTAGGTATCTGGACAGCCTAACCCTGAGCTAGAGAAGTATCTCCTCTTGGGCTCTCCACCTAAAAAAAAAATACTGAAGAGCTAAAGCCAATACAGAACAGCTTCAGAAGAGGAAAGCTAAAAATTAGGATGATTCCTGGCCTTTGCAGCTGTTTAAGCAGAAGGCTCAGCTTCATGGAAACTGGCTGGAACTGCTAAGAAAAGCGATGGGGGTTTGGACGAGCACTGCAGACTAAACTAGAATCCCTGGATGTGGTATCCAGACATCTGTATTGGTTAAAACTTCCCGGGTGATTCCAGCGTGGAGCCAAGATTGGGATCCACTGACCTAAAGGATGAGTATAGCTCAGAACCTGAGCTTTTATGCTGAAAACGTAGTCTCCCCTCTATAGGTGAATTATCTTGTGTCTTCAGTCCATGGCCCACTTCATGCATTTTCCAGCTGGGGGTAGTAGGGAGCAATACAGAGGTCCTGCCACGGGCATTGTAATCTCGAAGTAGATGGTGGGGATGATTCATTTGAAGGGAATCAGTCTCCCAGAGAAGGTCTGTCATCACATTACTATCATGTCACTCCCAAGAAAGACTGGGAACAGCTGTAGTGCAGTTACCATCAAAGAGGTGCCTCCACTCTGGAGCATTCTCCACCTGGCTTGGTACACCAAGCCTGGTTTATTCATCAAGAAGAGCCCCAGAAAGGATGTTAGCCACACACACACACGCGTGCGCGCGTGCGCACACACACACACACACACACACACACACACTAGGTGTCTCAGACTGTGGCTTCTTTGCTTTCTCTTAAGACTATCGCAGATTTCACTCAAGGAGAATTCACCACTCATGATAGAAAAGTCCTTCCCTTTAAAGTAGTTAAATAAATAGCTTCTTCCAAAAGAAACAGCTGGACCCAACATCTAGGAAGATACGTGTTAGTGTGTGTATTCCAGTAGATGTGAAACATCACATCTCACCGACAGATGAGCACAGGCACCAGCTTATCACACTGCGGTACAGGAAGTCCAGGGATGTCACAAAGCCAGGGCTCAGGGGACCGCTCCTCAGCTTCCTTTCCTGCCCTCTCCTGCAATGACTGGGGAATCACTCTCCAGGAAAAGGAGACAGCCCAAACTAATTTTATTTTGACTGTTCTGCATTTTTCTTTGTGTTTGTTTGTGTGTGTGTGTGTGTGTGTGTGTAGGGGTGTGTGTGGAAGGGGGGCATGTATTCCCCAATGGGAAGAGTAGGAAAGCAGGATGAAGGGTAACAAGTTTATATATAACTTGCAGCACATTTTCATATTTCATCAGAGGGTAGACATAACGCCGGGATAAAGCCCTTATTCAGACTGGGGGCCAGCAGCCTTGGCATCCCCTTGGAACTTGTGGGAAATGGAGATTGTCATCCTCTTTCCCAGATCTACTGAATCAGACAGAGTCTGCCTTTCAGCATGATCCCCAGTGCATGTTTGAGTCTGGTGCAGGGTCAAGGGTAAAAAGTCTCAGGTTTGAACTTTGGCTGCTCAGAGGCTTGACCTCTCAGGCCTCTGTTTCCTGTAGATGGCATCTCAATAATACCTAGCTCTTAAAGTTCTTGCAGAGATTAACTGAGTTCACGTATATCTGGTGCTCAGCAGAATGCCTGGTTCTTAGTAAGTGCTAGCATCAATGAGGATGCCGGCAGGCAGTCACAGAGCTGACACGTGACCATGCATTGCTCCCTGATGCAGGTTTGGGTTCCATAAAATGTCTTTGTCCATCATGTGACACTAATCAGCCTTCCATCTGTTTGCAAAGCCTTGGTTTAAATAACTTTGTTCTTCTGGCCTTTTTCCAGAGAGAATTTCCCGTTCCTGAACAGTTCAAGACAGCATGGGATGGATCCAAGTTGGTCACTGAACCTGCAGAAATTATGGTTTCTGAGAGACCACCGAACCCCCTGACCTGAATCCCCCCCATCAAAAAAACAAAAACAAATAAAAGCAGCATTAAAGACCTAGGGGTTGCAGTAGCACCTACTGCTTTAGCTTTGGCCTCCAACAATTCTGTGCTATAGAAACAGCATAATTTCTGGCACGCCTTCGTGGGCATTTTGGAATATTTAACGTTTCTTCATGATTTGCCTTTGTGTGTGATTTGAGTTCCACATGATGACTTGTGAGCGTTATACATTTAAAGGGAAAAAAAGAGAAGTCTGTTCCCCTCATATCATTATCACAGTAGTTAAGAGGTAAAAATATTGCATGACTCACTTATGTTTAATTGCTAGTTGAAAAATAAAACCTTTGAGAATCTAAGATGTACATTTTTATCTTTTAGACAATTTCCATATATTTGGTAGTATGCTCTAAAAAATGTACGATTTTTGTTTTCTTCTTTTTACCACCTTTATCAGCATGAATACACTGTCAGCCTGAATACATATTTCAACCCATGTTTTTAAAAAAACATAAGTTCCGTACTAAGAACCACATCCAGTTTCTTGGTCCTTGAAAAGACCTTTATTCTTTGCAGTTACCAAAAACCAAAAGTAAACTCTAATGATTTATCTTAAATACTTTTCTGCCATGTCACTTGGAAAACTTTTACTTTTCTGAGTTTTTTTGTTTTTTTTTTTTGCGGTACACGGGCCTCGCACTGTTGTGGCCTCTCCCGTTGCAGAGCACAGGCTCCGGACACACAGGCTCAGCGGCCATGGCTCACGGGCCCAGCGGCTCCGCAGCATGTGGGATCTTCCCAGACCGGGGCACGAACCCGTGCATCATCAGGCGGACTCTCAACCACTGCGCCACTAGGGAAGCCCTACTTTTCTGAGATTTTTATGCCAAAAGATTGATAGGAAAAAGCAGGGTGTTTTTTGCTCTATAATACCTCACAATGTTGCTCTAGGAACAAGCTCAGTTGTTATTTTCCAATTTTGAACCTGTGAAATATCAGATGCCTTGTAAGTGATGTCTTTAGTGTTTTATTAGAGACTTTCTTCTTTTCCACTTGCCAGACTCGCTAGCCAGTCTCAAAAATGAAAATGAAAAAGCCATAGTTATATTACAACTTCTAAAACCTAAGGGATTGTTTGTTGGCTTGGCTTGCTGCTCCTGTTTTGCAGTGTTGATAGTACATGCTTTTTCAACGCGAGAGTAACTCTGATATTCCTTTCTGTCTTGTTAGTACATAGTGCTGGAAACCTGCAACTTCTTGGATTACATGTAATGAATTTTAGTATAATGCTTGCAGACCCAATACAAGCATATATATTGTGCCTAGTACAGCCTTTGGAATACATCATTTCCATTTTTTAAATATCTTCTATAACCGTATAGTATTCAAATTACTAATGCTTGTGTACCACAGTTTTGCTAGAAAAGTTTTTGTCCGTATGAAGAATGTTGTGGCTTTAGTAAATACCTTTTTTTCAGCTGTAAACTTATTCTGAAATAAAGTAAAATTCTAATTGTTTAAATACTGTGATGAATTCAGGGTGTTAAAATATCTTCCTCTTTGATTTGCTCCTTGCTCGTATGTCAGCTTTAGAAAATGTAGCTGAGCTTTTCTAGTTGAATTAGAGAATTTACCCAGCATGCCATCAGTTTCCCTGAAGAATAGCTTCTTCTAGATAAATATCAGATAAAGCCATTTTCAGTTGGAAGAACTGTCAGAAAAGTCTAGAATCCAGTTTTTTTAAATATTGCATTAGTTTAGTTTGAGGTGTACAGCATAGTGATTCAGTTATATTTTTTGCAGATTGTATTCCATTATAGGTTATTACAAGATATTGAATATAATTCCCTGTGCTATGCAATAAATCCTTGTTGCTTATCTGTTTTATGTGTAGTAGTTTGTATCTGTTAATCCCATACTTCTAATTTATCACTCCCCTGCACTCTCGCCTTTGGTAACCATAAGTTTTCTATGTCTGTGAATCTGTTTGTGGTTTGCATATATCACTAGATTCATTTGTATTATTTTTTATTTTAAGTTTTATTCATTTTTATTATTTGTATACATATAAGTGATGTATAGTATTTGTCTTTCTCTGACTTATTTCACTAAGCATAATATTCTGTAGGTCTATCCATGTTGCTGCAAATGGCACTATTGCATTTCTTTATGGCTGAGTAATGTTCCATTGTATATATATACCACATCTTCTTAAGCCAGTCATCTATTGATGGGCACTTGATTTGCTTCCATGTCTTGGCTATTGTAAATAGTGCTGCTATGAACATTGGGGTGCATGTATCTTTACAAATTAGAGTTTTTGTTTTTTCCGGTTATATACTCAGGAGTGGGATTGCTGGGTCATATGATAGTTCTATTTTTAGTTTTGTAAGGAACCTCCATACTGTTCTCCATAGTGGCTGCATCAATTTACATTCCCACCGACAGTGTAGGAGGATTCCCTTTTCTCCACACCCTCTCCAGCATTTATTGTTTGTAGACTTTTTGATGATAGCCATTCTGACTGGTGTGAGGTGATACCACATTGTGGTTTTGATTTGCATTTCTCTAATAGAAATGTTGAGCGTTTTTTCACATCTCTGTTGGCCATATGTATGTCTTCTTTGGAGAAATGTCTATTTAGGTCTTCTGCCCATTTTTGGATTGGGTTGTTTGGGGTTTTTTTGATATTGAGTTGTATGAGCTGTTTGTATATTTTGGATATTAACTCCTTGTAGTTTGCATCATTTGCAAATATTTTCTCCCATTCCATAGGTCTTTTTGTTTGTTGACGGTTTCTTTGCTGTGCAAAAGCTTTTAAGTTTGATTAGGTTCCACATGTTTATTTTTGCTTTTATTTCTTTTGCCTTGGGAGATTGATCTAAGAAAATATTGTTACAATTTATGTCAAAGAATGTTTTCTTCTAGGAGTTTAATGGTGTCATGTCTTATATTTAGGTCTTTAAACCATTTTGAGTTTATTTTTGTGTATGGTGTGCGGGAATGTTCTAATTTCATTGATTTACATGTAGCTGTCCAGCTTTCCCAACACCACTTGTTGTAGAGACTGTCTTTTTTCCATTGTATATTCTTGTCTCCTTTGTCATAGATTAATTGACGGTAGGTGTATGGGTTTTTATTTCTGGGCTCTCTATTCTGTCCCATTGATCTATATGTCTGTTTTTATGCCAATACCATGCTGTTTTTTTATAAGATAAATTTATTATTTTTTTGACCAAAGTGCAATGATTTTTAAATCTTCTTAGACAGCTATGAAAAAAAGTATTCAAGAAAATAAAATACAAATGGAAAATTTAACCATTAGATTTCTTCTACCATGCTGTTTTTATTACTGTAGCTTTGTAGTATAATCTGAAGTCTGGAAGATACCTCCAGCTCTGTTCTTTTTTCCTGGGATTGCTTTGGCAATTCTGGGTCTTTGGGGCTTCCATATAAATTTTAAGATTATTTGTTCTAGTTTTGTGAAAAATGTTGTGGGTATTTTGATAGGGATTGCACTAAATCTGTAGATTGCTTTGCATAGTATTGTCATTTTAACAATATTAATTCTTTTAATCCAAAAACACAAATTATCTTTCCATTTCTTTGAATCTTCTTCAGTTTCTTTTGTCAGTGTTTTATAGTTTTCAGCATATAGGTCTTTCACCTCCTTGGTTAAGTTTATTCCTAGGTACTTTTTTTTAACATGATTTTAAACAGGATTTTTTTTTTACCTTCTCTTTCTGATATTTCATTATTAGTGTAAAGAAATGCAACAGATTTCTTATTAATCTTCTATACTACTACTTTGCTGAATTCACTTATTAGTTCTAGTAGTTTTTTTGTGGAGGCTTTAGGGTTCTCTACATAGAATATCATGTCATCTGCAAACAGTGACAGTTAGAATCCAGTTTTATAATTCAAGGCCTCTTCACTGAGAGAATCCCCTTCACTGATCTTTGTTAATGTAAACATCCCAGAAAATAAATGTAGTTTATAAATGTAATAGAGTATTATATATACTATATAATTAAATATATAATATAAATAACTTTTAGAATAAATTTATAAATTTCTGGAGGAAAACAATTTAAGTGGCAAGAAAAGACTATTTTAAAAAACTGCTATATACCTATTACATAGTAATAATTTTATAATGAGAAATAAGTTCACTCAAAATTCTTGGAATCTCTCAACCAGCTTTGGACTTGGCATCAGCCTTTCAAAATACTTCATTGAAGATATTGAAAATCTGCATTTGAGGTTCACAGAATTATTTTACCGGCCTTGATGCCTTAAATCACCTACTGGCTTTTTGAGTAGGTTGGATTTATTGAAAAAGAAAAAGAGAAAAACAAAAACAAAACCTTTGGCAATGTATAGGAAAACAATTACCAAAGACAACACTGCATTTCCAATATGTTTTTTTCTTGTACTGTGTTGAATTCCAGTGTTACCAATGCTATGACCTAATAAATATTGTCAAAGGAGTAAGAAATCCATACTTTGCAGAATTGCATGTTGTACACATTCACAAAAAGTCAAAACAAAAATATGTCAGAAAAATTAAATGCCAAGGGTCTCCTATCTCTCTTTGTAATAATACAAAGTATCATTTTATATGACCAAAATGATGAAATAATCCAAAAGAGTCCTCGCTGCCTTGAAAATATTTTCCTTGATAATACTGTCTCCATTAGCTAATCTATTACTGATAGACTTGCTTTCACAGCAAGATGTCTTGAAGTGAGTAGTCAGTACTAACCACTTCTCCTTATCTATGAAAATTATTTCTAGAACTGGTAGGAAATACACTTAGTTTTTTTTACTCTTTCATTCATTGAAAATATCTACCTCAACTTCCTAGAATCTAGACGTGTTTATCAAGGGAATCCCCTCGTTTTAAGGATAAACTGAGGTCCAGTGACATTAACTTGTGTAAAGACAAGCAGCCAGTTAGAGATAGAGCAAGGAGTGGAGTGCGTGAGCATGCACACACACACACACACCTTTTTATCACTCTTGTAATGCGGCTTCTAGTCTCACCAAGTTTCAGAAACTCTCAAAGGTCATTAAATCCAGTGGCTTTATCTCATTCCTCATCCATTGAGATTCTTGATGCTTCTTGTTTCTCATTAAACTTCCTTAGATTTTGTGATACACAATAGACTTCTGACTCTTGTCTCTTCTACCTTCCCCCCTGTCTCAAGTGCTCGTTCCTCTCCCTTAACTTCATCTATCACCTCTATGTAGATGACTCTCCAACTCAAATCCATCTCCCAAGAATCTTTTTTTTTTTTTAAATTTTGGGCTGCATTGGGTCTTTGTTGCTGCACACGGGCTTTCTCTAGTTTCGGTGAGCAGGGTCTACTCTTTGTTGCAGTGGCTTCTATTCTTGCGGAGCATGGGCTGTAGGTGTGCGGGCTTCAGTAGTTGTGGCACGCGGCTCAGTAGTTGTGGCGCATGGGCTTAGTCGCTCCGCGGCATGTGAAATCTTTCGGGACCAGGGCTCAAACCTGTGTCCCCTGCATTGGCAGGTGGATTCTTAACCACTGCGCCACCAGGGAAGTCCCTTCCCAGATTCTTAACTCCAAGTGTCCACAGAGTATTTCAACCTGCCTGTCCCAACTTCATTCAACATGGCTAAAATTAACGCACATTGCCCACACATACCATATTTTCCTCATCCGCATTTCTAGTGTCAGTCGTAGCCTCCTCATACCTTTCATCATAGATGTAAAATCAGCTCTTTCCTGTGATAGGAAACAGTGAAATAGAACCAGGATCTGGAGGGATCCATGGTTCAGTCTTGAACATGTTTAGCTCAGAGCATCTTTGTGACACTTAATTGGAAATGGAGAATAGGTGGTTGGATATGGGTCTGGAGTCTTTTCATTATGTCTGATACCAAATCCTTAAGAATCATTTCAAAAGTATAATATTTTTTTAAATGACTTTCATTAAACATGTTCATTTCGAAAGAATTATTTTAAACCATTGGCACTTTCTGCACCACTTGAGATACAGATATAATTTTAAAGACTTTAATTGCCTCAGCTGAGAAAAGCTGATTTTATAGTCTTTCACAGATATCTTTTGCAAGTTTAACCGTTTTAATGTTTCTGTGTATGATGAAGCTTATATCTATGCTACAAGCGAAAAATAAACCAACTCAGATTAGCCCTTGATAATTCATCCATATTTCTCCAAATGTTTTTTGTTCCTGTACTGTCTAGTAATGTGGCAAAGAATATGTAACTAATGAAGGATAATGTTTGCCTGTTGGTAGAGAATTTTTTTCAGGTTTCCCTCCAGTACAAGGTACTTATATTTAAAGATAATTCTTGCTTAAAACTACAAATTTGAATATTTGAGTTCTAAGTCAACTTTTATTTTAATATCTTGCTTTTTAGGATCATCATAGTTAAAAAATGATACTTCATGCTGAAATGAAGATCCAGATGAAAGAAATACATCACTGACCACACTTACTAAACCATGATACTAATTATTAAATTTCATTCACCAATATCACAAGGGTTTTTTCATTAAAATTCAATTAGTAATTTTCCATGGTGTCAGTAATTCATCTTAGAAACTAATCAGAAGGTACACGTTTAAAAATTTTTTGTTATTTTTAATAATAACTCTATGGCCTCATTTCAACTCATAAGCCAAGAAACTTATAATAGGAAGCCTTCCCATGAACATAACAATTCTGTAGATTTGTTTGGTAAGATGAGATCTGTTCGGGAAGACTGTACTTTCCTGCTCATGGTCCCTATAGGGCATAATCATGCCCACATATAATGAATGGTACACATTCCTAGCAGGGATGAGCTAATGACACATGTTCCCCAGCAGCCTTCCCTGCGTGCCGCTGATACTATGACACCCCGTGCTTCAGGTATTCCTCTTCAGCTTAAAAGCTATAGAGAAAATATCAGAGTTAGGCAGATGCAGACAGTTAGTTCCAGGGGGGAGCAATTGCCTTCTGCAATCAAACATGATAAAATCTTTGATCCTTTATGGATATTTAAAGACATCATCCTGTAGCATTACTAAAAGATGTATAGAGGTCCAGAGAAATATTGTACAAGAACCATGTATCGTATGTGTCTTCAGGAAAATGATATAAGTTTATGGCAATAGGATATTTAAAGGAGTTGTAAGTTGTATATATTCTCCATATCCTGGGATAGAGAAAAATTGGATTAAAAAAACCAGGAGTTTCCTCCACCATTGTGAATCTCACTTCTTTACCTCTGACTGTAATGGCAAATCAAAACAGATTTTTATATTTATCTAACTAAGGCAAAAAGAAATTAATTGTATATGCCTATTGAAAAAGAAATAGTATTTGAAAACCTAAGGTATCCAAATTACCCATCCAAATTACCTGATTAAGTGGTCAATATTTTACTATATGCTCATTCACAGGTCATGTGTAATTGTCTGAATAAAAAGAATATTTTAATATAAGCCCATTCAGTGGATGTGGAATTCAGGGAGTGATGTCCCATCATTAACAACTAAAACCTGGTTCTCTAGAGAGTTATCAAAATGTTCTCTCCTTTGTTAGCATCTAAAATAATTCCACCAACAATATCGTCTACATTCTGCAGGCTGTTTCTACCAACTGGCTAGACAACTATTTTCTCAAATTAAATTAATTCCATACTCTTTAGTTTACAGAAATAAGTCTCTCTTCATCTACCAGACAGACATATTTCCAATAGAATTTATCTTCAGGGGAAAAAAGCTCACACTTCATTAACTCTTCAAAAAAGTAAAATAAGGCTTGCATTAATCAGAAAGAAGTTTGGCGGGGAATCAGAAGACATGGTTTTCATTCTGGATCGGCCACAAACCAGAGATGTGCCCATTTGACAAATGCCTGTGACACCTTTAAAGACATGTAATTCTTTTAAAATGAGATCAGTGTGTTAAAATGTTTTTCAAATATACAACAAAACTGCCTGTGGCAGAGTCACTAGTTGACCACCAAGATCTATTCTTCTTTCCTTACTAGGCTGCATTTCCCAGTCTCCACTGCAGTCTGTTGGCCATGTGACTGGATGCTCCTTGAGGGAATGTAAGTATTAAGTAATGTAAATCCCACTTCAGGACTTAGTCTTTTAAGAGAGCATATTTTCTCATGTTCCCTTTCCCTTCCACCAGCCAGATCCTGGATGTGGCAACCAGCCTCAATCATGCAGATGACAATATGCTCTTGTTATGCAAGAATAATAAGTTAGAAGGAGCCTGGGTCCCTGAGTTACAATATGGAAGACAGCCACTCACTGACCTGACCTGCTTTAGGTAGTTACATGGGAAATAAAATTACCTTGTGATTAAACTGTTACATATTTGGATTTAGTTATCAGAGAAGGCTAGTCTACCAAAACTAATATGCTATCCAGAAACCCCTGATTTACTGATTCAGTCATTAGAAATACCTCTAAAGAGTTTGAAAGATGTGCAGAGTACATTAAAATGAGCACGTATCAGAAAAACAGATTGTAAGAAAATTTTTATTAAAGTGTATGTAATTAAAAGAACTATATTTGTATATAAAGATGTAAATATATATTTGATGAGAGACAGTTTAGTATAGTGGTTGAGAGCCTGGATCCTAGTTTTATCACTTACTGGCTGTATGATTTGGGAGGAAAAAAATCACTTCTTTACACTTTGGTTTGTTCATCTTTAACATAGCTATAATAATAATAGTACTTAGCTGTTGGGTTGTTTTAGGGAGTAAATAAATATACTCATAGCACACAGTACAGGTCATAGAAGCTTTAGTTACTATTATTATCATCACCATTATAGCATAGAGAAAAATATAGAAAGATACACACTAAAATGGCAACAAAGGCTATATTCAGAGTATGGGGTTGGAGGAAAGAATCTTTCCACTTTTGATTCTTCTTATTGTTTGAATTTGTCAGAGTAAACATGAGCATTTGGTTATTAAATTTCTCATAATTCTTAGTGATTACTAAACATTCAATAATTTAAAAAATATATTCAAAAGAAGAGAATTACCTTTTCATCAATTTATTTTATCTGATTCAGATTATAGGTTTTCGTTTCAAAAGAGTATACATGAAGAAAATGTTTTATAATCAACTTGAAAAACATAGTCTGAATGGCAAAATCAAATGATATTTTTAAATGTTTATTTTACAGAAAGAGTGGTAAAATCTAACAGCACAAGTGTTTAGAACCTAGTGATTTCAATTCAGCAAGTTAAACATTTTTTAAGTACTTCTATGTAATTGGTACTAAGGATACAAGGGGCAAGAGTCATGGTCCCTGCTTTGAGCAAAATTATAGTTTGAAGAATTCTTTAAAGAAACTTACGTTTTATTTTTAATTTCTTAAAAATTATTTTAAAGATAAATGCATACTTTCTAAAACACTAGAAAAGAGAAAACACAAAAAATAATTATATAGGGAGCCAATAAATGCCGCCTCAGAGCAGCAAAAAATAATAATAATAATTATATACAAAGTGCAGAAAATAAAAGGACGAATGAAATAGTAAAAATAGAGCAAGAGAAAAAATAGACCAAAGATAGTATAAAAATAGGTATAAATGTGACAAATTATATCATGAGAATAGAAAAACTTGATTCAACAGTTATATACACTGTTTTTAAAAGCCAGATCTAAAACAAAGCATCTCAAAATATTACAGCTAAAAGGATGGGCAAAGGGATATTAAATAAATGCAAACAACAAGAAAGCAGGAGTCACAATACTAATAATATATATAATACAATAAAATTCAAAGTAAATATATTAAACAGAACAATAAAGTTTATTTTATAATGAAGGGTGTAATTCACACTGAAAATATAACTCTCAGAAAAACTCTTTATGTGTATGTGTTAGTTTTTATTGCTGCATAACACATTACTACAAACTTAATGGCCATTACTATCTCTAGTTTATGCAGCCTGAAGTCTGAGCATGATGTATTTGAGTGCTCTGGTCAGGGTCTCACAGACCGAAATCAAATCAAGATGCCAGTTAGTCTGTGTTCTCATCTAGTGTTCAATCTAAGGCTTGCGGTCCTCTTCCAAGCTCATTCAGGTTATTAGTAGAATTTAATTCCTTGAGGTTGTAAGACTGAGGTTCTCTTACTGGATATTGTCTTCTTTAGTTAATTTTGGCAATCTATCTTTTCTAGGAAATAATCCGTTTCTTCTGGGTTTTCAAATTTGTTGGAATGAAATTGAACATCGTATTCTGTTTATTTTTTTAATCGTTTCAGTATTATAAATTATATGTTCTTTCTCATTCTTAATGTCCTACAGCTATAATTTCTTCTTTTTTCTTAATTAACATTGCCACAATTTTATGTATTGTTTTTTCTTCAAAGAACTAGTTATTGGATTTGTTGACAAGTTATACTATCATTCTACTTTCTGATCTTTTAATTTTTGATGACTAGCTCATTTCTTTTTATTGTTTTACTCTTATAAATAATCCTACAGAAAATATGCTTGACTTGCATCTTTTTACCCTAGTGCTCTTATGTCTATAAGGTAGATTCCTAAAAGGGGGATTAAAGAGTCACAAGTCTGATATTTTTTAATGTTGATGGATGCTGCCAAATTGTCCTTTTAAAAAGTTGTGCAGACTTACATTTCCACAAACTGTGAGTGAACCTGTTTCTCCATACCTCATCAACACTGGGTACCATCAGTAATGTTTCCAGTCCAATAGGCAAAAACATGATACGGCCTATCTATGCACGGAACTGATGGGGTGGGAGTGGGGCAAGCTAGTGTATAAAAAGCAGGTACGTTATCATGGTTAGCTAGTGAGAATAAACTGAGCCAGGGTATTAAATTTAGAAAAGAGTATACAGGTCAACAAAACACTATGATAAGAGAAAATGGAGAAGAAACCAGCAGAATTGTGGAATTTTTCATTCTTTTGACCGCAAGAGTGAGGGGGGCCAAGAACAGAGTGGGCACTGGATGGAGCTGATTTGAAGTTTCAGTTAATGTCCTACATGTTACAACTCCAGACTGGCCTGGCAGGGGACCCCGCTTTATCATAATGATAAGAAAAAATCATGTAAATAAAGTAAATAATAATGGGGTCTTGGGGGGAGCTCAGGAAGAAGCGTGGTAGGATGTGCCAAGGTCAAGGAGGAAGTTCCAAGGGGAGAATCTGAGTTAGGAAGATGAGGACTAAATTGACCTGCGTGCTCAAAAGGTTCCGTGGCTTTTCCCCCTGGATTGGTTGCTTCCGGTGTTGTTAAATAAAGGAGAAGCCGACAGAGGCAAATCAATTCTTTTCACGTTCATCATGATGTACCGACACTCGATAGCTTAAAATATTTGTTCTTTGTCTTTCTTAACAGTTTTCCATTGTTGCCTGGACCAAAGCCAAACTCAGCCTCCTTCCTTGACCTTTATGCAAATCCTAACACTTTCCAACATCTCACCAGGGCTCTCTCTTTCTGGCCTCTTTCCTCCCTTATGTCATAGTCATTTTCTTCATACACCCTGCTTATTTTCAGCTTTTTATCTCATGCTATACATACCTAAAATGCTTTCACCTTACCCCAAATGCTCATATTTCACCAGTAAAGTCTAATCCTAACCTAAAATAGTCTTTCCTTTTACTGGAATTTCCTGGGCTCTATGTGTATATGTAACTCAAAGCTAGTCAACATACATAACGTGAAGCTAGTCAACAGTCCTTGGTTTCTGTTAGGATAAAATGGAGAAGACTGGATGGATGACTTTTAAGATTCTCAGATTCTGAAGGCGGGTTTGGGGAGTGCCGTGGTTCTTAGCTTTGGAAATTCCTCCACCTACTGGTTGTCTGAAGTCAGTTTACACTGAGATTGATGTTGCTTTATGAGTCCGCCCATTTTCAAGAATAGCATGTGCCTCTAGTGAATGCTGACACATTTATAAATCACTTTGAATTCCTAAAATAAAAAAGTCTGTTTTGAAGAAAATGTATTCTTATAATATACAATATTTTTAAACCTGATAAATTTCTTAATGCTCTTTGACAACCACTGGCGGGCAGAAAAACATAGAGCAACTCACTCCAAGTTTGGCTAGAGTCGGAAAAGATGCCTTATTTTATGTGTATTTCTAAAAGTTAGAAATCAAATTATCTTAAAATTTAATCTTTTATTTGGTGCATTGGACATCTTTTCAGATGAAACCTATGGCAGTGGTTATACTTTTTTTTTTTCAAATTGTTTTCTATCAATGTATCAGATCAGACAAACCTTTATTCTAAAGTACACTTTAAAAAGCAATTTGCCATCAGGTGTGGGTTTGTCAATATTACTAATAAGAACAGTTGAAATATGTTGATAAGTTAAATATCACTAAAAATTAGAGAAATCAACACTAAAACCACAGATTCATAGCTGCCTGATTTTTAGGAACTCTCTTTTCAGTTATCTTAGCAAAACGCAGCTTCAAACATGGCTTAAAGTTATTAGCTATTTCCCTAACACCTTCTCTTCCAAAATAAACTCCCAGAAGTTTAGTATACAATTACTATGTCTACTTCCTCACCTTCCATTCCCTCTTCAATCAACCTTTCACCCTTCACCTCAAGAAACTACTCAGGTAAAGCCATCAGTGACCTCTTAATGGCTGAATCCAATTAAGGTTCTTTAGTTAGAAGGATCATAAACCAGCACTTGCTAACTTCCACGTCAGAGGAACTTACTGGAAGGATATCACAGTCTCTGAAATTGAAGAAAAATGTGTAGATAGCAAGAGCTAATCAACCATCTTATCAAGGATCTCTCCTGGATCACTTGGTTCAAGTTTCCAAGTCCCAGGTCAGCATGTCCAATTAGATGAGCTTAGGTCACACACCAATCCCATGGCTTAGAATGACAGAGCAGAATGCCCTGAAAGTTCTACCACAGCTGCACATGTTAAGAGAAGGTTATTCAGTAAGAGGAAATTGGGGTGCTCTTATCAAAAGAGGGAAAATGAGGTAGGATGGTCAAAAAAGAAAAATGCCCACCACAGTTTTCACCCTCCTTAATTTATTTATGGTTTTGACA
Source organism: Delphinapterus leucas (assembly GCF_059928025.1). Lineage (NCBI taxonomy): Eukaryota > Metazoa > Chordata > Mammalia > Artiodactyla > Monodontidae > Delphinapterus > Delphinapterus leucas. Next base: position 13,567,158 of record NC_143138.1, read on the forward strand.
CCAGGTAGAGTCCTTTTTTATGGAAAATCTTTCCTGGCACTCAATCCTAGTTTCCTTTCCACCTCACTAGCTATTCTTGTCAGTCTTTTTGTCTTCTTCTTCAATATTTCCCTGGTATTTGTCCTTGGTTTTCTTTTCATTTCATAGAGTTTTCCATCTAGTCGTCACTCCAAGGACCACCTGTAAATGGTTATGACTCTTCTATCTGTATCTTTACAGACACAATATATTCAACAGCCATACCCCTTGGCTATCTCACAGGCACCTTACTGCTCCTCCCTTCTGCCATCTTGCACTTCCTTCTGCCATCTCTCATTTCCATGAAGGGCATCACAGCGCATTCACTCAGGCATCCAAGTCAGAAACTATGTGATGCTTCTCTCTCTATCTCCCCAGATCCATTCAGTCACCAAATTTAGCAAATCGGGCTTTCTTAATTTCACTCCAATGCCCCCCTTCCTTTACAGCCCCATCACTAGTGACTTGGTTCAAGGTTCTCTTCATCTTATCTAGACTATGGCCTCCCAACTGGAGTCCCAGTCTCCAATTTGGCACCCCTCCACCCCATCTTCCACACGACTACCAGAGAGAGATTTATAAAAGACAAATATGACCAGGTTTATCTCCCTGATTAAAAGTCTTCAACAGCTCACACAGAACCAAGATGGCGGAGTAGAAGGACATGCTCTCACTCCCTCTTGTGAGAATGCCAGAGTCACGGCTAGCTGCTGGACAATCATCGACAGGAGAACACTGGAGCTCACCAGAAAGGGTACCCCACATCCAAAGACAAAGGAGAAGCCACAATGAGACGGTAGGAGGGGTGCAATCACAGTAAAATCAAATCCTATAACCAATGGATAAAGAAGTTGTGGTACATATATACAATGGAGTATTACTCAGCCATAAAAAGGAACGAAATTGGGTCATTTGTTGAGACGTGGATGGATCTAGAGACTGTCATACAGAGTGAAGTAAGTCAGAAAGAGGAAAACAAATATCGTATATTAATGCATGTATGTGGAACCTAGAAAAATGGTACAGATGAACCAGTTTGCAGGGCAGAAGTTGAGACACAGATGTAGAGAACAAACGTATGGACACCAAGGGGGGGAAGACGTGGTGGGGTGGGGATGGTGGTGTGATGAATTGGGCGATTGGGATTGACTTGTATACACTGATGTGTATAAAATTGATGACTAATAAGAACCTACTGTATAAAAAAGTAAATAAAATAAAATATTTTTACAAAAGGATAATAAGGGAATATTATGAAAAGTAAAGCATTAGGCTAATAAATTCCACAACTTAGAAAAAAATGGACAAATTCCTTGAAAAACACAACTTACCAAAACTAATAAAATGAATTAGAAAACTTGAATATCTACTAAAGATATTAATTCATTATCAAAAACCTTCCCCAAAGACAACTCCAAGCCCAGAACATTTTGCTGATGAATTCTATCAAATACTCTGCAAAATTCTATCAGACACAATACCAAAGAAGATAAAGGAATAGCTAACAAGCCCACAAAAATATGTGTGATATAATTAGCCTTCAGGGAAATGCAGATCAAAATCCTATGAAGTGATATTACTTCATACACATTGGAATGGTTAAATGTAAAAAGGCATTGTGACATCAAATGCTGGCAAGTATCTGGAGCCACCAGAACTCTCATACATTGCTTGTGCACTACGACCCCTTTGGAAAACTTTCTGGCACTTTCTTACAAAGTTAAAAATAAACCTATTCTATGACCCATAAATTCCACTTCTGGGTATTTGCCCAAGATAAATGAAAACATATGATCATGAAAATACTTGCACAAGAATGTCTACAGGAGGTTTTTTTTTTTTTTTTTTTTTTTGCAGTACGCGGGCCTCTCACTGTTGTGGCCTCTCCCGTGGCGGAGCACAGGCTCCGGACACACAGGGTCAGCGGCCATGGCTCACGGGCCCAGCCGCTCCGCAGCATGTGGGATCTTCCCGGACTGGGGCACGAACCCGTGTCCCCTGCATCGACAGGCGGACTCTCAACCACTGCGCCACCAGGGAAGCCCTACAGTAGCTTTTTAAAAATTGGGTACAAACTTTCAGTTATAAGATAAATACATTCTGAGGATCTAATGTACAGCACGGTAACTATAGTTAATAATATGGAATCGTACGCTTGGAATTTGCTGAGTAGACTGTATGTGTTCTCAGCACACAGGAAGAAGAGTTATAACTATGTGAGCTGATGGCTGTTAACTGACTTGAATTTGGTAATCATTTCACAATGCATATGTACCTCAAATCATCAAGTTATACACTTTAAGTATAAAAATTTTATTTGTCAATTACTCCTCCATAAAGGTGAAAAAAATAAATAAAAACTAATAGTTCCAAATTGGAAACAAATGAATGTCCTTCAACAAGAAATTAGAAAAAATACAGTTTATTTGTACATTGGAATGGTGCTTAGCAACAGAAAGGGAACAAATTACTAATAAATCACAACACTGATGAATCTCACAGACATCATTTTGATGGAAGAAAACAAGATAAAAAATGTTATTCCATTTGCGTGAAGTTCAAGAACAAGCAGAAGTAAACCTATGTTGATTTGCCTCTCTGGGCATGGAGGATTGACTGAGAAGGGGCATGAGCTACAGTTTGCTGGAAAACTGGCTCTCGGGGGCAGGGGGGCATGGGGCAATCTCTGGTTTGTAGTATTTGCTGATTTCCCATCATGGCCCTCTTTAAGATAACAACAGGATATGGGGATGAGATGTCTGGAATTGCCTGTGTGGGAGCTATCTCCTGCACACCACTGGACCCAGGAGACTTTTCTGGGTTGAAATGCTTTGTACTTTGACTGGGGTGGTAGTTACTTTGGTGTACACAGTTGCCCAAACTCACTGCACTGTATAATAAAGATCTGCATATTTCACTGTAAAAAAAAAAAAAGTCTTCAACAGCTTCTGTTGTCTACAGGATAAAGTCCAAACTCCCTCCTAAGGGATTAAAAGCCCTTCATAATCCAGCCTGTCCCTACTTTTCCAGATTTACCTTTACTCCAGACCATAGTATCAGCTTAGCTCTCTGCACGATTTTAGCCTTGTTCCTCCCTCTCCCTGGAGTAACCTTCCCTACTATGTCCTTATAATAAATAACTATATGACTCAACTCAGCTCAAAATCACCTCCTATATAAAGCCCTCTGGATCCACACTTCTTGCAGGTAGAACAGACAGTTGTGCAAGACTAGAGTTCTAGAGATTTGCTGTACAACATCGGGCTTATAGTTCACAATATCGTATCGTACACTTACGATGTTCAGAGGGTAGATCTCACGTTAAGTGTTCTTAACACACACACGCACACGCACACACACACACAGAAGCTGTCACTACACAACCAAACACTAGCTGCTCTCCTCTCCCTCTGCTCCCAAACCTCAGATGTCAGAGTAAGAAGGGTTAGGTCAAGGTATAAAGCCTATTTTCTGCGATCTTGTTACATATTAACTAAAAATATCAAATGTGTTTAAAGTAAAATTTTCTAGTTTGGGTCTGAAATTCAAAATATTTGATAACAATTACAGAAGAAGAAATAAAATGGCCCCCTTGATACTTTATGTGTATAGCTCTGTGCTGCCTTCTAATGCAGTTATATTGTTGAGGTTCCACATGTGTGATCTGTACAGAGACCTGCTCACCTAGGATGGGGATTCATCTTTTCCAGCATGGATCACCTCGGGAAGAGGATTTGCTGGACTCGGGTAAGGTATCAAAGACTCTGTCTTTCTCTTGACTGATTATCTGGATTTAGAGGCAGATATAACATTTCCTATAACTGTGTAGGAAATGAATTGGAGCAGGTCAAGACTAGACAGCCCTGGAGGCCGGGAGGCCATTGTAGGCAGTGTTGTAGCGTCTGCACTAAAATTGATGATGGGAATTCCCTGGTGGTCCAGTGGTTAGGACTCGGCGCTTTCACTGCCTGGGCCAGGTTCGATCCCTGGTGGGGGAACTAAGACCCCACCACACTCTATGAGGCTCGGCCAAAAAAATAAAATTGATGATAACCTGCTGTAGAGTAATACAGAGATGAATTCATTGGAGAATTTCAAAATAAATGTTTTTTGATTAAGTGATAAAGTCCCACAGTTCAAGCACTCTCTCACCCTTTTGCTTATAACCCAGTTTCCATCCCCCTCAGTAGATAACCATATTATTTCCTATTTGTCCTTCCAGAGGTTTTGTCAACATACATAAAGTCATTGCATTATATAGATAGATAGATAATTTTGTTCCTTTCTTATTTTACACAAATGACAGCACACCACACATTCTATTTTGCACCTTGTTTTTGCAACTTAATCTGGAGATATGGGTATAATTTATCTGGGGGACATCAGTGCATGAAGAGTTTCCTCATTTTTATTATAGCTACATAGCATTGTATAGAATAGCTGCAGCACTGTAGATTTTACCAGTCCCCGTTGATGGACATTTAGTTTCCAATCAATAATGCTACAACCTTGTATATGTCATTTTGTCTGCAGGCAGATAACTGTAGGGCACATTGCTATAAGTGAAAACCCTGAGTTAGAGGGTATATGCATTTCTAATTATGACCAATATTGTTAAATTGTCCTATATCGAGATTTTACCAATTCACACCGCCAACAAACTTCAGTGTGCAACTGGAGGTCTTATTAAAACACAGCTTGGTGGGGCCCGGGCCCAGAGTCTCTGATTCAGAAGGTCTGACGTGGGACCCAAGAATTTGCATTTCTAACAAGTTCCCAGGTGGTGTGGCTATTGTTTTCTGGTCCAGGAACCAGACTTTGAAAACCACTGTAACAAAATGACTGGGCTGCCACTGCACCATGGAACTATCCTCTCAAATTCAGCAATGTCTTCGTCAATGTCGTGGTCTTTTCTCCATCTTCCTTTTCCTCGACTTTTCTGCTATATTTTAAACGTTCTCCTTTTTTTGAATCTTCTCTTCCTATTTGACTCTGTTAATGTTCTTTCCTGCTGCTGTTGTCTTGTTTTCAGTGACTTCCCTGCCACTTAACTGGTCCAGGCTCCATGTATCGACCCACAACTTTTCACCCCTAGAAAGCTCACTCCTTCTCAAGACTAGGAACACAGAGAGAAAGTAAAGGCTGAAGCAATCTTTTGATCCTAACAGGAGCGCTTGCGTTGCTGGGAGAATCCAGATCCTGATGACATTACTTGAATCCTCTCTATTTAGCCATACCTGAAGCCAGCCCCTCCCTTCACTTTTTCTTTCTTCCCCATCAGAGTAATAGATATACATAGTTTAAAAAAATCAAACTGTAGACGAAAACTGGAAATACTCTGCCCCACCTTTCCCCACTGCAGACCCCATTCTGCTCCCTGGAAGCAGGCTTGTTGCTGTGGAGGGAGTTCACTGCGTAACCCTTGCAGGTGTATTAACAGCACAGACATTATTTTCTTGCAAATGGCAGTGATTTTTTGTCTGTTTGTTTTGTTTGTTTTTCCTTTTTGGCCGCACTGCGTGGCATGCAGAACTTCCCCAACCAGGGATCGAACCCCAGCCCCCGTGGAGTCTTAACCACTGGACCACAAGGGAAGTCCGATAGCGTTTTTGGTTTTGCTTTTACAAAATCAAGATATTAAAATAACTTTCTTACAGGTTTATGTGTCTTGGAGAAGGGGGGCCTTCATTTAGTTTCCACGAAGGTGACCCTATGTACCTTCCATTCTTTTGGCTATTTCATCTGACGTTTGCTTCTGTATTTAAAAAATTTTTTTGCAGTATAGTTGATTTGCAGTGTTGTGTTAATTACTACTGTACAGCAAAGTGATTCAGTTGTACATACATATACATTCCTTTTTTTATATTCTTTTCCATTATGGTTTATCGTAGGATATTGAATATAGTTCTCTGTGCTATACAGTTGGACCTTGTCATTTATCCATTCTACATATAAAAGCTTACATCTGCTCACCCCAACCTCCCACTCCATCCCTCCTCCAATCCCCTCCCACTTGGCAACCACCAGTCTGTTCTCTATGTCCATGATTCTGGTTTGTAGACAGGTTCATTTGTGGCATATTTTAGATTCCACTTATAAGTGATAACATATGGTATTTGTCCTCTTTCTGACTTACTTCATTTAGTATGATAATCTCTAGGTCCAACCATGTTGCTGCAAATGGCATTATTTTGTTCTTTTTTATGGCTGAGTAATATTCCATTGTATATATATACCACATCTTCTTTATCCATTCATCTGTTGATGGGCATTAAGGTTGTTTCCATGTCTTAGCTATTGTGAGTAGTGTTGCCATGAACATAAGGGTGCATGTATCTTTTTGAATTATAGTTTTGTCTGGGTATATGCCCAGGAGTGGGATTGCTGGATCATATGGTAATTCTATTTTTAGTTTTCTGAGGAACCTCCATACTGTTTTCCATAGTGGCTGTACCAACTTACATTCCCATCAACAATGTAGGAGGGTCCCCTTTTCTACACCCTCTACAGCATTTGTTATTTATAGATTTTTAATGATGGCCATTCTGATTGGTGTGATGTGGTACCTCATTGCTTCCGTATTTCTAAAGAATATGTTTACTTTGATTTTTTTTTCTTTGATTTTTTTATATATCAGTTTTAGATGTCAACTATTGACTTGTATTAATAAGGAGATCAGCATTTAGCCGACTTATCTCTTCCCCCACTTCCTCTATTCTCTCTCTTCCTCTGTTCTCTCATAGTAAATACATCACAAATTTTGGTTAAAATAATAGTATTGATATTATTATGACTCTGTAAATATTATTCAATGATAAGCCAAGTAGTAATTATGATTAATGTTTCCTTTCCTGAGCCTTTTTTTTTTTTTTTTTTTGCTATTCTGTTATTTAACTGTTTATTTTCCATCACCCTTATTTCCATTTTCTATTTAAGAAATAGTCTTAAGCTGGTCTGTAGAACAGCTTAAGACCCCTCAGTGGTTGCTCCTTCCCATTCAGTGGTCTGAGTGGCGGGAGCTGCAGACCAGTCTTTGGTGGCCAGCTGAGCGCTCCAGTCCTCAGCAGGAAACTGCTAGACAGACTCGGGGGCACCTGTGCTCCTTCAGACCAGTCTGTGACCTCAGGTTGAGTAGCAGTCAACTCAGAATCTGGAGCGGTCCATTCCCCCTGAAATTCTCCCTGGGTCCCGGCCTTTTCAGCAGCAGCCTGCTCTTCCTTTTCACTCTCCTCAGGATCTCTGTAGAAGTAATGATCAGGCCTGACTTCCCAGGGGTGGTCACAGGAGATGGTGCTGTACATGTGCAGAACTTCCTGAAGCAGCATCCACTACATCAGACCGGCTGAGTGAGTTCTCCCGCTGGTGCGCGGTGCGGCCGTGTCCACACAGCACAGAGGAGTGTCTGTTATACAGAGCCGTGGTAGGCAGGTTAACATAAGACGCCTCTGTGAGAGGCTGGTGGTCAACCCTGGGATCAGTAACCACTAGAAGTCAGAAAGCCGCTCGCATCTGGCCAGTGAAGGTCCCAGGAGTGAAGCAGCCAGGAAGAGGAGTGGCTCCAGTGGCAGCAGCAAACTTCAGCACAGCTCACTGGCCGGTACTCCTGGAGTATTTCACGTGACACTGACATCAGCCAGGTTTTCAATGGCAACAACAGCAAAAGCTGCCAGGAGAAGCTTCTCCCAGGTTCTCTTCAGATTTATGACGTAGATGTGAAACCATAGGTAATCATGAGTTAAATACATTTCATCTGCCTTCACTAATCAAGGTTATTTTAATTGCATGTCCTCCAAGCAGCAGGTAGCCTAACTTGGGACTTGGAGTCAGCTGTGTCTAGTTCCATCTGAGCTGATTAAACTTGGTTAGGACCACCCACCCTCCAACAGGGCATGCACGAGTGCCCCCTCGGTGACCTTTGACATCAGAGGGCTGAAGACTCCACCCTCAGATTGTGCTGAGTGCCTCGTCATTGGAACGTGGGGAGGCCTGTAGCTTATTACGCCTGCGCAGAACGACGATTACCGCACCTTTTTCTAATCACCTTTCCCGACTCTCCCCACGCCTCAGACCGCCCTGCTCCCCTTCAGGGAGGCGGTTTTGAGATTTGTCCGCCCATATCCTCGTATCCTCACTTGGTTGCCCTGTGAATAAACCCTCTCTTGGCTGCAAACTGCAGTGTCTCAGCGTTTCGGCTTGCTGCACATCCCGCAAAATGAACCCGATTCGGTAACAGATGCTGTATTCCATTCGGAAGTCAAGGTTGATGCCACCAAGGTAGGTTCCTGCTGCAAGGAATTTGAGGACACCCTCCTCCTTCATTTTCAGGCTATCGGGGGCTCTGGACATTGTGATAGTTTCCTTTTGAGTTAAGATGGGAACTCAGAACAATGCCATATGGACCCCTTTTAGGGTAACACAGAAAGGCTTGCTTTTCCCGGTATTAATGATTGCCTTTCTTTTAAAAATTTGTTTGGTTTTCTGTATACCTATCCAACTATTTTTTTAATTGTCAAATACTCATCAATATTATTCTCTGCAATTCATATTTATAGATTTCACTTTTGTTTGGGGGACTAATAGGTTTGTTTGGGGTGACTTCTTTCTACACTTATTTTTATATACTAATAGGTTTCAGGTGAGAGTGATAAGCTGGTAAACCAAATTTTTTGCTCTTGGCCTCCAAATGGCAACATATAGAAGGCTTTCTCTGGGACCATTCAGTTTCTCGAAAGAATAATACTCCAATATCTAGTTTAGGAGGCATGGCTTTGGCTGATGGAATTTCAAAAAGAGGAATGGGAAGAAAGTGGGGGATAAGGAGTCACTATTCAGCATACAGATTTTTACTCATCAGCTTCCTGTAGGCACTTTCCACTTCCCAAAGTACCTTATACCTTCAGGTTCTGAGCCTCTCCTCAAATCAATGACCTACTGTCTTGCAAAACTGCAGCCACCTTGTCAGTTTATAACTATTCCTTTGTTTCACTTCAGTGGGTGTTTTGGAAAGAAAATGAGTGAATGTGGTCAATTCACTATGCTTTTCCAGACTCTCTTTCTCAAATTCATTTAACTCAGGAATTATATTCTTTCAGGATCTAATTTACTCAAAGTCATTTCTTTTTGCATCTCATTCCTTGCTTTTGAGTTCCATTTCCCTCTTACTAAAGTATATACCCTTTAGAGTTTAGGTGTTTGAGTGAAAAATTCTCCATTTTTGTCACTTTCATTAACAGCTTGGTTAAAATGTTTCATTAACATCTTGGTTAATAAACAGATGGTTGATTACAAGGTGAACACACTTGTATGCACTTCCCAAATCAAGAGTTTTGTCAGTCACACCAGAAGCCTGTGTTCTCCATTACAATCACAAACCCCCTGCCTCCCCCAAAAGTAATCACTATCTTGACTTTGATAATCACCACTTTTAAAAATGTCTTTAAGTGTACCTCTAGACACTATAATATAGCCTTACTCTTTAATTTGATGTCTTTTAAAAAATACTTAATTGAAGTATAGTTGATTTATAACGTGTTAATTTCTGCTGTACAGCGAAGTGATTCAGTTAGACATATATACATTCTTTTTCGTAGTCTTTTCCATTATGTTTTATCACAGGATAATGAATACAGTTCCCTATGCCATACAGACACTTGTTTATCCATCCTACATACATAATGGTTCGCATCTGCTCGTCCCAAACTCCCGTCCCTTCCCTCCCCTACACACCCTTCCCCTTGGCAACCACAAGGGGGAGTAGTATTCCATTGTGTATATGTACCACATCTTCGTCCACTCATCTGTCAATGGACATTTAGGTTGTTTCCACGTCTTGGCTATTGTGAACAGTGCTGCTATGAACATCGGGGTGCATGTTTCTTTTTGAATTATAGCTTTGTCCAGATATACGCCCAGGAGTGGAATTGCTGGATCATATGGTAACTCTTTTTAGCCTTTTGAGGAACCTCCATACTGTTTTCCATAGTGGCTGCACCCATTTACATTCCCACCAACAGTATAGGAGGGTTTCCTTTTCCCTGCACCCTGTCCAGAATTTCATATATGTAGACTTTTTAATAATGGCCATTCTGACCCTGTGAGATGGTACCTCCTTGTAGTTTTGATTTGCATTTCTCTAATAATTAGTGACGTTAAGCATCTTTTCATGTGCCTGTTGGCCATCTGTATGTCTTCTTTGGGAAAATGTCTATTTAGGTTTTCTGCCCATTTTTTGATTGGGTTGTTTGTTTTTTGATAGTGAGTCATATGAGCGCTTTTAATATTTTGGAAATTAAGTCCTTGTCAGTTGCATCATTTGCAAATATTTTCTCCCAGCCTGTAGGTTGTCTTTTTATTTAATTTATGGTTTCCTTTGCTGTGCAAAAGCTTGTAAGTTTGATTAGGTCCCATTTTTAAAATTTTGTTTCTATTTCTATTGCCTTGGGAGACTGACCTAAGAAAATATTGGTACGATCTATGTCAGAGAATGTTTTGCCTATGTTCTCTTCTAGGAGTTTTATGGTGTCGTGTCTTATATTTAAGTCTTTAAGCCATTTAGAGTTTATTTTTGTGTATGGTGGGAGGAGGGTGTGTTCTAATGTCATTGATTTACATGTGGCTGTCCAACTTTTCCAACACCACTTGCTGAAGAGACTATCTCTTCTCCTTTGTGTATTCTTGCCTCCTTTGTCAAAGTAATTGACTATATGTGTGTGTGTGTGTTTGTTTTTGGGCTCTCTATTCTGTTCCATTTATCCATGTATCTGTTTTTGTACAAATACCACGCTGTTTTGGTTACTGTTAGCTTTGTAATATTGTCTAAAGTCTGGGAGGGTTATGCCTCCTGCTTTTTTCTTTTTCCTCAGGATTGCTTTGGCGAATCTGGGTCTTTTATGGTTCCATATAAGTTTTAGGATTATTATTTTTTTAATTTATTTATTTTTTTGTGATACTCGGGCCTCTCACTGTTGTGGCCTCTCCCATTGCGGAGCACAGGCTCCGGACGTGCAGGCTCAGTGGCCATGGCTCATGGGCCTAGCCACTCCGCGGCATGTGGGATCTTCCCAGACCGGGACACGAACCCGTGTCCCCTGCATCAGCAGGCGGACTCTCAACCACTGTGCCACCAGGGAAGCCCAGGATTATTTTTTCTAGATCTGTGAAAAATGTCATGGGTAATTTGGTAAGAATCACACTAAATCTGTAGATTGCTTTGGGTAGTATGGCCATTTCAACAATATTAATTCTTCCAATATAAGAGCATAGGATATCTTTCCATTTCTTTGAGTCATCTTCAATTTCCTTTATTAATATTTTATAGTTCTCAGCATAATATAAGTCTTTCACCTCCTTGGTCAGGTTTACTCCTAAGTATTTTATTTTTTGACGCGATTTTAAAAGGGATTGGTTTTTTACATTCCCTTTCTGATATTTCATTGTTAATGTAAAGAACTGCAACTGATTTCTATATGTTAACCTTGTATCCTCCTACCTTGATGAATTCGTTTATCGGTTCTAGTAGTGTCTGTGTGGCGTCTTAAGGTTTTCTATATATCGTATCCTGTCATCTGCATATAATGACAAATTTACCTCTTCCCTTCCAATGTGGATGCCTTTTATTTCTTTTCCTGATTGCTGTGGCTAGGACTTCCAATACTATGTTGAATAGAAGTGGTGAGAGTGGGCATCCTTGTCTTGTTACAGATTTTAGTGTCCTGAAAATATCAATTAGTCTAACTGTTCTAATGTATCGTTTAGGATAATTTGATGTCTTTTAAGTCTCCTTTAATCTATTGGTTCTCTCCCTTCCTTTTCTTACAATTTATCTGTTGAACTCAGCTGTCTGATTGCAGGGTTCCCCACAGTCTGGATTTTGCAGATTGCACACTCATGGCGTTTTCAATGTGTCTTTGTCCTCTATTTCCTGTAAATTGGCAGTTGATCAGATTCAACTTGATCAGATTCAGGTTTAATCCCTCTGGTAAGACTACATTATTATTATGAATTTATGTATTTAAACTTATTTAATGGGTTTCAGTCCATTCTAATTATTACCCTTATTGAAACTCAAATTGTCCCATCTTTGGCCAATGGGGAGCCTCTTCAAGTTGGCTCCTGGGTCCTTTGGACATGACCCTAGAAGTCTTTAATAGTTCCTCTGCTCTTCAGTATGTCAAGATATTTTATGCTCATTCTATACATTTCCTACCCCAGATCAAGAATCACCCATTTCTCCAAGTAGCCTTTGTTTCTTTAAGTGGGACTTGGTATTTCAAAACCACACTCCAGATGATAAGAATGAGCATTGCTACTGAAAAGATGCAGGAAACTAGATAGATAGTTCATACTAATGATAATTACTCATTTTACCCCATATTAAACATACATTCTCAAAATACTAATATTGCCACCATCAATATACTGAAAAGTTAAATTTTTGTCGATGCTCCTCCCAAACTCCTTTCCAGTTTTACAGTAATTTTGTACCAATATTTCAGAATACAAATCCATCTCAGATTATACTTTTTGTGGCTCTCAGCTCCAAATCTTTGTTTGCTGTGCAATAATGGAGCTGAACTCTATAAATACTTCTCCCATATCAGCTGGTTTAATGTTAGGCTTTGTTAGCAGAAGGTACTGTTGCAAGGAGGGGGCGGGGCCGGAGTAGGGGCGGGGAGGCACTGGAGGAGGAAGAGGCTTCTCTTTCTGATTCTCCTGTACTTTATCTCCCTGGGCTCCTGCAGAGTGCGTGGTTCCTTTCAGCAGCGCCCAGTAGCCAACAACAAGCGGCAGCTTCCCAGGGCAGCTTCCCCCAGTACACCGTTTTTAGATGGCTTCATGAAGTGGTGTGCTGCTGGTATAGCACCTTCCTGTACGTGGCTTCTCTGGGCACTCTGCGGTGAATTCTGATAAAGTCACCTTGCTGTGGCTAGTTCTCCAAGAACTCCAGAGAGGATTTCTAACGGGGCGCACTGAGGCCACAGCAGGGAGCCACAGTCATGCCCTCTCCAACAAGGAGGTGGATGGGGCATGGGGGCAAGGGTGCTTCTTGGCCATTCTATTTCAGTTCAGGAGTGGTGGCTGTTCCCTGTATCTACTGTTCCTATATGGTAAGAATTCTCTTTGCCTTTTGCTAGTCAGCCTCCCTTTATTCCAATTCCATTAATATTCATAGTAAATGTCCTCTGTTCAAATTATTGTGTAGTTTCTTTCTCTTGACCCTGACTGAAACAAAGCCTCATGTAGTCTTAGTTCTACAAGTAATATTGAAAGTTTCACTAACTGTCTTTCTGTCACTGTCAGTAATTTTGTTGCCAAGCTTCACCCCTCAGGAAGCACTCAAGTAACAGTCTGAGCCCTTTCATTTTGATAACCAATAGGCTTTTATACTTTTTTTTTTTTTTTGGTGGTACGCGGGCCTCTCACTGCTGTGGCCTCTCCCGTTGCGGAGCACAGGCTCCGGACGCGCAGGCTCAGCGGCCATGGCTCACGGGCCCAGCCGCTCCACGGCATGTGGGATCTTCCTGGACCGTGGCACGAACCCGTGTCCCCTGCATCGGCAGGCAGACTCTCAACCCCTGCGTCACCAGGGAAGCCCCAAGGCTTTTATACTTTCAAGTCAGTTTTGATGGATACAGGGTACTTGGTTCTCATTTTCTTTCTTTGAATATTTTAAATGTTTCACCATTTTCTCCTCACATAAAGTGTTAATGTTGAAGTCTTGTGGTAATCCAATTTTCTCTCATAAATTTTTTTTGGCCTAAATGACCATTTTTCAAAACGTAAAGTCTAGTAATTTTACTGACTAGAATACATCTTGTTCACGCTCAGTGCTTTCAGGGGCACACAGTATACTCTTTCAGTGTGAGGTTTCGAATATATATGTAAATGTATATATGAATATATATGTGAATATATATAAATAGAATATATGTATTTTACTTCAGGAAAAGTTCTCTTGAATTATGCGTTGTATTCTGTTAGCTAGCTTTGGTTTTCTTTATCAAGAACTCTTAATCCGTACACTGGATCTTCTTTACCTATCTTCAATATTTATCTTTTCTCTAAAATCATTTCTGTTTCTATATTTATTTAAAAATCTCATTTTCAAATTCTAGTTCTCTTGGGCACCATCTGTATTTACTCCTGTGTTCCTTCTAGTTCAGTATTTTCTGAAACCACTTTTTCTCTTACTTCTAATTCTTTCCCAAGTTGTTACTTTATTTCTGAGGTATTTTTAATTCTGATTTTTTTTTTTTGCCGCATCATGCGGGACCTTAGTTCCCTGACCAGGGATGGAACCCGTGCACCCTGCATTGGGAGCATGGAGTCTTAACCACTGGACCACCAGGGAAGTCCCTATTCTGATTTTTCTTTCATGTCTTATATAATTTTCTTAATATCTTCACAGTTTTTATCTGATTTTTTTCGGCATTAACACTATGCAATTTTGCATTTGTGGTTTGATCCCACACTTGTATTTTGGGGTTTGTGGAGTTATCTGTTACCTAGTTTAGTTGTAAATGTTGCCTCATGCATTTTTGGTTTCACTATACAGTCTGTTTTGATGTGGTGATTCATGGAGATTCAAGATTCACGTACTGCCCTCTTTCCAGAATCCATTTATATTTTTGACTCATGAATACTTCCCTTTTTATATCCCTGAGACTTCAGTCCTTGGCTGAGTTTGATGGGAAAGGACTAGGGTTGATCAGGGTGTTGTTTGGATTAGCAGTGGTGCATTACATCACATCCTCATTCTTGAGTGATGATTTACTACGTTGTCCAGGTTATTTATATATATATATATATATATACACATATATATATATATATACACATATATATATACTCTGTACTATATATGTTCCACTATCTTTGGCATATTTTTACTTTTGACAATATGGCTTCCAGTCTAAATGTCATTTCTTTCTAGTCAGGTTACGTTTTAACTGCTGCTAGTTAAGATCATTATTTTTCTCTTTGCTTATATTTATCATATATGTGTTATATGTATATGTTATTTTCCTAAGACTTGATGTGCTTCTTCAATGTAAAGAGTCATCTTCCTTCAATTCTAGAAAATTATTGGCCATTATTTCTTTTTCTCTCTTTTGGAATGTCTATTAGATGTACTGTTGAACCTTCTTATAATGTAGAACCTCTGAATTTGTTGATTACAAAAGGCAATAATTTTATTTTTGCTTAAGCCAGTTAGAATTAGGTTTATCACTGAAACAGAAACACTCTTACTCTCTCAAAAGCGAAGTCAAAGAAAAACAGGTGATTCCTGAAGCTGTTATGATTATCTGTAACTAGATATCCTTGAAACCTAAACTACTCCTGAACTTTCTATGCAAGTCAATAAATTCATTTACTTTTTCTCTCTTAAATCAGTTACAATTGGATTTCTGATAACTGCAGCAAAGAATACTGATAAATATAAATGTCTGCTATGTGAGTGGCACTATGCCAGGTGCTACCTAATCAGTGGTATGCAAAACAAAGACCAGTGTCTCCAATAACCACAATATTTACACTCATTCCATGCCGTCTTCATTTATTTGTTCCTGCTTCTCCTTCCTCCCCGACCCAAACTTGGAATGCATGTTTAAGTGTTACAACTTTTTCACAGTTGATTTTTTTTTTTTTAATTTTTGGGTGTGTTGGGTCTTCGTTGCTGCGTGTAGGCTTTCTCTAGTTGCGGTGAGCAGGGGCTACTCTTCATTGCGGTGCGTGGGCTTCTCATTGCGGTGGCTTCTCTTGTTGTGGAGCACGGCCTTTAGAAGTGCCGGGTTCAGTAATTGCAGTGCGTGGGCTCAGTAGTTGCGGCTCGTGGGCTTCATTGCTCCACGTCATAATGGGATCTTCCCGGACCAGGGATCCAACCCATGTCCCCTGCATTGACAGGCAAATTCTTAACTGCTGCACCACCAGGGAAGTCCCGGAGTTGAGTTTTAAAATCACATCTGTAAGGGCAACCTTTCTAGCAATAGGCCACCATTATCTTTCCCTTATTTTGGACTCATATTATATTGGTATTGTCTTAAATAGGTCTTCGAGTGTTTCATGAAAGTCTTTCCCTTTAACCAAATCATTAGCTCCTTCAGGGCAAAAGTTAAGCCTTTTACTTTCATCTCCCAGAGCAAAGTCAAGAGTGATTATGGGAATCATTGTTAACAAGTATAACCCACGATACCTGGCCCCTGTAGATCTCCTGTATGGGACTGGGGATACAAAGATATATTCCTATCACTTAACCAACTTAAGGACATAGGAAGGTGTATTAAACTATACATATGTAAGGTGCCATATATAATTCAGAGGAAGGGGAAATCGTGCCTGGGCTTCTGTACTCAGAGGAGGCTCCAAAGCCCTGGGATATGAACGGGGCCTTGCCTTAACAGAAAATAAAAGGCAGGCACCAAAGGTTGAGATAACGGGTCTGAGGAAAGGCACAATTTTGCTGAAGTAGGCTTGTGTCTGCAGCAGTGGAGAGTAAGATATTATGGACACAGGTCAGCTCCAGGATAAGGACAGAGTCTAGCTCTTAAATCAACATAACTCCTCTTTTCTCTTACAATCAAGATCTCTGCCGCTGAGCCATACTATCTTGATAGATCCCAGTATGGTTTGGTTATTAATTTCTTATCCTCTAAGGGGATATGCCTCATATCACCTTGAGTACAGATGGGCGAGGACCAGTTAACTGGAATGAACGCAGGCGGAAACAAGTAACAAGCCCTGTGCCTAGAGACCAAAACTGTCGCGGTCCCAAACAGAAAAGGCGGCGCCGAGCCCTGGGACCTCTCTCTGAAATCTTCTTCTTCCATCAGCTCTTTCTCCTGGAGCAGCCTGAGTCCACATCCCGTGAGATTATCTGGAGAAGCCTCGGGCCTCCAACTTGATTAAAACCACAAGAGGTGTGTGTCTGGGGGACGGGTGGTGGTCTGGGCCCCTCAAGCGATAAGCCCACGCCCAGCCGAAGAGGAGTCCTCCTGCCTCCCACGGCTCTGAGCACCAAGGCCCACTCTCACGCCCCGCCTCCTGGCTCCGCCCCTCGCCGGCGACGCCGACGAGGGGGTGGGTTTCCGCTTCCGGTGGCGAATTGTTGACGCCTGCGGCTGCGGCGGTGGCTACCGGGCGGTTGGGGAGGGGCCAGTGGGGGAGTGAGACGGCGCAGTGACAGGACCGCCGAGCGTGCTGCTGAGGCGACGATGGCGGAGGGGCCGGAGAAAGCCCGAGGCCGCCCTCCCGGGCAGGACGACGGCGGAGGGGACCACGAGCCCGTTCCTTCCCGAAGAGGCCTTCCCGCCGCCGCCCCACGGCCCCGGGACGGGCCGCAGGCCGAACCCCAGGCTCCGGGCCGGCCCCCAGCCCCGGGCCTCGGTCCCCCCGCGGCCGCCACCGAGGAGTCGGAGCCGCCGCGCGAGCCCGAGAATGGCAGGGAGGCGGGCTCCGGCCCTGGCACGCAGGCACCGGCAGGCTGCGAGGCGCCCGAGGCGGCGGCGCCGCGGGAGAAGCCGGCGCGGCTGAGCGCCCGAGAGTACTCCCGGCAGGTGCACGAGTGGCTGTGGCAGTCCTACTGCGGCTACCTCACCTGGCACAGCGGCCTGGCCGCCTTCCCCGCCTACTGCAGCCCCCAGCCGCCCGCGCCCAGCTACCTCGCGGGCGCCGGCGCCGCCGCTGCCCCGGCCTCCGGGCCGCCGCCCCTGCAGCTGGGCTATTACAACCCCTTCTACTTCCTGAGCGCCGCGGCCGCCGGGCCCGAGCCGCCGGCCTCCGCCGGCCTCACCGCCTCGGCTCCGGTCGCCGGCCCGGGAGCCCGCGCGCCTCACGTGCAGCCGCCGGCCCGGGCAGCCCCCGCGACGAGGGTAGGACCCGCAGCTGCCTCGCGAGCCCCGAGCGAGACCGGGCGGCAGGCAGGTGAGAGGCTCTTCGGGGAGCGACCTGGGGGCGGGGCCGGCGGGCCCCTCTCCGCTGTCACCGCCGCCGCGCTCGCCGCGGCTTCTGCGCGTCTGTCAGCTCGCAGGGTGTACAGCGCGGCCCTGCGCGCGCCTCCCCTTAGACCTAGCGCTCCGAATCGGTTCCCTGGCCCCCCGGTCTGGTGGTTTCCACGTGCAAAGAAGTCTTTGCCCCTCAAAGCGTCCCCTTAGCCTTCGTCTCCACGGTGTGGAGTGAGATCCGAAGCTTAATTCACTCTCAGACGGCAAACCCGGCTTGGGGGTAGGGGAAGTTTTGACTGATGATGCTGGAAAGCATCCAGACATGGATGTGTTAACTATAGTATCTATAGTTAATATGATAACTGTTTTATGAATTAGGGACAGTGGAACTGACGGATATTAAAGGAGATTTTCAGGAATGCAAATGGAATTATGAACCTTTGGGCCTTGGCTTCATCTTGTGTGTTGTCTGTTTACTTCTGTATGGGAATTAGAATATTCTGAGTCACTTACACTTTTTAGTGTATTATTTAGACTTTTTGTTTACTTTATCCAGCCACAGATAATATGGGACAAGACCTAGTTGCCTGAATTTGATTCAAAATTTAGGATGGCAGCTTGATAATCCCTGGATTTGTTACATAGAAAGACAAACTAAATAAGGGGTAAGATGAGGGGCTCAGGGATTTACTTCGTACCGTCTACACTTGATATTTTGCTTAAAAAGTTTAATTTTGTGTCATAGGCTTGTAATCACCTGGAGTCTCCTCATTTGAATCCCTAGTGAAATGTATTGAGTACTTGAAATAAATGTATCTGTGAAATCATTTCTAAACATTAAGGGGGTGAAAACAAGCTTTAAACTGCTCAGTAAATAGTGAAGTAGCGTTGCTGTTTTAATAACATGCCCTATTGAAGTCAATACCAATAATTGTTGCAGTTATAAAATTTTTTTTATCAGCAAGTTGTACCCTGACTTTACATTCATTACCTAGCTTGGGTTCCAAGGCCTATGTGTAACGATTAGTTTTCCTAACTTTTTTTTTTTTTTTTAATTTACAGGTAGAGAGTATGTTATTCCATCCTTGGCCCACAGATTCATGGCAGAGATGGTGGATTTCTTTATTCTCTTCTTTATAAAAGCAACCATTGTCTTAAGCATTATGCACCTCAGTGGAATAAAGTAAGTTAAGGCCATTTGCAGAAGGGTTTTAATGTCCACTGTCTAGAGATCTTGCTTTAATTTTTTTTTCATGCCTGCAAGTGACTTCATGGATAATCTGTGTGCCAGTGTCAGTGATTTCTTTATAGGAGCTTTGTTGGATTTGCTTTCTTGTTGGTTTTAAAAAATAACTACAAAAGAGAGAAAAATACTTAATTCTGCAAGATGTGGGGAATTTCACCTATCAAAAGTAGGTGAAAGGAACCTCCAATCCTGGTTTGATTTTATTCACTATTTTCTTAGGCCAGTTGCAAATTTTTCTCTTACAGTCATTTTCAGAGTGGAGTATCTAAACACAAAGGCATAAAGAGGTTTTGGTAGATGAACTATTAATAATCAGCTAGATGGCATTTCCAAATGGGGTTGCGTATACTGTCAGGCAAGTTCCAAGTGAACTGCAAAGTGAGCTATTTATTTGCATAATCTTCCTTTCAGATTAACAATCATAATAGCGGTTATCACTTGCTGAGCACTTCCCATGGGCTAGCCTTTGTATGGATTCTTAACCTTGCCACCACTGTAGAGGTTAATATCTCCATTTTATAGAGATTGAAATTTGGGCTTACAAAAAGTTAAGCCCAGAATTTACAAAGGAAGTAAGCAACAGTCAAGTTCAGACCCTGGTAATTAAATTTCAGGGCCCCTGCCAGGAGCCTGAATGTTACTATGATTCTTCCCTGTCTCTCCCTCCCTTATGCCCTACACATCCAATCAAGTACCAACTAACTCTGTTCAGTCTCTTGAATAACCTTCAACCCATACCATTTCCTTTTCACTGTCAGAATTTCATTTTTCATCATTGCTTCTCCCAAGTCCAGTCACTGCCATCACTTGCTTGGATTATAACACAAGTCTTCTAACTGGTATCTCAGATTACTGTCTCCTGTTTTATCTCAATTCAGTCTCTGATAGAAAACCAAAGAGATCATAAAATCTGATTCTGCCACTCTCCTGCCTTAAAATCCTTCAGTAGTTTCTCATTGCCATCAGGGTAAGTCTTATTAATGTCCTCATATATTTTAACAAATACCCTTATTTCTTAATCACTCACCTGTCACAGTTATTTGAGCCACACTGAACTGCCTACAGCTTCCATCATACTCTTGCTTAAAGGCTTTCTCTCTTGTTAGTCCCTCTCTCTGAAATTTCTCCCTTCTTAGTCTGGCCAACTTCTCTTCATCCTTCAGATCTCACCTTAAATGTCATTTTTGGGAAGGCTCCACTAAGTTAAGTGTGCCTGGTACGTGTCTCCAAGTACCCAATGGTTCTCTATTATAGCCCTTTTCCCACTTCATTATTAGTTATTCTGCCTTACCTGCTGGGTTAGCAACTCTGTGAAAGCAGAGACCATGTTGAATTCACTTGCCATTTTATCCCCGGGGCTAGTACAGCGCCTGCTCAGGGTAGTGCTGCTTGTTTGTTGAATAAACTAATGAATGTTTTGTGAAGCTCTACAGTTTGAAACCTAAAGATTAGTTTATAATTTCAATTAAAGTTTTTGATGTACACTAATGAAAAAGAAATCAATGCAACTGCTCTGGTAACTCATTCTTTGTAACCGAAAACTATTTTTTTGTAGGGATATCTCTAAGTTTGCTATGCATTATATAATAGAAGAAATAGATGAAGACACATCAATGGAAGACTTGCAGAAAATGATGGTTGTGGCGCTTATATACAGATTATTAGTTTGTTTGTATGAGGTAAGCTGCTGAGTTCAGCAAATATTAATATTTAACAATCTAATTTTAGATTATCAGCCCAAGACAAAAAAGTAGTGGAGATTTTTATTTTTAATCATGTATTTATCAAATGTCTTTATTTTTTTCTAAATTTCCTTTAACATAATACTTTCCAAGTTAAAACTTTCAGAATGGAGACATTTTTCATTTGTAATACATTTCTTTGTAATACATTTCAGTCTTGTCCAAAAATATATTGTAAGTTGGTTGTGGAACTTGAAATGCATCTTTCCATAGAAGCAACTTGCTAAAAAATATAATGGGTCATAGAGAAATATTACAGTAGATATCTTGTGGTATTGAAGATGTTAGAGACCTGCAGAAATGCATTAAAAGGTTAACCCTTAAGTATTCTATGAAATTTTTCCAACGTGAAAAATTTAAAACATGAATCATACGGCAGGAAAATTTACCTTTAAAGTTGGTATAGTTGAGCCAGTAAATTATTATAAAATTATCCTTCTTTCCTTAGATAATTTGCATTTGGGGAGCAGGTGGAGCCACCCCAGGGAAGTTCCTGCTAGGGCTTCGAGTTGTGACATGCGATACGTCGGTGCTTATTGCGCCAAGTCGGGTTTTAGTGATTCCTTCCTCAAATGTTAGCATTACCACGTAAGTTCTTTTTTTTAGCTTAATGTATTATGTACTTATGAATTGTATTGATTACTGTACTTAAAAATTATTTTCACAAGTTATACCATTTGATAAAAGTATTTTTAGGATGTTGGTTCTTCATGGCATATAATAGGCTTACATTTATTAAGTTTAAAACAAAGTTTGAATGTTTTCAATGATTATAGACTTCTCTTCAGTATATATCTTCAAAGGTAAGCATTTTATGAACTGTAGGTCACAATAATGAGGAGGATCTGGGCGTGGCTACTCTCTGTATCAGTGCTCCAGGCCTAGCTTTATTATTCTCTAGATCTGTGGATATTGGAGTTTAGTTACTGCTGTGCCTTGAAGCTTCCATTTGGTAATACCTGTCATTATCCCATCTTGAATAGGCAATAAGAATTTTGACAGCTATACATGCGTGCATCCTGCTCCTAAGTGATAGAGCTTGTAATACTTCCAGTACTCATGGCTAGCTGTTGGCATCTGGCTCTGGGGGAAGGTACAGATAGTGATAATGGAAGTTGTGGAGGTGAGTAGGTGGTAATCAGTTGAGCAAAACAGGATACTGGCTGGAATTGCTGCCAGAATGATTCAGAGTTGGGTTGTTTAAACAAGAGACTCTAGAAAAAGCCTTGAATTTGCTCACATCTTCAAAATTTCCTTACATTTTTGTGATTCTCATAATCCTGGCTATTACTTTTAATGAGTCAATAATGGCTAATATTTATTGAGCACCTCATAAACCAGGCACTGTTTTAAAAACATTGCATATGTTTAACTAATTTAAGTTAGGTACTATAACCCTCTTATTACAGATGTGTAACACAACTAGTAGTTGGTAGAAAATGAATCTGAAACCAAGCAGTCTGGATTCAGAGCCCACATTCAGCTGCTGTGTTATCCTATAACCGTTCAGTGCACCGAAAGGCAGAAATCTAATGTTAGTAGGACAATTCTCCATTCTGAGCTACTGTTGAAAGCTTTCCTTAATCACAGAAGCCCACAGAGAAAGATCTGATAAACAAATACAGTAATTTGAAATGCTGGTGCTCTTCACAGAAGGTAGAAAATGGGACTGCGTAAGTGTACTCAGTTTAGAAGATGGTGAAAACACACTAAAAGTATAGAGGTACTGAGTGACCAGAGAAAGGGTAGTAAAGGGAATAGTTATTCTAGTCTTCTGTCAAAATATACTGTAAACTTTTAGTTCACATTCTAAGACATATTATTGCTTTTCATGTGTAAGTTCTAAAGTCGAACTAACTTTTATGTTACAAAGTCTTTAGAACTAGTCCTGGTGGTTTGATCATACTTTGCTGCTTGAAAGTAATTCAGTTATCAAAGGTTAAAACTCTGTTAATTATACTCTGAATATGTTTTAAATACATCTTGAACTTGATAGAATACTATTAATCTATATGTAGTTGGTATACGACTTATCTGGTTTTTGGTTTTTTTTTGCTTTAATTTTTTAGGTCCACTATACGAGCTTTGATCAAGAATTTTTCTATTGCTTCTTTTTTCCCTGCTTTCATCACGCTGCTGTTTTTTCAGCATAATCGAACAGCCTATGACATTGTAGCAGGAACCATTGTGGTAAAAAGAAATGGGGTCAGATGATGCCCCAAAAAGCCCTGAATTCCATACTCTCTGGAATAATGACAAGACTAAACTATATATCAAGGCCATCAGTATCCCTGGGTTACATTAACTGATGATTTAGAAATTAAAGCAGTCGCTCCAGTGTGATGCAGGTGACTATGCTGAAAGTATTGATTTTACTTGAATGTCAAAGAAAGAACTTCTCCAGAAGAAAAACCTGTTAAGTTCAAGTGTTAAAATTTTTAGATTGAACTGAAGGCAAGTAGTGTCATAATCAGCAACGGACAGTATATACTTAAGATCTAAGGTATTAGAACTTGCTGAAAGCATTTTCAGCTTTGAAATCTCCAAATGAAACTTTAAAAGCTTATTTTGGTTTATCCCAAAATGATGGAAAATGTCCAGTTGTGTTTTGTGAACACACTCATCTTTTAGTTAACACTTCTTAAGGAAACTTTTGTCTTTGCTTTTTGCGGGGAGGGAGTGGGGACACACATTTGATAAGCCACTTAGCGCCCATCCCAGGAGCTGGTGAGTTAGCTGCAAGAGAGAGGGGAAAGTGAGGCCGGCCTAGCAGTCCCCTGACTTGAAATTTTAAAATCTGTACTGCAGTTTACTGCAGGAATGATGTAACTTTATAACTATTCTTAATGCCTAAACATGTATTTGGGGGCAGATTTTGCATGATGATGAAAAAGTATTAAGTCATATTGCTATCTTATCCTTGATTTTTTTTTGTTTTTTTAAAGAAAAAGGTAAGTTAGTGATTGCTTTTAATGGGGTTGGGGGGAGGGGTAAGTTTTCACTGTAAATTTAAATTGAAACTCATGTGCAAGTGTTTTCAGTGCCCTAAATCAAACCATAAATATGTGGGGAAAAGCAGTCCTATCAAACTGTTGCATATCTACTGTAAAACAATATTCCCAGTATGTGCGCAGCATGAAGAAAGTATTAGTGCTTTTTCAGTGTTCTGAATATAACTTCTCTTTATATACAGGATATCCACATACTAGTTTCCTTTTATTATATTGTTCAAGGAATTAAATAATCTTAGCATTTCATGATTAAATACTAGTAGCCTGTGAAATACTTACCAGTTTTCCCGTTAGGGACTGTTCTCTGTAACAAGGAAGAGTAGCATTTCCAGATGTTATTCCAAGTTCTTTGGTTCTGTGGGCCAACAGCTCATTTGGGGCCTGCCAGGGATGATGTTTTTGAGGGAAATGTTAAGTAACACTTTGTGTATTGCCATTTTAATTTATTCTTCGATTGCATAGTTGTAGAGTTTTAAGTGTGTGTATGTGCTTTTTGTTAGATGGCCCAGTTAGCTGTGCTGAGGTATATCTGAACTAAAAGTTTTGTTTCTTAGGCATTTTCTGCATCTCTGTTGTTTTCCCCCAAAACACTAAACTGTGTTGAACAGTTCATAACTAGGGTGCTTACAGGATCAGTCTAGGCTTTATTTTGGTCTTAACAGCAAATACATTTGCTATTACTATATCAGTTTTTAAAGTGGGCTTTTTTTGGACATTTAAAACGTGAATATTTTCAATTTGTTTATAGAAACCTTAACAGTGTCCTTGATGCCTTTTCTTATTGTAAAATTTCATAAACCATGAACCATGGTTTTCATAAACAATGTTTTTCAAAATAACTTTATAGTAGATCCATCACAGAAAGCCTATTAGTTAAATGTGTCAAAATACTAAACAGATCATTCATTCACCTGTTTCTGGGAAGAGAAAGTGTTTGTTATGGTCCTTCACAGTAAACAAACCCAAACCATCCACTGACTTCTTAAATTAGAGGAGAAATTATTAGGAAATGTTACATAAACTTACCGATTAGTACTGTATACATTAGCATCAGAGTATACAGCCCCTTTGCCCCTGACTGGGAACTGGAGTTGAAACGTACCCTTCCGACATGTAGCTCTGGAATACACCTTTAATGTATAATTTCCTCGATGGTTCACCACTTAGGCTATTTTTATACAGTAAAACAAAAGGAAATATGTAGTCCAGTTTGTTTTATACTTTAATATCTATGTAGATGCATTTCTCAGGATTCAAGTTACACTATGTAGCCCTATCAAGTAAAAAGTGTTACTTTGTCTGCCTTTACAACAAAATCCAAGTCTGTTTAAGAATTCAGCACTTAGGGAGATTTTTGATTCCCAAGTTGGGGGGGAAAAAATGACAAAATGGGGAAGAAGGGGGAGCCACATGTTTTTCTCTTGGGGCTGGGGCCTCCCTCTTTTCAGTATACTTTATTATATTTCATTTACAGAAATGCTGAATTTTCTGTGTCAAGACAGAATTCTCATACTGAAGCTCTACAGCCTAAAAAAGGCAAAAAGAAAGTTGTCTTCATAGTATTAATGTTATTCATCACTTTTACAAGATAATAAGGGAACAAGAATTAGGAGTTGTTATGCTGAGAATACTATTTCAGTGAACATACCGTATATAAAACCACAGGTCATGCGGTTAATTTAGGCATCTAGAAACTCTACCTGTTATGAAATGTGCAGCCTGAGTGGCTCCTGCACCTTGAGAAAAGTCTGACATACTAAATGCACGCTGGGCTGAGCTAGGTGAGGGAGCAGCGGCAAGCAAGCTGTGCTTTTAGGGAGTCTGGCTAGAGAGAAAGCACCTGTGTGGTACTCAATGTGGCACTGCTTCAGAAGTTACTTCTTTCTCCCTAAACAGTCACCTAGTTTCTCCCAAATATTTAGGATTGAAAAAACATTATATTTGAGGGCTTTGTCTAAATTTATAAAAGTCTTTAATGTTTCAAATGACGGTAAAAATTGTTCTAACTAAAAGAAGGATTTTTTTCCCCTTAAGTGACTTGTTTGGGCGTTTCACTTAGGCATAAATACTTCCAGCAAAAGGAAGACAGGAGTTGAAAATTAAACTACTTTGGAATAAAGGGCTTTTTGATGGGAATGTATTAACTTTTTTTATTCTACACTTACCCCTGTGAAAACAGGCTGTTGTTCCTTTTAAAGAATATTCCTAAATAATAGCAGTATTCCTAAAATCTGGCAAATACTTCAGTTACTTGCCATTTCCCACCCTCCAGCCCATACCAAAGGCCAAAATCTTTGCAATACGTGCTTGCCTGGGTAAAGTTCCTCATCTCAAGCTGTGTGCGTATTTCTTTGCAGTTCATTATATAGTATGGCTTGATCCACAAACAGTATCTGATGGCCTGCCTATAAATGAAAATTCAACATTCTGTTTTTAATAATTTGCCACCAATTTGTATTCTTTGTCTCAATAAATACCTGGTCACCAATGCTTTTGTGTTTTGCCTGTTTCTTTGAGGTTTGCTCCAGAATCTCTTGCTTCCAAATACAGCTGCTCTAGCATTCTCTGCCTTCAGGAGATGAATGCTTTCAGAAATAGAGGTCTATCAAAAAACAAAATCATCCACTTTGAGATATATTCTTTTAGCAAGTCACTCAGAAGTTAGCTGTAGATGACTAAGCTTTTAATGTTAAACTAATCCTGTCCGTTCCTTACCGCAGTAAGTAAGTAACCATTCCAACCGCAGTGCAAGATACTAAGGACCCACATTACAAATGAGAGGAACCCAGCAGGCAGGGTCTCGTAGCTAGTAGAAGACTGAGCTGGGCAATTTAATCCTAGTCTGGTCTTGAAAGCGTTCCCTATTCAGACCTTTGCAAACAAAACGAGGACAGGACACACAACAGGTTCCTCGAGAAACACAAAGATAATAAAGGATAAACTTAAATGTAGTTAAACTGTGGCGTGGTCTGAATCCTGTAGACAATGTGCTGTCAGCACCTCAGCCATGAACTACTACACATTCTGGAAACCACAGTGGATGTCTGAGGTAAGCTTATAAAAATTGCCCCGTATTACAAGGAAATGAAAGCTCTGACGTGGTACATATAGCTGGTGTGTGTAGCTAGACCCAACACACCCATTTTTATCAATTTTACTGTACCAAATTCGCCAGTTTCCAAACAGGCCCAGCACATGACATAGTGATACAATTAAAGAAAACATAAGTTTTTCCCCAGGCTAAACCAGGAAGTTTATGGCCTGGCTACAAATTCCTAAAATTAGTCCAACACTTATTTCAAGTAATAAAATCCTAATTCCGTGAATAATTCCAAGAGAAATTTGTAACAAATAGCTAAAGACTTATTTCAGTTGTCTGAATTGTACTTCTTAGTGCCCCAAACTGTAAATTACTAAAAAACCAACCTACCACTTGAGAGTGGCATGCCTGGACCTCATGCATCAGAAGTCTTCCAGGTGCTCATGTAATGACTTGGGGCCCTACCTGGACCCAGTGATGCATCAGTCTCTGGTGAGCAGGTCCCAGGATATACATTTGGCCCACCTCACCAAGCATGTTGATGTACATTCAGTGAGAACAACGGACCCGCTTGTAAATCAAATTATATAAACATACCTGATGATTCCATCTTTCTGCATATGCCTTTCTTACCTTCAGAGATTATTTTCAGTTAAAAACAATTCCTCATTGATCCAGCACGAGAAGTGGGCTTTTATTGTTTTCTTTCCATAACGTTTCCCCTTCTTCCACAGACAGCGCTTGACTTTCATTTGTGTATGGAGCATGGAACCCAAGGCTGCTATTACAGCCACAGGGGTGGGTCTACAGCCTGTACCAGTCCGACGAAGAGATACCTCTGCTGGGCTTAAGCAGGGACTGATTTGAGGCTGGAGCTGCTACCACGAATGTTTTCTACAGCTGCCGTGTGCAGGCTCAGAGTTAAAGCAGTGGACACGAAAAGACAAGTCCTACCGAAGTCCCAAATACTCTAGCCCTAGAGATCTCAGTTCTGGGGGCCAGACTTCATTCATAAAATAAGCCACCCTAAGTTTGGTTTTCAGTTACTTGCTTTTAAAAAAAAATTACTAAATAAAATGAAATATTTCCAGCACATTTTTAATGAAAAATCTTTCCCAGAATAGAAAGTCTAATATTCCCATCCATATCGACCTAAAGAACGGCTAAGAGTGAACGAACATGCAGGTTAGTTAGGCATTAACTTCTCAGCATCAACACCCCACAGGTTTCCAGTTTACTTCTTTCAGCATTCACCATCATCTGCCCCCAGAAGAGGTTCATGTCACACGTACATTATTTAATAAGGTGAGAATTATAAATACAAAATTCCTACTCCGAAACCAGCATTTGATGATGGCCTAAGACATTTTCAGTAAGAGAAGCCATGTCACTGGAAACACAGAAAAGCTCTTAAACATTTTAAAGTACTGAATTTAACCACAAGTTCGGCAAAGTAAAATTCGCCACAGAATAATCATATGTACAGATTGAAGAATACAATTATCAAACGCTGTCCCAAGAGCACTTTTATGGACCATAGGAAAGAAATCTAGTTTAAAAAAATCGATAAAATAATCCAAAAGAAATTCCACAAAATGACCACTGAAGTTTTTGTGGGCTATTTTGGGCATGCATCTCCAAGAACTCTATCAATAAAACACTGTCTAGCCACCTATCAAGGAAGATACAAACAAATGGCTGCGTGTGTTTATTTTCAACTTTTAAAAAGGTATCAATTTATATGCAAAGCAGGTGCGATTCCTAGCACCAGACATAAAGCAGGGTTATCTTCAGACACTTCCCCTTCAGTTAGGAGTTGTCCAAATCACTTCAATGTATTCTTCAGAATTTTTCTTCTAACTGACCATTGTTAACCTTCATAAAAAGGTTCCCTTCCACTAACACTCATACCTTCACTAGGATTTAACACTAGAACAAAACGTATTTCATAACTTTTTATTGATGGCATTTATCCCATGGTTTAACATGTTAATTATACTGTAATAAACATGGCTTTAATATTAAACTTTTCCTTATTATCCAAAGTCACCACAGTCCATTTCAGTAAATATAAAAATATATGCTTAATACTTTGTACAATACTGGTTTTTGGTCCAAACAAAAACTGGATCAGAAAAGCCAATAAACTCGCTTTAAGAATCCCCAATTTTTTTTTTTTTAAAGATTTCCAAATGGATTTAGGCAACTTTGAATAATGGGATTTACATAATAAAATCTGAGACAAGACTAAACAACGAAAAAAACTTTCTAACACAAAATTAAAATTTCAAGTTCACAGATTTATGTTATGCCAAAAAAGTACAGAAACAAAATTGTATTTACACAAGTTTCATAATAAAATAATGAAAAAGGCAAGACAGGTGATAGTCAGAAGAATGCCAATATAGAAATAGCATATAATTATTAAATGGAGAACGAACTAGATCTAACAACTCCTTAGCATGGACCATTCTTTAATCAGGCTTCCTCTATCAGAAAATTTTAGTGCACAATACACCCAACTCACTCACTTCACACATACACCAGCACAAACTCAGCATAGAAATCATTCATTTCAACATCCTCTAATCTATACAGAATTCCTCAGATATAATTACAATTTCAATGCGTTCCATAAAACGCATATCAACGCACATGGTGGTGCAGAAAAAGAGGTTGTATACAAAGCCATTCTCTTGAGCGGGCTTGATTCCTGGGTTCAGCCAGCCTATGCCAAACCAGTGAATAATTTGCTGGATCATAAAACATTTTTGCTGAAGAATAAGTCACCAGTCTAGCTATTATTTTTTTAAAAGGGGGTGGGAGAGGTGAGGTTGGGGCTTCTGTAAAGAAAAAAGGAGGAAAATTCCAAAATTAAAGATCTGACCTCAGATAACCCAGCACGTAGTACAATCCAGAATCTGAAAGTAGGGCACCAGCTGTTGTTAAAACAGTGTGTATAACACCATCAAGATCTTTATTTCCTGCGTCTAACAGCAGTCTTTATCTTGCGACCAGAAACTGCAGTTCCAGGAGAGAATGAGTTTTTCCCATTTGACCTGTGAAAAACAAAAACTCTGTAATGTGACATGATGCTCAGATGAAAGTTCACAATCGTAACACTAAATGTGACTGGTGATGGGGTGGGGGACACTACTTTCTGCTACACCTCATACCCTCAAGAGAGAGACACACGCACACACACACACACACACACACACACACACACACACACACACTCCCTCTCTCTCTCTCTCCCCCTCCTGCTAGTTTTCTTAGGCCATGATCCTCCAAAATTGTAATATGGTAAACTGATGGAGAACATAGATTTTACCTCAACCATACTGCACCTTGGTGATTCTATACACGTACACACAAACACGCACCCTCACTATGTTAAATTCTCCATTTCAACAAAAAGCTCTCTTACCCCACAGAAAACGCCGCTGGAGACTGGCTAAACTGAAAGCCCCCCGAGCCAGAGGGCTGGGCTGCGGCTGCAGGTGTGCTGGCATTTGCGCCGAACGTGAACACTCCTGATGGATTATTGTTTGTGAAGTTGAAATTTGTAGCGCTGCTGCCAAACTGGAAAACAGAACCTGCAATAGATGAAGCAGAAAAACTTTATTAAGGTAAAAATGATGGTTCTTCTAGTAATGACTCTGACCTTTACATACAAAAACCTGTAAAGGGTTAAAGCTCTTATGGTCACTTAAAGAAAATTAAGTATTTTCTCCACTCACACAATATATACCTGACACCCTCAAACAAGTGACCTAACTCACCCATGACCAAGGAAAAAAGGGCAAAGTGGACTTTTCGCTAAGACCGTGGAATCAACAAACATACTTACCTCTATCTTCTTCAAAATTACGTTAACATAACAGTAAAGGGAATTTTACAATAAATGGAGAGAGGAGACAACACAACAAAATTTTGAAGCTGGAAGGCTAACTGGAGCCAAGTACTAAACTAGCAGCAAGGGAAAGCACAGAAGTCTTTCCATTTACACTAAACATACCCAAAAGGTTTAGGTTCCAGGTACTTCCGGAAGTGAGAATGAAGGTGTGACTGAAAAAAACCCCAGCAGAATGGTAGATTATCTGTTTAAGAAGCAGATACCTAGATCAATCCCTCCCCAGCACCAAACAGGATAATAAATCTCCTCTACCCAGCAGAAGAATAGAACTTTAGTCTCTGGAGAGGCCTCTGGACCAGGGGACATCACACATAAAGGCAAAGATACCATATTGAAAACAGAAGCATTCAGAATAGGTTGACACAATGAATATTGAGAGCGGCAGCCTTCTGCCCTGACTCAGCTCCCATACCACTGGCAATCAGGAGTATATATACCCTTCAGGAAGGAGACCGGAAGAATCTTCTCTGGGAAATCTGGCAGTCTGAAAGGAAAGACCTAAAGATATTGTACTAGCATCCAGTTCTTCCCAAGAGGACAAGCCAGTTATTAGATAAACCTACAATGATATTCAAGATCTGTAAGCCCTAACCACATACAATGAATTATTGAGTGGTATTTAGGTGTCCTGCACTCATAAAGTTATAAGTAGAATGGAAGAAAATATTCACAAACCATATATCTGATAAAGGGCTGATATCCAAAATACATACGAACTCCTACAACTCAAGAGCAAACCTCCCCCCCACCAACAAACAAAAACCAAAACCAAACCAAAAAACCCCTCAAATAACCCAATTAAAAAACGGGCAAAGAACCTGAATAGACATTTCTCCGGAGACAACACACGGGTAAATATAAAAAGATGCTCAACCTCACTAACCATCGGGGGGAATGCAAATCAAAACCACTAGGAGATATCAGCTCACACCTCTTAGAATGGCTATTACCAAAAAGATAAGAAATAACAAGTGTTGGCAAGGACGTGGAGAAAAGGGAGCCCTTGTGAACTGTGGGTAGAAATGTAAACCGCTGCAGCCACTATGGAAAACAGTATGGAAGTTCCTCAAAAAGTTAAAGACAGAACCACCATATGATCCAGCAATCCCATTCTAGGTATTTACCCAAAAGACTTGAAACTAGGCTCTCAAAAAGATAGCTGGACTCTCATTCACTGCAGCATTATTCACAATGACCAAGATGTAGAAACAACCTAAATATCCATAGACAGATACAGAGATAAAGGAAATAACATATATACATAAAATGGAATGTTAATCTTGCAATATGGGAAAACATGCATGCATCTGGAGGACATAAGTGAAATAAGCCAATCACAGAAGAACAAGTACTACGTGACTTCACTTCTATGAGGTATCTAAAATAACCAAATTCACAGAAGCTAAAAGAATGGTGGCTGCAGAGGAGGGCTTGGGAGTGGGAAGAAATGAGGAGCTGCTATTCAAAAGGTATAGTGTGTCAGTCATGCAGGACGCGTACATCCTAGAACTCTGCTGCACAATACTGAGCCGAGTTAACGACACTGCACTGCGCACTTACTTTGCTGAAAGAGTAGACAGAGCTCACGTTAAACACGCTTACTACAATTAAAACAAACCCCAGACACTGCAAGTGGAGAGGCAAGAAGCACCAAACACGTGAGGAAAGTATTTCATAAGAAACACTGAGACCAAAACAATAATAAAGAAAAGCAATTTGGAGAAAACTGACTAAGCAAACGCTTTAAGAAGGGGGAAAAAAACCTCTGCATCATTAATATCTTCAAGAGATCAATAGAAAACGCTTCTAAAACAAAAGCAGAAGGATATAAAAAGGAGACATCCACAGAACAAAGAGGACCACTCGGAAGTTAAAAAGTAATACAAGTAGAAGTAAAATCTCAACAGGTGTGTTTAAAAGTAAATTGAGGGGGACTTCCCTGGTGGTGCAATGGTTAAGAATCCGCCTGCCAATGCAGGGGACACGGGTTCGAGCCCTGGTCCGGGAAGATTCCACATGCCGCGGAGCAGCTAAGCCCGTGCGTCACAACTACTGAAGCCCACGTGCTCTAGGGTCCACGTCCCGCAACTACTGAAGCCCACGCACCTAGAGCCCGTGCTCCGCAACAGAAGAAGCCACCACAATGAGAAGCCCACGCACCACAACGAACAGTGGCCCTTGCTCACCGCAACTAGAGAAAGCCTGCGCACAGCAACGAAAACCCAATGCAGCCAAAAAGAAGTGCTTAACTGTGTGAAAGTTGGGAATGCTGTTTATAGGTAATACACATCTCTGTTCTGCCAAGTACAAGAGACAAAAAAAAAAAAAA
Organism: Delphinapterus leucas; assembly: GCF_059928025.1. Classification (NCBI taxonomy): domain Eukaryota; kingdom Metazoa; phylum Chordata; class Mammalia; order Artiodactyla; family Monodontidae; genus Delphinapterus; species Delphinapterus leucas. The sequence goes on from NC_143138.1 coordinate 13,600,405, forward strand.
AAAGACATGCATGGTTTCAAAGTTCAAAGAAAAACATTGTATTTAAGACATACAGAACCCAAATGCGGAAACAAAGGACATGACTACTACATACTTACTGGAATTAGGAGCTGTTCCTGAGCCAAATGCAGACTGACTAGGCTGCTGTCCAAACACAGGAGGCTGGCTGCTGCTCGACACTGTCCCAAAAGTAGGTGCCGCAGGCTGAGAGCCAGCAGAAAATAATGCTGCTGAAGATGACAGAGACCCAAAGCCTGGGGGGTTAGGCTGGCTGGCACCTTGGCTTTGTCCAAATGCTGGGGTCTGGTTAGCACCGAACGCTGGACTGGCAGATGGTGCTGAAGGTCCAGTGCCGAATACAAAGGAGGATCCTAGAGGCCCACAGAAATACTGAAATTACCATGATGGTTAAAATGAGATAAGCCTCAAGAAATCGCTATAAACTGAAAGGCACATTTCAAGCTTCTTTCCAGACTCTTACCTTGCTGAACAGATCTTATCAAGACAAGTTTTGAATACTGATTAAGAATACAATTCTCTCTACCATTATTTAGTAAAACCATGTAAAATCCAAATAAACAAAAACTTCATTAACAAGATTCCTACCTTAACAGCCCAAAATTTTTAGGTCTTTAAAGAGATAAATCTAAGAAGACAACTGATCTGCCATCAGAAGCGTGACACACTGCAGAAATCAGCTAATGTTGTGACTATGTATCCGTTGCATAATGAGGACTAATGTCTATTAAAATAACCTTCAGTGTCTGGCTATTTACAAATTAACATTGCAAAGAAAAACAAAACAAAACCCCCCAAAAAGACAAGAAACACTTGAAAAAACTAAAGATTATACTCCTAATGAGATTAGAAATATTGCTTCCAAGAGTTACTTAAACTATACACAAAATGCACATCATTCCACAGAGTGAATAACTACAACACCCTGGGTAGAGATGACCTAAAAGCGGCCACGCTCTTTTGTGGTATTATTTGCTAAGAGTTCATCTGCTTACAATGAAAGCCATTCAAACTAACATGTCTCTTCTTTTTTAAAAGTACCTGCAGAGCTCGATGTGGTGGGAGCTCCAAAGCTGAAACCAGAGGCGGCAGTATCACTGCTGCTGGCACCCGGACCAAAGACAAATGGGGCGACAGCTGTGCCCGCGCTCGACGTGGTTGCTGGTTTGCTCTCTCGAGAAAATAGCAAAGACTGAGATGTACTGGATTCGGCAGAGTTCCCAAAGGCAGAGCTGCTCACAGGACTGTTGGCCTGTCCAAACACAAAGGCAGCCGCAGGCGCACTGGAGGATGAGGTGGAACTACCAAATATGCCACCACCAGCTGAAGTGGCTGGTGTACTTGAATTAGAGGAACTGTTGTTCAAGAAACTGAAAACTGGCTTTGCTGTACCTTGATCTATAAGACAGAAATTAAGAAATAAACAAAAACTTTTAAAAACAAGTAATACCAGAAAGCATTTTTTCCTAGCCTAAAGTCTAATACGAGTCCATTAGAAAACAGAATCATTAAGTTTTCAATATAGATTCATTCATCAAATGGACATCTGTTATGTTAAATTCTGATATAGTCAAATATATCCATCTTTTCTTTTATGGCTTATGAATTTTGTCTAACATAGCAAAACCTTTGGCATTCAGATTAATAAAAAGAAAAAATATTCCTTAAATCCAAATCTAACTGGATACTTTGGATAACAAATTCAGACAATAGGAGATAGCTACACTTTTATAAATTTGATTTCGCAATTTATGTTAGCAGGATTGTAACTTGGCCAATTTATCTGAACAATGGCCAATTTTCTCTGCCGCCTTTATTGACTGGTGTACCCTTTTGCTCACTAATTTGTAACTCCACCTTTTACCACGTATTAAACTTCTAAACCTCTACAGTTACTGTTACTATTTTAAATATTGTAACTTTGTAGTATTGTTTGATATTAGTAGGGCAAACCTACCTGACTGTATGTGTACCCTTCTCCCCAAAATTTCTTATACATTTTCCCTTCCACGTGAATTTTAGAATTATTTTAGCTTGTCAAGCTCCACAAAAATTCCTCTAAGAACTGAAATTATATTGGGAGTGAGGTGGAGAGTAAAGGATATTCTCACTCAGGAACAAGTATAAAACACGCCTTTTATGTTCTCTTAATTCTTTAGCATGTTGCAGGTTCTGCTGATATTATAAAATACAAATTGGAAATGTTAGTAAATACAAATGGGAAATGCTGTCCAACTATTTATTCTTGATTTGGAGAAAAGAGAATGATTTTTTATATGGTGACCCTGAATCCAGCTACCTTCAGTAGAAGACTTTTTTTTTTTAAACTTGTTCCAATAACATCTCAGTTCCAACACTATTTACTAGACAGGGCTGGTCACATTGTGGTATGGGCACTGGTATAACTTACAGAAAATGGAACATGTTAGCTCACTTTCAGGTGGTTTAATAGGACGTTAAAAATGTCTATTTCAATGGAAACAGTATAGCGATACCAGGATTAAATTCGATTAGACCCTATCTCATTTTTATTCCTTTCTAAATAATAATGTATAATTTAGTTTTTGTTTCCTTTGAAGGGTGTGTTAAAATTTAAGTAGAATTTTATAGACAAAAACTGCTCACACCTATGTGTGGAATTCCATACTTTTTTTTTCAGGTTAATTTTTCATTTTCTTGTGTTTCTAATTTATTATTCAAAAGTGTTCATGTTCTTTTGCATTGTGTTCTGGGAAATTCCAGTTCACTAATCCAATTATCAGCTGTTTTCCCCCGCCCCCTGCTCCTCAGTCCACACAATGATTTTATTTCACAAACCATGTTTCTTTAACTTTTAAAAATACTATTTCATTTTTTTCTTCCAGATCTTAGTTTTCATAATCACCTCTATTTCTCAGGGATTTATCATATTTGTTGTCTATGTTCCTTAAATGCCAGATGAAGACTGGTTATCTCTATTTGTAAATGAAGGCCTGTACATTAGTTAAAAAATATTTCATGAGCTTAAGAAAAAATGCTTATTTTCCTGAACAGTATATGTCAATTCTGATTATAAAAGCCCAAACAGAAGAGAGTAAGTCACGGACAAATGTGCAAATACCGTGGGCTTTCCATTAGAGCTGTGTTTCTCAAAATTAGATATGCAGATAACTTCATGAGAATCACGGGGGGGATTCTGAAGGAGCTGAATCCTTGGCTGCTTCCCAGAGAGTTCTATTACTGGTACTCTCTCAACTATTTCCAGTATAAACCATTCCTTGACTTGCTACCTTTGTTGACACCTTGTAAAAAAAAAAAAAAAAAAACAACAACAATGTTTAATACCTACCAGCTGTAGTACTGGTTTGAGCTCCAAAAGCAAAAGTGGCCTTCGTTGGCTGTTCAGATTCCTTCTCAGATGGCTTTGCCATACTGAAACTAAAGGTCGAAGACTTGGAAGAACCCTCGTCTTTGGTTTGCTCTGAGTTCCCAAAGGAAAACACTGGTGGACACTTTGGCTCTTCACTGTCAGCTTTTTTCCCAAACACTAGAGATGTAGACGTGACAGGCTCTTGCTGTTTCTCTTCTGTCCTTCCCAAAACAAACAACGAGGCAGATGGCAGGGGGGCAGGGTCCACGCTGCCAAAAGTGAACCCTCCTTTGGAGGCAGGGGTTTCTTCTTTTTTTGCTTCTGGCGTCTGACATGTGAAAGGAGCCCCTGGGACACCCTTGGTGTCCACGGTTCCAAAACTGAAGCTGCTCTTGCTCTCAGAGGTCACTGTGGTGTCAGTAGCAGCAGGGGGAGGGTTAATGACACCGGAACCAAAGCCAAAGCCTGCAGATGAAGATTTCGGCGGTTCTTCTTTCTTTTCTTGCTGCCCAAGACTAGACACCCCAAACTGAAATGGAGCTAAAGAAGGCGGATTGCTTAAACCAGAAGCAAGTCCAAACTTAAAATTATTATCATTTTTACTATCCTTTTTAACTTCTTCAGGTTTAGAATCAGATGAAACTCCAAATTTTAAATCTCCTATTGGTTTAGAAAATTTAAAGCCTTCACTCAAAGGGGTTACAGACCCAAAATCTAATGACACACCTATTTTGAAACCTCCTTGATCTCCAAATTTAAAATTTCCAGTGTTTGTTAAAGTCTGAGAAGGCCCAGAAGAGGATGATGGGATACCAAATTTGAAGGATGAGGCTGCTGGGTTCGAAGATGAGGAAGATGGGGTGAAGCCTTCAAAAATATAAGAAACACCAAAAAGACAATGAATTAATACTACTCTCTCAAACGGAATGTCAACCTTGAAAAGTAAAGGGACATGGGACAACTCTGAAAAGGCCTACTTCGAAGAGTATTAGTTTAACAATGGCAGTAAACATGAACCAAGTTGCCCATATTCAGCATCTCGATACTCATAACTACACTGATGTGCCACATTTCATCTATCAGACTGACAGACATCAAACAAGTTTGATAACACAGTGCTGGTGATGAGACTAGGAGTAACAGACACTCCAGACATGGCAGGTGGATGTGTAAATCCGCACAAAATTTGTGGAGGGCAACTTGCCAATATTTACCCCAAATTACAGACACATGTACCCTTTGACCCAGCAAGTCTACAGCTGAGTCTTTATTTGAATGATAAACTCAAAGATATGCAGAATGCCATATGCAATCCAGGCAGCTGTAAATGAAGAACAAAGTCCAAGCTAATCTGTGGTAATATCAAGGGTGCAAAAAGGCGGTGTGGTATACAACCTTTTCTAACAAGGTAGAGAGAAGTAAGAATAGAGAGAAAAGAAGTATATTTGCTTGTGATGTGCATAAAGAAACACTGAAAGAGTTACAAGAACCTAACCACAGATAGCTATTACCACTGGTGGAGCAGGAAGGATGGAAAATGAGCCAATAGGGACAAGAGAGAGACTTTTCACTGGGAATCCTGTCATAATTTGCTTTTTAAATCCTGTGAGCACATGTGTTATTTACTTAAGAATTAAGATTTTTAGCACCAAAGAACTAGAATTATATGAGTGGAAGCAATATTTTTTTTTTTTTGCGGTACGCGGGCCTCTCACTGTTGTGGCCTCTCCCGTTGCGGAGCACAGGCTCCGGACTCACAGGCTCAGCGGCCACAGCCCACGGGCCCAGCCGCTCCACGGCATGCGGGATCTTCCCGGACAGGGGCACGAACCCGTGTCCCCTGCATCGGCAGGTGGACTCTCAACCACTGCGCCACCAGGGAAGCCCTGGAAGCAATATTTTAAAAAATAAAAATACTATACTGACAAGAACAAAGTCTTGGTTTCAGAATTCTTCTCTGTAGTGGAATAAACTAGAAATGAAGCACTTGAATGACTGGCTCAACACAAAAATCATTAAACGGTGCCAAGGTATTCATCCATTACTCTGTTTACCCACATGTAAATAAAGACAAGTGGCAGCCAAGGGCTTGTAAAAATCGCTTGTCTTCAGATTTCCCCCTTTAATGACTACCCACCCCACTTTCTTTCCATAAGAAACTTATTTGAAAAATTATATCAGAATCTCAAAAGCAGGTCTCCCCTGGTGGCGCAGTGGTTAAGAAGCCACCTGCCAGTGAAGGGGACATGGGTTTGATACCTGGTCTGGGAAGATCCCACGTGCCGAGGAGCCACTAAGCCCAAGCACCACACAACTACTGAGCCTGTGCTCTAGAGCCCGCGTGCTGCAACTACTGAGCCCACGAGCCACAACTATTGAAGCCCGCGTGCCTAGAGCCCGTGCTCCACAACGAGAGAAGCCACCGCAGTGAGAAGCCCGCGCACCACAACGAAGAGTAGCCCCCGCTCGCTGCAACTAGAGAAAGCCCACGTGCAGCAACAAAGACCCAACGCACCCAAAAAAAAAATCTCAAAAGCAAATGGCTATCCACACGGTCTCTGAAATACCTTAAGTGATATTAGACAGAAAGCTAAAAATAAAGGTGCCAAAGACAATAACTAGTTATCACCCCTGACTCAAAGGATCTCAAAGGCACTTCTGCCTCAAAAGGAAGGTTTAAAGGTATGGTGATTACTGTACTACAGGTGGGGAAAACGGGCAAGGGACCATAAGGTGGCAGCCACATAAGGAGCTTTAGTGATCTCCTAAAACCCAAATGCAGTGTTTTTCAAACGAGTTGTATCCCCTTAGCCATGTTAATTAATTCAGTGGGCTGCAACCAGCATTTTCCTTCTCAAATGAAAACAAATAAAATAGAAAATGTACTTATCTTCACTGCAGACTAGCAAACAATTCAACTGCATAGTAATTCAGAGACAGATATGAGCTAAAAGTGCAGGACAACAGCTCATTTTACATGAATTTTCAACAGAGAATGAATAGTTTTAAAACCAAAGCTGTTTGTAAATATTTCACTTTAAAGTGGTAATCTAAGCAGGCACTTTGCCAACACCTTACCTGTAAACTCAGACTTTGTGCCCGGCTTTGCACTCTCGCATGCTACGCATTTGTTAGAATCTGCTTTATTCTCCACTAGGCACACTTCACAGTCCCAGCTTCCCTCAGGTTTCTTGAACTTGTCCAATCCTAGGCAGCCTCCAGACAACAGAGAGACAGAGACAGTGCTGCTACTTGAAGCAGGTACTGAACTTCCTAAAAAATAATGGGGAAATACAGGAAAATTCGGATTTACATTATGTCAAGATCTCAATGACACCACTAAGTCTAAATGTACAGTTTTTAATGTGTTTCCTATTAAGAGAAAATGCCAGAAATCTAAACATCACATTGTTAAAAACAGTACAGACATCTCAGATTTCTTTTAATCTTACACAAGATCAACTCACACTCACCTTGCTCAGTGATGAGCCCCCTTTTAATCCCCAGTTTGAACAGCCATGGTTTTTAAGAACCATGCTCACAAATCAAAGCCTAAAAGCCTGAATTTTCCTTAATAATCTGTCCAATTTTGTTACACATCACAGATTATAAAACATACATTCTCAATTGTAGGCAACAGCCTGACTCATAAAACACACAGCCCAGGCAATATTCATTTCAAGATTTCAAAGCACAGATCTCTGGCTTTGAAATGACTATTTTTGCACAGAAGTGCTCTTTTGTCCACTTCGCAATTCAACTCAACACTGCCTACTATGTTCATGGCATTTCTGTTATAAGGTAGCCATTTAATAGACATTTATCAAGCACCATAACGTGCTCAGGTTCTGGGGATATCGAGATGAATAAAATGTTGCTTAACTTCTAAAGGTGTTTCTGGTCTAAAAGGGGGGAAAGCAAAACGAACATAAATGCATAGCAGCACCATCACTAAGACGGAGAGTGACAAATGATCTAGACAAGAGTACAGAGAAGAAATTACTATGGGATAGGAGAAGGATTCACAGGGGTGGTATTTACATTTTTAAGCAGAACTAGCAATTTTGTGGGCAGATGCGGCGGCACAGGAAGGATGGCTCAGCAAGGCACAGCTGCGTGAAGAAATACAGTGTTGAGAGTGGAGCCATTCATTCTGGTAACCCCACTTCTCTAAATGTCCTCTAGCTGTTGTCACTTTTCCCAGTTACCTGATCTGTGTTTTACTGGTATGTTCTCTTCCATCTTGCCAATAAAATTGTGCCATCTTTGGTCCACTGCCCTTCTCATGAGCTCTCATCTACTCTGACGATTTTAACCACCAACAAAATCTTTCCCATCCATACCTGAGACCCACACTTCTGGCTTTCATCCCTGTGGTATCTCTTTGTTGGTAGTTCCACTATCCACCTGGCTACCTTGGCTAGATGACAACTCTTCCCTTATACATCTCTCCAATCTATTTCATTCTCTTTCTCTGACCCTTCTACTGCTCTTCTGGTTCAAGCCCCCTCATCTCTTGCTTAATAGCCTTGTTATTGAGACCTCTGGTTTTGTTCCCTTGAAATCCATCCTCCTAAAAAGCAACTAGTACCACGTGGTTTTTGTTTTTCCTCTCTGGTTATTCATTTAAAAGATTAACTGCTCCAAAGTTCTATTCTTGCTACTCTCTTAAGTTGGCAGAGTTCAGTTTTAGGCTGTCTTCTCTATTTGCTCTGCTCACTCACCTTACATCACCTCTACTCCCATGACTTACTTGAAAACTATGGGCTAATGACTCCCAAATCTCCATCTCCAGTCCAGAGGGTCCATTGTCAGTATATCCAAAGGCCTCACACATATCTGTCAACTTCAGCAGCTTGAAATCAACATATCTTCAACCGTACATCATTCTATACCCCATTTGCTTTTATTAGTACATATCACTACTATCTCTACCTATATTATTGATCAACTTCCTAACCTGCCCTCTGGTTTCCAAGTTTTACTGCCTTCAAATCTATCCTCCAAAAAGCCACCAGGTGACTTATCAAAAATATGTTTGACCCATCAACTCAGAATAAATTTTGGTTTCCTACACGTATCAAGAGCTTTCTTTCTTTTTTTTGTTAAGGAGAAGAGGAAGAATGCCAGATGGAAAGAGAAAAATATTTCGGAAAAAAGATTCTGAAATCTTATTCTTGTAGAGATGTCTAGCAGGAATCAGAAATATGTCTCACCCCTGGTGTTAAGAGAGGGATGTGGGCTATTAACTCAAGAGCTTTCCATTGCAGACATAAAATCACACATCCATGATAATGCAATAAAAATAGGAAGTATGATTCCCAGGATACTCATAACATGTTTTATTTAGTATCCATGTTACCATATATCTGTACCAAATAATTATATAATAGCATTACAAACACAGCAGAGTCAAATGAATTAATTCCAAATGAATTAAAGATCAATGTAAATCTTCAGTAACTCTTTCAAAATTGAACAGAAACAGGAAAAACTCAACTCTAACTTCATTTTTCTGGTTACCTAATAGAACTTTTCATTAATGATTCAGTAATTTATGATCATTGCAGTATCTCTGGCAGATAGCACATACAGGTACAGGTATCACCATTAACATTCAGCCACAGCCTTCTCATAATGCAATGAAACCAGCTGTGTAAATGACCACTAGCCATCCTCACTTCTACTTAGAGGAAAAGAGACAAAGGAATATTTTATTCTGTGTAAAGGTTTGAGAAAGATTGCCCCATTCTAAGACCTTTGCATCTGTATTAGCCAACTTTGAAAATGATCATGAAGAGCAAGAAGCTTCTGATAAAATTACATACAAAAAAAGAGGTCAAAGCAAATGCTGGACTGATTTTAACACACAGCCTCTCCTAAGAGAACATGCAGTTTCAGTCCCAAGCAAGTCATTTTAATTTCAAGACAGTTCAGAAAAATTAAGACATATGAGGAAATGCTCATCTTGAAACATCTAAAATATTGAGGTTATTCTTAGCTGTTTTACAGAGAATAAATTAAAATGTTCTAGTAAAGAAACAAACAAAATTATTCCAAACAGCCATAAACGTACCTGGTTTCTGAGACATACAGGACACACATTTATTGTCTTCTGCATTATTAGAAACACAGCACACTGGACACTCCCAAGATCCCACGGGCCTTTTGAATTTATCTGTAAATCCTAAGGCACCAGTGGTCTCAGTGCAGCTGGAGGAGGAAGCAGCCACAGTAACAGCGCTTTCTGAAGCCACTGGCAACGTAAGGACTCGCTTAACACCAGTTCCCGGTTTCGGTGTTTCACAAGCTACACATTTTACCGCTTCAGGTTTATTTTGCACTAAACAGGTATCGCAATCCCAAGTTCCTACTGCTGGTTTAAATTTGTCTCCAAAGCCTGTCTCTGGTGCAGAAACAGTTGGTTTGCCACTTTTACTTGGTGTCCCAGTTCCAGTCTGTTTAGCAGTATCTTTTGGCGGCAATTTTGCTGCTTGACAGGCTACACATTTGTTGTCTGTAACTTTGTTCTGGAGTAGACAGGTATCACACTGCCACGATGACCCAGGTTTTAAACTTTCCCCAAACCCAATTCCACTAGAAGAAAAGCTACTTATTGCTGGTCTTGAATAAACTACCAGGCTTGTGGTGGTAGGTTGAGCAGCAAGAGAATCTGCCTTTGGTGATGTGAAACCTACAATGCGGGGGAAGAGGGGAGTAGGAAGGAAAAGATTAGTCCACGTTTTGATTAGAAAGCCTCTCTATTATTTATTAATCATTAATAAATATTAATAATATTAATAGACAATAATTATAGAGTAATAGCTGTTAATGATAAAAATATTATTCCTGGGAGGAAACATTTTTACCTTAATTACAGAGTTATTACAGTCCAAGATGGACTACTTAAAAGTAGTTTTTCACCTAAGCTATATTTCTAGTACTAATCACATATTTAATAAGCGACAGACCTAGGTAAAAGTCTACAAAAGATGTTTGGTTTATAGTATATCATCTTCCTCTAGGAATCTGTTTACTGTAGTTCAACCAATACCTAATTTGAGACTTAATTAAGGTATACACATAGAACCATGAAATAAGGAAAAAAACCATGAGGAAAAGTCTTTGTGCTATCAAAACTGGTAACAGTTGAGTTTCACTCAAACTACACTGTATTTGTAGAAATGACCTTTCAATCCTTTACTCTGGACCAATTAACTTTTATTTTACATACACCAAAAAAACACCCGTTTCTCTAGCCTTTAGCATCAAGGGAAAAGAAAATCAGAGGGAAAGATGATACAGAAGGTTGTTAAAGAGGTTTTCTAGTGGTACCAAGAAATAATCCAGCCTGGAGCTATTTTTTGCCTAAAGATAAAACAATCCCACATACTTCAGTTACTCCCAAAGGAGGAAAATGTACTATTTTGTTAATGATTAACCTGAGTCACTAAGGTTGGCAAAATTTTAACAGTAACCACTTCAAGGTGTTACAAGTTTTCTTTTCCTCCCACTTTTTTGGATTTTCCTGATTTCCCTCAAGAGAACACGTAACTTCTCCAAATTTTTGCTATTTAAAAAAAGTTTAAAAGAGGGGAGGAGTGGGCATTATGAATGCAAAGTGTAACTTCTATGAAGATAACCTATATGCATTTGATGCTGACTGACTACCACTTAGTTCACCCTAACACAGGCATTCTGGAGTCCTGCCCATAACTGCATAAAACCGTCTATATTGAGACTCTAGTAGGCAGTAATACCCATCTATAAAATGGGAGCTACACCAAAAACACCTAATCCCTCTAAATCTTGCTGTAGCATCCAACCTTATTATTGAAACTCATATGCAGTTATACATGAACACATGTGCTGGATAAATCTAAATTCTTTCTGAGCTACTAGATTATCTTATAAACACTTTTATATTCTTATAGTATACATCCCAGTTGGAATTATACTATCCTCTTTGATTTTCAAACTGAAAACCTATTCCTATTTGAGGACTTCTATTCATTATCTTCAAATTCTTACCCACTAACATTCATATCTTATTTTATTTGAAGTGAGTACTATCCTGTGTGTGTGTGTGCGTGTTACAGTCAGCATATGTTTCCTTTCCACCTGGCTTTGTTATATATATACCACAACTGGGGAATAATCTGAGAACAAGGCAGTTCAGTGCTCTCAGAGAGAGACATGTCCAGGTATATCATCAGGTTTATTTACTTTTTTCCAATTACTGGCCCATCTCTAATTAAAAGGCAATTCACATTTTCTCCTTCTATACTTGCCCCTTAGAGATTCCATTTTAGTGCAGAGTCCTTAAATTCTAAAGAAATAGTTTCTAAGGTCTTGCACCTAAAAAGTTACATGTGATTACATCTACATTCAAAAGCCAATCTCCTATCAAACTAGGCATCATTTTTTTAAAAGCCTGAAGTACAACAAAGTATTAACAAATGATATTAAGATGAGATCATGATTTTGCAATTAAGATTTTAGATTATCTCAAGGGCAGCCATTATCTTACCAGGGTTCTTCAGAACATCTAGGACACTTCCTTCTTTCAGGGTTTTTGCAGGTTTGAAAGGGCCCTTGAAATCTTCATCTGGTTTCTTCTTACAGCTTGGACTGTTCACTGCAGTGATATCTTGAGCTGTAATTTTTTTTAATTGTAAGAGATATTATGCTAAGAAAAAGCAAGTTACATGTATTAAAAATCTCTCAAAGTCAATTTGAATCAACATCTTAAAAAAAAAACAAAACACCAAAAAAGTCACTGTAATTCAAAGATAATGAACAAATGATTTAAAGTACAGGGTTAACTTGCCATTACAAGGAAGCAAAAAATACTATTTCCCATACTGTACATCTCTCTCCTCCAGAAGGACAAAAAATTATATAAACTATATATAATCTGTAATTGTTACCAATAAGTTCACCAGTTTCATCAGACCGAAACCCTGAAGAGGATACGGCAACAGGGGTGAGTTCAAACACTGTATGAAATAGGTATTTGATTACACAGCAATTTACAACACTGAGTTAAAAAAAACTTTAAAAATTAACGTTTATGGAAGCAACCTAAGTGTCCATAGACAGATGAATGGATAAAGACGTGGCACATATATACAATGGAATGTTACTCAGCCATAAAATGGAATGAAATTGAGTTATTTGTAGTGAGGTGGATGGACCTAGAGTCTGTCATACAGAGTGGAGTAAGTCAGAGAGAGAAAAACAAATACCGTATGCTAACACATATATATGGAATCTAAAAAAAAAAAAAAAGGTTCTGAAGAACCTAGGGGCAGGACAGGAATAAAGACGCAGACACAGGGAACAGACTTGAGGACATAGGGAGGGGGAAGGGTAAGCTGGAATGAAGTGAGAGAGTGTCATGTACATATATACACTACCAAATGTAAAACAGAGAGCTACTGGGAAGCAGACACATAGCACAGGGAGATCAGGTCAGTGCTCTGTGACCACCTAGAGAGGTGGGATAGGGAGGGTGGGAGGGAGACACAAGAGGGAGTGGATATGGGGATATATGTATACGTATAGCTGATTCACTTTGTTATACAGCAGAAAATAACACAACATTGTAAAGCAATTATACTCCAATAAAGATGTTAAAAAAAAATTAATGTTTAATTAAGCCAGATATTTCATTTCTATAAATTCATCCCATGATTGAAAATATCTTTCAGTTATTATATTGAAAACCTGGATGATACTTAATAAAAGGGGCTAGCTACATAAATTACAGAACATTGACATGATGGAATGCTATGCAGCCACAAAAAATCATTCTTAGAAGCATAGTTATGGGAAAGAGTAGGTTAGAAAGTCCAGAAGATTTTGACTGTTTATATCTAAAGAGTGATATTTTTATTTTTCATAGTTCCCAAACTTGCTAAAACGAACATATCCTTATACTTAAAAGAAGAGATCTATATTGTGAGTACAATAATCATTTTGTCATTATATTTCTGTTTACAGATGAAATATGTTTGGGATTGTTTCAAAATTACCTGACAGGTGTGTTTGTGTGTGTGAGGGGAGAAGGAAGGAAGGAGGGAGAGAGAAACAAGATTGGTCACAAAATGGCAAATGCTGAAGCTAAGTGTGTATGGGGACTCAGTCTACGCTTCCACTTCTGAGAATGTTTGAAATTTTCCATAATAAAATATAAATAATCAGGTTTTTCTTCTAAAGTGCTTGCCAATTTAAAAGCAGTGGGTAAAGTAGTTCAAAAACCCTACCTACCCTTACCTCACACCATAAACAAAAATTAATTCAAAATGGATCAATGGGGACTTCTCTGGTGGCGCAGTGGTTAAGAATCCACCTGCCAATGCAGGGGACACAGGTTCGAGCCCTGGTCTGGGAAGATCCCACATGCCGCGGAGCAACTAAGCCCGTGTACCACTACTACTGAGCCTGCACTCTACAGCCCACGAGCCACAACTACTGAAGCCTGTGCACCTAGAGCCCGTGCTCTGCAACAAGAGAAGCCACCGCAATGAGAAGCCCGCACACCACAACGAAGAGTAGCCCCCACTTGCCGCGACTAGAGAAAGCCCGTGCACAGCAACGAAGACCTAACGCAGACAAAAATAAATAAATTAATTTAACAAAAAAATGGATCAATGACCTAAACATAAGAACTGAAACCATAAAACTCTTAAAAGAAAACCTAGGAGGTGTATCTTCATGACCATGGATTTGACAATGAATTCTTAGATATGACACCAAAAGCACAAGTAAATAAAAAACTGAACTTCACCAAAATTAGAAATCTTTGTGCATCTAAGGACATTACCAAGAAAGTGACAACTGACTGAATGGCAAAAAATATTTGCAAATCACACATCTGATAAAGATCTAGTATCCAGACTACATAAAAACGCTACAACTCAACAACAAGAAGACAAACCAATTTAAAAATGGGCAAAGGACCTGACCAGACATTTCTCCCAAGAAGATATGTAAAGGGCCAAAAAGCACATGAGAAGATGCTAAACAGGAGTTCAGGTTTTTTAAGCATAAGCCACCTGTTCTCCTTGCTTGGCCCTGCAATAAACCTTTCTCTGTTCCAAAAAAAAAAAAAGATACTAAACCCCATTAGTCTTCAGGGAAATAAATGCAAATCAAAACCACAATGAAGGGCTTCCCTGGTGGTGCAGTGGTTGAGAGTCCACCTGCCGATGCAGGGGACGTGGGTTCGTGCTCCAGTCTGGGAAGATCCCACGTGCCGCGGAGCAGCTAGGCCCGTGAGCCATGGCCGCTGAGCCTGCGCGTCTGGAGCCTGTGCTCCGCAACGGGAGAGGCCACAGCAGTGAGAGGCCCGTGTACCGCAAAAACAACAACAACAACAAAAACCACAATGAAGCATCACTTCATACCCACTACGACGGCTATCATCAAAAAATGGAAAATAGTAAACATGGTGAGAACATGGAGAAATTTGAATCCTGCTGGTGGGAATGTAAAATGGGCCGGCTGCTGAGAGACAGTTTTGTAGTTCCTCAAGAAGTTAAATACAGGACTATCATTTGATCCATCAACTCCATTCCCAGGAATACACTCCAAAGCACTGAAACTAGTATTCAAACAAATACAAGTACATGCATATTCATAGCAACACTATTCACAATAGCCAAAAAGTGGAAACAGCTCAAATGTCTATCAACGAATAAACAGATAAATTATGGTATATCCATATGGTGGAATATCACTCAGCCACAAAAGGACAGATGAACCTTGAAAACGGTACGTGAAAGAAGCCAGATACAAAAAGTCACTGTATGGTTCCAGGATAGATAAATACATAGAACGCAGATTAGTAGCTGTCAGCAGTTGGGGGGTGGGGGGAAATGGGGAAAAACTGGTTAATGGGTACAGGTTTCCTTTTGGAAGTGATAAAAACGTTTGGTACTAGTTAGAGGTGGTGACTGTACTAAACACAACCAACACTGTGATTGTATTAAATACCAATGAATTGTTCCCTGTAAATGATTAACTTTATCTTATGTCAATTTCACCTAATAAAAATGTGCAAAAAACAAAACACCATACCTATCTCTTACAACTGTGTCAAAACAAAGAAAAATGCTTTTATTACTTTATCACATTCTATCTTCTTTTATAATCAAAGCTGAATTGCTTTTAGCAACTTAAGGTAAATTTTAAGGATTTCCTAAAGTGTACTCAAAGAGATGGAAAATGAAGATAATGGGAAAATTAGCTCCTATCACAGTGTAATCATGACTTCCACATTTTCATCAGCTTTTTAATGACAGAAGTGGTGAGAAACAGAGGTCTCAATGTAAGAACAATTCTATATATGCCACTCATAATAAACTCCTGAAAAATCTGGATAATTTCCCCAGATGTAATGAAACACAAAAGTTGTTTTAACAAACTATTACTCATTCGGTTACCATTAGTAAAGCATTAATAAAAACTGAAGGACTTCAATGCCTTTCCCTCATAACCAGGCATGAAAATGAAATTTGAATTGGTTTATTCTTCTTGAATTCACAGTAACATTAAAGAAAAAAAAACCATGTGTTAAGTACACCTGAAATATGCTTATTACTTTCTCTTACACAGGGCTGTTTTATTCAAAAAAATCAGGATTGAAAACATACCAGTCAAATTCTTATTTTGTGCCACTCTTGTAACCTATGCTCTTGTCTTCCAGATCATCCAAAGACAAAGACTTTCTCAGCTTATAGGTCCTGGCTCTTTGATAGCTTTTTAAATCTACCTTTTGAGGGAGGATCTAGTTTTTAAAAATTCCCAAACTCAGCAGACAGTCAACAAAACACTTCTGAATAAGGCAACAGCCCCGTAACTGGTGTCTCAGCATATGACACCCCACTCTCACCCACATGCCCACTCAACACACTGCTGTTACGCCAAGGCACCATCTCACCCCCTATAAAAACCACCCAATGTTTTCCTACTACATTCAGATTAAAATCCAATTATTGAGCATAGCATTTGGAGAATTTTTAGAATTTAAAGCTACCTCTCAATCTCATGACAAATTATTTGCGATTTTCAAAGTATGCCATGCTTTTCCTCTTGTTCTCTTGCATTCGGCTGTTTGTTGGGTGAGAAATGCCCTTACTCAGAATTCTTGACCTGAGTAACTCAGCCCAGATTATTCTTCATTTCCCAAACACCCAATACTTGAAACAAAACCACCACCACCACAGCAAAAGCCTATGGCTTAATTATCTGAATATTCATTTCTTTCCCTCAATTATGCCCATTTTTTTGAGTTTAGGAATTACATGTCACCATCTGCAGAGGCTGGCATAACCCTCACGCATAAAGATGCTTGTGAACTCGAGAGTAAACCTACAGATGGAATCCACTGTAATTACAATGCAGACCACCCTTGAACTTCCTGTAACATTTCATTTATAGAGCTTCCACGGCCAGAGACCCGCTGAGGGAGCTCTCCTGTTGCTCAGATGACGACCTCTGCTTAGCACAGAGGAGAGTCTGGTATTGAGAGCACTGGTAGACAGGTTAATACCAGACACCTCTGTGAGACCTGGTGGGCAGCCCTGGGATCAGTAACCAGCAGTCACGGCTCCTGGAAGGATGCCTAGATCTGGTGAGTGGTGGCCTAGGAGCAAAGCTGCAGCAATAGGAGTAGTTCCAGTGACAGGAGCAAATGACAGCACAGCTCCCTGTTGCTTGGTTCCCACAACTGAGGACAAATTTATAACCATCAGGATATTCCTGAAATAATACATCAAATATGATACCAAGAGAAGAGTAACAATAACTGCTGTAATCAAAAGTAAACACAGTGGGCGACCTTCAAGATGGCAAAGGAGTAAAACGTGAAAATCACCGTCTTCCCCACAAATACATCAGAAATACATCTACACGTGGAACAACTCCTACAGAACACCTACTGAACGCTGGCAGAAGACCTCAGACCTCCCAAAAGGCAAGAAACGCCCCACATACCTGGCCGTGTGGCCGACAGGGTCCCGGTACTCCAGCCAGGTGCCACGCCTGAGCCTCTGAAGTGGGAGAGCCGAGTTCAGGACACTGGACGACCAGAGACCGCCCAGCTCCACGTAATATCAATCAGCGACAGCTCTCCCAGAGATCTCCGTCACAACGCTAAGACCCAGCTCCACTCAACGACCAGCAAGCTCCAGTGCTAGACACCCTATACCAAACAACTATCAATACAGGAACACAACACCAACCATGAGCAGCAGAGAGGCTTCCTAAAGTCATACTAAGTTCACGGACACCCCAAAACACATCACCAGACACAGTCCTGCCCACCAAAAAGACAAGATCCAGCCTCATCCACCAGAACACAGGCACCAGTCCCCTCCACCAGGAACCCTACACAACCCACTGAACCAACCTTAGCCACTGGGGGAAGACACCAAAAACAACAGGAACTACGAACCTGCAGTCTGCGAAAAGAAGACCCCAAATGCAGTAAGTTAAGTAAAATGAGAAGACAGAAGAATACGCAACAGATGAAGGAGCAAGGAAAAAACCCACCAGACCAAACAAATGAAGAGGAAATAGGCAGTCTACCTGAAAAGGAATTCAGAGTAATGATAGTAAAGATGATCCAAAAATCTTGGAAATAGAATGTAGAAAATACAAAAGACGTTTAACAAGGACCTAGAAGAACTAAAGAGCAAACAAACAATGATGAACAACACAATAAATGAAATGAAAAAATCTCTAGAAGGAATCAATAGCAGAATAACTGAGGCAGAAGAATGGATAAGTGACCTGGAAGATAAAATAGTGCAAATAACTACCACAGAGCAGAATAAAGAAAAAAGAATGAAAAGAACTGAGGAGAGTCTCAGAGATCTCTGGTACAACATTAAACACACCAACATTCGAATTATAGGGGTCCCAGAAGAAGAAGAGAAAAAGAAAGGGGCTGAGAAAATGTCTGAAGAGATTATAGTTGACTATATCCTTTCCCATGTTAGGGAAGTTTTCAGTCAAGTCCAGGAAGCACAGCGTCCCATACAGGATAAATCCAAGGAGAAACACGCCAAGACACATATTAATCAAACTATCAAAAATTAAATACAAAGAAAAAATATTAACAGCAGCAAGGGAAAAGCAACAAATAACATACAAGGGAATCCCAATAAGGTTAACAGCTGACCTTTCAACAGAAACTCTGCAAGCCAGAAGGGAGTGGCAGGACATATTTAAAGTGATGAAAGGGAAAAACCTACAAACAAGATTACTCTACCCAGCAAGGATCTCATTCAGATTCCACAGAGAAATTAAAACCTTTACAGACAAGCAAAAGCTAAGAGAATTCAGCACCACCAAACCAGCTTTACAACAAATGCTAAAGCAACTTCTGTAGGCAGGAAATACAAGAGAAGGGAAAGACCTACTATAACAAACCCAAAACAATTAAGAAAATGGTAACAGGAACATACATATTGATAACTACCTTAAATGTAAATGGATTAAATGCTCCAACCAAAAGACACAGACTGGCTGAATGGATACAAAAACAAGACCCATATATATGCTGTCTACAAGAAACCCACTTCAGACCTAGGGACACATACAGACTGAAAGTGAGGGGATAGAAAAAGATATTCTATGCAAATGGAAATGAAAAGAAAGTTGGAGTAACAATTCTCATATGAGTCAAAATAGACTTTAAAATAAAGACTATTACAAGACACAAAGAAGGATACTATATAATGATCAAGGGATCAGTCCAAGAAGATATAACAATTGTAAATATTTATGCAACCAACAGAGGAGCACCTCAATACATAAGGCAAATGCTAACAGCCATAAAAGGGGAAATTGACAGTAACACAATAACAGTAGGGGACTTTAACACCCCACTTCCACCAATGGATAGATCAACCAAAACAAAAATAAGGAAACACAAGCTTTAAAAGATACATTAACCAAGATGGACTTAATTGGTTTTATAGGACACTCCATCCAAAAACAACAGAATATACTTTCTTCTCAAGTGTTCATGGAACATTCTCCAGGATAGATCATATCTTGGGTCACAAATCAAGCCTTGGTAAATTTAAGAAAATTGAAGTTATATCGAGTATCTTTGCCGACAACAACGCTATACGACTAGATACCAATTACAGGAAAAAAATTATAAAAAATACAAACATATGGAGGCTAAACGATATGCTACTAAATAACCAAGGGATCACTGAAGAAATCAAAGAGGAAATAAAAAATACCTAGAAGCAAATGACAATGAAAATATGATAGCCCAAATCCTATGAGATGCAGCAAAACCAGTTCTAAGAGAGAAGTTTATAGCAATACAATCCTACCTCAAGAAACAAGAAAAATCTCCAACAACCTAACCTTACACCTAAAGCAATTAGAGAAAAAACAAAAAAACCCACCAAAGTTAACAGAAGGAAAGAAATCATAAAGATCAGATCAGAAATAAATGAAAAAGGAATGAAGGAAACGATAGCAAAGATGAATAAAACTAAAAGCTGGTTCTTTCAGAAGATAAACAAAATTGATATACCATTAGACAGACCCATCAAGAAAAAAAGGGAGAAGGCTCAAGTCAATAGAATTAGAAATGAAAAAGAAGTAACAACTGACACTGCAGAAATACAAAGGATCATGAGAGATTCCTACAAGCAACTATATGCCAATAAAATGGACAATCTGGAATTCTTAGAAAAGCACAACCTTCTGAAACCGAACCAAGAAGAAACAGAAAATATAAACAGACCAATCACAAGCCCTGAAATTGGACCTGTGATTAAAAATCTTCCAACTTGGGCTTCCCTGGTGGCGCAGTGGTTGAGAGTCTGCCTGCCGATGCAGGGGACACAGGTTCGTGCCCTGGTCTGGGAAGATCCCACATGCCATGGAGCGGCTGGGCCCGTGAGCCATGGCCACTGAGCCTGCGCGTCCGGAGCCTGTGCTCCGCAACGGGAGAGGCCACAACAGTGAGAGGCCCGCGTACCGCAAAAAAAAAAAAAATCTTCCAACAAAAGCCCAGGACCAGATGGATTCACAGGCAAATTCTATCAAACATTTAGAGAAGAGCTAACACCTATCCTTCTCAAACTCTTCCAAAATATAGCAGAGGGAGGAAGACTCCCAAACTCATTCTACGAGGCCACCATCACCCTGACACCAAAGCCAGACATGGATGTCACAAAGAAAGAAAACTACAGGCCAATATCACTGATGAACATAGATGCAAACATCCTCAACAAAATACTAGCAAACAGAATCCAACAGCATACTAAAAAGATCACACACCGTGATAAAGTGGGGTTTATCCCAGGAATGCAAGGATTCTTCAATATATGCAAATCAATGAATGTGATACATCATATTAACAGACTGAAGGATAAAAACCATATGATCATCTCAATAGATGCAGAAAAAGTTTTTGACAAAATTCAACACCCATTTATGATAAAAATTCTCCAGCAAGTGGGCATAGAGGGAACCTACCTCAACATAATAAAGGCCACATATGACAAACCCACAGCCAACATTGTTCTCAATGGTGAGAAACTGAGAAACCATTTCCACTAAGATCAGGAACAAGACAAGGTTTCCACTCTAACCATTACTATTCAACACAGTTTTGGAAGTTTTAGCCACAGCAATCAGAGACGAAAAAGAAATAAAAGGAATCCAAATCAGAAAAGAAGAAGTAAAACTGTCACTGTTTGCAGATGATATGATACTATACATAGAGAATCCTAAAGATGCCACCAGAAAACTACTAGAGCTAATCAACGAATCTGGTAAAGTAGCAGGATACAAAATTAATGCACAGAAATCTCTGGCATTCCTCTACACTAATGATGAAAAATCTGAAAGAGAAATTAAGGAAACACTCCCATTTACCACTGCCACAAAAAGAATAAAATACCTATGAATAAACCTACCTAAGGAGATAAAAGACCTGTATGCAGAAAATTATAAGACACGGATGAAAGAAATAAAACATGACACAAACAGATGGAGAGATATACCGTATTCTTGGATTGGAAGAATCAACATTGTGAAAATGGCTATACCACCCGAAGCAATGTACAGATTCAATGCAATTCCTATCAAACTACCAATGGCATTTTCCACAGAACTAGAACAAAAAAATTTCACAATTTGTATGGAAACACAAAAGACCCGAAATAGCCAAAGCAATCTTGAGAAAGAAAAATGGAGCTGGAGGAATCAGGCTTCCAGACTTCAGACTACACTACAAAGCTACAGTAATCAAGATAGTCTGGTACTGGCACAAAAACAGAAATATAGATCGATAGAACAGGATAGAAAGCCCAGAGATAAACCTATGCACATATGGTCACCTTATCTTTGATAAAGGAGGCAAGAATATACAATGGAGAAAAGACAGCCTCTTCAGTAAGTGGTGCTGGGAAAACTGGACGGCTACATGTAAAAGAATGAAATTAGAACACTCCCTAACACCATACACAAAAATAAACTCAAAATGGATTAAAGACCTAAATGCAAGGCCAGACACTATCAAACTATAGGCAGAACACTCTAATAAATCACAGCAAGATGCTTTTTGACCCACCTCCTAGAGAAATGAAACAAAACCAAAAATAAACAAATGGACCTAATGAAACTTAAAGGCTTTTGCACAGCAAAGGCAACCATAAAAAAAGACGAAAAGACAACCCTCAGAATGGGAGAAAATATTTGCAAACGAAGCAACTGACAAAGGACTAATCTCCAAAATATACAAGCAGCTCAATATCAAAAAAAAAAATAACCCAATCCAAAAATGGGCGGAGACCTAAATAGACATTTCTCCAAAGATATACAGATTGTCAACAAACACATGAAAGGATGCTCAACATTACTAATCATTAGAGAAATGCACATCAAAGCTACAATGAGGTATCACCTCACACCAGTCAGAATGGCCATCATCAAAAAACCTACAAACAATAAATGTTGGAGACTGTGTGGAGAAAAGAGAACCCTCTTGCACTGCTGGTGGGAATGTAAATCTCTAGCCACTATGGAGAACAGTATGGAGGTTCCTTTAAAAACTAAAAATAGAACTACCATATGACCCCGCAATCCCACTACTGGGCATATCCCCTGAGAAAACCGTAATTCAAACAGCGTCATGTACCACAATGTTCACTGCAGCACTATTTACAATAGCCAGGACATGGAAGCAACTAAGTGTCCACTGACATATACAATGGAATATTACTCAACCATAAAAATAAACGAAATTGAGTTATTTGGAGGTGGATGGACCTAGAGTCTGTCACACAGAGTGAAGTCAGAAAGAGAAAAACATATCATATGCTAACACATACATATGGAATCTTTAAAAAAAAAAAAAAGGGTTTTGAAGAACCTAGGGGCAGGACTGGGATCAGGAAAAAAGACACAGACGAGAGAATGGACTCGAGGACTCAGGGAAGGGGAAGGGTAAGCTGGGACAAACTGAGAGTGTGGCACAGACATATATACACTACGAAATGTAAAATAGATAGCTAGTGGGAAGCAGCCGCATAGCACAGGGAGATCAGCTTGGTGCTTTGTGACCACCTAGAGGGGTGGGGTAGGGAGGGTGGGAGGGAGATGCAAGAGGGAGTGGATATGGGGATATAGGTATACGTATAGCTGATTCAATTTGTTGTACAGCAGAAACTAACACACCATTGTAAAGCAATTATACTCCAATAAAGATGTTAAAAAGAAAGGGAAGATTTCATTTATAATAAACTATCACTTTATTTTGACTAAACAAAGACAGTGGATAAATTTGTTATTGTGACCATCCCTTTCACATCCAAACTGTAACCATTCACATTTAGAGAGCTAATTGTATTCAAATGAAAACATTTACAAGAACTGCCAAAGGTAAAAGATAATTTAAAATATCAATCTAATGTATTTTTATGTGAAATATTATGGAAATGGTTCCTTACCTGAACTCCTTGTAAGTGGCTCTGAGGCACTACTAGTGCCACAACGTTCTGCTGTCTTTGCCACGGGCACACTAAATGTAAATCCAATCTGTAGAAAGAGAAGGTGTCTTTTCAGTGTCCATTTAGCTTCAAATGATTATCAAATATAAAGCTCTATTTTATGCCAAGTCAAAAAAATATACTGAATACCACATGTTCTAAGATTCACAGTTTCTCCTATTTTAAATCTCTAAAATTGGTGTGCTTATAATGAATGGTGTGTCACAGTTTAACAAGAGCATTTTAAACTTCTGAAGCATTTTTCCATTCAAAGCAATACGTAAAATAATGTGTTCCTAATGCCCAGTTCTGGATTTCTAAATGCCATTTCCTAATAAAAAGTATGAGATTTTATGGCCAACAAGTGCATTTCACGCATGTGGCAGGGAAGTTACAAAATGATCTGGAACATCTAGTTGTGACAGAAAACAAGGACACAGTAAAAACAGAAAGTAACATGTTAAAATGATACACATACCAAATACAGGTAGGGCAATTTGAACATTAAACTTATATATTTTCTTACTCAAAATATTTATTCTTAATTATGAAGAAACAAATACATATTGTGGGACATAAAAACTTCCAACTTTTCTAGATTAAAGTCAATTCAAGAGACATGTTAACTAAATTCAATATGACTTAGATTAGTCCTAATTGTAAGTGGATCCAGGACCAAGAGAAACAAACAGCAATTAAAGGACAGTCTGGGGCTGATGGGTAGATCTGAACATGAACACTATTACTATTATATCATGTTACATTTCTTGGATAGGATAACTGTATTGTGGGTATACAAAGGAATATCCTTTTTCTTAGGGGATACAATGGAAAGGTATTAAGGGTACCAAGATGTCTGCATCCTAACTTGCAAATGGTACATAAGAAAATGCATATGCATGTATGTATATATAGTGAAAAATATATAGATGTTCATTCAAAGTTTTCTGTACATTGGAATTATTTTGGTAAGAAAAGTGGTATTTCTTACTACCAATGGCATCTTAGATTTGATTTTAAAAATACACTATGCCTTTGAAATCAATAAATATGAAATATTCCTTGCTTGTTACTTACAGATGATGGAGGTAGTACATCTGCCTCAGTAGATTTTACAATTGGAGATGAAAATCTAAACAAGGGGCTGCCAGTGCTGTTTGGAGAGGTCATTTGTACCTAGTTTTCCAAATTATTAAAGAAACGATACAAAAATAGTTTTTTAGAAAAGAAATTGACAATAAAAAAACACACCTTAAGCAAAATTAATTATTACAAAGAAGCCAAAAGCAATTTTTTCCCCTTTTGAATTTAAAAATCACTTTTTAACTTCTGAAAACTACTTAACAGTTAACTGCTATAAGATCTTGCTTCCTCTTGGAAGAGGAATATACATTACCTTAGAGGGAGATATTTATCTAAAGGGGAAAAATAACATCTATAAAAATATGTTCAGAAGATGTAAAAGGGAAAAAAGCATAAAAATTTCAGGAGCATATTAAAAATGTTAATACTACTTGAGAAACAAAAACATAAATCCACTCTCACTGAAAAAAAAAGTATTTTAACTGGCAACATTGTTTGGAAACAAACTAATAATCAACTCTTCCTCTAATGCATTCATAAGAATTGAAGAATGCTCCCATCATGATGTACATTAAAAAAAAAAGCAAAACACTATTTCCATTTTTCTCATCTTACTGAGTTAATTTCCATAGTGAAAATTAATCATTGCTTTAAACAGATTAGCTTTTTTAAAAATAAAGAATGAGAAAAAACAAAAATCACCTCTATTGGTACAATGGTCTTTTACCTGGTTTGTTAATGATTGTGAAGGAGTAGTGGGTGATGGAGAGGAAGTTGTAATCACAGAAGAACTAAAATTGAAGGTAGGCAGTGAAGAACTGGTGAGGGGTAGAGAGATTTTCGGTAATACTGGGACTTCCATTTCCTAAAACACAACATGTTTTACAATGGTATATTTCATCTTTCGCGTCATACTTTTGACTCTACTAATTTTCAGGTAGAATTGATATATCAATAGTTACAGGTAAGTCTAGAATAAACAGGGATACGGTAGCACTATGCAGTGTTAATGTGAGCTCTTGAATAAAAAAAAAAAATAAACAAGATATGAATCCCAGCTGTGCCACCAGTCAGCCATGAGACTTTGTGAACCTAACTGTCCTCAGTACCAATTTCCTAACTGGTGAAAATGAGAAAAAAAAAAAACATACCATAGTTGTGGTATTAATACAAAAGAAAGTCACTTTTGGTCTTGGCATGTAAAACAAGCATTTAATAAATGTCAGCACTGTAAGTCTGGTGAACTGCCTTGGTTTTTAACTCCATATAGCAAAGACCACCACTAGTCTCAAATGACCCAGATTAGAACAAACAAAAAGAGTTCCACTTCTGCTAATGGTGGAGGAGCTTGTGTCTGACCAATGCTCTGACAGATAAGAATTACAGACTCCGGACAATATATTAAAAACATCCATCTGAAAACACTACAAAGCAACCAAAAGCAAGCAGATACTGTAGGGAAAAAGATACTTAGAAGACGGGCTTCTTCTGAGTGAGCTTCCTGCTCTCTTTGAGTTGATGCCAGTTGGACAGTTGAAATTCAGAAAGAAAACTGCAAATCTGTTGGTTGAGGCATTCAAAGGACACACAAGGGTGATCACAGTAGGCAGAAAATAAGGGGAGATGCAGGAATGAAGAGCCACAGACGGGGAGTCCCAAGTCTGCATATAAACTGTCTAAATCTCTGGCAAACCAAATCTCTGTATACTACAGGAGTGTAATAAAGGCACTTGGAGAAAACAAAACTAAGAATCTGTCACCATAAAACCTGCTCTATAGGTTCTTCAGGGTGAAGGGAAATGATACCAAATGTTAATTCAGATTTCTGGAAGAAGTGGAGAATATGTGAGGTAAACATCCATTTTTCCTCTTAATTTTTCCACTTAACCTAAAAGAAGACAGCTTTCAAAAGGTACAAGAGAGAAACAAAAAACAAGTGGGAAAAATAGAAAATCTAAAAAAAGGTAGACCTTAATCCAACCGTACCAATAATATAAGTAAACATTCCAATTAAAAGGCAGAAAATAGATAAAAGGACAAGACTCAATTATATGCTGTCTATAAGAGACTTACGTTAAACGAAAAGGCACAGATTGAAAGTAAATGGACGGAAAAAGATATAACTTGCAGTTAGTAAACATAAGAAGGCTAATTCCAGTAATAAAGTGGCTGGCTATATTAAACACCGGCTAAAGCAGGTTTCAAAACAAAGAATATTTCCAAAGATTTTTTTAAAGGAGATTTAGTAATATTAAAAGGGGCAAATCACTGAGAAGCCACAATATATATAAGGTGTATGCACCAATGAGGGCCTCAAAATAAGTAAGCAAAAATTGACATTATAAATGGGAAAAAGATAAATTCACCAAATAAAAGTTGACAATTTTAACTCATATCTCAACAATACAGTACAGACATCTCCCCACCCCACTCCCTCCAAAATTCAGCAAGAACAAAGATCTTAGAAATACTATCAGTCATCTTATCTAACTGATATCTAGAGAATACTATACCCAACAACCGCAGAATATACATTCGTCAAGACTCATCAAGCAGACCATGTGCTGGGCTACAAAACAAGTCTCAATACATTTCAAAACATTAAAATCATGACTAAATCCACTTCTTAATAATCCACAGATTATATAAGGAATCAAAAAGGAAACTAGGAAAAACATAAAAGCAGTACTATAAATCTCCTAGAAGAAAACATAGGAGACTTTTTTGGCAGCCTGGGGATAGGTTTCTTAGGACACAAAGAACAGTAAAAATAATGGGAAAAAATGGTTAAGTTCAGACTTCACAAAGTTAGAACATCTGCTTATCAAAGAATACTGTTAAGAAAAGGATTAGGCAAGCCAAACTGGGAGAAAATATTTGTAAGACACGTATCTGACAAAGTACTTGGGTCTACAATTTATAGAGTTCCTACAACTCGATGATAGTAAGACAATCCAATTTTTAAAAGAGCAAAAGATCTAACTGACACTTCACAAAGGAAGATATTATGGCCAATAAACACATAAAGAAGAACACATTATTAAGCAAGAGGGAAAGGCAAATTAAAATTACGAGACACCATCATACACAAAGCAGAATGGCTAAAATTTAAAGGATGACAGTCAACTACTGATAAAGAGTATTTGATTAAGAAAAGCCCCACACTGCTGGTGGGAGTGTAAAATGTTACAATCACTTTGGGGAAAACAGTTTGTCAGTTACTTAAAAGGTTAAATTCATATCATATAACCTCATAACTCCACTTCTAAGTATTTACCTTAAGAGAAATAACTTATGTCTACAAAAAGGTTCAAGAATGTTCACAGCAGCTTTATTCACAATAGTCAGGAACAAAAGAATACATACTATCAATATGAAGTTCTAGAACCAGCAAAACCATATATATATGATGGAACAAATGAGAATAGTGACTGTCCCTGGGGCAGGAGGCAATGGGCACTGACAGGGAAGGTGTATGAGTGAACTTTCTGGAGTGATGTAAATGTTTGACAGCTTGATAGGGGTTTGGGTTACACAGGTGGAAACATTTCTCCAGACTTCCCTGGTGGTCCAGTGGTTAAGAATCCATCTTGCAATGCAGGGGATGCCAGTTTGATCCCTGGTCGGGGAAACCAAGACCCCACATGCCATGGAGCAACTAAGCCCATGCACCACAACTACTGAGCCTGCACTCTAGAGCCCGCAAGCCACAACTACTGAGCCCGCATGCCACAACTACCGAAGCCCGCACGCCTAGAGTCCATGCTCCGCAACAAGAGAAGCCACCACAATGAGAAGTCACCACAATGAGAAGCCAGCGCACTGCAATGAAGAGTAGCCCTTGCTCACCGCAACTAGAGAAAGCCCGCGCAGCAACGAAGACCCAACGCAGCCAAAAATTAAAAAAAAAAAAAAAAAGCCTGACAGCTTAACATACACACACATGCTTTTAAGGAACTGTTTCAATGGCAGATTATTCTTGTGCTGTGTCTCCCCAAACCGCACCCCTCCAGGGGACCTCCAGGTCTCCCCCTCACCACCACACCAAAGCTTTTAATAATAAACTTCAAGGTATTACGATGCTTCAGAACACATTAAGAGTACAACCCTAAAGATGTTAAAAAAAAAAAAAAAAAAAGAGTACAACCCTACCTCCTCCTCTTGAGGTTCAGATGCCACAAAGCGCGTCCTCTCTCGCCTCATCTTCCCACCTCCACCACCTACTCCAGAAGACAAACCATTGGCTGCAGACACACTGAAATCTGGGTAAGAAAAGCCGCTAGGCAAAGAAAAAGAAAATTAAAACCAATGATGTATTACTCTGGTCCATAACTTGTTAACTAATTGAACACCAAAAAATTAGAACTGCTAACAACTGAGAAAATAAATGTTCAGCTGAATGTCATTTTAAAAGCTGACAGATTTGTGTGTGTGTGTGTGGTTTCTATTTTTTTAACCTTCTTAATCTTCAAAAAGGCAGATACAAATCAAATACAGACCTTACAAATAAGTATAAAGAAGCTTCACTATAAAGATGACATTACCTTTCTCGCTGTTCTCTATTTTGTCCTGGTGTCATATTTTTTTCATATCCAGTCTAGGAAAGAATAAACACAATGTATTTACATGCTTGCTTATTTAATTTTCTTAACACCACCCTTCTATCTGTGAATTTTAATATTTGGAATCAGGAATTTGATGATTTTTTAGTTAGTGAATCCTAAAATCTGCAACCTATACCCTGTCTCCTGAATGATGACCAAGAGCTACAGTGTGATTATACACATAAACTGTCACTAAGCACAAACTGTCCTTTCAACAAAACAGCAGTGTACAAATTTAATACACTTACCAACCACAAAAATACTTTTACTTATCTCTCATTATGGCCTATTAAATGTGCAATCAAATTTACAAGGATATTCCTTTTGAAATGATTCTCTGCAACTTAAGAGTTCCTCTATCTAAAGGAATCAGGGTTCCTTGGAGAAATGGCTGATTACAGGGCTGGGGCTGAAAACTCACAAGATGAGCCTGGGTTGTTTTATAGTATCAAAAAGAAACTAAGTGCTTGAAAAATGATGGGGAAATATTAAAAGGACACACAGGAGCCAGTTCAAAGGCCAAATATGGGATAATATGAGCATCAAAATAAATAATGCTAATAAAAGATTATAATCTTATGAAGAATTTGCGCTGACTTAAATAGAGAAATACACACAAAAAAGAGAAAAGAAAACTTCCTATAGTAGAAAACCAACTTCATAAAGGTAGAAGAAATAGTGTAATTAGAAAACCACCATTTGGCATCTACAAATAATAGATTCAGGCAAATATCATCAATAATGCTAACACTGGTGAGTGAAAAAGATACTTATCCTCTAAAAGTTATCTTATTAATTACGAAAGGTAAAATAGTAACTTCACAGTGAAGAAACCCCACTGACGCCACCTTAACTAGTTATCACAGTGTCAGGAGTGGGACAAGCTGGTAGAGCGTGCCTCCTAATACGACACACTGAGAAGAGTTCAGACTCTATTCTGTGGTATTACTACCAAAAGTACCACACTGGAGTCTAATCATGAGGAGACGTCGAACACGCAGCTTACTTTACTCTTCAGAACTATCAAATGTTATGAAATACCAAAAAACAAACAAATAAAAAAACCCTAAAAACCTGTTCTAGACTAAATGAGATAAAGAGATATGACAACTAAGTGCAAGACATGATCTT
This sequence comes from Delphinapterus leucas, assembly GCF_059928025.1. Taxonomy (NCBI): domain Eukaryota; kingdom Metazoa; phylum Chordata; class Mammalia; order Artiodactyla; family Monodontidae; genus Delphinapterus; species Delphinapterus leucas. The sequence goes on from NC_143138.1 coordinate 13,630,623, forward strand.
GCATTTTCTTTCTTTTGGGACAACTGGCATCTAAATAAAATCTGTAAATAATAGTACTGTACCGATGTCAAGTTTCTTTCTGGTTTGAGTAATTGTTCTGCAGTTATGTGTTTGTAGAAAACACAGAAAAACATGAAGGAAATGTAGTAAAATGTGGAGCTCTTAAGATTTTTCTTGCAAGTCCAAAATTATGCTCAAATCATTTTTTTAAAGTTTGATAAAGCAAATATAACAAAATGTTAAAGACTGGTGAGTCAAGTTAAAGGAAATGGGTAAATACTGTACTATTCTTTCAACTTTAGTTTGAAAATTTTAAAGAAACTGAGTTATGAAGATTGAATGAAATTAAACATAAACAAAGGCACAAATAGGAAGATGTTATGTAAATACAAAAAAATACACTTTAGTTAAATGACACAGGAAAACAGACAAACCCAGGATACGAGACACATCATTTAAGAACTGACCTGGCCTTTTCAAATACCAATGTGCCTAACAATTCTACTCCAAGCTATAAGACCCAAGAGAAACGAATACCTATGTCCACAAAAAACTTGCACACAAAAGTTCACAGCAGTATTTATTCATTACAGTTAAAAAGTGAAAACAACCCAAATGTCCCTCAACTGATGAATGGATAAACATGGTATATCCAAACAATGAAGTATTATTCAGCCATAAAAAGGACTGAAGTTCTAATATATGATGTGAACCTCAAAAACATAAGTGAAATAAGCCAAACACCAAGGACCACTTATTTTAAGATTTCATTTATATGAAATGTCCAGATAAGCAAACCTATAGAGACAGATTAGTGGTTGCCTAGGGCTTGAGGGGTAGAGGTGGAAAGTGACTACTAACGGATGTGAGATTTGGGTGAGGGGGAGGGGATGGTGATGAAAATGTTCTAAAATTGACTGTAGTGGTAGATGAACAACTGTGAATGTACTAAAACCACTGAACTGTAAACTTTAAATAAACAGGTGAATGGCAAGGTATGTGAATTATACCTCAATAAGGAAGTTATTTAAAAACAAAAACAATGTGGTGAGCATGAAGATTTGAGGTCTAGAAAGACAAAACCAAAAGTAATATGTGAAACCTGTTTGGATTCTGGCTCAAAAGCAGCCATAGGGAATTAATTCCCTTGCAGTCCAGTGGTTAGGACTCTGCGCTTTCGCTGCCTGGGCCCTGGGTTCAATCTCTGGTTGGGGAACTAAGATCCCACAAGATGCATGGTATGGCAAAACAAACAAACAAACAAAAAAACCCCAAACAGCTATAAATAACATATGAATATGAACTACATATTAGATAATATTAGGAAGGAACTGACAGTAATTTGCTTAGACATGACAACATAGGAGATCTATACCAAAGTAGTTTGGGGTGAACAGTCATGGTGTCTAAAATTTATTTTCAAATAGTTCAATAACATTAACAAAACACACAAATAAAGCTAGTGTGGCAAAATTATTTAATCTAAACAATGAATATATACTAGTGTTTACTAGTAAACACTAATTTAGGATTTGACCAAGGTGCCAACCATTTAAAGCCATACCAATTCGTAATCATCACTAATTCACAAACTTTATGCATTATCTAGTTGCTAGACTGCAGTAGTAAGTTACTGGTACTTTACATTACTTATTCATTTTAATCGATATTCAAAGACTAGTGAAAATAAACACATACTCACACTGTGCTTTTTATCTATTCTTTGATTAGTCTTCCTTAATTCACCAGATGGGGTCAGAGATGGTTTAAAATAAACAGTTCGATTTGCTGCTATGGAAACTGGCTTTGGGGTCATGAGTCTCTGAACAGGGGGGTGTTGAGAGTCCACCTTACAGACAGGCAGAAATCAAAAGACAAACTTTTATTTTCATATATCAGCAATGCATATCTAAAAATTATTTGACAACAGCTAATGTAACCCAGAGACTATGAGTACTTCCTAGAGAAATACCCAGTGGGTGCAAACAAATACTAGGAGGAAAAACTGAAAGTATAGAACCAAGGGTGTGTGGGGGTATTTATATTATTTATGTATGTACTTATTTATTTAGACATATACCTACATATACACATATAATTTCAAAACAGTTTCACAGACTATTTTATTCTAGACTTAATGCCTTTTCACACACATGTGACACACACAAAATGGAAACTATTGCAGAGCATTTTGAATAATCTTTTACAAGATGAATTTCAAACATATGAACTGATTCATACATAAAACTGATAAACATACATATTATTCAAACATAAAACTGATTTTGCCACGTTTTCCCCAAATTACTATCTACATTCTCTTCAGCTGTATTTTTTAACTAGCTATGAAAATATCTTAATTGCTAAAAAATGAGCAAATCTCTCTCCAAGTAAATTTTCTTCCATTGTTATTTAAAAACCAAATCAAAACTCGTAAAATTTAAGTCTAATTAGTAAAGCACTGTGAAGAATTCCAAATCTTAAGATGAACTGACTTCATTATCTAAGTACACAAGTGTTTTGTCAACATTCTTTTGGTACACTGAAACATAGTAAAAATCCTGTTGGCGTAAGACGACTATAAAGCCAAGAGCTTGTACTCTGTCCAAAGACTAATACTATGAATACAGTCCTTTCACCCAGCAGCAGCTGCGAACAACACTGGTTTCCAGGGCAAAGCCTCTGTATAGTTACTAGCTCTTCCCTAAATCCTCATCACAAATGTGCTGATCCTATAATTCAATGAACAAGTCTGTCTTGTAGACTGTTCTGATTACAACCGTAAAACCTGAACTACAATACTGTATTCTGGTCTTTATACTTCGTAGCACCCATTACCAAAATTTTACTGATACTATACTCAACCATTAATAAAATTTTTATTGATGAGAACTTCTCTTATGGCACAATTTTTAAATTTTACGTCTTTTTAAGCAATCTGATATAAGTGAGTCTGAGAAAAGCAGTTAATGGCTTAAATTAATCCCATCACAGCAGCCAATAATGAATTCTCTCTTGCCTTATTACAAATGTCTGGGTACTACGGAAAACTGAGAAGCAATGCTATCCCAAGAAAAAACTCAATTAAGCTTTCAGAATTTCAGTAACAATAATTATAATTTACCGATATATTGAATATAGTTACCACAATTAATTCAGAGATTTATGATAATTTTAATCAATTACTGCTGGGGGAACTTGGTATCATAACTGCTTTCACAAGTAATGATCTGGGAATCTGCTTCCCCTGAAGGATATTTAACTAGCCACAAATATAACTGACAAAAAATATACCTCTTTAACTCTAACTATCAAGCTTTTTTTTTCCCCACAGTAACCTCCAAAGCTAATTTTAACCAAATAGAATACACTAAAAAAGGTTATCAATGTATAATCTACATTATATTTTTTATTAGCTCTGCTATCTTGGAACAGTACATTGGCTGACTGATGGAAGATATGCCAACTAGAAATCCCATCACACATAACAAATTTGACATAATATTTATCAGGAAAATTTACAAAGATAACTATGTTCAATGAGGGCTTTAGTTCACTGAACTTCTAATTAATAAAAACGTCAAACTCCGTTCACTCCTACTTTCATTTATTAAAAGGTAAGAGTCACTCATAAAGGCTGACAGGAATATATAAAATAGATAACTAATAAGAACCTACTGTATAGCACAGGGAACTCTACTCTATACTCTGTAATGGCCTAAATGGGGAAAGAATCTAAAAAATGAGTGGACATATGTATAACTGATTCACTTTGCTATACACCTGAAACTAACGAAACATTGTAAATCACCTATACCCCCCCCCAAAATTTTTTAAAATGTTAAAAAAATGCCAAATAACCAAGAAATATTCACTGAGCATCTACTACATATACAGCATGTGGTAAGGCCCTCACAAGAGGCTACACTGTCCAAGTAAAAAAATCTATTTTTTCAAATATGTTCCCTAATGACTACCAATTAAAGTCAATTTGTATATTTCCCAACTTAAAAATAAATACAGGGCCTCCCTGGTGGCGCAGTGGTTGAGAGTCCGCCTGCCGATGCAGGGGACACGGGTTCGTGCCCCGGTCCGGGAAGATCCCACGTGCCGTGGAGCAGCTAGGCCAAAGTTATAGTATCACCTGGATCAATTTATCCCTGATATTTAAATCAAAGAGCCATGGCCGCTGAGCCTGCGCGTCCGGAGCCTGTGCTCCGCAACGGGAGAGGCCACAACAGTGAAGAGGCCCGCGTAATGCAAAATAAATAAATAAATAAAACAAAACTGCCAATACCTTAGATAAATGCTAAAGAAGTCTTACCTTTTCCCTTCTGGCCTGAAAATTTGTGGTGGTATCTATCCCACTCCTATCAAGAGGCTGAAAAAATAAAACACTATTAGAATAGATGGGAAACTTTGAAAAAATATGACTCTCATCACCAATATATAAAAATATTATCTCCTAAAAAGATTTAAAAGTCAACTTACGGAATTCAGAGGAGAAGAAAAAACAGATGGAATTCTTTTTGCATCCTGTTAATGTTGAAATAACAAAATTAAGATTTTTCACTAAACTCAAAATTCTGTTACACTCCTGAATTTGTGATTTAAAAAATTTACCACTAGAGGGCTTGACATCTTCTCTAAAGACTGCAATATCCTCCGAGCTGTTGAACTAGTCACACCATAGGATTGTGCGTTCAGTTGCTTAGCTTTCATCTGTCTTCTGACTGGTGCCTATAATGTAAACCTTGAGTTATTTGTTGCAACCATAAACTCTAAAGCACATATTTCAGGCAATGAAAATACTTACAAAACAGAATGAATGTGAGAAGTGAAATAGGATTAACTGTTAACAGCAACTTATCTCTGGGTGGTATCATTAAGCTCATGTTCAACGTTTTTTCTTTATGCCTTTATTGAAAATTCAATTCTCTGAGAAATTACTTTTACAATCAGATAAAAATGATAAAATAGCACATGCTACTCTAAAGACCAGTCAGCTATGTTAAATGTGAAAAATGAGACAACTGGTAAAAAGTTATAGTATCACCTGGATCAATTTATCCCTGATATTTAAATCAAAAAACACTAATGAGAACTGCATTAGTATTAATTATTTTTGGTATTAAATAACTTCTAACTATAGTAACATCCAAGATAGCTAAACAAGACTGTAAACTTTTATTGAAATGGAAATTAAAAATTTTAAACTGACTTGTTTCTCAAATTTTAATAAGAAAATTTTAAATACTCAGGCTATTTCTTAATAAATGACTTTTAAACGTTCTTAAAATTGGAGTTAAGGAAAAATCCTTATAAAGAATAAACATGTACCCTTTAACACACAAGCAGTGTTTACAAATTCTAACAGAAACACTTCCTTTTGTCATGAACGCATTATAACATTCCAATAGCCAAGTGACTACCACAAAACATCCAAGTGACTACCACAAATGTAGTCTGGAAATGCTTAATATAAAAAATATATATGCTCACAATCAAAATATAACTCAGTTTCTACAAATAGCTCATAATATCTGAAAACTTGAATCAAAATAACTACTTTAAGTAAGTTTCTCTGATACCAATATTCATTTTATTTTCAGAGTAGCTGCAATATTCTACGTTAGTTTTATTAAGAACTTGGTGCACTGTTTAGGACTGCTGTTCAGGCCAGAGGCTTTGGCAAACATGAGGTAACATTAAAATCCTCGGGGAAAACATAACAGTCTATCATTGGATTCTGCTGGTCACTGGCCTCTCAGGGCCTCAATTCACAAATCAACAAAATGGAACTGAATTAGAGAATCTTTAATATACCTCCCAGCTCTAACACCCTAGGAAAGGAATAGGAAATAGATTTAACCCCAAATATCAATGATGAACAGTTGGAAGCTCATGCTGACAAGGATTCTAAGGGTATGTCAAGACTCAGCATTAAAAAGTATAGGATTTGATACAAGAAACAGAGGAGGAAGTAGCAGAAATATACTCTGACTTGGACTATTCCATGAATCACAGGCATGCTTCATCTTCTAATACACACTGAACTATTTTAACTGTAAAAATTTTGTGAAAAATAATAATATGATCCAGTTTAAGCTCTAGAAAAAACTCCCTGTGTAACTCCAACATCCAGTTAACACTTTAAGTAACAAAATATTGCCCTTCATGAACAACACACTCAGAAATAAGACTCATAATTACTGTCAATTACATATAGAAGCATCCTCTACTTAGGAAAGAAACTACTCCTAAGGACAAGACACAATCTTCATATATACTTGTTTTGTGTCACTTCTATATCATGGATTGTCATCTTCAAATGGATCTCCCTCTCCAAAAGTCTACCAAAAGCCTACAGGCTTAAAGTATTATTACACCTCCATCTTTAAAAGGTCAAAACCTGTAATGTAAGCACCATGACAACATACACATGAAACTGGACTTTTATGATCAAATAACTCTTGGGACAAAGCACAGAATGATGCAATTTACCTTAAATTGATGTTTTTAAAAAATTAATTTCCAATTGTTCTGTTAATATATGTATGTAAATACAGCTGATTTTGTATGTTGACCTTTATTCTGTGACCTCGCTAAACTCATTTGTAAGTTCTGACAACTTTTTTTTTGGCGTTTCTTAAGGTTTTCTATGTAGATAAGCACGTTGTCTATGAATAGGAGTCATTTTTACTTCTTCCTTTCTAATCAGGGTGCCTTGTATTTCTGTATTCTTGCTGTGGCTAGGTCTTGCAGCACAACACTGATCAGTAGCGGTGACAGCAGACATCCTTGTTCTCTTCCTGATCTTAGGAAGAAAATACTAAGCTTTCACCATGAGTATGATGCTAGCCGAAGATTTTCCGTAGACAAAATTTATCAGGTTGAGTAGGTTCCCATCTATTCCTAGGTCACTGAAAATTTTTATCATGAATGGATGTTCGATTTTGTCAAATGTGTTTTATGTATCTGTGGAGATGTTCATTCAGTTTTTATTCTTTAGTTTGTTTCCATGGTAGATCACATTAATTTTCAAATGTTGAGCCAACCTTGCATTCCCAGGATAAACCCCACTTGATCATAAGGTAGTATCCTTTTTATATATACTGGGTGCCTTGTGTAGGTAATTCAAGAGAAATACTGGTTTGTAGAGTTCTTGTAATGTCTTTGTCCGGTTTAATATCAGGGTAATGTTGGCCTCATAAATGTGTTGGGAAGTATGCCTTCCTATTGTATGGAAAAGTTTGTATAAAATTGGTATTATTTTTTCTTAAATGTTTGGTAGAATTTGCCAGGGAAGCTATCTGGGCTTGAAGTTTTCTTTGGTGGAAAGTACTTTAACTATGAATTCAATTTACTGAATAGACTATTTGGGCTATTTATTGTTGACTAACACCAAATAACATAAAATACTTAGGTATACATCCAACAAAATATGTGCAAGGTCTGCGTGGTGAATACTACAAAACACTGATGAAAGAAATAAAAAGACCTATATAATGGACAGACATACTGTGTTCACTGACTGGAAGACTCCATTTTGTTAAGATGCATATTCTCCCCAAATTGATCTTTAGATTCAATGCAATCACAATCAGAATCCCAGCAGATTTGTGGAAACTGATATGGTAATTCTAAAATTATGAAAAAATAAAGGAACTAGGAAAGCCAAAACAATCTTGGGCGGGGACAGGGGGGTTTGGAAGACTCAGATTACTTGATTTCAAGACTTAATATATAGTAATCAAGACAAAAGGACAGTGTTGACAAAAGATAGGTGTATATATATATACGTGCACGCGGACACACACACACATCAATGGAAAAGAACAGAAAGTCCAGAAATAGAGCCACATATATGGTCAATTGATTTTCATAAAAGGTGCAAAGGCAATTCAATGGAGAAAACAGTCTTATCAACAAACAGGACTAGAAAAAATGAAAACCTGTATGTTAAAAAAATGAATCTTGATCCACACCTCATACCACACACAAACATTTTACCTCAAAATGAATCACAGATCTAAATTAAAACCTAAAACTATAAAGCTTCTAAAAGAAAACAGAAGAAAGTCTCTGTGACCTTGGGTTAGGCAAAAATTTCTTAGATATGATACCAAAAGCATGAACCATAAAAGGAAGAAAAAATATGCTGAATGTCATCAAAAGTAAAAACTTCTCTTGACAAGATATTGTTCAGACAAGCCAGAGAATGGGAGAAAATATTTGCAAAACATGTATCTAATAAAGGACTTACATCCTGAATAATGAACTCTCAAAACTCACTAATAAGAAAAAAATTTTTTTTAAAAATGGGCAAAAGGGACAGACAAAATAGGTGAAGGGGATTCATAGGTGTACACTTCAGCTATAAAATAAATAAGTCACAGGGATGTAATGTACACACAGGGAATATAGTCAGTAATATTTTAACAACTTTGTATGGTGATGGATGGTAACTGGTCTTAATGCAGTTGTGTCATAATGTATAAAAATATCAAATCACTATGTTGCACATCTAAAACTAATATTCTATATTAATAACTCAGTGAAAAATGTTTTTAGATTTTTTTTAATGGGCAGTAAGATTTGAATTAAGTACTTCACCTAAGATATACTGATGGTAAATAAGCACATGAAAAGATGCCCAACATCATTAATCATTAGGGAAATGCGAAACCACAGTGACTTGGAGTTATCACTACATGCCTACTAGAATGCCTGAAATAAACAAAACACTGATGATAACAAATGCTGACCAGAACACACTTATAACACTGGTGAGAATGCAAAGTGGTAGCAGCCACTTTGGAAAACACTTTCATGGTTTATTATAAAATTAATGTATATTTACCATCTGACTGAGCAGTCCAACTTCTAGGTATTTACCCAAGAGAAATGAAAATTAATGTTTATAGCAGCTTTATTCACAATGGACAAAAATTAGAAACAACCCAAGCATCCTTTCACTGGTGAGCAGATAAACAATAACTCAGCAATAAAAAGGAAGTAACTATTGATATATGCAAATACAGAGACTGATCTTAAATACATTATGCTAAGCTGAATAAGCCACATTCAGAAAACTACACAGCATGTGATTAAGTTTATGACATCCTGGGAAAAAACAAAACTACAGGGAAAGAAAACAGATCAGTGGTTGCCAAGAGATAGAAGTAGGAAGAAGGGTGCACCGACCTCCGCGTTAGGCTGCGCGGCCTAGGCCTCAGCGGGCCGCTCACCGCCTGCTTTCTCCGCAGCCCGCCCCTGGGGTCACTCGCTCACAGGCGCGGGGCCCTCATCGGGGCGAGAGCACCCCCACACACACACCGCTGCGGGCCCGGGGGTGGGAAACCCGGGAGACACGGACACTGGTGGGTGGTTCGGTGCAATTAGCGCGGGCCGCGCGCAATGGAGCAAGCGAGGGGGGAAGGGAAAAGAGGAGAGCGAGCGAGGGCGATTTTAAAAACAAAAATAAATTTAGGAAAAGGAAACGGGCCGCAGACACAGGCCGACTGTCTGTCTGTCTGCCTGCCCGCCCCTGGTGCCCCCGCCTCCCAGCCCCCGCCGCAGTCAGAAATTCACACAAAATGGCGGCTCGGGCCTGGACGTGCCAAGAGGTGGAAAGAAGGGCGAGGTGGGAGGGGGAACTGGGAGGTGGAGGCGGCGTCACGAGGAGAGAGGCAGACGGCTCTCCCGAAGGGCCGCGGAAAGAGCCAAAGGGAGAGAGTGAGGCATAGAAAAGAAAAAGAAAAAAGAAAAAAAAAAAGGAGTAGGAAGAAGGGCTGACTACAGAGATACACAACGTAATATTCTGGGGTGATGGAAATGTTTATTCAGTATTTTGATTGCAGAAGTGGTTACTCAACTGTATGTGTTTAGTTAAAATTCAAATACTGTGGAAAGGGTAAATTTTACTACAGGTAAATTATACCTCAATTTTTTAAAAAAGGAATTAATCATCATACTTCCTAAAACACACACACACACACACACACACACACACACACACACACACACAGACTTCCCTGGTGGTGCAGTGGTTAAGGATCTGCCTGCTAATAATGCAGGCAACACAGGTTTGAGCCCTGGTCTGGGAAGATCCCACATGCCATGGAGCATCTAAGCCTGTGCGCCACAACTACAGAGCCTGCACTCTAGAGCCTGCGAGTCACAACTACTGAGCCCGCGTGCCTAGAGCCCATGCTCTGCAACAAGAGAAGCCACCGCAGTGGGAAGCCCGTGCACCGCAACGAAGAGTAGCCCCCACTCGCCGCAACTAGAAAAAGTCCGCGCTCAGCAACAAAGACCAAACGCAGCCAAAAAATACATAAATTTAAAAGAAAGAATCCACCTGCCAATGCGGCAGACACAGGTTCGATCCCTGGCTGGGGAAGATCCCACATGCCACAGAGCACCTAAGCCCATGCACCACAACTACTGAGCCTGCACTCTAGAGCCCGCAAGCCACAACTACTGAGCCTGCATTCCACAACTACAGAAACCCGCGCACTCTAGGGCCCACATGCCACAATTACTGAGCCCACATGCTGCAACTACTGAAGCCCACGCACCTAGAACCCATGTTCCGCAACAAGAGAAGCCCACATACCGCAACTAGAGAAAGCCCGTGTGCAGCAACAAAAACCCAACACAGCCATAAATGAATGAATGAATGAATGAATGAATGAATGAATAAATCACAAATAATGTATAAAATGTTCCCTTAGGTCTCAAATAATATTAATATAGCCCCTAAATGAAAAGAATGTAATCCAGAGTTCTATCATTTCACCAAAGAATAACTAAACCAAAACTCTATTTGAGTGCCAAGTTACTTATTGATTATTTTAAAAAAATGGTTACGAATCCTCCTCCTATTCAAACCAACCTGATAGGGTGTGTTTTGTAGTTTAGACTGTCTTAGAGCAGCTGCTGCCCCACCATATGTCGTTTTTCCAGGGTAAAAAGGAGAATCTCCAAGCTGACTTGTTTTAAGAACTGAAGAATTCCCAAGCGACTGCACAAAAACATAATGATAAATTATAAGCAATAAACACTCAAAACTAACATGGTTAAATCACATCAAATTAGTACTCACAGGAGAAAGTGTTCCAAAGACAGACAAGTTGAATGCTGGTTTTTTTGAGCTGGTGGCAGTGTGCTGTGAGAGTGAATGAGAACGTTCAGCCTCTGGGGACCACAGAGGTGGCACTGAAGTGTTCTTTGAAACAGCTATATCTGAAACAAAAATATGCAATTCATAGTAATGCCACTAATTACAAGGCCTATATTTTTATAAATTGAAAATGACAACCAAGTTAGAAAAAATTATCCCATGAAATTTATTTTTACTACCAAAATTATATACTACCAAATGCCAAGAATACCTTTATCAGAAGCTCTTGAAGAAAAACCACTGGTGGTTGAGATGTTATCATCATCATGCTGAGAGGTAGAATCTTTAATTTCCTTTACGAGGGAAAATCCAGAACTGCCAATTGGGAATGCCGAAGATGTGGAGGGCTGACAGTGTAACGCAGGAGATTCCAACATGGAGAAATTCAGATGGCTCCGATGAAGAGAAGGCCTTGTTAATACATCTGGATAATTTGAAGCAGTACTAGTTGTTGAGGGTTCTTAAAAGAAAAGCATTAATATTATGAATACTCAACTCAGAAAAAGCAATATACTGTCAAAACAAAACAGTGTTTGTTTCAAGAAAATATACTGTATAATAGATATAGCTTCAATTCAAAACACTGAAGCCTCCCATAAGCCCAATTTAAAATATTCTTTAGCCAAAGTTTCAACTAACTGAAATTTACCTAACCTAGTGTCAAAATATACTTCATTATCAAATACACTTCTAAAAGTACAAGCTTCTTGATTTCCCTTGAATTGGTATTATAAAACGTGCTCAATAAGAAAAAAAAAAACAATAAAATCTGCTCATGGAAAAATGAAAGCAAAGAAGCTATATAAGAAAGTCATAAAACAAAAAAGGTAAGTCCATCCCTCCAGAAACAACCCCTATTAAGTTTGTATATCCTCTAATGGAATACTATTCAGTCAATAAAAAAAGAATGAAATCTTGCCATTTTGCATCAACATGGATGGACATGGAGAGTATTAGAAAGTATTATGCTTAGTGAAATAAGTCAGCAAATGGCAAGCAGTGTATGATATCACTTACATGAGGAATCTAAAAAGTAGAACTAATGAATATTACAAAAAAGAAACAGACTCACAAATACAGAGAACAAACTAGTAGTTACCAGTGGAGAGAGAGAAGTGGGTGGGCACCAGACAGGGGTAGGGATAGTGAGAGATACAAACTACTACATATAAATGTATAAGCTACAAGGACATATTTATTGTACAGCACAGGGAATACAAGCGATATTTTACAATAACGATAAAGGGAGAATAACCTTTAAAAACTGTGAATCACTATGTTGTACATCTGAAACATATAATACTGTAAATCAATTATATCTCAAAAAAATTTGTATATCCTCTCAGACATTCTGTATGCATACACATTTTCCCTAATCACATAATCATGCTTATGCATTATGTTCTGTGACTTGTTTTTTTCATTTATCATATAATTTTGTCTCCACATACAGAGCACATTCCATGTGAAGACCACATTCTATTTTATCAGACTGATTTAGCATCACTATTTATGTAATTGTTTTCTCAATATTCTATCAAACATACGAGCACTTATATTTGCAGACTTTGTATTCTTTTTGGATAAATCCATGGTTCTTTAAATATGTAAGAGAAACATGAGGAGAAATTATTTAAGAAATATGCCTAAGTGACCCACAAAAAATCTGACTCTGTAAGTCTGAAACTGGGCCCATAAAGCAGCCTAAGTACTGCAAGGTATCCTCAGAATCAATGGATAAACAATAATTTGTGGAACCGCCCTGTCATACTGGATCAGAGTACATGCTCACTTTTGCTTATGAGAGATACTGTGGATCCAAAGGTTTTCTGTTAAGCTATACTGCATAAATAGTAAATGACAATGTATATTTCCCCCATGCTCTCCAATACTGGCTAACAATAACCTTTTCTGATTTCTGTCAATCTACTGTGTCCAGTGGCATCATTACTACCTGCATTTATTTAAATGACATATTGAGCACCCTTCCCTATTCATCGGTCATTTATATTTCTTCTGTTAACTGCTCATTGATATAGTTTATCTTGCTAATAAAACTAGTCCAATCTAGTTTCTTTTTGATCAGTAAGATTAGTGTGACATGATCTGAAATATCACAACTAATTTTTTTCACTGTTGGTTGAAACCATTATTTTTTTGATGGTGTCCTTTGTAATACAGAAAATAATATGTATTTTTACAGAGACTTCTACCATTCCAAGACTAAGAAATAAAAAATTTTACTCTCTTGTATTGCTTTTATTTCAATATAATGTTTAATCTTGATTCCATATGGAATCAGTTATGATGAAGTAGTGAGGGAATGATTTAGCTTCATTGTTTTCCAAATGGTTAGTCTGTTTATATTCTAAAATAATCTTCTTAAGTAAGCCATCTTTTCCTCACTGATCGAGAAGCCACCACTACCACATAGTAAATTCTAGGAGGCCTTCCCCAACGATATATATCTATACCAGTACCATAATGTTTTAAATCCTATAGCTTTATAACACATTTAATACCTGTAAAAGTTACTCTGACTTACATCACATTTCCCTTACTCTTTTTCAGGATTTCTCTATTCATTTTCTGGTGTATTTTTAAGAACTTTAGAATCATTTGTGAAGTTTCCAAAAGACTCTCTTCCAGTTAGGCTGGAATAAGTGAGGCCCTAGACTAGCCCTTCTTACTGTAAGTAACTATAAAAGTGGACAATATATATGAGGTAGTAACTTTCAGACAACAGAAAACGGACAAGAAAAACTCACAGTGAGCCCTATCACTACCCAGCTGTCTAGGAACATTTCCAGACCTGGCAGAGAGAGTTGGAGTCAAAGCAAAATACAGTAGGCAGAAATCAGAATTAAGGGCATTGAACAGTAGAAAACTACGCAGGAAGGGGCCTCCAGAAGTCTACACAGGAGTGTCCTGAGCGTGGACGGGCTATACACACACAGAGCAAGACCACCTAAGGCTTACCAAATAGCAGCTGCTATGAAATTGAGAAAACAGCTACTAGAAGGTTGATCAGTGCTAGGGGAAGAAAGCAGTGCTGAGGACAGTGAAGTTCCAAGACTGCCAGAATTTAGAGGCCCCATAAACACCTCCTTAAATAACCCTGGCATTCAGCTGAGATACCAGAAGAGCTTTCCCTTGAGACTAAGGGCCATGTCCTAGAACAAGACCTGCTGTAAACCCACCTAAAAAGCCACAGAGGAGACAGTTTGAAAAAGCCACAGAGGAGACAGAGTTTGGAGGCTAAATCCTGCCACCTTAGGGGACTTAACACACACCTTAGATTTTCCACAGATGGACATTAATAAAACATAAAACTATATAAGAGTTCAAAATGATCATTCAGTAACAACTGCTTGCTGAAACAAGAATCAATACTTCTCAGAGGAAGACAACAGAACCCAGAATCTCCATCCATATTCTACAAAATAATTTAGTCAAAAATCACTTGAAAAATCACATTTTAAAAAATGCTTCTATTGTTTCACCATGACACATGATTTCTGGCCTGTGGATGACTGACATATTAAGCAGTGGTTTCCATATTCCAAGTAGAAATAAAGAACAAGAGATTTGCCATATATATGAAAAACTAACAGCTAACATCATACCTAATGGTGAAAGACTGATTTTCCTCCAAGACCAGGAATAAGATAAGAATGCCTGCATTCCCCACTTCTATTTAACACAGGATTGGAAACTCTAGCTACAGTAATAAGGCAAGAAAAAGAAACTAAATTCATCCAAATCGGAAGGGAAGAAGTAAAATTATGTTTTCAAATGATATATCTTATACGCAGAAATCCCTAAATATTCCACCAAAAAAAAAGTGTTAGAATAAACAAATTCGGCAAAGTAGCAGAATACAAAATCAACATACAGGGCTTCCCTGGTGGCGCAGTAGTTGGGAGTCCGCCTGCCAATGCAGGGGACACGGGTTTGTGCCCTGGTCTGGGAAGATCCCACATGCCGCGGAGCAGCTAGGCTCGTGAGCCATGGCCGCTGAGCCTGCGCGTCCAGCGCCTGTGCTCCGCGACGGGAGAGGCCATAACAGTGAGGCCCACGTACAGCAAAAAAAAAAAAAAAAAAAAAAAAAATCAACATACAAAAATCAGTTTTGTTTCTATACACTAACAATGAACAATCTAAAAAGTAAATAAAGAAAATGATTGCATTATTAATAGCTTCAAAAAGAATAAAACACTTAGGAATTAACTAAGGAAGGAAGTGAAAGACTTGCATGATGAAAACTACAAAACATTGCTGAAAGAAATTTAAGAAGATGTAATAAATGGAAAGACATCCCACGTTCTTAGGTTGGAAGACCTAATGTTGTTAAAATGTCAATACTACCCAAAGTGATCTGCAGATTCAATGCAATTCCTTTAAAAAAACCAATGACTTTTTTTGACAAAATAGAAAAATTCATCCTAAAGTTCTTATGGAATCTCAAGGGACCACTTATAACCAAGATAATCTTGAAAAGGAACAACACTGGAGATCTCACACTTCCTGATTTCAAAAACTTATTTCCAAACAGTAATCAAAAGTATGCTGCTGGCATAAAGACAGACAGGTAGACCAATGGAAAAGAATAGAGAACCCAGAAATAAACCCTTGCATACATGGTCAAATGATCCTTGACACAGTGCCAAGACCAATCAATGAATGGGGAAAGGACAGTCTCTTCCACAAATAATCTTGGGAAAACTGGATACCCACAGGCAAAAGAAGGAAACTGGACCGTTATCTTACACTATATACAAAAATAAACCCAAACTGTTTTAAAGACCTAACGTAAGACCCCAAACTATAAAACTTATAGGAAAAAAAACAGAGAAAAGCTTCAAGACATTAGCCTTGGCAGTGATTTCTTAGATATGACAGGCAACAAAAGAAAAAAGACATGTGGGACTATATAAAACTTTAAAACTTTTGTGCACTAAGACACAATCAAGAATAAAAAGGCAACTTACAGAATGGTAGAAAATGTTTGCAAATCATATATATGATAAGGGGTTAATATCTAGAACACATAAAAGACTCCTATAACTCAATAACAACAAATCAAATAACCTGATTAAAAACTGGGCAAAGGACTTGAACAGACATTTCTCCAAAGATGATATACAAACAACCAAAAGCATATGAAAAGATGCTCAGCACCACTAATCGTCAGAAAAATGCAAATGAAAACCACAGTGAGATACCACTTCACACTCATTAGGACAGCTACTATCAGAAAAAAAGAAAGTAATGTTGGCATGGATGTGGAGAAGCTAGAAACCTTGTGCACTGTTGAGAGGAAATGTAAAATGGGTGTGGCCATTGTGGAAAACAGTATGGTGGTTCCTCAAAAAATTAAAAATAGAATTACCATATGACCCAGCAATTCCACTTCTGGGTATATATCCAAAAGAACTGAAAGCAGAGTCTCAAAGAGATGTGTACAACCATGTTTCTAACAGCATTATTCACAAGAGCCAAAGGTGGAAGTAACGTTAAGCGTCCATCAACAGATGAATGAATAAACAAATGTGGTAAATACATACAGTGAATGTTCTTCAGCCTTAAAAAGAAAATAAATTCTGATATATGCTACAGTGATGTGAATGAACTTTGAAGACATTCTGCTAAGCGAAATAAGTCAGTCACAAAAGATTAAATACTGTATGATTCTACTCATATAAGGTACGTAGTCAAAGTCATAGAGAAACTACAGTGGTGTTTGCCAGGGGCAGGGGGGAGGGGGAATGGGGAATTAGAATTTAATGTATATGTAATAATTTCTTATCAAACTTGCTCAAGTTAAGACAGAAACTGGCTGGAGCTTCGAAATCTACTGGTATCGGCATTTAAACCTATTGGCATCTAAAGATTATCATATTTCAATTTCTCTGCAGTCAGGATTCATACACATACAGGCTGAAATGTTTCTTAGAGTATTAAGTATTCTAACTTTGTAGTATGTTATATCCTAAAAGTGCTTTTTACTTACCCATTCTCTCATCCCTACAGCAGTTTATCCTATAGGATAAAAGTAATAGGACAACTTTCTAGATATTGGCAGACATTTACTAAATCTAGTATATATAGAAGCTATAGAGAAAAAAGAAATCTAGTATGATGTACTTCTACTGGAAGGTATGCTGCTAATAGCAATGCCGGTTTTTTATATTTACAGAGCTTCCTTAACCTCCAAATCAGGCCCAATAAAGGATGCATTTTGGGATAATAAGACTAAATAAGGCCACATCATCTACAGATTCACATCAGCCATAAATGCCCAGTTTCTAAGAGTACACCTATGATCACATAGTATCAATCAGCCAATGTAGTCTACAACTTCAATCTACTGCTGACAAGCATACTAAATATGCCATTGTGGGGCTCTCAGAGGCCTGAACTCTTACTGAATCAATAAAAATCTAACAGGTACATTATTTGAGGCTCTTCTCACTGATCCATTTCATTACCCTAGCAGAAGAAATCTAGACACCTAATGGCTCACCATCATTAAGACAGTCAGTACAAGGAGGTACATATAAGCAGACAGTTGCAGACAACAGATCTGAAAGGGGCCACAGATTCTATAACTGTCATACTGCACTGTGCTATTTGAAGAATGTCCTATACTCTCCAGCTCCAGTTACTATTAATACAAAAGTTACAGTGGTAAAATTACTATTTAGTAAACAACACTCAGGACTGTTATATCTAAATTATTTTAAGCTTTTGATAATTTTACACTACTTTAAAAGCAAGTATATCTAAGTTGTTTTTTGGTTTTGTTTTTTTTTTGTGGTATGCGGGCCTCTCACTGTTGTGGCCTCTCCCGTTGCTGAGCACAGGCTCCGGACGCGCAGGCTCAGCGGCCATGGCTCACGGGCCCAGCTGCTCCGCGGCATGTGGGATCTTCCCAGACCAGGGCACAAACCCGTGTCCCCTGCATCGGCAGGCGGACTCTGAACCACTGCGCCACCAGGGAAGCCCTCTAAGTTGTTTTGAGAATGCACTGTCAAATTTAAGAGTAATGTTTCACACAGTAAACATAAACTGATTTGCTACATCTAGTAAGATCTACATTCATCATACTGGGGAGTTATCAACAGTACTGTAGTCACACATTATGTGGCTGCAACTATTGAATAAATACTTTGAGAAAGGTGGAGGCAGATTGTGAGAAGAGAACTGCCTGGAACTTACAGATTTTAAGATAGGAGCAGGAGTCAGCTCTTAGACAAGACAGAGGAAAAATGCCATCAAGTTTTTGAAGTTAGTATCAGAAAGCTGTTCACAATTTGCTTCTAAATAATCAGGGGAGTTAGACGGAGAAGGTAGGTGAATAGATGTGGGAATAAAGAAAACAAAGTCAGCCATAAGCTCGTTGTCTTTGAAGCTGGGTAAAAGGTACATGGAGGTTCATTGTACTATCCTCCTTACTTTTGTAGTTTGAAAATTTCCACAATAATTTAAATTTAGAAGTTATTCACAAAGGTGTGTGTAATATACACATAACAGAAAAGCTACCTTACAAACCTAATAATATAATGAATAAAATCCAAGTTGGAATTAACCTTGGCAGACCACTGAATTAATTCCATAATTTCAATGAAAATACAAACAGAAAAGAACTTTACAGATATAAAATGAGAAACGCCATTAATCTCACACCTGAATCAAATTCTTCAAGCTAGTTAATCCCCACAAGCATACTCATTAGGATGCAAAAGAAGGTTTCAGTCACTGTAGATATATGCTGCTGCACACTAAAAGTCTCCAGTCAAAAGAAAGAAAGAAGCTGTGGTCCCATTTGATGTCCAGAAAAGAGAACAATATAGAAGCAGTCACCTTAGAGATCTACCAAATAAAACCTCAAGATGGTTGCTGGTAATATATTAGAAAGAAATCTTGAACAGTACAGATATTAAAACTCCCTAAGTTACTCTAATAAAAATAAGCAAGGATTTGAAGACTAAGCCAAACTGAATATCACTAAGAAAACTTAGATTTGCCATTTCTCCCAAGTAGGAATCACTCTTTCAGCCCATTTCACCCTCACTAGTTTTCCCTTATAAGCAAATCAGGCAGGAAAATAAGTTACTAAGTATACCAAAATTAATAGGCACATATCCACATCAATTATTTAGGCAAGACAAGATTTCAGAGTTCAAAAACATTTTTATAATTATAAGTAAGTCAAAACATGTAGTGAAAGAAAAAATATATAAACTGAAAGAAACATATACTTGAGGGATAAAGTGGACTTCATCAAAATTTAAAATTTTGTGCTTCAAAGGACACCATCAAGAAGCCAGAATAGGAGAAAATACTTGCAAATCATATACAGGGCTTATATCCAGAATATGTGAAGACCTCTTTCAATTCAACTATAAAAAGACAAATAACCCAGTTAAAAATGGAAAAGGGGGATCTGCATAGCCATTTCTCCAAAGATGTATAAATGGCCAATAAGCATGAAAAGATGCTCATTATTAGTCATCAGGGAGATGCAAATCAACACAATGAGATACCACTTCACGTCTACCAAAATAGGTATAATTTATGTTTTTTAAAAAAAGGAAAATTAGTATTTGTGAGGTTGTAAAGAAATTGCATTCTTCATACACCGCTGGTGGGAAGGTAAGATGGTGTAGCCACTTTAGAAAAACAGTTTTTCCTCAAAATTTAAAATTACCAGATGACCCAGCAATTCTCCTCCTAGGTATATACCCAAGAGAAAACATATCCACACAAAAACGTGCATAGTAATACTCAAACTGGCACTGTTCATAATACCCAAAAAGTAGAAACAACACAAATGTCCATCAACGGATGAATGGATAAATAAAATGTAGTTTCTCCATTCCATGAGCTATTTACCTGGCAATAAAAAGGAAGTTCTGATACATGCTATGACATGGATGAACCCTGAAGACATTATGCTAAGTGAAAGAAGCCAGTTACAAAAGACCACATATTTTATGATTCCATTTATATGAAATGTCCAGTATACAGATTGGTGGTTGCCTAGGGCTGGAGGGGTAGGGATGGGGAGGGACTACTAATGGGTATAGGATTTTGCGGTGATGGGGAGGGAAGGATGGTGATTAAAATGTTCTAAAATTGACTGTGGTGACTGAACAACTCTGTATATACCAAAAACCACTAAACTATACAATTTAAATGGGTGAGTCCTATTGTTATGTGAAGTACATCTCACTAAAGCTGTAAAAAATATATAAAGTGAAAAATGATAGAGTAATATTCCCAAATATGTCACATTCATGGGTTACAATGAAGCTATTTAATACTTGTAAACCCCACAAAAACGCCACAAACGGATCCAAAAAAGCATTTAAAATGCAGGGTCACTCAGTGGTAAGATTAATGAAGTGGCCCAGCTGCACTAGCTGCAGAGGACGGAAGACAACTGCAGTGACACCATACCCAAGTCCGTGTGCTGTGGGAAGCACTGCCACGCTGCTCCTTTAGTGCCACGACCTACTCAAAGGGCTTCAACTTTACTTTTTTCAAAACCACTTCTGAGGGTACAGAGGAGAACAAAGATTATCTTGACCAAAGCCACATGACTAACAATTGGTGGTATGAAAATTCAAACCCAAAGTCTAACAGCAGAGCTTGCACTCTCAACTGATACATTTCAGCCTCCCTTAATAAACAAAAAAGCTGATAAATAAAAAAGATTTCTAATTTGAAGGTGATCATCACCCTCCTCCAACATCGTTTCTGTACTACACAAGTAGATTTACCATAGCCAGGTAACATAAACATATTTTAAATTAAGGCATGAAAACCTATCATTCACAACAAAATATCCACATTCCATTTACCTTCTGTATTACTGACTGTTGGCTCAGGAGTGCTTCTCCCATCATGAATGTTAGGGTTCTCCTCATCAGCATATATTATATGGTCATCTTCCCTATTTTCCGGCCACTGTGCCACCTCTCTTGTGTCTGTTGAGCAGCTACATACGTCTTCACTCTTGTGGAAGTATCTCTGTAACCATCCTGGCACAATATTCTTAACAGATTCTGTAACCCTGCTGAGAATGCCCTGTTGGGGGGAAAATATGTAAGGCAGTTTTAGAAATTTATCTTTTAAATAAGTACCTATTTATAGAAAGCCAACACAACTGTTTCCAACAAAGTTTCCTAAAATTCAGTTATGTGAGTTAATGTTGACGTAATGTATTTTACAAATTCTATACTTTATAAAATTCCTACTTTTTTCTTTCTTTCATATGCATATGTCCATGAGCCAATAACTGTCCCAAATGGCCATACTATTCTAATCTTTAAAAAACTCACAGGTCTTCAACTAAGCAATATAAATTTTAGATTTAGTAATAAGATATGCACTAAAATGTTATAATCCCAGACAAAAGGCATCCATCTTGATCCCAGCATATTAAAAGAAGCAATAAAAACCTTCAACAACTTCCTCAAATATTTTATTGCACATTCTTTAAGAAAAATTTAGACAAATAAAAATGAGAATTTTTTAAAAGGCAATAAGACAACTAATCCAACATAATAAACTCAAGAAATAATCTAAGATTTTTTTTTGATGGTAAAATTTTGTTATATCAAATGTTGCCTGAAAACCAAGAATTTTATTACAGTAACTTTTAAAGGGAGAAAAAGATGTGGTATAACAACTACCAGCATTATTAACATTCATCATAGAACAGACACTGTTGTCAGCAATTTAATCCTCACAATAACTTTATGAAATTGGTTTTAACCGTGCCACTTTACAGATGAAGAGAGACAATGAAGTTAAGTAACTTGCCCAGGTACAAACACAACTGCTGTGGTATATCCAGGATAGAGTAAAAGCACTGACTTCGGGGTTGGCAGGCTGTACTGCGATTTACTCTAGGTAAATAAGAATAACACTCTCTCCTACTCTAACCTGATAGGAATTATAATGAAGATCAAATGAAGTAATGTGAAAGCACTTCACAATTTACTAAATATTAACAGAAACATACACTGATAATTTTATTACTAATGAGAAAAAAAATTAGCAGAAACAAGCTGGGGTGAGGTAATCAGTTTTAGGCAACAATTCCCTTCACAGAATAGGATTTCAGAGAGAAAGTCACGGAAGGGAAAGAATGAATCAGCAGGTACAAAAAAAAAAAACAGTAAAGTTAAGGCAGAACACATAAACCTTGAAAGCAAACCCAAGACAAAGAGGCCTTGAAAAATTCTGTCAATAGGAAAGATGGAAGACACCTCTGATATAAGCACTTGAATAGTATTTTCCTGATTATCTGAGAGCTGTAGGTAACAACTGGGAAAAAAGTAATTACTTTTCCTCCAAACAGAAACTTTGAACAGGATCTACATTGTGTAAGATCTCTAACACATGAAGCCAGCAGCCCTAGAATACTCACTACTGAAAAACACAAATTCACTGTTCCCCTTTTCTATGCCAATGTTACACAGTATTAGTTTCTTTGGAAAGAAAGATTCTATACCTACTCCAAGATTTAACATTTATAAAAACATTCATGTTTATTATTTTGCTAATTATTTATATTTAAATATTTATTTACCCCCTCCCCATATTCCAAAAGACTTGAAAGTGCTTTCAATACATAACACAGTTTAAATAAGAAAAAAAAAAAACACACTTGATACAAAGCGATGTTAAGGCACTACAACAAGAACTTAGTGTAAAATAAATCTTTTGTAGACTTCCTCTAAGGGGTTTAGCTACTAAAAGTATCAGAGATTCCTGTGATCTCTAGTCACTGAAGGAGGCAAATAGAGAACAACTTAAAATTAGCACCGTACTTAACCAAAGGTCACTTATGTGGCAGCATTAGGTATTGTGGAGAATAATCAGTAAAAATTGACCAGTCAAAATGGATTAAAAAAAAAAAAGCTCCTTCGTTGAAACTCACGTATTTTGCTTGGAGACCTTCTCTTTTCTAAACTAAAATGTAACCAATTTATTTAGTCTCAGCCCAGAGCAGCTTAGTACAAAATTACAGTGAGAGGGCTTCCCTGGTGGCGCAGCGGGTAAGAATCCGCCTGCCAATGCAGGGGACACGGGTTCGAGCCCTGGTCCGGAAAGATCCCACATGCCGCAGAGCAACTAGGCCCGTGCACCACAAGTACTGAGCCCATGGGCCACAACTACTGAAGCCCGTGCACCTGGAGCCTGTGCTCCGCAACAAGAGAAGCCACCACAATGAGAAGTCCCCGCACCACGGCGAAGGGTAGCCCCCGCTTGCCTCAACTAGAGAAAGCCCGCATGCAGCAACGAAGACCCAATGCAGCCAAAAATAAATAAATAAAATAAATAAATTTCTAAAAAAATTACAGTGAGAGAGGAATTACTAATGGCACAATGAATGACAGCATGATGCACCTGACAAAATTAAATACAGATGCTAAAATTGACCTGGAACCATTATTAAAAAGAAATATCCCCTTACTTCAATATGGCTCTATAGGGTAAATGACCCTAAGTCATCAAGAAAAGTTAAATTAAGCTCAGTATACCCTAGTACTAGTGGTTCCCAAGATGTAGTCCCTTCACCATTTATATCTGCATTACCTAAGGCCCAACCCCAGCCCTACTAAATTCAGGAGATAGGGCTCACCTGTTTTCACAAACCTTCCCAAGTGAATCTGATGTATGCTATAGTTTGAGAACCACCAATCTCATTAAAGAGATTAGGAAATTAGATACATTTCAGGAAATCACAATACATTTCAGGGAAGAAATCCCTCTACAAGAGGTGAATAAAATTATGTATACTTAAATCTTAATATTCAGTTATCTGGAAAACATACATGTGGAGCACTAGTCAGACAATAATTAAAATATATCATAATACTAAAATGCTATTTAATGAATCAGAAAAACAAATCTTATAGTGGACTGTGCTGAATACAACGTGGATTAACAACTATTTCCCCAGTGTTTCCCAAACTGTAGCCATGATTTTTACCTGTACTGTTATTTAATGGTTTTCTTTCTATCTATTTATTTTATTTCTCTTAATAAACAGTTTTTCCTATACAATAAAATCTTCCAAATCACAAATTTGATGCTGTACTGGTCTTCACTTGCACTGCCCTGACACCATTCCTGACTGGCTGTCTCAACGAACTGGCTTCTGGATTGGCTCATGAGAGATTCTGGAGGATATTAGATATTAGAGTATGGGAGGAAAGAGAAGTCTTTCTTCCTGTGCTCCCTCTGCTCAAGCGCCCCTTCTCCAAAACTACACCTCCAGCCAGGTAGCCCTTCCTCCAATCCAGTTGCACAGATTCTTCCCTTTATCCATCCAGTCCTAGGGATGGTAGCAGCTTCCCACTGTTGCTAGTCTCTGGGTATCCTGCTATCCTGCATGTATTCCTTTAATCACCACCATATCTTTGAGTAGACTCTTTCT
This sequence comes from Delphinapterus leucas, assembly GCF_059928025.1. Classification (NCBI taxonomy): domain Eukaryota; kingdom Metazoa; phylum Chordata; class Mammalia; order Artiodactyla; family Monodontidae; genus Delphinapterus; species Delphinapterus leucas. The sequence goes on from NC_143138.1 coordinate 13,655,270, forward strand.
TAAAGATATTTCAGCTGAACCATCTGTAGAACTGTTTCCTGTTGGGTCCTTAGTGTACTTGTTAAATTTGTTTTCTAATTAACATGAAAAATAAAAAGTCAGTCCACGTATCAGTTAGATTCATCTTCTTTAGCAACAATGGAACACATATACCACACTTGGGGAAGCACTCACTATCCAAAAGTTACATCCAACTTTTATCTCTGTAACACAGTACATAAACAGACCAGGAAAGAGGCTTACCCTGATGAATATTTTAAAATCTTATCTAGCTCACAGAGGTAAAAGGCAAACATTGCTTTTCTTCATTTAATCTATACTTATTGATCACATACTACATGTCAGGCAAGAAAACTAGGGATAAAAAGCAGGGAACAGGTTCCTGCCCTCTTGGAGCTTAGATTCTAAGTTAGGGAGACAAATAAGTATAACATGTAACACATGATATGGTGATTCAGTGCTATGGGCAGCAATAAAGCAGGGAAGCAAAATGGGGATAGTCATTTTATATATGCAAAGACCTGAAAAAGTGAGAAATGAGCCATGTACGTTTCTAGCAGACAAGTATTATAGGCTGAGAAAGCAAAAGGTGCAAAGACTCACATGTAGGAATGTCCTTGGCATGTGCCATCCAAGCTTCTCGTAACGCTGTTAATAAATGCAAAATCTGATAGACCTGAAATAACTATTTCGATCCTTCAAAATTCCCCTTTAATCATGTGTGTGTGCACGTACGTGTATGTGTGAGAATGTACGTGTAACCTTTTGTTCTGTGGCTTATCTAGTGACTATAAAAAAGCCTAAAAAAGTGGTTCTCAAATTGGAATCTTCAGACCAGCAGCCTTGGTTTGGTGTCACCTAAGAGCATGTTAGAAACGTACATTTGTTTTAACAAGCTCTTAAGGTGATTCTTACGCAAATTAAAGTTTGAGAACCACTGTACTAAAATCATCTAAAAACTCTGACAAGTTTCCCAATTAAGGCCATGATAAACATAACCCTGAGTATAAACTTAACTACAAAATAAACTGTTTCTGAGATTATCTCATCAAAGATGTCATACCATTATACCAACTTTCATAAATACCTACTTTATAATATGAATTCTGAAAATCAAATATAGAAGTAAACAAAAGTAAAACATAAAAGGCTATCTTTGAATCTCTTTCATTTCCAGTTAAAGACTTAACATGCTTATTTGTAGTAAATAACCAACTACCAGATATTAGAAGTTTAAAAAGCTGTTAGGGAAAAGAAATCTCCTGATTATGCACAGAATAGGGTAGACTGAAGATGTAAGGGACCCTGTCTATCATATAGATTTGGAGAAGTACTTCCCTGGCGGGCAATTTTTATGAGTTTCAAAGTACTTCAGCCACTAATGGAAAACTGAGAAAAAGTGAAGGAAGCTAGAAAAGGGGAAAAATAGTTTTCTTATGGAAGAAAAGGTTCCTTTTACAATCACCAAAGAAGGTCTACCTTTTCAAGAGTTATTGAGATAATATGCTTCAGGTCTTTACAGGAATGGGGCAAATCAGCTTCCTATATGGACTTGAAGAAAGAATGTTTTGTGATATTAAAAATAAGCAAGCAGGGCTTCCCTGGTGGCCCAGTGGTTGAGAGTCTGCCTGCCAATGCAGGGAACACGGGTTCGTGCCCTGGGCCGGGAAGATCCCGCATGCCGCGGAGCGGCTGGGCCCGTGAGCCATGGCCGCTGAGCCTGCACGTCCGGAGCCTGTGCTCCGCAACGGGAGAGGCCACAACGGTGAGAGGCCCTCGTACTGCAAAAAAAATAAATAAATAAATAAGCAAGCAAACAAACCAACCAACCATGAGGGGGAAGAGGTACACTGAGTAAAGGTCTACTAAGCAGTGAATACTCAAATCCTACTTTACCAGAATAGCTTTCTCTCCACTTCCACAGGCTTCAGTGGTAAGCATAACTGCCATCATTATAACTTGATGTTTAAGTTTTCCTACAGAAAATCTCTGATCCTCCAAGTCTAGGACAGTCACTCACTTAAATGCACCAACAGCACCCTGTACTTCCTACAGGCAATCTGTCATATGGGATGGTAATCACAGTCTATCACCTCCCCTGGAGGATCAGCTCTGTGAAGGTAGGCAACAGGTCTGTACAGTGCACAGATTAGCTGGTGCATGATTTTAATTTTCTACAGCTGCACTAGTCAACCAGCTTTTTATTCCCACATATGAATACGCTGTGGCAAGTTTCAAAAAAGGACATCAATAATCCTAGAATTCAAAAAAAAAATAATACATTTGCTTGATATAACAGCTTCAACTTAAACAAATATTATTTTTGTTGCCACACTAATAGTCCTTCCTCCAAAAAACAACTTGTGAAGTTAGCCAAGAGCATGGGAAAACTGAACCATCCTCTGGAATGATAAATAACACAAAGCCAACTAAATGAAGAGAAGCAGAAGAGTAGTCAAAGAAATAAAAATTAATGAAGGGCTTATCAGAAAAAGCAACAAAACAAATGGGGCATTAAAATCTTTAAAATACTCCTCGTAGCCAAAGCAAAGTCTACACCAGATGATCCTAAGTAATGAAGTTAAATTCAAGGATTACAGGAGTGAATCTTTAAACCTGGACTGGTTAAAATGACTGGACTTTTTTTCTCCTCAAGAACTAAGGGTTCTTCATTTGGCAAACATGGCAAAAACAAAACAAAAACAAAACACCTCACAACAAAAACACTATCAAAATGTCACTGAGATCTAGAATAAATACTCAATTTGGGGGCCAGAAGTAAATTCAATACTATACACCTATCAAGCACATCCAATCTGTAAGGTGCTGTGAATATATTAGCTTTTCAAATTTCATTTAACCTGAGTTCAAGGGTTAATGAAAAAGGCTGAGGTGGGGCAAGGCTCTTCTGCAATCCTAACTCAGAACTCATCTGTAATGGAAAAAAAATTCCTGTATATCGTCTCACCAATTTGTAATATCATAATAACCAGAGACACCTCTCCTTATAAATATTATATAGCCTTCCTTCTTCTTATATAATGCTCTCTATTCCTATTAGTTTACTTGAGTTTTGACTTCAGTTCTATTCAACTGTTTTTTTGTTTGTTTTTTTGCTGCACCACGCTGTGTCGCTTGCAGGATTTTAGTTCCCCGACCAGGGACTGAACCCAGGCCCTCAGCTGTGAGAGCACAGAGCCCTACCACTAGACCACCAGGGAATTCCCTCAACTCTCCTTTCTTCACATTACCCTCTACTAAATAGTAGTATTCAGATTATAAAATCTTTCTCATGTAAACTTTACGGGATTGCTAACTATAAATATCAAACATAACTCATCTTCAGTTTTAAGGTTCTGAAGCCCTATTCTCCCAGAATACACTGCTGTTTTGATTTCTGTCTGTTCTTTCGGCTGCCTTTATTTTGTTGAAGCTTGTCACTGACCCTTAGTTTTCTTCCAGGGGTCTGTGAACTCCCGTATCACTAGTCTCGCCACACTTTCTGGAAGTCTCATTTCATATAGATTCCCTAATCAGTTTTCCCCCTACTCCATCCAAGCCCAAGTGAAGAACAAGGGCTAAGAACCCAAGACTTCACATGAGACTTAAAGAATATCTAATTATAAATATAAAAAAATCTTAAACACTAAATAGTAAAAACCTAGATGCCATTCTAATCTTTCAGTTAGTTTCAGCTTTTTAATATATCCATTCTAACATTACTTATTTTAACAATGCATCTCTATTATAAAGTATTCAAATTCTAATGCAGTTATACTGAATCTAGTTTCAATAATCTGAATTTAACCTAAGCTATTATTTGTCACATTTTACAACCTACAGATAGTCATTTAGCAGCCAAGTTTCTCCTAACCACCCAGTCCAAATCTTTCTAGCCACGTAAAATCCATTCCTTATACTTTTCATTTCTCTTCTCAACATCAAGAGATTAACTCAAAAAACATGAGCATAGGGACTTGCCTGGTGGCACAGTGGTTAAGAATCTGCCTGCCGATGTAGGGAACATGGGTTTGAGTCCTAGTCTGGAAAGATCCCACATGCTGCGGAACAACTAAGCCCATGTGCCACAACTACTGAGCCTGTGCTCTAGAGCCCACAAGGCACAACTACTGAGCCCACGCTCTGCAACAAAGAGAAGCCACCGCAATGAAGAGTAGCTCCCGCTCGCTGCAACAAAGACCCAACGCAGCCAAAAATAAAATTAATTAATTAAAAAAAACAAAACATCAGCATAATAGTTATTGCAGCTAAGAAAATTTTAAATTACAACTGGCCACAATTTTCAACGTCCTTTAAGACTAACACTAATTCAGGAAGGAGAAACATGACCTGGCTTAGTCTCTTATTTTTAGAGATCTACATTATAGAGATGGTATTAATAGATAATTAACAGTAATCAAACAACAAGGACAAGAAAAGGAGTCCCTAAGAGACCTTTCAAACTAGCAATAGGAGACACAATAAAAGCCTAAAGCAACTTAATCCACTAAAAGTTATCTACAAGATACTGTCACTTTCCTTTCACAATCTGTTTGAAAATTGGGTGTAAAAGTTTATTCTTTAAGTCACAAGCAAACGGGCAGGGAAACTGAAATATCTTTAGACGGAAGAGGCGTTCTACCATCCTTTTTCCAATAGTAAACACAGTAAATTGTATCTGGTGGCAAGACTTTCAACTGGGCTTAGCAACACAGAAGAATCCTTTAAAAATATATTACAGAGAGGGCAGAGTTAAGATGGCATACTAGGAGGACGCAGAATTCGCGTCTCCTCACCACTAGGGCACCTACCAGGCACCAGTGGGGAACCACAGACACGGGAAGAACCCCCAGCGACCAGGTAGGACAGGGGGCGTGGGGAGAGTGAAGGCAGAGGAGAAGTGGAGGCTGGACGGGACTGGCGCCCCTGAGGGGCGGCTGGGGGAGGGGAAGGGATCCCACACCCGAAGGGGGAAATTGGGGAACCACTGGGAGGGCAGAAGATCAAAAGGGAGCGTGCCCAGGTTTCCCCTGCCCACTTGGGCCCCTGGGAGCCTGCTGAGATCCCGGGCCTGATCCTCTGCCCACCAAGGGCCCCTCTAGCTGCATGGGTCCTGAGGGACTGGGAAGGAGGGAAGGGGGAGCAAAAGTAAAGGCCGGAACTCTGGGACCGGCACCCCTGAGGTGTGGCTAGGGGAAGGGAGGGGTTCCTACAGCAGCAGGACCCACCCCGGTTAGGGGTCCAGTGGCTACGGGGGAGAAGGTGGGGGAAGGGCACAAAGGAACAGAAGGGAACAGGGCCCGTGCTCTCCCTGTCCACTTGGGCACCAGGACACCTGCTGGGCTCCCGGGCCTAATCCTCTGCCCTCGGAGCCTCCCTCCTGCCACGCAGAGCCCAAGCCCCGCCCCTGCCCCCCCACCCAGGGCCCCACCTCTACCCTCAGAGATCCACTCTGAGACCTCTTCCAATGCGCTGGGCCTAAACCCCTCCCACACACCCTCAACCAGGGCCCTAGGAACTCCACGCTCTGGAGGCCCTCCTTTGGAGGTGCTGCCTCACCCCTTCCAAGCAGGTCCTAAGCAGAGGCCCCGCCCCACGCTTGAACAGTCACCCTGCCTAGGCCCTGCCCAACGCTAAACTCTGCTCCTGACTCAGTTCCACCCCTGCCTAAACTCCGCCAAGCTTTTTTTGACTCCCATAGCCAAGGCTTTTTTATTTTCTTTTTTCCTCTTTTACATTGGGGTTCTGTTTTACCTTGTTGATTCATTGTTCCGATTCTTTTATATTTTCCCTAATAAATCTTTTATTTTTCTAATTTTATTTTATTCTTTATACCTTGTTATTGTTCTCTCCTTTTGGCTTGTTGCCCCCCCCTTTTTTTTTCGGTTGTAGTTTTATTTTAACTTGCTGCAGTTGTTTCAACTACAGTTTTATTTTTCCTAATATATTTATCTTTCTAATTTTATTTTCTTTTTTATTCTTTGATACTGTACTGCTCCTTTTTCTCTCTCTCTCTTTTTTTTTTTAACGTGCCACAAAACTTGCAGGATCTTGGTTCCCAGGCCAGAGGTTAGGGCTGAGCTCCTGTGGTTGGGAGCTCTGAGTCCAAACCACTGGACTAACAGAGAACCTCAGACACCAGGGAATATCAATCTGAGTGAGGCCTCCCGGAAGTCCTCATCTCAGCATCAAAAACTGGCTCTATCCAACTGCCTGCAAACTCAAGCACTAGATGTCTCAGGCCAAACAACCAGTAGGACAGGAATACAGCACCACCCAAAAAAAAAAAGAAACGACTAAAAAATATATTACAGACTAAGGAGCAAGGTAAAAACCTACAAGACCAAATAAATGAACACAAAATAGGCAACCTACCCCAAAAAAATTCAGAGTAATGACAGTAAAGATGATCCAAAATCTTGGAAACAGAATGGAGAAAATACAAGACACACTTAACAAGAGTCTAGAGAAACAAAAGAGCAAACAAACAGTGATGAACAACACAATAAATGAAATTAAAAATTCTCTAGAAGGAACCAATAGCAGAATAACTGAGGCAGAAGAACGGATAAGTGACCTGGAAGGTAAAAGAGCAGAAATAACTACCGCAGTTCAGAATAAAAAAAAAAAAAAAAAAAAGAATGAAAAGAATTGAGGACAGTCTCAGAGACCTCTGGGACAACACTAAACGAACCAACATTCAAATTATAGGGGTCCCAGAAGAAGAAAAGAAAGGGTCTGAGAAAATACTTGAAGAGATTATAATTGAAAACTTCCCTAACATGGGAAAGGAAATAGTCAATCAAGTCCAGGAAGCACAGAGTCCCATACAGGATAAATCCAAGAAGAAGCAGGCCAAGACACATATTAATCAAACTATCAAAAATTAAATACAAAGAAAAAATATTAAGAGCAACAAGGAAAAAGCAACAAATAACATACAAGGGAATCCCAATAAGGTTAACAGCTGATCTTTCAGCAGAAACTCTGCAAGCCAGAAGGGAGTGGCAGGACATATTTAAAGTGATGAAAGGGAAGAACCTACAACCAAGATTACTCTACCCAGCAAGAATTTCATTCAGATTCCACAGAGAAATTAAAACCTTTACAGATAAGCAAAAGTTAAGAGAATTCACCACCACCAAACCAGCTCTACAACAAATGCTAAAGGAACTTCTGTAGGCAGGAAACACAAGAGAAGGAAAAGATTTAAAAAACAAACCCAAAACATTAAGAAAAGGGTAATAGGAACATACATATCGATAACCACCTTAAATGTAAATGGACTAAATGCTCCAACCAAAAGACACAGACTGGCTGAATGGATACAAAAACAACCCCATACATACGCTGTCTACAAGAGACCCACTTCAGACCTAGGGACACACACAGACTGAAAGTGAGGGGATGGAAAAGATATTCCATGCAAATGGACATCAAAAGAAAGCTGTAGTAGCAATTCTCATATCAGACAAAATAGACTTTAAAATAAAGACCATTACAAGACACAAAGAAGGATACGACATAATGATCAAGGGATCAATCCAAGAAGAAGGTGTAACAATTGTAAATATTTATGCACCCAACATAGGACCACCTCAATATAAAAGGCAAATGCTAACAGCCATAAAAGGGGAAATCGACAGTAACACAATAACAGTAGGGGACTTTAACACCCCACTTTCACCAATGAATAGATCAACCAAAATGAAAACACAGGCTTTAAATGATACATTAACCAAGATGGACTTAATTGATATTTATAGGACATTCCATCTAAAAATAACAGAATACACTTTCTTCTCAAGTGCTCATGGAACATTCGCCAGGATAAATCATATCTTGGGTCACAAATCAAGCCTTGGTAAATTTAAGAAAACTGAAATCATATCAAGTTTCTCTTCTGACCACAATGCTATGAAACTACTTATCAATAAAAGGAAAAAAACTGTAAAAAACACAAACACATGGAGGCTAAACAATACGTTATTAAATAACCAAGAGATCACTGAAGAGATCAAAGGGGAAATCAAAAAATACCTAGAAACAAATGACAATAAAAACACAACAACCCAAAACCTATGGGATGAAGCAAAAACAGTTCTAAGGGGCAAGTTTATAGCAATACAATCCTACCTCAAGAAACAAGAAAAATCTCAAATAAACAACCTAACCTTACACCTAAAGCAATTAGAGAAAGAAGAACAAAAGCAGCCCAAAGTTAGCAAAAGGAAAGAAATCACGGAGATCAGATCAGAAATAAATGAAAAAGAAATGAAGGAAACAATAGCAAAGATGAATAAAACTAAAAGCTGGTTCTTTGAGAAGATAAACAAAACTGATAAACCATTAGCCAGACTCATCAAGAAAAAAAGGAGAAGACTCAAATCAATAAAATTAGAAATGAAAAAGGGGGAGTAAAAACTGACACTGCAGAAATACAAAGGATCATGAGAGATTACTACAAGCAACTATATGCCAATAAAATGGACAACCTGGAATTCCTAGAAAAGCACAACCCTCCAAAGGTGAACCAGGAAGAAACAGAAAATATAAACAAACCAATCACAAGCACTGAAATTGGAACTGTGATTTAAAATCTTCCAACAGGGCTTCCCTGGTGGCGCAGCGGTTGAGAGTCCGCCTGCCGATGCAGGGGACACAGGTTCGTGCCCCGGTCCGGGAGGATCCCACATGCCACGGAACGGCTGGGCCCGTGAGCCATGGCTGCTGAGCCTGCACTCCGCAGTGGGAGAGGCCACAACAGTGAGAAGCCCGCGTACCGGGAAAAAAAAAAAAATCTTCCAACAAACAACAGCCCAGGACCAGATGGCTTCACAGGCAAATTCTATCAAACATTTAGAGAAAAGCTAACACCTATCCTTCTCAAACTCTTCCATAATATAGCAGAGGGAGGAACACTCCCAAACTCATTCTATGAGGCCACCATCACTCTGATACCAAAACCAGACAAATGTTACAAAGAAAGAAAACTACAGGCCAATCTCTGATGAACATAGATGCAAATATCATCAACAAAATACTAGCAAACAGAATCCAGCAGCACATTAAAAGGATTATACACCATGATCAAGTGGGGTTTATCCCAGGAATGCAAGGATTCTTCAGTATACGCAAGTCAATCAATGTGATACAGCATATTAACAAACTGAAGGATAAAAACCATACGATCATCTCAATAGATGCAGAAAAAGCTTTTGACAAAATTCAACACCCATTTATGATAAAAACTCTCCAGAAAGCAGGCATAGAGGGAACCTACATCAACATAATAAAGGCCACATATGACAAACCCACAGCCAACATTGTTCTCAAGGGTGAAACACTGAAACCATTTCCGCTAAGATCAGGAACAACACAAGGTTGCCCACTCTCACCATTATTATTCAACATAGTTTTGGAAGTTTTAGCCACAGCAATCAGAGACGAAAAAGAAATAAAAGAAATCCAAATCAGAAAAGAAGAAGTAAAACTGTCACTGTTTGCAGATGACATGATACTATACATAGAGAATCCTAAAGATGCTACCAGAAAACTACTAGAGCTAATCAATGAATAGGGTAGAATAGCAGGATACAAAATTAAAGCACAGGGGCTTCCCTGGTGGCAGAGTGGTTAAGAACCTGCCTGCCAATGCAGGGGACACGGGTTCAAGCCCTGGTCCGGGAAGATCCCACATACTGCAGACCAACTAAGCCTCTGCATCACAACTACTGAGCCTGTGCTCTAGAGCCCATGCTCTGCAACAAGAGAAGCCACCGCAATGAGAAGCCCGCGCACCACAATGAAGAGTAGCCTCCACTCACACAACTAGAGAAAGCCCGCGTGCAGCAACGAAGACCTAACACAGCCAAAAATATAAATTAATTAATTAAAAAAATTAATGCACAGAATCTCTTGCATTCCTATACACTAATGTTGAAAAATCTGAAAAGGAAATTAAGGAAACACTCCCATTTACCACTGCAACAAAAAGAATAAAATACCTAGGAATAAACCTACCTAAGGAGATAAAAGACCTGTATGCAGAAAACTATAAGACACTGACGAAAAAAATTAAAGATGATACAAACAGATGGAGAGATATACCATGTTCTTGGATTGGAAGAATCAACATTGTGAAAATAACTATACTACCCAAAGCACTCTACAGATTCAATGCAATCCCTATCAAATTACCACTGCTATTTTTCACAGAACTAGAACAAAAAATTTCACAATTTGTATGGAAACACAAAAGACCCCGAAGAGCCAAAGCAATCTTGAGAAAGAAAAACGGAGCTGGAGGAATCAGGCTCCCTGACTTCAGACTATACTACAAAGCTACAGTAATCAAGACAATATGGTACTGGCACAAAAACAGAAATATAGATCAATGGAACAGGAAAGAAAGCCCAGAGATAAACCCACACACATATGGTCACCTTATCTTTGATAAAGGAGACAAGAGTACACAATGGAGAAAAGACAGCTTCTTCAATAAGTGGTGCTGGGAAAACTGGACAGCTACATGTAAAAGAATGAAATTAGAACATTTCCTAACACCATACACAAAAATAAACTGAAAATGGATCAAAGACCTAAATGTAAGGCCAGACACTATAAAACTGTTAAAGGAAAACACAGGCAGAACATTCTATGACATAAATCACAGCAAGATCCTTTTTGACCCACCTCCTAGAGAAACGGAAATAAAAACATAAATCAACAAATGGGACCTAATGAAACTTAAAAACTTTTGCACAGCAAAGGAAACCATAAACAAGATGAAGACAGCCCTCAGAATGGGAGAAAATATTTGCAAATGAAGCAACTGACAAAGGACTAATCTCCAAAATATACAAGCAGCTCATGCAGCTCAGTATCAAAAAAACAACAACCCAATCAAAAATGGGCAGAAGACCTAAACAGACATTTCTCCAAAGAAGATATAGATTGTCAACAAACACATGAAAAGATGCTCAACATCACTAATCACTAGAGAAATGCAAATCAAAACTACAATGAGGTAGCACCTCACACCAGTCAGAATGGCCATCATCAAAAAATCTACAAACAATAAATACTAGAGAGGGTGTGGAGAAAAGGGAATCCTCCTGCACTGTTGGTGGGAATGTAAATTGATACAGCCACTATGGAGAACAGTATGGAGGTTCCTTAAAAAACTAAAAGTAGAGCTACCATATGACCCTGCAATCCCACTACTGGGCATATACCCTGAGAAAACCATAATTCAAAAAGAGTCACGTACCACAATGTTCACTGCAGCTCTATTTACAATAGCCAGGACATGGAAGCAACCTAATTGTCCATTGACAGATGAATGGATAAAAAAGATGTGGCACATATATACAATGGAATATTACTAAACCATAAAAAGAAATGAAATTGAGTTATTTGTAGTGAGGTGGATGGACCTAGAGTCTGTCTTACAGAGTGAAGTAAGTCAGAAAGAGAAAAACAAATACCGTATGCTAACATATATACATGGAATCTAAAAAAAAAAGGTTCTGATGAACCTAGGGGCAGGACAGGAATAAAGATGCAGACGTAGAGAATGGACTTGAGACACGTGGAGGGGGAAGGGGAAGCTGCAACCAAGTGAGAGAGTGTCATGGACATATATACACTACCAAATGTAAAACAGACAGCTAGTGGGAAGCAGCCACATAGCATAGGGAAATCAGTTCGGTGCTTTGTGACCACCTAGAGGGGTGGGATAGGGAGGGTGAGAAGGAGGCGCAAGAGGGAGGGGATATGGGGATATATGTATACATATAGCAGATTCACCCTGTTATACAGCAGAAACTAACACAACATTGTAAAGCAATTATAGTCCAGTAAATATCTTAAAAAAAACAAAAACAGATATCTAAAAGGGAAATATATATAAAACAATCACGACCATTAGCCAAGTAGCTACAAATAAAACATTTTTGAAAATACAAGTTCATCACATCTTTCCAATAATATTCTGTGCCTAATGAAATGGTTTTAATTAGTGACATCAGACCATTCCACTTCAAGTAATAGGTAACTGCCTCATCAAAGGACTTTCCGGGAAATGGAGACAACACCTGGGCTTTTTTGTCATTATCTGAAAAACTGGTGAGTAAATTGATAAACTATCACACACAAGGGCCTCTCATCACAAACAAAAAAACCTACTATGCATTAAATAATTTAACACTTGGATTTATTTTCCTATACACTTAAATGACTGGCATTTCTATGAGGAACATGTTAAAAATAATGTATTTTTACGTAGTTTAAGGTAGTTTAAAGGTTTGGCCTCATCACTCAGAAAACAAGTTTTTAAATCTAGTACAAACCTATAAAAGATTGAACTTTGGTACATAAAAGAAAAATACCTCTACTAAGAGGCAGCAAAATTCAGAGACGATAAAACATTTAAATCAAAAGGTTCTACTTAATCACAACAATTTCAAATGAGTCCTTACTCTATATGCCAGGCTCTGTTCTAAGAGCTTTCCTTATATTATCTCATTTAACCCCTCCCAACCTTTCCACTTTACAGATGAGTAAATTAAGCAGAGAGAACTTGTCCAAGTTCTGGCAGAATAGGGATTCAAATCCAGAGGCCCTGACTGTATTACAGCACATTTTTTTCCTATCAACTATTTCCATTTCTATTTTCACTAACAGTATTAATTAAACATCTAGGATAACGCAAATAAAGATAAAATAAAAGTCAAAACTACTCAGAGACTTCTGGAATGAGTTAGGTATTCAGCCATTAAATATCCCTCCTTTTCAAAACTGAGAACACTCTTTTGCCATCAGAATCCAAGCAGGACATAGTTATTTGGGACAAAGTATCATACAGAAGCTACCAAAACAACAAAAAAAAACCCTACACTATCATATAAACCAAGATTAGGCAAACCACGGTCTGTGGGCCAAATTCAGCCCTCAGCCTGTTTTCATATAGGCGGCAAGCTAAGAATGATTTTTACATTTTTTAAAGGGTTATAAAAACAAAACAAAGAACCTGCAGCAACAAAACCTAAAATATTTACTATATGGTCCTTTACAGAAAACGTTTGCAGACTCCTGATTTAAGCTACTGAATAAAGGGGTTTCCTCCCCTTTTTTAAAAATAGCTAAATGCAGAAACTGACTTGTAAGACAAACTGTATCTAGGAAGATAAAATGAGTGGATTCCCTTAGCTCCAAACCAGAAGACAAAACCTCTGAAGCACACCCCCCAAAAAAGGGCAAAAATAAGTAGTTCCCTTCTCACCAGGAGGTGGCAGTAGATTCTTCCAGAGGCAAGGTTCTGGTTTGCCCATGGGCTCAAGTTTTTTGTGGTGGCTATTAAGAAAAGCAGCTTGACCTCTCCAGAGCTGACTTTCTGGGCCTGACAATCTGCACAAAAAGGAAAGGGGAAAGGAGACTGAACAGGTGACAAGAACTAAGCACATTCTCTTTACTGACCTGTTCACTCCCACTAGAAAAATGATACCATTTCCTAAATGCATCTGGGCTAAGAGTTAGGGGGTAGGAAAGAAGGCAAGTGAAGATGATCAACTTAATCATTTGGTGCTGTTCTTCATTTTTGCTTCTACAATTCTTAAGTTACTACCCTTCAGTTAGTTGAATAAGACAATGGACTCTTGTCTCCACAACTTGAAGCAAGATGCCATTTTAAAGATCAGAAGTTAATAGGAAAAAAATGTGAACTTTAGATATACCTCAGCAGAGCTAAACCAGAATAAGTCAAAACAGGAAATTACAAGTCAGTTGAACACATGCGAAAGTCACAGGTACTGCATGACTGCACAAGCCGGTTGGCCTGACAAGCAATGGCAAACATCCATTAACTAACAGTGCCAGATCGCTCATTCTTCTTTCAAGCCTCTACTACACAACCCAAAAACTTCATTTTTGCCCAGAAACCACTGGACATTTAACCAAAATACATTAGTACAAAACATGCCATGTCATGGAGCTCCTTGCTATTCATGATGACTCGGCGGTTGCTGCAAAACAGAGGGGTGACCGCCTAGGATAGTTGACAGCAACCAGGTAGTCTACAAGTTCACAAAAGTTCCAGTAAGGATTAAAGAAAGTCCTTATTTTAAGATTAAAAAAAAAAAATCCTTAAAGTATTCTTTTGTATATTCCTGGATACTTTTCTTTGGTAGTATCTGCCAATATTAATACCTTCAGTGTTGATTAAGAAACCCCCAAACACCTTTGATCCAATTCAAAAGCTACAAATGTACTTTCTTTTTAAATTAAATGGGTGGGGCAAAAAGCTGAAAGTACTTTAGATAGGGGGAAATGAAACTATCATGCTTTAAAACAAAACCACACAGTCTGAAATCATACCAGCTCTAAGACAAATTGGATCATAGGTGTTACGTTGTTAAGGCATCATCTCCCCCAAATTAGATTTTTATCTAAGTACATTTTAAAAATAAGGTGTGATTTTTGGCTTTTGCCACTCAGAATATATGAGCTCCTTTCTAAACTCTGCCCAGACCATCCAATGATCTGTATTTACAAATTTCTTTTATTTTATGTAGTAACTTTCTTTTGAGGAGATCTAGAAAGCACTCAAAGACATTTATCTTCAGGAAAAACAGAAAGCATGTGTGTTTAACTTCACTCAACCGAAGGATTAGGTTAAATGGCCAGGCGTGTGACCTGAATTCTAATCTTAAATCTGCCTGCAAGTACCCCTGCTCCTCACAAAGGAATCTGAAAACCAAGCTCTTTTTGGTACATATCTGGGGGAAAACCGGTGGGAGGTAAAAGTAAGGCCAAGACCTGTAACCGTAAGTAGAGAGCTACCTAGTATTATAAACCACAATTTTTACTATTAAGAAATTTCTCTGAAATCTTTTAAAATTCTGTTTTTAATGATACAATTTAACACCAGCACCAAACACGTTAAAGTGTTCAATATTCATCATCATCCAGAACAAGCAATCTAGGAAGTCGACCCTTAACAGTAAGCTACATGTTATCAGACCCTTTTGCTATACCTTTGTGTTTTTTATAAGTTTAAGACCCACACTTACTCCTACCTTAGTATCCCTGAAAAGTGTTATAAGTGACGTTTATTAGAATATTCTTAACGTATTCCTACTCAATCCCCATAACAAGTAAAATTTTAAAAACAGAGTTGTCTCAGAATCAAATGTCTCAGTTACAATTAGGATAAACCCCTTTTCATAATTTCAAACACCCACGAGTGCACAGAGTGCTTAGATTATAAGACCACCAACATCCCTGGAATGTCAAAAGTACCTAAACTTCTAGAATACGCCCCGTAACATTAAAATAGTTTGTGCGTGAGATCAGAACTGGAGTCCCGGTCAGCTGTGCAGAATGGCCAATTCCAGCTTCCAAAATAAAAGGCGGGGGGGGGGTGGCGGGGGGGGGAAATTGGACAAAAGTGGGGAGGAAAGAGTCTCGCGACGGAAAAGAGACGTAAGTGTGGAGAGGGACTTTCAAAATGCCCCAGTGCCACTAACTATAAGCCGGTTAAGAAACAAACAAACAAAACAAAATCGAAGCCAGTCCTCTCAGATCGGGGAGGGACACCGGGAGATGGAGAATTAATTAATCGCGTTGTAAGTTATTTCACTTTCCGCGCTAACAGCGCCCCCGACAACCCCCGGGTGCCCCGGAGGCAGATTCCTCCGGGCAGCCCCCTCCCCACACACGCTAAGACGCGGGAGGCTAGCAAACAGCAGGCGTAGGGGCCTCCAGCCACATCTTTTTCCTTCTCCCTCGAGAGAACGTGAGTAATACCCCCAAACCCCCAATCCCCGCCAAAAAACGGAAAAATTCTAGGCCCAGCGTGGCCTAGGACTTCTGTTCCCGCCCTGCGCTGGTCGGGGGAAAGCCCCAGGCGGAGAGGGCTGGGGAGAGGCGGCCGAACCACACGTGTGCGCCGCAGGATTGGCCCGTCTCGGCCCACTTCCCGTCGCCGCCCCAGCGGCCAGAGCTCCCGCCGCCTCGCTCGGGCCTCCGCTCAGGCCCTCCCGTCCGCTCCACGTGGGGCGCCGGGGCCCCTCGCCGCCCGTCCACTCCCGCCCAGTTCCCGACCCGCTAGGCCCCCACGGCGCCGGGGTCCCGTACCTGGTGCTGTTGTCGCCCCTGCTGGTAAGGTTTAATTGGCCCCTGGTGGCAACGCCGAGTCCGGATCTTGCCGCCACCGCCCCCTCCTATGCCTCCAGCTCCCGAGGCCATGGCGTGAGCCTCCGCGGCTTCCCCCTCCGGGGCGGGAGAGGCAGAGACGGCCTTAGAGCCCCCCCCGCCCGGCCCCAGCCCAAAAGTACGCACGCGCTGCCCACACAGCGGGGCACAGGCACACCAGGAATCGCGGGGCTGCGAGCAGGAGCGGAGAGAGAACGCGCGCTGGCGGCAGGGAAGGGGGTGGCGGCGACAGAGGCCGAGTAGCTGGCTCCGGTCCGGCAGCCTCCCGCGGACCCCAGCCTCTGTGTATGTCACCGTCTCTGTGTAGATTCCCCCGCAGAGGACAGTGCGGGCGGCTCCGGGCGCTGCTTAGGCCTAACTCAACCGCCGGCTGCTGGAGATTCTTCTTCCGTCGCCCTAGCCGTAGCTGCCGCAGTTGAAGCCGCCGGCGCCGCCCGCCTACCCCTCCCCTTTGCGCACAGCGCCCGCCCAGCCGTCGTCGTCTTCCCTGCAGTCGCCGTTGTTGCGTCTATTGCCGCTGCTAAGGCCGCCGCTGCAGTCGTGAGCCAGAAGGTCGTCACTTGTTAGCGCCCGACGAGTTTGCATAATCACGCTGCGACCGGGTGATAGGCAAGGAGGAAGGAAGGGCGGGTCGAGCCCGCGCTCTCGGCTGCGCGGGCCTCTGGGAAACGTAGTTCCGCAGAAGAAGACGAATTCTCAGGACGCGGAAGATGGGCGGTTCGCCGCAGAGGCACAAAGCCAGGGGTTCCGTTCGCTTTATTGCTCTTCACTGCAAACGTAGACTTCGAAAGAGGCGTTTAGCACAAAAAGAGTAACCTCCTTCCCAGTCTCCTTCTCCCCGTGGTTGGTAAAGCGGGCAGAAAGTGAGCAGATCGTAAAATCACAGACAGAAGCTAACAATACCTTATAAAAAGAAAAAAACTGGTTGAAAAGACAATGTCCATGATCTTTAAGCCTAAAGCAGAAATAGAAAATACATAGTTTCGTTAATGTTCCATTAACATATAAGGGCTTTGTTGTCAAAACACACAAGTGCTGGAATTCTCACTCCACCACTCTCTAGTTTGACCTTGGATAAGTCAAAACCTTCCTCCCCCCTATAAAACGGGAACTTTAAAATCCGCCTCATAGAGCTGTTGTGATCATCCAAATGGAGCACTTATTATATTTCCTGGTATACAGGAAATGCAATAAATGATTACCTACAGCAGTCAGCTCACATTAGAGGTGAGTGGTATATTACCAGTAATAAAAATATACATATATTTGCCCCAAATAGAAGGCATTATATTTAGGAAAGTGAATAAGCGAGCTAGGCTCAGAGACTGCATCCACAAAGTAGAGAGATTGTAAGAGCTGACTGTTAGAAAGATCTTGGTGATCACGTGGTCCAGCCCTCATTCAACGGACAAGACAGGGGTCCAGAGAATTCAGGTGGCATACTGGAGGACACTAAGCTGCACAGTAAAAGCCAGGACTATAACCCAGCTTTTCTATAAGAGTTCAAACAAGTAACCAAATGATTAGGGAGAAAATCTACTGTGAAGAAACATAGGCTTAATGTTCCATTTGAGACAATTGGTTTTAAAGCTTATAAATAACTTCGGAGTCAAACAGACTTAATTTAAAATCTATCACTTACTAGCTGTGTAGCCTTGGGGAAGTTACTGATCCTCTTTCTAAGCTTCAGTTTCCCCATCTGCAAATAGAATGAATATTAACCTCAACAGGCTGGTGGTTCTGATGAAAGGATTTATGTATCTCTGTATAGTTCATAATAAATGCTTAGATACAAAGCATCTAATATCATCCAGTTATCAGATACAAATAACTAACTTCAAGACTTTTATACCATCTCTACCACCAAACTTCACTCCAATATTCCAATCACTATATAAATCACATAAGTCAAAAGGTGAAGCCAGGGCTTCCGGGGTGGCGCAGTGGTTGAGAGTCCGCCTGCCGATGCAGGGGACACGGGTTCGTGCCACGGTCCGGGAAGATCCCACATGCCACGGAGCGGCTGGGCCCGAGAGCCATGGCCGCTGAGCCTGCGCGTCCAGAGCCTGTGCGCCGCAACGGGAGAGGCCACAACAGTGACAGGCCCGCGTACCGCAAAAAAAAAAAAAAAAAAAAAAAAGGTGAAGCCAAACTTACAGTACCTTGGAATTTGTAGTACCTTCCAGCACCTAAGGAATCATGCCGTATAAGGCATAGGTTTACAGAACAAATGGCACCTCTGACCATAACCACCAAGACTATAAAAAGTTCCCAAATAGGATAGACAAAATTAATTACCTCCTTTTGTGCTTCAGTGTCCTAGCTTCATGCCCCCTTCCACCACTAACTCCCCACTAGACTCTCCAGGTATACAAGCTCTTCCCCCTGAAGCACTTCATCCTTCTTCAATACAGTTGTCTTTCATGATTCTTAGCTAGGTATGTGACAAGCAGAGTAAGGTAATTCCTAATAAGCCAATTCCCAGGAAAGATCTGTACCTGAATCTCTAATTACACTTCATATATAGGAGACTGAACTGTAGCCACATACCATTTGCCCTTTTCACCCTACCAAACTCAAAATTTCCAGCACAGGAGAATAAACTGTGGCTCAAAAATCATTCCTTTCTTGGGGGCTGTTATTTGGTGTATGAGACAGCATTCATATCCGAGCTCTGAAAGGAAAGGACATGTGAAAGAGCTGGGCCACACTCAGATAAAACTTCAGAATAGAAGATTAGTAGGATTCAGGGAGATAAGGAAAAATCCACATCCTCCTTTAGCCTTGATCTCAGTTGTTTAACTCATTTTATGATTATTTCTTTGAAGTAAAATAAATGTGAGGGAACAATAATACTTGAGTCCCACATTCAGGTAACTAAGTTATTGGAAACTTTACCAATCTTGACAGCAGAGAAGGAATAAGAAGCAAGAAGAAATCTGCATCCTAAACTTTCCACTGACTAATTTTACCCTGAAATAGTATCAGCCTCGCTATGGGATGAAATAACTTCTTGTACATAGTTTGAGATTCTAAAATAATATGGTGTCTGTGCTAAAATTCAGTTTGGAGTTACAAATCACCAAATCTAGAATTCTTCACATACTTTTTGGTACAGAACTCATTGTTCAGTTAGGAATTACTAGTAGTTGAATGGGTTATAATAAGTTATTCTGATTATAAAACTTAATCTGCCACCTTCAAACATACAAATAATTACTGAATATTTCTCTAAGAGATACTATATATAAGTTGGGAAAAATATCAAATGGCATGGAATAATAATATGTCTTCTTGAAATCCTTCCAGCCATATTAGGAGTTGTTTTGGGGGAAGGGAATAATATGTATTATTTAGTACACGTAAGAAAGCAATTTCTATAAATGATACAATTTAAACCTATGATATTCTGTAGTTCACAGAATTGGAAGCTATCACCTGCAGATCTTCTATTATAAAATGGTTATCTTCTTTATTCATCCTTTATTCATTATTTCTATTCCCATCAGTCTTTAGGTCTAGACAAAATTGAAATAACTCTGAGACGTGATCTTGTGTTTTGGGTTGTTTCACTGGGAGTATTTTAATAGAAACTAATTTCTCCCCTAATAGGTTTTAAACACCAAGCTTTTTCTCCTCACTGCTATAATCTGAGCACATAGAAAAGTGTTGACACATAGCAGTAGCTCTACATATACTTTGGCTCATTTGCCCAACATCCAATTACTACCAATGCCAACTGTTTCCATTTTATTGCAATAAATAATACAATGATGAATACAGCTGAACTACTTTATATAACCTTTCCTAGCTCGCATACATTCATTTTCTATACTGCATAACAAATTAATATTTCTCAAATTCATTTATTTATTCACGATACAGCATTCATTAGCATTGTAAACAGATCCCCATGAAAATATTATGCAGGAATTATTATCCTCTTACCTTTGCCATCACTCTGCCATTTTTGTAGCCAATTTAGGAACCTAACTACCACTTAAACATTTTGTTTAAAAAGATTTTTTTTCCAGTTCAGTGGAGAACTCCACACTTTAGAAATCTCTCTCTGTGATAGCCTTCATGTTGACTAAAATGTTGAGATCCTAGTACTGTCTTACTGCATAGTGAGCATAGACATTTGCCAGCTGTATGATATGAGAGCCATTGGAAAGACTAGACTCAAATAGCTGGCTTAGGATCACCTGGGAATTCCAGGACTCCCATCATGGCATGGGGATATGAGGATATGTTGAAGGATGGGAGTGAAGAGTACATCAACAGGTGCATTTGGGTGGAAAGGATATTGTACATCAGACCTCCAAATCACAGAGAGAAGCCATGTTAGCAAAATCAATAGAATTCAATGTATTTGTCTCTATGAGGATAAGGGAAAAAAAGACAGCTATTCATATTCAGATCAAGTGGCAGAAATGGACACAAAACACAGAAGGACAGAAATTCCGTCTCAATAAGTTGAAAAAAAAATTAGACCAACTTCACTTAAACGTGGATCCAGTTTTTTTCAGCCAAAACAGGTGGTGTATTGGAAGAGATCTTAATTTATGAAAAGACTGTTACTACTAAAGTCCCTCCCCACAAAGAAACATCTTTATTTTTTCCCATATAATATGGTATTCATCTGACAATTATAAATTAACAAATAGAGAGGCTTCTGACCTTTCTTTAGAGATAAGGAATATCCACCAATTACAAGTGAAATACAATTTGGTCTACACCCAACCTGGATTGAAAAACAGCCTTTATATCTTCTTCAAAAGGTAAGACAATTCTGGCCAAAGGAGTATTTAGAGATGACAATTATAAGAAGTTAGAAAGGTATGTATTTACCCTACCTACACAAAATGAGGTATCTGCTATGATGTGTATTGAAGCAAATTATTTTATTGAGAGTAGTTTTAGACAGATCTCCTTGATGTTCCAACAGACATTTCTATGTGATAATTATTACCAAGTATTTCATTAGATAGAAAAATAAGGTTAAACTAGTGTTTTTTTTTAAAAAATGTATTATAATGATATAATGAACTTCAATCTCAGCTGGAAAAACTCAAAGTGGGGTTGGGATTCTAGAAAAGTATTGGGGCTTTTGTCTGTATTTTAGGGACAGAGAGGCCACAGCATTGGGAAGATATTTAAAGATGTACATCATTATACTCATTAACTTACTGTGTTCTCTGACTTTTGGGAATAAAGTAATACTTAAGACTAAATGAATTAACTAATATAATCAAATTTTGATTAACTATATATATCACTTAATTCCAACATGCCATATAACATTTTTCTTCTTCCTGACTGCGTATGTCAATATATAGTAGCTTTTGGCATATATGTGTTTATGTACCTTCCATTATAATTGAAGGCACATTTTAAATTCATCAATCCTAAATGGAAATTCAGTTTTACTGAATGAAATAATAACCAAATTCAGGAAGACCAGTCCCATCCTAATATTTAAGACAGTTAATGAATCGACAAAGGTTAAACATATATTAGCCTATAGGCAAAATGTAAACTAGGATAAACATAAACAATTGAGATCAAGGCTAAAGGAGGATATAGATATTTATAAACAATTTACAAACATAATCTAAACATTAACACCTACTATGTGTTGAACCTACTATGTGTTGATTCCTAATCTCAGCATTTAGTATATATGTCAGTGTACAAAACATTAAAACAAGCTCTGTCCACATAGTGCATTATACTTTATCATTTTACTGAATTCTCTTAAAGTTTACTGTATCATGCTCGTATTAACCCCTAGCACGTAACACTAATAATTACTCCCAAATTCTACTTTCTAGATTCTAAACACCTGCTATTGAATTCATCCCATACAATAAATCTAATGGCTTAGTTTATTTTTTTTAATATAATTCCTCAGTTTCATTAGAAAACTGGCCTCATCATTAAGGTTCCAATCTATGTAAAACTATAACGTTTGCAAAATTCAATTTGCTCACAGTGAGACCAAGCATTTTCATTTTTTAAAAGCATTTGTAGAGAATGCTGGAATTTATTAGACCCTAACTTATTAAGACTTCTTTTCAAAAGCATTCTACTAATTAACATGTTAACAACCCTACTGTACACGTCACCCCACCACCACCAGAAAGGTACAACCTACTTAGCTTAAAGGGTGTCTTTTGGCCCCTCGCTACTCAGGGGCTAGCAGCACCAGTCCTTGGGAGCTTGTTAGAATAAAGATCATCCCAGGCCTGCTTAATCAGAATCTGCAGTTCAACAAGATCGCCAGGTGATTCCTATGCACAGGACATCCGAGAAGCACTGTTTTAAGAATTAACCATGCTGTAGAATTCATAAAGCACATCTGAAATGTTAACAGTCTGAAACTAAACATCAGTTATGAAATACACTTGAGCACTTTAAAGAGCACTTTGCTAATTCCCAACTATCCTTCTTTATTTGTACAAATTTTCTTTTAGAATTAATTCACAAGAAACAAAAGACATGGATGGAGAATAAACCATCTCACAATCCCAGAAGCTGTGAGCATAGAGAAATTCTGAAAAGAAATACCAGACTACTTCCTTAGAATTGCTGTGGCTTTTCGCTTTTCCAAACACTCACAAAACCAATGTTAAGGTAGGAACTCTTAAGGGGGAATATTCTTGGTACTGGGTTAGCAACTAATATCTAAAATGTTGGATAAGAAGTCAGGCAACTTGGAGTAAAATCTATAGATTTTTTCACTTTCCTAAACTGTCAGGACACGAATGACGGCAGCTTTCTACTTAACAAATTATAAAAGCAATTAAATAGATTACCTACTAATAGCCTGACCTCCTACGTAGGTGCTATGAAGTCAAGACAAAATTCAGATACAGTATTTTCTCCAAAAATTACTTCTGGAAAAAAATTAAATAGTAATGGATCTTTAGAGTAAAAATTCCTTCCCTGACATTGGTCATCAAAAGTATTCTTTCCACAGCACACCTATAGCTCTTAACTCTTACAATAGGGAAGGCCTAAAAAGTTGTGAAACACAAGAAATGAAAAATCGTTTTTAAAAGGCTCACACATACCTTCCCTCCTATAGGCCAAATATAAACACATTTGTTCATATGAACACTTACACATCAAGACATCAATGTATTGAAGTTAACCAAAGTTTCTGTGAAGAGCAGGCTTAGGAATCCCTGTTCTTTGTTAGTCTCCCATCAACAATTTAAGTAAGAGTTGATGAACCTGCCGCTTATAGCGCATGTAGATTTCTTTTCCCTCTTATTTAACATTTGGTACATTTCACCTTTACCACAATGTGAGCAGAAATGGAATTAAACATTTTAAATTTTCATTAGCTTCTTCTTCCAAAGGAAGCTAGACTATTACCTGAAATGAAATTCTGGATTTAGTACTTTTTTAGTGTCTATTATCGCAGGTAGCAGAGCTGATTGAACAGAGCAACTAACCAAACATAACGGTTAACAAGATGATTTTAAACCCAGTACCTATAACCCACGGCCTGTCTTCAAACTATCTCACCTTGTTTGGGTCCATTATAAGGACAACAGCATATCATGAGTCACCACAAACATGGTTCTTCAAAACCAAAAAACAAAAAGAACTCTACAAATATTCTCCAAAGCAAATATGAGTGAAGTTATACTATTCTACATGTAATATTAAATAGGCAGTGTTGCCAAACAAAGGCAACTCTGCAGACATGGAGCAAAGCCTGTTAAACAGACCACCTCCGGTTAGAGAAAGCTACCTCTGCCCACAAAGGTTTAGATTCAGAATTAAAACATCAAAGCACGCCAAAAGTCTCCGCAGAGGCCCTAACCAAGCAACACACAGCTTCTACCAGCCACGATTAAATCCAAGCCCCAACTTAGATGCTTTAAATTAGTAATAGTTAAACCAGCTCTTTTTCACTTGTGTGGTCATAAAATCTTGCCCCTTCTGTGAGGCAGCAGTAACTCCTAAGCACTTATTGTAAGAAGCACCTGCTTTTAGGCCCATGTCTTTCAGCTGAGGTGCAGAGATCAGTGAATGATCTTAGCTTCGTGCCTGCTCACATTGGAGCATAATCCCTTGTCTCTCAGTGAATGATCTTAGCTTCGTGCCTGCTCACATTGGAGTATAATCCCTTGTCTCTCCCAGATTAGATGGTGCCATGCAGAACGGCAGTTACTCTGCAAACAGGTGGTGAGGACGCAGACCTGCAAAAGGCCACTAGGAGTAGACAGTTAAGAAGGAAAAGCCATTTTTCTCTTTTCACTGCTGGCCCTTGTGACTATGCCTCTCCTTAACTCATCATCTGGGCCTACCCTTTGCAGCTACACTTCCTCAGGTAACAGCCTCTTCCTTTTCTCAAGGTTTGCTTTGAGTTTACAAACAAAAAGGAGCTGACTTTTCCCCTTCATTTGCTCCATCGTTAACTTTAGAACGGGATTTTTTGAAAAGTCTTAAAGACTGAGATGGAGAAAAAAAAAATGCAATAGGTCTTAGAAGCTTTCTGTCCTAAGTTCAAACTAAGGAAAATAAAAGTACAGCGGCCAGTTCTACATCAAGTCGAAACAAGACAAGTAAGATCATTTGTTTAGATTTTTTTCAGCAACTTTCACTGACAACTTCCTACCCATGCCAGCAATATGGAAAAAGAAAGGGGAAATGTTTAAGGGGTGACATAAGAGAGAAGAAGGGAGGGCTGAGGAGAGAAAGGAAGAACAAATTTTAAATTCTGACAAATAGTCACGATGAGCAATTCCTGAAAACTCAGTCAAAAATTCTGCCAGATCCGCAGCCGACCTGAACTCACCTTTGGTGGATTGACCCTTCGTAACTCAGTCTCCTGAGTCTAGACGGGCTCCTTGTTGATCCAAATTCACACGCTGTAAAATAAACGAAGGAGGGATGAGGGGTACTTTGCAGGAATGGTGCTACAGACATGCAGAGTATCACTTACTAACGGCGTAAATAATGAAGGACTAATAAATAATACATTAGAAAGAAAAGACCCTCGTTATTGCCACATCATGGTTTCCTAACATTTTATACCCAGAGTACCAGGTGCAAATTGGATAAATGTTTACTAGATGGCTGAATGCATATTCACAGAGGTTCGTTATTTCAATTTGTAATTTCCCTCAACCACTTTTATGTGATGGAATTATTTTTCTGTGTATTTCAAAAATAGTTTGTTAAAATAATCTTTTATTATTAAAACACTTTTAATCCCCCCTTTCTTTTTAAACACAGTTTACCTTAGATCATGTACTACTTGCTCTGTCAGAGGTAAACAGAAAAAAATCACTTTTATGTAATCGGATGAAGGTAGTGCTTTCCCTCAGGGATTATACCAAAATAGGAACTACAGGAGGAGGATATATCCTTTAAAACCAGACCTTTGGAATACTAGGCAACAAATATTTACTACATTCTTAGCCATATGTTCTGCAGATAGAAACTTGATGACGACATAGGGCCTGCCGTTTAGGGACAAGTAGAAATGGTTATACTTTTACTTTAAGTGTTTTGAATAAATACTTAATGCAGATAAATTTCCTTTTGGAAATATGTATTGCATAAATGGCTGTAAGTTTATATTCTTTAAACAATTCACCTAAACCAGCTTTGTCCCCATACCCTGGGCTCAGTGGAATTGTGATCAGGGTGTTCAACTAAGAAATGAGTTGAGTATGCTATTCCTTTATTTATTTATTTTTAAAAATTAACCATTTAATTAATTAATTAATTTATTTATTTATGGCCACACGGCTTGTGGGATCCCAGTTCCCCAACCAGGGATCGAACCCAGGCCCCCTGCAGTGAAAGCACAGAGTCCTAACTGCTGGACTGCCAAGGAATTCCCTAGCCCTTTGTTTAGATGTAAATAAATTCCTTAGTATGAAAGAACAGGGTAAGAGAAAATACTGTAAAATGTAAACCCTAGACAGAGATACATAGCCCTGAGTTTGCAACGGGACAAATTGTGTCCCCAAGTAACTGCAATATCCAAGTAGGATCTTCCAGAGGAGAGGAAGAGACCAAGGAATATGATTTAAAGTTTCCCACACTCCTATTTAGTAATTAATTGCATGAAATAATAGCACTAAGGGGGGACTTCCCTGGTGGCGCAGTGGTTAAGAATCCGCCTGTCAATGCAGGGGACACCGGTTCAAGCCCTGGTCTGGAAAGATCCCTCATGCCACAGAGCAACTAAGCCCGTGCGCCACAACTACTGAAGCCTGCGAGCCTAGAGCCCGTGCTCCGCAACGATGAGAAGCCCACGCACCACAACGAGAAGTAGCCCCGCTTGCTGCAACTAGAGAAAGCCCGCACGCGGCAGTGAAGGCCCAATGCAGCCAGAAATAAATTTATTTAAAAAAAATAGCACTAAGGGGTATCTACTGTGAGCCATGCACTTCGCTGTGTGCTTTACATGCACTCTTTTTCATTCTTTTTCATCCTTAAAACGTCTTTTAGGGAGTTGTGTAAAAGAGAAGGGTTAAGGAGTTCACTCAAGGTCACACGCTTGGTAGTTGACATGATGGGCTCTGAACTCACATCTGATTTCAAAACCTGTGTTCCTTTCTTTAAGCCAGGCAGCATTCTAGAACTTCCCACAGCCAATGGGCGGGTGCAGGGAGTGGAGTCTGAGATGTTTACGGAAGCTGCTCAGCCCACTGACATTCCGGCCTCTTCTCACTGAGGTTTGTCCAGCTGCTTCTCAGCCAGGGCCTTGGCAGGGTTTCTGGAGTGGAGTAAGGGCTCTGTTAAACAGGTCGGGGACAGTGGGAGATGTCTTATTGGGCCCCCTCACCTGTGAGTTCCCCTCTTCATAGGGTTGCCAGACAACCTAGAAGACACCCAGCTAAATGTGCGTTTCAGAAAAGCAACGAATAATTTTTGAGTATAAGAATGTCCCCAGTTGTGCAAATAATGCACGGGACAACTTCTTTGCTAAATCTGGCCACCCTGCTTCTTGGCACTATCTCAGAATGTCTTGGATTAGAATTAGAGAGAGTTGCATGCATGCTGGAGTAACTTACAACTCTGCCCGTGATCGTTAGCTTAGAATGAAGATATCCTGGCTATTGACCGGAAATGGAGGAAACTCAACTGCAAGCACACCATCCCTACCCCATACCTACCCAGGCTGTTCCGTGCTTTATCATGGGATGCTGCCGTTATTCATTTGATTAGCTTCTAGTGCAGCAGACATGTCTTGACATGAGCAGACATGAGTGTCCATGACTCAGGTATTCAAGAAATGTAAATTCCTATTTCTTTAACTCAACAGAATTTCTGTTCCCAAACCCCATTTTTTAGAGGTAGCAGAAACATAAACGACGTCAAGTCAGGTCTCAGCACCCCGCCTCTTCCTAGAGTCTTTCCTAGGGTGCACGTCACACTGTGGGGAGGGATGTGTTTCTTGATGTTCCCTGTGCCTGCAAATTGTTGCCAAGGCACCTCGCCTTCCTGGCCCTCTGCCCCCTTCAGTCCAGGCCTTTGCATTCCTCCCGGTCCTCCTGGGCTGAGATGCACGGTGTAGCCCTTCCCTCTCCAGGGTCTCCTTGCACTCCAGGCCTCTGCTTTGGGGAGTGAAGCCTGAGGCTTTTTGCCATTGAATCCTACTGTCTCAGGTGGGAAGGGCACGTAGTTCCTCTGGAGGACTCCAGGCACCTGTGTCCTCTCTGTTCCCCTCCCCTCTCTAAATACCCTCTGCCTAGACAATCTTTCTCAATCTTTTTTTAAATCTTTTTCTGGGCATGGCCTCACCCTCCAGCTCTCAAATATTTTTCCTGCGTATCCAATTCCCCTAAGGATCTTAGGTTTTTGGAAGGTTATTCCTTTTCACCCTGGCTTATTCTCCCCACCCTCACCCCCTGCCAGGCAATGAATACGAAACAGTTTTCTTGATAGGGGGAGAGAGAGTAAGGTGAGAATAAAGGAAAGTATCCTAACCAACTGACTTTAAACATCCTCAGGCCCCATCCCTCCCTTTTTTTTTCCCCAATGTCAAAGCTAAAGAATTAGATCCTGGTTAGTTTTAGGCACAAACTTTGCTTTTCCACAGTAGTCCCCAAATCTGGCATCAGCAGCAGATGGGAAGCATTTAAAACATGGATTGTCAGGGCCCCAACCAGGTCTATAGAATCTCTGGGGTTGAATCTAGGAATGCACTTGTCCTCTGGCCTGCTTCTGAGAATGACTCCCCTTTTCTTTCCCACATCTTCGGCCTTCTTTCCCTTTCTTTCTTATCCCTGGAGTGGCAACATCCAGTTAAATGTTCCTTGCACAAAACCAAAATCTAGTGTGGAGTTCCATATCCATCTTTCAAAGGGAAGATAACCTGGAGGGCGAGCGGATGTTCCAGAGTCTCATCTCCTCTTATCTCTTACCCCACTTTTCTCATCCTTCAGTGTCCTGTCCACATTCCAAGAAGAAAATCTCAGTCTAACCCATCAAACAGGAACATCCAACAACATATCTCCATCCTGTGTCAAATGCAAAACTATTTCCCAGAGACCTAAATGCTGCTTGGTTCTTAGGAAGAATCATCAGGAGATCTAAGCATCCCAGTTTTTCAAGGCTTGGGAATACTTCCAGAGGAAAGGCCCAAGCAATTAAGATATATTCCCAACACGCGTAAATTACGAAGTAAGATTCTTAAAAATCGCTTGCATTGATTTGCTTACATTATTGTTAAACACCCTCTTAATTTATTTAGAGAGGTCAGTTCACCTTTTTTAAAAGTGAATATGGGGCTTCCCTGGTGACGCAGTGGTTGAGAGTCCGCCTGCCAGCGGGAACGTGCCCCGGTCCGGGAAGATCCCACATGCCGTGGAGCGGCTGGGCCCGTGAGCCATGGCCACTGGGCCTGCGCGTCCGGAGCCTGTGCTCCGCAACGGGAGAGGCCACAACAGTGAGAGGCCCGCGTACCGCAAAAAAAAAAAAAGTGAATATGGCTAGGTAGGACATGTCAGGCTGGCAAGACCATTGGCCTATTTTATTCTAAAATGAGGTTAGGAGTACTGAGCTAAATTGGGGCTTTTAAAGGATTACGTCCTAGGGAGTGATGAAAATCATTCGCAAGTAATGATTGGAAAGACTCACCCCCCTGGGATGGTAGTTGATATTTATAAAAGTCAGCTATGCTTATTGACTTAACAAAAAGTCATGTATTATTATTATGAATGACATCAGAATACTACTCCATAGTAAGTAACAGGGCAAAGGGCCTGAAAAATTAGGGAGTGGGCAGGCTGAACAGGAGCAGAGAAGTGAATGTAGCCTAAGCAGCTTCCAATAATTCCTTTTTCTTTCTTTCTTTTTTTTTTGCCTGCACCTCGCAGCTTGTGGGATCTAGTTCCCCGACCAGGGTTCAAACCCATGCCCCCTGCATTGGGAGTGCAGAGTCTTAACCACTGGCCTGCCAGGGAAGTCCCTTTTTTTCTTAGGAAAGTAAATTTACACTGAATATCTCACTCCAGGCTTAATTATTGAGAAATATATTTTTCTCTTTGAAGTTGATTAAGCAGTGACAGAGAAAGACAAATATGGTATGATTTCAATTTCAAGCGCAATCTAAAACATAAAACAAATGAAGATAACAAAACAGAAACAGAGTTTTATATAACAGAGAACAAACAGGTGGTTGCCGGAAGGGAGGGAGGCGGGGGGGGGGGGGAGGAAAGAAATAGATGGAGGAGATTAAGAGGGACAAAATTCCAGTTGCAAAATATGTGAGTCCAGGGTATGACATGTACAGTGTGGGGGATATAGTCAATAACTAAGTAATATCTTTGTATGGTGACATATTGTAAGCAGACTTACGGTGGTGACCATTTCGACATGTACAGAAAAAAATCACTATATCGTGTAACAGGAACTAACATAGTATTGTAGGTCAATCATACTTCAAAAACAAATATACATACAAACTCATAGAAAAAGGGATCAGATTGGTGGTCACTAGGGGGTGGGGGAATGGAGGGAGGGGGAATTGGATTAAGGTGGTCAAAGGATACCCTAAACTTCCAGTTATAAGATAAATAAGTCCTAGGGATGTAGTGTACAACATGATAAATATAGATAACATGGCTGTATGTTACATATGAAAGTTAAGAGAGTAAATCCTAAGAGCTGTCATCACACACACACACATTTTTTTTCTATTTCTTTATTTTTGTATCTATATGGGATGATGGATGTTCATTAAACTTATTGTGATAATAATTTCATGAGTATGTAAGTCAAATCATGCTGTACACCTTAAACTTAGACAGTACTGTATATCAATTATAACTCAATAAAATTGGAAGGAAATTGATCAGGAAATACTATAACAGATGCCAACCGTCTACAGAGCACTCCGCTAGATGCTGTAAATAAAGAAAACTAGTTTTCCTGCACAGTGTCCTTTTCTCCTGAAAGGTTGACACAGGCATGGAGTTGAGAACCAAAAAATCAGACTTCACAGGTTGAAACGAATTATAAAGTTCTGCTAAGCCAGTCCCACAACTAACGCATGAGTGACTTTTTCAACTTTGTAAGTATCCATTGTGTTGGGGCTTCATTGTCTACAGAAATGAAGATCCGTGCTTCCTGAGGGGTGGAGAGTGGTCCTGGCAGGTGACAGCTGTTATCTCCGGGACCTGCTCTGGGACTCAGCCTGGATGGACCTAATCCCCGGGGAGACTTCATCAGCGAGTCTTGCCAATAAGTGCTCTCTTGGCCGAAAGCTGATTTTCTCTCAATACTTGTGTTGTTTTATATATTTGTACTTTAGATAATAACCTTGCTCTTTGTGATGGTTTGTCAGATTGTGAAGCATTTTTTTCCATTTGTTACTAATTCGTTCATTTAATAAATTTTTATTGTTACTGTTGTGTTTCATTATAGGAAACTGAAGTCCAGAGTGCTTAGGCTATATACTCAAAGTCACAACCTTGTGACAGCAATAGAACAGACATCTCCTGACTCAAATTCCAGTGAGTTTTACCCTATTTGGGATGTGTTCTTTGTTTTCATTGACAGCATTGGTAAGTTTAGACTATTTACAAGTATCATGGTTATGGATTTACTTAGATTTGCCTTTTTTTTTTTTTTTTTGCAGTACGCGGGCCTCTCACTGCTGCGGCCTCTCCCATTGCGGAGCACAGGCTCCGGACGCGCAGGCTCAGCGGCCATGGCTCACGGGCCCAGCCACTCCGCAGCATGTGGGATCCTCCCGGACCGGGGCACGAACCCGTGTCCCCTGCATCGGCAGGCGGACCGTCAACCGCTGCGCCACCAGGGAAGCCCTAGATTGGCTTTTATCTTCTTATTTTGTTCATTCTGTCCACCCTGTTTTTTGTTTTTTTTTTTGGCCGTGCCTCGCAGCCTACAGGATCTTAGTTCCCCGACCAGGGATCGAACACATTCCCCCTGCAGTGGAAGCGTGGAGTCTTAACCACTGGACTGCCAGGGAAGTCCTACCCTGTTTTTTTCTATGTTGCCTTCCCCTTCCTTTCTTGCCTACTAATGGTTAATGGTTTTGTTGTCCCTGCCTTTCCTCCCTTTCTGTTGGTTATGAAGCTGTAACACTTCCTTTCTTCCTTCCTTCCATTTTAACACGAATCATCTGAAATTGATCAGCCTCTCTCCTCTTCCAGAACGACACTATAGAATGCTTTCTAGTCCAATCCCTCATCCTCTCAACTGGACCATATTTTTGTCCCACGTCATTTTCACACTTACACACAAGTTTTGTTCTGTTGATGCTTGTTTAGATTTAACCATATATCGACTGATTTCTTTGCTCACCACTCTTTCTTGGCTTGTATTCCTTCCATCTGCATTTAGTTTTCTTCTTCTTGAAGTACTTCTTTTAATAGTCTTTTAGTGGGATAGGTGGTAAAGTCTTTGTCTCTGCCTAAAATGTTATTTGCCCTCATTCTTGAATTATTAACAAACCAGAAACTGAAGTACAGATTGACTTTCTCTCAGAATTTTGGAACTATTCCATTGGCCTCTTGATGGGAGAGCATGAGTCTTGGAGATACAGATAAGCATGGTTCGGATAGATGTTAAACATAGTACAGGGATCCTGGAGCAAGGGTATGACCAGTGAGAAGTAGACCTGGAAAGGTGCTTGGAGTGAGGTCAGCAGGATTAACCTGGTTCAATAGAAAGAGGGGGGCTTTGGCATCAAACAGACGTCAGGCCTGGAGCTGCCTTCCATCTGCTGTCTGACCTCGAGCGATTTTAAACTAGAATAAGTTTGTCACTTCAAGTTTTTTTTAAGTTGTTGGTTTTTTATTTTTTGAAGAATGATCCAACCTATCCCTTTACAGAATCCATATCACGGATGCCCCAACCTTTAGTTAAGGGCTATATTTCATTTCCTTAGAGGCTGGAGATCCCCAAATGAAGGCAGTATGGACAGCAGAGTCTCTCTCTGAGCTAGGAGAAAGGAGGAATGCCTCTGCCTGCAGCTTTCCCTTCTCTGCTGGAAATCCAAAGAAACTAAGAGTCAAGCGTAACAGCTGCAACCACTATACAGTTCTTCTGAACAGGATTTTGAGACTGACAGACCGATTATGATCATCTTGCTGGATTTGAAGCTCAGCTCCATCATTTTCTGGCCCTTATGATCTTGACAATCCTTAAACTAAGACTGTGCTTTTTCATCTACAAAGAGGGGGTAATGACAGTATCTACCTCACAGCGTTGTTGAAATGATTTCAGGAGACAGTGCATACGAAATCCTTTACACCCAATGATGCAATGGGGTATTTGTCAATATTAAACAGATGTATCATTTTGCCTACAAATCATGTTACTCTCTGTGTCAGTTCCACATCTTCCGTCACAGAGTGGTGGGTACTATCTTGAGCACAGCTTAGCTTTCAGACCTCACCTAGGTAACACGTAACCTTGAGAGCCATGTTTTGTTGAATGAGAAAAGGGTTGTTTTGATTCCAAGAGCCTTCCTTTACATATTCAAGCAAAGTTTGGAAGTCTGAGCATTTTGTTAAGAGTCAGAGTATAGAGAGACCGGCTCTACGGTATAAAGGTGGTTCCTGTGAGACAGGAAGGGAAGGAGAAAGATGGAATCAAGAAAGGGGATGAGGGCTTCCCTGGTGGCACAGTGGTTCAGAGTCCGCCTGCCGATGCAGGGGACGCGGGTTCGTGTCCCGGTCCGGGAAGATCCCACATGCCGCGGAGCGGCTGGGCCCGTGAGCCATGGCCGTTGAGCCTGCGCGTCTGGAGACTGTGCCCCGCAACGGGAGAGGCCACAGCAGTGAGAGGCCCGTGTACCGCAAAAAAAAAAAAAAAAGAAAGGGGATGAGAGAAGAGATAGAGACATTCAGAGGTTGAGACCATGGTGGGGATGCTTCCTGGTCTGTAAGAGGAGACCTAGTCCACCATGTCTTTGGGATAAGATGTTGGGAAAACCATTAGAAGCTAAGACAGCTTGACAGGGAATTTGAGACTGCCTAGGCTGAGGTCTGCTTCTCCCTGTCGGCATCCTCCCAGCCTTGCTTTGGTGGGATGGAGGGAAGGGATGGGCTCCAGAAAGCATCCACCTTGTCCCTCTTGTGGCACGGATAAGTTCTTGAGAGACACCATGAATGATGCAGAAGAATTAACAGCTGAGAATTAAGTCACCGTGACTGTCCAGGGTTTGCCACGCATGGGCACTCCTGTACGGAATGCCACGGCAGGGGCTGCACTGCAGACAGCCCAGATCTGCGGCAGGACGAGCTGAGCCTCACAAGTACCAGTGAGAGGCCAGCAGGGAAAGATGGTCAGCAGAGGACGCTTGCCAGGTTTGCTGGGAGCAACTGTCCTCAAAAAGTTTCTCAGAGGACAGATCATCACTGACATCAGTGGTGGATGAAGACAGAAGTCTGTGCCCAAAAATGAGATAAGAAAAGCTACTCAACCGGGGTCAGCAGGAGGCAGCAGAGGGCAACAGATTACGGGCACCTCTCCTGGCTGACGGGGACAACTAAAGGTGCCTTCTAGACCCATCCTGGGAGGCGAGGAGGAAGAGAAAGGGGAAGAGCGCCCCAACGCTGAGTTTGAGTTGACTGAATATTTACCTGAGTCTAATTCTTTTAAAATTTATTTTTATTTATTTATATTTATATTTATTCTTTGCGGTACGCGGGCCTCTCACTGTTATGGCCTCTCCCGTTGCAGAGCACAGGCTCCGGATGCGCAGCCTCAGCGGCCATGGCTCATGGGCCCAGCTGCTCCGCGGCATGTGGGATCTTCCCAGACCGGGGCACGAACCTGTGTCCCCTGCATCGGCAGGCAGACTCTCAACCACTGCGCCACCAGGGAAGCCCATATTTATTTTATTTTTGGCTGTGTTGGATCTTCGTTGCTGTGCGCTGGCTTTTCTCTAGTTGCGGCGAGCAGGGGCTACTCTTCGTTGCAGTGCACGGGCTTCTCATTGTGGTGGCTTCTCTTGTTGCAGAGCACGGGCTCTAGGCGCGCTGGCTTCAGTAGTTGTGGCGTGCTGGCTTCAGTAGTTGTGGCACGCTGGCTTCAGTAGTTGTGGCGCGCTGGCTTCAGTAGTTGTGGCACGCTGGCTTCAGTAGTTGTGGCGCGCTGGCTTCAGTAGTTGTGGCGCGCTGGCTTCAGTAGTTGTGGCTCGCAGGTTCTAGAGCGCAGGCTCAGTAGTTGTGGTGCATGGGCTTAGCTGCTCCGCAGCATGTGGGATCTTCCTGGACCAGGGCTTGAACCCATGTGCCCAGCATTGGCAGGCGGATTCTCTACCACTGTGCCACCAGGGAAGCCCCCTGAGTCTAATTTTAAACAGGAAGCAACAACCCAGAAATCCTTTTCTACATATCTGTACCATTTTTTGTTCGCCTACTTTTACTTTATTTTTAAACCTGTTTTTCTCTTTTAAACTTTTTGTAAAAATCCCTTTATTTAAAAGTTTTTTCCAGTCATCCTCTTTTGGATTTAGAGTTTTATTTTACACGCTTCAAGAGCCTTGAACCAACCCTTTTGCATATTTCCAAACATTTGGATGTGTATGACATTTTAATAGTAAAATAATCCTTTGTCAGTGTCTTCATTTAAAAAAAAATCCTATATTCATAAACTCTTCTTTTGTTCGCAGTTTTATTTCTAAAGCTAATCATTAATATTGCTTGCCTTAATAAGAAATGACGTGTTTGAATTTCCTAAGATTCATTTTCTATTTTGCGCGAAGCCATCAAATCTATTCATTGTACCTCTAATGAAGCAAATCTGAAAAGAATCAAATGTGAAAATATAACTATAAATAGAAGCGTAGTTAATAGTTCCCAATCACTAGCCTCTACCAGAAATATTAGTGCAGAACGATTACTGGCTATAACTCACATATTCAGATAATCCTAGTACTTTCACTTTTTATTCCATGGAAATGTGGCTTTCCTTTTGACCTTACTGTTTGAGTTGGATTTCTACATTCACTCATAGGTTCCAGTTAGCTTTGCTTTGGCCCATGGCCTCAGCCCTATAACTCCTAACAAATTACAGTCGTTTTAAAATATGTCTACAAATTCTTAGATGTTCTCCTTTCAAAAGGAAGAGCCCAATTCCCTCCCCTGCATTCCTGACTCACTTCTAATGAATAGAACATGGTGGAAGTGACAAAGTGTGACGTCTGAGATGAGGTCATACAAGGCTTTGTGGCTTGTGTTTACTCTCCAGAGCCGCTCACCCGGGGGAAGCCAACCATCATGTCATGAGGACACTCAAGCAGCACAGAGAGGTCTGCATGGCGAGGAAGCACCAGCTCACCAGCTGTGTGACGGAACCACCCGAAAAGTGGGTCCTCCCAGCTCCAGTCAAGCCTTCAGATAACTGCGGCTCTGGCTGATATCCTGACTGCAGCCTCATGAGCAGCTGGAGGCAGAACTGCCTAGAACTGTCCACGCCGGAATTCTGGACCTGCAGAAATTGTGAGATAATAAATGTTTACTGTTGCTTTAAGCTGCTGAGTTTAAGGGCAGTTTATTTTGCAATAGGTAACTAATATTAATGCACTGGCTTTCTCACAAATACATACCGCTACACATAAAAGGACCAGGAAATAAACGTTGGTGACTTGGCATTCTCATATCATCATTAAGACACCCCTGGATGCCAGTGGTACTGAGGTTAGATCTTAAATCATCATTCTCGGTGAATTGCTCTTTTCTTGGCTTTTGCTGTGACTAAGTATTTTAACTCTGGTGTTTCTAAGTAGCTTGTTTCTAAGTGGCTTATCTGTGGTTGGTATATATGCTTGGTAAAGATTATGCTGATTCAACAAGTGGACTACTCAATTACATGAAGGTGTGGCACACGCTAGACTAGGAAAAGACAAACGATAACAAAGAAACCTAAGAACATCTCTATATGATTTGGTTCAGGCAGATAAAGTTGTTATAAACACCAGTGTCTTCTGGTTTTAAAATGTAAATAGTTACCAGCGTTTTAGGTATCGTGAAAGGGTCAAGTTGGTTTGTACTACTCTTCCCCAAACCAAACTGGACCCCTTTCTGAGGTGATCTTCTTTCACAGACTCCAATTCTGACTTACCTTTTTCTTTGTGAAACATTCATTGTTCTATTAATCAGCCTCTCAATGTCTTCATAAATAGGGTCCCACAAAGATTCCAGAGTTCCTTTCCCAGGGACACAATCTGGCAACGAGAAACCTACAATAATCAGCTCAAAGATGGCGGCCGTTGCCAACTGGGCTCAGATTACAGTGACTGAGGCACTCCAGGCATCTTCTCGAGCTACAGTCTTCTAACGGAACGCAAAGATACAGGCACCCCGCACAAAGGAGAGAATAACTTGTTTTTCCAAAAATACACAGCGGTGTGTGTGTGTCCCAGAACCTCCGAAAGATGAAGACTGAGTTTTATTTCAACTTAAATTAACTCACAGTGTCCGAGAAAAAAAAAAAAGACCATTAAGTGGCCCTCAAATCTACAATTATCTTTCCCCTCAGCTCAGGGGATTAGAAACAAATGACAAGCAGGTTAAATAGAAGACTCTGGGATTTTTCCACTCCTGTCAGCTCCAGTTCATAATGTATTAAAGGGGAGAACTTGTCTCCTGGCATTCTCAAGGAGTCTTCCATATTCCAGGTTCCCCCGCCAGCAGGATGCTGTCCACCCCCAGATGTCTGGGCATGAGAACAGACTGCCTTTCCCCCAGGTTAGGAGAAAACCTGAGACAAACTGCTACGAATTACAGACTGACTTCCTGTTGCTGTTTTCTAATTTAGGAGGTAGGCGCAATATTACAGAAAGACACCTGTCCTACTGTTAGTGTAGTAAGTTCAAGGCTGAAAACAAAAATCTCTCTACGTGGTTGTGTACTGGTAGCATCCTTTTCTATTGTTAGCTCTTGGTCTAGAAAAGAAAGCAAGAACTCTTATTCAATTACATCTTCTTTCAAGACTTTTCAAATTTACATGACCGGAAAGCTTTACTTTTTAAAGATTAATCATGTAACTAGTTATCTTTTTTCTCTCCAACATAGTTCTAAAGCTTGAATATTGTAACTTTCAAAATAAGTATTGGCTAGAGAAGGATTTTTGGAAGATCGTATCTGGCCCTTACCTACCCTGAAGGTATTTTTTATGAACAGTTTTTCTTCCCATAAGTTGGTACCCTAGAAACGCACGGCTAAATTTTTGCTATGATAAACTGTGTGTCCAAATAATGATAAACAAATGTGATGACAGCAGTAATACCGTACTTTGGAAATTAACTGGTAAACACACACCTATATTTAACTATCCAGTATGTTCTAAAACCAGTGTGCTCTCCCATAGTCAATGACAAATGACAATGCCCATGACCAAATACCACTGATCTCATACTAGTAAAGGGAATGACAATTTGCTCGTTTTGTCTTAAACTGTATTTGTGGTTGTCATGATTTATTTAAACATTATATAGCTGCTTTCCTGCCCCAACTCCCATT
Organism: Delphinapterus leucas; assembly: GCF_059928025.1. Classification (NCBI taxonomy): domain Eukaryota; kingdom Metazoa; phylum Chordata; class Mammalia; order Artiodactyla; family Monodontidae; genus Delphinapterus; species Delphinapterus leucas. Next base: position 13,693,462 of record NC_143138.1, read on the forward strand.
CCATAAAATTCAAATGATTTGGGTTTTTCCTCCACCTACTTTTTCCTGGGAGTCTATGTAAGTCACTCTCTTTCGAGAACAGGCTAGACCTAGTTCCTGACCACATCAGAAAGGCTCTTGTGAATCTTTTCTGAAAAGATTCTGGAAAACCATTTTTAGATAACTCTTTCACATTAAGCTACCCTGAGCCACTGTTTCCAGGGTGGCAGGCCCTGCTGCTTCCTCTAAAGAAGTGCTTGATTGTCATGACCACGTGTAAACCACCTCGGCCTGTCTGCTGCAGGTGCTCCCCGCTAATGTCAGTCAGTCTGGACTTGGGACACTCACCACCGCCTTCCGCTCTCTGAAGGCGCCTGGTCCTCCCTTAAGAGGCCTATCCCTCCGTGACGCGTCACCAGACAGAACACCAGGAGACACTGATGGAAGCGTGGGCTGAATCCTAGCTCTGCCGCCTGCTGCCTCTCACCAACCTCTCCACCTTCGTTTTCCTTTCGTCCAACACTTAATAACAACAGAACCTATGGCATCCGCTGCTGTGAGGATTAAGCGAGATCTATATCAAAAGTTGGGAACAGTGCCTAGTACACAGTAAACCCTCAGTGAATGTTTGCTGTTACTATTATTGTTTAAGCTACAGGGACACGCATACAAACAAATATGGAAAACTGATCCGAAACTAGTGGCAGAGTAATTAAAGACAAACAACAGATGTTTTAAAATCGGAATTAGACAGTCTGTATTCTAAAACACACACACACAATCTGTACCAATTAAATACAATAAAGTTGAAAGGGACATAAATTACAGTTTTTCTTTTTTTTAAACAGACAATAGTAAAATACTACAGTCAGCTCACTATACACAAAAAATCACAAACAGCAGCTTTGCATTAAAATCTCCAATATCTTACTCATTTACTGATGCTAAGAACTTAAAGGGAAAAGGTACAGCAGGCTGTACACACTCTCTCGCTCCCACGACACATTTATTGCTGTACATCCGGACCAACTGTACAGGCATCTACACAATAGGTACAGAAAGTACTTTTGTAAAAACTTCCACACACATAATCCTTCAGCATCTCCATCGGTAACAGAATTTTACAAATGAAGACACGGACAGCAGGGTCATCTGTATTCAATCATCTCCTGCGAACACGGTGATGTGGGCACCTGTGAACTTTACAGCTCATTTCATCTCTTCAGCGTTTTCCAAAATTGAAGTAAAACAACAATGGCAAAACCACACCACAACAAAACCTACCAACCCCAAACAAAACCACAAAGAGACGAAAATCAACACCCCCTCCCCGCAACCCAACTCTTGGTTTGTCCCTGTGTTTTCTTACAGTAATACTGCTCTCTGCATCCCACCTGCCTGGATGGCCTGGACCAAGGGACCAGAAACGCTGGGGTCAGAGGCCCAGTCACTGTCAACGGTTCCAGTTCCACGGCAAGTCAGCAGGCGGCGGGCCAGGTGGAAGACCAAAGAACGGAGCTGTGAGATTTTTCGGTGTGCTTACGAAACAGGACAGAGAACGGCAGCACGTGGCCTGGGAGCCAAGGGGCGTATGGCACCGAACTTGCAGTTAAACACGTATGTACACATAAAACAAGAGTGGACAGCAAAAACATTCAGTCTTATGTAAGTTCTTTGGTTATAAAGAACGGCATTCTGTAACCTTTGCTGCAAAGAGGGATTTACAACCTCATTCTTAGGCAACACAATCTTTTTCATCTGCTCCTGTTCTGAGAGATCGCCCAAGCTGCTTTGGAACGAAGTCCAGTACCTTGCGATTTTCTACAAACCACTTTTCTCCCCCTTTTAGTGTGCAGACTTGTCTGTCTCCAGACATACTATAGATACCATTTCATATACATAACATATACTATTTATAAAAAAAATCAGAGCATTGACTCCAGATTCTACAGTAAGAACTGATTAAAATTGTACAAGAATAAAGTTTGTTTGAATCTGTGGAGGTTTCTACACAGTGTGGGTGTGTAGTGGGTGCACACAAAAATACTGCCACTTCATTAAGCCAGGATTTTCGGTTCTCTGGAAGAAAGCAGAGGCTGCCGATTCAGCCGAGTGACAAAGCGCGGCTTCTGCCGGCTCGGGAGGGGAAAGGAGGTGGCTCCCGAAGCTACGGCTTCTCTGCGCTGGTGTGAGGTCCGGCTGGGCCGCAGCACGTTTTAAAGATGGGCTGGTGCTCTGGCTTGCTGCCTCTCACGGAGCGGTCGTGCTCCCCTGGAACACAGAGGCTGGTGAGTGCAGGCTCCTGTCCCCGCCCTCCCCACCCACGGAGACCATCCCCCACGAGGGGCTCTTCCTAGAGGGCCCTGCAGGATCTGGCTGACTGCGGGATCCAGTTCTAGAATGTACTCTACGCAAGGGACGAACCTAGCTCCAAGGCTGAAGATTCTAAGGAAAGTAATGACAGACAGCAAGACCTAAAGTTAAAGTAAAAAAAAAATGTTATTGCTGGGTCTACACTCTAAGTCATACCAGGGTGAGAACAAAAGTCAAACCTGAGTGCTTAAAAAGTGCTCAGACTTTTAACACTGTCAAAACAAATTAAAACCAAGATAACAAAACTACTAAAGCAATTTTTAAAAAAAGAAAAAACCCACCATAGTCCCACATTACCCTGATACAACAAATGTTTTTTGTAAACTCCACTTTTAAACCAAGACCTTTGGCAGGGACACACTATTCTATTCTGGAACCTTTCGAAAGCAAAAATCAGGTAGTGTTCCTGTTACTGGGTTCTAAATAATCCAGGCAACGAAACAAGGCGGGGGTGAGGGGGAGTTTGCTGCCCCTCTTCTCCCTTCTGCGGGCCAGGCCGTGCTTCTAACAGGGAAGCCCTCAGACACCCTACCCTGTATCCCTTCAGCAGAGGGGTTTGTGAAAACCTTATCCCCACACCACCCCTCGCCCCGCTCCAACGGGGACTGAAGCAAAACCTTAGGTGTGCAGGGCAGCGACTCCTGGGAATTTGTATTTTTAAGAGGCATCTTCTCCCAACACCCCCCAGTGGGTCTATTGCACATTTAGGTTTGAGAAGCACTGTTCCAGGGTGAAGAATTAACCCCTGGACCACATTCTTCCTGGACTTCTTGGAAGGACTAAAAAGCTCATGTAGGCCAGCAAAGCAGATTCTGCTTAAGATCAGTGTAAAGGAAGCTGAAGACTTTTAAACAAATGACTGTTTAGCTTGCAAGAACAGTAATGAGTAACTTTATTTTATTCTTATGTTGGGGAAAGAAGTCTTTTCTGAGTTGTAAGAGACCCCACTATTTGTTTTTTGCAGTTTATTTGTGAATATGCTGTATAAATGACTACACACTGAAATTTTAAGGGCTAGTATGGAAGACTTGGGGGAAGAAGCCAGCAAACTGGGATGATAACTTCCTCAGCAAAACAGGGAGGGAGACGCAAGAGGGAAGAGATATGGGAACATATGTATAACTGATTCACTTTGTTATAAAGCAGAAACTAACACACCATTGTAAAGCAATTATACTCCAATAAAGATGTTAAAAACAAAACAAAACAAAACCAGAGAGACAGACGGCACTCTGATTATCTGCTCCTTCACTGAGCTGCTTTCTAATTCTATCAGCTCTTTGTTTTGCTAAGACTGGCACTCCCATACTCGTTACACAGCTATGGCTGGGGTGTGGGATCAAAACAGTGACACTGAATGGGAAGAGATGGTGGTACTCTTAATTATATAATTCACTATTTTCCTTAGGAATATTAGCAAAAACCCATTTTGTTCCAATACGAAAATTAAACACTGTAATAAACCAACCTGGGTAACTTCCAAAGCCCACACTTAAATTGCTCAGGGAATTCACCTATGCTTCCCCAAAGCATTTTTTATCCTATGGGCACCAAATGGATGTATTTTATCAAATCTGCAATGCATCTCTCCCTCACCACCACCCTGTGCTTTTTAACATCTCTGAAACTGCTGATATGATATAGTTTAATTGGAAGTATTTGCTTTAATGATACATAAAATAATAGCATATCTAATAATCAAAGAAATCACAGATGTGATGAAATATGGTAGATGCTACCAGGATACCTTGGGAGAGCCCGTAATTAAACATCTCGGGGAGTGAACACGAGATTGACTGATCCTTAACGAGGTGAACACTTAATTCAACATGAACCCATATGCTGGTCCTACATATGTCATAACCCCACTCGGAAACTATGAAAGCAGACTTGCTCCGCCATAGCCAGCCAGCTGGGCAGCATGTGAACTTGGTCCCCAAGTGGGCCCATTGTCCCTGTCAGAAGCATCTGAATGAATCTCTCCTACTAAGTCACTGTGATGAAGGGCCTCTGGCGGTTGGGGCACAATTAGGTGCGCTCATTGACAGCACAGGACCCGAAAGACTGCCCCTGGAATTTATCACCTGGTCACTCTTTGCTGAGGAACACAGCTGGCCAGGGTCCTGTGGCCCATCTGAGACACTCTTACTGTCCATTGTATTTGGTAGGTTCCTCCTACTCGAAAGTTCTCCAGCAGAAGGATCTGTCAAACCATCAAAATCTCTCCCATCTGACACACCCATAAACTCTGTGAAAGAATGGTCCTCGAGGATGTTTGTGGTGTGTTCTATGGTCACCTCCCTGGGGCAGAATTCCCTGGCCGGCGGGCCATTTTTGCTGGAGCAGGCATCTTGTTCTGAACATGAGCTGGTCCTACAGCAGGTTTTGGAGTTTTTCTCAGGGATGCTTTGGGATGATGGGCTCCCTTTGGCTAAGGCACTGTTTTCCTTGAGTGGCACCATAGTTATCTTATCCTTTACCAAGCCTCTTTCTAGTTCTGTCAACTCTTTGTTTGAGGATGGTCTGAAGTCATGCACAAGTGATGCTCCGGGATGCTCACTGGAGTCTGCATCCTTTGTCTGAAGGGCCAGCTGATCTGAGCTGTCACTAGAAGGGACCACCATGTCAGACAGGGTGGCATTGGAGGCACTATGGGAAAAGTAGCCACTGGTGATGCTGCTGGTGGTGGGGCTGCAGGACACTTCTTTCTCCAGGACCTTTGAGTTCGTCAAATCGACTTTAGAAGAAAACCACTCTCTGTTCTCCAAGCTGGCATTGTAAACGCTGAAGTCGGCAAACTCCACAGGTACGTAAGGCTGTGAACTTATCAGCTTCCGGTTAAGAGCTTCTAGATCGTCTTCCTCCTCTTCAGAGTCCTACAGAAATGAAGCAAAAGTCAGCCACGAGCTCCTTACAGCAACTGCATTGTTGAGACAGGCTGTAAACACTTTACTGTTAAAGGCATTCACCTTCACATGTTTCTAGTGTTTTTTGTTTTCTGAGTTTGGTTAAATCTTGTCAACTCTCCTGGACAAAGGTACATTATCCTCAGACATCTGTGAGCATGAACCCACTACCATCCAAGATGAAAAGATTTATTTCTTCTGTGCTCACTCACTAATAATTAGAAACCTTTCCTCCCCTGGTTTAAAGGAAAGGATGGAAGGAAGTACAGTAGACTTTTAATTAGTTCCTCATGATTAGTTTTCAGTTGGAGATGTTCTCTTTTCTAATTAAATGAGTAGAGGGACAGCCAGAGGCAGAGAAGAGCTGCTGTTTCATATGTTCTTACAATCCTCACCTTGGGGAGCAAAGTGCAGATAAACATGATGATTTGCAAAACGTTTCTGAGCTATTTTATGGCGAGGAAGGGCCGTAAATAAAGATACCCCCCCCCCCAATGGCGAAAGGGAAAAGAACGCGATTTCAACATCCATTCTCAGTATTACACTAAATATTGTAAGTCTATAAAATACTGAATTAATCTGACAATTACCATCTTCTAGCATTTTTGAGAAGCATGGAAGAGGATCTGACTAGAAAGTGAGGGAGACAGTGAGAGTTACATGAAAATCTCTTTTGTCAAATAGCTTTAGGATTCTGTTTATAAAGATTGGTAAATATGCAAGAGTGGCTGTTATCATCTTCCAATCTCTCTCCCTGAGTGCATGATTCTTTTAAATTTGGTGGAAAACAATATAAAACACATGGGCATTTTATTTTCAAATAAAAATAAATGATATTACTATCTAGTCATTTCTAATTAACCTCATATACATCTGATGACATTGCAACTATTCCTTTTCTCTTTTAAAACCTGACTTTCAGTCAACAATATTCATCAAGCATCCTCTACATGCCAGTCATTGTCCTAAGAACTGGGAACACCAACGCTGAGCAAAGACAGGCATGGTCCCTACCCTTGGGGAGTTACGACTGTGGTCCTTGCTCAGAGGATAACCCTGGACACTGCTGGGTGGATGAAATTTCCATCAGTATAACAACAGAGTAACTGTAAAGACCTGGAACCAAAACATTAACATTACTCATTTCCAGAGAGAGAAAAAGAGAGAGAAGAGGTGAGGAAGAGAGAAGGATGGGGAGGGTGAGGAAAAGCACGCTCCACGGATAAAGCAGATGGGAGTTTACGAATGAACATAAATTTCATCTGCTGAATTTTATAGCAATATTTTCTTTTCTATCTCATAAGATGCTAAATACCTAAAAAATAGCTTAATACTCTTTTCAGATTTTAAAATAGCTTGAATATAAATTAGTTAAAAGCATCAGTAGTCTTAATTCCTTGTCTATTAATTAAAGGTGACTATCAAATATCAGTGATAAAATTCCAGAAATCAGCAAAACAAAATTTTTGGCAACACTAACCTCTCTGTCTTATCTTTAGCTGTATTCTAATTAAATAGCACTGTTAAAAAGGGGGTGGGGTAGAGAGATCTCTCCCTAATGTTGAGAGGAAACGTTTAGTAAAGGAGCAAAAATTGGACAGAACTGTCGGAATCAGTAACCTGTGCTATATTTTCTAGGTTCTCTACCTGACTTGTTTAGACTCAAAATTGGATTTCAGGTGTTTGTTTCTCTTTTATTTCCTTCTAATTTAAGCTGGCAAAGAAACATAATCCCCAAGCCCAAGAGTCTCTGATGCAATTAATTACTAAAAAGTTAGCTGTTGCAAGGAAAACCAAATTTGAAGATGAGAATTTATAATTTGGGGCCTCTTTTTATGCCTGAAGTTACTTCTTCCTAACACTGAGGACAGGTCTGTCATCCTAAAATACAACTTTGCTGAGTGAAATGTTCAAGCATGAGTTTAATGTGTAGAAATAGGTATACACTAAAGGATTAGAATGACCTTAGTAAAACTGAAGAGTCTACAAAAACAAATAGGGATCAGTACCTACTTATGCACTTGGGGTGGGGTTAAGGTTAGGGCAGTGACCTAAAGAGAAAGGCTAAAGGAGTGGGGACAACTAGTTCCAGAAGAAAGAAAACTGAGTAGAGATTAATCATGTTCCAACATGTAAACGGAGATGGAAAGTTTATGAAGTTATGCCTTCCAAGGAGAAAAGAGGACTTACTTGGCTTAAATTGCATTTTAAGGGAATTTGGTTAGATTTTTTTGAGGGGGATGGGGGGAGGCAGTATTGCTTGGTTCTGTACCTTTTATTTATTATTATTTAAAAATTTTTTTTTCCTTTTTTAAAAATAAATTTATTTATTTATTTATTTTTGGCTGTGTTGGGTCTTCATTGCTGCACATGGCGAGCAGGGGCTACTCTCTGTTGCGGTGCGTGGTCTTCTCACTGCAGTGGCTTTTCTTGTTGCGGAGCACGGGCTCTAGGGCTTCAGTAGTTGTGGCTCGCAGGCTCTAGAGCACAGGCTCAGTAGTTGTGGCGCACGGGCTTAGTTGCTCCACGGCATGTGGGATCTTCCTGGACCAGGACTTGAACCCACGTCCCCTGCACTGGCAGGTGGATTCTCAACCACTGCGCCACCAGGGAAGCCCCATTTTATTTATTTTTTGATTGAAGTGTAGTTGATTTACAACGTTCTGTTAGTTTCTGTTGTACAGCAAAGTGATTCAGTTATACAGTATATACTGTTTTTCAGATTCTTTTCCATTATAGGTTATCCCAAGGTATTGAATAGAGTTCCCTGTGCTATACAGTATGACCTTGCTGTTTATCTATTTTATATATTAGATAAACATTTTATACCAGAAACATTATTTATCATTTTACTTTAAAGGAGACTAAACTAAGGACCTTCCTACTGTGTCTTAAGGACAAAAAGAATGAAAACTCTTCCTAAAAGTGGGACATGGAGTCAAGTTCTCAAGCTTCTCTACAGCCACAATAGTCATGATTTGATTTTTGAGATTTAGTTTATGCAGCTGATATTTACCTATAGACAAAACACCTTGATTTTAAGAAGGAATCAAAACCCACATTAAAACAGTGACCTTCTGGACTTCCCTGGTGGCGCAGTGGTTAAGAGTCCTCCTGCCAATGCAGGGGACACGGGTTCAAGCCCTGGTCCGGGAAGATCCCACATGCTGCAGAGCAAATAAGCCCGTGAGCCACAACTGCTGACCCTGCGCTCTAGAGCCTGCGAGCCACAACTACTGAGCCCGCACGCCACAACTACTGAAGCCCGCGCGCCTAGAGCCCGTGCTCCGCAACAAGAGAAGCCACCGCGATGAGAAGCCCGTGCTCTGCAGCGAAGAGTAGCCCCCGCTCACCACAACTAGAGAAAGCCCGTGCACAGCAATGCAGACCCAACGCAGCCAAAAATAAAATAAATTTTTTAAAAATTAAAAAAAACCCAAAAAACAGTGACCTTCTGAGTGACTTTCACCTGATTAAAGTCATTTTCACTCCCACTCTAATCAGTTGTCCCTCAGAGAGATGGTCTGTTTTCAAAAAGACTCCATCAGCCAAGGGTCTCCAGTACTTCTGTCCATGGTACTAAGGGGAGGGCAGCCCCTTTTTAGGAACAGCAGCAGCAGGTAATGAAACGGCACTATCTTTGGGAGCCTCTGGAGTCAGCCCAATTCTGCCAAGGGATGGGGTTTTTGTTCTGATGCTCTCGTTAAGTGTGAGACCTTGGGCAAATCACTCAACAAGTCTCATGTTTCCTCTTCTGTAAAATGAGAGACAAAAACCGTATGCTGTCTATGCAAGACCCAAGAGAGGGAGAACTGACTTTCTTTCTGCTCTTCTGTCTGCATCATGACTTAAAAAGAGAGACTCCAAAGGCATACTGTTGCTTTTATCTTATTCACAGAAGACACAAAGTATATTTATCTATTTTCCCAAATTGATGAGACAACAAAGGAAAAAAAAAAAAAGACTCTTTTCAGACATCTGCCCCAGAGCTACATGAGAATAAATGTGTGTAGTTTTAAGCCAAAAAAAAAAAAAAAAAAAAGTTAAGCACAGCTATATTTACTGTATTTTATGTGAAACGACAGGTTTCTTTGGTAACTCGATGGGCTGCAAAATAAAAGGAACAATGTCCCAATATCGCTTCTCAAAAATGATTGCAAACTCCTTTGATCAGACTGAACCATTGATTCGCCCTCTAATTTTCCAAGAGTGGAAAAGGAAAGAAAGTGAATAGGGAACACAGGAATAAAGCAGTTTATACCCATTTGTAAGAAGAGAAATAAAATGAAATCTTCCAAAAGAGAGACTAGAACCTCAGATCAAGCAAGTAATATTCTTATAATCTACCAAAACATCCTGGAAGAGCTGCTATCTGCAGTAAATCAGACAGTCCAATAGTTTCAGAGATGAAGAGTGTGCAGTGCGCTAGATTTCTAAGGAGAGGAGAGGCAGGTCTCTCAAGTAAGATCGCAGCAAGAAAAACGGTTCCATCAAACCCTGCTTAGTGGGTTTCATGGTGTGTCTGACCACACAGAATCTAACTGCTGCTCAAAACTTCCTGGGTTTTTCCAAGAGAATCTGGTTCCATTCTACCCTCTGCTAGCTAAAAGTCCTGAGATGGGTTTTATTTTAAAATAATAAAAGGAAAGTAAAGAAAATAACTATAATGCAAATTGTGAACAGTGAAACGAGCTGCTGGGAAGCCCCAGAAGGGCCATGCGGCAGTCCCTTGATGGTGCGCTCCACCAAAATGTACTGTTATAGGTTAAAATTTAGTGCCCGTGCAGCATGGTGATGGGTACCACGTCAATAAACAGACAGAACCAACCAGCCAGAGAATGGAAGGGGTAATAGATTAGCCACCTGGCCTTTTTAGCCCATGCTGAAGCCTTTATTAATTAAGCAGGGGGAGGTCACGTATGTGACTGAAGAGTTCACTAAGATTGGGAGGGGTGAGGGGCAGCTGTTGGCGTGTAGGCTCTTCTCCAGCAGGGACTGGGGGGCGAGGGGGACTTTGGGAGAGAAGGACAGGGAGGACACAGAGACAGTGGGGGGGAGAGGGACACAGAGGGGAGGGGAAAATGATGCCTTTCCTTCTTTCCTCCATGGACAGGAAGAGTGAGAAGGTCATTTCTTAAGATCCCCTAGTGCTCCAAGCATGCAGGAGCCTGGCCTGCTACATGTTTGGGTCAAGTTCTAGTCAGCTTCACACAGTGTGCGTTTGCAGCATATTCTAGAACCTAGAGGTTAAAAGACCTCATGCTGATGACCCTTTGGAATGAGTCTGACGTAGTGCAGTTGGGAAAGGAAAGGGCCCACACTCTGCCCACAGAGCAGACTGCATGCGGGTGTGAACATCAAGCAGCCCACTCCAGCTCCAAGCTGCACCCAAGGCGTAGGAAACCACAGGAGAGGGAAAGCTGAGACACAGAATCAGAGAATTCTTTCCAGGCATGAGAATACACACTTGCATTTTTGAACTGAGGTATCGCTTATGATCCCAAGTGCCTGGTACATAGTGTTTTAAAAACTCTCCAATTTGAAATGTGAAAACCAAGTGCTAGGGAATGAGGTTTTTCAGGTAGAGTGTCAACCTACCAGTGGTAAAATACAGGTAAGCCCTCCTGAGAGCAGGACTGACACCGAGGGAGCTGGAATCTACTTTGCCAGCAAATTAGAAGAGGCCACCTGAGAGGTACAGATGACGAGGATGCGCAGGGATGGACGGTGGAGAGGCTACAAACTACAGGGTAATCTTGACAATAGCATCAGGCAACACAGAAAAAGCTCTCAAACACCCACAGCTAAACGAAAGAATACTTACTCCAAGTAAGTGCAATTCCTCTATGTAGATTAACTTCAGAATCTGGGCAATATGCACAGGCTCATTAGAAAGGTTCATTATTAGTTAAAGTGATCTCTGTGTTACGCTTTTTAAAGATGAGAATCATTAAAAGTGGTTTTTTCCTTTACACTAAGCAAAATAATAATAAGCAAATAAATAGAAGGAACACTTAGAAAAATCACAGGTCACGGCCACATCCATGCAAAATTTCATTACTGATGATCACGTGTTTTAAAAAAAAAAGCCAAGACTCAATACAGATCTTAATTTCTTCTTAAGTATTTGGATGACTGTCTGTGAAAGGGCCTTAAACCCACCACCAGGCAATATGACAGAAATGGTTCCAGGACTTACAATCTTCTTCCCACGTTTGCTATTGTGTTCTACAGGCATGCTGCTGCCATTGCTTCCCGAGGGCACAATGCAGCCAGGGTTATGTGCCTGAGGTGGAGACATGCTCTGCAAAGGTTAAGACACACAGATGCATCACACACAGAAGACAACGATGGCCGACATACACGTTAAGTACGTGCACGTTAGAAAAGCAATGCAAACACTTGTATTACACGTGAGTAGTGCAGCCAACAACTGTGCAGGCTTGAGTCAAACTACTGATGAAATCTGACAAGACTACACAAATTCTATGGCAAATAGCATAACCAAATTTATCAAATAAAAAAAAATGCCTTTCATATTTTCAAAACACCTAGGGGACATCTCTTTCTCATTTGAAATAAATACTCTGAAAAAAGCCATAAACACAAAGAAAACAACAGCAGTAACAACAAACAAAACACTCTACCATGACCCTGTGTGCTTGAGAAAGAGATGTTTACTCCAGAACAGGAACCATGGAGTGATAACCCATACATGTCAACACGTGGCATCTGACTTTGTTAATGCACAGCGTTCCTTCTCCACAGGCATAACACGTCCATTCTATCGTACATGGTACAGACAAGTCAAGCATTTACCTCCTGGCTTAGAAGAGGCCTTGCTTCAAGCGCCATCCTTTTCTTATGCTCTTCTTTTACAGGCATTAGGGGCTTGAAAAACTTTGGTGGCTGAGGTGAGAATGCTTTAAAAGGGCTGACTGTTAAGGCATGAGGATTCTCTGACGTACAACCTGGGGAAGACAAAAGGCATGGGTTTATGGGCACAGAGCACTTTAACCAACACACAAGAAGTGAGGCAGTGACCAAGCCAGAGGAATATCTGGCGTAACAAAGAGATTAGTATGTGAGTACAGTTGACCCTTGAACATCTCAGGTTTGAACTGCGTGGGTCCACTTATATGCTGTTCATGCTATGCTTTCTGAATGAAATGCTCTCTCTGCTTTTCCTTTTTTCAATAAATATACAGTCGGCACTCCACAGTCTCGGGTTGTTTTGGTATACGCAGGGGCTCCTGGAACCAGTCCCCCGTGGATACTCAGAGATGACTGTACTTGGCTGAGCATTAAAACGGAGGTAAGCAAAAATGCAGATATATCTACAAAGTTACAAAGAGTCATCAAAGGGCTGGACAGCAGCAAAGAAATCAGAAACCAAATTTTCTACCTTCTTTTCAAGATCCAGCTTAAGCATCACTTAACAGACCAATTTCAACTCATGCTGATTTTCTTTTTTTAAAACCTTTTTGTTTGTTTATTTATTTATGGCTGTGTTGGGTCTTTGTTGCTGCGTGTGGGCTTTCTCTAGTTGCGGCGAGCGGGGGCTTCTCTTGTTGCAGAGCACGGGCTCCAGTAGTTGTGGCACGCAGGCTCATCAGTTGTGGCTCACGGGCTCTAGAGCACAGGCTCAGTAGTTGTGGTGCATGGGCTTAGCTGCTCTGCGGCATGTGGGATCTTCCCGGACCAGGGCTCGAACCCGTGTCCTCTGCACTGGCAGGCGGATTCCCAACCACTGCGCCACGAGGGAAGCCCCCATGCTGATTCTCTATCTCTCTGAATTCTCCGAGCCCTTATATTCTATACATGCATTTTGGCATTTTATCATTTCCTAACTTATTACTTTCTATGTACATGTCCACAGTTGGATTTTAAGATCTCGGCATCTGTCACTGCATATAGCAAGGACAGGCTCAATACATACCCAATGAGTGAGCACTGTGTAAGTCTTCTTGCAAGTCACTTTTCCCTCAAGCCACCCTGCTCCATATGACTAAAGAAGGACGATTCTTCTTTCTTGCTTTTACTCATTTCTTACCTTTTTGGGCTTCTCTTTCTCCTTCTATATTTTCTCCTCAATTCACTGGTACAATGGCACACAGTAGGTAAAATATAAGGGATAAGTAAGGTAACAGAGCCGATTTACATATCCTAAGAATGCTGTTCCCTTCAGGGCATTGGGAGATTATATATTATATTTAGGTAATAATGTTGTCATCAAATTCATTTCTGGTGTCAGTTTTGAAATTTCCTTAGGGACCAGAGACATGTTCTCCTAAAATATACTTTGATTCCAGCACAAAAACATGACGGAGGTGGATATTCTTTTGGTAAAGAATGAAATCTAACCATAATGTAATAAGATATGTGTGTCTCAAAACTGACTTCAAAATCAGGAAATGATACATGAAATGTGATTTGAAAATTACAAGTGTTGCACAAAAAGCCTATTATTAATTGTATGATATAATGGGTACAAAGCAAAAAAAAAAGTGAACAGGATATGTTCTATTCAAGAAGACAGTTTTGGATCATCTAGCAAACTAGAATTTCAGCTTCCTACCATATTATATGTCATCTATAAAAAAATTTCCCCCCATGCCTTTCCTAAGAAATTATAAAGAAATAACACAGAAAAAAATCTCACCACTACCTTCTTTACTCCTTCGAGGTGAATCCCTGGGCAAAGTTCCATAACATGATACATCCTGGTAACTGGGGCTGTAGTCAGACATGTCTAACTGGTTCTCTGGCCAACCCTACAAGGTAGAAACATGGGTTAACTGTAATTAAGTCCCTCTAAAATGAGAAATGGGGACTTCCCTGGTGGTCCAGTGGTTAAGACTCTGCACTCCCAATGCAGGGGATACAGGTTCGACGCCTGGTCAGGGAACTAAGATCCCACGTGCCACGCAGTGCACCAAAAAAAAAAAAAGAGTGAGAGAGAGAAATGAAGCCTGATTTGAAGGTTGTTTTCTATTTTTTAATGGCAGTATGTGCTCTTCATTTATTTTTATTATTAAATAGATCTAACATGTAGAAAAGTACTGAACAATATGACAAGTGCTATCATACCCAAGGTATACCTGGAGTGAATAAATAATTTAAAGACCAAACAACAACACTTTTGAGAGTAAAACAGTTCCACTGATATTTTTTCTGGGTAGTAGGCATAAGCTTGAACTTTCCCAGGCAAACTTGGTGGTACGATTACTCTACATATACTTGAGATTTAAAAGTTCCAAGCTGGCATAAGGTATAGGTATAGTAAAGGGAGAAACCTCCTCCTTTATATCATATAAACTTAGTAAATCCTACTTCAACTTCTCAGGAGATGTCTATCTCCAAGGACTAGATTTTAAACTTCTTGAAGACATAATGTGTGTTTATACTTTTTGAATCATCTACTGTCCCTAGAATAGTAATTTACATACGATATATGTTAAAGAAATATTTGAATATGATAACGCTGTAAAATGTCCTTAATTTCAAGGTCCTAATTTTCCGCATTTGAAATAATTTTGATTTTGCTATGGTGGATGTAATACCTTCTTAAGTCATTTAGAGTTAGACCCATAAACACACAGATATTTATTCAATTATGTGTCGTATGATCCTGATATGGAAGGTGTCATGCTAAGTAACAATGTAACACTCAGAGTGCACAGCAATTTCACATCAAGTATTTGAACTTGGAAATGGACATGTAGAGACAATGATCTGCATCAGGTTAAGGTGGGAAGTCCAGAGATTTTAAAAACACCAATATATCCTAACTTTCCAGACTTAGATTCTACTAATAACCTGGCCATGCCCACGGGTACACACCTTATCATCATCGTCAAAGCCAGAAAGGTCTGGTCGACTAGAAGAGACCTGTAAGGGATGAATGGTTTTATCAATGTGGTTTATATATTTAACATAACTAACTAAATAAAATATCACACTTACAGTTGAAGGCTGTTATGACCTTCTCTTTCCCTCTTTCTTTCTTCTAATATTTATTATTTCCTTATTTATTTGAATTTATTATAATTCTGCTCTAATATTTATCATTACCCTCTTTAAAAATATTCTGATTTTCTTTTTCTAACTTAAAATATTTTTATCCATAAATAGTTCTTTATGAATCTCTAAAAGATAAGAAATTCCTACTCCCTTTTTAAAACCATAATACCATTATCACATCTTAAAAAAATTAAGTGATTCCTAAAGAGCATCCGGTATCCCATTAGTGGTCAAATGTCTATAAACATTATCACAGTTAATTTTGAATCAGGATCAAGATAGTTAATATACTGCAACTGGATGATATATCTTGTAAGTCTTTTTTAATTTACGAGCTTTCCCTTTTCTCTAGATCATTTTTTTCCTGTAATGTTTCCCACGGTCTGGATTTTGTTAAATGAATCCCTGTGGTATCATTTAACATTTTCCTCTGACCCCTGTAAATATTAGTAGTTAGATCTACAGTCTTGACCACACTTAGGTTCAATTTTTTTGGGGGGGTAGAATACTTCATAGGTGGTCTTTCCTTACTTTTAAAGATGTATGTTTTCCTCATTATTTTTAATATAATTAATATTTTAACAACATTTATAATATAAGATCTATAAATTTCCTAACAATAGCTCTAGCTCTTTCATTTTCTCTACCATCTAGTATTCTGCAGTATAAATGGAATAATAGGAAACTTAGAGCCAAGGATTTCCCTCCAAGTACCACTTTAACTGCATCCCTCAACTGTTGATATACGTACCACTTTTTATTATCATTCAGTTCTAAATATATCCTAATTTCCATTATGATCTCTTCTTTGATGCCTAAATTAATTAGAAGACTTTTTTCAATTTACAACTATATGAGTCTCCTATTATCAATTTTAAGAACTGAACTGTGGTCAGAAGAAGTAATCTGCATGAAAGTGATTGTAGGGATTTGCTTTTCGGACTACTGTTAAGACAGCTTTCATAAACATTTACTGCGTGTTTAATCATTATCTGACAATTCTTGAGAACGGGAAGGTAAATAACAGTTTTCCTTGAGAGGATCTGACTTTCTCTCTGCTGCTCCTGGAAAGAGGCTACTTTGCAGTGGTCCACGTACTGCTCTGTTCTTTCTTCCCATGACAACGCTCCCCTCCACTGGACGTAGCTTCTGTCAGTTGGATTTCCTCTATGGAATGGTTGAGGAAGGTAATCAAAATAAAGACCAGGCATTATGGAAGGGTCTCTACGGAGGAGTCTGGTGCCCTATCACCCTGATGGGCAGCACAGTAAGATCCATTGGGGCAGCTAGAAGGGGGAATGTAAACAGGCTCAAGAGCAGCACTCAGCACCTCTGGCAGCAGGATTTCTACCTGACTCGACCATCCTTAAACCAACTACATTCTATTTACATCTCAAAAAACGTCTTTCAAGGACATAACTTTATGGAGAGAAATTTGCAAGATTCCACTAAAAGCTCAGGCACGTTACACGTAAGGGCTCTCTGGTAAGCTTCGCTAGAAAAGAGGAGCAGGCTTGGCACCTTGGGATGCCCACACTGGTGCCGAATGTTCTATCCCCACCTGTAAACCCTGACCGGAGGTCCCCTGACTTGCTGCACCCCAAACCCTGAGATGCGTCACGCGGGCGGCAACCCCTCGCGGGTGAGCTCACATTATGAACATTTGGTGTGCTGAGGCTTCGCCGCAGGTGCCGAGCTTTGGTGGAAAGCGCTTCTTTGACCGTGACTGCCTGCAAATTTGAAAAGGACATTTATTTTTCTTCCTCTGATGACAAAAGTAATATATGTTTATTGTGGAGGATTTAGAAAGTATAGAAATAAAGATCATTTCAATCCTACACTCCCTCTCCCCCCATATTTACAAAACTGTAATCGTATTGTATCCATTTTTTTTTTTTTTTTGCTTAATTTATCAAAAGCATTCCTCATAAATAAAACCAGGAAAACTGAAGAACTAAAGACATTTATGTTGTGGACTTTTATATAGGTGGGCAGAGAAAACATAGATGAAATACCACTAACTATATATCTCACTTGGGAAATTACAATCAACTTTTATGCTGCTTGTGTTTCACTCGTGCAGCAGTTTAGGTGGGACTAAAGGAAGATTCTTCTGACAAACGCCAACCTTAGTCCTCTTGTCGTTCAAAGCACACTTTCCATAACTTCGGCTACTGCCTCGATTGAATGACATCTCCTGTGCAGTTCCACTACCTAGTGGATTATTTTCACCTGAATATCCTGCTTTTGCCACAGAAGTTAATCTGGATCCAAAAATTAGGGAGAGAATATGTGGTTAAGCACGTGGGCTTCGGAGTCAAGCTTTCTGGGTTTACATCCAACTTTGTACCCCTTCTTAGCTGGGTCACCTTGGGCAGGTTGGCTAACTTCTGTCAGCCTCAGTTTTCTCATTTATAAATGGGAATTATGACAGTATTTACCTTGCAGGGTTATCTTGAAGATTAAATGAAATAATGTATCACTATTACTTAGGCGGTATTCAATAAAAGGTAGTCATTTGAATTTGTGCTACTATTTTGTCAAAGTAACTATTTTGTCTAATAAGAGGGCTACTCTCTACCAGTTTTTCTTCTCTGATAGATTGAGAGAGGAGGTGTTTGGGAAATACATTCATCTTTGTCCATTTGGGGTGAAGGCTGGTGATCTCACCCTCTGGTCCAGATGCTGCAGTTACTTGCCTGCCGGAGCCGTTCCAGGCTCAGGATGTTCTCCACCTGCAGCACGCCTCGTGTATACTTCTCGATGTACGTCTCCCCGTCTGCTGTGCCTTCGTTCTCACTCCTCGCTGCCAGGAGAGCCAGAGTCTCCCGGTCCTCAATCTCCTCTGTTGCCTAACGAGACAAGAAGGCAATTAGAATACTTTTACCTGAACAACATTTTTCTCAAAACGGTGGTGAGAAAATGATTTAAAAGTTTTGAGATTTAACACATTCTCCAATACTCACATTTTGATATTTTTAAAAAGTAATACATACTTTACCTTTGGTATGTTGGATACTATTTCATAGGTTACACCACAGGAATAAAATATATTCTTCAGTGATATTCTCCTCTTTAAACTCTGGGTGAAACTCTGGTAGAAAAGGAAAGCTGAATTAAGCGATGTGGAAAATAGAAGGTATTTTACAAATTGTAAAAGCATCATCAATTACTATGTTTTTGATATACACACAACACTTAGTAAAACAGAAAAAAACTGAATGGAAAAATCCTTGTCTCCAATCCTGAAGGACAATAACGTCCAGCTGTAATTTAGGGATTAGGCTGCAGGGTTTGCAGCTGATCCAGGGTTTTTCTGTGGTTGCTCCTTTTTTCCACTTGCCATCTTTCTACTTGATCTTGTCAGGGTTTAATGAATCTATCCTGGCACAGTCAGAAGTCAACTCAGAGGATCAGTTTTGCTGACAGCACCTCTGAGATGAGATCTGGGGAAGCATTAGGACAGAAATTTATTTGGAGCCTACCTTTGTCCTGGTTTTGTCACTAACCCTCTTGGACCAGGCGCTTAACCTTTTTCAAACAATAAAATGTCATAACTCCACTGCCTCCTAAGATTATGGGCCTCAAATCGGTCAAGGTGGAAAAGTCCTTTGGTGGATGACATTTACCTCTGCTATCCTCATACCCTGTTATCTTGGATAAATGAGAATCAGATTATAACCTGGTAGCGATTTGCATAGCCACTGTATTAACACCCCCAAACACTACTTTGTGATAGAGAGAAGGAAAAAACTTTGTGCTCATGTACGAAACGGCACAATCAGGCCCCGTTACTACCTGTTTGTTGTAAATATTGGCTGCAATCCGTTTTCGTAATACCAGCTCCATAGCAGCCGGGTGGCTGAGCTGGACTGTGGTCTTCACTATCAGGTAAATCCGTTCATTTTGTGGGGTGACCCTATTCAAGTGAACAGAATCATGCACCGAGGAGTCCCAGGAGGCTGTGGCTGAAACCTAGGGATGGGGGAAGGATGGGGACATGGAAACAAGACAACTCAGGTGGAGCAGTTTTATGTCATGCACTAGAAAGAAAATAAATGCAACTCTACATTGAATCATAGACGTTTTTCCTCGCCTTTTTAAAAAAAAAATTTATTTATTTATTATTTATTTTGGCTGCGAGGAGGGGTCTTAGTTGCAGCATGCAGGATCTTTAGTTGCGGCACGCGGGATCTTTAGCTGTGGCACACGGGCTTCTTAGTTGCGGCATGCATGCGGGATCTAGTTCCCCAACCAGGTATCGAACCCAGGCCCCCTGCATTGGAAGCACGGAGTCTTACCCACTGGACCACCAGGTAAGTCCCTCCTTGCCTTTTTGACAACACACACATTCTATTTTTTAAAGTTCCCAGTCCTCTTTCCCAAAGTCCAGACCACAGCAGTTTAATGGGCAGAGAGGCCCACAGGCATGTGCATTAATCTGAAGCCCTTTAAGAGATTCTTAAAGGTCAGTTACCTCCTCATCACTGTGCTTTATGATGGGCAGGTAGAAAAACTGGCTGCCATGCTCCTTGGGGAGGATGGAGTTCACGCCCGATGCATGGGGGCCCACAAGCTGCTCATTGGCACTGAGGTCATCCGCTGACCAAGTCCAGGGCACAGAAGCAAAAGTGGGGGAAACAGATTTTTTAAGCAAGCATCCAAAATTTTTAAATATGCTTTTTACAGATGAAGTTTACATGTAATGCAATTTTATTGAGTTTTTCATTCCTGCAGTTGAAACAGCAACTCCACTAACTACAACAGCTTCTATCCTTTACAGAAACAACTCCAGGAGCCAAAAAGGTGCCTTTGTGACTCTCCTATAAATGGACTGAATATATTCTATATGTAGTCCTGGGAGCAAATATTTTCACTACATAAACACACCTTAGAATTTTGCTGCTTTCTGTCAATTCCTCCTTTAACGTAGTGTTAAGTTTGTGGTCCTACTTACATAACTTACACTAAATTAGAGATGTGAGTGGTTATCGCTTCTCGGCCTTTTGGCTAAGATCAAGTGTAGAGATTTGGGTGGTTAAATTATCAATTTAGAAACAAAGTCCTGAGCACTTGGGAGAAATGTGAAGGCCATCTTTTTCCAATGTCCTACCCAGTGTAGGATTCACCCTTCACAAATCTCTGTATATAGTCATCCAGTCTTTGCTTGTATAATGGGGAACCTCCAATAATGGGGAACTCACCACTTCATGAGGCAACGGTCTATTTCTAGGCTTTTAAAAAAACTGTTCATATGAAGAGCCAAAGCCAACCTCCTGTGTCTTCCATTCATCTATTACTGGTCTTCCCTCCAGAAGACAGGTTTTCAGGCTGTGCTCTGAGGATCCCAAGGGCCCTGCAGAAAGGCCTGCCAGAGCCTGCCCATCCCCAAACTCAGCAACTCTGCTTTCGTATTCCACACATGGGGTTCCATTCACAAGTTCATACTGAAAATGGATTTTACTGCTAAAACACATTGAAAACCCTTGTTCTGTATTCGCCCAGGTTCAATCTAATTTCTACAGTAAAGGACAACCTTTCATGCAGGGTTACAGATGATCGTGTTCTAGAAACAAAACAAATGGGGATGGGGTGGGGAGCAAAGGGCACCAGTCAGAAATGCAGATTCCTGGGCACCTGCAATGCATAAAGATTCAGATCTCTAAGGGTGATTACCTTCTCAGGTAATTTCCATGTCCATTACTATTTCAGAGCAATAACTGCTCTCATGCCTTTGTATGCAATTCTCAATCTCTCAAGTGCTGTCTTTTTAAGAATAAATTTCCACATCTGTCTTCTAGTGATTCGACATGTCATGGCTTTATATATTTGGTTGGAGTAAAAATGTCACCTAAATATGGCATGTGCGTGATTAGGCAAGTGATTTAAGGGTCAAAATACTGCGGGTCTGATTAGATTACAAACCTAATTCAATGTGATAAGGCTTGGAACGTCAGGTTCAAACTTACCGTTCAAATCAAGGAAGAGAACAGGTATGTGGGTTTCCATTCCAGGTGGTGGGATCCTACATTTAATAACAATATTTAATCATAACAAAATATGTGTTTTACATCTTGTTAAATAACCAAACACGACAGAGGTATGAAAGCAGAAGAGAACCACTGTGGAGTCAGATACAGGTTCTACAAATGAGATATTTTCACAGATCTTGTCACCCTTCTTAACACAAATCATGGGAATTATGTGACTTATGTAAAGAACTACAGTCATATGAATTACATGTAATTAATTGAAACACAGATTATTTGAAGGCTTTCTAAGAGTAATTCTAGTGACGGGAAGAAGGGAAGTGGCTATGGTTAGAGGAGGAACAGGGGACAGGATCGATTTGCCTCCAGAGCCCAGGATCCCATGCTGTTTCTTCTGGGCATTAGGACTGACTGATCAATCCATTGACTGACTCATCATTGTGGATGCAGTGCTTAAGTGCTGACTCTCTGTTGAGTCAAAATAAACAGGCAGGAGGGCAAATAAGAAGACATATTTTCTGCCCTTTTCAAGTATGCTCTGGAAACACCCTTCTTTCGACCCAAGATATGAGAATGTCTGGAGATCAGGTAATCATGTCCAAGGTGCTCATGCCAAGGGCTGGAGGGCTGTCTGTCTGACTCCTGGCCAGTGATAAGTGCTCGCTGGCTTCCTGTGAGTGGAAGATGGTTGCAGTGGGCAAGAAGAAGACGGAGGGGAGAACTAGGGCTGGGTGGCCCTTCCCTGGACAGCTCACGGTACTTAACATTTTCTGTGACAGTCCTGGCAGGTCACTCACATGACCCGCCACAGACCACGGCACCATTGTCAGGTCTGCCCAGAAGGAAGGGCGGACTCACCAGTCGGCAGGCGCCCCGGGGATCCCGCTGCCCGGCGCAGGCACCAGCACGGCATTCCTCTCCTCCGTCAGCCCCACCCACTGCTCCACCAGACGGGCTTCCCGCTCTACGTCATCCTCTGTCTTCTCTGTGGGACAAAACGAGGGCATGAGCGCCAAGAGGGAGAAAGGACAGTGTCTAAATTTAAATCTATTTGCACTCAGTGGTACCCACAAGTGCCTTAAACATCCACGGTGTCCCAAACAGGGAATTGAGGCTTTGAAGTTTAAGACGGAGCACCCAGACAAGCTCAGAGAGGCTAGGACACTAGCCTAACAGATCATAAACCCAGGAAGAGTGGAAAGAGCGTTGGAACAGGGATTAGAAGACTTGGGTTATTTTTCTAGTTCTGTAATTTTGGAAGGTCATTCAACAGATGAGTCTTAGCTTCCTAATTTGTCAAACAGGGTTAATACAAGTCAGGTCTACTTCACGCACCTGTCAGAAGGATCAAGTGCAATAATGGATGTGACATTGCTTTATAAAACCACACATCATTTTATAAGGATAGAGGATTAAAAAACACCATATATTGCACTCTGCAAAACTAACTTGTTTTCCTTCATGCTCGTTATGAAAGGGATTTTATTTGATCTATTTTGCAATCCTCTTGGCCTAGTTCAACTCTGGAGTTACCTGGGCATAGGCAAAGTGAGTTTTCATTAGCAGGTTGAGTACACACATACACACACTGAGGCCAAGAGCAGAACGCGGAGGCAAGATGTTTTACTGGGGAAGGACTTTCGCCGACTTCTGCATGAAGCGGATTCACATTCAGAACATGTCCTTGGGTGGAGAACCAACCACACTGAGTAAATCGTTCACTCAGGATGAGAAACCGGGGTTTTATTTTTTATTTTTAACTCATTTTTACTTATTTATTTTTGGCTGTGTTGGGTCTTCGTTGAGCTGTGCGGCCTTCTCATTGCAGTGGCTTCTCTTGTTGTGGAGCACAGGCTCTAGGTGCGCGGGCTCAGTAGTTGTGGCGCACGGGCTTAGCTGCTCTGTGGCATGTGGGATCTTCCCGGACCAGGGCACGAACCTGTGTCCCCTGTATTGGCAGGAGGATTCTCAACCACTGCATCACCAGGGAAGCCTGAAACCAGGGTTTTAAGAGCAGATTTCTGCTCTAGAATCCAAGCGGCCATTGCCAGCGTAAGCAAACTGAATCCTTGGAGCTGGGTGGTGGCGAGTGGACCTGCAGGCCGGCTTCAGGCCACCCCAAAGGAGCCAAAAGCATGGCTACCGCCCAATGGTAGCCACAGCCCACCTGCCAAGTGTCGTGGCTTCAGAAGTGACCCTTTAGCTGCTGTCAGTCCCAGGTTCTGAGCCTGGAATACCTCATGTGGAGGTGTCGATATTGATGGCATTTGCATTCATCAAAACAAAATCTGAATTTAACGTTTAATGTCAGTTAACTCAAGTAATGAAACATTACTTTCAAATGCAGAGCCTGCTTAAACACTGTACACTAATGATTCCTAATATCTATAATTGTCATGGGGTCAAAAAGCTAAGACACAGCAGTCCAGCTAAGGGAGGAAAACAGCCTACCACTACTGTCTAGAAGTGAAAAAACTACTCCCAGCCAAGAGTTTAATCTCACATACCTTTTTTTTTTTTTTTTTTTGCGGTACACGGGCCTCTCACTGTTATGGCCTCTCCCTTTGCAGAGCACAGGCTCCGGACGCGCAGGCCCAGCGGCCATGGCTCACGGGCCCAGCCGCTCCGCGGCACGTGGGATCCTCCCGGACCGGGGCACGAACCCGTGTCCCCTGCATCGGTAGGCGGACTCCCAACCACTGCGCCACCAGGGGAGCCCTCACATACCTTTTTTATTGCTGACTTTTTTAATCTGTTCATCTAGGTATTCTCGCCGTTTAATGAGGGCATCAGACCACCTCTCTCTCACACAGTTTAAGTCTTCTTCCTGGCATCAGGGAAGGAAAACATTTTCCTGTAGAGTGCACAGATAACTATTTCTTTTTTTAAAAAAAAAAAAGATGTTTAAATTGATTAGGAAACTTTTCATTAGGAAAGGCCATTGAACATTGCTGTGTGATTAATATGCAAGAAAGCAAAGAGGCCTCAGGAACACTGCATGCTGATTGAGGATCCCATGACTCAGAAATCAGAGCCCCTGGATTTCCAAAAAGATAATTATGCTTAAAAGCAAGAGAAGCTCAAGCTACACCAGCTGTTGGATGAGTCTTATATGGTATGGGCGTGCATGTATTTAAGTTGTAGCTATTCGTTTGAAGGGTTTGTGATTCTAAGCAGAAGGACACCAGAAACACAGCCCAAATCACAAAGCAGCAAATGGAATGGAAAACGACAGGCATTTTCATCATTCAGAGCTCGATGGCTGGATAAGATGTATTTTCTGAAAGGCAAAGAATAGATCAGTGGAGAACTTTTCAAACTTGCTGCAAAGGTTTTACCTCCAACCGCTACCATGAGGCTAACCGAAAACTTCCCATGCAAGAAGCCAACATGCAGTCAGCCATGCTGAGAACTCCCAGAAGCAGCCGCTGGACTCAACCGTGAACCACGTGGCAGCAAGCGCACAGACAGCCACAGGACGTTAGTTAATGGCGTTGCTGAGATCCAAGGGGATACTGGTATCTCCCCTACCATTTGTTTTTACTTGCTTGTTTTCTTTCTTAGTAAAATTATGAGGTGGGAAAGCCACCTACCAATTCTATTCAGGATGCTCTTTGACTTCCCTAATTCCGGCCTAACCCTTAAGACGTTACATTAAGAGCAGACACCTGAGAACTTCTGAGGCTTTACCTACAATGGACCCACAGTTTACTTATAGGAAGGCACACCAGGAAAACATGCTTTTTAAATTTATGTAGAGAATCAGTACAAAGACTGGGAACCAACCCAGAAAAGTTCATCTTGGTTTGCCACCTTGACCATTACTGTTATCCCACATTCCATAGACAGTAGGCCAGTCAGCCCTGACTAGGTAAAACTTCACATTTGCATATATTTTTTCTCCCCTAGGTTTCCAAAAAGAGATTAAAGCTCAGAGCTAAATTCTCCAGGTTATGAATAAGATTGGCCTTAAAGAGAGAAGAAAACTGGCTAAACAAAACCATGTGCTTAAAATGTCGTCAGTTTTCCTAACCGGCAAAAGTCTTTAAAAATACAATGGCACGGTAGAACAGTGCTACTCTCTTAGATATAAGGAGCTAACCGCAGGTTCACATAGGGAAGACAGGTCTGCTTAAAGATTATGGATGGATAACTACAATTCTTAAGATCATCAGTTTAATACAGTGAGAGTGGTCTTATTTAGAAAGGCTTTACGAGCCAGCAATTTGAGACGGCATAGCAAAAGTGCAGTATCTGCTTATAAATTTTGAACTGACAGGGAAATCTATGGAAATAGTATTGTATCCCTGATTACACTGAAAGCAAATCAAAAGCGAGTGAAAACTGCATATTCTTGCTCTCCGTTCCTCCTTTCCTCCTCCCTGCCCTCGGCTTTGCGAATGCTGGCAATTAGCAGCAGCTGTGCCCCATGCCACAGGATTGACAGCAGCAGTAATACCTGATAACTATCCATATCATCACCATCCTCATCATCTCTCTGGTAGGGAAAAAATAAACACAAAGGACATGCATTTTTTTTTTTTCTCCAACAGCACACAAGGAAAATAAGTCTTTAAGCTTAACACACACATTACAACGGATAGCACACACAACATCGGCATAATAAAACATTTAACTGAATCTCAAAAAGTGGATGTAATTCACTTGTCTATAATTACTTAAAGAATTTAAGATTTAATTTTTTTCTTTAATAGAGAAAGCAGTCATTTAAAAATGGGAACTCTCTCAGATTCTCTTAGCTGGGGATTGGACACAACCCCGCTATGGCACTGTTATGCAGTCACTATTTGTTTCTGGGTGAGCTATTTGACTGAGATTTAGAATGGGCAGAACTAGAAAGGACTTTAGGGAGTCTCTTGGTCAGGTTTTAGCTGTGAGGCAGCTAAGGCCTGAAGGGTGAAATGACTGAAACCAAGGTTCACACAGATAGTGGCAGGGTCAGGACTGGAGGCCAGGTCTGCGCCCTTGTCCCTGCACCACACCACTGTCACTGTGAAATCGTCACAGGGGAAGGCCCACCGGGAAGCTAAGACTCCACATACAGTCAGCTCTCCTTATCTGCATGTTCCACATCTGCAGATTCAACCAACCACAGAACCTTCCTGATTGGAGGGCCGAGTGTACTAGGCCATTTTATATGAGACTTGAACATTCTCAGATTTTAGTATCCAAGGGGGGGAGGGTTCTGGAACCAATCCCCCCGGATACCGAGGGAAGACTGTAGAAGGTTCTGTATACCGTACCACCGCAGTAAGAGCACAGCCCACTATTTTGGATACATGGCTCTATCATTATCCACTGTTGGATATGTCAGTATCCATGCCAATCAGGAGAGAAAAATCAGAACTGTCCTAAACCCATGGCAACATTTTACAATAATTACATAAACTAAGCATTTTGGCAAAACATTTGCAAAACAAAATCATCGTGTGGAAAAAAAAAAAAAGGGTTTTAGTTGAGACAATTTTCCTTAGAAACAAGAATAAAGAGGGAACTCCCTGGCGGTCCAGTGGTTGGGACTCTGTGCTCTCACTGCCGAGGGCCTGGGTTCAATCCTTAGTCGGGGAACTAAAATCCCACAAGCTGTGCAGCCAAAAAAAAAAGAAAAGAAAGAAACAAGAATAAAGAAATCCCCATTTGTAGGGAATATCCATCTCTATGGAGGCAGGTTCTACTCAAAATGAATACTGGGTCATGTAACAACCTTCTTTAATTTTTCTATGGTTATTGGAGGGTTAATATTAAAAAAGGAACTGGAGTGGCCTAGTCAGACAAAAGACAAACTTTTTTTTCAAATGCCTTAAAAAATATAATTACATTATGTTCATATCTAAGTATACTTCAAAATATACTGCATTTTAAAAGTGCTTTAAAAATACTGTTAAGATTATTCTCTGTGTAGACTTTAAAATAAACTTTAGTTTTAGTTTGGTAACCATCATTTTCATTTGGATAACTCTAACTTCAGTAGTAAGCCCACTACTAAAATAATTTTTCTCAAATTAATTCCTCCTATTAATGAATAAAGTACAAACAGCTCTAATTTATCATTATCTTTTAGGCTAAGAAGATACTTCTATTCATCAAAAACTAGCTTGAGCTTTCATGATGTAGAACTGTTGTGACATCAGCATATTCTGGATTGGCTCAAGCTACTGCATCAAAATAATTCTTTTTTTTTTTTTTTTTTTTTTTGCAGTACGCAGGCCTCTCACTGTTGTGGCCTCTCCCGTCACGGAGCACATGCTCCAGACGTGCAGGCTCAGCGGCCATGGCTCATGGGCCCAGCCGCTCCGCGGCACATGGGATCTTCCCGGACCAGGGCACGAACCCGCGTCCCCTGCATCGGCAGGCGGACTCTCAACCACTGCGCCACCAGGGAAGCCCGCATCAAAATAATTCTGAAGTACTATGTCAACAACAAAAATGGTACTGGACATGACCTCGAGCATGGCAGCAAAGAAAAATAAAAGCTTTAAAACAGTCACAGTTTAAATTTGCATGACAGATACTATAAGAAGAGCATTCAGCACTGGGGGAAGGCAGATATTTGAGAGCTCAAATTTTGACAAAAATCAGTTTTAACTCAAGAGGTATAGCTATTTTTAAAAGTGCAAACAATCAATCCTTGCAATGTTCATCAAACAGGAATAGTCAGCCAGTTGGTGATCCATGTTCATAGGTCATAATTCACACACAGATTCAAAGTTTTATCTAAGATCAGAGATTTATTAAGCCACAAAATTTTATGGCACAAAGGGACCTCAGAGGTTTATTACGTCTACCTCATCATTTCAGAGGAAAGAAAAGGGGAACTCGAAGTTTAAATTACTCAGTTAAGTCAAACAAAACTTAAGAACCCAGGTCTCCTCACTCCAAGTCTGTGCTCTTTCTACCAGGCCCTGCAGTTGCCCCCGGAGCTGATGGCCAAGTGGGGGACAACCCAACTTCCCCTCCACATACAGCGAAAAGTCTGGTGGAGAAGCCTCCCTGGAAACAGCAGACTCCAGCCTCACAACTCCATTCATACTCCCAGGCTTTAAGTCGGAGGCAGTTCTGGCCTGGGATGAGGAAGGCAGTGTCTGACACAGCTGTGCCTGCCTTACGGCCCAACAGTCCAAGCCAATGTTTCAGTAAAGTCTTTGCTGCCATGAAGCCAAAAGGAAACTGAGATGGAAGATGAACCCTTCTCAAGATAGGCTGGGCTTACGCCCAGACTCTACAGAGAAAAGTTTTCTCCCCATCATGACAGGGAGTGTGTTCCCCGTCATGTGTGGCAGTGAGAGAACCGGAATTCAATGGTCTGATTCTTCCCAGTCCCTAATTACATCTGATAGTAAAGTGGGGACTTGGTGAAGCACATGCGTTCTTTCAGGCCCCTGGGGACAAGTTCCTGATCTTACAGTTTATTGTGACTGGTAAATAAGATGAATTCTTAGCTGGTTCCATCTTTTAATTTTTTTTTTAAGTGAGAAAAGAAGGTTTAGCAAAAGGAGATTTAATGAACAAAAATGATCATGAGGACAACTTTCAATTAAAAAGTAAAGCTTTCAGAGAGCTGGTTAAGTATGCCAGTGTATGGGGGCAACTTTCTATTAATAAAAGTGGATCAGGCCAAAGCCAGCAATATCAAACACCCAACATAATTTGGGCCAGATATAAAATAAATCCTGCCTAAAGTAAATGAGCACTGTAGCATTGATGTGTGTTTATAAATAAAATTATTATTAATCGGTACTAAGCCAACACAGTAACTTAAACCTAGCAAAAAGGCAACGGATGGAAATATGGATGGGGTGGCAGAGGCCAATACATGCTTAAGGCAAGGAGTTCAGTTATATTCCTGAACAGGTCTCCGTCACAGATCACTGACCACCTTAATTCTACACTAACCAATCTTTGTTAAATACTGTTTGCAATCTGTTGGTCTCACCTGGTAACTGTCCAGCCCTCTCTGGAGCTTGGTGGACCTGGCGGTCACGCAGCCAATGGAGATGGACAAGATAGCTTCGACCATGAGTGGCAGTGTCCCAGAACGCTGGACAGGCTTCACTGTGACTTGCACTCTCCGGGAATGACCCTGCAGGGGTGGGGGTGTGATGCGGAAATGGGGGCCAGGAATGGGGATGGGGAGGGATGGATGGGGGAAGAGGATCAAGGAAGGGGAAAGAATTAGGGAACAGAGAGGCAAATATCTAGAAAACTCCAGAAACTGTAAGAGTGGGACAGGGAGAAAACACGAAACAAGCAAAGACAAACCTAGTACCTGTCTGAGTTGAAAGACACCTCCTGTGTTGACATCTTTTGCCTGGTGAAGCTCCACAGCGGCGTACTCCCCCAGCTCATTCAGCTCTAGTATGGAGATCCACATCTCTATTCTGCGAGTAACCTCGTTCCACCTGCAGAAACACGTTCCAACCAACGACCATGTCATTGTCCGGGACATTATTAGCAACAGGAAGAAGGCCCCAGTCCCTGAGCACTTACTATCCATGAGGCACTGTGCTATGTGTGTCACATAGATTATTTTCTTGTTTAACACTCAGAACAATCCTGTGGTATGGCTTCTTTTCATTTATTTTATTGATATATACCCTATATGCAGTGAACTGTCCCGATCTCAGGCGTAGACTTGGAGGGATGGTGACAAATGCATACACCTGTGCATACACCCGGCCATCGCCACAGCAGGTCTGCTCAGGCCCCTTCCCACTCAATCCCCACACCACCTGCAGCAGCTGTGTAACCTCACAGATTAGTTTTACCTGCTCTAGAATTTCATATAGATGGAATCATGCAGTAGTGTACTCTTCTAGGTCTGGCTCCTTTGATTCAGAACAATGTTTGTGAGATTCATCCACAATATGTAAGAGTGGGACACAGTCCTTTTTTATTGTTGAGTAATATTCTATTATATGACTAATAACGCAATTTGTTTATCAAACATTCTCACACTGAAGGACATAGGGTTGTTTACAGTTTGGGGGATATCATGAATAGAACTGCCATAAACATTCATGTACCAGGCTGCTTATGGACTTATGTTTTCATTTTTCTTGGGTAAATACCTAGGAGTGGGATTGCTGGGTCACGGAAGAGGCAAATGGTCAACTTTAAAAGAAGATACCCTTCTGTTTTCTTCTATAAGCTTTATAGTTTTACCTTTTACATTTAAAGTCATGCTCCATCTCAAATTAAGTGTTGTGTATCCTGTGAATTAAGATCAAGGTTGTTTTCTTCCATAAAGGTACACAGATGTTTCAGTCTCATTTGTTGAAAAGACTTTCCTTTCCCCATCGAATTTTTCCAGGGCCTGGTAGTTCCTTTCACCATTCCCATTCACAAAGGAGGAAACAGGCTCAGAGAGTCCTTATTCTTCAACCACTGTCCAAGGGTGAGCCTTGGCCCTGTGTCTAAAGCCCTCAGCCAAGCACAAACCTGTCATGCAACGTTCTTGTCTTAGCATGAAGGGAATCGACTTCCCAGACAGAGCTGCCGTTCCCGGTGCACCGGTGGCCCCACACTTCGATGGCCAATGCTCCATCTGAAATGAACTCCAGGAATTCTTCCGTTACACTCACCACGTAGTCCTGGGATACGCGGGGGAGAGGAAAGGGTGACAGGAGTTAGGCAGAAAGGAATCTGAAATTTCCTTTTTAACTTTCAGCTGTATACAGAGTCATTTCAGAGCACACTAGCCTGATCCCAACCTTAAAACCATCGCTGCTGTTTCACAGAAAACCGCAAAGAAACCAGAATATTAGATGGGAAGTGATATTCTGAGGTAAGTTAACTTTTTTTTTTTTTTTTTGCGGTGTGTGGGCCTCTCACTGTTGTGGCCTCTCCCGTTGCGGAGCACAGGCTCTGGACGTGCAGGCTCAGCGGCCATGGCTCACGGGCCCAGCCGCTCCGCGGCATGTGGGATCTTCCCGGACCGGGGCACAAACCCGTGTCCCCTGCATCGGCAGGCGAACTCTCAACCACTGCGCCACCAGGGAAGCCCTGAACTCCTTTCTTTAATAAATGAGGACACTGAGGAAAGCAGCAGCCCCACATCGCACTGCCTGTTGGCTGCAGAGCTGAATCTGTCCTCCCTTCCTCCTGGTTCACTCTCTTTTCCCTGGGACCACTTTGACTTTCAGACAGAACAGACCAATCAGCATAGCAAAAAAAAAAAAAAAAAAAAGGGAACTTCTGATTGTTCCTTGCTATGGCTTAGAAGACCAAAACAGAATTAAATTTTATACGATTATCTCCAAGATTCTGCGCTCTTACTCTTAAACCCTCCCACTCCAACTCTTTGTTGTGAAATACAAACAGATGAGCATGAGGAAACGGGTGCTGAATAGACGGAGCAGTGAGGCATCACCTGGAACAAAGCAGCAGGCAAGGACCATGCGGACTTCCTTCCCATTAGTGGAATCTCAGGTGACTCTAATTTCTCGAAAGGGCTGTGCTGTATTGGTTTAACCTTATACTACCTAACTTCTTATTTTATTTGGAGACAGAGCCAGAATTTTAAAAGGAAAATAAACTTCATGACCAATTAGCACAAACTACGCATTTTAGAGGTTAAAAAAACCCCCAAAAGACCCCAAGGTTGGGCTTCCCTGGTGGCGCAGTGGTTGAGAGTCCACCTGCCAATGCAGGGGACGTGGGTTCGTGCCCCGGTCCGGGAAGATCCCACATGTCACGGAGCGGCTGGGCCCGTGAGCCATGGCCGCTAAGCCTGTGCATCCGGAGCCTGTGCTCTGCAACGGGAGAGGCCATAGCAGTGAGAGGCCCGCGTACCACAAGAAAAAAAAAAACAAAAAAAACCCAAGGTCACACAGCGAGTCCAAAGTCTCTGAGACTAGCATCTATTAAACCAGTTGTTAACTAGGATGTACTTAAAATCCAAGTTTCATCCTTCTAAATAAGCAGCTTTTTGGATCCAAAGAAAGATGGGGAATATTTAAAAGAGTATTCAGAGAACCATAACGACAACGACAACAACAACAACAAAAGATTAATAAAGAATTAAGAAACAGACTTGGTGAATACAGGTAAAAATAAAAAGTGGGCTATTCTCATCAAAATAAAGACTTGACAGGGGACTTCCCTGGCAGTCCTGTGGTTAAGACTTCACCTTCCAATGCAGGGGATGCGGGTCCAATCCCTGGTCGGGGAGCTAAGATCCCACATGCCTTGGGGCCAAAAAACCAAAACATAAAACAGAAGCAATATTGTAATAAATTCAATAAAGACTTTAAGAATGGTCCACATCAAAAAAGATCTTTAAAAAACAAATAAATAAAAACTTGACAGGGACTTCCCCAGTGGCACAGTGGATAAGACTCCATGCTCCCAATGCAGGGGGCCTGGGTTCGATCCCTGGTCAGGGAACTTGATCCCACATGCATGCCACTACTAAGGAGCCTGTGTGCCGCAACTAAGAAGCCCGCCTACCACAACTAAGACCTGGTGCAACCAAAAAATAAATATCTTAAAAAAAGAGAAATCTAGCCTTTCAAAAAAAAACCTTGACAGACTTTACATATGGGAAATTTTATAGGTGGTGATATGGATTTGTCTTCTAACTGTAGAACCAGAAAGAATAGGCACCATTTCGAAAAGAAGGGGTCTTGAATATCTATGGAGAATTGCCCAAAGAAAAACAAAATTACACAGAGGCTAGAGTCTGGCTGTCAGAAATGACTGGTTGGCAGTCTGATATGAAAGACAGGAAGAGTAGCTGATGTCACAAAATAGGTCCAACCAATATTCACCAAATATTCGCCTCTCTCATTTTGTATGATCTTTAAAAGCTCACACGGGACTTTAGAATGCTATGCTTAGAATTCAAAAGAATGAAAAATATCTACAGCAACTTATATGGTTAGATGCTCACGTATATTAAAATAATAAAATGCAATTCTGCAATCTGTAAAACGTGATCACATTTTTGTAAAAAACTTTTTAAAGTTATGCATGCGTGATGGTAAGAGTGTGTATCTCTGGCCATTTATGTGTATGAACATATGTTTGCACACACATAATATACAGCAAATTGTCACTGGTCATCACAGATTTCAGGTAGAGGTCTTTCAGAGTTTATTTTATTTTATTTATTTATTTATTTTAAATTTTATTTATTTTTTGGCTGCACTGGGTCTTCGTTGCTGCGTGTGGGCTTTCTCTAGTTGCGGCGGGTAGGGGATACTCTTCATTGTGGTGCCTGCGGTTCTTATTGCAGTGGCTTCTCTTGTTGCAGAGCACGGGCTCCAGGTGCATGGGCTTCAGTAGTTGCGGAGTGTGGGCTCAGTAGTTGTGGCACACGGGCTTAGTTGCTCCACAGCATGTGGGAACTTCCTGGACCAGGGCTTGAACCCATGTCCCTGGCATTAGCAGGCAGATTCTTAACCACTGTGCCACGAGGGAAGTCCCCAGATTTTATTTTAAACACTTTCAAACGATCTGAATTTGTATTAAAGTACGTTTTGAGGTTAAAAAGCTCAATAAACCTATTATGTTTATGAAACATTCATATGGGAAAAAACTCTAAGTTACAAGTAGACTTTTGAACTGAGTCGCGGCCGGTTGTTTCCCAAGTAGCTCATTTTTTAATGGCATTTGTACCTTACAGTGAGAGAAGGTCACAGTGTACTGGGCATCCTTGGACTGTGGGGAAGGCACCTCTGGGTCCACTACTGGGGCAGCCACTGTGGATTCACACTGGTCCCAGAATGTGTATTGACAGAAGACGAAATTTGAGAGGTTTAAGGGCAGCCCAGTTGCCTCTTTAATTTTTACCTGGAGAGAGAAAAAAATGCAAACATAACTCTCATAAAGAAAACAAACTATGCATTCTTCTCATACCCAGCTACCTCAAATTTAAGAGTGGGTGATGAAATAAATAAATCAGTCATCCATTTGACAACTGAAAATATTTCATTAAGGGTTACCTACTTGTAATGAAATGTGTACCATAGTTCCATAACTACAGTATGTGAGCATGGTGACAAATGCACACATCCCTCTCAAACTTTC
Source organism: Delphinapterus leucas (assembly GCF_059928025.1). Classification (NCBI taxonomy): domain Eukaryota; kingdom Metazoa; phylum Chordata; class Mammalia; order Artiodactyla; family Monodontidae; genus Delphinapterus; species Delphinapterus leucas. Next base: position 13,727,783 of record NC_143138.1, read on the forward strand.
CTAATGACCGAGTTTCTGACACAGCTGTGACCTTTACTAGAAAAGCATGATTCACTAAACAATATGCACTCCTTGCATGCCACATACATAGACTTCTGAAATTTCATACAACTGTCATCAGAAAGTGTGCTGCACTTCTGGGAAAAGTACTGTCTGTTATTGTATTTATTGTCAGAAAGTTTAACTTTTACCATTTTCTATGAAAAACTCCTAAGATTTTCCATAAAATTGTTTTGAATTGAAAAGGGCATTTATCTGAGCCTTCCCAGCCCTGCCCTCTCACCCGGCATGTCAGTTTTTTGACTCGGTGAATGATTTCCCCGCTGCTGTCTACGACTTCAAGACTCCCGCTTTCACTGGAGTTCTCCGAGGAGTCATCCTCCACCACGCGTTCCGGGACGGCGCCTGTAACTCGCATCACTTCCACATGGAGACGCCCGGCAACCTGGGTCAAGGAACCAGAGTGCCGTGGGGTTAAAAGACATCCCGTGGACAATACTGACCTGAGGTGGAAGGCATGCTACGACATCTCCGGCAAGCAGCTCCACTGTTATTGCTGGGCCACCTCCAGCAACGGGAAGCTCTCAGTACTTCCAGAGCCAGCCCACTCCATCGCCTGCCCTGTAATCACCCTGCCTTACTTTGAGCCAAATTTGCCTTTGTACCTTGCCTCCTGGAGTCATCTTCATTCTTACCCGTCTTCTACAGGACAGCCCATGAACAGCACAAAGGCAGCTATCACATTCTACCTAGAGTTATCTGTTTCCCTCATTCACATATTCATTCATTTACTCATTTGATCAAATACCTGGCATCGTGGGAACACCACGATAAAAAGACACAGGCTCTGCTGTCTGGGCACTCACAGTCAAGTGGGGAAAGACACAGAATTAAAAACCCAGTGTAGGGGGCTTCCCTGGTGGTGCAGTGGTTAAGAATCCGCCTGCCAATGCAAGGAACACGGGTTGGAGCCCTGTTCCAGGAAGATCCCACATGCCACGGAGCAACTAAGCCCGTGTGCCACAACTACTGAGCCTGTGCTCTAGAGCCCATGAGCCACAACTACTGAGCCCGTGTGCTGCAACTACTGAAGCCCGCACGCTCTAGGGCCCGTGCTCTGCAACAAGAGAAGCCACCGCAATGAGAAGCCCACGCACCGCAATGAAGTGTAGCTCCTGCTCGCCACAACTAGAGAAAGCCCGCGCACAGCAACAAAGACCCAAAGCAGCCAATACATAAATAAACAAACAAATAAGTAAATAAAAACCCAGTATAAACTAGCTGTTCTAATAGAGATACATGCAGGTTGTTAGGAGATAAATTTATCCACTCAACAAATATTTACTGAGAGTCAGTGTGTGCCGGGAACTGTACTAAGTGCTGTGTTTACAACAGTAAACCAGTCATGGCCACTGGGCTCATGGAGCCTCTCCCCTAACCTCTTGGGAGCAGAGAATGAGAATGGAAGTGACCTTAGGGCTGGGAGAAGGGTGAGGGGGTAAGACCTACTCCAGGAGGAGCGACAAAGTCACCAAGTTATAAGGAAATAGTTTCTTTGAGACTGTTTTTCGAAAAAAAAAAAAGGGGGGTGGGGGGAACTTAAGTTTCCAGATTATCCTGGTGGTTCTCTGCATTGGTGCCAGTTTAGCAGTGTCTCTCTTATAGCTGGTTTCACAGAACTGATTTAAGGATAGGAATGACCCTGACCTTTGCATTCTCAGTGTGGTAACTGGTCAGGTTTTCTTTGGCAACACAGTTTTAGGTCGTAATGACTGGACTTGTGAAGGGGACACATGCTCTGGCACTGCTGTGTCATCTTACATAGTGAAGCTTATTTTTTAAAGGTAGCTCAGATCTAACTTCCACAGAGCAATTGGCCCTGACACCCAAGACCTGAGAGAAATTAGCTGACGGTATTTGACAAGTGAGACAAATATGGAGGAAGGAGCAAGAGAAGGGGAAGAAAGGAAATATGAGAAAACGTTAGAAGACAGTGGCTCTTAAGCTTTTTTCCCCAACGTTTTTTGAGACCCTAATACATTTTTAGTATAATTTCAGGGGATTAACGAAATACTCAAAGCCCACCATGGACCCTAGCTTAAGAAACCCTGACTACGGACTCAGCCACTAGATCTCTTTGCCATAGGAGTTGTGCCCATTTTTAACATGGGATAAAGCAACTTAGCCCACTATTCTCCTAGAGCATAATGTCCACAGGTGGGTTACTACATGTGGAATGTGAGCTGTGCACTTACACATCACAACTGGGAATCTAGGGTCTATTTTCTGGGTTCCCTTTGGGCAGAATGGCACCTTATTCTTAGTCTGATCTAAGAATCACAAAAAATAACTTAGTATTTCCAAGTTTGCATGTTATTGAAGGATAAGCTAGGAAATAAGGATGTTACTAAATTTAAAATGAAAACATCAGTTGATGAAGTGGATAATATAAAAAAGTTTGAACTTGAACATTTTCTGAAATGTTTCAGGCTGACAGAAAGCCAATATAATGAAATAAATGAAATATGAGGGGCATTTTTTTAAAAAAGAGGAGGTAACAGTGGGATGCTTAAGCTTGTTTTCTTTGAATATTTTAGAATTTCAAAATAATCCCCCCAAGTTGTATGTTGTAAAGACCACTTAGGGCCAGGAAGGAGTTAAAGTGTACTACGGAGGTGAGAGATTCAAAGAGAAATCAATATGGGGCACAGAGCTGAATCTGGTTTCCAAAAGCTTTCAAATTTGATTAAAACAAAGAAAATACTTGTGAACCACAAATAAAAAACATGTTCTAATAATCTTTTAAAACCATGCCTTAATTTTGATAGTTTCTTTTGATATTAGTAGAGAAAGAAGAATGTGATCCTGATGCTTCACCCTAGTTTCTTGATCTACCTCAAGAACAGAGCTTAAATCGAATTAAAAAATAAAAAATGAACTTGAGCTCGGTGCTTTGTGATGACCTAGAGGGGTGGGATAGGGAGGGTGGGAGGGAAGCTCAAGAGGGAGGGGATATTGGTGGTACATCTATACATATAGCTGATTCACTTCGTTGTACAGCAGAAATTAACACAACATTGTAAAACAATTATACTCCAATAAAGATGGAAAAAAAAAACCAAACTTGAACCATGGCCATTTTCTCAGAGGCTGGCTTGTCCTTACCTCCCCCTGCTGGCTGATGATAGGAACTGCATACAGAAGTTTCACATCACAGAACAGACACTCCAAGAACACATTAGCCACGCCAATTAGGTTGTGATTCTCTTGGGCTTCATAGAAAGGGTCACCTCGTTTCCCGCAGAGTCGCTTTGTCTGAATGGTAGGGGAGGCGGGGGGAAGGCGAGTAGGAAACAAAACATCAACTTAAACAATACTATTTAAAACCAGCATTTTTAACTGTTTTAAAAAGAAAGCACTGGGCTTCCCTGGTGGCACAGTGGTTGGGAGTCCGCCTGCCAATGCAGGGGACGCGGGTTCACGCCCTGGTCTGGGAGGATCCCACATGCCGTGGAGCGACTGGGCTGGTGAGCCACGATTACTGAGCCTGCGCGTCTGGAGCCTGTGCTCCGCAACGAGAGGCCGCGGTAGTGAGAGGCCCGCGCACTGAGATGAAGAGTGGCCCCCGTTTGCCACAACTAAAGAAAGCCCTCGCACAGAAACGAAGACCCAACACAGCCATAAATAAATAAATTAAAAAAAAAAAGCACTTATCCAAATAAATTAAAAAGAAGTAAAAATAGAATCATGTCACACGAATAAAACAGAACTATTCCACGGGAGGGGCTTGTTAAGTGACATAAGGGCAGGGAGAGCTCTTCTTTGGTTACAGCCCCACCTATCACACCCCGTCTTCCCTATCAAACCCCACCTGCAAGGTTTCATTCCCTGTGCTTTGCCTCATTTCCTTCACCGAATCTTTTTTTCCATTACTAATGTAGAAAAAATGGATCATGCTTTCTAAAATTATTCTTAGCATCTACCTAGCCATGAACACAGCTAGGGGAGCACGAACACATGCTAATGAATACAAAATCCACACTGGCTCCATTTAAGCTGATTTTTAACAGCATTGACGAAACAGCACAAGTTCACTTTGTCCTACTTCACTTCACTTGAAATGTAGTAGCAACCCAATAAGAACATGCTATGTGTTCTCTTCATTTAGTTCCTATCTGTGTGGGGATCACATGTTTTATGACCGATCCAACTGATCCTCTCAAGGTCAACTTTCACTTTACATTTCTAATATAAATGTCCCAAGTAGCACGACAGATATTCACTGACGCACATATGTGTGTTCTGACGATTAAATCACTTATATTCTTGTCCTTTTAGCACAACCAAAGCTCCTTTACATTTTGTCCCTCTTACCTCAGGAACCTTCTCCTTCCATTCTTGATAAAGGTCTCGCATATCGATTAATTTATTCTCCAGCTTCTCGATGGTCCACACTTGGGTGCTCTTTCTTTTCCTCCTCACTTGAATAGCTGGCTCGCTCACTATGGCTCCTCTCTGCAGAGTGAAGGAAAACAAAAACAAAAAACAAACATAACGCATCTTGTTATAACTCTTTTGGATTGTTGAAGCAATATGTATTATCATAAAGTAGAAAGTTTGAAAAGAAAAAACACATAATGTATACAAAAGAAGATGAAACCCTATCACCTAGGGAGTATTCTGGTTTATTTTCAATCTTCTTTGTATACCCATGCACACACAGTTTATTTTTATCACAGTCAGAACCAAACAAATATACAAATTTCCTATCCCAATTCTCTCTCCACAGTTCACCTTCTTGTGTGGTTAAATATTCTTCATAAACATGATTTTTCATAGCAACACAGCCATCCATTATAGGGATGTATCACTCACTTGACTAATTCTCTTGGTCAACATCATGGCTGCTTCAAATTTTTGCTATTACACAGGCCACTGTGATAAGTGTCCTGGTACAAAAGCACATAAATGTTTATGAACACGTCTATAAGTACAGATTTAGAATAAACTTCTCAAAGGAGAACTACTTGGTCAAAAGATTAAAATGCAAGAAGACTGATGAGATACTCTCTGACTCGTTTCTAGCTCGCTTGTTGGAGGGAAAAATGAATGGATGAAAAATTATTTCTTCCAAAGTTTCTCCTTAAATGAAAATTTCTTCAAGTTGAAATGACAGGAAACTTCCCAATGGCTGCAAAGAATCCTTCTGTGTATGAAAAACAGGTATCATATGAGTCTTCCTTTCTCAAAGAATTCACTCTCAGAATGGTACTATCACAAAATATACACACATTCCCCCATTTCAGGAGGCATTTATATGAAAGAGAAAAGCAGGAGGAATTACTTATATATATTTCTAGTTTCAATGTTTTATTTATTCATTCATTCATTCATTTATTTTTTGGCCATACCAGCGGCTTGTAGGATCTTAGTTCCCCAAACAAAGATTGAACCCGGGACCGCAGCAGTGAAAGCACCGAGTCCTAACCATTGGACTACCAGGGAATTCCCCAGTTTCACTGTTTTAAAGAAAGAATTTATATTAGCAAGGCTTTTAGCCCCCCAAATTCTCATATTCCGATCGTAAAATACCCGAAGGCATATATACCCAAGATCTCTAAAGGATGTCTTAAAAAGAACAGACCCTCCGGCTCACGTCAGGGTCTCCTCACGGATATTCCGTGGATGCCAGGTTTACGTTCCACTTACAGTATCTACTGTTGTACCTCTCGCTCTCATCTTCTTTGAGAACATTCTTACCTTTCTATTGGCACTGAGGTTTGCAGCAGGGATCTGCAGAGTCACCTGGTAGTCGGTGAGTCTGCTCATCTCCTCGGCTAAGAAGTTAGCCTCCCTCACCAAGGTGTTAGCTTTGACCAGCTGCTCCCGCAGTTTTGCCAGGCTTTGGCGGAAGAGTTCATCCCTGTGGCACAGCAGAAAAGGACATGAGAATGTCCAAAAGAAAACGGCAGTCCCGTTTCCAAGTGAGTCATGTTGTTAGAAAGTAGTAGAAAACTCCTCTCAAACAATTGTTTTTCAAGCTATTTTTGCCAATTCACCTCTTATCCTCCTCTCTTCCCACCAGGTTTCCGTGAGCTCTCCACTGGTAACCACAGATGAAGAGCAAACATGTGGGGTGACTTAACTTCAAACCATGTTTTAAATTATATAACATTTGAAAACAACTAGATTTTGATATGGTAATGCACATGTACACACAAAACCCAATGAAGCAATCCTTTAGGAAAAAGAAATGATTACGACTTCTGTGTGCTTTGGGGTGGGGAAGATCTGGAGCCAGTAAGGAGAAAGTGTTTTACGTGATTTCTTCAGTTGGTAAAAGGTGAGAAGTAGGGACTTCTGTGGCAGCAGAAATTCGTTTCTCAACTCTACACAATAGCACTTCCTGATAAAAGCTTCTCTAACAGCCTAACTGGGTCCGAACCCTATTATATGTTTTCCCAGCCCCACACCTTTTGCCTCAGTAGCCTTCATCATAGTTACAATTTTTCATTTATTTGTGTAATTATTTGACCAATAATGTCCATCTCCTCTACGAAGCTGTAAGCACCCCCAGGGCAGGTACCATGTCTTTTTTGCTTGTCACTACACCTAAAGTGCATGGTCCATCACAGGATATGCAAAAATTACCCACTGAATGAAATAAAGGGTACAGCTGACCCTTGAACAACATGGGTTTGAACTGCGTAGGCCCACGGAGATACAGATTTTTTTCACTGTGATCCATGGTTGGTTGAATCTGTGGATGTGGAATGCAGATATCAAGAACCTACTGTAAAGTTATACTCGGGTTTTCGACTGCTTGGAGTGTCAGCACGTGATAAACGCTCAAGACACGTCAGGCGCCATTATTTTTATTACAACACATGATAATGGACTATCAACAGACCCGGGTTCAAACCCTGGCCTTTTCATTTACTTAATGGGTGACTGAGGGAAGGTATTTAAAATGATTGTCCAAGCTACAAGACAGAACGAATAGTTCCCACAGCTTGGTGCTGCTGGGAGCATTAAATAAAATAAGCAGCATTCCTAGACTGTGGTAAGACCACAACAGAACTCAGCAATACTTATTGTGGTTGTTTTTGTTACCGTTTCCTCCACTACTACCTCAGTTCTGATATAAATAAAGTCACAAGGTAAAAAAAAAAATTCACATTTAGTAGATTTCTTAACATTAAAATTGTATTTAAATGGGTTCCAACATAAGAGAAATAAAAAACAAGAAATGGTTTTATGCTGAAGAACTATTCAAATGTTCTCTACTTTAAGACCAGACCGTGGTATTCTAACTTGGTACCGTTTTTATTAAAGGGTAAGGGGGCAGGTGTAATCTTTAACAACTAACATCACAGTAAACATACTTAGGATAAATAATATCTCTGAAAGGAAAGGCAAGTGCTAACAATCCAGGCACGGGAGTAAGATTTCCCTCTTTGCCAGGTCTGTCCCGCTTTGACGTGCCTCCGACCGCCTCCCCCAGGACCCCGAGGCCTTGACTCTGGGCGCCTCCACCCCCGTTCCCCTTCGTACCTCTCCTCTGCCCACTGGGTCACTTTCTGCTGAGCTGTCTGGCTGCTATAGGCCAGGCGGTCAGGGCCGCTGCTCTGGGGCCGCCTCTCTGGGGACAGCTGCTGGCGGAGCTGCTCCAGTTCGCGCTCGTACATGAGCCGCTGCTCCTCAAGGGCGCTCCTCTTTTCTTCCAGGTACTGTTTCTCCAGGACCTGAACCACATTTTGAACTGGGTCTGGTGAGTCAAGAGACAAGGCGAGGTGCCTTCAGCGGTGGCTACGACAGGGAGCCCATGGGTGTTCCTTTCGGCGAAAACCATCCCTGCACCCAGAATCGAGCCTTTCAATGTGCTGCCTGTGAGCGGCCTGAGAGGCCCCATCGGATGAAATCCTCTCCACTTCCTTTTCCTTAACATTTTAGATCAATGCCCTGGGGGGAAACATTCCCCACATCTACTATGTGACTTTCTTCACTTTGATGAGCTCATCCTAATGTTTAGATAGACCACTCAATTGCAAAAAGCAGATGACAGGGGAAAGGGGGTTGGGATTCTATCCACCGAGAAGAAAAACTCAATGAAAGCTAAGACAACTTCAAAGACAGAGCCACATGAGATTTGATTTTTCTGACAGTCACTTTTTAACGCTCTTCTAGCATTGGTTTCAGCACATGGCAAAGGGTCTGTATTTCTGATTTTAGCCACAAATTTATTACTCCTGAATTTCTCTAATGTGAGAGGAAACTTACAGATCGCAGCATGTGTTTGAAAACACTGACTGAATATACAGTCTGGCAATTTCTCAGGTGTTAATAGTCAAGAAAGCAATTCACTTGCAACTATTTCTGATTTTTTGCGTTTGCAGATTGAGAGATCACCAACACACACGTGGGTGAACAGGTATTAGAAATACTAATGGGTCTTGTTGAAAGGGGCCATGACTGTGACGAGTGGTGGCTGTGGTGTAGGCAGGACTCGGTCCTAAAGAGCTAATTGGCTATGGCAGGACATTAGCTTGGTAACAACCAATGGCCTGGATGTAATGGAGAAAGATTAAGGAAGGCACTGACCACATGCACAAAAGAGAAAGTCATGCTGTCTCTAGGGAAACAGTATGTTAGACGATCTGGATGGTAAACAAAGAAATCACCATAATGGTAAATATTTCCCTGAAGTACACGGGACCTAGGAGATGTGTTCGTATTCTCAGACTAGCCTGAGATTCACACACTTGCTTATTATTCAGTGCTGTTCGTGTCATATTTCTTTTTTTGCGGTATGCGGGCCTCTCACTGTTGTGGCCTCTCCCATTGCGGAGCCCAGGCTCCGGACGCGCAGGCTCAGCGGCCATGGCTCATGGGCCCAGCCGCTCCGCGGCATGTGGGATCTTCCCGGACCGGGGCACAAACCCGTGTCCCCTGCATTGGCAGGTGGACTCTCAACCACTGCGCCACCAGGGAAGCCCTCCTGTCGTATTTCTATATATTGACTCTCATTTTAATTTCCAGGATAAGAGAAGGAAATTAAGAGGAATTTTTACATCACCTCATGATAGCTATTGACTGACTTTACCAGAAGACCCTATTAATTTGTGAAATCAGCAGGTAAATTTTAGTAGTTTTCTTTATGAGAAGAGGAAAAGAAAATAGCATGTTAGCTTTAAAAACAGGGTTAAATAATACAAAACAGAGTAGAAAGTACTTTTAAAAATCACTAGATACACAGAGTATAGGTGAGTTGTTTTAAGAAAAATGACAACCACAGCAGCAATAATAATCCTACTGGCTGCTGGCTATATCTCAGGTAGAGGCACTATACGCTTTGCATGCATCATCTCATGAAAACCTTGCAACAAACTTAAGGGTGGATGGCGTTCCCATTTCAAAGATGAGACAAACTGGGACTCAGAAAGGTTAAGTAGCTGACCTAAGATTGCACAGATAATAAGCAACAGAACTGGGTTCTGAACTCAGATCAGAGCTAATTGTCTGGGGTAGGAAATAAACTTAGTAATAAATTGTACTCTTACCTCCAATGTTTTCCTCAGAATTAGTACTCTGTTAAAGAGTAGGTTTTAAAAAAAAAATACTGTTCTTTGCTGATATAAAATTCTCAAATTCATTATTTTTTCAAAGCTGAATACTTTTCTTCATAGAGTCCTGACACAGAGTCCCTGAAATATGTTAACTTGAAAGGCCAATGGAAAATGGACTCCTAAAAAAAAACCCTTTTACACAAAGGCAGACCATGGGTGGGTAAGACTTTTTCCACAGAGTGAAAACTGACATACTCCAAAGGATTAGAACTTCTAACGTAGCCCTAGAACTTCTGGGGGGGGGGTGGAGAATAATATGGTGATCTTTTTTGAGGGAGTTTAAAGAAATCTTACACATAAGGGCTAGAGAAGAAAAGTTCTCTTGGAATTAAAAAATATACATATTTCTCAAACAGTATACATATATTTTTTCTCTATTTAGGCTCTAGGTTTAAAAAAGAAAGGACAGGGTCCTCACCATCCATTTTTAGGGCCCTAACTGAGTGTTTATGAATCTTTTCCAGAGAGAGAAAACCGGGAAACACACCAATTTTTTTTATAAAATCATATCCTAGGGTTTTTGCTAAAGGACACTGAATAAGATGTTTAATTCTTATTTCTATTTGTTGGTCAGTGGTAAGTAGAAACACACATGACCCCAGATGGCTGAGGTAGGGGGTTCCATGCCAATGCAGAGGTAATGTGACTGAGGCCTTTTTAAACTGCTTTAGCAGCTACCACGACATAGCAACCCTACTACTCACCAGGCCTTCTCAGTGGCCACAAATCAACATGCAGATATGCAAGAGAGAGCAACTCAAAGTATCCCTCCCCAAGCCTGCCACAGACCAGCCTGGGAAGCCTTGCCTGGAGACTCTGGGTCTGGCTATGCTACACACAAACCTGGTAGAGGTACAGGGACTGAGGTTTCTTTTTCTCCTCTGATCCCAACACAAGTCTGGAAACACTTTTCTCTTAGGCATATTTGATAACATTTTCTTTTCGAATTAATTAACCTCTTTTAAGCCTTTATCCCTATACAACATATTCTTAAAAAGGTCACCCTAATCAGCAAGTCACTCTGACTCTATGATATGGCGTAGGACAGAAGCCGAAGATGATCTGGTCTGTTCTCCAACAACCAATCCACTTTACAAGAGAATGTTAACAGTTTCCTTTTTCTCCCTATCTTCTTTCTTCCTCTTGTATGAACTGTTTTAAAACTCAGTAAGCCTAGAGCCTCAGGCCAAGAAATCAAAGAGGTAAATGTTTTAGGACGACAGAAAGGACCCCCTTTCTTTTGGGCATAGTATCCTCTCTTCTTCCTTAGTTTATTCTCTGCCTGGTATGTAACTACGCAATGCGCTCAAACTTCCTTACCTGTCCCGAGAATGGAAAAGAGAGAGGGTAATAGTGTAGAGGTTGAAGGGAATTTATGTGACCCACAGAATTAGAATTAATTCATATCAAGATGCCCAAGGCACTAAATCAAAGGAAAGTAGATCCTTTGGGGGAAAAAGAGAACCTTTTAATCCCGGATGGAATAAGCTCTATGATCCTTCACCAGCCCCTTAATTGCTCTTTACTTTAGAGCTGCCATTGACTCTGTGAAAACAGTTAAATGTCTGATTCCTATTCTGAAGCCTCAGGAAGAACATATTAGGTCTACAGATACTAGGTTTGCTTTTATTCTTAATTCAAATGAATTGGGGGGCTTCCTTGGTGGCGCAGTGGTTGAGAGTCCACCTACTGATGCAGGGGACACGGGTTCGTGCCCCGGTCCGGGAAGATCCCACATGGCGTGGAGCAGCTGGGCCCGTGAGCCATGGCTGCTGAGCCTGTGTGTCCAGAGCCTGTGCTCCGCAACGGAAGAGGCCACAGCAGCGAGAGGCCCACATACCACAAAAAAAAAAAAAAAAAGAATTGGGTTTCAGATCATTATTTATTCTAGAGATGTGAAAATCCGTTATTCTAGTCTATTACTGGGATAATGCAGGTGACTATTTACCCAGAAGTACTATGTCCTGAACTGCTGTGCTGTCAACAGAAATAATAGTTGCTAGTATGAGGAGCAATAATACTAGTGACACTTTTGTGCTGTTGGATACACGGGGAAAAGAACAGCCACTGGATTTTAACCACTGGAAGGCAATGGAGTTGGGACATGGGGAGGAAAGGGTCGTAATTGAAAAGGGAGCATCCCTCCATCAAGAATTCAGGGCACCTCAGGCAGAAAAGGCCAGGCAGAAAACTTCAGCTTCTTCCCCATCATGTTAGTTAGATTTGGCCAAAGCATGTAGCACAAGCACTGACGAGCAGCACTGCTAAACACCAGCCAAGCTCCCTCATGCTAAAGCCAATCAGTTAACCTTCATCCCAGTGTTTGTGGAGGAGCTCCGTCTGAAACCACATGAGAGGGAAGAGAATCTTCAAATGGGACCACCAAGGGGATGGCCACCAGGCAGACAGGCTCATGACCGGGAAGCCACCTAGCGGTAGAGGTGATGGGCGTGAACTCTGTCCGGCCACCAGCATTTCAGCATCAGAACAGAGCACATCTGTGTGCCCCACAGGGGAGCTCCATTTAGCAGTGGGGTTGAGTAAAGCATAAGGAAGGGGAAACATTACTTTTAAATGGATAAAATCAACACTGGAGAGCAAGGCCTGATCTGGAACACAAACGGATACTCATGTTAACACCATGAGCCAGACCACTGATGATGAACTGCTGTGGCTAAGAAAGCTTGGAGAAATTAACAAATGAGTATTTAGTGAGCGCTAAATACCCACTGGTTATTGAGGGAGGTCATATATATATAAATATTTATATAAATATATTTATATATATATAAATATTTAGATATATGTTAAGATGGTAGCAAGTGGAGAAAATTAGAAATCTGTGATGTGGGATGATACATGATTAAATGGATACCACCTGGATACACCACAGAGTTAGAGCACAGAGATGTCTAGAATTCTGTAACCTCATCTGAAGAAATAATCTCTCTTCTGATGGGCATTCCTCCACCTGGAGTTTGGAGCTGCACCCTCCTGTCACACCCTGCATCTATGTGGGCTTTCAAAAAATCACTCACAGGGGAGACTTGTTGCTCAGCCACGTTGTTAAAAGACCCATTAATGTGATTCTGATGTCTGAGCATCACTTTGGAATGTCTGTCGAGATTCCTCCCAACTTGGTAAGCAAGTAACAGGGTGGGATGAAGTTTGAGTTCCAACTGTGGTCTTCCCTGTGCTGTGCTGACAAAAGCCCCAGCAGCTAATGTTAATCCCTAATCTTAATGATGTTCTTTTTCGTTGTTATTCTATACTCTTCAGAGTAATACATTACACTTGTTTTTCCATCTGGCCTTTTCTTCATACTTCATTTTTATAATTAAAAAGAGGGGACTTTTTAAAATCCAGAAATAGAGATAAATAAAAAGGTCAAAATCTTTATTCCTGCAACAGAATCCCCAACTTGATACACCAGAGATCAGACTGACAATTCTCTAGCCATGCTCAAATTCTCCTCAGGTTTATTTAAAGAGTAGAGTAAGAAAGTAAATGCTTAAGGGTCTTACCATTACTATTCAGCGTTTTCATGATAACTTCCATCTGGGCAAATTCATAGTTATAGTCTGGTTCCGAGGAAGCCTCACTGGCTGCATCCAGGTCATGCTCTGGGGGGCCCGTTTCTTTTTCAAAGTCTTTCAACCAATCTCGCCGTTTCCTCTTAGGTAAATTAATTCTGTGGGGTTTTTCACCATTAGAGAAAATCAACGTGTTTTACACTCAGATAAGAGAAAAGGTGTATGAGTGAACATACTAGTGAACACAAGCTGTTACCTGAAGAAGTGGTTATTTCCCCACAGGATTCTGTCCCCGTGCCACAGCGGGGTGGTGCTGCACACGAGGGTACCGTTTACACAGGACCTGAAGGAACACCAGGGGGGCTACATCAGCTGGATGGTAAAGAGCAATAAACCTAGACCCAGGAGCCAAAGAGAGAACTGGGGGAACTTTCTCTTAATAGGCATATTCGACTAATACCTAAAGAAGGAATGACAGAATTGTAAACACTATCAAAATACACGATCTAGGCAAAAATGATCAAGGGATGCTGATATCCCTCAAAGACAGACAACTGGACATGATGTGCTCCTGATGGAGATGGGCAACAATGCCTATGGAACATTCTTGTCCATATTTGAGTTGAACCTGATCAAGCCTCTATATCTAAAACCAATTTAGGAAATAGGGCAGCGGAAGACGTTAAATGACGCCATGGGATGCAATGAGCAAAATGCTGACTATGGGAAGCAACTAGGTGTCTGCAGCAAATAAAATGCAAGGTAAAAAAAAGTGGGGGAGCAAAGGAGGGGGACCCATGGGCTAAAAGAGTCCCAAGGGACATAACAATAAATGAGAATGGTTAAATCTTATTTGGATCCTGATTTCATGAAACAACTGAAAAAGAACCTTTATAAGACAACTGGGGAAATTTGAACACCGCCTCAACGTATGATTAGTAAGGAATTATTGTTTATTATTTTAGCTGTGATGGTACGGAAGCTGTGTTTAAGGATACTGGTCTTTTAGAGATACAAGTGGAGATATTTATGGATGCAAAGTTACAATATCTGGAATATGTTTAAAATAACCCAGAGGGGAGGGAGGAGGTGATGTGGAGGACATACAAATAAAAAATAAAACTGTCTATGAGCTGTCATTTTTGAAGCTGGATGATGGCTGTATGGAGGCTTGTTATACCATTCTTTCCACTCTTATGTTTGAAATTTCCCATAATAAAAACTCAGGGAAAACATAAAAGGAATACCAGGCTTAAATCCTAAACAGCTACCAACCAAATGGTAAAATCAATCAAGGGGAGGGAGGTGAGGGGATGGGTGAAAAAGTTTAAGAGGGATTAAGAGGTACAAACTCCCAGTTATAGTGACATATAGTAACTACAGTGGTGACCATTATGTAATATCAATATGCTGTATACCTGAAACTAATATAATACTGTAAGTCAGTTACACTTCAGTAAAAACAAACAAACAATTAGAGGTGGGGAAGGAAACTCTGATAGTCTTTGTTATACTGTATATATTATACCATAATGATGTACATTGTGTCTGTGGGTTTATGTTGGTCTATGTATCCTGGACTTGCCTGAAACAAATCTTGAAAAAGCAACTGTCCAGCGGACGCTTGCAGGTGGTCTTTCAACAGTGCAGCTTTCCTCACATTGTAACTTTGCTACAGCTTACTGGCTATCAAGGGGCTGTGAAGTCAGTAGCCTAAATAAGTCACTATAAAAGATTCTGTAGGATTTCCTGCTTATTAGAAGATCTCAACAACCGATCCTTTGATACAGTTAAAGCACTGTCACTGTGAGTTTTTTTAGGGGGAAAGGAAAAGTCCTCCAGAAATTTTAGCATGGACAATTTTAGTCTTCTCATAAATGTTTCCTTTACCTAAAAAAGAGATTTTGCTGGCATTTAAAAACAATACTCCCTAACATCATACAGAAAAATAAAGTCAAAATGGATTAAAGACCTAAATGTCAGGCCAGAAACTATAAAACTCTTAGAGGAAAACACAGGCAGAACACTCTATGACATAAATCACAGCAAGATCCTTTCTGACCCACCTCCTAGAGAAATGGAAATAAAAACAAAAATCAACAAATGGGACCTAATGAAACTTAAAAGCTTTTGCACAGCAAAGGAAACCATAAACAAGATGAAAAGACAACCCTCAGAATGGGAGAAAATATTTGCAAATGAAGCAACTGACAAGGGATTAATGTCCAAAATTTACAAGCAGCTCAGGCAGCTCATAACAAAAAAACAAACAACCCAATACAAAAATGGGCAGAAGACCTAAATAGACATTTCTCCCAAGAAGACATACAGATTGCCAACAAACACATGAAAGAAGGCTCCATATCATTAATCATTAGAGAAATGCAAATCAAAACCACAATGAGATATCATCTCACATCGGTCAGAATGGCCATCATCAAAAAATCTTCAAAGAATAAATGCTGGAGAGGGTGTGGAGAAACAGGAACCCTCTTACACTGTTGGTGGGAACGTAAATTAATGCAGCCAGTATGGAGGTTCCTTAAAAAACTAAAAACAGAACTACCATAGGACCCAGCAATCCTACTACTGGGCATATACCCCGAGAAAACCATAATTCAAAGAGTCATGTACCACAATGTTCACTGCAGCTCTACTTACAATAGCCAGGACATGGAAGCAACCTAAGTGTCCACTGACAGATGAATGGATAAAGAAGATATGGCACATATATACAATGGAATATTACTCAGCGATAAAAAGAAACGAAATTGAGTTATTTGTAGTGAGATGGATGGACCTAGGGACTGTCATACAGAGTGAAGTAAGTCAGAAAGAGAAAAACAAATACCATATGCTAACACATATATATGGAATCTAAAATAAAATGGTTCTGAAGAACCCAGGGGCAGGACAGGAATAAAGATGCAGACGTCGAGAATGGACTTGAGGACACGTGGAGGGGGAAGGGTAAACTGGGAAGAAGTGAGAGAGTGGCATGGACATATATACACTACCAAACGTAAAACAGATAGCTAGTGGGAAGCAGCCACATAGCGCAGGGAGATCAGCTCGGTGCTTTGTGACCACCTAGAGGTATGGGATAGGGAGGGTGGGAGGGAGATGCAAGAGGGAGGAGATATGGGGATATATGTATATGTATAGCTGATTCACTTTGTTATACAGCAGAAACTAACACACCATTGTAAAGCAAATATATTCCAATAAAGATGTTAAAAAATTTTTTTTAATAAAAACAAAACAATAAAAGCAAAACAAAACATTAGGGGGATAGTTAATCAATTAATAAAGTTTAATTTGCTATAAGGGCTGTCAAGTGAAGTTTGATGGAGAAAAATAATGAGTATCATTTTGAGTTTTAATTTTTCCGTAAGTTACTTTTCTCATATACTCTCATTATCTGGCTCCTAATCTTTAGGGGGACTTTTAAGCTCAAAGTTATGGAATAAGGAAAATTCACAGATGAAAATAATCACTCTTCTGTAGTAATATTTCAAGTCTGGTGGCTAAGTTTTTATTGATAAAAAATACCTTGGAAATACCATCTTAAATGTTTTTAATCTGTTGTACACAAACACGGTAAAGCTTTGGTGTGTATGTTTTACACTAACATGCTCCCTTTATTCTTCAAAATGACTCTCAACATTGTGACTCAAGTTTCAAAAGTCTGTTTCCCATCTATTTGGAAATATGAACTGATTTATTCATCTGCAAAAATGGAAAATGAGATCAGAATATATATGTATATGTACATCTATTGTGAAAATTAATAAAAGGAAACCTCAACTAAAGTTGGAGTCAAGAGGCCTGAAAAGGGAACTCTCATACCCCAACACTCATGGTCAATTATCCCAAAAAGGAAGATGTCAGTTACCCCAACAGGAAGAGACCTACCTTGCACTCCCAACAGGAAGTGCAACTACTTTACTACCCCAGCAGGAGGAAGGAAGACTTCCTCTGTGCCCAGCAACAAGCCCAGCCAATTAAAAAACACCACAGCTCAGTTAATGAGAAACTGTTGTCACCTAACTTTTACTTTCCTCCAATGAACTTTCATTTTTGTTCCTTGCTGATGACTTCCTTTCCTTGTCCCACCTTCCCTACTATAAAAGCCTTCCATGTTGTGTAACCCCTGATGAGATGCTGCCCAATTCACAAATCACTTAATACAATTACATCTTCAAATTTACTCAAAATTTGTTTGTTAACACTATACATATATAAATATGTACATACATACATACTTTTGCCAAAAATATGAGTTTTTAAAAAAAGTTTTATAGAATACTTATCTCTTCTACCTAAAACACAGACATTCAATAGTCAGTTTTGTTTTGTTTTTTTTCATTTTGGATGATCTGTCCATTGGTGTAAGTGAGGTGTTAAAGTCCCCCACTATTATTGTGTTACTGTTGATTTCCTCTTTATAGCTGTTAGCAGTTGCCTTATGTATTGAGGTGCTCCTATGTTGGGTGCATATATATTTATAATTGTTATATCTTCTTCTTGGATTGATCCCTTGATCATTATGTAGTTCCTTCCTTGTCTCTTGTAACATTCTTTATTTTAAAGTCTATTTTATCCGATATGAGTATTTCTACTCCAGCTTTCTTTTGATTTCCATTTGCATGGAATATCTCTTTCCACCCCCTCACTTTCAGTGTGTATGTGTCCTCAGGTCTGAAGTGGGTCTCTTGTAGACAGCATATAGATGGGTCTTGTTTTTGTATCCATTCAGCAAGCCTCTGTCTTTTGGTTGGAGCATTTAATCCATTTAAGGTAATTATCAATATATATGTTCCCATGACCATTTTCTTAATTGTTTTGGGTTTGTTTTTGTAGGTCCTTTTCTTCTCTTGTGTTTCCCACTTAGAGAACTTCCTTTAGCATTTGCTGTAGAGCTGGTTTGGTGGTGCTGAATTCTCTTAGCTTTTGCTTGTCTGTAAAGCTTTTGATTTCTCCATTGAATCTGAATGAGATCCTTGCTGGGTAGAGTAATCTTGGTTGTAGGTTCTTCCCTTTCATCACTTTAAGTATATCATGCCACTCCCTTCTGGCTTGTAGAGTTTCTGCTGAGAAATCAGCTGTTAACCTTATGGGAGTTCCCTTGTATGTTATTTGTCAGTTTTCCCTTGCTGCTTTCAATAATTTTTCTTTGTCTTTAATTTTTGCCAATTTGATTACTATGTGTCTTGGCGTGTTTCTCCTTGGGTTTATCCTGTATGGGACTTGCTGTGCCTCCTGGACTTGGGTGGCTATTTCCTTTCCCATGTTAGGGAAGTTTTCGACTATAATCTCTTCAAATATTTTCTCGGGTCCTTTCTCTCTCTCTCTTCTCCTTCTGGGACCCCTATAATGTGAATGCTGTTGCATTTAATATCGTCCCAAAGGTCTCTTAGGCTGTCTTCATTTCTTTTCATTCTCTTTTCTTTATTCTGTTCCGCAGCAGTGAATTCCACCATTCTGTCTTCCAGGTCACTTATCCGTTGTTCTGCCTCAGTTATTCTGCTATTGATTCCTTCTAGTGTAGTTTTCATTTCAGTTATTGTATTGTTCATCTCTGTTTGTTTGTTCTTTAATTCTTCTAGGTCTTTGTTAAACACTTCTTGCATCTTCTCGATCTTTGCCTCCATTCTTTTTCCGAGGTCCTGGATCATCTTCACTATCATTATTCTGAATTCTTTTTCTGGAAGGTTGCCTATCTCCACTTCATTTAGTTGTTTTTCTGGGGTTTTATCTTGTTCCTTGATCTGGTACATAGCCCTCTGCCTTTTCATCTTGTCTATCTTTCTGTGAATGTGGTTTTTGTTCCATAGGCTGCAGGATTGTAGTTCTTCTTGCTTCCGCTATCTGCCCTCTCAATAGTCAGTTTTTAAGAAATATATTTCCCCATTGTTTATTAAGGCATCTAAAAAGCCCTCCAGAAATTCTAGGAATAGCAGTATGATCAAGAGTAGAAATGTGTCACTCAGTGTCCTTTATTATTTTAAACTCTGAATTATAATTTTAAAAATTCAGTTCCTCATTCTCACTGGCCATATGTTAATTCTCAAGAACACTATCTCAATAGTGGCTACCAAAATGGTCTTAGCAGATATAGAACCTCTCCACTATCTCAGAAAGTTCTATTGAGCAGCGTTATTCTAAAATAAAACTAAAAATAGTTCCAGAGCAAATCAGAGAGAAAAGTAATAAGCTTCATCTCTCTTACTTACTGATTACTTTTGTGATCATCTGTATCTTTAGAGGACCCCTATCTAGGTGCTTACACACACACACACACACACACACACACACACACACACACACACACACCTGAACATACATATGAACATATCACTTTGCCGTTTATAGTACACTCTTATTACAATAATATAAAAAAGAAAAAGTTATGGAAACTGCCTGGTTTGGTAACATACCCAAGCCAAGAAATTAGCATTAAAAAGTCATTTCTACTTGAACACATTCCTGGGGTACTTGGAAGAAGCAAATATAAAGTCTCTTTGCAGGAATTTATGTAGCCTCACCCAAGCCACAAGACTCCTACAGATAAACCGCTGAAGAGGAGCACATCTAAAAAATCATGAACTGCTTTAGGGAGCAAAGTTATCAGCAGATACAACAAATAGTTGGATTGAAGCCCCAGCAACTTCAGAGAACAGAATTTCCAAATAAAGGCAATAAAATAAGTAAAAATAAAATTATTAAAGCATACAATGGAGTAAAAACAAGCCTCTACCAATAGAGACCAGGCATGTCTAAAAAAGGACTTCCTAAACTTCTACAAATGAAAAACAGAGACACTGAAATTAAAACTCAGTAGAATGTGGTTAAGCAGCAGGTAAATCATGACAAGAGAGAACCGGTGGACTTGAGGACAGATCTGAGGAAATACTGACTATCCCTTCACGCCATGCCCCTCTTTTGCTGTGTCTCCAATCCCATTTCCATCTGCACAACCAAGATTCAGCCTGCTTCCTCACCTCCTATTCTTCTTTCTTTGCATTTTTTCCTTCCATACCCACAACTGCATGGTACTTAAACATTCCATGGTTGTCAATGTCTTCCTAACTGCTATGTCCAATAGAAGCTCTTTAGCTTCTACTTTGACCTCTTTCTTAAATGTTCTCTTCCCTTAGATTCCATCACTGTATCCTGCTGTTGCCTCTGTGCCTCTCTGACTCCCTTGTCTCACCCTACTTCATGGTTTATCTTCAGACCATCCCATGAACATTGGTTTAACTCTTCCACTATTCACTTTAGACCCACTTTCAAGACAGGCAACACTGATTATGCCCAGTCTGTATCTTTAGGGTAGTTCTCCTGCCCTAAATCCAATGTGCAACTGGAAATCTTCACATTGATATCCCAAGGACACCTCCAACTCAAAGTATTCGAAAGTGAACTCATTACCACTCATTGCCTATCATCCTCCAAACCTGTTCTTCCTCTTGTATTTCTTATTTTGATTTAGTAGTGCCACTGTTTATCTCGTCTCCTAAGACAGAAATCTAATATTGCTCACTTCTTTTCTTTTACTAAGTGAGTTCCCATCCTGTCCCCAAGCACATCGCTTAAACGTCGCTGACTCTCAAGTAATTCTGAAATACATTTTGTTCTTCACTTCTTTTGCTACTGCTGTGTTCCCACAACAATATCGTAATAATATCCTAACAGCTCGCCCTACCTCCAGTCCTGCAAACCCCACACACTTTTATAGTGATCAGATTTGCAGGTTATAAAGATCACTTTAGAAGGAGCACTTATTTTCCTGTATAATAACAATTGTTTCTATATATTCTCCTCCACCAGGCTTTGAGTTACTATACTTGGGCATTCCCAGTACAGAGCCTAGAGGAAGTATACTGAATGAATGAACCACTGCCCTGAGGTTATAGGAAAGGAGGAGATTGGACAGGGTGGGGAAGGACGAAAAGTAGGATAAAAAGACATGGAAGTAAAATCAGGTATGAGGAAATCTACCAAATAAAATCATTTTCAGATGTAGTGTTAAAAGAGACTATGATCAAATTATCATGCTGTGTGTGTGTGTGTGTGTGTGTGTGTGTGTGGTGTGTGTGTGTGTGTATACACACATAATTCTGTCAATTTAAAAAAAAGTATGTAAAAAAAATCCAGAGCTTCTAATAGGGGGATACAGCATGAAGCTAAAATCTATTTGAACTTGGAATAAGTAAAAATTAAGGAATGGTATCATTTCACCATTAAATATCTTAACAATCTATCACTATAACAGAAGGCCTACAAACTTCATGAATCATGTATGCTACTATTGCTAGTCTCCATTTTTCATCACTTAGAAATGTATATGGGTGATATTAACAGAATAATTTGAAATGAATATAGTTTTCTTCATAAAAATGTGTGTTCTGAATTATGTGAGTTAAGGAATACTGTTTTAGGACTTCATTTTACACGTGATTATAAAATAATTCAAGACATCATTTAGTAGAAATTAAAAAGTAAATATATTATCCTGTCAATTCTCAAATTTTTACATATTATAGCCTAGTTTAGGAATTTTTCATATAACGGGAGTTATCTGATTAACTGCTTTTCATACAATGCATTACACTCGGTAATAACAAATAACTTTATTCAATAGTTATGTGTGTCAGGCACTGAGCCAAGTGATTTATATGTTTTGTCTACTATTAGCCTCATTTATCATATGAGGGAATTGAAGATTAGATAAAAGAAGTAGCTTATCTGAGATCACCCAGCCCTCAAGGCAGAATCAGCCACCCTGAAGCTGGTGCTCGAAATCTTGCTTACACAGCTCTCTACAAGCAGAAAGCAAAAGCCAGTGTAGCCTTAACTCTGATATAACTAAGCAAACAGACAGAAAGGGTCAGTCTACTCCTAAAAACAAGGCACTTGAGCTATGTTAAGGAGCTGCTTCTTACCTTTAAGGGACATTTCTTACCTTGCATTTTCTTTTGGAGTGAGGGTGACCTCTCCATCAGAAGCAATATCAATCTCACAGTGCTCAGGCTGAATTCCTATCCCAAAGAGCTGGATGTCCTGAGAGGTAT
Source organism: Delphinapterus leucas (assembly GCF_059928025.1). Taxonomy (NCBI): domain Eukaryota; kingdom Metazoa; phylum Chordata; class Mammalia; order Artiodactyla; family Monodontidae; genus Delphinapterus; species Delphinapterus leucas. Next base: position 13,750,019 of record NC_143138.1, read on the forward strand.
CTGCACCTACCCTGGTATGGTCCTGGCAACAGATCATTAAAGAAAGAAAAACCTACCCTTACAAGTAACTCAGCAAAAGTTCATCACAATCAGTTCGAATAACCCAACAGCACATGCATGACAACATATGATGAATCAGATGGAAAATGTGAGATCTGGCGCACTGTAGGTCAAAAGCTTACCTTAATACACTAAATGTAAAATATGATTAAACACTATAAAGAAAAAACACCAAACCCTGATCAACAGTGATTAGCTATTATTTTAGAATGTAAAGAAGTCAGACTTGATAGCAGAATACCTTGAGCTCCGGTTTTAACTTGACGACTTACTGTCTATGTAGCCGTGGGCAAGGCATTTCACTCTCTGAGCCTCAATTTCTTTTTTCTTTTCTTTTGCAGAACCAGAACAATATTATTAATATGATCTAATGAGCAGGATTCTTTCTCAAGGATCACCTGACTTAACGGTGAAAGTGCTTTGAAAACAGCTCTATAAATTCAAGAATCATTGAAAATAGTTTCATGGAAAGTCATAGTTTCAAATATGTAACTTTTAAAGTGATTTAAAAAATAGCTGAGTTTCTAATACCAAATTACAGAGTACTGAAACCTGTGGATTATACAGTGTACAGATTAGCATGATTTTTAAGTACCTCAAACCTCAGACATGTGAGGACTGTGACCCTTGGTGACTCTGCCCACTGCTCATCCTCTTTGTTTGTTCTATTGCTCTAAAAACCATGCAGTCACTGTGATAATAATACTTCCCTATTCAAGAGAGAAACTGCAAGACTTGGTCTTTCAAAATTAAGATTTCAGAAACAATTCCTTACCCCTTCATCATTTCCTAAATGAACAGATCTTAAGTCCATTAGTGGACTCTCAGTAAGTCAGGGGCTATTTGTGCCATATTTATTTCTGGAAAAAGTAGAATCAAAAGGATGACAGAAGCCTGAGGTTCCTTTCTTCACTTCTAGCTTATTCTCCACTGCCTTCTGTATATTCACGAGGCAGCTCAGAATCCTTAACGAAGCAGTCTGAGAACTGCTGCACTGAGCCCTGCAGCCTGGTCAGTGGCAGTACCCTGAGGCCGAAGTGCCGAACCCAAAAGGCCACGCCCATCTCCACACCTGAAGGTGATCATAGGACCAAAAGTTATGTCCTGAGCATACAGGCTTGGGAGGGATGGATATGGAAGAACCCTAGCTGTCTAATCTTCCACAAGAGTCTGCTTTAGGCTTGTGATGATCTCGAGATCCCCTTAGAATTACTCAGAAGCATAATGGTGACTCTCCAGAGCCTCTCAGAATCCTGTCACCATAGCCAGGGATCACTGCGACACCTTCCATTGCTCACTCGTGCCCCTCTGATGGAAATCAGCCCAACTGCACAGCCCCAGTAGAATGCAAAAGAGCTGGTTTTCACTCTTAACGGTAACTTGACTGAACTACCAATCCTCTTACTTTTAATGAAAGCTAAGCTGGATACAAAAAGCAAAATCATGGGGACAGGCACCCAGACTCAAGTAGGAATCGTACGTGACGGAATCGGGATTGCAACTATCTATTAACATACTTTCTTACCTTTAAATAATAAACCAGAAGTTCGTTGAGAGCAGGGTCTGCATTCAGGTTGACTAGGTAGCACTTGTCATCCCCCACCTTGATACCAGACGTCTCCAGGGAAATCCCCATACTTTCAAGTTGTCGTTGCCTCTCCTGTGCACAGACACAGACAAAAGCAGGGAAGCTCTATTTGTTGCTCTAGTCATGAGATGTATCCGTGGAAAGCTTAAGGCACTATTTCTGGGGACAAGGCCAGTGAAATTACACATTCTAATCAGCTCAACCAAGTTTACTGAGATCCTAAAATGCATGACTTCTTGTGTCAGTGTTTTAGGGGCACCAAGGATGAACCGGGCACCATCCTGCCCTTAAGGGATTCCTGTCCAGTGGAGGTGATAAGACCACACAACTAGAAGTACAAGAGGAGAGCCCTGTGCCATTGGAGAGGAACAATGTGCTGCGGGGCTTCAAAGGAGGGAAATCATGATGGGTTAAGAGTCCAGGAAAGGCTTCAGGAAGAGAATGCATTTGAGATGGTTCTTGAAGCACAAGAAGCATTTCAGTAGGAAGAAATGGGAGAGCAGCAAGGTAAGGGCAGAGTGTTCTAGGGGAAGGGCAGAGGAAAGCACAGTAAAGACTCGGGGCGCACTGGATGATTTCAGGTGGGAAAGTCAATGTGGGAAAGTAGTGGGAAATGGGGCTGGAAGAGCAGGCTGGGTCCCTTTTGCAGAGGGCCTCAAATTCATTCAAGTTATTCAAGAAATATTTATGTGTTAGGTACAGATCTAGGGCTGAGCATATAAAAGCAAACAAAACAAAGCTACTCCTTTCATGAAAACTTATATTCTAATGGAAGGAGAGAGACCATGACAAAACAGACAAGTAAAATACAGAATTTCCAAAGGTGATATGGGCTATGAAGAAAAATAAAGCAATGTAGGAGTTATAGAAAGTTAGGTATATGTTTGTGATATCTATAAGACATATAAGCAGCAGGCTGGACTAGGTTCCAGTTACTGATTTCAAGCTACTTGATTGGGATGATCCAATACTTACAAGTGGTCAATGAGGTTAAACTGTTCATGAAATGTACAGTGTAGAGGTTCATCTCTCTCTCATACACACACACACTCACACGATTAGTCCTTGCTTTTTATTTTCTCAAGTACAGTTCATAACAGCATTTGCTAACAAGCTGAAGAATCAAGCACACTGAAAAAACTACTGATATGCTGCATGTTGTAAATTCTCTGCCAATCAGGCAGCTGCATGCTTTGCCAGGTGATCTAAAACCACAGAACAGGTTTCTGGTTAAATGTGAAAAGCAGAACGTATTAAAGATGTTTCCTGAACCATGCCTGTACAAATTCAGTGCTCTGCAACACTTCTAGCAAATACAGGGACCAAACGGTAGTTAATAAAAAACAATGAAGTCAGTGTCTAAAGAGGATCTTTGCAGGCTCTAGTTCAGCAGAAAGAGGTCCTTAAAGGACTTTTTGAGGATAAGTGGCTATACAGAAAAGACAGCAAATGAAAAAGAATCACTATAGCACAGGGAAATATATTCAATATCCTGTGATAAAACACAATGGAAAAGAAAAAATATATATATAAAAAGGATGTCTACATGTGTATAACTGAGTCACTTTGCTGTACAGCAGAGATTGGCACAGCATTGTAAATCAACTCTACTTCAATTAAAAAATAAAATTTAAAAAAAATCACTATATTTTAGGCCCAAGTTATCAAGCTACCTGTGCAATTTCTTCTGTTTTCCTCAGCTTCTCTTCCCAAGTCACTGTTAGTTCTCTTATCAGCTTTTCAGACTCTTCGAGCTTCTCTTTCAGTTCAGGGGCCTTCATAGCCTTTAAAATGAAAGCAGAGAAATCTGATTTTCTAATTTTTTCCACCACTGTGTACAAGACAATCCCTTATTGTCCTTCTTAAGCGGTTATCAACTGTCTGTTGGAAGCAATTAAGCCACACACTGTCAGGGGGTTTTAGACCTTTATTAATCAAATGAAGTGAAAGAGTAAATGGCTGCTACTCTTTGAGGGAGAAAGAGAAATTCCAGTGCCCTGAATTAAATTGATACAAATCATCCCAGAGTAATTTTACCCATCATACTTAAATTTCACATTTAAAGACCTAAAAGATGCTAAAGTTCATCTTCAAAATAGAAAAGTATGAGAACAAATTACTTAAGTAGACTTCTTTTTCAATAAGACAGAGATCAACACACATCACTTTATAAACACATTCCAGTTATATTAACCTACCAGGAAAGGTGGCAATTCTCCTCATTTATTTTAAAATTTGAGCCTGGGCCATTTGAACTATTTTTCTTATTGATGGTAATAAACTTAGCATATTTATTATTCACTTGGAAATAGGACTTCTGGTTAAAAAGGCAGTAATTTCCCTCTGTGTTTGCTCAGTGAGAATAATTAAGGGGCCTAAATATAGCTATATGCAGCTTAAGAAATCTGTGGGGCCTTAATTGGCCACCACATATGCTTTTTTGACACCCTATAGTAACATGAGCTTCTGCAGAGTATAACCCTATGACCAAGAAAGATGGCAGAGCTCTGACAGGAAGCTGAAGTGGCGATGATGTGGAGGCCGGTTGAGGATGCCTGAGTCTCACTCTGTTAACAGAGCCTGGGAGTGACATTTAGTGCTGGGTCCAAGGGGACACACATGAAAATTCTACATGAACCTGCTGTGGTTCCTCTGCTCTACCCTTTGGCCAGGCATTGTTCTAGCTACCCGCCCTAGATTACATGGTCACAGTGGAAATGCAGATTCACAGAAAAGAGGGAGGATGGGGATCATCCACCTACGGACAAATTCCAGAGCTGTTATACTCTCCTCCTAGGATCATGACTCTCATCAAAGTTTATCAGCATTTTGATTTTCCAGGTGTTCTGCTCCCCTTCTTGGCATCGATTTTTAAAAAAATTAAGCCTGATGCACTCAACGATGATTATGATGATAATCACAAAAAGAGCAACATTTATCAAGCACTTACCATGGGCAAGTCATTGTGCTAAGTGCTTTCCAGTATCAATGTTGTACTAAGGGTTAGAGATAAAAAAATTAATAAAACAGGGCTTCCCTGGTGGCGCAGTGGTTGAGAGTCCGCCTGCCAATGCAGGGGACGTGGGTTCATGCCCCGGTCTGGGAAGATCCCACATGCTGCGGAGCGGCTGGGCCCGTGAGCCATGGCCGCTGAGCCTGCGCGTCCGGAGCCTGTGCTCCGCAGCGGGAGAGGCCACAACAGTGAGAGGCCCGCGTACCAACAACAACAACAAAAATTAATAAAACACGCCTCTTGCACTTTAGGAGCCCGTGGCCAAGAAGATGAGAAGGACATGTAAACAAATAGTTATAATGCAACTCCACGATCACCAACAGATGGAATATTCAGATCCCTGGCTTTGACTTCCTTTTCTTTGTGGGGTCAGAAGAGAGTGGTATGAAGGAATGTGAACTTAGGAGCCTTAGGTACACATCTGAATCCTGGCATGTGGAAGCATGTGACTGAAGTTAAGGCACTTGACCTTCATCTCAGTCCTGTTACTATTTCAGTGAGACAGTGCCTCTCTGGCAACAGCTATTTGGAAAGGGTTATGGTTATTAAAGTCTGGGTAAAGCCAAGGAAAGATGGTAACAATGCAAAATGATTTCGTTCCCTGTCAGGAGCTGATAAAAAAAGATAAAATAAAAGGAGATTTCTGAATTTTTCCAAATGCTAACTATTCTTGACCACCTTGTCCTCCACGACTTAATGAGGAGATGATACAGAACTAATTTCTCTGAAAATGGCAAGGCTGCCTGGGAATGTAACCTACAATGTTAATCAAAGCAGCATATTTGGGTCTTAGGATTTCACATTGGAAGAGATCTGGGCTCAAGGGCCACCTGATTGACTGAAGCAAACAGGCAATAGCAGCACCTCTCTTTTAATTGTCTGCTTCCTTGACTGTCAGTTCATGGGACGGAGCCTTGCGTTATACGCCTGTGTCTTCACAGTGCTTAGCACGGAGAAGATGCCCATCAACTCAGAACTACTGAACCACATGAGGCGACCCGGAAGTGCAAGCGAGCTCGACCTCGCCTTGCCACTCAGACACCACGAGCCGGGGAGCCTGGATCACAGGGAGAACCGGGCTGACCATACCTCAGCCTGCGAGAGTTGCTCTCGCAGTTTCTCCACTTCCTCCCGCAGTTCCCGGATGACTTTTGCGTTGGGATCCTCATTCACAACGGCATGGTTAACGATCCTTTTGGCTCGATCGGCATATCTTAGTGTGGAGAGGGTCTCTTCATAGTTGTCTGCTGCTGGGCTAATGGTGGCGATCATAGAGGTCTGGCTGTTTCCCCCCAGATTATCCTGCAAAATATTTCAAATAGCATCTTAGGAAACAAGGCCCATTCCACGCACAACGCATGAGGGAAGCAGCACACGTGCACGGATGACCTTCGTGCTGAAGAAAACTCAGTGTGGAAATGGGTTTGTATTTCACAAGTAAGTTTATGACAGATGAACGTGGTCTCTCTCTATTCACATCAATGCACAATGCCTGTCAAACAGCATTATTAATGGAAAAAAGGCAACAGGAATGAGTTTTCATCCTGCATGTTTAGGAATCAGGATAACAGTATTGTCAGGAGTTCGTTGTGTAGTATTTTGCACACACTTCTCAGCTGTCACCACTGAAGCAGCCAATTTCTAATTGGAAAAGAACATGAGAACAATGAATTACCTTAAGAAGCCAAGTGAGGACTGAATCGCGATAAGGCACAAATTTGTTTTTACCCTTGCCAGCTGCCTGGTCAGCCAGCGATGAGATAACCAACCCCAAGGTTGTAAGTGATCTGCCAAGAGAAAAATTAAAAAATTAGTTTCATGGAGTATTTATTTAGTTTTCGTAAAATAATAATCCTTCTAGATAATAAGTATAAAATTATAAGTCCCGGGCTTCCCTGGTGGTGCAGTGGTTGAGAGTCCGCCTGCCGATGCAGGGGACGCAGGTTCGTGCCCCGGCCTGGGAAGATCCCACATGCCGCGGAGCGGCTGGGCCCGTGAGCCATGGCCGCTGAGCCTGCGCGTCCGGAGCCTCTGCTCCGCAGCGGGAGAGGCCACAACGGTGAGAGGCCCGCATACCGCAAAAAAATAAAAAAAAAATAAAAGTCCCTAAAGCTGATATCATCAAGTCTACATTCGTCAAGAAGCTGAAAAAAAGGAAAACAAAACGTAACCCCATTAATTTAAAAGAATGAATTTAGAATCCCTGTAGAGTCTATTCCGATCAATCACAGAACCTGTGAAACATACATTTCAGAACCTGGAAACATACATTTAAAAGACCGCACTAGAGGGCTTCCCTGGTGGCGCAGTGGTTGAGAGTCTGACTGCCGATGCAGGGGACACAGGTTCGCGCCCCAGTCCGGGAAGATCCCACATGCCGTGGAGCGGCTAGGCCTGTGAGCTGTGGCCACTGGGCCTGCGCGTCCAGAGCCTGTGCTCCACAACGGGAGAGGACACAGCAGTGAGAGGCCCACGTACCGCAAAAACAAAACAAAAAACAAAACAAAACAAAAAGATCGCACTAGAGAATTATAACTTACTTCAAATATTATGTTTAAAGTCTCAACCCTTTACTCTTTGAGTCTAACTTGGACCACTCTGGCCTCTGATTTTCCCAGAGTCACAATGTAACTTGCAAAGCACCCTTCCACTACAGTTACAAGGTACATCCTGTTCATTTGCTTAAAGCTGGCAAGCTTATTTCAATGTGGAGTTGCTACAGTTTAACAAAGAACTACCCAAGCAGAATCTTGGAAGCCTTCCCAGGCCTGCTGAATCAGAACCAGTTAAAGGTATCTCCAGGTGATTCACATGCACATTAAATTTTGAGAAGCCCTGGCTGAACAATACCCAAAGTGATACATACATTCAGGTGCCAGGCCTATAAGCCTCAAAAGTGGTCCTGGGACCAGCAGCACCAGCACAACTTGCAGCCTTGTTAGAAATGCACATTCTCAGGCCCCACCACAGACCTACTGAATCAAACATTCATGGTGGGACTCAGGAACCTGAGCTTTCACAAGTCTTCCAGGTGATTCTGATGCAGGTAGAGTTTGAGAACCACTAGTCTAGGCTAATGAGTGTCCCGTGGTGGTTAATACATGTTCTCTGCACTTGGAGAAAACATCACCATAGAAACAACAGATTTGTGGGATTGAGGGATGAAGGACATCCTTGTATCATAGTTAAGTACCAATTGCTCTTTTAAAAGAAATCAACTGAATTCCAAGATTAGCAGCCAGAAAAGAGCAGTCTCAGGACATCTCCCGGGACTGCAAGGAAGGTTACATGATATCATAAAGACAAAACCCTTTGTAAATGATTAAAAAATTAAAAGCTACTACGTATTTATAAAAGACAAGGAAGGACACAAATCAGCATGTGACTAGAGCTTAGCAACTGAAAGACTACATAGCTTTCTTTCTAATGTTAACAATAGATTTCCATTAAATAAGTTGAAAGGAGTAAAAGCATATTTCCCACCACACAACATAATTCTCCAAAGGTGAGTCACTGGAAAAGTCATTGAAACACAAAGCAATTCCAAGAGGCAAAAATGAGTCAGAATTTTAATAACCAACAGCCATTACTGCCAAGTGACATAAATATGTGTATCATAATTGACAAACTTAAAAGTTAAACAAATCCACCCCAAGAGAAATGAAAACATATGTCCAAACAAAAACTTGTATAACAATTTTCATAGCAGCAATGTTCACAACAGCCAAAATGTGGAACCAGCCCAAAGGTCCACCGAATGATGAAGGGAAGAATAAAATGTGGCATGTCCTTGCGAAGGAGTATTATTCAGCCATATGAGAGGAATGAAGTTCTGAAACATGCTACGACATGGATGAACCTTGAAAACTTATAAGAGAAAGAAGACAAACACAAAAAGCCACTGGCCTGGGTTGTATAGTGCCCACTCCCCACCCCCAAATTCATGTCCACCGGAACCTTAGATGTGACCTCATTTGGAAATAAGGTCCTTGCAGATGTAAATAGTTAAGATGAGATCATACTGGCTTAGGGAGGGCTCTGATCCAATGACTGGTGTACTTAAAATAAAGCCATGAGAAGACACAAAGACACACAGGGGAAAACAACTGGTGCAAATGGAGGCAGAGACTGGAGTGATGCATCCACAAGCCAAGGAGTGCCGGCAACCACTAGAAGGTAGGAGAGAGGCATGGAAGAGGTTTTCCCTCTGAGTCCCCAAGAAGGAACCAACCCTGCTAATCCCTTGATTTTGGACCTCTGGCTTTCAGAACTGTGAGAAAATATAGTACTGTTGTTTTAACCCTTCCAGTTTGTGGTAATCTGTTATAACACTAGGAAACTGATACAGCCATATACTGTTTGATTCCATTTATATATGAAATATCCAGAAGAGGCAAACCTATAGAGATGGCAGTCGTGGTTGCCCGGGGCTGGGGAGGTAGGGGAAGGGGGAATGATCTGGACACCAGGTTTCTTTTGGGGCTGATGAAAATGTTTTAAAATTAGATTGTGGTAACAGTTACACAGCTCTATGAATATCATAAAGCTACCGAATTGTACACTTTAAAAGAAATTTTAAGAAAAATGGCATGTGATATATATGAAAAAGAGGGAAAAAGGAGTTCAATATAAGGCAAAAACACATTTCTGCTTTAGATATAGAATACTGGGCATTTTTCATATTTTGCTACTATTGAAATGAAATTTTCATTTGGAAGCAACTCTTTGGACTATCCCCAATTTTTCATACCCAAATGCAGCAGAAATTACTTTAATTCATACCAACTACAAAGAGCTCAGCGACTCAAGGGCAATATCGGCAATTCTGAGGTTAACAGTGGTCCTACAGCTCTATAACTTACTCAGTTAGAGAAGCTTAACACTTGTAGAAGCCATGCTCTTTACCTAACGGTGTACATACATTCAAAACAAGAACTTCACCTGAACCTAATATGGCCCTCTTGGAACAAAAAGAAATAAACTGCAGAATGAGTGGGACTCAGTGATGTCTGAGAGGTCACCAGGTTACCCAGTGACGAGGGGTCCATGCCACCCCCCCTTTCTGGGTTTCCCCCTGGAAGCAGTGATCCAGGGGCATCTAGGATCCTAAAAACCATTTGAAAGTTCAATGTCTGAAAGTTGAACACCAGACTTACATATTTTAATGGGAATTTTATTTCCAGGGACCTTAAAAATATAACAAAATAACAAATTATGGACGCTGCTAGCCCTGCTGTTTCAGCCTGGAGGCAAACAGGCAGCTCATGGGTGTCAGAACGGGGTGGGAGTGTTTTGCCAATTTTAGGGGCTGAAAACGTTACTCCAGGAATCTTTCTCGTTCTAGGAAAGCACCGCTCCTTTCCTGAACCTGCTGGAGGTGGAGACAGTGAGGAAGTTCCTAATGGTTAAATCTCTCACCACGAGTCCTTGGGGGGGGGGGTGTCGGGAGGACAAGGGGGAGGGGCTGGCTGCGGAGGAAGGATGACTTAAGCCAGGGGATAACATCTATAAACAGACAGCCAGGGGCTTCCCTGGTGGCGCAGCGGTTGAGAGTCCGCCTGCCGATGCAGTGGACACGGGTTCGTGCCCCGGTCCGCTGAGCCTGCGCGTCCGGAGCCTGCGCTCCGCAATGGGAGAGGCTACAACAGTGAGAGGCCCGCGTACCTCAAAAAAACAAAAAAAGAACAAAAAAAACAGACAGCCAACTATAAACAAGGGAGAATTCAGGATCAGAAAGAAAGTAAATAAAACTCAGGAGGATCAAAAATAAAACTCAGGAGGATCAAAATAAAAGTGGCTTGCTGAAAAGAAAAATTGTCAGATTATATGTATACATACAGCTGATTCACTTCACTGTACAGCAGAAACCAACACAACATTGTAAAGCAACTATACCCCAATTTAAAAAATTGTCATAATTCAACTTTTTTGTTTTTTGCTTTTCTATACCTTCCTTAAACCTACCTAGTTTCCCTTGAAACTCCAATCACCAGATTCCTTCTCTTAGGAGTAGATATGATGTGATGTGAGTTATCTATAATGTCTAGGATGGATTTCAAATCTATTTTACCTATGTTTCCAGTGATCTTTTTCTAAGATCATAACTGTAGGACTTATTAAACTTTATCAGAGTCAGCCGTGTATGCATTGCTCTTTCTACTAAGACTGTGACCACCGTGGCAGCAGAGGCGGCTACGCCTGGCTTACAGAAAACACACAGTCAATATTTGCCAAGTTACTACGCTGAGTCTAGAATACAGTGAAGAACAGAAGACGAACCTCTTTCTACAAAGGACTAATTCAAGGCCGGTTTGGGTACACTCTGTGGGTGCTGGCCCAATATCCATTTTCCCCTTCTTACTTGCTAACGGACACCTGATTTTGCTGGGAAGGATGAACCGAGCTAAAATCTCTACAGAGTCCTCTGCAGCTCGGAGAAGCCATGAAACACAGTTCTGGCCAATGAGATATAGGGAGATATTCCTGGGAGGGGCTTCCAAGCAGGCTATGGTTCTCCTGATAGAAAAGGTACATAGTCAGCTGACAGAAGCCGGTGGTCATTTCCCCATCTTGTTTGGAACACACAGATATGGATACAATGCCTGGAATGGTAGAGCTGTCTTGAGGTCATGAGAACCGCATGAACACATACTAAGGTTAGTACATACAGCTGTGTGCCTGATAGCATTTCTGAGGTGCTGGGCTTGCCTCTGACTTCTTGTTAAGCGAGAAAGATTAACTCATCACTTGGTTGTCATTGCAGTGGTTTCTGTTGCTTACAGCATAATGCAATCCTTGGCTTTTACAGAATTAGTCAAAAGATGATGAAGTTAGTGGAACTGAGTTTAGCCCTCTTCCCCAGGAAGTCCCCACTCCTTACAGGAAAGGGGAAATGCAAAGTGGCAATTTATGTGGAAAATTATGGTGAAAGGACAGCACCATCACACGACAGGAGAGGAAAGAAAACAGTTATATCTACAGTATGGGCCTCATTTCCACTCACCGTTTTCCAGTGACTAATGCAAATCATTAAACTCAAATGTTCATCTAATGAGTATCATTCCCAATCTCATTTCCATTTCAATTGCTGTGGTGTAATAAAAAAGCATATACGAACATTTCCCCCCCCCCAAAAAAAACGTTCTTTTGCACATTTGTTCTGGAGACATTAATATATGTTATACCTAGAATTCTGTCATCAAGTAAGCTCAGGGAATCATGAAGTTATACGGGATTCATGACTACAGGATTTCTGAGCACTTTTAGCACTGGGAATCTCCCAAGGAAGGCTTTATAAGTAGCCTTTCTCAAAATTATTTATCCAGGGGTCTTTTTCTCCCCAGAGCCTCTTGAGGAACTAGTATTTCACAAGAATGTTTTGGGAAACACTGAAGTAACAATGGCACATGTCCCAAAAGATGTGGCTACTGCATCCTCAGGAGCAAATTTTTGCTCTGTCCCTTGTGGGTCTCTTGTGTTAAATACAGAGAAATTTATTCAGATTTCTTTCTTCACATATGTGGACCCTGCAATGCACAAGTGGTAAATTAACAAGGACCCCCGCCCGCCCCTGAATAATGGACAGAAGGCAGGCCACTTTTATTCTCCCCTGGTACAAGTTCATGTTTAGTTCTGCAGGCAAAACCCACTGAAATGAGGTTTCCGAGGGGAAATGAACAAGAGTCACGGAGGGTGCTCAAGAAGAAAAAAAGGATTGAGTCACATGAAACATTAGAAACATTGTGCTTATAAGTTATTAAAACAAATTACAGGGGCTGCCCTGGCGGCGCAGTGGTTGAGAGTCCGCCTGCTGATGCAGGGGACGCGGGTTCATGCCCCAGTCCGGGAAGATCCCACATGTTGCGGAGCGGCTGGGCCCGTGAGCCATGGCCGCTGAGCCTGTGCGTCCAGAGCCTGTGCTCTGCAACGGGAGAGGCCACAGCAGTGAGAGGCCTGCGTACCGCAAAAACAAAAACAAAAACAAAAACAAATTATATGACAGGATCCTAGGAGTAACATATATTAATATCCCTCAACAAGTGTTCAGTAGAGCCCATTTTTGGATATGTTTAGTATATACTTTATTATTAACCACAGTGATTGAAATGGAAAGGAGACTGGGGAAGATACTCATTAGATGAATACTGTTGGCATTTAATGGTTGGCCATTGCTGAGAATAGAACAGAACCGTTTTCAATGACATTCCTAGGTGTATTAGAGAGTGTTCCATGACTTAAGTGAGTTCTCAGAGAAGTTGAACCAACCAGTCTCCAGGAGCAGAAAAAGGCTTCGTCCTTCCGCCCTCAGTAGACGGAGGAGCAGCAGACGGACTCGCAGACGCGTCCCCTGTGAAGATGGTCTACAGGTGACCTACCCCTCCCCAGTCCGGAACAGGCCTTGGCGGTACAGCCATACAGTGCCTTAGCTCTCCGCGTGAAGGAATAACGTGTGCTGTAAAGCTCTTAAGAGCTTAAGGAGAGATGAAGCCCCTAAATCCATAGCCCATTAAGCAGACACTAATGTCCGTGTGAAGTCCCTGGCAGGTCTGCTTAAGGGGATTATTCATGTTCCATATAAAGAAGCCCCAGGAGGAGGCTGAGAGAAAGCTTAGGAAACATGTCAGAGATTTCTTTAATTTTAGCCCTCCACTGGGCACTGATTTTAAGGCTTAAAAAAACCATTTGTGGAACTATCAGGCAGCAGTTTCAATATACTATTTATTTTACGAGTACACACTTAACATAGAGCTTACTAGGGGTAGGCCTGTTCTAAGCATGCTACAAGTAGTCACTAATTTAATCCTCACAACAGCCTTACTCACAGTGTCTGCTCATCCACATTTTACAGGTGAGGAAACAGAGGCATGGAAAGGTCACACCCCTAGTTTCTGTAACTAAGAAGCTCCCGTGTCTCCTCTGGGAAGCCTCCCGCAAACCTACCAGCTGTGTTGTCACCCATGTCCCCACCGCACCCTGTGTGTAAGTTTCTATGGCAGTTAATGTATTAATATCACTCCTTCCCCACTGGACCTTGAACTTCCTGAGGCCAGGGTCTGATCTTACTCACCCCTTTCTTCTTATGCCCAGTCGGTGTTCAACACATATTTGCTAAACGGAACAAAAAAGTGCAGGTCCATTTATCTCTTATTGGATATCCTTGGGGCCCCATGTGTTTTGAAATTCAGAATATTTTGGATTTGAGGAAGTTCAGTGCACACACTTACCCATGACCACTGGTGGGATCTGGGACAGCAGCCCATAGTAAAATTCATTAACGTTTCTGCAGCTAAACTTATGAATGGCCATACTAAATGAGTAAATAAAGACCATAAATGAAGATAAAGACCTCATCAGAGTTCAGGTGAGGGTTCACCAACAAGTGAGCTATGAAGAAAATCAGAAAAGCACTTGGTTTTCAGAGCACTTTGGATTTTGGAACTGCAGGTAAAGGACTATGGGCCACTCTTTCTACAAAGGTCTCTAAGACAGCTGTGCAGACCACGGCATGGTCCTACTGTGAGAAGATGTCCCATCAATTCAGTGACTAAGTACCAATGACCATGCTGAGAACTTGGAGGACACCTGGTGGAGACCTGGACCCACAGTGGACTCCCAGCACATATGCACCAAGTCAGGGAGCTGAGAGAGATGTGTGGGGTAAAGAAAAAAGGCCTGGATTAAGGTTCAAGGGAAAGGGTTCAGAGACGGCTCCACTCCCTTAGAGCCAGTTATTTTGGGAAAAGCACAAGAACAACTTGGCAAACATCCACAGGCTGGTCAATGTGTCCTATAAAAACATGCTTCAATGCTGGGTGATGTAGCGCTTCTCAACATCACCTGCTCGAGAAAATCCCCCCACCTCCTTTTGCTTTTTCGGATAAAGTAACTTACTGTATCTTAACCTATGTGCTCCTCGAGGGCAGCAATCATGCTGTAACAAGTAACCAGAGACACAGTGGCCTAAAACAACACAACTGTATCATCTTACAGTTCTGGAGGCCAGAAGTCCAGAATGTGCTTCCCTGAGCTAAAACCAAGGTGCCCGACAGTGCTACGTGCCTTCGGGAGGCTCGAGGGGAGAACCGTTTCCTCGCCTTTTCCAGGTGCCCACGTCTCTCGGCCCGTGGCCCCTTCCTCCGTCCTCACGCGAGCAATGGACTGTGAGGTCTTTCTCACCCACGTCACCCTGACGCTGGCTCTGCCACTTCCTTCTTTCACTTATAAGGAACTTTCTGATTAGACCCACCCGAATCATCTTCTCATCTCAAAATCTTTAACTTAATCACATCTGCAAAATCCCTTTGTGAGGTAAAATATGCATATGTTTTGGGAATTAGGACCCGGACTTATTTGGAGGACAGGCAAGCAATATTCTGTCTACAACAATATCTAAGTTCCTCTTGCATCCCCACATCCAAGGCAGTGCCAGACACATAGCAGAGGCTTAATAAACGTCTGCTCAGCTTTTATTCATACTACTTAAATATCTCCAACCTCATCTTTAAACAGAGAAAAAGATACATATAATGAACCTCACATGAAATAATGCATATGAAAGTGCTCCCAAAACTAAAAAGAACCATAAAAATGTAGATATCTCACAGACTAGTAGTAAGGAATACATACATCCATTTGTGAAAAAGCCAGTATATAACTAAGGAAAGATGATAGGAAGCTAAGAGAATGCCATTCAATCCATTAAGTCATAATGGAAAAGAGCCAGTAGCTGGAGGACCTAAATTATGTTATCAAGTGGCCTTCAGGTAGTCCAGTTTGAGACACTACATAATTTAGTGTCCAAATTGAAGGGGGCACTATTAATATTTCCTCTGGGACAGAAGTATCAATCAGGACTCTTTCCAGCAAACAGAACACTTGGTCACCCCACTTACAGCAGTGGGGTGAGCCTGGGCTCTCGAGCCAAACTGCCTACAACCAAATCTAAGATCACGCTTAGAGTTTTGTGACCCTGGATATATTCCAGTGCTCTCTGCCTTGGTTTCCTCATCTGTAAAATGGGTATAATAGACCCATCTCACGATGCTGATGTGAGTCATTACATATAGAGCATTCAGAACAGTGCCTGGCATATAGTAAGAGGTTAAAAGAAACTAGTGATTGGCCAGCCATACTCAAAATTTCCATAAATTCACAGCACAGAATTCCCAGTGGCTTCCCACAAGTGTAGACACAGGCAAAGGGCTGGCATGGCTTAGCACCAGTAAACAAATGTCTAGGAGGGGTGACACTCTTTTCTTTGGTACCTGCATCCTCACACCCTCATTTCTGCTTCCCCGTCCTGGTTCTTGCACTCATTTTGGAATGCAGAGCTGTATGCCCGCCTGGGCTCCTATAATGC
This sequence comes from Delphinapterus leucas, assembly GCF_059928025.1. Lineage (NCBI taxonomy): Eukaryota > Metazoa > Chordata > Mammalia > Artiodactyla > Monodontidae > Delphinapterus > Delphinapterus leucas. The sequence goes on from NC_143138.1 coordinate 13,766,039, forward strand.
TTTGTCATGAAATAGAGTAAAGTCCTTTGTTATTAGAGCAGGAGACAGAATGACTGGAAGTTAACCCCGTAAAGCAGCAGTCTGTGCAGTAAGCACAGCTCTGTCCATCTGATAGAGGGGGTGATATTTCACTGCTAATTTTAAACTTTTGTAAAATTACAATGTGCCGGTACCATTTTGAAATGCAAGCTGCACAAACATGTTCCTGAATATATTACCTCTTGTCACCTTCTGTCCTAAACAAAACCCCAAGTTATTATGTCTCAACAGAAAAATTCAAGTACAAACTAAGCTACTTTCTACTCACGCTGTTTATACAGCTTATAAAAATAATAGCTACGACCATTAATCTTTATTCAGTGTATACTACGTGCCAGGCTTTGTTCTAAGCACATTATGGGCATTCACTGTGCCTTTGCTGTACCCTCTGAGTGAAATGCCTTCATCTCCTCGGCCACCGGGCCAACTCCTACACACCCTGCACCTCGGCTCTCCTCCAGCCTTCACCACATCCCTGGGCATGCTGCAGGCACTCAGGCAGAGAGTGAGATTTCAGGACGGCAGTTCGTCAATAAATGTTACTTTTTGGGGGGAGATATTGATGTTTAAACCGTATTAGCCTTACAAAGGGATTCGAAGCAGATTTTCTCTTCAGAATAAGCTCCTCGAGTTAAATTTAAGATATGATTTGATTGCAACTTGTTGCAACTTGTGTTCACCTAAGACGATATTATACAGTGATGCGCTGGGTGTTTGTACAATGTTTGAGGCATTTTACTAAACCTCATGCATCTCAATAGAGGCAGGTGAATGTTCTTCTTCAACCCAGTTCATTAAAGCTACACAGACTCTGAACCATCTGTGATCAGAGCCATCTGACCCCTGGTAATGCGACAAGTCCCCCAGGCACACGAGAAGCTGGGTGGGGTGTTCCAGTTTAACGCGGGAGTTGCACCAGCCTCTTACTTGTTAATGTTGCTGCCTTCTTTCAGTCGCTCTCCCGCGGCTCCCGTTTTAGACACTCTCTCGCTACCCGCCAGGTCCACCAAGCTGACCTTGCTCACTTTCTCTCCCGAATTCTAGTCGTGAGAAACGAGAGACACGACACACATGAGTGCAGAAACCACACAGACATCTACATATATCTCAGCACCACAACGAAAGCCATCCCGCTACAACAAGGCATACTCCTCAAGAAGATCCTAAATTGTAAGAAGAGCTCTTGGTCTAGCAGTTTCACGGGCAAAATTTAGGTTGGCGTAGCAGTGTGGCATTTTGTTTTGTAGTTGGGAAGCAAGTGCACTGGGCTTTCCAGAATACAGTCAGAAAGCTGGAGCTTTTATGCACCTATGAGAACATACCAGGACATGAGGATTCCTCCGTATTCAGGTCAAATCCTTCTTTTTTTGAAAAAGCTTTCTTTAGGCTAAATGTTGCGGCGGTTTCCTCTTTAATATCCCTTAATGACTATGAAGTAAACCCAGTTGTTTTTAGGGGAATTTCAGTATGAAAGGATACATAGTAAAAGCTGTACGGTGACATCATCACGTTCTTTAGGGAGTTTATACAAGGAATCCAATTTTTAAAAAAATGTTATATATAAAGTAAGACCTAACAAATTAAATGATGTAAGCAAAGTAGCTCATCTAGTAAGTAGAAGAGCTGGCCTAAAGTTCTCAGGAACTGAATCCAGTCATGAAACAGTTCACTCATGAAGGTAGAGCTCTTTCACTGCTACCGAAGGTTCTACCCGATCCCTCACCCCAGACTGTAGGTCATACAGCGTCTGTGTGATGATGATGTTGAACACAGCATGGGAGCGGCTACTTTCTTCATTCATGTTGGTCGCAGCTACCGTCCGAGACTTATTTCCCTCAGACATCAATGACTCGATATCCTGGAGAAAAAGCAGAGGGAGAATATTAGAAGCAAAAAACCCAAGAACAGCATCCTGCCCATCAAGCGTATGTGTTAATTAAGACGCATCTGTCACCACCCTTCCATATAAACCTCCTGCTTCTCCTCCACAGAGCCTGTTTCGAGCTTCCACTCCCTCAGTGCTTTCTAGTGGATGAAATGTCTCCCCCATTCTTTCTATTTATTTTTAAAAATTTCTATTGGAGTATAGTTGGATTTACAATGTTGTGTTAGTTTTTGCTGTACCGAAAAGTGATTCGGTTATACATATACATACATCTGCTCATTTTTTAGGTTCTTTCCCCATAGAGGTCATTACAGAGTATTGAGTAGAATTCCCTGTGCTCAACAGAGGTTTTATTTTACTTTATTTTTTTAATAGATCTTTATTGGAGTATAATTGCTTCACAATACTGTGTTAGTTTCTATTGCACAACAAAGCAAATCATCCATATGCATACACATGTCCCCATATCCCCTCCCTCTTGAGCCTCCCTCCCATCCTCCCTATCCCACCTGCTACGTCATCGCAGAGGACCGAGCAGATCTCCCTGTGCTATGCGGCTGCTTCCCACCAGCCAACTATTTTACATTCGGTAGTGTATATACATCGATGCTACTCTCACTTCACCCCAGCTTTGCCCTCCCACCCTATGTACTCAAGTCCATTTTCTAGGTCTACTTCTTTATTCCTGCCCTGCAACTAGGTTCATCACTACCAGTTTTTTGTTTTCTTTTTTTAATTCCATATATATGCATTAGCATACGGTATTTGCTTTTCTCTTTCTGACTTACTTCACTCTGTAGGACAGATTCTAGGGCCATCCACCTCACTACAGATAACTACAGTTTTCGTTTCTTTTTATGGCTGAGTAATATTCCATTGTATATATGTGCCACATCTTCTTTATCCGTTCATCTGTCGATGGACACTTAGCTTGCTTCCATGTCCTGGCTACTGTAAATAGAGCTGCAATGAACATTGTAGTACATGTCTCTTTTTGAATTGTGGTTTTCTCAGGGTATATGTCCAGTAGTGGGATGGCTGGGTCATATGGTAATTCTATTTTTAGTTTTTTAAGGAAGCTCCATACCGTTTTCCATAGTGGTTGTATCAATTTACATTCCCACCAACAGTGCAGGAGGGTTCCCTTTTCACCACACCCTTTCCAGCATTTACTGTTTCTGGATTTTTTGATAATGGCCATTCTGAGTGGTGTGAGGTGATACCTCATTGTAGTTTTGATTTGCATTTCTCTAATAATTAGTGCTGCTGAGCATCTTTTCATGTGCCTCTTGGCCATATGTATGTCTTCCTTGGTGAAATGTCTATTTAGGTCTTCTGCCCATTTTTAAACTGGATTGTTTGTTTTTTTGATATTGAGCTCCAAGAGCTGTTTGTATATTTTGTAGACTAATCTGTTGTCTATTGTTTCATTTGCAAATATACGCTCCCATTCTGAGGGCTGTCTTTCTGCCTTGTTTATGGTTTCCTTTGTTGTGCAAAAGCATTTAAGTTTAATTAAGTCCCATTTGTTTTTGTTTTTATTTCCATTACTCTAGGAAGTGGGTCACAAAAGATCTTGCTGTGGTTTATGTCAAAGAGTGTTTTCTTATGTTTTCTTCTAAGAGTTTTATAGTGTCTGATCTTACATTTAAGTCTTTAATCCATTTGGAGCTTATTTTTCTGTATGGTGTTAGGTAGTGTTCTAAATTCATTCTTTTACATGCAACGGTAGTTTTCCCAGCACCACTTATTGAAGAGGCTGTCTTTTCTCCATTGTATGTTCTTGCCTCCTTTGTCATAAAATTAAGTGCCCATATGTGCATGGGTTTACCTCTGGGCATTCTATCCTGCACCATTGATCTATATTTCTGTTTCTGTGCCAGTACAATACTGTCTTGATTACTGTAGCTTTGTGGTATAATCTGAAGTCAGGGAGCCTGATTCCTCCAATTCCATTTTTCTTTCTCAAGTTTGCTTTGGCTATTCGGGGTCTTTTGTGTTTCCATACGAATTGTAAAATTTTTTGTTCTAATTCTGTGAAGAATGCTATTGGTAGTTTGATAGGGATTGCACTGAATCTGTAGATTGCTTTGGGTAGTACAGTCATTTCCACAATATTGATTCTTCTAACCCAAGAACATGGTATATTTCTCCATCTGTTTATATCATCTTTGATTCCTTTCATCAGTGTTTTATAGTTTTCTGAGTATAAGCCTTTCGCCTCCTTAAGCAGGTTTATTCCTAAGTATTTTATTCTTTTTGTTGCAATGGTAAATGAGAGTGTTTCCTTAATTTCTCTGATTTTTTGTTGTTGGTGTATAGGAATGCCAGAGATTTCTGTGCATTAATTTTGTATCCTGCAACCTTACCAAATTCATTGATTAGTTCTAGTAGTTTTCTGGTGGCACCTTTAGGATTTTCTATGTATACTATTGTGTCATTGGCAGTGACAGTTTTACTTCTTCTTTTCCAATTTGTATTCCTTTTCTTTTTCTTCTCTGACTGCTGAGGCTAGGACTTCCAAACTATGTTGAATAAGAGTGGTGAGAGTGGACATCCTTGTCTTGTTCCTGATCTTAGTGGAAATGCTTTCAGTTTTTCACCATTGAGTATGATATTTGCTGTGGGTTTGTCATATATGGCCTTTACTATGTTGAGGGAGGTTCCCTCTATGCCCATTTTCTGGAGAGTTTTTATCATAAACGGGTGTTGAATTTTGTCAGAAGCTTTTTCTGCATCTACTGAGATGATCATATGGTTTTCATTCCTTAACTTGTTAATGTGTTGTATTGATTTGTGTATACTGTACAATCCTTGAATCCCTGGGATAAATCCCAGTTGATCATGGTTTATGATCCTTTTAATGTGCTGTTGGATTCTGTTTGCTAGTATTTTGTTCAGGATTTTTGCATCTATGTTCATCAGTGATACTGGTCTATAATTTTCTTTTTTTGTGACATCTTTTTCTGGTTTTAGTATCAGGGTGATAGTGGCTTTGTAGAATGAATTTGGAAGGGTTTCTCCCTCTGCAATTTTTTGGAAGAGTTTGAGAAGGACTGGTGTTAGCCCTTCTCTAAATGTTTGACAGAATTTGCCTGTGAAGCCATCTGGTCCTGGACTTTTGATTGTTGGAAGATTTTTAATTACAGTTTCAATTTAATTACTTGTGATAGGTCTGTTTGTATTTTCTAATTCTTACTGGTTCAGTCTTGGAAAATTGTACCTTTCCAAGACTTTGTCCATTTCTTTGTGGTTGTCCATTTTATTGGCATATAGTTGTTTGTAGCAGTCTCTTATCATCCTCTGTATTTCTGCAGTGTCAGTTGTGATTTCTCCCTTTTCATGTCTAATGTTATTGATTTGCGTCCTCTCCCTTTTTTTCTTAATGAGTCTGGCTAAGGGTTTATCAATTTTGTTTATCTTCTCAAAGAACCAGCTTTTAGTTTTATTGATCTTTGCTATTGTTTTCTTCGTTTCTGTTTCATTTAATTCTGCTCTGATCTTCATGATTTCTTTCCTTCTACTGACTTTGGGTTTCTTTGTTCTTCTTTCTCTAGTTGTTTTAAGTGTAGGGTTAGATTGCTTATTTGAGATTTTTCTTATTTCTTGAGGTGAAACTGTATTGCTCTAAACCTCCCTCTTAGAACTGCTTTTGCTGCATCCCATAGGTTTTGGGTTGGCGTGTTTTCATTGTCATTTGTTTCTATGAACTTTTTACTTTCTTCTTTGATTTCTTCAGTAATCTCTTGGTTATTTAGTAGTGCACTGTTTAGCCTCCATGTATTTGTGTTTCTTACAGTTTTTTTCCTTTAATCGATTTCCAATCTCATAGCATTGTGGTCGGAAAAGATGCCTGATACGATTTCAATTTTCTTAAATTTTCCGAGGCTTGATTTGTGACCCAAGATGTGATCTATCCTGGAGAATGTTCCATGTGCACTTTAGAAGAAAGTGTATTCTACCACTTTTGGGTGGAATGTTCTATAAACATCAATTAGATCTGGTCTATTGTGTTGTTTAAAGCTTGTGTTTCTTTATTTTCTGTTTGGATGATCTGTCCGTTGGTGTAAGTGGAGTGTTAAAAGTCCCCTTCTATTATTGTGTTACTGTCAATTTCTCCTTTCATGGTTGTTAGCATTTGCCTTATGTATTGAGGTGCTCCTATGTTGGGTGCATAAACATTTATAACTGTTATATCTTCTTCTTGGATTGATCCTTTGATTATTATGTAGTGTCCCTCCTTACCTCTTGTAACAGTCTTTATTTTAAAGTCTACTTTATCTGATATGAGTATTGCTACTCCAGTTTTCTTCTGATTTCCATTTGCATGGAATATCCTTTTCCATCCCTTCACTTTCAGTCTATATGCGTCCCTAGGTCTAAAGTGGGTCTTTTGCAGACAGCATATATATGGGTCTTGTTTTTGTATCCATTCAGCCAGTCTGTGTCTTTTGGTTGGGGTATTTAATCCATTTACCTTCAATGTTATTATCAGTACCATGCTCCTATTACCATTTTCCTATTACCATTTTCTTAATTGTTTTGGGTTTGTTTTTGTGGGTCTTTTTCTTCTCTTGTGTTTCCTGCTTAGAGAAGTTTCTTTAACATTTGTTGTAAAGCTGGTGTGGTGGTGTTGAATTCTCTTAGCTTTTGCTTGTCTGAAAAGTTTTTGACTTCTCCATCAAATCTGAATGAGATCCTTGCTGGGCAGAGTAATCTTGGTTGTAGGTTCTTCCCTTTCATCCCTCTAAGTATATCCTGCCACTCCCTTCTGGTCTGGAGAGTTTCCACTGAAATATCAGCTGGAACCTTATGAGGAGTCCTTTGTACGTTATTTTTTGTTTTTCCCTTGCTGCTTTTAATATTTTTTCTTTGAATTTAATTTTTGTTAGTTTGATTAATATGTGTCTTGGTGTTTTTCCTAGGGTTTATCCTATATGGGACTCTCTGTGTTTCCTGGACTTGGGTGACTATTTCCTTTCCCATGCTAGGGAAGTTTTCAACTATAATCTCTTCAAATATTTTCTCAGTCCCTTTCTTTTTCTCTTCTTCTTCTGGGATCCCTGTAATTCAAATGTTGCTGCGTCTAGTGTTGTCCTAGAGTTCTCTGAGAGTGTCTTCAATTCTTTTCATTCTTTTTTCTTTATTCTGCTCCTCGGCAGTTATTTCCACCATTTTGTCTTCCAGGTCACTTATTCGTTCTTCTACCTCAGGTATTCTGTTATTGATTCCTTCTAGTGTATTTTTCATTTCAGTTATTGTGTTGTTTATCTCTGTTTGTTTGGTCTTTAGTTCTTCTAGATCTTTGTTAAACATTTCTTGTATTTTCTCAATCTGTGCCTCCATTTTATTTCCAAGATTCTGGATCATCTTTACTATCATTACTCTGAAGTCTTTTTCAGGTAGATTGCATATTTTCTCTTCATTTATTTGGTCTTGTAGGTTTTTACCTTGCTTCTTCATCTGTGACATATTTTTTTGCCATCTCATTTTGGTTTTGTTCTTTCTTTATATGAGTGGGATTGTGTTCTTGTCTTACTGGTTGTTTGGCCTGAGGCTTCCAACACTGGAGTTTGTAGGCTATTGGGTAGAGCTGAGTCTTGGTACTGAGATGAGGAACTCCATGAGACCTCACTCCAATGAATATTCTCTGGGGTCTGGGGTTCTCTGTTAGTCCAGTGGTTTGGATTTGGAGCTCCCACCACAGGAGCTTTGGCCTGAACCCAGGCTTGTGAACCAAGATCCCGCAAGCCACCTAGGGCGGCAAAAAAAAAGGGGGGCGGCGGGGGGGGGGAGGAAGGCCTTGGCTGTGGAGGGTGGGGCCTAAGCAAGGGCAAGGTTTGGGTGGTGGGTGGGGCCAATGCTCAGGACCCACAGGGCTGGAAAAGGCCCTGGGAGCTGGCGGGGGTGGGGGTGGGGCTTAGGCTCAAGGAACAGAAGGGTCCCAGGTATGCCCCCCACCCCTGGTCTCAGAGGGCAGGGGACCTCACCTGGGAGCCCAGCAGGCTCCCTGTGCCCGAGTGGGAGGGGCAATCGCCCTCCACTCCTCTCCCACTCCTCCTGGATGGCTCCTCCTGCCTGCCTCTCCTGATCTCCCCAGCCTCATGGGTGCCGATCCTGTCTGGCCTCCACTTCTCCTCCCCCCTCAGTCCTCCTACATCCTACTGGTTCACTTTGGGGTTCCTCTCATCTCCTTGTGCGTCAGAGTCCCCCACCAGTGGCACACAGGCACCCAAGTTGTGGGGAGACGCTAACTCCGCATCTTCCCACACCACCACCTTGACTCCGCCGCTCCCCCATTCTTTCCATCCTGCAATCGTCTTCTTCCTCTGTTAAGTACCTATTTTTCCCTTTGCAAGTTACTAAGGAGAAAAGAGCTAATATTTATTGAGCATTCCAGATACTCAATAACGGTAGTTACCTTGTTTTATTCTAACTCTCCTGCAAAGCTCTCTACTGCTTGATTATTTGCCTCCCTCCTCCAACACCGTGGCTCTCCCAGGACAGGAAACTTTCCTTCTTCGTCTCTGTACACCTGCTTTAGGACACCCAGAACCTATGGCTCTTAAACAATTTTTGATGAATGAACTTTATAAAATAAGTATTTTCCTGATTTTACACACAAGGACACTGAAGTTCATGGAGGTCAAATAACTCTTCCCACACCTAATAAGAGGCAGAGCTGAATGCAAATCACAAATTCCCCAGCTCTTACTAATGAGTAACAGGAGGAGACAGACATTGATCCTTATAACGCTGAGCTACGAGCCAGGCACCTTAGCAGAAGTGCTGACTTAGCACCTTCATGCCAGAGGGGTCTTCATTCATTTCAGGATCTCAGTGTTTTCAAAGTAATGACTGCACTTTATTTCTGACCTAAGCAATAATAGAACTGTCTATGTTTAAATGGCTGGAGAGAGTTATCTCACAGATTAATTTTAGTCCTACTGAGTCTGAAATGATGCAAAGACAAACACAACACATAGATGGCACTTCTAAGTGGAAGGATATATTTGCTCATTCATTTATTTATCAGTATTCTTCAGCAATAGACAGCAGTTTCTTTTATGGGATTTCCAAAGTAATGACAATAAAAATAGGGACAAAACATAGAGCCAGGACATGAGAAGGCATAAAAGTCAAGGAGTAGGAAAAGGAAACGGGTCAATGGAGGAAGGATCGATTCAGAAAAATAGAAGAACCCGAAGAGTGAAAAGTAATGGAAACTAAGGCAGGAGACCTGTCAAAGAGAAAGGGTTGAAATAACTACCAAATACTGTTTACATTTGTCCAGATTTGTCCAGAAGGACGTCACTGGAAACTTCAGGGAGAACTGTTTCAGCAGAGTGCTCTTAGTGAAAATATTCAGCAATCTCAAAACACTGGGCCTCCCAACAATACTGCAAACCCCTCACAACCAAGCAGGCTGAAGAGTGTGACTAAAGCCCTTTCCTTCTGTTTGGGGTGGTTAATACTGGGTTTCTGAGACCATGAACGGCATCAATATGCTATAAAGCGTTCACGTAAAAATATATTCAACATTACCTATATACTTCAATTTACTGTCCGTTTTTAAATGACTTTTTTTTTTAATGGCACTTACCTCAAAACTAGTGACAGCCAGTTGGGATAAACCATCTACATACGGTCCCAAAACTTTATGCTCTCGAACTTTAAGAGACTGTCTACTCCTTTGAGAGAAAGGAAAAAGGAATGAATGAGTCAGACCCAACTTGAGCTTTTCTTTCTAAAAAGAAAGTACTTTTAAAAGTACTCAGAAACTAAGATTGCAATTTCAAAGGAATTTTTTTTTTAACAATCAAAAAGTATTCTAAAAGCTATTTTATTTGGATTAGCAAAACAGCATTCCTTATGAGGAATGTCTTTTAAACTCTGATTTCTATTTAAAGTAACGTACTATTTAAAAAATTCTATCTCTACTCCCAAACTAAACAGCCAGTACACAGAATACTACGTTAGGCCAACTTGCTTTAGTAGATGAACTTCAATTTCATGTGGGAGGAGGGAAAAAAAGGAAATGAAGCAAAGAACATGCCAGAATTGAATTTAACCTTCAGGCTATTCTATAAATAAGCATATTCTCAGTAAGTAATGTCTTAAGGTTTTGAGCAATATTAAAGTGTTTTAATTTACCTTTTCAGATCAGCAGCATTGATTTAAGCTGCTTCTGTGCTGACCATTTTATACAGAAAGTAATGTTATAGTATAGTAGCTGTTTGTAGTTACTGATATTTATCCTCTATTTAGAATTGGCTCTGCTGGTGAAGACTTTAGGGCTCTTTTGAATTTTTAAATGGCAATCCTGGTTTGGGACCCATGTGAAGAGCTTATCAATAGATAATTGAGATGAAAAGCAAAGCTATAATATATATTATAGCCATATTGTATACGTCACCTTTTTCATCAAATACTAATCAATCACTTTTCAAATCAAGAGTCAATGCTTGGCATCACTCAAGTGTGGAAAAAAGAAACTAAGAATGAGCACTTCCCGAAGTCTCGACATTGTTCCCTAAGAACCTCTCAGTTATCTCACTTAATCTTAATCTCACAATTCCACAAAGTAGGTTTTACTAACGTTATTTTAAGGATGAAGAATGCAATGTGACAACAAGCAATTCTGCCGTACTCTAAACAAGGGCAGACCAAGTGCACAGTTTCAAGAGAGCTGCTTTGATGCCCAAGGATTCAGAACTCGGCTCAGTCTGTTTGCACAACCAGAGATTCTTTAATGCTATTCATGAGCAAGAAAAAATAAATCTAGCACAATATCAAGTGCTTCTGATGGTGTCTAACATCTGGGATTCTTGTACACTGCTGGTGGGAGTGTAAACTGGTACAACCGTTTCGGAAAACAGGTCTGCAGTACCAAAGTGGAAGATGCTGTAGCTTCTGACCCACAATTCCACTTCTGGATGTATTCCCTAGAAACTCCTGCATTTGTACACCAGGAGGAATGTACAAGAATGCTCAGAGCAGCACAGTAGTGGTAAAAAGTGGAAACCACACAAATGACAGGAGACAGAATAAATAAATTATGGTATAATTATACAGTGGAATACTAAAGAGCAGTAAAAATCAATAAGTTATTGCTTCATATATCAGAACGAATGAATCACTGAGGGGAAAAGTAGCAAGTCACCGAAGGACACATGTATTATGACGCCACTTACACACAGTTAAAAATTGTGCAAAATTATGTGTAAACTCTTAAAGAGGAGGAAGATAATGAGAAATATAAAACTCGTAATAGTAAAAAAAAAAAAAAAATTCGTAATAGTAGGAATGGTAGGAGTTGAAACAGTATCAAAGAGGAGCACACAGGTAGCTTCAAAAATATCAGTCATGTTCCATTTATTAAGCCAAACGGTGAGTAGGACAGTCATTGATTTTATTATTCTTTAAACCTTACATATATTGTAAACGTTCTTTCATATGCATTAAACAGTTAATAACTAAAACTATTTCTGATGATTGGGTCACTTCCTTTCCATCCATAATTTTTATCTTATGCCTCTAATTATACCCTTGATTATACAGCTGCTAAAAACATTTAAAAATATTTTCATCATGTTATATAAAAAATCCAGGATATTGAATTGTATTTAGAGAAGAACCTAAACACGCATACCACACATCCACCCCATAGATTTGAAACACAGGATCAAAATGCACCAAAGCGTTAACAGCAGTTATTTCTGAGTGATGGAATTATAGGTCATTTTTATTTCTTCTTACATTTACCTACTTTCTAAATTTTTATATATATATTATTTTTAAATCAATAAAAATTTTAATTAATAAAAAGGTAAATGGCCCTCTCCTTCCTCTATGAAACAAACTCATCTGGTTTTTATCACCTAGTTTTTTAAAAATACAGATGCCTGGGTTTCTCCCTGGGTCTACTGAATCATAAGCGCTAGAGCGGGGGCTCAGGCCAGTGTATCCTTAAAAAGCCTCCCAAGTGATTCCAGTGTACATCCCTGGAAAAGAATGACTTGCTTAGGCTGGGTCATTTGAAACCTTCAACCACTTTGCCTCCAATTTAGAGGTGCTACTTTCCAACATAAATGGAAGGACCAATGTGTCATTTTAAACTCAATTTTTATGAATAAACCATAGTGACAAAAATAACAAAATAGTAAAAACATCCTTTTAAATGGCATATGTAAGCAACTTTATACAGGAATATAGGATAAACTATGAATACTAGATATGCCAACAGGCTTTGAGAAGCTGACGATTTCTCAGTAAATGAACTGAAACTAGAGTACCAACCAAGGGCACAAATACATATGCTCACCTGCAACTTTAACTTCAGGATCACTTAAAATTATTACCCCTACTACAAGGTTAATTTCAACCACTAACTTACCCTTTGGGGTCTAAAAGATCCCGAACTTTCTCATTATAAATTTCCATATAGGATACTTCAACTTTAAAGGTCTGTGACTCATTTTGCTCCAGAGAGATCCTTTGAAATAAAGCACAGCAGAGCCTTGGAATGAGGCCCCGCTGCTCAGCATTGCCCATCATGGAGAAGGATTTTCCTGAGCCTGGAGAAGGGCAAGCAGAAAGAAAGGAGGACGGAAGAGGAAGCAAATTGTAATGCTTCAACTACACAAGTGTTTCATACACGGCAGCCAAGGTCACACAGCAGAAGCGGACAATTTGGCCCCCAATGGCCAGCCCCTTGGACACCAAGGCTACTATTCTTTCTATTATACTCACGGCCTCCAGTTTGACTTTCACTGTGAGACCCAGAGGGCACCTCTCTTACAGATGGATACGTACAAATGTAAGCACTACAAATATGTAATCTTTAAAAGTACACATGGTAAATATCAAATATCACCATCAAGTAACATTAACAGTATTTTACCCACAAAATATCAATATTTCACATTTGTGAAAGTGCTTTGATATATATTCCCCTAATTGTCCTGTGATGTGACAATAGGCAGTATTGTTATGATTTATTGATTTATTCCAACTTTATAATTGAAATGATGGTGACTCAGAGGGCTAATGGCTGAGCCACTAGCCTGTTTTTGTTTAATATCCTGGTGAAGTCCTCTAGATGATACTAAGAGGGCGATACTAAGAGTTTTTCTACAGTTTTTCACTATAACATTTATACTGAGAAACTGGTAATTATTTTCTTAGTTCAAATACAGGTTAAAACTATAATTTAGGAAAATGACACTTAATAGTTTAAAACTAGCTTTGCTCATTAACACTAAAATTACTCAGTTACCACAACTGTCAAACCTTCAAAATGAAGATTACTTTTGATCATCTAATTCAGCCAAACCCGTGAAGTCAGAAGCGTTTTTCTATGGTTTCCCAAAGTGTTTTCTATATCTATGTTTTAAGAAATGCACATTTAATATCACTGACTGTAAGTGGCTACTTACCTGTCTGTCCATATGCAAAAATGCAAGCATTATACCCCTGAAAGGCTTTCTCAAGAATTCCTTCCCCAAGGCACTTGAAAACCACTTCTTGACCTAAAAAACAAAACAAACAAAAAAACTAAAAAGACTGATTTTTCTTGACATATTTGTAGTAATAACCGAGCCCCAGTCATTAACACATTCTCTCAATCCAAAAAGATGTTAAGTGTATTGCATATCTACTATGTGTAGGGCTGTGGATTAAAGAACTTATTGTATACAATTTTGCTTATCTACTCTTCTACACTATAGCTCAGTACCTGGATCCGTTTATGATTCTACCGACTGTTTCCCTCTAAGACATTTCTCTAGGCATTCAAGTTTCCTGTCCATTGTCTGTGGGCCATATGGAAGCATCATTTGAATTTGGTTTAGTCTCTTTTCCTGAGTTAGTATGAAAGTGTCATTCAACACAAATTGTCTTATCTCCCCATCTGGATTCTGAGCTTCCGATGAGCAGGAACCTCATCATCCACATCTTGGTATGTGTGTGCACTTCTGCCCCTAGCACGGTGCTAAGTCCGTGCCAGATGCTGAGCAACTGTTCACCGCTGGTGGAGGGGATGTGCTGAGCACAGGCACCTCTCACCTGTGTTCCCAGCGGGGATTTGGGGACAGGTTCCCGTCTGTGAGCCTGTCTACAGCTCACTGTGGCTCTTGGGGGAGTTCTGTCATGTACCATCTATACTACAGTAGTGCCCAGCTAAAGATTAAGGTGTGAAAATCTTTTTAAACACTTAACGAGGCATTTACTACCCTTTGAAATTGGTGCCTTTCTAACATTCAGTCCCCACCATTAAGACAATTAAAGTGATTTTCTCCTTCCTCTGTGCAGAAACTACTGCTTTAAGTACCTCTTTCCTCTACTGGAATGAGAAGCCCCTGACTGATGTCAGACTATAATCTGTTTACCTTTGTAAGCCTAGTGCCTAGTACAAAATGCTTAATAAATGTTTGTCCAAGAATGAGTCAGTTTAATTTTTTTTTTTTTTTCGGTATGCGGGCCTCTCACTGCTGTGGCCTCTCCCGTTGCGGAGCACAGGCTCCGGACGCGTAGGCTCAGCGGCCATGGCTCACGGGCCCAGCCGCTCCGCGGCATGTGGGATCTTCCCGGACCGGGACACGAACTCATGTCCCCTGCATCGGCAGGCGGACCCCCAACCACTGCGCCACCAGGGAAGCCCCAGTTTAATCTTTTTATCCAAATGACAATTCCTTTTACGTTTGGAAATAAAGCAATAGAACATAAGCTTTTGGGTATATGTTTTTCTTTGATGCATCTGATTTTAGCAGTCTCTTGTTATATTATGACATATCATGGTTGCAGAATGGGACTCTTAAAAGTGTAAACATGAAACAAATAATAATATTTCCGGGCTTCCCTGGTGGCGCAGTGGTTAAGAATCCGCCTGCCAATGCAGGAGACAAGGGTTCGAGCCCTGGTCCGGGAAGATCCCACATGCCGCAGAGCAACTAAGCCCGTGTACCACAACTACTGAGCCCGCACTCTAGAGCCCACGAGCCACAACTACTGAGTCCATGTGCCACAACTACTGAAGCCCGTGCACCTAGAGCCTGTGCTCCGCAAGAGAAGCCACCGCAATGAGAGGCCTGTGTACCGCAACAAAGAGTAGCCCCTGCTCACCGCAACTGAAAAGAAAGCCCAGGCTCAGCAATGAAGACCCAACACAGCCAAAAATAAATTAATTAATCAATTTAATTTAAAAGAAAAAATATTTCCAATCATTAGGTTGGCAAAAGAAAAAACCTTGACAGTATCAAATATAGCTGGATTGAAGAAATAGGTATTTTCATAAGCTGCTGGTGGGAGAATAAACAAATGCAGCCGTTCCAAGGAAAACCTCACAGCACCAAGAAAAAGGAATATGCCCAGGCTCTCTGACCCACTGTGAGGCATCTGCCCTAGAGACTCACTCCCACAAGAGACCCCTGTAAAAGGATGTTCATGGCAGCATTATTTATAATACTGAAAGCTGGAATCAAGTTAAATGCCCATTAGTAAGGGAGTAGATAAGTAAAATGTATTTTATATGATGGAATATTACACACCATGTCTAAAAAAACAAGCAAATCTATGTGTGTAAACAATGTACAATTCAGAAACATTGTTGATTGAGTTCAAAAACAAAGTCATGTTCAGACTGACATATAATGTAAAAATTTATGTCAAATAGTATGTGTAATATATCTATGTGTGTTAAAGTAAAAAAAAAAGAAAAAACTGGATCAGAAGAAAATATACCAAATTTATATAACATTATTTCTCAACTATGGACTTCTACCGAAGAGGCATTTAAAACATGTTAGTGAAATATGTGGATTTTTTTAGAAGGGTATAACTGTAAGAGGCTTCCTAAAAATACGGTTTGTTGTGAAGACTACCTAAAGATGTGTGTGTATGTGCACACACACATAAACTCGGAGGATAATAAAGTATTGTCAAAATTCTTATCCACTGAAGACACACTTTCAAAAATGCTTTTATGTGGTGGGAATGTAAATTGGTACAGCCACTGTGGAGAACAGTACGGAGGTTCCTCAAAAAAACTAAAAACAGAACTACCATATGACCCAGCAATCCCACTCCTGGGCATATACCCAGAGAAACCATAATTCGAAAAGATGCATCACAATGTTCACTACAGCACTATTTACAATAGCCAGGACATGGAAGCAACCTAAGTGTCTATCAACAGAAGAATGGATAAAGAAGATGTGGTTCATATATACAATGGAATATTACTCAGCCATAAAAAAGAACAAAATAATGCCACTTGCAGCAACATGGATGGACCTAGAGATTGTCATACTGAGTGAAGTAAGTCAGATGCAGAAAGACAAATATCATGATTATCACTTATATGTGGAATCTAAAAAAGGGGGTATAAATGAACTTATTTACAAAACAGAAGCAGAGTCACAGATGTAGAAAACGAACTTATGGTTACCAGGGGATAAAGGGGGGGTGAGGGATAAATAGGGAGATTGGAACTGACATATACACACTACAATATATAAAATAGATAACTAATAGAACCTGTTGTATAGCACAGGGAACTCTACTCAATACTCTGTAGTAACCTATATGGGAAAGGAATCTGAAAAAGAATAGATATATGTATATGTATAATGGAATCACTTTGCTGTACACCTGAAACTAATACAACATTGTAAATCAACTATAGTCCAATAAAAAGATGCTTTTATGTTATAGTTAAGTATGATAGAGTCTTGTGCTAAGAAAATATCTGACCCATCCTGTTGCTGATCTTTGATACACATCGATATTCTTTTCTCACGTGTTTTCTCAAAGGACCTTCCTTATTCCACGTGTATTCCCAAGGCCTATGCCAAAACACAGGCTTAAATCTGGACCTAAGCCCTGTAGTGCAGAAGATGGGGAATTAAACACAGCCTGTGCTCAGGCTTGTGAGAATTGATGGTGGTCCTCAGCCAGGACCCAAGTGCCATCAAAGGCATTGAAAAAACACCACTTTCTTGGCACAAACAGATAAATGGAGCAATCTCGTTTGATCTTCCACACTGGTTAACCAGCCCCCATAAAGGGAGTAGGGTGAGGATGGGGACAAGATGCTTTAAGACTTGGCTAGGTCCAACATCCTGACTGTAATTCATGATTTTGATTCATATTTAGTAACTTGGAAAAAAGCAAGAGCTTGAGTTGATGAAAGGACTCAACTGCAGAGAAGCACTGTGGTCAAAGAGCTTTTCACCCTGGCTTCACAGAGCCTGAAGTCATTAACCAATCAAGGATTTGTATCTGTTCTTTTATCAGGTAGTGAAATGGATTACTTTCTGGTTTCTGCTTCTGATGCTGAGTAGGCTGGAATTATGAGGAATTATTTTCTCAATGTTTTTGCAAGGGCAAATCACAAGTCTTCTTTTTCCTTAGTAGGAATCATCTTTTAAAACCAAAGATCATTAACTGAAAAAAACAAGAATGAATGCTATAGAGCTACGTGAAATAGGTTTATGATGTGTCAGGTGAAAAAACCAACACCACCACCAGCCAGGGTGTGTATACTAAAATTGCACTAAAAACAAAAAATGATCAAAGAATGCTCCAGCATATAAAAAATACAAGAATGAATTTCAGCTTGGCCTGTTTCCAAATTACTGCAGATACTAAATAGGATACGAATTAACCTATTTAACTTGTATACTTTTATTATTTATGCTGCTAAGAAGAAAAAAAGTATTTTTTTGTCAACTGCCCTGTTTGCAGTGCACTTTCCGTATTCTATACTGCTGAATCCTTGCAATGCCTTGATATGGACTGTGATCAATAAGGAGATGGGGGTGGTGGTGAGGGCAGCACTCTGAAAGAGTAAGTCATTTGCCCAAGATGGGGCCACCAGCGAGTGGCAGGGCCTGTGGGTGTTGACTCCCAGATGGACTGAGGCCCATCCATAATCAGTGATTCAGGCTTCATGACACTGGGAATCAGTTATTCCCACCTCTGGTCTCTGTGGTATGTTTTTTTTTTTTTTAAAACAAACTCCCAGAACTCAACACACTGCAGTATTTTTTTTTTTTTCCCATGTCTGTCTCTACCACTGAATTGTGAACTCCTTTGAAAACAGGAGCTGTTGCATCTTAGCAGAGTACCTGGCACACAGTACACACTCTTATTTACTGAATTGCTCTGGTGACACTACTGTTTTTAGACTAATGTGTATTTAATTGGGCGTCCCTTTCCTCATTAGTGATGACGGAGGCATCAAAATATTGTTGGTTGAACTTAAAAAGTTAATTGTAGGGTTTACACTTTGGATAAAGTATGGCTGTTTTTGAAATTCTAATGAGCCCCTCAAGATTACAATAGTCTTTGTTAAATAAGGCCCTGGGGTGTGAACAGACGTGTCAACATAATATGTAACAACTAATCGAATAACTTTGATAAAAATTACAGATTACACTTTTACTGACATCCAGTTACCTCCTAGACATTGAAACAAAATATATATGACTGAAAAAAATAAACCAGTCTCTTTGATTTCCACTAAATGTACAAATATGCTTTCCAAAAAGTCAACTTCTTTTAGTTAGATATTTACGGTTACATTTGACAGACAGAATATAATTGAGATTTACTGTATTTAATAAAAGTTTTAGTTATAACTAGGAAAGGAAAACATTCTGGGAAACACAAAATGGAATATGAAAAAGTAGAAGACAATTACACTGTGTTTCTGGAAAGAATTTTTCTCCTTTCCATCCTTAAATAGCTATCCCAAAACACAATTTATAAAAGGGAAAATACAAAGAATTATATTGTAAAGTTCATGTATTTTTACAAATCTAAGCAAGACTGGATTCTAGAGAGAATGGAATCCATTTTGTCTACGACTTCATGTCTCAAGGGAAATTTATTATCTTTTAAGAAATAATGAATACTTTCCCACCTCTACAAAGATTCATCAACATTAACATTTTTAATAGCTCTGCTTAATTTCCACTGTATACTTAACATGCAATTTATTAACTGATACAACCTATTATAGATACTTAGATTATTTCCTTTTTCTTTTTTTCTGCAATATTTATTCTTACACATTTATCTTTGTACACTTTTCTATTGACTTTACTAGGCAAAACTCCAAAAAAAATCAAATCACTAACTCTCCTAGCAATGCATGAATCTTTTTTCTACACCTTCAACAACACTGGCTATTATCATTCTTCCTGGCTTTGACTAACAGAAAAAAAAAAAAAAGCCTTTTGTTTTGTTAAATTTAAATTTTCCTTTCCTTAGGTTATTGTCCATTTGTATTTACTCTTCAGTAAACTATTTGGGTGCTATGTTTATTTTTATAAATCAATTGGTTTAGTAATTGATTAAGTATTAATTTTAAAATATCCATCATATATTAAGGATATTAACCTTTGGTCTATTATATATTGTACATATTTTTCCCCAATCTGTCATTTACCTTTCAGTCTTATGTTGTTCTTTGTCATACAAAAGCTTTTGGTCTTTCATATTCAAATCTCTCATCTTTTCCTTTATGATTTTCATCTATATGGTGTATGTTATGCTTCCAAAATCATTCTGGATTATTATTACCCCAAATTACATAGTTATTCACCCATATTTTCTTCTAGTTTTGTTTTTGGTTTTTCCAGTTTTATATCCAAATCTGAATTCTACTTATCAGCTATGTAATCTTGGGCAAGATCTCCTTCACTAGTAAAACAGGAATAATAGTTGCTCTCTTACTGGGTTGCTGGTATGATTAGATAAGGCAGTACAGTAAAGCACTTGCCATAGTGCGTGGCCATTAAAAGTCTAGAATATATTTTAGCTAATATCCATAATTAATACCATCTCTTAAATCTTTAATCAACTATAATTAATTTTGGTGCAGAAAAGGAGGTAATCATCTAATTATTTTTCCTTCAATAGTTCCTCTATCTTTGCAACAATTCTGTGACGCAATCCAATTTTAAAGATAAAAGATACTTACTCTTAGAAAAAAAAAATGAAAGGAATCATTTATTGCTATTTCTCTAGCACCTCTAGTGGTCCCACCTTTAAAATTCCACTGACCAAATGTAATGGTGGTATACTCACACGTGACAGAAAGAAGGGTGTGTGTGAATGTGTGTGTATGTGTAGGGGGGTCATGATGAGGAGAGGAAGAAGGAACAGTATCATTAATTATTATCTGGGCCAGAATACGTCAACCCATGTTGTCCAGTGGAGGAAAAATATTTACCATTTTTTTATAACATTAAGATATCTCAGAAAGGTAGAGGGAAAAAAACAACTAAATAAATCATATCAATAAAACTGAATGCAAACAGACTCTATAGAGCTCCCCTTATTTTTTTATTCTGGTGCCTTTGTAGCTCTATGAATCCCTGGCTGGGGTTGTACTTAATCAATTCTTTGGTTTGCTGACTTTTAGCCACCACTGGTAAAACAAATGATTATTTGAAAGAAGTGAAGACTGTCAACCAAAGCCTAAAAATGCCCTGTAGGCTCTATACGGTCTTCTGTCCTCCTCAGCATAACCAGTTTTCCATGAAACATGAACAGTGGCTACACGTCACTCTGTGATGGACAGAAAATATTAACCATCAAAGACCCTTATACAGTCTATTAAGGACAGTCTGGTTTATCCAAAAGACTGAAGGTGTTTTTGTTTGTTTATTTGTTTCTTTTTACTTTGTTCCTTTTTATTTTTTAAACACAGCAGTCCCTTTTTTCGGCATAGAAAAAAAGCAATTTGTCAACTGCTTTTAGAAGCTTAGTTCACACACACACACACACACACACACACACACACAAAGAGCTATTTATGCTGGAGAGTGGGAATCAGGGGATCCATAAAAGATGCACTATCCCTATCCTAAATGTTTCCCGACTCCAGTTCACACTCAAATGGGACCAAGTGCCACTTGTCTAGGGAAACACGTACCAGCCCAGAAGGGAAACGGAAGGGCAAGTTCAGAAGTCCTGAGGGAAGCAAGAGGACCTATGAGAATCTGTTTCTATCCCAGACAAACCACACAAAGGCACAACACAGTCCAACCCAAGAGCCTGTGACTTTTCCGCAGGACCCCTGCCAGAGGGGAGATGGCCACTCTACAGAAGTCAGCTCCACGTGCCTGGCACGGGGAATCCAAAGCGTCTCACTTGTTCATAACCATGACCAAGATGCCAATTTCCTCTGTGGGGTTTATGATTAGACTCCTATAGCTGTGTGGACAAGTCTTAAAACCCAGGCATGCCCAAAGCAACCACAACACAATGTCAGAACAGTAGAGAAGGTTCCTGTATGGAATTTCTGCAAGCAAAGTCACAGACCTGACCCGCCCAACCCTGAGTCACACATGATACAGCTCTCTGAAAAGCTAACACCCTGAGTCTCCACACTTGTGCGTAACCTGTCCCTCCTGGGAAGAGCAGCAATGGCCTCAAAGCTACCAGGCGTGTGCACTGGGAGCTCAGTAACCAAGGTAATTCTCTCGCTGCAGCAGGGCTCTGATAGCAAAGCACAGAAGAGAAACTAGGGATGGGAGGGAAAGTGCATATCATGCATATGCTGACACTTGACTGCTTACGAGGAACAGGGTGAAACATCACAGTGGGCTATGCTCTAGGAAATGGGAGAACAAAATAAGAGGGCATAACCTTGTTTTATTCACAATCTGCATGAACCAAGGCAGTCTCACATAGATCATGGCTGACCAAAGCACTAAATATGGAGATACAAGGCTGGACGTGACATGTGCACAGAATATTTCTAAGGTAGTGGCGTGGAAGAGCAGCCGGGATTTTAACACGATTCTATCATTTTAAACAGAATCCCCAGTTTTCCTTCTTTTCCCCATCTCTTTTTTCACTGGAGTTAATAGTGAAAAGAAAAAAGGTTAAGCTCAATATTTATGATCTGGAGTTCCTGGGCATGCGCGTCTGTGAGGGTGTTTTTCCACTCCTGACCAGGCTGACAGCACTAGTGACTGTGATGAGTCTGGACTTGGCAGGTGGCCCAGCTCTAAATCCGAGCACCTGGACAGTGCAAGGCCAGTCAGGCACCTCACACATACCCGAAGGGGTGAGGAATGCCGAACCTGGACGAGGTTTCAGGTAATCTCTCCCTCAAACAGTGCAACTCTCAGAAACTGTCACATGTGGTGACTTTAAACCTGGTTTAAGTTAAATGACCAAAAACTACAGAGCTTAGATAAAGGAACTAGGGCTTTAAAGGCTTGACTTGATGATAGGAGATTTAAGTTTTAATAAACTATAGAAGATTGCCATTAAGGGGCTTGGTAAAACGACCCTGAGAACCTGGGCCTGGAGGGTAAAGGTAGACACGGGGCCATTTTCCACAGTGGCATCTGGGAGCTATCAGTACTGCAGTCCTCAGGAGCTTTCCTTGCAGCACGGCCTGGGTGACTCGCCCAGATGGGTGTTTCCACCCCCTGACAGCGCTGGGGCCAGTCATGAGCTGGCAGTGAACCTCAGCTCCTTTCTTTGTTGCCGTATAAAGTGGCTGAGTCACAGAGGAGGGGTCAGGCGTCGGGGCCCCGGATGAAAGAGCTGTGAGGATGGTCTCACAGAGAATGCATTTTGGAGTGATTCAGGAGGGTACTTTCACATATAACAACTGCTGAAAAAGGAGCTGTTCTTCACCTCTACCTGCTCAACAGTGTTTGCCACTGTGTCCCTGTGACACAGAGGCAGACCTGACTCAATATCTCTTCTGGACTGTGGGGTGCACAAGATTGACAGCACTTGAGGGGAGGTGAGAACAAAGCCCAAACCAAACACAGGCATTCAGGACTCTGGAGAACTTCTGACAGGAGGGAGAATGTTAATAGTATTATTCCTGGCTAGGTTCCAAGCCAGAGTACTCCAATAACATGATTCCCTAGGCACAGCCTCTTGTTGGGATGAGAGAGAAGAGAGGAGAGCCTGGGATTGCAGTAGAATCCATAAAATCTTCACACATAACTGTCATTGACCCAAATCCACATTTACCACTGCTTTCAGCTCTCTTACAAGTAGCAGGGCCTCTCTGAACCTCAGTTTCCTCATCTGTAAAATGGGGGCAATATCAGTTTCTCCTGATTCGGTGTTTTGACAATTAAATGACCTGCTGCAGATAAAGGGATGAGCACAGTGCTGGGAAACTAGTGCTCAGAACTCTATTGTCTATTGTTGTTATTATTATCCACCCCTCTAAACACACTTAACTAAGTTAAGTGATGTCTCTGGGCGCCAAGAAATACTCTAAGGAATAGATGTCGACAAAGAAAGGAAAGTGGAAGAAGGCAGCATTGGGTGGGATTAAAATATCTGGGAGTAGAGGTGAGAAGAAAGAGAAGCATACACACACACTCTTGTAAAAAATTTAACAGTGTCAGCCTAGCTTACTTTATCTCAGAGAAATTTTTCTTAACTGACCTTCACTTACCCGATTCTCTCAATTAACATTCTCTCTTCCATCTGTAAAATACACTGATGCATGCTTACTGCACACTAAATCACCCAACTGGTAGACAACTCTCTGGACTCCCACCAGCTGAGTTATGTTCTCACAAAGGGTCAGTTGTGTTTGCTCCTGAACTGGTTTGTGTCAGTTACACTTCTCTGTAATTACATAATTAACAAATGCAAAAAGAGAGCTGCTGGTTCTAAGAAAACTAGTTTGGATACTTAGGAACAACTTGATAAAGGTGAGCCCCTAAAAGAACTGTCAGATTAGGTATGGGTAAGAATCTGTAAGACTGTAAAAGAGAAAGAAAAATCTAGAAGGATTCTGTAGTCAGTGTTTCATAAATGTCTTTTAAGATGGCATGCACCATTTATAGTGAATCTCTAACAAACTTTTCACATAGTCAACTACTACTGCTTCTCATAACCGCAGGGAAAACTTCCACAGTTTTGATAAACTTAACAGCTAACAATTACTGAGTATTTATTCTACACAAGACACTTGCTGAGGTCTTCATATACACTTGAATAGTAAAATAATGAATCAATACAATATGCTCTAACAAATATTTTGGAAGTCTGCTTAAAAAACTGGTTCTATTTTGGCTACTGTCAACTTTTAGAATGTAAATTTTGATGCACAGTTAAACAATATGAAACAGAAATCATTTCTACCTCTGAGCGCATAAACGCTCCCATCATAGGAACAGAATCAAACATGGCTATTCTCCCCACGGCAATAGCCATAGCTAGGAGGCACTCAGCTGTCCCTTCAGGGTACAAAGCAACGTTAGCAGAACAAGAATCAGACGTAGAACGTTTCTCCTGAATTGCAGGGTATTACAATGCCTGAAAACACAGGTTTCAGCAAATCTGAGCGACATACCATATGGTGAGAACTGTCATATAATTTGTAAGTCAACAGTTTAGAATCTCTCAGGTCAGGAAATGTTCTTGTCCATGTAGATACCCAGATATGCCACCACTAGACTGATTTTTATTTTTGGTATGAAGATTTATAGAAAAACAGGTTTATGAAAAATATTCTCCTGCTAGGAAGAAAAGCAAAACCAAGGTTACTGGAAGTCATTGTTATTTAACCAACAGGACACATTTTAGACAGTGATAAAAAATGTATTGATTTATTATCGAGAAGCCCTTAAATGAAATTAGTAGTGATTTAAACATTTAAAAAGGCCTGTTATCTGTTATGATGCTCTCAAGTTTATCAGTATTCACTATAATAACATTATAATCCTAAATGTTGATCTATGGGGTTTTTTTGTTTTTTTTTTTTTTGCGGTACGCGGGCCTCTCACTGTTGTGGCCTCTCCCGTTGCGGAGCACAGGCTCCGGACGCGCAGGCTCAGCGGCCATGGCTCACGGGCCCAGCCGCTCCGCGGCATGTGGGATCTTCCCGGACCGGGGCACGAACCCGTGTCCCCCGCATTGGCAGGCGGACTCTCAACCACTGCGCCACCAGGGAAGCCCCTGATCTATGTTTATGTGTATGTATATATGGGCTTGGGGAGAGGAAACGGATTTATTTAGAAATCCCATGCTGTGGGTGCCTAATTCTGCAGGTTACTTCTGCTCTTTCTTAGCCCTGGCACAAGAGTTTTTGCTTAAAGATTCAGAATCATGCGCAGACTCGCTAACCAAAAGGTGGTAATAAGAGATAATATATTTAAATTGTGAAATGTCTCAAAGCATGATTCAATGCAATTCAAATGGCTTAACAAACAAGCCTTTGATTTGACTCTGAAAAGTCCACTGCAACAGCTGTGTGGCCAGCATAAAATGTCTGATTCATGTTTAATCTGAGAGCTGGAAGAGATCTGAGATCATTCTAGGCTATATATCCTCCTTCCACAGATGAAGAAACAGACATCCCCAAAGTTTAGCAGTTTGTGGCAAAACCAGGTCTCATAAATACCAGCACACACAATGCATTTTCTCTCCAAAGGACTGATGCTACTATCCTTACTACTGCTACAACGTGACAGTGATAAAGATGATGATAAATATTTCTTAAATTTAGTTATTTATTTATTTTTGGCTGCATTGGGTCTTCGTTGCTGCACGTGGGCTTTCTCTAGTTGCGGCGAGCAGGGGCTACTCTTTGCTGCGGGGCGCGGGCTTCTCATTGCAGTGGCTTCTCTTGCTGTGGAGCACAGGCTCTAGAGTGCAGGCTCAGCAGCTGTGGCACACGGGCTCAGTAGTTGTGGCTCCCGGGCTCTAGAGCGTAGGCTCAGTAGTTGTGGCACAGGGGCTTAGTTGCTCCGCGGCATGTGGGATCTTCCTTGACCAGGGCTTGAACCCATGTCCCCTGCATTGGCAGGCGGATTCTTAACCACTGCGCCACCAGGGAAGCCCCATGATAAATATTAAGCGAGCATTTCCTGTGGTTTAAGTACTTTACATGAACAGGTCATTTAGTCCTCAAATCAACCCTATGAGATCAGAACTATTATCAGCCTTATTTAACCTAAAAGGAAACAAAACTCACCCAACCTTACATAGATAAAAGGTGGGGGAGGCAGGACTGGAACCCAGGCAGTTCGATTTAAAAGCCCACATGCTTCCACCACTCCACCCAACCCAATGCAGTGCCATTATACCTACTATAGAATTATGGGTTTCTAAATCAGTCTGAGAGTGGAAGCTCTTGCTTGCTATAGCTTTTAATGAGTAGAGTAACATAAAACATAATTGAGAATTTAACATTTGACACACCCCATGAAACTGACAGCCTCTCTTTGCTCTTTCAATCCATGCACTCATCTGTCTCTCTCCCCTCTCCCTCCTCCTCTCTGCCCCCCAAGTTTTGAGAGCTGCCTCAAGAGCTGTGATTCAGTATCAATGATGCCATTATTCATGGAGTCTGACAAATAGGTCAGTTTCAGGAACTATGTGCTTCCCCTTCTCCGTTTCTTGTATGTCCCATCAGAGAATGAATGCTTCTATCTTAATGTTTCTATTCACAATTGCTTTTTTTTTTAATTAAAGAGAAGGGAAATCAAACTATACTCCAATATAAAATAAAAATTAAATTTAAAAAAAGAGAAAGGAAATCGTATTAGTATAGAAACCAATCAACTAATCTACTAGTAATATATTCACTAGGCAAATTATTTACAATGAGTGCAAAAAACCCTGAAAGAATAGTAAGCAAGAATTTTACTTTTTGCTGAGGTGGTCACAGAATTTGTACAATAATGGGGATACCTAAAGAGTAAGAAACTGTCTCCTCACATTTTGTAAATAGACTCTGCTCCATCGACCAAAAGAATCCTATTTCAGGGTTAATACCAGAAACATGGTATTAGATGTGATCATGCCAGCTATAATTTAGTAACGTTTAAGCTATCAAAATGTTTAAAACTCATTTTATCTTTTAAAATACTTCGGCACATACTATTTGTAATGAAGAGCTACAGAAATCTTGAGTTTCACATTTTAATTTTATCATCTGTACTTAATAAAATTATCTCTAGTAATAAAAAAAAAGTTTGTCCTATATTCAGAGGTATGAGTGATACGCTGCAGAAAGCTAGAATGGTCTCTATGGGCAGTAATGGAGAATGTGATTGTAGAGATACGGAAAAGAAAGAGAAAAACAATCTTCCTGAAGCATTATTTTAACCCCATTACTCCAATAGCCCCTCCCCTATTTTTCACCATATCATCTACATTTCTTAGTCTAGCTTTTAAACTTTCTTATTATCTGGCCTCACTTAACATGTACAAGTAGGTCTCCCACTGATTCCCCCTCAAAATGCATCTTTTGCTCAGACCAGTGTTATACACCATGCTCACTCCCACTTCTGCATCCTCACTTACAGAAAAGCCAAACGAAGTATCATTTATGGGCACCTTCCACTGGTCAGCTCATTAAGTTACCTACTGAACCCTTATAACAACATGTAAGATAAGTATTATCACTGCCATGTTTCCCATTTTACAGAAAAGAAATTGTAACTCAGAGAGATTAAATTGTCTAAGAGAACCAAAGCAAGCTTCCTGAGACTTAAACCCAGGGTGGAGTTCAGAGTCCGTGTGCTTTCCTTGACACTGTATTGCTTCCTCTCGTCTGGATGCCCTCCATACTGCCCCGTGGCTAAATCTATGCTAAACTTTTATGTCCAGTTTCAGTCCCATCTCCTCTATGATGGGACTTCCCAGGCAACTTCAGTCTTTCCACATTTTGCCTCTCCTTGGGTTTTCTATAGTACTTAAAACCTGTAAAATTTAGAGTTTAAATACTATCTCAAAATGTTTACTGTTGTTTGTCATGCATCCTTCTGCTTTCCAACTTAGGTTATAATTTCTCAAGGGCTTCCTAGGCTGCACACATAGTAGAAGTTTCATGAATACTTAAGGAACTATTCTGAGACTTTCTGGCTTCCTGGGTTAAATAAGAAGAAACACTGGGCTGGAACATAGAAGGGGTGGTGGGGAGTCAGGGAGCAGAGGGTGGGGAAGGTAGATGGGGTTATAAAATAAAGGATCTTAAATGTCATCCAAAGAGTACAGATTTTTATCTATAAGGGATGAGGAGTTCTCTGAAGTATTTGACAATTGCGTAAGAGTTCTAATACAGGGAGCTATATCTGACTATATCCTGAATATCAACAGAACAGAGTGAGAGATTGAACTTTGTATAGCCATAGCATTTGTCCTCATCTGGTTCTGTCACAGTATGAAGTGTTTTACTTTTGTTTATTTAAATCCAAAAGCACACACCCAGCACAAAATTATACTGTGCTAACAGTCAAGGCTGACTCTCCTAGACTCTGTAGAATTTATTATAT
This sequence comes from Delphinapterus leucas, assembly GCF_059928025.1. Classification (NCBI taxonomy): domain Eukaryota; kingdom Metazoa; phylum Chordata; class Mammalia; order Artiodactyla; family Monodontidae; genus Delphinapterus; species Delphinapterus leucas. The sequence continues at coordinate 13,794,245 of NC_143138.1, forward strand.
AGACTCCCAAAGGACTGATAAAAAGACAAATTAATTACAACCAATATGAAGAACTATTTACTCACATTAATAAAATACATTGCTGAAGTTGCAGGAATGATGTTTGGAAAGAAAGGCTAATTTACCCAATGTGAGCAATGGAAGGAATTTTCCTAGCTCCAGCCATTAACTTTTGAAAAAATTATACATCAAATAATTTCTCAACAGATTTGCTTTATGCAGCAAGGAAAAGGCTATCAATAAACAAAATTTCCTATAAGCAAGTAACCCTCTAATCTTTTAAGATCTACATCCTCTCCATCACCCCCTCACTGTTTTTCTTCCTTCCTTCCTTCCTTCCTTTCTCTTTCTTTCAATATTTCTTTCTCTCTTTCTTTCTTTCGTAAATGGGAAAGTCATTCAGCTGACATTCTTATAAGTAGAAATAAGGAGAAGACGCTCATTAAGACTATATATCTAAGAAAAAGGGGTCACAGTCAGAAGGGAAGGAACAAAGACTTCCTCCACTAAAACAAATGCTTCCCTCTTGAGCTAAAGTAATTTTAACTCCTAGGAAAGGTGAAGATTCACCTGTGATCACAAATAAAATTAGCAGTCTTCTGTATTTAATCGAGTAGGGATAAAATGCCTCAAGGAAGGAACAATAGCAAAATGTGGGGCCTTGAGGCAATGCTTCCCCGAAGAATGTACAGTTTTAGTTCATATCACCACTGGCTACTTTACAACACTCAGGATGCGAGGGGGCCCTGGAAACCAATAGCATCTGCGCTTTGCTTGCTTAAGCGGAGCAGTGCCTACCCTGAAAGTTAGAGGCAAGGGAAGGCACAGCACATTAAACCTCCTCTTCGGGTAAGAACCACAACAGCTTCCACTGACGGCCTGAGGTGGTTCCTCGTTATCTCTCATCCTTGGAACACCTCTGAGGACATTTCATACCCCCTTTACAGGTAAAGAACCTGAAGCTTAATGAGTTTGGGAAAAAACCCTGTCCGAGGCTTCTCAGCAAGTAAATGGCTGAACCAGATCCTAAAACCAAATCTTACTGACTTCAAAGCCCACGTGCCAGAATTGGAAAGAATGAGTGCGAATTTTATGGGAAAAACAGAGCTCCAGAATAATTAAAGAAAACAGACATAACGGAAGAAGAGGCCAGAGGCCCAACCGCCAAGTGCAGAGAGAGAGCCAACTTACCAGCATATTTTGTAGTGTTAGATTCATCCATGGACCAAAAGCAATAATCAAACGCAAATACCTGAATGAAAGAACAAAACATTAAACTTAAAAATTAATTAACTTCCATGAGTAAATCAGACTGAAAAAATATTCACTGATGAAGATGAGGGTGCCTGCTACTGTCTTATTAAAAAAAAAACAAAAAAGCGAAAAAACACCATAGGTTTGATGCTTTATTAACCCTGAAGTTTCTTTCAGACTAAATTGATGGTTATTTTCTTGTATTAGACTAAGTTGCATATAGAAATTGCTACTTATCCATAATTCAAACAAGGAGACATCTTAGCCAAAATTTTTTAAATGATACATTTAGTGAGAAAGAATAATGGCTTCTCTCCCAAGTCTATGGTTCCAGCGTCTTCTGAAACTCTCCAGCCAGACCTTCCGTGGCTTCACAAGAAACACTAAAGTGATCAACTTTCATTTAAACCAGTTCCTTCTAACTTTCCATGATGCTACCATTTCTAGCATAGCCAAAACTTTGTCAAAACTCCCCACGTTCCCGTAAATCTTGGACTCCCAGTTTTGGGCCAAGTATTGTTAATAAATCAATAATTCGGGGGATTCCCTGGCGGCGCAGTGGTTGAGAATCCGCCTGCCAATGCAGGGAGCACGGGTTCGTGCCCCGGTTCAGGAAGATCCCACATGCCGTGGAGCGGCTGGGCCCGTGAGCCATGGCCACTGAGCCTGCGCGTCCGGAGCCTGTGCTCCGCAGCGGGAGAGGCCACAACAGTGAGAGGCCTGCGTACCACAAAAAAAAAAAAAAAAAAATTGAATAAGATTTGAAAAAAAAAATCAATAATTCACTCTCGCATGCTTTAGTTTTCTGCAGTAGTTACTGAATGCCTGCTATGTACTAGGAATGGCTGATGCTGCCTCCATAAGGACACACATCTAATCAATGTTTTCCAGGCATATGACCACCACTCATGTTCCAGCCATCATTAGCAAATGCGTCGGGCAACGTTCCCCAAAGTGCGCACCAAGGAACAGCAGTTTCATGAGACAGTCCATGAAATAAAGATTACATCATCCGGAAATGGTAGATATTTTACCCTGCTTAAGATTTTCTATGCAATTCTCAATATTAAAGTCTCTGAAAAGTCCTCCAGCAAATAAACCCATTTAGTTGTGTAACTTTTTTTTTTTTTTTTTTTTTGCGGTACGCGGGCCTCTCACTGTTGTGGCCTCTCCCGTTGCGGAGCACTGGCTCCGGACGCGCAGGCTCAGCGGCCACAGCTCACGGGCCCAGCCGCTCCGCAGCATGTGGGATCTTCCCAGACGGGGGCACGAACCTGTGTCCCCTGCATCGGCAGGCGGACTCTCAACCACTGCGCCACCAGGGAAGCCGTGTGTAACTTTTTTATTTCTCAATTACTTTTGGTGAGGAGAGTAACACCTATTAACATGCCTTGAAACTAGTGTTTCTCAGCATACTCCTCAAGCAAACTGGCTCAGGTGACTCAGAAGTGACTTTCACAGGCTCCTTGTTACAGCCTTCCCCCGCTTGCAACTCTAATGGTAAATTACAATCCTAAAGGGACAGAGACCCTTTAATGCTTAATCATTGCCAAGGGATCGTAAGCACTGAGCAATCAGAACCCAAGCACTTTGACCTGGCACTTGAGACTGGCCATATGAGACCCTTCCAGCCTATGTCCCCCAACTTCCTTAAGCTTCAGCTGAACTTTCCGTACCTTGGAGTTGCTAAGTACAATTCCACCTCTGTCATTTTCTTTATTTCCACCCTTCAGAATGCTTCATACTCCTTAAGGCCCAGTTCAATATATTTTTCTTCCAGGAAGTATTCCTTGGTTAAACCAAAAGGGATTTGCTTTCTCTTCTCTGAACTCTCACAACACTGTTTAATCCTTTTTTGGTGTGACTCCTATCCCGATTATTTTATTTTTCACTTATCATGCATATGATGTGTGCATATGTTTTATCTCCCCTGGTAGACAAAGATCCTTAAAAGCAGGAACCATACCTAATTCATATTTGTATCCTGCAATGTCCATAGTAGTTTCTTTGTAATTACTTATTACATGATTACTGTCATTGAGAACTTGCAAGAAAGAAGGGACTTTCCACATCATCAAAAGACTAAATTACGCTGAATAGTTTCAGCACTACATGTACTTTGATGCTTTTAAAACTGATTCAGGTACACACACAACTTACATCATCAACGTCAAATCCAAATTCAGTTTTGTTATTTATACAAACATTCACTCTGGTCTTATGACAACCAAGGTTAAAAGGAACAGCTATGAAACAATAGTTTCAGCCAACAGAGTGTGAAATATTTACTGCATTCAAGGGCTCTTCCAAAGACTTGAGAGACCACACAGGCTAATCCAGTTAATCTTCCTGCCTCAAGGCAGGACTGAACTTCAACACTTCTGAGAGATGAAGATCTCTCAGTTTTTAAACATTTCCAGAAAAGGAGATTCTACAACCTCCCTTTAATGGCATCTTATAACACTTAACTTTCAACCCCAGGACATTTTCCTTTCCTTTTGACCTAAATCAACTTTCCTCACTTTAAATGGCCAACAGAGGCTACTTTCCAATTTCGAGGTATGTTCATTGTTTCCCTCTAAAGTCTCAATGAATTCCTCTTAGTAGTTGCTACATACAGTGAAATAATAATTTATTTCCTGTATGTTAATTTTTCCTACCTACCTAAAACCTGTATTTAACAGCTTGCTATTTTGCATACAAGCTTAGAAAGCTAGAGATTTACATTCACAGTAATGTTACTTGAAATAAAATGAAATCCGCCCCAAAACTGGGGGGTCTACCCTTAGTAATAATCATTCCAAATTCTGTGCCAACTTTCATTTCTAACAGACGGTTAATAGTCTAAAGTTGTTTTTGCTCATAAAAAGGAAGATAACAATTTTTCATTTTAGGCATTCACCCTCCCAAATTCAGACAAATGTTAAAACTCTCCAGAGGAGAAAGGGCCCTGATAGTACTGGCAGACATAATTGTTCTTTTCTTGCCAAAAACTGGCCTCTCCCTGAACTGAATTATGTCTCAAATTTCAAAACCTTTGATCACAAGCATTTTAGAATGGTCATCTCCCTCAAACCAGTCATGGAGTACAGGTTATGCTTTTACTTAACATTTATCAGTAAGAAAGTTGAAGCCCAGATATCTGAAGGATTTCCCTAAAAACTCAAAGCAACTGAAAAGATTCTTGTTATCATTTTTTTATTTAATGCAGGTTACCAGTGATCCCCCTCCTCCTATGAAATTCCACAGCACTCTATAGCTCCCGTGGCACCAGTTCACATGTGCTCCTGTTTTATGGCTTAGTTCAACTGGTGTGGGTCTCACCTCCACTCAAAGGTGAACCCGTTGGGGGCAGGGGCTTTGTCTCATGCTAGTGCCTGGGTCGGTACCTCATATAGAGCAGCCACTGTATGTAACATTTTTTCAATAAATAAACATAATACCAGGAGAAGAAGTTGGAAGATAAGAAGTTGGAAGATAAGAACACGGAATGAACATGATAAACTGTTATGAAAACGTAGAAGTTCAAACTGCAAGATAGATTTTTAGTGTTGCATTACTTTCAGATGCACATTTTCGGGGAACTTGATTCCTTCAAGGGTCAAATACAGTTTTGGTCACTAGATGAGTCCTCTTCAGCACCATCATTCCAGGGTTCATGTGGATAAATAAGAATGGCCACATCAAGTATAATTTGTAGTTTGCACAGAATTACAACAATTATCTGTTGCTAGAATAATTATTTGCTATGACTGTTAGGAAACCAGTGTTAAAGATGTTTAAAATAATTTCTTTGTCTTAGGTAGCCCAATCATTTCCCTTGCAATCTTCTTAGTACAATAAACTAGTATTCACAAACTGTTATCTTTCTTTTCATGGCTAAAAATTTAATTATAATTTAATCACAAAGATTTGTAACAAAAGAGGACATGATTTTCTTATTTTCTAATACAAAATCATTGACATTTCAAAACAGACAACAAAACCATTTTCTTGAGTTATTCTTTAGAAACGAAACACTTCAAAAAAATAATTTTCTTCAAAGCCAGCACATTATACTAGAGAAATATATTTACTCAAGACTTCTAACTAATTTCATTAGAATTCCTAAATGTTTATTTCACCTATTCATTATGAAGTCACTAGTATCTTAATTAGTCTATGGCAGACGGGGGACTTCTTTTTTTTTTTTTTACACATCTTTATTGGAGTATCACTGGTGTGTTAGTTTCTGCTGTATAACAAAGTGAATCAGCTATACATATCCTCTTGCGTCACTCTCCCCCCCTTCCTATCCCACCCCTCTGGGGGTCACAAAGCACTGAGCTGATCTCTCTGTGCTATGCGACTGCTTCCCACTAGCTATCTATTTTACATTTGGTAGTATATATAAGTCCATGACACTCTCTCACTTCGTCCCAGCTTACACTTGCCCCCCCCGTGTCCTCAAATCCATTCTCTACGTCTGCATCTTTATTCCTGTCCTGCCCCTAGGTTCATCAGAACCATTTTTTTTTTTTAGATTCCAATTATATGTGTTAGGATACGGTATTTGTTTTTCTCTTTCTGACTTACTTCACCCTGTATGACAGACTGTAGGTCCATCCACCTCACTACAAAGAACTCAATTTCGTTTCTTTCTATGGCTGAGTAATATGCCATTGTATATATGTGCCACATCTTCTTTATCCATTTATCTGTGGATGGACACTTAGGTTGCTTCCATGTCCTGGCTATTGTAAATAGAGCTGCGATGAACATTGTGGTACATGACTCTTCTTGAATTATGGTTTTCTCAGGGTATATGCCCAGTAGTGGGATTGCTGGGTCGTATGGTAGTTCTATTTTTACTAAGGGACCTCCATACTGTTCTCCATAGTGGCTGTATCAATTTACATTCCCACCAAGAGTGCAAGAGGGTTCCCTTTTCTCCACACCCTCTCCAATATTTATAGTTCGTAGATTCTTTGATGATGGACATTCTGACTGGTGTGAGGTGAGACTGTAGTTTTGATTTGCACTTCTCTAATGATTAGCGATGTTGAGCATTCTTTCATGTGTGTTTGTTGGCAATCTGTATGTCTTCTTGGGAGAAATGTCTATTTAGGTGTGCTGCCCATTTTTGGATTGAGTTGTTTGTTTTTTTGATATTGAGCTACATGAGCTGCTTGTAAATTTTGGACATTAATCCTTTGTCAGTTGCTTCATTTGCAAATATTTTCTCCCATTCTGAGGGTTGTCTTTTCGTCTTATGTTTTCCTTTGTTGTGCAAAAGCTTTTAAGTTTCATTAGGTCTCATTTGTTGATATTTGTTTTTATTTCCATTTCTCTAGGAGGTGTGTCAGAAAGGATCTTCCTGCGATTTATGTCATAGAATGTTCTGCCTATGTTTTCCTCTAAGAGTTTTATAGTGTCTGGCCTTACATTTAGGTCTTTAATCCATTTTGAGCTTATTTTTGTGTATGGTGTTACGGAGTGTTCTAATTTCATTCTTTTACACGTAGCTATCCAGTTTTCCCAGCACCACTTATTGAAGAGGCTGTCTTTTCTCCATTGTATATTCTTGCCTCCTTTACCAAAAATAAGGTGACCATATGTCCGTGGGTTTATCTCTGTGCTTTCTATCCTGTTCCACTGATCTATATTTCTGTTTTTGTCCCAGTACCAGACTGTCTTGATTATTGTAGCTTTGTAGTATAGTCTGAAGTCAGGGAGCCTGAATCCTTCAGCTCCATTCTTCTTTCTCAAAATTGGTTTGGCTATTCGGGGTCTTTTGTGGCTCCAAACAAATTGTGAAAATTTTGTTCTAGTTCTGTGAAAAATGCCATTCATAGTTTGACAGGGATGGCATTGAATCTGTATATTGCTTTAGGTAGTATAGTCATTTTCATAATGTTGATTCTTCCAATCCAAGAACATGGTATATCTCTCCATCTGTTTGTATCATCTTTAATTGCTTTCATTAGTGTCTTATAGTTTTCTGCATACAAGTCTTTTGTCTCCTTAGGTAGGTTTATTCCTAGGCATTTTATTCTTTTTGTTGAAGTGGTAAATAGCAGTGTTTCCTTAATTTCTCTTTCAGATGTTTCATCATTAGTGTACAGGAATGCAGGAGATTTCTGTGCATTAATTTTGTATCCTGCTACTTTACCAAATTCATTGATTAGCTCTAGTAGTTTCCTGGTAGAGCCTTTAGGATTCTCTACATATAGCATTATGTCATCTGCAAACAGTGACAGCTTTACTGCTTCTTTTCTGACTTGGATTCCTTTTATTTCTTTTCCTTCTCTTATTGCTGTGGCTAAAACCTCCAAAACTATGTTGAATAATAGTGGTGAGAGTGGGCAACCTTGTCTAGCTCCTGATCTTAATGGAAATGGTTTCACGTTTTCACCATTGAGAACAATGTTGGCTGTGGGTTTGTCACATATGGCCTTTATTATGTTGAGGTAGGTTCCCTCTATGCCTACTTTCTGGAGGGTTTTTATCATAAATGGGTGTTGAATTTTGTTGAAAGCTTTTTCTGCATCCATTGAGATAACCATGTGGTTTTTATCCTTCAACCTGGTAATATGGTGTATCACACTGATTGATTTGCATATATTGAAGAATCCTTGCATTCCTGGGATAAACCCCACTTGATCATGGTGTATGATCCTTTTAATATGCTGTTGGATTCTGTTTGCTAGTCCTTTGTTGAGGATTTTTGCATCTATGTTCATCAGTGATATTGGCCTGTAGTTTTCTTTCTTTGTGAAATCTTTGTCTGGTTTTGGTGTCAGGGGGATGCTGGTCTCGTAGAATGAGTTGGGGAGTGTTCCTCCCTCTGCTATACTTTGGAAGAGTTTGAGAAGGATAGGTGTTAGCTCTTCTCTAAACTTTTGATAGAATTTGCCTGTGAAGCCATCTGGTCCTGGGCTTTTGTTTGTTGGAAGATTTTTAATCACAGTTTCAATTTCAGTGCTTGTGATTGGTCTGTTCATATTTTCTATTTCTTCCTGGTTCAGTCTTGGAAGGTTGTGCTTTTCTAACAATTTGTCCATTTCTTCCAGGTTGTCCATTTTATTGGCATATAGTTGCTTGTAGTAATCTCTCATGATCCTTTGTATTTCTGCAGTGTCACTTGTTACTTCTCCTTTTTCATTTCTAATTCTATTGATTTGAGTCTTCCCTCTTTTTTTCTTGATAAATCTGGCTAATGGTTTATCAATGTTGGTTATTTACTCAAAGAACCAGCTTTTAGCTTTATTGATCTTTGCTATTGTTTCCTTCATTTCTTTTTCATTTATTTCTGATCTTATCTTTATGATTTCTTTCCTTCTGCTAACTTTGGGGGTTTTTTGTTCTTCTTTCTCTAATTCCTTTTGGTGTATGGTTAGGTTGTTTATTTGAGCTTTTTCTTGTTTCTTGAGGTAGGATTGTATTGCTATAAACTTCCCTCTTATAAGTGCTTTTGCTGCATCCCATAGGTTTTGGGTCGTCGTGTTTTCCTTGTCATTTGTTTCTAGATATTTTTTGATTTCCTCTTTGATTTCTTCAGTGATCTCTTGGTTACTTAGTAGTGTACTGTTTAGCCTCCATGTGTTTGTATTTTTTACAGTTTTTTCCTGTAATTGATATCTAGTCTCATAGCGTTGTGGTTGGAAAAGATACTTGATACAATTTCAGTTTTCTTAAATTTACCAAGGCTTGACTTGTGACCCAAGATATGATCTATCCTGGAGAATGTTCCATGAGCACTTGAGAAGAATATGTATTCTGTTGTTTTTGGATGGAATGTCCTATAAATATCAATTAAGTCCATCTTGTTTAATGTATCATTTAAAGCTTGTGTTTCCTTATTGATTTTTTTTGTGGATGATTTGTCCATTGGTGAAAGTGGGGTGTTAAAGTTGCCTACTATGATTGTGTTACTGTCAATTTCCCCTTTTATGGCTGTTAGTATTTGCCTTAAGTATTGAGGTGCTCCTATGTTGGGTGCATAAATATTTACAATTGTTATTATCTTCTTCCTGGATGGATCCCTTGACCATCATGTAGAGTCCTTCTTTGTCTCTTGTAGTAGTCTTTATTTTAAAGTCTATTTTGTCTGATATGAGAATTGCTACTCCAGCTTTCTTTTGATTTCCACTTGCATGGAATATCTTTTTCCATCCCCTTACTTTCAGTCTGTATGTGTCCCTCGGTCTGAAGTGGGTCTCTAGTAGACAGCATATATATGGGTCTTGTTTTTGTATCCATTCAGCCAGTCTATGTCTTTTGGTGGGCGCATTTAATCCATTTACATTTAAGGTAATTATCAATATGTATGTTCCTATTACCATGTTCTTAATTGTTTTGGGTTTGTTATTGTACGCCTTTTTCTTCTCTTGTGTTTTCTGCCTAGAGAAGTTCCTTTAGCGTTTATTGTAAAGCTGGTTTGGTGGTGCTGAATTCTCTTAGCTTTTGCTTGTCTGCAAAGGTTTTAAGTTCTCCGTCAAATCTGAATGAGATCCTTGCTGGGTAGAGTGATCTTGGTTGTAGGTTTTTCCCTTTCATCACTTTAAATATGTCCTGCCACTCCCTTCTGGCTTGCAGAGTTTCTGTTGAAAGATCAGCTGTTAACCTTATGGGGATTTCCCTGTATGATATTTGTTGTTTTTCTCTTGCTGCTTTTAATATTTTTTCTTTGTATTTAATTTTTGATAGTTTGATTAATATGTGTCTTGATGTGTTTCTCCTTGGATTTATCCTGCATGGGACTCTCTGTGCTTCCTGGACTTAAAATTAACTATTTCCTTTCCCATATTAGGGAAGTTTTCAACTATAATCTCTTCAAATATTTTCTCAGTCTCTTTCTTTTTCTCTTCTTCTTTTGGGACCCGTATAATTCGAATGTTGGTCCGTTTAATGTTGTCCCAGAGGTCTCTGAGACTGTCCTCAATTCTTTTCATTCTTTTTTCTTTATTCTGCTCTGCAGTAGTTATTTCCACTATTTTATCTTCCAGGTCACTTATCCGTTCTTCTGTCTCAGTTATTCTGCTATTGATCCCTTCTAGAGAATTTTAAATTTCATTTATTGTGTTGTTCATCACTGTTTGTTTGCTCTTTAGCTCTTCTAGGTCCTTGTTAAACATTTCTTGTATTTTCTCCATTCTATCTCCAAGATTTTGGATCATCGTTACTATAATATTCTGAATTTTTTTCAGGTCGACTGCCTATTTCCTCTTCATTCGTTAGGTCTGATGGGTTTTTGCCTTGCTCCTTCATCTGCTGTGTGTTTCTCTGTCTTCTCATTTTGCTTAACTTACTGTGTTTGGGGTCTCCTTTTCACAGGCTGCAGGTTCGTAGTTCCCGCTGTTTTTGCTGTCTGCCCCCAGTGGGCAAGGTTGGTTCAGTGGGTTGTGTGGGCTTCCTGGTGGAGGGGACTGGTGCCTGTGTTCTGGTGGATGAAGCTGGATCTTTCTGGTGGGCAGGACCGCATCCGATGGTGTGTTTTGGGGTGTCTGTGGCCTTATTATGATTTTAAGCAGCCTCTGTGCTAATGGGTGGGGTTGTGTTCCTGTCTTGCTAGTTGTTTGGCACAGGGTGTCCAGCACTGTAGCTTGCTGGTCGTTGAGTGGAGCTGGGTCTTAGTGTTGAGATGGGGATCTCTGGGAAAGATTTCACTGTTTGATAACTATGTGGAGCCGGGAGGTCTCTGGTGGACAAATGTCCTGAACTCAGCTCTCCCACCTCAGAGGCACAGGCCTGACCCCCGACCCAGAGAGATCTCCTGGCTGGTACTGTAGGGTCAGACATGAATAGGGAGGTCTCCTGTCTCTCTTGATCCAGTGTCCAGCGTCCTTTCTGGCAGACAGGTGGCTTTGATCTCACCCATCAGGATCTCAAAGGAATCACTCTTCTCAATCTCAACAGGCCCAAAATTTGTTCCACCATTAATCAAGATTAACCCTGTTTCTCTCTCCCAGGCTTCCAGCTCAGTGATGTTCAAGCTGCAATGTTGGCTCTGGTCACAAAGGTGACCCTTTCCTCTACTTTTTAAGTTTCTTCAATAGACATCCATGTTTTGCTAAGCTAGTACAATTCTAAGTCAGTGGAGGATCTTTATGCACATCTCTATAGGAGACAATCTGGGACACTGAGGTGTCTAGAGAAATCTGTAATGATGGAGGGTGGAGGTGGCTCACCACAGCAGAGGAATGGAGTGGCTTTTGACACTCAGTTTGGATGCTACTTCCAACAACTGAGGGGAACCTGAGGGACTTGGGTCCTGAGCCTATCCTCCCTGTCTCCTGCTTCTCCGATTCTTGCCATGAGTGTGCCGCCACAACGCTTAGTCCCGCAGACCTGCAAAGGGCAAGGGTGGGGGCGGGGGACTTTTTAATGCATACAACTGAGCAAAAAACTAAATCAAATTTGGAAACCAAGTATTTTTCATATTTCATCAATGCCAATCAACATCGTGAGAACTTTTTTTGTAAAGAGACCCACAGCTTCTAAGATCCTTCATCTAGAAAAAGAGCCAAAGGTACAGATGCTCCCCAGTTGTTTTTAAAATCTGAAAGTCATTGTCTTCACTGTTTTCAATAAAATGTGACTCCACCTTCTCAGAATCCCATTCCTTTCTTTCGGTTTCCAACTTGTAAAATTCAGACCAGCATTTAATTCCTTGCAGCTTGCTGTACATATCTGTCCCACCTTCCACACACTCTTAAAAATGTTAGCTTTGCATCTCTGAACTGCTGAACATCCTGTAAAGTTATCACAAGCTGTTTTTAATAAGGCAAATGTGCTGGGTGATATACACTCTGAGGCAAACGAGCCTCAGGACTTAGGAGCAGGATGCAGCACAGAGAAAGTCCACTCTTATCAAAAAGTCCCATCTCATTGGCATTTCAGCAAAATTCACCTTGCCATTTTTAAAAAGGAAAGAAAGAAAGCATATTCTATATTCCTTGAAGAATAAGAGGGCATTGGTGTTCTAAGAAATGTGATCTGTAATCATTTTCCTGATCCATAAAAACCAAATGTAAAGGTACTTTCAATTGCCTTACCTCTGTATCCTTTCATGCGTCCTTTCTACTTGCACACTTTCACTAACATGTTCTCCAGTTATAAAACATTTCATCCAGAAAGCATTCAACCAATACCTAGTTGCCACCCCCTCTCAGTTTTAGGTACTACAGGGAACTCAAATATGCATTAGGCATGCATTTTTGTCCTCTAGTCACTTTTGGTCTAGTCACAAAGAGAAAACATAAAAGAATTATTCTTGAAAATTAAAAAGCACATTTTTTTCCAAAATCATTTTCATACCCTTCAACTCCTCTCCAGGCAGAAAGTCATTAACCCAATACTTTTCTCAAGATAATTTAATTTTAGGCAAAGAAATATCTACAAACATACACATCAGAGATTTTGCCAAGTGAGTCAAAGACTACTCCCTTTCAAATTTCTCCTTATTAAACTATTTCAGCATCATCTCACATGTCACTCCCTTATGAAACCTTTCTTAAGGACACTACTTCTTACTCTGAATTTCATATCTATCTGACCAGATTGTGTGTGTATGTGCATGAGAAATTATATATATATAATTATATATGCTCTATATAATTAATTCTGAGAGGTCAAGACCTTGGTTTTCCTAATGATTTTATTGCCCATAATTCCACCAAACAAAAATACTCTGAGAATTTACTTTTTAAAGCAACGTCATGGTGAATGACTATTCACTGAAACAACCGTGTAAATCTGTGTTATCCCACACGATGGCTGCTTAAAATAGCCCACACGGGTGAGTGTGAATCCTCCCACAGTGCTGCAGGGTAGTAGATAACACAACAGTCCTTGGTCAAAGCCCGTTTCCACTCAACTGTGGAAGTGACAAGACAGGTGTCACCGTACAGACAATATTTGTGTGTTTATTGGATTCCTACCCCTTTCCCAAAAGACAGGAGCAAACTCCCCTATTCACCTACATATTATGTCAAGAGTCAACCATCTCTTCAGCTCTGAGAGCTTCCATCAATGACCAAGAAATCCTCTGGTGGGAAGTCCGGGGGAAAAAAGAAAAGAAAATGTAGAAGTCTAAGAAAGTCTCCCCTTCCTGCAGTCCCTGCTTCTCTTCACCTCATTGGCCATTCTTCAAGACCTGCCTAAATGTCACCTCCTCCAATGCTTCCCTGACTTCCCTCCTCTGTGCTGCCTCAGTCGATAGCTTCTCCTCTCGAATACACACTCTACATAAGTAATCACGTATTTTATATTAAATTAGAACTGTGGGCATTTTAGCAAAGTGTCTACTGATACGATGCTTTGTGCACAGTAAAACTCAGTATGCGGCAGCCACTGTTATCAGTTTTGATGGTATCTACTGAGGGGGTCCTCTCCCCAGTTAACAGTACAGCTGTCACTTATAGAGTGTTTATTATGTACCAGGCACCATCCTAAGTGTGTTACAGTCTGCTCAAGCTGGGAGGTTTCCTGAGCCAGGACCTGTGCTAATTCATTTCTTTAATCATTACAGGCATAGACACAGTAGATACGTGCTCAGTATTTGCTGAATCAAATGAAGAAAGAAAAATGAAAAGGCGAAAAGGTTCATATGGCCATGACAAGAGAGTTGCTATAGTTCATTGAGTTCTGTGTCAAAAGGATCAATACAAAACACACTGTGTACTTCCTAGCCCCCAAATCCAGAATCAAAAGGGCTTCCCGTGGGGGAGAAAAGTCCACTCTATGTGGGCTGGCTTTGCTTTGCACGAAGGAGTGTGTCTCTCTGCACTCATGCTATCCTGTCATCCTCTCCTCTGGATACAATTCATCCACTGTTCACATCTGCAGGCTCAGCTGCAACTTAACTGCCTGTTCAGGCCGCTACTGATTTTGGAAACTGCGCCTGAGGTCCCTCTACAAACCCTATTTCTCTGGTTTTATAAATACCGGCGAGCCAATGTCCTGTTGGTGGTTACTTTTCAATTTTGTCCATTTGAAAGAGTACAATTAACATGAAAGACATATGCCAAATGTGGTCATGTGTCCCCACACTGTATTATGAGAACTGAACCAGACCAAAAGGAATTAAAGTCCTACATTTCATGTCACGTCAAAATTTTCCTTTTAACGCCAAGTTTCAACATTTTTTGCTTTTTCATCTCTTTCTCCTAATATCAGAGATGTGAAGCGTCACAAAAAAAGAAGAGTTAAGCTTCATTCAACTTGGAGAAGCGGGACTGAAATTGAAAGGAGAGCCTCTGTGATCAGAACTGTCTTCATCACTGCTATTTGCAAAAGCATCTCTGCCAGCGCTAACTCCAGCCTGTATTTGAGCATATCTGCTCCTGGGCATCAAAGAAGGGACACCAGCCAGAATGATCATTCTTATTACTGGTGAGTTCTATTGATGGACACCAACTTCACATTTAAGAAGTTGTCAAGTAACTGCTATCCTTTTGCAAGGTGATCAATCATTTCCTTTACAGTTGCCTATATACGCACACCAAATGTCAATATTGCCCAACCGTAAAGATGTCAAGCATCTTAAAGACTCAAAGCAAACTGACAGCATCTGTTGCACATCTACCAGCAATGAGGCATGGGTCCTGATCCCAGGGACCTCACAGCTGTAGGAAACAACTATGTCATGGAAAGTACTGTTCTACATGGCAGCTCAAATTTCTAAGGGCTCATGAAGCAGTGTGTCTTCAAAGAATTAATTTACCTTTGCATGCATTTAATAGGCATTTACTGAGTATGTATTATGAGCTAATTGGGACAGAAATAAGAGCCAACTAGTTATCAGGCTCTCAGATTCTATTAGAGGAAAGTAACCAGGAAAAGGAAAGAGTACAATACGCAGAATAGTTCTCCCTCGATACCCCTGGGCGATTGGTTCTAGGACGGCCATGGATACCAAAATCCAAGGATGCTCAAGTCCCTTATATAAAATGTTGTAGTGTTTGCATACAAGCCATACACATCTTCCCATATACTGTAAATCATCTCTGGATTACTTACAAAACCTAATGCAATATAAATGCTACGTAAACAGTTGCTGGAGTGTGACAAATTCAAGTTTTGCTTTTTGGAACTCCTTGGAATTTTTTTTTTGGCCCTGAAAATTTCAATCTGCAGTTGGCTGTGGGACCCGCAGACACAGACAGCTGACTGTACAGGGTTTGGCAGGAATACAAAGATGGAATAATTACACTGCAGGGCTGGGGGTGGGGGGAGTGGGGGGCGAGGATCAGGAAAGGTTTCCAGAGGAGGCAAAGCCTGAGCTGAATTCTGAAAGACAATTACTGAGAAGACAAGTAGGAAAAGCAGTCCAGGTAAAAGCGGAGCTAGCCAAGCAACAGAGGTAAGGAGCTGGGCGTGATGGGAGTAGTGTGCAAAGAGCAGTTGGGAGGGGAAGAAAGAGAGAAAAACGGGGGCACAGGCTGAGGTCAGTGCATGTACGACTTTATGTGCTTTATTATTAAGAAGGCTGGACTTAAGCTTGTTGGCAAATGACAGAATCACATTCTCACTCTGCAATGATCACAGTGGCAGCGACATGGAAGATGGACTGAACTGGTGTAAAACAGGAGGAAAAGAGTCCAGTAAGCAAATCATTGTGATGAAGGTGAAAGCTTCTAATACCCAGGCTCAGTGGGGGCAGAGAGGAGCTGTAGTGAATATAGGCACTCTTTTCTTTAGTCCAGAACCCCATTCCTCATTTATTCTAGAAACAGCACCTTTTCTTTGGAGAATTATACTAACCTGCACTCCAGCCATTTGGTTCCCATGGGTCATTGCTATATTTTTATATGGCATATAAATTCACACGTTATATATATGATTTCTTGGGGTGGGGGAGGGGAAGGCAGGGAAGACACACGTAGGGGCTCAGGCTGGACCACTCACAGTCCCACGATCCCTTGACCACAGTTAACTGGTCTCAAGTGGGTGCCTGATGGGATTTCTGGATTTGCGACTAAGAAAGTCAAACCAGTCTTTCTTTAACGACTGTAAAATCTTAATGCTGTAAAATCTGGGACATGTCAAGGCTATGTTTCTAACCATGTGGACCAGAAAAGCAGACAGAGCTGGTCTGCAGTGAGAGAGAAAGAAACGAAAGGGACACACATGGGGACAGAGAAGGAGATGGGAAGACAGGAAGAAGTACTTGTATTTGAACGACAGCCACTTCCTGCCCCTGAGGTCTTTGATGCTTCCGAGAGTCCTTCTAACACATTTATCTTATGGCTCATTTAGTTTGAGTTCCTGTCACTTTCAGCTGAAAGACCCCCAACTACTGCAGGAAGAAATATATAAATATGAGAGCTGCTAAAGGAAGAAATAACGAGGCTTGATCATCCATTGAATGAATTGAAAGTTATGAATATAAACAGTCCCATGGACAAAGGCACCCCTGAAAAAGTGCTCTGAAAACCATCCAGAGTTTCAAAAACTTGAAAATAGGAACTAGTTCTCCCAAATCCCATACCAATATTTCGACAGAGCATAGAGCTTCCATTTAGCACTAACTCAATTCCAACTCTTTCAAATACTCCATTCCTTCCACGTTTAATCCTTCATCATTCAGCTTTAAAATCTGCTTCACTGGTTGCTGAGGGGCAAGGGTGGTGGTGTCACAAATACACAATCTGTGGCATTACTTTCATGGTTCTTTCATGCCCTGATTACTTCTCCTCAGAAAAACTAGCCACCCAAATAACTTCCAACAGCATATGCAAAAGGTAATTGGGATGTTTTCACACACAGACTATTTCTTCTTTGACAAAAACAGACCAAATGATCAGATGCAAATGTCTAAGCATATACTGTATGATCCTAGATTGTCTCCAATAAATGATTAAACCCAGATCGAATTTGAGTCACCCTGATATCACCTACTACGAGCAATCTCTGGGTCTGGTTCAGAACTTCCAGACCAAGGCCTCACCTCATCTGCCTACCACCCTCTGCTGGACCAGGCCTGGTGGTCCAGCATGTAGAGGAGGCTGTGCTGACTCCAAGGCCCCAGGTCACAGAAGCACCTGAGGTGGTCCAGGCGTTGCAAACATTTATTGTGCAAGTCAGATCAAACTGTAAAGGGTGACAGGGTTCACTGCTGGGGATGATCTGTACCCTACCAAAATTTGCACTTCCCAAGACATCTGTGATGTTATGAGAAATATATGTTTGGTTCCTGACACAGAGCACCTAAAGCTCTTGGACTTTTGTGAGTGATAGGAAGTCTTTTATTCCTGACACTGAGCTCTATTTAGGAGCTCTATCACATTGGAAGCTCCCAGGTGATAGAAGCTCCCAGGTGATAGAAGCCTCTTTTGTTCTAAATAAGGCGACTTATTGCGGAACTGTAGATAACTTCAGGATGGGGGCCAGCTGCCAGAAGGACAAGTCTTGACTAGAAACCTAGAACTTTCAGCCTCACTCCCACCATCTCTAGGAATGGGAGAGGGCTTGGAGACTGAGTTAATAATCGATCGTGCCTCCCTAAAATTCCCTCAGTGAATTTACAATAGCCAGGACATGGAAGCAACCTAAGTGTCCATCCACAGATGAATGGATAAAGAAGATGTGGCACACATATACAATGGAGTATTACTCAGCCATAAAAAGAAATGAAATTGAGTTATTTGTAGGGAGGTGGATGGACCTAGAGTCTGTCATACAGAGTGAAGTAAGTCAGAAAGAGAAAAACAAATACCGTATGCTAACACATATACATGGACTCTAAAAAAAAATGGTTCTGATGAACATAGGGGCAGGACAGGAATAAAGACAGAGATGTAGAGAATGGACTTGAGGACACAGGGCGGGGGAAGGGTAAGCTGGGATGAAGTGAGAGAGTAACGTTGACATATATACACTACCAAATGTAAAATACATAGCTAGTGGGAAGCAGCTGCATAGCACAGGGAGATCAGCTCGGTGCTTTGCGACCACCTAGAGGGGTGGTATAGGGAGGGTGGGAGGGAGACAAGAGGGAGAGGATATGGGGATATACATATGCATATAGGTGATTCACTTTGTTATACAGCAGAAACTTAGATAACATTGTAAAGCAATTACACTCTAATAAAGATGTTAAAAAAAAAAAAATCCCCTCAGTGACAAGGTTCAGAGAGCTTCCGGGTTGGTGAACACATCCATGTGCCAGGAGGGTGACGTGACTCCACAAGGACAGGAGCTCCTGTGTTCGGGACACTTCCGGACTTCACCATACATACCTCTTCCTCTGACTGCTCACCTGTACCCTTTATCATAAACCAGTAAACCTAAGTGTTTCCTGAGATTTGTAAGCCATTCTAGCAAATTATCAAACCTGAGGAGGGGGTCTTGGAAAGCCCTGATTTGTAGCAAAGTCAGAAGCGTTTAACCTGGAGACCCACTACTTGCGATTAGTGTCTGAGGGAGTGCAGTCTTGTGGGACTGAGCCCTTTATCTATGGGGTCTGTGCCAGCTCTGGGGAGTTACTGTTAGAACTGAAGTGACTTGTAGGCTACCCAGTTGGTATCCAAAGAGAATTGTTTGGTGTGGAAAACCCATACATATGGGGTCAGATGTGTTATGAACAGAGAAAGTTTTCCTTTACCATCAATTACTTTGTTTCTGTTCCTGGCATACATCTTGATTCCTATACCACATTTCTGCCTTTTGAAACCTTCCCCATACTTGAAGGCCCTCCTCAAGATCCACTTTTAGCTAGGAAGCTTTTCTTCCTCCGGAGTCACAAAATATTGCAACAATGAATGTTGATGTTTATCATAATCTATTTTCCACTACTTACGGTGCTGTATATGTTTAATCTTCCTCACCACACTGTGAATTCCAGAGAGCAGGAACCACTAGTTGAATCACCTCTTGAGCCCCACAATACTTCCTGCAAATGTTCTCAATTAATAATTGTCTAATTAATGACCTTTGAATGAATAAAGTAAAAATGCTTCCTAGGGAAAACGCATAGCAGGAAGGCTATGTTGCCATTCAATTCATGCAGCTGCAACACTCACGGACTCAGATATAAAGGCAGAAATGTAAGGGGTGACAGCAGAGCGGCTGTATTTAACAGGGTAAAAGAAATAAACAAAAGCCTCAGGACGGATGCCGAAAAGACATTCCGTACTCAGCTATGTGTTTGGCCTGAAACAGTGCTGCCTGACAGAAATATGATCCAAGCTACATATGTCATTTAAATTGTGTCTACAGGCACATGAAAAAGTAAAGAGATAAAACAATTTTAATAATATTTTAATGTACCCTAATACATCTAAAAAATTTATCTTTTTTTTTCCTCATACTAATTCTTTGATGTCTGGTGTGTATTTTAAACTTACAAAAATCTCAATTTTGACCAGCCACCTAGCACATGCTCGAAAGCCACATGTGGCTAAGAGGCTGCTGTACTGGACAGCACAGGTCTAGAACTCATCTCGTTTGAGGCCAACACTTAGTTTTCAAAAATGCACAAAGTGAGCGATGAAAATGATGGTGGTCACACACTGTAAAACAAGTCTGAATGAAACTGCCCTTCAGATGGCACAGGCTGTACAGAGTAAGACTTCCCCCTACTTTTTTCTGAGTAATTTTTGTAAAGGCAGGTTTTTGGTATGGCAGCATGACTCTTTAAAGGAAACTGCCTTCAAAAAGTAACAATTTTATTTTGTTATGATGTCATTTTCTCCTGCTCACAATTTTGCCAACAAATTTATGTAACTAGAAGAGGGATTAAACACCTTGACGTTCAGCAGTTCCTAACAATGCTTGTAAATAAAATAAAAAACGTTTAAAGCGAGTTTAATTAACAAGATCAGATTGTTCAGATGGCTCTTACCCTAGCTTATGGAGATATTAGAATGATGAGCATGACTTTAAAAATGAGCAACCTGAGTAAAAAAGAATATGATCCTTAACAAAGTGATCTTGCAGATACTTGCATTTCCCCCAAACTCTTCCTTCTTACTCTTTCCCATTTTCTTTACTGCATAAAACCCAACAAATAGAAAAAACACTTTACAACCATGTACAGATAGTAGCGGCAATCAGAAGGCCTAGAACTGGGGCCAAAAAGCTCTCTCACTGGATGGTCTTGGCTGATTCATTCCTTAAGCCTCATTCTCCTTGGTCTTAAAGAAGAGGGTCTGAACAGTCTGAGTTCAGAAATTTCTTCCAGCTCCAAAGTGCTCACTTGGCACCTGGAAGGTACTCAGTAAACACTGAGGGATGAAGAAGAAAACAGAAAAAGGAGGAAGAATTCATTTGTTTTTCTCTGCATGTATTTCAGTGTGGCTCTGGAGGAAAGTAAGACACTTGTGCCAGAAATGACAAAAGCAGGAAAAGTGAAGGGTCCTAGAACATGCCTGATATTCTGAGGGCCATCGGGGAGATCCAGAACTGGGCTTCTGAAGGCAAAGCTACTGTGACTGGGACAGTTTCCTGTTTTCCATCAATAAAGCATGCGTAACACAATTAGATAGAGATCTTACACATGTGTCTTCTCCCTCTGTACCACCTCTCTGCCAAAATCCAATGTTTGTGAGAAGAAGGTGGCTAACCAAACAAGCAATGTCCCCTTTTTACCTCCATCTGCAATACCTCTAAGACAAAAACCTTAGACTCAAAACTACAGTCAGACCAATAAGGAAAAACACACCTATTTCAACTCCGAAAATTATGAGACAAAGGCTCTGTTTTATTTATTTATTTATTTTTGGCTGCATTGGGTCTTCGTTGCTGCGTGCAGGCTTTCTCTAGTTGCAGTGAGTGGGGCCTACTCTTCGTTGCGGCGCACGGGTTTCTTACTGCGGTGGCTTCTCTTGTTGCAGAGCACAGGCTCTAGGCGTGCAGGCTTCAGCAGTTGCAGCACATGGACTCAGTAGTTGTGGCTCATGGGCTCTAGAGCGCAGGCTCAGTAGCTGTGGCGCATGGGCTTAGTTGCTCCGTGGCATGTGGGATCTTCCCGGACCAGGCTCGAACCAGTGTCCCCTGCACTGGCAGGTGGATTCTTAACCACTGCACCATGAGGGAAGTCCCAAGGCTCTTTGTTTTAAACTAACGAGGAGGCATAAAGCAGGTGTCTCCATGTTTGTCTAAAGCTTATTTTTCTTTTTAAGGGAAGTAGAACACACTCCAATAAACACTGCATAATATGCTACTGGTAAAAGGATTAATAGGTATGCACTCAGCCCATGCTAAAATAAATGTTTCTCCGCTCTGGAGTACAAATTTACAAAATGTAACACCAAAGAGAAAAATCCAAATGTATAGTACAAAACAATTTATACAAGGATAAATTTGCGTAAATTTTCCTTTCTATTCTAATATGCTACATACCCATGCAATATAAAAAAATGTTTAATCTCACTTTTAAATGTCAACCAGAAGAATTTTTTTTTTTCCCTGTCCTAATACAACACTAGAAAAAATAACTTTTAAGAACAAAAGAAACACAATTTGGCGAGTGTACGTATGTGTCCTCAATGCCATCACGGGCAGCAGTACCACATGAGTACCTGCTTTCTCTTCTGAGTTTTCATTGGTTCTTCCCCATCTTTCCATTCCCTAGAGCAGGATGGGTCCCAGGGTGTTAGCCTCTACTCTCAGGTCTTCTATTCCATTTAATCCTTTCTTCCTTGACAACATAATCAATACCTCTTCCTTTACCTCCTATCTCCTTCCCACAAGAATTTACCTGACCTTTCTAGGGCAGACTACAAACCTTGTACAACCTGCTAGGTATCTCTATCAGACGCTTTGCCATCATTTCCA
This sequence comes from Delphinapterus leucas, assembly GCF_059928025.1. Taxonomy (NCBI): domain Eukaryota; kingdom Metazoa; phylum Chordata; class Mammalia; order Artiodactyla; family Monodontidae; genus Delphinapterus; species Delphinapterus leucas. The sequence goes on from NC_143138.1 coordinate 13,816,259, forward strand.
ATTCAACCCACTCTAAACCTGAACTCTGACTCCTCTTGCTGTATTGTCTTCTCCCACATGCTATAAGCACCCAAGTCCTGGATACTTTAGTTCTGCAATGTTTTGATCATTCTTCCCTTCCTCTTCTCCAGTCTCATGGCACTGTGCCAGGGCAGGCCCTCATTACCTCTTTCCTGGCACATTTTATTCAATACCATCCCGAGCCCACCCACTGACCAAACCCAATTTATTTTATGCTCTGCTTTCAGATTAACCTTCTGAAAGGGAGCCTGAACTATGCCATTGCCTTGCTCAAAATAGGCAAAAGAGACACTGAATGTATCAAGGTCCAACCCTGGCGTCAAGATCTTCCACAGCTGGATTTGGTTTCAACCTCCTTCTTTTTTTCTTTTTTTTTTGGCCACACCACATAGCTTGTTGGATCTTAGCTCGCTGACCAGGGATCGAACCTGGGCCCTTGGCAGTGAAGTGCAGAGTCCTAACAACTGGACTGCCAGGGAATTTCCTCAACCTCCTTCTGGATGTGTCACCCAGGATTCCCCTTCATGTACCAGTAGTCCATCTCTATGCTATGTCATTCTCTGAATACAGCTGATATTTTCTCCATCTCTCGGCACATCTGTCTACAATCCAATGACCAAATGTATGTGGGATGTTAATAAAAAGGTCTTGTGCATTTTTCACTAAGTATATCCATAAGTATTTAATGTTCTTGAAACTACTGTAATTTATTGGGTTGTTTTAAATTTTTATTTTCTAATTGTTCATGCTAGTGTAAAGAAGTACAATTTGTATTTTCACCTTTTTCTTGCCTCGTTGACACTTGTTAAGGTCTAGAAGTTTACTTAGAGATTTCTTAATTTTTTTCAAATATATGACCTTATTATCTACAAATAAAGATGCTTTTGCTTCCTCCTTCCCAGTCTGAATTTCTTTTTTTTTTTTTTTTTACATCTTTATTGGTGAATTTCTTTTATTTTTTTTTCTTGCCTAATTACACTGACTAAGAACTCCAGTCAGTGTTGAACAGAGGTAGCTAGAGCAATATCCTCGCCTTATTCCCCATCTTGGATAGAAAGTTAAATACGATGACAGCTGAAGATGTGTAATGGATGCCCTTTACCACTTTAATTAAGATTTCTGTCTACTACTAGCTTGCTGCAAGTTTATATCATAAATAAGTGTTGAACTTTGTCAAATGCTTTTTTCTGCATCTACTGAGATGATCACATGGCTTTTCTTTTTTCTTCTGTATGAATTACATTTATTTTTTCATAATAACTTTTTAAAGGAGTTTAGGTTTACAGAAAAATTGAGCAGCTAGTGCAAAGAGTTTCCATATACTCCCTCTTCTTGAACACTCCCTCGGCAGTTTCCCATTACTAATAACTTGCATTAGTGTGTTGTATTTGTTATAAATAGATAAACCAATATTGATACATTATTAATAACTAAACTCCATACATTAAGGTTCACTCTTTTGAGCTGTACAGTCCTATGAGTTTTGATAAATGCATAATGTCATAATCCACCCTTAAAGTATCATACAGAATAGTTTCACTGCCCTAAAAATCCTGTAATTCACCTATTTATTCACCTCTCCTCTCCTCTCGCTCCTCCTGGCAACTACTGATTTCCTCTCTGAAGGCATCCAAGTATGCACTGAATTTTAATTTGGATTTAAAGTGGATCTGGCAGGGACTCCTCAGGTGGTCCAGTGGTAAAGAGTCTGCCTTCCAATGCAGGGGACGCAGGATTGAGCCCTGGTCAGGGATCTAAGATCCCACATGCCGCAGGGAAACTAAGCCCGTGTGCTGCAAACTACAGAGCCCACGTGCCCTGGAGCCCACACGCCACAACTAGAGAGAGAAAATCCGCAGCCACAACTAGAGAGAAGCCCGCACACCACAACTAGAGAGAAACCCAAGCAGACCACGCACCGTAACGAGAAAGTTCCTGCATGCCTCAACAAAGATCCCGTGTGCCAAAACTAAGACTCGACACAGCCAAAAAAAATAAAATAAAATAAAAAATAAAGTGGACCTGGCATATTGTAAGTGCTGAATTAAAGATAGCTATTATTAATTGTAACAATGAAAACAGCATTGTAAGAGTACAGTTCCAGGGATGGATATAAAGAATGTGAGATTTTTTTCCTTCATAACAGTTGGGTGGGAATAGTGATAACTCAACCAAATTTTCAAAATGACAAAATTTTCAAAATGACAAAAGGAGGTCAATCAAAATGACCTCCTTTCTCCTAATCAGCACTTCTGCCTTAGAGTATTTTTTAGTAAAATGTACAAAATCCTTACACATAATAGAAACAGTAAATATTGCAGTTAGGTGATGATTATTTACCATCATCATATAATTAGACATAATTTCAATAACTGCCCACACAGAGAATAATGAAAAGATATTCCTTAGGAAAACACATATTAATGACAAGAGAATCCAAGTTGGTGGACAGATTTGTAAGGTCCAGTGAGCACTTTCCCTTTGGGGTCAGGCCTGAGAGAAGCATCAGGATCATGACCACAGTTTGCTTATCCATTCCCTTACTGAAGGACATCTTGGATGCTTCCAGTTTTTGGCAATTTTGAATGAAGCTGCTGTAAACACTCATGTGCAGGTTTCTGTATAGACAGAAATTTTCAACTCATTTGAGTAAATACCTAGAAGTATGATTGCTTGGTTGTATGATAAGAATATGTTCAGCATTACATGAAACTTCCATGTTGTCTTTCTACACTTTCTACACCACTTTCCATTCTCACCAGCAACAGAGAGTTCCACATCCTCACAAGCTTTGGTCTTGACAGATTTTTGGATTTTAGCCATTCTAATAGGTGTGTAGTGGTATCTCAGTGTTGTTTTAATGTGTAATTTCCTTATGACATATGATGTTGAGCATTTTTTCATGTGTGTATTTGCCATTTGTGTATCTTCTTTGATGAAGGGTCTTTTCTGGTCTTTTGCCCATTTTCTTCCATTGGGTAGTTCACTTTCTTACTGTTGAGTTTTAAGAGTTCTTTGTATATTTTGGATAATTGTCCTTTATCAGATTAGTTTTACAAATATTTTCTCCTAGTCTGTAGCTTTCTTTTTATTCTCTAAACAGTGTCTTTGCAGAGCCGAAGTTTTTACTTTTAATGAAGTCCCATTAATCAATTTTATTTTTATGGATAGGCTTTCGATGTTGTATCTAAAAACTGATCACCAACCCCAAGTTTTCCAAGATTTCCCTTATGTTATTTTCTAGAAGTTCTACGGTTTTGCATTTTATATTTAGATCTATGATCCATTTTGAGTTAATTTTTGTGAAGGGTATAAGGTCTAAGTTCATTTCTGTGCATGTGGATGTCCAGTTGTTCCAGCACCATTTGTCTCCTCTGTACTTCATTTTGATATTTTCTGCTAACCTATCTTCTAATTATTTAACTCTCTCTTCAGCTGGACCTATTCTGCTGCTAAACCCTAAGTTCTTAATTTTGGTTTGGGGTTTGTCAGGGTAAGAATTTCAGTTGGGTAATTTTCCAAATTTGTTTTGTCACTTTATATAATTTCCAGTCCTCTCTAACATTTAAAAATCTTTTATCTCTTTGAATATAATAAGCATAGTTATTTTAAAGTTCATGCCTAACAATTTGAATATCTGAAGTATCTGTGATTCTACTTCTTTATTATTTCTGTTAGTTCTTTTTTTCTTTTTTACATCTTTATTGGAGTATAATTGCTTTACAATGTTGTGTTAGTTTCTGCTGTACAACAAAGTGAATCAGCTGTATGCATACATATATCCCCATATTCCCTCCCTCTTAAGCCTCCCTCCCACCCTCCCTATCCCACCCCTCTAGGTGGTCACACAGCACCGAGCTGATCTCCCTGTGCTATGCAGCAGCTTCCCACTAGCTATCTATTTTACATTTGGTAGTGTATATACGTCAATGCTACTCTCTCACTGAGTCCCAGCTTCCCTTTCCCCTCCATGTCCTCAAGTCCATTCTCTACGTCTGCATCTTTATTTCTGCCCTGGCACTAGGTCCATCAGTACCATTTTTTTAGATTCCATATATATACATTAGCATAGTTCTTGTCCACATTGCCTTATCTTGCAATGCACCTCTATCTTTGATTGGATGCTGCACATTATATTATTTAAATGCCTTGTAGAATCATTAGAGACAGGATTACATTTGCTTTCCTGCCAGGTGAGATGGGGACCTGCATTCTAGGATCACTTTGGTCCATTTTTAGTGCTCAAGACTTCCTGGATCACACAAAGAAACTTGCAATCACACAGCAATCCATGTGAGGACTGGTTTACTTCTGTTTCACCCTTACACCCCACCCAAGGCTGGGTTGCAAACCATGTTGCCAACCAAAACCATAAGAAGTTTGCCAAGGATTCCACCTCTGGAAGACCCTGAATTCCAACACTTTTTCCTCCTAGGTCCCCTAGACCCTACAAGACTGTCAGAAACACAGCTCTGCCTTTAAGCTACTTTTGTCTGAATGGCAAACACCCAAATACCAGATTCACCTCTCTACATTTCCACCCTCCTCTTAGATCTTGGTCTGGTAATTGTCCATTAACTTGGTATTTTTCCAGTGTCTACAAGTATAGGTTTTTAATATTTTGTCCAGTCTTAGCTGCCAGTTCTGCAGAAGTCAGAACAGGACTCTTCATCCTATGAGTTCCACAAATATTTTCCTCTTGTGGCCTTTAACACAACTGATTTTATATTGTGCCTATGTTCCTTACCCCAACCGTTTTAGAATGCTAGGATCAGGTATGATTCATGCAGCACTTGGCCCCTACCCAGAATATTTGTTAAATCGAAACAACCTGTCTTCTTTGATGCTTTTGCTAATTATTCATGTTCAAAATCTCATTGTTTTAAATCAATAAATTTTCATGCTTATATAATCATCACTAAAAATATCCATTTCCCATTTGCTTTCAATATTTACAGTTTCTGCAAGAAAAGGCCTTATCTATTTTAGTGTCTTTTTAAAAAATCTGACTCTATTATGTCATTTATTTTATTTCAAGATGATCTTTACACTTTCCAGATGTGTCTTATGGCATGCACATACATATTTAAATGTGGTGATTTAACATTCATTTTATTTTGATAATTTCATGACACTTCTTAGGAACTATCAGTAGGATACCTAGTGAAACCACCATACTATAGATACTGGATAGAAAATAACCAGAACATTTTCTGTGTATAAAGCAATTAGCGATTTTTTAGAAAATGTGTTTTTGTGCCTCTTTTTCATTTCACTGTTTCTCCTTCATTAAGTAACCATATGTGGAACTGCTCAGGATTTCATTGCCTTTTTCTGTAGGGAAAGAATGAAATATATCACAAGGTTGACTGTCTGTTCTGAAACTTCTAGGAACCAACAACAAGGGAAGGAAGAGCTACTTAAGGGGAGCTCCCATCTTTCTGAGTAGCAGACACATTTTTGGTTGCAAATTTTAGGGATATATCCACATCAATAATTGCTCAGGGAGAACCTTCCAATCCCCCAGATTTGGCCAGGATGCCAGTACTGATACTTCTAAACATCATATATTTCCTCTTTCTTAAAAGATTTCGTATTATTTGTTCAATGTATGCCTTCCTTCTTGGAGCTGGAACTCTTAGTGCCAAGGACCATTCCTATACTGCCTTCAATAAACATAAAGGCTAACATTTAGCAATTTCGTGGCTTTTAATACTTCAAAAGCTAAGTTAGATAGATTTTCCTTCATAATCCCAGAGGTAAGTAAACCTAATCTATTCTGGATTTCTTCCCCTCACCCAACATGCCTTAGATTCTGACCAGATAATGTGTGTGGGTGTAGCCTGACTTGATCCCATCTCAAAAAACAAAGCTATAACCAGCACCATTGGTCAGGGGCTTGTTGCATTTTTCCTTCCTTTTGGCACCAAGTGTCCCTTGGATACCCAATAAAATACTCACCAGTAATAAAATCTGCCTTCAGTTATTTAGGAGTTGGTCATTCAGATGCCCTGCTTCTCATTTTCTTCTTTTCCTACCTACTCTCTAACTTTTGGGCTTCTCACTGGCACACATGCCGTCAAAGGCTGGCCACAACAAGGGGGCTAGCTCTAATGAGTGGACTTTGTGATTGGCTAGAAACTCCAAAAAAAGCACATAAAGTTGGTAGACGGTTGAAACCCTAAAAGTTTGGAGAATTTTTTTGATGATATCAATTATTCTTAGTAGGACCCAGAAAAGACAGTTTGTGCAGTCAATAACCATAGTTACTAACCTATCATGTTACCGTTTTTGTTTTTCCACTTTCTAGGTGGTGATATTATCTAGTTCTCCACTTACCCAATCTGTGAATTAGGACATTTTATTTCATCTTTCTGAGCCTCATTTCATCATCAATAAAACAGAAACAGTAACCAAACAGGTTTGTTCTGACCCAAGCATTAATTCCCAGAATGAAATAATGTATGAAAGTGCTTTGTAAATGTAGAGGACCATTCGCATTTTATATCATTACCAACATTAATTGTTTGCTCACGGTTTAAGTTTTACATTAGAATGCCAATTTGTCTTCTCAAAAGCAGAGGTGTTTCACATGGGTTATTGTGATGGATACAATTCAGGATTTTGGCGCACCTGGCCAGCATGCATGCCAAATTCCATATCAGTGCTTACCTTGGGAGGTTTCCTGAATGATGGAAACAAAACGTTCAGCAGCAGAAGTAGAGCGGGTTGTCAACACAGCAGCCACACGTCAGAAGGAAGCAATGAAAGAGAAAAAAAACAAGGGAAACTCAGCATCTTGATTACGTGATCTGAAAGATATTCTACTTCACAAAGATCTGGAGCCATATTCACTTCATGCCTGAGGTGATAAACTTTTATATTTGTTCAAAAATATAGTGTGGGCGTCAGTTTCTTTCCTGGTTTAATAGAATGTATCCAGTCATTAAGAGGTATTTTTAATGATTCTTAAAAAGCCAACAAAAAGAGCCTCAGAATAAAGAAAGATGCTGCAATCATACTGCATGCGGTCAAATACTTTAAAATCAATTTTCACATTTAAATTTTTGTTAAATTCGCCTTAATATATATTTCCTTTGAAAAATAATAAATATGGGATTTTTTTCCCAATTAAAAACCATGGTTTAGATGACAATTTTCACATATTTCAACCCTGAATAAAAATTTAAAAGCAAGTTACACCCTTCCTTATCACCAACAACACATGTATTCTTTATCATTCTTTTTTTTTTTTTTTTGTGGTACACGGGCCTCTCACTGCTGTGGTCTCTCCCGTTGCGGAGCATAGGCTCCGGACGCGCAGGCCCAGCAGCCATGGCTCACGGGCCCAGCCGCTCCGCGGCATGTGGGATCCTCCTGGACCGGGGCATGAACCCGTGTCCCCTGCAGTGGCAGGCAGACTCTCAACCACTGCGCCACCAGGGAAGCCCTATCATTCATTTTTTGCATTCAAAAATGACTGAAACTGCATCCAGAAAAAACTCGGAAAAGGAAATAGTTTTCAAAGTAACAAACTATTAGGCTTACTTGCTTTGTAAATGTTTTGATCATATACAAAATTGAGCTGAACTATGATTTTTATGGTGTGTAATCCTATCACAGGGTCTTGGCCTTCTTGATGTGGTTATTCTTAATCAACCTCCAGTATCATCAATTCAGAAACTGCAAAATTATTGTTAAATAGAAATGGGGGAATTTTTCCAGTGGCTTTAATCCTTCTTCACAGGGAATAGAATCATGAGAATAAGAAATGGATTTTCCAGGGCAGAGGGCATGGAAACCAAAACGTACAGGCAAAATCAGCATGGTGCTCTTTCTCCATCATTGTGTCTAACACTCCCCACAGAACTTTGAGGGCCCCAAACGAAACCCAGAGCTCAGAATCAAGGAAAGAAACTCCATGGATTCCACAATCGGGTAGGTAACTCTAACCTTTAAATCTAGGGAAAGAAAATCATGACATTTCTTATAATGATGAAGATAAAAAATTATCTTCTTGAAATTCCATAAATTAGCTAAAAAGTAAATGAGTCTTTATGTTGTGACCCCAGGAAGGCACAACAGGAATGTGATTTTTGTCTTCAGGTTTTAGAGAGAAACTTCCTATAAAAACTGGTATCTCTGGCTGCTATTAAGCAAGTCTCAACATTCTGTGCATCTGTCCTTTAAAACAAGATAAACATTTATAGATGTTGTTATAAAATTGTACGAGTGTTTTTAATTCTAAGAAAGCCATGGGTCTTTGCTCTGTGCATAAAACTTGAGGTTTCTGCCAAGAAAATGTCCTTAAGTGGAACAACTGCTCTAGAAGGCATCTGCTCTGAGCAGGTAGAACAATGATGAAAACCTCACGCACAGTACTTTTGACAACGCCTTCTCTTATTTTGCTTGCTTGATTTTTAAAAAGCCATTTAAATCATGGCTTTATTTAACAGGGTAAAGAAAAGCCACTTGACTTGGCTTGCGATAAGGCAACCATATGAAACAGCATGGGCCAAATTAATAAAATATATGCTTTGCATTTAGGCTACAATGAACCAAGTAATCTAATGGGGGTAGAACATGCTAACAGAAATCCCAGGGATTTCTCCAGGGTTCTCATGTGCTTCAGGACTGTACAATAACCGTCACCAGCGGCACAGAACAAGTGCTGGTTTGTAGCCAGTAGTACACTGACCTCCTTCGCTGTCCAATAATAGAGCTATCCTTTCCTTATTGACATTTCAATACAGTTTTCTTTATTCCTATCAGGAAACCAGTCCTATTTCAAGATTTTAAGTACTTTGTAAGTGTATCCCTCTTTCTTAGAAAGATAGCACATAATATGGGAATGCCAATGTAATTCTGCTACCTTCTTTTGTGTTTCTAAGGATGGTTTGTTAAGATTAAAGGGAGACTGGGATGCATGGGAAAAAGGCGAGCCACTAAGTGAAACCGCCGCTACCCAAATTACTCATCGTTTAGTTTAGAGCAAGGATCCTGGCTACAGAAGGAAAAGTAGGTCATTTAGTTGATCACAACTATACTTCATTAATTGGTAAACAAACATTTCTTGAGGTTTGAATTAGGTGGTAAGCAACTAAGTTATCCTAATTCAGAACCATAGTTTACTGCCCCAATCCCCAGAGGCTATATATCATTTTTTTGGGGCCTGTGAAGAAAAATTTTTCCAACATGAGTAATACTGATACTATAACCAAATATGGCACGCTATCCTTTGGGGAAAAAACAACTAATGTGATATCGCAATGTAAAGATAAAAATTCTCACACATGTATCTATGAAAGAAAATAAATAATATAAAAATCTATCAGAAACATAATCAATGTTAGATACTTTTTTTTAAGTTATAGCCTTTGTTGATTATATCAATAAAGTCTTATCAACAAAGAGTTCCATCTAACTCTGTTAGGTCCAGCCTATTGCTGATACCTGAGTGGCTCACTTAGAGAAGGAGGTGATATTCCTGGCTAACAAACATCCAATGAACTGCAAAGAACATCCCTTTGCAAAACACCAAAGGTTCCTTCCTCTCCCAGGACAAGCAAGTTGATGGATCTCTTCAAGGTCACCCACACTCTGTGCATTTCTCACACAACTCAAGTAATTTCCATGCCTTTCACCCCCTTTTGCCCGCTAGAATTGTCTCCTCTCCAACATCCAGCTCAAGGCTCCACTCTCTCAATTCCCATCAATTGTTTGAGAGCACCTTGGCCTTCACTACCTCTGATACCCCAGGATTCCTATGGTCAACAAAACAGCTTAACACTCACGAGCACACATAAAGTCCTGCAGCCTTCAGTGATTCTGTCTGAATTGGAATCGCGTGTATTCTTAAGGCCTAAGCCCCTTGAAAGCAGAGGCTATGCCACATGCTACTTGCATGATCTCAGTCCCCAATGCCACATATTTATGTAGAACTGAAATAATTATAAGAACTCAGAAGTAATTTTTTACATTAATGGGTTAAACATAATCTAGATGTGAGGATTTTCTTCCACCACCACCTCAATCCCACAATTCCAAAATTTGGGGGCAAGATTTTTTTTTTTTTTTTTTTTGGCCATGCCACGTGGCTTGTGGGATCTTAGTTCCCCAACCAGGGATCAAACCTGGGAATTCCCACGGGGGCAAGATTGCTTGCATTTAATAGCAGAGAAGATGTCAAGGATTGTCAGAAAATGTAGACTGTTTCCAAGGTCTTGTTTTAAAATAATTATTTCTCTAGATCAGCATTCATACAGAGAAGTTCAAAGGGATGCCAACGAGGGTCAAGCCCTCAAAACCTCCGTAGGTCAACTAGGTTCAGAAATGCAGGTTCAGTCTGATGAGAGGAGAGGAGACACACACACATGGAAATGGGGCTGTAAAGATAAGCTGGATCTATATTGGGCCAGGTCTTGAAATGAACCGTCAGTACTTAATTTAGTAGATAGTACAAACCTGAAAAGCTTAACAAGAGAGTGAAATAAATAAGGCAGTATAAATAGCATATTACAATGACAGCAATCCTATATAGCTGTCGTTCTTTCCTCACACCTCACACTGAAAGATTTCTGGGACAAGGAGCCTTTTGGCCATTATTTACAGCCTACTGACTACAGTGAGCTACTTACAAGTTAGATGGCCAAAGACCCTGATGTCCACAAGCCCTAACCCCAGTCAGTGCTTCAAGAGACATGAATGATCAGTGACTTCTTCTGAAACAGAAAGTTCTCTTCCATGTGCTAATGATGTCATTGATTGATGGCTGGAAACTGCCACAACCTATATCAGAAAGATACAGAGCTAAATGACATTTGACTCCTGGAGATTACTCTAAGGACATATACTTTATAAAGCCCTTGATTTTCACTTCCCACTTGGAGAGCTAAACATTGGGTCACAACAGAGTCCAAGTAATCCTGTTAACCAGCAAGCGTTTAATGAGTACCAATTCCTACACTGCACATCATAGGTGCTCTGAGGGATATTAGAGGAATGAGGCATGATCTCTGACCTCAAGAAGCTTAACACCTTGTAACAGAGACAGATACATATGTGAATAACTAATATCAAGGGGACTGTGATGAGTGTCAAAGCACAGGTAGAAACAAAGAGCTATATTCAGTCAACAAATATTTAAACACATACTGTGTGCTACTTTGTTGAGGTACAAAAATAAATTAGACACGCTGCCTTTCAGACAACAATAAATGGAACTTATACACATTCTGTGATGTGCAGAGACGCCCCAAAGACGGAAATATGAACTGGGAAAGAAGAGAAGTTTCTCAGAGAGGGAAATCTAGAAGGCTGAATAGAGGCACCCAGCTGACAGGGCGAAGAAATGGCATCCCAATAGGGAGAACCGTGTGTGCAAAAAGCATCAGAGTGCACAGCTCGCTTGAGGACCAGAGCATCATAGGACTGCTCTGTCACCGAACTCAGTAGTTTGTCCACAGAAAGAGACAGTGGGACACAGGATGATACAGGGTTGGGATTTGGTTAGATAGGTGGGTATAAAGGTTCATCTTCAATGACAGTTGATTAACTTTAGTTTGAAGATACATTTATATACTTGTATACCAACAAATGAACATATTCATATATTTAAAACATATAACAAGCACTTCTATGAGTTATAAAAAGCAGATGGGATTACATATTTTGAAGAGCCTCTGAAACCATCCACAAGAAGAATGCAAATGCCAGAAGCATTAAATTCCATGACAAAGCCTGGTTTTAAAACCTTTAAAAAGAGGTATTAGAGTCAGCAGGTTATAAAGCTTATATGAAGCTACAGCAAAATTTTCTGAACACTGATGAAGCTGATTCATTTTTTTTAACTTTTTATTTTATATTGGAGTATAGCCGATTAACAATGTTATGATTTTTCAGGTGCACAGCAAAGCGACTCAGCCATACATATACATGTATCCATTCTCCCCCAGACTCCCCTCCCATCCAGGCTGCCCCATAACACTTAGCAGAGTTCACTGGGCTATACAGTAGGTCTTCGTTGGTTATCCTTTTTAAATAGGAAGCTGATTCATTTAAGGGGAAATGTTACCAACCAGAGCAGACTTTTAACACCAATATATCTGGTTTGCTTGGAAGAGTATGTCCTCTGGAATCTACTGGGTTTAAGGTATGTTTAATATTGTTTTCCTCCTAACCTCCTATTTTCTAGAAGACTTTGATTTTTCTACCTATGAATTTTTCTGACGGTGGTGCTTTCCAAGAACTCAAATCCCTGTGGTTGGACGGAGGCTGATACGGTCCAAGGGGAAGATCCAATAGAGCACAGCTGGATAGAGAAGGAAGTCAAGTCAGGAGGAGGATGACAGACTGGGGGAAAGCAAGAAACTCGTGGTCTGGATAAAGTGAAAGAGCAAAGATGGTGTAGTGGCAGCAAGAGAAGATGTTGCAGTCAATGACTGAGGTGTAATATTTCAGAACGGTAGACTCTAAGCTGGTCATAGCAGTGTGTCTGTGAAATGGAATGGACGATCATCACTTTAATTAATAACTAACACTTATGGAGCTCTAACTATATTTTTCTGTTAGTTCTACCTGATTTTACTCATTTAACATATTTGATAACCCTATTAAGTTCCCTTTATTATTTTTTTTCAGATGAAAAATACTGGGTGTAAGGTACAGAGATGGCATGACTTACTCAAAGTCACACAGTTAATTGGCAGCAGCGCCAAGATTCAAGCCCAGGTTGTCTCTGGCTGTAGAGCCCCCTCCCCTCCCCCCCCCCCACTCATAACAGCTACAGTACATTGCCTCTTTTGAGTCTAGAAGATTTTAGTGAAAGCTCTTTGAGCCTAGGCTAGGGTCCTGGATAGCAATCTGTGTGAATGTTCAATGATGTGGCTCATGTGTCCACATGGGTCATCCACGTGGTTAATGGCATCACTTAGCTCTGTGTCGAGGTCCTTCAGGAATGTGTAGGAGAATCTCAAAGGAGGAATGGCTCTTACATGCAAGAGAGGAATGGCTGCTCCATGGCAGTGTAGAGTCAGAAGAAGGTGGCAAACCACCACCTTCCCTGGGGGAGTAGAAAATTGAGCACCCTTGGAGAGGGCTATGAATAAAGCCACAAAAATGTGTATGTAGATGTGCTGGGAGCAAACGTCAGGCAGAGGAGAGCAGAAACAAAGTTGGAGAGTACAGGGTATGCTCAGGGAGCAGCAGGTACACAGAGGGGATTGAGAACAATCAAGTAGAAATAATAGACAGCAACCAAAGTACAGAGGGCACTGAGTGCCACTCAGACTTTGACTTCTCCCAGAAGCAATTGTTATGGATGGTTTGTGCAATGAGTGTAACATGGCCAGATGTGTTTTAAGAGCGTGTGATCGAGGCCACACCATCTACAGAGTCAGCAGTGAGATGTACTGGTGACCCTCTACTTGGCAACGACCGCAGCCTGTGTGGTGTGTAAGTTGGCACAGAGGCAAAGGCAAGAGAAAAAGTAGGATGGAAAGGAGAGAGAGCAAACAGATGATTTGAAGGAAGATTCTGTAAAATGTGTTGACTGACGTGCCCCACCACCTGACCTCCCCTCTACATTGGCAAGGATGGAACCACCGCTGCGTGGTGTGGAATGACTTCTTATGGTCCTTCCGTTGCAGACCTTGGAGCCGCCCTGATGAGATGAATGAAGGAACAAATGGCTTAAATTATCTTCATATTTTATATGTTGTTGAGTTTAAAAATTCCAAATGCATCTGCAATTAAAAAACCCAATCATCCCAATATTCCTTCAGTGTGAACTGCTTCTTTAAAAAATTTACCACTCCATTTAACTTGCTCTCATTTTCAATAAAACTCAAAAAGAAAAACTGAACTAAATTGATACCGGAGTGGAAAGACTTGTGGCTAAATTTTGGCAGGGCGGGGTGTATATTTTGGACTACATCTTTCTAGCATAACTACATTTGGCTGGAATTTCTGCAAGAAGTAAGACAGGATAGTGGTGAAGATTTAAGGATTTGGAGCCAAACAACTCTAGCTCTGCCATCAGCTAGCCATGTTGACTTGGGGCACATTTATGTAACCCCTCTGAGCCTCAGTTTCTGTGTTTATAAAATGGGGAAAGAAGGGGAGTTCCCTGGTTGCCTAGTGGTTAGGGTTTGGTGCTTTCACTGTGGAGGTCCGGGTTCGATTCCTGGTTAGGGAACCATCCTGCATGCCATGCAGCGTGGCCAAAATACAAAAAATAAATAAAAATAAATTTAAAAAAATAAAATGAGGCTAGAAAAGCACCCCTTCAGGACCACACTCAGTGGCCAGGATAATGCTACACACCACTGGCGCAGTTATTGTTCAATAAATGTTACATGCTATTGTTGGTGCTACAACAAACAGCCCTCCTGGATAACGAATGCAAAATGTTAACATAGCTCCAACTAATTTTATCTAGGAAAAAGTTACTGGGAGCTGAAGAACAAGAGCACTTTCTTTTGGCAACAGAGAAAACTTATGTTCATAAAAATGAAGAGAAACATGATGTTTAAAATACGCTCTTCAAACAAGGACACCTGAATGTCAACCATTGTTGGAACGTCGCCAACGGATGTATGGATGGTGTTATACTCTTTTTAAAAAGTTCAAGGGGCTTCCCTGGTGGCGCAGTGGGTGAGAATCTGCCTGCCAATGCAGGGGACACGGGTTCAAGCCCTGATCTGGGAAGATCCCACATGCCGCAGAGCAACTGGGCCCGTGAGCCACAACTACTGTGCCTGCGCGTCTGGAGCCTGTGCTCCGGAACAAGAGAGGTCGCGACAATGAGAGGCCCGTGCACCACGATGAACAGTGGTCCCCGCTCGCCGCCAACTAGAGAAAGCCCTCCCACAGAAACGAAGACCCAACACAGCCAATAATAAATAAATAAATAAATAAATTTATTTTTTAAAAAAAGTTCAAGATGTTCAAAATGTTTTGATGTTCAGAAATGAGTTTTAGAGGAAAAAAGAATACACCAGCATAAAAGTGAATACAAAATATTCTGAGTCTCGAGTGTCCTTGCTGGGAAGACAGGAATGACTGAAGGGGTCGGCAGCAACGAGGACCACCTGGGAGCAACAGAGTGGCAGCCCAGGACCGGGAGGAGACCCCAGGCCCAGAAAGGTGCCTTGCATTCTATTTCCTTCAGGGATGGCATACCTCAAAGGGATGTATAATAGTTAACTCGTGAGGGAAAAAACGCTCACTGTGTTGTCATGACACAGTGATTTCTAGCTATGACAGCACTTCTAAAACAGGGGTTTTTTTTTTCCCTTAAGGAAAAAAAAAAAAGGTTTTTAAGAAAACACGTATGATAAAGGAAGGAAAAGAATAGAGAGAAAAAACAAACCTTGGAAATAATTAGATAAACATATATGAAGTTGAACACCCTTATAAGAACTAAACTAGGATATTAATTTTTTTTTTAGCAAAGAGCCAAGAGCAGGTGAATAATGGCCAACACTTCAGCATACATCATCAGGCTGATCTCACTTGACATCTGGCCCCATGCACTGCTACACCCATGACAGCTGACAAAGTGACCACAGGGATAATGATTTAATTTTAAAGGTAGCCTTTATTTTAAAATGACCTAGTATTTTTAAATTTGTCATTTATTTTCCCAGTCTGAAGCTGAAGAATCTAGAAGTACTATTTCAGGACTTGGAAAGCTGGCATTAAAAAAGGTCAGGGCAGGAATAAAGACACAGGTGTAGAAAATGGACTTGAGGACACGGGGAGGGGGAAGGGGAAGCTGGGACGAAGTGAGAGAGTAGCACTGATATATATATACACTACTAAATGTAAGACAGACAGCTAGTGAGAAGCAGCCGCATAGCACAGGGAGATAAGCTTGGTGCTTTGTGACCTCCTAGAGGGGTGGGATAGCGAGGGTAGGAGGGAGACGCAAGAAGGAGGGGATATGGGGATATATATATATATATATATATATATATATATATATGCATGCAGCTGATTCACTTTGTTATACAGCAGAAACTAACACAACATTGTAAAGCGATTATACTCCAACAAAGATGTTAAAAAAAAAAAAAAAGGTCAGGGGTCAGCATTAGAAACAGAACCCAAAGGAGCAAACAGTTTTGGGCCCTTTCCCAAAATAACACCTTGAATTTTCAGCTGAGTACCAAAGCACAGAACTGCATTACCCAAGTAAGATATGCCCTATAGGCCCCGAAGAACATTTACAGTTTGAAAGCTTCACTACTGTAGTCCACTGAAATGAACAGCGAGACAAGGTGATTTAAAAAAAAAAAAAAAAAGTGTCGTTTTGTTAGTCTTTGTCAAAAACATTTTCTGCTATCATCAAAAAGAACACATTTAAAAAATGCTGGCAAGGGTGTGGAGAAAAGGGAACGCTCCAACACTGTTGGTGGGAATTAAACTGGTGCAGTCACTGTGGAAAACAGTATGGAGGTTTCTCAAAAAACTAAAAATAGTACTACCTTATAACCCAGCAATGCCACTCCTGGGTATATGTCTGAAAGAAAAACAAAAACACTAATTCGGAAAGATTCATGCACCCCAATGCTTATGGCATTATTTACAATTGCCAAGATAAGGAAGCAACCTAAGTGACCATCAACAGACAAATCGATAAAGAAGATGTGGTGCTATATATACAATGAACTGCTACTCAGCCATAAAAAAGAATGAAATGTTGCCATTTGCAACAACATGGATGGACTTGGAGGGTATTATGCTGAGTGAAGTTAAGTCAGACAGAGAAAGACAAATACTGTATGATATCACTTATATGTGGAATCTAAAAAATAAACATACTAGTGAATATAACTAAAAATAAACAGAGTCACAGATATAGAGAACAAACGAGTGGTTACCAGTGGGGAGAGGGAAAGCGGGGAAGGGCAAGAGAGGGGTAGGGATTAAGAGGTACAAACTACTATGTATAAAATAAATAAGCTACAAGGATATATTTTACAACACAGGGAATATAGCCAATATTTTATAACAACTATAAGTGAAATACAACCTCTAAAAATTGTGAATCACTATGTTGTACACCTGAAATTTATATAATATTATACATCAACTAAACCTCAATTTTAAAAACCTGCGTTTTAAAAAATATGAATAGCAGTAATAAAATGTTTTAATTACAAAAATATTTTTCTGCAATAAAGATGTATCAACTTTATTATAGAAGCAAGAAACTTCTGAAATAAAGTGAATAAGAGCAAAGTCTTAGAATTCCCACTGGACGTTTTCTAATCACTTCAAGTTTTATAAATTAATTTTATTATTTTACAACTCTGATGATCCCCCAAAAATGTTCTAGGGTTGTAAGAATGTATAAATATAATAAAATTGCATTTTTAAAAATCATCATTTTTTTCCTGCACAGATATACAAGCTCTCTGCCACCCAGCAAGACTCAAGTTTTAAAGACATAGGCCAGGGCTTCCCTGGTGGCGCAGTGGTTGAGAGTCCGCCTGCCGATGCAGGGGACACGAGTTCGTGCCCCGGTCCGGGAAGATCCCACATGCCGCAGAGCGGCTGGGCCCGTGAGCCATGGCCGCTGAGCCTGTGCGTCCAGAGCCTGTGCTCCGCAACGGGAGAGGCCACAACAGTGAGGCCCGCGTACCGCAAAAAAAAAAAGACATAGGCCATACCATCTCCACTGACTAGGCAGGGAGACACAGTGATGACAGTCTACTTGAAACTGACTGAAGCCCTCTTGGTGTGCATCAAATGGCTTGCAAATAATTTGTATTCAGTGAGCTCTGGTTAAAGGACCCAATCAGCCAATCAGTGAGTTACCAATCTCTCCTAATATCAGGTTTATTCTACTATGACACTAATAACTATAAATACACTTCTAATAAAAATTTTGTATGCTAAAATTATTTTTCTTAATAAAAAATTTAATGTCATTCAGGTTGAGCCTGAACTCTAAATACCCCAACCTCAGAGGCAGGGAGAGGGATTGGAGGCTGAACCAATAACCAAAGGCCAATGATTTAATCACTCATGCCTATATAATGAAAACTTCATAAAAATGCTAACAGATGAGTTTCAGAGAGCTTCCGGGCTGCTGAACACCTGGAGGTGCTGGGAGGGTGTGGTACCCAGAGAGGGCACAGAAGCTCTGCACCACTTCCCACACACCTCATCCCATGCATCTTCTCCATCTGGCTGTTCCTGAATTGTACCCTTTTACAATAAACCAATAATCTAATAAGTAAACTGTTTTCCTGAGTTCTGTGAGCCACTGTAGCCAATTATCAAACCCAAGGAGGGGGCTTTGGGAACCTCATATTTATAGCCCAGCAGTCAAAAGCAAAACTAACAACCTGGGAACTGTAAATGGCATCCAAGGGTGGTGGGGGTGGCGGGGGCAGCCTTGTGGGACTGAGCCCTTAACTTGTGGGATGTGATGCTAACTCCAGGCAGACAGTGTCAGAATTGGACTGAACTGCAGGACATCCCGCTGGTGTCTGCAGAGAACTGGAGAAGTGGTTGGTGTGGGAAAACCCCTGCACATTTGGTGGCCAGAAGTATTGAAAGTACTGAAACAGATTTTCCCCTTTACAGTGGTTACTATCTGGATGAAATCTGGAAATATCACCCAGCCCCTCACTCCTTACATTGTAGTTTGAGGGTTGGTGACAGGCAGTCCATGTTACAAATGGCGGCAGACCAGTTTGTTACTAGTCCTGGAGGAGGTAAGAATCTGTTCCAAGGTCCTGGCCAGTCTCACCTTCATTTAGACGTAAAATGCCACAATGCCTCCCTCCTCCGACATTTACAAAAGTATCCATCCGTGATAGACTGGAATTAAAAAAGAAAATGAAACGATCCTTCTGAAAGTTTTTTTTTTAGCATTGCTGCCCAGAAGCCAAGTAGAAGTTTTGTAAGAAAGTTTCATTTCTACATAATGAACTGGTTAATAAAAAAAGATTGCTACAGTAAAATGCAAAACTTGAGTGGAATACATGAGCATATCCTCAATAACTATTAACCCAACATAATGATGTTCATTCACTATATATATACTTCCAAAATTAAAATGGGTACACAAAGCAAACAGAATGTTTAGCAAGCTATGTGGCACTATTTTACATAATTACTATCCACTGATAATAGCTTCCCTGTCTTTTCTTTCCCTAATATTGTCAAGGAAAATACCTGAATTGTTCCCCCTAAGGAAAACACAGCCAACTACAGCTGTGGGTGTCAGGCCTCTGAGAAGCCCCTGGTGGTCTCTGTGGAGTGTCCTCCAGGCCACTGCACAGAGCTCCAGTCTCTCAACGTCACGGCTGCATTTCCCAGTGGCACGGGGGAGCCTGGCAATAACTCACACTAGATGAACCAAAACAAAGTTGAGCAGAGAAAACATGGTTCTTGTGCAATTTTCTTGATGTGTCTTCAAAAGTACCATGCAGCGAAGCTCTCAAAAAAAAAAAAAGAAGCAAAGCAGCAGTAAGCACCGATGCCTGATTTTAAATCTAGAATTAAGCACCTCTGTGAGGCCATTTCAGAGTAGTTCTCAGCTGCCAGTACTAGACAAGACCCCAATTAATATGCTGTTTGGAAGAACGATACATTTAACTATCTGGTTTTACTCGTATTTCCAGGATTAATTTTCCACTTATGTGACAGTCTGTACCTTGATAGCATATACTTATGATACCATGCTTTTAATAACATAAACAATATTTACATTTTCTACATGAGGGAGTCAAAACCAAACATCACACTACATGCAACAGCTTCACGAAAGCAGCAGTATCAGCTGAACAGTAGAGACAGACAACAGCCTTTTATGAGAGCCAGTCCAGGGAGGAGCTTCAAGATGGCAGAAGAGTAAGACGCGGAGATCACCTTCCTCCCCATAGATACATCAGAAATACATCTACACGTGGGACAACTCCTACAGAACACCTACTGAATGCTGGCAGAAGACCTCAGACCTCCCAAAAGGCAAGAAACTCCCCACGTACCTGGGTAGGGCAAAAAGAAAAAAGAATAAACAGAGACGAAAGAATAGGGACGGTACCTGCACCAGTGGGAGGGAGCTGTGAAGGAGGAAAGGTTTCCACACACTAGGAGCCCCTTCACGGGAGGAGACTGTGGGTGGCGGAGGGGGGAACCTTCGGAGCCACAGAGGAGAGCGCAGCCACAGGGGTGCGGAGGGCAAAGCGGAGAGATTCCCGCACAGAGGATCGGTGCCGACCAGCACTCACCAGCCCGAGAGGCTTGTCTGCTCACCCGCCGGGGCGGGTGGGCCTGGGAGCTAAGGCTCGGGCTTCGGTCAGGGCGCCAGGAGAGGACTCGGGTTGGCGGCGTGAACACAGCCTGCAAGGGGTTGGTGCACCACGGCTAGCCAGGAGGGAGTCCCGAAAAACATCTGGAGCTGACGACAAGGCAAGAGACTTTTTCTTCCCTCTTTGTTTCCTGATGCTCGAGGAGAGGGGATTAAAAGTGCTGCTTAAAGGAGTTCCAGAGACGGGCGCGAGTCACGACTATCAGCGCGGACCCCAGAGACGGGCATGAGACGCTAAGGCTGCTGCTGCCGCCACCAAGAAGCCTGTGTGCGCGCACAGGTCACTCTCCACACCCCCCATCCGGGGAGCCTGTGCAGCCCGCCACTGCCAGGGTCCCGTGATCCAGGGACAACTTCCCCGGGAAAACGAACGGAGCGCCTTAGGCTGGTGCAATGTCACCTCCCCCCGGCCTGAGTGAGCCAGAGTCCCCGGATCAGCTGCTCCTTTAACCCCGTCCTGTCTGAGCGAAGAACAAACACCCTCAGGCGACCTCCACGCAGAGGTGGGTCCGAATCCAAAGGTGAAACCCGGGAGCTGTGCAAACAAAGAAGACAAAGGGAAATCTCTCCCAGCAGCCTCAGGAGCAGCAGATTAAATCTCCACAATAAACGTGATGTACCCTGCATCTTTGGAATACCTGAATAAACAACGAATCATCCCAAATAGAGGGGGTGGGCTTCGGGAGCAATGATTTTTTTTTTTTTCCCTTTTTCTCTTTTTGTGAGTGTGCATGTGTATGCTTCTGTGATTTTGTCTGTATAGCTTTGCTTTTACCATTTGTCCTAGGGTTCTGTCTGATATTTTTGGTTTTTTTTTTTACTTAAATTTTTCTTCCTTAATTATTATTTTTATTTAAATAATTTTATTTTATTTTACTTTATTTTATTGTATTTTATTTTATATTCTTCTTTCTTTCTTTTCTCCCTTTTATTCTGAGCCGTGTGGATGACAGGCTCTTGGTGCTCCAGGCAGGTGTCAGGGCTGTGCCACTGAGGTGGGAGAGCCAAGTTCAGGACACTGGTCCACAAGAGACCTCCCAGCTCCGCGAAATATCAAATGGCAAAAATCTGCCAGAGATCTCCATCTCAATGCCAAGACCCAGCTCCACTCAAGGACCAGCAAGCTACAGTGCAGGCCACCCTATGCCAAACAACTAGCAAGACAGGAACACAACCCCACCCATTAGCACGGAGGATGCCTAAAATCATAAGGCCACAGACACCCCAAAACACACCACCAGACATGGACCTGCCCACCAGGAAGACAAGATCCAGCCTCATCTACCAGAACACAGGCACTAGTCCCCTCCACCAGGAAGCCTACACAACCCACTGAACCAACCTTACCCACTGGGGGAAGACACCAAAAACAGCAGGAACTACGAACCTGCAGCCTATGAAAAGGAGACCCCAAACACAGTAAGTTAAGCAAAATGAGAAGACAGAGAAACACATAGCACATGAAGGAGCAAGGCAAAAACCCACCAGACCTAACAAATGAAGAGGAAATAGGCAGTCTACCTGAAAAAGAATTCAGAATAATGATAGTAAAGATGATCCAAAATCTTGGAGATAGAATGGAGAAAATATAAGAAATGTTTAACAAGAACCTAGAAGAACTAAAGAGCAAAAAAACAGTGATGAACAACACAATAAATGAAATTTAAAATTCTCTAGAAGGGATCAATAGCAGAATAACTGAGGCAGAAGAACGGATAAGTGACCTGGAAGATAAAATAGTGGAAATAACTACTGCAGAGCAGAATAAAGAAAAAAGAATGAAAAGAATTGAGGACAGTCTCAGAGACCTCTGGGACAACATTAAACGCACCAACATTCAAATTATATGGGTCCCAAAAGAAGAAGAGAAAAAGAAAGAGACTGAGAAAATATTTGAAGAGATTATAGTTGAAAACTTCCCTAACATGGGAAAGGAAATAGTTAATTAAGTCCAGGAAACACAGAGGGTCCCATACAGGATAAATCCAAAGAGAAACACACCAAAAAACATATTAAACTATCAAAAATTAAATACAAACAACAAATACAAATATTAAATTTGTATTTGTATTAAATTAAATATTAAATTTGTATTTGTATTAAATTTTAATACAAATATTAAAATCAGCAAGGGAAAAAACAACAAATAACACATAAGGGAATCCCCATAAGGTTAACAGCTGATCTTTTAGCAGAAACTCTGTAAGCCAGAAGGGAGTGGCAGGACATATTTAAAGTGATGAAGGAGAAAAACCTACAACCAAGATTACTCTACCCAGCAAGGATCTCATTCAGATTTCACGAAGAACTTAAAACCTTTACAGACAAGCAAAAGCTAAGAGAATGCAGCACCACCAGACCAGCTTTACAACAAATGCTAAAGGAACTTCCCTAGGCAGGAAACACAAGAGAAGGAAAAGACCTACCATAATAAACCCAAAACAATTAAGAAAATGGTAATAGAAACATACATATCAATAATTACCTTAAATGTAAATGGATTAAATGCTCCCACCAAAAGACAAAGACTGGCTGAATGGATACAAAAACAAGACCTGTATATATGCTGTCTACAAGAGACCAACTTCAGACCTAGGGACACTTAGAGACTGGAAGTGAGGGGATGGGAAAAGATACTCCATGCAAATGGAAATGAAAAGAAAGCTGGAGTAGCAACACTCATATAAGACAAAATAGACTTTAAAACAAAGACTATCACAAGAGACAGAGAAGGACACTACATAATGATCAAGGGATCAATCTAAGAAGAAGATATAACAACTGTAAATATTTATGCACCCAACACTGGAGCACCTCACTACATAAGGCAAATACTAACAGCCATGAAAGGGGAAATCGACAGTAACACAATCATAGTAGGGGACTTTAGCACCCCACTTTCACCAATGGGCAGATCATCCAAAATGAAAATCAATAAGGAAACACAAGCTTTAAATGATACATTAAACAAGATGGACTTAATTGATATTTATAGGACATCCCATTCAAAAACAACAGAATACACATTCTTCTCAAGTGCTCATGGAACATTCTCCAGGATTGATCATATCTTAGATCACAAATCAAGCCTTGGTAAATTTAAGAAAAATTGAAATCGTATCAAGTATCTTTTCCGACCACAACGCTATGAGACTAGATATCAATTACAGGAAAAAAAATCTGTAAAAAATACAAATACATGGAGGGTGAACAATACAGTACTTAATAACCAAGAGATGACTGAAGAAATCAAAGAGGCAATCAAAAAATACCTAGAAACAAATGACAATGAAAACACAGTGACCCAAAACCCATGGGATGGAGCAAAAGCAGTTCTAAGAGGGAAGTTTATAGCAATACAATCCTACCTTGAGAAACAAGAAAAAGCTCAAACAACCTAACCTTACACCTAAAGCAATTAGAGAAAGAAGAACAAAAAACCCCCAAGTTAGCAGAAGGAAAGAAATCATAAAGATCAGATCAGGAATAAATGAAAAATAAATGAAGGAAATGATAGCAAAGATCAATAAAACTAAAAGCTGGTTCTTTGAGAAGATAAACAAAATTGATAAACCATTAGCCAGATTTATCAAGAAAAAAAGAGAGACGACTCAAATCAATAGAATTAGAAATGAAAAAGGAGAAGTAACAAGTGACACTGCAGAAATACAAAGGATCATGAGAGATTACTACAAGCAACTATATGCCAATAAAATGGACAACCTGGAAGAAATGGACAAATTGTTAGAAAAGCACAACCTTCCGAGACTGAACCAGGAAGAAATAGAAAATATGAACAGACCAATCACAAGCACTGAAATTGAAACTGTGATTAAAAATCTTCCAACAAACAAAAGCCCAGGACCAGATGGCTTCACAGGCAAATTCTACCAAACATTTAGAGAAGAGCTAACACCTACCCTGCTCAAACTCTTCCAAAATACAGCAGAGGGAGGAACACTCCCAAACTCATTCTACAAGGCCACCATCACTCTGATACCAAAACCAGACAAAGATGTCACAAAGAAAGAAAACTACAGGCCAATATCACTGATGAACATAGATGCAAAAAATCCTCAACAAAATACTAGCAAACAGAATCCAACAGCACATTAAAAGGATCATACACTATGATCAAGTGGGGTTTATCCCAGGAATGCAAGGATTCTTCAATATACACTAATCAATCAACGTGATACACCATATAAACAAATTGAAGGAGAGAAAACATATGATCATCTCAACAGAAGCAGAGAAAGCTTTCGACAAAATTCAGCACCCATTTATGATAAAAACCCTCCAGAAAGTAGGCATAGAGGGAACTTACCTCAACATAATAAAGGCCATATATGACAAACCCACAGCCAACATCATCCTCAATGGTGAAAAACTGAAAGCATTTCCACTAAGATCAAGACAAGGTCACCAACTCTCACCACTATTATTCAACATAGTTTTGGAGGTTTTAGCCACAGCAATCAGAGAAGAAAAAGAAATACAAATTGGAAAAGAAGTAAAGCTGTCACTGTTTGCAGATGACATGATACTACACATAGAGAATCCTAAAGATGCTACCAGAAAACTACTAGAGCTAATCAATGAATTTGGTAAAGTAGCAGGATACAAAATTAATGGACAGAAATCTCTTGCATTCCTATACACTAATGATGAAAAATCTGAAAGTGAAATTAAGAAAACACTCCTATTTACCACTGCAACAAAAGAATAAAATATCTATGTATAAACCTACCTAAGGAGACAAAAAACCTGTATGCAGAAAATTATAAGACACTGATGAAAGAAATTAAAGATGAAACAAATAAATGGAGAGATATGCCATGTTCTTGGATTGGAAGAATCAACATTGTGAAAATGACTCTACTACCCAAAGCAATCTACAGATTCAGTGCAATCCCTATCAAACTACCACTGGCATTTTTCACAGAACTAGAACAAACAATTTCACAATTTGTATGGAAACACAAAAGACCCCGAATAGCCAAAGCAATCTTGAGAAAGAAAAACGGAGCTGGAGGAATCAGGCTCCCTGACTTCAGACTATACTACAAAGCTACAGTAATCAATACAGTATGGTACTGGCACAAAAACAGAAATATAGATCAATGGAACAGGATAGAAAGCCCAGAGATAAACCCACGTACATATGGCCACCTTACTTTTGATAAAGGAGGCAAGAATATACAGTGGAGAAAGGACAGCCTCTTCAATAAGTGGTGCTGGAAGAACTGGACAGCTACATATAAAAGAATGAAATTAGAACACTCCGTAACATCATACACAAAAATAAACTCAAAATGGATTAAAGATCTAAATGTAAGGCCAGACACCATCAAACTCTTAGAGGAAAACATAGGCAGAACACTCTATGACACAGATCACAGCAAGATCCTTTCTGACCCACCTCCTAGAGAAATGGAAATAAAAACAAAAGTCAAAAATGAGACCTAATGAAACTTAAAAGCTTTTGCACAGCAAAGGAAACCATAAACAAGACAAAAAGCCAACCCTCAGAATGGGAGAAAATATTTGCAAATGAAGCAACTGAAAAAGGATTAATCTCCAAAACATACAATCAACTCATGCAGCTCAATATCAAAAAAACAAACAACCCAATCCAAAAATGGGCAGAAGACCTGAATAGACATTTCCCCAAAGAAGATATACAGATTGCCGACAAACACATGAAGGAATGCTCCACATCATTAATCATGTATATTTTCCAAAGAAGATATACAGATTGCCGACAAACACATGAAAGAATGCTCCACATCATTAATCATAAGAATGCTCCACATCATTAAAATGCAAATCAATACTACAATGAGATATCATCTCACACTGGTCAGAATGGCCATCATCAAAACATCTACAGGGCTTCCCTGGTGGCGCAGTGGTTGAGAGTCCACCTGCCGATGCAGGGGACACGGGTTCGTGCCCCAGTCCGGGATGATCCCACATGCTGCGGAGCGGCTGGGCCCATGAGCCATGGCCGCTGAACCTGCGCGTCCAGAGCCTGTGCTCCGCAACGGGAGAGGCCACAACGGTGAGAGGCCTGCGTACCACAAAAAAAAAAAAAAAAAAAAAAAACCATCTACACACAATAAATGCTGAAGAGGGTTTGGAGAAAAGGGAACCCTCTTGCACTGTTGGTGGGAATGTAAATTGATATAGCCACTATGGAGAACAGTATGGAGGTTCCTGAAAAAACTAAAAATAGAACTACCATACGACCCAGCAATCCCACTACTGGGCATATACCCTGAGAAAACCATAATTCAAAAAGAGTCATGTACCAAAATGTTCACTGCAGCTCTATTTACAATAGCCAGGACATGGAAGCAACCTAAGTGTCCATCAACAGATGAATGGATAAAGAAGACATGGCACATATATACAATGGAATATTACTCAGCCATTAGAAAGGAACGAAACTGAGTTATTTGTAGTGAGGTGGATGGACCCAGAGCCTGTCATACAGAGTGAAGTAAGTCAGAAAGAGGAAAACAAATACTGTATGCTAACACATATATAAGGAATCTAAAAAAAGAGAAAAAAGAAATGGTCAGAAGAACCTAGGGGCAAGAAGGGAATAAAGATGCAGACCTACTAGAGAATGGACTTGAGGATACGGGGAGGGGGAAGGCTAAGCTGGGACGAAGTGAGACAGTGGCATGGACATATATACACTACCAAACATAAAATAGATAGCTAGTGGGCAGAAGCCTCATAGCAGAGAGAGATCAGCTCGGTGCTTTGTGTCCACCTAGAGGGGTGGGATAGGGAGGGAGGGAGGGAGGGAGATGCAAGAGGGAGAAGATATGGGGACATATGTATATGTATAACTGATTCACTTCGTTATAAAGCAGAAACTAACACACCATTGTAAAGCAATTATACTCGAATAAAGATGTTTAAGAAAAGAAAATAAAAAGAGAGCCAGTCCAGCATCGTGGCTAAGAGCAGGGATGCAGAAACCAGACTGTGGGGGTTCTGTTCTTGCCTCCACCACTTTCTAGTAATGGAATGCTCCCACTTTCAGCTGTTTATTTTACCCATAATCTCCTTCTTTCCATCTGCCATAGAAACAGCTGTGATGCTGACACCAGATGCCTGTGGACTTTGAGAGCCTGCAGGACCCACCTCCCTGAGGGCTGTGAGGTCAAGACACGCTGACTCAGCAGCCCACATGGGCTGTAAGACGTCTGTGCAGAGCCATTGAACTTCACACTGAGTTGAATCTTGAAGGCAGGAAAATTAGTATTCAACCTTCATTGTGGACAGCAAACTAGAACAGTTTGATTCTAGAGCCCAGGTATATCTAAAAACATTCAAGGCAGGAACCATGGATCGATATTAAATTATATCCAACCACAGCACTAAAAAGAAATGACCTATCAAGCCAGGAAAAGACATGGAGGAAACTTAACTGCATATTACTAAGTGAAAGAAGCCAACCTGAAAAGGCTCCATACTGTATAATTTCAACTATATGACATTCTGGAAAAGGCAAAACTATGGACACAGTAAAAAGATGGGTAGGTGCCTGAGTTTGGGAGGATGGGAAGGGAGGGATAGGCAGAGCACAGAGGATTTTTAGGGCAATGAAAATATCCTGTATGGTACAATAATGGATATATGTCATTACACATTTGTCCAAATACATACAGTGTACGACACCAAGAGTGAACCCTACCTAATGTAAACTATGGACTTTGGGTAATTATGATGTGTCAGTGTACGTTGATCAACTGTAAGAAATGTACTGTTCTAGTGCAGGATGTTGATCATGGGGGAGGCTCTGTATGAATAGAGGCAGTGGGTATACAGGAAATCTCTACCTTCCTCTCAGTTTTGCTGGGAACCTCAAATGGCTCTAATAAAAGTTTTTATTAAAAAAGATTTTTTTAAGCTAAGCAAAAAATAAACAAATAAACCCTCTCAAAAACAAAACAAGACAAAATAATACCACTTAACCACACTCCACATGTAATCTGCCTACAATGCCGGTCACCATCCCAGGGCAGAATTGACTACAGGCAAGTCTGAGACCAATTCATGGAAGTTTAGGATTATTAACACAAGGCTGTAATCATACTACCGACTCTCCGAGGACAGCTGCTGCTTTCCTGTATTATATGTATTACGCCCACACCACTGAACAGCATTTTCTTTGCATGTACTGTATATGTGGTTAAAAAAACAAATCTTTTACCCACTAGGCAAACTCACATATGAACCCAGTGAAGACCATTATGATGGAATTCTTGAGAATTAAATGATCTCCAAACTGTAAAAAAAAAACTCAATTGTGGAAGATGTTCAGAGATTCCAGACAACAAGAAAGTCCACGAAAATTAAGTGAAGAATGTGCCTTTAGTCTACATGAGTATGCGAGATACAGACAAGAAGCATTAAGGTTCGCAGATCCTCCTGATAGAACTCTGAGAATTATCAGTAAAGGAGCGATAGCAGTACTGCATTCACAACTTACTTCTCGCCTTCAGAAGGCATCGAGAAAAAAGGGGGAAATGTGTTAGACTAAACTCATCATCTCAATTGGAACAAGCCATTAACAAAGCCATTATTACTAATCCAGTTCTTGAATGGGTCAGATCAACCTCAAACAGAAAGACAAAATGCCCCACAGCTGGACACGGGACCCATCCCCTCACAGCGCTGCCACTGGGCCCAGTGATGCTGTCCCCAAGGCCACCAGAGACTGATTCCAGAGCACTTTCCTCCTGTATTTTACTCTATGAGAAGGAGGGAGCACAAGGAGGGTAATGATGTTATTGAGCATATTCTGGCCATTACACGATTCTTGACACCTTATCTTATTCACTCAATCCTCCCCACAACAAGAGGTGGAATTTATTAGCCCCATTTCTCAGATGAGTAAACAGCCTACAAGACTAAGCAAATGGCAAAACTAGGATTAAGACCAGGCAAAACTAGGATTAGGGTCTTTGGGGTATATTCCATTAACCCCACATCTAACCTTGCAACCAGAAAGATCTTTTGAAAATAAATTTCCTACCTTTCTCCTGGTTTAATACCCTGCAATAACTCCCTGTCACACTTGGAATGTCAACAAATTCCTTAATGTCATCTATAGGATTTGGCCTCTGTTCACCTTTCCCACCTTCCATCTCCTCCTTTCTAACCACCGTGAACTCATAAAACTCTTCTCTGACTCAGAGCCACCACCCATGCTGCTCTGCCAGGAATGTCCTCTCCCCTGGTTCTTTTTCATACTAGACTTGACTGCCACCTCCCCAGGGAGGCCTTCCCTAACTGCCCCGTCTTGAACTGCCTTGCTATTCACTATCAGTTTTCCTCATGGCACCCATCATACTTTGTCAGTGTTGTGCTTTATTGTCTGTCTTGTCCACTTAAAGCTGAGCTACACCGGGACTGCGCCCGGGTCTGCTTTGCTCGTGACCACCTACCCCACACCTGGCACTTGATAAGCATTTGGCCTGGTCACAGACACCTGTCTCTTCCCACTCTGAGTGCCCCCCAGGCAGAGGCTGGGTCGCAATCGTCCTGGTTCTGTCCTGTCCAGTTTGCACAGTGCTTGCTACACAGGACAGAATACATGTTTACTGAAGAAACAAACACACGCATAAAAAATAACCTCAGAACTACATTCCAAAAGAATGCAGATATCCCACAAGGCCATTTATGATGGTCATACTTGAAAGGCAGTCTATTTTTTTTGTTGTTTTTTGTGGGTTTTTTTGCGGTACGCGGGCCTCTCACTGTTGTGGCCTCTCCCGTTGCGGAGCACAGCCTCCGGACGCACAGGCTCAGCGGCCATGGCTCACGGGCCCAGCCACTCTGCGGCATATGGGATCTTCCCGGACCGGGGCACGAACCCGTGTCCCCTGCATCGGCAGGCAGACTCTCAACCACTGCACCACCAGCGAAGCCCGGCAGTCTATTTTTATACAAGTAACTGGGTACATTTATTTTACTACTGCAGAAAAGTGACTGCTTTGTTTTGGTTAATGACTAATTTGAAAGTCCTCTTAATAAGGATATGTTTACTGGCTTATTTATTGGATTACTCGACAGCTCTTAGAGTTGCAGGTATTGATTCTGGGTGTCAGTGGGCATGTGTGTCAGATACTGGCTGGACTGCACGTTCTCTGGGGCCGCTTTCCTAAAGGTGAGAGGCGCCCCCCAAAGAAAGCGTTCGCATCCCAGGGCATCTGCACAGAAGCTCCCTCCACCTGGGGTGCCCTCCCCCCGCCCCTCACGGCCTGCTCCCCTCGGGGAAGCCTTCTTTCACTCTCGTGTCAGCGCTGCTGCTGCCGCACCACCTCACCTAGGCTGCCTCGCGTTACTCGGCTCTTTTCCTCATGGCACCTTTCACCATTTTAAACCATCTCCTTTACCTGGTTACTTAACTACAGACCTTCTCCCCTGGATCTAACAGTTGTAAGATCCATGGAAATAAGGGCTTCCCTCTATCTTGTTCCTAGTGCCTAGAACATTGTCAGGCACCAGATTAATGAATATCTGTTACGTGAATGCATGGATATATGAAGTCCGTGGCTCTCATCACTAGGTTACTAGTACCATGTGAGACAACGTGATGTTTCCCTGAGTAACTCCTCTCTTTGAGGTTTGTCTGAAAACCAATCAAATGTATATGCAGTGTTATGTTTTTACAAATGCTTTATTAGGGGAAATGTCAAACACTACAAATGCAGAGGGAATAGTATAATACAGCATCACTCAACATCACACCACATCCATCGTATAACAAGAGAATACAATGAACCCATCCTCAACAAGTATCCATACATGGCCAGCCTTGTGCAGATAAGGAATAGCTAATGCTCCTGAGATACGGCCATTAGAGAATTTCAAAAGTTATATTAATGTCCAAGCCAAGGTGGATTCATATTCAGTTCTGGGAAACAAACAAGTAGATTACAAACTTCCAAAGGGCTCATCTAGGTTTTACACAGTACTAAGGATAGGAAGCACGCCTTTCCCCAAGGACCTCAGTCCTCCTGTATCCAGACGAAAGCCTACGAGCACGAGAAAGAGATGATCGACAGCCCCAAGGGGTCAGCCACACCCCTACTCCTGCTGTAGAGGACTAGGCGTTCATTCTGGGGCTGCTGTACTCACGCCCATTCGACCTGCTCTGTTGTCTAGTCTTCCAGAACACAGCGGGCAGGACAGCCACCATCCAAGGCTAAGAAGGGAGGCGACAGCGGCATTGGTCTCCTGACAACCCAACACTGTGACAAGAGATGGGAAGCTCAGAGCAACCCAAGCTCCTTTCATCACACGGACAATAATAGCTGCTCATGATCACGTCCAGTCACCTCTGCCTCTGCTTAAGACAGTGGAAACAGAGCAAAATGGTTAAGGTCTGGTGTTTGAAGGAGTAAGCGTCAGTTATCTGGAAATTTTACTTATCTTAAAGTACTTATGGGTGGGAAAATCTAAGCAGCAGGGAGAGCTGAAAATTTTTTTTATCAGAATAAGAAATATTTTAGATAAGGATTATACCCAATTTTCAGTTATTCAGAATTGAGCTTCTCTGGGCTTCCCTGGTGGCACAGTGCTTAAGAATCCACCTGCCGATGCAGGGGACACGGGTTCTATCCCTGGTCCGGGGAGATCCCACATGCCACGGAGCAACTAAGCCCGTGTACCACAACTACTGAGCCTGCGCTCTAGAGCCTGTGAGCCACAACTACTGAAGCCCGTGAGCCACAACTATTGAAGCCCGTGAGCCACAACTACTGAAGCCTACATGCCTAGAGCTCGTGCTCCACATCAAGAGAAGCCACCACGATGAGGAGCCCGCACACCGCAACGAAGAGCAGCCCCCGCTCACCGCAACTAGAGAAAGCCTGCGTGCAGCAACGAAGACCCAATGCAGCCATAAATAAACAAACAAAAGAAACAAATAAATAAATAAAATGTATAAGAATTGAGCTAGCTTCTCTGCTTTTGGTTTTAGTATTTTGGTAGAAGACGTGTAATTAGATGCAGTTTTCATTTCAGTCTCCATCTCTTTTATATGTTCAAGGCCAAGAGAACACAGAACAGTAACCAACAGAAGAAAACATACTACTGACAAGGCCCAAAATAAAATCTATCTAATGTGCCCAAATCAGCAGACCTTGTACCTGTCATAAAACAAGTCTTTTAAAAAAAGATAACTCAGTGTCCTTCGCATCATCATCTTCACTTTTCCCCACTCACCAAACAGGAAGGGAGGGAGGGACAGAGGAAGGAAGGTAGGAAACATTTTTTGTTTACAATCATTGGGAAGATCAATTATTTTCATCAGTGTTTTCATACACAAAATCTTTCTTTGCCTAGAGACATTTACAAAAAGATAATTTTGGTTTGGGCCCTTTTTGTTACTCTGCTACTTTCGTAGAATGTAATTCCAAGGGCAATGAATATCCTTTAAAAGCTGAGACCTTATTCTTCTCGTCAATTTACAAAACTCCCTCTTTGCCCTACTCTTATTCACTCACACACACACACACACATTTGATCATTTGGCCTATAAACACTGCATACATAACACTTTCTAAATCAAAAGTGAACTGAAAATAAGTTTGCCCTTAAAGGTTCACATCCTCCCTCAAGACAAATGGACATATCTTAAGGTACTAGAAGATTCCACCGCAATCCTGAGATCTAGGTAAAAGGAGCCAATGTAAACGATGGAAAATATATTAATGATGCCTTTCCCAAAGAGTATTCAGGGGAGGATTATTACTGCGAGATACACTAAGAGGGGGGATTCTATAATCAAACATGTTTTTGAACTCCTGTCCCTACTAGCTCCCCATTTAAATATTCACAAAGCACCACAGTGTATTGAAGGCTCTGAGAACTCCTGTAGCAAAGAAACTGATTTAACTTTATTTTACTGCAGAATTACTTTTCCCTATGTGGCAACCGTTAATATCAGTTCAGGAGAACACACTTCAAGGAAAGTTGAAAAAAAATCTCAACAAAACCCAGTTAATATAAAAAAAAACACTCACAGGCTCCACTTTATGCAAGAGGAAAAACCTACTCACTTACTCTGAGACCTACCTTCAAAAGTGTCATAGGACCGTAACGATGACACCTGTAACCCCTTAGAACAATCTTTCCAGAAAATGTTTCTAAATTTTAAAATAAATATAACCTGCTGAGCTTTTTATTAGAGCTTTGGTCATTTCCACAGAGGTATCTGAAACTAAACAATGGGAGTGCCCCTAAAGTGGCTCCCTCGGTAGGGGGCACAACGGAACAGAATACCTGCCAATTCCTGAGGAGACACAAGGTGGGGAGGGGAGCGGAAGGGAGGAGAATGCCCTTGGAAAGCCGAGCACAGGAAGAAGAACACGTCTCAGTATCTTCCTGTGCTCTGAAGATTAGCCTGCTTCTAGCTAGAGCATCTGGGTTTCTAGCTGTCCCTCCACCTCCACAAAAGATCAGCCCTTAAAGGGAGTGTGGTTTTCACAGGGAAGAACTCATACACAAGATCCTGCAGAAACAGGGCTGTGATTCCAGACCTAGGAGAATCAGGTCAAGAACTAACAACCCCTGGAGAAGGCAAAGCAAGTCCATTCTCTAGAAGGTCTCCTGAAATGAGGACAGGCAGTATTCCCACAAATGAAAGCAAACCACTTGGAAATTCCCCACGCAGACTCAGGGAATTTGACCAGGAAGGGGCCAAACTCTGAAGCTTTAAATGGCAAGTTGACTTGCTGAATTTGGTGTCCATATTGCTTTCCAAATAACCAATAAAGAAACAGACCTGGAGAATGGAAAAAGACATAGTGGCGATCCACACAATGCAATCCTTTATAGCCGTGCAAGAACATGAACTACAGTTATTAATGCTACACATCAATGTGGATGAATCTCCAAAACAAACGCTGAGAGAAAGAAGCAAGTCCCCAAATAATATATTGCGTATGGTTCCATTTCTATAAAGTTCCCCAATAAGGGCAAAACTAAACAAAATATTGTTTGGGGATGCACAGTTAAGTGTAAAACTGTTTTTAAAAATAAGAAAGAAAAAAGCTAAGGGATACAATGAACACAAAAATCAGGAAAGTGAGGTTATTTTGAAAGCAATACTGCCTTCCGTCCACTCTCCTTTTCTTAAGCACAGGTAATCTGTTTCTTCAGCTGAATGGAGAGTATGTGGGTGTTCATTTTTATTATTATTAGTCTTTATGTATGTTTTATACACTTTTGTATATATGGTATATTCCAAAATTAAAAAAAAAAAAAAATGACTCTCCTTAAGTCTTAAAAAAAATTTTTTTTTTAAATGAAGTGGATGAATCAGGAGACTTCTATTAGGAGAGACTCATCAACCATGGTAAGGTCAAGAATGCCCCTGGAACTCAACCGGTCTTTGCAATTAAAACAGGAAATTCCATGACATCTTCCTCATTCCAGAGACTTGGAGGCTGCCAGACGCAAGTCCCTGCATTTTTCTGGTAGTTGGCAGTCTAGGTTTTTTTCATGTTTGTGGAAAGACAATATACGGTGATTAGGAGTGACCCTCCTCACACAATTACGGCATTAATGGACACAAATTTTCAAATGAACCACTTAGACAAATGACAAGGGACAGCAAAAAGGCAGCAGACCCAAATCCTCCATGAACTGCACTTGAAGGTTCACATAAAAGCTCTTTAACCCTTTCCAAACTTCCCCCAATTCTCCAGTCACCTTTTACCAACATTGCAGCTGGGAATATGCCAGCAGTCTTTGTGTCTGATCTCAGGTGGCAGGAAGGGCAAAACTCTCAAAACTCTTTCCCTAAGAGTCATCTAGCATAGCAGCCCCAGGAGGACAGTCACCGGTATGTACACAGTAAGCTCGTCAGGTCAGCCATGTCTCATCCTGTAATATCTTCTGCACCTACTTCAATAGCTAATACATGGAGTTGCTCAAAAATCTTTCACTTCAGTAAGTCAGAAAGAGAAAGAAAAATACCATATGATATCACTTATATGTGCAATCTAAAATATGACACAAATGAATCCATCTATGAAACAGAAACAGACTCACAGACATAGAGAGCAGACTGGTGGTTGCCAAGGGGGAGAGGGTTGGGGGAGGGATGGCGTGGGAGATTGGGGTTAGCAGATGTAAGCTATTATATATAGACTGGATAAACAACAAGTTCCTACTGTATAGCACAGAGAACCATATTCAATATCCTATGATAAACCATAATGGAAAAGAATATTTAAAAAAAGAATGTGTGTGTGTATATATATATATATATATATATGTATAACTGAATCACTTTGCTGTACAGCAGAAATTAACACAACATTGTAAATCAACTATACTTCAATAAAAAAAAATGTTGTACTTCAAAATAAGATTCCAGAATTTAAAAATTAATTCTATTTAAAACTTTTGGGAAAAAAACCCCCATGATCACTGAATAAATATCTGTTAAAACTGAAAGATACCATAGTGAGCAGATTATATTTCCAGTTACATAATATTTGAGATATTAACATGCTTAGAAAAGTCACATCTGTAGGTTCCAGCAGGACCTGTATTTGATTTGGAATATTTTCCTGCCATTAGCTACAGTGCTTGTTAGAGCTGCTCACAACAGACATTTTAGGGGTTTTCTGCACAACTTCCAGTCTTGGACTTGAAATAAGTTCTGCTATGTGCCCACAGGATGCTCTCCATGCTGTTAATTTACAGTTCAATGTGTGAGTGTCCCTCGTGGTCCTTTTGTCTGATTTAAACGTTTAAATTTCTTCTCGGATTAATCGATAAAAGTACTTTTATAAATAAACCGCTGATTTTTTTAGTCACTCGAGTAATAGGACTTGGCAGGTGAAATGAAAAGTCTACAAGCAGTAAACACATTGCTACTGAGGACAGACTCTCTTCAATAAAGCTTGCATTTAGGCTGGACTAAATATTCTTTCTTTGCCCAAAGAAAAAATTTGTCTCCCTTACAGAAAATAGAACAAGGACAAAGAGTTATAGGAAGGACAGCACTGTGAGCTGAGAAGATGTGGATCAGGAAGGGCAAAAGCCAGAGAAAAAGGAATCTTCAAAGAAGATTAAGCAGTGAAGTCTCCCACGTGTAGATGGAAATACACTTACTATAATTATTATGTTCCACGCACAGTTTTTTTCTCTTGTTGCTGGTTGTAGGTGGGTATGAAATGAACACTGGGCTGCTTCAGAAGTGACAGCAACAAATGCCTATAAAACATGGGTTAACTGACCTCCCCTACACCTTATGATGTACAATAGCTAAGATAGGAGATAGATTTGGATATACTCTTTAAGAAAGTGTACTATCTTTACACAGGATCTCCATATTAGAATCAAATCAAATTCACCCCTCCCTCTAAACGTGCTTTCCAAAAGAAAAAACAAATCAACAAATACTTCAAATCCATCCATCAGCTACCTGGGAGGAGAAGATTCAAGTTGGAGGGACTGACAAGAGCAAAAACACTGAGGCAAGTGTGTGTCTGGGGACCGAGATGTTAAGAGGTCTTCTTCAGGACGTGTTCTGAAGTTAGAGCAGAGACTTCTTGCCTGGGCCAGCCTCCCCTGGATTATCACCAGGAGAAATCTTGGTGTTAATCCTTCTAGGAGAAATCTTGCTCTCTTATCTCAGAACCCAGTGATTATGAAAGTAGGTAGTTATCTATACTCAGATTGTTTATTGTGGCGAAATATACATAACATACCATTTATCATTTTAACTTTAATTTTCAGCGTGCTCATGAACTGATGTGAGGTGTGCAGGTAAAAGAGGAACCAATGAGAAAGCCAACTGTTCAAGAGGGAGACTGGAATCACCTTCTACTAAAACAGTAAGACTGTGAGAAGAGCGAGTTTGGGGGGGAAATCAGGAGTTTGGTTTTAAACATGCTAACTTTGAGAGGCCAACGAGACATCTAAGTGGAGAAGGCAAGTAGGCAGTCTAGATACACAAGAGGTCAGAATAAAGATGATGCTTAAAGCTACGTACCTGGATGACATTATATTCTATCTCGTGTAGATGGTTTTTCCATCACTTTAAAGAGACAGTTTCACAACAGAAAGCAGAACACTTCCCATGCACTGAACTTAGGAGAGCATATAAACAACACATCCCTGTGGGTAGGGGCAGATCGTCCATAGTGTGTGCATATGTGCCCACTGCATTCAAGTGAAGTTCATCACCTCAACGCTTAATTAAGAAATAGGTTCAGGGCTTCCCTGGTGGCGCAGTGGTTGAGAGTTCGCCTCCCGATGCAGGGGACACGGGTTTGTGCCCTGGTCCGGGAAGATCCCACATGCCGCAGAGCGGCTGGGCCCGTGAGCCATGGCCGCTGAGCCTGCGCGTCCGGAGCCTGTGCTCCGCGGCAGGAGAGGTCCCAACAGTGAGAGGCCCGTGTACCAGAAAAAAAAAAAAAAGAAAGAAATAGGTTCAATTAACCACAGTCATTCATGGAGAGTGGCCATGAGAATAATGACAAAGACAGTGTTATCTCTTAGAAGGGAAAAGGGACACTTAGTAAAGAGACACTTAGCTGTCAGTTTGCTCTGGAAATTACTTACTTAAAATAAAGAGAATATCTGGATAGGAGAGAGGCAAATCAGAAGGAAAACTGTTTGGTAGTATAAATAGTGACATTTACTAAAGATGTCAGTTATTTCTACCCTGCCCCTAACCCAACTCTTATGAGAATCTGCTGTGCCCATAGCACCGAAGAGGCAAGCATATTGATGACACTCTCAGGATAACTGCTCATCTTACAGTGAAGATGTCCGACAAGCATGTAATGGAAGTGGTCATTACATCCAAGTATCTATTAATTCTGAAAAGAAAAGGACTGTTTATCTTTTGTTAAAATATAAGCCTGCCAAGAAATTCAGTTCTTATAATGTTCCATGAGTTCCTAAATTTGTCTATCTCCTTGTGTATTTGAGAACACATTTAGATGGTTTTCCTGGGATTCAAAACAAAGTTTAGCTAGCTGCTTCTTGACTAGACAATATCCCCAATTCCACACTCACTGAGAAAGCAGAGGACTAATAAGAAGGAGACTGAAACTTTCTTTGATGTAAAAATTACTTATAATTTAGGTGTGCGATAACTGGAGAATGCTTAAATAAAATAGGGTGTATGCAGATGAAGACTACCTTATAGTCAGATCTGAAAGCAGTGCCTTAAAATGTAACCAGAATCCAGCAATTCCACTTCTGGGTTATCTACCCAAAAGAACCGAAAGTAAGGGCCGAAAAAGATATTTGTATATCCATGTGCATAGCAGCATTATTAGCAACAGTCAAAAACACGGAAACAACCCAAATGTCCATCAACAGATGAATGGATAAACAAAATGAGATATATACACACAGGAAATATTATTCAGCCTTAAGGAGGAAATTCTGATGCATGCTACAACACGGATGAACCTTGAAGGCATTATGCTAAGTGAAATAAACCCAAAACAAAAAGACAAATATTGAAAGATTCCACTTATATGAGGGACTAAGAATACTTAAATTCATACAGACATAAAGTAGACTAGAGGTACCAGGAGCTAGGAGAAGGAGAAATGGGAAGTTATTGTTTAATGGGTACTAAGCTCTGTTTGGGATGATGAAAAAGTTCTGGAAATGATTGCACAACACTGTGAATGTACCTATCACCGCACTGAGAACAGTTAAATGATAAATGGTATGTTATGTATATTTCACCACAATAAACAATCTGAGTCTAGATAATGCCCTACTTTCATAATCACTGAGTTCAGAGACAGATAAAAAAAGCAAGATTTCTCCTAGAAGGAACAGGGTGGTGATAATCCAGGGGAGGCTGGCCCAGGCAAGAAGACTCTCGGTATCAACAAGCAGTGTGCGTCCCCCCTGCAGTGCTGGAGCCCCAGCCCCCAAACACCCCGGGGGCAGACGCTGTGGAGGAGCGACAACACCTTAACTGTTCATAATCGACAGCCGGGTGATACGTGAAAGTCAGACTTTAAAGAGAAAAGCCATTCAGAATCGTCCTATTAGGTACACTGGGTAAAAGTGCAGGCTGTGAGAAAATACAATGTATGAAAGCTGTAAATCTCCTGCTGAAGTTGAGGCTTCTACTTCCCAGGCTGGTTTAAGTATGAAAATAAACCAAGATCAGGGAGCGACTGAGCTGGGCCAACTCATCTCACTCTCAGACTTGGCAAAATATGCTTTGATGAACCAAAATGAACACCACTCAGGTATATATTATATGCTTCTCTACAGCTTGGGTATTTTGTGTAAACATACTCTTGGAGTTTCATTTTTGTTAATTGAAGTATAGTTGCTGTAAAATATTATATAAGTTACAGGTATACAATATAGTGATTTGCAATGTTTAAAGGTTATACTCCATTTATAGTTATCATAAAATATTGGCTATATTCTCTGTGTTGTACAATATATCCTTGTAGGTTATTTTATACATAATAGTTTGTACCTCTTAATCCCCCATACTGCCCCTCCCCACCTTGGAGTTTCTTATTCTTCAAAATGTTTGAAGTGCTCCAAACCAGTCTTGGATGAAGTTCAAAGGAATCTTTTCACACCAGTCAGCATAGATAACAGGAATCAGGATGCTCTTAGGAAGCCTGGGAGGGTGGTGACAGTAGGTCCAGGTAGCTAAAAACCTGGGGATTTGGTGAAACAAGTTAGAACCTGGCAACACCAATTTGCTTGCTACATCAGAGGCCACCCCCAAAGGACACTTTGGGAAACAGAGGCCACAATTAGTTCTACTTCACTGACCACAAAGGAAACGACAGTTCAGAGTTCATTTTATGCTGCTATACACAATCATCCCTTGGTACCCTTGGGGGATTGGTTCCAGGACACCCTACAGATACCAGAATCCGCAGATGCTCAAGTCCCTCATATAAAATGGCACAGTACAATCAGGCCTCCATATCCGTATGATTCAAGTAGACTGTAAAGCAGTAAGAGCATCACTATAAATACCTCTTCTTTGCTGCTCTGTATCATGCTATCCAAGACATCTTGCTATTACAGCAGTACAACGCAAGAAATATTTCCCTGCTCCAAGTAAGGCCACGTGTGCTGAAGGACAGCAGATCATGCCACCCGAAAATATGTTTCTTCGGCGTAAGGATTACTTGAGAAATAGCGGATATTGGAGAAGCTCAGAAAACAGAGAAGTTACTCTTTTTTAAGGGACATCTACACTTATAAAGGAAATAACCATTGTAATGTTATCCCTCTCTGTACCAGGAAAAGAAGGATGACTCTACATCACAAGAAACTCAATGGAGATGGCACGGACTTCAATCTAACAACCCTTACCCTTGTTTATACTGTTCTTGTTCTTCTCCTGGTAAATTCATGTAACTGCCCCACCACACACACACACACACACACACACACACACACACACACACACACACACACACACACACACACACACACGCCCCTACCTTTCTTTTGTCTTTAGCTGAAGATGATATTTAAAGGTGGTGGCTTAGGCCCCCTCAGGGAGTTACTCATTTTTGCTTGGGTCTTCCTCATGTATACATGTTAATAAACTTGTGTATTTTTCTCTTGTTAATATTTTATTACAGGGTTCTCAGCCATGAACTCAAGAGGGTAGAGGGAGAATTATTTTTCCTCCCCTACTGTGTTAAATGTCATCATAAGATAACCATCCAGAAAGTTATGTTTAAAAAGACATTAGCAAAAACACATAATAGAGGTCACATCAAATCCTAAACTTCAACTTCACAATAATTTGGGTCACACTAATATTTTAAAGGTGAACTTAGAAAGACCAGTATACAATGGAAATGTTGACAAAGAATTTAAGGTAAGATCACAGACACTATAAATAGATGTAAAAGCTAAACACAAGATTACAAATAATTTGATCATGTGAGCATTCCAGAACGAGCTCATGTCATAAGCAGTAACTCAAAAGAATTTCTCCAACAGAGCTGCTCTTCAAGAAAAAGGTGCAAGACACCCATAATTAATTTTCTAAATCATTAACTGCTTTGTAGAGATTAGAATAAAGTATGTTTTCGGCTAAAAACCATATTCCAGTCACCTGGTTTTACCTTTTTGACCTCCTTCTCCAGCAGGAATGAAGCACTACACATGCGTGTCTTAGCCAACCTTCATGATAGTACCAATCCCACGACCACAGACAACAGTCAACGGCATATAGTTGAAGGACAGCTGACAAGTGGGGAGACTGTTACATGAGACTCACTAACCCTTAAGGCAAGGAAAAGGAACTATAAATGGGGTTACGGTCTGCTTGCAATGCTTAAAAAGATGGTACCATTCCTGAAGTGTATTATCCTTCTACTCTTCGAAGGGTAAAATGAATTAAGAGGTACCCCAAACTTGTCCGGGTGCTACGGGAACCAGAATGCAGAGCAAAATCACCCCTTTCTTAGGAATTCACAAGTTATTTTGAAATTTTCGTCAATACGCATCAAACCATTCTGGGGTATTTACTTAGGAAGTAGACAGATTAAGTGTAAACTTAGCTGAACTACGAAGAACAGTAAGAACTTGTAA
The DNA here is from genome assembly GCF_059928025.1 of Delphinapterus leucas. Taxonomy (NCBI): domain Eukaryota; kingdom Metazoa; phylum Chordata; class Mammalia; order Artiodactyla; family Monodontidae; genus Delphinapterus; species Delphinapterus leucas. The sequence continues at coordinate 13,858,221 of NC_143138.1, forward strand.
GGGAGGTTACAAAGGCCTAGTTCCTTAGCTTCCTAAGAGAGGCAGTGAACAATGGAGTGACAAACAAATTCCTCAGGTGACAGATCATTTTTTTATATAACAGATTTATGGATTTCCATAGAGACCGTAACTACTTTAACTTCCGGGAGACATCTTAATTGGAAAGGAACTTGATGGTGTCATCAGGAAAAACACCCTTCAGAAAAGGTCTTGCTTTTCCTAAAGCTGTCTGACTTCAGAGGTCATACAAAGGCCAACCCATGCTCCTGCCAAATTGGCTGGGCAGGATGCAAGGTGGACAAGAAGAAGCTAGACCTGCCAAACATTGCCTCAACGTTCTCTACAGCCCAAGGACCAGGAGTCACGGAAATCTCCACAGGAGACCACAGGGTTGGGGAAGAGAAGGGGGCACTGATGAAATCACTGCTCAGATCACACCACTGCCTTAGAGCTGTAAAACATTTCTAACCAGGTTTTCTGAGAGTTGACTCACTTGATCACAGTAACAACCCACGGCGTTCAGAGGGCCAATATTACCATTGACACGCTAGGGCTTAGTCCAAGGGGCTAAGTAATATGCCTAAAATTTAATAGGCCTAGAAACTAGTTCTCTGGATTCTAAGTCCTGTGGTTTCTCAGCTAGTCAACATCTAAACATATTTTCAATTAAGAGAGGCCCTTCCTAAAATATTAATGAAACTCACATATATGCATAATACCCTTGCTATTCTTTCATGGGAAAGCACTGCATTCTTGAGGTTTTGTTTTTCATGTTTGGTGTTATGCACATATTATTTTTAAAACTGTAAGGGGTGAGGGCTTCTCTGGTGGCACAGTGGTTGAAAGTCTGCCTGCCGATGCAGGGGACACGGGTTCGTGCCCCGGTCTGGGAGGATCCCACATGCCGCGGAGCGGCTGGGCCCGTGAGCCATGGCCGCTGAGCCTGCGCATCCGGAGCCTGTGCTCCGCAGTGGGAGAGGCCACAACAGTGAGAGGCCCGCGTACCGCAACAACAACAAAAAAAAGGGGTGAACTATGGAGGGCCTTTATGATGAAGTGATAGTTCAGTGCCAAGATTGTTTTGGTTGGTGGCTGGTTGATTTATTCTGAGGTCAAGAGAGTTGGATTGTCATTTTGGTCTTGACTTACTTTGGTTGCCTTAGATAAATTCTTTACTCTTCTTTCCGATTCTGAAGAGACCTTCCTCTATCAAAGGCATATCAAATACAATCTGTATTCATGAAATAGGATCCCGTGGGGTCTCAAGAGAAGTGATGTGGCATAAAAGAGTCTGATATTCTAACTAACTGAGCTACTGAGAACCTACTGAACACTTCATGTTTAGCACCACAACAGAAATAAGAACTCCATGTGGCAAATATACCCTTCTAAATGCTCACATCTTGGGAAGACAAAATAAAAACAAGGGACACAAAACACTAAGTTCTCAAAACTTTTTAAAAATAATGGCAGCAGTATAAGACTAGACAATGGAGAACAGAAACTATATGTGCTCATAAGAATAGAAATACTAGAACTTCCAAAAAGAATTTTAAATGCTGTTTCTTCTGATGATATCTGTAATACTCAGTCATTGTGGGGGGGGGAATACAGAAAAGCATAAAGATAAAAATAAAAGCCCTTGTAATCCCGTTACCCAGAAGTGAGGTAACTACTGTTAACATTATGGTGCAGTATACTTGTAGACTTTTTTCTATGCCTCTCTTTCCCACAATGGTTCTCACAATGTGGTCCCCAATTAAGAGCATCAGTATCTGGAAACTTGTTAGAAAAGCCAATTCTCAGGCCCCCAACCCAGACCTACTGAATAAGAAATTCTATGGGTGGGACCCAGCAACCTGTATTTTAACGAGACCTGTAGATGATTCTGATGTGTGACAAAGTTTGAGAACCTCTGACATACACTACACACATACACACACACACACACAAATGGGGTCATGACATACACATTGTTTAAAATTTTAAACCCATATTGGGCACCAAGCTTATATTTTGTAAATTAACTAAATATTGCATACTCTATTACATGCCTGAATGTCTTCTGTAAAAGTGAAAAATATCACAAAATGGTTCATATAACAAATGCAATTAAACATAGGAGTCAGCCAGACTAAAACACTGATGGCTGAATAATAAACAAGTCAGTTAGCAACGTGCGAACCTAGCAAAATCCACTTTTTAAAAATCCCTAAGTAGTTTCATAAGGTTTTTAGATCCTTTTTTAAGAAATAAGGAACATCTGTAATAGCTTCTCTATCCTGTCCATGAATCTATTTTGGGTTTACTTAGAAACCTTGCTTTTGTTTTCCAACATACCAGGGCCAGAAACCGTTCCCTGACCCACCAGTCTGCGCACACCGGCACTGTCACCCAAACATCCTTGTGCCGTAGACCACTACAGCACAAATTCCAGAAAAGCAATGCAAGCTCTGGAAGCCTATGTACAGGCCAGGGGTCTTGAGTGGGATAACGGGGTTGAAGCAAGGAGGAAGTCTGTGAGAACAGGAAGAGAAGAAAACTGGAGTAAGCAGCTCCAACATCCCACGAAGATCTTGCTTAGTTTCACCAAGTTATTTCTCGAGTCCTGGAACATATACATTTCGAAAATCTTTGCCAGCTCCAGGGAAACCACGATGGAGTAAAGCAGAGGAAAAGTCAAGCTTTTTATTTGCTCAAGGTTATCCAAAAACTTAACTGGAAAAAAAATCAGTTCATGGTAAGATAAAAATATCTGCAATATATCATTGTTACTTTATAAAAGAGATAAGCTCTGTGACCTTAGGCACATTGTTAAATCTCTCTGGGCCTCAGTTTCCTCTTCTATAAGAGTGATACGATTGGAGGAGGTGACCTTAAGAGTTGTCAACAAAGGAAACCCAAGACAGTGCGAGTATAAGATTTTTTGGCTTGCCCTCTCTCCCCTCAACAACAAAGAAAATACATTCCAAATACATTCTTCTTGTTAGAAACTTCACAAGTAGAGCTAGACAAGGTATCGCAGGCACAGGATGAAAGGTGTTGTGGAGAAACACTTAACCTGCAGACTGAAGCCAGAATGCCCAGGCCCGAGTGCCAGGTTCACCACTTACCAGCTGGGTGACTTGCCCAAATCACCCACCACTGAGCCTCGGTTCGCTCATTTAGAAAATGGGATTAACAGAGTTTTGTGAGGATTAAATGATTGTGCAAAGTGCATAAAACAATTTCTTATCTGTATGTTTTAGCTATTATTATGATCAATAATACTGTTAGTCATACTGGATGTTATTAAGAGGTAGAAGCTACGAAGTAGCTATGGTCTGGAAGTACCACTGAAATGTAACATGTGTGCCAGAAACCATAAAATATGTACCTAGATGACCTGGGGCCACCAAAAAGGCCGATGATGGATTGGGTCAGGTAAGTGAGCATGTTAGTCCTAAATCGCGGAGACTGCCTACCCTGTTGTTTACTACAGCAGTATCTTTCAAAGGGCAGCTTTTCAACCCACAGGTAGAGATCAAAGTAGCTCAGAGAAAAGACTCAAGGCTACAGGTCAGAAGAGAATCGAGTTCAAACCCCAGCACCTCCACTCCTGAGCTATGTGGCTTCCAACAAATTGCTTAAACAGATTTATGGCCCTCATCTCATAAAATGATATACTTTCATCCACCCTACAAGACTGTTATACACCTAGCACAGGAACAGCCATACAACAAGTGATCGATAAATGTTAGTAATAATGGTGCTGTCTTAAAAGGGGAGGAAATACCTCAAATAAAAGGTCCAGTGAAAGTGCAATGACTGTGAAGGAGGAAAAGTAGTGAATCAGATCATCCATCCTTTTTCCATTTTGATGTAGGAAGAGTGTAGGTAAGATCTGCAGGCACCAGGAGGGTGAAAGCACCCTACATTAGGCAGAGGTGACCCAAAGGAGGCAGAGAGGTACTGACCAGACCCAGGCAACCACAGAATTCACAGATTTGCTCAGAGGTCACCCTCCTCGAAAACAAAAACCATGCACCAAAATATTTTTTGTCTTTGAGTTACAAAAATAGCTGTTTCTTCTGTCTTAAATGTTTTGTTTTGCTTTAATTACAGACTTTGTTTCTTTAAAAATTAACCATGTCACCTGTATTAATAATAATAGCAATTTGTAGTATCAGAATCCATATGTTGGGGCCAAAATTAATGAAGCCATCACTTCTCATATCAAGGAACTAGGAAACATAAGACAGAACACAACTTCTCTCATGAATGTTTGCTCCATCCATAATTTGGTTGCTTTTCTTACCAGGAAGTGATGTGACATAAGAGTTTCATTCAAAAAAAAAAAAAAAAAAGTTTCATTCATGGAAAGCCATCTTATTTGATTCTGCAATAAAATCATTTTTCTAATGGCTGTTTTTCCTGCAGTAGACAAATGTCATACACAGTTCACAAGAGGAGGGCTCCTGAAAGCAACCTTCAGTAGCAATCCCTGGTAACACAAGCACAGTAAAAGGGCAGAAAACTAACAAGATTAGCCACAGGGAGAATTGCTTTAAAAGAATGACAGAAAGTTAAAAGGAATGGAACCATAGTAATTAGGCCCTTGCCCTGAAAATAAAACCAGGTTTATAATACATTTTATGTGAAAAAGATGAAAAGTTCTGGTTTTAACTCCAAGCAGCTACTTCCTGAAATTAATCACAGAAAAAAAAAAAAAAAAAAGAGGGGGATGGAAGAAATTTTATAGTCTTCTTCTTAAGAGAGTAATTCAATCAGGTTTTCCAACTCCATTTTTTACCTTTAGACATGTTATGTTATTAAAATGTCCTTTTAACTTGATGACATGGATAATAAATGGTATCCTTCCCCGGCTTAGGGGAGAGGGATGTTTAAAAAAAGCAGGGTCTGTTTTCTTGTGAATTAGAATAACTATTCTCCTACCGAGCATATTTTTAAGGAAATGACAATCGATGAGATCAGAAACTTCATGAATGGTAAAATCCCACTAATAGCCTATCTAAAGTTCTGCTCCAAGTTCCAAAAGCATCTTCAGAGTTTTTTACGTTCTTATATACTGAACACAGCAGGCTGAACTGTGATACGTCAAACAGAAAGAGATTCTATGAATCTCAGAAAGCAGCATAAGCTAATCTATAAACTACTGAGAGCCATGAAAACGAGCATTAATTACCAACTCTCAGAGCAGTGTATTTGCACTGGTCCATTAAAAAGTGAGTTAAAGGCAATTTACAACTCTACAGTGGAGACTATTAATCACTATTGAAATTTTTATACCTAATCTTGAATCTACCCTTTTTCAGTTCCTATTAAATTTAGAAAATGAAGCAAATATCAAACAACTTGGATGACTTCACACTAGTTTTACTGTTAAAAAACAATAATAAACGCTTCAAATAGAGAACATTATTATTGGATTTTTTTGACCATGTACCATTTCCTCACCCCTCTCCCACTCCGGGTCTCATCAAGTAATCTAATCACAAAAGCACATTAAACAACATTTTTTTAAAAATTAATGCCATTTATTTTTTAAACTTTTATTGAAATACTGTTTATTTACAATGTGTTAGTTTCAGGTGTACAGCAAAGTGATTCGGTTATATATATGTATGTATATCTCTATTCTTTTTTAGATTCTTTTCTATTATAGGTTATTATAAGATACTGAGTATAGTTCCCCATGCTATACAGTAGGTCCTTGTTGGTAATGCCGTTTAAATAGGCAGAATAAAAGAAATAAAAAGTTTGAACCCAGTAAAATATATACTCAGCCTAAAGTCTCCAGGATTCTTGGAATAAAGAAAACAATGAAATGAATGGGAGCTAAAAAGGAGTAGAAACCAGAATGATCAAGCTGGCAACCTAGACTTTTAATTATTGATTTTATTGATTTCCTGCATGGGGAAAAATACCATGTACAGTTCCAAAAGGAACAAAGTTAGTAAATCATGTTTCTAAGTATTGGTAAAATACAAACCCCCAACACAGAAGCAACGGTCCAACTTTCCTTAATCCATTTTTACCTTAAACACAAAGCATTAGAAATGCCCTTCGTCCAATGGGAGATTTCAGGCAGTTCAACCTGCCTGCCGAGCTCCTGACTAAAAACCTGGTACAGCTGCTTTATAACCACATTTATCTCAGTCAACGCATGGAGTGCCTTTCGGATCTCTCTTTCAGTTTGACTTTTATCTTATTACCATGCAATGTAACTATGGAAACATAGGACTTAGAGTCATACTTTCTCTTATAAACAAAAAGAGCTGCTTTTTATAACTGAGTTCCATGTAAATTATGCCATTTAGGGTCAATTTTATTTTATTTTTTAAAGAATGGAGGAAACAAGCATATAAGTGGAAAAGAATAAAAAAAGGGAAAAATTTTTTTATAAAATCCAGGACAGATTTTCATTGTAATTACAAAGGAGGCTATATTTTGGTCATGACTGCCTAATGGCCAAAGGGTGCTGGCCTCCTTCAAATCCTTAGGTGACCCTGGTGGGGTCAGAGCAGAGCCCAGGCTTTGGCTCTCACTCCCTGGCAGGTGGTCATGGGAGAAACATCGGCCAGCTGCTTACTAGAGAAAAAGGAGGCTGAACACCGCCCCATTCCTAATTTAGGAACCCTGAACTCTTCCCATGCTACATGCTTCCGCAGCCAGAAAGTCAAATGAGATATTCTGGCAATATTCTAATATCATAAACACAGACTCCCCAGTAATGTCATAATAGAAAGACAACACCTAAAAATAATACTCTTGTGCTAACTGCATGTCATAAATACGGCCAATGTCCAATGTAGAATGTGACTCAATTTTTTTAAAGCAATATACAAACATAAATATTTCCATCTCCCAGGGATTAGAACCCCTCACCTTGCAACCAGGTAGATCCTGTATTCGCTTAGCAGCTGCAACACCTGAAGCAAATTTCTTTACACCTCGAACTACAGGTTTCTTACCACTCTAAGGGCAACAGCAACTTCATTTGTTGGCCCAAAATGAATACTCAATAAAAGAAAGTTTAATTTTGGCTATTCTTGTCATTTTCCTAATTTACCTGGGCAAGATGAAAGGGCATGAAAAGACCAACACGTTAACAGTGCTTCTCCTTCATGGAGGTGGGATTGCAGATTCTTGTTTGTGCTTTTCCACAGTTCTCAAATTTTCTACAATGAGCATTTTAACACCTTAGTAATCTTTCCTTTTAAGTTAGTCACTCTCCTGAATAAATGTCACAAGCAGATGCTGAAGAAACATTTATTCTCTTTAGGGGAAAAAAAAAAGATTCTTGCTAACCTCCTCCTGTCTTTCGCAGACATTTCCTGCTAAGGACAGCCGGTTTGAGACCCAAGGCAGTAGGAAGCAGAAAAACCCCGAGTCACCAGGGGCTCAATGAGGGCAATTCAGTACCCCTGACCCCTGGCTCAGCTGCAACTCTGCTGGGGGGATTGGGTGCAGGGAAACCTGGGCATACAATCCTGCTGGAAGCTGGGTCCTCAGGGCGCCCGACCTCGTATCTTTCTGTCCTCATCAAGTGATCAGAAGCTCAGAAGCTCTGGGGATGGGCCGTGCAGAATATTTTTTTACAAAGCACCCAAGTGATTTTAACATGTAGCCAGGTATGGAGAATTACTACCCTAGCAGGTCCATGAACCTCCAAGTACCAAGCCCCAAAAGGAGAAGACATTTCAATTCTCTCAAAATTCAGGACTCTCACCCTAATCTATAGAAGAGGGGAAGGGGGAGAGATGGAAGACTACCCTTGACAGTTTTATAAGACTATCTTGTAAACAAAAATGTTTATCTTCTTAGATTTATACAGGTAATATAACAAAAAACTGGCTCATTTCAAAATTCAAAAGTTGGTTTCTACTACATCGATTGGTATAAATGAGGCTTTTAAAAAGATAAATTACTCATTTCCAAACCGATTCTTTTTTTTTTTTAATATATATATATATTTATTTATTTATCTATCCTTGGCTGCGTTGGGTCTTCGTTGCTGCACACAGGCTTTCTCTAGCTGTGGTGAGCGGGGGCTACTCTTCGTTGCGGTGCACAGGCTTCTCACTGTGGTGGCTTCTCCCATTGCGGAGCACGGGCTCCAGGCATGCGGGCTTCAGGAATTGTGGCGCGCAGGCTTCAGGAATTGTGGCGCACGGGCTTGGTTGCTCCCCGGCATGTGGGATCTTCCCAGACCAGGGCTCGAACCCGGCTCCCCTGCATTGGCAGACAGATTCCTAACCACTACGCCACCAGGGAAGCCCCAACCCGATTCTTGAGTTAAGACAGAATCTGCTGCTTTACTTGGCTTTAAAGAGATCTTAAAACCACAACGACTCTTATTTTTTAAACCTCACCACCTTTCATCTTAGTGCACTGACTGTGCAGAGGTTGTTTTTAAAATGAAAACAGAAATTTCCTTCAGTGAGAGTAACACAGAAGACCCTACACAACCAACTCAAATGAATATGAATAACTAATCTCAACTTCTTATCACATATGTAAAAGTCCATGTTGAATTGACACTATTAGAACAGTTCATCAGCCAGCGGAGGAGAGAGGGCTGGGCTACCTCTTCATTGCCTGTCTAGGAAAAAAAACACCGTTTGCCCTTTACTCTCATACTCACAGCACTTCTGACACCAGATCTGTGAGTTTCCCCACCAAGCAATTCTGACACCATCTACCTGGAGTGAGCATCAGACCCCGTCGTTAAGGGCTCAGTCCCACAAGGCTGCCCCCCACCACCTCAGATGCCAGCTGCAAGTCCAGGTTATCACCTGTGCTTCTAAACAACCATCTACACACCAGAGGTTCCCAACCCTCCTCCTCAGGTTCAGTCATTTGCCAGAAAAGCTCACAGAACTCAGGGAAACACTTACACGTACCAGTTTATTACGTAATAGAAGGTATGATAAAAGATATGGATGGGGGCTTCCCTGGTGGCGCAGTGGTTGAGAGTCCGCCTGCCAAAGCAGGAGACACGGGTTCGTGCCCCGGTCCGGGAAGATCCCACACGCCGCGGAGCGGCTGGGCCCGTGGGCCATGGCCGCTAAGCCTGCGCGTCCGGAGCCTGTGCTCCACAGCGGGAGAGGCCACAACGGTAAGAGGCCCGCATACCGCAAAAAAAAAAAAAAAAAGATACGGATGAACAGCCAGATGAAGAGGTACATAGGGAGAGGTCCACAAAGGTCCCAAGTGCGGGAGCTTCTGTCCCCGTGGAGTTGGGATGCACCACCCTCCTGGCACAGGGATGTTTGCTCACCAACCTGGGAGCCCTTTGAACCCCACACTTCTGGCTTTTTTATGGCGGCTCCATCACATAGGCATGATCGATTATTAACTGCATTTCCAATCACCATTCAGGAGAAGAGGGAAAGGGGCTGAAGGTTCCAAATTTCTATTTATGGTTTGGTCTTTCTCGTGAACAGTCCCCAACCAGGGGCCCACCAAGAATCACCTCATTACAACAAAAGATGTCCCCATCACCTAGAAAATTCCAAGGGATTCAGGATCTCTGCATCAGGAACTTGGGCAAAGGCCAATATATTTACATATTTCTTTTTTTTTTTACTAAATTTATTTATTTTATTTTTGGCTGGGTTAGGTCTTCGTTGCTGCGCGCAGGCTTTCTCTAGTTGCGGCGAATGGGGGCTACTCTTCATTGCGGTGTGTGGGTTTCTCATTGAGGTGGCTTCTCTTGTTGCGGAGCACGGGCTCTAGGTGCACGGGCTCAGTAATTGTGGCTCGCAGGCTCAGTAGTTGTGGCTCATGTGCTCTAAAGCACAGGCTCAGTAGTTGTTGCGCACACGGGTTTAGCTGTTATGCGGCATGTGGGATCTTCCCGGACCAGGGCTCGAACCCATGTCCCCTGCATTGGCAGGCGAATTCTTATTCTTTCTTATTTCACATTGCCCTAAACTTTCAGTAAGGCAGTGAGATGTCCCCCTACCCCACCCACTCCCCAAACACGAGCCTCACATCTTTGACAGGCTTAAGTGTATGCACTGTTCTACACCTCACAGTCCCAAGCTATGTTGTAAGAAGAAAAGGCAAATAAAAATTAAAAAAAAAAGTTGAAGGTATGATGTGCCAGGCCTGGTGCCAAGTATTTCACACATATTGTTTCATCCGTGCACAGTGATCCCAAGTATTTCATACATATTGTTTCATCCGTGCACAGTGATCCCAAGTATTTCATACATACTGTTTCATCTGTGCACAGTGATCCCATGATGTCACTACTATTACCCTAGTTCATAGGTGAGGCTCCTGAAAATTAACAAACCTCCTAAAATTCAGCAAGGCAACAATCTCAATTGTATTCACAAGTGAAATTAATGAGCAATACTAACGTATTATTTTAAAAAACATATCATTCATTTTGACGCACACAGTAGGATTTCTATGAAGCAGATTCATGTGTTACATTTCAATGTGTTCTCATTCCCTCGGGGGAAAAAAACAAATAGCGACAACTAGAAAATTTGTTAGGGGAAAAGAATAAGGAGTCTGGATTTTGCACTGGCCACCAACAATCCAAAGTCGAGAACAGCAATTAGAAGTCTCTGGTAATTCCAAGAGTTGTTATTCCTGGCTGGCCCTAAATCCTAGTGAAAGCACACTCAGTATGGATTACCCTCCGAGGTAGCAGTGACCTCTGACTGCCTTACTCCATCATCCTGGTAGATGTTTCTTGCGGCTGCTGAGCATAGCTTGCAAGAGCTTACTCCATAGCCCTGATGACGCAGTATGTCTAACTGTGTTGTTTGGAAAAGTGACAAAAGGTCTCTTCATGTAGTTACGGGAAGCAATGGTGCCTTTAAGTGGAGAACTGGGGTGATTTATTCAGGCTTTTGATAAGTGAAATTAGAAAATTCTAGAGATGGACTCAGCACCTCAAGCATTGATATTTCTTTGACTATTAGTTGTACAATGTAAGAATGGATGAGAGCCTATCTGCTTTTAAACGATGGCAATCCAATTGACACACCTACTATGTGTCAGGAAGCAGGGTGCCTGACACATAGTAGGTGCTCAACAAAGACCTGTTGAAGGAAGGAATGGGGGGAAGGAAGGGGGGAAGGAAGGAAGGATAATAAAACAAGCATACAAAAAAATGGTAAAATAACATGAGATGTGATCAATGCAATAAGAAAGGGATGAAGTGATCCTGAAGTTTGGAGGGTGGATACATTGCTCCCAGCAGAAGAAATCATGAAGGTCTTCAGGAAGATGGAATATATACCCTGGCCCTGAAAGATGAGGGAATGTGTAAGTCTACCATTTCACCTAACGAAGAACAGGGCTTATTCTATTACGGCAGCCTTGAAACACACACTTATGACTTGATCTAAAATAAATTCCATTCAAAGAATAAAGAAGCACTAACTGAAATATCTTTCCCTCGAAATCTGGCAACTAAGTCTCACCGAAATGTCAGATACTAGTATCTTAGTTTTCTGAGCTAAACTGGATTCAATATGGTACTTAAAAAAAAAAAATCTCTGGGCTTCCCTGGTGGTGCAGTGGTTGAGAGTCCGCCTGCCAAAGCAGGGGACACGGGTTCGTGCCCCGGTCCGGGAAGATCCCACATGCCGCGGAGCGGCTGGGCCCGTGAGCCATGGCCGTTGAGCCTGCGCGTCCGGAGCCTGGGCTCCGCAACGGGAGAGGCCACAACAGTGAGAGGCCCACATACTAAAAAAAAAAAAATCTCTTTCCTCCATCTCCTTGCCATGTGTAGGTCTTCCTTGAACCATTATGTTGGAACTGAAAGTCTTTAGAACCTAACTCCTGTAGAGGCTACATCTTTAACCAGCAAAGGCAGTGTTTTAATATGTAGGATGTACTCAGTTAATTTTTATTTACTCATTCTGTAAAACCAGTTCAATTTAGTCAACCAATCACGTGAAATTTTATAGTTGTGCATGTCAAAAACCCCACAATGATAAAGACAAGAGTCATTTAACTCTAATACATACTCAATTGCTATGCACGCAACTTGGCACAAATTCCTTCTTCTTTAAGACCTCCATTATTTGTTCCAATAGAATAAAAATTCAAAGAGAAACAAATTTAAATCTTGGAAAAACTCAAAGGTGCTCTAGGATGCTTACCCCTCCCCATGCATCTGTTACGTATTAACACTAAAACAACAGAAGACATCTATAAACAACATTTCCTGCAAGGAAGACATAAGACATTCTGGTGCATATCTTAGTAACAGATGTTTTAGTACATCTGAAATCCAATATTCAGCAAAGCAGCAATGATATACTTCATCATAACATAACAAAGAGATATAAGTTATACTTGATTTGTTGTTATTTATAATAGCTCCTCAAGGCCATTCTAGCAGAAGCCTATCATTCAACTCTTTTGCTATCAGGGTCTGAGAGTCTAACCATTTGAAATGGAAATGAGTCTCATACAGACTGTACTGGAATGTTACATACATACATGTTATGTAACAATCATGTTACATACATGATTCTCAGAATCAGAACACTAGCGATGATGGAGTTCAATCTCATTTCACATGTATGTAATTTGCTCAGGTCAGCACAGCTAGTCAGTGGCAGACAGGACCAGAGCCCAGGTTTCTGGATTGCCAGTTGTAACAAATACATGTGCCCAACAACTGTTGCCTTCAGAGCTTTTCTGGTGAGGATACAACGATTTCTGTAAAACAAAGAAATCCTGACCAAAACACCGAGCGTGAGTTTCTTCATGGTAGGCAACAGAAAAATGGATGGTTCATGCACACTTTTTCTCCACCAAGCTTTTAAATATTTTGTTGTCATTTTGTATTTGTTTCAAAGAGGGGTTTAAAAGTTTGGGTGAATTATTTGATAGGTTGGTATGACATTTGTATTCATGGTAGGAATTGCTCTTCATAAAATAATTGTGACATTTATTACTTCTGTAGTAGGCATTTTACTAGACTAAGTAATTGCTGTTTGATGTGGTTATGATAGTGGTAGTGGTGACTGGTAGTAATAATTAATAAGAATAATGATAACAACAAAAGTTGCTGGGTTCTGAACTCACTGTGCCCAGCACTGTTCTAAAAGCCCTACATACATTTACTCCTTTAATCTTTCCACACTAAGGTCTTATTTTCTTTTATAAACGAGGAAATGGAAGGAAAAAGAAGGTTATGCAGCTGGTAACAAGCCAGAGAATCCTCCAGAATTCTGCGGAGACCAACTGGATATAACAATGGAACGGAAACAGACGAAACACATTGTAGGACATTCTTTTATTAAAAAAATTCCATTAAAGTCCTGTTGTTATCACCATCCAAAGCAGTGCTTCTTAAACTTGAATATGCCTACAGCTTACCTGTGAATCTTATTAAAATACAGGTTTTGATTCACTAAACCTGGGGTTGGCGGCTGAGATTCTACATTTCTAACAACCATCACACTGAGTAATGAGAGATGAGGGCACAGAAATTATTTGATATGAAGAAAGCATTACTGTTTAGCAGATTTTACACATGGGAGGAAAATACTGTTAGTGAACCTAAGATTCAAACCTAACTAGGGGTCAAAATTCAATCATATACTGCGTATACTTTTTCCTTCCAATGACTGTTTCCCTTCTTTCAAGATGCACCAGCAGAATTCAGCGAGAACTCCCATTTCTCCTTACCAGACAAAGCTGACATGTTTTCAGAAGCAGCTCTCACAGGAGGGACATATGTAAAATGCAGCTGAAGGCGGGACTTGTAGTAATGGCTGTGTAATTAACCTGATGTAAAACAGGATTATTTACATTTCGAGTCCTACAAGTTTTTTTCCCCCAGAACAAGAATTCCTGTAGTTAGCAGTTTTTATGACGAACTTTTAATTGGTTAGCATTAACATATGTGATTCTAAATCATCAAAGAAGGTTTAATTGGTCTTTGAAGGATGGAATCCATTCTGCTACCCAAATATATTACTCTCCTAAAACCCATTAAGAAGCTGTTTTGCTCTCACCTGGATTTCAAATTAGCCTGGTTCCATGAACTCTGGTCTAATTATGTTTAAAAAAAAGAAAGAAGTCAAGGACATTCAAATCTCAAATAAAAGATCTTGACCTTCTGGGAAAACTCTAATTAACCAAAAGCATCTTAGTTGTTGTTATGGGCTTGTGTCTCCCCCAAACTCTTATGTTGAAGTCCTAACCCCCAGTGCCTCAGAACATGTGTAGATTTGGAGGTGGGGTCTTTAAGTTAAAATGAGGTCATTACAGTGGGCCCTAATCCAATATGACTGATGTCCTTATAAGAAAAGGAGATTAGGACACAGACGCACACAGAGGGATGACCATGTGAAGACAAAGGGAGAGGACAGCCGTCTACAAGCCAAGGAGAGATGCTTCAGAGGAAACCAACCCTACCCACACCTTAATTTCAGACTTCTGGCCTCCAGCACTGTAAGAAAAGCAAGTTCTGTTATTTAAGCCACCCAGTCTATGGCACTTTATTACAGTAGCCCTAGCAAACTAATACATTTGTTTTTTGCCTTGATTCTCAATTCAGAGTGAAATACAGCAGAAACTCACTATACTCCCTATGTGTATGATTCAGGAAAATATGGGTTGTATATGCTATTCACTAGGAACATTATTATTGGAAACACTGGGGCACAGGGAGCCGATGGTGAGAATTAGAAGGCCTTGCCATAGATACCAAATTACTAGTTCTCTTCTCAAAGATCCAAGGTACTCTATATCAATATACACATTTCTGTTCACTGATATTTAGACTATGCCACCAGCAGAACAATCTAGATTTAAATTTTGGTGCAGAACAATCTAGATTTAAATTTTGGTGCTGTCATTTAATTAGCTATGTAACCTTCAAATTTGGGCCCCACCCATCTCTAAAACGGGTACCTGCTTCGTAAAGTTATGATAAGGATCAAACGACACAATATGTTTCAGAACAAATTCTGGCTGACCAGCTCTTCCAGTACATACTGGATGCCTATCAGCCCTGGTTACTAGATTTATCAAAGACAGTCAAAGCTCTCCTCTCGTATGGACTCGCTTCAGCAGCTGGACAGTAAGTTGAAAAAACAGATTAAAGCAGAGAATCATAAAAACTGATACGAGTACCTCTAAACACTTTTATGTTAATTTATATCATATGTTCATTCATTCACCAATCTTTAGATGTGAGGCAAAGGACATTTCTTTGAAAATGGTCTGCTGAATGGAGTTCTGGTTGTTTTTTCTACATAAACTACACCATTACCCGTTATCAATTTTTGGTTTCTGTTTCTTTAAAGACAATCAAGAACTAAAAGATCTTTGAAACACAATCTGAGTGCAGAAGCCTCCTATATTTTTATAATCCCTCTTCCTTCCTGTACTTAGATCAACTGCAATATTTTTTAGCACAGTGGTTCTCAAACGTTAGCATGCTTCAGAATCACCAGGAGGGTTTGGTATCTGGTGGGGCCCAAGAATCTGCATTTTTAACAGTTCCCAGAAGATGTTGATGCTGCTGATCTGGGAACCAAACTTTAAGATCTCACCTTCACTGATTCTATATTTCATAGAAGTTCATCTTTTTGCATTCATATTTCATTGACTTACATAATATTTAATTAAATTCCGTAACTTAAGGTCAAATACTATTAATGCTTGGTACCTTACAACTCCATTGGGAGGGATGGAAATGCCTGGGGATCCAACTGGAATGTCCATGAACATTCCACCCAGCACGGACATCAGTTGATTTGTGAGCACCAGTTAACTGGTTAAATGGAGATCACTTAAGAAAACTTCAACTCCATTAGGGTGATGCTTATCACTTTCCTGCATCCACCCTCAACACATAAGAGGAAAGAATCACGAGCTAGAAATATGCTTTTCTCATCATCACATACTTATTAAAGACTTTTCTCACTACTCAGCATCTCAAGCTATAATTATATTACTATACAGTTTTAGTCGGCAGATATAAAAATTCCCTGTTGAGACTTCATAGGTGAGCCTTACTGTCTTCATCGCTGTCATCTTCTGAGAAATCACATGGCAACCTGTGATTCAAGATTTTTGTGACTTTCACTTTCTTTTAAAACCTCACCCTGTCTTCTCAGAGTTTCAATTAATCCATATACACTACAGTCTTTCAGATGCAGACCCAGGAGAGTAGAACTTACTTGTGCCTCTCTGGGTGCCGTGTGCCCCAAATCTATTTCATTCAATTAAGTGACAAACTTCTATGCTAGAACACAGATTACCACTGCCCCTACAACCTTTGGCTCTCCAGCTGCACTGGTAAACCAAGAAGAGATTAACCAATTGTGACAGCCTGTCAAGATCCCATGAAAGAGATTCATTTCCAGTTGCACACATGTGAACCAGAGGCCAAGGGCAAAGAAGCCACTGGCCCTGGAATCACTCCTCCCAAACAAGACTCCCCTGTTCAAACCGCAAGGCACTAGACAGTAGCAGAACCTTAGAGTTGTTAAAAAATACACTAGAAATTCCAGCTTAATTTCTCTTCCAAAATCTAAGGAAAACCTGTCTAATTTATTCATAAAATATTTATCCCATGATTTTTTTTGCATCTGGCTTGTTTTATGCTTCTCTCTTATCTTGATCAAAAGAAATGAAAGATATGAGGATCAGAAGAAAAAAAAACCTGCAACAGTACATTATTAGCAAACAATATGACCAACTATAAAGAAAGCCCAAAACAATCTGCAAAGAGATATTAGAATTAATGAGAATTTAGCAAGGTTACTGCCTATAAAAATCTGTGTATACTAAAGTCAATAGCAGTTCTCAGCTACAACAAAATGACTCAGAAAATGCAACTTAAAATGACAACTTGTGGTACATTCACACAACTGAATACTACACATCGATGACAATGAACAATCTACAACTAGATGATCACAAAAATAACACTGAGCAAAAGAAGCCAGTTAGAGAAGAACACAGACTCTCTGATTCATTTACATGACAAGTGTATAAACAGGCCAAACTGACCCATGCTTTTGGGAGTCAGGACAGTGGCAGCCCTTGGGGGGATGTCAGTAACTGGGAAGGAAGATGAGAATGGCTGCTAGGGAACTGCTAATGTTCTGGTTTTTGATCTGGATGCTGGTGTTTAGCTTTAGAATTCAGCAAGCTGTTCATTTATACATATAGAAAAGTGCACATATCATATTATATACTGCAATAAAAAGTTTTTTAAAAGATACCCACTTACACAAAAAAATTTTTAAGTACCTAGGTGCAAATCTTACAAAAGCTGTGTAAGAAATTTATGAAGACTTTTTAAATTTAAAATTTCTATTGTTAAAGAAGAAACAGAGATATACCATATTCTCGGATTAGAAAATTCAGTACTGTAAACATGTCAGTTCTTTCCACATTGAGCTATACACCTCAGGTGATCACAACATAATTTCTTTTTGTATATTTTAGAAATTAAACCCTTGTTGGTTGCATCATTTGCAAGTATTTTCTCCCAGTCCATAGGTTGTCTTTTCACTTTGTTTATGGCTTCCTTTGCTATGCAAAAGCTTATAGTTTGATTAGGTCCTATTTATTTATTTTTGCTTTTATTTCCAAGGCCTTGGGAGATTGACCTAACAACATAGTTTCTTAATGGAAATCTATAAGAAGGACCAAGCTACCCTGAAGCAGAGCAAAGAGAGGAAGCTGGACCTATGGTTATCAGTAATACAGAGGACAGAGTACTCAGGGAAAGACACACAGAGCTCTGAAACAGAATCAAGAGCTCAGAAGGTGATCCTTGGTTATCTGGAAACCTGATATGACAGAACTAGTATCACAGATGAGTGGGAAAAGCTGGGCTAGTCAATAAACAGAGCTGGGGCAATAGGTTATCTATATAGAGGGAAAATTAATCCCTACCTCATACCATGTTTTTAAAAATCGATTTCAAGCATTTAAATCAAAGATTTAAATGTGAAATGTAAAACTTTAAAATTTACAGAAGAAAATACAAAAGAGTATTTTACGGCCCTCAGGTGGACATTTTAAAACAAGACATAAAATATTAACCTTAAATAAAAATAAAGAATAGATTTGAGTATTTTTAAAATTAGAACTTCTGATAATCAAAAGCAATTAAAACCAAGTGAAAAGAGAAACCACAGCTGGTGAAAAGATATTTGTATATGACAAAAGAGTAATATGCACAGTCTGAAAATAACTCCTAGGGCTCAATTAGAAAAAGGCAAAAAATAAGCCAAGTGGGCACAAAATGAGCAAGCACTTTAAAAAGAAAGCAAATCAATAGCCAATAAATATATGAAAAGATGTTCATCTTATTAGTTATGTAGGAAATGCAAATTAAAATCACAATTGAGATAGTATTTCACATGCTCCAAATTGATAAAAACTTTAAAGTTGGATAATATTAAGTACTATCATTAGCACAAGTGGCATCATTATCCTATACTACTGATGGTGATGTAATCCCTTTGGAAAACAATTTTATACATATGTGGTAAAGTTTAACATGCACACATCCAGCAATAATGCGCATAACAGCATTGTTCGTAAAAGCCCAAACCCGGAAACTACCCAAATGGCCATTGACAACAAAAGGATAAACTGTAGTATATTCACACAATAGAATACTGCACAACAGCAAAAGTGAATAAACTGCAGTTACATGCATCAACATGGACTAATATATCTCCAAAAAAAAGTTGATCGTGGAGATGACTGCACAATGATATACATTTACCAACGCTCACCAAACTGTATGCTACATGGGTAAATTTTACTACATGCAAATTATGCCTCAATAAAGCTCTCCCCCATAAAAGTTGAGCAAATGAAGTGGAGGAAAAATTGCAAAGAGAATCAATCCATTTACAAAAAGATCAACACCAGGCAAACACAGAAGTAAATGTAGTTAATAAAGAAAATTGAGAGAAAGAAGTACACAAACGTCTGAAGAGTAATTTCCTTTCAGGGGCAATGGAAATGAAGGGAGTCAGGAAAGTCATACAAGGGGCTTCAAAAGTACAAACTGGGGCTTCCCTGGTGGCGCAGCGGTTGAAAGACCGCCTGCCGATGCGGGGGACATGGGTTCGTGCCCCGGTCCGGGAGGATCCCACACGCCGCAGAGCGGCTGGGCCCGTGAGCCATGGCCGCTGAGCCTGCGCATCCGGAGCCTGTGCTCCGCAACGGGAGAGGCCGCAACAGTGAGAAGCCCGCGTACCGCAAAAAAAAAAAAAAAAAAAGTACAAACTGGGTAGTGACACAGCGTACTTCAATTTTTTCTTAACTGTTAAAACCAAACATATAAATGATATACTCCTTTGTTACATATGCAATGTTTCAAAAATTTTTTTAAATAAAGGAAATGTAAATAGTTCTGTTTTAGAGAGCTCAACTGAAAAAGAACAAATTTATCTTAGCAAAACGTGATAACAAATAATAATTAAGGCTACCTACTTTATTTTGTTTCCAGGTTCCTCCTTAACTTCAAAATTTCAAAATTTGATTAAATTTTCTAATTTGGGTTATCCTCTTAGAAAATACACCCTTAAATATTAAGGGCTAAAGGGCTATGATATATGCAAACTACTCTCAAAGAGCTCAAAAAATAATTTTTATTTTTGGTCGCACCACACGGCTTGCAGGACCTTAGTTCCCTGACAAGCGATTGAACCCCGCCCACAGCAGTGAAAGCGCCGAGTCCTAACCACTGGACCACCAGGGAATTCCCCCAAGATAAAATTTATATACATATTTATAAAAATATGTGTTATATATAGAGGTATGATTAAGCAAATGCAGCAAAGGCTTAAAAAGTGGAAGCTTGCTATTCTTGCAACTTGATATTTTTTCAAAATTTAAAAAAAATTTTTAACTGTTGCCCAAGGAGAGACTAAAAAGTCAGCATAAGAAACATCACTGGATACTGAGAACACCCTTTTTATGCCTCTATCCTACTCTAGTCACGTTGGATTGTAATGAATCACAGAACTGCATTACCTGCTCCCTCCCACTGGTCTCAGATGAAGAGGTTCTGGAATAACCAGACTGAAGCATCCGATAGTACACTATTAAAGGGTCCTGGCCTAAAACTGTCATCCAGTAGCAAAGTGGTTTCTTATGACACCGCAAGTGCTGGCACTTGGCGAGAGGACACTGTAGATTCACAAATTTCTGTTTAAAAAGAGTACTGCTTTCTTTGGGGACTAAGAAATACAAAAAGACAAATGTCTCCCAACTTCTGAAAACAGTGACAGAAATCAATTCACCCTCTCAAGCACTGTGGATTTTCTTTTTTCTTAAAATAAATTCATTTATTTATTTATTTTTGGCGCTTTGGGTCTTCATTGCTGTGTGCGGGCTTTCTCTAGTTGCGGCGAGTGGGGGCAACTCTTCGTTGCGGTGCACGGGCTTCTCATTGCGGTGGCTTCTCCTGTTGCGGAGCACGGACTCTAGACACGTGGGCTTCAGTAGTTGTGGCTCGTGGGCTCAGCTGCTCCACGGCCTGTAGGATCTTCCCCGCCCAGGGCTCGAATCCATGTCCCCTGCATTGGCAGGTGGATTCTTAACCACTGCGCCACCAGGAAAGTCCAAGCACTGTTGGATTTTCTAAAGTACAATAAGCTATGCTGCATAAACACTGAAGGGAAATGCTTTTGTTCCCAAACGACACATATTCAATCACATGTCCTCTTTCACCGTACAGAAGGGCTGTGCAGGAGAGAATATAAGCTCTTTGAAAGCAAAATCCATACTACCTTTCAACTAACGATAAACAGCTTCTTGCTTTACAATATTATATTCAATATGAATACACAAGTCAAATGTACAATATACAACATGACTTAAGGAAAAATAAGACCAGATGAGATGGGGGTGTATGACATCTCAACAGAGGTGCTGAAACTCGCCTACCACCATACATCATAGTTCATTAGAAATTTACATTAACCTCCTCTGGGTCAAAAAGGCACTTTGCATAGATAAATTTATCATGCCCTGGTTTGCTGTTAAGTATAAATCTTTTAGGGAAAAATCACCAGAGTGTGCCATAGCTCATTGATAAGGCAATTACTAGTGAGACAAAGCATGTGACCAACGGCTTTTGGAAAAAGTCCTGCTTAATATTTATGATAGTAACCACAAAGGTATTCCTGCTATGAGTTAAAGCCAGCCACAACATTTTAATTCTGGCTACTGAGTGATTAGAGAAATAACAGGCAGCTGCTGTTATATTTCAGCACTTTTGTATAAACAACAATGTGACCAAGGTCTGGAGACCTTGGCTGTCTAAATGTATTCTGTTGTTAGTGCAGTTGGGATAGGAAACCAGTTAGGATAGGAAAAGAAAAACATGCTTTTAAACACAATCATAAAATATACCTGACAACAGTGTTCTTAATTTTCTAGAGCTGTGGAAATCTTTGAAATTTTGATGAAAGATATGAACTCTCAGCCTTGGAAATTGCACGTGCCTCCATAAACACACCATTTTACATCTAACTGGAGGGGATTCACTGACCCCAGTTTAAAATACCCTGCACAGCACAGATTGTCATAATACTGCGATGAAGGAAGGAAGGAAGGAAGGAAGGGAGGGAGGGAGGGAGGGAGGCAGGAAGGAAGGGAGGGAGGGAGGAAAGGAGGGAGGGAGGGAGGAAAGGAGGGAGGGAGGGAGGAAAGGAGGGAGGGAAGGAGGAAAGGAGGGAGGGAGGGAGGAAAAAGAGTGCCAACTCAGGCTTGGATGCCTAAAGAATGACAAACTAAGAGGCCAAAACTAAACACCGTTAAGAAATGACAAATACAGTACTGGTGGACTTTAAAAGTAATCATTATAATGGTTTTATAATGATTCACATTAGCCAAATAAAATTCACTGATTAGCCAAAATGATACACTTCTACAAAATGCAGTCACAAACTAATTTTAGCTAGCTCCCTTCTTCCTAAACAAAGACTTGCACTAAGACAATTATTAATTACAACCAGTTTATTGGGCACTCACAATGCAAGAGCCTGTTGAAAACAAAAACTACTGACCCAAATAGTTTTCCTAGGATATAGTATGTAGCATACTGCTCTAATTGTTTAACTTAATCCTTGTTCTTTTGTAAATCCTTGTTCAAATGTAAATTACATCTGGCAGAGCCTCAGAGTGTGGGGCATCTGATCTTTTCTGTTGATCTCTGTAAATACAAAATTACAAATCTCTGCTTCCTAATGTACAAGGAAAAGAAGGGCTGTGAGCAAGCTGATTCAATTCTAACAAACCAGAGGGGATATGAACAAATCTGAGTGCAAACCTAACTTCTGATTAAAGAAACAGAAGATTAAAAATATAATTACTCAAATACATGTGATGTTATAAAGTAATTTATTAATGGATTACCAAATAAAGCACTGTAATTATGGATTTCACTGGTCAAATTTACCTTCTTACATTCTTTAGGACCAACAGATAGTAGAACATATGCACGCAAACACACATCCCTTTCTTATACCCTATTTTCTGGATGAGAAAAATTCCCATGGAATTTTAACAAAAGCATTATTAATTCAACAGTTGAGCATTTGCAAAATCACAAGCAATAGCTATCTCTCCATCTTAGAAATTCATCTTTATTCCTCTAATAATCCTCAAGTACACTTTTAATTGTACCTAACCAAATCCAAATGAAACATTAAAAAAATACTTAGATTATAAATATCCCTTAACCATCCACCTAGAAAAACTTCTACCTACTGAAGGACTTTAAAGTTTTTAATTTTAAATATCTTAAAAGAATACTATTGGCTGTGAATAACTAAATATGTGGGTTATCACTAACCCACACTAAAGGAGCTCCACACTGCCAGAATCTACTTTCCATGTCTGCTCTGATGCAATTCTCCATATACTTCATTTTTTTAAATAACTATTGAGATATAATCCATATACCATACAATGCACCCATTTAAAGTGTACAATTCAATGGGTTTTGATATATTCACAGAGTTGTACAGTCTTCACCACAATTAATTATAGAACGTTCTCAACACCCCAAAAGAAAATCCCTTACCCATTTGCAGTCTCCCCATTTCCCCCAACACCCCCACCCCCCAGGCCTAGACAACCACCAATCATACTTTGTCTCTATGGATTTGCCTGTCTGGACTTCTCATATAAATGGAATCACATAATATGTGGTCCTTAATGATGGGCTTCCTTGACTTAGCACCACGTTTTAAAGGCTCATGCATGTTGTAGCACCCATCAGTACTTCATTTCTCTTTATTGCCACATAATATTGCATTGTATGGATAGACCACATTTTTTTTTTTTTTTTTTTTTTGCGGTACGCGGGCCTCTCACTGTCGTGGCCTCTCCCGTTGCGGAGAACAGGCTCCGGACGCGCAGGCTCAGCGGCCATGGCTCACGAGCCCAGCTGCTCCGCGGCATGTGGGATCTTCCCGGACCGGGGCACGAACCCGTGTCCCCTGCATCAGCAGGCGGACTCTCAACCACTGCGCCACCAGGGAAGCCCTAGACTACATTTTATTTATCTAGTCATCAGCTGTAGAACATTCAGGGCCTCATTTTCATCAAATCTTTCCTTCTTAAAAAAAAATTTTTTTAAGCATAAGGGAATATAGCCAATATTATATGACAACTTTAGAGTATAATCTATAAAAGATTTGAATCACTATGTTGTACACCTGAAACTAATATTGTAACTCAACTATACTTCAATTTTTTTAAATTTAAAAATAGATTTTTAAACAATGTTTTAAACTTCCAAAAATATTTTATATACAGCTTTTCTAGAAGCAATTTGACAGTCTGTATTTAAAATTTAAATGCTCATATCCTTTTACCTAATATAAATTTCAAAAAAATTTATATTAAAGAAATAATTAAGAAGGCAAAGATAAATATATAATGATGCTCATTGGAATAAACTTGACCCATTTTGTAGTCTGGTGGAATACAATTCAAGTGCTGCTTGGATCTGTGTCTCCTGGGCTGCAGTCCTAACAAATCCCAAATAAATTCATTTTTTGGCCTCAAAAGGAAAAATGATGCTCACTGGAGTACATAAGTTTATAGTGAAAACTTATCCAGCTATATCCTCAATAGGAGAATAAGTAAATAAATTATCATTCATCCATACAATGAAATGTAGTTAAAAAAGAAACAGTTAAAAAGAATGAGGTAGCCACATATGCATTCACAGGGAAAGGAAGGCATTATTCTGTTAAATTAAAAAGCAACTTAGAGAACGCTTCATATGATCTGATTTAGGTAAAATTATATGCATATACATATATACACAGGTGCCTGAATACACATCCATATTCCCTCTCTTTCTCAAAGGATACAATCCAAACTTTTAAAAATGATTGCCCTTAGGAAGTAAAAGGGAAGAGGGAGGTTTCTTGTTTATCATTTATTATCTTAATAACCAGGGGGAAAGGAAAAAAAAAAATTTTTAAGCCCTTATGATAGGT
The DNA here is from genome assembly GCF_059928025.1 of Delphinapterus leucas. NCBI lineage: Eukaryota > Metazoa > Chordata > Mammalia > Artiodactyla > Monodontidae > Delphinapterus > Delphinapterus leucas. Next base: position 13,882,715 of record NC_143138.1, read on the forward strand.
ATCATTTAACTGAAATTGAAAAAATTCCTTAAAACTAAATAATTAGATCAGTATTTTTGAACAGGTAATAAACTCCTATGGTTCAAGGACAACATCTTACCCCCCTTTTTGGGGGGAGGGGTGGCTAAGGTCTTCACAAATCCCATCATTCCTCAGGTTTGGAAGAGCTGCTCAATAAATGCAGCTTACTAAACATGCTACCAGTATTACATTTTAAGTATAATATACAGCATAATTTAAAATACAGTATTAGGCTTCTTCAGAAAAACTTTTCTTAGTTTTCATTCTAGTTACCTGATTTTGCCTGCTTTGCAATATTATATCTTCCTTTACATTATATTTAAGACATTTTCACAACAGGTAGAATTATACTGATTCTATGACCAAAGTTCAACTGGTTATTACATGCATGTTTACAAGGACTTTTATACAAGTCTTTAAATTCAGAATCACTGAACATGAGAGTCAGATGAAGCTTTAGGTATGATCTGGTCCAACCTCCTCAATTTACAAACTGGGGCTGTTTCTGCAGATGTGAAGTTGCTTGCCCAGGATCTGGTAGTCAGCAGCCAAGCCAGGACTAGCATCTGTTTTTATTTAAACATAACAACTACAATAACAGATCTATTCTACCGATTCATTTAACAGCCACTCTGCTTTCTTTCATTTCTGAACCACTCAGGTATATAAATAACTGACTGGACAAAGTTTCATATGGATTTTTCTCCCTGCACACCAATCTGGACATCTGGCTAAAATAATCTTCCCTATAATTTCCACAAATATACTTGAACAAGTGCCTTTCTTGAGCAAACACAACAAAAGGCGTTCACTCGTTGTTTGTAACACAAAAAGCACCCATTTCTGGGTCAAAATTTATCTTATCTTACTTCAGTACACCAATGGAACTAATCTTAATGATGTGGCCATTTGGATGTGATAACAGCTGAAAGCAAAGTCACAGTTTATTAAACCAAAGAGGCTGTGTGCTATGTATAAGCTGGCAATTCCCTGTTTACTGTGACTTCTTGCAAAGTCCCAGGAAAAGGTTATACCAAATCAGTACAGTTTGTTTCCATGCATTAACCTGTACAGTTAATTTATACCAACCTGGTGTTCGCACATCTACATAATTGCTTAAATACATGCAAATTTATTCATCACACCAACCAACTATTGTCTTTTACAGTTAAAGATGACGCCACTGATAGTGACTGTTATCCTTGTGTACAGATTTGCGTGAAATTACTTCCATCCGTTTCAGATCATAAATACAATTTTTTAAAGTAAATATTACTTTAAATCTTACGGTCTAGCAATTTGAGGGTAAACGAGAAACAAAGCAAGCTGATGTAGATTCACTGCCAGACCCTGTTCTAAGCACTCTTCAAGCATTAACTCATATAATCCTTACATCCACCTCAAGTAGGTCCTGTCATCCTCATTTACAAATGAGAAAACTGTGGCATGGAGAGGTCAGGTAACTTTTCCAGGGTCCCACAGCAGTATATGAAAAAGCTGGGATTTGAACTCAGACAGTCTGGCTCCAGAGTCTGTGCCTACAACCACTGCTCTACGGGTCCATTGTGAAGAAGGTCCATAGAAGTCCAGAATGTGCACACTCTTTCAAAGACTGTCAGCCACGCAGCTATGAGTGCCACCTGCTTGTGGTCCTGCCTTTGCAAATGAATTAGCAGAGTCTATGCATCATCTACTTCTTGCCTAGCACTGTAAGAACAGCCAAGATAGAAACATGAAATCCAAGACAGGATCTCAATATGCAAGAAATTAACAATCTAATTAGGGAGATGTTATGCCTAAATGAAATAATTAGTGAAGGTAGTATTAGGGTTATCACAATATTTGAAGACATGATGTGTATGGAGTAGCTAATAGCCTGGTAGAGGTTTTTTCCTTCCCATTCACACTATCATGAAACTGGCCATCACAATGGCTCCCATAGTTTTACAAAAAGCTTTTAAAGAACACGCTAAAGTCTTGCATCAGTCTTCCTCCAGGAAATACTCACAGAGAAAATTTTCAACCATGAAATGTCACCAAACCCTGCTATTGAAGCAGGCTTCTGTCTGATAACCTGACACAGAAATAGAAAGCTTTTTATATAATAGACACCTGCCTCTACAAGCCGCTATGCTTTCATCTAGTTACAATTATACCTTGTGCACAATGAGGGATTTAACCAAAGCACCCACCAAGTCACCACCCATTCTAATCAACCGTAATTTATCTTCAGCGATACTGATTTCATCTACTATCTCCAGATGATCCATCACATCACCCTAAACTCTAAATCCACTGAAGTGGCTTGCAAAAACTGTTCCCTGGAAAATGTTATCTCTGGCCCCTCTTAGCAGAAAAATTTCTTGCAACTGTTCCTTAAGAAAATCTTTATTTGCATAGGGGGGTTCTGCACAGCATACATCTAACCCTGTATCTGGTGAAAACCAGATACATCAGAATTCTGAGTATCTAAAATTGTGAAGTAAAATGTCTATAAATATCCTAATACATAGTTTGTTGCTTATAACATTGGTTCTCAAGCTATAAATAGTAGACTATTCTCTATAAATGTAGTACAGCTGTTATTTGAATTTTGAGAGGCAAAGACAATTGGATATTCTAACAGCAATTTACTTTTTCCCACCTACTACCCTCATGGTATTTCAAATTTCAAACTTTTATTCAACTGCTTCATAGTCACCTTGAATGTATAATGTGATACTTTCAATTAATTCTTGGTGTATGACTTATTCTTGTATTTTAATTTCATTTACTCCATCTAACCCATTGTCATGGTTTTATTCACCCCAACACTAAACTGATTTTCATCCCCTATTTTCTTGAATGGATAAAAATTCAATTATGAACATATTTTGGCAATGCTAATGGTTTTGTGTTACTTATTTCTAAATGAAAAATTAATATGTTGGTAAGCTACATACAAGTCACTGTTTAGGAGCTATATACATCTTATCACTCATTCAATGTTTACTGTAAGCCTTTCTGCTAAGTACACAATGACGGGTAAAACTGACATGATGCCTGAAGTTTGTGAGAGCTTCTAGAGAGACATTCTCATTTATGTTCATAGAGCGTGCATGGGATATTCAGCCATACTCATACAGAACCATGAATTTTATGTACATTTGCAAATTGCTCTTTATTAACCATGCTCCATTATGCTTGGGAACTAGATACAATGCAAGTACAGTAATATTCAGTTGCCACCAAAAATAAAATTCTCGGAATACCAGATGTTTCTCTGTATGAACACATACAAGTCAAGAGTTGGAAAAGCAGGAGAGGAAAGAATATATTCTTAGAAAAATAAACTGGCTGGAAACAGGCAGTCACTAAACAATCCTAAAATAAGATGATTCTAACACCTTTTGTATCAGTAGTTTTCTCCCCAGCAAACAGAGGTCTACCCCGCCTGAAGTAGATGGGACTCCTCTTCAGGCAAAATAGGTCATTTTCAATTTATACTTATTAAACCACCACATTAACCCCAAAAATGAATTTGAACGTTGGGGACATCTAATGGTAGGTTTCCTCGTGCAATTAAAAGTTCTCAGTTCCCACCAACTAACATGCCCTCCCCAAGAGGCTGTGGTCACAGTCTAGGAAAAGCTGCATTATGCATTCATTCTGGATGGCATTTGTGATTCCCCAACCAGTAGAGAAATGTTAGGAGTTAAAAGTTACCAACATGGTAGAATCATAAGAAAAGAGTATGAGTCAATGGAAATTAAAAATAAAAAATTTTTCACAACAAAAGAAATAATCAACAAAATGAAAAGGACAAAAATAGAGTGGGAGAAAATATTTGCAAACCATATATGGGATAAGGAGTTAATACCCAAAATACATAAAGAACTCATATATGTAACTCAATAATAAAAAACAAACATCTGATTTAAAAATTGGCAGAGGAATGAAATAGACATTTTTTCCAAAGAAGGTATCCCAATGGCCAACAGGTACATAAATAGATTCCCAACATCACTAATCATTAGGGAAATGCATATCAAAACTACAAGGAAATATCATCTCACACCTGTTAGAATGGCTGTCATCAAGAAGGAAAGAGATAACAAGCACTGCCAAGGATGTGGAGAAAAGGGAACCCTTGGACGTTGTTGGTGGGAATGTAAATTGGTACAGCCACTACGGAGAACAACATGGAGGTTCCTCAAAAAATTAAAAACAGAATTACCGTATGATCAGGCAATTCCACTTCTGAGTGTATACCCAAAGGAAATAACAAGATATCAAGGAGAAATATGCACTCCCATGATTATTGCAACACTGTTCACAATAGCCAAGATATGGAAATGGAAACAACCTAAGTGCCTGTCAATGGATGAAAGGATAAAGATGACGTATGGTGTGGTGTGGTGTGTGGGGGGTGTGTGTGTGTGTGTGTGTGTGTGTGTGTGTGTGTGTGTCTGGAATATTAGTCAGTCATGAGAAAGAAGGAAATCCTGCTATTTGTGACAACATGGGTGGACCCTGAGGACATTATGTTAAGCGCAATAAGCCAGACAAAGACAAATACTATCTGATATCACATATGTGGAATCTAAGAAAAGCTGAACTTACAATCTGGGTTTTGTTTCTTAATTATAAAAAAGTAAAGGAACAAGTTCATAGCATAGTTAAAATTATCTAAATAATGTTAAGGGGGGTTGAAGTTAAAACAAGGGTCAGAGAAAGGAGGATGGATTTTGAATCATCTAAAAAGAACTAATGAACATGAGTTTGTGGACAGGAGGCTAAAAGGACATTTCAGACTGGAGAAGATAAGAATGTAAGAATTTCAACATGCAACTTCGTAAGATCTGGACCTGTAAGGAGCAGGACTTTGCTGGAGTGGCAGGGGACCTGATAAGGAGCTGAGATTACCAAGGTGGGAAGTAGCAATTGATGTGGAGATAATCAAGCAAGTTAAGACATGAGCCTAACCAAATCCCAGGAATCAAGTTAGGAACTTGAAATCACCATAAAATTGGCCTAACAAGCACCACATATATTTTAAGCCCTTTATATTATCCCTTAATTAGGTCAGACCAAGAGAGACAAACTGCAACTACAATATTTTACCAACCAACTACTGTAAATTAAACAGACAAAAACAGTCCAGTCAAAGTGACTGCATTTAAAGTTTGGGGGATCTAATGCACAGCATGGCAATTATAGTTAGTACTACTATATCATATACTTGAAAGTTGCTAAGAGACCAGATCTCAAGTGCTCTCACCACAAAAAAGAAATGGTAATTATGTGGCGTGATGGAGGTGTGAGCTAAGCTAAGGTGGTGATTATTTTTGCAACATACAAGTGCATCAAATCAACACGTTGTATACTTTAAAGTTACACAATGTCCTATGTCAATTATATCTCAATAAAGCTGGGTGGGGGGGAACGTGATTGCACTGATAGTAAAGATGCTGTTGAGGATATTGTTCACTAAATGACACTGTATGAGGATACGGGGCTTCCCTGGTGGCGCAGTGGTTTGGAATCCGCCTGCCAATGCAGGGGACACGGGTTCAAGCCCTGGTCCAGGAAGATCCCACATGCCATGGAGCAACTAAGCCCATGTGCCACAACTACTGAGCCTGCACTCTAGAGCCCGTGAGCCACAACTACTGAGCCCACACACCACAACTACTGAGCCCGTGTACCACAACTACTGAGCCCACGTGCCACAACTACTGAAGCCTGCACGCCTACAGCCCGTGCCCAACAAGAGAAGACACCACAATGAGAAGCCCGTGCACCACAATGAAGAGTAGCCCCCGCTCGCCACAACTAAAAAAGAAAGTCCGCGCCAAGCAACAAAGACCCAAGGCAGCCAAATATAAATAAATAAATAAATAAATAAATAAATAAAAATTTAAAAAAAAAAAAAGAGGAGATGGAGATATTTCATCCAGGGCTTAGTAACAGCAATAGCTATTTTACTTTTGAGCAACTGGTTTGTTTTCTTCTTATAGACATATAACCCACAGTGCTTTTCTTTTTGCATGGGCTTCTAGAATATTCCAGCTAAATATGAGGTCCACCTCCAGAAACTACACGGACTTTACAATGTACACTGGGCATCTTACTCCTAGTTTCAAACTATTTCTCTTCTTCTCCTTTTACCTTGGATATCCTCCCCAAGCCCTGTGTTCCAGTCTGTGCTCTGAAGTGCTCAGTGTTTAGTTGGTGATACTGCTTTTTATCCACATTTTAACATTTGGGAATTGGGACACATCTTATAATCAAGGTTTAATGGCTCAATTAGTAACAGTTTTTCCTTCTTTTGTGGCACCTCACTACTGACAAGTCTTACAACAGATAGCACTTTTGATTCAGAGAAAATATGGTAATAAACTGAAGTACAGGCTTGAAATAGCCGTAAAAGGTCAGGCTTTTCCTGCAAAGGCCGAGACACAGGAGAGAAGCAAGCGGTAAGCCATAACAAAGGCCATAAAGGGGAAGAGTACAGGAAAGATCTGTGAAGGCACCTGGGGATGGAGGCAACAAACAGAAGACACTGACTACAGAGATGCGCAGAGCCAGGAAGAGGCAGGAGGCTGAAGGTGGAGCCAGACGGAGCCGTGGTACCCTGGCCCTGCCCTCAGGGAAAAGCTGATGCTGGTGTGGGAGCTGAATGAACGTTTACCTGAGTCTGGAGGTCATTCCCAGGTACCCTGAATGAGACCCTGAGACAGCTCAGCCACAGCGAGCTCGACTCTTACGTCTATTTGACCTGACAAATTCCCTGTGGCCCTTTCTCCCCGTCTCCCCTTGGAGCCTCCATTGTTGTAGGTATAAACACAGCCACGCTACATCTTTCCATTCAATTAGAATCTTCCTCATGCTTGACTCAAAATATGATTTCTCCAATTAGTTCTGGCTTATTAATGACAATGCAATGAGTAGGATGAAGTTTATGTTTTCAGGCAGTCCCAAAATATCTTAACATCTATGCATTTGAGTCAATTATTTAGACTGCAGGTCTGTCTGTCCTCTCTCCTACTGCACTGTAAACTTCAAGTTCACAAGGAAAATCATTTATCCCATATAGTATAATTATATGACCAGTGGGTGTAGACATCAAAGGGTTTTGCTTCCCTTTCAACCTTGTGACCAACAAAAGTGGGATCCAGAGAAGGAGGAAGAGTGGCATGTGGATTAACATGGGGAGAAAAAGTTTTACGATATGAACAATATATCACCAATGACTGCAAGAGGACCCAAGAGAACTATATGATGGAAATGTTCTGGATCTTAATGGTGGCGGTTACACAGATGTATGCAGTTATTACAATGCAAGAACGTGTACACTTAAAATGGGTGCATTTTATTGCAGGTAAATTACACCTCAATAAAGCTGATTTTAAAGAATGTTGTCCAGGAACTAATCATTCAGTTTAGAGTAAACCAGCTCCATTAACTCTCTTCCTCTTCTTTTAGCTGCTAATATTGTAGCCACCTCACTAATTCTCATAAAATACATTTGAAAAATGGTAGGCAAAATGCAAATAATGTTCAAATAAGTCCATTTTCCTACTTGTCAGAAGCTATGATGATTCATTGGCCTAAAAGGATGTTTTAATAAGTCTTGTCTGTGGTTCTCAGAAGTTGACATCTGGAAACTGTACCTTATTCCCTATTGCCCTCAAATGTAGAAAAAGCAAAGATAATAAGTATTGAAGCCCATTATTAATAAAGTGAAAGTAAATCAAATTCATTAAAATAGTAGAAAATGTCTCTATTACATGGAGGAAGAAAATAAAAGTAGAATGCTGTCAAGCTGAGCATACCCTGATGCTGCTTTCTTGAAAAGAAACACAGAAGTTTAAAGTTTTGGGTACTTTTTGGTTTGGGGGTTTTTGTTTTTGTTGTTTTTTGTTTTTTTGGTAATAATGTGTATTGGACAAAAATGATACTAGCCTGGCAAATTTTTCACAGACTTGGGTAAACACCATCTGAAGATCTTCAAAGTTGACTTGATTTCGTTCCAGATAAATGTTTTTAGAATTCTGAAAGGTTTATAAAAAAAAAAAAAAAAAAAAAAAATCAAAGGAAACTAAGGTGTTCCAACCTTAGTTGAAAACGAGGGATTAGTTTTCTCTGATAGTTTTTAGTTTTGGTCATGTTTAATCTCTAGATATGGTCTGTCCACAAATTTAATTTGGTGATAATGTTTCCATTAAGGCTAGACATACAAGCATCTAAAACTTGACTAGCTGAGAACAGTGTTCAAATATTAAAAATCATAGGTAGGGAAAAATAAGGCTCTTGTTCTATTTGATTCAAATCTAAAGACCATTTTATTGGTCAATATTTCAACAGTTATTGAGAGAAACTCAGTTCAGACATAGAAACGCTTTCCCTGGTCCTTACAAAATTTCACATAGCTTTTACTGAGTCAAAAGTTCCATTCTCTTTTTAGAAGCAGGAAGGAAAAAAAAGTATTACAAATGACTCAAAACAAAGTAACTTAACTGTGCTTCATTAGTGAGATGTTTTCAGAGCACAGCCGTCGGAGACATCTGTGATGTTAAATCTTGTTACTTATTTAGTAGCTTTAGTATCAGGATTGATATTGACCTTGTTTTATTTTCAGTTTCTCTTTGTGGTGATAAAGAGCACATCAGCTTTAGTCACAATTTTAGATTAAGAAATAATCACAAGCTCATCAAATTAAAAAGAAGTACAACCGTGGGGTTAAAAACTTTCAAATAGGTAAGTAGTATGATAAAGGCAAGGTTAAAATGAAAATTATCAATGTCAACTCATAAAAATTATACATGTGCATATTTTTAATTCTCTCTCTAAAGTGACCTAACATAGCAACTTTAATACATAAGAGATATAACCTGGTGCACCAACTGGGCTTTGTCTCTAATATTCTTTTCCACTAAATGGATTTATATCTTGACACAGTAAGTATTCAAGATTCTGGAACATAGTTTTGCCAGTGAGCAAGAATACTTTCAAAAGTTTTGAAGAGCAGCTAAAAGAACACAATTAAGAAGATTCTTATTGGTCAAGATGTGACAATTTGAGCATTTACATAAATGGAGGGTATGAATAAAAACTAGACCTAATCCAAATATGGTACAATGTCTGATTGTTTCCACACAGATCAGGCCTAGACAACTGCATCCTCCCATCAAATAACTGAGAAATTATCTAAAAGTATTTTTGTTCTTATCGTCATTATTCATCAAACTACTTCAGCATCAACCCTGTCTTATGGTTCTTACTAGTGCATTAATAACAATGCAACTACTGCATTAATAACAATGCACTGATAAAAATAGCTAACACTTAATATTTTCCATGTGCCACAAATCATTTTTAAGTGCTTTATCTATTTTAAACCAAGTTGAAAATTATAGCTTGGTGAGGTTAAGTAGCTTGCTCAGGATCACCCAGCTAGTAAGCACCGGTGCTGAGACTTACACCCAGGGAGCCTGGATTCCAGAAATAGTGCCGCTAAGGCTGCCTCACCAGTGAGGGAGCGAACATTCCAAATATTCCACAGACCATGCTTGGCTGAGTAGACATTCTATTCCCTTTGGTGCTGAGCACTTTCTCAAAGAAAAAGTAGTCTGAGGAGGGGAAAGCTTTGGTGAAGAGAGATATTAAAGATAAAGCAACAGGGCTTCCCTGTTGGCACAGTGGTTAAGAATCTGCCTGCCAATGCAGGGGACACAGGTTCGAGCCCTGGCCCGGGAAGATCCCACATGCTGCAGGGCAACTAAGCCCGTGCACCACAACTACTGAGCCCGCGTGCCACAACTACTGAAGCCTGCGCGCCTAGAGCCCGTGCTCGGCAACAAGAGAAGCCACCGCAATGAGAAGCCCACGCACCGCAACGAAGAGTAGCCCCTGCTCACCGCAACTAGAGAAAGCCCGCGCACAGCAACGAAGACCCAATGCAGCCAAAAATAAAACTGATTGATTAATTAATTAATTTTTAAAAAGATGAAGCAACACACACACACACAAAATGTCCGTGAGAACTCTGACTTGGACTAATGCTGAGCTGAAGTTAGTATTCTAAAATTTTAGATAGTGCTACAGCCTAGACGCAGTATGCAATTGCTGTGCTTTCATAACCTTAAGAAATAAGTTCTTCGTTCAGCAGTATAAAATATCATGCACAGAAAAAGGGAACTGCATCAAAATACTAATAGGATGATGAGCAAATCTTATTTTACATCCCTCTAATATCCTATATTTTCTAAGTTGTTTAACAGTGAATGTGCATCATTTTTATAATTAGAAACAAAATTATATTAAAAAGTTATTTAAGATTTCAAAAAGAGAAAGAATGATATATGCCTCTTGCTTTCCTGCATTTGGAAGTCCTAAGCCAAGCAAAAGTTAGCTTGAGTTCCCAAAAGGTCAGCCACACAGACCCTTGGGTTAAAAAATAATAATAATAAAATAGAACTGTTTTGTTTGTTAGTTTGTCATTTTAAAAGTGCTGTGAAGAAGGAAAGACAGCAGGAGTCCATCTCACACTCAGTTGCTCAAGGACTGGAAAACTGAACTTGCCTAAAGTGGAGAAAACTACCCAAATTCCAAAGCTTTTCTAGAAGCCTGCAGGTTCCAGGAGCCTGGATGCCTGGCTCTCTCCAGAGTCAAGAAATACCTTACCATACAAACTACTATGGGCAACAACTCCCAGTAAAGTGTCCCGCATCTTTCACCTCCCCCTGCTAAGACCTGCAGCGAGGGGTCTCCCCTGCTCTCAGCTGGCTCCCCACTGAGCCTTCTGCCTTCCTGCTCTGATTTCTGGACGCAACAAGGCTCAGCCATGGGACTATTACTAGTGAATGTTTGGTAATCACTGTGAGATATATCAAAAGTAACTTGTTAATAACGTGCTTATTAAATAAAGTCTGCAACGGCTGTATAGTCTTAATAAAGTCTGTAATAGTTTACTTTAAAATATAAATAAAAACAGATTCAAAGCTATCCCTATAGAGTGCCATTCTCACATGACTCCCACTCCAGTGTGCATTCTTGGACAATACGCTACAAATTGCCCACCACCCTCAAAGAACCCCTGGGAGAGTGACAATCTTAGGAGCACCATTTGGTATGTGTGCTTCAGAATTAAAACAACAACAAAAACACTGCCTCGAGAACAAGTAAAATATGCCGTATCAACCCAATTGCCTAGGAACCAGAGGATGAGAGGTGCCCTTACCCACCAGGAGGAAGAAGAGTAAGTGGGCCAGGGCTTCCCTGGTGGCGCAGTGGTTGGGAGTCCGCCTGCCGATGCAGGGGACACGGGTTCATGCCCCAGTCTGGGAGGATCTCACGTGCCGCGGAGTGGCTGGGCCCGTGAGCCATGGCTGCTGAGCCTGCGTGTCCGGAGCCTGTGCTCCGCAACGGGAGAGGCTGCAACAGTGAGAGGCCCGCGTACCGCAAAAAAAATAAAAAAATAAAAATAAAAAAAGAGTAAGTGGGCCAGCAGCCCCTAAAACCAGGGAGCTGACCCAGGGTAACAGGCACCGGACTCCAGATGAAGCTGGAGGAAGATGCACGGGCAACTCCCCACCACTCCAGCATCTTCCCTTCCTCTCAGTTCTGTGCCCCCACTCGGCTCTCCCTATAGCACCTCATGTCTTCTCATATTGACTCACATCAGTGTCAACCAAGTCAGCTTGCTCTAGGATCCACCCAAGTCTGGGACCGCATACCACCTCTGGGGCAGACAAAAGCTCTAGCACTACAGGGGGTGAAACATACCTAGCCTCATGACTTTGCCCAGGACAGGATTCTCTTCTGCTAGTTACCCATACAGAGCTTGCTGCTCAGGCTGCCACATGTGTTACGCAGCAGACATTAAAAATGTGAACTTTGTCAAAGTCTGGGTGACCCCTTGGCTGGATCGACCTTTACTTAAGTGATACTGAGCAGCTACGGCCTCTGCTTGTCAGCCCCGGGCAGTGGTAGTCAAAGTTGTAAGGCTCAAGAGCCACATTTGTACTGTCATTATCAAAGACAAACAGACAGATCACATAACAGTGCAGAGCCTATAACTATGTAATAATAGAATGCAAAAATTAAAGGTCTCATAGGGCCCAGACTAGAAGTGGCAAAACCACAAATGACATGACAGACACAGCCTGAGGATCAAATAAAAACACTCCACCCACAGACTCATGTACCAGGCACAGCTCTTCTTGTAAAATGCACATCCATATCTTTCACAGTATCCAATCATAAACATCTAGGAGGCAGCTACTATGTACGAGGCATGTGCTGGCTCCTGGGAGAAAGGAACAAAGAAACCGAAGATAAGTAAAACCAGGGGTTCTGCCCTAAGTTTACATCTAGAAGGGGCAATAAGCCATTTGCACAAATTCTCCAGGGCCATGAAGTTGGTTATTATTATCTTCCACTCAAGTATTTGGAAACATTTACTCAGCACTCCATGACAGAACTCACAGAGCTATAATGAACTGTCAGTAAATGAACACAAGGCACTTTACAAGTATCATTCTGCTTGCAGATAAGCTAAATAAATAAGCAAGTACACAAGCATGCACACATGCACTAACAAAATGTTCACAGTAAGCCATGCCTCAAACCTGTAAAACACTCTAGAAGCTAGTGGAGAAGGACCAGGAGCCTGGAATAGCGCTTCACAGAGCTAGGGTTCCTGAGCCATGTAACCAGAATCCCCGGGCGGCCTCTTCAGAGCAGGCCTGTCCAGATGTGCCCACCCTCCAAGGGGATCAGCTGACCTTTGGGGTGGAGTTGGCAAGTGGTCAGAGCACTTGGACTAAGGTACCCACACGATGCCTACATGTGCTCTATCTCCTCTCCACCACCCACAGAGCTCCCCAACCACCAACAGAGACAAAGAAGATTGGACAGTTTATTAAAATATAAAATGCCAAGCTTCTTCCCAAAAGTCCAGCCCAATGTCAAGGCTAGAGCCTGGCCAAAATGAGAAACAAGTGCTTCAAGTTCGGAAGACTGACACACCCCAAAGATCATTCACTAAACTGTGCAAAACAGCAAGGAGCCCTGTTATCTGCCGCCCCCGTCAGAGCGAGTGTAGGAGATACTAGGCAGCTCCCACCTGGCTGGCCTCCACGCAACAGCCCCCAGAGCAGGTGGCACCAGATACTGGCCAGGGCCTCTGCCCCCACTGACAATTTTCATACAGGGACATATTCACAGTCAGGACGCCAGTGCCACATGGCTGTGTGTGCTGATGTAATACCCTGCTGTCAAAGCACAAGTCTTTATTAAAGGGCCACATACTGCAAGCGAGAAGCCACAAGCAAGTGAAGAGCTTTCGCGAAAGACAGCTTTTCAGAAAACTAGAAACATGAACAGTATTGTTTTTTCCCAGTGTATAGGCCCCGAAATGCACACCAGTTCCTAAACTACAGCTTCTCTCAATTCCACCATGCTCAGAAAAGGGCAGCCCGCTACTTCCTAATGACATGGGGCACCTGTGGGACGAGCAGGGCAGTGGGTGGCTTCAAGAATGGGACCACGGGGCTCTGGCTAGCAAGCATTTGGAGTGCAAACATCACAAGTGAGGATACTCTAAAATTACCTCATTCTACCCAGGGGCTTGGTGATCTCAAGGAGGAGATGCCAGAAAGAGGTAGCTTTGGTTTGGTTTTCTACACATTCAAATCCTAATGAGTTTTCAGTACCCCCCACAAATACCACATTACTCCTACTTAACCAACTCCAAAGCAGATCAAGGACCAACCTGCTTGCACATTCACAGCAGCCCACTGTAGGCAAACACATGTGAACAAGCTGGCCTTCTGCAATACTTACTTCTGTCTTTACTCAGGGCCACAGGTTTTGGCCACATGGATGGAGGAAGGGCACCGGAATGATCAGGGGAACTGATTCAAGGCTTTTGAACGGCTATAACCTATTTCTGCTCAACACTCCTACCAGGACCTATCAGTGACATCCCTAGAAAGAATTCACTAAATGAGAGGCTTAGGGAGGAGTTCCCAGAGCCAGGCCTATCCAAGATCCAGACTTTCAGTCAAAGACTGCACTGAAATTGATCGGAATCACACACACACCGGTAACTGAAGCAGGCAAATTGCTGTAAGCGTGTAACTGATGTGAAATCGCTTCACTTTCATGTTGTCATTAGATCCCCTGTCTCAGACTCCTGAAATAAAAATGTTCCTCTGCATTCAGCGTCCCACCTGGAATGATACTTTCTGACAGGCTCTGATTCGTGCCGATTAACAGCCGTTTAACCATGAAGGTTGACTAATCAAGTAAAAAAAGGCTTTATCTTCCCAAATGAAAATGTAAGATACCTAATACATACCTCAGATACTTTAAAACATTCCAGCTATGGAATGGGGCACATGTAGTCTGACCCTGTCTCCCCAATCTCAGCCTAATGCTGACTCCAGATCACTGAGACGGCTTTGACGAGGGCCAGGAAGGTCAGGGCCCAGGCCAATTCAATTCCTTTAATTCTTCCTCCTCCCACCGCCCCATCAAGTTCTCTGCTTCCAGGGATGGAACAAGGGCAGCAGCACCAAACTCTCAGAACCTGGAAGACATCAAAGGACACAGCAGAGAGAGGGTGAGGCAAACGGGAGGAACACGCCTGTATTTTCCCCACTTACAAAGCCACAGGCTGGGAATGTTGGCTGAGGTGTTTGACACGCAGAGGGAGAAAGGAGAAAAGCAAAGCACACACTTGATGATCATTCACGTAAATGTACAAAGAATTTAGTACATCAAAATTTTTCTTTATCTTCCTCTTTAGTTTTCGTGTATTTCTGCACACAGGAAATTGGATAATCTGACCAAAATTTCTGAGAAGGCGTACATCACTCCCGTATTAAAAAAAACCCACAAATCTGCATGCATTTAGGTTTCCATATTTGTATATCTTTTTGCAAAAAATGTTTAAGAAAATGACTAGTAAGTTCAAAGGAAACTCAAATATTTCTGTGAAATAGCCTAAACGTATTTTCTGAATTTTAGTGTGTCAGTGAAAGACTACCAAAACCCAGAAGATTACCAACAAACAGATAAATAAATAGGAGAGTTCAGGATGATGCATATTCAGTTAAGGGGCACCAGAGAACCAGATATACAAGAAAAACTATATGTCTATTTTGAGTTTTTAGAAAGGCCCTGAGTCCATGTCTCCAGTATGGTAAACACTGGAAACAAGAGTTACCAGCCTGGGGACTGGGATAATAAAGTCAGTTTCCTCAGAAAGAAAGAAAAAGCATAGAAACCCAATATTACTGAATACAATGTTTCGGTAGCTCCAGATGTTCATTTCCTCAGAAGTCAGTCTATGACTAGGTAGTACTGACCATCTACAAATCTCCTATACTAACTACAGCCTAGTAACCATATATCCAATTAACAGAAATACAATCAAGCACAACAGACATTTACTGAGAACTTACTGTGTCTAAGGAAACAATGGATGGACACCCACTACCTGGAACACAGAGCTGAAGTTGCACAATTAGGGCTAAGGTCCCATCCCTATGCAGGTCTCCAAACAGGCTCTCTTGTTACTCAGATAGTTTGGCAATGCGTCAAATTCCAGGGCAAGCTCTTTGCACTGCGGTTTTCCCCCTCAGATCTTGTCCCAGGGTTTTGGTGCACCCTCCCATCGCCAGCCCCCCATTCTTCCCAAACATACTTTTACAAACATGTCAAAATTTTGTCAAGAAATTACACTTCCCAATGTGTTCACATACAATTTATGGGCATATATTCTTTGCCCAAATGAATGACTGCCAAATGACCAGACTGGTGAACACCTGTCATAGAAGGAATTTCCCTTTCAACAAAATTCAACACATCCATCTCCAAAGAGCAGTGCTCCTGTGGTCTGTCAGCTGAGACATGGCAAGTGTCTGATTTAACACCACAAAGTGTCACCACATACTGCATGAAGCGTCCACATTTAAATCAGAAGTAATCAGAAAATTCATAATAATAAAAAGCAAAAATTTTGAGACATCCTTCTTTAATTGCTCTTCTTGGGTGTTAAAAAAAAACTTCATTTATTAAACTTGGAATGAGAAGCAAAGCGCAGGTCAACAAGCTTTAAGTGTTCCGTGTTAATAAAAATATTAAATTGTCAACACTTAATGTGTGCCCTGTGCAAGGTACCCTGCTATTATAAACAGATGGGGTAGGGGGTCCCTGGAGGAAGTGAACCAGGCACAGCTTCCTTGACAGAAGAGAAGCCATTTTGACCTAAGCCATTTGGGGATCTAAGCCTGGCTACAATGCTTGCCCTTGAACAGGTCTCAGTAATTAATGCTCTTAAATGAAGCCAGGGGATGCAGGAACAAAGGGAAAGCAGTCAAGAAACACAGTTCAGCCATAAACAGAGCCCTAGTTCCTCCTCAAGGGCTATACACAGTCATCTGATACATAGTTTTGAGTCTGTAGGAAATAAGGTCCCCACCCTGGTGGAGGACAGAATGATGAAGTTGACCTTTTGTGACTTCAATCAACTAAAGCCTGGGCTCTGTTGACCTTTGCCCCAATTCTACGCTGAATTCTCCTGGGCTCAAGCCCCTTCATGAATATGCAGGTACCCTTAGCTTAAAACTTCCCCAATTCTGCTGCTGGGGAGCCACAGCTCTGAGAAAGATCCCGGTGTTTTCCTTACTTGCTACAAGTAATAAGTCCTCCTTCTCCCTCTCTGACACCCACCAAGAGGTGAACCCAGTTTTTCAGGTAATCCTCACAACCGCTGTGGGTCTGTAATTTTATTATTCCCATTTTACTGATGAGGAAGTACAGGCACAGAGGGTTAAGGGACTTGCCAGATATTTTGCAGCTAGTCAGTTGCATAATCAGTTTCAAATATAAGCAGTTGGTCTCCCAAGTCCTCTGAGTGGCCCTGGACCACTACATCATTCTGTCACAATACTTGATAGTGTTTTACAAAACTACTAGATATTTACACCCAACTGGATGGCCACAGAAACATACAAAAGACAAATAAAAGATTTCCTTTCATTGAGTAAAAGCTCTGGCTCAAATACAAAGTAATTCAGGGTTTCCCTGGTGGCGCAGTGGTTGAGAGTCCGCCTGCCGATGCAGGGGACACGGGTTCATGCCCCGGTCCGGGAAGATCCCACATGCCGCGGGGCGGCTGGACCCGTGAGCCATGGCCGCTGAGCCTACGCGTCCAGAGCCTGTGCTCCGCAACAGGAGAGGCCACAACAGTGACAGGCCCACGTACCGCAAAAAAAAACAAAGTAATTCACATACTTATGAACATTTAAACTTTATCTGGGCTAACTTTTAAATAGATGGGTGAGGTTATTTCAATGTATCAAACTACAAAAGCAAAGATGTACACTGCCGTTCAGAAAAATTCATTTATACACACAAATAAGGAAGACTCTTTGTTCAGTACTTAAAAGAAAAACAATTGGGAAAAATTATTTCCACTGCATAATTCATCACAAAAACGCAGAGTAAGCTGTCATTGCGGGGGGGGGGGGGGGGGGCGGTGGAATACTATTCTATTGATAACTATCAAAGCCAACAAAACTTAAAGGCTTCAAAAACAAAACAAAACAAACTTAGTTACATTACCATGCTAATGTTACCTGTTTGTTACAGTAACTCTAGATCAAAAAGGCAGATGTTTAAAACTGGATAAGGCTGCTCAAATTTAACACCATTATCTTGATAAGCTTCCCCTACCACACTCCTTCCTCCTTACTCAAAGCATTACCCTGGAAACAGTAATTTTAAGGCTCTTTCTTAACACAATAATGTAACCATCCCCTGTTACAATTTGTACAGGGAATACTAAACTTTAATTAACAATCTAAATAGAAGTCATTAAAGATAGAGAACAAAAGACACAACAAAACAAAAAACGCTAACAGTTTGTTATCCAATTTTAAAAAGAGCAGTTACAAGTTCGGCTCTACATCTTGACACATTCTCTGCTGAGCTGGGATTATAGATAGGTGGGCACACAAAGCATCAATTCTGAGGACTTGTTTTATTAAACTACAAAGTGTAAGTATATTTAAAGGCTTATTAATCTGCTCAACAAACTACATGAGGGTTTACTGCATGACCCTTCCAAAATTGGGGATAAATCTACTCAATATTGCAATAGAATGCCTGAGCAGTTCAGCATGGTTTTGCCCTTTCTGATTTTCCCCTGAGGCTCCCCGCTTGAGATACATGAATAGTTGTGGTCATTCATGGTGGGTGTACAATCTAGGGAGTGTCTCTTCAAGACAACACAAAGAGCCAACAACAAAGGGTAAAGCTTCCCTTTCCTCAAAGCCTTCCTTCCTGTTCCCTGTCTTTTAAAAAAACAAGGCTCCGAACTTCTTCCCTCAAGGCAAAGGCACACAGATGCTTTCCTCACACCTCTTCTAACAGTAGCAAAGCTCATCACACCTACAGACCAGACTCTAAAGGGTCAGAGAGAATCAATAACACCACTCTGCTTTCAAAAGAATGGGTAAGAGGACACAAACCCGAAAGGAAACACTCTCACTCTCTCCCCCCTTTCTCTCTTTCCCCCTTTCTTTCTCTCTCTCTCTCTTTCTTACTAAACAGAATTCATCTCACAGCTGAAGATAAGAAATATTGGGAATTAACCACACTTTTGGTTAGGTTATAACAGAACCCTCAGAAACAAAACAAACTGCCCAAGTAAGTTTTAGGCTAACAGCTCTGGAAATGTCATTTCTCCACCCCCATACATACAGACTTATCACATAAAACAGCTGTATGCCTGCAAGACCAGCTTAAAAATCACTGGTTCCCCAAAAGAACACAACTGTACAAGATAAAAACTAATTGAAAGGACCAAATCATAAGATTTATAATGCCCTGTAGGCACGTATAAAAGCTGCTGTCCTAGCTGAGACAGGAGGCATGCAGAAATGTCTGTAAGGAACCCAGGCTCCCCAGCTAGCTGATAATGGCTTCAGCTACCTGGAGCTAGTGGCTGTCTTATTTCACTTGACACCTTCAATTCTCGCATCAGCTACTGCAGGCAAACAGAGCCTCCCAAGAACAGTGACCCTTCCTCCCTGGTTTCCCTCACACTCTGACAAGAAGTAAATTACAACCCAACCCATTTCAGCCCCTGTAAGTGTTACCTATTACTCTATTTGATTCAACTCTACACATAAGTATAGTTGGGATAAATCTAAATTTTAGAGCTTAAAAAACCCTACCGGGTACCTAGTTTAGCCCGCAGTTTGACAGATGATGACGTGTCCATGGCTAGCTCAAGGATACAGACCACGTTAGTGGCAGGACCCTGCAGCATCCAGTCTTCCCATCCAGTCATCACAACGTCCTGAGCCTCCACACAGATGGGGTCCCTAGGGCTCTGCAATGGTTCAGGAGTTGAGGTTGGGACTGCCACACAGTTCCAGGGCCTGAAGCAGGGAATTGTGGTCCACAGGCCATTAGAAAGCTGAGAAACCTGTGCTTCCCAAGAAGTCAGGTGGAGGAGTCAGCTGAAGGATAGGCAAGTACCCTGCATCTAGATAATCGAGGTAATTCCTTCCCCCTCTGCCACAATTTAAGTTAAAACAAATAAGAAGAGGTATTTTGATTAAATACACCTGGCTAGAGAATAGGAGGCTTTTCTCAAATGGGAGAGAATTTATTTGTGAGGCTTAACTTTCATAATAATACGAAGACCCTATTAAAGTTCCATAAGTCACCTTAATAAGGTAAATATTTAGGCTGATTTTATGAGGCTTTCACATTTTAGTTTTGAGAACGTTAATGGTTATGAGAATTTGCATACATGATCACAATCAGGATGGTAAAATAAACCAAAGGACAAGCTGTGAAACTGGGCTTTAAAACCTGCTTTATTAAACTAGATCAGTGTTTGTCAACCTTCACTACACATGAGAATCAACTACCAACCATGTGTGTTAACCACCTCCGACATCCAACCCGGTCAAGCCCTCCAATGACTACACCCTCAGACTTCTAGTCTTCAAGATGAGACCCCAGACAATGAGAAGCAGAAACAAGTCATATCTACTTTGTCCAAATTCCTGACCCACAGAGGCCACGGGCATTAAAAAATGGTGGTTTCAGACCACTAACTTTAGGGATGATTTGTTAAACAACAATCCTAACTGGGACATCTGGAAAGCAGCTAAAAATCCCAATGCCTAAGGTGCACTACAGCCCAATTAAGCCAGAAACTCTGGGGGTAGGACCCAGGCATCGATTTTTAAAGCCCCCCAGGTGATTCTAATGTGCAACCAAGGTTTAGAACCATGTCCAGACCCCTACTGTCCAATACAGTAGCCATCTGCAGTTTAAATTTAAACTAATGAAAATGAAATAAAATTTAAAATTCAGTTCTTTGGTTGCACTAGCCACATTTCAAGTGCTCAGTAATCATGCATGGCCAGTGGTTACCATATTGGACAGCAGATGTGTAGAACATTTCCATCATCACAGAAAATTCTATTGGACAGTCCTGGTCTAAAGCAGTGATTCTCAAAGCTTGGTCCGGAGCTAACAGCATCAGCATCACCTGGGAACTTGTTAGAAATGCAAATTCTCAAGCCAAGCTACTGGATCAGAACCTTTTGGGTGGGACTGTTTTTTTCTTTTTTTGACATTTATTTATTTGGCTGCATCAGATCTTAGTTGCAGCACGTGGGCTCTTCATTGTGGCATGCGGGCTTTTTCTCTAGTTGTGGCACACGGGCTCAGTAGTTGCGGCAGGAGGGCTCAGTAGTTGCAGCATGTGAGCTTAGTTGCCCCATGCCATGTGAGATGTTAGTTCCCTGACCAGGGATTGAACCCGCATCCCCTTCATTGGAATACAGATTCTTAACCACTGGACCACCAGGGAAGTCCCCTGATGCACTCTTAAGTGTGAGAACCCCTGGGTTGTTACTGTCCACACAAAATCATTTTTTCCATGACCTAGCTCATACTTAAATCTGAAAATTATCAACTTTAACTCCACTATAATATAAGGGAATAGTTCATGTTGTCATGCAATTTCAAAGATGTATTTTTGTAGTAGCAAGCTTGCTTGGGAAGAAATGCCTTGCAATTAGCAAAGAATTCTTAAAAAGTTCCTCGAAGATGCTCTCAGTTATTTACAATCATTAAGAGGAACAACTTTCAGGTCCAGAAATATAGAAATATGGTTTAAAATTATGAAACTCAACAAACTACTCAATTATTATAATTGTGAAAACTATGTTGCATGACAAAATATAAATGCGAGAAAAGCAAAACACAAAATTATAATTACAAATATTTATATTATATGGACAAGGACAAAATGAAGAAAGGGGAAAAATAAGAATAATGGACTTGTTAGGTTTGCCCAGACAATGACACCTTCCCCCTGCCCCCACCCCCCTTTTAAATTTCTGTCATGCTTCTTATAAAACATTTTAGAGTATCTAAGGAAGCAATCTTTTTAAAAGATACAATTGCGCTTTGACATGAAAAGCTCATTTCAAGAATGATTTGGTAAAACAGTTCTACTGCTTCATCAATGATTCACTGAATTGTTCATCTCATAGTAAAATGAAATCAAGACTGCATTCAAGCAAAAGATGAGGCTTGGACTGGTTGTCCACCTAATTCTGAGAGTCTCCAAGAATTTCTCCTCTCTACTTTTCTTTTTTTAACCTTAGATCTTACAATCAAATATAAGAATTACCCATTTTTAAAATAAAATTTTAGAGATGTGAAAACTTGACATTTTTCCCATGCTTATTTAGTTTCCACATAGTTGTTGGGTGGTAAAATGCCAAATAAACTAATTTTCCAAGGAAGAATTTCTCATATTTTCTTCTTATATTTGCAAATCGAAATTCCCAGAAATACTGTGTAATCTTTGAAAAGATAGCTCTTGAATCCCATATAAATCAACTCTTGATTGTTTTAATGTGAATTTTAGCATACTTCCTTTATTGACAGCTGTGTTGTTAGTAAACTTCATTTCCTATGTTGTGAAGGTACAAAGTTCTCTTTCTGAGCGTTTCTATATGTCTTGTTGGTTTCTCCGTTTCATTTGCCAGTAATGTTCTCCAAACTCCTTTAAACTCTAAATAGCTCCAGGGAAGATTTGAGAAAGGGTAACTGTAGTTGAATAACTGAGAGACCTTGATGTCTTCAGAAAGCTTACTATCTGTGAAAGACTTTTTCTTATAAAGTTCTTTTTTTTTTTAAATTATTTTTGTCTGTGTTGGGTCTTCGTTGCTACACGCGGGCTTTCTCTAGTTGCGGTGAGCAGGGGCTACTCTTTGCTGCGGTGCACGAGCTTCTCACTGCGGTGGCTTCTCTGGTTGTGGAGCACAGGCTCCAGGCGTGCAGGCTTCAGTAGTTGTGGTGCATGGGCTCAGTAGTTGTGGCTCACAGGCTCTAGAGTACAGGCTCAGTGGTTGTGCCACACGGGCTTAGTTGCTCCACAGCATGTGGGATCTTCCCAGACCAGGGCTTGAACCTGTGTCCCCTACACTGGCAGGCAGATTCTTAACCACTGCGCCACCAGGGAAGGCCTATAAATTTCTTTAAAATATGAGTGCACAGCATGTGTAATTTTATTGAAAATTGGAAACAATCCAAGTTATCCACTTATCTCTAACTAGATTTTGCCAGAAGAAGCCAAGTGGTAGGATGATAAACTGGCCAGTTTGGTATCATTTTGAAAAATTTCCCCAGCCCAACAAGCATACATATTTTAAAATTAATGATGACAAAAAAAAAAAACATCTCCTAACTAAAATTTTTGCAATAGTGATACAAAAACAGGATTTTTCTTATTTTTCCAGCTTTTGTACTGACTACACTGATTATCTTCATTAATGTGAGTAGCTAAGAGTTGTATAAGGCAGCTACTACCTTTAATTCTAGCATTTACACGTGCTCTTAAGAAAAAGAAAAGCATTTTTATTTCTATTGTTGGAAGCTAAAAAGAAAAGGGAGTTGACAGAACCGTTTATTAATAATCATTTTTTTTAAAACAACAAAGAGAATTTACAAAATGCTTTCTGTGTGCTGGGCATTCTTGAATCTAGGCCCTAAGAACACAAAGATAAATCATACATAGTCCTTGTCCTAGAGAAAGCCCAAAATCTATACATTTGAGATTCAACATAAAAGACAGACACCAATATCAACAAAACTACGCACTTAAAAAAAAAAAAAAAGACCGACTATATAGAGGAAACTATCATTAGTGTCCTCAGAAAGACACAAAAAATGCCACAACCAGAAAACAAGCATAGGATGCTATTTTAAAAACAAACAAAAAAAGACTAGAAGAGTTCTTGGAAATGAAAAATACGATAAAAATTAAACATAGGGTTGAAAGATAAAGTGGATGAAATCTCCCAGAAGGTTGAATAAAAACAAGAGATAAAAAGTAGAAAGGAGGGCTTCCCTGGTGGCGCAGTGGTTGAGGGTCCGCCTGCCGATGCAGGGGACACGGGTTCATGCCCCGGTCCAGGAAGATCCCACAAGCCGTGGAGCGGCTGGGCCCGTGAGCCATGGCAGCTGGGCCTGCGCGTCCGGAGCCTGTGCTCCGCAACGGGAGAAGCAACAGCAGTGAGAGGCCCGCGTACCGCAAAAAAAAAAAAAAAAAAAAAAAAAGTAGAAAGGAAAAATAAAGTAATTAGAGGACCAGTTCAGGAAACCCCATGTCCAAATAAGTGTTCCAGAAAAGAACTGAGTAAATTTTTAAAAGTGTTTGCTAATGAATTAATTCAATAATTTTTTTTTCAGAACTGAAGGATGCAAGTTTCCAGGTCCAAAAGGCCCACCATTGTGATTTCACAAAAATGGGGAAGAAAATATTCTATAGGAT
This sequence comes from Delphinapterus leucas, assembly GCF_059928025.1. Lineage (NCBI taxonomy): Eukaryota > Metazoa > Chordata > Mammalia > Artiodactyla > Monodontidae > Delphinapterus > Delphinapterus leucas. Next base: position 13,906,605 of record NC_143138.1, read on the forward strand.
TCCAGAAAGGGAAAATCTAGGTCACGTCTAAAGGATTAGAAATCCAAATAGCTTTGGACTTCTCAAGAGAAACACTGGAAGCTAGAAGACATTAAAGCAACAATATCTTCAAAATAGAATTTGATACCCATCCAAACTATTAACGAGGTAAGTGGGTGGAATGAAGATATTTTCATGGTTTTAAAAACCCTTACTTCCCAAACATTCTTTCTCAGGAAGCTACCAAAGGATATGCTCTACAAAATTGAGACAGTAAACCAAGAAAGAAAAAGGAAACAGAAAAACAGATTCCACACAGAAGAGAAATAAAAGGAATTCTCAGAATGATGTGACAGGAATCCCAGGATGACAGCTACATCAGGCAGAGAAGGTTACCAGTTCATAAAGGAACATGTTAGAAGGATCAAGGAGAAATGTCTCTAAGAAGATGAAATCAAGAGAGCACTTGATAATATCCAAATGTCTTGAAAGGAGATGTGGGCAAGGGAGAGATAATTTAAATGTTGAATTAAGGGTAAGTACATAAAAAAGAAGCAAATTAGAGAGAAAGGAAAAAAATTAAAACATTTATTAACTCCAGGGAAAATAAGAAGTGTTGTATGATAGGAGAAATCATGGAAGAGACATGGCTCAACTGTAAATAATGTTCTATACAGTCATTTAAATAATGGAAACACTAAATACTGATACATTATATAACTATATTGGGAAAATGGGGAATGAGGAGAATTCGGGGATGGGGTGAGAATAAGGCACAGAAAGGAAACAGAGAGAACGAATTAAAAACTAGCACTACCAGCATGTTACTCAGAAATATGGAGGGATATTCCAAAAGAATAAGCTAAAATCACTATATGTGGCTGCCTCTGGGACTAAAAATGAAGAGGATTCTTCTTTTTAAACCATAGCCTTTATAAATTATAAAACTACTTCACACTTCAAACTATTACACTGATTTTAAAATATATATACAAATATATGTATGCAGAGCCCAACCTCTTAACCACTAAACTTGTATTTTTCAAATTATAAACTTGTGACCATTTAGCGGGTTGTGAAATTAATTCTGTAAGTCACAACCATCATTTCTAAAATGAATTAAAACAAAACCAGGTAGGGCTTCCCTGGTGGCGTAGTGGTTAAGAATCCGCCTGCCAATGCAGGGGACACGGGTTCAAGCCATGGTCCGGGAAGATCCCCCATGCCGCGGAGCAACTAAGCCCGTGTGCCACAACTACTGAGCCTGCGCTCTAGAGCCCTCGAGCCACAACTACTGAAGACTGCGCGCCACGAGCCGGTGCTCCACAATGAGAAAAGCCACCGCAATGAGAAGCCCATACGGCGCAATGAAGAGTAGCCCCTGCTCGCCACAACTAGAGAAAGCCCACGCAGCAACGAAGACCCAATGCAGCCAAAAATAAATAAATAAAAATAAAGTTCCCTTTAAAAAAAAAAAGGTGGTAGAAAATAACAGAGACATTGCACTTAGTAAATTTTTTCATGAACCTTCATATACGTACACACAACAGTGCATAATGTAAAATGTATGTTTAACTGTGAACAAAATAATTTTAAAATTACTATCTATACAGCATTATAATTACTTTTAGTCCTGTTTTTTAAAGTGAGAGATGACAATCTATCTTTATTGTAAAGCAAAGAAATGGAAAACGTTGACAGCTAATGAAAATATTCCATTGTGACACTCTTTAAAATGCCACTGATATCATGCATGAAGAATGCTCACTCCTATATTACTGAAATCTAAATACTCTGCTTTCTTACAATCAACTTTGTAATATTTGAACCAGAGAGAAGAGTAACAACACAGAAAACAATAAAACTCAAAGTCAATCAGATAATGTGGAATATTACTGCTTCTTAGGTGATGGATCTTTTTCATTTTATATGATTTTAACTAATTTTTAAATTTCCGGTCTACGGATATACTCGAGCAGAAGGAACCATCCTAGACGACTTCGGAATAGCAGTGGAAGCCAGCCTGGTGGAAGAAACGATCAAAAACTTGCAACATATAATGCATAAACTAGAAAGTATAGATGCAGTTGACCAAGATGTAGTTTTCTTCCACTGACCCACCCTCATATACTTTAAAAGCTACACTGCCCACCTTGCAGTATGGAAAAATTGGGCAAGTTAAAACTTTGATGCTCTTTTACTAAAACCCTAAATTTAGTCCAGTTTTTCTTTTAACTTAGCTAGGTTATACTGATATATGCACATTGCTTTGGATGCTTACCCTACAATTCACTTACTTTAAAATGATTTAAAATAAGAACAAAAACGTCTGCAGAAAGCAAGTTCCATTATACTCTCATGATAAAGCTTCACTTCTTAAAAGTTATAAAGATCAGATTCATATACACATGGGTATGTATATTTTTAAAACCACTACTACCACCCATACAGGATATTAAAAAAATTTAAAAAATATGAAGGAGTCAATATACTGGTATTTAATTATAGAAAAGATATTTGTGGAAATATATATATATATATAAAATGTGTGTGTGTGTATTTGAAAATATGCATGAGAAGTTAATGACTGTGGTTACTTTTTGGACAGGTGAGGGGATGGGAAGAGTAGGGATGACAACCAGGGTGAGAGGAAGGCTTTGCACCGTACATCTGCTTCTACTTTGATTTTAAAACTATTACCGGGCTTCCCTGGTGGCGCAGTGGTTGAGAGTCCGCCTGCCAATGCAGGTGACACAGGTTCGTGCCCCGGGCCGGGAAGATGCCACATGCCGCGGAGCGGCTGGGCCCGTGAGCCATGGCCGCTGAGCCTGCGCGTCCGGAGCCTGTGCTCCGTAACGGGAGAGGCCACGACAGCGAGAGGGCCGCGTACCGCAAAAAAAACTATTACCTATTTTGGCAAATTGGGAATTCTCATTCTATTCTCCCTTCATGAATTGCCTGGCTTCCGCACCCTATTCCACATCCTGCACGCACGCACACACAATCACCCAGAAGTAATTTGAGGCAGGTATGCTTTCACTTTGACAAAAGACTTTCTCCCGATCTTGAAAAAGTGAACCTGTACTCTTAGCACCCACGTGACAGGCACAAATGCCACCTGTCTTTGCAGGATGCCAGGACCCCGGGTCACATCCACAGCCCCTCCTCAGCACACCCATCACACTGCAAACCATCACACTGCAGACATTTGCTGAGGGCCTGCTATGTGCCAGATGCTGTTTGGAAGCATGGGACACAAAAGTCAGTAGGACAAGGTACCTGCCTTCCCAGATCTCAAAGCCTCAAGGAGAGGAGAGGAGACAGAAGAGCAAACAGGTAATTTCCAAATGATACGGTATATATAGTGGGAAAAGTGTAATCTACATAATCTACCACATTATATTTTAATAATTTTTTCCCCTGTTTTCCCACGTCTCTCAAAGGTGAGAGTCTCTGGCACAGGCAATGGGTCTGTAGTGATCTTTGGATCCCCTGAGCTAAGCATGGTACCAGCATGATCTGAACTTCATAAATGTCTCCTGCATGGTAATGCAATGGTATTTTAAGAAATACATTCATATATGTCTTAATGTTTCAGAATGGTGATTGATAAACACATCAACTATTAACCTGGACCTCTGTGGTGTATTATAATCTTAGAATTTCAGAACCAAAACAAACATCTTTAACCTCAGAAGACCTGTGATCTTTTAGTCCTTAACATGTAGTTTTGGCTTTGATTCCATAAAGGGGGAAAATCATGAAAGCTAAGCCTATCTGTTTCTTTTCCTGGAAACCAATGCACTCTTGTTTGTTTTTACTGGTAGGAGTGGAAGCTTTCACCCAGTAACTTAAAATTCCAACCATGGTTAATACATTAGTAATTTCTTGCAATATTCAGAAAAAAAAGTGATTTTCAATTTGACACAGGTTTGCCAGTATTAATTTAAAACTTTTTACACTTCAAACCTTGGACTTCTAGGTAAGAAAAATAATAGTCTTGCATGGCTCTGAGCTCTATCCAAAACAAATGATAGAAATGAATTGCAAACATAACATGAAGCGTCGTTGCAATTAATCAACCCAGAACCCAAGGGAGAAACTGTTTCTATTTTTAAGTGCACTGTTGCTTTAAGGGAAGACCCACTGGAGAAACATAAAACCAAGCTGCATAATGAAAATCAAAATGCATTTGGTGTCTCCCTCCTTGCAAAGACAGTAATCCTAACCTACAAGCAGCACTGCTGTGTTCACTCCTCCCAGTTTGTCTGTAAACTGAATGACAGGTACCCAGGCAGAATCCCACAGAAAGGGCCCATCCACCACTCAAAGAATCATATCTGTCAGGAGGTCAGAACAAGAGAACACCCATGTTTCAGTGCTATTCTTATAGTTCCAGATAAGGGGCTATTCCAAGAAGCAAGCAGATGGATAAATCCCAAAGTCACCCTTCAAATCATTACTTAAAAGATGCTGATTAGTAACCGCAGTGGTGGCCCTAAAAATGATCAATTGATTATTTAGCAGTTCCAACCGTCTACAGCTGTAATTTCTATCCAAATTCCACAACACTAAATCTGTGTCTGCCCACAAATGACAAAGCTTCATTTCATTAAATAGTAGCTAACAGTAACAGTCCTGATGGTTAAGAGTGACAAGGAGCAGGTGTCAAACCAGCAAGGGAAACAGAAGCCACAGCTACATAAAAGGAGTTAACATTCTACCTGTTTCCTAGACGGCTTTGAAGACTCTGACCCAGCAGAATTTTTTTCTCAAACAATATTCAGGTTGGGGAGGGGGGAGGGAAATGTTGGTGATGTGGGTGACTAATTTAATCTGTAAATATCTTAATTTACTCAATGAGTTTACTTAGTATCACTAAGAAATACACAACTACATTGCTATAAATGTATCTAAAATCCTATAAATATCTAAAATGTATCTAAAAGTATTATTCAAGGATACATCCAGTGCTGAAAAGTATTTAACATATTTTAAGTACAACTTAGCTATCTACAATAGCCATAACAATCTGCTACAGGAAGCAGAATGTTTGCACATTGGATAAAAATTTCTAGCCTCCGCACAAAAAGCAAAGAATCCCCAAACTTACCTCCTGATAATTTCTCCCCCCCAAATTTAGTAAAACTATGCCTGAACACCGTGTGATTATAGAATGAAGGCAGTTGCTTCCTTTAGCAATAAAGCAACAAACCCTACTTCAGAGTCTCTCTTTAGTGAAAAAAATCTCTGAAGAACAACAACAAAAAAAATCACTAAATTGTAACACATCAATCAACAGGTGACTTTTAGAAACACAAACTCTCGTCAGAGAGGAATTAATTTTGTCAGATCTCCCTGATTTCTCTTTCCTATTTTTACAAGCTACTGCATTGCTATACTAAATGAATTCCAACCGTTTTCTTCTCAGGGGCTTACCAAAAAAATGCCAAATATTCAAATTATTTTAGGGCATTTTCCCATACTGTTGCGTGGAATAGAGCAGAATTAATAAGAATCCAACAGTTACCACTTTTCAAATGCAAATGTTGCCATCTAGTAAATGCAGCCCCTTTTAAACATCCCCCCCAGTGTCTACACAGCTCCAGGCACTACTTTTGTTTCCTTGAAAATCGAAATTCGCGCATTACATTCAGGCATTATCTCAACTCAGCACCAACAAAACAATAGATCTTAAATGGTCCAGGCCTGAGCCTGCATCGTACAAAACTGTTCTGCTTTATTGTGCGGAGGTGTTCCCTCCCAGCCCCCATTTTACACACAAAGTTCCTTAACAATTCTGCCAAGTAAAGCAAACAGTACAGTGGTGGAAAGAACCAGGGGCACTGGGTTCCACGAACTAGGCCTTGGGGTGGTCACTTGCTCGCCTCAGGCCTCAGTTTTCTCATCTGTAAAATGTGGCTATTGGACTAATCATCTCTAGGGTCCCATCCGGCCCCCTCGAAGCCGGCCGGGGACACAGCGGACTGGTCCTGGTTCAGGCCGGGGTGCCCTGCCTTGATGCCGCTCTAGATGGGAGGGGACAAGGAGGAGGGGACCAGAAGGAGGAGAGAGAGGAACTTGGACTTGCAACAGCTTCAGACAGGAGCGTGCGACAAACTTGAAGCCGTCCTCCTAACAATAGGCAAGAGCACTCCCATTTTCCTGGCTCAAACTTGCAGGAGGCAGCGGGGCTGCACCCTCCTGCCCGCCCTCTCGGCACCCGCTTTACCTTTCTCCCTGTTTGGTGTTAGAAGGAGGAGGGTGCAGGACCGTTTGATTCCCTTCCATCTCCACCACGCACTTGGTGTTCAGTTCCAGTTCTGAAAGCAAAAGGGAAAACGAACGTTGCCAAGCCGAGCATCCGTGCCCGCAGCCCGCCTCTGCGCGCCGCGCGGGACTCCCCCGGGAGGCGGCCGAGCCCGGAGCCGGGAGCCGGCGCACCGGGTCCCCGCGGCCGGTGCGGGCGCCGCCTCCGCCCCGGCGCTCCGGCTCCGCTCCCGCCGCTCCAGCCCCGCGGCCCCGCAGTTTCCAAAGTTGCCCCCGCCCTCATCCCGACCACAAACGAAAACGAGCGGAAAGCTCCTCACCTCGTCGGTTCAGGGGCCGGACCCGGACGGCAACTTTTACCTTGGTATCCGACATGTTGGCGGCGCCCGCTCGGCCCCAGGCGGCCCCTCACGCGCGGCGCCGCCGCCGCCGCAGCCGCGCGCCCCCCGAGCGCGGCCGCCGCCGTTGCTCCGCCGTATGCTCCGTAAGGCAGCGCCGAGGCGCGCGGGCCATCCCGGGGGAGCGCGACGCGGGGCACGGCCGCGGCCCGGGGAGGGGCGGGCGCGCGGGCGGGCGCGCGGGGCGGGGCGCGGCGGCGGCGGCGGCGGGCGGGGAGGAGGCCGCGCCGCCCGGGCCCAGGCGCTGCTCTAGCCGCGCCGGCCCAGCCGACCGCAGAGCGCCGCGGCCCCTCGCGGCCGCCCCGGGCCCGGCCGCGCCGCCATCTTCCGCGCCTCGCCGCGCCCGCGCCCCCGCGGCTCGGGGAGGCTCGGCCCGGCGGCGCGCGGCGCCCAGCGGAACCCGGAGGGGGCGGCGGGCGGCGCGGCGCTGGGGGCCGCTGCAGTCCGGGGCGGGGCGCCCGGTTTCTCCGGGCCCGGCCTGCACCAGCGCCGGCGGGGACCCCACGGGTACCGCCTTGAACTCGAGTCACCTTGTGGGGCCGCTGTCACCGCAGCCCCAGAGCTCTTGGGCGTGCCGGGTGGGCAGGCCTTACCCACGGAATGAAATACGCCTCAACCGAAATGCCGGCACGCCGCCCCCTCCGCCCGCCCGGCACCGCACGGAGCGCGCAGCTGCATTTTCAGATGCGTGTGGTGAACCGAGGCTGGAAATCAATCTGTGCCTCTGCCACCGAAAGAGTGTGTGTTTGCAAAGACTGCTCTCGCTTCCTTCCCCTGCCCTTGCACTTTTCTTGCGGGAGAGCTGTCAAGTGGGCTGGAGGGTCATTCACTCTTACATAAGAATTTAATAGCCATGGATTCCGTCGTCCTGCCATAGGCCCACCTCGCTGCCAGGGCGGAACCGGGGGATCTGATTTCTTCCGTGCGGTTCAACAAGTGCTTCTTGGGCGCTTACTGGGAGCCGGGCATGTTGAAGCGTACCCAAGTCTAAAATCCCGAGTTTAGATCTGGGGAAATCTTTACAATTTGCTTAAGTGTAGAAATTCAATCATTCACAATGTCACTGGAAGTTGTATTGGGGACCAACTGCGTGCAAAGTGCCGTGGAGGACACACAAAAACATGAATAAAGTCATGCATCCTGTGCTACAAACACACACTCTGTGGCGGGAAAAACAGCCCCGAGTCAGGTATGACTAGACTGCTGGCAGGTGCTATGAGGTTTAATTCTGTCTCCAACAGGTGCCAAGTATGGGCTTGACACCATCACCTTCTCTATCATATCATGAAAGCCTTGAATACCTAAGAAATTTCAACTTTATTCCAAAGGCAGTGAGAACTGAATGAAGGCTTTGGTCTTGGAGCCCAGGACTGCCTCTTTGGGGTGTTTTTTTTTGTTTGGTTTGGTTTGTTTTTGGCTTCGCAGCGCACTTGCCCTCGGCAGTGAAAGTGGGGAGTCCTAACCACTGGATCGCCAGGGAATTCCCAGGCCTGACTCTTAAAAGAATATCATCTAGATAAGAGGTGATGATGGCTAGAGCAAAGCCAATGGTAGTGCAGATGGAACGCTAAGAGCAGAGGCAGGACTTACTGTGGAGATAAGAGTGAAAGACTTAGCAACCACTGGGATGTGAGAAATGAGGGTTGCAGCTGACTGGAGAGCGTCTGGGAGGATGATGAGCCATAACACACCATACACAGATAAGAATAGGTTTTAAGGTGAGAGGACCATGATTAATTGGGTGTTGCCGGTTAAATAGTTTCCATTGTTTTTTGTCTTTTTTTTTCCTTTTGGGTTCGCAGGCCTCTCACTGTTGTGGCCTCTCCCGTTGCGGAGCACAGCCTCCGGACGCGCAGGCTCAGCGACCACGGCTCACGGGTCCAGCCGTTACGCCGCATGCGGGATCTTCCCGGACCGGGGCACGAACCTGTGTCCCCTGCATCGGCAGGCGGACTCTCAACCACTGCGCCACCAGGGAAGCCCTCCATTGTTTTTTGTTTTGTTTTTTGGTTTCGCTGGGTCTTAGTTATGGCAGGTGGACTCCTTAGTTGTGGCGTGCAAACTCTTAGTTGCAGCGTGCACGTGAGATCTAGTTCACTGACCCGGGATCGAACCCCAGCCCCCTGCATTGGGAGTCAGGAGTCTTAAGTACTGTGCCAACAGGGAAGTCCCCTCCTTTTTTTTTCTTTTTTTGCCGAGTGGTCCTTCTGCTTTCACCTTTCCCAACCCTCTCCAACTTTAAAGACCCAGATTAGTCCTCAGCTCTTGTAAGAAGAACTGTTTCTTCTTCAAAACGGTTTTAGCCTTAACTCGTTTGAAATCACATCTTTTTAGGCTGCGAATGTGCCTTTGGGGGCTTCTGGACCCTTCTACAGCCTCCCCCAAAGCGGTCATCCCTCTACTTGGGTATGTTTGCTGGCAGAGTGCTCACTAGTGGATGGCTCTAAACTTCCACAGTTAGAGAAGGGCTCTGTGAAGAATCAAATTTGCCTCCCTGTAAATTCCAACTGTTGATTTTAGTGCTGCCACCTAGAGCTTCCCCACTCCAGGTCAACCTCCTCTTCTACATGACAGCCCTTCAGATACCTGAAGATGGCTCTCACATTCTTGTGAAGACCTCTGCTCAGAAGAAGAATATGCTGTTCTGGTTATATAACACATCATTTCCCCCCCCCCCCAAATCAGCAGCTTAAAACAATTTGGGAAGGGCTCATCTGGTTCAATCATGAGATTGCAGTCAGATGGGAGCTGGAATTGGCTGGGGGGGGGGTGCGGTGCACGGGGACTTGGAACAAGTGGAGCAGGACAGGTGTTTCTCTTTCTCTAGGTACTATATGGTCTTTCTGCATGGGCGGGCTTGAGCTTCCTCGCAGCATGGTGGTTAGGTTCTAAGCATGAGCTTTTTTTTTTTTTTTTTTTTCTTGCGGTACGCGGGCCTCTCGGTGTTGTGGCCTCTCCCGTTGCGGAGCACAGGCTCCGGATGCGCAGGCTCAGCGGCCGTGGCTCACGGGCCCAGACGCTCCGCGGCATGTGGGATCTTCCCAGACCAAGGCACGAACCCGTGTCCCCTGCATCGGCAGGCGGACTCTCAACCACTGTGCCACCAGGGAAGCCCTAAGCGTGAGCATTTTAAGAGCACCAATGTAAGCTCTTTCAGCTTTTATGACTTTACCTTAGAAATTCTGTAGTGTCACTTCTGTAGTCTCACTAGCCCTCTCCAATCCCAGGAGAGAACTATAGTCCCCTTATCTCAGTGGGGGAAATGTCACAGTTAATCTTGTAAGATCATGTGAGGTGGGAGATATCTGTTGCAGCCCTTTTTGGAAAATACACTTTGCCACATAATGCATTCTCTCAACTGTCCTGGGTATCCTCCTATAAAAGTATATTATGATAAAGTAAGGCTTAGGAATTAGATGAGCTGTATTTGAATCTTGTCTCATGCATAGCCTGGAACAAGTTTTGCACTCCCCACTGCACCCCACCCCCCATCTTCAGCTGGTTCATGAGTAAATGGGGAATCTGAACTTCTACCCCACAGGATGTAATAGACACCTTTCTGAGTAAATGCCTAGCATACAATGTTCCACTTTTTCCGAGAACTGCTGTTCCCTCTCCCCCGACACCCCACCCCTTGGCTTCTGAGCCTCAGCTACCATGTTTGTACTACATAGCCCCACATTCCTGATACAGTTCATTGGACCCCAAGGGCTATTCCTGCCACAAGCTGGATGTATCAGATTCTTCCCACTGGAAATCTGGGCTTGGGTTCATAGGGTTGTGACTGAGGGTGTGACCCTTGGAATCAAACTATCTGGTTTGAATCCTGAACCTTCCCTTTCTGAGCAAGAAAATCTGTATTAACTATTCTGGACATCAGTTTCCTTATTTGTGAAATAGGATGGTGGTGATTGATGATGGAAAAAGTCCCTACTTCATAGGGTTGCTATGAGGATAAAATGAGTTAATACCGGAAACTCTCATCACGGCATTGTAAGTGGAAGCTGGCACCCCCTGAAGTCAACCTGAGGGCTGTGGAGAGGCTGTATTCTTCATGCTCACAGGCAGTCCTGGAACACTGCTCTGAAAAAGAATTAAGAAGCCATTGTGAAGGATACTTAGGGAAGTGAGAACTGTTTGGGTTTGGGTTTTCAGGTTTTTGAAAACCTTCCAGGTTCTGCTTCTAGTCTCTACCAAGGCTGAGCTCCATTCCCGCTCCTAGATTCCACAGTGAGAATAGAATTAACCTGGGAAAAGTGCCAGTGGGACTGAAAAGGCAAGAAGATGCTCATAGAGCAGTAGCAATGGTATTTTGTCAGCTTGGAGAATGTCGATAAATGACGCAAAATACTGCTCACATTGCCCTTCGTCCGCGAGTCCCTTTAGAAGGGGAATATATAGAGTTGGACACAGATTATAAACACGATGGAGAATGAAAGGCAGCACAGTGAAAGCATGCGCTCTGGGGTCATGCAACCCGGGTTCAAATTCCAGCTCTGCCACGTGCAAGTGGCAATCCCTCAAAAGTACAAATTACCCACTCAAGTCCACAAAGGGAACCTGTTGTCCTGCCACCGTTGGCTCTTCAGGCTGATTTGCTATGAAGGGACGGGGGGGGGCATCCCCAGGGCCCTTCTATGGAAAGAAGGTCCCAAAGGGTGGGGAGGGGAGCTTGTGGGAACCCCAACTTCAGACATTTGGCAAGCAGAAATACCAGTGGTTATCCATCTAAGAAGGCGCCACAGGCCGTAGACCAGGGATTTTAACTGGATGGACTTCTTAAGAAGAATCTGGACACTTCTAAGGCACCCAGGCTCAGTTTTTTGTTTTGTTTTGTTTTTCTTCTCTCTCTCTACTAAATTCAAGTAAGCAGGAAAAAAAAAAAAGCTAATAAAAGGATGGACGTGCTTTTTCTCCAGCAGCAGCAAGGGGAGTTCTGGGAACCAGACAGACAGTGTGGCATTCTGGAGTCAGTCTGAGGAAAAAGAAGCTCAGGGAAGAACAAAGCAGCTTGTTGAGGTCCCAGGCCTGCTGTGTAGACGTAAAGCCTCATCAGAGAGCTGACCTAGACTGAGAAGATCCTGGTCGTGGGCCTGAGCTATGGACAGGCTGGGAGGGCTTGCCTGACAGCACAGCGCGGCCAGATGTTCTTTTCAACCATCTCTACAATCCCCAAAGTTCAGCTTAAGCAACGAATGCAGCTGCTGCACCCACGAGCCACTAGACACCCACCCCCACCCCCTCCAGTCTGTGCACTTTACACATGTGCTCTTCTTTAGGAAGAGCTGGTTAATAGAGCTTTACTCTAGAAACTGGAAATGCCATGGGTTCTGAAGATCCGACAGACACCTGATCAACAAACATCCCAGAGACTCTGGAATCATCCGATTTCAGCCGGGGGCTTCCAGGCCGATGTAGAAGCTGCTAATGACTTAAGTCTACAGAGGATCAAAGAGTAATGATGGCACAGGCAAATACTTAAATAAGAGGCTTTCTATAAATCTACTTTAACAACGGTATCCATCAGCCTAGGCTAAGTTACACCATGGTAACCCAACAACCTTCGAATCTCAGTGGCTTATAAAAACAGGGCTTTATGCCTCACTCATATGACTTGTCCATCACAGCCTGGCTGTGGCTCTGCTCCACTTATTTTCATTTCCACTCCCAGGCCAATGAAACAGCCCTGAGCCAGGACAATGCCAGTTTTGTGGCAGAAGGAAAGGAAAAGATGGCAGACCACACAATGGCTCTTCAAGCTTTTGCTCAGAAGTGATGCATATCACTTCTCAATTTTCATTGGCCAAAGCAAGTCACATGGTCAAGGCTAGCATTGATGGGGCAGGGGAGTAATTCTCCCCCAAGGTGGGTGTGATGTTGTCATATAATAAGAACTATATACGCATCCAACTTTAAACTTATAAAAAACACACATAAATTAACATCTTCATTCATGCACCTTCTCCTGCATTTTGTATTACTAAACCCAGGAAGGATTCCCAGAATGTTGATTACCAGATAGGAATGTATTTATACCTGGTGAAAAATTGCTTCCCAAACGAAATTTATAAAAAATGTATTGCCATCAATATAAAAGTGTGGCCATTCTAATGCAGCTTTTGTGTTATCGTTTTCTATCAAAAATGCAAAATGATTTTTTTAAAAAGAAATATATATTTTGGTGTTCATCGTGGTTCCTGACTCACAGCTCCTAAAACTCTTGTAATTACGTAAGTGATTAGAGCATAGGAGCATCTTTCACTATAATATTTGGTTTTAATCCTTCATTCCTGAAATAGCTCCAGAGCATTAAAGGGGAACCGAGGTGATTTTTGTAAAGATAACCACAGGATGAGGGCTGGTTGCCAGGGAAACTGACCATGTGCTTACAAGGTTGGAACTTAAAGCTCACCTACCCCCACCACCCCTATCTCAGAGGAGGGGAGAGGGGCTGGAGGCTGAATCAAACACGAAGATGAGGTTTAGGAAGCTTCCAGGATTATGAACATATAGAGGCGCTGGGAGCGTAGTGTATCTGTGGAGGGCATGCAAGCTCTGTGCTGCTTCCCATACACCTCCCTTCCACCTGGCTAACTGAGTTGTATCTTTTTATAATCAACAAGTAATCTAGTACGTAACCTGTTTTCCTGAGTTTTGTGAGCTGCTCTCCAAATTATTGAACAGAGGAGGGGGTCATGGGAACATGTAGGATGACCTGGACTTGGTATTGATATCTGAGGTGGGAAGGGAGAGCAGTCTTGTTGGACTGAGCCCTTAACCTGTGGGATCTGAAGCTACGTCCAGGTGGATAGTGTCAGAAATAGTTAAATTTTAGGAAGTCCAGTTGGTGTCTCCTGAAAACTGGAGAACTGCTTGGTAAGGGGAAAACCCCACACATTTGGCGCACAGACGGATTCAGTCAGTAGTGAGTAGATGGAAAACAAAGTGAGTTTCTTCCTTTAAAGAAGGGCTCCAAACCATCTACCACAATAATATTTATATCTCACAATAGCTCACAGTAATGAATATTTATTCAGCATTGCCTACTTCCCAAGCACAGTTTTGTTATTTAATTCTCGCAATAACTCTCTGAGGTACACACTATTATTATTATCCTTCATTATATGATAGGTAAAAAATAAAGAGAAAATTTAGGTAACTTGTTCAAGGTCAAATATCTGGGAAGTGGTGGCCTTGGGATTTCAATGCACATACAAATTGGAACATGCATGTGAGTGATTTTCCTAAGAAGGATAATAGATTTGCCCCGACTCACCTATATTTTTCTGGCACAAAAAAATAAGATAGGCAATATAAATAATAGTCTGTTACTATTATGCTTTACAGTTTAATGCGTTATGCAGCTTCCATAAAAGAGTCATAAGATACTATGGGAGATAGAAAAGTGGGTTATGATGGGGCATTATTAGTAACATTATCAGTAATAATGTTCAGTCAGGACAATGCTCTTGTCAATGAACAAGCACTGATACATTTGTTTGAAAAAAAAGCAACAATTTTCTTTTAGTCAAATTAATATCAAGACAGACTGAAGGCAGTGAGAATTCCATGGGAAATCAGCAAACTAATCTTGTCTGGAGTCAGTTAAAGCCATCTGCAATCCATTGGTTTGATTGTTTGTCTCCCTCTTGGATTGTGAACTCCTTAAGGAATTAGAATCTAAGAAGTGATGGGCACTTCAAAGGAACCCAGTAAAAGGTAGATAATTTTATTCTTACTGTTGTTCAAGATGGTAGAAAACTTGCCCTGCTCATCTGATTATGGCTAGCCCATGGCACAGAACCTGACACCCAGTATCTTCTCAGGGGTGTCCATTGAATGAACGAATTGAGTAGTGGGATCTCTGTCCTTTGCAAAATAGCATGAAAGTAAATGCACAGGTTATCGTGATGTTTTTAAATTCTTTTCCCTTCAGAGGCTGTGACACATTCTTGTGAACATTCTCAGCGTTGTCAGGTCTTCATTTGTCACCTGGTCCTGGGATTTTCCAGCTGGAAAGGATCTGCGAGATCATTTAACCCAATTACTGCCTTAGAAAAACGGGCACCTGAGACATTAGGTGGTGTGACTGAAGTCACACAGCCGGTCAGTAACAAAGCCAGGAAGATGGGCTTGATTTTTTTTTTTTCCAGTTCTATTGAGAAATAATTGACATACATCACTGTATAAGTTTAAGGCGTACAGCATGATGGTTTGGTTTACATGTATTGTGAAATGATTATCACAAAAGGTTCTGCGAATATCCATCTTCTCATATAAATACAATCTTAAAAAAATAAAGAAGAAAAGGAAACAAAATTTTCTTTTTGTGATGAGAACTCCTGGGATCTACTCTCTTAACAACTTACCTATATAGCATACAGCAGTGTTAGCTATAGTCATCATGTTATACATCATTTTGCATCCCTAGTGCTGATTCATCTTATAACTGAAAGCTTGTATGTTTTGACCACCATCCTCCAGTTCCCGCTCCCCCCACCCCCACCTCTGGTAGCCACAAGTCTGATTTATTTTTCTATGAGTTTGTTGTGGTTTTCAATACAGTTATTTATTTATTTATTTATTTATTTTTGGCTGCATTGGGTCTTCTTTGCTACACGAGGTCTTTCTCTAGTTGCGGGAAGTGGGGGCTACTCTTCATTGCGGTGTGCAGGCTTCTCATTGCGGTGGCTTCTCTTGTTGTGGAGCACGGGCTCTAGGCACACGGGCTCCAGTAGTTGTGGCTTGTGGGCTCTAGAGCGCAGGCTCAGTAGTTGTGGCGCACGGGCTTAGTTGCTCCGTGGCATGTGGGATCTTCCCAGACCAGGGATCAATCCCATTTCCCCTGCATTGGCAGGTGGATTCTTAACCACTGCACCAACAGGGAAGTCCCTGTTGTTGTTTTTTGTTTTTGTTTCTGTTTTTTAAATCCCACATATAAGTGAGATCATACACTATTTGTTTTTCTCTGAGTTATTTCACAGGATAATGCCTTCAATGTCTATCCATGTTATCACAAATGGAAGGATTTCCTCATTTTTTATGGCTAAGTAATATTCCATTGTGTGTGTGTGTGTGTGTGTGTGTGTATATATATATATATATATATATATATACTACAACTTCTCTATTCATTCATCCATTGATGGACACTTAGGTTATTTCCACATCTTGGCTATTATAAATAATGCTGCTAAGAACATAGGGGTGCAAATGTCTTTCCAGTTTAGTGTTTTAGTTACCTTTGGTTATACTCCCAGAAGTGGAATTGCTGGATCACATGATAGCCCTATTTTCAATTTTTTGAGGATTCTCCATACTGTTTTCCATAATGGTTGCACCAATTTACAATCCCAGCAACAGTGCCCAAGGGCTCCCTTTTCTCCACATCCACATCAGCAGTTTTTCTCTCGTCTTGCTTTGATGATGGCCATTCCAACAGGTGTGAAGTGATATCACATTGTGGTTTTAACTTGCATTTCCTTAATGACTAGTGATGTTGAGCATCTTTTCATGTGCCTGTTGGCCTTTCTTATATCTTTGGAGAAATAGCAATGTAGCTTCTTTGCCTGTTTTTAAATTGTGTTATTTGGTTTTTTGCTATTGAGTTATATGAGTTCTTTCTATGTTTTGGATATTAACCCCTTATCAAATATGATTTGCAAATATTTTTTCCCATTCCATAGGTTGTCTTTTCAGTTTGTTCATAAACAGCTTAAGGTCATTTGTAGTTAAGTCTAGAGGTAAAATGCGTGAATCTGCTGGGTAATACTGGTTGGTACAAAACCAAAATATAAGTGAAAATAAACTAGTCTGCTTGCTCTCATGAAAGTGATGGCAATTCCAAGAGATGAGACCCCAGAGTGCTAAGATGTCATCACTGGAATGTGTGAACTTGTTTTGAAGGGGACTGTCCACCCCATCTCCACGCACTCCCTAACACCTTTCAGGATGTTAACCCTTGGCCAGGCCACAGGTTTTCCATTCAAAACTCCTTTTCTGTGAAGCTGCAGGCCTGGAGAGTCTAAGGTCTTACTTGACCTCAACTCCAGACGTTGTTTCAAGCCTCTGCCTGGCGCTCTGCCCACGCCTTTTAACTTGATGCTTTGTAGACTTTCATCAACCCAGGTTCCTCCTCCGAACCACAGAACACAGAAAATGATTCCAGTGACTCTTTAATCATTTCTCCCAAGGTTAGCACAGAACTAGCCCTGCTCTAGATGCCTGGGAGAAAAGTTAATTCAGTACACACAATGGATGCCTTGGGGCATTGGGCTTAATTCCCTTGCCGAACCCAGTGAAGAAACGGTTCCTATTGGCTTTCCCTGTAATTCCCGTAATGTGTCAGACTCCAGTGTCTTTGCCTTATGCCACCAAAGATACTAATTCACCCTGTCCCCAGCCCCAACTCCCCCAAACCCCTGCCTCCTTGGGATGTTCAGTAAAGATGATGCTCTTGGCAATGAACAAGCACTGATATATTTGTTTTAAAAAAAAAAAAAACAGTTTTCTTTTAGTCATGTTAATATCAAGACAGACAACTAGTTGTTAGCTATGCAATTCTAGACAATTTAGTTACATTCTCTGAACAATTATTACTTCAATTGATTAAGATAGATGTAATATGCCCTTTGTAGAGGACTGAGTAACTTGTGTTATAATCCATTTAAAACACTTAGCATTGTGCCTAATACATAGTAAATATTAAAACATAAAGTATTAGTAGTGATTTAAAATAATAAAATAATATTTATTATAATAGTAATTATTTAAGATACGTATTATAAATTCAATAATTCATGTACACTGAAACCAATAATATGGGAAAACAGATCAGAATAGAAATGCAAGAAACAGAGTCAAATATAAACTAAAATATAATATGTATAATAAGGGAGTTTTATAAATCAATAAAAAATAATTGTTCTAGAATTGTGACAATTATATATTTGAGCAAATTAATACAAGTTTTTCATATTAAAAAAAAAGACAGATGAGTGAAAATTCCATGGGAAAGTCCCAAACTAATCTTGTTTGGAGTCAATTAAAGGCAGCTGTAAATGAAGTAATATTTCCCTCCCTGTGGAAGTGAAAAAACCCTTTTTCCTTCACTGAAAGATTCAGAATATGTGTCTGCTCCTTTGACTATAATTTCTAACCTCCTAGGGCCTCTTAAACACTTCTATAAATCTTTGCTGGCAGGGATTGTAGTTGTCTCCAGAAGGTTTTTAAGATGGAAAGAAAAGAAAAACCTGCAAAATCTTTCTCCAGGGAAGGTGCTTTCATGGGAGCTAGGAGGACTTCAGGTTTCCATACGAAGCCCTTGCTGAGGGATGGTTTATTCCCTACTCCCTTGCTCTGCTTTCCAGGTAGCACTGCTGGTACAGCTTTGTAATTTTAGAAAGCATTTCCTAAAGACTTTGCCAAAATTCTGAGACAAATGGAAGAAATATGGCTCTAAAAATGACTGTTCCCTTTTGAATAAGAAAACCCCACATTTCTGTGGAGGAACTAATGCACTGTAGTGGCCGTGGACAGATGTGTTTCCAAAAATAGATCGTAAGGCAACACTTGTAAGGCTGTTGAGACCCTCGCTGGTTATGTGAATGCTTTCTCCACAAGAGCTCAGTGAAGTTCAAGCATCTATTGACCTTGAAAAGGCTCTGGATACATATGTATTTATTGCCTCCACAGTCTATGAAATCATTATTATAAAAGGTCAAGTATCTTCATATGTTTGACAAAGGGAGAAAGGAGTGATAATAAATTTTCCTGTAAAAGCCTTTAAAACAAAACAACCAAATCCAGTGTATGGAGCATTTGATCCTGATTCAAACAAATCAACTATGAACAGATATTTTGGGGCCAGTCAGTGAAATTTCAATATGGATTGGTTATTAGAAGATAATTAAGTAAAATGTGCTTAAAATTGTTACTTTTGTGAAGTGATAATAGTATTTTGGTTATGTAATTAACATCATTTTTTAAAAAGATGTATGCTGAACTAGTTAAAGGCAAATATCATGATGTCTGGGATCTGCTTTAAATATTTTATCAAATATGTATCACAGATGATACAGAAGTGGCTTCACGTCAGTTAATATAAGTGCTTGTTATGTTGGGGTTTATTATAATATTCTCTTGATTTATAATGTTTACGAATATTTCATAATAAAGTAGTCTAAAAATAAAAATAGATACAAATAAAAAATTTCTAAAGAAAGGCTCTAATATTAGAAACAGGTAATTTCTCACAAAACAAGTAGATGCATTTTGCAAATGGAGATAATAATGAACATAAAATAGGTCATTTGCAAACCTAGTGCAAAGCAAATTAGGTTTTTTAATGAACTTTGTCAATAATTCATGATCAGACACAATGATGGTATTGAACACAGGAGCATGACCATGATAAAGAAATCAGAAGGTTAAAATAATACAAAATGTTTCACAATAACCCCTGACCATCTGTCTTAAACAGTTACCTTTCTCCAGGCACCTTCTGTCCTCTTACCCTGGGATGTGCCCCCTTATTCCTGGGTACCTGAGACCCCTGACCTGGGTGCTCTGCTTTAAAGGATGGCCCTGCTCCAGCCATGCCCATTCTCATAGGGTAAGAAGTCCACAGGGCCAAGGGGATGTGACCACTGAGCCCACACCTTTGAATTAGGGTTCAACCTGAGAAGCAGAATGACTAAGGGATGTACATATCTACACATACACACACACACACACGCACACACATTTGTGGGGAGGGTTGCAGGGAGAGAGAGTTGTTGTAGGGCTTTGACCTTGCACAGTAATGGGAGTGATTAAGCAGCCTCTGTAAGGCTGTTGCCATCATGTCTGATGCTGTTGCTTGAAGTCCACAGGGCAGGCAGTGGGAAGGGAAGATGGACATAAGTGGGAAGATCAAGGGCAAACTGGAGCCCAGGAGCCCCATGAAGATAGACTGAAACCCATGTCAGTTCTTGTTGACTCTGACCTTAATGGTATGGGTGTCCTGCAAAAGCCAGGGCCCCTGTCACGGAGCTAAACACACACATGCCTGCACTAGGAGTCAGAGAAGCTTGAGGAGGACCCAGGGGGAGATGCAGCGTTTGCAGGCTCCTGCCCCGTGGGCGTGAGGTGAGGCAGCCTACTAGCAACCGTGCACGTGACTTACACAATGGCTGCTGTTCCTTTCACCCACCAAGTCTCCCACAAGACACCCAGGTAAGGGACTTCTGAGAAATAGCATCCAGCCCAGCCAACCTGACACATTAGAAATCCACCCCCCCAGTTGTTGTCTGCTCTCCAGATACCTGATACCTTGAAATTCCCAAATGGCCTCAATGCTGCTTCCAGAATGTATATGCATCTCCTTCCGGGTTCCATCTTTCTTTGGGCTGCCCATGCTGCTGCCCTGAGGGGTGGTCAAAGGATGAATGTTTTCAGAGGTGTAAATGAACTGTGAATATGCAGACTGGTCCACATGTGTGCGGGAGAGGGCGGTCATGATTCAGGATGGAGTGGGACATGGCAAGAGAAGGGGGAGGTCACCGGCCAGCTCTCTCCCAATATTACATTCCTGAGTGAAATCCTGAAGGATGCAAAACTCTGAAATGTGAACACTGCAGACCATTGTGAAGGCATATTTGTCAAGGTTGATGGATAAAACACGTTTTATTTAAGCTTTTTCTATTGATTTGTAAATTTTAAGTATTTAGACTTTGTGAGGGGAGAGTTTCTATGTCAGTAACTGGGAGGCTGACCCAAGGGAACTTATGCTGAGTAATTATCCCCTAGGGACACAGTATCCACTTCTCATTTATTGAGGATAGTAACAGCATGCATCGTCAGGAAGACACATTCTTTTTAAATTTGTATTTATGCAAATAAATTCGTATTTATTTTTTGAATTCACATGATTCAAAACTCAAAAGGAAAACATGATAATCAGTGAAAATTGTCCCTCCCGTCTATGGCCCCCAGTAGCCAGGTTCCTCTCCTCCGGACAAGGAATGTTTCCTGTTTCTTGTGTTCTCCAGAGATATTCTCTGCATTTATAAGCAAATTTGTACATCTATACCCCCCCACCTAGAAACTCTGAACCCAAATTTTCACATACTATTTGTACTGTTTGTCACCTTGCCTTTGTCACTTAACAGTGTATCTTAAGGATTGTTTCATATCAGTCCAGGAAGAGCTTCCTTCTTCTTTGGTTATAGCTGCATGATGTTTTATAATTTATTTAATTAGTTCCTTACTGAATGCACATTTAGGTTGTTACCAATCTTTTGCTATTACAGACAATGCCAAAGCGAATGTTCTCAAACACACATATGTCTCTAAGAAAAATTCGTAGAAGTGGGATTGCAGGCTCAAGTGGCTTTTTGTACATTTAAAATTTTGAGATGTGCTGCTCTTCTCCTCTATAGAGTTTATACCAAGTTACACTCCCATCAGCAGTGTAGAATGCCTATTTCCCTCTACCTTTGCTAACAAAGCATGCACGATGGCCTTGAATATGCACCACTCAGACTTCGTGCTGCAGAAAATGTAATTATTACTGCAGTGTTTGGAATCCACCACTGCATGTGCATTGAAGCCAGGCTTCCCATAGGCTCCTCCCAGCCGGTGGCTAAGCGCAGCCAGGACTTTAAGGAAGGTCCATTCCTGCAAGATGTGGGATTCCTCTGTAGGTGACTTCAGCTCAAGGACTCTCTATCAGCCTGGGCAAACTCTCTTAGAACTGCTGAAGCCTGAGACTCTCCCTATCCAACCCTCTCTCCTCCTTCCTTCTCGCCTTCCCAGGGGTCAGATCAGCATCATTGGCTAAGGCTCTCTTTTGCCTTCACTGGAAGGCCCCTAATCCACCTCTTGCATATCTAATCCCATCTTGGTCCCTGCTTCTCAGGAGACCAAAGCTAAGGCAGCATGCTATTCCTCTCTGCCAGTATGATAGTGAAAAACTAGCATCTCAGAAAAATCCTGCTTTTTCACTTTTTAGCATAATTTTAACTTCCATTTTTCTTATTATGAATGAAGTTACATGTTTATAGATTGAAGAACCATTTATATATTTTTTTCATGAGATAGCTCTTCATCTGCTTTGCCCATTTTTCTATTGGTTGATGGTCTTTCTTACTGACTTATAGATGACTTATCTCTTTATATTTTAGGGAAATTGGGCCTTTGTATAATATAAATTGCAAAAGTATTTTTGCGGTACGCGGGCCTCTCACTGCTGTGGCCTCTCCCGTTGCGGAGCACAGGCTCCAGACGCGCAGGCTCAGCAGCCATGGCTCACGGGCCCAGCTGCTCCGCGGCAGGTGGGATCTTCCCGGACCGGGACACAAACCCGTGTCCCCTGCATCGGCAGGCGGACTCTCAACCACTGCGCCACCAGGGAAGCCCGCAAAAGTATTTTTATAGCTTATGTCTTCCATTTTTATTTAAGGTGTTTTTCCCCATGCAAAAACTACTCTTTTATTGTCAGATTAATATTTCTATTTTTTCATGGCATATGGGTATTGTTTCACATTTTGAAAGTCCTTTGCCACTCAGAGAGGATTTTTAAATTCTCCCAAGGGTACTTTTATTTTATCTTAACATTTAAATGTTTAATCCGTCTTGACTTTATTCTGGTATAAGATATGAAGTAAGAATTCAAAAAAATATTTTTTCCAGATGGCTACCAGTTGTTCCAACACAATTTATCAAATTATCTTTTTCCTGCTAATTAGAAATGCCAACTTAACCATGTAGTAAATTTTCATTTGCACTTGGGTCTTTTTCCATATATTTCATTTGATTTGACTGATCTGTCTCAGAGAGATGCTTTGGCCTGTATTTTATTAGTCTAGTATTATTCAAAATAAACAGGCAGATATCCAAGATTCTGGTATGAATTTATTCCAACTCCATCCAGAGCAATATATTCAACAGATCAGTTGTTCTTTGGGGAAAATATTCTAAAATCCAACATCTGGTTAAATCCAATCTTCTTCGTCTTTTGAGGCTAAAGTCCAAACCATAACAACTGTCAGTATTAGTCAATGAATGTTGACTTTTCTATAGCAAAATA
Organism: Delphinapterus leucas; assembly: GCF_059928025.1. Classification (NCBI taxonomy): domain Eukaryota; kingdom Metazoa; phylum Chordata; class Mammalia; order Artiodactyla; family Monodontidae; genus Delphinapterus; species Delphinapterus leucas. Next base: position 13,929,321 of record NC_143138.1, read on the forward strand.
GCTGGCTAGTGTCAGTTTTGTTTGTTTTTGTGGGTCAGGTTAGCAGGTTAGTAGGCTATGCTCATAGTTAAGGTAAGAAATTGATCCTGCCGTTTCTCTGCTCGCCTTTTACTTCCTCCCAAAGCTTGGTTCTTGGTTTTCTTGTTTTGTCTTGTTTTTGTTTTCCATCAGCTGCCTATATTCACAATCTGCATCCTTACCCAAACCACCCTTTCGTCGGTACTAGTGGGGTTTTGATTTGTAGGCAACTTGGAGACAGCTCTGAGACTGGGCTTTCTAGACCTCCGGTTTTGGGAAGTGTAACTAAGAACCCCAGCCCTGTGCTCTGAAATCCACTGGTGTGTGTGCTGAGGGGATGCCCCCCAAGGGCTGCCGGGGACTGAGGGAAGCAAAGATGCTAAGGCAGGCCATTCTGTACGACAGGGGATGCCTCTACAGCTGACTGTGGTTTGGGGCTACCCAATGGCTTGCTGAGCCTTCCTTTAATTGCACAGCAGTTGAGGACACTTCTACCCGATCTTCCTTCCCTCTCGCCTTCCCTTAATGTTAGATTTGCGTGATACTGATGGTCCTACGAGCCTTGTGTGGCTTTCTCCTCATTTTCTCTCACATAGGAATTTTTCCTGCTAAACTCCTTGCACATTTAATCCCCATTTGACATGTGACTCTTGGAGAACCTGTACTAACGAGCTTCCTGTTCTTATAGCCATGAAATGTATGTATTTGGTACTTTCCCTCCATACCTATCATAACTGTAGTTGTATGTTGGATCCTTATCTCCTGGCCTCCTGCTTTGGGCTCTGGTTGTGCATTAGGAATCACTCCTTTTCTCAGTTGAGCACATCATCCTGCCTCTGAACTACAGAGATCATTAAATCTGTATGGCAGTAAGTTAGGGCTTTCAGACTTTAGTGGTCACATGGTAAGGATGAATGAAATACTCATCTTAAAAACAATTGGTGGCTGACTAATAATACAAAGAAGTAATTTCAACCTGGGCTTCATGGGGGCTGTACCCAGAGGACAGAGCTGTTCCTAGGGTCTGAGATCACCCTGTTGTCTGTAGGTGAAGCAGCACTAATGCATTATCTTGATCCACCCAATGAATAGACACACCCTTGAATTTAGTTCAACATCCACCCATCTGCCTTTTTAAAGGAAGTTCAGTGTTTCCAAAGCTATTATTTGACTGCAAACATTCTTCCTCTTTTCCGTCTTCAAGGATTTGGATATTCTGGAGAAACTAAGTGTTATCTGAAGGTTAAACCTCCATCATTAATCTTTTCTCTGAGTTCCAGGATAATGTTATTAGTTTTTAAGCATGAAATGCTTCCCAGAAGAACTGCTGACTCCTAGCCTGACCAAATCCTTTCACGTTGTGGCCTGTATGATGCACAATCATTTTGGAATGTCTCTGAGATGACGTCTGCAGGTGAGTCTTCCCTCTGAGTGTCTTTGGGGCTAGATTGGTCATGTCCATTTCATTGCTGATGAAGTGTTGGTATGAAAAAGAATTTTTTAATGGTTTACTTAACAGCTCTGATTAACATTTACTATTTGGATCCTAGTGTGTTGGTTATAGACATTTAATTTATCACCATTAAAATTCCTGCCTCTTTCACTGTGCAGAGAAGAATGTATCTAAGCAACATATGGGTGGGGTTAACCTGAGAAAGAACTTAGGGAGGATAAAATTAAACAATCTCCAATTTGGGGGGAGAGCCTGAATTTTTACTAGGCTACTTTGCTAATTTTTACTAAGTTTGCCTCAAAGGTTCCTATCTGTTTATGGACCATCCCAGTTTGGTACTCAGGCTGAAATGATGTGCAAATCAATCCCATTTTTTTGTTTCCTGGCGCTTCACACTCCAATGTCAATGGGATGTATTCATCCCAAATTAAATTCTCTGGCAGGCGCATAGCACAGGGAGATCAGCTCGGTGCTTTGTGACCACCTAGAGGGGTGGGATAGGGAGGGTGGGAGGGAGGGAGATGCAAATGGGAAGAGATATGGGGATATATGTATATGTATAACTGATTCACTTTGTTATAAAGCAGAAACTAACACATCATTGTAAAGCAATTTTACTCCAATAAAGATGTTAAAAAAAAAAATTCTCTGGCAGGTTACTTTTGACATGAGACCTCTTGAGAAGCCAGTGCTGTCATGCCCAAGACTGGCACTGCTCACTGGGGTGAAGAGCCATTGCCACCTATAGATGAACTTGAGTATTAATGAAGAGACCCACCATCTAGAACTGTCTCAGAACTTTAACAGTCCACCATTTCACCAATTATAAAATGTTGCAAAGAAGAAACTCTGATAAAAAAAAAAGAGAGAAAAAGTCCCCACCCATTCTCACACCACTTTAACTTTGCATCTATTTTCTAACTATGAAATCCATTCCAACCTGTATTGATATATGCATGTCGCTTTCAAATAGTTGGACCATAGTCTATACAGAATTGTAGCCTACATCTTTTACTAGTTTCAGTGTTAAGACGTAACCATCACATTTATTCTTTTCAGTAGCTACATAATATCCCATCATTCATATGTAATTTACTCCATCACTCTGAACTGTTAAACATCTAGGGTTTTGGTTGGGGGGTGTCTTTGATTTTTTAAATATCCTACTGGACTTCCCTGGTGGGGCAGTGGTTAAGAATCTGCCTGCCAATGCAGGGGACACGGGTTCAAGCCCTGGGCCGGGAAGATCCCACATGCCGTGGAGCAACTAAACCCACGTGCCACAATGACTGAGCCCGCGAGCCACAACTACTGAAGCCTGTGCACCTACAGCCTGTGCTCCACGAGAGAAGCCACCACAATGAGAAGCCTGCGCACCTCAGCGAAGAGTAGCCCCCGCTCGCCACAACTAGAGAAAGCCTGTGCACATCAACGAAGACCCAACACAGCCAAAATAAATAAATAAATAAATACCCTGTTTTTATAAAAAAAGAAACATTAAAAAATATATATATTCTATTAATGCCACTATAAACATCATTATATGTCGCTTTTTCAAAACGTATTTCCCTTGTGATCAATTCCCAGAACTAGCACTAGTGAATTAAAGAAGGTAAATATTTTAATGACTTTTGAGAGGTAGACAAACAGTCCTCCAAAAAATACAATAGGTTTACAAGTCTATTAGTATGAATAGCATATGACATATATTAAAAAAAATAAATCAATATGTGTTGCTATCAAGTATAAAGCAGAATGTAATAAACTGCCAATGAGTAGTTCAAATTAGCAACACATAGGACAGGCAAAAGGCTTGGGGGGGGGCTGCTGTGTCTTGACTGAGGAGGCTCTGAGGGTAAGAATGTCACGTGTGAGGTATTAACCAGGCTGTTGGCAGTTTCCTTTCGAAAAAGATCATGGCTCGATTGGAATTGGGAGAAGATCGTGGTAGTCGTAGCAAGGAAACTCATATCAGGGGAATTAGAGCAGTGGAGTGTAACAAGGATGGGTTTTAGATCCAGACAGACATACGTTGAAATCCCAGATCCATTTTTTTAATTGTATGGCCTTGGGCAAGATACACATCCTTTCTCAGGCTCACAGAGAGCTTTGTAAGATGACAGATGGCATATGTGAAGAGGAAACATCTGATGACTGTGATCATCATCATCAAGAACAGTCTGACCTTGTTAGCGGTAGAAGACGGAACAATCCAGAGACTGTCACAACTTTGATTATAAGATCAGAAAGCATACAAAGGGCTGTGGAGGATGAGGAGATGAAGAGGAAGAAAAAAAGGATGAGACAGAAAAAGGAGGAGAGAAGGGGGTGAAGGAAGAGGAGGAATAAAAAAGATGGAAGAGGAGGAAGTAGAAGAGGAACTAGAAGAGGAAGCAGAAGAGGAAGCAGAAGAGGAAGCAGAAGAGAAGGAAGAAGAACGATGATCTGGAATGGGGTGAAGATAAGCCAATGAACTGGGCTCTGAGGTTTGTTCTTTGTGATAGCCCTCTGCTCATAGCCCTGCAGAGGGTGTTCTAAAAGTTGTGGCCATTTGAGTTTAGTGTCGTGCAATATCTATATCTGATGTGGGGAGAATAATCTTGAGCCAGTTATTAAATAAACTTGAGTCAGTTATTAAAAATCTTGAGGGGTTTTTAATAACTGACAGGTCTGCGTGTGTGATAGGGCTCGCTCCCCAGAGTGGATCGTGGTGGCTGGATAAATCCATTACATTTTCAGGAATCAGACAAGGGGACTGAAACTCAGGCAGACTTCAGTCTCAAGAGGAAACTGGGGAATTAATTAGGAGGCTAGGGCAGAAATACCCAGGTTTACAGACTGGATAACAAAGATAGGGATTAGGGAGAGGTAGCAGGTCCTAAGCAAGAGGATACCAAGGCATTGCCCCGCACAACACACTGGTTAAACATTGAAAAACTAATTTCAGACATTATCTGCTAGTTCATTCATTCATTTCTTCAACAAGTTTTGACTGAAGGCTTAGTACTGGGAATATAAATATGAAGAAGTAATTGTATCACATTTAAGGAGATCTCTGGTGCACGAGACCAATATAGAAATACAGAGTGACCAGTGCAAGGACACAAAAGATGCTATGGTGAACTTAAAAAGTAAGGGAAACTTATTATGGATCTCACTATATTTGTGTTGTATACTCTTTCTGGCTTTTTTTTTTTTTTTTTTTTTTTTTGGTTGTTGTATGTGGGCCTTTCACTGCTGTGGCCTCTCCCATTGCGGAGCACAGGCTCCGGACGTGCAGGCTCAGCGGCCATGGCTCACGGGCCCAGCCGCTCCGCGGCATGTGGGATCCTCCCGGACCGGGGCACGAACCCGTGTCCCCTGCATCGGCAGGCGAACTCTCAACCACTGCGCCACCAGGGAAGCCCTCTGGCTATTTTTTGAAATGAAATAACTATTAAACTCATCTTGTTACAAGAAAAAAAAAAAGAAAAAAAAAGATGCTATGGTGAGCTTTACAATGGAGATGAAGCTTGAGCTGAGTCTTAAAAAAGAAAAAATAGAACAGAAAGAAACTAGAAACCTCTTACACTGCTGGTAGGAATTTAAAATGGTGCAGCCATTGTAGAAAACAGTTTGTCAGGTCCTCAAAAAAGTTAAACAGAATTATCATATGACCCAGAAATGCCACTCCTAGGTATACACCAAAGAGAATTGATGTCTACACAAAAACTTGTATGTGAATGTTTCTAGCAGCATTATTCATAATAGCCAGAAAGTGAAAACAACCCAAATGTTTATAAACTAATGAACAGCTGAACAAAATGTGGTCTATCCATACAATGGACTATTCTTCAGCCATAAAAGGAATGAAGTACTGAAATTATGCTAATTGATAGAAGCTAGTCAAAAATGTCACATATTATATGATTTCATTTACATGAAATATCCAAAATAGAGACAGAAAGTAGATTAGTGGTTCTAGGGGCTGAGGGGAGGCGGGAAAGTAGAATGGCTGCTTACTATGTATGGGGCTTCTTTTGGGATGATGAAAAAGTTCTGGAACTAGATAGAGGTAGTGGTTTCACAACATTGTGAATGTACTAAATGCCATCAAATTGTATAGTTTTCGGGTTTCCCTGGTGGCGCAGTGGTTGAGAGTCCGCCTGCCGATGCAGGGGGCACGGGTTCGTGCCCCGGTCCGGGAAGATCCCACATGCCGCGGAGCGGTTGGGCTCGTGAGCCATGGCCGCTGAGCCTGGGCATCCGGAGCCTGTGCTCCTCAACGGGAGAGGCCACAACAGTGAGAGGCCCGCATAATGCAAAAGAAAAAAAAAATTGTATAGTTTTCAATGGTTAATTTTATGTCATGTGAATTTTATTCCAATAAAAAATGAACAGAGATTTGCCGAGTGAACAAGGTGAAGGAGGTTCATACCATATGCTAAGGCCCAGAGGCACAAGGAAGCATGGATTATTTAGAAACACGAAAAACAGTAGTGTGGCTGGAACACACAGGACAGAGGAGGAGATGAGACTGGAAATGTGGGTGGAGGCCAAAAACGAAAGGGGTATGGGGGCTTTATTTTGAGGAAATAGGCACCTCCCAAATTAAGGCTCAAGAACTGGGTGGGGCTGAGACTGCAGGTGAAACACTCTGTCCAAAGTTGGGGTGACCAAATGGCTGCTTATCGTTGTTCACAGAATGTTAGAAATGGAAGGGACTCAGAATATTCAGCCTAGTCTTCCCCAAGGTGGAGTCATGAGACCCTGGTCTTGTATGCTACTCTGGGGGAGAAGAGGTTCTGTATCATGTCATTCACCCACTGCTGTGTCCCCAGCATCTAGAACACTGCCTGGCACATAGTAAGCACTCAATAAATAATTGTTAAATAGAGTAAGCTTGGGAAAAGCTGCATGCTATATTTCCCGCTTGGAGGGCAACTCTGCATGTTAGCGAAATAAAGCCCCTGAAGAGACCAGTACTAAAGAAATCAGTTTTCACTTTCATTCATCCAGCATTTCCAAGCTAATGTGTCCACGCGCCTCTTTGTCACAATGCTTGTACACATCCTGTGGGTCTAAGGCTCTGAGGAAAAGTTTGGGAAAAGATAACCTGGTTCGTCCTCTTTATTCTACAGGCAAGTCACAGAACATCAGATATGGAATTTTAAACCAGGCCCAACCGCAAAGAAAGTCAGAAATGTCCAAACTGCAAGGACCTGAACCCCAAGAAAAACAAGACCTAAGATCGTAATAAATGTTTCAAGGGGTCATATTGTCCCCTGGTTTGGATGGAAGCAGAGATGTCTGGGCAGTATCTTGTTTCTCCTGCCAGCAGGATCTGAGCCGCGCCTTGGCTGAGGAAAAGCTGTTTCCACCTGCATACCCTCCGGGCCTTGATTATACTTCCTTGGATCGAGGAGCAGTGGAATGCTTAATCTTACGGACCCCAAATCAGACACTGGCTCATGCAACATCAGTGTTTTTTATCTGTAAAACTGAGATAAGACACTACCTACCTCCCCATCAGAGGATTTACTACGAAACATTTGAGATGGGTTTTTCACTCAGATAGGCCTCTTTTACAATTTTTTGTAATTTCTATATTCATTCTAAATAAATATTTGGCATAGTAAATTTATATTCTCTTTCTTTCTTTTTTTTTTTTGGCTGCGCAGTGTGGCTAGCAGAATCTTAGTTCCCTGACCAGGGATCGAACCCGCACCCTTGGCAGTGAACAAGCCAAGTCCTAACCACTGGACCGCCAGGGAATTCCCCCTATATTGTCTTTCTTAAAGAGCCGCTCCTCCCATTTCTGACCCCAAGCAACTTGGATTCCACACTCATGAGGCTGTTAAATGACCAGACTGGAAGCTCCATGAGGGCAAGAATCCCTTGCACCCAGCACTCAAAGCCTATCAAGAAAGATTTGTTGAGGTTGACTGTTTAGAGATCATGTACATTAAGCATTTGGCAACTGGTCCTAATTACATGGAGTTTTTTTTAAATGAGTGTCAAACAGAGGCAGAAAGGAAAATTGCACCCAAAGATATTTATACGCAGAAATATGTAAACATCATTGGTTTTGAACCAACCCACAATACTTCTGAAGAATATTCAACAACATAGGAACAAATTGCAGGTTTGGAAATGTAAACGTATCCCTTTGCTCCAGAATTTATTTTCTCTTTCCATCGTTTACTGTTACATAGTCTATCCCTTCTCCTTTGGAAGGTAGCTGCTGCAGGCTGCCCTTATCTGCAAGAGTGTGACAAAGGGCACTTTGATGTCACATGAATCATATTCTAAGCTCCATCCAGTGCAGGTGAAATCATTAGAACAGCAAACACTCTGTCTGATGTTCCTGAAGAGATGGGTGATTTTCTCACTCAGTAATGATTGACATTCTTTATAGTAATGATGGGCCCTCCCGTCTGAGGGCTTCCAAGGAAGCCAATCAGGAGAGAGTTGGAGGAGTAGGACTAGTGGCATGTGTGTGTGTATAGTGTGTACAGTGTGTGTGTGTGTGTGTGTGGTGTACATATGTGTGTGCCCTCTTTGTTAGAGCTGCCTCTGTAAATGGAAACTCAGCTGAACCCCCTGGGAATAGCAATTAACAGCAGCAGTCAGTGCCTGAGCTGTTAAAATAGTGAGCACTAAGACAGTGCAGGCATGAGAGGCTCTGCTCTCTTTCCTCCTCCGCGCCTCCCACCCTCTCCAGAATCCTTCCTAGAAGGCACTCACCCTTCTCATCATTATCCTAAAGAATGGCTGGCATGCGAGGATGGCTGGAGCTAACCCCCGCCATTTATGAGTTCTTAAACACTGCTCCAGTCTAGTCAGAGGAAATGAAAGCAGAGGGACAGCCCAGCTTATAAACACTGAGGACAAGACGTCAGTGCCATCCGCTGCTGGACTGAAACACTGGGTTATTTATCACACAGAGCCCCATCTGTTCAAGGCAGAGGAATGCTATTTGCTTGGGGAGGAAAGGAAGAATTGATAGCAATATTCCCCAGCTTTTTCATTAGAGGGTTTGAAAAATAGCCTTTCAAATGAGAGACGCCTTTAAAAAAAAAAAAGAAGAAGAACTATTCCAATTGAGTTATGAATTTAAAAGCATCACTTGGCTGAGGTTTGTCAGCTGCTTTAGTCAACCCTAACGTGCAACAGGACTCCAGACCTTTCCTTTGAGAATTCTGCTCTGTGAATGAGTCCCCCGTATATTTGACAATTTTCTGCTGGCACATAAAAAGAGATTTGGCTTATTATTTTATGGTGAGCAGAATGCAAAGGGCAAAAGGAAGGAAAATAATAATGGCTTTCAGTAAGAGAAGAGAGCATTGGCAGAAAACACAGCATAACCATCTCAGTCCTCAGCAAGGAGCGTATCTGAAGATAATTATCCAAAACTAACTAAGTCCTCCCTTTATCCCCAGTTTTCAGAAAATTCATGATTAAGTGCCTTAGTGTGGGCCTTATTATCACCCTCATTGTCATCTTCGTTATTATGCTGGGCTTTTGTAGTATAGTAAACATGTTCTTATTTACCAGTATCTTTCCTTGAAGAAAACCACCTTACTCTACTCTGTGTAGTACCAGCGGTGGTGTCCCCTCCTCCCTGACTATAAGGGTATATGGACTCCATCCAGCCACAGTGACTGTCTCAGGGATGGCTTGTGACCCCAGCTTCGCTACTCAGAGTCTCTCCTGGAGACAGAAGCTTGTTTCACTCTGGAGTTGTTAAGCTAGAAAGATGTGAGCCTGGGGTGGCTGTGTAAGTTATTTTCTGTTGTGTTTCTGACATCACAACGAAAAAATTCTGACAAATACAGTCCATTTGATAGATTCAGAAACAATGTTCAGAGATACCAGAGGATTTGACTAAGGTCCTATAATGAAGCAAGTATTTAGGTTCTTACTGTCTAACCAAGATATTTTAAAATTGAGCAAGCTAGTACCCAGTGTCTTATTCTAATATAGGCAGCTTTTCTTGGAAGTGTTGGGAATAGATCACAGGTCACCAGATTTTTACTCCATGTTGACCTCAAGGGAGAGTTCTTGGATTCTGGTATGAATGGTCAAGGCCAAGGTTATTTTATGGCTCTGGTGTGAGGGAATGGAAATTTGGTGGGACAGACAGTAGAGCTGTTCAAAGTAAGTGGCAGGTCCTTTTCTAGGATTGACCCATTTGGATTGGTTTCCCCTAGATAGCTGACTGGCTCGAGGCTGTCTCCCACCTGGGGGACCCAATGGATAATTTGGGGAAAACAACTTAGATAGGTTTTGCTCAAGGCTTTAGATTCAAGTAGCTCTCTTCTTTCATTGATGCACTTTCCTTAGGCTTGTTTCTCCTTGTCTCTTCTTGCCACTAGAACACTAAGATTTAGAGAACTGATATTAAAATGAGGGCTTGGGGCAGGGATGATAAACGGGTTTCAACTTGTTTATCATCCAGTCATTTTTTTGTAGTTACGTAGAGGGCTATTTTGAGGACCCTTAAGATTTATCCCTGCTCAGCAAGAAAAAGCAAGCAACATGATTGATTAGTAACATATTCTGAAATGGCCACTGTTCTAGGTGGATTCCACAAAAACTAACTCTGAGATTCAGAGAGTTGCTTGCAGGAAGCATCTTTGAGAACAACACTTGTAAGGAAATAAGGGAAGCAATATGAGACGTTGCAGTGGCAACAAAGGTCTTAGCCAATTTCATGGGGGGATCTCTGGACCTAGGTTGTCCCAAATCAGGCAAAGTGACAGGCTTGAACACTACTCCCTTTCTCCAACCCTCCCTAACAGTGACCCTGGAGGGCTGTAACCTTGGGTAAGGCCATTCTTGGAGAAGGATGCAGTTGTAAGCCATCAGCGGCCAACACTCCTAGCACTTGGGAGAATGCATGCATGGGTCCTGAAAGGGAGATCTGGGTAGCATACCACAGTAGCCACTACAGCCACGGAAGTGGGAGTGGCTATGCATGTGAGAGATATTTGTTCATTCTGGCCTAGGGAAGAGCCTTAGCCAGAGAAGCAAGATAAGACAATGCAACAAACAAGGTCCAGTTTAACTCACTAGAACACAATACTGACGCTCAGGACCCAAAGTCGTTTTCATAAAGTGTTCCTGAGCCTGTGCATATATGTCCCTTGAAAAACTCACATGGGAGGACAGCTGCTCAACTGGAGAGGACTTAGGAATTTGGGGCCCTGAATTCTGGGGGTCATTTGAAGCCTAGAGGTTCTCTCCAATTCTATTTATTCTCAATTCCCTCAACATTCCTTACACCCTCTCCCCAACTTTTTTTTAACTAAAAGAAAGTCCAGATATAGCTTGTCTACAGGGCCAGAGTTAGAATCAGAATGGTCTATACACTCACAAGTCAAACAAATTAAAGAACACTGTGCTTATAACAATATTTTTAAAGGAAGAAGGAAGCAGTTTCTAAAACTTAAGTGAAAATATTACTCTTTCTTCAAAAGGAGTACATTTCTAGGTTTTTTTTTAACATTTAAGTAACTGTTTTCAGTGTTGGCTACCAATAGCCTAATACAAGTAAAGGAACTACAGCTGACCCATTCTTATCATTTATGTTTCTAAGAGTTAGGGATGTTAACAGGAGTGAGAGTAACTGACACCCCTGGGAGTCAGCTTTGATTCCCCTCCACCCCTTGTCTCCCATTCCAAAGGGGGTTGGGAAAAAGTCCTGATTTGCAGCATTTGCCTATTTCCGTGGTGTAAATGCTCTCAGCATCATGACTGATTCCAAGTAACAGAACAGAGCTGGGAAGCGATGTGCCCAGTCAGTCCTCTTGAGCTAGTACTAGCCGACTCCAGCTCAGCAGCACGGTTCTGACTCTTCTCCTTTCCCTCTGCTACTGGCTTTGCTTAGGCTCAGACTGTTGGCCAAAGAAGAAGCCTAAAGAAGTATTTTGTTTGGCTGCCACAGTTTTGGGGTTTTTTTGCGGTAGGCGGGCCTCTCACTGTTGTGGCCTCTCCCGTTGCGGAGCACAGGCTCCGGACGCACAGGCTCAGCGGCCATGGCTCACGGGCCCAGCCGCTCCGTGGCATGTGGCATCTTCCCAGACCGGGGCACGAACCCGTGTCCCCTGCATCGGCAGGTGGACTCTCAACCACTGCGCCACCAGGGAAGCCCTAATTTGTATACTTTTAAAAGGGTGAATTTTATGGTATGTGAATCAAATCTTAAGAAAGATGTCATTTTTAAAATACAATGGTGGGAATGTAAATTGATACAGCCACTATAGAGAACAGTATGGAGGTTCCTTAAAAAACTAAAAATATAGCTACCATATGACCCAGCAATCCCACTACTGGGCATATACCGTGAGAAAACCATAATTCAAAAAGCCACATGCACCCCAGTGTTCATAGCAGCACTATATACAATAGCCAGCTCATGGAGGCAACCTTAGTGTCCCTCGACAGATGAATGGATAGTGAAGATGTGGCATCTATATACAATGGAATATTACTCAGCCATAAAAAGGAACGAAATTGGGTTGTTTGTAGAGATGTGGATGGACCTAGAGAGTGTCATACAGAGTGAAGTAAGTCAGAAAGAGAAAAACAAATATCATATATTAACGCATATATGTGGAATCTAGAAAAATGGTAGAGATGATCTTATTTGCAAAGCAGAAATAGAGACACAGACGTAGAAAACCAATGTATGGATACCAAGGGGGAAGGGTGGGTGGGAGGAATTGGAAGACTGGGATTGACATATATACACTACTGATACTATGTATAAAATAGACAACTAATGAGAACCTACTGTATAGCCCAGGGAACTCTGCTTACTGCACTGTGGTGACCTAAATGGGAAGGAAATCCAAAAAAGAGGGGATATAAATATATGTATAGCTGACTCATTTTGCTGTACAGCAGAAACTAACACAACATTGTAAAGCAGCTAACCTCCAATAAAAATTAATTAAAAATAAATAAATAAATAAAATACAGTGAAAAGCCATCATCAGAAAGGTTTAAGCAGGAGAGTGGCATAACTTGTGCTTTTAAAAACCATGCATCTATGTGGTAAGGAGAATGGGGATGTAAGAGTAAAAGTGGAGAAACCAGTCAGGAGATTAGAGCAACAGTCAGTAAGAAACTAAGGTGTCTAAAACGATAATAGCTATAGCAAGGGAGACAAGTGGAAAAGCTTGAGATATATTTTGAAGGTTGAACCTACTAGATTTGTTTTTGGATTGAATGTGGAGAGTGAGAGAGCAGGAGGCATTGGGAATGATTCATAAGTTTCTTGCTTGAACAATTGAAAGGACAGCAGTGCTATTTACCACCGAAGGAAATTCACTTATGTCTCACCAAAGCCCTGTGACTAAGTCATACTCTAAACATTTCTTAAAGAAATTGAGGATCAAAAGTTATTAAATGAAAATTTCCCCAACCAAACAGCCAGTAAGTCTCTTTACTATACCTGAAGACTCTCATTAACATCGGGAATTTGCATTTAAGAAGATAACATTTGGGAGGGGAGGGATAAATTAGGAGTTTGGGATTAATATTTACACATTACTATGTATCAAATAGAGAACCAACAAGGGCCTACTGTATAGCCCAGGGAACTCTACTCAATATTTTGTAATAACCTATAAGGGAAAAGAATTTGAAAAAAAATAGATATATACGTATGTATGACTGAATCGCTTCGCTGTACACCAGAAACTAACACAACATTTTAAATCAACTGTACCTCAATAAAAAAAATTTTTTAATTTAAAAAAAAGAAGATATTTTCAGAAGATAAAACGAATTTTTTAAAAAATAAATTGAGGTACATCTTTGGCTTTTACGGCAAAAAGATGAATGTGCACGCATTTGGAGCCTGATTTTGACTAAGTTGAGGAACTTTTCACCGTGAAAGAAAATAAATTAGATTTTAGCATTCATATGTGAAAAAAGAAAACAAGAGAATCATCATTTGTTGAGTTCTGACATTTCCAGTCACTAAATGTTAGAACTTAGAGGACAACTCCATCGTTCAGTGGGTGAGAGACGCAGTTCTTGTTTCTTTGACAGCTGAAAGTATCTGTTCTCTCTAGACGCTGGGTTTTTACTGCCTCTTTGGGTATGTCACAACCAGCTTCTGTTATTAACCTTCGCAAGCAATTTTGGACAAATATTTCATTCTTAGACTAATCAATGTCATTAACATAGAAGAAAGATCGTGCAGATGCCCTAATTTTGCTCCCCAATATCAGCCAAAGAGAGAGGCATCCATACGGGAAAATAAGGGTCAGGATTCAGAGAATTGATAAGATGAGAAGAAAGTGTAGAGAAAGCATCACACAGAAGCAACTGAAGTAAGCGTCCACCATGTGAGGGTGTTTGGAGAGGCCAGAAAGACCTGGGACTGTACTGAAACTTGACATTGCGACATCTAAGTTATACCACTTAGGTTAAGGTAGGGTTTCTCGATCGTTTCAAGCCTCTGCTCTCTTAGATAAAACTCCACTTCCATTTCTCACCGTCTCCATCCTGTACTAGCCGAGATTCTCACATAGACTCCTGGGGTTTATCGTACTCAGTGCTTTGCCACCAGCCAAGATTAATTGAACTTCACCACTGGGACTTTGAATTACTTAAAATTTTTTCCAGTATAAATGTTGGTTATAATATTTAATACGCCAGGCTTCCCCGGTGGTGCAGTGGTTAAGAATCCACCTGCCAATGCAGGGGACACGGCTTTGAGCCCTGGTCCGGGAAGATCCCACATGCCGCAGAGCAACTAAGCCCCTGCGCCACAACTACTGAGCCCGTGCTCTAGAGCCCATGCGCCACACCTACTGAGGCTGTGTGCTACAACTACTGAAGCCCGCATGCCTAGAGCCCGTGATCTGCAACAAGAGAAGCCCGTGATCTGCAACAAGAGAAGCCCATGCACCGCAACGAAGAGTAGCCCCCGCTTGTTGCAACTAGAGAAAGCCTGCACACGGCAACGAAGACCCAGTGCAGCCAAAAATAAATAAATAAAGTAAAAATTTATATTAAAAAAAAGTGACACGTCACTTAAAAAAAAAATTTAATATGCCTTTCAAATAGCAATCAACCCCTGCCTCTGCAGCCTCATAACACAGAGACTATTTCTCTTTCTTTTCCCTTGTTTGTTCTCCCTCTCCCTCCAGTTTGAAAACCAAGAATTAAGGAATTATCAGTGATTTCAATGTTGATACAACATGGAAGAGGAGAGAACGCGAAACGTGTCACTTGCACGTTTAGCAGGGAGAAGAGCATCAGAGAAGATCTAAAAGGTGGGCTAGGGAGTGACAGCAAGTTCTGGCTGGAAACAAGGAAAAGATGGCAAAAGATATGAGGAAGCGGGGCTGCAGGCAGTGGAGGTGTTCCTTCTCCTCCACACCTACCAGACCGGTGCCCTGGACAGCTTGCCACTGCCAGTCTTGATCTCCAGGCGTTAGGATTTGAGGTTAGGTGTTCTGTAGAGTGTGAGAAGCTCAGTAATTTCCCAGAAGGGTGGGCTGCCATGCACACCTCCTGTTTCTGGTATAAGTCAATGTGTCTCAAATGCTCTCCAGTGAACATAGACTGTATGTTACTGAAATCGGCCAGGAATTTAGGCTGGAAAAAGAAAGCACAATCCAGCATACTATGAGGTTGAGGGAAGATTATATTATTCTGGGTTAGATAGTTTGGATGCAAGAAAGTAAAATTACCTTGAGAAAAATGGGAGCTATTATAGCAATTCATAGGCACTGTCCCTAAACCTGAAAAGGAGCCAGGAATGGGGGCTGGTCCAGGGACCTGAGCCTCCTGTAGTCTCTCAGGGGACACTCGGTCCTTCTTATCTTTGGCTTGGCCTCATGGCCACAAAGCTACCTTGGGTATCTGTCTCAGCATTTTTTGACTTCTGTCCTTCCAGCTGCCAACTCCCTTTCTTGCTGCTTTTTAGTTCAAATTGCTGGCAGAGAGCAGCTGCCTGGCCATGTTCAGGCTAAAAGTCATGGCCAGCCCAGGAACAGCCCATACCTCTTTGGGTCAGGCACCCCTTCCTGGTCCTACCAGCCATGTCCAGGAGAGGCCGGTGGAAAATATGACTGCCTGACTCCATTTGGGGTGCCCCCGCTTCCCCAAAGGTATGTCTACGTTCTAACCCTGGGAATCTATGAACGCAACCTTATTTGGAAAAAGGGTCTTTGCAGATGTAATTAAGGATCTTGAGAAGAGATCATCCTGGATTATCCAGGAGGCCCTATATCAAATGACAAGTATTCTCATAAGAAACAGAAGAGAACACACAGACACAGGAAAGAGGCCACGTGACCATGGAAACAGAGATTGGAGTGATGCAGCCATAAGCCAAGGAATGCCTGGAGCCACCAGAAGCTGGAAGAGGCGAGGAAGGATTCTCCCCTAGAGGCTCCAGAAGGAATGTGGTCCTGCTGACACCTGGATTTCAGACTTCCAGCCTCCAGAATTGTAACAGAATAAGTTTCTGTTGTTTTAAGCGCCCAAGTTTAATTTTTTGAGGCAGCCTCAGGAAATGAGCACACCCCATATACCCATCATGCAGATTCAAAATCACAATATTTTCATGTTTGATTTATCTATTCTTTTTCTTCCTTTCTTTTGCGCTTTCTCTCTTTCTTCTGAAGTGTGTTAAAGCAAATTCCAAATATCATGTCCTTTCAGCCCTATATACTTTAGGATACATCTCAGAATTTATGGACATTTTAAAATTTAACCACGATGCCATTATAACAACTAACTAACTAAAAAGCAACTAAATAACTAAAAATAAGTCTATGGTGTCCAAAATGTCTTTTAATATTTTCCTTTAACTCGATCACTGAAATAGTGTTAGACATTACACCTCTTTGAATTACCCTCTGTTTTCTATCTATCTTTCTAGAAAAGAATTGCCTAGGATTAAATGCATTATTACAGGTTTTGGCTTGTAGATGTGTGGTGTTCTTCCCCACTCAATGATGAAAAATTCCTGGAATTTTTTCCCTTGTTAAAAATAAAGATTTCTTTTTTCATTTACAATATGAGCTTTTGTCCAGGAATGACATTCAGAAGTTCCACTTCAGAGTCATATTGGAGGTGGACAAGAATAAAGTCATGATAGAGAAAAGTAATCTGGATTCTAATATTTTCCCCAAAATATAGAAGAGTACTGCTTTGAAAAATGAAATAAGGGAAAAATGTGAAAACTAGGAAGTTACTCTACATTGGATTTTAAATAGTTTTTTCACAAGTTTCTCTTTTCTCTGAAAAACTTCTCCATCAGTTTCAAAATGAAAATTTTATGCTCTGAATAATGGCATTTGGCTGTCCTTTCAAGGAGAAGTATGATACTAATGGGCTGTATTCCAGTGTTTTCTCTTATAGAGATGCACTCCTTTGGCACTTTTCTTGTGTTCCTAAAATGACGTTTTTTTCTAAAGAGATTATTAAACTTTTCCTCTGCCCACTAATAAAAGGGATTCAGGGTAAATAATTTTTATGAAAAGAGAGGACACACAACCATTTAGGGGGTATGGTATGAGAGGTACAAGTAGGATCCTTTGACTGAAAAATATACTCCCTATATCCTGGGTTACTATCTTAGAAGTTTCTTCATGCTAAGGTACCCCTTGTCAAAATTTGCATACTCCTTGGGAAGGTCATACCTTTGCATGTTCTAAGATGCAAGCAAGAAGGTCAAGATTACTGTGGCTGACCACTAGCTGAAAGTTAGACTTTCAAAAACTGGGTACTGAATATTTCAGGGAGACAGAAGAGAGGGTTGTGTCACAAGAAGTAGAAAAAGGCAGCCTGGATAACAGAAAAGTGTGAGAATTCCAGAGATAAAACCCTCCAGATTCTTCTCCCGTTTTTCCCCCTTCAAGCTCCATGTCCTGGGCTCAAGGCTGACTTGGCCATCAGGGTAATTGCTGAGTTTAACTTTTTCTGTCTGAAAACAGTGGAACTTCGCCATCTGAAGTGGGTTTGGTCAGATCTTGAGATCTAGCCAAGTGACTCTCCCTCCCTTGTCTCCGCTCACATATATTCCATGAATGGCTTTCTTTCAACAAGGCAACTACACCTCCCTCCTCTAGACTTTGAAGCCCTTTGATTTATGCGACTTGTTTGTGCATGCTTAAATGAAACCCTTGGCAGAGTAGAAGAGCTTGTTCAAATCTCTTTTCCTGGTAGTATTTTCTTCTATCATAACCCAGTCAAGAGGAAGGAGGAGTGTATCTGACAAGCACACAGTTTATGGCATAAAGGGTTAGGAACTAAGAATGATGCAGCTTGAATTCCATCACTTGTCTCCCATCCTTGGTAACTTTCTGCTTTAGTGTTCTCAACACTCCACCAGAAGGAAGGGGAATAGATCAGTAGACGTCCTTCTAAATACAGGGCAGGGCTTCCCTGGTGGCGCAGTGGTTGAGAGTCCGCCTGCCGATGCAGGGGACACGGGTTCGTGCCCCGGTCCGGGAGGATCCCACGTGCCGCGGAGCGGCTGGGCCCGCGAGCCATGGCCGCTGAGCCTGCGCGTCCGGAGCCTGTGCTCTGCAACGGGAGAGGCCGCAGCGGTGAGAGGCCCGCGTACCGCAAAAAAACAAAACAAAACGAACAAAATAAAACTACAGAAGGCAGAAAAATAGGATAAGATTTTTTAAAAGAACAAGTGCAACAAACAGAGAACAGTGACAAACATGGTAGATATTAATCCAACTATATCAATAATCACTTTATACATGAATGGTCTAAATAACACCAATTAAAAGATACAGACTGTCAGAGTGAATTCAAAAATAAGATCCAAGAAACCCACTTTAAGTATAAACACAGAGACAGGTGGAAAGTAAAGGGTTGGAGAAAGACAGACCCATGCCAACACTCACCAAAAGAAAGCTGGGGTAGCATATGAATTTCAGACTACAGAATAAGGGAAATTATCATGGATAAAGAGAGGTATTACATAAGGATAAGGGGGGTCACTTCTTTAAGAAGGCATAACAGTCCTTACTGTATATGTGCCTGACAACAGAGGATCAAAATACATGAGGCAAAAACTGCCGAGAGACATAGACAAGTCCACTGTTATAGCTGGAGGCATCAACACCCTCCCATCAGTAGTTAGGACCCAGCAGGCAGAAAATCAGTAAGGACATAGCTGAACAGAGCAGCTCCGTCAATCAACTGAACCTAACCGACATTTACAAAATATAGGTAACCTGACTTTAAACAAAATTGGATATATGAAAAAAACAATTAGGAAACCAGTAAGTTTAGGTGCAAAATATACAAAAGAATTCTTCAATTTACTGAAGTATGTATGTCTATTCTTTATCGCACCTAATAATTTTTACAGCTTTCCTTTAAACATTTAAATTATGAATCCATTTAGAATTTTCCAGTTTACCTTATCAAATTGTGAAATAAATCATCATAACCCTCTATAGATAGTTGGAAAAGTTGACCTCAGAAGCACCAGTGGATGTCACTGGTGATGTGACCAGCATACAACCTCCTAAGCAGCTCTCGCCCAAAGAGTTTCTTGTAATTTGTGGGGTTTTCCCCTTCCTAAGTCTGAAGGAGAGAGTGACAAAGGGGTGCTGTTCCTCCAACCTGCAAGTCCCACTCTTTAGCGGCAATTAGGGGAGAGAATGCTTAGGACGGTCCTTCTCCAGGGCCTCCCTGCTTGCCAGGCTGCTTTTGTCTGGTTAACACCTGACCTTCATTCATTCTGCCAATAACATTTACTGAGCACCTGCTCTGGGCCAGGCGCTGCCCCAATTGACCCCGGACATTCAGATCAATTGGTGGGTCATTAACGTCACTATATACAGCAAAACGATGACAGGTTTTAAAAAACTGGAAATTCTCAAAAAAAAAAAAAAAAAAAAGGAAATTCTCAGCACAAGTTGTTCGCTCTATTTTGCATCTATTATCAACCATACAATTCTCAGGTGGATGGAATGAAAGTCACAGCAAATCAAGGCCAGCTTTTTATCTATTTCTTCCCCTCTTCCTGTTCTCTGGCTGCACAGAAGCAGAAGCTCCAGTTAGCTAGTTGGGCCTTTTTTTCCTGAAGAACTTAATGAAATTTTCATTAAACTCTTTATTAAACTTTTTTTTTCATTAAACTTCCCATAAGTTCTCCCAGCCACCTCAATTCCTTGGCAAGCTTCCTCCAGGACTTTAGGTAATTGTACTCATTCATTCCTTTATACATTCAGTACTCAGTGGGTGCAAGATGCTTTGTTGGGGATTATCCAAAATGCAAAAATAAATAAGCCTCAGTCATTGCTCCTTAGTGGTGTGCAATCTATCATATTCCTTCCAAACAGTTCCGGCAAGATTCTTACCTGTGTCCTGCATTTCACAACTTTGGTTACTTTCACTCAATTATGTTTTCTTCCTCGCTTTTCACATCTTTTGGAAGCACTGTAAGGGAATAATATAATAATCTATCTTTGTATATGTATTTGTAATTCCATAATCATCAGAAACCAGAGCAAACCAAAACCCTCCTTAGCACAGTTTTAAGAATTGGGAGGTCTGGGTTTGAGCCCCATCCATGCCTGTGTAGCCTTGAATCAGCCACTTAACCTCTCTGAATCTCAGTTACTTTGCCTGTCAACTAGGACTAAATATTTCTGCCTTACCTACTGCATAGCTGTGTGTGTGTGTGTATCAGATGAACAAATGTACATGCAATCATTTTCTACAATATAAAATGATCCACAGACGTAAGTTGTTATTAAAACTTTGTAATGGAATCAACTTCAGGGTTTGCTTATGTGTACAATACAAATGCCATAGAAATAGTAACTAAGGGCAGAATTTGACCCAGGGCACTTAACTACAGCATTTTTATTTTAAGGGCAGAAGGAACAAAATCAAAGACTTTCTATTCAAAGCAGAAAACTTTCAAACAAGAGTCAACACCAGCCAAGGACATGGTTACTAAGTGGCTCTCCTTGAGGGAAATTCAGAGCGTGAAGGCAAGCTTCAGAGAGCAGGAACTGAAAGAGAAAAGTCTGTAATGTTATCATCTTCCTCCTCCACCCTTGCTTAGAATTCCTTATCTAATCAACTGGAGACACAAATCTTAACAGTCAAACAATAAAACTGGGATGCAGTTTAAGTATGGATCATGACGGAGGCCAAAACATATCCCAGTCAGGTGACTATCATCGTGCCCAGAGGGCAGTAGACTCCACTTTTGCTTTAAGGGAACCATAAATCAAATGCCTTCTCTCCCAGATTTCTGAAGTGTTCTGTGGTTAAACCTGGCTAAAATACACTGCTAAAAATGGCATTTTGTTCACAGAAGCTAACAAAGAAGCAAAGTTTATGCTTAATTCCCCTGACATGAACCAGCAAGCAAAAGGGAATGCAGTGAAGTGGGGGAAAGGAAGGACTGCAGCCACTCCTCATTTTTCCAGCTTGAACTCCTGTGTGTTA
The DNA here is from genome assembly GCF_059928025.1 of Delphinapterus leucas. Taxonomy (NCBI): domain Eukaryota; kingdom Metazoa; phylum Chordata; class Mammalia; order Artiodactyla; family Monodontidae; genus Delphinapterus; species Delphinapterus leucas. The sequence goes on from NC_143138.1 coordinate 13,950,235, forward strand.
CGACTGGTTCCAGAAAAGTAGAAATAGAGAGGTTAGTGGAAGTTTGCTTGGTGTAAGAGATAAAATGAGAAGTGGTGAAGAGAATCGGAAAATATTACTTCAATTAGAAACAAAGACGAGGGACCTCCCTGGTAGTCCAGTGGTTAAGAATCCATCTTCCAATGCAGGGGACACAGGTTTGATCCCTGGTCAGGGAAGTAAGATCCCACAGTCCATGGGGCAACTACTGAGCCCATGCACCACAACTAAAGAGAAGTCCATGAGCTGCAATGAAGAGTCCGCACACCGTAATGAAGGATCCCACATGCCGCAACAAGGATCCCGTGTGCTGCAACTAAGGTTCCCATATGCTGCAACTAAGGCCCGATGCAACCAAATAAATAAATATTTAAAATTAAAAAAAAACCACAAAGAAGAAAATCTCAGACCCATTAGGATGGCTACTATCAAAAAACCAGAAAATACCAAGTGTTGGAGAGGATGTGGAGAATCTGCAACCACTGTGCATTGTGGGTGGGAATGTAAAATGATGCCAGTCCTATGGAAATAGTATGATGATTCCTCAAATATTTTAAAATAGAATACCATATGATCCAGCAATCCCACTGCTGGGCATATATCCAAAGAACTGAAAACAGGAACTCAAAGAGATGTTTGCACACCTATGTTCACAGCAGCATTATTCACAATAGCCAAGAGGTAGAAGCAACCCAGTGTCCATTGATGGATGAGTGGATAAACAAAATATATGCTAGATACATACAATAGAATATTATTCAGCCTTAAAAAGGAAGGAAATCCTGTCACATGGTATAACATTGATGAACCTTGATGACATTATGCTAAGTGAAATAAGCCAGTTTCACTGGCTTATGAAGAAGAAGAAGAAGAAAAAAGACAAATACTGTATGATTCCACTTGAATTTGACTGTACCTAGAGCAGTCAAATTCACAGAGACAGAGAGTAGAATGGTGGTTGACGAGGACTGGAAGGAAGGAGTGACGGGGAGTTGTTGTTTACTGGGTACAAAGTTTTAGTTTTGCAGAATGAAAAAGTTGTGGAGATCTGTTGAACAACAGTGTGAAAATGGGCCTGACACTGCTGAGTTGCACACTTAAAAATGATGAAGGCGGTAAAATTTATGTTACGTGTTTTTAACACAGTTAAAAATAAAACATTATTTTAAGAAAAAGAAAAGGAAAACCTGAATGAAACCTCACTGCCCAGATTAACCTTATACTAATGACCAAGCTCTATGCTTATACAGTCTGATGGTTTCCCATGCCTGTAAGGTCCAAACCTTTTAGAACAGCACTGGTAGTCAACAAATGTTTAATGTCAGGCAGATCACGTCACTCTTCTGCTGAGAATCTTCCAGAGGTCTTCAAAGGACTGGCATTGTCTCCCCAGCCTGCATTCCCACTTCTCTGTCCTCATCTCCTTTCACTTTCCTCTCAGTCACTCCACCCCAGCCTCCTGGCTTCCTGACTGTTCCCTGACCCACTGGGCATGTCCTCCCTGTAGGGCCTTTACAATGGGCTGACACCTCTGCCTGGAATTTTCCTCTCTCAGATTCCCACCTGGCTCACTACCTGACCTCCTTCAGGCCTTTGATCAAAAGCTCCCTTCTGGAAATGCCCTTTCTTAACCATCCTTGGAATTGTACCCCAGTCCATCTCTACCCCAGCACCCACTAACCCGTCCCATCTTTATTTTTCTCCATCATGCTTACTACCAGGTAATATATATTTTATTTATTTGTTTGGTCTTTGTCTCTTCACTGGAATCTAAGCTCCATGAGGGCTAGTATTATTTTACTCTTATTCACTGCTTTAAAAAAATCCTCAGCACCTTGAACAGTGCCAACCCATCGTGGACTTCCAATAAATAGTTGTCCAATTAATTAAATGATTGAGTGACCACAGAAAGCACTTGCAATCTAAGATTATTGAATACTTTCTAATTATAATCCAAATCTTTTTCCTGTGACCACTATCCTGGGCTTGGGGGAAAAAAATTGCAGTACAAGCTCTTTTTTGTCTTCACTGCCCAGAATGTAACCTGTACTCAGTAGCAATTGATTGCTGTTTTTTGGTTGGCACACTCTAATCATTTCCTCTCGGAAATTAAAGCAAAGGTCATGTTGGATAAGCACTCAATTAAGTCTTTAGATGAGGGCAATATATAAACAGACGACTTAGTCCATGTGCGTAGTTAATTCTCACATTACTTTGCAGATTGCTTTAACACTGTGGTAACATGATTCCTGCTAACTTGCTACCTGTATTCCATTATGAGTCTCAGTCTTTTAGTAAGCCCCCTCCCGACATTTGATTGTAAAAAATTTTCAACAGTATAGGCAAATTGAAAGACTTTACAGTTAATCTCTATATACCTGTCCCCTAGATTCTACTGTTAACATTTTAGCATACTTGTTTAACAATTAACTGTGCATCTATCCATCTCTAATTTGGGGGAGGGGGGGCTGGGTACAGTGTACTGCATGGATGACACATGACAAAGTAGGGCTCCTCAGCCCCTCCGTGTCTTCAGGGGTCTGGGATGGAAACTGTGTTTAGGATGGGAGATTCTCAGTGTGTTGGGGAATCCAGGTGGGGCAAGGAACCCCCAACAGCTGAGGGCCTCTCTCTTGCTCTCATGATCTCACTGGGGCTGGTGGTCCAGGGGGCTCTTACTCCTCAGAGGCCCCATGGACTATAAGTCCTACCACTCTGTTGCTGTAGCCAAATTCATTATCATACCAGGAAATGAGCTTGACAAAGCAGTCATTGAGGGCAATGCCAACCCCGGCACTGAAGGTGGGAGAGTGGGTGTCACTGTTAAAGTTGCAGGGGCCAACCTGGTCCTCAGTGTAACCCAGGGCGCTCTTTAGGGGGACCTCTGATGTTTGCTTCACCACCTTCTTGATGTCATTTTGGGCTGCTTTCCCTAGATGGCAGGTTTGATCCGTGACCAACATGTTGGGGGTGGAGACATGGAAGACCAGCCTGTGAACTTCCCATTCAGCCCCTGGATGACCTTGCCCACAGCCTTGGCAGTGCCAGTAGGAGCAGGGCAGCCCCACAGCCATCACACCACAGCTGCCCAGAGGGGACGTACATGGTCTTCTGGGTGGCAGTGATGGCACAGATGGTGTTCACGAGTTCTGGTTTTCTTTAACCCTAGGGCAGTAGTTCTCAACTAGAGATGATCTGGGGCCCTGGGGGACATTTGGCAATATCTGGAGACATTTTTGATTGTCGCAAGTTGGGGATGGGTGCTACTGACAGCTAGCAGGAAGAGGACAGTATGCAGTACACATCCTAAAATGCTCAAGACAGCTCCCCTTCCCCCAGCCCTCAGTCCCCACAAAGAGAGCCCAACAAGTCAATAGTGCCAAGGTTAAGAAACCCTACCCTGGGGCATAGTCCTTAAGATTCTCAACTGAAAACTGGAGTATTAACCATGTCTCCTCCTCTCTGGCAGGTCTTGAACTGCAGTTTTTGTCTCCCCAGTGCTGTAAGCCTGCCAATCCTTTGTTTACCCTTAGAGCCTCGCAATAGCTACTTTCTGCTTGGCGGTTTTGCCTATTGTCCTGCGTATACACAGTTTACGAACCAGCATATGTTTTCAGTGGAAAAAACAGTGTTGAATGTTGGTATCACCTATGCAGGATCTTGGCCCCTGAATGCCTGCCTGCTTTGGTTGGCTTCTGATACCTTAAAAAACCTGTTGTTTGTTTGCTTATTTATCCATTTTGGTTGTTGTTATTACTGGTTTGCATTTTATCCAGCTTTTATATTTTTTCCTGTTGGCATGGTTATTAGGATCCAAGCTACTCTGTCATAACCAGAATTGTAAGTCTGCTATGCATACATGCAACCGAGTCAGTTTAACTTCATTTTGAAAGTCTTTCAGTTAACAAATCTCCAATGATTATTCTGATCACCAGTTATTTGAATAAAAACATGTTTAGGTTTTATTTTCTGCCCAGATATATGATAGGTGAAAATATTTAAATGATAATATACCTTTCAAATATTTGCTCAGTGTAGAAAATTTAGAAAAAAACAGAAAGGGTAAAGAAGAAATTTTTTAAATATATACTTTCCATCACCCAAAACAGCCATCAACAAAGTTTGTTATTGTTCCTTTCAGTGTTTCCTCTGTACATTCCTAACAATGTTTTATTCAGGACTAACTCATAGGCCTTTATTAATTTATTTTGCATTTTTAAACAGTTTTATTGAAGTATAAGTTACGTACCATAATATTCACTTGCTTTAAGTGTGCAATTCAATGATTTTTAGTAAATTTACAGAGTTGTACAACCATCGCCACAATCCAATTGTAGAACATTTCCATCCCACCAAAAGGAATGTCTATTTACAGTAACTCCTTGTTTTAGTAGGTTGGCATTTCTCCCCTGGTTTAGCCTGTAACTTCTGGTCAACTCTGGTTTTCTGTTTCTCATGAGCTCTTACAGAGGTGCCAAGGGAAGGCAAGAAAGAGGTGGGCATCTTCTGGGAGGGAAAGGCCGGGGACAGACCTGTGTCTGACAGCCAGTGTGGCAGCCATGGAGATGCACTGGTCAGGTCTCCCTTTGGGAGAACACATGGTGGGGAGTGTGGGTGGCTGACAGCCCACAGCTGTGCAAGGTCCCCTGGGCTCCTTCAGCCAATGACTGAGCATGTGGGGGTGATAGAGCCAGAGGATGCAGGACTTCTCTAAGGCAGCATTTGCTGCCAACCCAATCGGAAAATGGGCAGAAGACCTAAATAGACACTTCTCCAAAGAAGATATACAGATGGCCAATAGGCACATGAAAAGATGCTCAACATCACTAACTATTAGAGAAATGCAAGTCAAAACTACAATGAAGTACCACCTCATACCAGTCAGAATGGCCATCATTTAAAAGTCTACCAATAATAAATGCTGGCGAGGGTGTGGAGAAAAGGGAACCCTCTTACACTGTTGGTGGGAATGTAAACTGGTGCAGCCACTATGGAGAACAGTATGGAGGTTCCTCAAAAAACTAACAGTAGAGTTGCCATATGATCCAGCAATCCCACTCCTGGGCATATATCCAGACAAAACTATAATTCGAAAAGATACATACACCCCTATGTTCATAGCAGCACTCTTCACAATAGTCAAGACATGGAAACAACCTAAATGTCCATCAACAGATGAATGGATAAAGAAGATGTGGTGTTTATACACAATGGAATACTCAGCCATAAAAAAGAATGAAATAATGCCATTTGCAGCAACATGGATGGATGTAGAGATTATCACACTAAGTGAAGTAAGTCAAAAAGAGAAAGACAAATACCATATGATATCACTTATATGTGGAATCTAAAATGTGACCCAAATGAACCTATCTGTGAAACAGAAACAGACTCACAGACATTGAGAACAGATTTGTGGTTGCCAAGGGGGAGGGGGGTTGGGAAGGGATGGACTGGGAGTTCGGGGTTAGCAGATGCAAACTATTACATACAGAAGGGATAAACAACAAGGTCCTACTATATAGCACAGGGAACTACATTCAATGTCCTGGGATGAACCATAATAGAAAAGAATATAAAAAAGAATGTATATACGTGTATAACTCAGTCACTTTGCTGTATAGCAGAAAGTAAGACAACATTGTAAATCAACTATACGCCAATTTTTTAAAAAATAGGAGGGATATTGTAACATGGAAAGCAGTATGTGACAAGAAAGAAATAAGACTTTTCCTATCAGTGGCCCCTCACACTAGAGCAGATGACTCCTTGGGTCAGGAGTACTTCAAGTGTGGCTGATGTGAGGAAAGCCATAGACCGATCCCTTTAAGACTCACACTAAATTCCATCACCAGCATGGGAACAGTCCTCTCCAGCCAATATGGCAGATGCAAAGTTTAAAAAGCTTGGGTTGGCAAGAATGTGAGTGAAAAATAAATTCCAGCAGAGTCCTGGTGATTGTGTCATTTGGTGACTGACATCTGAAAATCCTTGGCAGTGTTTTAGGGCATATTTTGCTTTAACAAGTAGGGAAGATACTTTAATTGGTGCCCTTTATTTATAATTTTTGTCATTCATGTCTGTGGAAAATTCCAACATCTTCCACGTTACATCATTTCTGGACATTTGGCAGCGTACCAGACCAGCAACTGTTTCAATAGAGAGAAATCTCTTCCCTCACTCAGCAAACATATTTTACTTCTTGGAAGATTGCTCTCCATGAATACTGCCTGATAAATCTTAATATGATTTTATAGATTATAGCTATCCCTCTTATAACTGGTTTTTCTATCATCCCATTTTTAAGGGTTAGTCAACATTTAATGAGTGCTCATGGATGTCAAATTCCATATGAAACAGGACTGGGTTTGCTCAAGGGTGATAAGAAACAGATGTGGTCTTTGTACACAGAATGCGTTATTTTTATTTTTTGAAATAAGAATTTAAAAATTAACTTTACCAGGGTGACCTATTTATTTTTTTATTTATTTTCTATTTATTTTTAAATTTATTTTCTATTTATTTATTTTATTTTCTATTTATTTTTTTATTGTGGTAAAAAATATATAACATAAAATTTGCCATTTTAACCATTTTGAAGCATGCAGTAGCATTAATTATATTGACAGTGTTGTCCAATCATCACCACCATCTATTCCAAAAACTTTTCATCACTCCAAGCAGAAACTCTGTAATCATTAAACAATAACTTCCCATTTCCCAGGCAGCCACCATTCTACTTTCTGCCTCTATGAATTTGCCTAGTCTAAGTATTTCATATAAGTGGAATCCTATAATATAAGCTTCTGGCTTATTTCACTGAGCATAATGTTTTCAAGGTTCATCCATTTATGATACATGTTGGATCATGTATCAGGATTCATTTCTTTTTATGGCTGAATAATATTCCATTGTATGTATATACCATATTTTGCTTATCCATTCATCTGTTGATGGACACTTGGGTTCTTTACATCTTCTGACTATTGTGAATAATGCTGCAATGAACATTGGCATAGAAGTGTCTGTTTGACTCCCTCCTTTCGATTCTTTATGGTATATGCCTAGAAGTGAAATTGCTGGGTCTTATGGCAATTCTGTGTTTAGCTTTTGAGAAACCATCAAACTGTTTTCCGCAGAAGCTGTACCATTTTACATTCTTACCAGCAATGTACAAGGGTCCCAATTTCTCCACATCCTCACCCACGCTCGTTATTTTCTGTTGCTGTTGTTCTCATTGCCATCCTAGTGAGTGTGAAATAGTATCTCATTGTGGTTTTGATTTGCATTTCCTTAATGGCTGGTGATGCTGAACATATTTTCATGTGCTTATTAGCCACTTATATAGCTTCTTTGGAGAAATATCTATTCAAATCCTTTGCCCATTTTTTAATTGGCTGTTTTATTGTTGGGTAGTAAGAGTTCATTCTATATTCTGGATACTAGACATCTACCAGATACATGACTTGTAAAAATTTTCTTCAGTTCTGTATGTTTTCTTTTAAATTTCTTGATAATGTCCTTTTATGCATAAATGTCTTTAATTTTGATGAAGTCCAATTTATCTATTTTTTCTTTTGTTGTTTGTGCATTTGATGTGATATCTAAGAACCTACTGCCTGAGAACCAACTGAATAGCACAGGGAACTCTACTTGATGCTCTGTGGTGACCTAAATGGGAAGGAAATCCAAGGAGGAGGGGATATATGTATATGTGTGGCTGATTCACTTTGCTGTACAGCAGAAACTAACATAACATTGTAAAGCAACTATACTCCAATAAAAAAAATAAAAGAATCCATTGCCAAATCTGAGGTAATGGAGATTTACTCCTATGTTTTATTTGAAGAGTTTTATAGTTTTAGATCTTCCATTTAGGCCATTCATCCATTCTGAGTTAATTTTTTTATATGGTGTGAGATAGGAGTCCAGCTCTACTCTTTCACACATGGATATCCATTTGTTGCAGCCTATTTTTCTCCCACTGAATGGTCTTCACATTCTTGTTGAAAACCACTTGGCCATAGATGCATACATTTATTTTTGGACTCTCAATTTTATGCCACTGGTCTATGTGTCTATCCTTATGGTAGTACCGCATTGCTTTGGAAATTGTAGCCTTGTAGTGAGTTTTGAAATCAAGAAGTGTGAGTACCCTAACTTCATTCTTTTTCAATATTGTTTTGGCTATTTGAGATCCTTTGCACTTCCATATGAATTTGAGGATTGGCTTTTCAATTTCTGCAAAAAAAACAAAAAAGCCACCGGCATTTTGATCAGGATTGCACGGACTCTGTCAATTTGGGAAGTATTGACATCTTAACAATGTAAGTCCTCCAACCCATGAACACAGCATGTCTTTCCATTTATTTAGGGGTTCTTTCACTTCTTTGAGCAATATTTTGCAGTTCTCAGAGCACAAGTCTTACATCTTCTTGGTTAACTTCATTCCTAAGCATTTTATTCTTTCTGATGCTGTTGTAAATAGAAGTTTAAAAATTCAGCCTTTTTGAGTGGACAGTCTGATGAATTTATAAACAGTAAATTTATACTGTTATGCAAGGCTCATCACAATCTAGTTTTAGAATACATGCATCACCCCAAAAAGTTCCCTTCTGTGTATCTGCAGTCAATCCTTGCTCTCACCTCCTTATCCCAGGCAACCTGTGATCTGTTCTGTCTCTATAGTTTTTTATGTTTTAGACATATCATAAAGTAGGTGCTTATATTTATATAAAATGCAACTATAAACAATGCATCATCTGCCTCTCTGTTCCCTTTTTCTCTCTCTTTCACCCAGGACAAAAAACCATCCAGCTTAGGACTCAAAATGAAAAGCTGCTCAGCATCACTAATCATTAGAGAAATGCACATCAAAACTACAATGAGGTATCACCTCACACCAGTCAGAATGGGCATCATCAGAAAATCTACAAACAACAAATGCTGGAGAGGGTGTGGAGAAAAGGCAACCCTCTTGCACTGTTGGTGGGAATGTAAATTGATACAGCCACTATGGAGAACAGTATGGAGTTCCTGAAAAAACTAAAAATAGAATTACCATATGATCCAGCAATCCAACTACTGGGCATACACCCAGAGAAAATCATAATTCAAAAAGACACATGCACCCCAGTGTTCATTGCAGCACTATTTACAATAGCCAGGTCATGGAAGCAACCTAAGTGCCCATCGACAGAAGAATGGATCAAGAAGTTGTGGTACATATATACAATGGAATATTACTCAGCCATAAAAAGGAACGAAATTGGGTCATTTGTAGAGACATGGATGGATCTAGAGACTGTCATACAGAGTGACATAAGTCAGAAAGAGAAAAACAAATATCGTATATTAACGCATGTATGTGGAACCTAGAAAAATGGTACAGATGAACTGGTTTGCAGGGCAGAAGTTGAGACACAGATGTAGAGAATAAATGTATGGACACCAAGGGGGGAAAACGGCAGTGGGGTGGGGATGGTGGTGTGCTGAATTGGGCGATTGGGATTGACATGTATACACTGATGTGTATAAAATTGATGACTGATAAGAACCTGCAGTATAAACAAACAAACAAAAAACAACAATTAATACTAAACTTTCTTTGGGTTATTTGTATGGAAATATGTTGATATAAATGTTTCAGACATTACATGAAATTTCTAAAAATCTTAAAAAAAAAGGGGGGGGGGCTTCCCTGGTGGCGCAGCGGTTGAGAGTCCGCCTGCCGATGCAGGGTACACGGGTTCGTGCCCCAGTCCAGGAAGATCCCACATGCCGTGGAGCGGCTGGGCCCGTGAGCCATGGCCGCTGAGCCTGCGGGTCCGGAGCCTGTGCTCCGCAACGGGAGAGGCCACAGAAGCCCGCGTACCGCAAAAAAAAAAAAAAAAAAAAAGGAATTACCCAGTGGATGTGACCATTTTAAAGAACATTCAGTCCATTCAGTCAAGTGAGCATTTAGTTGGTAATCTTGAAATGGGTCCTTTACAATATCATATGAACTGTAATGAATTTTGTCCTATGATAAATTAGTGATAAATGATCCATTTTAACAGAAGGAGAAGAGTCATTTTAAGAGTCATGCCTTTTAGTGGCCTCTTTTCCTGGAAAAGTGGATCCTAAATGCTTTATTCCAGAGATTTACTGTGATGCCCTGTTTTATCATGGATAATAATAGATGACACCCTATCTTTATAGTGGGGAATATATCTTGTTTTTTTCTGGCTTAATATTTAATACATTTTCTCTTCACTTTGGATGTGATGGCCATGATGGGTTAATGCCCCCTCAGAGCTGGGCCATTATTATTTGTAGTAGCAACAATAACAACAGCAGCAGCAACAACAATAATAATAAATGTCCATTTATTATGAGCCATATACTATGTTAGGCACTTACATTTATCTCATATAATCTATATAACTTTAGAAGTAAGTATTCTTCTCCAAATTTTACAGGTAATTGAAGCTCAGGAACCTGATGTAACTTGTCCAAGGTCATACAACTAATCAGTGGAAGAACTAGATTTGAATTAAGAGACATGTGCTTCTAAGTCTCACGATCCTCATCGCTACAAAACACTGCTCCTTGGGGCTTCCCTGGTGGCGCAGTGGTTGAGAGTCCGCCTGCCGATGCAGGGGACGCGGGTTCGTGTCCCGGTCCGGGAAGATCCCACATGCCGCGGAGCGGCTGGGCCCATGAGCCGTGGTCGCTGAGCCTGCGCGTCTGGAGCCTGTGCTCCGCAGCGGGAGAGGCCACAACAGTGAGAGGCCCGCGTACCGCAAACAAAAACAACATCAAAAACAAAAACACTGCTCCTCAGTAGTGCTAACAGGGATGGCACTAGGCAAAAGTAATGGAAAGACAGAATTTTACCTTTAATATGACTCCAGTGCCTCTGCTCCCATATAAGGAAGAGGCAGACCTAATGTCTTAAAGCAAAGAAATGGCTCTAATAACGGGCGGATAGTTGGCAGCATTCAGACATGTTGGTGCATCTCTATTTTCACGCCATGCAAGTAGCCACCATTTTGGCTATGATGAGAAGCATCCCTGGGTTACTCTTCTTACTAAATAGTAGGTTCTGGTTACTAGTTGCACAATGGACTTTTGAATAGCTGAAAAGAAAGGTCTCTCTACAGCTTCACAGGAGGGAAGACTGCTGGATGTTGCACAAACTTTTCTGAATCAGAATCCACAGGTTCCCACTTTAATGTTTTCCAATGTTGATTTTTAAACGGCACAGTAGTTTGTGTTACCAGTACAAATAGTCCACTTCAATTAGGGAACCCAAGGTGGTTGTTAGGCAAGGGGATTTTCCCCATAGTAGTATATTACTGTCATATATTCTCTGTACTTGTAGAAGTTGCTCAGAAAATGGTGCAGAGTAGTGGTGATGAAGATTTACTTCATGTTTAGCAATAGTTTGTTACAAGGAGGAATTTCAGATTTCAAAGAGTTTGTTACATAAGAATTTCAAATTGTTTCATGCACAGTAAATCTTCCAAATAATCCTCTGTGGAAGCCAAAAAAAACCCCAAAACAACAACATACATCCTGGCCTGTCCAAATGACCTCATCTCTTACAGCACCCACTAGTTACCAAATAAGAAAATCCTGGCTCATCCTTATGTCAGAGGAAGATATCAATAACCAGGCTAACCAGAGCAGCTCTGAGTAGGTTAGTTCTTGAGAAAACACCAATGGGTGTGTCTTCCAGGTATCTGAGGCTGGTGATTATGTGCTGAGTTTCTATTGGACAAATCTACTGCAAAGAGAGACTCAGAAGGACCGAGGACTGTTATGGGTTCTTTCACTGCATTGAAAACCCCAAATTACAGACATTGTCCAGCCACTGTTTAGAATCCATTAGAAACTGCTGTGTGTGGCTAGCTTATTAGAATAAAGTCATGCTGGGAGTGAGGTTCAAAAGCTGCAATTGTGTGAAATGTGAGGTTGCATTATTGTAAAGTGAATGAAATGAAAATAGCAGCTGGGCAGAGGATGAGAGCCAATCACCAGCTGCCAATACTGGATTTAAATACAGCTCCACAGTCCAAACCTAAACCCTCAGGATGACGGCCCACGCATCATAGTAACTACACAGTTTCCTACACTCCCCTTTCCCCTGGAGCCTTTGTTGATCTTCCCTTTGAATTCCCAAGACACAATATTTCGTGTGTTTGTTCAACAGTTCTCCTAAGGAGGTCCAATCCATTGCTAATAATGACTCAAAGTGCTTTCACTGGCTCAGATAAAAAGCTCAGTTACATTAACCTACTTCTTCCTGCCAAATACAAAGGCAATGCAAGGCTCAGATGTTACTAGGAGTTGCTAAGCACTTTGCTATTCAAAAGAATAAGAAGACCAGGTTTCTAAGAAGACATCAAAACCTCTTATCCTGAGGTTTATAAATTGTTCAAAGGGTGGGAGATGGGATTGTACTTTTCATTGGGATGAGGGACTGAGAACCTGGAAGTTTGAATTGTCTGAAATTAACTGGGTAAATATTGAATCAGAATTCATTTGAGTTGTTGCTGTATCCTTGTCAGCTCTCAAGGATACAACAAATATTTATTAAGGACCTGTTATTTGCCAGGCTCTTTTCTAGGTGCTGAGGATAGAGCAGTGAACAAAATGGACAGAAGATCCCTGCTTCTCTCTCATTCTGGTGGGAGAAGACACACAATAAATGAAACAAATAAATTAAATATAAGTGGTACATGGTACTAAGGAGGAAACTAAAACAGAGGAGGGACAGAGAGTTCTAGGTGAGGAGGGATAATCAATGGCTATGATTTTAAATAGAGTGGCCAATAAATCCAAAACAATTAAGAAAATGATAATAGGAACATACATATCGATAACTACCTTAAATGTAAATGGAATAATGCTCCAACCAAATGACATAGACTGGCTGAATGGATACAAAAACAAGACCCGTATATATGCTGTCTACAAGAGACCCACTTCAGACTGAGGGACACATACAGACTGAAAGTGAGGGGATGGAAAAAGATATTCCAAATGGAAATCAAAAGAAAGCTGGAGTAGCAATTCTCATATCAGACAAAATAGACTTTAAAATAAAGACTATTACAAGAGACAAAGAAGGACTCTACATGATGATCAAGGGATCAATCCAAGAAGAAGATATAACAATTGTAAATATTTATGCACCCAGCATAGGAGCACCTCAATGCATAAGGCAAATGCTAACAGCCATAAAAGGGGAAATCGACAGTAACACAATCATAGTAGGGGACTTTAACACCCCACTTGCACCAATGGACAGATCATCCAAAATGAAAATAAATAAGGAAACACAAGCTTTAAATGATACATTAAACAAGATGGACTTAATTTATATTTATAGGACATTGCATCCAAAAACAACATAATACACATTCTTCTAGTGCTCATGGAACATTCTCCAGGATAGATCATATCTTGGGTCACAAATCAAGCCTTGGTAAATTTAAGAAAACTGAAACTGTATCAAGTATCTTTTCCGACCACAGTGCTATGAGACTAGATATCAATTACAGGAAAAAAAAAACTGTAAAAAATACAAACACATGGAAGCTAAACAATACACTACTAAATAACCAAGAGATCACTGAAGAAATCAAAGAAATAATCAAAGAATATCTAGAAACAAATGACAAGGAAAACACAATGACCCAAAACCTATGGGATGCAGCAAAAGCAGTTTTAAGAGGGAAGTTTATAGCAATACAATCCTACCTCAAGAAACAAGAAAAAGCTCAAATAAACAATCTAACCATACACCTAAAGCAATTAGAGAAAGAAGAACAAAATAAACCCAAAGTTAGCAGAAGGAAAGAAATCATAAAGATCAGATCAGGAATAAATGAAAAATAAATGGAGGAAATGATAGCAAAGATCAATAAAACTAAAAGCTGGTTCTTTGAGAAGATAACCAAAATTGATAAACCATTAGCCAGACTCATCAAGAAAAAAAAGGGAGAAGACTCAAATCAATAGAATTAGAAATGAAAAAGGGGAAGTAACAACGGACACTGCAGAAATATAAAGGATCATGAGAGATTACTACAAGCAACTATATGCCAATAAAATGGACAACCTGGAAGAAATGGACAAATTCTTAGAAAAGCACAACCTTCCAAGGCTGAATCAGGAAGAAATAGAAAATATAAACAGACCAATCACAAGCACTGAAATTGAGAATGTGATTTAAAATTTTCCAACAAACAAAAGCCCAGGACCCAATGGCTTCACAGGTGAATTCTATCAAATATTTCAAGAAGAGCTAACACCTATCCTTCTCAAACTCTTCCAAAATATAGCAGAGGGAGGAACACTCTCAAACCCATTCTACGAGGCCACCATCACCCTGATACCAAAACCAGACAAAGATGTCACAAAGAAAGAAAACTACAGGCCAATATCACTGATGAACATAGATGCAAAAATCCTCAACAAAATACTAGCAAACAGAATCCAACAGCACATTAAAAGGATCATACACCATGATCAAGTGGGGTTTATCCCAGGAATGCAAGGATTCTTCAAAATACACAAATCAATCAATGTGATACGCCATATTAACAAACTGAGGGAGAAAAACCATATGATCATCTCAATAGATGCAGAAAAAGCTTTTGACAAAATTCAACACCCATTTATGATAAAAACCCTCCAGAAAGTAGGCATAGAGGGAACTTACCTCAACATAATAAAGGCCATATATGACAAACCCACAGCCAACAAAGTTCTCAATGGCAAAAAAATGAAACCATTTCCTCTAAGACCAGGAAGAAGACAAGGTTGCCCACTCTCACCACTATTATTCAACATAGTTTTGGAGGTTTTAGCCACAGCAAAAGAAGAAAAAGAAATAAAAGGAATCCAAATCGGAAAAGAAGAAGTAAAACTGTCACTGTTTGCAGATGACATGATACTATACATAGAGAATCCTAAAGATGCTACCAGAAAACTACTAGAGCTAATCAACGAATTTGGTAAAGTAGCAGGATACAAAATTAATGCACAGAAATCTCTTGCATTCCTATACACTAATGATGAAAAATCTGAAAGAGAAATTAAGGAAACACTCCCATTTACCACTGTAAGAAACAATAAAATACATAGGAATAAACCTACCTAAGGAGATAAAAGACCTGTATGCAGAAAACTATAAGACACTGATGAAAGAAATTAAAGATGATACAAATAGATGGAGAGAAATACCATGTTCTTGGATTGGAAGAATCAACATTGTGAAAATGACTCTACTACCCAAAGCAATCTACAGATTCAATGCAATCCCTATCAAACTACCAATGGCATTTTTCACAGAACTAGAACAAAAAATTTCACAATTTGTATGGAAACACAAAAGACCGTGATTAACCAAAGCAATCTTGAGAAAGAAAAATGGAACTGGAAGAATCGGGCTCCCTGACTTCAGACTATACTACAAAGCTACAGTAATCAAGACAGTCTGGTACTGGCACAAAAACAGAAATATAGATCAATGGAACAGTATAGAAAGCACAGAGATAAACCCACACACATATGGTCACCTTATTTTTGATAAAGGAGGCAAGAATATACAATGGAGAAAAGACAGCCTCTTCAATAAGTGGTGCTGGGAAAACTGGACAGCTACATGTAAAAGAAAGAAATTAGAACGCTCCCTAACACCATACACAAGAATAAACTCAAAATGGATTAAAGACCTAAATATAAGGCCAGACACTATAGAACTCTTAGAGGAAAACATAGGCAGAACACTCTATGACATAAATCACAGTAAGATCCTTTTTGACCCACCTCCTAGAGAAATGGAAATAAAAACAAAAATAAACAAATGGTTGTGACCACCTAGAGGGGTGGGATAGGAAGGGTGGGAGGGAGACGCAAGAGGGGGGAGATATGGTGATATATGTATATGTATAGCTGATTCACTTTGTTGTAAAGCAGAAACTAACACACCATTGTAAAGCAATTATACTCCAATAAAGATGTTATGAATAAATAAATAAATAGAGTGACCAGGGAAAGCTCCACTTTGAACGTGGAATGTGAGTGAAGACTGAAAGAGGTGAGGGAACAAATCATGCCAGCACCTGGGGGAATGAGCAGGCCCAGTAGAAGGAGCAAATGCCCTGATCTGGGAGTGAGCCTGGTATGAGAAACCTCCAAGAGCCAGGAAGGCTGGAGGGGAGACTCCAGAGGGAAACTGGGAGGAGATGAGGCAGAGGGCAACCCGGAAGGGGAAGATCACGTGGGGTCTTATAGGCCATTAGGATGATTCTCACTTTTTCCCAGAGTGGGATGAGAGCCATTGGAGGCTTTTGAGCAGAGGAGGGACATGACCTGATTTAGGTCTTGAGTATTTCTGTCTCTGACTGCTCTATTGATTGCACAGGATAAAATACTTAGCACCCTGCTGCTATGTTATAATATATATTATATATATGCATAATGTGCATTCCACGAATGTGTATGTTTTGGTGTATTCCAAACACATGCAAGTTATTCCTGAGCTGAAATTTGGAACATTTCTTCATATAGCTCTATGGCCCCAAAGTAGCACCTTCTTTAACCTACGGACACCTTGAGATTGTTCAGCCATTCCTTCATTTACCAAACTTTTATTAATGGGTGCTACGAGGTGCCAGGCACTGTTCCTTTTAAGCACTGCGGACGCAGTAGTGAATGAATAAGATAAAAGATGTCTGTGCCTCAATGGGGCTTTCACTCAAGTGATAGGAGGGCAGAAAATGCACAAATAAGATATAAATAAACAAATACATATATAAAGTCAAGTAGTGGCAAGTGCTAAGAAGAAAATATAGGTTAAAGGGCATTGAGTGGCAGAAGTGAGGGCTATTTTATTTAATGAAAAGATCATGAAATAACAGTTTCGCATCACTGTACATTATGACTGCATGTTTCTGAATGGAGAGATCGGTGAACTGCTTTACTATGACACTTGAGGGCTGCGTACCCGCAGCTCTGACCTGAATTTATCCAAACTCTCGAGGGAAGTGAACTCAGTGTGATGATTGACAGTGACGGTGGCCAGTACAGGAGTGCAATCGCAGTCCCCCCTTCCTGGGAAGGGCACGTAGCAGGACATGATCCCTCTTCCAGTTCCTGTTAAACAAAACAGCTATAATCCCATCCCTCCCCCTCCCCCTCGAGGTATTTGTGAATGGGCCAGTGCCCAACGTGGGTCCCCCAACGAGGGAGGGGGAAAGCAAGTGATGGGTGGGGGGCAGAAAGGCTCCCCTCAGCACCTGGCCCCATGGGGCTGTGAGGGGCTACTTTAAATGGAATGGTCAGTGATGTACTTCTTTAGCTCAACACTTGTTGAGTTCTTACTATGGTCAAGGCACTGTGCTAGGTTCTGAAGCATTTTCTATACAATCCCTGCCCTCAAGGGACTTAAAATCCATAGTAGATAGAATTCTATGGTGGCCTCTAAGATTCCTTCCCCTGGTACACACACCCTGTATAATCCCTGAGACTTGTGACTATGATATGATAATCACTCTTTTGATTAGGTCATGTTATATGGCACAGCTGACTAAGAAAGGGAGATTACCTGGGTGAGCCTGACTGAATCATGTGAGCCTTAAAAAGGACTATGCTCACCCTGAAGAACAGACCGGAAGCATGAGAGGGATTCAATGCCAGGAAGGTTCTCTGCTGCTGGTTTTGAAGATGGAGAGGGACACAGGGAAATGGCTTCTAGGAATTGAGAGGGACCTGAGGTCAACAACCACCAAGCAGACAGAGACCTCAGTCCTACAACTGCAAGGAACTGAATTATGTCAACAACTTGAATGAGCTTCAAAGCAGATTCTTTCTCAGTCAAATCTTCAAATCAAGCCCAGCTGACATCATAATTTCAGCCTTGCCGGAGCCTGAGCTGAGAGCTTGGCCATGTTGTGCCTGGTTTTCATACTTACAAAACTGTGATATAATAAACCAGTATTATTTTAAATAGCTACATTTGTGGTAACCTGTTATTAAGAAATAAAAACGAATATAGACTCTAATAAGACTTCTGGTTTCTGGTCCAGCATATAAGAAGCAGGAAGTCACCCCTCTATCCTAACAACAAGTAAAAAGCTGAACAAACTTGAAAATCAACTCTTTTTAAATCTGTAAGAGAAGTAAGGTCACAGGACAAAATGCTGCCCCCAGAATTAGATAGATTGACAGGCAAATACAAAGAATCACAACTTACTGGAGCAGAAACCTTCGCGGGAACCAGGGCTGGCCGTAGGGAACTTGAGCTGTAATTGACAAATTGCTGGAGGTTCCATGTGGACAAGACTAAGAGATAAAAACTCCAGTGGGACCCAGTCATTGGGGGGCCACCCATACTTGCGAGTTTTACCTCCAGGATCTCTACCACGTCCTCACGGTGAATTTCAGAGAAAAATCCCCTCATGCTTCCAGCAGGAGGAGGAAAACGGAACCATTTTGAAACACACCTGAGCATTCTGTTCTTAACAAGCTCTGCTCTCAGGAGAAACTATTTAACCAGAGCTAATCTCCTGGGGTTTTATCAAAGCCTAACTGATTGGTGGAGGGAAATACTTAACCAGCTGCCTCTAGCCTTCCACGTGGGAGAAGAGACATACCCAACTCCAGCCCACTCTAGCCATCCTGCCCACCTGAAGAGTAGGGGGTAACTGAGAAGCATTGTGAAGTTCACAGTCCAGAGGCATAGGCTCACTAAACGACCAAACCCTGGGACTTCCCTGGCAGTTCAGTGGTTAAGACTCCATGCTTCCACTGCAGGGGGTGTGGGTTCGATCCCTGGTCAGGAAATTAAGATCCCACATGCTGTGTGGTATGGCCAAAAAAACAAAAAAAGACCAAGTCCTAATCATAGGACTATAAAAAAAACAATGCTTCCCTTTCCCTCACCCCTTATCACCACATCACTGAAGGCCTATTTACAGGAGTTTGTTTTTTTTTTAACTCAGTACATCATATCCAGCATTCAACAAAAAATTATAAGGCAGACTAAAAGGCAAAAAACACTGAAGAGACAGAGCAAGCATCAGACCAGGCTGAGATATGGCAGAGATATTGGAATTATCAGACCAGGAATTTTAACTAAGTATGATTAATATGCTAATGGGCCTAATGGAGGAAATAGACATCGTGCAAGGACAGGTGGGTAATGTAAGCAGAGAGATGGAAATTCTAAGAAAGAACCAAAAAGAAATGCTATAGACAAAAAAACAAACCAAAACAAACAAACAAAACCATTGTGACTGAAATGAAGCATGCCTTTGATAGGCTTATTAGTAAACTGGATGTGGCTGAGGAAAAAAATCTCTGAGCTTGAGGGTATCTCAAAAAAAAGTCCAATACCGAAAAGCAAACAGAAAAAAAGACTGAAGAAAGAAAAACAGAACAGAATATCCAAGAACTGAGACAGCTACAAAATGTGTAACATATGTATGTGTAAAATGGAAATACTGGAAGGAGAAGAAGGAGAGAAAGGGACAGAAGAAATATTTGAAAGAATAATGATAAGAATTTCCCCTGAATTAATGCCAGACACCTAACCATAGATCCAGGAAGCTCAGAGAACATCAAGCAGGATAAATACCCCCCAAATTACATTGAGATATACCATTTTCAAACTACAGAAAATCAAAGATAAAGAAAAAATCCTGAAAGAAGCCAGAGGGAGAAAAAAAACAGCTTATCTAAGGAGAAGCAAAGATAAAAATTACATCTGACTTCTCCTCAGAAGCTGTGCAAGCAAGAATAGGGTGAAGTGAAATATTTAAAGTGTTAAGAGAAAAAAAACACCAACCTAGAATTCTGTACCCTATGAAATTATCCTTCAAATGTGAAGGAGAAATAAAGATTTTCTCAGACAAACAAAAATTGAGGAAATGTGTGCCAGCAGACCTTCTTGGAAGAAATGTTAAAAGATGTTCTTCAGAGAGAAGGAAAATGCTATAGGTCAGAAACTCGAATCCAGATAAAGAAATGAAGAGCTCTGGAGAAGGAATAAGTGAAGGTAAGTTAGAATCTAATTAAGTGGATATGAAAAGTATATCAGCATCTATATTACAAAGGGCACTCGAAAGCCGTGGGGACAATCTTTGCTTTTTGAATGACATCATCTCTTATTTTCTCCTAGACTCTCTGTAAGGTCGGATCTTAACAAACGGCACCGCGAAACAGAGGAAAGCTTCAAGTGAGCTTTATTAGGGAGCGCTCCCGGGCGAGGTTCACTGGTCCGAGAGAATGGGGTCAGAGAAGTCGCACCCGGGCGAGGGTTGGGCAAGATTTTATAGGGGAAGAAGGGAAAGGGGTGTGGTGAATCTGGGAGGGCGCAGGGTATTCCTTATTTGGTGGTCTTTTCGGGTATCCTGGGGGACCATTAGTCCCGCCCCTCGAAAGGCGGGAAGGCTGGGCTGGTTTCAAAGTCCCCAGGTCAGTTCCTGGAACTGGGTGGTCTGGAGAATTTCGTTCTGATGCAACCTGTGAATCTGATTGTGTTCCCCTGCCTCGAGCCAGTTGGCCTTACACTCTCCACTCCAGACTCTCGTTAAATGTTGAATTTAGCAGTCTACTGTCCATTAGATGGCCCAGAATGCCTTCTCCTCCATCATTTCACACCACTCCTTCAGCCCAGAATAGAGCAGCATCATTACAGACAAGATGAGCCATGTAGAGGCAAATATTTTAACTCTGGCACTTATCCACAGAATCTAGAGACAATGAAGTTATCATAAACTTCAGAAGACTGCAATCATAGCATGTCAACCCCTTACCAAAAGTGTTCAATGGCTTCCTATTTCTTATGGAATAAGGTACTAGATATACAGACTGATTATCAAGCTCTTCCGAGATATGACCCCCAAATGCCTATCAAAACCATCTCTTGCTATTTTACATGCCCTGTGCTGGCACTTGTCTTTGCCATCTCTGTTCTTTGCTCAGCCTGGTCCCTATTCCTGGAATGTCCATCTCCTCTTTATCCATTTATCAAATCCTGAGGCTCAAAGAGGTTCAGTAACTTGCTCCAGGTCACAGAGATTGGGGGTAAATCTCACTTTTTTCAGAAAACATTTACAGGTCAGGATCAGTCTTTTCCTCCCCAATACTTTTGTTAACACTTTGACCTAGTACTTATCAAACTGTACCTTGTCTTTCAAGTTATTTACATGTATAAGAAGAGATTCTTGCGTAAGCAAATGACTCCAGAATTATCTTAGGCTGAAATCCTCACTCTGTCACAAACTATGTGACCTTGAACCAGTAACTGGACCTCTCTGAGCCTCAGTTTTGTCACCTGCAAAATGGGACATATGAAAATATCTACCTTTCAGGAGTTCCCGTTACATAATAGTTTACTTCATGATACAAAAAGAACTTTTTTCAAATTTGTATATCCTTTGGCTCTTAACACAGTGTCCGGTAAGTCATATAGCTCAAAAAATGCTGATTGAATTAAATACCCTGGACATTTTTGGATCATGTTGTTAAGTCATTGAGTCTTTTTAATTTTTAAACTTCACTTCTCTCCAAGTTACAATAAAACTATTAGGTTCCTTTTCTGCTTAAAATCAATACTTATCCCATGAATAACAGGCATATTAAAACCTTTTAATTTTTCCTTCTTTTTCTCCAGGGACATGGTACGTTTTTAGTATCATGGCACTTCCCCACTCTTCCTACTGATGCTTCCTGGAATTACCTCCCAAATAAACTATAGTCTCAGGGTCTGCAAAGGAAGAACACAAGTAGGGCCAGCTTCATGGGTGTGCAACCTGTGAAGGGCCTGTATCTGGTTTAATGTTCTACCATTGCCATCTTGAAATTATTAATAATTTTGAACAAGGAGCCCTATATTTTTATTTCACACTGGGCCCTGCAAGTTATGTAGTCAGTCTTGAACCCAACCTAAGGCAGTGGACTAGCCTTCCATTTAGGATCCGTGTCCTGAATATCTACTGTATTATTCCTGGCCTCTGGGATTATGATTCATCATTCTATTACAAAGGCATGATCGACAACTTAGAGAACAACTGAATTTCACTCTTTTGTCAGGGGTTATACTTGACTTTGCGCTGCATGATTTTCATTGGTGATCACATAGCTTAGGTTGTGATTATTCCTTAAAGGTCAAAAGAAAGATTATTATATTTGTAATGGGTTATCATTAATGCTCCACCAGGCCTGTGTTCATTATTGCAATTCCACAGACTTTTATTTCCCTGCAGAAAAATTTCCAAGAATTTCCACTTCTCTCAGACCTTTCAGTCGTTCCTAAATGTGTAGAGGCATTTCGTGTGGGAATAGTCAGCTGGCTCAGATTGCTCTGTTTCTCATCATATTTGTATTAATATAGACTCTCAATCCATAAAAAAATCTGTTCTCATGAGGAAGTGATTAAAAGAAACGTGGGAGAGTGTTTCTGTGGCACTGGGCCTGCTCTCAATGACAAAATATGTCGCTTAAAATTCAGACTTTGGCCAAAAGGTGGAACTCTTCTCATTTGCTGGTTGGCCAAACCAAAGCATTTCACACCTCAAGTGGGCCATGCTTTGAACTGACAGGGAATCCTCTCCCCCAGAGAGTCATTACACCTCTTCAAGAAATCTTTCTACTTTCCAGATATAACATCGATAGATAGCCTTACTCCTTTCTCTCCCACAATGATCAAATAAGATAGTTTTGGCCTTTCCAACTAAAAATATCCTCCCAACAGAATGTCTGAATATCAAGGAATTATTGAATGCAGGTGGAAAGTAGAATCTGAATGCTCTAAACTTGAAATGGAAAAAAACAGAGATTTCTGCACGGAGGGAAAGGTGGACCAGATGAACTTCGGCTAATTTCAGAGTTAATAAGGCTGGTCAGGAAAATTACAAAAAGCAACAGCCAAATGACCTTTGGGGAAGTAAAGTCTTTGGAAAAATCTGCTGAGAAACAACAAGCTGATGTAGCCATATGGAAATGGTTGTTGGGGGTCTCTGTGGTAGATGCAGATTTATCCTTAGTCTCAATATTCTGTTATTTCTTCCCTCGTCTTTGCTCACGGTGGTCACTCCCCCTCAACCCTCTAATCCTCTCTGTAGATGTAATTTTCTCCAGGAAGCCTCCCCTGCCTTCTGCCACTGCCCGGTCCTGGGTTGGCCCACTATAATCAAGCATTGCTCCACAGTGCTCCCCAAACTCACCGTGCCTGTATCTTTCTTCCCCCACTGGAGCGTAAGCTCCTTAGGAGCAGGTGTGATACCTTATTCATCTTTAATTTGCATGTAGTTGCAGCTTCTTACTAAACCTGCGTGGAATGACTATGTGACTGGCTTTATTGCCTGATCTCCTGCCCAAGATCACTCCCCAAGGAACTGTGGGATCTCCTTACCAAGAGCTGTGACCAGCAGAGCCTCTCCAAGGCGGAGGATGTAAAGGAAGAGGCATTGAATGCACAAAGAGATCAGAAAGTGAACTCTTCCCGGTGAATGAAAATAGCAGCTGGTCAAAGCCTAAGTGCGATCTGAAGGGGAACGTTTGCTATCAGACCACATCCTTAGACTTGGCTAGTTCTTCCTTATTTGAGGGTGTGTTGCTTCATTTTGTCAGATGTCACACCTGCCCCATGAGGAGGAGTTGTTTGCTTCTATTTTTAATGAGGAATGAAGTAGGTGCCTGGAAGGTCCCTGAGCCCCCTATTGGGTGATGGGCTTTCGTTACAGATGTAATGGTATCTTGGTAGAGTGGACTTAAATGAATACAGGGTCTGAAGGTAAACAGGAGGCAGCGACTCGAGTTCATCATCCTCCAGGCTTTCCTGACAGATGAGAAAGTGGACACATTCTGGGAGCTGACATAGCCAGGGGCTTTCAGTTAAAACTGAATTCAAGGAATTCCCTGGCAGTCCAGTGGTTAGGACTTGGTGCTTTCACTGCCGAGGGCCCGGGTTCAATCCTTGGTCGGGGAACTAAGATCCTGCAAGCCGTGTGGCGCGGACAAAAACACAAACAAACAAACAAAACCAACTGGATTCAAGTTCCAGTTTCTCGGATTTTTTAGGCAAGTCAGCCTTGTTCAAGCTCCCGTTGATAACGTTAAATGACAATTATATACAAAATACTTAAAAGGAGATAATCAGTCAATGCTTCCTCCTTCGCTGCTGTACTTGTTTGGCCCAAGGTCACTCACCAGCAGCCTCTCTCTGGCCACCTCCCTTTGAAGACTGCGTTTCAATCCTCAGTGGCTTAAGAATCACCCGAGATCCTTGTTAAAAGGCAGCTTCTGGGCACCACCTCCAGAGACCATGGAACAGTTGGTCTGGGTTACAGCCCAGGAAGTGTCATTTTAAACACTTATTTCAGGTAATTCTGAGTCAGGTGGATTGCTGTCCACACTTCTGGAAACGCAATTTGAAAATTTCCAAGTGTTTCTTTGTTTTAGCACAAGACTACTTTCCTTTCATTGTCAACAGCTGGAAGAAAAACCCCGTTCAGCCAAAGTATTTAATTAGGTGCTCCGTCCCGGTAAGTGTTGAGAAAAACACAGTAAGCCGAGGCGGTGTGGAAATGGGGGCAGAGGGTAGGGAAAGCTGGCAGTCTTCACTGGCCTACAGATTGCCGTCCGCACTCCTTGGGGAGCGGTGAGCAGGGAGAAACAGAGCAGATGGCTTATGTTGGACTAGAGAGGCAAGAGGGGAGACTGATGGGTCTGGAGAGCTTCCAGCTTATACCAAGTCAGAGCTTAGAAGTATGGCTTTATTATTTTCCCTTGAGGGCTATAAACTCCCTCTCCATCAGACCCATTCAAATTTAAACATCAGGAACTTCCCTGGTGGTGCAGTGGTTAAGAATCCACCTGCCAACGCAGGGGACACAGGTTCAAGCCCTGGTCCAGGAAGATCCCACATGCCGCGGAGCAACTAAGCCCATGTGCCACAACTACTGAGCCTGCACTCTAGAGTCTGCGAGCCACAACTACTGAAGCCCGTGCACCTAGGGCCCGTGCTCCGCAACAAGAGAAGCCACCGCAATGAGAAGCCCGCGCACCGCAACAAAGAGTAGCCCCTGCTCACCGCAACTAGAGAAAGCCCGCGTGCAGCAACGAAGACCCAACGCAGCCAAAAAAACAAACTTTAAACATCAGTCCTCATACACAGCCCGAAGCCAAACTGAAGAGACTTTGCTATCACCAGTAGTTCAGGGTTGCCCAGAGGCTTCATTAGAATGGAAAAGTGAGGGGTGAGTAGACATCTGCTCAACCTGCCTCTTGCAAAATCCTCACTGAGGCCTGCGGTCCACGGGGCCACGGGCTGCCTCATCTTCCCAGGTCCTCAGTAGGGCATTTTGCCAAAGGACACCTGGCAGGGGCTCCCCTGAAGGCTGATAACTATCTAAGTGCAGGCTCCTCCTGGCATTTCTCAATTCTTATTTTCCACCCTTCCCCCTCTTTTTAAACATCACTGGGATTGGAAGTTCATTGCTCTTTGAAGAAATGCAATATGTTGCTTTCCAAGTTCCCCTGCCCTGTGCAGCTTCTTCACTTTGTCCTCCACCACCAAGTCACTGGCACAGAAGACAAATGGTTTTCTCAGCTCTGCATCTATTCAGCAAACATTTTTTTTTCAGCTGTGGCAAAATACACAATATCAAATTTACCATCATCTTTAAATGCACAGTTCAGAAGTGTTAAGTATATTCATGGTTGTGCAATTCATCTCCAGAACTCTTTTCATCTTGTGAAACTGAAACTCTGTGCACATTAAACAACAACACCCTGTTACCTGCTTCCCCCAGCCCCTGGCAAGGCCCATTCTGTTTTCCATCTCTGTGGATTTGACTGAGTCATACAGTACTTGTCCTTTTGTGACTAGCTTATTTCACACAGCATAATGTTCTCAAGGTCTGTCCATGTTGTAGCATGTATCAGAATCTCCTTCCTTGTTAAGGCTGAATCATATTTCATTGTATGTATAGACCACATCTTGTTGATCCATTCGTCTATCAGTGGACACTTAAGTTGCTTCCACCTTTTTGGCTATTGTGAATAATGCTGCTGTG
This sequence comes from Delphinapterus leucas, assembly GCF_059928025.1. NCBI lineage: Eukaryota > Metazoa > Chordata > Mammalia > Artiodactyla > Monodontidae > Delphinapterus > Delphinapterus leucas. The sequence goes on from NC_143138.1 coordinate 13,976,331, forward strand.
AACGTGGATGGACAGATATCTCTTCAGATCCTGCTTTCAGTTCTTTAGGGTCTCTACCTAGAAGTGGAATTGCTGGATGATATGGTAATTCTGTTTAATTTTTTGAGGAACTACCATACTGTTTCTCACAGTGGCTGCACCATTTTACCTTCTATCCAGCAGTGCACAAGGGTTCCAAGTTCTCCCCATTCCAACAACACTTGTTATTTTCTGATGTTTTGATAACAGCCATCCTGATGGTGTGACGTGGTATCTCATTGTGATTTTGATTCGCATTTTCCTAATGATTAGTGATACTGAGCTTCTTTTCATCTGCTTGCTAGCCATTTGTGCATCTTCTCTGGAGAAATTCAACAAACATTTTTTTGTCATCTGCCTATCCAACAGCCATTTCCTCTTGTCCCCTGGCTGACCTCTGATTTCATTTCTTCCTGATGTGGCTCAGGGATAAGTCCTGACTAATCTAAGTCAGTGGTTCTCAATCCCGGCTTCACACTAAAGTTAAAAATACCCATGCCTGGATCCCCTCCCCTGACCAATTAAATCAGAATGTCTGAAGGTGGTCCTGGGCACTGGTATTTTTAGAAGTTTCCTACTTAGACTCAAATATTCAAAAATGCTGCCAAGAGTACAAACGATGGTTCTAAATCTATCACGAGCGGTAGTCTCCCTTCTCTTGCCAGTGATTGGCTTAGGATTGGTTGTATGTCTTGGTCTAGTCAATGTGACGTGATGGCTTCTAGAAAAGAGTTATTTTCCCTTAAAATGAAGCATGGCACAGGATGGGAGGTGGGGTGGAATGGTTCCTCTTCTTCCATTGAGTATGACTCTTAGAATGAGGGCAGTCCTCTTGCAACTGTGAGAGCCACGAGCCTGAAGGTGTCAGAGCAGGAAGATATGATGAACATGGGTAGCTGATGTTGTTGAGCTGCTGACTTTACCCACCTTAGAGCCAGCCTACTTCTGGAATTCTGATGCAAGATAATAAATGTCCTTATTTATGCTAGTCTGAGTTGGGTTTTCTGTTAGCTGCAGCTGAAGGTATCCTGATATTATATTACTATGTGCTGGGAATTTCAGGAAGGCATAAGGCTATCCTTATCTATTATGATAGAAGAAAGGAACAGAGACATTGTCTTGAACAGACTCCAACCCCGGACTCTCACGGTCAAAGTCCGACGCTCTACTGTCCAAGGTTTTCAGGTTTCATTCAGATCCCAAGAGAGACAGAAAACCAGGAAAGTTGGACAAGCTATACTATCAAGGGCCAGACCAGAACTGGAAACATCCTGAACTTAATCCAGACTCTGCCTCACATTTTCCTGTGGAATTTTCCTTGTCCCAGCCAAGTCCTTAAATCTGGGTCAGTTATAGAGTTTAGATGCAACACGAGAAGGGAAAGAAGTTGTGTTTACCGAACATTCTGAGTCCAAACCACATAAGTCTTTAGAGATTAAATTTAACACCTTGATGTGATACCTGAGACCAAACAAGTAATTTATTTAAACTAATGGCCAGCCACGTAGTACTTATCAGGTTACCTGAGTCTCAGGTACATAGCAGAAGTAACCTTCTTTAGCTTCTTCTTTCCTGGATCTAGGTGTTATCAGATCAGGCGTCATTTCTGCTATAGTTTCCTTCAATTGCACCTGTGAGAGTGCCTTATGAGTAGGCAGTGGGTATCACCATTTGGTGAGTCCCAGAGGCAAGGCTGGGAGAGGGGTACTCGGGATATTCTGCTGGCTGGTCACAGTTCTCTACCAATGTGCCAATCAGAGTTTAACGTTCCTTACAAACAAATCCCAACACACACCACAATGCTTAAAGATGACACATGATCAGCTGCTAGCTGACAGCACTGTGTGACAAGAATCAGCCATAGGAAGGTCTGATTCAAGATAAAAGAGTAAAAGAGGTATGTATGTCTCTAGGAAAGCCATTAAAGTAGAAAACACTAGAAGTACACTTACCATCAACATTTCAGAATATATTTTCTGATTTACTCTTATAGATTGTATCAAAATTTGAAATGAACATTGATGAGTATAAAGGTTGTCCAAAGCGCCACCTGTCAATAATTCACACCTGGCCTTGGAAATGGACTTTTTGGCTTTGTGGTCTCCACAGTGAGGCCACAGACCTGAAACTCCTCAAAAGAGAGATTTGCATAGAATGCATCGCAGTTTCAGAATGAATGTGAAAAATGTTGGGGAAAAAAGTGTGAGAAGGAGAAACATCACAAGGTATTCATTTAATTGGATCAGCATGAATGTTGGTTCTGACACTGTTTATCCTACAGAAGAAGCACGGTACTACTTGAAACTCTGCTGTGAGGTCTGTGAAGAACGTTGAAAATTAGGGGATTTTAAGTGTAAAAACTGTAAATGAAGAGAAATCATACCCATGTGTAAAACATGTTCAAAATTACTGCTAGAATTTTGTGGACACAACAAGGCAAATGTAGAAAACACAGAAGAACACTTGGGAAAGATAAAAGACAGCAACGTACTCAGTGATAATTGCTTCAGGTCTTAATCAGGGAGGCTGATTCTTCCCGTCAAAGTGTAAATGCCATCCTGGACAGAGTGCTGCCTTATCAGGAGAGAAGAAGCTAAATGCAGAGGTGTAACTGGGTGTTTTACCTGATGTCTGGAGAGAGCGTCTGGATGGTTGGATAATTTGCAGAGACGTTCCGCTGCTGGCCTTGTGCCTGGAAAGACAAGGAGAATTCAACAAGGGGCACAGTGGCTCTCGTGGCACTTCTGGGCAAGCCCTTGAAGGTATCTTTCCCACAAGCCCACCTGAGGGTGTGGGAATACTGAGATACAATTAAGTCAAGGCTGATCTGAGTGAGCCCGAGTTGGTCATTCTTCCTTAGACCCACCAGAAACATTGTCTCATTATAGCTTTTTACCCCCCCAGCTAAAGGCCACACACAAAGAGACTGAGAAGGAGAATTAAAACCAGAAAAGCAACCAAATGTAGAAACTTGGGGGGACAGAAGGCTGGGAGGGAGGATTAGAACAGAAGGTAAGAATTAAAAACTGGAGACCCAGAAAGAAGAACACCAAAGGAAAGGGCAGAATGGAATTATGGGAAAAGGCAGCTATTCAGCCTTGGAAAAAAATGTGAAAATTCAGGCTTCTAATACAGCATTACCCATAACAGCAGACCTGGGGTCAGATCAGTTTGGAAAACACTGTATCCTGTTTCTAACCATTCCCTATATTTTGCAATTTATAGCACAAAATAGCTTATTAATGGCTTTGAGATCTACTGCAATAAAGAAACCCATTTAACTCATAAATTCATTTAAATACAGAACCTCTTTTTCCATATTACCCCCATTCTAGTAACATCCTGTAGGGCTAGAATTCTACTCTACATATTTGTCACATGCTTATATACGTTATAGTATGATAAGGAAAAATGGTGGTTACGAGAAAAGTGTTTACTTATAGGAAGAAGCGAGATACAATGGGAAAACCAAACTAGGTTAGGAGTCAGGAGAGCTGACGTCAGCTGCTGACTCTCTCCAATTCTGCATTTCTCTGTAGAAAAAAATGCTGTGTGCAGCTTACGTTGCTGAAAATCCAAAATCAGAGAGAATTCAAACAGCAGCAAGGTTTAGAATTCTGGTTTTTCTCCTAAGAAGATTAATCACTTGTCCAAGTTACTTAACCTCTCCGGGCTTCAATTTACTCATTTGGAAAGTAAGGGACTTAGACATCAACATTTCTATGATCCTACCAAACTTTAAAATCTTATGTATCAAAGGAGCTCTGATAATTCAAAAAAATCCTTTCAATTGGTATCAGGCGACTCTCCTCCCACTTCTCAAAAAAGTCAAACAATTTATTAGTAGTTTGACAACCCACTCAAAACTCAAGGGAGCCAAATCATTTTCATCTATTGTGGATCTCTGAGCATAGACTGAAAACCAGCTTTGTGCTGACTTGACATAAGGTGTAAAGAAAAGTCCTCGTAATATGTGATGTTTTCTAGAAGCCTCTACCTTGGACTCTCTTGAGGCTCCTTTAGATGAAAGTCACAGACACCCAGCTCAAACTTATTTCAGGAGAACAGGGAGCTCGTCAGCTCAGATAACCACGACATCCAGGGTTACGTCCAGCTTTGGGAACAGAAAAATTGGGGACTCAACAATGCTACATGGATGTCATCCTCCTCAGTCTCTCAGCTCTGCTTTCTTTTCTATGGGCTGAATTCATTGTCAGGCAGGCTCTCCCTATGTCGGAGCACAGATGGCTTCCTGCAGGTCTAAGCTTCATAATCATTAACTTCTATGCTTAAAAACAGAGGTATTGCCTTACCCCCAAATGGTTCAAGCAAAATAATGCTTCAAAATAATGCTTCAAAATGATGCTAAGAATTATTTGAATGCTTACCCTGTGTTCTGCTGCACACGTATAAACTTACGTAGGTCTCACAACTCTAGAAAGTTGGTACTATTAAATTTGCGTTCTACAGAAAGAAACTAAGGCTCAAAGAGATTAGTTTATCTATTCTCTGTATGACCTTCAGCAAATTACTTAACCTCTCTGTGCCTCAGTTTCTTCATCTGTAAAAACGCCAACAACAACTATTTCCTAGGCTATAGTGAGAATGAGATAAGGCTACATAAGAACTGAAGGATGGTACCCAAAGTAGAGTCACTGCATCCAGTGAGAAGCCAGTCATTCTTGGTACCATTTCCACTTGCTATTCTCTTATCCTCTGCCTCTTTCCCTGTAATGGTCCAAAAAACTTCAACCTCATACATTCCATGGTCGCTAACAGCATTAGGTAAGAAAGTGTCACAGTAGGTCACAGCTAGAGACCGAGGGAAGGAAGCCTAAAACAGCACAGCGAGGGCAAAGCTGGAACCAAGATGCAGTATCCAGGTTGGGATGATAGAGCTGAGGGTAAGAGCTAAGTCAAGGCCGCTGATTTAGCCTAGATGGGAGCCAGTAGCGAGGCCTATACCCCGGATGGCAGACCCCAGGCACCAGCAGGCAAACCTCTAACTAGAAGCTTCTAATACTGCTCCTGATGGGGTAGGAGCCAGCTTCAGAGTGTACCAGCAGAACAGCTGCAGGTGGGAGCCCGTTCTCCCCCGAGGGAGACGGTAATGAGCTAACCTGGCTGGAAGAGAGAGCGTGGAACCCAAGTGAAGGTCACAATCTGACAGGAAGCCTCTCACTGACGGTGATTACATGAAGAGATGGTGCTAAATACTATTCATAAATTATTTGGCAAGTTTCACAACAAAAATAGGACTTTATAGACAATTTAACACATGCCCTGGCAGAAAAAAAATATTTCTGAACTCAGTTGTGAAATATCCCATCAAATCAATGCATTATTTAGGGTGGTTTCCATCAGAATTGGAGAAGCTTTTCTGAATATCCTGACCAAGTGCTGGGTGCCTGGAGCCGAAACTATTCTAGGGCTCCCTATTTCTCCAACACTGTTCTCTGAAATTAGTCACTGTTTCTGATCTCTTTTAACAGACGGTTTCCGATTCATTAAAAATAGCTCCAGGTGGGGCTTCCCTAGTGGCGCAGTGGTTGAGAGTCCGCCTGCCGATGCAGGGGACACGGGTTCGTGCCCCCGTCCGGGAAGATCCCACATGCTGCAGAGCGGTTGGGCCCGTGAGCCATGGCCGCTGAGCCTGCGCGTCCAGAGCTTGTGCTCCGCGACGGGAGAGGCCACAGAAGTGAGAGGCCCGTGTACCGCAAAAAAAAAAAAAAAAAGAAGCTCCAGGTGAAAACTTGCAATGTCTTTATTTTCAATATTTTGCCTCTATCTGATCCTGTGGTTAGTGCATGGAAGCGATGCCCCCTGAGTTGCTGAAGCTGGAGGACGGGAGGACTCGAGTAACACCCTCATGCCAAGATGTCTGGCAAGGTCCTGATTTAACAACAAGCAGGTGCTGAGCATCGAGAGATGTCAAGAGCACAGGAGACAGGAGGATGCCTCCAACGACAAGAATCTCTGAATTAGTGAAGTATTTGTTATGTCCATTTGACTCCTCCTCCCATAAAATCTGTGGCTGCCAGGATGATGGGAAAGCACTAAACGTGGGAGAGGATTATAAAATGTTTCACTGCGGGATGGATTTTATTTAATAATAGATAGGCTTTGTTCAAATGGGGCACTTTTGACCCGGGCAGATATTACTAAATTTACTACTGTGGTGTTTAGCTAAATGTAAAAATATCAGAAAGTACCCCCAGATGCTCAGAAACACAAGTGTCATTTTGTCTTCTTTATATGGTCCCAGAATCCTGACTGGCTACATCTACAGAAAAGTAGACCGTGATGTCGGGACCATGAAGAAACAACACAGGCTTAAATACAACTGTTTAGTTTGTTTTGGATGAAGTGACCAGTATTTATGACATTAATCAGTCTGGAATTCTAGGGTGACATCATCTCTTCCAATATGCTGGCTCTGTTCTGGCCATCTGGGGCGCTGACTTTTCCTAGCGCCTTGAGCACGTGCTTTCCAGAGCACTTACACTTCTGTGCTGTGTTCTTCTGATTAGCTTGTCCATCTCCCCTCCAGACCATCCGTGCTTAGAAACCTTCATGTCCTCACTGCTTCACACCTTGCTCAACACAAAATGAGCACATAGGAAATATTCAGTGAATAAATGCTTGCCAAAAAAAATCAAAGAAATTTAAAAGTTATTTTTTAATTGATAAACTTCCTGTTCCAGTATGGCTGAGTAAACTCCAACTGGCTCGTCCTTCTACAGAAAACAACTGTAAACTTTGGACACACACACACACACACACACACACACACACAATAAATCTCCTAGGCCACTGGATTTCACTGGTGAACTCTATCAAACATTTAAGAAGAAATGACATCAATATCACACAAATTCTTTCAGGAAATAAAGGAGGAAGGAACATTTCCCAACTCATTTTATGAGGCCAGCACAACCTTAATGCTAAAACCTAAAGACATCACCAAAAAAGAAAAACAAACTCCATGAACTGATAAATTTCGTCCATGATCAGAATGCATTTGGCTATCCTCACGTGTTTGACGTGTACAAATAGTGCTTCCAGCAAATTTATATAAAGTATTTCTTACTGATTTGTCAGAGAAGAAAAATTACTAATTTTAAGATTTGTATTTTAGGGCTTCCCTGGTGGCGCAGTGGTTAAGAATCCGCCTGCCAATGCATGGCACACAGGTTCGAGCCCTGGTCCGGGAAGATCCCACATGCTGCAGAGCAACTAAGCCCGTGCGCTACAACTACTGAGCCTGCGTTCTAGAGCCCGTGCTCCGCAATGATAGAAGCCACTGCAATGAGAAGCCCGCGTACCTCAACGAAGAGTAGCCCCCGCTCACTGCAACTAGAGAAAGCCCGTGCACAGCAACGAAGACCCAACGCAGCCAAAAACAAACAAATAAATAAATTTATCTAAAAAACAAAAAAAAAGATTTGTATTTTAGTGTCCACCTGTATAATTTTGTGGAAATTAACTCCAAAATGTAATGGAATTGGCCTCCTGTATCACCAATTTCAGTCCATCCAGATTTATCCATCAGTGGTTTGAAAATGGAAATAGATTATATAGAACAGGGAACTATACTCAATATTTTGTAATAACCTATAAGGGAAAAGAATCTAAAAAAGGATGTATGTACATCTGAATCACTTTGTTGTACACTTGAAACACAACAGTGTAAATCAACTGTACTTCAATTAAAAAAGAAAAAAAAAAAAAAAAAAAAGAAACAGGCAACCCCCGCCTCAAAAAAAAGACTCTAATTGGATCTCCTTGCCCCTTTTTGGAAAAACCTGTTCATCCCAGGCCAATTTGTAAGCCGCTTTCCTGGTCTAATTAATATATTTGATGGGACATTAATGGACAGGCTGTTCTTCAGTTGGATGTGCACCCCTAATCCAATCAGCTATTGCTGGAGGGGGTCGGGTAGTAGGAAATATGGTGGCCGAGGGCTGGCTCAACAGCAGGGCCTGTGGGAGGGGAGGTTTTCCTTAGAAGGGGTCGTGGGCACAGCAGACACCATCATTGTTCAGCACGGTAGCTGTGGTGAGTTGTGGCAGCCTCCTTATCATATTTTCTACATAGTCTTCAAGAAAACAGTTCATGTCCTTATTAACCATGGCACGCCACCACAGTGGTCACTGCTAGTAGAGCACTAGCCACCAGTCTACATTTCTTCTTTCTGCGGCAGGTGTAGGATGATTCAATCGCTATCATCAGGGGTTCTTCCTCGCTTTTCTGAGGTGTATGGAATATTGCTTCTTCCTCAAAAGGCACATAATTCACTTTCAATGAGGTCTGCACTCCACTTAGCAGGAAAGGTCTAGACGAGGCACAAGCAAAATGGTGATGATTTGGGTTCTGGGATCCGGAGTGTGTCTTGCTAAGGGAAGATTTATGACGCTGAACCAAAGTCCTTAGAAAATGCCAAGGAAAAAGACTGAGAAAATCAAGTCCAGGTGGCAAGTCCAGAGGGCAGAACAAGGTCAAAAACAGGAGACAATCCAAGGATCAGGTATCGAGCAGAACTAGAACAGATGGAAGGTGATGTGAGCTCCGCTCAGTGTGCCTTTGCTTGCTTTTTTGGATTCACCAGGTGGCGCGGGGTGGGTAGTGCTGGCCTCAGGGCACATGATTGAGGGGGACATTCAGGAAAAGTCTGTTCCTTCTCCTTCTCCATTTACCCCTGGTCTCTGGTCTCTGGAGAGTCATTCCAACTCTCCTCCATCACCTTGGAACTGTTTACTTTCTGCTGTGATTACTTCCTCCTGCCTACCTCAGACTCCCCAATTCCTCTAATAACCTGGAGTTCAGTGGGGCATGGTTTGAGCCCTTTAACCAGTTTGCTTTAAAGAACACAGCCCAGAAGGTGAAGTTAGCATCTGCCTTGCGGGTTACTGAACCTGTTCCTTCAGCATGTGCACTGTTCAACCTGTTCATCTGCCAGGTAGAGGCAGCCGTTAACAAGGTCACTTGTTATCACCTCTCTGATTCGCTCCCACATCATTTTAGGAACTCACGCCCCATTCTTCCGGTTGGGTAATCCACATGGTAACAAGTGATATCTCCACACGTGCTGCATATACCACACGTGGCCTGAAAAAGACATACGCACAGCTCTATAGGCAAATACGATGCCACTGATAATTCTAAATAGGAGAAGGTGCCTTGATTGGCTCAACTGACCCGGAGGCCATTAAAATGTCATTGTTGGGGCTTCCCTGGTGGCGCAGTGGTTGAGAATCTGCCTGCCAATTCAGGGGACACGGGTTTGAGCCCTGGTCTGGGAAGATCCCACATGCTGCGGAGCAACTGGGCCCATGAGCCACAACTACTGAGCCTGCGCATCTGGAGTCTGTGCTCCGCAACAGGAGAGGCCGCAACAGTGAGGGGCCCGCGCACCGCGATGAAGAGTGGTCCCTGCTCGCCGCAACCAGAGAAAGCCCTCGCACAGAAACGAAGACCCAACGCAGCCAAATAAATAAATAAAATGAATTTATAAAAAAATAAATAAATAAAAGATTTAAAATAAATAAATAAAAAATAATAATAAAATGTCATTGTTCCCGAGGAAAATGTTTTTAAGGTCAATCCACGGTTGCCCTACTCACAAATGACCAAGTCTGAACCCGTATCTTCACCTGAGACAACTTTTCTTGTTACGCAACCCAGAATACCTGTGATGTCACAGACCCAAGGGCGATTTCTAAGGGTTGGGTGAGCGTGAGGGCTTGGGGCTGTTCCCAGAATCCCTATCTGGAATGCGTTTACAAATGGTGATCAGTCCAGGGTGCCTGAAATCTTATTAGCGCTGCATGATGGGCGCATTGAAGCAAAATGGGCTTCTGTGGACTGGCACGGGAGCCAAGCTCACTCTTTCAGGACAAACTATAATCTTATTCATAATTTGGGGCCTATTCCTAGAATGTACATTCTATCTATTAAAATGCTTTGTAAAATAGAAGCCTATTGCTGATAAAACATCAGCTATTACCTAAAACAAACTCTCACCTTTCAGAACCAATATTTTCTCCCTGAGAAAAAATTTTTTCTGCTGCTTCTGAGGTGTCAGTTATTTGGTACTATTCCAACAGCCCTCAACTCTGAAATGTTTACACTAGCTAAACACACACAACTTACAAAGAACTGGCCACTTCACCCGAAATTTCCAGCTATTCACTTAATCAATTGCAACGTTGAAGCAGGCATTACCTTGGTCAAGGCTATACTTCAATTCAAGAAGTATTTAACTGTTTACCAGTGGCTAAATGCTGACTCAGGATCAAGGGAATTGTTTATTGAGTACACAGTGTTTGCAACACATGGGACAGATTTAAACTGGACAGAGAAAAACCCCATCACCAAAGTGCTTCAGGTTACCACTGATCATAAAAAGGCAGGCAAAATCATTTCTGCCATGAACTGATTGTGGTGACTTATCCCTTTATTAACATGAACAGAAATATCATCCAGCCCTCTAACACAGAGTATAGGGGTAGAGCGTTCCACAGGAGTTTAGAACTTACGTCAACACAAGCCTTTCTCAACCAACCAAGTAGTATTTCCTGACTACCTACAGCGGAGGAGATACAGGTACTAAGATATGCGTTGACCTTTTGAATAAGCAATTTCAATAGTTTTTCTCATTCAAGTAACTCAGGATCCACAGTAACTCCATCTAATGAGCCACCAAAGGAACTGCAAGTTGAATTAAACTGATGTCCACCACAAAATCCTTTTTCTCTTGAACTCTGTAAAGTCTCCTTTCTCTGTGCATCTAACTAAATAGCTACCTGTAAATAGAGTACACATAGCAACAATATACACCCACATATATTTTTCCACATCTGTTATCTTATTTAAGAGCAAGGGGTTTTGGAGTCAGAATTGAGTTCCATTTGTGACTGTCATAGTAAGTAAATGTGACCTTGGGTAAATCACTTAAGCTCTCTGGGTCTCAGTTTTCTCATCTCTAAAATGGGATTCGTAATAGAAATTGGGTAATTGTAAGGATTAAAGGAGCTAATATTAGCAAATTTCTTAGCACAGGGAGTACATAATCCATAAATCATAGATTTAATTATTATCCTTTAATAATTGTCCCAACCTTTGTAAGTCTACCAGGCACTTATAATTATCTCTGTTGAACAGATGAGATTAAGTAATTTATCCAGGGTTCAACAATTCAGCAGTGGCAGCTCCAGGGCTTCTGATGCCAGGCCCCAAGACTCCCACCATCACCCCCAGTCAACCTTATAGACTTTTATAGAATGGGCTGCACTGTCCAGCACAAGAAGAGAATTTTCCTTGGTGAAGGTCAGTGCCACAGGATGGGAAAGACCGTGGGTGATGATGGGCTTCAGTACTGGAAACTCCTCAGGTTTTCCTAAGCATACGACAGCCAGATTAGAAGTGTCGGCAACAATCACGTTCCCCTGGTGATCAAAGGTCACAGCGGAGGCGGTTATTTTGGAGGGGAAAAAGAGGCTCAGCCCAAAGGCATCCACCTGGCCGATGAGCTGCATACTTGAGCTGAACACCTTCACCGTGGTGCTGCAGGCCCCGGTCCCCACAGCCAGGGGGTGCTCTAGGACCGCAATGGCCCCGGTGAGCCAGGACACCGCCACCCCCCGGGGATGGCACAGGTGAGTTTGCAACCGTTCAGTTCTCCGGAGGACCCCTTCTGGAAAGTCGATTTCCAGGAGGTGCAGGGACCCCGCCTCCGCATCAGTTACCATGACCCCATTCTGAGGGGTGGTCTCCACACCCCAAGGCAAGGAGAACTGGCCTCCGATGACAAGCTTAATCTGGCCAAAGAAGTCAAACACTTTGATGGAGCGGTCGCCGGCGTCGGTGACAACCACATGGCAGTCGTTTGTGACGGTGACGTCAAGTGGATACCTAATGTCCTGAGCAGCGTCCCCCTTCTCTCCAAACTGATGCGCACATCCTCCCCCCGCGTCAAAGATCTTGACACGCCTCCTGCCGTCGTGCACCACCACGACCCGCCCCGTCTTAGGACACAGCGCCAGCCCAGTGGGGTTGACCAGGGTCCCCCAGCCTCCGAAGGCGTGGTGGCAGGTGAGGACCCCGGGGGCGGAGGGGGCGGCGCGGGGGGCCGCTGGGGCCGGGCGCAGCGCGGAGCCCAGGAGCTCCAGGAGGTGCAGCACCGGCAGGCAGTCGCTGGTGTCGCAGCCCCTGCAGGCTCGCCGGCAGAAGGGGCACTCGAGGGCCAGCGTCCGCGGGTGCGCCAGGGCGGCCACGCAGGCCAGGCAGACCACGTGGCCGCAGGGCAGGTTGCGTGGGCGCCGCTGCTGGCGGTGGCCGAACCGCTCAAAGCACACCTTGCACTCGAGTAGGCTGGTCTCGGCCTCGCGCACCAGCTCCCGCAGCGCTGGCCCGCTCCCGGAGGCCTCGGCACCCATCGCTCGGCCTGAAGGACTCCCGCCGCGCCGGCAGCCTGCGGAGCTGTACGCTGCCCCCGCGCCGCCCAGGGTCACGGTCACGGGGCGGGGCGCTGGTCCTGACGTCGACAGCGGCCGGCCGCTCGGCCGAGACCTGCTGCCCCCTGGTGGGCACTGCATCCTGAGGGTCTGACAGTGGACACTGACAAGCTGTATCCACAGCGCATGGTCAGACCTGTAATCTTCACAACAGTCATGGATGAATAATCTCCAATTTACACTTGAGGAAACATACATATTGAGGACAAGCGGGTTGCTCCCTGGTACCCAGCAGAGTGCCCTGCAGTTTCCCGTCGGCAGCGCTGGGTGCTGGGGCCTGGGGCTGGCCAGGCATGAAACCTGGTCTCAGAGCTCACGATGCTTATGATCTGACTGGGAAAACACAGTCGTACAAGGGAAATTAAAATCCAAGGGGGTGAGGCAGGTGCACGTACTTCTTTTGGGTCTTCTATCACTCTTGGAGTACAGTAGATGCTTCATGACTACTTGTAAAATGAATTTATGTATGAATGAAGCAATGTTATAGGAAAATACATGCAATCCACTAGATGAATTTGTGTCAAGGCGGGGACTATGGCTGGGAATGTCTCCCAGAGAAATTAATATGAAAGAAGAAAGCTGTTAGTTAATAATAAACTTACTCCATGCCTGCCCTCTTTTAAGTGGTTTCCATAGGTTATCTTATTTAAACCACATGACAATCCTAATAGGTGTGTTACTTTCATCACCCATTTTCTACCATAGTGTTTGTAGAGGTTAAGCTTCTTACCCAGGGTCACATGGCTAGGAAGTGGCCAGGCTAGGACTTGACTGCAGAGCCCACACTCTTAACTATACCAGTCTTTTCAAACTTGGTTGCACATGGTAAATACCTGGGTTTCATCCTCCAAAGATTAATTTGTCCAGGGTGTGGGCTGGGCAGCTGGGATTTTTTTAAAGCTTCCTAGGGGCTTATCATGTGCAGCCAAGTTTGAGAACCACTGTGATATGACAGTCCCACACATGACAGCAGGTTAAATTCTTTCCACCTCAATCAATATGGAAAGCACAGAGAATCTACAATATGTTCAAAGATCCTCAAACAGGAGATAGCACAATCTCTCTCAGGAATCGCTGTGGTACTGCAAGCAATCATTTTCAGGAGTCTCCCCTCAATGGATCACGTGAACGTTGTCTTTGGCAAAACCACTTATCAGATCACTTCTCCTCATTTAGAGATAATTACCGTGATCATTCACCCTCTTATTTGCTAGACTTCTGAGAAAACAAGGGATTTTTATCCCATTAAATCCCCTGGAGGAAACTTTAATGTAAGACAAGAAAGAACATTTTCTTATGTAGTGTTACAAGATTCAAAGATTATCTGTGTATTGGGACACAGTAACCAACTTAATATTATAATTTCAGACTACAATACATTTTCATTCCAAATAGAAATTACTTTCTGAAGTCATCCTTAAGTCAAAAAAAATTCAGGAAATCTAAATCCCATCTAAAAATGCAATATTTTTAGAATTAGTACTAAAAGATATATAATGAGAGCCATGTATAGAATATTAAATTTTCTAGTAGCCACATTTTAAAAAGGAAAAAGAAACTAATAAAATGAATTTAATTGCGTATTTTATTTCATCCAAAATATCCCAAATGATATCCTTATGACATGTAATCACTGTAAAAATTATTAGAGATATTTTACTCTTTTTTTTTTTTTTTAGTACTAAGTAAAGTCCAGTATGTATTTCAAACCCACAGCACATCCTAATTCCATTCAGTAACCACATGCAGCTGGAGGTTACTGCGGGGAACAGAGATCTAGACCAAGTCTGTGATTAATTACCTTCTCAAGATGCTTTTCATTACGGATTTCATTGATGCTTGATGTGCTTCTAACTTGCCTCTGCTCCAACATTGTTTTAAAACGAATCCAAAGACCCCCAACTCCTTGCTGACTGTGACGGAGCTTCTACCCCACCCCTCAGCGACGTCTTGCCAGTGAGTGTGATTCTCAGTAGAGAGGAGCTCTGCTTGGTGAGTAGCCTGCCTTCTTCTTCTTGATCCTGTGCTGTCCCCGTGCGGCAACCAGTAGTACTGCACCAAGAGGCTGGCGGTGTTTAGCGAGGTAAACCAGACAAATCTGCAATAAATACGACTTATTTAAGAATGTTCACAGTCATCGCTCTGCCACTTGGTAGTTAGCAAAGCGGTTCTGGAAAGCATTGTGGCACATACACTGACAATCCACCCTGACGATTTGCTGTCAAGACTCTAATTGGTAAATTTAAAGTATGGAAATGTAATTTTGTGGCGTTTGATCAGTTAAAGCTTTCTCAGTGACACAAAGCTTCTGAACTAAACACAAGTAGGTTTGCGTCTTTCACACTGAGGATCCCCACATTCTAGCTGGGCATCGTTAGCAATCATTTTCTTCACTGTTTGCTGCCTCTCCGTGGAGTTAAACAAATTCTGTTCCAGCGTTCCTGTCAACCCAACCCACACCTTTCCTTCCCTTTCCACTTGTCCTTTTTCTACTTTACCAAGTGTAGAGTCCAGTTTCTTTTTATCCAATCTTAAAATTGCTCTTTATCTTCATCCTTTCTTTCTTTTTCTGAAGACAGAAACTAAGTTCTAGGAGAGCAGGAACCATATCCGCAGTGCCTAGCGCATGCCTGGTACACAGCAGGAGTCAATACATGTTTTTAAAATGGATGAACTAATGAATACTTAAAAGGATACTACTTACAGGCAGCAAACTCCAGTGTTATACCTTTCCTTTGATGATTCTCTAGTATTTATAGGAAGTATTGTTAGGAAAATAGCACTTGCTTATCTCTAGAGTCAATGTTGAAAGGTTTCTCGAATACCTTATATAGTGCAATCCTCGTCGCATATATACACTGATTAATGAAAGAAATGCCCTGGGGACTTCACTGGTGGCCCAGTGGTAAAGAATCTGCCTTCCAATGCAGGGGACGTGGGTTCGATCCCTGGTCAGGTAACTAAGATCCCACATGCCGCAGGGCAACTAAGCCCACGTGCCACAACTACTGAGCTCGTGTGCCTCAGCTGGAGAGCCCATGCGCCCTGGAGCCTGCGCGCCACAACTAGAGAAGAGAAAACCCACACGCCACAACCAGAGAGAAGCCCACGCACCACAACGAAGATCCCGCGTGCCATAACTAAGACCCGTCGCGGCCAAAAATAAATTAAAAAAAAAAAAAAAAGAAGCGATGCCCTGAGTCTTACCTCTAACATTCTGAGTTTCCTATGAAGAATCATCCCTCCTCCATGGCGAAGTCTCCATGGATTTCCTCTGTGCTTCCCTCCAATACTTCTTACTTAGAGGGTCCTGGAATAGCATGACCATCTCTTCCTCCTTCCACCTAGAACAAGCCCTGAGGCCTGTGGAGGCAAAGGATTTGAAGAATACATCTTGTGGTCAGTGGCTGACTCCTGTGCAAAGGACCACGCGGCAGAGCTGGGGAAATGGAGACCCAGCTCAGGGTGGTTACAGCAGAGAGGAGGGGGCGGAGGGCGACAGGCCGAGGAGTCTGGGGGAGGGAGTTAGTGCTTAGGCACATGGACTGCTGGTTTTGCAAGTGTGGGAAGACATGCCACATACATGCAGTTGAGAATGAATCCCAGAACGAGTCCAATGACACAGTTACATCTCAGATTGTACCTGACAATGACCAGAGAAAGGAAGAGAGCAAGCCACATAGAAGCATCTCAGTCCAGGAGGAGAGATGCAACCTTTGAACAGAGAAGGAGCAGACTGTAGGCGCTTTAGCATGGGCTTGTGAGCTCACAGGAGCAAAAGCTTGCTACCATTATGAACCTGAATCCCTCCTGGGTTGGTGGGCTTTGAGTTTCAGGCAGCCTCCGGGCACTGCCTTAACAGGCAGATCTCCATCACCTGTGTGGTTCCTTGGACCCAGCCTGGATTCTGGTCTCCAGCTTTGCTCTCCCCCAAGGGCACCTGGTCTTCCAGCATCCACTCTGACCACCTATCTAATTTCACAACTCATGCCCCACGTGCTTGGCTTCAGGGGTGAGGGGTTTGGTGGGGAGGGGAAAGTGGTGCAGGCTCGAAGGTTTTGAGCACACACAGAAAAATGAGCTGGAGATGTATGGTTGAAAGTGAGAAGCTGGAGATTTCAAAGTTTCTGAAATTTTCATAAACACACAATGAAATAATTTTTATAATACACACCATCCCATTAACATGAGCTAAACAATCTAAATCATTTAAATATTAGGTAGTGCAGTAAGAAAGGAATGTCTGATTTATCAAAATGTGATTTTTAATGAAAAACTGAAAAGTTTTGAATCTAAACTTTCATAATGAACAGACATGAATCCAGTCCTAAGTACACTGCACTTCGTAAGACTATCATTTAAACAAGATTAAATTACGAGAAACAAAAAACTGCCAAACACAGAAAACAACTTTTAAAAATAATTTCTTTTTACAGTTTGGGAAAAATATTTTTTCCATATAGATTGGTTAATTTCATTAATTTAAAAGTTTATTTCTTCATTCTGTCATATATAAAATTATATAAGGAGAAAAAAATGTGAAAAGGAGTGCTAGGATTGAGTACAATATGAGGGTTTACAGTAAAAATTAATGTTTATATAATGTCTTAGACCATTATCTTTTACCTTGGACCCCATTAAAGTGTTACATTTACTCAATGGTTCTAAATTTCATAAAGAATGCCAATGTTTCTGTCTATTATATTTAAGTTATATGCATTATATTTTTCTTTTATTCTTTAATTATACAAGTAATACATGCTGATTGTAAAAAATTCTTGCAATCTGTAAGTAAGACACACAGGTATAATCGTTTGCCCCCCAATCACAGTCTCTTTTCCAAAGTACATGTTTTTTTTCCTAAGAAGTTATAAGCATTTTTGAGCAAAGATCTGTGATGTGATTTGTGAAGAATTTTTTTCCAAAAGTCACCTATTATATTTTCATGCCTTAGCACAATTTTCAATTGCTCAAAAACATGTTGATATTACTTGCTTCTATTTACATCTCATTTACTTTTCTATAAATAGATATAACTTTTCAATAATGTAGTCAATTCCCCAACTTTTATGTCCTTCTTCAAAAGCATCAACCTTCTCCAGACAATGAATATTGCACACTGAACCTGAAACAAAAACAAAGTGTGACAAGTTAAAACTTTATGAAGAATGCAACCAGTTCTAAAAACATATCAGATGATTTTTAAAAGAGTGTGCACTGAAGATCTTTTCTTTCTTTTTAACGAACATGGGGAAATAAATATTAAGGGTAAATTTTCTGTGCTCTGAATTGTTATTATCACTTATAACTCCTAAGAGCTAAAATAAACATACCATCTCTCTAGAAGAATTCAGATGTCTTTAACATAAGCATACCATTTAGCTAAAAAGTCCTATTACAGAGATGGGTTCCTTTTTTGGATATAATAGTCTCCAATTAACTGGCTTCTGACTTTTAAATTTTATATACTTCTAGATATTAATAGTTTGCTAATAGCTCAAAACAGTTAACTGTTGACTTTATTTCAAAAGTTACAGCACATGTCTGTAACTTACCAAACAATGTTTTAATTTCAGCATCTGGAACGTAAAATGGTGGACCTAAGTAAAAAAGAAACATGGTGAAGAATAAATTCTAAAAAATCTAATTGTAAAGAGAAATAAATTCTCAGGGCCCACTTCTCAGCTTATTTCCAGTGACCTTGGTATACACATTCCATACGTAACTCAATTATCCAAATAGGTGAGGATGTGACAGGTTCTTCTGCTTCTTGTTTTGCACATCTGATACCAAAGACTGGCTTACTGAGGGGACTGGTAATGTTAGATGCCCATCTCCAGCTTACATGAGATGGCTGAGTCAGCAGGAACTTGGGAACAGGAAAATCAGAGTGGAGTTCAAGAACAAATTTCCTTGGGGCTTCCTGCTTCCAGGGTAGAGATTTTCTACCACTCCTTCACTTACCCTCATCCTACAAACTCTGCCCACTTTTCTGTGGGCCATTTACTTTAGAAGAAATAGCTTCTGCCCCTTTCTAGAAGGGAATTCTTAGCCTCCACCCCAGACAAGGCCTGTTCTATCTTCTTCCTACAGGCCCTTCCTTAGGCCTACTGTTCAGGAAGGGAACTTACATCACATTCACAGAGTTGACATCTGTTTCCTTTATTTTCTATTTCCATCTGATTGTCCCAGACTTAATTATGGACACTAGGTCTCATCTTTTAATGAGTTTTTAAGATCTGACTTATTCAAACAGAAAAAAATACTAACACAGATATTTATAAAACAAAGCACTTTTTTAAAAAGGCTCAATTAAAAATCAAATAGGGTATTTTTACAAATTAAAAGTGTATGTACTTCGTTTTCACTTCTTCCTGAAAAGCCACGACTTAAAGATCAGGCTTTGCAACAAAAAGAATAAAATACCTAGGAATAAACCTACATAAGGAGACAAAAGACCTGTATGCAGAAAACTATAAGACACTGATGAAAGAAATTAAAGATGATACAAATAGATGGAGAGATATACCATGTTCTTTGATCGGAAGAATCAACATTGTGAAAATGACTCTACTACCCAAAGCAATCTACAGATTCAATGCAATCCCTATCAAACTACTGCTGGCATTTTTCACAGAACTAGAACAAACAATTTCACTATTTGTATGGAAACACAAAAGACCCCAAATAGCCAAAACAATCTTGAGGAAGAAAAATGGAGCTGGAGGAATCAGGCTCCCTGACTTCAGACTATACTACAAAGCTACAGTAATCAAGACAATATGGTACTGGCACAAAAACAGAAATATAGATCAATGGAACAGGATAGAAAGCCCAGAGATAAACCTAGGCACATATGGTCACATTAATTTTGATAAAGGAGGCAAGAATATACAATGGAGAAAAGACAGCCTCTTCAATAAGTGGTGCTGGGAAAACTGGACAGCTACATGTAAAAGAATGAAATTAGAACACTCCCTAACACCATACACAAGAATAAACTCAAAATGGATTAAAGACCTAAATGTAAGGCCAGACACTATCAAACTCTTAGAGGAAAACATAGGCAGAACACTCTATGACATAAATCACAGCAAGATCCTTTTTGACCCACCTCCTCGAGGAATGGAAATAAAAACAAAAATCAACAAATGGGACCTAATGAAACTTAAAAGCTTTTGCACAGCAAAGGAAACCATAAATAAGACACAAACACAACCCTCAGAATGGGAGAAAATATTTGCAAATGAAGCAACTGACAAAGGATTAATCTCCAAAATTTACAAGCAGCTCAGGCAGCTCAATATCAAAAAAACAAACAACCCAATCCAACAATGGGCAGAAGACCTAAGTAGACATTTCTCCAAAGAAGATATACAGATTGCCAACAAACACATGAAAGAATGCTCCACATCATTAATCATTAGAGAAATGCAAATCAAAACCACAATGAGATATCATCTCACACCAGTCAGAATGAATGGCCATCATCAAAAAATCTACAAACAATAAATGCTGGAGAGGGTGTGGAGAAAAGGGAACCCTCTTGCACTGTTGGTGGGAATGTAAATTGATACAGCCACTATGGAGAACAGTATGGAGGTTCCTGATAAAACTAAAAATAGAACTATCATACAACCCAGCAATCCCACTACTGGGCATATACCCTGAGAAAACCATAATTCAAAAAGAGTCATGTACCACAATGTTCATTGCAGCTCTATTTACAATAGCTAGGACATGGAAGCAACCTAAGTGTCCATCGACAGATGAATGGATAAAGAAGATGTGGCACATATATACAATGGAATATTACTCAGCCATAAAAAGGAACGAAATTGAGTTATTTGTAGTGAGATGGATGGACCTAGAGACTGTCATACAGAGTGAAGTAAGTCAGAAAGAGAAAAACAAATACCGTGTGCTAACACATATATATGGAATCTAAAATAAAATGGTTCTGAAGAACCTAGGGGCAGGACAGGAATAAAGATGCAGACATAGAGAATGGACTTGAGGACACAGCGAGGGGGAAGGGTAAGCTGGGACAAGGTGAGAGAGTGGCATGGACACATATACAGTACCAAATGTAAAACAGATAGCTAGTGGGAAGCAGCCGCATAGCACAGGGAGATCAGCTCGGTGCTTTGTGTCCACCTAGAGGGGTGAGATAGGGAGGGTGGGAGGGAGACGCAAGAGGGAGGAGATATGGGGATATATGTATATGTATAGCTGATTCACTTTGTTATAAAGCAGAAACTAACACGCCATTGTAAAGCAATTATACTCCAATAAAGATGTTAAAAGAAAAAAGGTCACGCTGTAATGTTCAAACACATTTAAATGAATCCAGAAGAAAACATCCCTTCTACACGTTCAAAACAAATACAGTTATTTTTAAAATGCAATAAATTATAAAGTTCCAGAAATTAAAAACAGCAATAGTTTAGAGATTTTCCTGCACACCCCTACCTCCCCACGTCCACGTCTCACCCCATCCTCCTATGAGGATGTATTTGTAGGCATCAGCCCAATACATCCCATCCCCACCACCATGGATGACACAGACTGCGTGTATATCAGCAGTATGCCTCACAGGAGAAAATAATGCTATCCAAGTCATAGAATTAAATCACGAAACAAGGCAACTGGAAAAAAGAACAAGAAACTTTACCTGCATGTTTAGTTGGATCGTAAGAAAAAACAGACAAGAGGTACTGAAACCCAGTTCTTGTTAGGGACAACATTGTATCTGCATAGCTGAAAAGAACATTGAAAGGCATGTGTTACATTTCTTTACAAAGAACGAGAGGCAGGGAGGGAAGCCAGCTTTTCCTTTCATCCCTATTACTGAGTTTAACTCTCCTAAAAAATCACATGAAGTAGATTCTCATTCTAAAAAGCTAGAAATGGGCTCAGCAAATGACGTTACCTGCCTAAGCCGGGAAATAGCGAAGGATGGGAACCCAAAGGAGGCCTGGCTCTGGAGCCCATCAGACCAGAAGATGTCAAATTAAGCAGAACAGAGGCTCCTTCCAACGTGATGTGGTCCCCGGAGGCCCATCAGCTTTGAACGTATATTTCCTGAAGCACTGCCAGCTTTGGGGCAGTGGTTCCTAGACCAGGCTGGTATCAAGATTACCTGGGCACCTGCTGGAAGAAGAGATGCTCGAGCTTCATTCTTCTCAAGACTGAGTCAGTAGGTTTGCTGTGGGGCCTGGGATGCTGCAGCTTAACAAATATCCTGGATGACGGGGTCATCACCGGGGGCGCGAGTAAGAGGTACAAAACACAGTCCCTTTCCTCTCTTTAGTTGGAGAGAGATAAGACTAATAAACAAGCCAAAATTCAAGGTACTATGACATTACAGTTCTGCACGGGTGGCATAAACCCTGAGTGCTATGGCGACTATCCTTTGGAGTAGGTGTCCTGAGGAGCAGGTGATGCCACTTCCCAGCCGTGTCTGATGGGTTCAGAGCGGGGACCTGCCCTAACAGGGCCCATCAGCAGACAGACCAGGAGCCAGACCTGGGTCTGGTACAGAATGAGAAGTTGGACCAATCAGATGACTCCACTGGGAAACTGAGTTAAGAGATCCAAAGAGGAGCTGCTAGTTCGCTGTGGTCATTGGACCAAACGCTGGAGTTTCTGTGCTGGGTGGAGGCTGGAGCAGAGGAAGCTGAGTGCTGAGGTAGGACGGCAGAGGAGGCATGCACAGGGAGGTAAGAGGCCATGAGAGACAGACAGAGGTGGACGAGCTGCACAGCTCTGAGTGAGGAGCCTTGGCTCTTTCCACGGGGTCCGGCTGTGCTGCCATCCCTGTCCAGAGCTCTGGGAGAAATCAGGGAGGCTGTCCTGCATGGGGTTTAGGAGTACGGACTCTGCAAGGTCCCCGAGCTCAAAGTCCAGCCCCTCCACTTATGGGCTATGTAAGCTTGACAAAGTCTTAACCCCTCTGTGCCTCAGTTTTCTCATCTGTAAAATGGGGATAAAACTAGTAACCAACTCACAGGTGGTTGTGAGAATTCAATGAGTGCACACACATAAAGTGCTTAGAAAACTGCCTGGTACGTGGTAAATGCTCAGGTCAGTAGCTTATTCCGTTAGCATCCTCAACATAAACTCCCTTAAAACTTGAGCTGGCTTGAGCTGGTCACTCTTCCTTGCAAGTGAAAGAACCAGACCTAAGCAAACTTCTGAGCAGAAACCTTTACTTTTTAACTTTAGATTCTTCTTAAGAAAGGAGGGACTTGCTGTCCCGATGAAGTGATCAGTCAGACAGGTTTGGCAGGGTTTCAGAGGACTCACAGGCATCCTTCCTCTTGGAATGCGGACTTTCTCTGTCAACCAGCGTCAAAAAATTCAGAAAAATGAGAGGTATGATTGATGGTAGGCAAGAAACCTGAGAGTCACAGCAGAAACCACATCCGTTCTCGCCCATGTGTAATCTCAGCAGGAGACACGCCGTAGTGATGGCAGGACTGGGAAAAAGCACTAAGTACTGTAAATGCTAAGATAAAGTCATTTATCTTCCTAATGGCTCAAAATAAGCAGTTATTCCGGAAACAAAGGCCAAGGCATTCTTGGGGCTGTGACAAGACACACACACACACACACACACACACACACGCCTGGAAGGGGAGGAAAGAGAATAGGGGGACCAGGAAGACAGAGTCTGTGACCAAACTAGAATTAGATTCTCCAAGAGCTCTGGAGGGGCCTCATGACTCTTTCTTACCATGAACTAAACAGTTCAGAGGCCACTTAGATGGCCTTTATTTCTAGGAGAGAGGAGGCAATGGTGGCTGGTGGGAAACAGTATATTTTCCTTGCTTTGAGTCAGGTTTGTTTTCACTCATTTACTCAACAAATATTTATTAAGCTCCTACTATGTGCTAAAATTTTATATACATATACATATATTTATATTTATTATTATGCCAGATGATATCATTATCTATAAAAATTAAGCCAGATGGTGGAGAAATAACTGAACACAAGGTGCACGGTCTGTAGAGCGAGCTTTGTGATTTCGGGTTTGCTCCCCACTGCCTTGGGGATCTGAGTGACGCAACCAAAGCCTGCAGAGAGACTAACCTCGAGGAAGAGGGTAGACAACCTTAGGAAGCGGGGAACACCTACGATCTTAGAGACTCAGCAGAACTGAGTTTAGTGTATAAATGTGGTGTTTTATGGAGACGCAGAAGTCACAGGTGGTACTTTTGAGTTGATGACGGACACTGATGTCACAGGGAAATGCCGAGCAGACACTGGATATGGGATGTGGGTGTTTAGGAGAAAGAACAGAGCTGGAAATACAGAAACAACAAGGGCCAATACCATGCGTGACTTGTTCAGTTATTTCCCCAACATCATGTGTATTTAGACATAGTAGGAACTTAATGTGTATTTGTTGAATACCAGAACGAAAGTAATAGGAGAACTGAAGCAATCTTTGAAGGAGCAAGTACAGGAGAGAGGACAGCACAGCCGTGCTGAGGATGGTCCCTCTGGGAATGATGACTTCTAGGCATGTGAGGAAGGTGAGGGTCCCAGAGAAGAGAGAAAGGAGGAAGGTGTCAGAAAGAAAAGGGAAAAAGGGGTGTGAATTATCACCAGAGGAAAATATATATTAAGAAGATGTGGAACTTCCCTGGTGATGCAGTGGTTAAGAATCCGCCTGCCAATGCAGGGGACATGGGTTCGAGCCCTGGTCCGGGAAGATCCCACATGCCATGGAGCAACTAAGCCCGTGCATCACAACTACTGAGCCTGAGCTCTAGAGCCCGTGCACCATAACAAGAGAAGCCACCGCAAGGAGAAGCCCGCGCACCACAACAAAGAGTAGCCCCCGCTTGCCACAACTAGAGAAAGCCCTTGTGCAGCAACAAAGACCCAGTGCAGCCAAAAATAAATAAAATTAAATCTTTAAAAAAAAAAAAAAGAGGATGTGGCAATGTCTAATTAAAATAAGATTAGGTTTGGCAACAAGCCTTACTCACCAAACAATTCTTTTTTTTTTTGGCCCGCGTGCAGCATGCGGGATCCTAGTTCCCCAACCAGGTATTGAACCCCCTGCGCCCCCTGCCATGGAAGCTTGGAGTCTTAACCACTGGACTGCCAGGGAAGTCCCAAACAATTCATTTTTAAAAAGAGAAATTTCATTTTGCTGATATGTTGAGTCTGCCTCCATACAACGAAGTAATTCAGTATTTATGTGTTACACCCAAGTAAGGCTGTGAATGATATTTGGGTTGGAAAGTACACAGGAGGGGTCACATTTTACTCAGTATACTTTCGCATATTTTAATTTTATTTTCTAATAAGACCAGGTACAAAAGAATGCTCACCCAAAATATCTAGACCAAAAGCTCTAATACAATAGCAGCTAATATTTAAACAGTCATTTAGGGTCAACACAGCACTTGTTACACGTGTTATTTCTTTCCATTCCCACAACAACCGTGTGAGGGGGCCTAGTCATGGGCGTGACTTTAAAGCCAAAGTCCTTGGGTTTTAATCTCAATTCTGTCACGTACTTGCTGCCGCACTTTGGACAAGTAACTTAAACTCTTTGACCTTAGTTTCCTCCTCTGTAAAATGGGAATAATGATAGCGTAATACCTCACAGCGTCGCTTGGTGGATAAATTGTGTTGTTTCACATAAGGTATTTTAAGAAAGCCTGGCACATGGCAAGGAGTGAACAAGTATTACCTGGTACTCTCAGTGGAGGTGGTGAGGGTGGTATTAGTCGGAAAATTACAGTTTTGCAGAGGAGTAAACTAAGGTGTAGAGAAGTTGACTTCTTTGACCAGGGCAATACAGCTTAGAAGTGACAGAGCCACAAGCCTTGCACCCATGTCCCCGTGGCCAAATCCTATACTTTTTAGACCAAGATGCTATTGGATATAGGTCTTCTAATTCCAAATACAATAAGCTATTTCAAACCAGCAGAAGTCTAGTAATCTTCTGGAAACCAGAAAAAGTACAATATAGCAAATTAAGGAGGCTAAAAAAGGGGGAAAAAACAACATAATTAAAGGAGCCAAATCACTAACCGTTTGCGATCACCTGGATTAATAGCGACTAACGCTCCTCTATCCCAAATTCTGTCAAATTTGCCAATATTTGCTCTACCAGAAAGAAAAAGATAAAAAAATTTATGTAAGAAAAATAAAATCTTTAACAAGACAGTGTTCCCCATGGCACATGTCAGAACCTCACCAGCTGTTAAGGAACTGGGATCTCACATCTGCTTTTCCTCAGAGTCTCTAGGGATGTGCTGGTGTGTGTGTGTGTGTGTGTGTGTGTGTGTGTGTAGCTGTCCATCTCCTCCTAGATCTAGGAGCTGGTGGCAGCAGCTTGGACTTGGGGGCACAAAGGAGGAACAAGGGACAGTTTGAGACAACTCTCCTCCCAGCCCCTGGAACAGGTATCAGGGACTTTTAGGAGATGAGCTCTCACCTCCGTCCACACCCTGAAATGCATTTCTGTTACAGACACAGGTGTGAAGTGGAAGACACTTTCTTGCTCTCCCCTCCTTTTCCCTACCTTCCTAGGGTATAATAATTTTTCCAGAGCCTAGCAGCTACCCAAGGGCAAAGATATCAAGTGTGCAGACATACAGGCTGCAGTTAAAAATAACTGCAGAACAGAGACTCAAATCAGTGCTTCATGGGTGCTACTACAAGGGAATGGGAGTGATAAAAAGACCCTCAGCCCACCCCAGCATTGCCTAGCAAATACTCAAGTTTTTAAAAGTGCAGACGTAGACATCAGTCCTACCTGGGAAGATCAAAAAGACTGCAACAGTACAATGAGATGTTCCCTGAAGAACTCTGCAATGAAAAAGTCAAGAAAAAAAAATTCCACTTAATTAGGAGGTACTTGAATGGTCAAGGGAAAAAAAACAGGGGCAAAGCAGCACATGGGTGGTAGAGAAAGAATGTGTAATTAAACATAAAGAACATAATTTCACGGCAAACAATTTTTTTAGACATCTTACTTTAAATTTTTATTTTGGGGGGACTTCCCTGGTGGTCCAGTGGCTAAGACTCCACGCTCCCAGTGCAGGGGGCCCGGGTTCGATCCCTGGTCAGGGAACTAGATCCCACATGCCGCAACTAAGAGTTCACGTGCTGCAACTAAAGATCCTGCATGCCGCAACTAAGACCCGATGCAGCCAAATAAATAAATAACATTATTTTTAAAAAACACTAATCTATAAAAAATATAAATTTTTATTTTTTTAATTTTGAAATAAATATGGACCATGCTGCAGAGAATTTATAGAATAAAGAAAAAACCTGCCTGCCACCCTCTGAGCACAGTGATTTTAATCATTTTGGTGAATTCCTCTCCATCTTTCCCCCCTCACTTCCTGCACCTTGCAACCTATGCAAATATTTTTATAACTGAAAATAAAATACAATTTTACTGAAAATAATTTTTAATGGGACTTTTTAAAATTAAAAACCTATATGGGGTTCTTTTGGATCAACTCAAAAAGGAAAATCAGATTGGTTAATCCTGAAGATCAGTTAACTATTACTCATTTTGGAGCTTGTTATATTTTAGCAATGTTTACTTTAGCAAAATCCTAATATTTTGACCCCCTAATGACAAGTATACACATCAATCAATTACCAGGCAGACTGAGAGAGAAAGGGCAGGCATTTTAAAAGTTACTCATGAAGGGCTTCCCTGGTGGCGCAGTGGTTGGGAGTCCGCCTGCCGATGCAGGGGACACGGGTTCGTGCCCCGGTCTGGGAGGATCCCACATGCCGCGGAGCGGCTGGGCCCGTGAGCCATGGCCGCTGAACCTGCGCGTCTGGAGCCTGTGCTCCGCAACGGGAGAGGCCACAACAGTGAGAGGCCCGCGTACCGCAAAAAAAAACAAAAAAAAACCAAGTTACTCATGAAAAGTGCAGTTGTATTGACTCCCCATTCACTGACTGTCCATTCACTGACTGATGAGCATTTATTTCCTGAGCACCTCGTAGACAGGACTAGCCCAAGTTCTAGATACTGCAGTGAATTTGACAGTCTCTGACCCCAGTGAGGACAGCCTGGTGGAGCAGAGAGGTGCGGGAACAAAGAACCATCACGGTACAGAATGGGCTATACTGTTCTGGTTGTGTGCCCAGAACTGTGGGAACACAGTAGACGGAGCAGGGAACTCACTGCCCAAGCACCAGGAAAGGCGGAACAAAAGGTGGCCGAAGAACTGGCTGGATGCATCTGCTGACATCACGGGTGTGGGAGGTGAGAAGTCTGGGAGGTGGGGGGAGGAGCAGGGTAGGAGATGTACTTCAGGATGTGAAAATGTTGGATTTTATTCTGAAATAAGGTGCAACAGAGGTGGGTGGGCCTTTGAAGACCAGTCTGGAAGCACAGTGGGGGTCAGCCCTGAGAGGAAGGGGTCGGGAGGCAGGGAGAACAGCCCGTGAATCTTAACCTTGGCTGCAGACTGGAATCCCCCAGGAGCTTTAAATAGACCTGATGCCAGGCCCCATCTCTAGAGGTTCTGACTGAATTAGCTGGAGGCAAGGCCTTGGCACTAGGAATTTTAAAAGATCTACAGATAATTTCAAATGTGCCACCAGGGCTGAGAACCACTTCCTCCAAGGAGTCTGGAAGAGGGCTAGCCTCTCCGGACTGAGCAAACAGCAATTCTTAGATGATCTCAGAATGGAGTGGGAGGAAGCTATAAAATAAAGTCCTATCAAGTTTCCTAGTGACCTGAGCAATTAATTTCAATATCTAGAAAAGAGAGTGCTTTGCGAGAGACCGAATGTACAGACGGATGGTGGCCAGACCACATCTGGTAAGAGCTCAGACCCATAACCTCTGCATCAACTAGCCAGGGAAGCCTAACCACAGCCTTGCAGGACGTGGTCAGTGACTGCCAGCCTCCCTGATTTTTACGCCTTCCCTCCACCCCTACGCCTCTCTTCTAGCTCAAAATCAAATACGCTTCCCAAACCAATCACAAGGGATGCCGCTTCTAGTTAGCCAACAGCGCCAGAAGCCTTCGCATTTTTATCTAGAAAGCTTTCCTACGCCCCCGCCAGGCTTTGAGCCTCTGACACATTCAATTGGCGACTCCCTCTGAATTGACAGCCTCTGCTTGTTCTCATTTGGGTGGTCTCTGTTTATTTCCACATTATTACCCCAAGCTAGTGAAGCAGTTCCACTGGATCATTCTGGTCACAGGAGGAGGACAACTCCCAAATCTATCATTTCCAGCCCAAATGCTTGGCGCACGCTTCAGAGACATTTGCCAGTTATCCCTTCATCATGCCACAGGTCTTTTAAACTCACCTCCAGAACAAAACTCATTTTCTCTGCTCTTCAACTTGCTTCTCCTTTATTCTCTGCTATCCAACCAGTCATCTGAGCTGGAAATGTGAACTCACCACCCCCTGGATTCCCACTCAATTAATCACTAAATCCTCCCAGTTTGACACCCTAAACATCATTTTAATCTATCTGTTCCTCTAAGTGCCCCATCACTCTCGCGGTGCAGCCCTGCAGGATCTCTTTCCTGGACCACTGCTCACAACCTCCTATCGGGTCTCTTTGCCAGGAGGCTACTGCCCTTCAAGCTCACTTCCCTTGAGGCCACAAGGGTGGTCGGTTACAAAAGAAAATCTGGCTGTGTCACGTTCAGGTACCAGCTTTACAGGACATCTGGACTGGATGACCTGACTCTCTGCCTGTCCTAGCCCTATCTGTCACCACACTTCAGGAAGCTCCCCCAGGCTGGGTTAGGAAACATTCCTCGCTGTTCCCTTAATACCCCGTGTCATTACACTTCGCTCCATGTATGACAAACAGCCTCCTTTGTTTCTCTTCTCTCCTAAGCTAAGCGATTCTTTAGGGCAGGGACTGTGTTTTCATCTCTTCAGTGTCTTATGCAGGGTGTGGCACAAGACAGGTTCTCAGAAACACCTGTTTATATATTAAAAATCAAACAAACCCAAACCAAAATCACGACAAATAAGCTTTGACCTTGGCTTTTATATATATTTGTTCACACCTAGCTACTGTCTATCTTTTTATGCTCCTTACACTGTATAATATCCAGGTGAATCTGGTGATAAAGTGGGGTCATCTGACACTTGCATAGTATCCTCACTTACTCATGCTGAGAAAAACCTTCTTCTGGGGGTATGGAAATAACTATTTACCAAAATCAAAACACACCTTGAATACTTTGGCTCCAGGAATTTCCATAATTTGTTCTTCTGAGTAAGAAAGATTCTGCTCCATAAAAAATTCCCGTATCCCAAGTTCACTGATTTCCACACCAACTACACTGTATCCTCGGTCTGCAAACCTGCATAAAATCATATAATTACACTTAAATTTTTATTTCAAATACCGTACTAAGTAAAAGGATATGTACCAATAAGCACACATTTTCCTTAATTTTAAGGGATTTATTTGAATTCAGACTCACAACGTTTCACAGAACATGTAGATACACAGAAAGTGGATCTATATATTCTCAAACCTTATGCTATGTGGAATTCTGAAAAAATGATTTATATGACCTTAGGAAAAATTTAAGAGTTTGGAAAATTATACCTTAACATGTTGATTTACTACAAATGATTTGACTGGAAGAGTTTCTGATTTAAAAGCATCCTATGAATTAGATATGCTTTTCAAGTTCTCTAAATCAGCTCTGTCCATTAAAACTTTCAGTGATGATGGAAAAATCTATACCTGTGTTGTCCAATCCAGCAGCCACTAACCACATAGGCTATTGAGCCCTTGAGATGTGGCTCGTGTGACTTAGTTTAAACAGCCACATGGGGCTGGTAGATACCGTACTGGAGCACTCTAGGACATTATCATCCACTTCTATAATAATCTTATAATTTCCACTTACACTAAACCCTATCCAAAAATTTATTTGATTACCATACGCAAAAGCTTACCAGTATTTTTCCGGTAAGGTTTATAATTACAGAATTCAGTCTTGGGATCTTAGACTTCAAAGAAAACAGCACTAGTGGCACAAATACCCAGGTACAGTATTGATTTTATGTTACATTAAATAAACACATAAGTCAGTTATGCAACATATGCTTTTTTTTTTTTTTTGCGGTACGCGGGCCTCTCACTGCCGTGGCGTCTCCCATTGCGGAGCACAGGCTCCGGACGCGCGGGCTCAGCGGCCATGGCTCACGGGCCCAGCCGCTCCGCGGCATGTGGGATCTTCCCGGACCGGGGCACGAACCCGTGTCCCCTGCATCGGCAGGTGGACTCTCAACCACTGCTCCACCAGGGAAGCCCAACATATGCATTTTTAAAAATCACACACCATGCAAAATCATGCAGTAAAAATCACGAGGCTTATGGGGAAAATGGGGGCTGGAGTACACATTGAACAACTTTGTCCTAATGGAGTATATTCAGCCATAAACAACTGAAATCTTGCCATTTATGACAACATAGATGGACTCTGAGGGCATTATGCTAAGTGAAATGAGTCAGACACAGACAAACAGCTTATAATCTCACTTATATGTGGAATCAAAAGAAAACAAAAACCAGAAACAAGCTCATAGATACAGAGACCAGATTGGTAGTTGCCAGAGGCTGGGGGTGAGCAATGGGTGAAATGGGTGAAGGAAGTCAAAAGGTACAAATTTTCAGTTATAAAATAAATAAGTCATGGGGATGTAATGTACAACATGGTAACTATAGTTAGTAGCATTGTATTGCATATTTGAAAGTTGCTAAGAGAGTAGATTTTAAAAGTTCTTATCACACACAACACTATGTAGTTCTGTAACTATGTATTGATTAACTAGATTTATTGGGGTGATCATTTCGCAATATATGTATATACAAATATCAAATCATTATATTGTACACCTAAAACTAACATAATGTTGTATATCAATTATACCTTAATTTTTAAAAAGGTTTTTTTTTTTAAGAAAAAACTGCTGCACGTTTGCCATAACTCATCTCTGTGAATCAGGATTTTCTCAATAATATGTAATTAAACAGTATTTAGAAATAAAATGGATTAAATAGTACTTAAGAAAAAAAAAAGTGCCACATTAAAAAGAAAAAAGACAAGAACCTAATAGACATGGTGGCACAGTTTTACATGTTAAATGGTTACAAAATATATAAATACTACAACATGGCACTTTACCTTGAGAGAGACCTGAAGTTTACTTGTAGACTTGTAGGCGTTGGAAGGGCTGCAGCTTTTAAGTTATTGTAAAGTAACGGAAGGGGGATTATTGGCAGCCGTGGAAAGTTCCAACACTGGCTGTGGATGGGAGCAAGTGGCTCACAGCACACCGAGGTGCACTGAGGTATCGGGGAGATAGTTGAGGTTTGTGCATGGGTGCATTTTGTCTATTTATACACGGTTTAGTAGAGCTGGGTGTTTCACCTCATGTTTCTTGCAGACAAAATTACATATAAGCAGATGTGAAATTCAAACCATGCTCAAATTGTTCCTTAATGTATTAGTGGAGTTAGAATGCAATTAGCATTTTCAAAACAATTGAATAATAGCAGAACTGATGGTACCTATTTCCCTACACAAGAGGACACACTTTCAATGTGGTCAGAACATGAACTGTTTATAGTTCTAAAACATACATATTAATAACTTATCTTTCACATTTCCTGGGAAATTTGTAAGTTAACATACATGGAATATTTTTTTTTTATTCTCCATACATTTTTTGAAGTTATAAAATATAAACAAAAAAGTTACCCAAACCAGCTGCATGGATTTTTACTTCTACTCAACATATGGAAAAATGAACCATAGCCTACTATAGACTGGCATAGGCTGGATTCTACTGGAATATATTGTCCTAAAAGAAACCCAAAACCTAAGGAAATGTCTTAAACATTTTATGTTAATGCTTTTGGGCTTCAGCTCACAGTTTATCTATTCACATCTGATATCTGTATAGACCTTAATACACAAATTTGTTACATAAGTGAAAAATCCTCTAATATAATAACTTTTATACAATTACAGTAGCTTAGTTCTGGCATTTTTATTACAAAGGACTTTAGACCCTAAATCTTCAACAATCACATTTAATTGGCTGTTTCATAATACCATTTTCTAACCTTGTATCAAAGCCTCTGCTAGAACTAGATTGTTATCACTTATGACACAGCAATAAGACAATCTGCTCATAGAGTTAATGTTTTTCTTGCAGGTAGTTTGCAAAGTAATTCTTTCTTCTGCTTCAGTGAGTTGGTTAGGATATAATGTTCTCAATTTCGTGGCCACCCTAGAATCTTAAGCCACAGCAGCCACTCACAAATGCTCTCAGCTACAAGTTGAGGGAGCAGGGGGCTGGCTGCAAAAATGCCACCATCCCCGCTCAGAAATCCACTCCCAATGCACACATGTTCTGTAGTTTGCCCACCTGTATTTATGTAGGGCAGAGAGCATTTTTAAGTTACTATATTTTTCATTTACTAATCATTTTCATATATTTTATTTTTCTTTCCTGCTTGACGATCAAAGTTCTCAACGTTCAAGCTTATACAAGCTTATGTCTTGGCATGTACGATAGCCTCTGTACATTATCATTACAACAAATTCTGTATAGGAAACGATTGCCAGGTTTGTGACTTTAGGGTAACCCATAGTGACAGTGGCTTGTGAATTAAAGTGAATTCTCACAAGAGAGAATTACTCACAAGAAATACTTTCTTTATCACTGGTTTTATTAGCAATGATTCATGAAAACAAAACCTCCTATGTGCTCGTAGAGGGATGGGAGAGTTGAGCTGAACTGTGGACTATACACGGTTTTGCCAAAAAGCTGTAATTCATTTTGAGCTTTTCTGTCCACCTCTATTTAAAATACCTAAAATTAACTTAGTTACATTCCAAAACCACCTACAAAAACTAAACCACCACAAAGATGAAGGAAATTTAAGAGGGAAGGCTAGTCCCATCCTCTGCCTCCCCCACCACTTTGGTTGTAGACTAATTCTTTTGCTTAGAAACTCAATACAGAAAGACTAGTTCTCCCCTCTGTTTCTGCACTGTCTTCCTGTTTGAGAGTATTACCTCTATGAACCCATCGGTATTAGTCTACTAAAAATATAGAATCCCTGTGCATTTCCTGAGAATGGAATTTTTTAAACTTACATCCTATTATTCACCCAAAGTGTTTACCATCAAGACAAGAAAGTACGTTCATGCTTATCTGCTCATACCATTTCATCTCAACTGCTTTTCCACAAAGAGGAAAAAATACCCTCAGTTCTTTCGCGCCTTTAAGGAAAGTATCCAAATGCTTCTTTAATAGCCTGGGGAGGAAAAAAAAAATTGTTTGTTTTAATTAGCCCAAGACACAGAGGAAAGGACTACAATTTTACAATGCTAAGTACATTTCATGTATTACCTCACTTAATATTTCCCAACAACTTTATGAAGTAGGTAACATTATTCATTAAAATCTCCAGTTTATACATGAAGAAACGGGAAGGTTAAGCAACTTGCTCAGTCAGGTAACTGGCAAGCAGTTAATGTGACTCAAACCTGGGGCTTTCCTGATTAGTAATTAAACATAAAAAATTATTTTTTCCTTGTTTGATATGTTTTGAAAATGTATATGTGTGTGTGTGTGTGTGTGTGTGTCTTCTAAGGCCAGCTACATGACAGAGATAACTCATACAATGGTTCTAGGATGATACCCCAACTACTACTTAGTGTGCAAATGTAATAATAATAATGATGTCCCCTGGGCAGTCAGGGTGGCTGCCTGGAAGAAGGAACATCTGTCGTGGCCACTCTACTCAGCACTGACCCATCTTTATTGCTGCTGCTTCAAAGCCCACTACTACTACTACTATTACATTGCTTAGCATTCAGCTCACTGATTAATTTCTCTCAACTTCTCTTCTTCCACCATATAGATAATACTTTAACATTTGAACACATGCTATTGGAAAGCAAAGTCAGAACACCACCACTTTTCAGCATAAAGAGATGCCAGCATTAATATAACCTGAGCATCTGCATATGTATAAACATGTATGCCCAACAAATAAATGTTATAGGGGATTAAAAAAAGGACATATTTCATAAATCTAAGATGTCATCAACTGTAAGTCACACCATTACTTATACTCCATGAGAAGAAATATCACTGCCAATTCACCTATGACATGCCACAGATGCATCCTGATTTCAGGGATGCTCCAATGTGAAAATCTAAAAATGTGCATCTTAAAATCAAATAATGGATATCTATATTATTATTTCTATTTCCAAAGTCAGTTTCTGATAGAGCATTTCTGTTATAGACCAACATTTGATATAAAGAAACATAAACATTTCTTACTGATGTCCTCGTTCTTGGTGAAATGCAATTTTGTGATTCACCCACTTCTCTTGCCATTCTTCCAGAGTCAGCATTCGGTTTTTCTGTACCTCAGTGTTGGGGTTCTCTTCAGCATCAAGTACTGCTCTTGTATTAGCCATGGTTTTGTAGATAGCTTTGACTCAGAAACAAATGTCTCCAATGCCTAAGTGGAAAATGTTTGCAAGGTTGTCACTTAAGTGCATTTCAATTCTATTGATGAATGAAGAAAAAACCTATTATTCTCAGCAGTACGGCTTTTATTTTACTTTTTAATTAATTAATTTATTTATTTTTAGCTGTGTTGGTTCTTCGTTGCTGTGCGCGGGCTTTCTCTAGTTGCAGCGAGCAGGGGCTACTCTTCATTGCGGTGCGCGGGCTTCTCTTGTTGCAGAGCACGGGCTCTAGGCGCGCAGGCTTCAGTAGTTGTGGCTCGCGGGCCCTAGAGCGCAGGCTCAGTAGTTGTGGCACATGGGCTTAGTTGCTCCGCGGCATGTGGGATCTTCCAGATCAGGGCTTGAACCCGTGTCCCCTGCATTGGCAGGCGGATTCTTAACCACTGTGCCACCAGGGAAGTCCCAGCAGTATGGCTTATTTAAAAATATTTCAATATTCACGGAAAAGCTATACAAAAAATTACTTTTCAGTGAATCTGATGGTAGAGGCATATCTCATAATACACATTAGGAAAGATCTTTAAATAAATTGAATTACATCTTAGAGTAAAAGAATTTAAGTTTAAAAAAAAGAGACAGGGCAAAAAAAAAACAGGCATTATAACTTTTGTAAGCTTAGAATCTTTCCTAGCATCTCACTCTTCAATTTTTAAAATTTCCTTTAATGTTTACTTCTTATTTTTTTAATCAATGTTATAATGCACACAATTCAGAGTTCAACAGAGCTATGAAAGCAGCAGTCCCCATTTCCAATGAGACAAACATCTTTAACTCTTTTAGCTGAATCTTGAAATATAACTCAAAATATAACTCAAATAGCATGCTTATTTTGTATCTTCTTAATTTTTTATTTCTAGGAAGCATCTAGAAAAGATAAGCATTTAGTCCTCTTTCAACTTCCCAACACACACACACCACCTTCTCATTTTTCCTATCCTTTCCATATAGATATAGCATATTTGTGATTAAACATTTCAAGTTCACATTATTAGGACTAGGTAAATACTATTCACAGGTAAGCCATATAGAATTCTATGATTACTTTTCCTTTTCTGTACAACTTTTTATTCTGTAGTTAATAACTATCTGGCTTTTTCATTTATAAAATTTCCATATATTTATTACTAATTCAACTCTAAGTTCTCCCAATCTCCTGTCAATACACTCTCAATCTCTTGGCTTATTAGATATCCTATCAACATCATCTCAGAGAATAACCTTCTGACCTGGATGCTGTCTTCTCCTGGTACACAGCTAGCCTTCTGCGATCTTTATCTACCACCATCCTGGAGCCTTCCTTCTTATCTTTTGATGAATCTCCTGTTTCCTTTATTGGCCATTTTCCTTTTCTTTGGTTACCACCCTTATATTGGTAAAATACAACCTTTGGCAGCTTTCTGAGAAAGAGTGCATGGGAGAAAAGGCTTTTGGCAATTTTGCATGTAGAAAATGTCTTCACACTATTTATTCCCCATCCTCGATGTATAGTTTTGCTGGGTAAGAATTCTTAGTTAGAAAACATTTTCTCTCACAATTCTGAAGAAATCATTCCCTTGTCATCTAGCTTGTAGAGTTACTGCTTAAATTCAAAGACATTTGGATCTTGATATTTTCCATGTGGCCAATATTTTTCTCTCTCTCAAAGCTTTTCTTTGCCCCTTAGTTTTTGCAATTTCATAATTCTATGCCTTATCCTGGGTCTGCTTTCATCCATCTGGCTGACTTCTTTTAATCTGGAAGCTCATATCCTTCAATTATGGAAAAATTCTTGAATTATTCAGATGATGATTTTGGTCCTTTTTTTCTATTTCTCTTTCTCGGACCCCTTTTTATGGTTGTAGAAGCTCTTGACCCAATGCTCTAAATTTCTCATATTTTTTTCTATTTTCCAACTCTTCATCGTTTTGTCCTGTTTTCTGACAGCCCACCTTATTTTTATCTTTCTACCTTGCTATTTAGTTTTTCTTTTCTGCTCTCAAGTCTTTAATTCTCAAGAGCTCCTTTTTGTTTCTGATGTTCTCTTTTCATTTTATTTTGTCGTTACTTCATGTATAGAATGTATATAATATTTTCTCTTATTTACCTGCATGGTCTGTTACTGAGTCATTTTTTTCTGTTGGTTTTGTCTTCTATCTTTCAAACTAGTGACTGTCCTCAAATTCCTAGCAATTCTTATTATCTACTCACATTTAAGAGTAAATACCAAAAAGCTGATTATAAGTTTAAGTTTGTGGATGGGGCTTATTGACTGTAAGCTTCTCTGTAGGATAATATGAATAGGTATTATTTGGAAACTTAGATGTCATTATCTTTATTCTCTTTGGACTCATCAGACTTTCCATAGATGGACTTCCCAATTCCTGTTGAAAGTTTGAGTCCTTGGGACTATGGTTCTATACTCACACGAGAAAAGGATAAAAGTGGGAAAGGGCCCCAGCATTCAGTTTGCCTGTGTTCAATTAATCCCCATATTTTCAGTATGGTACTCCCATCCCCAACTGTGAACTGTATCTTCCCAGTCCAAAGACTGTACCCTCTCCAGGGAATAAACCCCCCAAAGTCTGCTGGTGTGGTGAAGAAGAGATACTTGGTTGCAGGGAATTGGGAAAGGGATCTGCGGACTTAGCCTTTTAGGAACCAGAATTTCAAGCAATCCTCCTAATTTCAACCATACCCTTCCATCTCCCTGAGGTACCTGGTGCCGCTAATTCCTGAGCATTGGGGGATTCTATAATGCAAATAGGATTGCTTATTGGCTTTCCCCATTGCTGGTTTAGAATTTAGCTTTCTTCAGTCTGCAAAATCCTTTATCACTCGTCCATCTGCTTTCTAGTTTCAAATTTTTATTGCTTTTATCTTCTCTTCTGTCTTCCCTTTATGTCTTTAAAAATCATACTGTTGTTTTGGTGGAGTTTCAGGAGCAAGCAAAAGTAGATGCGCAGATTCAATATCCCTTCTCTACCCTACAAGTTTGCATTTTCAAATAATTTTCTTATAGCTTTTTTTTTTTGGTATGGGAAAATGCACACAAAGGCGTTGACCTAAAGAAAAACACACAACATAAGAGTTGTGAGTTTCAATTTTATTCGGGGACCTTACTGAGGATGATAGCCTGGGAGAGAGCCTTTCAGATACCTCTGAGGAACTGCTCCAAATACATATGTTCCACATGTATAAGATTTTTTTTTTTTTTTGACTAGGAAAAACATGTAGTCTAGCATACATTTTGGTAAAAGATTACTTTTTGTTTTGTTGTTGTTTTTGTTTTTTTGCGGTACGCGGGCCTCTCACTGTTGTGGCCTCTCCCGTTGCGGAGCAACAGGCTCCGGACGCGCAGGCTCAGCGGCCATGGCTCACGGGCCCAGCCGCTCCGCGGCATGTGGGATCTTCCCGGACCGGGGCACGAACCCGTGTCCCCTGCATCGGCAGGCGGACTCTCAACCACTGCGCCACCAGGGAAGCCCAAAAGATTACTTTTAATCACAAAGAACAGATACCTCAAGTTAATGATTTTAGTGATTTCTATGTACAAGAAGATGCAAGAATCTGGGGCCATTGAAATTCTCCCTGAGGCATGCTATCTAGGGGCCATTTATACAAAACCCAGAATGCCTCACCCTTATTTTCCCTCCAGAAGTCCTAAATCGCCTGGGGTACATAACCCTCTGCAGGGGGTTGTGTTTTAACCCTTAGTATAACTGGTTGATGAGCAACATTCTTTGTTCCTTTTTTTCCCCCCTTTTACAAAGCGAACTGAGAAAAAAGGACATGTGTACATAACTGCAAATCTACCTGAAGGTATGAGGAAAATGTCTGTCCTTTCAACGTGAAATTTGTCATGTGAGGACGATACAACACAATAGTTGTAACTTATCCTTTGAGTCATTAGTGAAACTAATTTAGTTTGGATTACACTAGCAGGCTATTGGTGGAGTTAATTTAATGATTCATCCATGAATCATTATTCATGGAAAAGCAGTTATTCAAGGAAAAGTTCCCTTTATGGCAAAACTTGGCTTCAGTGTGCTTAGGATTTAAGGAGAAGGCACCTCTCTTGGAATTGGGAACACAAATTCACTTCCCAGCAAACTTTTGTTAACAAATGGCTTTTGCAAGGCCCTGATGATGTCTAGAGGTGATGCTCAGGGTTTTCTGAGAGGTCAGAGGGAAGTATCTGATGTATTGGGTACAGAAAAGCAAAAGAGAGTTGCAGTTTTCCCATTTCCACATTCAGCCAGAAACTTTGGAACCTGAACTTGAGCCTTCATAAACAGTTCTCTACTTAAAACAAAAGGGAAGCATAATTTTATCACTAAGCCAGGGCAGCCTGGAATTGTTCAACTCTACCTCTCTTACACAAACTTGAAATATAACTTAACATCATGAAGATAACTTAATCACTTCTTAGGTGTTCTCATAGCTTCTCAACCTGTACTTAACTTGTCCACATCCTTTTCTGGGGAAATAAAAAGTTTCTTTCTACAAGCAAGATAAAAGTGCAAAATTATAAGCATCAGGAAAGGCAAATTTCACAATCATTCTTACCCATACACAGAAATAGCAGATGTGCTAGTTTGGTCGCCCAAGTTCTCCTTGGGTGGACTCCCAAGACTGGTTTCCTCCTCACCTTTTCAAAAAGCATGTTTCTGCTTTAGATTTATTTTAAAATTTTGGTAAATTTAAGAATAACTTCCCTAAAGTGCACAAATTTTAAGAGTATGGCTCAGTGAATTTTTATACATGCACACAACCTATGCAATTACCATGGAGCAAGACAATATTTACAGCATCCCAGTTCCCCTCACTCTCCCGGCAAGTACTTCTCTTTTCTTAAAATCAACAATACCCGACAATGCTTTGGGGTCACTTTAACCATGGACTCAGAAGGATCATTCACTACCTGATCTCGTTATTCCCCGTTCCCACTCGGCTCCCTGAGCCCATTTCAGGGCGCGGATGGCTGGGACGCCCCGTTCCGGAATCCGATCACACACTCACACCTAAACGTCCCATTGGTCATCGCACCCTCTCTGCACCCGGCGGAGCCTACCTTGTGCGCTGTCCGTCGCCTGCTGCTGGTTCTGGCGCTGCCGCGGGCCTCACGGGCTGAGTCCCTAAGCCCCAGGCTCAGCCCTGCTATTGGACCCGCCCCCGGACCCGCCCCTCCCGTGGCGCACAGACCCCGCCCCCCTCCACACGCTCCCCGGCTTGCTCAGCGGCGGAAATGGCCAGGGCGGGGCGAGTAGCGCGGCGAAGGCGAAGGCGGGGACCCTACTCCTCCCTCTTCCCGCCGGCTCCTCCCACCCCGGGTCACGTCGTGACAGGGGCGGAAGCAGCGGCGGCGGCGGCCGAGCCGGGGCTGCGGCTCGCTGCGCGGATCCTGCAGTCTTGTGCGCTCGGCGCGCGGCTTCGGAGAGGCGCCCGCAGCTCTGGGCGGCGCGCGAGGTCTCGCCTGCGCTCTGAGGTGGGGGGCACGCGGCTCCGGGGGCGGGCGTGAGGGCGGCGGCGGATTTCGGGTGACAGCTCTGCACAAAGCAGCTTGGCCGGGGTGCACGCTCTCCTGCCCCTGTGCAGCGCTCCTTGCCCGGGTGGGAGGCGGACCGGTGCCCTCGGGGCTATACCTCCTTCCCCGGATTGGTAGGGGGTGAGAGGTGGGGATCCCAGCCTGAGAAAGGGGGAATTCCCGGGCTGGGGTGTTGCAGCGACCGGGTTCCCCGGTTCATCGCGGTGCTGCGGGTTTCTCCTAACCCCCCCTCCCCGCAATATTTCCTTTCTGTACAGCGGTGCCTTCTCGCCGCGACTCCTTGCACGCCTCCAGCGCAAAGGTGAGCCCGGAGAGGCTGTTGCTTCGACTTCGGAGAAGAGACGAGAAAGCTTTTCAGAAAGCGTGGCTGCTGCATCTGGCACAGGGAACGTTGGGGCTCCCTCCTGGGGGCTGTCAGTGCCCTGTCACCTGGGGAGTACCTGCTGCGGGGAGTAGGCGGGGGACCTACAGTCCGGGAGTAGGAACTCCCTGGCTGTTCTTCCCAGCCGAGAGCGTGGCGCCGAGGAGCCGGCACGGCCTCGCAGGTGTTATTAGTTCGACTGCGGCGCCGCGACCACGCGTTGAGACGCGATCGGCATTGCCAGGTTTCTGGGGTAACTCCGCCGGGACCTGGGACCCCTAGGGGGCGGCCCGATTACGGTAGCTGTTAGTCAACAGCCTAGCAGCCGGCAGGTGAAAGAGGAAGGAATGGGCAGGCCCAGCTGTAATGAGTTGGGGTTCCGTGATCTGGAACCTAGCCAGCTGGAGGCCCAGCCCTCCCTCGGGAGAGCGTACGGGCGTCCATAGACCACTCCCTTTGGAGAGATCCGTCACTCCACCTGTGCACACACAACTCGAGGCTTTTACACTTTGGTTGGTTTTTTGGTGTTTTTTTTTTTAAACCTATTTTAGTAAAAGGAAAGCGAGTGGGAGGGACGGTTTCGTCAGGAGGTACAGGAGAAAATGACCATTAATAATTATCTTCCACGCAGAGAAAGTAGTCAACAAAGCATTCGGGCAATTGA
Source organism: Delphinapterus leucas (assembly GCF_059928025.1). NCBI lineage: Eukaryota > Metazoa > Chordata > Mammalia > Artiodactyla > Monodontidae > Delphinapterus > Delphinapterus leucas. The sequence continues at coordinate 14,017,969 of NC_143138.1, forward strand.
ACTGGATCCATATTTCGGAAAATTTGATTATTGTGGGTAGAATTTCAGGTGGCCCAAAGGGAAACTTTTGCTCTTTTTGTCTCTGAAGAAGTTTCTAGTATTTTGTCCAGTTTTGAGAAATTATGCTAACACCACTATAAATTTTTATTCCAACCTGGAGTTCTTTAGATTCATATTTTTATGAATTCTGTGTCTTTTAAAAAAGTTTTTTGAATAAGCTACTTCTGAAAAAATCCTGGGAATTATTAAAGTAGAAATCTAGACATTGATATGTTCACCTATATATTTATGCCCCCCCAACCATTTTTTTCTTTCTTTTGTCACATTGAAAGAAAACCAAAGCTATGAATTTAAAATTAGGAAGAAATATGCCTATAAAGTCATATTGAACCTGAAACAAATTGATCATACTTAACGTTAGGTGAGTTTATTAATTTGAAGAACCAGGTGGGAAAGCACTTCCAGTAAACTAATTTGTTTTAATGACACTTTTGATCATATTTCTAAGACTATATTTAAAAGCACAATTAACTGTAGTCCTTCCAACTTAAATATTTTTCCTCTATTTTAAGCCCCAAGAACCCAGCAACAGTGAAAATACAGAGATTACAGTAAGTGTCAAAAAAAGGATGAAGGTACATAACTGTTAATTGTATAATTAACTGAGACAAAATTACTGCCCTAAAAATCTTCAATCATATTTTTCCCAGACAACACAGATTTCTTAATGGCTTTTATAGCTAATGTTTTCATTTCCTGTTAACCATTTCTTGAATTACATATTTCTTCATTGCAATCAAATACATGTTTTTCAGTATACAATTGGGTTAAAATGTTTGATGAAATTTCCAGAATCTATGCTTTCTTTTGGGAGAGCTTTCTTTTGAGAGTGCTTTCTTGCCCAGGTAACACTTTAAAATGTTGCATGAACCTGATTTTATTTATGTCCCTAAACCCCACATTAGACTCAAATATTTTTGCTGCAATACTTAATGTATACTGTATACATGTTTACACATGCTTTAGTCATGGTCCATTTTATTAATAATGTGGGATATATGTTTTACATAAAAAGATTGGTTAGATTGGACAAAATTTTGAAAATGTGATCCAGAAAGCCTTCTCTGGGTATAAGTATAGGTAGACAGTAGTACTTTTAAAATCATTAGTTCTTTATCCAACTGTATAATGAGTGCTGTGGCACTAATGGCAGTTTTTTTTAATGGTTAAAGAACTGTAATGCATTTCAAAATATGCGTAAGGTATATTTGTTCACAACTAACATAATGGTTTTGAGAAAGTGAAGACTGAGTCAAAGAAAAACCATCCATAACATCGGTGTCAAGATTTCTCAAAGTTGTTATAGATGGCAGACTGAAAGTCTTCACACGTGATGTTAATAATCCATGAAAAATGCACTTATGAATGTTAGTGCAAACAATAGGATTACACTTTATAGTGAAACAATAGGACTACAGGCCCTTTAAAGCTTTTCCCCAAGATTAAGATCATATATGTGGGATTTATATCTTAAGATAAAAACACTTTTCCACTTTCCATTTTCTTATCCATAGGTATGTCCTGTTTATTTCTCATGCTATCGTTTTGTGTAAGTGTATGTGTGTGTAGTAAATATGGATCAGGGAAGGAGATGTGTGATAATTGTAGGATCCATACACTGTTGAGTACTTATACTAAACATTTTTCATTCCTTATCGAATTTAATTGAAAAAATACTAATATGATAATCATTCATGGTTTTATGCATTATTTTTCTTGTAGACTTTTGGTTCTTAATGTTTCTTTAACTGTGCTGTTATTAGACTAGTTTGAGAACTCATAAAATTTGTCCAGTGGAAGATATTAGTGACTATCTAACCCGGATTCCTATATTCAGTAGTGACTAGACAGTGTGCCTGAGATTTATTTGTTGGGTTTTATTGAGAAGGAATGAATGAGTGTTCTTTTTAAAGTATAATAAGAGAGCAAAATTCAGGAACTAAGAAGATGCAGTGAGATAGAGAGGAATATTACAAACAAAAATGAGATATTTTTACTCATTGAATTTTATAAACAGTAGTGTCAGTTGTTTATTGGTCATTCATGTGGTTACATTTTTATATGTAAATATACATACTACTAATGGATAACATTTACTGAGTACTTATACCAGGCCTGGTGCTTTAAATTAGTTATTTTACTTAATCTTCACACCAATGCTAGGATACACTCTGGCTGTGCCCATTTTATATATGAGAACACTGAGGTGTAGTCTTAGCGAGCTTAAGTAACTTGAAAGCAATAGCTTCACACTCAGGCCATCTGACTGCGGAACATACACTCTTACCAACTAAATTACATAATAACTTGACTCCAGAGTGTTGAAAGTATTAGCAGATGTTAATATGTAATGTTTGTTTGGTTTTTTTTTTTTTTCAGATTTTCTGATACAATGGCAACCCCACGGGGGAGGACAAAGAAAAAAGCACCTTTTGATCATTCTCCAGATAGCCTTCCTTTGAGGAGCTCCGGTAGGCAGGTATCACTCATTTGTTCATTCAATGCACCTGTTTTGAAAAACAGGCTACTGTGATTGGGACTGAAGAATTAGAGTTGATATAATTTCAGCCCTCAAGGGGCTTGCAGTCTAGTGGAGAAGTTCACCTTGGGACAATCAGTGTGATAAAGTGATAGAATGTAGGAAAAAAGTGTATCTGGCAGAGGGAACTGCGGGGATAAAAGGCGCAGAGTGTGAATCAGCATGGGGTGTTCAGAGAATCACAGCTGTAGGGTTGCCTCCAGGATATGAGCTGGGGCCAGATCATGCTTCGCTTGGTGTCATTCATAGGAATTTGGACCTCAGCTTGTAGTTGGTTGGGTGCTGTTAGCAGGTTACTTGCTGCCATCTCTCTTGTAGGACTTTTTTTTTTTTTAAAGAAAAATATTGAATGATGGAATTCTTTTTCTAGAATTTGTCTAATTTTTAAAATCTGTAATACTGAGAGGATATAACTGCTCTAAGTAAAGAAAAAAATCTTAATTTGAGAGTGGCTTTTATTTTTGATGGTGCAGCTTTTTAAAAATTTTTTAATTTTTTTATTGAAGTATAGTTGAAATAGCTTTTTCCTAAGAGAAGCTCATACGCATTTTCTCTACTCAGAGAGCTGTTGTCAAAGTGCTAGTTCTAAATTTCTAGCAAATTAGCGAGTTATTTGCACAGTGCAGTCTCAGGGAAATGGCTGTATCATCAACCCCTCCCCCACTGCCAGGATGCTGTTGATCTTCACGTTTAGAACTTCTAACGTGGAAGTGATGTCAGTAGTAAACCTCCCACCGCCTTTACCTTTGGCCCTGCCGGTGTACTCTTAACCTCAGCTGGTTCTTTCTCAGGTGAAGAAAAAGGCCACAGAGACGACAGACGAGGATGAAGATGGTGGGTCAGAGAAGAAGTACAGGAAATGCGAAAAAGCCGGCTGTACAGCCGCGTGTCCCGTGTGCTTTGCCAGCGCTTCTGAAAGGTCTGTTTAGATGGCGGGTCTTGGCCTCACCTTCCTGCGGGTGAGAGCCTTCATCCTCAAAGGTAGTCTTCCTGAAGATACATAGAGATACTTGTTATCCAACAACAGAGACATTGTCTGTCCATTTTGTATACAGCACGCCCAACTCTGCCAATCCGTGTCCTCCAGTCCCATCCACAATGGCTGTACCTCTGGTGGTAGGGGATGGCAGGGGGGACAGTTTGAGATGGGATGGGGGGTAAGAGGTGGGGGCAGAGGAGAGAGAACCTTGACCTCCCTGGAGAGACAAGTATACGCTTATTTCCCTGTGCTGCTTTTCTCCCTCATATAACATACCTTCTCCTCCAACAGATATATACAGGTCTCATTAAAGCTGTGTAGCTAACTGTACTCTTGCCATTCTTATTAGGATGACCCAAGCATAACCTTTTACTTCCAGAGAAAAATCTTCAGTTAACATTCAGTAAAACCTGGAAAACATATCCTGGGTTGTTTTGTTGTTGTTGTTTTTGGTTTTTTGTTTTGTTTTTTTAATCACAAAGAGGTGGTGGTGGTACTGTTCATAGTAGCATTATATTTCCTTCTTTGACTACATGATTGGCTGTGTGGTAGGTTGTATTTACTAGATTGCATGCTGGATGGTCCCATTCCAGCTGGCCAGATTCGTTCACTGTTTAGTATCGGGCCAGATGTTATCACTAAAGACCGCACTTCGCTCCTTCACTCCCATGCAGCAAGGCCACTGGCATCCCTTCTTTCATGTCTAAAACCCTATCATCACTCCGTGGAGTCTTGATAAAACTGCTAAGTCCCAGGCCCTTCTGATGGGTACCACTGATCTAAGTCCCTGTGTCCTAACCATGCACTGTTATGTATCAGTTGGCCTTTCCATTTCCCTTGTTGTAATCTGGTTGTTAGGATTCCCCTGTTATAATTCTGGTTGTTGTAATTCTGTCTGTTGGAGGTAAGGCAAAAGGGCTCCTAGGAGGTGCTTGATTAATTTTTTTTTAAACGATTTGATAAATGTTAAAAAAAAAAAAAACGAGAAGAAATGTTTATTCATTACCAAAGCTACCCGTTTTTGCTGTTTTCAGATGTGCCAAAAATGGCTACACATCCCGGTGGTATCACCTCTCCTGTGGGGAGCATTTCTGTAATGAATGCTTTGACCATTACTATAGAAGGTTTGTTCTGATAATTGTTTGAGGTTTCCGTGGTGGAAGGGATGGTGGCTTGGGTGGTGGAGGGTGTCAGATGGTTATGACTGAGCCCCCAGGCTTACTGAATTATTCCACTGTTTCAGCCACACCTGTGCTGACTACCGGTGGGCCAGGACTTTGATGCTGTAGTTTGCATGTGTGTACACTTATGTGTGTGCACACTCAGCGCTCAGAAAGCATCTGCTGTGAGACAGTTATTCTCCTTAGTTTGCAAATTCTGAAAAATCTAGGAGCTGCTTCTTCTGTGCCAATGCATGGGGGCAGAATGCAAAGATTAGGGGGAGGATGCTGACAACTAGAGGGTGCTGGACAGACAGGTAACCATCCCTTCTTGATAGTTTTAAGTACTAAAACTGATAGGAATGCCACCTGTTTTATGGGTGCCATGATAACTACCCCCCTCCTTAAAATATGGCTGGTTAAGTCCTTTATGTAAGATTTCTGCCACCTGTTTTGAAAACCTGAATAACTTATAGCTTGATATATTTATTTTTATTCTTTTTCAGCCATAAGGATGGATATGACAAATATACTACATGGAAAAAAATATGGACTAGCAATGGAAAAACTGAACCTAGCCCCAAGGCTTTCATGGCAGACCAGCAGCTTCCCTACTGGGTAAAGAAGATAACAACGCTTTACTGTTCTGTAAAGGATTTGTAGAGCTAAATGCAAGAGGAATGGATGAAAATACCAATTTTTAGGAAAGCTTTCTTTAATTACATTTATTCTTTCTGTAACTGTTAAAGCAAATCACATTTTTGATTTTTGTACAGAAATCACATAATTCAACCTATGGTGTAAAGAAGAAACTAAAGACTCATTACCAGCTGGTGATAGTCAGTGCTGTTTGGTGCATATCTCTCTCATCTTTTTTTCTATTCATGTTTTTCTGTGTATGTTTAAACACAATTTTATGCTTTATATACAAATCCTAATTAGGTTTAAAATCATACTTTGCATGTAAGTTTTTGCTAACTGAGTTTTTTTATTAATTTAACTTTATATCATTTTTCCATCTAGCCGTTCTTTGAAAACATATTTTAGCAATTGCATATATAATATAAATATAACATCATTTAATAAATGATTTGCTAATTTATTTAATATTACAGGTAATTTGAGCTTCTCTCTGCATACTTAAAAAATTTTTAATTGAAGTGAAATTCACATAACTTTAAAATTTATTTATTTTATTTATTTATTTTTGGCTGCATTGGGTCTTCATTGCTGCAAGTGGGCTTTCTCTAGTTGTGGCGAGGGGGGGCTACTCTTCATTGCAGTGCGCGTGCTTCTCGCTGTGGTGGCTTCTCTTGTTGTGGAGCACGGGCTCTAGAGCACAGGCTCAGTAGTTGTGGCACACGGGCTTAGTTGCTCCGTGGCATGTGGGATCTTCCTGGACCAGGGCTCGAACCCGTGTCCTCTGCTTTGGCAGGCAGATTCTTAACCACTGAGCCACCAGGGAAGTCCCCACATAACTTTCAATTCACAAAAAATTCACATAAAATTAACCATTTTCAAGTGTGCACCTCAATGGCATTTAGTACATTCACAGTGTTGTGCAACCACCACCTCTGTCTAACTCCAAAACATTTTCAGCGTCCACAAAGGAAGCCTGTGCCCATTCAGCAGTCACCTCCCATTCCTGCCTACCTCCAGCCCCTGGCAACCACTAATCTGCTTTCTGTCTTTATGGATTTACCATTTTGGATATTTTATATTAAGGAATCATGCAGTATGTGACCTTTCATATTTGACTTCTTTCACTTAACGTAGTGCACTTGAGAATCATCCTTGTGGTAGCATGTATTAGGACCGCATTCCTTTTCATGGGGGAATAATATTCCACTCTATGGATTTGCCACATTTTACTGATCCCTTCATCTGTTGATGGACATTTGGGTCATCTCTACCTTTTAGTTACTGCAAACAGTGCTGCTGTGAATATTTGTATACAAATATTTTTGAACATCTGTTTTCAGTTCTTCTGGGTACATTCCTAGGAATGAAATTGCTGGATCATAGTAAATCTATGTTTAACTTTTTGAGGAACTGATAACTCTTTTCCATAGCTAACTGATGCACCATCTCTCATTCCCACCAGCAATGTATGAGAGTTCAGATTTCTCCACATCCTCACCAACTCATGTTTACCAATTTTTTAAATTATAGCTGTCTTGGGGCTTCCCTGGTGGCGCAGTGGTTGAGAGTCCACCTGCTGATGCAGGGGACACGGGTTCATGCCCGCCACAACAGAGGCCCACATACCACAAAAATAAATAAATAAATAAATAATAAAAATTATAGCTGTCTTAGTGGGCGTGAAGTGGTATCTCATTGTGGTTTTAATTTGCATTTCCCTAATGACTAATGCATCTTTTCTTGTGCTTGCTGGCATTTGTATATCTTCTTTGGAGAAATGTCTATTCAAGTCTTTTGCCCATTTTTAAATTGGGTTGTTTGTCTTTTTGTTGTTGAATTGTGAGTGTTCTTTATCTATTCTGGATACTGGGCCCTGATCAGATAAGTGATTTGCAAATATTTTCTCCTATTCTTTAGGTTGTCTTTTCACTTCTTGATAGTGTCCTTTAGTGCACAGAAGTTTTAAATTTTGATGAAGTTCAATTTATCCATTTTTTCTTTTGATGCTTGTGCTTTTGGTGTCATATCTAAGAATCCACTGCCAAATCTGAGGTCATGAAGACTGACTCATATTTTCTTCTAAGAATTTGATCATTTTAGCTCTTTACATTAAGGTGTTTGATCCATTTTAAGTTTTGTATGTGTATTAAGTAGGGGCCCAACTTCATTCTTCTGCAGATGGATATCTGCATGCTTTTTTATTTTGGAATAATTTTAAATTTATAGAAAATTTACAAGGATAGTACAGAGTCCCTGTATATCCTTCACCCAGTTTCTCCTACTGTTATCACCTAACACACCAGGATTATATTTTGAACTAAGAACTTAACATTGGTGCAGTACTAATAAGTATATTACAGACTTATTTGGATTTCTTCAGTGTTTTCATCAGTGTCTTTTTACTGTTCCAGGATGCAATCCAGGATACCACATTGCTTTTAGTGTGATACTTTTTGACTACCTGCAACTAAATTTAACTCTGTTTCCTTAGGTTAGAGCTAGAAAGCCATTCTGACAACAGTACTAAGATCCCCTTTGCACTTCTGGGGGCCTGAGCTAGTATTGAATCACAAATTAGACTGATGGGGTAAAAGTGGATTTTATGGGTGGCGATGGCGCAAGGGGAAGAAAAGGTATTTACTTGGAAGTGCTGAACGGTTGTTGACCAAATCATGTGAAGAAGATGGCAAAGTGAGAGGTGGAAGATAGAAATGCTATAGCTCACGAGGTGCCAGCCCATTGATCTTGACTTCTTACTTTCCATCTAGGTTCAATGTACAAAACCTGAGTGTAGGAAATGGAGGCAACTTACCAAGGAAATCCAGCTGACTCCACAGATAGCAAGGACGTACCGATGTGGTATGAAACCAAATACTGCTGTTAAGGTATGATCTCTGTTGGTTTTCCTTCTGAATTAATTGATGTGTTAGTTTAGTTGTCAGTAAATAATAATGGTGTATATTTTTCAATAACTCCGTTGATCATTGTATCAGGATTATATTGTCCTACGCATAACAGAATCTCAACTACAATGGCTTAACCAATTAATAAGGCTTTTATTTTTCTCTCATTATAAGCAGTTTAGAAACAGGCAGTCCAGAGTTGGTGTAGGTATCCAAGGAAGTCTCCTTTTAGTTTCCAGTTCTGTCACAAGATCATTACTGCACTGTCAGCCATCATTCCAACTTCAAAGCAGAAAAGATGGGAAAGGCTGAGGTATTCCAAGCCAAGTCTCTCCCTCTTTTATTGGGAAACCAGGAGCTTTCCTGGAAGTTCCAGCAGTAGATTTCTATTTATAGCTCATTGGCCAGAATAGTATCATGCAGCTACTCTGAACAGCAATAGGGACCAAGGAAGAAAATATTTTATAACTGTTGCGTGTTTTATATTTTATAAAATATTTTATAACTGGAAGAAAATATTTTATAACAGAATCAAAATTAGGATCTTGTTAGTAAGGCAAAAAAGATATATATGTTTGGACTGTTAGCAGTCTTCCATAGTTGGTATAGTGTGCCTGTTTTGAGATTTGATAATTACTTGCGTTTAAAAATGTGTTAATTGCTTAAATGTGTTAAAGCACTCATCTACAAAATGTCTCTAGTTCCATCAGTACATTAAAGAATATTAGGAATCATTGTAATCTCAGAAGCAAGAGGCTTTCTTTTTTGAAAATTTTGATTTAATTCACATAGCATAAAATTCACCCTTTTAAAGTATGTAATTCAGTGGTTTGCTGTATATTCACAAAGATATGTGGTTATCATGAGCAAAATATTTTCTTTTTAAAGAAATGATGAAAAGCTCTATAAAGTTTATGATCAAGCTTTTAAAAGCCTGGGATTTAAGATACAAATATTATTAAAGTGACTCATAATTATTGTAAATATATTTGGAAGATTTTGCAAAGTGAAATGGTGAGAAAAAGGGTATGAACATTTAGGAGTTCTGTGTTTTATTGTTTTAAATTTTACACAGTTATTACATGAATATAATCTCGGGTTTAAAAAAAGTAAATTGAATATATGTATGTATATGTAAATATATACACACACATATAATTTACAAATAAAAAATGAAAGTGCCCCTTAACCATCTCTTCCTTCCCACCCTAATAGATAACCATTCTTAACGACTCATTTATCCTGCTAGAACTTTTTTGTGCTTTGATTATGTATTTATGGTAGGCACTTATTTTTGGCCGCGCCATGTGGCAGGTGGGATCTTAGTTCCCCCACCAGGAATCGAACCCGTGCCCCCTGCATTGGAGGCACGGAGCCCTAACCACTGGACCTCCAGGGTAGGCACATTTTTTTAAGGCACTTGATACAAATATCTAAAACTTTTTAAAGGTTTAAAGAACTACAGCTCAGAGTGATCATTTTGTCAAAACCTTACCTACACTGAGTGGTGATATTTTTAATAGATGTAAAATTACGTCTTGTTTTTAAAATTGAGGTATAATTACATATTGTAATTACATGCACAGATCTTAATTGAATTTCATTGAGTTTTGGATAATGTCCACACTATGTAGCCAGTACCCCAGTCAAGATACACGATGCTTCCACCACCCTAAAAAATTCCAGTCATTTCCTTCCCTCCCTCCAGAGGCAAACACTATTTAGACTGCCATACCCTAAACAGAGTTTTGCCTGCTCTTGAACTTTGTAAAATGGAATCAGTCAGTATATACTTTTTAGCGTTTGGTTTCTTTCACCGAGTAAAACAGCTTTTGAGATTCATCCATGTTCTTGCATGGATCAGTAGTTTTTTCCTTTTTATTGCTGAGCAGTGTTCCATTGTATGGATGTATCACAATTTGTTTATCCTCCTGTTGAAGGGCATTTGTGTTGTTTAAAATTTTTCCTATTATGAATAAATCTGTATGAACATTCTATGCAAGTGTTTTTGTGGACTTATGTTTTCATTTCTGAAGGGTAAATACACAGGAAATTGCTGAGTCATATGGTAAATTTATGTGTAAGAAACTACTAAATGGTTTTCCACAGTTGTTGTACGAACGAGACTACAACATTTGGAGGTGGTACTTTTTTTTTTTTTTTAATGTTAGCCATTCTAGTGGGTATGTATTGTTTTATCATTGTGGTTTTAAAATGCAATTCCCTGATGACTAGTGATGTGGAACATCTTTTCATGTGCTTATTGGCCATTCATAGTTCCTCTTTGGAGACATATCTGTCCAAGTCTCCTAAAAATTGGGTTTGTCTTGTCTTGTAGGAGTTCTTTATGTAATCTGGAAATGAGATATGTTATCTTGAATATTTTTCCCTGTCTTTGTCTTGCCTTTTCATTTTCTTAATAGATCCTTTGATGAGCAGTTTTTAAATTTTGCAGCCTAATGTATCCATTTTTTTTTTATGCTTAGAACTTTTTGTATTTTTTCTGCAAAATCATCGCAACTCTCAACTTGCACAGACAGTCTCCTATGTTTTCTTTGAGGAGGTTTATTATTTTAGCCTTTATATTTAGGACACTAGTCTATCTCAAGTTAATTTTTGGTTTTGATGTAGGATATGGGTCAAGATTCAAATTTTTTTCATATAAGTATCTAGTTGTCCAAAAGACAATTTTTTTCCCATTGAATTATTTTGGCAACATTATAAAAAAGTCAGCTGGCCATACCTGTAGCCAATTTCTGGACACTATTCCATTGATCTCTTTGTTTATCCTTAACCCAGTACCCTGCTGTCTTGATTATTGTATCTTTATAGTAACTCAGGTAGTATAAATTCCTCCAACTTTTTTTTTTCCAAGATTGTTTAGGCTATTTTAGGTCCTTACATTTCTATAAAAATTTTGTTATCAACTTGTCAGTATTTACAAAAACTTTTGGAATTTTGATTGGAATGGATTGAAGCTATAAATTATTTGAAGGAGAATTGACATCTTTACATTTTTTTGTCTTCTAATCCAGGGGTCAGCAAACTATGGCTCATGGGTCAAATCTGGCCCCCTCCACCTGTTTTTGTAAATAAAGTTTTATTGGAACACAGCCATACTCATTCATCATGTATTGTGTATGACTGCTTTCATACTACAATGGCAGAGTAGTTGCAACAGAGACCATGTGATCCACAGAAACTAAAATATCTACCATCTGGCCTTTTAAAGAAAAGGTTTCCCCAAATGTATGGGCACAAAGTGGGGAGCAAGGGGACGGTGGTGGTGGTAGGATGAGTTGGGAGATTGGGGTTGACATATATACACTAATATGTATAAAATAGGTAACTAATAAGAACCTGCTGTATAAAAAAAATAAAATGAAATTCAAAAAAATAAATAAATAAAAGGTTTCCCGACCCCTGTTCTGACCTATGGGTGTGGTCTGTCTCTCCATCTTTTCAGGGTCTTTAATTTCTCCCAACAGTGTTTTCTAGTTTTCACCGAGAATGTATTCTGTTAAATTTATTTCTAGATACTTATTTTTTCTGTGATTGTAAGTAGAATTTATTTTTAACTTTTCAAGTTGTTTGTTGCAGTTATATCGAAATACAATTTAATTTTGCATATTGACTTTATACCCAGAAACTTTGTTGACTTCATTTTAAATTCCATTTATATTTTTGTAGATTTTTTTGTTGGGAGGAATTCTACAATATCAACTGTGAATAAAGACTGTTTTGCTTTTTTAAAAAACTATCCTTTTGCTCATTTTTTTCCCTTACCTTATTGCATTGGTCAGGACCACCAGTACAGAGCTGAATAGAAGTGGAAGAGCAGGCTTCCTTGCCTTGTTCCTGACCTTAGGAGTGATGTGTTCAGTGTTTTATCATCATGTGTAATGTTGGCTGTGGCTTTTCACAAATGCCCTTTATCAGATTGAGGAAGTTCCTTTGTATTCCCAGTTTGCTGAGAACTTTTTATTATGAAAGGATGTTAGATTTTTTTCAGATACTTTTTCTGTATCTTTTATGATGATCATACAGTTTTTCTCCTTTAATCTGTTAATGTGGTGAATTACACTGATTATTGAATGTTGAAGCAACCTTGCATTCCTGGGGGAAAAAAATTCCACTTGTTCTCAATGTATTATCCTTTCATTGTGTTGGATTCAGTTTCCTAATATTTTGTTAAGGATTTTGTATCTGTGTTCATGAGGTTTAGTCTCTGTCATTTTCTTTTCTTGTAATGTTCTTGTCAGGTTCTTCTGTCAGAGTTACACTGGCTTCATAAAATGAAATGAGAAGTATATCTTCCTTCTCTATTACTGAAAAGTTTGTGGGTGGTTAATATTATTTCTTATTTCGTGTTTGGTACAATTCACTAGTGAAGCCATTTGGACCAATTTTCTTTGTGAGAAGTTTTGAAATTACAAATTCAGTTTCAATAACAGATACGTAGCTACTTAGGTGGTTTATTCTATCCATTTTAGAACATGGTGTTTTTCAAGAAATTTGTTTCATCTACATTGTCAAGTTTGTTAGCTTAAAGCTGTTTGCAGTGTTCTCTTAATTCTCCTTTTAATGCCACTGGTATTTATGGTGGAATCCTTTTATTGTTGATATTGGTGATTTGGGAGTGAAGAGTGGAAAGCGTTGATCTTTCAGGGTCAGGGGTCAGGGTCCCGGAATTAACAAATCCTGTTCTAAAACCTTTCAGTTTAGCCCTAAATTGATTCTTGAGCTCAGCCTCCAGAGTAGAAGACCTCTCTGAGGGATAGAAGAGAAAAAAATGGGAGGGGGCTTACCCCGAGGGAATGGGTAATTGATTTTCCAGACTGAGTGGGCACACCAAAGGAAACTGGGGTTTGAGTGGTGAAGGGACCGTGAGCTTGTGTGGTGAAGGGGAGCATGTCCAGCTGGCGGGAACAATATGGTTGCACTGAACTTAACCAGCACCTGTGCTCCAGATTACTTCTCAAGGGAAAAGTAGACTCAGTGGCATGTTATTATAACATTTGAAGAAGAGTTCAGCCAAGGAACAGTCAAAAATAGCAGACCGTTTTAATAGATACTAGCCTTTGGGTCATTTTCACTCAACCTATTTCTGTGAAGTTTCTGAACAGTTCCAAAAATATATATATTGGAATATTTGCATACTAATGTTACCTTACTAAATATTAGGTGTGATTTTTATATTAAAAGTTCACATTAAAATCATTTTGTACTGTGCTTTGACTAGCTTTGGTTTAACCACTGTTTAGAGTTATCCATAATCTCTCTTTTTCACTTGCAGATAATTGAATCTAACTTTGACTTCATCTCTACTAATTGTTCAGATTATCCATGTTGCTTTTTTTGATTACTTGATTTTTCTTCAGGTGTGTCATTTACAATTTCTTCAATTTATGTTTTTTTTTTTTTTTTTTTTTTTTGTGGTACACGGGCCTCTCCCTGTTGTGGCCTCTCCCATTGCGGAGCACAGGCTCCGGACGCGCAGGCTCAGCGGCCATGGCTCACGGGCCCAGCCGCTCCGCGGCATGGGGGATCCTCCCAGACCGGGGCATGAACCCACATCCCCTGCATCGGCAGGCGGACTCTCAACCACTGCGCCACCAGGGAAGCCCCTATGTAGTTTTTGAAAAGTCTGTTTTCTTTAGAATGAGTTTGTTTTCAGACAAATGATATTTGTTTATCATTGAAAAATTCAAGCAATATAGAAAAAAAGATTTAAAAAATTCATGCAGTCATCATCATGAAATAACCATTATTAAATGAGATTCATTCAAGAGAATTCATGCACGTATACAAGGAGAAAGCCTGGCAGATAGATAACTTCATATTAAGGAGGAGTGCTGTATATGCTTGCTTTATGTAAAATGATTCAGTTCAATACAACATAATTTAAAGTAAGTAAAAGAAGCCAAAGTGAAATATGAAATTGCTGGACATAGGACAGTTATTTCTTCATCTCAAGAAATAGTAGTTTCTAAAAACTCCCTAAAAGATTAAGAAAATACATGATGAGGATAAGTTGGAATCGCTCTAGCTTTTTAACAAAATTGCATGTTTCAATTTTAGGTTGTATCAGTTGACACCCTGCTAAGACAGAGGGAAAAGTAAATGACACCATACTTCAGCCCACCTCCCCTTTTTCTCTCTCCCATTTTTGTTAGGGTTTTGCTGTTTTGTGTTAGTTTAGTTTGCTCTGTTGGAATATCACTTTTTTTCTATGACCATATCCCATTCATTGTTTACTCTTGCACTTATATGCAATTACTGCTGCCCACAATTTCTGTTACTACAGTTCCTTCTATCCCATTATTTTGATTCATCACCTGCTTGGATGTATTTTAACATCAAGTACTTTTTTCCAGGAGAGCTCTGAGGTGCCAGAGTCCTTGTTTTTGAAAAACTTAAATGCCTTTCTCTTCTTCCATCCATCTTCAAGTTGAAGACTTTATGATCTTCTTAGATCCCAGCCTCTAAGGATGGTATCACATCTTTTAAATCTCCTCCCCCACCCCCGCCCAAGAAATCCTCCTTTGAGACTCTCCTGCTCCATTGCGATTGATTACCACCCAGAGCCTGAACTTTTGAAATATTTATTTAAAGTGTGTTTATTGACCCAGAGTCCTTTTGGTTTTCAGTTTGATCTTCTGTCAAGGACAAAGTCTGGAAAGATTTATTTGTAGAACAGCATTAAAAAGAATTGTAGCAAACAACACACACTGTTTTGGAGCTTTTTGTCATTTAATATTTCTTAAAGATGCTTCTTAAAGATCTTTACGTACGCTTCAGTATGTAAAGATCTCTTTCTCTTTAAAGACTGTGTAGTAAATAGTCCACTGAATGGATATGTCATGATGAATTTGGTGTGACTGAAGGGCATTTAGGTGACTTTTAAACATTTACCGTTAGTGAGAGTGCTGTAATGAATAGCTTTGTATCTGTGCTATTTTTCAGTGTATTTGTAGTATCAGTTCCTAGAAATAAAATTGCTGTGTCAGAGTATATCCAGTTTTTTGTTTGTTTATTTTTTTTTAAATATTATTTATTTATTTTTGGCATTGGGTCTTAGTTGTGGCGCACGGGATCTTTCATTGCGGCACGCAGGCTCTTCTTTGTGGCGTACGGGCTTCTCGGGCTTCTCTCTAGTTGTGGTGTGCGGGCTCCAGAGCGCGTGGGCTCTGTAGTTGTGGTGTGCAGGCTCAGTAGTTGCCCCGCACAGGCTCAGCTGCCCCGCAGAACGTGGGATCTTGGCTCCCCGACTAGGGATCGAACCCGTGTCCCCTGCATTGAAAGGTGGATTCTTAACCACTGGACCACCAGGGAAGTCCCTATCCAGTTGTTTTTAATATGAAATAATTTTTAGACCCAAAAGAGTATTTATAACTTGTGTGTGAGGAATAAAGGATGAAGGTGAACACTCACTGTGTGCCCCCCAACCTGGTTTTAGAAACAGAGCGTTACCAGTGCTTCTGCAACTCCCTGGGTTCCCCCCAGTATTTTTCTTCCTCTGCCTCTCCTACAAGAGCAAGCAGTATTTCGCATTCTGTATTCATTTTTCCTCTGCTTTTTGTTACAGAGTTGATAAATATGTATGACACTCTAAATAACATGTAAAGTTTTGCATATTTTTATATTGGTTGTAAATTGTATCCTATTGTGCGTATTCCTCTGCAGCTTTGTTCTCTTACTTAACGTTGAGGTTTTTCAGCTGCATCCATGTTGATGCCTGCAGGTCTGGTTCATTCATTTTCCCTGCTGTGTAGTTTTGCGTTGTGTCAATCTACCCCAACATGTCTATTCTCCTGTTCATAGGTGTGAGGGTTGTTTCTGGTTTGGGGCTGCTACACACAGCGCTCTGTGAGCATTCTTGCACGTCTCTCCTAGTGCATGCACACATGCAAGAGTTTCTCTGGAATATATTCCAAGGGCCAGATTTCCCAGGCCATATGGTATGCCAGTCTTCAGTTTATTTAGGTAACTTTTTTTCATTGAAATATCACATACAAACAGAAAATGGACAAGCCAAAATGCATAGCTCAGTGAATTTTCAGAGTCCCCATTTAGCCAGCTCCCAGTAAAGAAACTGAACACTTACCAACCCCTCAGAAGCCCCCTTGCACCCCTTTTCACTCACAGAGTCCATCCCTTGCCTCCCCAGAGTAACTACCTACTAACTCTTCTCCCCCATGCAAGTACTAACCAGGCCCACCCCTGCTTAGCTTCTGAGACCAGAGAGACTAGGCACATCCAGGGTGGTACGGCTGTGGATCTCTACTTACCCCTCTGACTTAACAACACTATGGCTGTTTTGCTTGCTTTTGAGCTTCATGTAAATGGAGTCAGATAGTATGTATGCTCTTGGGTCTGGCTTCTTTCGCTCACCATCATGTTTGTGAGGGGCATCCATGTTGTAACATGTAGCTGTAGTTTATTCTCTTGACTATAATACAGTTTATTTCTCCATTCTACTCTCGATGGACTTCTGGGTTGTGTTTATCTTCTGTCTCTTAAAAACAGTGCTCCTTTGAACATTTTCTAATCCTTCTCTTGGTACACATGGATGAGGGTCTCTCTAGAAAATACAGGTGTGCCCTGTTTTATTGTGCTTTGCTTTTTTGCGCTTCGCAGATATGCATTTTTTTTTACAAATTGAAGGTTTGTGGCAACCCTGCATTGACGGTTAACATTTTTAGCAATAAAGTATTTTCCAATTAAAGTATGTATGGTAATTTTTTTTGCTATTGCACACTTAGTAAACTACAGCATAGTGTAAACATAACTTTTATATGCACTGAGAAACCAAAAAATTCGTTTGAGTCACTTTTATTGCAATATTTGCTTTATTGCAATGGTTGGTCTGGAGCTGAACCCACAGTGTCTCTGAGGTATGTCTGTATAGCAAGGCTGGAATTGCTGGGCATAGATACAAGATAATGCCAAATTATCATGCATTTAAAAGTTTCGTATTTTGTCAAACTGTTCTCCAGAGTGGTTACATTCTTTTAGATTTCCACCCAGGACATCTTTACAAGAGAGGCTGTCTTCCCCGCACCCTCACTCATGTGGTGTTTTATCACACTTTTTTTTTTTTTTTACCAGTCTAATCAGTGAAAAGGGGTATCTTATTGAAGGTAATTGACACTTAAGACTATATTTTATAATTAAACCTAATTAATGCTTGTTTTTTGTATTGTTTTTGCAGCCTGAGACCTCAGATCATTGTTCCCTTCCAGAGGATCTCGTGAGTATTTCTGCATGTTCTAGCCTAGAGTGCGTCATGCCTTCAGTGATAAGTGCTATAAGTAAATGACAGTAACAGTTTTATGAGTATCTCTCTTTTTTTGGTTGCTGATCCAAGGGGTTTTTATCTAACAGGATAACATGATGAAAATGCTAGCAATAGTGGTATTGTGGGTGATCCTCTCCCAACTTAAAAAAAAAAAACTAAAATGTTATTGCTCTATGTTAAAAGGAAACAAAAAGGAAGAAACGGACACCTTGCCTTCCTACAGGGACCAGACTTGTTATACTTGTTTTTCAAGGGCGACTTTATGACCTTCTCTCCACTTGAATCGTTCCAGGAAGAGAACAAGATGCCCATAATTTGATGGTCTTGGCCCAGATTCAGCTGTGAGAGTGTTTTTGTGTATTCTGACCTCAGCATAACTGCTTTGTCCCATCCCTGCCCAGATGTGGAAGGGGAAGCAGCTGGCAGAGCCTCATCACATTTCATCTGTCTTAGGAAACTTTGCCACCTGAGCTGGCCGATTTTGCCACATAGCTAGATCCAATAGCTGTTTCAGAAAATGATTTTTTAAAATTCTGAGTTTCTGAGTTATTCTGCATTACAGCGATCCAGGATAGTTTGTAGTTTTTCTAGATGTCTGAAACCCAGGGACTGTGACTGATGTTTAGGCAAAGGGACAATTGACACCTAGCATATCTATTCTGTTACATAAAGGGCTGTGTGAGATGCCTGCGCGTGTGCGTGCTTGCGCACACAGACACATTAAAAAAATAAAAACAGTTGTACCGTCAAACATTTCCATAGTAAAGCAGTGGCCTAAATAATTTCTGGATTTAGGGTACACAGGATGACATTACAGAAAAAAAGGAAAAAAATAACCTTAAATACAATTACAAATACCTTAAGAATATTTCCCCTAGTATTCAGACCATTTTGCGCACAAGGAGTCTGAACTTTAGGACAGAGGCCATATTCTTGGGATCTAAGAACTTTAAAAAGCTTGAAAGAGTCCCTGGATATTCATCTGCCCGTTATTTATTTTTGTCTTTGGTTAAGAAAGAGTCCGGAGCAGGTTTATAGCCATGTCACCTATACCTGCTACGCTTTTTCTATTCATACGGATTCTGGGGTTACCTTTAAAGCAGTTTCTAAATTTTGAGTGCCTTTATTAGTTTCCTAGGGCTGCTGGGACAAATTGCCACCATCTGGGGGGCTTAAAGCAACAGAAGGTTATTGTCTCATAGTTCCAGAGGCTATAAGTCTGAAATTAGGGTGTTAGCAGGGCCGTGTTCCCACTGAAGTCTCTAGGGGAGGATTCTTCCTTGCCTTTTCCAGCTCTGGCATTGCCAGCAATCCCTGGCATTCCTTGGCTTATAGCCATGTCACTCCAATCTCTGTTCCATCTTCACATGACCTTTTTCCTCTTGTGCGTCTCCCAGTCCCTGTGTCTCTTCTCTTCTTATAAGGACACATTAGAGTGAATTTAGGGTTCACTCTACTACAGTGTGACAAATTACATCAGCAAAGACCTTGTTTCCAAATAAGGTCACATTCTGAGGTTCTGGGTAGACGTGAATTTGGGGAGACAACTTTTTAACCGAGTGTAGTGGGCATTTCATTAAATATGCTAATAGACTGACTGTATCCAGCACAGTTTCTTCAGTGGTATGTGTATTAAAAGCGAGAGTGGAACATTTGATGGCATATCGACAAAATTATAGTCAGGTGTCCCAGAATGGTAAGTGTGCTAACACACTCGGAATAGCAAGACCACGTGTTTGTTTACCAGTCATTGAGTTTCTCCTACGCTAAGCCAGAGGCTGGTTGGCGCGCCCTCAGGTGGGCTTCCAAGGAGAAGAAAGCCTGGGGCAGGTAGCAATGGCAGGGTCTCTCTTGGGTCCTGACTTAATTTCCCAACACAGCTGCAAGGCCCAGGAAGTGGATTAGAATGGGAAGCGCTTGGGTATGTGGTTTGTTTTTGTTTTTTCCTCCCTTTTTTTTGGTTGGTTTACTTTATTTTATTTTGGGGGGTTCTTGTTTTTTTAAGGCATCTACATTCTGCCCTCTTTGGTCCATTTCGAGTGTCAGGATCTGAACACCCAGTTTTACTCTGTCTGAGCCAGGAAGGGGGTCCATAGAGGCAGCCCTGGTGTGTTGGAGAAGGAACTGAAGCTTTCCTTCTTTTTGGTCCAGCACAGGCTGCTCAAGGGTAGCCAAACCTAAAACAAGCCTTGAGGACAAAGATTGCAAACTGAAAAGCCTTCACGGGCCGGGCAAGTAAAATAAATGTGTGTAGCAGCTGGGAGTAACTTATGGGGGGTGTTAGGGTTTGTAGTAAGCCGAAAAATGCTTGCCCCAGATTTGGACTTTGAAGGGCAAATAAAATGCATCTTGAGATCACAAACCCCTGCTTGATGGCAAGTGGCATTTGCGTGGAGCCTGGATAACTAGCATCAGAGGGTCCCTGAGCCCAGAGTTCTCCTCTATCAGGCTCCTAGAGTTCCTGGAGTGTACATTCAAGATCATGTGTAGCAAAGGCTGCCTAACATAGGGTATGTGGCAGTTTCGCTTTAGAAGCCAGGTAAATTTTATTTTTATCACAATAGTTAGTCATCACAGGGCTGCTTTGATCGAATGACTCTGTATGTTAAATCAGCCCTGGAATATGATCACATATTTTAAGACTGAAAATAGCTTTTTCAATTCAGTCCTACATGGAGCATTTTATTTTGATGATTGTCATGTACTTCTCCCTCTGAAGTTTTTTTAGTAGCCTCTGGCAAAAAGCAGTACTGTTTGGACTGCTACTCCAGAGAATAGTTTTTTCTGCTGAATTTTGTAATTTCAGTTATCTTTAGATCCTCAGTTAAAAGGGAGAAGGGATGGGTGATAAATGATTACGGAACAGAAATAAGTTTCTCATGTCAGACTCAAACAAACCTGGGCTTGCGGTATAGTCAGTGGGGGTAGCTTTAAGACTTACCTGGTGTTGGGGTTTTTTGAGGGAGGGAAAGGGGGAGGCCGTTGCTGAAGATCTGAAAAAACTCGGCCTAGGAAACATTCTCTCCAGGTCTCATCAGGCATTTTTTGTTTCTGAATCTTCCTGTGCAGAACTCTGGTCTAGGACTATGGAATGGGAGAAGGCAGAGTAGAAGGGTTAAGGATGAATGAGAATGGATGACACGACGAGAACCATCTGTCCTTGGCCGACTCTGCATGTACATTTCTTGGTTGCCATTGTCCCTCTTCGTTTTGCTCTGCCCCCTTGCAGAGAGTGTCGGAAGTTTCCAACCATTGGTGGTACTCCATGCTCATCCTACCTCCTTTGCTGAAAGATAGCGTGGCAGCACCCCTGCTCTCTGCCTACTACCCCGACTGCGTTGGCATGAGCCCGTCCTGCACCAGTACGCACCGCGCAGCCAACGACGCCAGTCCTGGGAAGCTGGAACACTCCAAGGCAGTCCCCTGTGTGCTGGGTGAGAGCTGGTCCTGGCCCTCCCCGCT
Source organism: Delphinapterus leucas (assembly GCF_059928025.1). Taxonomy (NCBI): domain Eukaryota; kingdom Metazoa; phylum Chordata; class Mammalia; order Artiodactyla; family Monodontidae; genus Delphinapterus; species Delphinapterus leucas. The sequence goes on from NC_143138.1 coordinate 14,039,015, forward strand.
TTCCCTCCTCCCTCCGCCCTTGCCCTGGAAATAAGTGGGTGAGCAGAACGGAAAAGATTTTTTTTTTTAATGTGTGCAGCTTGCTACAAAGCACCTCATTATTTCATGGATCTGGTTTCACTGTGGATCACTCGTATCATTTGTATATATTGGACAGTTAACTTTGCCCTCAGTCAGTGGGAAAGCCGTAACACTTGTCCAGGAATCATGCCTACGGAGTTCAATGAGCATTTCTTTGAAAGTTGGATAGCTGCAATAATTTGATGATAACACCTCCTCACCCTGACATGCCAGAAGAAAGTTTTGACCCTCTGAGCCACCCTTCTTTTTTCTCCCCGAGTCTTTCTGCTTCTAATTATGCCATTGCTAATCTCAGCCAAACAACCCACTCTTGGAAAAACTTCAGGTCAAGGCAGGCAGACTGATAACCATTTACTTTAAAGGGATCTTTAAAATTCTCCGTCAGAATTCTTGGTGTACAAGCAAGAATTGTAGATCATCTCCAGCACACTGACAAACTTCATCTTTGATGGTGCAAGTAGGTTTTGACATTGTAGCCCTATCTTAAGGTTTTCAACTAATAACCCTGGGCCCTCTAAAAATGCAGGTGTGGTCAAAATCAAAGCTGAAGTGATAAATCCCAGTGTTAATGAAGGAGGAATAAAACAGGCAACTCAGATACCACTAGTGTATACATTTATGAAGGACAATTTGGCAGCATGAATCAAAAACCTTAAAATAGATGTTCTTTGGATGTAGGAATTTATCCTAAATAAATTATCAAAGATTATCAAAAGTAAGTCCAAAGATTTGTGTGGCATTGTTTATAATAGTGAAGTAATTGGATGAAATTTAAGTGCCCAGCAATAGGGCAGTGGTTAAATAATAAACAGGAGAATATTATATGTCCATTGAAGTCATATTTAATGACATGGGACACTGTTCTTGAAAAGCAGGTAGGAAAAACAGCCTTTTTGTTGCATTTTTTTCTGGCTTTGTAAGAAAAAATATCAGTTATATTTATATTCTCTATTCATAGAAACAGAACCAAGGTTAGACTATACTCCTAAATGTTAACACCGCTCAAGGATTATCAGTAGTTAGTGATTGTTATTTACTTCTATGAACCTATTAATTTTATAATCAGAAAAATTCCAATGAAAGTTGCTTTTAAGATATATTTCCATGGGGACTTGGCATTCAGTTGGGCTTGGAATTTTGGTCTTGCAAGATGGAGATGTTCTGGAGATCTGTTGGAAAACAAAGTGAGTATACTGAACACTACTGAATGGTAACACTCAAACATGATTAAGATGGTAAATTTTATGGCACGTGTTTTTTTTAACCACAGTAAAAAATTTAAAAAAAAATTTCCAGACTTCCCTGGTCTGTGGTCCAGTGGTTAAGACTCTGTCCTTCCAATGCAGGGGACACAGGTTTGATCCCTGGTCGGGGAACTAGATCCCACATGCCATGTGGCGTGGCCAAAAAATTAAAAAAAAAAAAAATTTCCATGCCACAGAAATTGAATTTTTGAAGAACGAATGGGAAAAAAAAATTGTTTAATTCACGCCTATTTTGTCTAACTGGACAGAGGAAGTGGAAATGTTTATGTAGGACAGACTGGGGAGCTTGTCTAGGCTCTCCTTTCTGGTTTCTTTTTGCTCTTCAATTTAGCCAGATTTAGAATTTACAGCTTGTGAGGTTTGCCTATTCTACGTCTTCTCTCAGTTCCAGGCATGAACCGGTACTTCCAGCCTTTCTACCAGCCCAACGAGTGCGGCAAAGCCTTGTGCGTGAGGCCAGACGTGATGGAGCTGGATGAGCTCTATGAGTTCCCAGAGTATTCCCGAGACCCCACCATGTACCTGGCTCTGAGGAACCTCATCCTCGCCCTGTGGTACACTAACTGCAAGGTGAGTGAAGGGTGCGTTAGCCAGCAGCACATGGACACAGACTTCTGTTAAGGAGAGAAGTTGCTTTGACTGTGGACGGAACCTTTGGATCCGGGTGTCTCCACCTCAGGACTCTTGACATTTGGGTGGATATTCTCTGTGTCGGGGCTGTCCTCTGCATCGTAGGATGTTTAAGCAGCATCCCTGACCTCTACCCCCCACATGCCATAGCACCCCTTTCCCCCAGCTGTGACAACCAAAAATGTCTCCAGATATCGCCAAGTGGGGGCAAAGTCTCCCCTTCCTGAGAACCACCACTTTAGACCATATGGCATCAGAATTCTTCACTCTCTAGTTATATGGTGCAAAATTTGGTTCAAGGAGTTCCAATGACAATACCAGGAGAAAAAAGAATAAAACATTAAAGATTGGATTATAAACCCCTCGAGGGCTGGGATTCTGACTCACCTGGTTATCCTCAAGCATCTGAGACCAGTGATTTGCTTTTTGCTGGGACTGAATAAATGTTAGGGCCCTCACACAGTGCCCACCTTGAAAGGGATGAAGATAAATTAGAGGGTGGGCAGGGCGGGACCACGAGTTTTGTTTTATTTTTAAAGCAGAGGCTTTCCTGACGCTAGTGTTTTTCCAATTTATTAATTTCTTCTGCAATTATCTGAGTGACTGCTGAATGCAGAACATTTTACAAGACTGCCAAAGAAATCTTGGTTAAAGAAAGATATTCCAGTTCCACCCCGGTATTTCACTGGATTAGACTCCGGTCTGAGATGACTTGATTAAGTTTTGGCTATAAATGCAGTTTATATGAATTACACCCAGGTGAGTGTATTGGGCATGGTAGAATTATTCATTTCCTCTCCAGCAGGCTTGAGGGAAGTATTCAACAAACATTTGCTGAACTAAACAAAACTGGTCAGAATTTCCTGTAAATAAGTTGTGAAGATGCACTTTTCAGAAACAGCCTTGGGTTCATTTTTCTTCCCATTTCTTTTTAGTTAACTTTGAAATTTGACTTATACAGGAGAAGAATCTTATAAAAAGACAAATCCTCCACTTATCAGTGTGGATCTATTTTAATATGTAATAAGATAGCAAGTATTGTATCTATTTAATACTCTAGTGGGAAAACTCAAATATGGTTGCTTTAAAGGGGTCAGACTTTGAAATGATTTTTTAAATCTTTCTTTATTTTATTTTTATGGCTGCGTCAGGTCTTAGTTGTGGCATGCGGGATCTTTCTTTGCGGAGCGCGGGATCTTTCATCGTGTTTTTTTTTTTAACGTCATGAATACAAACACGTGTTTTAATATTCTGCAGCAATCCAAGCCAATGTTGTACGTGTTATTTCTTTCACATTTTGAGTATATAGTCATCTTCCTGTGTTCAGGTTCTGTTGGAGCTGGGGCTTGCGGACAAGTAGAGGAAAGGCCAGGGTGGGCCCTCTCCCCCCTCCGCCACCGCCCGCATGGCCCAAGCCTGTTCTAACTTCGAGACACTGGGCAGAGGCCACATTACTCTTGAATCTTTGAAACAGACCAAGGCCTTGCCAAAGCTGCTGGGGTGAAAAGAGAAAGGCAGTGTCTTTTTTTTTTTTACAAGTTCCTAAGTCCATTCCCCCCATGTCTTATCAGTGATGAGTGTCCAGCTTTTTCTGCTGCCAGTGCAAGCAGCATCCTGGGTTTCTGTAATGGCCTTTGTTGTGTGACTTATTGAATCAGGAATATATTTGTGGTATGGTCTGCCTCCACACTCCTGGGCCAGTCATTCGGGTCAGTCATTCTCTGCGAGGGGAAACTTAGGAGATAAAATGCAGATTGCTATGTGCTTCTTTTGTCCCTTTCTCCTTTTTTTCCTTCGCCAGGCAGACCTTCCTTTGGTCTTACTATATCTTAGTGATAAATGATGGATTCCAATTACCTGGAGAGGTTTGTTTTTTTTTTTTAATTGTAGTAAAACACACACAACATAAAATTTACCATTTTTACCCTTTTAACCATTGTAAAATGGATAATTCAGTGGCATTAAATACGTATACAGTATTGTGTAACCATCACTTCTATGTAGTTCTAGAACTTTTTCATTACCCCAAGAGGAAACTCCACACCCATTAAGCAGAGACTCCCCATTCCTCCCTTCCCCCAGCTTCTGACAACTACTTTCTGTCTCTATAAGATTTGCCTGTTCTGGGTATTTCATATAAACGGAATCGTGGCCTTCTGTAACTAGCTTCTTTGCTCAGCATAATGTTTTCAAGGTTCGTTCCTGTTGTAGCATGCATCAGCACTTCATTTCTTTTTATGACCAAATGATATTCCATGTATGGATAGACCACCTTTCCTTTATCCTTTCATCCACTGATGGACACTTGGTTGTCCTGGCAATTTGAATAGTGCTGCTGTGAATTTTTTTTGAACCTATGTTTTTAGTTCTTTGCAGTAAATACATAGGAGTGGAATTGCCGGGTCATATGGTAATGCTACGTTTCACTTTCTGAGGAACCAGGAGTTGTTTTTGGTTGGTTGGTTGGTTGGTTTTAACAGTTTGCTTTTATTTCCAAACACAGGAAGCTCTTACTCCTCAGAAATGTATTCCTCACATCATCGTCCGGGGTCTCGTGCGCATCCGATGTGTTCAGGAAGTGGAGAGGATACTTTATTTTATGACGAGGAAAGGTCTCATCAACACAGGAGTTCTCACCGTCGGCACCGACCAGCATCTTCTTCCTAAAGATTACCACAACGTAGGTGACTGTAGCTCTGGCAATACTACCACCATCGGTCATGATAAATGCTAGTACATTAATGTTCATAATACAAGTAAAACTCCCGTAAGCACTATAAAAGTTATAAGGCAAGACTTTTGTAGAATATGCATTTCTCCAAGGGAAGGGAATATCAATCACTATTCCTCTAGGCGGTAGAAAGGAGGAAGGGCTGACTCAGGACAAGTACTAATGTATTCTTTAGGGAAATAACTTGTACAGACAGGACATCAAGGAAATACAGATGAACGAACGTTGCTTGGCAGCTAGTACATTCTATTACATTGTTTTCATTGCTCTAATTGGATTTTTGTTTCTTTTCTCTTTTTTTTTTTTTTTTGGTAAAGAAATCAGTCATCATTATTGGAGCTGGTCCAGCAGGATTAGCAGCTGCTAGGCAACTGCATAACTTTGGAATTAAGGTAAGATTTGGGGGACATGGAGGCGGAAACAGATGGTTAACTGCTCCTTTGGTCCAAATGTTCTAAGACTTGGAAACTAGTTCCTGATTTTAGCAAAGAATGCTAAATACATTATATCTTTATATCTTTACAATAGATCCTAGAAAAGATACAAAATTTGAAATTGGTTTAATTGAAGAAAGGTAGAGGAAATAGAAACTCCAGCAGCTTTGGAGAGGATTTTAGACTATGATGGGCAAGACGCAAGAGACTCTAAGATGATATTAAAGCAGAAATTCTTGGGACTTCCCTGGTGGTCCAGTGGTTAAGACTCCGCGCCCCTGCTGCAGGGGGCACGGGTTCGATCCCTGGTCAGGGAACTAAGATCCTGCATGCCATGTGGTGTGGCCAAAAAATAAAATAAAAAGTAAAATTTAAAAAGCAGGAATTCTTGACATGTCGTTATTGACACAGCAGTGAAGAAAAAGCCCTTGTTTCTGCAATAGTTCGAGACAACAAATAGCAGCTTGGAAATTCACCATTTCCTGCATAAAAGTTAATGAACTATCCAGTTACATTTTCTTATGCAAATCACACTTTGAACCTAACTCTGGAAAACAAAAATCTTTGCTTTTGGAAGCAGGATTGAATTAGTTAATCCAGGGTTAAGACAGAATTATGTGACTTTTAAAGTACTGTATATTTTTGAGTTATCCTTCTTCCCCAAGGAGAAGGATATTATTTCTTTTTATCTAGTATGTTGCCTTATTCTAATTGTTCAAAATTAGCCAAAATAGAGACGATTACAAAAAAACAAAAATTGTGCAATTCAGTATCTAATTTCCATTAGATTCATTCAAATCTTCCAAATTTCTGGGACTTGCTATGTCTGACTCATTTCTCCTTTTTTAGAAACCTGTTTTGCAAGGACTTTGGTCTTCCATTAAACCAAACGTGAAAATCAATTTGGTAGAATTGAATTAGTCTTTCGCTGTATTCTCTCTGGCTGAAAGAAACAACTTCTTTTTCACAACGTTTTTCTCTGCTGGAGGAGTTTCAGCGATGAGAAAGTTTTCAATGGCTCTGCCTAAGTGGTTTTCCTCTTGGTGGAATGCAAGACCTACGTCTTGGATTCTTATATATATTGCTGACAAAACAGAAGAATCTGAGTTGAATGTATAAGAAATCTGTTTGCATTTCAAAATATTGTCTAAGTGGTATTAAGCTATGAGGTGTTTTAATTGGTCATTTATGTATCTCAGCATTAGATATTAGGGCCAAGGTTTCTTGTTCGCTTTTCACTTGGGAAACCCACAGATTATGTTACAAGGAAGGTTAGTCCTAGCCAAAGTCTAGGAGGGGTGCTGTCTTTAATGTTCAGCCTTCCTCTTATAGACTAAAATAAACTAGAAACGGATGGTCCTGAGTTCATCTGAAGTCAGAGAAAGAAGGTGGGGAGGGGAGAATCACAAGCTGTAGCCTTTCTAGTTGGAGAAAATGAGAAATATAGGTCCAAGGAAGAAGCATATTTAGGGGACCTCTGTTATTCTCCCCTTTCTCTAAGGAGACCCTGGGGAGGCCACCCCGCTCCCTCGTGGTTAGGAAGTAGACTACTCCTAACCTAAGAGATGGTTAGCTCGGGGAACCTCCTGGAGCAATTTGCAGAAGTGCTTTTAGGGATCTAGAAATGAAAGGACTGGTTTTGCCCTGAAGAGGATTCACATTTTCAGTTACTACAACCAAGAGCAGTGAAGCTCTTTGAGCCACAGGGCTGTCCACCTGAGAGCAGCTCCCACCACCACCAGCATCAGAAATTTGGAGGAGATAAAACGGTCTGGGTGTGGTGGGACCAACCTGCTTTGGCCAAGCCTGTGAGGCCATACTTAGATATAATGACATATGATTTTTTTTTTTAAATAATAGTCATAGGGAAGTTAAGGCCTGTTTACAATGCTAAAGGAATTTTGCTACAGACACAGATATTTCATAGGACAAAACCACCTCTTTAACTTAGTTTTTTTTTTTGCGGTACACGGGCCTCTCACTGCTGTGGCCTCTCCCGTTGTGGAGCACAGGCTCTGGACGCGCAGGCCCAGCAGCCATGGCTCACGGGCCTAGCTGCTCCGTGGCATGTGGGATCCTCCCGGACCGGGGCACGAACCTGCGTCCCCTGCATCGGCAGACGGACCCCCAACCACTGTGCCACCAGGGAAGCCCCTAACTTAGTTTTTAAGAGTGCCTTTTAATTTATGGAATACTATTTAATAAAAGCTTTCAATATGCATTTCACATGCTAGTTCATCCAGTCTTATCATTTTGGGATTTGAGAGGAAACAGTTTGAGGGGCTTCTCCAGCAGACCACTCACTTACTCCTTGCTAGAGCCTGCGTTGTTTGTTTTTAACATCTACTTGGGCTCCTATTCACACTGCCCTCTTTTTTTTTTAAATTTATTTTATTGAAGTAGTGTTGATTTACAGTGTGTTAATTTCTGCTGTACAGCAAAGTGATTCAGTTATACATATAGGTATGTATACATTCTTTTCCATATTCTTTTCCATATGGTTTATCACAGGATATTGAATATAGCTCCCTGTGCTCTACAGTAGGACCTTGTTGGTTATCCATTCTATATATAATAGTTTGCATCTGCTAATCCCAAACTCCCAATTCATCCCTCCCCCTTGGCAACCACAAGTCTGTTCTCTGTGTCTGTGAGTCTGTTTCTGTTTTGTAAATAAGTTCATTTATGTCATATTTTAGATTCCACATATAAGTGATATCATATGGTAGTTGTCTTTCTGACTTACTTCAGTTAGTATGATCATCCCTAGGTCCATCCATGTTGCTGCAAATGGCATTATTTCATTCTTTTTATGGCTAAGTAGTATTCCATTGTATATATATACCACATCTTCTTTATCCATTCGTCGTTGGACATTTAGGTTGTTTTCATATCTTGGCTATTGTGAATAGTGCTGCTATGAATATAGAGGTGCATGTATCTTTTTGAATTATAGTTTTGTCTGGATGTATGCCCAGGAGTGGGATTCCTGGATCATATGCACACTGCCCTCTTCTTAAAGTTGTTTCTCTAATAATATAATAATACATTAACCGGATATGAAACTCATTTAACAATGTCACTGTACATTTATACTGCATCCTATTCAGCTTCCCTGATTGTCTTTTTAGGTGACTGTCCTGGAGGCCAAAGACAGAATTGGAGGCCGAGTGTGGGATGATAAGTCTTTCACAGGCGTCACAGTGGGACGAGGAGCCCAGATTGTCAACGGCTGTATTAACAACCCAGTAGCACTAATGTGTGAACAAGTGGGTTTCTTTAAGATTTGTATTGTAGATAAAGAAAAGAAAAAATGGTATCAGTTTGCTTGTGTGCAGTATTAATGTGCTTCTAAATAATATGTAACAACCCCAAAATGATTTCTTGCCCCCTCATGCCCTCTGAAAAGTAAATAAGAACAAGTATAGTTCTTCCTTTCTGCGGAGGTGGAACTAGAGGACTTAAAATATGCCCCCCCCGCCCCAAGGTCTTTAATTGTATTTGTGCATTATTCGCAGGCCACTTGATTAGGGTTGCCAGGTTAAGCAAACAAAATTACAGAATGCCCACTTAAATTTCACTTTCAGATAAATAACAATAATTTTTTTAGTATAAGTATGTACCAAATATTACATGGGATATTTTGCATGCAATATTTGGGACATACTTATCTAAAAAAAAAAATGTATTCATTGTTTATCTGAGAATCAAATCTTTCATCAGGCAAACCTACCTAGTGTCTTTGAAGACCTATGGTAGGCCCAAGGATTTTTCTGAACTATTTATTGACAGTCAATTCAATTTCAACTTCTGTGAGCGTTCGTGTGTTTGTGTGCTCTTTCACATGAGATTCCATAGAGGAAATAGGATGTCAGAGCAGAGAGAGGTGGTGCACAGCTATAGCGTCTGAAACATTGATAAATATTGGCTGGAAAGCTGTGGAGGGCATGGCATAGAAGCTGTTGCTGGCACCCTTACATTCTCAGATTCCATGCTGGTTTTTCACTGCCTTACTTTGCTGCCATTCCCCAATCAGCATTTGTTTTTGAGAGGTCCTAGACCCTTTTCTCCATGAGAGCTCTGTCTGATTTCAGCTTAGAACCTGTACCTGTTTTTTCCAGGGAAAACTTTTCACCTTCTTATTCTTATTATTTTGAAGCTTGGCATCAGCATGCATAAATTTGGAGAAAGATGTGACTTAATTCAGGAAGGTGGAAGAATAACTGACCCCACTATTGACAAGCGCATGGATTTTCATTTTAATGCTCTCTTGGATGTGGTCTCTGAGTGGAGGAAGGATAAGACTCAGCTCCAAGATGTCCCTTTAGGAGGTATGGGGAGAATGGTGTTCTGATTGTTCCATCTGAGTCTCATTCTAACCTAAGCTTGATTAGGGGTAGCATCATTCATCCACAAGCCTGGATGGATGCAACAAGAATAGTCCTTAGGAGCGTTCCTTTTGAACTGACCGTTCCACAGAGGGGAGCAGAACTGCCTCAGGGACCTTTAGATGCGTGTGTGTGTGTGCACACACGCACACATAATTCTTTACACAATAGCCAGTGTTTAAAAAAATTATTTAAATGTTTAATTTTCAATATCCCAGAAGAGCTTACTTTTAAGGAAGCATGTGGTAAGCTCTATGTGAATAACAAGCCACCACATAATGACTCTTCTAGATAAGAGTTCCTGTGTGAAAGGATTCCTTTTCTTTTTTGGACAGTAGGTTAAGATTTTTTTCCAGTATATTTTGTTTAAGAATGCAAGACTCTATATTATGATTTAAGAACTTTAATTCAAAGTTTTTAAGCTTTGGTACTAAATGGACCATATTCACCCTTTAGAAAACCTGACTGTAACAGCTCATTTCCCTGCGGGCGCCCGCTGAGATCTTACTATATTGCTTCTTAAATTGATATTTATTTAACCTACAATTTCATGACCTGAATGTATTCACTTGTAATTCTTGGAAGCATGTCGGAGTTTCTTACAGTACGAGCATTTGAATTCAATTGGCAGGGTATTAATTTGCTTCAGCTATGTGTTTCTGTGCAAGGGGTCTCAAGTCTCCATCCTGGAATACACTCTGTCTCTGTTTGGGGTACATTTCTCAAGAGCAGGGACTGTCTGTCTCCTCTTTTTATCCTCTCTCCCCGCCTGCCCCCTGCCGCCAACCCCCCTCGCCCCCCTCCTCCCCGCCGCGACCTCAATTCTTCGCCTCTGAGACCAACCCACATTCTAATCGCCCTTAGTAAGTGTTGACTGACAAACCGTAACAGAACATTTTTAGAAACTTACTGGGGTTGACAGGGAACATTTAACCAAATGTGGTGTCCAAACCAAGTGGTGAGTTGTTGAATTTTCTGGAAATGAAGACAGCGACTAGGCGGACTTACATTATGTTGTCAGAATCTGATTAGTGTTTTTGCACATGTGTGATAGTCGCTGGGTGGGGTTTTTCTTTACGATTCTTTCAGGGCCACCAAATACAAAAGTTAATAATATTGCTTTGTCTTGGCTTTACTTAAAACAAGTTATTAAGGGAGGATCAGCAACACTTACTGTGTAAGTAGTTGTTTCATCTCATTAGTATATTTTTGGAAAAGCTTTAATAATAGTGTGCCCATCTCTCCATGAGGTTACAATTAGAGCCTGCCTAGCCCTATCTCGGCTGTCTGAGCTCTCACCTTATTAGCATTTAGCTGAAAAGACAAAAATATAAATACTAAGAAGCTAGAGTGAATTTCACAAAGCAAATATACTAAAGCTTTTAAATGTTATTTACGTAGAGATCATATTAAGGCTTCTCTCAGTCTGTTTATACTGTTCTAGCAGTCTTGGTTCTTCCCACACCTCTACAAAACCTAAAGGAAAATAGAAACTACATAGCAGGAGGCAGGAATGGGATTGCTACAAAAAGGTATTAAAAGTGGAAAAAAGCCCAGTGGTCTAGGGGCAAAAGCCTAGCACAGAGGTGCCACAGACATCCCCATACTACAGTCTAACATAAGAATGGAACATTTTAATGAGAACCTTGAGTTGTCAAAAAAAGAAAAGTTAACTGATGCTCAGTTCTGTTTCTAGTCAAGCATGTGCACAATACTTTATAGAAGCTTTGAGACTGCATTGTATCTGTTGGGTGGTTGTCACCACTGGGAAGGTAATAAAGAAGTAACCTGTGCTAAGATTCTTATACTTTGTCAGGCACAAGCTTTCCCCCACCCCCCCCAAAAAAGGAATCTAAGCCAATCATTGGAACGATGTCAGGGGGCGGTGTATATGTAGTTGAAAGTTCCAGGTGAATGGGATAGATAAGTGCTGGGGGTTGATAATCAAGGAGCGATTCCTGAGGCTGGTAGTGACCAGGTGATGCTGGTCTGTAAAGGATGGATGGGACTGGGGTGGGGAGGGCATTCCAGGGAGGGGCGTGGTAGTAGCAGACTTTGCAGGGTTGGCATTTACCAGGAAAAGATTGAGCAGCAGTGCAGCAGAGCCTGTGAGTGGACAGGCGGTGTTTGCTGTCTTTGGAAAGGCTAAAAATGTGCTAACACTGTCAGGCTGTGGTTTTTGGAATTTATTACATAGGCAATGGAGAACCAGTAATTAAAGGTGTTGAGCCAGAGGGTTGGCATGATGAAAGTCCATGATGGAATATTTGGAATGTTTGGGAGAGAAGATAGCCAGTAGTCAGTCTATGATAGGTCTCTTAGTTGAGGTGAGCTGTTATAAGAACTTGACTTTAAGGTGATGGCAATAGGACCAGAAAGGGAGTGGGAATCCTCTCTCTGTCTTTATATGTGCAAGGGTTACTTTTCCTTTATCTTGAGCAAAAGAAGAAATAGTTTCTCAACTAAGCAGAAATGAAACATGGTTGAAGACATAGAACGTGCATAGTTTTGTTCCCCATTAAGATAAGCTTTTACTTCCTGAGAGAAACCAACCTTATCAAGACAGATGCTCTTTCCCCCTGAGTTTACCTGGGAAAGGTCTTCAAAAGTTTGGGGCCTTGCAGGTTGAAGGAGGTGGAACGCAAAAGATAAGGAATTCGAGAATAATGTTAAAGTTTTTTTTCTGCTTTGCTCCATTCCCATTGCAGAAAAGATAGAGGAGATCTACAAAGCCTTTATTAACGAGTCTGGAATCCAGTTCAGTGAGCTGGAGGAGGAAGTCCTTCAGTTCCATCTCAGTAACCTGGAATATGCCTGTGGCAGCAACCTCCATCAGGTGGGCTTTGAAGACGCTTGTTTCTGTGTATGTGTGTGTTTTATATATTGAGATATTTAGCCTGGGATGGTCTGGATAAACGGGGAACAATGGGTCTACTGCTTAAAAGGTCAAACACCAGGACTTTAGAGTATATGAAACCCATAGTGGTTTTGAAAAAAAAATTTTTTAAAGCAAGAGAAACCTGTCTTCAAATCATAACCTGTGAAGACACCCAGTCCGTAAACCTGAATACAGGAGGGCTGCTGGGCTGAGTCAGGGAGGCGGCAAGAGCCAGTGTCCTTGCCTTCCCCTTGCCCTCCTTGGGGGCCCTCGAGCCATTTCTGTGCAACTGTGGGCTGAAAACACTGCTCCTAAGAAACCAGAATAGAGCATCTTTGCAATTAGGATCTGTTCTTCTTGCTAAAATAAATTTAAACTTGCCTAATTCATGTCACCAACTGTGATCGCGATACTTGGATATGCTGTACATTGAATAGCGGTTCTGTGGATGACCCCTCACTTAATAATCCTCTTTGGTGGGGCGGGCAGGGACAACAATTCATGTTTCCATTTGATGATTCTTTGCAATCGGAATCACACTTTTCCAAAATCATGCTGCATTTCAGTGTCTGTGGAATTTCCATGTTGAAGGCATCTAGGTGGCATATTTACATATGGAGTTGATTGAATGCAATTCTCCTCTCATGGAATTCTCCTTATCCAGGGTTGTTGATGTATAATACACCTTTCATTTTTATCAGGGAGTGGTACCCATGCCCAAATCATGTCTACCTTTTGTTCTAAAATAAGCTTTCCTGTGCTTTATTGAGAGATCTCCTTTCCCTGGCAGCAGTATCCACCTGGGTTTATCTATTCACGCCCCACCCCCCCCACCTTTCTGTTTTGCCCTCTGCCCTCTGGCCTGAGGTGGCCTTTCCCACCCTGGGGCTCCTGTTTTTGTCCCTCAGGTGCAGGCTCCAGGGTTTACACCCCCTCTTGTTTCCCAACCTCTCCTGATGTTTCCCAGGTGTCTGCTCGCTCCTGGGACCACAATGAATTCTTTGCCCAGTTCGCCGGTGACCACACCCTCCTCACTCCCGGATACTCTGTCATCTTGGAAAAACTGGCAGAGGGACTGGACATTCGGCTCAGATCTCCAGTGAGTATCCACAGTGGTGGGAGGCTCTGGTTTGGTGGTGTTTGGAGAATGTGAAGTTTGGGGCATGTGGATTACACAGGAGACAGGTGCCTGCTTTGATGTTCGGCCAGTGTCTGCAAATGCTTTTGATACTATGATCAGTCACATTATCCTTGGTGATGAGGCAGCTGCTGCTGCTTGGAAACAATAGTGGCTGAGATGCATTTTCATTAATAATCAAGGGGCTGAGTGAGAGTTCCCTGAAGTTGCAATACCTGTTGTTTAGTTCTCTGAATGCCAGGAAGTGATCCCCCATAGCCTTGGAAAGGTAAACTCCCATAATAAGAGAATTGGAAAGGATCCTGGATCATATGGTTCCATCCCTCATTATGTTTGTCATAACTGCTTTTCTTGAGCAGGTAAAGAGTATTGATTATTCTGGAGATGAAGTGCAAGTTACCACTACAGATGGGACAGAGTGTACAGCACAAAAGGTAAGTGCTGTGATTCCACTAGGTGCTACCAGGGGCCTGGGAGTAAGGGAGACCAGTGTTTTCCACCAAGCAGTTTGCCTTTGGCAATCTGCCCAGAGCCTTGTTCGATTTCTGGAGAGCTCTGTATCTCTACTTGTTGTGTATGGATATGCAAATCAGATTTAATTATTCAAACACTATATAGATTCATGGCAGATGGAATTCTGAATAGTGTTTCTCAGAGTGGGTTCTATGGTACATTAGTTCTGAGAGTTGACAAGAGAAGAAAACTTGGCCAAATTAGTTTGTAAAGTATTATATGCTACAGTCTAAGTTTAGGGTTAAATAAGAGCACATTAAAGGCTCTGAGAAGTCCTGCATTTTAAAAACCTGTTTTAGTTTGTGTAATTCAGTGGTTTCCAAGTTGGTGGTGTTTTTTGTTTTTGTACCATGGAAACTTTTTTTTAAATCAGATCAAGAACACTCTGCATTTTTATCTTGAAAGTGGCAGAAGTACTTTTATATCATTTGAATTTTTTGTAAACAGCTTTAGTAGGCGGACAGTGAAAGGTGCTGTAATGTAATATATGAAATCACACTGAGATTTCTGTAGTGTTGGAAAATAAAGTGTTGGGGGTGAAGGGGGATTAATAAACCCCATAGATTTATTTAAATTTAGTTATGTCTGAAGTGATTACCAAAAAGTGTAATTGATGAACCATCATAAGTTCCTAAACTAGCCGTGTTTTATGCTTTTCAGCTAGCTAAAAAAACATTTCACAGTCCTTGATATTCATACAGAAATGAAGGACTGCATGTCAAATGGGAAAGACGGGGTAGAGTGTATGAGCCCAGGGGGATGGTTCCTCATATTATTCCTGCCATTTACTAGCTGGATAGTGAGTATTGGTCATATAGACTTTGGAGTAGCAGTAGTTCTCAATCCTGGCTGCACCTTACAATCACCTGGGAGGTGCTTAAAAAGAAAGCTTACCAAGCCCCACCCTGCAGAGATTCTTGCTGAATTGTCTGGTCGTGTTTTTAAAGCTTCCCAAGTGATTCCAACATGCGACCAGAGTTAAGAACCACTGGGCAACAGTGTTCTTATCTGTGAGTCCCCAGGTGAGAATCAGGCTAATATCTAACATTCTTCCTGGTGGTAAAAAAATTTTTTTAATATCACCTTATAAAATTGGAAGTCGGCTGATGGCTCAACCTCTGGCATTTTGTGACTTTCCTTCTTTGCATCCAGGACAACATGCTAGGTGTGCTTACCCTGCTGGGTCACCCTCTGCCTGACCCTGACCAGGCATATTTGCTTTCTTTCTTTGTATTCTGGCTCTTTAGAATAATTAGAACATAGTTTCAGGCTGTGATTCAAAGCCTGCTCTGAAATGAGAAAAGCAAATATGTTTATTTTTAGTAGTCAGCACAAATCACAGAGTTTCAATTGAAAGCTTCCCCAGCTTATAAGTGAAAGATCTCCAACCCAACAGCATACACCGATAAACACTTAACAAACTGTAATTCAGTCTAGGCTGCTTCCACTGAGACCTAGCATTAGTTCCTTACCTGGGTATGTTTATATCTTTTGCCTATTTGTTTACCTGAGTTTGTGTGTTTCTGAAAGCTTTTTTTTTTTTGTCATTAAGAAAACATCTAGATCTTATTTACTTATAGTCTTATATACCCAAGAGGGTAATTGTTCCTTTTTTTCTTTTTGTTGCATGGTGGCTATTATCTATAACCACAATGAGGAGAGAGAACATGTTTTATATTTTATAAAATTTTCACGTGGCAGAAAATAGTGACAAAATCACAGGAAGAGCTCTGAACTTCCTGTGATCCTGGAGTGGGGGTTTCAATAGACTACATCTTTGATGAGGGTAGCAGTCGATATGGTCCTTGGTGTTCAGCTCCTTTCTCATCCAACTGTGTTATCCTGTACTACAGATGATGGAAAGTACACACACACACATTTCCCAGTCTCCCTTGCAGCCGAGGGTCTAAATATGAATTGGGTCCAGCCAGTCAGATGTACTCGCATGAGACTTGGGAGGTGTGGTATGGCTTTTGCTTCACTTCTGCTGCCTTTGCTGCCAGGCAAAACGTTCTAGGTGTTGGGTTCTTCCACAGCCGGAACATTAGAGGTCCCAGGACCCACTCATTTACTACCTGGGAGTCAAGAGCCAGGGCATGAGGTATCCCTTTTGCTGGTGCAGGTTGTTCGATAAGTGGCATGTTTCTGGAGCTGGTAGCCGTAGTAATGGCTCCTGATTGTGACAGTGGTAACACGGTTCTGGAGCCAGAAATTTCTTTTTCTTTTTTTTTTTTCTTATTAGTTATCTATTTTATACACATCAGTGTATACATGTCAATCCCAATCTCCCAATTCATCCCACCCCCACCACCCCCCCGCTTTCCCACCTTGGTGTCCATACATTTGTTCTCTACATCTGTGTCTCTATTTCTGCCCTGCAAACCGGTTCATCTGTACCATTTTTCTAGATTCCACATATATGCGTTAATATACGATATTTGTTTTTCTCTTTCTGACTTACTCTGTAGAACATTCTCTAGGTCCATCCACGTCTCCACAAATGATCCAATTTCGTTCCTTTTTATGGCTGAGTAATATTCCATTGTATATATGTGCCACATCTTCTTTATCCATTCATCTGTCGATGGGCATTTAGGTTGCTTCCATGAACTGGCTATTGTAAATAGTGCTGCAATGAACATTGGGGTGCATGTATCTTTTTGAATTATGGTTTTCTCAGGGCATATGCCCAGTAGTGGGATTGCTGGGTCATATGGTAGCTCTACTTTTAGTTTTTTAAGGAACCTCCATACTGTTCTCCATAGTGGCTGTATCAATTTACATTGCCACCAATGGTGCAAGAGGGTTCCCTTTTCTCCACACCCTCTCTAGCATTTGTTGTTTGTAGATTTTCTGATGATGCCCATACTAACTGGTGTGAGGTGATACCTCATTGTAGTTTCGATTTGCATTTCTCTAATAATTAATGATGATGAGCAGCTTTTCATCTGCTTCTTGGCCATCTGTATGTCTTCTTTGGAGAAATGTCTATTTAGGTCTTCTGCCCATTTTTTGATTGGGCTGTCTGTTTTTTTAACATTGAGCTGTATGAGCTGTTTATATATTTTGGAGATTAATCCTTTGTCCATTAATTCATTTGCAAATATTTTCTCCCATTTTGAGGGTTGTCTTTTCTTCTTGTTTATAGTTTCCTTTGCTGTGCAAAAGCTTTTAAGTTTCATTAGGTCCCATATGTTTATTTTTGTTTTTATTTCCATTACTCCAGGAGGTGGATCAAAAAAGATCTTGCTGTGATTTATGTCAAAGAGTGTTCTTCCTACGTTTTCCTCTGAGAGTTTTATAGTGTCTGGTCTTACATTTAGGTCTTTAATCCATTTTGAGTTTATTTTTGTTTATCGTGTTAGGGAGTGTTCTAATTTCATTCTTTTACATGTAGCTGTCCAGTTTTCCCAGCACCACTTATTGAAGAGGCTGTCTTTTCTCCACTGTATATCCTTGCCTCCTTTGTCATAGATTAGTTGACCATAGGTGCGTGGGTTTATCTCTGGGCTTTCTATCCTGTTCCATTCCATTCTGTATTTCTGTTTTTGTGCCAGTACCATATGGTCTTGATTACTGTAGCTTTATAGTATAGTGTGAAGTCAAGGAGTCTGACTCCTCCAGCTGTGTTTTTTTCCCTCAAGACTGCTTTGGCTATTCGGAGTCTTTTGTGTCTCCTACAAATTTTAAGATTTTTTGTTCTAGCTCTGTAATAAATGCCACTGGTAATTTGATAGGGCTTGCGTTGAAGCTGTAGATTGCTTTGGGTAGTATAGTCATTTTCACAATATTGATTCTTCCAATCCAAGAACATGGTATATCTCTCCATCTGTTTGTGTCATCTTTGATTTCTTTCATCAGTGGTATAGTTTTCTGAGTATAGGTCTTTTACCACCTTATGTAGGTTTATTCCTAGCTATTTTATTCTTGTTGTTGCAATGGTAAATGGGAGTATTTCCTTAATTTCTCTTTCAGATTTTTCATCATTAGTGTATAGGAATGCAAGAGATTTCTGTGCATTAATTTTGTATCCTGCTACTCTACCAAATTCATTGATTAGCTCTAGTAGTTTTCTGGGAGCATCTTTAGGATTCTCTATGTACAGGATTATGTCATCTGCAGACAGTGACAGTTTTACTTCTTCTTGTCCAATTTGTATTCTTTTACTTCTTTTTCTTCTCTGATTGCCGTGGATAGGACTTCCAAAACTATGTTGAATAATAGTGATGAGAGTGGATATCCTTGTCTTGTTCCTGATCTTAGAGGAAATGCTTTCAGTTTTTCACCATTGAGAATGATGTTTGCTGTGGGTTTGTCATATATGGCCTTTATTATGTTGAGGTAGGTTCCCTCTATGCCCACTTTCTGGAGCGTTTTTATCATAAATGGGTGTTGAATTTTGTCAGAAGCTTTTTCTGCATCTATGGAGATGATCATATGGTATTTATTCTTCAGTTTGTTAATATCGTATATCACATTGATTGATTTGCGCATACTGAAGAATCCTTGCATCCTTGGGATAAATCCCACTTGATCATGGTGTATGATCCTTTAAATGTGTTGTTGGATTCTGTTTGCTAGTATTTTGTTGAGGATTTTTCAGTCTATATTCATCGGTGATATTGGTCTGTAATTTTCTCTTTTGGTAGTATCTTTGTCTGGTTTTGGTATCAGGGTGATGGTGGCCTCATAGAATGAGTTTGGAAGTGTTCCTTCCTCTGCAATCTTTTGGAAAGAGTTTGAGAAGGATGGGTGTTAGCTCTTCTCAAAATGTTTGATAGAATTCACCTTTGAAGCCATCTGGCCCTGGACTTTTGTTTGTTTGAAGGTTTTTAATCATAGTTTCAGTTTCAGTGCTTGTGATTGGTCTGTTCATATTTTCTGTTTCTTTCTGGTGCAGTCTTGGAAGGTTATACCTTCCTAAGAATTTGTCCATTTCTTCCGGGTTACCCATTTTATTGGCATAGAGTTGCTTGTAGTAGTCTCTTATGATGCTTTGTATTTCTGTGGTGTCTGTTGTAATGTCTCCTTTTCCATTTCTAATTTTATTGATTTGAGTCCTCTCCCTCTTTTTCTTGATGAGTCTGGCTAAAGGTTTATCAATTTTGCTTATCTTCTCAAAGAACTAGCTTTTAGTTTTATTGATCTTTGCTATTGTTTTCTTCGTTTCTATTTCATTTATCTCTATCTGATCTTTATGATTTCTTTCCTTCTACTAACTTTGGGTTTTGTTTGTTCTTCTTTAGTTCCTTTAGGTGTAAGGTTAGGTTGTTTATTTGAGATGTTTCTTGTTTCTTGAGGTAGGATTGTATAGCTATAAACTTCCCTCTTAGAACTGCTTTTGCTGCATCCCATAGGTTTTGGATCATCGTGTTTTCGTTGTCATTTGTCTCTAGGTATTTTTTGATTTCCTCTTTGATTTCTTCAGTGATCTCTTGGTTATTTAGTAACATATTGTTTAACCTCCATGTGTTGTGTTTTTTACATTTTTCTCCCTCTAATTGACTTCTAATCTCATGGCGTTGTGGTTGGAAAAGTTGCTTGATATGATTTCAATTTTCTTAAATTTACCGAGGCTTGATTTGTGACCCAGGATATGATCTATCCTGGAGAATGTTCCATGTGCACTTGAGAAGAAAGTGTAATCTGCTGTTTTGGGGTGGAATGTCCTATAAATATCAATTAAATCTATCTGGTCTATTGTGTCATTTAAAACTTGTGTTTCCTTGGCTTCCCTGGTGGCGCAGCGGTTGAGAGTCCGCCTGCCAATGCAGGGGACATGGGTTCGTGCCCCAGTCTGGGAAGATCCCACATGCCATGGAGCGGCTGGGTCCGTGAGCCATGGCCGCTGAGCCTGCACGTCCGGAGCCTGTGGGAGAGGCCACACCAGTGAGAGGCCCGCGTACCACAAAAATAAATAAATAACATAAAATAAAATAAAACTTGTGTTTCCTTATTAATTTTCTGTCCTGATGATCTGTCCATTGGTGTAAGTGAGGTGTTAAAGTCCCCCATTATTACTGTATTACTGTCAATTTCCTGTTTTATAGCTGTTAGCAGTTGCCTTATGTATTGAGGTGCTCCTATGGTGGGTGCATAAATATTTACAGGTGTTATATCTTCTTCTTGGATAGTTCCCTTGATCATTATGTAGTGTCCTTCTTTGTCTCTTGTAATAGCCTTTATTTTAAAGTCTATTTTGTCTGATATGAGAATTGCTACTCCAGCTTTCTTTTGATTTCCATTTGCATGGAATTCTTTTTCCATCCTCTCACTTTCAGTCTGTATGTGTCCCTAGGTCTGAAGTGGGTCTCTTGTAGACAGCATATATATAGGTCTTGTTTTTGTATCCATGCAGCAAGCCTGTGTCTTTTGGTTGGAGCATTTAATCCACTCACATTTAAGGTAATTATCGATATGTATGTTCCTATTACCATTTTCTTAATTGTTTTGGGTTTGTTTTTGTAGGTCCTTTCCTTCTCTTGTGTTTCCCACTTAGAGAAGTTCCTTTAGCATTTGTTGTAGGGCTGGTTTGGTGGTGCTGAATTCTCTTAGCTTTTGCTTGTCTGTAAAGCTTTTGATTTCTCCGTCAAATCTGAATGAGATCCTTGCCAGGCGGAGTAATCTTGGTTGTAGGTTCTTCCTTTTCATCACTTTAAATATATCATGCCACTCCCTTCTGGCTTGTAGTTTCTGCTGAGAAATCAGCTGTTAACCTTATGGGAGTTCCCTTGTATGTTGTCATTTTTCCCTTGTTGCTTTCAGTAATTTTTCTGTGTCTTTAATTTTTGTCAGTTTGATTACTATGTGTCTCGGCATGTTTCTCCTTGGGTTTATCCTGCCTGGGACTCTCTGTGCTTCCTGGACTTGGGTGGCTATTTCCTTTCCCATGTTAGGGAAATTTTTGACTATAATCTCTGCAAATATTTTCTTGGGTCCTTTCTCTCTCTCTTCTCCTTCTGGCACCCCTATAATGTGAATGTTGTTGCATTTAATGTTGTCCCAGAGGTCTGTTAGGCTGTCTTCATTTCTTTTCATTCTTTTTCTATATTCTGTTCCATGGCTGTTTATTCCACCATTCTGTCTTCCAGGACACTTCTCTGTTCTTCTGCCTCAGTTATGCTGCTATTGATTCCTTCTAGTGTATTTTTCATTTCAATTATTGTATTGTTCATCTCTGTTTGTTCTTTAATTCTTCTAGGTCTTTGTTAAACATTTCTTGCATCTTCTCGATCTTTGCCTCCATTCTTTTTCTGAGGTCCTGGATCATCTTCACTATCATTATTCTGAATTCTTTTTCTGGAAGGTTGCCTATCTCCATTTCACTTAGTTGTTTTTCTGGGGTTTTATCTTTTTCCTTCATCTGGTACATAGCCCTCTGCCTTTTCATCTTGTCTATCTGTCTGTGAATGTGTTTTTTGTTCCACAGTCTGTAGAATTATAGTTCTTGCTTCTGCTGTCTGCCCTATGGTGGATGAGGCTATCTACGAGGCTTGTCCAAGCTTCCTGATGGGAGGGACTGGTGATGGGTAGAGCTGGGTGTTGCTCTGGTGAGCAGAGCTCAGTAAAACTTTAATCCTCTTGTCTGCTGATGGGTGGGGCTGGGTTCCCTCCCTGTTGGTTGTTTGGCTTGAGGCAACCCAGCACTGGAGCCTACCCGGCTCTTTGGTGGGGCTAATGGTGGACTCTGGGAGGACTCAAACGCCAAGGAGTACTTCCCAGAACTTCCACTGCCAGTGTCCTTGTCCTCACAGTGAGCCACAGCCACCCCCCGCCTCTGCAGGAGACCCTCCAACACTAGCAGGTAGGTCTGGTTCAGTCTTCTATGGGGTCACTGCTCCTTTCCCTGGGTCCCGATGCGCACACTACTTTGTGTGCCCTCCAAGAGTGGAGTCTCTGTTTCCCCCAGTCCTGTTGGAGTCCTGCAGTCAAATCCCGCTAGCCCTCAAAGTCTGATTCTCTAGAAATTCCTCCTCGCATCGCTGGACCCCCAGGTTGGGAAGCCTGACGTGGGGCTCAGAACCTTCACTCCAGTGGGTGGACTTCTGTGGTATAAGTGCTCTCCAGTCTGTGAGCCACCCACCCAGCAGTTATGGGATTTGATTTTCTTGTGATTGCACCCCTCCTACCGTCTCACTGCAGCTCCTCCTCTGTCTTTGGACGTGGGGTGTCTTTTTTGGTGAGTTCCAGTGTCTTCCTGTCGATGACTGTTCAGCATATAGTTCACCAGAGATTTCTTGATTGTATGGAGAGACAGCAGCTCTCTTTGATGGTCTGGTTTTGTGAGTTGTTCTTGGAGGCTCTAAATGGTTCTGTAAACTAGTTGAAAACCTGCAATAAATTGTTTCTTCCTTTAAAAAAAAAAAGGTATGTGGCTTTACATGATTATAATAATCCCTAATGTTTGTGATGTGCTTTACCACTTATGAAGCATACTGATGTGTATTGTAAGAGTTTTAGTGTTAAGCATATCCCCAATCCTTTAAGGTTAGTAGGGCAGGTATTACCTTGGCCACGCATTAGAAAGTGTCAGGAATGATACACAAAATCTGGTTCTCCTGACTCTGTATTTAGGGCTATTTCCTCTTACAGCATTGCTTTTCAGGATTGAGATCTGCTGACTCTTCTTACCCAGGGTTATTAATGCATCAAAACCTTAATGCAGATTCCTCCATATGAATGTTGCTTCTGCTCAGCCAGTCCACTCTTGTGCAGTGAACAGCCTGCACAACTGTACATGGCCGTTATTCTTCTTACCAGTGTAACAACATAGGATGTTGATAATCTCATGACTGGCAATAAAAGGCAGGGGGGGCAGTTCTTGAGGCATTAAGATTTTCCTGGAAATGAACCCACTGAGTATTAGATTCAGTTGCTGTTTGTATGTTAACTGTTCATTATTTCCCACAGGTGTTAGTCACTGTGCCCCTGGCCTTACTGCAGAAAGGTTCCCTTCAGTTTAATCCACCGTTGTCAGACAAGAAGATGAAGGCTATCAACAGCTTAGGTGCAGGCATCATTGAAAAGGTAACTGAATTACTTAAGCCTCAGAACTAGAGAGATGAGTATCAGATGACAGGGGTTCCTTAACTTCTGATATTGGGAAGCAGCAGGTAATTTTTGAATCCAAGTCAAATTCGAAGATTTCCTTTTCCTTTGAGTAATTGTCCATGAAGAATATGAAAGGATATTAACAAAACAAAAAGAGGAGAGCTGGCTAAGGTCTGCAAGTTTTGATTTTAGGAGAATGACTCTTGTTATTCAGAATTTGAACTGGGTGTATAAATAAGCAATTCTTTTTTTTTTTTTCTGCTTTCCATGTCTACCCTGCACTAATTAGCCCCAGTGACGAGAGTGTTTTATACTTCCTTTGCCTTGAAAAGCTCCTTTAGCAGAATCTCTCAGCGCTACAGTAGATAACAGCAGACCTATGATTAGTAAGAATTTATCTCATGGACGTAAGGTTCAAGAGCAGGTCTCAGGGATGCTCTGCATCTTCAGATTAGCCTAGAGGTTGTCAGTGGTTCCCACCATTATCTGTGGGAGTACAGGACTGAATGGCATAAAAAGCCAGATGGTCACAAAGAGAACAAAGGAGGTAGGAGAATGGAAAGGGAATATTTAGAAATGTTTGAGTTTTTTGAACATCTTTTTTTTTTTTTTTAATTGAAGTATGTAAGAGCTATAGGTGGCTTCTTAGAGATTGCTGTACTTTTGATTTCAAGAAGCTGTTAACCACCTTTCTCTTGCTCGCTTTCCAGATTGCCTTGCAATTTCCCTATAGATTTTGGGACAGTAAAGTTCAAGGGGCTGACTTTTTTGGTCACGTTCCTCCTAGTGCCAGCAAGCGAGGGCTTTTTGCCGTGTTCTATGACATGGATCCCCAGGTAAAATCATTGGTGGAATGTGGTATGAATTCCCTTATTACAGTTTAGAATTTGGTTTGGTAACTACTCGTGTGTCCAGCCCAGGAACTAATGGACATTGTGGACACTCCAGATGTCTGTTTATATTATGGGGGGACACTTGGATGGGACATTTTCCTGTAGGAAAAGTACCCCAGTATCTGCCATATTTTCCTAAAGTACTAATATTGCTCCCTGGGAAGTGAATTTGTTGCCGTGGAAATGTGTTATTTCAGGCTGATGGAAGGATTCCTTTTAGGGAGAATTGGTGTCAGCACAGTAACGAGTGGTACTTGAAATGTACTCCCCAAGAGTCCGCCAGGGAGCCCTGGTTAGGAGTGGGATATGCCTGGCGCAGGTGAGGGCTGGTCTGGGAGTCGGTAGATGTGATTGGTGGGGCAAAGAAGACGAGGAGAGGACATACCTGGGTCTTTGCAAGTGACAGTTGTGGTGATGTCCTGCCAAAGAATCACAGTTGTTTTTCCTCCTGCCTCTTTGTTCCAAGACACTTTATCTTCAAAGGTTCCACGTGGGAGCCAAGGGCAAAATGTCCTTACTGTTTGAGAAGGTTTTTTCCCATTATTTGACCAGCAGACTTCCTTTCTCAATGTCTTTCTACTTATTCTAAAACAAGTTCTTAGAAGGGAAAAGCCAAGAGAACCCAGAATTTGATATTTACATGACTTCCGGAGTTTTTCCAGCAGGGAACAATAAAATGCGTAAATGAATAATGAGTCTGTGTGGCCTGGGTGATGGAAAGGAGGCTACAGGACTAGGAAATGATGACATTTGATGTGAGAATGAGGTCCTTCTCTGTTTGGAACTGTGCGTCTAGAGACTTTGGTGCCCGAAGTCCAAAGTGTAAAGTGCTTTTCCCGTCACGTGTCCAGAAGCAGCACAGCGTGTTGATGTCGGTGATCGCGGGGGAGGCGGTGGCGGCCGTCAAGAGCCTGGAGGACAAGCAGGTGCTGCAGCAGTGCATGGCCGCCCTGCGCGAGCTCTTCAAGGAGCAGGTCAGACACCCCTCTTTGAAAAGAGAAAGACTAGCCGCATAGCACAGGGAGATCAGCTCCGTGCTTTGTGACCACCTAGAGGGGTGGGATGGGGAGGTGGAGGGAGGGAGACGCAAGAGGGCGGGGATATGGGGATATACGTAGGCGTACAGCTGATTCACTTTGTTATACAGCAGAAACTAATGCAACATTGTAAAGCGATTATGCTCCAATAAAGATGTTAAAAAAAAAGAGAGAGAGAAAGACACTCTTGCTGCTAACTTCACTCTTTGGAGTGGTTTGAACCCAAAGCTAATCCATCAGTACCAGAAATGAAGGGGCTTGAGGCAGTGGACCACATTCTTCTTATTTCTTTCAGTATCCAGCTTGCCACTTAAGTACCTGGATTAGTTTGCTCAGGCCGCCATAACAAAATGCCACAAACTGGGTAGTTCAAGCAACAGGAATTTATTTTCTCACAATTCTGGAGGCTAGAAGTCCAAGATCAAGGTGTCGCCAGATCAAGGGGTTGGTTTCTCCTGAGGCCTCGCTCCTTGGCTCACAGATGGCTGCCTTCCCCGTGTCCTCACATGGGCGCGGCTCTGTCTCTTGTCTGTGCTCTAATCCTCTCTTCTTAGAAGGACACCTGTCACACTGGATTAAGGTCCACCCTAATGATCCCATTTTGACTTAATTACCTCGTCAAAGGCCGCATCTCAAGTACAGTCACGTTCTGAGGTACTGGGGGTTAGGGTTTCATCATCTGAATTTTGGGGGGACACAGTGCAGCCCATAATAGTACCCCATTCCTCCTTTTACATGATTGCCTTCCTCCCTTTTGTCTCACATCATGCACACCCCCATTCTTTCCTAAGGAGATAAAAGGCTCAGCATTTTCCACAGATTCTGTATTGACCCAAACCCTAGCAAGCTTTGACGACAGTTTTCCAATCAAAGGGACATTGTCCAGAATTTTCTGTACCCCGCAGCGAGTCTCTTCTCTCCCTTTTCTCCAAGAAGCTCACGGTACTTTCTATTTGCCAGTTCACTAAATCTCACAATCTCTGGAGAGTATAAATGGCGTGACATGTAACTTTTTCAAATAAAGGAGGAGAAGTACAAAGAAATGAAAATGCCTCAAATATTACATACATTCAAGAGAGGGGGGCCCTCGGGGTATTGCTTATTTTACATGATGTGATTCTATCTCACAGTAGTTCTTATTAGCTTGGGGCTTTTGTTCAAAAATTTGTTTTCAAATCAGTTATTTGGAACTTAGCACAGGCTCCGTAGAAATCTATTTCATGGTGGCTCTTGGCAGAGGTCAGCCTAGAAAATTATTTGAAACGTAGAGTGAAACCTAACCTGTGTAGCTGCTTTGTGGAGAAGCCTGTTGAGAATTCCAGTTAGAGGTCCTAAGACCCTGCCCGTCCCTTTCCTCCCCTGGTCCAGCGCGTTTCAGGCGATGGGAAGGGGAATGCCTGGACTCTTAGCTGTTGGTGATGGCCCCTGGTAGGTGGGAGAAAGCATCTCTGGCAGAAGGATAAAGTGTTAAAGCGAGGAGATGTGTGTGTGCTGGGGAAGGTCAGAGAGATGGGGCAGCGAAAGAGGAAAATGCACAGAGACGGTGCCTGGGCAGAGCAGCAAGGGGGCTGGAGGGTCATGCTGAGAACTGCTGTCTCAGAATGCTACAGGGATTAACTTACTTTCTAGATGGAGGAAGAACTGTAATTTTATACATTGGGTTGCATCAAGTCTAAGTCCCTTCTTGATCCCGTTTTCCAATTCCTTCTACTTGACACAGGAAGTCCCAGATCCCACGAAGTATTTTGTCACCCGGTGGAGCACAGACCCCTGGATCCAGATGGCATACAGCTTCGTGAAGACAGGGGGCAGTGGTGAGGCCTACGACATCCTTGCTGAGGAAATACAAGGAACCATCTTTTTTGCTGGCGAGGTGTGTACGGGGACTCCGACCCCGATTGCTTTCATTTTGATCACCTGCTTTTAATTAAAGTGATCGATGTCCAGAGTTTAAAAGCAACATCAAATGCTGTCAAAAGTCTTACGGCAAGAAGCCCCAGGTACCTTGACAGCACCCTCCTCAAACTCCCCGAGCAGCCATTTTTAACTCTTTCTCCTGTTTCTTCTGGAATTTACTTCATGCTTTAAGTTTTTTTGTTTTTTGGGGGGTTTTTTTGCGGTACGCAGGCCTCTCACTGTTGTGGCCTCTCCCGTTGCAGAGCACAGGCTCCAGACGCAGGCTCAGCGGCCATGGCTCAGGGGCCCAGCCGCTCTGCGGCATGTGGGATCCTCCCAGACCGGGGCACGAACCTGTGTCCCCTGCATCATCAGGCAGACTCTCAACCACTGCGCCACCAGGGAAGCCCTGCTTTAAGATTTTTATACTGTTGTCTTCTGATTTAAGAAGTTAGACATATCTCCCGACTATCTTAGACATATCTTCCTATCAGGTTAAAGGTTTAGCCCACCCTGGTTTTTTCACACTTTTCACTAAATTGGTGTCAGTGCTTATATGGTGTGGCTGCTTACTGCTGAGCCAGGAAGGAAGGCGTTCACTGATTCCTTTCTTACACAGCTGTTTTCTCTTCGGTCATAATGGCCTCTTTTTTCACTAGCTTAATTCTTTTTATACCACTCCTTAAGCCTCCCCACTCCTTTTTTTTTTTTTTGCCCACGTTGTATGCATGACTCTTAGTTCCCAGACCAGGGATGGAACCTGTGTCCCCTGCAGTGGAAGCACAGAGTCTTAACCACTGGACCGCCAGGAAATTCCAAAGCCTCCCCCTTCTTGAGTCATCTCTAATTCACAGTTGAATCCCTCTGGCCGGCCTGTAGGTTCTGTTTCTCAAAGCCCCTTTTCCTGGCATCTTCCCTCTGCTCCAGGCTGCACTGATTGATCCCAGGGACCCCTGCAGAGCTGTCCTCCCAGCACTCCTCCTTACCACTTTCCAGGCTTGGGGTTCTTATTTCCTAGATCCCTCTCTTTTTTCTTTTTTTTAATATTTATTTTTAAAATTGTGGCAAACAACACATAACAAAATTTACCACCT
Organism: Delphinapterus leucas; assembly: GCF_059928025.1. Lineage (NCBI taxonomy): Eukaryota > Metazoa > Chordata > Mammalia > Artiodactyla > Monodontidae > Delphinapterus > Delphinapterus leucas. The sequence continues at coordinate 14,067,044 of NC_143138.1, forward strand.
TAACTGTCTTCAAGTGTCCAGTTAAGTGGCGTTAAATACACCCACACTGTTGTACAACCATTGCTACCATCCATCTCCAGGACATTTTTATACTGCAGAACCAAAACTGTGTACAACTCCCCCTCCCCCAGCTCCCAGCAAACACCATTCAACTTACTGTCTGTCTCTGAATTTGTTCTAGGTCCCTCATCATGTAAGTGGAATCATAGAGTATTTGTCCTTTTGTGACTGGCTAATTTCGCTTAGCACAATGCCCTCAAGTTTCATCCATGTTGTGGCATGTGTCAGAATATCCTTCTTTTTTTAAGACTGAATAATATTCCATTATATGCACCTATCACATTTAGTTTATCTGTTCATCTGTCATGGACACCTGAGTTGCTTCTGTCTTTTTTGGCTATTGTGAATAATGCTGCTGTGAACCTGGGTGTACAAATATTTCTTCGAGAACCTGCTTTCAGTTATTTTGGGTGTATACCCAGAAGTGGAATTGCTGGATCATATATTAGTTCTGTTTTTTAGTTTTTTGAGGAACCACCACACTCTTTTCCACAGCAACTGCACCACTTTACCTTCCCACCAACAGCACGCAAGGGTTCCAGTTTCTCCACATCCTCGTCAACACTTAACTATTTTCTATTTTTTTTATGATGGCCGTCCTAATGGGTGTGAGGTCAGCCTTTCTTCTTTCTTGATTTACTTCTGTTGAGAAGTGTTTTGCGGTTCTAATTCCTAATCCTTTCTGTGCCTTTTTTTTGCATTCCTTATAATCTTGGAGCTCATGTCCTTCATCCTCTAGATTTTTTTTACTCTGCTCATTTCGTTCCTACAATTTTTCTCTTATTTCTAGATCTTCTATTTCATATATTGGAACTGTTGAATTGATTATCTACTTTGCTGTTACTCTTTGCTGTTTTTTATATTCTAACCCTTGAGTCGATTTTTTAAACTTTGGCTCCGTTACTTTATGAGCACTTTTCTTGTTCTAAGATTATTCCTTTTTGGTAGCATTTTCTTCTTGCTTCGTAACTTGTTCCTTACATGGCTCCTGAATTCCTATTTTGTTTACTTTAGCCTTTGCCTCCCATATGTCCGAATATCCAGTCCTTGACTGTTCAGATTTGAGTGAGGCACTTTTTAAAAAGCCAACTGAAGGTTCCAGCAAGCTTGTCAACTGGAGGTTGGGGGCCCAAACATCAGGATCTATCTATAGCTCTTTTCTCTTAGTTTCTCGTTTGCATGATAGAGGCTCACCTCCTGGCATTCTGGGAACTCGAAGCCTCACTCTTAGTTATACTTAATTGCATTTTGTTTGGCACCTCACCCTGCCCTGTACCTCAGAACTCCTGGGGGTTGCAGTAGGGGGAGTGGGGAACCTGATGAGGGACCAAATTGCTCTTCAAATTCTATTTTTTATTCATTTTGGCCATGTTGCATCTTCGTTGCTGCGCATGGGCTTTCTCTAGTTGCATCTAGCGGGGGGCTACTCTTCATTGCAGTGCGTGGGCTTCTCATTGCCATGGCTTCTCTTGTTGTGGAGTACAGGCTTGAGAGCACAGGCTCAGTAGTTGTAGGCTCAGTAGTTGTGTTTCTTAGTTGCTCAGCAGCACGTGGGATCTTCCCGGATCAGGGATGGCACCTGTGTTGCCTGCATTGGCAGGAGGATTCTTAACCACCAGGGAAGTCCCACTCTTCATAGTCTTTTAAACCAGTCCTCAGTTTTTCACCCTTGCCAAGCCTCTGCCTCCATGATGGCACCAATGGCTGAGATTTATAAAGGATTTTTCAGGGTGAATTGGTTTCCCTTTGCTATTTCACACACACACACACACACACACACACACACATCCACCCAGTTTAGCAGAATAAAGTGAATTCTCAGCACTCTTTGATCTGCCTTCATACTTTGTATATTATAGTTTGGGATTATACAGGTCTTCCTGGTTCATCTAAAATAGTGTTTTTAATTTTTCGCTTCAGGGTTTTTGAATTTTTACAAAAGAATGTAATTTTAAAAACAGCTGTCTTTGATTCCTCCTTGGCCTGTGAAGAGCCAACTTTGTAGGAACAGAGCATAATGGTTGCATTCCAGGCAACAGCTGTGTACTGCTTCCAAGAGATGGCCCTATTAGACTAATGTGCCAAAGGGTCATGAACACGGTTTGGAAGTTTCTGACTTTCCTTTGCTGCTTTGATACAGTTGTTACCTCATCTTCTTATAAAAGCCATTTCTTTGAAGTTTCTGTCACTCTGTGACTCTCCCCCCCCCCCCCCCCCGCGTTTAACTGTATTCCTACTGACCTCCTGGTCATTCCCCCATTTATTAACGTCTTTGTCACCTGGATGTTTTCCATTCATCAGTTTAGGTGACATGGAACCTAAATTAGTTCACGTGGAACTTCCTCTGTTTCTTATCCTCCCTTTTCTGTGACCTACTCAACTCCCATTTCAGCTACTCTTCCCCATAACCACATCCCAGACCTTGTCTTTAATATCTAACGGTCATGAATTCAAGTTTCCTGTCCTCCTGGTTTGCTTATTCTGTTCCCACTATAACCTCCTTGAAAGTGAGGTTCTCCTGTTGACAGTCCTCACCTTTTGTCTTTTCCCTTCCTGTTGAACTGATCTATCCTTGGAGTAACCCAACTCTTTCTGTTATACCCATCTAGCAAAACTCCAGCCGTGGATGAACTGTGATTCACTTTTTGTGCTTGTTTTACTTATCACTGATTTTAACAACTAAGATTGTCTGATGGGAGGGGACTGTGTCTTATTATCCTTAACTCCAGCACCTGGCACACATAGAAAATATCTTACTGAATGTCACACAGTATTTCACGGGAGCACTGACTATATTGTAGAATAAATTTGGTGAAACATGGTGCTATGGATGGGTGAGTAGAGTGTTCATGTGAGCACACAGGAGCGACAACAGTATTTTAGGAGGATCAGAGAAAGTGTAAGTTTGTATTTACCTTTTGATTTTCATCTAAATTCTTTATACATGATCTCAAATTATACAATTATTTTTTTTTTACAGGCAACGAACAGGCATTTTCCACAAACTGTTACAGGGGCATATTTGAGTGGTGTTCGAGAAGCAAGTAAGATTGCGGCATTTTAAACAGAATTTATCTGGACCCAGCTTTCTTCTCCCAAATGGGAGAGTCTGAAAAACATGTTAAACCTCACTTTGATAAAATCAAACAAAAATCCTCTCTGGGTAGCAAAACTGAAATGTTCTAAGGTGGCATGGTAACGTAAACCCATTTTACCACTCTGAAAGCACTAGCCCCAAGAATCCTTCTGTAAGCACTTATATTTAATGGCATTTTCCATAGGTCTGACTAGCACTAAATCTTCCGGATCTCAGAATAAGGCAGAATATAACCTTAAATTAAGACCTTGGATATGATCCTTCCATGGTTGGAGATTCCCTTTAAATCTGACATTTTTTTGGCTGACCAATTTTCACACATTGAGAAACCAAGTCAATCAAGCAGGATTAAAAAAAAAAAAAAGCCATGTACTTTTCCTCTATGACAATTTATCAGTATCTTTGCCAATGAGCCTTAAGATTTTTATATAGCTCCAATATTGAGCTTTTACCTAAAATTTAGATAGAAATCTTTCCGTTTTGAATACAGCACAAACTCTTCAGTCAAAGGTAAATGAAACTTCTATTTTATATTGTACATATTTCTTCCCATTGGGTGTTCAAAAGAAATTTAAATTCAGGTATCTTTTATAAAAAAAATTTTAGATTTGTGCACTCATTGGCAAAACAGCAAAATTTTCAATTCCTTCAACAGTACATGTTATTGTATCACTGAGAATTGGGAAGAGATAGTGTGGTCTTCACACTTTAGACATAGAATATGGCTATTTTTCTTAGTCATGTTTGGGTGGATGGCACACTTTAAACAGCCTCAGTTTTGGCAACCACTAGCAGAAGGATCTTGTCAGCATAATTAAGCCTCTCCCCACTGCCTCTTTTTAAAATAACTGATTACATCTCTAGGAATATTTTTTATAGAATTACGTTTTCAGTATTCCATAGGCAGGTCCACTGGAAAACTGCAGAAAAATGTGTAATATCCTGGTATATATTACACATTTTATAAGCCATATCTTAAAAGCCTGAGTACATGGTAAATATTTACTTTTTCCTTCTTTCACTCATGACAAGAAAAAATAAACATTGATTTCAGGGTCTTCAGGATGCCCATCTTGCCAGGAAACTTCAGTTTACAGGTTAGAAATATGGGTAATTTATGTGCTTTTGTTTTAAAAAGTCTTTGAATAATTCTTTCAATATATTGGTCAGCTTAAAAAAGGACTCAAAATGACTTTAAAACCACTTTTCAAAATATTAGGTATTTCTAAAATTTGAAGTCAGCTTATAAGTAGAAATCGTATTTTATAGAAAGAACATACGGTGAACTTTAGACAGAGCTGAGACACACCTCCCTCCCCAGCAAAGTATTATACAACTGAAAGAAAGCAAATAGCAGTATATTGGTTTCAAGGTTAACACAGGAAAATGTTGATATTTAGGTTATCTGATGAGACTCATTGGTACTGATTGGGAAGTATTCTGTTTTCAAGTGTTTTATGTGTTAAAATGTTAAAAGAATAGCATGTGTCGAGTGATAAATGCAAAATATTTTAAGGTGAAATGGTTCACAGTACATTATTACTTTAGTTTCTGGGCACTTAAACTTGTATAGTGCTATAAGCAAACAAGGGGAAAACCCACCTAAATAAAGTATGGTAAATTTTTTAAAAAACCCATTTCCTGTCTCAAGTGACATCAACTAACATTTTGTTCTTTAAAGAACCACGGTACCTTTTTTTCCTTGAGTTATTTGAGTATGTTTTTCACTGCTGTCTGAAGATTTTGTAATTGAGTAGCAGTGAATATACACAATGTTTTAACTGCAGACTGTGAACCGCTGATTGTGTAAAACTGCTTAATAAAACTTGTTTTTCAAATACACTGTGCACTGTAGTGGTGAATGCACACTCTTAAGCAGAGACATCTTCACCACAAACTTTCACAGACACCAAATCAATCCCCTCAACCTCTAAACCCTCTTTAGACTTTTTAGGTCATAGGCATTACTGCATATCCCTTTCAAGTAAATGGTCACGCATAATTGTTAACTTTGATCAACTTAGTTTCATGAGAGCACTTCAAGTTTTCCCTAGTGACTTCTTTGTAATGTATTTAATTCAAAGTAAAATCAGTTACCACTGACGAGCACTCCAAATTATATAGGCTATGGGGCTAAATCCATTTAAAAATCTCTATTATGAAATACATGTTAAAACATCAAATGCAAAGAGAGAGAGGTGGTGATTTATTATTTTTATTGACAAGGTTTATAGGAACAAATTAAATATTTAAAACCAAATGCCAATTATTAAGTCTCATTTAGTTTATTCCATTAATTTGTATTAAGTATACCTTTCTCTAATGTCTTAATAACTTTATCAAGGAACAAGTCAAACCTGTGAAAACACCTGTTAACAGTCAACATATCATTTTTATATATTTCTGTTCTATGATGCAAAGACATTTTAAACACTCAGTGGTTTATCAAAGGCCTAATTCTTGTATAAGCAGCATGTTTTATTTTAAAATTAAGAGATAATTTAATAAACCGATTAAGACAGTTAAGTTAAAAGACAAAATTAGTCTCATTCAGGAGTGGTCCATACGTTGATCACCTAGAATCCTAATTGGCCAAAATTTAAAGCCTAACACCCCTGATTCCACAAATACATTAAGTTTCTTTAATGTTAAAAATAAGTCTGTTACCACTTTTGAGAAATACTTTGTCAGATACCCACTACTGTCTACACATTATCTTAATCTGGAATTACAACTGGTACTTTCACCATAATTATAAAGGTGGCCAGGTTTCCTGTAAATATCAGCATTTTATATGGGCAAAAGCAGTTAATAAAAATCAGTTCATTTATTATAAGCAAAATGTGCTTCTACTTAATCCAACTCTCCCAAATTTTTGAAATTTTGATGTGTTGATTTTGGTCTATCCTCACTATAAAATGTATCTACAGACACTGTTGCAGGGTTAACACTAAAACTATAAATTGATGACCCTTCCAAGGCAAAGCAGAGAACTATATGTTCCTTCAGTATTTTCTTCACTGAATTCTGACTTTCACTGCTCCGTCATACCATCTGGCTGAACACTGATGTTTCATAGTTTATAATAACTGTAAAGATACGTACTTATATGAGTTTAAAAATTGATCTGCACAAAAGAAATAAAAAAACTTTATATACAACAAATTCGTTTTTAAAAATACAAAAATAACATCTGTCACTCTTGTCATGCTGACAATTTGACATATATACACATGCAGGAGAAAAGTTCTGATTCAGTCATCTGGACGGCTGAAGCTTGTGTATTTTTAATATGATGAACACACACTGAGCTTTCACACTGACAGATGTGTATTCAAAATATTTCATATGCTAAATACTGCAATAGTCTCTGCATGTATAAATGCCAGTTATGGTCGTTTCTGTTCTACGATTAAAAGTATGTCTTAAGCTAATATTGCGCGCACACTAAAAACTACAACAGTTCAAGAATCTATAGTCTTATATAAAGAAATCCAAAATGTACAAAATACAACTATAAAAGCAAGGGACAATTACTGCCATGCAAAAATTTAAACTAAAAACTGCATAGAAATGCAATTTAAAACGGCAAACGCAAATTCACCTAACACTCAAGATAAAAAGGTCAGAAGGAAGTTCTACCAACACAATGCTTGCAAAGATTTAGAAAAGGAAATACATTCTCTTTGCTGGTATAATGGTATAAATCAGATCTTTAAATCCATGGGTACAGGTCATCTGTTTCTGTCCTCCTAAGAAATTAGCTGTAATGAAAGAGAAACGTTATTTCCTCATACCCAACATACAATAGTTGGAACACATAAAACCTCATTTAATTTTTTTTTTGTGGTACGCGGGCCTCTCACCGCTGTGGCCTCTTCCGCTGCGGAGCACAGGCCCCGGACGTGCAGGCCCAGCAGCCATGGCTCATGGGCCCAGCCGCTCCGCGGCACATGGGATCCTCCCGGACCGGGGCTGGGGCACGAACCCGTATCCCCTGCATCAGCAGGCGGACTCTCAACCACTGAGCCACCAGGGAAGCCCTCATTTTATTTTTTAACTTCTATTTTACTACTGTGACCTTGGGAAATCAGCTGGGATAAATATAAGACTACAGCTACTGTTGATCTTCTCCTGCCTTTAACTGGTGGACAGAAAGGAACATGTGCTTAAGTGGTTGTATGAACTCTGAGATGCCCAGCTACCCATGTACACTGAACCCACATCTTCATCTGAGGCCAGGTTTTGTCACTAATGTTCAAACTTTATTTTTAAGCTCTAAAATGGGAATGAAAATAACTATCTTTCCCATTTTGAGGAAATCTGAGCATCACATGTGATATTTAGTGACATAAATATTTTGAAAAATACGCAGTATTTGATACATGTAATTTCTTTTGTCTTATAAGTCCAAAAGGATCCAAGTTCAAAAAGTTGGATATAGTTACCTCTTTAACAGTTGTTTTTATGAACTCTTTTCTTTCAGTTAAGTCATAAGCAGGATAATTTTCATATACCTGTAGTGAAAAGGAAAAACAATGTTAAAAGTAGATTTAAAAATCCAATAATATTCTCTATCTTTGGATAATGAAGAAATGTGTGCCATCGACAAGAGCTACATGTACGTTTGAATAGTACGTTCTAACCACCAGTGGCTCACCATGTAGCATTCTACAACAAATGAGTAGTTTTAATAATACTGTATATAGAGCAGTTAACTAGCATGAAAACATTCTCAGTGTTTTATAAAAGTGGGAGTTTCAGTTGAACTAACAATAAACATGGATGAGGAAAACTTCTAGATAGACCTTAGGTTAAATGGATTCTTTATATTGGTAGGTTATCTATCAGATATTTTAGGTATCCTCTTATTTCTTCTGTTACATCATCTAACACTACTTATGATTCCTGAACTTCAACTCTAATGAATTTCAGCCTCCAGAGCATTGCTCAATCCCCTCCCCAAAGTTGTATCACTGAGATCCAGTTGTATCATTGAGTCCTCCACTCCTAAATTTTTACTCTCTAAATTTTCCAACTTGATACCTGCTGCTTGGCTTCACAATGACTTCTGGTCCTGAACTGCCATATACACCAAGCTGGCTTCACTCCTATTGTCTAATTCAAGGTCAGCAAATGTTTTCTGTAGAGGGCTAGACAGTAAATGATTTCAGCTATCCAGTGACAGTTTCCGTCACAACTACTCAATTATGTCGTTGTAGCATAAAAGCTACCATAGACAACACTTAAAGGGATGGGTGTATGTCTGTGTTACAAAGGCCCACAGGCTGTAGTTTGCCAACCTCTGCAAATATAGTCAATCATTTACATTACTCTAATTGTTTGCCCTTTGTTCTTTCTCTGTAAAACTCCAACCCTTAATTGGTCTAACTACCAACTTTTATATGGTTAAATTCTGTGCGAAAATGTAACAAATTTGAAAAGGATGGTTCCATTTTATCAACTATACTTGAATAAAGTTAAAAAAAAATGGTCCCACTTGGTATTCAATGTCAAAGCCTCCCTAGAAATCCCAAGGATTTCTAATCAGGTCCCCCTTACATTCTCATCAGTGGCAATTTCATCCCCTTATTCAAGTGTCCCACACTCCTGCTCTCAGCCAAGAAGCCATTATTATGAATTCCTTCAACTTCCTGACGTGCCTGTTCTCCTCCAGTTCATTTGTGTCTGGATTCATCAACAGTCCTGTTTCCTCTACCTCTGCAGGGACCCAACACTCAATGCTCCTGTACCTTCATCTTCTTTCCCAGAATTGTCCCTTAGCCTAACGCATGCTTCCACTCCCCTCTGACCTTAAAAAGTATTTTATCAACTTGTATCTTCCCCCAATTTAATTACTAAATCAGAAGCTTTCACTTTCCTCACTATTAATTCTGAGTCCAAGGGACAACCCTGGCATTTACCACCCTTCAAAATTGCTATTATGTGAACAACTGTCTCTTAATTGCTGAGTCCAAAAAAACCCTTACGTTCTTCTCACCTGACCTCTCCATGTTATTAACAATCCCCTTAAAATTACACAAATGTATTCACAAAACTCATTCAAATGAACAGAACTAGTCTCCCTTCAATTTTCCTTCCAGTCTGCCCTTGTCCCTCTCCCCTAAAGGAAACCAGTTATCAATTTGCTGTGTATTCCAGACCTTTAAAAATGAGTTTATATACAAACATATAAATATATCAATGGCAATATAGTTTTTCTGTATTTACACAAATAGGGAAATACCTCTGTTTTAAAAATCTGACAATACCTGGAAGGTTTTCCATATTCTTTTGAACTGCTACACAGTTCATATTCCAAAAATATGGATGTACAGTTTAAACATTTTCCTACTGATGACCATTTAGGTTGTTTCTGACTTTTCAGTATTACAGACACGCTTAACATTACTGAAACCATTTTCTGCAGGTGTGACTATGTCTTTAGGATACAGACCTAGAAAAGGAACTGCTGGGTTAAAGGGTATTTGCCATTTACATTTTAATATACTACCTAATTATTCTCCAAAGTTATTACAACTTAAAGGATGAGAGTACGTTTCCCTATTCCATTGCCAACCTTGAAAACTGTTAACCTTTATAAAGATTTTGTTAAAGCTAATAAGCAAAAGTATTTCCTTTTGATTTCTATCTTCCTCATTAGTAGGGAAGGTTAATGTTTTCACGTTTACAGGTCATTTATGTTTCTTTTCTGTGACCTGACTTTCCACAGCCATTGTCCAATGTCCCATGTAAGTTAATTACCTTTTCTTAGGCCGGGAACTACCCCTCCCTGCCCCTTCTTGAAACTCTCCTCGCTTGGCTTTTACAGCACTATTCTCTCTGGCCTTCCTTCTACTACTGACTCTACGATTTCTTACATTTTGTAGGAATTACTTCCCAACTCTTTGATGATAATGGTCTCCAGGACTCTGTCCTTTGCCTTTCTCATCCTTTACCTTCTTCTCTAGGCCACCTTATCTTCTGGTTTTAACTCCCAGCAATATCCTAGTCTAGGTTTCTCTCCTACCTTGGAGAATTACAATGTTCACCATTTCTCCCACTTGGATGTTTCAAATACTCCATCTTAAAATGTCTAGAACAAAACTCATCTTTTCCTCAAGAGGTAGCCTTTTGTTCTACTCCCTATTATGATTAATGCACCCAAGCGCTTACACCCACACGGAGCAACCTGTGATCAGGCTCTCTTGATTTCAGACTTGGATTATGGCAGCCCTGTAACTCTGATTATGATGTAAAGGTTTCTCTTGACTCTTGTCTCATTCTTCACCAGTCCGTTCTTCTTGATGTGTCTAGGATGACACTTAAAAAATAAAAATCTTTTTTTTTTTTTTTTTTTTTAAGAGTCATCCTAGACTGCTCCTGCCAAATACCTTTCAATAACCTACCCTGCCTCCCAATTCCTCATTAGCTTCAGGGAGAAAAATCAAACTCTGTAACAACACATATAAAATCTGCAGAATTCTTTAGTATTCTCTCCTAACTTCTGTGAAGAATTCCTTCCAACTCTAGTCTTCAGCCAAATTAAACTAATGACTATTCCTTGCAAATTAAACTAATGATTATTCCTCGCAGTCATTATGTGTCATGTTTTATGTGAATGTGTTGATGTTCCTCAACTGTATGAAAGCTGAAGCTCTAAGACCTCTTCCAAGATGCCTTTTCAGACTCCCCCAACCCCCATTCCCAAGCAGGTACCCTCTGTTCTGTGGTGGTGTGGCACCCTCTGTACTCTTCTAACACAGCTTTCACACACTGTACTAAGTGACTAAAACAGCTGCCTCTTTCTACCCACTAGATTACACAAGACCCCGAAGCCAAATAATGGCTTCTCCTGCTCCACCTCTAACATCTATCCCAGTGCCTGATATGTAGCAGAGGCTCAGCGAATGCTGAATAAGAAAAACAGTATGTCTTAAAAAGGTAAAGAATATTCCACCTTTGGTACATTTCAAATTTTAATTTCATTTTACCATAAGAAACTAGATTTTAAAACCTTCCAATTTTGGTCTACAGTATGGAATCGCTACAGAATCATATTCAAGACTAGATCATTTCATTTCCTGAGAAGCATCAGAAGAACTTAAGAGAAGTTTGAGCTAAGAACCTAATCTATAACATCTCATTTATCATAGTAATATTGAAAATAAGGTGGTCCACAAGATCCTGCTTATTTAAACTAACATAATCTAGGGGTGCATCAATAAAAATAGTTGCTATATCAGGAAAAGAACATCTACGGAGTTTGAAATGTATTACCTTAACTTTACTCACTGTATACATTCAAATGTTATTTACGAAATGACTCCAATAGGGCAGGTTGTGACTATTTTACTGAAAGTGGTATCCCAGCACCTGTAAGAATACCTGGCATGTGGTAGTTCAATAAATATTTGTTCAATGAATGAATGCACATAAGAATCTAGCTTCCAAGTGAGGGATGGGTGAAAGAATTTTTCAAACAGAAGCAAAATGATCTCAGCATTTGTCCAATTACCTCTTTGCAAATCTGTTTCATTGTGACTTCCTCCAAGTTAGCACTGGCCAATAATTTCTTTACTGTTTCCTTTAACTCTTCATCTGTAGGAGGCTTCTTCAATTTTTTAATTAAAGGTTCATCATCTGAACTATCCTCAGATTCACTTTCTACAAGTAAGACATTTTATGACATGAAAATAAATTTTTCTTATATAGCAAAGTAAATTAATATTCAAGACACATTAGGAAGAACTCTGTAAGTATTCATCAAATCCTTGAAAAGGTATTAGATTAAAAAATTAAAAACTATAAAAAACTGGTATACTATTTTCCCCCCTCAAATGTTCCTCAGAGTTTACCTATTTTCCACACATGCTTAAAAACTGTATTATAAAAAAACAAAACAAAAAAACCTGTATTATAGCATATAATGTGTATCTTTAGGCTGCTGAAAATGTGTCATTTCTAACATACCTTTTTTGGAACTATTTTGATTCTTCTTGGTGGTACTGCTATCTGCCTTCTTAACATTAGCACTTTTTACAGACTTTTTACTTTTAGAAGTGGCTTTCTGTTTGGGTTTTTCTCTTTTGGATGTCTTTTTTGGTGGCTGTTGGAAAGAAAAACAAAGTACATACGCTGATGAGAGATTACCTGCGATCCCTCTACTGCTCCACACCCCTCAACAATATTAGAGAAAATTAATGTGTTCAATATCACCAATAAAAAATTATTACTATTAATTTTTGAGGTGACTAATACACTCAATGAACTTAATTTTATCCCAACACGAGACTAGTCAGGTGAGGTCAAGAATCAAACATTAAAATTATTAGGTGCTCACATTTATTACACACTATAGATAGAAAACTGTCTACCCCTCCCTTAACTAAGGTCTACCCCATCAGACCTTAATCTTGAAAAAAACTCTAAAATATAGGTACTATTAATATTCTGTTATTTATTGTCAGTCTCTCCCAACTAAAAGGTAAGTTCCATGAGGACAAGGATTTTTTTGTTTTCACTGACATACCCCTAACTCCTAAAACAGTGCATGGTGCAAAGGAGCTGCTCAAAAACTATTTATAAATGTATGAGGAAACGAAGGCTCAGAGAGGTTTTGTCCAGTCACATAATAAAATAAAGAAGTGAGATTCAAATAGATCTGACTCCGGAACTTGTTTTCTTAAACACTAACTCACAGATAATAAAATAAAAGCAAAGTATACACATACGGTTAGATTAAAATGACAAAATTATAGTTCACTGTAACTTTGTCTTAAGCAGAGTCTATGAAATTAGGAAACGTTAATTCATTAACGTTCCTGAAGGTAAAAGTACCTGTATATAAGGCAAGTACCTCAAGATAATTTAAAATCTCATCTTTACACACCAAAAACACCGCAAATCACTTTTGACAGAATGTTTCTCCAAATGTTTTATACTCTGAATTTCAGATTATCATCAAAATTCAACCTTTTTTTTTTAAGGACAGAGACATTATGTTGAACGTAAAGAAAAATTAAAGTACATAGACCAACCTGTTCTAAACTTAGGTGGGCTCAAGCTATTTCTAAGTGAAGTTCATTGGATTTTAGTGCTTGTCTTTCCTTTTGCTACACTGCCATCCACTGTACATATTTACTTAAGTATAGTATCACCCTACACTACCTCAATAATACACTGTTGGCCGGAAACTAGCTAACCTATCTAGTTTAACTGCGACTAAAAAAATGGATTTAAGCAGTGTCAAAGGGCCAACATGCTTCTAAAAATAGTCTATAAGCTTCACCTATGGATTTTTGCTATTTAGAGGCCATTTATACTTTTTTCCTAATTCTCAGAGGTGTTCCAGACATGGGGGTTGCTGGAAAGGCATCAATGGTTCATCAATTTTCTATGACTAACCTGAACTAAGTTTTAAGTTTACTAAGCATCCACTTAATTCCTAAGAACCACACGAGGCTCTGAAAGGAAATACTAAAAATTCGTAAGTTCTGTTGATGCACTTAATACACAGAATAATGACTATTATATATCACTCATCAGTCAAAGGTTAATAAAATCTGGACCTGCGGGTCATTCAAATATTTTATAATAAACTTAAGTTATTACAGAAAGCGTGGGGGGGATGAGGAAGGGAGAGCAACAATGTTATAAGCATTACCACTTGATCCCCATTCAAATCAGACAGTTAGAATCAGATGATTAAAATACTTTCAGAGCCTTTAAAGGCCAGGGTATAAGGTAAAATTTTAGAAAGAACACACACTATGGTGCCATTTTAAAACCTGCATTTGGGAGTAGTAATAGTTTGATAAAGCATAAAACTGTGCAGTGATAAATAAAGGATAATCAAGCCATCTCCATAAAATGTTACTATTGGGGCTTCCCTGGTGGCGCAGTGGTTGCGTCTGCCTGCCAATGCAGGGGACACGGGTTCGAGCCCTGGTCTGGGAAGATCCCACATGCCGCGGAGCAACTGGGCCCGTGAGCCACAACTACTGAGCCTGCGCATCTGGAGCCTGTGCTCCACAACAAGAGAGGCCGCGACAGTGAGAGGCCCGTGCACCGCGATGAAGAGTGGTCCCCGCTCGCCGCAACTAGAGAAAGCCCTCGCACAGAAACAAAGACCCAACACAGCCAAATAAATAAATAAATAAACAAAATAAAATTTAAAAAAATGTTACAATTGGACAAACAAAAAAAATTAAAGCTAAGCTTCTTTCTATATTTAAATCTTCTAAAAGGGAGAGTGTTCTACAGTTTTTTAAATGGACAACTAGCCTATTATCATCTATTAACAAAAAGGTTGCAAACATACTGTCAAAAGTACTATAGAAGATACAACCTAATAGATAAGAGTGTAGGCTGTGGAGGCAAGCTGCCTAGTTTCAAATTCTAGACCCAGTACATCTTTGGGCCCTAGTTCCCTTGTTTATAAAATGAGGGAAATCGTAGTACTCAGTCTTAGGGGGAGTAACTACATTAATACACAAAAGTACTTTTAATGGTGCTGGGCACAGAGGAAACAATAAATATTAGCTATTACTACTATTATGAGTGCTTCCTTTTGTAAAGGAATTCTTTCATCATACAAATGTAATTTCCTCCAATAACTTGAAGTTTTCTTTAAAAGGCAAACACATAGAATAGATACATAGAATAGCAGTAAGACTGCCTCAGTGACACCTGTGTTAACTAACCATGATACATCATGCTTATTTCATTACATTCTGGTAGAACTGGACCCACAAATAACCGAATCTCTGTAATAACAAATTATGTTATTTACACTGGAATTCGCTTATCTTTAGTAACCAGTTACAAATTACTCTGTGACAAACTTAAGGTAGGAATTCAGTAAAGTATCTTTTTCATACTGGTAAGTGTTGGCATGGGGAAACAGTGAAAACTGGGTAGTAAAATAAACTGTAGAAACGCATACTTATGGGTTTCATCTTGAGCAGGGAGGCAATCAGATAAATAACTCACATCATGTGCTTTAGCCCTGCAGCTGCTAAGAATCATTTGAGCTGCCCTGAAGATGAGATATTATGTATAGGAAAAAAAGGTAACTTTGGGAAACAGGGCATCTCAAAAGACAGACCTTGATATTGGAACCCAACGTACAATTTTTGGCAGTTAAGGCAAACATGGCAATCTGGTATTTCCGAGGTAATGAAAAGGGGCCCTGGGAGAACTGAGAAGTAAAGTTAAAAAACATGCCTACTTAAATTTTACATGACCTTTCAAGTCTTCATTACTTTCATTCCCCCTCCTGTACTTAGGAAAACCTCACTCATGAGTCTAAACCCAACTTAGCAATCACCTCCTCCAAATCTTTTATAATACCACCAATTTGATTAATCTGTAATCCCACAGTACTTGACCTACAATTCATTTGCCCCTTCTTTCTGGAAGGCACTGTGAAGCAGTGAATTAGAACACAGGTTTTTAGAGCCAAACTTCCTTGGTTCAAATCCTGACTCCACCAGTGACTAATTTTGCATTCTCAGGCAAGTCACTTACCCTTCTGTATCTGATTCCGCATCTGTAAAAATGGAGGTAATAATACCAGACTTTGCTAAATTTAACACTCCCCCCTCCCACACCTTATCTCAGATACTGGGGTACATTTTGCAATCTACATTAAAATGATGCCTTACAGGCATTGCAGATTTGACAAACTATGGCCATGTTTGTAAAATTTTGTGAGGATCAAATGAGTGAATACATAAAAGGCACCAAAGAAATATTTAACGTATTTATGTTTTTTAAACTGTAGGTAGTTGCATGTCTCTTCTCCCACTACACTACAAGTTTCTTAAGGGCGTTATCTGACAATCTCCACAAGAAGAGACACCTATCTAACTTAGCTCTATCTGTCCCTAACAACCACAAGAGTGTTCGCCATAAAGTAGCCATGTAAATATTTCTTGCCATGTTCACCTCTGTATATCGTTTGCAGGATCTGGTTTACCTGTACTCTGAACCCAGGACCTGGTTAAAAATGTAATTAAAAGGAAAAAGAAAAAAGGCATTTGTATAGCACTATTTTCACATACACGATCTATGACCTAAAAAACAAAACAAAGCAAAAAAAAAAAAAATCCAAAGACAGTTGATCTCATTAAAAGGAAAATTTATCTGGGTAGTTAAGTGAGCCAATGTCTTACAGCTAGTAAGAAGCAAGACCTTGATTAAATTCAGTGTGCCTCCTGCTGCATTAGTTGCTTATAGAAATGACTAATGTACCTATGTATTTCTTTAAGCCAGAGGTGAAACTACTGAACTAAACCAATGCAGTAAGTCAATGATATCATAATCTATTTATCATACTGTTAAATTTAACTTTTTCTGTTACATACAAATGTTACTGATAATAACAATGAATAAAAAATGTTGGCAGAAAATACAGAAGGGCAACAAAGGACAACCAAACTCAGTATCAGGGCTGTCTCTGGCCCTCACCTCCTAACTTTGTATGGGCTCAAGATCATTTCTCTAAAAAAAAATTTTTTTTTTTTGAAGCCAAGATGGGCCTTCGGTGTAATCCAATTTTACATAGTTTTCTCCAAATCTTTCTTTTGTTATGCCAACCTCTCCTGTTTATCCTTTAAGGCTCAGATCAAATTGCTACTTCCTATGATGTTTCCCTGTCTGGATCTTTGCTCCCTACCTGCCCCTAGAAAGAGGCAAATACTCCATCTTGAGCAAACCACTTTCTTAGCTCTTAAGTTATACTTTACTGTACTTTCTCCCTCCTAATCTTTGACCTCTCCCCTCCTACCAACTAGATTGAACGGCTTAACACAGAGACTCTTATTTGTCTCTTGATCTCCACTGCAGAGCTTAGAACTGGCACACAGCAATTGCTATGTAATTATTTGGAAAACTGGGATGGGAAAAGATCCTTGAAGACTAGATAACTTTAACGATCTATTCCAACCCTGAGGTTCTATTTCATTAGAATCACTCTGCTTGCTAAGACAAACATTTTTTCTATCAATAGCAGTTAGCCAAACTTCTTGATTTTTAGTATCAGTCTTCTGGCACAACTTACCTAAATAGGTTGTACATTTGAGAGAGAGAGAGAAAAAATCAAGTGTGCGGCCTGGGGACCCATGTATTTTTTAAAAGCACCACAGTAAAATGAGAGAGAAATATATGGTCTAGATCTGTCACCAAGCCTTTTCTATGAAGTGCCAGACAGTAAATATTTTGGCTTTTGCTGGTTCATATGGTCATTGTTGTACATTCACCTTTTTTTTTTACAAATATTTAAAAAATGGAAAAACCATTCTTAGCTTCTCGGCTGTACCAAAAAAACGGATCTGGCATACAGGCCATAGTCTGCCAACTCCTAGTCTAGATCATGAACTACTGGAGACATATAGGGAAAAGGCAGAGCCAGATAAAGAGATCAATAGGATCCTTTATGTCAATAGCTTTTAGTTTTAAATTTTTTCCAGCAGAAGTGGATATATGCCCATATTAACTTTCCTAAAGCTACTGCTTAAAATCAGATTTGGACATAAAGCTGAAGACAAAAAGTATGACCTAAAGCTCTGGAAAGTTGGTTATTTATTATATCCTCAAAGTACAAAAATGAGGATATATCACCTTCTCTCATGGAGTCAAGACTAAATAAGCAAGATGTGAAAGTACATGGCACACAGCAGATCTCAATAGTATCCTCCTTGTTACATACCAATAAATGCTTATGGAATGAGTGGTACTTCTCCCCAGATAGACTGTCAGTTCCTGGAAGACAGAGGCCATGTCTCTTTTCCCCACTTAGCAAAATGCTCAGGTAGAATAAGACAACCATTCTGAAGGAAGGAGAATGATCAATCTACCCCCAAAGGTTATATTACACAGCCATGCCCAACCACGTGGGTTCTCTATAGTCTGGCTTCAAGGTACGTTGCTCTAGCTTCATCTCTAACTGCTTTACTTCTGGACAAACTACCTAACCACAAACGTGTCTGTCACAGTACTTTCCTACTCCCCATCTTTGTTCACGTGTCCAACTTTCCTTTCTATCCCCAAGGTCAATTTCAATTGGTATTTCTTCCATCTCTCCCCAAAGCTGTCACTCATCAACAGAGAGATTCTCTTTCTTTTGAAATCCTATATTAAGCGTCAATCAAATGGTATTTGGGTAGGAAAATATTTTCTGTAACCCCAACAGCACTTAGCACACTCTCAATTTATTGAACTGAGCAATCAAAAAGTGATTACATTAAAAACCAAGTACTGGCCCCCTATTTTAAGGCTTTTTAAAAATATTCTGAATATTTCAGTAATTAAACACAGTACGTGGCATTATAAAGCAAAAACCTTGGAAGTACTTATGATACTTAACACCTTTGTTATTTAATCAAATAGGAGGCAAGACTGTGAGTCTTTTAGCAAAATGTATGGGAAAAAATTAGGTGAAAAAAAAAAAGAAAAAGCTAGTTTCCAAATTCTCATAGGATTTATTTCTAAGATTCTGGCTTGCCATTTCTGAATATGCTGTGAGTGGTTCAATCAGGACCATCCAGT
The DNA here is from genome assembly GCF_059928025.1 of Delphinapterus leucas. Taxonomy (NCBI): domain Eukaryota; kingdom Metazoa; phylum Chordata; class Mammalia; order Artiodactyla; family Monodontidae; genus Delphinapterus; species Delphinapterus leucas. Next base: position 14,085,753 of record NC_143138.1, read on the forward strand.
ACTGTAGGTATTTTTTACATGCTAAAGGGAAACAGATAAAACTGAGAGCTGCCATTAATTTCAGGTAGTACAATGTACCGTCATCTAAACTTTTTACAATGTACTGTAGTAATATAAATTTTTAAAAATTTGAAGGAGATTTTCCATGTGTCTGATAACCGTGAAGGTATAGAATCAGAGGAATGACACGAGCACTTTTTGAAGGAAGGCAAAAAAAAATTCTTGGGAGAAGGCTTACCTATCTTTTATAGGCAGCAGGGCTATTGAAGGAGGGTCTCCAAAAAAGACGCCTGTCACAGAGCCAGAATCCTGTCCTCACAGCAGAAAGGTTGTACTGGGTGAACAGATGAACAAAATAAGTATTAGCTTAAAATACACTATTCTTTTAACAACTTGGCTGAGAAAACTCGAGAGTGCCAAGAGTAAAGAATGTGCAAACCTTGCTATATTCCACAAAAGATTATGAAAGCAAGTTTAACCCTAAACAGATTTTATTATGGTAATTATTCAATTTTGCCTTCCAACAAAAGGTTTCAATAGTTTATATAATTCTGTAATTCCTTTGATCAGATTGAGATGGGGGAATTCTTATTTTTTAGAACATATTTAAGGACTAACAAAGCTTTCACGTTCACCCTCCCACCACTACCAAATAATTTCTCAAATGGCCCAAATGTTTATCAAAACTATAACTGAAAATTTCTCTCACTTGGTAAACATTGTAGGATGGCTCACTCAGCATCACACTTTTTATCTGCCTTCCTCCTATAGACGCAGGAAAGCTAACACTTGGGTCTTACTAGCCTCCTCTACAACTAGAGGTGGCTGGGTAAAAAGTTCTGGCCAATGAGATGTACCTGGACATCTCTGGTAAAAGGTATCCCTGCCAGTGGGGGAAAAAGCCAAAACATCACTAGAAGAAATCCCTTTACTCTTTTTTTATCTGGAACAGGGATACAATGCCTAAAGGTAAAACAATCATCCTGAGATCATGAGGTTTAATGCCACATGTAAAGATGGTGGCTCAGGAAGAGACAGTCCCCAAATTCTTAGTACCTTTCTTGAGCTGCTCTACTAGCCCAGAATTGCCTCTCTGCGGACTTCTTGTCCTGAAAGAAAAAGGGAACTCCTGTTTTGGACATTATCAGTAGGGCTTTTAAGTATTCAGAGCTTATGATATTCCTGATGTATCTGGGAACATTCAGATAAATTCAACACTCACAAAGTAAATATCTATAGTTTGTTTTATACTTTCCTAGAGATAAAGAGTATTTATAAAAACACTAGGAAACAAAAACTGAAGAAGCATTAAGCTAGCTTTTAAGGGTCTAAAATATAATTAGAATTGTTTTCTCTAATGTGGAGAGCACTGCTTCTCCGTTCTTTTTTCTGTACTCTCAATAATTTCTCTGTACCTAAGGTAATACCTGTTGTGAACGGCATGCCTGAGTATCATTTAATCTCACTGGTTCATTTCAGGAATCCTCCCCTAAAGATCTACTCCAATGTGTAAATCAGTTGATTTTCATAATAAGTTTACAGAAAATAATTAAACCTCTATTCTCTCATTCTAAAGAAATCTGATCTATCAGTTTCTTCCTGGTTCCAAATTGCTCTCCTTCTACTGCCCTAAGTAAGCAAATGTCCAAGAGCCAAGGTGATAAAGAAGTTTAGACCAGCTCTTTTATAAAGGAATTATTACCCAGGTCACACTCAGAAAGAGCACCTCCTTATGTGAATTAATTCTAAAGAAAAAGAGAATTAAAATTCACTGGGAACCGCTCGCTGCATATCATAGAAACAGAGGTATAGGTACAGAGAACCTCAAACAAAATGTCTTAGCAATTGCTGGCTAACATGCTAAATGTGACATATTTCATATAAAAGACTTAAAAAAAAAAACAAAACCCCTGTCAATTGTTTTAACTGCAGTTTTCAGTGATTTCAAACATACATTTTAAAATAATATTTACTTATAAATTAAGTATCCTACTCTTTCACACAGCTAAATATGGAAAGTAGCAGGTGAATAATATTCAGCCTCATATAACTGGCTAATGAACAACTATAACTTGAACTGGATTTCTGCTTAAAACTTCTGACTTCAGCAATATGATACAGATTATTTGGTCCAAAGCTCTCAATTTACAGAGGAAACAAGAAACAAGTTCAGTTATTTACTCCAAGAATCTAAAATAGAACAAGCAGCTGATCTTAACAGGGAGAACTCTTATCTATGAAGGAAAAATTCATTTCAGGAAATAAAAATAAATAATATTAACCCAGTAATTTTCCATGAAAAAAAATCTGCAAAAAACATTACATCTATAGGGCTTCCCTGGTGGCGCAGTGGTTGAGAGCCCACCTGCCGATGCAGGGGACGCGGGTTCGTGCCCCGGTCCGGGAAGATCCCACATGCTGCAGAGCAGCTGGGCCCGTGAGCCATGGCCGCTGAGCCTGCGTCTGGAGCCTGTGCTCCGCAACGGGAGAGGCCACAACAGTGAGAAGCCCGCATACCACACACACACACACAAAAATTACATCTATAAGCAATCCTCAACTTTTCCAATCAACCTGCAATTCCTCTGTATAGCCTCTTAGAAAAGAGGTCCTTTCATAGTATTGACCAAAAATACCTCAGTTTATGAAGTCCCTAACAAGGATGCCACTTAACAGACTCCTCAAAAAAAAGAATAAGGGAAAACAAAGTTACTATAGAAATACTATCCTTCCTGCCAACACTTACCTTTCAAAGGCAATCAGAGCCTTTCACAGCAATGGAATCAGCAATAAAGTTTTTGAGGAGGATGGCCCTAAATTTGAAGGAGTCTTTAAAGAAATGAAGAATACCTATGCTTGCTAGAGGGTGATTTATCAGGAAAAAAAAAGATTTCTCAGTCCAGATTTTCCTGGCATTATATTTTATGAAGTCTGTCAATACCAGTCCAAGTAGAAAAACCAAAGCAGAAAACAGAGCATTATGATATAGCTTTTAGATTGTGTGGCTTTACATACTTAATGTCTGAAAGGCATTTTTGTGTTTTTTTTTTTTCTCCATGGATTTTCATCATTTGACCTGGGTTTCTAGCAAATGATCCTCATTTAAGGCAATGAAGAAAGAAAGGCTTTGATCTGTAGTGGGACAGTTCCATTTGTGATCATTATCCAGGAACCAATATGGTTATAAATCAGGAGTCATCTACATTCACAGATGTCAACTAACTCTATTCAGAACAAAGGGACAATAATCTGGAAAGCAAATGAGAAAACGAGTGTAAAATATCCTCACTTTTTAACCTGCACCTTAGTAATGACAAGAAGACTGGATTTATAAATCTTGCATATGGTAAAATGTCATCTTAATACTAATAGTAATAGCAGCAGCTAATACTTATATAGTACTTGTGCCAAGTACTACTCTTAAGTGCTTTAAATAAAGGCACTTAATACAACCCTTGGAGGCTGGTACTATCATTATCCCCATTTTAAAGGTGGGAAACTGAGGTACAGAATTTACAAGTAACTTGCCCAAAGTCAAACAGTGACAATCAGAGTACAGCTGGGATTCGAACCCAGTTTCCAAAGGCCATGCTCCTAATCATCTTGCTTCTACAAAAAAAATTAGATGTTTATATTCTACGACAACTTTTCATGCTTTAAGTCTGCCTTTAAAAAGGTCTTGGGAAGCGTGCATAGTGAATACACAATAGTAGATAACCCAAAATTTGCTGAATGAGGAAATCTATTACTGCAAAATTGCCACTATTTATATTCACATATAAATAACACGTTTTCCTCCTACATGTCCTTAAAATCTATTCCATAAAAACCCTAGTGCTCAGATTACTCATCTTCCTTCATACCAAAAATATATTAAGATACTAGTTATGAAACACCTGCTGGATCTGTAGTATCCTTTTTAAAATTATGAAGCATTCTATACTTAGCTTTATAGAAGTCTTTATAAAATCTGACCTTAAAACAAGCAGGGATTTTAAATACCTAAAGACAAGTATACACAAAATGCACACCTATAAAATCACAGTTCACCACATCTTTATTCTCTCTAATCCAGCAGTTATCAACTGAAGGTGATTTTGCCCTCAGGGGACATTTGGCAATGTCTAGAGACAGTTTTGGTTTTCACAGCTGGGGGCTGGGGGCAGGGATGTGCTACCGGCATCTAGTGGCAAATACTCTGCAATGCACAAGACAGCCCCCTCCAACACCAAAGAATCATCTTGGTCCAAAATGTCAAGCCACATTAATCAAGCCCCTACATAAGACAAGGGGGATTACCCAATTTACAGAGCAAGTTCTGATCATTAAAGAGAGCACCAGGGCTTCCCTGGTGGCGCAGTGGTTGAGAGTCTGCCTGCCGATGCAGGGGACGCGGGTTCGTGTCCCGGTTCGGGAAGATCCCGCATACCGCGGAGTGACTGGGCCCGTGAGCCATGGCCGTTGAGCCTGAGCGTCCGGAGCCTGTGCTCCGCAATGGGAGAGGCCACAACAGTGAGAGGCCCGCGTACCGCAAAAAAAAGAGAGCACCAAAACACGTTAAAATAGAGCCAGCAAAACACTGTTAACAATAACAGGAAATCACCTCCTTGTACCCTCTCCCTCATCTACTTGATTGAAGATACATATTAAGGAGAGGGTAAAGCTAACCCCTTACATGGTTCAGCAGCTCTCCTCTTCCCAAAGTTTTTCTTCGGAAACTAAATATTCTCAACATTTTATAAATACTGCCAAGTAAAAGAAAATGACAGGCATTCCTAAGTGACACAAAATTTGCCCACCAATCAAATAAACTTCAAATGCCACTAGTCTCATTAAATAATCCCAAACTGAGATAAAACGGTGGTCCTTAAACCCCTTGCTTTTTGCATAAAGCAGAATAAAATGGTACAAGTCAATCATAAAGTATTAATATACTATGAAAAATTTCTTTAAAAGTCTCCTTTGTGTTCCTGTCAGGATATGTACTCCTCCTCCTTCATTTACCTACTCTAGTCTTCAAGGTCCAGCTCAAACACAGTGCACAGCAACTTCATTCTTTTCCAACTCTTACACTCTGGCATGGCAATAAAACTAAAAGCTCCTTAAGGGAAAGAAAGGGTTTACACTTAATCCTTTCTGTGTCTTTGGAATTAAAAACAACCAACATGGTACATATATAGTTCCTTCAAATCTATGCTTTCTGTCTTAATCTATTATATAGCAGGAGTATTCAACTCTCTCCATGAAAAGAAATGAGGAAAAAACCCCAACATTTTACCTCCTCTTCACTTTCTTTATCTTCATCATCTGAAGACTCTTCTTTGTTTTTCTTTTCCTCTTCATCACTGCTAGACTCATCTGACAGAATTTCAGGACATTTGGTTCGCTTAGCTTTCCTGGACATTCCAGAACTGTTCCGTTCTTTCTTGTTGCCTTTGCTAGAAGTTTTTTTAGATTTTGGCAATGGCTGCATAAAATAAGGATAACATCAATGAGGTATTATATTTCCGAGTCAATCATGTCTTTTTGATAACTACTTCTCAACTTAATTCTTCTTGTTCCTGTCTCAAGAAATTTTATTTCCAAGCTTAGCAGCTTTACAGAGAATTCATCTTTAACTTCATGTGTCAAGTCAACCTTTTTGTCTGCACTACCAACACCCTTTCATTTTTTTTAGAACCTTAGGTTCTAGGCAAAAGACTCTTCACATATTTGAAAGAAGTATGTGTTCTACATTCTGATATGGGACTAGAAGCCCAAGTGCACACTGTGTTAAGTTCAGATATTTGTTTATACTTCATCAAGATGATATTTTCAGTTAGACTTGCTATTTATTTCACTCCTACAAGCATTAAAACTGTCACTGCCTTCTTGCTTTAGGGGACCCACTAATCGACCAGGAGGAATCATCCATAAAGGAAATAAAACCTCACTTTACACATCTTGAATTGATGAAACATATAGTTTATATTCATATTACCTATGGGTTCTACTTTCAATAATGTACTCTCACTGATGATTTTAAATATGCAATAAGTGTCGAGTATGTTAATTATGAAATGAATTAAGAACCACAAAATAAGTGCCACTGCCATTACTCTGATATTCAATTAAACCATGTATATTTAAAAAGCAGAGATCACATGAGGAAAATAATTTAATTAACTGAAAAATTTAATTTTTAAATGCTTTCTTAGGGGAGTATTTACTAACTTCTGAAATTGAAAACTATAAAATAACCTTGCATAAAGGATCTGAAAAGACTAAGGAATTAAAATTATTTACTTCTAAAATCATGGGCATCTTTTGTCTTTATTTTTGCCTATGTTATTTTCTACAATAAGGAAAATTCTGTAACGTAACCTTAAGATACGCGATTGTGTAAATGTTACTGGTAACTCTAAGCTATCTCTCATGAAACTAGCAGAACCACAGGTCCCTTCTCTTTCAGGAAATTTCAGTCTTAGGGGTCAATGTTACCTGTACAAACATTAAGAAAAGGTGGCTGCTTTGTGTAATGTGGCATTTTCAGGCTATCTACAACCCACAGGACAGCCTCTAGCTTGCCCAAACAACCTACCCTTCTCTAAAGACAGACTGGGAAACAGCCAATCTAGGTACCTCTAGAAAATAAGTTAGTGGACCAAAGATATTTCTCAGAGAGGTTCTCCACAAGAAACCTCCTAGAATGTATACAGATAACCTTGTTATGTGAACTACTGCCATTACCACCTATTACCAGGAACCAAATCCATCTGGATGAATTCTTTGATATTCTTGTTTGGAGAAAAGGTAACTCACTGTCCAAACTCTCACTATTCACTAAATGAAATCCAAGACATGAATATATTTGAAAAATGTGATATCCCTATGTCAGCTCAGAAGCCAGATGCAGGTTATAAGAATATAATCTGTATGTGAAATCAGTAAGATGAGGACTGGAATGGGTGCTGGATAAATTTATACAAGAAAGTGAAAGAATGCTGCATCATTCAAGAAACCAATCAAGAAAATGCAACTTCTAAAAATAAACGAAGAGACCTTCATTTTTAAAAAGTAATAATATATAAATGCCTTAGAGCTTTCCTATACTGGTTCTAAAAATAGCTGAATCTATTAATCAGAATCCAATGTCAAGAGCATCATCCCTTTTTGGAAACAAAATCTGATTAACAGTCAAGCTAGAAGTACAAAAAGATAGTAAAACAATGTTAAATCAATAATTTTAAGACTATCCTAGAGCAGAAAAAATTAGCATTAATGACTTTATAGTGTTTTCCTCAAATGATGGAAGCATATGGTAGCACAGAAAATAGCTTGAGATTGATACCATTAGACTAAGGAGTAATCATCACAGAATCAGATATGAAAAAAGGATGTAAGAGTAAGAGTCCATAAAAAAGGATAAAACAGTGGTTCTCAAAGTCTGGTTCATAGAACCTGCGGTTTCCTGAGACCTTTCCAGAAGTCCAAAAGGTCAGAACTATTTTCATAATAATACCAAGGCATTATTTATTCACTCTTTTCACTGCGTTGACATTTGTAGTAATTGTGCAAAAAGCAAAGGTGGGTAAACCTACTGGTACCTTATCGAGATGGAGGCAGCAAACTGTGTTTGTAGTCATTATATTCCTCACAACCACACACCAGTTCTTGATGAAACAGTAAATACTGTGTTAACTCTCAACCTTTGAGTACATGTCTTTATACCATCTGTATAACAAAATCAGAGGTACACATAGAGTACTTTGGCTACATAAGGAAGTTCACTGATCTTCTCAAAGAAAAGCACTTGCACAACTGAGCAGTGAACTAAGCTATCTTTTTTCATGGAATATCATTTTTAAAAGAATAATTAAAAAACTATGCCTATTCAGACTTAGGTATTTGACAGACATAGTCTCAGAAATAAATGTGAGCCTGTCGCCTCAAAAGAAACCTGACAGTATGTATTGCCAATGATAAATTTCAAAATTTCAAGTGAAAATTAAAATTTTGGAAAGTTCACATCCACTATCATGGACCTGACAGCCTCCCAATACCTAAAGATTTTTTTTTCTGATGAGACAAAGGTTATATTAATGAATGTGACTTTTTGACAGTGTTCAATGAAATGCACCAGCATTTGGAAGATATGCATAATTCAGGGAACCAACATTTTCCAAATGGAGAGTGCATATTACAAAATATGCATAGGTAAAAGGTCCAAGTTTATTAACATGGTTTTAGATACCACATTACAACTAACCTTTAAGAACCTCCCCACTGTGGAGTTTTGGTGTTATATCAAACGAGACTATCCATAATTAACTGAAAAGGTTTTTAAAATATCCTTCCTTTTTCTAGATACACAGCTGTGTGTGGCTGGATTTTCTTCATGTACTTCAAGCAAATCAATACATTGCAACAGAAGGAAATGCAGAAGCAAATGAGAATAGAGCTGTCTTCTCTTAAGACAGACATAAACAGATTTGCAAAAACAGAATGCCATTCTTCTCATTAAAATTTTGTATAGTTATTTTTCATACAAATATTACTTTTGTTAACATGTAGTGAGCCTGTTATTTTAGAACTTTTCAGTTTTAATTCAGAATACAGTAATATCAAAATAACCCACATAAACAAAAGCTCTTGAGGTCCTCATTGATTTTAAAAGGGTAATGGGGTCTTGAGACTAACACACTTGAAAATCACTGAGGAAACGTTGAATATAAACATATCCCTCATATCTCAGGCAACTTAGTAATTGCTTCTGGGGAAATAGTGTTCAAACTCATCTTTTAAATAAATCAACTAGAACCCCTCCTCCCCCATTACCATATGCCTTCAGTTTGTGGCTGTATGACAAAAATATCCTTAAGTATCACTATCCAGCTAATGGTCAACAGGACCAAGAGCAGACAAAAATAAAGTCCCAGAGCTATTTTCTGGTTTCTAATCTTAATGCCCTTCTCCCCTCACTGATGGTGCTCCCCTGAACTCCTAGGCCCTCTAGATCTCTTCCCAATTTCTTTCCTATCAAAATGAGAAAATATGAAAATATTTGCTAAAAGATTGAAAACAAACTGAAAATGCAAGGTCATATAATTAACACTTCAATAAACATTTTAACTCAGTGATGTCCTTTGTTACTGTTGAACAATCAGGGCAAACCTAATCCAGATTTTAGAAGAGTAGTGAAAACTGTAAGACTTTTACTTCCCTGTCCAGCTCCTGGGCTCTCTTGATGATTCTGGAAATACAGTCCAAGAAACTTCAAAGAGCCAGCTTTTTTCTGTCACTTTCTCATAACCTTATTCCAGTATCTAGTAAATGTCCAGCTTTAATACACCATCTTGCCTTTCCTGATCTGATTATAGGTCGCACACCCTCCCTCACCAGCCCAACACCTCACCCTCAGCTCAACCTGTTTCTGTTCTTCAAGTGCTTCTATATACATAACTCTGGATACTTCCTTTGTATTTCTGTCCCATTTGACATTTAGTTAACAATTGTTTTTCTTAATCTTACATCCTTTACATCTGATAAGGGAAAACACATCCGTATGCCTTCTGTTATTTCTATCATGAAATTGTTGCAGATATGTCAACGGAAGGCATATTCTTTGAATGTAAAAGATATTACTGAATGTTGACAGCAATGCTAATTAAAATGTTCCAGAAAAAAAGAGAATGGAGACACTACAAATAACTGATTTGTTACTGAAATAGTAAAAAGTGATCCTCACTTTGCCAGAAGGCTTTGGATGCATTAAGAAATTCAAGATCCTTTTCACCAGTTCACTATTTACACCTGATCGCTCCAAATCAAGAACCTCGCAGATGCTCTTTAACATGGCATTTCTAAATCTGAAACAGAAAATGGAAGAAACCAATGTGATTATGTAGGAAAGTTTATAAACATTCTCCACAATATAAAGATAATAGCTAACCAAACTGGCTCAGCCACAAATATTAAGAAAACAGCCAATGTCTCTCTGAATCTTAGAGGTACTCCCGATAATCTTGACTACTGCACAAAATACAACCAGATGTAATTATTAATAAATGGAAAACATCATTTACCAATTAAGTCTTAAAGGTGGTATGAAAATAAATTCACTTAGTTCACTGAAATATAACCTAAAGTTTTCAATACTATAAAATTCACAGACCTGTTAATTCTTCTGGCTGGTGATTGATTAAACAACACATTTTCCCCTGAGTATTCCTACTGACAATGTCTCAAAGAAGGTATAGGTAATGACCTTTAATACTTAGAGTTTTTAATCTACAGGTGACTTAACAAACAAAAACTCTTATAAGAATATATCATCACATTAAAAAAATTTTTTAAAGAATATATCATCTTGTTTGCATTAGAATGGAAATGATTTCTATCAAATTGATTAACTTCAAAATAGTTTAAATGGTACCTATAAGTGGGAGAACAGAGTGGCTGGCAGGGAACAGGAATGGAAGAGTTTTCACTACACTTCCTTTGGACCTCCTGAATTTTGGACTGTGTGAATGATTTACCTGTATCATTCTTCTAAGAATCAGAAATGTCTTTTGAGTTTTCAATAATCTTGACAGCCGCTATTTATCAGAAATAGTTAATACTTTATGATGACATGCTCTTGGAATTTAAAGCAAAGAATCATCAGTCTACTGAAAATGTAAGGGCAGTTATATTTAAATGTTTAAAATTAAGTGTGAAGCACATTAACTATGATATTTATAAAAATAACTTACTTTTTCAACATTTCTTCCTTCTTTTTATATTGCATACTTCCTTTTTCAAATGGAAATCCACTGAACTGACCCACATTCTTCTTTAATGAGGACACCTGAAAATGTTTCTCCTATTATTAATGCTACTACTTATTACCCAGTAATGTACACAAGAAAAATTTCAAAGCCAACACCTTTATTCACACCTGTCTCCACACTATAATATTGGTGTAGTCAACATTTTTTCTTCACATTGGAAAACTGTATTTGCTACTAAAATATTAACATTATAAAGTGTTCAAACTCAATTCTTTGAAAATAACAATTTGAATTGAAATGCATTTCATCTGGGAATTTTTACTAGTAATTATAAAACCACAACTAAATGTTACCCGACAGCACCAGGGGATGTGGAAAGTTACTAAAAAGACAGCCTACTCCCTGGCGGTCCAGTGGTTAGGGCTCCGTGCTCTCACTGCCAAGGGCCCAGGTTCAGTCCCCGGTCAGGGAATTAATATCCCACAAGCCGTGCAGTGCCGCCAAAATAAATAAATAACATTTTTTTTTAAATGACGTCCTTTCCTTAAATAATACAAGTTGCTAGTAATATTTCTTATTTTCCAACAGAAAGTCAGGGATTGATTCTTTAAAAAGAACAGAGCACCTCCAAAAGTTAATACCATTTAGCAGTAATGGGACTTGTGTAGATTAGATTGTTGTCAGGGTCGACTGAGGTAACACACATGAAAATAAATTTTACCATGCTTCAGACAGTCAAACAATGTCAAACTTTACTTTGTCCACTCAAAGTCTCCTCACTTATATGAAATACTGAAGTTGTGTGTACAGTATAGTAATTCAGTAAATGAAACACTGATTTATTCTAACACTGGCAAAAAATTACCAACTAATTTAACAGATATTTCCTCAAAATGAGATACAATATGCTGTAATCATTTATTTCTGAATGGTTAGAAACATCCAAAAAAGGGAGTTCCCTCGTGGTCCAGCGGTTAAGACTTCGTGCTCCCAATACAGGGTGCCTGGGTTTGATCCCTGGTCAGGGAACTAGATCCTGCGTGCCACAACTAAGACCCAGCACAGCCAAATAAATAAATAAATATAAATTAATTTTTTAAAAATCAAAAAAACAGATTTCTTCTAATACAGTTAAAAATCACTAAAATCATCATAATTTTGATTTCACAATGTGAAATTTTAGTTTGCCTTAAAAACAACTACAGTATGAAGAGCCCTGGATGTTAAAATACTAATGGCTAATATCCAGCTACATGTCCTGTGATAAGTCATTCAACTGTGTGTCAGCTGGCTCATTTGTATGGTATGGAGATTGATCTAGTTGATTGCTTAAGTCCTTTCCAGAACTAAAATTATGCTTCCATTGTGAAGTATTTTAACACATAAGTAGACTACTAGGTAAAAGGTATAAAAAAGGTCTTACTGTGCCCGGTCTGTTGTAAAGCAGTTTATGTAGATTTCTAAGTTCATCCGTTTTCTTCTTACTCAGAAAAAAATGTATCCTTTCAATTTCACAAAGTTTCTGCCCCTTTCCTAGGAAAAAATACCATGTTAAAGTTAAATACCCATTATGTGTTAGAACAATTAATTTAATGAGAATTGTTTTTTACAGCATAATTTACATATAACTTCTGTTCTAATAGGGCAAATTAAATAGAATTACACCAGTTATATATTGCTACTTAGTAAACACTAAAAACTAATAAGCACTGCTATCCATCATTTTGTACATTTAGGCGTTTTCACTATAAAATGAAAGGAACATAAACTTACCTTGTGCAATTGTAAATGGCTCTCTTTGCAAGGAAGAGACTTGCATTGTCAACCTCTCTACTTTTTTCTTTTCCCTCTTGCCTTCCACGATGAGACTCTTTTCTAGAAATCAATTTAATACTTCTTAAATAACAAAAAGCTTAAAGAAGGTATTAACTTTATTACATAAACATAAACTCTTCTCCTGAGCATGATTTTGAGAAGTAAATGATACAACAGAGATGAAAATACGTGATAAGTTAATAGCGTCGCTGAAGTTTTTTAAAAGTAACACTTTACTTACCTGGCAACCCCACAGGGGAACTAGTTTTAAAAAAAAAAATCAGAAAGCAAACAAACTTCTATCCAGCTACAATTATTGCTATGGAAGTCCAGTCATTTTATTTGTGAAAAATCACCAAGGTGCTCATTAAGCCTACAATTTGACTAGACATAATTCTATTAATTGGGATTCCATTTACCGTACATCAGAAAACAGCAAGTTTAGATTGAGATTTTAAGAACTTCAAGAGATATTCAGGGCAAAGCAATAATTTAGTAAGCTGACAGAAGAAAAGCAACAGTAAGGCAGAGCAGCCTGGAGTTACTATGGCTAGGGTAAAATTCTACAAGTTTACATTTAAGGCAATCAATTGGGAGGGCATTACTTTGTAGTTCAATAAATGATGTTCATAATAATGGTCATAAAACCCTGTAAAAAAGTTTTGCAATGTTTAGTCCGGACTGCTTTTTTTCCCCTAAGCTAGGTAATATATATATTTTACAATTTAAACATTATGCTGGATTTTCTTTTTTTTATTTTTGGCTGTGTTGGGTCTTCACTGCTGCGCACAGGCTCTCTCTAGTTGCGGCGCACAGGCTTCTCATTGCGGTGGCTTCTCTTGTTGCGGAGCCCACGGGCTTCAGCAGTTGTGGCTCGCAGGCTCAGTAGTTGTAGCACACGAGCTTAGCTGCTCTGAGGCATGTGGGATCTTCCTGGACCAGGGCTCGAACCTGTGTCCCCTGCACTGGCAGGCAGATTCTTAACCACTGAGCCACCAGAGTAGTCCCTAGGCTGGATTTTCTAAAACCCACTTACTTTCTGACTGAGATAAAGTCAGATAAATAAGAGGACACTATAGATTGCTGGAAGTGCTTCCACTCATTCACCTGCATGCCTATTTTGTGCCAAGTTGCACTAGATACTAAGGAGGCATCAATAGATGATTAAGAAACTGAATATTTCTTGAAAGAGATCATGTCTACTGGGGTCCGTGAGACACAAATATACTCCAAAGTAGAAGATGATAACACACTTTAAGAAAGATATAATTGAAAGTTCTCTGAGTTGATGAAAGAGTAATTCTTTTTCGATTATGGAAAAAGGACCAAAACACTGGATCTGGCTTTGAAGGACAGGTAAGATTTGGAGACATAAGGATCTGCCCACAAAGAATTAGTAAAAAGAAAGGGATTCCAGCAGGTGTATGCTGGCAATGGTGCGCGGCAAGGAGAGAAAGCACTCTAAAGCAACACTGGTGACCACTCCGCTTCCTTTCCCTGAGAGATGTAAGCCCTTTGCTTGCTGCTGATTACCATCTATAAGCTAATGACATTCCTGGTCTACCTCCAGTCCAGAGCCTTCTGAGCTTCAGGCTGTCAACTGAACAGCTCCACTTCATGTCCTACAGGCACCAAACTCAATGCATCCGCAACAGAAGTCATAATCATCTCCAAACTCACTCACCTTCATGAATTCTATCTTTCAGAAAATGACAGTATTATCCACCCAGCTGCCAAAGACAGAAACCTAGGAGTCATCTTTTACAAGGCATCTCCTACCGCCCTTCCCCTCACTCCCCAAACCACTGCCAAGCTAAGTCAATTCACCCCCTTACTTAGCACAAATTTCAGTGTCTTGTTTCTATGATGCCTCAGTAGTAGAGTTAAATTTTCAGGGCCAAGTAGGATAAAAACATCCACAATTTCGACTGCTCCACAAACACCTCAAATGAGGAAAAGGAGAACAATAATAAATTAGGACAACTATAGAACTGCCTGGGGCTATTTTTTTTAAATTTTCATGTTAAAAAAAAAACACCACAATTTAAACTGCCATCAATCTCCTGAGCATTACTGTACCGGTCATTTATAGAATTTTTACACGACTTCTATAATTTCTTCCTGATGTGAAGAAATTCATCATCTCGGTGGTATCCAAAACCAAAAATTCGAGGAAAAAGCGCTGAGAAAGTCTTGGACTAGTAGTGAGATACTGCGGCCAATTTCCAGTTATTATATTATGAAAAATTTAAAAATAATTCATATTTTTCCTAAGCATTTTTGAACTTAAACGTGGACATGCTTCCCCTTAGAGCACATACCACTTTAGACAAACAAAAGGCACACCGTGTAATCTCAACCCAGATTGTATTTATAAAAAGTGCTGACGGTGGACTGGTTTAGACTTAAAAAAAAAAAAAATTTGACAGTGAAACCTGGGTTTGGGACGAAATCCTCAAACCTCTTCCCAAGTTTGGTTGAGCGGTAGTCAAATATTAAACAAACCTAGATTGGGCTAACACCACGAGAGAAGGATAAGATCTGTGACACGGAGCTTTAAGTGGTTAGAAACATTTTAGGAAGCGGGCACACCTAAGGGGCACTGCCCCGTGCATCCTGGATAAACTGATGCAGCATACCACTCAATTCTCTAAGGCTCCTCGGTTTCGTGCGTCCAAATAGGCTACTACCGCTCTCTCTCAACACCAAAACTGAGACAGCTCTGAGCTCTCATTTAACTTTCTTTCACAGTTCACTGCTTTCGTATTTAACTACTTTCTAAGGGAGCAACAGCTTTCACCGGTGTTTCCCCGTGAAAGTAACTCCCCTAAGCCTTTGAAAAGAACGTCTGCTGAAGTTCGGCAAATAAATTAAAACTATTAAAATATTTCCAGGACTCGTATTAATAACTTTTTCTAGTCTTAATATATGATTTCAGTTAGGACCCTACAATAACTTCAAAAGGCAAAGGACGTGTACTTAAATTAGCAAAAACAAAACATTACCTCAGGAACTCCCAAGGCTAGCACTTTAAAAAAAAACAGATCTGAAACTTACAAACTTCCTGTCAAATGATAAAATGTTATGAACTTCTCTGTTGCTGGCGAGAAGTAAACTGCACTCCAAAGTAGTAACAACGGAACGAGTAATTTTTTTTTAAATTGGAATTCCCAAAGTTATTTTCTCTGCTACTGCTCAACACGAAAAACCCTAATTCCGCAAACACTCTTACTGAAAATCACTCCGATTTAGCGTCTTTAAGCGCAAAAACAGCCAGAAAACCGTTTTCGGGAAAATCGATCACTAGCAACGAGACTTCCTCCCCACCTTTCTCTTCCTCTTCCTCCTCCTCCTCGTCGTCCTCGTCCTCCTCTTCACTTTCTTCTCTCGGGCCGGGCATTTCGGGCTCTTTCTCGGACGCTGGCTGGGCGGGGGCTCCCTCTCCCTCTGCAGCAGGGCCGGAGGAGGACATGCTGTGGACCTGCGAGCGGGGAGGAAGCCACACGTCTCGGTCCCCTCGCTCCCGGCTGGAAGGACGCGGCGGCTCCAGCCGGCCGCCCCCGGGAGCCGCGGGAAACCTGACCGCAAAGTTGCCTCTCAGCGTAGCCGGGTCTGCTGCTCTCACTCCCCGGGGGCGGCTTCCCTCTTGCCCCGCAGGCAGTCCGGCCGTCCTGAGGCGGGAAAGCGCGGGCGCCTAGCCGCCCCTCCCACCGCCCGGCCCGCGCCGCCGGCCGCCCCGCGTCCCCTCCCCCGCCCCAGGCCGCCGTCCAAATGGCCGCGGCGGTGCGGGCGGGCCCCGCGCGCCCTCTCGGCCTGTCCTTCGCCAACGCAGCCCTCACCACGGGTCCCGGCCGCCGCAGGCCTGGCGCGCGAGGGCACGAAGACGCTCCGGGCGGTGGCGACGGGCACCGAGGAGGACGCGCGCTGGCTGCTCGCTGGCGTGACGCTTCCGCCGCTCTCTCGAATGCCCAGAATCAACAAGATTTTCAAAATGGCGGTTCGGGAAGGAAAGCGGGAATGCGGCGGCCAATCAGGGCCGTGAGCTGGGAGTTGGCGCGCGCGGAGTGGGGGAGGCGGGGCGGGCCGGCGCCTCTGTGGGAAGCCCCGGCGGGCTAGGCTGGGGCGGGGGCGCGAGGGTCGCCCTGGCCGCGGGCGCAGTCCCAGGCGGCCCCCGGCGGCGTCCGGCGTCTGGTCGGCGTTCTGCCTGGAAAGCGGACAGGCCGCTTCCCGGGCGGCGGGCGGGAGCGGGCGCGGGACCGGCGAGGCGGCGCCGAGCGGAAGAACGCTAGAGGGCCTGCATGTGTATTGTCTCCGTGGCTCGTTCCCGGAAAAGAGGAGCGGCCGCAGGGTGGTGAAGAAGTTTACATCCCGTGAAGTCGCTGCTACAGTATTTGCCAGAGGTTGAGGGGAATAACTAAGTGAGCGATCTCATTTGGGTCCCAGAGACCACGCTGGTGATGACTTCCGAATCTGCTGTATTTCGGAGGACCCCGTCGCTTGTAAGGTGCACCGCAAGGGAAAAGCCCCTACCACGTTGAAAATTCACAGTCACCGGAGAGAAAAAGATATCCAGACCTGTAAATGTAGGGGGAAATCATGTGTGTTAGTTATAATAGAGGAAATACGGTATCACCCAGTCCAGGCTCTTCTCCCAGAGTTCTAGGCCAGCTCCGCAGAATCCTTTAAAACTCAACGTTTAAAAAAGTGAACACATTGCTCCCATACCCTTGAGTTTTCGGGCTTGCAGGTCGAAACCCTAGCAATAAACTCATCTTTTGGCTTTGTTTAAAAACAAAACACAACACAACACAGTGCTTCCCCCCGCCCAAATGCTCCCCCTTACTGTATCTGATTCCCTTCATTTCCCTCCCCCCACCCCGAAGTCCTCAACCACTGTCTGCCCAAAGGGTCCTTTTACTGGATGAATTTAACAGAAATATGATCAGTTAAATTTCCCTGAATGGACTCCGGTTTGTAAGGCAAAAGTTAGACATTTTCTTTGAATCTTCTTTTTTCCTTTTGTGCCCCTACTGAAAACATAAGCAAATCCTGTCACTTATACTCTCAAATTTAAAACCGTTTTTCACTCTACTGATGTCACTCAGATCCTGTCCACTCTGTTGCTTGGATTTGGACATAGTCCCTCACTGGTCAGGTGGCTTCCACATTGCTAGCCCCACCTCCTACTAATCACGTAGCAGCCAAGGTGATTTGTTTGTATTTTTGTTTTAATTATCAGATTGGGTACTCGCTTGCTTAAGACTCTCCAATGATTCCCCATCATACTTGGAATAAAATTCAAAATACTTATGGTTGTCCACCAAAGAAAAATGCACAACCTAAAAGTTGCGAGTTACTTTTTTTTTTTTAATAAATTTATTTTTGGCTGCATTGGGTCTTCATTGCTGTGCCCGAGCTTTTCTCTAGTTGTGGCGAGCAGGGGCTACTCTTCGTCGTGGTGCACCGGCTTCTCATTGCACTGGCTTCTCTCGTTGCAGAGCACGGGTAATAGGCGCGCGGGCTTCAGTAGTTGTGGCACGCGGACTCAGTAGTTGTGGCTCGCGGGCTCTGGAGCGCAAACTCAGTAGTTATGGTGCATGAGCTTAGTTGCTCCACGGCATGTGGGATCTTCCCAGACCAGGGCTCAAACCTGTGTCCCTTGCATTGGCAGGCAGATTCTCAACCACTGTGCCACCAGGGAAGCCACGAGTTACGTTTTATTCAGGGAACTTACTGAGGACTATGGCCTGGGAGACAGCCTCTCAGATAGCTCTGAGGAACTGCTCTGAATAAGTAAGGGAAGAGCCAGGTTATATAGGAGTTTTTGCTGAACGAAACCCACAAAACAACAAAACCCAAACAAAAACATGTAGTCAAACATCAAAAGATTACTGCTAATCACAAAAAAAAGATATCTCAAGTTAATGATTTTACTGCTTTTCTATGAATGGGAAGATGCAAGAGATTGGGCTCATTGGAAATTATTCCTTAGAAATGCATCTCTTTTTTAAAAATAAATAAATTATTTATTTTATTTTTGGCTGCATTGGGTCTTTGTTGCTGCATGCAGGCTTTCTCTAGTTGCAGTGAGTGAGAAATAAACTTCTGTTAAACAAAATTGTTTAACTGCAGTTAAATAAACTTTAGCCAAAAGAACCTGTCTCATCCTAATATATCATCGCATCACAACAAACAAAAAATGCTCTGAATCTTCATAATAAGAGTTTATTTTGGTTTGCATGCATTTGGCAAATCCCTATTGATCACTTACTATGCGTCAGGCCCTGCTTTAGGTGCCAAGAATACTGTGATGAACAAGACAAAGTCCCTGCAGCCACAAGGAGTATACATTTTAGTGGGGAAGACAGACAATAAGCAACTAAAATTTTCAGATAGTGATAAATGCAACAAAAGAATCAAAGACCTTCTTTTTTTGTTGTTGTTATAAATTTATTTATTTTTATTTTTTATTTTTGGCTGCATTGGGTCTTTGTGGCTGCCCGCGGGCTTTCTCTAGTTGCGGTGAGCAGGGGCTACTCTTCGATGCGGTGCGCGGGTTTCTCATTGCGGTGGCTACTCTTGTTGCAGAGCACCGGCTCTAGGCACATGGGCTTCAGTAGTTGTGGCATGCAGGCTCAGTAGTTGTGGCACATGGGCTCTAGAGCGCAGGCTCATTATTTGTGGTACACAGGCTTAGTTGCTCCACAGCACGTGGGATCTTCCTGCACCAGGGCTCGAACCCGTGTCCCCTGCATTGGCAGGCGGATTCTTAACCACTGCGCCACCAGGGAAGTCCTTAGAAATGCATCTTAACTATCTAGGGCCAGTATCCTGTTTTTCTCTGTCCTGAATTCCCCTCAGGATGCAGTGGCTGATGGCTTGATGGTGGTAACATTTGCTGTTTACTGGAATGACAGGCAACATTCTTTGTTTACTGAAATGACAGGCAACAATTTTTTTTGTCCACATGGTTTATAAGGTCCTACATCATCCAGTTGCTGACAATCTTGATTTCATCTCTCTGACACTCTTGGCTGTTTCAGCCACACATACCTTTGATGTTCCCCCATAAAGCCAAGCTCACCCCTACCTCTGGGCTCTCCACTTTTTTTCTGCCAGGACTGCTTTTCCCTCAGAATCTTCAAGTGATTTGTACCTTCACATCATTTAGCTCTATGCTCAAGTGCTTCTTCTATCCCAATAGCATCACTATTCCCTTTCCATTCTTTTTCAGTCATTCACTTATTCATTCAAAAATATTTATTGAGGGGCTTCCCTGGTGGCGCAGTGGTTAAGAATCTGCCTGCCAGTGCAGGGGACACAGGTTCGAGCCCTGGTCCGGGAAGATCCCACATGCCGTGGAGCAGCTAAGCCTGTGCACCATGACTGCTGAGCCTGCGCTCTGGAGCCCACGAGCCACAACTGCTGAGCCCACGTGCCACAACTACTGAAGCCCACGCACCTAGAGCCTGTGCTCTGCAATAAGACAAGCCACCAAAATGAGAAGCCTGCTCACCGCAACAAAGAGTAGCCCCTGCTCTCTGCAACTAGAGAAAGCCCACGCGCAGCAGCGAAGACCCAACACAGCCAAAAATAAATAAATAAAATAAAATAAATTAATTTAAAAAAATATTTATTGAGCACCTACTCTCTGCTTGTCACTAGGACTAAGTCCCTGCCATCTTCAAGTTTACATTCTAGTTGAGACAGTGAACAAACAAACAAGTGAATTTATTGTATGACAAATAGCTATGAAAGTAAAGCAGGTTAAAGGAGATAGGAAGTACCAGTAGGATGGATGGGATTTTATTTTACATATTTGATAATTAAGGAAGATCTCGTTAATAAGATGGCATTTGAAAAGAGATCTTAAGTAAATGAGAGCAGTGGAGAAAGACTAGATATATTCTAAAGAATTCTCTAGAGTACTGAATTTGGGTTATGATGACCTTGGGTTTCTGGTTCAATAACCAGAACAGAGTATGTATTTGCTGAGATGAGGAAGACCTCAGGGGTTGGGGGAGGGTGCAGGCTTTTATTAGGGGAGGGGCAAAGAGTAGTGGAGAGGGGAGTCAGTTATTTTTTAGGCCTGTTAGGTCTGAGATTCCTGCTAACATCCAAATGGAGATTCAGGCTAGGCAGTTGGATACGAAAGTCTGCCATTCAGGTGAAACTCTAGCCCAAGATATAGATGTAGGAGTTGTCAACGCGTAGTAGATGGTATTTAAAGCTCTGAGCCTGGAGGAGCGCACTAACACAGTGAACATCAGCAGAGGTGAGGAGAGGGTCAAGATTGTACCCTGGAGCTCACCAGTGTTTAGAGGTTCAGGAGAGGAAGTGGAACCAGCCAAGGAGACGACAAGGAGCAACTGAACCCAGTGAAGTGGGAGGAAAATCAAGCGAAAATGTCGAGCTTCAGAAGCTAAGTGATTAAGAAGTATCTAAGCTGAGAGAGCGATCAGCTGGGTCAAAGCTACTAAAAGGTCAGGTGAGATAAGCACTCAGAATTGACCGTTGGGTATAAGAATGATGAGTTATCAGTGGCACTGACAAGAGCTGTTTCTCTGCAGTGGTGAGTATGAAGGTGCCAGGAGTGGGGTTAGAGAGAGACAGGTAGATAAGGAATGGAATCAGACACTTTCCAGGAATTTTACTATTTCAGGGGAGCAGAAAAATGGAGCAGTAACTCAAAGGGAGTTTGGTTCTTTTTTTTTTTTTTATAAAGTTATTTATTCATTTATTTTTGGATGCGTTGGGTCTTGGTTGCTGCACGCGGGCTTTCTCTAGTTGCAGCGAGCGGGGGCTACTCTTCATTGTGGTGCACGGGCTTCTCATTGCTGTGGCTTCTCTTGTTGTGGAGCATGTGTTCTAGGCGTGCGGACTTCAGTAGTTGTGGCACGTGGGCTCAGTAGTTGTGGCTCGTGTGCTCTAGAGCGCAGGTTCAGTAGTTGTGGCGCACGGGTTTAGTTGCTCCACGGCATGTGGGATCTTCCTGGACCAGGGCTCAAACCCATGTCCCCTGCATTGGCAGGCAGATTCTTAACCACTGCGCCATCAGGGAAGTCCCAAGAGTTTGGTTCTTAAGTAGGGAGATATTACTGTACGTTTGTGTGATGCTGGGAATGAATCAGTAGGGAGGGGGAAATTGGTGATGAAAGAGGAGGGGACAATAGCTGGAGCTGACCTAAAGTTGGTATGTCAAGTTGGGCTCTGTAAGCAGATGCTGAAACAGAATCTGGGGTGTCAGGTATTGATTAGGAATCCGTGCCTGTGAAAGGAAGGGGGAGAAAGCAAGAGTGGGCAGAGGAAGAGGTCAAACTGTAAAGCAGAACTGGCCAAGCCTCAGCCAACTCCATGGGGAGTTCTGGAGAGAGTACAGCTCTTCAGAGTGTCCTGCGTGGCTGAGCTTTTATACCCCCGCCTTGCCCAGTCACTGCATGCAAGCTGCTCCAGGAAGGGCATGACCTGGGATGAAGTTGACCACAGATGGGGCAGCCGCTGAAGAAGCTGACCATGGAGGCTGTCTGCTGACTGCGGGCTCTGCAGCTGAGCAACAGGTCCTTCCTTGAAGGGGGATCTAGGTGACACATCTTCATGTCTACATGGGAGATGAGAGGCAACGGAACCTAGTACACAAGTGGAGGAGCTGTCCTTAGGACAATTTCTACGTAGTAGCAGAAGGGAAGGCAGAGGATACAGCTTTAGACAGTGGGTGGGGTTGGCAGATTTGTGGGAACTTCAGAAGTTCTTATTCCTTTGAACTTCTCAGTGAAATCAGGAGCAAAATCATTGACTGTCAGTGTGGGAGAGGACAGTTGGAGGTTTCAGGAGAGAGGAATGTGTGCTAGTCATATAGGAGAATGGGAGACGAGTGGACAAGAGAATGCAGTAGGGTTGCCAGGCAGCGGCAAGGAGGACCAATTGAGGTTAGTGGCCATGAAGTCAAAGTGAGAACAGTCAGGGTTATTGTTTTTCTGCAGCCATATTCAGCTACTAGGATTAGGTATAAAGGTGGCAAATAATTGGATTTAACCAGGTTGGCCTTTTTTCAGACAAGTATGAAGAGAGGAGAGAAGGGTGAGTTGAAGATATGGGTGCGACAATGAACATAATGATGGAGCATGGAATAGGAGTTGAGTAGGGAGGAAAGTAACAATGTGAGAGGGATGAGACATGGTGAAAATAGGGCAAGATTAAGAAGTAAGGTCTTGGACTTCCCTGGTGGCAAGTGGTTAAGAATCCGCCTGCCAAGGCAGGGGACACGGGTTTGAGCCCTGGTCCGGGAAGATCCCACATGCCGGGGAGCAACTAAGCCCATGTGCCACAACTACTGAGCCTGCGCTCTACAGTCCGTGAGCCACAACTACTGAGCCCTCGTGCCACAACTACTGAAGCCTGTGTGCATAGAGCCTGTGCTCTGCAGCAAGAGAAGCCACTGCAATGAGAAGCCCGTGCACCACAACGAAGAGCAGCCCCCGCCTGCCACAACTAGAGAAAGCCTGCGCACAGCAGCAAAGACCCAATGCAGCCAAAAATAAAAAATAAAAGTAAATAAATAAATTTATAACAACAACAAAAAAAGAAGTAAGGTCTTTGTTTCTTTTGTTGCATTTATCACTACCTGAAATTTTTAGTTGCTTATTGTCTGTCTTCCCCACTAAAATGTAAACTCCTTGTGGCTGCAGGGACTTTGTCTTGTTCATCACAGTATTCTTGGCACCTAAAGCAGGGCCTGACGCATAGTAAGTGATCAATAGGGATTTGCCAAATGCATGCAAACCAAAATAAACTCTTATTATGAAGATTCAGAGCATTTTTTGTTTATTGCGTTGGGACAGTACATTAGGATGAGACAGGTTCTTTTGGCAAAAGTTTATTTAACAGCAGTTAAACAATTTTGTTTAACAGAAGTTTATTTCTCATTCTATAAAACTCTTGGTCAGTTCAGGCAACTCTGCAGGGCTTCCTTTCCTGTGATTTACTCATTGCCTTAGGCTCCTTTTGGTCTTGTGATCCACCATCACGATATGAGTCCTGAGTGTTCACAGTGTTAGGGGAATAGAGCAAGACACGAACTCATACCAGCTCCTCTAGGGTTCTGCTCATTGGCTAGTGACCATATGGGTCATGCTACCCCACCTCACTGCAAAGAATCTAGGCAACATGGGGGCACATATGGAACAGTTGGTGAGCTTTGCTGTCTCTGCACAGAGGGGATGATAATTACAACCAAATAAGGTACAGTTGGGATCAACAGGGGACCGTGCTTAAAAATATTTGTTGGTTTAATTTTGGAAATGTTAAAACCCTGATTCTTAAATTGGTTCCATTTCTGCCTTAAGAAGTTTTTACATCCACTGCACACAGACATCTTATCTTTCTTACACACATATCTATCTTTCCCAGATGACAAGCTTCATGGGCAGGGACCACATCCATGCTTATTATTCTCTCCCAGTCCTTGGCACAGTGCCTAACACAAATACTTCTAAAATATGTGTTTAATTGAAATGCATCCCCTTTTGGTTCTAAGACAGTGGCATGAGTCTGTTGTCTGGATGCCATTTAAAGACCTTCCAGCAATACCAGCTCCGTAAATTAACGTGGCTCGAATAAGCTGATGACCAGAGTCTCTTTTAAACCCGGTCATAAATATAAATATAGTGACACATTTGGTTCTTCTAAAAACAAGATATCATACTCTATTCTGGTAGAGTTAGCCAAAGTATTATATGCAGGTTAGTAATTTGAGATTAGGTTTGAAAATATGTGAATGCAACGATATCCAGTTGGTTGATAAATGGGATATTCTAGCTTGGACGATGGCCAGAGAAGACTATTCAAAGTAAGTAGCAAGAGAAGGTGAGGGATATGGTGGTAAGACAATAACAGTTGGAGAACAAAGGATAAGTGGTTACCAGATTTTCGCCCTAGAATCTAATTGTGCTCTAAATTTAGCAAGTATCATTTATAACACATTTTATTAATATATCCTTAGCAACTGTTTCATGGAATGAGGCCAAAAAAATAGAGACGACAGAGCTTTGGTATTACTTCCCTTGTTTTCTGTAAAATAAAATCATCTCTGTTGAAAGGGGCTTTTCTACTTATGGACTAACATTGTTTAGATTATATGAAATGCCATCATTGTTGGTAGAATCATAACATCAGAGGCAAAAAAGTGTTTTCCACTACAAGTTGTCTAGAAATCCTCCACATTGTCACAAGATTGTCAAAACAGAGCATTATCTTAGAAAGTTGACGTGAAACTCTAAAATATTCCTATGGGGGATTCACTGGTGGTCCAGTGGTTAGGACTCTGTTCTCTCACTGCTGAGAGCCTGGGTTCAATCCCTGGTTGGGGAACTAAGATCCCACAAGCCAAATGGCCAAAAATAAATAAATATAAAGAAAGAAAGATAATTCCTATTTTGAGTCTATAGACTTCTATAAATAAAATATTTCTTTTTTAAATTTATTCTTCATTTAAAGGAACTAGAGAAAGTTTGGGTGGGTATCTTCCCCATAGGCAGCTTGGGTTTAAAAAATTAAATTTAGAATAAACAGATGTTTGCAAGTTAGGAAGAGAAAAAGGTTTTTCGATGTGGACGCCTGGGCGCCGAGCGGCCGCCAGCCTCTTGCCCTGCTCGGCGCCTCCAGGCTCTGCCTAGGCCCGCGCCGGGGCCCCGCGGCCAATGAAGGACCCCCGGCTCTAAGGCTGCCGGGGCCTGCGCACCGGGACCGCCGCGGCCGGCACACCCAGCCAGCCCAGTCTGAGTCTCTGCTGCCTCAACCGGATCATTAATGTCAAAAAGCAGTGTGTCTGTTGGATGAATTTGAGGACAACGGGAACTTTGGGTGACGCTGGCCCTCAGGACAATACCGCCTATGAAAGACTGGCCGAGGAGACGCTGGACTCAGCAGAGTTTTTTGAAGACCTTGCAGACAAACCTTACGCATTTGAAGACTATGATGTCTCCTCTGGGAGTGGTGTTTTAACAATTAAACTGGGTGGAGATCTAGGAACGTATGTCGTCAACAAGCAGACCCCAAACGAGCAAATCTGGTTGTCTTCACCGTCCAGTGTCCACAAGCGTTACGACTGGACTGGGAGAAACTGGGTGTGCTCCCACTACGGTGTGTCCCTCCACGAGCTGCTGGCCACAGAGCTGACTCAAGCCTTAAAAACCAAACTGGACTTATCTTCTCTGGCCTACTCTGGAAAAGGCACTCGCTGCCCAGCCTAATGCTAAAGACAGTGAAAGCTCTAAAGCCAAGACCCCAGCTTCGTTCTGCAGCTGAATGGCTAGTCTTCTCCATTCCTGCTTTTGAGGACAGTTGCATTATGTGTAACGGCTCTGTGAAAAGACCGTGTTGCCTCTTGCCCTGCCCCTGAGTTCAGGTTTTTAATTTCCGTAGGTTTCTTTGGATTTATTGTCTGATTTCCTCCCTCCCGTGATAGCCCTTATCTTTCGTAATGTCTGTATGCCCATACCTTTAATATATAACCTCACAACAAAGAAAAAGAAGAAAGACAAATTCCAGGAGGATAAATGAATTGGCTTCACCATTCATTCCCTGAAAGACTTACTACAAAAACTGCATGAAGAGTGACCAACCTTGCCATTCTATCTCAAAATGAGACTCATTAAAGGGAAGCCTAAAACATTCCTACTCCTCTTGAAAGTGTAAACACTTCTAAGCCCTTTAGTATTGAAGCATCAGTGGCAACTTGGGAATTCTGAAACCGAAGACCATTTTCTGTTGGTGCTCTGTGACTGCCAGGGTGTGGCCCGCATGGGGTTAACACAGGGAGATGTGGTGCCGTGTCTTCCATATGTGCATATATATGTACACACACATTTACATGTGTGTGTACATATATATATTTTAAATTTAAGAGTCAGTATAGAATAAGCTATTGCAACACTGGTCTGAGGATGCAAAAAATCCCCCAAAAGCCATCTCTGTAAGTTCATGGATATAGTATAATAAATGAGGTCATGGAGCTGAGAGGTGCTTGGTAAACTGTGAAAGGCCACATAAATGAAAAGATGTTGGTGTTAATGAAAGGTACCCTGGTCTTACACTTGACCCAGCACAAAAGTTGTTGTCTGTCTCTGGGCCAGTTTCTCGAACTCCCTGGACCTCTGTTTCCCCGTGTTAACAGAAAGGGTTAAACTGGATAGAATATAGTCGATTCCCAATTTAGACATTTAGTGGTCCCCTCAGGCAACTTAACAGGCCAGCTTAATTCCCTCTAGTAGAGGAGATGACAGTGAACAGTTTTTTTTAAGCTATAGAGTAAGTAGATGGTTTTGGGTTTTGTTCTACTTGAATTTCAGTTGAATTCATGTTCAAGTAATCATCTTTTATTGTGCCGTTACTGTGCTAAGCCTGGGCTGTAGGCTGAATGCCAAGGTGTTGATCCTAACCCCCAATCACAGCCCTCATAAATGAGATTAGTGCCCTTATAAGAGAGACCTCCCTCATCCCTTTCACCATGTGAGGACACAGCAAGAAGACAGCTGTCTATGAACCAGGAAGCAGGCCTTCACCAGACGCCCAGTCTGCTGGGGCCTTGATCTTGGACTTCCCAGCCTCCAGAGCTATGAGAAATAAATTTCTGTTTATAAGCCAAAAAAAAAAAAAAACACCAAAAAAAAAAAAACAAAAAGAAAAGGGTTTTTCAAAGATGGTGCTGGGCTTCCCTGCTGGCACAGTGGTTAAGAATCCGCCTGCCAGTGCAGGCGACACGGGTTCAAGCCCTGGTCTGGGAGGATCCCACATGTCGCAGAGCAACTAAGCCCCTGCGCCACAACTACTGAGCCTGCGCTCTAGAGCCCATGAGCCACAGCTACTGAGCCCGTGAGCCACAACTACTGAAGCCCGAGAGCCTAGAAACCGTGGTCTGCAACAAGAAAAGCCACTGCAATGAGAAGCCCACGCACCTCAACGAAGAGCAACCCCAGCTCGATGCAACTAGAGAAAGCCCGCTCGCAGCAACGAAGACCCAACAGAGCCAAAAATTAATAAAATAAAATAAATAAAGAGATGATGCTGCCTCCTAGTAATATTTTTTGGAAAAATACATTTGTTTTGTCTCTCTCCCATCCACATCTCAATCTAACGCAGTGAGTCTCAAGTGGGGGAGGGGGCATTATGCCCCCAGGGGACATTTGGCAATGTCTGGAGACATTTTTGGTCGTCCCAAGTAGGGAGAGGTGCTACTGGCATCTAGTGGGTAGAGGCTTGTGACGCTGCTTAAACATCCTTTAATGCACATGACAGCCTACACAACAAAGAATTATTTGGTTCAAAACATCAATAGTGCTCAGATTAAGAAACCTTAATCTCATGCAATGTACAGTACTTTCTTTTCCTAGCACTCCACTAAAACTGCTCTCATAACGACCAGTAATGATCTCCAAATAGGCAATTGAAAGACTTCTTTTGAATACTGCTATACTTTTACTTTATTTCTATGCAGCATTAGGTACTGTTTAGCATCCCCTTCTTTCAAAACCTTTTTCTCTTGACTTGCATGACATTGCTTTCTCTAGGGTCTCCTCCTTTGCTGGCTATCTTGCATCTGTTATCCTCTTAAATGTTGGTGTTCTCCAGGGATCCCCATAGGCCCTTGCTTCTTTCCTTAGACATGATTTTCTTGGGTGATCTCGTCCACACCCCTGGTATCAATGACCTCTAGATAAATAAAATCCAAATCAATATATTTAACAACTTACTTTCTCTTTGAGCATCATACTCTTATAATTGCCTATCAGATCTCCTCGCTTAATATCCTATTAATATCTGAAATTCAACATATCACAGCTAAACCCATTCTCTAACAAATCTCTCTTCTTTTTATTTTTATTAATTAACTGATTTATTTTTGGCCACGCTGCGTGGCTTGCAGGATCTTAGTTTCCCGACCAGGGATTGAACCCGGGCCACGGCAGTGAAAGCACCGAGTCCTAACCACTGGACTGCCAGGATATTCCCTCTTATTTATTTATTTATTGGTGAAGTAGAAAAGAATAGCTTTATTGCTTTGCCAGGCAAAGGGGGCCACAGCAGGCTAATGCCCTCCAAACTGTGTCCCGACCTGGAAGGGGTAGTGAAGAGTTTTATAGTAATGGTTCAAGGAGGCAGGCAGGATCAGCTTGTGGACATTCTTCTGATTGGTTGGTGATGAGGCAGTTGGGAGTCAGTATCATCAACCTGGTTCCAATCAGTCTGGGGTCTGTCTACATGTTGTGGGCAGCACACAGGTAACTTCTCCCACCTGTGGGGCTTTTGGTATCTGTCAAAGTTCAGAGGGAGATGTGAAGGTGCTGCAGAGCGGTTAAAGGCACAGCACTGCAGAGGCTTCCTGCAACATGGCCACATGGAACTTTAGAAATTGCTCCTCTGGGAGATCCGAGGTGTGCGCAGGCGGTCAAGGTCAACCCTCAGAGGTGTCCGCTGGGTCCTGCCTCAGACCCTGGCTCTGTGTGCTGTGTGAAGCACCCCTCTAAGCGCTGTCTCCACTGAGAAGTGCTGCCACGACCACTGACAGCCTGGGCAGCTGGTGTCAGGACTTAAACTCAGGTTCTTTATGTCTTTTTGTAGGCATGTTTTTACATCATGATCCTGACACCTTGTCCTCCTTGACTGGGCATCTGACCAAGTAAGGCCAGTTAGTCCCCTCCCTGGGAATTAGGAATTGAGAGAGAGAATGAAGATAAAAGAGAATCAAGAGGGGAAGGAGAGAGAGTCAGGACTGTATTCAATTCCCATTTCAGATTGCTGTCTGTATCCATATGTTTGGCTCCCAGGTGACAGCCCTGTTACCTCTTAAACACTTCCCCTCCCCCTGACCCCCAAGTTATCTTGACTGCATTTCTATTACCTGCAACCATAGAGTCCTCATTCATACATCGACTGGCTATGAATTCAAGGGTTAGCCCCTTGCCTTGGTCTTCTCTGTAGATCCAGCACTTATGCCAGTAACAGAGTAGATTGTACTATATAGATACAAAATAGATACTGGATACAAAAATATCTGTGAATCAATTAATGAAGAAAGGAGGAAAGGGAGAAAGGAAAGAAGGAAAAAGAGAAGTGAAGAGAGAGTTAAAAAGAAAAGAGGAGGGACTTCCCTGGTGGTGCAGTGGTTAAAAATCCGCCTGCCTATGCAGGGGATACGGGTTCGAGCCCTGGTCTGGGAAGATCCCACATGCCATGGAGCAACTAAGCCTGTGCGCCACAACTACTGAGCCCGCGCACCACAACTTGCAAGCCTGCATGCCTAGAGCCTGTGCTCCGCAACAAGAGAAGCCACCGCAATGAGAAGCCTGCGCACTGCAACGAAGACCAAAATAAATAAACTAATTAATTTAAAACAAAAATTTAAAAAGATTAAAAGGGGAGAGGAGAAATAGGAAAGGAAAAATATGAAGGAAAATTGAGGATAGTAGAAATAAGAGAAAAGAGAGAGAGAGAGAGAAAATGCAGCAAATGATCTCAAAACAATAACAAGCAAAGCTAGGGGTAAAATGTTTGGCTTTCCTCCTCTGGCTCTGGTCAGCCAGCTTTCCCCCTGGATTTTACGTCTGCCCCTGTGCTCTCAGAGTAGAGAGAAGGTCTAGCAGGGAGCCCTGGTACCTCCAAACACCTTAGCGCTAGCACTTAAGCTTTCCTTTAGATCTTCTGATTACAGACCACCATGCTTACACCATAAGGTAGTTCAGCTCCCGGGGCAGCCACAGGTGTCTAAGACCTAAACTAATCTAGAGAGCGTGGCCTAGTACAAGTAGCATGAACTTTGATTTCCGACAGATGGATTGAAATCGAGGCAGGTCATAAGACGATTAGATGGCAGGAGTGAAAGATAATAGGAATAAAACAACTCTCTCAGAAGGAGAGGCGAGCTCCTTCTTTATTGGGGTAGGAGCATACTGGTTTGCTGTCCCAAAGCAGGAAATTTGGAATATGTATATATCAGTGATTCCTGTGTGTCCAATTTTCCTTTAATTTACTCCACTACTCAGTAACAAATCAACATTCTTTTTATCCTTGAACTGTATGAGCTAGAGTTATGTATAAACAAAATATCTTGTAAAAAAACAAAACCCAACCCCCCAAACAGACCATTCTCTCTCTATCTCTAATTTCTATTTACCTCTATTGTTTCTCAATTGTTTCTCACGCTGACTCTCCTCCCTCCCCACGTCCCTTCAGGAAGAGTTCCTCTCTCCAAGGACTTGTGGTGGGGCGGATTTCACAAAGGCATGAGGATCTACATGCTGATACTCATTGACCATGTCTCCCTTCTAAAGCTCTTCTCTCCATTCCCTCTCATCCCTACCCCCCATCCTCATTTTTTTCCTGTCTGTAGGCAGTAGTCTTTCTCAAGCAAAAATCTGATCTCGTCATTACCTTGCCTTAACATTTCAATGTCTCCCCACTGTCTGTGGAATAAAGCGCAATTTTATTTTTATTTTTGTATTTTTTTTTTATAAGATGAAGCCATTATTTTGATTTGTTTTGTTTTGTTTTTTGGCCCTGCCATGCTGCTTGCAGGATCTTAGTTCCCCAACCAGAGATTAAACCCGGGCCCCTGCAGTGGGAGCACGGAGTTCTAACCACTGGACCGCCAGGGAATTCCCTAAGATGCAATTTTAAAACAGGGCCTAGAAGACTCTACATGATCTGGCCTCTGCTTACCTCTCTAGCCTGCCTCTCCATTCTTCCTCTCAAACACTCCCACTCCCACTCTTTGGAAACAATCTTCCAGCCGCAATCAATGAGCTTCTTTAAATTCTCTGAATTACCAGGCTTTTCTTACCTTCCGGTTTTCCCTGCATGCTTACCCCTCCCCCAACTCTTTCTCCTCCTATGGCTTCATGTATACTGCCCTCTGTGAGTGCCATCCTCTATCAGAGCATCTACTTTCAAAAGCCTGTTTACTTGCCTATTCCCTCTTCAGCTTGCCGAGGTTAGGGATGTTATCTTTCTTGCTATCTCTTCTATCCCTAGCCCTGAGCAGTGTCTCGAACTAGTAAGCATTCAATAAATATTGGCTGAATGACTAAGAAGGCCAGAGCCTTTGTGCTAACCTCCCCCCCCCACTCTTCCTCTGTCACCTAAGGGGGTCCTTTCATTTGCAATAACTTGTTTAATGAGTTTATCTTCCAGCACTGGCCTCCTGCCCAATAGAGAACCCTGACAATTCTAGTAAGCACCAATTTTTTTTTCCAGCCCTTAGATTAAAAAGTTATCTGATAAGTTTAGGAAAGATAGTGGATTAACATGGAGTTAAAACGTATTTTAACGTATTTGCATTTCCCAGCACTCTGTTATAAACTGGTTGCTTCTCAATTCCTAGTACCCTTAAAGTATAACATGACTATGAATAATGTTACACTCTAACCTACTCTATAAACGTATATTGATAAGTAAATGAATGAACAAACGGAGCTCCATTTAACAACTCACCTTCCACATTCCCAGTAGGGATATGTCACTCCCAGTTCCTGCCTGTTAGTGATACAGTGATGTTTTCACATATCGCTTCCCATCGCTCTCATCTTTTATATTATTCAGTATGCTCTCCCTTTTGCTAGCTCGTTTGCCGTTTGAACTCTCTTTGAATACATCCACCTGCTCCTCCCCAGAACTTTGGCTTCAAAACTGCATCTCTCCTAACCGGGAACGGAGGCATGCTCAGTACTCCAAGCCAGGTGAAATTAACTGCCCTTGCCCTGACGTGGGGCCCTGACAGGTGGCAGGTATCGACAATGCTAGCAAAAGAAACTTGTCCTGTCTTCTACAGCTGAACATATCCTTCCCGGGGCCAATCGAAAGTCCTTGCCACCTAAGGGTAACTAGTGGGGACGTCTACATTTTTAAAACAATAAAATGGAAGGAGCAATTTTGGAAAAATAAGAATGGCAGCAGATTCTCAGAGCACAATCTACATGAATATCAACTGTCGAGTGATGCTGTGATTAAAACAAATGAGGACGGAGGCAGGGGATGAATGGAAGTGGTGTCTGCCTTGAACCTCGGTGGGCAGATCAAAGATTTTAACAGGGTTTTTCTGAAATTGCCCAGCCCCAGAATTTCCAGGATCCCGTTCGCGGCCAGCTTCCTAAAGGGAGCGCGTTTCTGGGGGTGTGTGCGTGCGCGCGCTGGGGGAAGGAAGGCTCGGGAGAGGGGCCACCGCTCTCCGGAATAAACAGCAGGGGGAGAAGGGGAGCGCGCGAAGGGCGGCGGGAGGGGATGAGGAGGCAGCCGCGGGGGCGAGGGCCGGGGGAGGGGCTCCAGACGCGCGCAGGGGCTGGTAGCCGGGAGACCCGAATGCCTCCGATACCTGAAGCCGCTGCCTGGAGAAGCTGACAGCTGACGCCAGCGGGCGCACGCGCTCGCCGGAGCCCTGCCCCTCGCGGTCTCCCTGCCCCGGGCTCCGACCTCGCGCGCATGGTAAGGAGGGGCGCGGGTTGCTGCCCTAGCACCGGCGCTGCAGGCCCGCGGTGCCAGCTGCCGGCTCGGCCTCCCCAGGCTGTCACCTCCTGCTCCCTCCCTCGCCCCCTCCCCGGTCCCCTCGGCGCCCGGCCGAGCCCCAGGCGGGCGGCCCTCAGGGACTCCGGCCCTCGCGGACCCCCCGCCTCCTCTCTGACCTCACCCCTCACTTTTCCCCCTTCCCCCGGGCAGCTCCGAAACCCCGCACCCCCGGCCCCGGACGAGAGGGCGAAGGAGGAGGCAGGAGGTCGTCCAGCGTGTCCAGGTGTGTGGCGCAAACACCGGCGCACCGTTTTCCCCCTCGAATCTGCAATAATTTCCAAGCTGAGAAATCACAACTCCTCTCCTTCCAAAACATACCTCTTTCCCCTTTTGTTACTATACTAACTTTGGGAGGATATTAACCCGTGGTCAAGGTAGGTGTCTTATCTTTTGTATCTGCACCAAACAGTGATGGAGGTTCTTTGGTTTTGGTTTTTGGGTTTTGTTTTCCTGAAAATTAAATACTGTGATGAGTTTACAAGGTTTTCTGGGTGACTGCGGTGCGAGAACTTGATCACAGCTTAAAGCAATAGCTCCTACGCGGGAGCTGAGATCATGATTAAGAAATTGGGATGTGTGTGCGTGCGCGCGCAGGCTTCTGTGTATTTAAAAAGCACTCCAGGTGATTGCGATGCGCTCTCCCCTCATAATTACTTGAAAATATCTGTAAGGTCCTTATGAGGAGAGGGGGCACCCAACTGTTGGTAAACATCCCCTGAAAATAGTAGTGTGAATAGGGAATTAAAACGGAGTGAAAGCTGGTCCTCTTCAAGTTGGTGAATTTGGTGCAGTGTCATTGGTTTTAAGATGGCAATTTTGGGACGGGAGGGTTAACGTTCTTTTGAAACTCAGATATAGGATGGAAAGAAATACCCCACTTCTAACCGCCCTTGTTAAAGAGTTAGTTTTTAAACATAAGCTTTTAAGATGTAAGAATTCCTTCACAAGTACTCTGGCATTTAGAAAGGATGGGGGCCTATTCTCCTGGGAATCAGAAAAGCTTCCTTCACTGAGCTTGCATTGGCTGACTTTCTGTCAATGACCACTGGCATTTTTACATGTTGGTTATTTTAAGGCTAAAGACCCTAATGGACTATATCTCTAGGAACCCAAAGAGGAATTATCATATAAATTGATTTAGTTCCTGTTTACATTCCTATTTGAACCAAGCTCTTCTACCCTGAATTGGTTAAGAGTGTAAATTATATTGTATTTGAGTTTGCACTAGTACTGTTTCTCCATCTTGAACTTTGTCATAGATGTACATCTGCTGCTTTTCATGTATATCTATACCTGAACCATTCTAAGTAACTGACAAACTCGGAGTGTAACTACCAGGGAAAATAAAGATTTTTGTTTATCTGTCTTTTGGAAATTTGAGGTGAAGGACTAATTTTTTTTAAATACCATGAAGTAGGTATGATAGTAAATCATACAACATTTTATGAAATGAGATGCTTGTTATGAAATAAGGATAATATTTGATATTGCCTTCAAGGATATTAAGGACAAGTAGGTGACTGTCTGTAAAGCATTTTGAACCTTTAGAGTCACTGTCTAGGTATTGAGCCAATGGGATTGTTTTCCTGGCAAACTTTTTCACCTTTCTAAAATTAACTTTTCTCTAGGAAAAATAGTGCAGATACACACGATTCAGCCAACCAAGTCCAGAAACTACTGTGTTTGAATTTAAAAAGTGACCTTAATTCATTCTAATACATCTAGTGTTTGCAGCTTATGACACAAAATATGCAGAAATACTCGCTATTTGCTGACATCTTCAAAGCATTGGCTTAATGAGGGGAGTTATGAACAGAGTACAACGTTGTGTTATACATTTTGTTGGCTTAGGGAAAACTATTATTTTCCTAAGGTTTTTGTGTATATATGTGTACACTGGGTCTGGGACTTACATAATTATGTACATATATGTAACACATGTTTTTAATAGAAATGAAAACCTGCAATATTTTTCTTTGTGACAGGACACTGTAAGCATTAGGTTTTGATTACTTTTTCATGGAAATTTTAATATGACAGAACTAAAAACTTCAAGGAAATAATTCCACCAAGAGCAATTTGGAACTGAAGGCCTTTTTTAATGAAAGATGTTTGAAGCCCTTAGTCTGTGTGCTTAGCATCCACCGAGCAGTTCTTTGTGAGCGAGTTAAGGGTGGTAGATCCCATTCTGGCAGCCTCAGTGGATGATTAGACCCTGCCACTCTTCTCCAGACCTTTAATTTGGTCTGTAACTTGATGCTTCACTGACCCCACACGCCCCCTGCCACGCTAGCTCACAGAGCAATTGCTGGCACTCTGGATTGAATTTTTTCCACTCCCATCAATTAGGACGTTTGCATTGGTTGCAGAATTCAGTTACATTTTTAGCTCAGTATTCTAAGAAATACCTTTAGCCACAAAGAGAGTAGGCTTAGGGCAGCCTAGATCACAAATTGCCTTATTTAATGGTGCTGTGTTAATTTCCCAGTGATTCAACCTGTATAGAAATAATCGAGTCATACAGTATTAAAGTTGGAAGGCACTGTAGAAGTCATCTAGATTCTAATAATTTCTTTCTACAGATGAATGTTGATGCAATTGTAGCCATAATCCGAACTTTGAGAAGAGACATTACATTTCATATTCTTTTCATAGACATTAAATTTTATATTCTTTCCAGTTCTTGTAGTAATGAGGACTTTGCTCATTTGAAATGAATTTCTATACGAGTTCAGTGATGTAGGAATGGCAGTAAAGTAAGTTGCAAATCTCTGATTTCCAATGAAATTCAAAGTGTGATCTTAAGGGCAATGGAAGTCATTTACAACGGTGGTGTGCGACTATAAACGCGCATCCTGTGTTTTTCATTATCTTGGATGGGGACCATTTCAACCGACTGACAGAAGAAAAGGAGTACCCTAAGAAAGATGAGGGCAAAGAGAAGAGCAAGGTGGTGGGATGTGTGACGAGCATGACTTAATGAATCAGCAAATCATTCAGAAATGGTTGGCCTTCAGACCCCTCCCCAGAGATTTTAATCTGAAATAATGGAGACAATTACTGGGGTTTCTAGCCCTCAAAATCCTACTTAAATGAGACTTGGTTTTTGGAAGTTCCACCTCTTGATGTTTCTGCCTTTCAAGATCTTCTATCTTAAAGATCTATCTTCCCAAGTTCCTAGGGTTGAGGATTTACAAAAGAATTTATCCTGAAATATAGGCACTGAAAGGATTGGATCCAATCTTAAGAGACCACGTAGAATCTAGGGGAGTACTCTTGCTAGTGTGGCAACTCACCACCATTTATTTATTTAGGTACTTTACATACATTGAAAAGTATCTTCATAGTCCTAACAGATAGACATTATGGTCCCCTTTATATAGATCTGTGATTCAGAGAAGTTAAGCATCTTGACCGCACACACATACCCCTTTCAACACCCCACACTGCTTCCCTAGAGTCAAGCTGTTGATTGAATCTGTAGATGATAGTATGCTAATTTTGGGATATCTGGCAAATTTCCTAATTCTGCAAAGACCTTATAAAGTCTTCACATGTTTCTGTATTTCAGTGTAGCTGTGTTCAATGTGTGGAGCTCAACATTCTTGCATAGATTTAAAGACTAAAGACAATTACTACATTTAAAATACGTGTTCCAAAGTAGAATTAATCCTCAACAATCAAGATGCCTTTTTAAAAAAAAAATATTTATTTTTATTTTTGGCTGTATTGGGTCTTTGTTGCCGTGCATGGGCTTTCTCTAGTTGCGGCGAGCTGGGGCTACTCTTCGTTGCGGTGCACGGGCTTCTCATTGCCGTGGCTTCTCTTGTTGCGGAGCACGGGCTCTAGGTGCCCAGGCTCAGTAGTTGTTGCACACGGGCTTAGTTGCTCCACGGAATGGGGGATCTTCCCGGACCAGGGATAGAACCTGTGTGCCCTGCATTGGCAGGCAGATTCTTAACTACTGAGCCACCAGGGAAGCCCAAGACGCCTTTAAAAATATATTTTCTTTATAATTTCATGACATTTTGGTGATTCATATCTATAATATGACTAATTGCTGCACCTTCCATTACTCCCTACAAGTGATTCTGTATTACATGGTACCACTTCCTTCAAGGCTTTTTTAGAAATTCTGTTTTCTAGTGTCGTCCTGCCAGAGCAGTTATAAATTAAAATGTGTAATAATTAAATTTACTTTCTTTTTTTTTTTTTTTTTTGCGGTATGCGGGCCTCTCACTGTTGCAGAGCACAGGCTCCAGACGCGCAGGCTCAGCGGCCATGGCTCACGGGCCCAGCCGCTCCGCAGCATGTGGGATCTTCCCTGACCGGGGCACGAACCCGTGTCCCCTGCATCGGCAGGCGGACTCTCAACCACTGCACTACCAAGGAAGTCCAAATTTACTTTCTTTTATGTCTCCTATATATTACAGTTAGGATGTTATATTTGTTTGGTTTTGAAAATATGTATGTAATTAGACTATATTTTCTATGAATTTCATTTCAAGACAGCAAAGGAGTAACTTACAGAATTATTTGTTATAAAAATGAGCTTTAGTGTGAGAGGGTTGAGAGTCATTGCCCTATAAGGAATATTTCTACTGAATCTGACACAAATAGAACTATTTAGCAGTAAAAGTTTTACCATTAGTTTCATAAATTTATGTTTTAATCAACTTCTTTTGGCTTTTGTTATTCTATCTGATCAACATTAAACCTTACGTAAAGAAGTGAAGCGTTGTCTCCTTAAAGTTTCACCTTGAAGCTTCTACCCCAGGAGAGAGTCTTTGCGCCTGTGGAAGGCGTCCTTCCTTCGCAGTTTCTTCCATACCCTCAAAGGCAGATGTTATTCTCTGCATTAGTTGGTTCATAGAAAATCTTTTTTGTAAACTGTTTAAAAGGTTCCGCTGCTAGGTCTAGTACAAACAGCAACTGTCTTGGCCATAACGTTCATATAGCCCAGCTTCTGGGTCTCCAAACTGGGACTGTTTCTGCCAGCAACTCAGGCAGCGTTTGCCCTGGTCCTCAGCTCTGCCGCCTCTTGGAAAGTGCAGAAGTGCCTCAGGAAATTTTGCTTTAAATCTTCAAGCAAGTTCTTGTAACTTCATACCTCTTTCCTATAGTATTTAATTAGTCCAGACTTTTTTCCTTTTTAAAATAATACTCTCCTTTAGCACACTTTAGTGCCTTATCACTATTGAAATGTTTTTTTGGAAACCATGTGAGCAGAAAGAGGTAAGAGTGTTTGGAGTATCATATGTAAATTTATATATAAATATATTTAAGTTTATAAGTAGGCTTATAAAAAACGTTAAGGGGCTTCCCTGGTTGAGAGTCCGCCTGCCGATGCAGGGGACGCGGGTTCATGCCCCGGTCCGGGAAGATCCCACATGCCGCGGAGCAGCTGGGCCCGTGAGCCATGGCCCCTGAACCTGCGTGTCCGGAGCCTGTGCTCCACAACGGGAGAGGCCACAACGGTGAGAGGCCCGCGCACCGCAAAAAACAAACAAACAAACAAAAAACACTAAAAAACGCTAAGGAGCGTGTCAGACTCTTGACTAATTTTACATCTTGGTTTTGGAAAATACAGAAGAGTATAAGGATGACTGTCAGAACCACCTCTAATCCTACCATCCAGAGATAAGCACATCTAACATTTTGGCATCATTTTTCCAGTTTTATTGATAAAAGTATCCATGTGAACATATATGTGTATGAATGTTGTTACAGACTTTAGATTTTTTTCTGTGCATTCTTTTTATTTACTTAAAAAATTTAACAATAGGTCATAAGAATTGCCCATGCTATTCAACAGTTTTCTCTAGCTGTCTGGACTGTATTTTATTTGCTAACTTTTCTTCTGATAGATTAAAAGGTATAGATCATATTTTAAAAATCCAACTATAGCTGCCTTTAAGGGTTTTGTTTGTTTTATATATATATATATATATATATATATATATATATATATATATATGACCTTGTCTTCCCTAATCAGTGCCAGGGAGAAATGGTATTAATAAACTTTCTTTTGTAAGATGAGAAATTTAACACATTTACTACCTTTCTTTCTCCAGCTCTGCCATTTCCTAGTTTTTTTGTTGATATCATCTAGGGTTATTAAAATCAAATTTATTACCGTTAATAAATGCTGAAATCATTTATTTTCCATTTAAGGACTTTGGACAATTTCTTTAAGGTTTGTGCCCATATTGACCAAGTTTATTTCGACTTAACTCTGTTTAAGCTGTTCTACTGCTTATGCCAGCTTAATAGAATTACAGTTCCTCCATCCTTAAGTTCATAGCAAGACAAATTTAAGTATATATTCAAGTAATTTTTTAGGAGGTCATAAATAGCTGAGAAGTTTTTAAGAAATTGTTTTCAGGAATCCTTGTATAGATGGGAATACTTTTCTGTTTTTCTTGCTTTATATGAAATTCTTGGATCACAGTCTACCTCAGTGCTCTCTAGATGTTGCTCTATTGAATTCTAGAGGTTAGGATTGCAGAAGTCTGAGGTCTGCCTGATTGCTGTTCTTTTGTAGATAATCTGTTTTTCTGTCTTGACGCTTAAAGCATCATTTTAAAAAAAATTGAAGTATAGTTAATTTTCAGTGTTGTGTTAGTTTCAAGTGTACAGCAAAGTGATTCAGTTATATATATTCATTTTCAGATTCTTTTCCATTATAAAAGCATTGTTTTTTTTTTTTCTCTGATACTATGAACATTTTTACCATATCATATCATGGTGATAATCTGTTATATTAATTTTTCTTGGTACTCTTTGAGTAGTTTTTGATTTGAAGACTTAAAATTTCTTTTCATCTCGGAATTCAATTTTTTCCTGATTATTTTTTTTTGTAATTACATATACATTTATGTATTCATCTCCCGTATCTCATTTTTTATTTACTACATTTAATCTTTTGCCTTTTCTCTGAATATGGGCAGAATTTCTCAAGCTTAACCTAATCAATCTACTTTGATTAGATTTTCAATCATTTCCAATCTGTTACTCACCACCTCCATTGCAACTTTTTATTGGGTCATGATATTTTTGGTATCCAAGTTGTCTTACCTAATCTCAGATTCTTTCCGCTTTATGACTACCTGCTTTGGTTTCATAGCTATGATGTCCATTTTCTTCTTACTGAGTCCACTAAAGAGAAAATCTATGAAAGTTTCTACTGTTTCCACTTTCTTTCAGTAGACACCATTTTTGGTAATTCCTTAGAAGAGTCTTCTTTTGCAATAGTCTTTTCATATACCTAGTCCTTTTTCCCTGATTGCTCTACCTTGGAGAAATAATGCCTAATTAGTCCAGAATCAGGGGTAAGATAGGTCCTGTACCTATGGTGTGAATCCCTGGCTGACTCCACAGTCAGAGAAAGGAGAAGGAGAAAGTTGAAATGTACTGTGATTTACTTTACCACCTCAGAGAGAAGGGAGATGGCAAGAGGCAGATGGCATTATAGAAGGGAACTTTGGCTCTTTACAAAATTTTCTTGATTCTACAATGCCCGAACTTGATTAAAATAGAAACCTTTGTCTGTTTTCACTTTTATACATTATCTTATTTTATCCTCAAAACAGTTGTCTTAGAGTCAGAGGACTATGGCCTTTGGATTCGGAAGATTGTGGTTTAAACACATTCCTTAAAATTATACTCATAATGGAACTTTGGCAAATTAGTTTTCTTAGCCTCATTTCCCTCATCTGGAAAAGGTGATAGTTACGCCCTAGAGTGGTACAGGTAACACAAGGTAATTATAGAGGAGTTGTCAGGTGGTGGTAGAAGGCATGGATGAGATGAACCTAGAGTGTGCAGCAAAAAGAACCCTCAACAGTGAAACTCTGAGAACATAGGAAACAAGTCAACAAGAGGAGCCTGAGAAGGAGTAGCCAGAGCAGAGAGTGAAATCAGAGAATCAAAGGGAATTTAGAAATTTAAGATGAAAAGAACTCTCATTAGCATCATGAGGACAAAGAAGTTACCATTGGGTTTGGCAATTGGGTCAGTGTGACCTCAGCCAGGGGCAGTTTCAGTGGCGAGATGCAGATAGAAGGAAGGCTGCAGTGGAATGATGAATGAGCATCAGGAAGACAGGAAAGTGTAGACAGCGAATAGAAAAATGTTTCTCCCTTAGGAGAAAGGGACAAGATAGGGAAAGAGAGAGAGAGGTCAGTAGCCACGTAGATACTCAAGATTGGGGAATTGGATTTGAGGGAATAGAAAAATCTCCCCCCTACCCCAAATTTTAGGGACTGAATGTTTGCCAAGTTTAAATGTTTTTCAAGTAAGGACATTAAAAATACCACCGTCTAATCTTATTTCAGAAAAGAAAATATTAACATTGAAAAGTTGAATAAATTTAACATTATGAGAAAGTCAGTATCTCAGATAGTGAAGTTTTTCTTTTCCTGTCCAAGATTTCCTTTTCCCCCTGGGTTCAGGGTTCTTTCTCTCCTTCTCCTTTACGGATCTGGCCTCACCAATTGTCTTTTTTCTCAAATATTTTTGATCTCTTCTTGATTGACTCTTTTTCATTAACATATAAGCATACTCCACTCTCCTCTCTTAAAAAAACATAGGTCCTCATTAACTCTTACTGAAATGAAACAGCGGCAGAGGGAATGGGTGGAGTGGCTGGGTAGGAGGGATGCTTTATATGTAGCAGTAATAAAACTTGGTGACTGGTTGGATCTTGCAGATGAGAGAAAGGGAGGGATGTAAGATAACTCCCAGGTGACTCTGCTACGTGGTGTCATAGAGGAGCAGGACCGGGAGAATAGAAGATCGTGGTTCAGTCCAGCGCGCAGGAGGCTATAGAGGTTGGGAGCTCTGATTGCGTGTTTGACTCTTGCTACTCTGTGCTTCTGCCTAGGTCCCCACCTCACCCCATCACTCCGCCTCAGCCATTGTCATTTCATCCTTCATGGTTAAACCTCAGTTTACACAATTATTTAACTCTTGAGAGTTCAAACCCTGCTTGTAGGAGTTTGTGAGCCAATAGAATACATATATTTCCTTTTGGAAGAAAAATAGAAATGGACCACTTGATAGAAATATGAGTACACATGGAACAGGATGTTAAAATGGAACTTTTTAGTTTTCAGTTTTAGCTGTGGCTTAAGACAGTAGAGGCCACATTCCAAAGTAAGACCACAATGCAGACTTGGA
The DNA here is from genome assembly GCF_059928025.1 of Delphinapterus leucas. NCBI lineage: Eukaryota > Metazoa > Chordata > Mammalia > Artiodactyla > Monodontidae > Delphinapterus > Delphinapterus leucas. The sequence goes on from NC_143138.1 coordinate 14,128,052, forward strand.
AGCACAGGAGAACCAGTTTAAACTGTTCGTGGTTAGCTTATTGGCCACTCCCAGGTGATAAAACAGGTTGGAGAGGCCAAAAAAAGAATGATTAGAAGATGATTTTCAGAGAGTTGGTGGTGAATTCGAGTCCCAGATCCTGGCCACCAACAAAGGGGTGTGAGGTACCTGCCCCTCAACTCACGTCTAGAGAAAGGGGTTTTATGCAGATCACTTGGAGTGTTTAATGTGTATCCCTGAAGATGGGGAGGTGTAGAGATTCAGGTCTGAGAAATCTACAGGACAAGAGAGTGGCTGGCTAGCTCCTCTGATGATGGAGTGAAAGAGATGTAGCTGCACTGTTCCATAGTTTGGTAGAGCACAGAGTGCATGGGTTGTTCCCGAAAGAACAAGGATAGATCACCACGATGGAGAGTGAGCTAGCTGGGGATCACCTCAGGTCATGTCTGAGAGGACCACCTGGACCCCAGCAGGGTAAACTGAGGAGGGAGCCCTAAGTAACCATCAGCAAAAAAGGATCCAGAGGTTAGAGATCCCCAGTGATGGGGCTGGAGTTGAGGTTTCCCACCTCTCTACTTTCAATTATCTTCATCACCATCCCAACCCTGGCTCAAAAGAAAAAGTAGGCTTTTAAAGTATCCATCAGTAAATGAATGGATAAAGAAGTTGTGGTATGTATATATGTGTGTGTGTATGTGTGTGTGTATATATATATACACATATACATATATATGTATGTATACACACATATACACACACACTATATATGCATGTACACACACACACACAATGGAATATTAGCCATAAAAAAGAATGAAATAATGCCATTTGCAGCAACATGGATGGATTTAGGGATTATCATTCTAAGTGAAGTAAGTCAGACAGAGAAAGACAAATATATGATATCACTGATATGTGGAAACTAAAAAATAGTACAAATGAGCTTATTTACAAAACAGAAATGGACTCACAGACATAGAAAGTAAACTTATGGTTACCAGAGGAGAAGTGGCGGGGGAAGGGATAAATTAGGAGTATGGGATTAACAGATACATACTACTGTATGTAAAATAGATAAGCAACAAAGATTTATCGTATAGCACAGGGAACTATATTCAATATCATGTAATAGCCTACAATGGAAAAGAATCAAAAAAATATATATGTCTGAATCACTTTGCTCTACACCTGAAACTAAAACAATATTGTAAATCAGCTATATTTCAATTTTAAAAAAGTAACCTTTAAACACTCACCACGCTCACAGATCACCAGCATTAGATCTAATGATCTAACTAGTCTGTATTAGTCAAGAAAGAATGTTCCTGCTGCCTCTTTTTCCTTCTACCTCATCCCCACTTTTGGATCAGAAAGTGGGGGCAACCTAAATTAGCAATCCGGCTGGAGAGAGAAGAATCTTTGTTCACCTTTCCCAGAACATGTGGGAACGTGTTCACTAGCTGCAGGAGGGAGCCATTTAACTTTGCATGAAGTTGGAAGAGTTTGAGTGCTATATTAAATTAGACACATTAATTACAGAACTGTGATTGATTTTTTGGACTTAGAGTGACTTGAAAAGTCTTCATTATTTGAATGATTGCAAAAGACATGACAACTGTCCTGAATTTCATACAAGGACAAGGGAAAAACCAGCCCCACATAATAAACTTACAGACGCAATGGAAGAAACAGTCATTTTCTGATTATATCCCATGGGTCCTGCTTGTTCATTATAAGGGTCACGCATACAAAACCTGGTATAGTTTTTCAATGATACATAATTGGCAAGAGGATAGAAGGGAAGGGCAGAGATGGTTATTATAGGAATCAAATTTATTCACAGAAATGTCACAAAAACTATTTTTGTTTCTTAAAATGATGCTAGGAGAATTTTAATTAATCAATTAAGATATACATTTGGTAATTTTAAGATGAAGTTTGCAGTCTGTTCCACAGCTGGGGAAATGATCTGAGATAGTGCTTTTGTGTTATAAGCACATAAGACATTTTCCCCCTTCTGTTTCCAGAGAATCGTAGAAGTAATAAACAGCTAAGATTAATTGTTCACCGTTTGTATTCTGCCGTTGATCAATTAAAAAAAAGTATGCATTCCTGTGAAACAATAAAGCTGATACCCATAAGCCAATAAACTCTAGAATAAACAAGCATGCTAATGGATGTCTCTTTTCAGCTTTGGGGAATTTTAAAAGGGCTTTAAACTATTAGCTTTCATATGATCTTTGCAGCATTTGTAATGTTATTCAATCAAAGTCTTTTATGGTAAAGGAGTGACAAGGAGACAATCTAAATAATGTTTTTATTAATGTGTTCCTAGAAGTTGAAAAGACAACTTGAAAAATACATGTGAGCCACACACAGAGTATTTACATTGACAACAAGTGTCGTTTATTCCATAGAAGTGGAATTTTGGATCCAGAAGTAGGATATTAGATTGACCTGCAAAGATGGAAGAAAGGTGATGACTTGGCCTGAGGGTGAGTCGGTCTTCAGTGGCTCTAGAGAAAATCCTGCCATACCCTTAGGATCCTGAGCCCAATTCCGTGCTGTTCTAGTATTTGATGTGCAATTCCCTTAGCACAGTGGTTAAGAGCAAAGGTGCTAAATGTGGTGTGACCTGGGACATATCTTCAAATATTGCTTTTTCCCGGTAGTAGGCAAAAACTCTAAGATGTCTCCCAAGATTCCGCCCCCTGGTGTACACCTCTGTAAATCCTTTCCCCTTAAGTGTGGCTATGTTAAAATGGTCTACTTTTTTTTCATTAAAGATATTTTCAGTTCTAGATCTCTATGTGATTCCTCTTGAAATCTTGTTTTGTACTGCTTTCCTTCTGAGCAGATGGAGTTTTTCTAGTTCTTCCACCCTCCTGATTTTATGTAAGGTGCTTAATTCCAGCCTCACGTGGTAGGTAAACTCTACACTTGAAGGTAAATATCCTATTCTCATATTCCTACTAGGTCTTCAATTCCTAATCACTATTATGAGTTTCTTTTTTGTTTCCGGGAGACTTCCCTTTCTTGCTTTCTGCCCAGCTATGCATTTAAAGTAATTTGTTATACTTATCCAGAGCTTATATGTGTTAGCGAAGAAAGGTATGGGATGGGAAGGCAAGGGGTGGGGATGGAGTGCACTTCCCAAATCAGCTCAGCATGCCTTATTGACTAGAAGTCCTTAACTTAATTTTGTGATCTACCCTCCCAATTCCGTTTTACTTTTTATTGGAATTATATTGAATCTATAAATTAAGATGGAGAGTATTTATAATATTGAGTCCTCCCACTATGAATCTGGTATATATCCCACCCTTCATTTGAAACTTCTCTTTAATGTCCTACTGAAACTGTGCAATTAAAAATAGGTACTGTGGGGCTTCCCTGGTGGCTCAGTGGTTGAGAGTCCGCCTGCTGATGCAGGGTACACGGGTTCATGCCCGGGTCCGGGAGGATCCCACATTCTGCGGAGCGGCTGGGCCTGTGAGCCATGGCCGCTGAGCCTGCGCGTCTGGAGCCTGTGCTCCGTGATGGGAGAGGCCACAACAGTGAGAGGCCCTCGTATGGCAAAAAAAAAAAAAAAAAAAAAAAGGTACTGTGTACTTATTGTGAAATTTAGTTCTAGGTTTTATACTTTATTCCTAGATATTATTCCTGGCTTGTTGAATAACCATAAGGAAATAATCTAATCATTATAGTGTTAATTTGGTTGAACTAATTACTGTTTTACTCAAAATGCATAAAGTAGAGCTTTTTGAAACATGAGTAAAAATAGAAACTAACAGAGTAGTAAACAAAATTACTATGTATGTTTTTTTTTGTTGTTTAATATTATGGTTTTTTTTTTAACTTGATGTATGACAGAATCAGGATTTTAAATTATTAGCTGAAAGAAGGAAATTGTGGAACCTAGGTCTGTGGCTAGACTGGGGAGCCCAGATTTAGGCAACAAACATTGAGTGAGCTGCATGATATTCATTGCTAGGATATGGTAAAAGTCAACTCAGACACAATAGAAATGTTACGTTCCCAAAGAGGCCTTGAAGAGGTGTCAGTGGAAACTCTGTGATCACACCCTCTGTTGGCAGCGTAATAACTGTCTACCCTGGTTTCACGTACCCACAGTTTTGAAGGATTTTGCAAAATTTATCATTTCTTTTAATTAAAAAATAGATGTCTGGCACCATATGTCAGGTGAGATAAGAATCTAAGGGGGCATCCCCAAATCAACCAAGCCTAAATGGGCAAGTCTTATAACATGTTAGGAATTTCTGGACTACAGTATTCTCTGTTATCTTTAGTTATTCTGGTATGCTTAGCCAGCACCCTATATTAAAATTGTTTCGTTTTAGAGACTTCCCTGGTGGTCCAGGGGTTAGGACTCTGCACTTCCACTGCAGGGGGCACGGGTTCGATCCCTGGTTGGGGAACTAAGATCCCGCATGCTGTGTGGTGCAGCCAAGAAAAAAAAAAAATTGCTTATTTTAGAAAATTGTACCTTTGTTATTTATTTTCGTTGTTTTTTCATATTATTGGAAAAATAAAAATATAAAGTCTATCTATGCATATTTAACTATGATTCCACCAGAACTATTCTGAGAATATATTAGGAAGGTTGTGGGAAATACAAAAGCTTCATTATGTGATTTACTAAAGTGAAATACATATAATGAAAACAAATGGGATAGGCATTACTGTAGTTGGAACTCATATATGATATTATGGTTTCAAATCAGTTTATTCCTCAGGTATGTTTACCTTCTTCACATGTAGCTGGTTGGTTTTGTTTTTACCATCTCCCTTATAATATGGGAATGAAGAAAGAAAATGAGAGTGTAAGCAAGTCAAATTTGTTGTGTCTGAGAAGCCTGGTGAAAGGCTGTTAAGAGTTGCCATCTAATAGCCTTCTTTTATATTTGGTTAATATTAAATGCACATTAAATAACTTTGTCATACATTATCTCATTTGGATCTCACACAACCCTGTGAAGTAGATGGTGAAGATATTAATATTCATACTTTACAGAGCAAAGACCCAAAGATAAAGTGACTTGCCCAAGGCGTTGTACTTAGAAAATTGGAGGATTTGACCTGAAAATAGAAATGACTAAGGTAAGGTGTGTGGTTTAGGAAATAGTAATAAATAAACAAGTTTGGGGTGATTAGGTATAATGTTTCGTCTATCTGTCATATATCCTTCTGTCACTGGCATGAATAATTAAGACTACAGTTTTCTCTTTAAACCAAAATGTCTTACTAGTTTTATAGTGAGAAAAGGCTTATCTTTAGAGAAATGAGGAGACAGAAGCAGAAGGGAGTATGACGGGTTTGGAAGTAACATTTACCCAGCACCTGTTACATGTTAAGCTCTGCGTGAGGCACTGTGCACAAGTGAGAGAGGAATTCTTATTCCCACTAGATACATGGCAAAACTGAGGCTCAAAAAGGTTTAAGTTCAATAACTAGTGCAGCTTTAGTTACCCAGCTACTAATGAAGAAGCAAGAATTTGAACTTGGGCCAAAGCCCATTCCTTTCCTCTATACAAGCTGTCTGTGAAATGCAAATCTAATAGTAAAGCCTTTTCAACAACTGAACTGTAAGATGGAAACCAGGTGCCTCTCTTGTTTCACTACAATCTCACCATGTAATTAACAAATCATTATTGCTTGCAGAACCTTATTGATTCAACTCTGTAGAGCTCTTTTCTGATTGGCTATGATTAATGTAGTGCTTAGAGCTGGAAAGGACTTCAGAGATTTAGAATTTACAAACTGAAGATAGAGATCAGAATCCTTTTGTGGAACATTTTCAAAATGTACATGCCACCTTCTGAATAAGTATGTCTGAGGTGTGGATGGGTGTGTGTGTGTTTGGAAAAGTTTCCCAGGTAATCTGATGTACTTTTCTGGTGAAGAATCATTTCTCTTGTCTAACCCCTTAATTGTGTAGATGAAAGAGTTTCCTTGGAAGGAAGAAAAATACTTCTGATTTAAGATTGCCTTGGTTAACATAGGCAGTTAGAAAATGTAAGCCTTAATGAGTCTGTTTCTTCAGTTCTAAGGTCATATTTCACTACCATCAACTTGCAATTTAGTTTCTGACTTAATGACTGGGGGCTTTAGGTAGACCTTTATTTTCAAAACAAATCTCTGTTTTTCTATAATGTAGATGAATGAACAATGCTCTGTACTGTGTTTTGGGTTCAGAAATTGGGAGAAGCTCTTTAATGATAATAATTCAAGTTAGTTGCAAACAGCTGCAGCAGAGAGAGAGCAGACAGAGCTGCTGGGTCCAATGCTGGAAGCCACACTGAGGTTTGTACAGTGTCAATGGGACCAAGACTTAGTTCTAGGCAGGAAAATAATTTTTTCACCCACTAAGTTGATTTTACCTGCGTATATATCTGAACTGCTTAACAGCATGCATAGTTCATGACTTGGCTTCAGCTCCCACTCTGGTCGTCTTTAACGACTTTCAAACATGATTTCACAAATCCTGAGGTTTATGCAAATATAAAAATTTCCTTTTTTTTTATATGGGTAAAGCAGGCTCCTGGAGACAACTGGAAAGCAAGAGGGTCTTCTCCTTACATTGGATAGTTGGGAAAAATCCCATGGAGGAATCTGTTATTTGTGGAATAGTGAACAGTTAATTTTAAGCTTAGTTGAGACCATCCACCTTAGTTGATCAAAAGCTAACTGGGGCTCTCTTTTCACTCATTAGACCCCAAATTCAGCTTCTGTAACAACACCAATCAAGATGTTTAGTAACATAGGATCCAAATAAAATATTTTTGGTTCAAGTGACTTGCTTTATAATCTACCTTTTATTAAAACAGATTCACCTTTTTTCTTTTTTTAAAGCATTTTATTGAAGTATAGTTGATTTACAGTGTTGTGTTTAATTTCTGCTGTATAGCAAAGTGACTCAGTTATACATATATATTCTTTATCATATTCTTTTCCATTACGTTTTGTCACAGGATATTGAATATAATTCTCTGTGCTATGCAGTAGGACCTTGTTGTTTATCCATCCTATATATAATAGTTTGCAAAAACAGATTCAGTTTTTAAAGGGAGTCCTATGGCTAATTTCACATTTTCCTTTCTCAAAGAGGATCTTCTACTGTTCTTTCGATATCATGTAAAATAAAGATTTTTCCTGTTAAGATTATTCTTAATGATCAGGAGTAAATATGAGTGTCCATATCTGCTCAACTGGTTAAAGAGAATGACCTTAATTCAGGTAAAATGTCATGAACTGATTCTTGTAGGGAAAAAGTATAATGCTACATATTGCCTTGCAGAACTTAGAATTCTTTCATCACTATAAGAAAAGGGACAAATATAAGCAGAGAGAAATAGATAACAAAAAGATTGTGCATGTAAGCATAGTAAAGTGTAGTCAGGTGCAGAATGAACAGAAAACTTTTGCTTTGGTTAGGGAAACTACTCCTAGATATAGTATACCGTTCTTCGGAGCAAGCGCTATGCAAGCTACATGCCATAATTCCTTGAACAGAGTGAGATTTTCTACTTCTGTGATGACTTGGAAAAAGCAAAACAAAGCTAAAAAATCCCCAAACGCAACAGCCAAGTATTCACCATTTTTGTATGAAATTAAGGCTTCTATATTTGAATATTACATTTTTAAGAGAACATATCTTGATTTTAGCATGGCCAATGCAACCAGTGAAAAGTCCTCGTTTATTTTTATAAACTCAGTAAGTTAGGATTGTAGGCTTTATAAAGCTAGATGGAACCTTAGAAATCATCCTTTGTCAATTGTTATTTTACAAATGAGGAAACTGATGTAGCTTGCCAGGGTCATTAGTTATCTGGTGGTTGAACAAAGGCTGGTGCTGAAGGTTCTTGATTCTTGGTGACATTCTTCTTAGCTACTTTCTGCGTATGATGGGAAAAAACTAGGTACGTAATAAAATTGTGTATTGAATCAGAGAATGTCAATATCTGGTTATTCATGTTTCAGAAATATAGCGTGTGGTAGTAACGCTGTTCTCTAAATATTTCTGTTTTTCTGCCTTCAGTATTGCATTTTCTGACCCCCATGTGGTTGGATGGGATCATGTGACCAGTTTGACCAATGATTTGCTAGCAGGATTGTGTGTCATTTCTGAGGGGGAGTGTTTAATCTACGGTATGAGACCCTCTGAGAATCTAGCTGCTCCATTGGCCTGAATGAGAATGATGTGCAGTGCCCCCTGCTGAGCCAGAACAGACATTTAGCTTGAGTGAGAAAACCCTTTTTGTTTTTTCTTTTTTTTTTTAACATTTTTATTGGATTATAATTGCTTTACAATGGTGTATTAGTTTCTGCTTTATAACAAAGTGAATCAGTTATACATATACATATATCCCCATATCTCTTCCCTCTTGCGTCTCCCTCCTTATCCCACCCTTCTAGCTGGTCACAAAGCACCAAGCTGATCACCCTGTGCTATGCGATTGCTTCCCACTACCTGTTTTACATTTGGTACTGTATATATGTCCATATATACACTACCACTCTCTCACTTTGTCCCAGCTTACCCGTCCCCCTCCCCGTGTCAAGTCCATTCTCTAGTAGGTCTGTGTCTTTATTCCCATCTTGCCCCTAGGTTCTTCATAACCTTTTTTTTTTTTCAGCTTCCATATATATGTTAGCATACGGTATTTGTTTTTCGCTTTCTGACTTACTTCACTCTGTATGACAGGCTCTAGGTCCACCCACCTCACTACAAATAACTCAATTGCATTTCTTTTTATGGCTGAGTAATATTCCATTGTATATGTGTGCCACATCTTCTTTATCCATTTATGTGTGTATGGACACTTAGGTTACTTCCATGTCCTGGCTATTGTAAATAGAGCTGCAGTGAACATTGCGGTACATGACTCTTTTTGAATTATGGTTTTCTCAGGGTATATGGCCAGTAGTAGGATTGCTGGGTCGTACGGTAGGTCTATTTGTAGTTTTTTCAGGAACCTCCATACTGTTCTCCATAGTGGCTGTATCAATTTACATTCCCACCAACAGTGCAAGAGCGCTCCCTTTTCTCCACACCCTCTCCAGCATTTATTGTTTGTAGATTTTTTGATGATGGCCATTCTGACCAATGTGAGATGATATCGCATTGTAGTTTTGATTTGCATTTCTCTAATGATTAATGATGTTGAGCATTCTTTCATGTGTTTGCTGGCAATCTGTATACCTTCTTTGGAGAAATGTCTATTTAGGTCTTCTGCCCATTTTTGGATTGGGTTGTTTGTTTTTTTGATATTGAGCTGCCTGAGCTGCTTGTAAATTTTGGAGATTAATCCTTTGTCAGTTGCTTCATTTGCAAATGTTTTCTCCCATTCTGAGGGTTGTCTTTTCGTCTTGTTTATGGTTTCTTTTGCTGTGCAAAAGCTTTTAAGTTTCATTAGGTCCCATTTGTTGATTTTTGTTTTTATTTCCATTTCTCTAGGAGGTGGGTCAAAAAGGATCTTGCTGTGATTTATGTCATAGAGTGTTCTGCCTATATTTTCCTCTAAGAGCTTTATAGTGTCTGGCCTTACATTTAGGTCTTTAATCCATTTTGAGTTTATTTTTGTGTATGGTGTTAGGGAGTGTTCTAATTCATCCTTTTACATGTAGCTGTCCAGTTTTCCCAGCACCACTTATTGAAGAGGCTGTCTTTTCTCCATTGTATATTCTTGCCTCCTTTATCCAAGGTAAGGTGACCATATGTGCGTGGGCTTATATCTGGGCTTCCTATCCTGTTCCATTGATCTATATTTCTGTTTTTGTGCCAGTACCAGACTGTCTTGATCACTGTAGCTTTGTAGTATAGTCTGAAGTCAGGGAGCCTGATTCCTCCAGCTCCGTTTTTCTTTCTCAAGATTGATTTGGCTAATCGTGGTCTTTTGTGTTTCCATATAAATTGTGAAATTTTTTTGTTCTAGTTCTGTGAAAAATGGCAGTGGTAGTTTGATAGGGATGGCATTGAATCTGTAGATTGTTTTGGGTAGTATAGTCATTTTCACAATGTTGATTCTTCCAATCCAAGAACATGGTATATCTCTCCATCTATTTGTGTCATCTTTAATTTCTTTCATCAGTGTCTTATAATTTTATGCATACAGGTCTTTTGTCTCCTTAGGTAGGTTTATTCCTAGGTATTTTATTCTTTTTGTTGCAGTAGTAAATGGGAGTTTTAATTTCACTTTCAGATTTTTCATCATTAGTGCAGAGGAATGCAAGAGATTTCTGTGCATTAATTTTGTATCCTGCTACTTTACCAAATTCATTGATTAGCTCTAGTAGTTTTCTGGGAGCATCTTTAGGATTCTCTATGTATAGTATGTATAGTATGTCACCTGCAGACAGTGACAGCTTTACTTCTTCTTTTCCAATTTGGATTCCTTTTATTTCCTTTTCTTTGATTGCTGTGGCTAAAACTTCCAAAACTATGTTGAATAATAGTGGTGAGAGTGGGCAACCTTGTCTTGTTCCTGATCTTAGTGGAAATGCTTTCAGCTTTTCAGCACTGAGGACTATGTTGGCTGTGGGTGTGTCATATATGGCCTTTATTATGTTTAGGAAAGTTCCCTCTATGCCTACTTTCTGGAGGATTTTTATCATAAATGGGTGTTGAATTTTGTCGAAAGCTTTCTCTGCATCTATTGAGATGATCATATGGTTTTTCTCCTTCAGTTTTTCAATATGGTGTATCACATTGACTGATTTGCGTACATTGAAGAATCCTTGCATTCCTGGGATAAACCCCACTTGGTCATGGTGTATGATCCTTTTAATGTGCTGTTGGATTCTGTCTGCTAGTATTTTGTTGAGGATTTTTGCATCTGCGTTCATCAGTGATATTGGTCTGTAGTTTTCTTTTTTTGTGACATCTTTGTCTGGTTTTGGTATCAGGGTGATGGTGGCCTCGTAGAATGAGTTTGGGAGTGTTCCTCCCTCTGCTGTATTTTGGAAGAGTTTGAGAAGGATAGGTGTTAGCTCTTCTTTAAATGTTTGATAGAATTCCTCTGTGAAGCCATCTAGTCCTGGGCTTTTGTTTGTTGGAAGATTTTTAATCACAGTTTCAATTTCAGTGCTTGTGATTGGTCTGTTCATATTTTCTCTTTCTTCCTGGTTCAGCCTCGGAAGGTTGTGCATTTCTAAAAATTTGTCCATTTCTTCCAGGTTGTCCATTTTATTGGTATAGAGTTGCTTGTAGTAATCTCTCATGATCCTTTGTATTTCTGCAGTACCAGTTGTTACTTCTCCTTTTTCATTTCTAGTTCTATTGATTTGAGTCTTCTCCCTTTTTTTCTTGATGAGTCTGGCTAATGGTTTATCAATTTTGTTTATCTTCTCAAAGAACCAGCTTTTAGTTTTATTGGTCTTTGCTATCGTTTCCTTCATTTCTTTTTCATTTATTTCTGATCTGATCTTTATGATTTCTTTCCTTCTGCTAACTTTGGGATTTTTTTGTTCTTCTTTCTCTAATTGCTTTAAGTGTAAGGTTAGGTTGTTTATCGCAGATGTTTCTTGTTTCTTAAGGTAGGATTGTATTGCTATAAACTTCCCCCTTAGAACTGCTTTTGCTGCATCCCATAGGTTTTGGGTCATCGTGTTTTCGTTGTCATTTGTTTCTAGGTATTTTTTTGATTTCCTCTTTGATTTCTTCAGTGATCTCTTGGTTATTAAGTAGTGTATTGTTTAGCCTCCATGTGTTTGTATTTTTTACAGATTCTTTCCTGTAATTGATATCTAGTCTCACAGCGTTGTGGTCAGAAAAGATACTTGATACGATTTCAATTTTCTTAAATTTACCAAGGCTTGATTTGTGACCCAAGATATGATCTATCCTGGAGAATGTTCCATGAGCACTTGAGAAGAAAGTGTATTCTGTTGGTTTTGGATGGAATGTCCTATAAATATCAATTAAGTCCATCTTGTTTAATGTATCATTTAGACCCTTTTTGTTTTAAGGCACTAAGATTTAGGGCTTACTTTATTCTCAGGTTATAAACTTGCTAAGGGGTGTTTTCTTTCAAGGAAGAAAATGCTTCTAATTTAGGCTATAGCATTAAAGGGAAATGAAGAATTTAGGCAACACATTTGACAATTTAGGACAAAAAGAATGATACGGTTTTTTTTTCTTTTTTTACTTTTTAAGGGTATTTTTTTTGTTTTTTTTTTTGGTGGGGGCGGTTAATGTTTCTGTATCATTATCTTGATTCTCCCCTTTGGTTATTTTTTACCACCTATGGTAGCAAACTATGCCTGGAGTGACTGCTGCAACCAATCTCAAAATTTTTTGAACTATTATTATTTTAAGTCACAACTAAGACTCACTAAATTAAAGTAAGAGTCAAGGAATCTGGGTCCCGTTTTCATATTGCTGCTGCATGACTTTCATCCTGTCTGGGTTTTAGGATGCACATCTATAAATAGGTGTTGAAACAAATCATCTTGAATATTTTTCTAGCACTGTTGATCTGTAATTCCAGGAAATCAGAGTCATGTCGCTAGCTATTTTGGGTTAGGGATCTTAGGCAGAATTTTAAAATATAAAAACCAGGTCTAAGAATATCTTGGTCTAACAATTCAATTATAAACAATGCTTAAATCATCCCAAACTTTGTCCCAAAACATGATATACTGTATTTTCAGAGGTCTTTTGTAAGTGCTATCTATGTTTTTAAAAGTATATATTTTCCAGGTTTTTCTCATATGTAAGTGTATTTCCCATATATTTAAGAGCGTTCTTCTTTGGCATTCAGAAAAAGTTTCCCAAGGATGCAGTGGAACTGTTTGTCTATTTTGTTTAACTTCCTTTTTTTATCTCTCCATTTTTTAAAAAGAGATGTGGATGCCAAGATCTTTAACTTTTTCAAGAGATTTGTCAACTTTATCTAAATTTACTTCTGCTGAGTTCTAAGACCCTGGGAAAGTAGTGGCAGGCTCCCTTTTTGATGGAAGTGCACCAGTGGCTGCGCTTAAAGTTCAGCCATCAAATCTTCAGAGTGTTTTGTTTGCAGTCAATGTGGATGGAAGGATCAAGTGACAAAGGCTTTAGGATCAATGGCCATGTGCCTTAATGGTGGAAGCGGTGTCACAGGTTTCTTGCTCTGGCTGTTGACTGACTTTTCTCAGAGCCAAAACTAAGCTGGCTACAGAACCATCAAGCCATAGCCCCGGGCCAGGAGGGGCAAATCTAAGTTATATTAATGTCGTTGCTATCCTCATGGATTGGTAAAGGGGCGAAGTGATCTATGAAAGCCGGTTCAGTTGTTTGCTTTTACGTAGACAATGTAATGGATTGTTCATTTTGTACTTTTTTTTGGTATTGCAGTTTCATATAGTTGGTATTGGAGCCTGATATTCTTTTACCTTAGGGAGCTATTAATGATGGAGAAAGTTACTCATAATGATTGTCATTCTTGTTGTTTGTAAAATACACTTCTAAGAATCAGAAATTGCCTGAAAATATAAGCCTACTGAATTGCACTGATTTAATGGCAAATAAAATGCTCTTTATGTAATAAAACTCAGTTTTTAGGAAAGCAGAGTGTGACATTTGGACAACTGTTACTTATTTTGTATTCCTAAAACATTATTTTCATTTTCTGCTTTCTTCTGAATCTTAAATATAAAGACAGTTTTGGTGCGTTTACCTAAAGAAAAAAAAAATAACTCAACATGGATACAAACATTACTCAGTCACAAGAATTTTTATTGAGCTTAAAGTCCCGTGTACAAAAGCACCATTCAGTGCTTTAAAGAGCTTGAAAAGAGTGATCTTAACGGTACAATCTTATCGTCTTCAACTTGTCATCTTACCTGGTCTTAAACATTGGCTACTTACAATGGAGTGCAGTGTTAGAAAAAGTGATTCAGTGCCTCCAGATTTCACTTAATTCTGAGGAATGCATAAACCCCCAAGGCCAAGGTAACGCACTGTAGGCTTTCTGTATATTTGTGAACCACAATCGTGGGGTCTCTTGATAGGTATGAGAGGTATGTGGAGTGAGGTATTTACTAACTCCTTTATGCGCCAGCACTCAACTGAGCTAAGCCAGAATCCACATGTCACAACTTGGGTGGCTTAATTGGTAAGGACTGTAAACTGGATGGAATGCAGTAACACAGAGGATGTCCTGAATGTGTTCAGATTTGATGGTATGAGAGAGAGGTGCATTTTGTATGATTATTTTCAGTGGAACACTTGCTATTTTAGATATTCTATCTTAGCCTTCTAAAAACAAGCAGTGCCGTTTGCTTGATTTGTTATCATAGCCATTTCTCCAAGTCCAATGGAGGATATTAAGCAAACCCTAATAAATACATTACTCTGGGCTTTCAGTTAATAGACCCATAAGATTTCTCTTAGCTCAGCAAGTATTCACAGAGGGGATGAGCTATATTCTTAGGGTACTTAGCGTTTGAGGTCAGTGCAGATTTTTTTCATTCACACTTGAGAGGTTTTACAACACACTCAAATAACTGTACCTACGTACCCTAAGGGGACGTTGACAATAGTAGGTTTGATATTTGGGAAAAAGAATTTTGAGCTTATCAAAGTAAAAGCAAATTAAAGAGGAGGCAAGCAATAATTCTTGCATAAATGTTCTGTTAACTGATCTCTGTTGGGCTCTGAGGGCAAGAGTGAGCTGTTTCTCCTGGGCGAGTGTTGGATGCCTAGTTTGTATCAGCTGCTGTTGCCGAGTGTCAATTATGCAGGGCCCCGCCCCCTTCCACTTTCAGAAGAAGAATAGAACTAATTGAAGCATGAGGATGCAATGCATTCCTAAATATATTTACTCCAAAGCAGCAGTCTCTTCCACATCCTGCAAAGCAACCAAGAAGGACTTTTTTTTTTGTCACTTAGAGTTTGACATTGGATTTGAAACTCTAAGGCTCAAATATGCCGAAAAAATATAATACAAATAATCCAGTTTGTATATAGTTCAAATCTTTTCATAATGATCTCTATGAAACCATTCACGTTCTTTCACTATGTTGGAATTGTGCTATGTTAACTTTTACCTAAGACAACCAGTTTTAGAGAGTGTCTTCTGACATTGGTTATTTGCCGTGTCGATTGGGTCTGCATCCACATGCACCTTTAGGCCAAATCATAAACTTGGTAAAGTTTGCATCTTTCTTCTTAATTTTCTTTGTCCATTAAGTTTTCTCTCCTGCTCAGAAGCCCTCACCCTTATTCCAATAAAATCCCAGTATTGGGCAAAGTCCCTCCCTAACCACAGTAAAAGAAATCTGATCTTCAGAAGGTAGATACAACTAAAACACAAAGGTATTATTAATCAAAAATAATGAGCAGAAATAGGAAACCTCTAACTTTAATGCCCTTGGACTAGCTTCATCTTACAAGAGGGATGTCTTCATAGTTTGAGATGTACTTAGAACCAGAAGACCTGGATCCAAGCCTGGCTTAGTCCTGCTCTCAGCTCCATCGTTCTCAGCTTCAATTTATATCTCGTACTTGGGGGCTGCTGTGATTCTGCAAGGTGGTGTGGGTAGAAGTGTTTTGTAAAACATGAAGTACTATGCAAGCCTTCTTTTTTTAAAAAATTGCTTTAAAACCATGCAAGGAACTCTAAGTAGGAAGTCAGAAGTACTAACCTTTGGGACTTGGAAAAGTCTTCTAACCATGCCAGGTCTGTTTCCTCATCATGAAAACCTGGAGGTTGAACCAGAATATCTATAAAGTCCTTTTCAACCCCAGGCATTTTACAGTTCCACGAAATAAAACACTGACACCTAGTACCGGGAACACAGAAGGTGGCATGAGTTCGAACCAAGAGGTGAATTAGAGGAGTAAAAGAGATGGCAATTATGGGGGAATTGGCCTTACTCCTCCCAGAGGTCTGCAGAAGCTGCATAGCAAGGGGTAGATGGGGTCTGTGTGGCAGGAGCCCTAGGAAGTGGGGGCATGAGTGTGGAAGGGTTCGCAGGTTTGGGGTGAAGGATTGCAGTGTGTCTGAGTGATTAGGATGATTAGACATTTGGGGGCAATGTTGCCAGGTGGGTTGGATCTAAGGCTGCAGAGATTTTGGTAGCGGCAAGTGCAGGGGTGAAAGAGGCAAGATATTCCTATTACAGCACCACCAGCGCTGTAGAATCTGAACCTGTTTCCCCTCTCCAATCCACTGGGCAGTGAGAATGATCAACTCAGATTACTTTTCTTCCCTGCTTAAAACCCTTTAATGGCTTTCATTGTATTGAGATTAAACTATGAATTCCTTAAGTGGGCTTTCAGGTGCCTGAAGGAATCCACCTCCCTTCCACTCTGCCTCTTTCTTTCTGAATTCCAGCCATGCTGGCTAGTTTGAAGTCACCAAGGTTTTCCTGCACCAGGACATTATCGTGTGCTCTTCCCCACTATTCTTCGGAAGGTTAGCTTTGATTCTTTGGGAGCTTAGCTGGAGTATTCAGACAGGCTTTCTCTGACCTTGCTACGCATAGTAATCTCTGCCCCTTTCTAAGCCCTATATTTGTTTTTTCAACAAACACAGCTATAATCTGTAGTCATTATGCTCTTGAACAGTGTCTGACTAAAGAATTCTTTTGTCAAATGATTGAATGAATGAATGAGAAGCTCACATTCTTTTCTTGCTTTTTCTTTCTTCTCTTCCTATAGCTTTATTTATTTTGTCTTTCCCTCATAGTTTGAAACTCTTTATAGCTTTTATAAATTTTTTGATTATAAAAGTAGTTTATATCCATGTCAGAAAAAATTCAATAATGCTTAAGTATGTAAGGAAGAAAATAAAAGTCACTGAAATTCCATCACCCAGAGAAAATCAGAACTAACTTTTTGTTGTATATACTTAAAATCTACTTCTAGGGACTTCCCTGGTGATACAGTGGTTAAGAATCTGCCTGCCAATGCAGGGGACACGGGTTCGAGCCCTGGTCCGGGAAGATCCCACATGCCGCAGAGCAGCTAAGCCCGTGTGCCACAACTACTGAGCCTGCACTATAGAGCCCGCGAGCCATAACTACTGAGCCCGCGTGCCACAACTACAGAAGCCTGCGTGCTTAGAGCCCGTGCTCCGCAGCAAGAGAAACCACCGCAATGAGAAGTGCACGTTCTGCAATGAAGAGTAGCCCCTGACCAGTGCAACTAGAGAAAAGCCCATGCACAGCAACGAAGACCCAATGCAGCCAAAAATAAATAAAATAAATAACTTTAAAAAAAAGAAGTGTATTTATTTATGTTTTCTTTGTGGTGTGCAGGCTTCTCTTGTTGCAGAGCACGGGCTCTAGGCGCATGGGCTTCAGTAGTTGTGGCGCATGGGCTTAGTTGCTCCGCAGCATGTGGGATCTTCCCGGACCAGGGATCGAACCCATGTCCCCTGCATGGCAGGTGGATTCTTAACCACTGTGCCACCAGGCAAGTCCAAAAAAATCTACTTCTTAATTTTGGAAAGCAGTTGAGATCAGTATTTTTCTTTTCAAAATTTAAAACCAAGTTGCTTTCCTCTTTAAAAGCCCTTCAATTAGTTGGGTCTGTGCATCCTTCCCAGGAGCCTTTTCTCCCGTTGACATTGGTACTATTCTTTTCTGCCTAGAAGTTAGGCTGATCCTGCCTTTTTCAGGCGTAATCCGGTGGCACTTATATTTGGTTAAAAAAAGGTAACTGTTATTCTTGTCTTTTTTTAAAAAATAAATTTATTTATAAATTTATTTATTTTTTGGCTGCGTTGGGTCTTCGTTGCTGTGCACGGACTTTCTCTAGTTGTGGCGAGCGGGGGCTACTCTTCGTTACGGTGCGCAGGCTTCTCATTGCGGTGGCTTCTCTTGTTGCGGAGCATGGGCTCTAGGCGCGTGGGCTTCAGTAGTTGCGGCACGTGGGCTCAGTAGTTGTGGCTCGCGGGCTCTAGAGCGCAGGCTCAGTAGTTTTGGCTTAGTTGCTCCGCAGCATATGGGATCTTCCCTGGCCAGGGCTCGAACCCATGTCTCCTGCATTGGCAGGAGGATTCTTAACCACTGCGCCACCAGGGAAGTCCCTATTCTTGTCTTTAGCTTCCAGCATTGCAGACTGGGCATTTAAATGCCTTGAATTGTGTATCTGGAGAAGCTAACAGCTGCATGTGCTATTTCCAATACTTTTTAAGATCCACCCAGGATATGACCATAGGAATGCTTGTCGTTTTTTTTGGAGGGGGTGGGTATAGATGTAAAATTGGTGAGCGATAAGCAGAGGTGAAAACTAGGTGAGAAATTCTTCAACAGATTGTAGGCTTGCCATCTGATATCTGGGAAAACTGCATTCCTTTGAGCAGCTCTCAGAATGCTCATCTGCCTGAATTTAGGTCAGCCACAGATGGGGAGTGCTTTGGAGACTCAAGGAACATCAGTATGTCTCCAAAACAAACAGAGCAAACAAATTCCACTCTCTCCTGCCATGTATATGTGGCAAAACCAGCACTATATGTGCTATGCAATACTGCTGTTCTCCTAACATCCATGTATACCTAGCACTGTTGCAACATATATATGTTGGAGAATAGCACTGTTGCATAGTCTGTAAATTATTAGCCAACCAACCAACCAAGAAAGAAAAACAAATGAGAAACCTTGATTTTTCTCTTAAAAAATGAGAACATTTGGATCAGTTAGGGGACCATGGGCAAGTCCTTCCCTTCTTTGAAATATTGAAACACACAGTTGAACTGTGTTGCTAGTTCTTTATATTCACCTCCAGCTCAATCCATAAACGACTCATTGACATTGTTTTGGGATCTGATTGGACTGAGAAATCCCCGTTATATTTTAGTAGGGCCAATTTCATGGATTTTCTCAAAATATTTTGCAAGCCAAAGCCTAATAGAAGTTTAAATTGAATCTTTATTTCTGTCCTTTTCCGTATAACATTAAATTATGTGATATTCTAGGAAGTTTTTGTTTGGGAAAGGATGTTTAAAGTTAGAACTATTTTTCTTGGCTATAATTACTTTAAAAAACTATCACTCCTAGGTTTTGACTATTTGTGTTGGTGAGGGGAGGGGGCAGGTAGTTAGCATTTGCATAGTTACTTGATGTAAGAATGTATCTCGCCCTTGGAAGTGGGTGGCAGGTACTGTGGGTGGCCGGCTCACTTCCTTTATCGTTTCATTGGTTTCAGACTAACAAATGTGAATTAACACCAACCCCCAGAAGCTCTTCATCTGTGGCTGATGGGACTTAGGGTGTCCTTACTCCAGCTCCTTCACCCCTTGGGTGGGATGATTCTAAGGCTTATTTGTCTCAGAGTTTCCTGGTGGACTTAAGTCCCAGGGTATGGCTTAGCCTTTGTTAGCTCTCCTTCCTTTCTTGCTGCTCCCCCACCAGTAATTCCTATACCTCCTTAGTAAACTATTTGCAATCAAATCTTTGTCTCAAATCAAATCAAATCAAATCCCTGCTTTGGGGGGTACCTAATCTAAAGCAAACCTCTTACCTTCAGGCAACATTTTCATCTATATTATCCCAGGTAGATAAAACACTCCTGGCTTAATGCACTTAACAGGTACTTTATATATTTTCATTATCTGGTAGCACATACTGTTAATTGTTTAACATTAAAGACATAACTAAATAATGTCTTTGTTGTTATTTTCCTTTTTAAAGGGAAAGCTTTTGAACATCTAAAACATGATTGAAACAATGAAAATACAGTAAAAGCATCAGAAAACTAAGTACCTAGGTTAAGCACCATCATATTTTAAGAGTTCCCAGTCTCAACAGTGACACTTTAAGACAGAACAGAATACATACCGAGTGCTACATTTAGTGACTAAACTTATTATACTTTTATTGTTGCTTTTCGTAGCATCTCCTATATTATAGGATAGCCAGGGACTTATAAATAATTTATAATTTTTTTGTGAAGGTAAGGTTTGAGGTCAAATACCACTTAAGTCACATTAACGTAAGAGCTCTACATTATGGTCTGCCCCTTAAGTGTCTAGGATACCACTGAATGAAAAATAAAAGATTTTGCAGAATTGGAGATTAAACATACAAAAGTCACCTGCTCCTTGAAAGATAGGGGTAAGTATAACTTGGGGCAGTTAATTGCTTGGCTTTGCAGCTATAGTTTGGCCTTCTAAATGTGCCAGCTATCATGAAAGTGCACAGCCTTGGCCACGTGGGTAGTGGAGTCAGAGGTCATGATGGAACCAGATTCAAGATCACTGACTGTAAGATTCAGTCTGTGTTGGGTCAGAAGTGTATCTGCAACGTAGGGAGAGAGGCAGCCCAATGTGGTGACTGGGGAGTGCAGGCCAAGGGGTGGTGGGGGAGAGCCTGGGTGCAGATCCTGACTCTGCCACTTACTGTCCCCAGTAAAATAAGGATAATTCCAACCCTTCAGGGTGTTTGTAAAGATTAGATTGACAAAATGATTCAGGCACAGTGCCTGATAAATAGTAAGCTCTTGGAAAATGGTAGTTGCTATAAGGGTGGTTTATTGTCCAAACCAGTACACTTTCAAAAATGAAAAGGGGTACTAAGATGAGACATAATATATAATATATATAAATACATTTTAATAATTATATATTGACTGCAAAATTAGTCTTATTATGTGGGTAGGCCCACAGTTCTATTTAAAAATGTTTGAAAATGAAATTCTTTCCAAAAATTAAAAATAAATAGCCATGTACATTAAAGCAAAACTTAAAAAACTTTATAATGTTTTATTCGAACAATAAAAGTAAGTGGAGTGATGATTTTTGATACGTATTCACATACTTAATCAGTATTTTAGTCATAGCTGAGTCTAATACCACATCACTGGCATTTTTTGAAGAAGACATTTTTTTTCTAACATGGACATATTCTTTTGTTTGTTTTTAAAATTGAAATACGGTTGATTTATGATGCTGTGTTGGTTTCAGGTATATAGCAAAGTGATTCAGTTATATATGTATATATATGTCTCTCTCTGTATATAGCTATTCTTTTTCAGTATAATGAAAAAATTATAGGTCATTACAGTATGCTGAATATACAGTGCTATACAGTGATCTCTGTGCTATACAGTAGATCCTTATTGTTTTTCTATTTTATACATTGTAGTGTGTATCTGTTAATCCCAAACTCTTGATTTATCCCTCTGTCCTCCCCCTTTCCCCTTTGATAACTGTAAGTTTATTTTCTGGAAGTTTGTTTTTTATGTCTGTGAGTCTATTTCTGCTTTGTAAATAAGTTCATTTGTATCATTTTTTATAGATTCCTTATGTAAATTATATCATACAGTAGTTGCTTTTCTATGTCTCATTTACTTCATTAAGTATGATACCCTCCAGGTCCATTTACATTGTTGCAAATGGCAAAATTTCATTGTTCTTTTTATGGCTGAGTAATATTCCATTGTGTATATATACCACATCTTCTTTATCCATTCATCTGTTGATGGACACTTAGGTTGTTTGCATATATTGGCTACTGTAAATAATGCTTCTATAAACATTGGGGTGCATGTACTTTTTTGAATTATTTTTTTTTGTTTTCTTTGAATATATGCTCAGAAGTGGGATTGCTGGATCATATGGTAGTTCTGTTTTTAGTTTTTTGAGGAACCTCCATGCTGTTCTCCATAGTGGCTGCACCAATTTACATTCCCACCAGCAGTGTACCAGGGTTCCCTTTTCTCCACATCCTTGCCAGTGTGTGTTATTTGTGGTCTTTTTGATAATGGCCGTTCTGACAGGTGTGAGGTGGTATGTCATTGTGGTTTTGATTGGGATTTATCTGATGATTAGTGATGTTGAGCATCTTTTCATCTGCCTGTTGGCCATCTGGATGTCTTCTTTGCAAAAAACGTCTATTCAGGTCTTCTGCCCATTTTTAAATAGGGTCGCTTGTTTTTTTGGTATTGAGTTGTATGAGCTGTTTATATAGTTTGGATATTAACTCCTTAAAGGTCATATCGTTTGCAAATATCTTCTCCCATTCAGTAGGCTGTCTCTTCATTTTGTTGATGATTTCCTTTGCTGTGCAAAAGCTTTTAATTAGGTCCCATTTGTTTCCTTTTTGCAAGTTTGTTTTTCAATAATTGTAATTCTCCAAAAGCTTAGAAATCTGAAGGTTTCTGGTGCTCCTTGAATCCTTAATTAAAATTTCTAACTGATATTGAACAGAATGCACCCCAAATCTAGAGGTCTCGTTTACAAAAATGTTCAGTATCTTAGGCAGGACACAGATTAATTTATTAAGTAGTTTCAACTGATGATGGGCAGCAAAGAGTAAAGTCTGGTACTGCCATGCTGTTGTGTGTGTGTATGTGTGTTTAATTCCACATCAGCTTCATCCCCAGTTTTGTAATTTAATTACTTGACATATTCAAAATTTGTAAAATTTGACAAGTTAGAGCTTCCATTTCAATCAGTAAAATAACGCAACTTCTTTGGATGAAATTGTTACTTATATATATACTCTAACCAATTCCAATTATTTTTCTGT
Source organism: Delphinapterus leucas (assembly GCF_059928025.1). Lineage (NCBI taxonomy): Eukaryota > Metazoa > Chordata > Mammalia > Artiodactyla > Monodontidae > Delphinapterus > Delphinapterus leucas. The sequence goes on from NC_143138.1 coordinate 14,150,528, forward strand.
TCCATATCTTAATTAAGATATCTAATTTAAAATTTAGTAAAATATTGTTTTTACCGTGGACACCATGGTCCACCAAAATTATATTATCAAAATATAATATGTTTTGATTCAAAAACAAATACTTTTACTTTTAATGTTGAACTTTTAAACTAAATCTGCAGGAAGTTTCCCAGTAACTTTAGATGTTTCATCTTAAACAGACTAAATTCCCAAAAGCTTTGATTCCATGAAGTGGATTAAAAAAATTAAACCCTTATTGGAATTAGTTGATCTAAGTGAAGCCTTGATAACACTGAGATAAAATTAGCAAAATTGAATTGTTTATGAAATTCTCCTGCTTTCACTACCAGCACATTGTAGCTTTTGCTTTACTTTTTGTGCATGAAGAGAAAAACTTGAAATAAAAAATTGACAAAGTCAATTTCGAAGAGCGTTCACTGGATCTAAATGTTATGTAAGCACCTTCTACAGCTGCATGTGATAAACGAAACTATAAGTACAGGGTTCTGAAAACAGCTACTGATTTTTGACTTCTATGATAATATAATGCTTCTTCAGCCAGTTGGTGTTTTTGAGTTTTCACTCGGTTATTGATATCACTTTCCTTATGGTTCCTCATGGCTGTAGGAGGTGGCAAATGATGACATTTTGTGCAGTTTTACATTCATCGTTCACGTACTTGAGAATTGAAAATTCAGCACTTTTAGTATTTTGCTAAACATAAACTTCCATTTTTTGAGCTCATTGCTGTTGAAGGGCCTATTATGAAATAAAAAGGCAAAGCCAAACAGTAACATAATGAATAGTTGTAGATATACATCATACAAGAAATGACCAATTCCAAGTGTCCAGATTGGTCTCTACATGCTTGAAGGCAGCACACTTGACCTCTTTTCCCTGCAACTATTTCACCTTCCCCCTCCCCATAATTTCCCACCTTTCCCATTGACCCTACTAGCTGTGCCTTGGCAGTTTTGTGGGCCTGACCGTGGGTCTGGCACACCTAGCTGGTAAATCCAAAGGGTACAGCATGGCAGTTATCAGAGAGTTCTCTCACCACCACCAGAGGCTGGAGGGTTTAGCTCTCCCTGGCAGCTCCTGTTTGAGTACACTTTCTTCTGTGAGCAGATGCCCTGCTATCCTGAAAGGGAGGTGTTAGTTCCAAGTATTTGGAAAGGGCTGGGGAAATTGGGTCATTGCTGGTCACCTTGGAGATTTAACCACTGTCATTAGAGCGACAGCTGTGTTCACTGCTTGTCTTAGCTTGAGCTGCTATAACAAAGTACAGTAGACTGGGTGGCTTAAACAACAGAAATTTATTTCTCACAGTTGTGGAGGCTGGCAAGTCCATCAAGGTGCCAGCAGATTCAGTGTCTGGTGAGGGCCTGCTTCTTTGTTTGTAGATGGTCATCTTCTCGTTATGTCCTCAGTGTTTGCAGTGAGAGAGACACACATACACAGATTCCTTCCTTTTCTTATAAGACCACTACTTCCATTTTAAGGGCCCCACCCTCGTGACTCCATCTAAACCTAGTTACCTCACACTGGGAATTGGGGCTTCAACCTATGACTTTTGGGGGTGCACACCATTCAGTTCTTGGCACTGCTCATGTGCCTTATGCACTACTACTGGACAAGACAATAGAAGGAGCATGGAAACACAAAGTGGAGGGCTACTAAATCAATCCCAGCTTATTTTAATGAGGCTATTCATAATAATTTGATTACGATTACTAATAGTAATTCATTAAAGTGAAAATACCCAGGCAAATGTTAAGCTAAACAAGACGGCAGGACAACTGGCCAAAAGCAGGACTGTCTAAGGCAAAAAGTCCTAGCCATTATCACTAGGAAGGATGGCACCGTATCTTAAAAGAAGTCTTTAACACTAGGAACACTAGAACACTAGAGGGCGCTTTAGACTGTAATTAAGAATCTTGCTTTATTTACGCAAGGAAACATTATAGGATGTTACAAGCTTCAGTAGTGAATGGTTTATAAAAATTTAGGTAAGTCCGTATAAGTTGATTTCACTATTCCAAGAACATGATCAGATTCAACACAAATGTTTTGGAGTGTGTGTGTCCGCATGCTGGAGGTTATGATAATCCTATTTTATTATTCTTTAATTGAAGTATAGTTGATTTACAATAATAATCGTATTTTTGTTTTACGTCAGAATGTCTTTTTTTCCTTAAATCTTCAGGAGTGCCTTAAGATTAGATAAAGATTAGGCTGCAATCTGTCCTCATTAGTTGGGGTTTTGTTTTTTCTTGAAGGAGGGGCAGGGCAAGGGAGGGCTGTACAGCCAATTAAAACAGCTATAACATGGTCCTTCTTTAGAGATAACCCTGATGATACTGTTTTACATACGTGTGGCACCCATTATTCTTATGATATGTGTTAAGTACGGGTGGATTATTAGGCAAGGACTCCAGTCTTCAGGGCAGCAGTACAAACAGTGGGGAAAAACATTGTTTGACTCTTCGTCTGGTCTTGGAGCCCCTGGTTCTGTCCCTGTCGCTGTGATTTTGGGAGATCTTAGGCTCTTTCTGGGCCTGTTTCTTAGTAAAGTGGTGGGGTCGACCTAAATGACTCAGTCTTTTTCAAGTCTAAAATTCTCTTATCCTGACTTTTACACCTAACGTCGATTAGTCTTAAATTTACATTCGCATATAGGTGCCCTGTCTAGAAGTTACCTTCAGTTCAAATCATAAAGTCTGTGACTCTGTGAAAACTTGATTCAGGAGAATGTGGGGAGGTAGTGACTGCTCCCTGATCAAGTTATTTTTGCAGTACGCGGGCCTCTCACTCTTGTGGCCTCTCCCGTTGCGGAGCACAGGCTCCGGACGCGCGCAGGCTCAGCGGCCAGGGCTCACGGGCCCAGCCGCTCCGCGGCATGTGGGATCCTCCCTGACTGGGGCACAAACCCTGTGTCCCCTGCATCGGCAGGCGGACTCTCAACCACTGCGCCACCAGGGAAGCCCCGATCAAGTTCTTTATAGTGGCTTATTTTACATTAGAAACAGATAGCTCTTTGTCACCTGGTAGAAAATACTCATACAAGCACTGCTCCCCAACCTCAAACTTCCCTTGAAGTAAAAATGATGGTCAAATGCTTATATTCATTGCATTTGCTGCTAGGATTCAGGCTAGATAAACAGTGAGAGGCCAAAAATCACTTGAGATTTTCATTTAAGTCTAATTAGTCTATTTCTGATGCGATGAAAACACCGGAGATGACCCTTTGCCAGGTAGATGTAAGCCCCCTCTGCCCTCAGGTAATTGAGGCCAGACTGTTTAGGGATCTGAATATTGTTGCTACATTGTTTTTTTAACTTCCCAAGAATTCTCAGACATTCCTGACTGAGTTCTACTTCTAAAATAAACATGCTGAATGGTGTACCCTTTACATGGAAAAATGAAATGTTAGTGACATTCATCTCTATTGGAAGAAAAATAATTTGGTTGGTGGAGTTGTAAAACTCCTGTCTTATATAGAGATAAAAAAGTGACTTTTAACACATTTCTCAATTGGTGGCATTTTCAGTAGTCTTCTGCATGTCTCTCTGTGTGTCTGTGTCTGTGTGTGCATCTGTGTGCTTGTGTTTGCATGCCTTGTGTCTGCAGGTGTCTCTGTGCGCTCATGCTTCACATAGACAGTCACTCACAATTAGTAACTCCTGCATGATAACTTGTTTTAGATCTTGCAAGTTTCTTCACACTTCGTAGTTTCACCATCTGTGGTGGTGAAATCAAAATGAAGGAGATCCCAAAGGAAACTTCCATCTCTTGGCAATTTCTTCATGACTCATAATATCTGAACTGAGCTTTGGGAGCAGAGGCAGAGTAGGGGAGGGAAGGACACCGAGGCTGAACCAGAGAGGAGGGAAGGCAGGAGTTGGGATGGGTCTCACACCTGGGAACTGGGGCAGGTGGGCAAGTAGATCACCCCAGAAGGCTACAGAGGTCAGTGTCAGGAAGATGCTGCCCATCCATTCATTAACCCTGTACTGAGTACTTAGTTTGTTGCCAGGTGTGTGGTTGGTGAAATGAATGTGGAAGTGCCTTCCTTCAAGCATTTTAAGGCTCAGTTGGTGAAACAAACATAGAAATAAACCCTGATAAAATCACAAATGCTAAGAGGAGAGCCACGGGAGCTCCAGGGGTTCAGGCTATGAGGAGATGACCTCGCTAATATGCTAATGCCCCGTGTCTTTCAAGGAAAGACACGGGTTCCAAGTGGACAGCAGGCTTTCCAAGGTGTGAATGGAGGGACCATGAACCCCAGTCCCTTGTGCAGTGTGGTCCAGGGGAGGATGTGAGTTGGGGGATGGCAGAAGTGCCTTCAAGAGATGGAGCTCTCAGTTCTTTCAACACATCATAAAGTCTTTGATGGACATGCTGGCTTGAGTTCAAGATGGTGCTTTCTAAACCCATTTTTTCTATTCCTTAGAGAACCTTCATTTGCTTAAGGAGTACAACCATTTCCTCAGGCATTTATGTAAAAACTCATTTTATTACTTGTCCTTAAAAATTTCTTAAAAATAACACTGGGGGAAGAGACAAATCGATAACAATATTTCTACTGTCATTTTTAACAAGATCGTTTTTGAGCTTATCAGTCAAGACTCTCTTGGTTGCAAGTGACTGAAACTCCACTCAAACTAGCAGATGCGAAAGAAATTTGTGGGCTCACATAATTGGGAAGTCTGAGGGGGTAGGGGAGGAATTACCGGATCAGAGATTCAAATATGACCATGGAACTCTCCACCTCCCTCAGCTCTATTCACCTCTGTTTACAGTTTTGCATCCTACAGTTTTTTAAAAAAATTCTTTCTTGAGAATTCTAGTGAGGTGGAGAACTTTGGTTGGATTAGCATGTGCCAGATGGCTGGCTGGTATTTTGACCACTATAGTACAAGTGATGAAAAAACTGTAGAGAAAATTATAAAATGTAAAGTCATCTTCTTGTGCCCCATTCCTCTACGTTTGTAGGACAAAAATGTCAAACACTGGGAATAAAAAATGTCCCTTGTTGGCAATGAGCAAGGAAAATTGAGGGTGATAAACTGATTCAGATAAAACGAGAACAGCAACTTACTCAGAATGCTAATATGTGCTTAGGTTTTTTTCCTAAACCTTTTGTGTGTAGCACATTCAAATTTTATCACAACCCTATGAGATGGGTGTGACTGTTATCCCCACTTTATGGATGAGGAAACTGAGGTGCAGTGGGAGTTGGGGGGGCTGCCCAGCGTCAAACACTAGTGCCTGGAAGTTTGTCTTCAGACATGTGCTCTAAACAATGAAGTTAAACGCAGTTGCATGGCATAATAATTAGTGATTAAAGTCTAATGAATGAAGACACGAAGATATGAAACACATGGTAAAGAAGGAAAGAGGGAAAATACCACTTCATATTTTTTTTTTCTCCATATTTTATTCAGTGAATCTCACCCCAGCTCCGAAGGGTCTAGTGGAGTCCATCAGGGTTGGGAAAGGATTTGCCTGGGTCACATCAAGGCTTGCCTGAAAATAGTGGATTCAGATTCAAGGCTACCCGCTAATTCAACCCTTGGGAATTTGGCTCATGGATGGAATAAAGGGAGCATGGGAACACGAATGGGGCCCACTTCTGGAAAGAACAGGCAAAATTCGAGGGGGAGACACTGCTTGGACTCCCTTGGCAGCTCTGACCTGACTCAGGAGAAAGTCGAGTCCTCTGTGACCCTCCACGGGCTGGCCAGGAGCCAGGCTTCATTGGGTTGACAAATGTGTCCACCCCTCGTGGAACCAGAGCAGATGGACAGACACTGAACTTCAGGACTAAAACTGGTTTCATTGAGCAGTGGGTGAGGTGGGAGTAGGGGAGGTATGTGTGAGGTTGTCTCCCTTTGTAAAATTTTTTCTGTTTTATAATTTTAAAAGTGTGGTTAAATATGCAAAACATAAAATCGACTGTTTCTACATGTACAATTCAGTGGCATTAAGTACATTCACCACGGTGTGTAACCATCACCGCTACCTATTTCTAAAACTTTTTCATTTTCCCAAATAGAAACTCCCCATTCCCCTCTCCCCGCTGCCAGCCCCTGGTCACCTCTATTCTACTTTCAGTCTCTGTGGATTTGCCTATTTCAGGTTCCTCATATCAGTGGAATTATATGATATTTGTGCCTTTGTGTCTGGCTTCTTTCATTTAGCATAATGTGCTGAAGGCTCATTCATGTAGCCTGTGTCAGAGCTTTATTTCTTTGTTAAAATTGGAAGACGGGAGAGGAGATGGCATGAGGGGGTCTGGGCTTGTCCTCTTCTGGTGGCCAGGGGAGAAAGCAGAACAGGGGTGCCGTCCTCCTGCCCTTGAAGAAATTCCAAGTTGTCGCTTGGCTGTTCCTTGCCATGTCCCACGGCCATTGAGTGGTGTGATTCATCACCCCTCACCCCAACCTATCCCCCAATTCCTTCTCTTTAAAATACAAGAACTAGGAGATTGGCTTGATTTCACAGTGACAGAGTCGGGGAGGCAGTGGCTTTGAGGTAGGGAAAAGACCTGTTACTTATTCACTCTTGAATGTGAATTTGTGTCACCAGACCGTTCTCCAGTACCCTCAGCAGAAGTAAGCAAATAAGAATGATGGAGTTGGAGTAGAGGGTAGGGTATGGCTGTCGTTCTGGAGCACAGGTACGGCAGCCCTATTCAGACACCACCAAAGCCCGAGGCCTGTGGGGAGATGGAAGGAGAGAAGGGGAAGCTGGGATTGTGAGGAGGGGGCCGGAGGAGCCAGCCCTGCCCTGGCGTGTCTTCACCGGCACCAGGCGGGACACTACCCTTGCCCACCTAGCAGCTGTCACTTAAAGCATCTAAGGTGGCTAGCCCACCTGGAGTCTCGCAAGGGTGTGGGGAGAGCTGGATTTTGCAGCCTCCCTCCTCCCTCCTTTGCAGATTCTCTGGTGATAGAGACATGGAAGAAGTTTCCAAGGGTGACTCTGGGTCAAGCAGTGCAAAAGAGAAGCTCTTTGTGGAGACAGTTTCTGTTCTGTTCATCTGTCCTCACGTTCACTTCCAGCTCTGAGCTCCCCTGGCCGTGACTCTGAAGAGCCTTCCACATAGGTTTCCATACTCGCTGCCACTCTCGAAGCAGGAGGGACCTCCTTCCACCTCACTGCTGTTCTTTCTTGGCTTTTTCACATTGGATGGGTTTGTGGAAAGGCAGCCAGCCTTGGCTGCAGTACGCATGGGGTGGGGAGACAGGAAGGAGGTTTCTGGGTCTGTGTTGTTGACCTAATTCTACATTCTGTTTTCATTGAATGAGTTGATTATTTTTATATCACTTACTGGTAAGTGAATGACCTGCACTCCTTTCAATTTTTCCATGTCCAAACCTCCAGTTCCTGACCACATTTTACATGCACTTGAAAACTGCATGTAATCCCTTCTTATACTCTTTCTTTTCCTTTTAAGCCCATGGGAACAATATTGCCTGCTTATTATTGGAACAGCAGCTTTGCTGCTGGTGTTATAAAACCCTGGTCTTACACGTAATTTGTATGAGGAATAAATTAATATTTACTGTCAAGACTTTAAAGGAGCTGTCTTCATCACGTCGCATTTTAATATTTAAGGTACCAATGGAATCTTTTCAGTTTAATCACCTTCCTTGAAGTGATTAAATCTGCATCACTTGATCTGACTTTCTTTCACCAACTCAGAAAACTGGTTCCTTGTTAAACAAGTTAGTTATTTGTTTCCTAAAGTTATACTCACTGTACTTTTTGTGTTTGACTTTGCTTTTTATGTTTCAATTTCAATGAAAAACATTTAAAAAAAACACTTGAAGAATATATGTTCTCTTTGTATTTTGAAACTGTGATACTCCTGTTATTTTGGTGTTAGGTTGAGCATTGGAGAGACTTTCTAAGTTTAAGTTCAAACTCATCAGCATCATGGCTTTCTTGTTTCTAAAACTTGCTCAATTACGCCTCATTTCTGCTGGTATGACATAATAAAAAGACTCTCCTGTCTTGTGTAACTTTGATTTTTCTATCTCCTCCCTGCTTTTCAGTAAACTTTGAGATTCTTTTCAGTCCTAAAAATTAAGTGGGAATAGTAATTCCATTAAGTATGGTTTTTAAAAATGTTTAATAAACAATATGTCATTGCTTAAAAATTAATTTTAAAAATTGGGACATTAAAAAACTTATGGCAGCATTAATTCCCTCCAGTTACATATATTGGGAGTGTGATCGGTTTATTTATGTGTGTGAGACCTATGTTAAAAGTAAATAAATACATTTAGTACCCCTTTAAAGAACAAGCCCCCCTCCCGCATAAAAAGGATACATTTATTTTACAAGAAGTGATAAAACGTATATTTTGTAAGAAATAGAATTTCAAAATTATTTAATATCAGGTATTTTTTGCATATTAAATGTGCAATGTAGTATTTGTGTTTCCTTTTCCTGTTACAAAAGAAGATAATGACTTTAGTGGGGAAAGCAGAAAAAAAGCTTTTGGGTCTCTGTCCTTCACTCTGACTGTATTCCTTTATTGTAGACATATTAACTGAGTAGACTGCTCTAATTACAGAGTTCATTTTTGTAGCAGGCTCAACTAATTCAGTTTAAAATCAGATTAAAACAAAACTTTCTTCTTGTGTGTCCAAACCCATAGTTTAGACTGTTCTGAACTTTTATTTTTTTAATTTTTATTTATTTTTGGCTGCAGTGGGTCTTCGTTGCTGTGTGCTGGCTCTCTCTGGTTGTGTCGAGTGGGGGCTACTCTTCATTGCGGTGCGCGGGCCTCTCACTGCAGCGGCTTCTCCCGTTGTGGAGCACGGGCTCTAAGAGCGCGAGCCTCAGTAGTTGTGGCACGCGTGCTCAGTAGTTGTGGCACATGGGCTCAGCCGCTCCGTGGCATGTGGGATCCTCCCAGGCCAGGGCTCGAACCCGTGTCCCCTGCATTGGCAGGCGGACTCCCAACCACTGCACCACCAGGGAAGCCCCTGTTCTGAACTTTTAAAAGAATGTTCGGCCAGTTTTTTCCTCCAACCACAATTTGATATAATTTCCTTAAAAAGCAAGAAAATTGTGCCACATTCAAAGATCCCAGCAGTTGTTTAGGGGCTATTTCTGTTGATGGGGAGAAAGTAAGTGGACCACCATGTACTGTAAATAATAGCGAGAATGAGGGCTGGGAAACCAGGGGTGAGTCTGGTTCAACTCAGAGGAAGAGCTGGCAAAGTTGAATTCTCCATCTTTGACCTTAGCATTTCAGTGGTCTTTGGTTTTATATGGACTTTCTCAAGTTCCTTCTTGAGTCATTTCAGCTGTAGAGTTTCTCTTCCTTTTGCTACTTTGAGAATTGAGGCTTTGGAAGCAGGGACTCCCCTAGCCACAAAAACTCCACGGTAGCTCAATGTCCTGCAAAGCAAACATCTTCCCACTTCCCCGTGTAACTTCTACATTTGCTTTGTGATTTGTTCAATTCTGAAAGGAGGGGCTCTGGCTTAAGCAACTGTGAGAAGGAAACTGTTAGCTCTAGTTCATAGCATAGCAGGAGGAGAATATAACTATGTCAACTTGGAGATCTTTACTAAATAAAGAAACAAGGGATTGGTTTAAATATGTAGAGAAGTTATAAAGAGGAAATTTGGAATGGTGATTAAGACCAGAACCATTGGCCTTAGGTAAACCTGGTTCAAAATTTGCCTTAACCATTGACTAGCCAGGTGACCTTGGTGTGTCTAAAGGATTTTCATCTGTAAAGACAAGAATATATAACGTTTAGAGGGTATTGTAGGGCTAACATATCTATTGTGATACCTAGCACAAAGAAAGTTCTGTAAATGTGTCATTCGTTCATAAATATTGTCATGTGTGTACAGAGAAAAACAGACATTACTAATTTTTTTGCGGCTGTCTAGTTGAAATAAGAAGGATAGATATTGTTTTCAGTGTTAAAGGTACTCATGGATAAGATAATTTGACATGACATTCACTGGTACTGATACACCGGAGGGAATTTCCCTGTCTCCTGCCTGTAAACTACTGCTGTCTTTTAAGTTCAGCTCTATCACCTTCCGATCCTCCAGATGGCGATCCCTCTTTCCTCTGTTTCCTTTGTAGCAGGCCACTATTTATTGTTACCTTTATCTCAGGGTCTCTGTACTCTCCCCTTCTGGACTGTGAGCATTTTGAAACAGGGATTCTTTTATTTATATTTAATCCCACCCCCCTCCCGAAACACTGTGTAGCACAGGACCTGGCGCAGAGGTAACTATTACTTGGGTTGAAATGGATTGAATTTAATTAAATCAAATGCCTGTATAGAAAATAGGCCATTCAAAATATTTGGGGCTCACAAGACTGCTGGCTAAGTCTGCTAAGTGTCTCATTTTTACAGCCTTGTTTTGGGTTCCAGGCCCCCGGTCTTGGTTTAGCACCAAGACTGCACACCAAATTTGATGCCACTTAGGACTGCAATTGTCACTGCAGACAGAAAACTTGACGTGATGCAGCTGTCAGCAGATGTCAGGTTTCTAGAGGCTTTACAAGGGGATCGGCTCTTCTTTGGGATAGGAACAGCCATGTAGTTCCGTCTATTGGAATTAAGAAAAGATTGCCCATGTGACAACTGGGAATAAGGGCTCAGGTACAAGCTGAGGAATTGTGCTCAGAGGTCATGGTTTTCCTGGTGAGACTGCTGGAATGGGTTTAATACTTGTTTTTAACCTGCACATAGGGGTGTCTCTTTATTTGTAGCCTCTGTGGAGGCCCAGGTTTACTCTTGTCTTTCAGTATCCTTGTTAAGGAAATGGGAATAAGTTATTCCACTTATGATGGCAGTCAAAAATAACACTGACAGTTATATCTTTAAATTTGAAAAATACCTATGTTTGAGCCATTTTGATGTATAATATTTTTTATTTAATTGCCACATCTGTTATTTAGATTGTAGTTTAAGTATAGATTCCTTTGTGATGTTGTACTTTGGTATTCTTGAGAGGCATCAATACAATTTAAATAGATGTTCTTCTACCTGCTATAATTCTTCACTCTCTATTCAGTGAGTCTACATTTCTAATCTTATTCAGGAATTGACTTAAAATGCCTTTTTTTTTTCCTGACCATGGCCCAGCAAGTATGGGAAAGTAAGAGTGGCCTGCCATGAGGGGACACAATGAGGGTTGTGTTTTCTGTTTATAATTGTAAAACAGTAATGAAACTAATAGTTGGTCTCCTTTTTAATATCACCGTGTGAGAACAATCCTAAATAAATGTCAGTGATAAAATACTTTTCCCTGAAAAAACTCTTTCATTGGCCTAAGTTCTAAACAATTTCTATGTTTATTGTTGTTTTAATAACACATTCGTAAGCTATGAACTTAGCACATTTGTGTTACTTACTCTTTAATACACATTGTTTCTATGTGGAAGTTAATTTTGAGAAGACCTACTTGAACACTGAACTACATACTTAAAAAAAAAACATTATCTTGAATGGTTTCTGAAGGTCAGTATCCAGGAGTGTCTTAGGTTCATGGTTCTGGCTCAGCACCTGTCATGAGGTTGCAATGAAGATTTTTGCTGTGGCTGCATCATTTGAATGCTTACTTGGGAGTAAGATCTGCTTCCAGCTTGGTCTTCAGTTCCTCACTGGCTGTTGGTCGGAGGTCTCAGTTCCTCACCGGTTGGGCCTCTCCAACAGGGCTGTTCATTGTGGCATCTGGCTTCTCCCTGTGTGAGCCATACATACACATTCACTTTGACAGTAAGTTCCTAAAAGTTCAGAACTGTTTGAGCTCACCTCAGGTGTAGTTCAAGTCTCTGGTCCCTCTGGTGCCACACATGTCTGTGCTTAAATCATAGATTTGAAGTCAACAGTGATAACCACAATGATGGCACAGAGGAAGAAATCTACTTCAACATGTCACTCTTTGTGACCATTTGGAGGTTCTATTTGTATTTAAAATTTGAAACAGTGCAAATCACAAGGGGTACAATTTTTATTTGTAAGTGTGAATTTTAACTTATACATGACATATTTTATTGAATTTGAATAGCAACTTTAAAATTAAAATTTATTTTAAAAAATTCTTGTTTTAAAACTAAAGAAGGAACAAAAAGATACAATGTCACATCAGTATGATTTAGTAGTTTACCAAAATTGTACCTTTTTCAGACATTTCATTTTTATTGAAATTTGCTTATTCAGTTATTGTAATAATATTCATTATATATAAGGTAAATTCATGTTCATTAATCATGTATAAAGATAGACTAATATGTAGATAAGTTTTTCCCTCTTTATTCTAAAAAGATATATTAAAGTCATTAAAGCGTATTTGATTCATCTTTTCCCCCTTTTTTGAATGGCAATTTCTTTTCTTTTTTATTCTTTATTTTTATTATTATTATTTTTTTTGCGGTACGCAGGCCTCTCACTGTTTTGGCTTCTCCCGTTACGGAGCACAGGCTCCGGACGCGCAGGCTCAGTGGCCATGGCTCACAGGTCCAGCCGCTCCACGGCATGTGGGATCTTCCCGGACCAGGGCACGAACCCGTGTCCCCTGCATCAGTAGGCGGACTCTCAACCACTGCGCCACCGGGGAAACCCTATTCTTTATTTTTTATTGGCATGATTACATATACATATTGAGTTCAATAAAATAAAAGTGTCTCTGCCTATTCCCCTCTTCTGGCCACTGTTTCCTTTTATAATTCTAACCAATAAGATAATTTTGTTGTATAGAGAAGGGTGGTATTAGATTTACTCCAGGTCGAATTTGCTAGGTATGATGTTGCTTCTGGGATAATTTTCCACATAGTTTTTCACCATCTCTGATAACTTTCCTTGTACTCCATTCTTAGTCAAAAATAGCATATCCTGCTTTTCTATCATGATACAGCCCTGAAAAACCTGTATGTAATCGGAATCTTTGGAAAACATATTATTTGGAACATGCAAGTCATCCATTTTCTTTTCAGCAGGCTTACACCCCACTTGCCTTTTTACTCTTAAAAGAGAAGTTAGGAAGCACCCGTAAAGGAATATTCTGTGTTCTGAGCAGAGAAGATTAGATGCTTTTCCCACCCACCCTTCTCCTTGCCCTACTTAAGGGAGACATAGCTTCTTTTAGCCCCGAAGCAACTTTGTTCCATCCTCGCAGGTCTTCCCTGGTCCTAAAAACTCTATTTCTACAACTCTGAAGTCACAGGCCAACTTCTTACCCACCTAGAACCAGAACAGCAAAAAGCTCCGTGCCAAAGACAGTCCATGAACTATTCTGGCCAAAGATGACATTTCTGGTTTCCCTGATATAGTCTGGGGACGTGGTAGATGGAAACCATATCTGGGAACAGGCGTGTAATATGTGCTTGATTATATTGGCTCAATGAATGAGCTCTGCAGACTCAATGTTAATCAACCAGGACTTCCTGAATATTCCTTAACTCTTCCTAAGGGATAGTATCATCAAGTCCTTTGAGTCTCTTCCTATCCACAGGCTTCTGTATATTCACTTGTGAGTTTTCCCAAACGTGTTTTTAGAAGAGCTCTTTTAATAGAATGGTTTGGGTAGAACTTCTTTGTAACTTATTCTATTAGTTCAAAATATGAAAAATACATATAATGGGGTGGGGGTGTCTTGCTATCTGGATATCACTGTCATACTGTCAGAGCCCAGCCGACCCCCCAATCCTTTCATTTTCCCTGCTTTGTTGGGCACAGGTGAACCCTCCCTATTCTTTGACTTTTTCCCACAGAGTCTACTTTCTATTAGATGACAGTAATTGTTAATCAGAGATGCTCATCTGAGTGAATATATTAGCTACAGAGTGTATCATTGTCTCAGATCAAACAGCCATCTCCTGAAGATGTTTAAGGAGAACGAACAATGGTCCCAGTTTCAGGCTAGAAGGGGAAAAGTTACACGGTGTCTCTGGAGAAGGAATTCTGGCTTCAGCGTTAGAAAGATCAGGGTGTAAATCTTGGCTCCATAACATCTTAGCTTGGTGATCTTGGGCAAATGACTGACCTCTCTGATTCTCATCTCAAAAATGAGGGTGATACTTCCAATTGGCAGGGTTGCTGTTTGAATTAGGTGGGCTAACAGATGGTAGAATGCTTAGCACATAGTAAGCTGTTAATTAGCAGTGTAATTGTGATATTTAGGGCCATCTTAGGCTTCTCTGAAGCCTCATGCTATGTGTGAGCGTCTGCCTGGGTAGCTGATATAAAGCTCTGGTTTTCCTTAGCATTATTAGGAAAACTCTTTTAATAGTAAATGGTATCCAAACACTTGGGAATTATGAGTCTGGGTGTTAGTTTTATTATTTGCTTCGTGTAGGTTGTTTTATTATTCTTAAATCATCTCCCTTTGAATTTATTGGCGTCTCTTCCAGCATATGTGATGCTGATCACCGAATAATTTGAAAGTTAAAAGGATGGTGAATTCAGGTGGAGGCAAGAGCTTCTCTCCAAAAGAAGGTCAAAGTTTGCCACTTAGGGCTTCCCTGTTGGCGCAGTGGTTGAGAGTCCGCCTGCGGATGCAGGGGACACGGGTTTGTGCCCAGGTCCGGGAAGATCCCACATGCCACGGAGCGACTGGGCCTGTGAGCCATGGCCGCTGAGCCTGCGCGTCCGGAGCCTGTGCTCCACAACGGGAGAGGCCACAACAGTGAGAGGCCCGCGTACCATTAAAAAAAAAAAAAAAAAAAAGTTTGTCACTTAAAGATGAGGGTTGTTTTACATATAGTCACAATAAAGGTAAGAAAATACTTTTCGGGGTGGGTCTCATATATATTTACATATACAGGGTCTTTGGACTGCCCCAAGAGAGGCACATAATTATAACTTGTATCTATGCTAAAATGATGAGCCTCAGGATTTTCAACTTGAAAGGGAGAAAAAGGCTGTTACTCTCCCTTTTACGAAAACCCCTACTGAAATATGAAGGAGCTTTAGAAGCCTCTCATAAAAGATCCTGAGAAAGCCATCTGGGCTGTTTATTTAACTCATTAATCCAGTGTATTTAATTCCTTTGGGCTAGGGAGGAAAATTATCTTTTCCTTAAAAAAGTAGTTTCCATATTACATGAAACACTCTGGTGTCTATTTTTAATGAATGAATATGAGAGCTGGGAAAGCCATTTAATTTGCCGATGTGTCGGTTTCTTTCTCTATAAAATGAGGGAGTTCGACTGGGTGCTCAGACCTCTTCTGTTCTCAGGGGCTCTGATTTGTAATGCAAATTATAAGGATTGAATGACTGTTGAACATCTGTTAGTCATTCCCTACCCTTTAAATGAAGGTTGACTGCCCTCTAGAAGATTGTATACTTCTAATAGTCCAAGGAAAGAAGTCATTTAAACTTACATAAATGAGAAAAAAAGGCGGCAAGAGAATTTTGACTTTGCAGTTTGTTTTTTTTTTTTTTTCCTTATCAACTAGCTAGTCATTGCTGCTTCTTTGACGTTAAATAAATGCTTGTTTCCACTGAATTTTCTGGGCGGCTTGTCAGGATTGTTGGGCTTTGCTCTTTTAGAACATGTGATGTTAAAAACTTTTTCCCTCCTCTGGAAATTCTTAATATGTGCCCACTGGCAGTCATACCACATTATTTTCTGTAGATTTTGTTACAAATTTGCTTCATAAAGCTTAAAAATGAAAAGCTCAAGGAAACTGGTATTCATTTAAGTGACATTTTAAGTCCATACTTTCTATTAAATTTGATTTTCTCTTCTATTCTTTAAATTTCACTTAACTTTTACTCTTTTGGTGATAACTTTGAAAGAAACATGTTATGTTACTCCTTGTTAGACTTTACATTTAGTTAGAATATGTATTACGTTTTACCAAGTGTTTCACTCATACACTCAATCGATCCTCACTTAAACCAGTGTAAGTCGCATAACAAGTTTATAAAGTTAAGCAACTAATTATCAACCTTTTATAGATTAGGAAACTTAGGGAGGTTAAATATCTTGCTGGCCACATTGACATGGAAATCTATAGTCTGATTTTAACCTCCATGCTTTTTCCACTTCACCAGCTCAGTTCAAATCGGCAAGACTGCTGTAACACACATTCGAAACGTTTTCAGAAGAACCCCAGACAATGAATTTGTAAAGGTAGACTTTACTTACTGTGACACTTTGGACTAATGGATTTTCTTTCTTTCTTAAAATATACTATGTTGGTCACTCCTAATTCTTTCCTAAAGCTGGCCCTGTAAAATAGATACATTTTTCAATTTAAAAGTTTAAAAATGTTCACCTTAGGAGGATTCCATAGGCCACACTCAGTTCATTTCATTCAACAATTAAATGAGGCTCCATGCTTCTAGGGGCTGAGGAAGCAGCAGTGACTTGAAGAAGTAAAAATTCCAGCCCTCATGGAGCTGACATTCTAAGGGCCAGGGGTAGGGAGAAAGATAATACAACAAATAAGTAAAAACATAGGTGTCATTGGATGGGGATATGTGATATGGCGAAAAATAAAGGGATTGCAGTTTTTAAAAGACTTTGATTGAGACCTCGTAGAATGATTTTGGGAGTGTTCCTCTCTCTGCTATATTTTGGAAGAGTTTGAGAAGGATAGGTGTTAGCTCTTCTCTAAATGTTTGATAGAATTTGCCTGTGAAGCCATCTGGTCCAGGGCTTTTGTTTGTTGGAAGGTTCTTAATCACAGTTTCAATTTCAGTGCTTGTGATTGGTCTGTTCATATTTTCTATTTCTTCCTGGTTCAGACTCGGAAGGTTGTGTTTTTCTAAGAATTTGTCCATTTCTTCCAGGTTGTCCATTTTATTGACATATAGTTGCTTGTAGTAATCTCTCATGATCCTTTGTATTTCTGCAGTGTCAGTTGTTACTTCTCCTTTTTCATTTCTAATTGTATTGATTTGGGTCTTCTCCATTTTTTTCTTGTTGAGTCTGGCTAGTGGTTTATCAATTTTGTTTATCTTCTCAAAGAACCAGCTTTTAGTTTTATTGATCTTTGCTACTGTTTCCTTCATTTGTTTTTCATTTATTTCTGATCTGATCTTTATGATTTCTTTCCTTCTGCTAACTTTGGGGTTTTTTTGTTCTTCTTTCTCTAATTGCTTTAGGTATAAGGTTAGGTTGTTTATTTCAGATGTTTCTTGTTTCTTGAGGTATGATTGTATTGTTATAAACTTCTGTCTCAGAAGTGCTTTTGCTGCATCCCATAGGTTTTGGGTTGTCGTGTTTTCATTGTCATTTGTTTCTAGGTATTTTTTGATTTCCTCTTTGATTTCTTCAGTGATCTCTTGGTTAGTAAGTAGTGTATTGTTTAGCCTCCATGTGTTTGTATTTTTTACAAATTTTTTTCCTGTAATATCTAGTCTCATAGCATTGTGGTCGGAAAAGATAACTTGATAGATTTCAATTTTCTTAAATTTACCAAGGCTTGATTTGTGACCCGAGATATGATCTATCCTGGAGAATGTTCCATGAGCACTTGACAAAAATGTATATTCTGTTGTTTTCAGGTGGAATGTCCTATAAATATCAGTTACGTCCCTCTTGTTTAATGTATCATTTAAAGCTTGTGTTTCCTTATTGATTTTCATTTTGGATGATCTGTCCATTGGTGAAAGTGGGTATTAAAGTCCCCTACTATGACTGTTACTATCGATTTCCCCTTTTATGTCTGCTAGCATTTGCCTTATGTATTGAGGTGCTCTTATGTTGGGTGCATAAATATTTACAATTGTTATACATTCTTCTTGGATTGATCCCTTGATCATTATGTAGTGTCCTTCTTTGACTCTTGTAATAGTCTTTATTTTAAAGCCTGTTTTGTCTGATATGAGAATTGCTACTCCAGCTTTCTTTTGATTTCCATTTGCATGGAACATCTTTTTCCATCCCCTCACCATCGCCCTGATACCAAAACCAGACAAAGATGTCACAAAAAAAGAAAACTACAGGCGAATATCACTGATGAACATAGATGCAAAAATCATCAACAAAATACTAGCAAACAGAATCCAATAGCACATTAAAAGGATCATACACCATGATCAAGTGGGGTTTATCCCAGGAATGCAAGGATTCTTCAGTATACTCAAATCAGTCAATGTGATACACCATATTAACAAATTGAAGGAGAAAAACCATATGATCATCTCAATAGATGCAGAAAAAGCTTCTGACAAAATCCAACAGCTATTTATGATAAAAACCCTCCAGAAAGTAGGCATAGAGGGAACTTACCTCAACATAAAAAGGCGATATATGATAAACCCACAGCCAATATTGTTCCCAATGGTGAAAAACTGAAACCATTTCCACTAATATCAGGAATAAGACAAGGTTGCCCACTCTCACCACTATTATTCAACATAGTTTTGGAAGTTTTAGCCACAGCAATCAGACAAGTAAAAGAGATAAAAGGAATCCAAACTGGAAAAGAAGAAGTAAAACTGTCACTGTTTGCAGATGACATGATACTATACTATACATAGAGAATCCTAAAGATGCTCCCAGAAAACTACTAGAGCTAATCAATGAATTTGGTAAAGTAGCAGGATACAAAATTAATGCACAGAAATCTCTTGCATTCCTATACACTAATGATGAGGAATCTGAAAGAGAAATTAAGGAGACACTCCCATTTCCCACTGCAACAAAAAGAATGAAATACCTAGGATACCTACCTAAGGAGACAAAAGACCTGTATGCAGAAAACTGTAAGACACTGATGAAAGAAATTAAAGATGATACAAACAGTTGAAGAGATATACCATGTTCTTGGAATGGAAGAATCAACATTGTGAAAATGACTATACTACCTAAAGCAATCTACATTTCAGTGCAATCCCTATCAAACTACCAGTAGCATTTTTTACAGAACTAGAACAAAAAATTTCACAATTTGTGTGGAAATAAAAGACCCTGATTAGCCAAAGCAATCTTGAGAAAGAAAAACGGAGCTGGAGGAATCAGGCTCCCTGACATCAGACTATTCTACAAAGCTACAGTAATCAAGACAGTCTGGTACTGGCACAAAAATAGAAATATAGATCAATGGAACAGGATAGAAAGCCCAGAGATAAACCCACACACATATGGTCACCTTATTTTTGATAAAGGGGGCAAGAATATACAGTGGAGCAAAGAGAACCTCTTCAATAAGTGGTGCTGGGAAAACTGGACAGCTACATGTAAAAGAATGAAATTAGAACACTCCTAACACCATACAAAAAAATCAACTCAAAATGGACTAAAGAACTAAATGTAAGGCCAGACACTATCAAAATCTTAGAGGAAAACCTAAGCAGAACACTCTATGACATAAATCACAGCAAGATCCTTTTTGACCCACCTCCTAGAGAAATGGAAATAAAAGCAAAAATCAACAAATGGGGGCTTTCCTGGTGGCGCAGTAGTTGAGAATCTGCCTGCCAATGCAGGGGACACAGGTTCGAGCCCTGGTCTGGGAAGATCCCACATCCCACGGAGCAACTAGGCACGTGTGCCACAACTACTGAGCCTGCGCATCTGCAGCTTGTGCTCTGCAACAAGAGAGGCCGCGACATTGAGAGGCCCACGCACCGTGATGAAGAGTGGCCCCTGCTTGCCGCAACTAGAGAAAGCCCTCGCACAGAAACGAAGACCCAACACAGCCATAAATAAACAAATTAATTAATTAATTATAAAAAAAACAACAAATGGGACGTAATGAAACTTAAAAGCTTTTGCACAGCAAAGGAAATCATAAACAAGACCAAAAGACAACCCTCAGAATGGGAGTAAATATTTGCAAATGAAGCAACTGACAAAGGATTAATCTCCAAAATTTACAAGCAGCTCAGGCAGCTCAATATCAAAAAAACAAACAACCCAATCCAAAAATGGGCAGAAGACCTAAATAGACATTTCTCCAAAGAAGATATACAGATTGCCAACAAACACATGAAAGGATGCTCAGTATCACTGATCATTAGAGAAATGCAAATCTAAACTACAATGAGGTATCACCTCACACAGGTCAGAATGGCCACCATCAAAAAATCTACAAACAGGGCTTCCCTGGTGGCACAGTGGTTGAGAGTCCGCCTGCCGATGCAGGGGACACGGGTTCGTGCCCCGGTCCGGGAAGATCCCACATGCCGCTGAGCAGCTGGGCCCGTGAGCCATGGCTGCTGAGCCTGCGCGTCTGGAGCCTGTGCTCTGCAACGGGAGAGGCCACAACGGTGAGAGGCCCGTGTACCGAAAAAAAAAAAAAATCTACAAACAATAAATGCTCGTGAGGGTGTGGAGAAGAGGGAACCCTCTTGCACTGTTGGTGAGAATGTAACTTGATACAACCACTATGGAAAACAGTATGGAGGTTCCTTATAAAACTAAAAATAGAACTACCATACGACCCAGCAATCCCACTACTGGGCATATACCCTAAGAAAACCATAATTCAAAAAGAATCATGTACCAAAATGTTTATTGCAACTCTATTTACAATAGCCAGGACATGGAAGCAACCTAATTGTCCATTGACAGATGAATGGATAAAAAATATGTGACACACACAAAAAAATATGTGACACATATTTACAATGGAACATTACTCAGCCATAAAAAGAAACGAAATTGAGTTATTTGTAGTGAGATGGATGGACCTAGAGACTGTCATACAGAGTGAAGTAAGTCAGAAAGAGAAAAACAAATACTGTATGCTAACACTTATATATGGAATCTAAAAAAACAACAAATGGTTATGAAGAACTTAGGGGCAGGACGGGAATAAAGATGCAGACGTACTAGAGAATGGACTTGAGGACACAGGGAGGGGGAAGGGTAAGCTGGGATTAAGTGAGAGAGTGGCATGGACTTATATATACTACCAAATGTAAAACAGAGAGCTAGTGGGAAGCAGCCACATAGCACAGGGAGATAAGTTCGGTGCTTTGTGAACACCTAGAGGGGTAGGATAGGGTGGGAGGGAGGGAGATGCAAGAGGGAAGAGAGATGGGGATATATGTATATGTATAGCTGATTCACTTTGTTATAAAGCTGAAACGAACACACCATTGTAAAGCAATTATGCTCCAATAAAGATGTTAAAAAAAAAAAAAAAAGTGTGGTTGAGAAGATGACATTTAAGCGTGGACCTGAAGGAGGCAGGTGAGGGTGGAGCCTGTACATAAATGGGAGAGGACGGTGGGGGAAACCGTCCTGGTGGGGGAAACAGCAAGTGCAAAAGCCTTGAGGTGGACACGCTTCTTCACAGTCAGCGAAACCCTTACAATTGGAGCAAAAGAGCTAATACAGTGATTATGTTAGGAACCTCAGCATGTAGTAAACAGGCACCTGGATGGGCCTTTGTGTGAATATAAGGTTTTATGATGCTTTTAGTGTTAAATAGTGAAAATGATACCTGCCCCCCAACTCTTTACATAAAGGGAAGCATCATTGCTGAGTTTGTCAACTCATATAGCAATTTCAGCCTTCTTTAGAGTATAATATTTTTCTGAATAGGGAATACATTCCTAAAGCATAAAATTCCAAGGATACGTAAGGGTGTATAAGTTAAAACTATCCCTTCTGTATCCCAGACACCCAGCTCTTCTCCTGGGAGGCAGGATTATTACCACTTTTTTCTGTGCCTAGAGACAATCTAAGCCCATAGATACAACCACAGCAGAGGTTGCGGGTACCAGCTTTGGAGCCAGACTACATGCATTTTGGTCCTGGTGTTGGTACTTGCTACCTGTTTTGACGTGGGCCCACAGCTAAAAGTCCAGATGCCTCCATTCCCTCATGTGTAGAACGGAGGGAATAGTCATAGGGTTGTTGTGAGAATTAAATGAGATTATATGTTTACATAACATATAAATATAGGAAATATTATATACATATAAAGAATTTAGCACAGTTTCTAGCAAAGAGTAAATACTCAATAAATGTTAGTTATCATCAGATATTCTTATAGGAAGCTTTTAAAATAATCCCATTATACAGATGTGGAAAATGAGTCTTAGGTCAAGAAATTTCCTAGGAAACTGGGCTAGTAGGTGAAGGCACAGTGATGCTCAATCAGTGTTCTAATACCACACTCCAGGGTTTCCCAGATGAGGGTCAATGAGATGGCTGTCTTATGGGTCTTCCTTTCAACCACATAAAGTGTTAAATGCCAGACGAACGTCGATGTAGAAAGACATGTAGGTGTTTGCCTGAGAGCCTAATCAAATCCATTTCTTCAATTTTTTTGTGGTTTTAGCCAAGGCTATTTCACAAATGCATAATGTTTTGGTTTTTTACTTTGAGCAACTTCCATTCTTCCAACCAATGTTTATTCAGCATGTGTTATGTTCCATGCAGTGTATTAGGTACAGTGGGTGAAAAAACTAGACAAAGTTCCTGCCCTCTGATGGTTACAGCTAAGTGGGTGACATAGACAAGGGGATATGTAAAATACAAGGTCATTTGCTCTCATAGGGATTTGTCCAGTTTGGGCAAAGTTGATTTCCTTAAGCCAGTAGGTGTTTCCCAAAAAACTTTTCTTTTTTTTTTTTTGAGAATTCATCAGTTTGCTGTTCATGGATGTACATCAAATAATTCTTAGAAGGCAGTAGGCTTGTTTTTTATTTGTTATGCCTAGAACGTACTAAATATTCGGTGAGGTTGCTTGCTTTGAAGGTTCAGTGAGTTGCAAGCAGGTATTGCATTGTTTGCCAACGGGGAAGGCACTACCAGTGTAGCACGTAAGGGAGATGATGACTTTATAATGTACAAAGGGAAAACAGTAAGTATGGATTTGAAACAGAATGTATTAAACATGGGACATGGAAGTGCTGCACGTCTGCCTTGAAACAATGTTCAATTCTGAACACTGTCAGCTATTTTTTCTTGAATGGAGGAAGTAAAAAAGGCTTGAACCATGAATTCTGGTTTGCCTGATTTATATGGTCTACTCAGCCCTCCATGCCCAGGAGGAATAAAACACATAGTGGAAGGTTTGAAAAACAATAAACTCTTCAACCAACCTTTTCTTCTTTTTTCTTTCTCCCTCCTCCCTCTTCTCCCCCTTCCCCCTTTTTGGGGTAATGCTTGTTTTGCAAATTTGCTAATAAGTCATGGTAGGAGCTCAATAAAAAAGGAGTGAAGTATAGAATGATTTTAAATATTTACTTATTATTATTTATTGCCTTTAGTGAAAAATGATTGCATATGTTTCCGTTTGATCGCTAGCCCTTCTTTTAGGCTTGTTACACTTTGCTTCCTTTTCTATTCTCCTCACTCCTGTGATTCTGCTGGTTTCACATACCTAACTCACCTGCTCTTCGTCTTGGATGGGGACACAACTCTCATGGAAATTTAACATTTACATCCCTGCTTCAGTTAAGAGCGAGGTTGACCTGTGGAACTTTGCCTACCTTTCAGTTCCAGTTAATGCCTTTGGGCCCAGAGTGGTCCACAGCCCACATGAAAAGACCAAACAGTTCATATTCTAGAATCAGAGCTATTACTCTTGAATGATTATCCTGAAATCAAGTTTTTTTTTCTTTAGCCAGCCAGCCTAGACCTCCCCTTTCCAAGTGCTCTGGAACTCATCCGTGTATCTAATCCTTGCTTTCTTTTAGACCCTTTCTAGTCAGCTGTTCAGTGGAGAGTTCCAGTTCTGCTAGGGCTTCCACATGTGCTCTGTGACCTAGCAAATAGCATTGATCTCCATAACCCTGGAGGCCCTGTGGATTTCCTTGTGGCTCTTCCTTTTTTTTTTTTTAGATTTTTTTTTTTTGATGTGGACCATTTTTAAAATCTTTATTGAATTTGTTACAATATTGCTTCTGTTTTATGTTTTGGTTTTTTGGCCAGGAGGCATGTGGGATCTTATCTCCCCCACCAGGGATTGAACCTGCACCCCCTGCATTGGAAGGCGAAGTCCCAACCACTGGACCACCAGGGAAGCCCCCTGTGGCTCTTCTTAGACAGCTGTGTTACTTTGGGATTGGCAGGGTGTGGTGTCCCTAAACAGAGGTAGGAGAAAGGTGGCCACTCATCGCTGTTTTCCATAAAGACACAGTCTCTCTTGGCCTCTTGCCAAAGGCTTTTGAAATGCCTTGGAGTTCAGGGCATTGGGTTTGCGGCCCCTTTCTCCCTCCTGTACCACTGCTCAGGAAGAAACCGGAAGCAGGACAAAAGGTATTGCTCTTGTGTTGCCCTGCAGGAATTGGAAACATCACTTTATCTTTCAAGGCAGCTTGTGTCATGTCATCCGCCAAAGTGGGTGGACCTCCACCATTTGTCCTGACTTGTTAAGATTCACTGTGAGAAGCAGTACATGTGAGTGAAGGTCCGTCTCTTCCTGAGACCTCAGGAAGCCCTATCCTATCTTGGAATCAGAGATCTCCACAGCTCTACCTCGTTGAAGAATCCTTCCAGAGCCAGTCCCAGTGCCTTCCTACTCAGCCTCCTCTTGCCTCAACTCGCTAAACCCACAACTGGCTAATTCTCCAGTATCTTGCCTGCCAAGTCTACTTGGAAGGTCTCTTTGGCTGCTTTCTTTGTTTTTTTTGCCTAATGCCCTACAACTGTTAAGTCTTCCCATCGCTGAGTAAGGCAGGAGAGTGTGTCCATGACGATAGGCGTTATATCTGACTCTTGGATTAGATGAAATAATAAAGCTTCTAGCCCAGTACTTAGAACACGGGGTAGGGATTCCGGAATCCTTTCTGTGTTCTTTTTCCAGCAGCAAGCGATGCATAGGCAGGCTCTTCAGCTTTTGTTTGGTGAGCCCTGTTACGGTGTGGATGTTGGTCCCCCACGTTTGGATTCCAATTTATCCTCTTCCTGTGACTTTGGCTAACAGGCAGTTTGTTTAACCTCTCTGCCTCAGTTTCCTTATCTCTAGAGTTAGCATTAAGAAGAGTTCCTCTTCCTAATGGTGCTGTGAAAATTAAATTAGTTAATATATTAGGTGCTGATAAGACCATGTACATAGTGCTAAGTGAGTGGGAGAAATAATTTGTTATATTAGTAACAGAAGGGAGGTTGCAGCAGTCACTGCCACGTAAAGCAGTGGCTTTCATCACCATGTAGCATAAAGTGAGGTGAGTTCCCTTTCCCTACATAGGAAAACCCAGGTTAGATTGGAGTTGAGTGCATGGAATAGGGGTTCCAAAACGGAGGTCAAAGGGTCCGTTGGAGCAGTCTTGCTGGGGATGGGAGTTTCTGACTCAGCTGAGTAAGATAGGCACATTTCTCAAACCCCTTTGTAAGAATCACCCGGGGCACCTGTGTGACATGTAGAATCTAGAGCTGTACCCCAGGCAGACCTAGTGGATCAGAATCTTCAGGGAGCGTCTTGGAATCTGATGTGTAACAACCCAGACAAATAGTACCACCTGGAAACACCAAACACTCAATCACCTGGAGGCTTGAAAGAACACTGATGCCTGAGTCTCATGCAATGGACATTCTGATTTGATTGTTTTGGGGTCTTGGTGGACAGTGTACAGGCAATGAGGACTTTTTTTTAAGCTTATCACAGAAACCTAATGTGAGCCAGAGTTGAAAACCACTATAATAGAGAGTGAAAATCAGACTTAAGTCAGTATTTCCCAGAATCAGTTGGGGTGTGTGTTAAAAATAGAGATTTAAAAGCTCCAGCCTGCTGAATCTGACTCTCTGGTAGTAGGGAATGAGCTGGGCTGAGGGTGGGGTAGGGAGAGTGAGACCCTGCAAACAGTCTTTCCCGATGATTCTTCTGCATGCTAGACTTTGAGAACTACGCACCACATGGCATTTTCCTGTAGTAGGCATGAGTGGAAACAGCTGAATGAATGAAATGGGATCACTATTTCCTTTTTTGCTAAACCAATCTGTTAGAAATATGCTTCTTCATGTACTGTTTGTAAATTCAATACTTACTCTCCATTGATTGGTATAGGGTTTCTAGAGAGTTGTCCCTCTTTTTTTTTTTTTTTTTTTTTTGCGGTACGCGGGCCTCTCACTGCTGTGGCCTCTCCCGTTGCTGAGCACAGGCTCCGGACGCGCAGGCTCAGCAGCCATGGCTCACGGGCCCAGCCGCTCCGCGGCATGTGGGATCTTCCCGGACCGGGGCACGAACCCGTGTCCCCTGCATTGGCAGGCGGACTCAACCACTGCGCCACCAGGGAAGCCCGAGTTGTCTCATTTTTAATATGCTTTGACTTGACCTGACAGAACTTGATGGGAGTTATTTTTGGGTTTTTGCACGGTCTCATGAACGTAACAGGTCAGATGATGAAACCAGGGAAAAGTGCTGTAGAACAGTCACCTGGGCTGAGCAGGTTGTAGTTCAGCGTGGGTGCCTGTATTCCCAAGGCTATCAAACCAAAGGTCTGAAAAAGCTGGAGCTGACAAAAAGGAGGAAGTGGAAGTTTGAAAGATTAGAAGTTTTATGTAGCTGTTCTGAAGACAGAAACCCTGTCACTTCTCTCAGATGGCAACCTTGCATGTGGGCTGGAGTCCTGTGTACTTTTGCTCAGCACTGCATCCCCAGGGCTTTACATGTGTGGTACTCAACCGGGGCTCCATAAATAGTTTAGAAACGAGAATCCTTCCTACTGTGGCAACAGTGTAAGTGCAGTGTTTCGCCTTTTCCATTAAGACTGAGGGAAACAACAGTTTCTTCAGAGAGCTAATCTAGGAAATGTATATGCACTAGGTCAGTACAGAGATTGATCAGGTCCCCTTGGAGGGAATGACTCCTCAGTCTGCAAAACCAGCTCATAAACTAATTGAAGGTGTCTTATTTGCACATATAATCTGTTCCTCCCACTGGAGGTGGGAGGAGATTAAGTGTGGAAGCGTAGGTAAGAATCTCTGGAACTGCATATTGGCTGTACCTATGTGAGCCCCGTCCAGAGGAAAGAGTGAACTGCCAAGGCTAATGCAACCACTGAGTGATAGTAGTGGGTTTCTCTCTATTCTGGAGATGGATGCGTCAGGCGTCCAAAGCCTGATGGCATTAACAGTTAAGTGTTTGACCTCTCTCGTGATCTAACTGATACTCAGCTCATCGATAAACTTGACACTTGGGTTTCTCATGTAGCTCGTTCAGACCCTTGCTATTCAAAGTGTGGTTCATGGCCCAGCAGCACTGGCATCACCTGGGAGCTTGTTAGAAATGCAGACTCTCGGGCTTCCCTGGTGGCGCAGTGGTTGCGAGTCCGCCTGCCGATGCAGGGGACGCGGGTTTGTGCCCCGGTCCGGGAGGATCCCACATGCCGCGGAGCGGCTGGGCTCGTGAGCCATGGCCGCTGAGCCTGGGCGTCCGGAGCCTGTGCTCCGCGACGGGAGAGGCTACGACAGTGACAGGCCCGCGTACCACAAAAAAAAAAAAAAAGGAAATGCAGACTCTAATGCCCCACCCCACCAAGCCCAGTGTGTTGGGTTTGCCTGACAGTGTGGCATTCTCTTTTTCTGTATCATACCCACGGATGTTTAGTTAGTATGAGTCAGCATCCATGGGATTGATTAACTTCAAGATACCAGCAAGTAGTTGCCGAGCCTGTCAGGCTGAGGGCTGACCCTGGCAGAGATGAATTCACCAAGGCAATGTCACTGAATGGGTGACCAGTTGGCCCTCTTCAGGAGTCCTCCCTTTGTGTTGGGTGCTGCCTTTTAATTTCAGCACTGACGCCTGCTACATGTTGCCTTCGATAACTGTATGGGGCTCATTTCCTTTCTGGCACGTACACTCCAGTGAACTTGCCTCCTTTACAGCTGCGGGAACATACTTCCTGCAGCTGCTCTGCAGCCACCTACGACTTCAGCAGTTTCTGAGGGTCTTTGCAGTGGCAAAGAAGGGAGCCTTACTTGTTGAAATTCTATAGGGCACGTTTGTCTATAGATTATTATTATCATGTTTTAAATTAACCAACAATCATACTTTATCCAGACTTCCTTAATGTCTACCTGATGCCCTTTTTCTGTCCCAGGATCTCATCGAAGTTACCATATTACATTTAATCATTATCTCTTCTTAGGCTCCTCTTGGCTAAATTTCTCAGACTTTCCTTGTTTTCGGTGACCTTGACAGTTTTGAGGAGTACTGTGAGGTATTCTTAGACTCTCCCTCAATTGCGATTTAGGATTTGTCTGATGCTTTTCTTAGTGATTAGACTGGGATTATGGGTTTTCAGGAGGAACGACCACAGGAATAAAGTGTCATTCTTATCATATCAAAGGTACCTACTATCAACATGACTTGTCGCTGTTGATGTTGGCCTTGATCACCTGACTGAGGTGGTGTTGGCAGGTTTATCCACTTTAAAGTTATTCTTTCTCCCTCTTTCCCTACAGTACACTTTAGAAGGAAGTCTCTGTGTCATTCACACTTAAGAATCGGGGAGTTATGTGCCACTTCCTTGAGGGTGGAGTATCTACATCAATTATTTGGAGTTCTGTATGAGAGATTGGTCAATTCTCCATTATTTATTTATATCAGTATGGACTCATGAATGCCTATTTTATGCTTTGTATTTTTTTTTTATGCTTTGTATTTATAATCCAATAGTACTTTGTTGCTCAAATTATAGATTTTTTAATGTCCATTATAAACGCAGGACTGTTGCCGTTGACTGGGTCTAGGCCTACCTGCAGGCAAAGGAGATAACTGCTTACCTGGAATGATTTCAGTGGTACTTACCACCAGTCCTAAAGCTGGTGCCGTTTGAAATACTTTGTTACTCCTTGTATTAGTTTGCTAGAGCTGCCGTGACAAAGTACCAGTCTGGGTGGCTTAAACAATAAAAATTTATTATCTCACAGTCCTGGAGGCTAGGAGTCCAGCATCAAGGTGTTGGCAAGGTTGATTTCTTTTGAGGCCTCTCTCCTTGGCTTGTCAATGACCATGTTCTCCCTGTGCTGTTACCTGGTTTTCCCTCTGTCTGTGTCCTAATCACCTCTTCTTATAAGGGCACCGGTATCATTGGAGTAGGACCCACCCTAATGACCTCATTTTAACTTAATTACCTCTTTAAAGACTCTATTTTCATATCACATTCTGAGGTACCAGGGGTTAGGACTTCAACATATGAATTTTGGGAGGACACACTTCAGCTCATAACACTTCCTGAGGGAGTCTTGGATACACATTTTCACCAGGCATTAACTAGAAGGGACACTCATTGGTTATGTTTTTAGTTTATTTTATTAACACTACCATTGTTGCCATGAGGCAATAGTGTATACCTCCTCTGAGATGGTCTGAGACATCAACAGTTGGGGGCAAGGGAATTGGAATTGGCTGCTTTGCAGAGGGAATGCTA
Organism: Delphinapterus leucas; assembly: GCF_059928025.1. Taxonomy (NCBI): domain Eukaryota; kingdom Metazoa; phylum Chordata; class Mammalia; order Artiodactyla; family Monodontidae; genus Delphinapterus; species Delphinapterus leucas. Next base: position 14,179,812 of record NC_143138.1, read on the forward strand.
TGATTAGAACCCTAAACTGTGGGTACCTAAATGGGTATGAAAGGAGAGAGAGGATTTGCATGGCAAGCTGCATAAGGGGGGTGGTGGGACACTAAAATAGGAAGTTGGTAGTAATGAACTTTCTGTGCAAGATGGCCCTGACCATTATCGGTTTAGCTGTTTGATCGTGCACAGAGTCTATAAGAATGGCCTCAGGGTCAAATATAATACGCAAGAAAGTTGGGTGACTTATATTGCAGTGGTGACTGCCTCTTAGTATGCATGCTACTCAATGTGATGTCGAAGAATCTCTGTCTCTATTCTTAGTTTAGGGTTATGCTGAAAAAGACCTGGCTTTGTGCACACTTTGCCCAGAAGGGGTATGAATATTGTGTATTGAATGCATATCCCTAAATTCTAAGTCTAGTCTTTGAAGCTGAGTCCACTGTGACATTATAGACAACTGATCCTGCTACTGCATGTGGTTTGGTGTCTTTGGCTTGTTCAACTTTAGCAGAAGATAATGGTGTCAAGCTTTAGAACTTCATGTTTCTAAGGCCAGTAACAATTCAGCACACCATACGACGAGGGTTTTTTATTTTAATAAATTTATTTATTTATTTATTTTTGGCTGCGTTGGGTCTTTGCTGCTGTGCATGGGCTTTCTCTAGTTGTGGCGAGCGGGGACTACTCTTCGTTGTGGTGCGTGGGCTTCTCATTGCAGTGGCTTCTCTTGTTGTGGAGCACGGGCTCTAGGTGCACGGGCTTCAGTAGTTGTGGCATGTGGGCTCAGTAGTTGTGGCACATGGGCTCTAGAGCCCAGGCTCAGTATTTGTGGTGCACGGGCTCTAGAGTGCAGGCTCAGTAGTTGTGGCGCATGGGCTTAGTTGCTCCACGGCATGTGGGATCTTCCTGGACCAGGGTTTGAACCCATGTCCCCTGCATTGGCAGGTGAATTCTTAACCACTGCGCTACCAGGGAAGTCCCAACAATGAGGTTGATTCAAGCAAAAAAGAGCAAGATGGAATTGAGAGAGCCTGAGTTATGTTGCTGATTTCTTTATCTGTGGCAGAGACTACTATAATAGTTGCCTTCCCGAATTCCATTTTCAGCTTCTCCTTTAGGCATAGAACTTTATCTCAGTTAAAGAGTGGACTTCCCAGCCTCCACTGCAGCCAGGTGTGTCCACATAATTATGGTTCAGCCAATCATATGTAAGGGTTTGGGAAATTCCAGAAAGGCTATTGAAAAGGAGGGGCACACATTCTTTTCCTTTCTCCTTCTTATAGCCCTGAATATGATGGCTGGAGTTCCAGCAGCCATCTTGGACCATGAAGGGATGTTAAAATCAGAAACCCAACACAGGACTGTAGAACGGGAAGTCAGAATAAACTCAGGCCCTGGATGACTCAAAGAGCTGCAATACATGCACTATTATGTGCAGACTTTCAAAAAATAGTTTTTAATATGAAAGAGAAAAAGAAAACTTCTATCTTGAGATACTTCTTTTTTTTTTTTTTCTGTTATATGCAGCCAAACCTAATTCTTACTTAATGAACCTTGGGTACACATTGAGCTCATCTGGGGAAATCTATTTAAAAATACTGTGCCTGGGCCCCACCCCAGATTCTGATTTCATTGGTTTGGCAAAGGAACCAGGCAAGTGTTCATAAAAAGCACGCTTAGGTGATTCGAGTGTGTGACCTGAGTTGAGAACTACAGTCTAATCTTATGCGCTATCTCCTCCAAATAACTATTCTGTTTAAGAATTGTGTTTTCTGATATCACTGGGGTACTTATTCTATTTCTGTAGCTGTATTTGGGAAGGGAACAGTACTAGGGATATCCTAAATGAGAACTAATTTGAAATAGTTTGTGATTTAGCTATTGAAAACAATTTTGGAGATTTGAATGATAATGCAGATATCAATATATTCTAAGAACTCAGAAAGCATCAAAATAATGACAATATTCATGAAGGCTGCACAAGATGGCTTCATTTCTGAGGAAACAGTAAAACTCTAGCCTTCCATGCTTCTTTTCCCTCTACCAAATTCAACCATACTTCTGAGGATTACAAAGAGTTTGGCAACAGGGTACTGGGAGGTAAATATGTCTTTAAAGCTAAGCTGTAACTGAGCTATGCTGAGGGAGAACACAGAGAGCTTTACGTTTTTATTTTCCATTAACATAGTAATGTTGGGTATCTGAGGAGGATTGATGGGGTATAAAAACCCAGTGTAATTTCTGAGGCTATCAATCATACCTATTTAACAATGCTTTCCCCCTTCTGTATGGTATTCTTCTAGTTCTGGTCCTTTTTTTCCCCCAAAGAGTTAGACTGCTAACCCCTAATTTTATTTTAGAATGCATACTATAAAGATTGTGTTTTATTGATCAGTGTCTAATATTTATGACTTTGTGTTTGTCAATAGCTGGATCAGTTTTTGTCATATGTGGGTAAGAGAAATTTCAGATATGATGTCAAAACTCCCCTTTCTTCAGTTTCTTCTGAGTTATTTGCTATAAACTTTTCAGTGGGAATTCAAGAATGAGAAGTAAATAACCAAGTAGTATATAGTCGATTCGCGAATGATCAAGAAAGTTAACGTAGTGGGTTTCATTCTTTTAAAAGCAGTTTCCGTCTAAGCATCCTAGCATTTTAGAAATAATGAGTATTAATGGACACAGATATATTATTACATTAGAAATAATCAGTATGTTAGAAATATACTAAGGGACAGAAGTGCCTTTGTGGGAGCAGTGGGACTCGGGATGAGTCTTGGCCATCTGTGTGTCAGGTAACAGACAAACAGACCTTGGTTGCAGCTGTAGACCCTGCAGTGGTCCAAGAACCAGGTCCAGTCCTCCTCAGCCATGGTCTAGGAGCCATGGAAAACACTGGAAGACACCGTCTTAGACAATCACGCAAGGATGAGAGAGCCTTAGTGGAAGTCCAGGTTCCTAGAGGAGAGCTTCTAGCACACTGTTGAAGCAAAAACATGCATTTGGACACAGTGGAGAGGGTAAGAGGAAAAACTTGACTTTACCCGCGCAAACCCTCCCGCAAGGTGGCACAACTTAGGGCCAGGAGAGAACTTTTCAGCCCACAATTTTTTTTTTCTCTCTCTCTCTCTCTCTTTTTTTTTGGGTGGGGGCTGTGCCATGCGGCTTGTGGGATCTTAGTTCCCCTGAGCAGGGATAGATCCCAGGCCCTGGCAGTGGGAGCACCGAGTCCTAACCACTGGACTTCCAGGGAAGTCCTCCACAATTTCTCTTGTAAGGGGAAAAATGAGAGCAGGTGAGTGAGCATCTGGTTCCCTCCACTGTGTGGGATGCTGCCAAAGAGGCTCAATCCTCTATCTCCCCATCTAGAGTACTGCACCATGAGCTGCATGACTTGGACATGGAAAGAGGCTGGCCTTTTTTTTTATCCTTTGCTATTGCTTTCTCTATTACTTCTTTCTCCTCTCTTCATTAGTGTTCCTAAGGGGTTAGTTTCTAAGCTCTCTTTACCTCCAACTTGAGTTACTCAGTGGTTATATCATTCACATTCATGGCTTCAATAATTGTAAATAGGCAGGCTGCTCCTGAATCAGTATTTTACTTTTCTCCAACCCCCTGCTACCACCAGCATCATTTCTCACCTGGACTACTGAAACATATTCTTACCTAGAAGCACCTGCATTAAATTTTGCTTCCGTTCAGTCTATTTCTACACTGCAGCCAGGGTGATATTTAAAAAATAAAGAAGTGCTAATGTCAAGTTGCTTAAAAAGTCTTCCCATGGTCTTCTAGTTTAGCTCTTAAGCTTGCAAATTGCTTCCCCGTCATCTGGTCTACCTCTTCATCCTAAATTCAAAGTACTCTTCTTCAACCTCTCTGTAATCCAGCCCTATTGAATTCTGTAAATCCCTCAAATGCACCATGCTTTTCTGCCGCCTGCTCTTTAGACATGCAGTTTTCTCTACCTTGAAATTCCTCTTTTCCTATTTACTTCCTGACTCCTGTTCTTCCAGGTCTCAGCTTAAATGTCACCTCCATAGGCAGGTGACGGCACTGGATGGCTATGGATCAGAATCACCTGGAGGGCTTTTGTTAAAATCACCAGGTGACACTGCTGCTGCTGCTACAGGGACCATACTTGGAAACCATTGTTCTAGATTAAGCTAAGTTTGGGCTCCAGCTGAGTGCTTCCATAGCACCTGTGCATCTCCTAGCATAACACTCCTCGCACTTTATTATTAGCACTGAAAAATAACTAAAAAATGATTATCCTTTCTTTGTGAGGTCAGACACTCTGGCTTTCTTGTTTACCTTTGTATCCCTAGGGTCTAGCACTGTGCCTAGCACATAAGAAGGATTTATTTAAAACTCACTGAATGAATGAATGAATGAATAAAAGGCTATGTTTGAGTAAGAAGGCTGTATCTAGATTATTTATGAGTCAGTTAAGGCAGTAATAATACGGAGATAAGACTAGGGTTTGCCCTATGTATCGATCTTTACCTTGTTTCAAGTTTGTTTGGTTTTGGTTAACTACACATTCAAAATGTAATTGAGGGCAGTATATGTGCCTTGAAATGTCACTATAATTCTTCTCATCTCTACCACTACCTTCAACATCTGTAAGAAGCAACAAGTGAATATATTTTGGCTGATTGTGGTACATGACAATTCCATGAAAATCTGACACTTACTTGTGGGATGTACATGTGTGAGCTCACGTGTTTCTGTGTATGGGGGTGTATATTTTAGAAATGTCTTTGAGTAGAAGAGAATCGAAGAAGACCAGAAGTTGTGCAATGTATAGAGCTCCATTGCCAAAAAATGTAATTCTTCAGAATTGACAAAGCAGAGACTTCCTTCAGCCCTGATAAGGTTGTTGTAGATTGAATTTTGGGGGATGTTCTGAAGTGGATCAAAATTCTTTTATTGCCTGCACACTATCTTGAGTTTTTTATTTCTTGAGTGAAAAATGAGCACAAATCGTAATTTATATTTACAGAATAGTGTAAGTTTATCATTTATTGAATATTTACTATATGAATCATAATCCTAGAAATGAAAGACACGCTTTCTGCGCTCATTCACAGTTTAGTGTGACAGACATGCAAGTAAATGCTTAACGTATAGTAGGGTAAGTGCTGTAGAAGAGTATGTACAGGCTACTCGGGGAATATCCAAGCACCCCTCCCGGACAAGTGAGGATCTGTTGCATTGCATAGTAAGGATATTAACCTGGGTGTGTGGGGTGCTTAATGCAGGTTACCTCTTATATGTGAGACGGCAGAATATGGCTACTGTACAGCTTCAGCCAAACGCAGAGATTATTTGTCCCTAAATCCAAATTCCAAATTCCTGATAGAGAAAATCTGATTGGCTCTACTTCAGACAGACATCCATTCTGGGTCCAATCAGCTTTAGCTGAAAGAGACGGAATTACATCGTCCAAACATGGCTGCCATGGGATTTGGAGGCACCATCCTTTACTGGTAGGAGTGTCTGACTCTTGTCTTTTCTCACTCATCTAGTTTGACTACTGATTCTGGCTACTCTAATTGTTACATGGAGATGTCTAAGAGTTCCCCTCCAGGTTCGACCCATGATTATAGCTCTTTGAAGAGAAAACAGGACTAGGATAGGCTTGGCTAGTATGTTGTTATGTCAGTGATCATCCCGTCTTGAGGTACATCATTGTTGTCCCCTCAATCTTATTCTTCATAGCTCAGTTGGTTCTACACAGACACACACGGACACACACACAGACACACACTTAGACATAGGGAGTATGCTTACAGTTTCTGCTCAGAAGAAACCACTTGCCTCCTTGGAACTCAGCTTTTGATTTAAGCTGCAATGGTAACAATTCTACTGACTCTTTGCCAATATAAAGCGAATAAAACCCTCCCCCAACCTGTTTTCATTACTGTCTTTTTTTTTCTTAACATTTTTATTGGAGTATAATTGCTTTACAATGGTGTGTTAACTTCTGCTTATAACAAAGTGAATCAGCTATACATATACATATATCCCCATATCTCCTCCCTCTTGCTTTATTGTCTCTTTATGATGATGTTGAGAGTCCTTTCCCCAGTGGTCACTGCTTATCAAGAAGTGAGTCCAATTTCTCTCATTGAGCGCAGTGAGAAGAACAAATTCACCTGGGGCTCTTAGGAACCAGTGGTGGTCACCAACTACTTTCTCATTTGAAGCAGCTTCTAAGGAAGGAGGTCAAATCTTAACACCCAGTTATCCATGTGTATACTTTCTATATATTCTTCTGCAGCTGTAAAGAGAAACTCAAGGGGAAATATTTATTGTTACATTTTTTGTAGGTGGCCCAAACTTATGAATATTAAGTGTTCCAAAAGTTTATTTGTGGGTCAGTGGTTTAAAACTTGGAACTCATTTCACTATGGAAACAGCATTACATTTGATAGTTTAGGTTTCTAGCCAAACTGTAAATGATCATTTGGTCTACAACACAACTGAAATGGTTTCCTTGCCCTTAAAATGAGCGTCTCGACTCTTCTATGTCAAAAGCCCTGAATTCACTAACTTCCTTAATACTAATTCCCCTGTATTTCTCTACAGTTTGATAATCTCTGGACTTCCCTTTTTTTTTCTCACTCTAAGGAAGGTAGGAAGAAACCATGGAGGTGTGCAGATGGACGATAGGTGTGGGCTCCAAGTGCTGAAGGATGCAGGGATACTAGATGGCACAAAAGGAAGGGTAGGGTGGAGTGTAGTGAGTTTGATGTTCTTAGTGACTCTCATAGGAAAGATAGGGAAGTCTTGTGGGGGGAAGAGTAGAAGGGGGAGAATATATGGCTGCAACATTTGATAAATAGGTATTGTCATTAGTTAGTCAATGTCTGCGTGTAAATATTTTTTCTTGTATGCAGTTGAGTCGTTCTTTGCCTTCGATCAGCCTGTAGTAAATTAATAATGAATTTTACAGTATTCCCCATTGGTTTAGCTGAATTCCTGAACTCCCTTCCCTGGGCTGAGGCAACATGACTGCATAGAAGTCCAGCCAGATAACGGAAGGTGTGCCCTGGCCTCTAATTGCGCGGCCGTGTTAGGTAATCACTGTGTGCCTTCGTGGGGCTCCTGCGTATGTGGCTTTAGCAGATTGATTTCATCCCCTTTTTTGACTTGGACCCAGACAACTTTACATTCTCGGCAAAACAGATGGACAAGGGTGAAACAGGATCTTGTACTAAAATAATCTTTGAGTCATACTCTGTTCACTCTTCCAGGAAACTTGCCCCTTCCTTCTTGCAGAAGGCTACTGCTGAGATGTAATGCCCTGAGTTGCAGAACTCTCAATGTACGTTTTCTTTTTTCTTCTTGGTCGAGATTGGGCTTTTGCTAAGATAGGAGTATTGTCTAATTTGTTTTGGTACAACACCTGGCTGTTTGCCCAAAGTAGAGGTCTAAAAATAGGAATAAACGTTTTACATCAACCTTCTAATTTTGTCCTCCTTCCAAAAAAGATCCTGACATGAGAACAAGGGGAGCTTGATTTCACCTATAAGTTTATTTTGGGAAGCAAGTGATCCTCTAGCAGAAGATCAGGTGACTTGGTTATTAGGTTCTAGTCCACGTTGTGCCAGTAACTGCCTCTTTGACCCCAGGAGGGTCAGTTCATTTTTCAGTGCTCAGTTTTCTCATCTGTAAAAGGGCAAGGCTACAACTTCAACTGAGAGGCGGCTGCGTGTACTCAGTAAGAGGATGTATGTGAAAGCACTCAGATGAGGTCACATTGCTATAGTAACCGAGGTTTTGATTAGTTTTTAGAGATTAGAACTATCCTTCCTCAATATAATATAAACTATAACAAAATAGTTTATATTATATTGTAACAAGGATTAATTTGCTTAAAGGTTTATTTGTTTTAAACCTAGGGTATTGTGCTCAACACCTTTTATTCCGTCCTTGCAGAAAAGAGGTAATAATGTTCATTCCTTTGTCATTTCATCTTGCATTTGATTTTCTTTTTATTGATTGATTTATACATACTGTAGTATAATTGACATATAGCATTATAGTGGTTTCAGGTGTGCAACATAATGATTTTGAAAAAAGTTTTTATTGGAGTATAGTTGACTATTTGATTTTCTTGAATGCAGTATAAAATAAACATAGCATAATTCAGGACATGATGCAGATCAGTGCCTCTGTTTATTTGGGGCATTGATTGTTACCATGCTTTCTGATAAGAGACATAAGCTGACGTGATGGCAAAGGAACATCTGGAGCAATCTGTACTGTTCAACTGAAACAATCAGCATGAACGGGGTAGGCAGCCACCCAAGCTTACCACATTCTTTTGGGGATGATGTTATCTGATTTCTGCGTCCTCATTTCTAATTTTGGTAGCTGTAGTTAAGTACTGCAACATCTATGTTGTCCAAGGTAGGTCCTTGACAACCACCCCCCGCCGCCTGACCCCAATCCCAACAGAATGGTCTAGGAGCCTTGCACCCAAGTTTCTACCATTTGTCTTGATTTGTTCTCATCCTTACATGGAAAGGTGAGTGACTCTCTCCTGTTTAGCCCGTTTCTCAGTTTGCTATGTTAATATCTCACATGACTGAACGATTTATCTTTATTCACTAATGCCTATCACAGCAGTCATAACATACCCTTTTTAGGACATATATACACTACTATGTATAAAATAGATAACTAGGGACTTCCCTGGTAGCACAGAGGTTAAGAATCCACTTGCCAATGCAGGGGACATGGGTTCGATTGCTGTTATGGGAAGATCCCACATGCCGTGGAGCACCTAAGCCCGTGAGCCACAGCTACTGAGCCTGCATACCACAACTACTGAAGCCCGCGTGCCTAGAACCTAGAGAAGCCACTGCAGTGAGAAGCCACTGCAGTGAGAAGCCCGTGCATTGCAACAAAGAGTAGCCCCCGCTCACTGCAACTGGAGAAAGCCCGTGCACAGCAACGAAGACCTAACGCAGCCAAAAATAAAATTAATTACTTAATTAAAAAAAATAGGTAACTAATGACAACCTACTGTATAGCACAGGGAACTCAGTGCTCTGTAGTGACCTAAATGGGAAGGAAATCTAAAAAAGAGGGGATATATGTATACACATAGCTGACTCACTTTGCTGTACAGCAGAAACTAACACAACATTGTAAATCAACTATACTCCAATAAAAAAACCAGCCTTGGGAGGAGCTTCAAGATGGCGGAAGACTACGACGTGGAGATCACCTTCCTCCCCACAAATACATCAGAAATACATCTACATGTGGAACAGCTCCTACAGAACACCTACTGAACGCTGGCAGAAGACCTCAGACCTCCCAAAAGGCAAGAAAACCCCCACGTACCTGGGTAGGGCAAAAGAAAAAAAAAGCAGAGACAAAGAATAGGGACGGGACCTGCACCAGTGGCAGGGAGCTGTGAAGGAGGAATGGTTTCCACACACTAGAAGCCCCTTCGCGGGCGGAGACTGCGGGTGGCGGAGGGGGAAGCTTCGGAGCCGCGGAGGAGAGCACGGCCACAGGGGTGCGGAGGGCAAAGCAGAGAGATTCCCGCACAGAGGATCGGTGCCGACCGGCACTCACCAGCCCAAGAGGCTTGTCTGCTTACCCGCCGGGGCGGGCGGGGTGGGAGCTGAGGCTCGGGCTTCGGTCGGATCGCAAGGAGAGGACTGGGGTTGGCGGCATGAACACATCCTGAAGGGGCTAGTGCGCCACAGCTAGTTGGGAGGGAGTCCAGGAAAAAGTCTGGAGCTGCCGAAGAGGCAAGAGATTTTTTCTTCCCTCCTTGTTTCCTGGTGCGTGAGGAGAGGGGATTAAGAGCGCCACTTAAAGGAGCTCCAGAGACGGGCGCGAGCCGCGGCTAACAGCGCGGACCCCAGAGACGGGCATGAGATGCTAAGGCTGCTGGTGCCACCACCAGGAAGCCTGTGTGCAAGCACAGGTCACTATACACACCTCCCCTCCCGGGAGCCTGTGCAGCCCGCCACTGCCAGGGTCCCGGGATCCAGGGACAACTTCCCCGGAAGAACGCACGGCGTGCCTCACGCTGGTGCAACGTCATGCTGGCCTTTGCTGCCTCAGGCTCGCCCCGCATCCTTACGCCTCCCTCACCCCTGGCCTGAGTGAGCCAGAGCCCCCGAATCAGCTGCTCCTTTAACCCCGTCCTGTCTGAGCGAAAAACAGACGCCCTCAGGCGACCTACACGCAGAGGCGGGGCAGATCCAAAGCTGAACCCCAGGAGCTGTGCGAACAAAGAAGAGAAAGGGGAATCTCTCCCAGCAGCCTCAGGAGCAGTGCATTAAATCTCCACAATCAACGTGATGTACCCTGCATCTGTGGAATACCTGAATAGACAACGAATCATCCCAAATTGACGAGGTGGACTTTGGGAGCAATGATAAATATATTTTTCCCCCTCTTTCTCTTTTTGTGAGTGTGTATGTGTATGCTTCTGTGTGTGATTTTGTCTGTATAGCTTTGCTTTTACCATTTGGCCTAGGGTTCTGTCTGTCCGTTTTTTGTTTTTTTTTTTTAATATAGTTTTTAGCACTTTATCATTGGTGTATTTGTTTTTTGGTTTGGTTGCTCTCTTCTTTTTTTTTTATTACTTAAAAAATTTTTTTAATAATTATTTTTTATTTTAATAACTTTTACTTTATTTTATTTTATCTTCTTCTTTCTTTTTTTTCTCCCTTTTATTCTGAGCCGTGTGGATGACAGGCGCTTGGTGCTCCAGCCAGGCATCAGGGCTATGCCTCTGAGGTGGGAGAGCCAAGTTCAGGCCACTGGTCCACAAGAGACCTCCCAGCTCCATGTAATATCAAACGGTGAAAATCTCCCCGAGATCTCCATCTCAACGCCAAAACCCAGCTCCGCTCAACGACCAGCAAGATACAGAGCTGGATACTCTATGCCAAACAGCTAGCAAGACAGAAACACAACCCCATCCATTAGCAGAGAAGCTGCCTAAAATCATAATAAGGCCACAGACACCCCAGAACACGCCACCAGATGTGGACCTGCCCACCAGAAATACAAGATCCAAGCTCATCCACCAGAATACAGGCACAAGTCCCCTCCACCAGGAAGCCAACACAACCCACTGAACCAACCTTAGCCACTGGAACAGACACCAAAAACCACGGGAACTATGAACCTGCAGCCTGCGAAAAGGAGACCCCAAACACAGTAAGTTAAGCAAAAGGAGAAGACAGAGAAATACACAGCAGACGAAGGAGAACGGCAAAAACCCACCAGACCTAACAAATGAAGAGGAAATAGGCAGTCTACCTGAAAAAGAATTCAGAATAATGACAGGAAAGATGATCTAAAATCTTGGAAATAGAGTGGAGAAAATACAAGAAACATTTAACAAGGGCCTAGAAGAACTAAAGAGCAAACAAACAGTGATGAACAACACAACAAATGAAATTAAAAATTCTCTAGAAGGGATCAATAGCAGAATAACTGAGTCAGAAGAACGGATAAGTGACCGGAAGATAAAATAGTGGAAATAACTACTGCAGAGCAGAATAAAGAAAAAGGAATGAAAAGAACTGAGGAGACTCTCAGAGACCTCTGGGACAACATTAAGCACACCAACATTCGAATTATAGGGGTCCCAGAAGAAGAAGAGAAAAAGAAAGAGACTGAGAAAATATTTGAAGAGATTATAGCTGAAAACTTCCCTAATATGGGAAAGGAAATAGTTAAGTCCAGGAAGCACAGAGAGTCGCATACAGGATAAATCCAAGGAGAAACACGCCAAGACACATATTAATCAAACTATCAAAAATTAAATACAAAGAAAACATATTAAAAGCAGCAAGGGAAAAACAACACACAAGGGAATCTCCATAAGGTTAACAGCTGACCTTTCAACAGAAACTCTGCAATCCAGAAGGGAGTGGCAGGACATATTTAAAGTGATGAAGGAGAAAAACCTACAAGCAAGATTATTCTACCCAGCAAAAATCTCTTTCAGATTTGACAGAGAAATTAAAAACTTTATAGACAAGCAAAAGGTAAGAGAATTCAGCACCACCAAACCAGCTTTACAACAAATGCTAAAGGAACTTCTCTAGGCAGGAAACACAAGAGAAGGAAAAGACCTACAATAATAAACCCAAAACAATTAAGAAAATGGTAATAGGAACATACATATCAATAATTACCTTAAATGTAAATGGATTAAATGCTCCCACCAAAAGACATAGACTGGCTGAACGGATACAAAAACAAGACCCGTATATATGCTGTCCACAAGAGACCCACTTGAGACCCAGGGACACATACAGACTGAAAGTAAGGGGATGGAAAAAGATATTCCATGCAAATGGAAATCAAAAGAAAGCTGGAGTAGCAATTCTCATAAAAGACAAAATAGACTTTAAAATAAAGACTATTACAGGAGACAAAGAAGGACACTACATAATGATCAAGCAATCAATCCAAGAAGAAGATATAACAATTGTAAATATTTATACCCAACGTAGGAGCACTTCAATACATAAGGCAAATACAGCCATAAAAGGGGAAATCGACCGTAACACAATCATAGTAGGGGACTTTAACACCCCAATTTCACCAATGGATAGATCATCCAAAATGAAAATAAATAAGGACACACAAGCTTTAAATGATACATTAAACAGGATGGACTTAATTGATATTTATAGGACATTCCATCCAAAACAGCAGAATACAAATTCTTCTCAAGTGCTCATGGAACATTCTCCAGGATAGATCATATATCAGGTCACAAATCAAGCCTTGGTAAATTTAAGAAAATTGAAATCGTATCAAGTATCTTTTCCGAGCACAACGCTATGAGACTAGATATCAATTACAGGAAAAAAAATCTGTAAAAAATACAAACACGTGGAGGCTAAACAATACACTACTTACTAACCAAGAGATCACTGAAGAAATCAAAGAGGAAATCAAAAAATACCTAGAAACAAATGACAATGAAAGCACGACGACCCAAAACCTATGGGATGCAGCAAAAGCACTTCTGAGATGGAAGTTTATAACAATACAGTCCTACCTTAAGAAACAAGAAATATCTGAAATAAACAACCTAACCTTACACCTAAAGCAATTAGAGAAAGAAGAACAAAAACCCCCAAAGTTAGCAGAAGGAAAGAAATCATAAAGATTAGATCAGAAATAAATGAAAGAGAAATGAAGGAAATGATAGCAAAGATCAATAAAACTAAAAGCTGGTTCTTTGAGAAGATGAACAAAATTGATAAACCATTAGCCACACTCATCAAGAAAAAAAGGAGAAGACTCAAATCAATAGAATTAGAAATGTAGAAGGAGAGGTAACAACTGACACTGAAGAAATACAAAGGATCATGAGAGATTACTACAAGCAACTCTATACCAATAAAATGGACAACCTGGAAGAAATGGACAAATTCTTAGAAAAGCACAACCTTCCAAGGCTGAATCAGGAAGAAATAGAAAATATAAACAGACCAATCACAAGCACTGAAATTGAGAATGTGATTTAAAATTTTCCAACAAACAAAAGCCCAGGACCCGATGGCTTCACAGGTGAATTCTATCAAATATTTCAAGAAGAGCTAACACCTATCCTTCTCAAACTCTTCCCAAAATAGCAGAGGGAGAAACACTCTGAAACTCATTCTACGAGGCCACCATCACCCTGATACCAAAACCAAACAAAGATGTCACAAGGAAAGAAAACTACAGGCCAATATCACTGATGAACCTAGATGCAAAAATCCTCAACAAAATACTATCAAACAGAATCCAGCAGCACATTGAAAGGATCATACACCCTGATCAAGTGGGGTTTATTCCAGGAATGCAAGGATTCTTCAATATACGCAAATCAATCAATGTGATACACCATATTAACAAATTGAAGGAGAAAAACCATATGATCATCTTAATAAATGCAGAGAAAGCTTTTGAAAAAATTCAACACCCATTTATGATAAAAACCCTCCAGAAAGTAGGTATAGAGGGAGCTTACATCAACATAATAAAGGCCATATATGACAAACAGACAGCCAACATCATCCTCAGTGGTGAAAAACTGAAACCATTTCCACTAATATCAGGAACAAGACAAGGTTGCCCACTGTCACCACTGTTATTCAACATAATTTTGGAAGTTTTAGTCACAGCAATCAGAGAAGAAAAAGAAATAAAAGGAATCCAAATCAGAAAAGAAGAAGTAAAGCTGTCACTATTTGCAGATGACACGATACTATACATAGAGAATCCTAAAGATGCTACCAGCAAACTACTAGAGCTAATCAATGAATTTGGTAAAGTAGCAGGATACAAAATTAATACACATAAATCTCTTGTATTCCTCTACATTAATGATGAAAAATCTGAAAGTGAAATTAAGAAAACACTCTCCTTTACTATTGCAACAAAAGGAATAAAATATCTAGGAATAAACAAACCTAAGGAGACAAAAGACCCGTATGCAGAAAATTATAAGACACTGATGAAAGAAATTAAAGATGATACAAATAGATGGAGGGATATACCATGTTCTTGGATTGGAGGAATCAACACTGTGAAAATGACTATACTACCAAAAGCAATCTACAGATTCAATGCAATCCCTATCAAACTACCACTGCTATTTTTCACAGAACTAGAGCAAAAAATTTCACAATGTGTAGGGGAACACAAAAGACCCCGAATAGCCAAAGCAATCTTGATAAAGAAAAACGGAGCTTGAGGAATTAGGCTCCCTGACTTCAGACTATACTACAAAGCTATAGTAATCAAGACAGTCTGGTAGTGGCACAAAAACAGAAATATAGATCAATGGAACAGGATCGAAAGCCAAGAGATAAACCCACACACATATGGTCACCTTACCTTTGATAAAGGAGGCAGGAATATACAGTGGAGAAAAGACAGCCTCTTCAATAAGTGGTGCTGGGTAAACTGGACAGCTACACATAAAAGACTGAAATTAGAACACTCCCTAACACCATACACAGAAATAAACTCAAAATGGATTAAAGACCTAAATGTAAGGCCAGACACTATAAAACTCTTAGAGGAAAACATAGGCAGAACACTGTATGACATAAATCACAGCAAGATCCTTTTTGACCCACCTCCTAGAGAAATGGAAATAAAAACAAAAATCAACAAATGGGACCTAATGAAACTTAAAAGCTTTTGCACAGCAAAGGAAACCATAAATAAGACACAAACACAACCCTCAGAATGGGAGAAAATATTTGCAAATGAAGCAACTGACAAAGGATTAATCTCCAAAATTTATAAGCAGCTCAGGCAGCTCAATATCAAAAAACAAAAAACCCAATCCAATAATGGGCAGAAGACCTAAGTAGGCATTTCTCCAAAGAAGATATACAGATTGCCAACAAACACATGAAAGAATGCTCAATATCATTAATCATTAGAGAAATGCAAATCAAAACTACAATGCGATATCATCTCACACCGGTCGGAATGGCCATCATCAGAATGTCTACAAACAATAAATGCTGGTGAGGGTGTGGGGAAAAGGGAACGCTCTTGCACTGTTGGTGGGAATGTAAATTGATACAGCCACTATGGAGAATAGTATGGAGGTTCCTTAAAAAACTAAAAATAGACCTATCATACGACACAGCAATCCCAGTACTGGGCATATACCCTGGGAGAACCATAATTCAAAAAGAGTCATGTACCAAAATGTTCATTGCAGGTCTGTTTACAATAGCCAGGACATGGAAGCAACCTAAATGTCCATCAACAGATGAATGGATAAAGAAGATTTGACACATATATACAATGGAATATTACTCAGCCATAAAAAGAAACGAAAATCAGTTATTTGTAGTGAGGTGGATTGACCTAGAGTCTGTCATACAGAGTGAAGTAAGTCAGAAAGAGAAAAACAAATACTGTATACTAACACATATATGGAATCTAAAAGAAAAAATAATAACCTTTTTGTCTTTAGATAAAAGTTGAAAGTCTTAATATATCACTGATAAGCCTCTTTGGGTTTAAGAAAGCCCTGGATATTAACAGCATTTAGGAATAAAGTTAGGATTGACTTTCTCTGATTATCTTTTGCTTTTATAATAGCTTGAACAAAGTTTTATTAGTGAGTCATTTTAGTTTTTTTTTTTTTAATCAAATGCCTTGGCTAGCAATTTTTTTCTGCCATCAACAAAGCTTATCTGTTATCCATCTCTATACCATTACTCATGCAATTTCTTTTTCCCAGTGTCTCACACTTCTACCCATTCAACTCTTCCTGTCCTACAGGGTGGGGCTCACAAAACTGCCTTCCTGGATCCTGTGGCACTGCTCTGACTTTTCCTACACCACTTGAAGTCTGATGTTTTATTTATTTTTATAGTCCCAGTACTTAGTAAAGAACCTGGTCGATAATAGGAGCTTAATGAATGTTTACTGAAGAAAGGAATGGGTGCTCTAATAGTGTGAGAGCATTGTCCTAACGGAGGAAGACCAGAGGAGGCCATCTAACCGGATGGGGGAGGAGTTAGGTAGAGGGAGGTGGCCCCAGAAAAGATACACCGTGAGTGACATTTTGCGAAATGAGGAGCTCTTCATTCGGTGAAAAAGGTGGGGAAGAATGGCCTCGGCTAATGAAGGACCAGAGGAACTTGTGAGTGGGAAATTCAGAGTGCCTGAAAATAGCTTAGTATGGCTGGAATTTAGATGCAAAATGATAAGGGCAGAAGATGAATCTAAAAGGGTAGGCAGGTTATATGTTACTTTGAATTTTGTGCCAATTAAAATTATTTAGGGTATTAGCCAGAGTTACCTCTGTAATGTGCTGGGTCAATTGGATAATACTAGATGGGATTAGATCTCCTGAGGTCATTTGATTAGATGACTTATTATTTAATTAATTTTTTTGTAACAGTTATTTCAGAGGAAATGGATGGGCATATCGGTCCGTGTTTGAAACAAAAGTTTGCTGAAATCACAAACTGAAATCTTAGAAGTTTTAAGGGGTTCTTCTCAACTTAGAGGTAAAAATATTGGAGTCTTAATTTAATTCTAAATGGACTATATCATGAGAGAAATTTATAGCCGAATTTATGTTTTAATGAGCCTTTCCTATATATCCATTACTAACCATTTAAAAATGCACGCATTAAAAAAAAAAATGCACGCACATAAATGTAGGTTATTTTCTGTAATCATGACTTTTGTGCAGATTAAAAGAGATAATGTATGCAAAATGCTTAGTATCAAGTACCTTGCCTGGCACACAGTAGATGCTCAAGGATATAATCTGTTTATTCCTCAAACATACCAGGCCTGAGGGAGTTTCCACTTTACCTTTATGAACTTTCAGGAAAAACTTTAAAAAAACAACTCCTTGCCTCCAAGTGTATCTATGCTGAAATATCTGCTAATTCTTTTGTAAGAGTTTGGAATTTCCTTGGTGTTTTTAAACAAGATTTCCTCTCTTAAATGTGCTCATTGTCTGCATCTTAGATCACCAAGGCTGATCTGATTTGAGTACAGAGTCTTCAAAGCTTTGGTGGCACTAAATATTTTAGCAGTTACTTGCATTTAAAATAGTACTCGCCCCTTTCACCTCCAGGTTTCAGTGAATCATGCTGAGGCACTCTTGACATGCAAGACAAATGTGTTTCTCTTGGATTTGTAGATGGACAGCAGGTTTGCCTGATGCTTATTCAATGTCTACTAATGCTGTGGAAGAATTGAGATGCCAGGTTGGAAAATGAAAACTTGAACCAGGTGCTTGCTGGGCACCATTCAGGAGTATTGCATGTCTTTGGTTTGTTTTGATTAAATTCCCAGGTGAAATAATCATCTGGCTGTTAAAAATAATTAATTGCCTTGTTTTCTACTTAGAGATGTAATGGTTCCAGATTTGCAAGTGAGAATTCTTGTTGCAACATGAGCCGTTGTTACTTCTGGGAGTTAGCCTTTAGGTGAGCAGGGCAGGTTACCTGGTCACATCACCTTTCAGGGAGTATTTCTTTGGCGATGTGCAATTTTCCAAACACCAATGACTAGAAATAGAATTATTAACCTACTTGGCAAAAACAAAGCAAAACTATAACAAATATAAAAAGTAGAGTATTTTTTTGGATCACATTCCCTCAACATAATCCAATTAAATTAGAAATTAATAGTAAAAATATGACCCCCCCCAAACCACTTGGAAACTAAGAAACTCTCCCAGATAAACCTTTGATAAAAGAATGAAAAAGAAAGCAATAAAAAATTGGAAATACCCAAATCTTTAGGGCATAGCATATACCCTAAACTTTACTCAAAGGAGAACTTATAAAGGAAAACTTATAAAGGAACAGATAAAGTTTTAAAAGTTGGAATTAATGAAATGGAGAAAAAATAGATAAAACGGCTAAAGACAAAAAACTGGAAAAAGCAAAAACATACAACATTAGGAATGAGGAAACAGACACGACTACAGAAGCAGGAGAGTTGGAAAAATTATAAGAATTATACATGAAGACTATGTGCAAAACTCTGTAGAAACAAGTTTGAAAATATTGAAGAAATGGACAATTTTATAAGTAAAACATAAATGACCAATGTTGACTCATGTAGAAAATTCAAACAGATCAATTACTATAGAAGTCCCAATTTGTGCCAGTTGTTGTGTCCCATTTGGCATTGGTTCTGGACTTTATTTTTAATGAAGTATTATTATCTTAAAATGAACTAAAATAAGATGAGATAGTAAGCCTCCACCTTATAACATCAGGTTTTACTACATGGTCTCCTCTAATAGCATGTGAGATGTATCTGTTGAAAAGAGTGCTTTTACTTTAACACATGCTTAAATGTGAAAGATGGTAGTATAACCCTGTTTTTATCCCTAATTCTCTCCAAGTGCAAGTTAACTTACACCTCCCTTTGAAGAACAGCATGCAAAGCACTTACTGAGAAAATGAAATGCATTCCTACAGTGGTGGCTGAGAACAACTAACTCATTCCAGTCTTCATGGTGGTGGGAGAAGTTCTTGATGTTGCTAACCCTGTCAGCTACTTGGTAGACCAGTTATGCCACGCTCCCCACTGTGACCTGTGAAAAGCAGGAAGCTGCCACGCTGACCACTGGTGAGGTCAGTGGGAAGTGTAGAAAGTCTGACTCCTCCTGGTACAGCAGTTTTGTCATTTTTGTAGGGTACAAATCGATAGCTATTTATTTTATTGTTTAAAATTTTAACATTTATTTTGGGATAATCCCCTTTGGCAGAAAATGAACTAAAGAAGTACAAAGTTTAATGAAAAATTAAGTACTGAATTTCTGTTTCTTAAGAACGATGGTGATGAATGTATAATTCACACATCTACTGGAGCAGCATCCATATCTACTTCAGAAATTTGTAATTATTTTAAGAATGCTTTGCCCAACCATTGTAAAGCAATTATACTCTAATAAAAATGTTAAAAAAAAAAAAGAATACTTTGCCCAGAGACCATGATTTAACACATGCAGTCACAGAAGGTGTCATTATATTTCATTCTGTGAAGCATGGCTTTTCATTTAGATCAAATGACTCTTCTAAAACTATTCCACCCATTTTCAATGTTAAGTTTTCTTATGCATGTAGAAAAGTGAAGTAATAGCTGTTAATCTGTTGGCCCCATTAGCAAAAGAGGAATTTTCACAGATTATGCTAGATTTATATAAATATTATCAGATTCTTCAAATAGAAATTCAGTTAAACTTTTTACCTGAATGGTTTAATTATTTTCATATAATTCATGGAATCAAAGTAAAGCTTTAGAATAGTTATTCTACTGAAATTTAAATATTTAATATTATTGTGAATTCTGTTGTAAATTTGTTTTAAAATTATCATCAAAAATAAAATTATTTTTAAAACAGCTTTATTGAGGCAGACTTTATATACCAAAATTTCACCCATTTTAAGTTTTGCTTTTTCCAGACTTTTAGCAAATTTATACAGTTGTACAACCATCACTACCATCCAGCTTTAGAACACTTCTATCACCCCCAAACTGCAAAGGGTGCTCTCTTTGCAGCCAATCCACACTTTCACATTCAGCCCCAGGAAGCCACTGAAAATGATTTATTTTTTAAAATACAAATAAGGATTTTGGTGGCACACAATGTCAGAATACATACAGTGGAATTACTAAAATAAGGAATCCACGGAGAGAAATTTGCACAAATAACTGCACATATAACTCAATATTTCTTTCAAGCAAACTGCAATAGAAATAGAAATCATTGCCAAATTTTACAAATATTTTTCTACATTCACTAAGTAGTTGAACTACAACATTTTTGTGATGAAGCTGATGTTGAAGATAAAAAAAATCCTTCAGTGTACAGTATGTGTTTTCTCTTTTTTGCCGTCCACTGTCAATCAGATTTTAGAAATGTTTTGTGTCTTTGAAGAACTACTTCAAAATACCTTTGGCCTCGGAATCAACAAATCGATTATTGGAAGAGAATAGATTCAGGAACAGATCATTCAAAATATGGAAAACTGAATATTTGATACATGTTGCAGCCCAATTCAGTGGGAAAATCCTGGTTACCTAATAAATTGTTCTGCTTATAGGTAATTCTCTATCTGGTTAAAATATAACAGTAATTATCATATACTATTTAAAGATAATTCCCTAATGGATTAAAGACATTAAAAAACCCCAAAATCTCACAAGAATCTGGGGAAGCCCACATGTACAATCTAAACCTTGGGAGACCTCTTTAATCAAGACTGGAAACCCCAGAAGCTCTATGAGAAAAGGAAGGTATATCAGAATATATACCATCCGAAACCGTTTCCTGGAAATAGTAACATAAAATAAATCAATAGAAATCAGCTATGTCTGGAAAAAAGTATTTTTAAACTATATTGCAGGCAAAGTGTTAATGTGTATAATTTACAAAGAGCTCTTGTAAATAGGAAAAACATGAACTACCCTAAAGCAAAATGAAGACTATGAATAGACAACAGAGCTAAGATAAATGGTTTGTGTGTGTGTGTGTGTGTGTGTGTGTGTGTGTGTTTAGCAAACATCAGTGTGATGAAATGAGCACAGAGGAAACGTTTAGAAGACACCATAGGCTGTTAACTTTGGTACATGATGTGAGTAGAAAGTGGGAAAAATATTATGACACTGTTCTCACAGACTACTCAGGGAGATAGACACATCAGTAATTTGAGTGCTGTGTTAAGTTCCATGGTTGGGAAATAAAGGGACCTGAGTTAGAGGAGGAAGGAAAGACCCATGATCTGAATAGAGACACTCTGGGCAGAAGATTATTTTCTTTATTACTGGCCTTATGAGATCATTAACTATGTGCAACTAGCAACAGTGACTTTCATGAGGTAAGTATAGTTTTGTGGGTCAGGAATATATTAAAATGATTGTGGCACTTGTGGAAAAAGGCGCTTTGTAACACCGTGGAGCATGACTGCAATTATTGCTTATTTAAACTGATCTTTGTATATTTGAGTATGATTCCTCTCCAGAGGCCAAGGGGAATGAGAAGGATCCACTAAAGGAACACTGATTTGTAAGAAGGCTCTCTGAGATTTCATTTTGTTCGGGATGCAGGCATTGTTGCACAGAGTCTGGTTTTTGCTGCAATTGTTAATATCTACATGGAGGATTTTAGGTGGAGGGTGGTAGATATGGAAGGGAAATCGACTTTCCCAGGAGGGGATTTTTTTTTTTTTTCTCGTGTAGGTTTCAGAATAGGACGCCTGCCTTTCAAGGCATGTGCATTTCTTCAACCAGCATTCAGGGTGCCCTTGCTTCCATGCCCTTAACTTTGGTTTCTTTGATCTCTTGCGGATGATAGAATTTGTTAGCTCTCTCTGGCTCCTGGTTTCACTGGGGACTTTATGATTCACTGTTTTTCAGGAAGAGGGAGGAGATGAAGGAAAGGGAGAAGGCAGGAAAAGAAGGGAATCAGCCAACTACATCACAGAGAAGACTTAACTTTTTTTTTTTTTTTTTAAGACTTAACTTTTTAAGGTGCCTTTCAAAATAAAGTCCCACTGGAAAACTCAACATTTATAATATTCCCATGTATGGGTAATTTGATCCTTGTAGATTGGAATCTTAATTCCAAGAATGAAGTTCCTCATGATTTAAGGCAAGAAATAGTTGGACTTTTATTTCAGCTGAGTCCTTTTATCTATAGGATATGGGTACACAGCACTGAGTCCTTCATTTTCTACAAACCAATTGGTACACTGGCTGGGCTGATGATTTATGGGAACATTGGGGAATTTTTTCATTGATTGTCTGATATGCAAGAATTTGGAGGAGATGGTAATTTTAATAGAAGGATTAATGTAAACTTTGCAAACATAAGGATTCTCAAGATGATTTCATCTGACTTTCTAGTGGCGAATTTAAATTCAGGGCTAACATAGTCATTTTTTTCTAGAGTTAGGTGATGAACAAGAGTGCTGAATCCCATTTTCTCATCAGTCCATAACCCCAGCTTGCTAGTGGTGTTATATGTAGGATGTTAGGAGTCTTGTTCAGCCCTTCACCTCGGGTCATGATGGGCTCTTGTGTGGAATGATGGCAATGGCAGTATGAGATTATTCTGGTCAGGTTTTTCTTTAAAAAATTTTTTTTAATTTAATTTTTATTTTATATTGGGGTATAGTTGATTTACAATGTTGTGTTAGTTGCAGGTGTACAGCAAACTGTTTCATTTATACATATATCCATCCTTTTTCAGATTCTTTTCCCATATAAGTTATTACAGAATATTGAGTAGAGTTCCCTGTGCTATTACAGTAGGTCCTTGTTGATTATGTATCTTATATACAGTAGTGTGTATATGTTAATCCCAACCTCCTAATTTAACCCCTCTCCCCCACCTTTCCCTTTTGTTAACCATAAATTTGTTTTTGAAGTCTGTGAGTCTGTTTCTGTTTTGTAAATAACTTCACGTGCATCATCTTTTTTAGATTCCACCACATATAAATGATATCATATGATATCTATTTCTCTGTCTGACTTACTCAGTATGATAATCTCTAGGTGCATCCATGTTGCTGCAAATGGCATTATTTCATTCTTTTTTTTATTCCATTCTATATATGTACCACATCTTCTTTATCCATTCATCTATCGATGGGCATTTAGGTTGCTTCCATGTCCTGGCTATTGTAAATAGTGCTGCAGTGAACATTGGGGTGCATGTGTCTTTTTGAATTATGGTTTTCTCTGGATATATGCCCAGGAGTGGGATTGCTGGATCATACGGTAGTTCTATTTTTAGTTTTTTAAGGAACCTCCATACTGTTCTGCATAGTGGTTGTACCAATTTACATTCCCACCAACAGTGTAGAAAGATTCCTTTTTCTCCACACCCTTCCAGCATTTATTGTTTGTAGACATTTGATGATGACCATTCTGGTCAGGTTTTTCTTATTGGGTCCCAGCTGGTTTTGACTTGCTCTGTGAGATGGTGAGATGCTCTTGTATGCATGAAATAAACCAAAATGATATGTTTCCAGCTTTTTGAAAACTCTTATTATCAAGTCAGATGTAGCTGGGTGATCATTTCTGGGTCATATTTTGACTTTCCATGTAGTTTGATTGTCATGCCACCCTGAATGAATCTCTGGCATAATTTCTCTTATATTATTTTGTGATGTTTTTAGTCTTATTTTTGTATTGTGTCTTAGTTCTATACTCAATACCCTCAATAAATGTTGGATGTATGTATAAGATGAGCCCCATTAGATCCAACAGAAAAATGTGAATGAAATGGTAGCTCTAAATGAGAAATGACCAAATTGTCACTGGCAGAATACCGTGACCTTTGCCTTAAATCTTCTCCCATGGAGAGAGAATTGCACCTGTTGCAGAAGCTGGTTTCCCAGTACTTGTGTTCTTTCATCTGATTTCTTGAAACTCAACAAATCATTAAAAAAAATTTTTTTAATGTTTTATCGCAGGATGTAATTAAGATGTCAAGTCTAAGGTGTGTGTTACTAACATATACTAAGGTAGACGAGAAGAGTAATTTCAGTGGCATCAGAATGAATCTTGATATTTCTTTATATTAATTAATGAGAGTAATTCTCCAAAAAGAAATCCATTGTTGATTTCCTTCTTACGTAGGACTACAATGTATGTTATATATATATATAATCTGTTACATGTTACATTTTATATAATATGGCATATATTACATAAGTATCTTACACATGCATATCTAGTAATCTAGTCATTATATTTCTATATTTGCATTTTGGCTATATAAGTATGTGTTAGATTCATCTTGGTCTTGCTTTTACATGACTTTAGGTATGTTACAAGTTAATACAATTCCTGTGGTTTGGATTACTTACCATTAATGCCAAGATTTTGTTTGCCTTTTCTTTAGGAAGGTCTGTGATTCAGATTAGGAAATTCTCTATTGTGATGAAAGTCAATATGACTGCAATCTCTGGTGAACAATTTATTATATTATGTCTATCATTGCTCAGAAAGATAAAAAAATATTTTTATAGATTGAGGTGACTGGATTTTACTTCTCAGTCTGAGATATCAAATGTTACATCTACTTTTGTAGTCTGAGAGAAGCAGTTCCTTCTTAGGCTTATATGAGGGCTCCTCTTCTACCTACATTTTAAATAAATACTGGCGTTCCTTTGGGCTCTCTTTTCTGATCCCTTTCTTTTCTTTTTTTCTCTCCTTTTCCCTTCCTTCTAAGGTGAACAATGCTGATTGAGTTTCTTTTGTGTATCAGGCCAGGGCCATGCTGTACAGCTGAGCAGGTTGTGTACCACACAATTCTAGGAGGTGACATTCACTGCCCTACCTTCACAACTCATGTAGTGCCATCAGACACTGTGCTAGCTACTTCACAAACCTCTCATTGAGCCTCACAACAACCTATGAGATGGATATCATCATTCCTATTTTATGCATGAGCAAACTGAGTTTTGGGTATGTTAAATAACTTGTTTAAGGTTACGTAATAATTGGTGGGTGATAGAGTGTGTATGGGTCGAAAGCCCCTTTGTCCCTCTACAGCTTGCAACCTTTTGTGGGTGACCTCAGCTCTTGGTAATCTCATCCGTGGTCACCACCTAAATGGTGGTAATTCCTAAAAGACCCTCTACTCCAGATCTCTCTCTGTTGACAGCCTACTAGACAAGTCTTCTATATGTCCCAGAGACACCTCAGATTCTGCAGGATTTAATGGAATCATTTTCCTTATGCTGCTCCTCCTTTATTCTCACTCTCAATTAGTGGTACCAGCAACCTGGGCTCTTCTTTCTCCCTCATTCCCTACATCCAATCAGGTATCAGGTCCCATTAATTCTGTTTCTGCGCTCTCTCTCCATTTGTTCATTTCCTTTTCATGCCAGTTGCCACTATGTTAGTTCAAGCCCTCATTCTTTACTTCTGAATGCATCTGCTCTGTCTGAATTATGAAAAGTGTCACCTAAAGTCTGACATCTGTAGGCATTTGCAGTGGCTCTTGCCTCTGGCTGGTTCACCTTTTTCCACCTTCCCCACTTGGCTCCTTGAAGTATCAGCTTTAAGTCACTTTCTCAGGGAAGGCCTTCCTTGATTCTTTTTACCAGCCCCTTTCCTTTAGTTAAATTCTTCTCTGTGCTCCCAAAGCACATCATGTTTCAGTCTGTTGTATCACATACATACACACCATAGTATCCTGATAATTGATTTGCTTGTCTGACTCCTTCCCTGGACTGAGAGCTCTTTGAGGACAGGGGCCGTGTCCAACTTATGTCTGTCTTCCTAACATCAAGCAGCTTGTCTGGGAGGAGATCAATACATGCTTGAGAGGATGATGCACACTGTGGATTTGTTAGGCAGATCTGAAAGAGTTTTGATTACCATAGCTTTGTAATATAGTTTGAAATCAGGAAGTGTGATTCCTCCAGCTTTGTTCTCACAAGATTGCTTTGGCTATCTGGGGTCTTTTGTGGTTCCACACAAATTTTGGGATTGTTTGTCCTATTTCTGTGAAAAATGCCATTGAAATTTTGATAGGATTGCATTGAATTTGTAGATTGCTTTGGGTAGGGTGGACATCTTTACAATATTAATTCTTCCAGTCCATGAGCACGGAATGTCTTCCTACTTATTTCTGTCCTGAATTTCTTTCATCGGTGTCTTATGGTTTCAGTATACAGATCTTTCACCTCCTTGGTTAAATTTTTTCTTATGTATTTTATTCCAGATCTGAAAGAGTTGTTCACGTAATACTATAGTGTTCTATATGTTTATTTAGTTCTATGAAAATTTGCATGCAGGGCTTCCCTGGTGGCGCAGTGGTTGAGAGTCTGCCTGCCGATGCAGGGGACACGGGTTTGTGCCCCGGTCTGGGAAGATCCCACATGCCGCAGAGCGGCTGGGCCCGTGAGCCATGGCCGCTGAGCCTGCGCGTCTGGAGCCTGTGCTCTGCAACAGGAGAGGCCACAACAGTGAGAGGCCCATTTACCGCAAAAAAAAAAAAAAAAAAAATTTGCATGCAGATTTTATAAACTTGAAAATAATCAGTGCTGATATTATTTAATTATACAATATATTTTTCTTCCCGTCTGCCATTTGCAGCAACAGGCAGCATGATTATTGCTTAACCCATGTTTTCATTCATATTAGCAATAGCTTCTTCCCTTATCCTGTTGACAAGAGATTATAACTTCATTGCATGGTAATTGAAAACGTGGACTCTGTTGAACTTTGGTTTAAGGCACCAAAGTTTTGTATTGACACTAATGAATAAAGTAACCTCTTAGAACATGCTTTGTTTATCTTTCCTGATTCCTGTCCATCCACAATGGTCACTACACCAAGAAAATATCTTGAGATTGTTTATCCCAGAACCTAAGCTACTGTTAAATTTGAAGTTAGACATCTGTGGGGTGGTTTTCATTAACAAATACCTTTTTCATCTAACACAGCTTTAGGTGTCGTTCCAGCTCTGCCCCTGTCTGGTTCAAGCCGACCACTTAAATCTCCCTGGACATAAGTTTCCTCATCTTTAAAGTTAGGTGTCTGGACTAAACTAGCTGGAAGGACTTGTCAAGCTCAAATATCCTTCAGTTCTATTATTTTGGGTCCCCACTGTATGTTTTCTTACCATCTTATCTCCCTCGGCCTCCTTCCCTTCCTCCCCCACTAGTGGACTGGTCCTCCTGCCTGTCCTACCACCATACACAGAGATACACTGTGTGCTTCGGCACTTGGCTTTGACCTCGAGGTTTTCTTCAACGTGGAGAGCCAAGAAGCAGTTTGCTTGTGTCCTGTGGCACTGTGCCTACTGCTGATACTTCACTGGCATGCTCAGATTCCTTCCACAAAGGGCTGTGAGTCCCTTCCTTTTAGGCAGCACATTCCTGACTGTGGTTGCAAAAGCAGAGTGAGGGTGCAGAATGAGCACAGAAAGATTCCCGATCGGAAGAGCCACGTTTGTAAATGGGAATGTTCAACGGAGTTGGGACTGTGATTGTGACCTTTGGCGGATGTAGGGAGTGAGTAGGTATGTAATGTGTTATAAACATCACACAGACCAAGTGTCTGAGGTTTTGGAGTGAGGAAGGCGCATCCTAGTACCCCACAGCTTCTGAATTACTTTGTTACATTTTCTTGAGCTGGAGTACAACCTGTTAGGTTACTGAGCAGTTCCCCACATAATTTGTTGACAAAGCACTTCCACCAAAATCATTGTTCCATAAAAGTGTGCCTGTATTATATGAGGTAAACTGAGACTGTCCTGATTTGATTTGCCTGCGATCTAATTTTATCATTAGATGCAAAAGGACAAATCAAGTACATGTGTTTTGGATGAAACGTGCATGGGAAGTGTTTCTACAGAAACAGTTTTCCGGCAAGGTGGGAAGGCAGGTCTGGGTTGTTATAAGTAGAAACGAGAGGCTTGAAGAGCTGGGAAGGAGGGAGACAGGCGTCCTGGGAGGACGCGTGCAGAGAAGCGTCAAGTTCTGAGAGCCAGGAGGTGAAGTGCCCCTGTCTGGGCAGACGGAAGGACACTAGGGGCTGCTGCTGGCTACCCTGCTTGGCATTTCTGCAGCAGCCGTCCAAGAAGGACAAGAGAGAGGTCCTGCTAAGTGGAGCGAGTGCAGGAGGGCGGGACTGCTCGGGCGCACTGGCAGCCGGGTTCAGACAGGGTTAAGACCATCACCTGCAGTTGAAGAGCGACCCAGATGGGAAGTAGGAAGTGCCGCGCCTGAGCTTCCTGTATAAATAAACGCGCGGCTCCTGGGGCTGCTGCTGGCGTGCGGCGCCCCACGCTCTGCAAGGTTCCCGGGCATCGCAGCTGTGCCCCGAGGCGGGAGGTGGTTACAGGTACTCCTCCTCCGGCCCAGTAGGTCTGGGAGCCCGAGCCCTGGTGCAGTCCTGCAGAGCGCGACGCTGTCAGCGGCAGAGGGAGAGAATGGAACAACTCCTCCTCCCCGGGGTGCGAGCAGCCCCGGCTGGCGGTG
The DNA here is from genome assembly GCF_059928025.1 of Delphinapterus leucas. Taxonomy (NCBI): domain Eukaryota; kingdom Metazoa; phylum Chordata; class Mammalia; order Artiodactyla; family Monodontidae; genus Delphinapterus; species Delphinapterus leucas. The sequence continues at coordinate 14,208,305 of NC_143138.1, forward strand.
AGCGCGAGGGAGTCTGCTGAGAAGCCCGGCGGCCGGGAGGAACGTAGCTCTCCTGCCAGGTAGGTTTAGCGAGCTTTTTAAACGCTGCAGGCATTGCAAGACAGCAGTGGGGTTGGACTAAGAAAAGAAAAAAGGACGGGAGACTGTCTCTGATACCATGGTTTTTAGCTTTATTTTCTGCCTCCAGTGCTGAAAAGGTACAGAACTGAATTCGTTCTGAATGCCTGAAACACCTGTTAACTTTAAAAAATAGATACCTTTGTAAAGGTAAAAAGAAACGAGTTTAATTTCTAATAAAACAGTCTCTTCAGAATGTATTGCAAAATTCCAGATTAGATCAAACCTCGCAGTGTCTTCAGCGGAGACCAAACTTGGCATAATCTCAGATGTTTGCCTTCTGCTATTTGGAAATGCACAGCAATACGTTGACATACCTAGATATGGATAAGATATTTTATTATCTGTGGGATCTTGGTCATATATTATGCTGTTTATTTTGTCGTGTAACTGCTGATAAAACAGGGTGAAACTCTGATCTTATATTGCTGTTCTCAAGTTTAAGTTAAAATGAAACCAATTCCTGTATCAGCAGACTAAAGGTATCTTTAGCTTACCCCTTCCAGGGTACCTTTTGTTTTTCTTACTAGTTTCAGGGATTCTGCTGTAAGTCTGCTCCTGAAGCATATACTTCTCACATTTGGATTTCTCAGAAATGATTTCCCCTTTCTGGAAAAATGTTCTCTGTCTTCACGCTTGCACTACAGTCTCACTTTCTTATTTCTGTCTGCAGCACATATCTTTTCAAAACATTAGCTGGGGCTCACAATAGGACTAGCAGTGTTCTTCTGAATTGGCATTTCTGGAGGTTTATTTGAACGTTGCCAGGTATGAATTAAAGAACAATGTATCTAACGTTTCTGAAGCAGCCGATTGCGGGAATCTAGTCCCAGAAGCAAAATAAATGAAGTTTGAGATGACTCAGTTTTTAGGGTGTGGGTAAGAGGCAAAAGGAACCCAACCAGTCTTCACTGAGTTGCTGGCTAATTAAAGTATCTGGCTGCTGTAGCTTTCACTGAGATGAGCCTCTTGGTCCCCAGTCCCTTTCACATCTAATTCCTCTGCTGGTCCCTCCTCCTTACTCTGTCCTCCCTTTTCGACCCTAGTCCTTTTCATGGGTAACAGTCCCTTCAGTATTTCTGAAGCTATCTTGAAGAGGAGAGAGAGCGAGAAAAAGAAAGACATCTATAGCAGATCCACAAGGCCACGAGGAGAGAATTGTATTAGGAAGTCCAAGGCCACATTTTCATAAAACTCCTGTCTTCCCTTTTGCACACCTGTGACTGGGATTTTATTCTTTGTGCTGCGCATAAAGTTAGGAAAGTGGGAAAGAAAATAAATTCGAACTGTCTTGATGAGTAAACAAACTCAAGGTATAGAAAATGTAAAAAGATGTCCAGTAGCAGAATTGAATTGCTTGGCTTTTTATTTAAAACAAACAGAAAAAAAAACCCTCAACCAACAGCCACCCCCTCCGCGCCCCGCCCCCAAACCAATCACCCTAGATAACTTGCTTCTACAGTACTGTGCTGGATGTGAGTTCGGAGTGTGGTCAAACACTGTCCATTTACCCAGAGTTTTACAAATATTTACAGTCATCTATGCCAAATATCTTTGTGCTGAGCCCCAAAGAACATTCTCAGCATTCAAAAGCCCCATTCTCATGAATGGTTTCAGTTCATTGGCAATTTAAAGGCATCCAGGCTTCCAAACTAGGTCAGTTTAAGACATGTCTTTTTTTAAACCTAATAATTAGTTTTTGGGTCTCCCAGATTATGATCCAGGTTTTCAGAGCCAAACCCTACAGCAGAGGGGAAAGTATGCGCTATCAGAAAGAGAAAAGCTCATTTTATTTAAATGGTAAGACCATTTAGCTTTCTGGAAACTGTCTTTCTCTTGAATGATACAAATATTTTAATCTGAGAAATTTATATTTAAGTTTTCCTTTTTGAAAAGTTGTTTCAATATTTTAGACGTTTAGGAACATTTTTAAGGACATCAGAGTCATTTCTCTGTACTGTTTCTGCTGGTCCTGGCTTCTGTGTTTCCCCTGGCCTTGACTTATGGTATTACTTTCCTGTTGAGTGAGGTTCTTAGTGTTTGAAATCTCTAGTTTGAGGTAGAGGTCAGGAATCATGTTGAACCCAGATGTTGGTGGAGGAACAAAGTCCAGACAGTTTGGGGACTAAACCTACTTTGTGCAACTGATTGTTTCGGAGACGGGAATTGGGCCAAGCTGAGCTTTGGGGAGCTGGTATCTGCAGCCACTGCTCTTGAGTACTTAGACTTTTTTTCAGGGATGCCTGCCTTAATTTATTGAAGTGCCTTAGCTATAACAAATTATCAATATTTTCAGCTTTTGAATTGCTGGAAACAAATCCAGATGAGAATCAGGCCCTGAGTATTTCTTCTCCTCCATGTACGTTAGAGAAGTTACCTACTGTGGTATTGAGTGATTAGAGGCTGAGTATATAAAGATGTATAAGATGTAGCCTCTGCCTTCAAAGAATTTGAATAAGCTTGGAAGTGAAAGTGACTTTGGACTAGAATAGTAATTTTAATTCATGTTGTTTTACCTGAGAATGAAAAATACTTTGATGTTTGTCCTTTTAATTATGTTTTTGTTTTTTGGGCTTTTTTTTTTTTTGATAATGTTTCCGTGATGTCACCTGAGTGTTAAGTAATTTAAAGAGGCATAAGAGCATCTAAGTTAATTTATTTCATTATTTTAATTTTAAATTTGTTTTTTCACCTTTAGGCATATGTGGGAGGTCTTGCACTAACATTTTATTTTTATTAACATTGGCATTTGCTATTTACTTGGTGGATGAATACTCCTAAACCCAATGCATTATACCTTAGTAGTTATTAAAAAATGGAAAACTGTACATTAAAGAGAGTGAAAGTGATCAATGCTTTCGCAACATGAAATGAGAAACTTCTCATCTGTGATTGGCTCCCTTGCTTGAATTGAAAACACAACAATATAAGTGAAATACACTTCTCTTATTCATAGCTGGGGATACTTCTGATCACATGGCTTGTGGTATCTATTAAAGAACATGCTTTGGGGGGCTTCCCTGGTGGCGCAGTGGTTGGGAGTCCGCCTGCCGATGCAGGGGACATAGGTTTGTGCCCCGGTCCGGGAGGATCCCGCGTGCCGCGGAGCGGCTGGACCCGTGAGCCATGGTCGCTGAGCCTGCGCGTCCGGAGCCTGTGCTCCGCAGCGGGAGGGGCCACAACGGTGAGAGGCCCGCGTACCGCAAAAAAAAAAAAAAAGAACATGCTTTGAAAGCTATGTCTCAGTGGTTTCTAATTCCTCTGCAGCCATGAGTTTGAGTCTCAGACCTTAAGTCAACTGGTTCTTTGTCTTTCTTGGGAAGATAGAACAAGACTATCTCATTTCTCTTTTTTGTTGGACTTGTGGCTGAAGCTATAAACCCACAAATTGTCCTGTGTATGATTATATGAACCTGTCTGTTGACAACCTCCTCAACCAGTTTATGCTTTATAAGTGGGGACTATGTTTAATCACCTTTACATCCATAGCACCTAACGTATGGAATTCAATTCTTTGTGGGTTGACCTTATTTTCTGCGTTTTGCATTTTTCTGTATTTGATTCCTTGAGAAACTCATTTGGCAAAGATGTACAAAAATACACGCCCTGCACCTTGCTTGGTGTGGGATGGAGGAGTTCTTTTCCCACACTGGTTTTAAATTCGTGTCTATAAAATGTCTGTATACAACTTTTAACTTTCACAGGAGAGGGTATTATTTACACATGCTTTTATTCATTTGGAGAAAACATTTTGGTTTAGATATTCGTTCTTTAGGCACTGTAGTTTCTTGGTAGTGTCATAACCCAGGAGCTCAGCCTGTCTCTTGCTCAATGGGGCTTTCTGAAATAACACTTCTCCTTGATCTGTTAATTACATCATTGTCTGACCTGCCTGTAAGTGGTGTTCCTTCCTGCCTCTGAGCTTTGTTGTTATGCCAGGCAGGGGGAAGGCAATTATTCAGCAGGGCTGTATGAATAATTGTGGGAGGCAAGGGACCCACTGATTAAATAAGAGGCGGGCAGGGCACAGCGTTGGTGTTGAGGAGGGACCTACAATGATGAATATAAAATTACAATGCCCAAAATATCATTGAGCTGTTATTCTCATATTCACTCCTACCTTCTTTGATAAGTTTTTATTGTTAGGAAAGCTGGGAATGGTTTTCCGCCTCCTGGGCCTTACCTCGCAGTGGTAATGAGAATACAGAAAGAAGGCAAGAAAAAAGAAATGCGCTTTTTAGGATAGGAGTTTTGTAAATGTTAAAACTTGACATCCCAGATGCCCTGTACTCTGTAAGGTTTAGAGTTAGCTTATCACAATATCATGTACTTTGTTGGTCGTGATCTCATGTGTCTTTCCATATATTTCTCCTATGTATTTTGTAGGAAAAAATATAAAAATTAGATCTGATTATTCTCATCTTAAAAAAATGGTAACTGAGGTGATGGAAGTGTTAACTAACCTTATTATGGTAATCATTTCACAAAATATATCTATATCAAATCATTACATTGTATACATTAAACTTATACAATTTTTTTGTATTAATTATATCTCAATAAAGCTAGAAAAAAATAGATCTTATTAAAATAATGGGCTTTATTCATTACATAATTTCAAATAGCAAAGAGACTGCCTTGAAAACAGTTTTTGGTAATATTTAAGATTCCCCTCCTAAGGGAGTGTCTGTCCTTTTGACCCACAAAAAAATTAGTAGCGATATATTTGCATATCAGTTCCATTTTTAGAAGAAACCGGGTCTCCAGGTTACAGAGTTATAATCTTATTGACATCCTGGAACCTGTTGAGATGAAGATGTTAAAACTAAAAGAATTTTAGACTGAATATTTTTTCATCTCTTGATTTCCCCTGAATGAAGCTGTGAAACAGTGGGGAAGAAAACCGAAGTTCCCTTTTCTATCACAGTGATAAACAGTGTTTTGCAGCAATGCTACCACCTCACAAAGCCTGAGTAGGTGAATATTTACCTCCATTATTGCTAAGAATTAAGCATTCCTTGGGTTTGTTTTTACAGTCAGCCCTTCATATTGGTGGGTCCTACATTGTGGTTGGTGAAACCTGTGGATGCAGAAGCCGCGGGTGCGGAGGGCCAACTGTATTAGGCCATTTTATAAAAGGAATTTGAGCATCTGAGGATTTCGGTATCTGCCAGGGGTCCTGAAACCAATCCCCCATGGATATCTAGGGACGACTGTACTAGAAAATAGTTTCTAATGTGTTTCACTGTTTTCACATAATGATGAAGTATCTTATGTGTGATGCCATGCATCTACTCATTCTTTTACAAAGCAATTAAATAGACATAAAATATACTTGAGTAATTCCATTTCTGTGATTACTAGTGAGGCTGCCTGTGTTCCCATTTGTTCTTGCCCTCTCAAGGCATGTATTAGAACTGTTTTTCTGATATTACTGGTTGTGCACTGGTTCATCTAGTCCCTGAGTGGCCAGATGAATGGCCAGAGAGTGGGTCAAAGATGTAGTAAGGGAGCAGAACCACAACACTGGCCAGTATGGAGGTGTGCATAAGCCCTTGCCTCACTTACCACCAATGTCCATAGCCCTTGGTACTCTACCAGCCAGCTGGTCTACCTTCCATTCCAAACTGAATTAGGGTAGAATTTCAGCAAGTGGCTAATGGCTGATGATGGTCAGCACTTTATTAGGTTCAGTCAGTACCATTTGAGTCACTAATAGCTTTGGTCAAGAACGTGAACCAGCAGTGAAATAAATCATTGCATTGGGTAGAAATGCCAAGGTCAACAAAATATTAATTTTTGAATTGTGTTGAGCTGGTTGCCTAACATGTCAGTCTTAGTTGATATTGGGAGGGCTTTCCTAACAAGGCAGAGGTGGGACCTTTGGATTACTGTTTCTTTCTGCTCTGCTAGAGTATCTCTGCTCTGCTTCCTGAGAATCTCTCTCCATTATACAGGCAGCACTTCAGTCCTACCTTCCCCACTACCTACCCTTCCTGAAAATGCTTCCCTTTGTTAGCTCCCTGTCACTGTGAAGCATTCATACCTTTTATGAATACTTTGCAGGGATGACTCAGTGTCTTGCAGGGGCATGTAAACATTTTGAGAACATTCATGTGTCTCTTCTGTTTTGTCCCTTGTTCTTGAGCAACTCGTCGACTTTCATATCATGGCCTGGAATTAAGACCCCTCACCACAGATCAACTGGTTTTTTACATAAATTAATATTTCTATTACATAAGTAACATCCAGCTGTTTCATTGTATTAACTTTCTTTTTCTCTTATTCCCTTTAATTGTGCTTTACCAATTTATCTAAATCTTAAAGTTTTTACAGATGGTGTAAAAATTCCTAAATAACTAGACAAGTATCCTAGTAAAACATTATCCTCTCCAATCATGTTATCTTTGTGCAGTGGATTAACAGCTATGATTTTGGGTAGTGAAACGGATATAAACTACATTAGTTAAAAATACTTTGAAGGTTGGCTCTCTCACCCACTGCGTTTTTGGAGCAGATTGCTTTTTCAGGCCGCCAGCAGAATATGAAAATTCCTTATACATCCTGAGCTTTCCAGCACCGTTTCTGAAGTATTCCTTTCTTTGGCAATTCTAATGAAAACACAAGAGGGAAAAAGTGTCCTGTTCTTTCCTATCAGAAGGTGGTTGCTTCTCATATAATGAATACTTTGTAGGGTAAGAGACACTCAGAGTAGGCAGAACTGCTGATTCCCCTTTCCTGGTAATTTAGTGCAAAATCAGATGTTTTAGAGTGGCTTTCCTTCCTTGCATATGCCCCAGCCAATCTGTCCTCTTATGTGGTTACTTATAGTTAAGCAAGTGAGACTTCTACAATCTGGGTGAAGCCTGCCCTCACCACTCCACCCTCAACCCTGCCACCAACTTTAGAACATTTGAACTTGAAGTTAGCTTGTCACGTTTTTCTTCTTTCCAACATGGCTCTTACATTCGCTACCAAAATTCTTTTCTCATTGGGTTCTTGACATCCAAAAAGAGGCTCAGTCGCACTTGTAATAACTGTAAAAGTAATTATAATTGTTACCATTTTAAATCAAGCAGGAGGATGGAATATTCAAGTCACTTTCTTATTTTAGGTAAAATGTGAAGTGTGAGGCAAAACAAGTTGAGCAAGCCAGTAAGAGTGAGTTACTGGCTCTCTGGAAGGAAGACTTTTCTGGAAACCTGGAGGGGAGTGTGTGTATTGTCAGTGTACCTACGAGGATGTTGGTTCCGTGAGCAGGTCAGGAGGAACTGCGAGTGTGTGGTTGGTCATCTTCTGGCCACCCCTCTATGCTTCCTGCCATTTAGTTTAGTAGTTTGGGCGGGGGGATAGTTCTGCCAGTGGTGGTTTCATGTTGTAGAGAGGAATGAATTTTTTTTTTTAAGAATTTATTATTTATTTATTTATTTATGGCTGTGTTGGGTCTCCGTTGCTGCACGCGAGCTTTCTCTAGTTGCGGCGAGCAGGGGCTACTCTTCGTTGCGGTGCGCGGGCTTCTCATTGTGGTGGCTTCTCTTGTTGCAGAGCATGGGCTCTAGGCGCGCGGGCTTCAGTAGTTGTGGCTTGTGGGCTCTAGAGTGTGGGATCAGTAGTTGTAGCTCATGGGCTTAGTTGCCCCGTGGCATGTGGGATCTTCCTGGACCAGGGCTTGAAGCCATGTCCCCTACGTTGGCAGGTGGATTCTTAACCACTGCGCCACCAGGGAAGCCCGAGACCAGTGAATCTTAATAAGACATAAATGAAGAAACACTACGACACCTTGGAGCCATTCACAAACATCTCAAGTGCGGGGGAGATTCGTTTAGAAGACTTCGGGATTCCCCAGACTATTGCTTGAAGGGCTCAATTTCTAATGAATCAATGGTGAACAGATTTCTTGTTTGTTACTCTTTTTCTATGACGTGCTACTGTGTGTCATTTATTTCTAAAACATTCATTACTGATTTTGCCCAGAGTGAAAACCAAAGGGCTGGTTTTCGAACTGTGCGTGGTGAAGCCTTCAGCTTCCATGACGGTGCCTGGGAGGCTGCTGAAGGGAAGGTCAAGGGTACCTGGACGGGGTCTCCCAGCGTTGTTTCAGCTGGTGCTAGTCTACCTTATCTCTTTTATCCAAAGGCGGGGTGCTTAAGATTTTGTTTTTATAAAATTCCACTGCTTTAAAAAATATTCATAAGCCATCACTTTGGGGAACTGGGGTTCTGGTAGACAGAAAGATAAATCACTTCTTTTTGAAGAATTATTTTGGATTGTTCAGCTCTCAAAGAGATGAAATATGTGACTTCTTTCCTCTGTCTCAGTCACAAGTTCTGCCTTGATTGGAATGCTTGGAATTTTTTTTAAAACAAAATTGGTCTCTGCTTTGTAAAAAGTTTTTATGTTATAAGAATATATATATATAGTTTAAATTTATATGTATAAATTTTAAGCCACTTTATTGAGGTATGATTGACAGACCAAGAAGTGTACATATTTAATGTATAGAATTTGATGAGTTGAGCAGTAAGTATACACCTATGGAACAGCATGGTGCCTGTGGTTAACAATACTGTATTGTATACTTAAAAATTTGCCAAGGGTAGATCTTATGTTAAGTGCTCTTAATCAGGTGCACACAAAACAATGATAAATAAAGGGGGCAGGAGGAAACTTTTGGAGGTGATAGATATTTTTATATTTTTACAACTTTGAATTCATAGCCTATAGGCATGTAACTCACAAACTGAGTAAAAACTTATGTATATTGCAAGGGACAAGATTACGTTTCAGATGGCCTTGATTCACACAACTTCTCGCCCTGGCTTCAAAAGAAGACTATTTCAAAGAGATAACCTTTTTTTTTTTTTTTTTTGTGGTACGCGGGCCTCTCACTGTCGTGGCCTCTCCCGTTGCGGAGCACAGTCTCCGGTCATGCAGGCTCAGCGGCCATGGCTCACGGGCCCAGCCACTCCGCGGCATGTGGGATCTTCGCGGACCGGGGCACGAACCCGTGTCCCCTGCATCGGCAGGCAAACTCTCAACCACGGTGCCACCAGGGAAGTCCCAGAGATAACCTTTTAAGAAGTATCCCATTATGTCTTTGTTTTTCAAGGACATTGGCCTGTTAAATGTCCCCTTCTGAAAAATAGATTGTGAGAAAAAAATGACTTTCTTGAAGAACACCTCGCTCTCTTGCCTAGGCTGGGACAACAGGATTTATCTATTCTCAACAGCTTCCTCCAAATGGGCTGTTAGTGTAATTGACATTTGTGGTGTGGGATGTTTCTGGCCTGTGTCATTTCCCATCTTCCCTACACAGGAAGCATTTACTGGCTACGTTTCTTCTTCATGTGTGACTTGGGATTTCTTTTTTTGAGGGGGAAAATAACTCAGAATATGTTGTATGAGCAGTGTTGGGAAAATAGAGATGAAAAGACGTTTTCGATAAGATGATGTATGTTATCAACAGGGGAGTCTTGGAGAAGAAAACAGGCGATAGTTGTGTTAAGTATAAACTGGGAAGAGGGGAGAAGTAAAATCATTCACTTTTACCCCTAATTGACCCTAAAGGGATTTTTTTTTTTTTTTAACTTTAAAATCCTGGATTTGATGTGCAGGTTGATTTGAATTTAATTTGCTATTGGATGATAGATCGTCAATAGTTAATTGAATAAGAATACTGTGTCTTGAACCATATTGGTCTTTTCCCGAGAAATATCTATCATATTGGAAGCCAGTCATTGGTTAGCTTCCTATTTAATTTATTTTTGATCAAGTCTTTTACTACTACTTAAGGAGTAGGTGATAAACCATAAACACTTCAGGGCACTAGAGTTAGAAACTGTTGACTCTTTCTGATGTGCCACTAAGAAAGTTAGTGCAGTTAGATCTCATAGATATTTTTCTTTCTAATCTAATCTGTTTTTTTCTCCCATATTTTAGTACTTTTGTACTAATATATGGAGACTTAAGTCGCTGTGGGGCTGTATAACAAATGCTGAATATGTAAAATAATTTCTTTTGCCCAAAAATTGGGAGGAAGAGAGTCTGGTTCTTCTGGGGGGAGAGGATACAATTATTTCTATGGCCAAATTTGTTAGAATTGGCCATACTCTGTTAAAATAGTAAGAACTTAAGGATTTTGCTTTTATTTAATCAGAACATGAAATTTCTTGATGTGATATAAACTATGTATATGTAGGGAAATTATTTTCACAATTATCTTACCTCTTTTAAAGATATTCTGAATAAAAACAATCTAGTGGAAGGGCTTCGGTTATAATTTTTATTTTTTGGTGTAGAAATATCCTTTCCTATAGTCATGCTATGTGTAGAGACAAATTTTATTCTTCAGTGATCTTATGATAGCCGTAGTCATGGAATTCACCTCTCTCTCTTTCTCTCTTTCCCTCCCTCTTCCTATATCTCTCTCTCTCCCTGCTACATCCCTCCACATAGTATCCACTTGTGAGGCAGTTCTTGTGTAATGGACCAGGCACTGGACTTGGCCTCAGAAGATGGAGGTTTGAGTTTAGCTGTGCCGTGTATAAGCTCTGAGAACTTTGGCAGATTACTTAACTTCTCAGGACCTCAGTTCATCTATAAAATGAAGGAAATAATCATTGTGGTTGCAAAACATTAAATGAAATAATGCATGTGAAGGAACACAATTAACACTAACACCTTATTGAAAACTTTTTTAATTAATTTATTTTTGACTGTGTTGGGCCTTCGTTGCTGTGTGCAGGCTTTCTCTAGTTGCAGCGAGCAGGGGCTACTCTTCGTTGCGGTGTGTGGGCTTCTCATTGCCGTGGCTTCTCTTGTTGTGGAGCAGACTCTAGGCGTGCGGTCTTCAGTAGCTGTGGCGTGAGGGCTCAGTAGCTGTGGCACACGGGTCAGTAGTTGTGGCTTGTGGGCTCTAGAGCGTAGACTCAGTAGTTGTGGCGCACGGGCTTAGTTGCTCCGCGGCACGTGGGATCTTCCCAGACCAGGGCTCCAACCCGCGTCCCCTGCATTGGCAGGTGGATTCTTAATCACTGAGCCACCAGGGAAGCCCTGAAATTTTTTTTATTGGAGTAAAATATACATAACAAAAGTTATCATTTCAACCATTTTAACTGTAATTCAGAGATATTAAGTACATTCACAATGTTGTCCAACCCTCGCACTATCCATTTCTAGAACTTTTTCATTGTACCAGCAACTCTGTATTCATTAAGTGATAACTCTCCATTTGCCCTTCCTCCAGCTCTTGGTAGTCACCTTTCTACTTTCTTTGTGAATTTGACTGTTCTAGGTTCCTCATATAAATGGAATCATACAATATTTGCCCTTTTGTGTCTGGCTTATTTCACTTAGCATAATGTCTACAGGGTTCATCTGTGTTGTAGCATGTGTCAAAATTTCATTCCTTCTTAAGGCTGAATAGTATTCCGTTGTACGTTTATATCACATTTTGTTTATCCATTCATCCGTTGATGGACATTTGGATTGTTCCCACCTTTTGACTGTTGTGAATGATGCTACTATGCACATCGGTGTGCAAGTATCTGTTTGAGTCCCTGCTTTGAATTCTTTTGGGTGTACACCCAGAAGTGAAATTTCTGGATCATATGGTAATTCTGTATTTAACTTTTTGAGTGACATTCTCTTTTTAAGTATTCTTTGAATCTGTTGAATTGATCATAGCAATGTGATTCCTAAATGGTGTGTTTGTTCATAGTAGTCTTTTAATTTCCATAGTTGACTTGATATGAGTCAGGACAGTGAGGTCACCTTACATTTCAGGACTCTAGGAATAGGTTGCCAAGGTGATAAGCTCTCTAATCCATGGTTCTTAGAAGTGCATTTACTGTACACTTAGATCATTGAGGGTGAGGATTTGCCCTGCTGGTGCCCAGATGTGTTGGTTAAACAATAGCTGTGTCAATGGATATAATATTTTCTGCTTTGGGCCTTCCTGTAGGGATTGAGGAGACTGAAGAACGCTGAAGACAGGCTGATGGGCTCAGCTGGTAGGCTCCACTGTCTCACCATGACCGCTGCCGAAAATCCCACACCTGGAGACCTAGCTCTGGCCCCCCTCGTCACTTGCAAACTCTGCCTGTGTGAACAGTCTCTGGACAAGATGACCACGCTCCAGGAATGCCGGTGCATCTTTTGCACAGCTGTAAGTTTACCCTGATGCTTTCATCATGAGAAAATACAAAGGGAAGAATTGTAAAAATACAGGATATACTTCTGTGACTTACTGAGAAGCCAAAGTTTGCTACAATATGATTCTGCTTGGGAGAGCAATTCCACATTTGGATATGATTCCAAATGCTATCTTGAGTAGTAAACCCGACATTTACTGGGATTTAGGCAAAGTGTAACACGTATATGAAGTTTAATTATTGATTGAATAAGCAGCATCTTTCTGTTCTTAAAGCTCTAGCTAAGGAACAAAATAGACATTTTAAACATGCCTTAGTTAACTATCATCTGTAAGAAGCTCATCAAGTGTCTTGAATGATGGAGAAATCAGGTAGCAATTTGCTGAATTTTCCTTCATGTACTTGCTCGTCTCCTACAAAGCACATGGTATACAGCTGTTTTACTTTGTCGAATTTCCTTTTTAAATTTTTTTTCCTATTTTCACAGTATGCCGAATGCTGCTTATTCCTCATAACAAATATAACCCTAAGATCTTCAGGGGTGGGCTTGTCTCTTAGTTTGGCACTTGGTATCACGGCCCGTGACCTTGATTGCATGTATCCCTGAAGGCTGGTTGGTTAAAGAAGAAAAATAGGAAATGGACTGATGGGTTCACGGGGGCTACTAGAAGTGTGAACCAGGTGGTCTTGTTCAAATTTTCATTTATTAAAGGGTTTTTTGAGCTCCTACTCTGTGCTAGGCACTTGATGCTGGGAATATAAAGATAAGTAAGATACTCCCCACAGAAAAGATGGACACATTGCAGGAACTATACAAGAGTTTGGTGAAATCAGGGATGGCTAGAGGTAACATACCGCAGGAGTGCCTCACCCACTTTAGGAGTGGGAGGGGGATTCCTGGTGGCAGTGCTCTCTGACCTGAGGCCTTAACAAGAGATTGTAAACTGATGCCTGTGGGCTACTTCGGGCCTCAGCACATTCTTGTTTGCGTCCCCAATTGGGAAATTTCAAATAACAAATTGGTAAATTTTTCATGAAAAAATGAAAAAGTAGCAAGATATAGCTACTCTGGGCCTGTATTCATAGGCCCAGAAATAAATGATCTCTCCTCTATTTATGGTACCTACCTCTCTCCTGTGTGTCCTGTGTGTTTGAATTAGCTACACTTTTAAACTAAGGATGGATTAAGAGTCAGCTAGGAAGAGTGCTGGGCATTTCAGCATGGTAGAGGGGAGGGCCTTATGCCTAAATTACAGTAGTCACTGTTTATCTTTGCTTTGGTGGGCCTTGTATGGACAGACTGTTAATATTTATTATACAATAAGTATAATAATCACCAGCCAAATGTGGGTTTAATACCCCTGACTTGTGAAGGAAATTGACCAGTTTAGATACAGTGATCAGTGCTTAAATCAACGGGAGTAAGGAGAAAGAAATCATTTAGGAAATACTGGAATAATTTATAAAAAGACATTTTACTAAGCATACTTTAAAAAAAAAAACAGTTAAGGTGAAATAAATTTTGCTCCGTCTCTTTTTTCTAAGTTAATTTAACTAACATGACACATTTTCTAGCTAGTTTATATCAATTTTCTTAAATTCTTTTGGATTGACGATTAGCACAGAGAGAAGGCTTGCAATAATTTTTAGGTAAAAAGGAAAGTGACTAAAATCCTTTCCTTATGTTTTCAACTGTAGGATCCAAAGATGGCAAAGAAATAGTATCATTTATCCCTTTATTCAACATATATCTAGTGAGCAGCATTTGTGTGTTTCGGGAACTGTTCTAGGCACTGCGATTTATCAGTTAAATAAACAAAACCCAGCATAGATCCTTGCTCTTAGGAACTTACATGCTATCAAAGGAGTTACATAATAAATAATTAGCATACTAAGTAGGTAAGTTACATACTAGTGGGTAATAGGGGCTTAGAAAAAAAGCAGAGCAGGAGGTTAGGAGTGTAGGGACCAGGATGTTACACTGATAGTTGGGTGGACAGAAGGAGGCTTCAGTAAGTGATGTTTATGCTGGTTCTTCCTCATCTTGTCAGCGTGTGTTGCTTCACAGGAAGTAAGGAAATGGCCTTGTCATCACGGGGCAGCTTCAGTTTCCTTTGGTCTTACTTTGTTTCTGAGTGCTGTGCTTCAAAACTGTTTTCTTTGACTTTCTCACATCGCTTCAGGACCTTTGCTAATCCTTGAAACAAATGAGTCAGAAGCAACATTCGGTTAAAGCCAGAGTGGAAATTTTTGTCTGAGGGTTAATGATGTTTCAAAGCAGGATATGGAATTCACCTTTTGCAATGAGATCTCGAAGAGCAGAATTCAAATTTGTGCGTCAACGTTGGATAAGGAATACACAGACAAGCAAAGGCTGTGTTTCATACTCACAGATTGCTGCCATTGCCATATTATTGTTTCCATAGATCTTAGTTCCCAGTTAAAGACAGCACAACTGCTTCTTATTTCTCCTTCAGCAGTTTGGGGGTAGGAGTTAATACAATTAGATTATTCTGTCATTTAGAGTCATACTTCCTCATTGTTGGGGAGTACTCAAAAGCAGAAAGACAAATGGCTTGGTATTGTTGGTATCCCTCCAACTTGGGAACTTTTCATCGCTGTAAACATTAACCTTCCCTGGCTTCCCAATACCCCATTTTCTATGATCTGCCAAAATAGTGAGCTGTATGTGTTTGATTACATTAGTGTCTATAAATTTGCAGTTGATACCAGACTCACCTGAAATACTATTCTAACGTTTCTGTTAGAGCTCTTATTTCTTCTTTTTAAAAACCAGTTTAAAAATGTATCTGAGGGTTACTGATGTTAAAAACCAGTTAAAAATACCAGTTAAAAATGTGTCTGATCCCCCTAGATTTTGATTTGCATTCAAATTAAAGATATTAAATGTGTTTTGTGTTTTCAAGGCTGAAAAGAAACCTGTGACATTTTTTAATAGGCTATATACTACTAATTCCCAATTTTAAGTACGATTGGATGACATCTTCCAATTATTGGCTGGGAAAGCCTTCTTGTGCATGCCATATATTTAAAATGGTTTTGCTAAGATGGCTCCCTCTTCCCTCTCCCATGAGGAGAATGTCCAAATGTAATGGTTCTCTTGCTAGAGATGGTGCTATACTTATATACTTTCATCATTTCAATAAAGCTCTTTATACATTCTGTCCTTGTCCTGCTTTCCCTAAGAAACAGTGTGATCAGTGTGCTTGGAGAGTACAGGATGGACAGTGTCTAACTGGACCGTTGGCTGTAGGCCAGCTCAGACCTGGCGCTTAAGCAGGTGTTCCCTAACCCAAGGGTGTTCCATGACCCTCCAGCTCTGTTTCCAAGTCAAATTAGCTTGGAAACGTGTATGTTTTCTAGTCCTCTCTTGGAGGCATGTAAAGCATAATTGCATTTTAGAGACTCTGTAAAATCGTGTGGTTAGAAAGAAAGCAAAGGGACCCTGTTGACCTTCTCCTGATGAAGCATTTCCGTTTGACCAATGCCACCTTTTTTTTGAGTGGAATACCTATTAATTTCCCCACAACCAGTGCATGGAAGAATGCCGCTTTGACTTACCCTATGGATGTAATTCTTGATTTAAATGACATCCAGAGAGAGGAAGGGGACAGATGTTGCTTCAAATAATCCATCGATGTATCTAGTTTCTTGTTAAAAGAAGCTTTACCATGTTCTATTTGAGAAGATGGTTTCTGTTAGACTGTTTGCTCAGATTTAACATAGAGAAGAAAGTATAGTATGAAGCGAGGGAAGCTAAATATACGGACAAAAATGGGTGGAGCTCTCACTAGCATGACTTAAGTCATGAATCATTAGGTGCATCACAGAGCCAAAGAAGTTGATATTGTGGGGTTACAGAGAGAGGTGTTATAAAATTACTTGTTGTACTTGAAAGTTAAATATCTCAGGGATGTTAATTAATAATAATATGGAAAAAGTCTCTTTCTCTCTCTCCCCACCCTCCCCCATGGATTTAAATAATGCAAATATGAAAATTCAAATTCCCGTTTTCTAGCTTTTGCAACACACTCTTTCAGATAATACCACACAATTATAATTCAAGGGAAAGAAAAAAAAATTCACAAAAATCCATTATCAAAGGAGGGAAAATTTGTGGGTTTCTCCCTTGTGAGCAATATTTGCCTCTCTGATTTATTTTGGAAGCTATTTCTGTCAGCCACGAATAATGAAAACACAGTTGTTGCTTGTTTTCATAACCTAGATAATTTCACCTAAAAAGAGTTAGTATGTTGGCATGGCCTATTTACCATTCAGATTAAAGACAGGATGTGCTGAGCAAAAAGAAAATAAAGTCCAGCCATATTCTTGCCTTTTTTCCATTATGTTTTGTTGGCTCTAAGTAGTTAGAACTCCTTTTACTATTCATTTCTCTGAGCCAAATGGATTTTCCAGTGTTTGAAAAAGTGAGAGGAAATATAAAGCTTTTTAAACCAAGCCCTTCTTTTCCTTGGGGCCTGTTGGGTGACCTTTAAGCAAGGCCCACATATAGCCTGGGAGACATTTACAGTGTGGGAAGATTTGCAGTGTTCGTGCGTGCATACGTTGTGTATGTTTCTGAGTACATCCAAACATACATGCGCACCCACACGGACTGGTAACTTTCAAATGAAGCAAAGAACCTGCAGTGGTTCTTTCCTGGATTCTAACCGATACCTACATAAGGAGGAAGGAATGTCATTTTTCTATTCCCACCTCCATTCTTCCCTTCCAGTGTCGCACTCATAGTGGTTAAAAGTGCAGACGCAGAGCTAGGAAGACCCAGGCTCGGGTTCAGGCTTTGCTGTTTACTGGTGTATAACTTTAGGCAAGTTCTTTGGCTTCTGTGAAACTTAGTTTCTCACCTGTAGGATGAAGGCAGAGTAGTGGATAGTAGTATCTATCTTAGAGTGTTGTAGGAAGCATCGAATGAGAATCCCCGTACAGCAGCTAGCACAGTCCCAAACCCCTAGTAAGTTAACATTATTATTCCTCTCTTTCCTAAGTTCTGTCAGTATGCTGAGCTGTTCTGTTTTTGAAAAATGTTTTAGAGGAAGGAAATCGTGTAAAGGCTTGACTTGCTTCCTCATTAGCCTTTTATAAAAAGGTGGTTATACAATCCAAAAATGGGCAGAAGACCTAAATAGACATTTCTCCAAAGAAGATATACAGATTGCCATCAAACACATGAAAGGATGCTCAACATCACTAATCATTAGAGAAATGCACATCAAAACTACAGTGAGGTATCACCTCACACCAGTCAGAATGGGCATCATCAGAAAATCTACAAACAACAGATGCTGGAGAGGGTGTGGAGAAAAGGGAACCCTCTTGCACTGTTGGTGGGAATGTAAATTGATACAGCCACTATGGAGAACAGTATGGAGGTTCCTTAAAAAACTAAAAGTAGAATTACCATATGACCCAGCAATCCCACTACTGGGCATATACCCTGAGAAAACCATAATTCAAAAAGAGCCATGTACCACAATGTCCACTGCAGCTCTATTTACAATAGCCAGGACATGGAAGCCACCTAAGTGTCCATCAACAGATGAATGGATAAAGAAGATGTGGCACATATATACAATGGAATATTACTCAGCCATAAAAAGAAACGAAATTGAACTATTTGTAGTGAGATGGATGGACCTAGAGACTGTCATACAGAGTGAAGTCAGAAAGAGAAAAACAAATACCGTGTGTTAATACATATATATGGAATCTAAAAATAAACAAAAAAATGGTTCTGAAGAGCCTAGGGGCAGGACAGGAATAAATACACAGATGTAGAGAATGGACTTGAGGACACAGGGAGGGGGAACAGTAAGCTGGGACAAAGTGAGAGAGTGACATGGACATATATACGCTACCAAATGCTAGTGGGAAGCAGCCACATAGCACAGGGAGATCAGCTTGGTGCTTTGTGACCACCTAGAGGGGTGGGATAGGGAGGGTGGGACGGAGACACAAGAGGGAGGGAATATGAGGATATATGTATACATATTGCTGATTCACTTTGTAATACAGCAGAAACTAACACAACATTGTAAAGCAATTATACTCCAATAAAGATGGTAAAAAAAAAAAGGTGGTTATATAGGTGATTTCAACTCACTACTGTTCTGAGACACCCACAGATTAGCAGTTAGGGTTGAGAAAGAGAAATTTCTCTGTTGGATCTGTCCAAAGAGTGGCTAATGGCTGCATGTTTCAACTGAAGACCTAGCAGTAGGACTTATAGGAAAAATCAAGAACCAACACAACTTGGAAAGTCAATAGGTGAGCACATTTCTGGTGGATGTAAAAGATTCAGATGAAAGTGTCTCAAGCTAACGTTTAAGAGCTGCTGACCCCCAATAAGAATATAGTAATATAATTACTTACTGGCTTGATATGTTTAATCTAGTATCATTTTTAGTGTCTTTTATTGAGAACTCTGTGGACTGCAGGAAATAATGAGGCATCTTACTCCAGCAATGTTATGGAACAGTTTTCCGTCCCCTCTTCTGGTCATGTGACCTGCCAGCCTTTCCTGAAGTTTTAAAATCTCCAGCTCCCTGGAGTCCCATGTCTTCTAGTAGTACTAAATAGACAGAAGTAAATTCTGCCAGTTCAGAGCCCTCTCTTGCTCTGTTGGTTTCTGGTACTAAAATGTAGCCTGGCTTGCAGGGTTGGTTTTATGCTTTCCCTTAACTTTATCTTGGACGATCGATGGTGAGTTGGTAAATTTATCTTTGTCTTTGTTTATTTGTAAATGACCTCAATGTTCTTGCTGCTTATGCTTGACTGGAGTTTTAATGATAAAACTATGATGACTTGTATATTTGGCAGTCAAGCCACTGGTGTAAAAACACAAATTTTGATACTCTCTTTTTCCACTGACAACTGAGTGGCTGCAGGTCAGATAGCATCTGAGAAATAAGGGCAAGCTGTAGTAGCATGAGAAATGGACTAGGGATGACTTAAGGGGGAGCTGGCTTCCTGGACCTATGATCTCATCCATTGCCTAATGCTTACCACTTACTTATTTGAGGAAAGTGGTAAAATGTGGCCAAAGGAAAGAGCAGCAGAGAGAACCATGCTCTTAAGGCCCTAATGATGGTGTCATGGCATCATAGTCCTAGAATTGGAAGGGACCTTAGATCTAATGCCCCTGCCTTCCTAGTGAAAGAAGTTCCTTTCCTGGATGCCAGAATGGCTTGACATTTAAGAGAATAGATTTCAGATCTGGTTGTCTGGGCTTCATTTATTCAACAGATTTATTGTGCCATGCACAGCTCTGATGGTGAAGATACAGTCGTAAATAATCAGATCAAGGTCTGGTTTTCAAATAGGTCACAGGTTAGTGCAAGACACAGACACTAATAAGTAAATGCAGAAGTCAGAGATGATATGTGCTCTGAAGAAAAACAAAGCAGGCGGAAGGGGATAGGGAAAGCTGAAGGAGAGGGGGTTTCTATTTTATGTTAGATGGTCAGGGAAGTCTCACTGCCAAGGTGTTATAGTTAGCCCTCTGTATCTGCGGATGCAGAACTGAGGAATGTGAAAGGCCGACTGTACTAGGCCATATTGTCTAAGGGACTCGAGCATCAGTGGATTTTGTTATCTGGCACGGGTGCTGGAACCAACCAACCTGCCCACCGCACGGATACAGAGGGTTGACTTATTTAAGCGTTTATTTATTTAAGCAGAAAATACATTATTCTCTATTATTTGTTTATTTCTTATTTAAGCAGAAAATACATTATTCTGTATTTAAGCAGAGACCTGAAGAACATGGGGAACAAGTGTATAGATGTATAGATGCCTGGGAGAAGAGAGTTTTAGGTAGAGGGAAGCAAAGGTCCTAAGCTGGAAGTGTGCTTGATATGTTCAGATACAGCAAGGAGGCCAGTGTGCGTGTGCATGCATGTGTATGCGTGTGCGTGTGCGTGTGCGTGTGTGTGTGTGTGTGTAGGGAGATCAGACATGAGGTCAGAGAGATAGTGGTGTTTGTGGGTGGGACCTTGCAGGCTATGATAAGAATTTCGACATTAGGTTGATGTGAGAACAGAAACCTTTGGAGGAAAAAAAAAAAAAGAAAGAAAGAAACCTTTGGAGGGTTTTAACCCACAGTGTAACATGATGTAATTTTTCCCCCCTTTTTATTTTATTTTTTGTGGGTTATTTTGGATCTAATGTTGTTTTAAATGGATCACTGTATTAATAAGTGTTCTCCAGAGAAACAGAACCAATAAAAGATATGTATGTGTGTGTACACATGCTCTTACATATATGTATATGTGTGTACGTGTATATATGTAAGAGCACATATATATATATACGTACATATATATATACACATACATATCTTTTATTGGTTCTATTATTAGGATTCTGTTTTCTCTTAGATTGATTATAAGGAATCGGCTCATTCAGTTATGGAGGTGAAGTCTCATGACCCACTGTAAGCTAGAGACTTATCAGAACCAGTGGTGTGGTTCCACCCTGAGCCTGAAGGCCTGAGAAAGAGGAGAGCCAGTGATGTAAGTTCCAGTCTGAGGGCAGGAGAAGACCAATGTTCCAGCTCATACAGTCAACCAGAGAGAGGGAATTCTCCCTTCCTCCACCTTTTTGTTCTATTCAGGCCCTCAGCTGATTAGATGAGGCCCCTCTACATGGTGGGTTGGGGGGCAGGTGGATCTGCTGTACTCAGTCTTCCAACTTGGATGCTAATCTCATCTGGAAACACCCTCACAGACACACCTAGAAATAATGTTTAACCAAATACCCAGGTATCCCATGGCCTAGTCAAGTTAATGCATAAAATTAACCATCACAATCACCCTGCCAGCTGTGTAGAGGATGTACTACAGGGGCAGGGGTGAAAGCATGGAGACTAGTTAGAAGGTAAATATGATAATCCAGGCCAGAATTGATAGTGGCTTGGACCAGCAGGTGATAGCCATTTATGTCTATGGATAGTCTGAGTCTTCATTTTCTTTTATATAATTTAGGGATAATAATAAATCATCCTTTAAGGTTAGAGAGAAGATCTAGATAAAGCATGTAGTACAGTGCCTGGAATAAAGCTAGCATGTATAGCTCTACTGGTTTTGGTGTGATCATCTAGATTTTGCTTGAAAACATCCAGGATTGGGACATACCATAACACTAGCTATTCAGTTATTGGAAATTCTAATCCTGAATTATCTTTTTCTTCTGCATTGATTTGAAACCTGTTTCTATATAAATTCTACTTATTAGTATGAGTTCTGTTCTCTAGAATAAAATTGGTTGAAATCAAATTTTTCTTCTATTCACTAGCCTTGTATTATTTGAATGAAGGTTATCTTTCTGTTAGAGGGCAAGGACAAGGTTACTCATTAAAAATTCACCCACAGGGCTCTGTCCAATGTGGGAATGTTAATAAATTTGTTCCCCCTTCCCCTGGTTCAGTTGACACAATTCTTTTGGAACAAGCTTCATTTGCCCAACATTCTTGACTTTGATCATTGGTTGAACAAGTACTTAAGGCTTTTCTACTTTCTTTTAGAAAAGCGTATGGTATCAGGGTAGCAGGGTGGTTCTAGAAAATGGACCAAGATTTAATTTCTTTTTCACAAAGAAGGTTATAAACAGATGGTATGTTGGTAATCTACACTTATATGTCTTTTTTTTTTTAAAGCATACCTTGCCAGTGTTTAATTCTTTGAACCACATAGCAGAATGTGATAGGCTGACCAAACACGCAAATCATGACCAGAGAGTGGGCAACAGTGGGTGTCCAGGGCTTCCCTGGTGGCGCAGTGGTTGAGAATCTGCCTGCCAATGCAGGGCACATGGGTTCGAGCCCTGGTCTGGGAGGATCCCACATGCCACGGAGCAACTGGGCCCGTGAGCCACTATTACTGAGCCTGCGCGTCTGGAGCCTGTGCTCCGCAACAAGAGAGGCCGCAATAGTGAGAGGCCTGCGCACTGCGATGAAGAGTGGCCCCCGCTTGCCACAACTAGAGAAAGCTCTTGCATAGAAACAAAGACCGAACACAGCTGTAAAGAAAGGAAGGAAGGAAGGAAAGAAAGGAAAGAAAGAAAGAAAGGAAAGAAAGAAAGGAAGGAAGGAAAGAAAGAAAGAAGAAAGAAGAAAGAAAGAAAGAAAGAAAGAAGAAAGAAAGTGGGTGTCCAATGAGAGAACTTTCCCTTCCATCCACTGAGTCACCAAAGTTTATTCTTTTGAAGTATCACCTGTATTCCAATTTCCTCTAAGTCTATTCCCATCTAAGTCCTGATTCTACTCTTCCATCTGCTACTACTGTGTACCAGCCACTGTGCTAATTGTCTGCATAAGGTATAATCAGTCCAGCCTTCACGTGGGAAGCAGATCCACTGACAGAGGAAGTACAGTGTGCTGAGGGTTCATGTGGGTACCCTCTTAAACTAGACTTGAGGAGGTCAGGGAAGGTCTCCTGAGGGGATAAGGCCAAAAGATGAATAGGAGATTGATTGATAGACGTGCTGCAGGGAGGAGGGGCAACCACGTGTGAGGCACAGAACCAAGGAGGAGAGGCCTACTGAGGAACCCCACTGAAAGACATCCCTGGAACATGTTGTTGGAAGTATGGGTGTTCTTGGGCAGGAGGGTGGAAAGGCAAGCAGGGTCTTGTATGCCATGTTGAAGAGCATTATGGAGGCACTGGAAGGCTTTGTTTGGGTGTGGGGTGGGGAGGATGGCTTTGGCATAGGGTTGAGAATGGTCTGAAAGTGCACAGAACTGGAGTAGGATGAAGGAGGGCGGGTGGGTAGAGCTCAGAGAACACCCTGGTCAACATATGCTGTATTTATCAGGGTAGACTGTACTTTTGAGGTATGGAGTATTTAAATTATTTTCATGTCCCCAATTTCTCCGCCTTCCTATCCATTTGGATACTACTCTCAGATTTCTTAAAATGTTGCTGTCATGATGCCACTGCCATTATTAGGGATTCACGTGATCCTATCTGAATCATACTCCTTAGTGCTAACATTCAAGTTCCTCTAGGAACCGTTGTTGCAGTGTTTACCCAACTCCTCTGCTACTTCTTGTGTGTGAGGTACCTCATACCTCCAGGTCTTTACTTCTTCCTACCCAGAATTGTCCTCTTTTCTTTCTTTTTTATTCCGCCTGCTCAATTTCTAATGATGTCTCATTGCTTGGTCAGGGCATATGTCTGCTCATTATTCAACAAATACTTATTTTGACGAGCAGAACACTAGATTGGGGAGGATTTGTTGATGAAAAGCTCAAACATGGTTCTTACCCTGGTAACATTTAAGTTATGTTACCTGAGTGTAAGATGATCATCTTCTCTCTGAAAGCATTTAAAATCTAATTTAAAAGATTTCATACAAATATCTGTATTGTCTTGTACTCTAGCTGTTTGGCATAGATCCATTTTATTTTTCCACCTAGACTTGAAGTTCACTGAGGGCAGAAACCCAGGAAGGTAATTAGGTGTCGTTAATCATCATTGTTGTTGTCATAATAATAGCAGCAAGCACTTATCCAACTTAGTGCAAGGCATCATTCTAAGTACTTTTAACTTATTTCATCCATATCATGACCCAAATCAGTCATTAAAAAATATCTCTATTTCTGGGGCCTCCCTGGTGGCGCAGTGGTTGAGAATCTGCCTGCCGCTGCAGGGGACACGGGTTCGAGCCCTGGTCTGGGAAGATCCCACATGCCGCGGAGCAACTGGGCCCGTGAGCCACAACTACTGAGCCTGCACGTCTGGAGCTTGTGCTCCACAACAAGAGAGGCTGCGATAGTGAGAGGCCCGCGCACCGCGATGAAGAGGGGCCCCTGCTCGCCACAACTAGAGAAAGCCCGTGAAAAGAAACGAAGACCCAACACAGCCAAAAATAAATAAATTAAAAAAAAAAAAAAATCTCTATTTTTGAAGATCATGAAGTAGATATACAGTAACTGCCTGTTTGCTAGTATAACAGTTTTTGGGATTTGTGTACTCATGTTCTGAGGCCCAGTCAGTCATCCCAAGCAAATCATTCACCTAACCGCCAGTTTCCAAAAGTACCGGGACAGGCATGGGCAACTGTGACGGGACCAGATGACTACTCCAGTTAACTTCAAGTCCTTCTTCAAAGTTGGCGGTAATTTCAGTGTGACATGTGGAAGATTTTTGTTCCTCTTTTATCTCTTTGTAGAAATAGGAAGCCAACAGGCAAATGAAGGCCCCCAACAGAAGAGTGAGAAGAAAAAGCTACTTGGCTGAATTCTCTCTTCCCTTCAGTTGTCAACTCAGAATGGCTTTCAGTCTTAGACCTCAGCTAAATGCAAAGGTTTTGGTGACCAGTGTCATATATGCTGATGGGGGTAGAGAATTTAATTAGAAATAGAGTGAAGTATCAGTTACTTATTGTCTTCTATTCCATTTTTCCTTGTTCTCTTCTTTTTAAATTAAAATTTAAATTTTAATCTTAAATGTGACATGTGCTGGTTTTAAAACAAAGTTAAAAACCTTTCAAAGTATTGATTATATGAACAGTTCACCTGTACCCCCTTCTAGACTCTGTTAATGTATAGAAACACATGGATGGATACATATTCATGCACATCACGTAATAGAGAAATGGGATCTGTAACTTGAGTTTTACAAATGGAACCTAGTGTTTTGTGGACATGTTTCTATATAATAATGTACAGACCTACCTTCCTTTTTAAGTGCTGCATAATGCTCTCTGGTATGGCCGTATCAAAATTTATTGAACTAGGTCCCTCCTAATGATGGGCCAGTTTTTGCTGTTTTAAATAAACATTTTTGTACTTACATAAATATGAAAATATATCTGAGATAAATTTCTAGAAGTGGAATTGCCTAATTAAAAGGTGTGTGCATTTTAAATCATCACGTGTTGCCATGTTGTCTTTCCATACTGTTGTGTCAGTTTACATTCCCACCAATGGTGTAGAAAAAAAACCCCTTCTTTGACACTCTGGATATTCTCAAACTTTTCACCTTCTCTAATCTGATATGTGAAAAGAA
Organism: Delphinapterus leucas; assembly: GCF_059928025.1. Classification (NCBI taxonomy): domain Eukaryota; kingdom Metazoa; phylum Chordata; class Mammalia; order Artiodactyla; family Monodontidae; genus Delphinapterus; species Delphinapterus leucas. The sequence continues at coordinate 14,233,623 of NC_143138.1, forward strand.
CATACTATCTCATTGTTTAATCCATGCTTCCTTTTTTAAAGGAGGAAGTTAATTGCAGCAAAACAAACTCATTTCATGAATCTATCTTTAAAAAATATGTGGCTCGTCCAGTGCCAGTACAGTTTCAGCTGATTTTATACCTTGGTATTCACAGTGCTGTCAAATTAGAAAAATGGGCCCTGTCTGGAAAAGTGTACACATAGGAGACATGAATGAATGAAAAAATAACGCTCATAGCGGTGGGCTTAAGGTGGTGGGAGATGTGTTATCACACACACACACACACACACACACAAACTCTGTTCAGCGACAAGATGTTACTAAGTAGGAAAAGAAACTTAAAAATTTAGACAAGTGGCAGCTGAAAAGGTTGTGAGTTAACTAGAAAATTCAATTAACTCTAAAACACCATTTTCTGAACATTTAAGTTAATCAAAGTTTGGTTAGGATATGGATTTCAGATATGCATGGAACCTCTCGGAATCAGGCTGGACACAGTCAGTGCCCCGTTTCTATGGAAGTAAATAGCTCTGTGTTAACTGAAAGCCTCAGTGGTTTTGAATCATTTCCCACCCCCAGTAAGGAGGTCCTTTTGGTTTGCCTCTTCTGGAAAGTGTTTGTGAGTTATTAGCCACGTGAATGTAGGGTTTTAATTCAATCTTTTTGACCCTCTCTTTATTTACCTTAAAAAAAAATCAAGGAAGGGCAAGCAAGAGCATTTGAGTACCTACTATGTAATATTTATGTTGTAAGATAATTATTTTTTCCCCCATTTACTCTTACCCTGCAGTTTACAGATCAAGAAACCAGTGCAGAATTAAGTTGCTTGACCAAGATCCATACTCTTAATTCCTGAATCATAGGGTAGTTTGGACGAAATAAGAACAATCTCTGAGAAAATACATAATATACTGCCTGGCACATAGTATGTGCTCCCTAAATTTCATTTGTTAGCATGAACAATGGATGAGGCCCATATTAGGTTTTTGTAATCCTAAAAGTTTCTAAAGCTGGACAATGGCCTTTCTAATGTAAAATTGACAACTGGTTTTTATGTACATAAAAGGTGAGTCAGTACAAAGAAGATGTAAGTAGCAAATGATTTTTAAAAATCCAAGGAATTCCAGAGACCAGAGAGTATATGTATAATCTGAATACACTGGTGGCCATAGCCCCAGGTTGAAGGGATTGAGGGGTGTGCTATGAACTTTCAACTGTGTGACCTCAGGCAAGTTATTTGAGGAAAACAAGTGCTGAGAGATTAAGAGGTCTGTTTTACACACCTGGAAGCTTGCAGTACACTTAATGTACATTTAGATGTTGAAACTGAAGTCAGGGTTCAAGCCCAGACTTCCTAATTCAAAGATGAGTGTTCTTTCACCCCCTCATGCATCATGCTTGTAGAGTTACTGGCATTCCCTAGAGGTTGTCAGTCTTCCAATTGTTTCCAAGTGCTTCCTGTGTGCTGAGGGTAATTAATGAATGAGGGACTCTAAAGCAACTGGAAAAAAATATCTTATAGCTGTAAAAGTTTCCTGGGTATGGTATGAAATGCAGATCATTTTAATATGGAATGGTGTCTAGTTTTTGAATAATTCTGTGGTTTATGGGGTCAGTAACCTTCAGATGGAACAAAAGTAGTGTTTTCAAGTTATAAAGATTCCAGTATTTTCTCCTGCTTTTGTTCTAATGGCAGAAATCATGGTGAGGTAGGGGGGAAGTAAGCAAAGGCTGTGTCTCCACTAGACCTTGGTTTAAATCTCAATTCCTGTATTTACCAGTCATGGGAACTTAGGGTAAGTTACCAAACTGCTTTGTGTGAGGTGGGACTAATTCCGTCTCAGAGTTACTATGAAGATTAAACGAGATAATTTTAAGACGCATACCAAAGCTATCATAGGAGCTCGACAAATATTCTTATTGCCATCATCTCCTCCTTTCTCCTGCCTCTCATGTAATGAGTATTTTAGTTCTAGGCCAGTGGTCCTCAAACCAGCAGCATCAGGAGCAGCTGTGAACCTGTTAGAAGTATACATTCTTGAGCCCCACCCTAGACTTACTGAATTAGAAACTCTGGGGATGGGGTCCTGTGATCTGTGTTTCAGTTCCTCCTCCAGGGGTTTCCGATGCACTGGTCCAAAGTATTTGCAGAGCGCACTCTACGAGTGAGGTACATACGAGTTGCTCACTATCATGTGTTCTGAAGCACCCCGGGGCAGGACAGGGATAAAGGCGCAGATGTCGAGAACGGACTTGAGGACACGGGGAGGGGGAAGGGGAAGCTGGGACGAAGTGAGAGAGTGGCATGGACATATATACGCTACCAAACGTAAAACAGATAGCCAGTGGGAAGCAGCCGCATAGCACAGGGAGATCAGCTCGGTGCTTTGTGTCCACCTAGAGGGGTGGGATAGGGAGTGTGGGAGGGAGATGCAAGAGGGAGGAGATATGGGGATATATGTATACGTATAGCTGATTCACTTTGTTATAAAGCTGAAACGAACACACCATTGTAAAGCAATTATACTCCAGTAAAGATGTTAAAAAAAATCCTTTAAAAAAAAAACAAAAAGGGCTTCCCTGGTGGCGCAGTGGTTGAGAATCTGTCTGCTAATGCAGGGGACACGGGTTCGAGCCCTGGTCTGGGAAGATCCCACATGCCGTGGAGCAACTAGGCCCGTGAGCCACAGCTACTGAGCCTGCGCATCTGGAGCCTGTGCTCCGCAACAAGAGAGGCCACCACGGTGAGAGGCCCACGCACCGCGGTGAAGAGTGGCCCCCGCTTGCCACAACTAGAGAAAGCCGTTGCCCAGAAACGAAGACCCAACACAGCCAAAAATAAATAAATTAATTAAAGTACCCTTAATTTAGAAAACAAAACAAAACAAAAAATTTTTTTTTAAACAAATTTATTTATTTATTTATTTATGGCTGCATTGTGTCTTTAGTTGTGGCACACAGGCTTAGTTGCTCTGTGGCATGTGGGATCTTCCTGGCCCAGGGCTTGGACTCTTGTCCCCTGCTTTGGCAGGTGGATTCTTAAACACTGCACCACCACGGAAGCCCAAGACAAAAGAATTTTAACAATGAATATCTATATTCCTACCACCTCATAGATTCTAACATTAACTTTTTACTGTTCTTGCTTCGTCACACATCTGTTGTCCATCCCCTTTAATTTATCCTTCTGTCTTTTGTATTGTGTAGTTTTGTTTTGTTTTTTGGCCACACTGTGCAGTATGAGGGATCTTAGTTCCCTGACCAGGGATCGAACCTGTGCCCCGCGCAGTGGAGGCGCAGAGTCCTAACCACTGGGCCACCAGGGAATTTCCTGTATGATATAGTTTTAATACTCACTGTGAATTCTCTTGTAGAATGTAAGTACTGCATTCTCCAGTTGTTTGCTTAGATTGGTTGAATGATTGTATTTTACACAGATAACTTGCTTAGTCTTACGTCATGGCTAAAGGAGTTTCTTGACCCTTTATTATTTTGGGATTTGTTCCTTTCTGTGTTGCTGAGACCTTGTGTGCATTCCGAGGGAGTCAGAAGGGCTGCTTGAGAGTTCAAATAGGGACTCTTTAGGGACACAGGAGGAGGAGGGAGAAAGTGATAAATGAGTTCAGTGGAATCTACCGATGTTTAACCTGGGATGTCCTTATTCTCACTGCCTGTCCTGGGCCTGTTGGCTGGGGCGCTGGGGCCAGCTGAGGGCTGGCAGTTCTGAGGTGTAATGTTTCTTTGGAGGAAATGGATGGATGTAAACTTGGCAGGCAAGCCTTCTTGTTGTTGTTGTTTTTTTCTCTTGGAACCATTGGTTGCTTTTCTGGGTGTACTGTGTCATAAGATAGCATCTGGCACAGAGGGATCCCTTTGGAACTAGTATTAGAATTGGGGCCTGCCTCTGTTAAGAAGGGCAGCACAGGTGAGACAAAAGGGAAAACCTCAGAATGGTCAACTGAAGAGTTATTGAATTACTCATGTTGGAAGCAGGTCTTAGCGCTCCCAGTGCCCGCTCCCTGCTCTGATTGAAATGTTCTTCCAGGTTAGCAGATTTAATTGGCTTCGTTGTGAGGATTGACGGGACTGCAGCATTTCCAGTGGATTTATCTTCAGAGCTATTACTTTCCCCAAGTTTCTTAATTTAAATGTTTCATGATCACTTGAGATCAAGATAGAAGCTTTTGATCATTCTTGCTTGGTGGGAACTGGAGGTACTTTTAACTGGGGCCTAGATTTAATCTACCATATTGAATGACTGTTCTCAAACTTACGGGGTGGATCTGAGTACCCTTTTCCAGAAAAAGTAACAGCACTATTTTAAGGTAAAGTGTTTCAAGATACTTTAAATTTTTATATATATTTAAAATTTACATATATAATTTCCCCTTTAGACTTCCTTTACTATTTCTTCTGGAACTAGTTGATGCATGTATTCTCTATGAAGATGAATTTTCTAAAATGATATAAAGGCAGTGATGATGGACATATTTTCCTTCATTAGACCTGAGGGCATGGATGGTATTGAACCTAGTGGTTCTGACTTGGTTGCACATTGGAATCACTTTGAGAGCTTAAAAATACTGATGCCAGTTCAGCAAGGTTTCAGAGTACAAAAACCAATTGTATTTCTGTGCACTAGCAAAGTAATATGATAATGGCATTAAGACAACAATTCTATTTACAATAATATCAAAAGGAATAAAATACTTGGGAATAAAATTTAAAAAAGAAGTACAAAGCTTATACTCTGAAAACTACAAAACATTGTTGAAAGAAATTCAAGAAGACTAAATACCCCATTTCATGGATTAGAAGACTTAATATTATTAAAAATGACAGTATTCCCCAAAACGGATCTACAGATTCAACACAATTCCTATCAAAATCCCAACCATCTTCTTTGCAGACATTGACGAGCTGATCTTAAATTCATATGGAAATTTGATGGACCTAGAATAGCCAAAACAATTTTGAAAAAGAAGCACAAAGTTGGAGAACTCACTTCCTACTTTCAAACTTACTACAGTGCTATAGTAATCAAAACTGTGTGATACCATCAAAAGGACAGACAGACGAATAGAATAGAATTGAGAGTTCAGAAGTAAATTCTCATGTTGTCAATTGATTTTCATCAAGGGTGCCAGGGCAATTCAAAGGGGACAGAATAGTTTTTCAACAAATGGTGCTTAGACAACTGGATATCCATTTGCAAAAGAATGAATTTGGACTGCTTCCTCACACCATTGACAAACGTTAACTCAAAAATGGATTATAGACCTAACTATAAGAGCTAAAGCCAAAAAAATCTTAGAAGAAAATATAGGAAATAGAAAAAATTTAATGACCTTGGGTTAGGCAAAGCATGAACAAAAGGAAAAAAATTATACTCTATCAAAACTAAATACCTTTATACTTCAGTGGATGCCATCAAGAAAGTAAAAAGATAACCTACAGAATGGGAGAAAGTATTTGCAAATCATTTCTGATAAGGGGCATATGTAGAATAAATAAAGAATTCTTAAAACTCAATAGTAAAAACACAATTAAAAATGGGCAAAGGATCTGAGTAGACATTTCGCCAAAGAAGGTGTACAGATTATCAATAAGCACATGAAAAAGTGCTCAAAATCATTAGCCATCAGAGAAATGCAAATCAAAACCACAGTGAGATATCACTTTACACACGTTAGGATAGCTAGAATAAAAAAGACAGTAACAAGTTCTGGTGAGGATCTGAAGAAGATTGGAACCCGCATTCTGCTGGTGGGAATGTAAAATCACGCAGTTGGAAGATAGCCTAGCAGTTCTTCAAAAGACAAACATAGAGTTATCGTATACCACATCCACTCCTAAGTATAGACCTAAAAGAAATGAAAACATGTATATACTATTGAAAGAAGCCAGTCACAAAGGACCACATCTTGTATGATTCAGTTTATGTGAAATATCCAGACTAGGCAAATCCATAGGGACAGAAAGTAGACTGGTCGTTGCCTAAACCTGGGGTGGGAGGATTTGGGGGGAAATGGGGAGTGACTACTAGTTGGCATGGGGTTTCTTTTGGGATTATGAAATGTTCTAAAGTCGATGTGTGATAGTTGTACAACTCTGCGATTATGTTAAAAGCCATTGAATAAAAGCAATAAAACATATATACATATATAAAATACACATATGTATATATATGTATAATATACACATGTACATATATCAGTACATATACATGCATGGATAACATACTGATGCCTGGTCCTTCCCTCTGAAATTTCTGAGTTGATCGGTCTGTGGTGTGGCCTGGGCATTGGACTTTTGGAAAGCTCCTCAGGTGATTCTATAAAGCACCCAATGTAGAGAGTCTTTGTTACTAGACCTTGTTCCTCAAGAGTGTATTCTGTGTGCCAGCAGCATCAGTAAGACCTGGGAGCTTATGAGGAGGGCAGAATCTCAGACCCCACCCCAGATCTACTGAATCAGAATCTGCATTTTTAATAAGATCCTTGAGTGATTCAAATGGACATTAACGTTTAAGAAGCATTTTCAGTAACGTATTTGAATAGTAAGGCTGGTGAGTGTTATCTTTGAAATTCACTACCTTCCTGTTGAAACACCCTTCTTCCTTTTACCCAGGGCTTCTCCTTAAGGCTACTCTTCGGGGTTAATGTACCCTGTTCCAGTGTGTGTGTATGTGGGGGCCTTCCCCACGTACTACCAACCAATTTTCGGATACCAGCAGAGTCTGGAGATGGTGTTACATTCCAAAGGTTAAGGGTTCAGTTGTGCAAGACTCCCCCCCACCCCACCCCCCCAACAACACACACACCTGCCCAATTCAGACACCAGTCATAAGCCCAGGTTGTTACTTGGGCTTCTGACCACTGGCTCAGATGTAGATTCCTACGACTCCCTCCACAGACTTCGGACGCCGTCTCAAGCCCAGGTTGTTAACTCTTCTGCTGACTGATTGGCTGTAAAGCAGAGGTTCCCACGATCTCCTCCTTGGATTTGATTAATTTGCTAGAGAAGCTCATAGAACTCAGAGAAACATTTTACTTCCTAGATTACTGGCTTATTATAAAAGAATATAACTCAGGAACAGCCAGATGGAAGAGATACATAGGGCAAAGTATGGGAAAGGGCACGGAGCTTCCAAGCCCTACCCAGCTCACCACTCTCCCCAAATCTCCATGTATTTACCAACCAGGAAGCTTTCTGAACCCCATTATTTTGGGTTTTTATGGAGGCTTCATTACATAGGCACAACTGATTAAATCATTGACCATTGGTGATCAATTAAACTTCCAGCCCTTTTTCCCTTCCTGGAAGTTGAGGGTTGAGACTTGAAAGTTCTAATCCTTTAATCATAGCATTGGTTCCCCTGGCAACCAGCCCCCCATCCTTAGGTGACCTGGGGGCATTCCAAAAGTCATTTCATTAATCTCCAAAATATACAAACAGCTCATGAAGCTCAATATCAAACAAACAAACAACCCAATCAAAAAATGGGCGGAAGACCTAAATAGACATTTCTCCCAAGAAGACATACAGATGGCCAAGAAACACATGAAAAGATGCTCAGCATCACTAATTATTAGAGAAATACAAATGAAAACTACAATGAGATATCATCTCACGCTGGTCAGAATGGCCATCATCAAAAAAATCTACAAACGGGCTTCCCTGGTGGCACAGTGGTTGAGAGTCTGCCTGCCGATGCAGAGGACGCGGGTTCGTGCCCCGGTCCGGGAAGATCCCACATGCCGTGGAGTGGCTGGGCCCGTGAGCCATGGCCACTGAGCCTGTGCGTCCGGAGCCTGTGCTCCGCAACGGGAGAGGCCACAACAGTGAGAGCCCCGCGTACCACAAAAAAAAAAATAAATAAATAACAATAATAATAATTAAAAAATCTACAAACAATAAATGCTGGAGAGGGTGTGGAGAAAAGGGAAACTTCATGCATTATTGGTGGGGATGTGAATGGATACAGCCACTATGGAGAACAGTATGGAGGTTCCTTAAAAAACTAAAAATAGGGCTTCCCTGTTGGCGCAGTGGTTGGGAGTCTGCCTGCCGATGCAGGGGACGCGGGTTCGTGCCCCGGTCCAGGAAGATCCCACGTGCCGCGAAGCGGCTAGGCCCATGAGCCATGGCCACTGAGCCTGCGCGTCTGTAGCCTGTGCTTGCGGGAGAGGCCACAGCAGTGAGAGGCCCGCGTACCGCAAAAAACCCCCCTAAAAACAAAAAAAAACACTAAAAATAGAACTACCATATGACCCAGCAATCCCACTACTGGGCATATATCCAGAGAAAACCATAATTCAAGAAGACATATATACCCCAATGTTCATTGTAGCACTATTTACAATAGCCAGGACATGGAAGTGAGCTAAATGTCCATCAACAGAGGAGTGGATAAAGAAGATGTGGTACATATATACAATGGACTGTTACTCGTCCATAAAAGGGAATGAAATTGGGTCGTTTGTAGAGACCTACAAATGGATGGACCTAGAGACTGTCATACAGAGTGAAGTAAGTCAGAAAGAGAAAAATATCATATATTAATGCATATCAGTTAATATCTGAAAGAATTTGTATAGTTGATCTTATTTACAAAGGAGAAAAAGAGAGACAGACTTAGAGAACAAACCTATGGATACCGGACTTCCCTGGTGGCGCAGTGGTTAAGAATCCGCCTGCCAATGGAGGGGACACGGGTTTGAGCCCTGGTCCGGGAAGATCCCACATGCCACGGAGCAACTAAGCCCTTGTGCCATAACTACTGAGCTTGTGCTCTAGAGCCTGTGTGCCGCAACTACTGAAGCCCGTGCGCCTAGAGCCCGTGCTCCACAACAAGAGAAGCCACCGCAATGAGAAGCCTGTGCACCACAACAAAGAGTAGCCCCTGCTCGCCCCAACTAGAGAAAGCCCGCACGCAGCAACAAAGACCCAACACAGCCAAAAATAAATGAATAAAATAAATAAATAATAAAATAAATTTCTATTAAAACAAACAAACAAACAAAAACGTATGGATACCAAGGGGGAAGGTGGGAGGAATGAATTGAGAGATTGGGATTGACATACATACACTGTTGATACTATGTATAAAATAGGTAACTAACAACCTACAGTATAGCACAGGGAACTCTACTCAGTGCTCTGTGGTGACCTAAATGAGAAGGAAATCCAAAAAAGAGGGGATGTATGTATACGTATAGCTGATTCACTTTGCTCTACAATATAAACTAACACAAGATTGTAAAGCAACTATACTCCAATTTAAAAAAATGTAAAAAAAGTCATTTCATTAACATAACAAAAGACACAATTTTCTCTCTTACCACTTAGGAAATTCCAAGGGTTTTAGAAGCTCTGTGCTAGAAAAAGGATGAAGACCAAGTATGTTTTTCTTAATATAAATCACAATATCACAGCTGCCCTTCCCAATGGGGATCTTGTAGTTTCTAGTGTTTCTTGTCTATAGAAACGTATTTGTCTTATATCCTTTTCCTCGGGCCTCTGTGCTCTGCAGAGCCCAGAATGAAGTGAGAGTGAGCCATCTGGGGGAAGAGCATCCCCGGGAGAGGAAATGCAGATACCAAGAAAGGCCTTAGGACAGGAACAAGTTGGGCATGTTGGAGAAATAGAAGGCACGTGTTCCCAGAATAAGGGAGGAACGCTGTAGGAATGAGGTCGGGGCAGTAGCTTGGAATTGGAACGTGTAGGACCTTGTGAAGCATGGTAGAGAGTTTGAGAGGCAATCTAAGTGAGGTGCACATTCATTGGAGGGTTTGGGGCAGGAAAATAATATATGATTTTTATTTTAAAAATGTATAAAGAGCACTCTGGCTGCCCTATAGAGTAGAAGCCAAGAGACCCCTGAGAAAGCTCTTGCAGGGGTCTTTGAAAGAGTGATGGTGACTTGAATTGCAGTGGGTGTGGTAGGAAGTGGTTAGATTTGGGGCCTGTTTTGGTTGTGGAGTTTGAGGAAGAGAGGAATCAGGGATGGATGGTTTTTGCTTTGGCTCCGCAAGTAGGTAATTGGTTCCAGTCACTGAGATGGGAAGCCTGGGGATGTGGGGAAGCATGTGTGTTGATATGATGGGGCAAGCGGATTCCAAAGCTCTGCTAAATCAAGTCTGAGGCTGTGATTAGACAACCAGGTGAAGATGTGTAGTAGGCATTTATTGGATATAGGGGTAAGAGAGAAAGAGGTGTCAACCCAGAAACTCCTAGGTTTCTGGGTTGTACAACAGCGTGCATGGAAATGCCATTCCTAGAGATAGAAGACACAGGACAAGGATGGGATTTGGGGGAGGGGATCATGAATTCAGCTTTGCATTTGAGTGTGAGGTCCCTATGAGCCATTCAGGGCCCAGTATGCTAAGTACCCAGTTTGATGAGCAGCTTTGGAGCACATGTGGAGAGACCTGGCCTGGAAGGGTAAATTTGGGACTCATTGATTTATTGGTTGAGATTTGGCCAGGAGAATGGAAATCACTCCTGGACTTTCAGAACAGGAAGTTTCATTCAGGTGATTGGTTATAAAGGTGATGGAGGACCGAGAAGCCAAATAGGGCAGTGAAGCACCTAGATATTAGCAACAACAGGAAGCATCACTCCCCTGGAAGCTAGGGGACAAGAGGAAGAAAAGGTATTGCTAGAATAGGAGTTAGGGTATCTGGTGAGAGCTAGAACCATTGTGGGAGCTAGAGCCATGGGGAAGGGTCCTGCCCAGGAGGAGCAGGAGATGCAGCCACTGTCGGAGGTCAGTACAGAAAGCAAAGGGGTGGAGGTGGAAATGCCCAGGCTTCTTCCCTCCTCCCACCCTCTAGTTTTTCTAGTAATGCCTCCCATTGGCCAAGTCTCCCTGGAACCCGGGAAGTACATTCTCTGCGTTACGGAGCAGAGCAGGACGTGGGGAATGGACCTGAGAACAAATAGGCAGTGGACCAAATAACTAGTTATATCTAGTTCGTGAGGTGACCAAAAAGAAAGCGTGGAAAGAAAAGAGTTTTGATCCCATCCTGAAATTCCAGCATTTAAAAATTGAATAGAGGAAGTAAAAGAGATTGAGGAGGAATGGCCGGAGAGGAAGAATGAAACTCAGGGAAGTGTGGAATTCTGAAGGCAAGGGAGGAGAAAGTTCCAAGAAAGTAGGGGTGGGTTCATTGGGTCTTAGACCACCGAGAGGTCAGGAAGAAAGAACATGTGTATGGATGTAGTGACATGGAGGTGGCTGCTGACTTTAGCACCCACTTCAGTGAAACTGTAGGGGAGGAATGGGGATGGGGCTGGTGAAGGAGGTGAGGGCAGACAGCTCTTTCACACACTTGACTGAAGAGAGGAATGAAGAAGACAGTGTACAGCCAGCAATAGGAGTAAGGGACGGCTATTTTTCTTTGCTGCTTTATTACTGTTTTTCTTTAAGTAGGATATTTTTAGGCATGTTTAACTGCTGGGGAAGAACCCAATACATGGGGAAATATTCAAGACATAGGAAAGAAACTAGATGATCAATAGGGTAAATTTCCTTAAAATCAGCAGGGAATGGGAACTAGAAAACAGTGGAGTTGGCCCTGGAAGGTGGTATCGGCTCATATGTGTCCAAGGAGAAGAGAAGAGAGGAATGCCGCAGGTGGGGTGGGTTTCTGTTTCAGTGATTGGAACAGAAGGAGTTTTTGCCACAAAGCTGGTAGGTGGTAGATTCATGCTTCCAGCTCCCACAGATGTCTGAGTGTCTACCATTTACCAGCTCCTGTGATGGGTGGTTCCAGAGGATATGAAGAGGAGTAAGACAGGATCCAGACCTTGAAGGTGTCTGGGCTACTGGAGAGATATGCAAGTTCACAGTCTCCTGCCATGTAGGATGATAATCGCTGCATGATTTCCATGTACAACATGCTTCAATTGTTAACATCTAGTGTTACCTAAGGTGTTGATGGGAATGTTGGCAAGTAGGGAGGAAAATCCGAGTCTTCTGGAGAATTGGAGGAGAGGAGGCGGTTGTATAGTTTACAAAATTCTCTTTGGAGGGCTTGATATTCTAATACATCCTCAAGGGAAAATGCCAAACTACCAGCCCCACTGCCGTTGAGAATGACACTGTTCTCCTCCTTTTGATGGATTCGTAGGGATTCCTTCTGAAGGGGAAAATAACTTGAACCCCAATATTGAGATAGGCTAAAATAAAAATAATTTTAAACTCACTTAAACTGATAAAACATAATACAAGGGATAAGCACCTTAAACTTCTATCTCAAACAACAAGAACATCAGAATAAATGCATAAGCTAAATATTAACTAAAATTATAGACCAATAAAATTTAAGTTAACAGTAATGTGATGGGCGATGTTTAGTTTCCACTAAACGACTTTTAACAGTTAGGCTCTGAGTTTGGTGTGTTCCAGCGAACAAATGGTAATTCAGTGATCTTGCCACTTTTCTGTGTTGGAATCACTAAAAATCTTGATTTGTACAGCTTTCACTTGGCCCAGATACTTCCATTGTTTTCTCATCAGCCTGTGACAATGAAAGCATTCCTGCTTGGCAAAACAGGACTGCCCCACCAGCACAAGTGTGAGCGTTGACATTGAGTGGAAATGGGTCTTCTCTGCTTTTATTAATACCATTAAATAAACATAAAATGGGGGAAAAAAACCTAGCCATGGAGAACTTGGGAGCTCCCAAGAATGCACCTTTGCACCCAGTTTGAAAAGTACTGTGCTAGCTGGTCATCAAGGTGCTGTGAGAGCAGTCTGGGCGTTGCATCAGACTGGGGTCCAAGGCAAGGAAGGCTTTCTCGAATAAGAGAAGCTTAAGGATGAGAAATGTAAAACTAAGGTCTCTTTTTAATATTAGTTACGGTTTGTTGCTTGATTTGGGGCTTCTTTGTAGTCATCTGGTACCAGGTTTTCCTATCAGTCCTCTGATGTCCTGTGTAGTTGACAAAGGGGTATGAAGGTGATCCCCGTCACTAGGAATATCATATTTGTGAAAAGTCAAGGTTTCTGAAAGGGGTTTTGTAAGAAAAAAGTTTTAGGATCATGCTGTACCAGGAAACAACTTACTGCTTAGCTATGGGTTGTTGATTTATTTGAATTTTTTTGAACCCATTATATGTTTCCAAGCCAGGATACTTTGGGTGTGTTAAAAGGCTTTTTGAATTGGAAGAGATACCATCTTGAGTTGTACTAATAATTTAGCTCAACGGCATCCAACAAAGAAGGCATTATTCTTGGATCATGTACACACATCATAGTCTGAACTGGAGTAAACAGAATATTGGCTTCAATAAGAGATGTTATTTAGAGCACACTTGAGACATTGTGATGTAATTGTGTACCGAGGCCGAGAAGTGTTAGTCTGCATTTTATTAAATATCCATTTTAGTGTACAGCATTGTACTAGGAATGATAAAAAGCAAAACAGACACTTACTCAAGGCCTGTCTAGATTTTGACCTCAAGTACTTCCCCCTCATCACCTTCTTTCCCGCCCACGGCTGAGCTAGGGATGAGAAACCCTAAGTCAATAGGTCACCAACTCAGCTTCAAGCCATGTGGGCTGCCAGTTTTTATTTGACCTCAGAACCCCAGTACTGGCACCTAGAAGTGTCCACGATCCTGGGGCTCAATTTAAACTTTCAGTTAATGGCACTCATTACCTCTCTTCTCCCAACAATGCCTGTTGTCCTCTTACCTCCCCTCCCCACCCTCTTGGGGTCACATCTCTTTTGGGGCTTTCATATCTGTGTGACTGCCTGAAGTTCAGAGACTTCTATTCCATCGTCTTCTTCTGTACATTTGCATTCCTCTTTCACTATTCAGAGTATTTTCATGTATTTATCCTCATGGAGGACTCTCCATTTCCCTGAGAGTAGGCTAGGCAGGTGGTATTGTCCCATCTTATAACTGTGAGTGCTGCAGCGAGAGAGGTTAATGACTTGCCCAAGATGCAGAGGAGACTTTGAGAGCTTGTACTTCAATCTTGATCATTAGAATCCAGTTCCATCAACTATTCAATTGTAATGCTTTTTCTTAAGGAAAAAGGAAAAAACCTTTAAGAAAGCTATAATGTAGTAACAGAATGAGCAGTTGTATAGTAAATATATTGATGTGTGTGTGTGTGTGTGTGTGTGTGTGTGTGTATAATTCTTGTGGTGGATACATAGGAGCTTTGTCTGAATGTTGTAGCCCTTTTTGCCTTGCCCACCTAATAGATGAGAATATCTAATGAAGAATGCCCTTTGGTCAACTGGAAAATAACATCCCTGAAAAGGGCCTAGAAGAAACCCCTTTCTGGGAATACTCCACTGTACATAATTCATAGGCTCTCAGGGTTGGAAGAGACACGTCATCTGGTTCACCAGGTGTTTGATGGTTAAATCCTTGGTTAGATCCCATCTGAATTCTTGAGGGCTGTGGAATGATTTTGAGGAACAATCATTATTATACGTGACCCTTAATGACCTAAAGATGTTTCTATGTTCTATCAAACTAAATGGAATATTGGCGATTTAAAAGAAAAAATTGTTGCATTATTTTTTGGGTCATCGGAGCAGGAATAAAGACGCAGAAAGGGGAAGCTGGGATGAAGTGAGAGACTAGCATTGACATATGTACACTACCAAATGGATGGCTAGTGGGAAGCAGCTGCATAGCACAGGGAGATCAGCTCGCTGCTTTGTGATGACCTAAAGGGATGGGATAAGGAGGTTGGGAGGGAGGGGTTATGGGGATATATGTAGACATATAGCTGATTCCCTTTGTTGTACAGCAGAAATTAACACAACATTGTAAAGCATTTATACTCCAATAAAGATGTGAAAAAAAAAGATTTTTTAAAAGTTCAATTTTTGAAACATTTCCCTTAGAATTTGTTAGCTGTTATGAAAATTGCATAGTTAGACATTTGTTTAATCCTGTTGTTTAATGGAATGTGATTTTTTTTTTTAATGTGACTAAATGACGGTAGTTTTCTTTTTTCTCTTTCTGTGTTTCTCTGTATTTACAAGCTAGGTGCCATTTCTCCCAGAATTGTTAACCATTGTACGTAGGTTTAATTTGTGTAACGTGCACAGGGGTTCATGTGAATGCTTATGGTTCTTTTGTGCTTTAGCCAGAGGTACTAAAGAAGAGAGGGAGGGTTTGAGATTAAATTTTTGTGAAAGCTAATAGAAGACATATAATGAACCTAAGTTACTTGAAAATTCAGTAAGAGGCAGTAACTTGGGCTGGTTGTTTTCCCTCTTTGCCTTTGAATAGAAATGCATGCCCGTAGTGAGGGAGTGTCAAGTGCCTGTGCTGTAGCATCACTTAGCAACATACACTTACGAATCTCTATTTTGAAGCAGTGTTTCTCAGAATTAAAAAAAAAAAAAAAAGTTATATACTTAGACACTGTAGTCAGTGTATACACCTCTAACTTCTGTCCTAAAAGCACAGGTCAGATAATATTGCGGTCAGGAGAGTCTTTGTGGGAAGCTTCAAAATTTACTGGGTTTATGTATCCTGGTTGCAGTGTATCTAAGAGCATTACATTAGCAAATAGAACGTACATTATAAACTCTTGGGAAAACTTAGATTTCAGCTTTACAAGTTTGCAGTATAAGTTGAGATGATTTTTTTTGCCTATAAAGACTCACATAGCCTCTTTAGTTCCTATTTAACTCTAAGCCTTTTCTATAGATGCAGATAAATAGTTCTACAGAGAGGATTGAGTAGAGGTGTGTGTGATGTTCTCTTATGAATATCTGCTCTGTTTATGGAGCTTCTCTACCACAAGTGGTTTAACGGGTTTCCTGAAGGGAGTGGAGAAAGAATAATCTTAGAAGGCTAAAGGATTAACATTTCTCTGCAAAGTTTTTAGAAGTCTGAGACCAGGTGAAATGCAGTAGAAATATGACTAAATATTCTGCATTTTGCACACTTCCGAAGGGCTTCCATGTACAAAATTTTAGCTTTGTGTTTGTGCGTATGAGTGTTTTAAACCCTGTGAAGTAGCCGTAACAGGTATTATTGTCCCCATTTTAAAAATTAAGGGAGGCAAGTCGGGGTCATGGTTTAGGTAATGTTCCCATTGTCACCTGATAGAGTGGCACTGAGGCTAGAGCCCAGATATTGGGATTTGACGCTCATTATACTGTTCACTTTGTTTTTCTCAGATATCTTCCCTTTGAGCCTAGAGACCATACATTTTCACTCTTTCTACATCAGTTTCAAGTGGCAGCGGGAGAGATCAAGGCAGGAACGCTGGAATCTGTGTGGCAGTTGGAAGGCCGAGAGGTCCTCAGGAGCAGAGCTGGGTGGGCAGGGCTTCACATCATTTACTCATTTATTTGTCCCTTAGTGTGACACTATTTTTCTTAGCCACTTTTGCAGTTCCTCTCGAGTTTTGCCTGTACGTTGAAGTTCTTCCCCACATTTCCTTGCTACTGCTTTCTTATCATTCTTCCTCGTACTGGAGACCTTGTCTGGCGTAGTAACTCCTAGAGCAAGTGATTGTTCACTCTTCTCTTGAGCAAAAAAGTGAAAGTTAAAATATATCTATACGTGGTCAATTGTAGGGGAAGAGTGACTTAAGAGGACTCTGTTCTCAGATATTGGTTATTCTCCAATTCATACTAAATCATCTTTTATTCCCCAATTCATACTAAATCTTAAGCATTTTCCCATGTCTTTAAACATCATTTGAAAATACTTTTCTCGATTCTTCAGCGTTCTGTTGCATGACTTTAGTATAATCTATTGATGCCTTTTTCTTTTTTGGATATTTAGGTTATTTTCTAGTTTTTTCTGTGATAAAAAACTGACTCCTTGGAAAAGGGAATTTTTAAGTATTTACCGAGTTAAAAATATGGTTTAAATGGTTTGCCTTAGTCATTAATTCATTACTACACTGTAACAGTAACTTCAATCAGATAAATGCATGATTGTTTTTCTGAAATAATACAATTGTGATAGTTTTATTTTCAGACAGGGAAAATGCATAAAGATGGTCAATGGAAGGAAAAGATTTCACAATTATGTCATTAGGATTTATTTACTAGTTAAGCTTTTATAAAAGGTGCGACAGCAGTATTTTTAATGTAGCAGGTTGATACATAAATGTATAGTGTTGTAAAAATCAGAACCAAATTATGACTAATCATTACTTTGTAAGAGTCATTAATTTATTGACGCTTATGTATTTTGGGGGGTGTCTTCCTCAAACATTTGAGCTTGATTGTTTTTCATCATGCATATAGAAAAGAGCTCACCAATTATAAGCAAATTAGTAGAAATTGAGGAGCCAGCTTTTGAATTTCTTAAGAGTTTGATCTCCCGGAACTATGCCTTTTAATTCCCTGTGGGCCTGTGGGGATGGGTTGGAAGGGAGAAGGGAGGGGTCAGAGGTCTTCATAATGCTCTCAGTTCCTTTTCAGTCTGACTCACTTCTCCACCCAGTGCCCAAGATCCACATGCAACAGGCAATGAGTAGACCAAGTTTGTCTACGGTGTTCTACTTCTTCTCTCTGGATTTCTTATTTCCTATCCAATATTTTCTCTCCCCGGGTTCTCCTCAAACTTCCTCATCATAGCATCTACCAAGGCCTATAGTTCGGGAAAGGTCTCATTCTCCCAAATTGTCTTTGACACTTCTTCTTCCAGGTGTATTTGCTATTGAGAGTATTCATAGGGGAGCCAGTGCCTTAATCTTATTTTGATTCTGTTTGGCAAGCTCAGCACGAGGGTCACAGAGTTCTACTCCCCGGGAAATTTTGAGGGAGAGGACCACTGCGTAAAAATGGAACCGGGAAGTCATGTAAGTTAAAAAAAAAAAAAAAGTACAAAGAAGGCTTTTGCCATTAGTGCAAAAGAACATTTCTCCTTTTCCCAATCTATGGTGGGTAAAATGTGTGAGCATACAGGCATTGACTTGTTGCCTTGGATAAACTCAGTATTCTTAAGACGAAGTCATACATAATTAATTACCTGTCTGCATTCTTTCCAGAGTGATGGCTCTTAGTATTATTCACACTCATGATAACTTATGTTTCCTGAGTACAAGAGCCCTAGGTCTGCCAATTAAGGAAGAAGAGGCAGTGGCGGTTATATAACCTTGGTGCTTCTGTAATGTGGTGGGTAATTATCTGTCTTTTTTTCTTCTTAACTCCTAGTGTCTGAAACAGTACATGCAGCTGGCAATCCGAGAAGGATGTGGGTCTCCCATCACTTGCCCTGACATGGTGTGCCTAAACCACGGGACCCTACAGGAAGCTGAGGTATGGATGACTGCACTGATTTTTCCCTCTTTCCTGTTGACATGATTTCCTACGATCTTGACTCTTTATGTACTTCTCTGCCAGGGAGTCTAGAAACAAAATACAGAGGTTAACTTTTTTTTTTTTTTAAAGATCATGTTTTATTTACTTTTTTATTTTAATTAATTAATTTATTCATTTATTTTTGGCTGCATTGGGTCTTCATTGCTGGGCGCACACGGGCTTTCTCTAGTTGTGGAGAGCGGGGGCTACTCTTCGTTGGGGTGCGCGGGCTTCTCATTGCAGTGGCTTCTCGTGTTGCGGAGCATGGGCTCTAGGCACGCGGGCTTCAGTAGTTGTGGCTCGCGGGCTCTAGAGCGCAGGCTCAGTAGTTGTGGCGCACGGGCTCAGCTGCTCCACAGCATGTGGGAGCTTCCCGGACCAGGGCTCAAACCCGTGTCCCCTGCATTGGCAGGCGGATTCTTAATCACTGTGCTACCAGGGAAGTCCCCAGAGGTTAACTTTTTAAAAGAGTACTTTACTGCTACATACCTTGGATTCTTTATAGAAACTGTTAAAGCTGTTACTTACTTTGGTTCTATTTCTAAATGCCCTCTGATTGTTGAAGAAGCTCTAGAATAGGCTAAGGTGCTAGAAATTTACCAAATGGGAGGTTTGGAGGCTGAATAGTCAGGGGCCTTATCTGAATAGTCAGATAAGGTGACAGATTAGCCACGGTTATAGATAATATAAATTATTGTGATTCTGCAGAGGTAGCCTGAGTTGAACCATTTCCAAAGAGCAGAGAAAAGCCTTTCATTCAATATTTATCAGGCATGGAAATGTCTTTTTTGAGTGAGTTCTTCTCCCACTGTATTAAGACTGTGATGTATCTCTTTCCTTTGTTTTTTCAATCCCTGATTAGTAGCTTGCCCTTAAATCTGCTTTTAACCTTCTGGCCCTGCTCACTTTAAATCTTGTCTGTGTTCATGTAGTTGCTTTCTTAGCCAGTATACCATCTAATCCTTTCAACAGACTTATAAAACTGAAGCCCAGAGTGTCTAAGTAATTTGCCCAAGAGTGCATATCTAAAAAGCAGAAGAGCTAGAATTCCAATCCAATACTTTCTGACAAATTACATGGCTTTAAGAGTAGAACTAGGTAGATAAATAGAAATGCATGATAAAGGACTTGATAATTGAAAGCCCAACAGAGTGCATATATGTGTATAGAGATATAGGTGTGTGGATATGTATGTATGTGGATACGTAAACACGATACATACACACACATATGCTTTGTATACAAATATATATGCTTTACATACATATCCTTTGCTTTGTACGCAAAGCAGTCAGAAAGATGTTATAGACCATATTTAAACCAATCTGCATCTGAGCGCCCTGTGTTTAGCTTATGAAATATCGGGTAAGTGGTACAATTGAGCTTGAAGTGTTTTGGGGGGAAGAATAAAAGGAATACATAATGGTTTAGAAGTTGTTCATTTTAGGAAAATCATGAAATAAATTGAATTTTTAAAATAAAAAGGCAGTATTGAATATGTACATCCTGTGGTGAGAAATTTGTGTGAGTAATGGGTAGAGGAAATTAAAATGGGGAAAAATTAGGTTATCTACCAAGAATACTATTGATCTGTGCAGCTTGGAAGTGGTTTTTAAAATGAGACCCAGATCTGCAGGAGCATCTTTCTATACATAAGCCTTCCAGGGAGTATGCTTCCTTTTGTTTACTGAGTGTACAATGTGCCAGGCCCTGTTCTGGGCCAGGACAGAGAGGTGAATAAGACAGTCCCAGTGCTGTCCTCCTGGAGCTTCTGATCTAGCAGGGAGACATTATACTGATAAAGAGCCAGATAATTATAAGAGGAAAAAGTGTGAGACGGAACAGGCAGCAAGAGCCGTGTCTGCCATGGAATCTTATTTAATTCATGTATGCAAAATCTATTAAACATAAATGAAGTGACGTTTCTAAACAAGCCTTTGAAATTAATCCCAGTCTCTCTTCTAGATAAGCCTACAGGTGTCTATTTACATCTAACTAAAATTAAAGTTAGAGATTCATTCCTTTGTTTGCACTGATCACATTTTAAGTACTCAGTAGCTACATGTGGCTTGTGGCTACCAGGTTAGACAGCACAGAACAGAACATTTCCATCTTTGCAGAAAGCTCATTACATAGTGGCGTTCTAGACTTTGAATGAATGGTAACCATTCGCCATTGACACTTTGGATATCAAATGTTAGGGCTAATGTTGTACAGATGAATGAAGACAGGCCATGGTTTGTCTGAGAGATCTCTAGAACAGTCTAACTTTTCTGGTTTTCTTAGTATAGACATTCCCTGGTCATCTTCCCCTGTAGTTCTCTTCTCCTTAATCCTTACTTTTCCCTCTGTTCACGTGCTTATTCACACTTCCCTAGTGCTGATTCCTTTTACCCAGCTTTGCTCGAAAAACAATTTTACTTTTAGGCTGCATTAAAAGCAAATAAACCCATAATGGCTCTTAAAAATGACAAAAGGCTATTTGAAAAACAGAACGAAAACATACTCCAAACTAAACTATGGTACTTCTTACATTCTCCAAAGTCTGTTTCCCATTAGGTAAGTAAGAGACACTCCAGGACATTAAAGGACCGTTTCTGTACTCGTAGGTCTGGCTAAGAGCCTGACTGAAGATGGGCATGAATTATAGTAATCAAATGTTCTTAATTAACTTGCCACTATTTTTTTTTTTCAGAGTAAAAAAATGTGGTGGTGGTGGTGATTGTCTCTCATTTTTGAACTGAGAAATGAGTAGGTTATAATGGAGCTATTGGTGGCTTCGACAGTTTATATGGGACTATTCCTTTCAAAGCAAATACCTTACACACATGAGCTTGGGCTGTACCATCTCCCTTTCTGACTTGACCTCAAGCTTTTCTCATATACAGTTATTATTATTCTGTCACGTAGCTCTTAATCTAGATATTATTGAGTATATCACAATGGGGCTTATCGACATTGTGCTCGACTGGATTCTGTCTCTATGACTGCTTCTTCCGTCATTTAAAAAAGTATTTATTTGTATAGGTAACACATAAATATACTTTGCTTGTTAAAAAAGAATAATTCTGGTTAAGGCTGAGGTTCCCTTTGTGCTGTAGCTATTTATAGTACGATACATGGTTCTTCACCGTTCATTGTCTTACAACATGTATGTAAGTATAAAAATTTTCATCTTCAAAGGACACCTCTGAATGCTTTCCTATGTAGGTCTAGCTCACAAAGTTGACTGTGCTTCATATGTGTGTCTCCTGCAAGCTGTAATGCTCCCAAATTGGCTCAGTTGTGGCTCTGCCCCTTCACTTCTATTTATCAGGAGTAGCTTCATCAGCAAAGCATTCAATGCCCAACCCAAATACTATTTACGTAAGAAACAGCAGAAAGGGCAGCTTCCCTTCAATGTCATGGAAGCTGGCGGGAGTCAGTGACTGGAGGACTTGTGCCCTAGAGGCGCAATTACTGGGACCCCGGGGGAAAAGGAAAACCTTACTTGCGTCATCTGGTACTTTCAGCTGTTGCTCAGCGGCGTTTCGAATGCACTTGATCCAGGAATCTTGTCCAACATGGAATTATGAAAGGCAGGACACAGATGGTTGGTCCTGATAGCATTTCTTCAGGCAAGGCCTTTGCTTGAAGTTAGTAGCCCTGTTAAAAAGGTGATGACTCATTTAAGCAGTTTCCTTACTGTGTTAGGGAAGTAACATACCACCACAGGGAGAACCTGACCCATTTGTCTGGACCATGTCAAATTTGAGTGGCGAGGGACTTCCCTGGTGGTGCAGCGGTTAAGAATCCGCCTGCCAGGGCAGGCGACACAGGTTCAATCCCTGGTCCGGCAAGATCCCACATGCCGCAGAGCAACTAAGCCTGTGCGCCACAACTACTGAGCCTGCGCTCTAGAGCCCGAGAGCTACAACTACTGAGCCCACGCACCACAACTACTGAAGCCCGCGCACCCTAGAGCCCATGCGCTGCAACGAAGAGTAGCTCCCACTCGCTGCAACTAGAGAAAACCCGCATGCAGCAACAAAGACCCAACGCAGCCAAAAATAAATTTAAAAGAATACATATTAAAAAAAAAATTTTAAGTGGAGCACATACCTACCATTACACGGCCTGAGAAGTTGAACTTCTACCCCTTGCCAGCTGGCAGTGGATGGCAGGGAACAGCTTCTCACCCACCAATACTCCTACCAGGTCCTGGGGCACTGACATGACCTGCCTTTACTGCTGGCGCCACAGCACATACCCAGAGGATGAATGGGTGCAGCTGTTCTTGTCAAGAACGGGAGCTCCAGAATTGATATAGGAAGGGATTTAGGGTGGGGCACTGTGGAAGGACTGGGATGGGGGGATGGAGGAGTGGAGTGCCAAGAAATTTGAAGTTATATTTGCAAAATAAACACAGTTTTTACTCATATCACGTGTTTGTTTACGGTGGCTTATGTAAAGGCTGCTGGAATTATAAGAGATCCAGTTGTTCCCCCCAAATCACCCTTTAGCACTGTCTCCACTTGCCATCTTTTCATTTAACTCTTTTATCCCCCCATTATCTGAGTATGAAGCTGGGGCAGAGGAAAAATGAGGATGCCCAGGCAAGTGTCCATATCGATGTGTCTGTAGTTTAAGGACCTGAATGAGAAGGGACTGAGCATGTCTATAAACAACCTTTGACTGTGTTCCCTGTTGGCTGGAGAAGAATAAAACTTTGGGGTGGCACAGGATAAAGGAACCTGCCATGCTGGAGTTAATAGATGTTTTTGAGATTCCAAGCTGAATTTTGTCTTAGAACATATTTAAAACGTTGTTTGAGGGCCCGCATGCAGCAGCGAGGACCCAATGCAGCCAAAAATAAATAAATAAATGATTTTTTAAAAAAAAAAGTTACAGCTATATAATTTTTTTTAAAACTGCATATAAGTGGAGAGTAATGTTTCTAAGCTTCTCCTTTAAGTAAAGGCAAATATAAGAAGAGTCAGCAGCGGTGGGGTGAACGTGTCACGTGGATGTGCACGTGGGCATACCCCTTTTACTCATTGATGGGCTGAGGGAGAGAGGCGGGGGATGATGTGGGAAGATGTACTGAGGCCTCTGCAGAACAGGTGGAAAAAGAAGAGCGAAAGCAGCCCTTTCTGAAAGATTCCTGGCCCTGGAATTCCAGGTCTCCTCCATCTTTTGCTTCCCCCAATGGGCCATACCTTCCGGCTCTCAGACAATGATGCCCTCTTGTTTTTTCAGCTAGGATTTGATAGCTAGTGTGAGCTTGGTTTATTACAGTCATATGAATGGGTGGATGGGCCAGTTTTTATTTTCTGGGTTGTGATGGGAAACATTCTTATTTTCTGTGTTAATGTGATAGGGCACTTATCCATAAGGCCAGTACTATTTCTCTTACCAGTATTTTTGCAAGTCACAGCCCTTCAAAAATTGCCAAAACCTTGACATGCTGTAATGATCAATTTCTGTGGTCAATTTCATCTCCAGATGTACTGATCTTTTGTATTCTATGTTCAGCCTGTTCCTTTAATTTTTCAGAGCAACCATAGCAGAAGTATGACTTAAAGGGTCAAACCTAAGTAGAGTCCAGCCTATTTTTTCCCTCTTCTGTCCTGGCTTTCCAGACCTTGATGGGTAGTACATACATGAAAGCCAATCCCTAGCTTTTGTGTTTTAACCATTTTATTTTTCTAACTAAAAGACAGCATATATTGTATTTATCAATATAATGAGAACACACTGTGTAGCATTCATGCTTCTCTGGCAAGCAGGCTTCCCTGTCTGCTCTTTCTTTTCCTTTGGTTTTTGTAGGGTTTGTGTCAATGTAGGTGGTGATGCCTGCTCAAACATCATGGTCATAGTTAGTAATGGTCCACAAGGGTGTGCCTTTTTGTTTCTTCTCATTTGTGGATTTTAGCTATATCCAATTAACTGTTATATATAATAGTTCCAGCACCCCACATATACGTATATTCTGAATTCCCTGCCTATGCTCTGCTGTAGGTGGAGGGGGGTGAAAAAGTGAAGACTTTCATCAGAGTAGGAACTGGGTATTGAATAAATACCCCCAGGTTCATTTTTAACAACAGCAACAAAAAAGACAGTGATTGCAGGTAATTAGTAGCCTTTTGGTGTTATTATTCTGATATTATTGTTTTTATTCTATTAAAATGAAACTGAATTTGCCTTCTCTTTGAATGAAAATTTTTTTTCTTTTTGGAAAGTTTCAATAGTGATGAGAAGAAAACGTGGTCTTTGGATAGGAGGAGAGGAAAATTTTTGTTTAACAGGTAGGTTAGTACAAATTTCAAAGGACAAATAATGAAAAATCACTTTAAATCAAGTTCAGGATATTATAGTAGTTGATTTGAGGGGGGGTGTTCTCTCAATAGATGAGAAAATACTTAGAAATTTCTGTTTCTAAGAAATATGAGTCTGGTTAGTAATGGATTAGAACTCACTGAATAAAATAAGCCATGTTAGTCTATATCGACCTAAATAAATAAATGAATAAACAAATACATGAGGGATAAGGGACAACTCTTACTTATAATAGAATTCTAATTAATAAATGCAGAAATGAATGATGGAAATAGAAAATCATTATTAAGCAAGTAACACAGTGATAATTATTATAGGCAAGAATTATTGATAGATACAAAAATAAGTGGGAAAACGTATGATGAAAAACAGTGTATTTGCAGAATCTCAAAATATCTCACTACAGGATACTTGCTGGTTACAAAGGGTAGAGAAATCTGGCAGATATCACCTTAATCAAGTTAAAAAGTTAACATCGACAGTAATGAGACAGATTGTCCTCATGTATCTCCTGATGACGCAACATCACTTCTGTGATATTCTTGCTAAAAATGCAGAGCCTCAGCCTAATCATGAGAAGGCATCAGACAAACCCACATTGGAGAACATTGTACAAAATAAGTGACCTGGACTCTTCAAACATGTCAAGGTCATAAGAGCCAAAAACAGGCTGAGGAACTTCCATAGACTGGAGAAGGCTAAGGAGACGTGGCAACTAAATGCAAGGTGGTATCCTGAATTGGATCTTGGACTGAAAAAAAAAAAGACATTAGTGGGACAATTTGTGAAGTTTGAATATGGACTACAGATTAATTATTTTGTATCAATGTAAATTTTATTATTTTAATAATTAACTATGGTTATGTAAGGTGTTCCCATTAGAAGTTGGGGGAATGGCATTTAGGAACTTTATACAATTTTTTGCAACTTTTTGTAAGTCTAAAATTATTTCAAAATAAAAAGGTGTCTTGGTGTGGTTTTGAATGATTTGGAATTTGTTTGTTGGCAGGAAGAGGATAATTGAATACATAAGACACCTCATTATATATAATCTCTTTTATTATTCTCTAGGATTTTCAGTTTTGCAATCAATCTTAGTGTCCTTTTGATTTGTTTCTTTTTTCTAAGCAGTAGCCCCTTAACCTGTGGGCTGATTGAACCTTCAGTAATCATCCTAACACATTTATTTCAATTTTATAATTGTAAAGACCTCGAGCAATAATAACTTAGCTCCAAATAGTAACAGAACCAGGAATTTAATACTCTGGATCAGCTTTTTTTTTTTTTTTTTAACTGGGTTCAGCTTTCTCTCATCTAAAGTCAAAGTATATAAAAATATTTCAGAAAATTACCTCTAATCTATGAAATCTAAAAAATGATAAGATCAAGGAATAGATCTTTTTCTAAACTTATATGTACATATTGCCTCCTGAGTAACTTAAGTTTCTTGAAGTCAGCTTTGGTATCTCCGTCCTCTTTTGTATCCCAAGCTTCCAGCCAATGCTTTGCCTGTAATAGACTCTCAATGAGTATATGGAAAAGAAGTCCAGGAGGTAG
The DNA here is from genome assembly GCF_059928025.1 of Delphinapterus leucas. Classification (NCBI taxonomy): domain Eukaryota; kingdom Metazoa; phylum Chordata; class Mammalia; order Artiodactyla; family Monodontidae; genus Delphinapterus; species Delphinapterus leucas. The sequence goes on from NC_143138.1 coordinate 14,259,809, forward strand.
GGGCTGGAGAGTAGACTGGTGTGTTTTGTGTTAACTTTATTCCAAAAGGATCAAACAGTGAGTGTGATGGAACTAACTTTTTGAGTGAGTGAGAAGTGATGGAACTAACTTTTTTGATCACACATTTCAATAGAAAAATTGATATACCATATTAAGACCTAATTCCATACAAACCTTTGAGCTATAAAATAATAAATAGGAGATACAAGGTAGAGTAAGAGACAAAAAGTTAGAGACCTCTGACTTCCCTGTTGGCAGTAATGTGTCCTCGGATGAAATTTATCTTTCTAATTTAAAATTAACTTCCATCACTATCATTGTTGACTTTTTACTGCATTAATTTCTGTCCTTTTTCTCATTAGAATTTCATTTGTGTCTAAAATATCTCCTGTTTGCTTTGTCTTCCATCAACTCCGTTGGACTTAGCTGTTATATAAATTGCTTGTCATTGAAAAAAATCATAATTTTTAGGGGTTGCCTTTCAGGGGTTTGAAGAAGGTCTTCATCAGCCCAGAAACTATTTTAGGTGGTGGCAGTTAGAGTACAAACAAGACTGTCCCATAGAATCAAAGACCTCAAGTAGCTTCTTTTGGGGGGGGGGGGCGTGTTGTTAAAAATAGATTTCTAGAATATCACTGAGGTCTCTCAGGCCCAGATGATATCATTCCCCAAGTACCATTGGCCCAAAAGTTTATGTCGTATTAGAGTATTTGTCCTCCACCTGCAGTGAATCAGTGACTAAGTCAAGAATTATACTCTGATTCTTAATGCCTCCGATCTCTTCACGAGCCTGTACCTTCTGTCTCCAACTCTGCATTTTATTTGAGACACCTTTGTCTTTCAGGAAAGATGTCCACATAGTATTATAACAGATGAAACAAAACTGGCTTTCAGTATGAGAAAAGCCTAGCCATACTTTTAAAAAAATTATGGTAAAATACACATCATGTAAAATTAACCATGATTTTTTTTTCCAGTGATTGCTAAGGAGCTTTTATTTAAGGTGCCAGATGAAAATGCAACATTTTCCCCCAACTGGAAAAAATGTTAGAACTAAATTTACATTTTAGGAGATTTTACTTGGCACATAGAAGACTGAACTTGCCCATTTTGTGGTTCTTCACACATTTTAGCTAACTTAGTTTAATTCATTTGCAAAATAAACAAGTTGAATTTTTTTGTGAGGGGGAGAATTGTTTTCATTCCCTTTTAAAATATATTTGTTAAATAACATTTTAGATGCCTCATTTTTAAGGGTTTTCTCAAAGCAGACTTCCTTCCATTAGTTGCAAGAACTTTCATCTAGATATATTTTATACCAAAAATATGTCATGTTTTACAGCTGGAATTGCCAAGGCTAAGACTGTGTCCTTTATCAACTTGCCGAATGTCTGAAAACCTAATCTAAAGTCCTTTGATTTTCTCAGTTACAAGTCTTTTAAGCAATGTCAATATATTTATATGTTGACGTCAGTGGAATTATTATTTTTAGAATGCCAGTTTAAGAGCAGTTAGCTTTTCCTGCATCTGCCTTTGAAATGCAATTTAAAAATGATTAATCTGAAATGTCATTTAGTTAGATGTGAATCACTGTTTTTTCCTAGTGGCATCTGAAATGGAAGTGGGAGTCTAGCCACAAGAAATATCTCAGGCATTTCTTTTCTACCAGGGCATGGATGGCAATGAATGATCACCAAAGACCCCATGAGGTGATTTTTGTCAGAAGAAATGATTTTTCTGTTGCTTAGAAAGTACTCTTTCCTAGGTGATTAATGAAGTTCTCATTTTTCCTGAGACAGTATCTACCTGATCTTAGTCTTAGCTTATCTTAGCCTAGTCTTAGTTCTTAGATTAGAACTATAATCTTTTTTTGTTGTTAGTCACCCCAGCTACTCCCTACACTTGAATCTTCAGGCTTTGTTTAAAGAATGATGTCCAGTAGAACTATAATCTTTTAAAAATGTCTTAAGGGCTTCCCTGGTGGCGCAGTGGTTGAGAGTCCACCTGCCGATGCAGGGAACACGGGTTCGTGCCCCGGTCCGGGAAGATCCCACATGCCGCGGAGCGGCTGGGCCCGTGAGCCATGGCCGCTGAGCCTGCGTTTCCAGAGCCTGTGCTCTGCAACGGGAGAGGCCACAACAGTGAGAGGCCGCGTACCGCAAAAAAATAAATAAAAATAAAAATGTCTTAAAAGAGAAGAGGAGTATCATTTGTATACGTGCCCAGATAATTTGGGAAGTCCAAAAATTTGGTTGTCTGGTCCTGTTAGATGCTGATAAAAGAACAGGAGGTGATCACTGAGTTCTGTAACTGATGCCTTGAGCAGCGAATCCTAGCCATGGCAGAGGACTGGGGATGATTTGGGAATTGCTGCTTCTGTTACTGCATGAACAGTATAAGGAAAAAGAAGTTTGTGGACAGCTGGTATAGAGAGGATACAGTAAGCCAAACAAGAAAAAGGGATCATAAAAAGACTGGTAACTCAGGGCTCTGTGATGACTGAAATCTCACCTCTTAAATGTCTCTGCTTTCAGATTGCCTGTTTGGTATCTGTGGATCAGTTTCAGCTTTATCAGCGGTTAAAATCTGAACGAGGTATGTAAACACTCTTCTTTTTATCCTGATGGTGAATGTGGTTTTACATGTGACCTCTTAATCCTAACCTGTGTGGAAGATTAAGGCAGCTGTGAGCTGTCAGAAAAGCCACCAGGGTACTCAGAAAAAGACAAACGGTAATTGCAACATAAAATTTCAACTTTCTCAGCCACAGCCAGGAAAAAAAAAATGCAGACTGGCAGGAAACAGAACTTTCCTTATGTTGGTTGTTTTGTATTTTTAATTGGGCTCACGTGAGAGAAGTTCTGCAAAAGTTGGGTAGTTTCACAATAACAGTACGACAAAGAAAGTGACCCTCAAAATGGGTTTTACCACCAACTTCCCTGCTCTTGAAGATCACTTCAAAACATTCATCCATCCAAACATTTTCACTGCTCATTGTAATAGTCACCGTTTGTTCTTGTTCAGTCAGAGTGATGGCTGAGTAATCATTCTAATGCTATTTCCAATGTATTGGACTAATTTTCTTTCTGACTTTAGACTTGGGGTAATTTATATAGCTTTTCTATTTGTACTGCCTTTTTATCTGTAGGAATTATTTTTTGGTGTACTTTTCCATATCTGAGAAGTAGAAGAAAATTGTTTCCTCTGGAACTCATAGGCCTCGTTGAGTATATAAAATCAACTCTAATCTAGCATGAATGTACAGTTTTCTGATTGCTACCTTTTTAATCTGGATTAATAAAGTCTAGCGGTAAGAGGGTAGGGGAAGAAATGAACATTTTTTTTTAATGTGCCAGTAAATTTGGTAAACAATTTATCTCATTTAATTTTTGCAATTACCCTGACAGATAATTCTTACATGAAAAAATAAAAAAGAGCATGTGGAGCATAAAGGGGGTAAGAATAGGAATATTCACAGGAGAATCGCAGGATGACGTTCACTACCTTTGACCAAAGTTTGGTTCAGTCTCACAGGCTTATTTTTTTTCAGCAAGCCAAAAGCAGATTCATCTCTCATGGGTATATCATTTAACTAAATTTATAAGACTGATATATGGAGTTTATTTAAAAATTCTTGGACTACATTACTTGAATTACATTTTTGCCCTATAGGAAGATGCAAAAAGGATGTTGTGGAACATAGAATCAGAACCAGAAGAGTCAAATGAATTTTAGGTTTAATGGACGAAGACATAGCCTGATACGCCATCTACACTGTCCTGTGTAGATTCTGAGCTAACTAGAGGAATTAATGATGGGGTAGTTTATATTGGCCCTCCCTAATCCATCCACGTGGGCTGATTAGGTTGAGCATTATAACATCAGATGCTGGTGAATGGTATCAGACATCTGCCCTGCCATTTTCCCATTTTATCCCAATATCCTCCATTATAAAAATAAATTACTGCTGGAACATAGGCATTAACCCTGTGGATGGATGTGGCTGGTAGCAGTGCCATGATTTGAGGGCTCTTACCTGGAGGAAGTCAAAGGAGTTAGGCTGGATTTTCAGACTTCTTAAATGGTGAGACCTGTCAATCTCACCAGTCCCACTCAGTAACCAGGGCTCAGCCCGTTTATAGGGTTCCCTTGCCCCAGATGCATCTCTCCTCCAGACCATCGACCTCCTCCCCACCCACACATTGCCCCATCTTGTCAGTAGCAGGCCTTATTCCTCATTGTTTACAAACATTTTATTAAATAAAATGTCTTTTGCAATTAATTAGACAGATTCTAATAGTATCAGGAATTAAAACTTTCTGTGAGTTGGTTCTCACTGATGAATATAAATTTTTAGTGTATTCTAAAAATAGTGGCTAAGAGCCTGTGTGGGGATGCAGGCTCCACCCCTTACTAGCTGTGTGACCTTAATTTCTGTACCTCAATTTTTCACCTGTAAAATGTGGATATTAATAGTCCCTATACCACGGGGTTCAGATGAGGATTAAATGAATTAATACATATAAAACACCTCCTTGAGTACTTCCTGTGTCTCAGTGTTCAAAATATTAGGTTGTTGGTAATAAAAATGCTAATAACTTAAAGTATATTCACTGTTCTGCTTCTGTTCCCTTTTTTCTAAGATGAGACAATCATAACATTCTCTAGGAGATATCCTCATATTGAAATAGATGTTATGATTGTCTTGTCAATGGGATGAGAACACTTGAAATTAATTGGCCACATCCATTTTTTTTGGTATTGTACATTCTGTGAGTTTGGAAACATTTATGATGATATGTATCTACCAATACAGCATCATACAGAGTAGTTTCACTGCCCTGAAAATCCTCTGTGCTCTGCCTGTTTGTCCCTTCCTCCCCCTTAACCCCTGGCAACCACTGATCTTTTTACTGTCTTCATAATTTTGCCCTTTCCAGAATGTTATATAATTGCAATCAAACAGTATGTAGCCTTCTCAGATTGGCTTCTTTCGCTTAGTAATATGCAGGTAAGTGCCCTATCCATCTTTACAATAGGAATAGCCTTGTCATATGCGAGGTGCACATGGAAGATTATTGGCCAGGACTCTTACTCTGCCCCGGATAGTGCTTGGATAGATGCTACCACACTTTGCCTTGTGACTTGGACTTTTCGAGGTTCTTGTTTTCAACCCTACTTCTGACTGTCTTATTTCTTCATTAGATGTGATAATATATTCAGTCTGGTTACAAGTTAAGCAGGTTTTGGAGTCAGTCTTTTTTTATAGGTGGTCTTCCATATATCTGATGCATTATAGATCAAATAGTTTTACTCATACATGGAATTTATTTTTTCTCTCAAGTTCTAGGCAGATGCCCCATACAGATGCCATGAATTGACAACTGATTTTATTATTCATATTTTATAGATGAAGAAACTGAAAACTGGAGAGATTGAGACTTGCTTAGGACCACATAGGTGTGTCCAAGCTTCCTCATCTATAAAATGTTTTGAATTCTATAATTTTTTATTGTAAAATAAATACAACATAAAATTTACCACTTCACCATCTTAGGTGTACAATTCAATGGCATTAAGAACATTCACGATGCTGTGCGGCCATCACCACCATCCACTTGCTAAACTTTTGTCACCCTAAGCAGAAAACCTATAACAATTAAACAATAATTTTCCATTCCCCTCTTCTCCCAGCCCCTGATAACCTCTAATCTACTTTCTAGCCTGTGAATTTGCAGTCTAGACATTTCATATAAGTGGAATCATACAGTATTTTCCTTTTGTGTCTGGCTTATTTCACTTAGTATAATGTTTTGAAGGTTCATCCACGTTGTAGCATGTATCAGAACTTCTTTTTATGGCTAAATAATATTCCATTGTGTACATATACCACATTTTGTTTATCCATTCATCTATTGATGGACATTTGGCTTGTTTCCACCTTTTGGTTGTTGCAAATAATGCTACAGTGAACATTGGGGTACAATCCCTACTTTCGATTCTTTTGGGTACGTAGCTAGCAGTGGAATTGCTGGGTCATATGGCAATTCTATGTTTAGTTTTTGAGGAACTGCCAAACTGTAAAACTCTGTAATTTAATTAGACATTTATACTATTGTAAAGGATGGAAGTATTTTTTAATTTATTTTTTATTTAAAAAGATTTTTTTGTCTGCATTGGTTCTTTGTTGCTGCATGTGTGCTTTCTCTAGTTGCAGCGAGTGGAGGCTACTCTTTGTTGTGGTGCACAGGCTTCTCATTGCGGTGACTTCTCTTGTTGCAGAGCACGGGCTCTAGGCGTGCAGGCTTCAGTAGTTGCAGCACGTGTTCTCTAGGCACGGCACGTGGGCCCTAGAGCGCACGGGCATCAGTAGTTGCGGTGTGTGGGCTCAGTCGCTGTGGCTCGCGGGCTCTAGAGCACATGGGCTTAGTTGCCCCATGGCATGTGGGATCTTCCTGGACCAGGGCTCGAACCCGTGTCCCCTGCATTGGCAGGCAGATTCTTAACCATTGCACCACCAAGGTAGTCCCGTATGGAAGTATTTTAAATTTGGAAATTTGTTAAATCTGATGATGATTTGGTTCAACTTCCTCATTTTATAAAAAAGGAAACTGAGACCCAGAGACGTTTTGATCTTAGGTGATTTTGGAAGGCAATTTGTACTCATGTAATTCTTCCTCAGCATCCATTATAAATAATTATTATTAGAAAATAGACATTCCAAGTAAGAATAAGTTTAATAACATTCCAAGTAAGAATAATTCTTAATTCCAAGTAAGAATTAAGTAAATGCAGTTTACTTGATAGGAATAATCTTTATCTAAATTGTATACCTCCGTTTTACATAATAGACTTCGTATTCACCTCTAACTCAACACTTACCAGCTAGGTGACTTTGAGGTCTATGTCATGAAAATATTTTATGTGGAACTCTTTAAGAGGGGATCTTGAGATGTATTAAATACTAATATTGTGAATGGGTTAAATGACTAACTGGTGGAAACTAAAACTCATTGGCTGGACTCAGATAGAATTGGAGAGATTGTTTTTACTCTGAAAAAAATGTAGAATCAGATTAGTGGCAGCTCTATATCTTAGTAAGAAAAATTATCATTAGTCTTGTCCAATTCTTATTGCCTACCAAGTTCTTTTTTAGTTTTTAGTTTGTCATCCAGTGTTTTAGTTTTCTTCTACATTATGTTACATATATGATTAGCTTGTCTTCTGTGTCTTTTTTTCATCTGCATCTTTGTGGGGAAGATCTTTTGAACAGAAATGGTCCCAAATCACCACTCTGTTTACACAAAGCAGAGAAGTGTCAACTTGGCATTGATTCTGTGGATTCTGTGAATCCACTTTTCATCCATCTGTGATTTTTCCATTGGCTACTGCTGTGTTTGTGGGTTTTCTGTGTCTGTCTTCCAGTATTAACAAAGAAAAGGGAATACTGAGTTTGGCATGTGTTAGTGATTATTGCTTTACTCTCTTCTGGTTCTCAAAGCACATGTCTGATTATTAAGGCTAGAATTTTGTTTGTCTCTTGTTTCCAGAACCTACTTTTTCAAATTAGTTTTTTGGAAAGTTGAGTTAAGATTATGCATCTCTAGTCCTTAAGAGTTTTTTTCTAATTTTCGTGATCCTTTTTACTTACTGTAACTGCAAGTTGCTTCAGTTCCTTGGTGGGTGAATGTGTCTGTTCTTGGATATTTGTATAGTTACCAAGTGGCTAGAGACTCTTACAAATGGTTTAAATGCCATTATTGTTCTCCTTCATAAAAAAAGTGAATACAATAGGGCTTTATTTTCCTGTTATCATCCGTTAATCCTACTGTATTCATTCATGTATTCAATATGTACTTATTTATGTACTGAGTATCTGTGTGTGCCAGGTGCAATTCCAGATGTGGCTTCAAGCTATGGTTCCATTTTTCTTTGAAAGCTCTTTTGTTCTCAGCATTTTTCACAAAAAGCCTCCTTTCTTTTTTTAAAAAAATAATTTTTGGCTGCGTTGGGTCTTCGCTGCTGTGTGTGGGCAAGGGGGGCTACTCTTCGTTCTGGTGCGTGGGCTTCTCACTGCAGTGGCTTCTCTTGTTGTGGAGCACAAGCTCTAGGTGCGTGGGCTCAGTAGTTGTGGCACGTGGGTTCAGTGGTTGTGGTTCATGGGCTCTAGAGCGCAGGCTCAGTAGTTGTGGCGCACGGGCTTAGTTGCTCCGTGGCATGTGGAATCTTCCTGGACCAGGGATCAAACCCATGTCCCCTGCATTGGCAGGCAGATTCTTAACCACTGCGCCACCAGGGAAGTCCCTACAAAAGCCTCCTTTCATTTTGAGCCTTAACATTTATGAGACGGCTCTTCAAATTTCATCTTGCTCTTGCATTTGCCCTTGGTGAGATGCTCCCACTCCATCATTTCTATCTAATTATTAAGGTCTTATCTCACCAGAGCTCCTGTGTAGCTATTTGGTTTCTTTTAGTGTTTTTACTTTTTAAGACTGGGTGATACTAAATGACTTTATCATGAGTGCAGTTTTATTTTTTAACACCTCCCATCTCTCATTAGTCACCTTCCTTTTTCATAGTTTCTGATCACAAGCTCATTCTTATCATCTGTGTGTGTGTGTTTTCTTTTTAAGCCTGATTTTCTGGTGTTTTGTGGTAAATGTATGACTAAGTCTAGGGTTTCCTTCCCAAGCTATTCTGTGCTTTCAGATTTTCTCCTTGGTTTCACACTTCTTCAACTTTACCATCCCATTCATTTTGTTGATCAGTTTTAAACCTAACACAGCACCCTCTAGATGTTACAGCTCTCCTCTGAAAAACTGAAGTGTCTGCAAGAAAAGACATTTATTAGAAGTTGGGTGAGATTTCTAAAGGGACCTGAATAAGAGGCACAGTGTTCGTAAGTGTTTTCCTCTTCCTCTCTGCAAGTCCATTTCCTCATCTATAAAAGGGGGATAGTAATGGAATGATGGTCCCAGAGCTGCTGTAGAGAATAAATGAGTTAATATTGTGTATGTCACAGAGTGCATTCAATGAATTATTATGCCATTATTGTTATTCTTCTTGTTATTCATCACTACCACCCCCAAATCTTGTCCCCAGTTTTCTAAACTAAACTAAGAAAGAATCTTCCAGAACCCAGATCACGTCTCGGAGTGAGTGCACAATAATATCACTCTGTTTTCTTTTCATCTTAATTCACATCTTTTTCAGTGTGTTTCCTTCCTTATTGTCCTAGATTCTAGACAGTTGTATAGAAATTTGATAATCAAGGCAAATTCCTTACCCCACCTATCATATCAGTTTCCTTCATACAGTATGTTCTTACTCAAAGCATCAATCCGCCTTCTCTGAACACCTCCAAGGAGATTGTGACTTGCTGAGATGGAGCATTCAGAGTTGCTGCTTCAAAGAGAAAAGATTCCCATGGTGATGGGGGGATTGAAATCTATTTAATAACATGATTATGTTTTTACATAAATAATGGTATTCTAGGAGTAAAAAGGCCTGATCCCGTCACATACTCACTAACCATGTGTTATGCAGACTCCTAACTTCTGTTGGTCTCAATATAACAGTGTTAGGCTAGATAACCTCAAAAGTTGTTTCCAAGTTTGAAATGCTGTGGTTCTCATCAGCTATCTTGAGAGCAACCCCCCTGCTGATGGCCACCTCTGTTTGGGTATATTTACTATAGCAGATGTTAATTCCAGTCAGTTTAGTTTAATTGCATTTTAATTAGCTGCAGAAGACCTTTGTTCTTTGAGATAGTGGAAAGCAAATTAATTTTGGCATAATTAAAAATGCAGTGGGTTGTAAAAGTTAAAACAGTTTGATTTAGCTCAGCTGATAATTAAATTAGCTTGAGTGCATGGCATTTCCCACAATAATAAACGTGCCTCCGATGTCTTTTTTGGTACAGCCTCACAATGGTAGAAGATGGCAGAAAGACAACTTGTGTTAGCTGAGAAAATATCTAGCCGAATAAAAAGTAAGCTTCACATATCTAGCTCCAGGTGGGAAAACCAAGGGTCTGGAGTTTAGTTTTTGAAAGCTGAAAACAGTTATTGGGGTCAGACGTGGTCTGTAGGTTTCACGACAGTTTTATTTTCTTGGAATGTGTCTATGTCCTAATAATTGTCAGAGTATAGAAGTAGAAAATAGTTTTAAGTAGCATTTCCTGCCTTATGTAATTTACATGAAGAAGCAGAATCTGAAGATCAAATAGTCGTGGGGCTTTACTTCAGTAATCAATTCTAATTTTCATAAGTAAATTCCAGTTCAAGTCTGTGACTTCGTCTGTCTCTGATGTAAGTATGTTACAATTAATCACTTTTCCATCATGTCCATATTAAAGTGTTGAGGGTACTGTTCTCTTTTTCTAGGTTTCTGAGCTTTGCCCCATCTCAAGGCGGCAGAAAGTTTTCATCACTGCTGATACAGAAGAAATTATTTGAATATGCATCAGTTCTTTTTTTTTTTTTTTCCATCTTTGGAAGAGAAATTGGGAGGAGGAAGAAACTGAACCTTAAATGTTTTGGATAATGTGCATTTTGTTTATCTACATAATACCTGTGTTTCCTGAGCCCAAAGCCAGGAGGTAGAATTGAATTCACAGTCATAGTAATAAAAAGTGTTTTAGAAAGTCCTCCGTTCAACCCAGGGGCTCTCCTTCCCTTCAAACTCCTCTCAGATGATTGGTGTGGAGCAGAAGACAGCTCTTGTTCATGTGATAGCGATTTGGCTACCCCCTGGTATCCATTAATACGTTCCTTTTTGGCTTGGCTTCTGGGAAGTCCTGTTAGCTGCCGGGGCTGCCAATTTCTGATGGCTCTTCAGCTTTTTTCACCTTTTCTACCACTCTGGCTTCTAGGCCCTGCTTGTGGTATACTCTGTTACCTAAGGTATATGAAGCAAAATGGTGCTCTTAATGGCACATTGGAATGTTAATAATTAAAAAAAAGCAAGACAACTCTTTTAGCTTCTTTTGACTTTTACTTGTAGCTGCTTTTCTGGGAGCCAGGCTGAAGGATAATGTGAAGGACAGGTGCCATATTGTATTCAGATCCCTTTTCAGTGTAACCTGGCCAGAATTGTATGTCTAGATCCCTGTTCTGTTGTGGGAAGCTCTTCTCCAAGAGACTCCAAGATGCCCTTTACAAATATCTCTCTGAAGAGTTGTGTCTGTTCTCTGAAAATATCTAGACGCAGGGCTGAACAATATAGAACCTTGCCATAGATGCTTTCATTATCTTTTATTACCATAGGGAATTGATCTACAGATACTTTTGTTTTGTTTTGTTTTGCGGTAGGCGGGCCTCTCACTGTTGTGGCCTCTCCCGCTGCGGAGCACAGGCTCCGGACGCGCAGGCTCAGCGGCCATGGCTCACGGGCCCAGCCGCTCCGCGGCATCTTCCCGGACCGGGGCACGAACCCGCGTCCGCTACATCGGCAGGCGGACTCTCAACCGCTGCACCGCCAGGGAAGCCCTACAGATATTATTTCTTACGTTGCTTCACTCATTTACTCAATGAATACTATGTTCCAGGTACATGTCTAGGTCAGTAGTTGTCAGCTGGGTGACTACATCCAACTGCATCTCTACCAGGAAATCTTGACAGTTTCACCTTCAGACTACGCTCCACATTTTTAGTACTTCCACTTCTAACGTATATCATCTTGGATTAGACGTATCATCTTGGGTTAGATAACTGCAATAGCCTCTTACTAGATCTCTGTGCTGCCACTTCGTTCTGCTACCACCTATTTTTCCTACAGTAGCCAGAATAATCTTCTAAAAGTGGAAGTCATATCACAGCACTCCCCTGATCAAAATGGCCTTCTCCTCCAATGGCTTCTCACCACGTTTAGGCCTTATCGTCGTCATCTGCGACCAGACCCTTGACGACTATCCCCAGATTATTTCCTGTGCTGCTCCCCTCTGCTTACTTAGCTCCGTGTAAGACTGGACTGCCTTATTACCTGTGTAAATCCCTTCTTTTGCATTATTTGGATAAAAGTTGGAAATCTTTCAGACCAAACACCATGTGTAGGTTGGCTGCGTATTCACGGTTCTCACTTATAGACTTAAATGTGATTTTTAAAATTGCACAGCTATAAAAAACCCTCAAAAACAGAAGTGATGTTTGCTCAGTATCATTTGGTTCTTACAAATGTTAACAGTCCCAAAGGCTTATCTTTCCCAATTCTAACCAAATTAATACTGTAGTCACCCAGTTGAAAGAGTAGAAAGTGTGCATTTGAGCTGAGCCGTCTCTGTCATGAATCAAAAATAGAGAAGGCAGAGAGAAAAACACATTAAGTATTCTTCGTGTCTTCAGGCCCAGAAACACCAATGTACCTTTTCTTCTCGTTCAGAAATATCCATCATGAATTTCTGCAGCGTGTGGCTGTTTGACTATAAGGGAGAAATCTCTGCGGTCCCGTCTGTACATCCAGTAAGAGAAATTGAGTCACTACTCCTTTGAATACTCATTCCCTAACTCCTTGCTAACTTAGTTTGCTCCTTACTTTAACATAGAAATATGAACTGAGAGGACTTTAATGAATTTGGCTAGATTGCCCCCACCCCATCCCCTACCCTCCTACCCACCAGGATAGTCATTTACTCTGCCTTTAATGGTTTATCAAGAAGGCAATAATGACACACCTTTTTTGGCAAGTATCTTTTACATAAGCAGAGCAGTATTTAAAAGTTGTAGGACACGCTCAAGTACCTGTGTAAAAAAAAAAAAAAAAAATCTGTGCCCCAAAACAAACGTTCCATAAACAAAAGATATTGTGTTGCTACTGTGGGTACCTCCTGTATGGATAGACATTTCTCCAGGCTTTAATCATGTGATTCTAACTAGCGGGACTTTCTTTTTATTGAAATTATTTAAAAGGGAGGCTGATGGGAGAAGGGGGCCCCGTTTGAGAGAAGTCATTGGTTTAAATTAGTAGATATCTGGTCTTCCTTTTCTCCCCCAGCCCCCTGCATTTATAAAAGGAAATTTTTTGATCCGCTGGGATGGAGGGGAATATAGTGAATGCATCCCATCTGATGGTACTGATTGGCCTAGTGAGGGGGGCTTGGAAGCCTGCTAGGGAGACCCAGAAACACCTCCTTGTGATGTGCTGTGTTTCTGAGTGGAACCTAAGCCTGTCCTCTAGGGTAGCTCTCCCTGGAGTTGAAGAACCCAGACAGATATGCAAGAAGCAGTTAATGAATAGTAAACTAGAATATATAACCAAATACTAAGTACTCTTTAGAAGAAGAGGTAGACATTTGTGAATGTGACTTCCGGGATAAATACCTGTCTGTATATAGGATGTTCAGGAAGTGGGAAGAGTTGACCAGCAAATCTGTTTGAAAGAACCATCCCTTCTATTACAGTTTTGACTTCTTCTTGTGCTGCGTGAGTTCTGTCCTTCACGTTCCCACCCGGTGCTCCATACCTGTCTGTGCTGGAGTTGGTTTTATATATTTAGGTGTTCACTCTCAGTTTGGCTTGCTTTCAATGATGTAAACAGATTTCAGGGGGGTGGGGAAGGCTTTGATTTACAGTGCTTACCAATTTCTGTGGTGTAAATACTTCCACTGTGGCTGATTTCCAGCAGCCAGTGTGATGTCGCTGAACATGGAGTTGGAAAGAGATGCAGTGGGTTCTTGTGAACTGGCAAGAACCCACTTCTGGAGGTGACTGCCGGTATCCTTGCTCAGTGTTTCCTCTAAGTGCAGAATCTTTATTCTAATATCTGGAAGGAGACTCTTCTTTCACTTTTACACCTTGTAAACTCTGGCTACCTACAGAATTGCTATTCCAGGGATTTCTTTTTTTTTTTTAATCTGTGTTTATGTGATGCTTTAGCTCTTTCTAACTTAATCTCGTTGTGTTTCATCTCAGCATGTGTCACCTGCTTTGTACTGTGATTAGGAGGGACTAGTTTTACCTTCTGATTTTAGAGCTGATTAAAAGGGGAAACTTTAATTGTGGATACTTGGACAAAAAAGCATAAAAAACGTTCTGTATATAAGAATGTTTCTGTATTTTAAAATCTTTCTTACTTCCATCCCCTAAGATCTGTTCACAGATATTTGTTAATAGTTTTATTTTTGTTATCTTGTGAGATGTTTTGTCAGTTATTACATAGCTTATTATTATTACTTTTTACATTGTATTTAAACATCTCTTTCCCTTCTCATACTGTGAGATTTCTCAGGAGCAAAGCCTCTATACACAGGGTGTCCAGTAAGTAGCTGAAATTGATCATTTGTTGAATGAACAATGAATAATAGACATTTGTCTAATTTTCAGTCTTATCATCACAAGAGGTCAGACCTGAGGAAGAAATTTGGAATAGTCCAAATTAAAATGAGAGTTGAGGCTTAGTCATGGCGTGAGCTCTATAAATAAGTAAAATCTAGGACTAAGTCTTAGATACCATCCATCGTTGGAGCAAAGGAAGCAGTATTAATGATAAAGGGGAAAGGAAGATTGTGGGAAGAAAACAGAGAGGCCAGTGCCTTAGATAGAGTTACAAGAAGAGTATCAGATAAAAGATGGATTGAGAAACATTTGTTGGATGTGACTAGAGGGATGTCAGTTGTACCTTTCAGAGAGCAGTTTATTTAATGTGTTGGGAGTAAAAACTTTGTTTTAAAGACTTAAGGAGGATATGAGGGGATAGGAATGGGAATCAGAGAATGTGGATCGCTCACCCAAGGATTAAGATGAGATAGGAAGTGAATGAATGTTAGGTATAGAGAGGAAGTAGGATTCTAGAAGGGGTACTTATTCATTTAAATGTTAGAAACATTTTTCATCATTGCCCTTATAAGTGACACTTCATAAAAGAGGTTTAGTTTTGAAAGTGCTATATGTAAAAGTCCATGTTTTGCCAAGTTGACATCTTTTCAGATGTAGAGAGCCCTGATTGAGGTGGGTGGAGATCTGTGGTCTAATATAGATCATGACATACTTTCAACACCAGGACTGATATTGGATGATTTTAGTGTGCACATCTATTGATGAGAGTCCCAGAAGGGAATTTTGGTGCAAGGCAGTTCAAGATGGTATTATTACTGTATGTATTAGAAATCAGTTATTTGCAGAGCAGTCTGTCTATGCTTTTGAAAAACCCAGGAATTACTACTTTATATCAATAGGTAACATCCCATCACTGTGTCAGGTATGTTGGAGCACACAAATAGAGTAAGAAATAGCTCTTGCCTACAGTCTGAAGAGAGAAAGACCATCTTTACGAAATGAATAGAGAACAGCAGTGAACAAGATGCATGTTCTGTGACTCCAAAAATTAAGACAAGCACGTGAAAGTAGGTCCTTTAGGAATGGATAGGCTACGGCTTGGTAGAGAAGAGAGGGGGTTTTTGGGGGAAGGAAAAGTACAGAATGAGAACTGTATGTTTGGAAAAGAAGGTGAAACAAAGGGGAAATTTGAATATATTTCAATGTTATAAAAAGTAAATGATTTTCCAGGGGACAGCTTAGTTCCAAAATTATTTTTAGTCTGTTGTTCATATGCCAGACTGAAAGTAGCCTTTCAGTCAGCTTTGAACTGCTGTGTTCAAAGGCAGAAAGACCAAAGGACGATTCTTCCCCCTGTATCAGGGAAGAGATCTTGTCCCAGCAACCCCTTGGTGGACCTCCTGTTGGCAGGACTCGTGTCACATACCCAAGCCTTAGCTGCAGGGAAGGCGGAGAAAGCAAGTCTCTGGAATATTCCACCTCTATAGAGATAGATAAGAGTTCTCAGTAAGGAGGGTTGACGGGGTAAGGATAGATATTGAGTAGATAACACTAGAATTGGCTGGAGTAGCCAATTTCATTTCTGAATTGAGTCACATCCACCTCCTAGTAACTCCACTTTTGGTGTTTGTTAAGCTCTATAGGTTATTCCTACAGAACAAGACTTCTAATGAAAGAAATGAGTAGAAGCCTGTAATGTCTCGCTTCTGCCTCTCCTTCCACACTCCTTTTCATTGTCATTTATGTACTGTCCTAGTGGAGAAAACTACAGACGATCTCTGTTTGCTGTGTCTCTGACTCTTCCCTAGCGTTTGCATTGGACTGTGTGTCATAGCTGCACTGCATACTAAGGCCCTTTTGTTAATAGGAGTTCATCAGAATCTTTCATTGCTCCCCTATTTATTGTTTCTGTTTCTATTGTGCCACCCAGATACCTGAAATAATAAGGGGGTAGAAACAAGTCAGAACATCCACCAAATAATTTTAATTGATTAGAGCTATGAAGACAGGTTGCATACTTGAATCTTTTTAAGGTGATCGGTAGGGATGCTATAAATTTTATAATATCTCTTAATTTTCCTTTCCTTTCCCTCCATTATCATCAAACTTTTAGAAGACCTGTGATTTAGAATGGTAAGTAGATATTTAAGGTGGGAATCCTTAGTGCTAAGTTACATGCCAGACTTCATTTCTTTGGGCTTAGTATTTGCAAAGCAGTTTAAAGAGTTCGGGAGAAAACATAAATGGTGTGGAAATCAAAGGTCAAGGTCTTGAAGCATATGTGTGTCAGTGTCTCCTTAACATTTTAATCATCCTGTCCCAAAATTTTGGGTATCTTAGAGGGGTTCATCTCTCGGAGTCTGAGGACCTCTGAATCATAAGCTTCCCTTTTCTGATTATATTTGGCCCATCATTCTCTAATTCCTGCCCTCCAGAATTATTAGATAAGAAAATAGGTTTAAGGATGCTCTTTTTGAATGAAAATCTATAATAAGCATAGGTCCAATTGTTGCATTTTCTAGATGAAACATTATTGGAGACAGTGTTTCCTGGAAGATTTCAGACTTTTTTTCCCCCCGGTACTGAATTTGTAAAATTATTACCTTTAAAATTAAGCTCATACTTAATACCTTCATTTTGTTTTTGCACCATTCTTTGGGGTTTTTATTTTTTGCTTTTTGCATGGAAATTTCCAAGAATCGCAAGCCTTAAGAGATTTGAAACTAGAATCTCATCAGTTCAAAATTTGCAAAATACATTGGTTCAGGGAAAAAAGGGCTACTCTACCTCTTAAATAACATCATTTTCCACATGATATTTTCCACTAAAGGTTATGTTATATGACAAGAATATGGAGTCTGTTATTGACTAGAAAATGGAAAACTGAACAAGATTTGTAAACACTCGCATAGAAAGACAGTTGCACATCTCCCAAACCGTATCTTCTTTTCTGCATGCCACATGGATCTAGCCAGTGTGGTGTATGATCATTTTATGGCCTGTGAAGGTCCCTACCTTTTGTTTTTAGAGCATGTGGGTCTTTTACAAATCGTCCCTCACTAGCACATTGCCAGGGCAACAGAATATCCAAATTGACAGCTAATCCGACTTCTTGGCTGAGCCACACCAGACACTGTTTGGTCCTAAAACTATTTGATTCTTCTTCTTTAATTTCTCTCTAAACAACAGAAGAAACCTCACTACCTGTTTATCAGTGCCTGAAAGGACAAAATCTTTTGTGGACTTTTTTTCTTTTGTTTTGGTTGGTTCTTCATGTCCAATTTTTCTCCAAGATGGTATCCAGAATAATTGTAGAAGGGACTTGGGCTTTTTGCCTATTTTGAATGCTGAAAGGTGAGAAATATTCCAAGAGTTGTATATTTTGGTTAGTAAGAAGCCTCCTTATCTGTTCATAAGGGCAATGGTGGCCTATTCCATGAGTACGTACTTTGGGGAAGTGTGGCAGGGCTGGGTGACCTTGTAGGTCTGGATCCACTGTGAAGACCAGTAGTAGAAATCATCGCCATTGGCTGTACTAAGCTTCCATAAGTGTCGACCTATAAAAGAATAAATGTAGGAGAGAAAGCAAAGCCTCAAGCTTGAATGAAAGATAGATAGACCACCACATTTTCTTCCTTTACGCTTTAGAAGTTCACCTGGACCCCTACAGAACGTGGTGTCCTGTCGCAGACTGTCAGACGGTATGCCCCGTCGCATCAAGTGAGCCAGGACAGCCCGTGCTCGTGGAGTGCCCTTCTTGCCACCTGAAGTTCTGCTCGTGCTGCAAGGATGCTTGGCATGCAGAGGTCTCCTGCAGAAACAGTCAGCCTAGCGTCCTGCCAACAGAGCACGGGTAAGAAAGGAAACTTCGTCTTGGGATTATTCACTAGTGTTCTTAGAAATATGTTGCTTGGAGAAGGAGTTATATTGTGATGAAATTTCAAGGTAAGTTATTTCCCTGCAGAGGTTTCCTGAGAAGTGTCTCAGAATTGGTAAGTTATTAACAAAGAATAACCAAATAAGCATGTCTAAAGGGATTTTAGTTATTTACCCCCAGAGAATCTTCCAGATACGGCTGACGTTAGAGTCTATATGAGTTTTGATTTCTTTTTAGGTAGGAGGCATGTGGTCCCTTGGTCCTCCGTAGGAAGTCATGACTTTTGTCCACAGCCGTTTGCTTAGGTACCGTGACCGCCTACAATTGATACACCTCATTCTTCCTGCTTGTGAAGAGGTGCAGAAATGATTTTCTTCCCTGACTCACTTGCCAGCTTGTGAGGTGTGCCAGTCATATCAAAAGGAACACAGCAGTAGAAACAACAGCCATTCAGTGTAGTAGGCTGCTAAAATTCGTGAGTACTAGAGAAAGAGAGCTTATCTTTCAGTACGTTGTGCTCTGAAAAAAAACAGTGCTGAGGTTGAGATTTTGTTATGATGAGAAGCAATGCACTCTGTACCTTCTAGGACGGAGCGTTTTTATGGCAGCAGCAGGGCCTAGAGTGAGAGACCTTTGTGTCGGATCCCTTGCTTTGCTTGAGGCTATGGCTGTTTTGCATCAGCAAGATCAGAAATACCAGTGTTACCGTCCCGCTGGCTTAATCACCCAGCACCCTCGCAGTGTGGAGAGCCATTCTCCAGGAACAGAAATGCTACCTGGCTGTGATGCTGTGCTTGAAGTGCAGACCAAACACATCAAGAGGAGAAAAAGAGCTAACACACGTGGCAGGCATGTGCCCGCTTAGCCGGTACCTGCTACATTGTCACTGCCACGCAGCAAGGTCCCCGGGGAATCACAGGACAATGTAAAGATCCTAGAGGAGAGATGGATTGAGTTCTGACATTGTCGCTTGGTATCTGTGACTTCATGCAAGTCATTCAGCCTCTATGAGTCATTTCTCTATTTGAAAAAAAAAAGGAGAGGAATGAAAACGGTGGCTGTCCCCCTGCTGTGTAGGGTTATTATGAGCACCAAATCCAGTCATAGGTTTGAGCACACTTTGTGAAACTGATGTTTCCACGTGCTGGGTGGTGGTTTTGATGAACAGTAGCTAAAATGCAACTCAGTGCTCTGGCTCACCCAGGCCTCCCTCCACCTCAGCTTGTTCTACTTATTTTCTACGCCCCTTGAGCCTGTGAGCCTTGCTGGCCTATTCGTCTATTTGGAGCAGGTCTTTTCAATGATATTGGGCATTTATTTGAAAGAATTGATGATTGACTCCCTCCAATCCCCTCCGTTTGTTTATTTGCACAGATCATTAGATAGATGATCTCTACCCGCCCCCCCCCCCCCCCGTTCGATCCTGAGCTGTTTTTTCCACTGTGTGGCAGACTTCTTGTACTTTTTATTCAGACAGGGTGTGCTCAGAGAATGAAAGACTAATTTGGCAAAACAATGAATTCAATCAGCTGTGGAAAATACAATTATGTAATTCACTCAAAGCCAAAGATAAATAAATTAAGGTTCTTCTTTGTTTTGAGTTAACTGAACAACAAATAATCGGCATCTCTCCTACTGTTACCCGCACCCTTCTCCTGGGATGGGGAATCAAGCACAGATAGAAGAGAGTTCACTCCCTACCCAATAGGAGCCCTGGGAATTCAGTTGATGACCATAAAGTTGAGTCTAGAAGAGCATATTTAGCTGATTAATTAATTATATTCAGCCCACTTTTCCCATAGCTCTGGTTAGTGCACACCTTGCGGTCCTTGCTTTTTAAAAAACCAGGCAGCATTCTCCATCCCTCCCCTATAATTTCTCATTCATTTTGTTTCTAGGGCCCTCTTCGTGACGGAGGCAGAAGCCCCCATTAAGCAATGCCCAGTGTGCCGGGTTTATATTGAACGCAACGAAGGCTGTGCTCAGATGATGTGTAAGAACTGCAAGCACACGTTTTGCTGGTACTGCCTCCAGAACTTGGACGTAAGTTCCACCTGGAAGAGTCTCCCCGTGTGGTCCTTCTCTATCCTGTGTCTGTGCGACAGCCAGTATCTGATGGGCTGTTCTTGTTCGCCAAAGAAATTTATTTTTCTTAATGAGACATCCTGAGCCTGCTACTTTAGATACCTTTCTTTGATTACCTTAGGTGTGTCACCTTAACTTTAAAGGCAAGCTTTTGTTTTAGGGACATTTCCTGCTTTGGGGGCATGGTTTCATTTTATTATGTAAAGGACTATTAGTGTAGTAGTTTTATATTGCTTTTGTAACCAACTACCACAGACTTGTGGCTTAAAGCAACACAAATTTACTATCATTAGTTCTGTCCATTGGAAGTCTGATATGGATCTCACTGGATTAAAATCAAGGTGTCCTCAGGACTGCGTTCTTTCTGGTGGCTCTAGGAGAGGATCCATTTCTTTGCCTATTTTAGCTTCTAGAGGCTGCCTGCATTCCTTGGCTTATGGCTCCTTTTTCCATCTTCAAAGGCAGCATCATCACATCTCTCTGACCCTTCTTCCATGGTCTTAACTTCCAGAGTGATTCCCTCCGACAAGCTGGGAAAACTTGTCTGCCTTTAAGGATCCGTGTGATTAGGTTGGGTCCATCTGGATAATGCAGGATAATCTCCCCCATCTCAGGGTCTTTAACCACACTTGCAAAATCCCTTCTGCCATGTAAGGTAACATATTCACAAGTTATGGGGAATAGGCCATTGGCATCTCTAGAGGAGCAGTTATTCTGCCTACCATGATTAGATTGTTTTCTTTCTTTTTGAATTTAAGGAAAAAAGCCATTCAAATAAACGGTATCTCTTAATTACTATCTCATTCATTGGCATGAAAGCAGGATCATTAGTTACTGCTTTCTCAGAGTTCCCTTCCCACATAAAGGGGTCTCGTCTAATTCTTTTCCCCCGCCATTCGTGAAGTGTGCCTTCTCAAATTCAGGTGCAGCTCCGTTCAGTCCAGTGCTGAGGCTAATGGTAACCTCACAGTTAAAAGGTGATGTGAAGGATTGGAGAGAGTTTTTTCAATTCTAGCGTTTTACAGTTTGGGGTGGCATAAGTTGCTTATAGGTATTCCCTATTTTGGCAGTTTGGACCCATAAGATGTGTTCATATCGGTGTAAGCCCTCAGTCATGGTTGGATGGGTGGCCGTTCTTTTCTCAACTTTTCATTTTAATTGCTTAGTTTGCTTTAATTTCATAGGCCATTTGTGTAGTGCTTTAGTATTATACACACCCAGCAAGTGAGTGCAGCTAACATGGCATGCGTGCTGGCCACCACATGCCTGATTTTTAACTGAAAATTAGATAAGTTGTTTAGGCTGACATCTGTGAGTAAGAATCTTAATCAGCTTGATGTCAGGATTTCAGGAAGAGGTATGCACTGGGGAGGAGAAAGTTGACATTTTAGACTCTAGAAGCCCAGCAGGTCAGATTGAAAGACATGTTTTCATTCTTTAGAAAAAATCCTATTTATTATAACCCTTTGAATTACAATTATGTTTGATATTTGAGACCTCTCCTAATTCCAGATGAACGATACTCTGGATGAGGGTGTGACTCACGATTGTACACCCCTCATGCTTTATAAATGAAAAATCTTTTCTGATTTCCTTCAGGTTTAACCAAAACAGTAATTGGATTCATATCCACTAGGAGGCTGAGCCCATGAGGTTCTCTTTAGGAGGCAAGAGAGTAAGGGAATAAATATGTGTGCCAGATCACTCCTTCCTTTGGCTGAAATATGTTTTGGGTATGGTGTTGCAAAGAACACAGTGTTCCGTCACTTGTGCTGTTCTGGTACGCGAGTAAAACGCTACAGATGTGAAATTGCTAGATACACAGCATCTTCTTCTGGTCATTGTGTTTTGAGGTTTCATTTTTCTCAGTTTTAGCCAAGGGGCATTGGCTTGTGGATAATGATGTTTTCCTGTAGACAAGTGTTCCACGTCAGATGGTGGGGTTGATCTTTGTTTATAGGAAAGTTTTAGAGCATGGGTCTAGGAGAATGGTGGTTATCCAAAAGCCAAGCCTGAGACAGACACCAAAAAGAGTGATTTTGAGTTTTGCTGTGGGGAGTTGGGTTTGTTTCTGCCTTGATTCTCATCTCTGCTGTTTCAGAGGATGAGAGAGTCCTCGTCCTCTGCTTTGGGAACTTTAGAGACTTGTCCCCTTCATTTATATCTTCTCCCTCCTGTGACTTCAGCTTCCATTCTCTACTCTCTAACCTACCCACGCATTCAACTGTATCCCATTTAAAAACGAGTAACACTTTTCTCAAGCCTACATCTTTTCCTTACTGCCATTCTATTTCTCTCCTTCCTTTAGAAGCCAAGACTCAAATAAGCATAATCGCCTCTAGCCATTGACACTCCAGTCACTGCAGTGACTCAGATTGCCACCTAGACACACCCTGACTGCATTCTTCCAAGACTGTGAGAGATTCCTTTTGGGTAAAATCCAGTGGATACTTTATTCCTCATCTTACCTGGATTCTCCGCTGCCTTTCACATCTCAACCACCTCTGCTCCAGTGATACCATCTCTTCTGATTTCCCGTCTTTGTTTCTGGCCACTGCTCAGTTTCCTTTCCAGGTTTTTCCTTGGCCCTCTCTTAAATGTTTGTGTTCAATAACCTCTTCACTTCTCAGTCTGCACCCTCTGTCTGGGTAATCTCATCTACTTCTGTGGTTTCTTCAGCCCGAGGACGTTGCTTCCCAAGTCTTTTCCCCAAAATCCAGATCGATGTAATCAACTGTCTTTTGAACAGTAGTGCTTAAATGTCTCAAGTATCTCTCAAGTTCAACACGTCCAAACTGCCAATAAAATGCATCTCTATGTTGTCACTTCCCTCAATAAAGCCTTCTATGCAGTGCTTCTCCCTCATCTGTGATTTCTTCTCCCTGTTTCCCCATCTAGTTAGTTACCTTCTTAATTCTTCATGGCTGTATTTACCTCTTCTCCATCTCAGCCACTGGCATTTTATCTCAGCTGATTGACTACAAAGCCTTTTAGCTGCCTCATTCGTGGTCCTCTCATTCCATACTGCACCTCTGCTAGAGCTACCTTTCAAAGGTAATTGGTCTGGTCATTAATCTTGTTTAGAATCAATGGAGTCTCAAGAACTGTCATCTGTTTTCACTCGATGACTTGTAAAATTACTAAGATACTGTCTAAGGATTGTCAGCTTGGAGTTTCCACAGGCTGTCGTTAATATCACCAGAAAGAGCCTTTGCTTCCAGTGAGGTGATCTGACGGGGTTCGTATCCATTTCTCAACTCAAGAGTGCGTGTTTACCGAAACCTCTCTTTGCTTTTCAGAATGACATTTTCCTCAGACATTATGACAAAGGGCCGTGTAGGAATAAGCTCGGCCACTCGAGAGCCTCAGTGATGTGGAACCGAACACAGGTACCCTGACCTTGAAAGGAACGTGAGAGAAACCAGACTTAGGATGGGTTAAAAAGCCCACCTACTTATCCTCCCCACTCCATTCCCTACTTACCCAGCCCAGCCTGAGAGGTTCTGGGGAACTTTTGGGGCCTGAAGTTAATTCATGAGCACAGTCTCCTAGAGGAGAGGTGGAGGGGCAGGGCGACAGAGCAGCCAAGTAATTAACAGTGACCAGCAGAATGAAGACGAATGCTCGTTCTTCCTGAAAAAATGGAGAGAATGACCTTCCCAAAGCCCTTTGAGGCATATTTGCTATGAAAGGCAGGGCTCTAAAATCCCATGAGCCGGACTTCCCTGGTGGCACACATTGTCCGCCTGCCAATGCAGGGGACACGGGTTCGAGCCCTGGTCCAGGAGGATCCCACATGCCGTGGAGCAACAAAGCCCACGTGCCACAGCTACTGAGCCTGTGCTCTAGAGCCTGTGAGCCACAACTACTGAAGCCCGTGCGCCTAGAGCCTGTGCTCTGCAACAAGAGAAGCCACCGCAGTGAGAAGCTCATGCACCGCAAAGCAGAGTAGCCCCCGCTTGATACAACTAGAGAGAGCCCATGTGCAACAACAAAGACCAAACGCAGCCAAAAATAAATAAATTTATTAAATAAAATAAAATCCCATGAGCCCCTGTTGGGGCTTAGATTCCTCTGTACATATCATTGCGTGTTTACGTGGCAGGTTCAAAGGGAGTCCTGGTTTATTTTTAATAGTATTTATTTGTTTGTTTGTTTATTTCCATGTTCCTTTTGAGGGAGTCAGTGTTCATAGCCTAGTAACCATTATTAACATCCCTCTAAGACTGTTGAAGAAACAGGTAGAGAGCCAACACCAACAATTCATGATCCCACTGGGCTTGCGCCAGAACCTGAGTTAGCATTTGGTTTGTCCTTCCGGGCACTGGCTAGAAGGTCCCATAATTGTAACTGCTTTATGTGCCTGAGATGGTGTCTTAGTTCAAGCTGCTATAACAAAATACCCTAGACTGGGCAGCTCAAACCACAAATTTATTTCTCACGGTTCTGAAGATTGGAAGTCTGAGATCAGGGTGCCAGTGTGGTTGGGTTCTGGTGAGGACCCTCTTCATGGTTTACAGATGGCCATCTTCTCACTGTGTCCTCACATGGCAGAGAATGGAGAGAGAAGCAAGCTCTCTGCTGTCTCTTTTTATAAGGGCACTAATCCCATCATGAGGACACCACCCTCATGTCCTAATTACCTACCAAAGGCCCCCATTTCCAAACATCATCATACTGGGGATTAGGGTTTCAACCTATGAATTTTGGAGGGGGACACAAACAGTCCACAGCTGATGGTAGAGTGTACACATAGGAAGATTGAACTGCTGAAATAGGCTTTTCTTCTACATTTCCAGGTGGTCGGGATTCTTGTGGGGTTGGGCATCATTGCCTTGGTGACTTCCCCCTTGCTGCTCCTGGCTTCCCCATGTATAATCTGTTGCATCTGCAAGTCCTGTCGGGGCAAGAAGAAAAAGCATGACCCATCCACAACCTAAAGATCTCTGTTCGTATCCATGTGCCACAGATGTCTGGGTTATACGAGACAGCACAGTGATAAAACCCCCCTTAGTGAACTCGCCTCCCCCTCCTTGCCAAACTTTGGAAGTGCCTCTGTGTCCAGACTTTGAACTTGCCTGCCCACTTTCGGCATCCAAAAAGGCCAAGCACTGGTGCGTGTGTTCCTGTGTAAAGAGAACCGAGTTCAACAGTCCAGGCCATGTCTATGGAGCGTGTTGGAAAGCTTTGGGGTTGATGCGGAGGAACTAACACACCATCATGCTATCGTCTGAAGGATCCCACTGGACTGTTAACTTCCAGCCACATTCAAGGAGCCTGAATGAACACTTGGTGTAATAAATGTGCTGCCAGTTATGACAACACACATGCTAACTGAGAAGCCAGAGTCTGCTGTGTTGATTTGACCATCATGAGAAGCATGAGGAAAACCTCCTGTAGGAGGGGAAGAATCAGACTGTTTAAGGGGAAATTCTTATAAGAATTGTAATTCTTGTAAGAATTATAAGAGAGCTGCTTATCTTTGGAGCTGATATGGCGGTTCTGCCTCTGCCGTTAGCGGGTGTGCTGATTCCCCAGGAATTTGGCGGAAACACAATAGGTTTCTCCTGTGTGGTCTCAGTGTCAAGCAGGAGAAACTGCTATGCAGAGGGAGTTGTCCCTTCCCAGGAAAAGGGCTGCAGCAGGTAAAACAATCTGGCCTAATGTAGTATCTCTCCCCTGGGTGATAAACTTTCCTTACAGCTAGTAGCTGTGGTCTACAGGATTGTTTTATATGAAGTATGGGTAAAGTGGCAGAGATTCAAAATCGTCATCACAGGTATCAGGGACCTTTCTTGAGCTCTCTGTTCATGCCCCCAACAGATTTAGAATTGGACCTGCAAGTACACACCAACAGTGAATATTAAAGCCCATGGGTATATCTAGAATATGTATAACTTGCTGCCTACCTAGAGTTTCTATTCATTGGGCATGAATGGATTTACCCAATAGTACACACAAAGTAAATGTTTACTTAAAAGCCATTCTTCTGGGACTAATATGGCTTATTATAAATCAACCTAAATATTTTTTGCATATTATATATGTAAATTTTGTTTACAAGTTCATAAGTTCCCCAAAGGTTTTGACTCATAAACATAACTCTTTTAAAATAGTACAATGTGCCATCCCAGTTTGTAAAAATGCTAATTGATAATCAAGTTGTTTATGTATTTTCAAACACAGTTCAGAGCAGCTCTCTTCCCAGCAGCAAAGTTTTGCTCTTTCAGCATCTGTTAGGGCAATCAGAGTACTTTTTGTATGTACAGGGCACTGATAAAACAACAAAAAATATCTGAGAAACAAAATGTAAATGCTTTATGTATCTTAAATAGTTTGGGTTCGTATCACCTCCTTGTGGCTTATTTTTCCCATTATTCTATTAGTCAGATTTTGAATAAATGAGTTTAGAAAAGACAGTAACTTTTACTATAGTTGCCATTAGCAAAGTAACCTGATGCTTCGTGAGAACCATGTTAAATGTTAGTGGACGGCTCTCCTTGAAGCTAGGGGTACCACATCAAGACCTATCAGGACCTATTTTCTGAGGTAACTGGGTAACTAGACTATTAAATTGCTGCTATCCTGGACCTGTTACTAAAGAACGATGCTTTGCCTACGTAATGGATTGTATTCTAAGTGGGGATGTGTATATTTAAGAAGCTTTAATTCACATGTACATATTGATATCTGATATATGTATAGTACATCTAGTGGTTGTGTACATTTTTATTTACTGTTTGTATAGAACATAGATAACTCTGGGAAAACTTTTGAATGGCCACCAACCCCTAAATATTTTAAATTATTCATTAGGAATTTCTCAATATTAAGTGTCTTTATTTTCCTTTGAAACTCTAAACACTTCAGGAAAAAAAAATCAATCTCTTCTTCTAGCACTGTATTTCATATTAGTACAAATATAAATGGATATATATTTGAGTAATTTGCTTTTTCTTACACTGCCTTATTATAGTACAGGGCATTTATAACTGCTCAGGGGATCACAGGAATTCAACTGAAATTGAATTTTTGTACCAAGAATGTCAGTCATGGCAATGTACTCCCCCATATTAATACAGTCTTCAAGCTGGGTTCCACAAAGAATCTTTAAACAGGGGCTGATTTCAAGTAACCTAAAATTCTATGTTATCTGAGGCAGAGCTCCTGAATTTGGAGTAAAAGTGGAAGAAAGCATCTATGCTATTATTTCCTTGACAAACTGAAGGACTATGTCTTCTCACAGAGATGCTATAAAAGAATTAGCTTACTTTTTTTGTGGGCAGTGGGAAGTGTTTGTCAAATAGATTTAAAATAACTGGATTTAGAGGGACTTCCCTGGTGGTCCAGTGGTTAAGACTCCGTGTTTCCACTTCAGGGAACACGGGTTCGATCCCTAGTCAGGGAACTAAGATCCCGCAAGCCATGCAGTACAGCCAAAAAATATATATAACATAAAATAATTTAAAAAAAGAACTGAAGTAGAGAATAGCTTAAAATAACTGGATTTAAGTTTTTAAATGTTGAAAAGTGCCTGAAAACTGGTGATTTCTTCCTTAAAGCGCTCAACTATTTGGCCTGTGTGAGATTGTTGGAATCAACAGGAATAGGTTGGTTGGTTAAAACCCACTTATATCTCCAGTGCATCAAAGGGTGAGATGCAAGCCAGTCTAGAGATTGTGTTTATAATGGGGAAAGCTGGCAACTTTGATAACAGAGACTGATGTTTTCATTTTGTATAACTGGCCAGAGAAAGGGTTTTTACCCTTGTTGCCTTCCTCTGTTTGTCAGCTCTGTCCTTCCCTAGTGATTCTCTGTCCGTCCTAGGAAGAAATATGGGTCTATCTAATTATCTTTGGATGTTGTGGCAGAAGATCGTTTTGTTTGAAGTAGTGTAGTCCATTTGAAATGGAAATTAAACAAATCCTTCGTCACATTGTAATCTGGATGGGATAACTCACCATCCAGAAAAGCTATTGGATGTAATTCCATAACGTTTAGCTGTTGCCCCTTCTAGGGATTTTTTCCATTGTTATTAGGCAGGGAGGTGAAGAGGAAAACCACATGGAACCAAGTTTTAGAATCTTAGGTATCCTATTTGTTCATGCCATGGATGTTTGCTCCCCACTTGAAATCCCTAGTTTGAAAGAGGCCTTTGAAAAACCAACAATTCACAGTGTGAATTTTCTTGTCGCTGGCATCACAAAAATCTCACCTATTCAGGTTTGAAAATCTACATGTTTATTTGAATGTAAATCACCGTTTCTTAGAACCCCAATTGTCTCTTAAAAATTATAGAGAATCTAGGGCTTCCCTGGTGGCGCAGTGGTTGAGAGTCTGCCTGCCGATGCAGGGGACACGGGTTCGTGCCCCGATCCGGGAAGATCCCACATGCCGCGGAGCGGCTGGGACCGTGAGCCATGGCCACTGAGCCTGCGCGTCCGGAGCCTGTGCTCCGCAACGGGAGAGGCCACAACAGTGAGAGGCCCGCGTACCGCAAAAAATAAAAAAAAATTAAAAAATTATACAGAATCTAGATATGTATTACTTTAGCCTTCCCTATGCAGTACTTCTAAAAGACTTTCTGTTCATGAACAGATGCCTTTATGTATATAGAATATATGTATATGTGTAGCTTTCAAGATAGTTTCAGAATGCCTTTGATGAATGACATTTTATAAAGCTGTTACGGTTGATATCTGTAGGCTGTTACATCTCATGTTGATTCATCATCCAGAAAGTTTTGTTATGTATTTAAGAAATTGCTGTAGTATTATATTTTTCCAAGTATTTGAGAGGAAAATAGCTGTTTTAGTCTCTCTGGCCCCAATAAATGTGGAGCAGGAAATCAAGTGTGTTATGTTTTGTTATGCTGCATGTTTTTAGACACGTTCAGTTTTATCATCCAGGAGCCAACCAAGTCATTATTAAATCTTAGGTTTGGAACTGACAAAAAAGTAACCTAATGTGCGATACCATATATGGAAGTAACTCTTGCTACCTTGTTTCTTAAAAGAAATAGGAGGGGGCTTCCCTGGTGGCGCAGTGGTTGAGAATCTGCCTGCTAATGCAGGGAACACGTGTTCGACGAGCACTGGTCTGGGAGGATCCCTCCTGCCGCGGAGCAACTAGGCCCGTGAGCCACAACTACTGAGCCTGTGCGCATCTGGAGCCTGTGCTCTGCCAAAAGAGAGGCCGCGATAGTGAGAGGCCCGCGCACCACGATGAAGAGTGACCCCCGCTTGCCACAACTAGAGAAAGCCCTTGCACAGAAACAAAGACCCAACACAGCCAAAATAAATAAATTAATTAATAAACTCCTACCCCCAACATCTTCTTTAAAAAAAAAAAAAGAAATAGGATCAAGTGTGATGCCTTCACTTGTTGCAGACTTTCTGTTGTGTGTGTGATACTTCACTCTGCCAATGCATAGGCATTGATCATTATCCAGAAAAATAACCAATAATTTAGGTCTTTGATCATCCTAATAAAAAATGCCAGACATCAGAGCTATCAGTTCTATAAAATACGTGTTGGGCTCCGTGTGCTCTAAGGTCAGTTCTAACCTCCCAAAAGTATGGTGGAGGAATGTGTTTCCTTGTTATGATTTTTAAAGAAAGGATTTACAGGTAGAGGGTTAACTTCAGGTCATTTCCATTTGATTAGTATTCAAGGCAGGACTCGCCTGAAGTTGAGTGCCAGAAGTTGCTTAACAACTAGGACTTGTGTCTCTGCAAAACTGGAAACTCACATTCCTATACTGGTGTTGATGCCTTTTTGCTGAATGTTATTTGCTTCTAATATGATACCTGAGCACAAAGGTTTACAACTGACTTATAATTCAATTTTCATTTTCTAACCATTCAGTTTGGAGGAAATAAGATCATTTAAAAACATTTTTGGGTTATCGTTTCTTAATTTGCTTAATCGCCTTCTAGAATGTCAACATTATTTCATTTTTAAAGTGTGCTTATTATTTGCAGAACTTGAATTTGCATTTCCAAAGAATTATTGAATGAACCATTTTATACAGCAGTGATTTTAATTAATCCCCTAACCAGCAAACTCATTGCAATGTAAATTATGAATCTAGTGAGTTTGGTGGAGAATTATAATTAGGTTTTCCTGTAATTCAACTGTTTTCATTTGTTAGATAATCTAGGTATTTTTTGGACCCTAAAGATAGTATCCAGCTCTACATTATGAGAAAGAAATGAATTTCTTAGAACAATTTAATAGTAACTATAGTATGTTTTATTTATATATTTTTGTGTATGCTTTTTAAAGAACTTTTGAGAACAATATTATGAAATAAGTGGGGCAGATATTGGATCTACTTCATAGAGAAAGCAATAGTTTTGTGTACATGTCCTGCCAGGGGTCATACTATAAGTGACAGATAGAAAAAGAATGCCACAGGAGTTCCCTGGTGGTGTAGTGGTTAGGATTCTGGGCTTCTTACTGCTGTGGCCCAGGTTTAATCTTAACCTGGTCGGGGTACAGAGATCCTACAAGCAGCGTGGCCAAAAAACAATAACAAAAAACCAGCTAGTAATTCTGAGTTTGCCTTTACTCTCAGGTCTGTGAGTTCCAAGAAAATGTCCTCCTCTTCCAATTGCCTGCATCAATGGAGGTATGTATAAAAGAATGTGTTATTTCAAATAATCATTTAGAGTCTGTATTTTGGTGTGTCTGACAACATGCCTAGGGCAAAGGGCCACCCCCTGAGATCGACCCCAATCACTCCCTGGGGTTCATCTAGAGAAGGGCAGGAGACAGGAGACAGATGGTGATTCCTTAGAGAAGTAATGCAGGGGTGTGTATCTGATTTGCTATTGGAACTAGAATTACAGCTGCGTCCATGTACTTACTCCAAAAGCCAAAGTGTTTACCTCTTCCCCACAAATACGAGGTACATTGTCATCAGTTCCTTTTAATGTTTACAATCAAGACTCAACGTGATTAACTCAGATCCAGATTCTTCCCTATTAACATTACTAACTTGTACTCTAAAGTATTTTTGTGGCCTAGAATTAAATAAATCAGTCGATTGGCAGTTTCAAAAGCAAGAAAAGAGGCTCTAAATAATGAAATTAATGAATTTCTGATCTGTATAAAGACGTGCTTTGAATTCCATTTTCTGCATAAACTTTGTCTTTCAGTTTTATCAGCTTTCCTTTTTCTGTGTGTTATAACTAGGGTTCAGGCTTTTGATGAGAAGCGGATTAAGTCTAATGTTAGCCATTTTATCTTGCGGTTCCTTACTGACCTGGCGTGATTTGAGGGGGTATATTTTCTTTTGGAGGGAGTGGATGGGTGGTTGACATTAATGCTATTGAACATATTTAGATAAAATAAACATGAAGATTTTCTTGAGGTGAGTTGTGAGACATCTGATTATTCATCAGCCTGGGCTGATCTTTTTTTTTTTTTTTTTTGCAGTACGCGGGCCTCTCACTGTTGTGGCCTCTCCCGTTGCAGAGCACAGGCTCAGGACGCGCAGGCTCAGCGGCCATGGCTCATGGGCCCAGCCGCTCCGCGGCATGTGGGATCTTCCCGGACCGGGGCACGAACCCGTGCCCCCTGCATCGGCAGGCGGACTCTCAACCACTGCGCCACCAGGGAAGCCCTGGACTGATTTTTTTGAAGTCAAGCCAGTTTGTTTCACTAAAAGCAAACAAGTCCAGAAATCCACACACTGCCCTGCATGGTGTGTCCCAAATTCCAGCCTGGCCCTTGGACTTTGGCACCACAAGGGTACGTGAACAAAGTTGGGAGAGTGTTGGTAAATCTGTGACACCCCAGGCACAGAACCAGCAGGCGATGTCCTCTGTTCTCCCTGCCTTCTGCTAGTCCAGGTGGTGTGGGGTTGGGGGACAGACACCCAGCTTGTAATAAGTGGCTTCAGTTCCAGGCCTGGCTTTGCTCTTGACTGGTGCTGTGGTTTGGGGCCAGCCATTTATCACATGGTGTCATTTTGTCTATTTTAACTCAGGCTTAGGAGGATAGGATGAGATCACGAATGTCAAAGTGCTTCTAAGTGTTCTTTGTTAGGAGGGGAGAGGAGAGGGAGCCATTGTACTGTGTGTGCTGTGGCTGTGAGTGTGGGTGATGAGTTTGTAGTCAGACATTCTTTCCAAAGGAGAAAAGAGAACTAAGGGGCGGGGTCCCCAAAATATATTTCAAGCTTGTGAATGTGTGTGAGGTAGGAATGACCTCCTCAGTAAATATGTTGTCTTTTTAGATTTAAAATATTCCTGGGCTTCCCTGGTGGCACAGTGGTTGAGAGTCCGCCTGCCGATGCAGGGGACACGGGTTCGTGCCCCGGTCTGGGAAGATCCCACATGCCGCAGAGCAGCTGGGCCTGTGAGCCATGGCCGCTGAGCCTGCGCGTCCAGAGCCTGTGCTCCGCACCGGGAGAGGCCACAACAGTGAGAGGCCCTCATACCGCCAAAAAAAATTATATATATATATATATATATATATATATATATATATATTCCTTCATGTCACTTTTTCACAAATATTTCACAAGCATGTAGCTAATTTTATGCTCCATTAAAATGGAGGATATGTGGAGAAAGAAATGCGTTCATAAAAGCACAAGAAGTTTTTCTTGGGGGGAGGTTTATGGTAAAAACTTGCATTTACAAGATTTCTTATGGTGTGCAAAGTATTTTGAATCACATTTCCATTGGCTCTTCATACTATTCTGGGAAGTAGCTATTAATATGCCCCTCCCCCAATTTACAGATGGGAGCTGAGACTCAGGGGCTAGGTGACGTGGCACAAGTTCATAAAGTGGGTTGGAGGCAAAGCTAGAATTTGAACCCACATCTTGCATGAGCCAGCCTAGGGCCTCTTAGCATTATTTTAATTTTTAAAATAGTGGCTTAAAGCAACACATTCATTAATCTCAGTTTCTGTACATCGGAAGTTTGGCATGATGTAGTTGGGTTCTCAGCTCAGGCTCTCACTGGGCTGAAGATCAAGGTGTTGGCCCAAGTGTGTTTTAATTTGGGGCTCAGGGTTCTCTTCCAAGCTCACTGGTTGTTGGCAGAATTCAGTTCGTTCTCATGCCTTCTGTGTGGTGCCCTCCATCTTCAAGCCACGTCGAGTCCTTCTTATCATTCAGATCTCTTTGACATCCTCTTTGGCTGCATCTTTCTGACTTCCATAATTTTAAATTATAAAGTGGCCAGTGGGAACATGTTTGTCATTTTCAATAGGAAATTTAACTTTTTACCGTTCTGTTTCCCTGCCCCTTGAAGCCAAGCAGTTTGCAGACGTGATAGTATCAACTAGAAGAAATCACAAACTCAGGGAAGAGTTAAAAGCAATATCTAGCTTCCTACAAGGGAACTGTTGATCTGAATTTTCAGTTAAGCCTAGCATGGCCAAGGTTTTAACAGTAACTCTGCTTCTGGCTGGCGTCCTTGAGAGGTCTTCTTGGTCTTTACGTGAGACAGATTTTTCCACATGGGCTTAGAAGAAAACCTGATCTCATCTTTCTGAACAAACCTTCAGAAGATTCAGGATTGGACTGAATCTTGTGTTGGATTCAGGAAGGACAACTCCTTTCAAGAGTTGACTTAAAATACAGGATGGTGTTTCCACCCAGGTCAGACCAATAAAGCACTGGATTTCAGTTAGCCAGTTGCTGCCTGTCGTTGAAGGACCTGCACTGAAAGTCAAGGTCATCACCCCTTCCATTTTCCTGCCCCAATGCAGGAATACAGACCCTGAGCAGACACTTTAGATGTTTTAAAGTAGAATGGCCACTTTCCTGACTAGAAATGGAAGACTAGAGGGAGATGTGAGACCTCTACTAGTTCCTTTTGGCTTTGGACAATTTACAATTTATCTTGGCCTCAGTTTCCTCATCTTGAAAATTGGAAGTGATTATTTTCTAAGTCCACTTCAAATCTAAACTTTTGTGTAAGATGGAAAAGATTACTAGCACCCATTGTGAGCCTCATATACATGAGAATAGTACACAAAAGGGAAATTCTCCTTATTAGACAAGGAACTGGTAATTACTGGAAGAAGCTTCCAGGCATAAAATTATAGATAATTCCAGAAGCATGTGAAATATAGTACAAGTTTATTTAAAATAAGCAAATTCAAAGAACAATGGTTGAACTTGGTTTGTTTACAGCTGTTGATGGCTGAAAAGACTTACAACAAAAGTTGTTTGGGGAATTTTCAGGGATGTGTTTCCTCTAGTACTTATATTAAAAACATCAGAACCTCAGTATCCTTATTTTATTCACACAATGGACTATTTATTCTGAGTGCGTCAGTCTGAGGAGTCTTTTTAACATTCAGTTGCTTGGTATTGATTAATTTATCTCTATGTTTCCTATACACATGGCATGTTCTGTGAATTGAATTAAATTTACGGCACATATGTACATGTGTTAATGGATGTGTTATAGGATAGTATATATGATAGTATATTTACCTATCTATATCGTGTGTGTGTGTGTGTGTGTGTGTGTGTGTGTGTGTGTGTGTAGTAGATAGGTGGATGGATGGGCACATCTACTTAGGAACAAAGAAATTTTTATTCAGACTTAATAAATTTTATTTTCAAAAGTAGAACACAAAACTACTTCTGGATTTCAAAAACAGTAAACTAAAAAGCTAAATCAATATTCAAAAAATGCTTTAAAATTTTGACTTTTAAACATTTGAGATTTAATTTTAAGAATGGTCACACTAAAACTCATTTCTAATATTTAAATCTGATGTCACAAATATATCATAACCAAGCAAGTAAAATAAAGACTTAAACAAATCTTCAGGTTTAATTTCTATTACCCATTTTAATGAAAACAAAAATGTGTGTTGATTGCATCTTAAAATAAAAATGGGGAAAGAAAGGGAAATGATTGTATTCTTTCCTTACTGCTCATTCATAATCTACAGGGTATTTCTCGAATGTTTCCACATAAACATCCTCAACTGATATAAGAACACGAACTCACCCTTGGAAGGAAGAGAATGACCTGAAAGCATTGCCCAAAGTGAACCGCTGAGGACTAGAAACTTTTTGACATCACCTGTTTATTTTTTAATTTTGTCTTTAACATTCATCTAAAATTATAATCTGTTCCATATTATTTTGATTTCATTTTAAAGATAACATTGTAAATTACCTAAGTAAAATTCACTTCTTAAAGATGCTTCACCTTTGCCTTGTTTCCTCCAGGACATGGCCCATGTGTAGTTGAACACACTGAAGAAGGCAAGTCTATTAGGTTACCATTCTCATTATGAAGCACGTATTCAGTTCCGTCTTTGTACAAACAAATGTGTGGCGATTAGTTGCCTAAAGTGACTTAGTCTGGTTGAGGAGAAAGAACACATCGGGCTATAGAAAGATGAATAACCGTATCAGGTCATGCCTGATAGATGACAGGTGAGTGGCTGAGCTATGTGTTGGGAGCATGTGGAGGCGGATAGATATTGCTGAAACTTTTTGGTTAGAGCTTTACAGGGACAGTACTGGATCAGGGCTTTGAAAGGTTGTTAGGATTGTGATTGCAAAGAAGGAGACAAGGGCATTATGGAGAGGGGGGCATAATGAAAGCAAGGTGGCTTGAGAATTGATAACTAGCCTAATTAAGCCGAAACAAAGCACTTGTAGAACAGAGGAAAGCCAGAAAATGATGAGGAAAAAGGGACTCTTGGGTGCCAGGCTCAGGAGTTGGTGGGTTCTTATTACATTGGGGAGCTGAGTAACAGTTCTGAGCTTGAAGGGTGACACGTGCAAAGGTACACTTTAGCAGGTTAATCTGACAGCACTGTGCTGGTTGAATTGCAAGGGGGAAAGCTGGAAGTAGCATGACTAGTTAGGGGGACCCTGCACTAGTCTAGAGGTATCATTTAATGAAGACCTGGTCCAGAGAAAGGAAAAAAAAGCAAATGAGAAAGATGTTTATACACACACATATGGCAGTTTCATATATATATATATATCGGTAGCATTTTGGTGGTTATATCACCTACAGAATAAGTGCTTTTAAAAAGTATTACACTATCATTTTCTTAGTTGAACATCATCACTACATTGAATCTTAAAGCCTCCGTACAATTGCTATCAGTTTTTACCTAGATCCAGTTTAGAAAAGGTTTTATTAATGTGAGGCTTACTCATAGGATTTTTCCCTTAAATCATTTTTGGAACAAAACGGAGAATAAATAATAATTACTCATAGGGCATGATGAAAGAGCCAGACCAAACATAGAGAAATTGTATGGGGGATATGTTTCTACTTGGTTTTAGGTAATAGCTTTAGGTAATTCATAAGAAAGTAGAAAGCACAGGAGAGTGTCTTACATTAATGAATTCATTAGGGTTTAAGAAATGCTTTCAACCAAACTACCTTCTCCTTTTTTAGGGAAAGCTGGGAACACAAAGTACACAACCAGCTTGACAAAGACCGGAAATGGAGCTGAGTTCTGAAAGTCCTTTGAGGAAGTTAATTGACCATGTTGTTTTCATTTACTTGGAAAGGAATTCCCTTTGAAAGTGCAGTGAGGTGTGTCTTTCCCCTTTCTTAGCTGCCACTCTGTCTGATAATAAGATAAGCTGATGTAATTTTATGTTATATACTTTAGTATTTATTGTGTGTGAAGGACTAAAGCTTTTAGCAATATCACTTAGCTCAGTGATTCTATTTTACAAAGGATGATTAACCCGTTCTCATTAGAATATTCTTTTGCCCTTTGCCCATGGAAATCTTTTGCTCTCTGTACATCGCTGTTGGAGCTCTGCTTACTACAGCTGAACACAGATGCCAGGGAGGAGAGGGGAAGAACACTGAAATCTGGCCAGTTTGGCGGTTTGTTAATCAATACCCATTATTTCAGGAGGAAAAAAAGGAACAGCTGCATATAATGATCAGAGACCAACATGGCCATCCCTATAACGAATAGCAGGAGAGCTCAGCCTCCGCCACCCACCCCCACTCCCCATAGTTCTTTTCTTTTTCTTTTTTTATAAATTTTTAAATTTATTTTGGGCTGCATTGGGTCTTCGTTGCTGCACACGGGCTTTCTCTAGTTGCAGCTAGTGGGGTCTACTCTTCGCTGTGGTGCATGGGCTTCTCATTGCGGTGGCTTCTCTTGTTGTGGAGCACCGGCTCTAGGCGCGTGGGCTTCAGTAGTTATGGCACGTGAGCTCAGTAGTTATGGCTCGCGGGCTTTAGAGCGCAGGCTCAGCAGTCCCTGCATAGTTCTTGCATGCTGATCAACTGATGCTCAGGAAGGAAAAGTAAAACTTGGAGGAATGCTTGGACAGTTTTCCTAAGTTCTTCCATAGACATTGGTATATGTAAATCAATTGTTAATAGTTTTGTTGTATTGAGAGGGTGAAGAATTGAGTGATATAGAGAAATCTTTTATAATTAAAAACAATCTCTGATTCTCAGAATGATGTTTTTATCTGGCTTCCTCTCAGTTGTTTCTTTTTGTTTGTTTGTTTTTGTTTTTGGGGGTTTTTCTTTGTTTGTTTGCTTTTTCTTAATAGCCAGATATTTGTCTGTTTTCTTAGTTTTTTCAAACAAAGAGTTATTGGATTTATTAATTTTATTTTCCTTTCTAATTCATTAATTTATTTTAAATATATTTTCTCTACTTAATTTTTAAATTGTCTTTATTTACTTCTTGGGTTAAATGCTTTGCTTATTTTCGTTCTTTCTTGTTTAGCTATAAAAGCATTTAAAGCTATGATTTTTCCTTTCAATACAACTTTGACAGCACCCAAAATATTTTAATAAATGCCACTTAAGAACCATTTCTTTGGGGACTTCCCTGGTGGTCCAGTGGTTAAGACTCTGCGCTTCCAATGCAGGGGGTGTAGGTCCAATCCGTGGCTGGCAAACTAAGATCCCACATGCCGCATGGCGCGGCCAAAAAGAAAAGCCAAAAAAACAATTTCTTTGTTTGCTATAGTCTTGTGGGTCTTGTGGACAGAAACCTCACTGGCTCTCAGAGCTGGTTATTTTGGGGGTCATCCTTCAGGTGGAAGTCCTAGTCCTAAAAGTTGAGGTGTGCTAGATGTTTGGTCCAAACTCTGATTCCTCAGAGGGAAGCTGGGAGTTGTGCATTCCTCCTCAATTATATGTCACTGTGCCAGGGGTGGGGTTTACGGTGAGAATATATCTCAGCCTTTCCTACCCACTTCCATGTGGGTGTTTTCTTGTTTGCCTGGTGTGTAGGAGTTGATCCGCTCATTTCTAGATTTCTTTCAGAGGAAATTGCTCTGTGTGTAGTTGTACATTTGCTATGTCTGTGAAAGGAAGTAGGTTCAGGAGCCTCCTGTGTCACCATCTTCTTCTTCTGAAGGGTACAAAGTTTGATATATGAATATCAAATCTTGCTTCTTAATACTATTATACAATTCCATTTTATCTTTGTTTGCTATTAGTCTACTTTATCTACATGAGAGGAAGGTATTCGTTTCCCTCTCCCCTATGCTCTCATTTTTATCAATTCCCTTGTATTTCTGGTGGTTTTTGCTTATGTGTTTTTAAAACTATTTTATTTAAGTCAAAATAAAATTCATATTTTAATACATGTTAGCACATATTAACATCAAATTTAAAAATATAGTAGCATAATAACAACAGAGCCTCTGACCTCTTCTTTCCATCTTTAGTCCACTCCCCAGGCAACCTTTAATGAGTTTGGTTTTGTGTTCATCTAGTGGTGCCTCTGTAAGTCTAAATAGTATGTATACACCACAAATTCTTGTTTGGGAAGTTCCTTTGAATATAACCACAATATGAATTGATTTCTTGCTACTAGTTATGAGGATTTAGCTCACTTATACAAACTCCCTCCTATCCTTCCTACCTCCTCCCAATATTGTTACATCATTACTTTTAATTCCTTTCTTGGTTACCTTTCCAAGCTTAAGAATTAAAACCTCCATTTCCCTTTCCATCCACTAGACTGTATCTTGACTCCCTACTTTGTAAAAAAGGCTATTAACATCCTTAATCCTTCCTTCCTCCTTTTCTCCTCACCCTCTCCCAATTTTAATTTGTAAAATCTATCAGTTGTACTTTTAACATTTTTAGTAAAAACAAAGGAGAAAGTATAGTATAGTGGCAAGACTGCCTCTAAAGCCAGGCAGGCTATCTGGAGGTTTGACCCACACATTACTATCTGCATGACCTTGGGCAAGTTATACAACCTCACCATGCCTTACTTTTTCTACCTATAAAATAGGAATAGAGGCTGATTCTAAGTTCAGTATCTGATACACAGTAAATTCTCATTAAATATTTGTTGTTACTGTTATTTTTATTGTTATCAATACATTTCAAGACAGATATTTATTTTTTATTTTGTCTTTTATGTTACACTTTCAAGAGATTGATTCTAAAAATTGAAACCTAGTAAATATTTTCATTTTTATAAATACTTGTTTTCTTTTAGAGTCAAGCTGTGTGGTATGATTCTATTTCCTTAATAAAAGAACCACTTAAAGGAGAATGCTCAAATGGATTGTTCTTTCTTATACTTCACTAATTGTTAAAAATGCTACATTTTCCATACCTTTTTTGTTTGGTTTTTGTTTATCCTGGAGTTTCTGATTGCCTTTTTTTTCTCTAATTGATAAAAAGAAACATGTATCTATCATTAGATCATTATCACTTTTAAGAGTCTTAATCATTCTGTATTTTACTTGAGACTTACTCTGTTCTTTGTTACAGAATCCATCAAGGTACTGTTCTAACTGGTTAATTTCCTTTCTATTGGTACATGACTTTGTTATATAACTTTCTGCTTTTCCCTGAGTATATTTTATATGTTTTTTTATTGCACTTGTGAATTTTATCATATATTCAGGTACTTCCTCTTCTCAAATCCTGTCTATTCTATGGTGTGTACTCTTCCCTCAGTGACTTCCCTCCCAGATCACCACTTCTTCCTGCCTCAACTTATACTTTTAGGCCAGCTCCATAGCTGTCATGCTGAGACATCTTTTCTTATTCCTGGTTCTGATCTACTATTTCCTGTGTCTCTTGTCTTCTTTTTCTTGGTTAATCCCCTTGTTTTGCTGGAGTAAATCTTCAACTAAAATGCGTGGGAGGCAAACTTTCTTAGTCCTTCCTTGTCTGAAATTTTTTTAGTCTTCCCTCACAATAGAGTTTGGCTGAGTATTGAATTTTAGATTGTAAATGCTTTTCCCTCAGAATTCTAAAGATATTAATTCCATATCTTAGTTAGCCTGTAGGGGATTTATCTTTTGCTGTTCTTAACTTTCACAGTAATGTTTAGAGTTATGAGTCCTTTTCCTTCCTCCTTCCTCTTAGTTGGTAAATCTTTTCAATGTGAAGACATGTTTTCTTCTTAAGCCCTAGGAAATTTCCTTCTATTATTTCTTTGCCTCCATTTTCTCTTATTAAACTCCTATTATATATTAAATCCTCTGTTTTAATCCTGCATGTTTCACCTTCCCTCTCATGTTTTCCATCTTTTTGTTCTCCTTTATGGGAGACTTCCTTTACTGGTACCTTTCAACCGTTCTATTTTATTGTGTATCTTAGCAATCATATTTTTAATCTCCAGTAATTATTTTTAATATTCATATTCTCCTTTTGCAGAACATCCTGTTATAGGTGTAATATCTATTCTAATCTCTCTAAGGATACTAGTCAGAACTGTACTTTTAAAAAAGTTTGCCATGGTTTACTTCTTTTGTGCTGCAGACTTCTCTCAAATGTTTGATGTTTCTTAGTAGTCTGTTCATATTTAGATGAATGAATTAAATGATCAGATATTCCTAGGGGTTCTCACAGTGGATGATGTTAGATAGGCAGTAATTTTTGATTGGTGAGCTGGAGGTCCTTGTAGGAATGGTAAATTGGCTATGACTGTCATAAATTAGAAGTAATGACAGACCTATAGTGGTAAACTATCATTTGGCAAATGGTTTTGTTCTTCTGTTTAATAGATTTAATACAGTAATCTTTTATCTAGGAAGTATAGAGCCCAAGAGGGCCCCTGGGATGTCCTCAGGAAGTCTGTCAGTACTGAAATTGTGTGTAAAATTATTGTGTTGCATATATATTTTCTGGAAAGAGGTTTCCATAATTTTTAGGAGGCTATGACACTAAAAAGATTAACAGTATTCAATAGGAGCATTTATCATTTAAATTCTGGTGGATAGGTATTTCTGCATAATGCTGGAATTAGAAAAAAGCATTCTTTTTGTTGGTTTTTAGTAAAAGGAGAAATTTTGTTTTCTCCTACAAATAATGGATTTGAGTGTTTTTATGTATAGTTGACATTTCTGAG
Source organism: Delphinapterus leucas (assembly GCF_059928025.1). Classification (NCBI taxonomy): domain Eukaryota; kingdom Metazoa; phylum Chordata; class Mammalia; order Artiodactyla; family Monodontidae; genus Delphinapterus; species Delphinapterus leucas. Next base: position 14,301,359 of record NC_143138.1, read on the forward strand.
CTTGAGACTGAGGCATATTTCTTACTGAAAAGCCTAAGTCACTCATTACATGGAAGCCCAGAAGAGAATATTAAGTAATTTCCAACGTACGTGGTGGCAGGATGAACATAAGCTGGTCTCTCCTTCTGACCACCCAAGTGGCCAGCTACTCTGAATGCTTTTTCTTGTACCTTCATATTTTGGGTCCAAACTAGCTAAATCAGGGTCTTCTAGAGGTTTTCTCTAAATAAGCTAGTGAGCGTTTACCTGTCCCTAAACAAAACCCACAGATCTGCCTACCTAAGTTTGGCAATCAAAGCCCCGTGGCCACTAGCAAGTTTGCCTCTACTTTGATCTGTGATGTGTATGACACTATATTCTTTGGCTGCTCTAAAGCAGACTGCCAATTAGATCCAAATGTGTCAGCCTTGGAGTGGGTACTGGTGGTCAAGTTTCCATTAGTGGTTACTACTGATTGATGCCTGCAGCATTCTGTTCATTTAGAAATAGAAACCTATTCTCATGTTTAATCTTGGGGTTGGGAGAGGAGGTAATGGTGGGGTTAGGGGGAGAAAATCCCAGAACACAATTAAATCTCTTTATATCTCTCAACTTTTAACTTCTGTTTTTCCTTTAACACAGGAAAGACTCAGAATAGTAGGAGGTTGTGATTCTGTTGTTCAGATTAGGGTATGCTTTTTATTTTCTGAGGTATAGAAGGTTGAAAGGAAGAGGAAAGAAAGCAGCATTTATTGGAAAACAGCTCTGTGCCTGCAACTGTGTTAGATACTTTCACGTGTGACCACACGTGTTCTCTAACAGTTCTACGAGTTAGTGTCTGCATACTGTTGAGGCAATCACGGTTCAGAGAAGAGGAATAGAAGAATATATTCCTTCAATATTGCATACATTATTGCATACATTATAAGTGCCAAAACAAATTCACACAGGTATCTGTTGGATTCAATAGTCTGTGCTATTTCTATTCCACTGTATAACAATGTTAGTGATTATGGAGTTAATCCCTCTAGCATCTGAAAAGAGCTTGGAAAAAGCCTCTATTGCATAATGAAAAGGGGGATATTTAGGCTAGAAGCTTACCTGTGGGTCACCATAGACCAATACAGTAAAAATTAAACCAGGGGCCTAATTTCTAGATTTCAGCTTTTGCATTCATACTCAGAAATGGACTGGGGTTTACTTTTCTTATCTACACTTGGGCTAGTTTCTTGAAATCAAATCATTGTTCTGAGAAGTAAACTACACCAGGGGAAAGGATGGAGGAGAAACAAAAAAACCTCTCTTCTTTGTTAATGAGTCATATTGTCTACACTTGGTTTTTCATTGACACCAGCTGGGGTGGTTTTTGCCCATCTCTCAAGGAGGATCCTAATGATGATTCACGGGGTCTGCATCTCATTTGCGGTACCAATTAATTCTGGAAACTCAAAATGCATTCAATTGAATGTATGTTTAAAAACATTTTTTTCTTTCTCCCCCACGCTTTTTTTGGGAGGAGTGTAATTTGATATTTGGGACTGTGTTACACAAAAGTTGGTGGAGTATACTTCACTATGGCTCTTGAGAAAAGGGAGGTTTATTTTAACCAGAAGTTTTAGCAGTGGTGAATAGCCTGGAGCAGAGGTTGGCAAACTTTTTCTGTCAAGAGCCAGATAGTAAATATTTTAGGCTTTGCAGGTCTATGTTCTCTGTGGCAAATTCTCGACTCTGCTGTTGCAGTGTGAAAGTAGCCACAGACATTATGTAAACACATAGGTGCAGCTGTGTTTCAATAAAACTTTATTTACAAAAACAGCAAGTGGGGCCAGATTTAGCCTGTGAGCTGGAGTTTGCCAAACCCTAGCCTAGAGGATGTCTCAGGTTTTTCTACGTATATAATACCTACCACCAAGCAAATAGTAAGTACTCATTAAAAGTTTTTTTTGTCTTTTTTTTTTTAATGACTAAATGCATATACAAAGGAACAGAAGAACTCTTTCACTATGGTCTGAATTCATGTATTGAAATTCATATATTGGAAACCTAATGCCCAAGGTGAAGGTATTTGGACGTGGGGCCTTTGGAAAGTGATTAGGTCATGAGGGTGGAGCCCTCATGAATGGGATTAGTGCCCTTATAAAAGGGACCTCAGAGAGTTAGCCTAATCCCCTCCCTACCATGTGAGGTCACAGCTAGAAATTGGCAGTCTGCAACATGGAAGAGAGCTTTCACCAGAACCCTACCATGTTGGCACCCTGATCTAGGACCTCCAGCCTGAGGAATGTTGAGAAATAAATTTCTGTTGTTTATAAGTCACCCAATCTATGGTATTTTGTTATAGCAGCCAGAACAGACTAAAACATCTTCCAAGGCTTCATTAGTATCAACTGTGTTATAAAATAAGGAAGGAGTTGGTAGGAATACTCAATTTATAGATAGAAGAATAAAGTATAAGAAATTAGGGCCCCTAGAAGTTGTGGGCAAATTTTTATTCAGAATTCAAGCTTTTATTTTTTGGCTGCACCATGGGGCATGCTGGATCTTAGTTCCCAGACCAGGGATCAAACCTCTGCCCCCTGCATTGGGAGCGTGGAGTCTTAACTGAACCACCAGGGAAGTCCAGAATTCAAGCTTCTTGACTGTATTCAATGCTGCATTTGCTGATCTCCCTTGGTTTCATATTATTTTATCATTTATTCTAAGGAAAGCTGCTTGGTTCAAAGATAATACTCTTCATTTCTGCTGTATCAGATAAGTTTCTCTGCATTGTAATAGATGGAACAGCCTTCAAACAGACTTAAACAATACAGGGAATTTACTGGCTGATGAACTTGAAAAGTCCAGATGTGAAGTAGGCTCCAGACAGGCTTTACTCAGTCACTCAAAGTTACCAAGGACCCAGTTCCTCTTTGCCTCTGTTCTGCCTGCCACCTGGGTGTCTTCACGCTTAGATTCCACCCTGTGGGATATCCCTTAAGGTTGTCTTGTTTGGGGATGGTGGAGTGGGCAAAATGAACTTCTCAAACTTCTGCTAACCTTGACCGATTAAGGAAACAACATAGATAAGAATGGACTAACGTATCCTCATTTGGTCATGGGGAGCAGAATGAAATTAGGTAAGTTAATGGAATATTTGGCGGTCTTGAGCACTGGGAACAAACCAGAGAGTAGATGCATTCTAGGGAAAAGAGCACCTTTGGAGGTGTGTAAGAGCCTAGCAGGGATGCTGAGCCCAAAACCATTTAGAGTCACTGGAGTCTAGGTAGAAGTTGGGATATAAAGGTGGATGAACAAGTAGGGAAGAACCAAATCCTGAAGCCACCTGAAGCAGTCAGCTTTTATCTCCAAGACAAATGGGCATTGCTGAAGAATTTTGAGCAAGGGAGTGATGGAATTGGACTTGAACGTTAGAAAAATTATTCTGACAGCTTTGTGGAAGGAGGTTCAGGGAGAGGCAGGAAGAAAAGCAACGAACTTAATACAACCAGCTGCATAGAGCTTAGCAACAACAGGATGGAGAAGAGAGGAAGAGGAAGAGAGCCATTTAGATAGAGTTAACCCACTAGATATGGGGAAAAGTGAAGCAGCCAGAATGACTTCTGGGCTTCTATTTCAGCAGCTGGGCCCAAGGTGGTGCCATAAACCGCGATGGATATGAATAAACATATCCCTGTGCCTTGGTTTTTGAGGACGTGTATGTGGGGGTCTGGGCTGTATTGTGTATTTTTCCAGATATATTAACCCTAATAGAGGTGACAATCCCCAGATATTATCCTAGTTGCGCAAACCAGGGTGGGATCTCTGCAAAGTCTATAACTAGTTTAAAGCCTTGGTTCCTACCTCCTTTGAGAAGTGCAGACTGCTGGCCAGATTGAAATCAGATGTAGCCACAGAGCCCCTGGGCTACTGAGCCTCTTCAAATAAGCGCTGGGTGAAATCATTGTGGAGGGAAACTGACCTTTCTGCCTAATCTCCTCAGGCTGCTCTTGTTAATGGAACAAACTACTTGTCAAAGCCACCTGGCCCTGAAAGGAAAACAATGCCTTTCTTTTGCTTTTGTAAAGAGCCTGGCAGGAGGATTCACCATATGCAAATGCCTTAGGCATCCTGGTGGGGAGGGACGGGAGGGGGGCAGTCCTGAGCCCTGTGTCCATCTGTGACTCAGCCAGGCCTCACAAGCATTCTCCAAACCTGCAAGGGAAGAAAGCGAGTTGAAAGGAGCCTTGTCATTGTTCTGGCCATGGGAACATATGTCAGAAACATTGTTCCAGCCGCTGCAAAAAGCACTGCTTCCCGGGCAACATCATGCATTACATTGGTGACAGTAGCAGCTGCAAGGCCAGCCTGTGAGTGACCAGAGGAAGGGTAGATGCACGGAGAGAGAGCTGAGTGGGCAGTCACAATTTTGCAAGACACCCTCTCCTTCTTCAGGGTCTCAGCTTAGCCTGCCTGCAAAGACCTGAATGTTAGGAATGTGGCTGGGAGGCAAACTGAACGTGTGATTTAATCAAGTTTTGTTCTTTAGCTAGAAAATGCTTTGAGATTATGGTAAAAAGGACCCTAAATTGAAATGCAGTGTCATTCTCATTAGCAATCCAGGAAGCCTTTGAAAGCTCCAGTGTGAGTGAGCTGATTTTCAGGTAAAGCCAGTCTCTCAAGCATAGCTGAGGAGGTGGTGAATGGGCAAATGGGCAGATGTGGCAGACAGAGCCGTGAAGTACAGCTATGAATGTTACAGAAGGAAGTTTTTTTGGTTTTGTCTCTAGCTTCCTTTTTTCTCTGGCCCGTCTGTTTCTTTCCTGTCTTAAAATGTTCTCTCCTGATATTATGGAGAAGAAAGAAGTCCCCAGGACTTGGTTTTAGGCACAAATGAGCAACTGAAGCGGTCCAGAGAACTCTGGTCAAGCCAGTTCAACAGCCTGCGATGAATGTGCGTGATGCGTCAGGCACTGTGTTACGAATGGAGCTCAGGGGAGGGGTGATAACAGTTGAGACACAGTCCACGTTCTGAATATGCTCACTGTCTGTGGGGGAGGATGGGCATCTTTTCAAGTCATTGTAACACACATCCCAATGTAGTAAGGGGTCTGGGGCAGGTATAAACAAACTAGCAGGCAATGCAAAGACAAGTAGAAGTATTCTGACAAGAGACCTGGGGAAGGTTTCAGGAAATAACTGATATGGGGAGAGAGAGCCAGGGAAAGACAGCGAGACGGTGAGAACTGACAGTATTCTTGCTGAGGAGGAGCTAGAAGGTTCTGAGAGGAAATACAGCTGCAAAAACTGTTGGGATGGGTGACACAGCAGGAGGCCATCTATGATTAACTTGCTTCCCTCAAGGTATTGGAATTTGGGACAGTTAATCTTTCATAGTTAGGAAAAGTTAACACCTCACTGAGTGTTGGAAACGGGCTAAATCGGGTTGGATTCTCACTGGGGTGTTTCCATAGGAACAGATGAGGCCTCTGACCTTTCAGAGTTAAATGGCTCAGCCAGAAAAGGAGAAGAGTAGAGTTTTTCCTGGTCTGTTCTTCCCTAGTTAATATTTATTGAGAGTCCTTCCTGGGTGCTGTGGAAACCACCTGATTACGAGGAATGTGGAGTCAGTTGGAGGAGATACAGAAGTCGTTTTTATTGCTTAGAATATGAAACTGACGTTTTTCAGAGCCCCTGAAGGCACTGAAACCATTCATCTAATAAAACATTTCTCTTAGGCCTTTACTCTGCAAGCCAAGACACATAACAGTCCTTCTGGAGGTCTTGTTTCACATATTCTTTGAGACATGTGTTTCCGAACACTTGGAGTGAATTATGCGTTCGCCTCATTTTGAGTCAGTGACTGCTTCTGGAGATGACTTGGATGGATTGTTTGGTAGCACTTTTCAGGGTCAACAGAGCCCCACCTAAGAAAAGTGGGAAAATGCAGAGGCCAGAGTCCCTACAGCACTACAGAAGGGGTGGTGTGGGGTGGGAAGTGTGGACAGGGCAGGAAGTCACATTTATTGAATATCTTTGTAGGTACTTTGTAGGCACTTTGCTAGGTACTTTGTAGGCAATATGTTCATTACTTTTTGAGACTCTTGAAGGAAATAGCAGGTATCCCTATAGAATGATGAAGAAAGACTCTGAGAGGTGAAGTAACTTGCCTAAGGCCTATCTACTGGGCAATGATGCAGCGATGATTCATAGGCCAGAATACAGGGCTTACACCACCCTGCTGGGGCTGCTCTCAGGGCAAGTGCTGCTCTATCAGAAAACAAACAATACTGTTCTTTTATTGGGCTAATACCAGGAAAAAAGAGAGCGCAAACAGTACTACTCCACCAGCAACCTTGCTACAGCTAGAGCAAAACTTTCAAACTTTTTTTTGTTCAGCACTGTAGTAAGAAATATATTTGACAAGAAGATCCAGTGCAGTTTTACATATAAAATTTCAAAAGTTTTATGAAGCGATTCTTACATTCTGACTGCGAGGTGCTCTGTTTTCTGTTGAAGTAATCTGTTCTATTCGTTTAGTTTAAAAAAAAAAATGCTGATCCTGAATCTTCAATTTGGGGGTGGCCTGCTTAGTGAAAGCACTCGTTGGGGGTAACAAATTGGAGATTTATTTGTAACATTGGACAAAGGAATTTTGGCAAGTCTTTCCTCTTTTGCATACACCCCTCTGGCTAAAAATACAATGTTACCCTTTTATGATTTATTTTTCCCCTAAAGGCTGTCTGGTTCTATTGTTCATAAAAGAAATAGGTAAACCATGTACCTGTCTCCAAGAACCTTTCACTCATGTGTAGGGTTACATGGCAGGGTAGATTCTGCTTCTACCTTCCTAGGGACAAAGGGCTCCAGTCAGCCCTCAATCGAGAGGGAGTTTTGAATGGGAGGAAGCTGATTACGTCTGCTTTTTAAATTATTTTCCTTGTCCAGGTCATGTAGAGAGAATTTCTCTCATGACTCCTATCTGTGAGTAAATAGAGCTTTTAAAGCCTCACGCTTTTACTTTAATCATGGAAATATTGCTAGATTTGGTTGAGGGGATTGGAGAGAGATAGGTGGTATTTAATGAGGTGGATTTTACAATTCCATTCACCCTGACGGGAGGGGCTCTGATATGAGGATCACGTTTGCCAGGTTGGTGGGAAGAAACCTGTAGGAATCAATCATTCTGAAGGCACTTTGCATGCTATGAAGTGCCAGGCAAATATGAGGAACTATTGCTATTAGTTGCGATGCTGAGTAAGAGCAGAGCTCTTTATCTTGTCTGTAAAAATGGCAGGTCTTTTATTTTTTTGTTGTTATAAATTTATTTATTTATTGAATTTCTGGCTGTGTTGGGTCTTCGTTGCTGCACGCGGGCTTTCTCTACTTGTGGTGAGCGGGCACTACTCTTCGTTGTGGTGCGTGGGCTTCTCATTGCTTTGGCTTCTCTTGTTGAGGAGCATGAGCTCCAGGCGCGTGGGCTTCAGTAGTTGTGGCGCATGGGCTCAGTAGTTGTGGCTCGCGGGCTCTAGAGCACAGGCTCAGTAGTTGTGGAGCACGGGCTTGGTTGTTCTGCGGCATGTGGGATCTTCCCGGACCAGGGCTCGAACCTGCATTGGCAGGTGGATTCTTAACCACTGCGTCACCAGGGAAGCCCCGGCAGGGCTTTTCCTGACACAGGTGAGGCTTGTAGCAAATTATTGCTCTTTGCCTGACCACAAAAATTGTTACTCTTTATTTGACCAATAAATCCAAGACACACTGATTCCCTATTACATACTAAGTATCGTGCTGGACTTTGTGGAGGCTGAAACCAAATGAGATGTGGTCTCTGCACTTTAGGTGCTTAAAATTGATCTTCAGGGAGAAGAGACATTTAAGGCACAAAACAAAAACATGAGAAGTCCATGATGGTGTGTAACTCAGTGCTGAATGGCATGCTACAGAAAAGCCAAATGGTCAGATTCGTCAGAGGAATCCAGGTCTGCCTCATGGTCTGTGAAGGAAACTCCACATTGGAAATTAGACAGAAGAATGAGAAGGCAGCAGAGGTCTGTTTATCCGGAAAACTCTACTCAGTAACCTGCAACTCTTGGGATTTATTTGACCTGATTTGTGGTGTTGATTAAACTCAGGCTTCAAGACATCCCATGCTCTATGTCATGCACCAAAGCCTTGGTAAAGAATTTAACTGAAGGACTGTGACTTCTGGGTCTCGGTGTATTTGTCAGCTTGGGCTCCCATAAAAAAATACCACAGACTGGGGGGTTCAAACAATAGAAATGTATTTCTCATAGTTCTGGAGGCCGGGAAGTCCAAGATCAAGGTCCTGGCAAAGTAAGTTTAGTTCTGAGGCCTCTTCTCTTGGCTTGTAAGCTGCTGTCACTCACATGACCTCTTTTTTTTTTTTTGCGGTACGCGGGCCTCTCACCGCTGCGGCCCCTCCCGTTGCGGAGCACAGGCTCCGGACGCGCAGGCCCAGCAGCCATGGCTCACGGGCCCAGCCGCTCCGCGGCACGCGGGATCCTCCCGGACCGGGGCACGAACCCGCGTCCCCTGCATCAGCAGGCAGACCCCCAACCACTGCGCCACCAGGGAAGCCCCACATGACCTCTTTGAGAGAGTGCTAATCTCTTTTCCCTTTCTTATAAGGACATTAATCCTATCATGGGAGCCCCATCCTCGTGCCCTCATCTGAACCTAAGTATCTCCCGAATACCCCACCTCCAAATAGCATCACATTGGGAGTTATGGCTTCAACATATAAATTTGCGGGGCGGGGGACACAAACATTCCGTCCACAACACTCTGTATGCTCAAGTTCTGAGATGAAAGGGAGAAAGGGAAAAGCACAACAGAACTTCCGCCTCCTCTGCCACCTTTGAGCTTTGTTGTAGCAAGAACACATCTAAATATTCTACTATCAGTGATGTGGTCACTTCTTTAAGGCCTCACTGATTTCAACATTTTTGTTATATCTGAAGTTGAGGCATGTTGGAAGGTTGCCAGAGTGCCATGCACCAAATTATGTGTTGAGTATTAGGGCCTCTTGAATGCATGCACTTGAGAAGTGTGTACTCTGTTAGGCAAATCATACAACTTACCCATCAGCTTCCATAATTAATCTGACATATAAATAGTAGACAGGCCACTGCTTGGTTCCTTCCCAATTGACTACCTATTCCTGACTTAGTAATAGCCAAAAGTTATGAGTACTTTTTTTCCCCCTTTGGTTCTTCCATTATTTCCAATGCCGTCTTCCTATTTGAGTCTTCTCTTCTGCTGCTTCTTCCTTCCTCAGAAAGACATAAAGTAGCCATGAATTGTTTGTCTCCTTATTTTTCTGGCTGTGGACCAAGAGGAGCCATACCTGGTCCATTCATTTAAGATAAGCAGAGGTGGGATGTAGTTAAATGTTTATAAAGAAAATTTTAAGGAAAACAGAGTGTAGGGGGTTAGTGCCCTCTGAGCCAGTATTAGAAGAGGCCCCTGATGTGCTGGGCAAGGCAACACTTGGTTTGTGAGGGAAGAATCCCACAGCCTCAATAATGACCCATGGCCACTGAGCTTCTGAGGTTTTCCTTCCAAGTAAAGCAGGTTCCTGGGCAAGTAGGGTGACCCTAATTTTCAACATTAATTTTTCTTATCAACATTCAGTTTCTTAATATGCTTTGCCAGGGTAACCCAGGGAGGCATGTCCATCCTTTTTGATGACCTAACCTAAGTCACATCACTCAGGATATCACAGAGGATATCTGTATGATTATATGGAGTCAAAGAAACTTGTGGATGGAGGAACTTTAGGGATTCTTAGTCTGCTTCTTGATCTCAGGTAAGGTAAGCAAGGCCCACTGGGATGGTGTCTTATGTCAGTCAGCAAAAGAGCTGACACTATATCTAGGCCTCCTGACTCCCACTCAATTCACTGTCATTTTTCACTGTGCCCAGCTTGGAAAGTTTATACTTTTGTGTGTGTGCGTGTGTGTGTGTGTGTGTGTGTGTGTGTGTGTGTGTGTTTGAGGTAAACTTCCTTGGAGGATTGCCTGGTATTTTATCAAAATGCTGGAAATTATGGGCTTCCCTGGTGGCACAGTGGTTGAGAGTCCGCCTGCCGATGCAGGGGACACGGGTTCAAGCCCCGGTCCGGGAAGATCCCACATGCCTCAGAGTGGCTGGGCCCGTGAGCCATGGCCGCTGAGCCTGCGCATCCGGGGCCTGTGCTCCGCAGCGGGAGAGGCCACAACAGTGAGAAGCCCGCGTACCGCAAAAAAAAAAAAAATGCTGGAAAATTTATGTTTATGGTTTAATAGGTAAGGTTGGCACTGATTTACCTTTTTTCACATTTTTAGCAGAGCAAGTAGCAGATCTAGAGGTGATAAAGTTTAGAAAATATGCTGGGATAAAATCTCTTAAGTCAACAAAACTAAGGCCATGTTTTGTTCAGGGCTCTGTGTTTTGTTATTAATTCATCCTGGGGTCAGACTGAATCATTGCCTTTTTCTAGGCAGTTTTCATGGGCAGTTGTCAGAAGAGAGGCTCTGTTTTCAGGCATTGCGATATATATTGGGTAGGGGGTGGGTGGGTAGACAGATATGGTATCAGGGAGAAAGAGAGAAGAAGATGGCAGTGTAGCCAGAAAGGAAACGGCACTTGTGTCAGGAAACATACTTCTTTTCCATCATGATTTTGTTATTGAAATATAGTTCATTTCACATCTTAAGGCTTCTTCTACTATTGCGGAGAATAAAGATTAATTAAAGGTACACTTTATGACAGCTTGTGTGTTCACAAAACATCCCACAACAGGAAACCAGGAGACAAGTTGCCTCAACTCTGCAACTAAGAATCCAAGAGCGTCCAAAAGACCCCAGTTCCTTTATTTCATGAAGCGGTGAAGTAGATGACTTATTTAGTTCTCTTGTAGTTCCCCAATTCTAGGTCATCCCTCATGGCAAGATACCCTGTTTCTGAAATCGTCCTGATTTGGTTATGTACTCTGCCAAGCAGTGCAATAGATACTACTGCATACAGTCCAGAATTGCCAGGTTTGCTAGTTAATACCCTGAAGGTCATGAGTAGGAGGCTGCCTTCCTTCGTTGCCAAAAACCGATTAGGACGATTTTGTAATTTGGAGATAGATGGGATGTCTGGAAGGCATCTTGGCCAGAGAATTCCATCATACCCTATCTTGAAGGCTTGTGATAAAACTACCCAGCTCAGTGTCTGGCACTGCACAGCTTCCCTGGGAGCGTAGGTCCCCTCCTGGTAAATATTTTTGATTGCTTGAGGAAAGATCTTAGGTTGCCTTAAATGAAATTGGCCTTGGGACATTCTCTAATGGTTCAGGGCTCAAGCACTTCACATTTGGCCCACCAATTAGCCTTTTCTGGCTGCTCCTTGAAATTGCCTAATTCTCTCAAGATGTCTCCACATGTTTTGGAGTTGTCTCTTCCTATGGACTCTCCAAAACTTGCCTGTCATGTCCCTTGTTTCCTAAGGTTCTAACCAGTCTTCCACATGACAGCCAATGATTGCCTGCCACATATATATATACACACACACACATATATACATATACATATATATGCATATATATGTATATATATGCATATACATACACACATATATACTCATATACTCATATACACACATACATACACATATATGCATATATATACCCATATATATGTGTATATATATACACACACACACCCCTATATAAATTACATATATAAATATATACATAAGAAAGTGGTGAGGGAAGGGATCACAGTCTACAAACTCAGTCTGTGACAGATCAAAGAAAAACAGTAACTTCAAAGCTTCTGCCAGGTGTTAAAGGTAATGAAGTTTTTGTTTAGGAAAATACTGGATGGATCATTTCGGTTAAAATAAAAAAAAAAATTAAGTGAATGTGAGCTTGCTTGGGTGGTAGCTTGGTAGAAAAATGGTGAGGACCCCTGGGACTGAGAGAAGACAAAGGATGATAGAAAAGTCTGGTTGAATATGGTAACATAATAGTTGTTGTTGGCTAAGGGAAAAAAAACAGCCAGCAGTAATCCCCTGTGACAGGATGGAGAAGCTTCAAGAAGAGTAATGCCTAATACCCGGTGATAAGTTTTTCTTTAGCATTGGTAGTGTTCTTCTATTAAACCTAAGCTTTTAGTAAAGGCTTGTAATGATACAGTTGCTTTGGGTGTTGAAAGGAGGTAGGAAGGTGGTGGCCAAAGGTGAGGGGATAGAATGAGGAAAAAGGTCAGCATTCGCAGAAAGCAAGATGGTAAGTAGGACTGAGAAACCAGCAACAGCAGGAAGTTGGAGTGATATGAACCAAGAGAACATGGTTCCTAGACTCCTTAAAAATATCAGGGAGATGATTGGATTTCTCAGCATATGTTAGATGGTAGCTCTAGTCATTTTATTTGAGTATTGATGAAAAGGGTGACCCCTGAATAGCCGGTAAACTTGGGGACATTTGGATTATAGACCTGGGACATGTACATGCACAAAATGTACAAAATGATCTGGCATTGGTTGACACTGTATACTCCCGTGCCAACTAAGTTTGTGGTTGCATATTAACATCCAACAAGGAGCTTTAAAAAATTGCTTTGCTCTGTCCATCGCCAGATAGTCTACTTCAAATGCTCAGGGTTGTGAAGCCCAGGCACTGATATTTTTAAAAAGATCCTTAGTTGATTCCTAATATGCAGGTAGGGTTGAGAGTAATAGATCAAATGGCTCTTTTAGGATAGGTAGTATCCAAATAATTTTTGCTCACTTCTACTCCAATTTTAATTATAGAGATAAAAAGTGATCTGCAGGGGGTATTATCAGCAACAATAATTCTTAAAATGGGTTTATATCAATAAAACATGGAATTTTATATCTCAAACTGCACCATATTTAATTGTACAGTTACTAAGCAATATCTGTTTGGTGCAGGACGACATGGATGTCATTCAACCTGGATTCTAGTTATGACTCAAACCAACATACTGTATTTGAAGTTTAATCTCCTTATCTGTGAAATACGGCTCCTAATAACATCTGTCCAATCTACCTCATGAGTTAGGAATGAAACAATACCATAATAGGTGTAAAAGTTTTTGATAAAGGTAGAAAGTTTTACAGAAGTATAGTGTATTGTTATTTTTCCTTTCCTTTGTAGTCCCATTTAGCCACACACTTGAAGGATTACGCGTCAATTTCGGATCAGTGGGAGGCGGAACCCGCGGGGGCGGAACCCGGAGACAGTACGGTCATTTTATGTAAGGGACTTGTGCGTCCACGGTCATTTTATGTAAGGAACTTGTGCGTCCACGAGTTCGTATTCGTGTGTGTCCTGGAGCCAGTCCCCAGAGGATACCGAGAGCCGACGCTGTAAGTATATATGTGCATATATACACAGAAATGTATATAAATATATGTATACCGGTGTACACGGGTACATACATGTCTGTTCGGGACTTTGGAAGCAAGGCTATGCCAAGGCAGCGGTAGGCCATGCGGAAAGAAACCGCTAAAGCACGGTTGTCCCAGGGCAGCAGCGACCACAGCCTCACCTTTGTGCTGACAAGGCTTCTGGATATGATCGTAATTGAATAAGCTTCGGGCCTGCTTCTTTTTCTGCCTTTGGATGCCTTGTGTGGAAGTTATCTCTAGGTATGCAGTGTAACTGGGGAGGGTAGTGTGGGCACTGGGGTGCCCTAGAGAGCTGGGGCCACTTGCCCAGCTCTCAGATGAAAGCATTTCACATGGATGTGGAAAAGAGTTTTAAGAGGGGCCACTGACAGGACTGCACTCTCAGAAATGGGTGGCCCTTCTCAGTAACTCTTTCCAGTTCTCCTATTCCCCTTTACCACCTCCTCCTCCATGGTGAAGCACTCAGGGCTGAAAGGTGCTTCCTTCCTGGTTTAGGGCAGAGAATCTCTTCCCAGGTCTTGGGCTCTCCCCAGCGGGGAAGGAGTGCCAGCTCTTACAAAGGCTTTATTGTGTGGTGTCAGGAGGGGCTGGCCCAGGACGGGCAAGGCAGCTCTGTTGTGGGCCAAAGAAGAAGCCCTAGTAGGGATGGTCTAATGGGAGGAAAGGATGTTGGTGGGTGTATGGTTAAATCATAGTAGGGGATTTCAGTGAAAACCCAAAAATTATGTGGTGGTTCCCCTTCTTTCACAGCAGCCTAGAATGCTCTTTTATGTGAGCTGTCTTCAGGGAGGATTAAGAAATCTGGAAACAACATGGTTTTACTGCCCCAATTTTTTGCTTTCTTGGGCTCTTCTTTCTTCCCCTATCTCATGGTTTTTCAAGGTTGAATCTGGATGTGGAAACAGTACTCTGGGTCCTGTTCTGCTCAGGGTGGGATTTGTCTGAAGTATTTAAGGTCCCCTTAAATCAGGGGCTATCTCGGGGCCTGAGATAGTACAGTACTTCTGTCTTCCATCTCCTTCCCCCAACCCCAGTGAAAGTGAGGGTACCAGTGCTGGCTGTAGGTATGATTTGCCTTTGGTCCCTGGGAAGTCTGTGGGCCTGGAGGTGTAGGTGTGGGGCCTTAGGGCATTTCCATGGCAGTGTCATTCTGGTCTTCAGGTTCTTCTTCTGTAGTTTTCAGAACAGTCCTTGGGTTGCTGGGAGCCAGGGGTCTGTATTTGGGTCTGAATCCTGCTGCCAGTTAGTCCTGTGACCTCAGGTAATTTACTGCATCTCATTTTCCTCCCGTTACCTGTTGGATGGGAACACTTTGTCAATTATAAATTAGTGTAAAGAGCTATAATTCTGGTACTTACATGGTGGCTAGCTTGATTTTTGTTAAGCATGTATGTATAGGGAGGGAGGAGAACGTCATCATTGAGTTTAGGGTCAGAAAGAAAGATTCTGTAAACTTAAAAGTGTGGTTGCTGAGGGGCATAGAGGAAAGGAAAGCACAGTAGGTGCATTTCAGAGTGTGGTCAGTTGCATAGACCAGAGAGAAAAGGTTGGGGTGGGGGAGCAGAAGGAGAAAAAGCTGGCTGGGCCTTCTGTTAAAAGCTATGAGAGATGACTTTTTTGGTGCAAAGAGATAACAAAATCTCTCCACAGTGCCTCACATTCAACCATTAGAGATTTATTCCTTTGGATGAAACACTGTCTTTTTGGTTACCATTCTCATTTAAAATATAGATGTTTCTAGGGGTAACATATTAATCTATATATACCTTTTTCTGTTCATTTCCCAACCTGACAGGGACAGCCTGGGTAAAAGTGATGGTACAGGATTAACTGTGAAGGATAAGTTAAATCAGTCTATGGATGAAGAGGAAAACTTTAGAGATTTCTTTTCACTTACTTCACCATTTTGCTTAGACCTCAGCTTCACGTGGAGTTTGCTGAGAGGATAGGGAATGAGTGTGCCGAGGCTTCTGCCTGATACTGGAACTGAGTCGGGGTGATACTTTAACCAGAGAGTGGAGAAAACAAATCCCTGGTGTCTAGATACTGAATAACACTTCTCTTCCCTCACTGTATGCTGTTGAGTATGTTGGCCAAGCTCAATGGAAACACTGCATACCCAGGCAGAAGCACCTCATGCCTTCTGCAGAGAAACTGCTTTTCCCTTCACAGCCTGTGTTGCCTCAAGACAAGCTCTGATATCAGGGGGAAATGTGTGCTAATGGCAATTAATAACCCGTCACAGTTCACAAAAGCCTTTCAAATCCATTATGGCATTTTGTTCTCACACATTCCTCTCAGGGAGGTAGATGAGATTCTGGATCTAATTAGTATATGAGAAAATGAGAACTCTGAGTTGCTGGGAAAATCATGAAGTTGCCTTGAAGCCACATTGCTGGCCCCTAGCAATTGAATCAGTGTTGACGATGATAATGGTAGGTGCTTCTTCTGTTAGAATATCAATTTATTTTTGTTTCTTTAGCTCCTCTCTGATGAAAATGATACCTACAATGGCAAATTTGAGGCACCATATGTGAAATGCTGAGACCCCTTGGTGAGAAAGGGGACATTGAAAGCCAAGCATGCTTGCGCAGTTACTCTGATGCAGCAGTTTTCTGGTGCCATCTAGTGCTTCACAGTAGGAATGGCAGATGAATGGCTCAGTCATAAAAGGACACAGGTTGCAGCAAAGTGAGTCTTTAAGGTGACAGAGTTGAGTTTTTCTTAAACTGGGTATGTAAGTCATTGTATTTATTTTCAGAGGTTTGAGAAGATTGTTTTCTTTAAAAGTTGTCTTCTCCCACAGATACTTTAGGATTGGGAGGAAAGACCTGATGAACAAATTCATAGCATGTTATATTATTCATTTTACCCATGGGTAGTTGCATATTAAGAGGACTACAGAGAAAGAACAATAATTAACCCTAAAGAAGGGATCCCTTTAATTGACTCTGAGTCCTTTGAGGGTAGGGAGTAAGTTGGTTATCTTCATACCACTAGCCTAGCAAACACTGGCCACATAGTAGGTACCAGTGAATATGCGTTCTGTCTCTCACTGATGGTATGATTTCACCCCAGTGGCATCTGGATGAGGAAGGTGTACACCCTGCTGGCCGGTGGTCTTCTCAGATCGTGAGTGAGTTATGGGATTCTTCGCTTATTTTCACAGAGGCAGGTAGCCTGAGAATGGGAGGCATGTATCTTTGAGACAAATACCAACCTGGTCCTTTTCTAGAAGCAGGGCTGAATATTTTAAAGGATAGTTAAGGAATATGAAAATATAAGAGCATTTAAGGCATAAAACAGAGAGAATGTTAAAAATCCATTTATAGGCCCCATCCTTAAAACTGGAATTAGGATTAGAGTCAGGGACCCTAGCTGAACGATAGAACAGGCATGGGCCTTAATTTTAGAATGGTTTCCCCTGAGGCAGAGCTTTCTGAGACACAACTCTTGCCTTTAAGGGTGAGCTTCAGAAAAAAGATACTTGGAAACAAATATGGTTGACCCTTGAACACTGGTTTGAACTGCGCAGGTCCACTTTTACTCAGAGTCTTTCGATCGTAAATAGTATAATACTGCAGGGCCCGAGGTCGGTTTAATCTGTGGATGTGGAACCATGGATACAGAGGAACTTAGTATACAGAGGGCCAAATATAAGTTATACTCGCGTTTTCTACTGTGTGGAGGGTCGGTGCCTCTAACCTTGCATGTTCAGGGAGGGTCAACTGTAGTTTGCTCTTTAGACATTTTAATTCTTGCTCTTGGTGACCCTATGCATAGGGCATCACTAAACATCCCTAGCCCTAGGTTTCACCTGGCTACTTATTGTTGAGCTATGGTGAGGGCATGTAGCCATGTCTGCTAATGTTCAATCTAACATCCACATGGAAAGGTACATGCTTTGAGCCTTTCTTTTAGGAACTGGGAGTCAATCTAAGGAGGCAGAGTCTACAGGCCTAAAATAAGTGTGATGATACTTACTCTTCATTTCTATTTCATTTTTACATTTGCTTTTAGCAACAGCTGTGTGCATGAAAATGTGTGCGGGTCAAACATGGGACTAAGTAAAGGAAACTGGTTAGTTCTTTTGAAAAACAAAGAATCTTTTTGAAAAGTAAATAATCACACAATTCAACTTGATAATCTATGTGTAGGCCAAGATATGTTCATTAAGGGTCTCTCTTGTTAAATACATGTTCCATGTTTAAGCGATTACAGAAATTCATTTAATCCTTGAACAAGAAATGGATTGGCTTGTAGATATTTATTGAGGCAAAAATGCATATGTCCCTTTATTACAAAAATTATAAATCACGAATAGATTTTCAGATCAACCCTCCAAAAGCTATTAAACCCATGAGATAGGTTAAATAATGCAATTTGTAACTGAAGCAAGTAAAAAGAATACAGGTAGAATAGTCAAAACTATGAAGGAGATGCCAGATTCAGTAGAAATACATTTTTAGTTATCAGGGTTGTTTCAGTAAACGTAGTGTTAGAGAAACATGAAGAAGAAAAATACCTTTGTATTGAGATGTTGGTGGCACTGATTCTTGTGTCTAAGTTAGTCTAAAAATGGGTAGCCTTCTTGCGTTTGTTCAAAGTTGGCCGTTTTTCCCCTCAGAATTGAAGCAGAGTAAGAAGAGGAGAGATTTTTTTTCTGGACTTAGCACATAAGATCTAGAAAATAAAGATGGAAGAAGAGAATTTAAAAAAAAAAAGTGTGGGTGTGAAAAAGATATCTTGAAGTTAGCAAGTGGCCTGTAAGTAGAGAAGTTAAGAAAATCAACTCACGGGAGTTTGTACAACCTCCTGATTCCCAAAGGAAGTGAATCTATGTCTGCTAGTTTCCATGTTGGCTGACAGTTATGTACGTTAAAAGGAAAATAGTATTTTGCATGTTTAATGACTTTTGAAGATCATTTGCAAAGTTTTTTTTTTTTTTTTCACATAGCAACATGATACAATGGTTTGGGAAAGAAATTTCAATTCAGGAATTTTCTTTAAAATCAAAGTCTAACCCCCCTCCCTAATCCCCGTTAGCATTGATGTTTTGATTCCTATACCAGTAAAGAGCCTAGCTTGGGCTTTTCAGGGTGACATCCCATCCAAAATCTCATGGCAAGCAAGCTTTTCACAAGTATCCAGTTGCCTTTCTGTCTCTCTATGTGTCAGACAGGCAGGCAGCTGTGAGTCATCAAATACACATTGGGGTCACTTGGGAGATAGTCTTCATGAAAATAAAAAATGGGTTTGAGTATTTATTGATTTTTTTCTCTTCAGTGTGGAATGAGAAAGCTCCGTCAAGTAAAGCAGTGGGTCCTTAAAGTGTGGTTCAGGACTAGCACCGTCTAAGTGATGCACTTGGGAACTTGTCAGAAATGCAGTTCTCAGGCTTGATCCCAGACCTACTGAATCAGAAACTATGTGTGTAGGACCCCAGGTGATTGTGATCCACACTCAAGTTTAAGAACTTCCGAGTAAGTTCTGCGTGGATGAGGTGGGGAGAACTAAGGGAAGTAGGTTAGGCAGTGAAACCAGTTCAGGCCAACTCCTTCCAAAATACAGTCATTGTTCTATGGCTGAAAGAAGTTTGAAAGGAACATTAAAGGTGGTCTCCTGCAGTGTTAGGAAATCAACCAAACACAGCTCGAGGGAGAGTGGAAAGGGATGGGGGGAGTACTACTGATTTTCTCTTGGGGTTGAAGCTGAAAGGTTAATCAGGTCTACAATCCCTTATTCAAATTTCTAACTCACAAAGCTCTGAAAACCAAGAGTTTTAATGTAAGTTTGGCACCAAAATTCATTGGTGGCAAAACCTGTCTGGAATTCATATGAGATTATTTATGATCATTATATTTATCCCACTTAGAGTGAATATTTGTGTTTTGTTTTGATAATATTTGATAAAATATTAATACATTTGATTATGGGGTAAGGCCCCATATTCTACTGGAGGTCTTAGTAATTCATTATATTTGCTTTCTAAATTCTGAAAAATTCTCAATTCTGAAGTATATCTGCCTCAAAGATTTCAGAAAAGGGATTGTGGATCTGGATAGGTTTAAGAGCCTCTGGTCATTTCTCAGAGCCAGCCAACTGAACCAACTCCTTTTTCTCCCTTCCTCCTGTCTCCTCTAATGACCCAACTGTCTGAAGTAAAGGGGTCCTCCACACCAAGGATGGAAAGATCCAAGCCAAGCCCCAAGGATAGATCTGCTGGGGAGGCCGTGGGTCTAAGAGCCACTGTTGGAGCCAAGAGACCCACCCTTTCTGTCCGGTGCTACCCAGACTGGAAATTCCTTGAGAGTGGGCCCATAGCTTGCACATCTTTGAGCCCCAGTACCTTGCACAGAGCGTGATGTGCTAAATGAGTGGGAGAGGCCTTGTGATGAAGAGGTATAATCCAGGAAGATGGAAGCAGCTCCCGTTGGTAGAGTTGAGGCCGTCCTGCTTTGCCCTCATCTTCCTAGGCCACACAGCTGTCAGAGCAAAGACTAACTGGTAGTAAATGCAGAGGTTATTCCTTCCCCCACCCCTGTGTCCCCCTTTTTAAAAATTAGCTAATTAGGAGCTAATTGGCTAATTAGCTCCATATTTTATTCACATTTTGTTAATTTCTGCATAATGTCCTTTTTCTGTTCCTGGATCTCATCTAGGCTACCACATTTACATTACATTTAGTCATCATGTTTCCTTAGGTTCCTCTTCCTGTGACAGCAGAGAGGTGAAGTGCCATTCTCATCACATCCATATCAGGGATTATCGTTCCTTTTGACGGGGCTCTTCTAGGCTGTGGTTGTTGATTGCTTACTGATGCCTCATTCTCTTTGTATTGGGATCTCAGGTAACTCTCCAGGGTTATGCTCACTTCCACAGAATTCAGAGTTGAGTTCTAGCTGGCTCAGCTGTGCTGACCTAACCAAGTATTTCCAGTGGAAAAACCCAACTTAAAAAAGGAATTTCTTAGTTCATGTTTTTACAAAACCCCAAATTTTGGTTTTAGGCATTCCAGGATCCAGGAACTCAAACACAGTCATTAAGAATCTGTCTCTCATATATTGGCTTTGTTCGCTTTGGGTTGGCTTCATTTTTAGGCTGGCTCTCTCCAAAATTTAGAAAAGAGGATTCCTAGAAATTCAGAATCTTTATATTATCCTTAGAGCTAGGATTTTCAGGAGAAAGAGCATGCTTTCCTGAGAAAGTCCAGCAAAAGCACTTAGGGGAGGAAATTCTTGTCTCAGTTTAGGTGGATGCTTGTTTCAAAACCTGCAGCAGGCTCTACACTGCTCTGATTGGCCAGGCTCAAGTCATGTGCCCATTTCCAGAGCTTGAGGGGTGGGGCCAGCCCCATCTAAACCACATGGGCTGCAAAGCAAAGAAGGGAAAGAAAGGTTGAATGAGTTTTCTAAGCTTGTTTGTTAAAATGGAAATAGTAATATGTACAGGAGATGTTCTGAGAGCAGAAAGAGAAAATTGGTATCCTAACGAACATTTATTTGATGCTTACCATGGTATGCCAGGTGCTTTTCTAAGCATTTTACATATACCAACTCATCTAATCTTCTGAGCCACCCTAGGAAGTAGAAATCATTATTACCTTAATTTTACAGACAAGGGAACGCAGGCACAGTCATACTATTGGCAAATGGTGGAGACAGGATTTATGCAGACGCTCTGACCCAACATGTTCTTAACAATCTCATGATGCTGACTACTGAGAAAACATTTGGCACAGGTAGTGCTGTGGTGCGTCGTGGAGACTTCCCTCCAGGACCGTGGTGTTAATTCACTCATCTCTGCACTTGTTGGGAGTGTTGGTTGCTGTGGGATTGAAGTCCCTCACTTTCAGTTGCCCTCTGCAGAGGGGAGCAGCCTAGCCAGAGTTCACTTTGTCCTTAGGGACAGCCTGTATCCAGTGACTGGTTGACGCAAAAGTTCAAACGCCTGTCGGCCTGGCCTCTGTAGGGCCATCCCAGCTCTAGAGCTCCCTATAAGACTAGTCAATATGTCCTTCTGCCCAATGCTGCTTCCCTCACTGTCTTACAGGGTTGTCCCTGGAGCATTCCCCATAAACTCCTTTCTGCACACAAATCTCAGTCTCAGAGTATATAACCCAGGGAACCAACTGAAGACAGCTAGTTGTTATTCTTCATCTTTGTGTCTTCCACAGAGTCTAGCATAATGAAATCTTTGTCTAAGATACTCCAAGATGAATGAATGAATGAAGATATGTAGACATTACTTTGGGGATATACTATTGACCCCATCCCTTCTCTGATATGAGGACCCAAAAGTACATGAAATAAAGTCTCTGCTTATAGGTCACTCTGTTAGGAAAGCCTTTCCTTACCATCTAATATAAAATTCCATCTTCCTCCCTATACTCTGTCACTCTCAGTCTCTCCTACTCTGCTTTACTTTATCATAACACTGATCACCAAAGCTTTCTCTCTTTCTCTCTGCATCTATCCATCTATTTGATGGATATATCAGAAAGATAGATATAGATATCTTTTATAGAAGATGTCTATAGATAGATACGTCTATAGATAGATATTTATAGTAAATATGTATAGATAATAGATATATTTAGATATCTCTGACTATATATTTCTCACACACACACACACACACACACACACACACACACACTTCTCCTGCCCCCAACAGTATACAAGCTCCAAGAGAGAAAGGATTTCTGTTTTGTTCACTGGTTTATCCTCAGTGCCTATGTCAGTCTCATTAAATGACTGCTGATGTGTAAAAGATAAAACAGATTAAATAAAGAGAGGGGGCAAAAAAGGCAGCTAGCAGAAAGAATAAAGTGATGGCACAGAGAACAACCACAGAGACAACCCTACTGAGCACATGTGCCATACCAGGGGGCTCAGACGACAGCTGTGCCGTGCACAGTGTACTGCTGCCCCTCCCTGGCAAGGGCTTGCACCCTGATCTTGACTCCTAGACCCCTTTCCAGTAGGCAATCTTGAGTTTGCTAGTTACAAAGTATGAGATCCTTTCACACTTAAATTTTTTATCTGAAAATGGCAATTCTGTGCTTCTTATCTGATAGGGACTAAATGTGATACCTTACATGAAGCACAGAGTGTATGTTTAATAAATGCTACCTCTTGTGGTTGTGATATTTGTGGCATACTAGGAGAAATAAGATCTGTCAGGAGGTTTATAGAAAGGATTTATGCTCTGGACTGGGGATTGGACAAGATGATGGCTCAGCTTCTTATTAATTCTAAGTCTGTGGCTCTGGGTGACAATCTGAGTGGAGGCTAATTTTCCTTTTCTAACCAGAGCAAAGCTCACTCTTTCTTTTGATCTTAGTAGGGCATATTTCCTTAGAAACATATATGGGTAGTTTTGCAACACAGCACAGTGCACTGGTTGAGTATGAACTCTGGAGCTAGATCACTCGGGTTCAATTTTTTGGCCCTACAACACGCTAGCTGTGATTTTGGACAGTTATGTAACCACCCTCTGTCTTAAGTTCTTCATCTGTAAAATGGAGATAATATAAAAGGGGCTAGGTCTGCTGTGCTCAGTTTCTCTTAGATACCTGTTTGGGCAAGCATATGGCCTGGTCATGTCACAATTGTCATGTGACTGCCCATCTATTACTAAAATGTCTCGGATAAGAAAGCAAGATGGTGCCAATGGAGTTGTAACTAAGTACACTTAGAACTGGATGGTAGAGCCAGCTGATGTGGCTAACTAATGTTAGTTTTTGCAGCCATATAAAACAGTTGTTCAGAATTTCATAGTGATAGGTCTTCATGCAACCTGGCAGGATCTCTCGCTGGACAAGTAGAATACCATTGTCACCAGCCTGAGCCCATCTGCTATCAGAAACTGAGGAGACCTGAGAATTCTCCCTCCGCTAGGATCACCCCACCTTGATGTTCACTCTTAACATTTGCTGAAAACGTATTCTTTGAGCTTTGTAGTAAACTGGGTCTTTAAGATTGAAGTCTCAGGATACTCTGTTCTGCCAGGCCTCCAACCCGTTCCTTTGTAGTTCCACCTTAGTCCTAGGCAGTCCTGGAGTAAACATTTCTTGTTTCTCTGACCACCTTTTGCTCACCCTCCTGAAAGGAAGATAAATAGCTAATTGGGGAGTGTAAATCTAGGGTCATGTACAACACAGTGGGTAGTTAATATGCCTTCAAAGTGAGAATCTGACTTTACTCTTTTTCTGCTTGTCTTATAATTCTGCAAGAAGGGCAGAAGGGATTAGCACTGCCTTTCCCCATGAGGTAAGCAGACTGAACAGGACCTGTTTCAGCAGATTCGCTGTTGGGCCCAGCTTCTTCGCCAGTACCTGACAGGATGTATGAGGGTGATCTTGCATTTCAAGGAGAAGATTGCATTTCAGAAAGGAAGTCCAGTCTTGGCCTTAGAGATCTGCCTTTATTTTGTGTTTTTAAAGATTAAATATCAGCCATTAATGAAGCTGATACTCTGATTGCCATTTGGTCTAGTGAAATTTGTGAATATTCTGGTAGATTAGAGTTGTGAGGCGTGGGGGTGAGGTAGGAGGGGATATTGATTTCCTAGCAGTGTGAGGTGCAAAATTTTTTTTCCATTTTGGAAGACACAAGACAAACTCAGGATGGTGAAACTATTTGTTGAGAGGCGAGGCTAACTTTTAACGTGGATGTTTCTTTGAAGGACAAAAGAATTCTACGTCTTCAAAATTCCAATTGGCCTTGTTACCTTGAGGCCAGTGATGTTGCTCTCACCTCTCCCACATATGTCTGGATAAGGATGTTAGCTCAGAATACACATATATAAATGACAGGACTCTCTGGAGCCAAGAGGCAGTGACTTGATCCCAGCCCCCTTCTGTGCTTCAGGATCTGAAACTCTATGTGTTGGGGCATGCGGAAGTGGGAAGCACACATTTCCCTTTCTGTCAGGTGTCTCTTTTCCCCTTGATATGTCTGTGGCATCCCGTGGAGCCAGAACTCTCTTCAAAGGCAAATTGATATAGAGCCATTAAGTTTGTGCTGTGTCTGCAGGCAACATTTGGGTAGTGAATGTATTTAAAAAAAAAAAAAAAAGCAGTGATGTCTCCAAGGGGTGATATTCCAAGAGGTTAACAAAGATTTCTCATGCATCACAGAGCTGTGGAGCAGCAGTACACTGCTGCTTGCTTTTAGTGCCTGCCTGTCATGGCTGTCAAGGTCACACTGTCCTTGCCATCCCTCAGTGCGCATCAAAAAGGTACACAGGGCTTCCCTGGTGGCGCAGTGGTTGAGAGTCCGCCTACCGATGCAGGGGGCACGGGTTCATGCCCCGGTCCAGGAAGATCCCACATGCCGCGGAGCGGCTGGGCCCATGAGCCATGGCCGCTGAGCCTGCGCATCCGGAGCCTGTGCTCCGAAACGGGAGAGGCCACAGCAGTGAGAGGCCCGCATACCGCAACAAAACAAAAGAAAACAAAACAAAAAAAAGGTACACAGATAACAAAGACTGCAGCTGCTTGATTAACGCCTCCCGTACCCTGGACTTTTTGGTTAAACTGCAAGAGGCTGCTTTGATTTTTTCTGGTGCACAAAATAACCTCCATTCCCTGCTTACTAGGAGAAGGCAAGGATTTGTGGTAGATGATATCAAAACTGAATTGAGAGCATTATTACAGAAAATTAATTATTCTCTAAGCTCTCCTTCATTCCCTTTTCTCAGGACTAGCATGGTTTCTTCTGAAATCTTTCTGTAGAGCCATGTCAATGTTCATGCACAAATTTCCTCTTGGTATTCAACTCTCATCAAGCATTTGATACTTAACAGGGTTTATAGTATTTATAAGATTTTTTTTTTTTTTTTTGTGGTACGTGGGCCTCTCACTGCCGTGGCCTCTCCCGCTGCGGAGCACAAGCTCCGGACGCGCAGGCCCAGTGGCCACGGCCCATGGGTGTAGCCGCTCCATGGCACGTGGGATCCTCCCGGAACAGGGCACAAACCCGTGCCCCCTGCATCGGCAGGTGGACTCCCAACCACTGCGCCACCGGGGAAGCCCTATAAGATCTTTTAAATTAGTCTTTTCATTAAACATTTATTTTTAAAATAATTTTTATTATGAAAGGATTATATGATCACTATAGAAACCTTGGAACATAACTAAAATATGAGAAAGAAAATAAAAGCATCGAGAATCCCAACATCCATAGATACTTGTGAGAGGGAGTGAAAATTAGGATCTAAATAACTGGAGAGATATACCACGTTCATAAGAAAATTGGTCTCTCTCTTTGGTTTATTTTCTTCCTTTAGCATTTTGCTTAGAAAGTCATTCTAGGTCTTATCATAAATTCACATGTATTTCTGCTAGGTTTCCTGAGTATAGCTTTTACACTTAGCATTTTAATCCATCCAAAATATGTATTGTTGTACATTGTGAGGTAGTGATTTATCTTCCTCCTAAAATAGTTAACTTGCTATTTTTAGCACCATTTATTAAATAATACTTTCTCTTATCCTATGATTAGTAATGCCACCTTTACCATATACTAAATTCTTTTTAAATAGATATGTATGAGATTCCATTTTTAGAGTATTTGGTTCCACTGTCTATTCTTAACGTGTGTACCACATTACGTTATTGTAGTGTCGTCATGTTTTATTATCTGGTAGTACAAGTTCACTTAATTACTGCGAGAATCACAAAACTAGTGTTAGTAGCTGCTGAAGTTCTGGCTGACTCATGGGATTGAATGGTTTTGTGATGTCATCTCAAGATATTAATGTTAAACAGTTTACTTTTTTCAGAATGAACTTTTTTTCATCTGACTATAATGTATCACAAGTTTGTTGTAAAAATTTGGGTGCTTCAAGCAAACACAAAGGAGAAAATAAAAATCACCGTAATTCTATCACCAGCGAGAGCCATTTAAAGTATTTGAATCACAGCTATTTGGCTATTAAAACAATCACATTTAGGTGACTCACTCCTGTTCAGTTTTTAAAAAATAAATTTATTTACTTTTGGCTGCGTTGGGTCTTCGTTGCTGTGCACCGGCTTCCTCTAGTTGCGGCGAACAGGGGCTACACTTCGTTGCGGTGCGTGGGGTTCTCATTGCGGTGGCTTTTCTTGTTGTGGAGCACGGGCTCTAGGTGCATGGGCTTCAGTAGTTGTGGTGCACGGGCTCAGTTGTTCCGCAGCATGTGGGATCTTCCCGGACAACGGATTGAACCTGTGTGCCCTGCATTGGCAGGCAGATTTTTAACTACTGTGCCACCAGGGAAGTTCCACGCCTGTTCTTTCTTTTTTTCTTTTCTTTTCTTTTTTTGCGTACGCAGGCCTCTCACTGTTGCGGCCTCTCCCCTTGCGGAGCACAGGCTCCGGACGCGCAGGCTCAGCGGCCATGGCGCACGGGCCCAGCCGCTCCGCGGCATGTGGGATCTTCCCGGACCGGGGCACGAACCCGAGTCCCCTGCATCGGCAGGTGGACTCTCAACCACTATGCCACCAGGGAAAACCCACGCCTGTTCATTTTTAAACTTCACATTCT
This sequence comes from Delphinapterus leucas, assembly GCF_059928025.1. Lineage (NCBI taxonomy): Eukaryota > Metazoa > Chordata > Mammalia > Artiodactyla > Monodontidae > Delphinapterus > Delphinapterus leucas. The sequence goes on from NC_143138.1 coordinate 14,328,271, forward strand.
GTTCAAGCTCCCCTCCGTTATCATCCAGCCCCAATCCCGATCCCCCAACCTCAACCTTCTCCCACCAGTCTAGACTCTTCCTTCTCACTCACCTTCCTCTCCTTCCTGGCACTCATGCTAGGCTGGGAATCCTCTATTTAAGGACTTTTTTCCTGGTAGCACAGGCCCTTCCTTTGGCTTGGGGGTGGGTGGAACATACCCTTTACTTTTTTTTTTTTTTAAATGGAGGAAGTAGTTTTTTTTTTTAAAACCAAATATTGAATTCTCTCAAAAGGTGATCTCCAGCTCCCTTGCAGTCTTCCTATTATATGGACCAGGATAGGAGCAGTTTTTTTTTTTTTTTCTTACATCTTTATTGGAGTATAATTGCTTTACAATGTTGTGTTAGTTTCTGCTGTATAACAAAGTGAATCAGCTATATGTATACATATATCCCCATTTCCCCTCCCTTGCATCTCCATCCCACCCCTCTAGGTGGTCACAAAGCACCAAGCTGATCTCCCTGTGCTATGCAGCTGCTCCCCACTAGCTATTTTACATTTGGTAGTGTATATATGTCAATGTTACTCTCTCACCTCATCCCAGCTTATCCTTCCCCCTCCCCATGTCCTCAAGTCCATTCTCTATGTCTACATCTTTATTCCTGTCCTGCCCCTAGGTTCATCAGAACCTTTTTTATTCTTTATTTTTAGATTCCATGTATATGTGTTAGCATACAGTATTTATTTTTCTCTTTCTGACTTACTTCACTCTGTATGACAGACTCTAGGTTCATCCACCTCACTACAAATAGTTCAATTTTGTTTCTTTTTATGGCTGAGTAATATTCCATTGTATATATGTACCACATCTTCTTTATCCATTCATCTGTCGATGGACACTTAGTGGCTTCCATGTCCTGGCTATTGTAAATAGAGCTGCAGTGGACATTGTGGTACATGACTCTTTTTTTTTTTTTTTGCAGTACGTGGGCCTCTCACTGCTGTGGCCTCTTCTGGACGCGCAGGCTCAGCGGCCGTGGCTCACGGGCTGAGCTGCTCCGCAGCATATGGGATCTTTCTGTACCGGGGCACGAACCCGTGTCCCCTGCATCGGCAGGCGGACTCTCAACCACTGCGCCACAGGGAAGCCCTACATGACTCTTTTTGAATTATGGATTTCTCCGGGTATATGCCCAGTAGTGGGATTGCTGGGTAATATGGTAGTTCTATTTTTAGTTTTTTAAGGAACCTTCATACTGTTTTCCATAGTGGCTGTATTAATTTACATTCCCACCAGCAGTGCAAGAGGGTTCCTTTTCTCCACACCCTCTCCAGCATTTATTCTTTGTAGATTTTTTGATGATGGCCATTCTGACTGGTGTGAGGTCATACCTCATTGTAGTTTTGATTTGCATTTCTCTAATGATTAGTGTTGTTGAGCATTCTTTCATGTGTTTTTTGGCAATCTGTATATCTTCTTTGGAGAAATGTCTGTTTAAGTCTTCTGCGCATTTTTGGATTGGGTTGTTTGTTTTTTTGATACTGAGCTGCATGAGCTGCTTGTTTTTGGAGATTAATCCTTTGTCAGTTGCTTCGTTTGCAAATATTTTCTCCCATTCTGAGGATTGCCTTTTCATCTTGTTTATGGTTTCCTTTGCTGTGCAAAGCTTTTAAGTTTCATTAGGTCCCATTTGTTTATTTTTGTTTTTATTTCCATTTCTCTAGGAGGTGGGTCAAAAAGGATCTTGCTGTGATTCATGTCAGAGAGTGTTCTGCCTATGTTTTCCTCTAAGAGTTTTATAGTGTCTGGCCTAACATTTAGGTCTTTAATCCATTTGAGTTTATTTTTGTATACAGTGTTAGGGCATGTTCTAATTTCATTCTTTTACATGTAGGCTGTCCAGTTTTCCCAGCACCACTTATTGAAGAGGCTGTCTTTTCTCCATTGTATATTCTTGCCTTTATCTTTATCAAAGATAAGGTGACCATATGTACGTGGGTTTATCTCTGGACTTTCTATCCTGTTCCATTGATCTGTATTTCTATATTTGTGTCTTGATTACTGTAGCTTTGTAGTATAGTCTGAAGTCAGGGAGCCTGATTCCTCCAGCTCCGTTTTTCTTTCTCAAGATCGCTTTGGCTATTTGGGGTGTTTTGTGTTCCATACAAATTGTGAAATATTTTGTTCTAGTTTTGTGAAAAATGCCATTGGTAGTTTGATAGGGATTGCATTGAATCTGTAGATTGCTTTGGGTAGTATGGTCATTTTCACAATGTTCATTCTTCCAATCCAAGAACATGGTATATCTCTCCATCTATTTGTATCGTTTTTAATTTCTTTCATCAGTGTCTTATAGTTTTCTGCATACAGGTCTTTTGTCTCCTTAGGTAGGTTTATTCCTAGATATTTTATTCTTTTTGTCGCAATGGTAAATGGGAGTGTTTCCTTAATTACTCTTTCAGATTTTTCATTATTAGTGTATAGGAATGCCAGAGATTTCTGTGCATTAATTTTGTATCCTGCTACTTTACCAAATTCATCGATTAGCTCTAGTAGTTTTCTGGTAGCATCTTTAGGATTCTCTATGTATAGTATCATGTCATCTGCAAACAGTGACAGTTTTACTTCTTTTCCGATTTGTATTCCTTTTATTTCTGTTCTTTCTCTGATTGCTGTGGCTAAAACTTCCAAAAGTATGTTGAATAACAGTGGTGAGAGTGGGCAACCTTGTCTTGTTCTTAATATTAGAGGAAATGTTTTCAGTTTTTCACCACTGAGAATGATGTTGGCTGTGGGTTTGTCATATATGGCCTTTATTATGTTGAGGTAGGTTCCCCCTATGCCTACTTTCTGGAGATTTTTAATCATAAATGGGTGTTGAACTTTGTCAAAAGGTTTCTCTACATCTATTGAGATTATCATATGGTTTTTATCCTTCAGTTTGTTAATATGGTTTATCACATTGATTGATTTGTGTATATTGAAGAATCCTTGCATTCCTGGGATAAACTCCACTTGATCATGGTTTATGATCCTTTTAATGTGCTGCTGGATTCTGTTTGTTAGTATTTTGTTGAGGATTTTGCATATATGTTCATCAGTGATATTGGCCTGTAGTTTTCTTTTTTTGTGACATCTTTGTCTGGTTTTGGTATCAGGGTGATGGTGGCCTCGTAGAATGAAGTTGGGAGTCTTCCTCCCTCTGCTCTGTTTTGGAAGAATTTGAGAAGGATAGGTGTTAGTTCTTCTCTAAATGTTTGATAGAATTCACCTGTGAAGCCATGTGGTCCTGGGCTTTTGTTTGTTGCAAGATTTTTAATCACAGTTTCAATTTCAGTGCTTGTGATTGGTCTGTTCATATTTTCTATTTCTTCCTGGTTCAGTCTCAGAAGGGTATGCTTTTCTAAAAATATGTCCATTTCTTCCAGGTTGTCCATCTTATTGACATACAGTTGCTTGTAGTAATCTCTCATGATCCTTTGTACTTCTGCGGTGTCAGCTGTTACTTCTTTTTCACTTCTAATTCTGTTGTTTTGAGTCTTCTTCCTTTTTTTCTTGATGAGTCTGGCTACTGGTTTATCAATTTTGTTTATCTTCTCAAAGAACCAGCTTTTAGTTTTATTGATCTTTGCTATTGTTTCCTTCATTTGTTTTTCATTTACTTCTGATCTGATCTTTATGATTTCTTTCCTTCTGCTAACGTTGGGTTTTTTTTGTTCTTCTTTCTCCAGTTGCTTTAGGTGCAAGGTTAGGTTGTTTATTTCAGCTTTTTCTTGTTTTTTGAGGTAGAATTGTATTGCTATAAACTTCCCTCTTAGAAGTGCTTTTGCTGCATCCCATAGGTTTTGGGTCGTCGTGTTTTCATTGTCATTTGTTTCTAGGTATTTTTCGATTTCCTCTTCGGTTTCTTCAGTAATCTCTTGGGTATTTAGTAGCGTAATGTTTAGCCTCCATGTGTTTGTATTTTTTACAGTTTTTTTTCCTGTAATTGATATCTAGTCTCATAGCGTTGTTGTCAGAAAAGATACTTGATACGATTCAATTTTCTTAAATTTACCAAGGCTTGATTTGTGACCCAAGATATGATCTATCCTGGAGAATGTTCCATGAGCACTTGAGAAGGAAGTGTATTCTGTTGTTTTCAGATGGAATGTCCTATAAATATCAGTTAAGTCCATCTTGTTTAACGTGTCATTTAAAGCTTGTGTTTCCTTATTTATTTTCATTTTGTATGATCTGTCCATTGGTGAAAGTGGGGTGTTTAAGTCCCCTACTATTATTGTGTTACTATCGATTTCTCCTTTTATGGCTGTTAGAATTGCCTATGTATTGAGGTGCTCCTATGTTGGGTGCATAAATATTTACAATTGTTATATCTTCTTCTTGGATCGATCCCTTGATCATTATGTAGTGTCCTTCTTTGTGTCTTGTAATAGTCTTTGTTTTAAAGTCTATTTTGTCTGATATGAGAATTGCTACTCCAGCTTTCTTTTGATTTCCATTTGCATGGAACATCTTTTTCCATCCCCTCACTTTCAGTCTGTATGTGTCCCTAGGTCTGAAGTGGATCTCTTGTAGACAGCATATATACGGGTCTTGTTGTTGTATTTATTCAGCCAGTCTATGTCTTTTGGTGGGAGCATTTAATTCATTTACATTTAAGGTAATTATTGATATGTATGTTCCTATTACCATTTTCTTAAATGTTTTGTTTTTGTAGGTCTTTTCCTTCTCTTGTGTTTCCTGCCTAGAGAAGTTCCTTTAGCATTTGTTGTAAAGCTGGTTTGGTGGTGCTGAATTCTCTCAGCTTTTGCTTGTCTGTAAAGGTTTTAATTTCTCCATCAAATCTGAATGAGATCCTTGCTGGGTAGAGTAATCTTGGTTGTAGTTTTTTCCCTTTCATCACTTTAAATATGTCCTGCCACTCCCTTCAGGCTTGCAGAGTTTCTGCTGAACGATCAGCTGTTAACCTTATGGGGATTCCCTTGTATGTTATTTGTTGCTTTTCCCTTACTGATTTTAATATTTTTTCTTTGTATTTAATTTTTAATAGTTTGATTAGTATGTATCTTGGCATGTTTCTCCTTGGATTTATCCTGTATGGGATTGTATGCGCTTTCTGGACTTGATTATTTGCTTTCCCATGTTAGGGAAGTTTTCGACTATAATCTCTTCAAATATTTTCTCAGACCCTTCCTTTTTCTCTCCTGTTCTGGGACCCCTATAATTTGAATGTTGGTGCATTTATTGCTGTCCCATTGGTCTCTGAGACTGCCCTCAATTCTTTTCATTCCTTTTTCTTTGTTCTGCTCTGTGGTAGTTATTTCACTATTTTATCTTCCAGGTCACTTATCTGTTCTTCTGCCTCAGTTATTCTGCTACTGGTTCCTCCTAGAGAATGTTTAATTTCATTTATTTTGTTATTCATCATTGTTTGTTTGCTCTTTAGTTCTTTTAGGTCTTTGTTAAATGTGTCTTGTATTTTCTCCATTCTATTTCCAAGATTTTGGTTCATCTTTACTGTCATTACTCTGAATTCTTTTTCAGGTAGACGGCCTATTTCCTCTTCATTTGTTTGGTCTGGTGGGTTTTTACCTTGCTCCTTCATCTGCTGCATATTTCTCTGTCTTCTCATTTTGCTTAACTTACTGTGTTTGGGGTCTCCTTTTTGCAGGCTGCAGGTTCGTAGTTCCCGTTGTTTTGGTGTCTCCCCCCAGTGGGTGAAGTTGGTTCAATGGCTTGTGTAGGCTTCCTGGTGGGGGGGACTGGTGCCTGTCTTCTGGTGGGTGGGGTTGGATCTTGTCTTTCTGGTGGGCAGGACCACACCTGGTGCTGTGTTTTGGGGTGCCTGTGAACTTAGTATGATTTTAGACAGCCTCTCTGCTAGTGGGTGGGGTTGTGTTCCTGTCTTGCTAGTTGATTGGCATGGGGTGTCCAGCACTGGAGCTTGCTGGCCATAGGGTGGAGCTGCGTCTTTGCGTTGAGATGGAGATCTCTGGGAGAGCTCTTTCCCATTGATATTATGTGGGGCTGGGAGGTCTCTGGTGGTCCAGTGTCCTGAACTTGGCTCTCGCACCTCAGAAGCTCAGGCCTAACACCAAGCCAGAGCACAGAGACCCTGTCAGCCACATGGCAGGTAGGAGACAGCTAAATATGCACGTATCTCAATGGCTTCTTAAGTGATGGGGAAGATGTGATGCATGAAGGACACCAACTCAAGTCTCACAGCTTAATTCTGTGATGTTGGACCAGGCAGTTAACTTCTTTGTGCATTGGATTTCCTTTCGTGCAGCACCTCCTCGCCCCAGAGGCCCAGTCAGGTGCAAGGGAAGGGCTGTTGCTCACAGGCTGTGCAGGGAGGAAGCCCCGGAAGCTGGAGCAGGATGGTGGCGCAGGAGCAAACTGTACGAGCAGTTTTGAATGTTGAGGTGGGGGTGTCAGTGCTGCTTCCGCTAAGCTGGTCCCTTTCAGGAAGCTCTTCGTGGAAGTGGCTGGCTGCAAGACCTAGTGAGCCTCTGAACTTAGAATGTGCTCTGCTTAGAGACTTGTTCTCAGCTGTGGATCTAGTCACCAGTTCTGTCACTTCTGGCACCTAACACCATTGGGAAATTCAAGCTAATGAGGAAGATTAGAAAAAATACAGTAAAAACTAGGGACAGGTGAGTACACAAAATATATACTATTAGTTCTTTGAAATTCTTGGAGATAACTCAATTCACAAAAATTGGCTCTGCCATTTCTTGACACAGTAGGAAAATACCATCACTCAGAAATTTTATTGGTAATTAGCAATTAGCAATTGCTTAGGAGAAGTAAAACTTTTCCTGGTACTGAGATAAACTGCTCCCTTGGCCCTTATAGAGAGAACCCTGTGTTCTTCAGTGAACAATGTTCTCCAAGTTAACATGTAACTTTTTACTTTCCATAATGTGAGCCAATGGGGTAAATGTAAAATGAGTTTGGTGAAAGCAGTTCTGTGAGGGAGGGGAACCAAATAACTGTGTCCAGACTAGGTAAATTGCATTTTGACAAAATAGTTTGATGTGAGCATAAATTTTTTTAAAAAACAGCTTTATTGATGTATAATTGACAAATAGGAATTGTATATATTTAAGGTGAACAACTTGGTGTTTTGCTATATGTGTACATTGTGAAATGATCACCACAATCAAGCTAATTAACAACACATCCATCACCTTACATAGTTACCATTTTCTTCATCATCTTTTTCTCTTTTTCTTTCTTTTTTTTTTTTTAAGTGGGTATGTGTGTTAAGAATACTTAAAATCTACTGCCTTAGCAAATTTCAAGTATACAGTATGGTATTGTTAACTTTAGTCACCATGCTGTATGTTAGATCTCCAGAACTTACTCATCTTGCATAACTGAAACTCTGTGCCCTTTGACCAACATCTCTCCATCCCCTTCCCTGCCCTGCCTCCAACTCCTGGCAACTACCATTCTATGCTATGCTTTTAAGAGTTTGACTATTTCAGATTTTACATATAAGTGAGATCAATGATCTGAGCATAAATCTTATATCTAGAGGAAAATAGACTGCCTGACATTCTTTTATAAATTAAATCTCTTAACTAGTTTTGATAAAATTAAGTGGCAGTGACTTCAGCGTTATTCTTTCAGTAATTGCTGAAGAACAGGTAAGTCATGTTGCTGGCTGAGTGCAGACAATGTGCTTAACAGCTAAGCAGGGAGGAAGTTTGACAGTTTGTGTAAGTTGAGGAGCCTAGTAGGATACATGCCGCATGGAAAGCTCCACAGTTTCCATTTGTAATTGGGTGGAGCCCAGGCGAGGTCAAGACTCTTTTTGATTAATAGCTTAAGTTTTGCTCTAACACAGAGACAGATGGGCAAAGGAGGCCATCAATTTTCACTCCAAGGAAAATAGTCTAATCTGGAGATCAGGAGCCAATCCCCACAAGCACTGTCTGTAGGTGAAATATTGGATCTGTGTGCTGCTAGTTTTCATTCATTCAGTAATATTTATTGAGTACCATCTATGCATTTGGCATCATTCTCTTAAAGTGTGTCAAATATTTTTAAATAAATGGACATTCAGAGCAAAACTCTTACTCATGGGAGATCTGCAAAACTGTATTTTGATGTTTAGGAAGTTCTCACACTTTAAAAATTTGGGAACTGTTGCCAAAGGTCATATTTCTGTAATTTCAGCCTGCAAAACCTTAGATGTTACAAAGCATTTGCTTTGACCGTTAAAAAAGCTTAATAAAATTCCCCTGAGAATACAGCATGTACTGAAACTTCTCAGTCAAATCAGTTGCCTTTATAGGACCTAAAAGCTTAGTGATGGGCACCACTTCTTTGTCCCAGCTTCTGTAGGGCTCTACTGAATGCTTTCTTTAGTGGACTTTTATGCTAATGTTTTACTCTGTTAACAAGGGCACTTAAATTTGAAAATGGGTAGGAAGACCTTCTGGGATCTGTCCTACAAACTGCCAGCTAGCTTTTCTTCTGCTCTCTGCCCTTGACTTTTTTATTTTCAATTTTTATTTATTTATTTATTTTTGGCTCTGTTGGGTCTTCGTTGCTGTGTGTGGGCTTTCTCTAGCTGCGACGAGTGGGGGCTACTCTGTGTTGTGGTGTGTGGGCTTCTCATTGCGGTAGCTTCTCGTTGTGGAGCACAGGCTCTAGGTGCGCGGGCTTCAGTAGCTGTGGCACGTGGGCTCACTAGTGGCTCACGGGCTCTAGAGCACAGGCTCAGTAGTTGTGGTGTACCGGCTTAGTTGCTCCGTGGCATGTGGGATCTTCCCGGACCAGGGCTTGAACCCGTGTCCTCTGCATTGGCAGGCAGATTCTTAACCACTGCGCCACCAGGGAAGTCCTGCCCTTGACTTCTTGGCTTCTCTTTATCTCTTTTCCTAGAAGGAAAAGAAAGAATTTCTTGATTGCAGGTGTGTCGACAGATGTCCTTAACTTGGCTTGCCCTCAGCAATGGACCGAAGGAATTTTGCTGTAATACTCTGGGTTACCCAAGTATTCCAGCTAGTATTTCCCAGCACTGGAGAAGAGTTATATCAAGTTGGTGGGTACCATCAATTTTTCTGTTTTTTTAAAAAATGATATTTTGCAACCTTAAAGCATTTGTTTGGTCTCTGTATGCAGGGAGAAAGCAAGCCTAGCAGCGCTGTTTTTGCCTGAAGGGGTCCTTGACTTTTAGAGCCTCCTCCTTCCCTCCCTCCCCCTTCTGCTGTCCTCTGCTCTTCCTCCCCCTTTTACTCGTCCCCCCTCCTCCATGCCCTCCTCCTTTCCTTCCTTGTCCCTTTCCCCGCTCTTCTCTTTTTCTCCTCCTCCTCCGAATTATTATTATACTTTCACAAAAGCTGCAGCCAAAGTCCAGTTGTTACTATTTTGGTAGATTCCCTGTGCTTCGCAAGGGCTGCAGGATTACTTCTGAATTGCAAAATGACATAAGTTCTGCTATTTTTTTTTTTTTTTTTTTGCGGTACACGAGCCTCTCACTGTTGTGGCCTCTCCCGTTGCGGAGCAGAGGCTCCGGACGCGCAGGCTCAGCGGCCATGGCTCACGGGCCCAGCCGCTCCGCGGCATGTGGGATCCTCCCGGACCGGGGCACGAACCCGTGTCCCCTGCATCGGCAGGTGGACTCTCAACCACTGCGCCACCAAGGAAGCCCTACAATAATATTTTATGTTGTTGTTGCTATGATTGCTGTCCTTATTTGTATTACAGTGGAATAACACTCTTTTGCAATTTGCTTTTTCACTTAGCCCTATCTCTTGGGAATCTTTTTATATGAGCACATCTAATTATATACCATTGTGTTCAATGGTTGTATAGTTTTCCATTGTGTGAATAAACCATGGTTTGTAGCCATCTTTGTATTGAAGGAAATTTGTGCTGTTGACACTTTTTTACTCATAAACTTTGCATAGTATGGGAGTGCTTTTGAAGGCTAAATTCCTAAGAGTAGAAATGCTGGCTCAACAATTTTCAAACTGTTCTCTACTACACATCTCCAGCAACATATTAGTATACCTGTAACCTCACACCCTTGTCAACACTGGATATTATAAATCAAAAAACCCCAAATATATAAGCAAAGAATAATAAAGTACATGTGACTAAGGTATTAAAGATGAAGAAAGAAAAGAAGAATTAAAAGGTAATAATGACAACTAATAGAGAAAAAAATCCACATTGAACCCTGAGTGACTGACGGAGTAGAGAATTGTAAATCTCAGTATTTAGAGTACTCGAAGTTCAGTTGCTCTTTCCCACGATACACATTAAAGTCTGGATTTTTTTTTTTTTAATGCTACCTTTACTATGTAAGCTCTGCCCAGCACAATGTTGATATATAGTGGTTGTCAGAGAATATATATTTCTCTTTTTATTTTCTGGGAGTGCCCCTGATAAAGGGAGGGAATGGATGACAGACCTGCTGCAAACCATCTGCTTTTCAGCATCATAGAGTTTCAAAAATGAAAGATTAATCATGGTAATTTATGTTGTTATTCATATAGGAAAGTGCCTTGTGTGCAAGTTATCAGTTTATTGACTCTCAGTGGCAAAGCCTTGTTTGTGTGCCTGAGTGATGTATATATAAACAGATAATTATGACATGCCACAATAACTGCTGTAATAGAACATGAACATTTTGCTTGGTCTGTAACTGATCAAACCCTGCAAATCTCAGTCCAATGTTTTTACCTACTCTTCCATGCTCCTAATAAAAATAACATTGAAAAATATCAGTAGGGATATTGAAATAGGTAAGTATTCTTGTTCTGTAGTATACTGTGTATCCTATATATTCATAATCGATATTTTTACCTCCCATATTTATGTATCATGGTTCTAGATGACTCCCTTTTTAACTGATTGCAAGCCAGAGATCCTTGGCACCTTAAGTCATTTGAAAATGTTACATTTGGAAGAGATACTGCTTAGCTATGAACTGCTGTCTCTTAAGGCATTTAGAAAGATGAGAGTCCTCATCATGCCTGTCTTTCATTTTAGACAGTTGATGGCATTTTAGACTGTTGATGTCATTGACTGCTTCCATCAATCAATCAGTGGTCCATGTGGAAGGTGGCTGTTATCTGTTCTACCTTGTGAGGGAGCTTAGCTAATCAACCCTTATTAATTAGTCACTAATCTGTGCTGTGTAGCAACAACCGTTTTCACTAAGTGGTGGCAGCATTAATTGATGGAGGATAATGAACCCCTCCCCAATTACAAAGAAACACTGCTTCTTACCTGTGTAGATGATCCCTTATAGATGAAGGGCCACTGAGGGATGGCTGGGACAGGCACACGACGGCAGGGTCTAATTTGTTTTTAACCTGCTTTTAAGAAGTTGTTTAATTAATATGAGATCAGCACATTTGAAGGCTTGAACAGATGCAAACACACACTTATAACCAGCTGTGTAATTGACCGCAGTGGAACAGGCCAAGGCTGAGGATACAGACTTCGCTAATCACCTGCTCACCTCTTACCTGTGGCTGTTAAAAGGCCTGTTCTTTTTAGTGCAGGATTCTCTGAATCTATCTAGAAGGCCATACTGTGTTGGGAGGAGTTTAAATTATGTCTTTGATCAAAAACTTGTAAATTGGTTCATCTCTGTTCATTATTCACCATAAACGTTGCTGTTCTTTTTTCTTCTTTGTAGCCTTCCTAAAAATCTGGGGTTCGTGTGGATATTGTGTATGGTTGTGGGTAAATAGGTCGCCGGGTTCAAACCTCAGAGCCAAAGAATTCTAGAGTTCTAGGAGTCTTGAGGAGCAGCTCTCTAGTCTGGGGATTAGCAAACTACAGGACAGAGCCAGTCCAGCCTGTGACCTGTTTTTGTAAATAAAGTTTTATTGGAACATAGTCATGCTCATCTGTACATGTATTGTCCATGCTGCTTTTTTTTTTTTTTTTTCGGTATGCGGGCCTCTCACTGTTGTGGCCTCTCCCATTGCGGAGCACAGGCTCCGGACACGCAGGCTCAGCGGCCACGGCTCACGGGCCCAGCCGCTCCGCGGCACGTGGGATCTTCCCAGACCGGGCCACGAACCTGTGTCCCCTGCATCGGCAGATGGACTCTCAACCACTGCGCCACCAGGGAAGCCCTTTTTTTTTTTTTAGTTGATTCTTGCTGAAGGAGCTCTGACTGAGTTACGTCAGCCAAAACTGAATACAATTTTCACTCCAGATAGCTAATAGTGCAAGTAGAATAAGGTGTATTAAACATGGTGTACTTAAAAAATTTAGCTTCAGCACTTTTATCTCATGTAGAGTTTGTCAGAAAGTAAAATCCTCAAATCTTTTTACATATAGTGTTCTTTCACCATGTATCTCCATACTGTACTTTTGCAGATGAAAATTTTAATCTGAAAGCAGGATTTTATGGTTATTTTTATTAAGTTAGGTTCACTCCATTGTTTTGTTCTGTCATGATCTTCCTGAATCTTAGCTCCATCATCTGATGTATTAGTTATCCTTCCAAGATTTATCATCTGCAAATTGGGTATGAATGTAATTTCTCTTTCAAAAAAGTTTTATTGAGGTATAGTTGATTTATAACATTGTATTTAATTTCTGCTGTACAACAAAGTGATTCAGTTATATATATATTATTTTTCATATTCTTTTTGCATTATGGTTTATCACAGGATATTGAATATAGTTCCCTGTGCTATGCAGTAGGACCTTGTTTTTTATCCATCCTACATATAAGAGTTTGCATCTGCTAATCACAAACTCCCAGTCCTTCCCTCTTCCACCCCTCCTCCCCCTTGACAACCACAAGTCTGTTCTCTATATCTGTAAGTCTGTTTTTGTTTCATAGATATATTCATTTGTGTCATGTTTTAGATTCCACATGTAAATGATATCATATGGCATTTGTCTTTCTCTTTCTGACTTCCTTTGCTTACTATGATAATCTCTAGGTCCATCCGTGTTGCTGCAAATGGCATTATTTCATTCTTTTTAATGGCTGAGTAATATTCCATTATATATATAATATCCTATATATATATGTATGTATATATCTCTGTCTCCCTTATCCATTCATCTGTTGATGGACATTTAGGTTGTTTCCATGTCTTGGCTATTGTAAGTAGTGCTGCTATGAACATAGCGGGTGCATGTATCTTTTCAAATTATAGTTTTGTCTGGGTGTGTGCCCAGGAGTGGGATTGCTGGATCATATAACAACTCTCTTTTTATTATGTTGAGGAACCTCCATACTGTTTTCCACAGTGGTTGTACCAGTTTACCGAATGTAATTTCTTATTTGCCCAAATCACCGACAAAACTGCTGAATAAGACAAGGCTTTGTAGGGACATGTCATAGCTTTGAAGACAGTTGCCAAGTTTGATGTCTTTCCATTAATCGGCTACTTTGATCATTATATCCAATTCATAACTATTTATATTATAAACCACTTCTCTAATTAAATGCTTTTCAGAAATAAACACCTTGAGATGACAGCATCCCCATATCTGCAACATGGTAACTTTTCTTAAAGCAAAACAAATAAAAAAAAGTGAAGTTAGTCTAGCATGGAAACTCTGTTGACTTTTATTTATAAGTTCTTCCCTTTCAAAAGTTCACTTATTCAACAGCTATTGATTAAAAGAAGCTAATATAAATGAAGTGCCTATCGCAGTTCCCAGAACAGGGCCAACTGCACAATACTATGCTAATTTTCTTCCTTTTCTATTTCCTTCCTTCTTTCCTCTCTTTCCTTCCCCCCCCTTTCCTCCCCCTCCCTCTTTCTCTTTCTCACTTTCTTTCACAGTTGTATACATGATGCTGTATGCACAGAGGATTCAAAGATAGATAAGGACAATTCCTGTTTTCAAGAAGCCCATGGTCTAGTGGGGAAGATGAATACTCAAAATATATGTAAATTCCTCCCAAATTATAATTTCCCCTTATGTGAAATCTGATTTTTAAAATTTGCTTCTGAATACTTTTTCTTTTCTAACACAGTAGATTGGGATCTAGGTTTAAATCTAGTTTCTCCTCTCAGTCTCTGTCACAGTACCTAGCTTCGATGCATCAAATATTTGTTCAGTTGTTTATTATACATCTCCATCACCACAATGCAGGCTCCACAAGAGAGAAACTTTGCATTTGTTGTTCACATATCCCCAAGATCGAGAATAATAGCATGAAATATACTAGATGCTCAATAAATACTGTATTATATGGAATCTAAGAAGCCATCAGTTGTAAGCTATACCATTATTTTACATACGCAAAGAAAGAAAAGCACTACCAATTAATTTATGATACCTACTGAGATAGTGATGAAAAGATGCTTCCTTGTTTCAGAGTTGTTAAAATGTGAAATATTATGCACCTTCAATTCAATGAGTAAGGGTAATTGTCAAATGGATGGGAGAATTGACGGTCTTAGGCTAATTATTTTCAAGGATCAAATAACAAACATTTATTGAGTAGTTGTCATGTGCAGTATTCTGGTTGGGTACTTCCTTCAAGTCATCCCTGGCCATACCACCTTGGGGAACTCCTCCTGCATTCCTGAAGCTATAGAAACTCAGAGTCTTACAATACAGTTTAGGACTTAATTATGTACTGCCTTTTATTGATCACCACTGTTTCTAGTGAAGTAGCAGTCTTGTCTCCACAAGTAAATTATAAGCCCTTTGAGCACAGGAACCAGTTTTAAAAAAAAAAATATATTCTTCACAGTGCTTCCCCTTTCTATTATCCAGAAAGGAGAACATGGCAATTTAAAAACTTGCAGGATTGAATATTATGTATAGAGATAACCTAAGAATGCTTTTAGACAGATGGCTAAGAGACTAATAGAAATGAACAGATTGAAGGAATGTGTGAGAAGGTATACGTAATGAAAAGAATATTTATGACATATCATTCCAGAGGATGCTGGTGAGATTGATTCAAAAGCACAGGGGCAGTGGGCAGGCTTATTAAGGAGCAAGGAGATGTTGCAGATGAACGGGCAGGCATAAGAAAATCCCTCATCATTTATTTCCTAGGAAAATCCAAAAGAGGCAATAAGGAAAGAAGGGGACTAAATGGGACGAAATGGAGAAAACAAGTCTCTTGTAATCTCATTAGCTTCCATCTCTCTTGCCTTTTCTTCACCACCTTCTCAACGCTCCAGAGAGCTAAAACTCAAATGCAGGCTGTTCCCCCTTTGCTGTCAACACCTACCTCCTTTTCTCCACCTCTTCTTACTACTTTCCTCAGCAATCCAAGGCTTTAAGTAGGTAGTTCTTTCTTAATAAAGCATCTTTCCTTCTAGATTTAGACATATTCTTAGAATTATGGGGAGAAAGAAATGGTAACACAGGGGAATATGGGGAAGAGGAAGAAGTCTATAATTAATAATCACTTTTTTTTTTTACATGTGCTAGGATCTTTACATAAGACCTTTCATTTAATCACAATCACCGTCCTTAAAGATTTTAGATATCTGTCCAAAGTATCAAAGGCATTAACTAGGAAAGCTGCCATGCAAACTCTGGTCTGTCTCTAGAACCCAGAACTCATGCTGGCTTTTTACAACATCACTTTGCCATTCAGTAGATTGTTTCTCCTCCTCCTAATTATGAAAGATTTGTTTTCTTATGTATTCTTGTATTTAATACCTAGGTATTTTTCGTCACTTAAGAGATTTTGCCAAGATTTAGTATGTTTTAAATATGTTCAGTTACACAAGATATACAGTTTATAGTGAAAACAATTGGAAAGTACTGATAAGCAAAATGAAGAAGATAAAAGGTCACCCACCATCCTATGTGCCATGATTTTTAAAATCACTAAGATGTAAAACAACCCCTCCTCCATTACAAAATATTTTGAATAAGAATATAGCTTAAGTGCTCACTCAGAGACAGATACTTGGACATGGACTAATAGATCAGTGGCCTGGAATTTCATCCGTTGACCAAAGTATTAGTTTTAGGCCTTCCTGTTGTGGGGTCTGTGTTTTGTTTTATTTTCTTTCCTAATGAGCAATTGAACCAAAGGATCAGGTTTAATTATAACTAGAGTCCCTTTCTGTGTGTACATCACTGCAGACCTAATTGTAGGCTGGCATCCCTGCTGCGGCCTGAGTGGTCATTAGCTTGCTGATAACGGACTGTTCTTGTCAACAAGGCCTCATTAACCATTGTTTTTTCAGAAAAATAGTTGTAAGGGTTGAACTTGTGATTGAGGACGCACTGGGCTCATGGTGCTAAGGGAAACTTTTACTTGTTACATGGCTAGAACCAAGGACTCTCGACTCCAATAAGTGATGCTACACAGGGAAGACCTACCTGGCTGTGCCCTGCAGGACCAGGCATGTGATGTAATGGGAGGAACCCTGACCTGAGAGCGATCAGGCCAACCTTCTAGACCAAGCACTGCAGCTGACTTTGGGCTAATCATTTTGCTTTCAAGACTCAGCTTCTGCATCTGAAAATGAGAAGGTTTTACTCAATGATCAGTGAGATAACTTTTTGCAAGTAAAAATAATTTTGTGTGGTGCTTATGCAATTTTTTTTTCTTTCTTTATTTTTTTTTTGTGTGTGTGTCCATGATTTTATCTTCTTAGATTACACACTAGAGGGCAGTGGTACATTAATATTATAAACTATGAGTGTGCTTGGTACTGCACTCAGCTGAAATTCATAGATGTTTGGGTTAGTAAGGGAATTTATATACTTATATACTCATATAAAATATAGGAACTGTTTTGTAGTTTCCCCGCTTGACACTCATCTTGCCCTTTTTGAGTATTTGCAGTGTTGGGAATCTTGCTACTTCACAAGTCAGCTTTTTCTCTTGTTAGTTCTAGTTATTAGAGAGTTATTTCTTTAATTAAAGAAAAATCTACCTACTTATAGCTTCTACCAACTGGTCCCATGGCAAGACAGAAAACCTGTTTATTTCTTGTAATGGTACTCCAAATATCAATATTTCCTAGACTCATACTACTGAATAGTTACAATTACCATTTTTTGGTAATTGAACACTCTAAATTTATGATCTAGTATATATCAGGCACTGTACCTGGCATCTTATTTGCATTATTTTATTTATCTTTAAAGTTAACTCTGAGGGAGATTTCATCTTTATTTATTTTTATTTTATAGAGGCTCAGACCAAAATCCTATAACCAATAAGAAGTGAAAATGGGACTTGAACCTGGGCCTACCTGATTAAAATTCCTGCCACTGGCTACAACATGTAGCCAGTCCTTTTATAGATGTGATGATCAAGACCCAGAGACAGTAAGCAACTTGTCCCAGATCACACAGCAAAATAGGAAAAGAGTGAGAACTAGATTCTAGATCTTTGGGGTGCACATTCATTTTTTTCTTTACATTACAGTATAGTACATTCAAGACCATTGTCATTTAATTCCCAAGTCCTCTTCTCTATATATGAATTGTTCCCATTTCCTGTCATTGTTATTCTGATGGTTTCCTTGATATCCTGTCATGTCCTCTGAGCATACTCTTAATTTGCTGCATCCTTTCTAAATTATAAAACTCAGAATTCAAAACAATGCTCTGTCTCAACAGTACAGAAGGCACTGAGCCTGTACTTCCTGTCATTTGGACTTAATTTTCCAATTCACATTGTCTAAGGTTGCATTAGTATTTTAGTATAATTTTGGCTTATTTCAAGCATAAGGTCAATACTACCCTTTGTTCCTTTTAATTTTATTTTAATTTTTATGAAATGTAAGAATAAGACAAAATGATTCTGTCACATTCTTACTGACAGAAAAAATCCTCCTGATCTGATGAGGAGTCCTTTTGAGTTGATAAAAAGCTATGGAAAAATCTTGGTTTCTTAAGATATTCAAAAGATGTGAATGTGAAGATATTCCACTTTCTGGGATGACGACTGGATTCATGTTTTATGTCAATGTACATGTTTTTTGTTTTTTGTTTTTCCTTTCTGTCAGAAATGCACACTTACTCCATGTGGGGCACATTTGTTTTCCCCTGTCCATTGTCTCTTGCCATAGCACAACCTTGACATCTTTGTAAGACAGGCTGCCTGAGACAGGCTGTTGTTCAAGGGGCCCTGCCTTTCTCTAGCTAAGAGATGGGCGTGTGAAGCAATACTCTCTGTTCTGGGACTGGGAATCTTGACCTGAGTGGTAGAGATAGAAAACTTGGAGGCTTGATTCATCCTGATAACAGTAGTGCCCGCTGAGCAGTCTGCCCATTAGATCCTGTTGTCCTCACTCTTCAAAATTTCCTTTGATCTGTGAGTGACTTCATGTATCATTCCAATAATACAGATGTATATGTACATATATACATATATATTATTTTTAAAGTCAGAATCAGTTTCTGATAATTGCAACTAAAACAGTCCTCAGTCATACACTGATCTTTGGAATATATTTACTTTTTAAAAATAGCCTTATCAGAAAGTTCTACTGTTTCATGACATAATAGAATAGCTAATCTACCCAACAGAGTTTTTTCATTGTTCATCTAATATCACATTTATTGTACAAACTGTTTTGTGAAACATGTTTGGTATTGTAGCTTTAAAATATATTTGCCACATCTAATGCAATAGACGCGTTCTTCAAAAACTAGTGATAGGGACTTCCCTGGTGGCACAGTGGTTAAGAATCCGCCTGCCAATGCAGGGAACACGGGTTCGATCCCTGGTCTGGGAAGATCCCACATGTTGCAGAGCAACTAAGCCTGTGCACCACAGCTACTGAGTGTGCGCTCTAGAGTCCATGAGCCACAGCCACAACTACTGGAGCCCTCACGCCTAGAGCCCGAGCTCCACAACAAGAGAAGCCACCGTAATGAGAAGCCCATACACCACAAAGAAGAGTAGCCCCCGCTCGCCGCAACTAGAGAAAGCCTGCATGCAGCAACGAAGATCCAACACAGCCAAAAATAAATAAATAAACAAACAAAAAACTAGTGATAGGCAAACAGATGGAGAGATATACCATGTTCTTGGATTGGAAGAAGCAATATTGTGAAAATGACTATACTACCCAAAGCAATCTACGGATTCAATGTAATCCCTATCAAATTACCAATGGCATGTTTTACAGAACTAGAACAAAAAATCTTAAAATCTGTAGGAGACACAGAAGACCTCGAATAGCCAAAGCAATCTTGAGGGAAAAAAACAGAGCTGGAGGAATCAGACTGCCTGACTTCAGACTATACTACAAAGCTACAGTAATCAAGCCAACATGGTACTGGCACAAAAACAGAAATATAGATAATGGAACAGGATAGAAAGCCCAGAGATAAACCCACACACCTATGGTCAACTAATCTATGACAAAGGAGGCAAGGATATACAATGGAGAAAAGAGAGTCTCTTCAATAAGTGGTGCTGGGAAAACTGGACAGCTACATGTAAAAAATGAAATTAGAACACTCCCTAACACCATACACAAAAATAAACTCAAAATGGATTAAAGACCTAAATGTAAGACTGGACACTATAAAACTCTTAGAGGAAAATATAGGAAGAACACCCTTTGACATAAATCACAGCAAGATCTTTTTTGACCCACCTCCTAGAGTAATGAAAATAAAAACAAAAATAAACAAATGGGACCTAATGAAACTTAAAAGCTTTTGCACAGCAAAGTAAACCATAAACAAGACCAAAAGACAACCCTCAGATTGGGAGAAAATATTTGCAAACAGATCAATGGACAAAGGATTAATCTCCAAAATATATAAACAGCTCATGCAGCTCAATATCACAAAAACTAACGACCCAATCCAAAAATGGGCAGAAGACCTAAATAGACATTTCTTCAAAGAAGACATACAGATGGCCAAGAAGCACATGAAAAGATGCTCAACATCAGTAATAGAGAAATGCAAATCAAAACTAAAATGAGGTATCACCTCACACCAGTTAGAATGGGCATCATCACA
This sequence comes from Delphinapterus leucas, assembly GCF_059928025.1. Lineage (NCBI taxonomy): Eukaryota > Metazoa > Chordata > Mammalia > Artiodactyla > Monodontidae > Delphinapterus > Delphinapterus leucas. The sequence continues at coordinate 14,348,179 of NC_143138.1, forward strand.
AAATCTACAAACAACAAATGCTGGAGAGGATGTGGAGAAAAGGGAACCCTCTTGCACTGTTGGTGGGAATGTAAATTGATAGAGCCACTATGGAGAACAGTATGGAGGTTCCTTAAAAAACTAAAAATAGAATTACCATATGTCAGCCATCCCACTACTGGGCATATACCCAGAGAAAACAATAATTTAAAAAGGCACATGCACCCCAATGTTCATTGCAGCACTATTTACAATAGCCAGGTCAAGGAAATAACCTTAATGCCCATTGACAGACGAATGGATAAAGAAGATGTGGTACATATATACAATGGAATATTACTCAGCTATAAAAAGGAATGAAATTGTGTCATTTGTAGAGATGTGGGTGGACCCAGAGACTGTCATACAGAGTGAAGTAAGTCAGAAAGAGAAAAACCAATATCATATATTAATGCGTATATGTGGAATCTAGAAAAATGGTACAGATGAACCAGTTTGCAAGGCAGAAATAGACAGATTTGGAGAACAAACGTATGGACACCAAGGGGGGAAAGTGGGTGGAGGGTGGGGGTGGTGGGATGAATTGGGAGATTGGGATTGACATATATACACTAATATGTATAAAATAGGTAACTAATAAGAACCTGCTGTATAAAAAAAATAAAATGAAAAAGAAAACCACAAAAAACCCCAGAAAATCTAGTGATAGGGAAGTCCCTGGCGGTCCCATGGTTAGGACTCTGTGTTCTCACTGCTGAGGGCACAGGTTCGATCCCTGGTCAGGGAACTGAAATCCCATAAGCCACATGGCACAGCCAAAACAAAAAAACAAAAAGAAAAAGAAAGAAAACCTAGTGATAAATGAAATTTTATCAATTGACTTCACTGACGGCAATTGCTAGTCAATAAAAATTAATGTTGACAGCTTATTTTGAATCTTTTGGAATGCTTATTATTCATCAGCTTTATAAATTTAAAGTCTGATGAATTTAGGTTTTTTTCCAAGAGGGAAACACTTATATATATACACACACACACATATATATATATACATTTATATAGTTGAAGTATAATTGATCTATAACACTATGTTCTAGGTGCACAACATAGTGATTCAATATTTCTGTACATTACAAAATGATCACCAAGATGAGTCTAGTTCTGTCACCATACAAAGTTATTACAATGTTACTGACTATATTACTCATACTGTACATTTTATCCCAGTGACTCATTTATTTTGTAACTGGGAGTTTGTACCTCTTAATCTCTCTCACATACTTCACCCCCACTCTTCTGGCAACCACCTTTGTTTTTTGTATCTATGAGTCTGTTTCTGTTTTGTTATGTTTGTTTATTTTTTAGATTCGCATATAAGTGAAATTGTACAGTATTTGCCTTTCTCTGTCTCACTTATTTAACTTAACATAATACCCACTAGGTCCATTCATGTTGTCACAAATGGCAAAATTTCCTTCTTTGTTATGGTAATATTCTGAGTAATATTCCATTGTATATATATTTACCATATCTTCTTTATCCATTCATCTATTGATGGGCACTTAGGTTGCTTCCATATTTTGGCTATCGTAAATTATGTTGCAGTGAACATAGAGGTGCATATATCTTTTCTAATTACAGTTTTTGGAAAAATACCAGAAGTGGAATTGCTTGACCATATGGTTGTTTTATTATTAATTTTTAAAAAAAATTATTTATCTACTTTTGGCTGTGTTGGGTCTTTGTTGCTGTGTGCAGGCTTTCTCTAGTTGTGGCGAGCGGGGGCTACTCTTCGTTGCTGCACGTGGGCTTCTCCTTGCAGTGGCTTCTCTTGTTGCGGAGCACGGGCTCTAGGTGTGTGGGCTTCAGTGGTTGTGGTTGTGTTTCGCGGGGTCTAGAGCGCAGGCTCAGTAGTTGTGGCACATGGGCTTAGTTGCTCCGTGGCATGTTGGATCTTCCCGGACCAGGGCTCGAACCTGTGTCCCCTGAATTGGCAGGCGGACTCTTAACCACTGCACCACCAGGGAAGTCCCTATTATTAAATTTTTTGAGAAACCTTCATACTGTTTTCCACAGTGGCTGCACCAGTTTACATTCCCACCAACAGTGCACTAGGGTTCCCTTTTCTCCAGATTCTTGCCACATCTCTTGTTTTTTCTTGTCTTTTTGATAATAGCCATTCTGACAGGCTTCAGGTGATATCTCATTGTGGTTTTGAGCTTCTTTTCTTACGTCTGTTGGCCATCTGTATGTCTTCTTTGGAAAAATATCTGTTCAGTCCCTCTGCCCATTTTTTAAATTGGGTGGTTTGTTTTTTTGATGTTGAGTTGTATGAGTTCTTTGTATATTTTAGATATTAACTCCTGGTCAGATATATCATTTGCAAATATCTTCTCCCATATCAGCTATATCATTTGCAAATACCTTTTACCAAATATCTTGTCTCATTCAGTAGGTGGCCTTTTTGTTCTACTGATAGTTTCCTTTGCTGTTCATTTTTATATTTTCAATTAAATATTTATTCATGTTTGAAACCTATTGCTATATAATCTTAGTGACAATATTATATCTTATTTAGGTAGTGTTTTCTATACCATAGGCATAAGTCCTAATAGCAACAATATTAACTTTATTGTTCTAAGGGCATGCACATATAGTTCCATGTGGCAGTCTCAAACCAAATTATTTATCTCCAAGGGCAGTATTGACAGCACTGTTTGCTACATTATAAATCCCCTCTTGGATGGTCTAAGGGGGAAACTCCTCCCTGGTTTCAGTACAAAGGAAAAATGGACTTTTCCTAAGTAACTGATTTGCTTTGCTCTCATGAATCCTGTGAATATTTTGGGGTAATGATTACAAGGAAGCAAAAAGCCATAGTCGTGGCCCTATTCTGGCTCACTTGTGGCTTCATCTTACTTTTCTACCTTTATTTTTCTCCGGCCTCATTTTTTCTTTCTTATTTTTTATTTTATTTTATGTTACTTTACCTTACTGTAGAGTATGCATTTTTGTAAGCTTCTGTAAATCCTTTTATTCACTGGAGAGGGTTATAAATAAGTAAAAACTAAACACATGGATTCATTCCATTTTTCCATCTATAGCTCCTCCTGCTTTTCTTTTCTTTTTTTTTTGGTACGCGGGCCTCTCACTGTTGTGGCCTCTCCCGTTGCGGAGCACAGGCTCCAGACGCGCAGGCCCAGCGGCCATGGCTCATGGGTCCAGCCGCTCCGCGGCATGTGGGATCCTCCCGGACCGGGGCACGAACCCGTGTCCCCTGCATTGGCGGGGACTCTCAACCACTGCGCCACCAGGGAAGCCCTGCTTTTCTTAATTGTCTTTGTTAAAGGCATCTTTCAACAACCTATCTCTGAGGCGTAAATCTTGGAGTTATTTTAAATCCTCTGTATCCCTCATTCCTTATATATAGTTAGTCTTCAGAAGTTGTTCAGTTGTGCTTCTACAATATTGCTTACATGCTGGGGAAAAACAAAGGGAACTGTGGTCTTCTGTCTGGGAAATTTGGGATAGCATTTGAAGAGACGTGATGATCTACATCCTTTAGATCACTGATCTTTTGGTGAAATTAGCTGCTTTTCCTCCATCTGTTCTATCCTTTTCCTTCTTACTACGATTATCTTACCTGGATTAAGATACCAGGTAAGATATCTTCATTACCAGTCATCTAGATGAATAAAATTATCTTGTGGTTGATTTTCTTGCCTTTAGATGAGTGGTTCTGAAACTTGAGCATGTATCAGAATCCCCTGAAAGACTTGTTAAAACGCAGATTCCTGGGTCCCGTTTTCAGAGTTTCTGATTTCTAAGTCTGGGGTGGGGCCCAGGAGTATGCATTCCTGACATGGCCCCAGGTGATGCTGCTGCTGCCCAGGGGACCACACTTTGAGAACCATTGCTCTAGACTGCTCTCCTCATCCATTCCACGTGCTCCTCCCAGGTTATAGCTCTTTAAGGGTTGCTTCTTTTCTTAAAAATCTTCATTGGTCCTTTATTGTTTATGTAATTTATTTTCACATTTCAAATGTCCTACCTAGTATTCAAGACCCTGAAAAAAATCTGAATGCAACTTTTCTCTTCGTTTCCTGATATTTCTCTTTGGTCATGCTATAATACTTTTCTCTTCCTTCCCTCGTCTCTATTTATTAATGATCAGCACATTCTTTAGGGCTCTACTCAAATGACATCCACTTCATGAAGCTTTGCCTGATATTCCCAGTTGTAATTGGGAGCTGGCCCTCTTTTATTCCCTTACAGCATTTACAGTATTATGTCTTTAAGTATTAGCAGAGTTATCGTGCCTCATCTACTGAATTTAACAAGCTCCCAAACAAGGAATGAGGACTGTCAGTCTCTATCATATGCTCTTCACATGGAAGGTTTTCTTTAAAACTCATCTGATTATACTTACATAGTAATTTTGGGGGTTGAGGGCGTAGAGGATGAATGTTATTATGAAACGCTTGTAGGATTTCCCTGAGATCACATTTCTTTGTGGCAAAAATCATAACATTTCCCACTTTCATTAATACAAATGAAATATTTCACAAAACATATAATAGGCAGTTAAGAAAGACCCCAAATTAACTTATCCTGCTACAGGATTTCACCTGAACAGTGATTTTTGTCTCATCTTGATTATTGCCAGAGTTTATTATCATGGCCACTTTATGGACCAAATTATATAGATGAAAATCTATAGTAGAAGTACTCCCTACATTTGCCAATTTGTAAGTAATAAAATGTCTGTGTTGGTGTAGACAAATGAATATATTAAAATAGCATGAACATAAAACACTTTTTCTCATGTATTTACAGGTATTGTCTGTATGAAGTAATTTTCCCATCAGAATTCTAGATTAAATTTTATTGAACTTCAGGACTCCTCCAGAATCCATTATGTGGTAGTGTATTTTAGGAATCCTTAAAAGGGAGCATAACATAATAAGCATTTTTTCCAAATTCTTTTTATGTTTTAATTATTTTATTTTAATTTGTAGGGCAGCTCACATTGATACTCCCCTTGCATCACTATTTGGGAACCAGTCACAAAACTCCTGTTTAAATATTTGGAAAAGGGGCAACTGCCATTCCAATGACCTGAATTAAATGTGAAACTGATATCACTAAACATTAGATATCTCATACTTTCACCCAGTAATGAAAGGAACACTCATGGTGACAAAACCGAGTTCACATTTAGTGGATTTCTTTTGTGATTTCTGATTCCTCCAAGTTACTGAATAAGAGTTTTGTTGCGGATGGAGCAGGGAGGTTGATGGACAGAAGATCCAGCTGATTACTTCACTTGGCTGCAACTAGCTCTTGCTGTCTGTGCAGGATTCAGCTCAACCTCATTGTCTGAGCAGGACCCTTGACTCTAGACCCCATTACTAAGATTACGGGTAATTATAAGAGGTCATATCAAGGAGCTGGAAAACCAAAGATTTCTCTGCCATGCAGGTTTGCTTGTGAGGCTAAGAGTATGTTGTGCCTGACATTACATTCCTTTGGAGAATGGGGATGGTGGGGAGGTGGCCGTGTGAATTGGCGTTAGAAGACTAACATGTTCCTAGCTAGCCTTTTCCTACTGGTATTCTGGATGATTATCAACCCTACACCTCATCTCATTCTATCTCTTTTCTGGCTATCAATGAGAAGAGAGATGCTTTTGCATACTTGGCGAACCTTTGATTAAAAGGGCAGGAGCAGAGTCGAATCTCTTTGATGTATTTGCCTTCGGTCGGTCTCCTTGGCAGTATATACTGTATCTCAGTAAAGTCTTTCCCCTTTTCAATCCATCAAGACCCTTTTATTTTTTTATTATTATTTTTTTTACATCTTTATTGGAGTATAATTGCTTTACAATGGTGTGTTAGTTTCTGCTCTATAACAGAATGAATCAGTTATACATATACATATGTTCCCATATCTCTTCCCTCTTGAGTCTCCCTCCCTCTCACCCTCCCTATCCCACCCCTCTAGGTGGTCACAAAGCACCGAACTGATCTCCCTGTGCTATGCGGCTGCTTCCCACTAGCTATCTGTTTTACGTTTGGTAGTGTATATATGTCCATGCCACTCTTTCGCTTTGTCACAGCTTACCTTTCCCCCTCCCCATATCCTCAAGTCCATTCTCTAGTAGATCTGTGTCTTTATTCCTGTCTTACCCCTAGGTTCTTCATGACATTTTTTTCTTGAATTCCATATATATGTGTCAGCATACGGTATTTGTCTTTCTCCTTCTGACTTACTTCACTCTGTATGACAGACTCTAGGTCCATCCACCTCATTACAGATAGCTCAATTTCGTTCCTTTTAAGGCTGAGTAATATTCCATTGTATATATGTGCCACATCTTCTTTATCCATTCATCTGATGATGGACACTTAGGTTGTTTCCATCTCTGGGCTATTGTAAATAGAGCTGCAATGAACATTTTGGTACATGACTCTTTTTGAATTATGGTTTTCTCAGGGTATATGCCCAGTAGTGGGATTGCTGGGTCATATGGTAGTTCTATTTGTAGTTTTTTAAGGAACCTCCATACTGTTCTCCATAATGGCTGTACCAATTCACATTCCCACCAGCAGTGCAAGAGTGTTCCCTTTTCTCCACACCCTCTCCAGCATTTATTGTTTCTAGATTTTTTGATGATGGCCATTCTGACTGGTGTGAGATGATATCTCATTGTAGTTTTGATTTGCATTTCTCTAATGATTAATGATGTTGAGCATCCTTTCATGTGTTTGTTGGCAGTCTGTATATCTTCTTTGGAGAAATGTCTATTTAGGACTTCTGCCCATTTTTGGATTGGGTTGTTTGTTTTTTTGTTATTGAGCTGCATGAGCTGCTTATAAATTTTGGAGATTAATCCTTTGTCAGTTGCTTCATTTGCAAATATTTTCTCCCATTCTGAGGGTTGTCTTTTTGTCTTGTTTATGGTTTCCTTTGCTGTGCAACAGCTTTTAAGTTTCATTAGGTCCCATTTGTTTATTTTTGTTTTTATTTCCATTTCTCAAGGAGGTGGGTCAAAAAGGATCTTGCTATGATTTATGTCATAGAGTGTTCTGCCTATGTTTTCCTCTAAGAGTTTGATAGTTTCTGGCCTTACATTTAGGTCTTTAATCCATTTTGAGTTTATTTTTGTGTATGGTGTTAGGAAGTGATCTAATCTCATACTTTTACATGTACTTGTCCAGTTTTCCCAGCACCACTTATTGAAGAGGCTGTCCTTTCTCCACTGTACATTCCTGCCTCCTTTATCAAAGATAAGGTGACCATATGTGTGTGGGTTTATCTCTGGGCTTTCTATCCTGTTCCATTGATCTATCTTTCTGTTTTTGTGCCAGTACCATATTGTCTCGATTACTGTAGCTTTGTAGTATACTCTGAAGTCAGGGAGCCTGATTCCTCCAGCTCCGTTTTTCTTTCTCAAGATTGCTTTGGCTATTCGGGGTCTTTCCATACAAATTGTGAAATTTTTTGTTCTACTTCTGTGAAAAATGCCAGTGGTAGTTTGATAGGGATTGCATTGAATCTGTAAATTGCTTTGGGTAGTAGAGTCATTTTCACAATGTTGATTCTTCCAATCCAAAAACATGGTATATCTCTCCATCTATTGGTATCATCTTTAATTTCTTTCATCACTGTCTTATAATTTTCTGCCTACTGGTCTTTTGTCTCCTTAGGTAGGTTTATTCCTAGATATTTTATTCTTTTTGTTGCAATGGTAAATGGGAGTGTTTTCATGATTTCAGTTTCAGATTTTTCATCATTAGTGTATAGGAATGCCAGAGATTTCTGTGCATTAATTTTGTATCCTGCTACTTTACCAAATTCATCGATTAGCTCTAGTAGTTTTCTGGTAGCATCTTTAGGATTCTCTATGTAGAGTATCATGTCATCTGCAAACAGTGACAGCTTTACTTCTTCTTTTCCAATTTGGATTCCTTTTATTTCCTTTTCTTCTCTGATTGCTGTGGCTAAAACTTCCAAAACTATGTTGAATAAGAGTGGTGAGAGTGGGCAACCTTGTCTTGTTCCTGATCTTAGTGGAAATGCTTTCAGTTTTTCACCATTGAGGACGATGTTGGCTGTGGGTTTGTCATATGTGGCCTTTATTATGTTGAGAAAAGTTCCCTCTATGCCTACTTTCTGCAGGGTTTTTATCGTAAATCGGTGTTGAATGAGGTCAAAAGCTTTCTCTGCATCTATTGAGATAATCATATGGTTTTTCTCCTTCAATTTGTTAATATGGTGTATCATGTTGATTGATTGGCGTATATTGAAGAATCCTTGCATTCCTGGAATAAACCCCACTTGATCAGGGTGTATAATCCTTTTAATGTGCTGTTGGATTCTGTTTGCTAGTATTTTGTTGAGGATTTTTGCATCTATGTTCATCAGTGATATTGGCCTGTAGTTTTCTTTCTTTGTGACATCCTTGTCTGGTTTTGGTATCAGGGTGATGGTGGCCTCGTAGAATGAGTTTGGGAGTGTTCCTCCCTCTGCTATATTTTGGAAGAGTTTGAGAAGGATAGGTGTTAGCTCTTCTCTAAATGTTTGATAGAATTAGCCTGTGAAGCCATCTAGTCCTGGGCCTTTGTTAGTTGGAAGATTTTTAATCACAGTTTCAACTTCAGTGCTTGTGATTGGTCTGTTCATATTTTCTATTTCTTCCTGATTCAGTCTTGGCAGGTTGTGCATTTCTAAGAATTTGTCCATTTCTTCCAGGTTGTCCATTTTAGTGGCATAGAGTTGCTTGTAGTAATCTCTCATGATCTTTTGTATTTCTGCAGTGTCAGTTGTTACTTCTCCTTTTTCATTTCTAATTCTATTCATTTGAGTCTTCTTCCTTTTTTTCTTGATGAGTCTGGCTAATGGTTTATCAATTTTGTTTATCTTCTCAAAAAACCAGCTTTTAGTTTTATTGATCTTTGCTATCACTTCCTTCATTTCTTTTTCATTTATTTCTGATCTGATCTTTATGATTTCTTTCCTTCTGCTAACTCTGGGGTTTTTTTTGTTCTTCTTTCTCTAATCGCTTTAGGTGCAAGGTTAGGTTGTTTATTCGAGATGTTTCCTGTTTCTTAAGGTAGGATTGTATTGCTATAAACTTCCCTCTTAGAACTGCTTTTGCTGCATCCCATAGGTTTTGGGTCATCGTGTCTCCACTGTCATTTGTTTCTAGGTATTTTTTGATTTCCTCTTTGATTTCTTCAGTGATCTCTTGGTTAGTAAGTAGTGTATTGTTTAGCCTCCATGTGTTTGTATTTTTTACAGATCTTTACCTGTAATTGATATCTAGTCTCATAGCATTGTGGTCGGAAAAGATACTTGATACAATTTCAATTTTCTTAAATTTACCAAGGCTTGATTTGTGACCCAAGATATGATCTATCCTGGAGAATGTTCCATGAGCACTTGACAAAAATGTGTATCCTGTTGTTTTCAGATGGAATGTCCTATAAATATCAATTACGTCCATCTTGTTTAATGTATCATTGAAAGCTTGTGTTTCCTTATTTATTTTCATTTTGGATGATCTGTCCATTGGTGAAAGTGGAGTGTTAAAGCCCCCTACTATGAATGTGTTACTGTCGATTTCCCCTTTTATGGCTGTTAGCATTTGCCTTATTTATTGAGGTGCTCCTATGTTGGGTGCATAAATATTTACAATTGTTATATCTTCTTCTTGGATTGATCCCTTGATCATTATGTAGTGTCCTTCTTTGTCTCTTCTAATAGTCTTTATTTTAAAGTCTATTTTGTCTGATATGAGAATTGCTACTCCAGCTTTCTTTTGGTTTCCATTTGCATGGAATATCTTTCTCTATCCCCTTACTTTCAGTCTGCATGTGTCTCTAGGTCTGAAGTGGGTCTCTTGTAGACAGCATATATACGGGTCTTGTTTTTGTATCCATTCAGCCAATCTGTGTCTTTTGGTGGGAGCATTTAGTCCGTTTACCTTTAATGTAATTATCGATATGTATGTTCCTATTCCCATTTTCTTAATTGTTTTGGGTTCGTTATTGTAGGTCTTTTCCTTCTCTTGTGTTTCTTGCCTAGAGAAGTTCCTTTAGCATTTGTTGTAAAACTGGTTTGGTGGTGCTGAACTCTCTCAGCTTTTGCTTGTCTGTAAGGGTTTTAATTTCTCCATCAAATCTGAATGAGATCCTTGCTGGGTAGAGTAATCTTGGTTGCAGGTTTTTCTCCTTCATCACTTTAAATATGTCCTGCCAGTTCCTTCTGGCTTGCAGAGTTTCTGCTGAAATATCAGCTGTTAACCTTATGGGGATTCCCTTGTGTGTTATTTGTTGTTTTTCCCTTGCTGCTTTTGTTTTCTTTGTATTTAATTTTTGACAGTTTGATTAGTATGTGTCTTGGCGTGTTTCTCCTTGGATTTATCCTGTATGGGACTCTCTGTGCTTCCTGGACTTGATTAACTATTTCCTTTCCCATATTAGGGAAGTTTTCAACTGTAACCTCTTCAAATATTTTCTCAGTCCCTTTCTTTTTCTCTTCTTCTTCTGGAACCCCTATAATTCGAATGTTGGTGCGTTTAATGTTGTCCCAGATGTCTCTGAGAGTCTCCTCAGTTCTTTTCATTCCTTTTTCTTCATTCTGCTCTGCAGTAGTTATTTCCAGTATTTTATCTTCCAGGTCACTTATCCGTTCTTCTGCCTCAGTTATTCTGCTATTGATTCCTTCTAGAGTAGTTTTAATTTCATTTATTGTGTTGTTCATCGTTGCTTGTTTCATCTTTAGTTCTTCTAGGTCCTTGTTAAATGTTTCTTGTATTTTGTGTCTTCTATTTCCAAGATTTTGGATTATCTTTACTATAATTATTCTGAATTCTTTTTCAGGTAGACTGCCTATTTCCTCTTCATTTGTTAGGTCTGGTGGGGTTTTATCTTGCTCCTTCATCTGCTGTGTGTTTTTCTGTCTTCTCGTTTTGCTTATCTTACTATGTTTGGGGTCTCCTTTTTGCAGGCTCTAGGTTCGTAGTTTCCGTTGTTTTTGGTGTCTGTCCCCAGTGGCTAAAGTTGGTTCAGTGGGTTGTGTAGGTTTCCTGGTGGAGGGGACTAGTGCCTGTGTTCTGGTGGATGAAGCTGGATCTTGTCTTTCTGATGGGCAGGTCCACGTTTGCTGGTGTATTTTGGAGTGTCTGTGGACTTATTATATTTTAGGCAGCTCTCTGCTAATGGGTGGGGTTGTGTTTCTGTCTTGCTAGTTGTTTGGCATAGGGTGTCCAGTACTGTAGCTTGCTGGTCGTTGAGTGAAGCTGGGTGCTGGTGTTGAGATGGATATCTCTGGGAGATTTTCACCATTTGATATTATGTGGAGCTGGGAGGTCTCTTGTGGACCGGTGTCCTGAAGTTGGGTCTCCCACCTCAGAGGCACAGTACTGACTCCTGGCTGCAGCACCAAGAGCTTTCATCCACACGGCTCAGAATAAAAGGGAGAAAAAGAAGAAAGAGAGAAAGAGAGAAAGGAAGAAAAGAAGAAAGGAAGAAAGAAAGAAAGAAAAGAAAAGGGGGAGCGAGGGAGGGGGGAGGGAGGGAGGAAGGAAGGAAGGAAAGAAAGAAAGAAGATAAAATAAAATAAAGTAAGATAAAATAAAATAATTATTAAAATAAAAAATGATTATTAAGAAAAAAAATTTTTAAGAAAAAAACCCCAAAAAACAAACAAAATGGACGGATAGAACCCTAGGACAAATGGTGGAAGCAAAGCTATACAGACAAAATCTCACACAGAAGCATACATATACACATTCACAAAAAGAGGAAAAGGGGAAAAAATCATAAATGTTGCTGTCAAAGTCCACCTCCTTAATTTGGGATGATTCGTTGTCTATTCAGGTATTCCACAGATGCAGGGTACATCAAGTTGATTGTGGAGCTTTAATCCGCTGCTTCTGAGGCTGCTGGGAGAGATTTCCCTTTCTCTTCTTTGTTCTCACAGCTCCCAGGGCTCAGCTTTGGATTTGGCCCCGGCTCTGCGTGTAGGTCGCCGGATGGCGTCTGTTCTTCGCTCAGACAGGGCGGGGTTAAAGGAGCCGCTGATTCGGGGCTTTGGCTCACTCAGGCCGGGGGGGGAGGGAGGGGCACGGAGTGCGGGGCGGGCCTGCAGCGGCAGAGGTCGACGTGACGTTGCACCAGCGTGAGGCGCGCCGTGCGTTCTCGCGGGGAAGTTGTCCCTGGACCCCGGGACCCTGTCAGTGGCGGGCTGCACAGGTTCCCCGGGAGGGGGGTGTGGATAGTGACCTGTGCTCGCACACAGGCTTCTTGGTGGCGGCAGCAGCAGCCTTAGCGTCTCATGCCCGTCTCTGGGGTCCGCGCTGATAGCCGCGACTTGCGCCGTCTCTGGAGCGCCTTTAAGCAGCACTCTTAATCCCCTCTCCTCGCGCACCAGGAAACAAAGAGTGAAGAAAAAGTCTCTTGCCTCTAAGGCAGGTGCAGACTTTTCCCAGGACTCCCTCCCGGCTAGCCGTGGTGCACTAGCCGCCTGCAGGCTGTGTTCACGCCGCCACCTCCAGTCCTCTCCCTGCGCTCCGACTGAAGCCCGAGCCTCAGCTTCCAGTCCTGCCTGCCCCGGCGTGTGAGCAGACAAGCCTCTCGGACTGGTGAGTGCCGGTCGGCCCTGATCCTCTGTGCGGGAATCTCTTCGCTTTGCCCTCCGCAGCCCTGTTGCTGCGCTCTTTTCCGCGGCTCCGAAGCTTTCACCCTCCGCCACCCGCAGTCTCCACCCGCGAAGGGGGCTTCCTAGTGTGGGGAAACCTTTCCTCCTTCACAGCTCCCTCCCACTGGTTTAGGTTCCGTCCCTATCCTTTTGTCTCTGTTTATTCTTTTTTCTTTTGCCCTACCCAGGTACGTGGAGAGTTTCTTGCCTTTTGGGAGGTCTGAGGTCTTCTGCCAGCGTTCAGTAGGTGTTCTGTAGGAGTTGTTCCACGTGTAGATGTATTTCTGGTGTATCTGTGGGGAGGAAGGTGATCTCCGCGTCTGACTCTTCCGCCATCTTCCCCTCGTCCCCAGGACCCTTTTAGATGTTGACTTGCTTCCAGTCTGGATCTGGGAAATTTATTTTTTATCACTGTCTTTAAATAAATGCAGTGTAGTAAAATAGTTTTGAAGTATTTTTTGTCTAAATATCCCGGGAATGATAAAATATCTCTTTCTAAGAATGTTGACTCATACTTTTGCTAATTTATTAGCTATATCCCCTTATTATTAGCCTTGTACTTTGCTTGACTCAGAGGTTTCTTTCTGAATCTTACAGTCCATGTTCAGATGATTACTATGATGCATCTGTTTCCCTTAATCACTGGGCTAATGGGCATTTACTAAATTCTTCTAGTTATTTCTTCTGACTTAGATATGAGGTCCTCTTTCATTTATGTTCTATTTTTATCTATTGCTGGGGCATACTGTCTTACTGGCAGATTTTTGAAGCCACAGGGATTAAATGTCTAGAGTGGACACTTTGTTCCAGTTTGATGGAAGAAGACCAAACATTCCTGAGCTCTGCTTGTAAATCAATGTCCCAGCCTCAGTCTGGGTTTTAAAATTGCCCAGGTGGGAATGATAAGAGTCCATCAGTTGCTCATTTTCATATCAGATTTTTGTAAGGTTCAAATGACCTATTTAACGTCAATATATCTTGGGATCTCATGAAATTTTCTGTCAATGTTCTAGGCTTCACTTGGCCAGCCTTTATTCTTCTGTCCCTTCCTTGAGGTGCCTTACTTCGTAACCTAACCACTAACTCCAAAGCAGACCTGCCTCTTGCTCTGCTTCCTGGCAATGATAAAATCATCACTCTTACTGCTGTGGTAAAGGAGGGTCGAGGAAGCCATGGAGAAAAACTTCTACCTGGGGATACCAGAGGCTCCTTTTTTTCTTCAAAGTTATGGTGTAACATTGCTGTGTAAGAGTAAGAAATGGATGAACTCAACCTCTGTCTGTAGCTTCCCTGAGAACCAAAAAAGCAAGACACAAGTGCTCCAAAGAAGCTACTTGCCATTGTACCCTCAGGTGTTGGCTTTTGATCCTGATCACTTTTGCATTTTTCCTCTGAAAGCCTACATCTTGCTTTGTTTTCTTCCAGATTATCACCTGGTTCTCCTGAAAGAGAAGGTGATACAGCCCAGAGCCTTTGCTGAGAAAGATGTGTTCCTCAGAGGGAAAAACACAGGACAGCTGTTGTGGAGAAGCTTTTGGGCAGTTAATGGAACAGGTGAGGTCCTTTAAGGCTTAAATCAGCTGAGGGGTGAGATGCTCTCTAGAAACTTGGGTCGTAACCACCCATCTTAAATATTCCCCTCTGCTGATGTCATGGGCAATGGAAGCCCTCCTGTCGTGGCTGAAAACCATCCTGAAGAAAATCAGCATCATGGGGTGGGTGTGGGGAGAATGGGAGGAATGTCACTGGCCAGGAGGCCGGAGGTGCCCCAGGAAGCTGTTTCCTCTGAATAGTTAAATGGCTGCCTCTCAACTTGCACAATGTCACATTGAATTTGAAACAGGGAACTTTTTATATTTTTCCCCTGATTGTGCTGGCACCTGGCAGATGCCTATTTACCACAGGCATCAATACACATAGTAATCAAAGGAAATCAGAGGCACAGATTAGCAACAGCTGCAAGTCATTAGTGACAGACATGGGAAAGCACAATTCCGCACCCAACTTTGAAATAACCAATATGAGTATTTCAGAGCATGAGGGTTACCGCAGGGCACTCGCTAACATGAGAGCAGCCAAACAATAGTTGGGCTTGTCTCTCAAGAGAGCCCTTCTTCTCAACGGCAGCGCCGCACTCTCCATATTAGAAACCAATCAATCACACGATATTGGTCCTTTGAGTGTCAGCTCTTTCAGAGTGTGTGTGTCCATCTTCAGATCAAAGGTTGTCTCAGCCGAGAAATAACCTCTGGCTGGTGGGAAAACTTATCTTCTATCATAATTTTAGTGGTGGGAGTTTGCATGTATTCCTGAGGAATTAATTATATCATTACCTAGTTGGAAACGGCCATATAGAGAGGAAAATAAGACATTCCCCTTTCCCATTTAATTTCATTTTTTCCACATTTCTATTTGAAAATCAGCTCTGATTGATAGCCGTTCACTTGGTAGTTAACACATTTTCGCTGGCAGCACTAACCTTAGCCTACTCCGGAAAATACTATTCAATTTTTAGCTTTTCCCTAATCAATTCATTCAGTGCCTCGGTGGAATACAAGTTGGTCATTTAAAAATTTCTAGCTGTTGCCTGATATGTCCCAAAACAAATTTAGCCAGCATGGGTTTCTATTTTAGACCATCTCTGGAAATGCAGATTTACTGTACAACTGGGTAATGGCCTAGAGATAAACAGACACAGTGAGCTGCTGTCTGATTAGCAGGACTGGGCAAAATTTAGCATCATATATATTGCAATAATTGGACCATTGGACCATAGGATGTAGATTAAATTGGTCTCTTCACTACATGTGGTCTCTTTTCCCTTTACTCAATATTAAGGTAGGATTATTATTTTTTCTGTTTTAGAAAATTCTCCTTCCCCTGCTCTTCTCCCCAAAAATATCTTCTGAAAGTTTTCCTAAAAATTCTTATAATAATAAGTAACTCATTTTGGAGATTAGGATAAGAAAGGGAGAACAGTTCTATCTTTCATTTAGTTC
The DNA here is from genome assembly GCF_059928025.1 of Delphinapterus leucas. NCBI lineage: Eukaryota > Metazoa > Chordata > Mammalia > Artiodactyla > Monodontidae > Delphinapterus > Delphinapterus leucas. The sequence continues at coordinate 14,363,862 of NC_143138.1, forward strand.
AGAGCCAACCATTAAGCATCAACTCTTTAACAGCAAGCAATGTGCTATTACTTTAGAAGAAAGCTTCCAGGGAACACGTATTCCATAAGGCCCATGGCACATCATAAGCATTCAGATGAATGTTACAGTCTTATGTGTTGTTTTTTAAACTTTTGGAGGAGAGAAATTATTTTATACTTGATTGAATACCATAATCTGTAGCCCTAAGGAGGAGCGAATTCTTGGGGTCATTTTATAAGGAAGAAAAACATGGTATTAATTCATAATTTTATTCACTCATTAATTCAGCACATATTTATTGAGCATCTCCTATATCGCAGGAAATTTTAGGCATTGCAGATACAGCAGCAAAATTAACAAATGACCTGATTATAATGTACTTGATTGATGATAAGGATATAGGCAGCTTACATTTGAGGTGGCAGCTTGACTACAATTCTTTATTGTATACAGCTTCTTTTTCCTTCCTCCCTCCCTCCTTTCTTCCCTTCTCTTTCCTTCCATCTCCCTTCCCTCCTTTCCCTCCTGCTCAGTTCCCTTTCCTTCACTCTCCTATATCCATGCTTTATGATTTAGACATTAGAGAGACTAAGCATGGTTTGTTACACAGAATTATTTAATAAAGTACACATTTTGAGAATTAATCTGTATTATTTAGGCTAAAACTACTATAACAAATGAAACCCCAAATTTCAGTAGCTTAACACAATAGATGTTAATTCCTTGCTCATGTAACAATCTAATGAGGGTGTTCCAGTTGGTGGGAGGCTTTCCTCCACACAGTGACTCAAGAACTTAGGTACCTTCCATCTTGTGACCCTGCCAGACCTTGGATCCTTTGCATCCAGCTGGTATAAAGGGAAACAGAAGGTTAAGAAGGCACAGCCATTTCTTTTTTAAATTTTTATTTATTTATTTATTTATTTTTATTTTTGGCTGCCTTGGGTCTTTGTTGCTGTGCGCGGGCTATTCTTTGTTGTGGTTCCCGGGCTTCTCATTGTGGTGGCTTCTCTTGTTGCAGAGCACGGGCTCTAGGTGCGTGGGCTTCAGTAGTTGTGGCACTTGGGCTCAGTAGTTGTGGCTTGCGAGCTCTAGAGCGCAGGCTTAGTGGTTGTGGTGCACGGGCTTAGTTGCTCTGTGGCATGTGGGATCTTCCTGGACCAGGGCTCAAACCCATGTCCCCTGCACTGGTAGGCGGATTCCTAACCACTGCGCTATCAGCGAAGTCCAGGCACAGCCATTTCTTAACCAACTTGGCCTGAAAGAGGCAAATGTCACTTCTGCTCATATACCATGGGGAGAGCTGACTGGATGGCCCCACCCAGATGAAAAGGGGATTGTGAGATTCCTGGTCTTGGGCTGCACAGATACTTTGAAGTGACAAGTCTATACCAAGGAAGTGGGAGGACAGGTATGAATAAACACAATTGTATGTCAGGCACCATGCTAATTTCTGAAGATGAAAAATGGGTAAGTCTAGGGTGGTGAGGGCCACACAGATACACAACTAACCAAACATGATATCCAAGTACTAAATAAAGTCATATGTGAGCACAGATGCAGGGACAAATACCTCACTCTGGAATGGATTCAGAAAGCAGAAGCTTAAAGCGCTTCATCTAGCAGAGAAGAGGAGGAGCTGAGAAGAAGCTCAGTATGTCCAGATAGTGATGAGCTGCTCAATGTGTCAGGTGTTCAAGAATGTGGGGGTAACTAGGCCAGATCAGAGAGGGCCTTGTGGGCTGTGCCTTTTGCACAAATAACTAGAATGTGAATGTGAATGTATGCTGTGCATTTGAGGCTTCAGACAGGTCTTTTGATCCCACTCCTTTCTGAAGCCCTTCTTGGATATGTCATTACATATGTGAAAGGAAGCTGATGTTTAAAACTTGAGGAGTCATATGTGACTTTTTAAGATGAAAGGTGTTTGGATTCTGAGAAGGGAAGTTATATCCTTGGCAGTCTTGTTCCTTACTGGGTAGGAATGTGTCACCTTACAAAACAGACATGTTAAAATGTATGAATTCCCCCATCTGATTTCAAGGTTGGTACTTCATCACACATTTAAGGTCCCTTCCCTTTCTCTTAATACTAGTAGTAGTGAATGTGCTTTATTATAATGCCAGAGAGAGCTTGGAGTTCCAGGTATCAAAAGAGGCTGAGGTTGCCTCAGCTGTTCTAGGTGGAGAGCACCTTGTTCCGTGCTGATTAAACTTGGCCTAGGGGACATGCCGAAGAGTAGGGTCACTATGGGATCAACATGGGAGGCCAGCTGCAAGATACACACATTGCTTTTCCCAAAAGTTTTTATAAACAGAATCAAGCTTTTGATATCCCTGTATTCCTTATCATATAACACTTATCATATAAGCTTATCTTTATCATATAGCACTGTTAATTTCATAATGAATATTTGCTTTCCTTTTTCGGTCGATAGTCTCAAGCTTGTTAGCAACTATGATCACCCCCTTTCTATGTCCACTTACATTTGAAGAGAGACTGGCACAGTGAAATGTATTTATATGTTTTATTTAGTAATCTAATGACTACTTAATGATATCTAGTAAAAGTTGAGACTCTGACTGGGCCTTGGAGTACAGAGAAGAGGGAGACAGAAATATGGGTGAACTGAGGTTTCTGCCTACATATGATAGACAAGATGCAGCTGTATATAAATAACTCTAATACAACACAAATGTGAAAAGTTCCATAAGGAAGGAGTGGACAGTAGGGAGAAAGAATTTGTTACTAGAGGAAATCAGGGAAGGCTGAATAGAACTTGAAGCTCAAAGAAGTTACCAGACGTTGGTCCAGGATTACATAGCCAGCTGCTGTCTGAGATAGAAGAGGCTCAGCTCTCTCGAGGCAGGGCTCCTGGCTTGCTGCACGATGCCAAGTCTGAAGGAAGATCTGAGGACGAAGGCAGAGGACACAAGCTCTCAGTTTTGCACGTAGGACAGCACATTTCTCCCAGTGGAGACTCAGCCAGTTGTGAACACATTTAGGGTTCCTTCAGAAAAAAGATGGTCCCATAGCCCAACTACCAACACAACCCGAAGCTCTGACTTCTGTTTTTATTTTTTATCCTGCAAGAGTAAGTCCAATTATCCTCATTGCTTTGGGTGTCAGAAAAAAAAAAAAAAGAGTTCCATGGGTTAGCAGGACTGCTTATAAGATATAAAGATAAATGATGACTACCAGAAAAAAAGTTTTTGAGAGGATGAAGAGACAGAATTTACTATAGATTGAAATGGGTAAGTGTTGTCCAATTGCCATTTTATTCTTTTACAGTAAAATACATAATAGAGAATGCTAGATTTCCTTTTTAGAACTTGGTAAAAATTATAGCAGATGAACATTAGGCAAAATCAAAGGGGAATTTTGCTCACATATGGAAGTTTATAAGGAATCTGGTTGAGTCTGGTTCCAGTATTTGCTGAAGTTTGTGGTTGTGTCAACAAAGATGGGTAAAGTAAGCATATTTTAGACCCTAAAGAGAGCAGCCTCATAGTCTGGAATAGAGAGTAGCTTTCAAATGGTTTAAAATGGGTTTGCTTTTCTTTCCTTCCAGCTGTGCCTAGTGCTGGGGAAGATAAACTGGCATGTTCTTTGTTACATAGCAACATACCCACCCAGGGGAGTGAGGCACATTCGATTTTCAAAATCTTAAGTCCTTTCAATCAGTTGATAGTGGAGTTGGGGAAAATAAACTGGGAGAAGCTGCGTAACCAGTATGGCACTCTAACACCTGAAACATTTTAGCCACCGTCTTCAAAATAAAGCTGACCGTCTCATTGGTAAAACTGGCCAAATGACATGGAGCAGCAGTTCAAACACCCTTCCTGGCATTTGCTTCTGCATCTTTTGACCTGTCTTGACTGCTGCTATTTCTCTCATACTCCAGTGGCTATAATTTGAATCATGTGGAGAAGGACTTTAATATCCAGGTGAATCTCTTAGTTTTACTTTTGTACCTCCTTGGTTTTACTTACTCTCTATTCTGATCAGAATTGTCTTTATTTTATGTATTTGATTAGCCTTCTGAGCACTATGGCCAAACGACCCTTTGGTAACCCAGTACTCCTTTGCTGTACCTCTATTTTCTCCTTGATGTAAATTCAGTTTTCTAAAGACTGGTGGGAATTTTGATCTTCTCTCTGTAAAACGCTCTGTAAATTTTGTGCTTAATAACTATTGTAATACAAAGTTTTTATAATCCCAAATCTAATACTGAATTTTTCTTGAAATGTTTTACGTTTGTTTTCTTTCTTCACTTCTATGGCTTAAATTAGGGGAATTTTGTGAAGACATTTAATTTTCCAAATCCACTTCTGGTCCTAAAAGAACAAAGCCTACATTTTGAAGACAAAGGATTTTTAAATAGCCTTAATATTAGGAAAACATTAACAAAAATGTTAACATAACATATTGTTTAAAGCTTCTTCTAAGTGTTCGCCTAAATCTCCTCTGTGAGACAGGGACTCTGACTGGTGTATCTCAGTCCACAGTGTCTACACAGAGCCTGGTGTGTGACAGGTATTCAGAAATAATTTGTTATATGTTGCTAAAAAATATATTTTCTTGAGGTATCACTTCACACTGGTCAGAATGGCCATCATTAAGAAGTCTACAAATAACAAATGCTGGAGAGAGTGTGGAGAAGAGGGAACCCTCCTGCACTGTTGGTGGGAATGTAAATTGGTGCAGCCACTATGGAAAACAGTATGGAGGTTCCTCAAAAAACTAAAAACAGAGTTGCCCTGTGATCCAGCAATCCCATTCCTGAGCATATATCTGGAGAAAACTATAATTTGAAAAGATACATGCACCTCAGTGTTCATAGCAGCACTATTTACAATAGTTAAGATGTGGAAATAAATGTCCATCAGCAGATAAATGGATAATGAAGATGTGGTATATATACAATGGAATACTACTCAGCCATAAAAAAGAATGAAATAATGCCATTTGCAGCAACATGGATGGACCTAGAGATTATCCTACTAAGTGAAGTAAGTCAGAAGGAGAAAGACAAATACCATATGATATCACTTATATGTGGAATCTAAAATATGCCACAAATGAACTTACTTACAAGATAGGAACAGACTCACAGACATAGAAAACAAACTTATGGTTACCAAAGGGGAAAGGGGGTGGGCGAGAGATAAAGTAAGAGTTTGAGATTAGTAGACACAAACTACTGTACATAAAATGGATAATCAACAAGGACCTACTGTATAGCACAGGGAACTATACTCAATATTTTGTAATAACCTATAAGGGAAAAGAATCTGAAAAAAATAGATATATATGCATGTATAACTGAATCACTGTGCTGTACACTGGAAACTAATACAACATTGCAAATCAACTATACTTGAATAAAAATATAAATATATATTTTCTAATTTGTGCATCAAAGCTACTTTATGAGGCTGAGATATCCAGTTGATTCTTATTACTCATGGTGCTTATGTTCTATAAAGTCATCAGAAACACTGAATTAGTGAATACTGAACCACTGCTCCTCAGGCAAATGCATGGTTAAGTCCCTGTGAGCCTCTGTCACAACATTGTCATTAACCGATCAGTACCTAACGTTGCTTTACGTGTGTTTCTGCTTAAAGGCCCCTTATTTAATATATATTGTGTATTCATTTATATTGAACTCATGGCCAACACCACTATAACTCATGCCTGAACGAAACTTATCCAACACGTATTTAAGTCACATCACAGCCTTCTGTGCTTAAGAACACTAGACAGCACTTCATTACTACACTTGGGGACTATTTTTTTTTTTTTTTACATCTTTATTAGAGTATAATTGCTTTACAATGGTGTGTTAGTTTCTGCTTTATAACAAAGTGAATCAGTTATACATATACATATGTTCCCATATCTCTTCCCTCTTGCGTCTCCCTCCCTCCCACTCTCCTATCCCACCCCTCCAGGCGGTCACAAAGCATGGAGCTGATCTCCCTGTGCTACGCGGCTGCTTCCCACTAGCTATCTACCTTACATTTGGAAGTGTATATATGTCCATGCCTCTCTCTCACTTTGTCACAGCTTACCCTTCCCCCTCCCCATATCCTCAAGTCCATTCTCTAGTAGGTCTGTGTCTTTATTCCTGTCTTACCCCTAGGTTCTTCATGACATTTTTTTTCTTAAATTCCATATATATGTGTTAGTATACGGTATTTGTCTTTCTCTTTCTGACTTCATTCTGTATGACAGACTCTAGGTCTATCCACCTCATTACAAATAGCTCAATTTCGTTTCTTTTTATAGCTGAGTAATATTGCATTGTATATATGTGCCACATCTTCTTTATCCATTCATCCGATGATGGACACTTAGGTTATTTCCATCTCTGGGCTATTGTAAATAGAGCTGCAATGAACATTTTGGTACATGACTCTTTTTGAATTATGGTTTTCTCAGGGTATATGCCCAGTAGTGGGATTGCTGGGTCATATGGTTGGGGACTATTTTAAAGAGTGAAATCACCAAAAAAAAAAAAAAAAACACAAAAAAGTGTGCAAATATTGCACTAAACAGATCACGAAAGGGATATTTGTCTGCAGTATGAGAGTTGACACTGGAAGCCTGAGTGTTGCCTTGTCCCACCTCAGCTGGGAACACGCATGTTCGGTGACTCAAATTTTTTGCCACTCTGTGCATGTGCATGAATGACTGAAAGCACCATGGGTTTTGATTTGGGGGTTACAAATAAATGTTAGCAAGTAGGTGAATTTGCAAATATGGAATCTTTGAGTAGTAAGGATTGGCAGTATTAGTATGTCCTTTTTGCGTATTTGGAAACTCCATAAAGAAACTCCAATTTCAGAAAGATTTGTCTGTGGTCATCCAAGTGGAACTGAAACCTGTCTCTTCTGACTTCTGGGTCAGTGTCCATTCCAACATCCGCAGCTCAGGAAGTGGAGGGAGAACCTACAGTCAGGCTCATTAGCACACAGATAGTGCCCGTTTTTTGAACAATGTGTGCTGTCTGTGCTTAAAGTTATCAAGTTCTGTAATTTGAAATGACTCACTGAAAACTTTCTTGCAAATTATCTATCTTGTAACTCGTAGTGTTTCTCATTATATTAAAAACAAATAATCACTGAAATATTGTTCTACTATGCCTGTGAAAGGAAAAATAATTAGGGCTTATTCTCACATATAGATTACATTAGTTCAAGAGGGAGCATTATAACTCACTGCTTTGTTCTTAGAGAATAGTCAGTGCTTGTTACATGCAAGGTACCACTATTAGGAGGAGGCTGGAGAGAGAAGATGAAGAGGAGGTGGGTCACTGCCTTCAAAAATATCTTGAGGGGGGCTTCCCTGGTGGGGCAGTGGTTGAGAGTCCACCTGCCGATGCAGGGGACACGGGTTCGTGTCCCGGTCTGGGAAGATCCCACATGCCGTGGAGCGGCTGGGCCCGTGAGCCACGGCCGCTGGGCCTGCCCATCCGGAGCCTGTGCTCCGCAGCGGGAGAGGCCACAACAGTGAGAGGCCCGCATACCGCAAAAATAAAAATAAAAATATCTTGAGGGTTATTCTGTGCTGGTTTTGTTCCTTCATCCTCTACAGATGCCAGATAATTCAGGGTGCTCAGCTCTATGTAGAAAAACCAAAATTAGATTAAGACTTTAATTTTAGACCTATAATACCAAGGTGACTTAAAACACAGCTTTATATCCTAATGTTGGAAATGAGAAGACAATAACTGTTGCTTATGTAATATTAATTTTACGACACTCCTCATTTTTCAAATTTTCAAAGAAATTTCCCATATGTATTCTGTAGGACATTAGCATTCTTACGAGATCGCAAAAGATACTCTAAGGAAAAGGTCTTTGAAGTCAAGAGAGTTTGGGTTAAATGTGGTTAACCAGCTTTCTTTAGTAAAATATTAAAGCCTACTTACTTTACTGGCGGCTTCTGAGAGCTGCTAATAAGCTTGTGTGCGTGCTCACTCTCTCAGAGCATCTAGTTGCAGAACACTCAGCAACATCTCCTGTTCTGCAGATCATGGTTTGGAAAATGTTGTCATGTGATATTAGGTACAAATTCCAGGGAAGGCGAAAGAAGAGAAAGTAAAAATTTCCATTCTGCTAAGGGAGGTGGAAAAGTCAAGTGAGAGTGATCACATTCCCCGCCCTATACTACTGTAGCATCCTCCCATGTGAAATTAGGTCTCTGGCAGCACTTCTCTATGCATAGAGACAGTATCTACTACCTGCCCTCAGGCGAAGGGAACAGAGTTCCCTTGAGCCCATGCGGTGCACAGTGGACAAACCTAGTGAATCTCTTTCCTGGTTCTTGGGGCTCTGGGGAGTCTGCAGGAAGGATGTTCTTCACAGGCAAGTGTCAGGCCAAAGGTTTTAGAAGTGTGGAGCTTGTAGTGGGCTGGATGGTGGTCTTCCTCCCCAACAAGAGCCGTGTCTATACTGAACCTTTGAAGGTGGCCTTATTTGGAAATAGGATCTTTGCAGGTGTAATTAAATTAAGGATCTTGAGATGAGATCATCTTGGGTTATTTGGGTGGGCACTACATCCAACGATAAGCATCCTTATAAGAGAAAAGGCAGAGGGAGGCTTGAGATGGAAAACCACGTGAAGATGGAGGCAGAGATTGGAATTATGTTGCTATAAACCAAGGAACTCCTGAAGCCTTCAGAAGCTGCAAGAGGCAAGAAGGCTGTTCCCCTAGAGGCTTTGGTGGGAGTGCAGTCCTGCTGACACCTTGATTTTGATCCTCTTGCCTGCAGAACTGTGAGAGAATAAATTCCTGTTATTTGAAGCCACCAAGTTTGTGGTGATTTGTTGTGGTAGTCCTAGGAAACAAATACAGGGCTCTAGGTAAGGAAAGATGGAAACTGACAGAGAGGTGGACAAGGCTAGAAAATGAAGACTGATAAATTCAGATGTCGAGGGTCATCTCATTCCAGAGGGCCTTATGGAAAGTATAGATACAAAAATCTTTACAAGCTTTCACATGGTAAATAAGGGTCACACTGGTATAAATAGCAAGCTCATGGCCAGGTACTAGGGGAGGACTGAAAGAAAGATGTGTGTGGATTGTTTGGAGAGCAAGGTCACCACAGGAAGTGGGGAAGGATGTTCTACTGCCTGGCAAAGAGTTAGAAAGGGGTACCTCTGGGAGAATAATAAAAGATGGCTTGGCAGAAAAAAAAATTTTCCGTTGCCTTGGAGAAATCAGTGGTATTAGTGGTCTTGTGAATGGGTTTCAGAGTGAGGTCAGCCCATAGCTAGCAGGGTCCTTGACTACCGCTGGGATCCACATCTTTCAGGATGCAGGAGAGCATACAGTGCAGGACACTGTAGTGTGAGTTTCAGGAAAATGTGCCCTAAATAAAAGACTTTCCACGTATTCAGCTGTTGCAAATGAAGCAGGAACAAATTATTAACAAAGCAAAAATTTGAAAAATTTGTTACTGTTTCTGCCTTCTAGGGGAATGGCATGATATGTTCTTCCCAAGGGAATGATTCTGTTGCTTTGGAAAAAGCCCTGATAGACTTTCTGACTGAGAAAAACAAGACTTCTGGAGCATATGGAGGAGTAATCTAGATTGAGGGGGCTGTGAATGGAGAGGGAAGAGGGCTGTGTGAGGAGGACAGAGGAGGAGCAGGGACTCCCAGGAACGCAGAGGGAGGTGCTGCGTGGCCTATGAAGGAATATGGCTTCTGAACATTTCTTGTAGTACAGAATGGGCAGCACGCATCTACCATTGTCTGGCGCTGAGAGGAAGTTGTTTCCTGCTCTGTGCTGCTCACTATTACCCTCTCACCACCAGTAAAATTCTACTGTGTGCAAGTCTTGTTAGGGATGCTTTAGGAAATGTAGAAAAACCATGGTGTCCAGTGTGTGTGGTGGGCAAGTAGAGATGGAGCAGCAGGTGGTGGCAGGTTGTGGAGTGACTAATTCAGCAGAGGCAGAGGCACAGCCTGAGGGAGGCTCTAGGCTTCCTGCCATGTATGGTTTGGGAGTTTTGTCTAGTTATTAAAAGGAGGATTTATCCCAGAAGAATGGGGGGGGGAATCATTCCGACTGGAAGTATCTGGGCACCTGAGTAAAATCAGATATGCTCAGGAGTCAGTGGGTGGGTAGGGTTTGGGTGTACTTACCTGTTTGAGGGGAATTTATCAGCTTATTTTACAAACCACTGAATTATTTTATGTTGTTAAACTCAATTAACTCTTTGCTGAAACATCTGCCCTCTATATTCAGAATATTACTAAAAGGCTGTGTATGCATAAGGGTATGTTTGGAGGGGGAGAGTGGATATTAAATATTGGGGAAAGTGGAGGAAAACTATGCCAATTAGGTAATGCCATAAAGCCATTGACTGGTGACGCATTGAACAAGGAGCAGAGAGAAGTGGGGAAGGCACTCTGACAAAAGGTGTTGGTGGGACCCATTGTGGATGATTGCAGGAAAAGCAGAACGTTGTAATCTGGGAATATCCCATTGAACACTGATATGTGAAATCATTTTGAGAATGGAGAAATGGTTGGTTTGAATCTGCTTGGTAAAAACTAATGAAAGTGGGAACTGACGCTAAATGTGTTCCTTCTGCCAGATTATGCTTACTCTTGTTAGATATATAAAGGTTTTAAATATTCAGTGGTGGGTAGGAGTATCATATCATTCAAGATTAAGATTCCATTTCACCCAAGGCTGTCAGATTTCTGTTAGTGTAAGTTAATAGGACATAAAATATTATTACTTTAGAGATTATAATGACCCGCTGAACAAGGGCTAATTTGGGGAAAAAAAATCCCCTATTGGTATTGGGGACCCTTTACTTTCCTATGATGTCTTCTTACGTGATTAGATGTACTGAATATGTCTTGTTTCCAACTCCTTCTGAGACTTGAAAGAAGATGAGATCACTCACTCCCAACTGGTCATTTCTCTCTGTAGATGGGAGAATCAGTGCTAATTGATACTTTTTATATTTAATTACACTTAATTTCTTCTGTCTGGCTGCCCTGAAACCAAGAAGAGGAAAACAGTATCTACATGAAAATCTTCTAACATAAACATTTCTTAACCTCATTTGCTGCAGAATTGGTTCAAATAAAGAATCCTTAAGATAAAAGCTGTTCAGAATGGTTTCTTATCTGTATTTGATCCTGTCTCTGGAGTCCCTGTTTCTGGAATATATCCTTGTGACTTCTGTGATGGGAATTTTCTCAGTCTTTTCTTCCCTAACATTTAACTCTTCTGTATTCACTAGTATTATAATCATTTTCCAGTCCTTTTGTTATTTTGTTTAAATTAATTCCTTAATTAGGTCCTTCTCTCTTCCTTTGAACCATCACCTATAGGGCTCTGGTCACAGTGCTCTTCCCAATGGCTTTGATGGCATCACCCCTCCTTCAAAAACCTAGTACTTTCCACTTCCTTCTGGATGAAGTTTCAACTTGGTCCCAACTTACTGTTCCCTATTTTCTACTATTCCCCGTACCTGTCAAGCTGTTTTTTTTTTTTTGTTTTGTTTTGTTTTTTTTTGCAGTACGCGGGCCCCCCACTGCTGCGGCCTCTCCTGTTGCGGAGCACAGGCTCCGGACGCGCAGGCTCAGCGGCTATGGCTCACGGGCCCAGCCGCTCTGCGGCATGTGGGATCTTCCCGGACTGGGGCACGAACCCGTGTCCCCCGCATCGGCAGGCGGACTCTCAATCACTGCGCCACCAGGGAAGCCCTGTCAAGCTGTCTTATTTGCTCTCTCCCCGGTGTCCTGTGTTTTCCCCGTCTGGAACATCCAACTCCTCCCTATCTCTGAATCCTGCCCATCATTCAAGAAGCAAAGCCCATCTCTCCTGCTCTGGAATGCCTTCTCTGACGGCTTCATTCAAATGAGATCTTTCCCTCCTTTAACATCCTATGAATTTATTGTCAGTTGCATTGATTTGGCAATCTAGGGAGTTAACCTAGGGGATCGAAAGGATAGAAAGTAGGGTTTGGGCAAAAAAAAAGAAAAAACTAAAGGATTCCAGTATGAACTTTTCTTCTTGAAGTTAATGGTGGTTCAGATAAATTTGCTAATCTCCACTGGCTTCCATTTTCTTTATACCTAAGATGGAGACAGACTATTCTGAATCTTCATGATTGTCATGGGGATTAACAAATGTAATATATGTAAAAGTCCTTGTAATCTGTAACGTCCTATACAGGTATAAGTTATCATTTCTGCTGTTAGAGATCTCTATTATTGATTGACTCTATCAAAACTCTCTGTTGTTATTTAGCTCTCCTGTATCTATACTTAATCAGTATAACTCACTTCACCAGCCAAGGTATCAATACAAATATAATGACATCACATGTTATTTTTCTAATTCATTGCTTGATCTACTCCCTACCCCATACCTACTGTTATTAGCAGGAAATCTGTTAACTCCCTCTTGGAATTTCCCGACAGCCCCCTTCTCTAATTTTTTAAAGATCAAGGGGTTTACTCCATCCAAAATGGACAAATCTTGTTTCTAAAAGAAAGGCAGAGAAAGGACTGAAAATTCCAGTTTGTCCACTGTTGAACATTGGTTTTGTCCAGCCTGGTGGACACTTCTGCATTCAGAAAAAAATCTTCTTGCAGGTCCAGATGCCTAGATAGGAGGGAGGGTACTAGAACTGGGACATTTCTGCCCAACGCAGATGCTTCAAATAGGCAGCCTTGCATCAGGTACCCCATTGGCTTGGCTGAGACTTCCTCAGAACATAATTCTACTTGCTTCCTTCTCTCCCTTCACAAGTGTCAGTCTGATCCGAAGACTCTCCTAACCTTCTCTTGTTCCTTTCCCCTTTAGTCTTGAGGAGAATTTCCCCCAAGAAATCTCTTGTATATCTAATCCTATCTTGATATATGTTTTTAGGAAGATCCAAAATGACACTGAAGGGTTTCCAGCCTCCCCTGTACTTACTAGAACTCTTAGACCCTTGTTTTGACCTTATGCTCCTTCTTTCCTGGCGAGCTCCACTTTGGGACTTCCCTTTCTTGCCAGTGGACCTTGGGTAAAAGCCTTTCTGGTCCTTCCTGACAGATGTCCTAATTGTGGATTTCCTGGAGTTTGAGGTGAGTTTTCTTTCCCTCCTCAGAAGACTCATAGTTTCTGCAAATTTTCTCACCCTATCCATGGAGCTCAGTAGTCAAGGGAAGAGACATCTTCTGTGTCTGCTTGTGATACCTATGTCCTGTTATATCCTTTTCTCAGACCACAGGGGTGCCTGTTACCCTTAGGCACCTTGAATTTACCCTTCAAAATTCAAGGCGGGGCTTCCCTGGTGGCGCAGTGGTTGAGAGTCTGCTTGCCGATGCGGGGGACGCGGGTTCGTGCCCCGGTCCGGGAAGATCCCACATGCCACGGAGCGGCTGGGCCCGTGAGCCACGGCCGCTGAGCCTGCGTGTCCGGAGCCTGTGCTCTGCAACAGGAGAGGCCACAGCATTGAGAGGCCTGCGTACTGCAGAAAAGAAAGGAAAAGAAAAGAAAAAAAAAAAAACAAGGCAGAAGCAGTTTAAGTTGTTTTTTAGGTTATTTTTTTCTAAAAACTTTTTTTTTTTTTTTTTTTGCTCCAGGTGACTTGCTATTTCCACCCCTGGACTTAATAGAGGCTTACATAACTTTAGGTATCCCTTCAGTGCATACCCTTTTCATACATTTTGTCTTACTTCACTATATTGTAAGCTTCGTGAAAGCTGCTTGTGTTTCAAATTGCTCATCTGTGAAATTGAGGTCTAGATTAATTATTTTAAAGAATCCTTTCAGTTGTATGATTTCTGTGGAAGATATAATATTAGAAATGGGCTAGAAAATGATTTTCTTCCCTTAAATATTGTGTCCATTATGTTTGGTAATCTACCTTTTATTTATACATAACATTTTTCACTTTGCTCGCATGCATTACATAATTTGAGCCTCAAATCCACCTTGTAAAGTGTCAGTAAATACTAGCTGCCTTTTACAGGTTAGAACTTGAGACTTGTTGAAGTTAAATGACAAGTCTCTTAAGTTCCTGGAGCAGTCACTGGGTCTGGTGCCCTTTGGCCTACTAATCCCCTAATTAAGATGCCGCATGATATTTTCTTTTCACTCCCTGCCCTGCGACTGCTAACTCATCCTTCATGAAGCACCTTTATGTTTCTCTTATTCTCAGCCATCTACACTTTGGGGCAGAGGGTTAGAGAAGATATCACAGATTCAAATGCCTAAAAAGGCCAGGCAGGATAAGAGACTGGGAAGGGGTGGGGAAGGCGAGGACTGACAAACTGAAGAGCACTCATCCTATCTGAGAGGGGTAATCCCTGTTCAGCCTTAGCGCTTTGTTGCCATCCAGGAATGCTGGCCCTGGGTTGCTCAACTTTCGGTTTTTCAAGCACAGCTGGAAATATATATTTTAATGGGAAATCTGCATTTTGAGATGCTCAAAATAAATGAAAAAAAAAATTAAAACCCTGTGAAGCCAAAACACATCTATAGGTGCTGTTTGGTCCCACAGATCCTCTGATTTGGAGGTATGAGCCATGTTTAACTAGCTGTGTTAACCTTCTCCCCCCCATAACCCACCCCCCCAAATCCTATGAAGTGATTTGGTGAATTTTGCTACTTTTATTACAAGTTTGGTATAAATAACATAAATAAGAATAGCAACCAATTGTTGGATGTCTGCTGTGTTCCAGGGAGTATGCTAGGTGCTTGACACACCTCGTCACAAATTCTCTTAGCAACCTTATGAGAGGTCTATTATTAGCCTGTTTCATAGATTAGGGAGCTGAGGCCCAGAGCTGACCTAATTTGCTAAGACCACACAGTAAGTAGTGGAACCAGGATCAAACCCAGGTTTCTGGCCTCAAAGTGTGTTCTTGCGGTGAAATGAAAAACGTGGTGCTTTCCCTCGTATGAAACAAGTCAAAAGTGGTCTCTTTGTATGGAGAACTTAGGCAAGCATAATCTTTTTTTTTTTTTGAGTGTAAGAGGTATGCTTTTCTTTGTGAATGTGGGTAGGAAGGGAAGAGAAAAGGGAGATTGCTCACAGTAGGAAGAGATCCTCCTTTCTTTCAAAAACTCTAAACCAGAAATAGACTCCCAACCTACTAGTGTTTGGCTTTTGTTTTCAGATTGTGTGCTTTGACCATAATGTCCTGTGAGATGGCCACTAGCTTACTACAGCTATCTTTTACTCCTACTTCAAAAAAGCAAAGTTCTGGGAAAAAAAAGATCTTTTGTTTAGGGTCCGAAGTCAAGTCCAAATATAACAAGATCCCAATAACTTCCTCCACCCTCTAGGGTTTAAAACCAAATTCCCTCTGCCCAGATGGCTTCTACAGAAAGAGCATTCCCCCACTGCTTCCTCTTTTTGTTGGCTGCCCACTGATTATAGCTAATGACTCCCAGCTGTACTGCCTCCGAAGACTAGGGGAAGATGAATCTTTGAAAAATAATTTAATAACAAGACTCTTCCAGGGATAGGTAGGGCTGATGCCAATCCTGTTGGAGCACTCCCTCATTCAGAATCTAGCTGGATGGTGGTGATTCGAAGAGAGGAGAGTTGCTATGTGCGTTTTGAAGCCCCCTTGGTGTTCCTTACAGGAATCTGATTGACTCTATTTCCTAATATTGGTTGAAAAAATTCATCTCCAAATACTAAAAAAAAAGTTAGATATGTGTAATATATACTTCTTTAGCTCCAATTCAGAGAATTTGAGGAAATATCTTTTAGGGCTGTGACTTTATCCAAGTAAGACATACTTTAGGATCAGTTTCCTTGGAGGATTTTCTAACATGCTTATATCATACTAATAATTTGATATTTACAAATTTTAAAACTTGGCATGCTGGAGTTTCCCTTTTGTCTTTGAAATATCAGGTTCTTTGAAAGATTTACTTCAAATACTATGGCCCATCGGAGGGAAAAAAAATGATCAAAGGTTTCCAGTCATGAAAACTGTTGATAACAGACTTGTTCAGATTGGTTGGTCTTGTCTTCTCCCCGCCCTCTTCCTCCTCCTTTTCTTCTTCCCTTTCCTCCTTTGCTTCCTCTTTCTTATTTTTCTTCCTTTTCTTTACTAGCAAAAATAACAGTCTGAATTGCTGGGTACACGGATGGGGGAGATCAGTAGAAATTTTACTGACCTAAAATTTGATGGTTTTCTCAAACCCTTTTCTAGAAGTGTTTCATGGCATTTGGAATCCCTCCTCCTCCATGGAGTCTTCTCCCAAAGCTGCAGACAAGATTTTTCCCATATGCCCATATAGAACTAAGTGTGGTGCTGAAGTTAGATACATTAAACCACTCAGTGGTTACTTCCTGTTCTTTCAGAACACTGGCTGAAGAGATCTTGAGCAGTTGATTACTGTGCTGTCTAGTTCTATAGTGATTTCTTTATGGATCATTGTATCTTCCTAGGAGATAATGTAGCTTAGTGGAAAGAGCATGAACTCTTGAGTCAGAGATAAGTTTGAACTTTGACCTGCCCCTTGCTTAAACTTTCTGAGCTTTACTTTCTTCATCTGTAAAATGGAACTTGCAGGGTTGCGATGAAGAGTAATATAATGTTTGGATACTGGTAAGATGTTTTATAGGCCTCTTGTTAAATACTTTAATTATGGTCTTTATTATTATACTCCCTATTCATTATATATTATATGCTTATATATTTATATATAAATATATATGTATATAAAATCTTTGTGGCAAAGAAAGTTTTCATAGGGCTTTCAGTTGGCTCAAAGGAAAAAGAGATAGTGGAATGTAGATTTCTATTATAAGGTGCTTATAATTTCAATCTTATTTTCATCTTGTTTTAATTTTCAGAGTAATCATGAGAGGTAGATACCATTAAACCCATTTTAAAGACAGGAAATTAAGTCCTGGAAGGGTTAAGTCCATTCCAAGGATAATATTTTTGGAGAATTTTCCATCATGGTTATTTTATATAAATTTGAAAACTTGATATTCTGGCATTTCTATTTTGGCTTTGAAATATTGGATCTTCTGAAAGGTTGTGTTCAGGTACGTGTTCCATTCAGGATTCTGTTCTCAAGAGTACAATTAAACATGCATAGTGTATCCTAGGGAAGCAGAGTCAACAGAAAAGGCCTGCTGCTTCTTTACAGTTACTACTAAGCATTAAGCCCTTAGAGTGCTGAGAAGATTTGCAGTTTGATTCAAGGGCTGACTCTCTTGGGAATAAGCTCAATAAGAGCAAAAGATAACTTACCATGAGAAACTTATTTAAGATTCTGGTTTCAATGGAATCTCATTTTTCTCAATATGTGTAAAATCCAGAGAAAAATAGTGCATAGTATACTGTTTCTGCCAGTTTACTAAAGGGGCAGATAAGGAGCTTAGCACTTTAATGGGAGTAGCTTGCCTCTCTCCCTTCCTCCTCCTTCCCTCCCTTCTTTCTGTCTTTCTTGTCCCTTCCTCTCCCCTTCCCTGTCCCCCTCATTCTCTCCTCTTCCTTCCTCCCTTCCCTTCCTCCCCTCTTTTTTGTTATTTGGCTGGGGCTGCATGCTTCACACACTTACCACCTCTTCTTTCTGTAATGAAGCCCCATTTCCTGATTATAGGGGGAGGCATATAATCTAGATTAGGAGAGTCAAATTCTCTCAACCAGGAATTGGGATATTGAATGTAGACACCAGGGACAAAGAGCAAGTAGAGCTGGGTCATGTGCTGGCTGGACCTTAGCAGGGCAGTCCACGGAAGGGCTCCTGCTGCTGACACCTGGGGCTGCTTGTGGTTCTTTCCCTTCCTAAGGCCTGATGGTTTATCTCTTCCATCATTTGGTGAGCTATCTCAGTATCTTCCCAGTACATTATTTTGATTAAATTAATCAGAGTTAATGTTGCTTAAAACCAGTCCTGTATGGTAGGTATTATACTTCACATTTTCCAGATGAGAAACGGAAGCTTTTTGAGGATAAATAATTTGCTCAAAATCATACTGTTAGGAAGAAGCAAAGCTGGTGTTCAAATTCAGCTCTTCCTGTCTGAAAAGCTGATATTATATGTGCTATGCTTCAGTGGCTTAAAGTGGAAAAAAAAAACAGTTGGAGAAAATATTTACGATGCTTGAGATACTCCACAAAACTTAACGGCCTTTAGATAAAAGGAGTTCTTAAGAATCAAAGAGGAAAAACTTAACATACTAATAGAAAAACTGGGCAAAGAACATGAATACCTATTTCTCAAAGAATTAATAACTGTGTTATTCATGTAGAAAAAGTTTAACCCTATCAACAGTGCAGAGGATGCAAATGAAAAGAATGGCATACCATTTTAAATCATATTGATTAAAAATTATAAAACTAAGTTTTGCAAAATTTTGATGAAAACCTTTCTCTTGTTATAGGTCAAAGTAAAAATCTATGCAAACTTAAGAGGGAAAAATTTGTTCAAATACATTTAGAATCCCAAATTTGTTCAAAACCTTTTGACTTAGACATTTATTCTATGGAAATAATCAGTGATATACTGAAAGATTTAGGAACTAGGATATTTATCCTAATGTTATTTATAATAGCAAAAGTAAGAAGTAAATTAAATGTCTAAAACTAGATGTCTAGGATATGATACAAAGTTTAAAAAAAAGTAGGAGGTCCAAATATTCATTCACTCAAGAATTATTTATTGAGTATGTACGATGTTCATGGCACATTCTAGGCATGGCAGAGACTGCCATAAACAATATAAAGTGTCTGTTCTCATGAGCTGACATTCTAGTGGGGAGACAACAAGCAAACAAATACATATTATGATCAATATCATGGATAAATATAAAGCAGAGTCAAGGGGATAAAAAGTGGTTTAAAGAAGGTGACACGTGAATCAAGATTTAAATGAAGTGCAAGAATAAGTTATGCAAAGATACAGGATATATCCATGAACTATTGCCATAATAATCTTGGGTACAAACCACCACAAAACTCAGTGGTTTAAGATAAGTTAAAATAATTTGTTCTCTCCACATAATTTATTCTCTCTGAGGTAGGTAGACAGGGCTTAGCTGATTCAGTGTGAGCTTGGCATGGCTTGGCACCAAGGTGAAAATTATGCCCAGGCCTGCATCATGTGAGTCTCATCCTTCTTGGACTAACAGGTCAGCTGGGGTGTGTTCCTCTCGTGGTGATGACAGAGGCACAAGAGGGCAAACCTCGCCATCCCAGCATATTGCAAACTGTTACCATGTTTGCTAACATTCCATTGCAAATTCCAAAGCACATCACCCCAACAAGCCTGTCAATGGGACAGGGAAGCATATTCCATCTAGAGTGGGAGAGGTAGGTGAATATTTGATGAACAATAATCCAAACAATTCCATGAGAGAAGAACATCCTAGGAAGGAAGAAGAACATGTGCAAAAGTGCTGTGTTGGTAGCAAGCTTAGTCCAATTAGAAGGCTAATGAGGTTTAAATAGAATAGGTGGGGGGGAGAGTGAGAGAAGACCAGGCAAGCAGGCCTACATCCTATAGGGTCTCTGAGGCAAAGGTTAGGTAAAGAGTTTAGATTTTATACGAGGGTATTAGGAAGGCATTGGAAGTTTTCAGCAGACAGATGAGAGTCTAATTTACATGTGAATAACATGACCCTAATTTTATATAAAAAGATATATGTCTGCCATAAGAAAAAGACTGAAAGTACCCAGACAGATATAAATAGCGGCTATCTCTCAGCAGTATGATTATGTATATAATTTTATATTGAATTATTTATACTTTATCATAGTTTCTAAATATTGAGAATAATCATGAATTGATTTTTCAAACAGTAAAAAAAATTATCTTAAGATTAAAAGGAGATCTCTATAGAGATCTCTTAGAAAATTGATTAGCAAAATACATCAGTAGACTAGTAAGCCACTTTAAGTTCTAATTTCTCTGGTCTCTACACTTGGAAGAACTGGTGAGTTAAAGTCGAATTATATTTGATTATGTTTTGGTTATATCTATATCCATCGATATATAAAATAAATGTATATTTAAATAGTAGCATATCTTTCATTTTATTATAAAATATTTCACACACACAGAAAAGTATAGACACTAATATAACAAAAAATCATGTATTTACCACTCAGCTCATTCCTATAATATTTAAAAAATTTGCTTCAGATCTATCTTTCTCCCTACCTCCCTTCTCCTTTCCAAGTTGAAATCTTACAGATATAGTTGAAGCCCCTGTAGCTAACCTGATTCCATTTCTTTCCTGCCATCAGCAGAGGTAACAAGTATCCTGAACATGGAGTTTTAATTCTTGTGAATATTTTATACCTGTACTATATGTGTACCCATAAATAATTTATAACATTGCTTTGCCTGTTTTCCATCCTTATAAAACAATATGTTTTGGGCTTCTTTAACTTCTCACTCAATATACATTAATACACATGCTTTAGTGCATTTAAACTGCTGTATTCAACTGTATAAAAAATCATAATTTATCCATTCTTTTGTTGATGGATCTTTAATTTGTTTCTATTTTTTCTCAGACAATGCAGGAATAAATATTCTTTTTTTTTTTTGGTACGCGGGCGTCTCACTGTTGTGGCCTCTCCCGTTGCGGAGCACAGGCTCCGGACGCGCAGGCTCAGCGGCCATGGCTCACGGGCCCAGCTGCTCCGCGGCATGTGGGATCTTCCTGGACCAGGGCACGAACCTGCATCCTCTGCATCGGCAGGCAGACTCTCGACCACTGCGCCACCAGGGAAGCCCAGGAATAAATATTCTTGTACATGTCTCCTTGTGAGGTTTCTCCATAGAATATATACCTAAGTGTGGCATTACTGAGTGGCATAAGTCCCTTTTAAATTTTTTTATTGAAATATAATTCACATACCATAATATGCATACACTTAAAGCATACAGTTCAGTGGTTTTCAGTATATTCAGCATGTGCAGCCATTGATACAATCTAATTTTAGAGTATTTTTATGTTAAGAAATCCAGTACCCACTGGAAGGTACTCTCCATTCTCCCTTCTCCACAACCTCTAGCACGTGCTAACTAATCTTTCTGTCTCTATGGATTTACCTTAGAGTACCTTGGACACTTCATATAAATGGAACAGTACAATATGTGGCCTTTTGTGTTTGGCTGCTTCTTAGCATCATGTTTTCAAGGTTCATCCATGTTTTATCATATAGCAGTACTTAATTTCTTTTAAAGCTGAATAATAAGTTGTAAGAGTTTTTATATATTTTGGATATTAGTCCCTTATCCGATATATTATTTGCAAATATTTTCTTCTATTCCAGGGGTTATATTAACATTCTTGATAGTGTCATATGAAGCACAAAAGTTTTTAATTTTGAAGAAGTCTAATTTATCTATTTTTTGTTGTTTTGCCTGGGTTTTTTTGGTGTCATATCTAAGAAATTATTGACTAACCTAAAGGTCATGAAGATTTATGTCTATGTTTTCTTCTAATAGTTTATAGGTTTAGCTCTAGCATTTAGGTCTTTGGTTCATTCTGAGTTAATTTTGGTGTGTGGTGTGAGGTCGGGATCTAACTTTATTCTTTTGCGTGTGTTAGCCAGTTGTCCCAGTACTATTGGTGGCAAGACTATTCTTCATTGAATTGTCTTCTCATGCTTGTCAAAAATCAATTGGTCAAAAGCCTATGGGTTTATTTCTGAACTCTCTATTTTATTCCATTTTTCTATATCTCTGTCCTTATGCCAGTACCATACAGCCTTGATTAATGTAGTTTTGTAGTGTGTTTTGAAACCAGGAAGTGTGAGTCTTCTTACTTTGTAATTCTTTTTCAAGATTGTTTTTGAATATTTTGATTCACTTGCATTTCCATATGAGGTTTAGGATCAGGTTGGCAATATGTGTAAAAAAGGCAACTTGGATTTTGATGGACTTTGTATTGAACCTGTAGATTGATTTGGGGAGTATTTTCAGGTTAAAATATTTAATCCTTCAATACATGAACTCAATACATGAACTTCAATACATGTAAAACTCCATTTTACAGATACTCTTTAATTTCTTTCAAAGATGCTTTATAGTTTTCAGTGTACACATTTTATACTTTTTGGTTAAATTTATTCCTAAGTATTTATTCTTTTTGTTGCTATTATAAATAAAATTGTTTTCTTATTTTCATTTTCAGATTGTTTATTGCTAATGTATAGATATACAATTGATTTTGTATATTGATCTTATATCTTGCAACCTTGCTAAATGTGTTTGCTGCTTCTAATAGTTTTATTTTTGGTGGTACCTTATGATTTTCTATATATAAGAAGACTATGTCATCTGCAAATAGACATAAACTTGCTTCTTTTAAAAAATGTGGATGTCTTTTTTTTAAATTTTCTTGCCTAATTGGCATGGCTAGAATCTCCAATACAATGTTGAATGGAAGTGGTGAGATGGACATCTTTGTATTGTTTCTAATCTTTCAAGCTTTTAGTCTTTCACTATTAAATATGTTGTGGTTTTTAAAAAAAATAGATGCCCTTTATTAGATTGAAGGAGTTTCCTTCTATTCCTAGTTTATTGAATGTTTTTGTCATGCAAGGTTTTGGATTTTGTCCATTGCTTTTTCTGTATCTATTGAGATGATCATGTAGCTTTTAACCCTTTATTTTACTAATATGGTGTCTGCATTGATTCATTTTTCTATGTTGAACCAATTTTGTATTTGTAGGATAAATTCCACTTGGTCACATGGTATATATAATCTTTTTTATGTGTTGCTGAATTTTGTTTGCTAGTATTTTGTTCAGGATTTTTACGTCACTATTCATTAGGAATATTCATATGTATTTTTCCTTTTCTCATTGTGAGTGTCTGGTTTTGGTTTCAAGGCAATATTGGACTCATAGAAGGAGTTAGGAAGTGCTCTTCCCTCTTCTAGTTTTTGGAAGAGTTTGTGAAGTATTCATATGAATTCTTTTTTGAATATTTTGTAGTACTGAGTGGTGGAACCATCTGGTCCTGGGCTTTTCTTTGTGGGAAGTTTTTGGTTACTAATGTCATCATGTTCTTTGTTATAGGTCTATTCATATTTTCTGTTTCTCTTGAGTTAGTTTTAGTCATATGTATCTTTCTAGGGATTTGTCCATTTTATTTAGATTATCTGATTTGTTGGCACAAGATGAGGCTTTGATGGAGCTTCAGTTCCGTCCCCCGCCTCCAGTGGCTGCTAGGCTACTGGTTTCCACTGTGATTTCAGGTTGCTGGCTTTCAAAGTTACCATGGAGGTGGAGAGGGGGCGATCGGAATAAAAATGCTGCAAAGGTCACTGTTCTTACTGAGAGTCATATGTTTTTCTTGAATAAACACTCCCTGGATTGCTGAAAGCCTTTGGTTAATTATCAGAGTTCTGAAAAAGTTGATTCTGACAATTTTGCCAGTAGTCTTATTGCATTCACAGAGACAGAATTTTCGATGATCCTACTCAGCTGTTTTCACTAACATCACCCCTTGGTCCATTACCATTTTACCTGAAAATCGAAATCAAATAATAACAGATAAGATGAAGTCCTGGAAAGTTTTTTATACTTTTCCACACTATGCCAAAAAATTAATGTTAGCTCTGCTACTCAGGGGAGAAAAGAGTTTGCCAACATAAAATAAAAATAGCACACTTACATATTTGGAATCCCAGCCTATCATGAAAAATGAACCCAGAGTAACAGGCCACTTACTGACCCAGTGAGAAAAAGCCCAGGGAAATTCAATTAGGAACTCTACCATTTAAAGAGTTGGTAGAGGTGAAGTATCCAAGAAAGGGGAATGAAGTGTATTGAGTAGGAAATCAAGTTAGAAGAGTTTTATGTCAGAAAGCAAAGAGGATGTTTTGGTCAGAGGGTGTGAATAACAGTGTTGCATATTTTGAGATGTCAAATAAAATAAAAAGATTCCACTGAATTTGATACCATGGAAGTCACTGATCACCTTATACAATTGTTTGGATGGAATTAAATGGCACATATGAGAGAGAAGCCAGGTTAGAGTGTGTGAAGAATATTGATATGAAGATAGAGGAACTTTGACACTTGACAGTCCTTGGAGAAGTTTTCCATGAAGGGAGGAGAGAGTAATAATGTTTAGTGAGAATGGGGAGAAAGTACATGGGAAAGTTTGAAAATCTGGAGATACTTGATCATGGTTGAATACAATAGAAAGGGACCAATAGGAAAGAAAAGATTAACCATACAAGAGATACACACTTAATAATGCCAAGTTCTTGACAAAATCAGAAAGGATAGAATCTGGAATGCAGAGGGAAGAATTGGCCTCAGCTAGAGGGATGAAAGATAGTATGTATGTTGTGTCTTTGGGCAGCACAGGGAGTCCTGTCTGATGGTTTCTGTTTTCTCCAAGAATTTTCTCTGGATTATCACAATGTTTAGAGCTAATGCTTAAAGAACTTATCCTCTAGTTTGCATCCAAGCTTACTGATATAAACAATTACAAAACTAATTAAGAGTCCAACTATATGAGCCATTGGAATAATTTTCAGAGAAAGGAGAGGTCAATATGGGCTGGAGTAGCTAGATAAAGATTAGTGGAATTCAAATGCACTGGTATCTGGAGATAAAGGGTTAATATTTTATTTTCTTATTGAATAAATTACTGGAATAGCTGGAAATTAATGAAATTAAGATTTATGGCATTGCAGGGAGGTTTCTGGTCAAGACTGTATATGCCCTTCAAATCATTTAGCTTCCTGCATGGTGCAGTTTTTGCCTATCAACTGAAGGCTTGCAAACCCAAATTTCTTTCTATTCATGGGGCACTATGCAGAAGCCAAGGTTAAACATGCAGAGGGCTTTGCTCCTAGTGGAGTCTGTGTGAGGGTTGATTGAAGATGAAGATGATTCCAATGATGTCATCCTGATCACCTGAGTCTTTGGATGCATCATGTTTGTAGTTTGGGAAGGGGCTATAAGCTAATACTTTATAAATGCTTGGAACTTATCTAATTTTAATAGGTTTTCAGGGACATGAAGAGTCAGACTTTTCTTTTTGCAAACCCTTTTCCAAGAATTAAACCTGATACCTCTGTCTCCTCTGGTAGACCAGTTAGCCTGCCACTCTCTCTCTTTTTTTAAACTAAATTTGATTTTTGAGAGATTTAATCTCATTCCCTATCACAACATTATTTTTCATAACAGCAGGAAGAAATTTGATAAACTATTCTAGTTTCTTACATTTGTGAATTTAATTCCCACTTCGTCAAAATGGGCTTCTGTCAGGGGATGAAACCAGATGCACCGAGTTGTTCAGGTCTTAAATGTCTCTCTAGCTTGTGGAAGCAATTGCATTAAAAATCTTGATAAATATCGTTGCTGCCTTTCTTGCTCCCTCTGTGTTCCTGCTGCAGTTATACTATTTACACTTGAGCTTTTGCCACATCTGGTTAGAACTCAATGACTGCCCTCCCCAGGCCCCTGTTTTAAGTTACTATCTCCCTCAAGGTTTCTCTTCCATGCATTGGACTTCCATTAATTCCTTCCTTTGATTGAAAAGAGGCAGAGTGATGTAGCAAGAAGAGTATGGGCATTGGTCCCAGAGATGCCCAGGTTTGAATCCTAGCTTTGGAATCTGCTAGCTGAATGATATTGGTTATTTTAACTTTTCCGACACTCAATTTCATTATGCTTACCTTGAAAAATTGTTAGGTTTAAGTAAAATAACCAATGCCTCTGCATCTGGCACAATGATTTGCATATAGGAGCACTTATTCTGCCTGTTTTTTACACTTGTATTTATGAATTGGCTATAATAAAAAAAACAGCAACTTTTTATTCAAAGAGGGCTTATTCAAAACCTGGTTCTGGGGCTTCCCTGGTGGCGCAGTGGTTGAGAGTCTGCCTGTCGATGCAGGGGACGCAGGTTCATGCCCCGGTCCGGGAAGATCCCACATGCCACGGAGCGGCTAGGCCCGTGAGCCATGGCCGCTGAGCCTGCGCGTCCAGAGCCTGTGCTCCGCAACGGGAGAGGCCACAACAGTGAGAGGCCCGCGTACCGCAAAAAAAAACCCAGCCTGGTTCTGTGTTCCACCTACCCTCTCTTCAGGCTGTTATTTAACTCCCATTATGATTTCTTAGTTATCAAAGTTTCCCATACTGTTTTCATTACTTTGTATCCACATAGCACTTGATGCTTATGCTTTTGTACTTTCTTGTGCCTTGATGTGCTTGTGTAATGTGCAGCATACACAGCCTGAAGTTCACCTTGCGGCTCATCATTTTGTGTGGGGTATTGCTTACATGGTCTGCTTATTCTAAGCATCACAGTCTTGACTGCAGAGTTCTCTTGGTTAAGAAATTCAGTTATATTAGAAGTGAGGCTCTTCAACCTGGAACTCTATTAAGACAACAGAAAATATCTTTTGAGCTCCAAGGAAACATGTGAGAGGCTTAGTTTGAATTTTTCCACTTCTCCTCTTCGAAAATATATAGAGCAAGTTGAGTGAAAAAAAATTCACAAACTCCATTTTCAGTAAAACCGGGAGAACCAGAGATCTCTTAAACTATGCATTATGTATACATACTGCCCAAAGCAACTGAAGCCAATAGGAGCAGTCAAGGAGCTGCATGGTAAATGGTGATGGACAATGAGAAGGATGGTGAATAGGGCATTAGCTGTGGTGAATTTCAGGAAAGACAGTAAGTGTTTACTTCCAGACGAGGCGGGCCCCATTCTGAATGCCAACTGCAGTGATGAGCAAGGATGAATTCAGAGTGACCAACTGGTCCAGGTTTGCCTGGACCTTTCCTAGCTTTAGCATTGAATGTCCCAGTCTTAGGAACTTCTTCAATCCTTGGACAAACTGAGATATATTCACCCTAGATGAGATGGAACAGGGTGTGGAATTCTGGAGAGATGGGAAGGGTCTGGGGTCCACACAGGTGGCAGACTACAGAAAGTACAAATCAGAATGCACCAATAGAAAGTGGAGATCCTACCTTGGAAGGTAAGAGATATATGTCCTTTGTGGCAGTGGCTGGTGAAGAAACTGGAAGATCACATCAATGGAAACCATTCTGAACCTTAAGGGCAAAGGGAATGTGGTTGAATAATAACTGGCATTATTTTTAAAGGAAATAGTCTGTTGCAACAGACAGGAACAGAGAGAGCCCATGAGCTGTAAAGCTTGGCAGACTGGAACTCCTTAGTCCTTCCTTTCTACCCACTAGTAACCTTTTCAAAAAGCTAGTCCAGGAAAATTAAACTCATTCAAATATGAGTAACAGCAAAAGGAGGTGGAAAAGCAGCTATACAGAGATACTATCAAACTGTGGAAAAGAATTGGAAAATTTTCCTATAGACAATGAAATGCACCAGAAAAGTATTGCTAAGAAGCAGATAAAAATTGTAACTTAACATTACTTGATTATTTAGCAAGTAATAACTGTTATTAATGAAGGGGTAAAAAGCAGAAATACAAGAACTCAGGACCAGACAACAGATGATGAAATAATTAAAGGAAGAGGTACAATGGGATTTGGCAGAAACCATGGAAGAAACAAAAGAAAAAGGAAAAATTTTTTTCAGAAGTCTAAATTAGAACACAAGAAGAGTAGGCACCATTGAAAGCACAGAAGGAGACAAAGTATGGGAAAAGTGAATGAAACGAACAAGAAATACAGAAATAAAAAGAATTAGAGGCAAAATTATAGGAAAAAAGCACAAGCAAACTTATACATATGGAGTCTCCCAAGAAGAAAACCAAAACAAAAGAACAGACGAATGTTTAAAAATAAAGTTAAAGGAAACTTTTCTAAAAACAAAATAAGGCATGAATCTACATATTTAAAGGGCTTACTGTTTACCAGGGAAAATTGATCTAGAAAAGTCAACATCAACACATATCTTAAAGTGATTAGAGTAAAGAAAGAAAGTTTTGGACAAGCAGGTAAAAACATCAACTCACTTATGGGGGAATGAAGTTGGGCAGGCATCAGACTTTTCTAAAGATATAAATTAATCCAAAAAGACAGTGGAACAATTTTTTATATTCAAGAAAAGAAAGAATGGGCCAGAGATCTTATATATGACCAAGATGTCTTTCATCTGTAGTTTAAAGACTACAGGAAAACAGTTTTGAATATGCAAAAACCCAGGAAATGTTATTTATATAATGTCATTTTGAGGAAACGATTAGAGGGTGAACTGCCAAATAAACCATGACTGGGGAAGCTTCGCTGAAAAGACTGGCAGTGAACAGTAAATGTATTTAATTGCAGATTGAGATACAAAGCAAAAGAGGAGAAACTCAAGGGGTAAAGTCTAAAAGCAGTGGAGGTGGTTAGGACTCACAGTATCTTTGAAGGGGCCGAACCTTGATTGGAAGTGAGATACTCTCTTCATTATACAAAAGGTTGAAGGAAAAGCTAATTAGATGCAGGAAGATGGTCTCTGTGTTCTCTGTGAAGTAAAAGTCAAGTCCATACACTGAAAGTAGACGCCTAGTACTGGGATAAAGCTTAGTCCTGTAAGAGAAAACAAAAACAAAACAAAATTGTTTGGGATAGAGTGGGAGATAAAGGTTCCAAAGAATCACAGTAGAAGTATGTATAGGAAGAGTTTGCTATTTAAGGAAAACTTACAATGCGTCTGTTAAAGTGAACTATTTGTCATGAGGTGCTTACATTTATTTTTTCTGTAAATTGAATGTTGAATAGTATACAGAAGTTTAGGACAGACTTTTATATAATTTTGTAGCTGCGGATATACTACTTTGCTTGTTTCTTATGCAAATCCATTCACTTAGTTTCATTGTTCTACTATATTTTGACACACTGAGGGTAAGGAGTATCTTCCCTGTTGTACTCAGTCCAGTACTCTGCTCTCTTCAGGTGTTCATTCAATAAGATTTGATAAATTAGTAAATGAAACACACCTGTATTATTCTGTTCTGCCTAATATTTATTTTCTAACAGTCATTCCTAAGGATTCACATGAAATAATTCTTACTTTTATTTTATTTATTTATTTTTTAAGATCTCTTTTTTAAAAAAAATAATTAATTAATTAATTTATGGCTGTGTTGGGTCTTCATTTCTGTGTGAGGGCTTTCTCTAGTTGTGGCAAGCGGGGGCCACTCTTCATCGCAGTGCGCGGGCCTCTCACTATCGTGGCCGCTCTTGTTGCGGAGCACAGGCTCCAGACGCGCAGGCTCAGTAGTTGTGGCTCATGGGCCCAGTTGCTCTGCAGCATGTGGGATCTTCCCAGACCAGGGCTCGAACCTGTGTCCCCTGCACTGGCAGGCAGATTCTCAACCACTGCGCCACCAGGGAAGCCCCAATTCTTACTTTTAATAGTCACTTAATTTTCAGGCTCTGAGATAGTAAAATACAAACTTGAAATTCCTGGTGAAGCTTAGAATAAAAATTACAATGAAATTTATAAGTGCTAAACTATACATTTCTGACTTAAGCCAAGGTATAATATGTGTCTTAATAACTCTCATCCAGAAAGTCCAGTGAATTTTTTAATAAAATAAAAAGCCATATATGAAAGTGTGTATGGAAGACTGTTGTTCATAAGTCATGCTCTAGATGGGCCAGCCAGGTAAGTATTCAATAGCAGGTATGAATTTAAAAGGCAACTTGGCTAGTCATTTTAAGATGGTTAAAAAATCAGGCACCATAGAACTGTAGGACTGTATTAGCCAAGGATGAAATTCTCTGGGAGCTTTAAATGAAATTTGAATTGTTTGCTTATTGATATGGCCAAAATAATATTTCCAAGGCTTCCTTACCAGTTCCCTACTGACTCAAAAAGAATTTTCCAGAGATGTTGTCTCAGTCTAATTGCAATTCAGCCAATATACACTTCACACTGTTTTCCCTACAAAATTTGAAAAGTTTGCTTTATTGTTAATTTACTGTGAAAATGTCATTATTTAAATATATCACACTGTTCAGACTGTGATTCAAAGAGCACAAACTTTGGAACTGAAGAGCTGGGCCCCAGCCTCACTGCAGTCTATACTAACCATGAGACCAGAATATAACAATACCTTCTTTCTAGGATTGTTGTTAAATATGAGTAATAGTGTGATAAAACACTTAGCAGAGCGCTGGGTGCTTAGCAAGTGGCTGATGAATGGTAGCTATTCTTATTCTTACTATTTCATGGCAAGAAATTTTATTAAGGTTAAAAATCTCAGAGAAACAAAACATCCACAAATCTCAAACAGCCATCTGTTTCAAGCAACATTCATGGTATGAAACTCTAGCTCACTGAAATGATTTGGATCCCCTCTAAAACTCACCATAATGAGATTTGGCTTGCACCAGAGAAAAGCCATTAATGACCTAATTGTCAAATCTAATGGCCTGTTTTCAGTCATGTTCTTATTTATTTCCTCTGTGGCATGTGATGCTATTGACTATTCTTATCTTCATTCATTCATTTGGATTCCTCAAAAATGCTTTCTCCTGGCTCTTCTCTTGTTTCAGACTCCTTTCTTGGGGTTAGGGTTTTGAAGGGGCCTTTTCTCTGCTTCCTGGTCTCATCTTCTGTGAACACTTCCCTTACGTTCACCAGGCAGAGTCAATACAGTTCAGCAAGGCTTTGTTCAGTATTTAGTATGGACTTGCCCATCTTCCAGGTATTGGGGTCACAAGGACAATGAGATTGGAGAGGTAGAAACTCTCAGTGCTCCCTGTATTGAATTATTTTCCTTTCTGAACGCATAGGAGGTGATGTTTTTCAGCCCTTCGCTGGAGATTGAGCCAGGTAAATAGTTCTGAACCTGAGATGTGAACGCAGTTCATGGGTTGAGGCATTTAGGAGCCAGCACGCTACTTCCTGTTTCTCTTCCCATGCTGCTGTGGCCCAGGAAATGATGTGTTGACCTGGCAGTGTCACACAGTGGAGGGAGCCTGGGCCCATGATTTCCAGGTGGAAAACATTTCTACTAACTTGCATCAGACTTTGTAGGATTGAGAAAAAAAACTTGTACTAAGCTGCTGAAATATCAGAGTTTATTACATCCCATTTTATCCAATCCTATATTAAACCACTATAGTATGATATTCTTAGAGGAAATGGGTATATGTATATAAACAGATACTACCAATAAAATGTGCAGAGTGCCATGACGGACTAATCACAGGGTGCTTTTAGAGACTTGAGGAGGGGCGGTGAACTCATTCTGAGTGGAGGGTATTTAGGGAAGATGTGACTTCCTGGTTCTAATCCATTTCTTCCCATCCTTCCTCTCCATCCTTGTGTCCAACCTTAAGGAGATGCCAGGGGAGAGAGGGCTACGCCAAGCAGCAGTGTGCCTGGATTACTGTGATCAAGAAACCAAAGACCCAGCATCCTTTTTTCCCCTCAGCCCAGGTTCATGATGCCTGGGGACTTCTTTCAAGCTGTGATGCCTGGAAAGGCCAGATAAGATGTTGAGGGTAACCCAGCTTCATGACTTTTTTTTACTTAGCTCTGCTCAGACCAAGGTCAGCCAGAGAACTAGCTATGTCTTAAAGCTCTCTTGAATATACACTCTTGAATTAACTCCTTTATTTGTCTTATTATTTCCATTTAGTTCCATATTTTTTGTCTGTGTTCCTAACACCTCACAAATTTCTCTCCAGATCTTCCTGTAAGGTAGAGCTAATTGGGAAACATGCTGCCTCTATTCTGTATTCATTTACATTTGATTTTTCTCATTACAATGCTGTTATAACGAGGTTTGTTTCTATTGCCAGAGAAAATGTTAGTTTAGCTCATTCTTTACCTCTACTTGGCCAGAATCCTTTTGGTATTTTGTTAATTTCAGTTTTTAAAAGTTAAAAACATGTGAGTCATTCTACAGTTATAACTTTGTTTGTTTGTTCTCATTTTCTTTCTCTCTTCTCAAGATGGGGCTGTCCTATAGCTTCTCCCGAACTTTATTAATTTAACTTCTTGATGTTTCCCTCTTCTTACATCTTGAATTTCTCCCATATTTCTCCTCTGATCAACACCTTCCACTAAGCTGCAGGTTATGTGGGTGAGGGGACACTTGAGATGAATGTGGAGTATCTAGTATTATTTATCCAAGTGAACAAGAGTTAAAATATCATTCCAAACAGAGCATGGGCATGAAACACCATGGAGGTCTTAAGGGAACTGTAAATAATTCGGTACTGAGCAAGCAAATATAAAGACAGAGGTATCTTAATGTCTCATTCCTGGGTGTTGGGGTTAGTCTTGTTAAGTGTTGGCTGAGTTACAACTTAGAATTGGATCCAAAGAGTTTTTAAGTGTTGGTATATGATGTTCATGTCCAAAGCAAACAAAGATTCCAAGACTGGAACATCAATCTTAGGTCAAAGACTGTTAGAAGAAAGTCTAGATTCACCAGAAAGATTAACTATAAATGCTAAACTCAAAAGGCCATAGTGGGATCCAAGTTGAAATCCCAGAGGCAAAAATGTAGAGTCAGGAGAAGATGGCATTGGAGCAAAGTCAGGTATGGATCAATTAAGGGGGCTGAGGCCCAGAGTGAGAGTTCTAAAACCTAGTGGGTATTTATTGTTTGCCTTCATGAACTGGTGGGTTCAAAAGAGGACCATGGTGGCATCAGGTTGTGTTACAGGCCTAGGGCAGGGCAAACATGTAGGAGGTAAGGTTGGAAAGAGAGCTATAGATCATATCATGGAGAATTCTTGGCTAAGGGATCTATAACTCATAGGCCATACAGAATCAGTAAAGGATTCTAAACAGGGATGATATATGGTGAGATTTGCATGGATGGGAGCCTTCAAGCAGCAGTGTGAGGGTTGGACTGGTGGAGCATGAGATAGGAGGCAACAGGATCCCTGATTAAGGGGCTCCTGTAGTTGTTCAGGTGAGAGAAGAGGAGGCTGACTAGGGCAGTCAGTAGGGCAGTGAGCACTGGGCTTTTCCTTAAGGGGGGCAGATTTAGAAGGTAGATTCAATAGCATCTTTGTCTTATTGTATGTGTGGTGGCGGGAAAGGGGGGCAGTCAGAGTTGGCTTGCAGATTCCTAGGTGGATGGTGGAGTCAGCAGCAGTGATAGGGAGGTTGAGGGAGGAGAAGCTTTCAAAGATATTTAGTTTGGGACATGATGTTTTTGTGGTTCTCACATATCTGGGTGCAGAGGTTAGTGATCCATTGGAACTACAAGTCAAAATCTGCAGGAAGAGAGAGCATAGAGATAATTTGGAAATCCCATCAATGAAGGCAGACTCTCACCCTGAGAGACAATAGAGTGAAAAGTGGGCTGAAGACCAACCCTCCGATTTTAGATTAAAGACATGAAAGCAAACACCTGGAGGAAAGAGGGAGGATGGCATCAAGGGCCAATGTGAACAGATTTGTCTTGAATAGCCGAGGAGGCACCTTTGTCCACTGAGTCTGGACAGGCCCAGATGGGAGTAGGAACAGCTGTAGGTGTTGGGTCAGAAGTTGAGAGGATTCACCTTCACATCTTCCTGATGGAGTAAGAGATATTGTTTTCTGCTATGCATCAGAGCAGAGGTCAGCAAACTCTTTTTCTGAAAGGACAGATAATCAATAGTTTAGACTTTGCAGGCTATCTGGTCTTTGCCACAGCTACTCAACCCTGCTATTCTAGTGGGAAAGTAGCCATAGACATTACCTTAAATGAATTCTGTGTTTCAACAAAACTTTATTTACAAAAGAGGTAGTGGGCTAAATTTGGTCTGCGAGCCATAGTTTGCTGACCCTTGTATTGGAAGGTTGAGGCTTGAAGTGAATGTTGGAATTTTGGAATAGTCTTTGTGGGAAATGAGAGTAAGTGTTATCAGTGACAGGGAGAGCGTACAGGTGGAGCTGAGGGTCCAACTGACGTGTAAAAGGATGCTGGTCCTGCCTGCATTGCTTTGCGAGCGTCTAGCAATTCTTTGTTACTTCCTGCTTTGTGATCCCAGAGTGTTGCTTACACTTCTGGCTGATCACAGATGCCTCTCCCCCTAGATTGTGGACACTTTGAGGGCCAGGTTCTTATCTCACTTATTATTGTAACAGCTTGATTCCCCTCAGTTTTCAGCTAATCATCTTATCCTTTAGTTGTAAGCATTTGCCCCTCACCTCCCTGCGACACAGGGAGAAAATTTTCCTGGACCTGAGCCGCAGTTGCCAGGCCCGTCTCACTTCATGTTGGGTCCAGCCAGCCCTGTCTTATCCTTTGAGGACTGGTGACTAATGCGGTGACTGTTAGCTGGTCAGAGAAGCTGAAGTCATGCAGCAATTATGGCTCCACACACACGCATCCACTGTTTTATCTGTTGTTCTCCCCCCCATCTTCCTGTCTTTGGAACAAAAAATTTCTCTGACTTCACATGGCCAACACAGCTGTCCAACTGGCTGCAAACACAGAAGTGAATGAAGTCAGTGAAAGGATGAGTCACTGCACAACAGTGTCATTTACACTCTCCTCCATCCCCCCGCTTCCCTGCCCCAGACTGGGATGTACTGCTTAGGAAGGAGCCCTTTGCCACATCTCCAAGGGCAGTGTGCAAGGAAGAGCATTTTAGGGGAGGAAGTCACTCCCTTGGCTGAGTGGTTTAGTGGTGCTTAAATACTTTCTAGAAAAGGACAGACAACATGCAATTCACAACTCAAATCCATACAATTTAGTTATAGCTTAATAGTGTTTTCTGAGTCATGACACTGAGTGAACCTATAACCAAGGCAAGCTCACAGGAACCAATGGAAATCTTATTCCCTGCTGCTGTTGTCCATATTATTTCATGAAGCATCCTGAAAATGAGTATCCTTGCAGGGCAGAGGGCACTGCTTGATAATCTAAATCGAGGCTCTTAGTTTTTTATCATGATCAGTTGTTTTATCGGGGGTCAATACTGGCATGGATTTAAAAGCTATGCTGAATAGCAATGTCAATGATATTATTAATAAACAGTTTATTTTCTCACTGTGATCTCTGCCTTTCTGTTGTGTATTTCTCCCATCTTAAGGATGACGCTGTTCAGAATATGAGACGCTTAGACTGGTTGAAGTTTGTCATAGTTCTCACATTGACTGTGTTTCCTGCTTTTCATGCCTTCAGTCAACCGGCTGTCATCATCGGCCTTGTATCTCCCTCTTTCAAAGTTCTCTTTCCTCCTCTTTGTGATGGGCCTCCCCGGGGACTGCACTTGGATTCTCAGACTGAGGAGGAGAGAGAGAGAGCAAGACTGAAGCTAGAGGAGCAGCTGCTGGTCCACCCAGCTGCCAAGGCTTGGCAGCAGGTTCCTGGGGAAGCAGGAGGCACCTGGTTCACACAGGACCAGCACAGCTGGTCCAGCTTTTGACTGGCAGAGCGTGGCTTCCTTCGTCACCAAAATGACTGGCCCTGTGATCTTGCTACAGCCTGCTGAAACCGAGAGGGATGCAGTGAAAGCAGTACACCTCAGTGGAGCAGGTGCAAGTCACATTTCACTAATGAACAATGGGCACTTTGCACACAGGGAGGCTTTGATCTGAGAGCTAAAAAGCCCTTCTGTTGGACAGGATGTTGGCTGAGGCAGGCAGCAGTAAGAAGCATTGGGAAGGATCCTTTATCCAAGAAAGTCAGTGTAAGAGCAATCATCAAATAATACTTGCAGAGTGTTTGACTCCATTCTCCATTCTCAGAGATCTCCTTGGGATAAAGTGATGCGTTTGTGGAATTCTTTTAGTTGATTCTGTATCTGGACCATCCCGAAATGAATAAAACATTTATTCTATATTAAACTTAAGTCTGTCTTCTACCCATCAGTTTCAGTCCTGCCTTATGGGCTTATATATAAAACAGTTCTATTTGAGGAAGACAGCACCCATGTGAGAGCCTCCCACATATTTGAAGAGCACTCTTAGGTCTTCCAGGAAATGTTAATAGGGCATTTTTAATAAATAAAAATAAATTTATAAATAATAAGATAAATTGCTATCTTCATGTACTAAATGGTGCATTCCTCCTTCACAGCGACCTCAAAGGCTCTAGGCAAATTTATTGTCTCTTCCTCTAAACAATCAGCAGAATTGTAGGTTTTTGTTATGTTAAAATTTTATTTAAGTCATTAATTAAGTAAGTGATTTATTTAACATCTTTATTGGAGTATAATTGCTTTACAATGTTGTGTCAGTTTCTGCTGTATAACAAAGTGAATCAGCTATATGCATACATATATCCCCATATCCCCTCCCTCTTGCGTCTCCCTCCCACCCTCCTTATCCCACCCCTCTAGGTGGTCGCAAAGCACAGAGCTGATCTCCCTGTGCTATGCGGCTGCTTCCCACTAGCCATCTATTTACATTTGGGAGCGTATATATGTCAATGTTACTCTCTCACTTCGTCCCAGCTTACCCTTCCTCCTTCCTGTGTCCTCAAGTCCATTCTATATGTCTGCATCTTTATTCCTGTCCTGCCCCTAGGTTCATCAGAACCATTTATTTAGATTCCATATATATGTGTTAGCATACGGTATTTGTTTTCTCTTTCTGACTTACTTCACTCTGTATGACAGACTCTAGGTCCATCCACCTCACTACAAATAACTTAATTTCGTTTCTTTTTATGGCTGAGTAATATTCCATTGTATATATGTGCCACATCTTTATCCATTCATCTGTTGATGGACACTTAGGTTGCTTCCATGTACTGGCTATTGTAAATAGTGCTGCAGTGAACATGGTGGTACATGACTCTTTTTGAATTATGTTTTTCTCAGGGTATATGCCCAGTAGTAGGATTGCTGGGTCATATGGTAGTTCTTTTTTTAGGTTTTTAAGGAACCTTCATACTGTTCTCCATAGTGGCTCTATCAATTTACATTCCGACCAACAGTGCAAGAGGGTTCCCTTTTCTCCACACCCTCTCCAGCATTTATTGCTTGTAGATTTTTTGATGATGGCCATTCTGACCCATGTGAGGTGATACCTCATTGTAGTTTTGATTTGCATTTCTCTAATGATTAGTGATGTTGAGCATCCTTTCATGTGCTTCTTGGCCATCTGTATGTCTTCTTTGGAGAAATGTTTATTTAGGTCTTCTGCCCATTTTTGGATTGGGTTGTTTGTTTCTTTGATATTGAGCTGCATGAGCTGCTTATAAATTTTGGAGATTAATCCTTTGTCAGTTGCTTCATTTGCAAATATTTTCTCCCATTCTGAGGGTTGTCTTTTTGTCTTGTTTATGGTTTCCTTTGCTGTGCAAAAACTTTTAAGTTTCATTTGGTCCCATCTGTTTCTTTTTGTTTTTATTTCCATTTCTCTAGGAGGTGGGTCAGAAAGGATCTTGCTGTGATTTATGTCATAGAGTGTTCTGCCTGTGTTTTCCTCTAAGAGTTTGATAGTGTCTGGGCTTACATTTAGGTCTTTAATCCATTTTGAGTTTATTTTTGTGTATGGTGTTAGGGAGTGTTCTATCTTCATCTTTTAGAATTGCAGGTTTTTTAAATAATGTAAAAGACGGTAGATATCATCTTTTCTAAGCTCTCATTTCACAGATTGGGAAATGGAGGCTCATGGATGTGAAGTTGCATAGTAGTTCAGAGCTGAGATGAGAAAGCAAGCCAGTCCAGGTCTTGTGCCTTTTTGTCAAGTTGCCTTGGTGATGTCTGCGATCAAGTGCAGGAGTGACTGTGATTCTGTGCTAGGCAATGTGCAAATTATCTACCCCACTCTTTAAGCACACAGGACTTTCATCGACTTACTTTCCTTTCCCCACAGCCAGGTCTCAGAGGATGACCTGATCTGAGACTGTGTGAATTTCAGCTAATGTATTTCTATTCTTGTATTTGAATTCTTTCCTCTCACTTTTCATTGAGGATTGTAGAGTGTTGGGCAAGGGATTTGAGCTTCATAAAGTAGATGAGGGAGGGGCAGTTAGGCAAAGGAAAATACCTAACTGGGCATGTGCATTTGAGAGAGGGTTATGCAGTACTGAAGCATGCAAGGAGAGGGGTAGGAGCATGGAGTAGGAAGGGATATATGAAAATCCACGGGGGAAGGTAGAGAGACATGGATTCAAAGCCTAATGTGGAAAGACTTTGAGCCACTGTGGCAGCAAGGGTCCATTGTGTCTGGGAAGGTTTTCTGTATTGCTGTTCTTAGTTAGACTCAGAACATGTGGGAATACAGTGTTTCAGAGAGACAGACATCACTGTTTTCAAATCCTTGCTATTGCTTTTGGATCAGAAGCCTGTTTAGGTTTATCCTCTACAGCAGATTAACCGATTCTAGTGGTAACCCTACAGGAGGGATCCCCCACCTAATATGCCTCCTCTCCTTGTCAGAACTGGCTCAGGACCCAAACAAGGTCAAACCTGGGGCAGTCACACCTCTATGAATTCTACTGAACAGGACTAAGAAAAGCAGGGACTATACTGTAGGTGTTGAAAATACTTCACATTTTCCTCTTTTTCTCCTTCTCTCACAGAACTTATCTGTCCCCTGTGTCATACCCTCTGGACCTAGCTGTTTGTTAAGGAACTAATCAAATAATTTTGCAAGGAACATTAGGGTTAGCTAAAATACAATGTCATTATCAGGAAACATTTGGTATAGAAGTGGTAATGGGCAAGACAGGTGAATTTGTTGAAGAAGAAAAAGGGGGAAGATTGAGTATCAGGGTTTATGTGTGTGTGTGTGTGTGTGTGTGTGTGTATGTGTTTGTGAGAGAGAGAGAGAGGGAGAGAGAATATGAATCAACCTGAAAAAACTATCCCCCCATAACAATCATAGTTCTAAGGCTGAGGATATGTTACAGATCCCTCTACTCTATGTATGCCCCCTCAAGTACCTGTAATTCTCTTTACCACTATCAGAAAATCATTACCCTCCAATGGCCTGCTATCTGTTTAGTCTTCACTTTTGCTAAGGGGTTTCCAGAGTACTCTACTCCTCAACAATCTTATTTTTACTAATGAATTATATTTGAATCAGCAGATTGTGTTTTCCTTTTTTTGTTGGAATTTGTTATTTTGAATTCAGTTGGCATTTGCTTCCATTAAAAAAAAAGTTTAAAAAAAAAGTTTTTGAGACTATATCCTTCCCCTTGCTATTTTTAACATGTGAAAATATATAGTTGAGTTGACAGTGATGGCCCAGTTTTGCTGCTTACTTCTATTTTTGATTTGAATTCTGCTTTTCATTCAAAATCTTAATGGTGGATTTGGGCCCTTTAAATCTGAAATGTTCTTGCTTTTTGGCCTATTGGTGGGCCACAAGCATTGCTTTCCTAGGCTCTGAGTTGATGAATGTTGATTATTTTTCTTAAGATTTTCTCAGAAAAGTTGGGAGGCATATGAGTCGGTGTTTAGATCGTCCCACAGATTTCACTGTGCTTCCTCTTAAATTTTCCATTTCCTCTACCATTTAACATTTACTTTGCCTATGTCTTAAATTCTTTTGTCTCTTTCATAATTCTTTTATTATTTTTTTCTTTGCTGTGGTTGGAAAATTTGCACCGGGGTTTCAATCTTTATCCTGATGTTTTGCAATTTGTATTTTTAAATTGTTTTGCAATTTGTATTTTGACTTTTGTTGCAATCCCAAATTGCATAGGTGCCTATTCTTGCCCTCAAGATGTAGCTTTGTAAACCATTTAGGTTTGCTTGTTTACTCATTTCTTCTTCATTTTCATCCAAAAATTCTTGGGTTTGGGTGGGTGAGCAGATGGTAGTCCTCAAAAGCCTTTCTCTTCCATTTTAGACTCACTGGTCAGTTTCTCATTTGTTTTTTCCTTCAGCACGGCTCAGGTCTCCCTGCCACAGAGTGTGGGGACAATTGGAGAAGAACCTTGAAATCCATCACATGGTGAAAACAAAATTCAAGGAAGAGCATATTTCATTTTTGTGGGGAAGTAGAGAGCAGATGGAGGGAGTCGGAGTAGAGCAAGGTCTTTTTCGCCCACCCATTGAGGTCTAGTCTCATTTTGCACACGAAATTGTTCTCAGCCTGGGGGCCTTGGAATACTTCCTCAGAAATCCCGAAGCTTTTATTGTCTGTCTCTCTCCTCTGTTAATTGGGATGGGGTCTGTATTCCATCTCCAATCAGCTTGAAATCCTTTCAGAATTAAAGATTGTCTCCCATCTCCCCAGCCTCTAGCACAGCAGAGTCTGGAATATAATTGACTGTCAGTATACATTTGCTGAACAACTAGGTGAATATGTTTTTTCCCCAATACCATGTATGGTAGGCATTCAGTAACTTTTGTTAACAGTTACTAATAACATATTTAAAAATCACTGGCCATTTATAGCTCTACACTTTTTTGGCCCGTATGAAACCTATCCATTTTTCCTTGATTATATCTAATTCTTGATTTTGTCTTTTGGAAATAAATATTAAAAAACTGGGATTGTTCAGTTTTTTGGATCAGTTTTCTCTTTTTATGAGAACAGGACTATAAGGATAGTTAACACATTAATTATGTATTTACTAACACACTTGGCTAGGGTGAGTATTAGCTCTGAGATTGTAAAGGAGAAAGGTAGGGAGTCATCAGTTTATTTTATCTGGGCAGAAAACCATCTTACGTTTCTTTTATGTGGTTCCTACATTAATCAGTCAAGCAAGCAGCTCAGTGCTAGATCTCTATTTTACTGCGTTCTGTGTAGATGCAAGAAAGGTAGTGCTTTGTTTCCTCTCGACGGCAGATAATTCAGGCTAGCCCAGTATTATCCTTGGCAATATAATGATTACTTGAATAGAAAATCATAATTAGATGAGTACTTTAACTGATGCTCACTAGAAATAATTGTGTGTATAAAGCTAAAATCCAGGGGACAAAATTCAGTGCTTTTGAGCAATTCTGTTAAAAAGGTAGTACTATCCTTGTGTATAAAATGGTGGCATAGCCGTTCTTCTCATATCTTAGTATACCTGCCTCTCCTTCTCATTCTCCAGCCATTCCTCTATCAAGTGTTTCTTTGATCAAAATGTGTCATCTTGGATCATCTGAAAATTAAATTGCAGATTACGTCAATAAAAATATCTGCAGAATTTGGGGTTGAAAAATAATAGAGAAATAATAAATAGATTGAGTACCTGGCACATAGTGGATGATCAAAGCTATGAGCTTTATAAATGAATGTGAATGCTGACCACACAGATACAAAATCAAAGGCAGCAGTACGGGAATGTACACGCAGATCAAATTTTTTTTTTTTTTTTTGTGGTACGTAGGCCTCTCACTGTTGTGGCCTCTCCCGTTGCGGAGCACAGGCTCCGGACGCGCAGGCCCAGCGGCCGTGCCTCACGGGCCCAGCCGCTTTGTGGCATGTGGGATCTTCCCGGACCGGGGCACGAACCTGTGTCCCCTGCATCGGCAGGCGGACTCTCAACCACTGCGCCGCCAGGGAAGCCCCGCAGACCAAATTTGAGCGACTCCGTGGTACAAAGAAATAAAGGTGACAAAATTCCCCATGTAGGAAATAATCTCCAGTTGATGCAGTCTGTCCTTCTGAAAGTCACAGAGAACCTTCCAGAACACAGCAGAGCCAACTCGACTTGATAGGAGCTTTAAGTAAGCAGTGGTCATGGTTGGAGCTGTACAGATGACACATTGGCTTCAAATTCTTGTTCATGCATTTTGGTCAAACTTTTACTCTTCTTTGTATTAAATGTTTTATACCCTTGAGGTTTGGGAAAGTAGTATTTTCAAGAAAAAGTGCTTTGGAATGAAAATGTTAACTAAGTATCCTCTCAGTTTTCCCATTGTCTCATTGTGCTCACACATTGCATATAGGCTTATTGTTTGTTTGTTTATTTTTTTGGTGGTGGTGGAGGGTGTGTTTCTCTAATTAAGTCATTTAAAAGTCAGGTGAAAAACAAACTTTTCTTTTTTTTCTAGGAAAGGAATGAATCCCTCATTCCAATATTGTGGTTATTTATTTAAACATTTTTAATGGAGTATAATTGCTTTACAATGTTGTTTTAGTTTCTTCTGTATAACAGAGTGAATCAGTGATATGTATACATATATCCCCATATCCCCTCCCTCTTGCATTTCCCTCCCACCCTCCCTATCCCACCCCTCTAGGTAGTCGCAAAGCACCAAGCTGATCTCCTTGTGCTACGCGGCTGCTTCCCACTAGCTATCTATTTTACATTTGGTAGTGTATATATGTCAGTGCTACTCTCTCACTTCATCCCAGCTTACCCTTCCCCTTCCCTGTGTCCTCAAGTCCATTCTCTACGTCTGCATCTTTATTCCTGTCCTGCCCCTAGGTACATCAGAACCATTTTTTTTCTTTTTAGATTCCATGTATATGTGTTAGCATACGGTATTTGTTTTTCTCTTTCTGACTTACTTCACTCTGTATGAAAGACTCTAGGTCCATCCACCTCACTACAAATAACTTAATTTTGTTTCTTTTTATGGCTGAGTAATATTCCATTGTATATATGTGGACACTTAGGTTGCTTCCATGTCCTGGCTATTGTAAATAGTGCTGTAATGAACACTGTAATACATGACTCTTTTTGAATTATGGTTTTCTCAGGGTATATGCCCATATATGCCATATATGCCCATATGCCATATGCTGGGTCATATGGTAGTCCTATTTTTAGTTTGTTAAGGAACCTCCATACTGTTCTCCGTAGTGGCTGTATCAATTTACATTCCCACCAACAGTGCAAGAGGGTTCTGTTTTCTCCACACCCTCTCCAGCATTTATTGTTTGTAGATTTTTTGATGACGGCCATTCTGACTGGTGTGAGGTGATACCTCATTTTAGTTTTGATTTGCATTTCTCTAATAATTAGTGATGTTGAGCAGCTTTTCATGGGCTTCTTGGCCATCTGTATGTCTTCTTTGGAGAAATATCTATTTAGGTCTTCTGCCCATTTTTGGATTGGGTTGTTTGTTTCTTTAATATTGAGCTGCATGAGCTGTTTATATATTTTGGATATTAATCCTTTGTCCATTGATTCATTTGCAAATATTTTCTCCCATTCTGAGGGTTGTCTTTTTGTCTTGTTTATGGTTTCCTTTGCTGTGCCAAAGCTTTGAAGTTTCATTAGGTCCCATTTGTTTGTTTTTGTTTTTATTTCCATTACTCTAGGAGGTGGATCAAAAAAGATCTTGCTGTGATTTATGTTAAAGAGTGTTCTGCCTGTGTTTTCCTCTAAGAGTTTTATAGTGTGTTGTCTTACATTTAGATCTTTAACCCATTTTGAGTTTATTTTTGTGTATGGTGTTAGGGAGTGTTCTAATTTCATTCTTTTACATGTAGCTGTCCTGTTTTCCCAGCACCACTTATTGAAGAGGCTGTCTTTTCTCCACTGTATATTCTTGCCTCCTTTATCAAAGATAAGGTGACCATATGTGCGTGGGTTTATGTCTGGGCTTTCTATCCTGTTCCATTGATCTATAGTTCTGTTTTTGTGCCAGTACCATATTGTCTTGATTACTGTAGCTTTGTGGTATAGTCTGAAGTCAGGGAGTCTGATTCCTCCAGCTCTATTTTTTTCCCTCAAGACTGCTTTGGCTTTTGTGTCTCCATACAAATTTAAAGATTTTTTGTTCTAGTTCCTTAAAAAATGCCATTGGTAATTTGATAGGGATTGCATTGAATCTGTAGATTGCTTTCGGTATTATAGTTGTTTTCACAATGTTGATTCTTCCATTCCAAGAACACGGTATCTCTCTCCATCTGTTTGTATCGCCTTTAATTTCTTTCATCAGTGTCTTATAGTTTTCTGCATACAGGTCTTTTATTCTTTGCCTATAGGTATTTTATTCTTTTTGTTGCAGTGGTAAATGGGAGTGTTTCCTTAATTTCTCTTTCAGATGTTTCATCATTAGTGTATAGGAATGCAAGAGATTTCTGTGCATTAATTTTGTATCCTGCTACTTTACCAAATTCATTGATTAGCTCTAGTAGTTTTCTGGGAGCATCTTTAGGATTCTTTATGTATAGTATCATGTCATCTGCAAAGTGACTGTTTTACTTGTTTTCCGATTTGGATTCCCTTTATTCCTTTTTCTTCCCTGATTGCCGTGACTAAAACTTCCAGAACTGTGTTGACCGATATTGTGTTTCTTTGATTAGTGGAAGATGCTCTCATTATCTGTCAACTACTGGGTGTGTGCACTCAAAGTTAATCTACATCACTAAATAACAAGCATATTCTTTATAATTGTAGAGGACTAGATAGAATTATTGAGTCTTGACCTTGTGCCCTAAGGACCAATAAAGTTACAGTCATTTAGAGATAGTTCCAGAGTTAAAGTTTCACCATTTAAAATGCCCACATCCAATTCTTTAAAGTTCACATTGGTATCATTAGCTGAGTCTTCTTGCTATGTGTCGAGAGACAGGGACAAGGCTCTTAAGCGACATTTGTCCTAATTGCCTTGTTTGTATTAACGTCCCCAGAGCTTTAACTTGTTTGGAAAGGTTCCTTTTTCTTTGTTCTGCCTCTCGCTCTCCAAATGATTTGAACGTCTGTTGCATGTGGGCTCCTTTCTGGGCCTGGCCTTGCACTGTGACTTTGCTCTTAGGAGTTTTCAGCTGTGGCTACAGAACACCATAAAAATTGATAGAAAAATTTAGCCTGACTCTAAAATTACTTTTTCATGCCCACATCCCACCACTCTCTTTCAAGTGTGATGATTTTCCTGTCTATGCCCTGAGCATTCTCCTCTCCTTGTCTTTGCTCTGTGGTTAACTCTACTTAGAAGGTCTTCTCCCAGCTCCGCCTATTTAAATTTCTAACGATTCTTCAATGATCAGCTAGTAGTTCACCCTCTCTATGAAATCCTTCTGGATTCTTGCAGCTGGAGACACTGT
The DNA here is from genome assembly GCF_059928025.1 of Delphinapterus leucas. NCBI lineage: Eukaryota > Metazoa > Chordata > Mammalia > Artiodactyla > Monodontidae > Delphinapterus > Delphinapterus leucas. Next base: position 14,408,632 of record NC_143138.1, read on the forward strand.
CTCCCTTCTTCTCACTCCTATTAGCTATTGCATGACTAGCTATTGCATGACTCCTCGAGGCCATCACCATATACTGCCAGTTACTCTTACTGTGCCTTGGTGTTTATCTCGCAGTATTCCTAGGCTATAAACATCTTAAGAGGGCTTCCCTGGTGGTGCAGTGGTTGAGAGTCCGCCTGCTGATGCATGGGACATGGGTTCGTGTCCCGGTCCAGGAAGATCCCACATGCCGTGGAGTGGCTAGGCCCGTGAGCCATGGCCACTGAACCTGTGCGTCCAGAGCCTGTGCTCTGCAACGGGAGAGGCCACCACAGTGAGAGGCCCACGTACTGCAAAAAAAAAAAAACAAACCATCTTAAGAGGCAGAACTTTGCTTCCCTGATGGTTTCCAACCAAGGGCTGTCCTGGAGAAGTTGCTCAAAAAGTTTCATTTGTGCAAGACACAAATATACTTAGGAATAAAATGATTTTTTTACTAGACTGAATGTTTTCCCCCATTTTCAACTGGGTTTTGAAATCATATAGACACAGCCAGCTGTAAAATGTAAAATAATTTTCCCCCCTTCCCAAAACACGATATGTAAACTGTCGAAATCATGAATATAAAGAAGCACAAGGATGTTTGTAGGTATGTGCCTGTGCTTTGGGGGAAACATAAGTTCAAGTTTTGGCGAACTGATTTAAAAATAACAATAACCTAATAGTGTGTGTGGCCTGTTATTTTATGCAAAGTATTTTGTGTCTTGGGAGAGGTTGTCTTGGTGTTCCCTGAAACCTGACACATATATCACACCTCTAAGCTTGGCTTCAATTCAGATTTCCTAGAGTTACAACTCTGCCCCTTATGTGCTGACTCACCACCACTGTCCACTCTTGTTAAATTTTCTGGCACCAGCACATGTTCTGTGACTTTTTTTGTCTCCAAAGAATACATAGTCACATCAGAGAAGAACTTTCTCCAACTGCTTTCCGCTTAGTGCTGACTAATTCCAAAGTACTTTTATAGTTGAAGAAAATGGTTCTACACTCTGAGTTAAATTTAATTGCTGTTTCATAAACTTTCTATGAAATTCTGCTTTTCCTCTTTGGGAAATAAGGGATCTTTATGTTGCAGACTTTTCCATTTGATTCTTGAAACTTCAGTAGGAAATTTAGATATAAAGAAACAAATTCTATTCAGAAGATCCACCCACTGCATATAATAAAGTTATTTACAACAAGAAAATTCAAAGAAACAAAGCACAGACCCTGCGCTCAAGGAATTCAAGGCATCAACAGATATTAAAAAAAATTAAAGCATGTGTTGTGTCAAAAGGAGTATAATATAGGTTTTATAAAGAAAATAGAAAATGAAGCATTTAGTAGTCTCAGAAGAATGTTATCACAATTAGTGAGATCGTGTGTTAAAAAAATTTGGAGATAGCTTAATGAAAGTGAACATTTCTTTTGAAGGGTGATATCAGTGGTAGTTACATTATAAGGTTATTGTATGCAGTAAATGAGTTAATAGAGATAAGGCATTTGGAATACCGGCTGGCACATGTTAAGCCGTCAATTTGTGCTATTTTCAATGATCATTTTTCATTTCTGTGAGCTATTTCAAACCTCTTTACAAATAGTTGCTATATTTCCACATTTCCCAAGCAGGGAGAACTACCTGGTAATAGTCATTCCAAGTATATAAAATGTGCTGCTAAGAAGGATTATGCCACTGAGGGCTATGGAGCTATCACAGTTAAGAAAACAAAAATTCTTAAGGCTTCCTTACATGTTCACAACAATTTAAAGGAAGAAGAGTTTAGCATCAAGCATGTATTCTGCACACAACAAATGTCTGATGGACTTTCAAAGACTCACGTAAATTAAGTAGATCTTGATGATGCGCAGTACTGAACCTAACCGGTTAATTCCCAGATCCCTGTATAAATTGCCATATAGCTTTGTGCCAGATGAATAATAACAGGAGCTGAGTCTTCTGGATGACCAAAATCAGAAGACATAAACTGAGCATGTTATTTCTTGCTATGTCCACAAAAAAACAAATTGATTACTTGTTTGATGTTGTTACATTGGTGATAGGTAATGTAGGTGCAGCCACTCACTCTCAGTTTATTTTTAATTACACAGCATGGTCAGGGTGTTACAGTGGGGAGACTTTAGCCGTGTGACCTTGAACCAGTTATTGCCAACACTGGGCATCAGCTCCGGCCTCTCAAATTGGAACGTACCTCTGCTGTTCCTTCCTAAACTAAAATGCTGTGGCTCTAGAGGATAGAATTATACTATGGATACTATAGAAAATGGTTTGCCACTCATTTGAAAGTTTCTTTTAAAAGGAATAATTTAAAGTGTGTGTAACAAAGTACAGAGCATTGCTCAATGTTGATTTGTCAAAAGATTACAATTTAGCTCTTGAAATAAACGTTTCCCAAAATAACAGCATTTGGGAAACTTTGAGCTCTTTTAGTCCTTTCACAGGAACTAAGAGGTCTTTCACATCACGAAGGCAGAATACTGAGTAACAGAAGAGACAAGAAGTCCTCAGTCTCCATCTCTCTGCCTGGGGACCCACTGGACTATTATTAGCATGGGATACAAAATAGATTTGGTAAACATTGGAAAAGTCTTGCCAAGCAGCATCTCAAAGACATATGGTCTTTTGTAAGTGCCATGATCAGTATAAACAAGCAAGATGTTCTAATTAAGAAGAAATCTTTGTAAGGCAACTTGTTCTATAACTTAGCACTGAGGTTCTGAAACAGACAGTCAAAACTTTGGGGGTTGGGTAACCCTATTCCTTCTTCCATCCAGACTGAAACAGAGAGCTGCCATCTCTACTTTGACCACTAGAGGGAGGGCAACTACGTGGAATTACTCAGCTAAGGGGGTGGTTTCTCTGAGCGACACAGTCACCCTTGCCTCCTCAGCCTGGTCTTCATAACAAATCAGTCTATCATAGAAACTGATTTTCTTTGCTTTTTGAAAGAATGGAAGTGTACGGGGATGTGTTTTATCAGTGCATATCAGCTCCATCTTTTATATTCAGTGGGGTTATCGTATGGATATTATTTTCTTTTTATAATTTATTATATTATTATTATTATTATTATTTGGCTGTGTTGGGTCTTTGTTGCTGTGCACGGGTTTTCTCTAGTTGCAGTGAGCGGGGGCTATTCTTTGTTGAGGCGCACGGGCTTCTCATTGCGGTGGCTTCTCTTGTTGCGGAGCACGGGCTCTAGGGAGTATGGGCTTCAGTATTTGTGGCATGTGGGCTCAGTAGTTGCGGCTTGTGGGCTCTAGAGCACAGGCTCAGTAGTTGTGGTGCACGGGCTTAGTTGCACTGTGGCATGTGGGATCTTCCCGCACCGGGGATTGAACCCGTATTCCCTGCATTGGCAGGTGGATTCTTAACCACTGCACCACCAGGGAAGTCCTGGATATTATTTTCTTATTTTTATAAGCCTCACTAATAAGCTTAGTACAGAGCTGGCTGAATGATGGAGAGAGGGAATAAATGGCCATTCTTCTAATCTGCCCTGCCTTGTGCAGTGTGCCTGGATTTTCCTTTATAAGATTATCTCTTTTGAGTTAAAGAATTGATTATAATGATTTCATGGGATCGAGGTTTGACTAAAATAACTTTGCTAATCCTCCCAACCCTAACATTCTGTGATTCTGTATCTCCTCAATTGGAGTATTAACTTCTCAAGGGTAAGGAGCTATGACTTAAATATAACACCTACTGCCAAGGCTGATCCCTTAACAGATGCTCACTATAACAGTTCATGATCAAAATGATTGCTAAAACTGGCTTGTTTATATGATTATTTACCATCTAGGAGCACCATAAAGAATGGGACATAGTTTTGATTCTCAAGGCATATAACTGTATCTCCTTGATATTTTTAAAATCTGTCGAAACTCAGGATGGTAGTGGTTAAACAAAATGGTCAGCAATAGCACTCCTTTTGTCCTCACTATTACCATCTTCCCCAACATACATATAAATCTATACCTGTCATAGGTACACATATTCCATACAACACACACACACACACACACACACACATACACACTCTCAGATTCTAAGGCAAAAATCTTTACCAAATGGCATTATGCTAGATAACAAGCAATTGTGTAAAGACTTTCTCATTCTCATAAAGCTATAGTAAGGAGTACAATAAATTTAAAAAACTATTATTTATGATTCACTAGTGAGAGAGGTATTTATAGGTCTTTTATAACATCATTCAATTACAACATAAAAAAGTTGTAAGGAGAAAGTTTAAAGATGATAGTGGTAGTAAAAATCATCTTTCCTCTTTTTGTTGTTGTTTTGAAACAAAGGAAAAACTGATGCTGAGGAATCACACAAGTACGAGAACTCAGGTCTCTTGGCTCTGAGCCCATTCTGTTATATCCTGCAGTAGAAATATCAGTGCAAGCTGTCTCCAGCATTTAGAAGTTAATATTTCTACCAGATTGTGAAGCTAAACTGTGTAAAGACGTAGAATCTTGAAAGGAAGCTCAGTTGGAAAATATTGCTAAGTGAAAAATGAACCAAGACACAAAAAGTAAGGCCTCAATAAAGAGTGTAATTTTAATAGGAAACAAAAATGCCTAAAAATAAACTATGGAATGAGAAGATTTAGTTGTTACTAATTTAGAGCTATTAGTAACAAAGATAATAGACATTAAATAAATACATGGTTTATATCCTGCTTTTGATTGAGTCACAGAAGGAACTATGAATGAGGACATAAGGATAGAATTGAGGCTGCTTTGTGCTTAATTTGACACTGCCCCTTTAATATAAAGAATGCAAAAATATCAAAACCTGCTATAGGGGCTTCCCTGGTGGCGGAGTGGTTGAGAGTCCGCCTGCCAATGCAGGGGACATGGGTTCGTGCTCCGGTCAGGGAAGATCCCACATTGCCACGGAGCGGCTGGGCCCGTGAGCCGTGGCCGCTGAGCCTGCGCGTCCAGAGCCTGTGCTCCGCAACGGGAGAGGCCACAACAGTGAGAGGCCCGCATACTGCAAACAAACAAACAAACAAAAAAAACTGCTATACTTATCTTAATACTAATAATAGAGTTGCTGGCTCTGTTTGGTGAGACTACAAATTCAATTAATTCCAATGCTGGTTCCAATAAGCTCTTTATGAATCTAAAGAAATTATTAACATGGCAAAGTTTGAAAGATTGAATCACAATAACAATTTCTTGCAAGATTTTTGAAGCTTTGAGCAGGTTTGCTTTCATGAAAATAACAATCTATTAACCTAATGCAGTAGAAAGAGCAAGCTGGGAAGAGAGGGAGCAAAGGGATGGGGGATAAAAGGTAGGGAGGGAATAGCATGCCTCGTTCTTATTTACGCACCAAGTGAAAGTCAATGCCAATGTCAGGTTTTTGTTTTTGTTTTTTTTACCCCAGGCTGACCCCAGGAGGATAAATTCTGTTTAGGATCTATTTTCTAAGACTAGGATATTTGACAGAACTGAAAAAAGCTGTGGCCTCTTTTGGGTCCATGCGTGCACCTGTAGATAAACTGGCTCAATCAGTCTGTACATTTGGGCACCAAGATTGGACAAAAGTTTTGAACTGGCATACATGGTATTGGTGGTGGTGCTGGTGGCAGCAGTGAAGAGTGCTTCTATAATCTGGCAGTAAAGAAAAGAGTGAAAATAATTATTCAAGAAAGCCCTTCAAAAAAAGATAGCAGTAAAGTCTCTACGGGTTAATTAATTGATTAATTTAGGTCTAAATATTATAGGTATCGTGGCATAATACTCCTACTTAATTAGGAATCAATACAGTCTTCAAGCCAGGGATAGCTAGAGGCAAGTCTCTTCTGTAGCCTGAGTCTTTATACCTTTAAAAAAGTATTTTAGGCTTTCATGCCTGAATTAAATTATTTGTCTCTTCTATTTCACAAGAAGCTATAGGGGCCAACGTTTTCCCAGTGTCCTATTACACGGTATAAGAGCTGTGCTATCCTTGCTATAAAAATGCCTTCTGCAAGTCATATTGTCACGTTTCCGTCCCTTAGCCATTGAGGATGTTTGTGTCTCACATCACCCTAGGCTGGGACAGGTTCCTTCTTGTATGAGTCTGAGCTATTTCTTCAACCACCCTGGCTGATTGACCACGTACTGATGAGGTAACTGGCCAAGTCTCTCTTTGCTGGACATGATAGCTCCCAAGGCTTCACCACCAATACTGCCAGTTTGCCACTTGTCAATTAGGTAAGCTGAGAGCCAGTGCGGCCTATGGCATTTTTCTGCAGGGTGACTGCTTGTCTGCTCTGCTGGCATCCCATGACTACTTTGTTCTCATGTGTAGATGCCTTGGGCTGCTTGCCCAGCATACTGGAAAGGGCTGGTCTTTCCTCCCCTAGTTAGGGACAGGATGGCAGAGCCTACAGGCAGGGAGCTGTTAGAATGACCATTTCTTAAATACAATCAAGCCCTTTCTTTATGGTCTTTTCCTGTTTCTCTTCCCCAGGACTCTTTCTGTATCTATCAGGGATTAAAGTGGTGCCTTAGGCACTTCAAAGTCTAAAGGAAAGTTGCGGGGGGCGGGGGGGGGGAGGGCTTTTGAAAATCCTGTTGCCCCTGTCTCCACTCTGCCCAGTACTTGTGGGTTCATAGGCCTCACTTCCATCTGGTCTGGCTTTCTTCCTGGAGTGAAGTAGTCATGGGACTGGGCGGATTGGCTCAAGGGAGTGGGGAAGCTTTTTTCTTTTTTCTTTTTTACATTGTACTTATTTTGAGTCATTGGGAGGGGAATGGAGCTTAAAAATACCCTTTTTCCCTAGTAACATAAAAATGTTCATTATGGTAAGTTTGACTACCGATGAGAAGAGAAAATGGAAGGGGGGTAGTAAGAAAACTGACGTCTTAGGTTCTGAGCAGCAGTTAGATCGGTGTGGTCTTCCAGGCAGTGGGGTTTCTCCTGGCTTGCCTTAGCATGATCAGATTTTATCACCGCCTTTCTTTTCTGGTTCTTGGAATCAGAGAAGCGAGAGGGATGATTTCTCACATTGCCAGGTGAGTCCCCTGTTTTTATCAGGAGACATATGTGGGAGAATTTTTGGAATCTTCCACTATTGTTGTTCTTTCAAGATCCTAAAAAGAGAAGAGGGGAGGAGTAAGAAATCAGAAGGGGAAGTGACTCTGGGCATCCCTAGAGGGAACCTTACCACATAAGGCTGTCCCATGAACACTGCCACCAAGAAGGTGATTTTCTCCAGATCCTGAATTTGACAGGTCCTGAAGTTAAAAAGACCCCAGGATCATGACTGTTGCGTATTGGAAGTGTCCAGTGGGCCAGAAGAACCTATGACACTATGCGAGCAGTCAAGAGGGAGAGAATTGAAGCAAAAAGTGCTCAGGTAATCTCTGAAACCCACCCTTAGCCAAAGGGTCACTGAGAATGACTGACTACCCAGCACCTTTCCACCTGGTCTTGAGCTAAGGCTGCTTCCAGTGAGCCAGGAAAATAAATAACCTTGGCTTTGGGGTAGAAGAGAATTTGTCCACTTGGTCTCAGCCTGCCTTAGTGATTCCAGTGGCTAGAAGGACAGGATAGGATCTGTGAGAGAGGAAGAATGCTGAGGAGGAATGCAAGGAGTTGTTTCTGGTGATGGAGCAGCTGGCATCCTGCTCTCACTGAGATTGGCCGGCCCAGGAGGATCCTAATTACTGCACAACTGCTGCCTCCATAGTCACTGGGACAGGAGCATTGTGGGCCAGGAGAGATGAGATGGAGCTGGAATCATTGGAATCATTGCTTTTTGCCCCAGCTTCAAATAGGAGGCTGTTGCCAGCTGCCTGTTGAGGTTGAACCAGCTGCCACCAAGAAAAGGGCCAGCCTCTCCTTCTGGCTCATCTTCAGGAGATGCACCAGCTACAGCCTGCAGGTCTCTCTCTTGGTCTTCTGCCCAGAGGGAATGGACAGGCTGCCAGGTAGGCCTTTGGGATAGTTCTCTTTATGGGAGGCCAGAGGGAGAATTTAAAAGTATGGTGAGGGATTCAGCAAGAACAGGGTAGAAAATGAAGCTAGATTAAAAAAACAATGAGACAAAAGTCTTCTATGGAATTATCCCCAAATCGAAGAGTTATGAAATTTATCATTTAGAGGTATTGGTTAGGTGATCTCTTCCGTTCAAGTAATCAAGGGAAAATAAAGCTGTTTTCCCCTTCCTCAACCCTTATGCTTCCTGTAAGAGATTCCACCCTACCCCCTTCTTTGGATAAATACCCCGGTTTAGGGGTGAATAGTCTCTTGGATGGTAATATAAATAATACCCATTGAGGCCAACTTTCCAACAAACTGTGAGAATTAGCTGGGAGTTTCAGTTTGTTTGCAGGGAAATCTAGAAATAAACCAGGGGTGCTAGAACCAAGGTGAAATGGGCATGAGAGTGGGTGAGGCACCTATGGAGAGGAATATATGCCCTGCTTTGATTCACCTGTTTGTTCTTGGTTCAGGAAAATACCAAGACTGGCCATTTTCAGGGACTTCTCATGAGGCACTGGTATCCTCTGTAGGTCTTTTGTAGAGTTTTCTGGCTTCTGGCACCAAGGAAACTCCTGGGAGAAGACAAGGCATAATGGATTTGTTGGCTGATTTTGTTCCCCTCGGGAGACAGGTGACTGGTTACAACATAGTGCTGACTTTTGGAGAGCTGACTTTCCATGTTGACACTTGGAGTGATTCACTGGGAGAGAAACCTTGTGGAGTCCCAGAATTTAATGGCTTTTTATTCCATTTTATTTTGTTATTCCCTTTTATTCAGCACAGCATTGGTTTTATTGGCCTGTGGCTCCAATAAAACTGTGCATTACACAGTCATAGCATTCCCTATTATGTTGTACCTTTGGATTCCCATGTGTAAAGCCAGTCAATGCCATATAGTCTTTTCAGGGTGCATCTCTAGATTATGGCTTCTGTCCAGTTGCTTCACAAGAGAGCAGGACAATATTGAGAGTGGTAAATATTGGGAGGCTGAGATGTTCACATCCCAGTTTGTTCTATAAAGAGCCACCACAAAATAAACCTGGCTTTGGGGGCACAAACTTTCATTCCCTAGACTCTTCTGTTTATTCCCTCCAAATCCTTTTATCTTGGTTTATGAGTCTAAATGTGATGCTAATAACCATTCCCCTTGAAAAGCGTCTCTCACACGTTGCCATAAGAGATTGAGATCTTAGCTGATCCTTTTATTGAGAACATCTGGAAAAAAAAATATGACTTGAGTCTCTTTTCCACAGTTCTGGAGGTGAAGTAGTAGGCCCTGGTTTTTGAAATTACCAGCAGCCATAAGGGAGAACTTAGGATTTTGACAGGATAGTGGAATTGGGATTTGAAAAAGTGTAGAAATACCATTTTGAGATACTATCAACACCATAACATTTTCTGTATGTTCCAGCAGAGTCACTGGGATGGTGCTGTTGTAGACACATTGGGCATGGTTTACGGGGAAAATGTTAAGCTGTGAGGCAGTTGGTTTTTCCCTTAGATGATAAGCCAAACAGAAAATCTCAGGAAGATGAGAATACAATGGATGTTGGCATTTTAATAAGTATAGTTTTGGAAACATAATTAGAATCATGCATTTGAGAGGCAAAGATTAATTAGTAGAGTAAATGACATCATATATACATATGTAGCTTATGGCTGGCTGCAGTGCATCATGAATTGGTTAGTATATGCTCACACATGGAATCATTTATGGCACTTTGAGTTAGGCAGAATGGAAACCTTGTATCCTGGACAATCTACTATTGACATACACCACTGGAAAGTTGGCTATCTTTCTTCCTCTACGTCTTAGAGGAAGAAAGATATGGAGGTCTTCCTCTCCATTCTCGCCCTTGCAATGTATGGTTTCAGTATTGGGTAGTAGGGATGGGGTTGAGAGTAGAAGTGGATGTCTCCCTGTTTCCCATCTTCACATATAGGCTGCTTTGAGGCTGGCTTAGTTCTTTGTAACTTCAAAACTCTGTTTTCCATCTAGGCTAAAGAAATTCCATAAAAAGTTATGTGATTCATGCAAAAGAATGAAATTGGACCCTTACCTAACACCATACACAAAAATTAACTCAAAATGAATCAAAGGCCTAAATGTAAGATCCACAGGTGTAAAACTCTTAGAAGAAAACATAGAGCCAAAGTTTTACCACTTTGGGTTTGACAATGATTTCTTGGACATGACACCATAGGCACAGGAAATAAAAGAAAAAATAGACAAATTGGTCTTTATGGAAATTAGAAAATTTTGTGCATCAAAAGACAATGTCAACAGAGTAAAAAGGCAACCCACAGAATGAGAGAAAATATTTGCAAATCGTATATCTGATAAGGGATTAATATCCAGCATATATAAAGGACTCTGAAGCTCAACAACAACAACAAAAAACAAACAACCCAATTCAAAAATTGGCAAAGATCTTGAACAGACATTTCTCTAAGAACGTACTCAAATGGTCAATAAGCACATGAAAAGATGCTCAACATCATTAATCATAAAGGAAATGCAGATCAAAACTACAGTGAGGTACCACCTCACACCCGTTAGGATGGCTGCTAACAACAATAACAACAACAACAACAAAAATGGAAAATAACAAGTGATGGCTAGGATATGAAGAAATTGGAACCCGTGTGCAAAGTTGGTGGGAATGTAAAATGGTACAGTTGTGGAAGACAGTATGACGATTCCTCAAAAAATTTAAAAATATGACTACCATATGAGCTGACAATTCCCACTTCTGGGTATGTACCCCCCCAAATTGAAAGCAAGGTCTTGAAGAGATATTTGTACACCCATGTTCATAGCAGCAGTTTTCACAATAGCTAAGATGTGGAAGCAACCTAGAGTCCATTGACAGACAAATCAACAAGTAAAATATGGTATGTATTGGGTTGGCCAAAAAGTCCATTTGGGTTTTTCCATAACATCTTAAGGAAAAACCCGAACGAGTTTTACAACATGAAGAGAGTTACGGAGACGAATGGTGGTGATGGTTGCCTAACATTATGAATGTATTTAATACCACTGGGATGTACACTGGAAATGGGTAAGGTAGTAAATTTTATGTTATGCCTATTTTACCACAATAAAAAAATTGGAAAAAAGGTATGTGATTACTTACTGTGTTGCCCTTTGTACCCTAATTGGCGTTGTATACACATTTTACATGTATACACACACATTTTTATCATAGTTGACAAAACAGCGGATTTAATAAGGTGTTAACTTGGATTTTAGAAAATCTGAGTACTGAACAATAGGTGAAGTTATGTAAATTAGTGTATATAAGTGAATTAATATATAGGCATTACAATTATGTTGACAAATAGAAAGCACTGAATATGTAATATTAAGTACCAAGACCAGAACACAAAACTATATACTGTGGTGATCTCATATCTATAAAAATATGCAGAGAAAATAAACTTACAGGAAATATAACAAAATGTGAACAGTGGTTATCTGTTGGCAGTGAGTTTGAAGGTAATTTTTCTTTTCTGTAAAACACTTTCTTCATAAAACATACTATTTCTATAATCAAAAAATTTTTTATAATGAAAAATAGTCATAAAGTGAGTATTTTTTGTTTAGATAACACTGGATGTGTCTCCTTTACACCTGGTCAAAGGGTTGACTGACTATACCTGAATAATATTTGAGAATCAGATTCCTGATCAAGAATATACCACTATTATGAAATACATGGTTTCTAAAGGTAAATAAGATCTGTCTTACAATATTTTGACTTCCAGTGCCTTGTGCAGGCACATAATCTCCTGTGAATTGGAGGCCTGCCAGCTTGGGCAGTACAGCTTAACAAAAGAGGTTTAGAAGCCTTTCTTCAGTTCCTATCGGTAGCATTTTCTTACTCAGATGTAAATACCACAGCTGGTGAAGTGGCAATATTAATTAATGTTGGGAAGTAGGTTGGGGGATATGAAAGAAGAGTCACTAAAACTGTCATAAGCTTTGACTGCAGGTAAAAAGCAGGTGGAAAGGTAGATAATGTTTTTCCTCCATCCTCTGAGAGGATAGATAATATTAACTGTCAACGTATAGAGAAGAAAAAAATCTTGCTTTAGGAGCTGACCATGGAGTTTCCTTTATGGGAAAGTTCCATTGTTTGGCTTGCTATCCGTGTTGACAATTTTGGTTGAGGAAAGAAGGCCTTCATGGCCCAGTTGTTATGAATGAGAGAGGTCTTATATAAACAACTCTGCATGAGAATTGAATAGGGCATTTGGAGTATAGGGGCAAGTGAAGTAAGCAGAGAGGAGAAGGAAGGAAGAGGAGGTTAAGTGTGTGTAGGTCATGGTTGTAATGCAGAGTCTTAACAGAAGGCAGGAAAAATTCAGCAGTGGTGGTGGAGCGATGGTGGTGGATGACAGCTACAGAACTTGTCCAAAGAGGAACAGAAGCCTCTCTTCTGTTGATCTGTGCCACATTGTAAATAACCATCCCACTTCCTCAGCCAGCACTACCTTGAATTTTCAGTAAAGAGTCTACTACATCCCATCACCAGGTATGAGTATTCTTTTTGGAAGATCATGAAGAGGGGACTATATTCCATAAATGGGTTGACATAGAGAGGAAAGGAGAAGAAGAGAGGAGAGAGATATTTTTAGGATTTTAGTAGAGAATTGGAACCAAAGATATCAAGGAAAAACATAAGTTTCCCAAGAACCCCCAGATGTTGAGAGGCATGCTGTACTGTCCAGGGTAGTTAGAGTGAGATTTGAGATCACAGTCTCAAAGGCAGGGTTGCCCCAGTTGACATCTGTGTTACATTTGTACTTTTAGAGAGGCATTTTTTTTTTTTTTTTTTTTTTTGCGGTATGCGGGCCTCTCACTGCCGTGGCCTCTCCCGTTGCGGAGCACAGGCTCCGGACGCGCAGGCTCAGTGGCCACAGCTCACGGGCCCAGCCGCTTCGTGGCATGTGGGATCCTTCTGGACTGGGGCATGAACCCGTGTCCCCTGCATCGGCAGGCGGACTCTCAACCACTGCGCCACCAGGGAAGCCCTAGAGAGGCAGATGTTTAATAGTTAACACTTTCAGATTGATTGATTAATTGATTTTTAGCTAACCAAATGCCCAGCCCAGGAAAAGCTCAGTCTGAAGCTTGGATTTATATCAGTTCATAGGTTTAGTCTTTCCCTGCTTGTTTTAAGTAATACAGTTTGTAGATGAGATTTGCAATTGTCAATTATCTGTTCTCCTGCCAATATTAAAAAAAATAGGCACGGAAGAATATAACCATAAAACATTTAATCAGTTACCAGAATGAGGTTTATTTCTCCCTACTGGGTCATGTTTTCCAAATAGTCTTCAGAGAGTTTAAGTTGATTAATATTTGTCATGTCAAAACCACATAATCGCGGTTCAGCCCATTAGTATGCCCATAGTCTTATGGCACAGAACAGAGCAATCAATTTATCACTAAAAGTTCATTTGTTTACTACCCAAATAAATAAAAGAGCAGGATTGGAAATTATGTCAATGCTGTGAGTAGTGATTTTGGGGGCTCTTATTTTCCCTCAGTAATTGAAGTGTTGCATCCAGGATATTTCTACTTGTGAGAGCCAAATCCATGAGTATTCTACTGCAGCACATCCCATCAGCCATTAATCAAGGTATTTAAAAGTGAGGGTGAGAGACCTCATTCTGGACAGTTCAGTTTCTTATTCATGAGTTCAGAGGGTTTTCTTTTTGTAAATGCCTTTTTCCTTTTCCACTCTGTTTTTTATTAGATGATCTCATTTTGGGGGGACCAACGAGGGAAAATGAGTTCACAGGGATTATCTGTGCTTAGAAATGCACGTTTATGGAAGTGCAATTTCAGGTTGAAGTATTATTAGACAAACTAAGTATGGCATACTAAAAAAGCAGTAGAAAGTAGGAGATTTGGCTTTTAGTTTATACTTTATTTCTTGCAAGCTCTGTGATGTTGGGCAAGTTACTTAGCTTTTCAACTCCTCCTTATCTAGTTACTGGATGGGGATAATAATACATGTCCTACCTGAAGACACAGGACTAAATGATCACCTGTCTACCTGAGCTATATAGCACTTTCCCTCTATAGCCCCTTACTGTACTATGTTTTTTTTTCGTAGCATTTATCACTACCTGGTCTTTTACTGTAGGTATATCTATTTTCTGTTTATCCAAGTAGAAAGTAAGCTCCATGAAAACAGCATTCTCTCTGTGTTATTATTACCAGTGCTAGGGCAGTGACTGGCACGTAGTGTATGATCAAGAATATCTGCGGAAAAGATGAATCCTAGCTGTGAAACCTAGGATTATAAAATGGAATCTGATGCAGCGTGGTGGCTAAGCTTTGTTATCAAGACGTCATGGTTCAAATCTCAGCCCCACCACTTCCTGGCCGTGTGACCTTGGGTTAGTTAATTAGCTTCTTAGGGTTTCAGTTTTATCTTTTGTCATGGGTAGAATGAGCCTAACAAGAGTACCTAACTCTGAGTTGTTATGAGAATAAATAAAATAATTCATGTAAAGTAAACAGCACAGGGTCTGAATTCATTGTCACTATGAGTTTCTGGATTCATAAAGCATGGACTCAGCTTATCCACGCTAGAATGAAAAAATTAGATGGTGCCACAGTAAAGACTTAGAACGACAAAGGTTTACTGTTGTTATCTCATAATAAATGCTATCTCCTGGTAATCTCAGTTTTGAGGTATAGTTATGTTTGCTGTGTTTGCAGGCTGAATGAAGACTCTTTGACAGTATGACCTCTCGTCACTGTCTTGTTGCATGGTGAAAGTGACACTCAGGATAGCGGTGAGCCAAGCTGAAGTGGCTGATGAATTACTTTGCAGCCCATGGGTCACGAGGAGCCTGAATAGGATCACTGTCTGGGCAGCAATGATGGTGGGGTGTTGCTAAAATGGGAAGAGGACTCAGGCAGCCCTGAGCTTGTGTGGGACCCAGCAGGACTGGGTTGTGCCTCTGCTCAGAGCTGAGCCTATTCCCCGGCTGCCTTAGATCCGTGGAAACCTTAATAGTGAAAGGAGACTAGGGATAAGGAATGGGAAAAGGGAGGAAGCTAACCTTTACTCAGTACCCTTATGTGTCAGGTACTGTCAACCCTGTCAATAACTTAAAAAGTTGTTATCTCATCCAGTCTTTATCATAACCCTTGAAATAGACATTTTGTTTATTTAATAAAGACCTGAGGCTGAAGAAGGTTAAACAACTCATTCAGGGTCAGCGGCAAGCAAGAGATGATCCAGAAGTTTGAATGTAGACCTCTCTGACTCCAAAGACTGTGTCTTTCATTATGGAGGTCTGACTTGCAGAGAAAGGGTCAGTACTTGGATCTAAGAAACCCATGTGGAGAACCGGCAGCAGAAGGGGACACTGAACAAACTGCTGTCTCCGGTGGCTCCTCTGCCTTCCAGCCCGCTCAGCATCCAGACTGGACTCAACTTAAAGCAGAAACACATAGGCTGATGGAGAAGCAGAGTTTGGGGAATCAGGGAAGTTTTCTCTGCCCCATCCCGGCCCCTCACTCCTTGACTGTGATGATTTAGGTGCTCTTCCTATACATTCCCATAAATCATTTGTGAGTGAACCTCGCTCTGTACCTGACACAGTGTTTTGTACCTATTTCCTTCAGTGTCTGCCTTCTACTCTAGTATGTGATCTCCTTAGTCATCATTTTGTCCTTAATACCCGATAATATTGCATGTCATGTGGTTGGTGTTCAGAGTTGCTGCAGAGCTGAGTGAAGGTAATGGATGGGAGTAATGGTTGGAGTCGGTCTCGAAAATAGCAGCAGCTCATGTCTCACTTCCTTTTATGATGACTGTTTTAATATCTTCCCTCCCATGACCTTCTACCCTCCTGCCCCCTACCGTTCTTTCTTGTACACAGGAATAAAACTGGTTACAAAAGCAAGGCCACTGTTTTCTCTGCTTGAGGGCCTAAGAAGAAGGTGGTGGAGGTGGTGGACCCAGGGCTGTTTTGCGTCGCAGTTAAGTCTACTCTGGACAGGCCAAGAGGTTATGCCTAGGTTATGAATGGTTTGCCAGAGCTGGAAAATATCACAGAAGCTGATGACTTGAGAGATGCAGGGTATGTAAGAGGCCAGATCCACTGATCATGGGCAAGAAATAGGCACTGAGGTTGCTCCTTATGGTATTTTCTTTGGTTAAGCATCATATTTTAATTGACTGCCAGCAATTTTTATGTGTATATTATAAAATCCTGCCCTGAAGCTTAGATTAGGGAGCCAGTTTAGCGGAGCAGTTATGAGCATGTATTCTGGAGGCATTATGCGTTCAAACCTGATTCCGCCACTTCCTGGCTCTGCTTGACTTTGTTAAATTTACCTAGACTCTGTACCTCAGTTTCCTTATCTGTAAAATGGCAGTGCTCTGAGGACTAAATGAGTTAATACATAGGACACACTGAGAACCAGGCCTGACACTTAGGAAGCATTATTGAGTGCATTATTATTGTAATTGTTAGTACTATTATGCAGCCTTCAAAACTTCACAGCAGCATTGTAATGTGGATTTCAAAACTTTGATGATTTGCCTGTCCAACAAGATACATTGGAGACCACTGTCCACAATCGTTCCTAGTTTTAAAGAATGGAAAAAGCAAATGACTAGTGAATAACTTAGTATAGTGGAACAATCACTAGACTCCACCAGATTTAGAGTTGAAAGTTCTACCACTCTAGCAGCATGATCTTGGAAAAGTACCTTCAGCCCCTGGTCTGTTTTCTTTCCTTTTCTTTAAAATGAAAGGGTTGAATTAGATCTACGATGACAAGTAAGTGCAAACAAACTGCTAGTCCACCCACCTGTGACCATGGAAGTCCTGGCGAATAGATACATCAGCGTACTTGAGACTGGTAGATAGTAACACTTGAGAAATTAAGCATTGTAGAACCAGAGAAAGTGACTGTTTTGACAATATCAGGAAGTAAGAATTTTGAACATCCAGACTACTTCCTTACTGGATCTTATTTCAACCACTTGGAAATTTTCTTCCAGAGTCTAAAGAGCAAGATTGCTACATGCATGAAAAATAGACTGAATTTGCTTACTCATAACAGGTTAAAGCACTAGTTTTAGCTTTCTACTGACCCAGAGATAAAGGTTTTGTGAGGGATTTGGGTCCACAGTTCTGCATTCATCAAGAACCGAATGCCCCAGTAGAAAACTCTAGACTCCTCCCTGTGAAAGCAGTGAGGGAAAGGCCTTTGCTACTGACATCAAAGGTGTTCTTTTTTTTCTGAAGTTTCGACCATAACTTCATCGCCATGCTTGTATTACTTATACCATTTATAGGTCCATATTTTCTGTGGCAGCTCTATAAAAACCAATTTTATACAAACCTGGAAATGCAAAGAACTCTCTTGCTGGGAAGTGCTGGTACTACTGGAGCAGTTTTGGGCTTTCCTTAAAATTAGATTTGTTTAAGCTTCTCATTTGCAATTTTTTTTTTTTTTTTTTTAAATAGGAAAGTCTTTTCTCTTTGTGGTTCTTTGAGACAGTAGGTGAAACTAGAGCCAAAAGACAGTAGCAGGAGAAATAAAGCAAACCAGTTATTGGGTGGTAGGGATAATAGAGTAAGGTTAGGGAAGTGAGTCTTCTAGTTCTACCAGTTTTGTAAACTTACCCACGCCCCCCACCCCCACCCCCCGCCCCTGCTCCCACCATGTGTTAGCATCCTTGTATGTCTCTGTCATTAAGTTTATGAAAACTTTGCTTGGACAAAATGAAGAAACCTGCTTAGGAACCTGACCTACTCAGTAGCTTTTAGGGGCAAGTGACTGGTTGCTCTTAAAGTGCCTGCTCATTTGGACAGCAGGCTGCTCTCCAGGAGTGGCCAAGTGTGATGAAATCACTCCCTGAAGAGGTGATTATCACCCACCGTGATAATCATGGGGCAGCTAACATCTGAGCACTGGCTAAGCATTAAGTGCTTGGCCACGCACACCATGCACTTCCTCTGTTAGTCTCACAACGCCCTTGTGCGTTCGGGATGACTGTCGTTCCCATCTTATGGATGGGGCATCTGAGGCTTAGGCTAGTCAGATGACTCAAGTTACAGATGGGTTCATGCAGCCAATATGTCTGGAGCTGGGATGTTGACTCTACAGGCCATGCTATTAACCAATTTATTATCAACAGTATTCCAGCATTTTTCTGAGGACAACATTTGATAAGGGTCGTTTGATGACACAGTCAATGAAATACCGTAATTGACAAGAGGGATGGAGGGGGTCCAGTGTTTTTGTTTGTCCTGTAAATGACATACCCTATTTTCTTTCTTTTTATAAACTTATTTATTTATTTTTGGCTGTGTTGGGTCTTCATTGCTGCACATGGGCTTTTCTCTAGTTGTGGCGAGTGGGGGCTACTCTTCGTTGCGGTGCGTGGGCTTCTCACTGTGGTGGCTTCTCTCGTTGCAGAGCACGGGCTCTAGGTGCACAGGCTTCAGTAGTTGTGGCACGCGGACTTCAGTAGTTGGACTCGCGGGCTCTAGAGCGCAAGCTCAGTAGTT
This sequence comes from Delphinapterus leucas, assembly GCF_059928025.1. NCBI lineage: Eukaryota > Metazoa > Chordata > Mammalia > Artiodactyla > Monodontidae > Delphinapterus > Delphinapterus leucas. The sequence goes on from NC_143138.1 coordinate 14,427,212, forward strand.
GTGGTGCACGGGCTTAGTTGCTCCACAGCATGTGAGATCTTGCCGGACCAGGGCTCGAACCCGTGTCCCCTGCATTGGCAGGCGGATTCTTAACCATTGTGCCACCAAGGAAGTCCCGACATACCCTATTTTCTTGAGCCTCTGCTTCTTCTGTTTGATTATGTTTATGTCTTGAAATCAATGGGTTCTCCTCAAAAGTGTGATAAATCTGAGAAGGAAGCAGCCCTGCAGAAGAAAGGGAACTATGACAGGCTGATAGTCAGTGTGGAAATGAAAGCACACAGGCGTCCCTAAAGTCTAGTTGCCAGTATTATACTCCAGAGGGAAACTTTGATACTAAGCATCAAGAATTCAGCCCTCCTCCTCATTTCACATATTGGGCATATAGTGTGTGTGGGGATTACAACCTGAATCTTTTAGGTACCTCTGGTTTTTGACACAGCAACAGCCTTTGAATCACTGAGTGTTTTTGTCACTGCTGCTTAATCTCTGATGCAGCCAATTTATAGACGTGAGGCGTTTTTACTTTATCTGTTCCAACCACACTCCCACTTTCTGCCTTTGTATAAGGAAGAAGCTTCGACTCTGTTGCTCGGTGCAGGTTTGCAGATGTGTGTGCCCCGTTGTGTGTGTGCATCTGGATATTCTTGAAGATGCCGGAAACAATGGTGAAAAGTGTGGGAGGGTGAAGACCTTTATTGTGTAACAAACCGAAGGCACCAAGGAGGCCGCGTTTGTCGTGAGTTAAAAGGTTTATACAAAAATTTTCTTAGTAATGTCTCAGATTTAATAGGGTAATTAACCTTTCCAAGTGTTAGTGCTGGATTATGGGATCAGCTATTATCCCTGGCTGCAGAGTAATCCTCTGTGTGTTGCTATGAGCAGGACTAAGTGAAGAGAATACTCAGGTTGCCAAACAAAGATATGGTCGCAGCTAGCTTGTTTAGGTTTTTAAATGCATTTTCTGGTGCAGTTAAAAGAACCCCTGTTTCTGTGGGACTGTCATTGACCTTTTACAGCCATTGAGTGGAGGGGAAAGGCAGAGAAATAAATATACATGCTTTGTGCTTTTTATTCCTTAACAACTAATTATTATTTTTAAAATAATGACAGGCATAATCATTGGAGATTTTATTTTAAGCCAGAAAATACAATTTAACAGGAAGAAAGACTTGCAGGAATAGGGCAAAAGGTTTTCATCTAATTCTAAAAGTTCTGCCTCTTTCTCTTTCCTTAATTGAAGTTAGTGAAAATGGCCAAACAGTCCAGCAAGCCAACAAAAATCGAAGGGGAGACACCGCAGCTAATGAGACTTGGCTATAGCCTTTAATCAAGGTTGATTATTTAATGTGGCCAATCAAAATATTGATTACAGATAGATGACTTTGTTGTATATGTATATACATACATATATATATGAAAAAAGTTCAGGACATACTATACCATGTGCGTTGAACCCTGAAGGTATAATGATGGTGTTACAATTCAGCCAGTGGCCTCTGCTTTGGCTTTGCTTAAACTTCCCCTTAGCTTTGACTAGGATTCTGCTCTGACTGTGTAAATGAAGGAGTTATTCAGGACTATATGTCTATTGGTTTGGCAACTGGTTGTAGTTACTGCTAATTTTCCCCAAACTGCTCCAACTATTTTGTTTACATGAACTCTTGTAATTCTCAGCTGTTGTATCACTGCTCAGGTAAAAAATAGTTCTGTTTTGGATTGTTACTCCTTCCCTGTCCATGGGGCCACACTCTTTGTGTTGGCTCCACTGTTACGACTGGCTGCTTAGCATAGGAAGGGTCACTAGGTTTGTTCTTTCTTGAACAGTGTCTGTATTTTGGCCTTAAATTCTACTTATGAGTGAGATCCACCAGAGGATGTTGGTGGGTGGTGGGGAGACATTCTGTAATTTATTTGCCTTTTATATAGAAATAATATGAGGATGATGACTTACACAAGATGTACCTAGTATTTTCCTGTGTAGGGCAGGGCAATGTGTTTTATGGAGAATTTTAAGGGCGAGGAAGAACTTGGACTGGGTGTTCTGGTGATCTTAAAGTCACATCAGTGCTTTAGTTGTATCCATATATATAGTTATGTCTCTCTCTCTCTATCAAGAGGCCAAACTTCCAGTACCTGAGCTGTTGGGAAGAAGGCCTCTGGAGAAGGGAGATGTGCTCGTGAGAGCAGGATGAAGATCAGGATGCATGTGAATATCAATCGCCCTGCATGCCACCAAAAATGGCTCATGCAGCAGTTTGGGCTGGGGTGCATGCCAGTGTAGTGTAGCCCCCATATATTAGGTGATGCTCGCCAGTAACATTCCCAGACTGTTGCTACCATTGGGGGAAATATTACCCAAGGACAGTCATGATATTATCCAATGAAGGTCGAATAAGAAATTGTGTTTCCTGTCCAAAGGGGGTTAAAATGCTCTTTTATTGTCACACCACACAGAATACTGGTCATGGTGGAGGAGGGATGAATCAGGGTGGTATTTGTAAAAAAGTGAGTGAGAGAGCTACAGAATCAAGCAATCATTTCTGTTAATAAGTAGAGGCAGCAGTCAACATTTTGCACACTTTGTACATGTTGCACAGCATATTGATGGGAGAAAAATCTCCTGGAGGAATCAGTTTATAAAGACTCATGATTTAAAATGAGTTGCTTAGCCTTTATGGATGAAAAGCTTGAGCTATTGGGACAACTCTTAGGGACAAGCATATTGAAGGTATTCCAGAGCAAGATAGGGACCAGCAGAAGAGGATCAGCACACGCTGGAAAAATTCAGGTTGGAAAGGAGAAGAGACTGTTTGCTGGACGAGGAGGAGCTGGTTTTGAAGAAGTAGACGTTGTGTAATCTCTATTATTGGTTTATACAAGTGTGTGCTTGTGGGTCTTACTTCATTGTGTGTGTTTTAACGTATCCTCTTGTTGTCTTACTAAAACTCTTAGTGTTGTTGAATACCTGGTCTGGGTAGACTTGTTTTGACAATTCCAGGCAAGTTTCTGGGTCCCTTAGTGGCCCAGGCAAAGAAGTAGAAGCTCCAATAGAAAGCTGCCATGACAGGTTTAACTTCTGAGTGGGTGTGCTCAATTCTGTCACAAGTGGGCAGTCACTATGATAAATCCTCATCTAGACTGCATCTGAAATATTGCCAAGGACACACTGTCAAGGTGGGTGGGTGAGAATCCTTTTATGGGCTTTTTTTTGGCTATTGCGTAGGTGAGGAAAATGGGGGCAGAATAAAGAGGGTGAGATTGGGAGAGAGGGTGGGCTTCAGTCCCCTTGACGGAGAGCTGGATAGAGTACGACTTCATTCTGCCACAATCATTTCTCTTCTTGCTAATGATGAGGTCAAGTATCCATATGATGGAAATCAAAGAATTAAAAAAAAAATTTCTTCAGTGGGTTCATGGCAACTCCAAAGCAGGTCACCAAGAATAATGAAAGTAAACAGAGAATCCATCTTCCAATGATGGGAAGAGTGACTACACTCTCACATTAGTTAAAATTAGTTTCTAATGTTTCAAAAAATTTCCAATTGCAGAATCACTTTATGGATGTCAATATATTTATCAACTCAGTTTATGATAGTTCTGGAAATTTCTTCATCTCAAACAGAGGTAAATAATGATGCTACTTTACATGGAGGTTTTTTGTTTCCTTTTAAGGTTTTAAATTTATTTTAAAAGATAATCCATAGCCATAGCAAAAAATCAGAATAAGCAGTAGTAAAAAGCATATTGTCTAAAAAACCAGAACATACAAAAAAGTATAGAGAGGGGCTTCCCTGGTGGCACAGTGGTTGAGAATCTGCCTGCTAATGCAGGGGACACAGGTTCGAGCCCTGGTTTGGGAAGATCCCACATGCCGCGGAGCAACTAGGCCCGTGAGCCACAACTACTGAGCCTGCGTGTCTGGAGCCTGTGCTCCGCAACAAGAGAGGCCACGATAGTGAGAGACCCACGCACCGCGATGAAGAGTGGCCCCCGATTGCCACAACTAGAGAAAGCCCTTGCACAGAAATGAAGACCCAACACAGCCAAAAATAAATAAATTAATTAATTAATTAAAAAAAAGTAACAAATGTTCAAAAAAAAGTATAGAGTAAAAAATTAAGTTAGAGTGATTTTTAAAAATTTTAACTTTTTTGAACATAGAGTTTTTGTGCTGCTGTCCTGCATTTTAAAAAGATAAACAGAAGCTTCTTCTTTTTTTCTGTTCTGTTTTTATTTTTTAGCTAAGGGTATTGGTCAAATTGGTCTACTTCTTGATAGTCCTAGAAACTTTCTAATCTTGGAAAGTGGTGCATCAGGTGGAGTTTTGGGCAAGTTATATGTACAGTTTTAAAAAACTGGTCTACTCTGTTTCTTGGGACTATCCGTTTTTGCTTCCATTCATTGTTTTGGTTCCTAGTCGACATGGTTGAGCTTTACACATATGTATTTTATATATATATATATATACACACACACACACACATATGTGTTAGATAGATAGATATATGGGTTAATAGAATGGCTGATGGTCCCATTCCAACTCTCAATTGGAGATGATCACCTGAGGGATTTGTGATACTAAATAGGAACCTTAGTTCCCATTTTGCAATCCAGCTCTGGTGTTAAATATACACTTCTTTGGAGCATTCCTCAGCTTGGAATTCTTTCTTCCTCCCCTGCTTCCCCCTCCTCCCTCCATCCCTTCCCTTTCCCTCTTCCCCTTCTCCCTTCTTTCCTCCCTCCCTTCCCCCTTTCTCTCTTGTGTCCTTTTTTCCTTTTTCTTTGCTATTTTGTGTAGAATTCTTTTTTTTTTAAGGTAGATAAGAGCTCTGATTCTTGGAACAAGAAACACAATTTTAGTGCCAAGTGAGCTAATATCATTAAACACACACAATTAGTCAAGGTGCTGAGGAGGAATAATTTATAAATTATGAAATTACCAGGGAGTAATTTTATGAAGAGAAATAGCAATTTTATTATGCTATCTGCATATGTCAACATACACCCACATGCATAGACACGTGACTATTTTTATTCCCAAGTGCCTACTCATATTATAGGAAGAGGCCTTAGAGATGATTCAGTTTATCTACCTTACATTATAGAAGAGGAAACTAAAGCCCCAAGAAGTTGGGCTACTTGTCCAGGGTCACCAAGATACATCTGTCTGAGCTGTATTCACAACCCAGTCTTTGGACTTCTAAGCTTCCCCCATTATATCACAGGATTATGTATTATTTGTTTTGCATGTGTTTTTCCCAATCTTATTTTGAAAATAAAATACCTATAGAAAAATTGAAAGAATGTTAAATACTATGAACACCAATATATTCTTTATCAATTGTTAACATTTTGCCACATTGGTTTTTCTCCGTTTCTGTCTGTCTGTCTCTCTACGCATATTGTAAGATATGCATATGCATATCTTTCTTTTTTACACTTTCTTTTTCTTTTTTCTAAACAGTTTGAAAGGAGGTTGCGAACATCACTCTTAAATAGCTCAGGACATGTTTCCTAAGAACAAAGGCATTCTTCTACATAAGCACAATAAATTATCCCAATTTATCATCGATATACTATTATTATTATATCACATTCAGTCTATATTCACATTTCCCAACTCTCCTTGTAATGCCATTTAGTTATTCTTTTTTCAATCTAGTGATCCAAGTAAGGATCACATTTGGCATTTAGTTGTCATGTCTATTTAGTTTCTTCTAATCTGGAATGATTCTCCCATCGGTTTTTTTTTTTTTTTTTTTAATAAAGGGTCTGAGTGATTTCCACGATAATGTGCTAGGATTTTTTTTTTTTTTTAGATGTTGGGGGTAGGAGTTTATTAATTAATTAATTTTTGCTGTGTTGGGTCTTTGTTTCTGCGCGAGGGCTTTCTCTAGTTGTGGCGAGTGGGGGCCACTCTTTGTCGCGGTGCGCGGGCCTCCCACTATCGCGGCCTCTCTTGTTGCGGAGCACAGGCTCCAGACGCGCAGGCTCAGTAGTTGTGGCTCACGGGCCAAGTTGCTCCGCGGCATGTGGGATCCTCCCAGACCAAGGCTCGAACCCGTGTCCCCTGCATTAGCAGGCAGATTCTCAACCACTGCGCCACCAGGGAAGCCCCTCCCATCGGTTTTTTAGAGTCTTTTATAACACTGACAGTTTTGCAGAGTCAAGTCCGATTGTTTGGTTGAATTTGGATTTGTCTGGTTGTTTCTCCATGATTAGCTTCAAGGTAAACATTTTTAAGCCCAGAACTCTCCACAGGTGATGTTATGTACTTCCTGTTGCATCAAACCAACAGGCATGTATTGTCAAATGGCTCTATTATTGTTGAGACTAATATTTACATTTCTTTTAAATAAATCTGTATGGACATTTAGAGACACTTAAAGGTCATGAAAAACACTATGAGAAGAAAATCATCTCAGCCTGAGAATCCTATATATTTGTGATAGAAAAAGTCATGTAGTCAAAATAGACTCAAGCCAATTTGGAATCACTCAGAGCAGTATGTCCTCTCATGGCTGTGTTTATAGGTACTGATTTATCCAACTTTCTCTGAATTCAGAGCAGTTTTATAACTACACCGAAACTATATTTCATCTGATTAACCCTGGCATTAGCAAAATCCTTAATTAGAGGTCAGTATTCTATAGTGAGAAGCAGAGTGCAGCCTGGGGGCCGAGTTCCATAGAAGGATCATTAAGGATTGTGCAGAGTTGGAGAAGAGAAGGTACTAGGAGACAATTCACTGGTTTAAAGTTCATCTTTTATTCTTCTTATTAAAAAACAAGTCAACGGTCACTTATCACTTAATTTTGGGGAGATAAAATGAAATGAATATGTTTTCTTTAACATGTGATTATAAATTTTAGTTATTTCTCCTAATCTCAGTAGGGAAGTTTTAAGGACTAAAAGGGAATTTCTTCTCTATCCTTGGACTAATGGACTTGCTTTCCTGAACACTTTCATCTTAACTTCTCTGCTTTGCTCTTCGCTTTGTTTTCCTTATCCCACTGCCTATCAGTTATTTTGTCTCTAGCCCACTGATCAGTTCAATGCAAATCTAGTCTCTCCTGTCCTTGAACCTCATTTTATTATACTTCATTGATGTGTCACCTCTCAGACAACTCTCAGGGAAACAGCCTCTGCATTAACTTGTCCTTCTCTTCTCATATACGTATGCCTTTTATACCCCTTATCCTACCTCTACATATGGGATCTGGAAAATGGCCTTTTTCTAAAAGTCTGATATCTGGGATTTAGTTTTCTCACTGTCAGTGTAGTTTTATTAATAAATATATGTTGGGTCACAGCACAATCTTAGTTTCTTCTATATGGGAATCACTTTTTTTCTCATCTCATACTATGTATTTCTACCATCTCATGACACTTTTTATTGGAGAAATCACTAATATATTACAAGGCTCAAATCAGAATGGGTTTGCTCACTGCTGCTACGCATAGAATGGTATTAGTTCTGACAGTATGGTTTCATAAAAAGAATTCAGTGTGTTAAGTGTATATTGATATTTCCTACATTCACATGAATTCTGTGTTCAGGACTCACAGGGATGCATTTCAGAAGTGAAGGGGGGCTGCTTTACATACGGCAAATTATCTTCTCCTTCTATCTCTCATCCTTAATAAAATTTATCAGTCTTGCATGCTCAGGGCTCTGCTATGAGCTAACTATGATTTAACCATTAATTCATGACTGAAATCCTTTTACGGAGCAGTGACAATGCCTTTAAGTATGGCTAGAAAGAACGTATGGCAGAACACAATTAGGAAGATATATTTTTGGGGGGTGGTGGTGGTGGAAAAAAGGAGAGCATTTCTTAGGTTTTACAGATTATAACATAATTTGACTGACTCATTATCTTTCTGCCTCATGTTATTCTGTAATTGCGATCACTTTTCATCATTTTTCTTGACTTTTTAACTGGCTATTATAAAAACACGCCCAGATCCTGTAAGTTTTGGTAAAAAACAGAACCCCTCAACCCATTCTTTAAAATAGAACCTGTTGTTATTCTTTTACTTGTAAAAGTAATTCACACTCTTTATAAGAAATTTAGTATCTAGTGTGTCACAACCATATTATTTTCGGTGTATTTTCTTAGGCTTTTCTTTCAGTGAAGAGTCTTGCTGATTTGTATAACATGGTTGTTATTATATAGACTATGCACATTTTCTTTTTCTTTTTTTGATAAATTTATTTATTTATTTATTTAATTTTGGCTGTGTTGGGTCTTTGCTGCTGCTGCACGAGGGCTTTTCTCTAGTTGCGGTGAGTGGGGGCTACTCTTCGTTGCGGTGTGTGGGCTTCTCATTCCGGTGGCTTCTTTTGTTGCAGAGCACAGGCTCTAGGCCTGCAGGCTTCAGTAGTTGTAGCATGTGGGCTCGATAGTTGTGGCGCGTAGGGTCTAGGGTGTGTGGGCTCAGTAGTTGTGGTGCATGGGCTTAGTTGCTCCGCAGCATGTGGGACCTTCCCGGACTAGGGATTGAACCTGTGTCCCCTGCATTGGCAGGTGTATTCTTAACCACTGTGCCACCAGGGAAGTCCCTATGCTAGTATATTGATGGCACTCTGGCAAAATTCTAGATGAGTTGTTTATCAGGACTCTTCACAAAAGAAAAACTGACCATTTAAAACCAGAATGAGTCCACAAACAATTTATGTCAAAGTAACTATTTTTACATAGGTTATTAGATTCAAAGATGGAAAGAATTCTGTGAACATAGGCTATTTTATTTCCACAGGGCATGCATTGGAAACTTTTATATTCTTGCAGGCAAGAAGAAGAAGTTTGGGCTGGGTGATAATCCTGTTAGGTGGATTAACAACTGGTTAAAGAGCTCATACACTAGGATACTGATTGATGGGAGCCTTGAGTTGTGTGCAGCAGGGCTCCAATATAAGGTATAGTTTAATGAACATTTTTCTAATTACTAGAATGAAGAGATCAAAGCCTTCTTATCAAATGTGTGTAGGTCCCAATCTGGGAACCTTAATGAATGTGCTAGATGAAGGAATCTTTAAGAAAAGAATCTCAATTGATGGAAAGTAGGCCTACATATAAAGTATAAAGAGCTTAGTTTAAAACAATGAATTGAGCAATTACAAGATGGGAGTCTTCATGCAAGTAAAAGGATTGAGTGTCTTTATTGTCTGAAAGCTCTACATAAGGAAAGAGTATTATATCCTCATTTGAATCAGCAGAGTAGAAGAAAACAGAACCAGTAGTGTACACAGACAGAGACACACACACAGACACACAGACACACATAGACATACATGCATTAATTGGTGGATGGCTGGTAAGTCTGATATCAGGCAAGCTAGAAATTCTGGCAGGAGACAGTGTTGCAGTTTTGAGTGTGAAGGCAGTCTGGAGTCAGAATTCCTTTCTTTTATGGGGACCTCCATCTTTTCTTTAAGGCCTTCAATGGATTGGATGAGGCTTACCCACATTTTGGAGGGTAATCTGCTTTACTCAAAGTCTACCCTTCACAGCAACATCTAGATTGGTGTTTAACCAGACAACTGGGTATCATATCCTAGCCAAATTGACATAGAAAATTAACCATCACAATATTTTTCATGTAATATTGAGTTGAGGTGATAGTTATCATATTCAGATCAGTTAATGGTAAACATCTCATAATTTGGGTTTAGTTCTGGGTAAGAGTTTATGAAACTCATTCTCACTGGAACAGGTCAAGCAGTGAGTTTAGTGAGTTGGTGAAAAGCTAGGAAGACATGTCATTTAAAGAATAGTTGGAGGAACTGTGATGTGCTTAGAAAGAATAAAATCCAGAAAAGCTCTATATTACTCAGAACTCTTTTGGTTAGAGATGACTCATACTGACTTATGCAAAAAGTAAAATGGATTGACTTATGTAAATAACTGAAAAGGCCGGGACTAGGCCTGGCATAAAGTTCAGCTGATATCCAGGTTTCAAACCATGTCGTCTGATCTCTTTCCTCTATCTTTGGCTCTGACTTATTTGGCTTCCTTCTCAGGCGAAAACCTCTCCATGAGGTGCTGCCTGAAACTTTGAGTTTGCATCGTTTTAAAACTAACAACCCAAAGCAAAAAGAGAGCTTTTCTTTCTCAAAGGTTCTGTCAAAAAATAAGTGGAATTGGGTCTCATTGATTTAGTTTTTGTCAAATGCCCAGTTATAAACTGACCATTGGGACAGGAAATTTGTATATGTTTATTGCCCATTCCAGAAGTGTGTAGCTCCAACCCCTGCAAAAAACCACATGGATTAAGAGTGAGGAAGGTGTGGCACTAAAGGAAAACTAGATGCTGTTGCCAGAAGAAAGGTAAGAAGAAGGATGGGTACTGGCTAGCAAAAAATGATATTCTTCACTATGAATGACTTGATAATTATTTTTCAGACACTTGTAAGGCTATAACGTATTAGAAAGTTTAGGATTTTGCTATTTATCCCCAAAGGGAAGAACTGGTATCAGTGTACAGAAATGAAGGGGAAACAAGATTTTGTTGTTACATAAAGAATAATATTCTCATAGAGTACGAGTGTGGTGTGTGTTGTAAGGTAACTTATGCCTTGTCCCTAGAAGAATTTCTGCAAAAACTTGATGGATATTATAGAGGTGACTCCTGTTTTGTATTAAAGAATTGCCTAGATATATTAGACAATCCTTTCTGTTTCCATGACTTCATTATTCTGTTTTCTACATATATGTGTGTGCCAGTACATGCACACAACCTTGTGGTTATTAGATCTCCCAAGAGGGAAATTTAATCCAGTTGCCTGATGAGGGCATTATTTAATGTCAATTGTTTTAAAATTACTACTTCTGTGCCTACTGAATCAATTCCATGTTTCTAGTTCTTCTTAATATAGCATTACCCAAGGCATAAGTAGCTGTACATGTGGCAAAGAAGATACAGTGCTGATTAAGGTTAAGGAATTGGAAAGACAGAGGGGTGGGGTTCACTTTATCCTCATGTACAGGTCACTTCCCCAAGCAGATAGAATATTCAATTTCCACTTTAAATTTCAGTTCTAGTACCAAACACTGAGACTATAAGGAAGAAATAACACTAAAGGGAAGCCCTCAAAGATAATTTCATCATCCATAACACCAGGCTCTTCCTGGCATTATGACTAATAAAACTCAGCTAAAAACATGTTCTAAATATTTTTATGTGCAAAAAATAGAAAATTGTAATAAAATAATGGCTGTTATTTCAAACCATGACTATAAAATGCCCCTGGGACAGAAATGCCTAATTATGAAATAAAACAACTTTTGTATCCCTCAGGCAGTGTTTTCAAACTATTGCTCTCTCCAAAGTAGTCACTATAATTAGTCCAATTCCCTAGAAGAAATGAAAAGTGTAGGGGAATTCATTTAGGGCTATAACTCTGGGCTGTGTCTTGGATTGGGACCAAATGGACTATTAAAATGTGTGTGTGAAATAAGTGTATCAGCACTGTGGGTCAGAGGATTACTTCTAGCAGGAATTACTTGATATTATCTTTGAGTCATGATATTCATATGTTTTCAGCAGGTAGGCTGAGAGTTATGAATTCTAAGACGAGTTGGATGACCTTTGATGGAAGTTTATTCCCAATACTGGTGAGCTGTGCCATCTCTCCATGCCTCAGCTTTCCCAGTTCTCAAATGAGGTTAAAAATGTCTACCTATTTAGAAACAGAAAAGCTTTAAAAAAACTAATGGGCAAGGAGGGAGGAAAAACTTCAAGATTTCTCTTCTGTTTCCCCTGGAAATATTTTAAAGTATTATAGTACTCGATGGGAAAAATACTCTAGAATTATAAAAACCATTATTAGGATAAGTATTTTATATTTTGCTACCTAGAATTTAAACCCTACTAAATTACTTTTAAAGACATTTTTTCAGAATTATTTTGTGCTTTATTTGTTAGGAAACATTATATGTTCATTCTGTTTTAAAGGCAGACAGTGCAGTACAGCATTTAAAGATGAATTGGACACTTTCTAGCTTTCAGAGATCAGCACTGTTTTTCACAAGCTAGGATGCTGTGTCTTCTTTGTGGATTTCCTTTTCATGACTTGAGATCTGTAGCTATGGCTTCATCCTCTTGATTTGTTCTCAGAGTGGGAGTTGAATACAATCTGTGTCAGTTAAGGTCCTGGCAGGATATTGGGTAATTTGAACAGAGTTTAATAAGGGGACGATTTACAACAGTGTGTTCAGATTGTAGACAAACCACAAGGTACAGTCCAGAATGACTAGAGGGGTTCTCAGAGCCCTGAAAGGGAGAGAAATAGGTGGAGAGGGCTGCTTGACAGGAGCTGTGACCTTCAGTCTAGGGACTAATCCATTCTGTGGTGACAGCAGAGAGAGAGCTGGGTGAATGCGTACCTGACCTTCAGCTTTTCCTCTTTCTGATTTCCTGTCTACACTAATGGGTTCACCTGTTAGAGAGTGTAAGAAGCTTGCTCATGGAATAGTCTACATTGATTTCTGTCTACCCTCTGATCTCCTGTCTACTCTAATGGGTTCTCCCCAGAGAACCCAACCAGCAGCCAGAGTGTGAGAAGCTTGCTGATGGAGTGGTCCGTCCAGGTCAGCCTCCCAGGACACACAGTGGAGAAAAGTGCACAGTGGATTCATATAGGGCTAACAGAAGAGATCCGGAACAGTCTGTAGTAGTATCCTTTTCAAAAGTAGAAGTGGAGAAATAGGTTGCTACCATATTTGACTAGATTTGAAACAAAATTGTTACAGAATAAAACACACATTCAGGCCTTTAGTCAAGGGATTGCCTGAGAGTTTATCAAGCCAGGGCTTTCTGCAACAAGTGCTCTGCACGACCCAGTCTTGAGTCTCCTGCTTGCTTGAGTCTGGTTTTTATTTCATCTTTTGCAACATGAAAGCAATTTGTCTGCATTTAGAAATATCACACATTGGGACACTTTGAAAGATTCTTGTCTTAGAATCATCAGTTTTCAAAAGACTGTGGAGATGTAAAGAAGAGAACATTAGAAGACTCAGAGACCTCTGAGGGTGACAGTTCAGAATAAGAGATGATTTTAAAGAACATCCATGGCAAAAAGGAGTATTCAGGAAGATTCCCTGTCTTTTTTTTTCCTTAGAAAATTCAATGAAAATGAAACATTTTAAATGGTTAACACTAAGTTCAGAAAACCAAACATCTTACTCTTTTTCACTTTTCTTCTCTCTCTTTCTTTAAAATTAGGCAATTAATTTCTTCTGGTAGGATTTTCTCTATGTCTTAAATATTGGCTTAACTTAGAAAGGCTGAGTAATTTCAATAATCACTTTATAATTATTATGTGATTCTACTATCTTAAAATTTTAATATGTCACTGTACCAAATGCAGTAATTTTATAGGAAACCTATATCTTCAAATAAAATATCTTTATGTATTTTAAAGGATTTCTTTAAATACTAAGATATGTCCATTTTTATTTCCTCTCAAATTTCTATTCCTTTTCTCTCCTTTACCCCAAAGCTCAAATCTGGGGAAAATGGTTTTGATTAACTCCATGGTTTCAAAGTTTTCACAGTTTACTCTTGGATCACAGATATATTCTGAGTATAAATAACACTGTATCTGTAAAAAAGTATCCTGAGTCTAGAGTGGAGAGAAGTTATGTGGATTCAAGGTGTCATTATTAACTAAAGGAATCGTTATTCTCTAAATTCAGCCATGGTAGGGGTTGGCCCAAGAAAGACCCTCAGTGAGACGCTCACCTCTAAAAATGTGCACTTTATTTTACAATTAACAAAGTAAACAGGTACTGTTTGAATTGTAGACTGAGTGCCTGCAGACGTTGGGTATGTTCTCTGTGCATGAGATGTACTGTTTGATACAGGGAACAGCATAGAAATATATCTCTGGCTCTGAGATGCTTCCCAAGAAGATAAAATAGGATTTGGTCTACTAGATTGGACACCCAGTCAGGCTATGATAGTAATTTAAACTTTGTGGCTGCCCTAGAGTTGTGAGCTCACAGAGATTAGTCCCTGGATTGCTCTTCAGAACCCTCTCCACCTTATGAGCCACAGAACTGTTTTCCTTTCTTAGTTTACCATGACCAAGAGGTCACAAGAATCAGAAAAATCTAACTGGAGGTTAGTCGTAGCCAACTGAAGACTGACAAACCCTTAATGAGACTTGAGATAGATCTTCCTTTTCATTTGTTTATTTATAAGAGCTGCAGAGAAAAGAGGTTTATTGATATCTCAGAGCATAATTGGTCTTAAAAAAGCTATCAGTACAGTGGAAACCAAATTGTAGAAGAGAAGTTAATTCGTTTCACTAAGTAAGCATCTCCTCTTGCTTAACTATCCTAAAAAACGAAGCACAAATAAGTTACTAGGAAAGTGTGAAGTCAACTTGATGTGGAGTTTACATTCCCAATCAGACAAATTGGGTTATTTCAGAAGCTCTTTCTGTGTGATGTGGTTGATGTAGGAATCATTGGAATGGAGTGTTTTTTTTCTGGTTTATTTTACTTTTTTTGATTGGGTTTGCAGAGGAGATGCAAAAATCAGGAGAAGTTTGTGGTTGCCTTTTATTGGATTAATTTTAAAAAAAAATTTCATACCTGAAGGTAGAGCTCTATTTCTATGAAATTGATGTGCTTTTAAAACTAAAACGAAGAGTTATTAAATGTGTAGCCATCTAATTTTGAGATGATGAGGACCTGAGTGAAGAGGGCAGAAGTAGGGATGAAAAGGTGAGAGGGATGCAAGAGATATTAAAGAAGAGAATTGGCTGCATGTTGGGCTGAGAGGTAAATTGAAGATAATTCCAAGGCTTTGTGTTTGTGGGTAACTCAGAGAATCATATTAACTTTAATAGAATAAAGATGTTTGAGGAGCAGTTATCTTTAGAGGGTAGAGGTGAGGTGGGGAAAGGATATATAGTAGAATCTTGACGTTTACAGATACAACTTTTGCAACATCCAATAGTTCAGACTTTACAAATTTTCATGTATTAATTTGTAATTGAGATGATAACTCCTTCATTGAATTGTTGTGAAGATTAAATGAGGTAACTTGTATAAAATGCTTAGGGATAATGATTATGATGATCGTTATCATCACAAAAATGTTAAGGAAGCGTTTGAACAATTCCTCTTGTGGTAAGATTTTTACAAATATTAACTAATTTAACACCAGTGGCTCTGTGAAGCAGGTACTGATATTATTATCTTATTTTACAGATGAGGAAATTGAGACATAGTGAGAGGTGAAGCAACTTGCTTGAGGTTACATTAAGTGGCACAGCACAGACTCAATTCAGGTAGCCGGGCTCCAGAATTTAGCTCCTAAGCACTCTCTTCAGTACACTCCGGGGAAAATTAGAACTGACTATTATACAAGACTGAAATGCAATAGAAAATATTCAGTGGTTGAGTGATCCTAGCCAACAGCCCTGCATTCATACCTCATTTAGTAAATCTCATAAATTTGAGGATGCTCGAAGGATCCTGGGAAAGTCAATGGGTCGATGAGTATAAAGGAAAAGACTTTTAACACTTTGTTATGGAAATTGTAAGGACACATGTTCAGTTCTTTAAATACCCATGAACAAAGGAATTCATAGTAATATAATAATAATTTCAGCTGTCTTGATATTAATTGATTTGACAAATATTTTTTGAGCATCTATCACAGTGCTAAGCACTGTGGGGCATTTGATGGAGAAGAAAATTCCTTCTCTTAACAAGCTTACTGTGTGGTGGCAGAGACAGATGAATGAAATGCAAGTGCAATATAGTGAAGTAATTACTAGGTGGAAGTAAGCACCAGCATCCACTAACTTGGTAGTGTCAACTAACTTGGTCATAGGAGGGTCAAATATAAGGCTTTTTGGAAGAAGTGATGTAAAATACAGAACTTGAAAGATGAATAGGAAATGAGTGCAGGTGAAAATGTGAGGGGAAGTGGAGAAATGAGAGAGAATGGGTTGTCCTGTGAAACTGCAAATAGGTCAATATGATTGAAAGATACAGTTTTCTGGGGGTGAGCAACAGCTAGAGATAAAGCTGCAGAAGTGGGGCAGTGGTCAGCTCAACAAGGCCTTCTAGGTCACGGTGAGGAGTTTGATAATTAACTTGAGGGACATGGAACCTATGCTTGCAGAATATCTGGAGCATACAGGTATGCTCGTCTAGTACGAATCTGGAAGGGCCTTTGGAGAGTATATTTTTATTTATACCAAATTTATATTGAGCACCCACTGCATATATAAAAGATTGTAAACTATGTGATGGAAAGATAAACTTGTACCTAAATTTTAGCATGCAGCATGCTCTTCTTTTCTAATGACTGCAGTTTTATTTTGGTGCAAACTTAAGGACACGTGTACGGTCAGATTTTTTTTTCACTACCAAATCACCAGTTATTTGTGCAGGTAGGCAGATGAACTTGATTTCTAGTCTTAACTGTGCTCTGTGATGCCAGGAGAAATCACTGTAGGCCTTGATTTTCTCATCTGTACTGTGAGAAAGTTGAAGTAGTTCATCATTAAATTTTCCTCTAAGCTCTAAAATTCACCTGTTTTGGTTTGAAAGTTTTCAGACATTCCAGTCATGTGAAAAGTGACGAAGTTTTACAATACACTATTATTTTATGTTTTTCCCCTGCCTCTCTGGGTAGCTTCAGTGGTAGTTCCGTTGAAGAGAGGGGCTGAAATAATAGCAGGATATTCAAGTCAAGGAAGAATAGAGACCATCATATTCATTCCCACACGTTACACATGAGGACCCTGAGGCAACCTAGTTATGTGTCTTATCCAAATTCTAGTGATGGGTCAGTGGCAGAGTGAAGTCTAGAGCCCTGAGGGTTTCTCACCCCAACTGAGTTATTTTTCCTCTATTAGGGGTCACTTTCTTCACCTCTTCCAGGATATATAGGGTGCTGTCTTAGGTAATAAATTTGGAAGAAAGTTCAATACCATGGAAGATTTCAGATGTTCTTAAGTAGAAGTGACTGTATCACTGCTAAGTAAGGGCTGCTGTTTATTTTTCTGGCTTCAAATTGCTTAAAAAAGATACATATATATCATAATATATATTCTGTATATATAATAATATATGTAATAATATATATATGTATATTTACTCCCTTATTCTTCATGAATGATTACTCCTTTTGCACTAATGTTTCCCTCTCTGGTTTCTCTAAAAGAAAAATCCTTAGGACGGTTTGCAGGCGCTGGGGGGGCGGCCAAGTTTGCATTGAGGGGCAAGGGGAAAGTTTCCCCCAGGTGTCCCGTGCTGGGGGCAGGGGCACTGGGGAGCGGTGTGGACGTGGTCCTAAGGGTGACTGGCTGTTGGAGTGAGAAAGCCGTGTGGATGACAGGCTCTTGGTGCTCCAGCCAGGTGTCAGGGCTGTGCATCTGAGGTGGGAGAGCCAAGTTCAGGACACTGATCCGTAAGACACCTCCCAGCTACACATAATATCAAATGGCGAAAATCTCCCAGAGATATCCATCTCAATGCCAAGACCCAGCTCCAGTCAACGACCAGCAAGCTACAGTGCTGGACACCCTGTGCCAAACAACTAGCAAGACAGAAACACAACCCCATCCATTAGCAGAGAGGCTGCCTAAAATCATAATAAGACCACAGACACCCCAAAACACACCACCAGATGTGGACCTGCACACCAGAAAGATAAGATCCAGCCTCATCCACCAGAATACAGGCACTAGTCCCCTCCACCAGGAAGCCTACACAACCCACTGAACCAACCTTAGCCACTGGGGACACACACCAAAAACAATGGGAACTATGAACCTGCAGCCTGAGAAACGGAGACCCCAAACACAGTAAGTTAAGCAAAATGAGAAGACAGAGAAACACACAGAAGATGAAGGAGCAAGGCAAAAACCCACCAGACCAAACAAATGAAGAGGAAATAGGCAGTCTACCTGAAAAAGAGTTCAGAATAATGATAGTGACGATGATCCAAAATCTTGGATATAGAATAGAGAAAATGCAAGAAACATTTAACAAGGAACTAGAAGAGCTAAAGAGGAAACAAGCAACGATGAACAACACAATAAATGAAATTAAAAATACTCTGAAAGGGATCAATAGCCGAATAACTGAGGCAGAAGAATGGATAAGTGACCTGGAAGATAAAATAGTGGAAATGACTACTGCAGAGCAGAATAAAGAAAAAAGAATGAAAAGAGCTGAGGACAGTCTCAGAGACCTCTGGGACAACATTAAACGCACCAACATTCGAATTATAGGGTTCCCAGAAGAAGAAAAGAAAGGGACTGAGAAAATATTTGAAGAGATTATAGTTGAAAACATCTCTAATATGGGAAAGGAAAGAGTTAATCAAGTCGAGAAAGCACAGAGAGTCCCATACAGGATAAATCCAAGGAGAAACATGACAAGACACATATTAATCAAACTATCAAAAATTAAATACAAAGAACAAAATATTAAAAGCAGCAAGGGAAAAACAACAAATAACACACAAGGAATCCCCATACGGTTAACAGCTGATATTTCAGCAGAAACTCTGCCAGCCAGAAGGGAGTGGCAGAACATATTTAAAGTGATGAAGGAGAAAAACCTACAACCAAGATTACTCTACCCAGCAAGGATCTCATTCAGATTTGACGGAGAAATTAAAAACCTTACAGACAAGCAAAAGCTAAGAGAATTCAGCACCACAAAAGCAGCACTACAACAAATGCTAAAGGAACTTCTCTAGGCAGGAAACACAAGAGAAGGAAAAGACATACAATAACAAACGCAAAACAATTAAGAAAATGGTAATAGGAACATAACATATCGATAATTACCTTAAATGTAAATGGATTAAATGCTCCAACCAAAAGACATAGACTGACTGAATGGATACAAAAACAAGACCTGTATATATGCTCTCTACAAAACCCCCACTTCAGACCTATGGACACATACAGACTGAAAGTGAGGGGATGGAAAAAGATATTCCATGCAAATGGAAATCAAAAGAAAACTGGAGTAGCAATTCTCCTATCTGCCAAAATAGACTTTAAAACAAAGACTATTATAAGAGACAAAGAAGGACATTACATAATGATCAAGGGATCAATCCAGGAAGAAGATATAACAATTGTAAATAGTTATGCACCCAACATAGGAGCACCTCAATACATAAGGCAAATACTAACAGCCATAAAAGGGGAAATCGACAGTAACACAATCATAGTAGGGGACTTTAACACCCCACTTTCACCAATGGACAGATCATCCAAAATGAAAATAAATAAGGAAACACAAGCTTTAAATAATACATTAAACAAGATGGCCTTAATTGATATTTGTAGGACATTCCATCCAAAAACCACAGAATACACATTCTTCTCAAGTGCTCATGGAACATTCTCCAGGATAGATCATATCTTGTGTCACAAATCAAGCCTTGGTACATTTAAGACAATTGAATCGTATCAAGTATCTTTTCCGACCACAATGCTATGAGACTGGATATCAATTGCAGGAAAAAATCTGTAAAAAATACAAACACATGGAGGCTAAACAATACACTACTTAATAACCAAGAGATCACTGAAGAAATGAAAGAGGAACTCAAAAAATACTTAGAAACAAATGACAATGAAAACGCAACGACGCAAAACCTATTGGATGCAGCAAAAGCAGTTCTAAGAGGGAAGTTTATAGCAATACAATCCTACCTTAAGAAACAAGAAACTTCTCAAATAAAGAACGTAACCTTACACCTAAAGCAATTGGAGAAAGAAGAACAAAGAAACCCCAAAGGTAGCAGAAGGAAAGAAATCATGAAGATCAGATCAGAAATCAATAAAAGAGAAATGAAGGAAACAATTGCAAAGATCAATAAAACTAAAAGGTGGTCCTTTGAGAAGATTAACAAAGTTAATAAACCACTAGCCAGACTAATCAAGAAAATACAGGAGAAGACTCAAATCAATAGAATAAGAAATGAAAAAGGAGAAGTAACAACTGACACTGCAGAAATACAAAGGATCATGAGAGATTACTACAAGCAACTCTATGCCAATAAAATGGACAACCTGGAAGAAAGGGACAAATTCTTAGAAAGGCACAAGTTTCCGAGACTGAACCAGGAAGAAAGAGAAAATATGAACAGACCAATCACAAGCACTGAAATTGAAACTGTGATTGAAAATCTTGCAACAAACAAAAGCCCAGGACCAGATGGCTTCACAGGCGAATTCTGTCAAACATTTAGAGAAGAGCTAACACCTGTCCTTCTCAAACTCTTCTCAAATATAGCAGAGGGAGGAACACTCCCAAACTCATTCTACAAGGCCACCATCACCCTGATACCAAAACCAGACAAAGATGTCACAAAGGAAGAAAACTACAGGCCAATATCACTGATGAACATAGATGCAAAAATCCTCAACACAATACTAGCAAACAGAATCCAACAACAGATTAAACGGATCTTACACCAAGATCAAGTGGGGTTTATCCCAGGAATGCAAGGATTCTTCAATATACACAAATCAATGTGATACACCATATTAACAAATTGAAGGGGAAAAACCATATGATCATCTCAATAGATGCAGAGAAAGCTTTTGACAAAATTCAACACCCATTTATCATAAAAACTCTCCAGAAAGTAGGCATAGAGGGAACTTTCCCCAACATAATAAAGGCCATATATGACAAACCCACAGCCAACATCGTCCTCAGTGGTGAAAAACTGAAAGCATTTCCACTAAGATCAGGAAGAAGACAAGGTTGCCCACTCTCACCAGTATTATTCGACATAGTTTTGGAAGTTTTAGCCACAGCAATCATAGAAGAAAAGGAAATAAAAGGAATCCAAATCGGAAAAGAAGAAGTAAAGCTGTCACTGTTTGCAGATGACATGATACTACACATAGAGAATCCTAAAGATGCTACCAGAAAACTACTAGAGCTAATCAATGAATTTGGTAAAGTAGCAGGATACAAAATTAATGCACAGAAATCTCTTGCATTCCTATACACTAATGATGAAAAATCTGCAAGTGAAATTCAGAAAACACTCCCATTTACCACTGCAACAAAAAGAATAAAATATCTAGGAATAAACCTACCTAAGGAGACAAAAGACCTGTATGCGGAAAATTATAAGACACTGATGAATGAATTAAAGATGACTCAAACAGATGGAGAGATATACCATGTTCTTGGATTGGAAGAATCAACATTGTGAAAATGACTCTACTACCCAAAGCAATCTACAGATTCAATGCAATCCCTATGAAACTACCAGTGGCATTTTTCACAGAACTAGAGCAAAAAATTTCACAATTTGTGTGGAAACACAAAAGACCCTGAATAGCCAAAGCAATCTTGAAGCGAAAAATGGAGCTGGAGGAATCAGGCTCCCTGACTTCAGACTATACTACAAAGCTACAGTAATCAAGACAGTATGGTAGTGGCACAAAAACAGAAATATAGATCAATGGAACAGGATAGAAAGCCCAGAGGTAAACCCACACACATATGGTCACCTTATGTTTGATAAAGGAGGCAAGAATATACAGTGGAGAAAAGACAGCCTCTTCAATAAGTGGTGCTGGGAAAACTGGACAGCTACATGTAAAAGAATGAAATTAGAACACTCCCTAACACCATACACAAAAATAAACTCAAAATGGATTAAAGACCTAAATGTAAGCCCAGACACTATCAAACTCTTAGAGGAAAACATAGGCAGAACACTCTATGACATAAATCACAGCAAGATCCTATTTGACCCGCCTCCTAGAGAAATGGAAATAAAAACAAAAATAAACAAACGCGACCTAATGAAACTTAAAAGCTTTTGCACAGCAAAGGAAACCATAAACAAGATGAAAAGACAGTCCTCAGAATGGGAGAAAATATTTGCAAACGAAGCAACTGACAAAGGATTAATCTCCAAAATATACAAGAAGCTCAGGCAGCTCAATACCAAAAAAACAAACAACCCAATCCAAAAATGGGCAGAAGACCTAAATAGACATTTCTCCGAAGCAGATGTACAGATTGCCAACAAACACATGAAAGAATGCTCAACATCATTAATCATTAGGGAAATGCAGATCAAAACTACAATTAGATATCATTTCACACCAGTCAGAATGGCCATCATCAAAACATCTACAAACAATAAATGCTAGAGAGGGTGTGGAGAAAAGGGAACCCTCTCCCACTCTTGGTGGGAATGTAAATTCATACAGGCAGTATGGAGAACAGTATGGAGCTTTCTTAAAAATCTAAAAATAGAACTAACATACGACCCAGCAATCCCACTACTGGGCATATACCCTGAGAAAACAATAATTCAAAGAGTCATGTACCAAAATGTTCTTTGCAGCTCTATTTACAATAGTCAGGACATGGAAGCAACCTAAGTGTCCATCAACAGATGAATGGATAAAGAAGCTGTGGCACATACATGGAATGGGATATTACTCAGGCATAAAAAGAAATGAAATTGAGTTATTTGTAGTGAGGTGGATGGACTTAGAGTCTGTCATACAGAGTGAAGTAAGTCAGAAAGAGAAAAACAAATACTGTATGGTAACACATATATATGGAATCTAAAAAAAAACACAAAAAAAAGGTCCTGAAGAACCTAGGGGCAAGACAGGAATAAAGCACAGACCTACTAGAGAATGGACTTGAGGATACAGGGAGGGGGAAGGGTAAGCTGGGACGAAGTGAGAGAGTGGCCTGGACATATATATACTACGAAACGTAAAATAGATAGCTAGTGGGAAGCAGCCGCATAGCATAGGGAGATCAGCTCGGTGTTTTGTGACCACCTAGAGGGGTGGGATAGGGAGGGTGGGTGGCAGGGAGATGCAAGAGTTATGGGGATATATGTATAACTGATTCACTTTGTTATAAAGCAGAAACTAACACACTGTTGTAAAGCAGTTATACTCCAATAAAGATGTTAAATGAAAAAGAAAGATCCTTTTTCCTCTTTTCCCCACCTCCTGTTCTCTTACATCAGCCACTAAATGATCTTCCTCTAGTTGAGGAAGCTGGCAGCCTCCAATCTGCAGCCTTTAGATAGCCAGCTAATTAAGGGGAAAGCAGGTGTGGATGGGTCTATTCAGCCTGTAAATAAGTGCCAAAAATTAAAGTTATTGGTCTGTGAGTGTTAGCAGGTGGATGCAGTATTTTATACCTTTTATAAAGTAGGGGAAAAAGGAGGGGGGTTAGAAGGCGTTAAGGGTCGGGAAGAAAAAATGACTTTTTATAACTAAAAGCTCCTCAAAAGAGAATGTGTCTACTTCTGAAACCTTGTCTTGTTTAGGATTAATCCTAAAAACATATAATTGCCTGCCCTAAGGGTGTAATGTTTCCTGAGTACGGCTCCATGAACTGTATGGCGTGGGCAAAAATAATTCATGGTCTCAAGCTGATACTGGCATAACTCATGACTGACTGCAGACATAAGTGCCTGTGTTCTTTTGTGATTTCTGTTCTCCATTTCTTACATATGCTCAAATGCCCAGAGTTCCCTATCTGCAAAGCCCCTCACTTAAATGCTGAGAAAAAAATATGATCTATTGTTGCACAACTTAATGCATTACTTAATGAAGCGATGTGGAAATAAAATTTATATGAGGAAATGAACTCCTGGGAGCATACTTCTCCCTTTGTCATTTCTTTTTTCTTCCCGATTTTTCCTCCTTTGTTTTTCCTTCCTTTGTTTTTAATAATTTATTTTTGCAATTCTTAACTGGAGGATATTTTTCAGTAGAGTGTTATGGCAGAAGACCACAAGAGCATCATATATTATGCATTCAAAATACATTAATACACGGCTGAAATGCTAACCCATACAATAGAATAATTATAGTGTATCTTCATTGAAATTGTACACATGGCTTTGTGATCACGCTCATTAATTTAGGTCTAAATGAAGCAAAATTATTCTGCATGGCTGCTGAGTTAATTTATGTGATATAAGTAAAGAAAAGTTAAAGTGTGATGGAAAATGAGATTGCAGCCAAGCAATTAGGTCCAGAGGAACAGATTCACTCATCTCCCCAGGCTTGCTGCCCTCTTGTTTACAAAAATTATTCATGTTATTGCAAAAATTTGTTCATTTTAAGACTGTATCATGGAATGTCCTGATGGAAGTTCTGAAGCATCTTATTCACAGCTAAATTTTAGGGGGGAAGAGTAATGTACCAGTATGATGGTTGCTTTTGCTTGGAGCTATTCAGGTATCCAGGTAAAACAACACAAATTTGTCTATTGATGTGAGCCTGAACTCCTGACATAATGGGAAAAATGCTTTGCTCTAATGAGTAGTATTTTTAGGGATCTGAAAATCTTACAAGTAGAGTGCATATTGTATATTCTCTCGAGTAGTCAAAGAAACTTTTATTTCCATTGAGGAGGAAAAAGTGTCACCATGATTTTTTAACAGTACAGCAATTTATGTATGATGTATTTTAGGAAAAGCTACCCCATTGCCTTCTACCTTATTTTAGCCCGTTTCAAGGTTTTTCAAAGTGGTAACTAGTTTCAGTTTTGTGATCAGTGCGATAATAGTTGTCTTACAAGACAGAGGAATGATTATATTTCTATATTTAGAAAAGAAACCGATTATGAATCTAAATGCCATTTGAAAGCATCCACAAAAGCCTCTATCCTTCGTTTACTATACTTCGTTTACTTCGTTTACAGTCTACTTTGTACTCCTCAGATCCATTGTCTCACAGAACCAGTTGTAAAGACGGTGTAAAGACTTTTGGTCAGAAGGAAAGAGGAAGAGAAGATAATAAAGAATTAAATGGAACAGAAAATTGCACATTCTGAATTCATTTAACAAATCTCTACTTTTTATTTTCATCATGAAGGGAGCAAATGTCCATTTCCCTCTTTGCCTTTCATTTTATTCTGCTATTGCTGATGGTTTTCTTTCATGCTGCTTTACTTAGTGTAGAAAATACAGCGTCAAGGATTCAAGTAAATATACGGTTAAATCTTTGTTCTCAAGATTCCAAAGATCAATGGTAATATTTTCTGGCACAAATATTTAAACTTTAATCCTATAGAGTATTTTATTTGTCCTCTCTATTCTGTGTCACATGATTTATGCAATCCTTGTCTTGGCTTGAGGCACTTGAAAATAAGGTCTTTTTTTGCATATCAAGGAGTGTATGAAGTTCCAAATATTCTCTCAGATATTATGAGATCACTTGGGGGAAAAGTGCTGCCTCAGCAGAAATGCTGTAGCTGTCACTGATTTGTGGAGACATCAAAGGGAAATGAAGGGAGACCAAAGACTGAATAAAGCAGTCATTACAAGTATAAGTAATCCCAAGAACAAAGTTTTACTCATTTATAGTTTCCACAGTTTTAGAGAGTTAGTGCCTGAGGTTTTTCCTTGGCCCCTTCTGTTTGTGTACAATTATCTTGAGACTGATTTTCCAGCAAATAGTATGCTCAAAAATGGGAGTAATTCATGAGAATGTATTTATTCAGTGACTCATTAAAACTACATTCACATTTTTACTAAGTGACACAGTTTTGATTTTCTATGTGAACTGTTTGGCACAGCATTATTGACTTATATTTGCTTTGAATATTTATACTTAGTGCTTATGAAGCTTTAGTCTCTATTTTCTTTAAATCATCAGTCTAACTTTAATTTTTGTTTCCTTAATATAACTGCCTTCCTCTACCTCTCTTTCCTTTTTCTGTTACCTCTAGTTCCTTATCCTCTTCTTAGGAGATAGGGAACCAACCCAGTTTTACCTAAAATTAAAAACTCTTGCCTTGGAAAGCATGCTCTGCAACTATTCATGATTCCTTGTGCTGACTCATCATTCTCTCCCAGGATCTCTGCACCACCCTACATCCCTAACGGTGTCCTACCTTAACCTTTCACCCGACTCTGACTCACTTAACTCTGGCTTTAGGGTCCAGGAGTACATGGTAAGTAGTTTCTCCCTGTTATGGGTTGAATTCTGTTGCCCCAAAAGATATGTTCAAGTCCTAATCCCAGTACTTGTGAATGTGACCTTATTTCTAAATCATCTTTGTGGATGTCAGCAAGTTAAAATGAGGTCATACTGGATTAGGATGGGCCCTAGTCCAATGACTGATGTCCTTACAAGCAGAGGGAAATTCGGACACAGACACACAGGAAGAACAACATAAAGACAGAGGCAGAGATTGGAGTGATGCATCTATAAGTCAAAGAATGCCAAGAATTGCCAGCAACCACTAGAAGCTATGCAGAGGCACAGACATATCTTCCTTTACAGCCTCTAGAAGGAGTGAACCTGGCCACCACCTTGGTTTTGGACCTCTAGCTTCAAGAGATGAGAGAATAAATTTCTGTTTTTTTGAGTGACCCAATTTGTGTTAATTTGTTATAGAAGCCCTAGGAAATTAATTTAACTTTCTCTTTATATATTTTAAAAGTTATGTAGTTTTTTTTTCTAGTTTAAAAAGAAAGAGAAAAAGAGGTTCTTTTTTCTTGCTTCAGTTACTACGACAATTTTATTGTATTTTAGGCTTCATTGAGCTAAAATTGACGTATAACATTGTGTAAGTTTAAGGTGTACAATGTGATGATTTGAGACGTATATTTTGTGAATGTTTATCACAGTAAACTTAGTTAATGCATCCTTTACCTCATATAATTACAACTTTGTTGTTATGATGAGAACATTAAAGCTGTACTCTCACAGCAACTTTCGAGTACACAATACAGTTTTGTTAACTATAGTCACCATGCTGTGTATTAGATCCCCAGAGCTCATTCATCTTATAACTGAAAGTTTGTACCCTTTGACCAACATTTCCCATTTCCCTCATCCCTAAACACCTGGCAACCATCATTCTACTCTTTGTTTCCGTGCATTTAATGTTTTTATGTTCTATTTATAACTGAGATCATACAATATTTGTCTTTCTCTGTCTGCCTTATCTCATGTAGCATAATGCTCTCAAGGTCCATCCATGTTGTTGCAAATGGCAGGATTTCCTTCTTTTTATTGCTGAATAATATTCCTGTGTGTGTGTGTGTTTGTGTGTGTGTGTGTGTGTGTGTGTGTATCACATCGTCCTTATCCATTCATCTATCAAAGGACACAGGTTGTTTCCATGTCTTAGCTATTGTAAATAATACTGCAGTGCAGATATCTCTTCGAAGTCCTGATTTCATCTTCTTTGGGTATATACCCAAAGTGGGATTGCTGGATCACATGGTAGTTCTATTTTTAATTTTTTGAGGAAACTCCATAATGTTTTCCACAGTGGCTGTACCAATTTACACTCCTACCAACAGTGCACCAGGATTTCATTTTCTCCTCATCCTGGCCAGCATTTGTTACCACTTGTCCTTTTGATAATAGCCAATCTAACAGGTATGAGGTGTATCTCACTGTGGTATTGATTTGCATTTCCCTGATGGTTAATCATGTACCTTTTCATGTACTTGTTGGCCATTTGTATGTCTTCTTTGGAAAAATGTCTATTCAAGTCCTCTGCCCATTTTTTAAAGCAGGTTTTTTTTTTTTTTTGCTACTGAGTTGTATGAATTCCTTATATTTTGGATCTTAGCCCTTTATCAGATGTATATATGGCTTGCAAGTATTTTCTGCCATTTTTCAGGTTGCCTTTTCATTTTGTTGATTGCTTTTTGGTGTACAGGAGCTTCTAAGTTTGATGTAGTCCCACTTGTTAATTTTCACTTTTATTGCTCGTGTTTTTGGTGTCATATCCAAAAAAATCATTACTAAGAACGATGTCGAGGAGCTTTTTTCTTTCTTTTTTCGGTACGCGGGCCTCTCACTGCTGTGGCCTCTCCCGTTGTGGAGCACAGGCTCCGGACATGCAGGCTCAGCGGCCATGGCTCACGGGCCCAGCCGCTCCGTGGCACGTGGGATCCTCCCGGACCGGGGCACGAACCTGCGTCCCCTGCATCGGCAGGCGGACTCTCAATCACTGCGCCACCAGGGAAGCCCTCGAGGAGCTTTTCATCTTACGTTTCTTCTAGGAGTTTTACATCCTTAATCCATTTCAAGTTAATTTTTGTGAGTGGTGTAAGAGAAGGGTCCAATTTCATTGTTTTGAATGTGGATATCCAGTTTTCTCAGCACCGTTTATTGAAGAAACTATTCTTTCCTTATTGAGTATTATTCTTGGATACCTTGTCAAATATTGGTTGAACATATATGCATGTATTTATTTCTGGGCTCTCAATCCTGTTCCATCGGTCTGTATGTCTATTTTGAGGCCAGTACAATACTGTTTTGATTAATATTGCTTTGTACTTCAGTTTGAAATCAGAAAGTGTGACGCTTCCAACTTTGTTCTTTCTCAAGATTGCTTTAGCCATTTGGGGTCTTTTTTGTTCTATGTGAAATTTAGCATTTTGTTTTCTATTTCTGGGAAATATGGCATTGGAATTTTGATAGGAGTTGTATGTAATCTATAGATTACTTTGGGTAGTATGGACATTTAAACGATATTAACTCTTCCAGTCCATGAATATGAGCTATCTTTCAATGTGTTTTTGTCTTCTTCAGTTTCTTTCTTCAACGTCTTATGGTTTCCTGTGTATAGATCTTACATTTCCATGTTTAAATTTATTCCTAAGCATTTTATTATTTTTGATGCTGTTGTAAAATGGGATTATTTCCTTTATTTCTTTTCAGATAGTTCATTGTCAGTGTATAGAATCCACTGATTTTTGTATGTTCATTTTGTATCCTGAAACTTTACGACATTTATTAGGTATGACAGGTTTTTGTTTTGTTTATGTTGTGGAGTCTTTAGAATTTTCTTTATACAAGATTATGTAATCAACAAACAGATAATTTTAATCCTTCCTTTTTGATTTGGATGCCTTTTATTTCTTTTTCTTGCTTGATTGTTCTGACTAGGACTTTCAGTATTATATTGAATAGAAGTGGTTAGCACAGGCAGCCTTGTTTTGTTCCTGATCTTAGAAGGAAAGCATTCAACTTTTCACCATTGAGTATGATGTTAGCTATGGGTTTTTTGTATATGGCCTTTATTATGTTGAGGTACATTCCTTCTATACCCAATGTGTTGAGAATATTTATCATGAAAGGATGTTGTATTTTGTCAAATGCTTTTTCTGCATCTATTCAGATGGTCATATGATTTTTGTCTCTCATTCTAGTAATATGGTGTATCACATTTACTGATTTGCGTATACTGAAACATCTTTGCCCCCCAGGGATAAATCCCAGTTGATTGTGCTGTATTATCCTTTTAATGAGCTCTTGAATTTGGTTTCCTAGTATTTTGTTGAGAATTTTTGCATCTGTATTTATCAGGGATGTTGGCCTGTAGTTTTCTTTTCTTGTAGTAGCCTTATCTGGCTTTGGTATCAGGGTAATGCTGGCCTCATAAAGTGACTTTGGAAGTGTTACTTTCTCTTCAATTTTTTTGGGAAGAGTTTTGTAGAATTTATCCGTGAAGCCTTTTGGTCCTGGGCTTTTGTTTGTTGAGAAGTTTTGGTTACTGATTCAATATCCTTACTTGTTATTGGTCTGATCAGATTTTCTGTTTCTTCATGATTAAGACTTGGTAGGTTATGTTTCTAGGAATTTATCTATTTCTTCAAGGTTGTCCAATTTGTTGGTATGTAATTGTTCATAGTAGTCTCTTATGATCCTTTCTATTTCTGTTGTATCAGTTGTAATGTTTCCTTTTTCATTTGTAATTTTATTTATTTGAGTTGTTGCTCTCTTTTTCTTGGTAAGTGCAACTAAAGTTTTGTCAGTTTTGTTTATCTTTTCAAAAACCCAACTCTTAGTTTCATTGATCTTTTCTATTATTTTTCTATTCTTTGTTTCATTTATTTCTGCTCTGATTGTTGTTATCTCCTTCCTTCTGCTAACTTTCAGCTCAGTTTGTTCTTTTTCTAGTTCCTTAAGGTATAAAGTGAGGTTGTTTATTTGAGATCTTTCTTTTATCTTAATGTAGGCATTTATCCCTATAAATGTCCCTCTCAGCACTGCTTTTGCTGCAACCCATAAGTTTTGGTATGTTGTGGTTTCATTTTTGTTTGATCCCAAAGCAGGATCTTCTTGGGTTGCCCCAAAAAGCTGGGGAAGCTGATTGTTCACCGTACTCTTTCTTTCCCTGTGAGGGGAACTCTTTGTAGCCAGGGAGTTTCTTCTTGGCACTGAGCAAGGCCAGGTTGGGGGATGGGATGATGCAGGTAAAAATGAAACTATTTTCCTTCCCTTTTTGTGCGGGAAAGTTTTTTGTTTCAATATGTTTTTGAAGTGTCTCAAGTTTTTTGTTTCATTATGTTTTTGAAGTGTCTTAAGTAGACTCCAGAGCTCTCCAAGTATGTTTTGTTTGTAAATATCTGTCTAAATGTTGATCCTTGTGGGGAGATGTAGGCTGGGGTCTCTTACTCCACCATCTTGGTGACATCACTCACTATGATGCTTTTAACTAGTTACTGTGAGTCAGAATCATGGAA
Organism: Delphinapterus leucas; assembly: GCF_059928025.1. Taxonomy (NCBI): domain Eukaryota; kingdom Metazoa; phylum Chordata; class Mammalia; order Artiodactyla; family Monodontidae; genus Delphinapterus; species Delphinapterus leucas. The sequence goes on from NC_143138.1 coordinate 14,457,725, forward strand.
GCTCACAGTTCAAGGGAAGGGAGCTAAGGGATTGTCTAACTAGAGTCTCATGGCAGGCAAGTGATTTGCCAATAGTCACACTGTTAGTAGTAAAGTAGAAAGAAGACAACCTGGTATGGTAGAATATACACAGATCTTGGTGTCACATAGACTTCGGTTGGAATCCATCTCTACAGCTCATTACTTATAAAAATTTTTAAACTCTTCTGACCTTTAGTTTCCTCACTGGTAAATGGAAGAAAACCACCTGCTTCTCAGGAATATTGTATGGAAAAAGGAATTGTCTTAGTTAATTCAGGCTGCTATAAAAAAATAGCATAGATTGTGTGGCTTAAACAACATTTATTTCTCACAGTTCTGGAGGCTGGGAAGTCCAAGATCAGGGGGCAGCATGGTCAAGTTCTAGTGAGGGTTCTCTTCCTGGCTTTCAGATGACTGCCTTCTTGCTGCATCCTCACAGAGAAGAGAGGGAGAGGGAAGAGAGATTGAGAGAGAGCTCTCCAGTCTCTTCTTTTAAGGGCACTAATCCCATCATGAGGATCCTACCCTCATGACCTCATCTAAACCTAAACCTAATTGCTTCCCAAAGACCCTGCCTCCCAATGCCATCACTTTGGAAGTTAGGATTTTAGCACATGAATTTTGGGGTCACACACATTCATCTCATAATCTGAATAATAACTTAAAGTCCCTAAAGAAACTGGCTATGGAATACTTGACAAATGTATGTTTTCTTCTAACTTCCTCTTTTTGTCTGTAAGTAGCCGGTGAAATTTTCCATCTCTCTGTGTTGGGGCATTGCATTAGATCATTTTCTTTGTGAAGTGGTGCTGGTATCTGGTAAGTGACTGCATGTTTAAGATACCCATAGTATCCAAGGACTGGTACATGCCAATACTCTCTTTCACTCTGGCAGTAGAAAGCTTGAAAATGGCAGTAATTGTTTTTATGTTTACAACAGATTTTATGAATGTTTGGAGAGACAATTTTTAAGTAGCTTGTTGTACCTCTTCCCTGTTTAGAGTCACTACTGAAGCCTTACTAGAAATGGGAAGTTTGCGTGGTGTAATGGAGAGAGCACTACTTTAAGTCAGTGCTTAAATCTGACAAATTTGAATCTGTATTTAGGCTTCATCAGATACACTTTATAATGTTTGGAATATTATTTCACCTTCATGAAGTTCAGTTTCGCCATATCTCAAATGGAGCTGAAAGTTTATTTTTAAGATCAGATGGGGTATATGTGTGTATATATCTATATATCAGCGTAAGGAATTGAGGAGGGAAAGAGCTATGACAGAAAGGCAATGCTGTTGCCATATAATATGTGAAGATAAAACCCTAAGCTACTCACAGTGTGACTGTGTGCAAGTCACTCATCCCCCATGGGACCCTAATGCAGTGTCTCGATTCATTTGAAATCAGTGTGTATTCACAGAATGCCTGGCCTGTTTAAGACAACATAGATGAAATCAGAGCTCTGCCTTATGTCAAGGTTTTATCCTACCAGGTGGTCTTTGAGTTAATTAGCCATCTTGAATACTGTGCAAATGTTTTTACTGAAGTCTTAAAGAAAATAAGACCCCAAAATCTCCCACTTAGCTTGGGACTATGCAAAAAGAGTTTACTGAAGCATGTCCAGATATTTCATAACTAATGTACTGTTTTTACCTTTATTAGCAAAGGACAAACAGAATTCTAAGACTACCCTTTAGTTACACCCCCTTAGTTCCCATAAATGTCTTAGAAATGTCCCCAGTCTCAGGAAACCTTGGCATGAGAAGCTCTACTTAGAATCATTATCTTGGATAGGTAGAATGAGTTAGCTAATCTTCATTGCATACTACCACAGGTCATGCTGTGGCAAAAGGAGGGTAGCAGACACACACTTGGATGACCCCCTAATGATCACATCCTTGTGTAATCAACTCCCCTTGAGTGTGAGTGGAAGCTGTGACTTGCTTCTAACTGATAGAATATGGCAAAGGTAATAGATGTCACTCCTGTGATTATGTTATAGTATAAAAGACTGTCTTGCTGGTAGACTAGCTCTTGAGACTCTCTCTTTCTCACTGGATTTAAAGAAGTGGTCAGCCATACTGGGGGGGTGGTCCATGTAGCAAGAAGCTGGGAGAAGCTTTTAGGAGCTGAGGGTGACTTCCAGTTGGCAACCAATTAGAATCCTGGGCCCTTGGTCCTATTGTAAGAAAATGAATTCTGCCAACAGCCTGAGTGAGCTTGGAAGTGGATTCTTCCCCAGTCCAGCTTCCAGATGAGACCATAGCTCCAGCTGACACCTTGATTACAACCTTCTGGGGCCCAGTTAAGTTGTGCTTGGACTTGTGATCCACAGAACATATGACAAAATGATACGTATTGTTTTAAGTCTCTAAGTTTGCAGAAATTTGTTACCCAGAAATAGATAATTTATATAATAAAGTAGATATTCTATTTTATGCAATTTGCTATATATATATATTTATAATTGGAAAAATAGATTTGTATTCTATATTTAAAAATATTTTCAAGTTACTTTCTTTTTAGCATAAGAAGCAAAGAAAGCAGTAATAGTATCTTAGCAAATACTATAAACCACATCTAAAGTACTATGCTCTTAAACCTGCTCTAAGCCTTTAAATGTACAAAGCAGGTGTGAACTTTAAAAATAGTTTTCTACCCCATGTGTGTAGTCTGCTACACTAACATTTGGGGTTGGGAGGGAAAGGAGACTTTATGACATGCTCATTGAGGTGTGACACACTGATTGCATATGACAACTTCCTTTCAGCAAGATACAGTGCATTCAACCATTTTGAGTTTTATTTAGTATTTTTTCTCCCAGAAATCATTATAGATGCTTTTAGTTTGGTAACAGACAGATTGGCAAAAGAATATATGATTGGCGAAAGTCTGGGCTCTGGAGGCCTCATGAATTAGGTATTGCCCTTGTACAGCCTCAAAGAGTTTCCATAGGTGGGAACTTGCCTTTCTTTTTGGTGAGTCCCAATATTCTCCCAGGTTAAGCCCAGGATAGGAAGCTGGGGCCCAAGTACTAAAGTTTAATGAGCCGGTCATGCAACAACAGGAGATCTAGCTCCTTGGAGTCTGAGATGATTTCTACTTCACAGCACAAAGCCACTTAATAGGAACACATAAAACTTTGCTTCTTTTTTTTCTTCAAGAGAATGTACAGAATTTATCAGAAAAGGGAGTACAACTCAAATTCACAGAGTGTTTCTTCTTTTCAAACAGCATATCAATGAATACAGGCATACCTTGGAAAAATTGCAGGTTCAGTTTCAGATCACCACAATAAAGCGAATATCACAATAAGGTGAGTCATATGAATTTTTTGGTCTTCCAGTGCATATAAAATTATGTTTACATTATACTGTGGTCTATTAAGTGTGCAATAGCATTATATCTAAAAAAATACATATGTTAATTAAATACTACTTTATTGCTAAAAAATGCTAAGTTTCATCTGAACTTTCAATGAGTCGTAATCTTTTTGCAATAGTTACATCAAAGATTGCCGATCACAGATCACCATAACAAATACAATAATAATGAAAAAGTTTGAACTCTTGTGAGAATTACCAAAATGTGACACAGACATGAAATGAGCAAATGCTGTTGGAAAAATGGTACCAATAGACTTGCCTGACACAGGATTGCTACAAATCTTCATGCCTTAGCTGCATGATGGAACCTCCTGAGAGATTAAAAAATCCCAATGCCCAGGTCTTACTACAGAATTATGTCAGAACCTCTGGGGCTAGGTTGAAGTCATCAGTTATTTTTTTATTTTTTATTTTTTACGGTACGTGGGCCTCTCACTATTGCGGCCTCTCCCGTTGTGGAGCACAGGCTCCGGACGCGCAGGCTCAGCGGCCATGGCTCACAGGCCCAGCCGCTCTGCGGCTTGTGGGATCCTCCCGGACCAGGGCACGAACCCGTGTCTCCTGCATCGGCAGGCGGACTCTCAACCACTGCGCCACCAGGGAAGCCCCATCAGTTATTTTTGAAGCTTCTCAGGTGATTTCCAAGGTGAAGCTAGTGTTGAGAATTATAGGGACTTTAATTTCTATTTTAGACTCACACTTTCACTGTAGTCACACATTTGATGTCTTGAACTAAAATGTAATTCAGGTAAAACTCAGGAAATAAGCAAAAACACACAAAGAAACTAATAAAACCAAAGGACAAAATAACAGCAGCAGGACTTCCCTGGTGGTGCAATGGTTAAGAACTGCCTGCTAAAGCACGGGACACGGGTTCGAGCCCTGGTCCGGGAAGATCCCTCATGCCACGGAACAACTAAGCCCATGCACCACAACTACTGAGCCTGCACTCTAGAGGCCATGTGGCACGCATGAGTAGTTGCGTGCCACAACTACTGAAGCCCACGCACCTAGAGCCCGTGCTCCGCAACAAGTGAAGCCGCTGCAGTGAGAAGCCCACTCACTGCAATGCAGAGTAGCCCCTGCTCACCACAACTAGAGAAAGACCACATGCAGCCACGAAGACCCAACGCAGCCAAAATAAAAAAATTAAAAAAAAATAACAGCAACAACTATATACTTTTTATTCTCCCAAAGGTGCATTTACTCTTTCATCATGCACTTTTTGTGCACCTATTTTAATTTTCACACCCTGCTAAGGACTGGTATTCAGGAACAATGACCCAGGCCCTGACCATACAGAATTTTGATGTAAATAAATCAACAGTTATAACTTCAGTAGTAGAGCTATTATTGAGTAATAAATAGAGTGTTAGATAAGCATAGAAATGAGGAATATAATACAGATAGGGCTAGGGTTATGAGAGCCTATGGAATGAGTTGATACTTGATTAGAGTCTCAATGGAAGGGGATTGACTCAGATGGAAAAGCAGGGGAAGAGCATTAATAATATGATGGAACAGCATGTGTGAAGGCATAGGGGCAAAGGAAAAACATGGCCCTTGTAGGCAGAATAATGTCCCCCCCCCACTCCCAAAGGTGGCCACATCTTAACCCCTGGAACTTGTGGACATGTTATATTGCATAGCATGGGGAAATTAAAGTTGCAGGTGAAATTAAGTTTACTAGTCAGCTGACTTTAAAATAAGGAGGTCTTCTTGGATTATACAGATAAATCTGTATAATCTGTATATCAGATAAATCTGATAAATCACAAGGATTCTTTAAAGTGGAAGAGGGAGACAGAAAGGAGGTCAGAGTCAGAGAGAGATATGAAAATGCCACACTGCTGGCTTTGAAGCTGGAGAAAGGGGCCAGGAGCCAAGGAATGCAGATGGACTTGAGAAGCTCAAAAAGGCAAGATATCAGATTTTCCCAAACAGCCACCAGAAGGAATGAAGCCCTACCAACACCTTGATTTTAGGCTTCTGACCTTCATAACTATGAGGTAATAAATCTGTGTTTTTCAAGCTACTAAATTCTTGGTAATTTGTTACAGCAGCAATAGGAAGCTAATACAGTCCCTTGCAGCGAACTCCAAGTGGAGTTATGTTTGTGATAAAGTGTTAGTGAGCTGTTGAATGACTTTCAGCAGGGTAGGAAATGAAGCAGAATCATGTTGTAGAAAAGCCACACCTGTAGCAGTGTTGATAATGGTTTGAAATAGGGTTACATGCAGAAGGGAGCAGGATATGAATAGAAAGATTAGAGGGGAGACTAATGTAATTTGAGCAAGACTAGTAAAAAGAATGGTAATAGTTGCTTTTTTTTGAGGACGTCCTTATGCATAATGTTGCATTTTACACCTTAAATTCTAATTTTTAAATCTTAAAAAGACCCCTCTCAAATGAAGTTTTAATACCCACATTTTATGGGTGAGGAAACTGAGGCTCAGAGAATTTAATAAAGTTGCACAGGATTATACAACTAATTAGTGGTGAGCTCAGTTTGGAACCAGGTCTGTTGACCTCAGAGCCCATGGATTTTCCAGTATATCACTGTATCCAAAAAGAAAGACAGATATCAGCTAACCTGAGAATGAATGAGAAGATTTTTAAAAGTGCAGGAAATCAGGGCCACTGGAAACAGTCTATAGCACTAGAGAAGCATTTGAGGGTTTTAGAATAGTAAATGAAGTTCAAGAAAATGAGCCTCAGTCATGAAGGGAAAAAAAGGTTAAACATTGACTTTGCTTTTTTTCTATTAAATATTTAAACTGTTTATAACTGTACCATCAACATTTAATAAGGATATAAAATATTTGCTGTCTTTGAGGGTCCATACTGTTTAGTACAGTCTGATGGGTGAGGATTTAGCTGATATAAATCAGTGCAGAGTGGGTGCAGCGGGTGTATTAGGTAATAGAGTACAACACCAAGTGGAAATCAAGAAAGATGGCTTGATTTCTGGAACATGTATTTCTGTAGGATAATAAAAGAAGTCACGGTCAGGGAAGTTCATAGATGTACTCAAACATCTACATAATTATGAAGGATGACCACGTGTATGGTGGATGAGCTTCAGCTCCTTTAGTATGTTGTCAAAAATCCTAACATTCTAATTGTTCTCAGTAAGGCTGAGGATCACTGAACTATGCTTTGTTCATTTCTGCTTCTTCAATGCCTAATAGGGATTTGTTAACTTGACTAAATGCATATTAAAGTACATTTTTCATATAATTGTTACTGGTTTTGGTTATATGCTGCTGCCAAGATTTTAGCCCTAATCAATTATAGCTCCAGTCCATTTATTTAATGATATCTTAAGAAAATCTAAATTCTTAGTTCGTACTATTAATTCATAATGAATATTGCCTGAGATAAGAGTGACTTTGATTGTGCTAGAATATTTACTTTTATAATCCAAAGAGATTATCATTAAATTATATTTGCTTCAGTGGGATATGGTGTGTGCTATAACTGTGATATCTGGTTTGAGTGTGATTTGGCTCACAAGGCCACAATGGTGTGAATGTTTTCTGTGGATTCATGCAAAGAATTGAAAAAGAACATCTAAAAGGAGAGAAAAGCATAGATAGGGCTTCACCTCTTTAATCTCAAAAATGAACACACACCAATGTTAACATGGACAGAGAGACACGAGATCCCCAGAAAGGAGAGTGAAATTGATGAGCTGACTCAGAAAATGCAGAACAAAACAAAACAGCACAGACTGAAAAGTAGAAAAGCTGTCAATAGGTCAGAGGTTTAGAGATGCTGAGTTAAAGAGATATGACAGACTACTGAGACGAAGAAATTCTGCTCACTGATTACATGGATCAATAAGAGGGAGGCCATTAAAATACGTCCTCTTGTATGTGTTATAATACATCTGTCTAAAATCAGGCTCACTTCAATTCCCAGACTGTTCATCTTTCAGACACAAGTTTGTTTTTTTTTTTTAATAAAGTTTCCCTTTATTTGAGATTTTTTAAAAAAATTTTTATTTATTTTATTTTTGACTGCATTGGGTCTTCGTTGCTGTGCACGGGGTTTCACTAGTTGCGGTGAGCCGGAGCTATTCTTCGTTGCACTGTGCGGGCTTCTCATTGCGGTGGCTTTTCTTGCTGTGGAGCATGGGCTCTAGGTGCGCGGGCTTCAGTAGCTATTGCACGTGGGCTCGGTAGTTGTGGCTCGCGGGCTCTAGAGCACAGGCTCAGTAGTTGTGGCACAGGGCTTAGTTGCTCTGCGGCATGTGGGATCTTCCCGGACCAGGGCTCGAACCCGTGTCCCCTGCATTGGCAGGCGGATTCTTAACCACTGCGCCACCAGGGAAGCCCCAGACACAAGTTTTAAATCAAGCTTAGCTTGTGCTGAATCCTCAATATACATGCTTTCAAGGATTAGGTATGCATTAGGAGTTTATTAAATGCTGAGATTCAGTGAATACTATAGTAGCTAACATTTAGGGCAATTGGATTTTTTTTTTTTTTAACAGTTTCTGGAGGTCCTTTTAGTTCAGGGGTCCCCAAGTGCTGACTCAGAGACTAGCTGTCTCAGAATCATTTTGAAAGAATATATAAAATATAGCTTTGTAGTTCCCTCCCCTGGAGATTCTGATTCAAAGTGTCTGAGAGTGCCCAGGCATCTGTATTTTTATAAGTGCCTGGAGGTACAATGCAGGTGTTGGCAAACTTTTTCTGTAAAGGGCAAGAAAGTAAGTATTTCAGACTTTGTGGGCCATGTGCTCTCTGTTATAACCACTCAACTCTACCATTGTAGCCTAAAAGTAACCATAGGCAACACGTAGACAAATGAGCATGGCTGTGTTCCAATAAAACTTTATTTACAACAGGCAGCAGGTTCCTCAAACAATTAAACATAGAAATACCATATGATCTAGAAATTTCATCCTAGACATGTACCCAAAACATCAAAAGCAGGGACTTGAACAGATACTTGTACACCCATGTTCGGAGCAGCATTATTCACAGTTGCCAAAAGGTGGAAGCAGCACAAGCTTTTATCAGTAAATGAACAGATAAGCAAAATGTGGTACATACATACAATGGAACATATTCAGCCTTAAAAAGGAATGCAATTCTGACACATGCTACAACATGGGTGAACTTTGAGAACATTATGGAAGTGAGATAAGCCTGACACAAAAGGACAAACATTGTATGATTCCACTTATATGAAGTATCTAGAGTAGTCAAATTCATAGAGAAAGAAAGTAGAATCATGGTTACCAGGGGCTGGGGAGGGGAGTAATGGGGAGTTATTGTCTAATAGATACAAAATTTTGGTTTGGGATGATGAAAAATTCTGGAGATAGATGGTTGTGATGATTGCATAACAATGTGAATGTACTTAATGCCATTGAATTGTACTGAGGAAACGTAAATGGTGAATGTTTGTTATGTATATTTTACTATAATAAAAGTAGATTAAAAACATAATTAAGGAGCAGAAAAACAAAAACAAAAAATAAAGAACAAATGGCAGAAGACACGGATTTGACTTATGGTTATGGTTTACCAGCCCTTGGTCTAATGGTTAGCCAGCGTAGGGAATCACCAGTAATAGTTTATTTCCTTTTGGATTTAGTATGGCAACCAAACCTTCACTTTTCTTTGATTTGAATTTTTTTTTTCAAAAATGAGAATCTCTGGTGTTTAATTAACATTGTTAAGCAATCTTTGCCAACTTCTATGGAAAACAAGTTTCTCTTAGTGCCATATTCAGATAAAATTACATACTGTATTGTTATGATCTACTTTCATCTTCCAAAATCCATCTGCCACTAAACACTACATAAAGTTTTCCAGGAGGAAATATTCCAAATGCATTGTATGCCTTCACTGTTTATTTCTCTCTTTGCCTATGTGTCCTTTGCCCTTGATTCTTGTGTCAGTTAAATTGCTTCTCTTCTTGGGCTTCCCTGGTGGTGCAGTGGTTGGGGGTCCGCCTGCCGATGCAGAGGATACGGGTTCATGCCCTGGTCTGGGAACATCCCGCATGCCACGGAGCGGCTGGGCCTGTGAGCCATGGCTGCTGAGCCTGTGTGTCTGGAGCCTGTGCTCCGCAACGGGAGAGGCCACAACAATGAGAGGCCCACGTACCGCCAAAAAAAAAGAAAAAATTGCTTCTCTTCTCATACAGACAGAGAGGCTGGAAGTGTTCCTCCCCAACTATTCCTTGTTGAACAGTGGCGTGGAAGTCTGTCTCTGTCTTCTATGGAGACAGTTTGGCGATAAGTGTTCTCCTCCAAATGCTATTGATTTACTTATCTTTCCCCAATGATAGTTTAAATATCAAACTTTAACAAAGTGCCTATTCAATTAACGAATTTGGAATGAGTGAATTTGTACAAATTAATATGGTTTTATTATTTATAAAGGAATCACCCACTATTTTAATATATAAAACTGGAATGATGTTTAACATGAGGCGATCATGGCTGTTTTATCTATAGAAATTTCTTCAATACAGCAAAATTTTGTACTTTAAAGACTGACATAAGAGTGAAAAGATGTAAAATTAGTTCCCTTATTCAGAACAACATCCTTCGTTCCCTCAGTTTTCTGACCCAACATCTGAGAGAAGTCAAAAAATTACGTTTCCTAAAAGCTTTTGCACAGCAAAGGAAACTATAAACAAAACAAAAAGACAACCCTCAGAATGGGAGAAAATATTTGCAAATGAATCAATGGACAAAGGACTAATCTCCAAAATATATAAACAGCTCATGCAGCTCAATATTAAAAAAACAAACAACCCAATCCGAAAATGGGCAGAAGACCTAAATAGACATTTTTCCAAAGAAGACATACAGATGGCCAAGAGGCACATGAAAAGGTGCTCAGCATCACTTATCATTAGAGAAATGCAAATCAAAACTACAGTGAGGTATCACCTCACACCAGTTAGAATGGGCATCATCAGAAAATCTACAAACAGCAAATGCTGGAGAGGGTGTGGAGAAAAGGGAACCCTCTTGCACTGTTGGTGGGAATGTAAATTGATACAGCCACTATGGAGAACAGTATGGAGGTTCCTTAAAAAACTAAAAATAGAATTATCTTGTGACCCAGCAATCCCACTACTGGGCATATACCCAGAGAAAACCATAATTCAAAAAGACACATGCACCCCAATGTTCACTGCAGCACTATTTACAATAGCCAGGTCATAGAAGCAACCTAAATGCCCATTGACAGACGAATGGATAAAGAAGATGTGGTACATATATACAATGAGATATTACTCAGCCATAAAAAGGAACGAAATTGGGTCATTTTTCTAGAGATGTGGATGGACCTAGAGACTGTCGTACAGAGTGAAGTAAGTCAGAAAGAGAAAAACAAATATTGTATATTAACGCATATATATGGAATCTAGAAAAATGGTAAAGATGAACTGGTTTGCAAGGCAGAAATAGACAGATGTAGAGAACAAAAGTATGGACACCAAGGGGGGAAAGCGGGGAGGTGGTGGTGGTGATGGGATGAATTGGGAGATTGGGATTGACATATATATATACTAATATGTATAAAATAGATAATAGGAAAGATAGCATGTTTCAATTAGTTTGGTAAAATAATACATTTATTATTTAGGGAACAGATTAATACTGAAAGAAGTATACTGATTCAATTGGTAAGTTCTTATTTTTATTTTTTTGCTCTGTTATAGTCCCTTTTCCTGTATTTGTCACTACTGCTTACACACCTCAGAGTCCCACAACTAATGGTGGGAGTAAGGAATTAATGTAAGAAGGGGTTTGTGTGTGTGTGTGTGTGTGTGTGTTGTATACTGAACATGCAGTTGCAAAGCCATTTAGCTTGAGAGCAGTCAAAGTTCACATACATCTCCATGTGTTGTACAAGTTAAAGTTTGTGTACCTAGCCTTATCATGTTCCTAAGTTTCACTTCCGTTCCACTGACAGATTCTGGAGTGGGACACGGTTATACAATCTTGGGTAGTCTTCCAAGAGTTGGCTGTTGTTTTAGAACTTGTGTCGCTGAGGGACATATCTGTGGTGATATTGAGGCCATCTGAGTGAGTCTTGGCCTTCACAAATTCGTGTGCTTAAGTACAGGTACTGATGTGCTTCCTTCATTCCCACACTTATGCAATAGTAAGAGTCAGCAGTTTTCTTGTCCGTGTAGGCAATGTGCTAGAGGTGCCAGGGGTAAGGAGATGAAGAAGGCATGGTTAGAGGAGTAAGGGCCTTGACCTGGATTAATGATGGTGGAAATAAAAAGGAGTGATTGGAATAAAGAGTTGGCGGATGAGATAGCAGAGATTAGAAAAACAGCAATGGTAACATTTTACTGGTAAAGGAGCTTCTTTTGTATGCCAGGTCTGTGCTAATTGCCTAAACTCTCTCAGTCCTTAACAACACTATGAAGGTTCTGTTATTAGGCCCATTTTACAGGGAGGTTGAGTAACCATAATTACAGAGCTACCAACTGTTGGAGCTGGAATTCAAACTCCGAGTTTAATTTCAGGGTCTAAGCTCTTAACCATATGACCAATCTATCGCACCTCTTAGAATGCTCGTCTTCGTATCTGTTTCATGTATTATTTCTTAAGCAGTTGGTGTCTAACTAGAAAGAAAGGTGTAGCAAATCCAGATCCAAAGTACAAGGTCATCATAATTAGTAAAAAAGTGACAATACAGGGGGGCGTAGCATGGAAGTAGATCAAGTATAGATGGACTATAATTTCTAACTCAAGGAAGCTTGTACTGATAGATGTATCCGTGGGAGTATTGCTTAATCTCTCTGAGCCTCATTTTTCTCAAGTGTGAATGGGTGTTAATTATGTTATATAGTTTATAGTATTATCATGAGAATTAAATGAGATAATGCATGAAAAGTGCCTTGCAGACGATAGGATCTCAATAAAGACTGCTCCATTTTGATAATGATTAAGATGAAATGTGCTGGCTAACTCCATACTGCAGAGTTATTCTGTTATTTGATTCTGGTTAAATAAATGATTGGTGATTATTGTTCATCATGTTTTTCTGTGGAATGCTTATTTGCTTGCAGAAGGGCTATGGAAGTTGTGAACTAACATCAAAACGAAAAAGTGTGAAAGAAAATTAAACAGATATTTATTGAGTAATCAAACTATCACTGATTTTTTTTTGTGGCAGTGATAGAACATAAACAACGTAATTTAAATTGCATTTCAAATCATAACAGTAATTTGCAGTGTTTTAGAGAACATATTTCCTTCCCAAAGATGTCTGAGTGCTTTGCTGAAATGTCTTAAAAACTCCCAGGGCTGGGTTCAAATTATGGCCCTCCCATCTCCCATCTATTGGCTATGGGGTCCTGGCAAGTCTTTCGCCTCCCTATGCATGCCTCTTTTGCTTCATCAAACAAAACGATAATAGGCTCAAATTAATGAAGATCTTAGTGTCAGGCATTTAGTTCACATTAATAACAACTAGCCTCCTCTTTTCCATTGACTTGCAAGTAATACCAAACCCACTAAGAAAAAGTTTTCTTTATTCTTTCCACAAAACAAAAGATTGTCACAGAGGCCTCAATATCTGGGTCTCATGTTTGTCATATTGGTTTTGAAAAAAGCCTGCTTTCTTCAAGAGTGATGGGTCCAGCACCTTAGTTAAACAGCTTGCTTACAGGTTTTGTGATTTTAAAAAAGGAACACATTTCACAAATGAGAAACCTGTCTTGTAGCTGGTAGCTCTGTGGTGCTAGGTGACATGGAAGGGCGTTGCTCTCTTTCTTGCCCAAAGCAGACTTCTAGGGCCATCTTTGTGACTCAGGTCTGATAGCCAGTGGCCAGCTGCCAAGAAAGCTAAGGCTGAAGGAGCTACCTTCAGCTTCTTCCCACCCTGGAAACTGGTCAACCTGACCCAAGCATATTGTTGGTGTTTTATTGAAAGGGTCGATTTGAGGAATGTTGCGTTTGCCATGCAGTGTCATGCCTCAAAGCCTTGGTTTCCAGCCTTTATTTATAAGCCTAATTGTTGCTATGGAAATTCAATATTTAAAGAGGTAATTATTGCTGATCTTGTTGCATGTGTCCGTTTCTGATGTCCAGCTGCTAGCTCTTTAGCTCCAGTGTAGCAGATTAATTACTGCTATTGATTACTTTGAGCTTCTCTCTTCACACCTGCAGTCTGTGTAATTAGCTGGTGGCCTCCTCTGAAAATTAGGAGCAGTTTCATTCTGGCACTTTGCCATTTCCCAGCCATGTGCACTGCACTGATGAACAAAAGCAAATCTATTTTAAATAGAGATATCTGGGTAATGAACTCTTTGTGTTTTTGAACTATCCGTGGATAATTCAAATTACCCTCTGTTAGCAAATATTGTAACTCATTTGATGACTATCTGCAAAGAAAAAATTCCAAAACACTGGTTTTTATTCCCATTTCCACCTTGTAGAAATTTGCTCCTGTGTGTGGTTTAAAAAAATCAGAACAGCCTTCTAGTTCTGCTGCCGAGGGTAGTGGGGTACTGGAATAGATTTCCTAATGGAGCCCAGTGGAAGCAGCTGAGTTTCACTCGAGTATTCCAGGCATCCAGATATTAATGTTCATCCTTTTGTTAGATTCACACTCCTAGTCTGAGAGACAAATCACCATTCTTGGGAGTCATTGGTATACATCGGGGATAAAAAGTTTCCTGTTAAAAATGATTTAGACAGAGATACGAGAGAGAGATTATTGCAGGAGTCTTCAAAATTTTCTTCCCAACTTTATTTCAGTTAGTAAGATACTTTTCCTTTCTGTTCATTGGAAACCAAATCTGACATTGCCAATTACCAACATCTAGACTTTTGCTTCCAATGTCCTATTATGATACTTTCTTATCTGTCGTGTGATACTGCCTAAACACTCAGGAAATACAAGTTGGTAGTAGAATTAGGAGTGGACTTCCCAAGTAATGACATGCAGTGATTACTAACATGGCCAGCTGTTCTTTTCTATGCTGACAGGGTCCCACTAATGTTCCCTTTAGCTGTTTAACTTGTGTTGAGTTATTATACTAAGGGTTATTGCTTATTGTAGGAAAAAATAAAGTGCTTTCCTCCTGCTCATGGCATGCATCTGCCCGCTTTCAGTTGACGCTTTAAGTGGATACGTATGTCCCAAAGCCCACCCAGCACATGGAAGGAAGAAAGTTCAGAAAGTTATCACTTGTCAGAAAGATGAAAATATGCCACTTATCTCAAGCAAATGCGTTTGTTGGATCACAGCAATGTGGGAATGCTTCATCAGCTCCAATAAAGCTTCTGTGGAAGCAACGAAATGCAGCTTGTTTCTGTCTGGGGAGTCAGGTGGGAGATGGGCATGAAGCGGGAAAGAGTAAGAAGAGTAAGGGCATTCACTCATCAACTCAGTGGACCTTTGGGGCATCTAATGGGGAGGCTGAACACTGGCCCTCAGACCAGAAGGTCCCCAGCTGGAATCTCATCATTTCCACTGTTTCCAGATTAAAATTTAAATTGTGTGCTGCCATTTGGAGGCCTTCTGGGCAGGGTCTCACAGAGTCACCAGTTATTAGGAATGTCTCCTATTATCGCAACCCTAAAAGCTATTTGAACAGCAGCCTAATGTGATTGTGATTTCCAAGGACCATTTGCTGTTATTGCAGCTCTGCTCAGATGTGAGTGGGAGCAACTAACCAAAGTTGCCTTCTCACAGTACCAGAGAGGAGAGTCTGAAGCACCAGAGAAATATTTTGCTGGCCATAAATATAAATTCACCCCAAATAAACAATCTTTTGTTTCCCCAGTTTGGGCAAGGTCATCTCTAATTCTGACAAATAGTGACACTCTTTCCCTACCAGAATATAAATTTTAGAAATTCGCACTAATTACAATTTCAACTCAACTGGAAATATGAAAGTTTTAAAGGGGTGTAAAATACAAAGTGGTAGTTGTATAAAACATTCCATACTTAGAGATTATATAAAGCCTTTCAAATGACAGGAATTTTTGCATACATATGCATATATGTTTATACATATATAAATATATATTTTTATTTTGGATATTTTATTTTTGTTATTGCAAAATTCAACATGCTTCACCTATGAAAATCTGAGGCTGTGCAGAGTGTATGTATCATGAAGTTGGACATGTCACAGATCTCGCTGGTATACGGAGCTGCTTCGGCCATTGGTTTTTCAGCACCAGCAGAAGAGAAGTAAAAAGTCTATCAAGTTAGGTTTCTAAACCTGATTTTTGAATCCAATTAAGTTTTATAAATCACGATGAAGGCTAGGTATTGTTGTTGTTGTGTTCAAAGTTACAGGGAGTATTTAACAAGTGCTCTATTACAACATCATAGGGTATACGAAAAGGCTAAGTGAAATGAGAAATGAGAATTTATCTAGTAAATAATAAAAATACTGTAGCTGACATGTATCAAGTGCTTATTATGTGCATTGTGCTACGTGCTTTGATTACATCATGTATTCTAATCATCACACAAACTTATGTGTATTATGGATGCTGTTCTCTGGATGATGGGGACACTGTGATGAGGATGAAGCTGAGAGATTACATAACTGGACCATGGTCAGATCTGGTAAGTAACTTCACTTGTCTACCAAGCCAGACTTTTTACTACTTCTGGACATTTTATTCCAGCTATGTAGCCTTGATGATATTTTGCTCCATTTATCTGGATTCTTTAATATTTGGATCAGCCAAATGAAAAATCTACTCATAAGCCTGGTGTCTTTGGGCCCAACTAATATTACTTAAGCCTTAGTCTAACATTTTGATTTTCCTCAATTTATTGTGACTTATTACAAGTAGTTGTGCTAGGAGTGGCAAGATCGTGTTATCTTGTCTGTAAGGAGAGGGCTCACATTAATGAAATGTGGGGATGGAGCAGAACCAGGCATTTGTGCAACTGTTGCCTGATCTGGGTCAGGCAGGATGTTCAGTGACTGTCTTAAGTTCTCCTGTGGGGAAGCCTTTTTGCTGGAAGAATCACAGACTAATATTTATTCTGTTACTAGAAATGCAGGGAAAAATCTCTCTCCCCCACAACTTTGCTGTTGTGTCTTTCTTACTGTGTACAATTACTCTTGTTTCATTTGGATACCTGAAAAGTTATTTTTTAAGGAAACAATCAGAATAAGGTCTCCCTCTCTATGTATAATATGCATACGTAGAGTGTATTTTGCTTTTTTTAAAATATATTTTGTTATATATGTGTGTGTGTTCCTGTTATACACACACACACACACACACACACACACACACACACACACACAAAATTGTTCCACGCAGTATTTCTAAGACATTTTCTGGCAAGGGCTTTTGAGAGAATGAAGGGCAGAGCCTTCTCAGTGTCAGTATATGTGTAAATATCTTCAGATTCTATGAAAGCATCTTCGTTTTTTCAATCATGGATTACTGTTTGAAGGGGAGCTGTTTTATGATTTGTAGCACACGTCAGATAACCTTCAAGGAATTCTCTTGTGATAGCAAGTCAGATTTTCCTGATCTTATGTTTTCCCTTTCTATGTCTAATAATATCCCATCCTTAGCATCAACTCTCACCCTAATGAGCTGAAACTACATTAGCAAAATCTTAGGCAGATAAATTGACTCAAACCTTGGTTTGATGGTCTTACTTAAGACATTCAATTAATTCTGTTTTGCTACAAGCTAATTTATGACTTTGTATTTATTCAAAAAAAAAGTTGAAGATACAAAGCTGTGGGAGACAAAATAATGAATTATTCTACCTTCCTTCATGTGCTCATCATGTGCTCACTACAGTAAGGGAAGAAGAGAAAGAAGAAAGACATACTTTTGATGTTCGATATGTGGCTATTTTCTTGTCATATCAGACAGTCTGTAATTGGTATAAACACATTTATATCCCTCTAGGAGATACTAATTAGTGTAATAAATGTTGGCTTATTAATTATTGTTAAAATTTTTTTTATTTACCCAGTAAATAGTTTTTATCACTTTTTTTCCTTTCCTGTCTCCTTCCCTTCCCCCCCACCCTCCTTCCTTCCAAGATGACAGTTGGTTTAGTGTGGTCATAAACTTGTTTTCTTTGTGGTGTATAATGACTGGCAACTTGATAAAGCTGTGATATAGTGACAGATATTATTATCCACTTTTCTATGGAAAATGTTAATAATTGATCTGTACACGTTGAGAGAGAAGAGAAAGATCTGAGAATTTTAAAGTAATTTACAGCCCTGTGCCACACTTGGTGTGTTTCTAATGAGCTTCTCTGGATCTTCAGGTAGCAAAAGTTTTTTCTGCTGATGTGTAGGGCAACTTGTCAAGACATCTTGCAGGGAATTGTGTTCAGAGAAGGTCAGCCAGGGAATAGAGTTGCATTAGGTGATGCTGTGGTACATAATTGACTTACTCTGTCTCTGGAAAGTGATAGAAGGTGAGGTTGAGAGGAAGCTGCCCCTTCTCAATTCCCTCTCCCTATTTTTAACTTTATTAAAATTGCTTTTCTTACACCTCCTTCTACTATTTCTCTTTCATTTTGGCATTCTTGCAGTCTAAAATTCTAACCGCCACTCATGTTACTTTTGCTGCTGAATTAAATATATGAAATATTTCTTATAACAGTCAGCTCCAAATGTCCAGACTGCTCGCTTTTATAAGCCTATATTTTTCGTGTATTTTCCTAAGGGCGAGCAACAATTGTGTTCCTCCCTAGCATGACAGCCAGGGCTATTGTGTGAGACAGGTTAATCTTGCTATGCTGCAAAAGAAAGTCATATTCCTTGAGATTCTTTGCTGTGGTTTTTTGCTGTCTCCACTCCTATACTTTGGAGGACTAAATGTATCCACCAATCTCAACAGATGTTTCCCCGCCCTGGTAATCGATAATCATGAACAAAATATGCATTAACCAAAGTCATAGATTTTCCAACATTACTTCTTATGCCAATTGGAAAAAATAGGTACCTAAAATGGGCATATATCAGTCAATTGAAAATAAACTCAGTCTTCACGGTATGAAGGAAAGTAATTGTATAGTGTATTTATTTTGCTGTGTTTAAAAAAATGTACTTCGAGGTACCTACTATATTGCACACTATTTCATGAAACACCTGCTTCATTCTATCCAGAGAAGTCCAGAAAGTGGACTTGTATAGAATAAGTTTTAAAATCAATTGCTGTTAAGGTGATGTAGGTACTTTAACAATGTTGGTGAAAAGTAGAGGCAAATTAAGACAGTAAGTATACAAAGATACTCAAGAAATTGATTTTTTCTTTTCGTTGTTGAGAAGGTTTCTAAGGCTGTTTTGTGAGGCTTTGTTTATACACAGGCTGTGCAGTGTTCTTGCTGGTCTGATTTACCTTGCATTTTCCTATTGGAACTTCTGGAAAGAGAGCTTCCCTCAATTTTTCATAGGAGGAGAGAACCTGAAAATTCTTTCAAAGCTGTCAGTTCTGTCTACTGTAAAAAAGGACATGGAAGACTAGGTGCCTCAGGGCTTAGCATGAGTTTGTCCCGTGTCACACTGGAGCTCGCCATTGGAACATCTTGCGTCATGTCTGGTTTTAGAGTCTGAAGAAATATAGGGAGCGAATGAGAGGTGGTTCTCTTGAGCTCTTGGAAGTAAGCCATATGTCTGAGGTTATAGCTTGACTCCCCTGATCATCTGGATGTTTAAAAGGTTTGATTTTTAAAGATCATTTTATGAGGAAAATGGTGACAAAGGAAAAAAAGGTACTGTGTTTTTTTTCCCAGAGGTCTCCTGAGAAGTGCGCTCATGCCCATTCTCCAGGCTGAATCGTTCTCTGGCTGGTAGAGACAGTGGGAGATAGATTGGCAAACACGGTGTGTCCAGGCACAGTGTGCTTGTGGACAGAGGACATCTTGATCATTTCTCTCTGCCGTGACTCTTCCAAATTTTACTCTTCTATAATCACCCTGAATTAGATACTAATATTTAAGTGTCTTCTTAGGGCTTGGCAAAATTAAAAATAAATTTGCCGCCAAGGAACCAAGAAATTAAATATCTACTACCAGACATGGCAAACTTTCATGGACTTCTGTATTAGATAAGTCTTTATATCTCTGACTAGCATTATTCAGCATGATTAAATTTAATGTGGGCCAGGCTATAATACCCCCGTCCTGCTCTCCCAGGGTTTTAAAACTCCAGGACAGCTACCTTGGCTCCCTCCTCTTCCACCCTTTACCTTCCAGACAATGTTTTGCCTGTTGACTTGATGATCAAGACTGGCTTGACTTTCCAGATTCACCCTACATGTTGTTTAATCCTCTTTATTATGTGCAATGTGAAACCATTATTCATTCTGCCATTTAAAATGTAGGCATAGAAATATTTAAGTCCTGATGTTAATTTAAACTTCCCTGTATAGGATATCTTTTGGCTATGGCAACTCCTGCAAATTTTGGCATTTATACTTTTATGCATAATTAAAAGAAAAGGACAAAAGTTTGAGTTAATGGTTATTCCAGCAATTTCTAGTAAGGAAATATTGAATGTGGTTATTCCAAATATAGACTGAAAAAAAGGTTTATATTAAAATAAAAATTTCTGGCTATTACCTGAGTTCTAAAGTGATAAATTTGAAGACTGAGTCTTCAAAATAGTCTGTCTCCAAATTTAGTGATACAATAAACTAACTATTCTAAGACATGGTCAGAGAATGGATATTTGGGTTAAACAAAATTGACCCTAGAAAGGACCATGTAGCATGGATAGTATTATTTTGCATAGGAGGAAATAATATATACTTGACTAAATCGATATTGAAGAGAATTTAATTTTTCTTTTATTTAGAAAGCTTTTGAATTTTGAAATACTTTACAGTTATTATTAGGTACAATACTTATTATATTGACTTTTATGGAAGGTATACTGAGTGTATATGGAGTATATATTTAAAAGCTTGGGTGTCATTATATTTAAATAGTTGGGTATTTGCAAAAGATGGTGACGTTTTCCTTTGGATGAAGGTATAGTGAGGGCAGTCTTTTCCTCCCGTCCCCTCTCCTCTCCTCCTTTCTCCTCTCCTCTCCCTTCCCCTGCCTCCTCGGTTCACAAATATCTATTTGGCCTTCTCTGAGCCAAGTATGGTGCTATGGAGATACAGGACTGAATAAGAGATACAAGTCAGTCACCATCTACTTAGTCTCTTAAACCTAGAACCAGAAAAGTCATTCTTAATTCTTTTTTTCCTCAACTCATATTGCCTCAGAAAGCTTGTTGACTCTACCTCCAAAATATGTAACCTGGATCTGTTATACCAAATCAACTATTATACTCACCTGCTCTAACCCAAGGCATCACCACCTTTCACCTAATCTAGTACAATTTCCACCTAACTCGTCTTCCAGTATCACCTATGGCCTTCTTTATCCTTCATCTTCTAATAGCTAAAGTGATCTTTAAAAATATAAATCAGATCATATAATTTCCCCCATTTTTTAACCCTCCAGTGGCTTCCATTGTTTTGTATCATACTTATGAATTCCTAATTCCTTCCATTGGCCTTACACACTGTGCCCCCTGCCCACCTTCTAATACACCATTTCCCAGGGGACATTCATGCTGTTTCAAGCTTGTGCCTGCCTCAGGGTCTTTGCCTTTGATTTTTCTTCTATCCAGAATGATTTTGTCTCTTATCTTTATGGCTGGCTTTATCATTTCATCCTTGTCTTCGCTCAGATGCCAACTACCTAGAGAGGCCTTCCATCACTTGTCCCCCTCCCTGCTTAGTCTCCATCTCTATCACATTGCATTGTTTTATTTTTCTCATGGCACTATTGTTAATCAAAATTACTTAATTCATTTATTTGTTTAAACACTTATTATTTTTTTCTTCAACTAGAATGCAATCTCTATGAGAGCAGGTACTTTCTCTATTCTGTGCATTATCGTATCCTTAATGCCAAGAACAGTGTTTAACATATTCAAAGCACTCAATAAATGCTTTTTTTGTATAAATAAGGTGTGTGCCCATGTGGATCTTTCACTTTAGTGGCTAGTTTCCCATTTCCTTTTGTAAACCTGATAAAGCCTGGTGGCTTCTATCTAAGAAACTTGTTTCAATAATTTTACAAAATTCAAGTCTAATTTAACAAAGACATATTAGTCTGTATGGGTTGCCATAACAAATACCGCAGACTGTGTGGATTAAAACACGAAACTTTTTTCTCACAGTTTTGGAGGCTAGAAGTCCAAGATTAAGATTCTGTCAGTATTGGCCTTGGCAGTGATTTCCTGGATATGACACCAAAAACACAGGCAACTAAAGAAAAAATAGACAAGCGGGACTAAACTAAATCAAACTAAAAAGTTGTGCACAGCAAACAGTCAACAAAATGAAAAGGAAACTTATGGAATGGGAGAAACTATCTCCAAACCATATGTATGATGAAGGGTTAATATCCAAAATATATAAGGAACTCTTATGACACAGTAACAAACAAACACACAAAACAAATAACTTGGTTAAAAAATGGGCAATGGAATTGAATAGACATTTTCCCAAATGAGACATAACAAAAGACCAACAGATATTTCCTATCTGTATGAAAAGGTGCTCAACATAACTAATTATCAGAGAAATATAAATCAGAACCTCAGTGAGATATCACCTCACATCTGTTAGGATGGCTTTTATTAAAAAAAAGCCAAAAATTATAACTGTTGGTGAGGATGTGGAGAAGAGGGAATCTTTGTACAGTGTTGGTGGGAATGTAAATTTTTGCAGCTACTAATAGAAACAGTATGGAGGCTCCTGAAAAACTAAAAATAGAACTATCATATGCTTCAGCAATTCCAATTCTGTGTATATATATCCAAAGAAATCGAAATCAGGATCTCAAAGAAGTATCTGCATTCACATGTTCATTGCAACATTATTCACGACAGCCAAGATATGGAAATGACCTAAATGTTCAGTAAATAACATGTGTCATATATATACACAATGGAATATTATTTAGCCATGAGAAAGAAGGAAATCCTGCTGTTTGTGACAACTTGGGTGAAACTTGAGGGCATAAGAGAAACATGCCAAACACAGAGGGACAAATGCTACATGATACCACTTATATGATGTATCTAAAATAATAAATTCATTGAAGTAGTGAGTAGAGTGGTGATTGCCAGGGGCTGAGTGGGGAGGAGGAAATGGGAGGATATTAGTTAAAGGGCTCAGACTTTCAGTTATTCAGGATAAATAAGCCATAGGGATCTGCTGTATGGTGCAATGATATTACTGTATCACATACTTAAAAAGTTGCTAAGATGGTAGATCTTCTGTTAAATGTTCTATCACACACACAAAAAATAAATAGGGTGGAAGGATACTTTTGGAGGTAATGGGTAGGTTTATGGCATAGATTGTGGTGATGGTTTCATGGCTATATACTTATCTCCAAACTCATCAAGTTGTAGACATTAATTATGTACAGCTTTTTGTATGTTAAAAAAATTAAAAATTAAGTGTGCCATCAGCATTGGTTTCTGGTGAAAGGTGTTCTCCTGGCTTGTAGATGGCCACTTTGTCACTGTGTCCTTACAGTGCACACATGGAGAGAGCTCTCTGGTCTCTCTTCCTCTTCTTCTATGGACTAGTCCTATTGAATTGGAATAGGTTCCCACCCTTATGACCTCAATTAATCTTAGTTACCTCCCTAGAGGCCCTATCTCCAAATATAGTCACACTGGGGCTTCAACATAATGAATTTTGGTGAGACACTTCAGTCCATAGAAAAGGGTGAGGAGAAAAGCACTTTCATTTAGTTGCTTAAACTATAATGGATTTGTGCAATTCTGCACAGGAACAAGTTTTTTTTTTTTTAACATCTTTATTGGAGTATAATTGCTTTACAGTGGTGTGTTAGTTTCTGCTTTATACCAAAGTTAATCAGCTATACGTATACATATATCCCCATGTGCCCTCCCTCTTGTGTCTCCCTCCCACCCTCCCTATCCCACCCCTCTAGGTGGTCACAAAGCACCGAGCTGATCTCCCTGTGCTATGTGGCTGTTTCCCACTAGCTATCTAATTTACATTTGGTAGTGTATATATGTCCATGCCACTCTCTCACTTCATCCCAGCTTACTCTTCCCTGACCCTGTGTCCTCAAGTCCATTCTCTACGTCTGCATCTTTATTCCTGTCCTGCCCCTAGGTTCTTCAGAACCTTTTTTTTTTTTTTCTGATTCCAGATATATGTGTTAGCATACAGTATTTGTTTTTCTCTTTCTGACTTACTTCACTCTGTATGACAGTCTCTAGGTCCATCCACCTCACTACAAATAACTCAATTTTGTTTCTTTTTATGGCTGAGTAATATTCCATTCCTTATATGTGCCACATCTTTGTTATCCATTCATCCGTCGATGGACACTTCGGTTGCTTCCATGTCCTGGCTATTGTAAATAGTGCTGCAATGAACATTGTGGTACATGGCTCTTTTTGACTTACAGTTTTCTCAGGGTATATGCCCATATGCCATATGCTGAGTCATAAGGTAGTTCTATTTTTAGTTTTTTAAGGAACCTCCATACTGTTTTCGATAGTGGCTGTATCAATTTACATTCCCACCGTCAGTGCAAGAGGGTTCCCTTTTCTCCACACCCTCTCCAGCATTTATTGTGTAGACTTTTTGATGATGGCCATACTGACCGGTATGAGGTGATACTTCATTGTAGTTTTGATTTGCATTTCTCTAATGATTAGTGATGCTGAGCATCCTTTCATGTGTTTGTTGGCAATCTGTATATCTTCTTTGGAGAAATTTCTATTTAGGTCTTCTGCCCATTTTTGGATTGGGATGTTTGTTTTTTTGGTATTGAGCTGCATGAGCTGCTTGTATATTTTGGAGATTAATCCTTTGTCAGTTGCTTCGTTTGCAAATATTTTCCCCCATTCTGAGGTTTGTCTTTTCGTCTTGTTTATGGTTTGCTTTGCTGTGCAAAAGCTTCTAAGTTTCATTAGGTCCCATTTGTTTATTTTTGTTTTTATTTCCATTTCTCTAGGAGGTGGGTCAAAAAGAATCTTGCTGTGATTTATGTTATAGAGTGTTCTGCTTATGTTTTCCTCTAAGAGTTTTATAGTGCCTGGCCTTACATTTAGGTCTTTAATCCATTTTGAGTTTATTTTTGTGTATGGTGTTAGGTAGTGTTCTAATTTCATTTTTTACATGTAGCTGTCCAGTTTTCCCAGCACCACTTATTGAAGAGGCTGTCTTTTCTCCACTGTATATTCTTGGCTCCTTTATCAAAGATAACGTGACCATATGTGCGTGGGTTTATGTCTGGGCTTTCTATCCTGTTCCATTGATCTATATTTCTGTTTTTGTGCCAGTACCATATTGTCTTGATTACTGTAGGTTTGTAATATAGTCTGAAGTCTGGGAGACTGATTCCTCCAGCTTCATTTTTCTTTCTCAAGATTGCTTTGGCTATTCCAGGTCTTTTGTGTTTCCATACAAATTGTGAAATTTTTTGTTCTAGTTCTGTGAAATATGCCATTGGCAGTTTGATAAGGATTGCATTGAATCTGTAGATTGCTTTGGGTAGTAGAGTCATTTTCACAATGTTGATTCTTCCAATCCAAGAATATGCTATATCTATCCATCTGTTTGTGTCATCTTTAATTTCTTTCATCAGTGTCATAGTTTTCTGCATACAGGTCTTTTGTCTCCTTAGGTAACTTTATTCCTAGGTATTTTATTCTTGTTGTTGCAGTGGTGGGAAACGGTAGTGTTTCCTTAATTTCTCTTACAGATTTTTCATCATTAGTGTATAGGAATGCAAGAGATTTCTGTGCATTGATTTTATATCCTGCTTGGATTCCTTTTATTTCTTTTTCTTCTCTAATTGCTGTTGCTAAAACTTCCAAAACCATATTGAATAATAGTGGTGAGAGTGGGCAACCTTGTCTTGTTCCTGATCTTAGTGGAAATGGTTTCAGGTTTTCACCAATGAGGACTATGTTGTCTGTGGGTTTGTCATATATGGCCTTTATTGTGTTGAGGAAAGTTCCCTCTATGCCTACTTTCTTCAGGGTTTTTATCATAAATGGGTGTTGAATTTTGTTGAAAGCTTTCTCTACATCTATTGAGATGATCATACGGTTTTTCTCGTTCAATTTGTTAATATGGTGTATCACGTTGATTGATTGGCGTATATTGAAGAATCCTTGCATTCCTGGATAAACCCCACTTGATCATACTGTATGATCCTTTTAAAGTGCTGTTGGACTCTGTTTGCTAGTATTTTGTTGAGGATTTTTGCATCAGTGTTCATCAGTGATACTGGCCTGTAGTTTTCTTTCTTTGTGACATCTTTGTCTGGTTTTGGTATCAGGGTGATGGTGGCCTCGTAGCATGAGTTTGGGAGTGTTCCTCCCTCTGCTGTATTTGGGAAGAGTTTGAGAAGGATAGGTGTTAGCTCTTCTCTAAATGTTTGATAGAATTCGCCTGTGAAGCCATCTGGTCCTGGGCTTTTGTTTGTTGGAAGGTTTTTAATCACAGTTTCAATTTCAGTGCTTGTGATTGGTCTGTTCATATTTTCTATATCTTCCTGGTTCATTCTTGGCAGGTTGTGCATTTCTAAGAATTTGTCCCTTTCTTCCAGGTTGTCCATTTTATTGGCATAGAGTTGCTTGTAGTAATCTCTCACGATCCTTCGTATTTCTTCAGTGTCAGTTGTTACTTCTCCTTTTTCATTTCTAATTCTATTGATTTGAGTCTTCTCCCTTTTTTTCTTGATAAGTCTGGCTAATGGTTTATCAATTTTGTTTATCTTCTCAAAGAACCATTTTTTATTTTTATTGACCTCTGCTATCATTTCCTTCATTTCTTATCTGATTTTATGATTTCTTTCCTTCTGCTAACTTTGGGGTTTTTTTGTTCTTCTTTCTCTAATTGCTTTAGGTGTAAGGTTACGTTCTTTATTTGAGATGTTTCTTGTTTCTTAAGGTAGGATTGTAATCCTATAAATTGCCCTCTTAGAACTGCTTTTCCTGCATCTGATAGGTTTTGCATCATTGTGTTTTCATTGTCATTTGTTTCTAGGTATTTTTTGATTTCCTCTTTGATTTCTTCAGTGATCTCTTGGTTATTAAGTAGTGTGTTGTTTAGCATCCATTTGTTTGTATTTCTTACAGATTTTTTCCTATAATTGATATCTAGTCTCATAGCATTGTGGTCGGAAAAGATACTTGATACAATATCAATTTTCTTAAATTTACCAAGGCTTGATTTACAACCCAAGATATGATCTATCCTGAAGAATGTTTCATGAGCACTTGACAAAAGTGTGTATTCTGTTGTTTTTGGATGGAATGTCCTATAAATATCAATTAAGGCCATCTTGTTTAATGTATCATTTAAAGCTTGTGTTTCCTTATTTATTTTCATTGTGGATGATCTGTCCATTGGTGAGAGTGGGGTGTTAAAGTCCCCTACTATGATTGTGTTACTGTCGATTTCCCCTTTTATGACTGTTAGTATTTTCCTTATGTATTGAAGTGCTCCTACGTTGGGTATAAATATTTACAATTGTTATATGTTCTTCTTGGATTGATCCCTTGATCATTATGTAGTGTCCTTCTTTGTCTCTTCTAATCGTCTTTATTTTAAAGTCTATTTTGTCTGATATGAGAATTGCTACTCCAGCTTTCTTTTGATTTCCATTAGCATGGAATATCTTTTTCCATTCCCTCACTTTTAATCTGTATGTGTTCCTAGGTCTGAAGTGGTTTTCTTGTAGACAGCATATATACGAGCCTTGTTTGTGTATCCATTCAGCCAGTCTTTGTCTTTTGGTTGGAGCATTTAATCCATTTACATTTAAGTTAATTATCAATATATATATTTCTATTACCATTTTCTTAATTTTTTTTGGTTTATTATTGTAGGTCTTTTCCTTCTCTTGTGTTTCCTGTGTAGAGAAGTTCCTTTAGCATTTGTTGTAAAGCTGGTCTGGTGGTACTGAATTCTCTTAGCTTTTGCTTGTCTGTAAAGCTTTTAATTTCTCTGTCAAATCTGAATGAGATCCTTGCTGGGTAGAGTAATCTTGTTTGTAGGTTTTTCTCCTTCATCACTTTAAATATGTCCTACCACTCCCTTCTGGCTTATAGAGTTTCTGCTGAAATATCAGCTGTTAACTGTATGGGGATCCCCTTATGTGTTATTTGTTGTTTTTCCCTTGCTGCTTTTAATAATTTTTGTTTGTATTTAATTTTTAATAGTTTGATTAATATGTGTCTTGGTGTGTTTCCTCTTGGATTTATCCTGTATGGGCCTCTCTGTGCTTCCTGGACTTGATTAACTATTTCCTTTCCCATATTAGGGAAGTTTTCAACTATAATCGCTTCAAATATTTTCTCAGTCCCTTTCGTTTTCTCTTCTTCTTCTGGAACCCATATAATTCGAATGTTGGTGCATTTAATGTTGTCCTAGAGGTCTCTGAGACTGTCCTCAATTCTCTTCATTCTTTTTTCTGTCTTCTGCTCTGCAGTAGTTATTTCCACTATTTTATCTTCCAGGTCACTTATCCGTTCTTCTGCCTCAGTTATTCTGCTATCGATCCCTTCTAGAGAATTTTAAATTTCATTTATTGTGTTGTTCATCACTGTTTGTTTGCTCTTTAGTTCTTCTAGGTCCTTGTTAAACGTTTCTTGTATTTTCTCCATTCTATTTCCAAGATTTTGGATCATCTTTACTATCATTATTCTGAATTCTTTTTCTGGTAGACTGCCTATTTCCTCTTCATTTGTTAGGTTTGGTGGGTTTTTGCCTTGCTCCTTCATCTTCTGTGTGTTTCTCTGTCTTCTCATTTTGCTTAACTTACTGTGTTTGGGGTCTCCTGTTCACAGGCTGCAGGTTCCTAGTTTCTGTTGTTACAGCCTTGTTAAATGTGTCTTGTATTTTCTCTCTTCTGTTTCTGAGATTTTGGATCATCTTTACTATCATTACTCTGAAGTCTTTTTCATTTAGGTTGACTATTTCGTCTTCGTTTATTTGGTCTTGTATGTTTTTACCTTGCTCCTTCGTGTGTAAGATTTGTTTGTGTCGTTTCAATTTTTTTTTTTTTAATG
The DNA here is from genome assembly GCF_059928025.1 of Delphinapterus leucas. Classification (NCBI taxonomy): domain Eukaryota; kingdom Metazoa; phylum Chordata; class Mammalia; order Artiodactyla; family Monodontidae; genus Delphinapterus; species Delphinapterus leucas. The sequence continues at coordinate 14,486,221 of NC_143138.1, forward strand.
GGTGGTACTGTATTCCTGTCTTACTGTGTGTTTGGCCTGAGACATTCAGCACTGGAGTTGGCAGGTAGTTGGATAGAGCCAGGTCTTGGTGCTTAGATGGGGACCTCTGGGAGGCCTCACTCCGATTAATATACCTTGGTGCCTGAGGTTCTCTGTTAGTCCAGCGTTTTCAACTTGGAGCTCCCACTATCGGAGCTCAAGACCGACCTCTGGCCTGGGATCGAAGATCCTGCAAGCTTCATGGCATAGTAAAAAAAAAAAAAAAAAAAAGAGAGAGAGGGAGAGGGAGAGAGAGAGAGAAAGGAAGGTAGGAAGGAAAGAAAGAAAGAAAGGTGAGGATAAAAAACAAAATTAGAAAGATAAAAAATATGTTACAAAAAATAAAACTATAATTGAAACAACTGCAGCAAGGTAAAATAAAACCACAACAGAAAAAAAAAATGGCGGGTGTGGGGGGAACAAGCCAAAAGGAGAGAACATAACGAAGTATAAAGAATAAAATAAAATTAGAAAAATAAATGATTTATTAGGGAAAATAAAAATATAAAAGGATCAGAACAATGAATCAGCAAGGTAAAGCATAACTCCAATCTAAAAGAGGAAAAAAGAAAAATAAAAGGAAGCCTTGGCTACGGGGGCAGAGTTTAGGCGGGCGTGGAACTTAGGCATAGGTGGGGTTTAGGGTGGGATGGGGCCTAGGCTCAGGAGCTGCATGGAAGGGGAGAGGCAGCACGTCCAAAGGAGGGCCTCTGGAGTGTGGAGTTCTGGAGTTTCTCACCCTTTCTTCTTTAGGAGAGAATTTTGGGTGAGAGATGATTCCCTTTAACTCCATTTATTGCCTATTTCGGTCGGTATGGATATTTAAGGGGTACTTAGGATGGTTTCTAGGTAGTAACAGAGAAGGAAATTATTTACTCCAGGAACCCTGCATGTATTCTTATTAATTCATTTGCATACTGTTTAATAAGTAACATATTGGTGGGACTGGAAGATTTGGAAACTTTCCACCACCTATACTCCGTTTTTATACTCCATTTTTAGGTGTTTCTTTACTTATGTTACAAGGCTTCCTTTATGTTAAACAAATAGGAAAATTAGCTGGGCAGAATCATGTATGAATTAAGTTACTGTCTTGCTTTATGCCTTTTCAGGAATCTGAAGAGGAATAAATGGTACTAATGGGTAACAGTTTTCAGTGGCTGAATAATTTAATAAAAAATATTACATAGATATGGCTATGATTACATATGCACAGGATAAAACCCAATAAATATTTAGGATAAATCAAATTGATATAAAGTTAGAGAGGATATTGCTTAAGCACTGAGAAGCTGCTGGAGCAATTGATGGTAGATTGGAATTTTTGGAAACCTTCACATAGACTTTGACAAACTGGCTGCTATACTTGTAATTATGACAATGTGGGAGAAAGACGAAAACATGATGACACATTGATTGCCAAGTCTAACTTAAGAAGCCATATAAATATTATGGAGTATAAAGAAATTGTCATACACATAGTCAAATGGAATATATCTAAATTTGAAAGTGAATTGGTTGGGATGGGGTGAGAGTATTTTTCACTAGGTTTAAAATGTTTTAGAAACTTGAAGAAAGTAAAGTTGCATGTCCTGTGAGATCTAATCCTTTTATATGGGATCCATCTGAATAAATGAGCATTTTTTTAAGTGGCCAATACTGTGTATTCCAGCTGCAGACTAAATGATAGCTTCATGTCAAGCCTCCTGACTGCCATGTATCCATCTGGTGTGTGCTCATGTGTAGGAGTAGGTGAGACTCCAGCTAACACTAAAGTCTTAAGCTAGTCTAAGTTGTTTCTTATTTACCACTTCATATCACACCTGGGTACAGAGACAGAATTACAACTGAAGTCCGAATCTCTTCCACCTATATTTAAGCATATTCTTTTCTGCTTTTTCACTTACATAAAGGTGTCAATTTTTAGGGAAATAGTTGGAATGGAAAAAAAAAGCAGTTATATTTGAAGAAATCTAAACTCTAAAGTGGGAAAGATTTTATTTCATTCACACTTGGAGGTTTTCCCCAATTATTGCTTTGGATCGAGGGGAAAAAGGTTTGCATATGCTTCTCCCCCATGTGCAACTTTGAGCAATGTTCATATGTTATTTGAAATGATTATGCTAAATGTCTGTGAGAACTTGAGTCTTGGTGTGGATATATAGTGAGTCTATGGGACCCAAAAGAGAACAACAGTAAGAAGATAGGAAAGGCAAGGGAATTTTGAAAATGAAGAGCTAGTATGAGATGGGCAAGTAGGGAATTAAATGAGAAATTGGGTGGTTTGAACAGATTGTGTATATATTTTCCTCTCTGAGACCCCTAAGATCTCTTCTTATACACTGCATGGGGAAAAATAACCTTTGCTTTCTTTTCAGCTTCTTAACTATGCACTTTCATCATTGCTGTATGTTCTTTCAAGCTTGGCTCAGAAAAGAAAGGGTAATATAATACAGGAACTCAGCATAGTGACTGGACACTGGTTTTGGATCTGCCACTGGCCAGGAAAGACACAAAGTAGATCATTATTGATGCATACTATTAGTGCTAAAATATACACAGGACTACAGTTGAAAAGATTAGCAGAATACCTAGCACATCATCTCTTCTCTTTTTTAAATCATGCTACAAACAAACAGCATCTTTCAGAAATGAAGACTGTCTGGACATGTGGCTGTGCTGTAGACAAGCTTGGTCTAGGGGCTTGTAGTCATTGCTGCTTTGTGACTTTGAGACCCTTGATTGTGAAGTATATTTACAGATTGCAATTTATTTCTAAATAGCGTCCTTTGTATTCAAGGACCTGTGGAGGCTTGCAGTCTGTGATAAAATTGTTTTCTTCATATAATTATACGACAGACATCACTGTATCTGTCAAGATTTTGGTCAGCAGAGACAAGCAAAATCCATGTGTTTGAGTAATGAACTTAGACACAGTTTGTTTGTGAGAATGATTTTGTTATGTACTCTTCCCCTATCCTACCCCAACTGAGAAACCTACTGGCTAACATATATAATTTCAAAGTGGAAACATCTTGGCTTTTAAAATCTGAAGCTGCTAGTCCATAAACATTGAGCATTTCTTACTGATGACACTGTGTTATGTCTGATGGGGCATCCAAAAAGATAAGGCATGGTCTTGGCTGAAGGAAGCTGCAGGCTTGGGGAAGTCAAGCTAAAATATGGATTTAAAAAAATAACTAATTTTGTAAGATATTTTGTGATAAAGTACCAAGTATATGCTATTTAATAAGTAGCTTTGCTATAAAAGGCACATACCTTGACTGCAGAGTTTAGAATGAACTTCATATAAAGTGGAACTAAGTGTTTCTACCAGGAGGTTTGAGAGCCCTTCTGTCTATGAACTGGTATATGGATCATTCTGTTTCTGAACCAGATAACTGTGAAAGATCATTGAAAGCAAGTAGATGGAACCTGTACTGGAAGTTAGAGTTATTAAAGGTATTATGAGAAGTGTGGATATTTGAGGCTTACTCTTGAGGACCAAGTAACAAGTATTTAGATATTTCCACACTTGGTGACATCATTTTTTTTTTTTTTTGCGGTACGCGGGCCTCTCACTGCTGTGGCCTCTCCCGTTGCGGAGCACAGGCTCCGGACGCGCAGGCTCAGCGGCCATGGCTCACGGGCCCAGCCGCTCCGCGGCACGTGGGATCTTCCCAGACCGCGGCACGAACCCGTGTCCCCTGCATCGGCAGGCGGACTCTCAACCACTGCGCCACCAGGGAAGCCCTGTGACATCATTTTTATGTGGTCTTCATTGGGCGATTCATAAACAGGTCACAGAAGTTGGAGAAAAGCTAACAATTTAACCCTTTGTTACATCCACTGATTTTGCTCTACCCTATGAGAGAACTCTGCCCATCAGAAAACCAGTTAAGACAGGTTTTGCCTATTGCTCTGCCCCCAGAAAATATAGTATGTAATTTCCATGCAAAAAAAATGCGTCAAAGAGAGAAACACCAGCTTGGTGACACCCTCATAATGGAGTATGGCCAAGGCAATTGTTGATCTCTCATGGCTTTTTGAAGAGTTAGCTCAGCAGTTAAGCTCTGGATAGGTCCACCCTTCTGTTATTCAGCCAGCAATCTGCTCCCTCCCAATGAATGGAATAAAAGCTGAGAGGCAGAATTTCATCTTTGTTCAGCTTAGAAACCTGTCTCCTATAAGCTGGGTCCCTTTCTTCTCCATTAAAATCATCTACTACCAAGGAGAGAAAAAAAGATCTTGAATGTGTAGCATAATGATCATACCATCAACTATAAACCTCACTTGGCAAATTTTTTTGTCTTCAATTGAGTACTAGGAGAGCCTCAGTGTGAACGCTATGTGCAAATCCATTATTCTTAGAACTGCTACCTATAATTAACACTGCCCAATGGAATTCAAAAAATATTTATCAAAGAGGCAACAGAGTCACAATTACCATTATCCCCAACTAAACTCCTCCTCCGCCATGTTTTCATCAAGAGAGCTGTGTTGTTACTTCAACAGGCACAGTGTTGTGGTGACTTCTGTGATACAAATAAAGCAAGACTGAAATTCTAATTGTGAAATTTAAAAGGAAAGTAATTGCTTAGTGTTGGTTAATTCCATCTTTGTGTGATGACAGCAGCTGCGTTTCCCTGCCTTGTGTATTTTAACAGATGGCATTATTTCTTACGGAGTGTTACAGTAGCAACCGAGGTGACACTGAAGGAAAATTCTATGACAGTGTGTTAAGTAAGATATTATTGACAACCCTGCTGCACGGTGAGGCAGAACTGCACGTCGTGGATCTCGTCTCACCTCTGCAGCCCCCCACCAAATGGTTTCCATTTGCAGCATGTGGGACCAGAACAGAAAGATGAATGGAAAATTGTGTACTTTTTCAAATTCACTTGTTTGCATATCATTAATAGGCTTGGGATGAAGGCCCAAATTTGGCAAAAAGGTGCATTTATCAATCCAGTGTCGTACTGTTGTACCTTTCTGCCAAAGGTAAGAAAATGGAGAGGCCCTGGTAGACCTGAGTTCTAGCCCAGGATCTGCTACCAGTCACTAGTCTCTGGATTGTTTTCATTTGTGTAAAAGGCGGCAGTTGGACTACGATGAAAGTCTCCAGGGCCCTTTCTACTCCAACTGTCTGTGATTCTGAAAGTCCTGAGCTTTGTGCTTTCATGGCACGGAAGACAAAGTGAATAGAATGGAATCTAGATTACTCTGTGTGCTACTGATAGTGATGTAGTATAGTGTGGAGAAATGACAAATGGGTCACAAATCAGGAGATCTGGCCATGGTTCAGCCATGACACAGGTCAGTGAGTTAGACTGTGTCAGCTTCCTGACCTCCTTCACAAGGAGGTAGTAGTCAAGGTCCAGTAGGATTATGTTACTGAAAGATGATTAATTAATTCAATAAACATTGCATAACTTCCCTGCACTAGAAACTGTGCCAAGTGCTGGGGGTTCAGTGATACGTAAAGCATGGTCTTTGTTTTGGAAGAGGTGGTTTAGTTGGAGAGACAGATAAATACATGGGTAATTACAGTAGAGTATAACAGGGGCTTTGATGGGCACAAGTACAGGGTGATATAAAACTATATAGTAGGGGCAGCTCACCCAGCTAGGGGCACGGAAGGTGTCTGGGAGGAAGTGGATACTAAGCTATGGCAAATATAGGTAGAAGAGGGAGGGACAAACAATAATAATATGACAAGAAGCTTCTTGAACCAAGATTCAGAAATCATTATGGTTTGGTTTTCCTTCACTACTGGTCTTAAAAGTAGGAGCCCACTAGAAACTTGCATCTTGATGGGCAAGGAATGGTCTTACTTAACTATTCTTGTAATGATTTATATATATGCTGCCTCATTTCTAAAACAAATGGTTTTAAAGGCTTGAAAAATGATATTTAAGAGAACACCACTATTAACTGTTAGACTCTAAACAGGAGCTTGAAAAATCCTCTCCAGGCTTTCCCCTTCACAAATGCTGTGTGAGATCCCAGGATTTTTATGGTGTGCTTTGAAGGGAGGTATAGATGGATCTACTTTGATTGGTAAATGGAGAAATGAGAGTGGCTTTATATATAATGTGAACTTTTGGTTTTCTTTTATAATTGACGAGAAGGGCTGCCAGCTTGTTGCTCAGTGAATAATAAATCTGACTCACCGCCTCTCCCTGTAGGCTGACCCTCCTCCATACTAATGTTTGACATTTTACAGTTTAATTAAAATCACCCTTTAAACAGCACACCACCAAGAGAATGATGGAATTTCTTCCCGCAATATGATGCTGAGTAAAGGGCAATTCACCAAGTCTGCCATTGTCTGCGCCACTTTCCATGGAGCTACATGGAGACCTAAGAGTGTTAGTGAGACCTTTGGTGAGGGTGTGGGTGAGTGGGAGAGAAGAGACCCCCTGACTTTGGGAACAGAAACTGACTCACATCTCTGAGCTTGGTGAGAGAATGTCCTGCTACCTCATTTCTCCTTTAAGTCTTTGTTCTTTCATGAAACTGCAAACAGTAAATGCCATGGTAACCTTTGTGAACCCACCTACTTCTGCAGCAGAGTTAACTGTATTTGTATTTTGGACCCACAGTACCCTCCAAGTTAAAAGAAAGAGCCACAGAATAGGATGGTGGTCTTTGCTTGGGGTTTGATATTTTAAACTTTTACATATTTCTAGTGTTCAGACCTAGAACTCCAGACCCCCATCTTTGCCTCTCCTCTTGGATGTCTTAAGGGCACCTGAAACTCAGTGTGGCTACACTGAATGAATGATATCTCCCGCTTCCCTTAAATCCTCCCTCTGGGGTCTTTGTTTCAGTGTTTCAGAGTAACAACAGTGTTCTTTATCGTGATTCTTTGTGGAACAGCAATGTTTAAGTTTGGGTGCAAGCCTTGACTATCCTTTCCACCTTCCCAGTCCCTGCAAGGAACCTGGGCATCAGCTGGCACCAAGACCTCAGAGGGGAAGAAATTTGATTTGTTCTCAGTACAGAAAGCTACTGTGTTATTTCTCTTCTGGAAAAGAAGGGGAGAGAGAAGAAAGAGGAGGAAATTGAGGCAAAACTAAGAAAGAAGGAAGGAAAAGAGGAAGATAGGAAGGAAGAGAGGAAGATAGAAATTGAGATGAAGGGACAGTGAGTAGAGGCGAATGGATATTTTAAGAAAAGAAATGTTTGAAGTTCTCAATAAAAGCTGTCTGTTCTAAAATATAAACTCTTCTTCATCTTCATTGTGAAATCTTGTACAGGATGTAAATAAATGTGTGTGTGTGTGTGTGTGTGTGTGTACAAACCGGTGGAGGAATTGCGTTTCATGTCCAAGTTGACAAGGAGCACATCAGAGACAGCAGGAGAAGAGAGGGAATAAAAACAAGTTCAGAGGATGGATTGTTCCTAGGATTTATAGCAATCTTTTGAGGACAATGGACTTGTACAGACTGTGGAATTGGAGTTCCAAGGCAATCACACTCAGATCTTCAAGATAACTGAGACCCCATGTATCATCTGAGTTATCAGCTATGTCTGCTGGATAAGGCAAAACACATAGGATTTGACCTTGACAACCACACACACCCCCCACCCCACCTCCGCCACCTTCCCTCATCCTCCATATCCAGTCTTCTTATTGAGCTTGGCTATTCTCTCTGAGAATATTTTTGGAGCCTGGAACTCAGAAAATGATATTCTCCAGGCAAAGTAGATACTTTTGTTCAGAGTATCTGTAAACAGGAATGATCAGGCTGTTAGAAGTTTTTTGTAGGGGGATCAAAACCCACTGTGGGATAATTCCACCCCAAATCACTTTAACACATAACTTCTAATGATGAGGTTGAATCAAAAGGAACACCACGATTGCACTACAGTGTCTTTAGCAGACCTGACTATGTTGGATTAAAGGTGGCTGAAAATAATTTGCTGCGCATCTTGTCAAGGGGTGATGTCTGTTTATCCTCTCCTTGAGTCTAGGCTAGCCCTTTAATTGATTTTAGTTAACAGAACATGAAGGAAGGATTTCTGTGAAACATTTGAGCCTGGGTCTTTAGAAATTGGCGGTTCCCTGTTAGAATATTTCCTCTTGAGAGCCAGTTGCCATGTAAGAAAGTCTGATTTCCCTGAGACCGTAATTCTCAGGGAAAACAGAGAAAACAGTTTCTGTTCCCAAAGTCTCATATATATATATATATATATATATAGAGAGAGAGAGAGAGAGAGAGAGAGACAGAGAGAGACAGAGAGAGACAGAGAGAGACAGAGAGAGAGAGATACACTGGGGCACCAGACATGTGAGTGAAGACTTCTTGGACTTTTAGCCTAGCCTACTCACCAGCTGAATGCTGCAAAGTGAATGATTTCAGCTGATGTTACATGGAGCAGAAGAATCACCCAGCTAAGCCTAGTTTTAAATAATGACCCAGAGAATTGTGAACAGATAAAATGGTTGTTGTTTAAGTTACTAAATTTGGTGTCATTTTTATGCAATAATAGATAGCTGAAATGATGATATATGGAGGCAACAGAACTAGACCACATGGTTCTAGAGGAGATGCTTTTAATAGTTCTGCTGAGGTTTGACCATCAATGCCACGCCTACCCAAAGATATATGACAAAGTGGAAGTAATAATGAATACTAATGTAGTTTTTATGGTTTATTCAGCACATTCTCATTTAATCCTTATGACTGTTCTCTGAGAGGAGCCTTATCTCATTTTCAGATGGGAAACTGAGTCTCAAGGGCCACATAGAAGTAAGTTGTATTCAAATCCAGGTATTCTGCTTCTATGTTGTTCTTTCCCAAATAAGTCTGGAATCAGTCAAGGCAAGACTGAAAATAGCTTCCCGTTAGCAATCTAACAGTTGTTGAATATGGAGTGACAGAGGAACTAGGCAAGTTTCTTTCAGTACTTCACTAAAGTATATCACTTAGTCTGTGCTATTGTTGTAATTTGACCAGTTGTTTGATGAGAAGAAGTGGCAAGGGTAAAATGGAATTCTTGAACCAAACTAAGTAAACACAGAACTGCTGCCAGAATCTAGATTGTCTGGAAATTTGTGTTCCAAATAATTGGCTCAAAAATTTGCATCAGAGCTTTACGATGGAATTAGTTCTTTAAGAAGAAGCCAGTCATAATCAACATGTTCAACCTGTGACCTTACAAAGTAATTATTAAATTTTAGCTAAGACTTCTTTGTTACTTTCCATGATAGAGAAAATTATATCTCTTTTGGATCATGACCAATAATGTGGCATGTGTAATTCTACTTTACTTGTTTTACAATTGTGATCAACTTCAGATTAAAATATCTTCTGTATCCAAAACTTAGGAGTGAACAATTTCTAGGTACATTGCTTATAGTGTGACCTAGATAATGTGATGACAGCCTTTGGAAGAACATCAAGACCACTCCATATATGTGCCCTTTATAAGCAGCCATCTCAATATGACAGCTTGAATTACGCACACAGTTTTTTCTGTATTAATATGTGCCCAAACATCCCCCAAACTCACTTTAAAACATGGACCAATCTGAGATGTTTTATGGTTGATTATACAATTTGACCAACTGGGAAAGATGGGCCAGGAAGGTATTCTTGGATCAAAACTCAAAATGAAGGAGGCACAAGGCAATAGGACTTACATGGTAAAGGTTACTCAAGCCACCATGTGTAGTAGATTTGAGGATAGCATTCAAGTTATAGTTATAAATACCAGCCACACCACTCAGCTATATGTGTAACATAGAATGGATGTCAGCTTTTGATTATCAAACATTTCAAAGGCAAAGCCATAAAGGGAGCTGTGGAACTCCTTTACCCTAGTGATTCCAGCTATTACTACACAAGTTGGTTCTGAAAATTGACATGTTAAAGAAGGATAACTTCAGTGGAGTTTAATGGCAGCATAGAATATTTGTATCCAAATTTCTTTATCTGGGCTCTTATTGTTTGGACATCTAACACGCTTTCATATCTTATTTTCTCCCTGTTGAAAGCAATCTTGTACTGGAAATTGTAAATAAGTCTTTATATACCTACACCATGATTTTCTTAGTGGAAATTTCTAGAATTAGAATGACTGGGTGAAAGTATTAGGGATTTTAAATGAATGGTTATATAGAATATCTATTTTTGAAGGGTCTGATGTTTAGGAGAGTCATTATCTGCCATACTGGTTAAAGTTACCTTAAAGTGAAAATAATCCAGATTAACCTAAATATTAAAATAAAAAAAGTGAATGGTAGGGCTACCTGTTTGGCAATGTGTGTAAAGAAATGTAAAAGCATACTTGTAATAAAGCTGTGTCTAGTAACACTGCTTATTTGAAAAAAAAAAAAAAGAGTATGCTATCGCCAGACACTAATATATAAAAGACAGCCAGCCTCCTAGAGTTGACCCTAGAAATGAAAACAAGATCTCTATGATGACATTTCTTGTATTTTAGGGAGATCAGGGTTAAGTATCATACAGCACTTCCTGATAGACACAAACCTGAGTCATAGTTGGAATAAGGCTGTGATAATATTAAGGCACCAATAAATATTTAATTTTAATGTTCGTATCAGTGCCAAATATTGCACCTGGAGATAATATCTGATTGGATCTGAACCAAGGGATGAATGAATGAACGCTGGCTGTGAACACTGATTTATAAATGTTTTACTTTATTTAAACTATTCTTTCAGACTACTCCTCCAAATCTATCCTGTGCTGTGGTTTGTGACTTTGGTTTTTCAACTGTTTTCTGTTTTTACCTCTAGCTTTAGAATCTTTCTTGGTTTTCCATTCCACCTACTGGGGATAAATGTTTATTGTCTTGCTTTCTGATATGTCTTTCCTTTCCTTTGCATGCTATGACAAATGCTTTGTTTTGCTTGGACACAAATGATACCTGAAACATGTTGATGACATACTAAAGTTTCCTTCTATTCTGTCTCTCCCTAAATATCAAAAGGGATGTTGACCCAAAATACAATTCAGTTACTAAAACCACTAAAAATAAAATGAAATATTCTTTCATATTTGGAGTACTATCAAATGTTTCCTGCTTTTTGTTTTTCCTCTGTCTTCTCTGAAGAGGGAGAGGATTAAAGAAACTTAACTTAATAGAAGGATTGTTCAGAGAAAACATGTTTTTAGGTAACTTTATATATGTGATAAGTTGAATCAGTTGCCACATTACTCTTAAACAATTCCTCTAATTGTACTGGATGAGTCACATCTAAAAAATAGTTTTATTACTTTAAATCTGAAACATGCTGGTTATTTTAAAAACTCAAACTATTAGAAAAGTATAAAGATTAATATGAAAATAACCACATGGATTACTTCACCAAGGGATAACCACTGTTAATCTATTGATGAAAACTCTTTTTGATATCTCTTATGAATGCCTACATACACACATATGTGCCTGTACACCATTTTATATAATTGGGATCACACTATATATACTGTACTTTATATATATATTTACCTATAGTGTATATTTGTTCTGATTTTGAGCATTTTTTCATGACAAGAAAGATTCTATATTACTTTTAATGGTTGCAGGATATTGCCTTATTTATCCTGTAATTAATTAAAGTTTAAGAGAGAAAGAACACATTCTCTTTCCTTTCTCTTTCTTTTTTCCCTCACTCCCTTCTTCCTTTTTTCCTTTCTTCCTGCTTAGGTGCCAGCCAAAATGGTCTCTAGAAAGGGTATATTAATTGAAATTTTCATCAACAAATCCTAAGTGCCTGATATTCTATTCCCTTTTCAATTCAGATTTTGATATTTTTTTACCTTTGCCAATCTACTAGTATGGTATATAGTTGCTTTAATTTGCATCTCTTTTGGTTATAAAAAAGAACATCTTTTCATGATTGCTGACCATTTTTTAACTTTTTCCTTTGAGTAATTGCCTATTCTTGTCATATTACATTTTTTATTCTAAAGAATTTCTTTGAGCTCTTTGCATATTAAAGATAATTTTTTTGTCATATGCTTTATGAATATTACTTCCCAGTTTGTATTTTTATTTAAAAAATATGTTCAATACGCTTCATTTTCCTCTTATAATGAAGTTCTTAGTTTTATGTGGTAAATTTGTCAGTGTTTTTGTTCTATGCTTCTGAGTTTTTATGATATGCTAAAAGATTTCCCCCACTGTGTGATTATTTAAAACAAACAAAAAACCCTCCTAAATTTCAGCTAGCAATTTTATGGCTTAATTTTACTCTTTAAATAAATGAGGTAATGTTCCAGCATTACTGTTTTCTCCTCCAAATGAATATTTTTTTGTCCTAAACAATTGGCAATATTTTTCTACCATATGACTAGTTTATTGGCCTAATGACTTTATTGAAGAATAATTGGGAATATTTTTGAACTCTGTTTTGCCAAGTTTTCAAGTTATTTAATTGGGATTTTGAATGGGCATTTGAATAAATTTCTATAATGTTTTAATTGAATTCAATGTATGACAAGAGAAGTTTATGTTTTTATAATGCAGTTATATTCAAGAGAACATTTATTCATTTATTTATTCACATCTTTTTTCTCTTATGTCCTTTAGTAGGGTGTTGCAAGCTTGCTAATCATTATGCCAGTTTACTAATATGTTATCTAGTTGCTTTTTTATTTCTTTGATAATAACTGAGAAAGAACATCTTTTTATATTACTGTTGATCACTTTCTTCTTTGGGGACTTGCCAGTTTATGTCCTCTTGAGTTTAAAAACCATAATTTGTAAGAATTCTTTGCATACTGAGTCTAGTAACCCATTGTCATATGTTTTGTAAATATTTCCCAGGTTGACTTTGTTTTCCAAATATGTTTGTAGTGCTTTTATTTTTCCGTTGTAAGGAAGTGTTTTATTTTATGTAGTCAATTTATCAGTCTTTTCGTTTAATGTTTCTTGGTTTTTATGATGAAAAAATGTATTAAGTTTATTCTGGTGTGGTGAGACCTTTAAATTTCAATCATTCTAATGGGTGTATAGGGGTATCTCATTGTGGCTTTAATTTGTCTCTAATGAGTAATGATGTTAAGCATCTTTTTATGTATTTATTTGCCATCTGTATATCTCCTTTGGTGAAGAGTTTGTTCAAATATTTTGCCTAGTTTTTATTGGATTGTTTTGTCTTATTATTGAGTTGTACAACATCAGAATATATTCTAGGTACAAGTTGTTTTTGGGGGTATATATTTTGCAAATATTTTCTCCTGATCTGTGCCCTGCCTTTTCATTTTCATTACATGGTTCCTTGAAGAGCAAAAGACTTTAATTTTAAGTCCAGTTTATCAATTTTTTCCTTTTATGATTTTTGGTGTCCTACTTTAAATATCTTTGCCAAGCACAAGGTCTCTAACATTGTCTATGTTTTATTCTACAAGTTTTATAGTATTAGCTCTTATATTTAGTTCTATGTGCTTATCTGAGTTAATTTTATATATGTTGTGAGTTGTCAAATTTCATTTCTTTTTTGCACATAGCTATCTAATTAATTGTTTCAGTATCATTTGTTGAAAAGATAATCTTTTTTCCATTAAATGGCTTTGCAACTTTGTCAAAGATCAATTGACTGTATATGTGTCAGTTTTTGTTGTTTTTGAACTCTATTCTCTTCCATTAATCTATACGTCTATCTTTATGGCAACCACACTATCTTGATTACTGTAGCTTTATAATAAGTCTTGAAATCAGGTAATGTAAGTACTCTTTGTTCTTCTGTTTAAAAATTATTCCAAAACCTTTACCTTTCCTTATAAATTTTAGAATCAGCATGTCAGTTTCCACACAAAAGCCTGCTAGAATTATATCAATTCACATGTTGTGTAAGAATCTTCTAACCATATATTGTTACTCACTTCCCCAGGCCCTTTGTGCTATTTTTGTCATACATTTTACTTCTGCCTATGGAATGAACTCAGTACATTTTATTATTTTTGCTTTAAGCAATTATCCTTTAAGCTGATTTTAAAAATAAGAAAAATACCTTTTATATCCACCTATATATATTTACCATTTCTAGTGTTCTCCATTCCTCTGCTTAAATCCAGATTTCCTTTGGATATCATTTTCCTCTTGCTTGAAGGACTTCCTTTATCATTTTGTATGATAGCCATACATTCTTTCTGTTTTTGTATATATGCAAGTGTTTCTATTTTGCCTTTGATTTTGAAGGACATTTCCTCTGGGTCTGTGGTTCCAGGTTGACAGCTGTGTACCTTACAATTGTTGCCCCACTGTGTTCTGGCTTGCATTGTTTAAGTATGCTGTCATTCTTACTTTTTCCCTCCATAATTAATGCACCATTTTTTCTCTGGATGCTTTTAAGATTTTCTCTTCTTCACTGTTTTGAAATAATTTTATTATAATGTGTCTTTTTCTTTTTTATTAGGTGTCATTTTCTTTATCTTCCTTGTCCTTGGGTCTGTTGAAACTGTAAATTTATAGTTTTAATCAAATTTGGAGAATATTTGGCCATTATTTTTAAAAAATATTTTTGTTTTCTCCCTCTTTCCTATCTTTCTGGAACTCCATTTAAATGTATATTTGAATGATTGAGGTTGTCTCACAGTTCCTTGATATTGTCAACACTTTTTTCTCCCATCTTTTTCAGTTGAATCTTTTGGTTCTTTCAGGCATAAAAATATATCATTTTTTAAAACAATGGTAATTTTACCTTCTTCCTTTCCCATAATTATATTCTCAAAAAGTGTTTAATTGTATATGTATATTAAAATGCTAAATAATGGAGTTAGTAACAGAAATTACTATTTATTATTGTCCTTGACTTTCATAGGAGTGATTCTGGAGATTCACTATCAACCTTGAAGCTGACATGTACTTTGAGTTTAAATTTTTATCATGTTATGGGAGTATCTTTCTATCAAATGCCTTCTTAGCATCTGGTGAGATAATATTATATTTCTCCATTGGTCTTTTAATATGGTGAATTTTCATGATACATTTTCTAATAATGAACCATTGTTGTATTCCTGACATGATCACCACTTAGTAATGATTCATTAGTTATTCTTTCAGTGTACTGTTAGATTCAACTTGCTAATATTTTATTTAGATTTTCTTTTATTTTTTTTTTTTGCTTTATGAATAGGATTGGTCTTTGTCCAATGCTTGATACATACCTACATGTAATTTGAGTACACAATACTTTGTTGTTAGATATCAATAATATTAGCACTCTTCCTTCCAATTTTTTTTTCTAAAAGCACTTTGTGTCAGGCACTGTGTTGAGCAAGAGTAATTTAAAGACAAATATGCTTTGGTTTCTGTCTTGGGGGAACACACCATCTAGTAGGGGAGCGAAACAAGGAAATAGGCATTTACAAAATGATGTGAAAGTGCAATAGTACAGGCATATTCCTGGTAATTTGGGAGTACAGAGTGAATATTTATGGCATTTATGTGGCCAGAACATATGGTTGGTCAGTAAACACTGGTTGAATTGAACTCACCTTGTTTAGAAGAGAATTTTTAGGAGAGGCTTCACAGGAAAGTTGACTTTTGATATTATTGATAAATAAAGTTCCTTTCCCCCGAGAAGAGCAAACTACAAAAACCACTGGAAGGTAGAGAGACCCGATTTTACTGTATCTTTCTTTTTTATAATCAGCACCTGCAATTTCAAATGGAAAATTTTTTTTGCCTTTGTGAATTTGTTATGAGTCATAGTTTCTGAAGTGGTTCCAAATCCTTTATCAAAATCAACTAAACATGGCTATGCCCTGAGTTCAGAAAATAATTTAATCTGTAAGTGGTTTGAATTCCAGAGGAATTTAGTTGTGATTCTTACCCTTTAATTATTGGAAATTATTTAGATTTAAAGGAAACAATTCACATGTTCTTCATATCCTATGTTTATTTTTCTTATATGTCAGCCTTCATATCTATTTTACCTATTTCCTTTATTCTTTTTCTACTGGTCACATTATATAGGACAGGAAGGGGGAGAAAGGAACAAACATGTATTGGTCATCTATACTGTGATCTATGCTGCCTGACAATTCACAGCAATCCTTGAAAGAATATTCTTGTTTTCTTCATTTTCTCAACTGTGATTTACTCACGGGCACATGACTTAGTTATGGTGAGCTAGAATTCTTTTTTTTTTTTTTTTAAACATCTTTATTGGAGTATAATTGCTTTACAATGGTGTGTTGGTTTCTGCTTTATAACAAAGTGAATCAGCTATACATATACATATATCCCCATATCTCCTCCCTCTTGCATCTCCCTCCCACCCTCCCTATCCCACCCCTCTAGGTGGTCACAAAGCACCTACCTGATCTCCCTGTGCTATGCGTCTGTGAAGCTAGAATTCTAATGCAGATGTGTTGGAGTCCAAAGACTACAGCCTTTCTACCATACCATGGAAAGAATTTGGTTTCAGAATGAAATAGATGTTTTTATATATTTATGATATACTTATGCCTTTATCTATGCAGGTCTAACAACTGTTAACAAGCTGAACATGTAAGAATCCCTTGGTAATTTGATAAAAATGCATAACAGGGGTTTACCCGAGACTCTTGATTTAATTAATCACTTGAGGTGCCTTGGAATCTGCATCTCTAAGAAGTTCCTCAGGTGATTCTGATGTCCCGCCAGCTTTGGAAAGGAAAAATTTATGCCACTGTCCCAGTGGTAAAAATTATGTGTGGATGTGAACTCATTAGTACCTCTTACTGTGATCTTGGGTATTATCTATGGAGTCTTTGTCATAAGAGTTGAAATAGAAAAGGTGAATGTCCCCTGTGAAAGAAAGTGCTGACTCCCCACAGCATCTGAGGTCTTCATGGGTGAACCCAATGTAAAGATGTTATTTCTTAATGGAGACTGCTGTTCATCATCCTTTTCTAAGACAGTTCTTCTCAGTCCTGGCTGCACATTAGAATGGCAGTGCCTCAGCCCCCAATAAAATTGGAATCTTTGGGGTGAGGCCCAAACAGCAATATTTCTTAAAATATTCCAAATGATCCTAATGCATAGTCAGGGTTGAAGACACTTTTCTCAAGTAGGGTAAAGTGATTCTGGGTAATGGGCTTCTTTTTTCTTTTGGAAATTGGGAAAAATCCTAATTAAAAATGTTGAAGGGCTTCCCTGGTGGTGCAGTGGTTGAGAATACGCCTGCCGATGCAGGGGACATGGGTTCGTGCCCCGGTCCGGGAGGATCCCACATGCTGCGGAGCGGCTGGGCCTGTGAGCCATGGCCGCTGAGCCTGTGCGTCCGGAGCCTGTGCTCCGCAATGGGAGAGGCCACAGCAGTGAGAGGCCCACGTACGGCAAAAAAATAAAAAAAAAATGTTGAATATTTTCCTTTTTAATTTTCTTTTTCAAAATCGTATATATTTAAGGTGTACAACTTGCTGATTTGATACACATATATAGGGAATGATTATAGCAGTCAAGTTAACATATTTTCTCACATAGTTACTATCTTTTTTTTTGATGACAACACTTGGAATCTGTTGTCTTAGCAAATTTCCAGTGTTCAGTACACTATTATTAAGTTAGTCATCATGCTGTACATTAGATTCTATACTTATTCATCCTATATAACTGCAACTTTCTACCCTTTGACCAACATCTCCCTATTTCCCCCTCCTCCTCACCCATACTCTTCTACTCTCTGCTTCTGTGTATTTGACTTTTTTGTTAGATTGCACATATAAATGAGATCATGCAGTTTTTTTACTGTCTGTGTCTGGTTTATTTCACTTAGTATAATGTCCTCTGGGTTCATCCATGTTGTTTCAAATGGCTGGATCTCCTTCCTTTTTAAGGCTAAATTATATTACATATATACATATATGTATACATATATATATAAAATATTTTCTTATACATATATATATACTATTTTCTTCATTTATTCATCCATAAATGGACATTTAGGTTGTTTTCATATCTTGGCTATTGTAAAGCTATTGTAAATAATGCTGCAATCAACATGGAAGCACAGATACCTGAATATTTTTTTTGTTTGCATTATTGACATTTTAAATATGAAAAGAAGTCAGGGATAAAAAGGTAACTAATGAAGTAATATGTCTAACTGGAGCTTGTATTCTTCCCATCAACTTTACTCGTCTGAAACTACTACAAAAACACCCCATACTTTTATGCATTCTAAGATGTGTCTTGGGTTTTTAGGTAATCTGGAGGTAATTGTAGATGAATCTATAAGAAACATGAAGTTTATCACTGCTGTTTTAGGCTTAAATTGATCAACTCAGTTTTCTCCCACGTGTGTATTCTACAAATTGTTCATGTCAGCTGTGGGTCAGACACTCTATGGGATACGTAGGATACAACTGAAAACAACACAGTTCTCGGCCTTGTTGCTTTCTAATGGGGCAGAGAGAGAGACAAATGAGATAAATATTACAAGATAACTAGGGAATGCTATGAGAACACTTAGGAAGAGAACCTAACATAAAAACATTTCAGAAATCCCCCAAAGTTCATTATCTTGCATTACCTGTACAGAGGCAAGAGAAAGAAGATATGGGATAAAATGAGTATTTCTCTGTGACAAAGGATCAACACATAAACACACACAAATACAACTCTCATTGTATGTGTGTGTGTATGTAAATTTTTGATGTCCTAGAAATCTTTGTAATGGTTTTTATGTTCTATTTTTCATTTACCAATAACATGGTTTCACATTATACTATTATTATTCACTGTATAGAGATAAGGCAAATAAGATGGTAAAATCTGCACTGCCATCCCCACCTCTTGCTCTTCCATAATCATTCTGAGAGGTTGGAAGGTTGGGACTACAATTCTTATTCCCTGAGTTTCGGATTTGGGACAAAGCTTGCTGCACTACATTGACTCTTAGAATGAAGTGTTTGGGTTCCCCTTTTTATGTGAATAAACTTTATTGTTAATTTTTATGATATGTTTTATTTTACACCTGCTGATTATCTACACATCAAAGGGAAGTTGGATGGCTTATATTTTCAATGATATTTGAAGATGGCTATGCTAACTGTGGTATTTCCCAAGCATTGCAGACATCTTTCTTTTCATTTCTAAGTATTGCAAATGCCCTTTTGTAACACAGAACTCTCATTTATAACCATTGAAATGTCATTTTTTTCCTAACCTTTTTTTCTTGAAAGTTTGAGTTCAGCTATTGACAAAGTTTTTTTTTTAATGCCCTGAGGATTTCCATTCATGATAAAAAAAAAAAAAGAAAGAAAGAAAGACCACTTAACAAGAATGGTATTGTCTCCATGAATAGATATGGCAAAAGAATAAAGTCAATGTTAGGATTATCATTCTTGCCAATATCCTTTCAGGTATATTTTGTAGACTAAATTGAGGGTGAAGGATAAGGAAAGGCTGGAAGGCATAAGCACAGGCATTCTTTTTTGGCTCAAGATACTTCAAACTCAGCTAGGGCAGGATTTTCACTTAAAAAGAAGTTTTTCTTCTAATGATCTCTTTAGGCGAAGATAACCCACCAACTGATACCAAAAAGCTTTTTATATTAGATGAGGGTGGAGTTATAACTGAAGAAGAATAAAAGCAAGTCTCTTCTCCAAAATAGTCTTGGTATTTTTATCCTTTGGAAGCCTACTTGAGTGCCCAGATAAATCTGTGTTAGCCTTCTTTATCTTTATATTGATAACAGTATCATTAAAAATTTAAACAAAACAATAGAGGATGTTTTTGTTGAGTTATGAAAGGTAGAAACTTTCCTATTCTTCTGACAGGTTCTAGGTAGATGCTTCTAAAATAAAGCATTTTGAATACAAAATGTGTACTTGGTTCTGTGTTAGTGTTGACTTTTAGCATAAAAGGATGCTATTCCTCAGTCCTGTTCAAAGGGGGAACAACAATTTGAAGACTTTGCTTCTCTATCCATTGAAAATGAATTTCAAAAATTATTCACCCTCCAATCATGCTTATTTGTTAAAATTTATCAAATCAACTCTCTGCTGGTTTAAATTTCTATGTATCTTTTACTTCCACAGTATGACTTTTTTTTTTTTCTTTTTTTTTGCGGTACACGGGCCTCTCACTGCTGTGGCCTCTCCCATTGCGGAGCACAGGCTCCGGACGCGCAGGCTCTAGCGGCCATGGCTCACGGGCCCAGCCGCTCCGCGGCATGTGGGATCTTCCCGGACCGGGGCACGAACCCGTGTCCCCTGCATCGGCAGGCGTACTCTCAACCACTGCGCCACCAGGGAAGCCCCACAGTATGACTTTTAAAAATACTGAGGCGTTTTTCTGTGATGCTGCACCTATGAAATGTTCTATAGTCCGGAATTATCGATTGTGGCGAGTCATACAGGAAATGCTAGGTTATGACTCTTTGCCAGTCTTCCCTGAGACTTCCTTTTATCCATCCTCATGTAACGGCATGATACTTTCTCAGCACGGACACTGCAGACAGAGGTGGCTACGTTTCTCCTCCCAGTTCACATCCTGAAGAGGAAAAGAAATGCTGTACAAGCAGGTTGAACTTCAGAGTTTGCTCCAAGAGAGCAACAGTTTACATTTGTCAGAGTAAAAGGAAGACGCACGGTAGAGGGTGAACGCTGGGTGCTTGGAGTTAAGCGCCACTGCCCCCAGTCTAATGGGTAATAGCGTCATTAATTCTGCTGATTAACTTGGCCTTGGGGTTCATGGAAATGACATCCACCTCCTTTTTTTTAAGCTCAAACTGCGGAACGAGGGAACATAAAATAACAAGCTAATTAGAGAGAAATCAGGAGAAAAGAAGCAGAGAGAAAAGAAAGACGGTTTGAGCATTAATGAGACTTGTTTGGGGAGAGAGTGTGACAGGCTCTTCAAAAGCATTATTGTCAGATGTGTCACTGTTTCATAGCTGGCGAGAGCTACCTTTGAGCTTCATGCTGATAGTTAATGATTTGAAACTATAAAAAGATTGAAAAGGTAAAAGGGAATATGTCAGGCTCAACTGGATTTTAATGAGCTTATTTTTTTTCCTCAGGAAAACAGCCTGGAAAGTATAGAAAGTTCACGTTCTTTCTATCTCTCACTCTCTGGATTTTCATTTCTTTCTTAGAGATACAGTTGGCAAAGGAACAATGGGCGAAGGATATCAAAGATCTAAACTCAAAGATTGGGACGTTTTACTTTTCTGAGAAGATGGGTGGTAGTGAGGGCAGCACAGGGGTTTGAATGACACAGTAAGGAGAGATTGATGGAGAAGACAGCAATAGCACTTGTTTGTTTTTTAGGGGACGTGCTGAGCAGAAGCCATCTTCACACTGTGAGATGTAACAAAGAAATCCAAAGTGATTACCCAGGTTCATTTGTCAGTATCACTGCTTCAGCTATTGCTGTGTGCAACGATGAGATGACAAGGCATTTATTGCTGGTGGTTGGTTATTAGTCGCATTATAGGAAACATTAGAGCAGAGTAGGATACATAGACCAGGGAGACAATAGCTTTCTGGGCTCAGAACTCAGCAGGGTAGCCATGTCATTGAATTTGGTTGTGCCAATTTAATTAAAAAAAAATAAACTGGAAAGAAACTTTGAAAATGAATTCTGTGACCCCATTTTTACCTTAATAGTAGCTGTCAGGATTTCACTCCCTGGGCTCTCAGTTATGTGCTAGTAGGCTGAGCACACAGAGGAGGCTCACGTATGTTCAAAAGAATTGAATACTAGTGGGAAAATCAGAACCAAATTTCAATTTTTTTTCTAGATGATTTTCTTGTGGTCCTTGAAACATTAAATTCTGATTATGGTACAGTACCTAGGAACAAATCACTAATCAGGCACCAGGGTCAAATCAACTGCCTTACTAATGAGTTTCTGACGAATTCCTTTCTTAAATAAGATACCTACATTGCTGATTTGAAAGTGGTAGTCCAGTTCATTGCAAAGCAGCAGGGCTGCATATAGAATAGGGACCTGAATTCTTTTTTGTTTCTTCACAATTCCTCTTCCAGCATCCACTGACACAAATAAATCTGAATTCACTGTGTGCATGTAGTTGAGCTTGCTATGTCCAAATGTGTATTTTTTGGTCTACTTACCTGTAGAAGGATTGTAAACAGAACAGAATTGAAAATAACCACCTGAAGAAGATTTTGAGGGCAGGAGGGGTTATTAAAAAAAAGAATTCTACTTAAAAACTTTCTATTCTGGAGTTTCAGAACACATTAAAACACTAATTCATTCTCAGATCAACCCCATATTATTGTACTAAGATAATTCTGCTCTGGGATAAATGGAGTCATGGAGGTTTAAATAAACTTCACCAAGGTTTTAGTCATTCTCCAATTTAAGACTAGAAGCTTAGATATGTATTTCAGAACTTCTGTGACCTGCTCAAGGCACTATGTGTACACTCTTATTAATTTTAAATGACTTTTCTCCCAGATACTGTGGATTATTAAAATAAACTTTTTTGCAATGGCAAGCAAGATGGAGGCCCCTTAAGCCTCTTCTTTGGTGCTGGGTGTGGACAAAGTTCTACATGAAGCGTGGAAAATAGTTTTAGAAAGCTTATTGGAGAAAATAAGAGTTGGTTCCAACTGGAAAGGGTATTGTTTCTTGAGGATTGTTATTTCCCTGATGGCTTGAATTAGGAATTCCCTCTTGAAG
The DNA here is from genome assembly GCF_059928025.1 of Delphinapterus leucas. NCBI lineage: Eukaryota > Metazoa > Chordata > Mammalia > Artiodactyla > Monodontidae > Delphinapterus > Delphinapterus leucas. The sequence continues at coordinate 14,508,886 of NC_143138.1, forward strand.
AAGCCTTTCCTGATCCCTAAGAGCTCTGTTAAGTATCTCTCCTTTGTGCTTTTCTGTCATGGCACTTAGCGCATTTTATTAAAGTTGTTCATTTACATGGCTGCTCTTTTCTATTTGAGGATACAATACTGAGAAAAACATAAGTACAGGTTTAAAATAGTTGATCTCATTTGTCAGCAGAACTTTAAAGGAAGAAACAATGGATACATGTAAGTCAATCTCAGTCTTTCTATCATTTTCCCTTGTCCTTTGTCTTTTTAAACTCCTTGACCTCTCCCCAGTTTCCCTCCGGTCTTATTCACAGAAAGTCTTGGAGACGCTATTAATGTTCCCTGTATTCTCTCTCCTGCCCATCACTGACTTTTAAGTGACATCTAAATTGCTAAACAATGTATGTTTGTAAGCACAAAATTTAATCCTCCATTAGTATCTTGTCTTTCATAGGCATGCTGTAGAATATTTTAAGAATGTTTTTTTGGGAAGAGAAAGTACTTGATTTCAGAAGTGACCAAGATAGTTTCCAATAAGGAAAGGAAAATGGAGGCCCACACATTGCCTCTTTTCTGAGTTGCTTCCATGGGATTTAAAATAAGTTCTTGTTTTAGTTGAGTGACTCGACAGGCATACATGAGGTGCTGGGTAGTTTACAAATCCCTTCATGAATATTTCCATTAAAATTCCACAGCAATCCTATGAGCCAGGCTAGACAGGGTCTTTAATTCCTATTGTGCAGATGGGCAAACTGAGGAACAGAGAGTGTCTGGTCCAGGGGCGGGTAGGCGGGCAGCTGCTGAGCGACGGGGCTGATACTCAACACCTAGTCTTCCTGCTTCGGTACATGTTCTATTATACAAATCTAGACACCAAAGTGAGCTCTTCAATTTGCCACAAGTTTACTGTTAAGATATTATTATTATCGGTACATTTTGTACTAGGAGCGCCTCAGAAAAGGGTACTACATAAATGAATCTCAAACATTCACTTTTTTTTGTTTGTTTTTTTGTGATGTGTGGGCCTCTCACTGTTGTGGCCTCTTCCGTTGCGGAGCACAGGCTCCGGACGCGCAGGCTCAGCGGCCATGGCTCACGGGCCCAGCCGCTCCGCGGCATGTGGGATCCTCCCGGACCGGGGCACAAACCCGCATCCCCTGCATCGGCAGGCGGACTCTCAACCACTGCGCCACCAGGGATGCCCTCAAACATTCACTTTTTAATGGCTATTCCTAAAGGTAGACAGTCTTTCTTCTAGAGGTGTACAGATGTTAAATGGCAAAAAATAAAGGCACATGCATAAGTTAAACGGCACTTGATTTAGGAGGAGCTCAATATGGCTGGATATAAACCTGTGTATAATTTCAATTTAGAGAGTAAAAGAAAAAAATAGTTTCTAAAAGTAGTTATAAAAGAAAAATATCATCTTGACCATCCTGAACAGAATAAGTATCTTAATGATACAAGGGCTGAGCAAATTGCCAGTGTGTGTGTGAGTGTGAGCATGTTTGTGGGTGTGTTTGTGGATATATAAGATTTGCCAAATTTTTGCCAGTGGTGCTAACTAGGAGAGTTATTGAGCAATCACGGTGAGGGTTCCAGGGATCCATAGCTGGAATCTGTAGGTGCAGCTTTCTGGTCGCTGGCCAGCAATATTTTGCAATGCGCTGGCAATGACCACTTTTAAATAGAAACATGATTGCACTTTATTTTAATATTTCTCCCTTCTATTTTTTCCCGCTACTGTAAATCAACCCTGCTCTGAGCATGAAGTCCTTACCAAGGTTTCTGGTGACAGGTTTAGCCCACTGGGATGAGTCTTTTCAGTGCTTGGAAATATACTAAGTTTACTGCAATTGGTTTAGTTCACATGCCTGAGTGAGAAACTATTAACCACGCAAAGCAAACTTTTGTGACATTTGGAGATGAACTGTTTCACTACTCCCAAGACCATGGCAAGTAGCAGATCACTATGTGACTAAATTAAGACTAGCTCCTTCTTCTGGTTTGCTGTCTTGCTCTGTTGGTTCTGGGAGGATTCTATGATAAATGAAGTCATTGGGAATAGAACAGATCCCTCTTCAGAACAGTAATTAAAGTAGCTTATACTTAGGTAGCACTCTGTGTCAGACATTATTCTAAAGGCTTTCCGTATATTGATTCATTTAATCTTCATACCAACTCTATGAGGGAGGTACTATTATTATGAGATTGTACAAATGGGGAAACTGAGAGACACGTGAGTTAAGTAATTTGCTCAAGGTCACATAGTAAATAGAGAAGCCAGGATTTGGACACAGAGAATCTAAGATTAGAGTCTGTTTTCTTAACCACTTGGCTATACAGCATTCCATCTTGGAAGTTTGGGACTATCTCTTTTTATACTAAGGCAAGACCAGCTTCCCCACTCTCTTCACTTGTTATTTGTGTACATATTTGTTTCCTCAACTGGAATTTGAGTGTTTTAAGGGTAAGAGATAGGTTTTTAATCTCTGTATCTGTCCTTGCCATCCAGAACTGGGTTTTTGTATAATAAGTATTCCACAAGATATACAAAGCAGACACTTCAAGGATTTGAAAAAACTATGCACCAAAATGTTTGACAGTGGTGTGGAAGATCAAAATAATTAAGAGATTTCTTTAAAGACTTAAAGAGCAATAAATTCAGCATAAAGAGAATTATCCAATGTGTTAATTTGTAACACATTTTCCCACAGGACCAGGGCTCAAGTAAAGTTTCTTACCTGGTCTTAAACAGACCTAATCAAATCTATTCTTTGTATCACAAATACAAGAACATTATTTCTATGCAGAGGCAGCATCCTTAGCAGTTTTCCTTGGTACTGGACAACACAATTCTTGTTTTTGAAATAACCCCTGTCTTTAGCAAGTTCCCTTGGGGCTTGGCTTTGCCCAATAAATTCATCTTCATTTTGTTCCTCGGAACACTTATTACAAGCCCAAATGACCCATAACTGATAATATATTTTATAAAGCACCTGGCTCTTGCTCCTGGTTCTGTTACCTTAGGAATAAATTGACACGATTTTCTTACTGATTTTAGCTGGCTGGTCATATAAAGAGGTCATCAGGACTGCCCTTTGCTTGTAAGCCATTTGAGATGCCAAACCTCTATTAGAACCCCTTTCTCTTATTTTTTTGTGTCAAATTTATAATTGTAAAATACTCATCAAAAATAAAGTTTAAACATGGAAAGTTTTACTTAACACTGTAGAAGTCAAAGCAATGAATTAGGAGTTAAGAGTTAGTGATTTTCATCTCACATTTTCCAGTGATTAGCTATATGACTAGCTGGGTGACCCTGAGGAAATCATAATGGGATAATTTTCCTTATTAATGAAACCAGACAGTGAAATTAGATAATATCTTTTTAGTCTTTAGTTTTCAATAAACCCCCTTTCCCTGCACTCTTTACACTGCTTTCCACCAAAGATTTGAAAGGGATAAAACTATAGTGGGAAATGCAAACTTTGATATGTTCCTTTGTTAAGAATGAAAACCTTCTAACTTTTAAGTTTGTTGAACCTTTCGGGAAGGAGTTGATTGGTTTCACATGTGCAAGTTTACATTTTGGATTTTACATTTCAGAGCACCAGAAGTTGACCTGAGAATTAAAACTTATTAGAAGATTCCTTTCTCCACTGGTGACTTTCTGAATGATCTCAAGGATGCTTGCATGCTATGGTCACTAAGGATCCTTTTAACTCTATGTTTCTTTGTAACTGTATTAATGTCACTCCTACTCAACCTGCAAACTGACACTATTTACCTTCCCATGTTCTCCAAATCCTTGCTACTCAAAGTATGACTGTGGATCAGCAGCATCACCTGGGAGCATGTTAGGACTGTAGACTTACTGAAGCAGAAACGGAAGTTTAACAAGGTCCTCAGGTGATTTGTATGCACATTAATGTTTGAGATGTACAGCTCTAAATCACGGAGATGGTTGAAAGTTCCTCTGTCTTAAAATCTCAGTGTTCTGTTTAATGTGGTGCTACCTGAATCAGAATTTATTGGTATACTAGAAACTCAGATCCTTGAGCTTAATTCCTCCATTAAAACAGAGTATGTGTGGTAGGGGAGAGGGGCTGTAGCCTTATTTTCAACACATCCTAGGATGCTAGTTTCTCAAGATGGCACAGGCCCACAGCAAAATTTGGGCTTTGATGCATTAGGAATTAGTTGACTCAGGTTGCATATAGAGAGGCATATCCAAGAAAGTGCAGTTGTGTAGGTAAGCTGTGTGTGAGAGAGGCAATAACATGATCCAATGCTTTGCAGCTAAGACTAGAGCTGAAGAACCATTCAAAATTTATGTGGCACTTAAAAGCCATTATCACTCCTCCCCTCATGTCATAAAACATTGGATTGTTTATCAACTAACCTTGTAGGACGTTATTATGTTCCCTCTCTTGTGATCCACAAGGTGCACTCTGACTCCTCTGCTTAATGAGGAAAGAACAATGGGAAAACTGCTCTTTAGCAAAGGGGTCCTTTCTTGGTGTTCTCCTGCATCCAGTTCCAGATTAGTCTTTCTCTTCCTTTTTATCATCACTTTGTCTGATACTCAGTCTCTCCTTGGTGCTCCTGAACCCTGAACCAAGCTGCTGGGCATCCGGTGCTTGTTTTTTCTCTCCTACTTCTCATCTTCCTTCACTCCTAAAACCTGTTCTTCATCATCTCTCAAATTGTGTCATGTTAAATGACTCAAGGATCTCTTTTCTCTGGAATATCTGAATTTTAGCAACAAATCCTGTCTTTCTCCAAGTAATTGTCTCTGCTAGAGTCCTTCAAACATCAGTACAGGTGAGTGAAGGAGACAACATTGAAAGAGGATGGCAGCAGCAGTCTGTTCCAAATGCCTCTAAAACTCTTTGCCTGGACGTTACCCCTTTGTACTCCGTCCGTGGGTCTGATCTAGTCACAGAGAGGATGGGAAGCTTACTTCATGAAAGCTACACTGGAAGGTTTTAGAAGTGTAAGGAATGCTGTGTTTAGATTGAAGATGGTCACTGTAGGACAGTGGACTTGGTCCTTGGACCACACAGTATCAGAGCACTAAGGATATTAAGCAGAATTGGAGGTGGACCTTGATGGGGAAGTTGACCTCCTAGGAAGCCGGTGGATGAGGCTGAGAAGCAGTTCAGAGGCCCGTGGAATGGACTCTGCTCTCCCTCTGACCGCTGCTGAGGGTAGCTTGAGGTGAGTGTTCATTATTTCCATTAATGACCTAGAAATGGTTGGTGTGTGCTTCTTTATGTTTTCTTCCTTCGTCCACACCAGGATAAGGGCTCCTGTACCTGGCGAAACCCTTTCTTGTGTGGGCAGTGCATTAACCTGTGCCGCTCCTTGGTAGAGACTCTGGGGTTCATGGAAACAGGTTGTATCTGCCTCTGCTCCTTGTGGCCGTGTTGCCTCCAATAAGTTTGTAACCTTGGGTAGATTAATTGGGATCTTAATCTAATCTTACAGTGAAGCTGTGTTGTGACTTCTGCCTGCCTTCGTGTGGCCCATCTGAAGTGCTCAAGTCTTTAGTCTTGAAAGAGAACTCTTTAGCCATGTGTGTGGTAAATTTCCAAAATGTCCACGTAGTTAAAAGATAATTGATGTTTATGGAGCATTTATAGTATGTTGAATAATATCTGAATTATTCGACACACATACCATATGAAGCAAGTTCTACCTTTCCTATGTTACAAGGGAAGAAACCAAGAGAGATTTAAAACCTTGCTTAGAATCACTGAGCATGGTGAGATTGTTTTATTCAGCCACATTGTCTCACTCCAAAGTTCTGGCCCTGAACCTCATATGCTTTGTCTGTTGGTGTACTAGTTACATTAACACATGACAACAGAAATTCTTAGTCCACATTATTTCAGCTCTCTCCAGTGTCCGTCCTCATTCAGTTCTTCACCTGCTCTTCTCTGGACATTTCTGTAGGTATGAAAAATTATCAAGAAGGTGGTTTATGCCATTAGGAACCCTCTCCTTTCTTGTTCTTGTTTTTATTTTTCTAAGCAGTTACACCCTTATCCAAAGCTAATAAAGTTAATGTAGTTTATTTTAACTGGTTCATTTGGCTTGGGGACTACTTGAATATTTTTATTGGATGTATTTTTTTTTTTTTTTTTTTGCGGTATGCGGGCCTCCCACCGCTGCGGCCTCTCCCGCCGTGGAGCACAGGCTCCGGACATGCAGGCTCAGCAGCCATGGCTCACGGGCCCAGCCGCTCTGCGGCACGTGGGATCCTCCCGGACCGGGGCACGAACCCGTGTCCCCTGCATCGGCAGGCGGACTCCCAACCACTGCGCCACCAGGGAAGCCCTGGATGCATTTCTTAATAAACAGATAAGAAGGAAAAAGGATCTACATTCTCCATGCAAAAAATATTTGAGTTTCTACTTTTTTTTGGTAAGGCCTGGTTTTGGGAGGTATGGGGCATGCGTTGGTCAGTCCAAAGTTCTGTGACCAGGTGTGATGGTTAATTTTATGTGTCAACTTGACTGGACCAAAGGGTATGTGGCCCCTGTGTCTGAGAGGGTGTTTTTGCATGACATTAACATTTGAATCAGTAAACTGAATAAAGCAATAGCGCTCCCTAACGTGGGTGGGCCTCTCCCAGTCAACTGAAGACCTGCTGCCTGGCTGCTTTGAGCTGGGACCTCAGTCTTTTCCTGCATTTGGATTCAACCTGAAAACTGAAACATTGGCTCTTCTTGGGTCTCCAGCAGATCTTGGGACTTCTCAGCCTCCATAATCACACGAGCCAGTTTCTTATAATGAATTTCTTTGTGTGTGTGTGTGTGTGTGTGTGTATTTATACAGGTATACCTCAGATATATTGCAGGCTCAGTTACAGACTACTGCAATAAAGCAAATATTGCAATAAAGTGAGTCACATGAATTTTTTGGTTTCCCAGTGCATATAAAAGTTATGTTTACACTATACTATAGTCTGTTAAGTGTGCAAAAGTATTGTGTCTAAAACACCAGTACATACCTTAATTCAAAAATACTTTTTTGCTAAAAAATGCTAGCCATCATCTCAGCCTTCAGTGAGTCGTAATCTTTTTACTGGTGGAGGGTTTGAAATATTGCAAGAATTACCAAAATGTACCACAGAGACACAAAGTGAGCAAATGCTGTTAGAAAAATGGCACTGGTAGACCTGCTTGATAAAGGGTGCCACAGACCTTTCATTAGTTAAAGACACAATATTTGCAAAACGTAGTAAATCAAAGTGCAGTACAATGAGGTATGCCTATATATATATATATATATATATATGTATGTATTTTGTTGATTCTCTGGAGAACACCTGTTAATACACCATGTGATACCAAACATACCTTTCAAACACATCTTTCTTTTGTGTCCCCCAGTTCTACTGAGAAGTAATTGACATACATCACTGTACTATAAGTTTGTGCAGCATGATTGTTTGATTTACATATATTGTGAAATGATTACCACAAAAGGTTCAGCTAGCATCTGTCGTCCCATAGAGATACAATAAAAAGGAAAGAAAAAATGTTTATCCTTGTGATGAAAACTCTCAGGATGTACTCTCTTAACTTTCCTATATACCACACAGCAGTGTTAACTATAGTCATCATGTGTACATTACATCCCAAGTGCTTATTTATCTTATAACTGGAAGGTTGTACCTTTTGACTGCTTTCCTTCAATCCACACGCCCCCCCACTGTAACTGCAAGTCTGATTTTTTTCTATGAATTTAGTGTTTTTGTCTTCTTTTGTTTTTCTTTTTATGGGAAGTGTCTGCACTTGGAAGATAGATTGGATGAATTCCAATAGGTTTTGTTTAATGAATCCTATAGATATAAGTCATTGAATAAATCAGTCTGAGGAAAAGTACAATATCAATAACAACTGGCCAGACTTCAGTCAGTACATTGGACAAAAACCTCTTCATGGGGATTTTCTGTGAGAGTTGTGACAAGTCTGAAAATGGAAGACAGTATTTCCATTGTCTTCCGAGCTTCAAAAGGAAGGAAGACGTTAAATGCCAACTGCCAGGCCCCAGAGGAACCGTCCCTGTTGACTAACTGCATGGCCAAATCTTCTCTGGGTTGGGAAAGATGATTTCATAGCCTCTGACTGTGACTGTGGCAGACTTTCTCTATAAGAAATACAGAAAAGGAAATGCTATCTCTTATGGGTCGGGAGGTTGATTTTTCTAATCAATTAGGCCCTTCTCTCTCAGAATCTTCAATCCCATTCTAATAGTTTTTTTAATTGAATGGAGTTCATGTAAGATGATATTAACCGTTTTAAGGTAAACAAGGCAGTAGCATTTAGCGCTTTCACAATGTAGAGCAACCATCACCTCTGTCTAGTTCTGAGCATTTTCATCACCCCAAAAGGAAATCCCCTACCCCTTAAATAATTGCTCCTTGTTCCTTCCTCCCTCCCCAATCCTATAAACTTTGTGGATTTACCTATTCTAATATGATTTTAAAATAATACTCTTTTTACAAGGAAAAACAAACAGAATTCAAGTAACATAATTGAAGGAGTTAATTCAGCTTACGGATGGGTTCATTATTTGTTGTGCATGCTTGTAGAATTCTTGGATAAAGGACTAACACCATATGTGAATTCAGCACTCTTCACATTATGGCAAGATGTGAGCTTGCGAGAATATTTCAACAACCCCTGGTGAGACAGACAGGCTTCAGTTGGAGCAACTCCGTCAAGTTCTCCCAGGATGAAAACGCAAGGAGCAATGACCTTTTGGCACCTCCTTTGGCCACACTTTGGCTACCAGACAAGTCGGCACTCTGCCGCACAATCTTTAGCATGGATCCGGCTGCTTTCCTGCCCTTTGGCTTTTGATTAATACAGAACCGAGAAAGCTGATAGCGACTTCCGTGTGATGGCTGATTTCTGTATCTGATAGATACTTCCCACAGTCCTTTTTTCTCCTTAGCCATCAGATTTCATAGCTGAGTTTTGGTTTACTGTCTGTGTGTCTCTCTTTTCTCAATTTTAAATATTCTATTCAAAACAATCAGACATTTGACTGTATAAAGTCGCAGGTCTTTGAATATATATGGATGCTTGAATATGATGAAGTCATTGCTGTATTTTCCAAGTTGAGGTCACTGGGAATAGATGAAGGATATCCTTTTATTTGCCTTATTTCACTCCCTAAGTGTTAGGTGCAGTTTTCATAGAACAAGAGGAAGAGGTTGTTGGAGGTGGGAAGTGCCCACTCTAGAAAACTGTTTCTTGAAGGTTAGGGAGGAAGACAGTGTTCTTCACAGGCCTGTGGGATGGCCGTTTAAGATGGACTTTGTAACTCTCGATCCTCTCTACAGATTTGTGTACATGAAAATCATCCATCTCACAGTGGGGAAGAGGGGTTCCTGCCTTGTAGGGCTGTGTGTGTTGTACACTCTACATCTCAAGAGTGTGCTTTTCACATAGAGAACAGATGTCAGTGGATTTAAAAACCACTAAAAGTATTTATAGTCAATTCCTTAAGCAATTGAAATCTCCCTCCTTGTCATTTCTATCTGGTTGTTTTGGTTCTGCTCTCTGCAAAGAGTATGGCAAATGGTTCTTCTCCATTGCCAGTCTTTCAGACAAAGGAAGATGGAAATCATGTCCTCTAAGGTTTTCTACCAGTGTGGTCTGACCAGTGAGGATGAAAACAGGATCACTTCCCTCACTGCTATTCTATTAGGGCCACTCATGGTGGCATAGCTTTATATTAGTTACATCAGGTGTTGACTCCCTGTAACTTAAAAAATCATATTTTTAGTGTGTATTGATGATAATATTCCTGGCTTTTCCATGGTGTTTTACAGTTTACAAAGTATTTTCATACATTTCATTTGCTATCAACAATAATTCTGAGTCAAGAAGTGTGGATGTCATTGTATGCATCTTATCAAACAGGAAACTAAGAGAACTCAGATGGCTTGGCCAGTATCAGCAGCACATCCAGTGCTAAAAGAACACAGGCTTTCTGAGCCTCTGACATTGTTTTGAATCATCAAGTTATCTTGAGAAATGATTGTCCAAGTTAGGTCCCCTCAACTTCTACTTGTACATTTGATTTTCTGAAACTAAATAAATCTTATTAGGTTTTAATAACAATAATTTTGTAAGGGGATAACACCAAGGAAACAGTCTATATTTTCCAGAATCTGCCTTAAAATTTACTTGAGGGAAAAAAATATTTGTCTATCTCTATTCTTCTTTATACTATTTCCTGAGATTGCAAGGTTGTAACAAAGATAGTACACTACGTCTATGAGTCCTTTTCTTTTCTTTTCTCTTCTTTTCTTTTCTCTGGGCACTGGAACTTATTCAAATAACCGATGTACTCATTTTCATTTCCTTCTTTTGTGGTTTCATTTCTTCCCATCGAGGTTTGTTCCACCTTTCTGAGTTCAAAAGTATAACCTGCATTAAAAGGCACTAGCTGTGATTCACCTCTCGCCAAATGCCTTGTATACCTTGTGAAATGCCTTGTGAATTCTGCCTTGAAGAATTTCACTTTTGTTTCTCTCCTTTTTCCCTACCTTCCAGTCCCTCTCACGATACTTCCACCATCACATTCGTGGGTTTTCATGTAGCATGTATTTTCTTCCCATACAGTATATAATTATAACCCTTAACTACATTCAGATGTGACAATGTACAGAGTACATTATGACAAAAACCTTATGTACATAGGAAAAAGTCACAGCTTTAAGGATTTTAAGGTGGTTTTAGGATTATTATAGGACTGCACATTTCTGTTATTAGATGAAACACTAGAGAAATTGGGAGTGTTCTAAGTCTCATTTTAAAAATAATTCACTTGATGTAATTTGGGAAAAAATTGAATACAAAACGTTATCTAAGAAGATAAAAGATCATTTGTGCAAAAATATCTATTTGCTATATTTGGAGACTGAAGATAGATCTTGGAGAACAAAAGGATATAATTTCAGGCATTTGGATTTAAACTCTGGGTTCTAAATTGGGGGCAAAACTAAAGTTTATTTTGGCTCCAGAAATGTTCAGTTTTGCAAAGTCTGTGCTTTTATTGTTATCTACCGCTAACTTCCACACCCATTACAATAAGAGGAGAGGAGCATTTTGTTATATTCTTACCTTGGCTGACAAATAATTTAGGGGAAAATATAAAGTCCTCAGAAAATGGTGACTGCTTTTGAGTTAAGGGAAGATATTTTGCAAATGTCCCAACCAAAAATTGAGGACACTAAATTTTACATAACTAAATGACTGCATATCAGCAATCTGCATCCAACAGTGGTTCCATAAAACACCTTGGCTGAGTTCTCTCATGTAGAATATCGCATTCCTTTCAGATGAGCCTGAGTAGTTTTTTGCTTAATGTTTTGTTTAATGTGGCTGATAATTGGTGGAAAGATCGTAAAATCGAAGTATATACCATTTGAAAATTGTCTTTTATTGTAAATATACTTTATTACATGTATATTTACAGGGTAGGTGCGGTTTGATTAATCAACTTAAATACTTCACTTATACCCTAGAGAAATCAGAGCACATGTGGAAACAGGGCTTCAATCTGTGCCCTTTTTCATAGTTAAGGCAAATGTGTTCTAACACTGTAATGGATTTAATTCTCTTGAAGTATTTGTGTCATGCCTCTCTACTCAGAGCTTATAACAGACTTGACATCTCTATTAAGAAAGGAAGTCAGAATGTAGCAAATTGAAAACAAATGATAATCGTGAAGAAAAATAGGCCATCTTTGAGTTCTTATTTTAAAAATATCCTTATCAGACAAATTTGGAGAATACTGTGGTACAATTCTTGAAGGTTTGTTGGCCGTCTTTGCTGCCGTCGCCCCACGCCCCAGGGAAAGAACAGAGCCTCTTAATAAGACAGGCAGGAAAGGAGGATGGCGTGCAGGCAGCCCTGTAAGCAGCAGACAGCCTTGATGGTAGCGTGTACAGCATTCACTCTGAATTTTGCTTGATGAACACATGTAATGTGTATTGTTTCTCCCAGAATTTCGTATTATTTTTAAGAGAAAAGTCAAAATGCCACAGTGATGTGAAGAGACAAGAAAAACACAATCTAAATAAACCCCCCTAATTCTGGGGAAGCCGTTGTCCATTCATCTCCACTTAGACATCTTGACCAGCTCACAAATCTCTGCTTCTTCACAGTTCTATTAACGGCTCAAGTTTCCTCCTGCCCTTCCCTCTCCCTCACCCCCTGCTTCAGATGGCTATCGATTCCTTTCTCCGTAATGCATCCAAGCGCTATCCCAATAGGACTTACTAATTCGACGTGGAATCTGAGCAGGCATGCTTCAGGAACTTTCCTATCCATGTCCCTTGCTCTCTGTGGTCCCTCTCTCCCACCTTTGCTCCAAATTTGTATTTCCAGGAGCTCATAGGCCATTCTGCAGTCTATTTCTGCTCCCTCACCCCTTTATCGCTGCAACTCCTGCCACACTGTTCGTTTCAAATGACACTTGGAAGCCAGTTTGCTGGAGTGTGCAGTACGTTGAATTGCCACTGCTTCCTGCTGTTCGTGTGATAGATGGTACCATAAAATGGATGTGATGTGGTTATTAGGCTGTGATTCAGTTCATACTGAGCTGTATTGATTGGTGTTGGTTCAGTGCTTGCTACACATTTTATCAATTGACCTTCGAGATTGTATCCTGCCTTTGCTTCTTTTACCTCTAATTCTACTTTATCTCCAGTTTTGTGGCTCCTAATTTTCCGTTGGTTTATTTCTCCTAGTATTTCTTTAGTTTTCTATTACCTAGAAAAGCTTTTCTAATGAAACCATATTTTCCCCTCAGTATGCTTATTTACTTATTTATTTATTTAGCCGGGTTGGCCTTCGTTATTCTGGCATATCACTTCTGTCTTTTGAGTTTCCAAGTTCTAAAATCTTTCTGACTGCACAAAGAAGAACTTTTCCAGAACTTGCCAGTCCCTCAAACTGGCTGTCAGAGCTCAGCAGAGGATGATTTGCTTGCATCAATCTGTAGTTGGTAACAGGGCTCCCAGTCAAGGAAGGAAGGGAGGGAGGGAGGGAGGACTGAAAGTTCTAGTTGCCATTATTCTCCATAACAGGCAGTTGGTGCTCTCTAAGCAATGCTTCCTTTCCATTTTCGAAGCCCTTCCCTCCTTCCTTCCTTTATTTCTTTTGAACATTCTGGAAAGTTCCTTTTCTTCAAATGTGTATATAAAAATAGACAAACAAAGGTAGACATGGAAAGTAGGAACTTTGGCTGCAGAGTGGGGAAGGGAAGACATGAAAAAACGGGGGTAGAGGGTGGAAAATGGAAAAGGAGAAAACAGGGAAAATAACGAGAAGAGGAAGGAACAAAGTTATTTGAGAAGGTAGAGAACAGAGACAGATGTGCTTCCTGTGTAGGAGGCTTGATGGATGTGTTTTATGAATGGATATATATATATAAAAAGAACGTAATGGGGTGAGAGTGAAGGTCAGGAGGGGAGGGGCTGGCAGAGTAAATATTGGAAAAGTTAGATTAACGTATTTTATAGATTGTAAACCCATCAGGGAAAGTAAACGTTTAATACATTGCTGAGTACCTTGTCAAATACCCTATAATTAATAATAATTACAGACATTATTGTAAAAAATCACAGGAAAATCTGTGTACCTTGAGCAACAGTGTTGTGACACTGAATTACCTTTGATCAGGAAATTTCCAAGACTTTGATTCTTAGGTTTATTGCTTTTTATTTCCCATAGCAGCAGGAGTTAAATAAAATTTATGACCATTTGTTTCCTTGGACATGAAGCAGACATTGTTTGACCATTTTGTTTGAAAGAACTTGAAATTTTTAATGGTGGTTTTTGTTTACCAAGAGCTGTGTTGGTTGTGCAAAGTAATTGCCCCAAGTGGAACTAATGCATCTTTTGAAGTTCCACATCTGCTTCTCAGAAATTAATTTCCGAGTCAAAATTACTGAGTACCAGCCTCAACAGAATGGGCAAGGAGTGCATGTCATGAAACTGAAGGTTGTTCTTTTTGTAAGGAAGCACTTCTAATTAAGACTGAAAGTAGTCCAGGAAAAAGGCAGTGTGTCTTGTGTCTCTCTCACAACACCACACATGCACAGAGCTTTTATTTTTCAATGACCAGCCCTACTTCATGTGTAAAAACATATATAAGTTTATATTCCTTCATAATGTCCCTGTGAAGTGGTTAAGAGAGAGTCCCTATTTTATTAATTGAGAGATCTTTAACCTCCTGTCTCACTGAGTGTTCCATATCAAGAGATCCACATGGGGAGTTGGGACATCGTTGGATGTCACAGTATTTTCTAATGTGTTTTGGGGCTTGGGGGAATCCTTGGGCTCTGCCGGCTGAGAACACCTTCTCAGTACACTCATGCTTGGGACAGCTGTGGTTAGGGCTACTACAAGGAACTTTCTTGACCTGGGCCCTTGACCAGCTACCCATTTGGTACTCTTCTTCATACCATGGGCATGAAGGAGAGGATTCATTCTATATCCTTCGTCCAATTAACACCTCATGGAAAGAATGGGGTGGCACCAACTTCCTTCCTGTTCCCCCGAGTTTGGTTACAACTACACTCACTTATTGTATACTTCTGTCAATTTGAAGAACTTTTTTCATGCCTTTTAAGCCATTCTTTTTCAGTACTGGCCATAATGACCATAATGACCCTTTTGCCCTTGAAGCTGCAGACAAACAACCTTTCTTAATGTTTGGGAACATGGATGTCACACTGTTTTTTCCCCCCAGTTTTATTGAGATATAATTGACATATAACATTATATTAGTCTGACGTGTACAGCATAATGATTTGATATATACTGCAAATGCCACATTGTTGAACTTGACAATTTGTCATCATATCTCGTTTGTGGAGAGCTGAGGCTTAGCAAAAAATAGTTTAGGGCATCTAGGCTGTGCCTTCTTATGCAAAAGCCCCCTGGAAAGGACCTGATCATTGAACAGCTACACTTTGGGAAGGTACCCACAGATTTACCACAGCACTCAATGAGGAATTTCAAACTTACAAGAGTGACTTGTTTTCACTCAATCTGGGGAGTGGGCATTTGGGGGTGTAGGCTACTGGGGAGGGGTTAGAGGATACTCATGAATAAGGCCCACCAGGTTTTTCCTTCCTTAAACTGCCACTACATGTCCAATAACTAGAGTCTGCCCTGCTAAGTAACACATGGGATAGCAGCTCAACACTTACCTCCACTGTCTTCATTCAAACTTTGTGAGGACTTACAGGTGAACCAAAAGACCTTCTGAAGGTCACTCTTTATTTTAATCACAAGAAAGTTAATCTTGATGGAACTAGACCACCACATGGGTTGTTTCTTGCCTTTATAACCAAAGTCCTCAGGTTCATGTGCGAGCAAAGGATTAAGAAATGTCATACAGACCAGAGAGTGCTACATTCTCAAATTGTAGCTTTTTATATCACTTACATTTTCTCATTGGTCACTGCAGTGGTTAAAATGGAATTTGGTCAGAGTTATTTTGCACTAGTAAGGGAATACTGGTGAAGGCCTGATTGTTGCTTGATTTGTAGTCGGTTCCACATCCCAAGATATTAGAATCCATGGAAGAAAAATAGTCAAAAGATAAATAAAAGAGATTAATTTTTTTCTTTAGTAGTATTGCTATTGCTCTTTCACTTCAAAATTATCTGTTGATTTTAAAATAAGTGATAAGATGATTACTAGTTAATGCATTTTTATTTCTGAGATAAATTAGTCCTTATAATGTGATGGGAGTTCTCCTAGGAGTTACACTCACTCCAAATATGATGTCACAACACTGAAATTGTGGGTTGGGATCTTACTAAGGAAACCCCTGGATACAATTCCACAAAGAAAAGATGAGGTGATAGGCCTCTGAATTCTTTCCAGATCTATGTTCTGAGACTCAGGCCAGAACCATCTTTAGTAAATATGAGGTGGATTCAATATCTTTTGTTGAAGTCACTGTATTTTGAAATTGTATAACACGTCCCGTTGGTAATTGAAAATGCTGTTTGAGACTTAATTTCACTCCATGCCACAGCTCAAACACACTGGTAAAGAACATCTCAGTTGTTTAAAAACTATGATGCTTTCCTAGGAGTTGTGGTGGAGTTCCTCAGACTTTCCCATAAGAAAAATATAACAATCCTTCTCATACTGTTTCTGATTAAAAAAAATTTAAAGTAGTTATCTCTATAACATAAAGTATCATGAAGATTAATTTTATGTGTAACTTGGCTGGGCCATTGTGCCCAGATACTTGGTCAAACATTATTTTGGCTGTTTCTGTGATGGTGTTTTTTGGATGGGATTGACACTTATATTGTTGGACTTTTTGAGTGAGGCAGATTACCCTCCGTAATGTGTATGGGCCTCATGCAATCAGTTGAAGGCCTTGATAGAACTGAGACTGACCTTTTCCAACTGAGAAGGAATTCTGCCAGCAGGTTGCCTTTGGACTCAGACTGCAGCCCTTTCCTGGGTCTTTACTGGGCCAACCTACTCTGCAGATTTTGGACTGGCATCTCCAAGATCATCTGAGCCAATGTCTTAAAACCAGTCTTCTCTCTCTCTCCCTCCCCCAACCACATCTCATTGGTTCTCTTTCTCTGGAGAACTCTAACATTTAGAGTATTCTTAGAGCTGAAAAGGAACTTGAAGTTATCTAATTTAATGCTCTTTTTAATCATGAGGAAAAGTGACATCCAGAGAAACAAATTGACTTTCCTAAATTACCCAGCTGAGTAATTGCATTTCCCACACATCATATTTATTGCATATGTAAATAAAGCAACACCCAAAGAAGCCGTTTGTAACAGAGAGAATATATGCTTATAGGTGACTGTCTAAACTTTTTAATATAAAGACTTCAGTTTTCAGTAGGTAGATTTGAGGAGCAATTAAATAGAGCTTACCACTCAGTAAAATTTGCTTGTCCATCATTAAATTTAGCCTAGTAATCAGTGGCTGTCCTTGAAGAAGAGTAAAATACTAGAAAATGTTAACCCACACAAAACTCTGACCTAGTTCAGAAATGCCTTCAGTAAAGTTTAAAAAACAATTTCTCGGGCTTCCCTGGTGGTGCAGTGGTTGAGAGTCCACCTGCCAATGTAGGGGACACGGGTTCGTGCCCCGGTCCAGGAAGATCCCACATGCCGCGGAGCGGCTAGGCACGTGAGCCATGGCCGCTGAGCCTGCGCGTCTGGAGCCTGTGCTCTGCAACGGGAGAGGCCACAACAGTGAGAGGCCCGTGTACCGCAAAAAAGAACACACAAAAAACCCAAAAAAACCCCCAATTTCTCCAAGTATGTGTCTGGGGGAACTGGCTCTATTTTAATTTATTCAGGATGCTTGAAGCACCTAAAAAAAAGTGTGCTTTAAAATCCCATTTCACTTATCTTTAATAAGATCAACTTGTCTGATATAGATGCAACATGAGAGGCAGAGAAAAAGATACTTCCCTTTCCAAATAATTCTTTCTAAAACAGTTATAGTGCATTTTCTTTAAACCACTCCAGGTGGTGAGTCTTACTTGTCATTTTAACTTCCTTCTGTCTTAGGAAGAACAAAGATATAATATCTCTTGGCTCCTAAATGATTTCTATAATGAATATCTGATGGTAGAACCTTGCTAATAACACTATGACAAAAAGTATTTTCGTCCTCAGTGCTTTGTGAACACCTAGAGGGGTGGGATAGCGGGGTGGGATAGGGAGGGTGGGAGGGAGATGCAAGAGGGAGGAGATATGGGGATATATGTAAATGTATAGCTGATTCACTATGTTATAAAGCAGAAACTAACACTGTTGTAAAGCAATTATACTCCAATAAAGATGTTAAAAAAAATATTTTCATCCTAATCTCAAGGATATATTTTTGGCAGTAATTTAAGAGTCTTTTTGTACATGTTAAGATTTTTTTTTAAACTTTTTTTTTTGCGGTACGCGGGCCTCTCACTGTTGTGGCCTCTCCCGTTGCGGAACACAGGCTCCGGACGTGCAGGCTCAGCTGCCATGGCTCACGGGCCCAGACGCTCCG
Organism: Delphinapterus leucas; assembly: GCF_059928025.1. Taxonomy (NCBI): domain Eukaryota; kingdom Metazoa; phylum Chordata; class Mammalia; order Artiodactyla; family Monodontidae; genus Delphinapterus; species Delphinapterus leucas. The sequence continues at coordinate 14,526,962 of NC_143138.1, forward strand.
CGGCATGTGGCATCTTCCCGGACCGGGCACGAACCCGTGTCCCCTGCATCGGCAGGCAGACTCTCAACCACTGCGCCACCAGGGAAGCCCACTTTTTATTTTTAAATAACTTTAGATGTACAAAAACATTGCAAAAATATACAAAGAATTCCCTTAAACTCTTCATCTAGATTCTCCCAAATATTACCACATTTGCTTTATTTCTCTCTATATTGATTTCTCTTTTTCTATATATATATATTTTTTGAATTGATTGAGAATAAGTTGCTGACATAAAGCTCCTTTACCCCTAAATATTTCCTAAAGCAAGGGCATTCTCTTACACAACAATGGTATAATTTTCAAAATCAGGAAATTAACCTTGATGTAGTACTTAAATCTACAGAATTTATTCAGATTTCACCAACTGTACCACAAATGTCCTTTATCGTAAAATAAAAATTATCTGATTCAGAATCCAAATGATTGAGTTTTTAACTTTAATGTTTATAACAAGTCAAAGGTTAAAGGTTTGCATGGAAATTAATAATCTACCTTCTTCTCCACTCCAATTCTGCTCCTCACAAATGCATCAGATTGAATGTGAATGTATTTTTCAATATTGTCTGACAATATTTTTCAATATTGTCTGTACCCTTTCCCTTATACGCATGTATACTTACTTGTTTTTGTGAAAACTAGGAAATTTACCACATACGTTAAGATGCATCATGGTTTTTCATTTAATTGTGGATTAGGAACATCCTTTGAGAAAAACAGATTTATGTAATTCTGTTTTGTTTGTTTTTGAAGCTCTTTTTAATTAAGGTAATATATGGATATTGTTAAAGACAAATGAAAAGGCTTATAATAAAGAACACTAGTACTTTCCTCCATCTATCTCACTTCTCATAGAAAACTACTTTCTGTTATTTTATCTATTTTATGGATTATTCCATTCCACATTATAAATAATATTCCTATACTACCATTCCTTTATCATTTTTAGTAGTATTTTATTAAATTCCTTTCGTGGTATGTGAGGATTTATCTCTCTTACACCTCTGTTCCTCACTGTATTTCCTATACCTTCTTTCTAATACAATTATATTCCAAATTTTTGATTAAAAATATTTTGAGTGTACATTTTGCAATTATGAAATAGCATAATATTTCATGAAATATTGTTTGCTGCCGAGTCATATAGTATTTTATGGTCAAGGTATTTTCCTTCTAAAACTTCTTTCCTTGCAGTTAAAAATAGTCTCAGATTCTTTCTTTGCTTAATTTGTATGAAACTAATTCTAATTCTTCTCATATTCTTCTATTCATCCAATAGCTTTTTGTCATATCTCTAGCAGCTGCTCGATACAATTATCAGGTGAACTGTTAGATCCTACTTTTTCTCTTTTGGAGCCCTTAATCCACCTGCTCCAGACTAGAGAGTAACTTTTCTAGACCTACTATATACAGTGATTGTACTGGCACTTCTTTTTCCTTCATTCTAGAGATTATTTTATCCCTTTTCCCATATTGAATTTCTTTTTACCTGGGTCCTCTTTTGACTTATTCCCTCATTTAGTTGCTGCGTGACTTTCAATAGCTTTATGTACAGAGGTATTTTGTATACAACTTTTTTAGACCTTACATATCAGTTTATTCTGCTCTCACAGTCAATTGATTGACTAGCTTTTGAACTCTGGTTGTAAATTAGTTTCCCAGTGAAATTTGAAGTCATTATTCCCTTGTATTTTGGCTTCAAATGTTACTTTTGAAAATTCCAGTGCTGTTATTATTCCATATTGTTTGCAGATAATCTATATCTACTCTCCCAGGAAACCATTAGGTTTTTCTTTTTATCTCTGATGTCCTGAAAGTTCATGATTATATACCTTACTGTGTTTTTTTTTTTTTAATCATTTTTCTTAGCTCTCAGGGGCCTCTTTCTAATGTAGAAGCATGTTTTCCAGTCTGAGAAAGTTTAGTTATTATTATTTTTAATTAATCCCTCCTTTTTATCTTTTCCTGGAACTCCTATTAGTCAGATACTAAAATTTCTGGACTGATTGTCTTTTTTTTTTTTTTTTTACTTTCTATCTCATATTACACACTTCTCTCCCTTTTGTTTTACAGTTTGAAAGTTTTCCTCAATTATATTTTCAATCCTTTTAAGTGATCTGTTTCACCAGTCATTTTTATTTTCCAAGAACCGTTTTTGTTCGTCTTCTTCCCTTTCTGCCTCTCTGTCTCCCTCCTTCTCCTTTTTCCTTTTCTTCCTCCTTCTCTCCCTGCCCCCTTCTTCCTCTTGATCCTTCTTTTCTTCTTCTAGAATTTTCTTCTTGTTTCATGGATGCGGTATCTTTTTGTAATCTTTCAGAGGATAGTAATTTTAGTTTGTTTGTAGCTTAACTTTTTGCCTGCCTTCTGAATTGTTTCTATTTCCTTAAAGTTTCTTTCTCTTGTATATTTGCTTTAGCCTGCTTTCCATATCAGAGACTTCGCTCAACTTCTGGTGATCCTTGGCTGCCTGTTCATATGAGAGAGCCGTGTGGTAGATTTTTATCAGTGTTCAGAGTTTATTGGCTCATGGACTTCATTGTAAGGTGGTCAGGGTTTTATTTTGTTTTGTTTTGTTTTTTATTCTTGAGAGTCCATCAAATGTCCATTTCTGTGGATCTCTCTTGGTCACTCAGTTTTTTGATAGAGGGTTGTTCTAAATGCCTGCATTACTTAACTATTGCTGTATAAAAGAGGACCCCCAAACATACTGGTTTGAAGCAACATTTATTATCCCACAGTTTCTGTATGTCAGGAATCTGAGCATGGCTTCCTGGCTCCTCTGTTTCAGGATCTCTCACAGGCTGCAAACAAGGTGTCAGCTAGGGCTCTAGCTATCTCAACTCAACTGGGGAAGGATCTGCTTCCAGGCTCAATTACAAGGTTTTTGTTAAGATTCAGTCCCTCGTAGGTTGTTAGACTGAACACCTCAGTTCTTTGCTGTCTGTTGGCCTCCCTGTTTCTTGCCACTTGAGTCTCCCCACGTGATGAGTTACTTCATTAAATTAAGCAGGCCAACCAGACAAGAAAGAACGGCCCAGCGAGATGAGAATCACAGTCTTTTATAAACTAATCCTCCCTTAGTTTTGCCATATCTTATTTATTAGAAGTGAGTCACTAGGTCCAACCCACATATGAGGGAAAGCTGTTACATAGAGTATAAGTGTCAGGAGACAGGGATTATTTGGAACATTTTGGAAGGTTATCAACTTCAATGCCCAAGGGGTTATTATCCAGTCTGCAGGCATTTTGGCAACTGGATAGAGGAGGGGATTGTAAGGCTTGTGTCACATTCTCAGTAAACAGATTTACTCTCTTTTTTTTTCTATCTAGCACCTTATCCTTGCTTTTAGTTGTGCCTGACATTTTCAAGGTGGAACATTTCTGGTTCAATTTCTTTGGGAAAGAGACCTTACTCCCCTATAAGAATAGGAAACAGGTAGCTTCCTTAAAGTGTGAGGCAGAAGAGGGAACCTGAGAGCTTAACTGCTTCTTAGGCATATTTAAAAAGTCACTTTCCCTTTTCTTACCTCCAAGCTTAAACTTCCTGTTGTGTAATGCCTTATTTTCCAATTACTGAACCTTTCAAAGGTTCTTTGATGATGAATCAGTTTGCTTCTCATTGATACTACCCTCTTGGGGCTCATAGGCTTGTGCTTCCTTTGCCCAGATTTAAGTCAACATCATTCCTGTATCCTTTTTCTATCTTTTGAAAAGTAGTTGATGTTTCTAGTTTACTGTCGTCTCCTTCCCATTCCCTTTGTCCATGAGGATTTTTAACTTAAAAATATCCTACTTTTGTCATTTGGTGGGGTTTGGGAGAGGTGGTAATGAATGCATGCACAATTCTCTCTACAATTCAGTGTTAAGGAAGGGTTTCACTTTTTTTTTTTAATGTCATAAAATGGCACATATATCTCAAGGGAAGTCTTAGGCAGTAATCGGCAACCAAGGGTGCTGCTACTGTGCCAATAGTGGTCGCTATCTAGATATTGGGAACATTGACCCTAGGCAAAATTATTTATTTCTGTAACTCTTATGTATCTTGGTACCACCATTATGATTCCCTCCCTCCCTCCCTCCCTCCCTCCCTTCCTTCCTTCCTTCCTTCCTTGTCTCTCCAGAAGAAAGTAGCGTGGACAGGGCATATCTTAGTTAATGAGCATCCATTGGAGTCTACCAAATCAAAAAAAAGTACCATGTAAGCAAAGTATTTTGTAATAGGCATGTGGATTAGACGGAGAAATGTGAGATGGAGAGTAGTAAAGTGAGGTGATTTCAAAGATAACTCAGAAACTGAATACATTGTTAGGTCATAGAGATTGAGGTCTACGTGGAGGGAGGTCTCTAGCTGAATGCCACTGGGCTTCTATCTATGTATGTCCTATTCACCACATTTCTAAAATCAGGCAACTAAATCAATACTTAGAAAACATGTTTTCTTAACCTGTGGGATGCCTACTTGTATTGTAGGGGAAATCCATAATGCTGGTTTAAAGAAATGTTTTTTTGGTAGCTACCTTGGGTAATCAGACCTGATTTACTTGAAAAAATGCAAGTACTATTTTCCTAACTACCCTCATCTCCACTCCCATTTTGCACCCTTGGATTTTGGGTTTAAGACTCAAAATTATCTCAGTGGTTAGGAAAAGGAACTGACGTTGACAAGGTAAACTATAAATGGAGAAATATCAAATTTGATATTTAAGAAATGAGTTGTATAAGTAGTTTTAGGTGTGTATGTATCTATATAAAAACAATGTAGATATATTTACATATGCAGTTACTTACACACAGAATAATGCCTATCAGAATTACCTGGGCGTTCCAAATGTCATCAAAACCGAACATGAGAGTCAGGATTTAAAAACAATCCTAGTTAAATGTTACACTGCACACATAAAAGCATAAATAAGGTTCAGATTATGTGAGAATATTTTGTTATACCTGGAGTGTTATAACTGCTCTAGGAATTTTATTTAATTGCAAATAGAGATTAAATAAAAAAGTAAGACTGGGAGAGTTGAGCTTGTGAACAGAAAATGTTTAGGAGACATGGAAACACTGGAAGCCGTATGTACAATTTTTATATACAAGACAAATGATTTTTTTCTGTTACTCTAGATGAGAAGTGCTTCTCAGATTTTCCACTGAAGTATCCTTAATGATACTTGTGAAATTTCCTTGAGAAACCATATTTCACTTAAAAATATTATCCAAATGTTACAATCTACTTCATAATTTGTGTTGGTATAATGTAAAATGATAGGTTTTTTCCTTCCCTTCATATCTTCAGGAAAGAGCATTTTTAATTCTGTACTATCTTGTGTTCTCTGGAGTTCACGAGTATGCCTGGTTATCCATACTGCAGGTTGAAATGAGACCAATGGGCCGAAGTTCCCAGGAGTATATTTTTCACTTATTTTAAACCAAAACACCAAATATATATAACTTTCTTGGGATCTTCCCTGGTGGTCCAGTGGTAAAGAATCAGCCTTACTATGCAGGGGCTGTGGGTTTGATCCCTGGCCAGGGAACTAAGATCCCACATGCCACGGGGCAACTAAGCCAGTGTGCCACAACTACTAAGCTTGTGCACCTCAACTAGAGCCCACATGCTGCAAACTACAGAGCCCACGCGCTCTGGAACCTGTGCACCATAACTACAGAGCCCAGGCACCCTGGAGCCCACGCCACAACTAGAGAAGAGAAAACCCGCATGCCACAACTAGAGAGGAGTCCGCGTGCAGCAACGAAGAGCCCATGTGCTGCAACGGAAGATCCTGCATGCCACAACTAAGACCCGACGCAGCCAAAAAAAATTAAAATAAATAAATAATCTTAAAAAAGACCACAAAATGTATGTAACTTTCTAAATATTGGCTGTGTTGTCTTGAAAATAAGAAACCAAAGCCTGAATAGCCATTTTCAGGTTTGTTTGTTTGTTTGTTTGATTTTGGATCAGTTGTAAAAGGGATTCCTGCTGTAGGTTTAGGCTGAACTGGATAATTCATGAGTTTTTTGAGTCCAGTTTTAATGTTGGAGATTACATCTGGTATCCAGGGAATGGAAAAAGCGATAGGAGAAACAAACTTGTAAGATACATCCATTAAATGTTAAATATTAAAATTTTGGATCAAAGGGATGAAACTTTTAGGTTGAAAACAATGGTGGAGACTTCCAGGTAGCTTGGGAAAGTGGCTGTTACTAAATTTGAATCTCTCGACACATTCCCCAAAAGACTATACAGGTTGACAAGAACAAATACAATCCACAAAACTCACAATGTCAGCCCAACCAGAAGAAAAATAACACCACCAACTTTAAATTACTTTTAAATAGAAAAATATACACCAAATGTCAGCACAACAATCCACTTAAGCTCCTGCCACGAGCCTCTTAGGAGAGTGAGCAGTAACCTGATCCTCACCACCTCTCCCTCTAGCCAAGTAAATGAAAGAGAAGAGACAGAAGGACAAAAATTTTTTTTTAAGATTTTTTTTTTTGATGTGGACCATTTTTTTTTAAACATCTTTATTGGAGTATAATTGCCTTACAATGTTGTATTAGTTTCTCCTGTATAACAAAGTGAACCAGCTATATGCATACATATATCTCCATATCCCCTCCCTCTTGTGTCTCTCTCCCACCCTCCCTATCCCACCCCTCTAGGTGGTCACAAAGCACTGAGCTGATCCTCCTGCGCTGTGCAGCTGCTTCCCTGTGGACCATTTTTAAAGTCTTTATTGAATATGTTACAATATTGCTTCTGTTTTATGTTTTGGTTTTTTGGCCACTAGGCATGTGGGATCTTAGCTCCCTGACCAGGGATTGAACCCTCACCCCTGCATTGGAAGGCGAAGTCTTAACCACTGGACCGCCAGGGAAATCCCCAGAAAGACCAGAATTAAACCTGAAAATTATAAGGCCTTCTTTTAAACTCCTGGGTGAAATGAAAAATAAAAACGGAAATGAGAGAATATTAAGAAGTAATGAGTATTAGAATACATTAGAACTTACGGTCTACATTTAAACAGTTAGAGGAAACTTCAAAGAACTAAAACACTTTTATCTGCAAAGTGAAATAGTGAAAATAGAGGAACTAAATTTTCAGCTGGTAATGTTAGGAAAAAACAACAAAGTAAATAAAAAGTCAAAGAACTAACAAAGACAAAAGCAAAAATCAGTGAGGTATAGAAAAACAGTAGATCTAAGTTCTAATAAACTTATCAAAATTTAGTTTTTGGAAAAATTAATAAATTAAAAAAATCACCAGCTAACTTAATCAAGAGGAAAAGGGAGAAAGAATATATATATATACACACAAATGAAGATATGGTAAAAGGGGGAAGTAAACATTGAAATGGAAGAATTTTTAAAAATATTGAGACTATGTTCATACTTCTAGGCCTATAAGTTTGAAAACCTAGATGGATAATTTTCAAGGATAAGGCAGTTTACCAAAATTGGTCTCAAAGAAGACAGAAAGCTTAGACCAATTTTTTACAATAAATAAAGTTATCAAGGTAGTACCCCACATAAAATTATGAGACCCAGATAGTTTCACAGTAGATTCTACCAAACTCATATAGTCTCAATGCTATACAATTTGTTTCAGTTCATAGAAATTGATGGAAAGCTTCCAAAGCACAAGTATCTAAATCTAGCAAAGACAGTATACACACACACATAAAGAAATTTATAAACCAATATCACTTATGAATATTAATGCAAAATAATAAATATTAGCAATCTAAATACATTAGGAAAATAATGGTATACCTGTATCATTTAGGTATGCCATTATTTAACATCATGTACCATATTAATAGATCATTAATAGAAAAAAATTCCCCTTACCCAATTTTATAACTATCTGAAATTTGCTATTTATTACTTCCTTACTCTAAAATAGCTTTACTGTATTCATATGTGTATATTGCTTAGCTTTCTTTAAAAAAACAAACTATTGAGTGGTATCATAATCCACATGTTTTTTTGCAGCCTGATTTCTTCATTCAGTGCTATATTTATGATAATCATCTACGTTCCTTTGTATAAGTCTCATTCATTCATTTTCATTGCTGTATAATCATATGTTGTATTTATGTTTCACAATTATGCATTTTCTGTTGATTGGCATTTAAATTATTTCAATTTTCTTGCTATTAATATCTTTCTACTTCTTATGTACATGTGAAAGAGTTTTTACAAGGTGTATTCAAGGAGTGAATTGTTGCATTTTAGGTTAAATGAATCTTAATCTTTACTGCTAATATTCTTTCCAGAACTTGATTTTGTCAGACTTTTAATATTTCCAATGTGATCCATGTGAAATGGAATCCCATAGTGCTTTAAATTTGCATTTTCTTACTTACTGTTAAAGTTTACTATGGTTTCAAATGTTTACTGTCATTCCTCTTTCTTTCTTTCTTTCTTTCTTTCTTTCTTGTTAATTGCTTCTTTATTTTGGCAGTATTTTTCTTTTAAGTTGTCTTTTTCTTTTTATTTATTTATTTTTTATTTTTTGCGATACGTGGGCCTCTCACTGTTGTGGCCTCTCCTGTTGCGGAGCACAGGCTCCGGACGCGCAGGCTCGGTGGCCATGGCTCATGGGCCCAGCCTCTCTGCGGCATGTGGGATCTTCTGCACTGGGGCACGAACCCGTGTTCCCTGCATCGGCAGGCGGACTCTCAACCACTGCGCTACCAGGGAAGCCCATCTTTTTCTTTTGGATTTGAAAAACAATCTTTGTATATTCTAGACACTAACCCTTTGTCAGTTATATGCAGATATCTTTCTCAGCCTATGACATGTCCCTTTATTCTAGTTAAGATATTTTTATGAGGGGTAAATGGCTAATTTTGTTATAGTTTAATTTTCAATATTTTCCTTTGTGGTCATTATTTTGAATCATGTTGTAAAAGTTATTCCCTACCTTGAGGTCAAAAATATTCTCTATTTCCTTCTAAATGTTTTTAGTTTTGACTTTCATATTTGTGTCTTTAATGTAATTAAATGATTGAAGCATATGTATGAGATGAAGATTTAATTTTATTTATTTTTTGACATAGATAATCAATTTTCCCAGTGAGAACTGTTTATTGAATAGGCTATCCTTCCCTCATTAATTTAGGATTACTCTTATGTCACTAATAGACTTTCTACATATGTGTGTTCTTCTAGGTTCTGTTCCATTGGTGTATATGTGTCTATTTCTAGTCAAAGCCCCAGTATCTTATTTGCTATACCTTAATAAAAACTCTTGATATTAAAAAGGCAAGTCCCTCCACTTTATTATTGTTCTTCAAAATTTTCTTAGCTATTCTTGGTCTTTTGCATGCAATGACTCTTGGTTTGTTGCAGCTACATGTGAATTTTCTTTAACCTTCCCTCTACTTTGTGTTACTCTCTCAGGGTTCAAAGTCCTAAACTAGAACTCTTAATTGACTAAACTCAGGTCACACACCTGCACTCTAATCACCAAGCATGTGAAGAAGTATTTTCTGCCTTCAGTTTCCCGTGGTAGGAAGTGGAGCCCTGTCTTTCAGCTATCTTGGGACTTTCTTCAAATAGGAAGATGAGTATTTCAGTTATCTACTGTTGCATGATAAGTTATCCCAAACCTTAGTGGCTTAAAATGATAATCATTTTATTGTCAGATGGTGATTTCTGGGGCAGAGTTTAGGTAGGTGATGTTTATGTTTCATGTGTTATCAGCTAAAGTCAATTGGTGGGGTACCTGGTCAGGTTTGGAGGATCACATGGCTGGTGTCCTGGTGGGAACGGCTGGAAAGCTGGGCTCAGCTGGGACTGTTCATTAGTCTGCACAGGGCCTCTCCAGGCTGGTGGTCTCAGGGTTTTCATACTTAGATGAGTCTTAGGGAGAGAGTGTTCCAAAAGACAGGAAGTGGAAGGCTTTGGCCTGGAAACAAACCAAGGATCACTTCTGCTGTTTCTATTAGTCAAAGCAATCACAGAGACAGCCCAGATTCAGAGATAAGGGACATGGGCCCCACCTTTCGATGGGAGGAAAATTAAAGAATTTTCTGCCATTTTTCTGCCGTAATGAGTTTAGTTGCTGGGCAGCCAAAATGTCAAATGTCCACTAAAATAAGGTCAATATTCTCATTTCTGTCAGAAATGAAAAGACCGTGTTGTATTTTCTTTCAGTGGTCTATCTTAATACCTTGTAAATCTTATCTTGTAGGGCCAACATATCAGTACTTAAATTCATCAATAATGGATTTGATTCAGGAATGAATTGAGTGAATGGCTCCAAGTAGGTTTGGAGTAAGAGGAATTTATCCATATTATTTGGAATAATTAGAAATTAAGTAAATGTTTTGAGTCTTATCAGACTTAATTAAATGACTGATTTCTGTCCTGGCTTTACCACTGCTTGACAGTGGAAGTCTTATGTAAGTTGTCTGGATCATAGGCTTCTCATCTGAAAATGTGTTTCTTATGTATCCGACCTACCAGATAACACTTTAATGCTGTTGTGAAAATAAAATGTGATAAAAGATGTAAAATCTTTTGAAAATTAAAAGAATACTGATTCAAATCATTATATCCTATCAATAATATTTATATTGTATATAGAAAGTTTAACTTTGTATTGTTTTTTAGATTCCACATATAATTGAAATCATGCGGTATTTGTCTTTTTTTTTTTTTTTTCTTTGCGGTACACGGGCCTCTCACTGCTGTGGCCTCTCCCGTTGTGGAGCACAGGCTCCGGGCGCGCAGGCTCAGTGGCCATTGCTCATGGGCCCAGCCGCTCTGAGGCCTGTGGGATCCTCCCGGACTGGGGTGTGAACCCGTGTACCCTGCATTGGCAGGCGGACTCTCAACCACTGCGCCACCAGGGAAGCCCGGTATTTGTCTTTTTGTGTCTGACTTATTTCACTAAGCATGATGCCTTCGAGGTCCATATGTTGTGTCACAAATGGTAAGATTTAATTAAAAAAAAAAAAAGGAACAAATAAAACTCATATATATACAGAAAAGAGATTGGTGGTTGTCAGAGGAGGGGGCACTGGGAGGTGGGTGAAATGGCTAAAAGGGATCAAGAGGTAAAAACTTGCAGTTATAAAATAAATAAGTCAGGGGATGTAATGTACAGCATGGTGACTATAGTCAATAATACTATATTGTCAATTTGAAAGTTGCTCTCATCACGAGAAGAAAAATCTGTAACTTTGTGTGATAACAGACATTGTGGTGATATTTTGAAATGTATACGAATAATTGTGTTGTACACCAGAAGCTAATAGAATGTAGTATGTCAGTTATACTACAGTAAAAAAAAGAGAGTTTAACTCTGTAAAAGTGAACTACAGTTCCTTAAATTTTTTGACAAATCATACTGCCGATTTTGCTACGAGACTTGTTATCATCTCAAAGGCAGACATTTGGAAGTTGAACGAGGTAAATTATTTTATACATATACACACACCACATCTTTTATATCTGTTCATCTGTTGATGGGCATTTGGGTTGCTTCCATATCTTGGCTATTGTAAATAGTGCTGCTATGAACATTGGGGTGCATGTATCTTTTCGGATTAGTGTTTTCGTTTTTTCCAGATACATACCCAGGAGTGGAATTGCTGGATCATATGGTAGTTCTATTTTCAGTTTTTTGAGGAACCTCCATACTGTTTCCCATAATGGCTTCACCAGTTTACATTCCCACCAGTAGTGTACAAGAGTTTCTTTTTCTCCACATCCTTGCCAACATTTGTGATTTGTAGACTTTGTGATGATGGCCATTCTGACAGGTGTGAGGTGATATCTCATTGTGGTTTTGGTTTGCATTTCTCTAATAATTAGCGATGTTGAGCATCTTTTCATGTACCTGTTAGCCATCTGTATTCTTCTTTGGAAAAATGTCTATTCAGGTCTCTGCCCATTTTTTGATTGGGTTGTTTTTTTGATATTGAGTTGTATGAGCTGTTTATATATGTTGACCCCTTGTTGGTCATATCGTTTGCAAATAATTTCTCCCATTCTGTAGGTTGTCATTTCATTTTGTTTATGGTTCCCTTTGCTGTGCAAAATCTTTTAAGTTTAATTAGGTCCCATTTGTTTATTCTTGTGTTTATTTCTTTTGCCTTAGGACAATGGTCCCCAACCTTTTTGGCACCAGGGACCAGTTTCATGGAAAACAATTTTTCCATGGATGGGGGCGGGGTTGTGGCAGATGGTTCAGGTGGTAATGCAAGTGATGGGGAGCGGCAGATGAAGCTTTGCTTGCTCGCCCACTGCTCACTGCTCACCTCCTGCTGTGCAGCCCAGTTCCTAACAGGCAGTGTACTGGTATAGGTCTGTGGCCCAGGGGTTGGGGACCCCTGCCTTAGGAGACAGAGCCAAAGAAATATTGCTATGATTTATGTCAAAGGGTACAATCCTCTAACTGCCCTCTAGGCCTTGCCTCAGGGGCAAGCCAGTGCGTGTGTGCTTCTCAGAAGCAAAGTTCAGGCTTCCCACAGCCCTCCTGTTAGTCCCAGTGGTCCTCCAACCAGCCAAGGGGGTTTGCCTCTCCTGTGTAGGAGTTCAGGACTGGGGTGCCCAATCTGTGGCTGTCACTGTTCCCCCCACCCTCACCCCCGGGTGACTCTCTGCCTAAGTAGTCTCCATTTTCCTCTGAGTCCCCTCCCAGGGGCACAGGTCATGACCTGAAACTTTTCTTCCCTTCCTACTTAATTGTATGTAGATCTTTCTTACAGCCTTCATTGTGCAGGAGTCTTTCTGTACATGGTTAGTTCCATGTTCTCCTAGTCTGCCATCTTGATCAATCCCCCTCTGATTTAGTATTTTTATACTATTAAATCTAATTAATTAATCAAAAAAGGGGAAACAAAAAGCTTAATGAGCATCTCAATAGATTTTAAGAAGGTACTAAAAGTCAGTTAACATTCCTCATTAAAAAAAAAAATCATAGCAAACTGGATACCTTGACATTAAAAAGGTGTATATTTTATAGTAGAAGTCAATGGAATACACAGTAATGATAGAGTCCCAGAGAGTCCAGTAACTGTGGTGAAGATGCCTGCTATAATTATCATTATTTTACATTATTCTGGAAGTTCTCATTAAAGCACTGAGGTAGAAAGCCATAATAATCAAAATGCCTATGCAAAGGGAGAATACAGAATTCTCACAATTATAGATGGGTAGAACTAGGAATTTCAAGAAAACAAAACTGGTAATCACATTGAAAAATAGCTTAGCTATGTGGTCAGATTAAAAAACAGTCAGAAATTAGTAACCACACTATAAACTGAAATTAACATTGAGAATATCTAATGAAAAATTTTATTCCAAAGAATAACAAATATAGAAAACATAGGCAGGAAGGAATTAACAAAAAAATGTAGCTGAAAGTTTACTGAATGACAGAAAATTTTAATAAATGGAGTGAAATACTGTGGTAAGGATTTTTAGAGAAGCAGTTTCCCTAAATTCATTTATCATGTGAATACTATTCCAATAAAAATCTAAGCATAATTTTTTTAAACAAACTGCTTCCAAAGTTTATATTGAATAATAAATTGGCAAGATATTTAAGAAACTTATGGGAAAAGGGATAATAAGGATGGTCTTGCCCTATCAGGTATTGACATTTTTATGTATATTGAAAACATGAGCTTCTGTGACATTATAATAAAATAAGCATCTAATTTACTGAAAATTAAAAGAATTTTGGGTTCTTTTCCTTGACTTCAGAAGGAAATAAATGCTTTTTCAGTAGTTATTGGAACTCTAAATATCAAGCATTGAAAGTCACCTTCAGGGATGATTCTGTCAATAGCAAAAGCAGGGTGCTGATCATTAGGAATGTCTCCCACATTTTGCATATAAAAACATCATGAGTGAAATGAAAAGTCAAATGACAAAAAGGAAATGTATTTGTAACATATGACAAATGATTAATATCAATTAATTGTATATATCATTATAAATATCATTAATATACAAAGGTCACACAAAAATCAATAAAACAGCCTGTTTTTAAAAAGAAAATGTTTGTTTTAGCCCACAAGAATAACAAGTGGTCAAAGAGTTCATATTTTTTAAAGACTTCATTTTTATAAGTAATAAAGTCAAATTAAATCAAATGTAAATATTTACAATTTTATTTTATAGTTTGAAAATGTGAATGTCCAGTGTTGGCAAAGTTATGCAGAAATATACACTTTTCTTTGTACATTGCTGATAGTAGCACATATAACAATGTATAATGTATATATATATATATAATGTATTATATATATAAAATCTCCTTAATATATATAGATATGTTCATTTTTTAACTTAGTAAATCCTGTCTAGGAATATATTGAAAGGAAAGAATAAGAAATGTACACAAAATATTTTTTCTTTAAAAATCTCTTTATTGGATATTTAAAAATTATAATACATTCTTTTTGTAATACATAAAATGATACAGTACAAAATGTATGGAAGCAAAGTGAATTGTCTTCCCTTGCCTGCCTTCTGCCTATGCTTGTCATTCCTCTGTGGAAATCAATTTTAGTGGTCTGGTATCCTTCCATACCGTTTTCCTTTACAAATGAGTATATAGTATATTATATAAAAGGATTTTAGTTGGTTGATTGTTAGTGCAGAGATGGCTTATTTTAATACATGCTTTATTTTGTAGTGTCCTTTCACTTGTCAATATATTGTGGACATTTTTAGAAGTCAGTGAGTACAGATCTAACTTGCTTTTCCTATTTCCTTATGTAGGCAAAAGCACACAAATATTGTATATATATTATAATGATAATGATAACATAATGATATAATCATATATTATATATGACTACATTGTATACGTATTATATATTACATAATATATATGATATACATTTATATATATAACATTTTAAATAAGTCAATTCGTGTCTTTTCTTTCTTGTCTTTTTCTTCTCTGTCTAGTCATTGTGGAATTATTTAAAATACCAAACAACTATTAAAAGAATCTAGTAGTAGCAGAATTACTGTGTAAATTATGGGATATTTCTGTGATGGATTACTAGGCAGTCATGAAGCAACCATGCCTTTTGCTCTGTGTTTTCGTAAATTCTGTATTTCTCTATTTCATATCCACCTATCACAGGGCCAACTATATTAGCAACATTTTCTTATTTTCTGTATTCTTGATGCTCTGGCATTTGTAGCCTTGCTAACGGGAGAGACTCTCCATCTCAGGGTAATCTAAGAGCCAGTTCTTAGAGATAACAAAGGGCTTGGCCAGGAGCACATCTTCCATACACAAACCACAAATTTCAAGCTCATATCCCCCAGAAACTTCCTTATCTGTCTCTCACACACCAAGCCAATATTTCTCCTGCCCTAAATCAGCCCAGGGCCAGGTACCAGGAAACTAAAGGCTACCTCTGTGCCCCAAAATCACCAGAAGTATTCAAACTAGCCAATCCTAAGCTGTTTATCCTGCCCTGCCTTGCTTTTCCTATAGAAATTCCAGTAAAGTCTCTGGCCTAGCCCTTCCCCTCACTCCTGTCTGCTGCCTCCTGAGCACCCTGATGCTTCCCCTGTGGCCCTGCATGACACGTAGTGACCACCTCTCTGAGACCTGTGAGTGAGTATACAGGCACACCTCAGAGACATTGAGGGTTTCAGACCACCACAATAAAGCATATATCACAGTAAAGGGAGTCACACGAATTTTTCTGGTTTCTCAGTGCATATAAAGTTATGTTTACACTATACTGTAATCTATTAAGTATGCAACAGCATTATGTCTAAAAGAACAATGCAGATACCTTAATTAAAAAATACTTTGTTACTAAAAAATGCTAACCATCATCTGAGTCTTTATAAAGTGAGCTATAATCTTTTTTGCCTTGATGTTAATAGCTGCTGACTGATCAGGGTGGTGGTTACTGAAGGCTGGGGTGGCCGTGGCCATTTCTTAAAATAAAACAACAGTGACGTTTGCTGCATGGACTGACACGTCCTTTCACAGTTTCTCTATAGTGTGAGAAGCTGTTTGATAGCCTTTTACCCACAGAAGAACTTCTTTCAAAATTGGAGTCAGTCCTCTCAAACCCTGCCATTGCTTTATCAACTAAGTTTACGTAATATTCTAGATCCTTTGTTGTTGTCTCAACAATCTTCACAGCCTCTTCATCAGGAATAGATTCCATCTCAAGAAACCACTTACTTTGCTCATCCATAAGAAGCAACTCCTCACCTGCTAAAGTTTTATATTTATAACAAATATATAATAATAACGAAAAAGTTGGAAATATTGCAAGAATTACCAGAATGTGTCACAGAAACATGAAGTAAGCAAATGCTGTTGGAAAGATGAAGGTGATAGACTTGCTGGATGTAGGGTTGCCACAAACCTTCAATTTGTATAAAAAACACAGTATCCGTAAAGCACAGTAAAATGAGGTATACCTGTAATAAACTTCTTCTGGTGGCTGCCCTGACTTTACTATACTTTACGTGTGTAACACATACATTCTTAGAACACATTTATGTCCCACGAAAATGGTACAAAACTGTATAAAAATGAACACTCCTGTTTCTAATACATATATATGTGTTTGTATACTAGAAAAATATTAGAAGGAATTGCACCAAAATGTTAATAGGGATTATTGTTGGTGTGATACTGGATGATTTCAATGTTTTTCTTTACATTTTTCTATATTTTCAAAAGTTTCAATAAGTTCAACATGATACATTCAACATGGATATAAATAAGGCTGTTTATATCTCTATCTATCTCTACCTACCTATTATTTTACATTCACAAAACTGAATTAATACTAGCTTTCTAAGTTCCAGAACCTAATTCATATAATAAATTTTCAAAGCTAAGACTTTTAGAATGGCTTATATACCATGTCATTCTCTTAACCCTCTTAAATCTGATTTCTGATGGTTTTTTTTTGTATCATGACTCTGTCTTCTCAAATAAATAAAAGGGCAAAGAATGACACATATCTCCTGGCCTCCATGATGTAGAAAAGATACCATTGTGAGTATGACTGATGTCTGATAGAGTCATTTAGTTTCCAAGAGAAAAACTGAGTAACAGGATATGATAGAAAGCTCTAATCTAAGAGATTATGACTCAGTCCTTGCTCTCTCTGCAAAATGAACTCTTTGTAAACTATGACCCATCAATATTCTTGTATGCAGGAAATATTTTCATTTGACTTCTGATTTAATTTTGAATCAAGCTTAATGATTTTCAGTTTGTGATGAGGCCAAGTCCAGTGGTGAGTGGATGCCTGCTGTGGAAAAGGGTTTTATCATTTTAACTTGGACCAAGTGAAATAGAAACTTTAATTGACTCTCAAACTGGTTGATGGCCAAAACTGAACATAAAGATTTGATGCCATATCAATAAGTGAAATTAACATTTTAAGAAAGTGATGAGCTAACAAATTGTGCCAGACTAAAGAATCGGGGGCGGAGTATACGGAGGATGTCCTGTGGCTTCCCTGGTTCTAGAAACTGAAACCCTTAAAAACACAGGCCAGGACATTTCTTGTACCATTGAAAAAATTAATCTAATGCCAGACAATGAGAATTAAATGTATGCCAGATATATTAAATACATGTCAACATCAGTCTGGATGTGAGATTTTAGTGAATTTCCAAAAAACATACATGCTTCTTAATAAATTTTCTTTTCTATACAAGAATCTAATCCTTTTCTAAACAAAATCAGACCATTTAAATCTAAATTACTCAAGTTGCCTTTCAAACTAGATAATTTTAAAATGTTTTTTAAAATTTAACTATAATTGATTTACAGTATTGTCTTAGTTTCAGGTATACAGCTTCAGATTCCATTATAGGTTATTACAAGACATTGAGTGTAGTTCCATGTGCTATACAGTAAATCCTTATTGTTTATCTATTTTTTTTTACATTTTGTAAACATGTTTGTATTTCTTTATAATCCTTTTAATTAATATAGTTCTAACCACTCATATGAACTATAGCTTTTAACCAAAAATAACTAATTTCAATTCTCCTTCCTTCCCCAAAACCCCTCCCACACTACATATACTTTTTTTATTTTTAACATCTTTATTGGAGTATAATTGCTTTACAATGGTGTGTTAGTTTCTGCTGTATAACAAAGTGAATCAGCTATACATATACATACATCCCCATATCTCTTCCCTCTTGCGTCTCCTTCCCTCCCACCCTCCATATCCCACCCCTCTAGGTGGTCGCAAAACACCGAGGTGATCTCCCTCTGCTATGCGGCTGTTTCGCACTAGCTAGCTATTTTATATTTGGTAGTATATATAAGTCCATGCCACTCTCTCAGTTCATCCCAGCTTATGCATCTCCCTCCCTGTGTCCTCAAGTCCATTCTCTACGTCTGCGTCTTTATTCCTGTCCTGTCCCTAGGTTCTTCAGAACTATTTTTTTTTTTTTAGATTCTATATATATGTGTTAGCATATGGTATTTGTTTTTCTCTTTCTGACTTACTTCACTCTGTATGACAGATTCTAGGTCCATCCACCTCACTGCAAATAGTTCAATTTCGTTTCTTTTTATGGCTGAGTAATATTCAATTGTGTGTATGTGCCACATCTTCTTTATCCATTCCTTTGTCGATGGACACTTAGGTTGCTTCCATGTCCTGGCTATTGTAAATAGAGCTGTAATGAACATTTTGGGACGTGACTCTTTTTGAATTATGGTTTTCTCAGGCTATATGCCCAGTGGTGGGATTGCTGGATCGTATGGTAGTTCTATTTTTCGTTTTTTAAGAAACCTCCATACTATTCTCCATAGTGGCTGTATCAATTTACATTCCCACCAACAGTGCAAGAGGGTTCCCTTTTCTCCGCACCCTCTCCAGCATTTACTGTTTGTAGATTTTTTGATGATGGCCATTCTGACCGGTGTGAGGTGATACCTCATTGTAGTTTTGATTTGCATTTCTCTGATGATTAGTGATGTTGAGCATCCTTTCATGTGTTTGTTGGCAATCTGTATATCTTCTTTGGAGAAATGCCTATTTAGGTCTTCTGCCCATTTTTGGATTGGGTTGTTTGTTTTTTTGATATTGAGCTGCCTGAGCTGCTTGTAAATTTTGGAGATTAATCCTTTGTCAGTTGCTTCATTTGCAAATATTTTCTGCCATTCTGAGGGTTGTTTTTTCGTCTTGTTTATGGTTACCACTGCTGTGCAAAAACTTTTAAGTTTCATTAGGTCCCATTTGTTTATTTTTGTTTTTATTTCCATTCCTCGAGGAGGTGGGTCAAAAAGGATCTTGCTGTGATTTATGTCATAGAGTGTTCTGCCTATGTTTTCCTCTAAGAGTCTGATAGTGTCTGGCCTTACATTTAGGTCTTTAATCCATTTTGAGTTTATTTTTGTGTATGGTGTTAGGGAGTGTTCTAATTTCATTCTTTTACATGTAGCTGTCCAGTTTTCCCAGCACCACTTATTGAAGAGGCTGTCTTTTCTCCATTGGATATTCTTGCCTCCTTTATCAAAAATAAGGTGACCATATGTGTGTGGGTTTACCTCTGGGCTTTCTATCCTGTTCCATTGATCTATATTTCTGGTTTTGTGCCAGTACCATATTGTCTTGATTACTGTAGCTTTGTAGTATAGTCTGAAGCCTGGGAGCCTGATTCCTCCAGCTTCATTTTTCTTTCTCAAGATTGCTTTGGCTACTCAGGGTCTTTTGTGTTTCCATACAAATTGTGAAATTTTTTTCTTGTTCTGTGAAAAATGCCATTGGTAGTTTGATAGGGGTTTCATTGAATCTGTAGATTGCTTTGGGTAGTATAGTCGTTTTCACAATGTTGATTCTTGCAATCCAAAAACATGGTATATCTCTCCATCTGTTTGTGTCATCTTTAATTTCTTTCATCAGTGTCTTATAGTTTTCTGTATACAGGTCTTTTGTCTCCTTAGGTAGGTTTATTCCTAGATATTTTATTCTTTTTGTGCAGTGGTAAATGGGAGTGTTTCCTTAATTTCTCTTTCAGATTTTTCATCATTACTTTATGGAATGCAAGAAATTTCCGTGCATTAATTTTGTATCCTGCTACTTTACCAAATTCATTGATTAGCTCTAGTAGTTATCTGGTAGGATTCTCTATGTATAGTATCATGTCATCTGCCAACAGTGACAGTTTTACTTCTTCTTTTCCCATTTGGATTCCTTTTGGATTGCTGTGGCTAAAACTTCCAAACCTATGTTGAATAATATTGGTGAGAGTGGACAACCTTGTCTTGTTCCTGATCTTAGAGGAAATGGTTTCAGTTTTTCACCATTGAGAACAATGTTGGCTGTGGGTTTGTCAAATATGGGCCTTATTATTTTCAGGTAAGTTCCCTCTATGCATACTTTTGGAGGGTTTTTATCTTAAATGGGTGTTGAATTTTTTCAAAAGCTTTTTCTGAATCTATTGAAATGATCATATGGTTTTTCTCCTTCAATTTTTTAATATGGTTTATCACATTGATTGATTTGTGTATATTGAAAAATCCTTGCATTCCTGGGCTAAACCCCACTTGATCATGGTGTGTGATCTTTTTGATGTGCTGCTGGATTCTGTTTGTTAGTATTTTTTTGAGGATTTTTACATCTGTGTTCATCAGTGATATTGGCCTGTAGTTTTCTTTCTTTGTGACATCTTTGTCTGGTTTTGGTATTGGGTGATGGTGGTCTTGTAGAGTGAGTTTGGGAGTGTTCCTCTCTCTGCTATATTTTGGAAGAGTTTGAGAAGGATAGGTGTTAGCTTTTCTCTAAATGTTTGATAGAATTCACCTGTGAAGCCATCTGGTCCTGGACTTCTGTTTGTTGGAAGATTTTTTGTTTTTTTGTTTTTGTTGTTGTTGTTGTTGTTGTTGTTTTTTGCTGTACGTGGGCCTCTCACTGTTGTGGCCTCTCCCATTGTGGAGCACAGGCTCTGGACGTGCAGGCTTAGCGGCCATGGCTCAGGGACCCAGCCGCTCCACGGCATGTGGGATCTTCCCAGACCGGGGCACGAACCCGTGTCCCCTGTATTGGCAGGCGGACTGTCAACCACTGCGCCACCAGGGAAGCCCCTGTTGGAAGATTTTTAATCACAGCCTCAATTTCAGTGCTTGTGATTGGTCTGTTTATATTTTCTGTTTCTTCCTGGTTCAGTCTCAGATGGTTGTGCTTTTCTAAGCATCTGTCTATTTCTTCCAGGTTGTCCATTTTATTGGCATATAGTTGCTTGTAGTAATCTCTCATGATCCTTTGTATTTCTTCAGTGTCAGTTGTTATTTCTCCTTTTTCATTTCTAATTGTATTGATTTGAGTCTTCTCCCTTTTCTTCTTGATGATTCTGGCTAATGGTTTATTGATTTTGTTTATCTTCTCACAGAACCAGCTTTTAGTTTTATTGATCTTTGCTATTGTTTCCTTCATTTCTTTTTCATTTATTTCTAATCTGAACTTTATGATTTCTTTCCTTCTGCTAACTTTGGGATTTTTTGTTTTTCTTTCTCTAATTGCTTTAGGTGTAAGGTTAGTTTGTTTATTTGAGATGTTTCTTGTTTCTTGAGATAGGATTGTATTGCTATAAACTTCCCACTTAGAACTGCTTTTGCTGCATCCCATAGGTTTTGGATTGTCGTGTTTCCATTGTCATTTGTCTCTAGATATTTTTTGATTTCCTCTTTGATTTCTTCAATGATGTCTTGGTTATTTAGTAGTGTATTTTTTAGCTTCCATGTGTTTGTATTTTTTACAGATTTTTTCCTGTAATTGATATCTAGTCTCATAGCATTACAGTCGGAAAAGATACTTGATACAATTTCAGTTTTCTTAAATTTACAAGGCTTGATTTGTGACCCAAGATATGATCTATCCTGGCGAATGTTCCATGAGCAGTTGAGAAGAAAGTGTATTCTATTGTTTTTGGATGGAATGTCCTATGAATATCAGTTAAGTCCATCTTGTTTAATATATCATTTAAAGCTTGTGTTTCCTTATTTATTTTCATTGTGGATGATCTGTCCATTGGTGAAAGTGGGGTGTTAAAGTCCCCTACTATGATTATGTTACTGTCGATTTCCCCTTTTATGGCTGTTAGCATTTTCCTTATGTATTGAGGTGCTCCTATGTTGGGTGCATAACTATTTACAATTGTTATATCTTCTTCTTGGATTGATCTCTTGGTCATTATGTAATGTTCTTCTTTGTCTCTTGTAATAGTCTTTATTTTAAAGTCTGTTTTGTCTGATATGAGAATTGCTACTCCAGTTTTCTTTTGATTTCCATTTGCATGGAATATGTTTTTACGTTCCTTCACTTTCAGTCTGTTTGTGTCCCTAGGTCTGAAGTGGGTCTCTTGTAGACAGCATATATACAGGTCTTGTTTTTGTATCCATTCAGACAGTCTATGTTTTTTGGTTGGAACATTTAATCCATTTACTTTTAAGGTAGTTATTGATACGCATGTTCCTATTACCATTTTCTTAATTGTTTTGGGTTTGTTTTTGTAGGTCTTTTCCTTCTCTTGTGTTTCCTGCCTAGAGAAGTTCCTTTAGCTTTTGTTGTAAAGCTGGTTTGGTAGCGCTGAATTCTCTTAGCTTTTGCTTGTCTGTAAATGTTTTAATTTCTCTGTTGAATCTGAATGAGATCCTTGCTGGGTAGAGTAATCTTGGTTGTAGGTTTTTCCCTTTCATCACTTGTAATATGTCCTGCCACTCCCTTTTGGCTTGCAGGGTTTCTGATGAAAGATCTGCTGTTAACCTTATAGGGATTCCCTTGTATGTTATTTGTTGTTTTTCCCTTGCTGCTTTTAATATTTTTTGTTTGTATTTAATTTTTGATAGTCTGATTAATATGTGTCTTGGTATGTTTCTCCTTGGATTTATCCTGTATGGGACTCTCTGTGCTTCCTGGACTTGATTGACTATATCTTTTCCCATATTAGGGAAGTTTTCAACTATAATCTCTTCAAATATTTTCTCAGTCCCTTTCTTTTTCTCTTCTTCTCCTGGGATCCCTATAATTCAAATGTGGTGCATTTAATCTTGTCCCAGAGGTCTCTGAGATTGTCCTCAATTCTTTTCATTGTTTTTTCGTTATTCTGCTCTGCGGTAGTTATTTCCGCTATTTTATGTTCCAGTTCACTTATGCGGTCTTCTTCCTCAGTTATCTGCTATTGATTCCTTCTAGAGAATTTTTAATTTCATTTATTGTGTTGTTCATCACTGTTTGTTTGCTCTTTAGTTCTTCTAGGTCCTTGTTAAACCTTTCTTGTATTTTCGGCATTCTATTTCCAAGATTTTGGATCATCTTTACTATCATTATTCTGAATTCTTTTTTCAGGTAGACTGCCTATTTTGTCTTCATTTGTTAGGTCTGGTGGGTTTTTACCTTGCTCCTTCATTTGCTGTGTGCTTCTCTGTCTTCTCATTTTGCTTCACTTACTGTGTTTGGGGTCTCCTTTTCACAGGCTGCAGGTTCATAGTTCCCGTTGTTTTTGGTTTTTTCCCCCAGTGGCTAAGGTTGGTTCAGTGGGTTGTGTAGGCTTCCTGGTG
Organism: Delphinapterus leucas; assembly: GCF_059928025.1. Lineage (NCBI taxonomy): Eukaryota > Metazoa > Chordata > Mammalia > Artiodactyla > Monodontidae > Delphinapterus > Delphinapterus leucas. The sequence continues at coordinate 14,550,555 of NC_143138.1, forward strand.
GAGGGGACTAGTGCCTGTGTTCTGGTGGATGAGGCTGGATCTTGTGTTTCTGGTGGGCAGGACCGCATCCAGTGGTGTGTTTTGAGGTGTTTGTGACCTTATTATGATTTTAGGCAGCCTCTCTGCTAGTGGGTGGGGTTGTGTTCCTTTCTTGCTAGTTGTTTGGGATAGGGTGTCTAGCACTGTAGCTTGCTGGTTGTTGAGTGGAGCTGGGTCTTAGCGTTGAGACAGAGATCTCTGGGAGAGCTATTCCCGTTTGATATCACGTGGAGCCAAGAGGTCTCTGGTGGACCAATATCCTGAACTTGGCTCTCCCACATCAGGGGCATAGGCCTGACACTCGGCCAGAGCACCGAGACCCTGTCAACCATACGGCTTTTGGGAAGTCTGTGGTCTTCTGCTAACATTCAGTGGGTGTTCTGTAGGAGCTGTTCCATATGTGGATGTATTTCTGATGTATTTTTGGGGAGGACGGTGATCTCCACGTCTTACTCCTCTGCTATCTTGAAGGTTTCTCGAAATCAGGATCTTTATTGAAGGAGCCCAGTTCTAATATCAGTTGACTTTCTTAGTTTCAGTGGGATTATAGTAGTCTCCAGTTTGAGGGTGCTGTGAACTCTGGAACTCCCCGCTCAGGAGGCCCCCCTTTGAACATGTCGCCTCTCCCCTTCAGCCTATCTAATTTATATATAGTGGTGTGTATCTATTCACCCCATACTTCTAATTTATCCCTCCCCCTCCCCTTTCCCCTTTGGTAACCATATGTTTGTTTTCTATGTCTGTGAGTGTGTTTCTGTTTTGTAAAGAAGTTGATTTTTATTATTTTTTTAGATTCCACATATAAGAGATATCATATAATATTTGTCTTTCTCTGTCTGACTTACTTCACTTTGTATGGTAATCTCTGGGTCTATCCATGTTGCTGCAAATGACATTATTTCATTTTTTTTTTTATGGCTGACTGGTATTCCATAGTGTGTGTGTGTTCACGCACACGTGCGTGTGTGTGTGTGTATATATATATATGCCACATTTTCTTATCCATTCATCTGTTGATGGACATTTAAGTTGTTTCCATGTCTTGGCTATTGTGAATGGTGCCACTATGAACACTATAGTATGCATTACTTATAATTACCAATATCCAGTACTGCTCAACTTCTAAGTATAAGGGGAAATGTACTTCTTACTCTTTTGAAGTTAGGTGTGATCACGTAACTAGTATTGGACAATGAAATGTTAGTAAATATGATATACATCACCTCTGGGCTAAGGCATTTAATAGCTGGGGCTTGACTGCAATTTTCTCTTTTCCTACCAGAACTATCCCGGGAGCTGAGAGTTAAGAGGGAGCCCACGTTAACCTTGGTTTCTGAGTGGTTCTGATAAGCAGAACCTCCCATATTGGACTTCTCATATGAGCAAGAAATAAACGTTTGTTGTCTTAAGCCACTGAGATTTCAGAGCTGTATTGTTACTGTGGCACAAACTAGTCTTTCCTGCCTAGTACAATTACTTGAATTAGCGTTGTAACCAGAAGGGTCTGCAATTCTTGTTGATATATTTCGTTTGATTTTGGGCGCTAGCACCCATCTGATACTCTGTGCTTTAACTCTACTGATCTGCTTCCAGGTCTTTGAATGCTTAGTGTTTTCCCAGACCTCAGGACCCTTGAAGCCTTCTTCCCTCTGCTTGAAACAGGAAAGAGTTCATCATAGTGGCTGGTTAACAATGGGCTACGGATTCAGGCTAGTCTAGATTTGTATCCAGAAACATCCACTTCCTCTCTGTACTGCTGTGGGCAAGTAACTTAATCCCTATTGCCCTCACTTTCTTATCTGAAAAATGGGATAATAATATTGCATCTATCATAGGACTGCTGTGAATGTTAAGCAAAAAAAAGAGAAACATTTAGAATAAATGTTATTATTACTATTATTATTAAAAACATCACTCATATGTCATCTCTTTCAGAAGGTCTTCCTGATTCTTCTAGGTTTGATTAGGTAGCCCTTTATTGTGCTGCTGCGATGGATTTTTAAGACATTTATAAAACTATATCAAATACTTGTCTGTTTCTTCTTCTCTAATGTCAGCATTTGAAAAATATCAATTAGAAGCAAAATAACGTATTGCTAGCACCCAGTAGTGAATAAATATTTTCTGAATGAATAAGAAACTTTTGAGTCAATCGCTGTGGGTCTAAGCTAGTAATTAGTACTAAGGAAATAATTATGAGCCTCAAGTAAAATTAATCTTATAAATGATAATTGCATGAATTAATCTAGTTACAGAAGTCTTCTTTTAACTACCTTGATTGATTGAAGCTTCATTTTTTAGAGTTATATTAAATGTGATGTAATTTTAAAAAATTGAGATCGTTTTTAATTTTCTGAAATTGCTAAAAGCACAAAGTTTATATTCTAAATCATTTGAAATACAGCTGATCATTTTGGCATTAGCAACCTGGATTATGTTTAGAGAGGTACTCTGCCCATCACACTTAGTAATAAATGTCAACAATTAACATTACTGTTTATGAACACCCAAAATTGCTGCAAGGCAGATAATAAGGTTTAAATGTATTATCTTTGTATTCTAAAATAATATTTTTGCTAATGTCCCATTTATAATCATGTGTTGATTTAGACATTTGATAAAACTGAACTTTTAGCTTAGTGAAAGGAAAAAACCCACATTTTTGGTTTTGATAAGTTTGTAATTTCTCAAAAAAAAAATCTGAAATTTTTTTGTTGGTGTCTGTTTTTTAAGTTGGTGACTTACCTCCCAATGTAAACAATTTTGTAGTCAACAATGCCTGCCAAACAAAAGTAATTCTCAAAGTTAAATTTTTTAAAATATGGGAAATGAATTTCACCTTGGATATTAAATCTTTATCATGCTAAAGTTTGGAGACTTTTTTCTCTAATGATATTTAGAAATTTTGCTCCACCACTGTGGAACTGTCTTTCCTACTGTCTGATTCCTGCGTGTAGTATATCCTGCTTGCCAAGGGGGAGAGATCCCTTTTTTGATCAGGGGCTGCTGCTAGCAGAGTGGGAAGTTCATTTTCTCATGCTTGTGCAAAATGAAGGTTCTTGAAGATAATTAGGTTCTACTTTTCAGTATGGAAAGACGTGATAATAGTGAATAAATTGAGAGAGAGAGAAGGAGAGGAAGAATAAAAAGAGATTCATACTATATTATGTAACTTGTGCAGACCAAGAGGTGACAAGGACATGGTTCCCTAGAAATTTAAATACTTAAGAAACAAAATGCATTTTAATTACCAGCACCTTTAGGTTAGCACCTAATGAGAATATTTCAAACTAAGTAGGGTGTTCAGTGTTTCAAAGAAACACAAGGTCCGAGCGTTAAAGCCAAAGGTCAGTCCCTTGTTCTATGTGACTGTGTGTCCACTTGAACCTAACTGCCTTTGAATTTCCCTTCAGTCTCATGAACCAGTGCTCAGCCAAGAATGACCCCAGGAGATGCCACTGTGCCAGGTTCACCTGTGAGGAGGAGGCACGTGTGGTCACATCCTCGCCTTACCTGTAGGCAGGGAGGGATGCTCCTGTGACCTTTGTGGCTGCCCTTTCTGGGATAGAAGGAAGAGATCTGTCTGTGAAAAAAGAACTCCTGTATTTGCTTTTCTTTTCCTTCTGTCACACCTGTGCCTATGATTTCTGTCACAGCTGTCTGTGTGTGCGTTTCCTTTCTACACTGTTTAGCTTCAGTTTGGTTGCACGCCCCAGAATGTCTTCATGGCTTTCAATGAACCTAATTAATTCTGCCCATTTTCAGAATAGCCCTTTGGGTAAATATTAAGGGGACTTACAGTCTTGCAAGAAGAAGGTGATTGTTTGCAAATTCCATAAGGTGAGAGATCACTGTGTTTGTTTCAGTGGTGACGAGTGAGTGATAATCAGTTCTGGGAAGGGACTGAGCTCTTCACTGGTGCAGGCTGATGAGAACAGGTTAGGGGCTGGGCTTGGGAACCTCTCTTCTGCGCCGTTGAATCCCTTGCACATGGGTGGGCAGTGACAGTTTCATGTCTACTCCCCGTCAGAGATACGATGGCTCCAGTTGGTGTTATTTTTGGTCAGTGAAGGGTTGGGGGCATGAGTATGGTGCTTTGAGCATCCTCTGAATTTTTCTTTGCTCTTAGCTGACCTTAATGATACACATTCCAAAATTTGGCAGTGGAATGTGTGCGGGACATTGGCAGTTGTCAATAAGACTTCAGCTTCTTGTAGTCTATGTAATAAACCAGATTTTAAAAGGCCTATTCATTCTAAATTTTATAATATTTTAATCTGTGTTATTTTCCCTTTCAAGGCATCTAAACAGCTAGAATATCTGTGAGCAAATCATTCAGTTTGTCAAAAACAAACAAACAAAATCACACTTGTTTCCCTGTTTCTGTGGCATATATGTAGTGAACCCAGCACTATATGCCTGTGACTTGTAGTGTTCTGTTGGGAGTTATGTGCAACTTACAAAAGTGCAAGGAAAAGCAATTTTCCATTCCTAAACTTTTTTCACAATTATGTTCCACAAAATGTTTCCTTAGTTCTTATGTCTAACAGCTGCTATTAAAGCATAGTTTAAATGCACAAAACAGATATATTGAAAAAGAAAAAAAAGCTAATATGCCATATGTATTTAGCATTTGTAATTTTTTGTTTATCCGTAAAAAATTCTGGGATTGATCAAATGGTAAGGTGAAACTAGTCATTTTTTGTTTTGTTTTTGCTCACACTCCTTACTCTTCCTTCTTTACTTAACATAAATATCATTCTTGATTCCCCTGAGTTTCTTTCTCCAGTATTTTCTATTTCATTTTCTTCTTTTTACTTTGTTTTTTCTATATTCTTTCCCTTTTTTCATTTTCTAATTTCCCTTTTCCCTGTTCTTTCTTGCTGCCTTTCTTTCTCCTTTGTTGTGTTTTAAAAGAATAAAGAAATAAATTGTGTCCACCAGAGGGCAGTCCGATTCTATACACACACACACACACACACACACACACTCACGCGCACACACGCATACAAGCTCACCTCCTTTTTTTCCTCTCTTTTCCCCTTCTTTTACAATTCTCTTCCAGGAGGAATGTGAATAAGAGTAGGTGGTAAACAAAATAAACAAAACAAAAAACCCTTTCGTGTATAAACTTTCATTATTGCTTATGTGTGGGCATGTAGTCTTAATGATTTGGTTTGTAAAGACTCAGTCTTCTCTAGGTTTGTATAAGGAGTATATAGACCCTTACTCTGACAGCCTGAAGGAAACAATAAATGACTTGGACTTGTCTCAGAAGCTACCAAAATACATGGTGAAAATGAAAACTTGGACTGTGAGATTTCAAATGTATAAGGCAAGAAAAGTCAGTAGACTCATTTTATGGGATCCCTGTAAAATATGTGTGACTCCAGCATTCAAGAATTTTACAGTCTCATTTAAAAAATTTATAAGCCAAGTCTTTATTTTTCTCTATTGCTGCAATCATCTGGGCCTCAGTTTACTCCTCTATAAATACAAATACTTTTGACTATGATCCTTGCAGACTTTACATATGTTCCCTGTGTAAGTGGAATGTCAATGTCAAAAAAGAAAGGGCTACCTGAACCACAACTACTGAGCCCACATGCCACAACTCCTGAAGCCTGCATGCCTAGAGCCCATGCTCTGCAACAAGAGAAGCCACAGCAATGAGAAGCCCGCACACCGCAATGAAGAGTAGCCTCTGCTCACCACAACTAGAGAAAGCCCATGCGCAGCAACGAAAACCCATTGCAGTCAAAAATAAAAATAAATAAATAATTTTTTTAAAAAAAAGGGCTTGAGCTTTTCTTCTTCCTCACCTTCCTGACCTGTACATGTCTTGTCACCTGAAGGTCCCACTCTGCCCCCATAAGAGGTTTGGGTGAATGAAAGGAATTTTCTACGTAAAAGCTTGGTGATTTTTGACTTGAGGTGTGCTGAGGTGTGAGAGAAAGTCTATTTTATCTTTATTTTCTAAAACAATGAGAAGAAAAATGAGGGGCTACATGAACACTCTGAAAAAACAGGGGTGCCTGAGCAATCCATTCAAAGGCTGAAATCCTGAGGGCAGAAGGGAGAAGAAAGTTTCATGGCTAGACTTTCAGTTTCTGAAACCTTGAGCTGTTCCTTATTTGTACAAGGACACAGACTCTGTACTAGTCTATCTTTTTTTTTTTTTGCGGTATGCGGGCCTCTCACTGTTGTGGCCTCTCCCGTTGCGGAGCACAGTCTCCGGATGCACAGGCTCAGCGGCCATGGCTCACGGCTCACGGGCCCAGCCGCTCCGCAGCATGTGGGATCTTCCCGGACTGGGGCACGAACCTGTGTCCCCTGCATCGGCAGGTGGACTCTTAACCACTGGGCCACCAGGGAAGCCCTGTACTAGTCTATCTTACATAATCAGCGTGAACTTTGAAATTGATTGGAAGCGCTCAATAAATTTGATGTTGTAGAGGGGATTTAGAATTCACTAATTTCAGAATACTAAGCTATTAAATTAGTAACATTGAACATTCTAATGTTGAAATAAAGTAGAGAGAGAAAATACCTGTGAATTTCAAGTGATTTTTCAGTTGAATTCGAATGTAATGATCTGCTAGCACCCTTTCCAAGGATTTCAGTGGACAATTTCTGCCATAGGAATAATTTCTCAAAAGATTTGATCTTTCAGTGGTACAGAACGTTACTGTATGCATTACTTATTCTAGCGGTATCTGGGTTGGTAGATATTGTGGAATGTGAAGTGTGGTTTTGAGCTTCTGCCTGTACGAACACTGGGGAGATGCAACTGAAGAGGTATTTTCAGTGTGGTGCTGATCCAAATTAAAGACTTGCTAAAGAGATTGAGCTCAGAATTTAAAAAGTTCCTTTTTAATCTGAACGTCCCACCAGGCACTAAACATGTTGACTCAAGTAGAAAAGAGGGATCCCTGTCATGAAATCCTAAAGCTAGAAAGAACCAAGATTTCTAAGTGGGTTTCCACATCTTGCATATATGTAACTTAAGTTTGCATATATTAAAACAAGTTGTTCCATAGTCATAATGGTTATGTGTAATGTTTGGTTCTGAATACTTTTTAGATAAATCTAGAGCTAGAATACCCAGCTAATCTTTGACATAACCATACACATGTATTCAACTACTTCAAATACTTACCAGATCATTGTTCCTATAGCCTGGTCTATGGCTAGTTATGATTTATCCTCTATGAATAAAGACTGTTTCTCAGGGTAAGAGGATGGCATTAAGGAGGCAAGTATTACCGAAGAGAGGCCCTTTTTACTTTACCAGGAACCCCTTATGAACATTGTTGCACTAAAGAATTTCATACACAAAAATCCCAAATATTTCAGTTAATGTGATTAAATAAAATAATGATGTTAATGCATATAAAGTTTCATGCTAATGTTTCAGTGACTTAGGCAATCATGTGTAACAGTTTCTTTGTTTTAAAAGGCAAGGACTCATTATTTCTTTTAGGCAATTTGGTTAGCTGTCTCTAGGAAAGTGATTCTCAAAGTATGGTCCTCTGCTTCCCATGAGCAGCATCAACAGCACCTGGGAACTTGTTAGAAATGCAGATCCTCAAACCCACCCCAGACCTACTGAATCAGAAACTTGAAGAAGGTGGGGTGTGAGCCCAGCAATCTTTGTTTTCACAGCCCTCCGGGTGGTCGTGATGTTCACTCGAGTTTGAGAACCACTGTTCTGGGAGAACCAGGCTGTTGGTATATGAGAACAAACTCTGCTAACTTTAATATTTTAACTTTATTTCCTGTTAAATATATCTGGGTAGAATGATTTTGCCAAGGTTAAATCGTTTCTTTTTATAAGAGAGAAGTATGAAAAAGATGAAGACTTTTTCCTTTTCAGGTTTTTTAATTCCTTTCTTTTATTTCTTTATTTGTGGATTCAAAGATTGCTTGTTTATAGCCTTTTTCTTTGTAAGAGTACAGACAGACTCCTCCATGGACAGGCCTGTCTGTGTAGCCACCATCACGTTTATTTTGTCTCTTTCCTAGCTGCTTCCCTGCAGCTTCCCTACTGGAAGCCGTCCATCTCTCCGTGTGGTTCTCTCACTGGTCCTGCTACACACGGTCTGAGCAAGTCAAGACGGTATTGTTCTAAGAAGCTCCACAAAGCCTTTGCCCAGAGTCCAGTGTCATCACACTCCATTACTAGAATGTTCAACATTTCTTCCAATTAACGATATGAAATATAAAAACCTTACCTGAGTTTCTTGAAGATGGCAATAACGAAGCACTGAAGAAATAGTCGAGGGACTGGGGCTAATTAAAATGCAGCAGGGTACAGAAGTAGAGGTAACTGCGGCTCTCTATGCCACGTCTCTGGTAATCAGCAGTCCCTAGTTTCCCCACGCTAATTGACAGGAGATGCGGTGCTCCTGTGCGCACACAGCGCACATTAACGGAATAGGCACACACTGCTCTTCCTGCCTGACTTATCTCATTATCGACCTTGAACCAGCAAAGGTCAGTGCTGCTTTCATCAACGTGACAGGTGTCTGAAGAACTTCTCTGTAGTCTAGTAATTTGGCAGTTGTCTTATCCTGTACATGAATTAGTGATCTGATGCTTGAAGTATGATGGATAAAAAGAATGTCAGCTCTGGGTAGGGGATGCAGCTCTGAGCATCTGTATTAGCCCCATCACTAACGCAGTCTGGGAGGTGTGCATTGTAGGAGTGCCTTTTTTCTCCCCTATAGAAAGAGTAAGTCTATATGCAGTCATTACATCAAAAGAGCATTTTCCTAGAAAACTGTTATCTATGAAAAAATATTTCACCAAAATATTAACATTCAAGAGTCGATTTCTTTCTATCAAGTAGACATTGACATCTGACACTTGTCCAATGTGGGCATAATGATAATGATAATGAATGTTCTTTGAGAAAACTTAAAATCAATTAGTAATATCTCCTAAGCATCCCTCATGTGCTGAAAATGATTTCAGACACAACGTGGAGATGTAAAAGAGACAGAAGGTGTCACACCGCAGCATCTACATGAAACACACCAAGATATGCCAAGTATAAACATATTACAAAAATAAAGAACATATTCAAAAACACATATGTGTTGTAAGCATCTATTTATGTAACAGCAACAGTGAAACTGGCGACCTCACTTGGCAAAGATCTGTGAGCATTTATAAGCAAGGTGCAATGCAATGGGATGGATACCTTCTTATGGGTGAGCTGCGGAGCAGAGAAGTGAATTGGAAGGATGAATGAATGAGAAAAAAGACAATTAGAGGAAGAATTGTGCACTGCTGAGTTTTAATCCAGTTTTTCTAAGAGAGGAAGCATACAAACAGGGAGAAGGAAAAGGAGGATATTTTCTACCAGAGGCAAAACTGATACTGAGGGACAAAGGAAATATTTCAAATGTTTCCCATTATCATTGAGTATTCTTTCCTCCCTTGTCACTTGTAATCTCACATTGCACTGCAGAATTAACCACTTTGTTCAAGTGTCTCTGAGCCTACCCCAAGGAGCAAAGTTGATCACTCCTTGTCTGTCATTTCTCTGCATTGTGAGTACTTTTAGTATTACCTGTATTGCAGTGGGTTATAATTATTTATTCCTATGCCTATCTGTATTGTGTGATACAGCTTGGTATAATTTAATACATCATAGTAAGGTTAGAGACAGAGCATGGATTTCGGAATCAGAAATTAGATATCCATGTTTCACTAATAGTTATCTTTCGGTGATTTATTTAGTTCTCTAAGCCTCAGTTTCCTCATCTGAAAAAATGGGGATAATGACATCTAGCTTATATGGAGGTTGTGAGGATTACGTTAGATAATGTATTCAGGTTTCCAGCAAATGCCAGTTCTGCTCTTACCCTCTGTCTTCTTCCAACTAGAATATTTAAAATCCTAGCGGGTAGGAATCATGTTATATTAATCTCTATAGCCTCATTACTTAATACTATATCTGGCATAAACAGCTGTTCAATGAAAGTTTGCTGAATTAAACCAAGTTGCCTAAAACATTCATGTAGACTGATTGCACTATTCAAATCAACACCAATATATTTTATGGACTTGGAAGAGTTTATTATTGGCATTATCTGTTGTTTCTTTTACATATTTTTTTTATTATATGCATGGCTGAGGGAATTTTATGGACATTTCACACATGTGTTAAGCCAAAATTATTCTGAAAATATGTTTCCTAAAAATATGAATAAATCGAATTTATATTAATTTATCCAAGATCGAAATAGAATATCACCCCCTCTAAGATTCCTATACTTGTATTTAAATATAGCTAACTATTATGGTTACCATAAATATATGGGTATTTCTATGAAATAGTATAGAAATATGAGTATTGCTTTTTCAATGTAGATATCACATAGGAATTATACACTTGTTCCATCAATGTTTGCATGCTTGGGGTATTTCTAAAACATCTCTTTTGAAATAATATTCAGAGATTGTACAATATTCCTAAAATATTTTTATTGTGGTAAAATACATGTGTTATAGGCTGAATATTTGTGTTCCCCCATTAATATGTTAAAACCTAACCCCAATATGATGGTATCAGAAGGTGGGGCTTTGGGAGATGATTAGGTCATGAAGACAGAGCCCTGATGTATGGGATGACTGTCTTTAAAAAAGAGATCCCAGAGAGCTCCTTTGCCCCTTCTGCCATGAGAAGACAGAGAGAAGGGGGCCATCAGTGAACCAGGAAGTAGATCCTCACCAGACACCGAATCTGCTGTTGCCTTGATTTTGACTTCCCAGCCTCCAGAACTATGAATATAGCATTATATTGTTTATGTTTATAAGGCACCTAGTTAATGGTATTTTCTTATAGTAGCCAGAACTAAGAAAAAACATAGCATAAAATTTATCATCTTGACCCATCTATACATTTTAGGTGTATAGTTTTATGGCATTAAAAATATATTCTCGGGCTTCACTGGTGGCGCAGTGGTTGAGAGTACGCCTGCCGATGCAGGGGACACGGGTTCGTGCCCCGGTCCGGGAAGATCCCACACGCCGCGGAGCGGCTGGGCCCGTGAGCCATGGCCGCTGAGCCTGCGCGTCCGGAGCCTGTGCTCTGCAACGGGAGAGGCCACAACAGTGAGAGGCCCGCGTACTGCAAAAAAATATATTCTCATTGTTTTACAACCATCACCATCATCCATCTCCAGAACTCTTTGTACCTTCAGAACCGAAACTTTGTAACCATTAAACAATAATTCCCTGTTCCCTCTCCCCACAGTGCCTAATAATCTTTAATATACTTTCTGTCTCTGTGAATGTGAGTACTCTAGGTATTTCATACAAGTAGAATCATATGGTATTTGTGCTTTTGTGACTGGCTTATTTCAATTAGCATAATATCCTCAAGGCTCATCCATGTTATAACATATGTCAGAATTTTCTTCCTTTTTAAAGCTGAATAATATTCCATCGTATGTGTATACTGTACTTTTTAATCCATTTATCCATTGGTGGACACTTAGGTGTGTCTACCTCTTGCCTATTTTGAATAATGCTGCTATGAACATGGGTTTATAAATATTTCTTTGAGTCTCTGTTTTCACTCCTTTTGGGTATGTATCTAGAAGTGGAATCGCTGGATCATATGGTAATTCTATTTATTTGTTGAGGAAACTCCTTATTGTTTTCTGTAGTGGTTAGCCATCTTACATTTCTACCAGTAGTGCACAGGGTTCCAATTTCTTCACATCCTTGCCAATGCTTGTTTTTTTCTTTTTTTGTTGTTTGTTTTTGATATTATCCATCATAATGGGTGTGACAGAGCTTGTATAATGTTCTTCTGATTCTTTTCAGTGATTTTTATCCTTTGAAGGTAAATTTCATGATTGCAACAAGATGTAGCCAATTTACTGAATAATATCATGGCCAAATGTGACTACAAAGTAATGAGACCTTTAAAAGAATTCAAGTCATATATTATTTGGCAAGAATCAAAAACTATTTCAAATCATGCTTCTTTCCTACCCTCAATCCAGGTTTCCTTCCTAATTAATTCCTGAGGAAAGCTATTGAGTAGGGCTGAGCAAGGTAGGCATCCACATCTGGGGGCATTTGGAGGGGCACCCTGGCATGGTGTCAGACCCTGAATGTGATGAGGAGTGCACCATGCAAAGAGAGTGACAGAGGTAGAGACCCAGTGCAGGACAATGCAACCCAAGCAGCATGGAGAAGGCATCTGCATGGCAGCAGCCCAGAGTGGATAATCGGAGGCCAACCAGGTAGGGAGGATGATTGCGTGAGTTGCCAGTGGCAGCCATGATAGGAGAATGACCACATTTAAAGGGGATTGATCCAATAAATTAATATGTTTTATTTTTATTTTTTGAATTTATTTATTTATTTTTTGGGTTAAATTTAACATCTTTATTTGAGTATAATTGCTTTACAATGGTGTGTTAGTTTCTGCTGTATAACAAAGTGAATCAGCTATACGTATACATATATCCCCATATCCCCTCCGTCTTGTGTCTCCCTCCCACCCTCCTGATCCTACCCATCTAGGTGGTCACAATGCACCGAGCTGATCTCCCTGTGCTATGCAGCTGCTTCCCACTAGCTATCTATTTTATATTTGGTAGTGTATATTTGTCACTGCTACTCTCTCACTTCGTCTCAGCTTACCCATCTCTCTCCCTGTGTCCTCAAGTCCCTTCTTTACGTCTGCCTCTTTCTTCTTGTCCTGCCCCTAGGTTCTTCAGAACCATTATTTTGTTTTAGATTCCATATATATATATGTTAGCACACGGTTTTTGTTTTACTTTTTCTGACTTACTTCACTCTGTATGACAGACTCTAGGTCCATCCGCCTGACTACAAAAAACTCAATTTCGTTTATTTTTTATGGCTGAGTAATATTCCACTGTATATATGTGCCATAGCTTCTTTATCCATTCATCTGTCGGTGGACACTTAGGTTGCTACCATGTCCTGGCTATTGTAAATAGAGCTGCAATGAACATTGTGGTACATAACTCTTTTTGAATTATGGTTTTCTTAGGGTATATGCCCAGTAGTGGGATGGCTGGGTCATATGGTAGTTCTATTTTTAGTTTTTTAAGGAATCTCCATACTGTTCTCCATAGTGACTGTATCAGTTTACATTCTCACCAACAGTGCAAGAGGGTTCACTTTTCTCCATACCGTTTCCAGCATTTATTCTTTGTAGACTTTTTGTTGATGGCCATTCTGACCGGTGTGAGGTGATACCTCAATGTAGTTTTGATTTGCATTTCTTTAGTGATGTTGAGCATCCTTTCATATGTTTGTTCGCAGTCTGTATATCTTCTTTGGAGAAATGTCTATTTAGGTCTTTTACCCATTTTTGGATTTGGTTGTTTGTTTCTTTGATATTGAGCTGCATGAGCTGCTTGTAAATTTTGGAGATTAATCCTTTGTCAGTTGCTTCATTTGCAAATATTTTCTTCCATTCTGAGGGTTGTCTTTTCACCTTGTTTATGGTTTCCTTTGTTGTGCAAAAGCTTTTAAGTTTCATTAGGTCCCATTTGTTTATTTTTAATTTTATTTCCATTTCCCGAGGAGGTGGGTCAAAAAGGATCTAGCTGTGATTTATGTCAAAGTGTGTTCTTGCTATGTTTTCCTCTAAGAGTTTGACAGTGTCTGGCCTTACATTTAGGTCTTTAATCCATTTTTAAAAAAATTTATTTATTTATTTTGCGGTATGCGGGCCCCTCACTGCTGCGGCCTCTCCCGCTGTGGAGCCCAGGCTCCGGATGCGCAGGCTCAGCAGCCATGGCTCACAGGCCCAGCTGCTCCGTGGCATGTGGGATCCTCCCAGACTGGGGCACGAACCTGCATCCCCCGCATTGGCAGGCGGACTCTCGACCACTGCGCCACCAGGGAAGCCCTTTAATCCATTTTGAGTTTCTTTTTGTGTATGGTATTTGGGAGTGTTCTAATTTCATTTTTTTTACATGTAGCTGTCCAGTTTTCCCAGCACCACTTATTGAAGAGACTGTCTTTTCTCCATTGTACACTCTTGCCTCCTTTATCAAAGATAAGGTGACTATATGTGTGTGGGTTTATCTCTGGGTTTTCTATCCTGTTCCATTGATCTGTATTTCTGTTTTTGTGCCAGTACCATACTGTCTTGATTACTGTAGCTTTGTAGTATAGTCTGAAGTCTGGGAGCCTGATTCCTCCAGCTTCATTTTTCTTTCTCAAGATTGCTTTGGCTATTTGGGGTCTTTTGTTTTTCCATACAAATTGTGAAATTTTTAGTTCTAGACCTGTGAAAAATGCCATTGGTATTTGATAGGGATTCCACTGAGTCTGTAGATTGCTTTGGGTAGTATAGTCATTTTCAAAATGTTGATTCTTCCAATCCCAAACATGGTATATCTCTCCATCTGTTTGTATCATCTTTAATTTCTTACATCAGTGTCTTATAGTTTTTTGCATACAGGTCTTTTGTAACCCTAGGTATTTTATTCTTTTTGTTGCAGTGGTAAGTGAGAGTGTTTCCTTATTTTCTCTTTCAGATTTTTCATCATTAGTGTATAGGAATGCAAGAGATTTCTGTGCATTAATTTTGTATCCTTCTACTTTATCAAATTCATTGATTAGCTCTAGTAGTTTTCTGGTAGCATCTTTAGGATTCTCTATGTATAGTATCATGTCATCTGCAAACAGTGACAGCTTTACTTCTCTTCTGATTTTGATTCCTTTTATTTCTTTTTCTTCTCTGATTGCCACGGCTAGGACTTCCAAAATCATGTTGAATAATCGTGGCGAAAGTGGACATCTTTGTCTCGTTCCTGATCTTAGAGGAAATGCTTTCAGTTTTTCACCATGGAGAATGATGTTGGCTGTGGGTTTATCATATACAGCCTTTATTATGTTGAGGTAGGTTCCCTCTATGCCCACACTCTGGACAGTTTTTATCCTAAATGGCTGTTGAATTTTGTTGAAAGGTTTTTCTGCATCTGCTGAGATGATCATATGGTTTTTCTCCTTCAATTTGTTAATATGGTGTATCACATTGAATATTTGCGTATATTGAAGAATCCTTACATTCCTGGGATAAACCCCACTTGATCATGGCGTATGATCCTTTTAATGTCCTGTTGGATTCTGTTTGCTAGTATTTTGTTGAGGATTTTTGCATCTATGTTCATCAATGGTATTGGCCTGTAGTTTTCTTTCTTTGTGACAGCTTTGTCTAGTTTTGGTATCAGGGTGATGGTGGCCTCGTAGAATGAGCTTGGGAGTGTTCCTCCCTCTGCTATATTTTGGAAGAGTTTGAGAAAGATAGGTGTTAACTCTTCTCTACATATTTGGTAGAATTCGCCTGTGAAGCCATCTGGCCCTGGGCTTTTGTTTGTTGGAAGATTTTTAATCACAGTTTCAATTTCAGTCCTTGTGATTGGTCTGTTTATATTTTCTGTTTCTTCCTGGTTCAGTCTCAGAAGGTTGTGCTTTTCTAAGAATTTGTCCATTCCTTCCAGGTGGTCCATTTTATTGGCATATAGTTGCTTGTAGTAATCTCTCATGATCCTTTGTATTTCTGCAGTGTCAGTTGTTATTTCTCCTTTTTCATTTCTAATTCTATTGATTTAAGTCTTCTTCCTTTTTTCTTGATGAGTTTGGCTAATGGTTTATTAATTTCGTTTATCTTCTCAAAGAACCCACTTTTCGTTTTATTGATCTTTGCTATTATTTTCTTCATTTCTTTTTCACTTACTTCTAATCTGATCTTTATGATTTCTTTCCTTCTGCTAACTTTGGGATTTTTTTGTTCTTCTTTCTCTAATTTCTTTAGTTGTAAGGTTAGGTTGTTTATTTGGTATGTTTCTTGTTTCCTTAGGTAGGATTATATTGCTATAAACTTCTTTCTTAGAACTGCTTTTGCTGCATCCTATAGGTTTTGGACCATTGTGTTTTCATTGTCATTTGTTTTTTGGTATTTTTTGATTTCCTCTTTGATTTCTTCAGTAATCCTTAGGTTATTTAGGAGCGTATTGTTTAGTCTCCATGTGTTTATATTTTTTTACAGTGTTTTTCCTGTAATTGATATCGAGTCTCATAGTGTTGTGGTCGAAAAGGATACTTGATATAATTTCAATTTTCTTAAATTTACCAAGGCTTGATTTGTGACCCAAGATATGATCTATCCTGGAGAATGTTCCACGAGCACTTGAGAAGAAAGTGTATTTTGTTGGTTTGTATGGATGTCCTATAAATATCAATGAAGTCCATCTTATGTAATGTGTTATTTAAAGTTTGTGTTTCCTTATTTATTTTCCGTTTGGATGATCTGTCCATTGGTGAAAGTGGGGTGTAAAAGTCCCCTACTATGATTGTGTTACTGTTGATTTCCCCTTTTATGGCTGTTAGCATTTGCCTTATGTATTGAGGTACTCCTATGTTGGGTGCGTAAATATTTATAGTTGTTACACCTTCTTCTTGGATTGATCCCTTAATCATTATGTAGTGTCCTTCTTTGCCTCTTGTAATAGTCTTTATTTTAAAGCCTGTTTTGGCAGATATGAGAATTGCTACTCCAGCTTTCTTTCTTTTCATTTCCATTTGCATGGAATATCATTTTCCTTCCCCTCACTTTCAGTCTGTATGTGTCCCTAGGTCTGAAGTAGATGTTTTGTAGGCAGCATATATACGGGTCTTGTTTTTGCATCCATTCAGCCAGTCTATGTCTTTTTGTTGGAGCATTTAATCCATTTACATTTAAGGTAGTTATCTATATGTATGTTCCTATTAACATTTTCTTAATTGTTTTGGGTTTGTTTTTGTAGGTCTTTTCCTTCTGTGTTTTTCCTGCCTAGAGAAGTTCCTTTAGCATTTGTTGTAAAGCTGGTTTTGTGGTGCTGAATTCTTTTAACTTTTACTTGTCTTTAAAGGTTTTAATTTCTCCATCCAATCTGAATGGGATCCTTGCTTGGTAGAGTAATCTTGGTTGTAGCTTTTCCCCTTTCATCAGTTTAAATATGTCCTACCATTCCCTTCTGGCCTGCAGAGTTTCTGCTGAATGGTCAGCTGTTAGTTTTTTAGGGATTCCTTTGTATGTTATTTGTTGCTTTTTCCATGGTACTTTTAATATTTTTTCTTTCTGTTTAATTTTTGACAGTTTGATTAATATGTGTCTTGGCATTTTTCTCCTTGGATTTATCCTGTATGGGACCCTCTGCACTTCCTGGAGTTGATTGACAATTTCCTTTCCCATGTTAGGGAAGTTTTCAACTATAATCTCTTTAAATATTTTCTCAGACACTTTCTTTCTCTCTTCTCCTCCTGGGACCCCTATAATTCGAATGTTGCTGCGTTTAGTATTGTCCCAGAGGTCTCTGAGACTGTCCTCAATTCTTTCCATTCTTTTTTCTTTATTCTGCTCTGCAGTAGTTATTTCCACTGTTTTATCTTCCAGTTCATTTATCCATTCTTCTGACTCTGTTATTCTGCTAATTGATTCCCTTTAGAGAATTTTAAATTTCATTTATTGAGTTGTTCTTTATTTTTTGTTTGCTGTTTAGTTCTTCTATGTCGTTGTTAAATGTTTCTTGTATTTTCTGCATTCTATTTCCAAGATTTTGGATCATCTTTACTATCATTACTCTGAATTCTTTTTCAGGTGGACTGCCTATTTCCTCTTCATTTGTTTGGTCTGGTGTGTTTTTATGTGGCTCCTTCATCTGCTGCATATTTCTCTGTCTTCTCATTTTGCTAAGCTTACTGTGTTTGGGGTCTTCTCTTCACAGGCTGCAGCTTTGTAGTTCCCATTGTTTTTGGTGTCTGCCTCCAGTCAGTGGGTTGTATAGGCTTCCTGGTGGAGGGGACTATTGCCTGTGTTTTGGTGGTTCAGGCTGGGTCTTGTCTTTCGGGCGGGAAGGACCACATCCGGAGGTGTGTTTTGGCGTGTCTGTGACCCTATGATTTTAGGCATCCTCACTGCTAATGGGTGCGGCTCTGTTCCTGTCTTGCTACTTGTTTGGCATGGGGGGTCCAGCACTGGAGCTTGCTGGCCATTGGGTAGAGCTGGGTCTTAGCATTTTGAAGGTGATCTCTGAGAGAGCTCTTGCCAATTGATATTACATGGGGCTGGGAGGTCTCTGGTTGTCCCATGTCCTGAACTCGGCTCTCCCACATCAGAGGCTCAGGCCTGACACCAGGCCAGAGCACCAAGATCCTGTCAGCCTCATGGTTAATGTTGTGGGTCACACTTGTGATGCAGCATACAGGAAGGACCACCTGGAAAATTGTTGCCATGGGTCTCAGCAGCTAGGATCCCGTCGGCAACATCAATGAATATGTTTTAAGTACAATGAAAGTCAGTTGCTCTCTGTCAGAGAGAGGAGTTACAAATTTGGAAAGGGAGAAAATGGAAATGAACCCCATAAGATTGGATTGTAATTGGTGGTATCTATGTGAACTCACACTTTTTAATGTATATAACTAATGATAGAAATAAATACAGATGTGAATGTGTATGTGAGGCTCTGTCCACTGAGAAGCCCTGATTACAGTGACACCCTAATAATAATGAGCACACCCGTTTCCCAGATCATAGCTTGTAAATTCCTTTCTGCACTACAAGAAACCAGAACTCTCTAGAGAAGTGACTGATTTCAGGGTGTGGGCAGGGAAAGTATAAGGCGATCTTGGAATATTTTGTTGTACCAGAAAGCAAAGAAGTGTTTAAAGAGTGATAGCCACACATCAAAAGATAATGAAAGCCACCTTGATAGGGCTCCACTGGCCAAGGCTGGGACAATTTGAGCCACAAAATAAAACAAATGATAGTGATAGATTATAACCAATTGAATAAAATAAATGTTTTTGAGGCCATACTGATAAATAAATAAGAGAATAATAAATGAGGGGAAGAAAAAGCTTTTTTTTTGCAGTAGAATGCCAATTAATAAGTGTAGAAAAAATGATGGTGTTAGAAAATCATCACTTGGCAACTAGCATAGTGATAATTTGATCAAGAAATGTCAATGTAGGCTAAAACTAATGGGTAAAAGTTTGATGAGGAACTGGATATTCACAGACCCGAAGGACCTCTCCACACATACTTTTTACTCACAGGGGAAAAACAGCAACTTTACAATGGAGAAACCTGGCAGACAAAACCTGAGTCAAAAGATCAAAGTTAACGTGACCAGTAATACAACACAGCAACATCACATGCCACATGTTAAGATGCAATGAGAAGAATCCAGCATCACATCTGTACTGTCCTTGCCCTGAATCTAATCATGAGGAAACTTCTGATAAACTTGAACTAAGGGACATTCCACAAATCAACTGGCCTATAATTTTCAAGTGTCAAGAACTTAAAAGTCAAGGGAACACTGAAGGACTACCTCAAATTGAAGATGACTAGAGAGATGGGGCACCTAAATGTGCTTTGTTTATCTGCATGGATCTTTTTTTCTAGAAAGGACATGATTAGGACAATAGGCTACTGTATTTGAGTCTGTGGATTAGATGGTAGTAAATGTAGCAATGTTAATTTATGTTTGATGGTTGTATTGTGGTTAAGTAGGAGAATATCCTTATTTGTGTTCAGGGGTAATGGAGCATTAGGTAATCAAGTTACCCTTGAATAGTTCAATAAAAAGGTTATTTGTACTATTCTTGCAAAAATTATTTTAAAAATAAACATATAAAAGTGGAAAAATAAAATGGTGCTACCTTCATTGGAAAATGAAGTCTCTTATGGTGTCATATTCGAAGACAATAAAATTCAGAATGTAACTTTTCATATGTCCTTAAAATCATTATTTGTATTCAAATGTCACTCTTCACTCTTCTATAATTTTTGAGATATCAGTAGCTGTGAAGAAAGACCATGGGTAAATTAAACCAAGGACACATTAAATGAAAATACAAGATCATCAGTAATAAATCATGATGAAATCAGGTACCTTTGATATGATGCAATGAGACTAACACTTCCCCTCTCTAGTATTTTTCCTCCAAACCCATGACCTGCCTTACCATGAGAAAACATTAGAAAACACAAATTGAGGGACATTCTACAGAATGCCTGACCTGAATGCCCTTTGGAAATGTCAAGGTCATGAAAGACAAGGAAAGAATGAGAAACTGTTACAGATTGGAGACATGATCCCTAAATGTGTTGTGATGTCCTAGATAAGATCCTAGAACAAATAAAAGGACACTAGTAGAAGAACTGGTGAAATCCAAGTAAAAACTGTAGTTTAGTTAGTAGTACTGTACTGATGTTAAATAAATTTACCATGGTTATGTGAAATGTGAACATTGGGTAAGCTGAGTGCAGTGTATATGGGAATTCTCTGTACTCCCTTTGCAACATTTCTGTAGGTCTAAAATTATTTCAAGATAAAAAGTAAAAAATATGTATGTTCCAACCAGAAACAAAGTTATAGAAAATATTTCATTTTTGTTGTCTTAAAAATGCAAACAAAATACCGATGGAATATGTTTGTATTATTTAATTAGGCAAAAATACATATGACCCTATTATTTTGACCCACAATGACAAGAAAGGTGCACAGACAGGCCCAGTCTATAACCAGAAATAACACAAACTTAGGCTTGTCTTGTTTCTTAAAATCTATAACAGATCATAAATATTTGTTTAACGCTGACCTCACTCAGCTGTCCTTTCCTTCAGGGTTGAATGTGCAGAATTCTACCTCCCCTTCCATTGTTTTCTCTTCTTCTTCCTTTGGATCCTTTCTTCATCTGGCTGCTGCCTTTTGCATTCAAAATGGGCAGACCCGATTAACTCTGGGTTTTCATATTGTTTAGACGCATAAAACAGATAAACCAGCAAATATATCTCTTCCTAATTAATTTTTTGTTTTTCATAGTATAACTATGAGGTGTATTACCATTCTAGAAGATATTTTCCTTTTAGGAGTGAGAATAAGAAAGAAAAGGGTTAAAGGTGACTGAAAATTCCATCCTGCTTTAATCTGCATTTCCTTGCTGGGTAGGGGTTGGCCCCATATTGAGGAGAAATTCTGTTAGGAGTGAGAGGAATTAGAATTGGGACTTTATTTTCTAATATAAAAACAACAGCAACAGCAAAACCAATGTATACCCTAAATCAAGGAAAGCAAGCAGAACCAAAGAAACCAAATAAAAAAAGGCAAACAAAATAACAGAAGACAACTCTGGAAAGCTAAAGCCCAAGAAGCCTGGAAGGACATCGGGAAGGATGTAGAAATGCAAGGGGGGGGTAGGGTATTCTCAGTGAAGCTGGCTCACACACATGGCTGGGGGCAGGTAAAATCACTCTGTTTTTTTGCAGAGCAACTCAGAAATGTGTAACAAAACTGTTACCATGTTTGAACCTTTTGCCTCAATCATTCATGTCTGTGAGAGTAGTCTAATTAAATACTAATTCAAAATATGGAAAAATAAATTCATTGCTGTATGATTTATAATTGTGAAAAAAATGGAGATAAAGGTTCATTAAGAAGAGAAGGACACAATAAATCCAATGGCTTGTTAGGAAAACATGAAAGATGATAACTGTGAAGAAAACAACTAGAAACATGGAAAAGTGCCCTGTCCAGTATGGTTGCTGCTAGCCTTTAAGCATTCGACATGGGGCTCATCCAAACTGAGATATGATACAGGAGTGAAATAGACATCCGATTTTGAAGACTTGGTTTGGAAAAAGAGTAACATACTTTAATAACAGTTATAATAATTACTAATAATTATAAACATAATTTATTAACAATTTTATATCATTTATATGTTGAAATGATAATATTTGAGATATGCTGGGTTAAAATATGTCAGTAAAACCAACTTTACCCATTTCTTGGAAAATTTGAGCTTATATATGTTGCTTACATTATGTTGCTATTGAAAAATGCTGATTTAGACCTGGAAGACAGGCTGTAATTCTTGGTTACATAAGCCACATGTCCAGAAGAGTACATGGCTCATAGTTTGTGCTCATTAAATTTTTGTTAACCACCTAATAAATGATGATTGTAATATTTATTTTCAAAAAGATACACAATTGCATGTACACTAAACTTACTACTATAAATTATTTATATGAAAAAAGACAGAAAAGTGATATACAAAATTGAAGAAGTTGGTTGTCTTGGAATGGTGTGATTATAGGCAACTTGTTCTATTTTTGAAACTTTCTATAGAATAATTTTCTTCCCATAATTTAAAGAATTTTCTTCCTTTTTAAGTTAAAGAATGAAGGCAGAAATTGTTTTTTGTTTGTTGTGGGAAGAGAAAGACCTCCATATGAACAAAGCCTTTAAACACACCACTGGGTGATTCCAATGGCCTTTCTAATGTGAGGAAGGGTGTATCTCTTGTGGTGCATCGTGAGCAGGCGTGATGATTCTTGAGAGTTGCAGCTTGTTGTTGGTGCTGGGTAGTAATCTCTTCCACCCAGAGCAAGTAAGGAAGATTTTATTATCTCCAGCTTGTGAAAGGAGCTGCAGTTATTTCTCAAGGTCAGGTCAGGGAGCATCCTGAAGATGAGTAATAACAGTCCTCTGAGGGCTTTCGATCCTGGCAATGGTTTATGACCATGCAAAGCTGATAATAAAATAATTCCAAAATAAATAAACAGTGGGTACATAAATGCCCTCAGAGATCAGTAAATCTGAGCTCATGAGCTGCCAGTGCAAGAAGCAGATTAAACTTTTTTTACTTGTACTGTCCTGATGCAGTAAGGAGGATGGTAGCACCATTTCATGGTTTTAGGGGGAAAAAAGAAAAAAGAAAAGTGGCTCTGACACGAAGGCTGAGTGAAGTTCCCAACCATTTAAAAAATTCTAGACTGTGACAGATTTCATTGATTCAACAGATATTTGTTGAGCCCCTACTATGGGCTATGAATGTTTTTCAAGGCTGAAGATACAGCAGTAAACAATGCTTACAAAATTCCATACCTGTATATTCTTGTGGGATAAATGAAGGCAATAAACATATATAATTTAATATGTATTATGTTAGATGGCTGTAAGTTCTAAGGAGAAAAACAAAGTGAGAAATTAGGGCAAGAGACAGTTGGAGAGGAGGCTGCAATTTTAGATTAGTGGCCAGGAAAGGCCTCCAAGGAGGTGGTATTTGAGTAAAGAAAGGCCTGAAGGAGGTTCAGAAATAAAACACATAGATTTTTTGGTAGAAAAACATCTCAAGAAAGGAAAGAGCAATTGCAAGGACCCTGAAGTAACATGAAGCTTACCTGGCATATTTGCGGAACTTCAAAAAAAGTCAGTGAGGCTAAAACAAAGAGAAACCTAGGGAAAGTACTAGAAGGTGAAGTCAGAGCTGTGCTGGGGGGTCAGACTGTGCAGTCTTCCAGGTCACGGTAAGGACTTTGGCTGTTACTCTGAGTGACTTGGGAAGACATTGTAGGATTCTGCGTGCACAAATGAGATTTTGACTTACACCTACCAGAATCTGGCTTCAGAATAGTTAAGCAGGGAAATCAGCTTAGAGGCTTTTGCAGTAAGACAAAAATTATGGTGGCTTTATCAAGTGGTCATTCTGGCGAATATAAGTGGTCATCTTCTGCAAGTATCTTGAAGGCAGATCTGATGGGTTTTGTTGACTTACTGGATATAGCATACAAAAGAAGTAGAGGAATTGGAGAACACCAGAATCACAACTAGATGCTGGATAATCATCGACGGGAAGACACTGGAACTCACCTAAAAAGATACCCCACATCCAAAGACAAAGGAGAAGACACAATGAGAAGGTAGGAGGGGCGCAATCACAGTAAAATCAAATCCCATAACTGCTGGGTGGGTGACTCACAGACTGGAGAACACTTATACCACAGAAGTCCACCCACTGGACTGAAGGTTGTGAGCCCTATGTCAGGCTTCCCAACCTGAGGGTCTGGCAATGGGAGGAGGAATTCCTAGAGAATCAGACTTTGAAGGCTAGTGGGATTTGATTGCAGGACTTCGACAGGATTGGGGGAAACAGAGACTCCACTCTTGGAGGGCACATACAAAGTAGTGTGTGCATCGGGACCCAGTGGAAGGAGCAGTGACCTGAGGGGAGACTGAACCAGACCTACCTGCTAGTGTTGGACAGTCTCCTGCAGAGGCAGGGGCTGGCTGTGGCTCACTGTGGGGACAAGGACATTGGCAGCAGAAGTTCTGGGAGGTACTCCTTGGTGTGACCCTCCCAGAGTCCACCATTAGCCCCACCAAAGGCCCAGGTAGGCTCCAGTGTTGGGTTGCCTCAGGCCAAACAACCAACAGGAAGGGAACCCAGCCCTACCAATCAGCAGTCAAGCGGATTAAAGTTTTACTGAGCTCTGCCCACCAGAGCAACAGTCAGCTCTACCCATCACCAGTCCCTTCCATCAGGAAACTTGCATAAGCCTCTTAGATAGCCTCATCCACCAGAGGGCAGACAGCAGAAGCAAGAAGAACTACAGTCCTGCAGCCTGTGGAACAAAAACCACATTCACAGAAAGATAGACAAGATGAAAAGGCAGAGGACTATGTACCAGATGAAGGAAAAAGAGAAAACCCCAGAAAAACAACTAAATGAAGTGGAGATAGACAACCTTCCAGAAAAAGAATTCAGGATAATGATAGTGAAGATGATCCAGGACCTCAGAAAAAGAATGGAGACAAAGATCAAGAAGATACAAGAAAGGTTTAACAAAGACCTAGAAGAATTAAGGAACAAACAAACAGAGATGAACAGTACAATAACTGAAATGAAAATTACAGTAGAAGGAATCAATAGCAGAATAACTGAGGCAGAAGAACGGATAAGTGACCTGGAAGACAGAATGGTGGAATTCACTGCTGTGGAACAGAATAAAGAAAAAAAAAAAGAGAAGAAATGAAGACAGCCTAAGGGACCTCTGGGACCACATTAAACGTGACAACATTCGCATTATAGGGGTCCCAGAAGGAGAAGAGGGAGAGAAAGGACCCAAGAAAATATTTGAAGAGACTATAGTCAAAAACTTCCCTAACATGGGAAAGGAAATAGCCACCCAACTCCAAGAAACACAGAGAATCCCATACAGGATAAACCCAAGGAGAAACACGCCAAGACACATAGTAATCAAATAGGCAAAAATTAAAGACAAAGAAAAATTATTGAAAGCAGCAAGGGAAAAATGACAAATAATATACAAGGGAACTCCCATTAGGTTAACAGCTGATTTCTCAGCAGAAACTCTACAAGCCAGAAGGAACTGGCATGATATACTTAAAGTGATGAAAGGGAAGAACCTACAACCAAGATTACTCTACCCAGCAAGGATCCCATTCAGATTCAATGGAGAAATCAAAAGCTTTACAAACAAGCAAAAGCTAAGAGAATTCAGCACTACCAAACCAGCTCTACAACAAATGCTAAAGGAACTTCTCTAAGTGGGAAACACAAGAGAAGAAAAGGACCTACAAAAACAAACCCAAAACTATTAAGAAAATGGTCATAGGAACATACATATCGATAATTGCCTTGAATGTGAATGGATTAAATGCTCCAACCAAAAGGCACAGGCTTGCTGAATGGATACAGAAACAAGACCCATCTATATGCTGTCTACAAGAGACCCACTTCAGACCTAGGGACACATACAGACTGAAAGTGAGGGGATGGAAAAAGATATTCCATGCAAAAGGAAATCAAAAGAAAGCTGGAGTAGCAATACTCATATCAGATAAAATAGGCTTTAAAATAAAGAACGTTACAAGAGACAAGGAAGGACACTGCATAATGATCAAAGGATAAATCCAAGAAGAAGATAACAATTATAAATATATATGCACCCAACATAGGAGCACCTCAATACATAAGGCAACTGCTAACAGCTATAAATGTGGACATCGACAGTAACACAATAATAGTGGAGGACTTTAACACCTCAGTTACACCAATGGACAGATCATCCAAAATGAAAATAAATAAGGGAACAGAAGCTTTAAATGACACAATAGTCCAGATAGATTTAACTGATATTTATAGGACATTCCATCCAAAACAGCAGATTACACTTTCTTCTCAAGTGTGTACGGAACATTCTCCAGGATACATCACATCTTGGGTCACAAATCAAGCCTCAGTAAACTTAAGAAAATTGAAATCATATCAAGCATCTTTTCTGACCACAGCACTCTGAGATTAGAAATGAATTACAGAGGAAAAAACGTAAAAAACATAAACATATCGAGGCTAAACAATATGTTACTAAATAACCAAGAGATCACTGAAGAAATCAAAGAGGAAATCAAAAAATACCTAGAGACAAATGACAATGAAAACACGACCATCCAAAACCTATGGGATGCAGCAAAAGCAGTTCTAAGAGGGAAGTTTATAGCTATATAAGCCTACCTCAAGAAACAAGAAAAATCTCAAATAAACAATCTAAACTTACACCTAAAGGAACTAGAGAAAGAAGAACAAACAAAACCCAAAGTTAGCAGAAGGAAAGAAATCATAAAGATCAGAGCAGAAATAAATGAAATAGAAACAAGGAAAACAATTGCAAAGATCAATAAAACAAAAAGTGGTTCTTTGAGAAGATCAGCGAAATTGATAAATCATTAGTCAGACTCATCAAAAAAAGAGGGAGAGTACTCAAATGAATACAATTAATAATGAAAAAGGAGAAGTTGCAACAGACGCCGCAGAAATACAAAGCATCCTAAGAGACTACTACAAGCAACTCTATGCCAGTAAAATGGACAACCTGGAAGGAATGGACAAATTCTTAGAAAGGTATAACCTTCCAAGACTGAACCAAGAAGAAATAGAAAATATGAACAGACCAGTCACAAATAATGAAATTGAAACTGTGATTAAAAGTCTTCCAACAAACAAAAGTCCAGGACCAGATGGTTTCACAGGTGAATTCTATCAAACATTTAGAGAAGAGCTGACACCCTTCCTTCTCAAACTCTTCCAAAAAATTGCAGAGGAAAGAACACTCCCAAACTCATTCTGTGAGGCCACCATCACCCTGCTACCAAAACCAGACATGGATTCTATGAGAAAAGAAAATTACAGACCAATATCACTGATGAATATAAATGCAAATATCCTCAAAAAAGATACAAGCAAACAGAATCCAAAAACACATTAAAAGGATCATTCACCATGATTAGTAGGGTTTATACCAGGGATGCAAGGATTCTTCAATATATGCAAATCAATCAATGTGATACCCCATATTAACAAATTGAAGAAGAAAAACAACATAATCATCTAAATAGATGCAGAAAAAAATCTGACAAAATTCAACACCCATTTATGATAAAAACTCTCCAGAAAGCAGGCATAGAGGGAACCTACCTCAACATTAGAAAGGGCATATATGACAAACCCACAGAAAACATCCTTCTCAATGGAGAAAAACTGAAAGAATATCGTCTAAGATCAGGAACAAGACAAGGATGTCCACTCTCATCACTATTATTCAACGTAGTTTTGGAGGTCCTAGCTACGGCAATCAGAGAAGGAAAAGAAATAAAAGGAATACAAATTGGAAAAGAAGAAGTAAAACTGTCACTGTTTACGGATTACATGGTACTATACATGGAGAATACTAAAGATGCCACCAGAAAACTACTAGAGCTAATCAATGAATTTGGTAAAGTTGCAGGATACAAAGTTAATGCACAGAAATCTCTTGCATTCCTATACACTAATGATGAAAAATCTGAAAGAGAAATTAAGGAAACACTCCCATTTACCACTGCAACAAAAAGAATAAAATACCTAGGAATAAACCTACCTAGGGAGACAAAAGACCTGTATGCAGAAAACTATAAGATACTGATGAAAGAAATTAAAAATGATACCAACAGATGGAGAGATATACCATGTTCTTGGATTGGAAGAATCAATATTGTGAAAATGAGTATACCACCCAAAGCAATCTAAAGATTCAGTACAATCCCTATCAAATCACCAATGGCATTTTTTGCGGAACTAGAAAAAAATATTAAAATTTGTATGGAAACACAAAAGACCCCGAATAGCCAAAGCAGTCTTGAGGGAAGAAAACGGAGCTTGAGGAATCAGACTTCCTGACTTCAGAGTATACTACAAAGCTACAGTAATCAAGACAATATGGTACTGACAGAAAAACAGAAACGTAGATCAATGGAACAAGATAGAAAGCCCAGAGATAAACTCACGCACCTATGGTCAACTAATCTATGACAAAGGAGGCAAGGATATACAATGGAGAAAAGACAGTCTCTTCAATAAGTGGTGCTGGGAGAACTGGACAGCTACATATAAAAGAATGAAATTAGAACACTCCCTAATACCATACACAAAAATAAATTCAAAATGTATTAGAGACCTAAATGTAAGAACCAGATACTATAAAACTCTTAGAGGAAAACATAGGAAGAAGACTCTTTGACATAAATCCCAGCAAGATCTTTTTTGATCCACCTCCTAGAGTAATGGAAATAAAAACAAAAATCAACAAATGGGACCTAATGAAACTTCAAAGCTTTAGCACAGCAAAGGAAACCATAAACAATACGAAAAGACAACCCTCAGAAGGTGAGAAAATATTTGCAGACAAATTAAGGGACAAAGGATTAATCTCCAAAATATATAAACAGCTCATGCAGCTCAATATGAAAAAAACAACCCAATCCAAAAATGGGCAGAAGACCTAAATAGACATTTCCCCAAGAAGACATACAGATGGCCAAGAAGCCCATGAAAAGCTGCTCAACATCACTAATTATTAGAGAAATGCAAATCAAAACTACAATGAGGTATCACCTCCCACCAGTTAGAATGGGCATCGTCAGAAAATCAAAAACAACAAATGCTGGAAAGGGTGTGGAGAAAAGGGAGCCCTCTTGCACTGTTGGTGGAATGTAAATTGATACAGCCACTATGGAGAACAGAATGGAGGTTCCTTAAAAAACTAAAAATAGAATTACTATATGATCCAGCAATCCCACTACTGGGCATATACCCAGAGAAAACCATAATTCAAAAAGACACATGCACCCCAATGTTCACTGCAGCACTATTTACAATAACCAGGTCATGGAAGCAACCTAAATGCCCATCGACAGATGAATGGATAAATAAGTTGTGGTATATATATACAATGGAATATTACTCAGCCATAAAAGGAACAAGATTGGGTCATTTGTTGAGGTGTGGATGGATCTAGAGACTGTCATACAGAGTGAAGTAAGTCAGAAAGAGAAAAACAAATACCGTATATTAATGCATATATGTGGAACCTAGAAAAATGGTACAGATGAACCGCTTTGCAGGGCGGAAATTGAGACACAGATGTAGAGAGCAAACGTATGGACACCATGGGCGGAAAGCGGCGGGGTGGTGGGGGTGGTGGTGTGATGAATTGGGTGATTGGGATTTACATGTATACACTGATGTGTATAAAATTGATGACTAATAAGAACCTGCTGTTTAAAAAAATAAATTAAAAAATAAAAAAAGTAGAGGAATTGATGATGTGAGAATTTTTATCGTAAGCAAACAGCAGTGTGCTTTTTGCCATTTATTTGTTTGTTTATTTTTAACATCTTTATTGGAGTATAATTGCTTTACAGTGGTGTGTTAGTTTCTGCTGTATAACAAAGTGAATCAGCTATACATATACATACATCCCCTTATCCCCTCCCTCTTGCGTCTCCCTCCCACCCTCCCTATCCCACCCCTCTAGGTGGTCACAATGCACCGAGCTGCTCTTCCTGTGCTATGCAGCTGCTTTCCACTAGCTATCTATTTTACATTTGGTAGTGTATATATGTCCATGCCACTCTCTCACTTTGTGCCAGCTTACCCTTCCCTCTCCCTGTGTCCTCAAATCCATTCTCTACCTCTGCATCTTTATTCCTGTCCTGCCCCTAGGTTCATCAGAACAATTGTTTTTTTTTAGATTCCATATATATGTGTTATCATACAGTATTTATTTTTCTCCTTCTGACTTACTTCACTCTGTATGACAGACTCTAGGTCCATCCACCTCACTAGAAATAACTGAGTTTTGTTTCTTTTTATGGCTGAGTAATATTCCATTGTATATATGTGCCACATCTTCTTTATCCATTCATCTGTGGGTGGACACTTAGGTTGCTTCCATGTCCTGGTATTGTAAATAGTGCTGGAATAAACATTGGGGTGCATGTGTCTTTTTGAATTATCGTTTCCTCTGGGTATATGCCCAGTAGTGGAATGGCTGGATGATACAGTAATTCTATTTTTAGTTTTTTAAGGAACCTCCATACTGTTCTTCATAGTGGCTGTATCAGTTTACATTCCCACCAACAATGCAAGAGGGTTTCCTTTTCTCCACACCCTCTCCAGCATTTATTGTTTGTAGATTTTCTGATGATGGATTTTGCCATTTACTGAGTTGGGGAGGATTATAGGAGGAACAGTATTACCAGGGTGATCAGGTGCTCAGATTTGGATATATTCCTTTTGAAATGCCTTCTAGAAATCCTAAGTGATGGAGACATCAAGTAGGAAGTTGTACATGTAAATCTGGAGGTCAGAGGAGAATTCCAGATATATAACTCTGTAGATATTAATCTGGGGTCATCAATTTATAGATGCTATATAAAGCCTTGTGACTAGATGAGATTGAAGGTGTGAATGTAGATAGAGGAAAGAAGTCCCAGGAGTGATTCCTGGGATACTGTATCATTTAGAGATTGAAAGGTAAGGAATCTTCTCAGGGAGGAAACCAAGAAGGGGTAGCCATGAAGGGAGGAGATGAATCCAGAGAGTGTGACATCCTGGAGGCAAATAAGAAAATATCTCAGGGGACAGGAGAGGCTAGCTGTGTTAAAAACTATTGACATGCTAATTAGGATAAGGACTAAATATTAACTCAGGGATTTGTAACTTGTAGGTCACCGATAATCTTATAGTTTATAAACTTTCATATGTGGTAGGGGAAAAATATAAAAATGGGATGAGGTAAATTGAAGAAAGTGAGTATAGACAATTTCTTTTTTAGGTTTTACTGCTAAAAGGAGAGAAATTCGGTGCTAACTAAAAGTGAAGTGGGAATTTCTGGCTCCCACTTGGGATGCAGAATACTGGAAAGAGACCATTCTTACTCTCACCACAACAAAAAGGCAGTTAATTGTTGAATTCACAACTTTTCTTGAACTATCAGAGAGCTTACGTCTCAGGACAAACAAACAATTTAAAATATACGGTAAGACTGGCGTTTCTAAATAGAAATGGAATCAACAAGCACTTGCTTACCTGTAGCAGATATTAGATTTCATTCAACTGTGCAAGAAAGTTTTAGCTAAAAAGTTTAATAAATTCTAAAGGGTGAATGTTGGCTAGCATGAGAGTATGGAAATGGTGAGAACCATAGACATAAGGGTTGTTCAGAAACACTTGCATCCTCTTCTCCGTGGGTACTCATGAGAAAGACTGAGGGGCAAGCCTTTCTTGCAGTGCAGGCCCTCTGGAGAGGAACAGCAGCATTGCAGGAAGATGTAATGACCTTCTTTCCTATTTTTCCTACTGATCAAAAACCTCCAGCTTCTGTGAGAAGGGTACCAAACTCTATTGCCTTCAGGCCACGGTTAAAAACCCATTGCAGCTGGAAAAAGGGAACAACAACAACAAAATATTCTATCCCTTAGTGGGGCAAGAAAATGCTCTGGGCCCAGATCATTAGAAATCTCCTGCTACTGGTTGGAGGGGTGGGAACAGTAAGAAGTCTCCACCTCTGAGACCCAGTGACACAGCATCTGTCAAAGACCGAAGCTAAACCAGAACAACAGAAAACATCCCCGTTTCCACCACCTGGCTACCAAGCACTGAGTAACAAGTATTAGTGGTCTACAGCTGGGAGAGGGGTATAAGCATGTGAAGAGACCCTCTCTGAAGTGCAAATGCAAATAAAAGACCTGAAGCTGTGGGTAGAACAAACACTGAGGAAAACCCTCTGATGAATCACCTCCTACCCTAAGCATAAGATAACACTAAAGGAATTTGAAGCCTGTCATGTACTAGGAATAACCACAGCAACAATAAATCCCCAAAGCAACTCAATTCTTGACTAGGTTGACTCACAGCATGCTAGAGACCTAGCAAAGGAAACAGTGTGCCCATTTGCAGGAATACATACTATTTATCTAACCCTGTACACAAGAGATGTTTGGCTTAGTCTACAAAAGATGTTTGGCTTTCAAACAAAACAACACACCAAAAGCAAAAACCAAAATAACAAATGATCAGGAGATGAAGTTAACAAAACCAGACTCAAGTTATGCCCAATTGTTGAAACTATCAGATAGGGAATTTAAAATATTTATGATTAATACTATAAAGGCAAGAGTGGGAAAGGTGAACAGCATGAATGAACAGATGGAGAATTACAACCCAGAGACAGAAATCATAAAAAAATCAAATGGAAGTGCTAGAAAATTTTCAAAAAACGTGGTAACAGGAAAGTAGAATGTCTTTGATGGGCTCATCCATAGATTTGATAAAACTAAGGAAATAAACAGCAATCTTGAAGATAGTTCAATAGAAATTACCCAAACTAAAACACAAAAAGAAAAAAGTAAAACAAAGAAACAAGAGGCTTCAAGAGCTGTGGGACAGTATCAAAAGGTCTGATATGCATATAATTAGAATCCATAAAGAAAAAGAGAAAGTGTACAGGACAGAAGAAACATTAAAGATAAAATGACCAAGACTTTTCCAAAATTAATGAAAGACACAAAAATTATAGATCCAGGGGGCTCAGAAAACACCCAGCTAAATAGTACTCTTCCCTCAAAACATTCCTAGGCAATTTTCATTCAAACTGCTGAAAATCAAAGAGAAAGAGAAAGTACTCAGAGAAAAAAGAAACATTTATACAGAAGAGCAAAGAAAAGAATTACTATAGAATTATCTTTTAGAAACTATGGAATCTGGATGATGATTGACATCTTTAACATGCTAAATTAAAAACAAACTTTCAACCAGCAATTTGAAACCTAGGGAAAATATATTTCAAAAATTAAGGAAAAATAAACACTTTTTTTTCAGATGAGCAAAATATGAGAAAATACATTGTAGCAGACTACAAGAAATGTTCAGGAAAGGACTTCAGGCAGAGGAATGTAATATCATACAGAAACCTGGATTTACACAAAGAAATGAAGAGTATAAGAAATGGCATATTTGAGGTAAATGGAAATTTTTCTTCGTTTTAATTGTCCTCTACACAAAAAGAGGACTGTCGATGTGTTGCGTATTTATATCACAAAACTAAAATGTGTGACAATTTAGGATTTTGGAGTATAATGTTCTAAGGTCTTTACACAATACGTGAAACAGTGTACCATTCAAAGATAGACTCTTTTACATTAAAGATATATATTGTAAACCCTAGGGCAGCAGTCCCCAACCTTTTTGGCACCAGGGATCGGTTTCATGGAAGACAATTTTTCCACGGATGGAGCAGGGGGATGGTTCAGGTGGTAATGTGAGTGATGGGGAGCGGCAGATGAAGCTTCACTTGCTTGTCCGCTGCTCACCTCCTGCTGTGCAGCCCAGTTCTTAGGCCATGGACTGCTACCGCTACCAGTCCATGGCCTGGGGGTTGGGGACTCCTGCCCTAGCACAACCAGCAAAAAACTACAAACAATAAGCTGATAGTGGAGACAAAATAGAAAATAAAAATGCCTAATCTAAAAGGTAGCAGAAAAAAGTAGTTTTCCTGTTATTCCTTCATGCCTTTTTGTAATCTATTCCAAACAGAAAAGAGTATTGTTTTTAATTTACCATTTTAATAGTTCTTAAGTGTACAGTTCACTAATGTTAAGTACATTCACGTTATCGTATAAACAACACTCCAGAACGTTGTTTTTTTTTTTTTTTTTTCGGTACGTGGGCCTCTCACTGTTGTGGCCTCTCCCATTGCGGAGCACAGGCTGCGGACGCGCAGGCTCAGCGGCCATGGCTCACGGGCCCAGCGGCTCCGCGGCACGTGGGATCTTCCAGGACCGGGGCACGAACCCGTGTCCCCTGCATCGGCAGGCGGACTCTCAACCACTGCGCCACCAGGGAAGCTCCCAGAACGTTTTTTATCTTGAAAAACTGAAATTCTATACCCATTAAACAACCACTCCTCATTCCCTTCTCCTCCAGCCCCTGGCACCCACCATGCCATTGTCTGTCTCTATGAATTTGACTTCTCTGGGTACCTCATGTAAGTAAAATTGTACAATGCTTGTCTTTTTATGACTGGCTTATTTCACTTAGCATGAGGTCCTCAAGGTTCTTCCATGTTGTAACATGGGAAATGAAGGATTTCCTTCCTTTTAAAGGCTGAATAATATTCCATTGTATGTATATACCACATTTTGTTTATTTACTCATTTGTTGATGGGTACTTGGGTTCCTTCCACCAACATGGGTGCATAAATATCTCTTTGAGACCCTGATTTGGATTCTGTAGGGTATATACCCAGAAGTGCTGGATTATATGATAATTCATATTTTTTTTGAGGAACCTCCATACTGTTTCCCACAGCAGCTGTACCATCTTACATTCTCACCAGCAGTGCACAAGGGTTCTAATTTCTTCACATCCTCGCCAGTGCTTATTTTCTGTTTTTTTTTTTTTTTAATAGCCAAATAACAGGTGTGAGGTGGTAGCTCATTGTGGTTTCGATTTACTTTTCCTTAATGATTAGTGATGCTGTGTGTGTGTCCTTTCATGTGCTTACTGACCATTTGTTTATCTTCTTTGGAGAAATGTCTATTCAAGTCCTTTGCCCATTTTTAATAGACTTGTTTGTTTTTTGTTGTTGAATTGTAAGAATTCTTTACATATTCTGGATATTAACCCCTTATCAGATATATGATTTGCAAATATATTCTTCCATTCTCTGGGTTGCTTTTCACTCTGTTGATTGTATCCTTTGATGTAACCGTGACTTTTTGAATTCAAAATAGCTTATTTTTATCCCAACTAAACTTCATGGCTTTGCATGTTTTCATCCCTGCCTAGAATGCCCCCCTACCTTCCTCTGTTTGGATAACTCCAGTGCACCCTCAAAGAGAGTATATTTTAATAAGCATGTAAGCCTTGTCCATTCTATACTTTTAAACTGCATTCTGTGTTCCAGGTTCTCCCTTTGTGACTGTTCAGCCACATCTTAAACTGTTGTATTCGCCCTGACTACACTTTATTGTGTTGACCTCTTTTGTTTCCTCTTAGTACCAAACTCCTCCCTGAATCAGAGCCTTCACATTTGATGTTCTTTCTATCAGGAGTGCTCTTTCTCAACCTCTTTATCTGCCAAATTCTCATCACCCTTGAAGTTTAAATTTACATGTTAATTTCCTCAGGGAAGTTTTCCTTCACCCTAGAGACTTAAATCAAGTTAAAGTGTTAAATAGTTTCTCACGACTCTATAATTGTCCTTCAAAACATTTATTAAAATTGTAATTATTTATTTATTATTTTAGGGTCTCTTGACAATGACATCTGCCTAATTCTGACCATTCTAATTATTTTTTTCTTAATTTTTTTGAGTTCTTTTTGATGTGGACCATTTTTAAAGTCTTTATTGAATATGTTACATTATTGCTTCTGTCTTTTGTTTTGGTTTTTTGGCCCTGAGGCATGTGGGATCTTAGCTCCCCAACCAGGGATCGAACCGTCATCCCCTGCATTGGAAGGTGAAGTCTTAACCACTGAACTGCTAGGGAAGTCCCCCTTAATCTTAATTTTTAATCTTAATAAAAGTAAGGATCTTGTCTCTCTTGTTTATCACTTATATCCCAGTGCCTTGCACAGTGCCTGACATAGAGTAGGAGATCAGTTTATAGAATAAATGAATGAAGTACAAAGACGTAAAGAAAAGAAGCATTTTGCTTAAGATGTGGGGGAAACAGCAGTTGAAAAACACTGATATAATTATGAAATAAAAGTAGCATATAGTGTAAGTGTTTGCTAGATAGGAATTTAGAAAGCAGTCTATTATTTACAAAGGAGGAAACTGAGCCAAGATTGCTTGTGACTTAATTCTGTTGTCACACATCTAATAAGTAACAGAATGAAGCAGGCTGAGATTCCATCATTATAAGTACAGTGCTCTTTACAATGCCTGATTCAGCTTTTATAGCTCCCCAAAATGCTAAATGGTAATGAAGTAAATGGACTTGTATTAAGTCGATCATTTGCACAGGAGTATGGACAAGGTCATCCTGAAATGGACCCCAAGTCAATTTAGCTAGGTGTTCTAGAAGTTCTAGTAGCTTCTGATGTCAGTTTTAAAGGTGAGTTCTGTGTGAGTCCTCTTCCTCTAATGGCTTTCTAACTCATAACTTTATCCATAAATCTTGCATCACTTTATATTTGCTGCCAGGCTGCTCTCTGCATCAACGGGTTTTTAATATGTATTATCTACTTAGTAAATATGTGCTTCCTTTAATTGTTTCTAATTTGCACTGCTCAGGGAAGAAAGGTTTAGAGAAGCAATCTGGGAGTGTGGAATGAGCATAGGTCTTGCATCTTGGGTTTGAATTCTGACTCTGCCCTCCAAACCTTAGTTCTCTTATCTCTGAAATACAGGGGTAATAATACCTACATCCTAACATAGGTGAAATGAATTAATGTATGTAAAGGCATGACAAATAGAAAAGTAATCATTTAATATTAGTTTCATTCTCAGCCTAGTCTTTATAGATTTGGTGAACTAATCATTTCACTAGTGTGTCTGTTATGATTCTAGATTTTGATAATGAATCTTTCAGCTCAACCTTTTCAAATGGCAGAGTCTGAAATTCTTGAGTTCCTGTCTTCACAATGGCACCTGCCTTTATATTTCTGACCATCGTAATTGATATTTTTTGGTCTTCTCTACTTCTGATGTACCCTTATAATATCTTAGTCAATATTCCAGGTGTGGGCCACCAAAGTTTAATAGAAGGTAGGTTAAAGTTTCTCAGTGTATACCTGTTGATGATTGATTGTTATAAATATTAAGAAAGAACTTTTCATAAAATTGATAAACTAGGAATTCATCCATTTTTTTCTCAGGTATTTACTGATCATCTCTTTTGTACATAAATTATGGTCGCCCAATTTAGCAAATAGAAACACAGGATGCCCAGTTAACTAGCTGTCTTGTATTTTATTTGGCAACCCTACCATAAATATGAGATAATCTCGGTATAAGAATAAAAGATTAAGATCTGGTTTCTCTCTAAGGAATTTTTTTTTTTTTTAAGTTAAGGATATAGGCATGGACTTAGATAGGTAACCAGGTGATACATGGAAAGAAAGGGTTGCAAGTGGATGGTATATAAGTTCCTAGGGCTGCCATAACAAGGGACTCCAAAATTGATGGCTTGATATTACAGAAATTTATTTTCTTACAGTTCTGGAGGCTAGAAGTCTGAATTCAGAGTGTTAGCATGTTTGTTCTTTCTGAGGGACTCTGAGGGAGAGTCAGTTCCATGCCTCTCTCTTCTAGCTTCTGGTGATAGCCAGCAATCCTTGACACTCCTTGGTTTGCAGATGCATCACTCCATTTTCTGCCTCAGTCTATACATGGCATTCTCCCTGTATATCTCTTCTCCTCTCCTTATAAGGACACCGATACTATTGGATGAGGGACCACTTAATTACCTCATTTTACCTTGATTGCATCTGCAAAGACCCTATTTCAAAATGAGGTCATGTTAAAAAGCACCAGAAGTTAGGATTTCAACGTATCTTTTTGGAGGACACAATTCAACCCAAACAGACGGTGTGGATATTGAATGCCATAGAGTTCAGAAAAAGAATTATCTGTTTTGGATGGAATGATGAAAAAGGCCCACAGTAGTGTCAAGAATTAATTGAGCTTGACTTTGAAGGGTGGGGAGACCTTGTTGGAGAGGAGGAAAAGGGCTGGAAGTGGATGATGAATAAGAGAATAGTGAAGGGACTCATCTACAAGGAAAGGAAGATATTTGCTGTAATTTACTAAGGATAATCACAATCATGCTGCAGACTCTGAGAAAAGCAACAATAATTAAACTTCCTCAGCTCAGAGAAGCAACAGTGTCTTTAACAAGACGGATTTTATTGGTGTCCAAGTTTCCTTTCATGTCTAAAATTCAAATTGCTCAGTGTTAATTAGGTTTTGGCACCAACCCCAGAGATACTAGAGGGACAAGCCTGGGAAACTACTATAGGCAACCTTTGTATCCCTGAAGAAGGCACTAAGCCAGTTATACTGGAACCAACTTGGAGATTATATTTTAAATAAAATATTTATGTAAAATAAGGTGTAAACTGTAAGCAATCAATACATTCTCACTGTAGTTAGAATGCTATTTACTCAATAAATGGTCAATCTTTCTGACTTTTTAGGAGTTATCTGTATAGCAAAGTTGGTTTGGATGAAACAAGGACCAGAAAAAAGGCTTTATAAGCTTTATTGATTGTATGAGAAGCCAGTGTAGAAGCATGCTAAGCTGGTTCTGTGTTTTTGTGAATGTGTACCATATTATGGCACACCATAGAATGTACCATATTTCTATATAGACTAAAGGTTTTAGACCTAGATTTCCAAATTGTTGAAGGCAAGTGAAAATCAAGTTAAATAACAATTCACAGAAGAAATAGAAGATTAAAGGGACAAGCCAGAAGAAATGCAGGCAGTGGGCTATTTACTCTTTTTCTGTTCCTTTGATGGGGACTTTTCTGGATATGTGTATAATTTCTCACATTTTCCCTGCTATAATTAGTCAATTAAGTTTATGTGAAGCTCTTTTTTAAAAAAAATGTCAGTTACCTTAGAACTTAGTAAATTACTGAAATGCTACAGGACTAGGGTTTTTTTTTGGTTTTGTTTCAAAAATTCATTTGAAAAGAAAGGGGAAATCTAATAATTGGGATGAGCTCTTGCTTATTCGTTTTTAAGTTACCTTTTCCCCTTGTTGCTGCCCTTTTTAGTCACTAAAGAAGGAACTGCAAATACAGGGATGGACAGTGAAAGGAACCTCTTGAATCATTGTGTTACTTACAGTTCTGTGATATTTGCTGCCAACAGAGATTTGGGTTTGTAAGGCTAATAACCACAGATCTACGTATGTTACGTTGTCAGTTGTTCAGATAAACTACCACAAGGCTGGGGTCTTGGAGACTGAAACAGTCAGATGTACTCAGTGAGAAAATAAGGATGTGCCTGCTTTCCATTCAATATATCATTGTTTACAAAATTAATTTTTAATAAAAGTGAACATAAATATTTTATTCAATTTATATTGTTGAATCTATGTAGAGCTTAGTGCAAGAGTTAATCAATCAATCAATTATGATTAACAAGAAACCTAGATCCAGTTGCATACCTCGTCCGTAATCTGCAATTTATATCAGAAAAGCTTCTGCTGTCTTGGTTCTTTCCAGGCATTGGTAAATCTGACTCAGCAGAACTCCAGGAACTCTGTGATCCCCTGCACTTTGGCTGCTGACAAAGCCCCTGGAGCCTTTCTTCTGCCAGACACCTTTATTTAAATAATCCTCATTCTGGAAAGAATGTTTTCCATGCTTACCACTTATCAAGTGAAAGGCAGCATTTGTCTTTCTAACTTTTAAGGATCTCCCCAGGTTCCTTTCTTAATTCCAACGTTACTAGCTTGTGTTAAAATTCTACATCCCCAGGTTATTTGTGATAGATATGCACATAGCTGCGGCCCTTATCTGCACAAAAAGGAATAGCAGCTCAGGATTAAAAAAAATCCTCCTTTCCCCTATGGGACTAAAAAAATCTTTTTTATTTTAGAACATCTTAAAAACATATAAAGGAGAAGGGAAAACAACCCAGAGTATCACCACTTAAAGGCAACTGTTATCAGTATTTTAGTTTATATTCTTCCAGTCTTGCTGCTTCCTGCATATTTTATTTTGTAAACTAGTTGCATTTGTATTCTCTCTAAAATGGTGTGTGTGTGATTTTTTTTTTAAGCTAAAGCTTTTCATCAGAAGTGGTATAGCAAGGTCATGAATGCAGGAATGTGAAGACAGAGTGTGAGAGTTCCAATTCTTATTCCTCTGTTTTTGCAAACTCAAGGAAGTGATTCAGCTTCTTCAAATCTTAGTTCCCTCATCCATAAAATAATCTTGGGATAAACATCTTTGTGTGAAAAGATTTTTCTGTAGTTTAATATATTTTCTGAATTATCTCAATTCCAAAAAGTAGTATGACTGGGTCAAGCAGGGTGAACATACTGTAAAAATTCCTTTCCAAAGGTGTTGTAGCTGTTGAAGTTTCCATCAGCATGGTATAAACCGGGAGGGATAATCATAAATCATGGTTTTAAGCCTCTCTAACCTTTAGGATGGTTTGTTGTGTCACCGTAGAAAACCAATACAGTGAATTAATACAGAGGAAACACAAGCTCTTTGGTTTGAAATACTCCTTCTTTAAAAATTAGCAGCCACTAAACATTGGAGCTGTCACTGATAGCTTTTTTCAAAGTGGAAATACAGTCATAGAAGACAACATTCCAAATTAACTGATGAAGAGAATGGAGAGGTGAGAAGCAATTAAGAAATGAACGGGATGTAAAATTTAACATGGGGTTGGTGGTAGAGAGAATTAAGAGACCTGGTAAAATGGCCATTAAGAATCAATTTGGTACAGTATGCAAGTCAAGGGTTGAGGTGACTTGGGGATTTGTGGAGTCTAAAAGATAGGGTGTTTTGAAAGGACAAGTTAAGGGTTAAATGACTTTTTGCCTTGAATGTCTATTCCCCTATAGATTGATGGATCTTTGTTTCTGTCTCATATAGTATGGGGGGGCCAATATCGGAGGGCAGTGTTGATATATTTCACATACATTGATTTTGTATTTGGGTAATTTAGTAACATAATGTCTATGTATTTCTGTGCCAATGGTGTTTTTAAAAAGTATTATCTTTGTGAGCTTTGGGATGGGTACTAACTCCAGATTTCATTTTATTTAATTTGCAAATGCATATAAGTAATTGGAATTTAAGATTATACACTAGAGCTACATAGGATGTAGCAGAATTTAATTGACTTAAAATACACTAAATGGCAATATGAAGAACATTCATTTTACTTAGTATTTTATAGTCACTGTTTATCTTTTTGG
The DNA here is from genome assembly GCF_059928025.1 of Delphinapterus leucas. Lineage (NCBI taxonomy): Eukaryota > Metazoa > Chordata > Mammalia > Artiodactyla > Monodontidae > Delphinapterus > Delphinapterus leucas. Next base: position 14,591,733 of record NC_143138.1, read on the forward strand.
TAGGCCCCTAACTATACTGAGTTTATGAATATTTCTGAGGAAGGTGGATTGACAAGTTTATGGAGAAGAAATTCTCTTGAAATGCTGCTAATGAAACCATCAGCCAATGTTCTAGACAATTGAGAGGCCAGATCCAACTCCCTTGAGCTTTCTTTTGAGGGATGAGATCTCAATATAAAAATTAGTATTGAGAGACTTTTACTTTTGACATTGGATATATTACCACTTTCTTTCCACTTCCAGTTTGCAATCAAAGTCATCTGTTGCTCCATTGCAGACTGTTTATTTTTTAGAAGGGTTAAGATTTTTACTACATGAACTTAATTATGTAATTACGTAACAGATCTGGTAACTGCTTCAGAGGAACCATTTTAATCTATGGGGTGCCTGAGATAGTCTTTAAAGAACATCTAATTACATAATTACGATGCCTAATAGACTAGAGTAACGGGTAGCAGGAATATCTTTGGAGCCCATAAGAGAAATCTTATGGCCTTTAGGTAGGACATATAATATCAGTTATGAAAATAATCCCTCCATTATGTCATTATGTAACAGCACATAATGGCAAAGGAGATATTAATGCTGGATATAATAAATATTACATGCATTTTGCTCTTTTGACATAAATGACTTTCTTTAATTTAAAAAAATATGTAAAATCAATTGAAGATATCTTTATCCTGTGAGAAAGAAAAAACTATGATATTTTACATACAGAATGACAGTGACATTTGAAAGAAAAATTTTAAAAGATTGTAAATATATCAAGTTAATTACAAAAGCATACATATTAATTTCAAAACTACAAAAAAGCAGTTAGAATTTCAAAGACAGACAATTTAAAATAGTATATTCATATATTTGAATCTGGCATACTATTCTTCCTGAGTAGTAATGAAAAAAAAATCAGGAATAAAACTAAAACACGCCAGCACCTTCAAATACTATGATTGCTTTAGCTATATGCTGGGGGTGAAGGTTTTGTTGAAATCTGGGCAGTTCATCAGAAGAAAAGTGAATTTTAATCAAGGTTCATGTTGTTCAAACATTTTGGTGTTGGTGATATCATTCTTTAATATCTATTTAGGAATATATAAGCAAATACTAACATTTTGACTCTATTTTATATAACTGATAAAAATCTGTCTTGGTTGTTTTATGAACAAGAGGCTTTTTTGTTGTATGTTTTAAATTTAGGATACATTTTACAAAAAAAGCCCAGAATCTATCAAAGTATAACATGGTTGGAGAGTCATTACCCATTAAAAAGTTTCACACCAAAATATATCTGATGACAAAACAAACAGACAAATAAATACAGGACATGATTGACAATGGGTCCTGATACATACTAAATCTACTTTCCCTTTGCTTTCTATTATTTTTGTTTGGTCTGCATGAAAACTAATACATATGCAGGGAAAATTCTAAAACTGTCTGCCATAAGCATAGGCTTATATTCTCTGAGACCACTGGTATGTAGAGAAATAGTTGGCATCTGTAAATGAACATTTCAAATGTTTCACAGAGCCAGCAATTTGGGGAAGGTTTTTTCAACGAAATTTTGTGATAAAATTATCCAAGTTTTGGTCATGACAAATATTTAAACAGTACATTTTTAAATTCACCTAGGGACAGTTATCAAAATACGGCCAAAGTGTTTACATGCCTTTATATTATATCTTATTTTAAAAAGTCAAGTTTTGCTTGGTATGTGTAAACTCCCTATCCTTACATATCTTTTCTTCCCCCCAAAAATTTGAATGGCGTTCAAAACCCACTATGTTGGATTGAGTTCTGCACATGGGAATATTCATATTAACATCTCAAGCAAATGTAACTTCTCATTTTTGAGGCCTGAAAATATTTCCTTAACTAATAAGTATCAGTTTATTATTCAAGATGGACAGTATATATGAACTATGTTTCACATATGCTAGCCCCACACTGTGGGGTAATACTTAATGCCCCTCTCGCTCATCAGTGTTCTCAAATAAAACACAGCAACCACAAGCACAGTGACATAGCCTGTATAGTTAAAGTCATCCTTCTACTAAATGAAAAGTAAGAAAATTCTGGATATGACTATGAAGGAGTAACAGGACCAGATTTGCTTTCTCACCCTAACCAACTAAGAAACCAGACAGCATATATAAAGCAATTGTTATCAGACATGACATGGCAGATAGCACATGATTATCATCCCTGATTACAATGTAAGCTGTATGACTGCCCCAGTTTACCACCTAGAGCCTGTATACTCTCTGCTGTGCAGGGACAGAGGAAGCAGATTAAAGCCATGGAATCTCACTGAGTTTTAGAGACATTGATTGGAATAGGGAGACCAAAATATTGGAGCAAAGGAAGCTCCACAAAGACAGAGCTTGAAAGATCTGCAGAGATGTCCCCTTGAGTCTTTGGCAGAGTACCAATCTGCTCATGAATGAGAATAAACCATCCAAAGCTGGCAAAAGAACCACTGGAAATAAGTAGGCTGAACAATTCCTGAAGCTCACCATAGGCTGAGAGTAGTTTCTGTTTGTGTCAGATTCATGAAGTTTCATAATAAATGAGGCATTGGGTAAAATACTTAGAAGAAAATTATCTTAGTTGTAGGGTCAAATTATCTCTAGAATAAAGGCCACTCTGGACCTAACCTAACAAAGCTTCAAAGCAATCCTATACAGAAACAAAGTAAGACCAGGTAATCTAAGTGAATCCCAGACAAAGAGGTCAACACCATTTAAAGGAATACAACAAAATCCTCCACTCCACAACATAAAATTCAATGTCCTACATACAAAAGAAAATTGAAAGGAAATTTTACCCATAAAAATATTACCCATAAAAAAATCAATCAGTAATTCAGACTTGTAAGTAATAGAAATGATCAAATTAACAGACAAGGATGTTAAAAATAACTATTATAAATATGCTCCATATTCACTCATTAAGGTTGAGATTGAGGAGAGCATGAACATGATGAGAAATGTAGAAGATATAAAAGGAGTCAAATGAATCTTCTAAAAATTAAAAATAAAATACATAGAATGAAAAATACACTGGTTTGGATTAATGTCAGATTAGACATTGCAGGAAAAAAAATCAGTGACCTTGAAAACGCAATAAAATTTTTCCAAATGAAGTAGAAAGTGGGGTGGGGGAAAGAATAATAAAAAAAAAGAATAGAGCACCAGTGATCTAGGAAACTCTCAGGCAATCTAACATACGTGTAATTGGTATCCTAGAGATTAAAAAAAAAAAAAAGGAAGAGGGGGAAAGAAACATATTTGAAGGAATGATGACCAAAATTTTTCCAAATGTGATAAAAATTAAAAATGTACAGATTGAAAGAATTCATTGTACACAAAGTAGAGGAAACTAAGAAAAACACACCAAGGCACATCATAATTAAATTGCTGAAAACTTATAATGAAAAGAAAATTGTAAAAATAGCCAGAGAAAAAGACAAAAAGGAACAAAGATAAGAAGGACAGCTGACTTATCACTGGAGGCTACAAAAGCCAAAAGACGATGGAACAGTATCATTACAGTACTAAAGGAAAAAATAAAAGGACCTATCTGGTGGTGTTGAACCCAGTATTTGGTGACTGGGAGGATGGATTGTGGTAGATTTTATGACTCATGATCCTTCCTACCAGGGCATTATGCAACTCTATCCTGTTCAAATTAGGGGTGGCCATGTGCACGAATGTCTTGGCCAAAGAAAAGTGGTAAAAGTGTGTCATATGTCACTTTAGAACAGAAACTGTAAGAATAACATGTATCTTTTCTTTTTTCCCTTGAGACAGGCAATGTTATAGATAGAGGCAGGTCCATCAGCCTGGGATATGGAATAATGATAACATGAAGCTGAGCCATAGCTGACCCACAGATGACATGGAACGGGAACAAGAGATTTAACTTGTCATAAACCATTTTGATTTTAGAATTGTCAACACAGCCTAAGCTTGACCATCCTAACTGATACAGACAGCAAGATTAACTTGGGGAAACTAGGGCATATTCACAGCATGAGACTCTAAAAGAGAATACTCGCACATCTTGCAAAGCCCTCAAATAATACAGTGCCAACTATGCAAATATTTCTAATTTAGAAGAATGGTGATTGGTACCTTAAAGAAACTGAAGCAGATAGCAAAGAGCTCACTTGCTAGTCCAAATTTCAAAAAGATAGAAAAAAAAAAATAAGCAGAAAGAAACAGACCCAAGACAAATGTAAGAGAATGAAACCATACTGTAAAGCTTCAGAGAAGCTAGAATACCATATGAAACTTGAAAAATAGCTGAAGGCAATAGAAAGATTTGGTTAGCAAGGAGAAAAGCAACAAAAATGTAGTTTTTATGCTTTGAGTTGATGGTGTAATATTAAGGGATGCATAGAAGTAAGCAGTTCTTAAAAGAACTAACTGAAAAGGCCATTAAAGACATGTGGAAAAGAAAGGAAGTGTAGGATAGGTAAGAGGGTACAAAAGTACATAACTGTGTAAAAGGAGTACAAATCCATGGTTCAGAAACACTGTATCCTAGTGCTTTTCAGGGATTATTTCACTGGGATTGCTGAATGGCTGCTGATGACCTTTGATTACATTCTCTGTTCTTTGTTGATATATAATATAGAAATGTGATTTTTCTTATTTTGTATATTGATCGCATGGCATTGCAGAGCTCTTTAATTCCAACACATCAAATGCTTTTGAATTTTTGAACTAAGCAATATTTGTCAGCCAAAGTGATATATTTTTTACTTCTTTGCAATTCTTATAATTTTAAAAACCATTTTGAACTGGGTATAATGTTCATTTCTCATTTTCATTTCTAAATTTTAACCTTTAAACATATTGTCCACTGTGGGGTTTTTTTTTTTTTTTTGACAGATATGAGATTATGGATGTTTCTTCCGTTTTCAGTTTGCTAAGACTTTCTTTCCAATCACAAAGAGGTCTTAGGATATTAGACTTGCTTTTCCTATATCTATTTGGATGTTATTTTTTCTCATTTTAACAGTAAAAATGGATAGATATTCAAATTTTAATGAATACTTGCATTCTTGGTATAAATCCAGTTGGGCCATGATGTTGTGGTGGCTGTTCTAATACGTTAGATTTTTCATCTGTATTCAAAAGTGAAATTAGCTGGTAATTTTCTTTTCTCTTTGATTCTGTTTTCAGTATCAGGTTATGATAACTTCATAATGAATTAAGATGGATTTATTTTTAAGTTTTCTTATTCCTTAGAATAGTTTATATGAAATTTGGAATTTTATCTTTCATTGATTGATTGAAGCAACAAAAAAAATTATCCAGACTTCAGTTTTTAATCTTTTTGGTATAGGTAGTTTTTTACATTTTAAATCAATGTATTTAATGATTATGGCTTTATTCCTTATTTTTTAAAATAGAGTTTGTTAACTTGAGCAGTTTTAGGTTCACAGAAAAAATGAACAGAAGGTACAGAGATTTTGTACATACACTGCCCACACACATGCACAACCTCCTTCACTATCAAAATCCCTCACAAGAGCAGTTCATTTGTTATAATCAGTAAACCTGTGTCTACACATCATTATCACCCAAAGTCCATAGTTTGCATTAGGGTCCACTCCTGGTGTTGTATATTCTGTGGGTTTCGACAAATGTATGATGGCCTTTATCTACCATTACAGTATCAATATAATGTAGTTTCACTGCCTTAAGGTTTTGGGGGGTCATAGTGTATATTTTAGCCCCAGACTTGCTTGGCTCAAATTACTGGGAGAGACTGTTTTATCTTACTTGGATCTGATGATGAGACAGAACAGTGTCTTTTTCTCTTTTTTTGTTAACAGGAGAAATTTTCTCCAGCCAAAGTCTTGAGCAAGGGTATAGCCTTGTGAAGATTTAGCCTTTTTCAGTTGGGAACAGGGGGTATTTTCAAGTCACCAATTTGTATGAACTCAAATTTACCACCACATACTATTAAAACTCAAGTCTCCTAACCACTAAATTTTCTATAAATTCAGCTGTGCATTTATAAGAATGTTTGTTATGCTTATTTCCACAGAAATTCTAGTTTCTTATTTTTGGCATGGGGAAATTTCTAATCTGCCATAATCTTGCAAGTAGAAATGCTTTGGGGTCTTAAAAAGTTTCAAGATCGGAAGAAATATTTAATAATGGGGATGCATGATTTATAAAAAATAAGAAAGAAATGAAGAAAAAAGTATTCTATGGGTTTGTGATTGATTAGCATGTGTCAGTTCTCCAGAATATTATAAAGACACTATTAAAAGATTGGTAGGAAATACTTAAGCAAAAATCACTAGGGTTCAAATTGACTTATTAAATATAAGTTTTAAGATGAATATCAGTTTTGGACAAGGTCACTCAAGTTAGAGAGTGTCAGACAATAAGGATTGTGTCTGCAACATTAGGAAACAAAGAATGATCAAAAAATTTAAAGGAACCAATGAGTGTGGGTGATGGGATTGGTACTATGTATCTCAATTTGAGGGAGACTTTTGAAAAGAAGTCTCACGCAATCTTACTGGATGAGCTTTCAGTGTAGCAGATGTTGGTGCCCTGTCCATATCCCCTCAGCACTCAGCATTTTGATAGCTCATTACTGCAAGCACCTGCCACTTTCTGCCTGAGGACTTATCGGTCCCCAGCAGTGTGCTTGGCCCATGTATAGGCCAGGGAGTCAGCACCTTGTCAACAGCCCTAAGTCATTGAGAGACGAAAGTCCATGGCTCTGTAACCCAGTTTTCTCATCCCTCCACAGAGAGTCCTGTATCGGCTTCCTTGCTTCCCTTCCCTGCTTCACTTCTCACTCTCCTCCACCAGCACTCTCTGAGGAAACTTTCCAAATAAACTACCTTTCCTTAAATCCAGATTCTAAGATACGAAAATCATTTCATAAACCGTTAACAATAATTGTTGTTAATTGGTTTCTGTCAAAAGGGATGTTTCTAATGATACCCTGTGAATGTAATTTTGCCTTATCTTTCATAATTTCATAAATAATTGAATAAAAATGTAGAAATTTTCTTAACAGATTTGGAGATGACATCGTATAGGTGCAGGAGGAGATGTAGTGAATATGTTAGATAACAGAATTGGGATCCACGTAATTTTTAATAGGCTGAAAAACAGATAAAATCTAACAAGGTTTTATATTGATGGATTAAGATCCTGCAGTTGAGTCTTCCAAATGTGTGATATTATCATTATGTGATAATATTTTAGAGCTATTGGTTAATAGTAAAGTTAAAGATAGTTAACACTGTGTGTAGCTGCTGAAAATGCAGATGTGATTTTGGGTTAGATTAATGAAGCAATATCTAGACCAAAGGAGGTGATAATTATGTTTAAGTCTGTAATAAACAGACAATGATGTTTTGAATATCATGCTTTTCAAAGGATAGAAACAATCTAAATGCTGGAGGAGGAAGGAGGTTGAAGGCAGTTGGAAATGTTATAAGGAAAACGATGAAGTAAATATGGTCGTTAGGCATCAAGAGAAGAAGAATCAGAAAACATTATAATTGTCTTTCGCTGTTTAAATATCTGACTGGTGGGAAAGGAAATAGACATGCTTGAATGACCTTAAGAGTTATTCATATCTGTATAACCAGTGTCTAATCCAATGCTTGCATATCGTAGGAGCTCAGTAAATGTTGGACAAATGAAAAATTAATGGTACTGCATGTACATCTCATTTAACTGTGCAGTTGAGAGAGGACACGTACTCTTTTCATTTTTCTGTGTTCATCCATCCTTTTGTGTATCTCATATTTGAAGTCATTCTTTGGGTAGTGAAGTCAAGATAGAGGACCAATTTTCTGCTCTATGAAATGTCTCCCAATAATAGTGATTCTGTAACTGCACACTGTAATGATTATGAGGTCGATGCCTCCTGATAAATACAGCCTCCAGTTTCCTACTCTCTTACATATAAACTGTCCCTGAGTTTATTATCTATAGCAGTGGCAAAGGTTTGTGGTAATGTTTGCTTCAGTCTTTTGTCCTGCCTGTTATATTTTCCTTTTGTATTTCCCTTGGGTTATATCATGCTTCAATACATTTAAATCTTAGTATAGCAAGTGAATTTATGACATAAGGGAATAAGCCCACTGACTTCTATTATTCCCCACCTCAAGTTTTCCCCTATTTCCCAATCATTTTATGCTTTCTTAACAGCATATTTCAGACTGAGAATCAGATGAAATTGTACGATAAAAACTGTATAACGCATTTCTTTGTTTATGCATTTTGGAGTCCTTTTCTTATCTAGTCCAGTGAGACAAATGGTTCTTTTTACGGAGGTGGCTACCTTAAATACCTAGGCGCTTGCTTATTGTGGAGTTATGAGGAAGCTGGCATCCTGCTGCACATCCTTCAGGTCCTGGTTTGATGGCCCTTCCTCTCAAATGTTCCTCATGACTCCCCACATTAAGCTTAGCAGTATCTCTGATGTGCTGCATCAGACTTTGCATCCCACTGTTTGTAAAGTCTGTCTGCACATCCTACCAGAGAGCAAAAGTTGCATCCTCAGCACTTAATACTGTGCCTAGAACGTAATAAGCACTCACTGACTATGTGATGAGTATTTGTTCAGAACAATACTTTTTCAAAAGGTGGTTTTGACTAAAGGAAGCTATTTCTGTTATTCTGTTTCTAATACTCTTTCTCATTTTGTTTTATATCTCAGCATAGTTGAACCTACAGTTATAACCAGTTGTATCCCTGGATTACTATGCAGATTTTCCACATGGCTTTACACTTTTCTGTGTTCCTAAGAGGCTGATCCACTCACAGTATTTCAAAAGCAGATTTTGAGAAAACCTAGACTTGGAAGATGCCCCCTTTTTGTTTTGTTTTGTTTTGTTTTTGAGAGCTGTATTCAGAGGTGTAACCTTGCACAAGTCAGCTAGCTTCTATGGACCTGTCTCCTCACCCGTAAAAGAAAGGAGGACTGGATAATCCCTAAGGTGAATTCAAGAGAAAACATTCTTTAATTCTATGATTGAGAACAGTTTTCAGTAAAACCTTTGTAATTCCTTGCCCTTCCCTCCCCACCTCCTGCAAAGGCACCCTGATCATTTTTCCTTTTCTTTGGGCCTGATTGTCTCTTCTTGTTTATGGCTGCCACTAATTTGCTCATTTGCTTGCTGGAAAATAGCTAATTAAAACCCACTTCAGCTAACAAGCTGACTGGGACCATGCAAATGTCACTCTCTGCTGTCTGCTATTTCCGTTTGTACTTTACATCATTAGTGTTTTTTTTCCTCCCTCTGTTATAATGAATGCGAGGATAGATTTAGCGCCCTCTTCACAGGTGTGCACTGGTACAACGGCCACCGTCCCGGGAAAGCGCTGTCGTTTTACTGCACTTCAGCACTTTGTTATTACCCCTGACGGTTAATGGTTTCAGACTACATTGCTTGTTAGTGCTAGATTTTTGAACAGCTTCATCTATCTTTTTGTTTTTACAGTGACTGGCCGCATTAAGTATATGTATCTGAGCTATTAGTCCCGTCAGTTCATTGCATGCATTTCATTTGGTGTAGGATTCTTTTTTCCTCTGTAAAATTAGTATGTATTGTCATCCATATACTTCAGCACATCGACTTTTGTTATAAGTATGCTGTCATCATTGTGCTTTCACACATTTGCTAATTTATTGTAGCTAAATTAGACCTAATATTAGCAATTTTGCAGCTGTTCCTTTAGAATATACATGGCCATATATTTGTATGTTATTTAGTAATTATAGTCCACAGCAAAAGAAAATGGACCTTGTTCTCAAGAGGGGGAGAGGGGAAAGATGGAAAAAGGGGGTTCAATATAAACAAATTCACCTGAGAGCGAAAAAGAGAGCAAGGAAATGAAGAGAAAAATGCATTTCAGGAAAGTTAGAAGGAGTAGATTGCAGAGAAAACAAAGAGCAGCGAATGCTTTTGTAGGATTGTGCAGTTTGAAGGGCATGTGTTTTAGGCCTGAGACTTGCAGAGAAGCAAGCATTCTCTGGGAAGGAGTTTTCACTGCTCTACTCTTCTGTTACTGTGAATATGCGACCTACTTGAATAGCCGAGCAAAGAATACCAGGGGGAAATGATGGTAGGGATTTTGTGTGAATTGCAAAGAAAAGGAGACGAGCACAGCCTGTGTGGGTGCTTTCATGAAAACATGGTATTCAGTATACCGAGGTTCAAGGCTTAAATCATTAGGTTTAAAAACATGCCTGAATAGGAGACTGTGAGGATAAGGAAATAAGAATGGTTTGTATCTTTACATTGTTCAGAATAATAAACAGCTTTAAATGCAGGTTTTCACTTTGTATCTGGAGATGATATTTGAAGGAATATGAAAAAGCGTGCCTGCAATGTGTACTCTGTGCGTGTGTGCACACGCGTGCATGTGTGTGTGTTTGTTTTGCATTTTAATTAGGTTATGAGAGTTGGACATGATACAGGCATCTAAAATTATACAATGTCAGTTTTGGTATAGTGTATGAGGCAAGATGAATGATCAACAAGATAGATCCTCCTAGGACACAAACTGCTTGGTATGAATCGTTGGGTATTTTGTAAAGCCACCTGGGTACTGTTTAATATACTGAGTTAGTAATCCATTTAATGGGACCCTCATGGTCTAAAAGGATTCATGAGTTGTCCCAGGGTTTACGGGCCTATTCCTAGGAGGTAACTTACTAGGAGAACCTAGCTCAATAAGTACTCGTTGTTATGAAAATATTCTATGTTTTAATGGATCCAAAACATTATGTACAATGGTTAAAAACAAAATAAAACAAAACTTATAATGGCTCTGATGTCTTGACCTTGAGAATATATCCTAGGCAGGTCAGGTCTATTTTCCTAGGGGCAATATGTTACTTAGTATATTAGAGATTTGGGCGTAGCATCCCTCTTTGATATTCATATTTTCATTCCCATCAGGTCATAAGAGATAGATTTCTGTTGCTGACTGTGCCCCATTCTGACTGCCCTCTTCTGCTTCTTCCTTAGTAGGGCTGAATATCTCATTTCTCTCCTCAGTTGATCAAAGCCTGCTCTTCAGCTCTTAGAAAACAAAACAAATTGAAAGGGCTAAAATATTTTGTAGTGTTAATCCTCACTGGGGTTTTATATTTTTATAAGGAACACTCGATTAAACTTAAAAACATGATGTTCCAGTAGTGGAATTTGGGGGAGAGTCAGTAGGTGGGGAAGCAAAAAATTTGAGGGTTTTGGAGCTTATGAAATCAACGCATGTAGAGAGTTATGGATTCATAAACCTGGCTTTTTCCCTTTGAGAAGATATTGGTCTTATCAGAACTTGCAAGGCCATCAGTGAACCTAACCCCAACCTCATAGACCATGGGGACAGTTCCAGTTGGGATTTAAGGTAATGTTGATTTAATAAATAAGGGTTGAAAGTCAGAGACAGCAAACATCCAAAAGCACCAATAGCAAGTGAAAAAAAAAAAAAGCCTATGAGGTCCTCTTCATGCCTTGGTATTGTTCCTTTCAGATCACATTGGATTGAAGCGCCATGTGATATGTTCTTTGCATAAAGCATTTTTTGAGTACAGAGCTCAAGTAGAATTGAAATGACAGCAGGAGAGTGCCAGTCATTCTCTTGATAATCCTTTGCAGACTCCGGACCCTTAACCCACAGGGATCTACTGCTTTAGCCTACCTTTGCCCACTGGGACAGCTGATGTTGAACACTGACTCTACCACCTGTTTCGAGAATCTAAAATTGATTAAATTAAAGTCCCCCCCCCCAGTCTACCTCCTCAGGTTCATGGAAACAGAAGACTGCTCCCACTTGACTTTTTTCTCCTAATCTCTATAGCTCCAGAGCAAGCTGCTCACCCAGATACCAGGGCAAAAGAAGATGGTTGATAAAAGCGAACAGTAGACTTTGAGATTTACCAAATTTTTTGAACGATTTGGTGGCTGCTTCTTGGGACAGATTCAGAGACAACATTTAACTCCTTGACCATTCCAGGCTGTATGGCATGTTGTGTTGTGTGGTGATCAGAGACACTTTCAGTCATTTCTTTTAGAAGATATGGCTTTGGTTTTGGTTTGATTTCTTACTACACCAGCTTTGCCAATTTTATCCACAGGGCATTGCCATTTTTGCTTTACGTGTTTATTGGTAGTTAATTATTGAGTTTTAATTCTATGTAACTCTGGGTAGGATTAATCCACCAAATATTTATTGAGAACTACGAAGTGCCTGGCATTTGTATATCTTTCAGGCAATTATGAGATATCAAAAGGCCCTTCTGACAGAAAATTAGTCTCTGAAATAATATTTTGTACGCTTCATTTACAGCCTTTAATTTTCTGCCTTCACATGATTTACATGGGCAACATACTCATCAGTAACCTTAGTCATTACATTCTCTGCTTCTCAATAGGAGACGAAAATGGAGAATGGGTCAAGATATTCCACCCCAAGGTGATTCAGGATCTCTTGGGCATAGAGAACATGGGATAGTTTAAAAAATCTCTCTCTACCCCTGCCTCCAACTTTTCAATGTCAGGCCAGAGATTTTGATCTGTCTCTTTACAGGGTGTAGCTGGTGTGTCTATTTTTTCATTTGGAGAATTATGGCATTCTAGAATGGATACAAATTAATATGTGCATCAGTAGGAATTAGCACGTTGGATATTTTAGAAGCAAGCAAATAAATAAAAACCAACACGATATTACCGCACACGGTTTCTAGCATGCGGAAAGCAATGTCCTGCTTGAAGAGGGCAGCCAATGGGTGCATTGTAAACTAGGCTGAAAAGTAAAAAAATAAAATCTATTGGAGTCCTGGTGAGCTGCTGCATTAGGGATTCTGTGAAGCCAGATAGAACATGGCTGCTTACTGGCTGGGGAGAAGCATCAAAACTATAGAAAAACAGTTTTCTGAAAGCTTGTGGGGCCCAGAGGTCTGACCTCATGTTTTTGCTGTAAGTCACCTCTGTTCTTAGCAGGGCACTTTGTGAGGACCTAGCTCTTGAATTTCCACATTTACATTTACTCTCTTGGGCCTATTGTCTCAAGAATTTTATGTGTGTGTGTGTGTGTGTGTGTGTGTGTGTGTGTGTGTGTGACATGTCCAAATTATGTATATGCTCATGTTAAGTGGCTAAAAATTAACTCAAAATATCCTCCTAGAGATCAATGTGCTGAAATGAAAATGCAAGCTCATATAGTACCCCCCCAAATTCAGATTAATCAAAGGCTAAAAGATCAAACACTTAGGAAACTCTTCAGTCTTCAATTTCTAGATGTCTTCCAAATGTCAAGTTACAGGGTAAAGTTACAATACCTTCCTTCACCCTAAGATGTTACCATAAACGGTGCTTCTCAAACTCTTCTACTGAAGCAATCTTAAAGTGTTCTCAATGGCAGAGAAAAGAGAGCAAAGAACGGTCATCGTGGAGGGAGAGGAGGGTAGTTGCAGTCAGACACCAGCTGCTGCAGAAGAGAAAAAGTATTTTTGGAGTCTAATATTTTATCTTAACAATTAATGTGAATTTTTCCATTTTGTTTAACAGTGCATTCATGATTCTTCTAATTTTAAATGTTTTCAAAAAAATATTTGAATACAGGAAGAAGTCCCATACTTTGGTGCTTTAATGATTAAGGAATGACCTATCTGAAAAAAAACCCAGCTGCATAGGCACACTTGTATCCAATTTTGGAAAAACCAACTTAATTTACCATTGGTTTTTTAAAGGAAGTCATGGGGAAAAACTAGAAAGGAGACACATGAATGGGAAATTTTCTTAAAGATCATTGTTTTGATTGTCTTGGGAACAGAGAATATGACAGCTATTAATTTAGGATTCAGAGTGTACTTCAATAGAGGTAGTTTTATACTGGTCCACAAGATTTAATTGTAAGAGCATTTTTCTTTTCTACTATTTCAAAACTTTCTATTGCCTAGCAAATTAAATTGGTTAGCCTACCTCTTCTTCTAATCAGTGACTCTTAGAAGTAAAGAAGCTGCAGAGAAAGTTAGGTCCACGCTTTTGACATAGCAATCTTGGGAGCATGGACCAATGAGGATTAGACCCTGTTTTTGTTAAAGAGCAAGAGGAGGGAACCTGTGGGATCTGAACCACAGTTGTGAGGTCTGCCTAGTGCACCAGCCCCTCTTTACTGCTCAGATAGTGCCCTTACAATGAACTCAAACTCTTCAACTCTTCCCGGATAGAAGCTTTGGAAGGGACTCGTCGGCAGAGGGCACCTGGACTGTGAACTCCTGCTGTCTTGGGACCTTGGGGGGGAAAATTGGTATGGGGTTAGGAGGGCAAAGACGGTTGGTGTCACATTCTTCTTTATCCAAGCACTTAACAATGTTGCCTCTTTTCCCTTTATAGAAGCGTCTACTGCTAAGAAGGCTCAATTTCATAGTTTCATATGCAAGGGATAGGATAGTTCCCTATTTTGAATTCCTCTAAATAGCCTGAGACCAACTGAAACAAACCAGTAAACAAACAAACAAACAAATGCAATGTTTATTGGGTCTCTTGTGTTTAAGGCTTTGTGGTATCCACTTTCAGAACCCCACACAAAATGGTACCAAGTAGATATTTTTGAGGTATAGCCTTCTCCAGGACATATTATAAACTGAAGCTAATTTACCAATCAGGCTGACCACACTCATTCACTCAGGGATATTAGGAACTTGGTAGATTTTGATGAATATACTCTTCAGGAGCTAAATTCTATGTCACTATTGAGTCACAGTTGCTAGCTACTTTTTAACATCATTTTGCAAACTGAAAACCATTGTGAATATATTTTCTTAAGATGAATGGAGATAATGCAAATTTCTTTGGAGCACTAGTTATAAAGACTAATTCTACAGGATAAGTGCTCTGGAAGTAGTGGGGACCCGTAGTCAAAATGTCTCTTTAAAAAGGAAAAGGGGTGAAAACAGGTATCTCCTTGCTTGGGCACAGTGTGTGTGCTTCTGACATGGGTCATTTTGTCATCTTTGTTTTATATTTCAAAGTCTAATGCAGTAGGTGGACACAAGGAAAATTCAATGTCTGTTGAGTAAATGAACAGAATGACTGATTTCAGTGTTATTATAATGAATCACAGAAATTCTTCAAACTCAGAGCCTGATTTAGCTGTCCATCCTATTCTGATCCTAACTGATATGATATACTGAAAAGGGCCCAGCATCACATCTGTAGTATTTTTGACAAAACCATATAATCTCCACCTAATCGTGGGGAAACATAGACAAATACCAACTGAGAGACCTACAAAATGTCTGATCAGTAGTCTTCAAAAGTGTCAAGGTCATAAAGAAGCAAAAGCAAACAAAGTCTTCAAAAGACTGGAGCAGTGTCACAGATTAGAGAAAGATGTGTGACAATTAAATGTAACATGATATCCTGGATTGGATCTTGGACTGGAAAAATTATCTTATTGGAAAAAGTGGAGAATTCTCATAAGGTCTGTAGATTACTTAATATTATGTCAATATTAATTTCCTGGTTTTAATAATTGTACTATGGTTTTAATATTGTACTATAATTATAAAAAATGTTAACATTAGGGGGAACTGATGAAAGATATACTGAAATTCTCTAATATTTTTTCTACTTTTAAAAACTCTAATATTATTTCAATATTAAAAGTTAGAAGAATTAAAAAATCTCTCTCTGCCATTGAAAGGTCTAGAAATAACGAACGACCCAGCCACAGTGAGCCCATCTAATGTCAATACTGTGTCCTTTCCATACTATTTACTTTTAAAAGTTATCAGTGCTCCTTCTTGAAATTGCTGATTTCAGGTCTCTGTCAGAAAATGTGTAAGATGAGCCCAGGACATCTTATCATAACAGAAAGCAAGGATATAAAAAAAAGACAAGATGAGTTGGGTCAGGACGACTTCGGAGTAAACTTGGTGAGTCTACCCTGGCCAAAGATGGGACAATTTGAACTGTGGTAAAGAAAACAGCTGCAAAAGGTCCAAACATAAATTACGTTTAAATTCATGGGTTCATAATGATGTTGGGGGGAGAAACCTAATTGGTCACCTTTGGAGAATATTGGTATCAGGGAGGAAGAAAACTTTCCCTTACCCTTCTAGGTTCTTTTGGCTTGTCTAAGAATTAAATAGACAGATTAACAGGAGAAAATCAAATTTAATATTGTGTGTACGGAAAGCCACATACATGAGAAGTTCAGAGACAGAAAAGTAAAATGAGGTATATAAGCCATCCTGAACTGAGGAATGGGATAAGGACCTGGGGCTTCCAAGGAAAGGAGGGTCATTCACAGGACAATAAGAACAGATTTTTGGTAATTCGATGTTTGCTGTACCATACAGATGGGGCCACTTAGATAAAATTTCTCTCATAATAACTCTTTTTCTGGGAAAAATCCTCAATTTAAATTCTTCTAGGTGGTTAAGGGAGGGGCAATTGTTTCTCTTGAACCTACAGGGTCTTGATTGCCTTTAGCTCAAAATAATTCTCATGCAAATGTAGCATATTATTGGGATGCTCGTTCTGAACCCCTGCACTAGGGAACTTACTCATGATTTTGGAAAGTAATAAATAAGGGGGAAAAACGCAGCATTTTCTTGCCTTTCGTATACAACTGAATCTCAGAGAAATCAATAGCAAATTACTTGAACACTAGAGGTAACGTAGCCAGAGGTTGGTCAGAAGTACACGTGACAAGCTGGACTTGACATTGTCATCCTGAGTTGGAGGGTGTTGTTGGAACATCCAATTTGTAGCTGGTTGGTCAGAAGCACAGTTAATAACCTGGGCTTGTGACTGGTGTCTAAAGTGTGTGTGGGAGGGGCAGTTTTGCGGGATTGAACCCTTAACCTGTGAAATCTAATGCTCCCAGTAGGTAGTGTCAGAATTGAGTTGAACTGTAGGACACTGAGCTGGTATCCAGAGAATTGCTCATTGGTGGTGGGAATTCCTCCTCTTACACACACTCACACACACTCACACAACACACCACACTCACACACACACACACACACACACATTGTAGTTGGTGAGCAGAAAACCTATTTAAATATCATAATAGATTTCAGTGGATCTAGGCAACGATTACCAAGGGCTGCTAACACCACAAAACATTGTGTTTCTCTAGATGGAAGCACACAGCACCACCTATGAACTAGTTTTTAAAATTTTTTGATCATGGATCTGATTAAACATTTAGATCTAACTAACATTTTAAACGAAAGGAACATGTCTAAATAATACCATTGGGAATAAAAAATCAAAACTGTGAGGCATGCTACTACCACAAATAACTGGGTTTCCTCAACAAAAAATTGCAAAAGAAAAAAAATTTAGGTGGAAACTTTACATGAAAGAGTCTTAAGAGGCATATCAACTCACTGTAATACATGGACTTCATTTGGACGCAATTCAAACATATTATTAAAAAAGACTATTAGGGGTAGGAAAATGTGAACACTAACTAGATATTTGATCATATTAAAGAATTACTAATTTTTAGGTATGATAATACAATGTCGTGGAGTTTAAAAAACAGTACAGAGCCTTCAGCAATGTACACTGAAATATTTACAGATGGAATAATATGTTGTCTGAGGTTTACTTTAACATAATAAGAAGGAGGGTATGTGGGTGGGGTATAAATGAAAAAAGACTGGCCATAAGTTGATAATCACTGAAACTGGGTGATGCGTACATGGAATTCATCATACTATTCTCTTTAGTTTTGTATATGTTTGGAACTTTGAACATAAAAAGATTTAAAAATATCTAACAGATTTTTCTTGAGAGAAATCTGATGGACTTATGGCATGACACAGCCTTATACTCCATATGCTAATAATTCCCATGTTCTTCTTCCCCAAATTCTGGCATATAGCAAACAAGCCAGAAGTTGGAGGAGGAGAGTCTATTTGTTCTGCACATTCAACAAAGTCAAAAATTTATTTTGAAATATTTTGCAATAAGGAAAAGCATGATGTGTTTTTCTAACACTTTACCCCCACAAACCACATATTTTTGTACTACTTTTGGTTTGTTTCCACTAGAATCATGAAAATGTTTATGGGTAAAATCTATTTGCTAAAAAACAAATTCTTAGTTTTTTCTTCCTTAAAATTTTTTCAGAACTTCCTGTACTCTCCCTTCTGAATAAGAAGTGAAATTAGAAACTTTGAATATGAAGACTCTTTGACCTTGGATTTCTTTTTTCTTTCTTTTTTTTTTAACATCTTTATTGGAGTATAATTGCTTTGCAATGTTGTGTTACTTTCTGCTGTATAACAAAGTGAATCAGCTATATGCATACATATATCCCCATATCCCCTCCCTCTTGCGTCTCCCTCCCACCCTCCCTAGCTCATCCTTCTAGTTGGTCACAAAGCACCAAGCTGATCTCCCTGTGCTATGCGGCTGCTTCCCACTAGCCATCTATTTTACATTTGGTAGTGTATATGTGTCCATGCTACTCTCTCACTTCGTCCCAGTTTACCCTTCCACCTCCCCGTGTCCTCAAGTCCATTCTCTTTGTCTGCATCTTTATTCCTGTCCTGCCCCTATGTTCATCAGAACCATTTATTTTTTAGATTCCATATATGTGTGTTAGTATATGGTATTTGTTTTTCTCTTTCTGACTTACTTCACTCTGTATGACAGACTCTAGGTCCATCCACCTCACTACAAATAACTCAATTTCATTTCTTTTTATGGCTGAGTAATATTCCATTCTATATATGTGCCACATCTTCTTTATCCATTCATCTGTTGATGGAAACTTAGGTTGCTTCCAGGTCCGGGCTATTGTAAATAGAGCTGCAGTGAACACTGTGGTACATGACTCTTTTTGAATTATGATTTTCTCAGGGTATACGCCCAGTAATGGGATTACTGGGTGATATGATAGTTCTACTTTTAGTTTTTTAAGAACCTCCATACTGTTCTCCATAGTGGCTGTATCAATTTACATTCCTACCGACAGTACAAGAGGGTTCCCTTTTCTTCACACCCTCTCCAGAACATATTGTTTGTAGATTTTTTGATGATGGCCATTCTGACCAGTGTGAGGTGATACCTCATCGTAGTTTTGATTTGCATTTCTCTAATGATTAGTGATGTTGAGATTCCTTTCATGTGTTTGTCAGCAATCTGTATATCTTCTTTGGAAAAATACCTATTTGTGTCTTCTGCCCATTTTTGGATTGGGTTGTTTTTTGTTTTTTATAAATTTATTTATTTATTTATTTTGGCTGTGTTGGGTCTTCATTTCTGTGCGAGGGCTTTCTCTGGTTGGGGCGAGCAGGGGCCACACTTCATTGTGGTGTGCGGGCCTCTCACTGTCACGGCCTCTCTTGTTGTGGAACACAGGCTCCAGACGCGCAGGCTCAGTTGCTGTGGCTCACAGGCCCAGTTGCTCCGCGGCATGTGGGATCTTCCCAGACCAGGGCTCGAACCCGTGTCCCCTGCATTGGCAGGCAGATTCTCAACCACTGTGCCACCAGGGAAGCCCTGGGATGTTTGTTTTTTTGTTATTGAGCTGCATGAGCTGCTTGTATATTTTGGAGATTAATCCTTTGTCAGTTGCTTCGTTTGCATGTATTTTCTCCCATTCTGAGGGTTGTCTTTTTGTCTTGTTTGTTGTTTCCTTTGCAGTGCAAAAGCTTTGAAGTTTCATTAGGTCCCATTTGTTTATTTTTGTTTTTGTTTCTATTTCTCTAGGAGGTGGCTCAGAAAGGATCTTGCTGTGATTTATGTCATAAAGTGTTCTTCCTATGTTTTCCTCTAAGAGTTTGATAGTGTCTGGCCTTACATTTAGGTTTTTAATCCATTTTGAGTTTATTTTTGTATATGGTGTTAGGAAGTGTTCTAATTTCATTCTTTTACATGTAGCTGTCCAGTTTTCCCAGCACCACTTATTGAAGAGGCTGTCTTTTCTCCACTGTATACTCTTGCCTCTTTTATCAAAGATAAGGTGACCATATGTGCATGGGTTTATGTCTGGGCTTTCTATCCTGTTCCATTGATCTATATTTCTGTTTTTGTGCCAGTACCATATTGTCTTGATTACTGTAGCTTTGTAGTATAGCCTGAGGTCCAGAAGCCTGATTCCACCAGCTCCATTTTTCTTTCTCAAGATTGTTTTGGCTATTCAGGGTGTTTTGTGTTTCCATACAAATTGTGAAATTTTTTGTTCTAGTTCTGTGAAAAATGCCATTGGTAGTTTGATAGGGATTGCATTAAATCTGTAGATTGCTTTGGGCAGTATAGTCATTTTCACAATGTTGATTCTTCCAATCCAAGAACATGGTATATCTCTCCATCTGTTGGTATCATCTTTAATTTCTTTCATCAATGTTTTACAGTTTTCTGCATACAGGTCTTTTGTCTCCTTAGGTAAGTTTATTCCTAGGTATTTTATTCTTTTTGTTGCAGTGGTAAATGGGAGTGTTTCCTTAATTTCTCTTTCAGATTTTTCATCATTAGTATATAGGAATGTAAGAGATTTC
This sequence comes from Delphinapterus leucas, assembly GCF_059928025.1. Lineage (NCBI taxonomy): Eukaryota > Metazoa > Chordata > Mammalia > Artiodactyla > Monodontidae > Delphinapterus > Delphinapterus leucas. The sequence goes on from NC_143138.1 coordinate 14,612,265, forward strand.
TGGGCATTAATTTTGTATCCTGCTACTTTACCAAATTCATTGATTAGCTCTAGTAGTTTTCTGGTAGCATCTTTAGGATTCTCTATGTATAGTATCATGTCATCTGCAAACAGTGACAGTTTTACTTCTTCTTTTCTGATTTAGATTCCTTTTATTTCTTTTTCTTCTCTGATTGATAAGACTAGAGAAATAAGAGGGTTATGAGTTCAGTCATTTTATTCTGTTAGTTTCAAGATGAAATGGCAATTTTTCCAGCATCAGAAAGTGTATATGTTTTTTTTCTGTATACTAAGATAAAGGTCCAACTGAATTATCAGATCTGACTTAATTTATAAGGCTGTGAAAATTTTAATTTATATTTTTTATTGAAGTAATGCCTTAACATGGCTAAAATTCAAACAGTACAGACAGGCTTCTCATCAAAAGCAGTATACTCCTGTCTTACCCATCCTTTCCATTATTTCTGCTCCTCAGGGGCAAACAGTGATTTTTGTTATCCTCTCAGATATATGAGATATTGTCTGTTGACTGCTATAATAGATGAAGACTTAACTAACCCCTTTTGTCACTCCAGTTTGTTTCCTCTTTTTCCTCCCAAATCAGTTATTCAGTATTTCTATACCGGTTTCCACTACAATTTCTTTCGCTATAAAAAATTTTTTTAAAATTTTTGCCTGCGTTGGGTCTTCATTGCTGCATGCAGGCTTTCTCTAGTTGCCACGAGCGGGGGCTACTCTTTGTTGCAGTGTGTGGGCTTCTCATTGTGGTGGCTTCTCTTGTTGCAGAGCATGGGCCGTAGAGCGTGCAGGCTTCAGTAGTTGTGGCTCACGGGCTCTAGAGCGCAGGCTCAGTAGTCGTGGTGCATGGGCTTAGTTGCTCCGTGGCATGTAGGATCTTCCTGGACCAGGGCTCAGACCTGTGTCCCCTGCATTGGCAGACTGACTCTTAACCATTGAGCCACCAGGAAGTCCCTCCACTACAATTTCAAATGACACACTTAAGTTTCTATTTGTTCTTCCGTTAACCATAGGCAATGCCTCTTGACTCTTTGTTTTGTATTTTGAGGTCTATTAGTACATTCAGCCTTTTTCCCATCTTATGTCTTTCCTAGTACCTTCAAGATTTATCCAGCTCTGACTTTGCTTGCATGTAGTCAAGCTTTTTAACTTTAACATTTTGTACTGTAACTATTTTATGTGCATTGACCATAGAAGAACATCAGCTTCATCTACTCTGATTTTTACTATCCTATTGAGACCACCTGAATTTTGGTCCTAATATCTTTTCACCTTCATTTATCCTTTGTGGCTATAATTCCTTGCTTAGCTTGTTTAGATTCAATAATATTATGGAACTGAACTCGGGCCCGCTCTTCTGACACACAGCAAAGCCAGTGTACTGACACTGGGCTGTGGTGAAGGAAAGCACAGTGCTTATTGCAGAGCACCAAGCAAGGGAGTGGGAGACAAGCCTCAGATCCACTTCAACTTGGTCTTTGAGTTAGAGGTTTTCTTAAAGGGGAAGAACAAAGAGACTGGGATTAATCATTGTTTTGTGACATCTGTGTGACAATTCTTAATTGTAATTTCAGGAGTCAGGATGTCTCTGGTTTATGATTCTCAGGCCTGGAGGTCCATGGATGGGGGGGTCTGTTAGCTCATCTTGCCCTGGAGAAACCTGAGTTTGTACATTAATGACGATGTCTATAATATCAATTTTAGCACATTATCGATGTTTTTGCCAACAGCAATTTTAGTCATCTGATCCTGGTTGATAAGTGTTCAGTTAGTACAAGATTGAGGTCAGAGGTGATACAGAAGGGAATAAAGTTTTGGAAAGAAAGACTAATCATAAACTCAGGGAACTCAGTTTTATGGGGACTCAGTTTCAATAGCCTATCATTGTAGCAATTCCCCTTCAGAATTTTCTCCTTTTTTCCCTTTATCTTACTCACATGGCATAGCCTCATTCCTGGTTATATCTACATTGTCACCTGCTCTGTGTCAGTACCTGGATACTTGAACATGTCTGAAGGAAAATGTACAGCTAAGTTGACTGGTCTCACTTTATTTGCATAACCACTAAAATTAAATATAACCTTGTTGCCCAGTATTTATATTTCTATAGTTTATTCATACTTTTACCCTCCTGGACACTATTTTATTTCTTGCCCTCAATACTCCAGCATTTTCTTCCCCATACTCACTCTCAGAAGATGACCTTATTTTAAATTTCACTGAGAAATTATAAGCAATGACAAGAGAGCTTCTCAAGGCTCTGACGCACACAACTACCATCTTACCTGTATCTGTCCTGTGACTGTGAATGAACTGCCTGTTCTGTTATCTAAAGCCAGCGTCTCCACTTGTGTCCTAGTTACAGTATGCCTATTACTTCTTTAGGACATCACTCCAACAATTAATTGTCTCCTCTATCTCCTGTACCATATGTCTTTTCTTCTGCATCATTTCATTAGTGTACACACATTCTGTAATTTCTTACATCTCTTTCTTGACTTATCTTTCAAGTGAATTTTGCATTTATCTAAGGACAAAACTTCTGGAAATAGTTGTATATAAGGATATAATAAAAACCATTGAATTGAACACTTTTAAGTGGTGAATTGTATGGTATTTAAATGATGTCGCAATAAAATTGTTACCAAAAAAAAAAAAAGAGTTGTATATCCTGCTTTTCTACCTTTTTTCTCTCCCATTTTCTCTTGAGCTTACTCCAGTCTTTCTTTCCTATGATACAAAAACAAAACAAAACAGCTCTTGTGATCACCATTGACCTCTATTTGCTAAATACAGTGGTCTCTTGTTAGTCCTCCTCTTACTTCACCAGTATTCAGTTTTTGACATAGTTGATTGTTCCTTCTTTGAAGCATTTTTAAAAATTTGTTTTCCAGGATACTTGATCCTTCTCTTCCCTCACTGGCTGCTTCTGTTTATCTAGCTGATCTCTCTAATGTGGAGTGTTCTGGGGCTCAATCCTAGTATTTATTCTACTCTTCAGCTATAAACATTTCTCAGGTGATTTCATTCAGTTCATGGTTTTAAATTGCATCTATATGCTACTGAAATCCAAGTTTACATATTCAACCTGATCTCTCCCCTGAATGTTAACTCATATATCCAACTAATATATCCATTTAGATATCTGATATCTAGCTGACCATTCAGTGACTGTATTTGGATGTTTAATAACCATCTCACATTTACATGTTCAAAATGAAATATTATTCTTTGCCCAAACCTGCTTCTCCTTTTCAGTAATGAGAACATCATTTTTGTGGTCAAAATGTTGAAGCGCTGTCACTGACTTATCTCTCTCACACTTCACAATCAACAAGCAAGTCTTATGCATAAGCTGACCATGTGTCCTCATTGCCAACAGTTTCCCAGACTGTATTGGTCTTTCATTCTTTACCAGTCTATTATTGACACAGCAGCTAAAGTAATCCTTTTAAAAATGATAAGTCAGATCATTTTGTTTCTCTTTTCCAAATAGTGTGGTAGGATTATATTTTCTTTGCTGTGGGCTCAGTGCTGTTTAAATAAGAATTTTCCTAGTCTCAAATTAGAAAAATGATTCTCCTTTTTGTTATACAATCCACCCAAATAATTTATCTCAAATTCTTCCAAACTCTTAATTATTTTATCCTTTCCTTCAATTTCTTTCAAATCTAGAAATCTCTCTTTCTGCTCCTGACTGGATTGGATGCTCTTTAAGATCAAAATGGGTATCACCTGGAACTTCATTGCCTACTCTTTTGGTTGTACACCTTGTTTACTGCATCCCATCATTTTCTGCCTTGTTTTTTCCTCACAAAATTTGTAGAAAGATATTCAGAGAAATTCACCAAGAAAGGATGAAAGTGTCTTTATTCTAATTTAACTGAGTGGCCAGATATATAGAATTCTAGGTTGAAAATAAATTTTCCTCTTTGTGAGACTCACTGTACTGTCTTCCAGCATCCATCTTTGCTGATGATAAGATGTGATGATCTGTGATTCTGAACTTTTATGCACCCAGTTATCTCTGTCTCCCTGGAATCTTTTCGGATCTCTTCTTTGGTGTTCTCAGATTTCATAATAACCTGTCCCATTTCCAAAGTTCTTCATTTATTTGTGTAGACCAAAGTTTCTGATCTATATTATATTTTTTCCTCTTGAGGAGCTTCCTTTACTATTTCTCATACAGGGCATTATTTCCCTCAGTTTATGTTTATCCAGTTTAAGATGAGAAATCTGCTGTAATTCTTATCCTTATTCCTCTGTGGATAATGTGTCTTTTTCTCTCTGGCTGTCCTTTAAGATTTTCTCTTTTTCTTTTGTTTTTAGCATTTTCAATGTGATATATTCAAGTGTGTTTTATTTGGGGGTATTTATTCAGCTTATTTTTCTCTGAGATCTGTAGTTTGGTATCTGTCATTAAATTTGGAATATTCTCAGTCATTTTTTCTCAGAATATTTCTTCAGTTATTCTCTCATTCATCTTCTGGGATTCCAGTTATGCATTTGCTAGACCATTTGATATTGCCCCACAGCTCTTGGATACCCTTTTCTGGTTTTTGTTTTAGTTTTATCTCTTTGCATTTCTCTTTACATTGCTTCAAGTTCAGGGGTTCTTTCCTATTTGTATTGCCTCTACTAATGAACTTTTTGAAGATATTCATCACTGTTTCGGTGTTTTTGATTTCTGGAATTTATATTTGATTTTTTCTTATAGTTTTCATCTGTCTAGTGAAATTACAATTGATCTTGTATGTTGTCTGCCTTTTTTCATTAGACCCTTTACATATTAATTTACATGTTATTTTCCTTTTCAACATCTGTGTCATTCCTGTGTCTGATGATTGTTTTTCTTGCATTTTTGTGTGCTTTGTGATTTTTTTGTTGAAACTTGGTATGTTGTATTGAGTTAAATGTTTTTTATTCTTAGTGATGAGTATGAGTATGGGCATGCCTTTACTTCTACTAGGCCTTCAGTTTGGATGTTTGTGTTGATCTAGTAAGGAGGTGAGCTGATATTGAAGTTCGTTGTTAGAGTCACCCTCAGTGAACAACAGATTTCAAGTAACTTAGTGATACCTGTGTTTAGCATGTAGGCTAGTTTGCTAGAAGGTTTATTTAATGTCTGTTCTTCTCTTGGCTTTGTGTCTTCTCTTTGCTGTATTCCCTGGAGAGATTTTTTTTTTTTAATGCTGCTCTACCAGATGTATTCCACAGTTATTTTTACTCAAAGCTTGTTAATGCATTGATGGGAATAGTGGAGGATGAGTTCTGTAATGTTCTGATGGAATCTCAGTCTTAGGCAGACACTGTGAGCCTGGGCATTGGGGGTGGCCTTCATGAGTACTTCTGCCTCTCTTCTAGATGTAATGCTGGACCTACCACATATATTTTCCTCTTCCCTAGGGGTAGAGTACATTTTTTTCCCCTTTCTTTATCCCTCCCATAGCTTCAGTGGGTGTCATCCTTGCCCTAAGGTAATAATTCTGGTGCTCTCCTTTATGCAGGTTAAGGCTTTTATTCAATATGGGAGATAGGGAGGATGGTTCTAGTGGACTTCAGCTGTGCATACTATCCTCCTTCCCCAGATAGTACTATGAGGGAAGCTTTCTCAGGATTCTCCCCATTGTTTCTTGTAAGTACTTGGTGATACTTGTGGAAGAAAAGCCTTCAAGAGGATAAAAGTCACTATGTCTATGGCAATCGGGGACTCACACTAGCACACCACTGGTCTTTCGAACTTCATTAAAATTTTTAGCTGAATCTTCCTACTAGCTTATATGGTATCCAGTAGTATCTCCCCTAGGTTAGGAAATACTTGGGTCCTGTTTCTCCCTGCAGGGTTTGTCTTTCCTTGGATTTCAGGTTTTGTTACTTACCCTAAACTTTATTTTATGATGGCTTCAGTAAAAGTTGTTAATTTTCCATTTGTTTAGCTATTTTCTTGTTGTAACATTGGGGTAATGCTCTTTCCAGTTCATTTCATCTCCAGGTTCATAATGACTTGTTTAAGTGTGTCTTCTTTTAATTCTTTATTTTTTTAATATGGTGAAATTCACTCTTTTTTTGTGTACAGTTCTATGAGTGTTGGCAGATATGCACAGTAGGGTAACCATCATTACAATCAAGTTGTAGATGAGAAAAAATTCCCTGTTGCCCATCATAGTCATCTCTTTTTCCTACCCTCAGCTCCTGGCAACTACTGATCTTTTTTCTGTCTCTTCAGTTTTGCCCTTTTGAAAATGTTATAAAAATGGAATGATATAGTATGAAGCCTTTTATGTATGGTTTATTTAACTTAAAATCATACATTTAAATTTAATCCATTTTGTTGTATGTATCAATAATTTGTTACTTTGCATTGAGAGTAGTATTCCATTGTGTAGATATAGCACAGTTTAGATTTATTTTGATTTAGAATGAATTTGCTAATTGTAGGACATTTGGATATTTTCCTATTTTAGATGATTATGCACACAGGTTTTTGTGTAAAAAATATCTTTTTATTCTTTCAGGTAAATACTGAAATTTAAAAATTAACATTGCTATTATTAATTCCTAAGATATTTTTCTTGTTCTCTGAGAATTCCTTTTTTCCCCATAGTACTCTGTCCTAGTTTTATTGATAAAATATGTGTTCAAATGCCTCTGAAGATACCAATGAAAGATTAAATAGTATAAAACATTTTCTGGGAATTCCCTGGTGGTCCAATGGTTAGAACTGTTCACTTCCACTACAGGGGGCCCGGGTTCGATCCCTGATATGGTAACTAAGATCCCACAAGACACATGGCATGGCTGAAAAAAAAACTTGATGTTCTTTCATTGCCCACATTTGTTTAAGAATAACACAATAAAAAGTTAAATATGTGCTCCTTATGTGTTCATAAAGCTTGTTTATTGGTGTGGAGGAGATAGGTCAGTCACATAGGATATTTGAGAATTTCAGATATACAGATTTCTAATTAATCTTCCTGTTTTTACTCTCATATTTCCTCCTCAATCTCTCTCCCTGAATCTCTTCTTGAGGTTCTATTTGCATGTCTTCCCCCCTATAACCTTTTTCTCCACATATGGGAATCAATTGAGAAGTAGACAGGTATCATATTGGGGAAGAAATATCAGCTTTGTTCCTGGAAAAGCTGGATGAGATAAGATAGATTGTGTCAACATTGGATTTTTATTACTTTTCTAAAAGCCTGGAGTTGAAACCCACCTAAATTTATAAACGGGAAATATTGACACAGCCAGTTTGAGATCCTATAGAAACTGGACCTTAATAATGTAGGCCTCCAGACTTGGAGATAGGTATGACTTCCACCTGGTATAGAAGGGAACGTCTCTATCCAACTAGACTAGCCAAACATGAAAGTTTCAACCACCAGAGACACTGACCTTCACATGCTCAGAAGTGCTCCTACCAATTATAGAATTTACTCTTTTGGTTCAGGAGAGTGGAAACAAGGGTGGAATGCCTTTGAATGTTCTCCTATTGTGGTTCTTTTAAATTTAAGTATAGCTGATTTACAATGTTATATGAGTTTCAGGTGTACAACACAGTGATTCAAATTTTAAATTATACTTCATTTAAAGTTGTTACAAAGTAATGCCTGTATTTTCCTGTGCTATACAATATATTCTTGTGGCTTATTTATTTTATACATAACAGTTTGTATCTCAGGCATTTGCTATTTAAAACAAAAACCAAACTCCAGGAAGTTCAGATGCTCTGTTAGGCTGGGCTACCTTTGCTTTGAGCATGCCATCTCCTTGCTCACAAAACTATAGTTCCTCTGTATCGCTTACAGAATGTATTCTAAAATTCTTGGTTTGGCATTACAGCTAACAATTTCATTTTCAAGACTTCTCTCCTTCCTTAACCAAGCTCTTTTAGTTTGAATGGACATGTCACTATTCCCTGTCTAGTATATTTGCACAGTTTGTTTCTGCCCATGAAATTGTAGTTTTCCATTATTTCCTCTTATCTACTGTTCTTATTTTGTTATCAGTACTTCTCTGATCATACAAGTAGACAATGGGTTCTCAGCCTTTTGAGTTTTCAACATATTTTTCATGTCATTTTGGAACACTTATATGTGACAGACAAGGGAAATCACTAAATGCACATGGATAAGTGGGACAATCTCTGAACATGGAGGATTTTTCAGGCTGTTGGGAAAAGAGACAATGATACAGCAGTAATATGACAGTATGTTAACTGTCGTCGGAGCGGATTCTTTTTTTTTTTTTGCGGTACGCGGGCCTCTCACTGTTGTGGCCTCTCCCGTTGCGGAGCACAGGCTCCGGACGCGCAGGCTCAGAGGCCATGGCTCATGGGCCCAGCCGCTCCGCGGCATGTGGGATCTTCCCGGACCGGGGCACGAACCCGTGTCCCCTGCATTGGCAGGCGGACTCTCAACCACTGCGCCACCACGGAAGCCCAGGAGCGGATTCTTGAAGGATGAGTCTAGTTTATATAGGAAAAGAAGATTGAAAAAAGGGAGAAGATTCAGGCAGAAAGACAGATATGTATAAAACCATAGAATTGGGAAGGAATATATTATATTACGGTAATCACAAGTAGAACACTTAGATATATGCTGAGGTCACCAAAAATGATGAAACTGGAGAATTTAACAAGGGAAGACCATTAAGGAAGGCTTTGTAAGTCCTAGCAAGAATCTTTTAAGAAATAGGAAACCACTGATGCATTGTAAAATGAGGGGAGTGGCATGATCAGTTTGCATTTTATAAATCTGTATCTCTGGAATAAGCAAGAGATTGGGTTTTATTTTGTAAGACTAGAGATAGAACAGATAAAAGGCTGTTATAGTAATTTAGGTGACAGATGTTTGAGAATGATGGACATCTGAACCAAACTGTTGGCAGTGGAGATTGAGAGGAGACAGATTAGAGGTACACTAAAGAAAATTTAAAAGAATGAGTGGAAATTATTTCAAGAGGTGCATGAGTTGGTTGATAGCCGTATTATTCCTGGAGAAATAGAACCTTAGATCATGAAGAAACTTGCGGCAAAAAAGAGAATGTGTTTACTTCTACAATTGCTGATTTTAAGGCATGTAGATTCTTTTTTTTAATTTTTAAATTTTATTTTTTTTTATACAGCAGGTTCTTATTACTCATCAATTTTATACACATCAGTATATATGTGTCAATCCCAATCACCCAATTTATCACACCACCATCCCCACCCGCCTGTGACTTTCCCCCCTTGGTGTCCATATGTTTGTTCTCTACATCTGTGTTTCACCTTCTGCCCTGTAAACCAGTTCATCTGTACCATTTTTCTAGGTTCGACATACATGCGTTAATATACGATATTTGTTTTTCCCTTTCTGACTTACTTCACTCTGTATGACAGTCTCTAGATCCATCCATGTCTCAACAAATGACCCAATTTTGTTCCTTTTTATGGCTGAGCAATATTCCATTGTATATATGTACCACAACTTCTTTATCCATTCATCTGTCATTTGGCATTTAGGTGGCTTCCATGACCTGGCTCTTGTAAATAGTGCTGCAATAAACATTGGGGTGCATGCGTCTTTTTGAATTATGTTTTTTTCCCAGTAGTGGGATTGCTGGATCATATAGTAATTCTATTTTTAGTTTTTTAAGGAACCTCCATACTGTTCTCCATAGTGGCTGTATCAGTTTACATTCCCACCAACAGTGCAAGAGGATTCCCTTTTCTCCACATCCTCTCCAACATTTGTTGTTTATAGATTTTCTGATGATGCCCATTCTACCTGGTGTGAGGTGATACCTCATTGTAGTTTTGATTTGCATTTCTCTAATAATTAGTGATGTTGAGCAGCCTTTCATGTGCTTCTTGGCCATCTGTATGTCTTCTTTGGAGAAATGTCTATTTAGGTCTTCTGCCCATTTTCTGATTGGGTTGTCTGTTTTTTTTAACATTGAGCTGCATGAGCTGTTTATATATTTTGGGGATTAATCCTTTGTCCGTTGATTCATTTGCAAATATTTTCTCCCATTCTGAGGGTTGTCTTTTTGTCTTGTTTATGGTTTCCTTTGCTGTGCAAAAGCTTTGAAGTTTCATTAGGTCTCATTTGTTTATTTTTGTTTTTATTTCCATTACTCTAGGAGGTGGATCAAAAAAGATCTTGCTGTGATTTATGTCAAAGAGTCTTCTTCCTATGTTTTCCTCTAAGAGTTTTATAGTGTCCGGTATTACATTTAGGTCTCTAATCCATTTTGAGTTTATTTTTGTGTATGGTGTTAAGGAGTGTTTTAATTTCATTCTTTTATATGTAGCTGTCCAGTTTTCCCAGCACCACTTATTGTAGAGACTGTCTTTTCTCCATTGTATATACTTGCCTCCTTTGTCATAGATTAGTTGACCATAGGTGCGTGGGTTTATCTCTGGGCTTTCTATCTTGTTCCCATTGACCTATGTTTCTGTTTTTGTGCCAGTACCATATTGTCTTGATTACTGTAGCTTTGTAGTAAAGTCTGAAGTCATGGAGTCTGTTTCTTCCAGCTCCGTGTTTTTCCTCTCAAGACTGCTTTGGCTATTCGGGGTCTTATGTGTTTCCATACAAATTTTAAGATTTTTTGTTCTAGTTCCGTAAAAAAATGCCATTGGTAATTTGATAGGGATTGCATTGAATCTGTAGATTGCTGTAGGTAGTATAATCATTTCTGCAATATTGATTCTCCCAATCCAAAACATGGTATATCTCTCCATCTATTGGTATCATCTTTAATTTCTTTCATCAGTGTCTTACAGTTTTTTGCATACAGGTCTTTTGTCTCCCTAGGTAGGTTTATTCCTAGGTATTTTATTCTTTTTGTTGCAATGGTAAATGGGAGTGTTTTCTGAATTTCTCTTTCAGATTTTCATCATTAGTGTATAGGAATGCAAGAGATCTGTGCATTACTTTTATATCCTGCAACTTTACCAAATTCATTGATTAGCTCTAGTAGATTTCTGGTGGCATTTTTAGGATTCTCTATGTATAGTATCATGTCATCTGCAAACAGTGACAGTTTTACTTCTTCTTTTCCAATTTGTATTCCTTTTATTTCTTTTTCTTCTCTGATTGCCATGGCTAGGACTTCCAAAATTATGTTGAATAATAGTGGTGATAGTGGACATCCTTGTCTTGTTCCTGATCCTAGAGGAAATGCTTTCAGTTTTTCACCATTGAGAATGATGTTTGCTGTGGGTTTGTTTGTACATGGCCTTTAGTATGTTGAAGTAGGTTCCCTCTATGCCCACTTTCTGGAGAGTTTTTATCATAAATCATGATGAATTTTGTCAAAAGATTTTTCTGCATCTATTGAGATGATCATATGATTTTTATTCTTCAGTTTGTTAATATGGGGTATCACATTGACTGATTTGCATATATTGAAGAATCCTTGCATCCCTGGGATAAATCCCACTTGATCATGGTGTATGATCCTTTTAATGTGTTGTTGGATTCTGTTTGCTAGTATTTTGTTGAGGATTTTTGCATCTGTATTCATCAGTGATATTGTTCCGTAATTTTCTTTTTTTGTAATATCTTTGTCTGGTTTTGGTATCAGGGTGATGGTGGCCTCACAGAATGAGTTTGGGAGTGTTCCTTCCTCTGCAATTTTTTGGAAGAGTTTGAGAGGATGGGTGTTAGCTCTTCTCTAAATGTTTGATAGAATTCACCTGTGAAGGCACTTGGTCCTGGACTTTTGTTTGTTGGAAGATTTTTAATCACAATTTCAATTTCATTACTTGTGATTGGTTTGTTCATATTTTCTATTTCTTCCTGGTTCAGTCTTGGAAGGTTATACCTTTCTAAAAATATGTCCATTTCTTCCGGGTTGTCCATTTTATTGGCACAGAGTTGCTTGTGGTAGTCTCTTAGGATGCTTTGTATTTCTGCCATATATGTTGTAACTTCTCCTTTTCCATTTCTAATTTTATTGATTTGAGTCCTCTCCCTCTTTTTCTTGATGAGTCTGGCTAATGGTTTCTCTATTTTGTTTATCTTCTCAAAGAACCAGCTTATAGCTTTATTGATCTTTGCAATTGTTTTCTCTGTTTCTATTTCATTTATTTCTGCTCTGATCTTTACGATTTCTTTCCTTCTGCTAACTTTGGGTTTTGTTAGTTCTTCCTTCTCTAGTTCCTTTAGGTGTAAGTTTAGAGTGTTTATTTGAGATTTTTCTTGTTTCTTAAGATAGGCTTGTATAGCTATAAACTTCCCTCTTAGAACTGCTTTTGCTGCATCCCATAGGTTTTGGATCATCGTGTTTCCATTGTCATTTGTCTCTAGGTATTTTTTGATTTCCTCTTTGATTTATTCAGTGATCTCTTGGTTATTTAGTAATGTATTGTTTAGCCTCCATGTGTTTGTGCTTTTTACGTTTTTCTCCCTGTAATTGATTTCTAATCTCATAGCGTTGTGGTCAGAAAAGATGCTTGATATGATTTCAATTTTCTTAAATTTACTGAGGCTTGATTTGTGACCCAAGATGTGATGTATCCTGGAGAATGTTCCGTACACACTTGAGAAGAAAGTGTAATCTGCTGTTTTTGGATGGAATGTCCTATAAATATCAATTAAATCTATCTGGTCTATTGTGTCATTTAAAGCTTGTGTTTCCTTATTAATTTTCTGTTTGGTTGATCTGTCCATTGGTGTAAATGAGGTGTTAGAGTCCCCCACTATTATTGTGTTACTGTCGATTTCCTCTTTGTGAGCTGTTAGCAGTTGCCTTATGTATTGAGGTGCTCCTATGTTGGGTGCATATATATGTATAATTGTTATATCTTCTTCTTGGATTGATCCCTTGATCATTATGTAGTGTCCTTCCTTTTCTCTTGTAACATTCTTTATTTTAAAGTCTGTTTAATCTCATATGAGTATTGCTACTCCAGCTTTCTTTTGATTTCCATTTGCATGGAATATCTTTTTCCATCCCCTCACTTTCAGTCTGTATGTGCCCCTAGGTCTGAAGTGGGTCTCTTGTAGACAGCATATATATGGGTCTTGTTTTTGTATCCATTCAGCAAGCCTGTGTCTTTTGGCTGGAGCATTTAATCCATTCACGTTTAAGGTAATTATCGATATACATGTTCCTATGACCATTTTCTTAATTGTTTTGGGTTTGTTTTTGTTGGTCCTTTTCTTCTCTTGTGTTTCCCACTTAGAGAAGTTCCTTTAGCATTTGTTGTAGAGCTGGTTTGATAGTGCTGAATTCTCTCAGCTTTTCCTTGTCTGTAAAGCTTTTGATTTCTCCATCGAATCTGAATGGGATCCTTGCTAGGTAGAGTAATCTTGGTTGTAGGTTCTTCCCTTTCATCACTTTAAGTATATCATGCCAGTCCCTTCTGGCTTGTAGAGTTTCTGCTGAGAAATCAGCTGTTAACCTTATAGGAGTTCCCTTGTATGTTATTTGTCATTTTTCCCTTGCTGCTTTCAATAATTTTTCTTTGTCTTTAATTTTTGCGTATTTGATTACTATGTGTCTCAGTGTGTTTCTCCTTGGGTTTCTCCTGTATGGGACTCTCTGTGCTTCCTGGACTTCGGTGGCTATTTCCTTTCCCATGTTAGGGAAGTTTTTGACTATAATCTGTTCAAATATTTTCTTGGGTCCTTTCTCTCCCTCTTCTCCTTCTGGGACCCCTATAATGCAAATGTTGTGTTTAATGTTGTCCCAGAGGTCTCTTAGGTTGACTTCATTTCTTTTCATTCCTTTTTCTTTATTCTGTTCCGCAGCAATGAATTCCACCATTCTGTCTTCCAGGTCACTTACCTGTTCTTCTGCCTCAGTTATTCTGCTATTGATTCCTTCTAGTGTAGTTTTCATTTCATTTATTGTATTGTGCATCTCTGTTTGTTTGTTCCTTAATTCTTCTAGGTCTTTGTTAAATATTTCTTGCATCTTCTCGATCTTTGCCTCCATTCTTTTTCCGAGGTCCTGGATCATCTTCACTATCATTATTCTGAATTCTTTTTCTGGAAGGTTGCCTATCTCCACTTCATTTAGTTGTTTTTCTGGGGTTTTATCTTGTTCCTTCATTTGGTACATGGCCCTCTGCCTTTTCATGTTGTCTATCTTTCTGTGAATGTGGTTTTTGCTCCACAGGCTGCAGGATTGTAATTCTTCTTGCTTCTGCTGTCTTCCCTCTGGTGGATGAGGCTATCTAAGAGGCTTGTGCAGGTTTCCTGATGGGAGGGACTGGTGGTGGGTAGAGCTGACTGTTGCTCTGGTGGGCAGAGGTCCCTAAAACTTTAATCAGCTTCACTGCTGATGGGCGGGGCTGGGTTCCCTCCCTGTTGGTTGTTTGGCCTGAGGCAACCCAACACTGGAGCCTACCTGGGCTCTTTGGTGAGGCTAATGAGAGTCAGGGAGGGCTCACGCCAAGGAGTACTTCCCAGAACTTCTGCTGCCAGTGTCATTGTCCCCACGGTGAGCCACAGCCACCCCCCGCCTCTGCAGGAGACCCTCCAACACTAGCAGGTAGGTCTGGTTCTGTCTCTCCTGGGGTCACTGCTCCTTCCCCTGGGTCCCAATGTGCACACTACTTTGTGTGTGCCCTCCAAAAATGGAGTCTGTGTTTCACCCAGTTCTGTTGAAGTCCTTTAATCAAATCCCAGTAGCCTTCAAAGTCTGATTGTCTAGGAATTTCTCCTCCCATTGCTGGACCCCCTGGTTGGGAAGCCTGACGTGGGGCTCACAACCTTCATTCCAGTGGGTGGACTTCTGTGGTATATGTGTTCTCCAGTCTGTGAGTCACCCACCCAGCAGTTATGGGATTTGATTTTACTGTGATTGCGCCCCTCCTACCGTCTTATTGTGGCTTCTCCGTTGTCTTTGGATGTGGGTATCTTTTTGGTGAGTTCCAGTGTCTTCCTGTCGATGATTGTCCAGCAGCTAGTTGTGATTCTGGTGTTCTCGCAAGAGGGAGTGAGAGCACGTCCTTCTACTCTGCCATTTTTGTTCCTCCAAGGCATGTAGATTCTTTCAAACTTGGATTTGTAGTAGGCAGTTGAATATACAGATCTGGAGTTTAAATCGGAATCAGGGTGAAGGTACTGATATGTGAGGTAAGTCTATTAGATGGAGGATGCTTTCAACTGGGTAGGATAAAAAGAACTGAGGAGAGTATGTGATGAGAGAACTTGGATAAATGCTGACATTTAAGGCACAAGTAGAGAAAGATGAGGCTACAACGCAACATGGGTAAAACTGGCCAGAAAGGTAAAAAATTTGGAAGGCAGTGTTTATTATAGAAGTCATGGTAGTAGAGAATCTTAATTAATCAGGAACAGTCAGCTGTAGAATTTACAGAGGAACTGTATAAGTGAAAAATTTAAAGCCAACAACAAATTTATTAGATTTAGCAATCAGGAGTTTATTGGTCACTTTGTTAAGAGCAATTTCCATTGAGTGGTAAGGTTGAAATTAGAGTGTAGTGGATTGAAGAGAGAACACTATATGGGAAAATAAGGATAATGTATGTAGAAAACTCTACAGAAGTTCTGCTGAGAAAGGAGGAGGAGAAATTAAGAAGATGGCAATTCATACTTTATGAATCTCTATGTAAGTCTCTACCACAGAACACCAGTGAATTGAGCTTGAGCATATGGCCCATGCTAGACAAGGCCTAAGGGCCTTTTCTCTTCCCCTAACTAAAAGCAGAATAATACAACCAGTTACAATAAGTATTCAAAATAACGAGAGGAGAGTAGTTCAGTTTTTGGTTCTGGCAACATAGATGGAAGATGAAGATGAATAGAGGGTCAGATTGTGGTGCATGACTTTTTAACCACAGTGATCACTCTTCATAGAAAATGTGAGCAAATCAATACCTCGGTATCCCTAGAGGAGGGAAGGGATCTGTCTTAGAAGCGAGAACCTGGAGAGGTTCCCCTCCTTAGATTCCTACCTTTAAGATAAATTATTTTTGTGTGTAATTTCAAAATTCATACTATGTTAGCCTCTTAAATACCTGGATAAGGCTTACTCTATTCAGACTGGGATTAATGGCTTTTAAGTTTTATTTAATAAAGGGTTTCTACAGCTAAAAAAAAAAGAATAAGTGAAAAATCATTCTTTATAAAGTGTGTAGATAAAATAGCAGTATAAATGTGAAATAAAAGACAAAATCATAAGAATTATAGTCTTTGAAAATTCTTACATAGATCATTGCTTTCAAATAAAGAATGTGTTCTCATAGTGTGAATGACAATATCCATCAAGGTTAAGTCTGGCCAGATTCCTGGCTCTTTCATACTCAGAGAGTTTAATCTCTATATGTTTATGAGTATGATACCAAGAAGTGCTCACTGACAAAAAGCCATGGTTTGCTCAGTTTGGTAAACATTTTGTACCAATATACATGGACTGCAACCCTAGAGAAGAAAGGCGAGAACTCACCGAGACAGAGAAGGGTAGCCAGTATTTAAGTGGAATCTTAGCAACAAAGTACTGTGAATGCAGTATGCTCATAATAAGAAAGGCGATTGGCCATTTTTTGACCCAAATTTGAGTGTCTCCTATAACATGTCACATATCACATATGTACACTAATTTAATTTTATCTTAAAGTAATAATATACACATAAAACTAGCCATTAAGTGTAAAACAGTGAAGTAATTTGCAAATTTTCCTATGGCATAATAAATTTAGCATGGAGAACACTAGGAATGCAATTTGCAGTCATTTATAATGCAGTGTTTTATGTTAATAATTCAAAATCACATGCTATTTGGAGACACTTCTAGTTAATGTATTTATGAAATTGTCAACTGTGACTGTTTTGGTTCCATTTAGCTAAACATTTCAACAGAATTTGCTTGTTGTTATTTAGTGTTTGCTTGATGGCTCCAGCAATATCAAATGTACGAATAATGGAAGATTGTTGTACAGGGTTTTTTCCTCGCTGTTAAAGCTCCTTTCTGATCACACTTCCAAACAACTCAAGTCAGTAACTGTGTTCTCCTCTAGCACCCAAGTGCTTCAGACACTTTGTTTAAAAGTTTTAAATGGAAAGGAGATAAGTGCCTGGATCAATAATTAATTGAAGAGGAAAGTTCATACCTTGTTAAAGAGTTTTTTAAATATTAAATACATTGCATGTCTCAAATCCATAGACACTGACATTTCTTTAGAGTTGATAATCATGCGTGTTAGGGACCATTTGTTTGTATTATCATCTTTATTTAGATGTTTTTGAATATGAGGAGAAGACTAAATATTCATAAGTTGGCTTGTTGAAGTTTTATGATAATTGGACTTCGTGGAAGCAAAGTTTAATCCTCCTGAGGGTATTTCAGTAAAACTAAAGAACAAAACAATCTCCAGACCAAGAGTAATTAAAGTGGGAATTCAAAGTTGACTCTAGTGGTACCCTGTGCATTAATAATAAGGAAAAGTCTACTGGCTTTCTTTCTTGTTCTATATCCAGATTAGTCAAAAAATAATTTTTTAGTCTTAGAGATTCTGTGAGATTTTGTATGATCTAAATAGAAGTGGACATACATATCTTCTCACCAAGAAAGAAGCGTTTTCCCTCCTTTACTTGGATCACTGGTGTTTCCTGAATCTTGCAGAATAATTCATACCTTCTGTGAGTGACATTCACATTGTATGTTATTGTCACTCACTTGACAACAGTAGAAGCAGTGGTTAGACAATGCCAAGCTTAGTCCCTATAGCCTAAAATTGTCACATTCGGAAAGGAGATAGAGAGGAAATTGTAAAATGGATTAGGTTTGGGAACTCTCTCAGTTGGCCCTTGTGGTATGTTCATTTTTGAAATCTATCAAAGTTATCATTTTCATATCTAAAACCTACTTACTGATTATGCAATGGACTGGAACGCTGAATAATGTGACATTGGGAAAAAACCTATAATATACTGATGATTGTGGGAATATCCAAAATATTTGATAAACTTTGAAAGTATGTTGTGGTTTTTGAAGGGAAAACCAATTACATTATAAATGCACATGGGCAGGATTTTTAACCACAGAATGTTCTTTTAAAATTATGAATTTTAGAAGTTTATTCTGTGGTTAAAGGAGAAAACTCATAAAATACCACAATATAACAGGAACAATGAAATAATTTTACTTCTGCCAAACTTTAATAGTAAAGCACTCATCTGAAAAAAATATGAAAGATAAGTACATGTTCATGCCTTAAAATTAGGCATCACCAATGCACTGTGCAATATTTTAACTGATGAAACATAAAAGTATCTGAAAATCCCTGGCTTTTATGTTTTTATTTATTTTTCCTTTCTATAAAAGAACTTAAAAGTGTTTTTGTGTTTCTTTCAGAGTTTTAAGGGATTTTACATTTTACCTGGGACCTGAAACTAGAATGAAATGTTAGTAATGCCAAATTAGTTTAGCGACAGAAACTTGTCTCCATCATTAGCAGCTGGATCTCAAGCTTCAGGACCTTCTGTATAACAGTGGGCAGAACTCATTCCAGATTCTGAGTTCCCTTTGTTTTTAGTTTTGTACAGTTAAGTCTGTCTGCCTGGACATGTCAAACTACTATTTCTCAAAACCCTTAAGTTGAATGAAAGAAGCCAGGTACCAAATAGTACTCTGTGGTTCCATTTACATGAAGTTTAATATCAGGCAAAACTAATTATGGTGACAGAAGTTAGAGTAATGATTTCTTTAAGAGAAGGGTGAATAGTGATGGGAAGTTTGTGCTGATTGGCTTATGAAAGATTATAAATAATGCATTATATATTCCTTTGAAAACCTGTAAATCTAAGTATTATTACAAGTAGTGGTTAAGATTGAAGGAATAGAATGGAGGTGGGCTAATTTTTAAAAATTTTAAAGAAAATTCTGGGATAGCAAGGACTGCTGACTTAATAAGTTCAAAAATTTATCTAACTGTGAAAAGTTGAGAATCAGGTATTCTGGGTGAAAAACAGAACCGAAACAAGAAAATCAATATAAATCGGGAATGTCTTTTCTTATGTTTCTGTGAAACTTTACTGAGGCTGAAAGGCTTAGATTCAATGTTAGCAGACCCCTTGTATTCTTTTTTTAAATAAATTGAGGTATGCTGTACGGTCAGTAAAATATACAGATCTGGAGTTCACTGCTCTACAAAGTTTTACATAGGTATGCACCCATGTAACTATGACTCAGATCAAAGTCTGGACATTTCTATCCTTCAAGAGAGTTTCCTCATGCCCTTTCCCTATCGAGTCCATTCTTCCCAACTGTTCTATCCATCTAGCTTAGTATTTTCTTGCCAATCTTTTGACTTTTTGATAACAGCTATCCTAACAGGTGTGAGGTGATATCTCATCATGGTTTTGATTTGCCTTTCCCTGATGATTAATGATGTTAAGCATCTTTTCATATAGCTGTTTGCTATTTGTATGTCTTTGGAGAAATATCTATTCAATTACTGTTCTCATTTTTAACTTGAGTTATTGCAACTAAATTTTGTATATTGATTTTGTATTCTGCAAAATTTATTTATCAATTCTAATGGTTTTTGGCAGTCTTTAGGGTATTGTATATATAAAATCATTTCATCTACAAACAAAAGCAATTTTACTCCTTTCCAATGATTTGGATGCCTGCTCTTTATTTTTCTTGCCTAATTGCTCTGGCTAGAACTTCTAGTACTATGTTGAATAGAAGTGGTGGAGAGTGGGTATCATTATTTTGTTCCTGATCTTAGAGGAAAAGCTTTCAGCTTTTCACTATTGAGTAGTATTTTAGCTGTGGGCTTGTCATATATAGCCTTTATTATGTCAAGGTACATTCCTTCTTTACCTGATTTGGTAAGAGTTTTTAATAATAAAAGGAAATTGTAATTTTCAAATGCTTTTTCTACATATATTGAAATGATCATTTTTTAAATCATTCATTTTGTTAACATGATGTATCACATTTGTTTATTTGCATATAGTGAACCATCCTGGCTTCCCAGGGATAAATCCCACTTGCTCATGGTGCATAATCCTTTTAATATGCTGTTGAATTTAATTTGCTAATATTTCATTGAGGATTTTTACATCTCTGTTTATGAGGGATGTTGGCCTGTACTTTTTTTTTTTCTAGTGTCCTTGTCTGGCTTTCTAGTGTCCGTGTCTGGATAATGCTGGCCTCATAAAATATGTTTGGAAGTGTTCCCTCTTGTTCAGTATTTTGGAAATTTATGTTGTGTTCCTGTTTTCATTTGTCTCAAGATATTTTTTGATTTATCTCATGATTTCTTTTTTGACTCTTTGGCTGTTCATGCATGTTTAATTTCCACATAGTTGTAAATTTTCCAGTTTTCCTCCTGTTACTGATTTCTAATTTCATACCATTGTGGTTGGAAAAGATGCTTGATATGATTTCAGTCTTCTTAAATTTCAAGGATTGTTCTGTGGCCTAACATATGATCTATAGATAATGTTCCTTATGCATTTGAGAAGAATGTGTACTCTGCTGCTTTGGAGGGAATGTTCTGTAAATGTCTGGTGGGTCCATTTGGTCCAAAGGACAGTTCAAGTGTAACGTTTCCTTATTTATTTTCTATCTGGATAACCTAACCACTATTGAAAGTGAGGTACTGACGTTCCCCAGTTATTATTATTGTATTGCTGTCTATTTATATCATTAGGTCTGTTAATATTTGCTTTATATATTTACATGTATCAATGTTAGGTGCATAAATATTTATAGTTGTTACATCTTGTTGATGAATTAACCCCTTTATCATTATATAATGACTATCCATGTCTTTTGTTACAGTCTTTGGCTTAAATCTACTTTGTCTAAGTATAGCTATGCCTGCATTATTTTGCTTTTCATTTGCATGGAATATCTTTTTCCATTTTTTAGTCTATATGTGTCCTTAAAGCTGAAGGGAGTTTCTTAGGCAGCATATCATAGGTGGGTCTCATTTTCTTATTCATTCAGCCACTCTACATCTTTTGATCGGAGAATTTATTCAATTTACATTTAAAATGGTTATTGATAGATAAAGGCTTACTATTGCCACTTTGTCAATAGTTTTCTCAGTGTTTTAAAAATTCTTTGTTTTTTTTCTTCCTTTATTGCTGTCTTCCTTTGTGATTAGATGATTTTCTGCTTTGATTCCTTTCTACCTTTTATATATCTACTATAAGTTTTCTCTTTGTAGTTACCTTGAAGCTTTTATATAACATCCTATAGTCATAACAGCCTATTTTAAGCATAACAACTTAACTTTAAAAGCTCTCACCTGCCACACACATCTTATTGTTTTGATATAATAATTTACATCTTTTTATATTGTGTATCCGTTAACAAAATTATTGTATCTATAGTTATTTTTAATACTTTTGTCTTTTAACATTTATACTGGAGTTGAAAGTGATTTACTTACCACTCTTACATTTTAGAGTATTTTGAATTTTACTATATATTTACCTTTACCAGTAAGTTTTATACTTTCATGTTTTTATGTTAATAATTAGCATTCTTTTGTTTCAGCTTGAAGAAACCTCCTTTATCATTTCTTGTAAGCCTGGTTAGTAGTGATGAATTCCTTCAGCTTTTATTTGGCTGTGAATATCTTTATCTCTCCTTCAATTTTGAGGATAGGATAACTTTTCCATGTTAAGTGTTTTTAGTTGGTAGTTTTTTTCATTTAGTACTTTGAATATATCATTCCACTCCCTTCTATCCTTCATGGTTTCTGCTGAAAAATCAGCTGACAGTCTTACAGTGGTTCCCTAGTGTGTAACAAGTGACTATTCTCTTGCTGCTTTCAAAATTCTCTTTGTCTTTAACTTCTGACAGTTTGATCATAATAATGTGTCTTAGTGTGGATCTATTTGGAGTCATCTTTCTTTGGTATTATTTAGGCTTTGTGGATGTGGATGTCTGTTTCTTTCCCTATGTTTGGGATGTTTTCAGCTGTTATTTCTTTGAATTATCTTTATGCTTCTTTCTTATTTCCCCTGTATAATGTGTGCATTGGTCCCCTTTATGGTGTCTCAGAAGACCCTTAAGTTATCTTCACTTTTTTTCCCATTGTTTTTCCTTTTTATTCTGATTGGATAAATTCTACTCCCCTGTCTTCTAGTTCACTGATCCTTTTTCCACTTGTTCTATTCTGCTGTTGAAACTCTCTATTGAATTTTTCAGTTCAATTATCCTTCAGCTCTGTGACTTCTGTTTGGTACTTTAATATTTTCTACCTCTTTGTTGAAATTTTCATTTTTTTATTCATTGCTCTCTTGACCTAACTGAACATCTTTATGACTATTACTTTTAACTCACTTTTGGGTAATTCACTTATTTCCATTTCATGAGGGTTGATTTCTAGAGATTTATCTTGTTATTTTGTTTGAAATGTATTCCCCCATTTATTCATTTTCCTTGACTCTCCATGTTTGTTTCTGAGCATTAGATAAAACATCCACCTCTCCCAGTCTTTATAGATTGACCTCATGTTGGTTATGAAAGTTACCAGTCAGCTCTGATTGAGAGTCTTGGTGCCTCTCAAACCTTTGTGCTTGTCAAAGCTGTCATCTTTGTTTTAGTGGCTCTCAGGAAATTAGAGTGTGCCTAGTCCTGTCAGTGCCCCACAGGTGTAATAAATGCCCATGTGTCCATTCAGGCTCACAGAGCACTACAAATTGCCTACCCCATCAGCTCCCAGATGCAGGCTAGTTGGAAACTCTGTGTTTAGGCAGCAGCTGGGAAAGTTAGGACTTTATATCATGCAATCTAGGCCCTATCAGGGAGAAACTAGGGGCTGGGTGTTTTTGTTTATTCACTGTGTACTGAGCCAGGGAGAATAGCTTGTGAGAGTGCTTGTGTTCCCACATAAAACTTTCTCTTTGTTCTTTGTAGGTCTCACGTATGCTAAGCCCTATTAACGCCCAGAATGAGATGATATAAGAGCCAGTCCCTCTTGTGGAAGTAGTTTAGATGTGTGGACAAAGTCATTTTAGGGAGAAGCTGGAGAGTTGGTTTTATTTCTGGGGGAGCAGAGGGTAAAAGTCACAGGAAGTCCCCATATACCCATGCAGGCTCCTAGAGGACTACTAATTATATACTCTGTCAGTTTCCAGGTGCAGGCTAATTAGAAGCCCAACCTTTGGAAAGCAGTTGTAAAAGTAGGTAGTCAAACCCCTTCCTTGAGAAACTGGGAGCATTGTATTTTTTGCCTGTCATCTCTGCACTGGGTCAGTGTGGATAGCGGCAGGAGGTGCTCACACTTCTGTTCACAACTTCCTCTTAATTTAATGTAGTCCTGGGGAACTTGTGAATGCCAAGTCCTATCAGTTCTCAGAACTAGTGACTTGAGAGTACATGCCTTTGGTGGGAGCCATAAATGTTGGAGTGCTATACGTGTGAACAAGTTCCTTCCCAGGAGAAACTGGAGACTTTTTATATTTTATTGTTGCAATGAGCCAGGGAGACAAGGCAGGGGAAGCACCCACAAGCCCTTTCAGGCTTCAGGAGGAGTTCAGTCAGCTCCCAGATACAGGCTGATTAAAAGCCTGACCCTTGGGCAGCAGCTGGGAATGTATGCAGTGAAACATCTTCTAGGAAGAAACTGCGATCTGGGTGTTTTGCCTCATTCTGCACTGAACCCCAGGGGATAACCACAGGAAGTGGTCATATGTGTTTAAAAATCACCTGTTTGTTTCCTGTGGTTTTGGGTGGATTCACAAATGCTAAGTCCCATTAGATTTCTGAGCTATGTGATTTGGGAGCTAGTCCCTTGAGTGGCAGCCATAAAAGCTGGAGTACTAGATGTGTTTTCCAAACTCTGGACTACTCAGGAAGAAACCTGGAGTTGGGTGTTTTCTCCTGATTGTAAGGTGCTGTGCCTGGAGTGGGATTTGTGGCATGAGTGTGTCTCAGCTTTTCCTATTCATTTTATTGTCAGGTTTTTTCTCAGTCATTTGATGTGTAACAATCACTTAACATTTCTGGATTTCTCTCACAGAGAATTGTTCCTTATGTAGCTGTATATTTGGTGCATCTGTGGGAGAAGGGAAAGTCAAGAGCCTTCTATTCTGCCATCTTGCTGATGTCTCACATCTTTTTGATTTTTCTATTGTTGCTATAATATTGACTGTGCAGTAAATGAAACATGCATCATTTTTGAATAATATTGGAATGAGGAAATTAGACTAATATATTTTTAAGATTTTAAAATTTTTCTATCACAATTTTATGAAATTCATATAATTTTCTTTCCTTCAATGGTAACTACCACTTGGCCAGTTCATATGTCTTTAAATTTCATATCTCCAACCGCAAACCTTATTGCTTCTTCCACTGAAGCCAAGTCAATTTGTTTGTAATCTTTCCAGATTCTAGGAAAGAGTGGACTTCAAGAGAAAGATACTGAACTTCCAGCTTTTTAGAAAAATAAACGACATGTGACTTTCTTGTATCTCTATGTTGATGAAGTGGGCCATATTCATATGGTGTTTTTTCCATTTCGAAAGCACTTTTATCTAAAACACATCATTATTCCTGTTGTTTTTGGTGACATATTCAAGTGTGTCATTGCATGCCCAGATGTATGATGTTTGATCAACGTGCAGACGTGCAGACATTACTTCCCCTGGACATGTATTCCTATCCCTCCCCCTACCCTACCTCAGGTGAAGGCCTATCCTTTTATATATTTTCTGCCTTACGTATGGTTTTAAAATTTTTCAGTTTTTGTCTTTACAGTTTCTCCAAATCTTTGTTTTTTTGTATTTTATTAAAGAAAAAGTTATAAATTATTTAATAGTATAGTAGTTCTGTGACTTGGAAGAAATTCTTTAACTTTTTTAGGTTTGTTCCTCTTCCACAAAATGAGGGTATGAGCTGTCTGATAGAAATACAATGTGAGCCACACATGTAATTTAAAATTTTCTAGTAGCCACACTAAAAAGTAAAAAGAGAACCAGATGAAATTAATCTTATAGTATATTTTAAACCTAATATGTTCAAAATATTGCTTCAACATGTAGATTAACTATATAAAAATATAATTTATTAACCAGAGATATTATTTTCTTTGTTCCATATTAATCTTTTTTACTAAATGTATGTTACACTTACACTGTGTCTCAATTTGAACTAGTCACATTTCAAATACTTAATAGCCACAAGTAGCTTAGTGTCTTGGCCAGTGCAAGTCTGATCTCTGAAGGAAATTAAGATTATTGTTGAACATATTCAATCTATTAAACACCAGCAAAGTTAATGGGGTGCTTGATGAACTGTCCTTCCCGTCATACTTTTAACACCTGTACTTAAGCGTACCTTTCCTGTTTTTTGGGTTCTTAAGAGTTCTTTCCTCTTTTCTTCCTGGCCTTACTTATAGCCATGCAGTCAAAATTGCATGTACTGAAACCTCACTTTGCACATAATCCATATTCAAGGTATCCTATCCATGGCATTTCATTTTTTCCTGTATCCTGAAATCAGCCTTCCTAAAATCTAGGTTGCCTACCTGTCAATTTCCTATTCACGATTTCATTCTTCCTTGTTCATCTGCATCTTATCCGTAATGCCCCTTTGCCTCCCTCCATCTTGTAAAAGCTGAAATTGTCAGCAAGACAATAATTTATCAGATGCTCTACTTTTTAAGAGAATGAGACTCCCATAGATACCCTGATAATAGCAGTCCCCCAATGATTCTTGCTTCTTGCTTCTGTGCCAATTTTGTAATTTCTATTACAAAAACTTATCTTGTAGCCTCTATTTGTCTGGGTTATATGTGGAAGTCTCTTAGAACAATATGACATTAGCTTGTCCTTCTGTGTGCTCACAGTACTGCTCAGATGGTAAATTTAATTACGGGTATGTACATACCTGCCCGATACACAGTGTTTCCTTCTCCCTTTTAGGTTTGTGACTCTTGAACTTGGACATATCCCTTTCACTTCAGACATAAGTCCCAGGCCGTCAAATATCAGTAGCAAATCCCAAATTTCAGTGCTGTGAGAGCCTGTAAGAATCCTTTCAATGAAATCCCTCACTTTGTAAGATTAGGAAACTAAGGTTTACAGAGGCAGTTTCTTCATGTTTACATACCTGACATGGTTGAGACTCTTTTGATATATCAGTTGGTAGACACCTAGGACTAAACTTTCGTCTCTCGTTTGTACCTAGAAGACTTTTTATCTGAAAATGTCTGTATTTCACTTTCACTTTGCTAGCTCTTACTTTACACATAGTAAGCATTTGAATAATGGAAAAATAAGTGTCACATCTATTCACTTCTATAATATTCAGTTTTGTATGGACTTTTAAATCTGTCTCACAGTTCTCTTTAAAGTCTCCTTGATTATATCAGAGTAAAAAGCGGCCTCACAGCGGTCCACAAAGTAATGTCATCCCTCGTTTTCTGATCTTATCTACTGCCACTCCCCTCCTGGCTCAATTGGCTCCAGCCTCCTTGCTATTCCTCAAACACACCAAGCCCTTTTTTGCTTCAGAACATTTGCACTTTGGAGTTGCCTTTGCCTGGAGTATTCTACCTGCAGATATCTAGATAGCCACTTGGCTTCTTCATCAATCACATCCTCACTTCAGCCCTCTAACCCACTAATCCACCCTATGTAAACTGGAAACCATCTACAAGTTACTTCTGCCTTGCAGATATTCCTTTCCTTCCTAACCCTGCTTATGTCAAGAACTACATCAAATCCCTCAATAACTGTTCTGTCAGCTTCTGGTCCATGCCCCTCTAACCACTGGAAATCAGGTCCTAACTAAGAAACTTCCATGTCAATGCCTCACTGTCCTCATGTCCCCATCACTCAATCCATGCTTCTGAACAGCTACGTATTCCTCCTACATACAATTCCCTCTCCCCCACAGAATGTTTTTAATTTTCTCATCTCATTATCAAAGCAGAGTTTTGGCTGCTTAGTAGTGACAGATTTCTCCAAAGACATTCATTTCAGCCCAGGGTCTTTGCTTTATATTTTACAAGTAAAAGGCTCATTGGGGAGGCTTTCTCAGAATGAAAAGAGGTCTGCTCAAATTAGTTATTCAAATATAAAGGGGATAAAATATTAAAATATATGCAGGTGTAACCTTTTCTTTTACTTTAATTTTTTAAAGGAGATTCTGTATTTTCCATTTTGGGGGCCTCCTGGGCCTTTCAGAAGCTGAGCAGAACTGGAAAAAGCCAAAGAACCTCAGTTGGTCTGTATGAGAAAAGGTGAGGGAGAGACAATGAAAGGTAGAGTCAGTGACAGTCAGCTGGCTGAAGAATGAGGAGTTTGGGGGGTTTAGATAGATATAAGATAGCGGCACGAAGGAGTGGAGCTTTAGGGAAAAAAAGGTGTACCCAAAAAAGGATGTTAGGAATGCTTTCACAGTGCACGTGATATAGTCTCACTTTGCTTCCTCTAAAGAAAACTTTGGTATACATCTGTGATTATATTAGAAATCCTCTTAGCCCAGACAAACTGGTTAATGGTAACTGATTAATTTAAAAATATATATGGTTATGGTTATTGTGGGAATGGAAAAAAATGTTTCATGAAAGTTTTAATTTTAAATTGGAAGTACATATGTTGAGGTAGGGCCAAGAGCTATTAAGTGAGTTTGAGTCAACGACAAGATATCTGAATTATTTTATTGCATAAACTCTACCCATAATTAATCAATTTCAGTCTTTATTTTCTTAGTTTGGAGCAATCCCTTAGAAGTACCTGTGAGATAATTTAAGTGCAGAATAATTGTATAGTTTTACATAATCCCTAATCTTTAACAGTTTTCTTACCCACACCCAACTCAACAACAATATTTTAAGCAATACTCAAGTATTACAAAGCATTCAATCTTGTTTTCTTTTTCACTACAACCAACAACTCTTTTACCTTATACACTTCTCATTTCATTGATTTATATAATGATAGACTAAATGTTATAATCACTGTAGCAAGTACAACTGGTATAATCAGGTTTGAGGACAAACACTACTGACTCTAGATGAGCAGAGAACTTAATTGCTGGTAGGAGAAATATGTCAGTGTACCAGAGAGTGGAGTAGCGTACTATCTGCAGTGTTCAGTATGCTATGGTTATAATAGAGTTTGATACAGAGAATGAAGAACATCAAGGCCAGTTCAACGCTTCTCAGAGTCTGACTTGTGTTTCTTTTGGAAAAAAATTGGCTTCGAATCCATCCAATGTAATTGAAATTTCACAAATCTCCACCTCTTATAACACAGAGGATTGAGTAAGGCTTTGGAAGTCTGTCATTGCTAGTTTTTATACTTCCCATCCAGGCTTCAAATATTGTAGGACCAAGTTTTGCAAAACACAGATTAACACTGCATTCTGTGTTGTCATCAGTAGCATCCATAAGAAGGGATGTGATGGCGATAAAAGAACTATTTCCTCCTCTGCTTCTAACTCCAGGCATAATGTCTTTAACATGTTTCACTTTGATCTCTGTATAAACTACAAGTCTTTCTCAGTGTTTCTTGTAAATGATTTTTGAAGTCTTGTCTCATCATACTAATTCTGGGTGGAGGGTAGCATGGCATAATGGATTGAATAGGCTTAATCAGTTAGGCAAACCAAAATTTGGATTTATAGAATTATAGTCCTGTGATTTGGGGCAGTTTGATTGAGTTTTGTTATCCTCACCTTCAAAATAAGTATTAATATAACCTAGGCTGTAGAGTTGTGAGAATTAAATGATATAATATATGCAAAAGGCCTAGCCCAGTGCCTGATGCACAGTAGGCATTTGATCAACGCCAGCTCTTGTTAGCAACCGTCTTCCTCAGTCTTGAATCCATCCCAGTGATGATGTTATCAGTTCTCCACATAGGTATTCATTGCCTGCTTAGTAACTCAGTATTTGAAAATCACGTAGGCAATGTACCTAGCAGTCATATGAGGCAAGGAGAATAAAAGACAAGATTGAAGGCAGGAACCCACCTCCTACATCTGACTTAGTGGTTTGGAAAAACACTTTGATGGCCTGCTTTAAAAGTACCAGCAAAGTGATGCCTTACATTCATATCCTTACATGATTTATATTTTTGTTTTGATTTATTTTACTTCTTATGGTTTAAGTGCCTCCTCCTTTCAATTGATTCCATTTGAAAAGATGGTTTATTTAATTAATTATTTATTTTAAAAAATTAAATTTATTGGAATACAGTTGCTTTACAATGTTGTGTTAGTTTCTACTGTACAGCAAAGTGAATCAGCTATACGTATACATATATCCCCTCTTTTATGGTTTCCTTCCTTCCCATTTAGATCATCAAAGAGCACTGAATAGAGTTCCCTGTGCTATACAGTAGGTTCTCATTAGTTATCTAATTTATACATAGTGTATATATTTGTATATATGTCATAGTGTATATAGTGTATATATGTCATAGTGTATATATGTCAATCCCAGTCTCCCAGTTCATCCTACCCCACTCTCCCCTTTCCCCCTTGGTATCCATATGTTTGTTCTCTACATCTCTGTCTCTATTTCTGCTTTGTAAGTAAGATTGTCTATACCAATTTTTTCAGATTCCACATGTACACGTTAATATATGATATTTGCTTTTCTCTTTCTGACTTACTTCACTCTGTATGACAGTCTCTAGGTCCATCCACATCTCTGCAAAAAAATGGCACTATTTCATTCCTTTTTATGTCCGAGTAATATTCCAATGTATATATGTACCACATCTTCTCTATTCATTCCTCTATTGATGGACATTTAGGTTGCTTCCATGTCCTGGCTATTATAAATAGTGCTGCAGTGAACATTGGGGTACATGCATCCTTTTGAATTATGGTTTTCTCCAGATATATGCCTGGGAGTGGATTGCTGGGTCATATGGTAGTTCTATTTTTAGTTTCTTAAGAACACGCCATATTGTTCTCGATAGTGGGTGTACCAATTTACATTCCCATCAACAGTGTAGGAAGGTTCTCTTTTCTCCACATCCTCTCTGGCATTTACAGTTTGCAGACTTTTTGATGATGGCCATTCTGACTTGTGTGAGGTGATACCTCACTGAAGTTTTGATTTGCATTTCTCTAATAATTAGTGATGTTGAGCATCTTTTCATGTGTTTCTTGGCCATCTGTATGTCTTTTGGAGAAATGTCTATTTAGGTCTTCCACCCATTTTTTGATTGGGCTGTTTGTTTTTTTGACATTGAGCTGCATGAGCTGTTTGTATATTTTGGAGATTAGTCCCTTGTCAGTTGCTTCATTTGCAAATATTTTCTCCTACTCTGAGGGTTGTCATTTCCTATTGTTTATGGTTTCTTCTGCTGTTGAATGCTTTCTTCACAATTCTGTTTTTTTAATTTTTATTTTTTTAACATCTTTATTGGAGTATAATTGCTTTATAATGATGTGTTAGTTTCTGCTTTATAACAAAGTGAATCAGCTATATATATACATATATGCCCATATCTCCTCCCTCTTGCGTCTCCCTCCCACCCTGCCTATCCCACCCCTCTAGGTGGTCACAAAGCACTGAGCTGATATCCCTGTGCTATGCAGCTGCTTCCCACTAGCTATCTATTTTACATTTGGTAGTGTGTATATGTCGATGCCACTCTCTCACTTCGTCCCAGCTTACGCTTCCCCCTCCCCATGTCCTCAAGTGCATTTTCTACATCTGCGCCTTTAGTCCTGTCCTGCCCCTAGGTTCATCAGAACCTTTGTTTTTTTAGATTCCATATATATGTGTTAGCATACGGTATTTGTTTTACCCTTTCTGACTTACTTCACTCTGTATGACAGACTCTAGGTCCATCCACCTCACTACAAATAACTCAGTTTTGTTTCTTTTTATGGCTGAGTAATATTCCATTGTATATATGTGCCACATCTTCTTTATCTATTCATCTATTGATGGACATTTAGGTTGCTTCCATGTCCTGGCTATTGTAAATAGAGCTGAAATGAACATTGTGGTACATGACTCTTTTTGAATTATCGTTTTCTCAGGGTATGTGCCCAGTAGTGGGGTTGCTGGGTCTTATGGTGGTTCTATATTTAGTTTTTTAAGGAACCTCCATACTGTTCTCCATAGTGGCTGTATCAATTTACATTCCCACCATCAGTGCAAGAGGGTTCCCTTTTCTCCACACCCTCTCCAGCATGTATTACTTGTACATTTTTTGATGATGGCCGTTCTGACCAGTGTGAGGTGATACCTCACTGTAGTTTTGACTTGCATTTCTCTAATGATTAGTGATGTTGAGCATCCTTTCATGTGTTTCTTGGCCATCTGTATGTCTTTTGGAGAAATGTCTATTTAGGTCTTCTGCCCATTTTTGGATTGGGTTGTTTGTTTTTTTGATATTGAGCTGCATGAGCTGCTTGTATATTTTGGAGATTAATCCTTTGTCAGTTGGTTCATTTGCAAATACTTTCTCCCATTCTGAGGGTTGTCTTTTTGTCTTGCTTATGTTTTCCTTTGCTGTACAAAAGCTTTTAAGTTTCATTAGGTCCCATTTGTTTATTTTTGTTTTTATTTCCATTTCTCTAGGAGGTGGGTCAAAAAGGATCTTGCTGTGATTTATGTCTTAGAGTGTTCTGCCTATGTTTTCCTCTCAGAGTTTTACAGTGTCTGGCCTTACATTTAGGTCTTTAATCCATTTTGAGCTTATTTTCATGTACAGTGTTAGGGAGTGTTCTCATTTCATTCTTTTACATGTAGCTGTCCAGTCTTCTCAGCGCCACTTATTGAAGAGGCTGTCTTTTCTCCATTGGATATTCTTGCCTCCTTTATCAAAACTAAAGTGACCATATGTGTGTGGGTTTATCTCTGGGCTTTCTATCCTGTTCCATTGATCTATATTTCTGGTTTTGTGCCAGTACTATACTGTCTTGATTACTGTAGCTTTGTACTATAGTCTAAAGTCCGGAAGCCTGATTCCTCCAGCTCTGTTTTTCTTTCTCAAGATTGCTTTGGCTATTCGGGGTCTTTTATGTTTCCATACAAATTGTGAAATTTTTTGTTCTAATTCTGTGAAAAATGCCACTGGTAGTTTCATAGGGATTGCATTGAATCTGTAGATTGCTTTGGGTTGTATAGTTATTTCCACAATGTTAATTCTTCCAATCCAGGAACATGGTATATCTCTCCATCTGTTGGTATCATCTTTAATTTCTTTCATCAGTGTCTTATAGTTTTCTGCATACAGGTCTTTCGTCTCCCTAGGTAGGTTTATTCCTAGGTATTTTATTCTTTTTTTGCAATAGTAAATGGGAGTGTTTCCTTAGTTTCTCTTTCAGATTTTTCATCATTAGTGTATGGGAATGCAAGAGATTTCTGTGCATTACTTTTATATCCTGCTACTTTACCAAATTCATTGATTAGCTCTAGCAGTTTTCTGGTGGCATCTTTAGGATTCTCTATGTATAGTATCATGTCATCTGAAAACAGTGACAGCTTTACTTCTTCTTTTCCGATTTGGATTCCTTTTATTTCTTTTTTCTTCTCTGATTGCTGTGACTAAAACTTCCAAAACTATGTTGAATAGTAGTGGTGAGAATGGACAACCTTGTCCTGTTCCTGATCTTAGAGGAAATGGTTTCATTTTTTCACCATTGAGAATGATGTTGGCTGTGGTTTTGTCATATATGGTCTTTATTATGTTGAGGTAAGTTCCCTCTATGGCAACATTCTGGAAGGTTTTTGTCATAAATAGGTGTTGAATTTTGTCAAAAGCTTTTTGTGCATCTATTGAGATGATCATATGTTTCTCATCCTTCAATTTGTAAATATGTTTTATCACATTGATTGATTTGCATATATTGAAGAATCCTTGCATTCCTGGGGTAAACCCCACTTTGTCACGGTGTATGATCCTTTTAATGTGCTGTTGGATTCTGTTTGCTAGTATTTTGTTGAGGATTTTTTGCACCTATGTTCATCAGTGATATTGGCCTGTAGTTTTTTTCTTTGTGACGTGTTTGTCTGGTTTTGGTATCAGAGTGATGGTGGCCTCGTAGGATGAGTTTGGGAGTGTTCCTCTCTCTGCTATATTTGGGAAGAGATTGAGAAGGATAGGTGTTAGCTCTTCTCTAAATGTTTGATAGAATTCGCCTGTGAAGCCATCTGGTCCTGGGCTTTTGTTTATTGGAAGATTTTTAATTACAGTCTTAATTTCAGTGCTTGTAATTGGTCTGTTTATATTTTCTATTTCTTCCTGGTTCAGTCTCTGAGGGTTTGTGCTTTTCTAATAATTTGTCCATTTCTTCCAGGTTGTCCATTTTATTGGCATAGAGTTGCTTGTAGTAATCTCCCACGATCCTTTGTATTTCTGCAGTGTCAGGTGTTACTTCATCTTCTGTGTGTTTCTCTGTCTTCTCATTTTGCTTAACTTACTGTGTTTGGGGTTTCCTTTTCACAGGTCACAGGTTCATAGTTCCTGTTGTTTTTGGTGTCTGCTCCCAGGCAGACACCAAATGTTGGTTAAGTGGGTTGTGTAGGCTTCCTGGTGGAGGGGACTGGTGCCTGTGTTCTGGTGGATGAGGCTGGATCTTATCTTTCTGGTGGGTAGGACTGTGTCTGATAGTGTGTTTTGGGGTGTCTGTGACTTTAGTATGATTTTAGGCAGCCTCTCTGCTAATGTGTGGGGTTGTGTTGCTGTCTTGCTAGTTGTTTGGTATAGGGTGTTCAGCACTGTAGTTTGCTGGTCGTTGAGTGGAGCTGGGTCTTAGCATTGAGATGGAGGTCTCTGAGAGAGCTTTCGCTGTTTGATATTACATGGTGCTGCGAGGTTGCTGGTAGATCAATGTCCTAAACTCAGCTCTCCCACCTCAGAGGAACAGGCCAGACAGTTGGCTGGAGCACGAAGTTTCTGTCATCCACATGGCTCAGAAGAAAAGGGAGAAAAAAAGAAAGAAAATAATATAAAATAAAATAAAGTTATTAAAATAAATTTTTTTAATTATTAAAAATTAAAAAGTAATAAAAAAAGAAAAAACAAAGTAAGAAAGAAAGAAGAGCAACCAGAAAACAAATCCACCAATGTTAAGTACTAAAAATTATACTAAAAAATAGAAAAAAAACGGACAGACAGAACCCTAGCACAAATGGTAAAAGCAAAGGTATACAGCCAAAATCACAGAAAGACGCATACACACTCACAAAAAAAGAAAAAGGAAAAAAAAAATCTATATATAAAAAAAGGAAGAGAGCAACCAAATCAATAAACTAATCTACCAATGATAATAAACTCTAAATACTAAACTAAGATAAACATAAGACCAGAAACCAATTAGACACAGAAAGCAAACCCCAAGTCTACAGTTGCTCCCAAAATCCAGCACCTAAATTTGGGATGGTTCGTTGTCTATTCAGGTATTCCACAGATGCAGGGTACATCAAGTTGATTATGGAGATTTAATCCGCTGCTCCTGAGGCTGCTGGGAGAGATTTCCCTTTCTCTTCTTTGTTCGCACAGCAGCTGGGGCTCAGCTTTGGATTTGGCCCCGCCTCTGCGTGTAGGTCGCCGGAGAGGGTCTGTTCTTCGCACAGACAGGAAGGGGTTAAAGGAGCCGCTGATTCGGGGGCTCTGGCTCACTCGGGCCGGGGGGAGGGCGGGGCATGGAGTGCAGGGCGGGCCTGCGGCGGCAGAGGCCACCATGACGTTGCACCAGCCTCAGGCGCCGTGTGTGTTTTCCCGGGGAAGAAGACCCCGTCAGTGGCGGGCTGCACAGGCTCCCGGGAGGGGGGGGTGTGGATAGTGACCTGTGCTCTCACACAGGCTTCTTGGTGGCGGCAGCAGCAGCCTCAGCGTCGCATGCGCGTCTCTGGGCTCCGCGCTGTTAGCCACGGCTTGCGCCCGTCTCTGGAGCTCCTTTAAGCGGAGCTCTTAATCCCCTCTCCTCGCGCAGCAGGAAACAAAGAGTGAAGAAAAAGTCTCTTGCCTCTTGGGCAGCTTCAGACTTTTCCCCGGACTCCCTCCCGGCTAGCCGTGGTGCACTAGCCCCTTCAGGCTGTGTTCATGCCGCCAACCCCAGTCCTCTCCCTGCGCTCCGACCGAAGCCCGAGCCTCAGCTCCCGGCCCCGCCCGTCCCGGCGGGTGAGCAGACAAGCCTCTCAGGCTGGTGAGTGCCGGTCGGCCCTGATCCTCTGTGCGGGAATCTCCCCGCTTTGCCCTCCGCACCCCTGTTGCTGTGCTCTCCTCCGCGGCCCCGAAGCTTCTCCCCTCCGCCACCCGCAGTCTCCGCCCGCGAAGGGGGCTTCCTAGTGTGTGGAGACCTTTCCTCCTCCACAGCTCCCTCCCACTGGTGCAGGTCCTGTCCCTATTCTTTTGTCTCTGTTTATTCTTTTTTCTTTTGCCCTACCCAGGTACGTGGGGGAGTTTCTTGCCTTTTGGGAGGTCTGAGGTCTTCTGCCAGCGTTCAGTAGGTGTTCTGTAGGAGTTGTTCCACGTGTAAGATGTATTTCTGGTGTATCTGTGGGAGGAAGGTGATCTCCACTTCTTACTCCTCCACCATCTTGAAGGTCTCTCCAAGGTGGTTTATTTTAAAGGAAAGTGCTTTTGTTGTTTTAAGGGTCTGCAGTACACCAAACGCATCTGCAAGGCCAGTGTAGAGTGTTCCTTATATGCATTAAATAAAGCTTCTAACAGGCTGCATTACTGGTCTCACTCAGCTTGCTCTCCACAGCCAGTTTCAATTTCACTAAAAGGAAAGAATTGGTAATTAATTATCTAGGCCATGTAATGAGTTTCCATTACTTGGAATTCAATAAAGCTCTTTCATTGTGACCAGGCTGATCAATAGCACAGAAGGGCTAATAGAAACCGTAGATACAGCTGGGATAATAGAATGGCTATAGGAAATTAGGCTGGGTCCCTGGAGCCCTCTTTCTTCTCTCCAAGGAATGGAAGCTGCTCAGTAGCTCCTTTTTTTTAAAGAACACCCTGTGAGGCATTGTGAAATGAGTAGGCTATTGTGTTACTGCACAAGCTAATGGAAATTTCCTTTACAAAATCCATACACGCTTGGAGCTGGAATGACTTTGGAGATTATTTAGTTGTATTACTCATGGATCACCATGATGAGATGGCCATTTTTTTGTACCAAAGTAATTTTATCTTTAACACCAACCTCCCCATTCCCTCACTGCCACTGCTGATTAGATAAAAGTGTGTAATTGATAAAACAAAAAGTGCAATCCTTGGAGTAGCAAGAGACATGTAGTTGCCTACTGTAGAAAGATGTGAAAAACTAGGAGACAATGTAATTGTTTAACTGGGGTTTAAACCTGATAGACCCTACAAAGTGTGGACTTGTGAGGAAGGGTTAGGACAATGATTAAATCACATTTGTAAGGATGCCACTTGCCCAAGAAAGGAAAACCACACATTCCAACATTCTAAGAGAGGCCAAGGAGCATAGCTGATGCCTGAGAATTTGCTTGTTTCAGTGACAGTCGGTTGTGTTTTCCTATGAGAGTTCTATTTTTCTTAAGATATCTTGGGTAAGTCTCTGTTCCTTGCAATCAAAGGATCCTAATAAGAACTCTGGTCCAATTCCTGCATTTTTCAAGCAATGAGACCTATTGTAGGTAGTAGAGGTACAGGTATATGTACCTGTGTAGGTATAGGTATAGGTTTATTTGGAGCATTATGAAATGTTGATGGAAATTGTACCGAGATGAGAACCTGGCTGTGGCAGGTTGTATTTCCCAGAGATGAATGCAAACATATCTCCTATCCCAAATGCTCTTCAGCAGTGTGACCTTGCCAGTCCTCCACCAGGAAGTAGAGTGTATTTTCCCCTCCCTTGAATCTGGGAAGGCTCTATGACTGTTTTGACCAATAGAATACAGCACAAGTGACACTGCAGTTCAGGGCATAGCTCTTAATTGACCTGGCAGCTTCTGCTTCCTCTTTCTTAGAAGCCAGCATCATGCAAGAAGTGTGATTTCTTTGAGACCACAGTGCTGTTAGAAACCCAAGCCACATGGAGACTCCTCGGATGACAAGATGCTTGCATGGAAAGACAGACAGACACACACACACACACATACCACAAAGAGCACTGAGATGTCAGTCACATTAGTAATAAGTCATCTTGAAGTGAATCCTCTAACCTCAGTCACCCCAGCTGATGACACACAGTTTAGAGACAAAAGTCTCAGCCAAGCCTTTTCCAAATCCCTGACCCACAAAGTCATGAACAAAATGGAAGTTATTTTAAATCACTAAGCTTTGGGTTAGCTTGTCATGCAGCAATAGGTAATTGAAACAGTAGGTCACTTGGCTTTCAAATCAGTTTTATGTCCATGAGGCCTCAATTTTATTGGAATAAAACAATATCTTTAGCAACACATCCAAACACCTTTTTGAGCTAACATTTTATTTGGTAAACAGAAAGGCATGTGGATGTCCTGTTAAAGTCACAGAAAACATTTCAGGCAAAGGCTCAAATTATGTGACAGATGCAATTTCATTAATCTTCATAACAACACCACGAAGGAAGGTATCATTACTTCATTGTGAGCTTGGAAATTTAGAAATTTAGAAGCACAATCTCAAGGTTCCACCATGTTTCAGTGGTGCAAATTGAAGACCTTCCCACTGATGGTTACTTATCTAGGTTCCAGTAGCTGGAGAGGCTCATGAGTGTGCTCTTAGATGCCCATTCTCTAAAATCAGTAATTTGTTATATTTCATTTGTGTTGCCAACTTGTGGTCAATATCCTACTGGTTAGAAAGAACCAGCTTCCAGTTTTTCCATACCCACACCAATACTTGTTATCGTCTGTCCTTTTGGTTATAGCCATCTTAGTGGATAGGAAGCCCTAACTCATTGTGGTTTTGATTTGCCATTCCTTAGTGACTAGTGATGTTAATCACTTGTACCTGTGTGTAACCTGTATCGGTTATTTGTGTATATTCTTTGGAGAAATGTCTATTCAAATCTCGCCCATTTTAATTGGGTCCTTTATCTCTTTATTGTTGGATCGCAAAGAGCTCTATAAAGAACTCTAGCGTGCATGAGATCCTTATCAAGATCCGTTATTTGCAGATATTTTCTCATATAAGACATTGATTCTTAATCTTTTTTGGTATCGTATGCGGTGTTTAAGAATCTGATGAGTTCATGGACTCTCACACAGCTAAGTTCACACTCCTGTAAAATTTTGCTCATATGTTCAGGGATTTCACAAAGCATCCTGAGGCCATTTCATGGAAAACTTAAGAGTCTGTGTCCACCTCTCCCCAAGTTGTGCCCTTCTCTAGGATCATTCAGCTACTGTATGACAGTGCATTGCGATGAAATGAAGAAAATGGCTCTTTCGGTGGGTGGTGTGAGGATTCCACTTGGTGACAGAATAGTCTTGTTGGGAAATTGCCTTGAGAGACCTTCTTAGAGTAGGCAATTCTGTATAGGACTAAGTATGCTGAGTCTCAGAGAAGAGAGGAAAACTGTTCATGAGACAAGAGATTTTTTTTCTCTTTTCGCATGAAGTAGGGAGAAGGGAGAGAGAACTTCAGCCAACTGAGAAACTGAGAGAGGGTTGGAGAAGATAATTCCCAGGACATATCCTGATGAATTAGAAGTAAATGGATGTTTTCCTAATGCTAATCAACAGCACTCACTTAACTACTTTTGTCATGTCTGCTTCTCAACTACAGAAAAAAGATGAAGTGGAACAGTGAGAGCTATTTAAATAGACAACTGGAAGCCAGAGGCTTGGGAACATTTAGACCTTTCTATTTTTCTAAAGCCTATTGCTGGCAAAAAATCATGACTCTGAATACTAATTTTCTAGACATGCAAAGTTACCATTCAAGCTAAACTCAATGTCTCATGACAGATTTCCTCCCTTCTGTGTAAACTTGTTATCTTTTCTTTCAAGAATAATCAGAAAAATTATGCTCATCATTTCAGAATCTTATCAGGAATTTCAAGGCATCATAGGAACTTAGCATTTAAAAGGTCTAAAATTTTATATTTAATTCCCTATTCATCATGCCTCGTAAAAGATCATTTAGGTTTTGCTTGAAGGCTCTTGTTGAAGGGGAAGTCACCACCTCATAATAAGCCGCCCAGTTGATTTGATCTTTGGGCGGTTCTTACTTATAGAAAATTTCTTCTTTACTGAGCTGAAATGAGCCTCCTTATACTTCCAACTGTCATCACTAGTTATGCCATTTGGGACCAAAATATGAAAACTATAGATACTCTTTATTTAGCACCGCCTATACCATTTATGTGGTAGGTGCTTTATATTATATTTATATTATTTACTTATAATTGCTCATTACAACTCAGGAAAGTAGATGTATCTTTTCCATTTAATAAGTAAGAAATTGAGAATTGAATTCATGGCTCAGAGAAAGTAACTGAGAGACTGGGATTTTAACCTTGGTCCATATGATCCCAAAGTCTAAGTGATTTCTGCCATGTAACTCTGTCTCTCTAAGAATGACGAATTCTTTTTTTACCTGAAAGGTTTAACTAATAGAAGATAATGCTAGTTCTCACTGTGCCTATTCCCTCTTCAGCAAGCAAATAGCCTCAGAATCTTCTAACCAAAAACATACATTGAATATCTCTTTCTTGTTGCAAAGGTCTGTGCCACGTACTCTAAAAAACATTATTTTGAGTAGGAACTTGGTTTCTTAATGAGTTAACTCACAACCCAATACCCACAACAGAAAGTAGTACTCTAAAGAACTGTACTAGTAGAATGAAGTGCAATGGAACATTGAGGATAAATAAACACATCCATTGGGTGCTTGGCTTTTGCAATTATTTTGTTAGTTCATACTTTTTGTTCTCTTCTATATCTATAAATCAAGGTCAGTCTTTACTCTCTTGATGTTACTTTGCTGCTGGAAAAAAAATAGATATGGTAACATCTTTATTTTTACTTGTCTTGGTGGTCAACTAGATTTAAATACAGACAAGCGAGCTGGGAAATTTCCATTTGTCCGTTGAATTAGGCTTGCATCAAGGTAGATGCTCCTAAAGATATAGAAATGGAAATGAAGAGTTGCCATTACTGTTGAATAGAGTCTGTGGAGGCAGTAAGGCCAATGAGTTCTCACTTTTTAACCAGATTTTTGTCTTAAAACTTAGTTTACTCATATTGATAGTTACAGAGCAGGCTCTTGAATAAATAAGTGCTGCATAACTGTGACTGGATGCCTTGAAGATTCCTATGATGACCAGGCATAGGATTTTAAATAAAATTTTCTCCAAATTCCACATCTTGTGATGCATAATAGGGTATTCATATTAGACGAGGAGCATTGTAGATGAGTTCACACTAGGACCCTTATGGAAACAAGAAAGTACATTGTGTGTGTGTTTGTGTGTGTGTGTGCGTGCGCGTGCGCTCATGCGCACCATGCCTTTGAAAGCCTTACAGGCATGCTGTTGGAATTGTGACTAGAAATTAATTCTTCACCGTTTAAACAGTGTTTTCCCAAATTCTTTATGGACCTAGTATTCTGTTTATTTTATTTTAATTAATTAATTTTATTTTATTTTTGGCTGCCTCGGGTCTTAGTTGCAGCACGCAGGATCTTCGTTGAGGCATGTGGAATCTTTCATTGCAGTGCACGGGCTTCCTCTAGTTGTGGTGTGCAGGCTCCAGGGCGTGTGAGCTCAGTAGTTGTGGTGCGCGGGGTTTTTTTTTTTTTGCAGTACGCGGGCCTCTCACTGTTGTGGCCTCTCCCGTTGCGGAGCACAGGCTCTGGATGCGCAGGCTCAGCGGCCATGGCTCACGGGCCCAGCCTCTCTGCGGCATGTGGGATCCTCCCGGACCGGGGCACGAACCTGTGTCCCCTGCATCGGCAGGCAGACTCTCAACCACTGCGTCACCAGGGAAACCCTGGTGGCGCAGGTTTAGTTGCCTCGCAGCATGTGGGATTTTAGTTCCCTGACCAGAGATTGAACCTGCGTCCCCTGCATTGTAAGGCAGATTCTTTAGCACTAGACCACCAGGGAGTCCCTATTCTGTTATACCTTGTAATTCCATGGATGCAGGAAGGATTTAAAACTGGTGCTTTTTTTTTTTTTTTTAAGTTATTATTGGCTGCATTGGGTCTTTGTTGCTGCACGTGGGCTTTCTCTAGTTGGGGCGAGCAGGGGCTGCTCTTCGTTGCGGTCCGTGGGCTTCTCATTGCGGTGGCTTCTTTTGTTGCAGAGCACGGGTTCTAGGCATGCGGGCTTCAGTAGTTGTGGCATGCAGGCTCAGTAGTTGTGTCTCACGGTCTCTAGAGCGCAGGCTCAGTAGTTGGGGCGCATGGGCTTAGTTGCCCCGCGGCATGTGGGATCTTCCCCGACCAGGGCTCAAACCCATGTCCCCTGCATTGGCAGGCAGATTCTTAACCACTGCACCACCAAGGAAGCCCCAAACTGCTGTTTTTAATGTAAAGTTCTTATATTTGTGAGCAGGGAATTGAGGACTGGGAACCCTCTAAGCATGTGGCACTGATGATGGGTACAGGCTACATCTGGGTTTACCCTGGTTCCCTCAGCTGACTTCAGGTGCTGCAGAAAGGCCCCACAGGTTGTTCTCAGAAGGCATGGGGAAGCAGAATACTTTACTGGGCAGGTAAGAGTGAAAGGGAAGGGAAGAGCAAGGCATGTGATTAAAAACTCTGTTTAGGGCTTCCCTGGTGGTGCAGTGGTTGGGAGTCCGCCTGCCGATGCAGGGGACGCGGGTTCGTGCCCTGGTCCGGGAGGATCCCACATGCCGCGGAGCGGCTGGGCCCGTGAGCCATGGCCGCT
The DNA here is from genome assembly GCF_059928025.1 of Delphinapterus leucas. Taxonomy (NCBI): domain Eukaryota; kingdom Metazoa; phylum Chordata; class Mammalia; order Artiodactyla; family Monodontidae; genus Delphinapterus; species Delphinapterus leucas. The sequence goes on from NC_143138.1 coordinate 14,654,003, forward strand.
GGGCCTGCGCGTCCGGAGCCTCTGCTCCGCAGAGGGAGAGGCCACAACAGTGAGAGGCCCGCGTACCGCAAAAAAAAAAAAACACAACTCTGTTTAAACATATATGTAAGATTGTTTAAAAATGTTTTGTTTTGGCCTTTTGGAAGAAAACGTTGCAATGGTAACTGGGGGTGCTATAGGGATGTTGTTTGTACATGAGTTTTTTCATTCGTTATTATAGTTATTAAATCATTCATTCAGCCAGTATTTACTGAGTGCCAGATGCTGTCCTAAGTTTGGGGTTCCAGTGATGAACAAGACTGACACAGCCCCTACCCTTATGGAAATTCTATGAATTACAGAATAGTGTGATCTGTATTTCACAAAGAAAAAAGTAACCAAATTTCAGATGAAAAAGACATTTTTTGTTGAAAGAAATCTTTCCTTTAAAAAGCTACCTCCATTCAGTGACACAATACAGAGTTTTAGGATTGTGCAATAAATATTTATGGACTGCTGTTATTGCTAAGCAATGCTAGTGTCTCAGCTAATATTGTTACAGTGGTCAAGACATACTGGTCTGTGCCTGCCCTCTCTCCTGAAGGAGACTTTATGTACCTGTGCTCTGCTTCAGTATGTGCTGACTTTGTACTTTAATCTCCGAAGGCTGCATCCCTCCCTGTCATTTCTGAATTCTGGAGGAAGCCTGAATGTAAGCTCCAGGTATTCACAACAGTTTGTTGGGTCTGGCATGTCGAGGTGTTTGAAGGGGTAGCTAATAGGAGGGTAAGAATGGAAGGAAGTCCCAAAGTTTGTTTATCCCTTTCTTCCTTTTTGTAAACAAGTTACCTGAGCTCCAGAGAGCAGAAGGCCCATAGACAGTGACGGAGACAGGCTGTCCAGTTCCCAGTGGAAATACCTATCTTACACTCCTTTCACTTGGGCCATTATAATATATCTTTGGAAAAGAAAGTGTCTACCATGATAAAAGGAAGGTCTTTGTCTCTGGCTCACGACTGCATCCCCAGTGCCAGAAGAGTGCTTGATATGTAGTAGATGCTCAATAAATGTTGGTAAAAGAATTAATAAATGAATGAAATAAAAGCTATTGACCACAATTAAGTACAGTTCACAGGATGTCATGAAAAGCCAATGGATTCAGCTTTGCAAATAACATACAAAATCTAAAGACATGTAGAGTTTGATTTTTTCATTGGCTTTATTAATCTTTACCAGCTATGTCATATTAGTCACCTGAACTTCTTTCTCTTGCTTGTATCTCTAGGTTAGAACATCAAGTGAAGCTACATTCAATCCAAAATCATTCATTCAACCATCAGACAGCTGGCCATGCAAAGGAGTTCCCTGGGGAATTCCCCACAAATAGATTTTTTTTTTTTTTTTTATTAAAAAACAATCACTTGAATTAGAGAGGAGAGGCCAAGGGATGGTTTAATTTATCCCTTGTACCCTGGCCCACAGCCACTTTTCATAGCTGGACAAATACATCAGTAAATAAGTGAAATCCCAAAGTGGAGAAGGCTGTCTGTGAAGACCGTTGTCTAGCTGGAAGATGCAGTTGAGAAATAGGGCAAAGAGTTGAGATGGCTCAGTTTCCTTGGGATATGTATACTGGTGCTTGAAGAATCCATGTTTTAATTTTGTTCCTTTCATCCCATGACCCCAAATGAAGTATTTCCTGGCATATGTACTTAAGAGAAAGGTTCCAGCATGTCCCATTTACCGCAGAATATTTCAGGTTTATTTCAGCACCATTCACAGCAGCCAAAGAATGTCTGGGGTTATGAATGGAGGGAGTTAAAGAATGGCCTATTATTTCACCTAGGTTAGCTGAAAGTAGACACTGTAAAATGTATTTCAGAGCGTAAGTACATTTTCCCTATCAAAGTTATAGGGAAAATAAGTGAGGTACAGTTATACTCAAAGGCAATTGGATTTGATTTTTATAAGTAATAACCTAGCATGTTGCCTAGTATCCTTCAAGAGACTCAGGTGATTTGGACTTGAGGCAAGACAGGTGCCTAGATAAATGAGTGATATAAGTTTTGATTCTAAGCAAATAATTGATTTGAAAACCTTAATACTTTGATAGAATAAGCCTGATTTAAGTGTTAGAAGACAGGATGTCTGGTATCTGTCCTGCTAGTAACATTCTGTATGACCTTAGAGAAGACACTTAGGTGCTCCATGTCTTAGTTTCTTTATGTATGAAAATAATAACCACACCAAGGCTACCTATTATAGGTTGAATTGTAACCTGCAAAAATATATATTGAAGCCTTAATCTCTGGAACTGTGAGTATGACCTTATTTGCAAACAGGGTCTTCGACGATGTAGTCAAGTTAAGGTGAGGTCATTAGGGTGGACCCTAATTGAATTTGACTGCTTTTCTTATAAGAAGAGGGAAATTTGGACATAGAGACACACGGAGAGAAGGCCATATAAACTACATGGGCACCAGAAGCTAGGAAGACACAAGGAAGGATTTTATCCAGAGTCTCAGAAGGAGCTTGGCCTAGCTGACAACTTGATTTTGGATTTCTAGCCTCCAGAACAGTGAGAGCATACATTTCTATTGTTTTAAGTCACCCAGTTTGTGACAATTTCTTATAGCAGTCCTAAAAAATGAATTCACTAACTAACTCACATGATATTATGAGGTTAAAGATAGTAACATATGTGAAAGATGTTCTGAAATCTATTACATCCGGATAAATTTCAGATGTTCTAAAATCTATTACATCAGGATAAAATTCATGTCTTAAGGTAAAACTAAAACGAACTTTGAAGCAGACAGTGCTATGGAAAGGATAAATTTAAAACTCTGTTACAAATATTTTTTATCACTAAAAAATATTTCATAACAAGATTTTAGCCTTGAAAAGTATCTCTAGTAGAACCCGAAAAATTCAGCAGTTCATAAATATTCTTGAACAGTTCATTTTCTCTCTTCTTTCATTTTTATGTATTTAAATAATTTATTTCCCTGGGTACGTGAGTTTTTTTCAAGTAAGCTTAAGTGTCTTATTCATTATACTTAGAGCGTTGGCTTTCCCACAACCTACACAATAACTAGAAAATAACAACATAGCAAAATAAAAAAAAATTATGAGATGTAGCCACAAAAATCCCTTAATAGGTCTGATTCTCCATTCACCATCCCAGCAACCGCAGAGGTGAACTACCATCAAATTGTAGTCACTTTGCAATGTTCTTTGTTAATCCAAGAGTGGTTAGTCCAAGATAGCACATTCATCATGTGAAAAATTATATTATGCTTTAGAGTATTGTGGTATATTTCCCCTTCTGTATGTGTCTATGAGGGGAATTATTATTGTTATAGGTACGTGTTTGTAGTTCCTCTTTATTTTTCAGGATTTCCTTGAATTGTTCTGAGCAGGAGATGAGAGTTCAATATATTGGACTAAAAACTCAGAAACTTTAGAGGTCATCTAGTTTAAATCCTCTCATTTTACAGATAAGGGAAGCAGAGCATAGCTGTTCAGTGACCTGTTGAAGGTTGCACAGGGATTTGGTGACAGAATAGAATGCCAGTTGCCTGACTTCATCCAGCCTGGTGCTCTTTCTTCTCTAAATCCATTGTGGTCATACAGGCTTCGTAATAGTTCTTGGATCTCTAACTTACTAGCTATGTGACCTTGGATAAGTCTCTCAAAATTTCTGAACATGCCTTTCCTAGTTTATAAAATGAAAATAGAAAAACCAGGCTAGTAAAAGCTATAGTGCAGCTAAGAAAGAAATACCCAGGCCACAGAGTATGTCCAAGGTGAAAAAATGTTAGCTTCCCATTCCCCCGTCTCCATGCCACATTAATTACTGCTTGTCCTTTTTTTCCTCGGGCATGGTTTTTGGGGCATTGCTTCCTGGACCCACAAAGACTTGTAAAGGACCATTCTTTCTGTACTTGTAGCTCCTGGGGTTGTTCCTAGTGTATAAGCACTTCCCTCACTCTACTGCAGTTGCCTGATTGTTGGACTATAGGTCTTTGACTGCAGGAACTGTTTCACGTTCACTGTTATACTCTGGCACTTAGAACAGTACTCAAAAAAAAAAAAAAAAAAAACTGTTCAGTGAATGATCAGTGAATAAATTGTTTAGTGCACAGATTCTATGAGGAGATGTTTTGGGAGCATATATTCTCATGGAAGGAATCTTGCCTTTTCCACAGCTACTACCAATGTAAAGTTTGCATCCACACGTTGTATGGATAATTTTTTTTCCCATGATTTTTTACCTTTGTGATTATGTTTTACTTAGGATACTGGTAAAATGAATTTGCTTGTATTACCTGAGCACATACTGACTAAGGGTGGAGGGAGGCTAGGAAGCCTCAGGCAATCATAGTTTCACCAGAGAAAATTTAATTTAGAATCATGTCTTTACTGGCCATAAACCACAGTGTACTAAATGACTTGTAAATAAACGAAAGATTTCTGAAGTGAAAGAGGCAGTTGTAAAAGAGTTGAAAGAGATCTGAGGTTATTGTCAAACTCCCTGGGTCTGAGTCAACGCTTCAGTGTTCTTATTCATAAAGTGGGGATAACAATGTCCACCTCATAGAATTCTTGTGAAGAACCAATGAGAAAATGTTCATGAACATACTTTGTAAATGGTGAAGTACTATGTGAATGTAAGGATGTGTAATTATGAGTTTGATTACTAAACTGGAGGATTACAACTAGTTCCTTTGCTTGCTTTAGTATCCAGGACTAGAAAATAGAGGAAATTGGTCATTTAATTTTATTAGAAACGAGGATGCTGTTGACAGTGTCCTAGGATTTGCTCAGCCATTGATGCTCAGTGACTCTTGAAATGCTCCAGTTTGAGCTTGGGAAGCAGAATGATCTAAAAGAAACTAGGGAGAACAGGACATGGACAGGCATTAACTCCTGGAACATCTAATGCTAATAGCAGAGATTTGAATGAATAGCAGTGCTTTTCCTCTAATCCTAGAGCTCTAACATGCTTTTCAGAGGACAGAAGTCTGAAATTCTCACATTATTTCTTTTCAGTGGATCTCTCATCTGCATGGCTCCTGAACTAAGTCTAGGTCCATCCCAGGATACACATAGTTGAAGGTAAAACACCAAGGACACTTGCCTGAGAAATTCAGTTTCACTCTAGTGTTGTGTACGGGATACCCTAAATCAGGCCAAGGCCCCTGTACTGCTCTTTGAAAGGACCCGTGCCAGTAGGCCTAGGCAGTACTCCTTGGAGGCCGTAATTATTTTCAGCTGTTGCTAAAACGTGTACTGAGCGTGACACCATCCAGCCAGCCTCGCAACCATCACCAAGATGGAATTTCTTCTATCTTTCACACCCTTCTTCCAAGAATACTTGAGGCCGTTTTTTTTTGGTTTTTTTGTTTTTTACCTATTTTCCCTTCGAGCGCTCTTAAGTTTAACCTACTGCTGCAAGGCAGATGGTTTGTGGATTAAGGAGACAGCCATTACCACAAACATACACTTGGTATAAAATGATAAGGTTACTTGGAATATTTAGTCAAGGATACAGAACTTCCCATAAGTGAGGAGGCTACACAGTGTAGGTCCAGATGCACATTATCTTTGACAAAGGGTTTTCCTTTGTCCTCGTATTACTTAGTTGCTGACACATTCTAAGCCGGCAAAATCCCATCAGAATTGAGAAGGGAGATAAATTCTTGCTAGGCCATTGCCCTTTTATATTTAGGCTTATATATTCATCTCTCTGTTGTTGAAGAGCTTACATTAATCGTCTGTCTTCCATTTAAGGGAATATTTATAAACATCATGCTCTTCTGATCCTTGAACCAAATGCATCATCAGTAAACCCACATCCTCATCCAGGTAGCAAGAGCAGAGGTGTGTTCAAGTGTCCCTTGAACAAACACATACATATTTGGTTGCCCAGTATCCTAGAAATCTTGTGTCCTTTGTACTGTTGAGAAATATTCATTGGGTAGAAGTTGTCAGGTTAAGGTGGGGAGCATAGAGAATAATTTGCCCATAAGTAGAATTATAGGGGTGACCATGGTTGTTCTGCTCTCTGTAGAATGACACCTTGGAGAAGATTCAAAAATCCCATCTCCTGATAGTGATTGTAGCTCCCAGCCATGGGCATAGGAAATGGAAGATGCCATGAGATGTGAGGAAATCATTCTACTGAGATGTCTGCTGTTGACACTTGCTCTTGACTTATAATGCTTATAAGGAGGATTTTCTTTGTTATCTCTCTGAAGTTCTCTTTCATTCTTTAGAGAACTTGAAAGCTCAGGGAAGGTTTCTGGTATATTAAATTAATGATTTTAATTTTCACTTTTTATGGAAGGCTTGTAGAATATTTTAGAACCAAAAGAGAACCTATAGATTGTTATTTCTCTCTGTTTTTCATTTTTGAATCAAATCAGGTAGGTTGGTTTCAATATAAAGACTATTTTAAAAAGTTTATCTCTCCGTATATCTGACCAACCATTATAATTAAGAGATTTTTCTTTTAAAGTTACAGATGAGCCATTGTAGATTTCAGCAAATTTTTTTGGATGTTGCATGTGATTTAATGATTTCAGTTATGACTTAATATTTGAATAATGTCACTACTCTCCAAATCTTCCATAATTATAATTCAATTTGTCAAAATTTACTTAATAGCCATGTGCCTAAGCATAAGGAGAACACTTGGTCTGTTTAGCAAACCTTCTGTCGGAGCAGAAATACAAGAAGACTGTAGCTGTTGATTACTGTTTTAGTGTGCGTAGGATATGCCATATGATGCAAGATGGCTCCTGCCAACTAAGTCAGCAGAGGATTTTGTTGAGCAGAATTCGTTTAATAAGAAAGAATTTTGATAAATAGTCTCGTCTCAGATGGATTAAACTATTGATTTACCAGTACTGTTCCTATCTCGACCCATGGGGACACTGTTGATGCCACTTAGAATATTACAAACTCCCTGCCATATGCATGTTGTCTAGCCCATGCTTCAACCCCATCACCTTTCAGCAGATTGCTTTAGACAAGAGATCTCATGGGCAAGGAATCTGCAATGCATATAAGCTCACTTGCTGATTTAATACAAGAGAGTCCTAGACATTGACCTTGTCTTGAGTTATTCTAACTTGGCAGGGCCGTAACACTGCAAAGACCTGCAAATCCCTTTTTAACAAGGCTACCTGAACCAAATGGCCCCAGTCCAAATACATGAAAATTTAAAGATGTCCAAGATATCAGTGGCTTACAGTATTAAAGAGTAGGAAGACTGACACTGCATTTAACTCAGGTCTACTTATTTTTCCAGTCAAGAATTCTGTCTCCAAGCATAATAGCTGCTCTGTTATCACTTTATAAATTGCTGCGCATATTATTTCAATAATGAACTGGGGGAAGGCATTCTGTTTGAAGATGTTAAAGGCACCAAATGCCCCACTAAAATCCCCAGATGTTCAATTATTTGAAAGAGATGATTTCTCCTCTAAGCAGGTTGTATTTTTAATTTTTCCAGAAACAACAGGTAGAATGGATATTATTATGTCCATAGAGCCCATGGTCCTTGAAGTACCCACAGGTATTGCAGGCCAACCAAAGTGGTTCTCAAGGCAAGAGGCAGACCAAGAATGGGATGCATGTATTTACATTTCTGCTTATGAGTGCTTTCTTTCATCAGAAAAAAAACCACATAATTTTCCAGGGTGACAGAGAAATTGGCAATACCTATCAACTTGGCACTAAGTAAGCCTAATTTGGCAAGATTTATAGTGTACCTGGTGCAGAAATGACCATATGTGCCCATGATGTACTGTGTCTAAAAGGGCAGCCTAATGCATTCTTTGCTACTCTAATGATGTATTGAGCACAAGTGCTCAGTACACCTACATCTACATGATGACGATGTGTTGAAAATATCAGTCTCAATTGATGGGAAATGAAGCACACAAATATTATATCTATATCTATACCTATATCTATATCTAATATATTTTTTTCTGCATCAGGGCATGTGAATTTAAACACTCTATAGTTCTATTGTGTGTAGTTTTCTTTCAGTGTGGTCTAGACTAGACCACTCCTGGTAAGAAGCAAAATAAAAATTAATGAATACAAGTAAAGGACTAGGGAAAGCCAGAAGCAAGGTTTTTAGAAAAAGAAGTATGAGGCTTGGGTCCTTGTGGTAAGTACCTATTGTATATGCTCTGGTAAGTATCTTTCTTTAGCTAAGCTCCAGTTTCCACATTGTAACGTGATCAGGTTTGAGTAGGTGATTTCTTAGTATACGTTAGCCTAATTTCTGTAATAAGTATGGTTAAGCCAGAACAAATGTACAGACAACCTTAAACTTTACAGTTGTGCCCTCACATGTTGTCCATCCGTCTTGGTCCATTGGAGTTCTCAGATTTAAACATGCCCATATTATAAAGACAGGATAAAGACATATAATTATGGGGTTCTCAGGGAGTTTTCCTGTGAAAAGGTGTTCAGGGAGGTATTGATGGTTAAGTGCAAATGAGGAAGGGAATGTGCTTTCATTTCGAGTTGGCAGACACCCCACCAAAAATGAAATAAAGGCGTAACTGGTTCACTGAAAAATCTGGACTCTATAGAATACAAACATGAAACAATGTAATTTTCCCTTCAAAATGCATCTCCAGTTCTTTCAAGCACTCTCCATGAATTAGTCCTTTTTCTGCCCCTGGATGAACCCTTAGGCAGGTCTTACCCTCAGATGATAAACAAACAGTCCCTTGTTTGGGGATTAAAACCTAAGTCTGATCTAATAATCACACAACTCCAGTCCAGAATATTAATCAAGACTTCACATGCCTATCCAGGTAAGTCATCTTCCTTCCCCCACCTTGGGTCTGACCCAGGCATGAAATCCTAGAATCCAGGGAAAGGTCAGGGTCATTTCTTCAAAACTTCCTGTGGTTTTTGACCCCTCTGGCTTTGGAGGGGAAAATGAGGGAAGTAATGGGGAATGGCAGAGTCTCATCTGCCTGGTACCACTGTGATCTGCTGTTGGGTGCCCGCTAGATATGGCAGGTGTCCAAAGATGAGTCTGTCTTTTGGGCAATTTTTGTGGATGTCTAGAGGATCCACTGTCTGTTTTCCAACTGGGCACAACTGTCCCCTCAGTTCATGTGTTTCTTGCAATCCAGCCCCCTGGAGAAATAGGAACAAGACTGATTGAAGGAGATAGAGTTAGGTTTAGAACTAGAGTTAGGGTTAGGTGAGAGAGAAGAAACTGAACATGCCCCTGACTGCGTCCTCAATATCCCAGCCTGAAGGAGGCCTTAGCTAAGGGAGGGAGCATTGTTTTTAACTGTGGGAAGAACATTTAGACCTTCTTACATTTTTAAGTGCACAATGCAGTATTGCTAATCATAGGTACAAGATGCTAAGATGCTTAGGTATCTCATAGGTACAATGAGACTGAGAATCTTAGGCCGGACACTTTTTTAACACCCAAACTAAGAAACAAGTTTTTTATTATCTAGAAGTACTGGTATGTAATGTGTCCTATTTCACATTTTGCTTTGAGTCAAAAGGAAGAATTGCATTTTGTATCTTATTTTAACTGTAAAATCATCAGACTACGTGGGTGGTTAAGATTAAGGTTCCTGAAACATACCTTAGTTTGAACGCCCTCTTTCCCTTATCCTTAAGTAAATATCACTGTCAATAATGCTATCGCTATTTCTGTAGATAAACAACTTTTGGGCTTTCCCCTGGGCTAAAAACACTTCTCTGTGAATCCCCAATGGTTACTGAAGAAGGACATAAGGAATCCCAGGAGCTATGAATTTGTAAGAAATATTTTGAAAGGAGATCAGGCCCATCAGAGGCCTGGTACTACAGCTCCTTTATCCCCGTGTCATCTGCTGTGATGACTTGGAAATGAGTAGCTGCAATGAGACAGCACATTGTTTGAATGCCTTGGAAAGGGAACATTTCTAATAATAACAATAGGACTAATGAGTTTCACATTAATTAATGAAAGTGACAGAAGTTGAATCTTATTTAAATAACATGAATACAAACAAAAACATGCCCAGGCTTGCTTGTCACACTGCTGCACTGAATACTACAGTCTGTTAAATACCTGGGCCTGGGCCAACAAAATACCTGTAGTGCTTCATGGAATAATACCCAATAGTTCACCAGTTAGCATCTGAATAAATACGAGCTATTCTTTTATGGCTTTAGGTACAAGAAGTGAAGTACAGGCTAGATGTCTATATTTGTGAAAGGAAAGCTTCTCCTGTATTTTCTATATAACTATGCAGCTTCCATTTTTGATGTTTTTTTCCGAACGTCATGTTGCTAATGGTGGGAGTCCTGAGATTTTTCTCAGAAGGCCAGTGAGTTCCTTCCTGACTAATCTCAGAGAGCAGGGTAGGTTCCCAAAGAGATAACTGTTGTAAAACTCTGGTACATTCTGTAATCCTCTGTAGATATCTGGGCTTTGCTTAGACATGGTGTGCTGCTACATCAACATGTACATATGGCCTGTGGTTGCAACTTTATGAGTGCCAACTTTTTTTTTTTAATTTATTTTTATTTTTGGCTTCGTTGGGTCTTCGTTGCTGCACCTGGGCTTTCTCTAGTTGTGGCAGGCGGGGTCTACTCTTCTTTGCGGTGCACAGGCTTTTCATTGTGGTGGCTTCTCACTGTGGAGCATGGGCTCTAGGCACGCGGGTTTCAGTAGTTGTGGCACGCGGGCTTAGTAGTTGTGGCTCACAGGCTTAGTTGCTCTGAGGCATGTGGGATCTTCCTGGACCAGGGCTCAAACCCATGTCCCCTGCATTGGCAGACAGATTCTTAACCACTGCACCATCAGGGAAGCCCTGGGTGCCAACTTCTGCAAGGTTTTTTTAACAATTGGGTGGGACTCAATTGGTAGAATTATAACATCTAATCATACTTTGTTTGTTTTCAGTATATATTCCCTCAACCTGCAGCATTTTACCTCTGCATTGCCAGAGCATTTTATGGATCCCTCCAACCTAAGGTTCCTTAGAGCAGAGTTTCTCAATCTCAACACTGCTGACATTTTGAGCAGGGTAATTCTTGCTGTTGGGGTATGTGCTCAGCACCCCTGGCCTCTATCCACTAGATGCCAGTACAACTCTCCCCAAGTTGTAACGACCAAAAATGTTTCCAGACATGACCAAATATTCCCTGGGAAGAAAAATCATTCCCCCCCGCCCCCACCATTTAGGACCACTGGCACAGAAACGGTCCTCTCTCCCTTTCAAGGCCCATGCCTTGAACATGACTCACATATGGTAGCAAACCTGGAAATACCCTACGGGGCCTTTCTGATGTCAAGTTTTGAACTGAAATGTGAGTGTTGCCAATTTTCAGAAAGAATGCACTTTAACAGATTCATTGAGATAGAAAATATGGTTTTAACCTTTAAATAGACAATGGTGGTTTTGAAAGAGCAGGTGTATTGTAATAACATGCTTCCAGTTTCAAATGAAAGCAACTTCTAATAATGCTATTAATACTAATATTTTAATGATTCAGTTATCACTATTAGTAAAATTGCCCAGTAAGATGCATGACTGTAAATAAATCTTTTTCTTACAACAAATGTGAAAAAACGTACAGAATAAAATGCTTGTACTTGGGATTTTGTTCAAGGGTGAAAACCCAATTTAACAGTTATAGGCATAGAGCTAAGTGATAGGCAGAGACAAAAAAAAACAACAGGAAAAATTTAATAGTTACAGGAATAGAGTTAGATGATAGGCAGAGAAAGAGAATAGAAGAGGAAACTGGTCCAAAATAAATAATTTCAAGAGAAAATGGTTTAAAATGGCCCCTTTCTCAGCACTCCAAGTGAGAACCGTTGAGCACAGTTGAGAATGTAGTTTTAAATCACCTTCTATTTGAAGAAGAGTATTTAATAAGTGTCTGTAAGTGCATTTCCTATGCTATCTAACTTATTAATCCTTCCCAAAAGCCTGGAACATTCAGAGCTGCTTTCTTTTCTCAAAATAATGGTAGGTGAAGAAACTGGCATGCTTATGATCAGAAATCCTATGATGAACACCAAATGGATAAAACGGAAGATACATCAAAATGGTGAAAGTGTTCTGATCGCTTTCCTGTCTGACCCTTAAAAGCAGTATGAATCTACCCAGGCTTCGTGGTGATCATCTAACCACTATGAGTTTTTAATCATAATGGTTTGTAGGAAATACCGTTAATATTTTTAGAGACAAGGAATATGTTTAATTCAAAAAAGCCCAATTTTAACTTCTTTGCCAAAACTGCTTCTCTTTAATACAGAAAATTAAATTTCTATTCCAGAAGCATGTTTATAGGTTGAATTGTTTATTTTCCTCTGAAGCATTTCTGAAAATATTTTCCTTTCTAATAATAGCTAATTAACTTGAATGCATTCTTATTAAGGCTCTGTCTTGGTCCCTGCATAAATTCTTAGAGGGCTATCTGCTAAGTATCCCCCAGAATTTATCAGATAGCCACAAAGTTATTAGGGCTGAGAGAATTGCTTATATAATGTGAATAAAAATACTTTATGGGCTGATATTATAAATCATTGCTCCCCAATTTACCCTTTAAAAATGATTCAAGGAGCTGGTATTTTATTTTCACATGAAAATTTCATTCAGATACATTCTAATGCTATAGGACTAGGAACCTGAAAATCTTGAAACTCACTTTCAAGCAAGGAGTGTGGTTTCTCATGGATCAAGGGACATGAATATAAGTGCCATCTCTCCATGTATTTGCTGAATATGGTAGAAAGGGCACTGCCATGTTGTACTCTAAGAGTATTTTCCCCATGTTGGTCTTTGCAAAAACCGTGCCCCATGAGGTATTTGAGACAGCAGTGCTCATTCTCTGAGACCTTGTATCAGGCTAGTTTTTCCAGGTCTCCCTGGGGATTCTTGACACAGAATATAGTCTCCACACCAACTGTATAATTTTATTTTGTAAACTTTTATTTTGATATAATTTCAGACTTACAGAAAAGCTACAAATATAGTGCAGTTGTTGACATTTTATCACATTTGCTTTGTCATCTACTTTCTCTTCTTTTTTCTCCCCCTACATCTCCGCAAACATATATACCATTTTTTTCTGAACCCTTTGAGTGTAAGTTTAAACATGATGTCCTTTACCACCAAATATCTTAGTGTATATTAGTTAAGGAAGAAGCAATTCTCTTACATAACTGCAGTACAATTGTGAAAATCATAACATTGGGTTGGCTACATTTTCTGTAACATCTTACAGAGGAACCTGAACGAACTTTTTGGCCAACCCGATATTAACATTTGTGAGATATTAATATTGAATTTATAGATTATTCAAATTTCAGCCATTGTCTCATTTAATACTTTTACAGAAAAAAAAATTGTGGCCAGGATTCAATCATGAATTGCATTTAGTTACTCTGTCTTGTCCACTTTACTCTGGAACAGTTCCTTGGTTTTCATAACCTTGACATATTTTAAGAGTACAGATGAATAATTTGGTTTGTCTGATGTTTCCTCATTATTAGGTTTAGATTGGGTATTTTTTGCAAGATTATCATGTCAGTGACACTGTATTCTCTGTACAGTGTATCAGGACGCACATGATGTCATTTTAAACCATTACTGGTGATGGTAATTTTGATGACTTGGTTAAAATGGTGTCTAATACATTTTTCCACTTTAAAGTTACTATTTTTTCTTTGTAGTTAACAAGTATTTTGTGGGGAGATACTTTGAAGCTATGTAAATGTCCTGTTCCTCATTAAATTTTCACCCAGTGGTTTTAGCATCCATTGATGATTCTTATCTGAAACAATTATTACTACAATAGTTGCCAAATCATGATTTTCTAATGCCATAATTCCATCTCCATTTATTAGTTCTGAATACTATTTTCCACCAAAAGGAGTCTGGATCCTTGAAGAATGGCCAATTCCTGGGGATGGGAAAATGCAAGATAAGCTTGGACTATCCTGTGGAACAAGAAAGCATAGAGGTTCTCGAAAAATGATGGGAGCATGAAAAAATGACATCAGACCTGGCCTGAAGGGGCTCCACTGGCTAAATCTTGGAAAATTAGGGCATCAAAACAAATAATGTAATGAGTTATAACCCACTGAACAAAATAGGAATAATAATATAAGAATTCATGAGTTGGTACTGGATGAATGAATGAATGAAATATGTGTAAATAGAAACCTGTTTCTTAGAGTAGAATGCCAGTTTTCCTTTTAAGGAATCATTGTTTGAAGGGAGTGTGTTATCATTAAAACTCTAGTCCATAAGCCAGAACTTTATTTCAGCACATTTTTCCTGAGAGATATAGGGTACCGCTGCTAGAGAAAGAGGTGGGGTTCTCGAGAGATGTCTTTGCTATGAGAACAATGACCCATCTGACATTAGTTCTGGGAGCATGGCACAGCAAAATACTTCAGAGGTCTTTCGAAGACCAGACTAAGACCCCTAGTTTTATTCCTCCCATGAGAACTACTGCTACATGTGTTTTAGAAAAACTAGCGAGCTGTAATTTAAAAAGGTGCCATGGATGCCTCCTCACCAGTGGACAGGTGAAGAGGCTCACCACTAGTCAGAACCCTAGCTGTGACTTAGAGTTTGCTGTTGACAGATCTGTCTCAAATATTTTGGAGCCTGGGGTAGGAGGCCCACCCATTATATGTCTAAATATTTTAAAAGTTCTATATCTACTTATCGAATTTTCTAAGTAAAATACATTCTATCTTCCTACTCTGAAAAATGCAGCATCAGAATTACATATAAAGGTATCAAGGTATGGCTTTAGTGTGACTAAAAATTAGCAAAAAAACCCCAAAGCTGGCTGAATTTTATTATTATTGCATATATCTGAGTGTTCTCTTGATTGTGGAATGATGTTTCCCCATGAAAAGAGGCCCTGAGGAAAGAATTTTGGTGCACGTAACCAATTTAGGAAGTCATCCTAAAAAGTACAAGGGAGAGAGCAAGGAAATTGACAGCAAGGGGAGAAAAGCCAAAAAGTTGTGTGTTAGTGAACAGCCTACCATTGTGGACAGCTTGGAAGCATATCTTTAAAAAGCCAACTTTTGCCTTTGTCCATGATCATGATGAAGTTATTTCTTTTTAATATGTAGTTCAATTACAGGAAATTAATTTTCTGTGCTGGAAGCGTGTTTGCAGGTTGATTAGTTTATTTTCCTCTGAAGCATTTCGGAAACTATTTCTCCTTTCTAATAATAGCTGATTAACCTGAATGCATTTTCATTAGTGCCCTTCATTAGTCTGGTCTACATCTAAGAATTGTTTCACAGTGAGCTGGGGAAGCAGGGGGAATTTATTCATCGACTTTGACTCTCTTTGGTTGGTGATTGTCTCTGAGAGCATTAAATTCCCCGTACTTTCGGGCTGTTCTGTGCACCGTCTGAGCAAGATCCCATGACTAGAGGAAGATCGCAGGCAGAGAAGCAGGAAGTTTTAAGCCTTTGAGTTGACACTTTTTCCCCAGATTTATTTTACTTGCCTTTATAATCAAGATTTTGGTATAATGTCTTCTTATCCAGACTAATAAGCTAAATGCATTTTAAGTCCAGAATTTTTACATATTTCATCAACAATGAAATTTAGAGTAAACATAAAATTAAAAGTGTTATTTTCACAGGTTTTTAAGTACTTTAAAAAATATTTAAATGACAAGACAAAATACAAATTTTTCTAAATTCACATCAAAATATTAAATAAAAACATTTACATACAGTTGAATTTTAAAATTTCTTATTTTTAAAACTAAATATTTTAAGATTTTTAAAATAAACTTTTAATTTTGGCATAATTTTAGATTCACGGAGGAGTTGCCAAGATAATCAGAGAATTCCTAAACTCACGCAGTTTCCCCCAATGTTAACATCTTATATTACCATGATATATTTGTCGCAATTAAGAAATCAACATTGGTACATTACAATTAACTGAACTTCATAGTTTATTCAGATTTTACCAACCATTCCATCATTGTCCATTTTGTTTCAGGATCCAATCCAGGATACCACATGCATTTAGTTCATGTGTTCTTAGTATCGTCTGGTCTGTGATAGTTTCACAGTTTTCTCTGGTTTTCATGACCTGGGAAGTTTTGAGAAGCTCTGGTCAGGTATTTTGTAGAATGTCCTTCAGTTGAGGTTTGTCTGCTATTTTCTTTATGATTAAACAGTAGTCATAGGTTTTGGGAAAGAATACCACGAGGTGCAGTATCTTTCTAAACACATCATGTAGGGAACATATGTTATCCGTGTGACAAGCTGGTGTTTGTAGCTGTAACTTTACATACTGTAACTTTACAGACTCTCTCATTAGTGAGTGAACCACTAAGTCCCGCCCACACTCAGGAGGAGGAAATTAAGCTTCATTCCATATATATTTGGAATTTTTTTGTAAGAAAGGTTTAGCCTCTTACCCTGATTAGTTATTTATTCCAGTCATTTATTTATATCAGTATGGATTCATGCATATTTATTTATTATTTATATAATTCTTTGGATTATAATACCATAGTACATAATTTATTTTGTAACTCAAGTTCTTCCAGCTTTGGTTATTGGAAACACTTTCAAGTTGGCTTCTGTGTCTCTTGACATGCTAATATCCCTTTTTTGTTTTGGGGGGGGTAGTTCCTTGATTTCTGGCCCTAAAAGATGCTCCAGGCTCAACTTGTAGTTTCCTGTTATAGTCCTGGAATTAACTACTTATCCCAGAAGCTTCCTGTCATTGGAGAATGGTACACAGAAACCAAGATTTGGGTATTGCGTATGCATGCTCTTGCTGGGGTGTCACTGCTTCTAAGCCCTTTTAGCAGAGTTACGAAATATATGTATGTATACTAACCTACACATACACATATAATGCTACTTTTTCTCTGCATCTGTCCGTTTGTTTACATAGTAAACTAAACAGGAGTTCATGTCTCTGACTCTACTGCAGTATTCCATGGTTCATTCTAGCTCCCTTTTACACCTTGTTTATCTGTAACTTCCTTCTTTGACAGAGATAAAGCTGCTCTCAACATCCACTGTCCATTTACTTATTTGTTTGTTGCCAGTATTTATTTAAGGCAATTTCAGAATTAATTCATTTCTTCATGAAAAACAAAGCTACCAACTAGAGTGCAATGTTTATGTGCAGTTCCTTTTGTCTTTACTTAGCCTTACAATTTCTAGGCAAAACACTGTTTTCAAAGTTATTTAGATCAGCTTTTTTTTTTAAATTTTATTACCACCCCTCCAGTGAGGTTATTTATACATTTGTAATATAGTTAGATTCATTTGTCACACTTTATATTCCATCTGGTATCCCCCCCTAACATTCTGTTTGGTTTTGCTTTCAATGTGCATATATTAATGTTCACTCTTTGTGATGTGTATTGTGCATTTCTATGAGTTTTGGCAAATGCATACAGTCCACCACTCCAGGACTATAGAGAACAGTTCCATTACCATGAAAAGTTCCCTGTGCTTCCCTTTTTAGTCATCCTTTCTCATTTCTCCAACCCCTGAAAACCACTGATCTGTGTTTCATTCATATAGTTTTGACTTTTTCTGATGTAATGTTAATGAGACCCTATAATTTGTAGCTTTTGGGGTTTTACTTTCTTACTTAGCAAAATGCATTTAAGAGTCATCCATGTCATGTGAATCAATAGCTTGATATTTTTACAATCGAATGGTATTCTATTGTATGGATGGAACAGTTTATTCATCCACTAGTTGAAGGACATCTTTATTGCTTCCAGTTTGGGGTAATTATAAATAAATGCTGTGAATATCACATACAGGTTTTTGTGTGAACACAAGCCTTCATTTGACTTGGACAAATACCCAGGAGCACGATTGTTGGATTGAATAATCTGTGTTTAACTTTATAATAACCTGCTAAACTGTTTTCCAAGATGGCTGCACCATTTAGTCTTCTCACCAGCAATGAATGAGAGCCCTTTGTTGTTCTGCATCCTCATCAGCATTTGATATTGTTAGGTGGTTTGTTTGTTTCTTAAATTAGCTCTTCTAATATGTGTAGACTGGTATCTCATTGTGATTTTAAATTTCAGTTTCCCAATGACAGTGATGGTGGAAATCTCTCACATGCTTATTTGCCAAAATGTTTGCCAATTTTTGGTGAAATTTCTGTTCATATCTTTTGCCTACTTTTAACTGTGTTTTAAAATTTTCTAATTGTTGAGTTTCAGAAGTTTTTATAGATTCTGGATACAAATTACTTTATATATCATTGGCAAGTATTTCTCCCATTCTGTGGCTTGCCTTTTCATTTTCTTAAGTGTTTTTTGCAGAGCACAAATTTTAAGTATTAATAAAGCCTAATTTGTCAATTTTTTAATTTAAGGGTTTGGGTTTATGGGTTATTAAAGATTCGTCTCCAAACCCAAAGTCATGTAGATTTTCTCCTATATTTTTTCCTAGATTTTTATAGTTTTACATTTTATATTGAGGTCTGTGATCCATAATGAATTAATTTTTGTATAAGGTGTTAGGTACGTATTGAGGTTTACATTTTTTATCTATGGACATCCAATTGTTCCGGTACTATTTGTTGAAGATACTATACTTTCTCAATTGAATTGATTTTGCAGTTTTGTCAAATATCACTTGACTGTATTTCTGAACTATGTGCTCTGTTCCACTTATCTATTTATCTATTTTTTAACAATACCACAGTGTCTTGGTTGCTGTAGCTTTATGATAAGTCTTGAAACAGGGTAAAGTGAGTACTTTGACTTTATTTTTCTTTTTTACAATTATTTGTCTATGCTTTTGCCTTTTCTTCTGGTTAGTTATAATTCTGGTACTCCAGATCTTTCTTAGGACCTAGGAACTAGAACCAACACAACTGTGTATGAACCAACACAACTACTACCATGTTATAATGATATTGTTCCTGAGTAGTTGGTATTATAAAAACACAAGCTGTAGTAGAACATCGTTCTCAATAAATGCTATTTATTATTATTATCAAACATACCTTATAGAGTAATTGTCAAAACAAATCAATTATAATGTATGAAGCTGCTTTGTAAACTCAAGAGTGCTATGTGAATATACATTACTCTTTATTTTAAACTATATGATACAATTTTTATTCTCTCCATCTTCTGTGAGTAAATGGATTATTGATCTGGATAAGGTTTATGTACTTTTAGATGACACATATGGATACCAGAACTGTCTGGAATAGTAGACTAACAAAATTGAGTAATTAGTCCTTTCATCTTTTAAGAGATGGGAGATCAATAGGCACCAAAAGGATGATGCATTGATCATAGCAAAGGAATCAGGCTTAGAGTAGGAATCATTTCTTTTCTTTCTCTCTTTCTCCTTCTCTCCTTCCCTCTTTCTTCCTTCCACATTATTGATACATTTTTAAATAACTAAATAAATTGAGGAACATACCATGCTGATGGATTAGAAGATTCAATATTTAGGTATATCAGATTTCCGCATATTGATCTATAACTTTAATGCAGTGCCGACCTCATAAAAGTGGATCATGCAGTAATTTTTTGTGTGTGGCTGGCTTGTTTTACCTAGCATAATGCCCTCAACATTTTGGTTGCTTCCCACCTTTTGCCTGTTGTGAACAATGCTGCTATAAACATAGGTGTACAAATACCTGTTCAAGTCCCTGCTTTCAATTATTTGGGGCATATACCCAGAGGTGGAATTTCTGGATCATATAGTAATTCTATTTTTATTTTTTTGAGGAACCTTCATACTGTTTTCCATAGTGAATGCGCCATCTTACTTTCCACAAAGAGTGCAGAAGCATTCTAGTTTCTCCACAGCCTCATCAATACTTGTTATTTTACTTTGGAAATTATCAATTTTTAATACGATGAGGAAAGAAAGCTTTACTGAGTAGGTGAAATTTGAGTAAGAACCTTAAGAAAGTCAGGGAATATGCCATATAGCTATCTGGGGAGGAATAGGTGAATGATAAGAGGAGATAGAAAAGAAGGAGGAACAAAAATGAATAGTCATGTAAACCAAGAAAAGAGGAGAAAAAGATGGTGCTTAACAATTGGATATGAAGTCAGTATTAATGATTGTTGATTTCACTGGTGGCCGTGACGACATCCATTTTGGAGCAGCATGAGCACAAACTCCATTAGAGTGGATTGAGCCATGAGTAGGTGCGGCACCCACACAGAAAGAACTGATAATACATTTTAAAGAAGTTTGGTTGTAAAAAGCAAGAGAGTGATAGTGAGGTTGCTGGGGGAGAATGTCAGCTGAAGAGTTGTGTGTTTTTTTTTAAGGTAGCAATGTCTTGAGCATGTATAAATGTTGATGAGAAGAAACAAATAGAGAGGAAGAGGTAGTGGCCGAACATAATGAGAAATGAGAAGAAACGAGAAGATAATCAACTGAGTACATAGGTTTCTGGGAAGATGCGAGAGATTGAGATCCAGGTCAGACTTCGGTGGCAAGTAGGAAGAGGAGAAGTTGGGTGTGGCTGAAGGGGTCTATGTAGCAGACATTTAATGGTTTTTTGATGATGATGTCTGTTTCACTGTGAGGTAGGGTGAGCCCATCTGCTCAGACAGTAGAGATGGGATTGAATATTTAAGATGAAGAGACAAAAAGTTTGTGAGTTTCTCTTGGGCACCTGACTAGAAAATAATGAAAAGATTTGTGGGCAACACTGAGAGTACATCTGAGATCAGAGACCATAACTAAATGTTTATGCTAGTTATTTAATACAGGATTATTTTTATAGGAAAATTATACTCTAATCATTTATACGTACTTAATCACATCCAAAGAAAGTGTTGGTTCATGCATTCCCTAACGTGAATTGGGGACTTCTGTTCCTAATGACAGCTACCTGAATTGGAGGGAAAATGCCTGGAAAGAAAGAATCTGATTCAGTAGGCTTGATCTTTTAAATCCTATCAGAAAAAGTGTGGTAATAGAACAAATGTGAACTTAAGAGAAGGAAGAGTACTTGGATTCATAATAAACATCTAAAATTTAAATGAGTATTTACCAGTTTAGAAACTGCCCCTCGGAAACACTTCAGTTATCTTTGCTGCCATAGGAATTTCTTGGTGAAAGACCAAACCAGCAATTACAAACTTTACAGATGCGGAATGCACATGTCCCCTGCCTGGTATCTGTTGCAATTGCCCTTTATTCAATCACCCGCAGCTGGAATAATTGGATCTTTAGGTACAGGTTAATGGGATAATTAGGCAAACACGATCGAACTTGTATACTATGAGGAAATGGATGACTGCTGTCTCCCAGCCTCCTGTTGTACACTGTACTTGTGCAACCTGTTCTTCATTTCTATGGGCAATAAAGTAGGAGATGGATTAGCTGCAAGTGATTTCGTTTGTCTGTAAGGGGAAGTGTGGTTTGATTTAAATGATTTTTTTAAGAGGCAGCTACTAGAATAACTAGCTAGAGACGAAATGGATGAGGTATGCTTGCTTTGCAAGCCAATGTAATTTGGCCCTGGTATTTCAT
Organism: Delphinapterus leucas; assembly: GCF_059928025.1. Classification (NCBI taxonomy): domain Eukaryota; kingdom Metazoa; phylum Chordata; class Mammalia; order Artiodactyla; family Monodontidae; genus Delphinapterus; species Delphinapterus leucas. The sequence continues at coordinate 14,675,538 of NC_143138.1, forward strand.
AGGGTCCTTTGAATGACATTTTCTTCCTGGTATATTAATACGATGCTCATCCATGGAGTGTTTTTGCCATAGGCCTTATATTATAGAGAAAATAGAAAAGGGTATGATTTCATGGAAGAACATGATAGGAAACATATACCCAGCAGTGATCTCCCAAATAGAGTAAAGCTAATGAAATAGGAAAGGTCTATGACAGTCTTCTGAAGACTAACATAATTTGATCTTTTTTTTTCATGGTTATTTCTACAAGCTCTCACTGGCTAATTCTCTGTGTTATGGGATATCTTGAGACATCTGATGACTGACTTCCAAAGAGATAGACCTACTTTAGGTGCATAAATATACATAAGGGAATAGAGACCTTGCATGGCCTAGCTTAATACGCCTCTGCTATCGAACCTCACCCTCCTCCTTCCTTGTTTGACATCCCCACTATGAGAGTCATTAAGGGATTGGAGTGTCTTACCTCCAAGAGACCGCAGTTGATTGTGCTGCTCTGGTAACCGGCTGATGCTCTTTTACCTTGTTGTGTTACCATAGATTTGCTTATCAGATTGACTTGCTGAGTACTCATGTATGGGACTGTAATATGGAATAGAGAGGGAAGTCTGATAACGGGTAACGAGCTTGGTTAAGGAAGGGTGCTGAGATTATGGATATCAAGCTTAGACTCGTGTTCTGGAGCAAGCGTTTGGGTGATAAGTTTGGCACCACATGCAACTTTCATATGTTTGGCTCTGCCTAGGGTCCGTCTCACTTTTGCAGACGTACGGTAAATTCAAATGAGAACATTTTATTATTTTTTTAATAATCTTTTTATTTTAGAACAGCTTTAGATTTACAGAATTATTGTGGAGGTAGTACAGTGAGTTCTTGTATACTCATCCTCAGTTTCCCCAGTAGCATCTTACGTAGCTGTATTATGTACATAACTGTATAACTGTTACAATTGATGAGCCAATATTTATACATTAATGTTAACTGAGGTCTGTAATTTATTCAGATTTCCTCAGTTTTGTTTTTTTTGTTTTTCTGTTCCGGGATCCCATCCAGGGTACCACACTGCATTTAGTTGTCAGGTCTCCTTAGGCTCCTCTTGGTTGTGACAGTTTCTCAGACTTTTCTTGTTCTTAATTGACCTTGACAATTTTGTGGAGAACTGGCCATCAAGTACCTTGTAGGATGTCTCTGGATTGGGCGTTGTCTGATGTTTTTCTCATGGTTAAACTGAGGTTATGGGTTTTGGGGAAGAAATCCACAGAGATGAAATGCGTTCGTATCACATCATATCAAGGGTACACACTATCAGTATAACTTGTCACCATTGATGTTGACCTTGATCACCTGGCTTGTTAGTGTTTTTCAAATTCTCCACTATGAAGTTACTCTTTTCCCCCTCCCTTTCTATACTGTGCTCTTTGGAAGAAAGTCACCGTGCACAGTTCACATTTAGAGTGGGGAGTTATGCTCTATCTCTTTAATATGGAAGAGCTACATAAATTGTTCCTGCACAGGAGTATTTTTCTGTTCCCTGCCATTTATTCAGTCGTTAATTACATTGGCGTGAACTCAGGGATGTTTATTTTGTACTTTGGGTTATAGGCCAGTACTACTATTTTCTTGCTCAAATTATTCTAGCTTTGGCCATTGGGAGTTCTTTCAGTCGGTTCCTCTGTTCCTTTGATGCATTCCCATTATTGTGGAGGCTTTTTATTTTTTTGTTCATTTTTAGCACTTTCTAACATCCTGACACCACATGATGGTCCATGTGTCTTTGCTTCCCAAGTCTTAGAAACAGCCATTTCTCCAAGGAGCCTTTTATTGGAGAATGGTACTAGAAACACAGATTTGGGCACTAGGTGTGCTAGTTGCTACTGTTATTGCTACCAGGCCTTCTCAGCTGTCAGCAGGAAATATATGTATGTATGGTTATATATGTGTGTGTGTGTGTGTGTATATATATATACACACACGCATGCACATCTATACATATGTATACTTACATTATGTGCATATATAAATTTATATGGCTATATACACACATTTCTATAAATATTTCTGCATGTAACCATCTGTATCTGAGATCATACTGATGTCTTCAACTCTAATCCATTACACCACATGGATCACTCTGGTTTCTCCTCTTTCTTGTTTGTAGCGTCCTACTCCAGCAGTGAGAAACCTGGCTCCTACCATCTGCCACCTATTTACTTGGGTTGTTCATTTTCAGTATATATGTATAATGTTATCAGAATTGTTAACCTGAACTCCAGTTAGAGAAACCTCATCACCTAGAGCACAGTGCTTGTGTACAGGTCCTTTGCTTTAATTCTTACAGACTCAATTCATTTCTAAAGTTACATAGATTAGCAAATTAATCTCACCCTTTTCTATTTCTATTTAACACTGAGTATCAGAGTAATCGATACTGTATCAAGAAGATGTTCTAAGCTTAACACCTAAAGCTTTCAGAAGTTGCCCTCCTTGGATGAGATGCTTATACTCCATTGGGATCACTCTGTGCCCATCTCAGATATCCTTCATCTTTGCTTTCTGGCTGTTCAGTAGCCAGTAATATTTGGGTGTAGTCAGAAAGGAACCTAACTCATCTTAGGCTATTCCCATGATCACGTTGAATTTGGACCATCCTAAAAATGGCCAATCTCAAGTCAGAGGGAAAGAATACATTTCAAAATGAGCAAGAACTACTGTTACCTTGTGTAGAGTCTTTGCTGGGTTTTCAGCTTTGTCTCCTCTTTTTTTTTTCTAGACTTAGTCTTTGTAAATTCATTAATGTCTAGTTTTTGACAACTTAGGAATACTAATAAGCATGAACATTTGAGAGAAATATAAATTGAATAAAATGTGCAGGTCAAAAGTTCTTGCTACCTTCTCAGAAGTCTCATATCTACAGTGATGTAGGGCACCAAAGACCAAGCCGTGGAAATACCTAGGATAAAACTTTTAGGTCAGTTACTGAGAAATGTAAGAAGAAATCTTATACAGATAATTTGGTGAGGATAAAACTGAACCAACACAATCAGGGATACTTCAGATAAATCCTTGGAACCTCACTCTACTTAAATATCTGTTTTAGCCAAACCAGAGTAATAATATGTGTACCCATGATTCATCAGTTAAAATATAGAAATCTATCTATTATTAACTGTTTGTGGAAGTCATACTGTTTCAGGTAATTCAAAATTAATGGTTATCTGAAATTCTTCTAAATAAACCATCTTCTTCCAAGTTCTTTGCTAAGGAAAACTATTTTTTTTTTAGAAGTGGGGTTCTTGTTGTGAATGTCTTTCTAACTGCAGGTGGAGGCAATGTTCTGTTACAGAAGGTTACTATTTAATTTTGCAGTTTTGAAGATGTGGGTAAAGCCAAGAGCAACTTGGAATGCTGGCTTTACAGTATTTCATTCAAGAAAAATCCCGAGGCCTTTTAGATAGAGAGCTTGAAGTGAGCATCATCTTGACATAGAATATTCTGTTCTAATTCCAAGTCCATTATTGCAGCTGTCACCCTGACAAAAAGTAGTCAGTGCTGGATTAGCCAAAAAGTGGGTGCCAAGGCTCTTTTGATTGGACAGGAGAGAAGATGGAATGGGATTACAGTTCAGAATGAGCTGCCTGGATTTAAATTTGTAACCAACTTGCTGTTTTCTATTCTTGTACTTTGTAAGGCTATACATTTCATCACTTTTCTTAATGTTAGTGCACAAAGAGAAGGTGTAATGTAGGACACCTGTGGAAGGCTGATGGTTAAATCACAAAGAGGACTGGGGCATGTAAAACAAGAAAGGACATAGTAAAATGTTAAGAGCCAGGCAGCCTCTTGTTGCTGCATACCAGAATCCCAATAGTCATACACAGAAGGGAGATGTATAGAAGTGAGTATTTAGCCATCACAGAGGAAGTGCTAAATAGGTTGCACCGTCAGTGAGAGAAAGGATTAAAAGTAGGAAACTTACGGCAGCAGTTACATGAGGGCAGCTTCCAGGAATAGGGCAAGTGTACGTAGACCCCATCGTCATTTCTCTTTCTCCTTTTACACTGAATCCATGCAATCATGAAACGGGGGATGGGACCTGGGAAGAAAAAGTGAGTGGAGTATAATCCTAGCAGAGAGATGAGGGTTTTGGGTTATATGTCTAATGTAGGTGGCACAACCTCGGTGGCACTATTAACATTTTTGGCCAGATAATTCTCTGTTGTGGAAGACTGTCCTGTGTGTTGTAGGACGTTTAGCAGCATTCCTAGCCTCTACCCACTAGATGCCAATAGTATCTCGCCAATTGTGATATCCAGAAATGTTTCCAGAGCTTGCCAAATGTCCTCTGGGGGACAAAATGATCTCCCCAACTGAGAACCACTGGTCTAAAGGCTTCTGAGCAAAACTTTACTTTGGACTGTGAGCTTTTAAGTGTGTAACTGGTTCTTTTTCTATATAAAAGCCAAGTAAAAGGAAAACAATGAAAATACATCAAATTTCTTGTTTTAAAGTTTTTAGCAAATAGCAAGTGCCCGATTAATTTTAGCCAATGTAATTTGATGTAGGGATTAAACATTACAGTGTATATAAGAGATCTGACACATAGAAGAACTTTAAGAAATGGTATTACTTTCTTGTAACTCTACCTTTATATAACAAATTACTCTATAAAAGCTTAATACGAATGCAGTATGGTGTAATTATTTCACCTAAAACAGCATTTAAAGTGCTGAGAAAAATTGACAATGTAGTGTATATATGGATATATAAAGATGCATATTTATTTTAAATCTAAATATTTATTACTTTTAGTGATATAAATGGTATATAAATTTCGATGGCATAGTCTTTGTGTGGTCACACATATATTTTGGAACTATCTAGAAGAGAAGTGACAGATGTATGTTTAACTTTTAAAGAAAAACCCAGTTTTCTAAGTTAGTTGTATCATTTTGAATTCCCACAAGCAGTTCCACATCTTTTCTAATACTTGGTATGGTAAGTAATTTTAATTTTAGCCATTATAATGGGATGTAGTTATATGTGTTTTGAATTTGCCTTTTCCTGATGACTAGCAATGTTGCTGATTGTTTTTTTTTGCAATTTGTACGTCTTCAGTTGTGAGATGTCTGTTCAAATGTTTCCTCTAGTTTTTATTGCGTTGTCTGTGATCTTATTGTGAGTTTGAAGAGATTTTTTTAAATCGTGGTAAAATACACATAGCATAAAATTTATCACCTTAACCATTTTAAAGCACGCAGTTCAGTAATAAGTATCTTCACGTTGTTGTGCAATCAATCTCCAGAACACTTTCCATCTTGCAAAACCCATTAAACAGCAACTCCACATTTTACCCTTCCCTCAGCCCCTAACAACCACCCTTCTACTCCCTGTCTCTATGAATTTGACTACTCTGGGAACTTCATATAAATAGAATCATACACTATTTATCTTTTTATGATTGGCTTATTTCACTTAGCATAACATCCTCTGGATTCATCAATGTTGTGCATGTATCAATTTCCTTCCTTTTAAGGCTGAGTAATATATATTCCACATTTTGCTTATCCATTCTTCCATCTTTGGACACTTGGGTTACTCCCCCTTTTTTGGTTATTGTGAATAATGCTGCTGTGAACTTGGGAGTACAAATATTTGAGTCCCCACTTTCAATTTTTTTGGTATATGCCCAGAAGTAGAATTGCTGGGTCATATGATAATTTGATTTTTAATTAACATTTTTTTTTCTTATAGGTAACAATTACTTGCTTCTCTTTAAGTCTACTATTTTAATTTTTTGTTTTCTGTTTTTCTTTCCATCACTTCCCACTTTTCTTCTCTCTTTTGTATTATTTGAATATTTTACAACATTTTAATTTACCTCTTGACTTTTTTGGTTCTATTTCTTTGTAATTTTTATTCATCGCTCTAGGGATTACAATATACATATCTAATCTATCATAGTTTACTTAGAACTAAAATTGTACTGTGTCACATACATGTAGAAACCTAGAAAAAAGTTCTCATACCCACTCTCCTTAAAACATTTCACATTTATTAACTCGATATTTTGGCAGCTCCACCAGATAATGGTATAATTTTGCTTTAAATACTTATATATAATTTAAAAACTAAAGAGTTAAATGTAGTCTTATATTTACCCAGACATTTACTGTTTTTGATCCTCTTTCTTAATTTCTGAAGATCCTAGGTTCTCTCTGGGATCATTTTCCTTCTGTCTGAGGAAACCCCTTTTTATCATCTTTTATAAAGCAGGTCAGCTGATGAAAAATTCTGTTAGTTTTACTTTGTCTGAAAATGTCTTTCTTTTGATTTCATTTCTGAAGGTTACATTGTGAATAAAATTTGTTCTGACTTTTTTACTTGTAGCCCCTTAAAGATGTGCTTCATTGCCTATCATGAGACATATGCAATTATTTTAATCACTGTTCCCTGGTATGTAGGGTGTCATGTTTTCTCTAGCTGTTTTCCATACTTTATCTTTGATATTTAATAGTTTGATTATGATGTATCTAAGCATGGTTTTCCTTGAAATTATCTTGTTTAGATTTGCAGAGCTTCTTAAACTGTAGATTTGTATTTTCACCAAATTTGGGAAGTTTTTCACCATTATTTCTTCAAATATCATTGCTTCCCGGTCTAGTCCTAATGGGACTCAAATTATATGTACTTATTATTTTTGACATTGTCTCATAGGTCCCTGAAATTTAGTCCATTTTTAAACTAATCTTTCCAGTTTCAGGTTGGACCACCTTTATGAACTATCTTCAAGTTAAATTACTTCTAAATAAATCTCCATCCTGATATTAAGGCCATATTAAATCCATTTAAAAATTCAGATATTATATTTAAAAATTTTTAAATTTCCTTTTATCTTTATGTATTTTCATTTCTCTGCTGAGATTTTCTGTCTTTTCATGTAATTCAAGGATCTTTTCCTTTCCACATTGTTCATTGTTATGGTAGCTGATTTTAAATCTTTGATAATTCCCTTTCTCTTCTTTGTCTGGAATCTATTCATTGTCTTTCCCCTCAAATTTTTCAGCTTCTTTGTAAGTTAAGCAATTTTGGAATATGCCCTGGAGATTATAATTGTTGTGTAGTCACTGAGTTCTGTTATAGTCCTCTGGAAAATCTTGAATTTTTTTTCAGCTGGCTGTCAACCCAGTTAGATTCAGACTGTAAGTTCTCTCTCACCTTATGTGGTTAGTAGTTCAAATCTCAATTTAGTTCTGAAAGTTTTTGTCATACAGTTCAGAATTTCTGTTTGATTTTTTAAAAAACAAACGCAGTTGTTTTTGAAATTCTGTATTTTATAGTCTAAGTCATTGTACATTTTAATCACAAATACCTTAAATTCCGTGTTTAATAACTCCAGTATCTCCACTTCTTCAGTCTATTTCTGCATATGTTTTTCCTCTTGAATTTTGGTTACTGGTTTTTGTCTTGGTAATACCTGGTAATTTTTTCTTACATGCCCAACAATGTATAATGTTGTATAAACCATTGTAAAGAAATTTAAGGCTCTAAGTGATGCTATTTTCCTTCAGATAGGCTGTAATTTTTTCTTCTGTGCAGTGTTTATGATACAGAACAATCACTTTTTCCAGGAATTAAGCTGATTTGAAGCTGGAATTCAGTCTCTGTAAAGGATGGTCTGTTTCTAGTTAACTGCTACTTTTCTGAAGTTATTTTTGAAAATCACAACCAAACATCTGTTATGATGATCATATTCCTTCTCTTTCATGGATTCTGACCCAACACTTAATGTTCCCAGGCCCATAAGACTGCTGGAGTCTCTGCTCAGTTTCTCTCACCTACCATCTCTTGATCAGCTTCTCAGCATGTCAGCCACTGCCTGTGAATCAGCAAATGTTCCAAGAGAAAAAAATAGCAATGAATATTAGAGTCATCCTTCTGCGTTTTCCTTCTTTTCAAATATGGCCTGTCATGTCTTTGCTACGTTGGTAGTTCTACAATGTACACAAATGTGCTTTTTTCATATTTTTTCTAGATTTTATAGTTCTCAGCAAAAGAAATTGTCTGTAAAAGACAAGTCCAGTGTTTACCACTAAAAGTAGAAATCCCTTGATAGTACATTTTCATCTACAAATACATTTTTGTGTCTATTATCTATTGACTCAGTGCTTAAAAAGTAGGAAAGATGTGATTAGCATTTAGAAATATTAGATATAAGTTTGTTTTAATATCATCTTTATCACCATCATCATTCTAGGCAGAGTGAACCGTATGAGGAAAAGGCAAACAAACAAATTTCCCCCAAATACAAAACAATTTGGAATGACTTGGGCATAAATGTTGAGGCAGCAGTCATGAAAGAAACAGCTGGGATCAGATCATAAGTGGCATCATGCAGCATGGAACAAAATTTGAAACTTTTGGAACATGTACAGTCTTTGAAAGATATGAAGCTTGTTCTCAATGGTGGTAATATGCTCCTTAGGAGAGCAGTGTTAGATTTTGTATCATCTAGGAGGTACTACTGACATTTAGTAGGAGAGCGCCAGAGATTATACTCTCTTACAATGTGTGGGACATTTCCACATAATAAAGAATTTCTTCTTCCCTCCATGCAACTTTGAAGTGTCATGTTCAACATTCATTTTTATTAAAGCTGAATTAGATTGATCTAAACCTTCACCTTAAATCTACATTACACTTATGTGCATAGTACTTGCTATACTATACATCAGATTTTCTGTCATCAACCCATATATCTGCACTGGACTACATTTGTCCATTTAACCATTGAGATTATATACACACACACACACACACACACACATACAATCAATGGTTTTTTTCATTATGTCTTCTGGTTGGTGCCTGAGCATTCACATATTGAGATACATATTATTTTATCACAGATTTCTTTTATTCTATTTCAGCTTTATTATTTTTATATTATTTTACATTTAGTTTTTTTAAACTAAATGTGTTGGTGGGTTAAATATATATATAAATTTTATTTCAGGACAGTAAAAATGCATTACAAAATCAATTTTTTAAAAAGGAGGTTTTATGGTCCATAGTGCCATTGGCTGGAAGCATTGTTTTTTTAAAAAAATAAATTTCTGTATTTTATTTGTTTAATTTTGGCTGTGTTGGGTCTTCACTGCTGCATGTGGGCTTTCTCTAGTTGCGGCAGGTGGGGGCTACTCTTCGTTGCAGTGCGCGGGCTTCTCAATGTGCTGGCTTCTCTTGTTGTGGAGCACGGGCTCTAGGCACGCAGGCTTCAGTAGTTGCAGCACGCAGGCTCAGTAGTTGTGGCTCACGGACTCTAGAGCACAGGCTCAGTAGTAGTGGCGCACGGGCTTAGCTGCTCTGTGGCATGTGGGATGTTCCCGGACCAGGGATCTAACCCGTGTCCCCTGCATTGGCAGGTGGATTCTCAACCACTGTGCCACCAGGGAAGCCCCTGGGAGCATTGTTTTAACATATATATTTCCATTCTATAGCAGTCATTCTGATAGCTATGTAGTAAATATATCTGTCAGGGATTGAACTGAAGGCAGGACAACCAGCTGAGTGACTATTATACTAGACCATGCAAGAGTAAGTCAGTGAGTGTGGAAATGGACAGAAAGAGATGTATTAGAGATAGTTTTAGGAAGTACAAATGCAAAATGAATAGAAGTTGGAGCGAATCCAAGCTGGGAAAATGTTTTGTCCTAATGTGGACCTCAAGTACACGTGTATTTTTTTAACCCACAAGGTTAGGTTTGCTTAGTCCTAGAAATGCAAATGTACAACATAGCAGCTTTGTTGATTTTTTCCTACCTCAGTAGAAACTGTTGTTTCAGCACCTAGAGGTCAGCCATAAACTCCAAACATACACATATGGCAACAGAACTCAATATCTTCTCACTAAAACATATATCTTTGTGCTTTTCTGTCACAATTGATGGCTGATGACATCAACACTCTAGTTGTTTAAACTGAAAATCCCAGAGTTATTTTTTTCTCCTAAGCGTCCTTCATCTTTCATCAGGTTCTACTGAATATTCTTCGAAGTGACCATTGTGTATCTCATTGGCCTCCATACTCCCCTCTCTACCAAGTTTAGATCCTCTCCCTCTTTTGTGTAGCCTCCTGTAACTACCTTCCGTAGAGTTTACCTGCTTCCAGACTTCACAGCAGAACGGATTCTGTACATTTGCTGCAGAGTTTTAAAGTCCCAGTCCTAACTAGCCTTCCCCTGATGTAAATGAATCAGAGCATCCTTCCTGACTTCCTTTTATTTTAGGTTAAACATTTATGAGTTTTCATACTTTAAAATTATTTCTAAAACAGTTTGTAAAATCCTACCTTCTAACTCTTCTTTCTCTTTGTCCAGCCTTTGACTGTCATTGTAGAGGATCAGTTTGAGTCCCCCAGGCTCTTCATGAACAATTACATTTCTATACCTTCCTTTTCTTCTTCATGCAGTTTAGAAGATTAATGTTGGATTTATTTTCTCTTGTCAATTGTAGATTAAATAGGATGTTTATGATTATTTCAATTAAAGATGTTGGGCCTGTTGGTAAGGAACATAATTGCCTATTATACCACCTTATTGCCATGTGAACATAAAATTTAACTATATCTCTTGACCTCCTGCTCTTTCCTAGAGCAAAATTTTCTTAAGATTGACAACTGTCTAATTCACAAAAATCAGTCAGAATTAGTAAATTATGCCTGCTTAACAGACTGTGGTCCTCAACAAAGCACATGAAACGAGTTGAGCTTAATTAACTGTTATTGGGAATGATGATCATTTTCAAATTGCTCCAAAGGAAAACAGACCAACAAACTTGTAAACATGCGCTTGACACAGAAATTCAGCTTAACTGAACTAAATTTTTAAAGAGAGAGAGAGTGAAAGAGAGCCGGAATGAGAAGCATGTTTGATGAAGGTTGGAAAATCTACATGTCAGCAATGATAAACTTGTTATTTAATAAGGTTAATAATAGATAAAGTCCCCTAAAGATGAATTGTTATCACAGTTGACTACTGTTTTATTAAAATGTTAATGGCCTGAGGCAAAAGCAAACTGTTCTCTTAATCTGCCAGAGGAACTGCTTTTTCAGGAATTATCATACCCCACAGCACATGAGATTTGAGCAAGCCATAATAAGCATATTTGAAATTTGGACTAGACACAGGTCCTGAGATCTTAACTCAACTTGACTGAACTACGGACGTGTTTCACATGCTCATTCATGGTCAGATTTCTTCTTCTTGTTAGCCAAATGTATGACACTGACTTTTGTACTTGGAACTCTATTGAAAGAAGTTTCTATAGATTAATTTTGCTTTTCTTTTCAAGGTTGAAGGAAATAACTACTGAGTTTATTTTTTTCTCTCCTCACCTCCATGCACATAAGCAAGCCAAGGGCATTTTCTAGTGAGTGTGATTGCCTGCACCATACAATGCACCTTTTCCATAGTGGCTGGAATAAAAATAAAAGCAGCACCTTCAAGGACAATCAAGTGAGTCAACCCAAAGCCGACTGTCTGTGTATAACTGTGATGGATTACATTGTGATTTGTTTGGGCCCATAATCAAAAACCCAAAAGACCTCTGTCAGATAATGCTATATTTCTACAAATGTAATATTAGGTCAGATCACAAAAGACACAGAGTTCAAATTCAATTCTTTCTTATCAGCATTTTCCACAGATTTTTTTTATAACTGTACATGTATGTGGTGTATATCAGTGAAAATAATTGCAACTCACAAATACACCATAACATTGACCTTTGTATTGTATCTCTGAAAGAGGAGCAAAAAGAACTACTCAATATCTTTTAAATTATAAGTGAATTTAAGGGGCCTGATGGTGGCAAGGAGGTGGAATTGACAGCTAGGAAAAAATGTCATTTTAGGGTATGTGTGGCATAGATTCAAGACAGGAAAGAACCTGGAAAGGACCATTTGGTGAATGCCAAAGCTCTATACATGCTAGAGTCTAAACACAGACATCCAGTAAAAGAGAGAGAAGCAAAACCTGTTGTAAGTCCACATATAAAGAAAAAATTGAAAATCTAAAAATTGTGAGACCCAGGGAGGAACAAGTAGTCTATAACCAGTACTAGCAAAATGGACTGTGGCATCGGAGCCTGTTTTATGCTTTGTATGGATTGGGTGAAAGGTGGGGTAGAAAAATTTGAACCTGTAGGTATTAATCTGTATTTTTAATGACAGTATCTTTATTGTTGATTTTCCGGCTATAAAACTAATACATTGTTTAAAAATATTAGAAGTTTAGTTACATACTTGTCTCACAAAATAGTATTTCATGAATATATTTTCATGTTAATACATACATCATTGTATACTGGGTTGAAAAGAAAAATAAAATGATGGTATTTTTCAGCTTCTCACATCAAAGGCAAATCTCTCTTCCTTTTCTTTCTTCCTTCCTTCCTTCCTTCCTTCCTTCGTTTGTTTCTTTCCCTCTCTCTCTCTTTCTTTGCCTGTTGGAATTATAAAATTTTTGTTTAATTATCCATACTTTGTTTATTTCGTGTTTTGCTTGCTGTTTTGAAAGCTATAAGTATATATTTTATCTGCATTTTTTGGTTAAGAAATACTAAAAAAATTATTTGAAGTTTAAAGTACAAAATTGCTTACAGAAAAACACCACAGCTGCTCACATACCCATTAACCAATGTAAGAAAGAAAAAGTTACTAATAGAGTTAAAGACTCTTTACCAACAGAATATCTTTTGTATACTAACTGCTTACTACATATAACACAATCATTTATCCATTCTTCATTAAAAAAAATTGAATTATATCCTCTTTTTGGCTATCACGTATAGTGCTGCTAGAAGCTTTCTTTTACATGTCTTTTGGTGTACACACACACATACATGCACGCACATCTCTGATGGGTATCTATGCCTAGAAGTAATATTGCTGGTTATAGGATATTAAAAAGTTCAGTTTTATAGATCTTCCCATTTTCCAAAGTGCTTGAAACAATTTGTGTTCCCACTAGCACAGAATGAGAGTTCCCGTTACTAAAATATCCTTGATAAAACTTGAAATTGTCAATTTTCTTAACTGTAGTCATTCTGATTGGTTTGCGTTTTCTTGGAGTTTTAATTTGTGTTTCTTATACGTAATGAGATTGAGAACATGTTGGCTTTTTTGACCATTTCAATATTTTGCTTGTGTAATTTGATAATTAAAAATATTGGGTTGCCTAATTTTAAAAATTTATTTGAAGACTTTTATATATTAAGAAACAAAAATTTACATTTTAGCCAGTAATTTTCTAAATTTGTGTATTAATACCAATTGTTTGTTTATGGGTTCTTGCATATTTTCTGTAAGTTTTATTTCCTTTCTTCCTTTCTTTTTCCTTTTTCTACTAGCTGTGACCTCTAATGAAATGCCAAATAGGTGTTAGTGATCTAGATCTGAGGGGGAAATTTCTGTATTTCACCATTAAATGTGGTGTTTATTGTTTGTGTCATTTAGATATCCTTAATCAGTTTAAGAGAGTTTCCCCCTTTGTTTGCTAAGAATTTTACCATAAGTGAGCAGAGATTTTTAATTAACTTTTGATTGAAATATAACATATATACACGTGAGTGCACAAATTATAAGGATATAACTTAAGAGTACTAATGAATTTGCATTATCACTGAACCTTGGTATTTGTTATTTTCGTTTTGGTATTATAGAAGGTATGGAGTAGTAGTCAAACATCTTAATTTAATTTGCATTTTCCTATAGAATAATGAAGCTGAACACAATTTTTCTATGCTTATTGACCATTTGGATATCCTTTACAATAAAGTGATAAAATTTTTTGCCGATTTTTCTATTTGGATTCCAGCATTTTTTGATTGATTTGTAGGTTTTCTTTATATGTTCTCATATTAGTCCTTTACAGATATATGTATCGAAAATTTCTTCCTCCACTCTGTGGCTTGCCTTTACACTTTTATTAGTGTATCTTTTGATAAACAACCATATTTTATTTTACAATAATCTAATTAAAAATTTTTTAATTTTATGGTTATTGATTTGGGGTTTTGTTTAATTGTTTTTGTCTGTACCAGTATCATGAATTTTTGTCCTAAGTTACCTTTTAAGAGCTCCCCTTTAAAAATTTTTTCACATTTAAACCTGTAATCTATCTGGAATTGATTTTTGCATGTGCAGTGAGATAATGGTCAACATTTTTCCCCATAGTGTTATCTAGTTGATCCAGCACCATTTATTGAAAAAAACCATTCATTAGCTACTCTCTGCAATGTCACCTTTGTCATAAAATCAGATGACTGTATGTGTATAGGTCTGTGCTGGATTCTTTATTCTGTTTCACAGGGCCATTTTCCCAGCCCTATGCTAATATCTAATTGTCTTAATTATAACTGTAGAATAAATTTCCTTATCTTGTAGATTAAGTGCTCCTGCTTTGTTCTTCCTTTTCAATATTGCCTAAGTACTTTGTTTTCTTTTATTCATTTCAGAATATGATTGTCAGTTAACCAGAAATTCTGTTGAAATTTTGAATGGATTATATTTAATCTGTGATCAATGTGAATAGAATTGATGACTTTACTATACCAGGAAAAAAGCCTAAAGTTTACAAAAGCAAGAGAAAATATAAATACAGGTTTCCCTGCTATCCAAAAGTAGAGCATTCCTGTAGAACCTTTCATAAACCAAAATGGTATAAAGCAAAGAAGCAATTACCTTCGGACACATATTGCTAAGAGATGCACAAAATAAGACGAAATCTTTTGCTAATGAACTTCTTTATATGTGTTAACTATCTTTAGCCTCTGAACAATTCCGTAATATTGTGCTCTTTCTAAAAAAGAAGAATACGATGTTTAAAGAAATTTGAAAGCATCTAAAGTCAAAAGTCATGAAGCTTGAATCTGAGGTCTTGTCTGTGGGACTGAAAGTCCAGGCTCATTTCTTTTTCTTTTTCTTTATTATATATTACAGGTGTACAACATAGTGATTCACAATTTTTAAAGGTTATACTTCATTTATAGTTACTATAAAATATTGGCTATATTCCCTGCATTGTACAATATATCCTTGTAGCTTATTTTATATATAATAGTTTGTACCTCTTAAGCCACTACCCTTATATTGTCCTTCCCCCCTTCCCTCTCCCCACTGGTAACCACTAGTTTTCTGTATCGGTGAGCATGCTTCTTTTTGTTATATTCACTAGTTTGTTGTATTTTTTAGATTTCACACCTAAGTGATACCATATGGTATTTGTCTTTCTTTGTCTGACTAATTTCACTTAGCATAATGTCCTCCAATTCCAAGTTCATCCATGCTGTTGCAAATGGCAAAATTTTATTCTTTTTTATGGCTGAGTAGTATTTCATTATATATATTTAATGAACACACAATATATATATAGGTTGCTTCCATACAAAAACACTAATTTGAAAAGATGCATGCATCCCAGTGTTCATAGCAGCATTATTTACAATTGCACAATTGCCAGGCTCAGTTCTTTATCCACAAGCTTCTTACACTTTCACGGACATCTAAACTACCTAGGGATCTTGTTAAAAATGCAGATTCTGAATCAGTAGGGGTGGCTTGCAAATAACTGCATTGCCAAAAAATTCTCAGGTGATACCAACTCTGCTGGTCCAGGGACTACACTAAGAGTAGCAAAGCAGTTTACAATGTTTTGTAAGAAATTTGAATTAATAAAATAATTGGAATACTAAATAGCGTTTTATTTTAAATGCTATTTTTAAATTGAAGTATAGTTGATTTACAGTGTTGGTTTGAGGGTGTACAGCAAAGTGATTCAGTTATAATCTTTTGCAGATTCTTTTCCATTATAGGTTATTATAAGATATTGAATATAGTTCCCTGTTCCTTGTGCTGTACAGTAGGACCTTGTTGTTTATCTATTTTATATATAGTAGTGTGTATCTGTTAATCCCAAACTCCTAATTTATCCCTTCCTCCCCCGCCTTTAGCATTTCTAATAGAACCATAAAGAATAATTATACAAAATATATATAGTAAATATGTTAAATATGTACAACTTTTGTATTTAAAAACTCAGGTGTTTTCACAGGATTTTTGAATTGTCTTTATGCATCTAGGTCTTAACTGCTCTAAAAAAAATCAGTGTTTGCTTAGTCACTGCAAGTCATGGATTTTTTTTTTCTTCTTGTTGTGGTGCATCAGTAGAGATTATTATTATTATTTTTTAGTTTGTTTGGCTGTGTGGGGTCTTAGTTGCGGCACGTGGGGTCTTCGTTGCCACGTGTGGGCTCTGAGTTGCGGCATGCGGGATCTAGTTCCTTGACCAGGGATCGAACCCAGGCCCCCTGCATTGGGAGCGTGGAGTCTTAACCACTGTACCACCAGGGGAGTCCCAAAAGAGATTAATTTTCAAAGTCCATCTTTTAAATTTTCCATCATTGACTTAATTAGGAATGATCATTTGCTAAAAATAAAAGTAAAAATGAACACCAAAAAGAAAATTAAAGACCAAGATTAATAATTCAGGAATTATTATAATATGAACTGTAGGGGAAAGGAATACTTTCCCTTAAAATATTTTACCTTGAACTTCTTAAAAATTGCGGTTACATATTGCCTTGAGATCACTTTTGAGTTTGGAAAGTAGCATTTTTATATATAGTAACCCAAGAATCTCCCAGACCCCTATTCCTAACAGCTACATAAACTGAAGAGCATGCAGTCTTTGGTGTTCTGCCGGCAGCAGCATGGAGATAAGAATTCCCCCCTATGAACACTGTGTTATCCTTTTGCCACTATCTACTGATTAAACCTCAAAGGCCCTTTCAAACTGTCAGGGAAAGCACACACAAGGTGTTCTACGTGGGTATGTATGGCAGGAAAGGACAGGGAGTTCTTGAATTTTACATTTTGTGAGTACCTGATTTTCATCCTTAAAGCATGGTGTGTTTCTGTTTTTAGATGTAGCATAGAATGTGCTGCTAGGAATGCTTCTGGTAATAAAGAAAACACCAGGTGCAAGCTGTAAGTAGAACTCAGGGGAAATTATTAGACTCTAGCATATGAGGCAGTACAGGGTCAAGTGCAGGGCTAAGCAGAAGAGAGCTTCCTGTCGATTAGCAAACAAACAACTTCAACCTATTGGGTCACAGGTGGCAGGAAGCTTATATTATCAGCAAAGGGAAAATATGTATCACATGGGGAGTACTCAGAAGTGGAACATATAATACTGTTTCATCAGTTTGGTAAGAGTGGGGTAGGGAGAAGGTTGGCGACAATTGAAAAATATAAATATTGTTTAGATGCACAGAAGATGAACATGTTAACTCCAAATCTTGACGAGACTCACAGAATTGCCTATGGATTTGAACCAAAGTAATATTATTTAGAAACTTGGATCATTTACTGTCACAGACTATATTTAATGTGATGGTGGATTCCAGGCTGGGGGATTCTTGATTCCTGGAGGGAATACTAGTTTCCTGGGGTATCTGCCTGGTGGACAGACATTTTCCTGAGAGCTCATTTATCTAAAGATGGTTCTTGATTTTTGAAGTATCTCTGCTAGAAGATGCTGACTAGCCAGGTACAGTCTCTAGATGGGGCTACTGGAAGGGAAGGAGAAAGACCATGTTGCAGTTGGGGAGAGCAGGCTGCATGCTGTCACTAACAAGGCCCTGGTGGCTCCTGAAGTGCTTACTCCACCTGCCCTAAAGGACAGACATAGCCGTTGGGTCCTTCCTTACCCAGGGGCTTTGAAATTGGGATGAGATCATATTTATTGCAGGGCTTTTCTAAATTTTATATTAAGTACTCTGCTGGCATTGCTTATAATGCTTTAGATCACCTGATGGAGAGATGTCAGGGAAGAAGATTGCTACTCTTTTCCTCACCCAGGGGTCAAGCTGCATGTTTTCAGATATGGAGAAAAATCACTGGTTATGGAAATTTTTTATGAAAGTGACTGTATCCAAAACAAGCCATTATGATAATGTGGTCTTCCTTAAACTCTTTTAGGTACACGTTAAGTCCTGGTTTAGGGTTTTTTAATTAACTTGATACTGTCTCTTTGGTCTCTACTGACAGCAGTCTTAGACTTAAAGGCGGAAAGATTTTAGGTGCAATCTATTTCAGCAATGGTAAATAGAGGTCAGATTGCATGCCAATTCTGATCAATTGGTGTAGCTTTCTAGAGCCCTGGACTGAGAAGACTGCAGCTATGCCCGCAGGTCAATTAAGAAAAAAAAAATGTCATGATCAGTTTGTTATGTTTTCCATGGGATAAAATGGGAGAAATGGCAATACACTTTCTTGATCTTGGCCAACTCTGTTATTTTATAGTTGAGGAAACCTCAGATTAAGCAGTGCAAATGACTTTGCCAGAAAGTAAAAGAGATAAAATTAAAACCTAGGAAGCCTAACTCCAATTTCTATGCTCTTTCCATTACAGTACCAAATTAATGCCTTTCACTTTTGATGACTATGTAGAAAATAAGGTATGAAAAGGAAGCCATGATTTGTTTATTAATTATTATACACCATTGGGAAGAGAATATGGAGTCACATGAATTTATCTCATATGAATTTATATCCCTTTAATTTATCCATGAACTGTCTCAATGAAGCTATACTCTATTATTTGGAGAATATTATAAGTACCAAACATGATCTGGAGACAAAAATTTGATATTGGAATAAAACAGATTTTTTGGTTAATATTTTGTAAGGTAGGAGGGAACTCTAGCTCTTTGGACACAGCGATTAATGGTTATTTCATGAATATATATAGGTATAAATAAGAAGGCAAGGTAGTGTAGTGGAAAAAAACTGCAACAAACAACGTGGGTTCAAACTTCGTAGCTGTCATGTAGCTGCCTATAAAGCTTTAGGAACATCATTAAATTTTTCTGGGCCTTGAATTCCTCATCTGGAAAAATTTGGAGTAAAAAATACATGCCTTTATAATTATCATAAAGGTTGGAATCATGTATCTAAAGCTTGTGACAGTGTGACTAATAAAAGATAGCTGCTCAATAAATATTGACTTTTGCTACAAAATTTTACATAAAATTAAATAAAAAATAAAATTCCAATTACATGAATTTGGAGAGTTCCATTTAAAAATCTTCCAAGTGCTGGGACATCACAACTTCTCCTAAATGCATTTAAAACAATGTTTCCAGAGTTGGCATGGGAGCCTACTGCATTCCTACCTGGGAATCTTGTTAAAACTGAAGATTTCTGGGCTTCCCTGGTGGCGCAGTGGTTAAGAATCCTCCTGCCAATGCAGGCAACGAAGACCCAATGCAGCCAAAAATAAATAAATAAATAAATAAATAAATAAAGAAGATTTCTACGAGTTGTCCCACCTTAGACCTACTAAATCAAAATGTCTGGGGGTGAAGTCTACTCACCTGTATTGTTTAACAAACTCTATTCTTGTTGGGAGCCTCAATGATCCTCTTCACCTCCAGAGTTCAAAATCAATAGAGAAGCAAGAAAAAGGACCCAACATATTACATTGATTACTCTTAAGATTTAGGTTGGAAGAGGCAAGTTATGTCTGTAAGCCTGCTTTCTAATGCTGAGCCCCAGAATTAGAAAAGCATCCTCTCAGACACAGGTAATGCTGAACCAGGAAGACCTCACCACTGGGCTGCAGACTTCTGGAATGGAGGAGGAGAGAATGTAAGCTCTCTAAGGCCATCTTGATCCCTTGAGGCAGTGGCAGGATCACCTGGGCTAACGTGCCCACGTTTCTCCTTTCAAAATCACAAGTAGGCCACTGACAAGCAAAGGGTAGTGTTGCAGGCCAGCAATACCACTCGAATTTATATCCCTACACATGAAAGGCAACTTCATCAGTGAGGAGAGAACATCTACCACCACCCCCTTACACACATCCTGAGCTATTTTTATGCATATAGCTTAAAAAACTCATTGGCCTTGAGCCTATGTTTCTGTTCAGTAACCCCCCATAAAGTATCCCCAGTCTAACCCTAACACAGACTAAATGAGATTGTATGCCTGGAATGTTTGCAGGCGTTGAGTATCTGAGTAAAGGTGGAGCCAGTGCAGCACCGCAGCTGTGGTCTCAGACTAGGATGATGTGTAGTTATCTTCCCTCTCTCTGGGACACCTGTGACTGCTCTAAACTCCCAGAATTGTGAGAGGCTGTGACAAATGAGGGCTTGACATACCCTTGTCAGTTGACCATTTTTCCAAACACCAAACTCTTAATAAGGAAAGTAGGAATAGCAGAAAATATTAACATGTACATAAAATAATAGTTATGAGAAGAAAGGATTATTATTTAAGAACACAAATGATGTGGAAAAATCCAGACAATCTTTGGTTCTCTCTCACCCGTTATAAGCTGTAATATGCCAAGGATGTATTTATTATAGTTTCCCGTTTATGGAATATTATGCACAGTGTTTGCAATAAAGGCTACATTATGACTACTATTGCCATTACTACTAAAGCTATGAATTATAACGAACAGTAAAAAGAAAGGTTATATTCTGTTTGAAAAATAAAACCTAGAAATCCAAGAACAGAGTGCTTTTTATTGGATTATAATTAACTTACAGTATTGTATTAGTTTCAGGTGTACCACATAGTGATTCGATATTTTTATACATTATGAAATGATCACCATGATAAGTCTAGTTACCATTTGTCACCATGCAAAATTATGACAATATTATTGACTATATTCCCTATGCTGTACATTACATTCCCGTGACATTTATTTTATAACTGGAAGTTTGTACCTCTTAATCCCCTTCATCTATCAATATTTTGCCTGTCCTCCCACCCCATCCCCTCTGGCAGCCACCAGTTTGCTCTCTGTATCTATAAGTCTGTTTCTGTTTTGTTCTGTTTGTTTGTTTTGTTTCCTAGATTCCACATATAAGTGAAATCATACAATATTGTCTTTGTCTGACTTATTTCACTTATTTTACCTTTAGGTCTATCCATGTTGTTGCAAATGCCAGTGGCAAGATTTCAAGAGAATAGAGTGTTTTAGTGGTCGGGAAAAGGCAAGGAAACAAGGGAGCTACGTGTCTGTTTCTTCGAACACAATCTCCTCCACTAACTAGAATTTTTTCAATAGTAGGCAAGTATGAATTATTTAAAATAGAGTTTGACTGATGGACAGATGAATGGGTAAAGAAGCTGTGGTGTGTATATATATATATATATATATATATATATATATACAATGAAATATTACTCAGCCGTAAAAAGAATGAAAGAATGCCATTTGCAGCAATGTGGATGGACCTAGAGATGATCATACTAAGTGAAGTAAGCCAGACAAAGACAAATACCATATGATATCACTTATATGTGGAATCTAAAAAAAAAAAAAGTGATACAAATGAACTTATATACAAAGCATAAATAGACCCCCAGACATAGAAAACAAACTTATGGTTACCAAAGGGGAAAGCGGGGTGGGGGGGGATAAATTAGGAGTTTGGGATTAATATATACATACTACTATATATAAAATAGATAAGCAACAAAGGCCTACTGTATAGCACAAGGAACTACCTCAATATTTTGTAATAAGGGAAAAGAATCTGAAAAGAGTATTATATATATATACTTGAATCACTTCGCTGTACACCTGAAACTAATACATTGTAAATCAACTATACCTCAATTTTTTAAAAATGCCATCTATATACTAAAAAAAAAATAGAGTTTGGCTGGGTGCTTGATTGCAAGAAGATAGTTACAACATTTCTGATAAAGTATTAATCTAAAATATGTAAGAAATAGTTATAAAATATACAACAGAAATAAAATCCTAGTGGGCAAATGAAACAATCAGTTTACAAAAGAGAAATCTAAATGGTTGAGAAATATAAGGAGAGATGTGCAGCCTCATTGATAAAGAAATAAATAAAAATAAAAATAAAATACCAGCTTATATCTATGTAGTTGGCAAAAAATAAATTAGGACAGTATCTAGTGCTGGTGAGCTTGTGGAGAAACTTGTACCCTCAATCACTGCTAATTGTTGTGAGGGCTGGTGCAGCCCTTTTGAAGAACAATTTAATAGTGAAAATAAGTTAAAGATTCCCTGTGCTTCAGCAATTCTCTTTTGAATTTTTTTCCATGGGGAAAAACTTATACAAATATTTTTCTGCAAGAAACCATTACAAAGATGAGGTATTTTGTTGAAGTACTATTGATGGAAGCAAAGAGTTGAAGACAACCTAGGTGACCATCTTGTGAAGAATAGAGAGGTAAAATATAGAATATGCACCAAAAGGAATAATATACAGGAGGAATGAACTAAATCTATAAATGGAAACATGGCAGATTTCAAAAACAATGCTACAGTGATAAAAGATAAGAAATGTGAAATTAGTAGCAAACTGAAATTTATATACATTTTAAAATGACCAGACTTCCCTAGTGGCGCAGTGGTTAAGAATCCGCCTGCCAGTGCAGGGGACACGGGTTCGAGCCCTGCTCCAGGAAGATCCCACATGCTGCGGAGCAGCTAAACACATGCACCACAACTACTGAGCCTGCGTTTTAGAGCCTGTGAGCCACAACTACTGAGCCCATGTGCCACAACTGCTGAGCCCACGTGCCACAACTACTGAAGCCCGTGCGCCTAGAGCCCATGCTCTGCGACAAGAGAAGCCACCGCAATGAGAAACCCACACTCCACAATGAAGGGTAGCCCCTGCTCGCTGCAACTAGAGAAAGCCCGCATGCAGCAACGAAGACCCAATGCAGCCAAAAATAAAATAAATAAATACATTTATAAAAAAATAAATAAAATTACACAGAACGTCATATTTTTTCATAGATACACATATAAGAAATAAGGGCCTGAAATTTAGACTGAATATACATACCTTAAATACTTGAGAATGGGTATTTTAGGGGAGGGGAATGGAATTGGATAAAAGAGATGCAGAAAAAAAAAAAGAAAGAAAAAAAGAGGAGAGTTGCATTAACCAGAGATGGTAGCATGCCAGGCATGATAGGTGTGATCGATGTAATTCTGTGTATCTATGGATCTTAAACACATAATTACACATTTTAAATTATATAGAGAAGTATTAATAAAATAGAGATCGCCGGGCATTTCTTGATACAGTAGCTCCAGATTTTTCACTAAAATACCAATGTGGGCAAAGAAAAAGGTAAAAATAATACAGAAAATCTGTTGCCAGAATCTGGATGAATTTCTGTTAACTCTCTTTGATTACCAAAGGCCTGATAGTAGAGATGACCAGAAATACTCTCAGATCCCACTTCCTATATCAGAAGCAATCAAGAAACAGATAAAAATGATCAGTTAGGTTTCTTTGCTGCAGTATTGTTTGTAATAGTGGAAAACAGAAAGTTATCTAAAGGCTCAGTAGTCAGGGAATGGTAAAATAAATCATATCATAACCATATGGTAGCATATAATATACCCATTATAATCATGTCTTTGAAGAATACTAAGAACATAGACAATATGTATAGTATTAAGTGAAAAGAGTAGACAACAAAAATTATATAATATGGCACCCTTTTTATTTAAATACTTAAACATATTTGTGTATATACCAAATATTGGTAAATTGCTAAGTATACCAACATATTGACAATGGATGTCTTTGGATGTTAGGAATAGACGTGGTTTTCATTGTCTTCTTTTCTCCATTTAAAAAATTTTTATAATGAATAAATGATAAAAATAAAAACAATAGTAGCTAATACTTGCTAATTGCTTAGTCTGTGCCAGGCATAGTTCTAAATACGTCATAGGTATAAACTCTTTCCATTCTCACTGCAGATCTTTTTTTTTTGAAGGTTGTTCCAGGAACTGGCAACAAAGACTAGATATATTCTTTATTATATTACAAGCATATTAATAACAAAGATTTATTAAGGACTTGATATGCAACAGGTACATTTAACTCTCACAAAGCCTTATTATTATCATCTCCATTTTACAAATGAGGAAATTAAGTCTCGGGGATCATATGAGCCCCAACTTCATAACGCTAGTAAGTGGTAAAGATTCGAAGTCAGGTCAGTTTACTCCAGAGCGCATGCTGGTAACCACAACGCATCCTTCCTTACTGTGTACCCTTGCTCAAATCACTTTACCGCTCCAGACTATCTAGTAAAATGAAGAGGCTATGATTACCGATGTTCCTTTCAACCCCAGTGTTTCCCTTTTTCATTTAAATTGTTTCAAAACACCGTAATATCCTGCTTATGAGTAAAGAATAATTTACTATTACTCTGCTGTTGGACATTTAGGCTGCTTCCAGTTTTTCCTTAATATAATTAACCCTGCAGTAAACATCACAGTGCACTGGCTCTCCTCACTGCAGATCTTTGAAGTAGGTACTATAATTGCATCTACTTATCTTACACTTGGAGGTCCCTGAGACAGAAGTTGAGCAAATTACTCAACGGCATTTTGGCTCTGGAGTCTGAGTAGAACCACTGTACACACTGTCTCCCCAGTTTCCTTATTCCACACCTGGAACTAAGGCTTAATGTGAATTCACATTGTAAGATGGTGGTCTCTTAATAACAGCTTTGGGACCGGGGAAGGTCCAATAGTACCACGTGAGAAAGATAACGGGGTGGAAGGGGAAGCAGGAGCCTGAAAGAGAGGAAAATCTTTTTCAAAACAGTGCCCTCAGTTCTAGAGCCAAGTAATATACTCAGTTGTTTTAAGAAGAGAAAATAATTAGCTTAATTTAGTTTTGCTTGGTGTGCTTCCTCTGAGAAGAGCGTACGTGGGCAAAAGAGACTCATTAGCTCCACAGTTAGCCACCCAAATATCTGTGGGGCTGCATGCTTTTGTACACACTGATAATGGTTCTTGAAGGGAGTCCTCAGTGGTGGCTGGCGGGGGTGGTGGCTGGCGGGGGGGGGCGGGCGGGGTTCTTCTTTAAAGAGATCACTGAATGCAAAGCTCTTCACCCTTGGGGTGACTCACAGACAGCAGGTCTTCATCCCCAGTGAGATCTTGGCACCGAAAAGGACCAGTGAGACTATGCCTGCCAACCTTTAGCCCATTTCCATTTGTAAGAATCTCTGGATAAGCTGTTGCTCTCATGGTTTTACTTCCCTTATTTGTGATTTTGCGAAGTGAAACCCCAGATTATTAGTCAGGGCTCTCTGGGGAAACAGAACCAATAGGAGATACGTCTATATCTATACCATCTGTATATCTATATCTATATCATTATGTCATCTATATCATCTATATCCATATCTATATCTATAGCATCTATCTTCCTATATATATAGGAATAGGCTCACACAGTTATGGGGAACCAAGAAGTCCCACCATCTGTTGTTTGCAAGCTGGAAAAGCCAGTGGTATAATTCAGCCCTAGTCTGAAGGCCTGAGAATTGGCGAGCTGGTGATGTAAGACTTGATCTGATTCAGAGAGCTGGAGAACCAGAAGCACCAGGGTCTGAAGGCAGAAGTAAGTCTCAGCTCAAACAGAGAGAGAAATTCACGCTTCCTCTGCCTTTTTGTCTATTCGGCCCTCAACCGATTGGGTGATGCTCACCCACACTAGTGGCAAAAAGTCAAAGCTTGCTTTTAGCATCCAAGTAATGATCCATTGTCAGGGTTTAAATCCATTCATTGCTCCTTCAGAATTTAGGTGTAACTGAAGAGGTTTCTGTGATCATCTGGTATTTGCAGACCTCACTCTGTCACGTGAAAGAGCTGTCCCATCATCCTCCCTTACCACCCAGACCAATTCTAATTGCTTCGAGCTCTGATCCTGGGCTCTTTTAGTGCCACCAGAACCTGATTAAACTTTTAGATGTTTCACAGCGGCTGTAGGCTCTTGTCAACACTAACCTGTTATTGTGCCCTTCGAAGTACTTTTTCTCTAGTGTTGCGGTGAACTGGGAGATCTTATTTAGCATTTATTAAATAGTAAATACCTAATTACTCAAAGTAGCTATTTACATATTGAATTTATTTTTCTTGGCATCTTTAATGTAGGATTAACATTTTCTTCCTACAGCTGGAAGATACTTACACAGAATAAAACATTCCCTTATTTAATCTCAAGTGGAATATACGATAAGTGTGATCATTTTAATTTGTGTCATTTATTAGTAGGAGAGACGTATCGTACAGGTGGGATGCTCCATCACACGCCAATTAGCAGGTGGCTTTGAGGGCAAGAGAGAAAACACTTTCATCAAGGGGATCGTAGCAGTCACAGAAGTAGAAGTTCAGCTGTGGGAAAAATAGAGGAAATGACATTGGGATGTGTGATTTTGGAAACTGGGGACAGAGCTTAAAGCAGTAATAAAAACACTGTACAGATATCCTAAGAGAATACTCAAAATAGAAAGTCTGGCACTCTCTTTGTAAAAAATCACATTTTCTTTTTCTAATCATGAGAGAACCACAGAAAGTTAGATCTGAAGGAGACCTTACTGATCTAATGAAAGTTCGTTATGTAGATGCGGGAACTGAGGCACAGAGGAGTCTTATTCAACGTACTTTAAATTAGTACCGTGGACACGTGTAAAATCCAAGCCTGCTGTCTCCTCTTCTGGTGAATTTTTAAAAAGTATATATGGTAGCTTTTTTTTTTTTTTTTTGCCTCCAACATGCCCTTGTCAGTTGGTCCTCTGATGGCCCATATCAAGGTGTTTCATTACACTGCACTTATATCAGGGAGAGGTCCAATGTATGTTTTTAAAAGAGGATCATGACAGGCTCACAAATAGAAATAAAGAAAGAGCAAAATAGAATAGGGGCACAAAGCAGCCCATGGCTTTAGAATTTGGAAATATCTTTATAAGAAAGCAAAGTTAACCACAGAAAGAAGGGGGTATTGGTTTTGCTAAGGAGTAGCACTATAGTTCACTGTTAATCTTGTTGACCTGTTGAGCTTCTTTTGTTATTTGAAGGCATAGATGCAATATATCTCTGTTTTTAACAAGCATTAGAAATTCAACAAATATTTGTTTAATCATATGAATGAACTTGATTGTAAGATTCGTTGAAACAGGAAGTATGTCAGTCTCTTTAGTTTCCAGCACTGAGTGCAGAATCAATTTTATTAACTGTTTGAGGAAGTATTTTGGACTGATTAAATGCCACATGCTCCTGGAGGCTTTTGGAGACCAACCTTCGTCCCTCGGTTGATGTATTTGGGGATGATTTTCCTTGGTATGTGTATACTGCCCATTTTCAAATGGGGGGCTGATACTTAAAGGTAGATAGCTTCTGCTGGACTCTCTGCCCGCACTCTCCACCCTTCTCCACCCTGCTCTGTGCAATGGAGGCTGATTCACATGAACTGCACCAACAAGCTCCCATGCTCTCTGGTTTCTGGTTGGGTTCAGTCAACATGGAGCCCTGATGGGAGACTGGAGGGAGAAGATTTGGGTCCAGGTATTTATTCCTCTAGCTTCCTCCCTGAGAAGATGCTTCAAAGTTGTCTATGTCCCTCAACCTAAGATCTTAGGGTCTCAAGGTGGCCTTCTAGTCACTAATTTCTTCTTCTAAGTACCAATGACCACTCCCTTGTCTCACTTTATTGGGTCCAGGAGTGAGAGTGGCTCTGCTGTTATTTCTAGCAGGTTATGATGCTATTCCTTATAGTTTTCCTACATCCCACCCACATACTTGTAAATAGTTTATTATGCCCTCTTCAGATTACCCTAGTTTACATGTGTCAGCTATCTCATCTTGGACTCAATGCCTAACTAATTAGTACTGTGCTAAAACATAAGTAAAAGAAGTGAAGAGCTGAAATCTTTGCCCTGTTTTGTTGCTCTCCTTAACAACCCTCTAACTCGATCTTCTGGCTCCTCTCATTTTAACCCCACCTTCAGCCTTTGCATCTTGGTTTACCAGGTTTTTTCATGTTACCCTCAACTCCCCAGTCTCATGCAAACTTATCTCCTTCACCTGGTTTCAGTCATGTGTGGAATGATTTCACCTCCCTTCCATGTGTTCCTGGAGTACATTGCCTGGGATTCCCCAGGCCTGCTTCCTTCATGGGACCAACCCCTGAAGACAGCTTTCTGACAAGTTACAACTGCATTAAGGATGAGCCACTCGTGTGCCCCTTTACTTATCTACAATAGGACAATTGTTGCAAGTGAACCCACTCTCTTTCATGTATGAGAAAACCATTCCCTCCTATACTGCATCAACTGGAACTTCAGTCATCTCCCTGCCACTCAGGTTGGTGTGTTGGCATACATACTTTACAAGGTTACTGGCCCTTAGTCTAACAGAGCAATACCTTTAACAGGTGAATTCCTTAAGGTTGGGACCTTGGGTTATACAAAATTAAATGAGCTCCCTGATGTTATCAGTTCTGTAAATCCAAAGTTTTGTTGTATTTACATAAAATGAAGGTCCATTAAATTTTATCCTCTTTGTACTCTATCCCCAAAATGGTATTATAAATTTTCTCCTCCTGGAGTTCTTAATGATCCAAAATAGACTCTTTAAGGAGATCTACTGACAGTGTTCTGAAATGTAGACCTGCTGCCCTAACTATAATTTTTTTTCACAGAAGGTCTGGCTGCTGCTGTTTGTAGATTTGCCTTAAAATCTGTGCATGTAAAATATTAAACACTAAATGCTGAGACATGGTAGATAAAAATACTTATGTCTCTCTGCCTGCATATCAGGGGAGAGGACTTTGTTAGGAAATATTCATGAGAAAGTAAGAGACTGTTGATGAAGCAGGGCTCAGATGCTCCTTAAATGTCAGGTCAGAATGAATAATAGCATTGAGACTTTATCCTAGTAGGAATGGAGTATGAGAATCTATCACTCTCCAGGATAGCCTTCAGAGGGGAAAGAATGGAGGAGGGATTGATGAGGATCTATCAGTAAAGCATAAGAGTGATTTTTGGGTTCAATACTAGTAATTACTAGACACCTGAGAGTGAATCTGACAGACATCAAGAT
Source organism: Delphinapterus leucas (assembly GCF_059928025.1). Taxonomy (NCBI): domain Eukaryota; kingdom Metazoa; phylum Chordata; class Mammalia; order Artiodactyla; family Monodontidae; genus Delphinapterus; species Delphinapterus leucas. Next base: position 14,704,516 of record NC_143138.1, read on the forward strand.
GGAGAATCTTCTAGATATCTCACTGAAGAGTATATATGAGTCACAACTGCCCTCTAAGAGCGTTTATGATTCAGAAAGTGCCTCTAGGTTCACTGACCTGCTAGAGAAGTGTCCTCACAAGAGTAGGCTGAGTAAATTTCAGGGTACCAGTAAACTACCCCACCATGCAAAAGTCTCCCAAGTCATTAAGAATGCCCTTAAGATGGCTCCCTGAAAGTCACTGTAGCTTGAAACTGTAGGAAACTATTTTTACCTCAGAGGCTTCTGAGCTTTGTTTGGAGGAGGAAGAGAAACATCTTATTGATCTAAGAAAATGTGTTAAAATAGGTGAGGAGTAGCTACAAAGAATCTGGAAGAAAAAGTATTGGTTTGCTGGGTCTGATCATGACAATTGGTTGGAGGGCTGGAAAGTATGGGAGCCATAGCAACAAGTTGATAGCAATGTTGCTATTGGCATCTTGAATCAGGATCCAAACATATGGTCGACTTTGGAATGTTTCCTTATTAAAAGAAAGCAAAAAATGCCATCTTACTAGCAGCCATCTATAGTTCTGTAAGACTGTCACCACTAAACCCTGTAACTTCTCCTCTCTGTGTTCCTAGGTCCAGCCCCTCCTCCTCCATAAAGCCTCACCTGACGAACCTTGCCCACTGTGAACTCACTGTACCCATTGTATAGACCCTGACACTTATTTTCCTATCCTATATATTTAGATAACTTACAATTAGATTATAATCTCATGAAATGAGGGGCAGCATCTCTCAGCCTTCTTTAATTCTCCAACATTAGCACTGAGTCTGCCTTATAATAGTAAGTTCTTAAAAAATACCCTGGTGGCAGACTGATAAAATAATGCTTAATAAATACGCTAGTTGTTAGGCTGATCCTGACATTGCCGTCATATTCTAGAATATTCTCGGCTAGCTAGTGAAGTCAAGCCATTTTGGCCATTAACATTGCTTGGTTTCCTATTTGTCTACTGCTGATACTGTGTCAGGTATTTGACCTTAGAGACACACTGGAGACACACGCTGTACGTGTATTTAGTTTTTCGAGTGTTCTATAATATGTTATTTCACCTACATAGGTATTGAACTTCTGAGCAAAGATGGATGCTTTCCTAGGATGGCTTCCTGTGCAAGAATAGTGAATGAAAATAAGTGAAGGAAAGAATGAATGGCTCATTGAATTGATGACCCTGTATCCCTCAAACCTTTCTAATTTTTGGAACTGAGTCTTTCACACTCTAGGCTGAGCCTCACGCCAGACCTTGCTATCTAGGACAGGGAATAAAAGGAATCATGTCAAGAGATCTAGCTAGTCCTTCTGTTGGTCATAATCTGAACTAGTGGCCCTGTTTTTCAGTAACTCCCATCTCGAAAGTCTCTGTTCAGTGCTGCATCCCCAACTGGATTTCCTATCTCTGAACTTGTAAGATCTTCTTGACTGGATCTCTGATTCCTGATGTTATGTTTCCTAGTGTCATATTAGGAAATAACCCCAGTAAAGGGGGTTAGGTTTGATCCTAAAGCCACTGAAAGTTTTATGTGTAATTGTGTTAATCTTCAGGTAAAGCCCACTGCTGTCTGGATAAGTTTTCAGCTTCTCAGCGTGGCATGCGAGGGCACCCAGCATCCAGCCGATGCCAATTTGTCTGCTTCTTATCTTGCTGCTCCTCCCAGAAGAGTCTCCATTACTTCTAGAATTTCCCATGTTCCTTCACCTTTGGTTCCTCCTCTTTGGGACAGTTTTCCCTTTCCTTTTCCCTTGGTTAACTTTTACTCAGTCTTTAGGTTTCAGCTTAGGTATTACTTCCTCTACTAAACTCTGGTATATTCCCAAGGTACCACACCCTTGCCTTATCAAGCATAATAGCATACTGGATCTGAATATCTTACCTGATTTCTATATTCCCCATTAGATGCTGAGTTTCATGAGGCCAGAGACCACAACAGTCTTCTGCATCATTTTATCCCCAATGATCAATATCCCTTTAAATGAGAATGAATATGTGAAAGGGTGGATATCAATCTCTCCTACTTAGACCTCCTCTGATACTTTGGATTCCTAAGATAATATAAATTCCAGCTGTGATCCAGAATGAGGAAATATGTCTGATTTTCTTTGTAGACTTGTGTCTCTCATACACATACACTCACACACACAGACACACAAATAGAGACTGAGAAATGGATAGCAGTGGGTGTCAAGAACTCAAGGAAAGCCTTACCTTACTTAGTGGAAAATATATTTTCTATAAATGTGCTTGGTAAAATGAATTGTTACTAAATTAAAGTAAATAAAGCTACTTAAAATCAAGGGTCATTTGACAGATCCATATAACATAGTGATTCCCACCTAAGCCCAGGCGTCATCTTATTTGCCTGTTTTCTCAGTGTGTGAAAAGCACTCAGAAAATTCACAGCTTGTCAAGTGATAAGGAATCACCCAGTTTGGGAAAACGTTCCGATCCAGAAATTACAAAGCCCTGCTTCTTTAATGAAGCAAAAATCTACTTTCTTTGGTTTGCAGAATTGAACTTTGCAAAATGGATTTTCATGAGAGTCTTATTCATGACTTAGAAAAATCTTGTTGAATGAGTTGACGAAGGTGTTAAGGTTGAAGATGAAATAGATGTGAGGACCAAGCAGGGACACACTGGCCTCTGGGTCTTCTGAAACCACTGCAGAGAGCAGTCCGATGGACCAAACCAGTAATTCTTCCGTAGTTTTTGACTCTGGAACATGTGGATCTTGAAAACAGTCTGTTGTGACATCTTAAGTATTCAGTGTGTCACAGCCTTGCATTCATGGAAAGGGGGGTGGGTTCTACAATAAATGAAAACCGTTTCAGAGGACTGCCCTGTAAACAATGCAGAGTCAACATTGCTGGCAGCAGGCAGCTAGAGCCTGCAACAGATGCTGCTTTGCATATGGTTGCCTTCTCAGCTTTCAAGAAAGCAGGTTACTGAAACCCACCTACCTGTCCTTCATCACCTGATGTGTACAGTACACATAAGCCCTTGAGAGGAAAACAGAATGTCCTGAAGGGGAAATAAATTGATGCTTTGTTCCTTCAGCTGTTATATAACTTTCACCTCCAGGATAATAGAAACATCATGTTTTTCAAACACTTCTCACTTTGAAATATATACTTGGCTGTGCTGAGGCCCTTAGGGCTCTGGCTTTCCTTTTTGACTTGTCATTCTGTTTTGTCATTACATAAAGTGTGAACTTGGGAGCTTGGCTCTCTGAGACACGGGGGTAAAGGCGGCTGTTGAAGTCATCAAATTGGCTGAAAGCCAGTTTCTCACACCTCACCTTGGCTCTGAACTTAACTGCATGCTCTGCCATCTCCTAGGGTTAAAAGAGGGAACTGTCCCCTTCAAGGACCGTGACTCTGGGACCCCTTTGCTTTACCAGTTGGCAACTTTTCCCACTCTGATCACCCTTACATTTTTGCTCCTGAAAGTAATTCAAGTTCAAAAAATGTAAGGGAAATTCATGATTCCATCTATAAACAACTGAGGTAAATTTAACATAGTATTTCATGTTACCCAGTACTACTTGTTTGGGTTTAAAGTATGAAATTTGTTTGTTACGTTTTCAGTTCTTTTACTCTTTAGACCCTTCTCTCAGATTCCAGTTCCTGCAGGGGAAGATCTGGTCAGTTTAGTGTACTTTCTCTCTTTCTCTACTCCGAGTCTGAGCCACCTTTAATCCCATGTTAGTTTCTGGAGGAATAAAACGATGTCTTATTTAGGTACTACACAATTTGGAAGTCCTCAAGACCACCCTCACTTCTGACATCAGTTGCAAGTTCAGGGATAATCAAGACCACATTCAGGTTTAATAGTTTGCTAGAAGGACCCAGAACTCTCTCAGGCGTGTGGTTTATTACAGCAAAATGATTCAGATTAAAGTCAGCCAAGGGAAGAGGGGCATAGGACAGGGCCCCGGGAGAGTTGCAAGCAGGAAGCTTTCAGTTACCCTCTCTTGGTGACTTATGTGGACAGTGTATACTTGTCTCAGTAACCATGTGTGATGATACACACAGAGTATTGACAACCGGGGAAGCTCACCTCAGCCTTGGTGTCCAGAGTGTTATTGGGGCTCAGTCATGTAGACATGCTTGACCACCCGTGTTTCTGACCTTAGACTCTAGCCCCTTCAAAGGCTGAACTGATATAGTAAATCACATTTTCAGCATAGACTATCTGGCATGTCCCAAGTTTGTAAGCACACTCTTATCAGGCAGGACATTCAAAAGGCTTAGACCTCTTAGGAGCCAGCACAAAGGCCAGACCTGTCTTTGGGCAAGAATAATCCTTTGCTGCATAGGTACTTTATGCCTCCAGTTAAAAATGTTTTGGTCTTTTCCAACTGTTAGAATTTTTTTTTTAATAAATTTATTTATTTATTTATTTATGGCTGCTTTGGGTCTTTGTTGCTGCACGCGGGCTTTCTCTAGTTGTGGCGACTGGGGGCTACTCTTTGTTGCGGTGTGTGGGCTTCTCATTGTGGTGGCTCTTCGTTGTGGAGCACGGGCTCTAGACGTGCGGGCTTCAGTAGTTGTGGCTCGTGGGCCCTAGAGAGCAGGCTCAGTAGTTGTGGCGCACGGGCTTAGTTGCTCCGCGGCATGTGGGATCTTACCGGACCAGGGCTCGAACCTATGTCCCCTGCATTGGCAGGTGGATTCTTAACCACTGCGCCACCAGGGAAGTCTCCAACTGTTAGAATTTTTGTTGTTGTTGGTTTTGTTTAGAAATATATATATATATATATATATATAATTATTATTTTTTTTTTTTGCGGTACGCCGGCCTCTCGCTGCTGTGGCCTCTCCCACCGCGGAGCACAGGCTCCGGACGCGCAGGCTCAGCGGCCATGCCTCACGGGCCCAGCCGCTCCGCGGCACGTGGGATCCTCCCGGACCGGGTCACGAACCTGCGTCCCCTGCATTGGCAGGCAGAGTGTCAACCACTGCGCCACCAGGGAAGCCCTAGAAATATATTTTTTAACCAGCAGAAACATTTTAGTTTGAGATAAATGAATATTTGGGGTCTCCTTCTTGACAACCTTGCTACCAGGTGGTATGTTTCAGAAGGCAAGTCTCAGGACGAATTATGCCATGTATACAAACCCTTATTAGCAGGCAGGTGAGAAATAAATTTTGAAAAGAGTGCAAAAGCACTTTTAAAATTCAATAAAGTCTTGGCTCTCTGTCCTTTTAAGGCATTCTACCAACCTTGAGCAAAAAGTTCATTTGAGGCAGATATGAAAGTGTTCTAGCTTCATGATTAGATAAGTAGTTAGGTGACAGAATCATTTTGAGTCTGAGCACAGAACCCAGTGTCCTAGGTCCAGGGGCCCCTTTCTTAAGGTTGTAGGTTGCTACTGCCATCAGGTTCTTACATTCTGTTCAGCAAATGCGAAAGATATATGACACATGTATATATGATATATGATATTCTGCCAATCTTGAACTCATTTCAGCAGTGGAAAACCATTTCTTATGCTAATTATAAAACCCTTCAGCAGTGGTAAAACCTTCAAGAGAGTTGATACTGGTAGCTCTCTGGAGTGTAGATTCTTGATTATTCTTTCAGATGCTAACTAAACACTCCATAGTATGTATCCTAATTAGAATACATCGAATGTTAACTAATTAACCCTAGGATATACACAAACTCTAACCTGTGACTATATCACACTATCTATGCCGAAATATTTTAAAGTACACCTTAGACAATATAAAAGGCCCTTCTAGAAAAGGCTGTTTCTTCAGCTCCTCTGATTTCAAAGGTTCACCTGGATTATTTGATCTTCTTTCCCCCCCCTCCTTTCCTCCCTCCCTCCCTCCCTCTCTCCCTCCCTCCGTCCCTCCCTCCTTCCCTCCTCTCCCCCTCCTTCCTTCCTCTCCCCCTCCTTCCCTCCTTTCCCCCTCCTTCCCTCCTTTCCTCCCTCCCTCCTTTCCTCCCTCTCTCCCTCTGTCCCTCCCTCCTTTCCTCCCTCCCTCCCTCCCTCTCTCCCTCCTTTCCTCCCTCCCTCCCTCCCTCCCTCTGTCCCTCCCTCCCTCCCTCCTTTCCTCCCTCCCTCCCTCTCTCCCTCCCTCCGTCCCTCCCTCCTTTCCCCCTCCTTCCCTCCTTTCTTCCCTCCCTCCGTCCCTCCCTGCCTCCCTCCTTTCCTCCCTCCCTCTATCCCTCCCTCCCTCTATCCCTCCCTCCTTCCCTCCTTTCCCCCTCCTTCCCTCCTTTCCCCCTCCTTCCCTCCTTTCCTCCCTCCCTCCCTCCCTCTGTCCCTCCCTCCTTTCCTCCCTCCCTCCTTTCCTCCCTCCCTCCCTCCCTCCTTTCCTTCCTTCCTTCCTTTCTTTCCCAATCTTCCAGTTTTGTCATAAGACCCCTTGGCTCCTCACATCTCCTTTCTCTCACTATCACTTCACTGGCCCAATTTGAGTTTCTTCGGCACAAGTCCTAAGACATATTCACAGGTGAGAAAGTATCACTTATTCTGGCAAAATTTTATGGGTCATTCTTAAAGCACTTAAAGCATCCCACATTTATAGCTTCTCTATTCATTCAGCAAATTTTTATAAGATCCTACTGTTTGTCAGTAAACTTTTTGTTTTTAAGGAGAGTGGTTCTGAAAGAGTGGTCCGTAGAAACCTGGTGGTCCCTGGGACATGTTCAGAGAGTCTGCAAGACCAAAACTGTTTTCATAATAACCAGAATGTTATTTGCCTCTTACATGGTATTGACATTTGCAGTGATGTTGCAAAAGCAATGGTGGGTAAAACTTCTAGCATTTAATAATCAAGGCAGTGGCACCAAACTGAAGAGCGGTTACCCTAGTCTTTCCGGTTAAAAAACAAAAAGCCAGTTTCTTTTAAAATTGTCTTTAATGAAGCAATACAGTTTATTAATTTTATTAAACCTTGACCCTTGAGTAAACATCTTTTTAATATTTTGTGTGACAAAATGGGAAGTATACATAAAACATTTTTGCTTTATATTGAAGTACGAAGGCTCTCATGAGGTTGAATTGTGAGCTGAACTGTTGGCTTTTTGCATAGAATACCATTTTTCCTTGAAAGAGCCACTGATACACAACCATACACATCTATGGTTGTTCAGATTTGTGTATTCGACAGACCTTTCCTTAAAAACATCAATTCAAGGAAACAAACTACCATATTTTTTGCCAGGGATAAAATTGGAAATTTCAGGTAAAAATTTACGTTTTTGAAAACTTGTGTCTACCCCGAGCTTGAAAACTTCCCATTCTCAAAGATTTTTCTGATGAGCTCAATGGTGATACAAGGGTGACTTTTTGATATTGTGTAGTGAAATGTGTGAACATTTGGAAGATCAGTATAACTCAGTAAACGAATATTTTCTAAAAAGTATCAATGTATAATGTCACAGAATTATGTGTGGTAAGAGAACCATTCAATGTACAAGATAGACCAATCAATTTTAATGTAATAGAGTAAAAATATTTACTTAGACAATTGAAGTTTACACATTGTAACTAAATTTTAAAAAACTTCCACTTACTGAGTTTTGGTGTAGTTTCAATAAAGAAATAATATCCATAGTCATCTGAAGAGAGCTATGAAGATACTTCTCCTTTTCTTAAGTATTTATCTGTATGAAGTCAGATGTTTTTCATACACTTCAGCAAGAGTAACCTCTCAACATGTAGAATATAGACCCTTATATGAAAATTCAGCTGCTTCTATTAAGCTGAACATTAAAGATATTTGCAAAAATGTAAAACATTGCTGCTCTTCTCACAATTCTTTTCTTTGGGAAATATAATTATCTTTTATAAAAATATATCATTTTCTTTAAAAAATAATGGGTTTATCATTCATTTAAAATAAATATATATATTTGAATTTTTCAGTTTTAATGTCTAATAAGTGACAAATGTAACATCCATCACCATTCATAGTTACAAATTTTTTTCTCGTGGGGAAACGAGCAACTTTCAGGTATGTAATACAGTATTATCAACTGTAGTTACCATGCCCTGCATTACATCCCCATGATTGATTTATTTTATAACTAGAAGTTTTTACCTGTTGATCCTTTTCATTCATTATGTTTCTTCTTGATGAGGTAGTATATCCTTTAATAATTCTTTCAGGCAGGTTTGACTGTGGATGATAAATTCTCTAAGTCTTTGTATGCTTCACAAGTGAATGACAATTTAGTATATATTTTATTTTCACAGTTTCACTTATTGTGTTACCTTGTATCTCTGTTTTTGCTGATGAGAAATCTAACTCGTATTTCCTTGTAGACAATCTGTTTTCTCTTGGATCTAAATGCCTGGATTAGGCACAGTGGCAGAATTTTTAAAAAGGTGTGTTTGGGACAGATGGTACTTCCAAATCCTACTGTACAGACAGATGTCAATTTTGCTTCTGAATTAGGCTTATGTCCCTGGGCCTTTCACTGTTCCCAGCCCATAAGAGGTATTCAATATAATTGTTGTGGTTATTTGTTTTCTTTTATTTTTTAGTAAAGAATGAATGAATGAGTGAATGAATGAATGAAAGAATGAATAAACCTTGCCAACTGTGTGGGCAATTATTATAAAACTCAAATTTCTTGATAGTGGAGATACTGCTGAAGGATGTTAATTTGAGAGTCTAGACACTAAAGCTTTGTTGATCACTGACACAAACTGAGAAGTCAGTTTGGTGGTTAGGATTGGCAGAAATCTTGTGTCTCATTCCATTTTGCAAGAGCTCAGACATTCTTGCTAAATTTTGCTGGCTGGGCTGGAGTGGGCTTCTGACCCAGTGTGGTCAGAAATGGTGTGATTATAGGGGCCACTACATGCCATGCCTAGGAGTGAAGTCCTCAGGAATATTTCAGGACTTTGAGTCCAGCCATGAGAGAAAAGCAAGAGGTCAGGAACAGAAGAGCTCAGAACCCATTAGTCAAGGAAATACAAGCTGATGTGAGACAAAAAGATCTTAACCAAAACAAGGGTGCATGATGTGGGGACCTGGTTCAGGATGTCACCTGGTTCAACTACAATGTCAGATCAGAAACTGTGGTGAGTTTACCGTGATACCATGATGATTTACTCTGCCAACCGCAGTTACATTTGGAAAAAAATATTCTTAATGTCACTTCTCTAAACATCAATTTGTGTAGACGGTCAACACCAGATGTTAGTAAAATCTCGTTATCTGATTCTGCTTGTTGGCCTCACACCCTCCTGGTAACCTGCTCTGGGTGCTTTGTAGAGAATGTTGTCTGGATTAGCAATGATTTTTACACTCTCTTTTAACCACTGGAGATGTGTAGGCTACTGTACCTACTGCTTAAACCGCAGGCACACACACACACACCCCTGCACACACATAGACTTACACACAAACATACACTCATGTAAGTACTTAAGGAAAAGTCTAGGGACATGTATTGTCATATGCAGAAACTCAAAGCAAAATCTTTGAGATCAGTGAACTAAAATTTTGTCTGCCCCCCTAGCCCCCCCCAAAAGGTTTATAAAGTTTAAAAACATGAAGAATACCCTTCCCCCCTTTCCTCTCAATCCAGGTTAAGTGCTGTGTGGTCACCTTCTTGGTTTCTGTGTGTGATTGAATCCTACTACCTGTATTGTTTATCTCTGAGCTTATCCCTACCGTCAAGTTCCTTTTCCTCACCCCATTGTTGCAAACAACAGGGGGTGCCATTCTTTTACAACGTTTGTGTTTGTCTTTGATCCTATTCTCTTTCTTTGAGTACTAGGGTCAAAATTTTGTTCTAGTCTGGAGTTGGTAATGTACATTGGCCTTTAAATCCCTCCCTGGGAAAACCTTGGTTTCTCTTAGAGGCTGGCATACCCAGCTCCCATCTCACACCTGCTTCCAGCTGCCACATTTCATGAGCCTGCTGTGCTGAAGCACATTAAAATGGCAGGCACTGACAATTTTACATAATCTCCAGAGCCAGGGAAGCTGGATCAAGGGAGAGTTTACCCAGTGAAAATCAAGCTGAAGAAAAGGTGAAAGAATTCAACTCTTTATTAGCAATTTTGAGTTCTCCATCTTGAGGAGCTGAGAAAGCCTGCCTCTGTGAGTCTGAGCCAGAGTACTAGATGCTATGTTCTAAATGGTTGGTGGTGCAATTGAAACTTATAGGCAACACTGAAATGTACAGAAAAATCGTCGTATTTCTACAAAACCGAACTCCAATTGCTAAGTCAGCTTAAAATCCCAATCAGGGCATTTTCCTCTCTAAAATATTCTCCACTCTTCTTCCAGGACAGTGTGTAGACAGGGAGTGAGAAGCTCCAAGGCAACAAGGAGGACGTATCTGCTTTGTAGACTCTGCCTGCTCCTTGTGTCCTTATTGGCCTCTGCTGAGATGACTCCTCTCTCTGTGGCTGTGGTTATTAGCTGTCTCCAATGGGTCCCAGTTGATGGAGCACATTGTTTTGTTGCACCCACCCAGTGCACCATCACTGCCCCTGGCTGCTGGACCACCTGCTAACCAGGTAGGTGCCCTACCTCAGTTCTCATGTACTGTTTGAAGCTCAGTGACATTATCTCCCAGGATTCTAGATTGGAACTGAGCATCTGGCATCCTTTGTTGTAAGATCTTCCTGCCCCTTGCAATGGCAGATGTCTGGCAGGAAATTGTAAGTGTAGACCAGCACCTTCAATTTAAGAATTCTAAGTTCCTAATAGCATTGGGGGTTCAGTGTAACTTTATTTATTTATTAATTTATTATCTTTGCTTACAGTTTATTTTTTTTAACATCTCTATTGGAGTATATTTGCATTACAATGGTGTGTTAGTTTCTGCTTTATAACAGAGTGAATCAGCTATACATATACATATATCCCCATATCTCCTCCCTCCTGCGTCTCCCTCCCGCGTCTCCCTCCCACCCTCCGTATCCCACCCCTCTAGGTGGACACAAAGCACCGAGCTGATTTCCCTGTACTATGTGGCTGCTTCCCACTAGCTATCTGTTTTACATTTGTTAGTGTATATATGTCCATGCCACTCTCACTTCGTCCCAGCTTAACCCTTCCCCCTCCCCGTGTTGAGTCCATTCTCTATGTCTGAGTCTTTATTCCTGGCCTGCCCTTAGGTTCTTCATAACCTTTTTTTTTTTTTTTCAGATTCCATATACATGTGTTAGCATATGGTATTTGTTTCTCTCTTTCTGACTTACTTCACTCTGTATGACAGACTCTAGGTCCATCTACTTCACTACAGATATTCAGTGTAACTTGAAACATTTCATTTTCCATTGAAATGTGTTTTAGTTGTTTATGATTTGGTAATTTACTTTTTTTTAAAGTAATAGTTATAAAACTGAAGGATCCTGTACATATGTCTACAAGAATAGTTAATTTCTGATAAACTTGGTCACTTGTAATGTCAGTTCTCACAAGACCAGTTGTATAAAATGGTTCATCTCAGTGGTGATGTAACAAAAGGAGATGTGGTTCAGATAACTGAAGCAGGTATTGGTGAGGAGATTCAGAAATTTTAGAAGTTAAACATCTGCTTGATGTACTCAAAACCTGCAAAGGATAGGGTTTCATAACAGGATTCTAGCATCTCCTTTTGTCAGATGCCCCAGTAAACTGCAGGAATAGCTATCTCTTTTGATTTGATAATGCTGGTCTTTGATCTTAACAGTATTCAGGAAGGATGTAAGGTGAATTGGGGAGAAATTAAAATGTATACTGAGAGAACTATCTTCAATAACCATAAATTACTCTAAATGTGTGCATGCATATGTTAGCTTTTCTTGGAAATAAGTACTATTATTTCTTTCCTTGCCGGAGGACGGAAAAATAGGAAATGTAATTGACGTCATGAAAGTTTACAGTTGTGAATCTAGGGGTACATTTCTATTTCTAAGTGAAGAAGGAACACTTTCATTGCAATTAGAAAATTATAAGGCAAGAGCCAATTCAGAACTAGAGTCGTGACTGTAAGTAGCATTTACATCACAGCATATAGTTTATAAAACATTACTTCATTTCATCCTCACAATGTTTTGGGGAAGTTACGTTCTTCCTAATTTACTAGTGAACCCGTCTGATAAGATTTACCTGATTCACCAGGTAAGTCAACTATGAAGTAAACTGGGATTTGCATTTTATAATAATTACTTAGCAAATCAATTCCCTAATAACAGATCTTCAGGTGCACTTATGTACGTACTTTATTTTATTTTATTTTTTGCGGTACGTGGGCCTCTCACTGCTGTGGCGTCTCCTGTTGTGGAGCACAGGCTCCGGATGCGCAGGCTCAGCAGCCATGGCTCACGGGCCCAGCCGCTCCGCGGCATGTGGGATCTTCCCGGACCGGGGCACGAACCCGTGTCCCCTGCATCGGCAGGTGGACTCTCAACCACTGCGCCACCAGGGAAGCCCCCTATGTACATACTTTTATTCAGTATTTTAGAGACACTGAAATAATGTCACTTCTGTAATACAACTTAGTCATTAACTGAGATTCATTTGCCTTAACTTTTCATCAGGAAACTTTTAAGTCTATAGGAAAGTAAAGAGAATTGTATAACGAACACCCATGTGTTTATCAGGTAAATTTAATCATTGTGTACCTTTCACCATATTTGCTTTGTACATTTTTTGCTGAAACATCTAAAATAAATCATAGACTATGATATTTCATCCGTAAATACTTCAGAAGGCATACTCCCCAAGTAAAGTTTTTCTATTTAACCACCTACTTAACCTGATATTATCATCCATAAGCCCTTAATATTAACTAATATCCCATCTATATTTAAATTTCCCTCATTAGCCTTTAAATGCATTTTAGTGTTGGTGTGTTCAAAGTGGGATCCAGTTAAGATCCACACATTACCTTTGGCTGTTTTTTCTTAATAGCTTTTCATCAGGAACTGATGTACCCTCCCTCCTCCCCTTTCCCCCATGCCATGGCCCTGTTGAGTAGACCCAGCTGGTTATCCTATAGAAAGTTCCACCGTCTAGATTTCTCAGACTGCTTCCTTATTTGACTTGTTCCTCTCATAGCTGCTGTTCCTGTTAGATGGAAATTAGATCTACAATTTGGATTAGAGCGACAGTTTCTCTAATTAGAAAGACTGTTTCAGGGGTGAGGCATAGGGGCCATGAGTCTGGTTGGCTCACCCTTGGTGATGTTGACATTGACTATTATGTGAAGGTGATCCTCATTTACTTCCAAAGTACTGTAATTTTTTGCAGTATTTTTCACACTTTACGATTTCACATAATTCTGGACTCTAACTTGGACATGTGTACTCACTGAATTTTAGAAGTCAGCTTTTACTTTACGACATTGTTCAGGTTCTAGAGGATATTGAATGCAGGTATTTAACCAATACAAAAAGATAGATGATGCTTTGGACAGTGCATTCAACATGTTTTTGAAATTAAACTAAATTTACCATTTTTTGCTAATGAGGCATTGTCAATTAAAGAAGAAACAGCCACATCTAGAGTACTCCTTTCGATTCATATTTTCCCTTTATTTTTTTGTCTAATCATATTCCCTGATGAGCTGTGTATGTGCAGCTTACCAACACTTTAGAGATCACAAGAGCAAATTCACAGATTAAAGGTTTTCCTCCTCTGCATGACTCTCCAACACACGCAAACACACACATATACACACAGAGACAAATAGAACTGCAAAATAAATGTAACCCATTTACTCAATTTTCTGACACATTTTTCATATAACATTGATTATTAGGACAAGTGTCACTATCAATGTGTACAGTGTGTACATCTGTGTTTGTGTGTGTGTATGTATATTTCCAAAAGCTAATTTGAATCTAAAATGAGCCTTGCAAGTGATTGCATTTTAGAATCAAGGGAATGTGTGAGTAAACCTGCTTTAGCTCAGATGTGTAAAGAAAAACCTTTCTTCTATATTCTGTATATTCACAGTTTTTCTGTATGGCGGTCTTGATGTGTTAATAATTTTTAAAGTAATTCTGTTTTCACCGAGAGTAGCACTTTTAAAGCTCTTCGGTGTAGGGACACGTGGCCTGGCTTCACTGAGTGGAGAACACCGCCACCTCTGAGTACTATTATCATCCAGACGGTTTTCTTACTGAGCCGTTATGAAGGTTTATGACCAAGTTATAAACAGGAGAAGGGAGCTTATGTTAATGAGGTCAGCACTGTTTCTGTTATGTCTTTGACTTATTAAACAGTCCCCCAAAGGGAATACCTTTTCCAAATGGACTAAACAGAGAGGGAAACTTTTACCAGCTGAAGACTTAAACTACAACTGTACTTCATGTTGTGGAGCTGAACTAAATTTACATTGGAACCATACAATGATACCAATGTCGTAGCAACTATTATAGTAATATTTATTTATTTATATATATAGTTATTTCTATAACTGTTTCTTTGTCTCAGTCAACTAGGGCTGCCGTAACAAAATTCCATGGACTAGGTAACTTAGACCACAGAAATTTATTTTCTCACAGTTCTGGAAGCTGGGGAGTCTAAGATCAAGGTGCCAGCCAATTCGATTTCTGGTAGAGCTCCCTTCCTGGCTTGTAGGAGGTCGTCTTCTCACTGTGTCCTCACATGGCAGGCAGAGCCAGAGCAAGCAAGCTCTGTGGTGTGTCCTCCTGTAAGGGCCTAATCCCATCATGAGGGCCCCACCCCCATGACCTCATCTAGCCCTAATGGCTTTCCAAAGGGCCCATCTCCAAACACCCTCACTTTGAAGGTTATATCTTCAACATACGAATTTTGGGAGGATGCAAACAGTCAGTCCATGACAATCTTCATATGGGGAGTGAGTGAATGGGAGGAAAGAATTATATCTATTTTGTTAGATTGATTGGTTTACAGATCAGCTTCTGCAGATTCAGGTTGTATGTGCCTTATTCCCCAGCTGCTGGGTTCTGTATCACAGGAGATACTTTGGTCATGGTCCAGTGATACTTGATTGAATGAGAACATGCATATCACTGCTGAGTTAGAGTAAAGGAAGACATTATAGAAAAGTTCAAATATTGAGTGTATTGTTGATAGTCTATATAGACTAGCTCATTCTAGCACAAGGAATACGAGCATACTGGTTGCAGTTTTGTCCTCAAGGTTTCAATGCTTTATCAATTTGCAATTATAGTCTTAGCTCAGGATTTGTACAGCTTTTGATAAGGAAGTCACCAGCTTGCAGTTGGGTGGGGTGGGTAACCAGACAGCTGCTCATGCATACCAATGAGGGTTTTGTCAATGCAAATTTGGAGAGTCCTTTAAAAAATTTAGCCCTAAGTGTCTACTTTGAGCTTTGGTGTGATATGTGATATGAGACCACTTAACCAGCAAGTTTACCTCTAATTTTAGCTTCACCTGAATTAGAGCTGGCGTGATATTGCATACTGCTACAGACATTAGCAACTTTAAAGTGCAGAAAGAAAGAACCTGAAATGAGATGCAGTCCAAGGGAAGAATCACAAGAATACCACTTGTGATTATTGTGTTGTTTCAAAATTTCAGGAAATCTCTGATGAATATTAGGGTAAAAGAGATAATTTGCTTCTTCACAGAAACACATTTTCAATGCTATTTATTTCCCACTTTGGCAGCTTAAGACAATCTGCCTACATACAAAGGAAGCAAAACAAAACAAAACAAGCTGTTCGGGGAATTGATTATCCAACAAATCCCTCTTGAACAAGCCAGGGTCCCCAGTGAAAAAGGATGCTTTACATCTCTTGCTTACTCCTCAGATACCTGACCATGGGGCTGATGAAATGTCCCATCAACCAAGACAGCTGGAGTGGCCACTGTGCCATTTTGTTTTGGATTTGTGGCCAGCCCAGGGGTATAAGCTTTGTTTTTTGTGTGAGGGGAGAGAAAATACAAGCTTTCCATATCCTCTCCTAGATTATTGAAGTGACCACTCCCTATGTTAGCTTAACATTCATCACTGCCAAGGGACTGGCATCCCTGAATTCATCTGCAGTCACAACAGTGCTGACCCCCAAGTGCCAATAGAATGAACTGAGACTACCCGTTCTCACTGACTATACAGGATGATGTCAGCTAGAGAAAGGGACAGTTACAATCGGGATAATAGTCATAAAACAACAAAATGGAAAATATCCTATAATTAGTGAGGGCTAATGATGCAGGAATTTATGGTATTAATTAACTAATCAAACAAATATTTATTTTGTGCTGGGAAGTATTATAAGATGTAAAGATCCAAAAGTGCTAAGGTGTTATCTTTAACTTAAGGGATTACTGAGAAGCAGATCAATACACAGACAAAAGTATTATGTACGCTGTGATATGTTTATACCATTTACAAGAGAGACTCTTAGGAGTGAGCCAGCCTCCTTAATGGGGAGATCAGGAAAGGCTTTAAGGGAGAAGCAGAGAGTGAAATGTTAGGGAAAAAAAATCACAAAAAACATTACAAGGCAGTATATGGTAAATAAAAATGAGGAAACAAAATATCTACTTAATAGAGGCTTAGAGAAGGGAAAATCAACTTTCTGTTTGGAGTAGAAAGGAAAAATAACATAAAAGGGGAGGAAGTGGAAGTGGCCTTGAGTAATATTTGCTTTGTAGTTTGGAGGTGGAAGAGTTGTTCAACCTGAACTGTGCTAACACTGCCTTAGTCCCTTCTTGTGTACACGACCTTTAAGGGACCAGGCCCAGTGACTCCAAGATAACTGGAGCAACAGAAAGTTGTAACCTTCTTGGTATATCTGGAGATGGGAAGATAGAGCTAAGTCAGCCCAAACTGGGCTTGTGATTGACATTTGATTTCCCAGTATTTTGTTATTGTGTTGCTTTTTTTAAAAAAAACAGTAATATACTTTTCTACAAATACATATAGAATTAGCTTGCTCTCCACTACAATGTAGCTTCCTATGAAACAGCATGGAGTAGAACTTATAAAGCAAGCAACAATATTATGGTACTAGAGAAGAAGGAGAAATGTGAAATTTATTCATTTAAACATAAATTTAGGGAAGGAGATCTCAGTTTACATTTTGAATTTGATTCTATATCTCTTAAACCATTCCCAAGAAATCTTTGAGTAAATGTCCTTGGATTCCTGAATGATTGCTTCCCCTCTGAGCCATAATTGAAGTATTCTTACCACTGTGTAAAGGATGGATTCTTGGTTGGGCAGACTATGTGATCTTACTGATCACTGAATAACTAGTCCTTTAGTTTAACATGAGATAGGGGATAGGTTTGTCAGTTTTCTTCAAAGATACCTATTTCCGACTGAGGAAATTCTTCTTGATTAGTCAGTCAGCCACTCACTCATGCAAGTCCCAAAAAGTAATGTCTGAATGTGGGTGTGTATATCTTCTGGATGTGTGTAGCTTTTGGGGGGAACAGAACCCCAAACCCAAAAACCTGTAAATGGTTTGATGGATTAAATAGAGGCCTAAATTGGTATATGGCATGTTACATTTCTATCAATATTTCCTTCTCAATATTATAGTAATTCTCTCATGCACAACAGTGCAGACTTTGTAGGAAAGTTTTGTTGTGTGGTGGAAATACCCCAGAGTTATAAAAGTGTTTGGATGGAGCCCTGGTTCCTTAGCTGTACCTTGAATTACCTCTAAGACCTCAGGTAAGTTGCTTCATTTGGGAGACTTTGTTTTCTTCCTATTTTAGTGGAATGAGTAAAACTAGTTATCAGTACAAACGCTTCATATTCAGTAGTCTGTGATTCTAGGGATTCTATGAATAAACCAGAGTGATTTAGTTTCAGAAATGAGACTTTTAGGAATCTATTGTTAGGGACACTTACATCATTTGATTCCTAGAGTGCCTAATTCAAGTTGACTACCAGGGCACAGCTCTCTATCACACTGTTGTGAGACTGATACGGAGTTTGGCAGTACTGTCTAGATTTTGAAGTTGAGTCACATAGAACACAGATGGAGAAGATGATTTGTGTAAGGTCATATTCGTTGTGTGGGTGACAAAACCTGTCCTAAGATAAAGTCATTTTTTATCCTGCAGTTCTTGGCTACCTCAGGAATTTTGTTTCTGCTGATATTTCTACTCTCTGAATTTACCTTATGATGGCAGAAAAACTAATAGGCCATTATGACCCTTTGGTAATTTGGGGTAGGTCTGTTGTATAATGGTAAGGAGGTATGGTTGTCAGGTTGAATCAGGACCTTTCATTTGGAGTCTTGTGGGGAACCAGTTTGTAGGATTTGTCCCACCCCTACTTTGCTTAATTTCATATCTATCTGACCAGCTGTATCAACAACTGTTTTACTAAAGCATTGATTACCTGCTACAGTATGCAAGGCATCGTTTTAGCCTCTATAGGAAACGCAAAGATGGTCCTCTTCAAAAAAAAAGAAAAAGAAAAAATTAGTGAGGGAGACTCAGTTCATAGTAAGAATATAACTGTTTTTTTTGCAAAATAAATGCTAATTATGCTATTTATATGGTTAAAAAAAATACCTCAGAGACCTAGAACAAAACCATGACAATGTTTGGGTTTTTATTCAAAACTGATATTAAATTATGTTATAGGCAATTACTAGTTATATGCAGAAACTTAATCTAGTTCATGCCTAATGGATAGAATCCCAAGTGACCCACGAAAAAGACTTGCTTGTTAGAGCTACTTTTTCATTTGATAGGAAATGGCTAATTTAATTTTGCCAAGTTGAAATATGTAGGACAAATTATAATAGACCATTTTACTTCTTAAGAAATTTAAATTATTTGGCTTGCATGATACCCTATCATGAAAAATATTTTCACCCTACAGCTTTTTAGTTGTTCTAGTCCAATTCCCAGTCGGAGGATGAGGGTACTGCTACTTTTGATGTTGATATTTTAATTAAGGCTTAGGATGTGGACAATGAGAAACCAGAGGTATAATTTCTTTACTTGTAAATGTAGATTTGTATTTGAACCGGATTCCACAGTTCAAAGACTTGCGGGAGAGTAAAACTCCTTGCCCTATAAGCACGAAGGACATTATGCTTCCCAGGTGGCTTGAATGAGATAGTAACTGTGGTTATAAGGCCCTTGGATCCTTCCATTCTCCTATTTTCTGAATTTAGTTAAACAATGGAAGTAATTCCTGGTGTTCCGTTGTTACTGTAAGAGAGATAAGAAATGCATCTCAAAAAATATAAATGGGATGGACATGATCACCTAAAATGTTTGAGGTGATAGAACAGTCTCTACTTAGAATGATTCATGCTTCGAGGTTAAAGGATTTAAAAATCTGTTAACCTTCACCAGGTTCAGAGAATTGCCTTTTATAGGTAGCAATTTTCAGGAGCCGTGCTATCTTCTGTGGCCTCCCAACTGTTTTCCTGCAGATACATTTTTCGACAAGTTAAGAGAAACAGAAGATTTTTCTATTAAAATAGAAATGCATTTAAGTCTTTCATTTCTCTTTGATTCTATAAGAGTAGAACAGGTGTAGAATAATACTCAGGTGAAATAAGTACTCTTCTTAAATACTGATTCAGAAAACTTTAAGATAAACTTTCTCTCATTTAAAAAGTTTTGCTGAGCCTTCTGCTGGCTCCCAAGGGAGGTTCCTTCCCTCAGACTGTAGGCGTTAATGGCTATGGAAAAGCTCCATGTGGAGGGCTGGCTTACAAAGGGGCAGCTGTTCCAGTTGGTCCCAGGAGCCTTGCAGCAGCGGACGAAAGGAATATTCCACCACCTTTCCATTAGACAACATTTCCATTGAACAGACTCTCTTCTAGGGAAGATTACATTTTGAAAAATCTACAGATAAAAGATTATTTGCAGGATATTGGATTCAATAACGTTGATAAGTGTGTCCACCTTAGGTCTTCTCATAGTGATTAATACGCTAATGCTCATTAGGACCACCCTGGTGAGGGGATGCTGTGGACATGGTCTTCTAAATGTATCGCACCAGGTGCCCCCTTTCTGTTAAACATCTATGAAATATTGTAAAAGAGTAAAATTCTGAGAAGGTTGGGACAATGCTGCCTTAGCAACCACCGCATCTCCTGCCTTGGGCGAGGAGGCAGGCAGGGGAAGATGGACCCGGGGAGCTCTACTGGTTTGTCAGACAAACCTCCCTTCTGTGGTGCATTAACTGCCTCATCGACACCCTCTGCTCCCCGCCTCGTGTCTCTGTCGGCACATAAAGAAGAAACTTCTTTTTCCCTCTTTATGCCGTCACCTTTCTCTGAACATGCGCTCTCTGTCTTGAGGCTCATCTCAACACCGTCTGGAGGCCTCGTGCATTTCGGCATCTCTAGTGCCACCTCCCTGGGATAGTCACCTCTCATTTTCAACCTGGTCCTTGGGAATCCTTCTGTCAGAGGCATTTTTAATGACTTTAAAAAAAAAAAGAAGACATTTCAAACCCTTATCTGAAATCAGAAAAAAACAGTTGTTATATTATTGGTGGTGTTTTTTTTTTTTTGCAATAAGCATATTTTTGAAAGTTTCCCCCCTTTTTTTTGAGGTGAGTTTCTGAAACGCAGAGCAGCGAATTTGAGCACATGCATACCGTGTTAAGGGGGCTCATGAATGTGCAGCAAGCTAGGAACAGGAAGAGCTTCCTCTGTTTGTTTTTCTATAAATATGGGTACGAAAAGGTAGTGTCTGGTTTGACTTTAGGATCCTGTGCCTAACTAGGCACATAATCTAGTGGAAAGTAACCTCTCTGAGCTTAGGTTCCACAGCTGAACAGTGAGGATAATTGTCCTGACCTCATAGCGTAACTGGGAAGGTTAGATGAGAAGACACTGGAAAGCAGGGAGGAGCGGCCTGGCGCACAGCAGGTGGGGTTTCAGCCTCTCATTGTTTTCCTCTATGGCCTTGCCAACAACTGGGTCCAGATGAGGCCTTGGGTGCTTACTTGGAAGGATTCTGTAGGTTTCAAAATTAGGAGATCAGTGCAGTTGGATCCTAGGAATGGAACCAAAATCTAGCTGCATGTTCCAAGGTTTCTTTGTGGGCGGGGGTTTCTGTTGATGTGTAACATGGCTAGACTAGACCAGAGCATGGCTCTCAGTGACACAGAACTGGCACACATTTGCCAAGTTGCCTGGGAGGGAGAAGTGCAGCTCTTGGACTGTGCTCGGAGGTGGTTGCTTGTGTATTGACTGCAGACTAACGATTCTGACATCTGGCCGTCCATTCTGTTGCCTGCTGTGAGGCCTCTGCATATTAAAATGCTCTTTCACTGCAAAAATTGAAAACACCTACTTGGACATAAAAGTACAGATCAGACGAATCTGAGCCCAGCCAGAGGACCCAGACTGCTTCCTCCCAACATGCATAAAGGCATATTATTTGTCACTCCTTAAGTAAGACATCTCAAAATTTCTGAGGTTTAATGGAAGGTGATACCCAGTATCCCCCAAATTAACACAGGCAAAAGATATATATATAGTAAGTCCCCTACATACGAACGAATTCCGTTCCGAGAGCACGTTTGTAAGTCCAATTTGTTCGTAAGTCCAACAAAGTTAGCCTAGGCACACAAATAATACAATTGGCTATATAGTACTGTACTGTAATAGGTTTATAATACTTTTCACCCAAATTATGCATAAGAAATAAACACAAAATGTGAAGAAAACACTTTTAATCTTACAGTCCAGTACCTTGAAAAGTACAGTGGTACAGTACAACAGCTGGCATACAGGGGCTGGCATCGAGTAAACAGGCAAGAAGAGTTACCCACTGGAGGAGGGAGAGGAGGTGGGAGGTGGTAGAGCTGAAGGATCATCAGCAACAGGAGGTGGAGGGCAAGCTGCAATGTCACTCACGCCTGACGTTGATGGCACAGGTTCTGGCTCCTTGCTGGAACCAGATGCACTTTTGCATCTTTGAAAGTTCCCAACTTGAATGTTCATATGTAGGGGACTTACTGTGTAGATAGATAGATAGATAGATACACACATACATATATATTACACATACATACATAGAGTTTTTCCTCTAACAGGTTTAGTTTGCTCACTCTCTCTTTCTCTGTGTTCTTTGGTACCTGTCTTTCTGTCTGTCTGCCTGCCCTTTATGCTTCCCTGTTTCTGTCTTTTTCTCTCTCTCTTACTCTTTTCCTTCCTCCCTCTCTCTTAGCACACAAAGATGCTGCTAAAAACCTTCTCTCCGACATCATTTGAAAATGAATACCCTTTCACCTGTTAGTTGTTAACTTACTAAGCACTGCAAGGCAAACAATACTTTTCCTGCATCCCAGAGAAAATTGCTCATCTTTGAGAAACAGCCAACTTTTTGAAAATAATAATTTTCATTTCTGTGGTGCTCCTGTACAATTTACAGAGAACTCTCACATGCCTAATCTCATTTAATCCTCACAGATACTGTTATCCTCTTCACTTGTAGATGAGAAAAACCTGGGGATGTGGGGAGGGCTAAAAGAATTAATTTATGTGACGTGCCTTAGCAAGTGCCTGGGATGTGGTAGGTGGCCCTGAATTTCCTTTGTCTTTGCTTAGGTAACGTGTTCAGTCTCAGTCAATAATCTTCTTCCTCCAAAGAACAAACTCCACTTTAAACCGTAGTGTCTAGGACACAGCAGTTGGCTGAGCTGTACGTTTCTGGAATAGAAGGGAGAGGAGGTCAGCAATCTGGTTATTACTCTATTTCCCTGTGCCTGCTGTCAGAGATCATTTCTTTGTAGATATAAAGGATGGGAAGCCCTATGAAATGGCAGTTTGGAAGGACAGAGAAAATGCACTCTTCTGCTTCTGACTGGTTTGTACAATTGAAATTCCAGTATACACATCTGTACAAAGAGATAGTTTTTTTCCTTCTATTTGCCTTTTTCCCCTCTATTCATTTATCCTAGGTGAACTGCCATGCAGAAAACACAATAAACTTCCCTGCCCTGCAGAGCCCTGGATGTGAGGCACACTTGGGGATATGAGAGCCACACACACAAGTATCATACAAGCAGTGGCACAGAAGAGTGAATGCCAAGTGGTCATTTTTGTTGGAATGCTTCACAGAACAGATGGGCTTTTATGAGTTTTCTGAAGTTTGTTATTATAAATCTAGACTGTTGTTCTGAGGATTCTTTTCTTCTCCATACATTTTAATCTCTCTATTTGTATTTGGTGCTTATGAAATGCAAGGATAGTTCCCCTTAGAACTGGGCGTCTCAGGGCAGTAAACACTTCCCTTGTTAGGCACTCCAGAAATCCCTGCTCTACCTATTCGGGCTGTTGGGCTGGGGGAACAGATTTGGCAGTAGAGTCTGTGACCACACCTGAGGTACTATTCAGGGACGGTCATGCTAAATGCAAAAACAGACTGACTACCAGATCCCATAATACACCCAAGGTTGTAACCCGAGGTTATCGCTCATGAATTCTGTCGCAGGTCGTAGGGATGCAGGATGGGGGAAGGCAGTGGCACTGTCCTCCACATGGTCAGTCAGGATCCACACTGGCCGGCGCCTCAGCAAAGTCCCATGAGGTTTGCTAGAGCATGAAAAGAACGAATCTGGAGAATCACAAAGAGAATTTCCACTACCATAGCTCAGAAATGACATATCGCCTTCCTTCCCAAATCTCATTGGCCAGAACTGGTCACATGGCCTTGCCTACCTGCAAAGGGATTGGGAAGTATAGTTTTCCATAAGCCAGGAAGGAAGAAGAGAAAATGGAATTTTCACAGGGAGCTTTTTCTCAGCCTTATTAGATATTTGCAGAGATATCGAGTTCACCATTATTGGTTTGTAATGGGCATATGCTGTACAGTCTCCTTCTTTGTTCAAGGAGAAGAACAGAAATACCTGTAATAAGAACAATCAGGTAATAAAATATTTCTTTGCCTTTAATTAAAATATGAATTGTTTTATATACATAACCAAAATTTCTACATGACAGTCACCTTTTAACTGTCATTTTCTCAAGTAAAGCAACCTAAGCACACATTAACTGTTGAGCCAGGAAAGACCCTAAAATTTCCTGGGTGGTCAGGACAGGCCAAGGTGGCATGAATTAGACATGTCTTTGATATTCAGGCTCCAGCCATTTAAAAATCGAACATGATGGAATTTGAGATTTCCTTTGCTGCTTCAGGCTGAGAAGGGCACTTCTTAATAGTTTCTAAATGCCTGTTTCCATCTACTTTTAAATACAGAAAAAAAATTGCAAAGTCTAAACATTTGAAGGTGAGAGGAAATTACTCGCCTCATGTGTTTCTGGTAGCATTATAAATTAATACAGTCCTTTGGGAAAATAATCCAGCAAAATGTATCAAAAGCTTTGCAAGTGCAGTATTGCTTCCAATATGTCAGGAGTCATAAAAATGCTTATAACCTCACTAATCCCATCTCTGGGAACCTAACTCAAAGAAACACAGTAATCCCTTATCAACCATCTCAGGTAACAGTCATGAAAGGCAGTGTGGTTGGCTGCCACCCTGAAAAACTACTTTGATAAGGTCATGATTTGATTAAAATTAATGGATCAGTGATAGAGAAAATATGGCCTTATATAGATTGTTTTCAAAATTTGGTAAATAAAAATTCTACGAAGCATCTATTAACCTAAATATGCTAGGTTGTTTGCCTTAAAATCCTGCTTCTTCCATTTTTCTGCAAGATCATTGTCGACAGTGTGAACTCCTCTGGCAGGATCACCCAGAAGTTTTCTGTTCTACAAACTATTTCTCTCCAGTTTCCAAATAAACACTTAGTGGCCTGGAAGTCTAACATCTTTTTCACTTTCATTCTTCTGTGTTTATGTCATAAGTATTGGCAAAATGCTTAAGTAATCTGGTGGCCTCAAAAAAAACTCATGTTCCATATTGCCATATTTTTCCAGATCTGATCTCCCATCCATATACTGAAAGTATAGATGATGCATGGACTTTTTGTCTTCATGTTATGTTCATAATATATTACATAAAGAGCAGAAATTATCCTGTTATTTTTGTCTGTTTGTTTTTCATTTTGTTTTGTTTTAGGGAATTGGTTTGAATGGGCTATTTGTAGAAAGAATGCTAGCTTTATGTTTTTGTTTATCTCTAAACTGTAGTTTGTAAGAAATTACAATTGCATAATTTGGGTGGAAAAGTTTATTTGCCTAAAGAGCATCATAGCTTTATTTTAGCATTATTAATTTCAAGGAAAATTAAAGTACCACCCAAATATAAAAAAATAAAAACAAAATAATAAATCACCCACTATATGGGATATTATGCAACTTAAAAATAATTCTTATGAAGACTATGAATCACCCCCGTTGTAATTTTTGAGGAATTAAGATAAATAGCCACTCTCTATTACTACCTACTCTGTACCAACCATGCTCTCTCCTCCCCATTCTAACCTTAATATCAGACATTTATGCGGGAAGAAATTAAACACTGGGCTGACAGAGAGGTTAGAGGGGAACGTAACTAGGCTTTGGGCAGCAATCTCTCCCTCCCTCCTGGTCTTCCTGAGCCACTCCCCATTTAAGCCTTCCTGGATTCTGAAAAGCTCAGATACATAGTGAACATGGTGTAGCAGAGTACAAGTTCAGCTTTTACACTTTTCACGGCCCCCAACCCCAGCTCTAACCCTTAGGCCACATCACTGGGAGACCTGGCCGAGCAGCTGAGCTGCAGTGGGCTCGACTTTTCCTATAGGAAGTGCAGGACTCAATGTGTATGTTTATATTTGAGGGAAGAACAAAAATTAGACAGGAGCTGCATTAGTGCAAGATGGTTGCAGTAGGAGAGTTAGGAGGCCAATCCAAGCTTTTTTGTTTTGGTTTGTTTTTTGGTTTGTATTAAGGTATTATTTTTTCCCCAGCTTTATTGAGATATGATTGACAAATAACAATTGTATATACTTAGGTTGTAACACATGACTTTTTTAAAGGCGTACAATATGATAATTTAATATATGAATACATTGTGAAATTAACCCCATCAAGTTAATTAACACATCTATCACCTCACATTGTTACCATTTGTGTATAAGCTACCTAACTGCAACCACACACAAACAGTAAGAACATGCTTCCTTCTTAAGTATCCATGGATTTCTTTAGTTTCTCTGGATGTGGTTTCCAAAGGGATTCCAAGAAGCTCCTGTGCAAAATTTTGTATATGTGTGCTTCTTTCAGCAGACTCTCAAAAGCACTTGTAATGTTTAAGAACCCTGCTTTATAATGCCCTAACTCTTAAGTTAGGTTCATTTCTCTTAATGAAAATCAATGTAAATACCAATTTCCAATTGTGATCTCATTTTTAATGAAGATTTAACCACCTGAGTTATGTAACTCACATCAAGACAGCTAAGGATTTCTAACTTGGGAGCTAAAATGGAAGTTCAGACTTGATGTTTCCCTTAAGCTCAATCATTCTGATGTTTTTTTTTAACAATGAAGAGGACATTGAGCCTTAACACATGTCACAATCTATATAGTTCTTTCTAAATTTATATGCCTAAATAATTTAATTCAAATATATTTCTCATGATATGTAAAAATATTGACAATGTCTTTTGATAGGTTCCCCAGGAAGAAAATATCTTTGTTTCTCTCACATTCTCCTCTGACCCCAGAACTATTGATACCACAAACTGCATCAAGACGGCCTCATTTAATAATAATAATAAAAGAATAATTAATCACAAAGAAGACAAGAAAGGAGAGATAAGTGAACATAAGATAGATGGAAAAACTGAAGACAAATAGTAAAATATTGGATTTAAGTCAAAGTATATCTGTAATTTTATTAAATGTATATGGCCTAAAAAAAAATTAAAAATTATTTACTTGGGGTTTTGTACCTTTCTATGAAGCAACACCCTTGTTGTCCTGTCTCCCCAAAATTTACATTTCCATGAAACCTCTGCTCTGCAAAGATGCATCATGTTGCTAGAGCCTTAGTGCTCCTAGTAAGCTGGAGGGAGAAAATCTGTTCAATTAATTATATTTCTATGAGAAAACAGAGAGGGACAAACTGTTTGCAACTGAGGAGTCATAAAACCATTAGTATAATTTGAAAGTAAAAAAAATAAGTGTGTGTATGGATCAGAAGATATAGATTCTCAAGGAGTGTATCATACCTCATTTTTTTTTATTGTAGTAAAATTGTAGCTTTACAATTGTAAAGCTTTTGTAGCTTTACAACATTGTGTTAATTTCTGCCATACAATGAAGTGAATACCTATGTCCCCTCCCTCTTGGACCTCCCTCCTCCCCCCCGCCCCCCACCTAGGTCATGACAGAGCACTGAGATGAGCTCCCTGTGCTATACAGCAGGTTCCCAGTAGATATCTATTTTACACCTGGTAGTATATTTATGTCAAACCTCATCTCCTGATTTGTCCCACCCTCCCCTTCCCCGCCCCGTGTCCACACATCTGTTCTCTACGTCTCTATTCCTGCCCTACAAATAGGTTCATCTGTACCATTTTTCTAGATTCCACATATATACGTTAATATATGGTATTTGTTTTTCTCTTTCTGGCTTACTTCACTCTATATGACAGACTCTAGGTCCATCCTCATCTCTACAAATGACCCAATATTGTTCCTTTTTATGGCTGAGTAATATTCCATTGTGTATATGTACCACATCTTCTTTATCCATTCATCTATCATTGGACATTTAGGTTGTTTCCATGTCCTGGCTATTTTAAATAGTGCTGCAGTGAACATTGGGGTACATGTGTCCTTTTGTTTTCTCAGGCTATATGCCCAGTGCCAGACACCTAGAAAGCATTCAATACCTGTTGGCTGAACAAATGAATGAATGTTTGCCCCAAAGATTCATTTGAATGGCATTAATGACTGGGGGTGTGAAGGATGCCAGACACAGCAAGGTAGTTATAATCAGTGCAGATATGTTGACATTATTTTAGATTCTTATCTTTTTATTGTTCTAAGTAATGAAATATTGCTATCCATATTACTCATGTGAGTTTAAATGCCATAGAAATTGATGATTTCCAGATATATCTAAGCAAATAGTGAAGAGTAATTCCTAATGCATCAAAAAGCAACCTATGTAATACAGTGAAAAGTCCTCATTTCTTTTCAAGGAGCCAAGTGATAAAGAAGAAACAAAAACTAACTGAGTGTGTATCTTTGGTGTGTTTGTGCATGGGTGCACTCTCTTTCAAACATTCTGTTGAGTGTTTTACAGACATTAACTCATTTAATCCTCTCCACAATACTAGGAGGCAGTTCCTATTCTTAGTTCCACATTATGGTTTTTAACAGAAGCTAAGACTTAGATCATTTAAGTAACTTATACAAAATCATATAACTGGTTAGTGGTAGAGCTGTGTTTTTAAACCAGTCTGATTCTAGGACCCATGCTTTTAGCTACTATACTATACTACACTCGCTTTGTATTAGGAAAATAACACTTTCATGGGCTCTTGGCAAAACAATTACAATTTTCATACTATATAGGGAGGTTGGAATAAAAAAATCAAAGAGATAACAAAAATTGTAAAAGTGAATTTCACTGTAGTTCGTTGAACCCAGAAATAGTCTCCTACAAGCATGACTGATGGAATTTACCTTCCAGAAATAAATAATAATCTTTCTTTTTTTTTCACTTTGAATCCTTAACTCTATTTCAGTGTGTTCTCTGGATCTTCTAGTATCTCTGTGCTTTAATTAGTAGCTGTTTCCAAGTATGATAAGTGATTCATGCTAGTCTTAATATTGTATGTAATTGGATCTCTAAGGCAAATTTATCTGTCAGAGTAAAATTGATCTACAAGTAGTTCCCTCTAGCTAATACCTAAATTAGTTTCACCTGGACTTTACCCTCTGCTTCCTTCTGAATTATACCCAGGGAAGGAAATCTAACAGCTGGTATAGGAAATAGCAATGTTATTTGAAAGATTCTGAGTCCAAGCTGATTATGAAAGGAACAAGAAAACTAAACATGTTTATAGGTCAGCTTTGGGAAAATCAAGCTTACAACCCAGCATATTTAAGAATGGTTAAAACCCACTATTCAGATTGGATACTTCAATACAGTATTGATCAAGACTCTTAAGTCAGTGAGCGTGAGAAACTATGACGAGTAGGGGGTTTTGGATTCCACTGTAAATTTTTTACAGTGTAAAACAGACTGTATGTATGTCTGTTTTCCTCATTTTTTCCTCTTAATTTTAAAGGGAGGGAGTGTCCAAATCTACTTAACTTTCCATGGACCAAGTATGCAACGGTTTCTCATTAAATGGATAATGAGTTAGCCTTACTCAGAGGTAGAGTAAATAATGGTTTATTTTGTGTGTTTTGAGAACACATTCCTATTCCCAAGTTATGCTCTCAGGAGCGTCCCACTTCAGTAGGGCAGTGCCTCACAATGCTATGCAGAATTTGTCACCTCTGCTCTGTGTTTCATCCCCTCCCATCACCTTCAGGCCCTCACCATGATAATCATCTTTCTTTCTGAATTATAACACTTACCAATCGTACTTATTATATCTTGTCCTGTTAAGCCATGAATTCTCTTAAGTTCTCTCTTTTTATATCTAATCTCAAATGGCTTCCCAAAGAGTTGAGAATTCTACCATCATCTATTATTGGAAAGAATGCTGGTCAAGAAATTGGAAGACCCAGTTCTAATGTCAGTTAGACATTGGGTATTACCATTGGTCTCTGATCAACATTTTCTTCCTCTGTTAAATGCAAGTAATCAGCCTCACTAGTTTTGTCCAAGAGCACCAGTTCTATGGGATGCTCTACAAAAAAAATGATCTGCTCTTAAATTTGGGAAATACTCATATAACGCTTTTAGACATCTATGGTTGGTTGTATGGGAAAGGCTCTCAGAAATCCTGAAGTCAGAAATAATACAAACTTAGATTAGCTTTTCTGTACATTATTTCCTCACATTTTTAGACCATGGAAGCCTCTTTTAAGAAAATGTGTTAGCATCTTGTAATACTAGATTCCAAGGGAGAAAGTTGGGAATCATCAATCTGCAAAATCCTTTCCAATCCAAAACCTTCAGGGTTATTATTACTGTGCAACATCTATGAGTATATCACTGTTAAAATCAAAATATACCAGCAGGGGTAGCATTAATCTGGATACCAACTATTAGCCTTCCATTTATTTTCCCCTTACAAAAAGCACTTATTCAGTATGTACTATACTAGAACTTATAGAGATTAAATTAGTAATACAGTTGATCCTTCAACGACAGGGATTTGAACTGCAGGGGTCCGCTTATATGCAGAGTTTTAAAAAATAGTAAATTGTACAATACTACAGATTGAGGTTGGTTGAATCCATGGATGCGGGACCATGGATGTGGAGGAACCAAAGAAATGGAGGGCTGACTGTAAGTTATATGTGAGTTTTCAACTGAGCAGAGGGTTGGCGCCCCCAACCCCCGCGTTGTTTGAGAGTAAACTCTCTTAAAGCGGTTTATGGTATAAAGGAGGAGGCCAAAGTATAAAATATAAGAACAATACAGTTTCCGATGGAATTATATGTAGAGTACACTGGAGACACAGGGATATTTGACCAAGTCTGGGAAAGGATGCTGTGCCTGGCATCAGTATAAGAAGGTGCCCCTCACGATGAGTTTTGAGAGAGAGCCAGGATTTATCATGGAAGAACATTTTATGTAGAGAGAGCAGAATGAGCAAAGGCTTTTGTTCAGAGGTTGCTGGAAACTTCTGCCAGAGCAGTTTCAGTGGAGTTAAGGGAATGGAGGCCTGATTAGATTGGAATCACACATGAGTGGGGAGATGAGAAAGTAGAGACACACTTCAAAAAGACTGTCAATGAAAGGAGTACAAGGAACGGATTGGCAACTAGAAGGGGAAATCTTTCTGCAAGTGGGCTTACCAGAATGTGAACTTCCCCAACAGTGAAATGGAGCAAGAAGCAGTGGCAGTGGTAATGCATCAGAAAACTGTGGATGGGAGAAGAGAAAATCTCAGAGCATTGCTGAAGAGGAGTATGTGGGCTTGAGGTGCTCATATCCCTTTAAGTTAGGCAGCTTAAAAGAGAGTTGAAAAAGTGCTGAAGACACAGACACATTTCCCCCTACAGTTTGGCTGTGATAAAAAACAAAACCTGTGTAACAAATTCTGATTTCTTACTTTAAATATCCAGAAGGCTTGTTTTATATGATTTAGTATAAATGACATTTCATTAAGCTAGTTCATAAAAACAGAAAATTACCTTTCCTTTTTGTCTATGTTTATATATACCTTGAGGGTATCCAAAGTGTTTCAGAGCAGGCTGGATACTATGTTGCTCTGAGCTATATAAATCTAAAGGTGAAGCAAAGTATAGCCAGCACAGAGGTCTGTCTTGATTTTAAGAACTATTTTCTAGGGAAAGAAAATGTAATTCTTTTTTTTTTTTTTGCGTTACGCGGGCCTCTCACTGTCGTGGCCTCTCCCGTTGCGGAGCACAGGCTTTGGACGTGCAGGCTCAGCGGCCATGGCTCACGGGCCCAGCCACTCCGTGGCATGTGGGGTCTTCCCGGACCGGGGCACGAACCCACGTCCTCTGCATCGGCAGGCGGACTCTCAACCACTGCACCACCAGGGAAGCCCAGAAAATGTAATTCTTAATATGCATTTACGGAGAGGTAGCATTCCCAGCAAAGAGACCTATATTATTGTAAATATCAAGTGATCCCAGTCCTGTGCGTTCTCTTTACAATTTATCTGCCTCAAGTTGATAAAAATAATGTGTTCACTTCTGTAGCATTTCAAATCCAAGGATTTCCAAGTGCTTTGTAAATGTGAATCAAATCTTAAGACATCCCTGTGAGGCAGGTGAAAATTGTTACTAATACTTTATAAAGACAGTAATAGATGAGGAGTTCACCAAGTTCAGAGTCATTCGTTTGTTGGTTCCTGAGATTCTGGGGTGAAATCATGCATGTGTGCAAACACATGCGCACGCACACACACACACACACAAACACACACACACTCAGTGGGCCCTGACTTCTGTGAAGCCAACAAATCAAAAGAGGCAGGTGTATAAATAAATCATTGTGATAAAATTAGAAGATATGTACAGGATGTGGAGCTGGTTCAAGGGAAGTAGTGATCACCTCTGCTTGGGGAAACCAGGAAAATTTTCAAAGTGCGCAAGACAATTGGTCATAACCGTGAAGGATATTAAATATTTACAAGGCATCGAAGTGAATGAGGCAGAGGGTACATAGTGTATAAACCCCTGAAGTTATGAGACTGCATGATATATATATATATATATATATATATATATACAAAACTGGAAGGAGTCCCGTATGACTAAAACAGGGGCCACCAATTCAAGTGCCCACCAGACGGCACATAATTGTGAATGAAGTAAGTGGTTTACGTGGAGATGCTGGTGACTTGTAAATTATGTGTTTGCCATAGTGGGCAGGGGCTTGTTGCTCATTTCCAGCTGGGCAGTTGCCATGCCATGCAGTCTGCCATATATCCTGCCTTTTCAAGATAAGCCAGAGATCAGGATTTTGAAATGGTCCCTATCTATTTTTGAATGTTAGTGACTAATTTTATTTTTTAAAATTGTGTACACCAGAAATATCTCCACCACATCTATAGATAAATTCAGCCTATCAGCAGCTATGTTGCCACTTCTACAAATGTCCAAAGAAATGGATCTCAGTTTTCACCCTCCTCTTTTGGTTACAAGGAACAGAAACAAAATCTAAGTTAGTCTTGGAGCTAAATCTGGAAATTTACAGAACCTATGGGAAGCCTGGAGAATAAGGCATGGAAAGTCATCATAAACCAAGGGAGATTAGACAGAACGGAGCACAGCTGAGGCCACACCACAGAGTGAGTCCTCCTGCTGGACTATCGATGGTGCTGCAGCTGTCTCCTAACAGCTGATGCCAGAATCTTGACCTCCCTCTGTGATGCATCCTGCCCTCAGTAGCTTTTTGTGTTTTGTTTTTTTTGCATCTTTATTGGAGTATAACTGCTTTACAATGTTGTGTTAGTTTCTGCTTTATAACAAAGTGAATCAGTTATACATATACATATGTTCCCATATCTCTTCCCTCTTGCGTCTCCCTCCCTCCCACCCTCCCTATCCCACCCCTCCAGGCTGTCACAAAGCACCGAGCTGATATCACTGTGCTATGTGGCTGCTTCCCACTAGCTATCTATTTTACGTTTGGTAGTGGATATATGTCCATGCCACTCTCTCGCTTTGTCACAACTTACCCTTCCCCCTCCCCATATCCTCAAGTCCATTCTGTAGTAGGTCTGTGTCTTTATTCCTGTCTTACCACTAGGTTCTTCATGACATTTTTTTTTCTTAAATTCCATATATATGTGTTAGCATACGGTATTTGTCTTTCTCTTTCTGACTTACTTCACTCTGTATGACAGACTCTAGGTCCATCCACCTCATTACAAATAGCTCAATTTCGTTTCTTTTTACGGCTGAGTAATATTCCATTGTATATATGTGCCACATCTTCTTTATCCATTCATCCGATGATGGGCACTTAGGTTATTTCCATCTCTGGGCTATTGTAAATAGAGCTGCAATGAACATTTTGGTACATGACTCTTTTTGAATTATGGTTTTCTCAGGGTATATGCCCAGTAGTGGGATTGCTGGGTCATATGGTAGTTCTATTTGTAGTTTTTTAAGGAACCTCCATACTGTTCTCCATAGTGGCTATATCAATTTACATTCCCACCAGCAGTGCAAGAGGGTTCCCTTTTCTCCACACCCTCTCCAGCATTTATTGTTTCTAGATTTTTTGATGATGGCCATTCTGACTGGTGTGAGATGATATCTCATTGTAGTTTTGATTTGCATTTCTCTAATTAATGATGTTGAGCATTCTTTCATGTGTTTGTTGGCAGTCTGTATATCTTCTTTGGAGAAATGTCTATTTAGGTCTTCTGCCCATTTTTGGATTGGATTGTTTGTTTTTTTGTTATTGAGCTGCATGAGCTGCTTATAAATTTTGGAGATTAATCCTTTGTCAGTTGTTTCATTTGCAAATATTTTTTCCCATTCTGATGGTTGTCTTTTTGTCTTGTTTATGGTTTCCTTTGCTGTGCAAAAGCTTTGAAGTTTCATTAGGTCCCATTCAGAATGGAGGAAGCAGTTGGCACAGCCAAGGTAAAATGCTCACACCCAACTTGCTGAGGAAGCAAGGAGGGTGGTATGGCCCATGCAATTCCAGAGTGGGAGATAGAGTCTTGCCTCTTACCAAGACTCACACATTGAGGATTAGTGTTCAGTGATTTATAGCTCAAAAGTGTCAAGTGTTTACCCAACATATATTGAGTTGGTGGAATAGCACTGTCATCTTGGCTCAGAAAGATTACTTCCTGTGTGCTCATGGGTAAGTTACTTAACCTCTCTCATCTTATTTTCCATAGCTGTAAAACTAGGGGCTTGGACCAGAAAAGCTCTAATGTTTCCTTCAAGTCTGTAATTCAGTGATTTTCATTGTCATTACTACCAACATACAAAAAAGTCTAGAAAATGGACATGACTTCTATAAGATTTCCACAGTGCACAATCATTTAGAATGTTGAATAGTTAGAATGACTCAGCACATTGGTAGTCTGGACACTAATGCTTTATACTGGCTACTAATGCCTTTATATTATAGAGCATTTCAAGAGACAAACTATTCCAGCTTTCTTTTTCTTAATTCCACTATAATCAGCAAATACACCTTAAAGTGTGAAAGAACAGGTGAGAATGTGTTCTTTAAAGGCAGAAGTCGTTGTACTGGGTAAAAAATAAGACCCAACTCTACACTCTTTATGAAAAAATGCACATTAAATATAAATATGCAGGGAAGCTCAAAGTGGAGTGATGGGAAAATATATGATGCAACCCCTAAATATTAGAATGCCAGAGGCTGGAGTGGCTATTAATATGGCATATAGAGTAGACTTCTGGAAAGGAGTATTACCAGGAATAAAGAGAGTAACTTCATAATGATAAAGGGATCAGCCATCAAGACATAGTATTCCTAAATGTTTATGTACCTTATGAATGAGCCTAAAAGAACATGAAGCAAATTGATAGAACTTAAAGCAGAAGTAGACAAATTCACAGTTATAGTTAGAAATAGCAATGCTCCTTTCTCAGTATTATATATAACAGGCTAACAGATAACCGAAAAGTATATAGAAGATTCAAACGGATAACCTGACCTAGTTGACATATTGTACATGGAGCACTCCATCCAAAGCCAGAAGAATACATCTTCTTGTCAAGTGTATATGAAACATTCACCAAGATAGACCATATGGTGGTTCATGAACAAGTATCAATAAATGTAAAATGATTGAAATAATACAAATATGTTCTCCTATCACAACAAATTGAATAATAATCAATAATAGATAGATATCTGGAAAAATTCAAAATTATTTCACATTAAATAACACCCTTTAAATAATCCATTGTTCAAAGAGAAATTACAAGAGAAGTGTAATCCAAAGTTGCGGGGCTTCCCTGGTGGCACACTGGTTGAGAATCTGCCTGCCAGTGCAGGGAACATGGGTTTGATCCCTTGTCCGGGAGGATCCCACATGCCGCGGAGCAACTAAGCCCGTGTGCCACAACTACTGAGCCTGTGCTCTAGAGCCCGTGAGCCACAACTACTGAGCCCACATGCTGCAACCACTGAAGCCCATGCACCTAGAGCCCGTGCTCTGCAGCAAGAGAAGCCACTGCAATGAGAAGCCTACGTACTGCAGTGAAGAGTAGCCCCTGCTTGCCGCAATTAGAGAAAGCCTGCGTGCAACATTGAAGACCCAACACAGCCAAAATAAATAAATAAAATAAATAAATTAATTAAAAACCAACAACAACAACAAAAAACAAAACTGCTTCCTTGGAAAGATCATTAAAACTGATAAAACTCTAGCTAGACTGATCAAGAAAAAAAGAAAAGATAGAAGACACACTTTACCCATATTGGGAGTTTAAAAAGCAGGAACTGCATTTCTGAGAGATGTTAACGTAATAATAAGAGAATATTTAAAATATATTTATGCCAATTTTCTGACAACTTTGAAGAAACAAATTTCTTGAAGCTCAAAAATTATCAAAACTGATACATGAAGAAAGAGAAAAATCTAAATATCTGTCTGTTTAATTACAGTAATTGAAGTCATATTTTAAAACCTTCCCACAAAGAAACTCCAGAACCATCTGGCTTCGTTGGTGAATTCTATTAACAATTTAAGAAAGAAATAATATCAATCCGAAACAGATACTTTTGGATGATAGGTGAAGAGGGGACGATTCCAAACTCATTATAAACCCAGCATTACCCTGAGACCAAAGTTATAAAAAAGTCATTTCAAGGAAATACTATGAATTAATAATTTTTTTCCACATAGAAGTATAAATCTTAACAGGATATTAGTCAATTGAATCCAGCACTACATAAAACAGATAATACATCCTGAACAGGTGGAGTTTATCTCAAGAATGCAAGACTGATTAACATTTTAAAATTGTTAAGGGAGCTTCAAGATGGCAGAAGAGTAAGACGCAGAGATCACCTTCCTCCCTACAAATATATCAGAAATACATCTACATGTGGAACAACTCCTACGGAACACTTACTGAACGCTGGCAGAAGACCTCAGACCTCCCAAAAGGCAAGAAACTCCCCACGTACCTGGCCTTGTGGAGGACAGGCTCTTGGTGCTCCAGCCAGGCATCAGGGCTGTGCCACTGAGGTGGGAGAGCCAAGTTCAGCACACTTGTCCACAAGACACCTCCCAGCTCCATGTAATATCAAACGGCGAAAATCTCCCAGAGACCTTCATCTCAACGCCAAGACCCAGTTCCACTCAACGACCAGCAAGCTACAGTGCAGGACACCCTATGCCAAACTACTAGCAAGACAGGAACACAACCCCACCCATTAGCAGAGAGGCTGCCTAAAATCATACTAAGTTCACAGACACCCCAAAACACACCACCAGACATGGACCTGCCCACCAGAAAGACAAGATCCAGCCTCATCCACTAGAATACAGGCACTAGTCCCCTCCACCGGGAAGCCTACACAACTCACTGAACCAACCTTACCCACTGGGGACAGACACCAAAAACAATGGAAACTATGAACCTGCAGCCTGCGAAAAGGAGACCCCAAACACAGTAAGTTACACAAAATGAAAAGACAGAGAAACACACAGCAGCTGAAGGAGCAAGGTAAAAACCCACCAGACCTAACAAATGAAGGGGAAATAGGCAGTCTACCTGAAAAGAATTCAGAATAATGATAGTAAAGATGATCAAAAATCTTGGAAATAGAATGCAGAAAATACAAGAAAGGTTTAACAAGGACCTAGAAGAACTAAAGAGCAAACAAACAATGATGAACAACACAATAAATGAAATTAAAAACTCTCTAGAAGGAATCAATAGCAGAATAACTGAGGAAGAAGACCGAATAAGTGAACTGGAAGATAAAATAGTGGAAATAACTACAAAAGAGCAGAATAAAGAAAAAAGAATGAAGAGAATTGGGGACAGTCTCAGAGACCTCTGGGACAGCATTAAACACACCAACATTCTAATTATATGGGTCCCAGAAGAAGAAGAGAAAAAGAAAGGGACTGAGAAAATATTTGAAGAGATTATGGTTGAAAACTTCCCTAATATGGGAAAGAAAATAGTTAATCAAGTCCAGGAAGCACAGAGTCCCATACAGGATAAATCCAAGGAGAAAAACGCCAAGACACATATTAATCAGACTTTCAAAAATTAAATACAAAGAACAAATATTAAAAGCAGCAAGGGGAAAACAACAAATAAAACATAAGGGAATCCCCATAAGGTTAAACATAAGGGAATCCCCATAAGGTTAACAGCTGATCTTTCAGCAGAAACTGTGCAAGCCAGAAGGGAGTGGCAGGACATATTTAAAGTGATGAAGGAGAAAAACCTACAACCAAGATTACTCTACCCAGCAAGGATCTCATTCAGATTTGACAGGTATTTTGGTTACACAGGTACATGTATTCAAAACTCAGTGGATGTACACTGAAGATTTGTGCTTTTCTTTTAGTGTACATATTATACCAAAATTAAAAACACAAAATATATCAAAATTAGTTAAAGATACTCATGTTGAAGTATTAAGGGAAAAGTAATACGAAATTGGCAATTTATTTCGAAATGCATAAAGTAGATGGATTGGATGGATAGAAGAATGAATATGGATAGATATGTGATAAATCAAGTATATTAAGATGTTAGAGGCAAAATTGCTAATGATATATAGGAGTTCGCTGTAAAATGCATTTTTGAATATTTCATTAATAAAGTGTTAAAATTGATGGTGAGATAGGGAGGGTGGGAGGGAGGGAGATGCAAGAGGGAAGAGATATGGGGACATATGTATATGTATAACTGATTCACTTTGTTATAAAGCAGAAACTAACACACCATTGTAAAGCAATTATACTCCAATAAAGATGTTAAAAAAATAAAATTAATGGTATTTAAATAATAGCAATAAAGAAAAATGAAATTTGAAGATTTTCTACTGTTACAACAGCATTAAAATACAATATTTAGAAATAAATTTAAAATATTTATATGCAAGACCACATACTGAAAAGTGTAAAACATTGCTGAATGACAGTTAGACCTAAACACATGGAGAAATATACTGTAGTCATCAGGGAAATGCAGATATAAACTATAATATGTTACCACTACACATCTACCAGAAAGGCTAAAATTACAAAGACAGGCAGTATCAAGTGTTGGTGAGAATAGAGAGCAAATAGAACTTTATATATTGTTTGTGGGAATGTAAGACTTTACAGTTGCTTTGAAACAACTTGGCAGTTCCTTTTGAATTTAAGCATGCACTTACCATGTGATCCAGAAATTCTCCTCCTAGGTATCAACTGAAGAGAAATGAAAATGTGTATCTACACTAAGACTTTTTACATGAATTCTCAGAGCAGCTTTATTTATAATAGCCCATAACTGAATACCCACCAATCGGTGAGTGGATAAGCAAATCACATTCTGTTAATAAACAAAAAACAGGTAATATCTTAAAATTTGAATTTAATAAACAACACAGACTACTGACACACCCAATAACATGGATAATTCTAAAAACAGCAACAACAATAATAGCAATAACTGCAGAGTGAAGGACTCCAGCCATAGGTTCCATTCCTAGGAAATTGTAGAACTAATTTACCGTGACCAATAGCACATCATGGTTGCTTAGGGTCAGAGTCTGGGAACTGACTTGAAAGGAGCACAAAGGAAGTTTTGGGGGTGATGGAAATGTTTTATATTTTGATCACTGCTGTGGTTACTTAGGCATATACATTTGTTGAAACTCATAGATATATAGCCTTCAAATGGGAGGATTTTATTGTATATACATTTTCTTCCAATAAATGTGAATTAACAATTTGCAGTTTATTGTTGAGTCAGTGTGTGGCCTGTGGCTTAAGAGAGATTGATACTGAGATGCCTAACTGATGTGACTGTTGATGTTTTGCCTTAAAAAGTAATGGGATAGAACTAGTTGGTGATTTTCTCTTACTTAATATTACTATGCTGTCTTTCAGAAATAATTGGGTAATATTATCCAATTAGGCTAAAGATAAAAATATTCCTACAAGTATTGATTCCAATTGTGCCTGTAATCTTGGAAAATTTTTTGAAATGTTTATAAATCTTTTTACAGTTACTGCATTTTTAGAATATACTATTAATGGAAAGACACATTCAATGATAGCTCTGTCAAAAAACTATAGGTAAACCTACATTTTTGTACCTGGGTCCTACCACTTATTGTTAGTCATGTCATGTATTTTGAAGCTGGGGCAGAACCATGCTTCTTGATTTTGGAACAAGATCTATTCTTTAACAAAAATGAAATTTAAAGATTGTACTTGGGAATGGTTTTCTGTGTTCCAAAAAGAATATGTTCTTTTTTAAAAACAAATATTAATAGTTAGCAGTAAAAGCAACATATTGCACCATCTCTTTTTCAGGAGTGACTGTGTTTATCCATAGACAGAGTCTGACTCCCATTCATTAGTCCTCCAGGGAGAACAATGGCAATGAAGACAACAAAGAGGTGGGAAGTCACTTCAGGTTTCTTATATTTTGGATCTGTTATCTCCTATTTACCATTTAACCCATTCCAAACAGGTATCTGTTCCCCTTACTCCATGTAAACTTGTCGTGGCTGCAGACGGTCTCCATGTTTTGAATCCAGTGGGTGCTGCTTAAGCTCCATCTTCCGTGAAATCACAGCGTCATTCTGCATGGCTGCCTCTTCGCTCCTTTTTGAAACATTCTTGATTCTCACAGCCCCACACTCTCCTGGTCTTTTTCTCATCTCTGTAATTTCTCTTTTTCAGGCTCCTTTGCTGGCTTTTCTTCCCTAACCCAACTTCTAGATGTAAGAGTGCCCAATATTATTGTCTTTTGATATTTCTTCTCTTAGCTGTAGCTTCTCCTTAGAAGAGGAAATAAGTTATTACCAGGCTGATAA
Source organism: Delphinapterus leucas (assembly GCF_059928025.1). Taxonomy (NCBI): domain Eukaryota; kingdom Metazoa; phylum Chordata; class Mammalia; order Artiodactyla; family Monodontidae; genus Delphinapterus; species Delphinapterus leucas. Next base: position 14,745,023 of record NC_143138.1, read on the forward strand.
AAGAATATAACTTATTACCAGTACCTTTATATCTCTATTCCAAAAGAGCTTGAGTTCATATACCTAACTGTCTATTTTATAAATCCACATGGATGCTTAATGGGCATTTCCTGTTAACATGTGTAAAATGTCATTTTTTTCTTCCGGTCACCCTTCCATGCATGACCTAATCTCTTCCTAAGCTTCCCTATGTCAGGAAATGACACCATTATCATTTGATTAAACCTGTGTTCTGTGTGTTATTTTTAACTGCTTTTTTTCTAGTGCCTTAGATCCAAAATGACACCAAGTCTTGTATGCTGTATCTTGAAAATATTCTTGAATTGTTCACTTCTTTTCCTTTTTAGCTGCCACTCTACTTCCCCAGTCATTATCATCTCTAGCCTACATTACTACAGCAATAGCCTTCTCATTGGCTGTAGTTTCCATTCTTGGATTCTGTATTCCTTTCCTCACCCAACAAATGGACTGATCTTTCTTTTAGAAAGTGGATAAATGATCGTTACTCCCCTACTTAAAACATTTCAATGGCTTCCCATCACCTTTTTGGGCACCTCCATGGCCCTCCTTGAGCTGGCCATTGCCTATCTTCCCAGTCCTTTCCCGCCTACTCATTATGCTCTAGCCACACAGGGCCTCTGTTTAGGTATTGAATTTGCTAAGCCTTTTGCCACCTTTGGGTCTTTGTATATCCATTCCTTCTGCCACCACCCTTCCTCAGTCTCACTGAATGGCTTGCTTCCTCTCATACTTCAGGTCTCAACTCAAACGTATCCTACGAGAGGTCTACCTAGGGCATCCTTTTGAATGTAACCACCCCCAACATACAAAAGTTACTCTCTATCATATCACCTGTTTATTTCTTTTATAGTATTTATTATATTCCAATATTATTGTATTTGTGTATTTGTTTTATGGTTTATGTCTTATGTCACTTGAATGCAAGTTCTTGTAGGGCAGCGTCCTTGTCAGCCTTGCTCACTGCTGTAACTTGAGAGGCCAGAATAATGCTTTGCATGGAAGTTTTTCCATAATCATTTGTTGAATGAATAAATAAACTTGGCAACCAACACTTTGATTAAATGTAAGAAGGAAATCAGTTACTTTTTTAATTATTACGTTTTCTAATTATAGAAGTGGTATCTGCTCACTGCAAAACATTTGAAAAATATAAATCATAGAAAGGCAATAACATCACTATCTAGAGATAAAATCTGTACAATTTTAGTGCCTGTCCTTCTGGTTTCTATCCCTGTCTTTCCTCCCCTCTTTTCCTCATCCCCACCCCATAAGACTTATTGTGAATTACCACTGTTAGTACTTACCTATTTTGCGTCATGGAATTTTGTCAATATTTATATTGAGCATGATTCTTAATGGCCATACAGTACCTGATTTCTTATTTTTAAACCTTAAACTCTTTGTAAATTGTGATAATAATTTACAAAGAGTTTGTTTCCTTATCTGTAAATCGTGATAATAAGACCTACCTTCTTCTAGGACATTCATGAGGATTAAAAGAGTTGAATGGATGCTAATTGTTTAAACCAGCTCCAGAGATATAGTTAGCACTTAATAAAAATGAGATGATGATAATCATTTCTAATATCATTGATTTCTTTTTACTTCGATCTGTAAAACTTCAGGAGAGACATGGGTCCTGAATAAGTCAATGAGTGTAGGAAATATCACATGTGAAGATAACATATAAAACATGAAGGACTTGTGCTTCTAGGTTTCTTGTTATTTGAGGTGCTGTATTGATTAACATTGAGTTAAATTGGATGTAGGGTCTAATTATTAATAAATAGCCCTTGCTTTTGGAGTAAAAATACAATTCCAAAGAGAGGAGTGTGTCTCCAGGAGTCTTAATTCCCCAGTTCAGTATATAATTAATTTAGGTTTCATAGACGGAAAGAGATGAAGACACATTTAATAAAAGACATTCATTGCCATAGCACTCATTGCTCTTATTGACTGTTCCCTTTAAGATTTAGCTTCTTCTGAAATATTAATAATCTATGAACTACTTAACATAAATATTTGAAGGAAAGATACTGATATATGAAAAGAGTGGTGACTTTCTTTAGCTCTGCTACTTTCTATGGATGACTTGTTATTTCTCAAGTGCTCTTTTGGTTAGGACTTATTTTCCTCACTAGTTACCACATTGTCTTACTAGGACTGCTTCTCCTTTCCATGTCCTGGAAGACTCTGGTATCTTCTAAGTATGTTTTATGTGGGTACCAAACTCAGATTCATGTTCTGATTATGGCCAGGGAGACTTTTCATTAATGACATTGAGTTTATTGTTAATTACACGTATTTGGGGTGAGGAGTGTCATCTAGCTGATTGCTTACTGCTTTCTCTTTAGGAAGCTGAACACAAGTTCTGTTTCATGTTCTTTGCAGCAGTAACCAGGAAAATGTATTAGTGAAAAGAATAACAATCGAATTTAGCTCTATCTGGGGAATTGTATATGGTCCATTTTTCAAACCACAAGAGAAAAACAGAATCTCCAGATATGGGTACCTGCAAAGGTACGTTTATTTAGACTTATGTGTTTTTTTTGTTTTTTTTGCTAGACTTATGTTTTTAGAAGTGGTTTTAAGAGGAACGTTATTCTCTGCCTGCAGTGATTAAACCTATCAAAATCCATTGAAAAAAGATGATTTTAATGCCATTTTATCTTTCTGGTGAGAGTTTTCACAGCCTCTCCTGAAAATCTATTAACACAGTAAATGTCCTGAATTCTCCCTCCCTGAAATTTAAGTCTACTGTGCTTTTTACTTCAAGACCTTTTAGGGAAGGAATTAAATTGACTGACTACATGCCTTGTGATGTCTCACCACAATCTATAGTAGCCTCCACTGATTGAATGCCTACTGCTATATAGGAGCAGCATTTTCGGCAATTCCTATGTTATTTATTTTAATGTAATGTAATGTAATTTAATGTGATTAATACATTTAATTTACACAACAATTTTGAAAGATAGGCATTATCTTCTCTGTTTTCCAGAAGGGGAGATTGAGGCTTGTAGATGAATGATCTAAGGCCTTTTCACTAATAAGGGTAAAACTGGTATCCAAATTGTTTTACATGATATCAAAATCAGTACTTTTTCCAGGATTCCATGCTGAATATATACTTATTTAAATACACCTCCAAAACTATGTGTGTGTGTGTGTGTGTGTGTATAAAATCTCGAAACACAAGTAACTATTAGCCACTAGGAAATCAGTTTCAGTTGAGCACAGTGCTTGGTGGTTTTGTAGCAGTGCTTGATAATAACTGAGAGTGGATAACAGCTTAATAAATTGTGAGATTAGTAGAAGATTCTAGAGCTGCTTTTTTATCCAAATTTTTAACCACTAGCCACATATGGCTATTTAAATTTTTATTTAAATTAATTAAAATAGAATAAAGCCAATTAAAATGAAAATTTTGCTTCTTTGATCACACTCTTCATATTTAAGTAGTCAGATGCTCAGTAGCCACATGTGGCTAGTGGCTACCATAGTGGATATTTGCATCACCACCGAAAGATCTATTGGGCAGTGCTGTTCTAGAGGATTCATGGCTTATGTGCTTTCATCAGTAATTTGAAAGGCAAGTGAAAATTAGTGCTGATGTTGGGGATGCTATCAAGCTAGCCTACAGAGAAGGAGGTCAGCAGGGGCATTGCTAGTGACAAAGGGCGAGGAGCCTAAGAAAGCTGGAAGTGAGTGGAGCTCGCCAGGCTAATTTAGATACAGAAAACGTTCCAGAGCCCAGAAAGACCAGAAATGAAAAAGCAGTTGTGGAAGAAAGCAAGATATTGTCCGGCTTCAAATTGAGTTAGTGATAGCTTTTCACAGTACCTTCAACAATCTTTATAATGGGTTAAATAATTTTATGTGAGCTTGAGAATATTTACTGATTATAGAGAGAAATAATACTATAGTTAGAATTTAAAAGTAAAAGTATGAGCAACATGGACGTTTAATAGCAATCCTAAATTAATTAAGCAAGGACGAGGTTCTAAGATTCTATTAGAAGGAACTAAAATTGCTTTTAAGACACTCTTTCTCACATCACTGATGGATGTGGGATTCAGGGCAGAATGCTCATTCGTCATGGGAGGACCAGTTAACTGCCCAGATCAGAGCTACACACTGATCTCTACACACTGGGTCTCTTCATTAGAAGCACCTGCAGCTGCGTTGAGCTGAGACCCAGTGAGGTCTGAATGGGGGCTGTCTGAGCAGTGGTAGTCAAGGAGACAATGAGGAAGAGCATGATCCTGGAGAAATGCCCTGAGCCTAGCAGCAGGCATCACTTGTCTCTCAGCAAATGGGCTACTTTGTGGCTTTCCTGGAGCAAAAGTGGTAGAAAGGAAACAATTGCTAACTCTCAGACTTATTTAGAAAGAGGTTCCACTTTACGGGAACCATTGTTAATGGGTTGGTACAGGGAGAGGTGCCTGGAATTGTGAGTTTTGTCCCTCTAAATCAATATGGCCTATTTCCAGCTCCAGCAAGGGTATCTTCCTGTTTTTTGGGTCAGAATAGGAGCTGGAAGGCTCTATGTCCAGACAATTCTGACCTCCATTAATCTCAGTCATGGACTGAGATGGGAAGAAAGCTTTACTGTAACTTGATGTTGGCTGATCAGTACGTCTCAGACTTTTCCCACCACCTTTTCTGGACCATGTTACTAATAAAACAAACAAACAAAATAAAGCAGGTTTATCTAGTCTCAAGTATCAAGTTGGAATTGGAGGAAATGGATATGCTTCTAGTGGATTCTCGTATAATTCTCATGTACCTTTGAGGGATTGTGATCCCTATTTGAGAAATACTTTTCTAGATTAGTGGTTTTATTTTTTATTCTTAATTAGTCAAAAATATAGACACATGAAATTCTCTTCAGTGTGTAGAAACCCAGATTTCAAATGAAACCAAGAATTTAGCATGATTTCTTCCATAAACTGAAACACATTATGAGAAGTTTCTTCTAGTTTATTGAGATAATTATTATAGTGCACTGTTTAGAATGAGGACCAAGTGTTATCAAGAAAAGGTCAGATGTTTAGGAAGGATAGAAAGTGTGTGATGTGTTTCAGAAATTTTCATCTAAAACTAATAAAATATATATTTAACTTTTTAATTATAAGTATATTTGAACACATACAAAAGTGGAAAAAATAACTTTATTTACCCAACACCCAGCTTCAACAATTATCAGTGTGTCCAATCTTGTTTCATCTATAGCCCTTCCCCTTCACTGTATTAGTTTGGTACAAATCCCAGAAATTATATAATTTCACTAGTATGCATCTCTAAAGAATAGGGACAATTTTTCCTTAGCCTTATGACCTTCTAGTTCTAACTACAGGAAGTACAGAATAGCATGCTGGAGGATGGCACAAGGATACAATCAGTAAGATTCATAATGTTGGAAACTCTACAGGATGAAAACTTGGTTTCTTTAACAAATAAATTACAACGGATAAAGTAGGATTAGCAATAAACTGTAAATTAAAAGAGACTAAGATACACATTGATTCTAACCACCAATTATGAGACAATTGGAGAAATTTAAATAGTAACAGAATATTTGATGATGTTAAGGAATTACCATTTGCTTTTTTGGTTTTTTCCTTTCTGTTTGTTGTTTTAGGTAGCTAAGATAATGGTGTTATGGTTATGGGAAGAAAAAAATTTTTTAATACTCTGCCATAAAAAACCAAGAGTAAATTCTTACCTATTTGGAGAACTTGACATCCCAGAACGACTCATAATGCAAGAGTTCTGAGTAACTCCCTTCTTTCTGTGGTAATTTATATTTTTTGAATAACAAAAAGAGAAAGTCTTTCAAAAATGAAATAAAATAGCCAAATCCTGAATTCTAAGGTAAACCTACCAACTCCTGATTCCTTCTATTTTGAGAGGCCAAGAGCTGTTGTTGTCTTTTAAAGAGCTAAATAGCAGAGCAAGGAAACCATTATTGTCTAAGTGCTGCTTTTTTTGTAAAACAAATATATCTAGAAAACAACCCTGAGTTTGGCAGTACTTCTCAGCTTTTGTGATTTTTGCCTTGTTAAAAGTAGAGGGAGTCATTATTTTATGAATCCAGTTCATACACTCTCCTCTGTCCTGCACGGGTGACGTAGGCCATTGGAAAAGGTACAGAGAAGAGTCCTTGGACTTTTTTTCCAAGCTTTTCACACCATGCCATATATTTAAGTAACAGGCTGAAATGGGGAATGATGAGTCTCTCAGGGAAATAATTACAGCGCTCTCATTAGAAGGCTCATTAAGAATAAAGAGCAGGAAGGGGGCTCTGAGAACAGACTCTTATTCTGCTATTTATTAGGACAAAGCACTCTTTTTAATGGGGCACCTGAAAAGCTCTATGCTGCAGTTATTATTAGGCATTAGTGCTTTTACTAACTTCTTGAGATCAGCTTTGCCCTTCTCTCTGCCTTGGTCAACAGTTGAAAACAACATCCTTGCGTTCCAGGCTCCTGTGGAGAATTTGTTCTCACTTTTTCTGTCTTTGCTCAGGAGTCCCGTTCTTCCAGTCTGAGAGGGCATTTGACGACTGGACCTCCCTTTGGAGCCTTGTACATTGGAGGACATAATGCACTTGATTGCCTGTCTTCTCTCCTAAATCTCTCTGCTCTTCCTCCATTTCATGTTACAACTCTCTTGCTCTCTTTTTCTCTAGATCCCCTAGGGAAGAAGTTGACAAACTTTTTCTTTAAAGCATCAGATAGTACAGTTAGTGAATATTTTAGGCTTTGCAGTTCACAGGGTCTCCTTCGCAGCTCTGCTGCTGGGGTGCAAAAGCAGTCATATACTATACATGAACGAGTGGCTGTGGCTGTGTTCCAATAAAGCTTGATTTATAAAAACAGGTGGTAGGCCAGATTTGATCCACAGGCTGTAGTTTACTGATCCCCGTTCCAGCAGTGTAAAAGGGAAGTTCCCATCGCACTTATGAAAGTGGGCGTGTAGTATTCCCAAACAGTTTCAACTTCATTCATTCAGTGACTCATCAAATTTCCCCTACTAAGTTTTTAACACCTACTATGTGCCAGGCTCTGTGCTCGGCACTGGGAATATGGAAGCGTAAAAACCCAAGGAGCTCACAGTCTTGTGAGTAGTTGGGCAGACAAGCAAACAACTACAATACGATATACGTTGTGCTTTAATGGACATATGAGACCATAGGTTAAGGGGATGTAAGACTGCCTGAACTAAAGCATTAAGAAAATTTTACCAGGCAGAGGGTGTTTTGAGAGGAAACAGCCCAGGAAAATGTATAGAGGCCGAAGGAAACATACCTGCTCCTGGGCCTCTGAGCATTTGAGTGTTCCTGCAGCATCAGTGTATGTGCAGGTCTTCCAGAAAGGTGGCAGCAGGGGTAAGAGGAAAGACTGGTTAGAGGAATCGGGGGCTAGACAAGGAGCAAAGTCCTGTGCTCTGTGCTACTGATAAGATTTTATTTTGTAGGACATGGGAACCACTGAACAATTTAGAGCACAGGAATGCCAGGGTCAGATCTACCTGCCAGTTCATGGGGAACAGTGTGGGAAGTGCAATTCCATCAGTCCTGGAAGGCTTTGACTTTTCTCTTGAGAAGCTGTGAGCAATAAGCAAAAGTTGACAGAACTAGGATCTAGAAAACCAGGAGGGCAATTTAAAATAAGCTGAATATTCTTCCTGTTCACTTTACATTTCAGGTCCCTGGGCTGACTGCATTGGCAGTGGATGTTGAGAGATTATTTGGGTTTGTTTTTGGGTTTTTTGTTTGTTGTTTTTTTTGCTACAGAAAGAAATAAAGTTCTCTTAGTTCAGTGACAAGAGGAGGGGAATCACTGGGGCTGTTAATTCCAAGATCTATAGTGAACAGCTTCTTCTGAGTATGATTTGAGGGATTCTAGGAACCCCTTTGCCCTGAAATACCATACTATCCATCTTCTACAGGAGCTAAAATTATACAACAGATTTTATTCCTTTAGGTTGAGCATTGCCCTCTCTACGCAAGGTGTTTTAAAATGAAAATACTCCCAGGAAGTGTGACACACTATGTCAATCATAACCTAGTGTGAATGAAGGCATGACTCTGACAGGGACTCAGGAGAACAGAGACCCCTGGGAAGGAGAGCGGGAGGCTTTTAAAATAAGGGAAGGACTACAGAACCAGGGATATAAAGGGCAGAGAACAAAGACTAACTTTGCCTATTTCTCAATAACACCAGGGGCAGCGTGGAGCGAAGGAGATAGATGAGGTCAGGGCATCAAATAGCAACTGATTGATAGATATGGGGAGGAGAAGTATGTCTTTTTCAGACTCAATGGAATTTTTACTGCCTAACAATTCCAGAGTCAATTTATAAAGCTGTCTGGGAGCGTTCACTGTGTGAGACGCAGACGCAGAAATGGGAGGGAGACAATTAGGCTAAAGATGCTTCAGACAAGGGATGGGCTACAAGTGACAACAGAATGAACCCCCCACTCCCGCCTCTTACTTCTGGCAGCTCTTATTCTCCTCCCAGCAAGCTCTTGCTTGCTGCTTTGTCTTCTGAATACAAAACTAAAGTGCTTGGGTGAATAAACAAGAGCTCTCTTTATCAAGGAGAGACAGCGCCCAGTCACTTTGGGCTTGGTGCATGTGTCCCTGCGTGATGTCTGTTGATTTGAAGCTGGTGAGAGACGCGAGGGCATGGTGCCTAGTTGATGGCAAAGCAGCAACTCCGGGACCACAGACTGAAAGTCCTCGGGTTGTCCTCCTACTTGTGGCATCATTGCGTGAACCGAAGAATGGCAGTTCTGAAGCTGGTAAGGCCCAGAAACCTACCCGCGGGCTTTCTTGTTGGATTCATACATGTGTTAAATATTTAACCACATTTGCTGCCAACCTACTCTGTGTGAGGGTCCTGATTAGGTGCCGAGGAGATTTAAAGGGACGTGCGTGAATGACTACAACACAAGATAGGTGCCTGGGAGTGACAGAGAAGGTATTATCTGAATCTAAATGAGGGACATATCATGGTCTACATTCCACAACTATAAAAGTGTGGCCATCGTGCAGAGGCCCCTGTTGAGCTCAGAGCAGGGGCCTTGGGTGCCAGGAAATGGGGATGGCAGTGGTCACTGGGCAGAGGCAGGGAGGGAGAAATCAGGTGGGACCCTAGGCACCAGGAGGCAGTGGGTGGGTGGCAGAGAGTCTGTTCCCTGGGGGCAGCATGAGGAAGGACTGCCTGTGAGCCAAAGCTCCAAGCCCTGGGTCATGTTCTATTGTCCCATTGGGCTCTGCTTACAAAACATAAAAGCCAGAGGTAACATTATTAAGAATTCTGAGATGATGACCGCAGGGCATTAAATGCCACGCGTGGACCCTTCTGAGTGCGGATCTTATGACTGCCCTGGTAGCCCCCCATGAAACTGGCCTCGGTTGAAACCTAGTCAATTGTACTGGATCCAGTTTCACAAAGAGATTAATTGAGGAGGGTGGAATTTGCAAGGAACCTAGAAAGAAGAGAGACAAGGAAATAAGCATGGGCAGTGCTTACCCAGCACTGTTTAGGGGACAGTGAGGTTGATGTTTAGGGCACCAAAGGGGTGGGATCAGTCATGGGCAGGAGGGTTTCATCCTTCCCACAAAGACCTGGGTCCTCACCACTTTGTAGTGCTTTGCTATGATCACACACACATTTCACAAGAAGCTGCTAATTGTCCCTAAACATTCATTCTCTTTTCCTCCACAGTAATAGTGTTTTCTGTGGTGCACATGGTCATCTAGAGCAAAGGTGACAGTTCTCGGTGTCTCTTGCAACCCCATAGGGCTGTGTGACTAAGCTGTGGTCATCAGGATGTTCAGTGGACATTTTCATGTGGCAACTTGTAGGCACATCCCTTAAAATAAACTGTACGTGCTATTTGTGTCCTTTCTTTTCCTCCCCTTCCTCCCTCCTGCTGTCTGGGATGTGGATGGAAGAGCATCCTCTTAGACCAGGAGGATGCAGGCCACACCTAGAAGTAGTGAAGTGACGTGTTAAAGAGCTGGGGTCCCTGAGGACTTCGTGGGGCAGAACTTCAGGTTCAGCCCTGAAATACATGTCTTGTGATGGCATACCTTTTATGTGGGAGAGGAACCAAATGACCTTGTGTAGCCTTTATATGAGGTTACTCATAGCCAAACCTAATTCTAACTAATATGCCAAACATATTCACCAGACTTTGCACATCTTCTGGCTGAGGAGTATGCCTGCCTTATTCATGAGAAGGTACACCTATTATAAGCTAACAAGTTAGCATTGGGGGGCCTATAGTGATACCTTTTATGAGTTTTGTTGGTCTGAATTAGCATCCCTGAGTCAGTAAACTTTGAATACCCTGACAAATTTTTATTTCTAGGTCTGAAGAGCATAGGCCCAAGTCTTAGATCTTGTTGAACTCACTAGGATATCTTCATCCTGTGAGACTGAGCTATGTGGTCAGCTGGCACCTTGGTCTCCTGACAGACATGGATACATGTGGGTACATTAGACATAGCGTAGCCCAAATGGTCTGTAAATGCAGGAAAAGGAGACACCACTGCAGCCAGTTCTTTTAAGCAGAATTAAGAGAAAGAGAATATGATAAAACGTGTAAAATTGCTAGATCCCAATGAGCAAAGGTAAATCTAATTAGACAATGCCTACTATGCACTATGCTCTGTTCTAGAGGTCTGGAGTACGTTCGTGAGCAAAACAAAGATCTTTGACCCCATGGAAGTTATGTACCAGTGGAAAGAGACAGACAATAGAGACTAAAATGTAATGTGTAATTAATGAACACAGTGTGTAATGGTGATAACTATTATGTAAAAAGGAAAATGTAGAGTGGGATAAAGCGGAGTAGGTGCACTGCCCAGATGCCCCCACTGGGCCAGTGTATCCGTCCCTTCTGCTGCTTTGAGCATTGGCCGTGCTCTTCTCAAAAGTACTGTTTGCAGCCAATGGAGCTGCCTTTCTCAGATAGGCTGAGGAGGTTCAGTATCCCCTTACCTCAGGGTTGGGGGCTGGCCTGCAGGCGATCATTGGCTGATAGGGGTATATCAGTGTGCCCTAATGGGACAATTCTGTGGTGCCAAGTGCACTTTAAACTAGACCTCCCAGGGACTCAGGCCACGCTCCTTCAAGTAAACCACATCTTCACCCAGTTTCTTTCTTGCCCTTTCCTCTTCTCGTCCCCTACAAGCTTCACCTGAAAACACTCTCTCATTAACTTGCATGCACAGCAACCTCTACTTTAGATTCAGCTCCTTAGGAAACAAAGTGGAATAAGGTGTGCTGATGGTGGAGCTGGGGTCATAGCAAAGGATTAAGTAGCATAGTCAAAACAGGCCTCATGGAAGAAATGAGACTTGATCAAAAGACCTGAAGGAGATGAGAGAATTAGCCAAGACAAGAAACATTCTGGGCAGAGGGCAGAGTTAGAACAAGGCCCTGCGATAGACAGAACACCACTCCCCAGGAAGCCCACATCCTAAACTGCAGAACTTGTGATCACGTTAAGTTGCGTGGCAAAGGGGAGTTAAGGTGGCAGATGGATTAACATTGCTAATCATGTGACCTTAAAGTAGAGAAATAATCCTGGATTACCCAGGTGGGCTCAATGCAATCACAGGAGTCCTTAAAAGTGCAAGAGGGAGGTGGAAGAGGAAATCAGAGGAAGGGAGAAGGAGAGAGAGTCAGAGGAAGCTGTGACTGTGGAGGAAAGGCACAGAAAGGAATAATGTTGCTGGCTTTGAAGACAGAGGAAGGGGCCAAGAGCCAAGAAATGTGGGTGGCCTCAAGACACTGGAAAAGGTAAGAAAAGGAATTTTCCTCTAGAGCCTCTGGAAGGGAACACAGTCATGTAGACACCTTGATTTGAGCCCAGCGAGACTCATTTCAGATTTCTGATCTCTAGAGCTGTAATATGACAAATCGATGTGTTTTTGGTCACTGTTTATGGTAATTTGTTATGGTGACGAGAGAAAACAAATATAGGCTCGAAGGTGGCAGCATGTCTGATATATGCGGTTAATGTAAGGAGGCCACTGTGGCTAGAATGGAGAGTGAGCTGGAGGGGAGTAGGGAAGGGCGTTAGAGAGGTTTGGTGGGCCAGGTGTGCAGGGCCCTGTAGCTACTGTATGCAGGCAGGCTTTCACTTTTAGTGAAGTGAGGAACCATTGCAGGGTTTTGAGGATGTGATCTTACGTACTTGTTAAAAGGCCCTAGGACTGCTGAGATTAGTCAGCATGGGGCTAGGGAGACCGGTCAGGAGGCAGTAACACAGGTGGGAAGTGATGGTGGCAGGGATGGGGGCGGGGAGGATAGCAGGGGACGCGGTAGGAAGTGACCATGTTTTGAAGACAGAGCCAGCAGGATCTCCTGCTAGATTAAACGTCAGAACGTGAGAGAAAGAACCGTCAAGGATTGCTTCAAGGATTTCTTCTGAGCAACTGGAAGAAGAAAGCTGCCATCAATTGAGATGGGAAAGGCTGCAAGGGGAGCAGGTTTTCAGTGTGGGCCCTGAGACTGGGTGTTCTTTGGAACTTGTTTTGATTTGAGATTTGTGTTATATCCAAGCAAAGGTGTTGATTAGGTAGCTGGGCATATGGTTCTGGAGTTTGGAGAAGTCTGACCTGGACATATCCATTTGGGAGTCACCAGCGTATCGATGTATAGGGTAGCATTTAATGTCCTGGGACTGAGTGATATCACCGTGGGAATGAGTGGGGAAGAGGAACGAGAACTGAGCCCCAGGGAAGGGCAACATTAAGAGGTTAAGGAGAAAGAACCATCAAAGGAGACCGAAATGGGGTGGCCAAAAGGTAAGAGTAAATTCAGGAGAGTATGGGATCCTGGATGCCAAAGGAAAGGAAAGGAACAGGAAGAGAGTTAGATTGACTGCATAAAATACCTCAAGGAAGATAAAGATTGATCAACTACTTTAGCAGTGAGGAGGTTATGGGGAAACTTGATGAGAAAAATTTAGTGAAATGGTGAGGATGAAAGCCTGATTGACGTAGGTTGAAGGGAGAACGGGAAGAAAAAACTTGGAGCCAACAAGAACATACAATCATTTCTGGAAGTCTTGTTGTAAATAGGAAGTAAAGAAATTGAGTGGTAGAATGGTAGCAGGAGGGAGCTGGACAGTATATTAGATGGGGGTCTCCAGAGAAACAGAAGCTGGCAGCTGGAGACCCAGGGAAGAGTTGATGTTGCAGCTCCAATCAGAAGGCAGTCTGGAGGCAAAATTCTCTTTTTCTCAGGGGACCTCAGTCTTTTCTGTTAAGGCTTTCAAACAGATTAGGGGAGCCCCCCACCACATCATGGTGGGTAATCTGCTTTACTTAAAGCCTACTAGTTTAGATGTTAACCATGTCTAAAATACCTTATAGCAATATCTAGACTGGGTACTGTGGCCTAGCCAAATTGACACATAAAATGAACCATCCCAGGTGGTGAAGAGGTTTAGAGGTTTTGTTTGCCTTTAAGGTGAGAACAGATTTGTACATCAGTGAAAGTAGTCTAAGAGAGCAACAAAATCAATGATGTGAAAGAGAGAGGGGAGGACAGCTGGAGGGATGTCCCTGAGTGGGTGAGAAGAATGTGATCTAGTGCACAAAGGAGGAATTTGGATAGGACAGTGGTTCATCCTGCAAAACCGGCAGGATTGTACATCAGCTGGTTAGTGGGAGAAGGTCTTCTGATCGCTTCAGTGATTTCTAATGAAGTAGGAAGCAACACCATTGTCTGATAGAAAGAATAGAAGACGACCTATTGGGAGACTGGGGAAAGAGGAAATAGTCTGAAATAACCCAGTGAGAGAGTGACCACGTGAATGGACCAGGCCATATAATGTGCTTGCCTGGCTGCATAGATGCTCACTTTGAAGTTCATGATCATGAATTTACTTTGAGACCAGTCAGTGTGTCCACATGGACTAGGTAGAAAATGTAGTTTTGCCACGTGGGTATGATGATGTGAGTCAGGGCAGGGGAGTCAAGGGTATATGTAAGGAAGTGATGATAATATTTGGCTAGGGAATTTAAGTGGAATAAGGAAGAGAATGAAGGTACCAAGGGGAAGTGGATAAAGGGGATGGGAAAATCAAGTGATCAAAATGTAGGGCTGGCATGAGTGTAATCTATAAAAATATCAAATCATTATGTTGTACAGCTGAAACTAATCACATTGTAAATCAACTATATTTCAATTAAAAAATGGAAAAATAATAAAATGACTTAAAGGAGGAAAAAAATTAAAAGGCAGGACTAGCCAAACTAGGGAGACAGTGAAAAAAAATCAGTGGCTGCCAGGAGTTTGGGGTGAGGGAGTAAGGGATGAATAGAAGTACAGGGGATTTTCTAGGGCGGTGAAACTATTCCATGTGGTATAGTAACGGTGGATACATGACGTTGTACATTTGTCAAAATGCATAGAATGTATAACACAAAAATTGAACCCTAATGTAAACTATGGATTTTAGTTAATAATAATGCATTACTGTTGGTTTATCAATTATAACAAATGTATCACAATAATGCACGGTGTTAATAATAGGGAAGACTTAGGAGGGTGTGGGGTGGGCTGTGTGTGAGGGGATATATGGGAACTCTCTGTACTATTTGCTCAGTTTTTTTCGGTAAATGTAATCTGCTAGAACTATTTTTTTAAATGTAGGAATTAATATAACTCTCCATGAGACTAGTTTGTCTTTAAGCATTTTCTTCATCGGTTGCAGAAAGACAGTGCTGGGCTTCTATTAGATGATCAATAGTTAAATGCATCTCTGTCAAACCCAAAGTCCCTTCCTCTAGGTGAAAAAATGAATAGTCATAGTGCGTAAAATGGGTAAGTAAATAAAACATTTTTAAAAATTTATTTTAGGGTTAAGGAGGACAGACACTTTCTTGGTCCACAAATTGGAAAAACATATAATTTTAATATTCCAAGGGAGGCACTGAGCCTGGACAAAGAATATATATCCAAGGCTGGTCTCCCTAGCCAAGGGGAAAGGCACTTTAACACCTTGCCCACTACCTCTCTCTTGTGATCTATAAGATATATGGACCATAATAACTTCCCTTAGATCTAAGAAAAAAAGGCCAGCCAGGGTCACGTGATTATCAAACTCCGCAGTCCCTTAGTGCCTGCAGTCTTGTCACATGCTATATGTGTGCCTCCTTTTTTGAGACTTTAAAGGTGAGATAGTTTTACTTGCATGGTGAGGCTGGTTTAAACGTCTTCTGTAGCAATGACCTTAAACACTAAATTCTCTTAAGTTCTTACTTGGCTTAAAATGCAAAAAGAAAAGGCATGGTTGTAATGGCAAATAGACTAAAACTTTACATAAATAGACCATTGAAAATGCGGTCCTTAAGTTACCAAAGTATATTAAAAGGCTTATAGTATACTGAATAAAGTTTAACCGGTTAAATAGTTTTAGGTACAATTAACTTGTTTTTTCATAAAATTGTTAGAAACTATTTTCTCAAGTGTTTTGCCATTGATTCAGAAATCATTGTATTTTGAAATTAAATGGCAGTGATGATAAATGAATGACTAGTGACATTAGATGCATGTTAAGTTATCTCTGCTGTCCACACAGGCATGCACATTAGCACAGACTCATCATTCACTTAATTGCCTTTTGCTGCAGTGAACGTCTAATCTCAGAAATACAGCGATCATACACACAGAAAACTAGATAAGCTGTTTGGGCCACATTTTAGAAATAAGAAATCAGGTTTGCGTGGCTGATGCATATGGGATCGCTCTTTGAGTGACCAGCAGATTGTTTTTGTATTAAATTCTTTGAACAATTGCCATATCTTCGAAAGGAATACAGCAGTGATGCCAAAAAAGGAAATTCTTTTACTGGACAGAATTTGATTCCTTATTTGTTTCTATTAGATTAAAAACCCACTGGGTTGGAGGAGGAGACGAGATCACCAATTCAGTCTTGCTAAAATTCGTCTGGTTTCTAAAGCCCTTCAGAAAGGGAACTTGCCCAGTTTCCTTTGTGAGATACTTGATAGTCTGATAACCCTTGTTTATGTCTCATCTAATCTCTTCATGCCACTGTTTAGTCCATCTATTCTTTTCTGGTTATTGAGGGAAGAGTAGGTCTGTGCCCATCTCTAAGTGAGAATATTGATATACTTGAGGATTTGTTATTAATCCCCCATTCACTTTTATTTTCTGGACCAATAACCTTTATTCTTCATGTTTGGGTTTTTGAAAAATTGAACCATCTTTATGGCTTGCTTTATGTTGGCCCTCAAAGTTTTCTGTGTCTTTCTATATCGTGGCATTCAAAATTTGACTCAGGGTTAGTGGCATGGTAAAAACGTAGTTCCAGCGTACTCTATATATTTTTAAACAATACAGTGAAATTGTTTAGAATAGGTATACGTCTGATGACTTCCAAAGCCCCTCTCTGCAGTAGTGATATTTTTCAATCATTGATCCTTCCTCATCTTTCATTTTTTGTCTTCTGTTTTCATGTATATTTATTCCATAAATTACTGAAAGACGCTCAGCACCATTACTTTTGGACAGTAATGTATAATGCAAACAACTCCCATTTATAATTGTGAGGTTTAGTGGATTAGCTCCTTATTTCAATATCAGATCTTGGCAGAAAATGAATCCCAGAACTTTATTTGTCATGCATCTTTCCATGTATATTGGAAGCAATCATAGAAATGCAGATGCACCTCCTGCCCTTTTTGTCGTATTTATTTAGTCAACAAATAATTATTGAGTACATCGTATGTATCAGGCGAAGATCTAGACAGACATTGGCTTTATCAGATGGCTTCCTGAGAAGCGTACTGGAATGTGTTTTTATAATTTGGATCATACTCCAGATATAAAAGATCACAATGTAAAGAGAAGCTGGGTGACTCTTTCTGGTAAAGGGACGACTCCCTTTTAGAAGTGATATCTGTAAACTAGCTTTTGTAAATTAGTCTTATGTTTCCAACTAGGAAGTAACCTGACAGGTGTCAGGACACAGTACCTTAGGTTTTTCTTTCACAGGTTCGAGCTGTCTTTCAGGTGCAGAGTTAGTCTTGGTCATATACGTTGTAACTTGTAGGGCTGTAGATTTTAATATTGTGTGTGTGAGAATCTAGTGGAAGCTATGGGTTCTCATTGAAGAAAAAAGACAAGGGACTTAAAATTTCAGAGGCTCCTGTACTCCCTGATAACCCACTTAATGGACACTAGGGTAAGACAGTTCAAGGGCCTTACACTTAACCCATGTTCACACCATGCCAGTGGAAAGTGGAGGATCTCTGATATGGATCACATCCCAAAATGAGGCTTCAAGGACGAATGTGGGGTCTCTTTGATAAGGGGAGATGTATAATCTTGCAGAAATAAAGAAAATCCATTTCATCTTCCTTCACCCATCACGTGGTTAAGATGGACAAACAAATGAGGACGCAATGTGTCGCACAGTTGGATGTTCAGACTTGTTTCTAACCTAAGTTTTGAGCTAGAGGGAAATAAGTGGGCTTTGAGATTCATACATTATTCCAACTGGTCCCCTGCTAAGGTAGTATAGAGGAGAATTTAGAGCCAAATCTTAAGTCTTTTGCTCACTGATCAAATAAATATTCACTGAGTGGTTGCAATGTGCCAACACTTGGGAAGACCCAGGACCTGGCCTCAGAGAGCTCAGCTGTCCACCCTTGTAACTACTGGGGCCAGGGTGGAGATACCAGAGTGCCTGATTTTATGCAGCTCTTGCCAGAGCTGTCCAAGTAAGCAATAAATATTGCTTGGTTGATTAGTTTATTGCTTTCCCTGATGAGTTCCTTTTGTTGCAGAATCCGTAACAGCTGGGGTTAATAAAAGAAAAGTTTAGTTTTGAGAGGGGCACAAAGCTACATATACTAATTATAATAAAATATTAAAAATCTACTTAGGGTAACATAGTTATGAACATGAAGTGCATGCTAATGAGAGATTCGTTTTGATGTAAAGCATTTTCAAAATCAGCTATCTATCCTCAGAGTGGCCAAAATAGCAGTCCAGAGACAGAGAAGGAGCATTTCAAATTCAGCAGTCTGCTCTCTTATTGGCCCAGGGATGGCAATAACACAAGCAGCAGCTGGTAAGAATCTGGGTCTATTCTGACTAGATCATGCTGCCTGAGAGTCTAATTTTGCTTCAAAAATGGTCAGATTTTTCTCACAGTGGAAAAAGTGGTATATTCCTTTAGTGTCAACAGACCGGATTGCATCTCCAGTTTGTTTGATGGGAGAACTTGGTTCTGTTCCCAGATACGGCTCTCCTTCATGGATCATTGAATTACGCTAAGTGCTTTGAACAAAGTCAATTTCAAAACATACTGCTTTCCTCCCAAACCTTGGAATTTCTCTTCATACCAAAGTTCCAAGAGCTCATGTTTGTAGGAAGAGAATATCCTGCAAATACATTCACGTAGTCTTCAGGTTCTTCTTTAAATAAATAGGTAAACCCTAAGGACTCTTCAGGATTTAACATTCTAGGTTTTTTATGGTGAGTCTTAGATGCTCCAATATTCTGAAATTCACGATCTGGTGAATAAAAAAATATTAGGCTCTTTCTTTCAAAAAATATCCTAGATTTGGATCTTCTGTGCTTTGGCTTTCAGTGAGGCAATTTCTGATCCTTTCTTATGTTCCCTCACATTGCTTCAGGAAGTAGCAATATGTAAAAGTACCTATTACTTGAGTATTTTTTTTTTTCCTTGAGAGTGTTTCCAACTGAGGGTTCATTGGGGCTATTTCTAATCCACTTAGTTTCAAACTCTCTGGTCCTAAGTAATGAGCCATGAAGGAGACCAGGTTAGAGAGTGACCAGGGAAGGACTTGCAGCCTCATGGGGGCCTGAGTCCCTCTCTGATGGAGGAGCCCTGTCTTCCCAGCATGTGTGCCTCTGTGCAGCTGCCTGTGGCTACGACAGATCCAGGAACCCTGCTCCAGGCAGAACGTGTTCCACTGAAAACCAGACTTTCTTCAAAAAGAACCTGGAAAACTTAGCAGATTATGTTACCTTTCTCCCTAATACATACCCCAGGAGCTTGGGGCTGAAGGAGGAAGGTGGGGAGGGTTGATGAGCGGCTCTATTTATGCTCTATTGACGGGCTAATCTCTCACACACACCTGGAGGTGATTTGCGCTCCTGCCCACACAAAGGGATCCTGGCGTTGGCTCCGGCGCTAACAAGTCCAAACTGAGCTCAGACTTCAGTTTGGCTGGAATGTGCAGGTGTACTACCTGGAATCTCAGGGAGAACCGGCTGGGTTCTTGATCACTCTGAAAGGAAGCCCTGTGAGAGAATTGTAGGGAGAAGAGCGTTCCTCTTTCCCTTTCCTACATTTTTCTTACATCCCATCTGGTCCCCAGGTTTCTGGTCCTTTTGCTTTTCTCTTTAATTTTTAGGAGTCCAAGAAAATATGGCACGTTTCTTGTGTAATTGTTTTGTTTATTTAAATGAGCTGTTTGCTTCATGTGGTGTCATCCAAAATGGGTGGTTCCTTTTATGTAATACCTGAAGGTAGGATTTTACTCAATCCTATTTCTGAAATCCACTGAATATTTTTAGCTCCTCTGTGGAATCTCTGGTTGGAAAGGGCACAGGCCGGGGGGAGGGGGGACGAAGCCTGCAAACCAACCTTAATAGAAAGGCTTTGGCATGTGATAGAAAGCCTGCCTCATCGTGCACACTTTGTTGTGCTGGCTGTTCCTGAGGACGGCTTTGGATTGAATAAGGGCAGCCGCAGAAGTGGGTGAAGCTGTCCCTCACACCGACGTTTAATTTACCTAGGAGCACAGTGATCTGAGAAAGAATCAAACACTTGAAGATTGCGCTTCAGTGAGCAAAAGCTGTGTTTGTACCGTCCTGAAAAGTGATACTTTTCTTCAGAATTCGAAGGGAGAAGGGTGAGGGTTCACTGACTAAAAGCAAAATGAAAGAACAAAACTCTTCTTTTTTGCACATTCACAATTACAGAATTGGAGAAAATCTGGAATTTTGCACATTGTAATACTATTTTATCAGCTTCAGTTTGATAGAACAAGGTCAGTGCGGCCTAGGAAAAGGATGTGGTGGTGAAGCCTAAAGAAGGAAGGGTATTTTTAAGTGTATTACAGAGAAGGAAGCAGCTGGACTTAATAACTAACAATATGTGGGAGGCGAAAGTATGTTGAATCTTGTACAGAAGTTTGCTGATCAGAGAAAGGGTGGGTAATGTTGCTGGCCACATCAAAATAACCTTCTGTAATTAGCTCCACCTGTGCTAAAAATGTATGCTCACATACTGTTCCCAGTTTGTTGAAATTTATGACCACGCAATATTATGTGAGTAATAGTTACTACTGAACCAAAATCAATATGTAGTTCTCTATTGGCAAAACTTGGGTCTATATTTTATTCATGTTTGTCCTCTTAGGACCTAACATGATGGCTAACAAGTAGTTGATGTTCAAAGGGCTGAATATATGGATGAAACTGCAAACCCGTGGCCTGCTTAGTGCTCTGATTTTCTTTAAAACGTATCTGGCTAGTTTCAATTATTTGTTTGCTTTAATGAAGTAAGTACTTTGGTTTATTGAAACCTGGCACTGTACGTCATACTTCTTTTGCAGTGTATTAATAATCAGGCATTTGGAAATTAATACCTTGACCTGTTCAGATCAAGCTTACAAGGTAGTCATCATGTTGAAAAATGGAAAGTTTGGGTGAAATTACCAGGTACTCAATACGACAAAGCAGGAACCACGGCTAATTCTGCCACCCCTTTACCCACCTCTGTGTTTCATTGACCACATGATAATTGAGGGTCATGCTCCCAAATGATATGAGCAGGCATTCCAGCCACCACTCCATCACACCCTCCTACTGAAAGTCTTTCCATACATCCTGGATCTTTGGAGGTGGTTTGTAGGGGCATACCAGGTTGTCTCATGATGCCATGTTGTCTCTCCCCCAACTCTGCCAAAGGAAATAACTAGATTTCTTGCAACAGACTGGGATATTTCTGATATAGCCAAGATCTATGTAAGATACCAATAGACAGTTGCACAACAAATTAGGAATGTTAGCTCCTTATGTGTGAGACGTGCAACTCAGTCGCCATGCCTTCTTGTCTCCTCTTAGCTAACTCAATTGTTGGCTAAAAAGAAGAAAAATCCACCTAAGGCATAAGGCATCTAATGCAAAAAACCCCTGAAACTAGGCTGGACACAGGATTTCAAGGGATTCTTAGCCCTAATCTACTAAAGCAACGTTACAGAGGTTAAGAGCAAGGACTTTGGAGTCAGACACACCAGGGTTTGTCCTCAACCCTGACACTACGTAGCTGTGCGATGTTGGATAAGTTACTAAACCTCTTTACATTTTAGTTTTCTCATGTGTAAAGTGAGAATAATATCAACTTAATAGCATTGCTGTTGAGGATTAAATGAGGTGATGCTTAGCAGAGCATCTGGAAAATGGTCATTAATAAAAATTATACATCATCATCACCTCCATCATTGTTTCACCATGACATGGACCTATGAAAATTCCTAACAGTACCCTAGTAGCTTGAGTCTGAGTTTGTAAAGTGAAAGTTTCCTGGACATGGAGAAACATAAGGGCTGCCTCGGATGATAGGGTCATCTTGATGGTACACTTACCATCACACCAGAAGAAGACACTTGCTGGGCAGAATATTCTGTGGGGGTAAAGGCACTTAATGGCCACTCTGATATGGTTATTCTCCTGAAACTTTGCTGTCTGATTTATAGAATGTTGTACATGAACCATTCCAAGAGCAAAACAAGCCCCATTTGGGCACCGTCCATAAATTGAACCAAAGAAGTAATCATGAAATCAGTTTGTAAAATGGCCAACCCATTTCAAGAACTAAAATAAAATTTATTTGTAAGTATAACTTAACCCATTAACTGTTTTCTGTATCCAGACCAATTTTTAGTTACAGAAATCTGTGTACAATGATAATTTCTTAAAGATCAGAGGGGAAAAAATTTTCAAGAAGGCCTTGTGAATAAGAAAACCTTAAAAATGAGAATGTTCTGAAAGTGTTTTTACTTAGTGTCTTTTATGCAAACTCCACTAATTAATCTCATGCAAACATGGATATTTTTGTAAAGCATAAGCCCAAGTGCCATTTTATGACCATGTAATTTACAAGTCCTCAAATTACATTAAATCACCACACACAGTGTTTACAGTTTAATTACATGGTTATTTACCATTCCCAATCAAGTGTTATTCATTCAGTACCTCTTTGCCTGATCTTACCTAAAAAAGAAAACACTTTTATGCTGGATCTGAATGGTAAACATTCAAACATGCCCATACTTCAAGGCAACAAAAATGTGATTCTGAGTCAACAAACTCCATTGACAGAGATTTCAGAGAACTTCCAGGAGGAGAGAGAATAGAAAGAGATCAACATTTTACTAAAATAGTATTTCTTTGGATTTCTTAGATTATTTCAGTTCTACTGAAAAAAAGAAACCTATCACGATTCACGGCACACTATTATGTAAAGCCAACTGGATCTATTATCCATATTTTGTATTACAAAGTGATATAGCTCTTCAGTCAAGAAATGTTTATTGAGCACCATATGTGTTCTAGATGCTGTGATAAGAATAAGTATAGGGCTTCCCTGGTGGCACAGTGGTTGAGAGTCCGCCTGCCAGTGCAGGGGACGCAGGTTCGTGCCCCGGTCTGGGAGGATTCCATATGCTGCGGAGCGGCTGGGCCCGTGAGCCATGGCCACTGAGCCTGCGCGTCTGGAGCCTGTGCTCCGCAATGGGAGAGGCCACAACAGTGAGAGGCCCACGTACCGCAAAAAAAAAAAAAAAAAAAAAAGAATAAGTGTAAAAAAATAGGACATGGCCCCTTGATGAGCTCAGACAGGATATCCACTAAGTGTGTTATAAATATTTTGACATGTATTTACTTCTAGTCTTCTCTTTGTCATTTAACCATACCATCCTGAGATTAGAGAATCTCAGTACTGCTGTGGGATATCTTTGGGCAATTGCATAAACTTTCTGAGCCTTAGTCTTTTCATCTGTAAAATATAGAAGTGGGGAATATAATAATAATAATGCCAATTTTCTTTCCCTGATAGTGTGATTATAAAGATGAAGTAAGACTGAAAACAGTTGAGGGTTACTTCTTCATGATCTGTCTCTGCAGCTAATTCCACAAGCCCAGTTGAACTGAATCCTTATCTGTCTCCCTATGTTGCCTACCTCATGATGCCTCCCTCCCCTGTTATGGTATTAGACAGTTATATCAGGAAATAGTTATTTGGTGAATTAACTATGGTGACCTTTAATTCCTAAGACATAATTCTGAATTCTGTCCTCTGGGAACTCAAATTTTTAACAAAAGTAGTCCTCATTTGAAGTCCTTGGGACACCTGCCTCAGAGTTACCAGAAGAGTTTCTGAAATATCTTCATTCCTTGAGCCCACTCCAGACTTAATGAATCAGAATCTTTAGCAGTGAAACCCGAACAAGCACCTGCCTCTTAATAAGTTTCTCTGATAATTTTAAGCACACTAGAATCCAAGAATCACTGCGTTGTATTTAATGGGATTGTTTGCAAATATTTCAATTCTCTTCTTCCAAGCATACGGTAGAATTACACTTCTCTGCCCACTTGGAATTAGGTGTGCATGTCTCACTTGTTTTGGCCAATGAAATATGAATCAAAGTGACCAGTATGAATCAAAGTGAAATACAAGACATGTGACATTAAATTGAAGTAATGTATTTGGGATGACTTTATAGTTCTCAGAATTATAAAATTTTATTTCCCTTCTCGCATGGTTAGAAAACATGATTTCCAGAATATGATTTAATGGTGGTAGCAAAAAGCAGTAACAAATATCAGATTGTAAATTAATCTACACCCATCATTATGACATAATTTTTGATGAAGAAAATATTTAAATAGCAAGGTTGTTAACAAGGCCTTTTTCTCTTTATATCTGAAATATAGAAGACACAAAAACATTGACATAGGGAGATTTTATATGATGTTTCTAACTGAAAACACCAATTTCAGCTGACTATACTCGGCAAATAGAAAGTGGAAATACTTGTACGAGAGGAAATAATTCATTGAATATATTGAGAACCTACCATATATTACTCTGCTGAATACATTTCCATTTTATCACATTTAACAACAGTCCTAGAGACATCACTTTTTACATCTTGAATGTGAACAAACGGATAAACTGGTTGACTAATTTTCCAAAATTTACCAAAGTAGAAATTGTGATTCAAATTGACATCTGCCTATTTGCCCAGCCCATAACCTTTCTTTTTTTTTCTCTTTTAACATCTTTATTGGAGTGTAATTGCTTTACAATGTTGTGTTAGTTGCTGCTACATAACAAAGTGAATCAGCTACACGTATATGTGTATCCCTATATCCCCTCCCGCTCGCATCTCCCTCCCACCCTCCCTACCCCACCCCTCTAGGTGGTCACAAAGCACCAAGCTGATCTCCCTGTGTGATGCAGCTGCGTCCCACTAGCTATCTGTTTTACTTTTTTTTTTTTACATCTTTATTAGAGTATAATTTCTTTACAATGGTGTTAGTTTCTGCTCTATAACAAAGTGAATCAGTTATACATGTACATATGTTCCCATATCTCTTCCCTCTTGCATCTCCCTCTCTCCCACCCTCCCTATCCCACCCCTCTAGGTGGTCACAAAGCACCGAGCTGATCTCCCTGTGCTATTCGGCTGCTTCCCGCTAGCTATCTACCTTACATTTGGTAGTGTATGTCTCCATGTCTCTCTCTCGCTTTGTCACAGCTTACCCTTCCCCCTCCCCATATCCTCAAGTCCATTCTCTAGTAGGTCTGTGTCTTTATTCCTGTCTTACCCCTAGGTTCTTCATGACATCCTTTTGATAGTGTATATAAGTCCATGCCACTCTCTCACTTCATCCCAGCTTCCCCTTTCCCCTCCCCGTGTCCTCAAGTCCACTCTCTATGTCTGCATCTTTATTCCTGTACCTTTTTTTTTAGACTCCATATATATGTGTTAGCATACAGTATTTGTTTTTCTTTTTCTGACTTACTTCACTCTCTATGACAGACTCTAGGTCCATCTACCTCACTAAAAATAACTCAATATCGTTTCTTTTTATGGCTGAGTAATAGTCCATTGTATATATGTGCCACATCTTCTTTATCCATTCATCTGTCGATGGACACTTAGGTTGCTTCCATGTCCTGGCTATTGTAAATAGAGCTGCAGTGGACATTGTGGTACATGACTCTTTTTGAATTGTGGTTTTCTCAGGCTATATGCCCAGTAGTGCTGGGTCATATGGTAGTTCTATTTTTAGTTTTCTAAGGAACCTCCATACAGTTCTCCATAGTGGCTGTACCAATTTACATTCCCACCAACAGTGCAAGAGGGTTCCCTTTTCTCCACACCCTCTCCAGCATTTATTGTTTGTACATTTTTTGATGATGGCCATTCTGACTGGGGTGAGGGGATATCTAGTATTTTTGATATGCATTTCTCTAATGATTAGTGGTGTTGAGCATCCTTTCATGTGTTTGTTGGCAATCTGTATATCTTCTTTGGAGAAATGCCTATTTAGGTCTTCTGCCCATTTTTGGATTGGGTTGTTTGTTTTTTTGATATTGAGCTGCTTGTGAATTTTGGAGATTAATCCTTTGTCAGTTGCTTCATTTGCAAATATTTTCTCCCATTCTGAAGGTTGTCTTTTCGTCTTGCTTATGGTTTCCTTTTCTGTGCAAAAGCTTTTTAGTTTCATTAGGTTGCATTTGTTTATTTTTGTTTTTATTTCCATTTCTCTAGGAGGTGGGTCAAAAAGGATCATGCTGTGATTTATGTCATAGAGTGTTCTGCCTATGTTTTCCTCTAAGTTTTATACTGTCTGGCCTGACATTTAGGTCTTTAATCCATTTTGAGCTTATTTTTGTGTATGGTGTTAGTGAGTGTTCTAATTTCATTCTTTTACATGTAGCTGTCCAGTTTTCCCAGCACTCCTTATTGAAGAGGCTGTCTTTTCTCCATTGTATATTCTTGCTTCCTTTATCAAAGATAAGGTGACCATATGTGTGTGGGTTTATCTCTGGGCTTTCTATCCTGTTCCATGGGTCTATATTTCTGTTTTTGTGCCAGTACCATACTGTCTTGATTACTGTAGCTTTGTAGTATAGTCTGAAGTCAGGGAGCCTCATTCTCCCAGCCCTGTTTTTCTTTCTCAAGATTGCTTTCACTGTTCAGGGTCTTTTGTGTTTCCATACAAATTGTGAAACTTTTTATTCTAGTTCTATGAAGAATGCCATTGGTTTGACAGGGATTTCATTGAATCTGTAGATTGTTTTGGGCAGTATAGTCATTTTCACAGTGTTGATTCTTCCAGTCCAAGAACATGGTATATCTCTCCATCTGTTTGTATCATCTTTAATTTCTTTCATCAGTGTCTTATAGTTTTCTGCATACAGGTGTTTTGGCTCCTTAGGTGGGTTTACTCCAAGGTATTTTATTCTTTTTGTTGCATTGGTGAGTGAGAATTTTTCCTTCATTTCTCTTTCAGATTTTTCATCATTAGTGTATAGGAATGCAGGAGATATCTGTGCATTAATTATGTACCCTGCTACTTTATTAAATTCATTGATTAGCTCTAGTAGTTTTCTGGTAGCATCCTTAGGATTCTCTATGTATAATATCACGTCATCTGAAAACAGTGACAGCTTTATTTCTTCTTTTCCGATTTGGATTCTTTTTATTTCTTTTTCTTGTCTGATTGCTGTGGCTAAAACTTCCAAAACTATGTTGAATAATAGTGGTGAGAGTGGGCAACCTTGTCTTGCTCCTGATCTTAGTAGAAATGGTTTCAGTTTTTCACCATTGAGAATGATGTTGGCTGTGGGTTTGTCATATACGGCTTTTATTATGTTGAGGTTAAGTTCCTTCTATGCCTACTTGATGGAGAATTTTTATCATAAATGCATGTTGGATTTTGTCAGAAACTTTTTCTGCATCTATTGAGATTATCATATGGTTTTTATCCTTCAATATGTTAATATGATGTATCACATTGATTGATTTACGTATATTGAAGAATCCTTGCATTCCTGGGATAAACCCCACTTGATCATGATGTGTGATCCTTTTAATGTCCTCCTGGATTCTGTTTGCTAGTATTTTGTTGAGGATTTTTGCATCTATGTTCTTCAGTGATATTGGCCTGTAGTTTTCTTTCTTCGTGACATCTTTGTCTGGTTTTGGTATCAGGGTGATGATGGCCTCATAGAATGAGTGTGGGAGTGTTCCTCCCTCTGCTATATTTTGGTAGAGTTTGAGAAGGATAGGTGTTAGCTCTTCTCTAAATGTTTGATGGAATTTGCCTGCGAATCCATCTGGTCCCAGGCTTCTATTTGTTGGAAGATTTTTGACCACAGTTTCAATTTCAGTGCTTGTGATTGGTCTATATATTTATATTTTCTATTTCTTCCTGGTTCAGTCTCGGAAGGTTGTGCTTTTCTAATAATTTGTCCATTTCTTCCAGGTTGTCCATTTTATTGGCATACAGCTGTCTGTAGTAATCTCTCATGTTCCTTTGTATTTCTTCAGTGTCAGTTGTTACTTCTCTTTTTTCCTTTCAAATTCGGTTGATGTGAGTCTTCTCCCTTTTTTTCTTGATGAATCTGGCTAGTGTTTTATCAATTTTGTTTATCTTCTCAGAGAACCAGCTGTTAGTTTTATTGATCTGTGCCATCGTTTCCTTCATTTTTTTTTCATTTATTTCTGATCTGATCTTTATGATTTCTTTCCTTCTGCTAACATTGGGGTTTTTTTGTTCTTTCTCTGATTAATTTAGGTGTAAGTTTAGGTTGTTTATTTGAACTTTTTCTTGTTTCTTGAGGTAGGATTGTATTGCTATAAACTTCCCTCTTAGAACTGCTTTTGCTGCATCCCTTAGGTTTTGGGCCATTGTGTTTTTGTTGCCATTTGTTTCTAGGTCTTTTTTGATTTCCTTTTTGATTTCTCCAGTGATCTCTTGGTTATTAAGTAGCATATTGTTTAGCCTCCATGTGTTTGTATTTTTTACAGATTTTTTCCTGTAAATTGATGTCTAGCCTCATAGCGATGTGGTTGGCAAAGATACTTGATAAGATTTCAATTTTCTTAAATTTACCAGGGCTTGATTTGTGACCCAAGATATGATCTCTCCTGGAGAATGTTCCATGAGCAGTTGGGAAGAAAGTGTATTCTGTTGTTTTTGAATGGAATGTCCTATAAATATCAATTAAGTCCATCTTGTTTAATGTATCATTTAAAGCTTGTGGCTCCTTATTTATTTCCATTGTGGTTGATCTGTCCATTGGTGAAAGTGGGGTGTTAAAGTCCCCTACTATGATTGTGTTACTGTCGATTTCCCCTGTTATGGCTGTTAGTATTTGCCTTATATATTGAGGTGTTCCTGTGTTGGGTGCATAAAGATTTACAATTGTTATATCTTTGTCTTGGATCGATCCCTTGATCATTATGTAGTGTCCTTCTTTGTCTCTTGTAATAGTTTTTATTTTAAAGTCTATTTTGTCTGATACGAGAATTGCTACTCCAGCTTTCTTTTGATTTCCATTTGCATGGAATATCTTTTTCCATCTCCTCACTTTCAGTCTGTATGTGTCCCTGGGTCCGAAGTGCATCTCTTGTAGACAGTCTGCTGATCTTTTGATGACAACCTCCTCAGAACATCTTCACATTCTAAAGCACAAACCAGAGATTTTTCAAATAAGGAGACTGACACAGAGATTAAATAATTCCCCCAACCGACAGCGACAGAAACTTCTTTTGAACCCAGGTCTGTCTGATGACAAAAACCTTTCTCTTCCCAGGACAGCACACTGTCCTTTAGTACAGTACTGGGCCAAGGTATGTGCTCAAAAAGTTGAAACAAAGTAGACATTAAGGAAGTAGAGATACTATGCTTTACCAAGGAGTGGAAGGAGAAAGTAACAATGTTGTTATGTCCAAAATGTCTAGACCAGTGCTTTATTTTAAAGTCTATTTTGTCTGATATGAGAATTGCTACTCCAGCTTTCTTTTGATTTCCATTTGCATGGAATATCTTTTTCCATCCCCTCACTTTCAGTCTGTATGTGTCCCTAGTGTCTGAAGTGGATCTGTTGGAGACAGCATATATATGGGTCTTGTTTTTGTGTCCATTCAGCCAGTCTGTGTCTTTTGGTTGGAGCATTTAACCCATTTACATTTAAGGTAATTATTGATATGTATGTTCCTATTACCATTTTCTTAATTGTTTTGGGTTTTTTATTGTAGGTCTTTTCCTTCTTTTGTGTTTTCTGCCTAAGGAAGCTCCTTTAGCAGTTGTAAAGCTGGTTTGGTGGTGCTGTCTTCTCTTAGCTTTTGCTTGTCTGTAAAGGTTTTACTTTCTCCATCGAATCTGAATGAGATCCTTGCTGGTTAGAGCAATCTTAAATATGTCCTGCCACTCCCTTCTGGCTTGCAGAGTTTCTGCTGAAAGACCAGCTGTTTACCTTATGGGGATTCCCTTGTATGTTAATTGTTGCTTTTCCCTTGCTTTTTCTTGGTATTTAACTTTTGATAGTTTGATTAATATGTGTCTTGGCATGTTCCTCCTTGGATTTATCCTGTATGGGACTCTATGTGCTTCCTGGACTTGATTAACTATTTCCTTTCCCATATTAGGGAAGTTTTCAACTAGAATCATTTCAAATATTTTCTCAGTCCCTTTTTCTCTTCTTCTTCTGGGACCGCTATAATTCGAATGTTGGTGCGTTTAATGTTGTCCCACAGGTCTCTGACACTGTCCTCAATTCTTTTCATTCTTTTTTCTTTATTCTGCTCAGTGGCAGTTATTTCTACTATTTTATCTTCCACATCACTTATCCGTTCTTCTTCCTGAGCTATTCTGCTGTTAATTCCTTCTAGAGAATTTTAAATTTCATTTATTGTGATGTTCATCATTGATTGCTCTTTAGTTCTTCTAGGTCCTTGTTAAATGTTTCTTGTATTTTCGGCATTCTATTTCCAAGATTTTGGATCATCTTTACTATCATTACTCTGAATTCGTTTTCAGGTAAACTGCCTATTTCCTCTTCATTTGTTTGGTCTAGTGGGTTTGTACCTTGCTCCTTCATCTGCTGTGTGTTTCTCTGTCTTTTCATTTTGCTTAACTTACTGTGTTTGGGGTCTCCTTTTCACAGGCTTCAGGTTCTTAGTTCCCATTATTTTTGGTGTCTGCCTCCAGTGGGTAAGGTTGGCTCAGTGGGTTGTGTCGGCTTCCTGGTGGTGGGGGACTGGTGCCTGTGTTCTGCTGGATGAGGCTGGATCTTGTCTTTCTGGTGGGCAGGACCACGTCCAGTGGTGTGTTTTGGGGTGTCTGTGAACTTAGTATGATTTTAGGCAGCTTCTCTGCTAATGGGTGGGGTTGTGTTTCTGTCTTGCTAGTTGTTTGGCATGGGGTGTCCAGCCCTGGAGCTTGCTGGTCGTTGAGTGGAGCTGGGTCTTAGCGTTGAGACCAAGCACTCTCTGGGAGAGTTCTTGCCAATTGATATTACGTGGGGCTGGGAGGTCTCTGATGGACCACGTCCTGAACTCGGCTATCCCACCTCAGAGGCTCAGGCCTGACACCGGGCCAGAGCACCAAGACCCTGTCAGCCACATGCCAGCCCATAACCTTTGTAGTGCATCATGTCACCTTTAGAAAAGTCAGTCTTTCAACATGTTGATGATTGATCTGATTTCCCTATTTGCTCAATCTTCATGGATTTTAATAAGATTTAGCTGTTTTTCAATATTGAATAAAAAGAATCTATAAACCACACATAGCATGCATGTAATGTGTATCTGTACATCCGTATGTATTTTCATGGCACATGTAAAATGGTACTTAAACTTCTCATTTGTGTCACAAACTAAACCAGGGTGATCACCTTTGGAAACTGTGGCCTTATAATACAGACATTTAAATGACTTTCAATCTGGGGAACACATTAAACATATGATATGTCATTACCATCCAACAGTTATCCAAATGGAATGTGAAATACAAAATTGATTTAGGTATTAAGTCTTTGGAGAAGCTTTAGGAAGATATATATAGAAGAATATAAGCCCATTTGTGAACTGAATTTTGATAATTGAGGCAACAATATAGTTACAAATTCAACTCTATCTCTGCTACTTTATGTTTGGTTCTAAATTGGAGGAACAAAGCATAGAGTGTGAGGATAGAGTTCAGTGTCTGGCAGAAAAGTGGGGAAGGATTAAAATAGGCACAGTCCTCACAGTTTTTGTGGAGTATCTATAAGGATATTCTTCGGGCCCTGGATGTGGAATAGTATGCATTAATTCGGGCGCTATTTAGTTGATAGTCCTCTAAATGATACATACACTATAAAGCATGTATGCACCAAACACATACATGGCAGCTTAAGTACAAAACAGTAATAAGTATTAATATCCACCAACTGAAAATCAGTAAGAACAAAAGATTCTTAATGGCGTAACTTGAGCAGTTTTTTCCTAAGTACTGTATGTTATCAACTTGAATTTGTGGAGAAGCTATTGTACGGCTTGATTTGAACACCTTTCATTACGAGCAATTAGTATTTTATTCTAGTAAAGCAAAATTAGAATTAGAGTTTTCAGAGCTGGAACACCATAGAGATGATCTTTTCCAACTCTGATTTCACAAGTGAGAAAACATATTCAGGAAATGAAATGATTCGTCTAATGTCACTTAGCTAATAAATGGAAGAGACAGGGCTTGAATGATCTTTCCTGAAGAGCACCCTTTCAAGTACACATTTGTGATTAAAATAGTAAATAAAAGTAACAAAACAGCTTTTGTCAAAAACAAATTAGAAAGTCACAATTACTTACATAAAGACCTTTTTCAAAGTTGATTAAATCCATATTGTATGCTGTGTAAAGAGATATATCCTCAAAGAACTTACTGGATGTTAAATGGTCGTCTTTACACCTGCTGTATTAATTACTCCCATGTATATGTTGAGTATTACACTAGGGTGATGGAACTATTGCAGCTAAGAAAACAAAAATTAATACAAGTTATGCCTTTACCAAGATTATACAGTAAGTGAAAGACGTAGAGTTTGAACTGAGGTTCTTCTGATTCTAGAGCAAATGTTCTTTTTACCTGGCTACACTATGTCTCACCAAGATTGTTTAAAGGGACAAGAACCTTATAACACAAATCTGATTAACAAAGAGATAGTACAACAAATACATTTAAAAAAACCCACAAAAAACTAAAGAGAAAAAGAAAGGAAAGAGTTGAAGTAAACATTGAGGATGGGAAGAGGTTGGGATGGAGCACAGGGAGAGAAAATCCAAATAAAATGCAATAGGCTTTGTCTTTATGATCAAGTGTTTCATCAGCATATAAGTATAATTCATTTCAAGAATCTCAGTGCTATGCAAAATGTAGAATATTACAATCAACGTAGGAGTTATCGTTGAAACCCCAAGGAAGAATTACAATTAACTTGAGTCAATTAGATTTCTCAAGGATTCCTGACTTCAGCTCTGGCTAACAGGAATCTTAATGAGACAATTAATATTTGCTAATATCAGCTTGATTAATTTAAAGGGTATGTATAATTATATAGAAGAGTATGTATACAGAAGTGTGTGTGTGTGTGCGTGCGTGTGTGTGTGTGTGTGTGTGTGTGTTCTACACCTATTCATGGCATTTGAAATTGAGCCTCAAAATATTTTGGAAGCAAAAAAAAGGATATGAGAATTCTCACTTCATAGATTAAAAAACTCAGTTTTGAAAATTACTTATTCTTGGGAACAGAGACAGGTAAACAACATTAGAAAATCAGGCTTAGGCATGAACTAGACTTGAAATTTTTATACAGTAAAATGAAGGAAAAAGTTTGAATATTTGTTGAATGCCAACCATATATCAGTCGTTTTCAATAAATTATCCCCTTACACCTCACAACCTTGAAGGTGACTGTTATTACCCCTGTTTTACAGATTAGGAAACTGAAGCTCCACAAGTTTAAGTAATGGCCAAAGAGAGTGGCCTGGGTGGCTATGCAAGGCTGTGCATTTTGTATACTGCACAACAGCATCTGGGAGCAGGGAGGAGCTTGGGACTGATAACACGTTTTGTGTTCTGCTTGCCCAGTGGTGCACCCTAATGAAGGCTTTTGTCATTCCAGAGAAAGGGTGTGCCTTTAATTTTCCCAAAGACCACAAACCTCATTGAATTGTGGAATTACAATTTGAGTCTGTGTAAGTCTGGGCAAAGACCAGGCTGTTTCCACTATGTCTTGAAGCCTCTCCCACTAGAAAGATGCAATCAGAATAAGTTATGAGCAGCTGGTGCCCATCTCATAATAAAAGGGCTAGATGGTCTGAGTCTCAAGAGTTAAGACAATGAAGGATAAGACATAATGGAAGTCTCCTCTTGACTTTTCTCTTTCAGACAAAACATTATCTGACCTTGAGGTTTGGGTATGGAGAGAGGGGGAAGAAAACAAACCTTTTTTAAATTGGGTGGTTTCATTGGTATGATTTTCTAAAATATTAGAGTCACTATATACTAAATCACTCTTTGTGCTTTAACACATAAATCTATGACAAGAGAATCAGCACCATGCCTGGCACATAGTAGGCACTCCATTCACATTATTACTCAATTGTACTAAGTGAGTTCTGAGGTTTTCATCAGCAAGAAAAGTGTTTGAGGGTGGTAATATAAATGGACTCATGTTACCATTGATGTTAGAAATTTCAGTGTCTAAAATGTAATGCGATATGAGAGCTACTATGGCCACACTAGGAAAAGGGCTGGTGGCCCCACTTTTCCCAGCCCTGGTTCCTTGGGTTTTCCTGTATCGTCCACTGGTCAGCGAATTCGTTATGGGGTAAGACCCGTGGATAATCTACTCTGTCTTCAGCACTTGGCACATAAGTGCTTTGTTCATAGTAGGTGCTTAGTGAATGCTGTTGAAGAAATAATTATTTCTTTTTCCTCCCCCTCCCAATACTCATGGTCATAAAGTTCCCCTGTACACATTCAGGTTTTTGTGTGTGTGTGTGTGTGTGTGTGTGTGTGTGTGTTTTGTGGTATGTGGGCCTTTCACTGCTGCGGCCTCTCCCGCTGCGGAGCACAGGCTCCGGACACGCAGGCTCAGTGGCCATGGCTTACGGGCCCAGTCGCTCCGTGGCATGTGGGATCCTCCTGGACCGGGGCACGAACCGGTGTCCCCTGCATCGGCAGGCGGACTCTCAACCACTGCGCCACCAGGGAAGCCCAACATTCAGGTTTTTTACTCTATGTTAGAGAAGTAAGTAGAAAGGAGCTACAAGAAAGCCTACTTGGACACCAAGTATTAAAGAGCAATAGAAAGCAACTCATGGTTCTGTTCTCCAGTGCATGACCCAGAAACATCAAGGACTCAGAGAAGAGAGGTATAACCAAGAGCTGAGGTTGCTAGAAGTTGAAGTAAACCTTAAAAGTAGAGATGATGGGAACAAACTGTACAAGAAGAAAGAACATCATGAGTCTGTAGGGGGGAGGGTAGGACTCCGAAGAATGAGTGTTCAAGGCAGGACAGTAAGACGCTATTGACCTGTAGTGGAAAATCCTCATTACAGGTGTTGAAGATGAAAGTTAGAACCTGAAAGCCATGGAAGCCCGAAGCTTGATCGTCAGCTGTATGGGTTGAGTGGAGTAGGACTAGGGTTGGGCTACAGGAGGAGTTGAAGGCAAACAGTTTTATTCTTTCACCTTTAAAACAAGGTTTTAGAAAGACAATATGATTTACTTAATTTCATTTATTCCACCCAGATTAAATATT
Source organism: Delphinapterus leucas (assembly GCF_059928025.1). Lineage (NCBI taxonomy): Eukaryota > Metazoa > Chordata > Mammalia > Artiodactyla > Monodontidae > Delphinapterus > Delphinapterus leucas. Next base: position 14,779,970 of record NC_143138.1, read on the forward strand.
TATATTTTGACAGTGGATTTTTAGGAGATGTTGCCTTATCCCAAAGCCAAGATGATAATCTGGGGGAGAAGGAGAGCTTTTTGCTGCCCTTAAAATCACACCTTGGAAGGGAAAGTCGGCCTGCAAGTATGCACAGCCTGCTGCAAATTTTCTTAACTAGAATTAAAGTGTTGGCCTCCCACATCAGAGGTGGGGTGTGTATAGACATGGAGGGGAATGTTGGTAGTTCCACCATGGGTAATGACAGCAGCTAAAAAGCCACAGAAGGGCCTTCTGTTCAAAACTCTCACTCCAGGCATCCTAGGCTTTGACTTCCTGCTCCTCAGTCCACCCAAAGCTAAAATGGTTTTCACTTGTGTAAATTGACTTAAAGATAAGATGAATATGAACAAATCTGGTCCCTGATCAGCAGTCAGTATCAGATAATGCTGCATCTGTTGGCCCACTAGAAGACTATAGTGATTTAAACCAGATGTAATAAAATGAGTACTAGCTTGGAAGGGTGGTAACCTAGGTTCTAATCCTGCCCCTGTCATAGATCCATCATGTGGTCCCTTTGTAGTGCTGGCAATGGGGGTTAGAGCTGTCTGAGTTGAATTGGCCTGATGTATCAGATCAGTTCTGTCATCTCAGGGAAGGTAATTCAAGCCTCCTCTCAGACCTGTTCTGTGGTGTAATGCATTTCCACTATAACATCAATAACAGTTGAAATCCCAGTGCTGTGGTAGAAGAACTGTATATACAAAGCACTGCCGTTAGGCATCAGTTCTTTATAAATTTTCTCTAGGGTCCCGAAAAGTATGTTGCAGCACATACGTGTTCTATGAATGTAGTGATGGCTGACTTGGGATACAATGCCTTTTCATTTTGTATTTCCCTTTCAGAAAGGGAAGGCAGCACGAGCTTTAAGTTTTATTAGGCAGAATGATACCATACACTCTTGAGCTGCGTATTTATCTCTCAGTGGATGTATAGAAAGTATTAACCTTTGGTATTGTTTGAGACAATTTCAAGAACTGAAAGTCTTCTAGAGAAATGACCTGTTTGTTGCACGCTCACAGTGTTTTGTGGGTGGAGAAGACTGTGTTCTTTTAGTACCGTAGCCAGAAGGAATCTCTGCATAAGCCTGGGGCTTAGCAACAGAAAACTGGATTCTTGTCCAGGTTCCGCCATTGTTTCTGATGCCCTGAACCAGTCTTCTATGTCTTAGTTGTTTCATTTTAAAATCAAAGAAGGAGGGTTTGAAACACTGGGCTAGATGATCTAGTTTTAATACTTTCCACTTTAGAATAGATTCCATTTTTGGATGAGCAAAAAAATAGATCCCAATAAAGAAACTCTAACAGAATTACGGTTGCTTTTAAAATGTGGTTCATTATCAACTTGCATGCCACCTGTTGTCTCTGGACCCCCCAAATTTCGCAGTATAAATACCACTATTGTACTTACTATAATATGAAGTAGGTCTTTATAGTATAAGTATCAGTAAATTTCCTTGAATGTCATGGCCTAAATGCTCTGAACAGGTCAGGGGTGATCCGTGTTGTTACAAAATTGGTATCCTGTTTGGCCTCTGCTTTCCAACACTCCTTCAAAGGTTCTCAAAGTAGACTGTAGCATATAGGTACCTTACTTTTCTCAGTGCAGCTCTTACACGAAATCCCTTGAGTACTTTTCATCTACTCACCTGTGCTATTCTTTCTGCAGCCATTTAACAAATTAAAGGAATCACTGTTACGGAGTGGTTTGCCCAAATCACACTGTTTCTTTCTTAAGGCTTGATTATCTTTTACAGCACATTCCAGTGTGTCTGGCTCTACTGGCATCAGAGTAAATGGGTTGGGGTTATATTCTTCCCGGAGGAAAGACAGATGGCTATGCTCTTTGTCTAGGTGGTTTGGTTATTACTGTTGTTTTTCAACCTATTATTTTGTCAGCTGCTTTACTGCAGTTAGTTTGTCTACAGGTTTTACTTTTCCAACAGAACTAATTTAATGTCCTTCCCATCTTTTGTGAGTGCATTACCTACCTCTAGAGAAATACTTAACCTTATTAATGATGACTTAGATTCCACAATAGTTTAAGATAAAAGGAAAATGGAGATAGTATTCTCTGGAAACACAACCCCAGACCATGGAGCTTTTAAGGTTGGTTTTCCATTCTGCTTCTCTGTTTTTATGGAGCATGTGTGAAATTTAACCAGACAAGAATGATTTCAAAAGTGTGCCTGCACAGACTCCAGTGTGAAGCAGGGCCTGCAAATGATTGAACAGATGTAGCAGGTGTAAACATGTTTCCTTAGCTTGGATCCTGGATTCTACATCCTCCTAGAAGACTCTCCTTACTGCAGAAAAAGGTTATCAGTACAGATGGCAAACTGCTAAAATGCCCAGAAGGTTCAAGCTCATCTGCACTTTTAAAGAAGGGGCGGAGTGTGCGTTATTTGACTCACAGGTGTTCCGAAGGCTCCAAATTACCTTCAGGTTTTTCAGTTTTACTTTGCTTGAACAGATGTCTTGGGTTGTATGTTGGAAGTATTCACTCCTTATGGTGTCCAAGTGTTTAAAATTGGAAAAAGTATCCCATGAGCAAGGGGGTGGAGTTGAGCTCTTGGCACACGAGCCCCTATAGTCCTTGCAGACTAAGGCTCTGAGCCTCTCTTGTCTCTGAGCTGCTGCCACTGATTATTTTCTCTGGTCACTGGCTCCTTACTTTTCTGCTTTGCAGAGTTCTTCTCGGACAATGCTTTTGGCACAAACACTTCATTATTGCTGAACCTTAAAGTCCCTTGTTCCTGCTTCTGTCTGTCTCAGCCTGTGGCAGCAACAGGTGCAAATAGGCGATGACCACAGGCTTCCTGTGTTCTGCTAGAGCAGTTTCTGTGAAGTGAGCACCAGAGCTAGCCTTCTGTTACAGCCAAAGACTAGCACAGAAATCTGTCAGCTTCCTTTCCCAGAGCAGTAAACTTTAATCCTCTATGGGAAAAGCAAAGTAAAACTAAATTAGACTAATGTTAATGCCTATCACATTATTTAACCTGTTATGTTTGCCCTTCTGCAATGATTCTCTTCCTACTTTGAATAAAAGGTAACATTTCCTCAGAAGAGCATTTCCTAAAAGGTATTCCATGGGAATTTTAGTAGGTGATATTTGGGAAAATGCCGTGCTGGCAAGAAGTTTGAGAAGCACTGTGTTATATAAAAGTAAACAGTTTTTTAAACTGTGGACTTCATTTGGGGCATTTAAATATGCTAATTTGTAACTCAAGATCTTTACAAAGATACTATGCAGGATTTCCCATTATTTAACCAAGAAACATTTGTGTGTAGAGTATGTCACAAGACAAGTGCTCCTTGGAATACACTTTTGGAAATGTTTGCTTAGACAAAACAATAAAGCCCAAGAGACCCACATCTAGCAGAAGTCTGCCCTAGGGAAGCTCAACACACAATTAACTGTGTGGTGGGTTTTTGCTTTTTTTTCCTGTATTTAAATCATGGACAAAGGGAACTGACTCTAGGGGGTTTTGTAGATTGTAGTGGACATCTTGGCTATCTCCGCAACATCTCTTTCTGCCACACACTATTGTAATCATGCTCACTGAGAGGGATCATCCCTACTCTTAGCACCTTTTATGGACTGAATTATGCTCCCCCCACCCAAACCAGTGTGTTGAAGCCCTAACCCCCAGGAGAACTGTTTTTGGAGCTAGGGCCTTTAAAGACGTTAAATGAGATCTTATGGATGGGCCCTAATACAATTGACTGGTGCCCCTATAAGAAGAGGCTATTTGGACACTCACAGAGATACCAGGAATACACACATGCACTGAGGAAAAGCCATGTGAGGACACAGCAAGAAGGCAGTCATCTGAAAGCCAGGGAGAGAGGCCTCAGGAGAAACCAAATCTGCTGACACCTTGATCTTGGACTTACAGCCTCTATAACTGTGAGAATATAAATTTTAGTTGTTTAAGCCACCCTATCTCTGGGTTTTGTTATGGCAGCCCTAGAAAACTAGTGCTGTATCCACTGGGGCCTATACTAGAGTCTCAGGGCAATCCATCCCATTACCCCACCACCAGGGTTATTTTTCAGATAACCCTGACCTAAACCAGTCAGTCCTGTATTTCTCTGGACACAGGGGTTAGTTCAGGAGTACTCCCATGAACATCACGCTCAGAACTCTGTTTAATGGTGTTGAAAAATGCCCCTTTTGTTCCTGATGCACGTGACTGCTGAGGAAACACGTAGCGTCGGTTGCTGTGGGCAGCCATCTTATGAAGGCAGTCAGAGGGTGATGGACAGAAAAGGCCAACAAGAAAACAGAAAAGAAATGCATTTGGAGCTCTGGTCAATCCAGGGCTTAAGGCTGAGCTTTTCACTTCTGTGAGCTGATACCCCTCTAGACTGTTTAAGGCACATTGTATTGCTTGCTTTTATTGGCAATGAAAACTATCCCAACTGAGTCACAGGTTACACAGGGGCCATAGTGGATCAAGCCTCAGTCCCAGCCAAAAGGCTCCAGGGTAGGTTTTAGTGTCCAAATTATTGTGTGTCTGACGTGTCATCTCTGAGGTTCTGGGCAATGATTTCAGTTTACATTTCACTGTTCTGCCCTACTGCCTTCCATATCAGGGTATGTGCCCCAATTTGTGATTCTCTTAGGTCTTTTAATTAGCTATATTTCTTAATCCTCTGTAAATGATTAAATGATAGGCTTCAATGTATGATCCTTTCCATGGGTAAAGGACTCTTGAAAACAGGCTTGCCTGCAGAATCCTAAGGAATTTCTACTTCTAAAATATAAGGCCACCAGACAGTCCAATGGTGGACGTATTTTGGGGCAGGACTCATGTCTTTTAAGGATCAGCCAGCTATGAATAAAATCTGGCTATGGAAACAATAAGTTGAGGAAGTGTGTCCTTCAGGCTGTAGGAATTAAGGCCTTTTTCAAGACACTTAACAGAATGAATTCTCCAGATCTTGACACCTGGTGCTAAAAACATGCATCTCTGCAGCTGAATTCCTGGTTTCCCATGGGTAAGGCTGACAAACTAACCTCATCAGCATTGGCCCTTCTTTCTTTCATACCCTGAACTACCTGTAAGTTGCCCTGAGCTTAAAGACAGAAATAAGGCCACTGCTGGTAGTAGATTGGAGCGACTTCTTATAGAAATGGTACGCTAGCTGGACAACGCCTTGTGCACTGGCAGACCCTGAAGAGCCAGTGATGACTCAGTGACTTGCTTAGTTTTTTGGAATTGACCACTTATTCACTTCCTGAACCTAGATTTAGTCAGCCATAAGTTAATGATCCTGACTCAGGCTTTGCCCCCAGGTGTAATTCAAAGGCCAGCAATCAAAAATTCAATCAACAATTATTCATTGAATATTTGCTATATTCTAGACACTGAGGTGTATAAAACAGATAAAAATCCCTACATTCATAGAGTTTAGGATTGTGTGTGTGTGTGTGTGTGCACACACGCACGTGCACGCACACACGCTCGTGCCCACATGCACATACAGAGAAGAGAAACTTAATTAAAGTATGTAGTATGTAAGAGGGGTTAAAGACTGTGGTAGTTTTGTACTGTGTCCAATTGGCTAAGCTGGAACCATATTTCTCCTCATTCCTTTCCTTATATGGCTCCCAGTTAGAGTTAGCCGAAAATGGAATTTGCACTAGGTTGGGAAGCTGGAAGTGAGGAAGTAGCCATACTATCTGAAGATCATCATGATTAGATGCCAGGAGAGACAGACACAGAGGAGCCAGAGGATTCCTGCTTGCTCTCCTCTCCCCCTGCTCTTCTTGTTGACTGTCTGCTCTGCTGACCTACTTCAACCCCAGGCTGACCAGCAGAGCCTTCCATTGGCTTCTCTTCCGGTTCTCCTGCGCTGCCCTGCTCCAGCTGGACGTGCTTCACGTCCCACATTCTCTTGCAGGCGCCTACTTGTCCATCTGAAACACCGCTTCAGAAGGGCTGGGTTAGGACTTTGATCTCCCCGTTCCCTTTGCAGACCCCTGCTCCCCCGGCTTCTCTCCTAATTGGGTCAGGCCTGATTTCTATAACACACCCGTGTTCCATACTACTCTGAGTGCTTCTACTTCCTTAACTGATTTTTGTTCTCTATGGAAAAAAATAAAGCAGGGTAGGGGCAGAGGGAGTGCTGGTGGGGAGTGAGCTGCAATTTTAAGTAATATAATCAGGGAAGTCCTCACCAAGAAAGAGACATTGGAGCATAGACCTGAGGAAATAAAGAAAATAATTGCAAATTTTCCTAAAGAGCATGAAGACCATTCAAAGGATAATCAGAATAATAAAAGACTTGGCCCAGAAACACCTATAACTAAGTATCTTATAACGCTGCATAAATATAGCAAACACAGAAATACTCTCTGATTTTCTTTAGAGCCTCCTTTTGAAGTTGTATTTTCTTAAACCTTATGGGGTCTTGCAGAGGCAAAAATCAAGGCTGGAATTGTTCTTTGAGCTTTTAGAAGGAAAAGAGCTCTGTAGATATGAAGCCATAAGAATAAAGTACCCTTGTTAAGTCACATTGCTCCGCCAGCTACTGGAGCTCAGCCATTATTTTTCCAAAACACTCCTCAAGCTTTGTCTTGTGTTTACAAGAGCAACAATGACAAGTATAAAGAGTGTAAGGAAATCAGGGGAGGTGGCCCCAGAGAAAGAGAAAGTGATATAGGAAAGTTTCTCCATTGGGATTCACTGAGATGAGCTTGGCTTCCGAGTGTTCAAGCAGGATCTGCACTCAGCTGGTGTGCTAGAGAGAGATGAAACTGCCTAACCAAGCACTGTGCAGAAAGAAGACCTGCTTCTGTGTTTTCCTGTCAGGAGCACCAAGGGGGTGGTTTCCTGGCAACCTGCCACCTGCTTTCCCTCTGCGGAAGCTCGTCTGCCCCTAGGGGGAGCCCATCGTCTGTCAGCCTCCAAGGAGCACCAGTGTTTGAACTACATCCTCTTGGGATGGCAGGCTGGCTCTCTCGCAGAGCACAATTAGAGCATCTGCCAGGAAAAGATTGTCTTGAGGCAGGTATGCATTTAATAAATTGGTGTTGTGGCCCTCCTGTGCTGAGGCCTAGCTGGTTGCCCATGGACAATTGTGGACTTTCTTTGGACTCTAAAATTTAACTAGAAGGTGGATGTCTGTAAACAATTCTCTTTAGATCATGGGAAATCAAACTCTTACCTATCTAATAATCATAACAGATCTGCAAAAATTCTGTTTTGCAATGAAAATGTTTGTTTCATTCTTAGTTGGAATTTTAAAAAAGCAGTTCTTAGTAGAAATGGATGTGTAATAATTTTGTACATTTTAACACCATAAGATATATGACATTTTGCATACATATTTCCCTGCCTGTCCTCTTGTGGAAGCAACAGCACAAACCAGCGTAGTCAGATGGGAACCAAGAGTTTCCATTTGGAGAGGTAAAAGCTGACTATGACCTTCTGCGCACGTGGAAGGCAAACTGATGAAGGAAAACGTGTCCCCTTGTGAGTGGTACGTCCTAGCCCTACATCCCTGGCTATACGACTACACTTTTTGACCCATTATCATCAGTTTAGAAGCAAGCTCTCTCCACACGCCTGCTGATGCAGCTTAAATCAAGTCAGAAGGGAAGGCCTGAGGGCTGGAATCAGAAAGCACCTAACCTTCCCACACGTGAACTCCTTCAGTGATTCGCCATCTATCTACAATGGTCCCCATTTGACTAAAACGTTTGGAAAGGGAGAAACCAACCAGTGTACCTGGTACCAAGCCAGATTCATGGCAAAGTTCAGTGATGAGAAGAATCTTTTTACTTTGGTCTCCTCCTCCCTTTTTCGTTTAATTTTTCACACATTCATTTATTCTTCTTAAGTTCCAGAGAAGCTTCTGGTATAGGCCAAGAGAGTGTCAACCGTTTCCTAGATATCACTTATTAAATTAAGGTAAACAAACTTGGGAACAAAAGCCAAGAGTCTAGTATTTGTCTTTTCAAATATTCAGTTTCACAAAGGCCAGTGGGAAGAACTAGGTGTGAACATCACATAAATGTTTCTTATCTGACAACACTGCTCAGATATGTTGATTTTCCCCAATATCTAGTGCCAGTTTGTTCTAGGAAAATATCCGATGTTATCCTTTGGTTTCAGAAGGCTCACTGTGCATACCAATGTTCTAGTTCACCTCTTAAAGTGAAAGTCTAACCTTCCCACCTATGATAAATACACACAACCTAATCTGTAATTAGATACATTTCAAATAACTGTGAGTAGTCATTCCCTCTTAAAAAAAAAAATCTCTCTTAAGTGCTAGCTTTCCATTCCTTTGGTAATTACTTACATATGGGAAATGAAACAGTTCATTTGCCTCCATCGTGTTACCATCAGGATCCCATAGGACCAGCTCTTTACCAAACAACCAAGGACTATGTAAGCAAAGTGAGGGCAAATTTTGTAGGACAGCAGGAGAGAAGGACATGAAGGTGATGTTTTTCCTATACTTTATTAAAAAAAGAAAATAAAGATCTTATCTGAAATGGAAAGCTGACATAAATTTGGAGTTTGCAAGTCTTGGCTTATGACTGAATAGTTTGAACTCCATTTGACATATTAGGAAGTCTTTCCTTACTTATTCATCTCATTGAGAATCAGCTTTAAGGAAGCAAAAAATATCACATCTTCCTGATAAAGTAACTGCTCTAGCTAGTCAGATTTTATTTTTGAGTTAGTTTATGTCAAAAGTATACTTAGAGTAAAAATGCCTTGCCAGCATTTACTTTTAAAAATAAAATTGTTCTCATCATTTAGAAATGTGACAGCATTATAAAATATAAATTCTGAATGGAAAGCAAATTAGCTTTACACTTTCCCTACATTTCCTTAGCTCTTATTTTAATGCCTGCAGTGTTTACAAGCCTTGAATATGAGGCTTGTAAAAACTTTTTTTCATTCTCATAATTATTCATGAAATTCAATTAACTTGTCATCAGATGAACAATTATGTTATCCTGGTCTGTTTGCCCCCAACAGCTAGACTTCCTTTGAGTTATCTGAGTCAGTTTTACCTGATTTTCTTCTAAATTCTAGTTTTTTCATGAAAAAATTATGAAGATATCTAAGCATATTAAACAAATTATAAAATCAGCAAAACTATTTGTAGCAATACTTAAAGAATATAAACATGCAGATATACTTAGCTCCCTAACCTAACCCTTGCTTCCCATGAAAATTTTGCAGAAATCATGCTTAATCTTTCTATCTCTGATTTAAAAAAAAGAAAATTTCCTGGGCTCGTGTATAGCTCCAAAAGCAATTTCAGGCATTTTTAAGATAATGTGTCTCTTCAGTCTTTTAGCCCTTCAGCAGGAAAGACATGCGTATCTTCTGCTTACCTGTTGAAGGATTAAAAGACCTGCTTGCCCTCTGTATTACCCAGATCTTCCCCTTGGTCTCCTGTACAAAAAACATTAGAAGGAATAAATAAAACTGTAGAAAACAATAAAGGGTGAGGGTAGGAGAAAGCCTCCAAACAAAAAGGAAAAAAAAAGAAATTATGCAGTAGTATAATGCTACTAGTGTGCGTAAAAAAACCCTGTGATGGCCTTTTCCCAATCACCAGGGAGTAATCTTCCCTTTTCAAGTGAGAGACCTTCTTTGCCCTTTGAAACCAGAGTTGATGTTCACTAATTATAAAATGGTCCCTTAGCAACCATTTCAAACAGGATCTGTTACCTCTGCTCTCTAGGCTTAAAGTTACATATCCTTTTTCAAGACGACAGAGTAGAGGCAAGCAGAGTGCAGCAGCATCTAAAGATGGGATCAAATGATACTTCCGCAACAACCAGTGATTGAAGGGATGTCTTGGAAATTGGGACATTGCTATTTGATGTTGAAATAAGCTTTTTTATATCATTTAATTTGTCGTCATTATTATACCAGATGGGAAGACCTTTGAATCACCAAAGAATTACCATCTACCACACTGTATATATTTACTTACTTCTTAATTGTCATCTCTCACTCACCCTAATTATAGAGCATGTAAGTGATATAAGGAAATTCTGTCTTTTGTTCATTGCATCCTCAGAGTCTGGTCTCTGGCATAGAGTAAGCACTCAATAAACATTTGTGGACTGAAAAAATTCATACATGGATAAGGATTTTTTTCAAATTTTGATAAGGGGACAATGGACACAGATGAATAATATTTACCAGTTTCTTAAGTTACTGTTTAAGGGGACTTTTAATGAATGACTTATAAGTGCATTCCAGGGCTTTATAAGTTATAATGGAAATTTGTATCTTATTTTCACTGCAGTGTATTAAAATGGGATTTTCTTGTAGTGGTCTTGTCACTTTACCCATATCTCCTTGCCCTTACCTGTAAATAGTTTTTTTAAAATGTTACCTTAACTTACTTTTGAGGTCCTGGTTAGAAGCTGGTCAATTCCTCTTCTTCACCAGCTAATTAAGTCCACAATCCCACCCATCATCTCTCTTATTGGGCTCTCATACTCTGGTCCACTATCCACCTGCCTTAATCACCTCAGAGCCAGGTACCAGATAACTAGAAACAGCCCCCATGACCCCAGAGCCCCCTGAAATTATTCAGATGAGCCAGTCCTGAACTTAATTACCCTGTGTCTCTCAGTCCTTCCCTTGGAAACCACAATAATGGTGCTTGTTCCCAACAGTCACTTTCTCCTGCCCTGTGACCGACCGGGTGCATGGCTTGCTGTGTTCTCTCCAGGGAAATGTGAGCATAACAAAAGTGTTAAGACACTTTCTGCTTTTCCTCTCTCAATATGTGTCTCACCTCACCGTACTTCACTCAGTAATATAGTTAAGACGTTGCAAGAGTGGCCAGACCTCAGCAGATAGTACCTGCAGTTCTTTGTGTGGGCGCTTCTGCTGCCAGCAGCCAGCTGGAGCCCATTTGCTATTCAGATGGGAGCTGGAAGTGCTGGGGAACCAATACCCCTGAGAGCAGCCCTCAGCCGATGGCTGACTGGGATGAGTGTATAAACACCCCAGCTCCCTTCTCCCCAGATCCATAAACTCTGAGGCATATATCTTATGCTGGCTCTCAGGCTTTCCCCAGGAATAGTAAGCTCCAGTTGCTCTCACTGATAGCTAGATATCCTATTTTTTTTAGCTGACTTCTCCCTCTCACTTTTCCTTTCTCCTATCAGTATTTTCTATTGCCTCCCAAATAAACTACTTGCATCTTGTTTTAGTTTTCTGCAGCTGCCACACAAATTACCCCAGCAGAAATTTATTCACCCACAGTTCTGGAGGCCAAAAATCTGATATCAAGGTGTCGATAGGGCCACACTGCCTCTGAAGGCTTTAGGGGAACCTTCAGTTCAAGGGAGCCTTGCTTACCTCTTCGGTGACTGCTGTCTTCAGGCATTGCTCAGCTTGTGGCAGGATAATTCCAATCTCCTATATGCCTTTTCCTCCTCTGCAGTTAAATGTCCTACCTCCCGCTTTTAAGGACACTTGTCATTGGATTTTGGGCTCACCCTATTCCAGGGTAATCTCATTTCATGATCCTTAATTTAATTACATTTTTAAAGGCCCTTTTTCCAACTAACGTCACATTCACAAATTCTGGGTGGACGTATCTTTTGAGGGGCCACCATTAGACTCACGATAGACCTCAATACTTGTCTTAGGGTCTGCTTCTGGGGCAACCCAAATTAAGACTTGTCTGTCATGTAAAATGGATTGATACTGTTTCAGAGTAGCTAGGAGTCCAAAATTTAGATGCTGGGGTCCAGACCCATCCTTCCCCCTCCCCCGCTGATGTTCTCAGAAGGCTGCTCTCCATACATGGAAATATTTTCTACTTCTCAGTCCAGACTTGGCTTCTATCCAACTGAAATGAGTAATGAAGCAAAATTTTATTCTTATCTAAATTTTTACAGCCCTTGGAACATTCCTACAGTGATGGGAGAAGTGAACCTCAAAAGTCTCCAAAGAACTTCTTTCCCTCACTTCTCTTTTGTTTTTCCTTCCCTTCTTCCATGTACTGCCTGTTTCTTCTGCTATAACTGACCACCATTATCTTTATCAAAACAATTCATACCTCCACATTGAGCTCACTGATCTAATTTTCACAAAACGTGTATTAAAGCTTTATTTATATTTGTAGGGTCTTTGGGGGGGGCGGAATGGGGAGAAGCTGGTCTAGAGATTTCTAGGGTTTTGAGATACAGATACCCTTAAATGTCATTTCTTTCAATTCCCTCTTTTTTTAGATTAAATTTTTTATAAGGCAACAGCACAAAGGAGAACCAGGACCCATTAATTGAAAATTCTGCACAGTGCTATGGATGCCTTAGGCAATTTTAAGCTTTGATTTGCTACATCCATTTAAGTGAATATAAATTTAGAAAATACATGTGATTTCCCCAATGAGGTCTAATTATGGTACTGAAAATAAGCCCCTCTTTCTTCACCAAAACTGAAATCTTTGATTTCAGGGGATGACCTTCCCTAACCTACATGGTAGAATTAGGAGTTTGGTCTATCTTTTATGCATGGGGTCTTTTGTGTTGCTTCCTGAATAGTGGATACTTTTCTCTCTGCTGATAACCAAAGTGGTCCTACATGATAATCTACCTGAGGCAGTCAATGACTTTCTGTCCACTTCTCTCCAGAAGCTCTGAAGATTAAAGGGCTGGCTAACTAGACATTCCCTAGACCTGAGAGAGAAAAGCTCTTACCAATCAAAGCCTTTATAAATAGGATTTTCTTCATAAATGCTCTATTCACCCATAAGTTTGTTTTTTCTTTTTCCTCCGGTGTTCCCGTATCCACAGGCAGTTTCCTGTCAAATCTCTCAGTCTGATAACCTTAATGCTCTCCCTCAGAAGCCCTGCCTCCCATGTTGCAGAAGAAGTCTAACCTCTAGGTTTCCTGTGGCTCTTGCAGAGTCTAGCAACCCTCAAGCTTGGACTGGATGTATATCAATGTTTCCTTCTATTTGGTCATTTCAGGACCCCAAAGGCCTAGTGAGTGCAGGTCAAGGTAAAGCCCATCAATTTCAGTCCAGTCTTTAGTCTCTTTCCAAGTGGGAGACTCTGATTTTATAACTTAATCATTTATAAAATATAAACAGCTCACAAAGATAATCATATTTTTTTTCAGGGACAGAATAATCTAATCACATGTTGATGGATGATGTTTTTACGGTTGGTAGCTTCCCTACCCTGAATTATGGTGCTGAAAATCATTTGGCTTTTTCTTGTCCTTCTTGAGGTATGGCTGCCGTCTGTGGTGGTACCTTTTTTTTTTTTTAAATTGACGTATAGTTGATTTACAGTGTTTTGTTAACTACTGCTATACGGCAAAGTGATTCAGTTATACATATATATATATATATATATATATATATATATATATATATATATACACATTCTTTTTTAAAATATTCTTTTCCGTTATGGTTTATCATAGGATACTGGACATAGTTCTCTGTGCTATACAGTAGGACCTTGTTTTTTATCCATTCTCTATATAAAAGCTTCCATCTGCTCACCATGGCCTCCCACTCCATTCCTCCCCAACCCCCTCCCCCTTGGCAACCACCAGTCTGTTCTCTATGTCCGTGATTCTGTTTCTGTTTCACAGATAGGTTCACTTGTGTCATATTTTAGATTCCACATATAGGTGATATCTTATGGTACTTCTCCTTCTCTTTCTGACTTCACTTAGTATGATAGTCTCTGGTTGCATCCATGTTGCTGCAAATGGCATTATTTTGTTCTTTTTTTATGGCTGAGTAGGATTCCACTGTATAAATGTACCACATCTTTTTCCATTCACCTGTCGATGGACATTTAGGTTGTTTCCATGTCCTGGCTGTTGTGAATAGTGCTGCTATGAACATAGGGGTGCATGTATCTTTTTGAATTATAGTTTTGTCTGAATATATGTCCAGGAGTGGGATTGCTGGATCATATGGTAATTCTATTTTTAGTTTTCTGAGGAACCTTCAGACTTTTCCACAGTGGCTGCACCAACTTACATTCCCCGTGGTATACCAGTTTTGATTAAGTTACTTTGATTTGAGGTTTTATTTTAATCATAGTTTAGATCCTCCTTTGAGGCAGACAGCATCTAGCCTTATAGATATGCCTGTTTCACTATGCAGAAAAGTTACCATCATTCTCGCTTTTTTTTTTTTTTTTTTTTTTGCGGTACACGGGCCTCTCACTGTTGTGGCCTCTTGCGGAGCACAGGCTCCGGACGCGCAGGCTCAGCGGCCATGGCTCATGGGCCCAGCCGCTCTGCGGCATGTGGGATCTTCCCGGACGGGGGCACGAACCCGCGTCCCCTGCATCGCCAGGCAGAGTCTCAACCACTTTGCCACCAGGGAAGCCCTCTCGCATTTTTATGATGAATTATCATTGCATCTTCTGTCGGTGAAGCACATACACACCTTCTACCCCCAAATATCCTTCCTAACCTGAGACCTCTGGGAGGTGTTCTGTAGGCCTGAACCACATTGTCTTGCAATTAGAGTTGAGGGAAGATGGCGATTAACTCACGGGTGCTGCTCAGACGCCTATTTCATGCCCATCTCTCTTCTCCCAAAGGTCCTGGTAGGGTATCCTGGATTATGTTTGCACTGTTGTTGTCTGCCTTGCCTTGGCTTCTCCTGGTTGGGCTCAGATATGGGCTGAAGTTTCCCTCCAGCTCCACTCTGGATAGTTAATTATATCTACCCACTATGTTGTGGGCTAGGGCTGATCTTGCATGTACATTATATACAATTCAACATTGGCTTGGGGCATCTTTCTACCTACTTGCTATTTTGGGCTTCCCAGCAATTTCCCAAGTTCCTCAACCAAATGGGAACACCTGCAGGGAAAAAGAAGTGAAAGCATCACACTTTACTATAAACAAGAAGATTCAGTTCAGCTGAGGTGCAGGGTGCCACGGAGAGAGGGTGTGGAGACGGGGCTGGAGAAGTAACAGGTGCCAGATCAAGTACTTAGGGTGCCAGGAAAGGAATTTGGACTTAATCCTCAGGGCACTGTTGGGTCAGTAAAGTGCTTTAAGGAGGATGGGGCATGACATTCTTGCCCAATATACTGAAGCATGTCTGAATCAGAATCTCCGACCTGCTCCTTTTAGGTAGGTAGGTAGGTTACTTCTCCTTCTGAACAAAGCAAGTGAAGGTCTTACACCAATATCTCTAATCAGTGTTAGACAAATACCAATCAGATTCTTTGTGCTCCAGCTCAGAAAGATATTAAGATGATTGAAAGTCCGACCTGTGCACCATGCTAACACTAGTCCTGACCTGCCCAATCATGTCATGGCAATCTTCTCTGCTTTTCCCAGCTGTCAGCTCAGTATTGCCAAGCATCTGAAGAAGGAATATTGGAACTCAGATTATGCTGTGGCATAGATTTATTTTTGAAACCTTGGATTGGAGCTACATCCTGTGTTTTATCTACAGCAAAAACTGCAGCTAGTAATTAATATTAACTGAATTTTAAAGTTGTGTTTGAAGAAAAGACATGGACAAATTTTACCTATAGTGTATGTGAAAACATATCTCAAAATTTAAAAGCTATTTTGGCATGCTGCACTAGACAGTAGGATGATACACCTGAGAGATTACCATAGTAATAACTTCTATTCAAGAACAGAAGGAGGTATAATCTGAAAAGTGTCCCTCAAGTATATATATATATATATATAAATCATACTACAATAAATATCTATGCATAAATAATATGTATGTATACTATGTAATAATATATGTAAATATATACATATATTATTACTATACATATATAATGCATACCTATTGTATATTAAACACATTTTTATAAGCACATAGGTATATATATATATATATATACACACACACACACATGCATACACATGTATACATACATCTTTTTTGACCCTCAGTCTCCTCATCTATAAAATAAGGCTTTTAGTGCTCAATTCAAAGATTGGTTCTGAAGATTAAATAAGTTGTATAAACAGTGTGCTTAACATCAGGCCTAGCATATAGGAGGGATACAAATGCAGTGAATCTCTTTCAGAACACTTAAGCGTCAAAGCCAAATACATAGAGATTTACACGTGTAAAAAATTATGAATGTGAATTCCTTTAAATTGTTAGTAGAGAAAAATCAAGAATTATATTTATTTTTCTAAGTGAAAGAGTCCAAATTTATTATCCCTAAACAAAGGCATCAAAAATAATTGAGTTAATTTCTAGTTTTCCTCTACTTTTACCATATCATGTATTTTATACCATCTATAAGTATATACATAATATATACATACATACCATCTATTTCACTTTTAGTCTCAAATTTTAATTCCAGATATTTCTAGGTCCAGATCTAAATACCTTTCAAAGAGATTATTGCACTTCATGAAATTAGACTATTTTCGTGTTTGCTTTCATTATATGTTTGCAACCTAAGTTGGTATACAAACATTTAAAATTCAGGGTCATAAATGATTTGTAATTATTACATGGATTAAAGAAAACCTCAGGTATTTTGACACACCTTCACTCAAGAGTTAGAGGCCTATCTATATTCTCTCTCCTTGAACCTGAACAGTTTTCCTGACTGCCTGGCAAAATGATAGCAGAAGTAACATACCCATTTCCAGGCTAGGCCTTAAGAAACCAGCAGTGTCCGCTTCCTCTAGAACAGCCTCTCCAGGAACCATGAACCACCCCAGTGGTCTACTACTCTGACACCACCATGTTGGAAAGGTCACTTGTAGGTGCCCCAGGGGACAGTCAACAGTTGAGCCCAGCCTTCCAGGAATCCCTGCCAACACACCAGACATCTGAGTGCAGTGAACATCAATGCTCTACCCAGCCCATCCACCAGCTGAATACCATCAATGGATGTTGATTAATGCCATATGTAGCAGAAGAGTTGCCCAGCTGAGCCCTGCCAGCATTCCTGACCCCCAAAACTGTGAGATCTAATAAAATGGGCATCATTTTAAGCCACTAAGTTTTGGGGTAATTTGTTACATAACAATAGATAACCAGAACAATGGATTTACAAACAGGGAAGTAGAGTCTGTCTTTCCTTAGTGAGTATTGTTAGTATGACGTCAGGGAATATGGTGTAAACTTTAGTAAATTGTAATGGATGAATAATAGGCTTTAGAATAAAACTGTAACATTTTTAGCAGCAAGATAAATTTATAAGTCTATGTTGATCATCTGATACAAACCTGGGAATATTTTATGTTCCACATTGATTTAAAATATGATTCTTCTGAAAGGTATTCATTTTCCAGGAGATTATTATGGATATCTGATTCACACCTCTGAAATCCACTTATGAGGCTACAGACATGTTAAGTTAACATCAGTTTTATTTAAGTTGTAAGATATTTTTGAAATAACTATCATTATAATAG
This sequence comes from Delphinapterus leucas, assembly GCF_059928025.1. Taxonomy (NCBI): domain Eukaryota; kingdom Metazoa; phylum Chordata; class Mammalia; order Artiodactyla; family Monodontidae; genus Delphinapterus; species Delphinapterus leucas. The sequence continues at coordinate 14,797,410 of NC_143138.1, forward strand.
GATCTATCTAATACTGTTTTCTGGTAATACTGTGATTCAGATGCAAGTGATTTATTAAGTTTTGTGGAACACCAGACACTATTTGTGATGCTTCTAAAATAATTCTTATACTTAGAAGATAGATATTAAAGGACAACAAGAGAATATGAGAATTACTTAGGTCCACTGTGTGTTTAGATATTCAGATATGTGAGGGTCACTTAAAAAAAGCAGTTAAGATAAATAGCGAATGAGCTCCTTGCTTGAAACCTCCTCCTAATGCTCCCAGCTTCTGTTAATTACCCTTCTCTCTCTTCACCCAACACATTTCCTCAGGGTGGAGAGGGATACATTTATTTTCAGGGCTTTAGCCACAAAACATAAATTTGAAACATAAAACACACATTTGAAGAGACCCAAATTTACATTTGTAGTCTTGACCTTTTTACTAAGTTTCAGGCCTATATTTTCAATTGCATAAATATATGCCCATCTAGATAACCCTCTAATGCTGCCAACCAAATGTGTCCAAAATAAAAAAAAAAAGATTCATGTTGTTCAACTGCATAATCATTAAATCTATCAAGCTAGAAACTTTAGAGTGACTTTTATCTTCCCTTTTCCTCGTCCTATAGATAATTGAACTTCAAGTCCTATGATTTCTATCTCTGAAACATTGCCTCTATTCTGACTCACGTTTCTATTTCCACACAATTCAGACTCTCATCTATTTCCTGCATTTGCACAACAATCTATCTTTTTTAAGGCAAATCAGCTTGATATTTGTTGTTGAAAACATTGTCCTAGAGGAAACAAACATCAGCAAAAAGAAAAAAACTTTCAACATAATGCTAGAATAAGTTATGTCCCATCTGAGAAAATAGCATGCTTCCTCCATTCTGATTAAATTCCTTTGAAAATGTTTGAAGTAAAATTTGTATTAAATTATATCACAAATACAGAAGTGTACACAAGTCATATGTGTACAGTTAAGTAAATTTTCAAAAAGTAAACATACTTGTGTAACCACCACATATGAAAAAAGAATATTCTAGAACTCCTGAAGACTCTTTCATGTTCCCTCCCCAAAGGTAACCATTTGCAGGACTTCTATACTATCAGTTTTGCCTGTTTTGAACTTTATATGAACTTTATATAAAGGGAATAATGGTATGGTTCTTTTGTGTCTGTCTTCTTTCGCTCAACTATACAGTTGGTGTTTATTCACATCGTTACGTGTAATAGTAATTTGCTTATTCTCATTGTAGTATGGCATTCCATTGTATGGATATACCACAGTTTATTTATTAAATCTGCTATTGATTGACATTTGAATTTTTCAGTTTTGGGCTACTTTAAGAATGCTCTTAACATTTTTAATACATAGTTTGGTACAGATATGGATGCAGTTGTGTTGAGTATATTCCTAAGGAGTTGTTGGGTGGTAGGAACATGTGTCTTTATAAATATTACCACTTTTCCCAAATGGTTAATACCATTTTTTTTTTTTTTGCGGTATGCGGGCCTCTCACTGTTGTGGCCTTTCCCGTTGCGGAGCACAGGCTCCGGACGCGCAGGCTCAGCGGCCATGGCTCACAGGCCCAGCCCCTCCACGGCATGTGGGATCTTCCCGGACCAGGGCACGAACCTGTGTCCCCTGCATCGGCAGGAGGACTCTCAACCACTGCGCCACCAGGGAAGCCCGGTTATACCAATTTTTATTTCCAGCAGCCATATATGAGACTGTCCCTTAATCCAAATCATGGTAGCACTTGGTATTGTTAGTACCTTCAATCTCAGCTAATTAATGAGCATATAGTTGTGTTCATTATGTTTTTAACTTTCAGTTCATGATGAGTAATGAGACTGGCCACATTTTCCCATGCTTACTGTTCATTTGGATGTCTTTTCTGTGAAGTGCCTGTTCAAATATTCTGAACATTTAAAAAAACTTGGCTCAGTTTTTTGTAGGAGTTCTCTATGTATTTGGTACTTCGTTCCTTTGTCTGTTATATGTGGGGCAAATATTTTCTACTCTGTGGTCTTCTTAGAATGGGGTCTTTTGATAAACTTAGGCTTTTAATTCTAATGTCCCATTTATCAAGGCTTTTCATTTTGGTTAGTGTTTTAAAAAATGTATAGAAGATGTTATTTTTGAGAATGTTTTTTCTTTTAACTTTAACTTTTTGATCTATGGACCATCTGGAATTAACTTTTGTACAAGGAGTGGGGTATGGGTAAAAATTGTTTTTTCCATGTAGATAGCTAATGGGCCCAGTACCATTTATTCAAAGTGCCATTTTTCCCTCACTGTGGTACAGTGATATCTCTTTATAAGTCAAGTGGTGTTGTGTGTGTGCACCAGTTTCTAGAATCTCTGCTTTTCTGTTGGTCTATTTAGCTATTCTTCTGACAGCACCACTCTGCCTGAATTTTAGAATAGGCCTATCAGGTTTCACAAAACTTCAGAGATTTTGATTCCTTTGAATTATAGTTCAATTTAGGAAGAATGGTTATTTTTGAAATACTGTCTTTGAGAGTCTTCCAATCTATGAATATGGTGCACTTCATTTGTTTTGGTATTCTTTAGTTTCTCTCAATAATGTTTCGTGCCATACATGATCAAAATCAAAGTTCTTGTTTTGTCGTATAAAACTCTTTGTAATACGATCTCAAGGCTCTCTCCTGCCCACCTTATTTTCTGCCACTTCTCACCATCCACGTGTTTTTCCAACTTCGTCGAACTTCCTAAAATGTCTAGACTATAAAAGGCTAATTCTTGGCTCCTTGCTTTTGCATATGATTTTTTCCCTATTTCTCAAAAACTTCCTTCTCTTCCATGCCTGGCAGTTTTCTTGCAATAGTCTAAAACAAAGCTCAGCTTCCATCATCTCTGTTAAATTTCCCCTTCCGAAGTAAATTGCATTGCCCTAAATGCATTAGTAACACTTTTTTCTTATCACTATGTGCCACCAGTACCTGGTACAATTCTCAGCCGAGCAAGAGTTCAGCTATTATTTGCTGACTGATTGGATGTGTCCCCATTTAATCCTAGTCAATTCATGTACCTAGACACACTAAAACAGAGAGAACTCCATATGCCTTCAGGTTTCATAGAGTCTCAAGGCTACCTGGTACCCAAAATAAGCTAAGAGAATAGATAACAAGTATACCTTAAAACCCACCTTTCAAGAAGAATATAAAAAACTCTTCTTGCTATGTTTCTAAGCCTCTTATAGTGTGTATGCCACAGACCAACTACATCAGAATCGTGTGCAGTGATATATCAGGCCCCCCACCCCACCCCAGGCCTGAACCCAGACCTTCTGAGTTGGAAAAAAAAAGGGGGCTGAGAGTCTGCATTTCTGACAAGTGTCTGAAATGATACTCATGGGCATTAACTTTTGAGACTCATGGACCTAAAAAATGGCCTTTTGGCCATTCTTTCAAATGGCAGCCCTAGATCTTCAAGCAGAGTTATTCTCTGGGAATTATGGCCTTAGGATCTCTCTCTGACTTCCATTCCCTCTGAGAGGATGTACAGTAATCGGAAACTAAGCTTCTAGAATTAGAGCAGTCTGAAGGGCGGTTTCAGTTGGAAACAGAGCATACATACGGATCTGTCACAGATCAGGATAAGGGGAGGCATGAAGGAAACTATGTCTCTACTATTATTGTGGGAAGCCTCCCCACTGGATGCCAGCCCAGGTGAAAGGTGGTTGATTCTTCAGTTCTTACTCATCCTGCTTTAATGACTATGTTTCCACCTGTGTTGCCAATGGACATGGTCCAGAAATTGGCATTGACAGTTGACACTGCAAGAGAAATCAAAGAGCAATCTCTGAGGGTTGTGGCTGGCCATTTGTGGTGGTTCATATAAAAGGCAGAGGAAGCAGTGTGTGAATTTCTTCCATCTAGGGCATGGTGGCCATCTGCATCGTGTGGACATTCTATACTGAGGTATGGACACTTTTGTTCTGTATTTTTTCTCAAACCTAGAATGAGAAAACTCATTTTTTGTCCTCTTTCCACCTCAACAATGTGAGCCACGCTGTTGCGCCCCAGAGCTCTGTAATTAGAAAGGCCCCTTGTTGTTTGGCATGTCCGATGACTTAATGGCAGAGAAGGTCAGTCTGTGACACTGAAATGCTGATCTGCAGGGAAATGGTGAGAACTCAGCTGACTTACATGTAAACAAAGTCAGAACAAAGTAAAGCCCCTCCGTAACCCTGAGTAGAATAGAAACCAGAAGAATATTTCAGCCTCACTTAATTTTGATGCGGGGGCTATTTTATTTCTTCATTATAAATATCTCTCCACACTCTTCTTAGCTTCCTGAAGTTTGGATGCTCATAGATGGATGTATGACAGCAAGGGGGCGGGGGAAACTGCTGAATTTGGAACCACAGCGTTGTTGGAATTATTGGGAGAATGTAGTCCCTGGGACATATGCTGAGACAGTAAGGGCTGATCCATTTCCAGATGGAGCTCTCACATCAAAACCACAGAAGGACTGTGATTTTGATTTCACAACTAACAAAGCCTCATTTCAAATCCAGCTGCCCAAGGAACCTGTTCCAAAACAGATTTACAAGAGGGCCAACAAAGACCGCGAAATAAAATGTTTCTAGGCAAAGACCATGTAAGAAAATGCATAAAAATTCCTCATACTAAAGACTACTCTCATTGTTAATAAGTCAAATTACTCAATAACACTAGAGTGATGCTTCCATTGCTTGTTGAAGATATATACTGAGAAACACAAAGATGGTTCTACTTTAGAGACAGGTAATATTAAGGTGCCAAGAGAAGACGTAGCTTCCCTGAAAGTTCTCTGAAATTCTGGGCATGATTGAGCGTCAGAAAAATAGTGATAACATAAGTAATATTGACCCCATACTTCCCTATAATATTAAAAGTATTCCCCTGGGGTTGGAAGACACTAAAAAGTGGTGAGTATGAAGGTTATAAAGTTTACCCAAAGCCAACTGCATGGTTCAAAAATCCCTAAAGCGTAAGGTATCAGTAAGGTCGAGAGACCCCGATACTCATGAAATCATGAATTGTCCAAGGCCAATTCCGGGACAAAATTCGATCACATGGAATGATATTAATATTTGCTCACAGTAGACTCTTAGTTCTCAAACTATTGTGAAAGCAAATATGTCAGTGGCACTAGAGGCAGTTCTCTGATCACTGACGATATTCATCTTAGTAAAGGTATGATGGAACTTGAAATTAATTTGTTAATTCCATATCTGAAACAAAGATGAGTTGAATATGAGTCCCAGCTGCAGTGAGCTGGAATATAAAGCTGCATGATGGATCATTTGATGCCTAATGTACATCATAGTCATGACTCACTAGCACAGTGAAGCACTGGTTCTCAACCCTGGTGGCACATGCTGGGGAACTTTAAAAAGTACTGACTCCTCCCTCATCCCCGGTTCTTATTTAATAGGTCTGGAGTGTGCCTTGGACATCAGCATTAAAGCTCCCCCAGGTGGTTCCAGTGAACTGCTGAGACTACAAACCACTAACCCATTGGTGTAGGTCATTAGTTCTCATCTTTGGCTGCTCATTAAAATTACTTGAGAAACCTTTTAAAAAAGCACAGTGTACCCTGGGCCCCATCCCAGACCAATTAAATTAGAAGAGGGGCACTTCTGAATATAGGTATTTCTTAAAGGTTGCCTAAGTCATTCTGTCGTGCAACCAGGATTGAGAATTACGGGTAGAGGGTTAAAGCAGGTTAAATGCACCTTAGTAGTTTTCTAATTTAAAAACCATATAGTTAATTCTGACGTGTAAAAACAGTCTTTCTTTCTTTTCAGAAATCTAATATATATCATATATATGTATATATAAAGATAAACATATCTTAACTATGGATTAGAACATAGAGGATATAAAAGAAAAATGCATGGTCTTGCCTTCAAAAGTGATAAAGAGGTTGCATTAAACTTGAATGTTTCCATCAGAATTCCAACACCAGAAAAATACTGGCAGAAAAGACAGTGGAGACTTTTTTTTCTAATTTGTAAAACTGGGAGAGATGATTTTCATCTCAGCTTCTGTGAGTAGAAAATCCCTTCTCCAGGAGACACTGTCATTCAGCTCTTCAAATCCTATTGTACTAGAGAAATGCTGATGTGCTAGATAGTTTTTTCCTTTCCAAAGGAGTTGGTTATGAAACATCTAAAATGAAACATGAAACAAAAGAGAGACTTAATTTATAATTGCTCTGTTGAAGCATTTTGTGCAAATCTTGGCGGATTGGTGACTCCATTTGCAAATCTCAAAATTTGAAAGTCAGCAGTTCTTATGTGCGTGGAGTCATTATGCTCAAGGATTGTGTCACTGTATTTGCAAATTCCAAGTAGGTTTTGAGTAAATGAAAGAATGAATAAAAGACCTTTTATTTATAGTGTATGGACCAAACACATCATTAAGTGCTTTTGCAATCTTTTCCCCATATGATATAATACTGATAACATTTCTGTGATTCAGAAATTTATTACACATGCTTTAAAAATGAGAAAACAGAAGCTCATAGAAGTTGAGGAACTTTCTCAAAATTATACAACTGTAAGGTATCACAGATTGGTTTGATTTCAAGTCATTCACTCCTTGAAGGGTCAGTTTTCATCAATATCTCTAAAAAGAAAAGCTTTCCTTCAGCCAGAAATAAAGTCCTTATTGACACTCTCTCTCTACATACGCCAACAATTGGGAATGGCTTTCTATACCTCTATTCAGTTGGTTGGTACTGCACAATATGTTGTTCATTAACACAAGCTCATAGGCCTGTCGCCTTCAGCTGGTGCTGATCCTTTCACTATTCCAGTTTCTGTTGGATCTTCCTAAAATATGTCACTTAAATCTTCACCTTAGTAGGCACAGGATGGGAAATAAGACAGAGTTCCACTTTGGTGATTTAGTGCCTTCCAGGACCCATTATCATTGGGAAAATCAGGTGCCATTGTTAAACACTATATTACAGAAAAAGGTCAACTTTTAAAAATCATTTACTAGTTCCTCCCAAGAGCAGTGCTCAGAAATAAGCTAAGCAAGGCATCAAATAAGTGAATGGTATTGCATTGAGGGTCAAAGCCAAGTGTTTAGTTCTGTATCCTCAGTACATAGCAACATACCTTCCATGTAGCAGGCAGTTGGCAAATGTTTGTGGCAATGACAGTGATGGAGATTTGAAGGCTTATAACATTACCTGCCTATACAACCTCTGTTTCTCTTATTCTGTTTTTTATTTTACTCTCAGATATATGCATGTGCACAGAGATGTGACATTATGGAGAAGAAAAAATTCTGTTGATAACTGTTACCTTGGAGAGAAAACCTCACTGTTCATGAGGGGGCTTATATTCAGTGACTTTAAAAGGAACCTTTGAGTAAAGCATAAATGTGATCACCTGAGAATAGCCATGCATTTCTGGAAAATGTCTCTTCTGATCTCTATGCATTCCCACCATACTAGTTTCCTGTTGCTTCTATACCAAATTACCACAAGCAGTGGTGTCAACAACACATATTTATTATCCTACAGTCTGTGGGTCAGAAGTCCAACATAGGTCTTACTGGACTAAATTCAAGGTGTTGGCAAAACTGTATTTTTTTCTGGAGGCTCCAGAGCAAAATCTATTTCCTTGCATTTTCCAGCTTCTATAGAATATCTGCATTCTTTGGCTAGTGGCCCCTTCCTGTATCCTCACAGACAGCAACATCACATCTCCCTGACGCTTCTTCCACCATTGTCACATTTCTCTCTGACCACAGCCAAGAGAGGTGGAGGTGGATATTAGGTTGGACATACCTAGATAATTCACGATAATTTCTCCCTCTCAGGATCCTTAATTAATCACAGCCTCAAAGTCCCTTTTGCCATGTGGGTAACATATCCACAGCTCCAAAATGTGGTCATGTATGTGTGTGGGGGGGGAGGGGAGCATTATTCTGCCTACCACACCCACTCCTTCTTCTGTGCTCTCTAGCCTTCTCTCTCTTTAAAAATCTTTAAAAATTTGCTGTGATGCTATGAGGAAAACTAGACATTTGCTGCAGCCAAAAGTGTCATTATTGGTAAAATGAATTCTGAGACTCCTAAGTATCTTTTAGTTATCTAGATTTGGGGACTATGGGAAGTTTGAAGAGTGAGTCCCAAAGATAAATAAATAAATAAATAATAAATAAATAGCTAAAATGAAAGGAAAAATATGATAAATGTTATAAGGGTGATGGTGCAAAGTGCAATGAAAGTATTTCACCAAGGCACTGAGGATAGCTTTCATTTAGTACATTATTATTATTATTCATTTAGTATTTCTTTTAGTATTCATTTCAGTAGTATTTGCTTGATCATAGGTTATGGCATATTTTTAAGATTTGGCAAAAATAACAATAAAGGAGATGGAAATAGTCATAGGCAGAGGCTAGAGGAGACAGATATAGATGGCTGATTAATGAGATTTCCTAGTGTTCTCATTGCCCATATGCTAGAGTGACTCATCATGATTAGTGAAGCTCAGGAGAGAAAACTTCAGATCACAGTAATCTTTCTGAGCTTAGTGGATTTCCTAAAATAAGATCATTTTGCATAGGTAAAGTATATGTAGTAGGTGGATTGTAAAAATGGCTCTAAATTTCCACTGCTTTTTGTATCCAAACCCTTTGCAATATGACTTGCATTTCCTCCCATCAAGAGGTAGGGTCTATTTCTCTAACCCTTGAATACATGGGCTGACCCTATGACTTGTGTTGGCCAAAAGAGTGCAGCAGAAGTTTGTGCCAGTCCAAGAAGCCTTAAATAATTCCATTTGCTCTCTTGGAAAATTGCCACCACCATGAGACCAAATGTAGACCACATGGAATAAAGCTGAACCAATTTAGTTGTCCCAACTGAGGCCCAAGATAGGTGAAAGAATTCAACTAAGAGCGGCAAAGAAGACTGTCAGACCTGCAGCTGAACACAGTTCAGTAAGTGAGCCACAGCAAGCCCACGCAGATCAACAGAACTGACTGATCAGTCCGTAGACTCATGAGAAAAAAAAAAGGTTGTTACTTAAAGGCACAAAACTTTTGGGGTGGTTTGTTACATAGTAGTAAGTAACTAATGCAACATATATAATAGTCAGTGTTTTTTCCTGAACAAATGGTATGAATTTTAGAGAATAACCTCTGCTTCTCTAAGTGCAAATAGGTGTGAGACTGAAAAACCATACAGTCGACTGACTTATTTTCCATTCAACAAAGATGGAGTAAACTTTGGGGTAAGAAGTGTTTTCTGCCATGCAAAGGTAAACTTTTCCCTCTTAAAACCAAAGAAATTTTAGAGAGATCACTACCCACTAAGTCTCTTTGGAAAGAGATGTCAGACTTTCTGCCTCCAGCCATTATGGATTAACAGATTTATCCTCACATCATAAAAGTCTAGAAAAGGGGAACCAAACTAGAAAAATGAACAAGATATATGAAGCAACTGTTTCAGACATTAGACAAAAAATGAAGCAGGATGGTGATCCTGAGAGAAGAAAACAAGCAAGGTGAGCACTATGATCATCCCAGAAAACATAGCAGAAAGCTTGAAGTCACTTTCCAGACCATAATACAGGAAGGTCTACTCTAGATCTAGAGTAAAGATAACTCTAAACCTATCATAACAGCATTTAAAAACAAGTTTTGAAAGTATCAAGCTGAACTGCAGGTTACTTCTTGCCATAACTAAGTCCAAATTCTTTAAGAAAAAACAGCAAAATTAGCATTCAACAATGGGAAATTCACCATGTTCAGCATCTAATAAAAACTATTACAAATGTGAGGAAGTAGGAAAATGAGACTAGTGACAGAGAAAAACCAATAAATAGAAATACATATCACAGAGATTATGGAATTAGTAGATGAAGGATTTTAAATAGGCTTTAATGATATGCTTATGCTCTTTCAATTTAAAGAAAAAACATGAGCAAAACAAGTGATAGAAAAGCACAAACTCTGGTCATGAAAAAATACAATATATACATTTAAAAATATCATTCAATTGTATTAAAAGTGGATTAGACACTGAAGAAGAAAAAATTAGTGAACTTGAAAATCTAGCATCAGACACTATCCAAACTGACATGAAGGAAAAAAACCACTAAAACAATAAAAAATAAAAGAACTTCAAGTGATCTATAATTGGGCCTAATTGGAAACCACAAAGGAGAGAAGAAGAAAAATGAGTATACTGTTCTAAGTTTCTTGCATTATTCCTGAAGTGGTACATTATTTGAAAGCCGTCTTTGAGAAGGAGAAATATTGTATGATATCGCTTATATGCAGAATCTAAAAAGAAATGATACAAATTAACATAATTACAAAACAGAAACGGACTCACAGACTTAGAGACTGAACTTCTGGTTACCGGTGGGGAAGGGTGGAGGGAAGGGATAGTTAAGGAGTTTGGGGTTGACATGTACACACTGCTGTATTTAAAAAGGATAACCAACAAGGTCCTACTGTATAGCACAGGGAACTCTGCTCAATGTTATGTGGCAGCCTGGATGGCAGGGAGTCTGGGGGAGGATGGATACATGTATATGTATAGCTGAGTTGCTTTGCTGTGCATCTGAAACTATCACAATGTTGTTAATTGGCTATACTCCAATATAAAATAAAAAGTTAAAAAAAAAGAAAGAAAGTAGGCTGTCATAAGTTAAAGATGCAAATGACAAAAAAAAATTGAAAAAATAAAATGCTATTAGTGTAGATTAAGTGGAATGGAAAAAAACATTCAAGTAATCCAAAAGAAATCAGGAAAAGGAGTAAAAAGAAACAAAGAATAAATGAAACAAAAAGAAAAAAATAGGATGGTTGATATAATCCCAATATTGTAGATAATTGCACTGAATGTAAGCAGTCTAAACATTCTAATTAAAAAGCATGGACTGTCAGGCTGGATTAAAAAGCAAGATATGGCTATATGCTGTCTATAAGAAAAAACACTTCAAATATAAAGATATAGATAGATTAAAAGTAAAAGATAGAAAACAATATAATATGCAAATACTAATCAAGAGAAAACTGGAATGGCTGTACCAACAGTGACCAAAGTACACATCAGGAAAAGAAATATTAGCAGGAATAAAAGGGAACATTTCATCTAGGAATCAATTCATCAAAATAATATAAAAACTTTAAATGTTCATGCATTTAAGAGCTTCAAAAAATACCTGAAGAAAAATCTGACCAAACTGAAATTAGCAATAGACAAACTATTATAGCTGGATATTTCAACACTCCTTTCTCAGTAGTTAATTTTTTAAAAGTAGTCATAAAATCAATAGAATATGGAAGACTTGTAAAACATAATCATTAAATTAACGGAATCAGCATTGCTGATGGGAATGTAAAACTTTCCAACCATTTTGTTAAACAATTTGGAAGTTTCTTACCAAGTTAAACCTATACTGAATATTTAACCCTCAGTTCCACTGGTAGGTATTTACCCAAGAGAAATGGAGAGAAACATATCCTTCCGAAGATGAGTACCTGAATGTTCTTAGAAGCTTTGTTCACTATAACCCCAAACTGGAAGCAAGTCAATCACTAGGTGAATGGATGAACAATTTGGGGTGAATTTATACAATAGAAAACTACTCGGAGATAAAAAGCAAGATCCATGCAACAGGATGGTTTAATTTCAAAAACTTCATGCTACACAAAAGAAGCTGGATCCGAAAGAGTGCACATGGTATGCTTCCAGTTATGTGAAATTCCAGAAAATGCAAATGACAGAATGCAGATACGTTTTTTCCTTGATATTAAAGAAAGATGAGGCGCCTTAGTGCAAAGGGATATAAGGAAACCTTTTGGTTTTATGGAAATGTTCTATACCTTGATTGTGGAGGTCTTTACACAGATGTATACAGTTGTCAAATCTCATTGAACTGTATACTTTAAATAGGTGTGGCTTACTGCATGGGGATCATACTTTAATAAAACTGATTTTAAAAAGTGACGTCAGTTTCTCATCCCCTTCCCATTTAGATGAATATAACAGATACTCAGTGTATTAATTAGGAAATAATCTTTAAGGAAGAGCATTCTGTGGAATTCATGTCTGGCTAGGTGAATTGATGTCCGGAAATTTTTAATTAAAATTGGCACTGCCCTCCTCTTTTCTGAAGTGGGAATGTGAACACAAAGGAATTTCAAATAGAAGGGAAATCCACAGTCATTATAGATCCCTTTCTTGATTAAGAAGATAATGCAAAAAGGGACACAAATGAAGCACCCAAATGCAAACGGACTTCTGTTATTCCTGAATGTTTGATGAATGAAGCATTATGGTTAGCTGGATATCCTTAGCTAAACGGATAGCTAAGCTCTAACCCAGTGCTTTGCAACTCTTCTTGTCCATATTGAACAGGAAGAACAAAGAGGGAAAACTATGGGTAATTAATCTAAATGATGCTTTTAACTGGGTTCCGAAGTAGCAGAGAAGAATATTTTAGCAAAGGGGAGATAATAAATCTAGTTTCAGACATATTGAGTTTGAGATGCCTGTAAAATCTTTAGTTGGAGATATCCAATTAGCAGATGGTAATACAAGCTCGGAGCTTTAATGAAAGTCATAGGTACTGCTGGGGATATAGATGCGTACCCAGAGATTGGGAGAAGAGCAGAAGAGAGAAGGGCAGGTAAGAGCAGGGAGAGGAGAGAAGAGATGAAGAAAGGAATGGCTAATGTCTATTGTGGACTTGTCTTTCAAGAAGTTACGTAGTTAAAGGGAAGAGAAAGAAAGACTTGAGGAGAGCTAGCTAGGAATGAAATATACCAGAATATATTTCTCTGTTTCTCTACATCAATTGGATGGCCAACAATTAAATCCTCTTCTGACACTACCTGGAGTTAACATCAGCCTCCACAAGTTTAAAGGATCAGTCCCACAAGACTGCCCTAGCTAAATGCACTTCTGTTCAACTTCGCTACAAATTCAAGTGTTCCCCATGGTACCCCCTACCCCTTCAGATTTGATAATTCACTAGAATGCCTCATAGAATGCAGGAAAACATTTAAGTTTACCAGGTTATTACAAAGGATTCAACTCAGGAACAGCCAAATGGAAGAGATGCATAGGGCAAGGTATGGTGCGGTTGGGGGTAGAGCTTCCATGCCCTCTCTGGGCACACCACCCTCCCACTTCTACATGTTCACCAATCCAGAAGCTCTTTGAGTCCCATTGTTCAGGAGATTTTATAACCCAATCTCTAGCCCCACTCCCCTTCACTCCCCTCCCCAGAGTTTAAGGTGGGGTGGGGCTGAGAGTTACCACCCTCTAATCACATGTTTGGTTTTTCTGGTGATCACCCCATCCTGAGACTATCTAGGAAACCCACCCTGAATCACCACACTAGCAAAGACTCAGGTGTGTTCTAGAGGGCCTCATTATGAATAACAAAAGACACTCCTATTACTCAGGGAATTCCAAGTGTTTGGGGTGCTCTATGCTAGGAACGTGGGTCAAAGTCCAAATATATACTTTTATTGTACCACAGTATCTATTAGCTGAAGAATAGGAACCAGCAAAGAGAAAGAGGTATATGATAGAATAGGAGAAATTAGAATTGTGTGGTCTCCATGGAGATAGAAATGTGATAAAGAGCATGACCCAAGTGGCAATGTTGATTTTGAAAAGAGGAAAGAGAGATACAGATTTGGAGAACACAGAAGACATCTGGTTGGATTCAGATTATCCATCTATCTATCTATCTATCTATACATGCACACATACACACACATCACTTACACTTGAAGTTTGCTGACAAAGATATTGAAGGAGGGGCTTGAGAGAACAGGAAGACTGAAGTCAGGTCAGAGACTTGCTGTGAGCTTTAGCTGTCCTGTGACACTGAAAGCCGTAAATTTGTAGGGTCCTCATTTTATAACATTATACAAATTCCCCCAGCAACATTGATGACCCAGAAGCAAGAAGAGGGACGTTGAATGTTCGACTACTGGTTTATTGGGAATTTTATTTTGGATTCACTGTCATATCAATGTAAGAAGAAATTTTCATATGACATTTTATGTTTGAAACTTGTCAGGTATTTATTGATTAGGATTCTGAAGATTGCAAAGTAAGGTTATAAATTCAGAAGACTTGGTAAGCACTTTTAGATTTAAAAGGAGGAGTATTAACTGATGGGGGCCTCTTCGGAGCTAGAGGAGGACAAAAGGCTATTGAGTTGGAAGAATACTTTTGAAGATAGATGCTCTGGCCAGAGGAAATTTAGCTGGAGAAGGGCTTTAAATATGTTTAAGGATGCAGGGCTTTGAAGAGCAGGTTCAGAATGAAGTTTATGTGAAAGAAGGGAATTGTGGATGATAATGGACTGTCAAAAGCTTATAAAAGTTTCCTTTTTAGATTTCTATCCCCATTTCACATTTTCAGGGCTACGTCCTCTTTTCCTTCTCACTCAGCACACTGGGACAGTGAAAGAGGCAGAGATGGGAGTGTGGGGAGGGGTTGTCATAATTTCTTTTTGACCCTAGAGCTCAAAATAAACAACTGGGACAGGATGGAGGAGAGGAAATGGGCTGGAGTGGGAGTGTAAAGGACCCGGCGAAGTGAGATGCTGGGGATGAGTTGTCAGTCCTAAAAGAGATGAGTCAAAATGGTGATGGTGGCGATTTGTGGTCCAGGCATTCCTAAGTCAGAAATTGCCTTAGGCTGGTTGTGTATGTATGTATCCCAGACTGTCTATTCATTCTTTTTATTTACTCCAGTCGTAAAAATTTATTTAGAACATTAAAATTTTAGTGTCACTGTTTTCAGGACTTAGGTCGGTTAAGTGGTGTAGGGGTTCTGGTGACCACTAAGCTACATTTTTTCACTGATGTACTCTATGGTCACTTCCAGTTTTCCATATTTTGACCTGTCATTTGATAGGAAAAAAATGCTTGTGTGTGTGTGTGTGTGTGTGTGTGTAACTGCTGAATGAAGCTAACCTTGCAAGGCTGTGATCTGAATTCAGTTTGGTTGTCATTTGAATCGTGTTTTGTATGAAATGTACTTCTGAAGCGAACAGGGCCCTCGGGGTCATATTTTCTTAAAACATTCACTCCCATTACATGCTTTTGTGTCTGAAAATAAAAATACAAGTTATGTGTATGGGAATGAAAATAGTTATAGTGAAATGCATCTTATTCCTGAAGGACTTTTCACAGATATGAACTACTTACTTTGTACAATTCAAGTTGACTTTTTTTGACTCCATGAAACAGTAATAGAGTTTTATGCCTTTCTATAGCCATAATATAATGATGGCCTGAAATAGAACAAAAATTCCCATAAAGTGTTAAATGAATCAAAGCCACTTTCTGAATTGAGGTTCTTATTGTAATCTTTAAAATGTAAATATGAATGTGTAAATAAACAAGAGGCAGACTCTTTGGGGTGTCCTCATTTATGCTGCTGCTATCACACTTATAATCCCTAGCAGTTGATTAATATAGTGGAAGACATACGTAAATTGAAAAAGTTATCTTTTACCACACTGTATTAATGTCTCTCTACCTAGTAATTTGGTGAAATAATTTAGTGAAATGCATCCACAGTAAATAGGTTTCTATTCCAACCTAATGCTCTTTTCCATCTTAACTGAGCATAAAATTATATCTTCAAAGATCTGCGAGAAAGGAAGGCTTGATGCCTCTTGAACAGTTCAGTGTGACATATGGTTTTAAATGCAACAATTTTATCTGTAGCACACAGTATCTGTAAATTTGAGCTAATGTTCCTGTGGGATTTATGCCCAAAAACTAAAGGCAAAGAAGAAAAAATCTTTTTAGCTACCATATGTAGAACACTGAAAACTGTATATAAATAGAAAACAATATTGACATTTATGTATCTATAATTTTTTAGAAACATGTTTTTACATCTAGCTATTTTATTCAAGCATTAATGGTAACAGGGATCTTAAATACAACTTCTTACAGGAGTCAGGCAGGTCATATATACTAGTAAAGCAGGCCTAGTGAGGATTAAGTGAATCTGAGAGGGCTGCCCTGTCTAAAGCACAAAATCCAGTAGGCAGTTGCCTTGGACTACTGCTGGCTAAGGGTAGCTAGATCTCCCAAATTTTCAAGAAATGTCCCATAATTAAATTTTCTGTGAAATCTCACAATCATGTTGACAACAGGGTTTTTGTAAAAAAAAAAAAAAAAAAACACGATTTGTTTTAAAATAGTTCTATAGGTCAGATTTGGTATGTGGAGCTGCTGATTTGTTACCCTGATATCTGATGCATGTAGTTAAAAGAGTAAAAGTGTAGATGGTGGGAGAGCATAAAGTAAAGGAGGAAGGGAAGGAAGAAGGGGAAAGAAATGGGGGGAAAGTGGAGAGAGGAAAATAAAATTTCCAAAATATACTTAAAGATTTAATCTTATTCTCAATAAACAAGATTACCTAAATTACTAATTCAATACAAATGAAAATAAGGCTTATTAAAAGACATATACCTCTGATTAGACTTTTGATCCTTTTCTTTCTGATGAAATGTATACCTGGTAAAGACTGACAGCCTTGGGAAGACTGGAATTGATTTTGTGTATTGTGTGTGATAGGGATCAAGATTTATTTCTTTCAATATGGATGTAATATTGACTTAGAACCATGTGTTGAAAAGATCATCCTTTCCACAATGCTCAATCAACCATGTCACCTTTATTGTAAATCAAGTAGATATATAGATTTTTCTGACTATCATCTATCTATTTCTAGACTCCATATTATATTTCATTGTTTGTTGGAGTATTGTGACAGTACCACAGTGTCATAATTACTGTAGTTTTATAATAAACTTGGTACTGTAAGTCTTTTTACTTTCGTAGGGTTTTTTTCCTAAAACGTCTTGGCTATAATTGGCCTTGTATATTAACATATAAATTTTAAATTGTCTTGTTAATTTCCAAGGTTCGGCTTCCTTAAGCCTGTTTCACTGTGGCCCTCTGCAGGCATTAGACTCCCCTGGAGTGCTCTAAAATGCAGACTCCCAGGCCATGATGCAGGGCTGCTGAATCAGAATCACCTCAGCTAGGGTCCTAGAATCTTCATTTTATTTAAATACCACTAGATGATTATGCACAGTGAAGTTTAAAAACCAGGACTGCACATTTGGATTTGATTCTAGCTGTTTCCTGTTGGCTTACACATCCTGATTCAGGGATACCTCTTTTATACAAGGCTGATACCATTTCTTATCTGGCAGAGCAGTTACTAGTATCAGGTACTGTGAAGCAGGGAAGTGGTAGAAGAATTATTTTGTAAATAAAGATACAAGACACACTTGTATTCTCCACAGTAGTCTTCTCTATCTGCACCCCCCACCTTTTTATTCTATACAGCTTCAACTTCAGTCCTTCTGGGTTTTGTTGAAATACTCGACATTTATTCTTGGACACTTAAAGTTTCTTCCCTTTACACCATTAAGCATTTTATTGATTAATTTTCGCCTTTGTACTTTCTCCAAATCTATTTTTTCTGTAACTTTCTCATCTTCAGGGTATTTCAGGTCTAAATGTTGACCAAATAATTCACTACACTATAATTTATAAAATATTCCCTCTTGGGTCAGGGAAGTAAGAGGTTTTATTGCAGCTCAGTTCCAAAAGTGGTAGACAGAGCCTGGATGTTTAAACAGGGCCTGAAGCAAGGTTTTGCCAACCTTTCGGAGGCTGCATAACAAATATTCTTTATTTGCTTCTTCAGGTGTTGGAGTTAGCTATAGCTTCACGAAGGTCATCTCTTAGCCTTCACTCCCTGCTACCCACACCAACATTTATGAGTCCCCTGTGAAAATGAAAAGCAGCCTAGGAGGCATCATACCAAGCTATAATCAGCTAATACCTTACTTTTCAATTAACACTCTAGCAGGGATTATTTGAAAGTCAGCTGAGAACAGGAACAAGGGGGCAGGTTGGCACTTGTAAAACCTGGTTAGAATAAAATGAGAGAAGCATAAAGAAAAAAGGAAGGAAATCTTTATAATTTTGCTTAAAGCTAATAAGTGGTCATGGCACTTCAGATTATGTGGGCTACCTTAATTTGCCAACCTAGGGTTTAAAGTACCCTGTGTTGAAACTTTGATTTTTAAAAGGAATCAGGGTTTTCCCTAAGACACCCTTGTCCTAGGGGACAAGGAAAGCTACAGATCATTTACTTTCTCACCTCTTGTTACATAACGTTATTATGCCCCTACCAGTGTATGATCACATTATACAGAAAGAGGAAAAATATCTTATAATTTTCATGTTATCTTTTATTTGCCCTGTGTTTATTGCTGATAAATCTCAGAGTAAGGGGTGCTTAGGCCAACAATATTTGTGTGGGGATTGGTATTATAGTGGACTGCCAGGAAGGAAAACATTGGGCAAATTACACTCCATTTTAAGCCTGACTCTTAATACAAAAATATTGAATTTTTTTGTATTTGCATCTCCTCTCCAAATAAACAGTGAGTTTGTTGCTCTAATTTATTATTTTTTTAATTAATTTATTTATTTTTGGCTGTGTTGGGTCTTCGTTGCTGCCCGCGGGCTTTCTCTAGTTGTGGCGAACGGGGGCTACTCTGTTGCGGTACGTGGGCTTCTCATTGCAGTGGCTTCTCTTGTTGTGGAGCACAGGCTCTAGGCACGCGAGCTTCAGTAGCTGTGGTGTGCAGGCTCAGTAGTTGTGGTGCACGGGCTTAGTTGCTCTGCAGTATGTGAGATCTTCCCAGACCAGGGCTCAAACGTGTGTTCCCTGCATTGCCAGGTGGATTCTTAACCACTTATTGCCCTAATTTCAAAGCTACTCGTGTGGTCATATTGTATATCCCATCCTTACAACTTCTGCCATGAATAATTTTTTCAGTTTATTTACATTTTAATATAATAGTTGGTACAAAATGATATATGACATATATGTATGTATGTAAATATCTATATCTATATGCAAGTTGTAAAGTATGATAATGTAATAAACAACTGTGAACCCATTATACAATCCAAGTGTTCAACAGTGTTCCTCTGTTTATCTTCACCCACCTCCACGGTTTTCCTTTTGTCTTACACAAGAGGTAACTAGTACCTTGAATTTTATATTATCATTTCCTAGCCTATATTTGTAGTTTAAGCATATGTTTATAGGTATCCCTAAATAACAGATTTTTTAGTTTTTCTTGTTTTTGAATATTACATTAAATATATCACATTGGATTCTTATGAGATTTACTCTTTTTCCCTTTACATCACATCACTAAAATCCGCTCACGTTATTGTCTGTAGCTGTAGTTCAGTCGTATATATTTCACTGAATAACTATTTCATAGTTGATTTATTTATTCTCTTGTCAAAAGGGAAGTATTCTAGTTTGTGGTAGTTGTTTTGAATATATTCTATGTTTCCTGGTGCACATATGTGCAGGAGTTTCTCTTGTCTGTATACCTAGGACAGGGTTCCTTGATGGTGGCCCTGTTGACATTTGGGGCCAGATAATTCTTTATTGTATAGAGCTGTCCTTTGCATTGTAGGATGTTTAGCAGCATCCCTGGCTTCTACCCACTAGATGCCAGTAGTGCCTTTCAGTTGAGACAACCGAAAATGTCTCCACACATTGCCAAATATTCTCCAAGGATCAAAATCACTGACCTAGAAATACAACTGTTGGGTGGAGATGAGGTGTGTGAATATTCATCATAACAAATTGCCAAATTGTTTTCCCAAGTAATTGTAACAATCTAGTGTCGCCCTTCTTGTTGATTCACTTCCTCTCCAACACTTGGTGTTATCAGATCTTCTGATTTGAAACAACTAAATAGGTGTAAAATTGTGCCTCATTATGGTTGTAATTTCTATTTCCTTGATTGTTAACTAGATTGAGAACCTTTTTACATATATATTGTCCACCCTTGTTTATTTTTCTTAGTGGCCTTTGCCTAGCTTTCTGTTGGGTTTTCTGTCTTATTGATTTGTAGATATTATTTATGTGTTCTGAATACTAATACATTGTTTAAGTGAGTTGTAAATATCTCTCCTAGTTTGCTATTTATTTTTTTTCATTCTCTTTATGATGCCTTTTGATGAACAGAATTTCTTAATTTTAACGTAATTGAACTTATTATTTTTTTCATTCATGGTTAGCCTTAAATTTGCCCCAAGATTACAAGTAAATTTGTCCTTGTTTTCATCAAAGATTGGCACATAAGTAGAATAGCTTCTGCCTGAATACCTTTCTCATGGATCGTGCATTCTGGGGGAAACCAGTTACCATGTCTTGAGGACACTTAGCTGGCCCAAGGGGGAGGCTCACATGGAAGAGAACTGAGGCCTCCAACAAGCAACACCAACACCAACATGCCGACCAAGTCAGTGAGTCCCTTTGGAAGTGGATCCTCGGCCCCAGTCAAGCTTTCAGATGACCACAACATTTTTTTTTTTTTTTTTTTTTTTTTGCGATATGCGGGCCTCTCACTGTTGTGGCCTCTCCCGTTGCGGAGCACAGGCTCCAGATGCGCAGGCTCAGCGGCCATGGCTCACGGGCCCAGCCGCTCCGCGGCATGTGGGATCCTCCCGGACCAGGGCACGAACCCGTGTCCCCTGCATCGGCAGGCGGACTCTCAACCACTGCGCCACCAGGGAAGCCCTGACCACAACTTTTTGAGAGACCCTGAGCCAGGACCCAAATTGCAGATCCTCAAGTTCCTGAACCTCAGAAACTGAGGGATATAATAAATATTTATTATCATTTAAAGCTAAGTTTTAAAATAATTTGTTATACAGCAACAGGTAACTAATACAGCTCGCCTTTTTGTTTGCTAATGATCTTTGATTATGAACACATTACTTGATTTCTTTGGTGAGATTTTGTAGGTTCAAAATTGAGAAGACTTTCTTTCAGAGTGGGTGTGCTTTCTGCCTGTGGCTTTGGTTGCCCATAGCTGGAAACTTCGGTTTACCTTGAAAGCCGTCAGCCAGTTCAAAAATCTTAGACTTAACTTGCCTACTTTGCTTTTGCCCAAGACTCAGTCCCCAGCAGCAGTGCTATGATCCTGATCCATCCTCAGGTCATGCCTTTTCCTTCTGAGTCCTGATTACCGTCCCCAGTTATCCACTCTAATTTCCATGGCAGGGGTTAAGGAAGGAATCTGAAAATCTCCACCAACTCAAATGGAAACAACAGTGTTTTGAAGACTGTGTCCTGGGTAAACTATAGTAGAAGGAGGACTTCAGAGCACCTGGTCAGCCATAGTGCTCGAAGCAAATAGCCAAAAAGATTTTAGAAAGACTTTCTCACCTAGAGGATTGGAGCAGACTGCTTCTTTCCACCACAGAGGTGTTCAATATCATTTTATCAAGGGCTATGTGGCTCCATAGGATTAAGTTGAAAGACTCCTTTTAAGCAACCGTTGACCTGTTGATAGAAATAAACTGGTTGAGTTTGGATATGCCATCAAACACGGGGGTCCTTAAGTTAGACATAGTTCTTCAGCCTTCCCAAATGACATATGATAAATTATTTAACTTTCTAAGTGCCAGAAATTCAGGGCCCTTAAGCAATGTTAGTTTTAGCAGGACAAGATTTCTAGAAACTACTATCCTGGGAATCTGATGATGGGTGGGGACTACCTCTGGCAATAACTCTCTTGCCTCTCTGGGCCTCAGTTTCTAAGTCTATAAAATGTGGAGATCCTTTAAGATGACTGTTAAGATCTTTTCCAGCTCCCATATTTTTGAAAATATCTATGGATAATGTATTTTGGCAGAAGAAAATGATATATAAAATAGACTCCTCTTGGCCACCAAACTGCTGAGAAGACCAAGAAATAATGAGATTTATTTTCTAATTCCCAGTTACCAAGTTCACATTTCACATTGAATTACTCTCAGCCCTTGAAGACCCTTTCGCTACCAGTAAAAAGGCCTCAGATATGGTAGTAATTTTGAAATATGTACTTAGTTATTAGTAAGCACATTAGCAGGAAGAAGTTTAAACCTGTCAGAGACAACAGGAATGAGACATTTTGAGATGAGACAGGGAGAAGAAAGGTGGCATTAAGAGAAGTGAGAGGACAGCAAGTCACACTTTGCTAAATCACAGTCTCATTCAGGGGCCAACTCTGGCTTCAGAAAGGGC
Organism: Delphinapterus leucas; assembly: GCF_059928025.1. NCBI lineage: Eukaryota > Metazoa > Chordata > Mammalia > Artiodactyla > Monodontidae > Delphinapterus > Delphinapterus leucas. The sequence continues at coordinate 14,819,563 of NC_143138.1, forward strand.
TTTTTGCCAATTAAAATATTGGCTCTGTATGTATGTGTGTGTATATATACGTGTGTGTGTGTGTGTGTGTGTGTGTGTTCCGTGTATGTACGTATGTATTTGTAAGTAGTAAGGATTAATAGACAATTTTGAGGTGGCGTTGTCAGAGGCATTCTTCACTAAAATAATGATTTTCTTTCATCCTTTCTAGGCAGAGTGTTTGCTGCAAAATGAAGATGATGGAGCAACTGGAATTGGTATCTGCCAAGAAAGGCTTTGTCTTTACTTGCTTGGGTACGTCATTCTGTAGCTGGCAGCCCCCGACCATCCTCCCAGCTGTTGCCCCTGAACTGTGAGCCTTTTGCTTTGAGTGCATTCCTCCAGGTACCTCGCAGGCCTGCTGAAGGGGTCGGTGGCAAACTGGAAGATAACCACGCAGCACTCATGCGCATGGTCCCCTTTGGCATGTCAGTCATATGCTGAATGCATTCACGATGACTGGTTCAATTAAATACGCCTTCATTTATCTAATACAACCCACAAATGCCCTTAATTTTGCCACTTCCCACATCAAAACCAGAAAGCTGAAGAAGGAAGATTGTAAGGAAGGTTTCACATTAAGGATTCTGGTGACAACAACCTGGTGATTTTTCAGTCAATCAGGATTTTTTTTTTCCTTGGGAGGAAATAGAAAATAGATGGGTAATTATTTAGTTGAGCTTAAAATGTTTCTTCTGCATGAGTTCCAGAGAAAATGAAGATGCTTTTGTTATTAGCAAGGTAATGAAAGGAGGGCCTGAGGTTTCAGGTAGGTGGGGGAACTTGAGAGGGGGTGGAGGCCAGGGGGAGTTTTTCAATTGCGGTGTTAAGGGAAGGGGAAAATGAAAGAAAGAGAAGGTGAATAAGTGGTTTTTTAAAACAGGACTTATAGCGCTGTGTGGCAAGCAGGCTAAAATTTACTGAAGAAAATCAAGTTTAAAGTTGCCATTAGAAGTAGTGAATTTTAAATGTATCATAATTATGGCAAATTTGATTTGTTCTTCATGTGAAATATCACATAGCCTAACACCATAAAAATAGTCTTTGATCCGATGAAAGATATTTAAGGAACAGAGGAAAAGAAATCCAGTATACCATTAGACTTACATACATCTCATTAGGTATTTCCTTGATGACCAAAAACTGGATTCAGGTTTCTCCTTCTAGGCAAACCCTGGATTCACTGGGGAAGATGCTAGGATTCAGGTATTTGAGGATAGAGAATTTAAAGTTACATATTTGTTGAGATAAATTATCTATCTCTAACATAAAAAGGAGACATTTGTCATATTATGATGATATATATTTCCCCTGAGTCTCTTTTTTAATATTAATGTTAGTGCACAGAATTATGAAATGTTAACACTGAAACAAAGCAGCCCATCTGGTCTCACAGGTTGATTGACTTGCTCTATTTCTGTGTACCTGTCTGTACTTAAACTCTTTTGAGTTCTCAGTTCATTTGTAAATTGATGAAGATTAGATTGGATGAAGTCTTAGGTTCTTCCTCAGTCTACAATTCTGACTCTTATCTAACATATTTAATTGAGTTTAAGATACACATTTTTTTCACATTTTAATATCTCTAATATTGAAGTATATCTTACAGTAGAAATTTCCTAAACACTGTATCATAATCAGCAGGTTTTTCTTTTCTTTTTTGAAGGTATGTAAAATAATGGTGCTTATAACAATTAACGTCATGTTAGATTTGATGGAACGTGATGTATAATTGAGGTATAAACCCCGAACATTCCAAAGTCAGCTAATGTCATCATCCATCAGCCAGCCATTCCAAAATCCACTTAGTTCACATTATTGGGCATCTTTGAGAGGTGTATGGAATTTTGATTCCAGAAGAGAATTTAGCTGATGGGTGTTTCACAAAGAAAATCTTCTTTTCTTTTCTTTGGATATTTATTCTAGAATAATCCATTTCTCTTTATATGAAACTATCCTGTTCCTTGGTTTTGTTCAAAAGTCAAGCCCATTTAATTCCTGGCTATGCTGGTATAGGAATGTAAAATAGGTAATGAGACTGACAGTTCTTTTCTATGGCTAAATTTACTTATTTTAACAGTTAATTAATTCAAAAATGATTTGTTGAATTTCCATGTATCATGCTATCTACTAATGATAAAAATAGTAAACAGGATTCAACCTCCAACCCTTCTCCTCTCCCCGGGGGTCATTCGGGGGTGGGACTGAAAGTTCCAACTCTTTAATTCTGTGGTTGCTTGTGTCCAAAAGTCACCTCATTAGCATAACAAAAGACACATTCCCAACTCCCATCACTTAAGAAAGTCCAAGGTTTTTAGGAGCTATGTGCCAGGGATAATGGACAAAGACCAAATATTTATTTCTTATTATAAATCGCAATATCAATAATAAAAGTGCATTAGTAATCAAAATAGTTGAAAACATGTATAACTAGTCATTGAGCAGGGGTACACAGAGAAAATAATTTTCTCTAATTTCTGTCTTTTAACATGGCTAGTCATATCTCTAATTTATTCCTATTATTTTTTGAGGTGATTCTTAGTTTCCTAGTCATTTTAGATTATAAGAATATTTAGGTACATATCGCTCACTTTCAGAAAGTAAAAAATTCTCAACAAGTTTAAATAAAAATTCCAGTCTCTTATCTAATTTGATTTGAGAGTCTTTCTTTTCACGGTTTAGGCTAGACACATGGCTCTGGCCTGCCGTAGGGAACAAGCCATGAACTCAACTTTGGATTTCTCCCTTCCTCTTTCAAGCCTTTATTTAGCTGCTGTTTTTTGTAGTTCTTTCTTGGCTAATAGGAAATGGCCAGTGTGTTCTCCATTATAGCAAGCTTCTAAATACTGCTTTCTCATGTATAACATTTTTTTGAGTTCTTCAGCCAATATCTCCAAACACTGTTCACTGAGATTGTTCCAGATCATTGCTTCATGACATGGGTGATGTACTTTCCAGCTGACCAAGAGTGACATCCTTTTAGCCTTTGTCCTGAGGGATCCATCCTGTTCGCATCCCCACTTCCCCAGAAGCATTTTTTAAAGTTTGAGTCCATCAAGACAGCTCAAGATCACTTAGTCTAAAAAGAAATTCATTCCTTGTTTTCGTGCCAGACTATGGGTACTCGACTCCCCAAGCCACTCTCTCTTCCTTGTCTTGCCGTAAAAGGCAACCGCAGCCAGCCATTTATCTTCTGATTTTTCCAGATGGGCAGCAGGTTCCAATACCTATTTTTATGGACACTGTCAAACTTCAGGAACACACATAAATTCCTCCTAAATGGCAAGTGCTGCCAAGGCCTCCTTCATCAAAATTTGATGCACTGAGTAAGGCTAAAAATCTGCATCTTGAAAGTATCCGATTTGAGGGTATGATCTGGTTTCTTTTGCAGACATTCAAAGCCTCAGGGAGCCCCTCTTACTTGGTTAGTGGGGAAAACCTTCCTTCCCTTCTTCATATGCATTTTTCCTGGTAACAGCACTTGTTATTAGGTGGATACTTCTCCTTCCACAACTTATCTCCCTCTCCAGGCACTCCTATCTTTTGCTTATATAGAGTGGATGGGGAAGGTGTGAAGGAAAAAAGTTCCCATCTGATCACTTCTTAGGAAACCTTTGAGGTTAACTTTTTGGCTGCTTTTTAGAACATAGAGAGACTTATTGACAGAGATATTCAGTGTGTTTAATGGCCACCATGGCAGACCATTGGAATGGATTCAGACCATGATATTAAAACATCATTCTGGAAAGGCCTTGATGATCCAGGATCCACTGTCTATTTGCTGGATCATTAGAAAATCAGGGAGGTTCCAGGGAAGAGGCCAAGGTAGTGGAGTGGTAGAGCTAAGGGAAGTGTCTGTTTACCAACTGCCCAGAAGTATGTCTATATTTTAGCTACTAGGTGAATATCAGCCCTTCCTACGACATATTATCCTTGGGATTGAAGCTTGAGCTATAGTCTCCAGATAATAAGAAAAGTCTTATTTCACATCTCATTACATTTGAGTTATGATGGAGCCAACATCCAAAAAAATTTTTTTATAAATGTAACTGAGTTAAGGAATGAGCCTTGGAAAGCAGAACCCATAAAGAAGCAGAAGGCATAAAAGGAGAGGAAATCAAAACATTGTGATAACCAGAAAATAAGAGCTTTATCTTAAAAGCAGGCCATTTGTAGTGGAGAAGATGAGACTGAACATGAAGGAAACAACCTTGTGTTGATCGATGACCTTCATAAGAAAATTCCTAGGAGGGTGGTGAAGATGAAAGCGAGCGAAAGGGCATGAGAGAGCAGAGGAGGGGGAACGAGGGGATAAAAGTGGCAGGTAGAGACAATTCAAGTGTGGGGTTATAAGGATGGAAAGAAGCTAGATGGTAGTTAGAAGAACATACAGAGCAGGAACGTTTGCTTGGAAATTTGCTATTGTTGTTGTTAATAACTTCAGCATGTTTGAAGGCAGGAGAGTAGGAGCTGATAGACAGTAAATAGGTGTGATTGTGAAGAAAATGTGGAGCACAGCTCCTCTGCATCTGGAAGGACTTTATCAAGAGCTCACACAGATGGAGGGATTGGCTTTCTGAAAGAGGAAGTTTTTCTCCCTATAAGACTGGATGATGGGTGTGAATAAAGAATGAGTGTGAGCAAAAGGAGTATTGTAAGCCAGTAGACTGCTATCTTCTGAGTCAAGTAGAAGGCAAGAAGGTCACTGAGAGTGACAGAGTGAAAAGAAAGAGAGAGAAGGTCTAGAATATTCAGCAAAGGGTAGAGGAGAATTTGTAGAACTGAATTATCAGGCTGTGAAGTAGGTTCCAGCTTCAGTTGGACACTGGATTGTTGGTGGGGCTCGTGGCTCTGAACAGACCTATATGTTCTGAGGTTCAGGAAAAGGAATGTAGAGAGATGGTGCATTTGATCCAGGGAAAGGAACTGCCATGTCTGGGTGCTTAGGCATGGCTAGAGTGAGCAAGGAGAGCACAACAGAACGGAGTGTCTGTAGCTCAGGCATGGGCGTGAATCCACAGAATGGACAGGCAGAAGCATGAGGTTCCGAGTAAACGGTAGGCTCTGCTTAAGTAGGAAGCAGATCATCTAACTGTTAAATGAGAAGAGGGCTTGACATACTGGTTCCTCTTTTGAAAGGGAAATGGGTTCCACAGGTGTTGAGGACCTGGAATGCCTCTCTGAAATGTAACTGGTATGGGAAGTTGGGAGGGAGTAAAGTCTTCACTGGTTTGGCTTTTGATCTGAAATAATTTCAGCAGTGCTATATGCTAGGGAAATAAGGAGGAGCAGCCCTGGAATGGACAAGAACAAAGTCACATGGACAGATGCAAATATGTGTGTGTTCACTTGCTTTTGAAAGCAAACATTTTGTTTTCAGCAAACAGCTTGCATCTTGTGCTTCCTCGATTTTTTTTTTTAAAGGAAATTACACACACAAAACAGCCTGTCACTGGTGGCTTCCCAGAGAAGGAAGAGAGGCCCTTGAGTGTTTTCCAGTAACCAGCTCCCTAAGCTGGTTCTCACACAAGAAAGAAACTCAGAGTAACAAAAAGTGCCTGTGAAAGGTTCTTTTAGACTAAAATTTGGTGGAGATTAAAAGAGGGCAAAAGTTCAAATGAGAAGGAGCCACTGCCAAGTAAGCAGGAATCTTAGCCAAGGGGAAGGAAAAGGAGACGCTGGTTTAAAATGCAAGTAACCATGGCGAGCCAAGAGTTCAATGCTAGAATCTAGTTAAGAAGTAATATCACACAGAGCCGTGATTGTTTATTCAAAGCAGGCCATGAGAGAACAGTTGTCTCCAATGGGTACTCTCACAGCTTGGATTCAAAATTATAAGTGCATTTTTAAAAGTGTCCAGCGCTTCTCTCTGACCCATTTGGTATTAAGCAAAAAGAAAAGAAAGCACAAAGTTTATTCTCAGTGTCTCTTGTGGGTTTAAGACAGCTTTACATATGGAAAAGCATTTTGGTGTCAGCTGTTGAACTGGTTTCCTGCTATTCTGCTTTCAGTTGCCATTGGAAACTCTGCCTGACCATGTGGTAACATCACCCATTTCCCAAGGTTCAGAAACCAATGCGCCTCTGAAGGGAAGCAGAACGTTTCTTTCTTTACACGTACGTGTTGTGCTTTGCTCCTGTTTAAGAGTGAGAAGGGCTTGCAAACAGCTAAAGGACTGTGAGAATAAAGATGAGGTGTTGAAATACAAGATAAAGGTAAGCCTGATGTAATGAAACCTGATAAAGGTAAGCCTGATGTAATGAAAGAGGCTCTGCAATGACCAGAGACTCACCTTCACATTCATGCCCATCCTTCCCATCTAGATGGTCCATTTGCTGTCATTAACACTGTGTTGAGTCGAGCAGAGGCTTCCATCCTTCCTGTGTCAATGAGATGGCTATCAATACAGCAAGGGTTTTCAGAAGGGGGAAGGTACCTGAGCTTCTGAAATTTATGCAAAACTTCGATGTCATTCTGCATGTGCGTTTTTCTGGGGGAATCTGTCAGTCATTTTCCTGAGATTATCAAAATGGTCCATGAACCAAAAAGTATTAAGAATCAATGAACTCAAGTATCACTAAATAAAGTATGTTGGCTGCACTCAAACATATGGAAAGAAAGTAATTAATAGTTTCAATTGTTACAATATAGTAATATGGGCAGTGCACTGGGAAAGCTTTCTCCCTGGTTGATGGATACAAAATGACCAAGGAGAGGAAATTTTCAAGAGGAGATTGACTCACTGCAGGGAGCTGAGAGAACTGGTGTTCCAGTCCTATCCAGGCAGGAGGATCATCTCCCAGCTCTCAAAGAATGTGTCATATCTATATTCTGCTCTTTTGTTAAGTCTTGAGCCATTAGGGAATCTGACAGCTGCAGGAGAACCTATATTGTCAGGAAAGGAAGAGGTGTTTTTCAGAGCTCAAATGGAAGGGCAGCCTAATCATGTGGTCTCATCAAGGGAAGTAGTCCAGCAACATGTTCCAGCACTTAAATCATGTAATCTGGACTCAGACTGCTTAGGTTTGAAGTCTGGTCCATTAAATATAGTAGATATTATCATTATGTCCTAGTTACATATGATCTCTGTGCCTGAATTTCCTCATCCTTAAAGTGGAGTTATAATAGTATAGTTGATCCTCATTGTCTTAGTCTACTCAGCTGTTATTATAAAATACCATAGACTGATTATCTTAAACAAAAGAGATTTAATTTACTTTTTTTTTTTTTTACAATTCTGGAACCTGTAAGTCCAAGATCAAGGTTCAGGCCGTTTTAGTTTCTGGTGAGAGCTTTCCTCCCAGCTTGCAGACAGCTTCCCTCTCACCATGTCCTCATGTGGCTTCTTCTCAATATTTATAAGCTGGAGTGGGGAGCTCTGCCATGTTTCTTCTAAGGGCACTAATCTTATCAGATCAGGGCCCCACCCTTATGACCTCATTTAACCTTAATTTACTTGCTTGGATGCCCCACCTCCAAGTCCAGCCACACTGGGGGGTAGAGGTTCAACATACAAATTCGGGGGGAACACAGGCATTCATCCTGTGCACTCATTATTCACTGATTCCATGTTTGTGAATTTACCTACTCTCGCTACAATTTATTTATGACCCCAAGATCAATACTCATGGTGTTTTTGTGGTCATTTGCAAGCATGCAAAGAAAGGTGAAAATTTTGAGTTGCCCAGCATGCACACTCCCAGCTGAGGTTGGACAAGGTGATGCTCTGACTTGTTTCAGCTCTCATACCGTAAACAGTTGTCCTTTTTATGGTCTATTTAGTGCCACATGTTTAACATATTTGTGCTTTTATTGGTGATTTCACTGTTTAAAATGACCCTAAACATAGTATTAAGTGCTATCTGGTGCTTCTAAGTGCAAGAGGGCTGTGATGTGCCTTATGGAGAAAATACATGCATTAGAGAAGCTTTGTTCAGGCATGAGTTGGTCTGAGTGCTATTGGCCATGAGTTCAATGTAAATTAATCAATATCATATATTAAATAAAGTGTCCTTCAACAGAAACACACATAAAACAAGATTATGTATTGACCAGTCAAAGAAAATATTTCAACCAGATGCTTTCAGGAACCTAACCCTTTATTTCTCCTAGAAACATCAGATCAGTATTGTAGAACATAATGGCCATGAATAATGAGAATTGGCTGTATATGACTATGAGGATTAAATAAGTTATATATAAAGTCCTTATGAGACTGCTTAGTTCAGGCTGCTATAACAAATAGACTGAGTGGCTTAAACAACAAACATTTCTCACATTTCTGGAGGCTGGGAAGTCCAAAATCTCAGTGCTGGCTGGCTCTGTTCCTGCTGAGGACCCTCTTCTTGCTTTGCAGATGAATGCCTTCTTGCTGTATACTCACATGTTGGTGAGAGAGAGATCATCTCTCTCATGTTTCTTCTTATAAAGGCACTAATCCCTGTCACAAGGGCTATACCCTCATGACTTAATTATCTCACAAATTTCCCACCTTGAAATACCATCACTTTGGGAACTGGGGCTCAACATATGAATTCGGGGGATACAAACATTTAGTCCACAACAACTGTCTAACTCATACTGAGTAATCAGTATATGCCCTTTATTATTATTTTCTCAGAACTAGAATAGAAATATTACTCCACAGTTGGAACAACAATTAAGTGTTAATACTTGTTCAAAGTGTTATATCATCAGGATTGATAATACGGCAGAAAGAATTTATTAACTGCTGGATTGTCTACCCCACCATTTCAGCAGAAATATCCAAAGATGCTAAAATTTTAGCTGTAGATATGGCTCAGGTTATATTACTCATTCTTTCATTTACATCATCTGTCAGACATTTACTCTACATATTTGTGTAGTGAGGTAAGTGCTGTAAGCGTACCAAAATGAATAAAACTTGTGTATAACTAAGTAAGTAAATAAAGATGTGGTATGAGCAGTGGCTTAATAGGAATGCAAAGAAAACATTAAGGGAATGCAGAGATGGGATCAATTCCCTGTTAGTTCTCTCAGCATTTTTCTGAGAATTTCCTGGTCTTAACCTAACTCCCAGGGTGATATTTGTGATGCATTAGAAGGGGGGAATTTTCAGCTTCAGTAAGGCCCATGGGGTGAGGTTGGGGGGACGAGGACCAAGTTGGCCATCACGGTCTGTTAGGACTCCATCTTCTGCACTGATTAGACTATCACACTGTCATCAACATACTTGGTGGATTAGAGCCCAGATTCTGGAGGAAGACAGCCTGGGTTCAAGTCCTGTTTTTCCCACTAGCAGCTCTGTGACCTTGGGCAAGTTACTTAATTTCTCTGGGTTCCAGTTTCCTTGATATATAAAATGAGGATAATGATAGTGCATTCTAGCATTGCTATGAGGATTAAATAAGTAAATATTTGACAAGTACCAGAACAGTGTCTGGCATATAATATACTTTATTTCTATATTTAATAAATAACCAGATCATCATCTCTGAATGTCCCGTACCAGACATATCCTAGTGGATAAATAAGATGATTAACAATCAGTTGTTGAATGAATGAGTGAAAAGTAAATGACCTTCGGGAAATGCCAGTAGGAAAGAAAATACAAGGAAATGATTTTAAAAAGAGCAAATTTGATAGTTAAGATATTTTCCATTGCTGCTTCCCTATACGAAAGCTTCTAATGTGCCAATTCCATTAAAATAAAAGTCCAAATCTTATGGCACGGTATCTAAATTTTTAAAAGATAGGGTTTGCAGTAGTAGTATGTAAACCCCTATATCTCAGTGGTTTAGGAAAACAAAAGTGTCTTTCACTAGCAAAGTCTGATGAAAGAGTTCTCATCCAATTATTGAGAAATGCAGGCTTTGTTTATCTTGTGATGCTACCGTCTCATAGCACCATGATGATGAAGGAGAAGAATGGAAAAGGAACATTAACTCTTAAGTGCCATGGTCCAGATGCATGTCATTTCTGCTCGCAGCCCAGCCCTCAGAACTAGTTGTATGTCCCAAATGCTGCCAATGTGGAGAGGCTGGGAAATGTAGGGGCACATGGATATCCAGTGAGCAGTGTCTATGCCACAAATGGCATACAAGGCCCTCAGTAGTCTGATCCCAACTATTCCCACCATGTCTTTCGAACAAAATGCGGTCTTGAGGTCTCATAACAGTATCGAATAATTACAGGATGTATACAGTAGACTTTCATCACAAGGAAGTTTGGTCGTGGCCTGAAGAGAGTGTTCTCTAGACTCCTATTTGGTTTTGTGGGGAAGACAAATGTAGAATGGGGCTTCTGCTCTCAAGTTGCTTACAATGTAGTTAAGGAAATATGAAAAGAGAGTTAAGGGGATAAGGCAGTGTAGGATCAATTGCAACTGAGTGCAAGAGATGCGGTAGCTTGGTTTTGTGGAAGGACCTTGAGGTTTGGAATCAGACAGTCCTAGGCTCCAAAGTTTACTAATTGTATTATCTTAAGAAAGTCACTTAACTTCTAAAGATATATATCCACATACATACTGTAAGTGTACACACACACACACACACACGTCCTTAGTAACTCAATAAATAGTAGCTATTGTTTTTCTTTTTGTGTAACAAAACATCTTTGATGAGAAATAGATTTTTTTCCCAGGGTATGCAATAACATAGGTTATTATACTACTTATTCTTTTTTAAACACCTGTTGAACAGCAGCCCCAAAACAAAGGTAATCGAGTCTGAAAGAATTCTTCCACATCTGGTCAGGTTCTAAGCCTAAGCTTAGAAGACCTATCCTGCTACATTTCTGGGGAATGTAAGCCTACAAAAGCTACACTCAGCAAGATTATAGCAGCAATTGGCTGGGGTGCCCTGCAGTGATAAGCAGCCCTAGAGTTCGTGCCTCACCCCTGCTGTCCACTGGTACCCACACCGCCTGCAGGACCCTCGTGGAGCCATGCAGTGGACTGGGGACATGGGAGGGCATGTAAAATAGGAAAGTAGCCCGTGCACTTTCCATTGCAGCCAATGCCTCCTCACTTTCCAGCCTACTAATCCTGGCTTATGGGGGACTTCTTTTTCCCAAATCAATTGGCTGAAGCTTTCTGAGTCACAGATTACTGAATTATTTCAAAACTTATGAAATGCAGGGGGGCGGTTATTATCTGCTTGGCTCTCCGGGTCATTCTGATTTCCAAAGTCAATTCTGAATAGCGGATGTCCCATCTCTTTTCCAGAGCCCTGTCCATCATAGACCCTGGGAACTTACAGAGGGTGTTGACAAATATCCCACATATATCCTGATCCATGATGAAGGGGCTCTGGCTGAATGGAGCTCGCGCCCTCTGGCATCACACTATTGATTGTCACAGACATCAGTGGATCCCTTTTTATTTTGCAAATATCACTACTGTTATGAATAAGAATATCATCTTACCATCTCCCTCAAAGCACAGAAGCAAATAGAAAGGAAAAATCCCATAATTTTAACTGCATAAAGCCGTCTGGGGCTCTGTTCATCAGAGAATTCAATTCTGCTGAATAATTCTCCATAGGCACGAATAATAAAAGAGGGGATTATTACCCATCTGTTTGCCCTCTCAGCTTTTGTCCAGCCCTTATTGTCTCCTCAGGCTGGATCCATCTGATTGCTTTAGTGACGCAGGAAGGCATCACCAAATATGAACGCATTCCCAGGCTCTGGGAGCCTCTCACCGCACTGAGGTGGAGTGACATAGAGTATTTTGCCTTCGAGCATTTCAGCAAACCGGGGCTGCAATAAGATATTTAAGGTCAAGGCCATGACATCTGTGGCTGGGAAAGGGCCAGCAGAGATCATTTTTATCTTCTGTTGCACACACGCAGTCTATTCATCACCAGGCATCAAGATCTTGACAGAGCAGCCAGGGAAAGCACGGGGAGAAGGGCTCTCATCTCAGCTGTCAGGGTTGCTGTTTATATCATTTTGCCTTGTTTTTCCCTACAACCTAACATAAAGCTTTCTCAGGCTTGGGCAAGACTTTGCAGGGCCTTTTTTTTTCTTTCTTTCAGGAAGACAAATTTGAACAGGAGTTGGGCAAAGAAGGAGAAGGACTTTGAAGCATTAATTATTCTTGACCTCCAAGTTGTATAATCCAAAGGCAGTACTTTTAGGGAAATAGGCATGGCTGCCAAATTTTATAAACCTAATAAGAAAATCAAATAATTTTTTATATCAAACCACTTCCACTTGAACCCCATGTGAAAAACCTATCCATCACTCTCTTCTACCCTTTTAGTCTTTTCAATCTGTGCAGAATTATAGATGATGAAATAAATAGTTTCAATTAGAATTAAAACATTTTCTTTGGTGAAAATCACCGTTTACTTGTTTTGTGACTTTTAATGAATCCTGTTAGAGAGTGGAAATCGTAGCTGTACATGAATGCTTTCAACTCACACTCTTAGACCCAACCATACAAATGATGGTAAGAGAACCACTATGGCGTCAGAGGGCCTTAGTTCAATTCTAGGCTTTGAAACTAACCACCGTGTCTTCTTTACATCTTAGGGCTTCATTTTCCTCACCTGTAAAATGAAACAGCTGGGTAAGATTGTTTCCAAAGCCCCTTTTTGCTCTCAAAGTCTCTTTTTCTTGACGGTATTTGCTTCAAGTGGCATTTGCACTAAGTATTAACAGTTTCTCTGTATTGGTTTTGTGGCTACTCTATGAAATAGAAACATGCTTATCTTTGTCTTCAGGAGTGTAATAGAGGCTAAAATGGAGAAGGTGACATGACCTTCACCTTTTAAAGCCGTATTATCCTGACCAACTTCTGGGTTGTGCTCCTAATCTACTTTTGATTATGTCTCTTCTTTCACTAAAGACATGGAAATAAGAAATTCAGAAAGAAGATGACTATTATGATTTCACACACCCTCACTTTTATTTGAAAATGTATTGCTATCATGCACTAACTTTGTAATTTACCATTAATCTCTGTGACACTACCGTGATCAGGATTTCAGAACATCTTTGAAAGATGCATTGTCTCCTACTGCTTTTGTACAGTGAGCTGCACTTTGCTGCTATCCACTTTCAAGGTTGCTGAAGCACACTCATAATGGGTTATCATGATCCCAGATAAAAGCAACCCAGCAACACCAGCTTACACATCCAGGCTTTCCTTACAGGGATCTTATTTTACTTTTCATACTCAGAGAACTGGCTTCACCCTGCACTTTTTCAGGGTCCAAGAGAAAAATATAATGAACTATTAAGATCTAGTGTCAGAATTCAGCTCCTCTGAAGTCCTGGGTAGTAATACTACTTTTGCATTTACATTTCTAAGGACAAAGGGGAAGGAGTTGGTAATTGACATTTATTAAGTCCTATCTCTCATATATTCCAGATGCCATGTTAGGTGTGTTGAAAACCTTTTCTCATCTAATCCCTGCCAGCTACCTGTGAGGTAGGAAGTATTATGGCTGTACTACAGTTGAGACCCTAAGGCTTGGAGATACTTTGGAAATTACTGAATATTAAGTAAGGATATATAGAAGAAAGACTGGAACCCAGATCTGTTTATCAAATCTATATGGTGGGTTTGTGATTTTTCCATCCTTTTAAAAAATTTTTTAAACTGTTTGCTTTGTATACATAATACATTTCATAATCAATTCTTTCAGTATCTAATAGATCGTTTTCATTTCCTACCATGCAATCATCAGCAAATAAACAAAAAAAACCACATATTTTGGAGTCTGATGTTTCCCTGTCTGCCACCTGACAAGGAGGACCATGATGTTTCCCTGGCTGCCACTTGACAAGGAGGGCCAAGATTCTGCAAATATTTTTATAGATCTGACATGAGGTCTTTGCAAGCCAACCATAATGGGGCCTAAAATTCATGAGTCTGAAAGTCCTTCCCTGCTACAAAAGCATCCATTTGCCCTGCCTTTTCATCAAGCAAGGGGATGTAGTTCTTATATACAAGAGTTACTGGTGGCAAATAACCAGGAGAGTCTTGTGAACATGTCTAGTCAGTTGAAGAACTCAATTTTTAAAATCTTCGTAAAGAAGGTGAGATTTCAGGATTTTATTCTGTCAGGGATAGAGTTACGTGTGTGTGTATATATATATAAATGGAAAATACAGATTGTGAAAAACACCAGGTTACTTAGAAACTATGGAAATTTCTTGCAAACTCTAGAGAGAGGAAAGTCAACACCAAAGGCAGTCTGCAAGCTTCACGCAGGTTGAAAATACTGAAGGTCACATGTATGTCATTTTACCAGATGTGCACATGAGTGCAAACGTACATCCTAAGCAATCCCTATGGCAGGGTGCCCTGGGGGAGAGAAACTTAGTCTGTATCGAAGGAAACATCCTTAGCTCGTGACAGCAAATGCTGATATTTAATGTTCCTTTTACTTTTATTCAATTACAAGAGACTTTAGTCCTAAAATAGAGAGTCCTGAAAAACACCCCCCTTCTAAAAATTAATAGTTTTAAAATTCTTAACAAGATCTCGTATTTCTAGGAAACAAGCAATTCTTTGCAGGTTTTTCATCATGTTATGTTCTAGTGCTGGAGCACTTGTCAGGATCCTGTAGCTTCTTATTGTTGCTAGTCACACTTCAGATATAAGTGACCCTCTAAAACCTGAAGTTATTTAAACGTTCAGTATCTGGAAACCATTCTTGTGAATTTAATATATTTAATTTTTCTTCCTAGCAGACTCTAGTTGTGTACCTGGGGTTTTTTTAGAATGGAATTATTGGCATTCACATTCAAGTGATTATACAAAAGAAATGTTCACTTCTTGCTCTTTTTCTTGGAAAAGATGATAATGAATTGACCAAAAAAAAAAAAAAGATATAAAGGAAAAATGCCAGATCTGTTTAAATCCAAATTCCTTTTGATACTGGCCTATGCTATTCTTTGTGCTGAAAACAAGAAATCTCAATCTTTAAAATTTTGAAGGTAGTTTTATTAACAGACAAATTATCTCACAGCAGAGGTCCTAGCTCACATATAAGAATATAAAGCCTGCTCAAGAATTCAATACATAACATCTCATCCTTTGTTTCTTTGAACATGCAGTTCAGAGAGAAAGGTGCTCTATCAGTAGTTCTAAGCCCTTGCTTCACATGAGAATCCCCTAGGGAGGGTTTGAAACCTACCATTGCCCAGGCCCTCCCTGCCCCCAAGGTTTTGGTTCAGTTTTACTGGGGTGAGGCCCAGGCTTTTTATTTCTAAAAGCTGCCCAGGTGAGTCTCATATGCAGCTAGGCTTGAGAACCACCGCAGCTTCACACAACTCTCATCAGTGGAGCAGAAGACACACACAGGAGCCAGAAGCATGTCTAATCATCTGGAGGAAGGGGGTAAAAAGGAAAGAAAATGTTAGTTGGGTTTGAGCTAACCGACAATTATTAGAAATAATTATTATTTATTCTTCCTACTCCATGGCAGGGATGTGACATATTGGGAAGATCCTGACCTTGACATTGAGCAAGTGACCGGGATTCCAATGTCAGGGTCATCCCCATATTTCAGATTCAAAGCCTCAAAGACAAACTTAGTAGATTGTTGCTTTAATGATGCTATTTCCCATATCAGTACATGGAACGGTGAGAGTGAGGTCAATTTCAAGCTGGTTAGAGCTGAGATTCAGAAGTAAAATATAAAAATAAAAATTTAAAAAATTCTTAACCCCCTCCTTCGCCTTTACGGCTTACCATCACCACCACTCCCCACTCCCCACCACTGGCCCACAATTGCTGGGTGCCTCCACTTGTGATTCATCTTCATCTTTTCTTTTTCCTTTTTTTTCATCTGTAGCCATCCTTTCCTTGTCCTCCTTTAACCTCCTCATCCTGGTTAGGAAAATGACTGCATTTCTTATCCCATCGTGGATCAGTGTGCTGCTCTCCTTCCTGAGGGTTCTTTTAACCCCAGTTTTAGCTGCCTTAGACTAATTCCTACTTTTTCTGCTATCCTTTCCTACTTCTAGTTCACAGGGCTAGGTCTCCAGTGTTTCCTCCTATTCAGGGCCTCTGGCCCAGTTGTTAAATTTTCTCATATAATTCTGAGCGAATAACCTGAGGAAACCCAGTATTCTTATCTAGGAGTTTGGGTACCTGGAGAATTAGGGACTCCAAAACAAAACATGTTTGTAAGACCAAATCCTGACCCTGTTTCATGCAAAATATTAGTAAAGTGGGAATAATATCTGTGTAAAAGCTGTTATAGAGATTACGATGAAATAATACATTCCAAGTAGCTGGCATACATTAACACATTTCAGCTGTTGACATCTGTCTCCTCTGTATTCTTTAAGGTCAGGGAACTGTGATATGGATCTCATCCAGATTATTATATTTAGTGTGTCAGGTTTGAAACATATGGGATATATTCCTATAATCTCAAAGAAAGAAGAATGTGAATTTTTCCTTGTTTAAATTGTTCAGGATTTTTTTACAAAAATTTTACCTATATTAGTATAATTATTATTGAAAAAATACTGGGGTTCATGAATTTGGGAATAGACATTTTTATAGATGGACTGTAGGGCTTCATTTATTTTAATGGAATATAGATTACATTGAGGATGTTAATATTTGTTTCATGAAAGTTCCAGGTTACTTCCTGCTTTTAAATAGATTTATTTTTTAGAGCAATTTTAGGTTCACAGCCAAATCAAGCAGAGAGTACAGAGAGTTGGCATTTACACGCTGTCCCTACACTGCATCACGTCCCCACTGTCAATATCCCACATCACAGTGGTATGTCACTGTGATGAACCTACACTGACACATTATCATCACCCAAAGTTCATCCTTTACATTAGGGGTCACTTGTCACATTCTGTGGGTTTTGACAAATGTATAATGACACATATCCACCGTTACAGTATCATTCAGAGTAGGTTCACTGCCCTAAA
Organism: Delphinapterus leucas; assembly: GCF_059928025.1. Lineage (NCBI taxonomy): Eukaryota > Metazoa > Chordata > Mammalia > Artiodactyla > Monodontidae > Delphinapterus > Delphinapterus leucas. The sequence goes on from NC_143138.1 coordinate 14,836,477, forward strand.
AATCCTCTGTGCTCCACATATTCACTCCTCCCTCCCCAAACTCCTAGCAACCATTGAGCTTGTGACTGTCTCTGTAGCTTTGCCTTTTCCAGAATGTCATATATTTGGAATCATACAGTTTGTAGCTTTCTCAGATTGGCTTCTTTCGTTACTAAGATGCATTTAAGTTTCCTTCTTGTCTTTTCATGGCTTGATAGCTCATTTCTTTCTAATGCTGAATAATATTGTCTGGATGTACCACAGTTTATTAATTCACCTACTGAAGAACATCTGGGTTGCTTGCAAGTTCTGGCAATTGTGAAAAAAACTGACATAAACACCCCTGTGCATATTTTTGGACATAAGTTTTCAACTCATTTGGGTAAACAGCAATGAGCACGATTGCTGGATCATAAAACCTCTATTTTTGTTGTTTGAGAATTTATTGTCACTGTCATTTACAACATGGGAGATTAAATTCACTTTACAATCACAACAGAAGTTTCAATCAGATACATTCAACCCTCAAGTGGGATGCTGCACTCGACAGTTGGCTAATTAGAGCAATACAAATGTCACAATTTCAGAGACTTTTGCTGTATTGAATGGTACGTTTCATGCTATGGAGGGATCCCAGTGAAGAAATTCATTGTTCCAGTTCTCATGTATCATGGTTTTCAAAATGTTATGCCCCAACCCATATCCAATACTATACCCACTCAATCCCCACTTTAAATGTGAATGATCTGAGCATATCTGCTAAACTAATAGGGCAAGTCCAAAGAAAGGTATTTAGAGTGAGAGACGAGGATAAGAGATCTTGTTTTGGGGAAGAAGGATCCTACGTTAATGAGCTTATTACGATAAATATTTCATTATAAGAGAGGAGAAGTGATTCTGAATACAGCTTGATTGCTGCCTCCCAGATGTGTTTTGCAACCTAGCTCTCTGGATGCATATCAAGGGCAGTGGAGAGCAGAGACTGTATATTAAAGCTGAAATGATTTTGTTTTATTTTTTCTAAGATAATTGCAGAACAATGAAGCATAAACAGTCTTATTTCAGGAACTCTAGACCAGAGTGTAACCAAAGAGGAAAGAACATGCTTCCCTGCTAAGCCACAGATAACCCCATAGACTTATCAAAACAAGCCACCAGTGGGCGGTAGAGCCTGAGAGTGTGTGGGATCTGTGAGTGCCAGTGTTAACCACCTATTGGATGGAAGGATGTAGTGGTTACCAGGTAGAGTGGCAGTGGAGCAAGGCACAGCAAAATTGTTTGAGAGCACATGTGTACTAACATTCGAGAATCCTCAGCTAGTGAGGCTTAGAGGGAAGACAACATTCTAGGCGGCATGTGGAGCAACAAGGGGGAAGGAGCCTGGGTCCCTGGGTCCCTAGGTCCCTCATGAAGCCACCCCACAATACTGGCCCCAGCCATCTCTCTCTATGCCATTCAGTGAGAAAGAAATAAAGTTCTCTCTCTCTGGCCAGTGTTATTTTGTATCTCTGCTAATTACAATAGATCTTGCATCCTAGTAATACCCCTCTTTCTCAGGCCACCTCCCCAGAGTACTCTCATGCAACCTCCTGACCTCCCCTGCACATCCTCCTCTGCAAAGCCTATACCCCAGTTATTTCCTAAACCCCCCTTTCCTGTGAAAACGTACATGTAATTTGACAAACTCACTCAGATCTCTGTTTAGGACATTCCTTAAGAAATGTTATAAGTGGTTAATATTATTTACATTTTAACAAAGGTTTTTATTGTATTAGAAAAAGGGTGATGAATGGTAGAGAGGCCAGGCATGGTAACTGAAGTATGGAGGCGATCCTTTCGTGCATTAAGACCTATAGCCATCCTTTAAACAACATTTTGACTCCCTCCTCTCCACCCTCCAACACACATACCATTTCACTGACATATGTGGCTGCCCTTGGGGGAACAAATCCACAGCAGTCTCCCACAGGTACCCTTCATAGCAATCTCAGTATATTTCCTAGAGTATGACTAACCTGAATTGTGTCCACTCTGAAAACTAAATATTTCCCAAGATGTAAGGCTAAAAAACTAAAAATAACAAAGGAAAAGGCATTCACAAGGTCAATACTCAGGCGTGTTCAGGTAAATACAGTTACAAATAAAAAGCCATTTAATTTAAACCCAAGTCAAGGTAGAAAGTACATGCCTGATGGCTGCATCTTCTTGCTGTTTCGACATGTACTTCGTGAGCCACTGCTCTGTATGATATACGATTCCTTGAACAGTGTCTATCACACACATCATGATTAACAAATATTATTGAATGAGTGATGGATAACTCTGCTATGTGAGCACCATAGTTACTAGGTAAATCTCCACTTGTTAAGCTTCTTATGCATTTCTAGTCCCTAAGAAACCCTGTGTGTAAGACTGGCATGGAAAACATGCCACATGGAAAAAAAAATTAAAAAGGAAAGTTAAGGGAAAAAGGTGGGGGAGAGACCCAGAAAATTATAAGGAAGACAAAATTGATAACTCGCTTTTCTCATTTAGCACTATATTCCTAGAGTAACAACTTCTTTATTCAGCAGCAGAGTTTATTTGAAAGCACTAAACCCAGTATGAGGATTCAGAAGGTGGGACAGGGCAACAGTGGGGCCTTGAAAGTATTTATTTCCTCCACGAATTGGAAAACACAGACACAATTGCTGGAAATTTCTAGCAGCAACTTAGGATGTAGTGGAAAGGATTTCTAAAGGATCACAGGAAACCGTGACAGGCTTCAGGTAGGTGGGATGTAATTTCACATGCTTGCAGTGGGTGCAAACAGGAAGAAGGCGCCAGCTTCAAATTGTAAGGCTCACCAAGCATGCTTGGTTCAAAGGAATGGGTTAATTTTCTCTTGACTGAATTCTGCTTGCCTGATGCGTTGTTTATGAGTTACTTTCATTTGCTCAACTTCTTCCGGTCGTATCCTCTGGAATTCTCTCAGATGGATCAGTAGACGGTTCTGACCAGTGAGCAGCCATTTGTTACAGTATCTCAAGGAAAAACATACCTGTACCTACTCTGTACACACTCACCGTGGCAAAGAGGGTGTCCCTCCTCTCGTGAGAATGTTCTCACGGGGTTCCATCCACACTGCTTGATGCAACAGCCTATTCTCAACTTGAGTTGTGGCAGCAGATCAGTGAATGTTTAACAACTGGCTCTAAGGTGGAGGGGGGACCCCGATTTGTAGCATTTGTCAATTTTTGTGGTGTAAATACACTTACCATGACCTCTTTCATGTACCAGTAAGAGGCACAGAGCCCAGAGTAGGAAAGAAAAGTGTACAGTCGATTCTCAGGAGTCAGAGCCAGCGGCCCCCGCACACCACTGCAGGTGATGGTTCATCACCTCCCAGGTCCCTCTTGACACCCACTTTCAAACACCAAGATTTCTTTTAAGACTATAGACCTAGTAGGGTCTCCTGGCTGGTCTTCCTCACTATAGAATTCTCACAGTGGTTAATATATATTTGCTAAGCCTTCCAACAACGTTCTCTCTGATCCTGCTATGGAAAGTCACCATTGTAGGCACACAGCCCCTTCCTCTGCTTTCCCTTCTTACTCTTTCCTTCCTCTTTAGCTCTTTTCCACCTCTCCCCACTCTACTGCTGCCTTCCCTCCTACTAGTCCCACAGACATTTCCCAGGAACTCCTGGCTTAGTGTGAACTGTCCTTTATTTTTTCTTCACCAATTCTCCACAGTCACCTAGATCTGAAAGTAATCTGTCCCTCCTGATCCCAGCCCTTGTCCAAGGAAATAAGTGGCATTCTTGGTACTCAACTTACAAGGTGAAAAGAAGGATTCAATAAGGGAACTCCTTTGTTCCTACTGCCTTTTCTTGGCTACAGTTATTTAATATTTCTAAAATCTAACTTATTTTTTGCAAATCTCTTATTTTTTGATGTTTTTTTTATCCCTGATGCTTTCATGTACTGATTTTCAGGAAAGGCACCGAACTTCCCTGATGAATTAAGCACCAAGTTCACAAGAATGTTTTCCCCTCTTCCCTTGTCATTATACTAATGAGTTTCACCAACCACTTACTTTTTTTTTTAAACATATTTATTGAATTATAATTGCTTTACAATGTTCTATTAGTTTCTGCTTTATAACAAAGTGAATCATTTATACATATAAATATGCCCCCATATCTCTTCCCTCTTGCGTCTCCCACCCTCCCACCTTCCCTATCCCACCCCTCTACGTGGTCACAAAGCACCGAGCTGATCTCCCTGTGCTATGCGGCTGCTTCACACTAGCTATTTTACGCTTGGTAGTGTATATATGTCCATGCCACTCTCTCACTTTGTCACAGCTTACCCTTCCCCCTCCCCATATCCTCAAGTCCATTCTCTAGTAGGTCTGTGTCTTTATTCCCATCTTGCCCCTAGGTTCTTCATGACATTTCTTTTTTTTTTTTTTTAGATTCCATATATATGTGTTAGCGTACAGTATTTGTTTTTCTCTTTCTGACTTACTTCACTCTGTATGACAGACTCTAGGTCCATCCACCTCACTACAAATAACTCAATTTCATTTCTTTTTATGGCTGAGTAATATGCCATTGTATATATGTGCCATATCTTCTTTATCCATTCATCTGTTGATGGACACTTAGGTTGCTTCCATGTCCTGCTATTGTAAATAGAGCTGCAATGAACATTTTGGTACATGACACTTTTTCAATTATGGTTTTCTCAGGGTATATGCCCAATAGTGGGATTGCTAGATCGTATGGTAGCTCTATTTTTATTTTTTTAAGGAACCTCCATACTGTTCTCCAGTGGCTATATCAATTTACATTCCCACCAACAGTGCAAGAGTGTTCCCTTTCCTCCACACCTTCTCTACCATTTATTGTTTGTAGATTTTTTGATGATGGCCATTCTGACCGGTGTGAGATGATATCTCATTGTAGTTTTGATTTGCATTTCTCTAATGATTAATGATGTTGAGCATTCTTTCATGGGTTTATTGGCAGTCTGTATATCTTCTTTGGAGAAAGGTATATTTAGGTCTTGTGCTCATTCTTGGATTGGGTTGTTTATTTTTTTGATGTTGAGCTGCATGAGCTGCTTGTCATTTGCTTCATTTGCAAATATTTTCTCCCATTCTGAGGGTTGTCTTTTCGTCTTCTTTATGGTTTCCTTTGCTGTGCAAGAGCTTTTAAGTTTCATTAGGTCCCATTTATTTATTTTTGGTTTTATTTCCATTTCTCTAGGAGGTGGGTCAAAAAGGATCTTGCTGTGATTTATGTCATAGAGTGTTCTGCCTATGTTTTCCTCTAAGAGTTTGATAGTGTCTGGCCTTACATTTAGATCTTTAATCCATTTTGAGCTTATTTTTGTGTATGGTGTTAGGGAGTGTTCTAATTTCATTTTTCACATGTAGCTGTCCAGTTTTCCCAGCACCCCTTATTGAAGAGGCTGTCTTTTCTCCATTGTGTATTCCTTCTTCCTTTGTCAAAGATAAGGTGACCATATGTGCGTGGCTTTATCTCTGGGCTTTCTATCCTGTTCCATTGATCTATCTTTCTGTTTTTGTGCCATACTGTCTTGATTACTGTAGCTTTGTAGTATAGTCTGAAGTCAGGGAGCCTGATTCCTCCAGCTCCGTTTTCCTTTCTCAAGATTGCTTTGGCTATTCGGGGTCTTTTGTGTTTCCATACAAATTGTGAGATTTTTTGTTCTAGTTCTGTGAAAAATGCCAGTGGTAGTTTGATAAGGATGGCATTGAATTTGTGGATTGCTTTGGGTAGTATACTCATTTTCACAATGTTGATTCTTCCAGTCGAAGAACATGGTATATCTCTCCATCTATTTATATCATCTGTAATTTCTTTCATCAGTGTCTTATAATTTTCTGCATACAGATCTTTTGTGTCTGTAGGTAGGTTTATTCCTAGATATTTTATTCTTTTTGTTGCAACGGTAAATGGGACTGTTTTCTTAATTTCACTGTCAGATTTTTCATCATTAGTGTATACGAATGCAAGAGATTTCTGGGCATTAATTTTATATCCTGCTACTTTACCAAATTCATTGATGAGCTCTAGTACTTTTCTGGTAGCATCTTTAGGATTCGCTACGTATAGTATCATGTTATCTGCAAACACTGGCACCTTTACTTCTTCTTTTCCAATTTGGATTCCTTTTCTTTCTTTTTTTTTTTTTGCGGTACATGGGCCTCTCACTGTTGTGGCCCCTCCCATTGCGGAGCACAGGCTCCAGACGTGCAGGCTCGGCAGCCATGGCTCACGGGCCCAGCCACTCCGTGGCATGTGGGATCTTCCTGGACCGGAGCATGAACCTGTGTCTCCTGCATCGGCAGGTGGACTCTCAACCACTGCACCACCAGGGAAGCCCCCTTTTATTTCTTTTTCTTGTCTGATTGCTGTGGCTAAAACTTCCAAAATTATGTTGAATAATAGTGGTGAGAGTGGGCAACCTTGTCTAGTTTCTGATCTTAGTGGAAAAGGTTTCAGTTTTTCACCATTGAGGATGATGTTGGCTGTGGGTTTGTCATACATGGCTTTTCTTATGTTGAGGAATGTTCCCTCTATGCGTACTTTCTGGAGAGTTTTTATCATAAATAGGTGTTGAATTTTGTCAAAAGCTTTCTCTGCGTCTATTTAGAAGATCATATGGTTTTTCTCCTTCAGTTTGTTAATATGGTGTATCACATTGACTAATTTGCATATACTGAAGAATCCTTGCATTCCTGGGATAAACCCCACTTGATCATGGTGTATGATCCTTTTAATGTGCTGTTGGATTCTGTTTGCTAGTATTTTGTTGAGGATTTTTGCATCTGTGTTCATCAGTGATATTGGCCTATAGTTTTCCTTCTTTGTGACATCTTTGTCTGGTTTTGGTATCAGGGTGTTGGTGGCCTCACAGAATGAGTTTGGGAGTGTTCCTCCCTCTGCTATATTTTGGAAAAGTTTGAGAAGGATAGGTGTTAGCTTTTCTCTAAATGTTTGATAGAATTCGCCTGTGAAACCTTCTGGTCCTGGAGTTTTGTTTGTTGGAAGATTTTTAATAACAGTTTCAATTTCAGTACTTGTGATTGGTCTGTTTATATTTTCTCTTTCTTCCTGGTTCAGTCTCGGAAGGTTGTGCATTTCTAAGAATTTGTCCATTTCTTCCAGGTTGTCCATTTTATTGGCATACAGTTGCCTGTAGTAATCTCTCATTACCCTTTGTATTTCTGCAGTGTCAGTTGTTACTTCTCCTTTTTCATTTCTAATTCTATTGATTTGAGTCTTCTCCCTTTTTTTCTTGATGAGTCTGGCTAATGGTATATCAATTTTGCTTATCTTCTCACAGAACCAGCTTTTAGTTTTATTGATCTTTGCTATTGTTTCCTTCATTTCTCTTTTATTTATTTCTGATCTCATATTTATTATTTCTTTCCTTCTGCTAACTTTGGGCGTTTATTGTTCTTTTTTCTCTAATTGCTTTAGGTGTAAGATTAGGTTTTTTATCTGAGATGTTTCTTGTTTCTTAAGGTAGGATTGTATTGCTATATACTTCCCTCTTAGAACTGCTTTTGCTGCATCCCATAGGTTTTGGATCATTGTATTTTCATTGTCATTTGTCTCTAGGTAATTTTTGATTACCTCAGTGATCTCTTGGTTATTAAGTAGTGTATTGTTTAGCCTCCATGTATTTGTATTTTTTACAGATTTTTTTCTGTAATTGATATCTAGTCTCATAGCGTTGTGGTCGGAAATGATACTTGATATGATTTCAATTTTCTTAAATTTACTAAGGCTTGATTTGTGACCCAGGATATGATCTCTCCTGGAGAACGTTCCCTGAGCACTTGAGAAGAAAATGTATTCTGTTGGTTTTGGATGGAATGTCCTATAAATATCAATTAAGTCCATCCTTTTTAATGTGTCATTTAAAGCTTGTGTTTCCTTATTTATTTTCATTTTGGATGATCTGTGCATTGGTGAAAGTGGGGTGTTAAAGTCCCCTACTATGATTGTGTTACTGTCAATTTCCCCTTTTATGGCTGTTAGTATTTGCTTTATGTATTGAGGTGCTCCTATGTTGGGTGCATAAATATTTACAATTGTTTTATCTTCTTCTTGCATTGATCCCTTGATCATTATGTAGTGTCCTTCTTTGTCTGTTGTAATAGTCTGTGTTTTAAAGTCTATTTTTTCTGATATGTGAATTGCTACTCCAGTTTTGTTTTGATTTCCATTTGCATGGAATATCTTTATCCATCCCCTCACTTTCAGTCTGTGTGTGTTGCTACATCTTATGTGGGTCTCTTGTACACAGCATATTATTTTTGTATCAATTCAGCCCATCTATGTCTTTTGGTTGGAGCATTTAATCCATTTACATTTAAGGTAATTATCAATATGTATGTTCCTATTACCAATTTCTTAATTGTTTTGGGTTTGTTATTGTAGGTCTTTTCTTTCTCTTGTGCTTCCTGCCTAGAGAAGTTCCTTTAGCATTTGTTGTAAAGCTGGTTTGGTGGTGCTGAATTCTCTTAGCTTTTGCTTGTCTGTAAAGCTTTTAATTTCTCCGTCAAATCTGAATGAGATCCTTGCTGGGTAGAGTAATCTTGGTTGTAGGTTTTTCTCCTTCATCACTCTAAATATGTCCTGCCACTCCCTTCTGGCTTGCAGAGTTTCTGCTGAAAGATCAGCTTTTAACCTTATGGGGATTCCCTTGTGTGTTATTTGTTGTTTTTCCTTAGCTGCTTTTAATATTTTTTCTTTGCATTTAATTTTTGATAGCTTGATTAATACGCGTCTTGCCGTATTTCTCCTTGGATTTATCCTGTATGGGACTCTCTGTGCTTCCTGGACTTGATTAACTATTTCCTTTCCCATATTAGGGAAGTTTTCAAGTATAATCTCTTCAAATATTTTCTCAGTCCCTTTTTCTCTTCTTCTTCTGGACCCCTATAATTCGAATGTTGGCGCGTTTAATGTTGCCCCACAGGTCTCTGAGACTGTCCTCAAGTCTTTTTATTCTTTTTTCTTTATTCTGCTCTGCAGTAGTTATTTCCACTGCTTTATCTTCTACGTCACCTATCTGTTCTTCTTCCTCAGTTATTCTGCTATTGATCCCTTCTAGAGTATTTTTAATTTCATTTATTGTGTTGTTCGTCACTGTTTGTTTGCTCTTTAGTTCTTTTAGGTCCTTGTTAAATGTTTCTTGTATTTTCTCAATTCTACTTCCAATATTTTGAGTCATCTTTACTATCATTATTCTGAATTCTTTTTCAGGTAGACTGTCTGTTTCCTCTTCATTTGTTAGATCTGGTGGGTTTTTGCCTTGCTCTTTCATCTGCTGTGTGTTTCTCTGTCTTCTCATTTTGTGTAACTTACTGTGTTTGGGGTCTCCTTTTCACAGGCTGCAGGTTCGTAGTTCCCGTTGTTTTTGGTGTCTGTCCCCAGTGGCTAAGGTTGGTTCCGTGGGTTGTGTAGGCTTCGTGGTGGAGGGGACTGGTGCCTGTGTTGTGGATGAGACTATCTTGGCTTTCTGGTGGGCAGGTCCATGTCTGGTCTTGTTTTTCGGGGGTGTCTGTGGACTTATTATGATTTTAGGCAGCCTCTCTGCTAATGGATGGGGTTGTGTTCCTGTCTTGCTAGTTGTTTGGCATAGGGTGTCCAGCAGTGTAGCTTGCTGGTTGTTGAGTGGAACTGGGTCTTGGCATTGAGATGGAGATCTCTGGGAGATTTTTGCCATTTGATATTACATGGAGGTGGGAGGTGTCTTGTGGACCAGTGTCCTGAGCTTGACTCTCCCACCTTAGAGGCACAGCCCTGACGCCTGGCTGGAGCACCAGGAGCCTGTCATCCGCATGGCTCAGAATAAAAGGGGGAAAAAAATTAAGAAAGAAAGGAAAAGATAAAATAAAATAAAGTTATTTAAATAAAAAATAATTATTAAAAATATTTTAACGTAATAAAAAAATTTAAAAAAAGAAAGAAAGAAGAGAGCAACAAAACCAAAAAACAAATCCACCAATGATAACAAGTGCTAAAAACTATATTAGAAAAAAAAAAAATACAGAGACAGAACACTAGGACAAATGGTAAAAGCAAAGCTGTACAGACAAAATCACACACAGAAGCATACACATACACACTCACAAAAAGAGAAAAAGGGGAAAAAATATATATATATCATTGCTCCCAAAGTCCACCTCCTCGATTTGGCATGATTCGTTGTCTATTCAGGTATTCCACAGATGCAGGGTACATCACGTTTATTGTGGAGATTTAATCCACTGCTTCTGAGGCTGCTGGGAGAGATTTCCCTTTCTCTTGTTTGTTTGCACAGCTCCCGGGGTTCCAGCTTTGGGTTTGGACCCGCCTCTGCATGTAGGTTTCCTGAGGGTGTCTGTTCCTGCTCAGACAGGATGAGGTTAAAGGAGCCGCTGATTCGGGGGCTCTGGCTCACTCAGGCCGGGGGGAGGGAGGGGTACGGATGTGGGGCGAGCCTGCGGCAGCGGAGGCCAGTGTGATGTTGCACCCGCCTGAGGCGGGCCGTGCGTTCTTCTGGGGAAGTTGTCCCTGGATCACAGGACCCTGGCAGTGGCGGGCTGCACAGCCTCCCGGGAGGGGAGGTGTGGATAGTGACCTGTGCTCGCACACAGGCTTCTTGGTGGCAGCAGCAGCAGCCTTAGTGTTTCATGCCTGTCTCTGGGGTCCATGCTGATAGCCACGGATCACGTCTGTCTCTGGAGCTCCTTTAAGCAGCACTCTTAATCCCCTCTCCTCCCGCACCCCGAAACAAAGAGGCAAGAAAAGAGGGAAGAAGAAGTCTCTTGCCTCTTCGGCAGCCCCAGACTTTTCCCGGACTCCCTCCCGTCTAGCCCTGGTGCACTAGCCCCTTCAGTCTGTGTTCACACCGCCAGCCCCAGTCCTCTCCCTGGGATCTGGACTCCGTAGCCCGAGCCTCAGTTCCCAGCCCTGGCCCGTCCCGACGGGTGAGCATATGAGCCTCTCGGGCCGGTGAGTGCCGGTTGGCATCAATCCTCCGTGTGGGAACCTCTCTGCTTTGCCCTCCGCAACCCTGTGGCTGTGCTCTCCACCGCGGCCCGAAGCTTTCCCCCCTCCACCACCCGCAGTCTCGGCCCGCGAAGGGGCTTCCTAGTGTGTGGAAACCTTTCCTCCTTCACAGCTCCCTCCCACTGGTGCAGGTCCCGTCCCTATTCTTTTGTCTCTGTTTTTTCTTTTTTCTTTTGCCCTACCCAGGTACGTGGGGGGTTTCTTGCCTTTCGGGAGGTCTGAGGTCTTCTGCCAGCTTTCGGTAGGTGTTCTGTAGGAGCTGTTCCACATGTAAATGTATTTCTGATGTATTTGTGGGAGGAAGGTGATCTCTGAGTCTTACTCTTCCTCCATCTTGAAGCTCCCCTCACCGCTTACTGTTATAAGCACACTTCGGGCTTCTCACCCTCATATATTATTTATTCTAGTCAAAATGAATTATTTGTTTTTATCATATACATGCTTTATTCTCTGCCAACTAAGTAGTTATGGTGGTTGTTCTTCATTTGGCCCCTACCCCAATCCACTATCCACCTCAGAGCTGTGATCCAGGGAGCTGTCCCTCCTCACTGTGTAACCTAGCTCCCTTGCTCCCTTGCTTCTTGTTGGAATCTACAGATGGGAGTCACGGCAGGGGACTGAGGAGTGGGAGGAAAGAGATGGAGGTGAGGGGGAGGGGCAGCTTAGGGTATGAGATTAAGAGATACAGACTACCATGTATAGAATAGATAAGCAACAAAGATATATTGCCTAGCACAGGGAATTAGAGCCATTATCTTGTAATAACTTTTAATGGAGTATGATCTGTGCAAATACTGAATCACAGTGCTGTTTGCCTGAAACTAATATAATACTATAAATCAACTATACTTCAATTTAAAAAAAGGGACTGGGGTGTTTTCCCCACCTGCTCCCGTCCTGCTTCAGCATCATGGCTCTTGTAGTGGCTGTATCCCTCCAGGACTACAGCTCTGCCAGGGGGTCCTCTCTCCATGGCTCCAATCTTCAATGATTCTTAGAACACTCTTTCCTAGGTGTGACCTCTCACTGTTGGTGTCCTTGGGCCCCTCAGCATCCCTTGTTCATCCCTTAATCCTGCTAGCACCTCTATAAACAGTCCCTATAAATAGTGACTCAAGTATTCCCAGATCTCCATCAGATTGTGCTTTAGGCTTCCTACAAGCATCCCCACTACTATAGGACCACAACTAGTATCAATTTCCATCTGGGGTTTTCCCTACCGAATTCTCTCCATATGAATATTTTATCTATCTTTAAGTATTGGAAGAAATGCCAATTACTATGTAAAGTAATATTCCCATGTATCTCCCAGTAAAAAGTATTCAATAATATATCTGCTCTCAGAATTCTCAAGGCATTTAGCCACCGCTCTTAATAGATGTACGTAATTAACCAAACTAAAAAACAACACATGTCATATTTCTGTCAGATTTGAGGGTGGAATTTAATTTTCCTTCCTAAAGTATCAGTTCAGTGTCTTTCAATAAGTACCCCTCGAACATTGGTTGATCAATGAACAAATTATTCATGTTACTATCTTTCCTTTCTCTACCTCTTATATTTTGCCTAGAGCATCTTAACTACTATTAAGCATTCCTTTAAAGGTTGAGTTTATACTGCATTTTCTATTTATTTCCTCTCTATCTCACAAACTACATTCCACTTTTACAGTTCAGTGATCACTTTTATAAAGTTGATTATTAAATTTCTTACATTTTTCTTTCATGGCATTAGACTTGTATTTCTAACTGCCAAATTACCATCACTGTATGTAGGCATCACTACCTTAACATCCCAATATTCCATGCTGATGTAATGATCCTGTTCTTAAAAGCAGCTCCTTAGCCTGGTTTCTCCACTTCTGAAGGTCATCTGTATCCTCCTGTTACACAAAATCAGAAACTTGGAATCATCTTAGAGTACAATTTCTCCTACTTGATTCTTCCTCTGAAAGTTCCCTTGAATTACAAAAATATTTTCTATAAGTACTCCAATCACCATAATTCATTCCCTCCATTTATTTTTGCAAAAATTATTACTATATTCTAAAGAGTCTTCGTATTTCCCATGTTTTCCTTATCACAATATCCAGACCTCTGCTATGTGAGAGCTAGAATAAATATCAGAACCCAAGTTCACCGCCTTTATTTTACAAAGAGAGCAATGGGGTCAGGAGGGGTCAAATGACTATCTCACACATCTGGGTAGTGTGGAAAAGCTGCAAGGGGAGACTGTCTCATGATACCTACTGTGGCATTTTTTGCAATATCTCAGGATTCAACTTCTGTCCTCCCACCAGATTAATGTTCATCCTTGCTGACCTATTTGTATCATGCTCTTGCTTATTATTACTACTTGCTTATTGTAACTATTCATGGCTTTCAATAGTAAGACTTATCTAATTTTATCCATTAGGTAAGTCACTCTGGCATTCAGTTGCCTACACTGCAGCTCCACACTCCACTTTTAGTCTTTTTTTCCCACTGCCCCCCATGCACCTGTGTGTGTAAAATTATATGCTTATTGTATAGTTTGTTCTTTTCCTACTAAAGTCTCAGCTTTTCTACCTCCATATCTAAAATTTATGACTTTATCCTCTTCCCTAATTATCTCTGAAATACATTATCAGTGCTGTGTTCTCCATTATGCCTTTTGATATTCCCTTAACTGGGAATACTAACTCACCTAAACATTGAGTCTACGCTTTGTTATTGAAAGTACTTAATGCTTCTTTGTAGAATAATCATAAGCATATTTGTGTCTCTTTCCATTTCCCTGTCTCTATTTACTTGCCTTTATGTCTTTCACACCACTAGATCCAAAACTTCATACAAAAGGAACACTCAGTGTTGATAAATTTTAATATTTTTGATAGCCCAAGCCATTGAATTTAAGTGTTTCACATACCTTCTTATTTATTTCAATACATTAGTATTTAATCTACATTTTTAAGATGCATATCTCACAAAAACAGTTGAATATAACTTTGAGTCTGAGGGGTGGTGGCACCATGAAATTGTGGTACAGAATCTCCCACCTTCAATAAACAAAAGCAAAAACAAACAACCCTACAACAAAATTTCCATCAGTAGAAAGAAATATGGAAAATTATAAACTTCAAAAAGTGATGACCAAGGGTGAGCTTTGACAGGGAGAGAGTGAGTCATGGACATATACACACTAACAAACGTAGTAAGGTAGATAGCTAGGGGGAAGCAGCCGCAAGGCACAGGGATATTAGCTCCGTGCTTTGTGACAGCCTGGAGGGGTGGGATAGGGAGAGTGGGAGGGAGGGAGACGCAAGAGGGAAGACATATGGGAACATATGTATATGTATAACTGATTCACTTTGTTATAAAGCAGAAACTAACACACCATTGTAAAGCAATTATACCCCAATCAAGATGTTTAAAAAAAAAAAAAAAGTGATGACCAGTGAAAGGAAAGAAGATTCTGGTATAATGACCAAGTTGACAGGATTCCCAACCCTGCTCCTACCTCAGGAAATAGGACTAAGGATATAGGAAGTTACAAAAATCCTGAGGATACTTCTGAATACTCTAACTTGAAAAGAAGTGGGCTAAAGGGATGAGTAGATGTGCCTGAGAAAATCAAGATAAACACTGAGTAAATGCTCTACAAACTACATCTGGACCTTGACAGAAACAGGAAGGCCCCAATTCTCTTGCTCCAGCATATAGTGCTAAGTTGGGGGAGTGAGCCAAAGCCCCAAAGAGTTGAATTCATGCCAAGCTGGGTGGAATGAGTCTAATAAAGGACATCTGGTGGGATCTCAGCAATAAGAGTGAACTTGGGAGCTCAGCAAAGATTGCAGTCAGCCTCAGCTGTGCTTTCCCCTTCTCTACATCCTGCTCTGTATGCCCTCTAGTTCATAAGGGAAGACAAGTGATCCCAGGTAAAGTGGGAATGATGTCCAGGTAAAATCACAAACACTATTTCAGAGAAAAATTAAGATCTGAACAAAGGTAGAAAAGGAAAGGAAATGGTTTGAGAGCTATGAAATTATTTTAAAACCCACAAAAATCAAAATTTATAAGTGTAGAAAGGCATTTATTTTGAAAGGTAACATAGATATTACTTCAATATGAAAAAATATGCAATCCAAGGAACCAAGGCAGAGTCTCTGCTGGTGCTTTGTATCCATTGAGTAATCCAATAAGGATATGGATTCAATAACACAAGGAAAACACAATACAGAAAAAGATGAGAATAAGAAGAAAGGGGATGTTGTAAAGAAAAAAAAGATAAAAAAGAAATAATAAACTAGAAGCAGCAAGAAACAGAAAATTATTATGGAGATAAAGCTTTATTTATTCATAGTGAGTAGAAGTAAAGAGATAATAAGTTTAAAATAATTAGAAAGGCAGTAAATATGGAAACTGTATCCACCATAGAGGTGATTGATATTGCTGAAGTGAAGACTCCAACCAATAGCACAGATAATAACCAGAGATATAATACAGGAAAATTTACCTGAAGTAAAATCATGACTGAATCTTCCAGTTGGTAGGATGCATCATTACCAAGAAGAGTTGATATAAAGCTAGTAATATAGAAAACATTTAGTTAAGTTATTGAATAACAGAGGACACTTTATGTTTCCAGAAAGAAAAAGGAAGTAACATATATGTGGGAAAATCTGACTGGTCTCACAATAAATACTCAGTTTCTAAAATAATATAACAAAATCTCCATTATATCAAATCAGTTTTCTTTTCAGATGAAAACAACATAAAAGTATTTCCACACGTGAAATAACATGTTCAGTGAAACTCAGCAGCAATGAAATTTTTTTTGAGAAACCTACTTCAAGATTAAATGCAACCAATGAAGAGGTGAATCAAAATAAAGAATATAGAAATTAAGAAAACCATGATAATAGGACAGGAGGCCAAATAATTCATTTAATATAACTCTAAGATAAAACCACTGGGTAATTATTATTACCAGAGTTATATAATAAACTCAAAAATTAAATACTATAAAAGCAATAAACTCAGAGGAAAAGAGGCATAGAGGTTACTAATTTTAAAATATGTAAATTAAATCCATATTGACTATGATTTATTGATGGATTTAATAATGTTTTTCTTAGAGGAATCTTTTAGTATCTATTATCTCATATGATGAAAAAATTCTGAATTTCTACAATTATTTAATTTACCCCAGTTGCTTTTTCTGTCACTAAGGAGAATATATTCATTTGTTATATAAAACTAAACAAAATGAATGAAGTGAGAAGGTATGAAAGATAAACATTATCGTGCTCCATCTTCAATGCTCAGTCCAATCCTCCAGTATATGAAGTCTTCCTAGACCAATACATCTTTTTTTTTTTTTTTTTTTTTTTTTTTGTGGTACGCGGGCCTCTCACCGTTGTGGCCTCTCCCGTTGCGGAGCACAGGCTCCGGACGCGCAGGCTCAGCGGCCACAGCTCACGGGCCCAGCCGCTCCGCGGCACGTGGGATCCTCCCGGACCGGGGCACGAACCCGTGTCCCCTGCATCGGCAGGCGGACTCTCAACCACTGCGCCACCAGGGAAGTCCCCAATACATCTTTTACTGGTTTGTTGTATCTACTCTCTTACAATCCACACATTACATGCTACATAATTTAGTGCCTATTCATATGTTTAAATGAACCAATTGCATGCAAAAACACTTGCTAAACTGTAAAACACAATACAAATCTCATGGCAACATTTTGAGCAGTCTTTTGGCACTGCCAGAGTGAAATTAAGGACAGCAATTCCAAAAACTGGAGGTAAGGTTCAGAAGCTGAAGAAAGCAGGGACTGGATGCCAAATCTAAACCCTTACAATAATAGTGATGGCAGAGGTCAAACTGAGATGATATATTCTGGGTTAACATAAAGACCTCACATCTAGTAATTTCTGGGCAAATCAGTTTCAAGCAAGCAGTGTTGGATAAGCAAGTGAGCAATTGTAGTAGGTCCAGAATTCACACAGGAAACCTCCTGCTACTCTTTGAAGAAAAAAAAGCAAAGCAAAAAATAAGACCTAAGACCAAAAACAAGACCAAAAAGACCTAAGTGGATAGGTACAACTCATAATAGTTTTGAAAGCAAAGTTCGTATATAAAATATTGTTTTTATCTCTGCATTCATGTTGTTTCGTATGTGTTAGCCTCAATTCCCCAGTTATTTTCAAGATTGCAGTCTACCAAGACTGCTGGATTTAGGAAGAATACTCAGTTTATCGTAAACAGCCAGAGTGACTGAACTTTTTAAAAAACCCGTTTTCCTACTAAGCGTTACCAATATGATTATGATTAGTATTAATGCTTTACTAATAGCAGATAGCATGTATTAAGGGTGTATGCACTAAGCGCTTGATGAAACATCTTAATGCATATTATCTCATTTAATAATCACAATAATCCTACACAGTACGTACTGTAGTCGCATTCACTGCACAGATAAGAAAGCTGAGGTTGAGGGGATTTAAACAACTTGGCCATGACCATACAGACCACTGGTGGTGATGATGTGATTCTATTTCAAGCCTCCCTAACTCCCAAATTCATGTTCTTTACCAATATACCATTCTAGCTGCACAATATTTAGTATTTGAATATTATTAAGGATCCTGGATTCCCAGGTTATCCTGCCATGGTAATCTGCTTCTTTAGGTGTGCAGGGAAACATGTCCAGAGGACAAGGCCAGTTAAGGCTTTAGTCTCCAACCTCAGTAAAATACCTAGTGAACTCATAATGGTTCTGCAGATGACTCTTCTTGTAGAGGCTAAGGGTCAAAATAGCCTCCTTCTTCCCTTCTTCCTGAGTCCATCCACTTACTGTACCAAAGCTGAAGACGTGAGAGTCTAGAGGAAATGACCAATTAAGAGCAAGACCATCAGAAACTCATGTTTTCTCTTCTTGTTCTCCCTCATTTCCCCCTTTTTGCTCTGCTTGTTTGGTGACTGTATTTAATCTGTCTCATTATTAAAGATATCTCCTAGCACATTAAAAAAAGAGCAAAACAGTTTGACTTTAAGATGTCAATTGTTGATTTTGGCAGAATAACCAGGAAACTTGTTAAGCACAAAAATGCCAACATCAACCTATTGAGGGGTATTCTGCCAACTGTCTGTTTCAGGGATCATTAGAAGCCATTTGGTTAGATGATAAGGAAGGAAAACTTCCGGGACTAAGAGAAATGGGAGCAATTTTATCCAACAGGTGAAGGTTCCCGACAGTTACTTATCAACTCATGAACCTCAATGGTCCTGGAAGGCAGGAATAGATTATTTTAATTTGTCTGGAGTTGATGACATTAGGAACATATTGAACATGTGACTAATAATATTTTATAATAGGAAAATGAAAGGTTTCTGTTCATGTATAGCTTGAGAGGGAGATCCAGAATGGCATGACATTCATCTGTGTAGAAAATTCATGTCAGAGATAAAAACTGACTACTTTGCCTTTATGATTAATAAGAAAAAGATTTTCAGAACACTACTTTTTTTTCCCCAAAAGTGACATAACAAAGAAAGAAATAAGAGAGATGAACAAGGCAAAAGAGAAAAGTTAGGCGACTCCTGAGAAATCAGTTTATTGGACTAAAAATCAGAAATGATGCTAAATAAAGAAAAAAGAAATGAAGTCTCATAAATCAGAAAGGAAATATCACTGTTAGCGAGAAGCATACGAATGAAACCTCTAGTGCACAGAGCAATGAATCCCTCACTGTCCATATTTCAAGCAAAACACAAGAGAGTGAGGGGGGAAAATGATAGCAACACTTGCAGCTGAAATAACTCATGAAGGGATAAATTCTTCTCTTTCTCCATGTTGCATTTTCTCATGATATTCCTCTTGGAAGTCAGCAGCTCTTTTAAAAGAAGATAGTTGCAAACACTGACCTAGCCTTGCACTGAGATGTGTTTGTCTATCTCCACAGTTCTTCTTGGATATTATTGAACATGCCCATAGATTTCCTTCTTCACTTTTTTATCCACAACTGAAGTGCACCCACCTCTAAGCTTCCAGAAGCCCATCCTTGCATCCATTAGGACAGATCTTCAAAAACATTTCTCAGTGAGTGGGTGACTGACTTACGGGAAGATGATGTAATGTATTTATCTCCTATGCCACTTCTCTGATGATTTTCAAATATATATTGACATATTAGTAGTAGTCTGTTTAGCATCAGTAGAAGCAAGAGCAGCAAACACTCTGTGTACTCCCCCACGACACCTCATTCTTATGACATGTTTCTGCTATTTGAATTATGATCGCATTCGTAAGTTAGCCTCAAATAGGAGATTATGGGTTTCTTTTTTTTCTCCTTTTTTCCAATGGGCTTAAAGCCAGCAGGGAATCTTGATTAAAATTCACCATAAGGCCCATTTGTTTGCCATTTCCCTTCCCCCCAACTTCCACATCCCTCCTACCCTGCTGTGAACTCTTCGCGGTTGCAAAGGAATGACCCCTCACTGCCACGTTGAGGTGCTCAGTCCAGGGAAACATTCCAAGAAGCTGCTGTCTGTCCAATAAAGATGACAGATATTTACCATCTCTGGATACCCCTCCAGGTAGTTTTATACTCATGATTTGTTTTATTCTGTGTTTTAGGAAACAAGGTTTCTTTCCTCACGAACAGGTGCAAATACTACTGACATTTATAACACTTCTCAAAGACAAGGACAAAGAGAAGGTCTAGGCTTACACAATGTTAGTTCTTACGAGACCAATATCAGAGGATATTTTTTGAGGTGGTTGCTCTTGGTGGTTGCCACATTTTTCTCTCTGTTCCAGTGAGACATAACTATGCCAGAGTCATACTTCATGTTCATCTATAGGAACATCTGGCCCATGTCTAACATTTAATTTCTGCACCATTAGAGTCAAACAATACATGTACATCAGCAGATAATGTAATGCATTATCACGCAAGGCAGAGAGTAGCAATTTATTAGCCTAATTTAAAATAGCCTTCAGCAAAAAATTGTGCATCTTAATTCAGAGTTCTGAATGAAATGACATGTTTTCCAGTAAAATTCAAAGGTATATACCCAGACATGCTTGGAAAAACTTTCCTGCATATATTATCTTCAACATTATTCAAGGATCAAATATCAGTTCTGTTTTTTATGTTCTAAACCAATTTCATCCATAATAACAAGAGATAACAGCCTTAGGAGAAGAGGACAAAAGGAATTCTCTGGAACATAAGTAGACCCCAGATCTTTATTTCTTAGAAGACACACCTTGAATGTGTAGGTTACTCAGAATTTCTTTGCATATACTTAAAATCACAGAAAATTGCTTGCTTTGAATGTTGCTTGCATGAATTTTGCTTCTGTTTCTTTAAGACATTTTCATTATTATTTTAGGTTTATAGACAATGGATATGTAGAGTCTTAGTTTGTCTTTGTGGAAAAATATTGTAACTTTTATAAGGATTTAGATGATGTAATCTTAGAAAGTAGCTTAAACTATGCAGCCTGAAGAAATTGTTATTATTAAAACAGACATATTCAAATATCTTCTCAGTTCTTATTAATGAAAATCATTGTTTAGTTTCTTAACACGAATATCTGATCTAGAAAGATGTGTAGTGCCTGTTAACACCAATGGAAAACATTTCCATTCCTCTAAAGGTTATAAGTGGAAATAATAGTATATACTTATAGCTTGTATATGGTAATGTAAACACTGAATTCTGTGACGTATCCAAAGCATGGTCATAAGGCACATTGCAGGTGACAATTCGGTCTCAAAAGAGATGGGCAAAATTTGTCATCTTGGGGTCCTCAGGTAGTACTTACTCTGGTATTGAATCTTCTTTCACAAATGATGTGCACGGCCCATGGCCAGTCCCTGTAACAAATGCACATATGTAATCAGAGTACATAACATAACATGCTAAATGCCATAAAATTGGAAAAAGTGCTTTGGGAGATGAAGAAGAGAAGAATTATTTCTGGCTCTGGGCAACAGAAAGCCTTCAAAAAGAGTTTTGTGAATAGAGAACAGGTTGGCATTTACTAAATATGTTAAATGCCAAGAGCCTGGCCCTTCAAGAAAGTTACTTAGACAATAAGTCAGTCATGCTTTACCAGAATTAATATGGACCACCCTGCACCCAAGTTCCCATACCTTACGATCAAGTTTTCTCCTGATAATCCAACCCCTTAGCTTGGATTCAGCAGTTAGATTAAAAGTATTTGCTCTTCCTCAGCTGTTGAGATCTTCTATTTGAAACCTATAATATGACAAATATTTTATTCCCTTTATTCCACTCTGGCATTGTGATATGTGACCAATTTGGCCTGGTACTGCTACCACCTAGCCTATGACTAGTGTGGGGAAAATGCAGGAACCATCCAGGACAGCAATGTTTTGCCCTAATCCCTGACTGCCTGAACTAATTCCAGGGAACCTGGACATATTACTGTGTGAACTTCGAAAACCTGCTGTTACCCTTTATAGTCCTTGAATCAGTTTGTGGCTTCATTACTTTACCCCAGAAGGCTTGAATTTATCACAGATCTAGAACATTTGTCAACAACCTCGAATACCTAATCCCATGTGCCTTACCCTAAACCTGACCCCTGACACAGGGGCAGATATGCAAATTGGGTTCCCCAATCTTCTGTCGGGAAGGGGGGAATTTCCTGCCCCCCCCTTCCCTTCTTTGGTTCTTTGTGGCTCGTGAAATAAAATGACATGAGACATATTAGCAGAAGAAAATCAAATTTAACTTCCTATGTACAGGAATCCTATATACATGAGAAGATCAGAGGCAGAAAGGTAAAAGGAGGTGTATATGCCATCTTGAGCTAAGGAATGGGCTAAGGGCCTGGGAAATCCAAGGACAGGAGGGTCATTCACAGGATGGTAAGAAGAGCACATGTTTAATAGTTAGATGTTTGTCCTGCCAGATAGATGGGTCCCCGCTTAGATAAAATTTATCTCTGATCATAATTCTTTTCTGGGAAGAGTTTCCAATATAAACTTCTCTAAGTAGCTAAGGGAGCGTCAGTAGTTTCTCTTGAGCTTAAAGGGACTCCACTACCTTTAGCTCAAAATAATCCACACGTCAAAGTAGACATCTTGGGGAGGCCTGTTCTGAACCCCTACACTTACAAAGATTTCTCAAGTTGGAAATGTATAATAACCTTGGGTTTCAGCTTTCTGTTATGCGCTAGAATAAAGGTAATAGAGTAAAACAAATTTAAAATAAGTGTAAAATTTTAAAAGTTAAAATCCATCTCCCCAATCTCAATTCCCCAGCCCCAGATATGTTCCCTAGAGATAATTCCATTTATTTTTATTGATTTATTTTTTTAAATTTCATTTGTGAGTTTAATCTATTTTAACTTGAAATTTTGAAGTAATATTGAAAAGACATAATAACACAGACTTGTACTGCTTTAGCTATTCACTAGCTATTCAGAAGTGCTTATTGTTCTAGCTAATGACAGATCCTAGGAAGGGTTTTTTTTTTTTTTAACATCTTTATTGGAGTATAATTGTTTTACATTGTTGTGTTAGTTTCTGCTGTATAACAAAGTGAATCAGCTCTACATACACATATATCCCCATGTCCCCTCCCTCTTGCATCTCCCTCCCACCCTCCCTATCCCACCCTTCTATGTGGTCACAAAGCACCGAGCTGATATCCCTGTGCTATGTGGCTGCTTCCCACTAGGTATCTGTTTTACAGTTGGTAGTGTACATATGTCAATGCTACTCTCTCACTTTGTCCCAGCTTACCCTTCCCCCCACCCCCTGCCGTGTCCTCAAGTCCATTTTCTACGTCTGTGTCTTTATTCCTGTCCTGCCCCTACGTTCTTCAGAATCTTTTTTGGTTTTTTTAGATTCTATATGTATGTGTTAGCATACGGTATTTGTTTTTCCCTTTCTGACTTACTTCACTCTGTATGACAGACTCTAGGTCCATCCACCTCACTACAAATAACTCAATATCATTGCTTTTTATGGCTGAGTAATATTCCATTGTATATATGTGCCACATCTTCTTTATCCATTCATCTGTCGATGGACACTTAGGTTGCTTCCATGCCCTGGCTATTGTAAATAGGGCTGCAGTGAACATTGTGGTACATGACTCTTTTGGGATTATGGTTTTCTCATGGTATATGCCCAGTATTGGGATTGCTGGGTAATACAGTAGTTCTATTTTTACTTTTTTTAAGGAACCTCCGTACTGTTCTTGATAGTGGCTGTATCGGTTTACATTCCTACCAACAGAGGGTGTGGTTCCCTTTTCTCCACACCCTCTCCAGCATGTATTCTTTGTAGATTTTTTGATGATGGCCATTCTGACTGGTGTGAGGTGATACCTCATTGTAGTTTTGATTTGTATTACTCTAATGATTAGTGTTGTTGAGCATCCTTTCATGTGCTTGTGGGCAGTCTGTATATATCTTCTTTGGAGAAATGTCTATTTAGGTCTCTGCCAATTCTTGGATTGGTTTGTTTATTTTTTGGATATTGAGCTCATGAGCTGCTTGTAAATTTTGGAGATTAATCCTTTGTCCGTTGCTTCGTTTACAAATATTTTCTCCCATTCTGAGGGTTGTCTTTTCATCTTGTTTATGGTTTCCTTTGCTGTGCAAAAGCCTTTAAGTTTCATTAGGTCCCATTTGTTTATTTTTGTTTTCATTTCCATTTCTCTCAGAGGTATGTCAAAAAAGATCTTGCTGTGATTTATGTCATAGAGTGTCCTGCCTAAGATTTCCTCTAAGAGTTTTATGGTGTCTGGTCTTACATTTAGGTCATTAATCCATTTGAGTTTATTTTCGTTGATGGTATTAGAGAGTGTTCTAATTTCATTCTTTTACATGTAGCTGTCCAGTTTTCCCAGCACAACTTATTGAAGAGGCTGTCTTTTCTCCATTGTATATTCTTGCCTGCTTTATCGAAAATAAGGTGACCATATGGGCATGGGTTTATCTCTGGGCTTTCATCCTGTTCCATTGATCTATATTTCTGTTTTTGTGCCAGTACCATACTCTCTTCATTACTGTAGCTTTGTAGTATAGTCTGAAGTCAGGGATCCTGATTCCTCCAGCTCCGTTTCTCTTTCTCAGGATTGCTTTGGATATTCAGGGTCTTTTCTGTTTCCATAAAAATTGTGAAATTTTTTGTTCTAGTTCTGTGAAAAATGCCATTGGTAGTTTGATAGGGATTGCATTGCATCTGTGGATTGCTTTGGGTAGTATAGTCATCTTCACAATGTTGATTCTTCTAATCCAAGAGCATGGTATATCCCTCCATCTGTTTGTATCATCTTTAATTTCTTTCATCAGTGTCATAGTTTTCTGCATACAGGTGTTTTGTCTCCTTAGGTAGGTTTATTCCTAGGTATTTTATTCTTTTTGTTGCAATGGTAAATGGGACTATTTCCTTAATTTCTCTTTCGGATTTTTCATCATTATTGTATGGGAAGGCAAGAGATTTCTGTGCGTTAATTTTGTATCCTGCTACTCTGCCAAATTCATTGATTAGCTATAATAGTTTGCTGGTAACATATTTAGGATTCTCTACATATAGTATCATGTCATCTGCAAACAATGACAGTTTTACTTCTTCTCTTCTGCTTTGGATTTCTTTTATTTCTTTTACTTGTCTCATTGCTGTGGCTAAAACTTCCAAAACTATGTTGAATAAGAGTGGTGAGAGTGGGCAACCTTGTCTAGTTTCTGATCTTAGTGGAAATGGTTTCAGTTTTTCACCATTGAGAATGATGTTGGCTGTGGGTTTGTCATATATGGCCTTTAATATGTTGGGATAAGTTCCCTCTATGCCTACTTTCTGGAGAGTTTTTATCATAAATATGTGTTGAATTTTGTTGAAAGCTATTTCTGCATCTATTGAGATGATCATATGGCTTTTGTCCTTCAGTTTGTTAATATGGTGTATCACATTGATTGATTTGCATATATTGAAGAATCCTTGCATTCCTGGGATAAACCCCACTTGATCATGGTGTATGATCCTTTTAATGTGCTGCTGGATTCTATTTGGTACTATTTTGTGGAGGATTTTTGCATCTATGTTCATCAGTGATATTGGCCTGTAGTTTTCTTTTACTGTGAAATCTTTGTCTGGTTTTGGTATCTGGGTGATGGTGGCCTCGTAGAATGAGTTTCGGAGTATTCCTCCCTCTGCTATATTTGGGAAGAGTTTGAGAAGGATAGCTGTTAGCTCTTCTCTAAATGTTTGATAGAATTTGCCTGTGAAGCCATCTGGTCCTGGGCTTTTGTTTGTTGGAAGATTTTTCATCACAGTTTCAATTTGAGTGCTTGTGATTCGTCTGTTTATATTTTCTATTTCTTCCTCATTCAGTCTCGGAAGGTTGTGCTTTTGTAAGAATTTGTCCATTTCTTCCAGGTTGTCCATTTTACTGGCATATGGTTGCTTGTAGTAATCTCTCATGATCCTTGGTATTTCTTCAGTGTCAGTTGTTACTTCTTTTTCATTTCTAATTCTGTTGATTTGAGTCTTCTCCCTTTTTCTCGTGATTAGTCTGGCTAATGGTTTATCAACTTGTTTATCTTCTCAAAGAACCAGCTTTTCATTTTATTGATCTTTGCTATCGTTTCCTTCATTTATTTCTGATCTGATCTTTATGGTTTCTGTCCGTTTACTAACTTTGGGTTTTTTTTGTTCTTCTTTCTCTAATTGCTTTAGGTGTAAGGTTAGGTTGTTTATTTGAGGGTCTTCTTGTTTCTTGAGGTAGGATTTTATTGCTATAAACTTCCCTCTTAGAACTGCTTTTGCTGCATCCCATAGGTTTTTGATCATCATATTTTCATTGGCATTTTTCTCTAGGCAATTTTTGATTTCCTCTTTGATTTCTTCAGTGACCTCTTGGTTATTTAGTAATGTATTGTTTAGCCTCCATGTGTTTGTGGGGTTTTTTCCCCCTGTAGTTAATTTCTAATCTCATAGCATTTTGCTTGGAAAAGTTGCTTGATATGATTTCAATTTTCTTAAATTTATCAAGGCTTGATTTGTTACCCAAGGTATGATCTATCCTGAAGAATGTTCCATGAGCACTTGAGAAGAAAGTGTATTCTGTTGTTCTTGGTGTTTTGTTTTTGTTTTTTTAAAATTTTTCTTGCAGTTTTTTATTGAAGTATAGATGATTTCCGATGTTGTGTTAGTTTCAAGTGTGCAGTACACTAATTACGTTATATATACATATATATATATATAATTTTTCAGAAAGTTTTCCCTTGTAGGTTATTACAAAATATGGAGTATAGTTCCCTGTGCTATACAGTAAGTCCTTGTCGGTTACCTATTTTATATATATAGTAGTGTGTATATGTTAATCCCAAACTCCTAACTTATCCCTCCCCCCACCCTCACGTTTCCCCTTTGGTAACCATAAGTTTGTTTTCTAAGTCTGTGGGTCTATTTCTCTTTTGTAAACAAATTCATTTGTATCATTTTTCAGATTCCTCATATAAGCTATATCATATGATATTTCTCTTTTTCTTTCTGACTTACTTCACTTAGTATGATAATATCTGGGTCCATCTATGTTGCTGTGAATGGCATTATTTTGTTCTCTTTTATGGGTGAGTAGTATTCCATTGTGTCTATATACCACATCTTCTTTATCCATTCATCTGTCAGTGGACACTTAGGTTGCTTCCATGTCCTGGCTATTGTAAATAGAGCTGCAATGAACATTGTGGTACATGACTCTTTTTGAATTATGGTTTTATCAGGCTATATGCCCAGTAGTGGGATTGCTGGGTCGTGTGGTAGTTCTATTTTTAGTTTTTTAAGGAACCTCCATACTGTTCTCCATACTGGCTGTATCCATTTACATTCCCACTAACAGTAACACAATCATAGCAGGGGACTTTAACGCCCTACTTTCACCAATGGGCAAATCATCCAAATTGAAAATAAATAAGGAAACACAAGCTTTAAATGACACATTACACAAGATGGACTTAATTGATATTTATAGGACATTCCAATGCAAAACGAACAGAATACATTTTCTTCTCAAGTGCTCAAGGAACATTCTCCAAGATAGATAATATCTTGGGTCACAAATCAAGCCTTGGTAAATTTAAGAAAATTGAAATCATATTAAGTATCTTTTCCAACCACAATGCTATGAGACCAGATATCACTTATAGGAAAAAAAATCTGTAAAAAATACAAAAACATGGAGGCTAAACAACACACTACTTAATAACCAGGAGATCACTGAAGAAATCAAAGAGAAAATCGAAAAATACCTAGAGACAGATGACAATGAAAATATGATGATCCAAAACCTATGGGATGCAGCAAAAGCAGTTCTAAGAGGGAAGTTTATAGCAATACAGTCCTACCTTAAGAAACAAGAAACATCTCAGATAAAAAACCTAACCTTACATCTAAAGCAATTAGAGAAAAAAGAAACAAAACCCCCCAAATTTAGAAGGAAAGAAATAATAAATATGAGATCAGAAATAAATAAAAAAGAAATGAAGGAAATGATAGCAAAGATCAATAAAATAAAAGCTGGTTCTTTGAGAAGGCAAACAAAATTGATAAACCATTAGCCAGACTCATCAAGAAAAAATGGGAGAAGACTCAAATCAATAGGATTAGAAATAAAGAAGGAGAAGTAACAGTTGACACTTCAGAAATACAAAGGATCATGAGAGATTACTACAAGCAACTCTATGCCAATAAAATGGACAACCTAGAAGAAATGGACTAATTCTTAGAAAAGCACAACCTTTTGAGACTGAACCAGGAAGAAATAGAAAATATAAACAGACCAAGCACAAGCACTGAAATTGAAACTGTGATTAAAAATTTTCCAGCAAACAACACCCCAGGACCATATACGACAAACCCACAGCCAACATTGTCCTCAGTGGTGAAAAACTGAAACCATTTCCACGAAGATCAGGAACAAGACAAGGTTGCCCACTCTCACCACTATTACTCAACATAGCTTTGGAAGTTTTAGCCACAGCAACCAGGCAAGAAAAAGAAATAAAAGAAATCCAAATCAGAAAAGAAGTAAATCTGTCACTGTTTGCAGATGACATAATACTCTACATAGAGAATCCTAAAGATGCTACCAGAAAACTACCAGAGCTAATCAATTAATTTGGTAAAGTAGCAGGATACAAAATTAATGCACAGAAATCTTGCATTCCTATACACTAATGATGAAAAATCTGAAAGAGAAATTATGGTAAAACTCCGATTTACCATTGCAACAAAAAGAATAAAATACCTAGGTATAAACCTACCTAAGAAGACAAAAGACCTCTATGCAGAAAACTATAAGACACTGATGAAAGAAATTAAAGATGATACAGACAGATGGAGGGATATACCATGTTCTTGGATTAGATCAATCAACATTTTGAAGATGATTGTACTACCCAAAGCAATCTACAGATGCAATGCAATCCCTATCAAACTACCAATGGCGGGCTTCCCTGGTGGCTCAGTGGTTGAGAGTCCGCCTGCCGATGCAGCGGACACGGGTTCGTGCCCCAGTCCGGGAAGATCCCACATGCCGCAGAGCGGCTGGGCCCGTGAGCCATGGCCGCTGAGCCTGCGTGTCCGGAGCCTGTGCTCCGCAACGGGAGAGGCCACAACGGTGAGAGGCCCACGTACCACACACACAAAAAAAAACTATCAATGGGATTTTTCACAGAACTAGAACAAAAAATTTCACAATTTGTATGGAAAAACAAAAGACCCCGAATAGCTAAAGCAATCTTGAGAAAGAAAAACAGAGCTGGAGGAATCATACTCCCTGACTTCAGACTATACTACAAAGCTACAGTAATGAAGAGAGTATGGTACTGGCACAAAAACAGAAATATAGATCAATGGAACAGGATAGAAAGCCCAGACATAAACCCACGTACATATGGTCACTCTACTTTTGATAAAGGAGGCAAGAATATACAATGGAGAAAGGACAGCCTCTTCGATAAGTGGTGCTGGGAAAACTGGACAGCTACATGTAAAAGAATGAAATTAGAACACTCCCTAACACCATACACAAGAATATTCTGTTGTTTTTGAATGGAATGTTGTATAAATATCAATCAAGTCCATCTTGTTTAATGTGTCATTTAAAGCTTATGTTTCCTTATTTATTTTCATTTTGATTGATCTGTCCATTGGTGAAAGTGGGATGTTAAAGTCCCCTACTATTATTGTGTTACTGTTGATTTCCCCTTTTATGGATCTTAGCATTTGCCTTATGTATTGAGGTGCTCCTATGCTGGGTCCATAAATGTTTACAATTGTTCTATCTTCTTCTTTGATTGATCCCTTGATCATTACGTAGTGTCCTTCTTTGTCTCTTGGAATAGTCTTTAAAATCTTATTTTTTCTGATATGAGAATTGCTACTCCATCTTTCTTTTGATTTCCATTTGCATGAAATACCTTTTTCCATCCTCTCACTTTTTGTCTGTGTATGTCCCTAGGTCTGAAGTGGTTCTCTTTTTTTTGTGTGTGGTATGGGGGCCTCTCACTGTTGTGGCCTCTCCCGTTGTGGAGCACAGGCTCCAGCTACGCAGGCTCAGCGGCCGTGGCTCAGGGGCCCAGCTGCTCCGTGGCATGTGGGATCCTCCCGGACCGGGCCATGAACCCGCGTTCTCTGCATCGGCGGGCGGACTCTCAACCACTGCGCCACCAGGGAAGCCCTGAAGTGGTTCTCTTATAGGCAGCATATATACAGGTCTTGCTTTTGTGTCCATTCACCCAGTCTATGTCTTTTGTTTGGAGCAGTTAATCCATTTACATTTAAGGTAATTATCGATATGTATGTTCTTATTAACAATTTCTTAATTGTTTTGGGTTTGGTATTGTAGGTCTTTTCCTTCTCTTGTGTTTCCTGCCTAGAGAAATTCCTGTAGCATTTGTTGTAAAGCTGGTTTGGTGGTGCTGAATTACCTTAGCTTTTGCTTGTGTTTAAAGAGTTTAATTTCTCCCTCGAATCTGAATGAGATCCTTGCTGGGTAAAGTAATGTTGGTTGTAGGTTTTCCCCTTTCATCATTTTAAATATGTCCTGCCACTTCCTTCTGGCTTGCAGAGTTTCTGCTGAAAGATCAGCTGTTAACCTTATGGGGATTCCCTAGTATGTTATTTGTTGCTTTTCCCTTGCTGCTTTTTGTATTTTTTCTTTATATTTAATTTTTGATAATTTGATTCATTTGTTTCTTGGTGTGTTTCTCCTTGGATTTATCCCATATGGGATTCTCTGTGCTTCCTGGACTTGATTGACTATATCTTTTCCCATATTAGGGAAGTTTTCAACTAGAATCTCTTCAAATATTTTCTCAGACCCTTTCTTTTTCTCTTTTTCTTCTGGGACCACTATAATTTGAACGTTGGTACATTTAATGTTGTCCCAGAGGTCTCTGAGATTGTCCTCAATTCTTTTCATTCTTTTTTCTCTTTTCTGCTCTGTGGTAGTTATTTCCACTATTTTATCTTCCACGTCATTTATCCCTTCTTCTGCCTCAGTTATTCTGCTATTAATTCCTTCTAGAGAATTTTTAATTGCATTTATTGTGTTGTTCATCATTGTTTGTTTGCTATTTTGTTCTTCTAGGTCCTTGTTAAATGTTTTTTTATTTTCTCCATTCTATTTCCAATATTTTGAGTCATCTTTACTATCATTACTCTGAGATCTTTTTCAGGTAGACTGCCTGTTTCCTCTTCATTCGATCTGGTGGGTTTTTACAACTTGCTCCTTCATCTGCTGTGTGTTTCTCTGTCTTCTCATTTTGCTTAACTTACTGTGTTTAGCATCTCCTTTTCACAGGCTGCAGGTTCGTAGTTCCCATTGTTTTTGGTGTCTACCCCCTGTGGCTAAGGTTGGTTCGGTGGGTTGTGTAGGCTTCCTGGTTTGGGGGGGAGTGGTGCCTGTGTTCTGATGGATGAGGCTGGATCTTGTCTTTCTGGTGGGCAGGAGTGCATCTGGTGGTGTGTTTTGGGGTGTCTGTGAACTTAATATGATTTTAGGCAGCCTCTCTGATAATGAGTGGGTTTGTGTTCCTGTCTTGCTAGTTGTTTGGCATGGGGTGTCCAGCACTGGAGCTTGCTGGTCGTTGAGTAGAGCTGGGTCTTGGCGTTGAGATGGAGATCTCTGGGAGAGCTCTCGCCGATTGATATATGTGGGGCCGGGAGGTCTCTAGTGGACCAATGTCCTGAACTCAGCTCTCCCACCTCCGAGGCTGAGGCCTGACACCTGGCTGGAGCACCACGACCCTGTCAGCCACACGGTAGAGAAAGGATAAAGTTCTGAAAAAACTCAGCCTTTTCTTCTTTTCAGGAGCCCTTGTTCTTATGTAACTGTGCTTGGGACAGATGACTGGATGTTCTCGACTGCAGGTCCTTTATCCTTTGGGGTTTCAAGTGTGGCTGGAGGTGTAGGCACGTCTAGCAGAAGGCCCGAGGTCATGCTGTCTCACCTCTGCTGGGCCTGGAAAGTTTCATACCAACTCTTCCAAGCTGCAAAGCCCCATGAGAGGGAAGAAAGTACTTCTAGTGTCACCAGCCGTGTCTGTTTGTCTGAGGCACAGCACTCCTGGTTGCTGAGATGCTGAAGTTTGCAGCAAAGAGAGTTTGCATTGGGAGTGTGGGGAAGGGTGATTGGGAAAAGCAGATAATTACATTTAAGTGTTCTAATTTTAGTTCTTATAGTGATTATAATTATAAGTACTAGGCTTTCAATAGCTTATAAAGACTTCTTTCTAGAAATAAGAGGAAGTTAGTTCACTTACTAGAGTCTTCTCCTATCTGCATTCCAATTTATATTATATTATTATTTTAAGTTCTTCAAGTTATTACCTTCATGATTTTAAATGATACTGGTTCTTCAATTTCAAAATTATCTTCACCATGTAAGATTGCTTCTTTTGCTTGATAAATATTTATTGAGTGCCCACATTGACCAAATACTGTGTTAG
Source organism: Delphinapterus leucas (assembly GCF_059928025.1). Lineage (NCBI taxonomy): Eukaryota > Metazoa > Chordata > Mammalia > Artiodactyla > Monodontidae > Delphinapterus > Delphinapterus leucas. Next base: position 14,868,526 of record NC_143138.1, read on the forward strand.
ATTCTGGCAACAAAATGTCTAAAACAGACATAAACCCTGTCATTATGGAAATTACCACCTAATGAAAGGGCAAAAATCAATCATTGATAATGTAAACAAATAAATTGCAGTGATAAGTACTACCCAGAAGTTAATAAAGTTACGAGAATTTACATTAAGGAGGTTTCAGATGGCTTCTCAGAAAAGATTACCCTTGATAAGAGATCTGAAGGATGAGTAGGATTTAACTATGTGCAAAGGGTAATAGGAGCATTCCAGGCAGAGGAGCAGCTCATGTAAATGCCCTGTGGCAGAAAAGTCATGGAGAGTTTGATATGCAAGAAGTCAGTGGGACTCAGTGGAGAAAGTCAGGAAGAGCAGAGAGTTAAGACAAAAAAGATAAATATAGTCTGGCCATGCAGAGCCTGAAGGCTTTATTAAGGAGTTTTGCCCTTTTCCTAAGAGCAAGGGAAAGGCACTTAATGGTTTTTAAGTAGAGGCAAATCGTTATCAGAATAGAGTTTCAAAAAGTTTACCCTGATTATAGTTTCATGGATATAAATAAATGAGCTGGGGTATTTTTTTCCATCTAGCTTTTACTTCCGTCAGTCTTAACCTTGCTTTGAAGTTGCCAAGATTTTTGTTATTTGATTTACTTTATTACTGTGAGCCTTCCATGTTTTCCCTATAGGTTCAATATAAATGTTAAAAACAATAAAACTATCTAGTACCCTTTTACCCAACAATCCCACTCCTAGGTATTTGCCTGAACACAAATGAGCTCATACAACCACCAAAAACTGTGGAAGGATGTTCACAGCAGCTTTATTCATAATAGCCAAAAACCAAAACAAACTCAAATGTCCGAAAGGAGAATGGCTAAATTGTGGTATATAAGTGAAGTAATATATTAAATATTACACAGCAATGAAAACAGAATGAGCTACTGGCAAACATGATTATAAGAATGACTCGGGCTTCCCTGGTGGCACAGTGGTTGAGAGTCCGCCTGCCAATGCAGGGGACGCGGGTTCATGCCCCGGTCCGGCAGGATCCCGCATGCCGCGGAGTGACTGCGCCTGTGGGCCATGGCCTCTGGGCCTGCGCGTCTGGAGCCTGTGCTCTGCAGTGGGAGAGGCCACAAGAGTGAGAGGCCCGTGTACCACAAAAAAAAAAAAAAAAAAAGAATGACTCTCCCAGCAAAAGAAACCAAGCACAAAATAATACACACCATAGGACTGTATATAGATGAAGTTCAAGAACTGACAGAACTAATCAATGGTGATAGAAGTGGAAATGGTATTTACCATTTTTGGGGTGGGAGGGGTATGACTGGAAAGGGGCTTAATGTTAACCTTCTGGGGGCACTGGAAATGTTCTATATTTTAATCTTGGTAGTCATTACTTAGATGTATACACCTTTAAAAATTCATTAAATCTTATAAAGATTAGCCAACTTGATGCTCATTAGTCTATATATATTCTACCTCAACAAAAACATAAAAAGAAAAACAATAATTGGCATTTATGACGCTGATATTGCAAATACTCCAGATTCAAGCGACCCATTTGGCACATATTCATGTGTATGCCTCTAAGGAGACTTTTCCAAGGGTGAAGGTCAGATTGATTCTTTCTTACCTTATATTCTATGATTTTCTCCAAATCATGCCATACAGACAGTGTACTTTCAAAGTCCTTGCATGTCAGAAAATGTCTCTATTTCACTCTCTCGTTTTAATTGTTTTTAAATCATTTCCCCTTAGAACACTGAAGGAATTCTTCCATTGTTTTCTAGAATATGGTATTTTTAATAAATATTCAAGTTATTCTGATTTTTATAGCTTTTAAAATTTCTTTTGAAAGCTTTATGGTGCTTTCTTTTACACTTGAAGTTCTGAAATTTTGCAATAATGTGTGTAGATACTGTGTTAGATTTCTATTACTGCTTAACAGATTACCACAAATTTAGCAGTTTAAAATAACACCTGTTTATTATAGCATAATTTCTGTACGTGAGAACTCCAGGAAAGGCTTAGTTAAGTCCTCTGCTCAGCGTCTCACAGGCTGAAATCAAGGTGTTTATTTGGCTGCATTCTCATCTGGAGGCTCGACTAGGGTAGAATTTATTTCCATGGTCCCTCAGGTTGTTGGCAAAATTTATTTCCCTGATGCTGTAGAATTCATGGAAAGTTCCTTCTTCAAACATAGCAACAGAAAGAGTTTCTTCTTCTAGTCTCTAAGCTCAGGGAAGTCCTAAATCCACTTTTAAAGAGCTCACTTGATTAGGTCAGGCCTACCTAGGAGACTATTCTAGATATGGATAACTCAACTCAAAGTCACACTGTTTAGGGACCTTAATTATATCTGCAGAGTCCCTTCACCTTTATCATACAATGTAGCATGGGAGTAAGAGCCATCATAGTTTTAGGTTTTAGGTTCCTCCCCATACTCAAGGGAAGATTATAGGGGGCATGTACAAAAAGGGGTGGGAATCTTGGAGGCCATTTTAAAATACTGCCTACCACAGATTTTTTTAAAATTATTTTTTATTATTTTTGATACTCATTTTTATATCCCCCAAATTTGGAATAACCTGAGCTCAATAACTGTTTGCTGAATAAGTAAACAAACAATGAATTAATACACAATTACTTTGTATCCCTTTTCAGATCTAAAGATGTAGTTCTTTCTTCTGCTCAGAGAAATTTTCCTGTTACATCTTCAAAAATTTGTTTTACTTTGTTTTTGAACACTTTATAAAACATTTTAAATAAATATTACCCATGTTTCAGTATTTTCTCTCATGTTTTTCATCTCTTTGTGGTTTTGCTTTATGTTTTTAGATATAAGTGCAGAGAGGGATAAACATTTCAGAATATTTCAGATCAGCAACTTAAATAACTTGTGTCCAAATTATTATTCAGTTATCCTCTTCAGTGTTTTATTTTAGCAGCCATATGTATCATTTCCAAGAACAGTTTCTAGTGCTTTGATTCTGTTCAATTCTGGATAAGATAGTTTCTCAAATCTCTCTGAGAGTACTGAAATAGTATTTTTTAAGTTCTGTTTCCCTCCTGAATTACCTTTTTCTTTCCAGAATCAATTATTCTTTTCTATAGGCCCTCTTCTGTTGATTTTATAAGCCTCATTGTTGTTTGACTCAAATGTCTGGTGACCCATGGTTACCCATTCATATTTATTAGTGAACCACAAAGTAGTTTTGATATAGTGGATGGTCCATGACTTTCATTCTATGTAAGACATTCATAGTCCCAGCATTCACAAGCAGCTCCCATCTCCTATTATTCACTGAAAGTCAAAAGCACACAATTTAGAACTTAGCATCAATTGAACATATATTAGCAGGTTACCAGAATGGTTTTCCTCTCTCGCTATGCTGTCTGCTTTCCCATTAGTCTTTCTTGAAAGGGTGGGCTGACTGCAGGCTTTGTGTGCATGGGTAAGGTATGCATTGCAGCATGACTGACTTTAGTTGTGCATCAAAAAAATGCACACATTGGAGGAGCCAGCCAATATGAATTACTCTGAGGACACATTATCACTTTCCCCTCTTGGTCAGATTTGTCTTTTAAAAGATCTCATTTCTTGGAAGGTTTAATCTTTGCTCTAATTCTTTTTCATGTACCAGCACCTACACCATGGTCCTTAATTCTCCCCTGACAGACAGTTCCATTTCCTAAGTGGCAGCTCTCTGGATGTATCACAGGATTGTCATGATTGTGAGTCCTGCTGTATGGGTTTAAGTGGAGCTATGAGTACCAAGACATTACTTGCCCAGTTGTTTAATAGAGAATATGTTAACTAATTCCTTGGTAACTACCTCACAGCCCACTTCTGCTCTCACTGCTTGATGACTTTGAGCATACAGCATCTCCTTTCTCTGCCAGAACGAAGGCCTTCCATTGCCACTGCAGCCTTCTGTGCCTCATCTGGCTCTGTTCTTTGCATTAGTAGTAAGCAGAATTACATTTGCAAAATCCTTTTTGCCACGTAACTTAATCAGAGATGTCCTATCATATTCAAGGGCATCTCTCACAATTAAGGGGAGGGAGATATACATGGACATGGGTAGGGAACTTTACCTTTAGTCAAAAAAGACTTAATTGAGGTCTGTTTTTCTTAGGTTAAATGAATGTAATATAGACACTTAGGGAAATAAATTCTTTATTTTTTCTATTATTAACCTGAGGGTCAGTCTGAAGCCCCTGATTCTCCCACTAGGAAAAGGGAAATGAGTCAAATTGTATTTATAAAGTGTCTACTATAAGCTAGGCTTCATGCTGTACATATTATATACAAGTTCAATTGTATCATCCTGATATAATTATTACATAACTTATAATTTTATAATAGAATTATATCTCTAGTATTTTAGTTTCAATGGAGGCAGGGAGTCCTCAGGGGGGAATGTCTGAAAAGGTTCCATAAGAGAGCAATTTAAAAAAATTAAAAGTTGGGAAATAATGGTTTAGGGAAATAGATTGCTCATTCTTCAGATTATCTTCTTAGATATTATTGCTCGCATTAGTGGATTTGATAGCTATGGAGCATTAGATTGTCTACTCTGACCAAGATTATCTACGCTGACCAAGAGTACAATTGGCCTGTTACCAATGGAAAACAAATACTTACTATGCCCAAACAGATATCTGTGGAGGGAAACATTTGACATTTCATGTGAAAACTGAGTTGTGACCCAAATGCCACTTCTGCTAGAAGGTGACACAGTCTGTAGACCATGCTAAGATTCTGCTTATGATTGACTCAAAATTACTTTATATCATATAAATACATAGGTGGTCAAGGGTCCAAAATTCTGTTTCAAACAGCATGGCAGAATAATGTTAGTCTAAAAGTTACCTGCCTCATAAGGAGCAGTGGGGGGATCCTCATCTGTTTATAGAACTAATACATACATTTGGGCAGTACTATCCTTTCCCTCTTTTGTATGTGCTTTAAAAGAGTTTTACTTGTTTTTAGAACGTTTACTGAGGTAATAGCTTCAGATTTAGAATAATTAAATTATAGTCCACTTTTCTAGCAAGAATCAGGTTACAGTTTGGGTGGTCTATTAATGTCACTCCTAAGAGGATGCAGGGATGAATTAATGCAACTTCCTCCTATCTGGTCTGAAATTTTACTCTACTTGCAAACTGATAAATAAGCCTGTTACTCTTTCATAAATTCTGCGAGAAGACACAAGACTCCTGAGTCAGAGAGAAAGGGCTTCATTACTTACAAGAAAGCAAGCAGCATAAGCACCAGGAAGTTTGCATCCTTTTCTCCTTGGGCCTCATGGCCCACAGGGGTGATGCAGAGAGCCCATATTGGGAACCTGCTGTTTTATAGCAAGCAGTAAGCAAGACTGCTCTTTGCCTCATTTCCTCCACCAAGGTTGTTCACTGCAAGCACAACACTAAAAAATGGTGAGATAAAGAGTGATTAGGGCCTTGAATTCTTTGCATACTCGGAAAGACAGTAGAAGCAAAAGAGACCTATAGGGGAGTATACCCGATATCTCTCATTTGGACTTCTGCATACCTTCAGCTCAATGAGATGTGTTTCTTCCATAGCTACTATGGATACATTTCATTATTATACCTAATTCCGTGTTCTATTCCCTTTATTTCCTCTGGGCTTTCTCCAAGTTGGGCAGAGGAACACCCTGCAAAGAATCATTGCCTAAATAGAAATTACATTATTCACTTTGTGAAAAGATGTTAGCAATGTTAAGAAAGAAACCAACTATATTTGTGTTGTATCAAAATTTTGGAGCACTGAGAGATTAGATAGATCATGTTTTCAGATTAACATCAGGTAATATTGTAAAGAAGATCTCTAATTGCATGGGAAGTTGGACAAGGTAAATTTTAAATTCTCAACTTTGTGTTTCTTTGATATTGTGCAGGGTCAGTCCCCAGTATAATCTTGCAGACAGTTATCTCTCGTTGTCCTTTTCCACTCAGTCTTTTGGAAAATCATAATGTTACATGGAAGAGAGTATTTGTTGACACCAGATTAAATTATTGGAATTATCTTTTAATCTCATCATGCTACACTTTCTCCCACAAATAGAACAAGTTATGAGCCCTATTTTTCTATAGAGCACTAGAAACTCTTTTATGTTCAATTTTGTCTTTAAAGAGATTTACTAACAGCATGAGCATAAATAACTAGCAAAATAACCAGAAAGAGTCTGTCTCTCTAAGAAGCAAAGGAGGGTGGGGAAAGAATTACAATAGGTTTTATGTAACCCCATGCAACATCTGTGCACTAAGGCATAGATATTTTGTGAGGTGTGTGTTTGAGTCAGAAAGGAAAATAGGGCTCTTTGGATCCACTGGAGAATTTCTGTTTAAACTAAAATACGTGAGCTTGTTGCTCAAGATTTATATTGACCCAATACCCTTTATGGCTTTTGCATTTCTAGAATGATGTTTCTGCACTGTGCCACGTGTATATAAGTTCTGGTGAAGTCAGCTGATCAAATACTGTTGTTTTATTCAGGTTGAATTTTGTAGGCATGGCCTCATATAGAAGTGTGCATTTGTTCTTGCAATTCAAATTTTGTCTTCTTTCCATGATTTTATAACTACATTGAGCTCCTGTTTAGAAATTCTCTGTGGTCAACAACCCAAGGGTTAAGTTTCAAGGCACATCAGACTCATAAAACAGGTATAGCCAGACACCTGAATCTTGTAGATTGAAAAAATAAAGACAAAGAGAAGGTGGTTAAGTTAAACCCACCTTGAGGCACCAGAAAGTTATGGGTTGGTGGATTTTATAAGACTACTTACTATGCTCTTCAATTAGAATAAGAGACAAAGCAGTTACCATAGCGACACCACGTCTAATGGTGCTTATGCTACCTCTGAGATACAAAATATCTTCTTCCAGGGACACACTGACCAATACAGCCTGTTATAAGAAGTTTTATGCCTAAGATTAGGCTTGCAGGAGTAAAAACGTTTTTCAGTGATATGAGGAACATACACACACATACACATCCACAAACATATGTAACCTTAATTTTCAGTATTCATTTATTATAGCACAGATTTAACTAATTTTCCAAGTTGTTTTGCTGAAATTCAGGGAAAATAAAATCCATTTACGAATAGCAAATACGGCAGACAGCAGAAGCAGGAAGAACTACAATCTTGCAGCCTGTGTAACAAGAACCACATTCACAGAAAGATAGACAAGATAAAAAGGCAGAGGACTATCTACCAGATGAATGAACAAGATAAAACCCCAGAAAAGCAACTAAATGAAGTGGAATAGGCAACCTTCCAGAAAAAAAATTCAGAATAATGATAGTGAAGATGATCCAGGACCTTGGAAAAAGAATGGAGGCAAAGATCGAGCAGATGCAAGAAATGTTTCACAAAGACCTAGAAAAACTAAAGAAGAAACAAACAGAGTTGAACAATACAATAACTGAAATGAAAACTACACTAGAAGGAATCAATAGCAGAATAACTGAGGCAGAAGAACGGATAAGTGACCTGGTAGACAGAATGGTGGAATTCACTGCTGTGGAACAGAATAAAGAAAAAAGAATGAAAAGAAATGAAGACAGCCTAAGAGACCTCTGGGACAACATTAAATGCAACAACATTCGCATTATAGGGGCCCCAGAAGGAGAAGAGAGAAAGGACCTGAGAAAATTTTTGAAGAGATTGTAGTCGAAAAATTCCCTCACATGGGAAAGGAAATACCCACCCAAGTCCAGGAAGCACAGTGAGTCCCATACAGGATAAACCCAAGGAGAAACACGCCGAGACACGTACTAATAAAATTGGTAAAAATTAAAGACAAGGAAAAATTATTGAAAGCAGCAAGGGAAAAATGACAAATAACATACAAGGGAACTCCTATAAGGTTAACAGCTGATTTCTCAGCAGAAACTCTACAAGCTAGAAGGGACTGGCATGATATACTTAAAGTGATGAAAGGGAAGAACCTACAACCAAGATTACTCTACCCGGCAAGGATCCCATTCAGATTAGATAGAGAAATCAAAAGCTTCACAGACAAGCAAAAGCTAAGAGAATTCAGCACCACCAAACCAGCTCTACAACAAATGCTGAAGGAACTGCTCTAAATGGGAAACACAAGAGAAGAAAATGACCTACAAAAACAAACCCAAAACAATTAAGAACATGGTCATAGGAACATACATATCGATAATTGCCTTAAATGTGAATGGATTAAATGCTCCAACCAAAAGGCACAGGCTTGCTGAATGGATACAAAAACAAGACCCATATATATGCTGTCTACAAGAGACCCACTTCAGACCTAGGGACACATACAGACTGAAAGTGAGGGGATGGAAAAAGATATTCCATGCAAATGGAAATCAAAAGAAAGCTGGAGAAGCAATACTCATATCAGATAAAATACGCTTTAAAATAAAGACCGTTACAAGAGACACTACATAATGATCAAGGGATAAATCCAAGAAGAAGATATAACAATTATAAATATATATGCACCCAACATAGGAGCACCTCAATACATAAGGCAACTGCTAACAGCTATATATGTGGAAATTGACAGTAACACAATAGTAGTGGAGGACTTTAACACCTCAATTACACCAATGGACAGATCATCCAAAATGAAAATAAATAAGGGAAAAGAAGCTTTAAATGACACAATAGTCCAGATAGATTTAATTGATACTTATAGGACATACCATCCAAAACAGCAGATTACACTTTCTTCTCAAGTGCTCATGGAACATTCTCCAGGATAGACCACATCTTGGGTCACAAATCAAGCCTCAGTCAATTTAAGAAAATTGACATCATATCAAGCATCTTTTCTGACCACAACACTATGCGAATAGAAATGAATTATAGGGGAAAAAATGTAAAAATCACAAACACATGGAGGCTAAAGAATACATTACTAAATAACCAAGAGATCACTGAATAAATCAAAGAGGAAATAAAAAAATACCTAGAGACAAATGACAGTGAAAACACGGTCCAAAACCTATGGGGTGCAGCAAAAGGAGTTCTAAGAGGGAAGTTTATAGCTATACAAGCCTACCTCAAGAAACAAGAAAAATCTCAAACAATCTAACCTTACAACTAGAGGAACTAGAGAAAGAAGAAGAAACAAAACCCAAAGGTAGCAGAAGGAAAGAAATCATAATGATCAGAGAAGAAATAAATGAAATAGAAACAAAGAAAACAATAGCAAAGATCAATAAAACTAACACCGGGTTCTTTGCAAAGGTAAACAAAATTGATAAAACATTAGCCAGATTCGTCAAGAAAAAGAGGGAGAGGACTCAAATCAATAAAATTGAAATGAAAAAGGAGAAGTTACAACAGACACCACAGAAATACAAAGCATCCTAAGAGAGTATTACAAGCAACTCTATGCCAATAAAATTGACAACCTAGAAGAAATGGACAAATTCTTAGAAAGGTATAACCTTCGAAGACTGAATCAGGAAGAAATAGAAAATATGAACAGACCAATCACAAGTAATGAAATTGGAACTGTGATTAAACATCTTCCAACAAACAAAAGTCCAGGACCAGATGTCATCACAGGTGAATTCTATCAAACATTTAGAAAAGAGCTAACACCCATCCTTCTCAAACTCTTCCCAAAAATTGCAGAGGAAGGAACACTCCCAAACTCATTCTATGAGGCCACCATCACCCTGATACCAAAACCAGACAAAGATACTACAAAATAAGAAAATTACAGAGCAATATCACTGATGAATATAGATGCAAAAATCCTTAACAAAATACTAGCAAAGAGAATCCAACAAGACATTAAAAGGATCATACACCATGATCAAGTGGGATTTATCCCAGGGATGCAAGGATTCTTCAATATATGCAAATCAGACAATGTGATACACCATATTAACAAACTGAAGAATAAAAATCATATGATCATCTCAGTAGATGCAGAAAAAGCTTTTGACAGTATTCAACACCCGTGTATGACAAAAACTCTCCAGAAAGTGGGCATAGAGGGAACCTACCTCAACATAATAAAGGCCATATACGACAAACCCACAGCAAACATTATTCTCAATGGTGAAAAACTGAAAGCATTTCCTCTAAGATCAGGAACAAGACAAGGATGTCCACTCTCGCTACTACTATTCAACATAGTTTTGGAAGGCCTAGCCACGGCAATTGGAGAAGAAAAAGAAATAAAAGGAATACAAATTGGTAAAGAAGAAGTAAACCTGTCACTGTTTGCAGATGACATGATACTATGTGTAGAGACTCCTAAAGATGCCACCAGAAAACTACTAGAGCTAATCAATGAATTTGGTAAAGTTGCAGGATACAAAATTAATGCACAGAAATCTCTTGCATTCCTATACACTAATGGTGAAAAATCTGAAAGATAAATTAAGGACACTCCCATTTACCATTGCAACAAAAAGAAAAAAATACCTAGGAATATACCTACCTAGGGAGACAAAATACCTGTATGCAGAAAACTATACGACTCTGATGAAAGAAATTAAAGATGATACCAACAGATGGAGAGATGAACCATGTTCCTGGATTGGAAGAATCAATATTTTGAAAATGATTATACTATCCAAAGCAATCTACAGATTCAATGGAATCCCTATCAAATTACCAATGTCATGTTTTATGGAACTAGAATAAAAAATCTTAAAATTTGTATGGAGACACAAAAGACTCCCAGTAGCCAAAGCAGCCTTGAGGGAAAAAAATGGAGCTGGAGGAATCAGACTCCCTGACTTCAGACTATACTACAAAGCTACAGTAATCAAGACAATATGGTCCTGGCACAAAAACAGAAACATAGATCAATGGAACAAGATAGAAAGCCCAGAGATAAACCCACGCACCTATGGTCAACTAATATGACAAAGGAGGCAAGGATATACAATGGAGAAAAGACAGTCTCTTCAGTAAGTGGTGCTGGGAAAACTGGACAGCTACATGTAAAAGAATGAAATTAGAACATTCCCTAACACCATACACAAAAATAAACTCAATGGATTAGAAACCTAAATGTAATATTGGACACTATAAAACTCTTAGAGGAAAACATAGGAACAACACTCTTTGACATAAATCACAGCAAGATGTTTTTTGATCCACCTCCTAGAGTAATGGAAATAAAAAACAAATGGGACCTAATGAAACTTCAAAGCTTTTGTGCAGCAAAGGAAACCATAAACAAGACCAAAAGACAACCCTCAGATTGGGAGAAAATATTTGCAAGCAAATCAATGGACAAAGGATTAATCTCCAAAATATATAAACAGCTCATGCAGCTCAATATCACAAAAACAAACAACCCAATCCAAAAATGGGCAGAAGACCTAAATAGACATTTCTCCAAAGAAGACATACAGTTGGCCAAGAAGCACATGAAAAACTGCTCAACATCACTAATTATTAGAGAAATGCAGATCAAAACTACAATGAGGTATCACCTCACGCCAGTTAGAATGGGCATCATCAGAAAATCTACAAACAAGCAATGCTGGAGAGGGTGTGGAGAAAAGGGAACCTTCTTGCACTGTTGGTGGGAATGTAAATTGATACAGCCACTATGGAGAACAGTATGGAGGTTCCTTAAAAAACTAAAAATAGAATTACCATATGACCCACTACTGGGCATATACCCAGAGAAAACCATAATTCAAAAAGACACATGCACCCCAATGTTCATTGCAGCACTGTTTACAATAGCCAGGTCATGGAAGCAACCTAAATGCCCATTGACAGATGAATGGATAAAGAAGATGTGGTACATATGTACAATGGAATATTACTCAGCCATAAAAAGGAACGGAAATGGGTTATTTGTTGAGACATGGATGGATCTAGAGACTGTCATACAGAGTGAAGTAAGTCAGAAAGAGAAAAACAAATATCGTATATTAACGCATGTATGTGGAACCTAGAAAAATGGTACAGATGAACTGGTTTGCAGGTCAGAAGTTGAGACACAGATGTAGAGGACAAATGTATGGATGCCAAGGGGGGAAAGCCGCGGGAGCTGGGGATGGTTGTGTGATGAATTGAGCAAGTGGGATCGAGATGTATACACTGATGTGTATAAAATTGATGACTAATAAGAACCTGCTGTATAAAAAATTAAATTAAAAAAAGAATAGGAAATATATTTATGCATAGCAAAGGAAATCATTAACAAAATGAAAAGGCAACCTACTGAATAGGGGAAAATAATTGCAAATCATATATCTGATAAGGAGTTAATATCCAAAAATATATAAAGAACTCATTCAATTTAATACCAACCCCCCCACCAAAAAAAACCCTCGAAACAATCTATGTAAAAAAATGGACAGAGAAACTGAATGGTCATTTTTCTAAACAAGCCATACAGATGACCAACAGATACATGTAAAAATGCTCAACGTCACTAATATTCAGGGAAATGCCAATCAAAACCACAGTGAGATATAACCTCACACCTATTAGAATAGCTGTTATCAAAAAGATAGGAGATAACAAGTGTTGTCAAGGATGTGGAGTAAAGGTTGGTGGGAATGTAAGTTGGTGCAGACACTATGGAACACAGTATGGAGATTCCTCAAAAAATTAAAAATAGAACTGCCGTATAATCCAGCAATTCCACTTCTGGTTATTTATCCAAAGAAAACAAAAACATTGACTCGAAGAGATATATATGTCCCCATGTTCATTGCAGCATTATTTATAATAGTCAAGATATGGAAACAACCTAAGTGTCCACTGAAAGGTGAATGGATAAAGAAAATATGATACACATACACAAACAATTGAATATTACTCAGCTATAAAAAAGAAAGAAATCTTGCCATTTGCAGTTACGTGAATGGATCTTGAGGGCATTGTGCTAAGTGAAATAAGTCAGACAGAGAAAGATAAATGCCATATGACCTCCTTATATGTGGAATAAAAAAAATTGCTTGTAGGTACAGAAAACAGATTGGTGGTTGCCAGAAGCAGGGAGTGAAGGGGATGAAAACATACAGACTTCCTGTTATAAAATACGTAAGTCATGGGGCTATAATGTACAGCATGGCAACGATAGCTAATACTGTATTGCATATTGGAAGTTCCTGAAAGAGTAAATCTCAAAAGTTCTCATCACAAGAGAAACAAATTCTGTACCTATGTATGGTGATGTATGTTAACTAGACTTATTGTGGTGATCATTTCATAATATATACCAATATCAAATCATTAGACATGTTGTACATCTGAAACTAATACAATGTTGTATGTCAATTATACCTCAATTAAAAAAAAGAATAACAAGTATAAGTGGAGTTCTGCTGATATATGGACATGGAGGTATTTTTAATTCTTCCCTGAGAGTCATTAAATTTATATAATTTTTATTGAAAGAACACTTTGTGAGTATTAATACAGGAATTAGGGTATTATCTGTTTTGAGTGAATTAGATTTTAATTCCTGGCCAGGAAAACACATTAAATTCCTGTTCATGTAAAAAAATATAAATAAAACTCTTACTTATATAAAATAATTATTTAAGGAAGTAAAAAATAGTTGGGCTAAATAGTACAGAATACAGCCCTCTATTAATCTCATAAACTAGTTAAATATATATCAAAGAGAAACATGAATGCAAAACAAAAACAAACATTATTATAGAAGAGAATGCCTTCTCTACATCTTCTTTCAGATGAATTTTAAGAAACTGAACAGAATTTAACCCTAAAGATTTTTGGAATGACCACCAAACCTGTACCAATAAATATCTTCTTTTTTAATGATATTTTTACATTGTCTATAGCACAGAGATCCATTTAAGGACTATCTTTCTGATCAGATTATTTCATTCAAATCCAATGTCAGAAGCAGAATGTACTTAACACAAGGCTGGAGTTGTATATCGTATACCTTCCTTGTTTCTTAAAAGAATTCTATTTACCTGTTTGCTCTTTACATCATCCCTGCTTCTGAAAACAGGGCTTAATGTGGTTGCTGCATGGATATTCAGATGTTCATAGTGAAACTTGCTTTCTGACCCAAAGATATAATGAATACTCAGAACTCAGTATGTACTGTCATAAATGTAAAAATTACTTTTGAACTCAAAGTTTGTTGGAAGTAAAATTCTTGTTACTTGGACCACGGACCACATTTTCATACAAAAACAATGTAATAAATATAGTTTAGGCTCCCTTGAAGGCTCATAAAACCTATTGGATCTAGGATATAACAGAGCTGCTTTAGACTTGCAGTAAAATATAATTGGCTGTACTATATATAAAATCAGAACATAAAGCTGAAGAATAAATCATTTTATTACAAATGCTAATACCTGAGAAATTACATTTTATTTCAGCAAAATATAGATTAATTAGAACTTTTTGGAACTTTGGAGGAAACTTTAGAGCCCTTCCAAAAATTTATTTACTCAGTAATTATTCAGGGATCCCCTACTCTGAGCCAGCTATTATTCTAAGGACAGAAGGAGCAAACATGATAGATAACGTTCCTAAAACTTTATTACAGTGGCAAAAATAAACAATATACAATAAATAACAACAGAAATAAAAAAAAAGAATTTTACATTGTTACATAAATAGCAAAGTCAGTAAGCTATGTGGCATGATGGAGTATAACTAGGGTCACTTAAGACAGAGCAGAAAAATGATTGCTGAACTGATGCTTGAAAGATGAAATGGAAGAGATAAGCAATAAGAATTATAAAGAGAAGGGATAATAAGGTGAAGGACCAGAAGTCAAAGGCCAGTGTGGCTGTGGCTGAGTGAGAGGGGAATGGTTTGGGATAACAGGCAGATCAAGTAGGTGTGCATAGGCCGTGGTGAGTATTTTGTGTTGAGAGCAATGAGAAGCTACTAAAGCTAAGGTATAAAGCCCTTAATCAAGGCAGTAATGCCATCAGACTACAAGACCACTTCTTACAGCAGACCACTTACTGGTCAGGCCCCTTACTCATGAAAAAATGTGGTGCTTGGATTACTTTTTTATGTATTTTTCTCAAGCTATAGTCCCTATTCCCAGCTCCCATTTATAATCTTTACATTTAAAAAATGTTAATGTTGGAGCCATATAGAGAAAAAAAACCCAAAAAACTGAGGTTAAGAGGCTCTTAACCTCAATCTAAGAAAGATAATGGTGTATTGGGATGCAGGGTGGCAGTGGGAATGGAAAGAAATAAGAGGATTCAACATACATTTCCTGGGTAGCTGGAAGGGTAGAACCTAACAATGACTCCCAGATTTATTTCTCTAGCAACTAGGTGGATGCTAGTGCCATTTATAGTGGCTGAGGATTCAGGAGGAGGACTAGTTTAAGGAGATGGGGTAGGGAGGACAAAAATTCTGTTCGGGGGATATTATTAATAATTATAGACTTAGCTATTAGACTTTATAGAGCAAGTGTCAGGTAGGCAGTTGGATAAATTAGTCTGCAGCTCAGTATAAAATTTTCATATTTTGGTTCAGCTAGGATTGAGATCTTGCTGAGTGTGAATGGCTACTGATAGCAATATATAGTAATTTTAGGGTAAAAGGGTGCTACTAGTGTACCAAGGGACAGATGACAAAAACTAGGACTATATGTTCAACTGTTGATGGAGAGAGAAAAATTGTTGAACATATTTGAAGTGAAATGCTTCTAGTGATGAATAGGAAACCTAAAGAGAGAAGTGAAGCAAAGGATCATGACAGAAAGTTTAAAAGTGGTAAAAATATTGGATTTGATATCTGGGTCGGTTGCTTAGGGACTGAGGGCATATGGAAAAGAATAATCGTAGAGTAGGAATGATGGCTTTCTTTTTTAAGTTTATTCAACATTTATGGCTATTCCTTTTTAAAATTTTTTTAGTACATATATCATCAATATCAATCCTATGCTTACTTCCATAATTAGATCATATTTTATTTACTAAAAGAATGAAGAACATAAGGAAAATGAGGGAAGTGGTGGAAAGATATAGAGAAGAGAAAATAAAAACAGATAAAATACAGGTATTTAAAAAATGGGTTTCTGCCCCAAAACAAAAAAGTTCGTGTCAGGGAATAAAACTCCTAGAGAACAACAGATAAAAATAGGATGAGAGAATATATATTTAACAAGACAGCTATTTGAAAACAGTAGAGATCAACTAATGCTAACAGATTTTATGGGCTAAGATCTTAGAGAAAAGAAGATGTCACTCAGTTGAATCCTATACTCAACAAAGATTTTCCAGTTGGTTCACGTATGTGGAGAAACCTAGCCTAAATAGAAATCCTCGTGTCTATGGTAGGCTCACTAGACTGGAGAGACAAAAATAGGTCCCCATGTTCAGGAAATCAAAGATCCTGGGGGAAGAAGAAGCACAGAGGAATTAGCTCTATGTTCTGTGTTCAGTTTTCTCTCAAGAAATTTGCCAGTTCCTAAGCTCTCTAGACCTGGGGCAAGAGGTCAAGGAATTGAGCAAAACCAGCTGATAAGAAGCAGATTGAAGATTTACCTGACTTACAGTTCTGAAGAACAAAACTTGGAATTGAAATCTGTTCATGACCGTTTCAGTGAAACCTCAGGCTTTCTGTTGAGACCTCTGGAGGGCTGCACTATAGGAGTAGGAGTAAATTAGGAAAAGCAAAACATCACAAAGCTGAAACATAGCCTTGAATAATCTCAATGCCTGATTGTATTCAAATGGTTTTCTCATACCTACTTGCTGCCAGAAGGTGACTAACTTCTCTCTGGAGGAAGATAACTTCAACAAGACCACCTATAATTTTTCATATACAGTGTCTGGCAGACAATCTGAAATTACCAGGCTTGCCAGTAAATGAGACCAAATGACAGAAAGCCAACAGAAAATTTGCGCAATAAAACAGATCTATGATGATGCAGATACTGCAGTTTTTATCCAAACCAGACTTTCAAATAACTATGATTAATATATTCAATGATAGCAGTTTTGGAAGTACAGTAACTATCACAAGAGAATTGGAATATATAATAAAGATTCAAATGGAAAGTCCAGAACTAAAAACATACAATAACCTAAAATTGATAATTCAAAATATGTGTTTAACAGAAGAGAGAAAGAGAGAGCATTAGTGAATTGGAAGATAGAACAATAGGAAATATCCAGATTGCAGTATTGAGAGAAAAAAACTTAAAACACAGAAAATGTCATGAGACATATGGAAGTTGGTAAACAGGACTAACATAATGTGTATTTGGAATCCCATATGGAAGTGAGAGAGAGAGAGAGAAATGTGGAAAATATTATTAGAAAAGTTATTTCAAAGAATATTTCTAAACCTATGAAATACATCATCACAGGTCAAAGAAACATGGGACCCAAAGAGGATATATGCAAAGAAAACCACATGTAGGCACGTTAGAGTTAAACTGTTGAAAACCAAAGGCAAAAGGAAAATCTTAAAACAGAGAAAAATGATACAACACCCTCAAAGTACTAACATAACACCCTTTTCAACAGAAATAAGAGAGGTCAGAAAAAAAGATTGTATTCATTTACCTGGGTTACAGTTACAAAGTACCACAAACTGGCTGACTTAAACAGAAATTTGTTGTCTCACAGTCTGAGGGCTAGAAGTCTGGAATTAAGGTGTTACCAGGATCATGTTCCCTCTGAAACTCGTCGACGTGTCCTTTCTTGACTTTTCCTAGCTTATGGTGGCTGGCTGGCAATCTTTGGCATTCCAGGGATTAAACAGGTGGATCACTACAATCTTCCATCTTCATATAGCATTCTCCCTGTGTTTCTTCACATCATCTTCCCCACATGTGGGTCTGTCTCTATG
This sequence comes from Delphinapterus leucas, assembly GCF_059928025.1. Taxonomy (NCBI): domain Eukaryota; kingdom Metazoa; phylum Chordata; class Mammalia; order Artiodactyla; family Monodontidae; genus Delphinapterus; species Delphinapterus leucas. The sequence goes on from NC_143138.1 coordinate 14,886,339, forward strand.
TCCAAATTTCCCTTTTCTATAAGAACACCAGTCATGTTGCAGTAGAGCTCATCCTAATGATCTTATTTTAATTTGACTAGCTCTATAAAAACCCTATTTCCAAAATAAGGTCACATTCTGAGGTACTGTGAGTTAGGTCTTTACATATATTTTGGGGGGACACAACCCATAACAGCAATAAAATGCCCTATTTGAATGATAAACCACAAGATCATCCTAATCCTTGTGTAAATGCGGGGTATGTTTGATTCACCTGAGGGAGAAGTAGTGCTATAGAGTAATTTTAGATCAGACACTTTTCTAGGATGCATTCCAGAGTAAATTGTTGAAAGCAAACTTGATGGGATCAAGGACTGGACCAAAAACAAGAAACACATAAACAACTGAACAGAAAAAAGAACAACACATAAACAATAACAACAAACTCGTGTGTGAGCTCTCTTCATCTATAAGGGATAATTATACATGTGATGAATCATGACTCAGAAAGTACTGGGAGGTGACATTTTCCAAATAATACTACTCAGCTATTTAAAAAGTAGAAAATGCACCTTATACGGATGTTTAAAAATAGTCCCAGGTGACTTTGTAGATGCTGGTTGCTGCTCTTCAAGAATCATTCTATCTGATCTTCTTCATTCTTTGTAATTAGATACTTTAAAGAGTCTTTCTCTATGTAAATACCTCATTTCCAAAACCAAGAAATACATTATTTACAAGATCATTTGTGGGGACCTTGTAAATATCCCTGTGCCTTTCCAGTTATTCTAGAAAATAAAGCACAACATTTCTTACTTTTCCTATTTCAGTAACTTTTCATAGCCAGAAATGCACTATTCATTTTAAATAAAATATGAGTAACTTTCTTAATTCTAGATTACTTAAACAAAACAATTTGGATGCTTTTCCATGGGTGAAACTATGCATATGTCTGAAGTGTCAAATTTTATCTGAGAATATTAACAAAAATGAAAATTTCTTGTGTTGCATATTTAAAAATTTGATGACAATCTAAAATTATTTGCATTAATGTATTCCAAAATATGAATTATTAAATGATCACATTTATATAACAAAAGGCAATCTGAAGTACATGCTTTAGCCTTAAGCATTTTGAGTCATTTTCTTCATCCTATTTTGAACACTACTAAATATGTGAAAGATTGTTTTTCTAATTAGAACAATATATACATTATACTTATATTTTAAAAAACATTTTCATTCTTTCCTATGTGATTAACATGAGAAAATATAATTCAGAAAATCCAGGATTTTCAGTATGTGTGAAATCTTCTTACTGTAGTATCTCCTTATTTTTGAATGCTATTTGAAAAAAGTACTTTTCGCGAGTCAGTGTTTAAAACTATTTGTCCCATTCCTGGTGGTCACAGGAGAGGGTCTGGCCCAAGAACAGACTAAATCCCTCTGGGCAGTGATGGCTTGTTTGCCAGGTATCTTCCAGGAAAAGAGTGTCTGGAATCTTTCCAGAAGCATCCAGGAGCCGTCCCCCCAACCCCTACCCAGCCATCCAACTAGATAGAAAGACCACTTCTTCCTCTCTCACAAAACAGATAATTAATTAAAAATGCCTCTGATATCAAATTTCCTTAAGGTAAGGAAAAAAGAGAAAACAGAATGCCATTTTGTCTACTATTCCCTGGGTGAGCACTGTGGGAAAAGTCAAAGCTAGGAGAGAGAAAAGAAACTAGAATTGAGTACTAGAATTGAGTACCTTTGTACTACATTCAGAAGGAACTAGTCTATAAATGAGCCTATATTGAAGGAGAAGAACAAAGTTGCAGGACTGACACTACTCAACTTCAAGATTTACTAGAAAGTCTTGGTATTGGTGAAAGAATAGACAAATAGATCGATGGAACAGACTAGAGAGACCAAATAGCCCCACATAAATATAGTCAACCGATCTCTTACAAAGGAGCAAAGGCAACACAATGGAAAAAAGATATTCTTTTCAAAGATGGTGCTAAAACAACTGGACATACGAGTGTAAAATAAGGAATCTAGACACAGATCTTAACACTGTTTGCAAAATTTAACATAAAGTGAGTCATAAGACCTAAATGTAAAATAGGTAAATGCAAAATCAAAAATCTCCTAGAAGGTAGCATAGGAGAAAATCTAGATGACCTTGAGTTTGGTAATGACATTTTAGATACAACCTCAAAGGCGTGATCCATGAAAGAAATAATGGATAAGTCGGATTTTAAAAATAAAAAATTTTGATCTGGGGAAGACTGTCAAGAGAATGAGAAGACAAGCTAGACACTGGGAGAAAATATTTGCAAAAGACATATCTGATAAAGGACTGTTATCCAAAATATAAATCAGATCTCTTAAAGCTCTACTAGGAAAAAACAAACAACCAAATTAAAAAATGGGCAAAAGATCTGAACAGACACCCCACCAAAAAAGATGTACAGATGGCAAATAAGCATAGGGAAAGATGTTCCATATCATATGTCATTAGTGAACTGCACAGTAAAACAAATTATGACTACAGACCTATTCCAACAGTGAAAATCCAAAACACTGATAACACCAGATACTGCCAAGGAAACTCTCATTCATTGTTCGTGGGAATACAAAATGGTACAGCCACTTTTGAAGACAATTTGGCACTTTTTTCTAATAAAACTAAACATACTCTTACCATATGATCCAGCAAGTGTGCTCCTTGGTATTTACCCAAATGAGTTGAAAAATTATGTCCACACAAAACCCTGCACACAGATGTTTATAGCAGCTTTATTCATTGTTGCCCAAACCTGAAAGCAACCAAGATGTCCTTCAGCAGATGAATGGATAAATAACTGTGGTACATCCAAAAAAATGGAATATTATTCAGTGCTAAGAAGACATGAGCTTTCAAGCCTTGAAAAAACATGCAGAAAATTTAAGTGTATATTTTGAAGTGAAAGAAGCCAATCTGAAAAGGCTACAGACTGTATGATTCCAACTGTATGACATTGTGGAAAAGGCAAAACTATGGAGACAGTAGAAACATCCATGGTTGCCAAGTATTAGAGGAGAAGTAGAGATGAACAGGCGGAGCACAGAGAGTTTTCGGAGCAGTGAAACTACTCCGTATGGTATTATAATGGTAGATACACATCATTATGTATCTGTCAGAACCCATAGAATGTACAACAGGATGAGTGAATGCTAATGTAAACTAGGGACTTCGAGTGATAATGACGTGTCAGTGTAGGTTCATGGATTTTAACAAATCCATTACTGTGGTGCCCTATCGTGGTAGTGAGGGAGGCGGTGGGGAGGTGGGGCAGGAAGCACATGGGGACACTGTGTACTTTGTACACAGTTTTGCTGTGAACCTAAAACTGTTCTGAAAAATCAAGTCTATTAGAAAAAAACAGCCTTTAGTTTTGTCATCTACATTTAACTTCACCCAGCAATCAAAAGGGTCAAGCTTGTTTCTGAAGCCCGGGTACCCGAGAAGGGAAGCAACAGGTGCTGTTGCTGGTCACGAGCTTTCAGATAGTGTGTCCTCCGGAGTCAGCTTTGTCCTCTGCTCATCAGCAGGCAATGCCCCTGTCTGCACTGGGCTTGGTAAAACTGTGTCTGAAATTGCACTGACTCCTCTCACAGCCCTGCCATGTCAATTCTCTGTTTGTATTTGTGGGTTTCATTTTTGCTTGTTCTTAAGCCTTTTCTAGATAACTTGTGGTTTATTCTGGTCTGTAGCTTTTATTCCTTTTACAAAGTGGACCAAAGGCAGAAATCAATAGGAAGAAATAAACAAACAAAAGCATGGAGGGATCTCTTTGGAATTATTTTTTTCATACATGAATTTCAAAAACATGGCATTGTGCCATACTCTAGATGATAACGTTGTTTCCCATGTGGTATGGGTTAACAATGCTGATACCGTTATACATGTGTACTGGAATTGAACAATGAAATAAATGGTTGGCAGATGGTAGAAGCCAGGTTTCTCACTGTAGGACTGGGAGTTAATAGGTAAACAAGGGAAAGAGGCTAGAATGATCCATGAAGAAATGGGTTAGAGTTGGCGACATCATTACGGACTCATGTAAAGCTTAATACTGATATAGATGGCTACATGTAGAAATGTTTATAGATATGTCTATATCCAAGGGTTAGTGTACAGACATATTCCTGGCATGAGGGGGCCTAAAAGCAACCAGTAGCAACAAGCACAGTTAGCACCCAGATCTTGGTTTTTAATACTATTCTCCAGTAAAAGGAACCATGGCTCCTTGAAGAAATGGTTATTTCTAGGCCTGGGGGCACAGGATGAGATGATGAGCCTGGAGCATCTTATAGTACCAGAAAGTAAAGTAGTGCTAAAAGCAAAACAAAGAAACAAAAAGTACCTCACAACAATGAGGGTGTGTCAAAGGGACAGAGGAGGCAACGGAAAGAGCTCTCAGTGACCAAAGCTGGAACACTTGGAGCGACACAATAAATAAGTAGCATTGACTCATAACCCAAAGACAGTATCCATGAAGCCAGGCTGATATCAATAAATGGTTCAATAAATAAATAGATGGAGAAGAAGAGATAAATTACCCATGCAGAAGAATTCCACTTAAGTTATGTAAATACTCTACCCTAAATGAAGGAGTGCATAACTCACCAGTCCTTACCTTTAGTGGGGAAAGTGTAGTGACTTTCTTCCAAAGAGCAGAGAATAGAAAGAAGGAAGAAGGAGTAACTTTACCCAAGCCAGGCGGTCAAGATCAACGTCAGCAGTGATAAGTCATGTTGATGGTACGTGCATTTGGTCTGATGTGTTGCAAATGGCTCTTTACCTCTGTGGTCTTCCATCCAAAACCCCATAACCCCAGTCTAAGCATAGTAAAAGCGCCAGCAAGTCCCAGTTGAGGGACAGCTTTCAACAGACCTGAGCAGTCTCCTCAAAAATTGTCAAGGGCATCAAAAGCAAAGTAAGTGTGAGAAACTCCCACAGTCTAGAGGAACCTAAGGAGACAACTAAATTTAACATGGTGTCCTGGTTGGGATCTTAGAACAGAAAAAGGGGTCTTAGAACAGAATAATGTATGGACTTTAGTCAATAAAAATGTACCTCTGTTGGTTCATTAATATAACAAAGGTACCATACTAGTGTTAGATGCCAATAAAAGAAGAAACTGAAGGTGGGTATACAGGAACTCTCTGTACTATCTTCACAGCTTTTCTGTACACATAAAACTGTTCTAAAATAAAAGTTTATTTTTAAAAAAATGGGATTTTGTTGTGCTAGGAAAAAATGGTATATGAAGGAAGTGTGTATTAATGTATCTCTGTAATATACTTACATAAAGGTCAGCATACTTTGGGACTTGAAAGTGGCTCTTGCAATAGAGTGGTTTTAAATGAACCCACAAAGCACGCCCACCAGAAAATGGTCAAGAATGGCTATTTGGCAAATAAACGTTTGTATTTGAGACTGTCTGTGACATATCACAACAGAAATTCTTAGAAATGGTTCAAATTCTCAGGAAGCCTGAGCATAAACAAATGATAAATCATTCACATGCTAACCTTGGCTTCCCCATGGTGAAGAAATCGCCTTGGAAAAAGAACTACACTTAAACTCCATCTGCGTAGGATGAATGGAAGTCCGCTTGCCCACATTACCGAGCAGTTTTTCACCAAACACTGCTGACCAGAGTGATACTTCAGAGGATGGGACAGGCAAGAGAATAGTTGAGATTCCCGGGAAATATTGAGCAGTAGATGGTGAAACTAATCCAGACTTAGGTGATCAGGCAGATGAGGAACAGAGTTTTGCAGCAAGGAGCATGACTGAAATGTGTTAGCATAGAACGTCTGAGATGAGAAAGATTACTATCTGGGGGTCCACCAGGGGAGGGCAAGTCGTTGGAGTTCCAGAAATAATCGAATTTAAGAACACAGGGTCATGACTTATAGACCTGGACCCATTTTCTGTTTCTCTCCCTCTCCAGCTGTGTGACTTCAGATGAGTTACAGCAGCTTTCCTAAGCCTTAATCTCATTGCCTGACAAATGGGAATAATAAGGGTACTTACCTCATAAGGTTGTTGTGAGTATTAAATAACATATGGTTTTAAATGTTTCGCATGGCTCATATTTAATAAAGGACAGCTGCAATTATTATAAATATGTTATTACTCATATCATTTTAGGGGTGCCTGCAGAGGCCCATAGTATGTGAGCGAAGCACCTAAGACAATGTCTGGCACAAACTAGGGACAAGGTATATGTTCGTGGGTGCCTCTTCCTCAAATGTGATGGCTTGCCCATGTGATATGGCCCATTGGGCTTTTAGTCAGTTTGTTTTCTTTGATGTCTGCTCCTGGTTATCTGCGTGGTATTTGCATATCCATTAGAGAGTTTTTCATTTACTTTCAGTTCATTTCTTTTTTCTCTCCATTAATATGTAAGTTCAGCACTAATAATCACAGTTAATCACGGACTTTTAAACCCACAACCATAGCAGTCCAAGTCTGCACTTAAGGCCACAATCTATTCTTTTTCCATAGAATCAGCTCTGCTAAAAAAAATTTAAAAAGCAATATACACATAGATATCACATGTGCTTGTAAGTTTTCTGGACAATGGGTATTTAATTTTTTATTAGGAAAAGAAGTCATAGTAACCAGCAAAAATTCTTTGTTTTTAATTCTACTTCTAGGTGTGATGTGTCTTAAAGAGATAATAAAATGAGAATCTGATGATTCACTGCAGTGCTGTCACTCACTGGGATGGAGGATTACAGAGATGCATTTTAAACTTCTAGAGCTAAAGTCCAAAGATTTGGGTCTGGTCCTAAGTTATTAGCTATGAACTGAGATCATGTCTTATGAGAGGTAGCTGAGGTAGTTTCCTGAGGGATGTAATGGTAAAGAGCAAGTGTACAGGGCAGAGGGAATGAAATAGGAAAGAAGAAAAAGTCAATATAAGGAAGTGTTATCAAGTTGGCTACCAGAAAGGGTGACTAGAATTTCATCCCATTAGCATCACAAGAGCATTATGAAATGGGTCTTAAACTGCCCATCCAAGTACAGAAGAGTGAAGCCTTCAACCACTGGCACCTGATACCCATACTTGTTAACTCCTCTGCCCTTCTGGCTTGCACTGTATGAGTGTGAAGTGGGTTCCCATGAGGTATTTCCTACTTTGATATCAGAGAAGTCCCAGGACAGGAAGAGATACAGTCCAGGCCTAAGGCAGGGCTTTGCCTGTTGTACCTGCATAAGTCTGGACAAAGCCAGCATGGAAGTGGTCACTGAAGCAATGGATGCCCTGGAGTGATGGATAAGAGGTGCCAAATCCACTCTATAAGGGTCACTCCATCATTCAACTTTTCCAGGCCTCAGTGTTCTGACCAATTAAACGCAACTTAACCCAGCAGCTACACATGGAAATCCATTGTTCAGCAAGCACTGTTTTAGATGGTTGAACAAGATCTAGGTTTTCAAGCACAGATTCCACTTTTGCAATCTTAAGCAACCCTCTTTTTTAAAAGAAAGATGAAAGTGAAGCTGCATAGATTGAAGAAAGACATGAAGTCCCAGCTCAGTCTCCCTTATCAGCCCCAAACCTAACATGTAAGGGACGCTGGAACTCAGAGGATCCCAATTTATATATACTGAACCAAGTGCCCACTCAGTTTACTCCATGGTCTACGTGTTATGTGACTCTGTGTGACCAGGATAATTAGCTCCCAAAGGGCATGGAGGGCAAGTAGTTCTGGGACAGTCGCCAGTTACCATGGAGGCTGACACATCCTTCTCATCATCTAACTCAGGAAGCACCGAGAGGCAGCCATGATTCAAGGTATGGTCCTTGAACCAGAATATCAAAGAGGAAAAACAGAAGTTCACCTCTTTAAGAGTGTGCTAAGCAAGCCACAGAGAGGGAGAATATATTTGCAATACATGTATTTGACTAAGGACTTAATATCAAAATATGTAAAGAATTCCAACAAATCAAACTGAAAAAGTAAACAATCTCATGGGGAAAAGTCTTGAATGCCACAAAAAAGATATGCAAATGACCAGTTATGAAAGATGTTCAACATCATTGCTCATCAGAGGAAAGCAAATTCAAACCCCAAAGTGATTCTACTTCATACCACCAGAATGATACAAACAAAAAAGATTGACAATACCAACTTTTTTTTTTTTTTTTCCAGTACGTGGGCCTCTCACTGTTGTGGCCTCTCCCGTTGCGGAGCACAGGCTCCGACGCGCAGGCTCAGCGGCCATGGCTCATGGGCCTAGCTGCTCCGCGGCATGTGGGATCTTCCCGGACCGGGGCACGAACCCGTGTCCCCTGCATCGTTAGGCGGACTCTCAACCACTTTGCCGCCAGGGAAGCCCAACAATACCAACTTTTTTTTTTTTTTTTTTACATCTTTATTGGAGTATAATTGCTTTACAATGGTGTGTTACTTTCTGCTTTATAACAAAGTGAATCAGTTATACATATACATATGTTCCCATATCTCTTCCCTCTTGCATCTCCCTCCCTCCCACCCTCCCTATCCCACCCCTCCAGGGGGTCACAAAGCACCGAGCTGATCTCCCTGTGCTATGCGGCTGCTTCCCACTAGCTATCTGCCTTACGTTTGGTAGTGTATATATGTCCATGCCTCTCTCTCGCTTTGTCACAGCTTACCCTTCCCCCTCCCCATATCCTCAAGTCCATTCTCTAGTAGGTCTGTGTCTTTATTCCTGTCTTACCCCTGGGTTCTGCATGACATTTTTTTTTCTTAAATTCCATATATATGTGTTAGCATACGGTATTTGTCTTTCTCTTTCTGACTTACTTCACTTTGTATGACAGACTCTAGGTCTATCCACCTCATTACAAATAGCTCAATTTTGTTTCTTTTTACGGCTGAGTATATTCCATTGTATATATGTGCCACATCTTCTTTATCCATTCATCCGATGATGGACACTTAGGTTGTTTCCATCTCCGGGCTATTGTAAATAGAGCTGCAATGAACATTTTGGTACATGACTCTTTTTGAATTTTGGTTTTCTCAGGTTATATGCCCAGTAGTGGGATTGCTGGATCATATGGAAATTCTATTTGTAGTTTTTTAAGGAACCTCCATACTGTTCTCCACAGTGGCTGTATCAATTTACATTCCCACCAGCAGTGCAAGAGGGTTCCCTTTTCTCCACACCCTCTCCAGCATTTATTGTTTGTAGATTTTTTGATGATGGCCATTCTGACTGGTGTGAGATGGTATCTCATTGTAGTTTTGATTTGCATTTCTCTAATGATTAATGATGTTGAGCATTCTTTCATGTGTTCCAACAATACCAACTTTTGATGAGGCTGAGGAATAACTGGCATTCCCATACACTGCAGTTGAGAGTATAAATTCATACCACCATTTTGTAAGAATACTTACAAGCATCCTCTAAACCTTAATATGCACATGTCTTGTGACCCAAACAATTCTATTCCTAGATATTATACCATATTAAATGTGTTTGCCAAAAGAACATGAATGTTCATAGCAACACTACACACTATAGTACCAACATGGAAACAGCCAAAATGTCCATCCATTGTAAAATGAATACACCAACTATGGAATAGTAACGCAGTAGATTCTAATCATCAGTGAGAATGAAAGAGAACTATAGCTACACACGACGATGTGGATGATTCTCACAAATAAAACGTTGGACAGACGTAAAAGTATATATTTTATTATTCCATCTACATAAAATTTTAAAACAGGAAAAAGTAATCTATAATCTATATTAGAAGTCAAGATAATGGTTACACTTGGGGAGGTAGTGACCGGAAGGGACCATGAGGGAACTTTTGTAAAAGTGCCAATTTTCTGTTTCTTCGTTTGGGTAGTGGTTGCATGTATGCCCTCACTTTATGAAAATTCATCAAATGGTCCACCTGTGATATTTGAACTTTCATTTGTCTTTTATACCTTGATAGAATTTATGCACACACACAAACACATATGCACACACAGAAATCAGCTCCTCAAGTAGAAGATCTTTATTGAGGAGTTAAGTGCAAATCTTAAAGTTACTGAGGGAGGGGACCTCACTATTTCTCAAATTAAAAATCTGCCTCTGGACAAAAATTTACAAAAGAGTTCTGAGAAATACAGATCTGATGGTTTGAGATACTATAGTGTCATAATTTGTTGATATAGTTAATTCATTCAGTTATCGCAAGCAATAAATACTGATCTATTCAGCTTTTCCTTTCTGTAAGGCATGATACTAGATACTTAGTTAAAAATGAAACAAGGAAAAGCCCTGTCTTCCCAGAGCTTGCAGAGCTGTTGGGGAGGTAAGAAATGCATGCTATGAAGTAGATTTCAGGTGCTCTCAAAACAGAAAGTAACTGTGTGAGATGACGTTACTTAGCTTGACTGTAGTAATCATTTCACCATGTGTATGTGCATCCTATCATTATGTTGTATGCCTTAAATGTATACAATTTTATTTTAAAAATAAAATTTAAAAAGAATATCAGGGCTTCCCTGGTGGCGCAGTGGTTGAGAGTCCATCTGCCGGTGCAGGGGACGCGGGTTCATGCCCGGGTCTGGGAAGATCCCACATGCCGCGGAGCGGCTGGGCCCCTGAGCCATGACCGCTGAGCCTGCGCGTCTGGAGCCTGTGCTCCGCAGCGGGAGAGGCCACAACAGTGAGAGGCCCGCGTACCGCGAAAAAAAAAAAAAAAAAAAGAATATCATATTTAGTATCATAAAAGAGGTACAAAGAAAATATTGCAGGAGTTTAGAAGTAGAAGAGGTCATTCATATCTAAGAGACTCAAGGAAGGTTTCAGGGTGGAGTGAGCATTTTGAGTTACACTTCTGCCAAAGTAGGTTAAATTTAACTTGTGGAGACTGGTGAGTAGGACCAGCTAAGGACCACATCAAGACAGGAAAATGGCTGAACTGGGGACAGTGAGTCACTTGGTCCAGAGTCACGGAGTTTTGGAGTGAGTAGATCTGTTTATTTGTTTAATGTGAGTAATTTCATTTATTTGTTAGTTAATTCGACAAATGTATATTAAACTCCTCCCATGGTCCAGGATTGGGAATATAACTGTAAATAGGTTTTCTATTCTTTCTGCCCTTGTGGACTTCATAAAGCCTAAGGGAAGATAAACAAGTAAATGAATCTTTAAAACACAGTATGATGCAGGGCACATTCGGGGAAACAGGTGCTGTGAAAGCTCAGAGCAGAGCTACACAACCCGCTTGTGGGCTCAGGGAAGAGCTCTCAGAAGAAATGTCATGCCAAGTAAGATCCGAATAATGATGTAGGGTCACAGCAATATTGGAATCTTGGGTGCCAGGCTGAGAAATATGAACAGTGTAGAATAAGTTAGGTTGTTTGCATTGAAATTTGAACAAAGAAATGATATGATCCAAACAGTTCTTTATGACGTCTGATCTTGCTGCTACATTGGATGAATGTGAGTAAGGGAGAAACTGAGTTGGGGAGACCAGTTAGCACACTTTTGGTAAGAAGTAGTAAGTGTTTGAACAATTTTGTCCGGAAAAATTTAGAGAAATGGATAGATCTTAGACGTACTGCAGTTATAGACCTGGGAGAATTTGTCAACCAATTTTATTTTAGATGGGAAAAAGAAAAGAATGAAAAGATTGTGAGCCTAAGTAACGTGCAATTTGCAAAGAGGAAATTTAAGGCAGGAGGATGCTTGGAATAGAGGGAGGTTGAGATGTGTGTCTGTGCTCTGGAGAGAGAGCTGGGGAGACCAGCTTGGATGCATTGCATTTGAGATGCCAGAAGGATATCTTGACAGGAAGTTTCAGATAGACAGAGTTTTACAGTTTGGGAGAGAGAGAATGCCAGAGCTGGAAGTAAAGATCTGGAAGTCTTATACCACGTGGAAATATTGATCACAGACATGAAACCAGATGAGACTGACAAATGACACGACATATAGAGAAAAACAAGTAAAAGCAAGCCAGTAGTGAGACCTGGGGGCAGGGACAACATTTAGAGGGGTAGGAGAGCAGGTGGAAAAGACAGAGAGGAGCAGAGAGGAGCAGGTAAAGAGAGGGAAGAAGAAGCTGCCAGAAAGTCATTAGAGCAAAGTTTCAGGAAAAACGGGCAATGGGTCCACTGTGTCAGATGCGATCAGAGGTTCCAGTATTGGAGCTGTGCTTGGGAGTTGTGCTACTATTATGTGTGTACCACCTTGGGACAGGCAATGTGTGGGGAGAGAATAGCTAGAATTGGTACTGCTTTCTTTGATATTTCCCCCAACGTCAGCTTCCTGTGTACTGGGGTAATTAACATTTTAAGTCAGGTGCCGTAAGCACATTTTTGTTAGAGCCAAGACTTTAAAAACCAAACCATTTGAAAATGGTCATTTGGGTGCAAAGATTCTGTGGTTCTGCCTTAGTGTCTCTATATAAAACAACTTATTTTAATGACAACCTGAGCTAGAAAATGTATATTAAAGTATTAGATAAATACTTTAAAAGCAAAATGTTCTTGATTTAAAAAAAAAAATGCTTGGGACAGCACAAAATGAAACTAAGAAAAAGGTGTTGAAAACTAGGCAGAGGCAAACAGATGCCCACTTTTTAAGCAGGTGTTCATCTCAAGCAGATGAGAGGAAGCTGCCTGTCTGGGGGTAGTGGCCTCTCTTTTGAAAATTTTCCTACTAAAATCTGCGTTGAGTTGATATGTAGTAGTATCCAACCGGATCCAGATTTGTCATTTCATCTCTCAGGCAAGTGTCCGTCTCATATCAACTTCCTTCTTCAGTAGTATGGTCATATACCCCTTTTGCCCTGTTGTCCTGGTGTAATTACCAATAGCGCCTCCTTTCACTTTCAGATATGTCCCAGAGAGGATGTTAAATTATATGTTCATTCTGCTCCTAGGTCCCTCATACACTCAGTGGAAAAATAATAGTGAAGTTTGAGGGTTCTGACATTCAAATGGACTGGAATTTGAATCCACATTCTGTCATTTTCGAGCTTGGTTTTGGGATTTGCTTCTTGCTATGGCAGAAGATTCTCGAGATTTGCTCTTTAACCTCTCTGGACTTCAGTTACCTCAAATGATAAATGAGAATAATTATAGAACTTACTGTATAGGGTTATTGTAATGAGTTAATGTCCATAAAGGGTCGAAACACTTTGCCTGGAACATATAGAAACACTTGATAAATGTTACCAGTTATTATTATCATGATTATTATTGTCATCCCCCATCCAGAGCACTTCCACAGACTGGGGTTTATTTGGAGCTGTGGGTTTTTCAGCTTACAAGGGAAGTGCCCCTCTCTCTATGCCAAAAACTCCGCTGCTGATGACGTTTCCCCTGGTGTTAGGTGCAGTTAGGAGACCCCTTAATCATTTTTCACCTGTATGGGTTTATCCCAACATTATGCTTGCTATTGCCTCCATGGTAATCAGTAATAGCTCCTGGACCCACTCTGAAGTGAGGATAGAAATAGAAGCAACAATTGTAAACATGCTCAATAAGCTACAGAACCTGCATTCTGAGTTCACATCATATACATTTATCAGGCATTTCCTTATCTTCACATGTATTGTTACATGTATAACGATATGAATCTTGGAAGAATAAAGTCTTTTCATACAGTTCTGTGAAATGTCTTCTCGGACCTGAAATCCAAGTCCTCTAACTTTGTTTGCTGCCACTCTAAGGGATCAAGTTAGCTGCAAATATCTAAAAACTGAACCAAATTACTCTGTGGATTTTTTCACTATCTCAGAAGTCTGAAAATATGCAAGCTATTCATTGCCGTATACAGATTCCGCTATCAGTTCAGGCCACAAGTCTGTGTCTCAAAAATTGTATGACACACATAATGTAATAGGACTAACATCACTCTTGCCTTTTTAAGCCTCTTTCTGCAGAAGGTCTTATTACCAGATCCTCTTTAGTGCATGAAAGAATTAGATCATTAGAGTCACACTTACTGAAAGTATATGTTGCTTCAGCATCACCAGTTGCCAGTGTCATGTCTGATTTTAAGAGCTATAGGATTGCTGATACCGTTATACGTCATGGAGTGCAAGGTACTTTTAAGATTTCTACATGTATGCTTCGAATTTCTCTTACATCTCGTCTGCATGGATGTTGTTAATGTTTGTGGACATTTGTGATCACCTATGAGAAAGGGAGTGAGTAAACCCAGGGGTGTTTCCTTTCTGTTAGGATTACCCCGTTCCTGTTTGGTTTCAGTTAGGGGCAGATGGGGGGCAATGTGTGAGTCCCTGGGGTGCTGGCCATACTCATCAGAGGCCTGCAGTCCTCCGGCAAATACCAATTTCCATTGTGCTTCCAGATAGTCTCTACTGCTGCACTCTGTTCCCCCCACCCCCTTCCACGCTTAAAGCGTCATCTGGACAAGAAGTGGATCATAGCAAGAAGCAAAAATCCCTCTTAAATTTCAAGTTCTATATGTATTTGCCCAACAATATATTATTCTCTGTTCAGGAGACTATAGCAACTCACTGTTCTGACTGATACATCTCATCTGGTTGTCTGAGTCTTGCCCACCACAGACAAAGAGTGCATCATTTTCCCAAAATACTCATAAGCAGGGAAGTGATTAAGAATCCATCCTTTCACCAAGAGGGACCTAAGGGTGAATGTTATGTTTGCCACTGATGAATTGGAAAACTTCAGGTATGTCCCTGAATTTCCTCATCTTCAAACCTGTGGTCATAACAGTAGCCACTACCAACAGCTGCAACAAAGATTACATGAGATAAGACGAGCACTTCATCCAGGGTCTGGCACGCAAGTGTTCAGTTACTGCTGGCTGGTACAATATATTAACCTATCATTTAAGTGGAAAGTTTTCATTCTCATAGCAATAGGTTGTAGCCTAGACTGAGACCTGCCATTAGGGTGAACCGTTCTTCCCCATCACAGCAGGCCAGACTTGGTCGAGAATATAATTCAGACCCTCTTCAGTCCTCTGTCTTCAGAAATACCATCGCTCTGAAGATAGCGAGTAGAGAAGAGCTGATGACAAGTTACTGAGCTGGAAATAAAGGGGTAAAAAGAATGCATTTATGAACACATGAGTTTTCAGAAACCTCTCAGCATGTCTATGGGACTTTATTTGGTATCAGTGCCATCTGTTTGCCGGATGTCTCTGACAGAAATGTGTCCATGAATTTGGACTCTTCTTTTTTTTCCCCCCTCAGCTGTGCACTGTAGCCAGATGTTCTTGTGTTTCAGAAGCAACCACATCCATCAAGCTCTTTGCGAGACCGGATCATTCATGCTTGTGTAACTTCATTTCTCCAGCAGTGAGACTAGTGGGCTTGTTTATCTACTTTTTCCCCCTGATTTTTTTCTCACGTTGCTTCAAATTAAATTAAAAGCCAACACAGTCACTGATTAACCAAGGGTGGCACATTTGTAAACTTGGATTTGCCAGGTTGCCAGTTGAGAAAAATCCCTCTACACTCTTTGCCAAAACTGTGTTTACCAGGCACCATTGGTGTCCTGGCAGTGCTACTTGGGTTTTGTCAGAACATAATGTAGCTGTGTAAAAGATGTCCTTCAGAGATGTTAGCTGACGTGCGTTGTTCCCGGACTTAAATATGCTGTGAACTAATTAACACCAGTGTGAGAGTAACTACTCAAATATCATTACCTTGCAAATAACAGCACACAAATTTCTGTGCACGGGTTTCTGTCTCCTAAAAAGAGAATGATGATGGTTGTTATCACAGGAAGAGAAAATATTGGGACAGTAAAGCATTGGCGTCTGCTAACAGGCAATCTCTCATTCCAGTTCCTAACAAGCTTGCAAACTCCAGGGTAGAGACATATTATCAGAAATGCATGTTAAAAATACTGCAGGGCTTCCCTGGTGGCGCAGTGGTTGAGAGTCCGCCTGCTGATGCAGGGGACATGGGTTCGTGCCCCGGTCTGGGAAGATCCCTCATGCCGCGGAGCAGCTGGGCCCGTGAGCCATGGCCACTGAGCCTGTGCCATCCGAAGCCTGTGCTCCGCAATGGGATAGGCCACAACAGTGAGAGGCCCGCGTACCACCAAAAAAAAAACAAAACAAAAAAAAACCTGCTACAGCTAATCAATGAATTTGGTAAAGTTGAAGGATACAAAATTAATGCACAGAAATCTCTTACACTCCTATACACTAATGATGAAAAATCTGAAAGAGAAATTAAGGAAACACTCCCATTTACCATTGCAACAAAAAGAATAAAATACCTAGGAATAAACCTACCTAGGGAGACAAAAGACCTGTATGCAGAAAACTGTAAGACACTGATGAAAGAAATTAAAGATGATACCAACAAATGGAGAGATATACCATGTTCTTGGATTGGAAGAATCAATATTGTGAAAATGACTATACTACCCAAAGCAATCTACAGATTCAATGGAATCCCTATCAAATTACCAATGGCATTTTTTACACAACTAGAACAAAGAATCTTAAAATTTGTATGGAGACACGAAAGACTCCGAATAGCCAAAGCAGTCTTGAGGGAGAAAAAAACGGAGCTGGAGGAATCAGACTCCCTTACTTCAGACTACACTACAAAGCTACAGTAATGAAGACAGTATGGTAGTGGCACAAAAGCAGAAATATAGATCAATGGAACAGGATAGAAAGCCCAGAAATCAACCCACGTGTCTGTGGTCAACTAATCTATGACAAAGGAGGCAAGGATATACAATGGAGAAAAGACAGTCTCTTCAATAAGTGGTGCTGCAAAACTGGACAGCTACATGTAAAAGAATGAAATTAGAACACTCCTTAACACCAACACAAAAATAAACTCAAAATGGTTTAAAGACCTAAATGTAAGACCAGACACTATAAAACTCTTAGAGGAAAACAGGAAGAACACTCTTTGACATAAGTCACAGAAAGATCCTTTTTTGACCCACCTCCTAGAGTAATGGAAATAAAAACAAAAATAAACAAATGGGACCTAATGAAACTTCAAAGCTTTTGCACAGCAAAAGAAACCACAAACAGGATGAAAAGACAACCTTCAGAAAGGGAGAAAATATTTGCAAATGAAGCAACTGACAAAGGATTAATCTCCAAAATATGTAAACAGCTCATGCAGCTCAATATCACAACAACAAACAACCCAATCCAAAAATGGGCAGGAGACCTAAATAGACATTTCTCCAAAGAAGACATACAGATGGCCAAGAGGCACATGAAAAGCTGCTCAACATCACTAATTATTAGAGAAATGCAAATCAAAACTACAAACCTCACACCGGTTAGAATGGGCATCATCAGAAAATCTACAAACAACAAATGCTGGAGAGGGTGTGGAGAAAAGGGGACCTTCTTGCACTGTTGGTGGGAATGTAAATTGATACAGCCACTATGGAGAACAGTATGGAGTTTCCTTAAAAAACTACAAATAGAATTTCCATATGATCCAGCAATCCCACTCCTGGGCATATACCCAGAGAAAACCATAATTCAAAAAGATACATGCACCCCAGTGTTCACTGCAGCACTATTTACAATAGCCAAGACATGGAAGCAACCTAAATGCCCATCGACAGACGAATGGATGAAAAAGATGTACATATATTCAATGGAATGTTACTCAGCCATGAAAAAGAATGAAATTGGGTCATTTGTAGAGATGTGGATGGACCTAGAGACTGTCCTACAGAGTGAAGTAAGTCAGAAAGAGAAAAACAAATATCGTATATTAATGCACATATGTGGAATCTAGAAAAATGGTACAGATGAACCGGATAGCAAGGCAGAAATAGAGACAGATGTAGAGAACAAACGTATGGACACTAAGGGAGGAAAGCGGGGATGGTGGTGGTGGTAGTGGTGGTGGGATGAATTGGGAGATTGGGATTGACATGCATACCCTAATATATGTAAAATAGATAACTAATAGATCCTGCTGTATAAAAAAATTAAATTAAAATAAAACCTTTTTAAAAACAAGATGTAAACGAGAGTATTATGTGTATATGATTTAGCTTCCATGTGTTAAGCCAAGTACAGCATTAGAAACCTGGAACCAGAGGCTCTTCATTTTCCACTCAATGGAATAACTTATTTTGTCTAACCACTCCGTAAAATCTAGAGTCAGCAACGCTTGATTTATAAAAACATGAAAATGAAAGCTATATCTAAGTTTTCTGGTTTATCAATAGAACTGATTATTTGCAAATATAGATTCATAAAGTCATACAATTGATTAAAATTTTACATGCCAGATACAAGATGTAACAGTGCATTACTTTCTAAATGCTTTATTCATTGAATGGAACACAATGAATGCCCATTCATCTTGGTTAGAGTACTCACGCAAAGGTACTCATGCACACATGCATATCACAAAGTATCAGCACTGGAAAAAGCTGCTGTCTAAAAACTTTCCAGTATTGCCAAGTTGGCTACAGGGAGGCATGAATCAATAGCAGCATATCTCAATGTTTCATTGAGAAAGTTGCAGAATATGGCTTAAGCCTTGGTATAACCATTCCCTTTGCAGCAAGGGTGTGTTTCATATTAATAGCTTAACACACTTGTGCCTCTTTCCATACCATAATTATCACTGTGCCATGTGATCAAACACTGTCATGGTGAGGGTAAGGGGAGGGGCATTTATTAGTGTTAGAACATACAGTGATATACATTAGAGCAAGTCAGCATGCTGAATTTGTTTGAAAAGACTGTGGATAGAAAAAAATGCTATGATTCCAAACAGAAAACTAATTCAGGGAAAGTGGACATCTCTCCAGAAAGCATATAGATCAGAAGAATCAGCTGTTTTCTCTTAAGAGATGGTGAAAATTGCTTTGTCAGTAAGTAAGGCTAAGTTAGTGGTATGAGTTTTCTAGTGAGGCTATTCATTGTATTAAAAAGTGCAATTTTAACCACAAAAATTTTTAGAATATAAAGTTATATTTTTTATGAACAGCCCTTCTGTGGAATGTCCTTTTACTAAATAGATTTATTTTCTTACTTTCAGACAACTCCAGTTTATTGCTTGCTAAATTAGAGAAGTATAATTCCAGAGTCACCTACAATGAGGAATCTGATCACAGTTAATTTAACATGGCCTCATTAGTATCTACCCACATCTCTAGGAAACTGAAGTTTTCTAAAGGCACACATTGAACTATAGTAGAGCAAACATCCTTAAGTTAAATGACCAGTGAATCCATTTATTCGCTTCTTATCACCTATTCAGAGAATCCTGGTTACAACAAGATGTCATCATTCTGTTTCCTTAGGATTAGCTTAAGCATGGTTTTTCGCCCTCTCATCTCTCACTCCCACCAGTTTTATATTTCCTTACCTAGAAATTTCAAGTTAACACTAAAAATGCCCCCAAATGATTTTATTTCTGTTCTTCCTTTGGGGATATTGCTTCAAGGTGGCCCTGTCTTTATATTTTGATGACCAAGTATAAAGTGAGGGCAACAAAACAAGAGAAACCAGAGAGGAATACAGTCGCAATCAAATTAACTGTTGTAGGTGATGCATCTGAATGAACCAAACTTCACGTAGTATTTAAACTGACTGAGGAGAGTATCATTTGGAAATTAAGAATGAGAAATTTTAATCAGCAATGATCATACATTAAAACTTTTACATAAAAACATTCACTTTTGCTGGCCTGCAGGATGATACCAGAGTCTTTTCTCTCTCCCTCATCAATCCTCCCATGAGACTCTGTTTTGTTTAATTTATGTGGCTGGCTTGCAGATCTGAACTAACTGAGAAAAGGGCTGTTTCTAAGGGTAGTAAATCAAAATAACATCACAATCACTTCAAACAATGTTTTTGAAATTCAACTTCAGAACAAGTAGTTCAGACTACAAATACTTTTAGCTTCACACCGGTTTTCCTTCTGAACTACGTGTTCGGTGACCTTCTGCAAAGCAACTACAAGGGCAATTTCATTTCCATAGGTTACATTGACCTTGCAGAAGTGAAGAATCAAAAAAAAAAAGAATGAAAAGAAAGAATAAAACAAGCCTTTTTGGTTTGGGCCTGGAAACTAAATAAGCACCAGATAAAAATCACAGTACAAGTGAGTGTCATTGAAATAAAGTGACTTGCTTTTATCACAAGTCTAGTTTCAGTGAAGTCCACTCTCATTCTTATCTTTATTCATTCTACAGGTTGTAGATAATGCATGACCATATTAAAATTCTCTTCTTGATCTGAATCTCCGTATCTCTGGTAGACAAGCTGGGTCCTAACAGCTTGATTGTATGTGTGTTGATTTTTAAAAGACAACAACATGAAACCTTTAAAGCTGGAATTTCCTGATTATTTCAGGCCAAGTTCTATATACTACACAAATCTTGCCCAGCAGCTTTAGAGAGCAACAGTAATTGAATTAAATGACTTGGAGTGAATAGTAGAAGTAAGGGAATTAGGGGATCTGGGCTGTTTTTCGGTAAACTATTACTGAAGTGTAATACACATACAGAAAAGAACAAAAATGTTAACTACTCAGTGTGATGAATTTATACAAAGTCAACACACTCTCCTAACTTCACTGTCAACCAGATGAAGAAATAGAACATTAACCATCACCCAAGAAGCCTCCCCGCATTCCCTGCCCATACATGCAACTTCCCCGAAGTAATCACTTCTCATGACTTCTATCACCATAGTTTTGTTTAGCCAGTGTTTGAAATCGATAGAAACAGAATTATTCAGTGCGTAATTTTTTGTGTCTGGCTTCTTTCACTATATAGTATGTTCACAGAGATTCACTCTGGTTGTTGCCTGTGATAGTAGGTTGCTATTCTCTTTGCTGTGCAGTATCCTGTTGTAAATATCTACAATATGTCAAATGTCCATTAATATCTGGACTCTTACAAGTAGTGCTATGATCATCTTTGTTTTGGCACAGATACAAGGGCACTTCTGTTGAGCATATACTTTGGGGTCATGAAGTGTGCATATTGTACACATTAGTAGATACTGCCAAAGTATTTCTCAGGGCAGCGTTACTAGTTCACACACCCATCAGAAGTGCATGAGGCTTCCAGTTGCCCCATGTACTCACAATCTCTTGGTATTGCTGGTCTTTGCTATTTTAGCCAGTTGATGGGTGTGTAGGAGGTTCACATTTTAGTTTTAATTAGAATTTCCCTGACAACTAATGAAGGTGGACAATTTTCACATGCCTATAGGTCATTTGGAACTGCTTGTTAAAATCTTAAATCTCAGTTTTCTACTGTCATGTCTTTTTGTTATTGATATGTAGCTCTTTATGTGTTTCCAGTATGTTTTTGTTATATATATGCATTGCCAATGTCTCTGTAGCCTGCCTTGTCACTTAATGGTGTCTTTTAATAAGCATACATTTTAATTTAAATTTTGTCCATTTTACCAAAATTTATCTTATGATTAGTAATTTGGGGGGTCCTATTTAAGAAATCATTTTCTACCCAAATTTCATGAAAATGGTCTGTTGTTACATTCTAGGGGCCCTAAGGTTTTTACTTTTTTCATTTAGCTCTATAAGCCACCTTGAAATATGAATTCTATTGATTTTTCCTCTATAAATATATGTCTCACTCAACATCATTCATTAACAATACAATCTGTTCCCTCACTGCATTGCAGTGACATCTTTGCTATACTTCAGGAGACTGTATATTTGCCAGTCTATTTTTGGATTCTCGATGCTATTCTGTTGGCCTATTTGTCTATCGTTAGGCCAGTACCACACTATCTTAATTATAAAGTTTTTACAATAAGTTTTGGTATCTGGTATTGTAAGTTCTCCAACTTTGTTTTTCCTCAAGATAGCCTTTCATTTACATACACATTTTTGAATAAGCTTGACAGTCTCCCCCCTGCCCCCACTGCAGCAATGCAACAAAATCCTGAGATTTTGATAGGAATTGTGGTAACTATATGAATTAATTTGGGGAAAATTGAAACCTTGAAAATATTGAGTCTTCAATCTGTAAACATGGAATATGCTTGTATTTATTTAGATGTTCTTTAATTTCTCTCATTAGTGTTTCTAATTTTCACTGCAGAAGTCTTGCACATCTTTCCTAGGTATTTGACAGTTTTTACTTTTTGAGCTATTGTAAACAGTATATATTATTTTTAAATTTAAATTTTGTAATCATTTGTTTCATTTGATCCATTTTTCCCATAGCTCATCACTGAAAAGTTTAGTCTACTATAAAATATCTTAACTGAAAGTGGAAATTGAGACTTAGATTAGAAGTGGCTATATTAACAGGATTAGTTTTGTTACATATGAAAAGAGAAAGTTGCTCTGCAGAAACACATTATATTGCCCTATAGTGATCCTAAAGATAATTATGGGAGAGAAAGTGAGGGATTTTTGCTCAGGTCTGGGAATCTCTCTTACCATGAGACTATGTGGGCATTCACAGCAAAACTCAAAGTAAAGGGTTAAGTAGACTAAATCAGTGGCTACAAATGAGGGTGCAGTAAAATGGGTATGTAAGTACCCCACCATGCAAAACTCCTTCAGTGTAAATAAGCCAAACTGCTAGTTATTTATTTGCTGCTCTGTCATTATCCTGTGTGCATCCACCTCTAATAGGGACCGTCAGAATCATATATGGTTTGTGTGTTGTGAGGTGCTGGATCTCTCCTAAGTAGCTCCTGTCAGTTGTGAAACTAACTGCTTAGGGGACAAGAACAAGGAAAAAATAGTACCTTGATTGAAGTGATTAGAATGGGGTGATGGAATGTGGGGATTGGAGAGAAATGGAGGGGAGACAGCATAGAAGCATAAAGAATTAAAAATTGTGCACTATGTGGTTGATTCCATCTGTTTTGTAGCTTGAGTGGTAAGTCACACATTTAAATAATAGAAATCTTATTATTATTTTCTTCCCAGCTAATACACATGGAATTTGTATAACAAAGCCTGCAAAATAAACTCCAGCCCAGGGCACAATCTTCTTGAAGCCCACAAAAAGTAAATTTGTTATGTAAATAAATTTTCCACACACTTTATATGTACTTCCAACAATAAAAGCAAACATATGAGTTGTGCAGAACAAGCGTAACTCTCATCTGACGGGGAAACTGGCACTCAAGGAAATTGATGACCAATGCCTTGATGAAAAGCTGGATTCCAGGACTCTGGGATGTTGCTTTAAAATTCTTTTATTAAAACCACACTGATATTTTTATTTTATTCCTTCTAGGAATGCCTCTTGGCATTTCAAAACATAAAAGTAGTAATCTTAGAATATCTCTGAAGTGCATCAAATACCTACGCTGCTTCTTACGTTGTAAGCATTTGTCCACTTTTGAATATTTCATCAACATTTTCACAGGAACTCCCTCTGGGTAGTATCTTTTCTAAGCCTAGTATTTTGATTTTTGCTGTCTCTCAGAGGGCAGAAAAATGAACAGCAACCCAACTACATGGAAGACGGAATGGGGCCCTTCTTTGATGATGGAGCATAATTAGTGACATAAGCAAATGGCTAATTAGATCCAAAGCAGCTTCTAAAATGTTAGAAAGAAACGATTGAAACATAATCAGAGTGCAAACAATCATAATTGACAAACATGCACTAGACTCTTGACGCACTGAAAATATAGCTGAAAAACTGAGGGCTATTTCAGGCAAACCCTAAATCAGATTAATAATATTTATTGTTCCAGCAGCCATGAGAAAGCTAAGACAAGAAGCAATATAAACAAATAGGGATGAAACTACTGAGCTGTGAGTCTAGCGATGTGATTTCTCAGTCACCACTCTACTAATGACTGTGTGACCTCAATCAAGACCAGCCACATACTCATCTCTAAAATGAGAGTGTTTGGTTTGATGTCATCTAGTATCCTGGCCAGCTCAAAGGTTCCTATGATCTCGTGACCCAGCGGGGAGAAGAGAGGCAGAGGCATAACGATATTTGATGATGACTCTAAAAGAGCTTCTGACTGTTTGCCTCATTTGGATGTATTTTCCCATTTGCAAAGCCTGGCAATGAGGTTTAAAGGCCACATGCTGAAAGGATTTGGGGGAAAATATTTGGAATATTTATATAAACTCTTTGAGATATTATGTGGAATATAAAAATGTCTGTGACACAGTCCATGTCACAGAGGCGTGTTCACTCTCCATGGGAAAGACGTTCTGTACAAATACACAATAATGTTGTAAAAATCCAAATAAGCCTGAATGAAGTGCTAACATTACAGAAGTATAAATATTGGCTGCTATAGGGATTTGGAGATACATGATCTACAACTGGAGGAGCCCTGAAGTTGATCTTGAAGGAGAGGCTTGGAGAACAGACATCAGGATGGACAGATGTATCGAATATAGTACAGACTTTTGATGGGAACAGGATCATCAAGGGAGTGAATCCATAGAAATGAAGGTGACATCTCCCAGGACTAGTGAGAAGAAAGGCCTCTTGGATTAGAGAGACTGTTAACAGCACTAGTGGGAGGTAGGATTGGAAGAATCAGGGAGCATCCATACATTATACATGTTCAGGCTGAAGAAGATGGACTTTTCTTGATAGTTAGTGGGGAACTAGCAATGGGAAGGGATTATAGGAGACAACTTAATATTTAGAAACATCAAACAAGGGCCAATTGGAAGAACTGATTAAATGAGACAAAGACAGGTGGCAAGAGTCAAGGTAGACATCTATTGCAATTGTCGTGTATAGGTGAAGACCCTCAAGCATTAGAAATGGAAAAAATCCAATATTGAAGGAGCTTCTTCACTAACTCTCTCTTCTTTCCTCTTTCCCTTCCTGGTCTGAATAAGCCTCTGGGTAATGAGGTAATATAGATAAAAATATGTTTTCACTCACCAAGCCAAATAAATTATCCCAGCACCTAGTGGTGGTCTTTGGTTGGATGAGATAGAAATGTAGAATTGATTTTGTAGCTTGTCTCATGGGGGCCTCTGGGAAAATAATTCGTTGGGGTGACCTTTTGTTTTCACATGATTATGGGGATATGACCCAAATCCCCACCCTGAGTTCAAAAAGAAAACAAATTCTCTTCATTACTTTGTTGGCTCTCCTCACTTCTTGATCTCAGCCAACTTTTTCCAGGGTCTCCTTCTATCTGCTCTCCTCCCACGATAATAGTCTTGTATGTTTTGTTCCCTTGGAGCCAAAGACACACTCTTTATGTGGTGAAAAAGGGTAGATTCACCAAAGTCACTCTGGACTAGCTGTCCATAGCCCAGTGATAATAGTTCCACTATCTAAAAGAAAAATGTGAATTTTAACACAAACACTCCCATGATGATTCAGCCTTAACTCTTGCCAGAGGGAGGGCTGCGCCATTTTTTTCCCTCTCCCCAGCACGCAGGCTGCTGTGAAGAAGCATCTGCTGTCTAATTCTTTTCTATATTAGGATAAAATGTTTTTCAGCTTGCTGATTTCAAGCCCTGAGGAAAAGGGGGGAAAAAGAGTTTCTCATAAAGTGTTCATTGCACAATCAATCGGTCTGTGTCCTGGGAACCCCAGGCACGTGTTCAGGGACTAAGCCCCAAGAGCAACACCTCAGAGATGATGGGGTCAGGAGCTGGACAGGACGTGCTCACTCTGGGGGTACAGATGGTATCT
This sequence comes from Delphinapterus leucas, assembly GCF_059928025.1. Lineage (NCBI taxonomy): Eukaryota > Metazoa > Chordata > Mammalia > Artiodactyla > Monodontidae > Delphinapterus > Delphinapterus leucas. The sequence continues at coordinate 14,911,953 of NC_143138.1, forward strand.
GTTCAGCTAGAATTCTTCCGCTGTGATTGCTTTAACACCCAGATCATTTTAACCAGCTTCTTATCACAGTTGGGAGGGCCAGCATACTTTTCTTAAAGATTAACCAGACACAGTCTTTAATTTTCACAGTTCAAATAAGGGATTGGGAGAGCCAGCTGAAAAGAGTGGGGTCTAGGAATAAAAATACTCATTCAGAGATGGACGTGTCCTTGAGAATACATCTAAAAAGCAAGCTGAGGGAGAAAGTATTGGGGCAGTATTTCCCTATCGGTTCCTTCTGTACCCCGCCCTCATCCCCAAACCCAGGGCTGCTTTTGATGAGAATAAGGGCACGACACCCACAATAAGATTCCTGGCCCAGAGCAGGGGCTGGAGACCGAAGGAGGTGAGAACGCTGAGGACGCATCGACATGCTGAAGGCTATTGGCCTTTATGTCTCATGAGAAGACTACATAGGAAAACTTGAGGAAAGTTTCAGCTTTCTGTGTGCCAGTGACCTGGCTCACAGCAAGTGCTGGCGAGCGGCAGTGCACCCCTGGGTGTCATTGAGAAGTGAACCGGGAGCTATCCCACTGCCCAAAATATCTCCTGGGAAACAATCCCGTCTGCAGGGCTGTGAGCCAAGTTCTTGGATTTGAGTTTGTAATATAGTAATAGTAATAATAACAATTCTCATTGTTGTGGTTGCTATGATTTTGTCAAACGGGTCCATTTGACATATTTCCTATCACACTGTGAACGCCCTCATGGACATGGGAATATAGCCTGCTGAACGTGCTTTAAACTAGCAAATCTCATGTATCTCACTGCTTGCAATTATTACTTAAGGACCAGAGAGAATGCAGCCTACTTTTTTGTTCAATAAGATAGATTTTTTTAAAAAAATTTAAAAAATAAGATAGACTTTAAAGCCAAAGTGAGGCATATCACAATCAAGAGGACTTTTTTTTTTTTTAAGTCAAGGTAACGGAGGAAGAAGGTGTTTATTAAGTGATAAAGTCTGGACTTCTTTACAAAGCCCAGACTCTATGCTTCCAGTCAGAACATACCAGTTCTCAGAGGTTTTACAATGCAGCTCTCAAAAGACTTCCCTTTTGGTTGTGGGCAATGCACAGATTTCAGCTTCTTGCTCCCTTGTTAGGGTTGATGGGCCAGGGAACAATTTTTATTAGGTTTCAACGCATCTGTGGTACTTAAATACGGGACTGAAATAGGCACTTGTTCCGTGCTGTAGGGTGATAAGTTGCATTAATTTTTATTTTAGTCTGTCTCCAAACATGGCTTTCATAGACTAATAAAAAAGCAATTTTTATAAGTTCACAAAAAACAATGAACACAGTCGAGCATAAATATCTTACAACCATGGCCAGAGGAAAATTATGAACTAAAAAATCTGCTGAAAGTGACACAAAAGGACAATACCTAGATGCTTCCTTCTCAAGGTAAATTAAACTCTCACCTAAATGGAAGATTCTGTAATGTGAATTTCCACTAGTGATTCCTCCCTGCTCTCATCCCACGACAGCTGGAACTCTGTCGCCCTACCCTTCACTAATTTATGCCATCATACTCTTTAAGATCAGCCTCAAAAATTCAGCTCTTTAGGAGTAATATCACCCATTAATACAAGTCCTCACATTTCCATATAAGCATATAAGCATATTCAGAATATACTGGAAAACACTAAAACCTTAATAGGAAATCTTTCAGGACTCCATTGTCATATCTCTGGAGAGATACTTTATAAATGTGTGGGCAGAATCTCTCAGACAATAAAACATGTAAAGTAGACTCTGAACAACCCTCTTATCAAAGCTATCCCTGATGGTTTTTATATAGTGGTAGCTACTACATTGTTATATAATTATAGTGCTATGTGAAATATATGGTCTCAATTAACATTTAACATTATGTACTGAATTTCCCCAAAAGTTAAAAAAAAATCAGTGACTCATCCAAATCTTTTGTTTACTTAGTGCCAAACATGTGAACATTTGGAAACTTCCAGATGACTGACAATGATGTTGACTTTTGATTCTGCCAGTCTGGGCTCATGAGGTTACCCTTTAAGTTTGAAGCATAAATCCTTGCTTTCACTACTTCTGTAAATTTTATGTCTCAGCCACATGATTAGGCTGATTTTCCATTGCTTCAATACTCCATGCAAAAGGAAAAGAAGCGTGTCAGCAAACAAAGTATTCAAGAATATCAATTTTAATATACAACTTTCACCTTAGACAAAGCATGTTGACTTTCTTAGGCCTTAAGTTGGTTAAAGTTTCCTAACCTCATTGTCAAGGTGTTTTGTTTGTTTTTTAGAAAAATAAAAGTAGTACCTAGAATTCAGTTAGAGATCTTACCTTTGGTAGGAATCACAATATACCGTTGTATTTGACATTTTCTCCACTCTGTACCCCTTAGTGGAAGCATGAGGGGGTGGGGGGTATTGGAAGCTATTCCACAATTTCTATACAGGAGAGACTTGAGTTCAAGAGTACTTGCCTGAAAGCTGGCTTTTCTAGCAAGTACATCATTTCACGTCAGTTGCATGTTTATTTTGAGAAGCTTTGGAGGACTTTCTGGAGATTATGAGGAAAATTGTCTCTACTACTTAAGGTGATGCTAGCAGCTAAAATTCCAAAATCTCAATGGCTTAATACAATAAAAGTTTACTTTTTATTCATATAACAGCCTAATGCGTATTTCTGACAAGTGGCTTTTCCTCAAGTACTAATTCCTGGCTCAGGCTCCTTCTATCCTAGAGCTTCAGCATCTTTAACAAACGGCTTCTAAGGACACCAAGTTTTCAGCATCAAGCTGTGAAAGGGGAAGAGGAAGGAGGGGTTTCCTTTTGAATAGATCAGGCCTAAAAGTGGTGTATCCCCTTGGCTGGGACTCATTAACATGGCTAGGAAGTGTAGTCTAGCTGTGTGTCCAAGAATAATTTTTTTTTTTTTTTTTTTTTTTTTTTTTGCGGTACGCGGGCCTCTCACTGTTGTGGCCTCTCCCGTTGCGGAGCACAGGCTCTGGACGTGCAGGCTCAACGGCCATGGTTCACGGGCCCAGCCGCTCCACGGCAAGTGGGATCTTCCCGGACCAGGACACGAACCCGCATCCCCTACATCGGCAGGTGGACTCCCAACCACTGCGCCACCAGGGAAGCCCCAAGAATAATTTTAAATGGGTTTGGTGATCAGCCAGCAATCTCAGCTACAAACTTCAGCTCCAGCCTCCAGGTCTTGATCATTCCACTGAAAGGAATGTGAGGCATAAACATTAGCATCAAGCTTCTGTCTCCCAAGTACCCACCTTAGACGTATCTGTGAAGGCCATGAAATTCCCCAAAAGCCCAGCAGCCTTGAAGAGGCCTTTCCCCTGAGTGTCTCCTGTCCACCATGCTCTACTGCACTTCCTGATTCATAAGTCCATGCCTCTGTAGGGATCACCGGCCACCAGGGATGACATTTAAAAGATTGGACTCATTGTACACAGGGAGTTATATTTCAGATCCCCGAAACTGAGTCTTCTTATTTCCTTTTTCTCCTGACTTGGCATTGATTTTCTTCATGCTTGAATGAGCTTTATAATTCTGCCAAGGTGGAAGTTCATATTTGCAACTTTTTTCTTTTTCATTTCAACACAAAACGAAAGCTAAAACAGTCTGATTAATTTTCAAGAGCTCGAAAAGGTTAGTTTTTTCCACCCCCATATAATACAAAAATGGATGTGCTAATTTAGCTGAAGTGTTATGAAATATGTACTACTGGGTTGAAACCAAGTATGGAAATTCCATGAACGTTTCCCACTGTGATATCTCTTCAGAGACACCTGTTCACATCCTACCAAACAGATTTCTATTCCAATAATTAAAATGTAAATACATCCAACATCAGTAAAAGAAATTCAGCTACCAATGTTGGGATATCTTAGCTCTCTGAGCAAGTTTGATTCTTTCCAGCAACATCATGCATGACTCTAGTAATGGAGCAATATACTGTACATTTATACATGAAAATTAGCAATAACTGTCAGGTTCTATTATTGTTATCGTCAACTAAAAATTTTAACCTACAGTTACAATTTCACTAGAGTTCAAATGTTCTCCCATGAACACTTTTCAGCAGCCCACTAGCCTTATGAACATTTTGACTCGTAATGAAATGATTAGTGAAAGGACAGTTGCATGTCAGATGTTGTATAACTCCTTGGAAGCCAGTTTCCCACAGCATTTCAAGTTCTTAGAATTCCACGATGATGTTCTCACACTATGTATGCTCAAAATTTCACTGGCAACACACATCTGTGTTTACCCTTTTAATAATGACAATGTCCACGATAATTTTCATATTCCTAAAGGACTGAGTAATACCTTCAGAACCTTAGAAGGCAAACATGACTTATGTTGGACCTGGAATCATCCTACCATCCATAATAAGAAGAGTCTAAAATTGGAAATCACTTACAAACCGGAAGCAGAAGATTGTCTAAACTGCATATTTCTGGCAAATTAATATAATGGAAGAATCTGCAAAGTTGTGAAAGGAAAGACATAGGCCTGGGTATATGGGGCTTTGGCATTCTTTTTCTGTGTTTATCCAATTTCAATTCAATCAATTCTATTTGAATTAGGGATTTTTTTTCAATATACAGTATATACTGTGTGCATCTTGACACTTTTTTTTTTTAACAACAATAAGTACAGATGGGAGGAATCACAGGATGGGAGAGGACCGTCAGTCTTTGCATGTTGTATAGAGAGGAAAAAAATGTTTGACTCTTGATTATCCTTTCTAAAAGGGTCTTAGGAAAGAAATATAGGTACCATAAAGTAAATTTCCTACAACTCTGCAGTATAATCAGAATCAGAGAACCAGAAAGCATTCGAAACCACACATGTTCAATACAACTACCACCACTCTGCTTCCCACTCTCTTGGCCAATATTGTTAATTGATCACATTAGCCCACTGGGCCCAGATATGAGTACAGAATTGTTCTCAACATAAAGCTTTAGGTATCTATTCCCAACTGACAGTTGACCTAATTTGTAACTCAATATAAAAATCTATTTGTCATTCCTGACATAGGAGATCCCTGGGTAAGAATCTGAGGGAAAGAAAAGGTACAGTCATGATCTTGGAAACTTCTCTGTAGATTCAAGTGGTCATCTCTACAATAGAAGCTGCCCTTTACATTCTGAGGTTATTTTCTTCTAATTTGACTTTGCCTCAAGAAGCTTTGATGCCTTCCTGGCAGGCACATCTGTGATAATCACATGAAAAATAAAGAGCATGACAGAGAAATAAGTTTAACTCTCATTGTCTGTAGCATACACTTTTCCCTATGTTGAAGTCTCACCAGTTATCAAACTGGGATATACAGCCTGTCAAATGCAGTAACCTCATCAAAACAGACTGGGCCACCAACCGTTACAGTGGGGCCCAAGATAGGGTTTCCAGGAGCAAGCGTTCAGGGCTGCTTTCTCTCTTCTGGGTCTTTGAAAAGTGAAAATTTCTGCTGGCCCATAGCTTTTTGGTCAACTGCTTACTGACTGTAAATTAATTCTGAGTCAGACAAAACCAGCACATATACAGAACCACGCGGGCAGCAGCCTTTGTGCTGACATCAAATCTGTCTTATCTTTCTTACTCTTATATGCCCTGATACCCTCACTAAGTCATTTTTAATTTTTAAAAATCATATAAATATTGTTCTTAGACATCTTAAATCCTTTTTGGCACAAGGAAAGATGTAAATACATAAAAATGAATTAACATATAAATAAATCAAAATTACCACCACTAGCCTTCTTACATTTCACAGTCCACAAATCTACCACAGAAGGTAGTCTGAAAATCGCTTAATTATTTTGCTATTGTGTCTATTAGCCAAAGAGGTCTGTTTTCCAATGTATTCAAGAGAAATGTGTTAAAGGCATGCTAATATACCTAAGAATAACACCACTGATATTTTCAGTCTTACAGTTACATATAGAGGTGCAATGTCCTTCTTTGTACCTTTAAGATATTGTTGGGTCTTTTTTTCCACGTGGAGAAGTTAAAGTTATTAAAGGTATTCTATGATTTAACCAATGTCTCAGAAAACACTAGAGGGGCAAGAAGCTATAAGGAATTGGCTCATGTCTCCAGGGGTTAATACTCCCTTGAGAGAAGACATTATTCCCTCCCTTTCTTTATATCTGTGAAATCATCTTGCTTTTGACTTGACCAGGCCGAAGAAAATAATGTCTCTCAGGTAACTGATAGACTGTGAAATTAAGTTCAAGAAATCAGATCTCTTGAAGGAGCAGTCCTTATCCCTGAAACCACCCTGCCATCACAGACTCAAAGAAATCTGATTTTGAACTCATCCATCAGTTTTGTTTCCTCTCTATTTGTTTTTGCAGTTGGTGCAAGAAACTGGTGGTTTTGAGATTGGCAGGAAAACGTTCAAGTGAAAACAGAGCTTTCTTGCAGGCATTTTTGCTGGCAATAGTGTCCTTTTCTCCTTTGGGTCCTCAATGCATTTCTCAGTTTTACAGGTATTTTCCTTTTGAAGTCTTCTCACCGAAGCTGTCAGTAGGATTTGTGACATGTGCAACTTGTTGCAGACAAAAGCACTTTCTTTATTCTACACCTGCCAAATATATTGCTTTTTTTACCCGGGTATTTGTAACCACTGGTGGTTCCAACTTTAATGTTGAAATGAACAGGGTTCCATGTTAAAGGAAGCTGCCTATTGTCTGGTTGACAGAGGTGGCTTCTTATCATCTTACATAATAAAATTAAACTTGCTGTTGTGCACACTATGTGTCAGGTGCTTGGTCACTGTGTGTCACATTTTTAGTTCGGAGTCAGACAAAAATAATATGGAGTTATTATTATCATCATTATTAAATAGCTTCAAAAACAATGTCAGAGTAATTAAAAAGTAATTAAATAGGTGACCAAAAACCATATAGAAAATTAGAATTTAAACTCAAGAAAATCTGAATTCAAAATCAGTATTCTATACCATACCCCTCTTACCATAAAGGTTCTCTGAATATGTTTCATTCAGGCTTCAACTTTTCAAAATACAGAGTGTACACTAATCACATGTTGCAGATCTCTTGATCAGAATCACCTTATAGTCTTTACATTCCTGCCCCTTTCAAGGAGAATTGAAAACGTGAAAATACATGGAACTTTACACAGTGTTATACTTGATTTTATCAGTTTTTCAGGGAGCTGCATTTGGGATCTTTAGTCATTTGAAGTGTTCAAATTCAGTGCTACCTTTCAGGAACCAGTGAAAATAAATCAGCAAGTCTTATAGCAGGACTTGCATACGTTATTTTTCAAAGCACTGTCTAATATGATTGGCATATTAATCAGATTAGGAACTTCATTTGGACTTAAGTGATTCTAAGTATTTTCTTTTTAATATTTTGTGGAATTTTTAGAGATATTTGAGGGACTTTTGCCTTCCATGCTTGATTTTAATTTAAATAATTTTGTCATGTCTACCTGCATTTTCTTTTATATTCCATTTTCTTCTTCCTTGTTTTATTTTTTTTTCTTTTTTGCATCTGTGAACTATAGTTTGATCTAATAAGAGTGATATGGAGCTTATTAAATAAGGAAGTGTCTGTCAACTGGAATCAACACTTGCCCAATGTAGTTTTCTTTTTACTTGTCTTTGGACATCCTGGACCTTGGGTACTCGCACAGGACTATAAAGAGATCTGTATTCTATTTTAGGAATATTTTATTTCTGCTGACTTTTCTTACCCTTTTCCATGCATATACAGCAAACAAGTTTTTGAAACAAATTTTCTGATTTCTGAGCATTGTCACCTTTCACTCCATGTTGCAATTGTTCATTCATCTAATTGAGAGCTATTTTTGAGTGCCTTTTGTGTGTGTGCCAAGTACGTACAATAATAGGCAACGGGACTATGGCAGTGAAATAGATAAAGTCATTCGGGTCCTCTAGAAATCACAGGGCAGGGAGGAAGACAGAGAGGATCTGAAATTACCAATATGGCGAGGGTTACGGAAGGGGAAAGATGCCATTTGTTGAACCAGTGACAAAGGTCTTAATTTAGTTTGGAGGATTGGAAGATCAGCAACATCTTCCCTGAGGAAGTGACATTTGTGCTGAGAAATAAAGGGATTGGCCAGATGGGAAATGGAGAAGGAGGGATAGTCAGGCTTTCTAGGCACCATGAGCCACTTTTTGGAGGGAATGTAAAGTGATGTACGAGGCAGCTTCTTTTCTTGCCTAGAGTTCATTGCCAGTATTCTGGATGTACTTTAAAGTCCTTTTTGCCAATTGTCTAAATTCAGACTTTAAGGAAAGCACTTTTGCTGCTGTATTTCCCACTTCCTATATTTTGGTTATTTTTTAACTCTTGAATAAGATAAGAATAAATGGGGATGAAAAACCAGAAGCGGTTTCTGCAGTATTAGCAAGAAGGTATTTCAAGGGAACTTTAAGGGACGAGGAATCATTTATTATTCTTTACTACAAGCATTGTGATAAGTTCTCCTTTTAATTTAATACTTAATATAACTCTCTGAAATCAATATTGTTCCTGTCTTTACAGTGGTGGAAACTCATGCTTGGGCAGGGTAAGTTATTCATACTGTATGAAGTAGGGCCAGAATCTGAAACTAGGTATTGCTGACTCAAAAGCCCGTGTTTAATGTCTCTACAAAGTAGCAAGACACAGAAGTGGCTTAGGAAGAGGATGTTTGCTAACAGTGGTAGTCCAGTTTCACTGAAGATGAGGAAGGCACACAGAAGGTAAAGTTGGAAGGTGAAACATGACAACAGAAGTGTACAGACAGATGTAATGGAAATTGTTGGCCATCCACTCAAAACCCAGTTCCTTTCCAAATAGGTGTCTTCCTAACATCATCACCCCATGTAGGGAAATCTGACCATTTCCAGCAAAAGGGGTTTTGTATTTCTAAGGATAATTTCAGTTCCCTTGTCAAAATAATTGGTTCAGGAACATAGACCACAGCCAATCAGCACTCATCATTCCCCAGCCCACTGGGATGTTTTTAGCAATGGCATATGACCCACCTCAATAGGCATATGATCCAAGTGGGCCAGTGAGATGGCAGGAGGGAATTTAAAAGGTCATTTGAGAAAAAGATTATTGATTTTAAAAAAAAAAAACTACTGCAATATATGTGAGGTGCAGAACTCCCATAATGATTTTACCACCAGCTTGGAGAACACCACTGAGGTGAAGAGTTATAACTTTCAGAGGGAAACATAAAGTCAATGTCACAAGGTGGTTCAGACCTCCATTTATTGAATCATCTGGTACCTTCTAATCCTGGCTCTGCCTTATACTAGCTGGTAACCATGAACAAGTTATTTAACTTTAAGCTGCTGTGGTCTGATCTGTTAAATGGGGATATTAATAATACCACCTCACAGGGTTTTGGGGAGGAATAAATGGATATACATCTCCTAGCATATGACACACAATAAATGGTAGTTTTATTATTATAACTTAAGCCACAGTGAAACCTTTATATTTCTGATAAAGGAGGAAAATTAGTGGCTATATTTGAGTTTAAGGATTTTAACAAACATTATCAAATATTTTTCTTATTTACTAAGAACCAGAGTCAGTAAATTTACCATTTCTCCAGATTTTAGGTAAGTAAGAGAATCAGCTGTGAAACTGATCATGGTATGTAAAATTGCTAACCTGCATCAACCAGAAATTGATATACAGTTCAAGTTTTATACTTCACAGCACCTCTGAACCAAAAGGAAAAGAGGGCTTTCCATGAAATCAGATTAAATAAGAACTTGGGCCTTAGCCCTGTTCTGATTCTGAAGGTCTGCTATCAGTTTCATAAATCACCCAGGTCTGAAGCAATCAGAGTAACTAAGGCTAATATATGGAACAGTGTGCTTCTCTTGATTGTCAACTGGATCCAAGAACAAGGTACTCAATTCCACGTGCAGAAATTGAAAAAGCAGGAGGAATGCATTTCACGGACTTCTACCAGCAAAGGAAGTTTGCATATTTATTCTCTGATTTAGCAGTTGAGGTTTTTCTGTCACAGAAAGACAGTCATTAGAGGAGAAGGGGCAAACTACAAATGTGTAATACTTTGGTTTTTTTTGTTGTTCTTGTTTTTTTGTTTTTCATCTTTATTGGAGTATAACTGCTTTATAATACTTTTGAATCTGGTATGAATTTACTGATGGTTCTTCATCTTGGCCCTGAAGAATGGTTTTATAACAATGAATCTATGTATTTTCAAGTTTTTAATGGGGATAATATGAGATATAATAAGAACATTTAAAATTTTGTTTTTAATTTTCTTACCATAACTTTTCATTTACTTTTTATATTTCTAGTAGTGGCAGGAGTAAGAATAAAGGAAGCAATCATGATTATTACTATTAATTTTTATTACTGTTAATAATAGTTATTATAAAACCAGTGATTAAACCTGTTTTTCATTTAGGCTAGGATGCATAGGAGTGGTCAGTGCCCATTGTAGCCACAGGCCAACTCAAGTCATTGATAGATCAGAAGTGAGGGTGGCAGATGTGGGGAGTACAAAATGTAGAAGAGAGAAGTCAGAAATAGAAAAAGCAAGGAAAGAAAGGTCAAGGTCAAGTGGCCAGCAAGAAGCACAATTAACTATTTTTAGGCATGAGTCAGGGATATAACAGCCTGCAAAGGCTCCATCTCTGCGCAAAATGAGGGCTGCCCATTCCATGGTAATCAGAGCTACCTGTACTGATAAATTCAATATATTTTGCAGAGACTGATTTTTTTATCTTGCCAAATGCAATTCTAAATATGTAATTATAGGACCCCTACCGCCACCCCCAACCAGGGCCTAGCATTCAAGGGATTTACTGAACTCCCTGCTGTTAGCATCAAGCCATATGAACCTTTGGGTTACCCTCAGCCTATTCTTGTTTTCCTAGCGATGAAATAGGGCAGAACCAAGAAGCTTAGCAAAACCTGGACCCAGTTTTATTGTAAAAAGGAGCTGTAGTCTGTGTGAGATAACCACTAAGCCCCTCAATAGCTCCTGTCTAACTCCTCATATTGTCTTTAAAGCAGTGATCTTCAAGGTGGGATCCTGCACCATAGGAATCAGATTCAACTGGCTTGATATTAAAAATGAGGATTCCTGGATTCTAATACGCCAGGGATGGCACTTACTTGCCTGCACTTTCGACAGACACTTCAATTAATATGTGAAATAAAGCTTTCTTTAAGTCCTAGTTCTTCCAACCAACTACCCTTCCCAAATTTGCTCTTAGGTGGCTGTCAATCAGTCTTTGCAGAGGTGTTAAAAATAATCACATTGTTCACAGATACTGCTTAAAAGAGTAACTCCCCCCAAAAGTATTTGCATTTTTGAAGTGGTTTCCGAGAAGGTACAATTTCTTGATAAGAAGAAAAATATAGTATTAGAAGCTAGTTTGTCAATGTGTGATATGCAAATGTTCAAATAATAAGATAATTATAACCAAGAATTATGGAACATTGATTTATTATGTGTCACATCCATTATAAGCATTATTGCTAATTCTTATTACAAGTCATAGGAGAAGAAATATCCCATTTTCACTGAAGAAAAACCTGAGGGTCCAAGTGGTGAAATGCTTTGTTCCAAGACCATACATTTTGCATATGCCTAATCTGAATTTTAATTTTATGTTGTTTTGGCCGTATAGTTCAGTCTCTTTTCATTTAGACCACACTACTTTCTGAAAAAATATCCTTTCAACGACAAAGTACACATTAGACATCATCCTTAGAGAATTCCTGTGACATCCATTTGGCTAAAGTTGCTGAGAACCATAATTATTTTTATGAACGATTAAAGCATTTTACATGTTTCTAGACATTTCTTTAATAAGGTTTAGCACTGCCAGGTTGAAAATGTGTCATTTTCATTACTGCACTGAAACTCTTTTTGCACCCAACTCTTTATTTCTGCTACCTCGGTTTCATTTCTGTCACCTTTCAAAGAGCTGCCTGTCTGAAATTATTTATTTTTTTAGGTTATTTGCATTATTATGAATTAACTCCAAAAAACGGTTATAGCTTTTCAGAGATCTGTAGGAAGTGTGGGGATTTATTTGTGTAATTTTAACTTAAAATTTAGTAGAGAATGAGTTCCCAGGGTTTATCAACTTGTTTTGTCGGTTCGACATTTAGTTGAAAGTATTTGCCACTCTGATTCTCAAGGAACACAATCTCTTTCCTATGTTCATCTCTAAGACATTTTTGGAGAAGACCTTCTATGTGCTAAATCTAAATGCACTTACCCAACTGCTTTAGTGATAGTTTGTTTTATTTTGTTTTTCTTCAGAAAGGACAGAAGTCTAAACATTGAGTGGATTAGATGTGATTTGAAACCTTAGGTAGCAATTTGGTTAAACTGAACATTACTTTTTACTCAGACATGACTGGAAGGATTTGGAATCCTTTTGAACTGGCAAGTGTTCTTTAAACAGCTATGTGGAGAGAGGACATCACTTTGCATTGAGTAAGTTAAATCAGTGCAGTATATAAATCATGATGCTCTCTTCCTTGGTACATTCATCACTTTTGCTTCTTTCCTCAGATGCATTCCTCTTCACTCTCCTGTCCTCTGTAGCATCAGGGGAAGAGCAGGTGTTAAGCATTTTCCAGTCAGTCTGGCATCCGCCCTTTGGCTGTGTTTGATCAATGGCAGGCAGAGAAAGGGCCTTGTGGGAGGTGAAGAGGGAAAATAAGCCAATTATTTTTATCCCTTCTTTGCTTTGGGCAGGTTCTTGGGTGTTGGCTTCATACATTCCACATCATTAGCTCCTACGAGACATAACTGCTATGATTCCACTTTCCATCAAGTGATGCTGGTCCATGGGCTCAGGGAACACCATCTCCTCACTTTGTCTCTCCAACCTAGGAGTGGGAGTGACTTCCTGCTGTGAGAATCTCTTGGGTTACCTGACTATCTATTCTTCAGTATACTTGTATAACCATCACTTGTATAACCAAGTCCCTGAGTGTAGATATCTGAACTTGGTTTTGTTTTTCTGGTTAAACCTTGACCTCTACACCTCTATGCACATAACATTTATCATTAGCACTAATAACATGTTTAGGGTTATTTTAGTGCCTTCTAATAACAACCTAGAGGAGTATTGGGAAAATTGCAACAAACCTAACTATTGTCATGATGTTGAGCTATAATTAATTATGGAGTATTTGCTATCATGTATTTTTTTTCTTAAAGGAACACTTATTTAATTATTTATTTATTTTGGCTGTGTTGGGTCTTTGTTGCTTGTGGGCTTTCTCTAGTTTCGGCGAGCAGGGACTACTCTTCATTGCAGTGTATGGGCTTCTCATTGCGGTGGCTTCTCTTGTTGCGGAGCACAGGCTCTAGGTGCTTGGGCTTTAGTAGTTGTGGCATGTGGGCTCAGTAGTTGTGGCTTGCAGGCTGTAGAGTGCAGGCTCAGTAGTTGTGGCGCACGGGCTTAGTTGCTCCGCAGCATGTGGGATCTTCCCGGACCAGGGATCAAACCCATGTCCCCTGCCTTGGCAGGCTGATTCTTAACCACTGTACCACCAGGGAAGTCCTATCATGCATTTTTGAGTGAGTAGAAGAAAATATATCTTGCTGAAATGAGTTTTTGGAAGAAAATAACACACCGGTTTGGGGTTTTCTTTTGTGTTTTTTTTTGCCTGTTTGTTTTTTATAGTGTTCAAGGTTAGTAAATCATCCAGTAAAAAAAATCCATCCCAGGTACATTCCAAATTGTAATTTCCCATGAAAATCTCTTAAATTTCTAAGCCAGGACAAATATAGACACCTATCAAATGTTTTCATAGCATCAGCTATATAGATTTGAACTAGTACATAAAAACCTCTTCAGCTACATTGAAAAAAATTAATAGTACATTTTGTATATTTGTACTAAGTGCAAAAGGGAGTCAAAATTACTTTTACCACATAACAATTTGAACGTAAGAAAACTAACCAGAGACTTCTATAGTTTGGCTGGATACTCCCCTCTCATTCAGCCAGGGGTACTACTGGGGGGGAATAATTCCTAGCTCTGGTCCCTAACTGTTACACAGACAAAACTGGTTTTCTTTAAACCCTGTTCTTTTTATTCCTGTTTGCACAAGTAAGCCATATTTATAGCTCTCACTGCAGATAGATGAGATCATGTGTCTGAGTTCTGGCCAATGGAATGTGGGAGAAAGTGATGGATATCCCTTTCAGTCCTGATTCTTAGAAACTTCCTAATATATTCTCCACTTGTGCTTGATTTTCTTTCACTTTGCCAAAAGCAATTGATGTAATTTAAGACTATGAGATTCTTAAAGGTGGCAGGCTATAAGCTGGGTTCCTGAATGACCATGTGGAGCAGAGTGGCCCATGTTTCCCAAGGGCTGATATGCATTGGGCTGTGGTGTGTGGGAAGATTTGCTTTTACTGTGTTAATAAGTCTCTGAAATTTCAAGGTTAGAGTAGCAAGTGTTTACCTTGATTAGTACACAGATTAAGCACTGACAGAACAAAATTTCAGAAATACACTATTAATCTGATACCTAAATTCTTCCATTTGGATTCTTTTTACTACTGCATTCATCCTTTCCTCTCCTTTTCCTTCTTCTAATTTCCATATGTTCATTTTAATATGGAAAAATGGGCTCTGTTGAAATATAAATGAACGAAGGCATGCTGCCAAAGGCTTGTCTTGTGGTGTGCCTTGAGGATTTAACTTGTATTTTATTTTTCATAGCTATAGCAAGCAACCTTTTTGTTGGTCTCTTGAGGGGTGAAGCATTGGGAGCAAATAACAGGGACTTGCTCCATCTCCTTGCCAAGCTGGACGTAAGACTTGGTTTGTGTTTATAGAAATTGGGCCTTTCTAAATGTGCTATCAATCTCTTCTAGGAGAGTTAATCTGCTCTTTTGCAAGAGGAAAGTCATGAAGGAGCTCTTTTTGTGAGGATCTTAAAATAATCAAGGGTTGACAGGACACTGAGGACAGAATAGGAAAAAGAAATAGGTTCAGGATGTTTAATGATATTCTAAGGCCAGGGGCATGCTGAAGCCAATGGACCAAATGAAGTATGCAGGAACGTCCCCTTATAAGTGCTTGGGACCAGTGGCTGGGCTAGAGGACCTATCTCATACTTATACCTATGATTCCTTAATAGTTAATGAACCACCATGTAGGGGCTTATCTCTGATGTCCAAAGTCCACTACATACCAAATGGAGCAGTGGAGGAGCAAAAACCCCAGGATTTTGAGAGTTGGAGTGATCTATGCTAGTTATTCATGAAACTGGATCCTCTACTGCTTGACAATTTTGTGGAACTGTATCCTAGGCGTGGATGTGTGATATCTTTACTGATGTCCACTCTTCAATATTCTTAGCTTATATGTCTTTGCATAGCTTATCCCAAATAAAGTAGGGAGCTCAGGGCTCTAATAATGCAGTTTCCCATTTGTATCAAATATTCTGTACAATGAGCGTAAGTTCACCTTCTCTTGTGTGAGGTTCCTTCTACTACTAGCTTATGCTGACTTTAGAATCTCATCCTGGCACAGCAGAAAAGACATCATCTTTGAAGTAAAAAAAAAAAAAAAAATCTCTGTTTGGCTATTGGGAAATCAACTTATCCTCTTTTGACTTATTTCCTGTCTGGGCTACCTGTATTATGGAAGTGTGAGCAGGATGAAATGAGATAACACATACAAATGTGCCTAGCATGTTGCCTGGCACATGGCAGGCACTCTGTAAATCTGTAGGTTCTGTGCAATGATATCTTCTAAAAATAAATGGACCTTGGTGTTTCTGTATCCAGGGAGACTCAGGGAGAACATCTGTTGTTCCAGATACAGGTGTAGCCCTGATATTTTTCTCATATCTATTCAAGCATTTAACTTTCTCCTCTTCACAGCTCCTGTAGGGCTGAAAGCTCCAATGGTCAGTGTGGAACGTAGACTATAGGAATAAAGGCTGTCACGTCCTCTGGTATTATGAGTGTTCCGCACTTCACACCTTGTCCTGAAACTAGCCCCCAAATAACAAGGATTTAATTTTCCAAACTCTGATCCAAGAACAGCCACTATCTCTTGAATCTTTACAATAGCCTCAAGGAAAAGATGTATGATCTTGTTTTGTGTTGGTGTCAGACTATCAGTAGTGATGCTATGACTAGAAATGCCTGGGAACACTCACCTGGGCCCATACTACTTGTGGTGAGTCCCCACAGGGAGTTCCCTGCTTGGACTGGAGCCAGTGTTGTGGCTGGACTGGGCCTTGTGCTTCTTATTATGATTGCAAGATGCACCTCAGAAACAACCACCTGGGAACTCTGAAAAACAAGATTGATGCCTCACAGTTCTTGGATGGTACATAGCACACCTGGGGCCACACAGGGAGGTCCTGGGTAGAGAGAGAGTGTGTGAACCTGAGTGCTCCCTTTATTGGGATCTAGGGTGGGGTGCCTAAGGTTTCATAGGTTTACTCTTTACTGGAGAATTTAAAGCATAAGAGTGGGAATTAGGGCATGGGAAGGGAAAAGCAGGGTCACTCAAGAGGTCAGTTATCTAGGTTGCCAGGGGCTTTCTAAAAGGGGAACTTCATGGGTAGAGTGACCTGGCTATTTATCTAGTTGTGTAGCTGGCACTATGTTTATTCGATATGGATGTCTTTGAAATGGGTGCATTGGTAATCAGAAGCTTATAATGTTAGGCACTTACATTGCAATCAGAAAAGCTTGTTGTCAGGGACTTACACTATGGATCTTCACTTGATGGATGAAGAATCTGAGAGTCAGAAAGTAACTTGACCAACACCTTGTAGCAAGTCAGAGCTTTATCTGGAGTTTACAATCAGGACTTCTTTTATCATATGATGTATATTTGATGGGAATATACATCATTTTCCAAAATACTTTTCCTCTGTTCCAGAAAAGGCAAGAAGGGGTAAACTTTCTTCTTTTTTCTTTCCTTCCCCCTCCTTCCTTCCCCCCTCCTTCCTTCCCTCCTTCCCCCCTCCTTCCTTCCCTCCTTCCCCCCTCCTTCCCCCCTCCTTCCTTCCCTCCTTGCTCCCTCCCTCCCTCCTTGCTCCCTCCCTCCCTCCTCCCTCCCTCCCTCCCTGCTCCCTCCCTCCCTCCTTGCTCCCTCCCTCCCTCCCTCCTCCCTCCCTCCCTCCCTCCCTCCCTCCCTCCCTCCCTCTCTCCCTCCCTCCCTCCCTTCTTCTTTTCAGTCTTTATATCACTGGCAACAAACAAACTAAAAAACCCAGAACATTATCTTTGTGTCTCTGGACTATTTGCAACTCTCTGATACACCCTGACGACGATGCTCATTTTCCTTATCCTGGTCCAAAAACTCATCCTCAGAGCTGTTCACTACCACTGGGCATCATAGTTCCTCTGCCTCTACAGAGAATGACCTCTCATCACAGTTACCCTTATCCCAAAGCACTACAGTAATTTCCACTTAGTACAGTGAATTATGACCAAGTAATAAATAATAATGTTTCAATCATCTGAATAACACTTTGGCTGAAGATAAGCATTTTGTCAATTTTTCAAAATTTTGGTATTGTGACTCAAAGGCCAATACAGTTTTTGAACACAAGGCTGTTGCATGTAAGCTATTGGGTGAAAAGATACAAAGATGCAGAAATCAAAATTTTAGTTCATGAGGACAGCATGTATATAATAATACAAGGTAGTGTATAAGTAGTTGTCAGAGGAGAGGAATGAACAGGAAGGGAGAGATCAAGGTGTGATGAGGTGATGGAGAAGTCTTCCTGGAGGAAGGGAACTTTGAAAGGTGATTAGGATTTGAAAGCATAAGAAGGGTTAAGGAAGACTGATCTACATCTGGGAGAAGAGCATATACAAAAGCACAGAGGAAAAATCCATGCAAGGAATGCTATAGAAATTAAGAAAATAAACCTCACCAGAGTGAGAATCAATTTGGGCAGAAAGGAGAAATAAGTTCTTAAGTTAGGTCAGAAATTTGTACAATATGGAATGTTAAAAAATGGTGTAGGACAATTGGACTTCATCCAGGTGGCAGTGAAGAAACTCTGGGGATTTGAAATAAGGGGCCATGATGAAACGGTTGTTTAAGAAAGACTAAAAGGTCAAAGGAGATGGAAATTTGAGGCAGAAAAATTTGTCAGGAATTATTTCAGTTTTCCAGGAGGAGATACTGAGTATCTGAAAAAGCAAAAGGAAGGGAAGAGGTTAAAGAAACACCACAACAAAAAAACCCCAGCACAGTTGGACCTAAAACAGTAGGAAGAAACATCACTTGGAGTTAATGGCTGAAGAATTATGGCTGTGGATCTCAAATCCGAGCATGAATCAGAATCTTCTGCTGGGCTTGTTAAAACCCAGATTTCTGGTCCCAATGCAGAGTTCAGGGGCCAAGAAGTCCTCTCAGTTCCATAGAAGGCAGGATTATGTGTCTAACAATGTCAAGCACCACACTGCATTTCCTGTGATTAGAGTAGATGTATAGTAAAGTCAGGGGATATTGTATTCACACTTATTAAATCTCACATGTCATTTGAACATATAATACTGTAATCATATTTCTTTTCCCAAACACCAATTGCTGCACCCACAGTCTCTTTCTGAGGTCAGAGCAGCGATTTAACCATCCCATTGCCCAGCAGTGATGTACTATGTACTTTCCAAAATTAACCAAAATGAGAACTCCTGGGGTACATAACTCAGCTGTCTCCTTCCAACATGTGCATGGTTTCCTTAATCTCCTATAATGCTCTTTGGACCCGTAGTCATGCAAATAGCACCAGCGAACAGCTGCATTCTTCAAGCCAGATGGTCACATGTGGGAACAGAGATGGGATGGAGACAACAGAAGTAATAGCCTATAAAGTAGGTTAGCACTACTGAAATTCTACTTTTTTCTGTTAATACCAAGTAAAAGGTTAATTATTTCCATCCGTGTTCACTTAATGGAGAGAATTAATCTTGAAGGCATAGTAAGAAATTTTCAGCAAAATTTCACCACTGCTTATTCCAAAATAGTACAGAAGGGTGATTGAGTGTGTGCTGGAAAGCTTAATGGAAACAATGAAGAGGCTTACGTAAAACTCTGTTTGCTCAACATGAAAGACTAAGTTTGTAGGTGTTTGGGAGGAGAGTAAAGAAAGAATATGCTCCATCTTCCTTCTCAGTATTGAACCCTGATGTAACCAGAGAGTCGTTTGGTTCCTGGATATTGTTCTCTGAAATCCAAAATATTTGAAATTAAGATATAAACTCCTTTCCTCTGTGCACAACATGAATCATGTTTAACATGGGTTATTTAAAGATCTTGTGTACACTCATATTATGTATGTATACTCAAGATATCCGATATTTAAAATAATCCATGCTCCTTTAATAAAATGTACCATTATATATTATTCTTTTTCCCATCATATTCAAAGTTCTTTTTAAGCACTATTATTAGTCTTGGAGTGTCATATATTTAATTATTTCTCTATTGAAAGTCATATATATTGATACTAAATTTTGGTGCCACTAATAATGACGTGATAAACTTATTTCCTATTTTTGGATTCTTACTAAGTTCTTGCGCTCTGATGAGGACATAAATTTAGCTAGCAACTAATCAGAGCTAGGAATTTAATTGATTTTATAGAGGATAGACAAGCCAAGGATTCATTCATTCAAGTATTTTTTTAATAACTACTCTTTTTTAGGCATGGTTCTAATGGGGATACATCAGTGGACAAAACTTCTAACTATCCCTGGCTTCATGTAACTTGGGTCCCAGCATCCTCATTTATTAAGATAGAGAAAAGAAGAATAGAAACAATGTTTTGTAAGGTTTTTTTTTTTTTTTGAGGGGGAAGTGGGAAGAAGTTGAGTATAATTCTGCTATGAACATGTTGGGTTTGAGGTACCAGTGAGGTATCCGAGTAGAGATTTATTGAAGGAGCGCAAGAAAAAGTCTGGGCTGGAGACATTGATTTGGGCCTCATCGGCATCCAGGTGGGAGTTAACACCATGGAGTGGATATAATTACCCAGAGCAAAAGGCTGACTGAGAATTACTGATAGTGTAAGACTTACACCTAAGGAACTCCAGCATGTTAAAAAGAGGATATGGAAAGAGAAAAGTAGGAAAGAAACCTCTTAAAATTGTAGAGCCATGGAGCCAAGGGGAGTATATTGCCAGAAAAAGGAAATAGACAATGATAATACTTCTGAGAAATCAAAGACTGAAAAATGCACATTGCTTTTGAAAACATGAAGTTCATTACTAACACATATTAGAAATACAACCCCACTCTGAGGCTCCACACTTCTTTGATCTTATTTCCATTGTCCCCACTTCATCTTAGCTACTCCCTTCTGTGGCCACACCTCATGATGTGTTATGACTTGTTACTGTGTTACTCCTGAAATGATAAACTCAGTCAATGCACTGTGACTGTAAACATCATTTCTCCCATCTCACGCACTCAAATGTTTCCAGTGCACTAAACTATTTGATATTAAGCCCTTCTATAAATTGACTCCTTTTCTTTCTATCCATTACTCCTTTCCATTCCACAGTTCAACACTCTCCCAAGAACCTTGAACTACTTAAGACCTAGGAAAAGAGGAACATTCTGGAGACACTGGTCGTGTGACAATGTACCTCTACTTGTGAACCAATGGAAATGTTAGACTCAAAATAAAAGCATGGTGCCACCTCTTCTTACAAGCTTTTTTTTAACAAGTGAGGGATGAGTTCTAGCAATCTCCTTAACTGCAAAACACATCAGGAGGCACATCTATGGTTCCATAGTAGACGGTATAACATTTCCAAATTAATTTAAATTTTTAAATTAATTTAAAAACCTTCAAGCCCTTTGTGATATCCATGAAAAAAAAAAAACCCACCCACTTGCCTAAAATTGCCTCTTATCCAATAAATCCATTTAGACAGCTCCTAGAGAGAGGTGAGATCTGAGCCCATGGAAGCCAGAGTGGTTGGGATAGATGGCTGTTGTTTTAGTTTGAGTTCCACCCAAATTTTGAGAGAGGGATTCAAGTCTAATTGGCTTTTTTTTTTTTAAAGAAGATGTTGGAGGTAGAGTTTATTAATTAATTAATTTTTGCTGTGTTGGGTCTTCGTTTCTGTGCGAGGGCTTTCTCTAGTTGTAGCAAGCGGGGGCCACTCTTCATCGCAGTGCACGGGCCTCTCACTATCGCAGCCTCTCTTGTTGCGGAGCACAGGCTCCAGACGCGCAGGCTCAGTAGTTGTGGCTCACGGGCCCAGCTGCTCTGTGGCATGTGGGATCTTCCCAGACCAGGGCTCGAACCCATGTCCCCTGCATTAGCAGGCAGATTCTCAACAACTGTGCCACCAGGGAAGCCCCTAAGTGGCTTTTTGGGTGTGATACCAGGAAATAACAATTGGGGGGAAAAGGGGTGAGACAGAGAAAGGAAAGCAGCCAGTAAAGGATATGTTATTTTATCAGTGAACCCATTGAATAACTGGAACTTAATCCTACTGGGAAACTCAGGGATTCAGCATAGACCCTAGACATCAACGTAGACTCTGATGACTCAGAGTTATCCCCACTTTCCCCTTGCCCCCAGAAGAAGCTGGAGTATTTACATTGATACGTGCTAATAATAATCCTCAGCTAGCATTGCCCCCAGGTGGTAATGAGCAGGAATGGGAAGGGAGAGGGGAGCCAGACAAAGCCTCAGGAAGGACATTAGACATCATGCGTTACAGTGAGAAGTCAGCCTCTGCTCCAGCCAGTCCAGAGGTCTAACATTTTAATCTCCAAGGTATAGGATTCTGTACAATTGTATAGGCTTCTATTTTGGGAAAGTATTCTGTTTAAAAATTATTTGGATTTGAAGAGTTCAGGATTAATGACGTTGAAATTGTTCCCATTTATGTTAATCAGTAGACCCCTTTTCTGCTGAATTTCATTCAAATAATCCAGTACAGGGACTGCTGGTTTTATCTGCCAGTATGACGCAGTAGAAAGAGATGGTTGCACACAAGCAGATGGTTGAATAAGATCTAATATTAGAGTTTGATCTTGTTCTCATAATTTTGTTGTCCTTGCCTGCTACCTTAATCAACATAGGCTAGCTTTATTCCAGCATAAAAATTGACTCCCAAATCCCAATGACTTAACACACCAAAGGGTTATTTTTCAATCACAACATGTCCATCATGGCACCACAGGTTTCTCTGCTCAGCATATTCAAGGACTCAGACTGACAAGGGGTCCATAATCTTATAGCTGCACCCTGTGCAAGAGGCAGCTTCTTTTGTCACAGTAGCAAGGGAAGAAACTATGAAGAATCACACATGAGTTTCCTTTGTCTCAACTCAGAGGTGATGAATCATTTCTGCCCATGTTAGCCAGATCATTCACATTGCAATACTTAACTCAAGGGGTTGAGGTATGTAAGGGAGCAAAGAATACGTGATGATCATTATTGTTTTTTCCATGCCTACTAGATAGAAGACACCTTAAAGATCATCTGGGCCAGGGGTTTTCCAACTGTGCCTTTCAGGACCTCTACTGCTCCCAGCATCCATAAGGAACTCTTGAAGGTGAAACAGTTATTCTCCCCACACTCCCATGTTAGCCAGAAAAGCTTTTCTTCAATATTTTCTCCATCTTGATGCTTCTTGTAAGATTTTATTTGAAGAAAGGATTCTGCAACTTTAAAATTAGTTGGAATATGACAAATGTGATCCAA
This sequence comes from Delphinapterus leucas, assembly GCF_059928025.1. Taxonomy (NCBI): domain Eukaryota; kingdom Metazoa; phylum Chordata; class Mammalia; order Artiodactyla; family Monodontidae; genus Delphinapterus; species Delphinapterus leucas. Next base: position 14,934,726 of record NC_143138.1, read on the forward strand.
CTTTTTCATTTTAAAGATAAGAAAAATCAAGCCCCAATGATACTGAGTTTCCAAAGAGATGCAGCTGGTTAGTGGAAGGTCTTGAACCTTTCTAAGACACCATACAGTTTGACATCATGCCCTGATAGACTCCTCATTGTTGGGAAAACCTTTTCTCTAAGATGTTTGTCAGGAATATCTGGAAAAACTTAAGCCAGAAGTAATTTGAGAAAAGAAAAATGAAAGGATAAATGAAAGAATAAAAAAAAATCAGTAGAGGCAGATAGAAAAAAAAAGTTGGCAAAGTGAAAAAGTAAAGTGAGAGAGCTAGAGAGAGAGGTGCAGGAGGTGTGAAGAGTCTGTGAGCCCAAATGAGAGAGCCACTCAGTCTAGACTCCAGATGGAGTACATGGCTTCAGTGAGTTCAGTACTGGCCTCTGCAAATACTTTAGCCAGATGTCATGGCTGAGCTACAAACCCCTGGAGGCGTGACGGAACTGGCTGTTGTTCTGTCCAGTGTTTTCTTCTTAGTGTGTGACTGATCGCTCTGCTGGCTGCTCTAAGGTTATGACACCAGATAAGGGGACACCTTCTTTTAATACTGAAGTCAGATTTTTGGCAAACTGCAAAGAAGTAAAGTCCTTTTGAGGGTCCAAAGGTAGGTTGGTAGACCTCAGACTAGTAGGTGTGACCACCTTCCCAAATGGAGATCAATCTGACCCCAAGAGAGGGAAAACTGTGGAGAGACACAGAATAAATAAAACAGAAAGAGGCTACTGCTTGTTAGCAGCAGGATCTTGGTTAAATTGCCTTATCTTTCTGGGACTGCGTTTTCTCTGGGGGATTTCATTAAATGGTCTCTAAGTTCCATTTGAACATTGACACCCCGTAATCCTATGAAATGGCATAATGAAGGAAGGATAAATAAGAAAGCCGTGTCCCTACCAAGCTGATAGGATAAAACAGCAAAATGCAAACGCTCTGCTTTGTTAAATAAACAAGGTAAATGCTTGTATTTGCTCCCTGCAGTTGAGCAACTTGTAGAATCTGGCAATGAGCTTTACACATGGGAACTAAGATGGAACAGCTCTGAGGACAAGGAATCGTTCTAGAAAAAGGAAAATTTGAAAGGGCCAGCCCAAGGCAATAATTCAGAAGTCAACAGACTTTGTGTTTCTTATTCTCCTAACACTCTTCCATTCTTTAAACCAATACTTAGTATCTGTTACATGCTATGGCCTAGGGATTTGATGGCAAGGAAAGTAGTCTTTACTTTCATATACAAATGATGGTGGATGCAGACAATTTAACAAAGTTTAACGCAATAAGGATAATCATAGCGGAAGAGATATTGGTGATGGGGATGGGAGAGACATTCAGACCGGACTTGAAAAACCAGAGATCATGGAGGAAGTGCATTTTAAGCTGAGTCCTGACAGAAAGATAAGGGATAGTCAGACAAAGAAGTGGAGAAGGAAATTTCTAGAAACCACTTGAGGCATGTTCAGGAAACTGAAAATAATGCATTATGACTCTGTCACTTATTGCCTAGTTGAGCATGAGCATGTTACTTAAGTTCTCTGAGCTTCAATGTTCTCATCTGAAAAATGGAACAGTAACAGGTTGCAAAGATGGTCGTTCTTAACATTAAATGAGATAGTTCAATATATATATCTGTCACCTACTACATAGCCTGACATATAGGAGGTGATAAGGAGGTACTCAATAAATGATAGCAAATTATAATATTACAGTGCAGGACTTGGAAAGGACAACACAGGAGTCAGACTGTTGCCCAAGTTTCTGGCTTTGGAAATTCAATCTGGACATACTGTTGGAGGCATATATACAACCAGCAGGTGGACTGTCTGGTTGGTGGTTTAATATACATATATCTGGAGTAAAGGAGTGAGATCTGGGGAAGATATACTTTCAAATTCACACAAATATGATACTAAAATAATGCCCTGCCTTCTCTTTTCATCATCCCATGTTGTCCTTCTGAAAAACTCCTTTTCTTCAGTCCATATTTCTATCACCCATAGCTGTCAAATCCTAAATTATTAGCTGATAAGGAATTGTATTTTAATAGTGAGGGACTGGAAATGTTAAGAAAACTGAAATTCTTTCAAGACTCTAAGAAATAAAGCACCAGTGGACAAGTTTGTGAAATCTGACAATCAGCTAAGGTTGAACTATTGGGCCAAGTTGAACAGGCTACACAGATAGCCATAGGCTTTTTTTCCCCCTATGCATATAGTATTTTCTGAAAAGAAAATAGCGGTGGGTTAAATAAGAGGCATCAGACATATCTGCTGAACTGAATACTTAAGATTTTCTTGACATTCCCTTCTATCCCATAAATCAAATTAGCTACAAAACATCATCAGTGTAGCAAATCTGCCTGCCCCTTCTTTCTGTTTTGCATTTCAAATTAATATCAGATGAAACAATGCCTTTCAGAGCATTTTCCAGATCAAAAGCAGACACATAATCACATGACAAAATTGGCATTTAAAGAGGAAAAAAACCCAACATTATTTAACATAAAACTTATTGAAAAATTCAAAGGCTGCCAACTGGACAGGAAATTAAGGTAAGGTCTCTGAAAAGACTCTGCTCCTCAATAGCAGGGAACAGCAGGAGGCTTGGCTGTGGTTCTCTACATGTTTTCAATGTGAAGTCCTTGTTTAGTGAGGCTATAAACTGTCCTAGATATTATCTCCTTCCCTCCCACTGAATATAAAACTCTGTCAAGCCTCTGCTCTAGAATTAAATTCTCATCCTAGTAGGGCTTTTTCTGTTGCCTTCTATCACTTCAGAACTTTTGGAACACCAATTTCTGGTTTGCAATCTACCTTCATTTAGCCCCTGAGTTCTCTGTCCTCGGTGCTGTGAAAGCAGTGGCTGGAGAAAGCTCAGGCTTAGAGAAAAAAATTTTTTTCTCAAATGGGGCTCGGGGTGAGAGATGCAAGGCTCTCTGAAGAGTATTTAATTAATAAGTGTTTATTCATCATAAATCTGATAGGTAACCAGCACTCTAAGTGAACTCCCCCACTGCTCACAAAGTAACACTTACATTGAAGCTGCAGCTGCTATTTATGCTTCAAAAAGCACAAGATTTTCTGTTAGAAAAGTGGAACGTGTATCCTGGTTCTATCTTTAATACCTGTTTGAAACTGGGCAAGTCATTATCAATAGCTTGAAATTCAGTTCTACCCTCGAAAAAAATGGAGTGCCAGATTTTCTCTCTGTATCATTTTATTCATACCTTTATTTCATAAATTTTCACCTTTAATTGTAATCATTATTTGCATGTAACTTAGATCATGGACTACCTCTTAGTCACTTCTGTATTCCCAGGATTTAGAACATTGCACATTGTAGATGTCCCGTGAGGTTTTGTAAAAGGAATTAAAAATATCCCTGCCTCACAGAGTTGTCAGATGCATTAAAAGCAAGCTCAGTTGCTGGAATGTGCACCTGCTTTCTCCTTCAAACACTTAGAAATACAGGATATAACAAAATGATGCTTTTAGTATAACAAAGCTCAAAATAGAGGAACGGAAAATCCTCATGCTGTTAAATAGGGAAATCAAAGCCAGAGTTTGAACTTGGCTAATGCTAAGGACACCTAAGGAACATTAAATGAGAACATACATCAAACAGCTAACTAAAAAGGGTTATAATGCCCAGGCTGGAGAAAACAAATGTGGCCTTGAACCCATGAAAGGTGAAGACCTATAACTGAAACCTCTCTGTAAAGATGGGTCCCTGGAAGAGTTGCTCCTTCTATATGGAAACTAGACTAGAAAAAGTACACCTTGAGATTGTGGTGGAAAAAAGGGTCTGAATTTCTGCTACCAATTCAAGAATCACAAGTGATAAATGAATGCATAAAAATTGATCTTAAATTGAAGATATCCCAGACACCATAAGAGAAAAAAATATAACTCTCCTATGAGGACACAACCCAGGGTGAATGAGGCTACCACAGAAGAACAAGCTCCATGGAAGATAAGTTTAAAAAATCAGTCACCCAAGGAAATGGTCAGCCATGAAAAAGAGTCAGCAAAAACAAAAAGGAAAATTAGAACTTCTGATAATAGGATATCTAAAATAGATGACACAATAAGTACACTGAACATGATAAAGGGACAAAAGAGAACATAAAAACCATAATAAAAATATGATTCCATTGAGAAAGCAGATTTGTAAAATATCCAAGTAGAAATATTAGTCATTGAAATAAAACTCAACACGCAGGTTAAACAGCTGGGAAAAACACAATTGCAGAGAGAGTTAGAGAGATGGATGATAGATATGAGGAAATTACACAGAATACTACAGCAAATAATAAGAATGATAGCAAAGAGTGGTCAACATTTATAGATGACAAAATGAGAATGATCAAAATACAAATGGTAGGCTTTCCAGAAAAATAAGTTGGATAGAATAAGACATGAGGCACTATTCAAAATAATGATGGCTGAGATTTTTCTGGCATTGAAGAAAGTAATGAGTTCTCAGATTGAAGAAGCACACTGAGAAAGGTTAAAAAACAATTCTGCATCTAAACATATGTGATGACACTCAAGGAACTGATATCTTACAAAATCTTAAAAGCAACCAGAGAGATGAGGCAGATTACTTACAACAAAAAAAATTAGTAACAAAGAAGTCGAAAGACAAAGAAATGAGACTTCCCAAAGGACTGAGAGACAATAACTATGAACTTAAAATTTCCAAACTATTCCAAAACATAAAAGTGAGATAATGATAATTTTAGAAAAAAAATACTGGGAGAATTTACCATTCACAAACCCTTGCTGTAAAAACTGCAGAAGAATGAACATCAGTAGGAGAGGAATTCAACCTGAAGGAAGAAACAAAAGTTCAAGAGTCAAGTGATTATGAAGCAAAAGTGAGCAAAGAAACTGATGGGTAAAACTAAGGAAGCATCAGTTCCAAACAGTCAATAATAAAAATAAATAATTTGGTGGTGTCTATGAACAAAGTAGAAATAAACACAAATTAGTAATAACAAAATGGAAAGTTTAAAGTATTTTTAGGTCCTTATTTTTGTGAAAGTATAGTAGAGAAATTGCCTCACTTTAGGCATTGTTGAATTAAGAATGCCATAAGAAAATAGAAATCAAGTCAATAAATGTATACATTTCAATCCAGATATAAAGAGAAAAAAGGAAGGGAGGGAGGGAGGAAGAGAGAGGAAAGAGTTAAGTTTGGTCAATCCAATATAAGATAGGAAAGGAGAAGAGTAAAGCAAAGAAAAGCATAGTTGCAGAAACAAACAAACAAACAAAGATTCCAAATGTATAAGTAATCTCAATAAAAGTGGAGAGATTTAAATTGCCTCTTATTTTTTCTCAGTGACCAAAATATAGAATAAAATCTAGCTGTATGTTATTTATGAGATATCCAAATTGTAAGTACACAAAAGGCTTGAAAATTAGAGGATGAAAAATATATCTGACAGAATAATGTCAAAAATAAAGCTTGTTTAGCTATGGTAATAGCAGATAAAATAGAATTCCAGGAAAAAGTTATTAAAGACAAAAAAGGCTCATTAAGGACAAAGAGGATTATTATAATAATAGAAGGAAATAGTAAGATTTACATAGCTATGCTAAATTATTTTGGCAGTTACTTTAATTTTAGTTACATAATTGTATGTTATATAAACATATAGATTGACAGAATTGCAATAAGAAACTGAAAAAAGCAAAGTTAAAAATGTTGACCAAACCCACAAAAACCAAATCACCAAGCAAATAAAACTTTAAAAGTCTTAGATAAAGCATATAAAAGGAAAAAGTCAGAATATATAAAATTTGAACAACAAAATGAACTATGTCTAATAGACGTATATTGAACTCTATAATCAACGATTAGAGACTATACGATCTTACCAACCACACAATGAACATTTTTAAATTGATCATTTTTAAATTGACCATCTATTGGGTCACAAAAGACTCAAGAAATAACAACAAAAATTTTTATAAGAAAGACTATGCTTTCCAATTTTAAAGCAAGAAAACTGTTAGTCAATTATGAAAGATAATCATAAAGTTACAAATTTGAAAACTTAGAAATTCATACTTAAATAATCCTTGGGTCAAAGAAATGGTAATTGAACATGCAAAGTATTTAGAACTAAACAATGAAATATCACATAGCCAAACTTTGTAATGCAGCTAAAATATTAGTGGCATGTAAATTTATGGCTGACCTGTATAAATTTATGTAAATGGGTTCCAATGCCCTCTGGCTTCATAACGGAGCCACAGCAGGGGACCAGACTGAGTTAGGAAATTGATGTTAAGAGATTATTCTTCTGGCATTCAGCCCAAGAGGTAAGCTGGCTATATCCCACAAGTTTACTACTCCTCTCAAAGGAGGAGACTCTACTTAACTCTCTCTTCTTCTGGGTCCCAGTAAGTGTTCCCTCCCCTTATTTCTATGGAACTGGAGGTTAACTACCCAGCTGCTATTAGTCCTGGGTTACTTTGCTGTCTTTTGTGGTTTCCCTTATACCCATATCTTTGTAAACAGTCCTGTTGTAAATAAACCCTCCTCAAATTATACTGTTTTGAGAGTGCCATCTGTTTCCTGTTGGACCATGACTGAATCAGTGATACAGATTTAATTTAGAAGACCTGTGCACTCTTGGAGATAGGGAGAGAGTAAGGTAAGGGCAGAAATGGTGTTGCTTTCCTGATATAACTACAATCTGGACATCGGTGCCAACTGGATCTGGCAGATGCTCCATTGCTGCCCTTTCTTTCACAGGGCATATTTATGGATTCTTCAGAAACTCCCCAACCCTGGATATCTCTCACCGGTAGTTACCTTGGCACGATCATGGCACCTCTCCTGCTGGCCCCCATTTGGTCAGCTTTGACTCCCCCGTCAGATGCTGTGCTTCTGACAGACGGACAGCACCTCTATTCTTCAGGTGAATCGTGAGAAAGGGGAGAGGAAACAAAATTGGATGTGTGAAGAGGTAGTATTTCAACTGAGTGTGTAAGATTTTATTTCTGCATTAAAAAAGAAAGGTCTTTGTCAAAGTCACAAAACATTAGCATTAATATTTACCTGTATTAATATTAACCTGTGTTGAATTTGGGTGGTGAATACAGTGATGTTATATTATTTTCTGTATGTTTGAAAATATTTAATACTTAGGAAAATAATTTTTCAAGAGTAAAGTGACAAGGTATGTAAGAGTCTCTCACACAGGATCTGACACACAGGCATTGAGCACATTTCTGGGACATCCTATTCCCACGCAATCCCACAGCTCCACTTCTGTGGCCATGCTGATTTCAGATTGCAGTACATTCTGCCCACTGCATCCCAAAGTTCCCATGCCAATTTGCCAAACGAGATCTTTCCAAGTTTTCTGTGATAGGGTTAGGTTGGGGAGGAAGGACAGGAAGGTGAGAAAGGATTACAGGATTTCTTAGAGTTTGAACCACAGATTTTTTTTCCCCAGTTATTTATTAACATCTTTATTGGAGTAGCTTTACAATGTTGTGTTAGTTTCTGCTGTATAACAAACGGAATCAGCTATACGTATACACATATCCCCATACTTCCTCCCTCTTGCGTCTCCCTCCCACCCTCCTTATCCCACCCCTCTAGGTGGTCACAAAGCACCAAGCTGATCTCCCTGTGCTATGTGGCTGCTTCCCACTAGTTATCTATTTTACATTTGGTAGTGTATATATGTCCATGCCACTCTCTCACTTTGTCCCAGCATACCCTTCCCTGTCCCCGTGTCCTCAAGTCCATTCTCTACGTCTGTGTCTTTATTCCTGTCCTGCCCCTAGGTTCTTCAGAACCTTTTTTTTTTTTTTAGATTCCATATATATGTGTGAGCATACGGTATTTGTTTTTCTCTTTCTGACTTACTTCACTCTGTATGACAGTCTCTAGGTCCATCCACCTCACTACAAATAACTCAATTTCGTTCCTTCTTAAGGCTGAGTAATATTCCATTCTATATATGTGCCACATCTTCTTTATCCATTCATCCGATAATGGGCACTTAGGTTGTTTCCATCTCCGGGCTATTGTAAATAGAGCTGCAGTGAACATTGTGGTACATGACTCTTTTTGAATTATGGTTTTCTCAGGGTATATGCCCAGTAGTGGGATTGCTGTGTCATATGACAGTTCTATTTTTAGTTTTGCAAGGAACCTCCATCCTATTCTCCATAGTGGCTGTATCAATTTAAGTTCCCAACAACAGTGCAAGAGGGTTCCCTTTTCTCCACATGCTCTCCAGCATTTATTGTTTGTAGATTTTTTGATGATGCCTATTCTGACTGGTGTGAGGTGATACCTCACTGTAGTTTTGATTTCCATTTCTCTGATGATTAGCGATGTTGAGCATCCTTTCATGTGTTTGATGGCAGTCTGTATATCTTCTTTGGAGAAATTTCTGTTTAGGTCTGCTGCCCATTTTTGGATTGGGTAGTTTGTTTTTTTGGTATTGAGCTGCATAAGCTCTTTCTAAATTTTGGAGACTAATCCTTTGTCAGTTGCTTCATTTGCAAATATTTTCTCCCATTCTGAGGGCTGGCTGTTCATCTTGTTTAGGCTTCCTTTGCTGTGCAAAAGCTTTTAAGTTTCTTTAGGTTCCATTTGTTTATTTTCGTTTTTATATCCATTTCTCTAGGAGTTCAGTCAAAAAGGATCTTGCTGTGATTTATGTCATAGAGTGTTCTGGCTATGTTTTGCTCTAAGAGTTTTATACTGTCTGGCCTTACATTTAGGTCTTTAATCCATTTTGACTTTATTTTTGTGTATGGTGTTAGGGAGTGTTCTAATTTCATTCTTTTACATGTAGCTGTCTAGTTTTCCCAGTATCACTTAATGAAGAGGCTGTCTTTTCTCCATTGTAAATTTTTGCTTCCTTTATCAAAGATAAGGTGACCATATGTGTGTGGGTTTATCTCTGGGCTTTCTATCCTGTTCCGTTGATCTATATTTCTGTTATTGTGCCAGTACTGTACCTTTGTAGTATAGTCTGAAGTCAGGGAGCCTGATTCCTCCAGTTCCATTTTTCTTTCTCAAGATTGCTTTGGCTCTTCGGGGTCCTTTGTGTTTCCAGAGAAATTGTGAAATTTTTTGTCCTAGTTCTGTAAAAAATGCCATTGGTAGTTTGATAGGGATTGCACTGAATCTGTAGATTGCTTTGGGTAGTATAGTCATTTTCACAATGTTGATTCTTCCAATCCAAGAACATGGTATATCTCTCCATCTGTTTGTTTCATCTTTAATTTCCTTCATCAGTGTCTTATAGTTTTCTGCATACAGGTCTTTTGTCTCCTTAGGTAGGTTTATTCCTAGGTATTCTATTCTTTTTGTTGCACTGGTAAATGGGAGTGTTTCCTTAATTTCCCTTTCGAATTTTTCATCATTAGTGTATGGGAATGCAAAAGATTTCTGTGCTTAATTTTGTATCCTGCTACTTTACCAAATTCATTGATTAGCTCTAGTAGTTTTCTGGTAGCATCTTTAGGATTCTCTATGTATAGTTTCATGTCATCTGCAAACAGTGACAGATTTACTTCTTTTCTGATTTGGATTCCTTTTATTTCTTTTTCTTCTCTAATTGCTGTGGCTAAAACTTCTAAAACGATGTTGAATAATAGTGGTGAGAGTGGGCAACCTCGTCTTGTTCCTGGTCTTAGAGGAAATGGTTTCAGTTTTTCGCCATTGAGAACTTTGTTGGCTGTGGGTTTGTCATATATGGCCTTTATTATGTTGAGGTAAGTTCCCTACTTTCTGAAGGGTTTTTATCATAAATCGTAGTTGAATTTTGTCAAAAGCTTTTTCTGCATCTATTGAGATGATCATATGGTTTTTCTCCTTCAATTTATTAATATGGTTTATCACATTGATTGATTTGCATATTTTAAAGAATCCTTGCATTCCTGGGATAAACCCCATTTTATCATGGTGTATGATCCTTTTAATGTGCTGTAGGATTCTGTTTGCTAGTATTTTGTTGAGGAGTTTTGCATCTATGTTCGTCAGTGATATTGGCCTGTAGTTTTCTCTTTCTGTGAAATCTTTGTCTGGTTTTGGTATCAAGGAGATAGTGGTCTCACAGACTGAGTTTGGGAGTGTTCCTCCCTCTGCTATATTTGTGAAAAGTTGAGAAGGATAGGTGTTAGCTCTTCTCTAAATGTTTGATAGACTTCGCCTGTGAAGCCATCTGGTCCTGGGCTTTTGTTTGTTGGAAGATTTTTCATCACAGTTTCAATTTGAGTGCTTGTGATTGGTCTGTTTATATTTTCTATTTCTTCCTGGTTCAGTCTCGGAAGGTTGTGCTTTTGTAAGAATTTGTCCATTTCTTCCAGGTTGTCCATTTTACTGGCATATGGTTGCTTGTAGTAATCTCTCATGATCCTTGGTATTTCTTCAGTGTCAGTTGTTACTTCTTTTTCATTTCTAATTCTGTTGATTTGAGTCTTCTCCCTTTTTTTTTCATGAGTCTGGCTAATAGTTTATCAATTTTGTTTATCTTCTCAGAGAACCAGCTTTTAGTTTTATTGATCTTTGCTATCGTTTCCTTCATTTCTTTTTTATTTATTTCTGATCTTTATGATTTCTTTCCTCTGCTAACTTTGGGGTTTTCTTGTTCTTCTTTCTCTAACTGCTTTAGGTGTAAATTTGGTTGTTTATTTGAGATTTTTCTTGTTTCTTAAGGTAGGATTGTATTGCTATAAACTTCCCTCTTAAAACTGCTTTTGCTGCATTCCATAGGTTTTGGGTTGTCGTGTTTCCATTGTCATTTGTTTCTAGGTATTTTTTGATTTCTTCAGTGATCTCTTGGTTATTAAGTAGTGTATTGTTTGGCCTCCATGTGTTTGTATTTTTTACAGACGTTTTCCTGTAATTGTTATCTAGTCTCATAGTGTTGTTGTTGGAAAACATACTTGATATGATTTCAATTTTCTTAAATTTACTAAGGCTTGATTTGTGACCCAAGATATGATCTATCCTGGAGAATGTTCCATGAGCACTTGAGAAGAAAGTGTATTCTGTTGGTTTTGGATGGAATGTCCTATAAATATCAATTAAGTCCACCTTATTTAATGTACCATTTAAAGCTCGTGTTTCCTTGTTTATTTTCATTTTGGATGATCTGTCCATTGGTGAAAGTAGTGTGTTAAAAGTCCCCTCCTATGATTGTGTTACTGTCGATTTCCCCTTTTATGGCTGTTATAATTTGCGTTATATATTGAGATGCTCCTACGTGGGGTGCATAAATATTTACAATTGTTATATCTTCTTGGATTGTTCCCTTGGTCATTATGTAGTGTCCTTCTTTGTCTCCTGCAATAGTCCTTATTTTAAAGTCTGTTTTGTCTGATACGAGAATTGCTACTCCAGTTTTCTTTTGATTTCCATTTGCATGGAATACCTTTTTCCATCCCCTCACTTGCCGTCTGTGTCCCTAGGTCTGAAGTGGTTCTCTTGTAGACAGCATATATACGGCTCTTGTTTTTGTATCCATTCAGCCAGTCTGTGCCTTTGGGTTGGAGCATTAATCCATTTACATTTAAGGTAATTATCGATATGTATGTTACTACTATTTTCTTAATTGTTTTGGGTTTGTTATTGTAGGTCTTTTCCTTCTCTTGTGTTTCCTGCCTAGAGAAGTTTCTTTAGTATTTGTTGTAAAGCTGGTTTGGTGGTGCTGAATTCTCTTAGCTTTTGCTTGTCTGTAAAGCAAAAATTAATTTTGCTTAATTTCTCTGTTGAATTGGAATGAGATCCTTGCTGGGTAGAGTTATCTTTGTTGTAGTTTTTTTCTCTTTCATTGCTTTAAATATGTCCTAACACTCTCTTCTGGCTTGCAGAGTTTCTGTTGAGAAATCAGCTGTTAACCTTATGGGGATTCCCTTATATGTTATTTGTTGCTTTTCCCTTGTTGCTTTTAATATTTTTTCTTTGTTTTTAATTTGTGATTAATATGTGTCTTGGCATTTTCTCCTTGGAGTTATGCTGTATGGGATTCTCTGTGCTTCCTGGACTTGACTCACTATTTCCTTTCCCATATTAGGGAAATTTTCAACTATCATCTCTTCAAATATTTTCTCAGTCCCCTTCTTTTTCCCTTCTTCATCTGGGACCCCTATAATTCAAATGTTGGTGCATTTAATGTTGTCCCAGAGGTCTCTGATACTGTCCTCAATTCTTTTCATTCTTTTTTCTTTATTCTGTTCTGTGGTAGTTATTTCCGCTGTTTTATCTTCCAGGTCACTTATCCATTCTTCTGCCTCATTACTCTGCTATTGATTCCTTCTAGAGAATTTTTAATTTGATTCATTGGGTTGTTCATCATTGTTTGCTCTTTAGTTCTTCTAAGTCCTTGTTAAATGTTTCTTGTATTTTCTCCATTCTATTTCCAAGATTTGGGATCCTCTTTACTATCATTACTGGAATTCTTTTTCAGGTAGACTGCCCATTGCCTCTTCAGTTGTTTGATCTGGTTGGGTTTTTTCTTTCCTCCTTCATCTGCTGTGTATTTCTCTATCTTCTCATTTTGCTTAACTTGCTGTGTTTGGGGTCTCCTTTTTGCAGGCTGCAGATTTGTAGTTCCCGGTTTTTTTGGTGACTGCCCCCAGTGGGTAAGGTTGGTTCAGTGGGTTGTGTGGGCTTCCTGGTTGAGGGGACTGGTGCCTGTGTTCTGGTGGATGAGGCTGGGTCTTGTCTTTCTGGTGGGCAGAATCATGCCTGGTGGTGTGTTTTGGGGTGTCTGTGAACTTATTATTATTTTAGGCGGCCTCTCTGCTAATGGGTGGGGTTGTGTTCCTGTCTTGCTAGTTGTTTGGCATGGGGTGTCCAGCAGTGTAGCTTGCTGGTCCTTGAGTGGAGCTGGGTCTTAGCATTGAGATGGAGATCTCTGGGAGAGCTTTCACCATTTGGTAATACATTGTGCCGGGAGGTCTCTGGTGGACCAGCGTCATGAATTTGGCTCTCCCACTTAAGAGGCTCAGGCCTGACACCCAGCCAGTTCACTAAGACCCTGTCAGCCACACGGCTCAGAGGAAAAGGGGAAAAAAAAAAAGGAAAATATATAAAATACATAAAGTTATTAAAATAAAAATATTATTAAATATAAAAGTTTAAAAAAATAAAGGAAGAAGAGAGCAACCAAACCAATAAACCAATCCATTAATGTAACAAGCCCTAAAAACTATAAAAACAACAGAACAAAAAAACGGACAGACAGAACCCTAGGATAAATGATAAAAGCAAAGCTATACAGACAAAATCACACAAAGAAGAATGCACATACACACTCAGAAAAAGAGAAACAGGAGAAATATATATATATATATATATATATATATATAAAGGAAGAAAGCAACCAAATCAATAAACAAATCTACCAATGATAATAAGTTCCAAACACTAAAGTAAGATAAACATAAAACCAGAAACAAGTTAAATGCAGAGAGCAAACCCCAAGTCTACAGTTGTTCCCAAATTCCACCACCTCAATTTTGGGATGATTCGTTGTCTATTCAGGTATTCCACAGATGCAGGTACATCTAGTTGATTGTGGAGATTTAATCTGCTGCTCCTAAGGCTGCTGGGAGAGATTTCCCTTTCTCTTCTTTGTTCGCACTGCTCCTGGGGTTCAGCTTTGGATTTGGCCCCGCCTCTGCATGTAGGTCGCCAGAGGGCGTCTGTTCTTCGCTCAGACAGCACAGGGTTAAAGTAGCAGCTTATTAGGGGGCTCTTACTCAGGCCGGCGGGGTGGGCAGGGAGGGAGGGATACGGAATGCAGGGCGAGTCTGTGGCAGCAGAGGCCAGCATCACGTTGCAACAGCCTGAGGCGCACTGTGTGTTCTCTCGGGGAAGTTGTCCCTGGATCATTTTACACTGGCAGTGGCGGGTGGCACAGGCTCCCAGGTGGGCAGTGTGGATAGTTACCTGTAATTGCACACAGGATTCTTGGTGGCTGCAGCAGCAGCCTTAGCATCCCATGCCTGTCTCTGGGGTCCACGCTGATAGCCACGGCTCGCGCCCGTCTCTGGAGCTCGTTTAGGTGGCGCTCTGAATCCCCTCTCCTCACTCACCCCAAAACAATGGTCTCTTGCTTCTTAGGCAGGTCCAGGCTTTTTCCCAGACTCCCTCCCGGCTAGCTGTGGCGCACTAGCCCCCTTCAGGCTGTGTTCACGCAGCCAACCCCAGTCTTCTCCCTGGGATCTGACCTCCAAAACCCGAGCCTCAGCTCCCAGCCCCTGGCGGGGAGAGCAGACAAGCCTCTCGGGCTAGTGAGTGCTGGTCAGCACCCATCCTCTGTGCAGGAATCTTTCCACTTTGCCCTCAGCACCCCTGCTGCTGCGCTCTCCTCTGTGGCTCCAAAGCTTCCCCCCACCCACCCCCAGTCTCCACCAGTGAAGGGGCTTCCTAGTTTGTAGAAACTTTTCCTCCTTCACAGCTCCCTCCCAGAGGTGCAGGTCCCATTCTTTTGTCTGTGTTTTTCCTTCTTTCTTTTGTCCTACCCAGGTACATGGGGATTTTCTTGCCTTTTGGGAAGTCTGAGGTATTCTGCCAGCGTTCAGTAGGTGTTCTGTAGGAGTTGTTCCACATGTAGATGTATTTCTGATGTATTTGTGGGGAGGAAGGTGATCTCCACGTCTTACTCCTAGGCCATCTTGAAGGTCCTCCTGAACCACAGATATAAACACTCTCCAATCCCATAAGCATGCTTCCAGCTGCAGCTGCTTCTCTTCTGATTTCTTTTTCCTTAATTGGATCATCTTCACCAGAGCAGCCATTGCTTCTCCTTGGGGAACTCAGCTGCTCTTTATTTCCTTATCTCTACAAAACCACCCCACTTCTCTGTAATTTGGGAGACCTAGGAGCAGTGGGAGGTACAAGGTTTGCCTTGAGGACCCAGTAACAGAACATAAAGGATTTACTGGGAATGTTCAAAGGTTGAATACAAGGCCCCTATCAGTATTTAAACAAGAAAGCCTGGTAACACTTTTTAAAAATATAATTAGCTCCAAATTTCTTCTGCATTAAAGAGATGGTCATGAACTTGAATCACACCTTTAAACATGGCACCCACACCTGGCCTGTGCCATTGGCAGACTCCACGATTTTCCTTTATCAACCAGGATCTATTTGTTTGTATGTATTTGTATACAGTTGTATGGTATACAGCAGAACAGAATGTTCAAGCTAACTGTTTTAATTTAGTGATAAAGAAATTGAAGTTTCATCATTTGTTAGTGGCAGACTTAGGTTTCTCTCTGACTGCAAGTGCAGTGCTTTTGCCATTGTTGGATAGGTAGATAACTGTAAAAGCATATAAGGATTTTCTCAGTTCATAAGTATAATACCCTTTTTTTTTTTTTTTTTTTTTTTTGCGGCACGTGGGCCTCTCACTGTTGTGGCCTCTCCCGTTGCGGAGCACAGGCTCTGGACGCGCAGGCTCAGCAGCCATGGCTCACAGGCCTAGCCGCTCTGTGGCATGTGGGATCTTCTCGGACCAGGGCACGAACCTGTGACCCCTGCATCGGCAGGCGGACTCCCAACCACTGTGCCACCAGGGAAGCCCCTATAATACCCTTTTAAATTAAGTCTGGGAAATGAGAAATTACTCACCCAAGTTATACAAACATTTACTAATGTATCAAAAATTGTTGAGGACCTATTATATACCAGGCATTCGTGTCCATATGGGTCATACAGCTCTGTAAATGAGCCATGGTACATCTTTCCAAGATATATGGGCTTAAACAGCAGAAGTGGTTATTTTAGGTACTGCCTATAAATTTAACTTAATACATTTACTTTTTATGAGCACATCATAATGTTCTCCCACCCTCTTGGAGGACAACGTTTGTTGAAAATCTTGGTACTCTGATGCTATCCAGGACACTTTTCAGTTGATATTCTGATAGTAAATTCTTGAAGAGTTGGCCTTGGTTTCTAAAGTCCTTCTGCTAAAGTGGTCAAATACTTTCCTGCATCCAGGTTTGGCATTTTTGAAAACCATCCCTGTGTGTCACTCTTTCTAGTCACCCTTAGTTACCCTTAGTTAGAGCATCATAAGTAAGATGGTGCCTGATAGCAGTGTGCTGACCATTACGTAGAGAAGTAATGTTTTCAATTAGTCACCATTCCTTCCTAATGATGTACTGAAGTAGGGATGAAACAACAAAACAAACACAAAATAAACAAAAAAAATTATTGTATATCCCTAGCAGAGGCACTTGGCTAATCTGAGGCTAATTATGAACAAATTTATGTGTAAAGACAAGAGCAGAAAGGAGAATCAGAAACTAAAGCAGGAAGATGCTGAATAAGGAACGCAAGCCTTTCCTCTACCTCTGGGAGAAACACTCATCTACCACTTGCCCTCAAAACTCTCCCATATTAAGTGGCTTCTCTTTGCATAACACGTTTACTTTCCAAGGCACTTGCCAGCATATTGTTGCCATCTGGTCCTCCAGAAATCACATAGCATTGGCCAAGAAATTGAGGCTTGCCAAAGACATATAAGTCTCAGTGATAATTCCCAGAAGCTTTTAGAACAAGGCAGGTAGAAGGTGAGAAAGTTTGGAAGGAAAGTGAAAGGAAAGACGAGAGTTGTCCTACTCTTGGTACAGTGCTGTTTGTATGGAGCCATAATATTCCAGTTTTGGCCTAGGCTGTGGCATGAGGCAGATGCAGTAGATAGATGCAGTTGATTCTCGAAAGTAATTCTGAAGACTGAATGAGAAGTATTAGATTACTAATGATTACCTAAGGTAGTCGTGAGAAGTAATAAAATTTGGCCCTGATGATGACTCAAAAAATGTTCAAGTGCACTGCTTCCATTGATTAACCAACTGGGAGCTGCTTTTTGAAATGGCTCTAATGAGATGAACTTCTCAGGCATTGGAACTTCCCAATAGACTGGCCAAAGCATAAAGTTTTCAATTTTTTTTACTTTACTAAGCATTCAATCTCTGTGTCCTAAAAAAAAATACTCCCCAAGAGCCCATCTTGCTCAGATTTCTGGCCGTTAGATCCACAGACTTTGATTATTTGTCCAGAAAGTCTCCAGGGCTTTCCTGGACTTCGAACCCTTAAAGTCAAGCCATATTCTAGGACATTCTGACTCTTCCCTATTACTATTTTCGTATCTCCCATATCTCCCCTAGCCCTCATACTCTGATCCCAACTGTGGCGATTAATACCCTGTGAGTCATGGTAAATGGCCCAGTCAACGCTTTCTGCCTGGACTGTAGACTCTAAACGACCCCTCTTCCTTGGGAACTTTTGGTGAGGACTCCCAGAGAAAAGAGGAAGGGGATTAAAAGGTATCACTGTTCAACCAGGACCTGGATTAGACACTTTTTACATTTGATCCTATCAACAGTTGCTGAGTTGCCTGTTTATAGTATTTTGCATATGAGGAGTCTAAGCTTCAGATTGGTTAGTAACTTGTCCTGTCACACAGCTAATCATCCTAGGTGGGCTGGCCTCACAAAGGTCAAACCATTGCAGTTTGATCATTTAAACATAATTTAATCACAAACAACTATTTCATACCCACAAGTGCTTTAAGTTTTGGCAGAAGTATAAGGGCAGAAAGGTAGGATTCTTTCACATCTTCGGGTTAGAATGAACACATAATGACGTTTATATGAACAAATTGATCTCAGAAGCCTCACCTTTCATTTCAATGCTAACTTCAACCTTCTTTTCCTAAGAGTTCCTGGATTCAGTGCCCTCTGACCCACCTTACTTAGTACTTAGATTAATATGATCAGAACTCTGAGGTTTTACTTTAGTTACAATAAATTTCCCCCTGCCTCGACACATTTTTATATTTCTCCTAAATAGAATTTTACTAAGGATTTTAAATATTTTTAAATGTAATGAATATATTGGCTTACGCCCCTATCCCATGTAAAATGGGAAACCCAGCATCTTATCCACTATTGCTAAGGATTTTTTAGGGAACAATATTTCTCCTAATTACTGGGCTTTATATCCTGTTTCTGTTCTCAGTCTCCACACTCAATATCTTGAATGTACTCTTTCTTTCAACATTCTATCTTATCACTGGAAAAGCCAGGATGGCTTCAATTCCCAGAGTACCACTGGCCTAAAGGTAAGTGTACAGCAGATATCACTGAAGGCCTGGGGCTACACAGTGCTGTTATAGTGCAGAACAATTATGAAAGCTACTTGTCCTTTTTTAATTTTGCCAATCCCACCCTCTTGCCTCTAGAAAATGTCCCCTATCGTCCTCATCTTCTTGGATTCAGTGTCCACCATAGTGTTGGGCTCCCCCTTCCCTCCTATGAGTTTCTGCTCTCTTCTATTTTTCTGATGGTGATTTTCCCACGACCAAAATGTCCCCGTTTACATTAATGTAGAGACCCCTTGTGCTCTGTCCTTAAAGAATCCAGAAACACATTTCAAGTATCATGATATGGTTTGTCAGATGACATAAATAACTAAGACATGACTATTTAAATAGGTAGATATCACAGTGTAAAATAAACTCTGTTACCAGAAAGAGTTAAGAAGTTATATATCATGAATAATCAAATATCTGATAAAGGCAATTCCCAAATGTAACATATATGGATGAACATCTTTTTAAAATATTAGAGTATGACTAAAATACAGTTTCTACTAAAATTACACTGAATAGAATCTGTTTATTCTTGAAAAGCTAGGGAATATTTTGGCATTGTGTACTACACTTTTGTTTTATATATGTTGGGCTTTGTACTAGAAGAGTACAAAAAAGTGTTAACTAATAACTATGTTAAGATGTTAAAGCTCTGATAACAGAAAATATACAAAGCAACCGATAAATTTGTGGCTTAAAATGTGTATGCAAATGTCCACCGATGACAATCAGCCTATAACTGAATAGTTGCAACGCTAGACAGCTGGATAGACAGTCGAAGATCCACACAATGTTGCCTTCACATTGGTAGCTAAGTCCATGAAGCATTTGCCATGGGCTTTAGTACAAGGACTGACCTTAGAATTGCCAGGGAATGTGGACATTAGCTGGGGAGGAGCCGTTAACCCTGCATAATGAATTCTCAGGCAAAATATGTGGCAAAGACTATCCCCACACTGTACAATAAGGTCACCACAGGCTTTATAGCACGCTTGACTTTTTGAAGTTTCTTTTGAAAAATAAAGCCCTGATACCACATTTAAAATTGAACAGGGCCAAGCTTTGCATGGACTTTTTTTCCCTTCCCAAATGAAGCCCCTTCCCACAGTTGTTATTATTTCTCCTTCCACATTTATTTTTGTTATATTGTATTGTTTCAAATCATTTCAAAATGTTTTTAATGTGATATATCTTATTAAAAAATAGTTCTGAATTCACAAGCAATCCCTACGGCATGTCCTTGGCATTGGCTGTAAAATTCCAAAGTACCTAATTTATGTGGTTGATTGATTTTTCAATGTTTTAAAGGGTACCAAGCCCAACAGCATATAATTTTTCTCTTACCAAATGGAATATGAATGAATAAAAAATAATTGCATTTTTTTGTATTCAGCCTGCTGTCTTTGTGAACTTTTTTTTTCTTTCCTACAGTTCTGAAGTGAATGAGAAAGCATGTTTTTCTTTTTATAGCCATAAGAGCTCACCCTGTTACTCCTCAACAAGGTTCATGTGTGTCCAGCCCTGAACTCTGCTGTTGTGTTACCTCAACGAGGATGCTGCAAATTACCTGTGATACAGTGAACATAGCCCAGACTAGGGAGGGACTGGGGCTTATATGGACCTTTCCTGTTTGGTCCGGGAGAAAAGCCTTCCTCTAAATCCTTTTCTGGTTGGAATATACATCTCCATTCTCTTAAGTTTGCAGACCTCAGCACAGTGCAAAGAGATTAAATTTCATTTTCCCAAGGAAGCAGGTGGATACAGCCTGTAACTTAGATAACGGCTTGTATAGCATGGCCTTGAAGAAGCAACTCTTTTCTTATCTCCTCTTCTCTCACTTCCATCAGTCTTCAATGTGGTTAACAGTATGGGACTGGCCAAAAGAACTGCATTCCCTTATCCTGCTGACCACAGCAATCGCTCTTTGTAATCCCAGAAGAAGAGTGTCAGGTGGTTATGAAGGGGCTAGAAGGCTGAAGGACAGGAGAGAGCGTTGCTAAAACTCCCTTCACCAGCACTAATATCCCGCACTCTAGTGCCTACCACGCACAAAGCTGTCCTTTCCGCAGCTCTGGAAATCCATTACGTAAGAAGAAAGTAGGACAAAGACTGAATTTTAAGAGCACTTTCTAGAGATGATACTAAACGCTTCATTTATCTTTGAAACCTAGAAAAAACTTCAACGAATTATTTGCAATTTTTCATTGTGTTAGTCTGTTTTGGAGGGGAATGGTGATGGTCAGGGCAAAATAATTCTCTTTGTAAATCTATTTCAGGTTTCATACCTGATTATAAACACCTTCTTAAATTTGGCTTGTTACATATATAAAATCAAAACAAAATGTGAAGTTTTCATTCCAAGAATAATAAATTGGTTGGTTTTCATTTCTCTAAACTTAAAAGCACGCTAGGGTGAAGTTAAGGGAAATGATCCTCTTATTTGTTTTTGCCATAGGTCTTTGTAAGCTTCCAGAAGGAAAGTCAATCAATTATGAAGTATAGACTGAGTGCCTACAATGTGAACTCTTACACCAGCAGTCTCCAACGTAACCTTCAGGGCTCCCAAATTTTCTACAGGATTAACCTTCAAGGCTCAGCACCTCCCACAAGGTCTTCATGCAGATCAACCCGTGACCTCTAGCTTTGTGACAGGACTATATTTATGTGGCCGTCTCAAACTTTATTGCATTACAACTATAGGAAAATACAGCTGCACGAAAAGCTTTGGCTATGTTAGATTTGACCCA
This sequence comes from Delphinapterus leucas, assembly GCF_059928025.1. Lineage (NCBI taxonomy): Eukaryota > Metazoa > Chordata > Mammalia > Artiodactyla > Monodontidae > Delphinapterus > Delphinapterus leucas. The sequence goes on from NC_143138.1 coordinate 14,955,654, forward strand.
ATGCTGGAAGCCAGAAGCACTTTGTCCGTGGTCATGTCAAAACAACCGCAGTAGAATATATCTGAGAAAGCATCTGGCTAATGTGTTTATGTAGTGAACTGAGCATAAGGTGAGGACAACTTCCTAGAGTAAAGAGCTACTCAGAGTGTATTCATTATCCCCAATAAGTATCAGCACAACAAAGCATATTCCTCAGAGTGCCATTCTAAATTTCACCAGAAATCAGTTTTTATGATTTCCCCCACCATACACACTTCATGTACTAGAGTGAATGAATAGATTTGTTAGGGAGAATTTTTCATGTTGGGTTCAAAGGCTTGTTGAAGAAAGATACTTTATAATTAGAGTTCATGGTTTGCACCTGAAATAACTGCATGGCTCATTCTATTTTGTCTTTGTATTTCAAAGAGTCAGGCGCCCACAGATGGGAGAACAGGATCCAGGGCAATGATGGTGTTCTGAGTGTAGTAATGCAGAAATCCCTTATATTGACCCATTATGAAAGGATGATCCAACGTCATAAATGTCAGGGAATAAAAACCAAGGAAAGAAATTCAGGAACTTGGCAAAAGTACAATGCAAATGAGCGTGGCTCCAATAACTACTACCCTCGCCCACAAATGTTGCACTGATGAGTCAACCCAAACTTCAGCATTCTCTCCAACACCCACAAGTGTGAGAGATCCATTCTGAGAAGATACCCTTATCTGGGATTTCCCTCCTCCTCCTAGGAAGTAGTGGCAGTAGCTGCTAGGGAGAAATGAATGAAGTGGGAAAGGTCCAAAGGGACTGACTCAGAAGGATGTCAAAACCTTATATCACTTGGGGGAGATATCTAGACCCTAAGACTATCCCTCTGTGGGAATGTGGCATGCCTCCTTATTAGATGGGGTGAACCCTGGCATTGTACATTTAATGGAACCTAGTAAGTGCCAGAGACTGGGTATTCTAAGATAGATTGCAAATTACCTCAGAGAATTAACATTATGCAATCATATATATATATATCTTTTGTTCTATTAAAAAAGCTTCCCAAGAACACAAGTTTAATATATCGAGAATGAAGAGAGATCATAGGCTTAAGCAAACAAATTAAGGATGAAAATAACATCATTAGACAACTAACAAATAAATTAGAAACAGCAAGAACCACAACACACATAATTGATAATTACAATGAGGAAAAGTTTAAGGTAAGCAAAGGGAAGGCTCATGAAAAAATACAGAGATTAAAGCAACAGACAAAAGCTAATAGAAATGGAAAACAGATAAGAATGATCCTACATATGCCTGCTGGGCATCCATAAATTTAAAAACTCAGCAAATTGTAAAGAAAAAGCATTCAAAGTCATGAAGAGAATTTCCCTTGAATTGATCATGCTTTTGGCTTATATGTAAAAGTTCATCACTGAATCCAAAGTCACTAGATTTTCTCCTGTGTTATATTCTAGAAGTGTTATAGTTCTTCATTTTATATATAGGCCTATAGCCCACTTTTGAGTTATTTTTGTTAAAAGTGTAGGATCTGTGTTTAGATTATTTTGTTGTTGCATATGGATGTCCAATAGTTCCAGCACCATTTGTTGAAAAGACTATTCTTTCTCCATTGAATTGTCTATTTTCCTTTATCAAAGATCATTTAACTATATTTGTGTGGTTCTATTTTTGGTTCTCTATTCTGTTCCATTGATCTATGTATCTATTGCTAACACCACACTCTTGATCACTGTAGCTTTATAGTAAGGAAGTCAGATAATGTCAGCTCTCCAACTTTGTTCTTCTTCTTCAGTATTATGTTGGCTATTAATTCTTTTTTTGTCTTTCCAGAATAGTTTTGTTGATATCCACAAAATACTTTCTGGGATTTTGACTGGGATTTTATTGAATCTATAGGTTACACTGAGAGGACTTGATATCTTAACAATATTTAGTCTGCTTATCCATGAACTTGCAATAACATTCCATTCATTTACATCATCTTAGATTTCTTTCATCAGAATTCTATAGTTTTCCTCATATAGATCCCATAAAGTGCCACTTCAGGACATCATATCAAGGATATGTAATAATGATGACTCTTCTTTCATTTGTGATATCAGTAATTTGTGTTTTTTCTTCTTATCCTCATTGCTGTAAAGGTAAGATATTTTCTCCCCTCTGGCTTCTTTCAAATTTTTCTCTTTGTGTTTGATTTTCTGCAGTTTAAATGATATACCTAGGAGTATATTTTTTAGTACTCACCATGCTTGGTGTTTTCTGAGCTTCCTGCATCTGTCTGTTGTTAATTTTGGAAAATTTTTGGCCATTATTAATTCAGATATTTCCTCTGTTACATTCTGTCTTCTACTTTGTTATCCCAATTACCTGTATGATATACTATTTGTAATCATCTCATAGACTTAGGTATTCTAGTCTTTTTTTTTTTTTTCATCTTTTTTTCCTTTGCATTTCAGTTTGGGAAGTTTCTACTGATATATCTTCAAGCTTATCAATTCTTTCATTGGCCATACCCAGTCTCTTGATGAGCCCATCAAAAGAATTCTTCATTCCTGTTACTCTGTTTTTGATTCCTAGCATTTCCTTTTGATTATTATTTAGAATTTTATCTCTGCTTACAGTATCTGCACTTTCATATTATCTACCTTTTCATTAGAACTCAACATATTACTAATAATTAAGTTCTCTATCTGATAATTCCATATTTGTGTCACATCTGGGTTTGGATTTGAGGCTTGCTTTGTTTCTCCAGACTGCGGTTTTTCTTTGCCTTTTAGCATGTTTTGTAATTTTTTTGTTGAAGTCCTAACATAACGTATTAAGTAATAAGAATGGTAAATGTAAAGGTAAGTTGGCCTTTGAAGTGAAGTTTTATGTTAATCTGCCTAGGAGCTGGGCTGTGTGTGATGTTTGCTGCAGCTGTAGTTGCCAGAGGCTTCAGTTTCCTCTAGTATTTTTGTGGTGGTTCTCTCTGACATCTTTGGTTTTCCCTAAGAATTCCTTCTTAAATAGGGCTTCTATCTTGCAACTCTATCGGTTGTAAATTACTGCTATTTTACTGGAGCCCTACTGACGTGGTGGTAAGGTGTCAGGGAGGAGAAATATCCAATAATCTTATGTTTATATCTCAGTCTTTTTCTGGGCCTGTGTACCTGAATCATGACCTTGAGAAGTTTCTTGGCCCTTTTCTCTTCCCTATGTAATATAGGAAGCCTAGACAGGGCTGGAGTTAGCTAATTGACCTTTTATCAGGTAGATGAGGCTCTGGTTTCCCTTGGAGAGTAGGTGTTTCTTATGAAAAAACACTCTAGGTATGTGTCTAAATGTTTACTTTTCACCATCCCTGCCCAAGACACAAGGGGATTTTTCTTGGGTCTTCAACTCTTGAGACCTTGGTGGGATTCCTGGAGGTGAAACTGTGGTGGCCTAAGACTGGGTCCCTAGGAGTTTCTCATTCTCAAGCTAATCCACACTCAGCCTCTAGCAATTCATTTAAACTACCATTTAAGTGTTTCTACCAGTTTATGGCTCTAGCATCTTCTGCCACAGGTAAACTTACCCTAGCTGTGATACTCTTTATTTAGTCCCTGTAGATTTCAAGGTGGCAGTTTACCCTGTGACCTCAATTCTGTGATGAGTCTAAGTCAATGATTTTCTGATTAGTCAGTTATTTTCTTGTTCTAAGAATGGGAGTAATGACTTCCAAGCTTTTTACATGATAAGGCTGAAAACAGATGTCTCTAAACCTAGATTTTTTAGAAACCAATGCCAGTGCTCTTAACTACCATGCTATACTGCTTTCTATCCCCTCTAATGGTCTTTCCATTCTATTGATTAAATTTTTACAGCTTCAGAACATACCAATACCTAATATCCCATTCTTATGTCTTCTCTATTCATGTTTTTTCTAATGTATCCAAAACTTTATTTTTCAGGAAGGCTTTTTTTTCTTTTTTTTTTGTGGTATGCGGGCCTCTCACTGTCGTGGCCTCTCCCATTGCGGAGCACAGGCTCCGGACGCGCAGGCTCAGCGGCCATGGTTCACGGGCCCAGCCGCTCCGCGGCATGTGGGATCTTCCCGGACTGGGGCACGAATCCGTGTCCCCTGCATCGGCAGGCGGACTCTTAACCACTGCGCCACCAGGGAAGCCCTTCAGGAAGGCTTTTAATTATTTTGTCAAAACCCCAGAATTAAATATATTTAAGTGGTACTTGGAACAATATTTAGATCTGTAAATTTAATATATAAGAATTGATATCTTTATAACAGTCACTCTTACAAGAACATGTGACTCATTATTGATTAACCTTTCCTGATATCTTTCATAAATTTTACAGTTTATTTCTTTGTATGGTTCTTATGGGCTATCATGTTGAATTTATTAATTGTATTACAATCCAAATGCTCAATTTCCTTGTTTAGTTTTCAGATACTTAGGTTGACAAAGTTTGAGTGTGTTAAGTTACCCCATTAAAGTTTTTACATCTTGCAATTTGGATTTTAAATATGTTATGGTGTTTTAAACTACCTTGTAGGTTTTTTTATAAAACCAACTAGCTCTCTTTAATTTAATCCATGATTCACCTTAACATTTTTTTATGAATTTCTGTTATTTCATAGACACTTTTTCCTCTATTATACAAGAACATGAACAGATAAGAGAACATGTTACAGAATAATTTTCCACTCATTTTGTGAATTACACTTTTTTTGTGAATTTTCAGAATAATACTTCCTTTCTCTAATGATGAATTTTCCTCTTGTTTAAATTTTTTTAATTCATATATTTGTTTACTTAACAAACATGTGATGAGATTTTTAAATTATGTTTCAGCCTCTGAAATATGTGCTCCAGTCATGAAGCAGAGAATATTACAGTGAAGACAGGGAATTAAATGAGTGAGTACAATATGATAAATACTGTGATTGAGGTATGCCACAAAGTTGCTGTTAAATCTTGATTATGTGATCTTTCTAAATGTCCACTTCCTTGTGTTGTTAAAATGGGAATAAGAACAACACCTGTCTCTTAGGATTATTGTTAAAAGCAAATGAGGTCAAATATTTGAGATGTCCATCAGGTTGCCTGGCCCAGAGCAGTTGTTTAAATATCGTTAGCTGTTATTTTTGTCATGAGCAGCTCATCATGAGCCCCTTATCTAAAATTCTACCATCAGTCATTTTCTGCCACGATGCCCTGTGTTATTTCTTCAAAGTACTTATTACTATATGACATTCTCTTATTTATTGGTTTATTTACTGATTTATTGATCTTTCTTCCCATAAGAATGAAAGTTCAAGCAGGCAGAGGCTCTGTTTTTATTGCAAATGCTTGCTTTTGCCCAGAGTCTGGAAAAAGTGTTTAATCAATAATGGATAAATAATTAAAATATTTATTTCTCTAATAACTTTACTTTCTCAATTATATGGAAACTACAGAACTGTATTTTTAGAATCTCATCTTTGAACATTTGGGGAAAAATGCTTTGAGCATTTCAGTGAATTTTCTTCCTGGGTTTTCCTGTGCATGCACCAGTTAGGTCATATTGTTCTTACAGTGCTGCATCCTGCTTTCTCCTCACTTCACTTTCCAACCCATGTGTTTTCCTTATATTTCAAAACTCCTGTTCTCACAGATTCAAAATATTATAGTATATGCTAACCTACTGAAAGCTTAATTATTGTGTATGAAGTATTATACTATTTTTCCAGCAACCTACAAGTATAAGAATAGCATAATTTTAGTTATTCAAAAATAATAATTAAATCTCTATTATATGCTAGGAATGTGTAGAAGAACAAGAAAACATTGTCTTTGTCCTCATGGAGCTAACATCCTATGGAGAAGACACAGTTTATAACAATCTCTCAATTTCTTCTACCAAAATAATGACAAGTTTTCCAAAGGACATATATAAAGTTTTAAGAGTCTATAAAATCTGGGGGTGGGGAAGGTGCTATCAGAAAATAATGAAGGGAAATGACATTCAAAGTGAGAGCTGATTGTTGATTAGAAATTGGGCTGGTGAAAAGAGGAAGGGTAATAAAGGGAGTGGAAGGAAGAGAATATTTGGACCTGAAGGAAAAACAGGAGTGAAGGCCTTGATGTGGAAATGAGCACTGGATGAAGAAAAGCAAACAGTAGAATATGGAGAGCATAGGAGAGTGAGGGTGTTACCTGTGTACCTGGGTCAATTTGATGTATTCTACATACCTACATAACACCCAGAATAGTACCAAGCAGAGGTACTGAGAAATAAGTAACAAAGTATAAACTATAGATCCACAAAACATGGAGCTCACATTCTGAGTTGTTTTTTCTAGTAGTGATCATGTGCACAGACTCATCACCCAGCCCTTTGGTGACCAGAACATGTACGTACAAGCCTGGTCCCCATGATCAAGAGAGCTGCTCATGGTTGTATAACCAATCCCTTGTGTGTTAATCTGTGGGCTTAGCCTTAGGGATCCCAAGCTCTCATCAGCTAAATGAACCTATCTCAGTGAGATAGGTGATAGATAGATAGATAGATAGGCAAATAGATAGATAGATAGGACAGAATTGCTCTTCGTTGAGAGTAATTCTTACTCAAAATGGTGTCATCTCTGGCTATTTCTTTTTTGTAGGTTTCAAAGAAAACTGATGAATAGCCTCAAAATGTTTCTTAAAGCTTTGAGAAAGATGGAGTGTGAATTTTGTCCTTCATGACACTGCAGTTGTGCTAGTAAATAAAAATTGAATTTTATGGTGCAACGCTAATGAACATTTATCACTTGGAAATTAAGATCAATAGGAAAAACACTGAGAGGAAGGAGTCATGTAACATTTGTATTTGATACTTAAACATTGACAAATTCCTCCAGAAAAAACTGACCTAGAAAGAAACATTAATTAAATTCATCTTTCCATCCATTCCTTGTGGGAATTATCCACATCAAAGCCACATGGAAAAATAGCAAATTCCAATTATTTTATGAATTACATCCTTTATTAAACAATATAAATCTGTACTAAGTTATAACACCAAGTAGTATATTCCTTTAAATATATGAGTTATCAAGAAGGACTTTCTAAAGAAACTGTTAATATATCCATCAAGCATTTATTAGAAATCTTGTATATGGAAATCATTACCTAGGCACTGATAGAAATACAAATATGAATAAGTCACAGTCTTTGCTTTCCAGGAATGTACACCATCTGCTATAGAATTGGTGGTTGTAGAAAAATGGTGACTTTTTGTTTAATAGAATCCAACTTGAACATAATACAAAATAAAAATAATCCATTTTGAGTGTTTATGTGTGGTACTACAACAAGTTCTACTCAGTGTTATCCTGTCATATGATTTAAATAAGGGGCAAACCTATATACCCAAGAATATATGGTTTTTCATGGCTCCATGATACCCTTTCTATCTGACATGAAATCCCTCCAATAGAGTTCCTTAAAAAAAGAAACAGTAAGGACAGGGAATAGAGTTAAGAAACCCAAGTTATAACTTACTTTTATAAGAAGCATTTGGTTGAAAAGATGACATTTAAGCCGCCTTTCACTCCAAGGTTACTGATGTCACTACAGTTAACAATGCTTAATTTATCCAATTAGTTAGTTCTGCAAGCCCGTCTAGATTATCATTTTTGCCTCAAGACAAGACGTAGAACTTTAAAGGTGCTGTGATGAATGCCTACTAAAGGGTATACCCAGGCTCTGAAAACACTTTTTAAAATTTTCTTACATTCTGACTGAGATACATGAAATGAAACTTTTAACTGACTTTCTTACTCAATTTTTATACCTATACTTATAAAGACAGCATGTAATACCTACACTATGAGATGTTATTATCCCTATTACAAAACTGGTAAAATTGAAATCCAGATATATATGTATTTCTAGTGATAGATGTGCATATACACATTTCTAATGATACATAGCTATATACTATGCATCTCTATCATTGGGGTACAAATCTTTTACCATGTTATGAAATTTGTTATAAATTCCCAGACATATTTTTGGTCAGTTTATATCATGACAGATGGTCTATCCACTGATACATTTAATAATCTGAGGCTTGTATTGGTACAGTAGATTATTTAGTTTTATGTTCATTAGCAATAACTTTCATCACTGGGGTCTCCCCATGGACTTGGAACAGATTGAAACTGAAAAAAAGTAGCACCTCATACCCCAGAAGTCCATATATTAGATAGCCAGGACTCCAGAGATGTGGCTAGGGCAGCAGCATTCTACTTAATGGCTCTCAAAGAAGTTGTCATCATGGACTGTACGTTTATTTTGATGTACTCAACTCAAACAGCAGGGAGGCAGCTTAAGAATATCTGCCTTTTGGCAAATTGTATAAAAACCTTTTACCAGAAGGTCTGGAGACAGCAAGAGCAGTAGCAAGCAAGATGGTTACACTTCTGAACTTAATTTGAGTTACTGTTATTATAGTAAAATAAAATTTACCAAATGAACATTTAATGGTATTGGGGCAAGGGAAAGAAGCAAAGCTTTCATCAGTAAAATCTGGGACAGCTGCAGCCCTCACAAGATTCTCTCCTGTGAATTGTAAGGCTTTTATAACATGTGACCTTGTACTATTTAGAAAAAAAGAGAGTATTCCTCTAAGAGCCAAGATCTAAAACATAAAACACAATTGATGTTTCATAGAGTTTGGAGACAGTATAATGAACCTCTGAAGTTAGAAAATGATACCAATTTTGACCTTTAAGCCCTGGAATAGAATCTGGCGATGGATGAGATGGAAGTTTTCCAAAAAATTAACCTCAGCCTTCCCTTCAATGTAAATATTAGGCATTAGTTCTGGGAATCTGTCTTTGGGTTGCAACTTTTCTCTCCGTATTTACTGTGTGCTAGATGTCTCTGAGGTGGGTCATGATGACACAGTAGAAGAGAAACATAAAAGCACCTATCTAATCAGCATGTCCTATTTATTTGCCTTTTGCACCGTGCAAGCGGTATCTGCTTACTGTCACAACACCCCTGTGAGCTTGGCATTCCGCTGATTGGGGTGAGGAAACTGAGATAGAGAAGATGGAAGTAATTTGTGGAGCTGGGACATGATCTCTAGTTAGCTGATCCTCAGGCTCATGCTTAGTCACTGCACTGTACTAATTCAGAGACAATCTGTCACCTTCAGACTTAGTGGTCCTTTGAATAAAAACTAAAATGTCAGAAAACTAGTTTGGTGGCTGCTCTCCAAGTTAACTTAAAAAACAGCAGGCTGTACACAGTCCTTCTGTAGGGCACAGCGGAGGGTAAAGAAGAAATATACGGTAGAACTCATAGGATAAGACATTATTGACAATTACAAGAGCTGAATAACAAAAAGAATAACTAACACTTGTGGAGACTTTTCTAAGTGGTGCACACTCTCCTGGGCATGTTAGATGTATTTTTAACTCTTATAAGCACTCAGGAGGTAGGTAATATTATGATCTCTCTTTTTCTGATGAGGCGATCTTAATCTTATAGCACAACAAGAAAGTTTCTAAAGGTAGAATCTAAACTCCTGCCCAACAGACTCTCCCAGAGCCTGGGATCTCCACACTCTATTGCCTTAGAATAATGATTTGACTCGACTTTCTATCCAAAGGAATTGATTCTAGCTTTCCTTAAAAGTATACTACCAATATGTAGCTGCTTTGAACCTGTTTGAGGGAAAGCAAATAGCTCATAAAGGAGACCACTCTTTCATTTCCTTAAAACATCAGAGCAGAGTGTGCCATTACCAGCAGTATGGGGAAAAAAATGTTTAGGAGAACATTTACCACTTCCTGACCACGATATGCCCTGAGGGATTCAATGTATATTCCTCTGCATATGAAATTTTATGTAACAGGTTTCCTCATTAATTCTACCACTTTTCCTAATTCCTAGTTTTGGAGACAGATAAGGCTGCATTGTTTTCATTTTAATAGTTTTGATATGGCCATACATTTACATTATTCAAAAATAAAAAAATTACAAAATACAGAAATATGTACAGTGAAATGTTTTCCTCCTACCTTTGATCCCCATTTCTCTCCAGCAGTCCTCAACCTGCATTGCCTGACCCCAGGAAAGCACTGTCTGCTATGTATTCTTCCACAGCTTCTTAATACATATGTAAGCAAATATGAATATGTATTATTTCTCTGTTTTTAGACAAAAGTTAGCATTCTGTATACATTGTTCTGCACACTCCTTTTTTTCCGATTAATAATTTACTCGGAGATTTTTCTATATCAGTATATGGTTTCGCTCTTTGTCTGTTAGTGTCACTGCCTAGTGTCCCATTGTTTGAGTGATTATAATTTATCTAATCCCCAGTAAATTCTTGATGGACATTTGGATTGCTTCCAATGTTTTACTGTTACAAATACTGATACACTGAATAACCTTGAATATATTTCATTGAACACATCTGCAGGTATATCTATAGGATTAATTCCCAAACTGAAAATGTGTCAAAAGTTACACAAATTTATAATTTTTAATAGATATAACCAAATTGCTATCTGTAGCAGTTGTACTATTTCAGGGCTTCCCAAGCTTTTTCCCATCGTAACAGTCAAAGTGTATAAACTGGAAAAGATTTGAAGCCTTATAAATGATTGCCTGTGGCCAAAGGGAATAAGCCTACTAGTTCTAACTGACCAGGATCTATCCAGCTGCCATAGGCCCGAGATCAGTATCTCACAGAACCTGGGCTGGAAAGTTCTGTGGCTACATGTTTGTCAGCAGTGCATGATGCCTTCTTCCACTTAGCTTCACCATATGAAGAGTTATAAACTTTGGAATTTGAGTTAACCCAATAGGTTAAAATAATGGTATATCTGTTTTCCATATGTTTCAGTGTTTTTATAAGCTTTCTGACTGTGAACTGTTCAATCTATTTTTTTTCTATTCAACTGTTTGTCTTTTATTATTGGCTTTAAGAAGCTATTTGTATATTAAGAAATCTCTGTGCCTATGATATGAATTACAACTATTTTCCCCCAATTTATATTTGTCTCGACTTTATTCATGGTATTTTCTTTTGTTACTTTTGCTTGCAGAAGTTTCTTTTCTGTTTTCTTATGTTGTCTTTTCTTATGTTTGTTTGGATTTTGAGTTGTTGGTTAAAAAAGACTTTCCCCACTTCAGATTTACAAATGAATTTTTCCACTTTTTCCTAATGTTTTTAAGACTTGACTTCTTCAAAAAAAAAAATTTGATTTGGAATTGTTCCTGATGTTTGGTGTGAAATACAGATTCAACATTTCGTTTTACCCCAGACGGGTTATACTACAACACCATTTATTGAAAAATCCATCTTTGCCTTCACATTTGCTTTAATTTTTCTTCACGTGGGTTTGTACACTTTTAAAAAGTATTTTTATTTATTTTATTTTATTTTTTGGGCTGCATCGTGTCTTAGTTGCTGCATGTGGGATCTTCATTGAGGCATGAAGGATCTTCCATTGGGGCAAGTGTGCTTCTCTCTAGTTGTGGAGCACAGGCTCCAGGGTGCATGGGCTCTGTAGTTGTGGCATGCGGGCTCCACAGCGCATGGGCTCTGTAGTTTTGCGGCACGTGGGCTCTCTCGTTGAGGCACAAGAGCTCAGTAGTTGTGGTGCACGGGCTTAGTTGCCCGACCAGGGATCAAACCCATGTCCCCTGCATTGGAAGGCGGATTATTTACCACTGGGCCACCAGGGAAGTCCCAGGTTTGTACACTTTTTTAAAGTTTATTTCTAGAGATATTGTTTTGCTTGTTTTTGCTGTTTTAAACGTTTTTCCCATTATGTGTGCTAACTGCTTGCTTTTTGTACATAATAAATTTATTGCTTTCTATTTATTAATGTTTGTATCCTATTACTTCCCTGAATTCTGTTACTCTTTGTAGTGTTTTAGTTGATTCTCTTGGATTTTCAAACGTACCATCATGTCATTTCCACATAGTTACAGTTTATAATGTTTATTCTTCTTGTTTTCCTCTGTCTTGTCTAACTGTATTAACTAGTAATGCCAGTACTTTGTGGGCATAGAGGTGACGGTCTGCATTCTTGTCTTGATCTTGATTTTAATAGGAATGCCTCTAGTCTATCTCCACTGAGCCTGATGCTGACTTCTGGATTGAGATAAATATATGTTCACTGTGTGAAAAAGGTGTCCATCTATCCTTATTTAACTGACTGTGTTTGAAGAATGGCTCTTGTATTTTGCCAAATGACTTATCATATATGAAAATGATCATAATTTTTCTCTAACATTATAAACTCTATACATTTCCTAATAATGAACCATCCTTGTACTTCTGGAATAAATTCGTCTGTCATAATTATTCTTTTTATATGCTTTTGGATTGCATTTGCTAACATCTTCTTTGGAATGGTTTTATAACTGAGATTTTTTTTATAACTGAGATTAATCTATAATTTTATTTGTGTATAAAACATTTTTGTCAAGTTTTATTATCAATTTTATACCATTTTTTCCCAAAAATAATGTTAAGGAATTCTTTTGTCTACTATTATCTAGAAAAGTTGAAATAGCCTTGGTTTTATTTGCTTTTAAATTCCCCTGTGAACGTGTCTAAACCTGCAGTTTTGCTGGGAATAACCTTTTGATCATTTTATCTTTTGCTTCTATTGAAATAGTTCTGTTTCGATTCTTATTTCTTGATGTCATTTAGTGTAAATCATATTTTCCTTAAAAAATCTATTTCATCCAAGTTTTTCAATTTAGTCTCTTAAGATTCTTTAATTTCCTTAGTTCCTGTGTGGCTAATTCTCCCTTTACTGTTTAGTTTTGTTTCTTTGTTTGTTTTTATTTGCAGTTTTCTCTTTCCTAATTAAGTTAGCTAATGATTTTCTGTTTTTCTAAACAACCAGATTTTGTCTTTGTAGATTAGATCTACCATTTCTCTAATTCACTAGCATTAGAAAACATAGGCCATAGGGTCTCTGTCATAATTAATCAACTCTGTCATTTTAACACAAAAGCAGCCCTAGGCAATATGTAGATGAATAAGTATGTCTGTGGTCCAATAAAACTTTTTTATGGATACTGAATTTTGAATTTCATACAATTTTCACATGTGAACTATTATTGTTCCTTTTTTTCCAACCATCACATAAGCTGTAAGTACCATTCTTATTTTGTATGCTGTACAAAAATAGGCATTGGCCCATAAGCTGTGATTTGCTGGTCTCTACCTAATATATCTTTAGATACATATTTCTTTACATAGTATCTATTAGTTCCCTAATATGAATAATAATAATTTTCCTGTGTTTTCTTCCTATACGCGTCCTTTCTCCATCTTATTTTCTTTATCAAGATTTTCTTCCTCATTTTACTTTGTATATTAAATAAGCCTATATTTCCGTTATGTGAGTTATGAGCATTGATAATCTTTGACCCTGAGCTATCACAGAGGAGTTAACCCAAAAATGTACCCACCTTCTTTCACCTCTCCAGTTTTTTTGATATGTAATATCTACATTGTCAGATGATGCAATAATAATAATTATTATTATTTTTTGCCACATTCTACCAACATTTGTTCTATCCTCAATTTGGGGAGGGGGCAGTAAATAAACTCAATGCTGACCACCAGTTTTATTGTCATATATTTCCCACTCACCTCTGAGTTGGCTAAAGATTATCCTCTAGTATTTTCCTTAAAAGGAGCTTAGATTTTATATGTTTAAAACTTAAATCTTGAAGATAATTTTACCTGGTTATAAGATATGGGTCTCTTCCTTTCTTTTACTAAATACCTTTTATACGTTGCTGTACTGACTTCTGACCTTGTTTGTGGCTGTAGTGAAACATGCAGACAGCCTGGTTGTTTTATTTTATCCTTATATATAGTGTAATATTTTTTCTTGATCACTAAAATGATCCTTTTGTTTAAATCTTGAAGTTTCAATAACATTATTAGCATTATTAACATTATTAGCATAGTTATGGTGTTGCTCGATCTGTTTCTTTGATCTGTTAGTATTCCCTAGTGTGTTGTCCTCCCAATGTAAAAGTTCAAGACATATTAATTTTGGAGATGTTTTCTTGAATTATTTCTTTAAATTATTTTCCATTTTGTTGCTTTTTTTTCAGAGATTCCAATTATATGTACATTGGATTTTTAATTTTTGCTTGTTTTCTGTATCTCATTTTATCTCTACCCTTTTTCAGTCATTTTGTTATTTCTAATTCATTTTGTTTACTCTTCTCATTTCTATCATCTATTTCCTTTACTATATTTGCCATAGTGTATGTATATCCTGGATAGAGCTCCTTGCATTTTCCTCTTTATCTATGTGCTGATTTTGGTTTTTCTTCACTTTTTCCTGAGTTCTACCAGTTCAACTTTCATCTCCTCCTGTTGTAATTCCCTCTCTTCTCTGAATTCTAGCTAGTGCTCTAAATTTATAAAGGGTACTGCTTAATTATTTTACTTACTGGTAAATTTTGAGGTCAAATATTTAGTCCCTGTGTCACCATTTTTCTTGTGAGTATTCATTTTGGAGTGAGTTTTGATGCTGTTTTTCACATTAGTTTTCATGTAAGAATTTTGTATGGTTGCTGTGCTGGTTCTTTTCATATTATTTGTCATTGAATGAGTTGGATTTTCTTGGATTAGTATCTCTACAGAGTTGGTGGGAAAGAGAGGAAGCTGCTGCCGGAGTAACCATTGAATTTTTACTACATAAAGGATCTTAATTTGCTGCCACAAAGACAGAGAGTTCTCTATACAAGTTTGGCTCAACTGTGTGTGAATGTGTCGTACCCCTAATCCCTCTGATTCTCTGAGTCAAACTGTGAAGGGTGGGGTTCTGTCAAAAGCTTGTTGACTGCAGTTCCAGCAGAATTTTTTTTTCCAAAAAAGATTATAAATTTTAAATTCAAGGTGAACCCCTTGCCTTCAAGAACTATAATTTTGCTATTGTCCTCCGAGCTCTACTTCTGTTGGGCCCCTTCTCACTTTTGATGTTTCATATTTTCACTGCCTCCCAAGAGAATCCTAACAATTTTTTACAATTCCAAAATCCGTGCTTTTTTTGGATTATACCTGTCTTCCAGGTTTGATAAAAAATTAGAGCTCTAGAGGATTTTTGCTATCGTTCTCCTGTTGCTATTGTATGATGTCCAGGAGCAAAGAGGTACTATGATAACTTTCTCAGCCATGTTTATACAGGGATTCTATAACTTTGTGCTTTGAAAGAGTTAAGCAAGAAAGGGAACCTATGTCTAGCTTCCAACAGATGGAGTATAAACTCTAAAAAGCGAATACAAAACTGTGATGAGACCATGAAAATTTGAAATCTCCAAGAATAATCCTAGAGTAAAAATAAAGAATCAGCATAAATTATAGAAGCTGTAAGAACCACAGGAATTCAGATAAAGATAAAATTGTGTCGACAGGAGCAATGATTGAAGGGGTTATATGGGAACAGATTAAAAGGATTCACTGGAGGCTTGAGCAAAGTTCACTTGTGTTCTTCCCTATAACTCTGGTCTAAGAACTTTGGAAAATTCGTTCTCACTTACCATTCTATGTTACTGGTTGCTTTCCATCTATCTCATGATATCTCAAACGGTGAAGAAAATGGAAAGAGATAGAACTAGTTTAGGGGGAGGAAGAAGGTTTCAGAATAAAAAAATACATTTTTTCTCTCTAAGTCCCCAGAGTCTATGCCAGTTCCCCAGAACCAAGCCAGGCTCCCAGAGGCATTCTGGACCATGGGTTCTTGGCACAGACAAAATTTCCAAAAGACAGCAGTGCCTTTGAGCCATATCCTGGAGCCTGAAACCAAGCCCAAACAGCTTGGACAGTGAGAGAAGTGAAGCCGCTTCAGAACATTTTGTGTCACATATTTGTTTCTGGCATCTTTGCTTTATAATCTTTTTAAAAATTATATTTTCCTCCTGGATATTTTAGTCTGTTTTTATTAGTCATTTCAAGGAGGATCACATAAAGGCTTAGGGAAGGCTGGACCCTCATTCCTCTCCATGGCCTCTGGTGCAGCACTCTGCCTTTGCTCTCTCCACCACTGTTTACTTATAAGCTTGATTTTGGCAGCCAGTAAGTTTATTTTACATTTTACTGAAGTGTGAGGGGAAATACTGATAGAAAAACTAAACAAAATCCCTCATGAAATGGTATCACCAAATGAGCAAAGTACCTGAAAAAGTCAAACATCCGGGTGCCCAGAACTCAAAGGCTGATTTTTCTTCCCTATAAGGCACCCTCAGAACCTCTTTCTGCACTGGCCGGTGATAAGATCATCTGAAAATTAATCACTAGTGGAGAGAGAGCTGTATTCATTGTCAACCTACCCTGCAAGTATGAGTCCCTGCCTCCCCAAGTTTCTTGTCTGTATCACCATAAGCTTTTCAGAACAGGGTGCACAAACTTCTTTGTTGTTGCCTTAAAGGAATGGGAATGCTAGATCTTCTATCTAATTAAAGTGTAATTTTTCCTACTACTGCCTCAGCTACTGGTGATTATTGAAAAATAACAAAATAATTTCTCCCTTATATATAATCATGTATCTCACCATAAACATATATTTTTTAAAAGGAAAATTACAGTGGCCATATGTATAACTAAAAGTTTTAGAAGTTCGGAAAACATAATTGTACATGGTTTTTCACAGCAATTCTGTACGAGTAGACATTAAGTGGATATGGGGGGTAATATATCTATGTATCTATTATCTCCAAACAAACATGTCTCTCATTAAATATGTGAATGGTTGAATGACATACATCACCATAATCATTTTGGAGTAATATGGCAATTTAAAACAGGAGAAGAGTATAACTTATAAGAGCAAACACATTAGCCTAAAAGGGTTATTCCCAAAGGATGTAAGAAAGGATATTATTTGTTACATGTGTTAAATGGAGAAGGAAGAGCAGGAACTTGGAGAGATTTGTGAAAATAAAAATACAAGCCGAGAGACACTACATTTAAGGAAACCTAGTTACCCTTGGTAAGATATTTGTACAAAGTAGACACCAGCTCTATTTCCAACTTCCTACGTCCCTGAGTAAAACTTGCAATCTTCATGCAAATGCTAATGTGTCATTTTTACAATAAGAATACCATCGATTGTTGATAAAATATGTAATTCGAGAGCTGGGTCTTCCACATTCAGGGGTAGCCCAGATGTTGGCTGAAATGTAGATAGTACTGCTGAAGTTAATTTCCCTGAAACATGCAGCAGTATTGGTTGGAATAGCTAGATAATGGTGAGGTAGAAAACTCACCTAAAATATCAGTGGCTTATAACAACAAAAGATTCTTCCTTGTTTACATTACATGTTTATTACAAATTGACTGTGGGATCCATTTCACACGTCTTCACTCTAGGTGCCAGGCTGGAAGCCCTGTCACTACCTAGAGTATAACAGGTTCCTCTGATGGTAAGGAGACGAGCGTATGCAGAATTTCAAACTCTTAACACTTCTACTCAATTTCCAATGGCCAAAGCAAGGAAATTAACATACCCAACTTCATGGGGGTGGGAAAATGCAAACTCACAGTGTGACTGAAATGGAAAGAACTGAGTTATCACTGAACAGTCCTAATGACTACCAGAAATGAACACATTTGCTAATATTTCATTGTATTTCTGTTCTATGTTACTGATAGAGAAATGAGAAGGACTTCTCCATAGCTTTTTAAGATTCAGTTTGACCTCTCAATAAAAAAAATTTAAAACCTCATAGGATATATTTTACATGTAGTGGTAATAATAGTACTTCCTAAAAGAAGATAGGAAAAATATTCTGAAAGGGTTTGGAGTAGTGAGAGAACTTTGCCAAGACCCTTCTTCCCTATCTTCTGTATAGAACAAAAGGCTTGATTCTCAAGGGAGAAGGACAACAAACACTATTGTCTGTTGCAAATAGAGGAAAGGAATGGAAAAGTAACCTCTGCCACTAGAGAAAGAGCAGGAATACATACTGGGCTCAGGACTACAAGATGGGAGAGAAAGGAGCACACACTTAAGTATCAGTCTAGGCCTAATGTCGACAGAAGCTTAGTCAGGCAATAGAGAAGACCCCAAACCTCTAGGCCAGGCTAATCAACTCTGGGTAAGAAGTAACCTACAAGAGATAGACCCTCTTTGAGGCACTGCACAAAAGAAAGATTAAAAGCTGAGGGTTGGGCTTCCCTGGTGGCGCAGTGGTTGAGAGTCCGCCTGCCAATGCAGGGGACACAGGTTCGTGCCCCGGTCCGGGAAGATCCCACATGCCGCGGAGCGGCTGGGCCCGTGAGCCATGGCCGCTGAGCCTGCGCGTCCGGAGCCTGTGCTCCACAACGGGAGAGGCCACAACAGTGAGAGGCCCGCATACGGCAAAAAAAAAAAAAAAAAAAAAAAAAAAGCTGAGGGTTGAGAAGACATTAGGAAAAAGCAAAAACCTTCTGACAGAACGGTCCCCACTCACTAAAAAAATATGTAGTGCACAGAGCATAACCATAGCAACAACAAATCTCAAATCCAGCTCAGTTTCTAATTAGATTAACTGTAACTCCCACAGTAAAGTCCCAGCAGAAAAAACGGTGTACCCATTTCTAGGCATAAACACTACATATACCTCAGTCTTTATTGTAGTACACAAGATATCTTATCTTTATAAAAATTACAAAGCATTAAAAAAGAAAGGAAAAAATTCCCAAGAAACAAAGCAGTTCTTAAAAGCAAACTCAGATATGGCACAAACGTTGGAACTATCTGGCAAGGAATTTCAAATAACTATGATTAATATGCAAAAGCACTAATTGAAAAGATAGATAACATGCAATATCAGTTAGGTTATTTCAGGAGAGAAAAGCAAACTATAAGAAATTATCAAATAGAAGTGTTAGAAATGAAGAACAAAGTAATGGAGATAAAAAGTACCTTTGACAGACTTATTAGTAGACTTGGCAGGGCCAAGCTGTCATGGTTTGCTAGGGCTGCCCTACCAGAGTATCATGGATTGGGTGACTTAGACAACATAATTTTTCTCATAAATTGGCAGTCTAGAAGACTGAGATCAAGGAGTTGGCAGGGTTGGTTTCTTCTGAGGCCTCTCTCCTTGGCTTGTGGATGGTCATCTTCTCCCTGTGTCTTCCTATGAACTTCCCTGTTTGTGTCTATATGTCCTAATCTCCTCTTCTTGAAAGGACACCAGCAGTATTAGATTAGGATCCAGCTAATGACTTCATTTTAACTTAATATTTCTTTAAAGAGGTCACCAAAAGAGACCCTATACCCAAAACAGTCATATTCTGAAATGCTGGGATTAGGACTTCAAAATTTGAGAGAGAACAACATAACTTAGCCTATAACACAAGGAAAGTTTCAGTGAACTTGATAAGTCTGTAGATATTATACAGACTGAAACTGAAATAAAAAATGAGGGGAAGGAAAACCCAACAGAAGAGATCACCAAGAGCTGTGAAACAATATCAAATGGTCTAACATACATGTTATTAAGATCCCAGAAGGTGAAGAGACAGAGTAGAGAAAAAATTTAAAGACATAAAAGTGAAGAATCTTTAAAAATTTATGACAGACATCAAACCTCAGATACGAGAAGCTCAGGGACCACCAAGCAGGAAAAATACCAAACACATACCAACACATATTCACACACACACACTATATCATACCTAAGTATATCATATTCAAACTGTTAAAAACAAAAGGTAAAGAAAATCTTGAAGGAAATCAGAGGAAGAGACACTTTACCTACACAAGATTGAGGATAACAGTTAGGGCAGACTTCTTACGAGAAGCAATGCAAACTAGAAAATAATGGTGTAACATCTTTAAACTTTTGAAAGAAAAATAATTCTGTCAGTCCAGAATTTTCTACTCAGCAAAAATGTATTTTAAAAATTAAAGAAAAAAAATTTTTTTAGATTAAACAAAGTAAATCCTGGGAATCTGACAGAAGACCTAATCAACAGGAAATATTGGGTGAAGTTCTTTGGGCAGAAGGAATACAACAATATAAAGAAACTTAGCTCTACACAAAAAAGAAGAGCATTAGAAATGGAAGTAAAATGAAATTGCTTTATTTTTAATTACTCTATAACACAACTGATTATATAAATCAAAGACAGTAGGAATATATACTGTATTTATAGCATATAGAAAAGTGCAACATATGATAACAGCACTATGAATGAAAAGGGAGAATTGGAAATATAGTGTTATAAGCTTCTTACATTACATAAAGAGACATAACCCTGTTTAAGTGTAAACCAGTTAGAAGTTTAAGAGAAAAAATGAGGAAAACCTCTTGGGGTCAGAGAAAGCCTCAATGACTGGCTTCAAAGACTAGTCCTACAAAGGGTATAATTTAAACTGGATCAGACTGTGGAGGAATTTGTGCCCCAGGTCATTGTTGTAAACAGTAGTGCAATAAGTGGAGGCTAACAGCCTGGGTGTGGTATCAGTCTAGGCAGACCAGCTAGAAGCCGAACAGAGAAAGAGAGTTAAAGTGAGACTAGCTAAAACCACTGTTGTCTTTGGGCATTGGGGGCAGGGTGGTCAGGGTGACTGTGTGCATGCTCAAAGCTGTGTTCTCTGAGGTGCAACGTCAGAGAATGCACATGGTCGGAGAAGTATACTTCACTTAAATATCTAGTCAAGTCACTAAATAAACAAGCAGGCAATAACAAAAAATACAAAACCCAGGAAGGGGTAAATGAAATCTGTATCTGGAGGTGCAACGATATATTATTTACATGCCCCAAAATCAATAAAATGTACAAAACATGCAAACCTATAGGAAACTGTGATTGATAGGCAGCACGAGAAAAACAGGTAAAAGAAACTCCTGAGAAGGCCCATGTGTTATATATAACACACAGATTCTTCAAAACAGCTAAGATGAATATGTTCAAAAAACAAATGGAAACCAACTTAAATAAAAGTGTGGTAGAGAGAGGGGCAAGATGGCGGATGAGTAAGACGCGGAGATCACCTTCCTCCCCACAGATACATCAGAAATACATCTACACGTGCAACAACTCCTACAGAACACCTACTGAACGCTGGCATAAGACCTCAGACCTCTCAAAAGGCAAGAAACTCCACAAGTACCTGGGTAGGGCAAAAGAAAAAAGAATAAACAGAGACAAAAGAATACGGACGGGACCTGCACCAGTGGGAGGGAGCTATGAAGGAGGAAAGGTCTCCACACACTAGGAAGCCCTTCGCAGGTGGAGACTGTGGGTGGCAGAGGGGGGAAGCTTCGGAGCCGCGGAGGAGAGCACAGCCACAGGGGTGCGGAGGGCAAAGCGGAGAGATTCCCACACAGAGGATCAGGGCCGACCGGCACTCACCAGCCCGAGAGGCTGGTCTGCTCACCCGCCGGGGTGGGCGGGGCTTGGAACTGAGGCTCGGGCTTCGGTCGGAGCGCAGGGGGAGGACTGGGGTTGGCGGCGTGAACACAGCCTGCAGGGGGTTAGTGTGCCATGGGTAGCCGGGAGGGAGTCCGGGAAAAGTCTGGACCTGCCCAAGAGGCAAGAGACTTTTTCTTCCCTCTTTGTTTCCTGGTGCACGAGGAGAGGGGATTAAGAGCGCCTCTTAAAGGAGCTCCAGAGACGGGCGCAAGCTGCGGCTAACAGCGCGGACCCCAGAGACGGGAATGAGACGCTGAGGCTGCTGCTGCCGTCACCAAGAAGCCTGTGTGCGAGCACAGGTCACTATCCACACCTCCCTTCCGGGGAGCCTGTGCAGCCTGCCACTGCCAGAGTCCCGGGATCCAGGGACAACCTCCCCGGTAGGACGCATGGCGCGCCTCAGGCTGGTGCAACTCACGCCAGCCTCTGCCGCCGCAGGATCGCCCCGAATCCGTACCCCTCCCTTCCCCCGGCCTGAGTGAGCCAGAGCCCCCAAAGCTGCTGCTCCTTTAACCCCGTCCTGTCTAAGCGAAGAACAGACGCCCTCCAGCGACCTACATGCAGAGGTGAGGCCAAATCCAAAGCTGAGCCCCTGGGAGCTGTGTGAACAAAGAAGAGAAAGGGAAATCTCTCCCAGCAGCCTCAGGAGCAGCGGATTACATCTCCACAATCAACTTGATATACCCTGCATCTGTGGAATACCTGAATAGACAACGAATCATCCCAAATTGAGGAGGTGGACTTTGAGAGCAAGATTTATTATTTTTTCCCCTTTTCCTCTTTTTGTGAGTGTGTATGTATATGCTTCTGTGTGAGATTCTGTCTCTATAGCTTTGCTTTCACCATTTGTCCTAGGGTTCTATCCGTCCGTTTTATTCTTGTTGTTTTTTAATTTTTTCTTAATAATTATTTTTTATTTTAATACCTTTATCTTTATTTTATTTTATCCTCTTTCTTCCTTTCTTTCTCTCTCTCCCTCCCTCCCTCCCTCCCTCCCTTCCTCCCTCCCTCTCTCCCTCCCTCCCTCCCTCCCTCTCTCTATCTCTCTCTCTCTCTCTCTTTCTATTTCTCTCTTTCTACTTTTTCTCCCTTTTATTCTGAGCTGTGTGGATGAAAGGCTCTTGGTTCTGTAGCCAGCAGTCAGTGCTGTGCCTCTGCGGTAGAAGAGCCAACTTCAGGACACTGGTCCACAAGAGACCTCCCAGCTCCACATAATATCAAACAGCGAAAATCTCCCAGAGATCTCCATCTCAACACCAGCATCCAGCTTCACTCAACGACCAGCAAGCTACAGTGCTGGACACCCTATGCCAAACAACTAGCAAGGCAGGAACACAAAACCATCCATTAGCAGAGAGGCTGTGTAAAATCATAATAAGTCCACAGACACCCCAAAACACACCACCAGACGTGGACCTGCCCACCAGAAAGACAAAATCCAGCCTCATCCACCAGAACACAGGCACTAGTCCCCTCCACCAGGAAGCCTACACAACCCACGGAACCAACCTTAGCCACTGGGGACAGACACCAAAAACAAGGGGTACTACGAACCTGCAGCCTGCAAAAAGGAGACCCCAAACACAGTAAGATAAGCAAAATGAGAAGACAGAAACACACACCGCAGATGAAGGAGCAAGATAAAAACCCACCAGACCTAACAAATGAAGAGGAAATAGGCAGCCTACCTGAAAAAAGAATTCAGAATAATGATAGTAAAGATGATCCAAAATCTTGGAAATAGAATAGACAAAATGCAAGAAACATTTAACAAGGACGTAGAAGAACTAAAGATGAAACAAACAACGATGAACAACACAAAAAATGAAATGAGAAATACTCTAGATGGGATCAATAGCAGAATAACTGAGGCAGAAGAATGGATAAGTGACCTGGAAGATAAAATAGTGGAAATAACTACTGCATAGCAGAATAAAGAAAAAGGAATGAAAAGAACTGAGGAGACTCTCAGAGACATCTGGGACAACATTAAACGCACCAACATTCGAATTATAGGGGTTCCAGAAGAAGAAGAGAAAAAGGGACTGAGAAAATATTTGAAGAGATTATAGTTAACTTCCCTAATATGGGAAAGGAAATAGTTAAGTCCAGGAAGCACAGAGAATCCCATACAGGATAAATCCAAGGAGAAATACGCCAAGACACATATTAATCAAACTGTCCAAAATTAAATACAAAGAAAGCGTATTAAAAGCAGCAAGGGAAAAATAACAAATAACACACAAGAGAATCCCCATAAGGTTAACAGCTGATCTTTCAGCAGAAACTCTGCAAGCCAGAAGGGACTGGCAGGACATATTTAAAGTGATGAAGGAGAAAAACCTGCAGCCAAGATTACTCTACCCAACAAGGATCTCATTCAAATTTGATAGAGAAATTAAAACCTTTACAGACAAGCAAAAGCTGAGAGAGTTCAGCACCACCAAACCAGCTTTACAACAAATGCTAAAGGAACTTCTCTAGGCGAGAATCATAAGAGAAGGAAAAGACCTACAATAACGAACCGAAAACTATTTAGAAAATGGGAATAGGAACATACATATCGATAATTACCTTAAATGTAAATGAACTAAATGCTCCCACCAAAAGACACAGATTGCCTGAATGGATACAAAAACAAGACCCATATATATGCTGTCTACAAGGGACCCACTTCAGACCTAGAGACACATACAGACTGAAACTAAGGGGATGGAAAAAGATATTCCATGCAAATGGAAACCGAAAGAAAGCCGGAGTAGCAATTCTCGTATCAGACAAAACAGACTTTAAAATAAAGACTATTAGAAGAGACAAAGAAGGACACTACATAATGATCAAGGGATCGATCCAAGAAGATATAACAATTATAAATATTTACGCACCCAACATAGGAGCACCTCAATACATCAGGCAAATACTAAGCCATAAAAGGGGAAATCGACAGTAACACATTCATAGTAGGGGACTTTAACACCACACTTTCACCAATGGACAGATCATCCAAAATGAAAATAAATAAGGAAACACAAGCTTTAAATGATACATTAAACAAGATGGACTTAATTGATATTTATAGGACACTCCATCCAAAAACAACAGAATACACATTTTTCTCAAGTGCTCATGGAACATTCTCCAGGATAGATCATATCTTGGATCACAAATCAAGCCTTGGTAAATTTAAGAAAATTGAAATTGTATCAAGTATCTTTTCCGACCACAATGCTATGAGACTAGATATCAATTACAGGAAAAGATCTGTAAAAAAAAAATATATATATATATATATATATATATATATATATATATGGAGGCTAAACAATACACTACTTAATAACGAAGTGATCACTGAAGAAATCAAAGAGGAAATAAAAAAATACTTAGAAACAAATGACAGTGGAGACACGACGACCCAAAACTTAAGGGATGGAGCAAAAGCAGTTCTAAGAGGGAACTTTATAGCAATAAAATCCTACCTTAAGAAACAGGAAACATCTCGAATGAACAACCTAACCTTGCACCTAAAGCAATTAGAGAAAGAAGAACAAAGAAACCCCAAAGTTAGCAGAAGGAAAGAAATCATAAAGATCAGATCAGAAATAAATGAAAAAGAAATGAAGGAAATGATAGCAAAGATCAATAAAACTAAAAGCTGGTTCTTTGAGAAGATAAACAAAATTGATAAACCATTAGCCAGACTCATCAAGAAATAAAGGGAGAAGACTCAAATCAATAGAATTAGAAACGAAAAAGAAGTAACAACTGACACTGCAGAAATACAAGAGATCATGAGAGATTACTACAAGCAACTCTATGCCAATAAAATGGACAACCTGGAGGAAATGGACAAATTCTTAGAAATGCACACCCTGCCAAGACTGAATCAGGAAGAAATAGAAAATATGAACAGACCAATCACAAGCACTGAAATCGAAACTGTGATTAAAAATCTTCCAACAAACAAAAGCCCAGGACCACATGGCTTCACAGGCGAATTCTATCAAACATTTAGAGAAGAGCTAACACCTATGCTTCTCAAACTCTTCCAAAATATAGCAGAGGGAGGAACTCTCCCACACTCATTCTACAAGGCCCCCATCACCCTGATACCAAAGCCAGACGAGGATGTCACAAAGAAAGAAAACTACAGGCCAATATCACTGATGAACATAGATGCAAAAATCCTCAACAAAATACTAGCAAACAGAATCCAACAGCACATTAAAAGGATCATACACCATGATCACGTGGGGTTTATTTGAGGAATGCAAGGATTCTTCAATATATGCAAATCAATCAACGTGATACACCATATTAACAAATTGAAGGAGAAACACCATATGATCATCTCAATATTCAAAACCCATTTATGATAAAAAAAACCCTCCAGAAAGTAGGCATAGAGGGAACTTTCCTCAACATAATAAAGGCCATATATGACAAACCCACAGCCAACATCGTCCTCAATGGTGAAAAACTGAAAGCATTTCCACTAAGATCAGGAATAAGACAAGGTTGCCCACTCTCGCCACTCTTATTCAACATAGTTTTGGAAGTTTTAGCCACAGCAATCAGAGAGGAAAAGGAAATAAAAGGAATCCAAATCGGAAAAGAAGAAGTAAAGCTGCCACTGTTTGCAGATGACATGATACTATACATAGAGAATCCTAAAGATGCTACCAGAAAACTACTAGAGCTAATCAATGAAACTGGTAAAGTTGCTGGATACAAAATGAATGCACAGAAATCTCTGGCATTCCTATACACTAATGATGAAAAATCTGAAAGTGAAATCAAGAAAATACTCCCATTTACCATTGCAACAAAAAGAATAAAATTTCTAGGAATAAACCTACCTAAAGAGACAAAAGACCTGTATGCAGAAAATTATAAGACACTGATGAAAGAAATTAAAGGTGATACAAATAGATGGAGAGATGTACCATGTTCTTGGATTGGAAGAATCAACATTGTGAAAATGACTCTACTACCCAAAGCAGTCTACAGATTCAGTGCAATCCCTATCAAACTACTGCTGGGATTTTTCACAGAACTAGACAAAAAATTTCACAATTTGTATGGAAACACAAAAGACCCCGAATAGCCAAAGCAATCTTGAGAACGAAAAACGGAGCTGGAGGAATCAGGCTCCCTGACTTCAGACTATACTACAAAGCTACAGTAATCAAGACAGTATGGTACTGGCACAAAAACAGAAATATACATCAATGGAACAGGATAGAAAGCCCAGAGATAAACCCACACACATATAGTCACCTTATCTTTGATAAAGGAGGCAGGAATGTACAGTGGAGAAAAGACAGCCTCTTCAATAAGTGGTGATGGGAAAACTGGACAGGTAAATGTAAAAGTCTGAGATTAGAACTCTCCCTAACACCATACACAAAAATAAGCTCAAAATGGATTAAAGACCTAAATGTAAGGCCCGAAACTATCAAACTCTTAGAGGAAAACATAGGCAGAACACTCTATGACATAAATCACAGCAAGATCCTTTTTGACCCACCTCCTAGAGAAATGGAAATAAAAACAAATATAAACAAATGGGACCTAGTGAAACTACAAAGCTTTTGCAAGACAACCCTCAGAATGGGAGAAAATATTTGCAAATGAAGCAACTGACAAAGGATTAATCTCCAAAATTTATAAGCAGCTCATGCAGCTCAATAACAAAAAAAACAAACAACCCAATGCAAAAACGGGCAGAAGACCTAAATAG
The DNA here is from genome assembly GCF_059928025.1 of Delphinapterus leucas. Classification (NCBI taxonomy): domain Eukaryota; kingdom Metazoa; phylum Chordata; class Mammalia; order Artiodactyla; family Monodontidae; genus Delphinapterus; species Delphinapterus leucas. Next base: position 14,982,808 of record NC_143138.1, read on the forward strand.
ACATTTCTCCAAAGAAGATATACAGATTGCCAACAAACACATGAAAGAATGCTCAACATCGTTAATCAGAGAAATGCAAATGAAAACTACAATGAGATATCATCTCACACCAGTCAGAATGGCCATCATCAAAAAATCTAGAAACAATAAGTGCTGAAGAGGGTGTGGAGAAAAGGGAACACTCTTGCACTCCTGGTGGGAAAGTGAGTTAGTACAGCCATTATGGAGAACAGTATGGAGGTTCCTTAAAAAAATACTAATAGAACTACCATATGACCCAGCAATCCCACTACTGGGCATATACCCTGAGAAAACCATAATTCAAAAAGAGTCATGTACTAAAATGTTCATTGCAGCTCTATTTACAATAACCAAGACATGGAAGCAACCTAAGTGTCCATCGACAGATGAATGGGTAAAGAAGATGTGGCACATATATACAATGGAATATTACTCAGCCATAAAAAGAAACGAAATTGAGTTATTTGTAGTGAGGTGGATGCACCTAGAGTCTGTCATACAGAGTGAAGTAAGTCAGAAAGAGAAAGACAAATACCATATGCTAACATATATATGGAATATAAGAAAAAGAAATGTCATGAAGAACCTAGGGGTAAGATGGGAATAAAGACACAGACCTACTAGAGAATGGACTTGAGGATATGGGGAGGGGGAAGGGTAAGCTGTGACAAAGTGAGAGAGTGGCATGGACATATATACACTACCAAACGTAAAAGAGCTAGCTAGTGGGAATCAGCCGCATAGCATAGGGAGATCAGCTCAGTGCTTTGTGACCACCTGGATGGGTGGGATAGGGAGGGTGAGAGGGAGGAAGATGCAAGAGGGAGGAGCTGGGAACATATGTATATGTATAACTGATTCACTTTGTTATACAGCAGAAAGTAACACACTATTGTAAAGCAATTATACTCCAATAAAGATGTAAAAAAAAACAAAACTCTATACCATTTACATTTGCACCCCCCAAAATGAAATACTTGGTATAAACCTATCAAAATATGTACAATATATGAGGAAAACTATAAAACTATGATAAATGAAATCCAAATTAAAAAGCAGAAGTGACATGGGCTTTCCTCATGGCGCAGTGGTTGAGAGTCCACCTGCCAATGCAGGGGACACGGGTTCGTGCTCCGGTCTGGGAAGATTCCACATTCCGCAGAATGGCTAGGCCCGTGAGCCCTGGCCACTGAGTCTGCGCGTCCAGAGCCTGTGCTCCGCAATGGGAGAGGCCACAACAGTGAGAGGCCCACATACCACAAAAAAAAAATGTAAAAAAAAAAAAGGACAAGTGACAGTGGAAAAACAGATAATTTGGACTTCATCAAAATTAAAAACTTTTATGCAGCAAATGATACTATCAGTTAAGTGAAAACAATTCACAGAACTGGAGAGAATATTTACAAATTGTGTATCTGGCAAGGGACTTTTAACTCAATAGTGGGACAAACAATTCAATTAAGAATGGAAAAGGCTAAAGGCAAACAGTGTGGTATAGTTGGTAAATCTGTCACATGTTTAGCAAATATAGTTGTATGTTGTGTGCAAAGAGTAGTCTACTCTATGGTGCTGGACTAGACCAGAAATATCAGGATAAATTTATGATTAGATAGATGATAGATATAGGTAGATAAACAGATAGATGATAGGTAGATAGATAGGTATGAATACAGATGCATTGATACACCTGAATGGATGGATACATACATACATGGATAAATTTCCTACTGCTGTCTAGTGAGAAGGCATAGAAACAGTGACACTTCAGTAACAATGAACACTCTTAGTGCCCAGCTCTTGACTTCTAAATACCATTATCCAATAAAAGGAACCAGGGCTCCTTTGATAAGTGGTTGATCCCAGGGATGGAACAAGCAAATACAAGTTGAGCCTTGAGCATTACCTTAAGAAAATGCTTTAAAAAAAGAAAATATGAAAAGATGACAGCATGTTTAAAGGACAAAAAGTAAACCTGAAAATGCTCCCAATGGCCAAAACTGGAACAATTTGAACAATAATATTAGTGTTAGATTATAAGCCAAAGGATAAAATAAACATTCATAGGCACTTATTTTATGAACTTATTTTTAAGTTCCTTAAAAATTCGAAAACTAGTTTCTAAAGTATTATCAGGTCCTGGAACCTTTAGTAGGTCTTGGTTTTTGGTTTATTTTGTTTTTTCAATAGTTTAGGTAAAAGGATGAATTTGTGATTTTTTTCTAGAAAGTCATGAATTGCATCAAAACATAAATTTAAAAGTTTAAAGGTATAAAAATATTATTTTTGTATTTTTCTCTCTGTAGTTATATACTTTTTCTTTCCTAATTTTGAACATTTACATTTTCTCTAGACTTCCCAAAGTGTTTTCCATTTTATTAAATTTTTCAAAGAACCACTGCCTGGATATATATGCTAAACATTAATTGTCAACTTTCATTTCTAAAACTTTTCTTATTTTCATTAGACTTGCTTTGTTGTACATATTTAATTTATATCATCAAATATTTTAGTTATATATTTTTATTCTTTCTAGTATAATGTTGGCATTGAAGGATCTAAACTGGTGTTTGACTCCATCTTTAGCCACATATCATAATAATATTTTTAAATCACAGTAGGATTATTTCCTAAATATTCTAAAATTGAAAATATCAGTATTTCATTTTTTATTAATTATAAAATTTTAAGTACTACAGAAATAGATAACTTATGAATAAATAAATATTCTCTTCTAAATTACCTCAAACCAACTTTTCAAGGTACCAACTGCTAATAGTCTCTTTATTCTTTCAAATATTCTTTTATTCATATAAATATACGTTACATTAAAAAGGCTGTAAATGTCCACTCTTGTGCGCATGTCATTGCCTGCATGTATAAATATTTCTCTACAGTAGATTCTAGGGAGTGCGTTTCCTAGGTCAAAGGGCATGTACATGTTTAATTTTGATAAGCACTCTCACACTGCACTCCACAAAAGGTTGTATCAGTTTGTACAACAATAGTATATATTCATGCCCATTTTCCTACACTCTGGCCAATCTTAATATATAACCAGCATTTTAATTTGTAATTTGATCTCAGTGGTACTTAGCAGATACTTTTTAATTTCTAAGAAGCTGGATTTTTTCTATTGTTGCTGGTGATTCCTTAATCTTTTATGATTGTTGTTCCAAAAATGTTTGGCAACAATTCAATATGAGAATGTGATCAGTTAAAATTTTACCTTTTAAAATTTACTGAAGTTTCCTCTGGAGCTTTATAGGTACAATATGCAATGAATACCTTTAAAAATGAAGCATCTTCTCTCTGTAGAATACAAATTAACATGTGTTCTATAGTAATATATTATTATTATATTTGGGGGGGTTCTCTATACCTATACTTTGCATCTTTAAAATTTTTACTACTATGTTAATTTCTTATAGTGCTCACAATAGTCTTTATTTAGTTAAAATTTCTGTGTATTTCTGACATTAAATTATAGATTCCTACTTTGGCCAAGAAACAAGTCAACATACTTATAGTTTACATATAAATGATATAGTATATATATGTATATTTCTTGTGAACAAGTGGTATTTTTTAGGAGAAGAGGTCATTTGCACAATATTTCTTTCTCTCTCTTCATACAGATTATTACATCTTCTTTCCTCTAATAGACTTCCATTGTTAACACAATTTGACCATAAGAGTGCACTGGAGAGAACTAAAATTCACTCTACCTGTGAATTAAATTAGCACATGTATGATTCTTTAAACGCCTACTAGAAATATCTCTCTAAATAATTCATTGTTTCATATTACTCTTATTCAAAAAAAGTCATGCTGTTCCATAATGATTATACTCATAGCCTAATTTCCACAGTAATTATCCAAGCTTGTTTCCTCCGTGACATCTATACTGTCCTGTAGTCATACTAAAATAGTCATCATCCAATATAGTATGATATAGTAGGTATTTATAAGCAAATAACAAGTCCAGGCTTCTGGCTTCCTCCCTTCAACTCAAATTTGGAGATGCCACTGCAACTAACAAAAAGTTTGACTAAACACCTAGAGGGGAAAAAAAGTGAATGAGTCCCAATGTGTGGCAAACAGCTTCCAGTGGGAGAGCTCCAGGGTGCACATATATGGCCTGGCCTAGGGAGAGCTTTCTAGGCGTTCCCCTTTCTCTTGTTGCTTGCACATTTGCTTCACTGGGCAGCCAATAGTAATAAATGTCAGCATGGTCCAGACCATTTTCTCCCCACTCCCTGATGCAGGCAGTATTCTCAGAGGGTAGCTACTCTTAGGTTAAAACATAGCTTGGTCAGAGGCACTGGGTGATTATTTCTACAGTCAAGAGATGCCTGGGGAGGTAAAGAGACATGGAGTAACAGTAAAATCTCTCTGTCTCTTAATTTCTGTAGTCATATTTATTATAGAAAAAAAACACAAAGATGTGAACAAATAAAATCACCCATAAATCTGGTCAAACACTGTTTTATATTTCATTCTTTCTTTCCTTATTGATTTATATAACTGAAATTATATTTACAAAATTTTATGTCATGTTTCTATTATTTAATATTATAATATTGGGATTTATATGTTATTTAAATCTTTACATACTTCATTTAATATTCCATTGCGTGGCTATACCATCACTTGCTTATTCTTTCTCTTATTATTTCTCTTATATTTGGTCATTATATCAATAATTGCTTCCATATTTATTCTGTTATAAACATTGCAATGTGTATTTCTGCATACGTGTATGTTTTAAGAAGTTTTGCTTAATATAATTTCTATGTCAAATGATACAAATAATATTTATATACATAGGTAACATTTATTGAGGCATCACTATGTACCAGTGTTCTACATGCTTCACATATATTGACTCATTTAATCCTCACATCTGTCTGTTGAAATACGTACTCTTATCATCCCTACACTATAGAGGCAGAATCTGAGGCACAGTGAAGAGGTTAAATAATGTCCTGATGGCTAGATGGGAGGTGGCAGAGTTGGAGTTCAAATACAGGCTCCAAAGATGTAGAAGCACCTGTGAACAGGTATACCAGCACTGAGTGTCAGTATAGTCTTTTCAGGATAATGCATGGGGCATGCTATCACATCAATTCTCCATTAAAATGGTAGTGTGGCACCTTCATAGCAGAGAAAGAATTGGTATCTACTTTAGGTAAAAGAGCATACATGCAGCATTTTTGTTTAGAAGCAATTGATTCAATCTATGAGATATCTAAACTATTCAGGCAGTCTGCAATTCATATGCCTACATTCCCTGCGTGATGGATAGAAAAGAATTTATAAGGATCACAAAAGACACCCTAGGTCTCACTGCAGACATTATTTCTGGGCAAATATAAAATGTTTCTTTTAATGTATTACTTTGTGTTTTTAGTTTTCTTTGTTAATTTGTTATTTTTAATAACCTAAAATTATGTCATTTAAGTAAGAAGCCACTCTCAGAAGAAATTATATATTAACTGCCATAGAAAGTATTTTTTCTCTTTGACATAAATCACAGCAAGATCTTTTTTGATCCAACTCCTAGAGTAATGGAAATAAAAACAAAAATAAACAAATGGGACCTAATGAAACTACAAAGCTTTTGCAAAGCAAAGGAAACTACAAACAAGACGAAAAGACAACCCTCAGAATGGGAGAAAATATCTGCAAATAAATCAACAGACAAAGGATTAATCTCCAAAATATATAAACAGCCCATGCAGCTCAATATTTAAAAAACAAACAGCCCAATCAAAAAATGGGCAGAAGACCTAAGTAGACATTTCTCCAAAGAAGAGATAGAGATGGCCAAGAAGCACATGGAAAGCTACTTAACATCACTAATTATTAGAGAAATGCAAATCAAAACTACAGTGAGGTATCACCTCACACCAGTTAGAATGGGCATCATCAGAAAATCTACAAACAACAAATGCTAGAGAGGGTGTGGAGAAAAGGGGACCCTCTTGCACTGTTGGTGGGAATGTAAATTGATACAGCCACTATGGAGAACAGTATGAGGTTCCTTAAAAAACTAAAAATAGAATTACCATATGACCCAGCAATCCCACTACTGGGCATATACCCAGAGAAAACCATAGCTCAAAAAGACACATGCACCGCAATGTTCATTGCAGCACTATTTACAATAGCCAGGTCATGGAAGCAACCTAAATACCCATTGACAGACGAATGGCTAAAGAAGACGTGGTACATATATACAATGGAATATTACTCAGCCATAAAAAGGAATGAAATTGGGTCATTTGTAGAGACGTGGATGGATCTAGAGACTGTCATACAGAGTGAAGTCAGAAAGAGAAAAACAAATATCATATATTAACGCATATATGTGGAACCTAGAAAAATGGTACAGATGAACCAGTTTGCAGGGCAGAAATAGAGACACAGATGTAGAGAACAAATGTATGGACACCAAGGGGGGAAAGTGGCAGTGTGGGGAGTGGTGTGATGAATTGGGAGGTTGGGGGTGACATATATACACTAATATGTATAAAATGGATAACTAATAAGAACCTGCTGCATAAAAAATAAAATTCAAAAATTCAGAACAAAAAAAATGAGGCCCTAGGAAATGGTTGGACAAGTGCACAATAATAGCACCACAAACATAGTCATCCCAGCTCAGCACTGTTTATCACAGGGAAGAATGGGAATCTGCCTAAATTCTAAGCATCTAGAAAAATGATAATGTAGATTTGTATTTATGATCATAAACATAACATATAAATTGACAAAAACAGGTTTCCAAAGTTATGGTATGATCGTAGTTTTGTGAATATATATTTATTCACATGTATAGGCATATGAGAAAATCTAGAAGGATGAAAATCAAAATGAGGGTATATCATGGAATGATATTAGATGTAAATTTTTCTAATCATTTGCATTTGCTCATTTTTCCATGAGAATATGTATTGGTTATATAATAAATAAATGAATATAAATGCCGTTTTAAAAAATTTAAAAAAATTTTTTGTAATAAATTTTAAAAAACCAAGTATTTTTTTCTTCCTCTTTAATTTCTTTTGGTGTGAATAACATGGTCAGGAGGTAAGGCATGGTAAGCACTTAAATTCACGTGGACCTAGTAGTACCAAATGTAGTCGCAGGTTGGCTTAAGCAAAACTCCATGGTATCATTTTTATACTTAGGTTTAGTATTTAATTAGTTAAGCTTTCATACACATTGCCTATTTTTCTACTGAACCCTGCCAAAAACATTCTGACAGATGGTAAAATAATAAAATTGCTGGCTCTAAAATCCAAAATCTTGGAGATAATTAGAAGACTTGATACAGGTAACATTTATTAGTCATGAAGAGCTTGACAGCAAGGAGGATTTTTCAACCCACACAATTTTGAAAGGGGAAAAATTCTGTTTTTGAACACTGATAAAATTATGTTTCTATGACAAGAAGGGAGAAATACACTTCATAGAATTTTGCTGGACAAAATTTAAGCACAACCTAAACAGAGAGAAGGAAAGAACGCTTTTATAAAGGTGATCCCATTTACAGAACAACAGGGGCAAATATAAACCATCTTTTGAAATTTTGCTCTTTTCTAGTTAAACAAATTGCAAGTTCATTAGGTAGAAGCGAGCACCAAGAATAATCTTGGTAATCATTAGAATAGCTGTAAATTAAATAAAATGTTCTTAATTATCAGTGTTCCTTCTTTCTTAGCATAAGCATCATTCTTGGGCTGGGAAGGAACCCTCTGCAGGGGCATTTGCTGGTTGTAGAAGCTTAAGGTTTAAGATTTTACCATTTAGCTATTTCACACCCACTGTTACACACATAAGCTACAGTGGTTACCCCATCCATGTTTCACCAAAGTCAAGTAAAACTTATAGGAAATTCAAGAAATCCTGCTATTAACACTATAGAATGGGGACAAATAGCATTGCTATCCTGCTTTGGGGTTCAGAACTCAGTGTAGTTCAGGCTGTTGTGGCTTGATCATAGACATATGCCATCTTCCTATAGTCAAAGTGTTTCCAAACCGAGAGGAACTTTCGAGATCTCCAGTTGCATTTCTCATCTTTTAGAGGGAAAAAAAATGATGCTTTGTGAAATTAAGTGACTTGCACAGGCTATACTCTGGAAAGCTTTAGTCTTGGTCATGGATGTCCTAACTCCCTGTATCCTGCTCTTTCCAGTGCATTATGGCTGCAAGTTTGCATCATAAAGTATCTGCCAGATTCACCAAACCTAGTGACCACAATCATATTCTGTGAATACAGAGGAGTGAAAAACAAGACCAAATAAAATTGCAATGTGTAAATTTTTTAAAGTTAGATTTAAGAGTGGATAATATATTGAAAGCCTTGAAAAGGAAGGAATCAAGGAAGGAAATATAGTCAAATCTAGTTGAAATATAATGACCTTTAAAAGAGAATTATAGAAAAGAATGGCTGATTCTATATATGTTATCAAAAATTAGGATTAATTCTTCTAGCTTACGAAAATGGAATGATAAATTGGCAAGGAATGAAATACAGCTATGCAGATCAGGAAAGATATTTTTCACAAAAAATTTATCAACTAGATATCTCTGGAGAGGGGGCAGTTAAGCTCTAAAACCAAGTATTATAACTGATAACAGATACATTTTAAAATAACAATAATAGATAGCTTTAAATAAACACAGTCTACAAGGTGGTAAGAAACAATTCCTTAAGAAACAATTCCTTAAAAGTAGAAATCACGATAGAATATGATAATAGTAATTGACATTTATTGAGTATTTTGTATGTGCAGACACTGTTCTAAGTACTTTATACACATGAACTCATTGATTTCCTACAGCATGTCTGTAAAGTAGTTATGTTTACTGCCCTCATTTTATAGATGTGAGACCAAGGCATTTCTAGATTAAATTACTTATCTAAGGTTACAACACTACTAACAATATAATTAGAAACTGAACCCAGGAAATCTGATTTCAGAATCCATGGTCTTAACTTCTATGCTATGTGACCTTATCCTAGTACAAAGATAATAAAATAAATAGAAAATGTATCTTTAGAAAGTTGGAAAAATCTCTCATATAGCATGAGACCATTACAAAGCTGCAGCTGTACTATAATAGTGGAAGGGTGTTGTTCAAAGGAAATTGATCTTAGAGTAAGCTGTAACAGCTTTACATTTAAAGAAGGTATGTCATGAGGTAACTAAAAGAAGGAAGAAAGGAAGGAGGGAAGAGAGGAGGATGGAAGTGAATCAGATATGTGTATGGCAATGCAATAATATAAAGACAAAAACATACCAGAGAGCACCTTTGATGGCAAAGAAAAGATATAAAACCTATAGAACCTATTGTGGACTTTCAGATTATAGTTCCAATGATAGCCATTGTTAACATTTTAGGACTCTGTGTGTGTGTGTATGAATACATATATAACAGAAATGTTTGTGTCCCCCCAAAATTCTTATGTTGAAGCCTTTGTCACCAATGTGATGGTGTCTGGACATGGGGCCTTTAAGAGGTAATTAGGGTTAGATGAGGTCAGGAGAGTGGGGCCCTCAGGATGCAATTAGTGCCATTATAAGTAAAGACACCAGAGATCGAGCAAGTCTCTCTCTTTCTCTCTCTCTCTTCTCCCTCTCTCCCTCTCTCTCAATCTCCAGCCTTCTACCTTTCTCATTCTCTCAATCTCCAGCCTTCTACAAGCCAGGAAGAGAATCCTCATTTCTCACCACTTTGTCCTTCAGCCATACCTCAATTCTCAATTCTATATTTATGTTCAATATATTGTGCTTTATCCTCTAGGTCTTTACCCCTGTATCAAATTCACTTCGGCAGGAACACATTTCCCTTTTCTCTTTCATCTGGCTTAATTCTTCTGATCCTTCAACTCTCAGCTTAGATGTCATTTCCTCAAATCTCTACAGCCATTGTTATTATCATTAGCATCTTTAATATCACTATTATTAGTCCTACCAAAGACCCTGAGAGAGGTTCCCCAGTTTATTAGCCATTTGCTAGCAGTTCCTAACAAATCATAGGATATTTTGCTTAGTCCACACTTTTTGGAAGGAGGGAGACAAGCCCCTTTTTAAGTAGCTAAATTCCACCTCTTGTTTAAGTGCTCTCTTTAGAGAACCCCTATCTGGAAGGCATGGGGTTGGTTCCTTCTTTACCTGGTTATTGCCATTGCTTCTCCATTTGTTTTGTTTTCTTTTATAGGGACAATTATTATATATAGATTGAATCTTCATTCTTTGCTCAATGCTCATGAGATACTGGTTAAGGATTCTTCAATGATCCACTATGCTATCTGCCTGGGAAAATGCAATCCATTGCATTTTTATCAGATCTTAGTTATCGAGTAGCAAACAAACCACTGCTCTGGGTTGAAAGACTTCCAGGTGTAAAGTAAAAAGCTAGTGAAAAAGATATACCTCTCATGAAAAGTTTACACTTGTAACGTTGAAAGCAGGAGATTTCAATGGCCACGTTTTCTGAAATGGGCCAGGGAAAGAGAGAATATCAGTCTGCAGAGTTAGAGATAAGTCTTCATGGAGAGGGGAGCAAAGGTGGGACCAGGAGTGAGTTCCAAAGGTGTCTGGCTCTCCAGTTCTAATCTTCAGGCCCCACTGCACTGTTGCCCTTGAGTCTCATGAGACTCTCCACTATTATTTCAATATGAAGGCAACCTACAGTTGATTTTTGTCACTTGTGTCCAGGAAAGTGTGATTTTATTTCAGTATTTATTTAAATATGACCTAGGTTTTTTGTTTTGTTTTGTTTTTTGCTATTATGCTTACAGTTTTCTTTGCATTTATATTTGAAATATATTGTAACTTTAAAATTCTTCTGTATGAAAAAAGAGAAATTTAACCAAATTTTACTTTGATTCACCTCTACTTCCCCTTTCTGATCATGATGAATAAAATCTGTTGGTAACAGCCAAGAATGCTGACATTATTGAATTAATCTGGCTTTTAAAAATTAAATATTCTCTTTCAAAAATCACTTTTTTCTTTTGAATTTACATTTGTTACCACGTTCACTGGTAATTAGATACATTTCTGTGTTTACTGCTTTTTCTCCTTTCTTGCATTTTAACATAGTCCATCAAATTAATAGCTAGAATATACTCTGGGTAAATTTTTCAAGAATTGTACATGGTGGTATGTAACTTGAATCTTTAAATAACTTGAAATGACATATTAATGATACCGGAGAATTTTAAAGTTACTGTGTATTTCCAACATGCTCTAGATGCTTTCCAACTGTCAGGGTCTGCATCTCTGTGCCCAAGGGATTTTTCCTAATCCATAGAAGGCTATTCTTCCCTTGCCTAGAAGTGCCAGGGAATTAACAGCCCCAGAGAGAAGCTCTGACAGATTGACATGAGATAGGATATGATATATATTTGTATACATTTTGAAATGATCACAATAAGTTTAGTTAACATCCATCACCATACACAATTACAGAATTTTGTTTTCTTGTGATAACTTTTAAGATCCACTCTCTTAACAACTTTCAACTTTCAAATATGCAATACAGTATTATTAACTATAGTCGCCATGTTGTGTATTACAACCTCATGACTTATTTTGTACCTGAAAGTATGTACCTCCTTTTGACTCCCTTCACATATTTCACCCACCCCCACCCCCATCTCTGGCAACCAACAATTTGGTCTATGTATCTCTAAGTTTGTTATTTGTTTTTAGATTCCACACATACGTGACAAAATATTGTTTTTGTCTTTCTCTAACTAATTTCACTTAGCATAATGCCCTTAAGGTCCATCATAAATGGCAAGACTTCCTTTTTCTTATAGCCGAATAATATCCCATTATATATACTCCGTATTTTCTTTATCCATTCATCTGTTGATGGACACTTAGGTTGTTTCCATATCTTGACTATTGTAAATAGTACAGTAATGAACATGAGGTGCATCTATCTTTTTGAGTCAGTGTTTTCATTTTCTTTGGATAAATATTCAGAAGTGGAATTTCTGGATCATATGGTAGTTCTACTTTTAATTTTTTGAGGAACTCACATACTGTTCTCCACAGTACCTGCACCAATTTACATTCCTATCAACAGTGCACCATGAGGGTTCCCTTTTCTCCACATCCGCACCAATACTTGTTATTTCTTATCTTTTTGAAAATAGCCATCCTAACAGATGTGAGGTGATATCTCATCGTGGTTTTGATTTGCATTTCCCTGATGAGTAGTATATAGAGTATCCTTCCATGTACCTGTCAGCCATCTGTATGTCTTCTTTGGAAAATGTCTATCCAGATCCTCTGCCCATTTTTAAATCAGATTATTTGTTTTTTGCTATTGAGTTGTATGAGTTCTTTATATATTTTGGATATTAACTCCTTATAAGATATATGATTTGCAAATATTTGTTCCCATTCAGTGGGGTTGCCTTTTCATTTTGTTGATGGGTTCCTTTCCATGCAGAAGCTTTCAGTTTGACGTAGTCCCACTTGTTTACTTTTGTTTTTGTTGCCTTTGCTTTTGTTATCAAATCTAAAAAATCATTGCCAAGACTAATGTCAAGGAGCTTACTGCCTATATTTTATTCTAGGAGTTTTATGGTTTCAGCTCTTACGTTCAAGTCTTTAATCCATTCTGAGTTCATTTTTGTGTATGGTGTAAGACAAGAGGTTCAGTTTCATTCTTTTGCATGTGGCTGTCCAGTTTTCCCAACACAATTTATTGAGGAAATTGTCCTTTCCCCATTGTAATTCTTGGCTCCTTTGTCATAAATTAATTGACCACATATATGTGGGTTTCTTTCTGGGCTCTCTATTCTGGTCCATTGATCTATGTGTTGTTTTTATGCCAATTCCATACTGTTTTGTTTACTATAGCTCTGTAATATGGGAGTGATGCCTCCAGCTTTGTTCTTCTTTCTCAAGGTTGCTTTGGCTATTCAGGGTTCCAGAAGTCTGTCCAAGAACCAATTTTGTATTCTTGGTTGTTGTTATTTTCAGCTACTTTCACTCCTTTTCATGCACTTTTAGGGTTATATCAATGAGAAGTTGAAAAGAATTATATCCCCCAAGTTGAAAAGCAAAACTAAAAGGCTACATATGAAACTATGAGTTTGCATGTCTGTGTCTGGAAGACAGTGGGGGGTGGATAATTTGAGAGGACTTAAATAGAGTTCAGTTTAGTCACGCTGCTTTTTCCTCATAAGATTTGAAGATCATGGGTGGAGGGTGATAACCTGGTGCCCCAGCCCAAGGGAAGAAGACAATAAAGTAAAGAAGAAGGAACCTAAGAGCAGCTAAACATGCCTAAAACAGGAATTTTTCTAGTTTGTTCCTTCTCCCCTCCTAACTATTGAAAACAGCTGGCTGTTTCTTTAATCCTTTGTTATCTTGGATTCGACAAAGCAAATTCTATTTAAAGGAGTCTTTTACATTTTCAAAGGAGAAAATAATGGGGTAAGGGTGGCATATTACATGAGGAAACTTTAAGAATCTTCACAAAACATGTACATGGGAAGAGAAAAGTGTGAGGGGGGAAAAGCAAATGAGCCAAGGGGGTCCTTATTTTCTACACAGACAACTTGACCTGAGTTCTAATCTGGAAGCACTGCCACATAACTTGGCAAGTCATTTCATTTGTTTGGGTTGAAGGTGATCATGATCTTTTGGAATTCCTCCTGGAGTATTTTAATGTTCACATCTTCCACTCGGAATTTCCTCCTGTGACCTGGCCAAATTCCCAAATAACACGGGAGAGTTCTTCACACTGCATTTGGTTCTGCAGGACCACCATCATGGGCATAGATTTAGATTTGTGGTCTTATTATTTCATCTAATCCAGATGCTTCATTTTGTCTGCTTTCTCAGCATAAGTGAGGTGGAGACTTGGACTGAGATGAACTGGCTTCATCCCAATCTGGACACGACAAATACACCCTGGCAAGAGCAAATATCTAGAATAGACAGTCTGACTGCCCCTTCTATTGAAAGCACATGTCTTGATTTAGCTGGTAAACATTTAGGCCTTAAGGTTTTGAATTTATATTAAGAGCACTGGAAGAGACATCAAGAACACATCTCTTGTGCTCCTTTGACTCTTTTTTGTTTTAATTAATTAATTTATTTTGGCTGCATTGGGTCTTCATTGCTGCGCGCGGGCTTTCTCTAGTTGTGGCGAGCAGGGGCTACTCTTCGTTGCAGTGTGCAGGCTTCACATTGCAGTGGCTTCTCTTGTTGCGAAGCAGGGCTCTAGGCACGCAGGCTTCAGTAGCTGTAGCACGTGGGCTCAGTAGTTGTGGCTCGCGGGCTCTAGAGCGCAGGCTCAGTAGTTGTGGCACATGGGCTTAGTTGCTCCGCAGCATGCGGGATCTTCCCAGACCAGGGCTCGAACCCATGTCCCCTGCATTGGCAGGTGGATTCCTAACCACTGCGCCACCAGGGAAGTCCCCTTTGACTCTTATAGCAAAAGTCCACTATCCCAGATAAATAGGTATATAGCCATCCTTTGGTTACCCATATAACTGCAAGCATCCCTTGGCATAAACGACCCACATCAGCAAAAAAAGCAATGAATTAAATATATTGGGCCTTAAGATACATTATATTATTTTGTCCCCATCAATTTATCTCTCTGCTTAGGTGAGGAGAAAAACTGCAGATTTCATTGATCGAAATATGCTAGTTTTTTCCACATTTTAATAGGTCTCAAACTAGGATGCATTTTACAATTGATGCTGTGTCATAATCTTTATTGAAAGTTCTGTTTGGGGAGATTTTATTAAAATATTAAAAATAATTGCATCTTAAAATGGATGGTGTCTTAGATTACATGAAATACAGAAGTTGGAATTCCTTGGAAAGTTTTGTTTTGGTAGTTCTAGGAATGGGGAGGTAATAGGAAGTAAACTTAGGAAGCGAACTCAGGAGTATTAGAGATAAAAGTTTTATCAATCAACTTTAATGATATACGTTTGGTTCTCTTGACTCGTCAGTTCTTTTGAGTGCAGAGATTAAATGTACACTTTACTTATTCAATACAATACCTAATCTATTGTGAATATTTGTTAACTACATCATCATAACACAAGTAGTCATTCATTATGAGGGGACAAAATCACTGAAAAGAAAAAGAGGAATCCAGCATTCAAATTCCAACTTACCACTTTTTACTGACCAATTCCATATAATAGCATTATTTTACATTATCTTCTACAAGAATTTCCCTGTATAAACCTAAACAGTAAATTATGAAAATGCCATTAAGTTCCTCCAGAATCAAGAATTTCTTATACCAGTGATTCTCAAATGTGGCTGCACATTAAAACCACCTAGGAAGCTTTTAGAAAATACTGATATCCAAACCCCATCTCACACTAAATTAAAGCAGGACATCTGGAGTAGGGCATCGGCACTTTTTCAAAAGCTTCCCCAACAATAGAGAAAATCAACAGAACCAAGAAGTGGTTTTTCAGAAAAATCAACAAAATTGACAAACCTTTAGCTATCTTGGCTAAAAAAAAAAGACGACTCAAAATCAGAAGTAAAAAAAGAGTGCATTGCTACCTATTTTACAGAAGCAAGAAGGATTGTAAGAGAGTACTATGAACAATTATATGTAAACAAATTGGATAAGCTAGATGAAATGAACCAATTCCTAGAAACACACAACCTTCCATGATTGAATTATGGAAAAAGTGGGAAATCTGAATAGGATTAAGCAGGGACTCAGATATTTGTACGCTCATGTTCACGGCAGCATTATTAACAATAGCCGAAAGATGGAAGCAAGACAAATGTCCATCAGATGATGAGTGGATAAACAAAATATGATATATACATACAATGGAATATTATTCAGCCTTTAAAAAAAAGGAAATTAAGGAAATTCTGCCACGTGCTACAACATGGATGAACCTCGAAGACATTATGCTACGTAAGTAAGCCAGTCACAAAAGGATAAATATTGTGTAATTCCACTTATATGAGGTGATTAAAATAGTCAAATTTACAGAGACAGAAAGTAGAATGGTGGTTGCCAGGGGTCGGGGTGAGGAAGAAAGGCCAGTTTGACGAGATTAAAAGGCTCTGAAGATGGCTGGTGGTGATGGTAGCACAACAGTGTGAATACACTTAATACCACTGAATTGTACACCAAAAAAAATGTTTAAAATGGTAAGTTTTATGTTATATATATTTTCCACTATTAAGAAAAAAGTGTAGAGCCTTCCCAGCTGTTTCAGTAGAGCTAAATCTGAGATCCATGGATTTAGACCAAAGGATAGTCTCAGGTATTCTGATCACACTCGGCAGTTGAGTCCTCTAGATAGAAACACAAACATTTTTTTTCTTTCTGTGTCCTCAGCTCCAGAGCTTGCCATATAATATCAATAATCCTATTTGCTTTTTATTGACCCCAATTATGAGTCAGAAATTATGCTAGGCCAGTCGTTTTCAACTTTAGAGTGCATCAGAATCCCCTGATGGCTTGATAAAACTCAGATTGCTGGACTCCACCTGCAGAGTTAGGCATGAGGTATTACATTTCTAATAAGTTTCCTAATGAGGCTCGGCTGGGGACCACAGGCCGAGCACCGCTGTGCAAAGCACTTTGCACGTTATCACAGGATATACAACAACCTTTGGGGCAGGTATCATAGGCTCAGAGACATGAAACGACTTGTCCAAAATCACGCACCACAAGATGTTAGAGATGGGATTACATTTCTGACTCCACAACCATGCCATTTCACTGTGCTCTGGAAGATGGCCATTAAATGGATGAATTTTCTTAACAGATTCTTAGTAGACGTCAATGGAAAACTAAAATTTTTAAAAAATGGTTTAAAAACACAATCAGTGGAGGGGATGGTTTTTTACAGTTTCTCAGTTATGGTCCAAGGCAGTGTTCTGAAATGCCACCACTTACTCATATGCAATCAGATGCCATTTGAATCTAGGCTCTAAAGTAGTGACATTTCACTTGTTATCAGTTTAGCTAACAACACCTTCCCCCTGTCAAAATCTTTCTAAGCATGCCCTTTCTTGGTATAAGACATGTCCTCTCTCTCTTTTTCATGCATTTTTTTCAATTTATTAATTTAATATAGTACCATCCCCAAATAAGCCATTTTCCTTGCCCATAGACTGACTTTTGTCTCAATCCTTTCTTTAATCCCTCATTGCTACTTATAAGTAGATCTGAACTTTTTTTTTTCTGCCCAAAGAGTTCAAACTTGATGTTATAAAAATACTCTTCCAAGAAGATCTTTCCCCTTCATAATATCCACAGGAAAGAGAAAAGAAGGAAGAGAGAGAAAAGAAAAACAATATATGAGTAGAAAATAAGAAATGGCAAATAAGTTGGAATTCTCAGTTCTAGTTAAGGCTCCTCGTTCAAATGTTTTTAATTAATAATAGTGACTGTTGCCGTTGACTGGTTGTATATCAAGTGTCAAACACTGTGCTGAGAAGCTGAGGAATATCATCTGTTTTAGTCCTGATTTAAAAAAATATCTGAGGTGACTATTTTTATCACCGTTTTCTAGATGGGAAAATATGCATAGATAAAATTAGATAACTTACCAAATGTTTATTGCTGGTGTGTCTGGCTCCAGAAGTTCATGTTTTCACCCTCTGCAGTCTTCTTTGCAAAAAAAAGAGAGAGAGAGAGAGAGATACAAGTTTACTCGGGTGGTCTTGCTACTCAGGGAGAACTTCGTGGGATCTTTCCTACTTTTTGAAGCTTATTTCAAAATAGAAACCCTGGTATCGATGGTTTGATCTTCTCCAGTCACTAAGGCCATCTTTGTTTATAAAGTACATATAAGGAGGGTGTGTCATATATGGCTTGAGAAAGGTCTTCAGAGTTAGACCGTCTCAGTTTGAATTCTAATTCTACCATAATGTCTGTATAACAGAACAAGATGCTTAATCTCTCTGTGCTTCAGTTTCCTTAGTGGTGCAATGCAGTGATAACTGTGCTTAACTCATAGAAATGCTGTGATGATTAAGTGATAGAAACCACGTATAGCTCTTTGAACAGTGCTTGGAACATTAAACACTCTACAAGTAGCTATTATTATCATTATCAATTTTTAAATATTGGCCCTGTTTTATGATTATAATCTTTTTTATAGCAAGATTTGGAGTGCTTTTATCAATTTCTAGGTTGTGTTTTTCCATCTACTATCTTGTTGTAAAATGATACCACTAACGTTGTTTGTTAGGTGGCAAAACATAAGATGAGCTCTTTTCCCCATTTATTTTTCTGTAAGGAGTTACATCCGAATTCTCCTGGAGGCTATAGTTGTGAAAGAACAACTCAGGTTATCCGCACCACCAAAACTGATCCTGCAATTTCATGCAAAGTGATTGCACATAAGAAAAAAATGTCTTCCTAAAATATGTGCATAAGCTATTGTAATATTTGTGGTTGCAAAATGAAAGCTATTCCTTCCTTTTGCTACACCCTTCAATATTTGCTCAGGTGCAATTTGATTTCCACATGAATTGATTTGGAAAACTTACTGGGGAGTTACAGAGCAGTTGTCATTCCAGCCTCTAGTAACTTCTCAAACAAAATCATATTCCCGAAAAATGGTTACATAAAGTACCTCTAATAAATCTCTCCACGTGTTTATACCTTAGTATAAACCCCATTGGCAATCTGCCTTTAAGCATGAGCACATTTTTAATCAAGCAGTAAAGCATTCAGAGTATAAAGGTCACCAAAGCTGAAGCTGCAGTGAACTGTTTTGTTCCCCTGGTGAAGGAGCTTGGCTGGAGAGGTTGCTGCAGTTGCCCCAAAGTTCTGCTCCCTGTAAGCCTGACTGCACTTCCCAAGTGACAGCAAAGAACACACTTAAAGGAGATACTGTTGATTTATTTGTACCAGGGCCCTTAATTCCAGATGGATAGGTTTTTTTCTTAATGAAGGAAATGTTCAGAAAGTCTATGTGCCAAAGATACCTTTCTTCAAGGGCCACCTGAGTAATAAAATAATAATAGGATAATGCTAAGTTAACACCAGAAGTAGATTTTATATTTACAAAAGTAAAAAAAAAAAAAAAAGGAAATAGAAGTAGATAAATTTCACAGTGGAGCTTGGAACTCATGCCATTCAGCTTGGGGCCACTGTCATCAGATTTATTGGATGCATGATCATCAGTAACTCCTCCACAAAGGCAATGGCAACTGAACTTGAATGAGTCCACTGGCAATGTTATGTCTGTTTGTTTGCTGGTTTATTCTTAAGTCAACCACATGCATTCTCTCAAACTGTAGTTGGCAATGTTTTATGGACTTTTTACAAGCCTGCATGTAATAACTTAACACAAATAGGAATAAAGAGTAAAGTAACCTAAATGTGCCCTGTCACTGGCTTTAACTGGGATGTGACTAATAGGTGAAGCAAAATCATTTTTAAAAATAAACACATGGACTTGAGGATATGGGGAGGGGGAAGGGTGAGCTGTGACAAAGCGAGAGAGAGGCATGGACATATATACACTACCAAACGTAAGGTAGATAGATAGCTAGTGGGAAGCAGCCGCATAGCACAGGGAGATCAGCTCCGTGCTTTGCGACCCCCTGGAGGGGTGGGATAGGGAGGGTGGGAGGGAGGGAGACGCAAGAGGGAAGAGATATGGGAACATATGTGTATGTATAACTGATTCACTTTGTTATAAAGCAGAAACTAACACACCATTGTAAAGCAATTATACCCCAATAAAGATGTTAAAAAAATAAACACATTTTCAAGTACATATTATTTTATTTCCAAAATATGAGATAATTATATTTTTGCCTCTGTGTGTATATATGTGCATGTATTTACATATATTTCTATATTTATCTCCACACCACGATCCCAAAATAAATATTTAGACAGAATTTACTGTTAGCAGGTCAATGAGACATTTAAAGCAGTCTGCAAACTCAAAAGACAATGTAGGACTCTGCAAATTTGGGTAGTATTCCAAGTATAATAATGAGTCATCAGCGATCTAGAATTGATGGTGATGTTACTTTGAGGTGATGTGTAAATGATGAGCTTACAGAGACAAATTAAGAAACGAAAAAAAAGAGCTAGGGGAGGCTGGCTGTTACACATTGTTTAACCATCACATTTCTATTATGATTGAGTATCTTGGTCCAAATGCTTGGTATTATGCTGACTTTTATAGGAAAAATATAGATGAAAATAGTTTTTGATCCAATATCTTAAACTCATATCTAAGTCAAAAAAAGTAAAGTAGGGGCTTCCCTGGTGGCACAGTGGTTGAGAGTCCGCCTGCCAATGCAGGGGACACAGGTTCGTGCCCCAGTCCGGGAAGATCGCACATGCCGCGGAGCGGCTGGGCCCGTGAGCCATGGCCGCTGAGCCTGCGCATCCGGAGCCTGTGCTCCGCAATGGGAGAGGCCACAACAGTGAGAGGCTCGCGTACCGCAAAAAAAAAAAAAAAAAAAAAAAGTAAAGTAGATCCCACTAATAACTGCTGTTTGTGTCTTAACTCGGCCATTGGGACACGCTTCCCAAAGGAGCGTGGTTTCCCCATTCCCATCTTTCCCGAATGCTCTGTCCAAGGTTATTCAACTGTCTTGTCCTGCAGGACTCCTAGAACCAGTGTTCTACATCATCGCCTCACCCAAGTTTTTCTCCCTTTCACAGAGCTTAATACATCTCATTGTCTTCCACTTTCTGTTTCTATTTCATTTTTGCGGAGCACAGGCTCCAGACGCACAGGCTCAGCGGCCATGGCTCACGGGCCCAGCCGCTCCACGGCATGTGGGATCCTCCTGGACCGGGGCACGAACCCGTGTCCCCTGCATCAGCAGGCGGACTCTCAACCACTGCGCAACCAGGGAAGCCCCCTCCACATATTTTTTAGGTTGTCCAGATTCATGAGTATCTCTTTCATGTTCTTTCTCTCTCTGTGGATTTATGCTTTGTTCATAGCACAGACAAAAATCATTCCATGAGTACCCACCCCCACCTCTCTCCCAACCTTACAAAAAGCACACAGCTACATCTTGTGCAATAATACTTTTTAAAATGGGGCCCAAGATTATTATTAATTTTGAATGTCAACAGTGAAGCTTTTTTCTCCAGTAACAATTTTTAAGTAAAGCCACTAAATTGAAGCACTTTTGTTTTTACAGCCGGAAGGAGCCTTAGTGACTATTTAGTTCCACACCTTCACTTAATAAAAACAACACCTGAAGCCCAGAGAGGCAAAGTGTCTTATCTCTGCGGGGCAGCGGCAAACTCCCAGGCAGGCTGTTCCCACTGCCCCATCGAGCCCCTCTGAACCTGGCGGCCAACTGATGAAAACTCTGTGCTGAATCACTCGAGAGGAATACTAAAGTTCCCTGTTCTTATCTGTGTTCGAACACTATATGGTTACAACTATGAGGAAGTCACTCAAACTTTCCATGTCTCATTCTTCGCATTTGGAAAAAAAATACATAATCTTTCATTTCTTGTCAGTCCATTTAGAGACAGAAATACACACACACACACACACACACACACACACACACACACACACAAAGAGGGCCTTTTAAAACAAGTAGAACTTTTGAAGACATCATTTAGAAATTGAGTTCTCCTCAACCACCAATAGCATGATCAAGAGAGGAAATAAATTGCCTTCAGTCTTTAAACCATCAAGAAGACTCTATCTCTTATCCATCAAGAGCATCATTTAATTACCTACAGTGATACCAACTCAATGGACCACCTATCCCAATTAAGCACCAGTGCATGCTAATTATCATTAGACTTAATTGGTTTCCCAATTCAGCAACTTCCCCGATCAAGTCTGCCCCAGTTAAGTGGCATTTATTGAACCACCTGCATCTTGCTTAAAAGAAACAAAAGAAAATTTCTCATCTCAAGTTCAGCGAATATAACCTAGTCTCACCAAGTCACGCTAGCCAGTTTCTAATTAATTTCGCAAAGCATATGCTGAGGTTGCGTCCAGTATGCGTATCTTCTCCAATTAGACTGAATATTTTATTAAAATCAAGTAACATTAAGCAAAACATTTCAAACAACAATCAGTAAATGTGTGAAAATTAACAAATATTTACTAGCATTTCCCCTTTTCTTCTTGTACACATTTTTGGACCAAGATGCTATGATTATTTCATCTTTTCAGATTTTCTACCCTTGAAATGTACTTTTTTTGGTAATAACACATATTCTGAAGAGTAGGTAAGCATAAAGAAAGGTGAAATTGTGCTTGTGGGCTCAACCTTCCCAGATAAATTTATGTGCATGATGGTTCCTTTGCTTAAATTACATCAGTGAACTAGATGAATGTAAAATCTGGTACTTGAGAACTGCTTAGGACAAGGAGAGATGCTGGCTGAATGGGATGCATAATCTGCACAGGTCTGGAAGGTCAGGGCTGAGCATAGATTGGAAAGAAGCCTCTCCTTCTGGAAAGCTGGGCATCTGGGGTGGCGAATAACATAAGCACACACGTGTTGGTGTGCAAAGTAACTGTGCCAAGTCTGCTCAGAGACAGCTCGAATGTGCTCTCGGGATTCAAGAAGACAGATGAGCATTTCTGAACCCTTCCTCCAGGAGAGCTAGAATTCTCACCTTAGACTCTTCCTGCCCATGTGAGAGCACAGCCCCAAAGAGAAAACATAACTCCAAGACTCCCGCTTTCCTCAGTTCCCCCAAGAAAAAGATGGACAAGAGGGAAGGTGGGAAGAGCTAGCAGAACCAGGTTGTGTCCAGGGACCACATTTCTTCCGAGGGCAGTAAAACTATTCAGGATTTCTCTGAGAAAGAGCCCAGAGGTCAGAGTGGTCTTGCTGAAGGTGGAGGTGGGGATGACAGTAGAGCCTGCCCCTGGTAGCACATGTATGGCACTGGCAGTGGAATCGCCCAGCAGAGGGAGGGGGCACGCTGTGCCCTGGGCATGGTTTTTGGTCAGCACACTGGGTAGGCAAGGATTTGAGATCAACAGTGAAATAATAAAAAGGACCAGTGACACATTGAGTGGGAGAGAAGGGTGACGGATGACAGTACAAGGGCAAGGGCATGTGGAGAGAGCTACTTGGGATGGAGAACTTTCACACTTTCCCTGACAAGTGTAGTCCCATCTCAGATGGCCTGGGAAAGGTCCACCAAGGAATTCAAGGCTAATCAGCAAGAATAACTCATCTTTTGAAGCTGCGGATTGTCTAGAAGATGCATCCTCAGGATCAAGGAAAGGGTGGACATTCCTCAGAAATTTCCCTTTTTTTGGCATTCTAATGATGTTGCAGCAGAGGAGTTTCTTATGCCACCAATAGAGAATAACCACCACAGTAATAATAATAGAGAATAATATTGTCATATTTGATCTCCGTTTTCTTTGGACTGGCTTAAAAACTCCAAACTTGGGCTCAGGGTTCCAAAAAGAGAACAATATATATAACAAAATGCTTTACCTTTTCTCAAGAAACTAGCACACGTTTAGATTATATGAGTTGATGGAGCCTATTGCTATAGTAGAGCCCTTTATTGGCAACACCAAAACACAGAGAGTAGCCTACATTTCCAGGATTCTACTTAACCAATTGAAATCAGGATTCCTAGTAGTATATGAAATCACCTCAGATACAATTCTATATGTCTGCTCATAATTGAATTAAACTATTCTGGCCTGAAGCAAAATTGTAAGGTAGAATTATTGAAGGTAGAGCTAGAAAGAATCTTAGAGATCAGTTATTCCCAAGCACTGTTTTTGCATTTAAGGAAACAAAGCTTTAACCATTAAAGGATTTGGCCAAAGAAGAACCAGATTTCCAGATTATTATCTAGTGCAGTTTCTGTTATGCAGGATGGAAACCTCTTATGAACTTTCACTATGATTCTGGTTTCTCCTTTCTTACCAAAATTGGAAAGATCTGGAATCAGTTATTTGTTGCTGTGCTTTCTGAAAGCCTTGCCTCCAGATCTGATTGAGTCAGATAGCAATAGGTCCTGAGACTTTGACATGTTCTAGTCGCCACTGGTTACTTCTCTGAGGAGATGAGGGGGGTGAGAGAGGGGGTCATTTCTGAACCCCATCAGGTAGGTGGAGAAGAACAGAGGAATCATGGGCTACTCCACTTCTTGGGGAATCATTCCAGTACTTGTCAGCAAATATATGATTAAGGGTCAACCGTTTGTAAGAAGAGTGAAAAAAAAAGCCTCTGAACATTGATGCTTGTTCTTAAACTAGTTAATTCACAACAGAAAAGATTATAAGCTATAAAGATCTGTCAAAAAGTAGTACTAATTACAGTTATTTATGTGGACTACTAAACTATTGGCCTGAAATGTCATGGAACAACACATATCATTAAATATGTGTCAGATTAACTTTGTTGTAAATTGTATTTCATTCATTTTCTGTCATCAGCAATTATTGAACACCTGCTATACACAAGATTTCTATTTTTTTCTTTCTTTTCCCACTGATCTCCAACTTTCCCCTTTTAGTGTTTCCCTGTCTTTCTCCTTGTCCCTTGCCATCACGAGATGGCTCTAACGGACTTTATTGGTTGCCTACTGGAACTATGCCCCACTTTTGATAAAGAAACAAAATTTTGTTCTGATACCCACATTTTTTCCATGCAGTGTGTCCTTGAGGAAAGGACAGCTCTAGCTCCAATAAATTTTGATTTGTCTAAATCAATTGTGGTAATTTAATTTCCTTTATCAATGATCTATTTAGAAAGGGCCATATGACCCAGCTCTGGCTAATGAAATATGAGGGAGAGTTTTAGAGAAATGCTTCTTAAAAAGTGTCCAGAAAAAATATGAGCTTTTCGTACCATATTTTGACTTTTGACATTGAAATATAAGAATGGGATGCCTAAAGCTATAGCAGCCATCTCAAGACCATGAGGAGACTCCACATATCCACTGAGAATAACAGGTAAGAGAGACGGAAAGAATTTCTGTTCTCTGTAATATTTCTGAGCTACTGAATATCCGATGATACAGCCACTCTACTTGTGATCACATGTTGTATGAGATAATACAATTTTCTTATTATTTAAGCCACTTCGGGTTAGATTTCCTGTTAAATGTTGCTAAGTGCATTTTCTGACACTGTAATGAATTGGTTAAGTGAAAAGATTTTGGAGTCGGGCAAACATAGGTTTGAGGGCTTGCTCTACCACTTACTATCTCTGTTTTTTATCCATAAAAAAAAATGAATAATATGGTGTTGTATGCATAGTATTTGCTCAAAGAAAGTTTGTTAGTAGTTAAATAGTGGTTCTGGGTGGTATCAAAAATTAACAAAGTAAAAAAGGATATTTAGAAGAAACATCAGAAACAGTATCAAGAGGTATAAAGCAGGCAACTCTGATCTAGAGTACTTTTTAAAATTCCAAATTCACTTTCTCACAGCATTGAGCCCGAACTGATAAGCTTCCCAAAACTACACCAGAGTTCTGAATGTGTCTAGGTCTGACACACAGAAAAATAGTAATTGAAGGAAATTTTTATTGACCATCTTTCAACATGTTGCTATGTCCTTCAGGTTATGCAAAAAATAAATAAGACACCTAAACAAAAGTGAACTTTGAGAAAATAAAGCTTATAGAACTTTAATTAAAAACATATATCAATCATGTTTAAGTGGCACAAATTTATTTCAAAATTCAAAAAGATCTTACTGTCAAATCACTAACTTCCTTGCCATCTAAGGTATTTGTTAGTATATAAAAGTGTGTGCGTGTCTGTGTGTGTGTGTGTGTCTGTGTGTGATGCAGCATACTTATCTCCTCCCTTCATATTAAAAATAGAATAAGTCAGATTATACATGGGACAAAATAAAAACTGGACAAAATAAAAAGAGACACACATTAAAATATTTACTGTAGCTAATCTAAACCTTAGACTACCCTACTAGTCTTTAAATTATTATATTCTCAAAGTATCTTAATTTCTCAGAATATTATATTCAAATGTTGTCTTTTTGAAACGGATGTTCAGACTCAAGAAATAGTACTTTGAGGTGATTTTATTTGAATTCCATTCCACACAAATTCCTAACATACTGATTTACAAAGAAGACCTGATAAAGCTTTTCAGAATATTGCTCAAGAGAAGCGGAAATGGAGAAAGTTAGGCTACACTCAACAGTACCATCTTTGCTGCTGTTCATTGTCTGTTTGAAAGTTTTCTGCCAGTAAGGTATGACTTCACATATTAATGCCTAAGGGAAAAGGTTTATGCTTTGTCAGGTTTAGGAATGCACAAAAGTGACACTGATACCCTTTCTCCTTATTTTTCCTTCTTCAAATCCTTCCCTTAAAAATGCCTTCTGTAGTAGACTTATGTTAAAAAATGCAATGTGACTGAAAGTGATTTGAAGTCAAATAGCCCAGAAATGGTGGAGGAAGAAGGCAACCTGTAAGAGCAAATTAGGGTGGGTAAATATCTTAGAGGAATAACTGCTAATTAGGCCAGAGTACTTATCCAAAAACAGAGTGGAAAGAAATGCTATAAGAACGGGGATTCATTCAGCAAATATTGAATGATTACTCTATGTGCCAGGCAGTATGATGGGTGTTGGGGACATGTATGTTCTCTCAAAACTCTCAGTAAAGTTTACCGTTTGACAACTCACACCACACGTGTGTGGCTGATGTTCATTTCCAAGGTAAAATATTAAAAATGAAAACAACGATTATATTTCAGAGTTGTTTAAAATATTTATATTGGTTATATCCCAAGGAGAATTTTATATTTTGATGCATTTTGTCTTATTTTTAATGAAGAAGGTATTGTTAAAGGAGAATCCCTACCAACAGCTGCTAAAAAAGAAACTGGTTCTGGGATATTCCAGAGATCTCTGGCAGAGGGGCATTCTGGGCTACAAAGTGGCAGTTGGATTTTCTTTCCCACACCTGGGGGGGCTCAGCACACAGCAGCTCACAGGTGTCACCCAAGTCTGGCTGAGGCTGGCTCCAGTGAGTCTAGCCAGGATCTGGCTTAACTATTCTGCTGCCTGCCTCCTGTGAGCTTGGGCTGGAGTGCATGTATGTGGGTGGCTGAGAGTATATAACACTCCCTCTTATAACTCTCCATCCCTTCAGCATCTAAATAGTAGTCAAGCACTTAAAATAACATTAAGACACATTCCACCTTGCCCTGCCAGTCAAAGGGAAAAGGAAAAAACATTGAAACCCTGCATTTCAGAACCCGAAGGGCTTGCTGATTTGTTAGGTTTAGTGGCTCAGAGGATTAAAAAGGCAGATATATTAGGAAGAAAAAAGAGGCAGCATACCCATTGAAGCAAATCTAATGGGCTGCTGGGGCCCAGAAGGGTCTACTACCTGAGCAAATCTTATTTATTATTCTTGTTTCACAATTAAAAAAATTTTTTTAAACTAATAATAATTTCCTAGACATTTTTCTTCTTTTGCTATGCTAGTCACATTTCCCAAATCCTTTATCAGCGCTGCTCTGCATATGAATGGGCTGTAATTGAACTGTCACATTCATGAAGGTCAGTAACCTTTCATTAGGAAGAATGTGTTTTCTTGATAAATTATAAAGTCCCTGAGGATTTGAAAGCATATTAAAAGAAAAAAAATCTCTCTACTATACCTTGAAAAACAAAATACAGATTTTTCTTTGTTATTTTGTGTGGGGTGTAGGAGAGAGCGATTGCTTGTATTTCTGTTTAATTTGCTTTATGTGGTTTTTTTTTTTTTTTTGCAAGGGGTGGGGAACCCTCTCTACACCCCACCAACTCTAACTTTTTTGGTTTTTGTCAGCAGCCCTATGCAAAATTGTCTAATGTAACCTTTTCCTGAGTCCTTCTTAAAAGCAAAATGGAAAACTTGAACTCCTTCTCTAAAGAAATTATAGGCATTCTGTCTATTTAAAAAAAAAAAAAGTAATTATGGACGTTTTCTTTCTCGTAGTACACTTCAGCATTTGCTATGGGAAAGACCAAAGTCATTAGGTGCAAATGAAGACCCACCTGAGTTATGCATATTCTGCTAATCCTACCCAATGATTTAAGCAGTAATTAACACAGACAAGCACTCAGCCATCCCACCTTTGTGTTCAAGATGGCTGACCCCAGAGTGTTTCAAGTCCTGCCAGGGATGTCTGCTTCTGCTTCCATGTAATTTGACTTGAGACCCCTCTGGGGATTTTCAACCAAAGCTTCAGACTTAACCAATACTCACTCCCTGCTGCCCTTTAATTCAACTGATCTTTGGTCAAAAACTACAAGTTATGTATGCCTTTTAATATGTGCCAGTATTTTAAATGGAAAGTATGGGAGATATCTGTCAATTTTGAACATAGTTTCTTTATTTGGCTTTTTCAATTTTAAGTTAAATTCAAAAGATTCTTCTAGCATTCTTGGTATTGAAAAGCACTTAAAACATTTAACATGAAATTTGAAAGACATTGGTGCAAAAACTAAGGCCACACAAGGGACTCAATGCATTATTTTTTCTGCCATATTGATAGTCTGCATGCTTATCTGATACACTTCGGACTTCAAGTCCTCACTACCCAAACATGTGGACAAGCATCAATGCAAAACATATAGTCTGCAGGAGAAATTTTTAAATTTTCTATAAAAGAAACAAAGAAAAACAGAAGTCAATTTAGCACAAGATGATTCCACTTTCAAAGAATGTTATTATCATTTGTAGTTCTGTTGGTAGCATGGCGGGTATATCAAAAGAACATCCTATTAAAGCAACTAGTATTTCCCTATAGTATTCATCAGGTTCCAACTCAGAAAACAAACCTATATCAGATAATTCAAAAGGGGGAATGTAATAGTAGAAAATGTTTTCAGTGTTTTTACAAGAGCTGAAGGAGCAACCAGGGGAGGAAGGTGAGTAGAAACCATAGTGAGCTACTACCACCCATAGGGCTAGAGGGACAACGAGAGGGGATGACGTTACTGGGACCTTAGTGCTGATTGCAGCTGCCCACACATGTGCATTGGGATGTTGCAGCTGAGAGCCATGGGTGCTCTTATAAAATATGATTTCAAAGAAATCAAACTAATTATTCAACCAAGTATGTCAGATTTTGCACCCAAACAGTTCAGCCGGTGGCAGCTGAAATTGTAGCATGTCTGCCTGGTAGGAGGTGGGAACATGAAGGGAGGAACTGACTAGTGGGAACTGAAGCCACTGATAAGACACAAAAGAGACCCTTCCTGGCAGAGAGAATCAGGGAAATAATCTGATGTCTCCTTCCCTCTGATCCTCCAATCTCCCACTAGGGCCTCCTGTTGTTAGGACTTAGCTGGAAGCAAGTTGGCCAAGAAGTCCGGAAATGTTGATGAAGGATTCAGCCCCAGTGATACAGGGAAAAGGCATGGGATACATTTGAGAGCAAAGAGGCAAATGACCTGCAGTAAGTTCCTATAAGAACATGCAATCTGGGGCAAACACTAGTGTTAAGTTCTACAAATAGGATACATAGGCAGGAGAATAACAGCATTAAATTATGACGTTAAAATAGACAGTGTTATTTGGTTCACTCTAGTGGTCAACCAAAACAGTTCCTTAGAGATTTCTCAAGAAGTGAAAAAAAAAAAAAAAGAAAATTTTCATAAAGGAGACCCATTTTGCCAGTTAATGGCTAAAACTAACCATTTCCAATGCTCTGGTGTGAAGCTCACTGTAACAGTATCAACACGGCCTTCCCGATTTCCTGGGGTGGCCTTGTTTCAGATTCCTGTGGGCTTCGTTGCTGCTCAGTGCAGTTGCCAGGCCATGTGCTTTGGGATGCTGAGAGCCATGCCTGCAGTTCTAAAACATGATTTCAAACTAGAACTATTTTTTTCAAACAATTTACATCCAAGTAGTTTTTCTTTTTAAGTTCCTTTGACAAATTTAAACATTAAAAAAATCAAAAAATCTTCCCAATAGTGCACATGAAGGATAGAATATTTGTTGACGTACATAAGAGTCTATTCGGGATTCTTATATTCCTTCTTTTTTAAAGAAATTCTTAATTATGGAATTCTGTGTTGTTTTGCTTTGTTTTATTTTTTTGGGCCGGGAACTTCCTAC
Organism: Delphinapterus leucas; assembly: GCF_059928025.1. Lineage (NCBI taxonomy): Eukaryota > Metazoa > Chordata > Mammalia > Artiodactyla > Monodontidae > Delphinapterus > Delphinapterus leucas. Next base: position 15,012,905 of record NC_143138.1, read on the forward strand.
CCATTATTCTGGGTTACTTCTCCTTGCACAGACAAGGAAGAGTTTATATGACAGACTAAAGGTACAGGAGCATGTGGCAAAAGAGTCTTTGATGTAAGCTCAGAATTTCTAAGCCTTTAGAGAAGGTAATTACTCAGACTTCACACCTACTTGATTTCTTGGGTTGATGCCGCCCTTGCTCTGACAGTGGTTTCAAACTAGAATCCTAGAAGCTCCTAGAAAGTACAAAGTAGTGTTTGAAGGGTAAAGATAAATGAGAGGCAGGGGTGAGCAAGGGGGAGGAGTGACTGTGCCTTCCACTCCCACCTCAATAGTGGCGTCGTTAATTAGGGTGTGGACCATTCATCCCATTTTCTACTGGTCTCTCATTCTGCACTATGAGAAACTGATTCTAGTTCCCGATTAGTCCTCCAGCCAATCACATAATCTCAAAGTCCCTTTTACTAACTGGTTCAGGGGCTCAGGCAGAACCCAATCAGTGGATGCCATTCCCTGCAGGTATGTGAACGTGGGTGGCTCACTGAGACGAAAGGGAAAGAAACTAATTCCGTGTTAAGAGAGAAATTCTCTCTCCCACCAGCTGTGAACAAGGAAAATATTGTAGCCTGGTGCATAGTAGCCATCTGACGACTACTGGGGGATCATTTCTGGGATTAAATAACACTGGCATTATTAGGGTAGACAGAAGGCAAGAACTGGGTTTTTTATGAAATTATTAAACAACTGACTCAACTAACCCTAAAGCTCACTCTGACATCTGGGTGTCTTTTTACATAAGGTAATAAGGTCCCTCTCATTTAAGCCTGTTTGTTGAGTTGGATCTTCAGTTACCTACAGCAGACACCATCACGACTGATATGTTCCACCTTGAAAAACTCTGCCTTAGAGAATCTTCTACAAAACTTCACATTTCAGATAGACATTTTGACTAAATGTTTTTACTTTTCTAATTCTAAATACGAATTCTAACTTTTATGGATTTTAATATACTGAGTTTTCATGTTTAGAAGTCCTTCTCTTGTTTCAAAGGGACCATCTTACTCCAAAGTGTATGGCTGTACAAGTGATCTCTAAAACAAAACTGTGTAGCCGAGAAAGGGTTTTGTTATTGTTTTCCATTTTTACATCTTCTATTTCCTTTTCCCCTCTGTGACACCCCCACTCCTTCCCTTCAGTCCATCATCGCCCTCACTTTGTCCCTGGGCCACCAACGATCCTGGCCAGGCTACCTAGGTCTGTGCTCTTTAGATATGTATCTTGCTATTCCTGTACCTTAATCTTCACTATCCATTTAGTCACCCTGTGTTGCACCTGTCAAGTTGGTTGACTGGAATCATTGATGAAATAGTTCATGCTAAGTTCTTCATGGCCAATAATGGCAATAGAAATTTTAATTTGGGACCAAGGTGCCTTGCCTACAACAGAAGATCTGGCTCAGTAAAAGGGTTAGTGAAATAAATATGTGATTCCATCCCTAGTATATTTATGGTGGAAGAGGGAGGTTTTAAAATATTACATCATAACCCTTACAGATGAATCTATAATAGAATCACAGACCCAGTGACCAGACACTGGACATTTTTGAGCCCCCTTTCTCAGGGCTATTTGAATCATAGCATTTACTTAACCATGTACTTCACCTAGCACTAAACCAACCAACCTAGGTGGCAAAGTGTTCATAATTTTTTAAAAAAGGCCTGAGCGCTGGGGACAGGTGTTGGGGAAGCCAACTGTAACGTAGCATGAACACCATCCAACATTTAAAGTGCTGCACACGCATCTCTGCTGGGGCCTGGCAGCCGGCCCTTCCCACCCTCTTTCCACTCTGGGCTGCCTCATGTTTACACAGTGAAAATGAAACTGATGCCAGTGTTAATACAGCATAATTTATCAGCCGAGAAGAGAACTCAGCATGCATTCCCTTTTCAAGTGAAACAGACTGTTATTTTCAGAACCAACTGAAGGGTGGGGACATTTCTTGGAAACCAAGGCAACTGCTGAATTCCCAGATCCTTTCTGCCTCATAGGATTCACCCCTCATGAGGCAGGTAGGACCACCTCACAGAAATGCTCAGTCTGACAAACCTCCTCCTTGAATTACAGGAGGCAGATTTATCTGATAAGGCCAAGCTGTCTAGGCTTCAAAAAGTCACTTAGACCTCCAGGACAGCAAAGGGGCTTAGGGGACTTGAGATCAGCGACCTTGCTTATGAGAGAAGGCCCATAGCACAGAATCTATGTCTTGCCATTAGGTGTGACTGCAGGAATACCACAAAGCCAGACTGTATCGCAGAAGCTGGACACAGGGCATAGAACACTAACCCCCATATCTATGCCTTTCGATTCTGTAAAAGTTGCCTGAATCCCTATCATAACCATTGTCCTTTGTTTCTAATATAGAAACTGAGATTGTTTAACTGAAAACACATACACATTTCCAAATTCTGGGACCAATCTCAAGGAGAGAAGGAGGGAGGTTGTTAACCAGTGTCAAATCTATCTTGCTGGTGCCATCCTAGATTTGGTACTTAGACCTCTTCAAAACTGGGTTTCTATCTTTTCTCTAGGTCCCACAGTGATTTTACCCTTTTATCCAGTCTCCTAATTCCTGAGTTTATTAAACCTCTTTTAGGCATCTGCCATCTCAGATTTTTCCTGTGGGCCTTCCGTGGCTCTCCTTTTGCCTGATTACTGGCTTCTCCAGATCCTAGACTTGAACTGGACTTTGTACAAAGATATCTTCCTTTCCTCCATACCTTGAAATTGTAGGCTTACTTTAAGCTCATATTCCTGTTTGCCTGCCATTGGAATCACGTGCTGCCATGTTTAGATGCTCAGCTTATGCCTAGCCCCACGCTATCTGTCTGAATGACAACTAAACACCAGTTTTAATAGAGTATTGAGCCCTAGATCCCCCTTGGGACATGATGGCCAGGGTCAGAATGGGTCAATTATGCTGATTATCCTACTAATCCCCACCATTGGTATTCAATGTAGTGTGAGGATAGGCACTCAGGAATAAAGCAGGAAGGTCCCTAATGCCTGGGAGGAGTATGATAATGACCAACATCACATCCCACTTTGACGGCTTCCATCTTCACAGCTTGAACACACACATATCACCCTATATGACGAACTTGGCCTTGGACACAGATCCAAACTTACATAATTGTTTTTCTACATTTCCATTGCTAAACCACACGTACTTCTTTAGAGTACAACATTATATCTCCTATAGACCTATTAAAGTTTTGAAAGTCTGGAGATAGAAACTGCCAATCCGTTGTTAGTCCATCAGTACCTTATTGGAAATGCTTCATTTAATAATTATTTACTGCTATTATTTCCCAGTGTAATACCAGGATGAGAAAGAATGATACATTTTTTACTGTGGAAGAGAAATAAGTAATAAAGAAACAGATTTCTCAATTAGAGTTTTCTGTTGGTGGAGAGGGTAAGACAAGAAGCTTATACGGAATGAAGGGCTAGGTGTGTGCCTCTGAGATTCACTCAGCTGTAGCATTGCCAGGAAACAAAATAATCCCAAACAGTTAAGGTAAACATAGAGAGTGAAGTCCCAACACTTTGAGGCAAGTGACCATCTCCATATTCCCTATATTTGCCAAATACCCAGCTCATCCCAACCTCCTTTCTACAAGGAAATCTGTTACCCCAAACCAACATAAGCATGAAGATGTTTGTGTCATGAGTCTTGAAATTAATCCCAGAATCCTATAAAATGTTGTAGTTAGTTAAAGAGAACTATATGAAAACTATCTTGATTTCCCAGGAGACACCAAGTGGAATTAAGGTAATCCCTCTTTTCCATGAGATTTCCAAGAAGAGGCATAGAAAGATTGACAATGTAAGTTCAAAACACATGTAAAATAAAACCACTCTAGGTAATCCATGGCTTAGTTAAGCAAACCTTGTTAAAATAAATAAATTTTTAAAACAAAAACACAGAAAGACATGCAGGTACATAATCCTTGTAAATAGCTCTGTTCATATTCTCTTTCGATCTTAACTTCTTACTTCTCCAGCAGTTTTCCTCTGAATCCACCCTTCATTAAGCAAGGGCATCCTGACAGTTCAGGAACTATCCTCCTTGCTTGTCTCCCAGCCACATGGGTTTCCCTGGCTCGCTGTTTTGGTGTTACTTCATGATCTCAATGTCCCAAAGGCTCACAATTTTTTGTTTGTAAGCCATATGGTGGCAAGAGTCCACAGGCTCTTGTCTAAAATGCTGGACACCACAGGCAGGGGTCCTTTAAGGTAATACTTTAGGTACATGGTGGGTGAATTTAAAAATAAAAGGAGTTTTTGTTTTTTTGTTAAATGGCCCAGTTGACAGACCTCAGCAAGACCTCTCTCATCAGCTAAATGAAAAAAATTTGAACAAAACATTTTTCTCTCGGTACCCAACACAAACATAAACTTCAAAATGTCAGACTTCATCTAACAAGTATTCTAGGCCAACGCTCTTTTATCATTACTTAAACCATGGGTACAAAGATCAGAATAACCTTGTCCACTACCTTATAATAGGCAGGTCTGTGTTCTGGCTGCTATGTATACTTGCCCTTCAAAAAAGCCAAACTTAAAGTTTTTATCCTCTTTTTGGATGGTTTTTAGAAATGCCTATTTGGCCTTTTTAAAGACCTAAGTGAGCATTTAAGTAGAATGATATTTCTGACTCTTCAAAATTATAAATAATATTATATACAAAACCAATACATCTTTACATGACAACAGAATTCTGCTGCATCCAGATACCTTACTAGCCTTAACCATTCAAAACAAATAACTAGGAACCATCTTACATTCTCACTGGTTTGAGTTTCGGCACACTAATAGAGAGATAATACTTGTTAAGTGCTCTCACGTAGATTATGTGGTCCTAGGAAATAGTCAACAAATCAGAGACAGTTTTCTCTGTCTGGATGTCTTATACCCTAGATGCCCCCATGTTCACTTCCTTCACATATAAATGAGAAATGTCCTGACTTTTGGGAGTTTTACAAGATTTAATTAGTGAACGTTCAAAAATAAATTTAGACTACATTAGAAAGAGCCAACTGTAAGTCCCTGCCGGGATGAAAGGCAAACCTGCCCTTCTTTCAGGAACAGTTCCAAAGGCAGAAGTGAAAAGTTTCTCTAATGTGTGACTCATTTATTGGAATTAGTTAATGGCTCATCATTCTTGCTCTTTGCAAATATCTCAGAAGACATTTGGATGCCAAACAGAAGGCTCTAAATATTATCGACTCCCGAACTATCTCTGCTAACAACAATGTAAACATTTATGAGTCCATGATGACACTAGATTCAGAAACAATCATCACCCTTTTTCTCACCATCTCAGAGATTAAATTACATATTTGCAAGACCTTCACCCCAAAACAGCTGGGTGGCATCAAAAAGGGTCAGGAGTCTAAAGGAGACTAAAGAGAAATGACAAGGAAATGTCATGCTTAGTCCCTTACTAGATTTTCTAAAATAAATAAATAGATATATAGATATAGATATATATGGCGGCATATGTTGAGATGATTGGGGAAAATTGAATATGGATTGTTTATTAGCTAATCATGTATAAATGTTTAATTCCTGAGTATGATCATTGCATTTGGTTATGAAGGAGAACGTTCTTGTTTTTAGATAGATGCTGAAGTAGTAACAGATAAAGTGTCATCATGTAGGCAACTAATTTCAAATGACTCAAGAAAAAAAGTACAGATATATGATAGATAGACAGACAAATATAAAGAAAAGGTGGCAAAATGTTAACAATTGGTGATTTCCAAGACAAGTGTGAAGGTAATGACAAATGGTTGCTCTTAACACTTTTCTTGGAAATTTCTCTGTAGGTTTGAACTTTTTAAAATAAAAAGAGTTAGGGGGAAATTGAAAAACAACCCAGGATGGGAGAGGCAGTGTGTGAAGTAGAGATGAAAAAATATTTGTAATTTGTCAATGATTGACTATGGCGATTTATGGGAAGTTCATCGAACTAGTCTTTCTTCCACTTCCATATATTTTAGAGGTTTCTATAATAATTTTTTTTTTAAATAGAGCAGGAATATTCCCTCTTCACCCCATCTCTTAGTTTTCCCCCATGCTCTGTTTGGATCAGAGCCCCTCTCCACTTTAAATAGCCGGAAAACCAACCACAACTATAGCCTCATTTTTGTGACAGGGCAGTGGACTCTAAATTGAGGTGATACTTGTGTTGATAGCAACTAAATAATGTCTACCAAAAAAGGGCACTGGCTTAATGTGATGCTAGGAGAGGACAGATGTGAGAACAGCATAATTTAAAAGAAAGCCTTGGTGGAAATAACCCAATGTCCATGGATGGATGGATGAGTGGATAAACAAAATATGGTACATCCATACAATGGAATATTGTTCAGCCTTAAAAAGGAAAGAAATCCTGACACATGCCACAACAAGGATCAACCTTGAAAACGTGCTGAGTGAAATAAGCCAGTCACAAAAGGACAAATACCATATGGTTCTACTTATATGAGGTACTTAGAATAATCAAATTCACGGAGACAGAAAGTAGAAGGGTGGTTGCCAGGGTCTGGGAGTAAGAGGAATGGGGAATTATTGTTTAATGAGATAGAATTTCAGTTTGGGAAGACAAAAAGAGGTCTGGAGATGGACGATGGTGATGGCTGCACAGCGATGTGAATGCATTTAAGGCCACTTAGAAATGGTTAAAATGGTAAACATTTTATGTTACATACAGTTTACCACAATAGGAAAGAAGGAAGGAAGGGAGGGAGACAGGAAGGGAGGGAGGGAGGAAGGAAGGGAGAAAGGAAGACAGGCACCAGGTCTCTGTCATTCTGATGTTTGAATGTTGAAGCATCCTTCAATACTTGCAATGTCCACGGGTAAAAATGTTGTGTTTCCCATGACTGTGTAAATTTCAGCTACTGGTAGGAATTCTCACATTAACACAGACCCAAACCTGGGTGCCATGAGGATATGCGTTTCCTGACAACAGAAGCCTTTCTGAACGTCTGCCCTGAGGGCAGACCCTGCTGTGTAGCCCCACAAAAACCTAGTTCACCAGTAGTTGACTTGGGGTGAGGGGAGAGGGGAAGATTTCCTGGTAGTGCTTCTTGTAATGCCTTGTTAGTGCTTGTAATCAACATGGCTAGGATGAAAGAATTCTGGCTTCAGAACAGAAACATCGTGCTTTAAATTAAATCAGATCCCCGCTGTGAGCCACTTACTCCCTTTCTTCCCCACAGCCAGGGAAACAATTCAGAGGTTTCTCTGCAGGGTTAGCAGCATGAGTAACCTTCAGTCTTTCCACTTAAAATCGATTCAAGACGATCACACTGGCTTAAATAAAAGTCTCCATCCACTCGTCTTCCCACTCTCTCCATCTCTCTTACCTTCTCCGTTTCTGTCTTGGTCTCTTTCTCACACACACAGACACACATACCCTCACGTTTACTTCTCTTCTGTGTATGTGCCCAAGAGCTGCTAAACCCACCGCCACAGGCATCGCCTCACCCTTCCACCTGGCTCAGAACTGACAGAGATTTTTCACCTCGTCGCTCGGCTTGCTGCTCTCTGATGAACAGTGAACCAGATGGCCATTCCCCAGTCTCCCAGCATGAGTTTGACTGACAGGGGCCTTTGATAAACCTCTGAAGAATGAAGTCATCTCCAGGTCAGCGCTGCAGCCTGGCCTTTAACACCCCACACAGACCACCATTATCCGCTGAATAGGAGACAAAGGAAATTAGCCCTGCTTCCCTATCATCCCCATTATTTCCAGGCTGATTTAAACAAGGAAGCAATGAGATGCCCTCCACTCCTCCAAAAGGTACAAATGTCAGCTGTTAAAAATTGCAAACAAAAGGCTTTCCTATGTTAATGGCTGGGTTTCTTTGTTAAAGCTGACGAGTGGAAAGTGTATTTAATTCACCGCCTTTGAGAAAAGACTTAACAAGCTTCTAAACAACTTCCTCAACTACCCCTACCTCAGTCTAGCCCATAGGTATTCTTAAGCCTTCAGGTTTCAGCTGGAAAGGAAAGATGGAAGTGAGGCTTCATTTCCAAACACTTTAACAGCAGATAATGAAAGAACCTGGAGAGGTAAGTGAAAGGAGTTTCCTATCATTGTAATCCTACAATTGAAAAAATAGGAAAAGGATCATTCCCCCTTTTCCCAAAACATTTTTCCCCCAGAAACTAAATGTTTAAGTGTCCGCAGAGCTAACAATGAGGTGTGGGTACCATGTGCCCCTCTCTATCTGACACTCAGGGAGATTGTTTCTGGTTGCCCCCTGCCACATTGCAAAGGGCAGGTGTGTGTGTGTACTCTAGTTGTTTCTTGCTATGGGTGAGTACCCCAGCTTTAGCTGGAAAATGGAAAATGATGACAGAAGGGCTCATTATTGGGAGGAAATCTGTCTCACAATTCCATAGCTGTTTGCGAATATTAAGGATCATAGCACATTTTCTTTAGGTGACAGCCTGTACTTCTAAGCAGGCAATGCTTGCTGTTATCATCCAGGCTATAATACTTTAAAACTGTTGGTTCTGCAAAAACAGCCAGAAGATTGTAATAAAAGAGCAGGTATCAGAGAAATCATGACAATCCAGATAAATTAATGACTCAATCAACAGACACTTGTTAGACATCAGAGCCAGACAGTGCATTAGGTCCCTCATGTGATACTAATTTGGAGGCATAGTCCCCACAAGGAGTTTACAATCTAGATAGGGAAACACAAGTGAGACGAGACCTCATTCCTAAAGGCCAGGTAGGACCTACATAAGTGAAAATATGCAAGAAGCCCCTCCCAGAAAGGAACAGAAGCCTAGAAAAGAAAGAACAAAATGTTGAGGGGTTTCTTTGGAATAGGGAGCACTTCTATGAATGAGGTTGAAAGTAAGAATCAAATTGTTGATGGGCTAGATTGTCTGGATGAAGAATTGACACTTCCTTCCTGTTAGCTAGGGCTGCCATAACAAAACACGGCAGAATGGGTGACTTAACAGAAATTTATTTCTCACAGTTCTGGAGGCTGGAAGCCTACGATCAAGGTGTTTGTAGGTTTGGTTTCTCCTGAGGACTCTCTCCTTGGCCTGCAGATGGCTGCCTTTTCACTGTGACCTCACATGGCCTTTCCTCTGTGTGTGCATCCCTGGTGTCTCTTTCTCTTCTTGTAAGGACCGCAGTCATATTAGATCAGGACCCTACCCTTATGACATCATTTAGTCTTAATGACCATCTTAAAGGTCCCATCTCTAAGTACAGTCACATCAGGGGGTAGGGCTTCAACATATGAATTAGGGGCAGGGGATACATAATTCAGTCCATAACACTTTCTTTGGCAACAAGAAAACAAGGAAGTGATGAAACGGGGATCCACAAGATGAAAAGTTGCTTTAGAACTGCAACTGAATTAGTGAAGAGAGAGAAAAACTAAGAGACAATTTAGGAGGCTATTTCAATAGGCAACAGGTAAAATGTACAGGGCCTGAATTTGATGTTGGCAGTAAAAAGAACTGGAAGCAAAATAAAAGCATTAAGGAAAAATTAATAGGATTTGATGACTGATTAGATATGGAGAGCGAGAGAGAAAAGAGATGACTTCAGGTTATTAATTCTGAGAGATTAGGGAAATGGTGACCTATGAAATGAGTATGTAGAAGATACTTGTACCACCAAATAGATTGGAAAGACCCTAAGTTCTGCAGTCACACATACTACTTTAAACATGTAAACTTTGTCACATTTTAAATGTATAACTTTAGCAATTCATTTATCCTTCCTGGGCCTCAATTTCCTCTTGTATGAAGTTGGGGTGATAACACCAACTTCACTGGGTGGTTTATATTTTATGGATGAAAGGATATCACTTAATTCAACTATGACACAGAATTCAAAATTACTCTGGTAGATTACAGAAGCTTAAATCTGGAACATAGGTATCTTTTGATTTTCATCTTAGTTGGAAGCCTTCTCCCTGACATAAAGAAGCAAATTGAATACAATGTAGTTGGAAGGGCAGGTCAGCCCCTTGATAACATTCAGGCTGTGACCCAGTTCTTTGCAGAATTATAAACAACGGTCACTGTCTTATAAGTCAATTCTTTACAAAACAGAAATGTGGCTCTAAGAGCAATTCAGTGCCCACCTAGCTTTACCAATCCCCAAACCTCACCTATTCATCTCAAAATGCTTGAAGATACTGTAAAAGCCCAGGATATTGGAAAGAGAACTGCCCTGCACTTAAGAGAAAAAGGGAAAATTTTAAATAATAATTACACTACATTTCAGATATTAATGTACCTGACACATAGCTAAAATTTTAAAACAAAAACTATAAGGTCTCTGTTTGCAACTGTCTATATATTTTTATATAGATATAATATATAGATATAATTTGTGATATTTTTCTACCTCTAAATGGTATTACCAAATTAACTTATTAAATCCCTTAAAGGAGTTCAAGTTGGCTTAGATATAAATGAGCACTCATGTAAATTAAGGATTCCTAAAACTCTCAGAAATATAGAATCTAACCCAAATGTGTGTTTGTTTGTTTTTGCGGTATGTGGGCCTCTCACTGTTGTGGCCTCTCCCATTGCGGAGCACAGGCTCTGGACGCGCAGGCTCAGTGGCCATGGCTCACGGGCCCAGCCGCTCCACAGCATGTGGGATCTTCCCGGCCGGCGTGTCCCCTGCATCGGCAGGCGGACTCTCAACCACTGCGCCACCAGGGAAGCCCCCAAATGTGTTTTGAAGTTCACATGAACTAGGATACTCTTTGATAAATAAAGCTAGTTTTAAAATTGTTGGTAAAATTAAAATAGGCATTTCTTCAGCATCATCAGCATTATATATAAGGCATAGGTACAATTTTTTTCTACCTAGGTTTGCCTCTCAAATAAGCTTATGTTATCTCTACTAGATATTTAAAATTAGAAAAGTATAAATCCAACCTAAGAACCAAATGTACAATAAAAATAAACGGCTTGATGCACGTCAAGCACAGCAGTTTAAAAAAAAAAAAGGAAGGGAAGAACCATATGTTTAACTTTCTAGAGTCTTTCTTCAGTGATATTTTGATACTTGCCTGCTTTGTCAACAAGAAAAATAACTTAAAATGATGGCTAGCTTTGTTTTGTGTCTCATGAAATTTTCATCAGCAATTCTAGTATAGTTAAGAACATTAAGAACATGTGCATTAAATAGATGTCTGTGGGATAAAAGTTTATAAGTGAACTTTTCAACAATAATTATGTTTTATAGTACGTTTACTTAAAAATAATTTCAAAAATCTTTCTGATAACTTAAAACCCTAAAGCTATACAAAGTAAAATGATGAATATTCATTGAATGTATAGATTATTTCCAACTGAGATAAAACATGAAGAGCTGAACAAAAGTTTATTTATCTACTTTTGGCATCTTGTTTTTATGTGGTATAGAGAACGTAAATATATTGGGTCAGTAATGAACATGAGAAATTGTACTATGAAAATACATATGCCTCTAGAAATTATGAAAGGATGTATTTCCAATTTACTACAGAATTACAGTATGTGGAAGACAGTTCCCAATTGCTTACTTCTTAGTTTTCACTGAAAAGAAAGATTACTGATGGTTAAAAAACTCTAATCCATACATATAAATAAAACTATGACAAATAATAAGGATAAAAAAATGGCCCATGTAGGAAAGGAAGATGTATTTTTGCTAAGGAAAGTTATTAAAGACATATTTAAAGGAAAGAGAATAATTTTGTCCTAAAGTAGAAAGATTGATTGTTGCAGAATGAGGAGAAAACGGATATGACAAAAACTGGATAGATTAAAAACATATAGACAGTTGTGGAAAAGAAATTTTATTTGTGAGTAAGCTGCTAAGATTAAACAGATTTATAGGTTTTTAAAAAATGAACCTAAATATCAAAAATACATTGGTACAAAACTAGAATTTGGCTTTCTCTTTGGCTAAAACAACCAACTTTTTTTAGGTTATTGGTCTGCTCTTGATAAGAAACTATTTTAAAAAGTGGGGGGCAGGGGGGTCTTTACCTTTTAAGTAATTTGTGTGGGAAACCAATATTTCTTGTCTTAAAATAATTTGCTGCTCTTCATATTGTCTTTATCAGGCCTTTGATTACTTGAGAAAACCAAATCTTCTCAACATTAAAGAGCTGAGGGATTTTGGTTTTTAAAAATCATGTAACCTTCTATATTTATCTTTTAAAGTCTTTTATTGTCACTTTGGTTAAACAGGTAATTAAGTATTGTTTTATAATAATCTGTGATTCTATTTAGTCAAGTGTCCATACTTTTTCTTTTCTTTTTAACATCTTTATTGTGTATAATTGCTTTACACTGGTGTGTTAGTTTCTGCTTTATAACAAAGTGAATCAGTTATACATATACATATGTCCCCATATCTCTTCCCTCTTGCGTATCCCTCCCTCCCACCCTCCCTATCCCACCTCTCTAGGTGGTCACAAAGTACCGAGCTGATCTCCCTGTGCTATGTGGCTGCTTCCCACTAGCTATCTATTTTACGTTTGGTAGCGTATATATGTCCATGCCACTCTCTCACTTTGTCCCAGATTAGCCTTCCCCCTCCCTGTATCCTCAAGTCCATTCTCTAGTAGGTCTGTGTCTTTATTCCTGTCTTGCCCCTAGGTTCTTCATGACCATTTTTTTTTTTTTTTTTAGATCCCATTTATATGTGTTAGCATAAGGTATTTGTTTTTCTCTTTCTGACTTGATGAGTCTGGCTAATGGTTTATCAATTTTGTTTATCTTCTCAAAGTACCAGCTTTTAGTTTTATTGATCTTTGCTATCGTTCCCTTCATTTCTTTTTTATTTATTTCTGATCTGATCTTTATGATTTCTTTCCTTCTGCTAACTTTGGGGTTTTCTTGTTCTTCTTTCTCTAATTGCTTTAGGTGCAAGGTTAGGTTGTTTATTTGAGATGTTTCCTGTTTCTTAAGGTAGGATTGTATTGCTATAAACTTCCCTCTTAGAATTGCTTTTGCTGCATCCCATAGGTTTTGGGTCGTCATGTTTTCATTGTCATTTGTTTCTAGGTATTTTTTGATTTCCTCCTTAATTTCTTCAGTGATTTCTTGGCTATTAAGTAGTGTATTGTTTAGCCGCCACGTATTTGTATTTTTTACAGATTTTTTCCTGTAATTGATATCTAGTCTCATAGCGTTGTGGTCAGAAAAGATACTCAATGTGATTTCAATTTTCTTAAATTTACCAAGGCTTGATTTGTGACCCAAGATATGATCTCTCCTGGAGAATGTTCCATGAGCACTTGAGAAGAAAGTGTATTCTGTTGTTTTTGGATGGAATGTCCTATAAATATCAATTAAGTCCATCTTGTTTAATGTATCATTTAAAGCTTGTGTTTCCTTGTTTATTTTCATTTTGGATGATCTGTCCATTGATGAAAGTGGGGTGTTAAAGTCCCCTACTATGATTGTATTACTTTCGATTTCCCATTTTATTGCTGTTAGTATTTGCCTTATGTCCAGCACTGTAGCTTGCTGGTCGTTGAGTGAAGCTGGGTCATGGTGTTGAGATGGAGATCTCTGGGAGATTTCTGCTGTTTGATATTACGTGGAGCTGGGAGGTCTCTTGTGGACCAGTGTCCTGAACTTGGCTCTCCCACCTCAGTGGCACAGCCCTGACGCCGGGCTGGAGCAGCAAGAGCCTGTCATCCACATGGCTCAGAATAAAAGGGATTAAAAAAAGAAAGAAAGAAAGAAGAAGATAAAATAATTAAAATAAAAAATATTAAAAAAAATTTTTAAGTAATAAAACAACCAAACCAAAAAACAAATCCACCAATGATATCAACTGCTAAAAACTATACTAAAGAAAAAAATAAAAAAAAACCAGAGAGACAGAACCCTAGGACAAATGGTAAAAGCAAAACTATACAGACAAAATCACACACAGAAGCATATGCATACACACTCACAAAAAGAGGAAAGGGAAAAAAATATATTTATCGTTGTTCCCAAAGTCCACCTCCTTAATTTGGGATGATTCACTGTCTATTCAGGTATTCCACAGATGCAGGTACATCAAGTTGATTGTGGAGCTTTAATCCGCTGCTTCTGGGGCTGCTGGGAGAGATCCCCCTTTCTCTTCTTTGTTCGCACAGCTCCCGGGGTTCTGCTTTGGATCTGGCCCCGCCTCTGCATGTAGGTCGCCTGAGGGCGTCTGTTCTTCACTCAGACAGGACGGGGTTAAAGGAGCCGCTGACTCTGGGGCTCTGGCTCACTCAGGCCGGGAGGAGGGAGGGGTACGGAGTGCGGGTCGGGCCTGCGGCGGCAGAGGCCGGCGGGACGTTGCACCAGCCTGAGGCGCTGTTTTCTCCCGGGAAAGCTGTCTCTGGATCCCGGGACCCTGGCAGTGGCAGGCTGCACAGGCTCCCGGGAGGGGAGGTGTGGACAGTGACCTGTGCTCGCACACAGGCTTCTTGATGGCGGCAGCAGCGGCCTTAGCGTCTCATGCCCGTCTCTGGGGTCCGCGCTGATAGCCGTGGCTCGCGCCCGTCTCTGGAGCTCCTTTAAGCAGCGTTCTTAATCGCCTCTCCTCGCGCACCAAGAAACAAAGAGGGAAGAAAAAGTCCCTTTCCTCTTCGGCAGCTCCAGACTTTTCCCGAACTCCCTCCCGGCTAGCCGTGGTGCACTAACCCCTTCAGGCTGTGTTCACGCCGCGATTCTGGATCAGACCGAAGCCCGAGCCTCAGCTCCCAGCCCCGCCCGGCCCGGCGGGTGAGCAGACAAGCCCCTCGGCCTGGTGAGTGCTGGTCAGCGCCGATCCTCTGTGCGGGAATCTCTCCGCTTTGCCCTCCGCACCCCTGTTGCTGTGCTCTCCTCCGCGGCTTCGAAGCTTTCCCCCTCCGCCACCTGCAGTCTCCGCCCGCGAAGGGGCTTCCTAGTGTGTGGAGACCTTTCCTCCTTCACAGCTCCCTCCCACTGGTGCAGGTCCCGTCCCTATTCTTTTGTCTCTGTTTTTCCTGTGCCCTACCCAGGTACTGGGGAGTTTCTTACCTTTTGGGAGGTCTGAAGTCTTCTGCCAGCGTTCAGTAGGTGTTCTGTAGGAGTTGTTCCACATGTAGATGTACTTCTGATGTATCTGTGGGGAGGAAGGTGATCTCCGCGTCTTACTATTCCGCCATCTTGAAGCTCCTCTTCCTCACTTTTACCTCTCCCGTTGCGGAGCACAGGCTCCGGATGCGCAGGCTCAGTGGCCATGGCTCACGGGCCCACCCGCTCCGCGGCACGAACCCGCGTCCCCTGAATCGGCAGGCGGACTCTCAACCACTGCGCCACCAGGGAAGCCCATTTCCATACTTTTTGGCATTTTTGACAACTTCCGCAAATTAAATTCCAAATGAAGTCTTTCTGACCGCGCCTGACTTTGAGATTTCCCAGAGGGCCCCTGGAAAATCTCAAAGAATTTGTCTCTTACCTTGTGAAAAAGAGTTGTAAAACTAATTAGGTTTGGAGGCTTCCCTGGTGGTGCAGTGGTTGAGAGTCCGCCTGCCTTTGCAGGGGACACGGGTTCATGCCCCGGTGCGGGAAGATCCCACATACCGCGGAGCGGCTGGGCCCGTGAGCCACGGCCGCTGAGCCTGCGCAGTCCGGAGCCTGTGCTCCGCAACGGGAGAGGCCACAGCTGGGAGAGGCCCGCATACCGAAAAAAAAAAAAAAAGCTAATTAGGTTTATTGGGGATGTTAAATTACATGGGAAGCATTGTCAAATAAGAAGTGATGGTAAACTTTCTTAGGTCATATGTGTATGACTATTCTGGAAATTGTATAAAGTTCGTAGAAATTTGTCAATACCCTCATCATCTGGTTACCATGTTAGAATGTTGTAGTCACAGAAACACCTGAATTTCCTTATCAGATGAACTTTCAACAGATCTTTAACCATGGCCATCTTTAACCATTCACAGACAGTTACTAGTTTACTCTGATTCTTCCTGGAAAGCATTTACAATCAGCTACAGGTGAGAATGCTCCATGATGGCGTCACCTGAATAACATTGAGACCCTTCCACTGGACTGAGCAAGAGATTCCAGAATTAATGAAAAAACGGATGGATTCATAAAACTGCTAATTCAAGATCAAGCAGAATAAGGATTAATTACATGGAACTGAATGAATTAATGAAGATGACTATAATTTTTAAATGACTTTGTGTGAAACATGACTGGTTCTTTAATGGATTGTTTTCCACATCTAAGGAAACCTTTTTTCTCTTAAGCTACGTGCAACTTACAGCAATTTGATAAAGTATGCCTTTGTGAACAAAAATGAAACAATTGCTTTTTCTCCCTATCTGATTCCTCCAGAATTCAAAAACTCTTACCATATATTCTTATTTTTATGGCAGTATAGTTATTTGCATACGCTTAATAAGAATCTATTGTCCTGGTAACAGAATACAAAGGAAACATTGGTTATTTTACCAAGGCTTTGACTGGAATGTCATATTTGGGAATTTGGATATTTAGGAACTCGGGTTGACTTTTTTGAGCCAATAAAGCCCCTTGAAGAAATTTCTCATACTTTTCCAGGTACCAATCCCTGGTAAGGGATTCCAGCCTTACCAGGTAAGTAAGGAAGGTCACTTCCTGGTAGGGCTCACAATGTAAGGATATTTTGGGGACCTTGAGAAGAGAGGAATTTACCCAAATCCATAGGTAATACAGGCAAAGTCTGATGGTGAGTTCTTAGCTTAGCTTCCCAGTCTCTAGAGGCTTTCAAAAGTCCAAACTGAGACTCTTTATGAAAAGTTCCAGCAAAGCAGATTTCACTATTCTTGCTGCACTTATGTAAATAATCGGGCCAAGTTTCATAACGCTTGGCTTATACTGCAAAGAAATTAGTGTTACTTCAATTATCTTTGATAGAAATGGAGGTGACTAGACAAAAAAAATTATATTTTGATGGAAAACTATAGCACACTCTTGTGGGTATTAAATTCTAGTCCTATTCATGGTCTTTCAGGTCTTGTTACCTACTTGTACACTAGCATGGATCCTGAATTCTAGTTTCCTCCAATATCTAGCTACCTCTCTCCAAAACTATTATTTCCAATTTTTCTCTCACCCTTCTGAGTTGAAATCACTAAAAATTAAAACTGCCCTTTTTCCTGCAGCCCTACAAGCTGAAGTTGGACAACTTGATATAAACTTCAGAGAAATCACCACAACAGCTCATGTTTGGACAATTTTTACAGCTGTTGTTGTGTGGGCCACTCAGAAAGTTTACCGGAATAATCAACAACATTCCCAGAGACATTCAAACTCCAAACCAGGAAAATCTGTAAGATTTGCCACTGCTTGCCCTCACTCCTGAAGACATACATTCCCAGAGACATTCAACAGAGACATTCAAACTCCAAACCAGGAAAATCTGTAAGATTCCTGCTTGCCCTCACTCCTGAAGACATACTTTGAGCCTAACATCTAGAAATGCCCTCAGGACTCAAAAGCTGAATTTATAGTAGTTTGTTCTAGCCATTAACCTTTGTTTTTCTTTTGTTTCCATGGAAATGCCCAGCCCTAAGAGATTAGTTCAACTGATTATGAGACAATTTACTAACTCAGTTTCTGGACTGTGAAACTTCTTAGGGAAGTTTCAGATGGAGGAATGATCGTGCTCAGGACACACTACCCCGAAACATGGAACCTTGGCATATTGAATATTTTAAGCTAAAGGACTTCTGAGAAAATGGCAGAAGCAGGAAGGTCACTCTGCCCTTCTCCTCTGAAACAGATCATAAAACCCTCATGTGAGAGGTGCCTTCTCTATACCTGGAGGAAAGAAAGATCCTTATCTCTGAAGTCAAAGGGACACCAAGTAGAAGCCAAACAAAAAAATCTTGCTAAG
Organism: Delphinapterus leucas; assembly: GCF_059928025.1. Classification (NCBI taxonomy): domain Eukaryota; kingdom Metazoa; phylum Chordata; class Mammalia; order Artiodactyla; family Monodontidae; genus Delphinapterus; species Delphinapterus leucas. The sequence goes on from NC_143138.1 coordinate 15,030,846, forward strand.
TTTCCCCCAGTTTACTGCACTTATACCCTTGTCCTATCATATTCCTCATGAATGTCCACTCTTCATCAAACCTAGCATAAAATATAAGGTCTGTTTTTTCAGGTCTTAATTTCCTTATGAAGACTCCCATGTCACATAAAACACATAAAAAGAGAGAGAATCATACACACACAGAGAGAGAGAAAATGCAGTACTCAACATGAGTTGACTGGGTCAGCAGATTCCTTGGTTTGGAGAATATGCTCCCACTGAATATATATCAGCATATATTACTAAAGCACCTCCCTGCTTTGTAATCATCGAGAAGAGACTGAACAAAATTTGGAGCAAGATCTTGTCAAACCCTCACTTAACATTTTGATTTCATGACTACAGCTCTCATTGTTGCCAGTTCAGAAAGCTTTCCTTTCGTCTTGTACTCAATGTGACTTTTAAATAATTTTAGCTATGTTCAGCATCACAGAAGCTGGTTTTATGGAATCACAAAATTGCAGAATACAAAGGGGCCCTAGAGAATATGGTTTAAATTTATTATGTTGCTTTATTGGGTCAATTCTCATAGTTTTGCTGTAATCCTCAGGTCCCTTGAGATTCAATGCAGTTTTTAAGAGTGGTGATTATTTCATTTCTTATACTTGGAACTGGATTCTTTGAAATTAATTATGCAAAAAAAAATAAGGAAAATTTATAGAAGTAAAGCATCTTGGTACTGTATGAAAACTTAAAGATCTTCTAGTCAAATGCTAACCACCCACCTGCAAAAAAAGAGGCACCAACCTCTTATTATTAGGGCTTCCCTGGTGGTGCAGTGGTTGAGAGTCTGCCTGCCGATGCAGGGGACGCGGGTTCGTGCCCCGGTCCGGGAAGATCCCGCATGCCGTGGAGGGGCTGGACCCATGAGCCATGGCCGCTGAGCCTGCGCGTCCGGAGCCTGTGCTCCGCAAATGGAGAGGCCACAACAGTGAGGCCCGCGTACCGCAAAAAAAAAAAAAAAAATTCTAAACCCAACACGTGAACGCTTTTGACACAACGTGTCACCCACCTGCTAATTAAACATTTCCAATGATCAGAAAGTCACTTTCCGGAGGCTGCCCCTATCATCAAACTGAGCTGGAGTTGGTCTCCTTGTGCCTTTCACTGGCTGATAGAAGTTTACAGCAGTTGTTATTTTAATCTGACCTGAATCCCCCCTCCCACACACACACCCCGCCGCACCTCACCCCTCACCTTGTCCATGACCCAAGCACACTGAGGTAGAGTCTTTTCCAAGTATTTTTCTGGTTGAGTTGACAGTGAAGAAGCTCCTTTTCTCTCTGGTTTTCTAAGCTTGATGGATGAGAGTTCAGATCACCCGGCAGCAGTAGGAGAATATGAAGTCTGTTCCAAAAGCAGGGATCAGAGTAAGAGCGGCGAGAAGGAGAGACAGAGAAAGAGAACACCTTGGTTCCAGTGCCCTCTCTGGCTAGCCCTGCTTCTGCCTTTCCCACAATTCAGTTACGTGAGCCCTTAAACCCTCCTGTTTGCTTAACATACTGATATTTCAAGTTACCTTGCTGTCACACACAAACGTGAGACTTGGTTGAGTAACAAGTCTAATTCATCCTCTTTCAGATAGCTCTTAAAAGCCATCATTAGAGAGATCATATTTTAATTGTCCAAACTGGGGCAATTTTGAGAGTGAAATACAACACAACTTGCGATTATGCGGGAACGACAGCCATAAACTTGGACCGTTCCAGTGAACTTATCGTTAGCCATCCTACCCCTATTCTTTCCAGTCCACGCATCCCTGATTCCTTCACGCTTTGTTACAAATCCCCTTGCCACCCTGATAGGTATTCTGTGAATATCTGGCAATTTGTCAGTGTCTCTCTTAGAACGTGGAAGCCAGAATTGAATCCAGTGCTCAAGCTGTGGTTGACAAGGGCACCACATTACTTGGTTTGGAGAATACACTCCCATTGATCGCACTGATGCAAACTCAAATTGAATCTCGCTCTAGCTCTGGGTCTCTCTCTTGAGTAGCACTTTACATTGTGCCTGGCAGGTGGTTGGTGCTTAAGGACCAATGAATACATGGCTCATTTTGAGCTGGAAGTCAGCTATAATCCATTTTGCTTTTGAGGATTCAAATATGGGACCTCTTGTTTCTCTGTGTTAAAGTTCATCTTGTTACTTTCAATCTACTATATTAGTTTATATCTCACAGTATCATCATTTCTCCCAACTTCTGTTCTTCTATGAATTTAATAAGCATATCTATGTATCATTATTATTGATGTTGATATTAGCTAACAGTGCTTCTTTTATGCCAGTCATTGTTTTAAGCATTTTAAACTCAATATTCACAATAAAATTATGAAATGGATATTATGATTATTCTCATTTTACAGATGAAGAAATTGAGGTACAAAAAGATTAAGTAAACTCCTAAGGTCGCAGAGCTAGTAAGTGACAGAGACAGTATTCAAAACTAGACATCTGGCTCCAGAATCTGTGCTCTCCCACGCCTTTCTATTCTCATCAAATTCATTGATTGCCAAGACATGGAACAGAACAGGGCCAAGGAGAGAGACCATGGGTCTCTCTCTCTCATCCCACAAGAGCCTGGGTACACAGCAAGCACTCATTGTGTATTTCTTGTTCCATCAATTACTACTCTACCTAACTATATGATGATAAACATATAAAAAGAAAACGTCATACGTTTTGCTGAAGCCCAGATACACTCTTCTAGCTTAAGTGTTTTAAGTACTTGCAAAGCATCACTTTATTAATCCAATCTAGAATTCTTTCTTGGACCAATGTCAAACTCATAGTTTTTGTCCTGTATAATCAACCTCCCTTCCTTCCTTCCTCCTTCCCTCTCTCCCTCCCTCCCCTCTTCTTTCCTCCTTCCCACCCTACCTTCCTTCCTTCCCTACTACATCCCTCCTTCCCTTCCTCCCCTCTTTCCTTTTTTTCTACTCTCTCTCTTTTTCTCTCATCCTCTTTCTTTTTCTCTCCCTCCTTTCTCTTCCTTACTTTCTCTCTTAAAGAGAATTGTATTTGCCTGACTCTAGTCTACTCTCCCCTGCTCCATGATTTCTTAAAGATCATAACATTTCCCTAGAAGTTCTCTCCTAGCCCGACTCTAATTTCCTTGGACAGAAATTTGAATTTATTTACAGATGCTAGATAATCTATAGCTTCCTCACCTGAAAAATTACAGTGCCCATCAAAAACTGCAAACCAACCAATGACCTGGACTAATTTAAAAGTCCTTCTTCTTTTGGTGAACATAATTTCACTTTGACAAATTTGTATCTCAACCTGGCCATTGTAAGAACAAGTCAAAACACAACGCAATGATACTGACCAATATGACGGGCACACAGAAAATGTACAGTGGTTACAAGGTTAATGGTTTCAAAGATAACAAGACAATTATTTGAATAACTCCAAATTTAAATATAAAAAGTGAGAAATAAGTGTAAAACACTCTGAGAAATACCTGATGCTATGGTCATCCTAGATCCAAGTCCTTTTGGAGGAAGAGTATAGCAAAGTCATTTATGGAGGAGTAGCCATGGAAATTAGTTTACACAGACACAGAGCCTCAAATTGATTTGGACAATCCTGAAAGAGTTAAAAAGAACCAATATATAAATAAAAATGAAAAACATCACTCTTGACCAGCCTGTCTATTGGATGCCCAACACCCTGCCATGGGGAAGGACAGAGCAAAGTGACAAATATCGCCAGCTCGGAGAGGAGTCTTTTCACCTCTCCTCAAGGCTGAATAGAAGGAATTTAATTTGCCTGCTTGGCTCTTATGCAATGCCAGGTAACCGTAGAATAAAGAGGGCTTTGAGGGAGAAAGCCAGACTTCCCAAACACACTGCTGCAATCATATCCTCCTCTTGTCAGATGCCTGCAGACACAGCGACCAACGTGTCCAAGACTGCTTACTGCTATCACTCAGATGCATAAGGCTCTGTCTCCCATAGAGAAGGATGGGAGATATAAAGGCTCCAACCTCTCTCCTTGTGAAAACTCCACAGTGAAATTCCATCAGACAGAAGCCAGTTCTCTGCTGAGTGAATTGAGCCTTTTATCAGTCAGATTTGTATACATTATAGAAAGAGCCAAAGAAGGGAGTCACTGTACACCTCGAATATTTTTAGTTCCCCAGGATTAGTTGCTATTGGACTTAATGTGAGGGGAAGAAAAGAAAAAAACCAACTTCAGTCTTCTGTGTATATTGGTGGCTTTTTGAGGTCTCTAAGTTTGGCTGGGCTTGCCTGCTTCCTTTTCAGATATACTCTGGTAGCACAAAGAGCATGCTATCTGTTTCATGTTCCAAATTTGACCCCGATTTCATTTTCATTTATTTTTCAAATAATTTACTGATGAGAGCGTGTGAGTGTGTGTGTGTGTGTGTGTGTGTGTGTGTGTGTGTGTGTGTGAATACATGCATGTGCACAAACTTACATTGACCTGATTTCAGTGTTGAGACTCATTCTGTTTACCAAAACAGCACAATAAAGGCATTTCAGTTGGCAGAATCAGCTGGGAAACTTTTGCAAGTCCCTCACTTTCTTCATTGACTTTAGTTATTGCTGAAGCAATTCCCTTGGGAAAAGAAACATGAAAACAAGCCAATCCATAAAATATGTGGATGCAGAGATAGAGCTAGTATTGATGTCACTAGATTTATAATAATAATTTTTAAAAAACGACTTTTTAAACTTGGTCTCTTGCAGAGTTTGGGGAATAGGAATAATCCTTCTACCATGGTATTCACTCCTATAATTATTTTAAATGTCAGTCTTACTACTTCCCCTACAACCTCCTTTCAATCATTCAACAAGTATTTATTGAGCACCTATTATGTGGCAGGCATGTACTGGGTGCTGAGGATATGACAGTGAATAAGACAGGCACGGTTCCCACCCTCCTAGCCTAGAGGATTTTCAATTAAAGAGATGATACAAGAGTCGTTACCATAAAATCCCTCAATCTAAGTTGTAGACACTAAAACTAGGGCACAATGCCATGTCTCTGGGGAAAGGAGAGGTGGTAAGGGGATAAATATCCTCCAAATAGAGTAATCTGTTCAGGAAGACATTTCTAGAAGCACTGTCTATATTGCTCTCAGAGCCTGTGTGTAGAAGAGGAAGTCTTTCTTCCACCCTCCTTTCGTTCTTCCCTAAGAGGAGGTGATATTAACAGATGAATCTGATTCCAAAATTGAGGTTGGTTTACATGTACTCCTAATCCACTTTGTATACTCTCTTCCAGTTTTTATTTTGATGCTGCTGTACCAATAAACTTCATCACAGTCTACTTCTTTGAGGTACATTTTCAGGGTACTAAAGTGAACATCCAATCTCTTTAGACCTAAATGGCTTTATGGGCATACAATCTGTTCACTCACACAGGGCCCCAAGCTCAAAAAGGTCCTGGGCTTTGTTTAACTTTCTACTGTTGCTGTCTTGAAATTCTTGATACTTTTTGGACAAGGGATCCTACGTTGTCATTTTGCACTGACCTTGCAAATTATGTAGCCAGTTCTGTTTTTAGAATTAGTAGGCAACTGGTGGAAAGATTTGGACATGGTGTGGGTGGGTGGGTGGGTGGAGAGACTGCTGGGGTGCTAATTCTAAGCTCTTACCCCCCCCCACCACTTAAGTTTACTAGAGACCCAAATTTTGGAGATGATGGCACTGGATAGTCAGTCATAGATGCTCAAGAAATAATTCATTAAGCAATTACTTTTCTAGTATTTATTTATTCAACAAAAATTTACTGAGCAAAAGTCTTGAAGATGGACCAAATAAAGCTTAAAGGTTTACCTCATTAATTGCATTTGAGCTCTTTGGCAGTATTACTCTAAAGGAGAGCAATGGAGAATACCTTACACATGATTATTAAATTATGTCTAACAATTTTATGTAGAAGGCAATGTATTAAATATTAAGCTTGGAATCAGAAAACCTGGTTTCCTATGCAGGATTTTTGTCTTATATGATCTTGTCTGGCTACTTAAGCATTTGGGGTCTCTTTTATTTTTTCTATTAAAAAAAGATAATAATACTACACTGCTGCTTGTTGAAAGGATTAAACAATATAGGTTAAAGTGCCTCTCAGAGTCTGTCTCTCAGAGTCTCTGTCTCTCAGACAGTCTCTGTCTCTCAGAGTCTCTCAGAGCCATATAGTAGGCACTCAATAAGTCATTGTGTTGGTTTGATGTACTTATAGGCCTTTCCTTAGAGATAGAAATAGAATTGCACTGTCTGAATCCACTGAGGAAAAAAGTGAGGTATTATTAACATATTAGAGGTTAAAAGATTATAATTTCTTGAATAAAAAGATTATAATTGTACTTAAAATATTTTATCTCTCCTTTATTCTTCTTCTCAACACTAACCAACATTACTACCATTGGATTCTTCTCTTTATTACTACAACAGGATTCTTTCATTTAAATAGCACTTAAATTCTCTATACATCCAAAGATAGAAATTCTGACACAAATTTCACTCACATTCCAGGAATTTTGTTTCTGTGGTGTGTGTATGTGCACAGCCATGCACAATTAATGAGAGTTTTCAAAGTAGAATCAAGTGAACTCGGCACCACCAGTTCCCCCAAATTACTACCATCGCTCTTTCTAGAACTCAACCAGTTAAGAATTTGGGGTTTCATCTCACGCTCTTCTCAGTCCGGTGCAAATCATTCCTACATCAGAAAACAAATAATCATTATTTGCTTTAACCAGTGTCCTATTAGCCAACCCAGAACATAGATTTTTTTTACTTTTTTAATTTAAAAAGCAAAATTCAATCCATTAAATTGGATTTGGTATAATTCTAAGAGGGAACGCTATCATTATATTCAATTCCCTAGTTACTTTCCTTCTGACTTTGAAATGTATACATGAGGGTATCACTGTTTTGATGAGTAACAGAAAATAAGATCTCTGTCAGATATCACAGATGACTCCTGGTTCATGGAAAGCATTAATGATAGTCTCAAGGGAAAGGGCAGTTTCAGCAACTCCAAAGTAATAGTCATGGTTATCCAAGAGCTTCTATTCAGTGTTGCTGAGAGCACATTTGATCATAACTATAGACCATAGTGACTGCTCATGAAGTAAATTTCATAAATTGTAGAAGTTCTTTAAATATTTATTATAAAATATTTGGAAGGATTTTACGGAAGGTGAAGCTGAGGTTTAGAGAATTTGAGCAACTTGCCCAGAGTTACATTTGGACCTAGAAAAACCAAGCCTAAAACCCAAGTGTGTCAGACAACAAAAGTGGTGCTCTTAACTCAGAGTATTATCACCCTGCCTCCCATTTTGCCATTTACCATCCGGCTCTATATCCCTGTTGACTTTCCTTCCCTAGAACTGAGAACGTAGGTAAGTGAGCTCACCTGCAAGGTTTACCACAGGCAGAAGAGCACCTGGACTGAAACTAGTTACCTAAATATTATATTCTCAACCTTGATGTTCAGATGAGATGTTTTCTAGACATCCCGACCCCTAGACCTAGCCCCATGCTGTAGTATATCACTAAAAACCGATTACTGCACGTGCGTACACGTGCAAGCACTATCTCCTAATTTTCTTCTTAGAAATGAGAATAAGCTTTAGTTTAGACAATAAATACTTCCAAGGTACAGAAACTTTTAAACATGTAGCCTCATCTTGCTATTTAAACAAATCAGTAATTTAGGAGTAAAAGTCAATAATCATCATGGAACTATCTTTGAAAATCAATTTATATTTTTCACATTCTATACTTCTAAATAAACCATTTGTAGTCAGGTTTGGCAAACATTCTTATACTCAATTTCATTCGAAGCACGTGTTCCACGTGTGAAGGATTCTTAGTTTGTATGTTGATGTCAGCCAAGTTAAAACCTCCTCTGCCATCTGAATTACGTGAGAGCTTTCAAATCTAATGTGGAGTTTGCACCTTGCAGAAGGGAAAGACATTTTAATAAGCCTTATTGTATCCACTGAAGGAAAATGAAATGAAATTTGCAGAGATATTTACTTTTTAACAAGGCTGGTGAGAAAGCTATATAGAAAGATAGATAGAACACCAAAAAGAGAACTCACTTGGATTTTGCCTTTTTTTCTCATATCTTGTTTTTCTCTCACCTCCTTTTCTCTGTCACCTTCTGCCCAGGCTGAAAGATACAAAGTCCTTTTGTATTTTTTCATGCCCATTCCCACAGCTTTTGCTTCTTTCTAGGAAGTAAAAAGAGGTCAAGACAGAAGACAGCAGAACACACTGGTTACTATGCCACACACACCAGAAAATGCCCAAGAAAACATTCAAGGCTCTATCCAAATTCCCACTGAAAGAGAGAAGAGGGTCAGTCCCGTGGTTATTTAAACTGGGCATCTCTGAATCAAAATAACTTCCTAACCCTTTTACTAGCTTATGCTATCTCACCCCTTTCAAAAATCTACAAAATTAGTTTCCTGGATTCAGTAGGTCACTTCGTTTAAGCTTCTGTTCAAATGTCACACCTCAGGGTGGCCTTTGCAAAACACACTACCCTTGATCCCATTTTCTTAATAACAATGATCACTACCTGACATTTTACAATATGTTTCCTGATCATTTATTTGTTGTTTACTTCTCCTTCTGGAATGCAGGCATTGTGAGGGTAGATTTCTCTAACTGACCACCATACGTCCAACGCCTGGAACAGTACCCACGTGTGATAGGAACTCACTAAATATTTGTTGAATTAATTAAGTACCTGTGAAAACAAGCTGGACCGTATGGAGCTGGCAGAAGTATACTGACACGTTAGTTTCTGATGTCATTTCTTCTCACATAATTCCGCCTGAAGGAAACCTTTCCAGGAAGGCAATCTTGAGTCCAAGTTTCTTCCACGTCTTTCTTCTGTTCTCTGTGTAGTCAGCCCAAAGGATATTTGAGTTCAATTTGCAGAGAAATGCTATAGATAGAAATGATAATGTCCCCTCAACTTAAAAGAGCTGAGCATGTTTTGAAAGCGTTTTATGAACTGGAAACCTTTCTATGAGGTATTTCACTACAGCCCCATAAAACCTGACACCCTGCTGGAATTTCATCCTGTTAAATTTGGCAGTGTTTCCTTCCTCATGTAATGAGTTCATGTTTTCATTTAAGTTCATACCCAGATACAAATCAGTGTCACTGCCACAGGCAACGATTCACAGAACTCCCAAGTACTTGGGGCTGAGGGACTCAGGGTTTAGAAGCACAAATGCCAAATTCTCCTCTTCACATGGGGGCTCTGTGGCATTTACTGTCTTCTACCCACCTCGGTGCCAGGTCCCGGGGAGGCCATTGGCTAAGTGGGCTTCTGGCTTCTATCTCAATGCAAGCTAGTCCTCTAAAGCCTCTCTGGATTTCCTGTGGTGATCCCTCTTTGCATCCCTCTGAGAAAGAAACAATAATCACGATTTTTTTTTTCCCCAGGAGGAGAGTTCAAGAGCACAAGTGGTTTTAGTCAGGGATTCAATAAACACTTTGGCAGGAATGAGGAAAGCAGTGTACAAAAGACCTAGTTTTTCTTCCAGTTCTAGTTTAAGGTGGATATTTTCATGTGAGGCAAATTGGGCATTGTCAATACGATGAGGGACAACCTCTGTCCTTGGCTGATATACTAGGTAACTAAAATCTAATCCCTAGTCAAAGGCTATTTCTTCAAGTGCCATTATCGATAAATGACTGTTATTGCAACAAAGATGGTAACAATGACAGGGAAAGCACCCAGTGTATGAAAGTTCTGTCCTGCCAGTGGGGAATTTGTCCCGATTTGCATTGACTTCATGACTTCCTGCAGGCAAACACCTGGAGACTCTTTCCTAGAGGTACTGCTGAGCACAGGACAGTGCCATCAGGGTGTCTTCACCACTTAGAGGGGTGGGATAGGGAGGGTGGGAGGGACATGCAAGAGGCAGGGGAGAGGAGGATATATGTATATGTATAGCTGTTTCACTCTGTTATACAGCAGAAACTAGCACACTACCGTAAAGCAATTATACTCCAATAAAGATGTTAAAAAAAAAAAAAAAGCAATACAGCCAGCTCTCCCCTTTCCCAAGCCGAGTTCTCAGACCGCTAGGAGCTGATTTGGAGGAGACAAGGTTGAAAAATAAAAGGATAGTTAGAAGAAAGTTTAAAAAAGAATCCATTTGTCTTCTTTGTGTTCAAGAGAGCAAGCTAATTTATACACTCACATTCATATTTTACTAGTTTTTTTGCCCAGCACTAAATTTGTAACTCTGAACTTTCCTTATCACAGGATTGAAGCTGTACTATTAGGAACCCCAAATTTCAATACTGATAATCCCATCACTGTTCTTGATTCCAGGAGAGGCAGACACAGAGCCCACCCTGAGCCAAGGGTTGACATCCCTCTCTGAGCTCTGTCCTTGGGACCCCTCCAGTAGATAGATGGCTGCATTGTGGCTTGGGCCATATTTTCTTTGTCTGCACCATTTATTTAGATGCCTAGTGATGACTGACAAAACTTGCTCTATAAAACAACAGTTATTTTTCTACTCTCCCTTTAGGGAATTCTTATAAATTCAAATTTGGCTTCACTACCTAGAGATCAATATGCCACAATTCTTGTCTAAAACTGCATGCTTTCCAGATTGTCCCATAACAAGCTAAAATATATACACATATATTCCTTTTAATCTGACAGCTTTGTATCAATGTGATTCATTTATTAATCAATTAATGTGTTCATTCAACAATTATTTTATTGAACACCTACTAATTCCAGGCATTGCACTAGAAGCTGGACACCGCGACAAAGCATAAATAATACAAGTTCTTTGGTATGTATTAAAAATCTGGGGCTAATATGGGAAATAATCAGTCGTTAAAGTAAACTGGACATAATGCAGGAGAAAATATATGAAAAAGCCACTGCAGACCCTAAGGCATGTGGTTTAAGGCATATTCTCTATGTTACAGATTCTATTTTGCTTATTCAAATAGTTCTTGGAATTTTGAAGGGTTACATTTAAGTTGTCCTATCTCAACCCAACATTCAGGTAGTGGGCCCGTTTTTTAAAACTGTGTTTTATCAGGAGTTTTGATCTGGTGTGACATCAGTGTGCCTGTCACAAGAAACTCTTTTAAGTCCAAGGAGATAAACTATTGTCTCCATTAACAAGGTCACACCTACAGAGACACTGGGTTTTCCCTTGGGGCATTGGAAGGTGTTAAGTTCACAACCCACAACCTGGGGATTCAGTTGAACAAACTGAATAGTGGATTCAGACAGCTGCAGAAATGGAAAAGAACCCATCACCCTGTGGAGAGCCACGACACCACAGAATTTTCTCCTGCAACCTTCCAGACTGTTCAGATAGGCACTCAGTGATTTCAAGAAAGAATATGAGAGGGAAGAGGGAAGACTGGGATAGATCTTAGCATGAGCTGTGAGGGGAACCACGCCAAGGGAGGGAACGGCTGATGCCCAGTTGTCAGTAGAAAAGGAGGGTGACGCTCTTACAGAGCTAGAAGAGGTCAATAAATCACTACCCTTATCTTGTGAACAGAGCCTGTGACTTCAAAAATTAGCTCATTTATTCTGCACAATTAAATTTATTGAAGTGTGACAGAAAAGTTTAGCAGCCAGTGGAGCATAAAGCCGCCAACAGCCGAGGCGAGCATCTGAGTGAATGACACAATTAGTTGATTTTCATTTTATTTATCAATATAATTATTGAATTGTATTTATCCTTTTTCACAGATTTCTACAATTATTACCGCTTGGGCCTCTAGGGAAAGAATTAGTCCAAATTTTCAGTTGAAGTTAATGTGATTATGGAGCTGCTAATAAAAGGAAAGTTCTCTAAAGTGCTACACAATCCTGTATTCAATGTCACTCCCATCATCGGGCTTAGAAATTCAGTCCCCTTTCATGAGAATGTGGTAAATTGAATTTAAATTTGTGAATGTGACAGATTCCCTAGGTGAGTACTGAACTGGGCATGGCCAGTGCCCGCCCTCAGGAGAGGGACTTTAAAGCAGCTAGAGATTTGTCTTGTATTGAAAATTGGAGATTACAACACATTTTTTTTTTTTTTTTTGGTTTTGAAAATGATGAAAAAAGGAATCCTGGAATTATTTTCAGCCTTAATGAGGTTTGAGAAAGAAAGAAGACTAGATGGGAATGCTTGCTTTTTTATCTTCCCCTTTTCACTACCTGGCATTCCGCCGTATCCCTGAGAAAGCCTGTCACAAAGATAGAACAAATAAAAGTAAGACAGTATTCATATTCCAGAGGGAGATGGAGAGCGGCCTGCCACACAGTTTCTGGGAGACTAGTTTATCCCCCTGAAGCAGCAGCATCTGAATGCACCAGCTGTCTGGGTCTGAATAGTCTTCTCCCCATGAATCAAAAGACTTATAGGCGCCGATGTACACACTTCCTGCAAGGTCTGAAAAATGACCCATTTCCCACAGGGAACTCAATCTCATTCATCACCCACAGGTCTCTCAGTTAAATATTTTTTATCTTCGGCATCTGAGAGATGCTTAGTTTCTCTGTTAAGGTGGAGTGGAGGTAACTCAGGTTCAACTTTTAATACACCCAACCAGGTACACAGTTCCAAAGAAATCTATTAAAGCAGTTATCTTTAGGCTTAGAATCTGTAAGGATGTGGGATCTCGTTACAATGAAGATTCCCAAATTCCTCCAAGAGAGGAATTTGTTACTCATTTTTAAATGAATAAGAGACTCCTTTGGCCATGGCCTTGGAATCAACTTCAAGAAGTCTTGAAAGTGTAAAGTAAATCATGTACTTGAATAGTGGCGGCTCCTCCAAGGAGCAGCAGTCCTGTTCTCCGTAAAACTTGGGGAACTACTGACTCGCAGGTGAAGGTGAGAACACCAGATTTTGACCCCGATATGGGCACCTAACATGCAAGCTAAAGCAAGACTATCACTGCCACATTTTCATGAGTGACCATTTATCCAGTTATTATTAATATGTGATAATACTCAGAGTTGAGAGCTAACATTTACTGTGTCCATTATGACTTAAAATAATTCTGTATTCCTCTTTTTCTTCCACTCTCGTATTTAATCTAACAGCAAGACCGGTCTACCCTGCATCCAAAATATATCTCAAAACCATCTACTTCTTTCCATATCCATTAGTTTAAGTCCTTAATTCCTCACCTGGGAGGTCAGAGTAGCTGCAGCAAAATGGGTGGGAGGCAGCTGGAGGTTCAAATCTGTGCGATAGCCAAGGACCAGGTCAAGTAGGGCCTTGTAAGCCTTCAACTTTGGATTTTATTCTAAATATGATGGGAAGTCACTCAAGTGTTGAGATGTCATGATCATCAAGATCTGACTCACCCTTTTAAAAGATTCATTCTGACAGCTCAATGGAATATAAGCTGTAAGAATGTATATAAAAATAAGTCCACTGTGAGATTAAATTCTGAAGTCACAGGACAGGATTTTAGAAAGGTACCCTAGCCCATTGTTAATTGCAAAATAAACATATATCCAAAGGGAGTGAGGAAGAGGTCTTCTTCTTTTGCAATTCTTTTGCAATTCATGGGCTACTTCTGACATGATTCTACCTAATCTTTATGCTATAATAATGCAATTTTTGATACATACTTTGAATTATATTTCCAGTGATCACAAAGGTTTAGTTATCTTTTCTCTCCCTGTATTTTTTGAGAGAGTCTAGCAATGAGCTGCATAGTTAGGTAAGATGGAATAACCACATAATTTGTGGGAGGATATTAAGTTAACCCCACAGAGTTTGTGGTAGACATCTATCATTCATAAACTTCTATCATCCTAGGCTACCAAGGCAGAAGTTTTTATTAGTGTCAGGCCACTCACTTTCCAACCCATCCATTTTTTAAAAAACTGTGGGAGCTGGGAGAGGAAAGAGGAGCATAGACTATTCACAGGTCATTGGAGGAAGGCTCGACTCTCTTCTGTGATGACTGGACCTCGTCATAAGAGTACAGGGGCTAAAATTACACACAGATGGAATAAATGGGCCTCTCTTAAATAAAAATAGAGAAGATCAAATATTTCACTTCAAGTTAAAAGAGCAGAAGAAGATAATGGAGTTTACAATTCTATTTTGTAGTGACCCAGTTGTACCGATGACCCGGGGCTACATGTCAATTTACATGTGTGCACAAATTTCAAACACAGCTTTCAAGCTGTACGTGGACAAGTTAAATAAACCCTAACAGTCCTATTTTGAATGTAGCATTTCCCTGAAATTTTTGCTTCTGTGGCAGATACTTTAGACCTTGAGATTGTTCTTGGTTAGGTTCCAATTCAAACTCTATTTAATAATACACAACACCAAATGTATATGTTGAAATATCCAAGAAATTGCCATTTTCTTTTGAGTTGGATTTCCTGGAAATCTCTCATGGATTTTAATGCATGTGCTATAAATGCACCAGCTTTTGCATAGTTAGGACAATTGCTTAAGCCCTGGGCTGCTATCTTTCTCCAAAGGATAGGTTATGGCCATATATATTAAGACACAACTCTTTTTAACCTTCTTAGATTCCATCAGTGCTGGATTTTAATAAAACACCACACCATGGGGTGCAGTATCAGCTTCTAGAGAAGTGGTGGAAGGCCCAGATGACACAGCCTAGAAGACAGAGTTAGCTCCTCGTGGGGTAGAACCTGGCCAGTTGGAAATGGAAGATAGGAGACAGCCGGACAAATAAGTTTCCCCCTTCTTTTTGTGAGTTATTCTGGGGTGAAGTTTCTTTGCATAAACCTTCTAGAATATCCCCATGTACAAAATTAATGATTCTACTAAGTAATCTGCTATGGCTTGTTATAAAGTGATAATACATTGCTTCCATTTCACCTTGCTTTCCTTATCTTTTGCTCTCACCTTCACTGCCCTGGACATGTACCGCCAAGGAAAGTGTTAGCATCAGTTCCTTGTCTCAGGATCTGTCTTTTAGAGAACTCAAGCTAAGACACAAAGTTTTCTATAGATGTGGAGGAGGAAGGGAGCCCAACCAGCTTGCCGCAGCCACTAGGATCCTTAGCCCCGAGTGAGCATCAGAGTGACTCGTTTATTAATAGTGCAGTCCCTCTCACCACCTCCTCTGCTCAAGCCAACCCGAGACCTACTCGGTTTCTAAAGGTGGGGCACTCACAGATTGAAAAATCTCCTCCAATAATTCTGATGTGATCATAGGTTGCCTTCAGTCTAGAGAACCAATACTACTCAGACCTCTGAAAAATTAAGGAAAATAGGAATGGGGACTAAGGAGTCCAGGAGATTGTTACATTCTTTCCGCACTAGAACCAGTCAGCTAGACAGGCTTTAAAAGTTTAGACTGAAATGCAAATATACCTAAGAGAACAACATATACCCTTAACAGAGTAATATACCATGTCAAAAATGTAATAAAACTAAAAAGTTAATTAATCTCATTTGCCTTTCTGACTAGAGAAACCCAGAGAAGTGGCTTCCTAAATATGACCTACATGCTTAGTAACAGACTTGAAACTAGAGCCTGCCTCACTATTTTTCAGGCTAAGTTCCCACTCTACTCCCCACTAGGATGACAAGTCTGGGATAAGAGATGGGTTGCCATAAAAGCTTGAGTTGAAGAAGGAGTAAGGTCAGAATGGAGAAAACTGGCAGCAAAATGGAGGATGAGACCCTTCCAAAGCTACACTTTTCTTATGTCATCTTTGGGTCTGGAGTTGGCTTGAATGTCACATCTCCTTAGTAGAGCCAGGTGACCACCACACTCCTGGGCTTAATTTGACCTCTGACGCACAAGTTGTAGACCTCTCATAAGGAGAGAAAGACTGAATAACAGCAAACATTTATTTTTATCTCACTATCTACGGGACCAAGAAGAAGAAATTTGGGTAACTTTTATGTGTCTAGGTTTCTTCTTTTGTGAGCTGTAGAGCAAAAACTGGAACTTTGATATAATAGATTTCACTAAGAACAAAATCTGGCATTAGATAGATTCATTCACCTTGGAGATTAAGATGAAATATTTTTCACAGAGTTCATCGTATTAGCAAGACTCCATTAGAATATATAGCTATCTATTTGAGGGTATTAAAAAAGTAAGGGTTAATGAGAATCCAAGAAATAGCTTGAGCATCAGGAAACAAAATGGAATTACTATACATAATGCGATTGCATGCCTACTACGCCATATCTACTGTTCTGCACACTTCATATGCTTTCGATCATTTAATCACTGATACAATCCTATGATGAAGGTATTATTATCCTAATTTGGTAGATGAAGAATAAAGGTAGGTTGGGTAGTTAAGAAGTTAAGGAGTTGGATTTAGAATTCAGCTCCAACTCCAAAGTCCATTTTCTTCCTTTTGTACTGTAAGGACTATGGGGTTATTTTAAATGTGAGATACATTTTTTTAAATTTTAATTTTAATTTTTTGGCCGCACTGCACAGCATGCTGGATCTTAGTTCCCCAACCAGGGATTGAACCCGCGCCCCCTGCAGTGGAAGCGCAGAGTCCTAACCAGTGGGCCGCCAGGGAAGTCCAAATGTGAGATAAATTTTGACAACTTAAGTTACATATAAAATGGTATAATTAAGTAAATTCCTTAATTTAGAGATCTGGAAAAAGAGGTTTGTTTTTTGTTTTTCTTTGGTTTTGTTTGGTTTTGATTTTTTCAGACTACCACATAGATGGTAGATTTGCTCCTCATGTAGGAAAAAAAATAACTGGGGATGCATTCAGTCTTCTTAAAGTCATTTTCAGTTGCTTTTCCTGGCCAACTATAATACACAACCATAAATGGCTGTTATCCTTGTCCCACTAAAACTAGCTTTGTTTGAGTCTTGTCATGAAAAAGCCATTAGACATGAATTAGGCAAAGTAAGTAGAACACAGATCACTTAAAAATGAAGAGACTTCTTCCTCCACCAAGAAGCTGTGCAACAGATGTGACATGGTCACCAGTTCCAAAGCACATCAATCACAGAGCAGTTATTAGAGAGTAGTCTGAAGCACATGTTCCATTATTAATCGGTGTTTAGGGGAAGAGCTTTCTCTACGCTCAGTCCCACTCTCTTCTCTACGGCATCAATTACAATGAACTATCACCTCCCCTTAGTAGTTCTCCCCACTGTTGTTACAATATCCTGGCTTTCTTATCAGTGGACTGTCTTCCAATATCTTTTACCCAAACAAAATATACCAAAAGATACAAAAATAAATTGTTTTGTGTGTTTTAGTCAAATTTTACTGCTAATAATATAACAACTAAAACTTACTGAGCACTTAAGTGTGAACAGGCACATTACATACATTTCCTTCTTCAAATTGCTCAGTAATCTATGCATCTGCCATACATAACTTTTCTTTCTCTTCCTCTCCCTCCATTCAGTTCTCCTTCCCTCTCTTCCTCCTTCTTCCTTTTCTCTTAAAAATGTTGAAACTGAGCCCCACCAAGTTAATTTGTCTGTATTTGATGACACATGCACATGTAGGAATCATGCCTGCCTGATTTCTACCCCAGCTCCTTGTCACTATAAGAGAACATCCAAAGGGGGCTGGGTAGAATACATACGGCTGTGTTCAAAGAAAACAGATTCATTTGGCTACTTGGAGGGTGATGGTGGTGGTAATTCTGTATTCTATGTTCCAGAAATAATTGACCTGACTTTAGTTTTCTTGAGGATTTGGGTAAGACAGTCAGGTTCTCTCTTTTTCTCACAAAATAAAACTAAAACATAAAGCAACAGAAAATTAAAACTTTTAAAAATCTGCAACCAAATGGATTAAGTGACCTAAAAGGTTGGAAGCACTTTAGTGTCTGGGGTGTCATTACCCTCTCTCTGTTTGGCTTGCATCCCCTGTCTGGCACCTTGAGATAAACATATATGATAGAAGTAAGTCCTTCTATTTCCATGGGGTAAAACTCTGTCACTATAAGAATCTGTTACCAGTTAGAGCTCTGCATTCTCCTTGAAGACAGTTTAGGGACTTCTGATATTCACTCAGAGCCCCAGGAAGGAAGCTCAAAACAAGAGACCTCATGAAGGATTGGGAATGAAAACTATTATATACGAGAGTATTAGTCTAATTTCAGCCCAGGCAGAAGGGAGGGAGGGAAGGAAGGAAGGAAGGAAGGAAGGGAGGGAGGGAGGGAGGGAGGGAGGGAGGAAGGGAGGGAGGGAGGAAGGGGGGAAGGAGGAAGGGGGGAAGGAGGAAGGAAGAATCAAAAAGAAAAAATGTTTTTGATAGGTTTTCTGTAGCTAGATCTACACAAACAAAGCAAGGTAAAGAGCTGAAATTAACTAGGTGAGTAAATAAGAAGATAAGACTGTAACAGATCCAGAGAGCTCTGCAATATCCGCTATCATGTTAGTATGGCTCAGAATATATATGACTGCTTTGGTCTAAAAAGCAGTGGAAGAGGAGTGGTTAGAGTTGGGGAGTGTGGCTGGGAGGAGTTAAGGTGCAAATACCAATGGGGAGGGGAGGTAGAGAAAGAGAAAGCATGGAGAAAAAAAAATTAAACAAACAGGGGCTGAGTAGGGAGAAAGCCCACAAGGAAAGTAAAAACTACTCAAACTAAGAAATCCTTTCTTATAAGCTTAGCAATACTTTGAATCTCCTAAGTAGCTGTAGTGACAACTTCTTCATTATTGTTGGTATAAGACTTCATGGATCATAAACTCTCTAAGACCATCATCTAGGTCTCATCTATCTCTTCAAGTTCTTCTCCAAAAATTATAACTAAGTTATTTATTTAATGATGATCAATGTGTTGCTATGATCTAAGGATATGACTTGGTATCCCAAAGTATTAAACTTAATACAAATTTCTCTGTGGCATTAATAAGGAAAATATCACATCAAGTCTATATATATTTTTTTAAATTAATTAATTTATTACTTTATTTATTTTTGCGGTACGTGGGCCTCTCACTGCCGTGGCCTCTCCCGCTGTGGAGCACAGGCTCCGGACGCACAGGCTCAGCGGCCATGGCCCACGGGCCCAGCCGCTCCACGGCACGCGGGATCCTCCTGGACCGGGGCACGAACCCGCGTCCCCTGCATCGGCAGGTGGACTCCCAACCACTGCGACACCAGGGAAGCCCTAATTAATTTTATTTATTTATTTTTGGCTGCATTGGGTCTTTGTTGCTGTGTGTGAACTTTACACCTTTACATTTTCTCAGACAATCTATAACTATCAATAACATTCTCAAACACTTATTTAGAATTAGGTAGGAAAGTTTTGTTGTCTGTTGTCTCAGAATAACAAATCTATAACTTTAAATATGAAATCCCAAATCATCCAAATGCATACATTATTGAAAATCTGGTCATGCTAACATTATGTTTTTGCATGTTCTGTGTGCCTATTATATGAAACAGAGTAAAATAGGCACCAAATCTAAAAGAATACTTAATGAAAAGAAAATAAATTTAAAATTTGACAGGTACTTTATTATCAGTGTATAATACATGACAAAATTAAAATTCTTACCAAGGCCTACTCACTGTGAAAATCTAAATTTATTGTAATTGTTTAAGCAACTGCTTTTAACCCAAATGGACAGGGCCTTAGTTTCATTTTCATGCTTACTATAAATGTGTCCATCTCTTTGTAACCAGTGATAAATGCTACTGACTTGATTGTGTGACATATCATTTGAAATAAGAATAATGTCCTATACTTGCGTATACTTTTCTCTTTACAAAACACTTTAAACATTTTTCTAATTCTTACACCTATGAGTTAAATTGCTTTACACTAAATTGCTTTGCCCATATTACAGAAAATAAAACTAACGGTTAGAGTTACAAAGTGACTTGCCAAGGGTCACAAAGGTAGTAAGTAGTAGATCAAGATTACAACCCTCTTTACCTGAGTCTCAGCCCAAGCAGCATCCTATCCTCTACAGAAGAGCTAGCTCCTTCCAGGTACTAAAAATGTACATAGATACTGATTCTTACCTTCGAGAATCTGTGAACCCAGCTGGCTCACAGAACTATTTAATCTAGACCAAGTCACCTGATCTTTCTCTTTCTGTTATCTCTTCTGTACCTGCCTTCATTTAAAGGTAAATAATAGTATCCAGGAAATAGAACCAGGAAATGGTTCACAACCCTTCAAGCAAATTGGCCTGTGAAAAGAATTAGTTCATATGTACTACATTAGAAGCATAGCAATTGGATTTATGCCTTATACTTTTCAGCCAACAATGGATTAAAAATGGCTGTTCCCTTTCCAAAACTTCCAACCTTAAAACAAGGGATATTCTTCTGCTTCAAAGTTACCTTTCGGAGATTTTTCTCTGAACAGATAAATAAATATAAAGTTGAATTTGAGCTTTTGCATGATTCTTTGAACTGTTTTCCTTGAAAGGTCAATTTTTTTTTTTACATGTAACATAACCAAATGAGGAAAAATATCAAGATTTAAAATTGGCACAAGGTTACTAGACCTCCAGAAACGTTTTTACTTAACAAATTTCTCAGTTAAAACATTATTTCCTGAAGATTACAAAATGCTTCTTTGCCTTAGAAAAGCTTAATATAAATCTGTACTTTTACCTCTTTCCAGACAATGCAAAGTCCTAAAAACATTTTAATTCCATTTAGCCCCCTCCCATCTTGTATGCTATTATTATTATGTATTTTAATTCTACATATTGTAAAATTCCATAAGACATTGTTATTATCTCATATAATCAATACCAATTTAGATTTAGCTGCATATTTACCCTTTATGTTGCTCTCCATACCTGTTTATTTATTTATATTTATTGGTATGTATTTATTTTAATTTTCTAATTTTATTGTGATAAGACATTTAACATGAAATCTATTCTCTAAACAAATTTTAACTGTTGACTATGGATAACTGTTGACTATCTGTACAGCAGATCTCCAAAGCTTATTTGTCTTACTTAAATGAAACTTTATGCCTATTGATTAATAACTCTCCATTTCCACCCCTCCCCTCACCCCCGGACCCTAGTAACCACCATTCCAGTGTTTGACTTTATGAATCTATGTTAGAAATATGTGTATGGCTTTAGGAGAAAAAAAAAAAACCTCTAAAATCAAGGCATTCTTCTCTGGTTTTCATTCTTCTCCCTGGTTTTGACTCTTATTCCTCACTACCTTGTTAGTTTTCTAACGCATCAGTAAAATATATTCTATACTTTGTCCAGGTTTTCTAGTTGGTCTGAGAAAATGAGTTAGTCATAATTTCCTAATCCATCAAAAATGAAGATGGATTCTGTATTGTTTTAAGAGAAAAATAAACCAATAGTAATGATGTGTCTATGGTGCATGGGAACTTTACATTTGTAGCTAAAAAGGAATTGAGAAATAATCACTTAATTTAACTCTCTTGTTTTACAGGTGACCAAAATAAGATAGCTGGTTAGTCAATCAAAGATAGTTGAAGTATCTCATTCCCAGTCCAGTAATTTTCTCCCTTTATATAAAAAATAATAGATAACTAGAAACAAAAATGATTGACACTCTATTCACCCCTTTCCTCAGTATCAGGGAAATGGATATACTATTGTATAATTATATTGTATGTAATAGAATAAGATATAAGGGAAGAGATAGTGACCTCAATGCAGTATTAAGGTTCCAGCCATTTACTTAAATCAGATAGAGAGCCAACTATCTATGTTTTTTCTTAAAGATCTCTAGGAAAGGAGATTCACCTAGGTATCTAGATTCATTATTTGAGAAGAAACAGGAAACATTATCTTAAATTCAATATAACCACTACTGTTGTAGCCATTTCTAATTTTTCTGCTCTCTTTGGAAAAGGAAACGCGTGTTTTTTTTCTTCCACTGAATGATATCTCAAACACATGAAAACTATTTTTAGGCCAGCTCACTGGAAACTCTGCTTTAGAACAATGGATTTTAAATCCTTTATACACTTTGTTCTTTATACTGTATTTCTGTGTCAAGACTTGACAAAGTATGCTCTTTTCATTGTCATCACTGTTTGCTGAAATGTCTTTTTAGAGCCTCCACGTATGACCACACATGCTGCCAACTGAACAACTCCAGGGGGTCCCATTTACATAACCTATGTTGTTTTATAGACAAATCTGTGGCTTATGACCCTTCGAGTTACACACAGTTGTGGTTCTGTGGCCCTTCAAGTGAGTTTCTCTTTTTGTTTTCTAAAATAAATTGCTTAAGTAGTCCCATTAATTTGAGTCCAGACATCCTTCTTCCAACCCACTCTCCATAAGACTGCCAGAATGAGTTTCCTGAAATGTGTATGTACAACCAGAAAGACTAGAGTGGGCCCCAAGCTCTCTACATGTCCTTCCCAGAATGTGTAAATGCACGTGTAAGGGACGTGAGGAAGCTCAGCAACAAGTAACAGCAAGAGAAGAATAGTAAACTTCCTTACATTTAAGTGTAACCCAACCCACATACCTTTACATTGGTTAAAGGTGGAAGCTTTACCGACTAAAAGCATTTAAGCACAACCTCTGACCAATTATTAATGGACACTATTATACAGACCCTAGAAAGCTACACTTAACTATAAAAACAATGATTAAAAAAAAAAAACTGAGCGGAGACATCAGTGGCTGTACTCTGTGATGCGACAGATTCCACAAATTATTCCAAGCAAGTCATAAAACAAGGAAACAAATAAGCAAGCAAAAAAAAAAAAAAAAAAAAAAGCCAAAGATGGACTGTGTATCTCTCTGTTTCTATATAAAAGAACACCAAGTTTCTACTACTTCCACTCCATTCGATGACTGTTATTCTCTATTTGGAATTAGCGAGTAGCAGGTACAAGTTTTGGGATTAGGGGCACGGGAGGGACTTTTGGAGTACGCTAAAGCTAATAACAAAACTAAAGGGAAAGCTACATTAACAATTTACATATATATGTAATATACATTTTAAATATATATATTTCAGGAAAAGGCCTCTTTGTTATTGTAATTTCAGAACAGCAGCAAAGACTCTAGAGCCCAGGATTTCAAGCACTTCCCTGCTGGGTTAGTGACTTAATTTATTTCTTTAATTTGTTATAACCCACAAAAAAACGATATTCTTTGGAGACCACAGTAGCCTGAGTTCTGCATGTATTATTTGCTGTAAGAGATTAATGAGATAGCAGAGGCAATTTCTAATGGAGTCCCTTGGTTTTCATCTCCCGCCTACCCACCCCCGCCTTCAAACCCAGTTGCCAGTTCAGCATTATGAATCTACTAAGTGTTTTTGGCATGTCTGGTGGGGAAAGGGAGAGATGGTATAAACTGCAGGCTAAAAATATAAAAAACCCTTTCCTCCCTACCCTCCCTCTGCATCTGTTAGCTGCAATGCAATAATTGACTCTCTCATCTTACATAAGACATGTATGTTCACATTTAGCTCGAAATCTTCAGTCTTCCAAGACTTGTAATCTGGGGGTTTTGGACATTTCTAGGGTCTGATTCGAGTCCCATCTTTCTGTAGAATACCTAAACCACCAGATTATGAAAGTCACCATTATTGCCCTTTCTTGATTATGTTACCTTTTGTATATTACAGTATTTCTGGTATTAAGACATACTTTTTAATCTTAATACCTGAAAGAAAAGTAAAAGGTAATTCAAAGCATGGACATAAGAGTTTTGTGTTTTATTTACGAGTGTTTGAGGGGAAAGTTAAAGATAAGTCTGCTGCTGCTGAGCTACAGGACTCCCTATTTCCACTACAGAGAATAGCCCTGTGGATTCCCCACTGGCTAATAGCACTACTAACTCTGTAGAATAAGTGACAGTCAGGTGATAAGAGCCAAGAGAATTTTTTGACAAAAGCAGTATTTCTCATAACAGCTGCGGAAAGGCTGCTACAAAAGAAAATTTAGGGATTCAAAACTTTCCCTGACTCTCATTGCAAATTTAAATGGTTACTGTGGCATAATGTAAAATGGGCCCTAGAAATGTTCCTTGGTTGGAAAAATGTTTACTACATGATACTCAGTGAAAAAGAGAAAAATACGAAACTGAATGGTATGAACTCAAATTTGGAAAAGAGCAGAAACAAAGACAAAGTAAAACAATGTGTGTGTATGTGTGTGTGTTTGAAAAGAGAATAAAAGTAATTAGACCAAAATATTCATAATGAGTATTAAGATTATCTATGGTTAGTTTTAATACTAATGTTTTAAAAAACATCTTTTTTGTATTTACCAGAAAATACAAAATACATATTTAAACACATTTTAAGTAGGGAAAAAAAAAAAAACTTCTAAGGAATTGAAGGCTTAACTGGGTTAACATATTAACACTGCACCTTCTACATTTGCAACATCTTTCTATGAATCATTTTCTTGTCCACCAAAGTTTTCATCTAGCTTTTCAGAGGTTGAAAAATGAAGGCACTAATAATTCAAATGATCCGTCAATTATCACGTAAGTGTATCAGAGTTAAGATTAATGAAAACTTTTGAATGCTTATTAAGGACAAAGTATCAGAGTTGGAAACCAAAGTTTCTGGGAGAGTAAAGGACTGACTATGCCATTATGAAAACATAGGTTAGAAAGGAGTGTTTCATGGTAAAAACAAAATTTAAAAGAGACCATAATCTGGGAGAAAATAAGCAGGGTAAATTAAATATCCACAGCTCTCACATTAGAGGCTGGGTCTCTGAGGATCGATCGACTCTCTGTTCCTCCTGGAACATGATCCACAATATATATTTTTTAACCAAGAGAAAACCTAAAACATGTACTCCGTGAGTAATAATTATTACTAATATTATTGTTTGCATACCATGTATCAAATATTCAGAAAACCTGTGATATGGTATTTTATAATATTATCATATTTATTTCTCCCCAAATACCCTATTTTTGTCATAAGATGAAATTATGGTTTAGAGATTAGCCTACCTATTCGATGTCACATAACTAAAAAGTATGTAATTCACACTTGAACCCAAGTCTGCCTGACCTTAGGGCCTATGCTTTTTCCAACATTCTATACCATCTTACATAGTATAATGGGAACACAGTATACTGTTGAAAAAGCTGGTTGCACTAAGGTAAAGCTAGACTTCCTTTTAGGGAGAGAAATTTACCCTTGGTTAGGAAGCCACTTTAATGGGTATGTTTGGTGAGGAAGGTTAAATTAGTTAGGATATGACAATAGTAATTCAGTGATTTAAGGATAGAGAAATTTATTTCTTGCTCACGTGATCTAGGATGTATCCGTTCAGAGCATGGCTCTCTTCCACTTGATTATTCATGAACCCAGGCTAAGGTCATCTCTTGCATCTGCAAAATGTGGCTTCTGATATAGTTCTTGTTGTAGCCATTCCTACCCTTGGGAAGAAGGAAAAGGCACAGAGGAGGACACACATATGAGTATCTCTAGGTCACGCTTGGAAGAGGCACCTGTCAATTCCACCCACCTTCCACTGGGGAGAACTCAGTTATGTGCCCATACCTCTAGAAAGAGGACTTGAGTTGAAGAAACACAGTGCAGAGCACAGATTCAGAAGGCAGTAGAAACAAAAAACTGGAGCTAGAGCCAAAAGGGAAGGCCTTCATCAGTCTTGGAGATATTCTGGTATGCGTGGCGCCCAGAGTTTGGGATTTGGGGCATCCAGCCATTTTATTGAAATATTCACTGAAGGTAATCTCAGAAAGCATGAAACTTTGAGAATATTTCAGGTACAAATGGGATAGCTGTGGTAGAGAAGAAAGATCACTGGACTTAGAAGTAGAAATCGAGGAATCTTAATCCAGACCTCGCTACTAACCAGTTCTTTGATTTGGGGTAAATCTCTCCATCACTTCAACCCTCAACTTTCTTTTTTTTAATTGAAGTATAGTTGACTTACAATATTATATTAGTTTCAGGTGTACACTGCACTCAACGTTATTAAAAAATATTGACTGTATTCCCTGTGCTGTATATAACATCTTTGTAACTTGTTTCCAACCCTCAACTTTCTATGCAGTTAAATAGGGAAATAATATTGTCCCACAGTGTTGTTGATCAATGAAATAAGATAATGTATGTGAAAAGCATTCGAATCTGCAAAGTACTATACAAATATAAGGTAAAACTATATCACTGGCCTGGAAAATGTACAGAATATGAACATTTCACATTTTCTGGGCTATGTGGTCACTTTGGTTAGTGATGGGATAGAAGAGCAAGGGCTAAAAAACACCACGAGGTTTAACCCTGTGACAAAAGAACTATTTGGAGTTAGGAGAAGATTCCGGTGCAAAAAAAAATCAGATGTCAGAATTAGTCTTATGTTTCAAAGGAATTTTGCCAACATTGTATGAAGCTCTTCTATAATATTTGGTACTTTGGGCCAATGAAAAGACCAAGATAATTAGAAGTGCAATGCACATAAGAAATTGAGCACATTTCAAATTTTAAATCCAGTCAGCTACAAATTTTGCACGTGTATGTATGTGTGTGTCCGCGCAAGTGGGCGTGTGTGCATTTAAATGATGCTTTCTAATAGCTGTGATTGCTGTTTTTCCTTTAGAAATGGATTTTATTTGCCTTATGTTCTGTAGAGTTAATTAAATACCAGAGAAATATGTTTACTGTCTCAAGTTCCACATACTTGTGAGGATTTTATCGTTGACTTTGGTCCAAACAGAACACCTTTAGAAACGTAGCAACACTTAGCTGCTCTTGGGAAAACCTAATGAGTCATTAATGTATCAATACTGCTATTTTCTGCCTTAATATCCCATCTTCCTCCTTCACCCAGTCTCATTAAATACATATTTTATATATTTTGTAAAATTATATATATTCCTTAACACTAGGAAATTAATTCCTAGGTAATTTTAAAATATATCTCCCCTTGTAGGGTGCACAGAAAATCCCTCTACATTTCTTTGCAACTTCCTGTGAACCTGTCATTGCTTTAAAAAATAATTATTTTCCCTAAATATTTGGAATACATAAAAGAGCACAGGAAGTTTGTTTGGAGCTCTGGTTTAAATATTTCTATTGCCTTCCAAATGCAGCAGCAGAAATATTGCCCACCAGATCGGGGTGCAAGAGGATTTTCCATTTATATGCCATCCAATTATAATAATGCAAAAAGGATTTCTTAAAAGTGAGGTTTCTTAGTAGAAGGCATCCCTTGATTTAGAAGAAGCCACCATGGGGAAAAAAATTACAGGAGTTAGAGCTGAGTCCTTATTTTTGACAAAACCTCTTAAGAGAAAAAAGGACATTCTGCAGAATCATAAAAGTCTTTGGATGGGACTTCCCAAAGTATCAAGAGTCAACCAGAACACTGTTATTTGGCATTTTAACACTTCAAAAATATTTACTGAACATTTTTTATGCGAGAGCTACTGTGCTAGGCTTGTAGAAAGTCAAAGATGAAGATGTCATCAATATCCACCCAGTCATTGAATTCACACCCCCATCCCTTCATCATTCTCTGTATCTGAATCCTTCCTAAGGGCTATAGATTCTACCTTCTCAGGAACTCCACACCATTCTCTCATTTTCCTCTCTAATCCCAACAATACTTTTTAGTCATAGGACCAGCTTGTTCCTGGACTGCAAAAACTGTGCTTCAGACTTGTCTATCTCCAATTCTTTTCTAACCGCACCATCAACGTAATTTTTTTTTCAAATTAAAAAAAATTATCATGTTGCTCTTAAAATCCTTTACGGCTCACCATTACCTATGTTCACAATTTTTAATTCCTATCTTGTACAGGTGGGATACTGTTTGAAAACAAAATATTACCTCAAAGTAGTAAATATTTTAAACTGATTAAGTAGTAAGTATTGAAACAGGAATTTATTTTATGAATTCCAACTAGTTGATTATTAGGTCAATCAATGAGAACATTGAGATTATTAAGATTATTACCAAAATTTAAAATCAGGTTTGGGAATAAAGTTTTAGTTGTGAATAAAATTTTACTCTTACAGCAAGTTCGATGTCCAGTTTTATTTCTGTGTTTGGTTTAGAATTTTAAGAAAAATTTTTTTAAATCCTAATTCACACTGATAAGTACTTGAAATTAGGAACTGGTTTTTAATAGCTACTCTTGCAGTCTCATGATATTTTTCAATTAAATGGAAATGACAGGAGAAGCTTTATTTGAAAGCTGTGCATATTTTGTTACATATTTTTTACATATCTTTTTTCTAATTAAGGCCCTTTATTCTTTTTTACTGATTTATTTATTTATTTATTTATTTATTTTTGGCTGCACTGGGTCTTTGTTGCTGCACGCGGGCTTTCTCCAGTTGTAGCAAGTGTGGGCTACTCTTCGCTGTGGTGCGAGGGCTTCTCTCGTTGCGGTGGCTTCTCTTGTTGTAGAGCATGGGCTCTAGGCACGCAGGCTCAGTAGGTGTGGCACGCAGCCTCAGTAGGTGTGGCACGCAGGCTCAGTAGTTGTGGCTCACAGGCTCTAGAGCGCAGGCTCAGTTGTTGTGGCTCACAGGCTTAGTTGCTCCACGGCATGTGGGGTCTTCCCGGACCAGGGCTTGAACTTGTGTCCCCTGCATTGGCAGTTGGATTCTTAACCACTGCACCACCAGGGAAGTCCTGGGGTTTTCTTCTTTGATTAGTTATTAAAATAGTTTTACATATCACAATATAAAACTCAAATCAACAACCACGAAGCAGAATCAAGTCCAAACTTCTTGCACCTTAGCGTGGTCTATGAAATCCTCCATAATCTTGTCCTTTGTTTTTTTCTCCAATTGTTTATCTCCTCATCTTTATCCCCAGGCTTAGCCCAACCGTTTCTGATTTTTGAAAGTACCGTGATTGTTCAGCCCTTGGTTTCCTATCTCTTGCTTTTTCCTCTGCCTGTGATGCTCTTGGAGTTTTCTTCTCCATGAAATCTCCACTTCTCTCCAGGGAACTTGGCCACTCCCTCTATGCCCCATCTACTCTAGAAAAGGAAATCTGTATTTTACCTTTCGAGACATTTATTTGTTTTTGGTTTTTTCCCTTCATCCCTCCATACTTGAGGGAAAGACCCTATGTTACTCGTATTTGGGGTAGATGTGTACTTTGTCACATTAGCTTAGCTGAAACTGTGGTTCCAAGATCCCCTCTACTGGCCATCAGAGAAGATAGTGTGAGAGTTTGCGGCAGAAATATATCAGCAACCATCCATCTCTGAAGGTTGGTGTCGGGCACCAATGGCTGCTGCAGCTCACAGGCATCCTCACTGATGCTGTGGTGGGACAGCAGCTGAGCTCACAGCTCCTCCAATTCCTGCCAGATTTCCCCCCGTCACTTCTCATCCGGGTCCAGGCACTTTTGCAGCTCCACGGCAAAGGACAGCCCTTCTTCTGCAGGTTATGCATGTCATTGATTTCATGTGTTTCAGGTTGTTGTTTACAAGTTCCAGTTTGTCCTCACTCTCCCCTGCTTCATATGCATGTTTTCTTCCCAACTGCTGGCCTTGATGACCTGCCATGATTTCAGGCTCATCACCAGATTCAGAAGTAATAGCCTTTCAAAGGCTTCTTCACCAGCACCTGCAATTGGTTAAGGCATAGTCCCTAGAATAAATTCCTTACTCTGTATCACTTGAAGTGTCTTTACTTTATGGGGCAAGACTTATCTTACAAAGTATTATACCCTAGAGCTTATTTCCATTCTTGGTCCTCAGCAGGTACGCATTCAATAAACACTCTTGCCCTCATTAACAATCAGCACTGGTCTATCTGGTGGCAAGAGTAGGGACAGGTGTGAACTGGAGGAGAATTAACAAGGACTTTAAGGTTTAGTGTTACAGCCATCAAAATTAGAGGTCACTTTAGATAAGATTATGTTCAACATGACTTGAGGGAAGATAAATGTGTATAAGACAGTGTCTGCACATTTTTCTGGGGAGACCGTGGGTCCACAGCTTGTAACATATCCCAGGAGAACTGGTGTTGTAGGATACTCCATTTTATAAATGTGAAGCTGGAGAGTCCCACAAATGGAGAATTCAGACAAGAACCAGGGTTTCTGATCTTAAGTTTTGTTTTCTCTCTATTCCAGCATGAAAAATTAGAGAAAACAAAGTTGTTAATGATAGAAATGCTCTGGCAGAAGAGAGAGAATGAAAGAGACCAGGAATACTTCTGAGGCCTCTGCTGCACCGGCCTCACTAGTCCTTGCAGGCGCCCACTGACAACTGCAGTCACCTGTCTGTCTAGCTTCTGCAAGCACGTGGGCACAAAGAGTGTAAAGCACAGATGGATCTCAAGGAGCAATTCTGAATATGCTCAGAGGTTCCAAATGTTCACTGCCACCTTAGAAATGCCCTTCAGATGGCACAGTTCTCCAACATATTCTGCCAACTCAGACGTCCCACGATAATAAATGTTGTGCCATTTCTCTGGTAACTTGACCCTACTCTTCTGCCTGTCATATAGCCCTCTTCACTGCCCCCATGCCATATATGGAGTATTAGTACCCTTGTATATAAGATGGAAAAAACATAAATGTTTTTGACTTTCTCCTTTTAGAAAGGGAAATTTAAATTAAGAAGGTTTATTGAGGAGTTCTCACAGGACCAATACCCATGGGAAAGGGGAGGAAGTGGGATTGAGTACAGGGAAATATTGAACGTCAATGATGTTGCTGCAAGAAAGGTCTCAGCTGATTGCAGAGGGAGCTCTGAAGCTGGAATGACCCTTCAGCATTGTCCTGAATTGAGGTAAAATGTCAGACCTTTGTACCACCTATATCGACTAGTCATTGGATGCAGGCCTAGTCTTGAGAAAGGCAACTCCCATCAGCCAACGATTAATTCCGGGCAGGGATTCCTCTACGATCTATCAGCCACCAGCACTCCTGGCAGGTGGAAGAATGAGCGCCTGGGTCCTGAAGGGGGTTGGACAGTTCACCACAGTGCATCAACAACCCACTGCTTGTGCCACTCAGATCAACTTGCTTTGTATATTAAGTTTATCCCATCTGGGAGCAGCCCCTTCAGAATTTTTGATGGTCTTGTGTTGTGGGGAAACTTACAGGAGGAAGGTCAGTGAGGTGAACCAGAGCCCCCACTGCTGCAGTGGGTCCTCAACCTCTGTATCACTCCCAATGCTCCTCTACTTCCCACCCAAGTGTCCCAGCCTCCACTAACATCACTGCCAAGGTAGCTCTGTGATTCCTCTTCTTTAAGCATTGGTCATTGCAACATCCAAGCTCTACAAGCCATCCCAGCGACATTTCTTGGGGCTTTATAAGGCTGTTAAATCCTGTGTCACAGTGCTCCCATATCAGTAAACTCTCCCTTAACTAATTTTATGTCCTAACCCTGTGGTCTAGAACCCTCAGGATTCAGTTCCACGACACTCACCTCGCTTTTGCCAGTGTATGTTAATTAGGTTCTATGACCCTTTCAGAGTATAGTTCTGTCCTTCCCTACCAAGCCCAGCACTTCCCAGCATGTTATATAAAGACTTGGCCCTAATTTCTGGTCTAGTGGCCAGGAAAACAGAGGAGGGGTAGATTCTAACATGATTGAATGCTGTCCTGCAAGACAGAAGTGTCCTCATTGCCTTCAAGAAAGAAGGGAGTGTTGGTGCTTAATAGGGAGGAGTAGGCCACTTCTGCAGGTCCCAAGTTTTGTAAGTATCTGGGATTTTCATATTTTTGGGTGCATTGATTTAGATACTTCAGGGTTAACTCTTTCTCAACAAGGGCTCTGACCTTGGGAAAGCAGATTTCCCAGAGTTGAGAATGTAACCTTTCTGGATCTTTGTTATCCTTATAATTAAGTCTTGGGGCTGATCTTTGGCCTGCTCTGCCCTCTGGCTCTAGGAGATAAGAGTCCCTTTATGTGTTGCCAGAGACCCTTTGACTTTCACACTTCGCCTTCAGTTGGTGATTAATCACTCTCACCTTTCACTGTCTCTCCAGTGCAAAAATTTCACTCAGCAGCAGCCTTCGGATTCCTTTGTCTTTGTAATACTACTGCTCCATCCTCTCACATGCCTGAGATATTGCACCTGCCATTGCAGCCCTTCCATCAATATCCCATCCCAGTTTACCATCAGTGGAATGTTAACAATTGCACAGCTGCCGCATGCCAAGGAGTGTGAGCGCTTCACCTACCACCCATGATAGGGTCCTCATCCCCAGCCAGCCCATACATAATCCAGCTTCAAAATCCCATTTTAGAATCCCACAGAACACTCCTGACACCAACTGTCTCAGATCAGGTTCCCTGAAAGATGACCATGAGATGGAGAGTTTCACTGCAGGAAGATAATCAAGGAAATGTGGTGACCATGGTGATGTCACTCAGATCTACCCACAGAACAACCAGCTACAAGGAAAGAAGTTGGATGAGAACCTCTAGATGACATGACTTTTTTTTTTTTTCTTTTGTGCAGCATTCACACTGTAACCATGGTCTCCCTGGGGTCCTCCAGGCCAGTTACCTACCATAGCAGGGGTACTAGAGCTAGAATATTTCTGCCCAACTCAGGACTCCTCTAATGGGCAGTCATTGCTCTGGGACCCCTCATCAGCCTCACTAAGACTTTTTGAGAATTATACTACAGTTTGAGGCTTTTCCTACTCAATCCTACTTCCTTTCTTCTCTCCTTCCATAGGTGTCAGGCCTACAGCCCACACTGAAGGCCCTCCTGCTTCCTCCTGCTTCTTCTGCTCTTTCTCTTTCACAAGCATGTCTAATTCTAGTTTGGCATCTTCTTCTTGGAGGACATTAACTGACACTTGAGTGCTCTTGGAACAGCTCCTATCAGTGACTCAAGGAAGGAAAAGTTGGACTGCAAAGCAGTTCCAATAAAGGGATCCTCTGATTTCATGGGGAGTGCTGGGCCTGGGATGGCCTTTCAGAGTAGTCCCACATTGAGACAAGAGGGCTAAACCTCATACCCTGCATCCATGAGTCATTGGATAAAGGCTGCCACAAGAAATGGACATAACCTTGGGGGAATCAGCTCCTGTTGGCTGAAAGGCCCAGGGAAAGACTCAGCTGTGAGTCATTAGCAGCAGACACTCCTGGCAGGCTGAGGGAAGAAGTGCCTTGGTCCCCAAGGGGATAATCTGGGTAGCACATAGCTTCTACTTCAAAGAGGAAACTGAAAACTGTTGTTCTGATTAAAGGACAATGGTAATCCTTTCTGCCCTCTTTGTAAAGGGAGGCATATCACATTTTATAAAACTCTGCCCTCTTTGTAAAGGGAGGATATCACATTTTATAAAACTCTGTGGATGAGTAGAGCATATTTCTGGGATTAGTTTTGGGGTCAGGAAGAGAGTCCCATGAGCAAGAGATACACCACATGCTGATGAAGTGAATTTTGTATGGATTGTATTTCTTCCTGATGTTCTGTGCTTCTGCGGCACGTCGGGAAATGTTTCTTCCTCTTTTCCTTGTAAAGAGGACAGGAAAGATACCATCAGTTATTCAGCCATGCTAAAGTGATCCACAAGGACAGGCTGAAGGGAGTCTCTACTCTTTTGAGTGCCTATAAAGTATTTTCTCCCAACAAATAGAAACAGCAATATCTACAACAGCTAACCGAGTGTCTACTAAGAAACAGGATCCCACATGGTGCTTACCACACCAAGTCATCTAGTCCCCAGAAAACCCTACAAAGTAGACATCACTATCTCCATTTAATGGCTGAGCCAACCGCTGGTTGGAAGGTTGATATTTTCCCCCAGCGTCACACAGCCAAGAATCAGTAAACCTGGGGTAAAACCCTGGTTCTCCCTGGTTCTAAGAGCAATTTTCTTTGCACTTTCCTACGCTTTCAAATCCACTTGGAAATCAGAATTCCAACTGTAAGTGCTTTTATTCTCCGTCACAACTCTCAATGTAAAGGAAAGGCAAAAGTCAAAGCCTCAGAGCCTCTGGACTGTCACGATCAAATCCATTGATAACTACGATCGAGAGATAATTGCACAGGTGTTTGGTAGCAGCACTAGCAGATTTCATCTAAAGATTAGGAAGTTATTCTGTGAATTGTGTGCTTTTGTCTCACAGTATCTCCATTCTCCCACTGATTATTTTCCCCTCGTTTGGCAGTCCTCAGCGTAGGGGCTGCTGTGTGCATGTACACACACACATGCACGTGCACACAAAGATTCTCCTGCTCTTCAATGACCAGGATGCAGCAGGCTGCTAGGCTCTTTCATTCCTTTTCCATATTCAACCTTTTGATGTGTTGCCTGTACCGTTCTTCCCTGTGAGCTAACAAGGCTGTCTGCGACGAGAGTTTCACGGGCAGCCAATTATAGCAATGATGTGAATGTGATCAGAATAGTGCAGCCTGCTGGGAGACTGTCATTTACAGAATTAAAGGCAACGCAATCATTACTAAAGGGTTTAGTTTGGACAGGAGCTATAACCTTCCAGCCATACATCTAGTCATCTGAATTTGATGGGTTGTTTTTGTGTGTTTCAGGTTGTTTAATTTTTTTTTCTGTTTTGTAAGCAACGTATTTGTAAGCTCATATTTTAAAATACCTAAGAGTAATGGTAATCTCTTTGCAATAAAATATGGATGAAGGTAGCCTGCTGCATAAAATGCAATGCTGTGAAAAGAATCCAACAACCATTTGAATATATATATGTAAATGAATGAGAGTTGTGAATAGAATTTCAACATGCAAATGAAGAAAATGGAAGAAAATTGTGCCATTCTCTGTGTATAAAAGCCAGGGGTGATGCCATATTACAGTTGTAAATTTAGGGGCTCCCAAATAAGAATACGTAACATTTAAGTTTACAATAACCCAGCTAAGTCTCTATGATAGTATGTACTGTCCTCAAATGTATATAATCAGAGCACCCATGTTATTCTATAGATTGATGGCAAAATGGCGGAACAGAGTGAAAAGGAGTCTCTTTTATGGCTTAATTTATCCACAGTGAGAAATCAATCCTGATTTTTCTTAATTTACTTTAGTCTTGACAGGAAAGCTGACCTGATTTCTCTTAAGGAATAAGAAAAGCATAGAAAGAGAAATAGCAGAGGAGGGGCAAGAGAAAGGGTGACTGTCTACCTGCCACCCACCAACCCAACAAGTGATGGGCTCATCCAACCGCACCCCCCATTCACCTCAGCCATCGTCCCTAAGTGACCTAAGTGATGCTGGATTGTGCCTGCGACGATTTCCATCAATTATTAAGGAAGACACATACAGGCTTGACACATTCAAGTGTGTTTTCTGACCATGTTGAAACACGAACAGAAGAGTTGTGTGTTTAACCAACATAAGCAGATGTCAAGGAGTGCAAAAATATGCCTCTTTTCAAGTCAGTATGTCTGCGTATTTGTGCCGGCATATGCCCAGAACGTGTGTATTTTGAGTGGTAAACGTGACGAGGAACGAGGAAAGGAACAACAGTGCTCTTTAAAAAAAAAAAAAAAAAAAAAAGCCTGTTGTAATGTCAGTAAGTTGAGAGCATTTTAATATCACAAGATTTTTACATCTACTCAGGAGGGTGGGAGATGGGCAGGTTGATGTGGGTACCGAAGGGAGAACCCTGAGAGAATGTGGGGATGTGGGCAGAGTTGGTGGCCTGAGTCACAGGTTCACTCTTTTGCTGGAAGGTGACATCAACTTTCCCTGATATAAACATGAGCTGATCTCAAGAAATATCCCTCCAGGGTAGAAAAGAAAGGTAGAAATGGGCTAAACTTGGAAAGCGACTTCTAAATAGAAGATAGAATTCAGTTAGGAATCTACTAACGTAAAGTAGATAGTTCTGGATATTACCTTGGAAAGAAGGATGACGTGAAATTCCTTATAAAAAGGATGAGAAACAGACTTAACAATGGACCAGGGGAATATTCTTCAGGCGACCTGAGCAAGGGAGGGCACCAGAAACTAATATTGAAATAGTGGCTTTGTGCCAGGTGCTGTACTAGGCACTTCCTACATGTATTATTTAAACTGCATAACAACCTTCTTGAGGAAGGGACAATAGTTCCCATTTTGCCAATGGAAAATCTATGGTGACACAGGTCAAATGTTTTTCCGAGGCTCACATCACTCAACTAATATTCAAGTCAAGCTCTGCCTGACTTCTGGGAGCTAGGACCTAAGAGAGCTTCAGGTACAGTCAACACACCTGCACGAGGTTGGGGGCGGACAACCTGGAGGAGTCTTTGGGGGGTGATAATAGAATGTCCTAGTAAGAAACAGAGATTACGATGCAGATTCTTGAAGGCACTGAGAATTCTCCAGACTGTACAGTAGTGCCAACCTAAATCTAATGCAGACAGTCTGAGAAACTTGGACTTTATCAAAAGAAGATTAGATGGGGTAGACCCCAAATGGCTCTGAGCCACTTCTGCAGGTCTTTGGTGAGCCACTGGGAACTCCCTTGAAGTGAGGAACTGCTGTGAGTAGAGTCAGCTGACCACCTCCAGTGCCACACCCTCAGGATCCGCAGAGGCACTGGCGTAGAGGTCCCATTCTTCCCAAATATTTGAGCTGATGTCTGAGCACGTTGAGAGTGCTCAAGTCAGGCCACTTCTGCCACTGCAGAAATGTTCTAGTAGGCAGTCATGGCCCTTGGGCTCCCATCAGCTTGCCCGTGACTTTCTCAGAGCTGCAGTCTGAGGCTCTTTCTGCTCAGTGTTCCATCGTCCTCTTGTTCTTTTAAGAGGTGTCAGCCCTCTGCCTCGTGGTCTAAGGCTCTTCTTGCCCACCTCTGTTCACTCTGCCATTACTTTTCACAGATAGTCCTCCTTAAAAATCTCTTGTACTTTTAATTCAGTTTTGGCAACTGCTTCCCAGGGAGCTCAAAATGACTCAGTCAGCACTGGTTATGGTTTGAGAAAGCCAATGATAAAATGGGATGGGTGTTTTATGCTAAAGTCAGAGTCCTGCCTGGGAAAGTCCTGCCCCTGCACCATGGAATAGGGTTACCTGACTGGATGCCTTGATGACTGTGTCTGCAGACTTACCTATCCTCTCAGGATCCACAAGCGTGCCCCATCCCTCCTCGTTAAGAGTTAGCACTTTCCATGTGGAAGAAGACACTGCAGAGGTCTCTCCCCTACGAAGCAAAAGGTGTCCCCTCAGGACGTGTCACATCCTCTTCTGGCTGCCAAACTGATCATGACAGTTAAATCCCAGCATAACCCTTCTGGGGGATCGCTTAGACTGATAAGTGAGCAAGGAGGCTGCACCTCAAAGAAGCTGAAAGAATTATCAGAAGCCATTGTTGGATTTTACAGGTACCTGTTCAAAGGAACCAGGATGTGAAAAGCAAGAATTTATTGATTTGGGAGCACTTTCTTGGGACACAGGATACAATACTTTGGAAAGAATCCCCAGGACTGATGGCTCTTAGAAGCTCAAAGAAAGCAGTATTTGTCCCTGTTGAGCAAAGACGAAATGTCTGAGTTGCCATAACAAAAGGCACATGAACGAATAAGAAACCTGAGAGCGTGGGCACACTGGGGTGGATAGATCATGTAAGGTCAGGAGACACACCAGAGCTGTAGCTCCCCAGGAGGACCCAGTGCACACACCATCCACTAAGACCATTGGGAATGTGGCACCGAGAGGCACCGCATCACTAAGAAGGTCAGTGGTAACACTTCTCTGCAGCTCAGGGTGGACGGTAGATGTGTTCACAGATCTTGGCAATGGGAGAGACAGAGGCTTGTAAGAGCTGTGGAGGAGCTGCCACCCAAATGTCTATGAAGAGGTGGATCTGAGCGGTGCCCCGGATGGACTGCTCTAGCCCCAGACGTGAGCTGCTCCCATCACCCACGAAGAGAAGACTGTTGTGAGCAGTGCGGCTGGTGGACGGTCTGCAACTGCTACGCCTGCGTGACCTACCTTAGTGTTCACTTCAAGGTCAAGCTTTTCTCAAGCAGCCTCTGCTCAATGACCAAGCATGATGGGGTGGAGGAGGGAGGCATACCATCAGCAGCCATGTGCCCAGTGTGGGACTCTAACAAGGCGATCTTTGTTGCAGGCACACCCATTGGTCTGGTAGAGATGTTTTTGGAGCTGACTGCTATCTGAGGCTTTTTCTACTCAATCCTCCTTCGTTTCCCCTCTTCTTTCACAGATGTCACACCTGCATCATGATCTGAAAGGCCAGCCTTATTCCTGTTCCTCTTGCCCTTTATACTTTACAGTCATTTCCCTCAATAAATCTCTTAAATTTCTAATTCTGTCTTAGTGTCCTTTTCCCATAGAACCCAAAGTGAATGGATAAAGGAGATGTGGTACATATATACAGTAGAATATTACTCAGCCATAAAAAGGAATGAAACAGTGCCATTTGCAGAGATGTGGATAGACCGAGAGACTGTCATACAGAGTGAAGTCAGAAAAAAAAATAAATATCATATATTAATGCATATATGTGGAACCTAGAAAAATGGTACAGATGAACTGGTTTGCAGGGCAGAAATAGAGACACAGATGTAGAGAACAAATGTATGGACACCAAGGGGGGAAAGTGGCTGGGAGGGGTGGTGGTGGTGGGATGAATTGGGAGATTGGGATTGACATGTATACACTAATATGTATAAAATAGATAACTAATAAGAACCTGCTGGGGCTTCCCTGGTGGCGCAGTGGTTGAGAGTCCGCCTGCCAATGCAGGGGACACGGGTTTGTGCCCCGGTCCGGGAAGATCCCACATGCCACGGAGCGGCTAGGCCTGTGAGCCATGGCCACTGAGCCTGCGCGTCAGGAGCCTGTGCTCCGCAACGGGAGAGGCCACAACAGTGAGAGGCCCAGGTACCGCAAAAAGAAAAAAAAAAAAAGAACCTGCTGTATAAAAAAATAAAATAAAATTCAAAAATTTAAAAAATAAAATAATCTAATTTTTATCATTGCTATATTTTTGATTAACTAAAATTTCTGTTAGGTTTTTCACATACTGAGTAATGTGACAAATTATGTCTGTCTGTGCTTTATTATCTTTATCATCTCGCTGCATCTGATTTCAATATCCAGGCTTTTTCCACAACACTAAGAGATGGTCTTGCCTCATTATAACCAGGTAAGTTACTTAACTTCCCTGAGTCTTCATTTGCTTGTCCATGAATCAATACTTGGAATGCATCTCATAGCGCTGTTTATGAAGACACAGAGAAAATGTATGTGCAAGTGCTTTTGTAGTTTCTTGCATACAGTAGATGCTCAATGTGTTATAATTATTATTAGTAGTAGTTGTTGTAGTAGTAGTAGACACCCTGGCATCAGGTACTGAAACGTGACATACCCTAAAATCCTTATAGGAGACTTGGAAAATACACAAAACTTAAATCACTTAAGGAACAAGATGACTAATCTTGGTCATTTTATTTGAGCCCACCTGAGGTAAACTAAGCACAGTCCAGACAAGAAGAACCACCAAACCCACTCATAGACCTGTGAGAAATATTTAATGATTGTTTTTAAGCCATTAAGTATGGGGGAATTTGTGAGGTATCAATTGCTAATGGATACACAGAATAATGTCATAAAATTTTGATAGACTACATTTTATGTTGACATTTTGTTACGGATTTTAAAAAAAATAATCCTTTCATTTTGCAAATTTTTTCATCTCTACTATTTACTTTTTCCAATCCCATCAAAATTAACAGCCTGATATATATCCTTTTCACAGCTTTCTCCATGCTTTTAGAATCACATGTGCACTGATTTATTGTTTTTTTCTAAAGGTTTTGTTTAAGGAATCATAGTGTATATAGTTTTCTTTGTCTTGCTCTGCTCTCCTAACAGTGCAGTCTGGCAACAATTCCAGTCAATAAATATAGATAAAGCCTATTCTTTGTAAAAGCTCCATATGAACATGCCACAGTTTATTCAACCATTTCCCTAATCATGATTATTCAGGTTTACACCAATTTCTTGTCACTATAAACAAGGCTATAATAACCATCCTTTTATCTATCTAAACATCTTAGCTTTAAACTAATTCTCTCTAAATTATTTCTAAACTTCTAATATCCATATATACAGGTGCTTTTATTTCTAGGACATGATGAAGACCCAGAAGAGATAGCTAGGTCAATAGGTATGTGTATTTTTTTAAACAGATGTTTCTATAATAGTTTTCCATAAGCGTGAAGAAATTGACATTACCACCAGCAATGTGGGCTATGCCCTTCTCTCCAAAATCCACCCCTGTCACCATCTCCTCCATCTCTAGGTCTTATCATTGCATCTGAATTTTGCATAACCATACACATGGGGCCCGGATTCTCGCTCCAGGAACACCAGCATGAGATAAAAGTTCTCTGCTTCCCAAGCTCTTCTTTCTTGCTCCTGACATTAGGGAAGGGCTCTCTGGCCACATCAATGGTCCATTCAGCCTAGCCTGCTGTGCTCCAATCTGGCTGTTGCCTCCCACGTGTGAGATCCACACATTCCACCTTCTCTGTCCTCTGGCAGGCTTGAGCAGTCCTCTCCCCAAAGAGGAGAATTGCCCTTCACCTCCACTTTCCTGGGACTTCTTGAGTTCCCAATATCTTAACAGATATTTATGGAATTCTTTGTTTCTCCTTTTAATTCTCTCTGCTTTTATTATCCAGAGCCTTCTCTACCTAAAGCTCTTTGGGAAAAAATCTGCAGGGCAGGACTTGAGGACGATCCGAACACTATACAAAAGCCCTATGTACTTAAAATACTCCTTTATTTCACTTGTTGCACATTGACTATGTTCTGGGGAAAAGCTTCCTAGATCATTCTTTTCCTTTAGGTTCCATGGTCTTAGCCCATAACTGGCCTTCCTGAGATGTTTGGATTTGTAGTGTCCACAGTCTGGGATCCCCTTTAGAGCCAGAAAAGGTCATCCTTATGTATGGGTGCCAAGGAGGAGTGGCTTTTCTTCATTATCTGTTCTTCTCTAACAGGAATTTTCAATATTGACTAAAGAATGGTCCTCACACTAATATTATTTGATCCTATCCTACAAATGAGCACGTGGTCAATTGTAAGAGAAATCTAGAAAAGCCTAAAAGAAAAAAAAAAAGATAAACTTGGAAAAACATGAATAGTTTTTGCTTCTTCTTTCAAATATGATTTCTTTTTTTCTGGAAGACAGGGTAGAGAGGATGAAGAAGGTGGAATTTCAAAGCAGCATCTGCAGTGATACGCATATGAGTACAGGCTGTGGTCACGTTCTCTAGCCTCTATGACACTGGCAGTGGCAAGAGAAAATGT
This sequence comes from Delphinapterus leucas, assembly GCF_059928025.1. Lineage (NCBI taxonomy): Eukaryota > Metazoa > Chordata > Mammalia > Artiodactyla > Monodontidae > Delphinapterus > Delphinapterus leucas. The sequence continues at coordinate 15,072,034 of NC_143138.1, forward strand.
GTGTAACTGAGGCTAGAATAAGCCTTCTTCCTTTCAATCTGTCTTTGACCCTGAATTATTTACTGTTCTTAGAAGAACAATACAGATCAATGTGATTGACATCACAAGAACCGAAGATTTTACTTTCATGGAAACCTTTCCAAAAGTCACAGTGGATGAGCTAACCCAGCTGGGGACACAGGTACAATTTTCTTCTCTCTGTATCATCTTTTCTGACTAGGCAGGCAGCTAAGCTCCATAAGTGAGAGACCATTGTGATAGGAAACAAGGTGATGATTTGCCTCAAACAGGATGAATTGACACACGATCACCTTGTAGAGATTTAAGTGCCAAAAACACAGTTGGAATTTTGATGAGTAATAATTATTAAATCTGAATAATTGAGTATATCTATTCTTAGGGATTATTTGACCCAATAATTATTACCCAGGAAAATTAAGTGTGTGTTTGAAATCCACATTTTATCACCAATGATGAGCCTGTCAATTCCATCCCATTAGCCAGTTTTTCTCACAGGCTAATGTTAATATTAAAAAAGTCACTGGAAATCACAGTTTATAACCATATATACTTACAGGGTCTGTGGATTATAAACTATCAAAATAATTTACTACTTATGTACAGAACATCTAACAACCTAATTCATTTAAAAACAAATATAATCCAACCAGATAGCATTTCACACTTCTCATTCCAACATCTTCACTACAAGAAAGGAAAAAGACAAGGAAACAAGTCAACATTTCTCCTAAATTCTCACAACCATTTTATTCTTAGCCCTTGGTTATGAGTAAGATGAAGATTTGAGAAATAAAGACCCTTGCCCAGTTCACTGAGCTGATCAACGATACAGGCAGGATGGAACCCAGATCTGAGTCAGAGTCACTAGCCCAGGCTCTTCCTGTGTTTTCCAACATGGGGTATCTGCTTCACTAGGAGAGTTCACCAGAGTGCCAGGGACAAGGGCACCCATGACATAATTCAATAAAAGAAAAGAAAAACAAACCAAACCAAAATTAAGCCATTAAACTAATATTTCATTTCAAGCTATATGTAGAGTCGAGTCCAGCAGTCACATGGATTTTTCAAAATAAACCGATATTTCAATGATATTTCTTGCTTGTGACAGCTACTTTATGTTGTGTTTCCCCATTCACTGGAGTTAAAAAAATTTTTTGTTATTGCTACAAGGCAACTTTCAAAGGAAAATTGAGAAGAGCATCAAGCTGGGGCAGAAACAGACAAGTCACTGGGCAGAGGCAGAAGCTTAGGAATAACCAAAAGCTGGCATGATGCTGGAAACAGCTGCAGCAGCTTTCATTTTATTCAGTTCATCGTATTTCAGCCATCAAACCAGGTGGGCTAGAGGAACTGAAACAGAGTCCCCCTAAACCTGAATTCCCCTGCCAAGGTTACGTTTAATCTCTCTATCGAAAACTTTATTCCCTTTCTTGTCCTGCCCCTCTTCCCCTCAGAATTAAGGAGTATCAAAGAAAAGGGGGGACTGAAACCAAGCAGGACCCCGCCAGGCCTTCCCAGGTACAAACACCCCTCCATGTTCTCTGTTTCATTTTTGTAGGAAAAAGGCTTAGTCTCCTAGGCCGTCCCCAGTTCCAAAGAGCAGATTCAAGCAGCTAACTATTATTAGAACAATAGACTCTAGTTCCTCCTGAAGCGATATACATAACAATCTGACACGTATCTTTGAGTTGTTCTGCAGAAACTAAGACCCCCACTCAGAGGAGGATGGTAACTACATCCTGACCACAAGCATGTAGACCCCAGACTGGTTGGAACCAGAAGGTTGATGACTGAGATTCCCAAAACATCACCCTGTTACCTCACAACCAACTGATCAGAAGAAGGTCTATGAGCTGAACACACATCTTATAGCCCCCCTCTCCTAAGACTGTCTTTAAAAACCCTTGCTTGAAAGCCACTGGGGAGTTCAGGTCTTTGGTGCATGAGATGCCCATTCTCCTTGCTTGGTGCCCTGCAAATAACCCCTGACTTTGCTGCAAATACCTGCACTGCAGGACATGAGCCCTTGCTCAGTAACAGAACAATTAAAGTGTAAAGTTATCTTCAGGATTTTGCCAAATGTTTCTCTCAAGAAAAGATGATTCAGACCTGTTATATCATTGTGTTACTCACAAGGTCAAGATACAAAGGCAGCCCTTGGTGACATGTCAGACCAAGTACTAAGACTAGGGGTCCTGGACTGACGGCATGGACAACTTTCAGGTAAGCACCCTAAGTGGGTTCTGCTTGGCACCATGAATTTTATTAGAAATTAGCCCATGGGCTTCCCTGGTGGCGCAGTGGTTAAGAATCCACCTGCCAATGCAGGGACACGGGTTCAAGCCCTGGTCCGGGAAGACCCTATATTCCATGGAGCAACTGGGCCCGTGTGCCACAACTGCTGAGCCTGCGCTCTAGAGCCCGCGAGCCACAACTATTGAGCCTGTGCATCACAACTACTGAAGCCCGCGCACCTGGAGCCTGTGCTCCGCAGTGAGAGAAGCCACTGCAATGAGGAGCCCATGCACTGCAGTGAAGAGTAGCCACTGCTCGCCACAACTAGAGAAAGCCCGCACACAAAGACCCAACGCAGCCAAAAATAAAATAAATTAATTTAAAAAAACATTAAAAAAAAAGAAGAAATCAGTCCATGGTAAAGAACATGTAGATTTAAACTCCAAAACACTCAGAGACAATATTTATGTATAAGCAGTAAAAATAGATCACAGAGATTTTATTTAGGATGACCAGATAGAAATACAAGGCAAAAAGGGAAAAGTTCCAAATTCTAATTTTTTTGTCTTCAATATAGGTCTATTAGCATGTGTTTTTCAAATCACCAGTCATATCGTTTATCTAGTGGCACTGTCAACTATTATTTTAAAATAGAATAGAAAATAGTAGAGTATATTGCCCATAGTCAAAATAAGTATTGTTGTGGTAAAGTTTTACTTGTCATACATGTAAATATGGAAGTAAATTTTTTAGTACTGGGTCAAACTCTCTAAGATTTCTTAGTGTGTGTTACAACAAAATTTGAAGGTTATGGACCTAGATGACATACATCTAAGGTGACTTTCAGCTCTGAAAACCACGATTCTGCTTTTGTCCAAATTGGTGGCACCCAGTTCAACTTTTTGCAGACCCTGAGTTTCCTGGAGGGTGGTTACAAGTGGCCTCAGAGGGACTGATATATCAGAGCTCTAATCCACCAAATCCAGGGCAGCTCCACTTTCTTCTCAGGCATATCTCATATTATTAAGCAAGATATGCACTGAAGAACAACACAGCTCCTGGAACAAAAAATATAACTCAAGACGTGTGTTCTGGGCATATGCCCCAAAATCTGGAGTCAGTGATCTCCCACGCAGACAGGGGAAGATGCTGAAATGTATTGAACTCCCACGATCAGCCAAATACATTATATATCCTATGTATTACAAGTTATACATATTATTTTATTTTCACAACCCTCTTAATTGATTATTATGTCTCTCCTCCCTCTTTTCATAGTTGTATAAAATAATCCTTAGAAAAGTAAATGAATAAGTTGCTTAAGATTATGGATTTGAATCAGGTGGATTTGAACCAGGTCTGTCTAATTGTAAAGCTTATGTACTTTCCACTGCACTGCTGTCTCCACAAACTAACATATTCCCCTCATCACCAATGCTGAGAGAAACAAATGATGCCAAATGCTTTTAGAAAATGCAATTTGAATTTTCTTTAAGATGACTAAGGGTTTTGGAAGCTGGGTTGAACCAAATACTACAGTTGGAAAAATTTTAAATGAGAAGTGGAAGAGAAAAGGCAAGAATGTAGAGAGAATTATAGACAGATAAGGTCCCTGATACCAGACACATCCTTTTAAAACTACACTCTGAAAAACAAAGTTTAAAAAAAAAGGCGGGGGGGGGTGGTGAAATGCTGAATTCAGCTTTCACAAAGTAATGAACAGCTGGAGTGTTTCTGCATGATTTACCCTAATGTAACAAGTTTGGAATTTTTAAGTTTTGGGGAGGAGAGATGAGATGAAGTTCATGTTAGTTCTTGGTTATCTTTGTAGTAGTTACCTTTTGACACCTAGAAATCTTCACCTTGAAAGTCTAGATAATTGCGAGTCATCCCCAGAGCTTAGAGCATTAATAGTCCCACCTAAGGACCCGTTACCCATGGAAAGTGGAGGCATGTCTTGGCTCCCCGGGCACAGCCCACACCTCTTCACCAAGCACTTCAAAAAGGACAAGTTCACAGGAGACCTTCCTCAAACACTGAGCTTCTGGTTCATTCAAATTTCTATTAGGGGTTGCTGGAAAACACTGTGGAGACAGGACAGAGGCGCCAGCAAACCCTGAACATCTGAAGAGTTTAGCTGAGTGCATCAGGATCTGCTCCAGAGGTATGATGACCTCTTCTCATTTGCAGTGACAGAAACTCCTATTTCAAGACCGGCAGGGGCCCCACCAATCTATCAGGTCACGTTTCTAGGCAAAAGATGAATGGTACTGTTACAGTCTTGCCATGTTTTAAAGACATTGCTCAGGCAGTAAATTGGCTTGAGTAAAATATGAAGCTCCTGACTCTGATTCCAGTGCCCCCGTGAGATAGTTTCAGCGCCCATGGGGGGTGGTAAAGAGGGTGCGATTCTCCCCAATCGAGTGGCTAAATAGCAGCTGTTCCCATAGGCAGGCAATACAAATGACTCTGCTTCTGAGATAGGCTTACAACAAATCCAAACTAATCTTTGTGAGACTGTGCTCTAAATGAGTAGTGTTAACAAGCATTTGCTAAGACAGTTGCATTATTTTCTCTCCTCGGGATTTCAGAGCCCAGCAAACCCCTCTCACCCGCCCGTCTCCTTATTTTGTCATTCCATTGCAGCATCTTTTTTTCACTTCTACAAAGAAAAAAATGCCAAGAATCTGCACAAAGATGTGGCTGTTAGAAAAAAGAAAGAAACTGTTCATTCTTATTCAGGGCATGGACTATAGATTCTACCTAATTATTTAGTACAAATCAGTAGATGACTTTGATACACAGGAGTTCTGTAGGCACACCAAATCCCTGAGTCCATCATCTCTTTAACATTCAGGAGGTGAGAGAATGAGCTAGAAAGTCCAACTCAAGGTCTCATGCTGCCTGTAAGATTTCTCTTCTTTCTGCCAGTGGCCTTTTAATTCAAATAGAGCTGCTTTCCTGAAGGGTTCCTGCCATTACCCAATTCAGTATTCAGGATTGCTTCCCCCAGCTTCCAGCTTCTACCTGATCCAAATCAGGCCCAACTTGGTCACTTTTGTAAGCTGATAAAGAATTAGGTATAGGCTGTGACAAATGACTGATAAAAGAAACAAAGAGGTGCCAGTTATCTGCTCAAATAATATTGGAGAAGTATTGAGACACTGTGGCTATTATTTTTATCTCGCTTCCATAATATATATATATATTTTTGGGTGACAACTTCCTGGTTGGGAAAGGAGGAAAACAGTACTTGCAGGAGCAGAAGACCATCAGAATGAAGTTTTGACCATCTTGATGAGGGAGAAAGGTTAGTTAAGAGCCTAGAACTGCAGAGGTTGGATGAATTACTGTGTGGAAAATGTACCCGCTCTCTTTTCCTTACATATTCCTTAGACGTCTGCCAATACTCCTTACTCTCATTCTGTTGCTCTTATGTTCTTTTCCTCTTCTCCCCACAAGCAAACAAATAAATTTTAAAAAGACAACTCAATGTCAGGGTCCCAACAAGAAATATATCAGAAAGTAGTACAATCTGAAAAGAGCAGGAAGTTGAGGTAAGGTGCCTGAGCTGGCATCCTGGCTGGGCCATTGTGACAGAGCTGCTATGTGAGCTCCTAAGTAATTAGAGAGAATAATTTTTTGTTCAGTACGCCCTTCCCCCCCGCCAGTTTGGCACTATACCTACATATATGGTTGCCTCTGTCAAGAGAAATAGGGACAATAAAATGGTTTGCAGTGATCAAACAACAAAACATGGTATGATTTTTATCTCTTAGTTTCAAGGCAAGTATCAGTACAACGTAAACCTGGGCTGCTTCACTCATTGATTTCTCCTATTGAATGAATCTCTTTCATTCATTCCTTGGGGTTTGCTTCATCTCTTTTGACTTAATTTTGTGCCTACGCAGCGCTTCTCTGCATTTCACAAATTCTTTAGGCATGTCTCCCTATCTGCAGTTTTTGAATCAAGAGCAACCTGATGGGGACTTCCCTGGTGGTGCAGTGGTTAAGAACCCGCCTGCCAATGCAGGGGACATGGGTTCGAGCCCTGGCCCAGGAAGATCCCACATGCTGCAGAGCAGCTAAGCCCGTGCGCCACAACTACTGAGCCTGCACTCTACAGCCCGCCAGCCACAAGTACTGAAGCCCACGTGCCTAGAGCCCGTGCTCCGCAAAAAGAGAAGCCACCACAGTGAGAAGCCCGCGCACCACAGCGAAGAGTAGCCCCCGCTCGCCGCAACTAGAGAAAGCCCACGTGCAGCAACGAAGACCCAACACAGCCAAAAATAAAATAAATTAACTAATAAAAAAAAAAACCCAAAAAAATGAGCAACCTGATGGCTCTATTCACAAATGCTCTGACTTTTCTGAAAGGTTCAAGTACAGGGTTTCAACCAATTCCCTTTTACATTGAAATTGCCCCGGAGAGATCATGCTCCTGGGAGCTAAGACTCAGAGCAAGAGACAGACACAAGACTATGTTTGTATGACATAGAACCAGTCACCTTTTAATTAATTGTTCATCAAGAAAAATATTCTAGCCAGTGAAGATGTCTGTCAGAAAAGTTGTTTGGCAAATTATGTGAAAAAAACCCCATCATGTATGTTAATTTTTTATTATTTGTCCTAGTAGATGCAGACTTAGAAATATAGACATTATTTAGACATATGTAGAAGAAATAACAGATAAAAGAAATTCACTGATTATTTCTTGGGATCTAGAAAAAATGTGTTTTCAGTGAACACTCTGTGGAACACTCTGTTTTTCACTCTATATAGTGAGTAAAAAATTATGTATTTGATATACATATTTCTTAATGAGATTTCAACAAAAGGAACATGACATAAGAAAACTGACAGCTTTTTCTTTTAAAGTGAAAATTAGGTTTTCATTTATTTTTATTATTTGTCTATGATTTCCCTGTTTCTTCCTTTGCCTTTTGCCTCTAAAGGGCAAAGCAGCAAAATTCCAGAGTCCAGCTGTACTCTTTAAACTCATTCACTTAGCCCTTCCTGACACAGACTCCAATGTACAGGTAAACACCAGCTTTGTTTTTTCCAAGTTCTGTCCTTAATCTACCTTCATTTAAAATGTTCAGGGACTGATTATCCATATAGTGAAGTGTGCAGGGTTTGTAAATGTCCTCCCTCTTCCCTTTATTCCTAACTTTTACCCATTTTTTTTTTCTCATTAGCACTGCACTCTGACCACAAATGAAGGAAGAGACAGTAAAATCTGTTCAGTGTTTTGGTAGAAAGATCAGCTGTATTAGAAATTAAAAGGCGTGTCTCAAATAAGGTATGGGATTATCTGTGATTTTGCATATTCGTGATTAAGAGTTAGCTGTATTCCACCATAACCACCAGCCGAATGAAAGCATAAGAACTAAGTCTCTGAGCTGCAACATCTAATTTAATTCTGGGGATACTCCAAAAAAGGCCACTGTGTAAAGCAATAAACCAGGGTCTTCTGTTTTCTCCTTTCTCCCCACCCACCTCTAATGAAGGGGTAGCCACTCCATGTAAATTTTAAAAGCAAATTTGAATGTTCTTCCTCTGCTAATAAGCACCCAGACGATCAAATACAGACATTACTCACACAATATCAGCACTGCTGAAACTACAAACACATCATTTTCTATTGCAAGCTGAGCAAGAAACAGCTATTTTTACGAATCTGCCGAGTGGTTTGTTTGTGTACATAGGGAGAGAGTGAAAATCACACCAGAGTGAAAATCGTATTACACACATGAGGAAGATGACTTAACAGTCTGTGCACAAGTGTTAGATATGGAATGAAGTTCATCTGAGCCCTTAACGGCAGCAATAGACTCTAGGACTTTTCACTGGAAAGGTATTGTTAAGAACAAATATTTTGTTGTTGATGTCACGATGATGATTTTTTGTCTTGGTTTTCTGTATTATTTTAGATCAATTGGTATTGGGGCTTTGTCAAGAAACGTATTTGAATAACTAATAACTGGTGACTACCCTTCTAGGAGTTAATCCCCCTCTTATAGAAGCAAAAGCAGAATTTTATATATAACCATGTCCTTGGTATGGTCCACATTCATTATGGTATTTGAAAAGGTTAGAGAAACCCACGGGGTGTTGTTTTTAGAATTAAATGAAATAACGTCAAATAAATTAGAAGTGATGGGCACATATTAGATGTTCTATAAATGTTAGCCGTAAAGGATAATATATTTCCAAAGTCTGATGTTTCTTCTTCCTAAATGGAATGTTCCCACTTTTGCTTCTCCATCATTCCTCATTCAGAGACATTGGGATGAGTAATTAATTGGTCCAGCCCCTTTCAATTTTTGTCCATCAGTCTGTCTCTCTCTGTCTCACTTTCCATATACAAAATGCAAAATATAAAGTTCAAAATGAAAACAAGAAGTTTACTAGTTAGAGAAGAACAATTTCTCAAGATTCTTGTCAGAGAAAAATACACTTACCTTTTTAGTTTTTTTGTTTGACTTATTAAATTTTTAATCATGTTTGGTGAAAAGGGGGGGAGGGGCAAAAATAGAAAATTAAACCCTAGGCGTTTTGCATGGGCAAACCTCTCTCTGAGTTAAAATAATCAACAACTTAGTCATTAAGATAAAATGAACTTAACTTCAGACACTGTAATCTCCACTATCTCAGTGTCCTCCATTTGCTTATGGCAATAAAACTGTGTTAAATATGTATTATTTGGGAAAACTCATATTTATCTTATATAGTGTGATTTTCGACTCAGGGGTGCCTAGATATCAATGATAAATGAAAAATATCTCGTATCTTTCTAATATACCCACATGTCTTTGCTAACACAAATGATCTGACAGAAAGCGATCATTTTAATATTTCAGGAGATTAGGTTTAGCTCTGCACGTGCATATATATGTATACATATGCACACATGCACACACACATATATAAATATATGCATATATCCACATATACCTACACAAACACATATGTGCAAAGGAAGAAAGTTATACCAAAAATATAGTGTCCTTTTAAAAAAATTAATATTTATCACAGATCTCACAGTTGATGTTTTTGGCAGTCCTATCTAAGCATGCAGTTACCATCCAAACAAGTTATAGAACATTTCCATCACCAGAAAAGTACCCTTGAGTGCCTTTCCAAATTCCCATTCTCCAGAGACAACTTACTTTCTAAGTTCTATCACTGCAGATTAGTTTTGCCTGTCCTTGAAATTCAAATGAATGGAAAAATACAGTATGTTTTCGGCTTCTTTTACTCAACATAATGATCATTTTATGTTGTTGAGTTTATCATAATTTGTTTCTTTTTATTGGCATACTATATGAATAATCCACAAATTATTTACCTATGTTTCTGTTGATAAATATGTATTTTTTTATTTTCTGGCTATTCACAATGAAGCTCATATCAACACCTTATAAAAGATGTTGTATGGACATATGTTTTTAGTTTTCTTGTATAAATATCTAGGATTGAAATTACAGGATTAAGGGTAAATATATGTCTAACTTTGTAAGAAGTTGCCAAACTGTTTCCAGTATGATTGGATCACTCCTATCAGCAGAGTATTAGAGTTCCAAATGTTCCACATTCTTGCAAATATTTGGAATTGCTAGTCTTTCTTTTTTGGTCAACATATTTGGTGTAAAATAGAACCTCATTATGGATTTAATTTGTTTTTCCCTTACAACTAATGATGTTGAGTATATATTAATGTTTATTGACCTTTTTTGAGAAGTATATTTTTAAGCCTTTTAATGATTTTATATTGGGTTTTTTTGCCTTTTATTGTTGTTTTGTAGAAGTTCTTTATATATTTTAGATAAAATTCTTTTGTGAAATATATACAAGTATGTTTTTCTAGTCTTAGGCTTGCATTTCCATGTTTAATTGAGTGTACAGTAAGAAGAATATTTTAATTTGGATGAATTCCAATTTATCAATTTGTATTTTCTTTGTATTTTTTCTAATAAATCTTTGCCTATCTTAAAATCACAAAAATACTCTCCTATGTTTTCTGTGAAAAAGCTAAATGATCAAAAATTAGTTATCTGTATGTGGGTGACCCTATTCCTGGACTCTCTACTGTGTTACTTTGATCCATTTTTCTATCTGAATACAAATACCACACTGCCTTGATTACTGCAGCTTAATGTAAGTTTTGAAATTATATAATGTTAATCCTCCAACTTTGTTCTTTTTCAAAAGTGTTTTGGCTACTCAAGTTACTTTGAATTTCATATGAAATTTAGAATCAACTTATCAATGTTAATCTCTAACAAAAAAACCCCATAACTTCTGGAATACTGATAGGCTTGCACTTATACTATAGATGAACTTAGGGAGAACTGACAGTTTAAAAATATTGAGATTTTTGACCTGTGTACAAGGTATATTGTTCCATCTATTTAGACCCTCTTTAATTTTTCTCAGGAATGTTTTGTAGTTTTTAGTGTACAAACCTTGAAAATCTTAGGTCAAATCTATCCTTTCATATTTTTGATGCAATTGTAAATGGTATTGTTTTTCTCATTTTCTATTTCCAGTTGCTTATTGATAGTATATAAAAGTATAATTGATTTTTATACATCAATCTTGTATCATGCAAGGTTGCGAAACTCCCTTGTTCTAGTGGCTTTATATAAATTCCACTGGATTTTCTACATAGACAATTATGTCACCTGTGAGCAAAGACAGTTTTACTTCTTTCTTTGTCTTTTATTTCCTTTTCTTGCCTAAATGCACTGGCTAGACCCTTACAGACAATGTTGAGTGAAAATGATGAGAGCAAGCATTTTTATTTGTTGTCTGTTCCTCATTTTAGGAAGGAAGCATTCAGTGTTTCACTATTAAGTATCATGTTAGTTGTATGCTTTTCCTAGATGCTCTTTATTGGTTGAGGATGTTCCATTCTATTCCTAGTTGGCTGAGGTTTTAGAGAAATGAGTGTTGGATTTTGTCAAATGCTTTTTCTGTGCTTACTGAAATTACCATATGAATTTGTTAATATGTTCAAGTACATTTAGTAATTGATTTTCAAGTATGAAAGCAACCTTGCATTCCTGGGATAAACTCCACTTGGTCCTGATGTGTTATTATCTTTTTAATATATTGTTGAATTCATTTGGTAAAATTTTGTTTGGAAATGTCACATCTATGTTCATGAGAAATATTGGTCTATAGTTTTCTTTTCTTGTAATGTGTTTGTCTGCCTTTGGTAACAGTACGTCTGGCTCATAGAATGAGTTGGGAAGTATTCCCTCCTTTTCAATTGTCTGAAAAAGTTTGTGTAGTATTGCTATTAATTCCTTTCTTCTTTCTTTAGGTTTAATTTGTTGCTCTTTTCTTAGTTTCTTAAGGTAAAGGCTAAAGTCATTGATTTGTGAATTTTCTTCATTTAATAACAAGCATTTAATGTAGTAAACATCCCTTTTAATGAATGCTGCATTAGCTAGATCTCACAAATTTTAATATGTTAAATAATTTACTTTTAATAATTGCAATATTTTATCATACTTATGCAGTCTTGATTTAATGATTTCAGTTTTCTGTGCTCTTAGTGGTTTTTGAATAAATTTCTATGTAGATTATAATTGATTTGCTTCTAATTTTTTGTAGAGATTTGTTATCGCTTTTATAATTTTTAGCAGTTCTAAGACCATTTAAAAATCATTCTATTTCCAAATAAAGTAAAAGAATGAAACCTATTACTTAACCATTTTAAAATCATTCTATCTCTAAATATTAAAGGCAAGAATGAAACCTACTACATAGCAGGATAATTTAACACGCTTTTAGTTCCCATGCTTCCATTTAATAGTGCTTGGATGCATTATCTATAACTTTAAATACTATTTTTATGTATAGCATGAATACCTACTCTTTCAACAGTTTTTTTTGCCATTTAGATTTGTAATATTTATAAAATATTTACAAAAATTATTTTCACTTACCTTCACACTTAGCTGGCTTAATTAATCAATTCTTTACTATGATGATTTGCTCATTTTATGTTTTCTCTTTTGAATCATTTCTCAGGTAACTAGAGTAAGTCTTTAAATAATTTTATTTCTAAAAAGTTCACTAAGGTAGTACATTTTAAGGCCTGTTTCTATAGCAAAAAATTTTTAAAAATCAATATATTTCTATTGCCTTCACAAGAGAAAAACTTTGCTTTTAAATTATTTAACCAAAACTTTTCTCCTCAAAACTCTGTAGATTGTCTAGAGAAATCCTTCACTGCTTTCCAATTACTCTTACACTAAAAGTTTTAGAAGAGATATCTAAAGTCAACCATGTTTAAAGAATTTTTTAGATAACCAATTTATCTTTCTATCAGAATACATGTAAAATTTTTGCTCTTAATTTTCACATTTCAAAATTTTGCCAAGATGGGTTTTAGCTTGGCTCCTTTTAATTTTGCTTGGAATGTAAGGAGCCATTTTGATTTGAAGACACTGGTCATTTTTTCCCAGAGTATCTTCTTGGATAAATTATTGATTATTGCATCTATTCCTTTTTCCTTCTCTTTTTCAGGAATACCAATATTCTATGGGTATGACATAAGTTCTTTTTCCTCAATGTCTATCATCTTTCTAACCATCTGTCCTATTATCTGTATTCTTAGAGGGTTTCTCTGGTTTGTTTGAAGATCAAAAAATTCAATCTCCTGACTATTCATTTGGTTCCTTGCTCTCTTTGATGAAGATTTTTATTTCTGCTCTTGTGCTGACTGTGTCCTTGCAATTCTTTTTTCAAATCTCACAGCTTTTTCTCCATCACAATACATTTTGCTCAGTTCTTTGGTCTTTTTCTCACATGTTTCCTTCTGCATTCTACTGAGGCCATCCAGGGTTTTCTAAAACCATATTCTGGCTTCTCTAGAAAATAACATTAAAAGATGTGCTGGTGTTCTGAATGTTTGTAACGATGCTTGCTTTTTCTTTATTTGCCGTGCGTTTTTTGCATACCAGCCATCCTGTAATGAGATTTCTAGCCAGAAATAATATTTTTTAATAAAAATGGTTTGTAGACTTCTCTTGGTCCCACTCAGTGTCTTCTTGAGTACTGGTAAAATCCTTTTTGGAATTTGAGTCTGGAAAATATTCATGGTCACTCTTCCTAGTAAAAGTTCCAGAACCTAGTCCGCATTGAACTCATGTTATTCTGCTAAATTACTTGGAGTTAATTCTATCTGTGCTATTTCTTTCACACCCTGAACCTACTGAATACATGCAAAAAAAACCCAAAAGTGCCAAATTTCCACTCTCAATGCTCTTTTTGTCTATATGCTAATCAGTGTGGTATACTTCTTGGAATCATACCTCTCGGGACACAATATACTATGATATACTGTTTCCCATCCACCCCGATTGCTGCCTCCTTACATGTTGTTCTCTGGGAGTTGTTTCAAAGTATACACACAAGACAAGATGCCAGTGGGCAAGGGGACACGTAGAAGTACTCTGCCTCAGATGCAGTGCTCACAAAGCAAACTACTTGCTTTCATTTGGTACAAACCCAGAGCCTCTGAATCAGTGTCCTACTTTTACAGGCTGGCAGTCTTGGTTTCTAAAGAAGAGTTCACGGCATTCCCTGTTAAACTCCACAGTTATTTTAGTAAGTGGAATTTGCTCTCAGATTTGGCAAAAGTAGCCTTACAGTTTTTGTTTTTATTTTTGTTTTTAGGTTTTTGTTTGTTTTTTTCCTATATCTTTCGGGAATTTTAGGGAAAATTCAGAAATGCTGTGTCACTGTTGGTGGGAATGTAAATTGATACAGTCACTATGGAGAACAGGATGGAGGTTCCTTAAAAAACTACAAATAGAACTACCATATGATCCAGCAATCCCACTACTGGGCATATACCTTGAGAAAACCATAATTCAAAAAGCATCATGTACCACAATGTTCAGTGCAGCTCTATTTACAATAGCCAGGACATGGAAGCAACCTAAGTTTCCATCAACAAATGAATGGATAAAGAAGATGTGGCACATATAAACAATGGAATATTACTCAGCCATAAAAAGAAATGAAATTGAGTTATTTGTAGTGAGGTGGATGGACCTAGAGACTGTCATACAGAATGAAGTAAGTCAGAAAAAGAGAAACAAATACTGTACGTGTACACATATATATGGAATCTAAAAAAAAAAAAAAAAGGTTCTGAAGAACGTAGGGGCAGGACAGGAATAAAGACGCAGACGTAGAGAATGGACTTAAGGACAAGGGGAGGGGGAAGGGTAAGCTAGGACGAAGTGAGAGAGTGGCGTGGACATATATACACTACCAAATGTAAAATAGATAACTAGTGGGGAGCAGCCACATAGCACAGGGATATCAGCTCGGTGCTTTGTGTCCACCTAGAGGGGTGGGATAGGGAGGGTGGGAGGGAGACGCAAGAGGGAGGAGATATGGGGATATATATATATATGTATAACTGATTCACTTTGTTATATAGCAGAAACTAACACACCATTGTAAAGCAATTATACTTCAATAAAGATGTTAAAAAAAAAAAGAAATGCTATGTGAAGGACAGCTTATCAGAAAGCATTTTAAACTGGAAGACCTTTAAAGTCCTTCTTTGTGGCCATTTAAAGCCCTCATTCATTCATTTCACATTAATCTGTCAGCAGCCACCTACATAACATGACTCTGTGACCCTGCCTTATTCCCATCTTCAGTGCTAAGTCTAATCACTGTTTCTGAATAAGCTAGTTTCTGAAACTTTACTCAACTTACCACTGCAGAAGTCTTATAGGAAGAATACGACCTCTAAAACCATTTCACTAAAGTCAGAGAAAGAGAAAACTCATCCTGCAATTTTTGAGTGGGCTAAAATTGGAAATTTTCTCTTTATTATCTTTTCAGTGTTTTTAGCATTGCCAGTAGAGACCTCTTGCCACCTTAATGAGGGATGAAAGGAACTAGCATGGAAGACTCAAAATGACATTGACTTAGGATTCTTGAAATTTAGGTTCTAATCTTGATTCTGTAACTAACAAGCTTTGTGACCTCAGTCAAGTCACTTAATCCCACTGGATCTTCGTTTCTTCATCTGTACAATCAATGTCTTTTTCAACTCTTTCATTCTACAAAGAGAGAAAAACTTTACACAAACTTCCATGAAGTGAAAGCCATTGACAAGATACCTCAGAGTACCCAATTATCTCACATGGCTCCACATTTCATAGTTTATATAACTTCCACCTTCGAGATCAACCTTTTACTTCATCTGGTAGAATTCCTCTGAAGTCAGAGGCTACACATTGAATCAGACTAATCTCCCTTTTTCATTATGACACTATAGTGCACTTCTGGTTACCAGATTCTTTTCTTGACGTTTTCAGCCAATCACTGCCTGAATCATTTTTCTGTTCCCACAACCAGAGTCAGCTTCACGGACACTCAACCTGTGTGGTTGCCTGGTGTCCCACATTTGGCACACCAGTGCTCTGAGGCTGGAGTCCTTGTGGTCAATCCTGCTACCTGCTGGTTGATGTCCCTTAAAACTGGACCTCTGACTCTTCTCAGGTCATTCCAATGTGACCGTCACCTTCCCAGTCACCTTCAGCTTCTGGGATGGTTATGTATCATTTACCTACGTACAGAGTCTGCTTAGTCATCAGCTCCTGGACTTTGTAGTAATCAGCCCTCAATGAATCGGGCTCCAGTGTTTTATGTGGTCAGGGACACACAGTAGAAAAGACCCATTTGTTCTTTGAAACTGATTTTTGCTCATTTTATATTTTTTGAAGACAGAATAACTCAGAGCAAATTCAGATGTTACTGGTTTCAAGTACAACCCCGATTCCACCTTTTCAATAGACAGGCTATAACATCTCATCGAGTTAGCCCTGAAACAAAGGTCAAGCACATAACATGTAATTCCTTTAGGTACTGATGAGCAAATGGACCCCCGGGGAGGATACGGGATCTGTGCCTATTATCACACAGCTAGGTAGTAACGGAACTGGAACTAGGATCAAGATCTTCTGACTCCTAATATTTCTTCCACTACAGGTGATGTTTCTGATTGGGATAATAATATAGAAAGGGTTCAATCTCAGGTATCTAGGAGGGGTGGGGCAGAAAGGTATCAGTGTCATTTCAGAGCCCGTGCTTCTCAGACAACCACAACCATCACTACCAGACCTGGTGTTATTTCTTTTAACAACCCCTCAGCGCCCACAGTCAAATAATAGTCCAGGTCCCGGCCAGCATCTGCCTCACCAGGTGCTGTTAGAAAAGAAGACCCTTAGGCCCCACCTCCAACAGGCGGAGTCAGAGTCTGCATTTTAACAGGACCCCAAGGTGATCTGAACAAATTTTAAAGTTTGAGAAGCATCCACCTCAATTAAAAATGCTATTTAAATGGAGGGAGAAAGAGAGAAAGAGAAAGACAGACAGAGACAGAGGAAGGAAGGAAGGAAGGAAAGAAGGAAGGAAGGAAGGAAGGAAGGAAGGAAGGAAGGAAGGAAGGGAGGGAAGGGAGGGAGGAAGGGAAGGGAGGGAGGAAGGGAAGGGAGGGAGGAAGGGAAAGAAAAAGAAAGAAAGAAAGAAGAAAGAAAGGAAGGAAGGAAGGAAGGAAGGAAGGAAGGAAGGAAGGAAGAAAAGAGAAGGAAAGAAAAGTGCCACTAAAATGTTCTCATTCCATTCACGTTTAGTATGAAGCCAGGGATTTTGCTCCATTGTTTCCTTTCCTCTTCTTCTTTTTCCTCTTTTTTTCCCCAAGGCTCTCTGTTGCTGTTGCTGTTATTATACTGAAGAGCTACATGAGACACAAAGTTTGGCAGCCTTCCCAAAATCCTCAGCATGTGGGAATACCAAGTAACAAAGTGTTAGCCCCTGCCAACTGGTGGTTCCGTGTAAATGTCTCTGTTAACAACCAACACTGCTGCTAGCAGCCATCAGAGCAAAGCGGCAAATCTGTTCCTCTCTACGATGTGGAAAACACCACCGGAAGAGTCACCTAATTACTTGATTAAGATGTATCAATCCTGGAAATTGTTGATCTAGAACACTGAGAGTCTGACATTTAGCTCATTCTTGATTAAACAGAATAGTCTCATCTTGACTCGTATGTACTGCCTCCCAGTGCTATCTGTCACGCAGAGAATGACTACGGCGGGAACCTCTTTATGGGGGAGAAGAAAAACAGTTTGGGGCCAAATCCTGTCTGCTGCCTCAAGTCAACCCTTCAATAAGTCCTTGTGGCA
The DNA here is from genome assembly GCF_059928025.1 of Delphinapterus leucas. Taxonomy (NCBI): domain Eukaryota; kingdom Metazoa; phylum Chordata; class Mammalia; order Artiodactyla; family Monodontidae; genus Delphinapterus; species Delphinapterus leucas. The sequence continues at coordinate 15,089,520 of NC_143138.1, forward strand.
AAAATGAGAAAAGATGGATGGTCCGGGAAAGATCAGGATTCCAGAAATCACTGATAATTCTAATTCTATCTGGTCCAAATTCTATTTTGAAAAACACTGAGAATTTGCACCCATACCTAAGATACAAAGACCCCACCTCACCTCTAGCCTGTTTAAATGCATTGTTAAGGACAACTCTACCTGTACAGCCTCACACCCAAATTCCTCTCAAGTTCTCTCCTCCCCCTCCCCGCCACCAAGATGCAGTTTATCTGGTTCAATCATTACCTACTTGGGGCAGGAGTAGATGGAATTTAGTGACAAGATGCTTCTTTCAGTCATGCTGTCACATCATCACTTTAAGAGCAGCAGGTGGTCCACCTTCGGGGACCAGCACCAAGAGCTGAACAATAACGAAAATAATTCTTCCAAAAGACTGAATTTTCTTTGAAAGCTAAGGTGTGAGGAAAGAAGAACAAGATAACACCCCCAAGAAGTCATAACATGGCTAGTTACTTTAAAGAAATACTTTCTACTTTTAGCTGAAATAAATGGGTCCCACTTCCCTCCCAGAAACACCTTCCTTGATTTAAAAAGGATGGAAATTTGCTTTTATTATCAGCTTCCTGTTGACATTCAAGTAGAGTCATTTGCCGTAATTTCATGGTATCTTTTTCATATTACTACCTGGCCACCGTCACATGTATAGAAACACAGGAATGACTACCTAGAATGATGGCAGTCTTCTTTCTGCTTCACAAACATGAAGAAATGAAACAGGCGGCAAGACAATATTATTTGTGGCTACACGTACTTCCAGAAAAGTAACCCTGCCACCCAATGCTAACGCACTGCAACCAAGCCATTCATATGACCTCAGGTGTTAAAGAGAACTGAGTTGGCTTATTTGGTGTTATCAGAGTCTAAGAACTAGGATCCAGTATGAGGAAGAGGCTTCAGTGCCTCACTTTTAGCACCATAAGTACACAAATTTGTCTCCGCTGCCACACAGATGGATGTGCAAGCTGGAATAATTCCCATTTTGCCAAAACAATAGGTAGAATTTCCGGAGTCAGGCTCCCCTGTCCCACATGGAAATGATATGACAACAAGGTTTACTGTATCTTGACCAACACTGAGCAAAATCTAAGACACTCTCCACTTTAAATATTGTATCCTATTATCATCGTCTGTGCTCTTAACTATTGCAATATCACCTCCCTGTCTCCATAAATATTGAAAAGGTCTTAAGTATCTAAAATACATTTCCTACTCTGCCTCTCACAGTGAAAAATGGCTCAACATCCTCTTACAATGTGTTCTTATTTTGGCTTCAGAAAGGTCATCATGGTATATAGGTCACTGGAAAAATACCTGCTTGTCCTTTGCGGCAGTTCCACCGTATTTAAACAACAACAACAGACACAATCCATCCATTCCTAGGGATAATAGCTGATAACTACTGGTAAGAGGAAACATATATAGTACATTCATCTGAATGGACATTGGATGGGAAATTACTGATGATTCTGAAACAAGGGAATTAGCTTCCAGATTTCCAAAGCTATTTCTGGCTATCTCTTCAGATCAAAAGCTCTATCCGGTCCAGGTAGGTCCTCATGGCTAAATCTGTGTCACTTGGCTGACCTCTGTCTATGAAGTAAGAACTAACCACCTACTGGGGGCAAGTTGTCTGGGAAATTCCTAGAGAGTATTTTTCCCCCAAGTTGTGTGTATTCTTTTCCTAGTAGAGGATTATTTACAGTAAAAGAAGATGCACAAAATAGAATCCAGGGGAGGAAAAATATCTCTGAGCTTTAGTGTCATTTATAGCCAAGGAGATCATTCTTACACAGAAGCAAGGACAATGGAAGCTTTAAGTAAACCTCACACACCTGACTGCTCTCTATCGTTTTGACCTTTTTGTTTCCTTTCTTCTCCAGGGCTCTTCTCTTAATTCTCTTACCACATTTTTAACTCTCATATGTTAGACTCCTTTTCTCTACCCAGATACAATACCATTCTCTAGCATTTCATCTTTTAATCTCTTCTCTTCTATTTGCTCTCCTTGGACAATTTAATTTACTCTCATGACTAATGCCTAAACTCATGATATCAAATATACAGCATCAATTCCATTCTGTTTTCTAGATCAGACTTCTCATTCATCTACACACGTAAGAAAACCAAACTCAAAATCTCATTGTCCTTAAGCTTTCATCTCTCCGTCCCTATGTTTCTAAGCACAATCAACAGCATCTGTATCTGAACTAGAAACTTGGGATCACTCTGCCTTCTCCACTAGACTCTAAGAAGCGTAGCTGACAGGACTTTGTTAGTAACCCTTGTACACCCAATGCATAGCAAAGTACCCAGCACATTGCAGGTGCTTAATAAATATCTAATCAATAGATTAATAAATTCTTGATTCATTCGTTTCCCCTGCTCTTATTATCCATTTGGTTACCAAATTGTGTAGTTCTATGCCAGAAGCATTGCTGGAGCTCATCCTCTTTTCCCCATTTCTAGTGTCTTTGCCTTGGACCTTTCTTTTCTTGGTTTCTTACGTCCTCTCATGGTAGACCATCCTCCACTTTTGCCTCCACATTGCCATAAGGGTTATCTTTCCAAAACAAATTCTGACCATGTCACTCACCCATAGGAAAGCTCCTGTTGGCCTTCCACACTCTTCAGCCCAAGAGCTTCTGACCATCTGCAATTTCTTCATGATAAACCTTATGCTCTAGCCAATTGGACTTGCTTCCATTCTTAACCACAGTGCTCATTTCCCCCTTTCCCATAGATTCACTCAGGCCTTCTTGTTTGCTTGGAATACCCTTCCACTCCTCTTGTCTCATGGCAGGGCAACTCAATACCATCTCTTCTGTGAGGTTTTCTATGATCCCCATGGATGGCTCTCTGTGTGCACATAGCAATTTGTCCAGCATTCTCTCAAATAATTTTTATATTTTATAATGTCCATTTTGCCTGCTGCATTGTGAGTTCCTTAAAGGAATAATCCTGCTAAATTCATTTTTCCTGTCCCCACTTTCAAACAGGAGTGTAGCATATAGTGGTCATTCAGCACATGTTTCAAAGTGAGCCCTTGTCTGGAACATTGAGAACAGACACTCTAAGTCTGAATTGACTAAGGAGTGGAAGGATGTTTTCACCAAAGTCTGGAAGACTTTAATATACTATAAAAAACTAGTGACCAAAGCATTGTTACTATTAAAACCCATGTCCACAATGGAACAGGGCAAAAGGCTGAGAGAAGAGACAGAGAGAGAGAAGTTAAGAGTGTTTGTTTTTATATCTGTGAGAATTACTTGGACAATTTTACTTTTCTGACCTTGAACCATAAGCTTCCAAGAAGTCCACCTACACATGCTTCCCTGATGAGGTCAGCATGAGGCACACTCAGAGTGCTTGCCACAGTTGTTTATCTAAGCAGGAGCAAGTAATAACTGGTACAGTTTCAACACTACAGTTAAATGAAAAATGATTTGGCATAGACTTCAAACTATGTTAACATAATTGAGCACTTGGGTAGGGGTAGGGACAAACTTTATTCTACTTTTCTTCCTGGAAATTATTTACTTTTTCTCTATTGATGGTGTATCACAATCCTCTGAATAGGTAGTAATAGATAGGTGTATATATTCAGAATGTGTCATTATGTACATCTATCTATATTTCCTTCATTCCATCAGCAAAATAAAGTAATTAAAAAGTTTCATTTCCAGGGGACTTCTCTGGCGGTCCAGTGGTTAAAACTCCACGCTTCCACTGCAGGGGGACAGGTGTTCAAGCCTTGGTCGGGGAACTAAGATCCTGCATGCCGTGCGGCATGGCCAAAAATAAAATTAAAAAAAAAAAAGCTTAATTTCCAATTGAATGAAGGTCAAATTGTTCTCAAAAATTGAAAATAGTGTAGTCTGCTTGAAATAATCCTATGTCTTCTGAAGATCTTTGAATTGAGCCTTTGTATACAGACAACAAAGGGTCATAGTTGTGTTTTTACAATTTTAACTCACTTCTGTTATCCTTTACATTGAGCCCCTCATGGTATCTAACATAGCAAATACCTTGCTTGTATACGTACATCAACTTGTATGCTTTCTTCAGAAGGACCTAATAAAGAACTCTATTATTTGATCTGAAAATGACCTGTGAAAAGAGCATTGCATTCAGTAGATACATAGTACATTTCTTCTATTTGAATGAATGAATGACATAAAGAGACTTAGCATCTTTCATTGGGGATCTGGGGCTCAATAGTCACATGGGAGCCTTGAGGCACTGCTAAGCCACAGTACTTCTGCCATATTAGGATTGGGGAGGAGTCTCTCAGGTTCTATCAAGACCAGTCCTCTCAGCATTCATAGATATGGATCTCTGCCAGAGGTAATCTCTCCCCACTAATGGCCCTGATAGGACTTAAATTTGAGTCCTTCAGTTTGAGACAGATATCATCCTCTCACAACTGGAGAAAGATGTAAAACCCAACTGAGAAAAGAGCACATTGATTTAACATTATGATAAGTAGGAATTAGTAAGCAGGGATCAGAGCTTTCCATAAAGACCTTTTTTTTTGGATGAGTAATATCAGGGAAAGTGAGAGTAAGAAGGAATAAAGAGCAAAACAAATACCATATGCTAACACATATGTATGGAATCTAAAAAAAAAAGAAAAACATGGTTCTGAAGAACCTAGGGGCAGGACAGGAATAAAGACACAGACGTAGAGAATGGACTTAAGGACATGGGGAGGGGGAAGGGTAAGCTGGGACGAAGTGAGAGAGTGGCACGGACATATATACACTACCAAACATAAAATAGATAGCTAGTGGGAAGCAGCCGCATAGCACAGGGAGATCAGCTCGGTGCTTTGTGACCACCTAGAGGGGTGGGATAAGGAGGGTGGGAGGGAGGGAGACGCAAGAGGGAGGAGATATGGGAACATATGTATAACTGATTCACTTTGTTATAGAGCAGAAACTAACACACCACTGTAAAGCAATTATACGCCAATAAAGATGTTAAAAAATAAAAAAGAAGGAATAAACCTAGAAAGGACAGAGAAATTCCAAACTGAAGAGGCACAGTGCAATGAAAGAAGACTTAAACAAATGAAAATAAACTTTCATCTATTTAAACCATTTTCCCGTGTCTGATATAAATGACAAACATAATAATAGTGACAGCAATAATAATTGAGTGTTATTATATGTCATACACTGTGCTAACCATTTTTCATAGGGTTATCTGATTTCCTCCTCTAAAAGCATCCTGGGAGGCAGGTAATACCATAGTCATTTCACAAATAAATAAAGGTTATAGATGTTAATTAACTTGCCCAAGGTCATGTAGTTAAGAAGCGGTGCAACTGGGACTGAAACTCACGTCTGTCAGCTTCCAAATCCCACGCTCTTTACACAATGCTATGTTTATGTAGTGTTCTCCACACAGAAAGTTCTTCAATGTAGCCTCTCCTACTCCAATTACCACTATAAAGCATAATAAAATTTAATGACGATTGTGGCAAGGCTGGACACAGGCCAGAAACGAGTTTGGTCTTAAAGATTTTACAGAAAATAACACTTTGCTTATCTGAATTTTGATACCTAAGAGCGCACTACCAGCTTGTGGTCATAATGAGGCACTTTATATGAATTCAGTGGATAGGGCAAATTGGAAATTTGGTTTGTGATTGGCTGCAGCTCCACTGGCCAGTTGACTTCAGCAAAGGAAATCAGTGACCCTAACTGCGAATTGGATGTGGCTTAGGGGTGCTTACCAAGCACCTTCCCTCAGCTAGCGAATTTTTCTAATTAGATTTGCATTTAATATTATCAACTACAACCAATTTGTCTGTAATAAGGATGTAACAGGTAGGAGACTACCTCTTCAAATATCCCATGGAATAGAGCTGCCCATCAAATAATCTAGAAATCCTAAAGTCGCTTCTTTTATTCTTCCAAGATCATTGATTATTAATTCACATTCATGAGTTTTGAAGAAAGAAACGCTATTAATTTGGCTTTGTGGGGGAACTTATAAAATTGTGGAAGAGTCAGAGAGACTGATGAGAGGAAAAGATTAATATCCATGTAGTGCCAAGAGGGTGACTAATGGGATTACTTTCTTATGAATCTGTAGCTCTCAAACTGTTGATTCTAATTTTAACAAAACAAAGCAGATTTGAAGCCCATGCATTGACTTTCTGCCCAAGAATATTTGAATATTGTTTTTACTGGAATTAGAAACTTTGTTCCCGTAATGAGGAGAGCTTTCCCTACACAGAATTAGATAATTATCATACTTGTGAGCAAATTGGCCTCTAGCCACAATGAATAATACATATGGGCACAGAGACTAAAATGTTACTACACAGTACTTTTTATTGAGTATTGAAATACTAATCAACCAGAAGTATAAAAGCATAAGGAATTCGTTTGTTATTGCAATTTCTCCATATTTATAATATTATAGAAATGAGTGTGTTTTGTGGTACTTATTTTGCTTCCTTTATTTGGATTCAGTGTGTCTGCATTGCTTTCATTTTTATTTTTTTGTCTTTTGTTTCTGTCTTACTGACCTAAACACAAATATATATCTATTTATACCTATCTAATAATGAGAATACATTATTCAATTAATTTATCCCCAGTAACCCTCATTAGGGTTTCCTTTTAAATATAGCAGGAATCACATCTCCACTTCACTAAAATAAGTGTTTCATTTTGAATCAAAGATATATCTAACAATGTCTTTCAGCTCCTCCTAAGGGAACCCACCTGTCAATCTTCAATACAGTTAGAAGGATTCCAAGAGAAAAATGGAGAAGTATGAAAACAGAGTTACCCTTATACGACTGACAGGATAGACAAAGACTCATCTGAATGTATAATAAAATAGGCATTTAAAAAAAAAACCCTGATATCATTAGCTGTGTAACAACCATTCTAACACTTAAAGGTATTATTAACTCTCACATTTCTGTGAGTTGACTGGGCACAACTGAATGGTTCTTGCGTGGGGTCTCTTAGGCTGTTGCTCTCAGACTCATTTGGGCTGAATGACCAAGATGGCTCACTCCCATGGCTGGGAATTGATGCTGGCTGTTGGCTGGGAGCATATGTAGGGCTTTTCCATGTATCTTAGTCTTCTCACATCATGGCAGCTGGGTTCTAAAAGCACGTGTTCCAAAACACCCAAAGTAAAAATATATTAGTTATCTATTGCTGCATAACAAATTACCACAAACTTGGTATATAAAAAGCACCCATTTATCATCTCACAGTTTCTGTAGGTCAGAAGTCTGGACACATCTTACTTAGCTGGGTCCTCTGCTCAGGCTCTCAGAAGGTTGCAATCAAGGTGTCAGCCAGGACTACAGTCTCATCTGAGGCCCAGGGTCCTTTTCTAAGCTTGATGGTTGTTGGTAAAATTCATTTCCTGTAGAACTAATGGCAGCTTGCTTCTTCAAGGCCAACAGGGAGTGTATTTGAGTTCAGGGAAGGTCTCAACTAATATTTTTTTCAAAGAACAGCTTTATTGAAATATAACTCACACCCCATGCATTTCACTCATTTAAGGTGCGTAATTCAATGGTTTTTAATATATTCACAGAGCTGTTCAACTATCACTACAATCTAATTTTAGAACATTTTTGTCATCCCCAAAGAAACTGCTCCCAATAGCAGTGACTCTCCATTCCAGCCTTAACTCCAGCCTACACATCTGCTAATCTGTTTTGGTCTATAGATCTTCCTGTTCTGGCCATATTAATGGAATCATCCATTACGTGGTTTTTATGACTGGTTTCTTTAACTTAGCAAAATGTTTTCAAGGTTCGTCCATGTTGTATCCTTTATTAGTACTTCATTCCTTTTTAATGCTGAATAATATTCTTTTTTATGGATATACCACATTTTATTCATCTGTTCATCAATTGATGTACATTTGGTTTGCTTTAGTTTTTGGCCGTACCATGCAGCTTGTGGGATCTTTGTTCCCCAACCAGGGATTGAACCTGGGCCACAGCAGTGAAAGCGCTGGATCCTAACCACTAGACCACCAGGGAACTCCTGGCTTGCTTCTACTTTTGAGCTATGGTAAATAATTCTTCTGTGAACACTCATGTAGAAGATTTTCTGTGCATATACGTTTGCCTTTCTCAGAGTTTTATATCTAGGGGCGGAATTGCTGGGTTCTATGGGAACTCTAAGTTGAACAGTGTCAGGAACTGGTAAACATTTTCCAAAGTCTCTGTATCATTTTACATTCCCACTAGCAATGTATGAGCGTTCCTATTTCTCCTCATCTTCATCAACACTTGTTGTTGTCTGTCTTTTTTATTATACCCATCCTAGTGGGTGGGTAGTATCTCACTGCAGTTTTGTGTCTCATTTCCCTAATGACGATTGATGCTGAGCATCTTTTCATGTATATCTTCATTAGGAAAAATGTCTATTCAAACTCTTTGCCCTTTTTTTAGTTGGGTGATTTATATTTTTATTATTGATTTGTAAATTTTTTATATATATATTATGGACACAAGTCCTCTACCAGATATACAATCTGTGAATATGTTTCCCATTCTGTGAGTTGATTTTTCACTTTCTTGATTATGACCTTTGAATCACAAGGTTTTGATTTAGATGAAGTACTGTTTGTCTGTTATGTCTTTTGCCACTTGTACTTTCAAAATTGTATCTAAGAAATTAATGCCTAATCCAAATTCATGAAGATTTACTCCTACGTTTTCTATGGGTTTTATACTTTTAACACAATGATGTCTGTTATCCATTTTGAGTTAATTTTTGCGTATGGCGTGAAGAGGGATCCACCTTCACTCATTTGTATGGATATACAGTTGTTTCAGCACCATTTATTGGAAAGGCGGAGCCTCTTTTAAAAAGTCTACCTGATTAAGGCTGACCTAACCAGGATAACTTCCCTTTAACTCAACGCCAACTCATTAGGAACTTTAATTACATCTGCAAGTCAGTTTACCTTTTCCACATATGGTGAGATCTTTCATAGTCACAGATCCCACCCATAATCAAGAGGAGGGTGTAGTATAGGGCATGTACTCTAAGGGGTGAGAATTTTGGAGGACATCTAAGAATTCCATCTGCCACAGGAAACTAGCATTGTCTTAAGGCTTGGACTTGGAAACTGACAGAGCATCATTTCCATTATATTCTATTGGTCAAGCAGTCACAGAGCCCACCCAAAGGCAAAGGAGAAATCATATACTCCACCTCTTAATGAGAGGAGAGTCTAAAAACTTGTGCCTGTCTTTAATTTACTACCACCTGCTGCCATAATAAGCAGCACTAGACAAGGTTATTTATTAAAATATTTTACTTTTAGTTTTCCTTCTTCCATCTCAAGATTCTAAAGAACTCTGAAAAGCAAGAAGATAGCATCTGATAAAGAAAAATTTGGAACAGAATACAATAACTACCTAAGTTCACTTACGTAGGAGGAAATAAAAACCCAGTTCTAATGGGAATTGAGCATGATTCTCTATCAGTGTGTACTTAGTCTGTGCCTAGATGAATCACCTTGGTTGTCCCATGTAGTACATGTCCTCCTTTGTGAGAAGCAGGTGGCCCATGACTGACCTTGGAAAGATGATTCAAATCAGTTTTCTCAGAATTAAGAATTCCAAAAAGACTTGATTAGAGCTGAAAGAGGTCTCATTCTGATTCTTGAGGAAACATTTATTAATCCACATTTATTTCTGTGGCTCCAAGATCTGAGCTAGTGCTACCAACAACGCTGTCCCTGCCAACTTTACAGTTTCTTCCCTCTCTCAGGTTATCTCTAATGATGTAATCTTTGCCAATTTTTGTTAAAGTATCCAGGAAAAATGAGACCTATAACAATATGTGAATTTCACAGGTATAAGCAGCCTTAATGGCCAACATATTGGACAAAGTTTGTCCTCGTGTAAGAGGATAATCAAAGTTTTCCTTTGCTTCAAGTAAAATCTCTGTATTACTCCATTTATGTAGCATGTGACTAGGCCTATCTTGGATATATAAGAAATATACTATGGAAATGTATGAAAAGCAACTTCCTCTCTCTCTCTCTGTCTCTCTGTCTCTCTCTGTGATTCAAAAGAAAAACTAAAGTGGAAATCTGGACATCTGAGGCAGGTTGGTAGAATGAGGAATAATTAGGATATTAAAGTAGTTGTAGATTTTGCTTTTTTGTTTGGCAAGAACATACCATTGCATTTTTAACCTAGGCGGGAATGACTGTAAACTACCATCACAAGGTAAAAAGAAGTAAACCTAAGACTCAGAAAAGACCTAGCTGAATTCCAGAGCAGTTTCGGAAATTTATCCTGAATAGTAACCTGAGAAAGTTACTCCACATTTCTGAGCTTATATCCTTGTTTTCTAAAAATAATCATATCAGTCCTACCTACCTCACAGAGCTATGTTGTAAGAATCCAGCAAAATATGCCTGTATATCATTAAGATGCTTTTGAGCAGCTTTGAGAAACCCAAACTTAAACTGGCTTGAAGAGTCAGATAACTTCTTGTCATGTGACTTCCAGAGGTAAGGCTAACTTCTGGGTTGACGGCTTCAGTAACCCCCTGACAGGAACACGTGTTCTTTTCAATGATCTTTTATGTTGTCAACAGATTTGGCTTAATCCATGGGCTTATTCTCCTACTTATTGTTATAAGAAAATCCTTACCTCTTTTGTTTATATCCAGAGAGAAAGTAAAAGTCTTTCACTCTAAGCTGATACTCATTTGTGGACCAATAACAATGATCAGCAAACAGTGCTATGACTGACTTATACCTGAATTCCTGAAAGGTTCTGGCTTTGATCCATTAGGACCCATTCCTAAAGCTAAAAAAGGAGATTCTCATGAGTTGCAAGGGCTTTGTGTGGGACTTGAAGACACATGAACAGAACTGGGGGTTTTAGAAGAGGAAACACAGGGAGGGAATGGAGGATGAGTAGACAATCAACAGTGTTCAATATAAACTGAGAAATCACTTTTTAAAAGCATGCTTTTACAAATATACACATTAGTCATCAAATCACAAGAGTAGAGAACAAAAGAGGAAAGGAAGAAAAAAATACATACAAAAACAAATCCGAAACAATTAACAAAATGGCAATAAGAACATACATAACGATAATTATGTTAAACATAAATGGATTAAATGCTCCAACCAAAAGACAGACTGGCTGAATGGATACAAAAATAAGACCTGTACATATGCTGTCTACAAGAGACCCACTTCAGATCTAGGGACACATACAGACTGAAAGTGAGGGGATGGAAAAAGGTATTCCATGCAAATGGAAATCAAAAGAAAGCTGGAGTAGCAATACTCATATCACACAAAACAGACTTTAAAATGAAGACTATTAGAAGAGATGAAGAAGGACACTACATAATGATCAAGCGATCAGTACAAATATACAAGAAAATGTTTCAAAGTTCTATTTTCTTCAAAAACATCTTCATCTTCCCCTAGTACTACACTGAAGTTCTCCTGAACACCTTGATGATGGTTGCACAACAATCTGAATGTAGACAATACAACTAAACTGTACACTTAAAAATGGTTAGGGTGACAAATTTTGTTATGTATATTTTGCCACAGTTTTTTAAAAAACATGTACAGAAATGCTTAGCTTTAATATTTTAATCCTCAATTTTCTAAAATGTATTACATATGTAACAAGAAAAACACTAATTTAATACAAATATCTAGCTCATGTGTTATCTGGTATCTCTTAAGATCTTCAGAAGGGTGCTTGAATTCCTATTCCACATCTGGTGGAATTCGAAAGTTCTTGCTAAGATTTCTACCAATTTTCAGGAGTGGAGTTTGTTTCTAGTTTTCAGTTCCATATTGTGTTGAATTATTCCATGTTAAGAATTTTTTTACACACTCTCAAGAAAGCTATGTCCCTCGACATTGTATCTACCTAGACTCTGCTCAATTTCACAAAAGCAAAATAAAGCATTAAAATGCCTCATAGACATGTGTATTTAGAGAGTTAACTGAAGTTGTGGCGAGATAGAAAGTGGGGCTTGTTTATATTCACCACTCAAACAACTTCAAGTTGAATATTAGGCACCCAGCTCTTCATTAACTCATTTCAGTCTCTCCATCCTGGTTGCTTCACACCTGTAACAACCCAACCTCACACCACATCCAGCTCATACTAGATCTTCTCGATTTTTCCACACACTCTCTCCCACATTGTCTCTCCCTCAAGATTCCAAATTATTCTTTATCCTATAAGCAGTTTAGACCTCTTCTAGCCCCTACCCCTAACTCTAGCTATAAAACCCCCATGGCATCAGCAGAACTAAAGGACCCTTCATACGCATCTTCCCCTTTTTAACAGGCAGCTGTGATCATGATAGGCATTTCTCCCTCCTTTCCAAACAAAAGGATCTGTCCTTTCTATATCATCCCATCTTTTTTCTCACCTAATTCACTATGGTTGGATTCACCTCCTTGAAAACAGTGGGCCATTCTTCTCTGTGGCTCCCTGCAGAGAATAACATTCATCTGACACTAGTCAGCTTAAGGTCTGCTTGTAGAACTTTGGAAACCCCCAATTTTGAGGGCAACTTGTGGAATCCATTTACTAGGTCCTGCTCATATGTGCTGGGACTAATTGTTGGCATAAACCCACTGCAGTGGAGTCTACTGGGAATTGCAAGATATTCTCCTTCCTCTTGTATCCCAGAAAGGAATTCTATGGTGCTTGCTCAAGCCTTGAAAATGGAGAGGAAATAAGAGAAGAAAGATCTCACATTTAGCTAAACAAATTACTGTATAAAGCAAGACTCATTCATCTCAGGTGTGTAGGTTCTGTGAGGGATTAGTAGTTAGTATTTATTGTGTATTTTTAAAGGAAAAATAACTCCACGTGTAGGAAATAATGCTTTAAAAATGAAGGCACAAAACGTTTTGAGTTTCTATACAATACTGGGCTGGCTTGGCTTTTACTAATCAGTTACTCTGAAGAAACTTCAAAAATGTTTTAAGTGATATTTTTTCAGTTGGTATAAACAGATAATTGCTGATCTCTTAATACAATATTTTAAGTTCCTTAGCCATCTAGCAACAATAAGAACAACAAAAAACACCCACTGTGTTACTCTGATAATGTAAGAGAATTACTTGTAAAAGAGTTTGAATCGCTGAGAGGGGAAGATGACAGAAGAGTAAGAGGCGGAGATCACCTTCCTCCCCACAGATACACCAGAAATACATCTACATGTGGAACAACTCCTACAGAACACCTACTGAACGCTAGCAGAAGACCTCAGACCTCCCAAAAGGCAAGAAGCTCCCCACATACCTGCGTAGCGCAAAAGAAAAAAAGAATAAACACAGACAAAAGAATTAGGGACGGGACCTGCACCAGTGGGAAGGAGCCGTGAAGGAGGAAAGGTCTCCACACACTAGGAAGCCCCTTCGCGGGCGGAGACTGCGGGTGGCGAAGGGGGGAAGCTTCGGAGCCGCGGAGGAGAGCGCAGCAACAGGGGTGCGGAGGACAAAGCAGAGAGATTCCCGCACAGAGGATCGGTGCTAACCGGCACTCACCTGACCGAAAGGCTTGTCTGCTCACCCGCCGGGGCGGGCGGGGCTGGGAGCTGAGGCTCGGGCTTCAGCGCAGGGAGAGGACTGGGGTTGGCGGCGTGAACACAGCCTGAAAGGGTTAGTGCACCAGGGCTAGCCGGGAGGGAGTCCGGGTAAAGGTCTGGACCTGCCGAAGAGGCAAGAGACTTTTTCTTCCCTCTTTGTTTCCTGGTGCGCGAGGAGAGGGGATTCAGAGCGCTACTTAAAGGAGCTCCAGAGACGGGCGCGAGCCGCGGCTAAAAGCGAGGACCCCAGAGACGGGAATGAGACGCTAAGGCCGCTGCTGCCGCCACCAAGAAGCCTGTGTGCAAGCACAGGTCACTGTCCACACCTCCCTTCCGGGGAGCCTGTGTAGCCCGCCACTGCCAGGGTCCTGGGATCCAGGGACAACTTCCCCGGAAGAACGCACGGCCCGCCTCAGGCTGGTGCAATGTCACGCCGGCCTCTGCCGCCGCAGGCCTGCCCCTCACTCCGTGCCCCTCCCTCCCCACGGCCTGAGTGAGCCAGAGCCCCCGAAGCAGCTGCTCCTTTAACTCCGTCCTGTCTGAGCGAAGAACAGACGCCCTCCGGTGACCCACACGCAGAGGCGGGGCCAAATCCAAAGCTGAAACCGGGGAGCTGTGCGAACAGAGAAGAGAAAGGGGAATCTCTCCCAGCAGCCTCAGGAGCAGCGGATTAAATCTCCACAATCAACTTGGTGTACCTGCATCTGTCGAATACATGAATAGACAACGAATCATCCCAAATTGAGGAGGTGGACTTTGGTGGATTTTTTCCCCTTTTGCTCTTTTGTGAGTGTGTATGTGTATACTTCTGTGTGAGATTTTGTCTCTATAGCTTTGCTTTCACCATTTGTCCTAGGGTTCTATCCGTCCGTTTTTTTTGTTTGTTTTTTCACTTTTTGAAAAACTTTTTTATCTTAATAATTATTTTTTATTTTAATTATTTTATTTTTTCTTACTTTATTTTATTTTATCCTCTTCCTTTCTTTCTACTTTTTCTCCCTTTTATTCTGAGCCATGTGGATGAAAGGCTCTCGGTGCTGCAGCCAGGAGTCAGTGCTGTGCCTCTGAGGTGGGAGAGACAACTTCAGGACACTGGTCCACAAGAAACCTCCCAGCTCCACATAATATCAAACAGCAAAAATCTCCCAGAGATCTCCATCTCAACACCAGCACCCAGCTTCACTCAACGACCAGCAAGCTACAGTGCTGGACACCCTATGCCAAACAACTAGCGAGACAGAAACACAACCCCACCCATTAGCAGAGAGCTGCCTAAAGTCATAATAAGTCGACAGACACCCCAAAACACACCACCAGACGTGGACCTGCCCACCAGAAAGACAAGATCCATCCTCATCCACCAGAACACAGGTACTAGTCCCCTCCACCAGGAAGTCTACACAACACACTGAACCAACTTTAGCCACTGGGGACAGACACCAAAAACAAGAGGAACTACGAACCTGCAGCCTGCAAAAACAAGACCCCAAACACAGTAACATAAGCAAAATGAGAAGACAGAAAAACACACAGCAGATGAAGGAGCAAGATAAAAACCCACCAGACCTAAAAATGAAGAGGAAATAGGGAGTCTACCTGAAAAAGAATTCAGAAAAATGATAGTAAAGATGGTCCAAAATCTTGGAAATAGAATAGAGAAAATGCAAGAAACATTTAACAAGGACCTAGAAGAACTGAAGATGAAACATACAACGATGAACAACACAATAAATGAAATTAAAAATAATCTAGATGGGATCGATAGCAGAATAACTGAGGCAGAAGAACGGATAAGTGACCTGGAAGATAAAATAGTGGAAATAACTACTGCAGAGCAGAATAAAGAAAAAAGAATGGAAAGAACTGAGGACAGTCTCAGAGACCTCTGGGACAACATCACACGCACCAACATTCGAATTATAGGGGTTCCAGAAGAAGAAGAGAAAAAGAAAGGGACTGAGAAAATATTTGCAGAGGTTACAGTTGAAAACTTCCCTAATATGGGAAAGGAAATAGTTAATCAAGTCCAGGAAGCACAGAGAGTCCCATACAGGATAAATCCAAGGAGAAACACACCAAGACACATACTAATCAAACTGTCAAAAATTAAATACAAAGAAAACAAAAGCAGCAAGGGAAAAACAACAAATAACACACAAGGGAATCCCCATAAGGTTAACAGCTGATCTTTCAGCAGAAACTCTGCAAGCCAGAAGGGACTGGCAGGACATATTTAAAGTGATGAAGGAGAAAAACCTACAACCAAGATTACCCAGAAAGGATCTCATTCAGATTTGATAGAGAAATAAAAACCTTTACAGACAAGCAAAAGCTGAGAGAGTTCAGCACCACCAAACCAGCTTTACAACAAATGCTAAAGGAACTTCTCTAGGCAAGAAACACAAGAGAAGGAAAAGACCTACAATAATGAACCCAAAACAATTAAGAAAATGGGAACAGGAACATACATATCAATAATTACCTTCAATGTAAATGGATTAAATGCTCCCACCAAAAGACACAGATTGGCTGAATAGATACAAAAACAAGACCCATATATGTGCTGTCTACAAGAGACCCACATGAGACCTATAGACACATACAGACTGAAAGTGAGAGGATGGAAAAAGATATTCCATGCAAATGGAAACCAAAAGAAAGCTGGAGTAGCAATTCTCATATCAGACAAAATAGACTTTAAAATAAAGACTATTAGAAGAGACAAAGAAGGACACTACATAATGATCAAGGGATCGATTCAAGAAGAAGATATAAAAATTGTAAATATTTATGCACCCAACATAGGAGCAGCTCAATACATAAGACAAATACTAACAGCCACAAAAGGGGAAATCGACAGTAACACATCCATAGTAGGGGACTTTAACACCACACTTTCACCAATGGACAGATCATCAAAAATGAAAATAAACAAGGAAACACAAGCTTTAAATGATACATTAAACAAGATGGACTTAATTGATATTTATAGGACATTCCATCCAAAACAACAGAATACTCATTTTTCTCAAGTGCTCATGGAACATTCTCCAGGATAGATCATATCTTGGGTCACAAATCAAGCCTTGGTAAATTTAAGAAAATTGAAATTGTATCAAGTATCTTTTCCGACCAAAACGCTATGAGACTAGATATCAATTACAGGAATAGATCTGTAAAAAATACAAACACATGGAGGCTGAACAATATACTACTTAATAATGAAGTGATCACTGAAGAAATCAAAGAGGAAATCAAAAAATACCTAGAAAAAAATGACAATGGAGACAAGACGACCCAAATACTATGGGCTGCAGCAAAAGCAGTTCTAAGAGGGAAGTTTATAGCAATACAACCCTACCTTAAGAAACAGGAAACATCTTGAATAAACAACCTAACCTTGCACCTAAAGCCACTAGAGAAAGAAGAATAAAAATACCCCAAAGTTAGCAGAAGGAAAGAAATCATAAAGATCAGATCAGAAATAAATGAAAAAGAAATGAAGGAAACGATAGCAAAGGTCAATAAAACTAAAAGCTGGTTCTTTGAGAAGATAAACCAAATTGATAAACCATTAGCCAGACTCATCAAGAAAAAAAGGGAGAAGACTCAAATCAATAGAATTAGAAATGAAAAAGGAGAAGTAACAACTGACACTGCAGAAATACAAGGGATCATGAGAGATTACTACAAGCAACTCTATGTCAATAAAATGGACAACCTGGAAGAAATGGACAAATTCTTAGAAATGCACAACCTGCCAAGACTGAATCAGGAAGAAATAGAAAATATGAACAGACCAATCACAAGCACTGAAATTGAAACTGTGATTAAAAATCTTCCAACAAACAAAAGCCCAGGACCACACGGCTTCACAGGTGAATTCTATCAAACATTTAGAGAAGGGCTAACAGCTATCCTTCTCAAACTCTTCCAAAATACAGCAGAGGGAGGAACACTCCAAAACTCATTCTAAGAGGCCACCATCACCCTGATACCAAAACCAGACAAGGATGTCACAAAGAAAGAAAACTACAGGCCAATATCACTGATGAACATAGATGCAAAAATCTTCAACAAAATTCTAGCAAACGGAATCTAACAGCACATTAAAAGGATCATACACCATGATCAAGTGGGGTTTATTCCAGGAATGCAAGGATTCTTCAATATATGCAAATCAATCAATGTGATACACCATATTAACAAATTGATGGAGAAAAACCATATGGTCATCTCAATAGAGGCAGAGAAAGCTTTTGACAAAATTCAACACCCATTTATGATAAAAACCCTGCAGAAAGTAGGCATAGAGGGAACTTTCCTCAACATAATAAAGGCCATATATGACAAACTCACAGCCAACATCATCCTCAGTAGTGAAAAACTGAAAGCATTTCCACTAAGATCAGGAACAAGACAAGGTTGCCCACTCTCACCACTCTTATTCCACAAAGTTTTGGAAGTTTTAGCTACAGCAATCAGAGAAGAAAAGGAAATAAAAGGAATCCAAATCGGAAAAGAAGAAGTAAAGCTGTCACTGTTTGCAGATGACAGGATACTATACATAGAGCATCCTAAAGATGCTACCAGAAAACTACTAGAGCTAATCAATGAAACTGGTAAAGTTGCAGGATACAAAATTAATGCACAGAAATCTCTGGAATTCCTATACACTAATGATGAAAATCTGAAAGTGAAATTAAGAAAACACTCCCATTTACCACTGCAACAAAAAGAATAAAATATGTAGGAATAAACCTACCTAAGGAGACAAAAACCTGAATTCAGAAAAGTATAAGACACTGATGAAAGAAATTAAAGATGATACAGATAGATGGAGAGATATACCATGTTCTTGGATTATAAGAATCAACATTGTGAAAATGACTCTACTACCCAAAGCAATCTACAGATTCAATGCAATCCCTATCAAACTACCACTGGCATTTTTCACAGAACTACAACAAAAAATTTCACAATTTGTATGGAAACACAAAAGACCCCAAATAGCCAAAGCAATCTTGAGAACGAAAAACAGAGCTGGAGGAATCAGGCTCCCTGACTCCAGACTATACTACAAAGCTACAGTAATCAAGACAGTATGGTACTGGCACAAAAACAGAAAGATAGATCAATGGCCAGGATAGAAAGCCCAGAGATAAACCCACGCACATATAGTCACCTTATCTTTGATAAAGAAGGCAGGAATGTACAGTGGAGAAAGGACAGCCTCTTCAATAACTGGTGCTGGAAAAACTGGACAGGTACATGTAAAAGTATGAGATTAGAACACTTCCTAACACCATACACAAGAATAAGCTCAAAATGGATTAAAGACCTAAATGTAAGGCCAGAAACTATCAAACTCTTAGAGGAAAACATAGCTAGAACACTCTATGACATAAATCACAGCCAGATCCTTTTTGACCCACCTCCTAGAGTAATGGAAATAAAAACAAAAATAAACAAATGGGACCTAATGAAACTTCAAAGCTTTTGCACAATAAGGGAAACCATAAACAAGACCAAAAGTCAACCCTCAGAATGGGAGAAAATATTTGCAAATGAAGCAAGTGAGAAAGGATTAATCTCCAAAATTTATAAGCAGCTCATGCAGCTCAATAAGAAAAAAACAAACAACACAATCCAAAAATGGGCAGAAGACCTAAATAGACATTTCTCCAAAGAAGCTATACAGACTACCAACAAACACATGAAAGAATGCTCAACATCATTAATCATTAGAGAAATGCAAATCAAAACTACAGTGAGATATCATCTCACACCAGTCAGAATGGTCATCATCAAAATATCTAGAAACAATAAATGCTGGACAGGGTGTGGAGAAAAGGGAACATTCTTGCACTGCTGGTGGGAATGTGAATTGGTACAGCCACTATGGAGAACAGTATGGAGGTTCCTTAAAAAACGACAAATAGAACTACCATATGACCCAGCAATCCCACTACTGGGCATATACCCTGAGAAAACCATAATTCAAAAAGAGTCATGTACCACAATGTTCATTGCAGCTCTATTTACAATAGCCAGGAGATGGAAACAACCTATTTGTCCATCATCAGATGAATGGATAAAGAAGATGTGGCACATATATACAATGGAATATTACTCAGCCATAAAAAGAAACGAAATTGAGTCATTTGTAGTGAGGTGGATGGACCTAGAGTCTGTCATACAGAGTGAAGTAAGTCAGAAAGAGAAAGACAAATACCATATGCTAACAAATATATATGGAATCTAAGAAAAAAAAATGTCATGAAGAACCCAGGGGTAAGACAGGAATAAAGACACAGACCTACTAGAGAATGGACTTGAGGATATGGAGAGGGGGAAGGGTAAGCTGTGACAAAGTGAGAGAGTGGCATGGACATATATACACTACCAAACGTAAAACAGATAGCTAGTGGGAAGCAGCCACATAGCACAGGGAGATCAGCTCGGTGCTTTGTGACCACCTAGAGGGGTGGGATAGGGAGGATGGGAGGGAGGAAGACGTGAGGGGGAAGGGATATGGGAACATATGTGTGTGTGTGACTGATTCACTTTGTTATGAAGCAGAAACTAGCACACCATTGTAAAGCAATTATACTCCAATAAAGATGTAAAAAAAAAAAAAAGAGTTTGAATCAATCATTTATTATTTTCTGAAATCTTTTCTGTTTATTCCTCTGTCCATAAGTTGAGTGATTAATCTCTTTCCTTTTGCTCACTGGCATAACAATCCAAAGCTATATACATAATGTTGTAGTGTACACAAGACAGGGCAAGAGGAATGTAAAGGTAAATGGTAGAAGTCACCAGAATGGTGAATGGAAGAGATTCTAAGATTCATCAGCATAAGAAATCAGAAAAAGAACACACCATCCAAAAATAGCCAAATGGATCATTCTGAATGAGATGTTGATATGAAGCTGTTAAGCTTTCAAACCAGAAAAGAGACAAGAATTTAAGAACGGAGGAGAAATTATCAAAGTGTATGTAACTTTTGTGTTTTGGCAGCCAGAAGAATAGCAATATTTTTCCTAATGTTGTCAGCAGTTAGCAGTATAATGTCTCTCTACCTGGGATTTCCCTGGTGGTCTAGTTGTTAAGAATCCACCTGCCAATGCAGGGGACACAGGTTCAATCCCTGGTTCGGGAAGATCCCATATGCTGCAGGGCAACTAAGCCCATGTGCCACAACTACTGAAACCCCCACGCTCTAGACCCCGTGCTCCGCAACAAGAGAAGCCACCTCAATGAGAAACCTGTGCACCGCAACAAAGAGTAACCCCTGCTTGCTGCAACTAGAGAAAGCCCATGTGCAGCAATGAAGACCCAGTGCGGCCAAAATAAAAAAAGACTCTCTACTTGCATTCAGCAAAATGGACTCTACTTTATGGAAGTGCTCAAAACAATATGATCAGCTCTGAAAATGACTGAGCTAGGTGCCAGGAAACTAGATTCTAAGATGAAGGTTGTCATGAACTTATCAAGAGACTTCAGGTCAGAGTCACTCACAGCCATCCATTCTTTCTTGTGTTCATTCAACATGTATTTCTTGAAATGTTTATTAGTATGTGCTAACAAAAATTATAAGTTCTAGATTGTAAGAATTAATTAGAAATGGCCAGTAGCCTCACATATTTCCCAGTCTAGAAGGAAAAACAAATAACAGCAGTGTTTGTTGAACATCTTTCGTTTCAGGGTAGCACTACCTACCAGTATTGCTGAAGCAAGGAGGGAATCTTGCCTCACATTCCTCACTGTCCAAGGAAGTATCACTGGAACTATTCCACTCAAGCATTTCAGTCACGATGCAAATACACCATTGAAGGTGAAGTTTGGGGTAAGACACCAAAGACTACCCAGCCTGCTGGAGTAGAAGGAGAGTCTCCAGATTCATTCTCAGGCTGCCATGTCTGGTAGCTACCACAGCTACAACATGAAACCATGAACTTTTCAAGAGCCTACAAAACAGTTAGCACCCTGAAAAAGACAAAAAGCAAAAGACTATGTGGTGTACAATTTTTTTAAATTATAAAATCAAAAATTATAATTAAGTTCTAAAGCCAGAAAGTTATTTCAACTTATCAGTTGCAACATAATATATAAATAAAGTTTGAAGTGAGCTGTGTATTTTAACATATTTGAAATAATATGCGCTGGGGTAAGAGTACCCAGGACTCACAAAGGTCTTTTGGATAGTCGCTGTAGAACTGGGCATGGATTCAAATCCTGGCTCAGTCACTGGCTAGTTGGGGACTTGAAAAACTGCCTTCAGTGTCTTAAGCTTTAGTTTAGTATTCTATAACAGGGGATAATGATATCAAACTTAAAGCATTATAATGAGTAACAAATGATTTACTACGTAGAAATTGCCTAGCATAATGCTGACACATATTGGTTTTTCAATAACCATTGTTTCTGTTTTCTTCTATTTCGGGGAGGCGCTGCTGTTTATACAGTTCTGAACATGTATTTGTGGGTAAGGATGTTTGGAATCAGTCACCAAATAATACTTTAACACACAGTTGATCCATTCATATTAATGTTTGCTTCACTCTGTATATGTGATGGTTGCTAACCTCTCAAACATCGGGCCCTAAGGAGCTTGTTAGGAAAATAACAATCTATCTATAGATGTCTTGACTTCCCAAGGTGGTGCTAATGTAGTAATAAAAAAAAAGAGCTTTTGCCCGGCTGGGTGCTGTTTACTCAAGGGATACTCTGTCGTCTCTTCAGAGAATTTCTCAACGAGCTTCTCCCATTCCTTCCTTTTCTTTCTTTTGCTGAAACTCCGTGGGAAAATAATAGAATTTGCTTTTGAAAAAGTCATCCATCTTCACGAGCGATACGCTTGATCGTATGATTTCTTTTGAAAATGATGAAGCCTTGAGTCATTTTCAGGGTTCACTTTTATTTTTATATTTGGTAGCTACAGTCCTGAAAAAAATCCCGTCTCTGGAGAGATACGTGATGAGGAATTGAGTGAAATTTTCATAATTCAGCCTGCATTTTTCTTTCTTCCCCAAAGTTCCATAATTGGAGAATAAGATATTGACGATTCATGCAATTTCATAATCTGTTTATTAAAATGACTAGTGATATGTGTGTGATCACGGAGGTCAGAGGCAGCCAATGAGTATAGGTGTACATTGGGGGAAGGGAGGACAGATAACTAACCTCCAAATTGAAGACCTTTACTTGAATAACACCTTTATTTGAACAACAAGGTGAGCTTGTTGGAGTTGTGTCCCTAAGTTTCCATAAGTGGAAAAACTCATACCACCTCTCTCCACACACCCAACTACATTGGAATATAGCATGAGGAAGAAAAACCCTTGTTTGGTTAAGTCACCAAGATTTCAGAGTTTGTTATCCTGGTATAACTTAGCCCATCCTCGTTGATACTGTAATCCTGAGGCACTTGTGGCTTTTTGTTTTTGTGCGTTTTCTGCAATAAGAAGAAAATCAGAATTGGCAATCTACCTGCTTCACAAGTTGTCATGAGGAATTAGTCCTGGGATAATTATTTTGTAAATTCCTTATATGTAGATTGGAAAATGCACTGCAGGACTATATATGTGAACATTAGAGTTTCTATAGATAGAATCACTCAGAAAAATGTTAGATATTTTTAATGTAAGAGTAGAGATGGTCTATTATTGTCTCAGTATTGGGCTAGCTCTTACTAATCAGAATAATAAACTCCAACAAGCTCACCTGATTTCTCTTTTTAGCATCATATGAATGTCCTTTTACTTGCCAATGAAATAAATGTTTGTTGTCTTAAAATCCCCTCCTTGCATACAAGAAAAAAAAAAAAAAAGCTTTTAGTTTCAGAATTCCTTCTGGAAACTTATAAATATATTCCAGATTTCTAGGATAATAATTATGGCTCATCTCAAAACAGGCAAAAATAAATAACTAAATAAAATTAATTTCAAATCTACACACTGACTGTCTTAGTGTCCTAAACCAATATCTGACGTCTAAACAAAAACCCTTTATGTGGAAATATAGCCCACTAAATACATTTTAGTTTTAGTCATAAATAATAAAATGATTGTTGGTTTAAAACCCCTCTTTGGAACTTGACGTTATTTCTCCAATGATTTATATGCATCTTTGCAATTTTCACACTGAATATCTACTTCTTTTATGTAGTTCCTTTAAATATATAATGCATATATCCAAATTATAACCTGGCTGTATCCTAAAAGTTTGTCTAGGTAGGCAGCTTGACACCCAGAATATAGTTTTGTCATAGAAACAATGCTGTAAGTTTTTGAGAGGTTCCCAGGGTAATATACAAATACCTATTTGCCTTGTGGACGGAGCTCACAGCACTTGCAAAACTAGAAGGCTGTTTGGGACCCTGAGACTTGAGATGCAGGAGTGATGAAAACCCCAATAAAGGGCTTTAAATTAAAGAGAAAGAAGGGAAATCTAAATGGTGTGAAGAAAACGGACACGAGCTGGAGACAGAAAGGTGAAGGAAACGCGGGGAATGATGAGGAAGGGAAAGGGAATAAGACAGCAAAAAAGAGAGTCTGGATGCTGTTTCCAATTTCACTTTCACTTTAACCCTCTAGAGGTTAGTGAAGAATGAAATAAAGGTCAGGATGAGAAGCTGGAGGTGAAGGAGAGCTTTCTCTTTTCCCCTCCCATCCTCCCCTCCCAGAATCAGCCCGTTCAACCCCCCTCCGCCGCCTGCCCGCCCCCAATTCTCTCAATCTGGCCACAATATGGTGAGGCAAAAAACTGTACACAAATTAAAAAAGACTTCAAAAACAAAGGCTGCCCAGTGAATTTTTTATGTAGATAATTATAATATTGGCCACTGTCTTTCAGAACAATTCCATGCTGTGGTTACACAGCTATAATGAAGAGATCACACTGTGAAGTGAAAAGTCTCCTTATCCTCTGGGATTAGATTCAGATTTGCCTTCTTCCAGAAGGGTTTCCGAATGCGAGGAGAAGAGAAACAGCATAAAGAAGCAACAGAAAGAATTGTCTTGATCTCTGTTTTGCGAGCCTTTGCAGGAAACTGGGTTTGCAAACAGGAACATCTTTTGTGTTGCTTTTTGGCAAAGTAATTGATTCTAGTCAGAGATTGGCTGGGTGCCACCGTGCAAGTAGTCTGTCTTTCTTATTCTGAAGAATACAGTAGGAAGAGCTGCAACTGAGGCTTTTTTATTCTTTTCTTATTATAGCCAACGTTATATACTTTCTTCCTGCTACCCCCTCTACGGTAACCAATGGTATGCAGTTCATAGGTCACATTTTATAATATTTTTAAAAATTATAGAGAAAATAAAGCTTTTAAGACATTAAAAAAAAATAAGCTGGGAGAAGACAATTTCTTATAACCAGTATCTTCTCCCTTCCCCCACTCCGATTGGGATTTATGTTTACCTTTTCCGTCCTAAGAAAGAAACCAAACCAAAACATTGTACTATGAGCAGAAAGGTAACAGGAATTTATTCAAACTTTATAAAGCTGATGCAGATAATACGAAGATGGATTTCACTGTGAGAACCATACCAGGGGAGTACACAGGGATGCAACCATTACATTTCTATTAGATTTGCTTTAATAAAAGTAAAAATTACTTAATATTAAGTTTTAATTAAATTTTGTTCTATTAAGAAAGAGATGGACATCTACCACTGATATTTTGTTAATTAGCTTCTTCTGTTTAAGGGAACTTGGACATTTTATTATGACCATGAAAGGTATTATACAAATGATTTAATATTAAACAGTATCTAATAATAGGCTTTGGTGTAATTGACACTTTGAAAGCACCAGGAGTTGAGACCTTTCAGATGACCGCAGAGAGGCTGAAGCCCAGAAGTGTGGCTTCCCTCCTCTCACAAAAGGGGCCACCACAAAGTCGGGGAGGGGCTGGGTAAATCCGCTTCCCAGACACTCCTGCTTTCTTTCTTGAGCTGGGATCTGGGACCAGCTTTAAGCAATGTCCATTTTGAGGACCCACTTGGCTTGGGCTTGGAAGACGAATCCCATGTCTAGAAAGGAGGGAGCAGAAGTAAGCCACCTCCCCTAGATCTGGGAGGATGCAGTTTGTCTGATTTCACACAGCGAAGGAAACATAAATGCTTCTCCTTTGTGATAGTAAAATGGGTTCTGCGAAATAAACATCCCAGCTTATTTTTCAAAATGCAATCCAGCAACAGATGC
Organism: Delphinapterus leucas; assembly: GCF_059928025.1. Classification (NCBI taxonomy): domain Eukaryota; kingdom Metazoa; phylum Chordata; class Mammalia; order Artiodactyla; family Monodontidae; genus Delphinapterus; species Delphinapterus leucas. The sequence continues at coordinate 15,115,367 of NC_143138.1, forward strand.
TACAAATCCAAACAACAGGCCAAGCAGGAAAGGCTCTGATCATTGTTACACTGATTAATCGTTGTCAAAGCCAAGGGTGAAAGAAGAGCCCTTCATTTTAGCAAATATCCTGATGGCAACAGAGGAATCTGTTAAAGGATTATTATTTGTATTTTATTACAATTTCCTGGGACTTCCTTGTTGGCGCAGTGGTTAAGAATCCACCTGCCAATGCAGGGGACACAGGTTAGAGGAAGATCCCACATGATGCGGAGCAACTAAGCCCATGCACCACAACTACTGAGTCTGCGCTCTGGAGCCCACAAGCCACAACTACTGAGCCCGCAAGCCACAACTACTGAGCCCACAAGCCACAACTACTGAGCTCACACGCCTAAGCCTGTGCTCCACACCAAGAGAAGCCACCACAATGAGAAGACCGCGCTCTGCAACGAAGAGTAGCCCCCACTCGGCAAAACTAGAGAAAGCCCGCACGCAGCAACGAAGACCCGATTCAGCCAAAAAAATTTTTAATTAATATTTTAAATTTCATAAAATGTTTTGAAAATCTGGTATTATTCAAAATAGTTTTTAACCACAGGGTTATCAGATCATTGTTACACCTTAAAGAATTAAAGAATTGAAAACAAAGTGATCCCACTACATTCTACTGAAAATTTTAATTTAACTATCCAGGAATACACATTTGTAAAACATTCTTGACAGAAATAAGAAAGCAGTTTAGGACAAAGAGATGAAATCACTCTGTGACTCAAATTTTACTCCTCAATAGGAGAACAGGAAGCTGAAGGAATTAATATTTTTTTAATTTAAATAACAGAGTCGTAACAACTTAATTAGGACTACTCAGAAGTAACTGATAGCTAAGCTTATTGACTTACTCTTCCTTTTATATGTGTGTATATACGGTAATGTATTTAACCTCTTTTTTAAAGGTTGATTTGTTTTCATTGTAAAAGAATACATGCTCATTAAAAAAAGGAAGCAAAGTAGAATAAGAAAAAAATGACCCATAGGTTTGGCACTTGAAGACGCTAAACATTTTAGCCAATTTCCTTTTATTTTTACTTTACGTACATATATTTGTTCATATTTATGATATATTCATCTACAGGCACACACAATTTTGCTTCTCTGCTTTTTGATCCTTTCATATCTTTTCTCTTTAAACATTAAAGTGCATTTAATAAGACATTTTCTTTTTTTGATGATAATGGTAACCTTCATTATTTCCTAAAAACTATGGAAAGGTATATTAAAAAATTAAAATCACCATCAATTCTATGACAATGGACATAACCACATTTTGGTGTTTGTCCTTTTCACCCATAGTCCATGTACATCCATTCATTCATTCATTCAGATACACTTTTGGAGGAGTTATTATATTCCAGGCTCTGTTCTTTGTGCTAGGAACACAGCAGTGTATGAAACAAAAATCCCTACCTACATGGAGCTTATACTCTAGGCAAAGGAAACAGAAAATAAATAAATAAAATGCACATTTGTCATATGGTGAGAGGGTAAACTAGGGAAAAGACATGGGATGAATAGGATGATCTGCAATTTTAAACAGGGTGGTCAGGAAAGGACTCGCCAAGACTAGGACATTTGAGCCAAGACAGGAAAGCAGTGAAGAAGGAGAAAGATTGAATATCTGACAGAAGAGCAAGCGCAAAGGTCCTGAGGTAGGAGATTGGTCAGTGAATTCTAGGAATAGCAAGCAGCTGGAGCCCAGAGAACTGACAGTATAATGGTGAGATCCAAAGGTAAGGGGAGAGAGATTCCCTTTCTTTATCTGAGTGATATGGGAAGCCACTGGAGAATGTTGAGCAAAGACTTGACCTGACCTAGTGGATGTTTTAAACAATGGGCACAGAGATCAGTAAGAAGTTGTTGCAATAAACTGTGTGAGAGATGTTGGTGGCTTGGACTAGAGTTAGTGCTGAAGGTGATATAAAGTGTTTACATGACTTTTGAAGGTTCGGACAACAGGATCTGCCGATGGGGGATCTGAGAGAAATAGAAAGTTAAAGGTGAATCCTTCCGTCTTAATCCTTTAGTCCTTAACTTTAGTCTGAGCATCTGGTAGAATGTTGTTGCATTTACTGAGATGAGGACTAAGGGAGGGACAGGTTTGTGGGGCAAACAAGGAATTTGGTCTCAGACACGTTAAATTAAAAGGGATATGTGAGTCTACAACTGAGGGAAGTGGTCCAGTCTGGCGATAAAATTTTGGTAAATGTCAGAATATTTATAGTATTTAAAGACGTGATAGGATGACATCTCAGGAGGGTTTGGTGGAGGACTTTCTCTTGGGCAGAGAAAAAGAGAAACAAACAAGAGAGGTTAACAACATAAGATCAGAGGAGTGATGAGAAGGATTTTATTCAATCATGTGTTGGCCTAAAGGAGTGAAAAACCTTGTGACTTTGGATTTTTTCAGAAAATAACCCTAACCTGTCTAGATAATATAGCAGTGGTCTCCAATATAGTACACAGACCTCTGGAAGTGCCTCAAATAATCCACTGAGGAATGGGAAGAAAGCATTAGACATCACTCTTACAAGAAGTTAAAATTTAATATACTGTTATATTATGGGCTTTATAGGAATACACATGTATATGTACGGATGTCTATATTTTAGAGATGAGAGATCAAAAAGACTGTACTCTAGTGATAGAATCAGCAGAAAGATGCAAAGGGCTTTTGGCCCTTTTTGTTATGGATCATATGGGAACATAGCGCCATCCCCCATGCTTGGATGTGTGGTTAAAAAGGCCACTAAGGGTTCAACTGCATGGCCCTGGCAAGGGTAGGCTCTGTCCTGTCAGCATCGATGTTGTTATCTCGCAGGGTCCTCTGCCCCCTCGGAGGCCCCGAAGATTCGGATGCAGACTCGGATTCCACACCAGTTCACACACGTCTTGACAGGATCCTGCAGTGCCGTGTTGGGCCTCAGCCGCCTTGGAGAGGAATGTCGGTGGCAGAGTGAAATCGGAGGGCTTGAGAATATCGCCCTGCTTCCCTTTGTTGTGTTTTTCTACAATTATTTCATCTGAGAGAGACCCTCTAGGGTTCCTGCATTTGTCCTCTGAGGAGGGGGTCCAGCCCAGCAAAGTCTGGAGGCTGCTTAAAAACCCTGCATGCGGCACTGTGATCATTTCTCGCCGTTTATTCTTGCGGAAGCTATGTACCTTTGATTAAACCTGGCACAGCACTTTAGAAGCCACTGATAGACATCAAAGAAGTTAGCTCTCTGATATCAAAATAGACTGAAGGTTTGGACCTAGACCAGCACTGTGTGAACACTGAGAACAGTCCACAGCGGGAGGCAATGGCTTTTGGACAAGAATCAGAAAAGAACCAAATGGATTTCCTCTATTTCTCCCTTCATTAGCTGCACGGCAAATGCCTTCATCCCATCAGAAGAGAAATCTTTGTTGGATTTTTATCCAAAATCCTGTGTGGGGTGGGGGGGAGTAAAATTTGAGGTGAAAAATTTAAACAACCTCCTCCATTATTAAAGTTTGTTAAAAAGGTGGATATAATTTATGTCTGAGGAGTAGAAAAATTACCTTGATTGTTCCCTTTATTTTATATGCAATCGCAGGTGGAGCACAAATGTGTCTGAAGAATGTGGATTTACTTTGTCTTCACTTAATGATCTGGGAACAATTAAAAGGAACACATAGATGCATCATAAGTAGACCAAGTGTAAAAAATTATACACGTAGATATGCTTTTGAGAACTTTTTCCCAAAGGTATTTTGTGAGAATGAAGGAGTTGCATTTTTATATAATCTACCTTCAGGGATGAGTACCTGGTTTATTGGAGACATCTAATAAGTATGTGAATAAATGCTTTTAAATGCCTATTTCTAAATCATAACTAATATATATCAATTTATTAAACAGATCATATATCATCTACTTAAAAATAAACTCAATCAAATTGGTAGAAGGACAATTACAGCTATCGGAACAAAATAACTAATAATCAGTAATTCTTTTCTTAACAACTAATAACCAATAATTCTGTTTGGTTTTTTTTTTTAACAATGAGATTTCCAAATGCTGAGAGATTAACGACCTCATTTGTTCTTCACAATAGCTCTATGATGTGGCCACTGTTATCGATCCCTGTCTACAGATGAAGCCACTGAGACTCTGAGAGTAGATTAATACGCCTGGGATCAATCAGCGGTTTGAATCAGGGAGCGGCACGTTTCTTCTGTAAAGGGCCAAACAGTAAATATTTTAGGCTCTGTGGGCCGCCTGGCTGCTGTTGCAACTACTCAACTCTGCCACGGCAGCAGGGAAGCAGCCCTAGAGCATGCGTGAACCAATAAGTGTGACTGTGTTTCAGGGCATTTTACTTACGGACACTGAAATCTGAACTGTATATAATTTTCATGTCACGAAATGTTGTTCTTCTTTTGATTTTCTTCCCCAAATGTTAAAAAATGGAAAAATTTTAAACCACAAGCAATTAGAACCAAAAAAAGGTGGTGGGCTGGATTTGGTCCCCCAGCAGTAGTTTGCTGATCCCTGGTAGAAAGTGAGGGGGTCAGGATGTCAACCTAGATCTTCTACCACGGCCCATGTTCTTTCCACTACACCATGTGGGTTTGTTTCATCATTGAGGAGAGACGCTACTCAGAGACTTGAAATCTGGAGAGTTGTACTGCTGTTCGTACTTTTGAAATTAAGTACAAGACTCAAACATATTAAGCTTCTGCATCCAAAGAGAGAGAGAGAGTAATCACCGGCAGCAGAGCAACTAGCAAAGAGCGAGCCAATAGCAAGCCCAGCGAACACTTCATTGTCAGCTAGAGGGTTTGGCTAAAAGTAAATTTAATACTCATTAAAAAATGAATGCTGCTTTAATGCCGCTTCAGAGGCTGGTAAATTGTAGCTAACTCTAAGCAATTCAGGAAGCAGTCCCATTGCTTCAAGGCTGACAAACAAATCTTTCACAAGACAGGAAGATTCGGAGAAGCCCCATCTTGGAAAGGTTAGGCGTCCCCTGAAACAGTCCAGACTTCGAATTCTGCTCCCTACGAAGTGCAGTGGGCATGGTCCCAAGCAGAAGAGAGAGTAGGCATTGATCCTGCCGGTATGCTGGCATGCAAACTTCATAAAGTACAACCCTACCGAGAAAAAGTTTTGAGAATTGCACCTGCCTAGGAAAACAGTGATTAAAAGCACACTCTTATCAAGGTTCATTTCATCATTTTTACATGTGTTCTCTTCCTCCCGTACCATGATTTACAGCAACCCCTCTGAAGCATGAGGCTGAAATCTGTCTCCTTAAACCTCTTCTTCCCTGAGTGCTTTTGCTGGGATAGAGTTGTTCCTGAGAGCTGGGCAATTGCTGCTGTGCTATGGAATAAAACTGTCAGTGTGATTTAAAAATACATATTGCAGAAAATAAGAAAATGCATTTGAAAAATCTTGTCATTTTGTCTTCTATGGAAACAAAGGCAGTGACATAGAGAGTTCAAAATAATGAAAAGTCTTTGTTAACTGTGAGGCATTTACAACCTCAAAATCACATCAGTGCCAGCAGAGCTAGCAGGTATTCAGGTGTCTCAGATCTAAAATAACAGGAGCTAATTGCCCCTGTGATAGACGACTTCAGAGAAATGTACTTGAATAAGTAAATTAGTGAAGGAAGAAAGGAAATGAGTGACTAACTACACATATGTACATACATATACTTTTTGGATAATTTTGGATTTTGGATGCAGTCGATTGATCATCTTTTACACTGCCCATTTTCCTTTTGCTCTGGTTGAGTTTATGACATCACAGAATTAACCAAGAAACTCAGAAATTAACCTACAATGCTTGGCTTTGCTTTAAATTCCTGTTAGTTTTATATTCACCTACAGTCTATACTTGGAGAACTTCCTCAGCTCTGGAGGTTTGTATATGCACACATATGGGCTTGTGGGACATTCTTTCATCAGAATGGCATTAATATATCTTGTGTCTCATAATGAATATTCTACTCTGTACTACGCTTTGAAGGAAAAATGCATATTCATGTGCTTGCGAGTGGGTAAGAGAGGAGAGGAAAAAGAAAGTATGCAGAAGAGAGATGATTTTACCCCTGCCATCTAGATAGATGGATAGAAGATAGCTAGGTATTTAAGTATATCCTTTAAGCATAGACACAGATATTTGGAATTTTATAAGTGAGTTTTTCCCAGCCTCTTTTTTCCCATGAAGCACATAGAAAATGATAATATTTTTAAAATATACTGTGGTAAATGGGAAGGAATTTGAGAATATCTATTTGGGGTTTGGTTAAAAATATTCTTTTATTTTAGTTATAAAATTGAGGTAAGAGAAAAAATGGAAAGTATTAGGAAAGATTAATTATTTTTTATAAAACCTAATAATATATCATAATATTTAAAGAGAAATTTGAGCTTGCTTCTGTGTATATATCCTTTTTATATCAGGTTTTAAGCTTGAAGTGGCTTTACATAAATTCTGGCTAAGGCTTTGCAATGATGGTTTCTCCAAATTCTTGCTATTTATGATCTATGAAATACTTCCATATGACTAAATAATGTATTTTTTAAAAATGTCTTTAAAACCTTTCAGCCATTTACAACAGTTGATTTTCTTAAAGGATCTAATCGTTCTTTTTCTTAAATTATCAACTATACTGAAATTTCTTGAGGTTGGATTTCAAACCCAAGTGGGCTTTTTAAATATCAGTTATGTCAGAAATAATGAAGCTCCAATTTGCAAAACACGCATACATTTGTTAGGGCAGTCACCCGCAGCTAGCTTGTATGCCAATAGAAGGCGCATCCAGCAAATGGACGTAAGTATACAATATATGTACATAAACATAAGGATTCAGGGTCTTTTCAGAAATGTACCCACCAGTAGCTCCCCCTCCTCTCATCCCCCGATTCCCTATTTCCCACCTACAGGACTCATTTGGGGATGAGTGCCACATACTTTGGCACTTGATACACTGGTTCTAAAAGACCATGGTTCCTTGGTGACTAATGGGCAACCACAGATTCTGCAGCTGGTACAAATGCACATGTCTAGTGCCTCAGCATCTCCTTGGCTATGCTCAGCTGTTGCACTGGGCAAGGGTGCCATCTTGCTCATGGTCTTCTTTATTAGGGCCTCTGCAAGTGGACCTTTAAACAGCTCCACTGGAGGGCCCACGGAGGTGAGAAAGTGGTTGCCTGTGCTTTCCCACACCCAGCCAGGGCTCCACCTATGTCCCTCAACTTTCCAGTCTCCCAAACAAAAGAGCCAATGGCCAGTCTTAGAGTACCCCTTCCCAACCTCAGATAAACCGGAACTCTGAGAATCTAGAGGCCACCTGAAAGTTTCTGTAAAAGAGATATTCTACCAAACTCTCTGAGTAACCGACATTAATAGCGGAGGTGTTTTCTGTGCAGCCCTGGGACCAGCACCTCTTTCGGTGCAGGAGGAAGTCAACTCCTTACCAGCCATTACAACTCAAGTTTTCCCCAGTAGACCACACTCTCAACCAAGGAAGCTATGGTTGCCTATTTCTGGGCTATTTTCCCTGCTTCCCCTGAACATGGGGCAATTGTGAAAACAGAAAAACAGAGCCTGATCAACATCAGATACACAATTGAAAGGTTCCAAAATTAGGTTTTGTTTTACATGTTGCTAATGGTTAAAAAAAGGCTTTTCTGTATATCAAAGAATATTTTTTGATTTGCTGATATTATAAAAATTGCAATCTTGGTGAATTCATTGAATTACAAATAACTCAAAAAATATATCTCTTAAATAATTACATCTCTTGCCGAAATTTTACCTTACCCAGAGATTGTTCATAGAAATTTTACTTTGATCTTGGTTAATGTGTTAAGTGTAGCATTAACATTAAAAAGGTATGTTTTGCATGAGGTAAAAATTAGATCACTAGTAATTCCAGTTTCAGAATTTTTTTTTAGTATTTTTGTAATAATCATAAGTACATGTGAGGTACTTGTTAAAAATAGTCTCCATTCTGGGGCTTCCCTGGTGGCGCAGTGGTTGAGAATCTTCCTGCTAATGCAGGGGACACGGGTTCGAGCCCTGGTCTGGGAAGATCCCACATGCCGCGGAGCAACTGGGCCCGTGAGCCACAACTACTGAGCCTGCGCGTCTGGAGCCTGTGCTCCGCAACAAGAGAGGCCGCGATAGTGAGAGGCCCGCGCAGCGCGATGAAGAGTGGCCCCCGCTTGCCACAATTAGAGAAAGCCCTCCCACAGAAACGAAGACCCAATAGAGCAAAAATAAATAAATAAATTAATTAATTAAAAAAAAAGTCTCCATTCTTTATGTGCTCAAAAAATCTAAATATTCTTTTTTAATTGAAGTATAGTTGATTTACAATGTTTCAGGTCTACAGCAAAGTGATTACATTTTATATATATATATATATATATATATATATATATATACACAGAATGTATATATATTCTTTTTCAGATTTTTTCCATTATAGGTTATTACAAGATGTTGAATAAGTTCCCTGTCCTCTACAGTAGGTCCTTGATGTTTACTTTATATACAGTAGTGTGTATCCATATCAAAAATCTAAATACTCTGATGGAAGGAAATTTAGGGTCAGTTTGACAGTATGAGATTTTAAGTCTGATTCTATGAGACCAGGACAATTTGAGGGCATCAAATCAAGTGTTACAAAGCTGATATCAGTGGACAGCTACTTGTCATGTCTGGGTAGTCATCCCAGGTACCACCAAAAATAGCTGAAGGAGCCAAGACTGCAAGGCTACACTCTAGTTATTTGGATTCCTACATGCAGCCACAGTCCAGTAATTTAAGCAGTAGTATTTAATAAAAGAGAAAGCAAATTAAAAATGAGTTGTATTGATAAATGTGATTAACCCAATTTAAATTTCAAGGCTTTAATATTTTAATAGGTTTAGTCTTTTGTTCTTTGTCACATGCATAATTACTTTTCCTCATTCTCTTGATTTAATAACAGAAAAATCTGAATAATCTTTGTAGAAAAATGTTCTGTGGGAAAAACTGATCTGAGTGAGTACAAATGTTATCAGAGTCCTGTAGTGACATTGTATATCACTGAGGGGGGGAAAAAAACCTTTATAATCACACTGATCATGGTTAGAAATATATAAATATGCTGTTTTCTCCAAGTATAATTACGATGGAGCAAGACGTTTTATTTAAATGATTTACTGCTGTCAAAGTTTCTCAATAAAAGCAAATCAAAATCACCAGAAGAGTCACTTCAAAATACATATTTTAGTGCAGATAAATTAGGCAAATAAATAAATAACAAACTCACCCTTCCTCAGTCCACTCTAGTTTGGTGACCTCTTAAAGAGACCAGTAAAGAAATACTATTTATCCAGGGGTATTTTGAAGTTGTGTGTGTGTGTACACATACATGTATATATAAACATATAAAATCAGCTTCTCACCCTAGACCTCAGAGCCAGAACTGCCTGACTTGACTTTGGAAGCACTCGATTTCTGCAGACATCCCCACTCCCTGCCTTTATTCTGGAAGGCACGGTTACGATGCGAATTTGCCAAGCATCCGTGCTTCAGTTTCCCACTTGAGGTATTATCACTCTGACCACGCTTTCCTCCCTGCCATGGAGCTTATCAGGGCCCTGATTGGCAAGGCCAGGGCCAGCATTTGCCCACAATAATTTAAGGGATTCTGTGACCTCCTTCAAAAACCTCAAAACATTCATGGAGTGGATGACAGGGAGGGGCCGAGATTTCTAAGAGCTGCTTTTCCTAGAAGCATAGGTGTCTAAACATTAGAAATAGCCACTTGGTCTTAATAATGCCTCCTATTTGTGGACAAATTCTGCAGATTTTTGTCAAGAAGAATACAGTCTGTGAATACTTAATTATTATGTAATTATTCTTTTCTGTTGTTCCCGCCCCCCCTCTTTCTTTTAATCTAACACTTTCCTCTAGGGAAATCAATTATACTAAACAAGCATTTACTAATGTGGTCTTCAAGCACTTTGAGATCACCCAGAGAGCTTTTCAAAATATAGGGGCCTGGGTCCCACTCCCAGAGGTTTTACTGTGATCGTCTGGGGTGCACCTGGGCACCAGGATTTTTTTTTTTTTTTGGTACGCGGGCCTCTCACTGTTGTGGCCTCTCCCGTTGCGGAGCACAGGCTCCGGACACGCAGGCTCAGCGGCCGTGGCTCACAGGCCCAGCCGCTCCACGGCATGTGGGATCTTCCCAGACCGGGGCACGAACCCGTGTCCCCTGCATCAGCAGGCGGACTCTCAACCACTGCGCCACCAGGGAAGCCCTGGGCACCAGGATTTTTACAAACTCCCCCAAGTGATTCTTAATATGCAGCCAAGATTGAGAATCACTGCTCTTCGGAGGAGAAAACCCTCCAAAGGCTGGGAGGCAGAGGACTTAAAAAATTGGAGGAAATCAATATGATCCAATGCTCCCAAAGAGAAAGACACCATCGCTGTAGGGGTAAATGATAGGCCAGCCACCTAATCCAGAATTTGCAGCTTTGTTCACTATTTTACAGTCTCTGTGTTATTAATTTTCTGTTTCATAAAACTGACAAACATAATTGTTAATTACATACCATACACTCCACCTTCCCAGTAATGGTTTCTCTCCACACCCTCACCTGATATAAAGCTATAGCACAATGCCCCACTATATTAAATTTCAATTTAATTATCTTTATTATAGCATCACCTCCTTGGAGAAATGATTAACTCTGAGATGGACTTGAAGAGAAGAGAAAGATATTGCGGTGAGCTTTGCCCTAAAGCCCTGTGCTACTATATAGGCTTCATTCGCAGGCACGAGAGCAACAATAAAATGGCTGAAAAATTAGCTTCTCTTCCATTTCCTCGGATCCCTGTGATGTGATCCCTCAAAGGTCCCTAGTGGCACACACAAAAGTGAATGGTATAAGAAAGGGGAATTTAATGCATAACTTCCTATGTGTGTGTGTGTGTGTGTGTGTGTGTGTGCGCCTATAGGTGCACTTCAGTTAAAAGCAAAGAATGATTCTCAAATAATTAGCACAGGACAGAATAGTTAGTAGCCCATGGACAGTACATGTTCACTACTTAATAACTGACCTTCTGGAAGTTAAACTTTATTTAGTACCATGTAACTTTTTAAAAATCTCAGGGTGTTTTACTTTTAAACATTACTTGAGGTGACTCTTTCAAAGAATCTCTTTAACCTTGGTTTGCAAATTAAAAGAGCTAGAAGCTCGTGAGTTTATCAGAAGTAATTGTTTCCCTAAATTAACACTAAGGGGCTTGTATCCCATGCAACTACGATATTAGGTGACTGAGAAGAAACCAACTGGAAAATGGGACCACAGGGCTTTGAGACTCCATGGTATTGCAGCAAAACAGTGAAAGGACTTTCATTATCACTAATTAAGCATTTATACAGCAAGTATTTACAGAAAGCACTTTGAGATCACCTGCTGTCAGGAGTGGACGCGCACCGTTCCACATACATGCATCCTCGCTCCCATTTTTGTGCTCTTTAAACATGTTTAGGAAATTCAGGTACAGGCAAATTGTCTTGTCCCAATCTCAAACAATGGGGTCTAACCTATGTGCAGATAATACCACAGAAACTTGAACTCCTCAGTAAATTGGGGTATTAGCATGTACTAGGGCTCCAGGTTGAACTCACTATAGGATATTGACACATTTGGTGTGATGGGGGATGCAGGAAGGAGAGGTAGAGAGCCAGGAAGCTTCTTTGGTAAGAACAAATGTTGAGGGAGAACATGCTGAGACATGGAAGGGAATAGCATAGCCATTCCCAGGGGAGACAGCGTTTTGAGTACACCCTCCACCCCAGGAAGGAGTTGCAATAAAGAATAAAACTTGAAATATATATGTTACTAAAATCGCTGCAGTGGATTGGGGTGAGAGATCTATTGGGGGTTCTAACAAAGTGAAAGATGGGTTTCCAGCATTCGCAGATACTGGTCGCTAGAGGAGGAAGGAAGAGGCTTCGTAACATTGTGGAGGGCCTGCTTTTCACACGTGTTAATGTAGTTGATGGAATAAGACAGTGGGAAGTGCTGAGTATCAGGCAGTCACTCCGGGTGCTGTACAAATGGAGAAGAAAGGTGAAGGCCTAGAAGTGCTTATTTTTACCATTAAACTGGTGTGACCTGAGTAAAGATAAATAAGTAGTATCCAAATAAAATTGTTTTTGCATTATACATTGGCAGACTATATAGTCAAAATGCACTCTCTTTATATTCTTTGTTCTCCACGAACTTTGTACAGTGTGTTGCCTTTGGAAGTTTCATAATATTTGCTCATTAACTGAGACCTTCATGAACAATCAAGGTCCCAGGATTTCTCATTTGGGTATTTCCCTTCTGTATTCAAAGATTCTATATGGTTTTACAAGATGCATCGGTCAAGGCTCAGACAGGAACACAGAAACAACTTAAAGCATTTAAATTTAAATGGAGGAAACAATACAGGAAATCGGTTACTAAACATTGGAAGGGCTAAAGGAATTTAAAAAAAAAAAAAAAGGAGGGTGTAATTGGTAATTGCAAGACGATAATTCCACCCCATTAGCAGGAAAAATAAAAGGGAAAATACTATCTATGAGCCCATGACCTCTGTTATTAAACCTGTTGCATAATCTCTTGCTGCTGGTGGAGCTACCACCACTGGCACGACTTTGCAAGACCATAGGCGTAGCCTAATTCTTTTGCTCCTGCTACCAGAAGTGCTGCCTGAAACCAAAAAGAAAGAAAATGTTCTATCTCTTATTCCTACCTTATTATCTCTTAATCTCCTGGAGGGTTTCCTGCTAGAAGAATATAAGGAAGCTCCTTGGCAAGGGTGACTGTTAAATTAAGTTTGCAGACTTCCAACCTGTTTAAAAGAGAAGAACACAGATGCATGGGAATGGACCTGAGAGCCAACAGACAAGTAATTAGTACCGGCTAATCTAACTCAAATGCAAGAAGGAAGCTGACAAGACTGTGGTAACCTGACAGATTAAATTCCATCACCAAAGGGAATTTTTGATAGAAATTATACAGTGATTGTCTGCCACAGAGTATAACAGGAAAACCATCAATTTCTTCCTTTTGTTTTGTGATGGATAGATTTAGCTTAAAAACACTTCTATTTACTAAAATATAGGCTGGAAACCATTTATAAAAACAATCAATAATATGCACGCTATATTACAATACGTAATATATGACCAATATAAACAACGTACATTTATTAGACCCTTAATCGGCACATGGTTACCTGTAAACACTTAGAAAGACAATGCAACAAAGGAAATTTAATGCCTGACACAGGGCCAAATACAGCATCTGATGATGAGATTTGATGGAAATAGCTTATGAAAATTCACTCCCATTAGAGAATGGCTTTTTTATGTCGGCTCAATAACTTCCAGGAAATAAATGAAGCCATTTAAAAAATCAAAGTGATAGAATCATGTAAGTGGAGCCTTATAAAAATTGATAATGGCACAGCATACCAGCTCCAAAGTATGACAACATTTACCACATCAGGAGAAAGTAATGAATTGTAATAAGTCTGGAAACAAGCTAAGAAGTAATTAATATCTCTGAATCAGTTTCGTGAAGCTATTATCTTAATTTTGTGGTATTTTGAATAGAATGAAAAATATTGAGTAACAAAAGCAAGACATTAACTAAACGATGGTGATTTCTGAGGCTTTTGTTGATACACTTACTATGTCTTTCCTTGTCATTGGAGACTGAAGTGTTACATTTCATCTATATAAGGAAAGTAAATGTTTAAAGCAAGTCAGCAAATAGAACTTGAATGACAAATACCAGATTTCCTCAAAGGTTGTACCTACAGACAACATGTGTCCTACCAAGGAAGCGTCAAGTGCAAATTACTGTAATGTTGTCATTTCACAGTGATAGCCTTTGCCATTCACTAGCAGACACTTCAAAACAAACGCCGCATCACTGGTCTCGAAGTTCTCGTCCTCCTTTATTTCTAACACCTGTCTCCTGTTCTTAGACCAAGGATCCCAGCTATTCCCTGTGAAGAAGCTAATGTCAATCTCCCAAGGCCCAGAGATGGTTTGGTGGAGAAGTCAATCACTGAGCAGGCAAGACAGGTAGCTCCCAGATGCACTCCTCTCCCCGAGGCCGGGGAACAGCCACCAGGAGTGCCGCCCTAACGTCAATCTCGTGAAATTTAAGAACTTTGGCCAATCACTGTCATTTAGATGGTGCCCTATTAAAAAAAAAGCAGCAGAAACTGAAGAGAAGGAGGAACTGTAATGGGAATAGGATATTGGATATGTGTGCCGAGTGTAGGCACAAGTAATATGTTTGTAATTCTAGGACAGCCTCTGGCCAAAGAATGTCTTAAAGCTTGGTGCCTGCCCATCTTCCACTTCCCTTCGGATGGCCCATCTCAGCAGCGATCCTGATTTCCCCTTAAGAAAATATATGTGCCTATTCTTCACAATATTTGTTTAGTTTATGAAAGACACGGGTGCAAGTTATATATTTCATGAATGAGAGGTATGTTTGTATTAATGGGGTAGTCTTACACTAATAATATCTCTGAAATCAGGATGTGTCTTACTGTCAAAATGAATTCATAATTTAAAGTGGTAATGTTTCTTTTTGTCTTGTTGGTACATAAAGAAATGGTATAGTTTATAATCTTCGGTGTTAGAGATTACGTAAAATATAGCACTTAGTAAATGAATAATATTGGATGAATTTCAGATTCCTAGTCTGTAAAATGTGAAGGCCACCACTTAACTAAAATGATCTCTTAATGTTTCTTCCCCCTTGCTGACTGGATTCTCAGCAAGGATGATTTGGTAAAGGAAATAAGTTGTTATTGACGAATGGTCTTGGAAGGAAACTGAGCTGTTGCCCAAAGTTAATAAGTAGGGAACAGTTTAGTTGAGGACGAGACCACACCCCCTAAAAGGGAGAAGACCAAGAAGCCCAGAATAGGACTGCACATACAGTATTTAACGTTTTCCTATTTCTTAAACACTCTCTTGCCTGCTCTACTGGAGCATAGAGTAGCAAACACAAACCCTCTCCGTAGCTAATATTTTAAAGGGTCAGGAAGCTGTCTTCACAATTTATAAGTTAGAAAATTTCTGATTGGAAGAAAAGAGAATGAATTATTCCACACCAAAGGGGGGGGGAAAAAAAAAGGCTGACAGTTTCTAATACGGAAGTGGCCCCAGAGAAAGCTCCTAAGCCACTTATCTGTTGAAGGTATAATTATTTTTGATTCTATAAACTGTATGGAAATTTGAATGTATTATATGGATGGTGATGACATGCCCTGTCCCCTTAGCCTTTTGAAGGTGAGTACACACATGCAGAAGGCCCCCTGGATGCGTTACGGGGACCCATCAGGCGTCCTGCCACCAGAAGATTTCCACTTTGATCTCCCAACAAGCAGCTCATGATAGTGTCCCCACAGAGCGGAAGTCACCGCACAGGAGGGTCTTTTAACTAATGTGCACAGAAGGAAAAATTTATGAGGTTCTTATGAAGTGGTTTGTTTTAGCTCTGAATAGAGGAAAAGACGGAGAGAGAAATAAGGGGCAGAGTTTTGTGACATAAAGGTCCACTTGAGCCTGGTGTGATTTTTATCATCTTAAAACACGTTTGAGAAGACTAACCTCAAAGCATAAGACTGTTCTCAATACGGCACGTAAGAAATGGAAGGCAGAAAGTAGCTGGTCTGTAAACAACCCACAAAGCAAATTACCGGTTGGTATTTCCTGAACTAAAATTCTTTGAGTTACAGTGGGAACCGCTTCTCAGTATATAAAGAGCAAAGTCCTCTCTTTGGTTCCAACGGGGCTTTGTCATGACTTGTAATAAGCTGAACATTGTAATGCATGTTCTAAAAAAAAAAAGTTGTCTATTACTGTGTGTGCAAAAAAATACAATGCCCATGCACCAGGATGTTAACAAAACAGCACCTGCACAAACTAAGATTGCAACTCTATTCTCAGCTTATCTTTGCTTTTCACTCACAGGGATCATTTCTGTTTCAATGGGAAAGGAAAGCCGCACATGCAAGCATAATTCAGACGTTAAACTGGAGCGACCACTTTTGTATGAATCAGCGCTCTGTAAACAAAACAAAAATCTGAAAAATTTTTAAATCCAAATATTCTTTGTCAGATAAATATAACAAGCTTCCATGATGACAATGGTAACCGCGGTAGACTACAGGTAACGCGGGCTTTTAAAATTGGGATTGGAATTTAGGGAGCTACTTCGTAATTTTGGACTATTTAAAGAATTTTAAATTAACTATACTCTTAAAAAAGAAATAATTAAAACTTTATGTAAAGCCGTTCTTTAAAATAACTTGATTCACAGAATTACAGAATTAACGTACAGAGAGGTGAAAGGACATAAATAGCAATAATGATTATATGTATGCATCCTTTTAAAAATGCCAAGAATTAACAAAGCTCTCAAAATCAAATCCATCATCCATCTGTGGCGGGCAAGTGACAGATTCGCTGACTAATTGAAAACAGACAACCCGGGTGAATAGTAAAAACTACCACAACCAACAGGTATTGAATATTTATCATTATATTCCCTAAAGTGTCATGCCTTACACTAAATACTTTATTTTCTTATTTAGTCCTTCCAGCAGCCCTATTAGGTAGCTACTCGTTATGCTCTGAATTTAGCAGGTGAGCAACCTGAGGTTTGGGATTCATGAACCTTGCTCGTGTCAAACTGCCAGCCAACGGCAGAGCTCGGCAGCTTGGCTCTAGATTTGAGCCTCAGCACCTCACTCCTCCCTCTGGGTCTAGTCATCACAGATTTCTGTTACTATTGCTATAAAAGGGTCAGACGGCATCAAGATTGCTGTGACCTGGGAAAATGCACATTTTCAAATTGCAGAAGGGAGAGAGCTGACTACAAGAAGAAAAGCTGGAAGTGAAGAGTGAGCTTCCATAATATGAACCATTACAACCTTACAAAAGCCAGACTTAATACAACCACAGCACCTTAAACTGGGAGGTGATTTGAGAGAGTATTGTATTCCATCCAACACAGGGATTCTATCCACTGCATTCTTGGCAGATGGTCATCTAGTCTCTGCTTGAACACTTCCAGTGATGGGGTGCTCACCACCTATCAGGCAGTCTATTCTAATTTTGAATGATTTCTAGAAGGGGCATCCTTATATGGAGCCAAAAATCAGAGGTGCTAGCACTTCAAGGAATTCCTTTCACAACAAATCATACTCAAGTCTGTATCATGTGATGGTTAAAAGGGATACTGTTTCATTGTAAAATATGGGATGTAAAGTAGAGCTCAAAGGGCAGCATAATTTCATAAATGGTGTGTCAAGGTTTGAAACCATTTCTTTCGATTGAGTCAAGGCCAGTAAAATCCAATGGCAAGCCCAGATTACAGTGCATAACACTATATAGAATTTACCAATAAGCCGAGGGCATTACATGTCACGAAACCATTGCGCTTTGTTGTACCAGCTTTGTACCAGGATTGTGTTGGTAAATATACACCTAATACCTGGTTGAACCAAGATTCAGAACTGAGCAAAGCAGCAGGTATACACGGTGGGTCTGTGAATAGGTAATTCCCACTAAAAATCCACTGAGAGAGGATTGTAGGAGGACTTGAGTATTCATGCTGATGGAGGGGATGATGGAGGACACAAGGACAGGCTGAAGGGTGGCCGTGGCTCTCCCACGACCAGGCTTCCTAGAGGGCAGGGCTTCTGATGGACAGAACCAGGCACAGTGACCCGCTTCCCATGCCCACCTTGCACATCCAGCCAAACAGACTTAACTTCAGGGAAAATATTTGTTCTCAAAGCAAGCAGAATAAGAATACACTTTAATCTGTTCTATAGATACACAGCGCCGCCTCTTAGCCAAATACCTCACTCCTGAGCTGTTCACTGCCCTCTGTAAACCAAATGTCAGACAGGACAGGATAATGGAACTCCTTCATTTCTAGAGGGAAGCATAAGATTGGCTATCGCCTAATATTTTTTATCCATTTTTGTCTAAAATGAAAACTTAGCAGCGACCCAGTCTAGATTGTATTCTAAGTATTGAATAGGTGCTACATCAGAAGAATTGAGGAGTTTGGCACTACTGCCTTCCCCTGCCCCAATCTCCAAGAAAAGCTCCAACTGACCTCCAGAATTAGCCAAATTCTGTGGTCTCCGTCTGAAATGAAAAACGTGTTGCCGGTTGCACAGAATTTTCAGTTGTGCAATCTGTGTGTGAACGCGTTGACTGACTTTTAGGAGCAGGCATGGTAGTCTTTTTTAACCTTTTTTTTTAAGCTTTATTAACTTCAGATGCAAAAGTCCTACAAACTTACAAAGAACACTCTTTGTAATATTTATGGTTACCTTTCTTTTCACTTATGCAGTTTTGCAAATTTTTATAATTTTTTTCATTTTAATCTTTTTCCAGTTCCTCGTACTGAAGATGGTACACACCGGTTAAAAACATAACACGAAAAGATTATTCAAGATTCACGAAATTGCACACATATAAAGAAACAGAAGTAATTAATATTTCAAAAGATTATCATAAGGTAGTACATTTCTACTTCTGAAGTAATTAAGTATAAATGAACTAAGGTTTTTGAGACACACTGTAGGATGGCTACTGAGGTATGCTACATCTTGTGAGAAGACAGCAAGTAAAATGCCATCTTTGTATGTGTGCTTCTTTGCTCACTGCCTGACAATGAGCAGATATAGAAAGAGGATTCTTGCCTTTAAGATGTCATTTTCCCTTTGTGAATGTGTACATGCCTACCTCAGAGATATTGTAATTTTTTGGTTTCTCAGTGCGTATAACAGTTTTGTTTACACTATACTATAGTCTATTATGTGTGCCGTAGCCTTATGTTTTTAAAAAAATACATACTTTAATTAAAAAATACTTTATTTCTAAAAAATTCTAACCACCATCTGAGCCTTCAGCGAGTTGTAATCTTTTTGCTAGTGGAAGGTTTCAAATATTGCAAGAATTATCAAAATGTGACACAGACACACAAAGTGAGCAAATGCTATTGGAAAAATGGCGCCTATAGTGCTCGATGCAACCCTCAATTTGTAAAAAATGCAGTATGTGTATAGCACCATGAAGCAAAGCACAATAAAACGAGGTATGCCTGAAAATGAATGGTGGGGCGTTTAGGAAGAGCATCTTCTCCGAGGAAGACTCCCGACCTCTGCCCCCATGGCACGTGACTGAAATTTGGAGAACATTTCACCCATCATGCAACAATAGAATCTAATCATAGTGAAAATGAGGAGGTTAAGAAGAGATTTTCTTCTTAATTTTCTTCTCTCTTCTTAAGAAGAGAGGCGGTACGCGGGCCTCTCACTGTTGTGGCCTCTCCCATTGCGGAGCACAGTCTCTGGACGCACAGACTCAGCGGCCATGGCTCACGGGCCCAGCCGCTCCACGGCATGTGGGATCCTCCCGGACCGGGGCACGAACCCGTGTCCCCTGCATCGGCAGGCGGACTCTCAACCACTGCACCACCAGGGAAGCCCAAGAAGAGATTTTCTTGATTGAACTTTCAAAATTGAAGCTGGTGATGAGCCTGTTTTGAGAAATTGTGCATATGTGCAGACTTGATTTGCTCTTTCCACTCCCTAGACTGGAAAAATACAGGAAAGTTGAACACTGTGCTCCAATTTTCATTCCTGTTCTTTAGACCATTCCGCTTGCCCCTCCGCTTCCCAATTTCCCTACAGGACACTGAATGTCACCACCACAGAAAAATCTAACTAGACTGTGAGGAAACCAAATTAGGCTTTATCACTCAACCAAAATGGGATAATGATCTTCTAGCCTAATCACAATGACTTATTTTGTGAACAAGGAAAACAGAGAGAACAGAGTTTTATCGCACTGTGTTGAACTGATCTTGGCTAAAACTCCTCCCAGTAGATACTTTGTCTAACACACTGTTTAGATGGCATACATTTAATTTCATTTCTCCCCCATACACTGAAAGCTACTTGAAGGTAGAGACCATATCTATTCATTGTTCTGTCAATGGCACAGAGCTGGCACATGGATGTAACCCACAGAAGCTTAACTAAACGGAACTATGGAGATAGTACAAATTCTTACACAACAGCAAGATATTAAAGCATGCTCATCTTTGGCTTCCTGTCGATACTGGGTTGGATTAACAAACAAGGGTTCCTTTATAATAAAAGGATGATACTTTGTTCTAATGCTTGACAGACATGAGAACAAAGTCTAGGAAAGGAATGAGATTACCCCGGTTCAAATTTTTAAAGGGAAAGATGGCAGACAAAAGACAAAGTGTGTTGAAACAAGAAACAAGTCTGGAAAATAGTCCAGAACAATGGGCAACTCAGAAGAGAACATGAAGAGATTACAGTGGGACTGGGACTTGGAACCACTTATCAATGTTGCTTTAAGTATATTAATTTTTGTGCAAAGAGCGCCTGAGATCCTCATCCACCATCTCCATAAAAGACTGCAGTATCAGACACAGCTACCCCATGTAGATTTTGTTTCCCAGTCAGCTTTCTCACAAATGTCTCTGTATTTTCTGACAAAGGAATGTAACGTGTTCATTTGAACGAGAAGGGCTGATTGTCTCTATCTGTCTTTGGCTTGTTTGCTTCCTTTGCGGGGTGGGGGGGCTTCATGAAAAAGCAACATTTGGGCAGGAGGGAAAGGGCCTTGGAAGTTGTCAAGAACCACTAGTTAAAAAGCTTCAAACTGTGTTCTGCTGGTGTGTAACTGCTGTGGAAGAAAATGCTTGAAAACAAGACATACATTTTTAGTAAACAGAGACCTAAAAAATTATTTTTATCTTATCTGAGCCTGACATCGTTCTGTGCTTCTAAATCCCTTTGGAAACACTAAAACTTTCAATTCCCATGTTGTCTTCAAAGTGCTTCGAGGAATGTGACTATGGTGTAATTATCTTTTGAAAGAATGGAAAGTAAATGTTATTTTTTTAAAAAAGAATAACCTCTCCTCAATCTTAAATATGCAAGAAACGCCTCATTTGTCACTTCTTTATCTGACACACTGAAACAGCACCAAGAATTTTCTAGGCTTCTTGCAGACATTCTCTGCCCCTCACACTATATTCAGAAGTTTCATAAGTGTTCCTTACTTGAAGTTTAAATCGCTCTAACTAGGTAAATTGGAGACTTCTTTGTTTGCAATTCTCTCTCAGTCTTCTGCCCCTAAATCATGGAACTGAATGTATTTAGAGACGCCCATCATTTTATAGGTGCTAAAGCTGAGATATAGAATGCCTGATATTTAAATATCTAAGACCACCCAACTGGTTCCAAAGACCCCAAACACTGATTCTTCAGATTATCCACTCTTTCTTCTGGGCTATAATAAAATATACACTATAAAAAGGGGCTGCTGTTTCAGAGGCACTTTGCTAGACGCCTTAAATGTATTAAGTTCGTTTTCCTTGTAGGAAGATAATCCTACAAGGGTATTACTGTTCTCTCCATTTAAATGAGAAAGCCGAGACCCAGAAAGGTTACATAACTCAGCTAACGTTTAAAAGCTGGCAAAACCTGGCCAAGACCATTGCTCAGACTGACTCCAAAGCCATAAAGGCTAAGCTAACTTATCCCTAAACCTCAAAGTCAAGTTAAAATCTGAATATGGAAATGGATACAGAGGAAGGGGTTTTCCTGAGTACTGTGACAAGAAAAAATTGTGAAAATCAAGCTGTTTCTTGACCTAATGGGAGGAAATCTAACCTAGACATGGAAGACCCAGTCCCCACTCCATCAGTCACTAAGTGATGGAACACTGGCAAAACCCAGCCCCACGGAGCCTCGATGTCCTGCTCGCTGAGACCTGGACTAACGTCCTCTCCACCTCCTTCACGGGGCTGCTGAGAGGATCAAGTGAGAATAATAAATAGGAAAAAACATCTGAATATTTATCAGAGAATTATCATCTTAAATTCTAAGCCCTGTGGAAAGTGTTTCAAATCTCTGCATTTGTCTTCATTATGTGGAGAAAAAATAAGTAGATAGATGACGAATCAAAAATTAAAAATGAACACTTCTCCACCACATTGTTCAGGGGGAAAAAATCACTGAAAAGACCTGCACCTGCCATTCAAGAAACTGCAGCCATTCACATCATTCTAAGAAACACGGAAAGCGAGTGGCGGTGTGGTGGGTTGCATGTTACCTCCGCACACCCCACCAATCTTGTCCACTTGGAACCTCAGAATGGGGACTCACTGAGCTACAGGACTTTGGCGTAATTAGTTAAAGATTTTGAGATGTAGTCATTGTGGATTTAGGGTGAGTCCTAACACCAATGACTGATGTCCCTACAAGAAGAGGAGAGGACACTGCACACACAGGGAGGAAGGTCACATGACAGTGAAGACAGACATTGGAGTGATGCTGCTATAAGCCAGGGGATGCCAGGTGCCACCAGAAGCTGGAAGAGGCAAGGAAAGATTCTTTCCTAGAGGCTTCAGAGGAGCCTGAACCTGTTGACACATTTATTTGGGGCCTTTAACCTCCAGAACTGTGAGAGAATAAATTTCTGTTGTTGTAAGGCACCTAGTTGTGGTTATTTGTTAGGGCAGCCCTAGGAAACCCACAGAGAGGGCAATGTGCCTCCCTCAATTGTGCTCTATGCCATCAGCAAGACCCCCTCTCCTCCATCCCCACCCCCAGATGCTCCCTTGCGTGGGTTTCAGCAGGTGGCATGCGTCAGGCTGTACCAGTTGTTTGTCGCCAATCTCCACTGCCATTGATCAGGGCTCGGCTGCCAAATAGGATACATACCTTCAGTATTATCCCTGCTCACAGGTATTATAGGGCAACGATATTCAGTTGCAAATATAAGATTCAGTCAAGCTGCTTATCTATTATTATGTTTGATATAATTTTGTGTTTAGAGCTTTTCATGAATAGACTGATGCTGGATGGAACCAGCATCCCATCTGGGTCAAGAATAAAAATGTGAGTGATAAGAATTACACATTAAAGATTTGGATATAGCTTACGGTCTCAGCAGAAAAGGTCCCGGTGGGTGATAATTACTTTTACTTCTCACCTTTGCTACAAAGAGAATGTGAAAGACAGGAAATAGGAAAGGGCTGTTTTGGTTTATAAAAGGATGTGAGTTTTTTGTTTTTTTTTTTACCTCTGTTTATATAATAAAGGGATTGAGATCAGGGCCATGGTTCAAAGAGCCTGCAGAGGACATTATGCATGGGAGGCCCTCAATTAATATTTGATGGAAGAACAATAATAAACGATTTTTTACATGCCTCTTATTAAAATTATTATGTGTCATACTGGAGTGTGTTAAATTATAAAACATTTATTAGTATATAGGGGAGTTGGAGGTGGAAATTCCTTAGGGAGGGTCAGGTCCAGGGATCTTCTGCCCCTTTCTTCCTAATTCCTCCCATGTCACCAGTATTAACACCTAACAAGAGACATAAAAGGTCTAAAGAACCATGTGGGGCTGTTGAGAAGACCAATAGCGCTTAGCTGTAATAAAATCCTAATGTTCAACGCTCTTCACCTCGCTGATCTTGCAAATATAACCTAAGGCCCCACCCCACATATGTCATACCCAGCGATAATGCAGGCAGAAGAAATGGAGACAGGTGTTCCCCATAAAGGCCTGGCCCCTTCAGGCACCACCTGTGTCCACATAAATCCAAGGCAAACAGTATCCAGCTAAGTTGTGAGCAAGGTTATAGGATTCATCACATTCCCCTGCCAAGGCAGGAGGACACGGACAGGTAATTTGGCCCTTGGATGCCTCAAAGACACACTGCCAAACACAGAGAAGGGGACAAAATTCTCTTCTCTCCTGACATTCTTCAGGAAAGAAGTGGGACTCTTGGCCAACACAAAATGAAACCTTGGAAGATGCACTGAAAATATCAAAAGGTTCTCAGAGTTCAAGTGACTCTACTTCACCACTCATCTCATTCACAAGAATATGCCAAATTATACACATCAGGAACTGAGGGCACTACCAGCTCCAAAAACGGGCAAAGCAGGCTGCTGGTTGGGAGTCTTAGATTCCACGGGACCCTTTGATCATCAGAGTTCATGATCATATCTCACTTTCTTTGGCAAAAGACCTGCAGGAGAGGTGACAGGTCAAGTGTAACTTGTATTTCTAGCTCCAGGGACCCAGCGTGGAGACGTGGCAAAGCCTGCTCTTTTTCTGATCTTAACTTGCAGCCTGAAGCAGCCACAGACATGAATATCTAAGAGCAGGGGAGACATCTAGGGAAGACTGGCCAATGGGGCCACGGGGTGAACTGTGCCTGATCTGCCCCAACAAACTTCTCAGCATCATCTGGAACCACTTCCTCTCCCAGAGCAGACACACACTATTAAAATGCAATATTCCTCCCAGTATTCTGGAAAATCACATTTACATGCCCAACTTCCTGAGAGATTTTGCCTTCACAGGACAAAAACGAGACCTACTGTATTCCAGCTTGCCTGCTGAGTGGGTTGCTGCAAAGCTGAGAGCCTAGAAGAGGGATTATTACTTTAATATGGAGAGAGTGCAGGATAAATCTAGACATGCCAGAAGAGGCATTTAGAAATGGCACACACAGAGCCAGAGCCTCACTGAGAACGCTCAGTCTTGGCACTGCTGGATTCTGGCCACTACAGGTTACAGTGATAATTTCCCAGGGGCAATGTTTCTTATGAAATCTGTTAGTTCCTGGGTATTTTTGCATGATGGATTTTATTGATGTAATGCTGGACCCAACACCTGGGCCTCATCAACTGCATTGCTAGTAATAATTGTGAATGCTTTGCGGTCTTTGGGCACATAAAGGAGCACTTCTGGGCAGGCTTTCCCTGTACCATCACATCCTCAGTGCAAGATCATCAGTATGTGGGGAATTCCTGGAGCCTCTCCCCCAGGTGCTTCATAACTTAATAAGACTTGTTGTTGTGAAACAAGAAAAGAATGCCCCAACTAGACATACCATTTTAAAACTTTATTAAAGCTCAAATCTGTATTTATACATAAAATATTTCACGCACTCTGTTCATTAAATTTGGTTTAATGAAGATTTCATTCGGGAATATTTCATTCTTTTAGGCAAAGATCAATATTTTGGGTTTACAAAATCCCCTTGACACATGAATAGTCACAGTCTGATTCTTTTTTTTAATGAATTTATTTATTTATGGCTGTGTTGGGTCTTCGTTGCTACGCGCGGGCTTTCTCTCTAGTTGTGGTGAACGGGGGCTACTCTTCGTTGTGGTGCGCAGGCCTCTCATTGCGGTGGCTTCTCTTGTTGCAGAGCACGGGCTCTAGGCGCACGGGCTTCAGTAGTTGCAGCACGTGGGCTCAGTAGTTGTGGCTCACGGGGCTCTAGAGTACAGGCTCAGTAGTTGTGGCGCACAGGCTTAGTTGCTCCACAGCATGTGGGATCTTCCCGGACCAGGGCTCAGACCCGTGTCTCCTGCATTTGCCAGTGGATTCTTAACGACTGTGCAACCAGGGAAGTCTCCACACAGTTTGATTCTTACAGAACGAACAGCACAGTTAAAATATCTATTGTCATTTTCCCTGGATTTTCAGACATTTCTCTCCCATAACCAGGATGTCATCACATAAAACGAGCAGGTCAATGGTTTTCAAAGGTTCTCTCTTCAAGACTATAAATGGTTTCCAGTCGCACTTTCAAAGCAAAAAGGATACTTGGATGATGACTTCCACAGCACATAAAATTTACTTTGTAAAGTGTGTGCAGATTAAGAAACTAAAAGGAAAACGTGCTGGCCAAAAGCATCACTGCATACTGCAGAAATTCAATGTGCAAGAAATTCAAGGCACTTCATATAATCAAGCGGCGAGTGCGGTTTGTCTGCCCCACTCCCACAGACGAAATGGCTAAAGTTCCTGTTTTGCAAATCTGATTTCTTGCCCAGAATGCTGCTAATAATTGGTTCCTAGGCTGGCATGCCCATTGAGATGTATGAAGTGGCTCTTGTTGATATTTTGATGTCAAAAAGGGTCTGTCAGATTTTTCTTTCCTGTAACCACTCACTTTGTCTTTGCCTCTTGTCACTTCCCCCACCACCCCCTGCTCATTTTACCCACATTAAAGCTGTAAGTAAATAAATGACAGGCTGTGGCCTATCAGCAGGTGACAGATCATCCTTCACTGGCTGTGAAGAACGGAGACGTTGTCATCTGTCTGGTCCCCCTCACATTCCCTGTCAGCCTCGCCGCATCCGGGTGGCATGTCGCAGTCGTCGGAGCAAGATGAATGCAGCAGCGTAAACATCAGCTTGAGAGCGGAGTCAGTCAAAACTGTGACTCTGCACAGAAGCCCTTCTGCTGCCGGAAACGAAAAGCTTGCTGAGAGAAAGAGACGCCTGCTTCTGCTGCTGGTAGTTATTACTTAATTGAATTTAACAGGATTTGTTTTGTTTTCAAATTGAGGGGGGAAAGTCATATTGTTCCCCCATTGAGAGTGGGAGGCACAATACAAAATCTCTCCGTTCTAGAGCTGATCAATAGTTACTGGATTTACCTAGTCATCCAATGAGACCTCTTCAGGACCGTGATGTTAAGGTCTCACAGAGCTTCACACCCTTACCCGTGATACAAGTGACAACAGAGGAGATGATGAAACATCTCACTGGTGAAGCTGAAGTGGCATTTGGAAGAATTTTTTGGAGGGCTGTTCCAAAACAAATAATGAGCCATGTATTAAAATAAACAAAGTCATAAAAATGTCAGGAGGAATGCCAGAATAATAATGACTTCCCACTGTGAGAAGAAATTCAAAGAAGGATAATGAAACTCCTTCCCAAATGAAAACAGCTGGCTCCGACCATCCTCGTGGATTTGCCATCTCCCTCCTGTTACTGTTTAAGAAGCTTTTTGGTGCTGCCACTTTAGAAGACCTTGTTCATGGCACATGAGGGAAAAAAAATTAATGTTCCATTAAAAATAATCACTGTCAGCTACCATGTGGCTCTCTTGTAGTAGCTGGGGGTGAATGTGGGACAATTAATACCACAGCCAGCTTCTGCCATGATTTCTTGGACATCAAACACTCCAACCCTCATGTTGAGAGCAGCCATTGACACAACTTCCACCATTTGAGGCCATTTAGTCAAGCACTGATGATTTCTGAAAACTAGGTAGTTTTGTTGTTTATCAAAAGCACTTACGTAGCTCTTCAGCAGTATAAAGCACTAAGCAATATTGCCAACGACTCTGGAATTTTCCCAAACCCTTAGTGATTCTGAAGAAAGGAAACTTGCAGATTCTATCCATAGCATCAAATTAAAAGCCACTGAACACTGACTATTGATATCTCTACATTCTTTGATCTACTATTAAAGGCTCCACAAGTTCTGGTCCTAGCCTAACTTTTCAGCTATATTTCTTTAACTTTTATTACTTTCCTGCTATGGTCTGAATGTTCGTGTTCCCTAAAAATTCATATGTTGAAACCCTAACCCCCAATGTGATGGTATTTGGAGATGGGTCCTTTAGGAGGTGATTAGGTCATGAGGGCTCTGCCCTCATGAATGGGATTAGTGCTCTTATTAAAGAGATCCCATAGAACCCCCTAGCTCCTTCCACCATGTGAGGAGACAGCAAAAAGGCCCCAACTATGACCCAGGAAGAGAGCTTTCACCAGACACTGAATCTTCCAGCTCCTGATCTTAGACTTTCCAGGCTCTAGTACCATGAGAAATAAATTTCTGTTGTTTATAAGCCACCCAGTTTGTGCTATTTTTGTTACAGCAGCCCAGCAGGGCTTAGACATTCCCCTATACCCTATTCTCCAAGCAAACCATATTACCCATTTCAGCCCATCCCCAGTGGCCTGTACTCTCCTATGTCTAAGCTATTGTTTACATTATCTCCACCCCTAGAATATATCTTGTGCTTCTATGTATCCATTAAAAATATACAGATGGGGCTTCCCTGGTGGTGCAGTAGTTGAGAGTCCGCCTGCCGATGCAGGGGACACGGATTCGTGCCCCGGTCCAGGAAGATCCCACATGCCGCGGAGCGGCTGGGCCCGTGAGCCATGGCCGCTGAGCCTGCGCGTCAGGAGCCTGTGCTCCTCAATGGGAGAGGCCACAACAGTGAGAGGCCTGCGTACCGCAAAATAAATAAATAAATAAATAAACATATCTAATTATGTATATATTCATGTATAATTGTATCCCTGTTTTATACATCCATATTCATATTTACATCAAGAGAGAATCTGGAAATACACACCTATGTATACATGTGGATTATTTATGGTGAGGGAATCATTTTATGTGTATCTGTGTATGTGTTAAGATTATCTGTACTTTATAATCTTTCGAAAGTAAACATGGATTGCCTTGGTATTGTTGACTGAAAAAAATGCACAGCCTAAAAGTTGAGAATTACGTTCTTTTTGGTGGCCTTTCTGAGGACTTCAAGCCCGCAAGGCAGCATCTCAGACAGCTCTGAGGGACAGCTCCGCAGAGGTAAGAGAAGAGCCAGGATATACAGGAGTTTTGCAACCAAAACCAGGTAGTCAGAACATCAAAAGATTACTGTTAATTAGAGAATCAGACATCTCCAGTCAATGAATTTAGCACTTTCCTATGTATGGGAAGATGCAAGAGTCCGGACACACTGAAATCATTCCTTTGATATGCACCTTAGCTCTCTAGGGCCAGTATCCTGTGCTCTACCATCCTGAACGCCCTCAGGGTGCACCGTTGGGGGCCGCGGTAGTGGCTGATGCCTTGGTGGCTGCAGCGTCCTTTGTTTGCTGATATGACAGGTAACATTTTTCATCCACGTATCAAAAATAATTTCAGTGTGAACCGTCTTCAAACTCCAGCTCTAATGCTCTTTTTCCACACAAAGTTTTTCTTGAAATTTCATCAGCAAGTTCTTTGTCTCAGTTGTATCTGTATCTATTTCATGTTGTTTAAATTTCATTGGGTTAAAAACATTTGTATATTATTAGAATATAAACTACACGAGAATAGCGGTCCTTCTAATTTATCCTTGAATGCAAGCTTGTAGCAAGTGTTTAACAAATATCTTTGTATGAATCAATGTTATTGGCCTGATCAGTAATTAAAAATTCGAAAGCACACCAGAATCACTTGGAATGTACTTTTTTTTTAAATCTATTTATTTATTTTTATTTTTGGCTTCGTTGGGTCTTCATTGCTGCGTGCGGGCTTTCTCTAGTTGCGGTGAGCGGGGGCTACTCTTCGTTGCGGTGTGGGGGCTTCTCGATGCAGTGGCTTCTCTTGTTGCGATGCATGGGTTCTAGGTGCGTGGGCTTCAGTAGTTGTGGCGCACGGGCTCAGCTGCTCCACGGCATGTGGGATCTTCCCGGACCAGAGCTCGAACCTGTGTCCCCTGCGTTGGCAGGCGGATTCTTAACCACTGCGCCACCAGGGAAGTCCCGGAATGTACTTTTTAAAGGTACAGATTCCTGGGTCCATCCATTCTGTGAGCAATGCAGCCAGCCTCGCTTTTAGGTCAGAAGTGGAGAACTGCAGTCCTAAGGCTACTCCTAGACGATTCCTAGTTTAATCTAAGCAGTTCTCCTTCAGCCAGGTGTGCTCATTCTATCCACGTATTTGGGTTTGGGGCTGTTAATGCCCTGAATTAATCCATGCCCTTGCAGAAAGTGTAGAAACAATCGTTAACTGATCAGACTTCACAATCAAGGTGCCAGAAACATTGTAAATGTTTAATAAATGTTTGCTGCAGAATGGTCATATTCTCCCGTCATGTTCCTAACCTTCAGAGCCTGTAGATCCCCTGACGCCTGACTCCTGCAGGAAGTTCTCTAACTGCCCTGACCTGCCCTTTTTCTGTTTCTCCAGTACTCATCTAATTGTCTTGAGAGCTGATTCCCCTCTTAGCCCAATCATAAAATTTTTGCAAAGACAGATGTTTCAGCTGGCCTGGCACAGGAAAAGTAGACAAATGTGCACAACAGGGAAGCTTCAAGATCAGGATGAGAGGTTTTTGGGTGGGGAATGGGATCCACAGTTGTGAGTATTTGGTAATGGGTTTAACCCGTGATCTCAGAGGTGAGTCCGGGCAGACAGGAGCAGGTAATGAAAATCATTATCAGGCAGTAGGGAGATGGGAGGGAAAGAAATCCAAACAAGGATATTCCTAAAGCATTAATTCAGGAAGAAAGCTGCACAGTAGGCAGGTGGGAATTCCATTAAGAAGATTAAAGCAGGGAGATAGTTCAAAGAGTTCTGCCAGATACCTTCTGTACCCAATACAAGGCAGCTAAGTGTTGGTCACTGTCACCTGTTGTCACTGCTGCTTATCCGCTTTGTTCTTTACTGTTTCTCCTAACCTCTCAGTTGCCAGGTCCTAAACCCCAGCCACACATCAGTCTCCATAATTACGAGTCAGGGTCCACTCTGGGAGTGACTGTGTGTCTGACCAAAGAGATGAATATTGAGGAAGAGGGTAGGGACAGAAAGAGAAACAAATGTAGAATGGAACATGACTTGGCCATTTAGACTACTGCATGGCTGGAAACCACCCTTTATCTGTGTCATCATTATATTTAAACAATACAGCATATAGAATATCGTAGACTACCATGTTATCAGACTGCAAATCCTTCTTCACAGAAGTCAAATTTACCTTTTCTGCCTTCTCAGGAATTATAGGTTTTAAAAGCCCATTA
The DNA here is from genome assembly GCF_059928025.1 of Delphinapterus leucas. Classification (NCBI taxonomy): domain Eukaryota; kingdom Metazoa; phylum Chordata; class Mammalia; order Artiodactyla; family Monodontidae; genus Delphinapterus; species Delphinapterus leucas. The sequence continues at coordinate 15,146,162 of NC_143138.1, forward strand.
GCACATATTGAGAGCTACTGTTTCAATCTTTCTATTTGAAACCAGTATCTATGGTTAAAATTAAAAAGTTACAGTCTTTATTCAGTGGCAATGAACACGATAATTTGGTAATTAGAATGCGTGTGAATGTGTGCTAATATCACTAGCACGTTTTTTACTTTCTAAAAATCCCATTTTTAACTGAAATGAAACAACTATCACACACTTTGGAAATCACTTTATAATACTTTTAAAGACATTTGTTCATAGAAGAAAAATGAGACTTATTATGATATGATTTAAATATTTAAAATTAATTCTAGTAATTTTCAGAGAAATGAAGTAATTTGACATTTGGAGAGCCTCTCTCTCCATAAGCAGGTTATCTAAGGAATATTGTGTATAGAATATCATTTCTGATACTTTTTACTTTTTTTTGTAATTAATAGAAAGATGTGAGTTTTTTCTTTTTTTTTTTTTTTTTTTTTTTTTGCGGTACGCGGGCCTCTCAGTGTTGTGGCCTCTCCCATTGCGGAGGACAGGCTCCGGATGCACAGGCTCAGCGGCCATGGCTCACGGGCCCAGCTGCTCCGCGGCATGTGGGATCTTCCCGGACCGGGGCACGAACCCGCGTTCCCTGCATCGGCAGGTGGACTCTCAACCACTGCGTCACCAGGGAAGCCCCTGCTTGCGTGGTTTGAGCCAACAGCTGAGCAGCTATGGTACACAACTGAGGTCATATGGGAGAAGAGTGTGTGTGGGTGTGTGATGGAGAAACATAGACAGAGAGACACACGTGACATAGGGAGGGAGAGAAAGACAAGGAGAGAGAAACAGAGAGAGAGAGAAAAACAGAGAATGACAAAAATGGAGAAAGAGGATGTAGCTACATATGAATATTAAATCCAGAGGTCACCCTGAGAAATACGCGATTAATAGCAGTCCATTCTGAGGCCTGGAGTCCAAAAAAGGAAGCCCATGAGACTGATGGTCAGTGAAATGATGTTTGTACAACTATAGAGAGACTGGCTGTAACCTTTCAACAAATGTTTTCCTTTCTCCTGCCTACCCCTCCCTGGCCTCCATCCATCCACACACACACATACACACACACACACACACACACACACACACACACACACACAGACTTAACACTCCAGAATAACAGAGTGCACTCCTGCATTCAGCCTTTTAGCAAGTTCTGTTGCAGAATTCCTCTAAGTAGCAAATACCATTGACACTTAAAACAACATTTCACTTAAAAACCAATTTTACCAAAACAATCCCAGCTTCATAAATCCAGGCACAGTTTTCCAGCTTTTTGGAGCACCTTCGCTTTCAAACAATACTTTTTTCTAATTTTATACAAAACTATGAAAAAAGGAACTCCAGTGGGAATTATACCTATTCTTGTAAAGATTTGCAGAAGTCTGCTCCAGATAAGTACTTTGGCTCTAATCTGCCATACTGCTCTTCCACTTCCATCCTATGTAAAGATATAAAAGGTTACTCTGAGAATTAAAATACTTAAGAGGAAAGACGAATTTTAAGGAATTGTCCTCAGGAGTAGCAGACACATCTCTTCCGATAAACCCCTTAATGAATTTTCCACATTGTGCTAAAATTAACTAACATAAACTTTCAAAATGAAGCCTATGCAGCGTGGATGCTGCTTCTCTGTGTTGGCATGGTTGGCATGCATCTGTCTCCATTCAAAAATTCCATCAATGGGCATGTGAATTTGGCTTGTTCCATAAGCAATTCAGAAGGTGGAACAGCGAAAAGATGAGGGTTCATTAAGTGATTAGAGTCACTGCAGTCAAGAATTTTTTATCGCGGAAGATTTCATAGAGAAAGTGAGATTTTAGGGACATTTGGATATATAGTCTTTAACTTTGCAGGGAAGGGAGAGGGTGCTGTTAAATTAAGGGGGATTCTCAAATATCAGTATGGTCAGCCAAGATTCTTTTTTACGTGAAGATTTCCAAAACCTCCTGGGTTTCCTATGAAACTCTCCAAAGGGACGAAGGTGGCTTTGGGGCGAATCATTTGATCCAAGATGACCAGAATGAACTAGAATAAAAAAGGGAGATGAAGGCTTCCCCAGCCTCTGTTTGGATGGAGAACTTGTATCACGTTACCAAGGAATCATGCATGGGCCTGGAAGGACAGTGCTTTTGAACTTGACAAAACGTATTTTCATGCAGTGTGTCTTCTCCCTCTGGCAACCTATCTGTACTTCCAAACACTTATAATCACCAATAGCAGAGAAGCCTCCTCCATCAGGCCAGCAAAGGATAGAAACAGGACGTTGAGAGGGGAGAAGTCGTCAGTGACTCCTGCACAGAACAGAAAGGGCTGGATATGGAACCGAGTATCTCAATGTTTACCGACCCACGAGTACATTTATACCCAAATCTTAGTGTCTCTGAGCTTTCCTTTCCTTAAGGAAGTCTTATTACTTTAACAGATACTTCCTAATATGTTTCTAGGAACATCCCCCCACAGGGCTCCATGAGTCATGCATCAGATCCATCTTTTGTGTACAGGTCTGATTGGCCAAGTCAGGGCTCTACTGCCTCAAGATGCAAGAGTTTTCCAAGGAGGCTGTGCTGTGCTGGGATTTCTCCCTCACTGCCTGAGGTGTTGTCATCACCTTTGAGTAGATGAGGAGAAGCTAGACCCTTATCATCACTCCAGCTGATGAACCTGACTTCAAATGCCCCAAGCCCACCATGAGTCAGAACATCGCTACAGCTTGGTGCTAGTGAGCCAAATGATAGAAATCTGTATCTTTGCTTTTGTAAAATAAAGAGTGCATTTCCTCTGTTACAATCAGTAGGAGACCCAGAAAAACTGCTCAAGCCCTTACACATTACAGAAATCTTAGTTGCACAATAATTTTGTCCCTGGGGTGCAAAATGCTCTTAGAAAGGCAGAGCCAGAAAAAGTGTATTTTTTAATCACCATACCTAGTACCACCACACCACTACCCTCCAACAGAGGGTAGGCGGAGGGTGGGGTGGGAATATATATATATATATATATATGGCAATAAACTCAGTAGACTGGAGCTCAGAAATAGTGCTCAACATTTACACTGATAAATTTTTAAAAAATAGGATATCAACCACACAGATAAATTATCTGGAAAGAGTCTAGGCAGAGAAACGAGGCAAAAGAGACCATGTGACTTGGACTTTGTTCTGAGTCCAGCCCTGCAGTTCCCAAATTACGTGCTGAGGTACCCTCCGTGCTGCAGAACATGCACGTAGACCGTGCAGCATATCTTCCATTTTAGAGGGAAGCATACCGTCATTGACCCAATACCACGTGAGCTACGGCTTTTAAGCTGCTTGGACCTGAATGAACTTAATTTAAAAATTGGTTTGTACATAAACTAAATTAAATGGAACTGCTCTTTCTTTTGACCTAAGAACACTTTGAAAATTTACTGAGACACTAAGGGTGCTGTGAATAGTGTAAGTTTGGGAACCTCTGGTCTAGCCAGTTGATGATGGCTGGCATTCCTGTGCAAGAAAGCCAAATACAGCAAAGTCCTAGTCTTTGCGATGGTTTGGAAATAAGGTAATGCTTTTGCAAAACCTGATGCTGCTTAATATGAGAAATTTTGATTTGCCTGCATACTTACATTGAAAAATATTTCTTTTCTAGTTTCATATAGACAGGAAATACACTCAACCAGTGCATCTTCCTTTTTTCTTACTCAGTGTGTTAGAACTCAGAAAAATTCAGAGTTCGCAGATTGCCTAAATACCCATCTCTCCAAAACTGGTGGTTTTATAAGATGGCGGTATGGAAAAGACATGTACACTCATGGGAAATCATGTTGCTTTATATGATAGGCCATGACAGGAAGAGATGTCCTGGAGCATGTAATACAGACTACTCAGAGTCACCTACGTGAAAATTTGACTTTAAATATTTACTGCACTAAAGTCTTCGATACTTCGAGAGCCATCTGTCAATGATGAACTGTATAAAGATTAAAAGCTATAGGGTTTTAGTCAAGGCATTCCTTAAAGACTGTTGAACATATTCTAAAATCTTAATATTATTTCTTTCTAAGATACATCTTTATAAGACATTCTTTTTTATTCTAGGGGGTGATAAGACAGAGTAGAGATATTATTTTCCTATAGAATGTCTCTGTTCTCTCTGTTAAATACCATGGGAGTTTGTAATGGGTCAACTTGGATAAGCTGGAACTTCATTTCCTAGACAGCTCTTCCCTGCATGGCTCTGAGTTAAAGTTGGCCCAAGGAGGAACTCACAAGAGATGTGGAAGCAGAAGTGAAAGAGCAGCCACTACTCCCTGAATGAAGGTCATCATGATTAGGAGTGGTGATAGAAGATGCAGAGATGCTGGCAGGTTCCAGCACGTCCTCGCTCTCCTCCACTCTGCATCTCGTGAGTCTGTTTGAGCTGACCCTATCCACCACTGGAAGCCCGGGGTCCACCACCTGACACCTGGCAGCAAACCCACAGAGGCAGCTACTACACAGAGGCACAGCTCCCCAAAGCCCTCCATGATCTTTCCCTTCCCCATCCACCTGGGTGACCGGCCGCGCTTGGCTTCTGACTCACGGCGTCTCCAACTCCCGCCTGGACCTCCACATCCCCCCACATCATGGAAGCTCCAGTTCCTGTAATAAATCCCTTATCCCCTAACTCACAGTGGTTGGGCTTCCCTGACTGATGCAAGTATATACCATACACATACCAAGTGACAAAGAAAACATGAGAAATGATTCTCCAGTAAGTATAATTTTTTTTGGTAAATGATTTCCTTATGGAGACGTTGGACTGGAATACAAAGTATCTGTCATTCATCAGTTCTGTTTTTAGAACATCCTAGACTGTTGCTCTTGAAATCCTTAATACTAAAGAAGGCTTGGGAATGAACCATACATGGACGGCTAGATTGTCTAAAAGTCATTAAAGTTACTCAAGTTTCTCATGGACCATTCCCTCTGAGGAAGAAGAAAATGTTTCCACAGTCAGGGAAACAGGTTGATTTGGTGTAACTTTCTCTTTCAGTCAGCCAGTTTCTCTCCAGATTTAATAAACAGCTTTCAAAAGGGGTATAAAAGTATCTGCTCAAAAGCCTGCAGTCTGTTATTTGTGGAAGTGTCTGTGGATTCACAGACCTGTTTCCAAAGGAGTGGATTATCATCTTGTGATAACTCATAGCACAGCACCGAGTAATACAGTTCTGTGGGCAAACAAAAAAGCCATTCTCTTTTGGTGACAAAGGATGAAGCTAGTTATTAGCAATTCGATACAAAAGAAGTAAAAAGGACTGAAGATGAGGAGTCAAGCCAAGTTTGGCATCTCTTATTCACACAATACCTTCTAGTAATGACAACTACCCAAATCAGAAAAATCCTATTCAGAGGATCCATTCTCTTGCTTCGCTGTCAAAAGTGTAGATCATAGATAACTTCCAATGACTGTCAAAATTAAAATCAAATCAATTTTAATGAAAGAAAATAGACTATTTCTGTTTGTTGGTTCCAGAGAAAATGTGTGATGATGAATTTCTGAAGTCTTTAATTTATCATTCCACCCTGAAAAGAATCTATTTTTTCAAACAATACTTCTCTATATGGTTGACATCCTTTTTTTTTTTTATAAAAAGTGTATTGGCTTAAATGTTGAGCACTATATATGAACTCCAGTCCACTGAGTTTTTCCCAGAGATATTTTTTTCTATATTATCTCATAGTTGCAGGCTTCATCAAAGGTCATCAAATCCACTGATTTTTGTCAAATATCCCCATGTTATTTCATCTGATAAATTATAATTTGTGATTGGCCTTTGGAAATTTCAAAGGATAGCACACAATAGATTTTTTTTTTTCAAAATAAAGAACAGCTGCAAATAAAAAGTAAACTCAAACAAATAAAAATCAAAAGGAAAATATTAGCAAATTCAGAAGGCTTAATCACATGTAATAACTTTTCTGAGTTTCTTTTTATTTATTTTTCAAATGAACGTGAAACCCAATTCTCATTTCTGTAAATGCTAACACAATGGGAACAAAAGAGCACAGTGTGACAATTTCCAACTGAAGTTAATATTTGAAACGTGAATTTACCTCATAACACAGGAATCACACACTGTTCACAAACCTGGAAAACCAAAGCCAACCACGACTGTTAGCTAGACGTTATTTTAGTATTCTTTTAAAACAGTACTTATGCTTAATTATATAACACTACTATGGTCCTTAAGAACTCTTAAGGGCATGAAAATGTAATGCATTTTTCTGTTCTTTAAAATACACTGAAAACGCAACAATAGGATCAGTTGGAATTGGATGGCTGAAACATCTCTTTGTGAGATGTGTTACACGCTAATCTGTAACACATCTCTTTGTGAGATGTGTTACACGCTAATCTGAAGCCTAAGGAGCATTTTATTTATTAGGCATCAATATATTACTTAGGTTAGTTCAACTCCGAGGCCAATAATCTAATGCCTTCATGCTTCCACAATCTATAAGTAACCAGCATGGTTTTTACCACGTGATAGTTAGTCAATAGACATATGGGCTAAAAGAATGAATCAGAGAGATGAAGCAACCGAAATAAACTAATTTGACTAACACCCCGCATTGCACTGAACCATCTCAACGTCAAGTTTTTTCAAGGGTTTGTACCATGTTTATGGATAACTACATTCTATGCCTAAATTTCCTCTTTCCCCGAAGCTTCTGACAACAGACTGTGACCACATGGCTTACATTAAAGATGTAGCAAAATGCTTGACTAAAAGTTTGTCTGAATCAGCTATTTTAGAAACAATTTATGAGTAAATATCTACTCTAATGTACATGGAGTAAAAATATTTTTGTACTTGTTAGGAGTCTACCAAGGGTGTCAATGTTAGTGATGTAAAGACTTGAGCTTCAGAAAGCTCCTATAAATCTGTAAGAATGACACCAGCACTTCAGTAGGAAAAAGGGCAAAGGGTATTCATTAATGGATCAGTTGCTCAGCGGTAAAAATTACAATAGAGTTTCCCTATTATTTTTCTGTGTAAAAGGTACATATAAAATTAAACATAGTCATTTTTCCCAGTAATCAAAATAATAACCAAAATCATGATATAATTATTGAATAAGAAAATAGGAAAGTTCTTCATTTTTCCTTTCTCCTCCCTTCCTTTAATTTTTTTTCATTCTTTTTTATTGGTAGAGGGAAATTAATATGATTTAAATTTTCTGAACAATCACTTATTAGCATAAACCCAAAGCTTTTAAATGTCCATATTTGATGTGAAACTGGACATTCTAATACACCATTAGTGGGAAGTATAACTTGTAAAACTTTCCAAAGGAGAATTTGAAAATAAATTTTAGCATTTATAATGTTTATGCCTCTTGCCTGAGCATTTCCACTTATAGAAGTTTACCTAAAAAAATAATCTCACAAATGTGTCTATACACATATGGAGAGAACATCATAACAATCTCAACTTCTATCAGTAAAGGAAGTATTAAACTATAGTTCATCTATAAAATGGAATAGTAGGCAGGCATTACAAAAATGAGATAACTGAGTACATTGGTGGGAAAGTTGTCCAATACATGATGGCAAGTAGAAAAATAAAAAGTAAATTACATAACAGTATGCTAAATATTGTCTATTTAAAAATTTTAATATTATTGATAATATATAGTAGCATATCTTTTCTGTAACATTTAAAATTTTAGCAAACTTATATTTTATTTATGATCTGGAGAAAAATATATATGTGTAAATGTGTAGACTTTGGCTCAGAAATTCCATTTCTAGAAATTTTTCCCAATACTGGATAATATGCTACTAATTCAAAGAATGATTTAAATAGGGAATGGGTTGAATATTGTATGCATATACACAACTAAATTTATTCAGTAAATTGCAAAGATATTTAAAGGTATATATTTTAATTAAAAATGTTTATATTTTCAAGTTTAGATGGATTATAAACATCATGTACGGTACAACCTCACTTTGGCAAACAACTTTTAAAAGTGTTCCTTATGGGGCTTCCCTGGTGGCGCAGTGGTTGGGAGTCCGCCTGCCAATGCAGGGGACGTGGGTTCGTGCCCCGGTCCGGGAGGATCCCACATGCCGCGGAGTGGCTGGGCCCGTGAGCCATGGCCGCTGAGCCTGCCCGTCCGGAGCCTGTGCTCCGCAGTGGGAGAGGCCACAACAGTGAGAGGCCCGCATACCGCAAAAAAAACAAAAATGTTCCTTATGTTTGTAAGCAAAATATACGAATGAACACAAATGTATACACATATGCAAAGAAAAATGTCTGGCAGTATGTTAACAGTTGTTAGTTTTGTATTGTTTATGAGTGTTTTTTTCTCTTTTTGTTTAATCATAATTCTAGTTTTTTCCTCAGAAGGCATATACAGCTTGAAAAGATAAAAGATATCTTTTAAAAAACCATATATATAAAAACTGACAATCACAGCAGCAAAATATATATGTCCAATAAACAAAAAGGTTTAGACTTATTAGGATAATCAAGGAAATATAAATTTAAGACAATAATGAACGCAAATTTTCACTGGCAAAGATTTTTAAGAGAACATTCACCGGAGGCAAGAGGTGAGAGATTACTCCTTCATTGTTCATGAAGGTATGTTTGTGTGACCTTTCTGGAAAACAATTCAGCTATAGTTAAGAACCTTAAAAATGCTCATAAGTTGGACCAGTAACTTAGCTTCTAAGAATATACCTTAAGAACGTAATCAGAATTGTGGGTAAAGATGTGTGTCATTTGGCCATTTACATGAAAAGGCAGGAAAAAAAGCCAAGTACTCAATCATGGGGAAAATAATTAAACCATACTAATAATCATGTCTGAAGTATTGTGAAGCCATTGAATATTACAATTTCAAATAAATTAGAGAGCAATCATGCTACAGTGTGAAGTGGAAAGAAAAGAGAATCAGGATGCCACAGGATATAAATAGCATAATTCCAAAGAGGAAAAGACTACGAGAAAATACATAAACATAATATTTTCTCACTCTTTGAGGGAGAATTGCAAGTAATTTGCATGCTCATCTTTATACTTCTTTCTGTTTTTAAAAATTATATCTTCAAAAATTACTGGAACATCCATTGAATGAGAGGCACAAACAAATACACCAACTGGCGTGAGTCAGGATCCGAGAAACAGACAGGTAGGGGAATTCCACGACTACACTGGCCCCCCGAGCAGAGCACCCCACATATTTAGAGGATTTGTGAAGGGCAGGATCACCCAGTCAAGTAGGAAGAACCTGAAGTTGACCGTTTACAGCCTGCTCAGTGGTTCTCAAAGTGTGGTCCCTGGACCAGGAATACCAGCATCATGGAAGGACTTAGAAATACAAATGTTCAGTTCCCACCCCTGACTTAATTGAATCAGGTGTTCTGAGGGTGAGGGCCAGCAACCTGTGCTTTAAAAAGCTTCATGGAGACTCTGAGGCATACTGAAGTTTGGGAACCACAGGTCTTTCAGATGCAAGAAATCTCCAGCCCTCAGATGCCAATCACTGGAAATTATGCATATCCTAACGGGTTTGGCTGCACGCATTGAAGCCAGAGGACCCGAAAGGAAGTCTGGGATCATCGACTGTGGCTGGTCTTTGCCAAAAATACCATAGCCTCCAATGGTTTTGAAACCACAGGCAGAGAGCTACTGATTGTGTTTACAGAGCTCCGGTTCTGAAACGGAATTTGGAAGCGGTCGGATCTCCACATTTTTGAAGATGAGAAGAAGACACTCAGCAAAATGAAGGGATTTGATGGGGCCCCACTGTCAGTCAGAATCCGACTGACGTCAGCCACCAGTCCACCAGGTTTACGACACGCACTATTGTCTACCAAGCAAAAAGTCATAATGAGAGTCTCAAATTTATTCTGGAAAAAAGTCAATATTCTTTTATATCTCCAACGAACAAATAGGAACGTTTATTCCATTTAATAATATCCCCAGTGTATCCTCCAGGCCTGCCATCAAACATCTGTGTATTTTGGATAGCCTTGGGAAATTATCGACTAGAAACAGAGCTAAACAGATTTTGTGAGTTGGGAGGAAACTGGGAGGCCAAATAATTCATTGTTTAGGAGGCTAAAATACATAGAGATTATTAAATGATATTAATAGTTTAAAATTGTGAGCCCTCGAGGCTCTTGTTAACCTTCATGTGGTCAGCGGTACAGGCAGCATCTGTGTCACCTGGGAGCTTTTTGAAAACATAATCTCAGGCCCCACCCAAACCTACTGCCTCAGAATCTGCATTTTAACAAGATCTCTATATGATTCTTATGCACATTGACGTTTAAGAAATATTGCTCTAGGAGTTTCCCATTTGTCTTTAATGATGGGAAATTATTGTTTCTTTGGGGAAAATATAGTGCTTTCAATAGAACTGGCAAAGTTCTTACAAGGGCATTAATATCCAAGAAGAAAAAGTATCAGGGAGTCTGATGTGCATGTATTATATGCAGATTTGGGAGATACTACAGAAGGAGAGTAGAACTTATTCATTGGGATATATAACAGGGTTTTCTGGTCTGCAAGCAACAGAGTAACAAATCAATCTGTCCTACACAATAATAAAATTTGTTGCCTCATAGAGGTAGAAGAAGTCCAGGGTAGGATAGGATCCAGACATTACGCAATCAACAACTCAACCGTGTCTTCAAGAATTGAAGTTCTTTTAGTCTCTCCACTTCCCAGACCTCAGGATCAGGGTCATCCTAAGACGGGTGTCCCTCATATTTTCAAGATGACTATAAACAGGGCTAAATGAATTTTTGTGTATATTCAGCGGGAGAGAAAAGAAAGAAAATGTCTCCCCCAAGCATGGTTTATAATAAGAAAGAACATGCATAGGCACACCTCAAGAGATATTACAAGTTTGGTTCCAGACCACCACAATAAAGCAAATACTGCAATAAAGCAAGTCACATGATTTTTTTGGTTCCCAGTGCATGTAAAAGTTATATTTTCATTATACTATAGTCTACTAAGTGTGCAATAGCATTGTCTTAAAAAACAATGTACATACTTTAACTAAAAAATACTTTATTGATAAAAAATGCTAACCATAATCTGAGCCTTCAGCGAGTTATAGTCGTAACATCAAAGATCACTGATCACAGATACCGTGACAAAAAGCATAATAATGAAAAAGTTTGAAATATTGTGAGAATTACCAAAATGTGACACAGAGACATGAAATGAGCAAATGCTGTTGGAAAAATGGTGCCGAATAGACTCACTTGACGCAGAGTTGCTACAAATGTTCAATCTGTAGAAACACAATATTTGTGAACGCACTAAAGCAAAGCGCAATAAAACGAGGTATGCCTGTAATTTATTTTACAAACCACAATGCTTTTAAGAATGAAAGGGGGCAGTATTTATAGTCACATCAAGAAAAAAGGCAAACACCTGGGCTGCTTCAGACAAGCCAAGACAGATGGTCACATGTCACCCTATGCATTAGATCTTTAAGTCTTTTCATTCGATCAAATTAGGTCACATGCCTATCTTTTGGGCATGTAAATAGCAACTAGGGGAATATCATAATATAATTGACTTAGACTAAATTTGAATCCCATTCTATAACTGGAAGCAGGGTGGATAGATAACTTTTAAAAATGGGAGAGAACTCCTATTAGGAAAGAAAAAGAGGAGGGAATTAGGTACTGGGCATACAACTGACAATGTCAATTACAGGAGGCCACTACGACTACAAGTGCAGGTGGAACCCTGCTGTTCAGTATCCACAGCACCATAGGCCAGGTGCCCTCAGGCATGTGGTGATGCTCTGTGTTCATCACTAACACCCTGGTTGCCTCTGATGCATCATTAGGTCTAATTTTTGGTGTTGAAATGGCCTCTTGTTTTGGAAAAGACTGCAATAGTAGACGGTGGATGCATTACCTTTCTTACTTGCAAATGTGAAAGCTAGCCCCCCTATGTCAGCTGTTCACATTTTTGTTCATAGTTTCATTGACTTGACATTTCAGTCTGGGTACAACGTTATAGGGCTTGATGATAACTTGACCTTGTCTCAAATAAAGTATTTACTATTAACATTATTATTGTGAAACTTTTTCCAACTACTGATAGCACTATTAAAGAGGTTTCAAAAGTGAAAAATAAATCATGTCAACTTCCTGCCACTATCATAATAAATAATTTCACCTTGGGGATATTCCCTTCCAGGCTTTGCTCACACGCATACATATTTTAACACAGACGTAATCACGGCATAACTGTAGTTTTGAATTCTGTTTTATCACTTTAGCACCATATTGTATACTTTGCAATTTGCATGCCATTCCTACAAGAAGTGCTCAGGTGAAAGATGTTAAAGAAATGAAACCCTTGAAAGGAACCGACAGCTACATGAAAATTTTCTGTTCAAACCCGTATATTCCAAATCATTATGGAATTGGAGAAATGGTTCCTTTTGCTTTAACTCTAGTTTTTATTGACAATCCAAAATCAGTAATCATAGACTAAAGCCCCTAAAAAATATGGCGCTGATTATCAAAGAGAAGATGCGAGAAGCAAGAGGCAACTGGGCCTTTTGGCTAAAGACAAAATTCTCCTCATTTTTTGCTCTTATTAGGGATTTTGTGATTACAACTCCCTCTGCTATTTGGCGATGTTTCATGGATCTGTAGGAACATTTGACATCTTACGATAAGTTCAGGTATGTGTTCATACGTACCATTTTTAAATGGAAAAAAGTTGCCAAGTGACAATGTCCAGTCACTCCAATAGATGGCCTTGGGGGAGAGATAAGCAGTAAATAAGAGACTTGATGTTCCTCTTTCTGTGCTCACAAGAGGACAGAGCACATCTCCACCAGGATATATGTGGAGGAAAGAGCCTAATGTACCTGGTGAGGATTCTGCTGCCAGGTTCCTGAGTCTACTCTTCACATGTCTCTTCCCCCATTAGACTGTGAGCTCCTAAATCAGATGTGAGGGTTTCATTCTTTCCTACACTCCAAACTCCAGGTATAGTTCCAGGCACAATAAATATTGACTGAATGTCTAAACGAATCATGAAATAAATTCCGTGGTACTTTTTAAAGACAACAGTGTTCATGGCATTGTTTCTTTTTAAAGCTGTGCTCTCTATCTACTCAACCTCTCCAAGATGCTTCCTTTATATTTAGGGCATATTTATAAATTTCCTCTCTGATTCAGTGGGGCAATTTGTTAAAGCAGAAGAACACATTGCCACCCCTGGGGCATCATTTTATAAACTGCCCCTCTGCTTCTGCTATGGAAGCTTCAATGCACCTACTTACAGGCATCATAAAGCACCAAGTGTGTGACTGCATCAGGGAACTGTACCATTGTTTCAAACTAACTAGTCTGGATTAAGTGTTGTGTGATAGGGATGGAGGAAACATTTTCTGGGAAGCAGACACTTTCCTATACTGATGATGAGAATGTCTATAGGTACAACCTTTCTGAGGAAGCCGGCAATTTGCACAAAAAGATTTTGGCATAAAATTCCACTTCCAGGAATTTATTCTCAAGGATAATTGTGGAGGGACATAAGATCTTTTAAATAATATTTTTGGTACTGTAATGTGCATGTCTTCACTTATGAAATACGGAGACCATTTTTTTAAATATATGCCATATCACAGAACTTTAATATATCCCATAATCACAGAACTTTGATGGGATGGAGCCTGTGCCTTTTCTATTCTAAAGGGGATGCAACTGTATATTGGCCCACACCTGTAAGTATGGTTTACGAAACCTAAAATATTTACTATCTGGTCTCTTTCAGAAAAAGTTCGTCAGTCCCTGCCTAGAGGAGCACATCTTGTATATAAAACAGCAGATTATTTTCTTATAGAGAGTAAGCACCTTAAGGGTTTTGCTTCTTTTGTCCCCAGAGTGAAGCCCTATAGGAGGAAATGCATAAAGCACAGTAGAAAAGAAGGAAGAAAATCCTACAGTCCTGTTCTGAACTCTGATCATCCCACAGGGTGCAGACAGTTGTTGACTCAAGAGGTATAGCTCTCCTGGTCAATAAGCCTGTTTCACTCTGCATCTACCATCTTTGGAAAACCATCAGGCAATTATAGATGAGTCAAGCCATGCCACTTATATCAGATATGGAACTGCAGTCAAGAAAATCCTTGAGTACTTCCCAGTTTCATGAAAAAAGCCCTTCAAAGAAATCAAGGTGGTTAAAACACTGCCATATGAAAAATTCACTTGAGACCTAAAGGGATTTCACCAACTTCAGAATGGTTTGTGGGTCACATTGTCTACTTTTCTATATTAGATACTTCCCTCTTATTATTCTCACTTTTCGCATTCTCTCCATTGTCTCTTCTTCTCAATGTGCTATTTTTCCCTTAATTATCCTCACCACTGCCTCTCCCCAAAGTCAATTCCTACACTTCAGTTTTCCCACATGTTACATTAATTTTATCTTCCCCACTCACCCCCCCCCCATCTCCAGACACAATTATAAAAATTAGTGAATTAGAAAATGGAACAGCCAGGCTCTATTCCGGGCTTTGCCACTATCTAGCTTGGTATCTTAGGGATGTCTTTTTATTCTACAAGTGTTAATATTAACCTGTAACTGAGTAGATTGACCCAGGACCTCTAAGAAAGAAATTTGTGGGTAAGATAAAATTAAACCTTATTTGTTTCTCAGCAATAAAAGTAACAATTACTCCAATAAAGATGTTAAAATAAATAAATAATTTTAAAAAAAGTAACAGTAACAGGTGTTTTAGAAGCTATAAGTGCAACATTTCACAGCAATACACCAGATGTATATGGCCAGATTATCTGCAGAGCTGCCAAGAAGATGCACAAAGACATCTCCGTCAAGGACTACAAACCATGCACTAATCTCTTCTAGCCCTACTGCCAGACATGCTTGTAGGACCAAGAAAATTGGGTCTGATTTAACATAGCCGTTATCCTTATTTTCTAAGAAAATATATTCTGTAGACTGGAAATAAATAATTTTATATTATTATTATTGAATATAATATACAATTATACAATATACCACATCAATTCTATACTGTTTTGTTTTCAGTTCGCCCCATATCTGGCAACTGAGTCGTCCCCATCCACTTCCACACTAGACCCAGCTTCCTGAAGTCCAGCCGGGGCACAAATCAAGGCTCGCCAATTAGTTGGAGAGAAGTTCAGGTAAATTCTGCAATAGCCCATGAAAAACATTTGTCAGATTTAATTGTATCAAAAGTAATAGAATGCTTGTGTAATACTAAAATTCTGTAGTGAAACAACCCTATGCTCACTGACTTTCAAGGGTCCCTCGTTCCATTCATTCACGACCGAGAGAATAGAAAAATTTTATTTCGTGTCTCCATAGGTAACTGGAGAAGTTGAAGGTAATACAGGACTGGACTACAGTGCTGGCAATGGAAACGTAAAGGAAAAGATAGAAACGAGAAAAGCTGGGGATGAAAATGTGATAAGGAACTACCTGTCATCTAAATCTCAAGGGCAAGGAAGATAAATATTTTGGTGATGATGCAATATTTCCAGCTTGAATGACTGAATTCCACTGGCAAATAGACAAGTGAAGAGGAGATAAAGCATAGAAAGAATTAATAGAGCCTATTATTTTAAAAGTAAGATAAATAACCAAATATATACTAAATTGTGTGTTTTTTAACCTATAAAGAAAGGAATTGGAAAAATAATAGATATATATGTATGCATAACTGAATCACTTTGCTGTACCCCTGAAACTGACACAACATTGTAAATCAACTACACTTCCATTTAAAATAAATAAACAATTAATTTAAAAATTAATGTGGGAGTAGTCAGAGATGAATGGACAGATTTTACAATTTTCCTAATTTATTGAAAATTTCCCCCTCTGACTCCAACCATAAAACTTCCCTGACACTCCCAGACTGCAGCTCATATTTTAACCTATAATCCTTGGGCGTGGTTACCAGGAGAGAAAAAAAAAAAACAAGAAATGAAACGGAAAAGAAATGTTCAATGACTTAAAATAACCAAGCAAGTGCCACGTCATGGAAGCCAAAATATGAAAAAAAAAAACATCAAGGAGAGAGTGGAAAATAGTTCGATATGCTAAAGATTTTAAGAAGCAGAACTGAGAAAAGGTGATTATTTTGTAATTAGGAGAATATTGGATAGTCAATAATTAAATACAGCAGGAGAAGGGAAAATGTGCTATTATTATAACACAAGAACTGACTGCATCTGCTTTTTCATTCCATGGTGATGGGACAATTCAGATTTGGGAGAAGGTTCTATGTTTATAGGAAAGAAGAAAGAAAGAACCCTAGGGCCAAGGTAGGGGTTCTAAGAAGAGAGGAAGACAACATTCTATTCTCAGAAATGACTGAGGAATTTGTGAGGCTGTAATATTGTAACAGGGAAGCGCCAAATCTCACTACATGTTGGATCTATTTATTTTACTTTAACCTTTGCTTTCTGCTGCTTTTGTTCACTAAAAGGACACTGTCTATACATAATGGTCTGCCTCAGGGAACCCTGCCCAAAGTGCCTTTGCTCAGTGAAGCATCCTGCCCCTATCCACCTGGGGATGGCTATAAGAAAGAAGAAACTATCACATCCCCTCCCTGAGGCTGGCCATTCAAGAGGATATTTGCAAAACTTATGGCCTTTTTACTTTACTTCCTCATCTCCTCCCCATCTCCGTTCTAGAAAAGAAACTGGCATCCAAACCCCGATAAGATGGTTTTTTGGAGACACTGGTCTGCCATCTTCTCCGTCTGCCGGCTTTCCAAATAAAGTCATGTTCCTTGCCTCAACACCTCATCTCCGGATTTACTGTCCTGCCATGCGGCAAGCAGAGCAAGCTTGGACTCAGTAACAAATTTTAGTATTAAAGTTAAGTTGATATCTACATGGTACTATATTTATAATCGCCCACCATTATTTCAAACCTTTGGAAATAGTCTGCTGTACACAAGACCATTACTGTAGTTATTCATGAGGGAATGAAGAAATCAGGATGGTGTCCACCATGGAGGAGAGTGGGCCAGGAAGAGAAAAAGAAAACCTAGGAAGAGCAAGTGATGTTTAAAAAGTGAATTACTTTGTGGGCCAATCAAGAGATTTCTATCTCCCTGAAATCCACAGAAATTATAAGGATATTTTCATCCTGACATGAGATGGAGTCTCAAGTTGCCATATTTAAATATTAAAACGAAGGGTGGGGATATCCCTGGTGAAAATGATTGAATTTAAGTCATAGGAAAAGAAGGTGATACTAACAGTGTGAGTCATCAGGTACTTGGCACTGTGATGCCTCAATCCTAGAATCTGACTATATACTTTCCTGGATTTTGAAGCTAGTCCCTGTTTAGTTCATAGACAACCCATCCAAATATAGTCAACTCTTCAGTAATGACATTCAGAGGATGGGCTTTGAGACTCATCCAAGAAGGAGAGGGTAACATTGTCTTCATAGTTTCATTTCTCACCTGTTTATTTGCTCTGAATAAAGTCTGTAGGGTTAGAAGAGAAATCACTTACTCTCTCCCAAAGAAGTTTTTTCAGCTACAGCAATACGTCTGAGCTCTTATCTTGAATTTTAATGATTATTAACTTCTCTATGATCTTCTATGTTGGTCTGAATCCTCTCCACGGAGAAAAGTAAGTTAAAATTTTTTAAGCAATGACAAAACTACTGCTTAAAATACGTGTGAGCAAAGTATAACCCGTGGTCCAAATCTGCCCTCTTGCCTCTTTTTATAAGGTTTTATTAGACCGCAGAAATGCTTATTTGTTTACATACCGATTGTGGCTGTTACCACACTACAACAGCGGTACTGAGCAGTTGTAACAGAGATCATATGGCCTTTGAAGCCAAAAATAGTTACTCTCTAGCCCTTTATAGAAAAAGTTTGCAAACTCCTGACTCTGCAGCATTACATCTTCCAGTACAGGTCTCCTTAAACTGGTATAGTTCTTTTCCATCAATCGTGCTTAACTGGTTTCCTGCTAAAAGGACATCAGTAACACGGGGGCTAGCTGAAGCATAGATTAAAAATAAATATTTGGGGACTTCCCTGGTGGCACAGTGGTTAAGAATCCGCCTGCCAATGCAGGGGACATGAGTTCAAGCTCTGGTCCGGGAAGATCCCACGTGCCGCAGAGCAACTAAGCCCGTGTGCCACAACTACTGAGCCTGCGCTCTAGAGCCCACGAGCCACAACTACTGAGCCCACATGCCACAACTACTAAAGGCCGGGTGCCTAGAGCCCATGCTCTGCAACAAGAGAAGCCATCGCAGTAAGAAGCCCGCGCACCACAACGAAGAGTAGCCCCAGCTCGCCGCAACTAGAGAAAGACAGCGTGCAGCAACGAAGACCCAACGCAACCAAAAATAAATACATAAATTTATAAAAAAAAGAAAACTAACTAACTAACTAAATAAATAAATATTTGAAGGATCCTCAAAGTTGCATGTACCACAGTCAGCTTGGTGATTCTTTTACATCCTTTGACCATTTTGAACAGAGCACAGGGCTTCCAGAAATCTACAGATCTTCAGTGGAGTATGTTCCAAACATTACACAAGCTCTTCAAAGGGTTTCAACTATTCCTTAGCCAGCTTGAAGCAACACATCGTTATGAGGAAGAATTTTGACTCATGAAGTAGTGCAGCAGAGCAAAAGGTATTAGTCACATCCGCACCGCAAGAGGTATTTATAACATCACCACTATTGGCCCCCAAGTTTCAAAACCTTTTAAATCACTTTAGCCTAGAGAGCATTTCAAATGCACTTTTGACTAAAGACCAACATTCAAAAGAACTTTAAAAAAACACATGAATTAGAGAACAATTCCAACCCTCTGAATTAGTATAAATATGGCATCTTTATATCTCTAATTACACTTGATAGTCTCAGACTTTCTCATTCATTTAATATTTCCTAGGAGCAGCTCCCCTGATCACAATCTGAAATCTTCCCACAAAGTAAAAAAGAGTAATATTCTTAAAAATAACATTCCTCTTTAAGAACAGAAACAAGGTTGGAGTATTTTGAGTATGAGATAAATAAAATTTGGAAAATGTTCTCATATTCCAATTGACAGAATTCTCTAAGGTTTTTAGTCCCGTTCATCTGAAATTTTAATACCAAGACTTCACTCAAGACAGGCACTTCTGTGTCTGACTTTTTCTTAAGTTCTCATGTCTGTTTTGGACTTGTTTCTAAAGGCTATTTCAGACCAATATTAATCTGTGAGACAGCCCAGAGTTTGTAATTTTTATACTCATTATATGTTGTATCAAATATATTGTGAGGCTTAAACATCCAGAATTGCTTAAAAGTCTAAGAAACTCACTTTAAAATAATTTACAAGCACTAAGTTTAGAGAACCTTTAATTAGATGTGTCTAGCCTATCTAAATGTAGCAAACTATAAAAGAGCAGTTCCCACTGGTTCCAAAGATGAGCTAGTCCAGAGTTGGCTGTCTTTCCAAGGTGATATGCCAAATCCTAATGTTTTCACTCCTTGCCTTAGGGGAGTTTGTTATTAGAGTTTGAGGAGGATTTTTGTGTTTAAGAACCTCCTTTCGACTGGTGCAAAGCACTAATTTTGGATGTGGCAGAAACGGTTTAGTGTTGATCTACGAAGTTCTTCTGCATATATTATCTCATTCATTATAGAGAAGAGGGTATTGTTATGACCCCTGGTTTCACAGATGTGGAATGTGAGTTCCAAGAGGCTAAGTTACGGGTCCTGCAGCTGGAAGGATACAAAGTTAGAGTTCGAACCTATGTCTTCGAACTCCAAGATCAGATCTTACAAACAGAAAAAAAAAGTCGTTAGAGTTTAGACAGATATCAGAAGTCAAAGCCAAAGAAGCAAGCTGTGCTCACCTTGACTAAATTTGGGGTATAACTGCTGCAAAGGCAGGTTACACTGTAGATTTAAAACTAGGAAGAAAGACATACATCATTACAATATAGATACTAGGAAAGACGACTTCCCTGGTGGCACAGTGGATAAGACTCCTCACTCCCAATGCAGGGGGCCCAGGTTCAATCCCTGGTCAGGGAACTAGATCCCACATGCATGCTGCAACTATGAGTTCACGTGCCACAACTAATGAGCCCTGGAGCCTCAACTAAGAAGCCCGCCTGTCGCAACTAAGACTCGGTGCAGCCAAATAAATAAATATTTTAAAATAAATAAATACTAGGAGATACAGTAAAACAGAAGACTCAATATATAGTGGGGAAATCAGGGAACCCTCAGAAGTTGGAAGTAAAAACAAAGTTGATGACTGAAAGTCCTAGAAGAGATTCAGCAATCAGAAAGTTACAGGACACACTGCATAAATGTAAGGTGTTGTATTACTAGTTTACTAGAAATCAAGAATATTAACAAAGCTAATAGCAGCTATAAAAAAAAAAAGAAAGTTACAGGAATTGAGAGAGCAAGGGAAAGCAACAGAAACTCTTAGATTCCTAAGCTTTCATGGACTATTTTATTGCAGGCACATTGCTTGGTACTGAGAATACATTAACAAAACACTGTCCTGGCTCTTCACAATTTCATAGTATCGTAGGAAAGAGAGAAATATAGACAAGTAATTACCATATGATGTTATAAATCTTAGAGGAGAAGCCATATACAAAGTTCTGTGGAAGCACAGGGAAGAAATTATATAATGACACAACGACAAGAGATAATCTTAATAACTGCCTCATGTTAGAGGCTTTCATCTCATCCTCACCTGTGTAGAATGAGGAGGCAGTGGCTTCACTGAGGTTTGTGGAGCAAAATGGTTGAGAACTCTCAGCTGGTCTGAGGATGAAGAAGGCCAACAGGAATCTAGTTGCACCAACATTTAACAGCAACAAGTTAATAACCAGCTGAGACAGAATAAGTGAGGAAAACACAGAAGTTAAAAGACCCAGGGGTCAGAAAATTATGCTCCCAGGAACATCCCTCCTGGAGATGGTCTGAAAGATGATGCAAGAAAGGCCCGAAGACAAGCTCTCCCACTTTACAATTTTGCCTCAGATCAATTCTGGTGTTAATGAATTGGGAGGGCTATATAATATGTTGACTAAGCCTGGAGTAGAGAAGAAAATGAAGATCTACTGATAATTATCCAGGGAAACTGGGATAAATGGTCATCTTAGATCAGATCTGACTCGGCCGGGCCCATGGGAACGTGGGCAAGCTATCTTTCTGAGCTTTCATTTAAGTGGGAGTGATAATATCTAACTTTAGAGTTGTAAGCTCTTGGAAGGAGGGGAAGGAAGGAGGGAGGGAGGAAAAAAGGGAGGAAGGAAACCATGTAAAGTGCTTGGTTTATTACAGGCAACTCAACAAAGCTAGGATCTGTCCCAATTCCAACTTTGGCCTTACATCAGTACACATTAACTGAAAGTAGAGACGACGAGAGTAATCATGACTTTCAGAAGCTTGAGAAATGAGTTGAGGAATACGCTAGTGTGAGAACATCCTTCATACATTTCTGCCTGCCGGGGGTGCTGAAACATACCTAGGCTTCTGCGGCAGCCAACACAACACTGTGGGGCTCTGTATTAAAAACAGAGGTCATCCTAATGGAGTTATCTCAGACACAAAGCCAGACCAAGCAGACATGTCACGAAATAGCTTTATGTTCAGGTGAAACACCAAGCAATTTGTAAGTTCTTAGGTCTGAGCATCACAAGTGAGCCCTTTTTCCGAGTAATCTTTTCTGTCGTCTGTGCTTAGTATTTATAATGACTGTCTGGACACAGAGAGCACCTGTTCCAAAGGAGCAGATCTCATGTTTGCTTCTCTCTTGTTTTATAAGAGCTGCCAAGTAAAAGCTGCAAAATTATACCAAGAAGCAGGCAGACAGTTCAGCAAAGATAGGGAAGAATATTATCTTCACTATTGTAGGTGATGATCAGGTACTTGGGAGGCATTCTAGGGACAAGTGGAAAATGTGTGCCCACCTCCTTTTTGATTTGTAGGGTTTGCAACGGCTCAGTTTACAATAATGGCTCTAGGGCAGAAGGCACAGGTGGGGGAGAAGACAACAATTAGTAATTGTCTCAGTCTGGGGTGGTCCTAAAAGCCCACACATGCAGCCCAAATTGACGATGATTTTCGTGCAGGCTTCTCTCATTTTATGTATATATTGTTATTATAGGTTCTGCTACTGGGTGTCTCTTGAACTTGACATTGACCTTGAATTTCTTGACCTCACAGTGTCTTTATGTGCTCCTGCCTAACAGCAACCGTACTTTTCCTGCTCTCTAGAACCAGTGTTATAAACAGAACATGCTTAAAAAAAAAAAAGGAAAAAAAACCTTACAAGAATAAAAAATGGTAATAAAGGAGACCAGAAACAGGTTTCAAGTCTTATTTCTCCCATTAAATAGCTACACGGCCTTGGACAAGCCACATTGTATTTCTCATCTGTGAAATGAAGAGATTGGGCCGCCAAATGGGTCCTAAGATCCCTTCTAGTTCTAATGTTCTAGGATTCCATCATTCTGAAGCCAAGCCCCTCAGACGATCAGAGTGCAGGGTAGAGGTATGCACTGCTTATACCCTGCAGAAATTTTTAAGAAGAAAAATAAATATAGTACTTTATTCCTAAAATGACTAGTGGGCCTTTGGGAAACCAGAACTGGGAAGATTTCCTCCCTTTTGTAACAAAAATTTTTCTCTTTTTTTGAGGTTCAGAAAGATGTCATGTTCCTTTCTTGGATAAGCGCTTAATTTCCAGAATTAGAATTGATCTCAATAAAATGAAACATTCATCACAAGTGATAAAACTCCAATGTATTTGTCACAGCTTTAATAATATATGGCTATATTTAAAGCACCTCTATTAACCTGGCAGTGACTTGGTGCCAGTCTGCACAACCACAGAAAGTTTCCAAAGCAATAATAAAACACTTTTGCTTTATACTCCATAGGCAAATTTAATCCAAAAACTAATAATAAAAAGGAGGGGAACAAAGGTAACTATACATCACTAGGTAAATTTTAAAAAAAACCTCAAGAGAAAAAAATGTAAAAAACTTTATGCCATACACATTTTGAAGAATTTCCATTTTGATACAGTAAATATGATTTCAAATTTTGTAAAGGTATACTTCTTTCTTAGTTTCAATTATCCAGAGTTGGAAGAAGGCTCCAGAATCTTTAACTTGATTTCTTACTTCTGAGAACCACCCCAGAGTTTGCTGAACAGAAATGACCTTAGTGCTGGTGATTAGAAATTGGGGTTCTTGTCTGGGTAGCAGCCAACTGACTTGAGGGAAAATCAGACTTATTTTCTGATCTGTAAAACAACAAGTTTGAATGCCCCAAATCCTGTATTCTTTAAGTCATCCCAAATGGGTAGATATCTTTCCTTTGCTGAAACAACTATAGCCTCGAAAGGGCTGGGAACGAGAGCAAGAGGCATCTAAAAAAGCATATTCTATAAAACATGGCATCCGTAACGGACTGACTCAGGGAGAAAGGACTTTCTTAAACCTGATTCTAATCCATCCCTTTAGTTAAAGTCCATTTCTGTCCTCAAAGAAGACATATTTGCTAGTTCTCCTTATCTTATGCCAGGGTTTTCCATATAGACAGACAGTTATTCATCTTAGCTGCCCTTTATCTGCTTCTACTGTCAAGTAGAAAGAATATAGAAAAAATGTCACACTTCCCTGCATAGGGATGGAAGGCAGGGGAATTATAGTTTCTAGAAACACTTTTTTTTTTGGCCATGCCACACGGCTTGTGGGATTTTAGTTCCCTGACCAGGGATTGAACCCGGTCCCTCAGCAGTGAAAGCGCCAAGTCCTAAGCACTGGACCACCAGTGAATTCCCTAGAAATACTTTCTGTATTTCCAACAGAACATTCTTAGAAATTCTAAACTGAGTCTAGATAAGAAAGCAAATGAATATCCTAATAAACCAGAAACAGGTAACCGAATGGATGAGATCATTTTCAGATGTAAAAATCTGGTTTTGGTTCATCTGTTTCCCAGGGTTTTCTGGACAGTTCATGCTGCATCCTTTGTGCAGTGCTACCCTACAGTTTCTGGGATCATCTGTCTATAGATCCCTTTCCTTTCCTACTATTGCTATTTGGCCAGCAGTTAAAAGGCAAGCAAGCACTTTTCCTCTGGAAGAAATAAATAAAATTTAGAAAAAGAAGAAGCTAACAGCTAACATGATCCTGCTCTGTTATATCCAAAACTTCCACTGTGGCTCTGCCCTAAGGCACTGAGTAGATGACATCAGTTCCACAAAAGGAGGAGTGAATTGGTGACATAACTAGGTAGAAAACAACTCCAACATTCCTGTCTCACCCAATCCACACACAAACCCATCTGACACAGAGATGACATAGGACAAATATTTTTAAAAATGAAAGAAATTTTCCCAAACTTTGCTGCCAAGAAGGGATCCACACCCTTTAGTTAAAATCAAGCAAGTGATCAACCAAAACTCGCTCTCCCTACAAAGCAGCGAAGCGAAGAAATCTAATGGTTATATCAAGCAGGAAGGTGATGTTTTCCTAAACACAAAGTTGTGGATATTTCTGGATGCTGGAAACATGTGATTACCTGGAAACACAATAGCGCTGTATGTGGGTCCTAGGATCACTGAACGAGAAGGCTGTGTAAAGCCTACAACTGTGAGATTTTAAGTTATTTGAACAGAATCTACATAATTATGTCATCATAAGCCTGCATGAACAGACATTACAGCCAACATCTTTACATCATGCACACATGTCTAACATCTCGCTAACGCTTGTGAGCAGAATAAAGCCTTTGTGTAACAACAAAAGGATCATACTGTTTCATTCATACAACACCCACATTGGAGTAACCAAACCGTCCAACACTGAAGCTTGTAATAAGATACTTGCCCACAAATTAAAAGGGATTCTGCAATTCCATCACTAGACAGGAATGTGATTTCAGCATCACAAGGGTAAATAAAATAGTAATCCTACTGTTATAAATTATGCATCTTTCATCTCAAAGGACAATAAATAAAGCATCTTTCATCCCTGTGAATCCCAAAGCAGTTAACAATTTATAAACCAGCACATGGGAATCACTTGATTCATCTCTGAAAGACATCCTGCCCTGGGATGCTGTGGTATTTTTTTTAATAGCACACACACAACTGTATTGAAAGATGAGAAGCAAGGAAATACTATGCCAGTGGCCTAGATTTGAGTTGAGGAGAGAGGAACCTGATTGAAATCCATTTAGAACAGAAGTTCTTCCCTTCCATTTAACTCAAGGAGATGTTAGTTTTGAGACTTCCCAGACATACAGGTATAACTCTCCAAAGTCCTTGCTGACGTGCCCATTTCTTCTCACCTGGGTTACTACAATAGGCTTTTTTGAAGCAAATATTCAGCACATCCTTCACTTGTTGACAAAGCTTGTCACTTGCCTTGCCTAGCATGATGTGCCCAAACTTCTTAGAATAGCATGAAGGATCCTCCAACATCTAGTCATCCCACCTCACTTGGAGAGAAACACTCACATCAAAATAATTTGATTAAGGTGACTAACACTTGATGTGAGTGTTAGTACAAGAAGGAAGTAGATAATGTCTGTCCTTACATCACCATTACTTCAATGACCGTACTAAACCATGCAGAAGTTAGACTGACTTATCTAAATTCAAATAGCCATATACAGACAAAGTTGGCATGATCCTGGAGGAGTTATTCCCAACTGGTGGGAGATTAGGATCCAGGTTAAAGAGACAGTGACCATCTTTCATCATTCAAACTAGGACACACATGAGAATAGAAGAGGCATACACTAATATTTTCACCAAGACAACAAGAATAAACTGGAACTGTCCAAGGCAAACCAGACTATGGCTCCCCAAGTTAAGGAAACCATATTAGTATTTCCAGAAGGTTGGTGCAGGGAGTCATAAGCAGTTTGATGAAGCATAATTCATACACTTAGTGCCTTTGTAATGGAGAATCTACAGCTGGTCAATATGTATTTGGCTGGCCTGGCTTTTCTAGAAGATAGAATGAGAAAGCATTATAGGAGCTTTGAATTCTGGAAAGCTCTAGAGTCAACATGGCAAAATTCCTTCTGAGAGCCCACCACACTCTGTGAGCTGCATTTGAAGCCATGTGTTCTCAGTTCAGTGGGCTAAGGGGTATTCCTGAAGACAGCTGACATATTCAGAAAGAGAAACTCTTCTCCCAAGCCCTCGTCTTCCAAGCTTTACAAAGGTTGTGTTTTCCTTATTGACACATTTGAGATATAACATTACGAGTGATTATTATTACCAAGGGTCACATTTTCACCTGCCGAATACAGCATCTCTTTAATAAACTAGTCATCTCTACTCCATATTTTAGACCCTGAAATTCATTATGATCAAATAGGACAAATATCATCTACCCAGCCCTTAACATCACTATACAAATATTTATGGTTTTCTTAAAAAGATATTTTTTCAATACACATTTGATGCTGAGACCCTACAATACCAGAATCCAGGGCAGCAGGCTGGATTGGCTTCTTAGAAGTGCTTTGTATCATTTTTTCCCCAGTTTTGAGCGCCGTCTGTGTGCTAGTTTGTTTGATTTGGCTTTTTTTTTTTAACATAAACTCAACTTGAGCTGCACTATAAGGTACGTGAACGTATACACCTACAGAAAGTAAGCTTCCTCCAAGTTTCCGAGTCTTAGACTTTGCAAATATTGACAATGTCAGCCCTATACGGGCCTTTACACATGTAAGCATTCAATCAATACAGGGACTGATACTTAGGATGTGATCTAGAGGCAGTTAAAAAGAGCAGTGTTTGAGAACAGTGAGGGGGAAAGACTTGTTTGCAGCCCTGATTTCTGAACACACTGCAGAGCTCAGAATAGGGTAGGTGTTCAATAAATATTTGTCGAGTAAGTGCTGAAAGAATGCCTCTAAATCTTTCTCTTCTCACAATGACTCAAACACATAAAGTAGAATGATAGCCCTTGGGCTAGGAAGGTTGGCCTTTGAGATCTCCCCATTTGCCTGCCTGATTCCAGGTGGTGACAAAGCACCTGGATGCCTCTGCTTCAACCTCAAGCTCTCAGTTTTCCTACAGCCTTGTTAGATAACTCATCTTCTCTTCACATCTTCAGGTACAGATGCCTATCCCAAAGTGAAAAAGTAAGATTCTATTCTTGGGAAAGACACAGCTGTAAAGAACAGCCATGGACCAGGAGAGACCAGGTGATTCCCAATACTTACCCTTCTCTGAACCTAACTAACCCACGAAAACAGATTTTAAATTAAAAGAGATTCTGCTCTTAAACATTGGGCCTGTCTCTGTAAATGAATTCCAGGCTGGGACCACCACCTCTTCTGCATTACAATGTCATGCTGCCCCTATCCATTCACTTAAAGTTTTTCTTGCTCAGGTGGAATGAAACTCAGATCCCTAAGAGTACACAAATGACCAGGAGCTACTGTTACCCACTGGAAGACAAAGCGACATTAGCTGAGCACAAAGCAGGTCCTTATGCATCTGGCATTATTTGGGGACAAGCTGTTCCACATTTATGAATTTGCCAGATAAATGGTTTAGGAAATGGCAGAATCTACATGCAGATCATATGCAAGGGACCACATGGCTCATGATCTGAATTAAAGTGTGCAAGAAGAAAGTAGGGGTCATAGAAGGCAAAGAAAACTAAATCCTCAAGAATTCCTAAAGAGCCTGTGGGGGAATTCTGGGTTTCCTACAACATGCAGAGATTTGAGAAAATACTGTGTGAATCTCAAATGAAGAGGGGGCTTCCGGATGACACTGGAGATGAAGACAGTTGCAAATTTGGGACAAGAATCCAGGTGTTTTCAACCAGTCAGTGGCTCTTTCCAAAAATCATTTTACTCTTCACCTATAGAAAAATGTGCTCCTTGAATTTGTCCAAGATTGAGAGGAATTTTAAAATGTAACTGTATAAAGGGCAGGAGTTGTGTTGTATACATACATGCTTTATATAATGCACGGCACGGCTTTCCTTCCTTCTGCATGATCATGGCTAATCAGAGCCCTTTCACAGCACGGGCAGCCGGGGAAGAAGGACCATTCAGGGCCAAACCCAGCTTGTTCCCACTTGCCACACAGGTGAGGGGAAGTCACACTGCCAGCTGCCCTGACAGTGACTCCGTTTGCCCTGCTCCCCACCATTGCCCCAGGCCATGCCCACACCTCTCCAAGCCCAGCTGTAGGCCTTCTTAAAGGACCCTGAGGCCCCAGCGTTACCTGGCAACCACGCACCTGTGAGTTAGGTCAGCCAGGCGTGCTAACCTGTGTGTTGGGGCTTGCTGGCTCCCGATGTATTCTTATCCTCCCTTATTATAGCTCACTCCCCCAGCTCAGACAGGAGAACAGAGCTGATTGTTTTCCTTCTCGGTTTCCTAGAGACAACAGATCCTCTGATTAGCTCTCTGTTGAATGTGCAAAAAGGTACACACCACAGCAGTAACCTTGAAAATGTAGCTTTTAAGCAAGTGTCCAGTTTTATTTTGGGAACTATCTAGGAAACTAGCTCCTTAACCTGGAAAATTTAAGTAAAGAACTCTGAATAATAAATTATAATAAAAATTTTTGAGAGAAAAAATTATTTAACAAGTGGGATTTTTTTTTTTTTTTCTTTAATCTCTGTTTCTCTCAGCCTCTTCCCACCAGAAGAGGCTGGTGGTGTCAAAAGTCCAAGGGAGACTTAAGGAGAGGCTCCAGGACTAGCCTTTCTGACCATTTCAATGAACTGCATTGGGGTTTGAGCAGCAGTAACCCTCCTACGTACCCAGAGCTCCTGTTCCTGGCATGGAAACCTGACATCGAGCTCACTTCCTGTCTGCTGACCACCCTCCTCTAGGACACCATTTTCTGGAAGCAGATGAGCACCTGTAAGGACAGAGAACTAGGCTGTTACAGTGCCTCCTCCTTCCATTGCCCCAAGGGGAGTAAATCTGGGTAGGGAAGGACCTAGCCAGATGTGGATGTCTGCGTGCTGCTGGGGCAACCTCAATAAATATTTTGTAAACGTTTCTCCAGTCCCCCCCTTGCATTAAGAAAAGGCACTGTCCTTATTTTTCTACGTACCATACCCCTAGCTTCGTAGTTCTAGGCATGGATTAGGATTTAGTAAAATCTGACTTCCTTTGTGATCTAGTTTTCTTTTCCCTGACTTTTTCCTCCACTTGTTTCTCTCCTGTCTCATCCTCTTTGCATGCGACTTCTCATCTTATCCCATTTCTCTTTGTTCTGCTCTCTCCTCCATCCCATCCATCCATAGCCCATTCTACAGCCATTGACTACTTGGCCTGAAAATGGCCAAGTTAAGGTGTTCAAGCTTCCATGAAAGGTGTTTTCTGAATCATCCTTTTTGATCAAAAAGTTGCAATGTAAAGGAAACCAAAATGTGAAGTAAGCCAGCAATCCAGTGGCTTCCAAAGACTTCTTTTTAGGATCAGGCAAGCCTCATTGTGAAGATGCAAATCCTGGTTGCTATGGCTCTAACCAGTTTTCATTTCTCCTATTAGTGGGGCCATTTCTGAATCACCCTTAAATCTTTTGTTGTTAAACTTTGCCCCCAAGAGTGTTTGCTTCCCAGCTACTTTACAGATACCACCTCCAGGTTTAATCCTCATAGGCTTTGAGCTGCTAGAACAGAAGGTGTGTTACTCCTCAGGGCTCCTTTACAAATAACTGAGCACAAAGATGTAGAGGTCAGGTGACTCTGAGTTTCCTTCCTTTTCTTCCTTCCTGCTTTCCCACAAAGACTCAGACATTTTCTTCTAGTCAAGAAAACTGTTATGTTGCTATTGATGATTTTTCAAATGTGTTACTTTTTTTAAAAAAATTTAAGTGTAGGAATGGAATACCAAACAAGCTGTTTTTTAAGAAAACTAAATCTCTCCCTTTAGGGGTCTTTTATAATTTACTTTGTTTTCCAACAATGGTATTTTACAAACATCTTTCTCTCTTGCAATCTCACTTGGAAAAAAATCTCCTGTTCTTTTTTGTTTTTTCCCTTGCTGATAGGGTTATGTTTTGAGTTTTCTTGTTTTAATGAGAAACATTTACATGTTTTATGTGCTGTATATATATATATATATATATATATATATGAAATCATTAGCAGTGTCCAAAGTTAATAGCCTAAGAATGTATAGCATAATATACTGCAGTGTCACTGATAGAGTGAAAAAGATTTAACATAGGACTCAGGGGGAGAAAGTATAAACGGAATGAAACTATTACTACTCCAATTAGTTCTGAAAGAGCTAAATGTGAAACCAACCAGAAAATGATCATCCCACAACTATAAATATAAAGCACTAAAAAAGACAAAAGCTCTCTGGCATTGTGAAAAATCCAGAAAGACAAAGCACCCCCAAAAGCATTTGCTGGAAAAAGTATTTAGTGTGGTAATAAAAAAGAGTATTTGTTTTCTTCATATTAAGTGATTTTTTTTATGGAAACTGTACAATTAAACACTATATAAGAACATAAGACTTGCAGGATATGTTTGGGACCTAGTTGAGAATAGAATCGGGAAGATGCAGAATCCGAAGAGGTTATGTCCCTTTACACTGTAGAGTCAAGGTTATCTGTAATGTCTTGTTAAATGAAAAGTGCTCCATACTGAAAAAATTTCATTCTTTGAATATACACATATACATATATACACATCAACACACAATATAAAACAGGGCTCTCTTTTATGGCTTTTATTTTGCACACAAATGTTTGAGTATATGCAGAGTAGCATTTTGAGGTAGAGATCTGTACTCCAAGAGATAATTCTATCAGGCCAAACTTCATATCAAATATATTTAAGGAATATATTATTATCTCATTTTATTTTGTTGCTATTCATTAGGCTACATAAGAAAGAATGTCTTTTTTAAAAACAGAGTTACCTGTTGTCAGCTAAAAGAAAATCACAGTAGTCCCAAGCACTAAGCACTTAGAACCAAAAAGTAGAGAATTAAAGAATAAACTTAACAAACTACGCATAATACATATCATCTTGATTCACCCAGTCAAAAACTTCCAAGTCTCAGTCAGACATTAGGGATCATGGTTATTAATAATGAAGCTAATAGTGAAATAATAATAAAAGTAATTTTGCCTTGTATATATTTTGAACTTCCATGAGTCCAAGTGACTGAAGTGTATGGACCAGCTGCTTCACTCCTCACATTCATTCTGTGGGAGACAGAGGTTACCAGAGTATCCTGATTGGCAGGATGCTGGAAATGAAGACAAAGCAACAGAGGCTGGCATAACCTTTGCCTCCACCCCAGTATCCTTAGCAAAAGAATTGCTAATGCAGGGTCAAGTGGAATCATGTCCCATTCCAATGTCTGGACTGCCCTGGGGCAATCTGAAAGGGAAGGATCACCACTGTTAGTTTGGACCATTTGCAGTTTCCAATAATTGCCTGAAAACCCCCCACAAGAATAGCAATTTCATATGGATTTAAACTAATAGTTTATAGACAGTACAGAACTTGATCCATTGAGAATAGTTCGCCTGCTGCAAAAGAGAGGTTCTCGGCTGGTCCAAACCTACCTGTTTTTACAAGTCCCTTCCCTCTGAGAGGGAGAACTATTGAGGAGCTATATGCCTGCTTATCGCAAAGATTCAATCAAGGGATGTCACTTTAGAGTCTGTCAATAACTTACATATTACACATAGTAGCCTCTGTAACCCCCCATAACAAGCCTTTGAGAAAGGTATCTCTGTCCTCTCTTTATAGACAGGAAACTGAGGCAAAGAGAGTTCAGCAACTTGCCAGAGGTCACAGAGGCACTAAGTGGTAAAGCCAGCACTCAAGTTCAAGTCTTCCATTTCCAAATCTAGTCTTCTCATGCTATTCCAGTGCCTATCTCAGGAACCAAAAATGTCCTTTACACAACTGTAGTGTGGAAAATACTACGATCTACAATGATTCTCTAAGGAGGAAGGTAGATCAGGGAAGATTTAAAGCTGATTCCAAGGTTTCAAAGCTACACAGCCAGGAGGATTGTTCCTATATTAATAAAAATAGAAAACTCTTGGGGAGAAGCAGGGTTTGGAGGGAAGATGATAGGTGTATTTTTAAGCTGAGTGTTCAAATTTTTGTACATTATGTACATAGTTAGAGGTGGTCAACAGAGAGCCCAGAAAAGAGGGTGAGAATTAGGCTGAGGTTCCCACAAGAAGTTGGATGAGATCCACCAAGGGAACAATTACAAATGGGGCTGTGAGTAGAATCTCAGGGAAACACGGCAGGTGGGGGAAGAACACATCTCTTCAGAAAGATGGGGAAAGTAAAGTCTCATGTCAAAGAATGGAAAAATTAGCCTTAACATGGAGAAAGATCTCTACTTCCTCAAAGATAAAAATGAAACAGAATGTAGTAAAAGCATAAAGAAATTGTGAAGTGCAAGGAGGAAGAATTAAGACAGTACATGTCTGAATAATCCCAACGTTCTCATTAAAAATAAATGAAAGAGCTGGGTAATGTTCTCAAAAGTAAAATTTTGGGGCTTCCCTGGTGGCGCAGTGGTTGAGAGTCCGCCTGCCGATGCAGGGAACACGGGTTCGTGCCCCGGTCTGGGAAGATCCCACATGCCGCGGAGCGGCTGGGCCCGTGAGCCATGGCCGCTGAGCCTGCGCGTCCAGAGCCTGTGCTCTGCAACTGGAGAGGCCATAACAGTGAGAGGCCCGCGTACCGCAAAAAAAAAAAAAGTAAAATTTTGGGACAGCTACTGTGGGGAAGTTAGAAGAGAGGAACTAGAGCTGAATAAAAGTGAAGCTGATTTACAGGGAGGACCCAAGTGCTGTCAGACAAATTGAACATGTAGTGGGAAAATCATCATTGCTACCAGAATTTCTCTGGAGAGCAGAGAAATAGAAGAATTTAACCAGGTTCAGGAACTAACAAGAAACATATGCTGTAAGGTCAGAAGAATGAGAGGGATTTTAACATGATGTGAGAAGTTAGCTAAAATGGCTAAACATAGAGTCTAGGCTATATATGAAAGAGGGAATGGAACTAAAGAAGGAAAGACCACAATAAACATGGACAGCAGGTTGGCTGAGGGCAAAGAAGCGGAAGGATGCAGAGAAATACAATCTGTGTGCTGATCTGGTAGGCTGAACACAGAATCTCAAAATCACCGGGTTTTTAACACTTCTTTCATTTTCAACCATTTACTTTACCTGCCCATCCCTTGAGAACATTTGAGTTTGTAATCATTTGTCAAAATTTTCTATCTCCATTCTTTATATCCATTTGCTCCTGAATGCCCTTTGTATTCATTTCCTGCAGCAGCTATAACATATCGACACAAAGAGTGTGGCTCAAAGGACAGAAATTGATTCTTTCAAAGCTCTGGAGAAGTCCATCAGCAAGGCCACATTCCTTCTGGAGGCTCTAGGGGAGAATCTGTTCCTTACCTTTTTGAGCCTCTGAGGGCTGCCATGTGGACATATCTTTGGAGCCACCATTCAGTCCACTACATACTTCAACCTACCTTCTACTCACATCCA
Organism: Delphinapterus leucas; assembly: GCF_059928025.1. Taxonomy (NCBI): domain Eukaryota; kingdom Metazoa; phylum Chordata; class Mammalia; order Artiodactyla; family Monodontidae; genus Delphinapterus; species Delphinapterus leucas. The sequence continues at coordinate 15,179,765 of NC_143138.1, forward strand.
CTCCAAAGTGTTTGTGTGCACACGCACACACATACACACACCCCTCCTCCACTTAACCAACTGTCACTAATAGCACTGATGGATGACCTCCTATTTTTTAGGTCTCAAGGTCAGTTTTCATGAGATTTTCTACAATACGAGGCATTCTTAACAGCTGTGGACTTCTCCACCCTCCTTGCTGAACTTCTAGGATTCCATCTTCCTGATTTCCACTCTTCTCACCATTGCTTTAAAGGTTCATCTGCTGGTACCACTCTTCCTCCATTCACCTCTTAAAGTTTGGTATACTCCAGAGAACTTCCTCTTCTCTCCTTCCCTTTTTTTTCTCCTATTTCTTGGCTGCGCTCCTCGGCATGCAGGATCTTATTTCCCTGACAAGGTATCAAACCCACACCCTCTGCAGTGGAAGCATGGAGTCTTAACCACTGGAACGCCAGGGGAGTCCCCTCCTTACCTTTTACTCTCTCTGGGTGAGGCTATCCACTCACAGAGCTTCAACTAAGTTTTTGTGTTTGTTACTGAGTCGGGTCCTTGGACCTTTTAAGCAATAGAAATTGACGAAAGACCAGACAAGGAATTCAGGCAAGGCTTTATCAGGACTCACGCTGCAGCACGAGGGAGCGAAAACAAGTAACAGGTTCCCTTGCTCACTCACTGAGGGGGAGCTAGCTGGTTCCTTAAATCGGGTGACAGTAGGGACCGATTGGTGGGTCGGGCGGGAGGGGCGGCTTAGTTGGTCGGCCCACCCCCTTGGTGGCGCCGGGCGCAGCGATCACGCACAGTACCCTGCTTTTGCTCTCAGCACCTCAGAAATGACAGTTGGTTTGTGGTCTTTTTGTATCTTACTGTGCATAACTGCCCCAACTGCGCAGGCATGCAGTTATTTTTAGTCCCTTATAGTTTCTTTGTATTCTGTTGCTCTAGGAGAGGTCTGTCCAGGTGCAGGTGCGAGCACTCCAGTAAAGGGTCCCACGCCCCAGATCCCAGGATATCTCTTGTTGAGTATATGCCCATCTGTAACTCCATCCTGACTTCTGGCCGGATTTCCACACCAGCATTGTCCAGTGAAATCTTCGGCTATCGTGGACATATTCTATACCTACACTGCCCCACACAGTAGCCACTGGCCAGATGAGGCTACTGAGTACTTAAAATGTGGTTGGCTACTAAGGAACTAAATTTTAAATTCTTTTCCTTTTAATAAATTTCAATTTACAGAATGACTTTTTTTTTTTTTTTTTTTTTTGCGTTACGCGGGCCTCTCACTGCTGCGGCCCCTCCCGTTGCGGAGCACAGGCTCCGGACACACAGGCTCAGCGGCCATGGCTCACGGGCCCAGCCGCTCCGCAGCATGTGGGATCTTCCCGGCCCAGGGCACGAACCCGCGTCCCCTGCATCGGCAGGCGGACTCTCAACCACTGCGCCACCAGGGAAGCCCCAATAAATTTCAATTTAAACAGCCACATGTGGTACTAGCTACCTCATTGGACGGTGCAAATCTAAAATCCCCTCTCCGCTGTGTGACAATCCTAGTGAACTTGTTCATTCACACGATATGTTTTTCTACTGGGTGACTATCTTTCAGGACTCAGCTGTCACCTCCTCTGTAAAGTTTTTTCAACAACTCCAGGTTAAATTATTTGATTCCACTTTTGTCTTTCCATAACTCATTTTCAATTATATTATTGTATATAATATTATAGTCATATATCATAATAAAAATATAACATATGCTATATATTATATTTTATATAAATATATAATTTTATAGTTTTATATGTTTGTGTCATGAACTCCTTGAAAAGAAAGACTATATCTTATTTCATTCTGTAGTCTTTATAAGCCAACACAGGACCTCGTACCTGCCCATTGAATCAATGAAAAAAATGAGTGACTATATGTTGCTTGGAGGTCACCTTGTATTATGAGAGACAGAGCTTAACAAGGTGCAGGCTCTAAAAAAACAAGCTTCTGCTTCCTTTCACAATCCCCTCATGAGAATGGCCAAATCCAATAATTCAGGAAGGTTTTACATCCATACAGCGGATGATAGATAATCTTGTTTTTTGTTTGTCTGGTTTGGTTTTGGTTTTGGTTTTTAATGAGTTGCAGGTTTAGCCATAAACATTGGAAGCTAACATGGTTGACTGGGTACCTGAACCATTTGGCTGTCACCCTTTGTGCTTAAAGTACAACTCATTCTAAGAATCACTCTTCTCTGAAATCTGAAATATGGTGATTTGGAGAATTCCAAATAGTGGTGCATAATTTTTCAAAACTGTAGTTAAAAGGAAAAAAGAGTTGATATTTTTGCTAAAGGAGAGAAAAAGCAAAAAACATCCCTGATTTTGGCTATCGGATGTACATGGGTGCATGCATCTGTTAACGGAGTAAAGGACAACGTTAGTGAAGGGTTAGGCAGGCATACAGATTGTGGGGAAGGAGACTCATGGAGGTTTTTTCTGGTCTCGTGCGTTCAGCCCAGCCTTCATTGCCTGTGGCTGCTCTTTTTATGAGAACTGGCGCACATTTAACTGCTATAGCTGTTGGCTTCTAGGCTTACTTTTACCCACAGAGGAGGCATTCATTCACATTTTAGCTATCACTTCCATTAAACCATGAAAGTATTAATGGTACCTAATCTAACTGGATAAGGCACAACCAAATAAATATATCCCCTAAATACCCTAATTATAAGGTATCTAGAAACATAGTGGTGGCACTTATTGAAAATAAGCACATTAACTGGAAACTTAAAATTTTCCTTCCTAAGTATATGGAAAAACCAAATAATCTTTGTGCAGAAGGCAGGGAGTAGCAATTCCATTAAGATATTTCATGGGGAAAAAAAAGAAAGCACTAGTCCCATTTTGTCTATTTCAAGCTCCATTTTGCTCATACTGTAACTTATAGAATCATTCAGAGAGACAGAGTGGGAGGAAGAATATGAGGTACATTTCGTTGGAACCTTAGATACATTTTTCTTTCCTGTTTTATCTGAGCATGCAGGCAACATCTTCTTAATGAGGGTCTTCAAACTTCTCTGCCTTTTAGAAGTGTCCCTGGAGTGTCCGGGGACAACAGTCTCCGATTTTAGCTTTTAAATATGCTCATGATATAGAGTAATTTTTTTTCTTAGCGCTATGCATTGTTTTACCTGCCTCAGTGGGAATTATGGATTTGATTAATGGGCTGAAAGATGTGGTCCTTTTTAGGCTCCTTATCTCTATTCCTTCCTGATGTATGGTGCTTCCAACAGTCTCTGAACACTTGGGAAACATATCTGCAAGAGGAGTTTAAAATAAAAGTAAAAATAAGAGCAGGATGGTTTATCTATGATCCTGGCATTTGCGATGACCATTTACATTAAATATATTCATACATACATGTATCAATATATGTTTGGTCATATTTATTTATTCACTCAGCGGACTATTCTGCATCAGGCATTATGCTTGGCACTGGGAAGAATCTGTAGTGATTTTAGGTTCTACTAAATGAAAATGAGATGGTGGCCAACCATGGAGCTCTACTTTGAACGTGTCCATGGCTATGACAATGCAAATGGGTATGCAAAGAGAAAGTAACTATAGCAAGGCTTGTTTATTCTGTTTTAATTTTGGTCACTATGCTAATCAAATAGCTAATCAGGAAACACCTGTGCTCAGTGAGTTAATAAAGATGTATGACACATGCTCCTGATGAAACAAACTACCCATCTTGGAATCCACAGGTGCTGCAAAAATAACTGCAAATAACCAGGCAACTAATCCCTCATCACTGGGAGTGGAAGCTTTGAGTCAAATGTGCATATTTATCACCCCAAGTAGCTCTTAAACGTGAACTAATGCTTATAGGTTTACTAAAGGTCTTGCAGAAGAAGGATTATCTAAGAACACAAAGTATTTGGGTGTGGGGAGTTAAAATACAAGATTTCAGTGAGACTTCTCCTTGATTTTTCTAACCAATAGAAATGTGCTGTTTGGGCACATGCACACCTTCACGGGCATGTACAAAACCAAACAAGTGTGTAATCCTTGGGGTGATCAGATAAAATAACAGTCTAGCACTAGAATGGCACTAACAGCCCCTCTTTGGAAAATAGTGTATTTTTTCTCCATTTGGGGAACATATGAGTAAGTTCACTAAAATAAGCTGGAAAATATTCCTGACTCGTTCAAATGCAATCTGTGAGCTCCAAAAATAAGTAAAGATTGCTCCTAAGAAGTCTAGAACATGATATGATGCAAAGCAGTGGTAACAGATTAAGTGCTCTCATGCTCCCAAACATCTGAATCAGCCAGTTCTGCCTGGTTAACATGAAAATAAGATGTGTGCAGAGATCTTAAATTATAACTTTTCTCACAGGTCCTCAGATCTGGAATTTTAAAAATGCATTTGATGAAACATAAGTGGTGGTGATAAAAGTGTGTGTGTAACCACTCTAAAATTAACATAAGCGCAAATTATTTCATACTTACTCATGGGCATAGGGAGCAGGGAACAGCACTGCTATTATAGAAAAAGTTCAATATTCTGCTTAATTATAAGATAAATACATTTTGCTTAATCATACACACACAAGCTCAAATTCCCCCCCACCCCGTGCCAAAACATCTCATATGATCTTTAGTAAAGAAGAATTCAAACACAAATGAGAGTGGGTATGAAGTTGATTACAAAGCAAAACCGTGAGATGATGCAGCCAGCCAGGGAAGATGTAAATGTATTTCACAGGAAGTATGATGTCATTCATGTTTCTGCCCAAAGGAGGAGACACTTTCAGATCAACTCCAACCAGGAAGTTACTCTTTGCGCCAAAACAACATGCTTTACACGTGGCTGGGTGGAACATACAGTGCTCAGACTCCAGAGAACTAGACCAGAGGGGCCTTATCGTTCTGAGAGATGAGCACAATTTCTGTGATGATAAGTACTACCTGGTAAAGGATTTTATCAGATGCCTCTGAAAGAGGAAAAGGACACCCAAAGCATATTATTAACAACGGACTTCAAGTGGATACAAAAGCTGAGCCTTGCAATTTTGTGGAAATAATAACCAAAGTCTGATAGAAAGGCATAACCATCCCAGTACATAATGTGTAGAGCAAGAATAACAGGAGGGGATGCAATAAGGAATAGACGGAAAGAGGACTGATGGCTCCAGTTCTTCAACCTTCCCTTTACCATCACTCTTTACCATGTGAACGGCATTTCCTCCCCACCACCAAAAAAAAAAAAAAAAAAAGAGGCAGAATTCCTCACTTTGGGTTTGATCCTGGGGTATACTTTCACCAATGGAATGTAAATGGGAGTGATATGACCAAAGGCTTCTAAAGAGGTTTGAGTGATTGGGTGTTCTTCTGCCATTGCTGAAGAACTCAGCAAAAGAAGAACTTGCCCAGGCTGGAGGATGAGAGATAATGTGGGCCTATATCCTCTAACAGCAGCCGCAATCAGCCAAACTCCTGCATACTCTTAGACCGGGGAGAATGAACTCTTATTTTGTGTGTCACCGAGAATTCTGAGGTTATTTGTTCCTAGGTAATACCTAACTGATAGAAAGAGAGTAATTCTCTTCAAGTGTATGAAGACATTTTCTTTCTTTACCTGGAAAGAGAAACTACTAGAAGAGATTCAGGTTAAAAATAGTATTGTTAGCACCTTTTTTTAAAAAAAGAGTTTCATGAATGGGAAAGATAAATGCTGAAGCCTCGATTAGCCTCTAGAAGAAACAAACCAAGTGATCTTTGCTCCTTCATACTTATTTGATCGCAGGCATAAAATCACAGATAATCCAATAGAAAATAGAAATTTCACCTGATTAAAAACAGGCTTGGGCTTCCCTGGTGGCGCAGTGGTTGAGAGTCCACCTGCCGATGCAGGGGACGCAGGTTCGTACCCCGGTCCGGGAGGATCCCACATGCCGCGGAGTGGCTGGGCCCGTGAGCCATGGCCACTGAGCCTGTGCGTCCGGAGCCTGTGCTCCGCAACAGGAGAGGCCACAACACTGAGAGGCCCGCGTACCGCGAAAAAAAACAAAGAAAAACGAAAAAAACAGGCTCTATGGCAGTTTCTTGAAATAGATAAGAAATCTTTCTTTTATGCTGATCTACTCTACATGATATAGAGGGTCAATCTATTACTTTTGTTAAGACATATGGTTTGTCTTGGTCCTCATTAACTTGAATCTAGTTTATCAGAACAAAGGCTCTCTTGAGAATTTAAATAACAGAGAAACATCTCAAAACTAAAAACAAGAGAAAAATCGTTTAGTTAAACTAAACTTTGAGTTAAATTAGAAGTTTTAATTTTATTAAATTACAAGTTGATGACAACCAAGAAATTTCAAGAGAAACTTTATTTTCTTTTTTTAATTTTTAATGGAGTATAGTTGATTTACAATGTTGCATTAGTTTCAGGTGCACAGCAAAGTGAATCCGTTATACATATACATATATCCACTCTTTTTTAGGTAGGTCATTACAGAGTATTGAGTAGAGTTCCCTGTGCTATACAGTAGGTTCTTATTAGTTATTTATTTTATATATAGTAGTGTGTATATGTCAATACCAATCTTCCAATTTATCCTCCCCCCACCCCTTATTTAAGTTTGTTTTTTTTTTTGGCCGGGCTACGTAGCATATGCAGGATCTTAGTTCCCGGACCAGGGATCAAACCTGCGCCCCCTGCAGTGGAAGAGCAGAGTCTTAACCACTGGACCACCAGGGAAGTCCCAAGGGAAACTTTAGATGAATTTGCTTATGTGCAAATATCGAGTATAGTTGTTAAAAGTTCTTACTCTAGGGTCACACACATATAGTTACAGATCTCAGCTCTGACACTTAATATCTATGTGACCTTTGGTAGGAAGTTAGTTTCTGAGCCTGGTTGCCTATGGAGTAAGAAAATTATGCACAGAGTAAGTGTGCCCCTGCCACCATCATCATCAAAACCATCACCATATCATTACCATGAAGAGTTTGGGGGAAGAAGGAATATGATCCAAGCTGTGCCTTGAGATGAATTTGGCAGGAATGCACAGAACGAATTGGAGAGGTCAAGCAAACTAGAAACACTAATGGTTTTATTTAGAATGTCTCTAACCTTTCCATCACCCTCTTGCAATATCCCATACACCCACACACACCAGAGTTAGAGCAGAAAACCTAATACTAAAAGACAAATAAGGTAAGGCTGGCATTGCTGCCTGAAGCAAGTTATAGGCAAGGATCCAGACAGAAGTATCTCCTATCCCCACTTTGCTCAGGAGCTCAGGACTAAATAACGGACAGACAGACTCCAGGCTTATGCCTAGAGATCTCGCCCTCAGCACTCTCATGCATGCTCCTCCACAGTCTCTGCTGCCTACACTGCTGGCCATCTGTTACAATGGCATCGTGCCAGCTTACAGGACAGCTTGCTGGCTTTGCAGAAGCCCGGAGGCCAAGAAATGGTTTCGACAAGAAGCCCTTATGAATTCCTGATTGCCTCTCCTTCTCCCCACACAGCACTGCTGATGGTGATTTTTGCTGCACGACATTTCATTTCACCTGTTGATTAAACTAGTTGGGTCTCCCATCTAAATCTTGAAATCGGGAGAGGAAACAACATGAACCACGTGTAGGTACCTGTGGCTGCCAAACAGACAGGTGGTGTTATTGCCTGCTTCCTGGCAGGGCTAATGGGAAGCAGCAGGGTTTCCATCAATACTCTCCTAGTGCCTCCTCTAATTCCCCAGGATTCTCTTCTATCCCCCAAGATACCTCCCTCTTTTTCCCAGTCCTTGAAATATCTGTGAGATTTAGCAAATATTGCTTTGTTTTGCTTGTGTTCCACCTGTGTTCACATCAATTTAAATGGAAAGTATTAAAATATGTACATTTAAGTTATTCTTATAAGACACAAAGAAAGATATTTAAATACATCTGGTGTTTTAAACTTATGCTTATGTGTGACTATAACGTTTTATCATTACATTAAAGAACATATATCCTTTGGGAACCAGAAGAGTAAGTGTCAATTTTAAGTTAATAAAATAAAAACCTTCAACCTAATGACCAAGAGCATTTTCAGTTTACATTCCGTTAGGTATTAGCGGGTTTTTAAAAAAAAATAGAGAATGCATTCAAATATCTAGAGCATGTGGTAATAAGTACAACAAAAACACATTAGTCCTAACAGTAGGTATTTGCACCTGTTAGGGAGAAAGTGCAGAGGTAAGAGTTTAAATGTCACCTCATGATGAAAAGGATTTTGATTTCCTAGGCTTGATTTTCACTCATTCATTCATTCAATAACTCTGGATCAGGCACTGGGCTTAAGGTTAATACGCAGAAAGCAAGTCATCCAGTATACCTCCGGTCACTAATTTCACCATCTAGTGTTATATGTGTATATGTGACCAGACAAACATAAAATAAAACAGAAATTCAGTGATGGGGACACACACAGGTATTACGAGAGTACTTACTCCAGCCTGGAAAGAAGTAGGGAAAGCTTCCTGGAAGAGCCCCAAAGCCCGTTTCATTAAAAGTTTGAGTTCATAAAGCATAAGAAGAATTAGATCATCACTTGTCGTTACTTAACAGGTTGGATGATTCTACACATCTATTCATTACTCAAATCTGGCAAAAATTTCTGGGTTAGATTAAAAAGAATCTATGAAATGGGGCTAATTCTTGTTCTCTGTCACCAGAGGGTGGATATAAGAATCCACAGAGATAAAGTATACAGCATTGTATAAATGAAAGTTATTATCATTTATCTCTGGTATTCTTTTTCATCTACGGAAGGATCAAAAACAAAACCAAGAAAAATAAGAAAAAACTACAAGAAATATAATTAGTCTTTGCTCATTCATTTCAGAGATGAAGTTTTCTAGATGATCATGGAATCTTAGCACTAACAAAGGCTCTATGGGGGTCTGTTTGTCCACCTCTCTGGCTTCTGAGGGAAGGCAGAAGCCCCAAATGGTGAGCAACCTTGCCCATTCCTTCCAGCACTACTATGACTGTCTTCCTTTCTAGAAACGTCCTCCTCATTAGGATGCCTCTTTGTTTACATTATGGGTGGGATATAGGATATGGGGAAAGTTGATGCTGACAACTGCACTGAGTCCTCAAGAAACGAGCAAACAAAAAAGACTAAATTTCTAATTCTTCTTTATAGATCATTACCATTGACATGTTTTCTTCCAAATAACTCAAGGTGCCTCCTGACACTCAGTTCATAGTAAAAGAAGGAGCTGTTTTGAAAATGTGCCTCGTCCCTGTCTGAGCAAAAGCAACTCGAAGGCTTAGAGTGAGCGACAGAAAGGAAATGGACAAAAGGGGAAAAAGTGGCAAAATTGGATAATACATTACCACTGGCCAGAAGAACAGAACCTGAATTCCAGACCCAACCTAGTCCCTGCTTTACTCTGAGAATATCCACCAGGCATATGGTGGCAAATGAAGACCTTCATTTCTTCATCTAGTACATAAGGGAGTCGACCAAGCAATTCCCTGGCTTCCTTCCAGCTCTCAGCCAATCGAAATCTTGAACCAAGAAACTCCCCCCATAAGCTCCATCCACAGTACTAATGGTTTCTTCCACTATGCTCCTGGCACCGTGGAGACTTACTAACGTATATGAGAAGCCCATAACAGACTATAAACTTCTACGGGTCAAATGACAACTTTGTAGTTTCCATTATTTTATAACCTTTTAGGTAACTCCTCATAGATAAAAGATCCTATTTAAACGTGGTCAAGGGGTAAAATGATTAACTTTCCTAATATTTCCAGTGTTTGATTCTTTCTGTTACTGCCCAGTATTATTTGTATTGATATTTCAGAAGCAAAATAATGAAACATGACTTTTTCTTTCATTTTTTTTTTAGAATGTCCAAGAAGAGTTAAATTCTAGGATTCTATTTGAGTCAACATTATAAGATTAGCTATCTCCCAGAAGGTGGGAGGGCAGTAGAGGAGGTGATATTTCAACATCTAAATATCTGAAATGAGAAACGTGTGTATATATTTACGTATATGTATATATCATCCCCAAGTATGTATGTATATTCTCCCCTGATATACGATCTCAGTAAAATATCAGAGAGAAAAAATGTCAGACATACATAGCATAGCAATCAAGGGCTAATGAAGATCCAGGTATTAAATCAATTAAGAAGTATCAAAAGCTACCTAATCATCAAGGAACAAAATTGGCACCACAATATGTAGTGAGTATGGGAAAGCCTAATTTACTAAACATACCCTGCAGTCACATAATTGCATGTAATTTTACCAGCATAATTAACTAATTTAATTACCACTTCTCAAGTGCATCAATTATTGACATTACAGAGTTTTCAGACAGCAGAATTACTGTGTGGTACATCCAGAGAATGCAAAATGCTTTGTATGCCGATTTTCCCAGTCACAGTCAACTACTGAAGAAGAATGTGGAGTTGGACGGACAAAATTTCTGTTGGGCAAGGCTCCGTTGGGCAGGTTGAGAGGGAGCTCCCCCAAATGTGTCTGGCACGAGGTGGAGAAGGGGAGGAAGCCCCAAGGCTACGCTCCTCAAGGCAGTTCTTTGCCAGGGTGCAGAAAAAATGTACAGAACCCAGGCAGGGAAAGAAACAGAAGGCTATAATTTTTTTAAAAAGATGATGCAACAGCAATTCAAAATGCCTAAGAAGACTACTGTCAAGAAGGAAGGGAAATAAAAGAAACAGAAGTTGAACATTTCATTGAAGAATCGAAGCCAGCCTTTGAGAATAAGGTTTTTCTTTCATATATAGTGATAAAAGAGGCTACTATTAATTACATTTATATGATATCCCAGGACATCTGGGAAGCCCCCTACATCTGTTATCTCATTTCTCCAAATGGTCCTGTGAGACAGATATTACAGATAACATATATGTGTTTGTTATCCTACTTGTCAAATCAGTAAGATGTTGTATTTCACTCTCATCAGCTGAGCCTGTTCTCATGTCATGAACTTTGTGAACAGAGATGGCTGGAACTCCAGGAGCTCTGGAAGAATTGTGTGTTTCTTTTACATTGCTCTTCTGCAGCTGACCTTTGCACAGCTGCTTCATACTATCCAGAGGTGGCTGAACTGTGAAATAGTGCTCACATTAGCGGAGTATTTTAATGAGACCATTTAATGTGGAGTAAGGGATGTGAGACTAGCACGCCTTTCTTACCTTTTGAGTCCTTGGACAGCTACATTGTCTTTGGATTAAAAAGGGGGTAAGTCCTTTATTGGCTCTGGAAATAAGAAAGGAAGCCTTTACTACTTCTATCTTTAGGAGTTGATTTATTGCTTCCCTTGTAAGTGACTTAGTCAAGCAATTCAAAAATTAACTCAAAGAAAAGGAAAATATGTTTTCATTCACATGGTTGAAAATCAGATTACAGTCTAAAGATCTGAACCTTCTATTGGGGAAAAACTTTCAGAGCCTGGGAATAACTGGTTGCAAATTTATTGGGTCACCTTTTACAGAGAGTCAGTTTCTGAGAATCATGTTTATTTACTTTATGTAATAAACTTTTTGGAACTGAGAGCTGGAGACCTAGAATTATTACCTCATCCTTGGTGTGTATCACTAAGCAGGGCAAAGTTGTCACGAGCATGGTTTCCTTCGGAGCTTTCACCAGCCCCTGTATACAGTGTTTTTAATAATATATAATGCTTTTTCCTCCCGCCACCATCTTTCAAAGTCACACAGCTCCTTTCTGTCTTCTTCTACCCTCTATCTTAAAGTACCTTAAATTTAAGTCAATGTATTACCTCTATACATTGCATTACCTCTAATAGGGGTATTTAATGTAAGCTTTCTCTATGATTTTCTATGCAAAGTTTTTAGATCTTTTAAAACTATTAAAACTTTGTAATATGAATTCTAATGTTAATAATCAAGTGAGAAATGGTACTGGGGGCTTCGGGAGATGGGTGGGTAAAGAGTCTGTCCTGTGCTCCTAAAACCACAAAAGATTAGTAGCACTTCTTCCTCCATGAAAGGTTGTTTCCGGGATCCAGACACACTTCTGTGACTCAAGCCCACTGAATTTTTCAGTTCTAATCTAATTCTCTCTGAAATGTATTAATACAACCCACAGAAGAGTCAATAAAATATGTTCTGCATGAGAAAAGCCTTTCCATTTCAGGAATGCCTGTTACGAGAAGTTTATTAACTTAAGTCTATGTGTCTGTCTAGAGGAAGTCTGTACTAATTAGGCTTTAAATTAACCCCAGTCCTCAGTTCACCCAAGCTAAAGATATTGACTCTTCACTTCCTGTTACCATTACCCACATGTATTGTGCTTTTGGTAACGTGGATCCATGTGGGCAATGGCTCAGGAAGACCAGTTAAAAAGGAAGAAAGAGGTCACTCTAGTTAGCTGGTGCTAAAATAATGCAGTTAGACCAAAAACACCCCTTACCATCATTAAGAAAAAGATATAGAAATAAAGACCACATGGAAAGATGCAAGAGTTCCCGTAGAGAGAGCAAATACGGGTAAGGCATAGTCCTTCCAATGGCACTCATAATCTCGCCAGGCATTCGGAGCAGTCCATAAATAAGAATAGTACAAGAATGAATCAATATGCTAGAAGAGCCAGAAGGAGAGAACTGTTAAGAAGCGTATTCAAGGAAGTCTTCATGGAAGACATAAAATTTAAATAAATCTCAAAGGAAAGTTAGGATTTAACACAGAAGGTTAAGAGAAGAGTGTAGAACGAGCATAGGAAACACCACGATCAAAGGTGGGAAGTTTGTGAGGAGACAGACGGTATCCAGGTGGCCAGAAGCACAGTGGCCACGTACAAAATCAGGAAGTGGCAGTGGGAGGAGGGGAAAGAAGATATGTGAATGAGGTCCCAAAGCTCTAGTAAAGTCCCAGCCTTACTACTGAGTAGTCGCAAGATCCAGAAAAGCTACTTCACCTTTCCAGATGTAAAATGAACAGGTTTAGTTGAACAATCTCTGTGCTCCTTCCCAAGTCTATACAAATCCTATGAGTTGAAACTGAAGTTTGCCATTTTACATGCTTATAAATATTTCTTTGTTTTTCATCTTTGGCACACCTTCCTGGTCTTCTCCATAGCTACTACAATCTCTCATTGTAGTTTAGTTCCCATGCAGGATCAATTCATTTTATAGCAATCAAACGTATAATACCGCTTTCAACCACATTTGGGGGATGGGATTAGAGGACTCCCTACAAAGGATCCCCAAATAGCAGTCAGCTGAGTCAAGGAATCCTGCAGATCGTTTCGGCCATCTAGGTCCTTTCTTTTCTGCTAATGCTTTTCAAGCAAGTGATCTGCCCACCTGGTCACCATATCTTCACAATCATAGTTTCATTCCTTATACTCGGAATTGGCTTCTGCCACCGCGCAATTTAAAAGAACCTTATTTTACAAGATTATTGGCAACCTTCTATGTGAATTCTCTGCAGCACTGTTGATGTATGGCTACGGGAAGGGACCTTCGTGGCTAAGGGTCAGATATATGCTTCTGTTGGTCAGGACAGATTGCTGAGAATGGTGCATTCCCAGAACTGGTTAATATTATTGATCAAGCTCAGCACCCTCCAGGACCACAGAGAGATTTTTTTTTTTCTCCTGACACCAAATACGTGGTGTCTTTGCAAAACACCCATCAATTCTCCGATTCTCTGACACCAACTGGGTGTACAACATTCAACTCAATTTTGGCACTAAACACCTGGAGTTATTATCAGACCCCAAAGGTTAAGGGCTCAGTCCTACAAGACTACTCTCACTTCCGACACCAGCCACAAGGGGTTACCCAGGCTACCCACACTTCTTGACTGGCTACAAATTCAAGGATTCCCACCATCTCTCTCTCAGGTTCAATAATTCACTTGAATTACTCATAGAATTCAGGAAAGTGCTTTATAATGAATACTGGTTCATTATAAAGGATGCAACTCAGGAACGGTCAAAACGAAGAAATGCACCTGGCAAGGTATGAGGCGGGGATGGACAGTGCGTGGCTTTCATGCCCTCTCCAGACACTCCATCCTCCTAGCAATCTGATGAGTTCACCAGCCCAAGAGCTCTCCAAACTCTGTTGTTTAGAAGTTTTCGTGGAGCTTTCATTATGTAGGCTTAATTGATTAAATCGTCAGCCTTTGATGACTGACTTCAATCTTCAGCTCCCTCTCCTTCCAGAGATGGGGGTTAGGAGAAAGCACTGAAATATCCAACCTTCTAATCATGCCTTGGTTCTGGTGACCAGTCCCCATACAGAAGGTATCTAGGAGTCCCTGCCAGCAGTCATCTCCTTAGCATAGGAAAAGCACTGTTGTCACTCAGGAGATTTGCAGTGTTTTAGGAGCTCTGTGCCAGGAACCAGGACAAAGATCAAATATTTATTTTTTATTATACCACAGCCACCTTATCTAATATTATCAGGGCATGTCATGATTCTACCTCCTGGCTCTTAAATAAGCATTTCTCTCTTTTGGCCCAGAAAGAAAATCCAGGATGACCTGGGAGAAATATTTCTTATGGTGATTCCTCTGTCCAGGACCGTATTCATTAGCTACTTGAAGTGTACAGAGACATAACATAGGCTAAAGTTGGCACCTCTGGAATATTGAGGATCGATCAGAAAGAGGATAATTACTCATCAAGAATTCACAGTTGTTTGGACAACATTCAGTCCTCAGCCCTCTCTGCTTATTTCACTCTCTACACTTCCTTCAGACATCATCTCACAGCAAGGTTTCCACTGTGGAAATGGTGATCTGTATGAAAAACAACTCTCCAAGCCACATCTCTAACCCTCTGTCCTGAACCCAGGCCTTCAACATCAACTGACAACTGTGTGTTACCTACTGAATATTACAATATCATTTCCTTCTCAACACCCCAAACTACGCCTATCATCTCCCCCTGAAATAAAATTCCTCCCAATTGCTCTGTACTTCTTTTTCGTGGTAGGACTACTATGCACTCTCGAATTCTCAAGGTCAAAATCTGAACACAAACTTTAACCTTTCCTTTTCCCCAAATCTCACATCCAAGCAATTATCACTCTTGTCAATTATTTTTCAGTAGGCATTCTTATAGAAAAAGACAAATACTGTACGATCTCACTTATATGTGGAATCTAAAAACAAAGCAAAATGAAACAGCTAGCTCATAGATACAGAGAACAGATTGGTGGTTGCCAGAGGTGGGAGTTGGGGATGGGGTGGGGAAAGATGGTCAAAAGTTACTAAATTCCAGCTATAAAATAAATAAGTCATGGAAATGTAATGTATATTATGGCAAGTATAGTTAATAATGCTGTAATGCATGTTTGAAAGTTGCTAACAGAGTAGATCTTATAAGTTCTTATCATAAGAAAAAATAATTTGTAACTAGGTATGGTAATGGAGGTTAACTAGACTTACTGTGATGATCATTTCATAATATATACAAATATCGAATCATTATGTTTTACACTTGAAACTGATATAATGTTATGTCAATTGAGATATAATGTTATATCTCAATTTAAAAATAAATAAAACTGAAAGGCAAGAAAACAAAAAAACAAGAAGCACATAATAAATATCTTAATAAATTATAATTACTTTCTTAATAAACAGCATTATAGTACATGCCAAAAAAAAGAAAAAAACCACACCATTCTTATATTTGTTCCTTTCTTCCCACTTCTGTGGCAACCTCTAGCCCTGAAGGTCAATTCAATGTTGGAATAAACTGAGCTGTCACCTTGTCATGGGATAGTGGCTGATCTGTTGCCAACAATTTCTCTGTCTTGAGCTCACTATGCCTACCATCACAGCATTAATATAGTGCTCTCTTTACTAAGATTCCTCCCTTCAGAATGTAATGGTACCCATTCCCAAATTTCTTAACCTATTCTTCAAGAGTTTGCATAGCCTTACCCTTAACGAACTCTTTAGGTACTTTTTCTACTTCTCTTATACATGAAACCCTCGCTCCAATTAGATTGCTCTACTCTGATATACTTGAAATCAGAAGTTCAAGTCCAGCCTCAGCCACCTTATTGCTGCGAGACTTTGAAAACTCATTTCCCTCTCTGAAAGTATGTTCATCAAAAAATGGGGGTAATAAATACCATCATCTTAAGGTTGTATTGATTATGTAATTAAACATCAAATACAAGAAGAGTTTCATCTGCTCCCCACAACGAAAAATCCCTCATGCCGCAACAAAGATCCCGCGTGCCGCAGCTAAGACCTGACACAGCCAAATAAATAAATAAGTAAATAGATAGATAAACAAATTTTGTTTAAAAGTTTAAAAAAAATAAAGTAAGCTCTAAAAAAAGTTTCATAAACCCTTCCATACCATACAAATTAATTATTTTTATTAGTTATTACTGAATCAGGAAATAGGAACTGTGCCTCACTCATTGCTTTATATCTAGCACTTGGCATAGTGCCTAATGCATAGGCCCTCAATAAATATTAGCTGAGTAAATGGATAAATGAATAATATTATAATTGTCTTTGCTATATCCTGAAGACTCATGAAGAACTTTAACACCATAACTTCCTTCCTCAGAATCTTATGTATTTATGGTCTGTAAAATGTTAGCTGTACTCTTATATGAGTTTGATTTGTCTTCCCAGCTAGATCATAGTTGAATTGAAGGTTGGGATTTCATTATATCTCTTTGTATTCCTGCAGAGTACCTATCATCTTAACAATAACTTTAAATCTCTTAGCAATACACAAACATTGTCAGTTTCCCTAATGCAATTCTTTAAATTATCATGGAAGAGTGTGTGTGTATGTGTGTAGTTGTATGTACCAAATCTAAGTACGCCAGAGAGCTCAAGTCACTTCTGAATTAATTGGACTCTGAAATCAAACATCTCACCCTTATTAGCAAGTATTTCCACATGCAGTGTCTCTCTCTGCTACTAATTTGAGGAAAATGCCTTCCACTAACAAACCTTCATTCTCCCCATCAAAATGATGTCTAGGATGACATCCTTGGACAAATATGCTCCTCATTAGAATTTTCTACTTGCTATGTTTCCTTTAGTTTATTTTTATTCCTAAACATCTGAAATATTTAGTTGTACAGAAACATGAGCAGCTCTTATGCATAGATCATAGATTTATTTATTTGTTTGTTTAAAACTAAAACCATTTGGAAGAGATAAGTGACAGAACATCCAAATAGCCATTCTTTGCAGTTTTAGGGTAATGAGAAGAAGAAAAAAGCTCTCTGGGCTTAGAGAATAAGGTTAACAACAATCAATCTTCCATCTCACAAATTGAAAATTTCATCCATACAACTGACTTCCTCACTTTAGCTTTTTACCATCACGATGACAGATCTTGCAGCAGAATCAGAACAATTTACAACATCTTGTGTCATTGTAGCAGCTTTTCATTCTGTTGGGGTTGAGACTGGGAGAAGCCTGAGAGTTAACTTTAATAAGACGAATCAGCCTGTCTTGACAATAGAGGGGAAGGAACAGGGACAGGTAGATGACTGTATGTTTTGACATCAAGGCCGTTAACATGCAAATCATATGCAAAATCACATGCTAACAAGTTTGAGCCTTTGTTTGTGGTTGGACACTTTTTTCCCCCCAGATGGACAACAGCCCTGATTCAATTTTATACAGGAAGGCACTTCGCAAGTCACTTGCTGTGCAGGAGAAAAATATAAAATGCTCTTTGAGCACTCGTTCTGACCTCTTTGGAAGAGGAGGATTCCGTTAAATCTGACTTTATCGCCTGCTCACAGGAAGGAAGCACCGAAGCATGGCAAGGAACAGAAGCCCACGCAACGCCTGTGCTCACTGCACACAGCAAATAACACTCAGTGTGAACACAGGGCAGCCAACGCAGACAGCGTCCTTCACATCACCCAGAGGCCACTGCAGAGCCCCCAGGGACAAGAAGCATTAATTATGGACTAATGATGCCATTTGCACGCACATTTTTAAAAATAGTAGTGAACATAACCCTAATAATTGAGGATGAGTGAGATGAGGCTGCATTAAAATGCTCTACTGAGTCTCTTATCTCATTTTAAAGAAAGACCTCTATCACCTTGGTGCTCATCAGTACACATTAACGTTGGGTAACCATGAGACATGGAATGTTATGCTGGTTCTGTACAGATACAATTGCTTCATCAACCAGTTTTTGAAGTGTTTCCTCTCTCTATAATCTCTTATGATCATCAACTCAAGATTCTGGTGAGGGGTAACAATAAAATATAATAACTTTTGATGTGAGGGAGAAGACAAAATAAAATATAAGAAATTTTGATGTAGGTGGAAAGATAAGGGTTACATAAATCATAAATCGGGCATCATTTTGTATGTATATTAGGATTATGTTCTGGAACAATCAAGTACCATTTGGTGTGATCCAGACAATTATCAAATTGGAGGACAAGAGGGGAAAAATCAGTTCAGGAAAGTGGCTCAAAGCCATGGAGGGTCTTGGTATTGTTATAGGCTCAAGAGTAAACTTTGTGCCCTCAGAGGAGGGCACCAGCCAAAGCAGGAGCTGAAGCTTTGCAGCTTAGGAAGGCCAGAGACCACGGAAGCCTGAGCTGAACTTGGTTTCCATAGGATTTCTCTGTCCACTGATGAAAGAGTTGCTGGTCAGCCAGGTCTTTTGTGCCGAGCTCTTTGTGTTCTGAATTGAGAAGAGTCAGGCAGATGGGCAGCTTGAGATCCCTTTAAAGTTTCTCCTTTTCAGAAATTTATTTTATAAAACACATTATATGCACCCTTTTAATTTCATTTGATTCACACTCATATGTTGTACAGAAGCATTTGAAACAAACAAAAGTGTTGATGCTAAGCCCATTTGGGCAGCATCTCTCACTCTGACTTTCTACTTCCCACAATTCCTTTATAATAATACTATTTTTTTGAAATATTTCTCTCACAAAATAAAATTAAACCTCATTTAGCCAAAAGAAAAACTGATACCCCCTTGTTTTCCTTATAACAAATATCAATATTTTAATGTCCTCCCAATATTAATAAAACTAGAAACTGAATGATGGCATCTTAAATATTTACAACCTCCAATTTCAATAAGGCATCTTAATAAAAGTTATGGCATCAGGAACGAAGCTCTGTGATGTGCTAGAGTTTTTAGAGGAGGTGCTAAGCTGATGTTTCAGGATCACCTGGATTGTCCATGACGTGGTTAGAAGCGGGCTCAGGAAATCAAAATAAAAGGCCCTTATAAATAAGCTATAAGAAAGTAAGTTAATGGAGGGACTTCCCTGGTGGTCCAGTGGTTAAGACTCCGTGCTCTCAATGCAGGAAGCCCGGGTTCAATCCCTAATCAGGGAATTAGATCCTGTATGCCACAACTAAAAGATCCCGCATGTCGCAGCGAAGATCCCACGTACTACAACTAAGACCCAGCACAGCCAAATAAACTTAAAAAATTTAAAAAAGAAAGAAAGAAAGAAAGTTAATGGAATATTTACAACTGAAAAAAGCCATCGTGATCATCTATCCCTCTATCATTATTCTGAAGACGAAAAACCTGGGATCCAGAGGTTACTACTTGCCAAGAATTACAAATCATATTAGTGACAGACCTAGAACCAGAATAGAGGTCACCTGACATGCATTCCAGAGTTTGGGTTTGTTTCTCTTCCTGCATGTGAGATGGGGTATAAAAAATGTTGTCACAGGACAATGGAGTTGGGAAAAGTTGTGTCCCTTCAGTGTTTCACAGCACATGATGTGGGCAATTCTTAAAAATTTTGCTGGGTATGTTTCTCTGCCTGTAGGAAATAGGTGTTAGGACCTCAAGAGGAGGCACTTTGGTGCTTATTATTATTAGTTATATGAATAGTCACATTTTATATTGCTGTAGATTTATGCCTTTTCCAAAGTACTTTCATGAGCTTCATTCATTCACTCTACTATTTCATAAATACTGTGCACTTTGCTAAGCCTACATTATTTTATTAATTTTCATATCAAGCCCATATTGCAGGTATTATTAGTCCATTTTATAGGCAAGAAACAGGCCAACAGAGGTAACATGACCTGCCCCAGGTTACTATTACTGGTCAACCACAGAACCAGGTATCAAACCCCAATCTCTCTGACCCCAAAGCCCAAGTTCTCAACCACATTACTAGGTAACCTCCACGATGACATGCATGTGTGTCCACCTGGATTAGGTGATCTAATTATCACAAAAGTACCAGAAGGTCTATACTATGTAACCGTATTACAGATCACTTATTCATTCATCCAATAAATGTATATGAGTGCCTACTGTTGCCTACAGCAATCTTCTACTCAAGGAGGTAGAAGGATGAACAAGATGCATAACATTCCTGTCCTCATTGAGCTTACTTTCTGGGGAAAACAGGCTATAAGCAAGCAAGTGTATAAATATATAACACAATTTCAGGTAAATGCCAAGAAGAAACTAAACAGAACAAGGAGATAGAATGGCACTGGGAGAGGAGAGGGGCACATTTTAAATATGGAGGTCAAGGAAGGCCATTCTCAGCGGGTGATCTCAAAGCAGAAACTTCTATCAGGAGAAAGAGTGAGCTATATCAAGCTCTGATGAAATGAATCCTTAGAAGATGATGGTGAAACCCAGCCACAGAAAAATAAAGTCACCTAGTCTAAGGTCGTATAGCTGGGAGTCAAGTCCAGGCCTCTCAGTCCTGCCCTTTTTCTACTGCAACCTTAAAGTTTCTGCAGGTCAACCTTAAACCAACCAGTCATGGCATTTCCATTTCCTCTTATTCTCTACAAGTGCTTTTAAAAACAATTTTCATACAGAGACAAATAAAGGGAATATATGTTTTCCCGTTTGCCAGGTAGTTAACCATAAAGAATTTGCTAAAAACCTCCTACAGAGCAGTTCTCAGAGGATATCAGATATAAGAATTCTCCATTTTTATTATGAACAGGGGGGAAAAAGACATTCTCATATTTGACATGCCTTCTTGAATACTATTTCTTCCCACTGTTACGTTTATGAGCGGTTTTTATGATACACTCAAGTGTATATTTTATTTGTTTTTGGAATGGAACTGAATTGTTTTGCTCCATACAAGCCAAAATTGGAAGAAAATCCAATCTGAGGCATATTATGGGGACCTGCCCTTACTTTCCTGAGATTATCTGAGAACTCTGGGCTGACACAGTCTGAGAACCCTGGACGGGGGGAGCTCTGGCTTGCCAGTTTCAGTAGCCTCCCCAAGAGATGCTCGTTGCCCACGATCACCTGGCACACAAATAGTTGGTTGGATGGCTCAGGTGGCAGTGTCCATACTTTTCAAGCTAAAGTCAGCAGCCAGGATCTTCACTGCCACTCTCAAGGCCACACATTTGGTGATCTGTATTCAGGTGTCCCCAGGGCCTCTCCTCAGAGGTTCTGCCACCTAATGGGCATTCCTTAGAAATGGGTGTCATTTGCCAACTACCTTCATCTCTTTGGGACAATCCAGCAAAATACACGTGGATGGGCTCTAAACACAAAGGTGATCTCCTCCCTCCTGTACTCCTTCTCACACTTTAGAGTTCATAAAACTCCCTGGAGAATTTAATAACCTAAATGGGAAAAGAATCTGAAAAAGAACAGATACATGTATATGTATAACTGAATCACTTTGCTGTACACCTGAAATATAAAATAAAAAATTTAAATAAATAAATAAAACAGAACACATATAAGATCCAACAAAACACAGGGGGCTTCCCTGGTGGCGCAGTGGTTGAGAGTCCACCTGCCAATGCAGGGGACGCGGGTTCGTGCCCCGGTCCGGGAGGATTCCACATGCCGCGGAGCGGCTGGGCCCGTGAACCATGGCCGCTGAGCCTGCGCGTCTGGAGCCTGTGCTCCGCAACGGGAGAGGCCACAGCAGTGACAGGCCTGCATAACGCAGAGAAAAAAAAAAAAACAAAAACACAGATTGCTGGTCTCCACCTGAGAGATTCTGCTTCAGTTGACCCGAGGTTGGGCCCAAGAATGTCCATTTCTAACAAGCTCCCGGGTGATGCTGCTGGTCCTTGGACCACTCTGAGTAGCACTGCTTATGTTACTTTTGCTTAAAGGGGAGAAAAACGTACCTTCTCATCCCTTTTGTGGAAGACTGTAGGGCCATCAAAAGGACAGGACCCCAATTAATTTTTCAGTAACTCACACTGTTACACTAATGGAAACAGAAGAGGGAGAAAATAATAAAGGAAATTTTATTTCCTGAAACACTGATGTGGAATGCTTTTCTGAAGGGGTCTTCACTGGTGGACCTCCTTACCACTGCTGCCACCCCACACCAGACAGATCTTGGCTGGCTTATAAACCTGCTCTCAGGGGTAGAACAGCTGCAAAAGGAACAGTTGGGAAATTTTTCATAGGCAAGTCTAGGCATTTCCTTTTCGGTACCAATTAACTAGCCAGAACTAGGGCGCTCAGCTGCCCTGGTGCACAATGCAATCCACACAAAAGCTCATCGTGTGGCAGACAGTGTCTCTCATAGCATCGAGAATTTCATATTGAAAGTGTAGAGGGAAATGAGCAGAAGAAAAAAAACACACATATGTATAACACATTTCAAAAACCGAGAGCTTTTTCTCTTGCCACCATGCATTTTTCACACTTTTTTCCTACATGACACTGTAATCCTGTGTATGTTTGCCCTCTGCCTTCCACTATAACACCTGCTGAGGCTATATTCTTTTTTTCTTGGCTTTCTGCTGGCTTTTGGCAAAGAAGTAGCCTGGAATCTTAGGTGAAAACACATTTATATCTAATACCTCTTTTCATAACTTGCACCTTTACTAATTCTCATTTTAAAAACTGGTCCATGGACAAATATTACATGACGTCGCTTATATGTGGAATCTAAAAAACATGGTACAAATGAACTTATGTTCAAAAGAGAAACAGACCCACAGACATAGAAAACAAACTTATGGTTACCAAAGGGGAAAAGGGTGGGGGGCGGATAAATTAGGAGTTTGGGATTAACATGTACACACTATTATATATAAAATAAACAACAAGGACCTACTGTATAGCACAAGGAACTATACTTAATATTTTGTAATAAGCTATAAGGGAAAAGAATTTGAAAAAGAATATATATACATATGTCTGAATCACTTTGTTGTACACCTGAAACAAACACAACATTGTAAATCAACTATACTTCAATTAAAAATAAAACTGGTCTATGGATTCTGCAAGAAATACTATAGAAGCACATTCCTTGTGGTGCAAGGAATCAAAGAACTCGGGCAGAGAGCACGTCACATTATTTGGAAAGTCTTGCTTCCCCACAGCATATCTATGCTTTCATAACAAAGCTAGGCAAACTGGAATGAAGGTATGTTCTGGAAGTACTTAAAAGAAGCGACTTCTAAGTCAACTCAGTCCCAAGTAGCTGTTTTCTCTAATGTAAAATAATCTCAAGCTACTCTGGGGAGCCTGTTCTGTACTTAGAAGCTATGTAAAGAAAGAGCCTGGAAAAAGTTACCACGATGCCAAGGCTAGGATAGACACCCAAGTATTGAAGGGATGCCTCGAAATTGCCATAGAACCTTTAATGGGCTAGAGGGAAGATGGAGAAAAATCCAGCAACAACAGCACTATTCACCTAGAGCAACCCTACGTTACTATGGCAGTGTGATCTCCAATTCAGTCTCATCGTGGACACACCAGGAAAGAAAAAGAAGGAAATGCTTGCACTTTATCCTATCCTGAGGCTATGCTCAATTTAGATACCCTGGCAAGCAAATTCTGCACTTTTCCTTCTTTGGCAGCCTGTATTATAAGAACACCAGCTATCACAATGCATCATTCATTCATTCATTCATTCTTTGACCTTTCTCTCCCCATATGTCATGGTGACAGCAAAATTCTTGAGGAGTAAGTCAGTTTTGCTCAACAACGTGAATGAGACAGAGTTATTATCTATTTAAGAAAAAATAGAATATTTCTGATATTAATGGTCAATAAAATAACCTTCACAAATGTTAAAGCAAACATGGAAAAATAAAACAAAGGAACAAGTAGGACCATTTCCCCTCACCTATCAATGTAATTTTTCCCTCCCAAGGACAGTCATGACTTCATATCCTTTCTATATGTGAGAAAATGGAGCTGGGCATTCTAGCCACTGACTTGCTAATTAACATTCTAACCAAGAATGCTCTGCTAGAGATATTAGAAATCAAGTTACCCACAGGACTGTCATCTTGTTTGTAACCCGAAGCACTGATGCTTTGGCTTACAACTCTGAAGGTTTCATTACTGTCTGCTGTGTCTTCATTCTCCTTTGGAATGTCTCCAATTTCCCCAGAAACACAGGTGGTCTTTTGAATAAACAGAACTAACGTATTGCGCTCCATAAGCTCTATGATGATATGCATTTCTCTCATTCACAGCTGTTGCTTGCACAGTTGGAATACTGTGCAACTATGAGATGGCTACTTAGTGAACTGGAGGTTGCTATTCAGAGTATAAATTCACAGAAAGGCATCTTCAGGTAAAGAAGGAACAGAAAATAACAAGTGGTGCTCTCTACAGGGATCTGTACATTTTTCATTATCTACGTGAGGGAAGTGAAAACATGTTTAGGATCCATTGAAGAATTTGATGGTATTCATCCTACTTCAGAGCTATCCCATGCTGAGCGGAGAGCATTCTATCATGAAATAGTTGGTATAGAGGCCCTGAATAGGCAAGCTCCATACTTCTGGCATTTAATAAAACTCAAATGGTAGCTGTAATGAAATTACTTTACCACTTCTCATTCATCGAAGACTAAAAGTGAGGAATACATGGGATAATATAACATCCATTTTACAATGGTGCCAGCATCAATGTTCAAGGGTTTAAATAACACAAGCAGAGTCAAAACCCAAGCAAAGACAATGATGTTTATACTGCAAAGTTGTGACACCTCACTTCGGGCACAGCAATCTTGAAATGTTCTCAGCTATAATTCCTCTCCGAATGTAAAATTAATCATGAAGACTTTCAATAGCTTTACTTACTGAACTGCACCTTATTATTTACAACAACCCAAGGAAAGGCTTTAGCAACTGAGACAATGTTACTGCATGACAAAAGGTGGAAGACACGTCTAATAAAACAAAACAAAACAAAACCAATGAAAAAAGACCAACTATTGACAACACAGAGGTAAACTTTTTAACAGGGGTTCTAAATTGACATATGAAATCTAAATTGGACTTTTTATTTAAGAGGGTGGATTAAGCATAGAATGAAATCTTCTTTTTCAAAAAACTCATAGAAATGATAGAAAAGAGCTAAAGAAAAATGATTAAACACATATTTATGCTTGGAAACCAAAGACGAGTATCTCCGTAGATTAGAAAGACGTATCTCAAAATGGGAAACAAACAGGAGGCTACAGGTAAAAAGAGGCCAATGCTTTCAAAAGACTATATTGCTATAAATGCATATATCTAGATATATATGTGTACGTGTGTGTGTGTTTGTGTGTATGTGCTCATTTGCAGGAAAGATTTTGTCAAACATACCATCTAGTTGTTTATACTCCAAGGGTCATGTAAAATTTGAACTTTAAGTTCTCAAGATTTGGGTTAATGCTGCTACAAGGTTGTCTCCTAAGGCGGTCATTTAGAATCCATGATGGGCAAGAAGAAGTCATTCCTAGAAAATGAAAACACAGCAGCAAGACACCAAGCATCTGGAAATCTAACGTGTGAAGGAGGGAAAACAGGATACACTTATGGAAGAGTTTAAACTTTGAAGAACAGAAATAATAAAGAAATCTGAAAATACTTTTAATATGTATATTTAGTACCCAGGAAGATAGTAGTTATTTGTTTTTTACAGAATATGGAAAATATGCCATTGACTGATGCCTGACACATATGAAGCACTCTATGAACGCTAGCCATTATTTTCTTTCACTACAATGCTGGCTTCATGAAGGCAGAGAACTTGTTTTATTTACCACTATATTCTCCAACACCTAGAGGAATTTCTTATACATATACAGCAAAAACTGAACAATTAGTTTTTAAGTAAAAGAATAAATTAGGTAACTGCACTGAAAAATGAACAGTAGATTACTAAACAAGAGTAGTGGTCATGAAACAAGAACAGGTTCTTATTTAGAAAAACCAATTAGATATCTTAGACGTGAGAGAAATAATGATTGAAATAAAAAATTAAAGGTTGATAATCAATGTATCACAAACGGTCATTGCTCTGGGGGATTCACCTTCTCACTCTAACTAGGCCCTGGAAAAAACTCACACTTGGAGGTATCGTTGGTCTTACACAAGGTAGGAGCATTTTCCAAGAAAGCCCACAGAGAAATGAACATGAGCATAGCCTGGCATACAGGGGCTGGGGTTTCTGATGCTGACATCTGAGGAGTCAGGGTAGGAACACATAGAAATTTAGGCCAGGGTAGCCAGGAGCAGAGGCCACAGAGTTGAAGAAATGTGCTAGAGCAGAAGAGACTTGGCATTGGTAAATCAGAGAGGAACTAATATGATGGAACCCTCTGGTATGTAAGTCTGAGGTAAGGCAATCAGAGGTAAAGCGTGCTAAAGTCCCTGTATTGTTTAGGATGTAGATGAAGGTATTGTTTAGCTTTTGATTTTGTTATGTTTAATATACATGGAAAGGCCCAGTGCTACCCAATAAGAGTGATTAAAGGCAGAATGTATAATTTTGAATGAGAGAAAAAAATGAGGATGAAAAAAGATCAAATATATTCAATCCAAAGATGGTAAGAGAAAAGAGAAATGGGGCAAGTAGAAACTAATAGAAATAGTTCATAATAACAACAGTCAAGATAACCAAATGTACTAAACTCAAAGGTTTAAGGAAAAAGAAGTCACATTGGATTTAATAAATATGTTAGTCCTGAAGGACTCACCCCAATTAAGATCAAGTAATCAACTCACAAAGAAAATTACCAAAATCACTGCTATTAGCATCTGTAAGCATAAACAAGAAATAACAGATTTAGACTCACAAAAACTGCAGATGTTTAACTGGTTGGATGTATTTCATGGCTTCATGAAATGATTTAAAAAGTGAATATTTTATATAAAGCTGAGTATTCAGCAAGAAATTATTGGCAATAGAAAAAATACTAGAAAAAAAGTCTCCTAGAAATGAAAAAATGTATTTGTAGCAATCAAAAATTCTGTGGATGACTTAAAGATCAGTTTTATGCAATAAAGAGAGCACTGGTTAACTGAGAGGTATATCCAAAGATTTCGTCTGGAATACAGCAAAAAGGAATAAGGAGAAGAGAAAATACAAAAAAGAAGTTAAGAGACATTGGAACATAAAATGATAAAGACCAATATAAGTCTACTTGCAGCCCCACATAGACAGCGTGAAGGGAATGGAGGAAAGGCAATATTTTATCTCTCAGAAAAGATAAAAATCATAGATCCATAGATGTAGTGAGGATAACTTGTCCCAAATGGGATATCAAAAGAAATTCCCTAAGGCACATCTTAGTAAAACTGGAAGATTTCGGGATAAAGAAAATATCTTGAACACCCAGAGAGAAAAGACAAGATCATAGCTTGTTTAGGATAAAGATTAAGATATTTAGATTTTGTTATGTTAAATATGCATGATAAAGTTTCAATGGTAATCAAAAAGCGATTAAAAGTAGAGTGTATAAATTTGAAGAAGAGAAAAAAATTGAGGAAGAAAGAAAGACCAAATATGTTAAATCCAAAAATGGTAAGATGAAAGAAAAATGATACAAGTAGAAAGTAACTGAAAAAGTCCAAATATTTTAAGAATCAGAATAACCAAATGGGCTATATTCAGAATTAAAAAAAATATATCAGTCATATTGGATTTAATAAATGTCAGTTTTTCCATAGCTAAAGACAATCATCCTCCCCAAATCCCCCCCCCCCGGCCAAAATATAATGAAACAACCACAGTTATGGAAACTAGTTATAGGAAAATTTTACACAAAACTGTGTCCTTGCTATTTATATCAGTCTGCCAAGGCTGCCATAATAAAATACTGCTGACTGGATGGTTTAAACAACAGAAATTATTTCTCACAATTTTAGAGGCTGGAAGTCCCAGAACAAGGTTTGGTGGGGTTCATTTTTGGGTGAGAGCTCTCTTCCTGGTTTGCAGACAGCTGCTTTGTCCTCACATGTGCTTTCCTCTGAGCACACATGGAGAGGGAGGGGGAGAAAGAGACAGAGAGAGAGAGAGAGAGAGAGAGAGAGCACTCTGGCATCGCTTCTTCTAAGGATACTAACCCCATTAGTATCCAGTATTACCTTATTTAACCTTAAGTACTTCCCTACTTCAATTACAGCCACCCTGGGGGTTAGGGCTTCATATATGAATTTGGAAGGACATCTATATTCAGTCCATAATATTGTACCCCAGTCCCCCAAAATTCATGCCCTTCTCACATGCAAAATACATTCATTCCATCCTAACAGCCCCAAACATTTTCATTCATTTTAGCATCAATTCTGAAGTCTAAAGTTCAAAGTATCATCTAAATATTACATAAATCAGATATGGGTGAGACTCAAGGTATGATTCATCCCAAGATAAAATTCCTCTCCAGCTGTGAACCTGTGAAGCCAAACAAGTTGTATGTTTCCAAAGTACAATGGTGGAACATTCTTATTCCAAAGGGGAGAAATTGGGAAGAAGAAACAAAACCCAGCAAGGCAGATTTTCATCAGATCTTAAGGCCGGGGTAAGATTCACTGGAGTAACAATATCACCCCCACCCCAAGGCTCTGTGAGGGCAGCCCCTCCCCTGAGGTACAGGGCAGTGGCATCCTAGCCCCTGAAAATGAAGAGCCCACCTTTGGAACAGAGGAGGAACTAGCCCTGCCCCCTGGGTCTGTGGTGGCAGTGTCAGCTCTGTTGATCTCTGAATCACCTTTGGGGTCATTCTTCCTTTTTCTTGAAGGATGAAGCATGTTTGCAGTAGGATAGCTTTACTGTATGCTCCTACACAATCTAAGAGGCCTGAAAGCCATCTTTTATTATGTCCTATTTTTTTCTGTCCCTTTTAGTAACAAGTTGGCAGTGTTTCTGCTGATATAATCTCATCTCTATTCCTGGCTTCTTCTGAGATGGCTGCTTAAATTCATGGTTCACATCCATCTTAATCCCCTTATCAAATGATTGTTCAGCCATACCCCTTAGTCTTCAGAACAAGCTTTCTCATGTTTTGCAATATGGATAAGCTAAGAATCTTCCAGATCTTCAAATTATGGTTCCTTTTTGCCTATCAATTTATCTCACTCCTCTTACTTTTTACTATAAGCAGTCAGAGGGATCCAGTCCCCAACTTCAACATTTTGCTTAGAAATCTCTGCTAAATATCTAATTTCATCACTCATAAATTCTACTTTCCATGGAACACTAGAACACAGTTCAGCCAAATTCTTTCTCACTGGATTGCCTTTCAGGCAGGGGGGAGAAAAAGCTGATGTCCTAGTTGAAATGTGATCAGGCAGAAAAGAATTTTCTGTTATTCAGGGGAGGGTCAGCTTTGTTATATTCAGACCTTCAACTGATTGCATAAGGCCACCCACATTAGAGAAAACAATCTGCTTTACTCAGTCTACGGATTTACATGTTAATCTCATGCAGAAATATGTCCACAGGAATTCCCAGAAGAGTGTTTACCAAATATCTGGGTACCCTGTGGTCCAGTCAATTTGACATATTAAATTAACCATCACGCTATTACTTGAAGGCAGAGAATGCTGAAATTGCAAAATAACTGAAGGTATAAAAAGAAAACTCACCAAATCCCAGTGTTCAATCTCTCATACTACCTCTCCACTAACCCTCTCCACTGCCTCCAGCTTCAAGGCTTTGAGAAGAACAAAGGCAGACCAAGGGAAAACAAACAAATACAACCTCATACAGATACTTTCCATAGAAGAAGTAGAGAAAATTAGAAGTAACTACTGTACTGAAAAGCACCAGACCTAGACACAGTGGTACTCCAAAAAATCTTCAAACGCCAGATAATCCCAATGCTGTAGGAATTATTCAAGAGTACTGCAAAGGAAGGAAAAATTTCAAATTCTTTTTTTTAAGTAAATATGATACAAACTGATAGACCAGATAAAGACTGTGCAAAGAAGAAAACCAAAGACCAATATCACTAATGAATATCAGTACAAATATACTAAAATAAAATATTAACATGTAGATTCCAACATCACTTTAAGCAAATAATATGCATGCTAAGTTTTCATTTTTGGAATATAAGTTGGTTCAATATTTTAAATAGGTTAATATAATTTATCTTATCAATAAATATAAGGAGGAAAATATGCTTATCTCCATAGATGCTGACAAAACACTTGACCAAATTTAACACCCATTCATTATTAAAATACTCAAGAAAATAGGAACTGAGAGGTACTTTCATAATGTAATATTCTATCAATTTATAGATAGAGATAAAGATAGAAATACAGATAGACATAGAAATACTTAAGTCTGGAAGCCAGAATCTTATTTAATAGGAAAACAACTAGATTAGGAGCAAGGCAACAATTCTATCTCCAGTACTCGTCAACACTGTACTACACTAGTATTAACCAACATGATCAGCCAAGAGAAAGCAATTAGTGGCGTAAGATTAGGAAGAAGAACTATCTCTATTTGCAGATATCATACCTGTAAACTCTCAGAGAATCAATGATAAAACTAACATAAACTGTAAAAGAATTCAATAAAATGTAAGAATATCAAATCAGTAGCCTTCATGTACACAAACAATAAATAGTTAGAGGACATATAGTAGAGAGAATTGCAACAGAGGGGATTAAATATTTAGGATTAAATTTAACAAGAAATGTGCAAAATCTATATGATGACAAATTTAAATCATTCCTGAAAGAAACAAAAGTTGGTTTAAAAAATGAATAGACACTCCCTTTTCTTGGATATGATGACTCAACATTGTGAAGATATCAGTTCTCCCTAAATTAATTTATAAATTCAACACAGTCTCGATAAAGATAACAAAGACAGATTATAAGGAGTTAGACAAGTTGATACTAAAGCTCACATGGAAGAGAAATGCAAGAATAGCCAGGGAAACAATGAAAAAGAAAAACTATGAGAAAGGATTAGTGCTACCAGATAATAAAACATACTATAAAGACTCTATAACTAAAACAGTATGGGGTTGGCACATAAATAGGCAAATAAATCAGTGGAATATAATATAGAAAGTCCAGAAATAAACCCAAATATATATGGAAATTTAGTATATGATAAAGATGGCATCTCAAATCATTGAGGGTAATGATGGACATTTTCAGAAATGGTTCTTTGATTAGTGGAAAAATGGATATATCTCTGTGTATGATAAAACTTTTTAAAAAGCAACTGAAAAATAAACACAAAATAGAGGACAGTTGGGTTGAAGAAACAGACACAGATAAGAGAGGGGCATATAGACATATGAAGTTATTGGATATGTTGCAGTTATTGACTTTGGTGGCATATTCGTGGGTGTCTACTGTATTTAAAACTAAATAAATGATAAATAAATTAAATTAAAAATGATACTGGCTAGAGCAATAATGTTAATGTGCCATGAACCAAGGATTCAAACTAACCCAATTTTGTGTACCCAAATCCTTAAAATAAAACCTCAGTACATGGTCTTAATACCTGAAGACTAAATCAGTCACTAGAACGACTGAACTGAAGAATTATTTCACATGTAGCACAAAAAGATGAAAAGCCATAAGAAAATTTAAAACATTTAGAATAGATACCCCAAATTTGATATCCCTCTAAAAATATTTCTAGAAGCAAATAATGGAAAGAATGAAAGAGGGGCAATAGTAGAAAAGACAATGGCCAATTATTTCCCAGAACTGGGAAAAAAATACACAAGTCTTTAGGTTGACACTACTCACTAAGTGACAAGAAGGAGAATAAGTATAAAACCTCACTGCAAATACCATAAGCACAAACATAATGATAAAGAGAAAAATTGGGACCTCTCTCAAAGAGGAAAGAAAGATCAACTTCAAAAATAATACTTCAGAATGACATCAGATTCCTTATCAGTACCACTGAATGTAAGAAAGCAGTGGAAAAACATTTCTAAATCCTGAGAGATATAACTTTGAACCTGGAATTCAATACA
The DNA here is from genome assembly GCF_059928025.1 of Delphinapterus leucas. NCBI lineage: Eukaryota > Metazoa > Chordata > Mammalia > Artiodactyla > Monodontidae > Delphinapterus > Delphinapterus leucas. The sequence goes on from NC_143138.1 coordinate 15,211,955, forward strand.
CAATAAAATTTCAAAAGTAAAAGTATACTATTCAAGAGTAAACATTTAAGAAAGGTATTTTCATATGTTTAAGCACTCAAATTTTACTACCTATAGACTCTCCCACACAGAAGTAAACTTTATAAGTTTATAAAGAATATAAGGATATATTCTAACAAGAAAAAAAGTAAAACACAAAGAAGAATTTAGATAAAAATGCAATGAGAAGCAACTTATAAGCAGTAAAATCTATAAGTAATAGCTGAAAAAATAGTATAATAAACTTTGATAACTGAAATTAAAATTCCAAAAGATAGCATGGGTTAGTTGGGTTGGGGGCAGGAGGGTTACTGAGTAGAACTCCGGAATAAAAAATATTCTAACATATCTATCTTCTTTGAGGGAATGAGAAATTAACTGAATAACATGAGACTTTATTAGGAAACTCTAATAAGCTTATTTATGTGTGATAAAAATGTAAAGTTAATAACAGAAGGGTAGAAATTAAAAGTATAGCTTTAAACCAATAGAGGAAAAAACAGAGCAAAGAATTCTTAAGCAATTCAACAGAAGGCAAGAGGAGAAAAATAAATGAAACAATGAGAAAGCAAGGTAAACAAAAAACACATGGAAAAAGAAACTAGACATAAGCCTAAAGATCTTAATAACCATAGTAAATATGAATAACTTGTCAAAAGACAGAAAATCTCAGAATGAATAAAACAACATGCAAATATACGCTATTTACCAAATACATACAGCTGAAACAAGAGGAATTAGAGAGGTTGAAAATAAGGAAATGAAAAAAGTACAAACCAGTCAAATACTAGCAAAAAAGAAATAAGATATAATGATATTAAATCTGTCAAAATAGAATCCAGGAGACACAGAAAGACATTTCATATATCAATAAATGGAAAAAATCTATTAATGAGCTGTAAAGTATTGAACTTGAATGAACCTGAATAAAGCTTAAAATATGTACAAAGCAAAATCTGATAGAAACATAAAGAGAAACAGACAAACCTACAATCATAGTACATGTCTCTCATATACTGACAGATCAAGTACACAAAAAAAAGCAAGGATGTGGAAGATTTCAACAATATGCTGAACAAGTCTGATGTAACAGATTTATATAGAACTTTGCATCCAAAACCAGGGAATGTACATTCTTTTCAAACACACAAAGACCATTTGCAAAGACTGTTCTAGACATAAAGGAAGTCTCAGCAAATTCTACACTGTGAGTACCAAAATGGCCACATTCACATATAGTGAAACTAGAAGTCACCCTTTCTTCCCAACTTGGTATATCTGGGAAGGTTTTTTGTTTGTTTGTTTCTTCCCACATGTAAATAATTAATGAGTTAAGCAGGAAAACAAAATGGAAATTGCAAAATATTTAATAATAAGAAAAAAACCCTGTATTTCAGGGCCAGTGAGATAAGGGCAATGTGGTTCTCAGAGGAGAATTTATAAACTTTAAATTATTTCTTAAAAACAAGAGAGATTAAGTAAATTTTTCTACAGAATATGCTAGAAAAGGAATAACAAAATAATCCCAAATGGGAAGATATAAAGGTAAAACCCCCAAATGATAATAAGCACACAAAAAAATTAGAATTGATTAAACAAAACAAACCTTTGCCTCATTTAAAACACCAATACTTTTATGAGTATATTAAAGAAAAAAATGAAATAACAAATAAGTTCAAAATAAAACGTAAGCAATAAATGTAACTACAAATAAAGATATTTTTCATTTTTAAATTATAACAAAACATTCCAAAATTGCCAATAAACTTGAAAATCTGGATGAAATGGACAATTTTCTAGAAAAACATAAAGTACCGAAGAGAAGTAGAAAACCTGTGAACAGAACTATTAGCACAGAATAAAATGAAAAAAAAAACAAACAAAACTGGCCATTGTTCTAGTATCCCAATGTTATTGGTAGCATATCAAATAAGATTTTATCTACTTAAATACAGTTAACCTGGCACTGTTCTAATTTCTAGTGGTAAGATTTTGTGGACACTAAAATGAACTATGAATCAGAACTTAAACAGCCCCTGTATCCCAGACCTATAGAAAACACCTGGTTGTTCTTGCAAATATGACAGACTTTACTAATTTTGCTCTGGTTTTTTTAAAAAATTAAAAACCATAACAATGGAGGTAATAAAGGAATTGTCTGAAGGCACCCACGGCATTCATAATCACATTAAATTTATAATTTCCTTTGTCTTGAAATTGTTCATATTTCACAGAGACTATGCTTTTCAAGTTTCCAGATATAATAACAAATGCCTAAGGTGTGCTTGATGAGGAAACTGTAAGAGAATAAACTTGCAGAAACATATGGAAAAGTTCTTCTTTTTGGTATTCCAGGTATCTAGATGAAATACAGAGAGAGAGGTAAAAATAGGTAATTGTTTCTTAAACTACAATTAATAATACGTCATTGGGGCTTCCCTGGTGGTGCAGTGGTTGAGAGTCCGCCTGCCGATGCAGGGGACACGGGTTCGTGCCCCGGTCCGGGAAGATCCCACATGCCGCGGAGCGGCTGGGCCCGTGAGCCATGGCCGCTGAGCCTGCGCGTCTGGAGCCTGTGCTCCGCAACGGGAGAGGCCACAACAGTGAGAGGCCCGCGTACAGCAAAAAAAAAAAAATAAGTCATTAATACTGATAATCACTGTGGTAAGCAGGATAATGCCCCCTCCAATGTAACGACACCCTAATCCCTGGATTGCTGTATACATTACCCAATATGAAAAAAAAAAAGACTTGCAGATGTAATTAAGGTTAAGAACTGTACCAGATGGAGAGATTATCCTCAATTATCTAGGTGGGTCCCACCTAATCACATGAGCCCTAAAAGCCAAGAATGTTCCCTGGGTAGAGCCAGAGACCCTGTAGAAAGGAAGGTCAGAGATTCCATGTATGAGAAGGATTTGACACCCCACTGCTGGTTCTGAGATGTAGGGCAGCCACATGCAAGGGTGGCAAAGAGGTTTCTAGGAACTAAGCCCCTGGCTGACAGAGCGAAGGAACCCTCAAATGCGAAGGCAGTCCTAAGACCACAATGAACTGAATTCTGCCGACGACCTGAGTGAGCTCGGACACAGAGTCTTCCCCAGAGCCTCAAGAAAGGAACGCAGCTCTGCCATCCCCTGATTTCAGTCATGTAAAATCTCAAGTAGAGAAACTAGATGAGCAAAACTATTTAAACTTCTGACCCACAGAAACCATGAGAAAACAAACAGAAAATGGGTGTTGTGTAAATCACTGAATTTGTGGTCATTTTTATAGCAATAGAAAACGAATACAATCACAAACCGAAATAACAAATATAAAGATGCTTACTTTGTATCTTTAGACCTTATTCTGCACACACAAGGGTAACTCTCTTCCCCATGATGTGGAGTAGACATTCCCCAATACTGAACTCACCAAATATGAAGACACTTTCCATAAGGTCAGCCATATCTGTACTTCTATACGTGTCAGCAAGTTATGATGAAATGAAACCACTGCTTTGTTCTACTGGCATTTCCCCATACGGTAATGGATCTATGCTTTCTGTTAGGTGCCAGATAGCACAGGGACACCAACCACTTACAGTCTCATTTCAAACATGGAGGAAAGCAAAAGTTAAGGAATCCTTGACTTTAAATTAGAGACGAGAAGCTCCATGACCATATTAAGGTCCATGATGTTTTATTTGAACCGACCACACACCTGTGTTAGGATTTTTGTCCCATTGTGAATCTGTACCCTAAATTACATTGCTGCTACACAATACTGAAATCACCCTCATTATCTAGGACACATTTATCAGGCAGTAAAAACAATTTAAAATACTAAGGCTCTGAGCCATCTGTCATTAGAAGTGCCCAATTATATTATGCAAGTTCCTTGGAAGGTTTCCATAGTGTAGGATCTCCCTAACCCACATCAACAAACTGATTTTTAAAAAGCACCTATTCTACCATTTGACATTTCATATTGTTTTGTATCTGATACCAGGTGGACAATTTGGCAGGTAGAGGAACTTCCTAAGAAATTCAAGCTACTCGCCTATAGTCAACATGAATTATTTGCCTTAAATATAACTTTTTTGAAAGACACATATTATTTTAGATTTCTGTCACCACACTGTCTTGGTGACATCATATGCAAACCATATAGGAATATTTTTTAACTGGATGCCAAATGTCTGGGATTTTAGGTCTGGCTGTAAAGATGGTATAAACAAATGAGTTCCTGATGTTTCTTATTAGAGGATGCCAAGAATCAATACATTGCTCAATAATCTAGAACAAGAGTCAATCATTCTGAATTGACTTGCAAGCCTCGACAGTCTCAATCGATAGGGAGCTGTAGGTTTATGAGAATATCCAGCACCTACTCTGAGAACTTTTTATAATCCCTTTGCTGTTAGATAGAAAACTGAATTCCTGCCTTGGTACTGGAGGGTTCCAAGACTGTCCAGAACACAAGATGTGCAGCCTAAGACTCATGCTAACTATTTTTTAATTGAAAGTTAACCTCTCAGGAAAATTAACTGCAGAGCCATTCTTCTTGATGTAAAAAACTACATTCTAGTTCATCATCTGGCATTAACTTGTTTTCAGCAGCACCTATTGAAAACTAAGAACCCAATGTGAAGGCAACACATAGACCTAGTTCACTTTAAATTAAAATGTAGAATCACTTGGGATATCTCGACTCACAAGCACAGCACAGAGACAACCTAATAACAAAGTACAAATTAACTGGTTACAACTTGATGTCACTTTTGAAGAAAGAATTGTACATATGTGAAACAAATACTGCTGGTCAAAGTTTGTGCGTTTATTTATTTATTATTTATTGAATTCCTGCAGTGAGCTGATTAGCCAAGGGCAATCTTGCAGCAAGAAAATGATGAGTTGTTAAATAACTCTTCTTTCCTCTTCTGCTCAGCTGTGCTCATTAGCAGATTTGGGATGTACCTCCTGTGGGTGATAGAACCTAATAAACCTTATTCATTCTAAAATTAAAAAAAAAAAAAAGTTGAATGCTTACCACGTACAAGATGACATAAGATCAAAACAACAGAAGACAGAGTTTCTGATAACAAACAGTAGGATTTCATAGTTCCATAGAGACTCTGCATATACTTTTTATTTTTGAGTTTAAATGCATTTTATTTTTAGACAACCTACATAACATGTTTTTGGTTTTTTTTCCTCAAAAACAATGCCTCTACTCCAAATAAATCAACATCAAAACGAAGAGGTCAGGATGACATCAATCCCATTTGTCTAAGTCCTGGTGTTGTGTAGATGAAAAGCAGCAGCCAGCCAGTTATGACGAGCAAGTGATCCAAACAGCCAAATTTGTTAACATTTTTCCATTTCTAGACCATCCTTAAAGAAAGTCATATATGGCGTCATACTATCCTCACGGTAGTCCAGCAGAGCAGCCATGCCATCCGGATTCATGTTTTCACCAATAAAGAACTGGTAGTTTCTGAAATATCAAGGATGTGCTTGATTTGTTCTGCAGCCCCTGTCATAAAAGGTTTTCCCCTTTCTGGTCTCTGTTCTTCAAGCTTCCCTTTGATTGACTTCATGTAATCTTTGATGTACTTCTTGTTGGCTTCTTTTGTGAAGCTGGTTTCCTGCAAATGATGGTTCATGACAATATCCACACCACTGATTACTGTGCTTTCGGTACCTTAGCCCTTGGGGCCTTCAGCGGAGGCATTTCCACCGATGAGCGAGTCATCAATGTTACCCTCTGTTCTACGGACCATCTTCCCCTCCACTTCCAGACACAGCCCGTCGTCGACCTTGTAGATGTTGGAGAACATCTCATCATGGCTGATGAGGTCCCGTTAGATGATCATGATGGTGAGCGGAGGGAGACAACGGTGGCACTAGCTTAGTAGGAGCCTGGAACTCAGAGCTAGGGAGGTGCAGCCGGAGCGGCGCTCTGGGGGAGGGGGGACCGGGCAGAAAAAAAGCTGCATATAATTTTATAATGAAAAGAATACTTACAGAAATATCATGTCTCTATTTTTTTTTTAGGAGTTCACAGAAATAACTTATTAGGGACCAGCCCACATTTTTTATATTTCATAAGTTAAAAAAATTACGTCACCCATTTCTATACACTTCCAAAGCATGCAACAATTCGAGGTTTTATAATTATTTTTTATAGCACCCATTTAAAAAAATAAAGGCTTATCACAGAGAAGCAAACATGCACTTTAATCACAGAGAAGCAAATATGCACTTTAATCAGAACATTCTCAATCATCCTACAGGATAGATACCTTCCATGAAAGTATTCTATAGAATTTCCCTGTCCAATACTGTAGCCACTAAAGATATGTGGCTATTTAAATTTAAACTCTTTGGGGGCCTCCCTGGTGGTGCAGTGGTTAAGAATCCGCCTGCCAATGCAAGGGACATGGGTTCGAGCCTTGGTCCGGGAAGATCCCACATGCCGCAGAGCAACTAAGCCCGTGCGCCACAACTACTGAGCCTGCTCTCTAAAGCCCGCGAGCCTGTACTCCACAACAAGAGAAGCCACTGCAATAAGAAGCCCATACATTGCAACAAAGAATAGCCCCCGCTTGCCACAACTAGAGAAAGCCCGCGTGCAGCGACGAAGGCCCAAAGCAGCCCAAAATAAAATAAATAAAATAAAATACAATAAATTAAATAAATAAATTTAAATTCTTTTTTTATTTGAGGTATAATTGATTTATAATGTTTCAGATGTCCAGCAAAGTGATTCAGTTATGTATATATGTATATTCTTTTTCAGATTATTTTCCATTACAGGTTATTATAAGATATTGAATATAGTTCTCTGTGCTATACACTAGGTCCTTATTGTTTATTTTATATATAGCAGTGTGTATCAGTTAATCCCAAATTCCTAATTTATCCCCTGCCTTTCCACTTTGGTAACCCTAAGTTTGTTCTCTATGTCTGTAAGTCTATTTCTGTTTTGTAAATAAGTTCATTTGTATCATATTTTAGATTCCACATATAAGTGATATCATATGATATTTGTCTTTCTCTTTCTGACTTACTTCACTTAGTATGATCATCTCTAGGTCCATCCATAAAAATTCAGCTCCTCAGTTACACAAGCCACATTTCAAGCTCAAGAGACACAGTGGCTAGTGGCTACCATATCACAGCACAGAATATTTTACTCATCACAGAGAATTCTGTTGCACTGCACAGTTGTCACCATAATTATCTTTATCCACAAAGAATGATACTGTCTTGACCCAATGTCTTAGCCTTTTTGTACAACTGTAGACTGTAAAGATGTCTGAGAACATGTATATCAACACATTATTACCTGAGGGAACTAATGCTTGGAAAGTTTTAGGTAACAGAAAGATAACTCGAGGTTTTTCTCTACATTCTGAAGTCCATCTTGCATTGAAATCTTTAGTCTTCCAGTCCCTGCCAGGAGTGTGGTGGCTGATTGAAATCTAGGGCTCAGGTGATCAGATTTTATCTACTACGACAGTGCTGATTGAATCATAATAGGTGCTCGATTCAGGCTTGTGAGCTCAGAGAGAAAAGTGGTTTGATGTATTAATGATGACTTGTAGGCTGAGAGCTGATTTTATACTTGCAAGACATTTTGTGTTAACTAAAAATATTAGCTAGCAACTAAGAAGCACACACATGGTGGTAAGGTGCACAAGCAGAAGTAAAGCAATTTTGCAGTAGGGAACAGTATATCTCACATCCCCCAGACTACCTGAAAATCATTCTTCAGTTTGGGCTCTGTAACTTTAGAAGGATATAGATAGAACTCTACTGATAAAAGGAAGAACTTTAAATTACACTCACACATTTTCCAAGCCCTAGTCCACCTTCTCTCCACCTTTTATAAGAGATATGAGTCCTGGACTAAGAAAAACCTCTTCGGAATGAATCTAAGAAAGAAACTATAAAATAACCTTCCAAGAGAGTCTCTTATGGAGAAAAATAAAATGTCACCTCTCTTGCTGTCGCTTAAAAATATGTTTTCCTGAGAATCAGAAGACACATGGAAGGACTTCTTCAAGCCACATGTGTCTGCAGTAGTCTCTAGAGAGATTTAAGAAATAAAATTTCTCATTCTTAGAATCCTGCCTGTCTATCGCATAAATTCCTATTGCACTCTGCCTCTAGAAAAATACTGTATTATTTTGCTCACCTGAAATTCAGTCTGAGATCGGACTTCCAATTTCTGTTTGGAAGGTTGAATTTTATAAAGGAGATTTCCAAGCTTATCCATCTAAAATCTCTTCGTTGAAAGCTCTAGTTCAGCCACTGTGAAGTTTCACAGAGGTTGAGTCCAGTTTGAGAGTTGTCTGGGAGCCTTACTTCAGCTTCACTTTTCTATAGAATTTTGGCTATACTCCCACGGAAAAAAAGAAAATGTGAATCTAATTTTTCCTTTGTTAGCAATGCTCATAGAATATATTGGTTAAAGCAGAAGTCCTTTTAATGAATTGTGAATTTTTCAATGGTCATCTGTGTGAAGTTTCCCCCTGTTCCCCACTCCCACCCCAGGATAACTGTGAGTATGTAGTGTAAAAATGGAACTTGTTTTTAAAGAATATATTTTGAAGAAGAAATTCTCCAAAAGCCTCAATACAAGGTGGATGATTTGCTTCCTTTGTTATGATCAGACAGACCACATTTACACAAGAGTAAGAATTTAAATAGAAAAAATAATCTATAAGGAAAAGGATTCAATTTGATTCTTTTTGAAATGTTTACATTATTAAGTGTTTTGGGGGGGGTTTTTTGCTCTAATTTGTGTTTGGTACCACAATTCACATTGGAATCACCCTGGAAATCTTGTTTCAATTAATTTCTTAAGACAATTCACCCATTTAGTGACAAGAATATCTTTGATGACTTAAGTCAAAGTATCAGGTATTAATCCATGTCAATATGGCTGCTGGACAAGGGGTTTCCCTGTACATTTTAAACATATACACTAGTTATGAAACCAGAGCAAGAGTGACACAGGCCTTCTACTAGTCAGACATTTCAGCATGCACAAAATAAATATCTGATGATTTAACTAATGAGAAGCTACTGTATAACACAGGGAACTATACTCAATGCTCTGTGGTGACCTGAATGGGAAGGAAATCCAAAAAAGGAGGGGATATATGTATATGTATAATTGATTCAATTTGCTGCACAGCAGAAACTAACACAACACTGTAAAGCAACTATACTCCAATAAAAATGAATTTTTTAAAAAAAGAATTAGGTAGAACATTTGTCTACATTTATCTACTCATATGTGTCTATTCCCTTCTTTATGCAGGATGTATATAATTCTACACATTTTAATTCCTCCCATCTTCCTAAAAGAATTAGATAAATGAGCTCCTAACATAGTAGAAGATTTAGAAGATTATTTGGCAGGTTCCAAAGGCTTTCTGAGCCCTTAAAAAGATAATGAATTAAACAAAATAATAGTAAAGGCATGATAAATAAGCCAGTGTTTGTTTGTGAATTGGTGAAGCACACAGCAACCTAAGATTTATTGTTTGAGAAAAACCAAGACAGGCCCTCTTCCCATACTTCCTTCTATAAATAGAAAGGTATAAATGCATAAATATATTCATATATCTCAAGTATACACATTGCTTTTTTTAGGCTCTGGACGTGCAGGCTCAGTGGCCACGGCTCACGGGCCCAGCCGCTCCGCGGCATGTGGGATCTTCCTGGACCGAGGCACGAACCCGCGTCCCCTGCATCAGCAGGCGGACTCTCAACCACTGCGCCACCAGGGAAGCCCCCTCAAATATACACATTGCAAGAAAGATGGGAAACAAATGAAATGAACCGTCAAGAGTAGTTATTTCTGAATGGTGTAACTATAGACAATTGTTATTTTCTTCTCTTATTTTTTTTTACTCCTTAAATTTCCTGTTATTTTTAATCAGAAAAAAAAGTATTTTGATACCACTATTTTTTTTCTATTGATAACCCCCTGCATGTGGTCTTTTTAAAATTTTTAGCAAGAAAAAAATGTTAAATAATTTTAGCATTCAAGAACATCTATGACCTAAGTGCCTAAGAGCAAGAAATATGAAAAGTTTGATCCAAATATAGAAATTCACATGCCACAGATGGGGCACCTAGAACAACAACAAAAACAAAATGTATTCCGGTTCAAAAGTGATGGTTGGTGAGCAGTTTACATTTCATAGTTTATAGCAAAAGACTGTGTTTTGTTAACTTTGCAAGACCGATTCATTACATGATGCAATGAACAAAGAGGTAAAAACTATAAATTATCCACCGAGAATTTGTGGGATATTTATAAGGAACTGAAGCAGAATCTGGTTATTTTAATATAGTCAGACAACACGGTGAAAGTTTGTTGAAGAAATTTACTAGATGTCTTCTTCAATTGAAGACACTTTTTAGACTCAGGATCCTCAGAAGCCTAATTTCTTAGATTCCTATTGGCCTTACGTATATGCATAACTGAATCACTTTGCTGTATACCTGAAACTAACACAACACTGTAAATCAACTATACTCCAATATAAAATAAAACTTAAATTAAAAAAAAGAGACTATACTTATTAATGCAATAAGGCATGAACCAAATGAAACTGAAACTATTGAAAACATAGAAACTCATGATTGGGTTTCACGAAAATATGAACGTGTGCAGAGTCAATGTGGACACCTGGATTGAGCTTCCACTTCCTCCCCTTAGTGCTACACTTAAGATAAATAGGATCAAAGTCTTAGAAAAACTGCAGAGCCATACTGTGGAAATTAATTTGCAATTTCAGAAGAGAGCTACAGGTAAAAGGAAGAAAGTTAACAGCTTCTCCCATTTTCCATAAGTTATGCGTCTTGACTGGAGAAGCAGAAGGTCAGAGAAATAGAAAGGATGGTGAAGGTGACTCTGATGAGCAGTTCCAGGAACCTGAATGAAGTCCTATTGTCTGGAGAATGTCATGGATCCCAAATCAACAGGTTGCAGGCACATTCTCAGAAAACACGTATCTTGTTTTGGGTCAACGTGAATGACAAAGAAGTCAACTTTCTGTCATGATATGGGTCACAGAAGGTTTTTGAAACTTTTATTTTTATCATTGAAGATCTTATCCAAAGGATCAGAATGAGGAGTACCCATGCTCCTGGATTAATCGGAGGAAATTTTGAACATCTATTGACTTCAAGTAAGTGTATGTTCAGATGTTTTCTGGTTTTTATCCTCTCTGTTTTGGGGTGGGTAAATCTCCAGAACAGGTGGTATTTTTTTTCCAAAGCAACCATTTATGAAAACCCCGTATAAGTTAGTGCTTTAATGTACTTTGATCACATTAATCCTCCTAAGGTAGCTATTACCAGCCTCATTTTTTCACTGAAATGTCTGAAATCCAAGAGAGTGACATGATATGCCTAAGGTCTCACAGATTGCAGGTAGAAAAACTGAAATGGAAATCTATGTTTTCTAGCTGGAAATTTCTTACTTTTCATATATATCATGCTTCCTTCTCAAGTTTTACCTTTCTCTCTTTTTTTTTTAACTCCTGACAGCTTCTTATTATACGAGAATATCATCAGGATCTCCATCTATCTACCTATCCATCATGTTAATGATGGGCCCATTGTTCTGAGTTTATGAAGAGCTCTTTATGAAGAATGGATACAAAATGTTGTTAAATGCTTTTTTTTCCCCCATGGGTGGGAATGCTAAAGGATTTTTCTCCTCCAGTTTAAAATAAGAGAATTATGTTAAAATATTTCCTAATATTGATCCATTCTTAAATTGCTGGCATGAACACCATGTGGCCAAGGTGTTTTCTCTCTTAGTGTGTTGCTGCATTCAATTTGTTCTATTTTATTTATGACGTTTGCATTTATTCATAAGTGAAACTGACCCACAGTTTTATTATATTATGTTGGTATGTGAAGTCTGTTGTGTCCAATGTCCACTTTAAAAAATGTCTTTGTCTGGACTCACGGATTCCTTTATATTTGGGGAAAGAATTCAGCTAAGGGGGAAAAGAAAGAAAGAGTAGAGGTTCCCATATCTGAAGAGTATGACTCTTGTCTTTAGCTTCCATAGCTGTCTTTAATGAGCAAGCTTCCAGATGGATCTGGATCACAGAGCTCCTGCCTTAACCTCTCAGCCTAGACCAATAAGTTAATTTACGTTGAAGGGGACAAGAACCACCAAGAAAGAACAGTATCCTTCTAATTGTGGAGACAGGTAAAAGTATCTCAGAGCTAGAAATTCCAGACCATTTGGCCAAACTGCTAAACACCACCTGCCTCTGTAAAAACATATTGTTTTTCAAAAACAAAGTGTTCCAGATAGAGGGCAGCTGGTCTACCAAGCCAGTCTACCAAGGACTCCGGTCCTGCCATCTTTTCACTCTGTCATTCTCCATGTGTTGGCAAGATGCTACAGCGATCCCGGGTGTCACGGGCTGACATGACTGTATCATGAGAGGAAGGGAGGTATTTCCTCCCGCATGCCTATTTTACTAGGTAAAATGTTTTCCAGGAACTCCTAGTGGACATCTCCTCCAGTCTTTTTCACTGGAATTACATCTCATACCCACATCATAGGTGCAAAGGAGATGAGAAGAAAAGTATAAGGTGTATTCTGCATCTAGTGTGGGAGTGTGTTCTCCCGCAAGCAAGAAAAGAGAGAGAAGAGGCTGTTCTGGAAGCAAGCAACAATTTGGTCACAAAAGAAAAGGGGAGGGACTTCCCTGCACGCAGTGGCTAAGAATCCACCTGCCAATGCAGGGGACACAGGTTCGATCCCTGGCCCAGGAAGATCCCGCATGCAGCGGGGCAACTAAGCCCAAGCACCACAACTACTGAGCCTGCGCTCTAGAGCCCGCGCTCTAGAGCCCGCGAGCCACAACTACTGAAGCCCGCGTGCCTACAGCCTGGGCTCCGCAACAAGAGGCCTGTGCACTGCAACAAAGAGTAGCCCCCCGCTTGCCACAATCAGAGAAAGGCTGCGTGCAGCAACGAATACCCAACGCAGCCAAAAATTAAAAAAAAAAAGAAAAGAAAAGAAAAGGGGAGGATGGGTACCCACATAAGATCCTCTGGAGAGGAAGGAAAGAGCAATGAAGGAGGGAGTATTTGGGTGCGAAAGACAAAACACTGCTCACTTCCCAATGCTGACTAAGAATTGTATAGGAAGGTGCAGTTCTCTTTTAGTATCTTGCATGTAGTGGTCTTTGAATCAACTTTTAATTTTCCCATGAGGTTGAATGGATTTAAAATGTAAAGTCAACAAGGGTTAGATGTATTCATTCACATGGTATTGAATCACCCACTCAAGATAGAAATATTTGGGGGCACATCTGATTTTTCCGATATTGAAATCACAGAATACAGTAGTTGGCTTTTACAACCATCAACAAAGACTGAGTCTAAGCCTGGACCCTGCAGTGGTTCAATCATTGCTACACCTGCATGGGTGTGTTTGTCATAGGAGACTCCAGACTGCTATAGAGAACTATAATATCCCCACATCCCTCTTCATTTTATTAATCTATTGATACTATCTTTCATTATGGGGATGAAAATGACTGAAAGGGAACAGAGATTATTTATTGTGGAAGGGAAAAAAAAAACAAACGCTTTCAATATGTCAATAAAGAGTACCCAATTCCTTTTCATTCTTTGTGTTAAGTGTGTGTTACTTAGTCTTACCTCATCTGTGTTTAATAGGCTTCCTTCGTACTACCTCCATGAAGCCAGAGATGTACATATTAAACACAGGAGTTTTTGACAGCTTCTCCTTCCCTAGGGCAAGATTGCTCAACTAGTAGTAACTAAGATATCTTTTGACAAGTGCGGCTAAGAGCTGGTAAAGCTTAGTCAATCTATATCAGCCTTGTTGGCACTTTCTTTCCATTTCAGACCTGTATTGTCTTGAATGATGGGTACTGAAGAATGACTACAGAAGCTATAAAATCCAAGAAGGGTAGTAGATGAAACCAGGCAGGGAGGGTTAGTGGGGATGAATGCAAAACCAGACTCATATTGATCAGAGCAAGGAAAATACTTTTTCCAACTACAATTGCAGCTGAAACCCATAAATTAGATGATTGAAGTAATAAGACACGTGAAATGGCTTTTAAGTCCACTACGCACTCTGTGTAATAAATTTCAAATGACATGGAGGCTTTTAGTGGAGAGAATGATTTATTGCCATCTGCAAGAAGGAAGCTTTCAGGGATTATCTCTAAAGTGGCAAAACACTATCCCAAATTTCACAAAATTAGCGAAGCTTAGTGAAGCTTGGTGACTGAACTGACAAGCAAGCTCAAAAAAAAAAAAAATTAATGGAACCAAAGTACTGCAAAGGTGCACTTTCACATCCCAACAGTTAGACATGTATTATCTCCTCAAAAATATTCAAATTAACATTTGATGAAAATCTCCTTTAATTTGTTAGGAAAAAATTCCTGAGAATATTTGATTTTTAAAATTATTTTTAATATGTGGGTATATTCCAAAATGATACATAGAAAAGTCTAAATATATTCCAGCTCATGTTCAGCATGGAATGGACTAAACCCTAAATGGGTTGGACTTCTCTTGCCTCAGGCAACATCTTCCATGATTCCTTTACTTGGGAAAACCCAAGACAGTTCACCCATGAACTCCTGAACAAAAGATGGACAGAACAGTCATGGTGCTCACCTTACATCCTGGTCTTTTAAGGAAAATTGTGATTAAGCAACTCAGGTAAAATCTGAGGGGCCTTACAAAAATATATTACTTGCCAAACAAAAAGAAAATAACAGAGAAGTCTGAGGACTGGGACAGGCAGAGATAGGAAGATGCTGTGAAGTCTGAGACCTGGAAAGATTTTCTGGATCTGGGATCTATCTCATGTTTTCCTCCTGTGCAACAAGTCTTTTAATTCTAGCCAATTGCAAAGAATGGGAAAGCTAGGAATCTAGAAGTACGTCTTTTCTGCAAATAACAGGTATTCACTGTCAGAATTTTCAGATTCCAACTGTGCAATGATCCCAGGAGATTTCTTTTCTTTTCTTTTCTTTCTTTCTTTTTTTTATCCTGACCTAGCAGCACACGGCTGTCAAGAGGGGGCAACAGTAGACTTACCCACATTTTGTCCCCTCCAGCTCCATTCCATCCCTTCTTTAACCACTAGTCCTCTCACTTCTGTAGGACATTATTTGATCCTGACTGAGATATAATTGGCATCCGTTAATTAACCATTTATTGCACCTCCTTGTTTTCCTTCTGTGTCACCTATTTTACCACCACAAAGACTCAGATTTCATTATTTCATCTGCCAAGACTACCGTCTAAGAAAGGAGATGTTTTGGATATTAATACAGTCTCCTTTTTCCCCCTCTAAATGTAATGGAACTGTATTCCAACTTTTAATGATTTCTCAATTACAGTAAGATTTTTAAAAGTAGCAAAAAAAAAGTATCTCTTCCAATTCACATGATTAAAGTGAGTATCTTCCTTAGACAATCTGCAAGTTGCCAATCTGAGAACTGTACATGGTTTAATTTTTAATAAGTGGTAGGACTAATGACTAAAGTGGAAGAGAACTGTACAGTTTAATATTGCATTTTTCTTCAAGTCCTCTTCATATAAACAAATTCCTGCTGCAAATGCTAATTAGTGATTAAAAGCCACAAAACACATTATATTTGAGGTAGCCAGTGTCTTTGCATACGGCAAGGCATACTCTCCCACTAACCAGTTACTAAAATGCTCTGTCTTACAGAATTAAGACATGAATATCAAATAAATCAGTTTTTTCCAACATTTTCATTGGCACTAAATCTGAAGATGAAGAGAAGTAGTTCTCATCAAAAGAAATGAAATATTCCTCAAGCAAGTAGACCCATAATTTTACAAATGTGAAGAAGTCAGGGAAGGGGTCCCAAAACCCTGTGATCTGCATTCAGAGATGAATTAGTGACAAAATGTTTTCTCATTTTCTGAGTTAACTGAACGACCTGTATCCAGAAATACTGGTACCTCACCATAAACACTATTCAAAAATAATATAATTCATTGTGAAGTGGTTCTTTCTTGGAACCCATCTATTCTAATTATCTATTGCTATGTAACAAACCACTCTCCACACTAGTGACATTAAAATAGCAACCATTTTATGATGGTCATGGATGCTGTGGGTCAGGATTTTGAACAGAGTACAGTGAGGCTGGCTTGTCTCTGCTCCAGGGCATCTGGGACCTCAGCTCAGAAGACTCAAGTGGGTTGAGGGTGACTCAATTAGGCAGGGGATGGAATTATCTGGAAGGTCCTTCACTCACGTGTCTGGTGCTTGAGTTAGGACGACCCAAAGGCTGGGCTCACGAGGTCTGTCGATCAGCATGCCTGCATGCAGTGTTTCCATGTAGCTTGGGCTTATCACAGCATGGCAGCTGGGCTCCAGAGAAAGCCCCCTGAGATGGAACAGCTGGTAATTGAGTATTCTAGAAGATCAACGCTAACACTGCTTGGCCCTTTCTGGCCCAGCCTCAGAAGTCATGCAGCATCACTTCTACCAAGTTCTATTGGTTACAGGTGAGTCCTGGAGGCCAGCCCAGCTTCAAAAGGAGTGCCATGAGACTCTTCCCCTTGATGGGAGAGACTCGAGGTCACGTCACTGAAGGACATGTGGGATAGAAGATATTGCTGCAGCTCTTTTTGGAAAATAAAATTTGTCACCCCAAGGAAGGAGGACAGAATATGAAATGCCTTTAGCATCTTTTAAATGCTATTCTCTCTGCTAGGCAATATACATGTAATGACATTGAGTTACCAACTACTTCATGTATCAGTCCTAGCACTTGCCACATTATATTGAAAATATCTGTTTTTAATCTATCTTGCTTACTAGTTGGCAAATTTCTCCATACCAAGAACTCCCTTTGAATCTATTCCAAGTGTCTTGAGTATCTGGCATGTAATAGATGCCCAAGTATTTGTGAAATAAAAAATTATCTCTGTAATTCATTCATTCTATCTCACGTATTCACTACTAATTATGTAGTAATTATTCATTTATACATGTTTTCTCTGCTAAATTCTCTGCCTCTTGCTCAGACTTTGTCTTATCTCCAAAACTTAACCATATGCCTGGCACAGAGTAGGTTCTCAACAAGCTTTTATGAAACTGAACTGGTCTTTTTTGGAAGATGGCTCCACCACATGGAAACCAATAACAAACCGGGTGGGATGCTAAACTTCCACTTTATTCATGATCCTATAACAATAGAGACCAAAAGAATGTATTTCTTTTATCTTACTGCTTCAAAACAAACCACTTCAAAAGTTACTGACTTAAAACAATGACTGTTTTATTTTATTTTATTATCATCTGAGATTCTGTATGTTAACTAGGCAGTTCTAATATTGGTTGAGCCTGTAGTTATCTGAGGGCTCAGTTGATCTGGAACCACCAAGACGGAGTTGTCCATGGCTCAGAAGGGCAACAGGCAGGAATGTTGCCCATGGCTCAGATGGGCAACAGACAGGAATGCCCAATGGCTTGGGCATCTCACAGCATGGGGGCTGGGTTCTGAGAGGGAGTATCCAACAGCAAGAATTCCAAGAAAGAAGAAATGAAAGCTGCCAGTTCTTGTAAAAGGTAGACTCATAATTGCCCAAGTATGACTTGGGCCATATTCTATTGGTTAAACTATCATAGCACACATTCAAGGGTAGAGAAGATAAAGTTCAGTCTCAAAAGGGACCGGTCAAGAATTACAGCCACCTTTAACCACCACAGAATGGGAAGGGTGAAAAAGGAAAAAGCAAATGAAGACTACTCTGGTACAACTTCTGTGTGTGAATAATCAGATTAATCAGACATGACACAGTTGGTTAAATAAAGCCCAAGGCAAGTGTTCTGACGCTTTGTGCAGAGTCAGAAACAGAAAACTTAATTTTTCCCCAACTGTCCAATAGGGCTGGGATGCTCTACAAAAAGGATTTATGTTATTTCTTTATGAAGCATTTGAGATAACCTAAGTGAAGAGCACAAGTTGGTTGGACATATACCAGCTAACACCCTGAACATATGCTCATTTATTTTAACCAACGCAGACTGGAAAAAAAAAAAAGTGCATAGGAAAATAGTCATGATGTTAGTTTTTTTAAAAAGAGAGTTACAAACCTTGTATTTATAATATCACCCCAATTATGTTTTTGTTTATACTCAAACAAATTGAGGTGTTGGCATTTAATACAATAGCACATGAAAACTCCAATTTATTATCTTTTGCTGCTTTTAGAAGAAGCTCCCTGTACATCCTTGGGGGATGGGCTTCCAGAAATTAGATGTCAAGACTGGAAGCTTCTTAGCTCCTGAAATGTTAAATAGTCTAAGTTGGGTGTCAGGGCTTGGGATCTGTCCATCTTAAAGATGGAGTTCTTCAGACGAACCTTAAAATACTGCGATAGAAATGAATGGGAAAGAAAGGTGGGTATTTCTGAGGTTTAGAGGAGAGCATGGCCTGATTTGGGGATAGACAAGCAACAGTTGGAAGAGTGGAGGGGTCCTCAAGATCATGAGAAAAGGACGAGAAGGTGGCAAATACCTTCAGTGAGTGACTCTAGATGGCAACTTTAAGTGTGTTTGAAGAGCAAGCAGGAATGGTGGGACCTCCAAATGGTGTGTGACAATGGCCCTAAAAGCAGAATATTAAGCTCTGTGGCTCTGGAAGCACAGGAGGTCCCCACGAGGAACAGGGCAGGGGCACTGGGAGGCAGTCTCTAAATAAACTAAAGAACAGAAGGTCTTCCTAATTTCCTGGATCGCAGAAATGCTGTCATTCTGTTCAAGCCTAAGAAAGGGGGGAGCAGGCGCTGAAAATAACAAAGATTGGACTTCAACCGTAATAGACAAGAACAGAGTCAGATGAAATTTGATTGTACCCAGTATTAAGAAATGTGAGATACTTTTATCTTAAGAGTAGTTTAGACCTTTCTCTCTCTCATACACACACACACAGACACACACGACACACATACACACACACACAAAGGCATGCACACACATGCATATACACAAAGGATAGAAAAAAACATACTTATAACTATTAACAATTGTTATTTATATGCTAGTAAATTATGGCTGACATTGTTTAATTTTTCAGGGGGTTTTTTGTGTTGTTGGTTTTTTTTGCAGTGAATATACATTAACTTCAAAACTGCAAAAACATAAGGAAAAAATAGAACCTAATTAGATGACAAGCAAAAACCCAAAGTATATCTTATTCCCCAGCAGTACCTCTTGATCTGTAATCCGGCACATGGCTCCAAGCAAAATTCAATGAGTTTACATGGTCAAAAATAGAGCAAGAAGACCATAGCCAAAATAGTTCTCCTAAGCAGAGAAGAACTAGTTGCCCAGTGTTTACAAATCCTGGCATAAACAGTGTAACAGCTCTTATTTTAGCATGCTTGCTATCTGTTTTCACTACTTTCAAAAGATGGAAGATTACTCTGAAGCAGACTCTAGAAATGTCTTTACTCGTATTTCAGTGAAATTAAGCTTTCTATGAAATAGAAAACAAATAAAACATTTGGAAAAAGTATCCATTTTACATTTACGTCTCTGGAAGAGGTGAGCTCTACAGTGAGGTGAAAGGGAGAAGGCAGCAGAAGGGAGTGAGAATAGGTCAAGATATTGTTTTCAAAAAAATAACAAAAGGAAGAAAGAGAAAGAGGAGGAAAATAATAACTTATTGAGTAACAACTATAGTTTGGTGCTTTATATGCACTAAATTGGTTGGAATCTTTTTTTTTTTTTTTTTTTTTTTTGCGGTACGCAGGCCTCTCACTATTGTAGCCTCTCCCGTTGCGGAGCAAAGGCTCCAGACACGCAGGCTCAGCGGCCATGGCTCACGGGCCCAGCCGCTCTGCAGCATGTGGGATCCTCCCGGACCGGGGCACGAACCCATGTCCCCTGCATTGGCAGGCGGACTCTCAACCACTGCGCCACCAGGGAAGCCCGGCTGGAATCTTTTTAGGTGCTGTTGAAGCGGCGTGAGCATCTTTTATGACAGTGATATTTCCAGCCCATATTATGGACCAAAAAAACATAAATTTCTTTCTCTTAGACTCCATCAGCAAAAAAGATGAAACAGTGTAGAGGAAATATGTACTCTCTTTCATCAAGCAGTTGAAGGCTGAGGGCAAGGATGGCAAAGGGATTGGGACCAAGGCAGAAAAATATGACTGAGTGACTTCTGAGTTTATCAACTGGATTTTTAAAGTATTGTATCAGAGCAGCTTAACCATGGAAAAAACCACTGAATTAGTCAGGTTTCTCCAGAGAAACAAAACCGATAGGATGTCTCGAGAGAGAGATGTATTTTAAGGAATTGATTCACATGATTAGATGAGCTGACAAGTTCAAAGTCTGCAGAGCAGGTTGGCAGGTTGGAGACTCATGGAAGAGTTGATGTTGCAGCAAGAGTCCAAAGTCAGTCTCAAGGCTGAAGTCCTTCTTCCTCAGGAGACCTCAGTCTTTTCTTTCAAGGCCTTCAGCTGATTGCACGAGGCCCACCCACATTATGGAGGGTCATCTGCTTTACTCCATGTCTACTAATTTAAAGGCTAATCACATCTAAAAACTACCTTCACAGCAAGATCCAGACAGATGTTTGGCTATCACAGCCTAGTCAAGTTGACACATAAAATTAACCATCACAAAAACTAAACACTCAAATGCAGAGAGAGCCCAAGAGAAAATAAAAGATGACTCAATTAGATAATGAAGTGGTTTATAATGAATATAATTTTGTCTAAGCATACTAAGTTCTAAGTTGGAACACCAGTTTGAATGTAGCTATTCCATAGTGGGTGGAAGCTGAGCTTCCTGTTAAAAAGAAAGGAATCAGATTCCATCTGTTTTCTGATCAGGTGAACATTTTAAAGTATCTTTTCTCTGAGTCAGCTTTCACTTTGACATTCTGCTTTTCGGAAAAGACCATTAATTCCTGTGGTCACATTGTTGTTACTGTGATAAATTTAAATTATACCTGGGTCTCAACCAAGACCCTCATCACTTGGGCACCACACTTAACCTTATTTTCTTCCATTCTCCAACTGCAACTTTGGTTGCAAATCAACAAGTCACTTTGTTGTTGCACAGACTCTCTCTACTATTCACACTTTGCAGTCATATTTATTTTCTTCTCATCTACAGACTTCCCTTTTTTTTCCTGCCTATTCAGCAAGTGTACCAATCCTTCACAGATCGAAGTAAGTTCTACCTAGTCTGTCATTCAAGTTCATCTATGAATTCTCTGACTATTCTTGCCAATAGTAAGTGCTCAGTAAGTCTCTCTTTACTAAATATTTTATAATATAATAATGTAACATAATATTAATGATACTATTGCAATAAATTCAATTTCATTATTTTTTTCTACATTTACTGATACAAAAAGAGGGACAATAAATATGTCATCCAAGGAATTGCATTCCTGCCCAGTGAGAACACAAATGATTTATAGTTACAGAATCACAAAATTTTACTTTCAATAAACAAAACATCTACTGAACCCATATGATATGTACAAAGAACTGGGCTACGCTCTTGAGATAAAATGAGAAATGTGATCATAATCTAGTAGGGAAAAAAATAAAACAAAAATCAAATGTATTTTCAAAATAACATGATTCCTGTTTAATAGACAGATGAGCAAAATGCTTAGAAACCATCTCATGCAGCTTCCTTATTTTAAAGCTGAAGACACCAAGGCTCAGGAAGAAGAAACGGCTTGTCCACAGTCATATGTATATTTAGGACTGGACTCCAAGCCATTCATTAGTTGATTCAACTAATTACAGTCTATGGAGAGAAAAATGTCTACAGAGAAAAGCGTCACCCAAATAGCACAGCAAATCAGCACAGCTCCAGATTTCACCTGAAAAACATCTCATCAAGCTCTCAGGCCAGGGACTTTGTTGTTGTTGTTGTTATTGTAGAGAAATGGCCCAGCCAGGAACAGTAGAGCATTAAGCTCACCACTAAGGCCCTGACATTGCTGAGATCTTTACCACCAGTGAGTAGCAATTATTTTTGTAGTAGAGGTCCATGTCCAGAGAATTGATTCTCCAGTGCATATGCATATACCCTATTAGCCCCACTTGACAAGTGGGAGCCATGCTCATGCCTGCAGTGGAGGCTACAATTGCCTGGTCGAACAGTCTCTCTTCATGCATAAACATGACTCCTGCTATCACTAATGGGAAAGGGTTCCACAGTGCTGAGGAAAATAGAGCCCACAGTCTTGTGGTACATCAGTCAAATGTGACATGCTCCGTGTGAAGGGCAGCACCGCCGCTGATGAAACGAGCAAGCCGGTGTACAGTACAATAATGTGTCAAAGCGCTTCGGTGCAGACAGCTGGTTTGAAGCTCCGGGAGACAAAGCAGGACTTAAAACATGAGTCATTAGAGGGAACCCAGGTACAAATGTCCATGCAGAAAACATGGTGGACTGCTCTCATTAACGTGCCCTTCACCTCCCCTCCCTCCTTGCCTTCTCTTGGTCACTCTCCTAGAAGCAAACTTGTGAGTCTGGACAAGGTGTTCTATCATACTGAGTTGACAACACAGCTTATCTGTGGTCTAGTTGGATGAGACACAGGCCTACGACCAATCTCTGGCTGTCCTTTAACATCAGGACCACAGGACATGCTGTGCCTGACAAATCCGCACAGAACAAGGCTCTCCCCTGATGTTCCCCTGCCCACCTTTTTACCTCTTTCCTATACCACACTGTGATATAGTGGCATAATAAGAAATATACTTTTGATGTCTGTCCCTGGTTCTTGGCACAGAGATCCTAAAACCCTTGGAATTTCTTGAGTGATGGGGTGAGAGAAGCACCTTCTGTTATTCATAATAAGCCCCTTTTAACCATACCTGAGTTTAAGCTAATGAGGTGATTCTTGGAGGATAGGGGGCTGGTTACCAGGGGAACCAACCATGTGATTAGAGGGTTAGAGCTCTCAGCCCCACCCGCCAACGTCTGGGGATTTAATGACCAATGGCCAATGATTTAGTCAATTATGCCTACATAACAGAACCTCCCTAAAAACCCCTCAGTGACAGGGTTGTGAGAGCTTCTAGGTTGGCGAACATACCAAGGTCCTGGGAGGGTGGCATGCCTGGATGGGGCATGGAAGTTCCATGCCCCTTCTCTATACTTTGCCCTGTGTCTCTCTTCCATTGGGTTGTTCCTGAGTTGTATCCTTTATAATAAACCAGTAATAGTAAGTAAAGTGTTTCCCTGAGTTCTGTGAGCCATTCTAGCAAATTATGGAAGCTGAGGAAGGCACCATGGGAGCCCTCAGTTCATAGCTGGTCAGGCAAAAGTACAGGAGGCCTGGGACTTCCCTGACAGTACAGTGGTTAAGACTCCGTGCTTCCACTGCATGGGGCACGGGATCGATTCCTGATTGGGGAACTAGGAACCCACGTAACGCACGGTGCCGCCAAAAAAATAAACAAAGAAAAAAAAAGTGCAGGAGGCCTGGCTTGTTATTGACATCTGAAAGGGGGGGCAGTCTTGTGGGGCTGAGCCCTTAACCTGTGGGGTCTGTGCCAGCTCCGGGTTGATAACGTCAGGACTGAATGAAATTGTAGAACACCTAGTTGGTATCCGTAGAGAACTGAAGAGCTGCTTGGTGTAAAAAATACGTACACTCAGTAGCAGAAAAATAGTTTTTCCTTTACACATGTATCTAGGGCCCTCTCACCTCCCTACAAGCCACACCTAATGTGCACCAGGATCCTCTCTGAACTCCCAGCCCTTTGACATCTGCCCCAGGGCCTAGACTTGGGCCTTGCCTAACCTTTAATCTCCTTTCTCTTTGCCCTACCTTTGTCCTCCTGCCAAGCCTAACTAACGAGATTAGGAAAGGAAATAATCCTGTCTCAGAAAAGATAGACGTACTGCAGCAATGATCACCTGTACAAGAGTATCTTCAGGTGAAAGAACAGGAAATACATTCAAAAGATGCGAAGATGAGGGAAAGGGCAAGTGGAGGGTAAAAGATTGATTTCTTTGCAGGGGACATTTCAGTTCTGCTTCAGATAATACCACATTAACGCTACCAGCTTGAGGTCTGCAGATCCTGCACACTTCTGGGAAAGATTTCTTGCAACCAATTCAGAAAAATAAGTTACAAAGGCAATTTGAAAACGACAGTCCTTGAAGACTTTTTAGATTATTTATTTTGTTTGTTTATTCATTCACTCATTCATTAACAACAGCTATATTTAGAATTCACTATATAGATATTGTGCTAGTCTCTAGGGGCCTAATGTCCATAGGAGACATCTTTTCCATCTTCCAAGGAGTTTAGAGTCTAGAATAGGGCTCAGTACACTTTTTCTGTAAAAGACCAGATAGTAAATATTTTAAGTTTTGCAGGCCATCCTGTTTCTGTTGGAACTTCTCAACTGTCGTTGTAGTGCCAAAGCAGCCATAAATAAATATGTAAATGAGTAAGTGTGACTATGCTCCCATAAAACTTTTCTTATGGACACTGAAATTTGAATTTTGTATAATTTTCACATATCATACAAGATCATTCTTCTTCTGACTTTTCTCAGCCACTTAAAAATGTAGGAACCTTTCTTAGCTCACAGGTCATACACAAACAGGAGGTGGGCCAGATTTGGCCTGTGGGCTCTAGTTTGTCAACCCCTCCCTGGTCTACAGGGAGAGACCCAGGCATCAGAAGATCCCCCTTTTCCCATCAGGACTGACAAGAAGAAAAGAAGCCCATGTAAATTATCAGGTTCAGAGGCAAGCTCTGGGGTTGACTGTGTTATCTATCAATAGAAAGCTACACAGTTGATGGAGGACCCCAAAGTATTTTTCACCAGAAATGGACCCTGCTCTTGGTGGCACTGTTCATCTGTGAAACGGGATTAAAACTTCCTTCCTCTTGGTGTCGGTGCAAGGATGAGAAATAATGCTCCTAAAACACTTGCTGTGCTGCCAGCCAATAGAATTCCTCTATACTGACTGCTGTAAACAAATCAGCTTTGCTGCTCAGGGTACACAGGACATTTGATAGATTGTTCTTCCTTTTTAATCCATATAAAGGTATTTCTTAGTGCCATTATAGTAAAGATTTTTGTGTGGTTGACTGGTGGGTCAATATTTTTAAGTTAGAATTTCATTATTACTATTACTATCACTTTAACATTTACTACCCTTGTTTAATTTTGGCTGTATTATATACTCATTCGTCTTCTTTTTAAATTACTTTTAAAAGAAACACAAAAGTCATACAAATGAGAATTAGTCCTGCCAATAGCTTATGCCTCGAAGAAGAGAAACATAAATAAAGGTCCTGCTTCTCTCCATTCCTTGGAGTGTCACAACCCTAAAAAGACCTCATGTTCTGGTTTGGGGTAGTATATCTTTGGCCTAAGAACAACCCTTTTGCAATACACTGAATGTTTGTGTCTCCCCAAAATTCCTATGTTGAAACCTAATCTCCAATGCGATGGTATTTGAAGGTTGGGGCTTTGGAAGGTGATTAGGTCATGAACTTGGAGCCCTCATGAGTGAGACTAGTGCCTTTGTAAAAGAGAACTCTCTCCACCCTTATTTCACCATGTGAGGACACAGCAAGAAGATGGCCATCTTGTGAAACAGGAAGCAGACACTAACCAGACATCAAAGCTGCCAGCACCTTGGTCTTGGACTTCCCAGCCTCTGGAACTGGGAGAAATACATTTCTGTTGTTTATAAGCTGCCCAGACTGTGGCAGTTTATTACAGCAGCCCAAACAGATTAAGATACCTTTTAAATGATGACTATTCCACCCATAAAAGCACAGATTCTGAACTGTTCAGCAATTTCCTCCTTTCCCTCCACCTTCCTCACTGCCAGCCCCCAAAAGGACAATAAATCAGTCCTAATTGCAGCAGAAGACTATTCCTGAACCTCTGAATTCTCCTTACTGAGGACATGAACTTGTCCTTCACGAGGGAAAGTGCCCACCTAAACCCACTCTGCCCAGCATCCATAACTGTTGAAACCTCAGCTAGCACCTGAAGAATTCTTAAATTAAGTAAAATAAAGTCTGTAGCCTTATTGCTCTTCTTTCATATTTTCAGTAACTTGATAAAACCCTCATGTGAATTGGACGAAAGTAGACGGATCCCTAGAATTATAAAATTAGCGGAGCCCTTCATCTGCCAATGCAGTGGACTTATTAACACCAGCGTAGGGTAATATTAACAAAATAGCTGCACCTGGTGGGTAATGGTTGTCCGAAATAATACTTCGGTATTAGCTATGTTAAAATAAAATTAGTGTATTTCACAAACATTTTCCACTTGAACAGGATTTTTTTAAATAGGTCACCTTATCCAATTACTGGGGAGAATACTTTTTCACTTAATAATTATAAATAACAGGTACTGAACTCCTAATTCATACTTGGCATTATGCTAAGTGCATTACTGTATATAATTCTCACACAGCATCCTGAACTAAGCAGTACTGTTGTTTTTACTTTATAGATAAGGGAAATTAGGATTGAGAGAGTAGCTTGCCCACAATCCCACAGCTGATCAGTGATGAACCTGGGATTTGAATTTTGGTCTGTCTGACTTAACCATGTATGGGGCTAATGGCTAAACAACATTGTTTCTTATGAGCTGATTCACATGAGCCCAAAAGGGCATGCAGAGTTTTTCTAAAGTTAGATGCTCTATGGGGCTCTTTGATGGTTTAGATGTTCAGTAAGTGACAACAGTGCTTGCACTTATTTTTCAGGTTAAAAACTTTTATCCTATACATCCAGAATGCTAGGATCTTCTCTGAGTACTTGTTCCAGCATAAGAAGAAACTGAATTCTATTTTTTAAAAATAATAATGACCTTATTTATAACCTTTCTCACAGTCTACCCCCATAGGTAAGAATTAGGGTCATGTCCATTTCACATCTGTGTGTCTGGTAGCTAAAGCATATGGACTTCTTTTTAGTAAACAATGCAAAGCCTCTCCCCTTAGTCTGGTCTGCTTTAATCACGACTTAAACTTTGATACTGAAGTTGATTATAATTCTAATATTTGAAATAAAGGAGCAAAAGGAAAACTTTGTCTCTCAATTAAGTTTGGTCATCAGAAAGAAAGTACATCAATCTATTAACCTAGATTTTTAAAAACTGCCTTTTCTGAGTTACAATTTCATGTTATAACTTCAGCATTTATAGTCTATATATACAGGCATACCTCATTTTATCACACTTCACTTTATTGTGCTTTGCAGATATAGCGTTTTTTACAGATTGAAGGTTTGCAGCAACCCTGCATTGAGCAAGTTTACTGGTGCCACTTTTCCAATAATACTGTTTTTTAATTAAGGTGTGTACATTAGTTTTTAGACATAATGCTGTTGCACTCTTAACAGACTACAGTATAGTGTAAACATAAGTTTCATATGCACTGGAAAACAAAAAAAAAATTGTGTGACTAGCTTTATTGCAATACACACTTTATTGTGGTGATTTGGAACTGAACCTGCAATATCTCTGAGGTATGCCTGTACTAGTTTCCACTTTTGGAAGGACTCTGCATCTGTTACAAAATAACTGAATGCATTGTTTATCATGTTACCCAATATCCCTTACATAGAGATCCAAATGATAGATTTCTTCCAAAATTGTAATTGTCTTTCCAAAATAACTTGTAGCCTCCCTAATTACCATTCAATAAATACCATCTAACCCACTGGGTTTTCTCCATTGTTTTTGTGCCAAGCCTATATTGTGTTTTGTCCTTTGTGAAGCACAGAGCCAAACTCAGTCTCAACTATGGTAACAAATTAATCATAAGTTCCTGTTAAATGTCTCCTGTTTCTCTACATGATCTTGGGTATATCTGCTTTTTTTCCTTTTTAATGTTTATCTTTACTGTCCAATAGTATTTAGATTCCAGTATCATAAAATATTGCTTATACTACTGGATAAGGGCAATAGACAACTAGATGATAAGACCCCTGTAGGACATAGGGTCCTGTTCAAAACGTCCATAAGACATTTGGTCCATGCCAAAATGTCCTTGATATTTGGTCCTGTCCAATACCATTTGGCATGGACCACATACACTCATGGACTTTCTGGAAAGGACCATATTTCAAGGACATTTTGGTGTGGACCAAATGTCTTCTGGACACTTTGGGCAAGATCAAATTTCAAGGATCCTTTGGCATGGACAAAATGTCTTATGGACCAAAAGTCTTACGGACATTTTGAGCAGGACAAAATGTCTGCTAACCAGATAGACGGATGGATAGTTGTACATGTTTTCATAATATAGGTAAATAATATACAGTCCCGGTAGTATGGTGAAAATGAGATCGAAAAAGAGGACTTGATTCATTAGTAAACACTTATCTTCAGAGAAGAACAAAAAGACTCTCCTTCATTGTTAGATGCTGCCTGTTTAAACACTGGCCAGTCATTTGCCAAAAACAAGACGGAAGTATTAGGATGAGTATGTCCAAACTATCACTTCATCGGAAAAGCAGTTCAAAATACATATCACACTGATTAGTCCCCAAAGGAAAACACATTGTAAGGCAGTAAATGGAGAACGAGCAACATTTCTGTTTAGCTGAGAACACTACGGGTGTCCAATAAATAGGAGGTGATGACATTATTAACGTCTATGTGCTGCTCTTTGAATATGAGACTAAATTGTTTCCACATATACAGAGCCTTGTACAAATTATTTAGTCGATTTTCAGACTATACTTGCCAGTCCTTTACCTTTATAGTATCTTGAAATAAAGGCCATATCTTAAAATAAAGAAAAAAGTTCTAGGTCAATATGATACATTTGTCACTGATATAGAAATGAGTTTTAAAATTTGCCCTACCTACAAAGTCAGGTCACTTCTACCAAATGAATGGTGTTGACTATTTAAAATAGTAAAATTTCAACAGGTAGATATCTTCCAGTTGTAGATAATTATGGAAAGCATTAAAGCAGATTTTCTGCTCATTATACTACCTAAAATAAAAAATACAGCATTTGGGGTAACATTAAAATAGCATAGTCAACTCTAAAAATACAAACAAATAAAGAGATACATTGAGGAGCAAGGTCTAAAAGCTAGAATACATTTAAGTATGATGCGGCACTGCCTCCACCCAAGTACTTCTTTTCATTTATTCAATTAAATTTAACAAGCTTCTGTACATAAAGAATTCTTCTGGACATGAAGAACACGGAAGTAAATTAAACAGTCTTTGCCTTCAAGGATTTTGTGAGTTACTGAGCTTTTGTAACCATCCTGGGTACAAATATTCTCTAATTTTAGAGTTAGAAGCCTCTGAATCTATACCTGGCTCCATCCATGCACAGTTTGGATGTTATACGCACAGTTTGAGGTGTTTTATCCATCCTACTTTTTTAGTGTTTTACAAGAGTCTATTCCTGTTCAAGGTAAGAAGCTTTATGCTTATTTCTCCATTTCTATACCTTGTCTCTTCATGGCCAGTTGACAAAAGCCTCCCAGGAAACCTTCCTGACCATAATCTGCACTTCTGAAGTCAGGTAGAAGCATCTCTAGTTACCCAGGAGTGACTCTTCTATACAAGACCCTCTTTGAAGGTCAGTAAAATCATACTGCAGTAAACAATGCCAACATGTTCAACATACTAATAATTGAATGCTTTTGACACTTCAAAGGTTTTTTTTTTCTTTATTAGTCATTTTAAGAATTGTTTTAAAACAAATTTATAGGGTAATTATCCCATATGCTGCAATGGACAACTTTTGACTTCTTTTGTCATTTCAGGCAACTAAATACACACCTAAGATGCCATTCCTGTATCACAGGTGTGCAAGTTACCATGACAAACAGAAAATTTGTGGATTTCAGAGTTTGAGTAGGATAAGTTTCTACTTTTTTTTCCTGTTGACCAGATTAAGTCCTATTTAAATCATTGTCAGCCACATGTCAAATTATCTCAGAAAGGGTAAAACATAGGGAAAAAATAAGGAAAAAGAAAGACAAGAACTCTCAAAACCCTGTGTCAGCTAAGAGTGTAGTTTAAAATGTGATGGATTCGTTCTATTTGTTAGAACGAATTATTATTCGTTCTGAATTATTATTCGCTCTGAATTATTCAGCAGCAGGCTTGGACACTGGGGAAAATGCACAAATATTGAGTTTTTAAGCTTGGTCTACTTAATGTCACAGGTTCTGTATAATGTGACAGCACTGCAAAATGTACATTGGAAAAATACATGTTCTGTTCAACTTTATTCTCATAAAACCCTATTTCAAATCTTAAAGTGAAGGCAAATTTAGTGCCGTTGTCCCTCTAGGCTGCTATCTGAACCTCTGTTACCTTGAGCATGTAATATAAGATTAATTAGTCTGCAGATCATAAAGGTATTCTGAAATCTATTTCAAAAGGGTTACTGCAAGATTTTCAGCTCCAGCAATATGGCCAAATAAGTCTGGAGGTTCTCCCAACACAGACCCTTAGAAACAGTGTGTACAAGATAACCAAAAGTCTTCTGAATGCTTAGCTGAGCTTTTAGGCATTAGAAGTAACCTCTAGAAGCCAGGGAAAAAAAGAACTGAAAATCAAAGTGGTAGGAAATGGGAAAACCCTGTGGAGGGGATTCTATCTTCATCCTAAGAAGATTCTATCTTCATCCATTCTATCTTCATCCACCTAGGGGCTGGATGTTAGTATCCATGTGATGACTGAAGTTAAGGCCATCCCCTATGTAAAAAGGGGAGTTAGTAAAGAAGTTAGCTCATAAAATGAGGATTTTTGGAGAGGATACAAGCGAGAGAGGACAAGGAGAAAATATCTGCCCATAGGCACAGAGAGAGAACAAAAAAGCAGAAAAGTTATCTGTCTTTGTCTAGATTCTGCTGGAAAAGCAAAACAAACAAAAAGCCCTCCTGAAAATGCAAATCCAGATATACTTTCTTCATTGTCAGATATTACCACATGGTCTAAGAAACTCCAAGCTGAGAAATTAATACAAATCTTGGTCATGAACAACTGATAGTCCTTGGGCACCTAGACGCTCCCAAAACTCAGATTCAAAAGATTGTCATGGGAAAAATGAGCCCCAGCTAAAAGATGTGATCACAATGAAAATTTCCAAACGTTAAAAAAAAAAAAAATCAATCCAACATATGTAAGACTAAAAAGGGTTATAAGTACCAAAACTTCATATGATAAACCAACATCAGAAAGTAAATTTAAAATATGTAAAAAAATTAAAGGCGTAACATCCAATTGCCCAAGTTACATAGGCTAGAAATAAGACACTGAAAAGAAGCCAATTAGAACTCACACAAATGAAAAGTATAATCATTGAAATTAAAGTATAATCATTGATAAGTAAAAGAACAGATTAGAAATAGCTGAGAGAATGTGTAAACTGAAATATGGATCTAAGGAAATTGCACGGAATAAAGGACTGAAAAATCACAAAATCAGAAAATACTAAAAAGTGATGAAGAGACATAATAGGCAAAATGAGGAATTCCAACACACAGCTAATGTAGTTCCCCCCAAAGAAGAATAGAGAAAAGCAATATGCAAGGAGATAACTGTTGGAAATTTTTTTAGAAATGATGAAAAACATAAGTCTTCAGGTTGAAGATGTGTATACAATAACTGTAGAGCAGCATAAATAAAAATAAATCCACACCCA
Source organism: Delphinapterus leucas (assembly GCF_059928025.1). Classification (NCBI taxonomy): domain Eukaryota; kingdom Metazoa; phylum Chordata; class Mammalia; order Artiodactyla; family Monodontidae; genus Delphinapterus; species Delphinapterus leucas. Next base: position 15,243,710 of record NC_143138.1, read on the forward strand.
GACACATTATTGTGAAAGCAAAGAATACCAAAGGAAAAAAAGAAAGAAAGAAAGAAAAACAAATTTAAACACCAACAGAAGGAAGAGTAAATTATCTCTAATGGGATAAAAATTAGACAGACAATAGAGGTCACATAACAATGGAACAGTATATTGAAAATATTTACAGAAACTCATTGTCAAAGAGGATCAATCAGGACGTGTGAAGGAGTTAATTAACATCCAGGACAGTGCTCAAAAGCATGCAGTCATCGTGTAAATCTCCCAGCCTCCCCCGCACCAAGGAAAAGATTTCTCCGAGCATCTTCAGGACTCAGCCCCAGTTCTCTACTGTGGTTATTTTGACTATTTGCACTTCACTGATTTTTCTCCCATCTCACTTCTCCGATTTTCTCATGTAAGTTTTCTGGCCTCACTTCCCCAAATAAATTGCTGCACCCAAATCTGAGTCACAGGGTCTGTATTGCAGGAAGTAAGCTGGAAATTAAAAAGACAATGCTGTAAACAACAAACACATGTAATGAGACATAAACTAAAAAGAAAAGAAATGTAGAAGGGTCTATCAGACAAATACTAAACAAAAGACCCATAAATAGAAGGATGGATGGACAGATAGATGGAAGGAAGGACAGACAGAAGGAAGGATAGATGGATGATAGATAGGTGGATAGATGGATGGATAGAAAGATAGATAAAGACCACTACAGAAGGATAGGAACAATTCTGAACTGTGTACTCTCAAAAATATAATCTCAAATATATTATTAAAGAATTCCTAAAATTACAAAGAATCGACAAAATAATAATTATAATAGGAGATTGTAAAAGGATGCCTTTTAGAAATTAATAGACCACACTGGCTAAAAATTAATAAAGATCAAATAAATTTAGAGCTTAACCATATAAAGACAGATAGAACATACTAGGCCACAAATCAAGTTTCAACAAATACCAAAGTATATATATTCTATCAACTAAGTTCTCTGTGATGCAGTGAAATTGAAATAATAATACAAATATTACTAAGTCTTCTTATATGTTTGGAAATTTGAAAAAGTATCCCTAAATTATTCATGAGTCATAGAAGACATGACAATGGAATTAGAACAAATGTAAAACTGAATGACAATGAGATATACGTAAAGCAGTACTTTGAAGAAAATTATAATCTTCTTAAATTGATTATACTAACATGAAAGGAAACATTTAAATTAATGAAATAATCATCCAACTGGAGAAAATGAACAATGGAATACACTTGGAAAAGACAGAAGAAAGAAAAATATAAAATAAGGCCAAAATATTATAAAGAAAAATGAAACATATTAGAATTAGAGCTAATTCTAATAAGGTAGCTGCTAGCTTTGTGTGTCTCTTCAACACCTGAAATGTGACTAGTGTGACTGTGCTATTGAATTTTTTATTTAATTTTAATTAATTTAAAAGTAAATTTTTTTTTTTTCTGCAGTACGCGGGCCTCTCACTGTTGTGGCCTCTCCCGTTGCAGAGCACAGGCTCCAGACACGCAGGCTCAGCGGCTATGTCTCACGGGCCCAGCCGCTCCACAGTATGTGGGATCCTCCCGGACCGGGGCACGAAGCCATGTCCCCTGCATCGGTAGGCAGACTCTCAACCACTGCGCCACCAGGGAAGCCCTAAATGTAAATTTTAAAACTGAAGCAGTATGAAATATTTTTATTAAATATTACTGTTTTGATGGGACTTCATTGTTTTATCAGAACTGCATTTTACTTTAACCATTGAAAGATAATCATCCAATTTGAGATCTCCTTTCAGTATAAAATACATACCAGATTTTGGTGACTTAACATAAAAAGAAGAAAATATCTCATTAATAAATTATATATTGATCACATGTTAAAAATGATAACATTTTTGATAAACTGTATTAAGTAGAACATCTTATTAAAATTAATTTCACTTGAAGTTCTTTCTGCATTTTAATGTGGCTGCCAAAAAATTTTAAGTTACTTATGTGGTTCACATTACATTTTTACTAAACAATGCTGACTTACAGAGTGTAGCATTATTACTGAGTACAAGGTTAAAATACAAAATGTAATAGCATTTCTATGCAACCAGAAACAAATATAAATAAAATTGCATTATGATTCAATTTGTAATTGCCACAAAATTATTAAAAAACTAGGAGAAAATGTACTGAAAGACATAAAAGTATACCTAGATAAAAGGAAAAATATTCCATATAATTAGAAGCTGCAACATCTTAAAAATTCTCTCCAAATAAATACATAAATTCAAAGCAATTCAATAATATTTTTAAATACTAGACCTGAACATTTGGAAGTAGAAATTTTAAAATAGCATCATTCATATGTGGATATAAATCTAATAAAATATGTGCAGGGTCTGTAGGCTAAAACTATGAAACACAGACGAAAGAAAGCAAGGAACCCTATATAAAATGGAGAGGTATGTCGTGCTTATGTATTGGAAGACTCGATGTTATTTATATGAAAATTTTCCTCTAGTTGATCTACAAATTCAACATGATCCACCTCAAAATCCTAGTAGAAATTTTGTGGATATCGACAAGTGAATCTAAAATATATATGGAAATACAAAGGAATTAGAATAGTTGAAACAATTTTGAAAAAGAAAAAGGTGGAGGGTTCACCCTTTGTGATTTCATGAACCACAGTTGTCAGTCTAGTATCAAAATAGAACCACACAAATGTGGCCAATCGATCTTTGTTAGACAAAGGACTTTGGACGTGTCGATGTAGACCCATTCCTGGTTTAAAAAAAAAAAAAAACCACCATTCTGGTGAGTGATGTTGATAATGAGAGGAACTATGCACGTGTGGGAGTCGGGGGGTATATGGGAAATCTCCTTGTTGCAAACATAAAACTACTCTACAAAAATGAAGTCTTTTTCGAAAGTGTGTGGGAAAGGTTCACACCAGTTTCTCAAGAGTGGAGGAAGAGAGAATAAATGAGAGTGAGGGTTTGGGTATATCAGTAGTTCTTGTATCAGAAGAGGGGAAGAGAGAGAGAGAGAGAGAAGATCTAAACTAAATGTGGCAGATATTAACTATTTAAACTTCAAGATGCATATATTTTCCGTTTGAATTTTTTCCTAATTTTTAAACAATTTCTTTACAGAAATAGAGTGTCTCATAATGTGTTAAAAAATATCAAAATTATAAGAACACCTGTCTTCCCAAATAGCTGCATTAAAGGGCAGCACTCACTTACTTATGTGCTTCTGAAAAATAAACTTTATTGCTATTTTATATATATAGCCCTTGTTTAAAGATTGGAGAAAAACACTGAACTTTAAGCATATAGTGAAGAATTTCTCATGAAGGCAAGGGGTTATGGACTGAGGCTAAAGCTGTATCAATAAGGTCTGTCTCTTCAATGTTCTTACATATATTGAATTGTTAGGTATTGCACTTCTTTTCCCAGTAAATATCAGATTAATGTTCTAAGAACGTTTTTTCATTTTGCCCTAAGGGGCAGAGCCTGAGGTTAAGAAATGAGACTAGAACTGGAAACTTAAAAAGAAGTCAAGGTTCTAATTGCCTGCCCTAGCATAGTTGCTCCCACCACTGCCCACTATTTATAACAAGTTGTCAATGCTGCACACAGGAAATGATATTCAGAAAGATCTTCATGCTTTCTGCACTACCAGCAGGATACCATGAATTATTGAATCCTAGAGTTCCTTAAGCTTCTTTTTACAAAAAAAAACCTTTTTCATCTACTTTGACAGTTATATCACTCTTTTTTTCTTCCAGTGTCTTCCTGAAGCTCTTGATAGGAAAGCTTAGGCTTCCTAGACAACTGTTACTCAAAATGAAAAGCTGCATGGATCCTGTCAGCCTCCATCTTACACTATTTAATTTTCAGACTAGAGTTCACAAAATGGCCATTTCTATAATGCATTCCATGTTGCCAGATAGAGAAGACTGCTAGCACAGTAAATATCCATCTAAGCCTTCTTTCTCATCAACAAAACATGTCATTTGTAGTACCCACCCATCAACAGAACTTCCTCAAGCCTGCCTCATAATTATATTTTATAATCCTCCTTTACACACGAGAGCTCAATTCACTTCCTCCTACAATGCATTAGCATCCTCTTCAAATCCATTAGTGGTATCACAAACTCCACAGCATCATTCCCTCTTCAAAATATTTTATTATTAAGTTACTGTACTGCAAGCTGGGAGTCTATGAATATTTAAGCGAGGCATTGTATGTTTATTACACTCTGCCAAGACAAAAAAAAAAAAAAAAAACAACTATTTGCCCTAATATTTTGGCAGTGGTTTAAAAGCTGCTATGTTTTCTTAAGTGAGATGTTTGCTCAAGTTGAAAATGATTGCTGTAAGTAAAGAATCTATTGCTTTGAAATTCTTGATGATTTAAACCTTACCTGTTTTTCAAACTGCAAATAAAATGTCAATGCTAGTTAGCAGCAGGAGTGGGAACACACAGACTGACTCTAGTGCTTTCAGGAACCTGGAGCATTCCGTAGCACAACTAACTCATTCCAGTTTTGCTGGCTCTATATTCACGTTTTAGCATTTGAAACTGATTAGCCGCACATCTAACTGATGGTTATGGAGACTACTCCATTATTGTTTATAATTTTCTAAGTTATACTGCTCTCTTGAGTTAGCTGGGTGTATTATAGACATCGATAATCCATTATTTTCACCGAAAATAAAATTAATTACATGATTTCATACATTGGATGATATATTACATAGCTGAGATGTAATGGCCAAAAAATGTCTGAAATGTGCATCTACAGAAGAATTGTTAAGCAAATATGGTATATCCATGCTGAATATTTTTCTGCCATAAAAAGGAACAGAATACTGATATATTGTATGACACGGATGAAACTTGAAAGCATTGTGCTAAGTGAAAGAAGCCAGTCACAAAAGGCAACATATGAGGTGATTCCATTCATATGAAATGTCCAGAGCAGACAAACCTATAGAGGCAGAAAGTAAATTAATGATTATTTAGGATTGGTGGGGTGGGGATGCGGGGCTAGGGAACAAAGGGGCAATAACTAAAGAGTACAGGGTTTCTCTTTGTAGTAATGAAAAATATTCTCAAATTGACTGTGAGAATGGTTGCACATATCTGTGACTATACTAAAAGAAACTGAATTGCAGTTTAAATGAGCAAATGGTATCCTGTGTTAATTGTATCTCAATAAAACTGTTTTTAAAAATGAGTTAGAATTACCAGCCTCATTTCTCTTAACAAAAAAGACATTAGGGGCTTCCCTGGTGGCGCAGTGGTTGAGACTCTGCCTGCCGATGCAGGGAACACGGGTTCGTGCCCTGGTCCGGGAGGATCCCACATGCTGCAGAGCGGCTGGGCCCGTGAGCCATGGCCGCTGAGCCTGCGTGTCCAAAGCCTGTGCTCCACAACGGGAGAGGCCACAGAAGTGAGAGGCCCACGTACCACAAAAAAAAAAAAAAAAAAAAGACATTAGACAAGCCTCTTAGATACCCTCATCCACCAGAGAGCAGACAGAAAAAGCAAGAAGAACTACAATTCTGCAGCCTATGGAAGGAAAACCACTTGCACAGAAAGATAGACAAAATGAAAAGGCAGAGGACTTTGTATGAGATGAAGGAACAAGATAAAACCCCAGAAAAACAACTAAATGAAGTGGAGATAGGCAATCTTCCAGAAAAAGAATTCAGAATAATGATAGTGAAGATGATCCAGGACCTCGGAAAAAGAATGGAGGCAAAGATCGAGAGAATGCAAGAAATGTTTAACAAAGACCTAGAAGAATTAAAGAACAAACAAACAGAGATGAACAATACAATATCTGAAATGAAAACTACACTAGAAGGAATCAATAGCAGAATAACTGAGGCAGAAGAATGGATAAGTGACCTGGAAGGCAGAATGGTGGAATTCACTGCCATGGAACAGAATAAAGAAAAACAAATGAAAAGAAATGAAGACAGCCTAACAGACCTCTGGGACAACATTAAACACAACAACATTTGCATTATAGGGGTCGCAGAAGGAGAAGAGAAAGAGAAAGGAACCGAGAAAATATTTGAAGAGATTATAGTCGAAAAGTTCCCTCACATGGGAAAGGAAATAGCCACCCAAATTCAGGAAGCACAGAGAGTCCCAGGCAGGATAAACCCAGGGAGAAACACACCGAGACATATAGTAATCAAACTGACAAAAATTAAGACAAAGAAAAATTATTGAAAGCTGCAAGGGAAAAACGACAAATAACATTCAAGGGAACTCCCATAAGGTTAACAGCTGATTTCTCTGCAGAAACTCTACAAGCCAGAAGGGAGTGGCATGATATATTTAAAGTGACGAAAGGAAAGAACCTAAAACCAAGATTACTATAGCCGGCAAATGATCTCATTCAGATTCGATGGAGAAATCAAAAGCTTTACCGACAAGCAAAAGCTAAGAAAACTCAGCACCACCAAACCAGCTCTACAACAAATGCTGAAGGAACTGCTCTAAGTGGGAAACACACGAGAAGAAAAGGACCCACAAAAACAAACCCACAACAATTAACAAAGTGGTAATAGGAACATACATATCGACAATTACCTTAAAAAACATGAATGGATTAAATGCTCCAACCAAAAGACACAGGATTGCTGAATGGATACAAAAACAAGACCCATATATATGCTGTCTACAAGAGACCCACTTCAGACCTAGGGACACATACAGACTGAAAGTGAGGGGATGGAAAAAGATATTCCATGCAAATGGAAATCAAAACAAAGCTGAAGTAGCAATACTCATATCAGACAAAATAGACTTTAAAATAAAGAAAGAGACAAGGAAGGACACTACATAATGATCAAGGGATCATTCCAAGAAGAAGATATAACAATTATAAATATATATGCACCCAACATAGGAGCACCTCAATACATAAGGCAACTGCTAACAGCTATAAAACAGGAAATTGACAGTAATACAGTAATAATGGGGGACTTTGAAACCTCACTTACACCAATGGACAGATCATCCAGACAGAAAATTAATAAGGAAACACAAGCTTTAAATAACACAACAGACCCGATAGATTTAACTGATATATATAGGACATTCCATCCGAAAACAGCAGATTACACTTTCTTCTCAAGTGCACAGGGGACGTTCTCCTGGATAGATCACATCTTGGGTCACAAATCAAGCCTCAGTAAATCTAAGAAAATTGAAATCATTTCAAGCATCTTTTCTGACAGCAATGCTATGAGATTAGAAATGAATTACAGGGAAAAAACCGTAAAAAACACAAACACATGGAGGCTAAACAATACATTAGTAAATAACCAAGAGATCACTGAAGAAATCAAAGAGGAAATAAAAAAATACCTAGAGACAAATGACAATGAAAACACAATGATCCAAAACCTATGGGATGCAGCAAAAGTGGTTCTAAGAGGGAAGTTTATAGCAATACAAGCCTACCTCAAGAAACAAGAAAAATCTCAAATAAACCATCTAACCTCACACCTAAAGGAACTAGAGAAAGAAGAACAAACAAAACCCAAAGTTAGTAGAAGGAAAGAAATCATAAAGATTAGAGCAGAAATAAATGAAATAGAAACAAAGACAACAATAGTGAAGATCAATAAAACTAAACGCTGGTTCTTTCAGAAGATAAACAAAATTGATAAACCATTAGCCAGACTCATCAAGCAAAAAAGGGAGACAACTCAAATCAATAGAATTAGAAATGAAAAAGGACAAGTAACAAGTGACATTTCAGAAATACAAAGGATCATGAGAGATTATTACAAGCAACTATATGCCAATTACATGGACAAGCTGAAAGAAATGGACAAACTCTTAGAAAAGCACAATGTTCCAAGACTGAACCAGGAAGAAACAGAAAATATAAACAGACCAATCACAAGCACTGAAATTGAAACTGTGATTAAAAATCTTCCAACAAACAAAAGTCCAGGACCAGAAGGCTCCACAGGTGAATTCCACCAAACATTTAGAGAAGAGCTAACACCCATCCTTCTCAAACGCTTCCAAAAAACTGCAGAGGAAGGAACACTCCTAAACTCATTCTCTGAGGCCACCATCACCCTGATACCAAAACCAGACAAATATATTACCAAAAAAGAAAACTACAGACCAATATCACTGATGAATATAGATGCAAAAATCCTCAACAAAATACTAGCAAGCAGAATCCAACAACACATTAAAAGGATCATACACCATGATCAAATGGGATTAATCCCAGGGATGCAAGGATTCTTCAATATACACAAATCAATCAATGTGATACACCATATTAACAAATTGAAGAATAAAAACCAGATGATCATCTCAATAGATGCAGAAAAAGCTTTTGACAAAATTCAACACCCATTTATGATAAAAACTCTCCAGAAAGTGGGCATAGAGGGAACCTACCTCAACATAATAAAGGTGATATACGACAAACCCACAGCAAACATCATTTTCAATGGTGAAAAACTGAAAGCATTTCCTCTAAGATCAGGAACAAGACACGGATGTGCACTCTTGCCACTATTATTCAAGATAGTTTTGGAGGTCCTAGCCATGGCAATCAGAGAAGAAAAAGAAATAAAAGGAATACAAATTGGACAAGAAGAAGTAAAACTGCCACTGTTGGCAGATGACATGATACTATAAATAGAGAATCCTAAAGATGCCACCAGAAAACTACTAAAGCTAATCAATGAATTTGGTAAAGTTGCAGGATACAAAATTAATGCACAGAAATCTCTTGCATTCCTATACACTAACAATGAAATATCAGAAAGAGAAATTAAGGAAATAATCCCATTCACCACTGCAACAAAAAGAATAAAATACCTAGGAATAAACCTACCTAGGGAGACAAAAGACCTGTACTCTGAAAACTATAAGACACTGATGAAAGAAATCAAAGATGACACAAACAAATGGAGAGATATACCGTGTTCTTGGATTGGAAGAATCAATATTGTGAAAATGAGTATACTACCCAAAGCAATCTACAGATTCAATGCAATCCCTATCAAATTACCAGTGGCATTTTTTACAGAACTAGAACAAAAAGCCTTAAAATTTCTATGGAGACACAAAAGACCCCGAATAGCCAAAGCAGTCTTGAGGGAAAAAAAAAACAGAGCTGGAGGAATCAGGCTCCCTGACTTCAGACTATACTACAAAGCTACAGTAATCAAGACAATATGGTACGGGCACCAAAACAGAAATATAGATCAATGGAACAGGATAGAAAGCCCAGAGATGAACCCATGCACATATGGTCACCTTATTTTTGATAAAGGAGGCAAGGATATACAATGGAGAAAAGACAGCCTCTTCAATAAGTGGTGCTGGGAAAACTGGACAGCTACATGTAAAAGAATGAAATTAGAACACTCCTTAACACCATACACAACAATAAACTCAAAATGGATTAGAGACCTAAATGTAAGACCAGACACTATAAAACTCTTAGAGGAAAACACAGGAAGAACACTCTATGACATAAATCACAGCAAGATCTTTTTTGATCCACTTCCTAGAGTAATGGAAATAAAAACAAAAGTAAACAAATGGGATCTAATGAAACTTAAAAGCTTTTGCAAAGCAAAGGAAACTAGAAACAAGACGAAAGACAACCCTCAGAATGGGAGAAAATATTTGCAAACGAATCAACTGACAAAGGATTAATCTCCAAAATATATAAATAGCACATGCAGCTCAGTATTAGAAAAACAAACAACCCAATCCAAAAATGGGCAGAAGACCTAAATAGACATTTCTCCAAAGAAGACATACAGATGGCCAAGAGGCACATGAAAAGCTACTCAACATCACTAATTATTAGAGAAATGCAAATCAAAACTACAATGAGGTATCACCTCACACCAGTTAGAATGGGCATCATCAGAAAATCTACAAACAACAAATGCTGGACAGGGTGTGGAGAAAAGGGAACCCTCTTGCATTGTTGGTGGGAATGTAAATTGATACAGCCACTATGGAGAACAGTATGGAGGTTCCTTTAAAAACTAAAAATAGAATTAGCATATCACCCAGCAATCCCACTACTGGGCATATACCCTGAGAAAACCATAACTCAAAAAGACACATGCACCACAATGTTCATTGCAGCACTATTTACAATAGCCAGGACACGGAAGAAACCTAAATGCCCATTGACAGATGAATAGATAAAGAAGATGTGGTACATATATACAATGGAATATTACTCAGCCATAAAAAGGAACGAAATTGGGTCATTTGTAGAGATGTGGATGGATCTAGAGTCTGTCATACCGAGTGAAGTAAGTCAGAAAGAGAAAAACAAATATCGTATATTAACGCATACATGTGGAACCTAGAAATATCGTACAGATGAACCGGTTTGCAGGGCAGAAATAGAGACACAGATAAGTGGTGTGTCTTATCACACAGATGTGTCTAGAGCAAATGTATGGACACCAAGAGGGGAAAGCGGTGGTGGGGGTGTGCTGGTGGGATGAATTGGGAGATTGGGATTGACATGTATACACTAATATGTATAAAATAGATAACTAATAAGAACCTGCTGTATAAAAAATAAATAAAATAAAATTTTAAAATTCCAAAAAAAATAAAACAGAGAGGGAACAACAACAAAAAAGATGATATAATTTCTTACATCCTCTCGGACAGTCACTATCAGCCCCTCAAGCTGATAAATGGAGGTGAGATGGGAGGGGAGTCAGTGTGGCTGACTGGCAAGGAAGGAATGACCCATAGCAGAATCACTTCGGAGTTTTTGAAACTACATAGACCTCTTCTTTCAACAAATGTGCCGTCTCTATTCCTATGCCAGAAGCCACTGCTCTATGGGTAAGTGTAGAATGGTGATGTGATTCCGAGTCACCTACCTAAAAACTGGTTGAAAACAACTGCTCTAAGTAATGGCGTCAACAGGGTGCTCATAAGGACCCACAAGTGTGTTGGTCAACGCTGAGGATTTACTTAAGGAAATATGGCGACCATGTTTATCATTTAACAAAGATAATCAGGCTTCTTTCTCTTTAGCAATGTTTTACTTTGTTCCATACAAGGAAATGTTTACAATAAAGAGAGGGAAAGAATTGTTTTAAGCCAAATAATCGGATAAGGTTGGCAGTATTTGTTTTGTGTCAAGCCACATCTGTTGTAAAAGTTTCCAGAGGAACTGAAATCACTGTATAAAATACATAAATACAAACCTTCTGAAAAACTGTGTATTGTATTTCCTTCCCTCTTTGGATTACTTCTAACAGCTTCACTTCCCTTTGACCATGGAAACTTGATCTGTGTGTCCAGATTACAGCACAGAGCAGAAGCAATTTGGGACAAAATCGTTATTCTTTTTCCTCTGTTGTCCTCCCTAATTTTCCTTTTATGTTTGCCACTGTCTTTCTTGAAACGATCCTCCCTTTATCTCTTTGATGCTGTATCTGGGTACTGCCGTCTCTTTTTTAAATGATACGTAACCCTTCTTAATATGTGTCGGTCACTGTTGTAAGAGCCTTATATATTTATCCCATGTAATCTTCTCAATCCTATGTACTCTACTTGATGTAGTGCTTTTAATTCCACTTTTAAAGACAAGGAAATTCAAAGACAGAAGTGTAAGTAATCCTTCACTTACACTTTTTCTGCCCCGTCTTGATATCTGTAGTATCTGACTCCTTCAAAGAGCGCAGGAGAGGGTAGGTTTTGACTTTGCTGACACCATTGTGACTCGGCATCCCACTCTCTGAGTCAGGCAGGTGGTCAGAAGTCTCTCTTTTGTGGGTCTTTTCACGGGTTCTTAGGATAACCCATGAAAGTTCTCCCATCACTGGGGAACTTTCACCTCTAGTTCCTTGAAGCTGGGATGTACCGTCTCATTGATTACCATTGTCTCTTCCTCTGAAATGAAGGAATTCAATAGATTCTGTTTGTCTGTCTCTTCAGAGATAATCTGTTCTTCGACAGAATCTCAGAAGATGCCAAGCTGATATTCTGTCTTGCATTTGGCCCAAATTTAGTCCACAGGAAACACTCACATACATTTATCTCAGCAACACCAGATAATGCAGGCTACATAATACTGAAATCACTTCCCGCTCAACTCGTCCAACAGGAGTTGGTCAGTGTCTTTCACCCCTGTGATGCTTCTTAAGTAGGAGTTAGACCATCCAATGGGTCTCCCCATTAGAGAGATCATAGATCAACTCTCAGAATTGTCTCACTGCAAGTCTTATTAAACTGAATAATTGAACTCCATAGTCTTACATTGAATTGAGGTATGGAAGGAGAACTCACAGAACACAATAAGGTCTCTCCAAAAATTCTCTCTCTCTCCTCATTCTCTCCTTTCTATACCCTTTTATATCTCTTATTTAGGAGAGGGAGTTAAAAGTTCTCTGAATGATTTTTGCCACCTACTTTTAAAATCTTGGTTTAGGGCTTCCCTGGTGGCGCAGTGGTTGAGAGTCCGCCTGCCGATGCAGGGGACACGGGTTCGTGCCCCGGTCCGGGAAGATTCCACATGCCGCGGAGCCGCTGGGCCCGTGAGCCATGGCCGCTGAGCCTGCGCGTCCGGAGCCTGTGCTCCGCAACAGGAGAGGCCACAACAGTGAGAGGCCCACGTACCGCAAAAAAAAAAAAAAAAAAAATCTTGGTTTAATAGCACCTCATTCTGGAATTTGGTATCTGAAACATTGTGTGTGTGTATTTATATGTAAAGATATATTCATTTGTTCTGATTCCTCTACAGAACTATTACTTCACCAATGGCATCAACCAGGTCTGTTATAGTCACCACAGCATACACAGCATTTATTCCAGTATGTGGCACTTAAAAGGCAGCCATACAATATTTGTACAATGAATGAATGCATGAACACATCTCTTTTATTTATTCATAAAAATATATTAAGATAATTCAGGAAGATCCCCTATTCAGTTCTAATCATGAAGCCATACGGGTCCTCAAAGCAATTACCGTTTGTTCCACAAGAAACTTTTTTCATTTTTGAACGTTTCCTGTAAATGCATTAGTTAAGTAATAAACATTATTTTCAGAGTTCTGCCAAAATGTCAATCATGCCATGACAGAAACAGCTATTTCTTTAAATAAAGCAATTTACAATACAATTGTATACTAAGTGCCAATGAATTCTCAGTTAGCTATACAGAAATATCAGACCACTCTGCTAATGAAATGAAGGAAAACATAATTGACAGTTATCTTATGAGATTTCATTGTAATGCACATGATGTTATAATAAATCTGGTTACTGGAAATTCTGTGGTGTACTGTTTAATGTATATTAATTGATTGCCTTGGAGTCAGCTTATTTTGAAATTCCTGAATGGGTACTATGCATCTGAAGTATATTATAACAGGTCTTTACCAAATCTATTGCATATGATCAGTGGAGAAGGAGCTTTACAAAAACCTCTGTTACCATCTATTACCAATTTGTAACAGATGTTGTGGTAATAAAAATTCCAATTTGAAACAAAAAGATTCTCCATACTAGCCTTTCCGTGGTGCCTATTCTGGATTAGTAATTCCAGATCAAGTAAAGAAAAAGTAACTCAACAAAACAGAACCACCTCAAAATCAAAAAACAAAATGATTTTTCTATGTGAAATTAAATTTGATAATTATGTCATGAGTGAGAATTTATTTAACTTTTTAATGTGAGGGGTTTTTTTGTTTGATTTTAAGATGAGGAAAGTAAAAGCACTATTTTTCCTGCTGTTGATGTTTTATCATCAACACCCTAACGAGAGTCATTAACATGAAAGTCCAGTTGTGGTCTACAGAATGCTTCAGATGGCATCTTCAAAATGTGTGACCATCCAGTGAGGAAACTATGCTTCATTTATAATCTAAAGTGCTCAGAATATCTATAAAGTGAATATTTCATTCAAATTACAAATTCATTTTGAGGACTTTGTAGGAAAATATCCAGATTTTTTAATGAACCTTTTTTAAATTGAATTATTTGTTTTTTCTTATTGATTTGTATGAGTTCTTTATTCTGGATACAAGTCCCTTATCAGATGCATGATTAGCAAATATTTTCTCCCATTTTGCAGGTTATCATTTCGCTTTCTGAATAGTGTATTTTGCAAAATAAAACTTTAAAATTTTGATGAAGTCCAATTCATCTTTTTGTTTCTTTTATTGATTGTGCTTTTTGTGGTGTCATATCTAAGAAATAAGCACCTAATCCAAGGTCAAGTTTATAGCAAAAAGCTGTTGAGTTTTAGCTCTTTGGGTTTGAAATTTGAGTTAAATTTTATATATGATGTGAGGTAGGGTCCAACTTTATTCTTCTGCATGTGGATATACAGTTGTCTCGCCATGTACCCAGCACCACTTGTTGAAAAGATTATTTTTTTGCCCACTGAATGGTCTTGGCACCTTGTAGAAAATCAATTGACCCTAAATATATTGTTTATTTCTGGACTTTAAAATTATATTCTATTGATATATATGTCTATCTTTATGCCAATACCACACTGTCTTGGTTGCTGTAACTTTCTATTAAGTTTTGAAATCAGGAAGTGTGAGTCCTCCAACTTTGTTCTTCTGATTTTTCAAGACTGTTCTGTTGTTCTGGGCCTTTTGACTTTGCACTTGCATATACATTTTAGGATCAGTTAATTAATTTCTACAAAAAATGCAGCTGGAATTTTGATAGGGATTGCACTGCATTTGCAGATCCATTTAGGGAGTACTGTCATCTTAACAATATTAAATTTTTCTGTCCATGAACACAGGATGTCTTTCCATTTATTAAGATCCTTTCTTTCCAATATTATGTAGAGTTTGGTATACAAGTGTCTTAGTTCACTCAGGCTGCTATAAAAAAACCCCACAGATTGGAAAGCTTATAAACAATAAAAATTTATTACTCGCAGTTCTGGATGCTGAAATTCCAGGGTCACGATGCCAGCATGACTGCATTCTGAAGGCCCTCTTCCTGGTTCATAGCTGGTGCTTCCCCACTAAGGGCTCACAGAAGGGGCTAAAGAGCTCTCTATAGCCTCTTTCATAAGGCACTAATCCCATTCAAGAGAGTTCCACCCTCATGACAACTCCCAAAGGCCCCACCTTCTAATACCATCCTGTTGGGCATTAGGATTTCAATATTTGAATTTTGGGAGGACACAAACATTCAGATCACAGGAACAAGTTTTACAAGTCTTTCATAAAATTTATTCCTAAGTATTTTATTCTGTTTTGATGCTAAATGGAATTTATATTTATATGTATATATAATAGAGACTCTAAAGACTCACCAGAAAACTGTTAGATACAAAGTCAGTACCTTCACAGGATCCAAAATCAATATACAAAGATCACTTGTGCTTCTATACACTAACAATGAATTATTAAGAGGAGAAATTAAGAAAAAAAATACTGTATAGAATAGCATCAAATAATACATGTGAATAAATTTAACCAAGGCCATAGAAGATCTATACACTGGAAACTATGATACACTGATGAAGGGAATTTAAAAAGACACAAAGAGATGGAACCTATTCCATGTTCATCAATTGGAAGACACAAATAAAAGGAAAGACATTCCATGCTTACGGATTGGAAGACATAAATAAATTGAAAGATATTTCATCCTTGCATTTAATAATATTAAAATGTCCATACTACCTATAGCAATCTACAGATTCAACACAATCCCTATCCAAATTCCAATGGCATTTTTCACAGAAATAGAAAAAGCAATCCTAAAATTTGTGTGAAATCACAAAAGACCCCGAATAGCCACAGCAATCTTGAGCAAAAAGAACAAAGCTGGATTTCAAAGTGTAATATACTTCCTGATTTCAAAGTGTATTATAAAGCAACAGTAATTAAAACACTATGGGATTGGCATAAAAATCGACACATACATCAATGGAACAGTATAGACAGCCCAGAAATAAACCTGTGCATATATAGTCAATTTTTTATAAAAAAGTGCCAAGATTACAATGGAGAAAGGTTAGTCTCTTCAATAAACACCACTGAGAAAATTGATTTCCCATACGCAAAACAATGAAAGTAGACCTGTATCTAACACCATACATAAAAATCAACTCAAAATGGATTAAACACTTGAATAAAAGACCTGAAACCATAAAATTCCTTAAGAAAACATAGGGGGTTAGCTCCTTAACCTTGATCTCAGCAATAATTTTTTGGATTTGACACCAAATGCAAAGGCAACAAAAGCAAAAATAAACAAGTGGGACTACATCAAACTAAAAAACTTCTGCTCAGCAAAGGAAACCATTAATAAAATGAAAAAGCAACCTATGGAATGGGAGAAAATATTTGCACACTATATATGTGATAGGAGGCTAACATACAAAATATGCAAGGAACTCAAACAACTCAATAGCAAGAAAAACAAATAACCCAATTTAAAAATGAGAAAAGGACCTGAATAGACTTTTTTCCAAAGAAGAGATACAAATGGTCAACAGGTACATGAAAAGGGGCTCAACATCACTTATCATCAGAGAAATTCAAATCAAAAGCCCAATGGATATCACCTCACATCTGTTAGGATGGCTGTTGTAAAACAAACAAACAAGAGATAACAAATGCTGGTGAGGATGTGGATAAAGGGAACCCTTGTACACTTTTGGTATGGAATGTAAACCAGTACAACCACTATGGAAAACACTATGCAGGTTCCTCAAAAATTTTTAAATAGAACATATAATCCAGGACCCCCACTTCTAGATGTTTGGGTTTCTAAAGGAAATAAAACCATTATCTTGAAGCAATATCTGTATCTCAGTTTCATTGCAGCATTATTCACAATAGTCAAGGTACAGAAACAACTTAAGTGTCCATCAACAGATGAATGTTTTTAAATGTCTCTATGTAAACTGTTTTATTCATATTTTATTTTTAAACATGTTTCTTCATGTGAACTGACTGGAGAATTGGTAATTCAGACAAAAGCACAATCAGGAAGCAAGGAGTTTTGTTCTGTTTTTGTTTTTAAATTTTTGAATTTTACTTATTTTTTTATACAGCAGGTTCTTATTAGTCATCAATTTTATACACATCAGTGTATACATGTCAATCCCAATCGCCCATTTCATCACACCACCACGCCCACACACACACACACCCGCCGCTTTCCCCCCTTGGTGTCCATACGTTTGTTCTCTACATCTGTGTCTCAATTTCTGCCCTGCAAACCAGTTCATCTGTACCATTTTTCTAGGTTCCACATATATGCGTTAACATACGATATTTTTCTCTTTCTGACTTACTTCACTCTGTAGGACAGTCTCTAGACCCATCCACGTCTCCACAAATGACCCAATTTCGTTCCTTTTTATGGCTGAGTAATATTCCATTGTATATATGTACCACATCTTCTTTATCTATTCATCTGTCGATGGGCATTTAGGTTGCAGGAAGCAAGGAGTTTTTATGTCACACACACTGTGGACAGATACATGCTACATCTTAAAAGCTTCACTTATTTTAGCCAATATTATATAAGTTTAATTAAATTCTGTTTGTTAGTGTTTTTTTAAAAAAGTATTTCACAGGCCAAGTAAGATCAGTGTTAGAATTAGAACACAGATATTCTGCTTCCTAGTCTGGGACCCTTCCCACTTTACCACGTGGTTTTCAATGCAGTATAATGCTAACAATACACAAATTGGAGCATTTCATAAGTTAGAAAGATTGTGTCAGATGACCAGGGTTCAAAGATAGAGACTGTCCTTTGGATGGGTCCCTTATCCTCCCTGAAGCTCAGTTTCCTCATCTTAAAGTATTCCACACCTCATATTCTCATTATTTTTGTAGAATCAACTGAGTTAACACATATAGGGCTTAGCCCAATTCTTGGGAATACTATTACTAGTTATATGATAACCCCTTAACCTGACTAATAGAGCAACAGGGGCAGAAATAATTATTGGTACAATGATGTGCTCTAAAACAACAAAACTTGTTCTATTTTCTGAAATTTTCATTCTAAATGAATTTAAATATATCTATTTTTCATATCTCAAGGAATTTTATAATATGCTGTTAATATTTTGCATTTTGAACAAATTCAAACTAGAATACTTAAGAATTTAACTCAAATGAACATATCGGGATGGTATAAAAAGTTATGATGTTGCTAAAGACTCAGATAGCTTCCTGTCAGTGCTAATAATGCTTGAATTTCATCAGCTATTGGAACAATTTAAAAATCCTTTCAGCATTTCCTCACAAACCACACCTCCTCCCAAATAATTCCTCTTGATCATTCCAAGGCATGTCTTTAGTCTGCTGACTTCACTAACTCATCAGATTGAAAAGGACAAACAAGGAGAGAGTGTTGACCCCTCTCCCAATCACATACCAAGTGTTCTATAAGAATGCAGAGCTTCTGTGTTCTCCAAAAAGAAGTAAGAAAGTTTACTTAGGAGAAATAATTCCCAAACCTCTGGGTATGAGACACCCCAGTGGGTCTCCAATTACTACAGAGAAAATTAAGCTTTATTTCATTTAATTTTTTCTAAATCCCTCACTAAAAGTTTTAAGGTAGATAGAGTATATGCTATATAACAGGGTTGTGTTGGGGAGAATGGTCAATAAGGAGCATATTATACAAATATTGATGAAGTCATCACTTCAAAATAATATTAAAAATCAAGCCTTAAAACAATGCAGTTCTGAATTTTAGTAATTAACTGTGATGAAAGTATAAAAATCAGACATCTCTGTAGTAAATTTTATATCTCCTCTAAAAATTCCCTATCATCCACTGTGACAGATCAGAAGAGATCTGGAATAGTGTATACAGCACATTAAATATAACAGTTGTCTGACTTCAAATAAAAATACTTTTCGATTCAAAATAATTCAACAATAACCTTTCAAATGTGATTGATCATTAAATCCATCAAAGTCACAGTTCAAGACAGAAATTTTTATCACTCTGTAGTAAAACTAGTCTAAAGAAACTAAAGTTAAAAGGACAATTAAAGTAGTTCAATTCTCTCTGGGGAATGCATAAATGTAGGTCAATACATTGCAGTGGTCACAAGGAGGTTAATGCCAGCTCTAGAATTATTCAATAAGGTGCATGCGAGGTTATAATGATTTCGATAGCATGGCAATAATTCCTGGACATCTCCCAACCTTACCATTTTCCCAAACCTTGAGAAAGTTTTCTGATTCTTCCCATATATGCCACTTTTACAAAGGAGCAGAGCCTTTGAAAGAAAAACATTTTTGGCTCTGTTAATGCTAGTGTATTCTTCCAGCCCATTATTCGGTGTTCAGGACTGGACAGGCAATTACATGCAAATTTGTTGGGAGCTAGGAGGTTCATTTACTACATTCAGCCCCATAGAGGAAGATCAATAGAAGTGCAAAACCTAATCCTAGATGAAAGCACCATGATCAGGTAATGGTTATAGAGTTAAGGCCCTCAGAAGAATGTTGGGAATCAAAAGGGCATGCTAGAGAAAAGCATTATGCATAGTGCTTTTTTGAACCATATGGGAAAGACAACAGACACAGTGAACCAAAGAGTTGGAACACAAGAAGGTAGACATGCAGTTCAACACAAATTGTTAGGGTTTTTCAAAAGATATGAATGAGGATTGGACCAATTAAAAATGGCTGCCTCGAAAACCTTTTGTTGGCTTTTTAAAGAATAATGGTGTGCAAACCATTGCTCAAACTTAAACCATGCAAGTCATGCTTGCATTTAACTCTTAACAAAAAGACAAACTCTTCACTGCTAGTTTTCCTGTCTTTTAATTTTTGTGGGGTTTTTTTTCTGAGGTTTTACCCTACCCAAGGCCACATACCCTGTTGACATTTAGTAAAAGTTATTGAATATTTCTTAATAAAAATATAGAAGAATGTACATGCTAACAGTTATTGTTGATTTCATGGAAGAAAGATAATGAGAATGAACAGGGTGGGAACTAGTACATGTTGTAGAGGCTGGTGGTTATTCTGATTGGCTGTTAAGTAATTTGAATATCACCACAAGTCATGAATGGGTATGCAGCCTGCATTATAAAGGGAAAAGAAAAGTTCTTAAAACATAATTAGTCCTTATCAACGCGGACTATCAATGTCTTCAGAACGTACTAAGAGGATTCTTGACCTGGTGTGCAGCGGATTTTCAGAGGATCCTTGGATGGTTTACCAAGTTCCCATGCATCTGCTAAAACTGCATGTAAATTTTTATGTGCATGTACCATGTTGCCATTTACTGGAAAAAGAAGGTTTTAAGAAGATTATTAAAGAGTTTCTGAAACAGGAAAAAAAAACTAAAACTTTTAATAAATAAGAAAATTGGCCAGCAGTTTTTCTCTGTGTTAGTTTAGATCTTCTAAGAAGTTAATGCAAAGCAGGATTAAGCATGCAAGGATTTTATTAGGGGAAATGCCTGTGAGAGAAAATGGGGTAAGATTCAGGGAAGATGAGGAGAGCCATCAGACCAGGATACAAGTCTGACTCCAAAAGAAGGACAGAGAGAAAAGCATCCTAGACTGTCCTGTGGCCAAAAGGTTGGGCAAGCCTGGAGGGGTGTTCTTGAACCAAAATTGGTCATCAGTAGAGTTCCATATCACACAGGAATGAGCCTGCCTTGTCTCTGTGCCACACTCAGTCTAGCAGAAGCCAGTGGGAAGGGTGGTCTCAGCACAAACATAGCAATGGATTTCAGAGCCCAGCAGCTAGGGCATTTGTCAGTTTTGTCTGTTCTAATTGAAGGTCTTCAAGGCACATGCTCATGGCTGCCATTCTTTGAGTCATGTTATGGGTCAAATCTGCTTTTCAACCTGCTGATAATCTTGTTCAGGAAATCAGACTGAATTCTAAGCAGTCTGGAGCTAGTCACTTAATTATAATGTTTCATTGTTCAGTTTGAAACTTATTTAGAGCTCTAATCCTTTAATGCATCCCAAACATAGTCATGTTTATGTTTTCATAGTTTAGATTGTTTTTATTCAAAACTAAAAATTAAAATCTTTCTCTTTTTCTACCTAATTGTCTTGGAATTGGTCATTCACAAACTGATAGATAATTCACTATGGGTAAGATAAAGATGCAGTGTAGAATGTGATTAAATATAAGCCAATAGCAGCCACAACCTAGAAACATATACATTATTCCTCAACAGAATTACCTTGGTGAGTCACAATGCCATTTCAGAAAACTTGTCATATTACTTTGATAACAATACATATGACACATCAAAATAAAACTTTTCTAGCTATAAGGCTTTGGTAATGCTTTGTCCTAATTCTGATTCTGAAGATTATAGTAACATGCTTAATGCTTATGTTACTGCTACTCAATGGAACCTATCAAAGATAGTTATTTCCATGAGAAAATAAAGTCCTTGCTTAATTCTCCACATTGAAACTTAAAGGGCAGGTATGGGGAGAAGAGAAACATAAATATAATTAAAAATACATAATAAACTAAAAAATATATTTACAGTATACATTGCAAATCCTTAACTTATGAAAACCTTTCACAAATCAACAATAAAACAAATATACCTATTGAAAATTGGTAAAAAATCATGAATAGAAATGTACAGAAGAAATACACATAGTTTATAGATGAAAATATCAATGTCATTTATAATGAATGATATACAAAGTAATAAGCTGCCATTTTCACTCACATAATTGATAATGCATGAAAATAATAAAATTCACCATTCACAAGGGTATTGGGAAGTGGGTCTCTCGTGGAAATAGTTTGCAATTTCTCTCAAAGCCAATATAACACAATATACTAAAGCTTTTTAAAAACATATTTGCTTTTGACCCCGATTCCACTCTTAGAAATGTAGCCTAAGGAAATATTATAGATATGTATATAACACATAACAATATTCAGTAAGTGTATTCACAATTATAGAAATAAAGGCTTACTTAAAGATAAAATCTTTATATGGGTGATCAAATGGGATATTATATAGCCGTTAAAAATCAATTTTAGAGGGCTTCCCTGGTGGCACAGTGGTTGAGAGTCTGCCTGCCGATGCAGGGAACACAGGTTCGTGCCCCGGTCCAGGAAGGTTTCACATGCCGCAGAGCGGCCAGGCCCGTGAGCCAATGGCCGCTGAGCCTGGGCGTCCAGAGCCTGTGCTCCGCAATGGGAGAGGCCACAACAGTGAGAGGCCCGCGTACCGAAAAAAAAAAAAAATTCTGCCATAAAATCAACAGCTCCATACCTATTACTGGAAAAAGCAGATTGCCAGACCATAGACAATTTTTTAATAATTTTTTTTAATAAATGTATTTTATTTTTGGCTGTGTTTGGTTTTCATTGCTGCACCCGGGCTTTCTCTGGTTACAGTGAGCCAGGGCTACTCTTTGTTGTGGTGCCCAGGCTTCTCATTGCGGTGGCTTCTCTTGTTATGGAGCACGGGCTCTAGGCACGCAGGCTTCAGTAGTTGTGGCACACAGGCTCAGTAGTTGTGGCTTGCGGGCTCTAGAGCGCAGGCTCATTAGTTGTGGCGTACGGGCTTAGTTGCTCCGCAGCACATGGAATCTTCCTGGACCAGGGCTCAAACCCATGTCCCCTGCACTGGCAGGCAGATTCTTAACCACTGCTCCACCAGGGAAGCACCCTGGACCATAGACATTTTGACAATGCACCCGCACGTATTTTCCTTAAGTTTAAACATGTGGCAGAAATATTACTGAAATGTTTCAGTCTCAGACAAATGCCAGCCTCACTGTATGGAACAGACTACGGAGGATGACCTGCAATAAACTGAGAAAAGAGGGACCAGCAAGACTTGGCAAAGTGCAGAGACAGAGGGACAGCCTTGCCGTCGACAGATCCTAATCACACTCTGGTTCTGCCACCTACTAAGTTTGGGCCACGACAAGTTTCTTTACCTCTCTGGGCTTGAGTGGACTCACTGGTAAGATAAAGATACTACTCACCTCAGAGCACTCTTGAGAAGATTAGGGATGATGTTTATAAAATTCCTCATTCTCCTCATATCTGGAATAGGCTGGGGATTCCTACAGTGCTGGTGGTTTTTGTCATCACCAATGGCTCTCCGCATTTATAAGCAGCAGTCGGTCCCACTGAACTCCCAATAGAGCCACAATACTTTAAGAATGACTCAACCCTATCCAGCCAGCCTTAAATGAGGATACACAAGACAAACAGTTGTATGACTATTCCATGCCAGGAAGACTAATCTCAAGAGAAAAGCCTCAAACTCTGTTTGCAGCCCTATCAAATCGACTTGGTTTAATTTATTGACCTTTATTTGGAGTTTGATTGGGAATGACACATACCCTGCAAATCTCATCAAGACCTGTTGTTCTTCTCATTGTTTTTAGAAGAAAAATCTTCCAATGGCCTATATGACCATAATAATAGTAACCACTGTTATTTATGAAGCAACTAATATGTGCCAGGCCCTTAGATGCTCTAAACGCATAATTTTATCTCAAAGCCCTGCAGAGTATATACTATTCTCATTAAATACATGGGGAAAGAGTGTCTGAGGAATCAAAAATCTTGCCTTGCCTATGGTTACTTTAGCACTCATTGGTTCCTTAGCAGGGCGTACAAGTCTCTTCACAAATTTATAAATAGGCCATGTTTTTCTCATGTGTAAAATAAAAAAGTAGCAATATGTGGGGAGGGGGAGGACAGTGGTGAAAGATGACCAATTTTTTTTTTTTTTTTTTTTTTTTTTGCAGTACATGGGCCTCTCACTGTTGTGGCTTCTCCCGCTGCGGAGCACAGGCTCCGGATGGGCAGGCTCAGCAGCCATGGCTCACGGGCCCAGCCGCTCCGCGGCATGTGGGATCTTCCCAGACCGGGGCACAAACCCATGTCCCCTGCATCGGCAGGCGGACTCTCAACCACTGTGCCACCAGGGAAGCCCCTGAAAGATGACCACTTTAAGCTGCATTATTTATGGAAAACTTGATGAAGGTAAAGTGGATCCTTCTATAGAGTATATGTAGAGAAGCAAAAAAAGTAAAATATGCATCTTTTGCATCAGAAAAAAAAAAAGGTATTTCTAAGCAGTACCAGTGGCCCACTTAAAGAGAGTCAAAGTGAATCTGTAGTGGGCCAGCTCCATCCAACTGGAAAGTATTCAATAAATGGTGTTTGTAATTATAGATCATAATTCTAGAAGGGCTCAAAATTAGGATCCCGACTGTAATACCAAATGTATAAGGAAAGAGAAAAGAGAAAAATGTACCTAAAATGCTGATCTTCTTACCAACTCATAATGAGACTAACAAGAATGCAAAAGACAATAATTTGAAGAATACGTTGATAGACTCACGTAAGTGAATATATCTATAATAGATTCAAATGAAAAAATTTTAACTCCATACTGTTTCATCAATACAAATGTGCATTTTTAATGTTTGGATATAGAGGTTCATCTTAGAGTCAACCGCACCTTAAAATCACTGTCAACCAGGGTGGACTGCTGAGTTAATTGTCTTTGCCTATTGGTGTGCAAAGTTGACTTTTTTCCTGGTGGCTTATCTGGGGAACTGCAGCTTCTTAGTTTGTAGTCAAGAGAACATTTGAGGGCCATTAGAGAAAGGATACGAGCTACTTTCGTTGCCACTAGTCCTCTTGATGTACAGAGTAAAACATTTTGTGGAAGAACATAGATATAAATGACTCCAAGTGAAAAAATAATTCAGAAGAGTCAAAATCTGAATTTGAAGCTATTTTGGGAATACTGTAATCAATATATGTCACTTCTATTTTCCTTCTTATGAATGTATAAGAGTAATGTATGATTAACACATCTATCTATATCTGAAAAATTCTAAAGAATTCTTTCAACAAGAATTAAATAAAAATTCTTAATAAGAACACATAGTGTCAGGCTTAGTTAACAGCATATTTTTTTTCTGTCTTTGTACCTAATGTAATGGTACATCTTACAATGAATGATGTTTTGGAATTGATGAAATAAAGTACTCAGTGAAGAATACCTGTAAATGCTTTCAAAACTCCTTAATCCATACCAAAAGAGAAGAAAAACAAGTGTTAAGAACAGTGGCCCATTAGATGGTAAACAGAATAATGCAGAAATTGTATCATATAATTATCTATCATTACAGTAGCAGTGGACTGTTCCTTTAGCCCCAAGGTGAGCAAAACTATAATGAATTTACACCAAAGTATCTAAGGTGAGTAAGCAATTCTCTTGTAGCAAATGACCTGCTGCTAAGAAGTAAATTAACTCTTCCTGACACCATTTAATAAATCACTTCTTACAGATTGTATCTTGATGTTCTGGGAAGTTAATCTGCCACACAGGAGAATTTTTCTCCTGCAGGGGATTTTATTCCTCTTATTTCACATCGATCATGTGGAGGCTGAGGAAGTCATCTAGATTACTGTGACACTTTAGAGTTTTGCCATTTAAATGAAATGCATGATGAAGTTCACAACAAAAATGAATTCAGTTCTGTGAGGGAGCTTGGTAGATTTTCTTTCAGTCAACAATTTCAGGGTTTGATTTTGCTTTTTAGGGAAAAAAAAATTGGTAGGTTTAGGATTTGAAGCTCTTTATTTTTTTACCCTAGTTTTCTATTGGTTCTCTGTTTTAATGTTACCTCTCCTCTTTCTGTTGCTAAGCAGATGGGACACATTGCTACGTGACATTTTACCCAACCACTTTTATGCAGTTTCAATGGTAATGACCAGAGGTCATGAAAACATAATCAGGCACATTGAAAACTGGAGCACTCACCTTTTTGTTCCTGGAAAACCACAGCGAATATATCCCAAAAAATGTTTTTTAGAATATAATAATAACATATTTATTAAATAAGTCTTTCTGTATATCACCCCGTTGGAGATTCACAAAAACCCAGGGCAATGTAAAGGGACAGCATCAGCATCATCACCACCACCCCCAGCATCAGCAGTAGCATCATATTTCAGGTGAGAAAAGTGAGATTAGGAAAGGTCAGGCCAGATGATAAGTACATGGCAGTGATGGGAAATGAGTTCTATTCATTTGGCTTCCCACTCAGAATATACCAAAGTGCCCTCTGAAGCATAGGAAAGCTGGAAGTTTTACACTTGTAATGAAAGCTAATTTAAAGGTATATTTTTACTTCCCATAGCTCCATATTCTAACTTTGCAGCTTTCTTAATAAAAAATAATAAGAGTAACAATAATAATGTTGATAGCTATCAATTATCTAATACTGAGTTCTACTAGGCACCCAAATACATGCTGCCCCTATTCCAGCCTACAGAATACTAAACATTATGAAGAATCAAAGGCTCAAAAAGTAAATGACATGCTAAAGGGCATCATTTAGTACGTAGTAGAGCAGAATTAAAACTCATATGTGTCCCACTTCCAAACCTGCACCTCTAACCATTACACTGCATTATCCCAGCTGCTAGCTCTTTCAGATTCTTCAGAAGAAGACTTCTTTTTCATTTGTATTACAGGTTGCTTTTTCATAATTCCAGTTTTAATTAATGTTTTTCATTCTCAAGGTACACACTGAACACAGTGAACCTTAGTTCAAAATGCATTAAGAGGTTTGCATTCAGAAGGCATGGTAAATTAGCTGGGTGATTGAGAACTGAAAAGCAACTATCATACAATGACAATAAAGTGGGTAATTAATTGCTCTGTGATACACAAAACAGAGAAAAGCCAGTGACCATGTGCATAGTGCACTAGAATGAGCACTGCAACAGGGCTCAGAAACTCGGATTTGAGTCCATTTTTTTTAATTGCTTTTTTTTTTTTTTTTTTTTTTTTTTTTTTGCGGTACGCGGGCCTCTCACTGTTGTGGCCTCTCCCGCTGCAGAGCAACAGGCTCCGGACACGCAGGCTCAGCGGCCATGGCTCACGGGCGCAGCCGCTCCGCGGCATGTGGGATCTTCCCGGACCGGGGCACGAACCCGTGTCCCCTGCATCGGCAGGCAGACTCTCAACCACTGCGCCGCCAGGGAAGCCCTAAATTGCTTTTTAAAATATTGAATAGATGCAAAGAACATTTGTAAATATTTGTAGTACAATGAATCACAGTAAAATTCAGACTTATATATTCACCATCCAGATAAAGAAACAGGGCATTACCTTTATCTATGGGGCCCCTGCTTCTCTCCACAAGTAACCGCTCTCCTGACTTTCATGTTTATTGTTCCCTCTGTTTCTTTGTAGTTTTACCAGGCAATTCACATAAAAAACAATGGATTGCTTCATTGTGCATATTTTGGAACATGTATTTTCTGGATTTTCATCTGCAGTCTTATGTGACTTGCTTTTCTCACTCAGCGTTACATTTCTGAGATACATTCAAGTTGTTGCTTGTAGTTGAAGTTCATTCTTTTTAATTGTTCTATGTATGTGGACATATTTGTTCTCTGTATGATTATATTACAATGTATCTATGCTAATTTTTAAAAATTGAAGTATAGCTAATTTACAATGTTGTGTTAGTTTCTGGCGTAGAGCAAAGTGATTCAATTTTATAGATATATATGTGTGTGTGTATATATATTCTTTTTCAGATTCTTTTCCATTATAGTTTATTACAAGATATTGAATACAGTTCCCTGTGCTATACAGTAGGATTTTGTTGTTTACCTATTTTATATATAGTAGGTTGTATCTGCTAATCCCAAACTCCTAATTTATCTCTCCCCAACCCTGTTTCCCCTTTGGTAACCATAAGTTTGTTTTCTACATCTGTGTCTGTGTCTGTTTTGTAAATAAGTTCATTTGTATCATATTTTAGATTCCACATATAAGTGATATCATATGACATTTGTCTTCCTCTGTCTGACTTACTTCCCTTAGTATGATAATCTCCATCCATGTTTCTTTCATTATATTTTTTATGGTTGCGTAGTATTCCAATGTGTGTGTGTGTGTGTGTGTGTATCCTACATCTTCTTTATGCATTCATCTGTCGATGGACATCTAGATTGCTTCCATGTCTTGGCTATTGTAAATAGCGCTGCTATGAACATAGGGGTGCATGTATCTTTTCGAATTAGCGTTTTCTCCAGATATATGCTCAGGAATGAGATTGCTGGATCATATGGTAACTCTATTTTTAGTTTTTCAAGGAGTTTTTTTTTTTTTTTTTTTACTGTTCTCCATATCTATGTTAATTTTAATGGGCATTTGCATTGCTTCTAGCTCTTTTTGCTAGTATAAATATTACCACTTTAAAGATTTTTCTATCTTTCTTCTGGTGCAAGAATTTCTCTAGGATATATCTTCGTACAAGTAGATGTGCCAGCTTATGGGAAATGCATATCATCAGCTTTGCTAGATAATGCCCAATGATGCTCCAAAGTGCCTGGACAAGTGTGTACTCATCCTGCAGTATGTAAAAGTTATGGTGGCTTCATAGACTTACTAACAACTGTTTTTGTTAACCTCCTAACTTTTACCTGTCTGCTGAGTGACAAATTGTATTTCATTATGGTTTTAATTTGCACTTCCTTAAAACTAAAGAAATTGAGTATCTTTTCATTTGCATATAGACCATTCAAGTTTCTTCTTCCTTGAAGTACCTGTTCAAGTCTTTTTTTTTTTAATATATTTATTTATGCAAGTGTTTTGTCCATTTCTGTACTAGGTTGCTTTTTTCATTCAGATTTGTAGGTATTCTTTATGTATTCTGAATAACAATCTATTTTTAGCTCTATGTGCTACAAATATCTTCTCTCAGAGGCTTGCATTTTCACATTCTCTGAGAAAAGAAGAAAAGTTCCAAATTTTTCTGAAATCGAATCGAATTTCTAATTTGTACTTTTTCTTCTTTTTAAAGAAATTTGTCCAACACTGAGATCATAAAAATCATCTCTGAAATTGTCTTCTAAAAGTTTCACAGTTTTGCCTTGCACACTGCTCTTCAGTTAGCTTGGAATAGGTATCTGTGTATCTGGGCTCTACTTGGCTTTTGATTTTTTCATATAAATTTTAGGATCAGTTTGTAAAGCGTCAGAAGGAAATCATATTATGATTTTTATTGGAATTGCTTTTCATCTATACAGAACTTTTGGTAGAATTTATATCTTTATGATATTAAATCTTGTAGTTTATAAATATCATATAGTCCTTCATTTGTTTATGGCTTTTTCAATGTGTTCCCACAAAGCTTTAATATTTTCTCTGTAAAAGTCATGTATATCTTTTGTAAATTTTTTTCCCTAAATGCTTTATATTTTTGAGGCTATTATAAATTGTATTCTCTTTTTAAAATTTTTCCAATTCCTTTTTCATTATTAGTATATATATATTGATTTTTGTACATTGATTTCATATCTAGCCACCTTAATTCAAACAATTTGCATAAATATATATATAGTTTACTATATAGACAGTTATATGCAAATAATAACTACCTCTTCCTTTACAATCCATATATTTAAACTATTTATTTATTTTTCTTAATGTACTGGTTAGAAGGTATACTACAATGTAAAAAAAAATAGTAACAGCATGCAAATTTGTCATATTCCAAATATTAAAGGGGATAATTGCAATATATTTCCATTAAATATGAATTTTTCCACTTAAATGATATGTGTTTCTTGAAGATAAAGTTTATCTACTTTCAGTTTAAGGGTTTTTTTTTTAATAAATTTATGTATTTATTTATTTTGGCTGCATTGGGTCTTCTTTGCTGTGCACGGGCTTTCTCTAGTTGCAGCGAGCGGGAGCTACTCTTCATTGTGGTGCGCGGGCTTCTTACTGCAATGGCTTCTATTGTGGCAGAACATGGGCTCTAGGCATGTAGGCTTCAGTAGCTGCAGCACGTGGGCTCAGTAGTTGTGGCTCACGGGCTCTAGAGCACAGGCTCAGTAGTTGCGGCGCACGGGCTTCGTTGCTCCGCAGCATGTGGGATCTTCCCGAACCAGGGCTCGAACCCATGTCCCCTGCATTGGCAGATGGATTCTTAACCACTGTGCCATGAGGGAAGTCCCAGTTTCAGTTTTTATAATGGGTAAATTTGAATTTTATTAAAAGCTTTTTTCTCCAGCTATTGAGATGATAATATATTCTTTTATTTAGTAATATAATAAATTAAAGGTTAATTTTTTCCATGTAAAACCAGCCTTGCATTCGTTGTAGCCAGTTTAGTTATGTACTATATTCTTTATAAATTGTGCAATTCATTTTAATAATATTTTGTTTAGAAGATATTCATCCTTATGAGCAGGATAAGAGTTTTTCTATTCCCTAGATTAATTTGTATGAAATTGGACTAATTTATTCCTTGAATGTAACATAAACCTCACTGACTACAACATCTGGATTAATGTTTTATTTTTTGGTGTTTCATTTTTTTGTGTGTGTGTGTGCGTGTGTGTGTGTAGAAAAGAGATTTTTAACTGCTGAATCAATTTCTTTAACGATTATACAATTATTATGATTATTCTTACTGTGTTAATTATGGCAAATTATATTTTGAGAATTTTTCCAATTCAATAAGACTGCAACACTGACATAATGTCATTCATTTTTTTTTAATGTATGCAGACGTCACTGCAATGGCCTCTTTTCTTCCTATATTATTACTTTGGGTTCTCCTTTTTCCTTGACCAGTTTGACCAGTGGATTCTTTCAAAAAAGAAACTTTTGGCTTTGTGGATTCTATTATGCTTTTGTTTTCCTCTTTATTATAATTGTCATTTGATCCACATTTTTAGGATATATTCTGTAGTTGCTTCCTTGTTTCTCACAGTGTCATAAGTTAAAATCTCAGCTCATTAATGTTCTTATTTTCTTTTCCAATGTAAGCATTTAAAACTAAACTTTCCTCTAAGTATCAATTTTGCTATATCCCATAAATTATGATACAGAGTATTTTTGCCTTTGTTCTATTTTCAATATTCTCTAATTTTGTTATAATTTATTTGGCCCATGCTTTATTTATAAATAATGTTTCTTGTAATTCAAATGTCTCTTGCTTTGTCGGTTGTACTTCGTTCTTAATTTATAACTCAAAAAAAAAAAAATTTATAACTCAGTTGTGTTTTTTTTTTTTTTTTTTTTTAGTTGTGTTTTTTTTAACATCTTTATTGGAGTATAATTGCTTTATAATGGTGTTAGTTTCTGCTGTATAACAAAGTGAATCAACTATTCATATACATATATCCCCAAATCTCCTCCCTCTTGTGTCTCCCTCCCACCCTCCCTGTCCCACCCCTCTAGGTGGGCACAAAGCACCGAGTTCATCTTTCTGTGCTATGTGCCTGCTTCCCACTAGCTATCTATTTTACATTTGGTAGTGTATATATGTCCATGCCACTCTCTCACTTCATCCCAGCTCACCCTTCCCCCTCCCTGTGTCCTCAAGTCCATTCTCTACAGCTGCATCTTTGTCCTGTCCTGCCCCTAGGTTCCTCAGAAACATTTTTTGGTTTTTTTAGATTCCATAAATATATGTTAGCATACAGTATTTGTTTTTCTCTTTCTGACTTACTTCACTGTGTATGACAGTCTCTAGGTCCATCCACCTCACTACAAATAACTCAATTCGTTTCTTTTTATGGCTGAATAATATTCCATTGTATATATGTGCCACATCTTCTTTATCCATTCATTTGTCAATGGACACTTAGGTTGCTTCCATGTCCTGGCTATTGTAAATAGAGCTGCAATGGACATTGTGGTACATGACTCTTT
The DNA here is from genome assembly GCF_059928025.1 of Delphinapterus leucas. Taxonomy (NCBI): domain Eukaryota; kingdom Metazoa; phylum Chordata; class Mammalia; order Artiodactyla; family Monodontidae; genus Delphinapterus; species Delphinapterus leucas. Next base: position 15,275,443 of record NC_143138.1, read on the forward strand.
TTGAATTATGGTTTTCTCAGGGTATATGCCCAGTAGTGGGATTGCTGGGTCATATGGTAGCTCTATTTGTAGTTTTTTAAGGAACCTCCATACTGTTCTCCATAGTGGCTGTATCAATTTACATTCCAACCAACAGTGCAAAAGGGTTCCGTTTTCTCCACACCCTCCCCAGCATTTATTGTTTGTAGATATTTTGATGATGGCCATTCTGACCGGTGTGAGGTGATAACTCATCGTAGATTTCATTTGAGCTTCTCTAGTGATTAGTGATGTTGAGCATCCTTTCATGTGATTGTTGGCCATCTGTATGTCTTCTTTGGAGAAATGTCTATTTAGGTCTTCTGCCGAGTTTTGGATTGGGTTGTTTGTTTTTTGATATTGAGCTGCATGAGCTGCTTGTAAATTCTGGAGATTAATCCTTTGTCAGCTGCTTCATTTGCAAAAATTTTCTCCCATTCTGAGGGTTGTCTTTTCATCTTGTTAATGGTACAAAAGTTTCTATGTTTCATTAGGTCCCATTTGTTTATTTTTATTTTTATTTCCATTTCTCTAGCAGGTGGGTAAAAAAGGATCTGTCATTTATGTCACAGAGTGTTCTGCCTATGTTTTCCTCTAAGAGTTTTATACTGTCTGCCCTTATATTTAGGTCTTCAATCCATTTTGACTTTATTTTTGTGTATGGTGTTAGGGAGTGTTCTAATTTCCTTCTTTTACCTGTAGCTGTCCAGTTTTTCCAGCACCACTTATTGAAGAGGCTGTTTTTTCTCTATTGTATATTCTTGCTGCCTTTTTCAAAGATCAGGTGACCATATGTGCTTGGGTTTATCTCTGGGCTTTCTATCCCGTTCCATTGATCTATATTTCTATTTTTGTGCCAGTACCATACTGTCTTGATTACTGTAGCTTTGTAATATAGTCTGAAGTCAGGGAGCCTGATTCTTACAGCTCTGATTTTATTCTCAAGATTGCTTTGGCTATTTGGGGTCTTTTGTGTTTCCATACAAATTGTGAAATTTTTTGTTCTACCTCTGTGAAAAATGCCATTGGTAGCTTGATAGGGATTGCATTCAATCTGTAGATTGCTTTGGGTAGTAGAGTCATTTTCACAATGTTGATTCTTCCAATCCAAGAACATGGTATATCTCTCCATCACTTTGTATCATCTTTACTTTATTTCATCTGTATCTTATAGTTTTCTGCATACAGATCTTTGGTCTCCTTAGGTAGGTTTATTCCTAGGTATTTTATTCTTTTTGTTGCAGTGGTAAATGGGAGTGTTTCCTTAATTCCTCTTTCAGATGTTTCACCATTAGTGTATAGGAATGCCAGAGATTTCTGTGCATTAATTTTGTATCCTGCTACTTTCCCCATTCATTGATTAGCTCTAGTAGTTTTCTGGTAGCATCTTTAGGATTCTCTATGTATAATATGATGTCAACTGCAAACAGTGACAGTTTTACTTCCTCTTTTCCAATTTGTATTCCTTTTATTTCTTTTTCTTCTCTTATTGCCATAGCTAGGACTTCCAAAACTATGTTGAATAATAGTGTGAGAATGGGCAACCTCATCTTTTTCCTGATCTTAGTGGAAATGGTTTCAGTTTTTCACCATTGAGAATGATGTTGGCTGTGGGTTTGTCATATATGGCCTTTATTATGTTGAGGCAAGTTCCCTCTATGCCTACTTTCTGGAGAGTTTTTATCATAAATGGGTGTTGAATTTTCTCAAAAGCTTTTTCTGCATCTATTGAGATGATCATATGGTTTTTCTCCTTCAATTTGTAAATATGGTTTATCACATTGATTGATTTGCATATATTGAAGAATCCTTGCATTCCTGGGATAAACCCCACTTGATAATGGTGTATGATCCTTTCAATGTGCTGTTGGATTCTGCTTACTAGTATTCTGTTGAGGATTTTTGCATCTACATTCATCAGTGATATTGGCCTGTAGTTTTCTTTCTTTGTGACATCTTTGTCTGGCTTTGTCTGGTATCAGGGTGATGGTGGCCTTGTAAAATGAGTTTGGGAGTGTGTCTCCCTCTGCTATATTTTGGAGGAGTTTGAGAAGGATAGGTGTTAGCTCTTCTCTAAATGTTTGATAGAATTCACCTGTGAAGCCATGTGGTCCTGGGCTTTTGTTTATTGGAAGATTTTTAATCACAGTTTCAATTTCAGTGCTTTTGATTGGTCTGTTTATATTTTCTGTTTCTTCCTGGTTCAGTCTCGGGAGGTTGTGCTTTTCTAAGAGTTTGTCCATTTCTTTCAGGTTTTCCATTTAATTGGCATATAGTTGCTTGTAGTAATCTCTCATGATCCTTTGTATTTCTGAAATGTCACTTGTTACTTCCCTTTTTTCATTTCTAATTCTATTGATCTGAGTCTTCTCCCTTTTCTTCTTGATAAGTCTGGCTAATGGTTTATCAATTTTGGTTATCTTCTCAAAGAAACAGCTTTTAGTTATACTGATCTTTGCTATTGTTTCCTTCATTTCTTTTTCATTTATTTCTGATCTGATCTTCATGATTTCTTTCCTTCTGCTAACTTTGGGGTTTTTTTGTTCTTCTTTCTCTAATTGCTTTAGGTATAAGGTTAGGTTGTTTTAGATGTTTCTTGTTTCCTGAGGTAGGATTGTATTGCTATTAACCTCCCTCTTAGAACTGCTTTTGCTGCATCCCATAGGTTTTAGTTCTTCGTGTTTTCACTGTCATTTGTTTCTAGGTAGTTTTTGATTTCCTCTTTGATTTCTTCAGTGAACTCTTGGTTATTTAATAGTGTATTGTTTATCCTCCATGTGTTTGTATTTTGTACAGATTTTTTCCTGTAATTGATATGTAGTCTCCTGGCGTTGTGGTCGAAAATGATACTTGATACGATTTCAATTTTCTTAAATTTACCAAGGCTTGATTTGAGACCCAAGATATGATCTATCCAGGAGAATGTTCCATGAGCACTTGAGAAGAAAGTGTATTCTGTTGTTTTTGGATGGATTGTCCTATAAATATCAATGAAATCCATCTTGTTTAATGTGTCATTTAAAGCTTGTGTTTCCTCATTTATTTTCATTTTGGATGATCTGTGCATTGGTTAAAGTTGAGTGTAAAACTCCTCTACTATTATTGTCTTACTGCTGATATCCCCTTTTCTGGCTGTTAGCATTTGCCTTATATATTGAGGTGCTCCTATGTTGGATGCATCAATATTTACCATTGTTATAGCTTCTTCTTTGATCCCTTGATCATTTAGTGTCCTTCTTTGTCTCTTGTAATAGTCTTTATTTTAAAGTCTATTTTGTCTGATATGAGAATTACTACTCCAGCTTTCTTTTGATTTCCATTTGCATGGAATATCATTTTCCATCCCCTCACATTCGGTCTGTATGTCCCTAGGTCTGAAGTGGGTCTCTTGTAGACAGCATATATATGGGTCTTATTCTGTATCCATTCAGCCAGCCTATGTCTTTTGGTTGGAGCATTTAATGCATTTACATTTAAGGTAGTTATTGATATATAAGTTCCTAATACCATTTTCAGACATTTGGTGTATGTGCTTGGCTGAGGAGCCAATGGAGCGAAGCTACCATCTTTGGGATTATGACTGAACGCCTCTAAGTCAGAATCCCTCCCAGGTGGAATGATACAGCAGTGCCACAGGAGCCTCAGTTGGCCAGTTACCATTTTCATAACGGTTTTGGGTTTGTTATTGTAGGTCTTTTCCTTCTCTTGTGTTTCCTGCCTAGAGAAGTTCCTTTAGCATTAGTTGTAAAGCTGGTTTGGTGTAGCTGAACTCTCTTGGCTTTGCTTGTCTGTAAAGGTTTTAATTCTCCATCAAATCTGAATGAGATCCTTACTGGGTAGCATAATCTTTTTTGTAGGTTTTTCCCTTTCATCACTTTAAATATGTCCTGCCACTCCCTTCTGGCTTGCAGAATTTCTGCTAAAAGATAAGCTGTTAACCTTATGGGGTTTCCCTTGCATGTATTTGTTGCTTTTCCCTTGCTACTTTTAATATTTTTTATTTGTATTTAATTTTTGATAGTTTGATTAATATGTGTCTTGGCATGTTTCTCCTTGGATTTATCCTGTATGGGACTCTCCGTGCTTCCTGGACTTGATTGACTATTTCCTTTCCCATATTAGGGAAGTTTTCAACTATAGTCTCTTCAAATATTTTCTCAGACCCTTCCTTTTTCTCTCCTGTTCTGGGACTCCTATAATTTGAATGTTGGTGCGTTTAACGTTGTCCCAGTGGTCTCTGAGACTGTCCTCAATTCTTTTCATTCTTTTTTCTTTATTCTGCTCTGCGGCAGTTATTTGCACTATTTTATCTTCCACGTCACTTATCCGTTCTTCTGCCTCAGTTATTCTGCTATTGATTCCTTCTAGAGAATTTTTAATTTCATTTACTGTGATGTTCATCATTGTTTGTTTGCTCTTTAGCTCTCCTAGGTCCTTGTTAAACATTTCTTGTATTTTCTCCATTCTATTTGCAAGATTTTGGATTATCTTCACTATCAATACTCTGAATTCTTGTTCAGGTAGACTGCCTATTTCCTCTTCATTTGTTAGGTCTGGTGGGTTTTTATCTTGCTCCTTCATCTGCTGTGTATTTCTCTGCCTTCTCATTCTGCTTAACTTACTGTGTTTGGGCTCTCCTTTTCCCAGGCTGCAAGTTCATAGTTCCTGTTGCTTTTGGTGACTGCCCCCAGTGAGTACGGTTGGTTCAGTGGGTTGTGTAGGCTTCCTGGTGGAGGGGACTGGTGTCTGTGTCTGGTGGATGAGGCTGGATGTTGTCTTTCTGGTGGGCAGGACCACATCTGGTGGTGTGTTTTGGGGTGTCTGTGAACTCATTATGATTTTAGGCAGCCTCTCTGCTAATGGGTGGGGTTGTGTTCCTGTCTTGCTAGTTGTTTGGCATAGGGTGTCCAGCACTGTAGCTTGCTGGTTGAGTGGAGCTGGGTAGCATTGAGATGGGGATCTCTGGGAGAACTTTCACCATTTGATATTATGTGGGGCCAGGAGGTCTCTGGTGGTCCAATGTCCTGAACTAGGCTCTCCCACCTCAGAGGCTCAGGCCTGACACCCAGTCAGAGCACCAAGACCCTGTCAGCCACAGGGCTCAGAAGTAAAGGGAAAAACGGAAAAAGAAAGAAGGAAGAAAGAAAAAAGGGAAGAAGGAAAGAAAAATAAAATTAAAATAAAATTTTTTTAAAATATTATTAAAAATAAAAAAGTAATATAAAAAAAGAAAGAAGAGAGAAACCAAACCAAAAAAAAAAATCCACTATGATAACAAGGGCTAAAAACTATACAAAGGAAAAAAAAGCACAGAAGGACAGACAGAACCCTAGGACAAATGGTAAAAACAAAGCTATACAGACAAAATCACACAAAGAAGCATACACATACACACTCACAAAAAGAGAAAAAGGATAAATATATATATATTAAAAGAAAAAGGGGGGGCTTCCCTGGTGGCGCAGTGGTTGAGAATCTGCCTGCCAATGCAGGGGACACGGGTTCAAGCCCTGGTCTGGGAAGATTCCACATGCCGTGGAGCAACTAGGCCCGTGAGCCACAATTACTGAGCCTGCGCGTCTGGAGCCTTTGCTCCGCAACAAGAGAGGCCACGATAGTGAGAGGCCCACGCACCGCGATGAAGAGTGGCCCCTGCTTGCCGCAACTGGAGAAAGCCCTCATACAGAAACAAAGACCCAACGCAGCCAAAAATAAATAAATTAATTAATTTTTTAAAAAAAAGGAAGAGAGCAACCAAATCAATAAACAAATCTACCAATAATAATAAGCTATAAATACTAAACTAAGATAAACATAAAACCAGAAACAAATTAGATGCCAAAAGCAAACCCCAAGTCTACAGTTGCTCCCAAAGTCCACTGCCTCAATTTTGGGATGATTCGTTGTCTATTCAGGTATTCCACAGATGCAGGTACATCAAGTTGATTGTGGAGAGTTAATCCGCTGCTGCTCCTGAGGCTGCTGGGAGAGATTTCCCTTTCTCTTCTTTGTTCGCACAGCTCCTGGGGTTCAGCTTTGGATTTGGCCCCGCCTCTGCGTGTAGGTCGCCTGAGGGCGTCTGTTCCCCACCCAGACAGGATGGGGTTAAAGGAGCCGCTGATTAGGGGGCTCTGCCTCAGTCTGGCTGGGGGAAGGGGGAGTACGGAATATGGGGCAAGCCTGCGGTGGCAGAGGCCAGCATGATGTTGCAAGAGCCTGAGGGGCACCATGTGCTCTCCCAGAGAAGTTGTCCCTGGATCACGGGACCCTGGCTGTGGCAGGTTGTACACACCCCCAGGAGCGGAGGTGTGGACAGTGACCTGTACTTGCACACAGGATTCTTGGTGGCTGCAGCAGCAGCCTTAGCATCTCATGCCTGTCTCTGGGGTCTGCGCTGATAGCCATGGCTCGCGCCCGTCTCTGAAGCTTGTTTAGGCGGTGCTCTGAATCCCCTCTCCTCATGCATCCTGAAACGATGGTCTCTTGCCTCTTAGGCAGGCCCAGAGTTTTTCCTGGACTGCCTCCCGTCTAGCTGTGGTGCACTAGCCCCCTTCAGGCTGTGTTCACAAAGCCAACCTCAGTCGTCTCCCTTGGGTCTGACCTCCGAAGCCCGAGCCTCAGCTCCCAGCCCCTGCCCGCCCTGGCAGGTGAGCAGACAAGCCTCTCAGGCTGGTGAGTGCTGGTCGGCACCGATCCTCTTGCGGGAATCTCTCCACTTGGCGCTCCGCACCCCTGTTGCTGTGCTCTCCTCCGTGGCTCTGAAGCTTCCCCCACCCACCCACCCCCCATCTCCAGCAGTGAAGGGGCTTCCTAGTGTGTGGAAACCTTTCCTCCTTCACAGCTCCCTCCCAGAGGTGCAGGTCCTGTCCCTATTCTTTTGTCTCTGTTTTTTCTTTTGTCCTACCCAGGTACATGGGGAGTTTCTTGCCTTTGGGGAAGTCTCAGGTTTTCTGCCAGCGTTCAGTAGGTGTTCTGTAGTTGTTGCTCTACATGTAGATGTATTTCTGATGTATTTGTGGGGAGGAAGGTGATCTTCAGGTCTTACTCTTCCACCATATTGAAGGTCCCTCTCTAACTCAGTTGTTTTGTGCTCAAAAAAAATGATCTGAGTGAGCTCAATCCTTCGAAGTTTGTTGAGCCTTATTTTATGGCCAAATATATTGTCTATTTTTTCTTCAATGAATACTTGAGATAAATATGGTGTTCACAATTAACACTTATTAATTCTGCTCTCTAGATCTTCTCTAGCTTTACTGACTTCTTTATCTGCTTGATCTAACAATTACTATGTGATATGATGTTAAATATCACACCATAGTGATAGATTTGGCAAACTAGAAATGTTATTATTACACAGTCAACCTTTATCTCTAGTTAACTATTTGACTCTCTCAACTTTTTTTAATATAACTCTCTCAACTGTTTTTTCACTATTACTTATCTGATTACTTCTTTACATACAATCTTTTTCTGTCCACTTTAAAATCTTCTGTTTGTCTTTGGTGCCTTGAATTTGTCTTCTAATGTCTGCAGAGTTGGTTTCTTTTAAGTATCCTGTGGCATTTGTTATGGTACCTGGCTCTGAAGACTGGTGACCTTAAACAGTTCTGGAAAATTCTCGGGCATTTTTTTTTTTTAATGATTTCCTCTCCTCCATTTTCTCTCTTCTTTCCTTGAGAAATCCAATTTATTTTAACCTCTTTCTTTTTTCCATCTGCTTTTCCTTTTTCTGGATTATTAATACTCCTCAAATATATCATATCATTTTACATCCTAATGTGTATAGACATAATCTTGTTTCTACCTTTGTTGACAAATGTTTAATTTCAAATTTTAATTTTTCACTTCTAAAAATTATACTTGAATTTTTAAAAAGGATTTACTCATTTTCAATCTCCTTTTTACCTCTTTAAACATATTGATAGTATACATTTTATATTTCCTGATAATTCATATATTTGAAGCCTTTGGGAGTCTACTGACCTTGTTTCTGCTGTCATTCATAGTGCCGTGTTTCCCTGTATGTTTTGTTATGGATATGAGCTTCTCTTCCTTGGATGTTCATATATGGGAATTTTTTGAGACCTGGGTTGAACATGGGATTTGCCTTTGCTTCTCCCAGATGCTTGGTCACATTGTTAACTAAGGTTCACTTTAAGTTAAATTATTAACTTGAGTTTATTGAGACCACCAAGGTGTATAATTCAGATATGAACTCTCAGGGTGGACTTCCTCCCTTTTCCCCAGCCAACACTGAGTTTTGAGATGAGAAATTTTTATTGCTATCAATGCTACCCTCTTCCACACATATAATTCAGGACAGGAACCAAGTTTAATTCTAGTCACCTAAACAGTGAGGGTGTAGTCATTTGGGATCCTAGTTTTATTCAGTGTATCTTCTATTACGTTCCCTTCCTCTCCCCTCTTCTGTGGGAATGGAAAACCCAAAGTTCAAGGTCATCTGGACTCAGCAAATACCTTCATTGTGAAAACAGTCTCAGTTCCAGTTTATTTCTCCAGATTCCTGCTTTCACCTAGTTTTTAGCCTCTGAGTAGGTTGTCAGAGTTAGCTACAGAATGCCCAATTAAATTTGAATTTTAGATAAACAGTGAATAATTTTTTAGTATAAGTATATCCCATGCAATATTTGGGACTCATACTGAAAAAGTGTTCATTGTTTTCTGAAATTCAAATATAACTTTATTTCCTATATTTTTTCTTGCAGCACTCCACCAATGGGATTATTATTTTCTTGACAGTTCATTGATGCATCGAAAGAGGCTTTTAAAAAACTATACCAAGCAGCATTTTCAGTTGTTTGCTGCAGGAAGGTCAATCAGGATATCCAGTCTGCTGTACTGCTGGAAGCAGGATTAGTTCTTGTCCTTCTCCTCCCACTCACCAACCTTTATGAAACTGGGAAAGTCACTGGCCTCTGTGAACCTTAATCACCCACAATATTTTTTCTGCATATCCTGGAATTTGTAAAGGACCTTAGAGATCATCTCCTATAATCCTCTTATTTTAAGATAAAGAAAACCTAGACTCAGATAAAGAAAACAATAAGGCCAATATCAAGCCTGATACAATGGCAGTGTGGAAACTAGAAATCCTGTCTCCTCATTCCTTCAACTTTCTTTCCACTCTACCATGTTGACTATGAGGGTCAAGTAAGCTAAGTGATATCAAGGCACCAGGGAGAACATCAAGGCACCAGGGAGAACATAAAGTATTAAAAGCACATGATGTATTAGAATAAAAGTAAAGAACTGTAAAATGATTTTGATTACAGAGTCTAACAAAAAAAAATAACTGAGCAAATTGAAATATGAGATTTACTATGGAATAACATTTACGGAAGGAACCCCTTAGGAGTACAATAACATATTTACACATTCTTTCCTTCCAGGAATCTTAAACATAACAATGAGAATTTTCTATGAATATTTAAAGATAATAAATGAATGATATTAAAATAAAATATCTGACTGGAAATATACTGTATTAAACAAGCATTTTTGACCTAGAATATAATATATTCTCCATAGCGAATAAAAAAAAAGAACTTAATTAACAAAAGCCCTCTCTTCTTTTCTCCTTCCTCTTTTCTTACAAAGAAATGCTTTCAGAATGCTTAAGACTCTCACCATGCCACATTCTTTGCTACAATCAGTGCATGATTGCCACTCAAATTGCTATACTGGTCCTTTTTCCTCTAGCTCTGCATAAAAAGAAGATGCAGATGAATGGATTTTCTGTGGGTTAATTTATTAGGAGTGCAAAGCAATTATCAGCAAGGTAAATCATGGAACATGAAGTACACTGTTACATGCTGGTTGCTGTATAATGTAGGTCCCTTGGCCACAAATGCAATTAGAGTGTTATATTTTATTCCTTTTAATTTTATCTCCTAGTCTATCCTTGGCTTGATGCAGACAAGTTTGACTGTCCATCAGTATGTGATCAATAAGTAGAAATGTATAGCTACAACAAACAATTTTGTATTTTTGATGCTATGGGATACATGTTCATGATATGATAACATAAATCTTCGAAATGAGCGTTGGGGAATTTAACTGAAGGACTCAGTTTCCAGGGCATCAGGTTGTCAGTTTCTTGTGTGGCTATAATTGGATGAAATTATTTTACTGTCATGTGACCAGAGACTGATGTGAGATAAATTAAGCAACACTTACAAATGCCTGTCATATTAATAGTGTCCAAATCTTCCGTTTTTAATTTTAAAGGGCAGGTCCTAAGAAATTCATGTTTACTGGGCTTTTAAGACTCATAAAAGAAATCCTTGACAAGAAAAGCAAGACTTCTCCCTACACAGACCAGTACAAATGTGAATAATATGTGTTTCAACAAAGAGAGTGGGACTAATAACCCTGCTCTGCCACTTACCAGCTAAATTTGGTCAAGCTTCCTAACCCCTCTTTGCCTCAGTTCTTTTATTTACAAATTAGGAATAATGACAACTTCCTGGTGGGATTATTAATAATGTATGAAAGATATCTAGCTTGTAGCAAAGGCTCTATAAAAAAGAAGCTGCCATGATGGTGTTGCTTATTCTTTATTTACTAAGAACTGCAAGCCAGTAGCAATATTAAAAATTGCACATCCAAAGCAATACATCAGGAAATACCTAGTTATAAGCCATAAAACTTGAAGAAAGTCATAAAATGGTACAGAAAAGTAAGTGATCAGGATGGGCAGGGTTAGAAAGAAAAGATGATGGAGTAAAGTGAGTCTGTATTCTGAAACAACAGACACAGATTTGAGGAAAGATGGTGGCAATTGTGGAGCTCCAGGGGAATGTGGGGATTTAGTGGGTGTTAGCTTGGACAATGTAGAGAAATGCAGTAGGATGAAAGGGGCTATTCACAGCAGTTGAAGAAGAAGCTTCAACTATCAACGGGTTTGAAACACTCCAATTTGTCCTAGTGGACCATTAGAAGCTCCTGAGTGAGGTGGCAATTTGAATAGTATTCTCATACATGCTTTAAAATTTGTTTTAGCTTACTAGGTCCTATTATGGGGAAAGGCTAAAAAAAAAAGACCAACCAAAAGACAGTTGTCCTAATATAGACAAGAGGTGATGAAGGTGGTAGGGATAGCAGGTGACTGTATCCATGATGTGAGCTCTGGAGTGAAGGAAAAATCAACACCTGCTAAGACTTTCTTCCCTGCACTAACTGGAGCCTAAACATCCAAGCCAATGCCCTTCTTGTAGTTAAAGTCTCTGCCCTCAATGAGAATGTAAATGCTCTGCACAGAGAGAGTAAAAATTAACCTTCTCACATTTTAGCACCTCAGTGTGAAACCATTTGCTTTTCGTTTTTCCTAGAGCAGATGGCCATAGGGGATTGTCGGGAGGTGGTAAGAGCTCTGAACCCCAAGTGGGCGGCAACCATGACTAAAGCAGAGAAGAACTTAAAAGGGGAGCCTAGGGTGCTGAACCTTGGTCTTGTATACAATTTTGCCTGGGGCTCCCCTTGGGGATGATAATGATCATGGCGCCTATACCGTTCTGAATAACTGCATGTGACAGTGGGAGATGATCTTAGTTACCTTGGGAATTAAAAACCAATGTTTTAATGTAATATGCTGTAAATAAACAGTGATGTTAAAACAGTGTTTCTCCAAACTCACCCTCTTGCTTTTGGGGGAGTCCTTGTGCGTGTCCCTGCTCCTTTGTGTGAACAAATGTTAGCTTCCATCCAGTTTTGCCTTATACTTCTATTACCCAGATGTCTTTGTAGCTTCATCTCCCTTCCTTCACTTGATATAAGCCATCATTATCGCCTCAGTTTATCTATGAAACATGTCTTACGTTTAACTTACATGTACAAATTGAAATGACTTATCAACATGACTATGGATTGATACAGTCTAAAATAAGTACAGGCGACGATATTGCCTCTGTGTTGTAAGCACCCTCTTTGATTCTGCAGCCATCCCCTCTAACGCTAAATTGTGTTCTTCTGAGTAATTTCATGCTTTTGTTATTTAAAATGTGATGTATTTATGCTCTGAGTTCCCACCTCCAGTGAAAGCTCTCTAGGCTTTATTCGCCTCTGCATTCCTCATAGTGCCCACAGTAGTCTCTTCACTTTGGAAAAGACTCGAGTTTTCTGGGCTTAACCACAAATTCCTCTGTCATGGACGGTACTGCTTACGCTATTTTGGAAATGATCACTTTACACTGTATGACACTTCAAGTAATCATGTTTATAATCAATTAATGGAGGAGGAGGAATGAGGGACGCTCAAAGCCACTTTTGCGTGCATAGTGAAACATGAAATCAGATTCCACAACTTCGAAGTTGGTATAAACTTGAAAAAGATTTATGTGTGTAGCTCTTGAGTCTCTATTCACCAATTTGTGGTACAAAATAAGGTCCCATATTCCAAATGAATTGGTTTGAACACCCAGGTCCTCCCCACCCTGCTCGTAGCTGCATTCCATTCTGCTCCTAAGATGCAGCCCTCTAAGTAATTTCTGGGGACCTTGAGGAACTCAGTCACCATTCCTGACTCTGTCCTCTCCACTGCTTGCCTTTTGCCTGTGGTCACATGGCTTCCAGCACATCGTACTGCTATGACTGCATGAACCACAGAGTCACGACATCAATAGGTCCTCTTAATACCACCTCTGAGGTCTGGGCTGCAACTACGCTCCTTATTTCTTCTCCCAGCTCTCCTTACTTCACCACTCTGTGTATTTTCACACATCTGCCATGACATTTAAACATTTATCACTTCACATATTCTGTTCCTTTTGCCTAGAATGTCCCTTCTCCTCTGCACCCCTGTTGTTCACATGGACAGCCATTTAAATCTCACCTAAATTGTAATCTTCTCCATCACATTATCCCTGACTCCCAGAATCAGCCATACACCCTCCTTTCTCCAATCCCTACAGTGCATCTCCAATATAACATGGACCACACTGGATTATAACTGTTCCATTTTTTTTCCTTAACTAAAAGATCATGAGATCCTTGAGGGCACTGAATGAAGTGCAGCTTTGTAGGAATCTATGATCAGCTAGGCAGACCCATTTAGACATTTTACCAGCTCACTAATAACCCTTTTGTTCATTAGCTTTTTGTTGTTGTTAAGGATTTTCATGGTCCTTAATAGAATGAGCTTTACACCATGATTTACAATTTGACCTTGATTCAGTCCAAACCACATTCTGAGAAAACCTGCTTGAAGTGAAGTATTACGTGGTTATTAAACTCGTGTATTTGGGAATAGCAGAGAGGATAGGGCTATGGATATTTAAGGTCAGTTGCATGGAGAATAAGAGAGGTGGGTAAAATTAACTCACCTATTTAAATGTTTCAGAAAATTGGGAAAACTAAGTTATCAAAAAAAAAAAAAGAGCAAAAACACTGCACATCGATACTCAGCGTAATTTTGCTTAGAAAATAGCATTATCCCTGCTTGATCTGATTCCGTGTGGTTAAGCTTGGGAGAAATGTTATTTGTTGTATACACAGCTAAGCTGATGAAATTATCCTCAAATATTCTAGTGTGGTACGTACAGCCAACAACACGGTTGCTTGTTGCATCAATTTGGAAAAGAGAGAAAAAAATTAGCCATGTAATAGTTAATTCAATTTATAAAATTAAATGTGCATTGAAAATATGCCCGGTAAATATTATGCCATCTGCACATGCTCAAACAGCGAGCCTGGTTAATATTTTATAGTTTATCTGATAAAGTTAACAAAAGAATTTAGTCAGAGTGGAGACACACACTGAATATTTCATCACCTTCTTAATTGCAGAATACAGACAAGACATTTTTTTTACCTTTGGGAAAAATAAATTTTAAAAGTTATTACAGATGGAATCAGTTTGGCAATTAGGTTGAAATCCAACTGAAACCAAGCAGAAATGGACGGCTGCAAACATCACAATACCAAAGGATTTTCAGCCAACTCCATCAATTTACATGATGAAGCAGAAATGTTGATAGCAATGCTGTGTTAGTCGGCTAGCAGAGGTTATATTAACACAGAGGAAAAACTGGCTTTGTGCCTTTTTTTCCCAATAGTTAATTCACAGCCATCAAGAGCTGTCATTCTTAGGCACAGCAGACAATATGATATACCTAAGGCTTTTCATTCTGACTTCTGATTTAAAGGTCTTCAGCTTGTGCTGTGGACCTTAACCTTGAAGCCAAGTGCAAATTAGCTTTAAATCAATGAAGCTGATTAAAGCTCCATTGTGGTAGAGCCCTTAATAGAAGAAGGGAGGGGAAAGAACCACTTGAAAACAGTAAAAGATTGGCCTCTCTTAACTTGGAACATATGTAATGCTTTTCAGCTCTCCTCTACCCTGACAGAACCATGAATGGTTTTAAGGCTATTTACCTACTAAGAGAATGGAACCAAATTTTCCAATTCAGTGAAAGAGGCCAAGTGAGAATCAAAGGTATTTTTCACAAGCTCTAGAATATAAAAGGTTATTTTAAAAAGAAGTAAAGAGGAGAACATCAAAACAGTACAGACCAGTACAGACCAAGAGAATCAAGTTTCTCTTGTGCAAAAACAATCCTTATATTTTAAAGGTACTTTGGGCTTCTTCTCTTGTTTGTTTTGTTTTGTATTTTAAGATATACCATTTCTCAGAAACAGAAGGTAGTCGCCAACTTCAGACCATCTAAAGAAAAATCTTTCCCCCCTCACAAATGAACAGATCTACCCAAAATATGCCTAAGAAGTTCTTTGCTTTGGAAGTGGCCAGAATAAACTCCAGCCAACAGGCAGGACCATTTGTTTATCTACACCCCACCACCAGCACCACCCATCCATCACCACAGAAACTTTGCCCAAGGGATTTACCAATTCTCCTCAATTTCCTCATGGCTATCAGAATCTAGAAAAATTCATTCTTTACCAAAGAATAAATTCTTTTCATAACATCTTCAGAAATACTAAAATCATAGACTAGAAAGAATATTTTAAAAAAAGAAAGGCTCATTGTTCTACCTAATTTAGTTGTTTAATGCTGCAATTCAATTTACCCTTCATGGGAATACCATACCACTATAATAGTGACTTTATCCAATGTGTGGGATGAATACTTATCTTCATATTTCAGTTTTCATGAGCTTGAAATTATGGAAAAGAAATTTTTGCCAAGAACCTCAGGGGAAATTAAAGCAAATACAAAAAGGCAGATCACGCCTACTTCCTGCATTAGTGGATGTAAAGTGCTTTCAACAGGGCTTGGCCTTTAGCATGTGCTCAACAAACATGGGCTACTGGCTATTATTCTACTGAATTGGATGCACAAACTTAACCATGAGGGAGCCCTCAATTTTTCCTCTTACCACCCCCTTGAATGTACCAACCCCAAAGCCCTGCCTTGAAACTCTCAAGATTTCCTCTCCTATTCTAAATTCTATGGAAACTTAATGGAGGAAGAACAAGGGAACTGGGCTAGAAGTCAGTCACTTCCATCTAACTAAGTGGCTAAAAACATGCTAATAGTCACCAAAGGTAGAGAAATATTAATTTTAAAAAAATGTACACTACAAACAGCAGAATACAACCTTCCCCACTTTTAAAAGTTAAAGAGCTGTTCTTTATATGAATCTCTAGGTACATATTTTATCTTGCTTAAACTTCCAAGGCAGGACAGAATAAGGAACAACAGAGATCTGAAAGGGCCAGTGAAAATAGAAAAAGAACAGAATGGAGATGAGGGAGGCAGTGGAATGCTAGGAGAAGAGAGAGAAAGAAAGAGAAAAAGACAAATGACTGAGGGGAAAAAAAAAATGGTGGGGGACAAGAAGACACTCGAGAATGAGCTGCGATCAAGTATAATGTTCCCTCAAGATGCGGGTGGAGTGGCAACTGATCAAGGATAGACAGCTCTGCTCTACACAAAGTCAAGGTTATATGTTTCTTTCCATCCACTGAGCTGTGGCTACACAACTTCAGGGGGAGAGAAAAGACAAGGAGAGAAGGCTGAGGCATCAGCACAACCAGACAGCCAGAATGTAGAGAGTGATAATCATCAGGGTTTCTTAAGCCACAACTGCCCTCTGTCATCAACAAGACGTTGTGAGAGCAATCAAATTGTCTGTGAGACGCTGACATCTCTGGAAAGAGGTACCATTAAATGCAATCGGTTATTATCAATAGTGATGACGACAACAAGGAAGATGACCACTTCCATTCGGGATCTCTAGCTAGGACAGTCTGCCTCAGTGAAGCCCAAGCTGTTTCCAAACCTCATTAATGCTTACCTGTAATTAATCATCATTTAAAATAACCCCTGGAAAGCATTTTAGAGGTTCCCGATAAAATGAAAAGCAAAATTAAACAAGTAAGAGTCACTTTCATCTGACCGTGGGAAAATCACAGACACCTGTATACCTTCATTTTGTTTGCTAAAAAGCCATTTATTTGAATGCATTACATCTATGACTAGGACTAACCTTACAAATAGATAGTGTGCCAGAGTGGCATAATTCAAGAAACTTTCCTTGCCCCAAAATATCTCCCTTGCCCAGATATAAAAATACTCAACAATGTGTCATTAAAGTTCTGTTCCTCTGGATTTCTCAGCAAGTAGATCTCCATTTCTATAATGCAAATGCTTCTGGATTTTATCAAGAAATTCAGCTATCAAAAAATAATAAAATAAAATAAAAATCTAGTTACTAACTCAACAAAATTTTATTGAGCACTGAATGTGCTAGGCAATTTTCTAAGTGTGGGAACAGGACTGTGAATCAACTTGACAAAAATTCCTACCTTTAATGGATTTTAGATACTTAAGGGACAGAAAATAAATAAACAAAATAATTACTGTAATGTCATTTTAAAAAAAAGTTATTCAGCTATCTCTGTATCCTAAAAATAGCTGTGGTTTTTTTATCTGATGTTTTTGACCAGCTTGAGGAGGGATTCCTGGCTACATGGAATAATCAGTCATCTGAAAAAGTGGGGTGGCACCAGAGTAAAAGGCATTTTAACAATTAAAACACAAGTAAAAGGGAGTAGCAAGCCCCCCAAATGAAAGTCATTCATGTCAAGATTTTGCTTATAACTGGCTAACCCAGGGTTGTTCTAAAGATCTAGTACTGGGATAGGCAAAACCGCAGATTCAAAAAGAACTCAAAGTAAAGCATTTTCTGTAGCTCCAAAGAAAAACAGCATCCAATGAGCCCCACTAGGCAAAGCTCAACTTTCTCTTGCTACTATTCAAAACAGGGGGATGAAAGATTTGTCTTCTCCCATTTATTTCTGGCTCTCAGTTTTGCGGCCACAGAACCGGAAGAAGGAAGCAGCTCTGGAATTGCCAGCAGGGAGCCCAGGGCCTATGGCAGAGGGACCAAGACACATGCCCTCCATCCAGTTATCGGCACCGTTGTTGCTAAAATTCCTCCTTCGTGGCCATATTACTCTTCTAGAGTCAGAGCCCTCCTACCTGACAGAGGGCACACATAGGACGAGCATCTTTCCAAGGACCAACCGTACTTCCTTCCAAATAAAGGTGCCAGCAAGTTTTCAGAATTCTTTTAAACTCATGGAAAGCAAAGAAAAACTCGTTTGAGCCTTGAACTCCTACAGGAGAACTAGCTAGCCTTCCACAGACTTGGACAGAATTCAACACTTGGTTAAAAGACAATTATTTATTAGTCAGCTGCACAGGCTGAGATTGGTCATCAGTTCACCTAAGCTTCTCACCTCAGCAAGACCACCCAAACATCAGCCCAGTGCACAGAGCATCCTCCACGCCTCAGGCACCCTGCCAGTGACAAATAAGACAAATAGGAAGTATGTTCTGACCACTTTTCTGTAGCATCTTGAAAATCCCTGTGTGTCACCACCAAGTGGTTTCTGAGTGTGTGTGTGTGTGTGTGTATGTTTTGATATCTAATTACATGTAGATACATACAGGGATAGAAACAGGGATATCCCCAACAGGACCACTTACTGCATTACAAGGACTCATGTACATCCCGCCAGCACTGTGACATGCCCTGTTGCCCACACCAGTGGATATGCACTGTCCAGAGAAATCAGACTGAATCATGGCATGGAAAGCATCATTTCAAGTATCTTTAAGCTCATAATCAACAAAGCTTATGTTAGCAGGGTTGGAAGATGCTCTTCTGAGTCTATTTCTCATCTCCTTACACTATCTACATCCCTATAACTTTCCCCTCTCCCTACCCCATATGTAACTCTGTATTTCCCAATGTCTGTTGTTAAGTTAATCTAGGATTTATGTTTCTGGACAGGTTTCAAATGTGGTTCAGTTGATGTTGAAATGCCCGTGAATCCTCCCAGATCTTGCCTCCCTCTCCTGTGGTCCACATTTTCTCCTCCATGTTTCTGCTGAGAAAGCTTCAAGCACGTCAGTCAGCATTCAGCTTCTGACTTTGAAAAATCCTGATGAAGCCACAATGAACTCCAATCTGATGCTTGTAGCAGGTCACCTGTTTCCTCTCCACAGTAAAACATGTTCACAGGTGACAAAGGCCACCATCCAAGGAGGCAACTGTTTGAGAGCAGCAACGGGACCACAGAAAGTTGGTGACTTGTGGTCCTATTCTAGCAGATGGCAAAGGTGTGGATTGCTCTTGGAAGCCACTGTCAGGTTGGATGGCATTTTACTCCCTAGTGACACTGAAGAAGTGAGTTCTTCTATCTATTCTCTGAATAAGAGCACTACAAATCCCCTGTGACATGGTTTTTCAACAGTACAAACGCACCATCAATCTGCTCATAAGACTATTTAAAGTTAATATGTGCTCTAGTCTATACAATTCTTCAGGAACAAGGGGCCATTTTTAAATGCAGGGTGACTGACAAAATCTCTTCCCAAGTAGCTCATGAAAAGAAAGGGAACCAAGACGACAGTGCTTTTATAAGTCAGCAATAGGAAAACAAAACAAGTTGATTTTCAAAGATAAAGCTTCTCTTATAACAAATTCCGTATATAGCTATTGGAATAACAGACTTTGTGGTATGCTCTTAAAATAATGTGAATAATACAGATGAAACATTGAAGCAGGAAGCCTTCCTCCACAGATGCTGCTTAAGAACCTTGAAGCCCAGAATTAAAATGTAAACATATTAGTACCCTTTTTCCTTCCCTTCTGCCCCATCCCAGTCTTCAAAAAAAAAGATGTTCCTATGGGACAGGAAAAGATACTGTATAACATCAAAATGTCTCAACTTACTATAATTATTATTTATTAGCTAATTAGGTTTGGTAAAAGGTTTCTTATGTATATTTGATTTTTGTGTTGGTGTTTATGACTATTGGGTAGGAATTTTCCAACACTTTCTAGATATCTTTCAAACATTTTAAATGAATTCAAATCAGCTACAAATGTTAAAGGTTGTTTATGTGATCAAACACACGATGGAAAGTAAAATGACTTACCTCCTAGCCTACATAAAATATAGAGGAATGTCAAAATATAAAGAGGAGTATAAGTGCTTGCTCCTGATTTGGGAGACTGTTAATTGCTCTCTCCTCACTCCATCCCAGTCCCGACTCAAAATAGCATTTAAAATAAAGTAAACCACACTGATAGTCCAGCAGAGTATGGATAATTTTTTTTTCTCAAAGATTCTTCAAAGTGTAGGTCAGGCTGATCACCTGTTTCATTTTCTTAATCATTTAAAGAAATTTTAAGAATATGACCAAAATCTAAATCAACTCTGCTGCAATTCGATAGTTGTAACAAGAAAAATCATCATATTTGTGTACAGGGCAACACACAGGAAACATTTATTATAAAAAAAAAAGACTTGAGAAAGATTTATATTTAGGAACTGTATAACTAATAAATTTTAAAGCTGAGGAAAATAAAATATGGGTTTTTATCCCCCTGGAATTGTGAACAACCTCTTTACAAAGTATCCCAAAAGCTTCCTTTATTTTAAAATGGACATTCTTGGGACTCAAACACAAGTCAATCAATGAAGAATCATATGTTGACAGTACGAGAAAGGGGAAGAAATTACCTTTCGTTGGTAGAAAGTTCCATCCCCATGAAAGAAAAATAAAAGTGCTTGGAGGAGGGGAAGAGGGAAAAAAAGCCCCGGTGAGTTTAATAAGTGCCATTATTGCTGAGAAATTTTAAAGGGTGATAATATGAATCACGAGAGAAGCACAATAGGGCAGCTATTCGAAATCTGTTTTTCACATATTTAGCGCAAAAACAGCAGTTCTCACAAGAAAGGTCAATCAACCCACACGTTCGTCTCCAGTCAAGCAGCACTTTGAGATCCAAATGTGATTGCAAATCTCTTGCAGGCCAAGATGAAGGGGTTTTTCATTTCAATCTATCTATTACTACCAGCATTTTATATTCATTATGGTCAGGGGTTGAAGTGCATACTAGCTATTTAGCTGGTGCAGAATTCCAGCACTTCCCTCATCACACTGGAGTAGAATTAACATGTGAACATGCACGCACACACACACACACACACACACACACACACACACACAACTATGCTATAGTAACATGAAGCATCTGACTTACTCTTGCCCAAGTAATCAGATTCAGATTTAGGGCTTCCTTTCAAACCTGACTTCACCCCCCTGAAACTCTTGCAGGGGTCCTCTCAGCATGCCATAGGTTGCTGCATGTGCCGTAATAGCAAGGCACCGCAGGATGAGTAAAGAGCAAAATGCAATCAATCAGCAGAGGCCGTCCTTACTTTTGTAAATTTAAGTCAGACCCTGAACCTTCCTTTACACGAACACCTGTGGTTGTGCCTTAATTTCCTTTTTAAAAACAGTTCGAGTACTTTCTTTTCAATTATCATATATAATACAAACAGAAAAATGCATAAAACAAATGTACACTTTACTGAACCCTTGAACAGCAACATAACCCACACTTGTGGCAAGAAATAACAGAGTCCCAGACTTGCCCCTTCTTGAATATAAATACCTCCCTCCCTGCAACTATAACCAACATCCCTGAAATGCATTCTATCTACTTCCTTGACTTTATTTAAGGTTTTATTATATAATTATGCATACCTAAAGTATGGTTGAATTATGCCTGTTTTTTATTGATGAAACTCAATTCGTATAGAATATATTCCATCAGGCCTGGCTTTTTTTGCTCAATATTTCATCTTTAAGATTGATCTACATTCTTCCATGTATGTGTAGTTTATTCACTTTTTATTGTTGCCTACTATTCCAAGGCATGAATATGTCACAACTGACTTATTCATTTGAATTTTGATGGGCGTTTGGAATATATGTATCTGGCCCACTACAATGCAACTTGGAAAAGTCTTAGCCATATTCTGGTATACATAAGCTGAAACTTACAGGGGATGTATACATAAGAGTGGAGTATGTATACCACATACTCCATACCACACATGTATGTTTAGTTTTACTAGAGATCGGCAAAAATTTTCCAAAGTTTCCATCCCACCAGCAATGCCTAAGAGTTCTTGCTCCTTCACATTCCCAACAACACTTAGGTTTTTTGTTTTTTTTGTTTTTTTGCAAGTCTGGTTGGCAACCCTTTCCTTTATAATAAATAGAATAGCTGGAGAGAGAAGCCCTCATTGGACTTTCTGAACCTCTTATAATCCGTAAGTGCTGACCCATTCTTTTTGTTGTTTTTGTTGTTGTTGTTTTAATTTTGGGCCACACCGCATGGCATGTGGGCTCTCAGTTCCCTGACCAGGGATTGAACCTGCGCCCCCTGCCGTGGAAGCATGGAGACCTAACCACTGGACTGCCAGGGAAGTCCCTACTGACCCATTCTAAAGGTCATCAAAACTTCCTCTGTCTTATTGTTATGCACTATTAGAGAGCCTCTTAATTTAGAACTTATTGAGGTAATAACCTAGATTAGTTCTAAAGGAGCTATTACACTTTTTAAAAGCTGGACAAAAGTCCTGAGAAAAAAGACTAAATTTACCAAAGATCCAGTAGACAGGAGACCTATAACTAAGATGGAGAAGAACAAGCAGTTCTGTGTTATCTGTAAATCAAATAAATAAACATCAGATTCGGTAGGAAAAACACAGATCTCACTAATGTGACTGAGAAAGTTAATCACAAAGAAAAATAATTCTGAGGAAAGCAGTGTGGGAACATGGGAATTAAATAAAGAAAAAGCCTCCTGGGGCTTCCCTGGTGGCGCAGTGATTGAGAGTCCGCCTGCCGATGCAGGGGACGTGGGTTTGATCCCCGGTCCGGGAGGATCCCACATGCCGCGGAGCGGCTGGGCCCGTGAACCATGGCCGCTGAGCCTGCGCGTCCGGAGCCTGTGCTCCGCAACGGGAGAGGCCACAACAGTGAGAGGCCCGCGAACCAGAAAAAAAAAAAAGGAAAAGCCTCCTCTTCCTTCATTTCTGTCTTCTCCTACACACACAGATACACACACGTACACACAAATTATTTCACTCACCACCTCCAGCACTAATTAGTGAGTGACTTTCTTTCCCTGGAAATGCTGACAAGTTCCAGCTGAATACATTTTTTAAAAAAAGAAAACTGAAAATTATTTGAATATGTGTTAATATTTTTTCTCTCGTGATCGAGTTCCATATATACAGAGCTAAACCCCAAATGGGCAATTTCTCCCAAGGTTCCAGGAACCTTGGGCTCTGTATGAAGATCCCAAATATGCTTCCTAAACAATTCTTTTGTTTTCTATTTAGAAAACTGACAAGAACAATACATTTTTACATAAAGGCATAGAAACTGGATATAGTCAATGGATACCTCTTCATCCTTGATGGAGCATCTGCTTTGCAGGCTTTTAAAATCAGGCTATGACTTTCCTTACCTAGATCTATTTAGACATCAGAATTAATCAAAAATTCAATTTATTCCTTATTTTGGAGATGATTTACGATGGCTTATTTCATCTCTCTGGCAAGATCCTACAATGTGTAGGTTAGATCAATAGTTAACTGGGAGATGTAATATGAATTGACTGCTCTTCTGACATGAACTCATTTGCAAATACAAGTAAGAGATTTTCGGTGGTATTATTAGGAAATGGACCAGTGGTTCACAGTTATCATATTTATCTGGAGGAGCTTTTTAAAATACACATATCCTGAAAATTCTGATTCAACAGCACTGGAGTATCATATCTACTTTTTTAAATTACCCTAGTGACTATGAAACCCAAACAATGTTAAAAACCAATGAAATAAGGAGGAAGAAGAAAGATGGAAAAATCAAATGCCAAAGGACCAATCTCTTAAGTCTGAGACTTTTTAAAGGTTATTAACATTGGAGTTAGTATTTCAAATTTATGGTATGATGTGCTCATAACACTCCTCCCACTTTCTCCTTTACCCTCCCAGCCACTATAACAAAGAAATATGACCAAGCGTTTGTCAGTCTGAACCCTATTTCTGTTGACAAGGGCTATATTTCAGTTGAGCTCACTTTCCCCCTTTCCACCACACATAGGACTTTATTTCTCAGGGTTTATTAAATGCATTCCACTATATTCTGGTTTATGGTAACTTTGTTCTACATAGTCCCATTATATCCAAACATTTGTACTTTTTCAAATATGAAAGAACTGAGGAACCAAACTGATCAAATGTTACTTTTTTAAAAGCTGCAATAGTTTCTGATGCACCTCTTTCTTTGAGGAAAGATATTATTGTGTACTCTATTAAAAATGGGACAGTTCACACAAGAAACAAGCAAACATTGAGTAAAAGGCTGTATATTTTAGCAGGCTTGAAGATTATCAAAATTTTACTGGGATAACATATACCATTACTAGGTAAAGTAAAATCAGAATACAAGTTAAACTTTATTCAGACATTCACTGACCAGTTCCAACCCAGACTGAAAGCAAGGGGTCTCTGTTCAGTCCTGCCTATACTAACCCCAGCCTATCCACTCTAAGGGAGACATTTCCAAAGCTAAACACATAATAACAAGAAAAAAAATAAGCCACTAAGTTGTAAAATAATTCACTATAATTTTGCATTTTACCTTTTCAAATAGTAAATATAAATATTTTGTCTTCTAGACCAAATGGCATGGTTTCTATTAAACTAGCGCAAGCTAAAAATAAGGTCATTCTAAAAGACTATAAAGAACAAAGCATCAAATGATTGCATATAACCAAACTAGAATTTTATGACCAATTCTATAAAAATAATAATTAATCTTCTGAATTCTAAGTGGCAGACACTATGCAGAATAGAAGATGACAAGAAACTCACTGATAACAGATTAAGAGGCAATTTGCTTTTCTTGAATAATATCAAAATGTCGTTTCCTTCTCACTAAAAACAACAAAACTATTAGCTAGAGCATTATTTGAATGGCCTATTAAAGCCAAGGAACGAATAAAAAACATGAGGTTATTATCTTCAATGATTAAAAATGGTCACCCATTATAAATATATCCAGTAATCTGAAATTGCTTAAAAGGAAATCGGATATAGACACAATTTCCCTAGGATAAAAGCTGATTTCTTTTCCTTTACTGCCAAGTACTTTCTCTTTTATAAGTAATCTCCCTGTCTTTTTTTCCTCCAATAGAGAAATAAACACAAACATTTGGAGAGATTTACAAACCAGTGCAATGATATCCAGTCTTCAGAGTAAATAATATGTTTTAAAGAAACAAGACATTCGTCATTCTCATCCCTTCCCCTTGTTATACACATGAAATATACAAAAGCTAAGCCATTATAAGTGAAATATGATCAAAAAACACTCAAGATAAGAATCTGATTCTCAGAATTAGAATATAGACTTGTTTTTCCCTAACCAGGTAAGAGTGCTAAGTGTATTGTTCTCCATGTGGTCAGCAAATTGGGAAAATTTTAATTTTTTTCACCTGCATTTGAGTCTCATGGGCCTTCTCTATAATCCTTGAAAATATATTTATCATAGCTACTTATACTCCTAAATGGAAACAACAGAAATAAGTTCAGAAAACAGTCTTCAAATTATTATAAAATGTATTTGTCATCATAAACATGATTGTATAAACTAGTAGCTAAGAGCTAGTGAATTTCTCTGAACCATGTAACATAAATTCAAGTCTTAATATTGGCTTTTCACTTTGTGACTACTTCTTTAAAAAAAACTTTGTGCGAGAGTATGACAGAACTAAATACCACAAAAACTATTTCAGGTACAAAAGTAAAAAATATATATATATATATATTTCTTTAAAAAAAAAATATATATATATATATATATTTTTTTTTGGTTGCACCACGTAGCTTGTGGGATCTTAGTTCCCTGACCAGGGATTGAACCTGTGCCCTCGGCAGTGAAAGCTCAGGGTCCTAACCGCTGGACTGCCAGGGAATACCCCTAAAATAAATATTTTAAATATTTAAATATACAGCCAAGCTTCCCCTACGCCCCCCCCCCCAAAAAAAAGATTGGATGGCTATCCCCAAAGGCTGAAAACATCTAGAAATCTTGAATCCAGAGTTAATCATGCATTAAAATGAGCAGTGGTCTTAGGACAATCTGCCAATCCATGTCATTTAGCTCCATTCTTTCATGGAGAGCAGGAGACAAAGTCTACAGTTAGCTCCAGAATAGAAGCAAGATTAGATCCTCCTGGGATGAGATAGCAAAGAGTAAATTAGGAGGAAAAAAAATCCACAGAGGAAGGTGGTGTTGAAATTTGCCTATCAGTTTCTCAACTTGAGATAGAGGGGGGTAAGTTCATTAAGCTTTCATAACTATAAACCAGTGTTCATGTAGCATTTGGGTTAGAATTCGTACTATTTATATGATTCTTAAAACTCCAAGCTAAGAATTGTTTTCAAATGGTGCTTAATAGGTAGTGACTTCAGGAACCTGGCATAAACAAAGGTAAATCCACATTTAGAGGAACCATTTTCAGCCCAGGTCAACTAGAACATCCACAATCAAAAGTTAAATTCCCAGAGGGGATATATGTATATGTATAGCTGATTCACTTTGCTATACAGTAGAAATTAACACAACATTGTAAAGCAACTATATTCCAATAAAAAATTTTTTTAAAAAGTTAAATTCCCACAGTTAAAAAGGAAATACAGGATGGAATGAATTGGGAGATTGGGACTGACATATATACGTTATGTATAAAATAAGTAACTAATGAGAACCTACTGTATAGCACAGGGAGCTCTACTCAATGCTCTGTGGTGACCTAAATGGGAAGGAAATCAAAAAAAGAGGGGATATATGTATACGTATAGCTGATTCACTTTGCTGAACAGCAGAAACTAACACAACACTGTAAAGCAACTATACTCCAATAAAAATGAATTAAAAAAAATAAATACAAGTTATATCAGCCATGAACTTGAACTTGGAGAACAAACAACCAATCAGACCCACAAAACTACAGACATCAGAATGATCAGATACAGAACAGGATGTAAATTAACTATATTTAACATGCGTAAATAATAAGAGGGTATTGGGATTATTTCAAAAGAAGGAGAAACTATCAAAATGAGGTATATTTGAATATAGATCTATATATAGATCTTATAGAAATACAATATATAAGTGAAATTAAAAATTTAATTAACTAGTTAAACAGCTGGAAAGACAAAGCTGAAGACAAAACCAATGCAGCAGAAGACAAATCTGGAGAAATTATACAGAATGAGACCCCGAACTATAAAAAGGGAAAGAGTATGAAAGAGAAGGTAAAAGGAATGGGTGACAAAAAGAGATAATCTAATACCCCGTAATCGACATACTAGAAAGAAATAAAAGGAAGAATGTGGGAGAGACAATATTCAAAGAAATACTAGCTAAGGTTTGTTTCAGAATTAAGAAAAAAATGCAAATTCTCAGAATCCCAGTATATCTAAAGCAGAATAAATAAATGGAAATAAATGGAAATGTAAAAATCTGTAGAGCATCAAAGACAAAAGAAGATCTTGAAAGAAGGCAGAAGTTAAAGGCAAATTAACAAAAATTAAAATTAGACAACGGAGTTTTCAAGAGTAATAACAAAAGTCAGAAAAGAGCAAAATAATATCAAAATGTGCTAAGGAAAAAAATAATTGTAAAAACATACCTTCCTCTGTGGATTTTTTTTCCTCCTAATTTACTCTTTGCTATCTCATCCCAGGAGGATCTAAAAAAAAACATACCTTGCCAAATGGACTTAAGAAAAATAGATCACTTGAATAGTTTTAAAACCATTAAAGAAATTTAATCAGTAGTTTTAAATATTCCCACAAATGAAATACCAGGCCCCAGCAACTTCTATTCACTATTCAAGGACAGATAATTCCAATCTTACATACAATATTTCAGAAAATACAAAAAGAAACACTATTCAACTCATTTTATGAGGCTAGTATAATTTTGATACAAAACCAGGAAAGGAAAATATGAGAAAGGCAAATTACAGGCCAGTTTCACTCATTAATACAGATGTAGAGTATTCCTTAACAGAATATTAACAAAATAAATCCAGCAATTTAAAAAAATAACAGTTTTACACCAAAAGCAAAAAAAAGTGAAAATAGACAAATTTGATTACGTTAAAATTTAAAACTTCTTCATCAAAGAACACTATTAACAGAGTGAAAAGGCAGCCTACTGAATGGGAAAAAATATTTGCAAATCACATATCTGATAAGAGGTTAGTATCCAGAGTACATAAAGAACTCCTACAACTCAACAACAACACAACAAATAGCATGATTAAAAAATGGGCAAAGAACTCGAATAGACATTTCTTCAAAGAGGACATGGAAATGGCCAACAAGCATATAAAAAGATGCTCAACATCACTAATCATTAGAGAAGTGAAAATCAAAACCACAATAAGATATCACCTCATACCCCTTACCGCTACTATCAATAACACAGAAAATAACAAATGTTGGGAAGGATGTGAAGAAATGTATAAAATGGTGCAGCTGCTATGGAAAACAGTATGGCGGTTCCTCAAAAAATTAAAAATAGAATTATCATATAATAGAGCAATTCCACTTCTGGGTATATACCCAAAAGTTTTGAAAGCAGGATCTCAGGAGATATTTGCACAGCCATGTTCACAGCAGCACTATTCACAACAGCCAAGAGACAGTAGCAATCCAAATGTTCAGACAGATGAATGGACAGGCAAAATGTGGTCTATACATAGAATGAAATATTATTCCATTTAAAAAGGAAAGAAATTTTGACACATGCTACAACCTGGATGAAGCTTGGGGACATTATGCTAAGTGAAATAAACCAGTCACAAAAGACAAATACTGTATAATTCCACTAATATGAGGTATCTAGAATTGTCAAATTCATAGAAACTAAAAGTTGGACGGTGGTTGCCAGGGTCTTGGAGAATGGAGTTATGGGGAGTGTTTAAAGGGTACAGAGCTTCAATTTTGCAAGAGGAAAACGTACTGGATATCTCTTTCACAGCAATGTGAATATGCTTAACACTACTGAACTGTACATTTAATAATGATTAAAGATAATAAATTTTATGTGTTTTCTTAATACAATAATTTTTTTAATATTAATTTTAATTTACCCCAGGAATGTAAAGTTGGTTCAACTTTAGGAAATCTATTAATATAATTTACCACATTAGCAAATAAAAGGTAATAATGTGAATGTCTCAAAAGATGAAAAAAACTGATAAAAATCAATATTCATTCTTAACTGAAAAAAAGACCTAACAAACCTTGTTCTCAAATTAAAAATTATCTTCTGGGACTTCCCTGGTGGTCCAGTGGTTAAGAATCTGCCTACCAATGCAGGGGACGTGGGTTCAACGCCTGGTCAGGGAACTAAGATCCCACATGCCTTGGGGCAACTAAGCCCTCGCACCGCAACTACTGAGCATGCAAGCCACAACTAGAGAGCCCGTGTGCTCTGGAGCCCACATACCACAGCTAGAGAGAAGCCCACACGCTGCAATGAAAGATGAAAGATCCTGTCGCAACTAAGACCCGACGCAGCCAAAATAAATAAATAAATAAATAAAAATTTTTTAAAGGTTATCTTCTACACACACACACACACACATCACACACACAGAGCTTACAACTAACATATTTAATGGTGAAACATTAAAAAGATTTCTTCTGAAATCCAAGGTAAGGCATATTTGCCTGCAGTTCTATATAATACTAGACTGCAGGTCTAACTAGTACAATAAAAACAGTGCAATAGGGTTAGGGGAGACCCAGAAAGGGAAGGAGGAGAGAAAAAAAAGAAGGAAGGGAGGAATACAGGAAGAGATGCATGGAGGGGGATAAGGAGAAAAACAGAAGAGAAGAAAAAGGAAGGAAAAGTTAAAGGCTTAAGGAAAGGAAAACGTGTAACTATTGCTTTTCTCATATGATATGATGGTATATAAAACAACCCAAGTGAATGTACAGATAAATTATCAAATTTAGTAAGACAGGTCAGCAAAGTTGCTAGATGTAGTTGTTACATAAAAGTCAATCTCATTTAGGTACAATAATGACAAATAGAACGTTTAATTAATTTCAAACATACCATTTGTAATAGCACCAAATATTAACTATTTAAAACAAAAGTCATGAAGACCTGTTAGAGAAAATTATCAACTTTTGTTTGAAGACATTAAGGAATATGTAAATAAATGGAGAGATTTATCATATTCATGGCTTAGAAAATTCGATATTATAATACTGGGACAATGTCAATTCTTCCCAGACTGAGCAAGGGTCTTTCTATAAAACTTCAGAAAAGAATTCAGAAATAAAAATTCAGAAAAGACTTTATGTGAAAATTAACATGCTAATTCTAATGTGCATATGAAAGAGCAAGAGACCAAGAATAGTCAAGACACTCCTGAAGAAGAGTCAAGTCAAAGTTCGTCCTCTGCCGGATATGAAGACTAGAAAGCCATTTTTAATTGAGATGGTATAGAATTAGGGCATAGAGAATCAAGTAAACTAACAGAACACAAGTGAGAACCACAAAACAGACCCAGGTAAATATGAACATTGAATATACGATACAGGTAGCATCACACACCAATAGGAAAGCAGGGACTACTGAATAAACACACAAGAATAACCAGCTACCCCTTTAGGGAAAAAACGGACTTGGATCTCTTCCTCACATCTTCTAAAAAAAACAATTTCAGATTGGTTGAGGGCTTACCACTTTTAGAAAAAGAATGTGATACAACATCTTTTTGATAAAAAGATGCATTCTTAAACAGGACACAAAGAGTGAAAACATAAAGAAAATGATAAGCCATTTAAAGCTAAGAGCTTTTCTGTTTATCAAAAAATATCTAATAGAGGATGAAAATGGCAGCCACAAAGTAAGAATGATTATTTGCAATAGCATATAATCATCACAAGATTAGTATGAGAATGTTCCTACTAATTTTTTTTAAAAAAGAACGGTAGTGAGACTTCCCTGGTGGCGCAGTGGTTAAGACTCCACGCTCCCGATGCAGGGGGCCCAGGTTCCATCCCTGGTCTGGGAACTAGATCCCACATGCATGCTGCAACTAAGAGTTCACATGCCACAACTAAGGAACCAGTGAGCCACAACTAAGGAGCCCACCTGACACAACTAAGGAGCCCATCTGCTGCAACTAAGGAGCCACGTGCTGCAACTAAGGAGCTCGCCTACTGCAGCTCGCCTGCTGCAGCTAATACCCAAGGCAACCAAATAAATAAAGTAAAAAAAATAATAAAAAAATTAAAAAATAAAAAGGGTAGTAAATTACATTAAAAAAAGACAAAACATGAATGAACAATATATGAAAAATGATCAACCACATTAAAATAATCAAAGAGAGGAAATTAAAAATGACAATGAGGTAAAATTCTGACAATGTAGTGTGTTAGGAAGGATACACGGCAACAGGAACTCATACACTGTGGTAGGAGTATGCAGTTTTTGGAAAGCAATTTTGGCATTAGCTTGCAAAGCTGAAGAGCTACATACCCTCTAATGAACAATTCTACTCTGCAAACACATGAAATTGGCTTAGGGGTTACTACTTTGTTCATAAAAATTATAGACAGAATAGAAATTAATAATGCATCACAAAATGAATATGCCTTAGACATAATATGGCACCTTTGTACCAGGAAACAAGCACAATAATGAACACAGCAGCATTATTTATAATAGCAAAGATAAATGGAAGCAACGCCAATGTCTGCAGCAGGAAAACTGGTAAATAAAATGAATATACAATGAAATAATTGTATTCAAGCCTTACCGTTCTTATCTAATGGAGTACCCCTGTTCCAGAGACTTCTGCTCTGGTTAATTCTCCCTTTCCCTCTGGAGAATAAAATCTGTTATTTCTGGCTATCTGCCCTCTACACCGTATTTATATATAATTGACCTATCGGATTCAAACCGTGGTTTTATTTCAGAACTAGTAAGTACCCGTAAGCCTTATTTACTCTATCGTTTTCCACTTCCATTCCCCCACCCCACAATACAGAGACACAAACACACACAGATTTCGGGTCCCACTCTTCACTCGACCTCCAAAATAGTCAAGTCTCTTACAATACCTGAGGAAATGTCCACTGCCTCAACAGCTGTGATGATGGCTTAATGCCCTTAAAACCCTGACTCTATATTAAGGACCAAGAAAAGAATTTTTTAACACCTGAACAAGGACAGAGGATGATTAAGATACAAATTTTATATGCTAGCTTATTTTATTTCTAATTATATTCTTAGTAAATGATGTTAATATTCAACAGGAATGACTTTGTCACTCAGTGCTTTTGCCCAGTAAAAACCAGAGCCCCTAAGCATTTTATTGGCACTAAAGCAGTCAGCTGTGACATACGATAACGGCAAGGGTAAAGAAATTCTGCTCCGTTTCTAAATTAAATGTCTCTTCGATGACTTGAATGTAGGAGACTGAACATATGTAGAGGAGATCACAATAATTTTAAAAGGTGTTGACAGTATTAACATAATAGTCACCTGTTTAAACCAATGCTGACCCTCATGCATGTGTATGTATTATATGGTTTAAGTAACCCAAAGCAGATGCTATACGGGTAATCCAGAAACAACTATAACGATCATTCATATCTCACGCTCGTAGATGAGAGAAGGGTAAATGACTTACTCAGCAAATTCTATTTCAACAGCATCGCCCTCCATCCTCAACACCCAACATCACAAAACTAGTTACTGGTGAGGCTCACTTGTCAGTGTTCTCCAGCATGTTATGGTGCCTATTAAATAAAACATCAGTTTTAGGTGTTTGTTTATCTTACAGAATGATTTACATATGATTTCTTGAGCTATATATTAATGCACATAAAAATATGACTTGAGAAAAATTTCTCCTGTAATTTAAATTTACTACTGGTCTCTAACTAGCATGACATGTGTCCATGGTCAAGTGACTTTATCTAGAAGATATATTTTCATCTATATATTTTAGTAGCACGTAAACAGACCCTAACTTCATGTCAAGCCACTTAATGAGACATCATCATCGTCATTAAAATCATTTGTTTTTATGTATCTACATCTATGTGGCTCCATACTAAGCACTATGAAAAGTGAGAATTAAAATGTCTCTCCTTCACAGGATATGCAATTTAAAATAAAACAGGAAAACACATATTGATGACACTAAGATCAAACACAGACACTAAACATAAGCATATAAGTATGTTTGATTACATCAAATGGTTAGAGGAATGAGAGGGGGTTTTAAGATTTCATTTTAAAACAGTTAAGACTTCATGAAAATCTCAACTTCTCTGTCTTGAAGGCTTATTTCAGCACTTGGGTTTGAAGAGGGGTCTTAGTAAGGATAAGGACCCTGTAGTCTAGGGTTTCAGAGAAAGAAAACACTCCAGAAAAGGCCATATCATAGGGTAATTCGTAAGAGGGGCAAGATTAGTAAGATGACCAAGGGGCAAGTTCCATGTACCCGATATCAGAAAAAATATATATTTAATTAATATACCACCACCTGCTGAGAACCCATTCATCTGGCTAGCAGGGCCAAATAGTGTTTTTCTAACACTATTCAGG
The DNA here is from genome assembly GCF_059928025.1 of Delphinapterus leucas. Lineage (NCBI taxonomy): Eukaryota > Metazoa > Chordata > Mammalia > Artiodactyla > Monodontidae > Delphinapterus > Delphinapterus leucas. The sequence goes on from NC_143138.1 coordinate 15,308,480, forward strand.
AAGACTTCACTTCACTTTGAGCTCCTAAATAGGCCAAGCCAATAATCTTTAAAAACCCAGATCAGGGCTTCCCTGGTGGCACAGTGGTTGAGAGTCCGCCTGCCGATGCAGGGGACACGGGTTCGTGCCCCGGTCTGGGAAGATCCCACATGCCGTGGAGCGGCTGGGCCCGTGAGCCATGGCCACTGAGCCTGCGCGTCCTGAGCCTGTGCTCCGCAATGGGAGAGGCCACAACAGTGGGAGGCCCGCGTCAGTGAGAGGCCCACGTATGGCAAAAAAACAAAAACAAAACAAAAAAAAACACCCAGATCAGAGAAATGTTTAAATTTAAGAATAGTTCCTCAATCTTAATTCCTAGTAGCAATCAGTAGCTATTCTTTTTCTCTATGCTATTTTTACAAAGAGGAAACTGCTTTATCCTATTAGGTTCTCTCAAAATAATACAGTTCTGATTCTTTTCTGCTAGTGGTTCTCCAAGTGTGGTCCTGGGAAGAGGGCATCAGTATCACCTGGCAACTTGTGCGAAATGGAAATTCTCAGGCTCCACCCCAGACCTACTCCAGCAGACAACTGGGGGGGGGGGTGGTGAGGACCAGCCATCCGGTTGATCAAGACCCTTAGGTGATTCTGCTACACACTCAGGTTGAACACTACTGCTTTGTACCTGTCCAATAATAGCACCATCCATGCTTGCCCTGGTCCCACCGTCAGGACAGGTATTTCAGTTCACCTGTAGAAATAATTCAAGAAAAAAAATGGTTTTGTCACTTAATCTTCACACTGAAAATGGCATATTTATGTTGGTCAATAAATACTCCCCAAATGGAATAATACTCTTAAACACTCCATACTCATAAACTTTCAGTGTTACAGGGATTGTAGATTGTAGTGTTTACAAAACATTTTCTAATATATTATCAATGAAGCCAATAGATTTAACAAGCTCCCAGGGGTCTTCATTCTCTCCTGGGCCGCACACAGAGAAGACCCTAATAGGCGGAGATCTCACAGCACCGCAAATAAGAGCTCTCCTTTGTGTGCCAGGAGGGAGGGCTGGAAAAAGTCTCCTGGAAGGTCTAAGAGTAAAGACAAAAAAAAAAAAAAGCCTGAGATTTCCTTCTTGCTGATTCAGCAGGCCCTGAGGGTCATCCTTCCCCCCTCCCAGCAGAGCTGAGACACTTCCAATGGGCCAGGCCCAGTTCTCAGTGTCAAGATCTGGAAATCAATGGTTTTACAGTGAGGGAATGGCATTCCCTAACTCTTAGTCTGAGGCTGTAGCTAAAACCAGACAACCCTTTTTGAAACACCAAACCATTTAAGCCAAATCGAAAAAAGTTCAGCTTCTTTGACAAGCACACTGAAAGACACTTTTATGCATGTTAGGCTAAAATCCCACCAGGTCCCTGGAAAATCCTCTACCTGCGTTAGCCCCATGCTCAGTTCCCATAGTCCCCAGGAATGAAGACCTTCCTGCCCGTCACCAACACCAATTACCTCCCACCAAACTTCACGATGAAAAAGGGGGACAAAAATAATCACTATTTCAGCAGCGGTCATTTAAAAAAACATGATAATAACGTCGAACTCCCTCCAAAATTAGCCTCCACCGTCCTATAAATTGGTTTTCTTTGTGATCTAAAATTGACTCGCAGGGCACCAGTTAGAAAATAGTCGCTGAAAAGCCGGGGCCTCCGAGCTTTCGGATCCTGCCGGCCTTTCATCGTGTAAACAAACGCATCAGATTTAAAGCTTTCCCATAATTGTTATGCTAACCTTGGAGCGAAACCTCTCCATTTGCATTTGAAGGAGCTAAATATTAGGCAGGAAAGAAAGTGCTCTCTTTGAAAGCCTGAGAAAATGTCCCCGCTCGGGGCTGCCGGGCCATCTGGGCCGCGGGCTGGGGCGCAGCTCCCGCCCCCCGCGCCCTGGTAGCCGCGCGCCGGGAAGAAGGGGCGCCCCGAGGGCCGTCATCTGGCTGCAGAAGAATGCGGACGGGCCCCCGGAGCCTTAGGGCGCGGGGCCGGGCTCGCTCGGGGCGGGGGCGGCCCGGGGATGTGGGAGCCAGGCGTGCCTTGGGGATAGATCACGCGGCCTGGGATCCTTGCCCTTTTCTCAGGGCGCATCCCCCGGGCCCACCGCTTCCTGGATGCCCGGGGGAGAGAGGCGTCTCCGCAGCAGGGTGAGGGGCTCGGAGGCGCGAGGCGGGGTGTGGAGAGCGTAGGCCTGTGCTGGGAAGGAGAAATGCACATTCTGTAAGCGCTCTGACCCACTTTGAACTTGATCTCCTGGAGTCTCCAGATCCAGCCCGTTTAGTCGAGGCCAGTAAGCCCCCCTATGCACACCAAGCTTGGAGTAATTAAAAATAAAAACGCTGCACCGTTGGGGGTTTTTTATAGAAAGGAGGGAAGGCTCGAACTTCCCATCAGCCTATTCTGGGGCAATCAAGAAAAGCCTTGCAGCCCTCTACCTTTTCCTGCAAACGGAACTAAAGCGTATCTAGGATGAGTTACGGGAAAATCATTCCTGGGGGAAAAACATCGAGGGCTTCATACACCACGACAGAGCTGGAGGGGATAAGATGCTCCTAGATTCGAAGCATATAATTATTTTCTTGCACCACTTCTCATTTTAATCTCATTTCGAATATAATTCAAAGGTGCTTTGATTTTTAAATGACTTCACTGTTGTCAGAATTAGCATTTTTCACTAGTCCTAGGAGACATTCCAGAGGAGAACGGTATTTTTATTTTCCTTTTTTCCCCCCCTACGGTCTGACAAAGGCTTCTCATGCATCGCTGGACTGTGTTACAAAGTTAAGGGATTTTTCCCTCTCTCAAAGGAAGATCGTTGAGGCTGCAAGTAACCCTGGTAGCTGCTAGGAGATGGAATTCTTTAGGCTAGAACAGCATGTTGCACAAAATAACTGGGCAAAAGAGGAATGCAGGCCAGCACTTGAGTTCTTTACAGGGGCAAGAGGATGCAACAGTGACCCAAGGTCTATATGGGAAGAGAAGATGAAGTATATTGTTTTTCCTAATCATAAACTAAGTATCAGTGTTTGACAAGCTTCTAAAATGCATCAACTGCCATGTATTCTATTTATTTCATAAATATTTACTAAATGGCTACAAGTTTGGTTTGGGGGTTTGTTTGTTTGTTTTTTAAGATTTAGTACCTTGGCCTCAGACAGATCCCAGTTCCAGATCTGGCTTCTCATACTTACTATCTTGATGGCCCCAATCAAGTTACTTTGCCTTTCTAAATCCCAGTGTTCTTATCCATAAAATGGGTGTATTGAAATAAACACAGTGCCTAACACATAGTAAGCACTCTATAAATCATAGCTGTTGCTGAGTAGGTTATTATCATCATTGTAACCACTGTCTCTTCCCTGAAGATTCTAAATCTTTTAAAATCTGTATTAAATGAAGCAATTGAATGGGGTCATTCAAAAATATTTATTTGTTGCCAGGTTCTGCTCTAGTGCTAGAGATAAATAGATAAATGTTCCTTGCTCTTATGGACTATAGGTTCTAGTCAGGGAGATAAACAACAGATCAGAAAAGTATTAAATATGATCATTGTGTAAACGAGCAGGAACCTATGAGGCCTCCCAGGACGGACCCCTTCCCCATATCCTCTGCTGTAGTTCCTCTCTGAAGTACCCAGATAATAGTATCTCATGCATATTTACTGAGTTTTTCAGATGCTAAAAACCACCACCAAATGTAAGAAATTAACTATTTGATGATCATGAGCACGTAGTCCTGGACCTACACCCTGTTACCTCGTAATCAACCGATCAGAGAATTGTGCATGAACTGATCACATACCCTGTGACCCTCCTCCCTCACCCGGCCTTTAAAAATGCTTTGCTGAAACCCTTTTGGGAGTTAGGCATTTGCAGGGGGCATGAGCCCCCTTTCTCCTCGCATGGCCCTGCAATAAACATTTCCCGGCTCCAAACTCCAACGTTTCTGTATTGTTTGGCCTCACAACGCGTCGCGCACGTGAACTTGCATTTGGTAACAATTTCAGAGAACAGATTCCATAAAGAAAATAAACCAGGGAATTGGGAAGGGGAGTGACTGAGAAAGGTGCTGGGGGAGGAGAGAAGGGCTGGTTAAGATGAGAAGGACAGGGCACCTCCAAGAGGAAGTGACAACCATAGGTGTCCGCCAGGCAAAAGCAGACTGGAGAAACATTCAGGGCCAGATCTTGTACGGTCAGGAGCTCCAAATTCTTTTCAGAGCAATGAGAGATGATGAGAAAGTTTCAGGCGAGGGAATAACATGATCTGATTTACTATTTAGAAAGGTCACTCTGGCTCCTATGTGGTGAGTAGACAATGGGAAGTGGTGGAAGAGGATAGGGTAAAAGTGGTCCTCAGCCCTCCTTGCCCCTGGGAAACTTTTATAAAGCCAAGCTCTATTTGTGGGCATGGAATAGCACCTAGGCATTGCTTTTCCTGGCTTTTTTTTGTTTTTGTTTTTTGTTCTAAACTCCCAGGTGATTCTACCACATTGTAAGAGTGGAAAAAAACACTAATTTGGAAGCCATCTCAGTTGTCCCGTGAAAGAGGATGTGATTGACGTGGAGATGCTAAGCGGTGGTCATAGGCTATGTCTTAGAGGTAGAAGCAAATCAACCTGCTAATGGATTAGAAGTGACGGGATGGGTGGGGAGAGAAAGATAGGAATGAGGAATGACCTCATAGTTGGCTCAGTAGTATAGATGGTGATCCCATTTACCGGGATGGCAAAAATGAAGTCAAAGTAGACAGAGGAATGAAGACTGGAATCAAAAATACTGACCATGTTGTGTATATGATGTTAATTTGACATATATTAGTATAACAATAATATAATTATTCAGTGGAAACATCTAGCAGGAAGTTGATTTGAGAGATAGGAGGACAAAACTCTAAATTTCATCTGTATCAATGTTGCCCAATAGAACTTTCAGCGAGAATGGAAATGTCCTATATCTGTACTGTCTACTGCAGTATCACTCACCACACGTGGATATTAGCACTTGAAATACAGCTAGGCTGGTATAACTGAGGAGCTGATTATTTTTTTTAATTAATTTAAATTTAAATAGCAATATGTGGCCAGTAGCTATCCTACTGGACAAAGCAGACATGCGTTGATGATTCCCATGTTTATATATCTGGCCTGAACTTGATACCTTCTCACTACTTCCCCTGGTAACAAACAGATCAAAGCCACTGTCCTCTCCAGCTTAGATTATTGCAACAGCCTCCTATCTGGTCACAACGTTTCTCCCCTGACCTTTTATTGTATATTCTCAAGACAGCAGCCAAAATCATCTTCACAGCTTGAGTTATATCATGTATTTCTTTGCTTGAAGCCTTCTAATGTTTCCTCATCTCAATATGATAAAAGCCAAAGATTTTTCAATAGCATACAAAAAAAAAAAAAATAGCCCTAAATCATCTGACCCCTTCTTTGCCTAACTTCACTTTCCATTTTTCTGCCACTCCTCTGTCCCTGCCATAGCACTTATCACCTTCTCTTGTGCGATATACTTAACTCAGTTATATTGTTTAGTGTCTACTCTCTTTTAGTAGAAAATAGGCTCTGTTGGGGAGGGGATTTATGACTATTTTGTTCACTATTGTGTCCTCTACTACCTAGAACACAGTAGCCTGGCACATGTTAAGCACCCAAGAAATACTTATTGAAAGACTGATAATCTATGCTCACCTAGGTCACCCAGAAAGACTGTACATGGAGAATAAAAAGGGCTTCAGGACTGAGCCCCAGGCCACTCCTGCATTTAGAGTTGCACCATCCAATGTGTTGGCCACTAGTAGCCATATGTGGCTTTTCAGCTTTCAAAATATGCTACTCCAAACTGAGATGCACTATAAGTGTAAGATACTCACCAGATTGTGAAGATTAAGGATATATATAAAGAATGTAAAGTAGCTCATTAATTATTTATAGTGATTACTTACTGAAATAATATTTTGGAGATTTTGAGTTAATTAAAATGTATTACTAAAATTGATTTCACCTCTTCCTTTTTACTTTTTTTAATGTGGAAATTAAATACTAGGAAATTTAAAATCACATATGTGGCTCATGTTATATTTCTATTAGACAAGTTGGTTTAGAGACTGAGAAGAAGAAAAGCCAGCAGGGGTTACTGTGCAGTGAGTAGGAGAAAATATCAGGAAAGTGTGGTACATGGAAGATTAGAGAAACAATTTTTTAAAGTGGGAAGGAACAGTTAACTAGGTCATATGAGCAAAATAAAGATAGCGAATTAACCAAAAGATTTGGCAAGATGGAGATCACTGTCAACTATGACAAGGGTGGTTTCAGTGATAGGTGTGTGCAGAAGCCCAACTGGAGAGGGTTTAAGTCAGAATAGAAAGTGAGGAAGGAGAGACAACCAATACAGACAACCCTCTCAAGAAGTTTTCTATGAGAAATGGGATGACTGCTGGACATAGAACAAAATTATTTTAAGATGGGAGATGTTTTGATCGCTGAAGGAAATGATCCAAGAGAGATAGCCCCAAATTGGAAAATTTAGGCCAAATACAAAGAATATGGACACAAAGCATTTTAAATCTGAAAGGACCCTTGAAGCTTATCTTAGACAAACTCTTTGCATTACAGGTAAGAACTCTGAGATCCAAACAAGTGAAGGATTTGTCAATTGTCAACAGCAAAGCTGAAACCAGAACCAGAAACATGGTCAATGAGCTTAGATAAGCTCATTTCTTCAGAGACAAACACTGGTTTTCCAAAAAAAAAAAAAAACCCCATTGAGTGAGAATTATCTTATGTACCACTAGTATAGAATGACAGAGTGTCTCCTTTGGAATAGCTTCAATAATTCTAAGCGAATTGGATAAAACTTATGAAAAGATTTATCATCAGGGATGAAAACCTTTCTGTGCTTTATACCTAGAAAGTTCATACCTGTAACCAAGTATAACTTCTCTACCATAGAATAAAAATCAACTCTGTACTGTTTCTCTGTACAAAATTTAAATTAACTGGAGTGCTCAGAGAATGGTGAAAATGAGAGGTTCTGATAAATTTTATTTTCTGCTTAACCTGAGGTCAACCAAACAAATACATTGTATTCTAACTCCACTGAAAATCTTTAAATGCTTAGCCCTTCTTTCCTTACTGTGTAGGAAAATGACCATAATTTGATCTCTCTTTAATGATCCAGTATTCTTCTGTGCCTCAGGGTATCATGTTCAATAACATTTTACAATATCTTCCTAGGACTTTAGGTACAGAGAGTGAATTAGGGAAGGAAATTTTGCAAAGTTTCTTTCTGTGAACTTCATAGGAACATGTTTATCATTTGCCTCTTTTTTGCTAAAGGTTGGGTAAAATAAAACTTCAAGTAATGAGGTTATCTGTTAATTCAAGTTTTATCACCCTGTTTTCATTTCTTGTACGCTAAGATAGTACAATACTGTTAACTCATAAAAAATACAGTATGTGTTAAGGGGCTTTGGTTTGAAGGTTTTGTTATTGTTGTTATAACATTGTTGATGGGTTTGTGATGACCTTGACAAACCCCTCACTTAGAGATTGTTATGAACAATGATACTCATTCATAAGATGATTAATCTGGGGTGAGTCAGTCTGGGGCCACAAAGAGGCAAACTTTCACATACAAGTGGGTTGAGATGGGTAACACAGTCTCACAGATGTGTGATGAAGTTTGCATGTGATATGTGAACCGCATCACATGCCTCCTTTCCATTCTACATTCACATCAGTACCTATCCTTCTCCAAGTCCAAGGCTAATCCTTATATTTTACCTTCTCTGCACGTTTTTCTCTTCCTCGGCACACAGCCTTGCTCGGCTCTCACCAGTTACAAAAGTTCCTTATCCCTTACTCTACCTCTTACCATTCTTTTGCCTACCAAGCTTCAAAATAAGTAGTTTGCCTCCACAGTCTCTTAATCCTCCCAACTGTGCATCTTCAGGACTTTCCATCATTATTTTTCTTAGCTGCCCAGGGGTCTCTAACACAGTTGGATCCTTCCATCTAGAAACTTGCTTTGTCAAACCACTACTTTACCTTTTCCTATTTTCTCTCCTCCTCCCCTCTAAATACTTCTTCTTGGGTTCCCTCACTAGTTCTTTTCCTTATGCCCTCTGAATGTGTGTTCCCAGACTTTCATCCTCAGCTTTCTCATTTTTCCTTCCATTTCTTCCTTCTGCTATTTCATCTGTTTCCCAAACTCTAACTGCCGCTAATATACTGGTAACTCAGAAGTTTGATATCTTTCTTGAGCCTGCTGGGCAACTCCACCTGGATATTCTGGAAGTGATCTCAAAATTAATACATCCCAAAACAAACTCATTAGCAAGATTTTTCTTTATCAGTTAATGGGGCCAAGCAGTTACCTAGTCACACAAGTCAATTCGCTTGACTCCCACTTTTTCCCTCAATCATTCAATTGATTTTGGCTTAAATACATATAGCAAATCTGTGCATTCCTCAAATCTGGTGAGCAACCTTAGCGTAGCTTCATGGCCTTCCCCTCTTTTAAGTTGTTTATCACTCCTATCCATCCTGCACTATGTTCTTTCCAAAACATAAATCTGAACTATTATTGCTGCTCCTTTGGGGATAACCTCCTCCACCCCCATCATGGAATAAAGTCCAGAATACTCTTCAGAGCATGTCATGTCCTTCACATCTGACCTTAACCTGTCACCCCCAATGCCTTTTCAACCATTTCTAGCAACCACCACCTCTTCCCTTCTGTTCCACACACTCCTGACTGTCTCATCCATCTGGAACTCCTACTCAGCCTCCAAGAGGCCTTGTCAATATCTCTTAAAAATCACTTGTTACATGGAATGATAATTAATTATTTACATACCTCCCACTACATTGTGTTATGATTATTAAATAATATGTGCTGCTTAACAACAGGGATCATGGTGTTTTCACCACTGTGTCTACACCATCTAGCACAGTACTTAGACTTAGGAGGGGCTCAACATATGGATTGGGATTGAATGGTTCAGAGGTAAACTCAGTCTAAATGAGATAACCAGTCTGTCCTAATGAGCTCATCTTCATTGTCTATCCCTGTTGACAGGTATCACCCTAAACATAAGAGACAGGTGATTTCTGATTTCAGACACAGGGTGTGTCACCCTGATTTGTGAGGAAGGGAATGCCCCGCCGCCCCCCACCCCTTTTCTTCATTCTTCCTGGGAGAACAAATTGCATTATACAGTTGTGGAGCCAACTTGCTTTTTAAGGGCACACTTTGCTGTTCTGTTTGAATATCCCTTGTCTCTCCTGTTGTTCTTTCTCTGAGCCTGTCTGCCCTTTTCCAAAAGTGAAAACATCACCAAGCATTTCTGTAATAATATGGTATATATTATCACATTAGCTACAGTTATAATAAAAGTAGCTACATTATCAGATTATGCTTTGCCTCAGAGCCATAGAAATAATGGTGCTTTATCAGGAAATTTTTTATAGCCAAATGGAAATTCACTAATGCAATAGGAAGTTATCACACATAATATAATTCAGGAGACCCAAACTGTTAGTGTCTCAGTAGGTGAAGGGGGAAAACATCTATTTTATTGTAATGAAACTCTTAACAGAGACATATTTATTATCTTTGTAAAAATGCTCAACATGTTCTTTTCCTCTTTGTATAATAATTTCTCGTTTCTTTTTTTAAGACTTGGATTCTTTTTGTGAAAAGTCTGTTTGAATGTCAGAAGAAAATAAAAGTGAAGGACTTCCCTTGTGGTCCAGTGTTTAAGAATCCGCCTTCCAATGGGGACGTGGGTTCGACCCCTGGTCGGGGAACTAAGATCCCACATGCCACAGGACAACTAAGCCCGCGGGCCGCAACTACTGAGCCCGTGCACTCTGGAGCCTGCATGCCACAACTAGAGAGAAGCCCACTTGACACAAAGAAAGATTCCCACATGCCACAACAAAGACCTAATGCAGCCAAATAAATAAATAAAATACATATAATAGTGTCCTTTAAAAAAAGAAGAAGAAGGGTGGCGCAGTGGTTGAGAGTTCGCCTGCCGATGCAGGGGCCACGGGTTCGTGCCCCGGTCTGGGAAGATCCCACATGCCGTGGAGCAGCTAGGCCCATGAGCCATGGCCGCTGAGCCTGCGCATCCGGAGCCTGTGCTCTGCAACGGGAGAGGCCACAACAGTGAGAGGCCCGCGTACCACAAAAAAAAAAAGAAGAAGAAGAAGAAAATAAAAGTGATCGGTGATCAGGCAGTTATTAAGTAGTAAAAATCATCCAAAAAATTTAAAATATGGATTTATGCTATCAAGCTGCTAAGAGAGTTTCAGAAAGGCTTCCATAAACATAAAACACACAACAAAACACCAGTGTGCCTATGTATTGTGGAGAATGATAAGCTGTCTGCTCACACGCACAAACTAATGAGCAGGAAAATGTCAATACATAGCATGTCAAATAGTCAGTGCTCAAATTCCATCCAAACTTTTACCTCGATTTCCATCTAAAAACAGTGAACAAACATGCAAAATCTAGGTAGCTGCAATTTTTGCCTTTACTAAACAATGGTTTCATGACAGTCAGAATATCAAATTCAGAGAAAAAAATTAAATGGCTTTCCTGCCTCATAATACATCAAATTCTTGCTAGAATTCAAAGGAAGGATGAAGAGTTTTTTTTTTCTTTCTCCAAAAACAATTTCCCTTAGTCCAGGACTGGGGGGAAAGTGACTAAGTAAAAGGGCATGACAGAAATGCAGTTCAAAGACATATTCCCATGCTGTCATTATGTATGTGTGTGTACACACATGTTAATATATAGTATGTGTGCATTAGCATATAGATGGAGATATAAAAATTAGATAGATAATAGATAATGGGTGATCTATCATTCTGGAACCTTTGAAAGGGAGATGTTTGTTTAAATGATCTTTTCAATGGTGTACTCTACTGAGGTGTAGCTATTTCTTCTTTTGACCTGAAATTCTAACCATTTGGGAAAACACAATGATTAGATAACAATTGTGAGCCATAAAAATGCACTTAAAATAGACTGGAAATACTCATTTTGACCACTTGGACATATTGGCTATTTTACACTTTGATCAACGTTTCCCATCCAGTTTTGTTTCCAACCAAGATATTCCTACTTTTCAGGTTCAGGATCTGATTTGTGCACGGGGGCTCTAGCTGTGCACACATCAGCACCTCAGCTCCCCCTCCATGGATGGCACATTCTCCTCTCTAACATCTAAATGTAGCACAGGAGGAGGATATGATCTGGGAACAATACAACCAGATACAATTACTGATAATTTTTTTTAAATCATACTTTCTAAATATAGTGCAAACCCATTTTTGGTATGTTTTCCTACACGGCAGGATAGAGATTGGTGGGGGTGTTTGGAGGATACAGGGAAAATGGGAGCCAATTTGGAATGGGGACAGGCAGTGTTCATTCAAAATTACATATTTAGGAAAAAAATCATCGTGGTCTGCAGTTTGAGGACAAAACTAAAGGAGTAAACAAACCTGCAGAGAGCGTCTTTGTAGAGACAGAATCAAGATAAAAAAAAACAGTTTTCTGTCTTCCCTTCATCCTAGCAGGTAGCAAGTAATCAAGTTTTCATAAAGTGTGCAAGGCCTCCAACAGTGTTCTGAGTGCTCAAGTTCTTTTCCTTTGCCACTAGCTACTGTTGCTTCAGTCACTTAAAGGTATTTCTGTCCAGAGGTATACTCCCTGCCCTCCTTTACCTACACATTTGATGGTCTGTTTCTCAAAATACTGTGGCCCAATGGGGAAAAGAGGAGTAATGTGACAGCTCATGCAAGTGACATTATGGTCTTATTCAAATGACACCTTGCTTGAATATCCTAATTTGATGAAGGGTAGCGATTTGTAATGAATCACTCCCCCTTTAATAATACTGGTTTTTTGTATCTCAACCCTGAAGTTTTGAAATTCCTGTCAAACTTACAAGCTCTTACACAGCAAAGGAAACCATAAAAAAAAACAACAAAAACAAACAAAAAATGAAAAGACAACCTACAGAATAGGAGAAAATATTTGCAAATGATGCAACAGACAAGGGCTTAATCTCCAAAATATACAAACATCTCATACAACTCAACAACAAGAAAACAAAGAACCCAATCAAAAAATGGGCAGAAGACCTTAATAGACATTTCTCCAAAGAAGACATACAGATGGCCAGTAGGCACATGAAAAGATGCTCAACATCACTAATAATTAGAGAAATGCAAATCAAAACTACAATGAGGTACCACCTCACACCATTCAGAACGGCCATCATTAAGAAGTCTACAAATAACAAATGCTGGAGAAGGTAAGGAGAAAAGGGAACCCTCCTACCCTGTTGGTGGGAATGTAAGTTGGTGCAACCATTATGGAACACAGTGTGGAGTTTCCTTAGAAAACTAAAAATAGAATTACCATATGATCCAGCAATCCCACTCCTGGGCATATACTCAGACAAAAGTATAATTCAAAAAGGTACACGCACCCCTATGTTCATAGCAGCACTATTCACAATAGCCAAGACATGGAAACAACCTAAATGTACATCAACAGATGAATCGATAAAGAAGATGTGGCACATATATACCATGGAATATTACTCAGCCATAAAAAGGAACGAAATTGGGTCATTTGTAGAGACATGGATGGACCTAGAGACTGTCATACAGAGTGAAGTAAGTCAGAAAGAGAAAAACAAATATCATATATTAACACATGTATGTGGAATCTAAAAAAATTGGTATAGACAATCTTATTTACAAAGCAGAAATAGAGACACAGATGTAGAGAACAAATGTATGGATACCAATGGGGAAGGGGCGGGGATGAATTGGGAGACTGGGTTTGACATATATACACTACTGATACTATGTATAAAATACATAACTAATGAGAACCTACTGTATAGCTCAGGGAACTCTACTCAGCGCTCTGTGGTGACCTAAATGGGAAGGAAATCCAAAAACGGGGATATATGTACACGTATAGCTGATTCACTTTGCTGTATAGTATAAACTAACACAATATTGTAAAGCAACTATACTCCAATAAAAAAAATTGAAAACCATAAGACTCCTAGAAGAAAGCATAAGGGGTGAGCTCCTTGACATCAGTCTTGACAATGATTTTTTGGATTTGACACCAAAAGCAAAGGCAACAAAAGAAAGGTAGGACTACTCCTAACTAAAAAGCTTCTGCACAACAAAGGAAACAGTCAACAAAATGAAAAGGCAAACTACCAAGCGGAAGAAAATATTTGCAAATCATATATCTGAAAAGAGGATAATATCCAAAATAAAGAACTCATACAAATGGCCAACAGATACATGAAAATGTGCTCAACATTACTGATCATCAGGGAAATGAAAATCAACACACAGTGAGATACCACCTCAGACCTGTTAGAATGGTTATCATAAAAAAGACAAACGATAACAAGTGTTGGCAAGGATGTGGAGAAAAAGGAACCCTTGTGCACTGTTGGTGGGAATGTAAACTCATACAGCCACTGTGGAAAACAGTATGGAGGTTCCTCAAAACACTAAAAATAGAAATACCATATGATTCAGCAGTCCCTCTTCTGCGAATATACTCAAAGGAAATGAAATCACTATCACAAAGAGATCTGTATCCCCATGTCCTTTGCAACATTAGTTACAACACTCAAGACATGGAAACAACCTAAGTGTCCATTAGCAGATGAACGGATAAAGAAAATATACACACACGTATACACACAATTGAATATTATTCATCCATAAAAAATAAGGAAATCCTGTCATTTTCAACAACATGGATGGACCTTGAGGGCATTATGCTAAGTGAAATAAGTCGTACAGAGAAAGATAGATACTGTATTATCTCACTTATATGCGGAATCTAAAAAAACCGAGTCATAGAAACAGAAAGAAGATTGGTGGTTGCCAGGGGAATGGGGAATGGGCGAAGGTGGTCAAAAGGTACAAACTTCCAGTTATAAGGTAAATAAGTTCTGGGTATGTAATGTACAGCATGGTGACTATGCTGTTTAGTATATCTGAAAGTTGTTAAAAGAGTAGATTTTAAAAGTTCTCATCACAAGAAAAAAAAATTTTAACTATGCGAGGTGATGGATGTTAACTAAACTTATGTGGTAATTATTGCACTATATATATATTAAATCATTATGTTGCATAAACTAATACAGTGTTACATGTCAGTTATATCTCAGTAAAACTGGGAAAAAAGATTATAGGAAGCCAAGTCACAAAGACATAGACCTCCTTCTTCCTATCTTTATTATGCGCAGTACAAATTTGTTCAGCACATAAATCATCCTTTGAGAACCCTTGCCTGGTATCATTAGCCCAGAGATTCAGCGTACAGGTCCTGCAATTGCAATGCTTCAGTTTGGTACCCAGCTCATGGATTTTCAAGGAACAAGAGCTAGGGCATTTTATTTAAACTTTATACACTTCAGTTTTTTCATCTGAAAAAGAGATATAGTAATAATAATAGCCATATGGAATTATTATGAATATTAAATGAGTTAATATGTGTGATGTACTTGGTATAGTGCAGGGCAAATATTATATTATATATGGTATCTTATGATTATTATAAGAAATTAATGTGTGGCTAGTTAATAATGGCTACTATGTGAGTTAATTCATATTAAGAATAAGTATAATATTAAATCTATTTAAAATGTTAGTATTTTGCTAAAATATGTATCAGTCTTTGTGCTATTTTAGCTGTCACAAAGGATATATTTTGCATACTCATTCTAAGGAAACAAAAAAGATCAACAGCTCGCAGATATAAGCTTCAGGATACCAAACAGCTTCACAGACTCACATGTTGCTGTCATGATTTCCCATCATTTCTGCTGTGTCTGCTGCATTGTAAAAACCTTGTCAATGGGCCCATGTCATATGTGGACCCAAGTTTCCCCTGGCACCCCAGGATCTTTAATGACTGTGGTTTGTAATAGGCACAGGCTTCTGGGATAGAGGAAATACTTTCACTTAGCTTTTTAAAAAGTATATTTTTCTGATCCCAAAGAGAAATAGGCCCAAATATAGCAGGAAGACCATGCATTGCAGCAAGAATATGGATAGGCTTCCCCTAGGAAAAGATGAGCTGGCTGAGAATGGGAGGATGGACATAGGTAGGAAGTGTCGTAGAGTCGTAGGCTCTCAGCAGGACCTGTCCTTGGGAGATGAGGCCATAGTAGGGGAGATAAATTGGAGGGGGTCTTATGCAGAACTTGGAGTAGGCAAAAGAATGATGTTATTAGACATTAGATATTTTGGTTGAACAGATTCTATAGTTGAGACAGGCTCTGATGAAAAGGTAGATAGGGGTATTCATTAACTAGTTAAGCTAGTTTTAAAAAGTGACCAAGTAAAGACAGTTAGTACTTGGATCCTGGCCCAAAGGTGGAGCACTGAATTGCCTTTAGGACGCTCTGTTCTCCCCTAGATGTGTGCGGAAGCAATTGCCTGTACAACAGTTTTAATCATACACCGTCGATCATTCTGAGAAGATTCCTAACCAGCAATTTAGAATAAGCTTTACTTCTATTTAAAGATGGTAAGAGTGATTATTGAATCACAATACTGGGACATTCTGCTTGACATCAAATGCTCTAATGATAACACACAGATTTTTCCTTCCTTACCTGAAAAAAAAAAAAAAAAAAGAAAGCCAAGAGGCATTCACGCCATCATTTGAGAGTTCTCCTTTCTTCATTATTCTACTTTAATGATCTATTCAGAAATCAGACTCACGTCTATGGTGTTAGATCACAGCAAGCTTCATTCATTCACACCTTTCCGTGGTCCTTCTACTGTAATTTTTATTAACGACAACCGTGGCTCTCTATGGAAGGGATTCGTAAGATTTTTATGATGCTTTTGTTCGGAGAGGGGAAAACAGAAGTCAAAAGTCAGAGAAGACTTTATGAAGTCAGAGGAGTCATGGGGGATAGCTGAGTACACATGCTCTTCATACAACCTCACCATCTTATTTTCCATTCCATACTTCCTACTCACAAAGTGAGGTCTACCACTGACTCCATTCTTGTCTCTTCATGCTTCACATGAAAAACTGGGGAAATATGTTCATGACTTTGCAAACGACCTTGGCAGCTTTTCTTCCATTGGCTTCTATAAGTTTTAAGAATGAGGCCTTGGGGCTTCCGGGAAGATGGCGGAAGAGTAAGACAAGGAGATCACCTTCCTCCCCACAGATACACCAGAAATACATTTACACGTGGAACAACTCCTACAGAACACCTACTGAACGCTGGCAGAAGACCTCAGACCTCCCAAAAGGCAAGAAACTCCCCCACGTACCTGGGTAGGGCAAAAGAAAAAAGAATAAACAGAGACAAAAGAGCAGGGACGGGACCTGCACCAGTGGGAGGGAGCCGTGAAGGAGGAAAGGTCTCCACACACTAGGAAGCCCCTTCGCGGGTGGAGACTGCGGGTGGCGGAGGGGGAAGCTTCGGAGCCGCAGAGGAGAGCACAGCAACAGGGGTGCGGAGGGCAAAGCGGGGAGATTCCCGCACAGAGGATCGGCGCCGACCAGCACTCACCTGACCGAGAGGCTTGTCTGCTCACCCGCCGGGGCGGGCGGGGCTGGAAGCTGAGGCTCGGGCTTTGGTCGGAGCACTGGGAGAGGACTGGGGTTGGCGGCGTGAACACAGCCTGCAGGGGGTTGTGCGCCACGGCTAGCCGGGAGGGAGTCCTGGGAAAAGTCTGGACCTGCCGAAGAGGCAAGAGACTTTTTCTTCCCTCTTTGTTTCCTGCTGGGCGAGGAGAGGGGCTTAAGAGCGCTGCTTAAGGAGCTCCAGAGACAGGCGCGAGCCGCGACTGAAAGTGCGGACCCCAGAGACGGGCATGAGACGCTAAGGCTGCTGCTGCCGCCACCAAGAAGCCTGTGTGAGAGCACAGGTCACTATCCACACCTCCCCTCCCGGGAGCCTGTGCAGCCCGCCACTGCCAGGGTCCCGGGAGCCAGGGATAACTCCGCCGGGAGAAGGCACGGCGCGCCTCACGCTGGTGCAACGTCACGCCGGCCTCTGCCGCCGCAGGCCCGCCCCGCACTCCGTGCCCCTCCCTCCCCCCGGCCGGAGTGAGCCAGAGGCCCCGAATCAGCGGCTCCTTTAACCCCGTCCTGTCTGAGCGAAGAACAGACGCCCTCCAGCGACCTACACGCAGAGGCGGGGCCAAATCCAAAGCACAGCCCCGGGGAGCTGTGAGAACAAAGAAGAGAAAGGGGAATCTCTCCCAGCAGCCTAAGGAGCAGCGGATAAAAGCGCCACAATCAACTTGATGTACCCTGCATCTGTGGAATACCTGAATAGACAAGGAACCATCCCAAATTAAGGAGGTGGACTTTGAGAGCAAGATTTATGATTTTTTCCCCTTTTCCTCTTTTTGTGAGTGTGTATGTGTATGCTTCTCTGTGAGATTTTGTCTGTATGGCTTTGCTTCCACCATTTGTCCTAGGGTTCTATCCGTCCGTTGTTTTTTTTTTTTCTCTTAATAATTATTTTTATTTTAATAACTTTATAATTTATCTTAATTTTATTTTACTTTATCTCCTTTCTTTTTTTGCTTCCTTCCCGCCTTCCTTCCTTCCTCCCTCCCTCCCTCCTTTCTTTCTTTCTCTCTTTTTTTCTACTTCTACTAATTCTTTCTTTCTACGTTTTCTCCCTTTTATTCTGAGCCGGGTGGATGAAAGGCTCTTGGTGCTGCAGCCAGGAGTCAGTGCTGTGCCTCTGAGGTGGGAGAGACAACTTCAGGACACTGGTCCACAAGAGACCTCCCAGCTCCACATAATATCAAACGGCGAAAATCTCCCAGAGATCTCCATCTCAACACCAGCACCCAGCTTCACTCAACGACCATCAAGCTACAGTGCTGGACACACTATGCCAAACAACTAGCAAGACAGGAACACAACCCCACCCATTAGCAGAGAGGCTGCCTCAAATCATAATAAGTCCACAGACACCCCAAAACACACCACCAGACGTGGACCTGCCCGCCAGAAAGACAAGATCCAGCCTCATCGGCCGGAACACAGGCACTAGTGCCCTCCACCAGGAAGCCTATACAACCCACTGAACCAACCTTAGCCAATGCGGACAGACACCAAAAATAACGGGAACTACGAACGTGCAGCCTGCAAAAAAGGAGACCCCAAACACAGTAAGATAAGCAAAATGAGAAGACAGAAAAACACACAGCAGATGAAGGAGCAAGATAAAAACCCACCAGACCTAAAAATGAAGAGGAAGTAGGGAGTCTACCTGAAAAAGATTTCAGAATCATGATAGTAAAGATGATCCAAAATCTTGGAAATAGAATAGACAAAATGCAAGAAACATTTAACAAGGACCTAGAAGAACTGAAGATGAAACAAACAACGATGAACAACACAATAAATGAAATTAAAAATAATCTAGATGGGATCAATAGCAGAATAACTGAGGCAGAAGAACGGATAAGTGACCTGGAAGATAAAATAGTGGAAATAACTACTGCAGAGCAGAATAAAGAAAAAAGAATGGAAAGAACTGAGGACAGTCTCAGAGACCTCTGGGACAACATCACACGCACCAACATTCGAATTATAGGGGTTCCAGAAGAAGAAGAGAAAAAGAAAGGGACTGAGAAAATATTTGAAGAGATTATAGTTGAAAACTTCCCTAATAAGGGAAAGGAAATAGTTAATCAAGTCCAGGAAGCACAGAGAGTCACATACAGGATAAATCCAAGGAGAAATACGCCAAGACACATATTAATGAAACTGTCAAAAATTAAATACAAAGAAAACATATTAAAAGCAGCAAGGGAAAAACAACAAATAACACACAAGGGAATCCCCATAAGGTTAACAGCTGATGTTTCAGCAGAAACTCTGCAAGCCAGAAGGGAGTGGCAGGACATATTTAAAGTGATGAAGGAGAAAAACCTGCAGCCAAGATTACTCTACCCAGCAAGGATCTCATTCAGATTTGAGGGAGAAATTAAAACCTTTACAGACAAGCAAAAGGTAACAGAATTCAGCACCACCAAATCAGCTTTACAACAAATGCTAAAGGAACTTCTCTAGGCAAGAAACACAAGAGAAGGAAAAGACCTACAATAGCAAACCCAAAACAATTAAGAAAACGGGAATAGGAACATACATATCAATAATTACCTTAAATGTAAATGGATTAAATGCTCCCACCAAAAGACACAGACTGGCTGAATGGATACAAAAACAAGACCCATATATATGCTGTCTGCAAGAGACCCACTTCAGACCTAGGGACACATACAGATTGAAAGTAAGGGGATGGAAAAAGATATTCCATGCATATGGAAACCAAAAGAAAGCTGGAGTAGCAATTCTCATATCAGACAAAATAGACTTTAAAATAAACACTATTACAAGAGACAAAGAAGGACACTACATAATGATCAAGGGATCGATCCAAGAAGAAGATATAACAATTGTAAATATTTATGCACCCAAAATAGGAGCACCTCAATACATAAGGCAAATACTAACAGCCATAAAAGGGGAAATCGACAGTGACACATTCATAGTAGGGGACTTTAACTCCCCGCTTTCACCAATGGAAAGATCATCCAAAATGGAAATAAATAAGGAGGCACAAGCTTTAAATGATACATTAAACAAGATGGACTTAATTGATATTTATAGGACATTCCATCCAAAAACAACAGAATACACTTTCTTCTCAAGTGTTCATGGAACATTCTCCAGGATAAATCATATCTTGGGTCACAAATCAAGCCTTGGTAAATTTAAGAAAATTGAAATCGTATCAAGTATCTTTTCCGACAAAAACGCTATGAGACTAGATATCAATTACAGGAAAAGATCTGTAAAAAATACAAACACATGGAGGCTAAACAATACACTACTTAATAACGAAGTGATCACTGAAGAAATCAAAGAGGAAATTAAAAAATACCTAGAAACAAATGACCATGGAGACACGACGACCCAAAATCTATGGGCTGCAGCAAAAGCAGTTCTAAGAGGGAAGATTATAGCAATACAATCCTACCTTAAGAAATAGGAAACATCTCGAATAAACAACCTAACCTTGCACCTAAAGCAATTAGAGAAAGAAGAACAAAAAAACCCCCGAAGTTAGCAGAAGGAAAGAAATCATAAAAATCAGATCAGAAATAAATGAAAAAGAAATGAAGGAAACGATAGCAAAGATCAATAAAACTAAAAGCTGGTTCTTTGAGAAGATAAACAAAATTGATAAACCATTAGCCAGACTCATCAAGAAAAAAAGGGAGCAGACTCAAATCAATAGAATTAGAAATGAAAAAGGAGAAATAACAACTGACACTGCAGAAATACAAAAGATCATGAGAGATTACTACAAGCAACTCTATGCCAATAAAATGGACAACCTGGAAGAAATGGACAAATTCTTAGAAATGCACAACCTGCCAAGACTGAATCAGGAAGAAATAGAAAATATGAACAGACCAATCACAAGCACTGAAATTGAAACTGTGATTAAAAATCTTCCAACAAACAAAAGCCCAGGACCAGATGGCTTCACAGGTGAGTTCTATCAAACATTTAGAGAAGAGCTAACACCTATCCTTCTCAAACTCTTCCAAAATATAGCAGAAGGAGGAACACTCCCAAACTCATTCTACGAGGCCACCATCACCTTGATACCAAAACCAGACAAGGATGTCACAAAGAAAGAAAACTACAGGCCAATATCACTGATGAACATAGATGCAAAAATCCTCAACAAAATACTAGCAAACAGAATCTAACAGCACATTAAACGGATCATACACCATGATCAAGTGGGGTTTATTCCAGGAATGCAAGGATTCTTCAATATACGCAAGTCAATCAACGTGATACACCCTATTAACAAATTGAAGGAGAAAAACCATATGATCATCTCAATCGATTCAGAGAAAGCTTTTGACAAAATTCAAAACACACTTATGATAAAAACCCTGCAGAAAGTAGGCATAGAGGGAACTTTCCTCAACATAATAAAGGCCATATATGACAAACCCACAGCCAACATCGTCCTCAATGGTGAAAAACTGAAAGCATTTCCACTAAGATCAGGAACAAGACAAGGTTGCCCACTCTCACCACTCTTATTCAACATAGTCTTGGAAGTTTTAGCCTAGCAATCAGAGAAGAAAAGGAAATAAAAGGAATCCTAATTGGAAAAGAAGAGGTAAAGTTGTCACTGTTTGCAGATGACATGATACTCTACATAGAGAATCCTAAAGATGCTACCAGAAAACTACTAGAGCTAATCAATGAATTTGGTAAAGTAGCAGGACACAAAATTATTGCACAGAAATCTCTGGCATTCGATACACTAATGATGAAAAATCTGAAAGTGAAATCAAGAAAACAGTCCCATTTACCACTGCAACAAAAAGAATAAACTACCTAGGAATAAACCTACCTAAGGAGACAAAAGACCTGTATGCAGAAAATTATAAGACACTGATGAAAGAAATTAAAGATGATACAAATAGATGGAGAGATATACCGTGTTCTTGGATTGAAGAATCAACATTGTGAAAATGACTCTACAACCCAAAGCAATCTACAGATTCAATGCAATCCCTATGAAATTACCACTGGCAGTTTTCACAGAACTAGAACAAAAACTTTCACAATTTGTATGGAAACAGAAAAGACCCCGAATAGCCAAAGCAATCTTGAGAAAGAAAAACGGAGCTGGAGGAATCAGGCTCCCTGACTTCAGACTATACTACAAATCTACAGTAATCAGGACAGTATGGTACTGGCACAAAAACAGAAAGATAGATCAATGGAACAGGATAGAAAGCCCAGAGATAAACCCACGCACATATGGTCACCTTATCTTTGATAAAGGAGGCAGGAATGTACGGTGGAGAAAGGACAGCCTCTTCAATAAGTGGTGCTGGGAAAACTGGACAGGTACATGTAGAAGTATGAGATTAGATCACTCCCTAACACCATACACAAAAATAAGCTCAAAGTGGATTAAAGACCTAAATGTAAGGCCAGAAACTATCAAACTCTTAGAGTAAAACATAGGCAGAACACTCTATGACATAAATCACAGCCAGATCCTTTTTGACCCACCTCCTAGAGAAATGGAAATAATAACAAAAATAAACAAATGGGACCTAATGAAACTTCAAAGCTTTTGCACAGCAAAGGAAACCATAAACAAGACCAAAAGACAACCCTCAGAATGGGAGAAAATATTTGCAAATGAAGCAACTGACAAAGAATTAATCTCCAAAATGTATAAGCAGCTCATGCAGCTCAATAACAAAAAAAAAACCAAACAACCCAATCCAAAAATGGGCAGACGACCTAAATAGACATTACTCCAAAGAAGATATACAGACTGCCAACAAACACATGAAAGAATGCTCAACATCATTAATCATTAGAGAAATGCAAATCAAAACTACAATGAGATATCATCTCACACCAGTCAGAATGGCCATCATCAAAAAATCTAGAAACAATAAATGCTGGAGAGGGTGTGGAGAAAAGGGAACCCTCTTGCACTGTTGGTGGGAATGTAAATTGATACAGCCACTGTGGAGGACAGTATGAAGGTTCCTTAAAAAACTACAAATAGAACGACCATATGACCCAACAATCCCACTACTGGGCATATACCCTGAGAAAACCATAATTCAAAAAGAGTCATGTACCAAAATGTTCATTGCAGCTCTATTTACAATAGCCCAGAGATGGAAACAACCTAAGTGTCCATCATCGGATGAATGGATAAAGAAGATGTGGCACATATATACAATGGAATATTACTCAGCCATAAAAAGAAACGAAATTGAGCTATTTTTAATGAGGTGGATAGACCTAGAATCTGTCATACAGAGTGTAGTAAGTCAAAAAGAGAAAGACAAGTATCGTTTGCTAACACATATATATGGAATTTAAGGGAAAAAAATGTCATGAAGAACCTAGGGGTAAGACAGGAATAAAAACACAGACCTACTAGAGAATGGACTTGAGGATATGGGGAGGGGGAATGGTAAGCTGTGACAAAGCGAGAGAGAGGCATGGACATATATACACTACCAAACGTAAGGTAGATAGCTAGTAGGAAGCAGCCGCATAGCACAGAGAGATCAGCTCGGTGCTTTGTGACCACCTAGAGGGGTGGGATAGGGAGGGTGAGAGGGAGGGAGACGCAAGAGGGAAGAGATATGGGAACATATGTATATGTATAACTGATTCACTTTGTTATAAAGCAGAAACTAACACACCACTGTAAAGCAATTACACTCCAATAAAGATGTAAAAAAAAAAAAAAAGAATGAGGCCTCTTTAAACCCTAAAGAAGGATTTCCTGTCCTATGAGACCAGTCGTGAGACTGTCCCAAGACTTAGCAAATGTATGAAGTCTCCAGATCCTTATTCACTCTCTTGAAAGGTGTTAGAGGACTGTGCTTTTAGGAGGGTTTGGAGCATATTTAGTGATGAATGGTGAGTCCAGAGTTGGGCTCATGTTAGAAAACTTGAACTTAGCCTCTCTCAAGTCTTTCTTTCAGACAATGCTGTAATCAGTGTCATTCAGTGAGTGCGCTTTGTTTTCCTCACTCCCGATAGTTTCTCGGCATTTTCAGAGAGTTCTCACTGCTGTTGCTGAGTTTTCCAGTCCCAGGAGATCCAGCAATTTTCCTCCATGTCTTGCTTCACTGGTGCCAGGTGTGCTGAAGTCTTCACTGAAAACTTGATGGTCAAATCTACAGTGTCCATAGGGTCAGTAAGGGTAGAAGCCCTGGTGCAGTCAGACAAATCCCCACAGCAAGGAGGATTTTCATTGCACTGATGGGGATCTCTACAAGTCACTGTCATTCTTTAATTCAGCAAATATTTATTAAATAACTACTACGATTGAGGCACTATGGAAGATATAAATATGACACAGTTTGTTTTTAAGAAAAAACCTAATACTTATTAAATAACTACCATGTACCATATTTTACGTATGTTATTCCAATTAATACAACAGCATTTTGAGCTTGGAAATATTATCCCTGTTTGACAGATGAAGAAACTGAAGCTTGAAGAATTTAAGTAAGGCTCAAGATCCTACAGTTGGTAAGGAGTAGAGACGCAACTGTGTGATTCCATGAGATAAAGTCATCTTAATGTGGATGAAAAGACAGTTGCTTGGATAACTAGAATTCAAGGCAACATGTGATAAGTATAACAAGAAACTAAAATGTTTAATGTCATAAGACTTCGGAGGAAAGAGATAAGAACCTGGCCCCACGAAAAATGAGCCCCTTCTTTCCCACTGGTTGGTAGAGAGAAGAAACACCTTTGAAATATACTGGAACACAGTGTTGCATTTACTTAGGTTAAAGGTTTGTGCATAAGATTGTTCTCATTTCTCTGCTTGGTACTGCCACACGTCGGTTTATCAGATCTCAAAATGCCCTGCTCAGGAGACCGGCTGGGGATTAGTGGTGCCAGGCCAACAAGAGCCCTCCTAACCCCAGGATAGTTTTCTGTTATCAGGAGCCAGTCCTGTTTTCTCCTCCTGAAAAACAGATATCTACAAATCTGAAGGAAATTTTTCATTTTTCCATTCCAAATGAAGTAATTATTGGTAAGTAGGTACTAAACAATTGGCTGGCTATGTGAAAAAAAAATATGCAAACTATAAAATGTACTGAAATAAAATCATTTTTCCACATTGGGTAGCAAACTTTAATTACCTGACATCTTTTGATGTCTAGTTCTCATGTTGGAACCCAAAATAATATAGTAATGAAAACACATTTTATACAGTACATCACGGTACGGTACAATTCCGTCAGTCCCTCTAAGATAAGTGGGAATTATTTTCCCCAATTAGAGAATATAAATATATATATATTTCTAAGGTTCAAGAAAAGTAAGTATCTTTCCAGGACCACAGAGCTAGTGAGTACAAAGCTAGACTTGTAGCCCAGATCACCCAGTTGCAAGTTGCATGCTCTTTCTATGCGTGATGTGGTTTCACAGTGTGTATGAGGATTGACTCTTTACTTTTCATCATCAAAGGTGGCACTCTAAGATGGCGATTTCCTTTGCCAACCTTGCCCTCAGCAAAATTCACATTAATTCACATAAATCTCAGCATTTCTTCTTTTAACATGAAAGTCTTGCATTTCACATGACTCTATATTACTGAATTTCCATTATTATGACTTTTTGTTATTTTCTAGAATCAGTTATTCTGAATTTGTTATTTTCAGATTTTAAGTCTTTTTCTTCTGTCTACGCTAGACAACCATGCACAGGAAATGACACAAGTGAATGGAAGAATTGGATCCACACCTAGACATATTAATGGGTTACTATTTCAGTAATAACCTTAAAAAGCCGATCAAAAAAATCACTCAAGGAAAGCTTAGTTTGTTTGGGTAAAACCCAAATTTAGTGATAAGTTTTCCACACAAATATCTGAAATATTGGCATCCCCACAGTTCCAAGGAGAAGCAAATAGGCAGGTAAAGACGATATATATATATATATATATATATATATATATATATATATATACTTGCATCTGCAAATAAGAACAAGTGAATACATAAAATCTCATAGTATTAAAAGATTTCCTGCATACGCCCAGTTTTTAAGCAAAAATTTAAGGTGTACAATATGATAATTTGATATACATGAACTTTTTACTGTAATCAGGCTAATTAACATATCTTCTCACGTCAGTTACCATTTTTATGTGTGATGAGAATACATGAAATCTACTCTCTTAGCAATTTCCAATATTGACTACAGTAATATTAACTATAGTCATCCTGTACATCAGATCTCTAGACTTATTCATCCTATATAACTCCAACTTTGTACCCTTTGGCCAACATTCCCTCATTTCCCCCACCTTCCCGTCCTTGGTCACCACTGTTCTACTCTCTGCTTCTACGTACTCAACTTCAGATTCCACACATAAGTAAAATCATGCAATTTTTTTTCTGTGTCTGGCTTATTTCATTTAGTATAATTCCTCCAGGATTATCCATGTTGTTGCAAATGGCAGGATCTCCTTCTTTTTAAGGGTGAATTATATTCCATTGTATATGCATACACCGAAAGTTCTTTATCCATCCATCTGTTGATAAGCACTTAGTTTGTTTCTATATCTTGGCTATTGTGAGTAATGCTTCAATGAACATGGGGGGTGTAGACATCTCTTCAAAGTACTGATTTCATTTCCTTTGGGTATATTCCCATGAGGAACTGCTGGATCATATGTTATTCTATTTTTAGTTTTTTGAAGAACTCCATACTGTTTTCCATAATGGTTATATGACTTTATAGTCCCACCAATAATTTACAAGTGTTCCCTTTTCTCCACATCCTTGCCAACTTCCTTCCTTCCCCCCCTCCTTCCCTCCCTCCTTCTCTTGCTTTTTTTCCCTTTCTTTCTCTCTTTCTTTCTTTCTGATAGTAGCCATCCTAACATGTGTGAGATAATATCTCACTGTTATTTTGATTTGCATTTCCCTAATGATTAGTGATGTTAAGTACCTTTTCATATACCTGTTGGCCATTTGTATGTCTTCTTGGGAAAACTATCTATTGACGTCCTTTGACCATTTTTTTAACTGGGTTGTCTGGTTTTTAGTTATTGAATTGTAAGTGTTCCTTATTTATTTTGGATATTAACTACCATCACATAGATAACTTGCAAATATTTTCCTCCAGTTCGTAAGATGCCTTTTCATTTTGTTGACTGTTTCCTTTGCCATACAGAAGCTTTTTAGCTTGTTGTAGTCCTACTGCTTAGTTTTGCTTTTATTATTTTTTTTTTCTTTGCCTGAGCTTCTGTTGTGACATTCAAAAAATTGTTGCCAAGACCAATGTCAAGAAGTTTTCTCCCTATGTTTTCTTCTACAAGTTTTACAGTTTCAGGTCTTAAGTTAGTCTTTAATCTGTTTTGTGTTGATTTTGTGTATGGTATAAAATAAGGGTTCAATTTCATCCTTTTGCATGTGGATATCCAGTTTTCCCAACACTATTTATTGAAGAGACTATCTTCTCCCCATTGCATATTTTTGATGAAAAAACTCTGACCAAATATGCTTGGGTTTATTTCTGGGCTCTCTATTCTGTTGCATTGGTCTATGTGTCTGTTTTCATGCTGGTACCATACTGTTTGATTATTATAGCTTTGTAATATAATTTGAAATCAGGAAGTGTAACGCAGCCAGTTTTGTTCTTGCTGAAGACTGTTTTCATGATCTTTAGTACTTCCATACAAATTTTATAATATTTTTTCTATTTCTGTGAAAAATGCCATTGGAATTTTGAGAGGGATTGTGTTGCATCTGTATATAGTTTGGGGCAGTATGGATATTTTAACATCATTAATTCTTCCAGTCTATGAACACAGTATATCTTTCCATTTACTTGTGTTTTAATTTCTTTCATCAGTGTTTTTCAGTTTTCAGTGCACAGATCTTTTGCCTCCTTGGTTAAGTTTATTCCAAACTATTTTACTCTTTTTGATGCTACCATAAGTGGATTGTTTCCTGGATTTCCTTCTCAGATGGAGCATTGTTGGTGTAGAGAAATGCAACTGATTTTTGTATGTTGATTCCATATCCTGCAACATTACTCAGTTTTTAAATTAGTTCTAGCAGGTTTTTTACATGTGTGGAGTCTTTAGGTTTTTGGGTATATCATATCACATCATCTGCAAACACAGATACTTTGGCTTCTTCCTTTCCTATCTGGATGCCTTTTATTTCTTTTTCTTGTCTGACTACTCTTGCTAGTACTTCCAGTACTATGTTGAATTGAAGTGGTAAAGTTGGGAATCCTTACTTTGTACTGGATCTTAGAGGAAAAGCTTTCAGGTTTTTCCTCATAGATTATGATGTTAGTTGTGGGCTTGTCATACCTGGTCTTTTTTGTGTTGAGGAAATTCTCTTTTATGCCTATATGTGGAGAGTTTTTGCCATGAATGGATGTTTAACTTTGGCACATGCTTTCTCTGCATCTATTGAGGTGATCAAATGTTCTTTATCTTTTATTCTGATATGACTAGTTTTAAAATTTCTTATTTTTTTATTCATAGAACTCAGTATCACAAAACTATTGATCTGCATTTATGACTATTATACCAGGAAAAATAATTGTGAAAATTTAATCCACCCCTGCCCTGCCACACTTTGGGAACACATTTATGTTCTCAAGACACTGGGCTTCAGTATCTTCACTTCTCCTGCTGATATGTATTGGGTTTAGCAGTGTGTTACCAGGCCATGAGCTTATCAGTTGGAGATAGTCTAGAAGGGCAGTTAAAATGGCCAAGTTTATGCAAAGTTGCAGAAAAGAGAACCTGCAGCAGGGAGGAAAAAACTCATAGAAATATGAACTTTTCAATCCCTCTTCCTTCAGCTACAGGATTCTGCAGGGGCCACTAGAACTCTGTTCTCATTTATCTAATACTTGGCCTTAGCAGATTCAGAATGGAGAGAGAAGCTTACATTGCAATAATAAGATATATGAACACCATATTGAGCACTTCCTATTTGTCAGGGACTGTGTAATTTTTTACCTACAAATAGTCTTTTATGGAGCAAATAACATAAGATTCAACTTGTGAGGGTATATCTGAGGCACAGTGCTACTTCATGGAAATGGGGTACACACAGAACTCCCCCTTCATTACTGCCTCCTGCAAGAATGACCTTTGCTGAGACATTTAGCATTTAGGAAAGACAAAGAACAATAGAAAAATACTGGGTTGTTCAAACCCCTCCAACATTTGAGAGATTTTAATAATTAACGATCAGATCATTTAAGAGTGTGTGATTTATCACTCTCCTTACCATCTTGTCATAGTTTTTTAAAAAATGGAAAATCTAAAACCAAACGTGTAAAAATAATTTTCTTCCTTTAATTCATGAAAAAAACTTTTAAAAACTTTTGTCATTTTAAGAAAACAACTAAAAATAAATAATCAGCAGGACCCAAAATATTGGATGCAACTTTCTAACTTCTCTACCTCAGCTTACCTATCTGTGAAATGGGATTAACAATGGTGCACTACACCTGCAGAGGAGTATAAATTTAATAAGCTTTTCAAACCCCTGCTTTGTAATCCTCAGAGGAAAAGGCACTCTGTAAATATGAAGTAATCTTATTATCATGTCTCATTATCTGAGCTAATATTAACTGTAGAAAAGTTATGTCAAATAACATAAAATGGATATTGGAATAAAACTGCAGTCTGATTTTGCTGTTTCACTGTTTATTCTGGCAAGTGAGGATAAAATAAGCATGAAGGAGAAATAGATGGCAAACCCTCTGATCATATTTTGCCACCAAAACTCCAACCTAGAAATAACAAGTAATGATAACATAGCACAATTCCTGGTTCTGCCAATGTCTGAAATAAAAATCAACTCAGATTGAGCATGCCAGCTGAAAGTAAAGTAATATCTTTTTTTAAAAATACCCTACTATGAAAAACCATAATGCCATCCTGATAATTGGCCAGTAGCATCATTTTTCACTACTTAATATTTAGCACATCATTAGCAAGAGTAAAAATGTCAAGAATCTCATACAGATATTGTTTCCATTATTTTGAAATGTTCAAGTGATTCTCATGCAAGGACAGCTTACTCTGTAAGTCAAGTGCATGGTTTTTACAGCGAACTAAAAATGTTCTATGACTGGTTGAGAAAACATTGGGCAGAACAGGAATGGTGCCCACATCTCACAACCTTCTAGTTAATGTTTTATTCTTTGCACATTTATTTTGAACAAACCTCAAGTCTCTTAGCCCAAGGATAAGTATCTGAGCTTTTGCAAGTTGATCTGCAAAATCGAATCTGAAGCTCATCCCCAAACACAACGATAAGCTAATCCTTTGTGTTGGTACAGCGCAATGCGATTTTTAACACTTTACAAACTTTCTCTCATATACTTCCTTCAAACCAGGGGAGTATCTTCTTTATCTCTATTTTCCTTTTGCAGCTGTGCTGATGCTTCTGAGTTGAAGGAATAGCAAGTAAAACAATTTGTAAGTGTTCTTCATTGTCATCATAAAGAATTTATTAGACTCGTGTGGAAAACTGTGCTATGAAGTACTTTAAGATTATATAAAAACCACAGGTGGCCAATGTGACCAAAGACCAGATTGTCACCAGGAGTTCAAGACAATGCAAGAACAACACTGGATCATCTTGCCTGGAGATCTGGTTTTAAGAATAAGTAACAAATTCTCTAAGCCTAGTTTCCTCATTTATCTACCTCCAGGGACAGATGTGAAGAGCTCAGTGAGATTAATTTATAAATGGTAAAATTTACTCATGTAAGACTTTTATACCTTCTCATCCACCCATATTTACATTGAAAAAGAGAAATAGGTAGAAGTAAAATACACAAGGGAAGTCGAGAAATGTTACAGGGATAGCAATAAATCTCTGCAAGACTTCCTTTGACATAGTTCTTTAGCAAAATATTCTTGTAACAAACATTTCTTTCAGAAAGTTTCTAATCTCTAGCCTAGAGCCCTCATCATGAAGTAATGTCCCAAACATCATACCTAATTTGTTTTGACCACTAAATAGGTCACTACATGGTCCCTACAATAAGCCCCAAATTATATTATAAACCTAATTAATACTTGCAATGATGGGCAGACATTAGTTTGGTATGTGATGACCAAGGACTGCAACACTTAATTGGCAATTTTGCCATACTCAGCAGTATTTGTTGCCCTCTGTCATCCAAATTACTTTGTTCCAACCCTGTCATCCCATTGGGCTTTAATGCCTACAGTGTCAGAAAAATCCAGCCTAATGCTTTCTTGGTGACTAGCTCTAGTTCAAGGGTCATAATGTCCCCCAGGATGTGGAGGGTCTCAGATCTACCAGGAAGGCATCATCCCACACTTTACAAGAGAAATTATGATTAGAGAATTAAATATGAAGTCCACTTTCTCAGGAATGGGGTTCAGTGGAGGGCACCCAGGTTTTCTAAAGCAAGTTCACAAGCCTTAAAGCTTCGGCCCTATGAACAATCTGTCTTTTGACATTTTTTTTTTCTCTCAGAGGTGTTCTGGAAAGCAGAGCATGTGGGAGCATAATAAAAATGAGTCATATGGGGGTGGGGGACCTCCCCACTAGGGGACTGGCATTTAGAGATAAATAGACGGTGAGAAGGTTACTGAAATTGCATTCTCACTGGCCAAGTTCGTTTTTGCAGTGACGTAGCAAAATGTAAAATAAAACACAATACAATGGCTTCGGAGGATGGTTAGTGATAAATAGCACAGGAGACAGACTCACATGTACTATGTTTTTCCCACTGCAGATTAATAAAAGAGGCAATTATCTAATTAAAAAAATGACTGTTAATTGCTACCAGTTAAGTACTACTACCGTTAGTACTATTAAGTACTATTAGTATTGGCGAGATTTACTTCACCTTCTGCTGCTTGGAAATTTGACATCATTCCTGGCTTCTACCTCTCCCCCCAGTTACAATCCACTGGAAAAGAGAAAGTGACAAGAGCCATTTAGTATGTCACAACACAGGGTGAGGGGAAGAAGTGCTGGAAGTGGGGCTTTTCAAAGAGAGTCGAGGAAATAATCCAGCATGATGATTACAGAATATGCTTTTTTCCTCCTTTCTCCCTCCTTTTCTGTAGGGGTTTATTTTGGTTTTGTTTTTCTCATTTTATTGCTGATGTGTTATTCCTGAAGGGTGTGTTCTTGCAGGTTTATGGCTCAGACTAATGAAATTGCTCTAAACAACATTTTGATCTTGGAAGGTCACCCAGAGTGCTATACCTTTCCTTTAATGATTCAGGTCTGGACCAGGCATTTCCCAGAATTGAGATGGTAATGAAGTCATTAGTTTCTTCCTACTTGAAGCCCTGGCTAGAAAGCAGAATTCTATGGGCAAAGTCTGAGTGGGCTTTTTTCATAAATCTCACACCCAGCTGAGCTGTAACACCTGTTACATTTTCCCAGGAGTTCGAGCCATAAGACCATTTCCAATCTATTTGCTCTTCTTCTTGCACAGGACACTGACAAAGGCAGGGGTCCCTGTTTTCTAAGGCACTGCTAATTGAAAATCTCTGGCTGGTGCAAATGTGAACTCAAACCCACAAGAGTTCCAAATAAGGCCCCCATGATTATTTCCTGCTCTTTTTAAAAATAGCCTTTATAAATGCAGGTTATACAAGATTAATTTGTTTGAGGGAAAAATAGTCGTTGAACCTCTTGCCCCCAATAAACTTTTACTTTCCATGCAGTTTAAAAAAAAAAGAAAAAGAAAGAAAGAAAAGAAAGGGAAAATAATAAAACCCAGAGATCAGCTAACCCTACAAGGCCTGTGTTTGTGAGAATTAGAGGGTGGGTGTAGGGTAGCATTAAAATGTATTTGCTTTTGTTTTGTGCTTTCAAAATCTTCTCTATTTATTAGATTTGCACACAAGGATTGAGAAGAAAGTTGAGTCCAATGATTGAGCAAATGTAAAGTGATTACAATGGCATGTTTTTTTTTAAAAAAAAACTAGTCTCAAAAACCGAATAATTAAAATGGGAGGAAATTTTCCTGTAGGACCCTTGAAAGGAAAAAGAAAACACATTCGTCTGTAGAAAAGATGGGCATTTCTGGCCCTAATAACAGTCTGTGGGAAAAAAAACCTGAAAAACAATGTTATCAGATCTCAGACGACATTTGACAGAAAAAAGAATGACTAGAAATAAAGTTGATATAAACCCATTCACAGTTATATATTCCTCTGGGAGTCAGAGCACCTTAAGAATCTGAATCTTAAAGATAAAACTTTGGGGACCATAATCCACAAAGCAGAGCCAGGAATCAAGCTGTTCCCTGTGGTCCTACCAACCGTGTTCTCTTCACCCAAAACCACTAAAGAAATGGACTGCCTTTGAATCCTGTACTGTGCTTCACTGATGTTTTGTTGTTTGGTGGTTTGTTCGTTTGGGGTTTTGTTGTTGTTTTCAAGTGCATTGCTTGTGGTCATTGTTGGGGTTTGAGTTGGGTACCTTTGTGTGCCTCACTCTTAAGGCACATCCTCATTAACTCTAGTCCTCCTAGCCTAACAATTGAGAATATGGCCTCTCACTCACTTTCAATTATGGAAGAGGAGTATGCATCAGCAGGAAGAGGGCTATCATTTCAATACAAGAGGAAACGAATAGCAAATCCATTTCAGCAAATATGTTTTTAAGAAAAATGGTTGAGGAACTGTATTCCTACAGCATGTTGTTTTAGTTCTACTATGAAATCTGCATGCAGTTCTAAATCTGATTTTGAAGAGAGCTGAGACACTCAGAACCTTCAGAGAACACTTATTCCAACAGTTCCTAAAGCATATATGAATCCATTAAAAATAGATCTGGTTGCCTATTTATTGAAGAGGAAAGAGGTGCACAATATGTCATTAAGTGAAAAGCTTTTAAGTGGATCCATTTGTAAATTGCCATTGTTTTGGTAGGTCAAAAATGGTCAAGTATCTATAATTTCAACTTAAATACTATTCAAGATAATATGATCTCATTTTGTTGTTTAATATACACTCTAAAAAGTTATTGGTAGTTTTTCCTGGTAAGGAGATTGTGGGTAACTTTTAACTCATTTCTTCTATTGGTTTACCTATATTTTTTACTTTTTCTGGAATAATTTCTGGGGTCTCCCTGGAGCTCCAGGCTGAAGATGAAATACTTCAGAAACATTAGCTATTCTTTTTTGGCTTCTGTTAATCTTCACCCCAATTCTCAGACTACTTGTACTAGTCATGAGTTTTTTGGGTTTTTTTTTTTCCCAACCCATATCTCAGCAATTCTGACTTTATCTATCACCAATTCTGACTTTATCTATATAAGCTATAGAGTCAGACAATTTAGTAACTTAAGAATTAAATTGGATTAGTGAACAAATCTATAATCGACCTTGCTTACTTTTTTTCTCACTTCAACCTGCTATAAAAACAATGTGTCACAATTCTTTTCAGAGTATTTTATGTACCCGTCCACTGCACTGAAAATTAAAGATATGTTCCTACAAAGGAAGAGTCAAGCAAAACAATGATTCTTAATAAACTGAATCTAAATTTCTAGAAAAAAAATATGATCAAGGTGCCGGCCTCTTCTTTGTTAAGAAAGCAACACAGATTCTGTCAGAAATATCTTCTCTCATTTTCAGAAGTTTGAGTTATTTCTAGATTCTTCTATCTCCTTTCCACCATTTGCTTCTTTTGACTCCCTGTTTGTCAAGGGAGTGATTTTTTGACTCTGTGTGCATGATTGCCAAGTCTTACACTTGTTCCTTCTTCCTGTATTTGGTTATTGATGTCCTACAGGACTTTACTACCCTGTTTCACCAGTAGGTTCTGCCACATCTATTACAATACTTTCTGTATGATAGTAGGGCCTCGTTTGATCAATATTCTATTCTGTACGTATTGGTGATGAATATTGGTATTCGTCACCTTCCTAAGAGCTCAGGGTTTATTTTATTTTTATTAATTAATTTATTTATTTATTTATTTATTTTGCGGTACGCAGGCCTCTCACTGTTGTGGCCTCTCCCGTTGCAGACGCGCCCAGGCTCAGCGGCCATGGCTCACGGGCCCAGCCGCTCCGCGGCATGTGGGATCTTCCTGGACCGGGGCACGAACCCGTGTCCCCTGCATCGGCAGGCGGACTCTCAACCACTGCGCCACCAGGGAAGCCCTCAGGATTTATTTTAAAAGGAACTATTACATTATTTAGGTTGGCAATACTGATCTATATTTTAATTAGGGAAAGTTGAGCAAAAATAATTTAAAACTCTCCCCATCAAGGGAGGTAGCATGAAGCAGTAGAAAGAAAATTGCCATCAGGTTAAGGTTGTAGCCCAGATTCTATGACTACATGTGACTTAGAGCATGTCACTTAACCTCTAGGGGCCTTAAGTCAGTATCTGTAAGATAAAAGATTTTCAAGAGACAGAAGTTAGGTCTTTCTGTTTATACTTTTGTTTGACTCTCAATTCATTAATCCACAGATCCTCTTTGAATTCCTACATGGCTCTGATGCAACATCAATTTTCTACGATGACCAATAACCAAGAGTAGTTGATCCACCAATCCTGTAGTTCCTGCAGTTCTGGAACTCAGTTGCATCTTCAGTTGCCTAGGCAGAGAGATTTAAAATTTGTTCTTTACTATTTCTCCATGGCTCTTCTGTTGATCAAGGCTCAGCGAGAACTCTGCTCCTGACAGATAACTTGGCGGGTACAGGTAACCCTGCTGAATAAACTCCTTCTTAGAAACACCTGGTAGATTTGAGTTTCATCGTGTGCACTGAGGTCCTGTACCATATTCAGGAATTTCCCAGACTCTCATTCTTCCCTAAATTCCCACCCAAATTGCATCCCACTGGAATAAGAATGGAAATCAACTAGGAATGTTGTCTAGGATCAAAAAGGAATTTTTTTTTTCTCAGTTTCAGGTAATAAAAGTAAAAGGGCAGGGTGATCTTTGAATTTTCCTGGAGAAAAATTAAAATGTTCTTTATTAGTTGCTACGGTGCCCCAGGAAGGGATTCCCCACTCCCCTTTTTTTTAAATAAGAGCTTCCCCTTCCCTATACAGCCCTTTTGATACAAGTGAAAAAATTCCAAATTCCTCATTTGTTTAGCCTGAAAATCCCCTGCACATTCCCACAAACTACTTCCTTTTCTCTCTTTTTAGCAAGACTCCCCTCTCTCTCTTTAATGAAGAGAAGTTCAGAGGGTTTTTCCCATGAATAGATGGCAGGCACCTGGGAGTTATGAATTTTAAAGTGATCATTTTCTTTCAGCCCTGCCGGACAATGGGCATCTCCTTTTGACTCACTTTCACAGCTTTGAGAGGCTCTCAGATCAGCCACATTCCAATCGGACTGGAGTCAGATCAGAGCTGTGCTGGACCGCATCAAGGTCTCGCACAGAAAGACAAGGAGCAGATGGCCGGCACCGAGCTCTCCTCCCCTTTCAGCGCGCAAAGGCAGGCAATGTGGGAAAGCGTCTGCCCGGCATTGCCTATTGATCCCTGAATAGAACCACCGCATGCCACCAGCCTGTAGGTATGAACCTCTGTTAACAGATGGTGAGATCATTATGAGCAATTAATTCCTTTAATGTATCAGTGGGAACATGTTGGAAGGGATGATGCAAGCATTGAATGAATAGTGAACTTCTCACTCCTGGGGGAGCAAGCAGGAGCTACCTTCGGGGGCGGCTGGGAATATCTTCCCAGCCTGCAGCCTTCTGGCTCCGGACAGGAGCTGCGAACGGGCTGCACAGAACTGAGGTGTGGTTTTCACTAACTAATTGTGACTCCTTCCCTTCCGTGTCGTGATTAATGCCAGATTGGTCTCTAGATCATTTTTATACACAAGAACTATCCAAAAACACAGCGAGAAACAAAAACAATATTTGTCAGTTAAGTCCGACATGCATAGGGAATTATTTCACAGAAATCAGCAGAGTATCAGGTTATGGGTCACTTTCGCTAACCACAACTATAGTTGTGACAGTTCTCAGTTTAAAATAACGGTTTCTTTCAACAAAGTTAAAGCGGTGGTAAAAGTATGCTCATCCCACTGTCTGAGTCGGAAAACTGAATGTTTGGATGCATTATAAATGGGTAGATTTAAAAGAGGGTATTTTAAAAAATACGAATTCACATGTAGGGTGAATTTGAGCAAATGACACATGTAGCAAATTATCCCCCCTAGTATAAGATGGAATAATTTTTTTTAAATTTCAGTAACAATGTGAAAATGACTGTCAGGGGCCAACTGGAAAAAAATGGTCACCTTCTTATTTAGATATTTCTCTGATTCATTATCAATGAGATGATGGCATTTTTTGCATGTTTTCCTACCCTTAAAAATAATATTTCGTAGTAGGGGTGTTTTTCTTTTACAGGCAAAAGAATCTTAGGACACAGTACAGATCATAGGGTAGCCCTTAGATTTTAAGAAGATAGAAAATACAGGAACAGGAAATACTGGCAACTATTCACTTAATTCATATTTAAATGACACTTTTTGCTTGTAATTAAGACACTTAAGTAGTGTCTCTGTTCATGAAATTTACATAACTGTACAATAGCTTGCCTAAATGAACAGCAAATGGCAGTTAACCTTGAAGTGTATTATCTTAATGAATAAATCTGGCTTTAATTCAATAAATTAAAAACAGAAATAATATTGCAAAAGACTTTTAAAAACAGACTTGCCATCCCCCATAAATACAGCATGGTACTGTTTATAGTTGGGTTGGAATGCTCGGACATTTTCCAGTATGATTTTAGAGCTCTAAAAGCATTCCAGTACACATTCACTATTTTTCCATCATTGTTTCCAAAGCAAATCAATGTCACTTTCTGGAAATCATCGATAAGAATATCTGAACACTGAATCAAGACACCTAAGCATGCTTATTTGAGATGGCTCTTCATCTGGGCTCCCAATCCCTCTACCTCCATGGGAAATTTGGAAAATTTTTTTCCAATTATATATCGCAGAGGGTCCTATGACATACAGAAAAGACTAGAGGAAAACATATTTCTTACATAGGAAAGAGACATTCCCACTACTTTTCCATTTAAATCAGATTTACAAGGTCTGCAAATCCCTTCAGCCTAAGAGAACCGACAAGAGATGCTGAATGCTCCCCTCCCAAAGTTTGTTGCGTTAATCAGTGCGATCATGTTTCAGTGATTATATAGTTAAGGAGAAGAAATCATGCAATATGTTTTTATTTGCATGAAATAAGTTAATGAGGCACCACCTGTGCCTTGTATCAGTTTACTGGGGGAAAAAGCAGAACACAGGTGTTCTAAGAGCATCTTGGTAGATTTTATACATTAATTTAAAAACACTAAAACCTAAAATCATTTATCAGAATCCAGCGGTGTATATTGCTCAGGAATAACCCATATACACACAGTCATAAATAAAAATCATTGTGAAGAAATTCCTGGTTTCTTGGCAGCAAGGGGGAAAAAAAAGCTGTAATTCATTCTTTCCTCGTTCTCACAGTGTTCTCTATTGTACCATCTGCAATATACAATGTACATGCTCAGCCATAACCCGTAAGGCTGGAAAAGAAGCATTCACACTGTGAATTACCATTTTTCCCAGCATCGAGCTCTAGTCAAAGACAGCACAATAATAAACTAGAAGCTCCTTTGTCTGTTAACATTGTTCTTCATTACTACATGAAAAGCAAATTGTCTCTGTACAGAGGAAGAGTGGCACACACAGCCATGGGAGTAGGGGGAGGGATTTGCCTCTCTCGCTGACTGCCTCACATACACAGAGGCCACTCATCTATCTTTCCCCACCGGCCCACCCAACTGCGCCTTCCCAATCATTTCATCTGCAGGCACATTGGGAAGAGATCCCTTGTTCAGTTGGGTGAGATGCTGGATTAAAGACTCCTGGGATGCTTTTACACTGCATATCCTGAAGCTTATATCCACAGATTTCTTTCTTTTTTTTTTTAAGTCACTTCAGTGTATCCCTTTATAATATTTGGGAGAAGTGATGCTTATCAGAGATGCTCTTTTTTTCCCCCAGGGCTAAATAGAGTCTGCAAGTTATTGTGGGTTATGGGGGCTCTTAAGAGCCAAATGAAAAGGCAGCAAGCAAACAAACAAAACATTAAGAGCAGAAGATGTATATATATATATGTATATATATATAGTATAACAAGTACACGGTAACAGTTACCCTGACAGTTAAGAAAGTACACAGATTAGACCAGAACTACCGGAAAGGGTCCTTACAATTGAAATAAATTACTTATTAGAAATTAATGATTTTCTGAGGGTTTTTTTTCTTTTAGATGTAATAGATTCCAACAAATCTTGCAACACAAGCTTGCTTACAAAAACTATACTCAATTAAAAGATCGTAACTATCTTCTCATATGGAGGCCAATGGCCAAACCCGAGTCCATAATTTTTTTTTTTTTTTTTTGCGGTACGCGGGCCTCTCCCGTTGCGGAGCACAGGCTCCGGACGCGCAGGCTCAGCGGCCATGGCTCACGGGCCCAGCCGCTCTGCGGCATGTGGGATCTTCCCGGACCGGGGCACGAACCCGTGTCCCCTGCATCGGCAGGCGGACTCTCAACCACTGCGCCACCAGGGAAGCCCCATAATTTAAATCTCAAAGAAACTTACCTCTTCATGACATCTGATAGGAGCCTCAAGGGATCATTTCCAGAGTGTGTTGCTAGAGAGGTCTGCCAGGAGAGGCTGAAGGGTGCTCTGTTACACAGGACGTGGGGAACCGAAATCATGTCTGCTAACTCAACTCTACTGACCAGAGTCTGGCTGGATGAACTCAATTGCTGAATATCAGTTCCAAAGTAGTTCAATTTGTGTATTTACTGTTAAAAAGAAGTTGAGATCTCATCAGACAGGTAAAAATCATTGGGGGAGGAATGTCCAAATCAACTCTGGACATAAAAGAGCTGTTTCTACACTGTTAGGTTTTGCAGTATCATTTTCTGCATGATTGCTAGTTTTTCTTGCTTGCCTATGGGAATAATACCTGGCTCACTAAATTGTCATGAGGCTTTAAGGAAATCACATCATAAAATAACTATAGTAGTTCTCTCTAATATAGTACATTTTCAGTAAATGCCAGTTGTCTTTTCAGGTATAGATGAACATTTGATTTTAACTTAGGGGGGAAAATACTTAATTGCAAAGTAGTATATTCACATTTGTTCTGGCCCTAGGAGACAACTTTTGTGTATTTTTAATGTGCAGTACTTGAAAGGCCACCTTGAGAAGTGGTAAAATGTTTGTGGAGGTAACTGTGACAATCTTTCTCTACTCTGAAATTCTGTTATTCTAGAACATTCCCAAATATCTAAAGTTCATGTATTCAACCCAGAAATCGAGTCTATTCCCTTAGAGCCTGCAACTATATTCTGTCTAAAGAGAAACCCGCCTCTGTATTTTTACCATACACCACATGACTTAGGGCTAGTTTTGACTTAGGCTGGCTCATCCTGTGTAAACAAGACACTGACATCACCAGGACACAGAAAGGAATAAACTCGGTCTGTGCCCATGAGAAAGTGGTAAAAATACATGAGTCACATCAGAAACATCTGTCTTCAATCCCAAGTTAAGGACTTCCCAGGCTAAGGGGCAATTTGTGAATCACATGATCTACTCTCCAACTCAAAGTGTGTGCTCATTTGTCTCAATCCTACTAAAACGTAAAAGGATAACTGATGGTGTCTCTTTTTTTAATAATACTGCTTTTCCTTGAAAGTTTGCATGCTGGCTTCCAAATTGTTACAACAAATATATTTTTTCTTTTCTAATTTTAAGCTTGAATGCTCCCTTCTTAATTTGGAGTAACACTTGTTCCTAAACTCACAAAACACAGCATTGACTAATAGTCCCTATAGTTCTGCTTTTTCTGCAGGGGAGACGAGCTGAACTTCCTGACCGTGGCTCCTCACATTAAGACCCTTCGTTTTCAATCTCTTTTCTCTCTCCCTCTCCAGGGGCTCTTTGTCCATCATTTCAAACAACACAGGTCATCTTGGTCTAGAGCATTTGTTCTCAAGTGGGGGTGACTTAACCAGGGGACATTTAGCAATGTCTAGAGATAATTCTGGTTGTTAAAACTGGGTGGAGGGGGTGATACTGTCATCTAGTAGGTAAAGGCCAGGGATGTTATTGAACATCCTACAATGCATAGGGCAGTCCCCTCACCAGCTCCCATAACAAAGAATCGTCTGCCCCAAATGTCCATGGTGCCAAGGTTGAGAAACCCTGGTCTAGAGGGGAAAAAAAACACAAAAAACTAGTTTTATATCATTTTGTATCTAGCTACTCCCCTAACCACTCTCCTTCATCGCTAAACTTTTTCAAAATATCTCCCCTCTCTCCATTTCCTATTACCCTCTTACTCCTTCGTCATCTGCAGTTTGTCTCCCAAACAAGTCACTGCCACTGTTCTCTTCAGGATTACTAACCTCTCTAACGGTCAAACCCAACAATCCAATGAACGCTTTCCTCTCCTTTACTTTGACATCTCAATGCATTTGAATTGTTGACAGTTTTCTCCTTCTTATAACTCTCTCATCCCTTGGTACCGTTCATGCCACCCTCTTCAACTTTTCAGCAGCAGAGCATCTCATCCATCATCACAAACGCTAGCATCTCATGCCTCACTTCATTCTGTTCTACACTGAAATACCCTCCCAAAGAGCGGTTTCCCTGCCTGCCCTACCCAAAGTAGTACCATCTGATCTTTCTATCTCCTTAATTTGCTTTGCTTTATCCATAGCATTTATTGCCACCTGATATTATATTATATATTTATTTTGAATTTGTTTCTTGTCTCTCCTCACCCCACTCCCGCTTCCCTCAGAATATAAGCTTTAGGATGGAGCAGGGACTGTGTTTTTGTTTGTTTGTTTTTTGCGGTACACGGGCCTCTCACTGCCGCGGCCTCTCCCGTTGCTGAGCACAGGCTCCGGACGCGCAGGCTCAGCGGCCATGGCTCACAGGCCCAGCCGCTCCGCGGCATGTGGGATCTTCGCGGACCGGGGCACGAACCCGCGTCCCCTGCATCGGCAGGCGGACTCCCAACCACTGCGCCACCAGGGAAGCCCAGGACTGTGTTTGTTTTGTTTACTTCTTCGTGATGAGCACCTGCCACTTAGCTACACATGCATATCTGTAGAATGAATGGCTGGATTAAAGAATGGATGAATGAATGGCACCATGAAGTGTTTTTCTACCTGCCAGCCTTGTGCTTAGTACCATGTCCAATACTGGTTATATCTGTCTTCTTAAAACATTTCTTTCTTTGTCTCCTAAGACATTGCCCTAAGCTGATACATCCCATTTCCATGACCACTTCTCCTTCTCCTTTGATGCCTCCCATTTCCATGACCACTTCTCTTTCTCCTTTGATGCCTCCTCTAGATGCTTGGCTGTTACTGAGATTCACTCCTCAGTGGCATGCCATCACTTTGCCTTGCACTCTCCTTGACAGCGTGTTCCAGTGTCCCACTGGAGTGACCCTGCTAGGATGCTGTGTGTCATACTCCACATCTGTAGAACCAGCTGTATCATGGGTTGTCCTGGCAGACCAAACATGTTCTAGACCAATGCTGTTTCTGGTGACTTTTTCAACAAAGTAGAACAATTGCAAAGGCCTTGATACAGGAGGGGAAACTTGAATGTTTGGGGGAGTAAAGAAAGGCCTGTGTGGCTGGAATGAGGGGATGGGGGGGCACAACAGTGATAAAATATGACTGTGAAGACATTTTCATTGGAGGCTCCTTTATGTGCATGTAACTACCCAAGATGCAGAGACAAAGAAATTAAAGATGAGCTGAGGTTCCCTTCATCACTCAAGTTCTGTGATTTAGTCATCGCAAGCTTATGTTTTTGTTCCTATCAAACACTTTCATTTCACCCTGCAAATTCCCCTCTCCCCTGCTTCTTTTTTGAGGTTCCCTATGGTCAATTCTTCTGTCCCTGTTTGCTTGAAAAAATAAGTTATCACTTATTGTTTTTTCAAATAGTGATCTATATTTAAGGTGAATCAGAACAAGAAAATTTACTCCAAAATTTATTCCAAAGTACTGAGAATTCACATGGAGCTTAAATTATACATAGTGGAGAAAGGCACAAGTTTTGGAAACACCCATATAACTAAAAGAGATGTCATTTGCTTTTCCCTCTTTTACCCAAGTATGTTTTCTTCAATTTTTTTTTTTTTTCCTTTCTCTGATTCATCTTTTTTTCTATCCAGCCTCTTGGCCTTTAAAGAAAATTCCTTGGGACTTCCCTGGTGGTCCAGTGGTAAAGGATCCTCCTTCCAATGCAGGGGACGCGGGTTAGATCCCTGGTTGCAGAACTAAGATCCCATGTGCCACGGGGCAACTAAGCCTGCGTGCCACAACTACTGAGCCCGCAGGCCTCAACAAGAGGGCCCGCACGCCACAAACTACAGAGCCCATGTGCTCTGGAGCCCTCACGCCACAACTAGAGAGAAGCCTGTGTGCCACAACGAAGAGCTTGCACGCCGCAAAGACTGCCGCAGCAAAAGATCCCACATGCTGCAAGGAAGACCCGGCACAGCCAAATGAATAAATATTTTTTTAAAAAAAGAAGGAAAAAGAAAACTCCTTAATGGTGGGCAACCATTGAAAGCAATCACATATAATCTGAGTTATCAAGGGGGATTTGAGAGAAAAGTAATTTCTGACCAGGAATACCAGCCAAGACAAAGATAAAGAAGCAAAGTGGATGTACGTGTGTGTACGTGTCCATGTGCGTGCCTATGGCAGTGTTTATGCAAAACCCTGGAATCTGAACTTCATGGGTGCCCTTAAAAGTCATCTACTTTTTAAATTTTCAAATACACACGAATCAAACAAGTATTACATGAATGAAAGATGAGTTCTATTATAAAGGTGAAACAATTACACAGATCATTTTTTAAACCTGGATGGAAATAAGCAGATATTACTAAAAAGAGTGAGTTTAAACGCTCTGGAAACTGTAAAACATTAGACACTCATAATATATTGTTGCTATTAATAAATAATTGCTTGTATATTTATTTCTTTGCACATTTAGATACACTGTGTGATTTAAATAGGATTATTGGGGGCTGCTTTAAATAGGAGTGGGAAGTCAATTCTAGAGAGAAACTACAGGGAAAAAAATTCCTTTTCTCTTCCTGAACTTGTCCCAGGAAGTTTATATTTGGAGTTTTTATTTAAATCACTGTTTCCTTTCTAATTATCTTCTATATTCATGTATTTGGACATTAAGATAGAGTTTTAATATTCTGCTTAGAAAGATTCTTATATCTGTCAAGCTACACAATGAATTTAACTGATTAATGAATTAACCAGCTGACAACCATGGGTGTTTCTATTACCTGGGTGTATTTTAGCATGTTTTCAACTAAGAAGGATAAAAGAGGTATTAGAGACCACTTGGGAATCATTAATAATAGTAGCATACATTTAGATGAAGGAAATTTGATATCAATTTTCAGAGAAAATAGTAGAAATCTTGCGATCTTTTCTGGGGGAAGGGGCGGTAGGTGGAACCCCGGACCTTGGTGGTTTGGTTGGACGGTGTACTACACAGTCTAAGTCTGATCCTTACAGAAATTGCTTGGTTTGCAAAACTGTCAAGGAACTCAATGACTTAATCAACCTTTCCCATTTTTATCTGCAGTCAATCTAAGCTTATTATTTATCAAACCACTCAAGTGACGGCCCCTGATTGAACAGAACATTCCACTGGGAACAACGTGAGTAGCCTTCCCTCCCGGGAGGGGGTATTCACAGACATCACAATGTTCTTTTTTCACCTTCAACCTCTATAGGTAGACACTTAAAAGCCATTTTGAACATTATCTCATTATCCCTTCACTTTTCAACTAGGAGTTGATTACCCTTAATTTACAAGGGGACACTGTATTGAGAAGGAACCCAGTTTCTTTACTGTTACATACAAAGCACTCTGTGTGGGGCTAAGAACAGAATTCAAACCTTCAGGTCATAATTTAGCCTCTGCTTCAGCATTTACATAGCATA
Source organism: Delphinapterus leucas (assembly GCF_059928025.1). NCBI lineage: Eukaryota > Metazoa > Chordata > Mammalia > Artiodactyla > Monodontidae > Delphinapterus > Delphinapterus leucas. Next base: position 15,353,239 of record NC_143138.1, read on the forward strand.
ATATTACGACTAGGACCCTCTCCACCTTTGAAAAATAATGAGGTATTACTGACAAACAGAAATCCCTTTGTGCTCATTTAAAATCCTATTTTTTAAATCAAGGGTGGCTGTTTTTGAAAAGAAATATATTCAGACTTTCAAATATAGCAGTAGCTTTATTTTATTTATGTTTCTAGTTAGAAAACTGCTCTGTTTAGTAAGTATTCACCCAAACGGGTGAATACATTCCTCAAAAAGACAAACTAAGGTAACCCTGATTGTTTTGTTGACTTTGCTAAAGGCAATGGCCCAAAGCATTAGTAATTAAAATCCATTTAAAATTAATTTAACTTCAGGAGCTCCACAAACCCATAAAATCAGATGCATGCAAAAGTAACAGCTACAGATGCATTTTTGAAATCAGTGGTTTTCAAAGTGAAAAGGTAGACAACGGAAAGAAGGAGAGTGCAGGACAAAGAAAAAGGGAAGAGAGACAGAGAGAGAAAAAAGAAAGTGCCTAGTATTAGCCTGAGAAGCTTGCCCTCTGAGCTCAAGCCGACTGTTTCAAAGACAGGATGACTTCACTTAGTAAGGTTTCAAGTTACTGAAGCATCATTCCCCAGAATGGAGCCAAACTAGATTGAGACATTTGAAAATGTTTATCTGAGCAAACATTAAATTTGTATCCATTTCTCAAAACCAATCAGAGATTCCACTGACTACCATCTTAACCTCACAGAAATTAAGCAAATACTTTCTGCATTGAAATGTTATCTAAGCTTTGCATCGATGGAATCTTTGACTACTTGCTCACAACTTTAAGACACATGCTTTTAGATAATCAGATGTTGGTGTTTGGGGGAGGGATGGTAAATATATCTAAACACTGTTCAACTCTTATTTAAGCGGGAAAGTGTGGAAACTGCTTTACCAGAGGCGGAAAAGAATGTCATCTACAGTAAATTTGCAAGTGTAGGGGTTTGAGTGTAAGAGCTAGAGGTGGGGTAGGCATGTGGGAGAGCAAAGGACAAGAAGATGAAAATAAGAGTCTCCTTTTTCTACCTATTTCTTTCCCTTGCAAAGTATACACTTCTGATTAAGTGAATGGCCCAGTACGGAAAATAAAAGTGCCTAAAAAAAGATTTAGACTATTTATAGAACCCCATTCTTGAAAAAGACTTTAGAAATAACCCAATCCTACCTCTAATTCCATGTAGTAAATTCAGCTATGCCTCCTTGACAATGTTTATTACCTTTCACCAGCTCACATGTAGCTGAGGCAGACAAGTCTATTGTGGGCACAGACCAATTCCTAAAAGGTTTTCTAAATCTGAATTCTGCTCTCTTGAGCAACATAGGATACAATATTGGGCTCCACCATCTGTAAGCAATAACATGACAGTGGGGCATGGAGCTCTAGGGTCAGACAGACATAAGTTCATGTCCAGGGTTAACAGGGATAGCTGTGTAGATACAGGTAGGTTACTCAGCCTCTCTAAGCTTCAGTTTCCTTACCTGTAAAGTGGAATAATAAACATTTCCCACCTCATTGGCTTTTTGCAAGGATTACATGGATAACACATTAGAACAATACCTAGCATACAATCAATGCTTAGATAGATTAACTGCTATCATGGTGTTAAAGGCTCAGTCAGATGGTCTTGAGTTCAAATCCTAACTCCACAGGTAAGTGGCTGTCCTTAGGCTAATTAACTTCTCTGAACTTCAGCTTTCTCATCTCATTTATTAATGGAGCCTAATGTTGTATTTGCATTTCTCTTTCAGACCCTCAGAAATAAGAGTATGAAAGAGAAAGTATCCTGGATGCCCAGGGATCCATTGGTTCTCTTCCACTTATTCAGAACAAACCAGTAAAAACAATGTATAGCAAATAAGAATGCTAATGGTGAAGGCAGGTCACATGAAAATTTTCTTTAGAGAAACATACAATTACATTTGATTCATTTACCCACTGATAATTGTTCTACAAACACTTGCCAAGTGCCTACAGATTGCATCAGACAGACCTCGCTCTTTGGTGTCTCATGGTTTCATGGCATCTGGGATCCTCCAACCTGCTTACCTGAATCCTATTTCTCTTAGATGGTCTTAAAATGGCCTCTAGGTGATTCATTCTACATAATCATTCATGTTCCCCAGAAAGGTAAAATTATATACTTCTTTAAAGTCCAGACGTCAAATTGAAAGAATGAACTACGTCCATCAAGATGGTAGCACATAACTGATCAATGTACAGATTATGTAGACTTTTTGTTCGTTTATAGTGTACAGGCATGACACTAAGTAACCTAAAACATCCCTTCTAGCTGTCTAGTTTTAAAACTTATAATTGCATTATTCTATTATTAAGAACTTTCTGTAGCACCAACTATCCAAGGCTATACACGTCACTCGGACAGCATCTCTTGGCTCAGTCATAGAGGGACCCCCTCATGGAGGGTTCATTTTTATCTCTCAAACAAACACTCATGAGGAAATTCCTAATGTCCCAAAATATACGTGAGCAGCCTTTAAAAAATTCTTGCAGCACACACTGTTGCTCTTCCCACCTGCTGTCTCTCCTACCCACTCTTATTTCTTCCAAGTTACAGAAACCCATTTTGTTCATATATTAATCGCCATGTGCGTCAAAGAAGACCAGGCTCCTACCTGGTTCCAGAGGTTAAATGTTCATTGTTCTTAGCCAATCATCATTATTCTAATCCTTTTGCCAGTTATTGGTTTAGGAATGGGCAAGTGATTGAAATTCTGGACAATCAGATATGAGACGTATAATGTGAAAGGAAATGTACTAGGTGGCTCCTGGAAACTGTTTCTTTGCTGTTAAAAAGGCATAGGTAAGAGGAAGCTTCCTTTTTCCTACCCCTTCACTCGGCTGCTCAAGGTGATGTCTGGAGCTTCTGCAGCCATCTGTGACCACAGGAAGATAAATCGGAGTATAAAAGTAAACACACTTAGCAGAGCAGAGCAGAAAAATAAAGAACACCCAGGCCCTTCTTGACATTGTTGAGTTGCTGAATTAACCAACCCTGGAACTGCCTACCTCTAGTCGACTTGGTCTCTGAGATTTAAAAAAAACAACAACAACAGAGCTCTTGTTTAAGGCTGGGCTTCTCCAACCATAATGTGCCTGCAAATAACCTGTGTGTCCTGTAAAAGTGCAGATTCTGATGCAGGTCTGGGTTGGGGCTGTGGATTCTGCAATTCCGTCGAGCCCCCAGGTGATGGTGATGGTGATCCTGGCGGTCCTGAGCCCAAGCTATGAGCAATAAGGGTTGAAGTCACTTGAGATAAATTTTCTGTCATCAGTAGCTGAAATCATCCAAAATGATACAATCCTCAATCTAGCATTCTTTCTCATCACCTCTTGCCTGTGTTGATGAAATCGAATTGAGAACCTGAAAATTTAAACATTAATTTCAGTTGATGTTAACCCGCAGTTCATGCTTTGACTCAGTTCCACACGTTTCAATACCCCACAGTCACCAGCACCTTCTCATTCTTTTCTGCCTTAAATAAGGCATTCATGGCCCCCGGCACCCAGCGCGTGACAAAGGCGCCTGTGAATGCTGGGTGCATTCGCCCTGCTCCACCAGGGAGTGCTTGCCAGTGCACCTGGCCCAAAGGTGAAGCAGCTGCGTGCACGTCGGTTCCTTCCCTGCCATCTCCAGCTCTAAAGAGAAATGCTTGAGTGCTTTTGCAAATCAAAACCTTTTCATCCTGAATTTGGTGATTCACCCTGAATGGCGTCTTCTTGGAAAGTCTGTAATGCACGATTGTGTAAGATGGGTAAAATTGGCCTGTCTCATTGACAACACTCTTCTTCTCATGGCTCAGGCTGGGCTGGGGGAGGTGAAAGAGTCACAATAAAAAGGGTTCTTTACAAAGGGCCTCCCTCCCCTGTTGGTGCAGCCATGCCTGTGTACCTGCGTGGGCTGAGCTGTCTGCATGCAGTTGGTATTACTGCCCCCTTTGTTCATTTCCTAGCCTCTGGATGAGAATTCGGTTTCAGCAGGTATGAAGATGGTGCTTGTTTATAAAAGGGCGAATTTACAAAGCTTTCATACTAAAAAAAAAAAAAAAAAAAGTGGGGGAGAGGCAGTCATTCAAAGGCCATGCCAAATTTGCTTTTCCCCAAAGCAGGGAGAGACAAAGGAAATCTCAAGCATACCTCCCAGACACAAAGAACATGTGTTTGCCCTCCAAATTCAAGCGGGTGAACTCAGCTCATTATCCCAGGAGCTGGTCACTAATTCTATCCAGTTAAAAAATATATCTATAGTCCCTTTCAAATAGTGAAGAATTATCTTTGTATTTAGGGTCAGCTAACATTTCTTTTAGTGCCAGACAACCCTACACTATGAACTTTCTTATATATTATCTTATTTAACCTTTTTGGCAACTCTGTCAGTTAGATATTTGAATTAGTAGAAGTCCAGAATCTGAAATGTACATATTGAGCCCAAGAGACCTTTACAAGAGGAAAAGGTAAAATTGCTTTTGGAAAACTATGTTAAATAGTGCTAGAGCAATCTAAGAGCACCAATACTTTTTTTTTTTTTTTCTCACAGAGCTGAAACAGGCCTCCCCTTGGCTCCTGCCTCAGTAGGACAGTCGTGGTCTTTGCAGACAGAAGGACTGATGGCCAGAACCTTCCCCTGGTACCTTCAAGCCCTGGATTTACAACCCACACTGTACTTCCTGGGACAAAACTGTCTGGGTCAGAGCTTGTAGGTGGCCACCCAGAAGCCAAGTGCAGCTCATGGTCGTCTTTTTTGTGGCTCTCTCAACTTTGTCCATTTGGATTCATTGCTGGTATTTTTAAATGTTCATGTAAAAATCTGGATTTCAGAATTATCCAAAGAAGTCAGATCGGTCTGTACTGGGTCGTAGGACAGTACTCTTGATTGCTAAGTAGGTGAAATTCCTTTACTCAGGGAAGGTGGTTGGTCTCCAACTGGCACACTGAAGCTCTCCTGCTGTCTCTCCAACATGGGGGCCAGTGTCACTATCAAGTCTATGTCAGTCTACACCAAGGTTCCTCAACCCTGGAACTCTTGGCATTTGGGGTCAGATAATTCCTAGCTGTGGGGGACTGCCCAGCATCCCTAGCCTCTACTCACTAGATGCCAGTGGTAACCTTCACCCCAGTTAGGACAACCAAAAATGTCCCCAGACGTTACCAAATGTCCCCTGGGGGGGTGAATATTCCCTGGTTGAGAACCACTGCTTTACATACACCCAGTCCTCTTTGCTCATTTAAGTCACTAGCCAAGCCCCCATCCTCACGAGAGTCTGCATCTCCAACTGCCTCCAAGTCGTCCCTTATTCCACTGATGATGAAAAGTCTACAAATACACACTGATTTCCTCTAACTTAAGGTTTTGTGTCCCTTTAGAATGAATGTCAGTCTCAGTCAGGCAGTATATTAAGTTATCAATTATTTATATCTTGGATTTTCCGGATCTTTTCTTAAGGGCAAATTTGTATAGGGAAGTGGATGAGCAGAGCATGAAACCGCTGTGTCCTGAAGGAAGGTTGATAAGAAAAGGCTATTTTAAGAAGGAAGGGGATGGGCTTCCCTGGCGGTGCAGTGGTTGAGAGTCCACCTGCCAGTGCAGGGGATACAGGTTCGTGCCCCAGTCTGGGAAGATCCCACATGTCGCAGAGCGGCTGCACCCGTCCAGAGCCTGTGCTCTGCAACAGGAGAGGCCATAGCAGTGAGAGGCCCGCGTACCGCAAAAAAAAAAAAAAGAAGGGGAAGGGAGCAACAGATGGGCTACAACATTTTCTTAACCGCCAGCCCAGCAGGCATCCACGTGAAACAAAGCTTTATGAGGCTCACCTGTGCTCACACTGAACTTTCCTGCTCTGAATGAGTAGGAGAGTGGATTTACACACGCCCAGCCCCCAGCCGCGTGTCATACTCCTGTTTTAACGAGTTGTTCTGGCAAGGGGTCCTTCTCCAGAACTCATTTCCTCATGTTGGCAACACAGTTAAGAAAAACACACCCATTTGCCAGCTCCCCTCATTGTCTGCCCTAATTAGGGGGGATTTTGCTGTTCTTTCAAAATGGCTGTGGAGGGCAAAGGGATGCTGCAAGGGGAGTGACCCTCTGCAGGGGTGACCATTCCAAGTTCCTCTTAGCAGGGACCTCAGACTCTGTGCAGGGCTTCTGCATGACAGGATCTGAAGAGAGTCACTGGGAGAACTTTGGGGTCAGATAAACCTAACTTTACAAATTGGTCATAACTGAGCAACCACAAAACCACCTCCTACACCAAAACCTATGAAGTGTGGCTTTCCTTTCCTTCAAAGGAAATGTGTTGACCTAAAAGAATGTACTAGAGCTCAAGAAAGCTGAAAATTAATGAACTCAAAAAGCTAGAAACAATAGAAAACTCACTTTTTAAAAGTAGAAAAAATCGATAAGAATAAAAGCAGATGTAAACAAAAAAAGAACCAATAAAATAGATAATTGTTGATGAGTAGAGTAAAGAAAAAGAGATCAAAGAAGAAGTCATAAATAACATTAGGTATGAAAAGGGGCCCATAAATAGAGTTACGGATGAGATTTTTTAAATTCTAAGATACGAGAGGCCCTTTCTGCTCTGCACCAGTCAAACCCTTCCTGAAACATATTACTTGCTTCTGCACAAAAAAGCAAATGATTCTCCCATAATATCTTCCATGCGTATCTGTACTGTAGCACTTATCACAGCATATAGTTCTTTCATTTGTCTCATCCACTAGCCCCAGAACTCATTCATGGAAGGAACTATATCTTATTTATGTTGGTACTTTAGCTCTAAGCATGCCTGGCCGGTAGTTAGTGCACAATAAATTTTTGATAAGTGAACAAAGTCAGAGAAGAGTAGCGGGATGATGAAAGGGCTGAAAATTTTGCGATGAGGAAAGCCTGAAGGAAAGAGGGCTGTCTGATCCTCCAAAGAGATGTTTACAGAACACACTGTAGCTGCCTTCAAAAGTGGGAAGGGCTGTCATGGGGAAGAGGGTTACATTTTTCTGTATAGCCCCACAGAATAGACTCAGAGCAGCGGGTACAACGGAGATAAGATTCAAGAGGCAGAAGAGCCAGTTGGATCACTTGACTTAGAAGATGCCCCTCTTCCCAGAAAGTTTCTGTTTAACTTATTTAAAGGTAAGAAATACGTCTCATTTCTCTTAAACGGATCATAAATCTTCCTGCTTTTCTTCCCATATACCACCCCCCACCACACCCCCAAATCACCTGTAGACAGCCAAGGACGGTGGATGGTCAAGAACTATTTTTTGGCCAGCTTCAGGATATAACCATGCATACACTACTTCCCATATTTCTGTCAGATTTCCAATTTCAGAAATGAGCCTCGTCAGGTTGGTATGAAGCCTGTTTCTAGCAAAACCTAATATTCCACTGAGCTGCCTGCCAGACACTGCTAGTATCAACATTCTGTTCTTCACTCTGAATTGCAATTTAAAATCAATTGGGCTTTTCCCCAAATATCTCAGCCACCTGTTTAAATCCTTTTCCTTTATGCCCAGCATGAACATATTTCTCCAAAAATTGGTATTAATGACTTCATCAACTGCATTAAATGTAGAGTTTAGACTGACTTTTTCACTTGATCACAGCTCACCAGCTATCTGCAAGGGTTTTGTTCTTGATGCAAACCGACTCTTGAGAAGCTCACCTAAAGTTATATTTTCTATGAAGACCGCTTTCAGACAAGAAATGCAATTACTAAAATTGCATCTGCTATTTGTAATTACTTAGGTCTACATCTGTGGTGAATTGGGAAGGAGGGCATCTTCTAAGTCAGAGAAGAGTAGCAGGATAATGAAAGGGCTGAAAATTTTGTGATGATGTTTGCAGGTCCTTGGCTATCTGTTCACAGAGTGAGGCCAAACACCGATGGGAAATCCAGTGCACGTGGGAGGGCCCACACTCTCGTAGGTTTCTCTTTAGAGTGAATGGGGCGAAGGTTCACTGCATATTGGTAAACTCCTAAGTTCATGGAAGTTCTTTGCTTCCAGGGTAGAATCCACCCATCTCCCTCATCAGGGTAAAATCCTGACTGCTGACCCTCAGGGAGAGGCAAGCATTCTGCCAGGGCCAACTACATGAATTACAGGGCCCAGTGCAAAATGAGAATGTGGGCCCTTTGTTCCAAAAGCAGGAAAAATTCCATTAAAGTTAGTAAAATAGAAAGCTTTTCCCCCTCTTCTGCAGTCTCTCTCTCAATTGGTCACGGTGTTTTTTAGCTGCTACTTAAAGTTGTTCTAAGTAAAAAAAATTAAAATTTTACATTATTAGCATGAATTTTACTGTTCATCTTTATATTGTGCAATGCCACTTTTACATGCAATTATAAGAACATTGAACTAGGGCAGAATCACTAAAATTACATAATTTTTGTTGCATAGCGTGTACTTGCATGTATATTTCATTCTTACCAAAACAACGGCTGGACACACACATACAGCTGTTTTCATTTCACTTCTTGATAGGTTCTACCAACATTCTCTACCGTGACCTTACTGCTGAGTAAGTTAGAGCTGGAAGGAAAAGGAACTATGGCTTTGCCCTATCTTTCCCTTTCCTTCTTATCTTCGTCTTCATTGTAGGTGGTCTGGCTAATACAGGGAAGCAACAGGAGTAAGAAAGGGTGGGGTAGGGATCCTTGGTGGCCATGTTTCTTAGAATGCAATTGCCCTAGTTCTGATTTAAACAGAAAGCGTGGTCCCTTGGGGTCTGTCAGTGCCTCAGTGTCCTCTCTTATAGACTAACACACTTACCTTGAATTCATTCTGAGGCTTGCCCAACTACCACACATCTGGATCCATTGGAACTCTGTGCTCATGGGACGTTGCAAACACTATCCTCGAATGGGGCGGCAAAGAACCATGGACGTGCACATTGCACCTATCTCCTCTGCTCACAATCATGCTCCACCATCCCATCGAACTTCACTTACAAAACACAAGTTCAAAGAGAAAACTATTAAGAACTTCAAGATGGCGGCAGCAGAGCGTTCAGTCAAGCACTGGACCTTCCTGAGGACTGTGTCTGAGAAGCTAGCCCTGTGCGCTAGGCATCGCTAGGCACACTTCCGCTCAAAACCCTTTTTCCAATCCACTGCCTCACCCTCACCCATGATAATGCCTGGTTTCTCTGAGTCTGAACCTCTCCTGTTCAGTTTCTTCAGAGAAGAAATCTGCTCTATGTTTAAGAGCCAATCCACAAGGCACGGGGGAAGCAGGCCCAGCGTTGATAAGGGTTTCAGTGGGACAAACACACATAGAAAGTTGGGAAGGTTCCTACAGCCTGAGTGGGGCAAAGGTGGGGGGTTAGGGAAGAAGAGGGTATAAATACTAAACCAGTTAATGGCCATCAGGTCTTGGAAAATTAATCTATTATCGACACATCAATTTCTTTCTTTAATTGAAGATTATTGCTTCTATTAAAAAATATTTTGCACCTTAAAAATGTCTTTGTTAAGTCTGGCATGTAAACATTTGTGATTTCTCCAGTGCTTTTGTTGGAGTAATGGGAAATAATGGATTCTGGAGTTTACAGACATGGCATTGAACCCTGGTCCTGGCACTCCCCAAGCATAGCTATAGATAAATTATTTAACCTCACTGGGTTTTGCTTTTCTCTTCTGAAAACAACAGAGGTAACAATATCTATTCTCAGGCCATGCTTGCAAAAATGAAATGAAAGTTGAAATCATACAACATAGTGCCTAATACTATTCTTGACGTGCAATGAATACCAGTATCCTGCCTTGCATTGTATATTATAAGAATCTCTTATGAATGCATTTAAGTGAACCAAATAGTGAATTGAGAATGATAGAGGGCAATATAGCTTTCTTATCCTCCACAGACAATGGATAACAGATGATACATAAATACACAATTTTCCTTATCACACTGATGACTTTGCCTTTATATGTGGGGTTAAACAATAATGCATAACTGACTTTTATTTCCACACTGTACACAGGTAAATTTGATAGGATTTGATCAAGTATAAGTTATTTATTTGGGTTTTCTTTATGAGCTTGTTTTCATTTTGTTTTTATTGAGATAATGTTGGTTTATAACATTATATAAATTTCACATGTACAACATTGTATTTCTACCTCGGTATACACTACAGCGTGCTCACCGCCAAAAATGTAGTTTCCATCCATCACCATACAGCTGATGGTGTATGGTGTCCTTAAAGTATGCTCCAGGTGTGCTTAAAGTGTTTCTTTCTATGCTACTGTTTGCAGTTATTCCATTTCAGGTCACCAAACGATGGCTATCATGGGGCCATGTTATAATCCAACCATGAATCATGTCCACATTGGGTACTTGTAAGCATGTCTTCAGTGCTGGTGTGCTGGGTTCATCCCATATCCTCCCTTTAAGCAACTGTGTTTTGCTTTTTTAACATTCATGATAGAGAATGTCAGGGATGCTAAAGAAATTACTCGGGAACCTGTACGTGTATATGTGACTGGTCCAAGGCTTAGAGCCAAGTAGGGAACTGAAACATCACAGTTGTCAGACTTTCAGTTTGACCAGAAGAATAAAACCCTGCAGAAATGTCAGGAAGTTACAATGCGTATCCAATACAATGTAAAATGGTAAAAACTGTAACAACACAAACTTAACACAAACTAGTCCATGACTAGGTGGTAGGTATGTGATAGTGGGAGGAAGGGATGTTAGAAGGTGATCGCTCTGGGTTGTGCAGCTTAGCAGGGAAGGTGGCTATCTGTCCAGATAGAGAAGATGAAGCAAAGCCATTACATAGGCAGGAGACTATCCGCATTATCTCACAGAAAAACACCTTCATGATTCTCAAAGTTAGGAGTAATCCTGTAGTGCCTATTCTCTATGCATAACAAATTTTGGTTTTTTGCCTTGCTTTCGATATTATAAAAATCTCTTATGAGAAACAATGGCTTAAAGTGCAAGGAGTAAGTAGGATGGAAAGACTTGTTGACTCTCACTGAAAAACGTGGGAAAGTTCGTTTTGCTCTTGTCTACCCCCATCTGCTCTGCAGGAAAACAAATGCTCTGGTACTGCTACTAAGCGTCTTCCAAGGAATTGATGAGAAGGAGAGGAAGCCTTTCCAGATGCTCCGGAGCTTCAGAAAGCAGTAAGGAAACGTATATCATGCCTTGCCAGAGAAACAGGACATCAAGTAAAAGTCTAAAGGATCTCCAGGAAAAGTTCCAACCAGGACGACCCACGAACCCATGAGCAAATTAGAATCTCTGCTTTTAATTCTGACAACAAGAATATTCCAGAGTTTGCCAGTGCTTGCCGGTGAAATCATCACCATCTTTCAATATATTCTTGGATCCAAGACTGGCCTTAATAGTAGATGGTGTAAGTGGTCAATTATGAGTTTGAGAGCGCTGGAAATCCCCCTACCCCTTGTAACTGCCGTTCTATCACTAGAAATTCCTATATTTGCCCTCATATCTGCAAGAGCACACAATAAAACTTTAATGCTGTTTAGAGGGCTATCTAGCGTTGGTATTGGCTAACCCTCAGAGGACATTGCCCTCCACTGGTGCTTTAACGAAGAGGAAGAATTAAAACAAGTCTCAGACTTTCTGAAAACCAGAAGAACAAAAGGCTCCAAGGGAAGCAGAGGATGGTCAAGATAACCAGGACTTCCTTCTCCACAATACGCTGTCCTTGAGCCTCCTCTTAAAAAATAAAAAAATAGACTTGCTTCACTTCTAGCAGTTAAATTTCCTTGTAGTTTTTCCTGCAGATACCTTGCTCAACAATGACTCCATTTCGCTAATAAACTACCCAGTACTCCTATCGTTGCCACTCACTGCACAGCCGGAATAACCGGGTCACAAAGAAACACCTGCCTAAAATTCCATGGGTCATCAGATGCCCAAGCAACTGCAAAATTCCCAGTCCACGGACCCAGAATCTCACGAGCACAGGAAGAGCGAGAGGGTAACTGTCCAGGTCTATTACTAGCCCTTGCTTTTCAGCTAGCTTTCTTGGCACACTTGTTTACAGAGAAATATGGCTCCCATCGTGTGTGTGCGTAGAACATACAAGAAGTAGTCTTTTTTTTTTTTTTCCTCCTTGATAAACAAAAATAACCATGACTACATCAACGCAAAGTAACTGCACACATATTTTTTTTCATTCTTTGGATTTGCCCTTAGAAACTGCCATCTACTAATAATAGCAGTTGAATAATTTTTTTTTAATGGACTGGCACAGACAATCTTGTATTTGACTCCCTGGAACTGACAGTATTTTCTTTGGTTGAGGACCAAATGGAAAACTGTGCTTGGTTTCTGAGACACAGGAACTCTATTTTGAGAAGGAATCAAACACCAAGGGATATAACAAGTGTTCTATGGCAAATCTGAGTCAGATAAGCCTTTTCTTAACTCCCCAATTTCAGTCCAAAATAAACTTCTCTAAGGGTTAAGTCAGTATGCAGTGTGTGATGTACCTCTTCCTTCCAGCATCCTCTCTACTTGATGAGGCAAAAGAAAGAAGACCAAGAGTGTAGCTGCCTCTTAGAGGATATTCGTGGAAATCAGGAGAAAAATAGAAGAGGACATGTATAGAGAAGGTTGAAGAAATTAGTATTCTTATGTCAGAAAAAAAAATGGTGTAAATGGGAATTTAATTCTTAGGTTCCTCACATATGACAACAACAATAATAATAGCAACAATTTTTTCATGATTAGGAAAAAATACCAATGGGCATACAGAGCAAAGAGTATTCTGAAGTCCTGGGAAGCAGCTCAGAGCAGCCTGGGAAGGCAATATGGAGGCTCTGGGCAGAAAGACTGTGGTCTAGAATGAGAGGATTGTTAGCTCTGCTTGAGCGTTAAAAAAAAAAAAAAAAAAGCCAATGGGGTAAATTCGTCTTTGAGTATGTAAGGGATAAACAGCTGCAAGATGCCATCTGATGTTCTGTAATAAGGGCAGAACACAAATTACTGCATCTGAATTGCTGCCACTATCACAAAATAATGCAGTGACGAGAGTGTAACTGGAAGTTAAATCAGGACTCTTCATATCTCTCTTCAAGTGAGGTGTTGATACCCTTTAGATATCAGATACCCTAAAGAGTATGAAACAGCTCCCCACACCCAGAGTTTACAAAAGAAATTTCTGAGAATTGGTACTGTACCTCCTTAGCCCCATCACTTATTTTGAAAATATAAAAAGGATGGACAAAGGGGAGAGAGAGAGAAACAGTTAAGAGACTCAGTGGAGAAGGTGGTTGCCTTGAGTCTGCCCACCTGAAAGGGGTGGAGGGGAAGAGAGAGCTTCCTCTGTCCTCTCAGCCTAGATGGGGTGGGGGTGGGGGGGGGGCTTCCAAGGGACCATCGAAAAATCTGGAAATGGGTTTCCCTCCGTCAGGCGACACAGAGGATTGGTTCCTGCATCACTCCTGAGAGAGCTGAAACAGTCCAAGGAGGTATGATGGAGGGTGATATTGGGATGGGCCCGCATTCCCTAGTAAGGATGTGTCAATGATCGCTGTGGAGCAGGTGTGAACCAAAGGGCTTTGCGTCGGGTCCTGTACCTGAGGGTGGGCTGTGGGGGGAGCATGGTGGTATGGTGCAAGGACCAGGATGCTGGAGATGAAATCCATCAGAACTACATTCTGCCTTGGATTTGGTTACGAAGATTGAAGGAGGGACATCTTGGCTCTAAAAACTAAAACAACATTGAAAGATTTAAGTAAGACGTAAAAAAAAGAAGGAAACAACTTGATTGTTCAGAGCAAAGCAAGATGAGGAAAATTCAGTTATAAACTTTAATGTAAGGTGTATACTACTGATAGAGAGAAATTAAGAGTTTTGAGACAAAACCAGCTGTCAGACAGGTAGAAAATATGATATAGCTGTTGAGAAAAGAGAATGCTCCCGGAACAGATGGGTGCACCTCTGAGCTTTATAAAGCATTAACTAGCTGTTTAAATAAGTCCTTAGCAGATGTTTTCAATGTAATTTTGGAGGTGAAATGGAAAAAAAACAAAGTCCAAAGCACAAGGGGAATTGATATCACAAATAAGAGACATTCTTGAATGCAGAGTGCAAGTTATTGTCAAACGTTTTTCTTTTTTTTTTTAAGACTAGCCACAGTATTTGTAAAATTGGAGTACATTACCAAATTCTGCAATTAAAATCATGTATATTGCATTATTAGCCTTTAAAAGAAGGAAAGAGACACATTGAAAGGAAAAGATGGCTTACCAAGGAAGCTACATGGTATGTACAGCTATTCATCTTGAGACCAAAATGGGGAGTAAACCTCCATATCTGCATTGCTACTTGTAAAAGGTTTTTGTAATGGTACCCTGTTTATAATGAATAAATTCATTAGGAAGGAGATAGACCACAAAAGGAGAAAGGAAAAAATGCTCATTGATCTGTGTTGAACATATTGATGTTCAATACTGTGTTAAGAATATATGTATAAAGAAGAGAGTTGATTACATTGCACAGAAAATAAAACAGGGCAGTGAGTTTTCTTGTAAGATGGCTCACATACATATATACACACTTAGGTATATCAGCAAATGTTTATCAAGTGCCTCTACATGCCAGGGAGTGAACTAGGTGATGTACAGAGAAGATAAATAACACCTCGTCCCTACCCTCAAGGATCTGACCTTCCTTGCTGGCTGTCCTTATCACTACTAGTATCTATAGTTACCTGACTTTCCCTACAAGTGCTACATACAACCACACCTTAGCCATCAACCTGTAGGGATGGTGGAGGGGGAATTAAATACGGGGAGCTAGAGAGATGAAGTGGAGGCATCTACGAAGACTCAGACACCACACGAGAGAGGCTAGAGAGGAAAATGTGTAAGATCATCACTCCACTGGGATGGAGACCCATATATCTAACCACTCAGCCCATTTGCTTCAATACCTTGACTACATGTCATCATTTAAAGTGGAAGGAGAGAAGGCATGGGAGAGGGAAGGGAAGATAGCACCCATGCCTGTAAAATCTAGGCATATGTATTGAGAAATGATATGAACAATCCAGGAATGAAAGACATAGAAATGGAAGGAGGAAAGAAAGGATTAACTTATTTAAATTGTCATTTTCAGAATTCACATCATTCAAGGGGTCATTAAATCCAGCATAGTGGTTTAGAGCACGGGTTTTTGCCTTTAAACAACCCAGGATTAGAGCCAAGGCTTTGCCACTCACCAGCTGTGTAACTTCTAAGGTTCACGTCCTTCATCTGCATAATGGGAATAAGAACACCCACAAAGTGTTGCTATAAGGATTAAATCAGACAATGCACACAAAGAACATTTATCCCAGTGCATGGTACTTATAAGAACTCTAGGGACTTCCCTGGTGGCACAGTGGTTAAGACTCTGCACTCCCAATGCAGGGGGCCTAGGTTAAATCCCTGGTCAGGGAAGTAGATCCCACATGCTGTAACTAAGAGTTCACATGCCACAAGAAAGGAGCCAGCGAGCCGCAACTAAGGAGCCCATAAGCCACAACTAAGACCCAGCGCAACCAAATTTAAAAAAAAGGGGGGGGGGGAAGAACTCTACAAATGTTTTCTACTATTATGATTATCAGAGCATCTTGTTTGTGTGGCACTACAGAATTGATCATTGATGCATTCAATAAGAAGTTATTGAGCATCTATGACATGGCAGACACTGTGCTCAGGATACAACAAAGGATAAGAGAACCTAGTTCCTACCTCTCATAGAGCTCAAAGTTTGGGAGGAGAATTACTCTATAAATGTGATGTTCTTGGCAACGTTCTTGGCATCGAAAATTTCAGAAGAATCCTTCCAAGACTCGTGATGGATCAAACAACTCTTACAAAATAAATAAGAAAATCTTCCCTATATGAAAACTAGAAGGGGAAAAAAATGAATTCAAAACACATGAGCCTGAGACATGACGGAACATTTATCTGACACTGGATCTTCTGGATTAATTACAATGACCACGAGCCTTGCTCTTGCATACTCGATTCCTCTGATGGTTCCCTTCCTCTTTACCTTCACTGCCACTCTTCTAGTTCCTTTCTCAGCATCTCTAGCAAGTACTAGACTCTTTTCTGGGTTTCTGACATACGGGCTCAGTCCCCTCTAATCGTTCCTCAAACATCCCTCAACAGTCATTCACGTCATTTCCAATCATCTCATGCCCCTGCTTAAAACTCCCCGACACCTTCCTGTTGTCCACAGGGTAGAAGCCAATGGCTGTGCATGGCATACATAGCTGTTCATGAACCAGACCCTTCTTATAGCCCAGGTCTTGCCAGGTCCTCTGCCAAAACTGTTATTGTCTTAATTATTTAAAGGTTTCAAAAGGACCATATTATCTCATCTCCGTTCTTCCACATGCTGTCCCCTCTGCCCAGAAGACCCCCTCCCGCTCTGTGGGATTCCTCTCATATTATCAGGGCTCCTCAGACCTTGATGATTCGGGGAATCTTAATGGTTTGTCACATTTTGTTTGTTTCTGTGTCCATCCCTCCAACTGAACTGCAAGCTCCTTGTGGGCCAGTTGTCTTATACTTTGGTACCCCAACATCTGTAATATTATGTACCTCAAAATAGATGCTCAGTGGAAAAGTATCTATTTTTTTCACATGCTTATTTACTTGATATTCATAGAAACTGTGCCCTTTAGAAACTATGGGAGATTGGAAGAGCTGGTTTGGGACTTGTGTCCCACTGTCAAATGATAAAACCAGAATTAAGAAACATTCAGTAACAAGTTGTTACTTAAATTCTTGCAGTGTTTTCACATTCTCTCTTCCTTCTCTTAGTCCACGTGACCTCTGAGTACAGGGATGTAAACCAAGAAAAACTGAATAATAAAAGTAAAAAACAACAGCAAGAAAGCAAAAGGGATTTTTAAGTGTAAGCTGAAAATGAATCTAACTCATGATTCTCTATTTGTTAATCACCTCTCAAAAAATGTACTCCCAGGGGCTTCCCTGGTGGCACAGTGGTTGAGAATCTGCCTGCCAATGCAGGGGACACGGGTTCGAGCCCTGGTCCAGGAAGATCCCACATGCCGCAGAGCAGCTAGGCCCGTGAGCCACAATTACTGAGCCTGCGCGTCTGGAGCCTGTGCTCCTCAACAAGAGAGGCCGCGATAGTGAGAGGCCCGTGTACCGCGATGAAGAGTGGACCCCGCTCGCTGCAACTAGAGAAACCCCTCGCACAGAAACGAAGACCCAACACAGCAAAACATAAAATAAATAAATAAATTAATGAATTTTTTTAAAAAAGTACTCCCAAAGAAGAATTTTCTACATTGTTTTCCATCCTCAAACCAAACAAAAATTTTCATCATTGATGACCTACTCACTCTTCAAAACTTTAATTCTTTTGCTATTTGTAATCAACTTTAAATTTCCAAAATGTCATTAAGTATTACATTTAGTGATATAACAAAACCACATGCCAGGTAGGACACTGCCTGTAGGACTCATGGTTGGTGATGCCTGGATGATCCAGATAAGGAAGCAATATTGCTTTAAGCCACAACAGCTCTCAACAGTGTCACTGGTCACAGGGAGAGAGGCAAATTCACAGGCAGCACCGTGGGAGTTAATGAATGGCTGACCAGATGGTGCCTGTCAGAAGGTGTTAACTCTTTAGACACCTGGGACTGTTTCCTGGAAGTAAATGAGAGGTGCAACAGAAACGGACTGCATCTCAATCACACAGAAGCAGAGAGGCCCACTGTTAATGAAAATGATCACATTGCCGGCATATTTTTCTTCTTATGATTTTTTGTTTGTTTTACATGATAGACATGGAGGAGGGTCTAGCTGAAAATATACTATTCATAGTAAGTTATGCTATGGATTAAATATGAAAAGCTATATATAAACTGCATATTGGTATTCTTAATTAGGAAATATCAAATAGAACAAGGAAAAACTCCGAAATAATGGTAAACTTGCCTGGAATTAATAAGGGTATTTCAACGACTATACCATGCACTGCTTAGAAAGAAGTAATCGTTGAAATACAATGACCTGCCGATGTTATTGAAAGACATTCAAACGGCAGAGCTCACTAAGGACATGCTGGCACTTCTGACCTTCTAACATAACACAAAGAAACCACTCTTCCCAGTTCGACCATTTTCATTTGTTGCTTTTTGCAACAGGTGAAATTTTCCTATTACATGCTCACTGATGTCTCTGATGGGTAAACCCTGACACTCAGTGATAACTTCCTAGCAGATAGAACCAGAAGGAAACTTCATTGACTTTTTGTTGTGATCCAAGAACGTTACATCTGTTGTGTTACTGTCAGGTACTGCATGAAATCAACTATATAAATGCCAACCCTAAACTACGGGTAGGCAGTTGGATTGAAGTGAAGAAGTCAGCAGATCGGACGATCCACTTATTGGCTATATGACGCCAGACAGGTGCTTAACCTCTCCGTGCCTCGTTTCCTGGTTGTAGTGAAGATTATGTGAAATGAATGAAAGGACCTTGACATAGAAGCTGGCATGAAATTAAAGCTCATATGAATTGCTTTTCCTTCCTGACTACGGACAGCACTCTGTTACGTTCATTCATTCATTTCGTTCTTGTTTTTCCATTCTCCTTGATTGCCAACTGTGCATTTGTTTTCAACCTTGCATCACCCTGAAAAGCCTTCTAGAACTTCAGAGATGTATCCAGAAATTTGCCTTGTTTGTTATCTAACAAAGGAAGCAATGACTATATGAGGATGATACGGAGATACTGACTATCAATACTATCATTTTTTGCTGCTAGACTCAACCCCCTCAGCAGGGGTCGATGTGGTGGGTTTTTCCATTACAATGTCCTCTGTGCTGGGTATTGAGCAATTCTTGGGGGCAGAGCTTTCTCACAGAGAGTTTAAACAATGCAGTCAGCAGAAATATGTAAAGTTAGCAATGACCAAGATATGGGTCATTTCTTTTCTGTCTCTTTTAGATGTGGTTTTTTTATTTGTTGGTTGTGAGATGTGCATCCGATTACATACACATACACATTTCTCACTGCATAGGTTAACCCACTCACTCAGCCTCCACCTCCACCTGCATGAAAGACTGATGTAACTATCAAGATGTGGAACCAGTTGTTTTGATCACAATAACAATGGCATATTTTTGGTTCCAATAGACTTAATAATGAAATAGAATGAATAACAGAATGAGCAAGATTTTGACAATTTGTACATGTGCATTCTAAAAGCAAAGGAAGGCAAAGAGAATACTGAACTCAGAAATGAACATTCAACGGCACGACACAATTAGCATGGCTTAGAATACAGAGGGGATGCTGACGCTGTTTACAACGCTAGTTCAGCCAACCTGGAATATGATGTGTAGTGACCACTGTTTAACCGTGGACTTGAAAATGTGATTGTATCTATCTCAGAAAAGTCTCCAGCTTTTAAAACTTACCTAAATTCCAACTTAAGACATCCAACCATGAGGCAAATATCCTAAATGCTAATTCTGAGAGACCAGAATTCTCCTGATACTATTGGTGAGTTTGAGTTGAGTCAGGGCTTTTGCAGACAATGACCTGTGGACAGTATTACTAATATCAAAAAGCAACAATATTTCTACATATTTGTCTCATGTCACGCTTCTCTCAATACCATCCTTTTATCTGTCTCACCAGTGTCACTAGTGAGACAAGCATTAAGACCAAGTACATTCAGCACTGCTGAGGATTTTCACTTTGAGAGCAATGCATGCATCCCTGCAAATCAGTTGACCTCCTAACTCTAACCCAAGAGATTTGTCATACATCCATAAGTACCATTTACAGAACTAAAAGTGATTCCCTCACAAACATTTGCGGACCACCTATGTCTAGTTATTTAGAACGATATGTGCACATTGCTTGCGAGATGGCCATCACAAACATGAAACTAAGATATATATGTGTCAAATAGAAGTTGAATTTTAATACAGCTTTCCTCCCTAAAGAGCCGTGATTTTCACATTTCAAGTTCCAAACCAGGTTTAGCTCCATCTTGATTCCTAATTTCCCATTAGGGCAACAGCTTGTCTCCATTGGGCTAAAAAGACAGAGAATTGAGACAATGCTCTGGATCATTTGGGCCAAAATCCACTTTAGCTTCACATATTTGTGCCGAATAGCATTTTGGTCTCATTTCTCTTTTTCACTTTGCATTTGCAGACCCAAGTAAAGAAGAATTAAATACTGAGAGATGATGATGTCAGTTAGAGTATTATTAGGCCAGGCTGTAAGAAGACACTCAAATTAGCTAGTGTATGTCATTCATCATGGCTCATCGAATGAGACTGAGCAATTTAAATACAGGAATTTCTGGTCTTCTGCCCCACCACAGTAAAGCCACTTATATTCAGGTCAAGTAAATGTCTAACTTCTAAGTCCAGTGACTAGAGTAAATGTCCCTGTCACCCAAGCCTGTCCTCATCCCCTGCTCCCTGAAATTTTCCCAAACTGCCTAAGAATTCCTAAAACTCCTTTCACATGGGGCAAAGTTTTTCATTTCAAAATGTCACTGGGAAGAAGCTATGTGTTTACTCATTTTTATATTAAGGGATGGATATCCGTAGGGGGGTAGCTCCTCCTTATTACAATGTAGAACTGTTAGAACTCAGCACTGGAAGAACAGTATCCTAGTGAAGAAGGTTGGCCTCTCGGGGTGTTGGTTCTCCCTCACCCCACCCTTCACCAGAGTTTCACCTCTTTGAAGTTCTCTTCTTTCAGTTTCCATAGCCACCCCCATGCTGACCCCCAGAAACGCCATGCTCCCCTTTGATATTCTAGGCCACGCATGACTAAAACCTCTTTTCTCAGTGTCTCTTAGCATAGCTGATACTGACTAGAATACTCAAGTCTTTATTCTATATTAAAGTTCAATGCTGATGAGGGCAGGGGAAATGGAGGAAGCAAGAAATGGAAGGAAGAAAGAGAACGAACAGTCTAGGACTCTTTGTCTAGAAGGTTGCCGTGCCTAGGAGCTATGTCCTTTCATTCTCACATCAATCATATAAGGGAGCTTTTATTTTTCACGCTTTATAAATGGTACAACAAGATGCAGAGAGATTTAATAACTCGCCCAAGATCAACCGTTGGTAAATGGCAAAGCTGGACTCCAAACCCAGGTGTGCAGGACCTTAGGCGCATACACCTGGATCACGCAGAGCCCCAAAGGATGCCCACAGCTTCCAGGTTAAGTTGCTTGGGATTCCTAACTCCCCATACCCACCCTATTCTGTAAGGAGAGTACCTCGCCAATATCTGGTTAAGTTCATGCGTAAAACCAAGAGAATCATCCTGCAGCTGCCCTGGATTTGACTCTCTGGTTTCTGGCTGTCCAGCCTGAGACACTCCTTTCAAGGTGACTGGTTCTCACTTAAATCCAGTAGGTCCCTGCCCTTTACAAACAGAACACAAAACAACAGTACCTTTTAACCATACAACCTTCCACATGACTTCCACACAAGAGTTACACACAAATGTAATAATAGAGTGCTTCCTCTCAAACAATAGTCTTGTATTGTTTCGGAGGCAGGTACTGGGTACAAAAAGGAGGAAGAATGTAGTGGAAGCCATTGTAAGCATATACAGGTTAAAGGAAGAGCAGGCTGGGGTAATGCCAATCAGTCCCTTTCCTCCTTTCTCTGCTAAGAGCCTGCTCATTTCTGAAGGCTCATCACAGATTCTTCCTCGTCATGGATTTTTTTTCTGATGTCTCCATGTGGTCCAAATTTACCCATTGTCTCATCTTGTAACGTTTTGTTTATACCTTTATTACTGCCCTAGAATTATGCTGTATCATGGTATTATTCGTTGTTTTTGGTCTTCTACCCCAAGTAAAGTAAAAAGCTCCTTTGAGGAAGGGCTGTGCCTTATCTCACATAGTTCTTGAGGCACGTTAGAGCCAGTAACAGCATTACTAATACTAACAGTAATGGCCATTATTTATTGAGTACTTACCTTGTGTGTCCCAGCCTCACAACCCTTAAGATAAGGGTTACCAGTCCTTTTTTAGATGTAGGAACCAAGGTTCTAAATAGCTAAACAACTTCCCCAAAGTCATGCAACCAATATATGGCTTCAATCTCACATCTGACTAATCCCCAGAGGATGTGTTTTTTTTTTTCCAGTGACCACTAAATAAGTGTTTACTGAAAGAATAAGGATAGTAAAACTTCACCTGCTTCCCAATTTTGTTCTGTAAATGGCCCAAAGTAAATCAACAGGCGGAAGAGGTGTTTTGGTTGTTGTTTTTACTATCTAATATGGTCCTGTCTAAGTGAGCCCCATTTCACAGGCTTGTATTTCCAAGATGCTCAAACATAAAAGTGTATGAATATTACGAATATAAAAATAAAGAGGAGAATGTAAGAAAAGGTAAAGGTGATCAAAATGTATAAACTTCCAGTTATAAGATAAGTAATTCCTAGAGATGTAATGTATAGCATGGTGACTATAATTAACAATATTATATATTTGAAAGTTGAAGAGAGAATAGATCTTAGAAGTTCTCATCACCAAAAAGAAGAAAAAAAATTGTAACTATGTGTGGTGATGGATGTTAACTAAAATTATTGTGGTAATCATTTTGCAATATATAAATCATTGCAAATCATCAAATCATTATATTGTACACTTAAAACCAACACAAGGTTATATGTCAATTATATCTCAATACAAATAAATATGTATCTAAAGATATAATTTTTTTTAAATCTTTATCTCTGTCAGGATTCAGGTGCCCCTTCTTATACTGAAGAGACTCTTATCTCCTAGCAAGCCAGCCAACTCACCAGTATTACATGATGGTCAGTCTCTGTCAACTTCTACAGATGCTCTGTAGATGCTCAAATCCTGTGGGAAAGAGTAAAACGAACCTGAGAATTTTCTGAGATCCATATTAGTATGTATTAAGTGATGTGAATTCAGTATTGTCATTTTTTAATGGAATGAAAAGTCTGTAAGGGAACTAAGTAGTCTTCAGGTTATTTACTGTGGGAAAAAAGATAATTCTTCATCCCTCAATGAATCTTCATGGCACTGCACACAAAATCTGCTTACCAGAGGTCAGTGCTGTGAATGTTAAATGACTTCTGTGTGAGAATACTTAGATTTATCCTTGCTTTCTATACAAAGACTGCCCCTGTTCCACTGAGGCAGAGACGAGTCTTATACCTGGTAATAATATTAATCAGACATGAACAGCTGAACAATGAGGGATATGCAACTGCCATTACTAATGGTGGAGAAATTGGAAGCAGAGAAAGAAAAATACAGGTAATAAAGTCACACAAACACACATAAGCACATACTTGGGAGAGGAGATAGGAAAAGAGTTATCATGTTCATTATATTGTGAACAGGGCAATTGGTAACTTATATAATAGCCAAAATGATGCGTTAACAACAGTATTAATCTCAATTGATATTATAAGGTTAAAAAATGGTTTTTGCCCATTTGCTCAATCAACTAATCAAATTAGTTTGTTCTAACAACTTATCTTGGGTCATTAATTATTAACCGTGTTAGGCTGTTGCGAGGGAAAAACTAAAAGATAGTTATTTTCCTCAGGCTTTCAGTCTCCTACACTGCACATTTTTTACATGCTTACCCTGTGCCAGGCACTGTTCCCAACTCCCTTTGTCCCACTAGACCAAGAAATCCTTGAGTGTAGGAATGTGAAAAAACCATTATGACGCAGCATGGTCAGTACTAACCAGAAGGATGGCCTTCTGGGAAAGCTTCCCAGAAGAAATATTGATTGAGATGATCTTGAATAATGGGTAAATGTTATGTATTGGAAGCAACAAGGGCCTGAAGACAGAATGCCACTTTTAGAAAACAGTAAGAGAGTCCACATGATGGAATAGCAGCATCTCTGAGGAAACAGAAGTTGAGGTAGCTGGAGTGGGGGGTAGGGGCCATGCACAAAGGGTCTCAGATGCTATGATCTGGAACTGGGACTTTATCCCATCAGTGATGGAGAAATACTAAGGGAAAAAAACGCATGCACAGAAAAATACAGCCAAGAGCATAAGGGAGCAAAACTATGAAGAGCTAATGATTAAGAGCTAAAAGTTCAGTGGGCCTGTCTTGAAGGTTGAATAAACAGAGAAATGAGAAGATCAGTCGGGGCAGACACAACAACCATTCCCAAATCCCCTTCTCTTGTCTTGCTTTCCTCCCCCTATAAAGACAAAAAATCAGGATACTGGCTTTCTAGCCTCCTTTAAGCTAAGGTTGGCCATGCGACCAGTGCCCATGAGATCCTGATCAGGCCACTGAGCTTAAGAGAAAGTCTGCAAGAGCTTCTCACATACACAAACACAAGGAATTGGACAAGCTACTTAAAGATTTTTCTTTCCTAATAAAGGGAAGGACTTGGGCTTCCCTGGTGGCGCAGTGGTTGAGAGTCCGCCTGCCGATGCAGGGGACACGGGTTCGTGCCCCGGTCCGGGAAGATCCCACATGCCGCGGAGCGGCTGGGCCCGTGAGCCATGGCCGCTGACCCTGCGCGTCCGGAGCCTGTGCTCCGCAATGGGAGAGGCCACAACAGTGAGAGGCCCGCATACCGCAAAAAAAAAAAAAAAAAAAAAGAAACTATTACCTAATTAACTCTAGACCAGTTCATTTTATACATTATCTTAAAAGGTCGGTAAGCACTATGTTAATAATAGTGAGTAACAAAGTCATACTAAACTAATACCACGCAGCATTTGTAAATCCATTTTATAATACCCTCCTTGTATTGTTACATGCTTTATTGTTTACTTTTTCTCTGGTTGCTAATTGTTACATAGTTCTCTGCTGGGGGCTGGAATCCCTTAATACATCTCTTAGAGATTCTTAGTTTCACAGTTTCTGAAATGACAACAGAGCTAAAACAGAAGGAAATACAGTATCAAACCTCTGCTGGTGTGATTTCATATAGCTTCCTGAGAATGGTAACATTGTGTTTATCCATTTGCATCTCAACTCCAACCTGTGCAGGAATATCAATTGCTCTCCATAGCTGCTCTCATCTTTGTTTTTCTGAATGTAAGGCATGCCAGTGGTGCATGCTGATGAGCTGGTATCCTCTCGCCCACACACACAGAGGAATTGAACTCATCATTGAACTTCAATCTGTTTGAGAAACAGATACCTTTTGATTTGAGGATTTGAGAGCAGGTGTAAGGTTTTCTATTAATAAAACAAATGACAAATCAATACAAGATTTTATTTAGAACTAATGTATTTTTAATAAGTTTACTTTGACAAGTATATAATATGCTCTCATCACTGATTCTGATGAATACATTGATCGGCAAATGAGATGCTGGAATGTGGAATGCATTAGCTCAGGCGTCCTATTTCAAGGGCTTGAATTTTGATAATCAGAATCTAATCATTTAAATGCCTTTTAATTGTCAAGATCTGATCGACAAATATGATATATGCCTGAAAATACGCATTCTAAACAGAGCACGGCATAAAATCTAAAAAAAACTGGTAGCTTCTATCTGTAGGAAAAGAATCCAACAAGAGAGAAGCACTAAAAAAAGATGGCTTAAAAAATGGATCCAAGTTCTGGAACAATATAACTATAATGAGGAACAAAGGTTCAGTTTAGAGAGGACCATACCCACAGCTGCCGCCATGAAGGCCAGGACATTGTAACACTGTTCTATATTCTCAAGGCTGATAATGAGTGCTCTGGGTATATCCACGTTGTGGCTACAAGAACTGCAGTTCTTTGTACATCCTGTGCAAGAAAGAATCCTTTGACTTCTGGTTGCAGCAATGATTAGCAGAATCTAGATCTGGCATCTGCTCAAAAAGACCCATCCTATTTTTAATGTGACACACTGGGATCCTGATTGCGTTATGGCCTGACATGCCCCATTACTTTCAGGATAGAGGACTCAGCATCAAAAGTGTACTCACATTTCTAAATGTTTTAAGAACTATCTGAAATAGGCTAGGACTTCTAACATAATGAGCATATTTGTACAAACAACCTAGAGTTGCATTGGACAGAAGTGCTAAAGGAATAGAGGATAAGCTTGAAAGCCCCACTCCAGGTAAAAAACATATTCATATTGAGAGTTCCTCTTACATTCTGGATAAAAATCCTTTTTTGACAAAGTTCAAAAACTGGTTCTAAAGTTCATGCATAAATACAAAGGACCTAGAATAACCAAAATAATGTTGGAAAAACAACAAATTTAGAGGACTAACATGGCCTGATTTCAAGACTTACTGAAAAGCTACAGTAAGAACGTGTACTATGGTGTCAACGTAGAAAATTAAACGGATGCAATAAAGAATCCACAGAGAGACTCACATATCTTTAGCCATTTGTTTTTTTTGTTTGTCAATACTGGTGTAAGAAAAAAATTGAATATCCATATGTAAAAAGGTAAAACTTGACTCACGTCACATCTAAAAATTATTTCAAAAATGGATTATACATTCAAATATAAAACCTAAAATTATCCAACTTCTAGAAGAAAATCTTACTGACTTTAGGTTAGGCAAATATTTTTAAACTGGGACTCAAAAAGAAAAACTTGATAGAATAGACTTCATCAAAACTGAAAATATTTGCTAAATTTGTTGTTCAAAAGGTACTGCTAAGAAAATGAAAAGGTTGGCTACAGATTGTGAGAAAATATTTGCAGAACATATATCTGATAAAGGACTTATATTCAGACTATATTAAAAATACTTATAACTCCATAAGAAAAGCAAACAATCCAATAAAAAAGGCAAAAGATATTAAAGAAGACACAAGGAAGACAAATAAGCATATGAAAATTTTCAACATCAATAGTCATTAGAAAAATGTTCATTAAAACCACTAGATACCCACTAGAATGGCTAAAAGAAAGAAAATTTTCTAAAAACAGAAGATGCCAAGTGTTGGTGAAGATGTCGAGCAACTAGATTCTTATGCATGGCTTGTGGGGATGCAGAATAGAACTGCCACTTTGGAAAATAAATTGGCAGTTTTTTTATCAGTTCAAATACACACATACATATGGTCCAGCAATTCCACTCCTAAGTACTTATCCAAGAGAAATGAAAATGTGACCATACAAAGAGTTGTACTCAAGTTCAGAGCTGCTTTATTCATATTAATAACTGTCAAAAACTGGAAAGAACTCAAATACCCATCAACCGATGAAGGGATAAACTATTAGTGGTATATCCTTACAATGAAATATTGTTCAGCAATAGCATGGATGTTCCCAAGAGTCTTATGTTAAGTGAGAGAAGCCAGACACAAAAGACTACATATTTCCTTTAGATGAAATTCTAGAAAAGCCAGACAAAAGGATAAAAAGCAATACATACATACTGCAATGATTTTTTAATATGCACAGGAAATCAAAAGATATACATAAAAAATGTTGACAGGGATTGTCCATGAATAGGTTGGTGATTCTTTTCTTAATTATTTTCAACAATTTCCAAATTTGTATGGGAATGTACTACTTTCATAATATGGCCTTTAAGTATACAGAAAGGAATGCAAATAACACATACAAATACCTTTCTAAGGAAGAGACTGCTAGCAAATTTATCATGATAGGTAATTTGTTCCACTCTATTACATCTACCTGTTTAGTTCATGTTTTTCTTATTATTGAAGAACTTTTCAAAAATGTTTCCTCACCGTGGAAGTAATGGTCCGAATAGCTCAGCTTCCACAAAATGCAATTCATTTCATCAAGACAACAATGGCTGGGAATACTACCTGGGCAGGTAATTCCACAACTGAATATCAGTATTGCTCAGGTACGGAACCTTTCTCATTGTAATTGGCTTCTTCAAATGCTACATTCAGCTTGACACAAAGATAGTTCCCTGTGACAATCAGCTTATTAGCGTAGTTTTTTTTTCTTTCTTTTCTTGCGGTTCGCGGGCCTCTCCCTGTTGTGGCCTCTCCCGTTGCGGAGCACAGGCTCCGGACGCGCAGGCTCAGCGGCCATGGCTCACGGGCCCAGCCGCTCCGCGGCATGTGGGATCTTCCCGTACCAGGGCACGAACCCGTGTCTCCTGCATCGGCAGGCGGACTCTCAACCACTGCGCCACCAGGAGAGCCCTAGCGTAGTTTTAATATGAGTTAAAGGTACAAAACTATACAAGTCATTTTCTTGAAAGCAATTGCAGAATAAGACATTATCTGTTATCAAAGCATAAGAAGTGTGTTGAAAAACTTACAAAGAGGGCTTCCCTGGTGGCGCAGTGGTTGAGAGTCCGCCTGCCGATGTAGGGGATGCGGGTTCGTGCCCCGGTCCGCGAAGATCCCACATGCCGCGGAGCGGCTGGGCCTGTGAGCCATGGCCGCTGAGCCTGCGCGTCCGGAGCCTATGCTTCCTCAACGGGAGAGGCCACAACAGTGAGAGGCCCGCGTTACTGCAAAAAAAAAAAAAAAAAAAAAAAAAAACTTACAAAGAAAACTGATGCTGTGGGAAATTTTAAGAACATTTCATATTGACAACTCAAAATATGAGAAAAATGCCTGGTGCATGTTTTGGGGAATGTTCATGCAAGATAACAGACTTTGAATGTAAACAAGTACCTAGAAAACATTTTTGAATTACTTAAAAGGATATCTGTTCTTTTGAAAATGTATGGATTTGTGAAGTAACTACCAGTAAATACCTGAGGGGGTATAGTTATTGAGCCGAGCTACAAAGCTATGCATTTCTCCCAAAATACTCTACTTTTGCTGACAAAAATACAAAATGGAAAAGGTAAAAATTTTTTGCAATTAAAAACAGCCTGTGTGAAATCAAACCCAATCACCAAACATTATACATTATATAACATTCATTTGAACCACCAACTAAAACACAAGCCATTGCTTCATCGAAGAGATAATAGCAATAATATCGAACACTTGGTGAATTCCTAGCACATACCAATAACTATCCTAAGAATTAATGTTTTGTATTCATTTATTAAGTACTTAGACTCAGAAACAATACTTTATATCTGACTTTACTCAGAAACATTAAATTGTATGATTGGCTTTTCTTGACCACCTCTTCCTAAATCCATTATGGAAAATATTTAAATTAAGTGACAATGTGAACACTATTTTAATGTGCCTCTTGTGGAACAAATTATCTCTTTCAGACAAAGTTACCATTAATATCAGAGGAAGTACACTTACCAAATATTCCTTGGTACTATTCTAATCCTACCTGATATTTTTCGACTGATCGTTGCTCTACATTATACAGTACATTTTGTCCCATTATTTACAATTCTCTTTTATTTGCATTACTTATTCTATTTATTGTCACATATTAGTGTCTATCTAGGATGTCTGTTTGCTTCATTTGAAGGTGATGGTTCCTCCAAATCTAAAAGCTCCTGGAGAATAAGGGACAGTTCTAATTTATCTTTATTTTCCTGGGGCCCAGAAAAGAACACTGTAAGTGGTTCAGTTGCTTTGAGCTGAAGACCGTTAAGCACTAATGCTCAGAAAGAATTTTCCTCACCTTAGGATGCAGTCTAATAACCTTGAGAGAGTCTCAGGTGTGAGGCAATGTTAAAGCGCAAGGCTGTCTGCACAGGTAATTAATAGAAGGCAAGCAGGACTGGGCTTGTTCCCTGAGAAAGTTCAATCGCAGCGTCTTTAGTGGGGCAAAACCAGTTTCCAAGTACCGTATTAAATGACCTTCCTTCCTGCCCTGGCTCAAAGTAGGTGGAATTAAGAAGCATCAGACTTCTACGTGGCATGCCCAGGCCCTGCTCTGGCTCATTACTAAGTAGATAACTTCAGGCACCTCCATTTACCTTGCCTAGTCTCGTTTTCCCCTTCTGTAATTTTGAAATAACCTCAAAGGTCTTAATGAAGCAATATAAGTAAATCACTTCCTAACCTAGGAAGCACTCAATCAATGACAACTATTATTATTACCTCTCTGTAGCCCATTGGTAGAAGAAAGCAAAGCCGATGTTTCATTTAACTGCAGACTGGTCAGCAGATGGTTCTGTTAAGGAAGAAAACAGAGGACCTCTCAAAGGCAAGTACGGCTGGATTACTTTCACCTGGTGAACCTGTAGGACACGGTAAGCCTATCAAGGGCTGACTGTTACTGAACGGAAGTTCATGTGCCCCATGACGCACAGTGAGGCCAAACAGCAGAGAAAGGTTTACCGCAGGGCCATGCAAAGGAGAAAAGCGGCTCCTGCCCAAAACACCCCAACTCTCTAAAGGATTTCAGCAAAGCATTTTTAAAGGCAAGGTGAGGGAGGGCGTGGTTAGTTGTTGCAAGTTTCTTGGTGTCAGAATCCTTTGATCTTGCAGCTGTCCAAGTAGGTCAGGTCACGATGTTCCTGTAAACCTCCAACAAGACAAATGTTATTCTCTGTTCTGGTGCTTTTTATCTCTGTATGAACGGACTCTTTAAAGGTCAGAGCCCTGAGAATAGGCTATCCCATATATTTCAGGCTATAGGCAACATTCTTTTACAAAAGGGGCAGAGCCAACATGCCCAAGCCTGAGCAACAAACCACAAGGGTTAAAGGAAAAGGAATAGATCCAATATGGAGTCAGATTTGTTCTTACATTACTATTAACAAAATAGTTTTTTTTTCCCTGCCCCCTGGAAGGAGAGTCACTTTTTCTGAGTTGGTGGGCGTCCTGCAGGCTCCTCTTCCAGCAGCTCCAGGTGGATGTGAGCCACACAGGCACCAGCCCAGGTTCAGCTCCAGCTGCCGTGACCTTGAGCCTTGAGCCTTCTCCCAAAAGCCCGATGGTTATAGGGTGGAGGATCCCCTCCAGGCTCCTGGTGAAGCCACATCTAGCTCAGGAGTTAGAGTTAAAGGTGGATATTTCAGGGAGAGGGGCTGGTAAAGGCAAAGAGGTGAAAGTCCCAGCGTTTAAGTAGTACTGTGCTGCGTGGAGAGTGGGATGGATGTGGCCCAAGATCTCTGGCTTCCAAGGTTGAAAATTGGTGTCTTCCAACTCTCTGAGCCTTGGTTTCTTCAGCCAGGCACATTTTCCATCACAACCCTTGCCTTGCCTACCTCAAAATACTATTTGATAATCAGAAAAACGAAAAGACACACAAAACTGTATTTTGGAAATATAAGTGCTCATGATTTCCTCAAGTGCCTACTTGAGAAATAGTCAAGAGATGTTTCTCTCAGGCTACTTGAGGCTCTTAGACAAGTCACTGGACTCAGCTTGTCTGGAAAATGGGAAAGACAACTCCATCTTGCTAGATTTGTGGGAGATATGAAAATACAAATACTCTCATAGTGTTCTGCAAATTCCTAGATCAGCAAAAAATGCACCTTAATTAATTAAATGTTTCTCCCAAGAGAATACCTCAAGTTTATTATATCTGAGGCATACAGAAAGAGCCAGAAATGTTTCTGTTGCAATATCAAAAAGCAGAATGGGCACTGCTGTCTCTCTCCCTGGTCCCTCCTGGCTGCATCTTTGGGTTTGTGTTTTCTCTACTCGCATACATTTTTTTTCTTTAAATTTGGTTGGAGTGTGGAACCCAGTTTTGCCATTCCTTGCTCCCTCTTTTTTCTTTAGGCTGTTCTTTTCCTAACGGATTCTCCATACTCCATTAAACCCCATACTTTAGGATTAGAAAGACCAAACATTTCTCCAGGGGACCAAGCTCTGTGCTCAGCTTGTCTGGCCCTGATCCCTCCCTGGTCTGCTCTGGATGTGTTTGCTCAGAGGTGGCGGAGACCTCATTCAGTTCCTGGTTCCCTTAGAGATTAGGACTGAAGGTTCGCCAAGGGTGCATTCAGCTCACACATTCCTTCAATCTCCGTAAACATTAAAATGCAGCAGGTATTATGCCTGCAAACCTCTGTGCAAAAATGTTCTGCCCGTGCTGACCAAGGAAATCAAGTCCATTAGAGCCACCAGTGCTCATCCTCACTTCCAAGAGGAGAAGACTCATAAATACTAGGCAGCTGTAAACAACAAGCAAATGTGTTTTTTTAATGCATTCTCTTTGGCTTTTAAATCTCTTTGGCTTCTGAATATGAGCAAAGTAATATGGTCTTTGACATCAGAAGAATTAAATTGAGCCACTGAGAAATGAGTAGATGAGGATTTGAATAGAACAAAATATTCCAAACCTTATCAGAAAATGCTGGACCATCCCACTCTATTTTTCCTCATATCCAACATCCCCCAAACCGTATATTCTTCCCAACAACACAAAAATGGGGGGAAAGTCATTTAAAAGATGCTTAGACATTTAGCATCACACAGAGTATGAATATTAAAGCTTTAATTTATATCTAATTAAATCCCAGTGTTTTATGGGGAGGCAGCATAGCATAGCTGTTAAGACCTTGGTCTTAGAGCCCCTCTGCTCTCCAGTATCTAGTGACCTTGAGTAAAGTATTTTAATCTTTCTGAGGTAGTGGCATATGATCAGGGACATACAATGGCAATAATTTGAGTAATTCTTTTGCTATATCATTCCATGGACTGCCTCGTACCAATTCAGAGAACTCATCCTTAAGCTCCCGTTCTTCTGGAACCACTTCTAGTATCAAAATCTGTTATCAGTCAGTGTTCAATTAGAGAAGAAGAACCAGTGGGAGATAGATGATAGATAAGCAGATAAGTAGATTATAGATGATAGATAGATAGATAATTTATTACAGAAAATTGATTTACATTTGTGAGGGCTAAATCAGCAAGCCAGAAATCCATGGGCCAGGCCATCAGGACGGAAGCATCATGAATAGAATGAAACTCCGTGGGCACAAGCCAACACCGTCATCCAGGAGCAGAATTTCTTCTCTCTGAAAGGGAAACCTCAGTCAGTCCTGACTTTAAGTCCTTTCAACTGATACAGTCGGGCCCACCCAGATTATCCACGTAATCTCCCTCACTCAAGGTCCAGCGATTACAATAACTAATTACATACACAAAATACCTTCACAGCATTGGTGTCTGATTGAATCACTAGTCCAGTGTAGGAAGGACTAGTCTAGTGGACTCTAGTCAAGTTGACACATGAAAACATTATCACAAATGTTTAAAAACTCCAATACCTTGGGCTCCCCTGGTGGCGCAGTGGTGGAGAGTCCACCTGCCAATGCAGGGGATGCGGGTTCGTGCCCCAGTCTGGGAAGATCCCACATGCCGCGGAGCGGTTGGGCCCGTGAGCCATGGCTGCTGAGCCTGCGCGTCCAGAGCCTGTGCTCCACAACGGGAGAGGCCACAGCAGTGAGAGGCCCGCATACCCCCCCCAAAAAAATCCAATACCTAGGTATAAAACTAAAAAAACACAAAATTTACAAGACCTCTGCATTGAAAACTACAGAATTACTAGGAGAACTATGTTAAAAGATGTAAATGAATGGAAAGTTATACCATGTTCGTAAATTGAAAGGCTCAATATTGTAATGCTAACAATACTCCCCAAATTTAGTGATAAGTGAACACAATCCTACTTAAATCCTTAGCAGACCCATATATATATATATATATATATATATATATGTATATATACACAAATGAATTTTGGCAAAGAGGCAAAAATCACGAAAACAATCCTGAACCACAACAAAAAGCTGGATAATTTACATTCTAGATATCAAGACTTATTATAAAGATATATTAAGACAGTATAGATTGCCATAAATATCAAGAGAACAGAATAGAATTCAGAAACTGAAACATACATATGAGGTCACTTGATTTAGGACAAAGGGGCCACTCACTGCAATGCACTTGGGAAATGATAGAATTTTCTACAAATGGTTCTGGGTCAATTGGATAGCCATGGAAAAAAGTAAATCTTTATTCTTACCTCATATTATACACACACAAAAACCTGTCCCAGAGGGACTGTAGATCTAAACGTGAAAGGTAAAACAATAAACCTTTTAGAAGAAAACACATGAGAATATCTTCATGACCTTGGAGTAGGACACGATAAGCACTAACTGTAAAAGTATGTATATTTTTACATTTGTGTATATATATATATATATATATATATATATTAAATTTAAGAATTTCTATTCATCAAAGGGCACCATTAAGAACAGAAGAGAATGTAGAAATAGAACCACACCTATATAGTCAATTGATTTTGGCAAATATGCCAAGAGAATTCAATGGGAAAAGGAAAATATTTTCAACAAATGGTACTGAAATTATTGACTCACCCTATGCAAAGAAAAAAAAAATCAACTCCTACCTCACGCTTTATTTAAAAAAAAAAAAAAGAAAAAACCCTCAGGATGTACCATACACCAGATGATAATGGCCTAGTTTCTGATCTGAATGCTGATTATAGGGTTGTGTATGCTTTGTGAAAATATTTCAAGCCATACACTACAGTTCTGCGTGTATACTACACTTCTATAAAAAAATATTGTGTGTGTGTGTGTGTGTGGATAAATAGACGGATTGTATATACTTTACTTAAAGCCCTAACCTATGTGCTATTATTATAAACTATCTCTAATCCACACCCTAGTTCCACAAGGAAGAAATCACCCCTACCTTTAACTTTAGTAGTATTTATTTGTGTCGTAGACATTTGGGCTGCTATAACAAAAATGCCACAGGCTGCGTGGTTTATAAACAACAGAAATTGATTTCTCACTGTTCTGGAAGCTGGAAGTCCAAGATCAGGGTGCTCGCATGGTCGGGTTCAGGGACCCAATCTTATCCATCTTTGTATGTTCCATACCAATTGCACATCTTTACTTTGGGTGTACACACAGTACTCACAAATTATATATAAACCCAGATTTTTGGTAGATAAATAAATAAACCTAACTGAATACTTTGAAATCAAAAAAGCTTCATTTTAAGCCTATCCTTGCTTTGAACTCACACACTGCCAGAAAAAGTGAGAAATTTCTTTTCCTTCTTTCCTCATTCCCACCCTTTCTACTAACAACAATAACAACACCAATAATATTGCTTAGTAAATTATAGACAATTTCTATGTTTAATCATCTTCATATCAACATACTTTCTCTACTTGTCACACACTAGATTACACATGATCATATTCCATCACAAAAGTGACATCTCTTTTGGGAAAAATTTGTTTCTTTTGACTCTTCTGTGCCCTGGTATGTTTGAACATAAATACTCATGATCATCCAGGGTTAATAGGCCCCAGGTAAGTGTCATGCCCATTATTAACCCTGCCCTTTTGCTTATTAATCTCTCTAAATATTTCAGAATTGCAAATACACTTTCTTTCACATGAACTCCAGTTGATTGATAGGGATATATTGGGGTCCTGTACTGAGAAAGATTCTCAAGTTACCTTCGGTAGCAGCAATAAAATTAGTAAAGGAGATTGGACAAGTGGTACACATACTACATATTTGCCACCCCTTTTCCACGGCCTTTAATTATTTAATCCCTAAGTGAAAATTGAAATAGTCACTCTTTTATTCATTAGTTCTTCCACTCATTCAAGATATACTTTTGAGCACTGACTACACTAGGCTCCTAAGAGCCAGTATGATTAGAGAATTAGCTAAGTGCTCTAGAACATTACCTCACAGGGCGTTCTAAACAAGATATTCTTTTTATGGTTTGTACCATCATTTTAACAGTGTTGATTAATGATATTTCATAACGCTTCTCTTTGTTTAAAAAAATGTATTGTGTTTTAAACATTATGATATCTCATTCACCTTATATAACATTCCTGTTAATTGCAAAGACATATTCCTATACCCATTTGACAAATAAGAAACTGAGTCATAATAGAGCACAATGTACCAAACCAGAGAGCTGAATCTGGGTTTCTCTAACCACAGAATGTTAGATAAGAAAAACGTGCTGATGATCATTCTAGTATTTCTACAATAATGTTTTTGTTTTTGTGACTTCCCAAGAGAAGTCCCTTTCATGATCTTTTTCTGCTCATTCACTGCATGCTTAGACTTTGCTAAGTATGAAAAGGCCAGCATTCAAACACAGGCAGGGAGTAAATTCAAATAAAATTGAGAAGCTGGCCCCAGAATTGTAATTTTAATTTTCTTCTAGAAATGCAGAGCTTAAGTAGTTGTATTTTCTCCTTTCCTTCCCTTCAAGTTGAGTTTGCTTTTTGATATGTGTTCAACAAGCATACACACATGCTGATTACCCTTCGTACCTGCTAAGTTGGAGAAAAGGAGTATGTGAGTGAGTGTGTGTGTGTGTGTGTGTGTGTGTGTCCAATAGGAAGTAAAGAGAGAAAGAAAACTTATACAGAAATCACACAAGAACATAGCTTGGTGTTGCTGTTCTCATTTGTTTCTCTTTTTTTCTCTTTTCTTTGTGGCATGGCAGCCACAGGACGCTAGGAATGGCTAGAGAGAAAAGTTTTTGGTTCCCTGTGACCCTCAGTCAGAAGGCATGTCATATAGATGGACAAAACCCTAAGATGTGGGTCATTTATTTTGAAAATCTGGTACATTTTACCAGCTGAGCATTGGTTACTGCTCCCTGAAACCAAATACATTTTCATTTTCTAGCTCTATTTTCCATGCAACTTCCCATGAAAAGAAATATCAGGCTCTCAGGAGTGATTATTTGGATAGGTAAAGGCTAGTCCCACATCCTTAAGACCAAATGACATCTCTACTCTAACCTAAATTAGACCAGTTTTGACTTGTGAATTGCAGGGTTCTGAATATTATTTTAGGTCCTCTCTTTAGATTCACTCCTTTCAATTAAATATCTTTCCTCCACATTGAGAATTTTAAAATATTGCCCAAGTATTTCCTAGTAAAGCATTATCCCCTAAGTATTTCTTAAAGAATTGGCTAACTCTTAAAATTGTCGCTCTACCAAACATTTGTGAATTTAATTAATTCATTTTCTTGACTTCATAGGTGTGATATCACACGTACAAATTATAATATACAGATCTACTTCCTGGCAGGGAGCACCTTGAGTTTAGCACAACAATCTCTTACACCACACACACATCATTCATTAGCATGTGCATGAGACCCCACTCATTAATTGGAAAATTAAACCCCCTTGTGTATAAATAAATCACACCCCTAGCTATAGAAAGGCACTTATTTTTATCTTTACATTTGCATTTCAGTGCTGTCTAATAAATGC
Source organism: Delphinapterus leucas (assembly GCF_059928025.1). Lineage (NCBI taxonomy): Eukaryota > Metazoa > Chordata > Mammalia > Artiodactyla > Monodontidae > Delphinapterus > Delphinapterus leucas. The sequence goes on from NC_143138.1 coordinate 15,390,372, forward strand.
AATTGGACAGTTCTATAATATCTTTCATTGCAGCAAAGATTTGGCTTTGCTGGGAACAAGTTCCATATACTGAACTCTGTCCATTTCAAGCCCAACAGAGTAGTGTTAGAACCATCATTATCCTTTACTCGGTCACTAATATTCCACGTCAAAAGACGCATGATCAAAGTGGAGGAACGTTTTGCAGGCACATAGGTCCTACTAGGAGGGAAAACTTTTGGCTGAGTCTCAGGCAAAATGGCCTCTTGAACTCCAAATGTCACCCTTACCTGCTTCTGTCTGTCTGAAATAGTGCATAAGCTATCATCAGTCTCTGTGTTCTGACTTCCTCAGCTGTAAAATGGGATAATAATAAGACTGAGCTCATTAGGCTGTTGGGGGGAGTAAATGAAATAACAGACATGAAGTATTTGTCACAAGACCTGCCAGAGCAGAACAGAAGCTAGAAAAAAAAAAGCTGAGATGATCCACCAATTAATTGGAGCCACTTAAATCTTGATAATGAGCCCCTACTGTGTGTCAATCACTTTAACGGGTGCTTTTCTTACATCATCCCAAGCAATCCTCACAATTCTGTTAGACAGTTACTATTCCCATTGTACACATAAAACAATGTTGCAGTTTATAGGAACCTGGTTCAGAGTTTCAGCAGTTCTCTCCAGGTTGCACAGATTCTGATGCAAGGATTCTGGGATTAAGGTCTATGCACTTTCTCTGATAAAAAAAAAAAAAAGCTGAAGAACAAATGCAGGAGAACGTTTTGTGCTAGAAAAATGCCAAAGCCCCATAAATGGTTTTTTCTCAGAGAATTTTTATAGATAATATTTAGTTTAATAAAACAGGAATTTTTTTTTTTTTTTTTCTGTACGGGGGCCTCTCACTGTTGTGGCCTCTCCCGTTGCGGAGCACAGGCTCCGGACGCGGGCTCAGCGGCCATGGCTCACGGGCCCAGCCCTTCCGCGGCATGTGGGATTCTCCCGGACCGGGGCACTAACCCGTGTCCCCTGCATCGGCAGGCGGACTCTCAACCACTGCACCACCAGGGAAGCCCAGGAAAATGTTTTTAACAATATCATCAAGTATGGAGAGATTCAATGATAGAAACTAGAATATTTGGCATCTTTAGCATTGAATAAATGAGTTTCAGAGTAACTCTGTTACCTTGCCAGCCATCTCAGCTCAAACTTGCCCTGCTTCACACATGGGGGATAAAGATAACCAGTCAAATTTTCTATTTGTCAAAATTTCCTGGTAAAACTGCCAGAATGCCTAACTTAGTTTAAAAAAAGAGAAAGAAAGAAAAGGGTTGGTTTGGGATACAACCTACAAAAGAACAAGGATGCTTTTATCCTCATTTATACAGAGATTTTTTAAATGTTTACTTGTAATATGATTAGTGTTTGAAAAGATTTATCTAGTATAAAAATAGTTTTAAAGTTGTAAAAAATGTTTTAAATAAATAAGAGGCTCTGAGAACCATCTAGCATTTACAACATTGTTAAGTACTGATTGAAGTGTCATTTTAGTAAAGCTCCTAACATTTCTTGCATGAACTAGTGCCCTTATATGTCGACATAAACACTTTCTCCATTGCAAACAGTATGTAGTCTTGGCTCTTAACAAAGATGGATACCTCGAACAAGGGATTAGTATTAGCATTTCTTCATCAAATGGTGAAAATTCATTATGACCTTTTCCTCTAATATATCGTTGTATAATCTATATTATATTTAGACCCAAGAAACTAGTATAAGAATTTCCATGGGGAGAAAGGTGGCATTTTATTGTAAGTCAGAGAGATTTTTCCATACAGGCACTGCTACCCTTCCTGTATGTATAAATTAATAGAAGACTTTTTTAAAACTTAGTTTAAAAATATATATATATATATGTAACATATATAAATATATAAAACACAGAGAGGACATTAATACTATCTTGTATTTTTTCTCAAACTCAGTGCAGTCCTGTTCTTTGATTTGTATGTTTTTGTATCTATCACCACTCCGAGTACCTAAGATGCTAAAATGCTGGATTCTGAGACATAACCATTAGGATAGTTGTTACATATTTCATTTCATGCTCCACTCGGCGTAAAGCAGTTGTGGGACTACAGACCAAAGCAAATTAAGTGGCTTCTTAGATAATTTCCTGCTTAATTGAAAGCAGGTAGCTTTTTAAAAGTAATAACTGGCATTGTTTCAAATGATTGTAAAGTTCTTTCTTTTTTTTTTTTCATACATGGTTACAGGGTAACATTCTACTTAGTCCAAGCACAATGGGTTGGAAGTCTCCCACTAAGTCTAAGGGACAAAAATGTGACCTAGTTCTGGTGACAAATGAATGGAACACTCCAGGGAGGCGTGTGGATAAGGAGCAAGGTGGAGGAGAAGAAGAAAATACACACATATACACATATATGTACACAGAGATATATCTTTTTTTCATTAACATGTACAATAAATTCGATTTCCTTTCTATCACTCTGCTTTACTCTTAGCATTGGTTTAATGTTAGCAAGTGGTCAGTTATGAGATTGCTAGCCCCAGTTCATATCTAACAGACAGGGCTTCCTCATTACAGTATAAAGCTAGCCTTCAGCTGTGATATACTCTATCTGACTATAGGAGATGCAGTCCTAGAGTGAGTGAGCGTGAGCATACTAATAAGGAAGACATAAAGGAATTAGGTTTGATATAAATGCCTCTATAATAAGTAGACTATGGAGTTCCGTTTTGCCAGGAGTCAGTATTCAGAACTTTTCAAATAAATTAGATCTGCTAAAAACCGTTTAAGTTACAAAAAAGAGGGAATGCTTTCTTGTTGCCTAGACTTAAGAGAAAAACAGAGAGTCAGAGAGAGAGACAGAATGAGGCAGAGAGAGGAACAGGTGTTCTTCAGAACCAAACATTTTAAAACACTACAAGGGAAATACACGTACTGAATTTTTACATTCAATTGCCAAGACGATTCATGCAACTGATAATGGTGTACATCAGCACCCTAGAGCCACGGGATAAGTGCTAGAGGTGCATTTTTGGTATTTACTAAAATGCAAGTCTCTCTCTCTCTCTTTTTTTTTTTTTAAATTGAAGTTACAGTGGATTTACAATGTTGTGTTAGTTTCAGGTGTGCATCATAGTGATAGTGATTCATTTTTGTTTTGTTTTTTGACAGATTATATTCCATTATAGGTTATTACAAGATATTGGGTATAATTCCCAGTGTTATACAGTAAATCGTTGCTGTGTAAGGATAATAATAAGAGGATATGAAGTTCTAGAAAGAATATGAAACTGAAAATTCAAATACTGGCAATAACTGCTCTAGACACTAAGGATGGTGCTAAGAGAACTCCATCAGGTACCTCATGAGTTATAAAGATAGTCTTAGGGAATATTAGTTTTGAAACTGGTTAGGTTCTCAGTTTCTTCTCATATTTTGGCAGAGTTCTTCCAACATTGCTCTCCTCAGTACTCAGTACAATTTTTCAGAGATTCCTAAAGGAAAAATCAGTGGCTGGTTGTTGCTTGAAAAAATGATGCCTGAGTTTCTGGCTTGAGTATCTGAATTAATGGAGAGGCTGTTTAATGAGACAGAGAACACAGATGAGAGGGAGAATTTAGGCCTGTTGAAATTGAACAGCCAGCGACACATCTAATTGGAGATATCCAGTGATAATTAGAGACCCAATCCATGAATCTGGATTTAAGAGAGAGATCTGAGCTAAAGACATACATTTGGAATCTTTTAGTTTTTTCATACCGCTTCGAATTGGACAACATTATCCAGGGTCAGTACATAAAGGAAGAAGAGTGCAGAACCTCACATCACACGAACATTTAAGGACTAGGTAGAAAGAAAGAAAGAGAGAAAGAAAAAGAGAGAGAGAGAGAGAGAGAGAGAGAGAGAGAAAGGAAGGAAGGAAGGAAGGAAGGAAGGAAGGAAGAAAGAAAGAAAGAAAGAGAAGAAAGAAAGAAAGGAAGAGAGAGAGAGAGGAAAAGAAAGAAAGGAAGAAGGGAGGGAGGGGGAGGTGGGAGGAAGAGAAGAAAGAAAAGAAGAAACTCTCAAAAGAAAATGAGAAAGTAAAGAGAAGTAGGAAGAATTTTACTTAATGAAATTTCCAGGCCCTTAACCTCTAACTTTCTTCCAGCCTTTCACTTACTGTTTGTGCTCTACTGCCTTCCCTATTCAATCCCATTACAATCACTTTTACCTCTCCTTTGCACTGTCAATAGTCTTTCTTATTGACTTAAGCCACTACCCTACCATACTTTCTGCTTTGGATCAATTTTTAAAAATCCACATTTTTATAATATATTTACAACGATATCTTCCCTATAACTACCTTTCTGGCTGTTACTGAGCCTAAGAATAAGAGACTTCCAAGGTACGCCCTCTGGCTCAAACACCCAGCCCAAGTATTTAGCTTGCATAATCACTGTATAAGTGCTATATTGAGTATGACAATGGGAAGAAATACTAATATTTAAACATATATCATTTGTTAGTCTTGCTCTCTGATACATCTTTTACGTATATTTACTCTTAAAAACCATGAATTAATTTTACTGGCTTTTAAAAAGCTAAGAACCTTACCCCAAATCTCATTAAAATACAGATATTCTGCTTCCAGAAGTCTTGTCCATACCACCAGTCTCAGCTGCCTTCCAAAGAATAAGAAGGTATTATTCCCTCCGTCAAAGTATTTTCTCTGTTGGGAAAGATGAAAATCCACTTATACTAAAATAATTTGAAAATGGTACAAACCTAACAGAAATGGATACTGAGACCCCTTCATAATCTACAATGTGCAACAAAGAGGTATAGCTCAATGGTTCTCAACTCTGGCTGTACTTTTTTAGAATCACCAATGGTGGTTTTAGAAAACATTGGGTCTTTCCAGAAAGATGCACCAGAAGTACTTTTCCCTAGTCTTTCTCCTAAGTACAACTAAAAACACATTGTGAAAAATAAGCATAAAATGACTGAAGACAAGGTGAAAAGAAGTAGGCAAACCAGTAGGGAAACTACAAAATGCTAAGGAAAGGAATCAAACAAAGTCTAAATAAGTGGAGAGACATACTGTGTTCCTAGATTGGGAGACCCCATAGAGTAAAGTTGTCAATTCTTCCCAAATTGATATACAGTTTAACACAATTCCTATCAAATATCCCAGCAAGGTTTATTCCAAAATGTGTATGGAAAGGGAATGGGACTAGAATAGCTTTTAAAAAACGTACAAAGTGAATGATATCGGAGGAATCAGGCTACCCAATTTCAAGGCTTATTACATAGCCACAGTTGTCAAGACAGTGTGGTGTATATGGAAAGATGGATATATAGATCAATAGAACAAAACAGGGAAGCCAGAAATAGACCCCCACGAATACTACCAACTGATTTTTCCAAAGGTACAAAAGCAAGTTAATGGAGAAAGGATAGTCTTTTTCAACAAACTGGATATTCACAGGCAAAACATGCACCTTGATTTAAATGTCACACCTTATATAATAATTAACTTAAAATGCATTATAGACTTGAATGTAAACTGTGAAACTGTAAAACTTTTAAAGGAAAACATAGGAGCAAATCTTCAAGATCTAGGACTTGGTGGAAATTTCTTAGACACGACACCCAAAGCATGACACATTTTTAAAAATCAAAATATTGGACTTCCTCAAAATTAAAAACTTTGCTCTCCAAAAGAGTCTTTTAAGAGTATAAAACGACTGGGACAAACTGCTTGCAAACTGCATGTCTGATAAAGGACTCATATCTAGAATTTATGAACAACTCTCAAAACTCAACAGAAACAAAACAATCTAATAAGAAAATGGGCAAAAAACATGAAGAGAAATTTCACTGAAAAGAATATGTGGATGGCAAATAAAGACATAAAAAGATGTTCAACATCACTAGTATTAGGAAAATGCAAATTAATAACATCATGGTGAGATATCACTGGACACATATCAGAACAGTTAAAATAAAAAATGCTGGCAAGGATGGGAGAAACTGGCTGTCTCATGCATTACCGTTGGGACAGTAAAATAGTACCGCATTTCTGGAAAATAGTTTGGTAGTTTCTTAAAAAACTAAACATATACTTACCATATGAGCCAGCAATCACACTCCTGGGCATTTATCCCAGAGAAATGAAAACTCATATCCACAGAAAAACCTATACATGAATGTTCATAGCAGCTTTATTTAGAACAGCCCCCAAGAAAGGAAACAACCACAATGGCCTACAATAGGTGAATAATTAAACTGTGATACATCCATATGATGAAAAACATCTCAGTAACAGAAAGGAATAAACTATTGTTACATGCAACAACTTGTAGGGATCTCAAGGGCATTACGCTGAATGAAAAAAGCCAATCTCAGAAGGTCACAAGCTTGTATGAATCAATTTATATAACCTTCTCAAAAGGACAAAATAATAGAGATGGAGAACAGACAAATGGTTGCCAAGGGTTAGGGATGGTGTGTGTGTATGGCAGGAGACTAAAAAGGGATTACACCAGGAAGATCTTTGTTGTGTTGGAATAGTTCCATGTCTTGATTGTGCTAGTGGTTATAAGAATCTGCGAGCGATGAGAAGACATAGAATTATAGGAACACTTTATACCAATGTCAATTTCCTGATTGTACAACTGTTCTATAGTTATGTAAAATGTAAACAATGGTGGAAACAAAGTAAAGGATATATGGAACCTCTTTGTACTATCTTTGCAAATTCCTGTTAATCTATAATTCGAAATAAAGTTAAAAAAAAAAAAAAAAGATGTCCAGGCCATACTGCAGGACAAGTAAACAAAAATCTCTAGGTAAGGAACCTAGCCAGCTGTATTTTTTAAAAGTTCATGGGGTAATTCTAAATTATGGCTAAGGTTTGGAACCACTGGCAGCTCATGCTATTACTGAAACTACAGGGACTGAAACACCTGTGATTAAGTCTAGCTGAAGATAGGAAGGAAGAAAATAAATATGCAAATCTATTTTAGGTCTCTTGAGGGTCTCCCCCCACAATGTTGAAACCTGGCATTTAAGAGAATCCAAATAATGTGGATGGGATAATCAGTCATCTATTATGTTATAGACCATTTTATACAAAAATGCCAACCCCAATAGACTGTTCTTTTGATTCTAAAGCATTTGGTATCGATGTTACAATTTTCAAACGCTAAGGAGCAATTACAATCACATTTAAATATGCAGCAATTTTAGAAAATTAATGTTTCACTAACTCCTCATTTTTGATGGGTAACAAAATGAGTTCGAGGGTTTAAAAAAAATAATTTAACAAACTGCTGACTGCTACCAGCAGTTTCCTGGGAAACGTGAAAAGTAAATATTCCAATCTTGCACGTGAATTCTAATACATTAGTTATTTTTACTAACGATCATTAACTACCACGTAGTAGTCTCAGAACTGTGCCTAGTGTGGTTAGTAATCATTCCTTAGCACCATCATGAAAAGATACTCACCGTGTATCTATTCAATTGGGTCAGGAGATTGAAAGTTTAGGAAAGAGTCCTTCTCTGCCTTCGAAGGGTTTAAAATCCGTTTGAAGACAGAACCAAATATATAAACAATAAATAAAGCAAAGATGGATATGCTGAAATCTGGACTCATAAAGGGGCCAAAGTGCTTGTTTTTACTGGAGGTATTTTTGCAAGAGCTAGAAAGGGAATTTGTATCCTCTGGGCTCAAGAATCCCGCAGATGAGCAGCTTCGGCAATGCAAATTTATGCTATCCGTGGGAGGGTTTCGCTTAGTTCTCAGCTGTGGACTTACTTCCAAAAATGCAGCTGTTCTGAAGCAAGAGGTTTGTCCAAAAAAAGTGAAATACGGCATAAGGTATTACCTTCCATCCAATCCTGGTCAATAGCTAACTACTTCCCTCCCTTCCGCCCTCCCACACCCACCTCCGCCACCTTCAGGGCTTAAAGATTTTTGTATGGGGGGGGAGGGTGGAAGTGGGTTGCATACTGAACTATTTGCCTTACTTCGAAAACCACCGGCCTCTTCCATCTCTCCTCCTTTCTCTCTCTCTCTCCCTCCCTCTCTCCTTTTCTCCTAACCTCGCTCCCTCCAAATACGACCCTCACGCACCCTCCATTCTAATTTACAGCACTACAACTTCCCAGATCTGTTTTCTCTTCTGGAAGGATTTATCCTTTTGGAAGCGTTCAGTTCCTAACTGTCGTGAAGTCTGATTTAAAAGCAAAATAAGAAGCACTACGTTTTAAGAGGGGATAGTGCAAATTCTTATTAAAAAGTTGTTTTGTGGTTGTGGGAGATAATCAACACCTACCCTGGCATTCTCTAAGACAGCTGAGGTTTACCATTTTCGCTATTCCGGCAATAAATATTTCCTCCTTTTGCTCTACGCCTTTTGGCAGGATCCTTGACTCTGCAGGTGTTAGCGCTGCAAGGGCTGAACCCAACCGCCAATAGGGCTGCCGAGCCTAGCATGGGATGCTGCCCAGCAAAACACAGAGCCCAGGGAGACCGCGACGGAGAAGGGAGGCTGCGAGCACGCTTCAGAAGAGATTGGGACTAGAGCCCTAGAAAACTAAAGAGAGTGCATTTCCCGGCAGGGGGAACCCGCAGGAGCCTGGAAAAAGAGAAAGAGACAGACAGAGAGAGAGAAAGAATGAAAGAAACCCACCCCCGCGCTCTTGGGCTCAGCGCGAGCGAGAGAGCGCGCGGGCTGCCGGGGCTGCTCCAGCTGGAAGTCATTGCGCCGGGTGGCGTCGGCGTTGTCACGGCGACCGCCCTGCCGGCGCCAGCGGAGGGGGGAGGCGGGCTCGGTGAATGGGTGACGTCACGCGGCCGGCGCCAGGCAGTCTGGGCGGCCGAGCCAATGAATCAGCTGTCGGGGGAGAGAGCGCGGCGCGCGGGAGGAGGGTGTTGGAATGCGCCGGGAGCCGCGCGGCTCGGGCGCAGGGAGGCGCTCCGCTCCGTCCCGCCCCGCCGGTCCCGGGGCGATTGGCGCGTTCCTGGGGAAGCTGGGCTGGCGCTCCCTTTTCCTCGCGCCGGGGCTGCCGCTCGGACCCCTAACTTTGTGCCAGTTCCCCCACCAGCGCGCGCTCTGCAGGGAGGCCCGGGAGCTGGGCCTGGTACGGTTAGAGAGGACTTGTTTTCCAGCTATTGTGACTATGCCATTTACTCATTAAAAAAGGGAAAACAAAATAAAACTTGTCCTGGTAGATAAAGTGGACTTTGAAAGTGTTGAATTGCTTCACTGCGGCCTTACTGTGTGCTCTGCATTGTGCTGGAATCACAAAAAAAAAAAAAAAAAAGAAAAAATCAGAGGGCTCAGAAGAGTTTAAGATTGTACAGGGAAGAACGAAATGTAACAAATTCATGATTCAGGCCTGGAGCCGACTGCGTTTTCTTCCATTATTGCATTGTGCTGTACTATACAGTGTCTTTAAGGGTCTAGAAGGTGAAGGCTCCAATTTTTCAGTGCTTTTGTTTTGTTTTTCCTCTGCCCTGTCTTGCTATCCATTAGACAGTGACCTCCAGAAAGCCAAGTACTGGGTCATGGTTATTTTAGTAGCCCCAGCGTTTAGCACTCTCTCAGACAGGGTAAGCAATCTAAATTGTGATGGATAATCTACAATGCAAGAGCAAATAATCTTTGAGTAAAGGCTTGTGTCAAATGAATACCCCTGAATTCCTAAACATCTATTTTGGGTGCTTACTTGTTGGCTTTTGGTGGTGTCAAGAGTGGTGATGCATCGTTACTGAAACTGGAAAACTAAAGAGTATGGCCTGAACGTTAGAGAAGATGTTCAATCTGCTGCAGTCATTCCCCTCTCTGGGTTTCTTCATCTGTAAAAGGAGTAGACATGGTGAGATGTTCTCTTAAGACTCCTAAAGTTCTATAAGCCCATCATTGTATTTATCAACCATTAAAACTAAATTTTGAGTTTACTATTCCTATTCCATTGTGGTAAACACAATGATCATTCAACGAACAGTTCAGGGTGCCTGAACTCAGTATGTGAGTACTAGAAGTTTTGGTTGAATTTTTTTTTAAGTTAGAAGATAGGATCTCTGACCTGAAAATCTTTAAAGATATGCAAGTAAGAAATAAACTAGAGGACTTTCCTGGTGGCGCAGTGGTTGAGAGTCCACCTGCCGATGCAGGGGACACAGGTTCGTGCCCCGGTCCGGGAAGATCCCACATGCCGCGGAGCGGCTGGGCCCGTGAGCCATGGCTGCTGAGCCCGTGCGTCCGGAGCCTGTGCTCCGCAACGGGAGAGGCCACAGCAGTGAGAGGCCCGCATACTGCAAAAAAAACAGAACAAAAAAAAGAAACTAGAAACCAAGAGAAGACGCTAATAAGCTGTTACAGACCAGTGCATCTCAAAGTTTGATGTGCATTCAAGTCACCTGGCATCTGGTTGAAATGCAGACTCAGGTGCAGGTTGCAATTCCAGATGTATTACAGGCGTCCAAGTGTTGCTGGCCCATGCACCACAATTTGAGTAAAGAGCGTCTACACTACAAAGTAGTAATCATGTCTTAGGTAAGTATATGATGGGTGTAAGGTGGTGTTATTTCCTGAAAGCCTCTGGAGGAGGTGAGTTTGAGCCAAGTGTCTGAGGATGTGACAGGCTGAGGGGAATGAAAACACTTTCAGGAGAAGAAACAGCATAAATAACGACAGACACTAGAGGGAAAGGAGCAAGAAATAAGTAGGACAGTGGAGAGGATTTTGTTTGACTTCAATTAAGAAATATTTTGGAGAGCTACAAAAGATGAGATTGGATATTTGCTGCTGGGGGATGGTTAGCATGATAATGAAATAGGGAATTTACAATTTTAGAGCTGAAAAGAACCTTAGACATTATTAGTCCCAACTAATTTGCTACAGATGAGGAAACTGAGTAGCAAAATGATTCCATTAGGTAATGGCAGAGCTTGGAGTGGAAGCCAACCTGAAAATTGTAGATTGCATACATTCTGTAGATAGCAGAGCTCTTGATGGAAGGAAAACCATTTGTTATTGTTGGGCTAAGTGGAAATATGAAGGAAGAATGAAAGCAAGAGAGACAGACCTATAGGAAATAATTTAATAGTCGAAGCATGGAGTTTCAGATAAGGTCTGGGAGATGAGGAAATAAAGGGAAAGATTTAATCTGAAAAATTTTGGTTTTATATAAGTTATAATGCCTGAAACCAGCTGATTAAGTCATCTTTTTTCCTGTAAGAGAATTCCCTCCATCCTTCTCATATTCCAATCCAATGTTTTTCAAACCTGACTCCACATAGGCATCACCCCAGTAACTTAAAAAAAAAAAAAAAAGAATGCCTGGGCTCCACCCCACATGAATTTAATCAGACTCTCTGGGAGTAGAGTCCTGGCATCAGAATTTTAAAAAGCTCCCCAGGTGATTATAATGTGCAGCCCATGTTGAGAATCCCTAATCCTAATATATAGTCAGCAGCTCATTTCAGAGACTTCATTTCTGCTCCTGAACATTTCCCCTAGTGCTAACTATTATACGGTAGTTACAATATCATTTTTAATACTTGGTAGATTTTGTGGTGGATTTTGATGGTTTATAGCACATTCTCTATGCTCAATGTCTTCTATCCCTCATTACTGTCATGGCTTAGTTGTGAACATATCCTGATATCTCTCATTGGCAACAAAAGGAAAAGTGATTTGGCACATTACTGGATGGAAATGATAAACTCAGTCTATGAAACTATATGGTACCATAGTGTGGCAGTGTGTTGCCTTATAGTTATTTTATCTTAGCTTTAACAATCTACATTAATAGCCTCTTTAGGATTACAGCTGATGAAAGAGGTAAGTACGTAAAATACCTACTTGGGGGGCTTCCCTGGTGGCGCAGTGGTTGAGAGTCCGCCTGCCGATGCGGGGTACACGGGTTCGTGCCGCGGAGCGGCTGGACCCGTGAGCCAGCCATGGACGCTGAGCCTGCGCGTCGGGAGCCTGCGCGTCGGGAACCTGCGCGTCAGGAGCCTGTGCTCCGCAACGGGAGAGGCCGCAGCAGTGAGAGGCCCGAGGCCCGCGTACCGCAAAGAAAAAAAAAAAAAAAAAAACCTACTGGGACCCGTGGAACTTTTATTTTCAGACTTCTCTCGAAAAAGTTTTAGTTTTTGCTGAAAAAGTAATCCAGAAAGTGAAAAGTCCTTGTGGCTTTTTCTTTGGTGACTAACTGAACTTTTAAACTTGCATGGATTCATTCATTTCCCTAAAAATAATTGAGTACCTACTATGTGCAGGTATTTTTTCAGGTATGAGGATGCCAAGAAAAGAAAAGCAATTTTTCTGTCTTCAAAGAGGAAAGGATGAGCACAATTAATTTAAGGTATTTTATTTACTCAGTCTGGACATTTAAAAGGTACTTGACTTTTCCACACCATCTTACAGCTGCTTTCTGTATTTTTAAAAATTCAATTCATTCAGTTAAAAAAAAAATCTAATGCATCTATGTGTTCAAAAACCAGATGAAAGAGAATTTTCCCCTTCATTCTTGTCCTACATCTGCCTAATTTCCCACTCACACCCCACAGAAGGTGCTATTGTTAATTTCTTGTGTACCGTTCCAGAGTATTTCTATGAATATACAAGCAAAGAGAAATAGATTCTTATTTTCCACATTTTTACATTGTTTTGTAACTTTAATTTTAAAATATTGCAAGGTTTTTTTTCTATATCGGCCACATTCTTTTTCATTTTGTTATACCTCCATAATATTCTATCGTCTAGAAGTACCATAACTTATTTATCTTACTCCTATTGATGGTGACCTACGTTGTTTACAATCTTTTATTACAAAGCTGCATAAATAACCCTGTATCTGTGACATTTTACACGTGTGAGTTTATTTGTAGGATAAACTCCTGCAAGTGAAATTACTCGGTCTCTAAAGAGTGTATTTAACATTCCTGACTCTTTCTTTAAGCTAAATTCCTGGGCATGGGATTGCTGAATTGGAAGGCGTAAATATTTTTAAGGTTTTGATATTTACTGACAAATTGCCATCTGAAAAGTTTGTGTTGATTCATATTCTCACTTGCATAGTAAGTAAGTACCCATTTCTCTGAAACCTTGCCAGCACTGGAAGTGAATTTTTTTCTTTTTTTATAAATCTTTGTTCATTTACTAGGTAAAGAATGGTTTTATATATATATATATATATATATAATTTTAACATGTATTTCTATAACTCTTAGATAATTAAAATTTGATTCCATTTGCCACTGCATGATCAGGGACTTGTTTGTTCATTTCACTTGTCCAGTTTTGAAGAATTTTTATTTTTCTTACTGATTTTCAATAAATGGCTTGTATTTATTAATATAAGTAATAATAATAATGGCTCCTGTTTATTAAACCTCTACCTTGTTCCAGGTGTGCTGTGCGTTTTTAACTGGTCCTGTATATTGTAAATATTTTATCTGAGTTTGGTACGTGTCTTTAATCCTTATTCCAATAGTATTTCCACCTAAAAACTTACAGAGGCTTTAAAAATTATGTGATAAATTAATATTTTATGTTTTTTGTCACTTTCCTTTAACACATAAAAAGTCTATGCCATTCGAAAATCAGATTAGCCTTCATCTTTATTTTTTCAAATCCCTGAAGGATTTTGAATAATTTTTTTAAACCCAGATCATACATACACACATAAACAGTATTTTCAGTTATCTACCTGCAATGTAACTATCTTTTCTGTTTAAATAAAACATTTATATCCTTTTTTAAAAAATTATTTAACAAAATACAGATAACTAAAAAAGGGGGGGGGGACTCAGATTATCCACAATCTCACCAACCTGAGACAATCCTTATTAACATTCAGAGTAAATCCAGATGGTTTTCTATACACAGATATCTATGTATAAATATATGTATATAAATACATATATACACACATGTGTTTTACAAAAATGGCAGTACACTAGGCATATATTTTGTAACTCACTTCCCCCACCCCCCTTAGCTACACACAGGTGAATATCTTCCTATGTCAATAGCTCCACATCCTCATTATCAGTCATCCATCGTATGGAGGAGAACTCTCTAATGAGATAATCCGGAAGGCAACCTGGGCAGAAGCATTCCAGGAGAAACCTCACCTGCCTGTTGGATGTTCATCTGATCAGAGTTTCCTAAGGCAATTTAATTCTATTGTTTCTCAAAGACTTTCAGTTTCACTGAGGGCCTAACTGCCAGCAAAAATGGCTAACATAGTGGTCAATCATTAACCTACCCCAACGAGAGAGACAGCTCAGAAAGAAAAGGAAAATCCTTTCTTAGCAAGGCATGGCTCAAAATAGTTCTCTAGACTTGTTTTCTTCAGTTTGCTTTCTCTCCTCTTTCCCACACTTCCTTCTCTTTCCCCTACCCACTTGACATGCATGTCTCCTTTTAGATAATTTTAAACTTATGCCCCTTATTCATTTCGTAACGAAAGTAACGACAGGATTTGCTCTCCCAGAGATCTGACCTTAGGTTTGTTCTAACTGCAGCAGTAGCATAGACCCTTCCATCAATTATGAATGTATTCATGTGTGCAGAGGCTATAGTAGGCCAATGGTAATGTTACCTTATTCTGGAGACTTACCCTTATAAATAAATAATGAAATGTTTCTGTGAAATGCCTTTAGCAAAGGCAGGAGAAAGCATTACTTCTCAAAAGACTAAACATTTTAAAGATTAAAAACTTTAAAACACCCAAAGTTCCTCAAGAGAATATAAACCACTTATATGAAAAGAAAGAAAGAAAGAAAAAGAAAGACATGAACTGGAAACTCTATAATGCTCGACTGAGTAGCCAAAGTTCTCTAGATGGCAAGTGTAGAATCTAAGTGAACAATCAGGAATTCCCTGGCGGTCCAGTGGTTAGGACTCGGTGCTCTTACTGCCAGGCCCCTGGTCGGGGAACTAAGATCCCACAAGCCACTGGCGGGGCCAAAAGAAAAAAAAAAAAAAGGGAGTATAAGTGAGCAGTCAGAGAACCTAAAATAGATTCTTGGATATGCAAGGACACATCTCTGTACCTCCAAATATTTTCTTACATTGTACATTTAAAAGAATAAAATCTCTACACTTAAAAATCTTCACTCCTATCTATTAAGCATAATATTAGAACATGGCAATAAATAATTTCAATGACAGTGATATAACCTAGTGGTATGTATGATAGATTTTTATTATTAAACATCTTTTTTCTCTGTTTCAACTAATTCATGTTAGGCTTGTGTATTAAGCTAGATATTCAAGTCTAGGTAGTAATTCAGAGAGCTTCATGAAGCACAGTTAAGCGCTAGCTTCCCAATGATCTGTTCTGTACTGTGTATTCTAGTCCTCTTTCTAGCAAAGTAGAAAATACTTTGTGGTTGCCACTAGAGGGCAAATAGCCTCCTGGACTCCTCTTTGACCAAAGAGCTTCTCAGTCCAGGCAGCCAAAGTTTTCAGTTTCTCATATAACCTAGTCTTAAATCTTACATTGCTAACTCTTAGTCAACCCACAGGCTCCGCAAGGTAAGAAGTTTAAAAGTCGAGATTTAAATGTGCTCTTTTACCATTTTACCAAATGGTCCCCTTTGGGATGATAGATCTCTTCCCTGATCTCTTCCCTTCCAGCCTTCTTATCCTAACCCTTTCCCGTCTAGATCTTAAACCACACTGCTCCGCCAATAAGGTAACCTAACCTCACAGCACTCAACAGCAATCTTAGACCTTAGAGTGGCAAAAAATGCACTCTCCAGTCTGATTGATCTCTGCTTACCTTTCCCGTCTCATATCCTACCACTCGCACTGCACCAGTTCAGAATTGCTCACAGTTCCTTAAACATGCCCTTGTTCATGCCCTTGTGTCTTTGCTTGGGCTTCTATCTGAGATGCTGGCACTGCCCACCACACATTATTGAAGACTCAGCTCAGACGTTATGAGAAGCTTTATAGTCTCCGCTGATCCCCTGCTCACCCTTCTTCCTTTTTCTAAGCAGTGGATTTCGTTTCTCCCTCCCGTTAGCTCCTCCGTGTGTACAGAGGCATCTTGTACACACCTCTGTTAACAATGCTAACTCCGCTACTGTGATTATGTCTAGCAGAATATGAATGTTCAATCTACTTTGAAATGTAAACTCACCTGTTTTGTCTTTTCTTCGCTGCATTAGAAGTTGTTAGGAGTTCTAGAAGAAAGATGGAATGCAAACAACTCCCCTCCTCTCCAGGAAGCAGACACCAGGCAATTGTGGTTTTTGAAGACTGGGTTCTCTCTGCCCTTGAGTAAGGAGGTGCAAGATTTCTGCTGATAAAAATTTGGATTCTGTTGCTAGTTAAAAGAAGCAATTAGGACTTTAAGCATAAAGAAGTATTTGGAATCTGGAGAGGCTGAGGTAGACCAGAAAAGGTTCAAAGAGGCTGAACATCATTGTCCAGAGTTAGGAAAAATGATCTGAAATACAGCTGCTGCCTGGAGGTGCCCAGTGAGTGAGCTTAGCAAAGAGCCCCATGACGGGCAATGATGAAGTGCTCAGGAGTGGTGCTGAATAAACCCTGCACAGCCCTCACCAAAGAACTGTCTAGTTGAGTGGGAGTCCTGCTTCAACTAGAAAAATAATCACAAGATGTGATTCTCAGCCTATGATCAAGTATTTTTGTCTTTTTATTTTTCAGACCAAAACAAACTACTCCTAAAAACTATCAAAGATCACTTGTCATGGTGATCACTTTGTAATGTATAAGAATATCAAGTCACTATGTTGTACACCTGAAACTAATAATATTGTAAGTCAATTATACTTCAATTAAAAAACTTTTAACAATCATTAAAAACAAGGAGTGTCTGAGAAATCATCACAGCCAAGAGGAATCTTAAGGAGACATAGCAACTAAATAAAAAGTGGTGTTCTGGATGGGATCGTGGAACAGAAGAAGGACATTAAATGAAAACTAAAGAAATGTGATAAAGTGTAGACTTTAGTTAATCACAATGTATCAGGATTGGTTTGGGAATTACATTTATATATATAATATCAAGGTAAAATGTTAATAATAGGGGAAGCTAGTGTGGGGTATATGGAATCTCTCTGTTCTACCTTTCCAATGACTTTGTAAATCTAAAACTGTTCTAAAGACTAAAGTTTATTTTAAAAAGAAGGAATAGGAGGAAGAGGAAGAGAAGAAAAACACAAACAAACTAACCTGTGAGAATGTCTCCTCCAAAACCTTTGGAAAGCTGGACATGCCCAGGGCACCTGGACCCATGAGTGCCTTGAGTGCAGGGACTGGTCAGGTCATGCTAACTGATATCCCCAGTGCCTGGTTTTAATAAGCGATCAATGCATAACAATTATTAAATTAATATTTCTTTCCAATAAGAGAGTAGCAAGAGAGAATGTTTTTCTTGTGATGATAAATAAAACTGCAAAATGTATTGTTTGCTTAAGTTGAAAAAAAAATTTTGTAGGACTATCCAGTTCAACAATGTTTGTCCTGACAGAAGGAGTATTGTAAGACTACCTAGTATCTTAGCACAGAAAATAAAACAAATTCCATTCTTTAAGAATATTGCCATTTTTCTGATTTTAACCTGGAAGAAAACCATACTTTTCATAGTGAGATGTTAAAATTGAGGCAGAAAATACATAAACAGAGATCAGGTACAAAACATCCAAGTAGTTTTAAGTAAAGAACAAAGGTTAAATTTGTTTTTCATATGAAAGGAAGCAAACATGTTACAATTCTCCTAAGTACTAATATTAGAAGTACATAGACTGAAAATAGAATGTGCTTATATATTTTTTATATAAAAATTGTTGTCTAGTATGTTTTTTAGTTTAGTGCAGGTCTCTTGGCAAATGATACTTATCAAATAGCATTTTATCCATGAGGGGTATTTCAAAATAATTTGGAATATAGACTTAAAAAATTTTTTTTGCGTAGCTCATGATATTTGTCAATATCAATATGGTAAGTTATAGTAGAAATGTACACTTAAAGGAAGAAGGTGTGGAAGAAGAGATGGCCAAAAAATAAAGGTTTCAGATAATGAATTCAAAAGCTTTTCCTCTGCCAGCATTCCGTGCAGTGACTGAAGCAACTGGGGGTCTTGCTGATGACTCAGGACCCTGCTAAGCTGTCTTGCTTATCACAAGGGAGGCTATCAACCACACAGATATAAGGCTGTAACCCTCTCTCCTTGGCAAGGAGGAAAAAAGCCTAATAGATTTTTAGTTTGAACAGGCAACTCCCACTCATATTTTATTCTGGACATATTGTGAGAAAGGTAAAAAGGTCATTTTTTTTTGTACTTTCAGAATATATTTAAATCAGTGATGTTTTAAAATACACTCACTGCCAGATATATATTAAAACATATTCAAGATAATATATTAATTCCAGATGATGATTAATTACATGAAGTAGATTCTATTTCTCTCCCAAAATAAAATAAGAGGAATGAGAAGAGGAGAGAATGAAGAAATACATGTGATGGGAGGCAACAGGGTGGAAAGGGCTCTAGGTGGTTTAGAGAGGAAAGAAGATTGGGTGGAGATATCTCTGGGCCAATAACTCTATGGTTCTACTGTGCTTGGGAATTTCACATGCATTTTCTAATTTTCTTAACAATTTCAACAGATCAATTCTTTTTTTTTTTTCAGATCAATTCTTATCCATAGTTTAGACATGAGATGTTCGGAGAGTTTAGTAACTGGTCCAAGGTCATTCACCCAGTAAGAAGCAGACCCATGTATCAAACCTAGATCTACTTGATTCTATAGACTATGGAACCTACCATACTATCTCTCCGCATTTTCCTGTCAAAACTTTTCAGGTATGATTTGGGGTTGGAGGTTTTGATAGGTTAATTCCCATGTATCAGAGCTACTGGAGGTCCAAGTCATTGTTGAAGCTAATGGAACTTCATCAGTTCTCTCAATTTTTTTTGATATCTATAATCTTTGCTATGCTTTGTGGTCTACAAAGAAAGATTTCATTACTTCTGCCAAATGCTTTATGCTATACTATATAAATCAGGACAATCTTCAATTTATTGCACTGGTACCATTCATGCTACATCTGCACTCGCAATGTTTAGAGCAGTGCTCAAAATCTAATATTCTGGTTGTTTTTTATGGCTCAGATAGTGTTTTAATTCTGTACATTTCTTTTGGTTCATTGTTATTGTTTCTAGTTCTCTGCAGACACTTTTCATCTTGTCTTTTAATTTCTCAAAATAGGAATGGTGGTCTGTGTCTGAAAACTCCATTATCTGGATCCCATGTGGTTCTGTTTGTCTTGTCCATTTTTCTTTTGGATTTTGGTCACATCCTGTCTCCTTGTTTACCTGGTTATTATTGATCATCAGACGCTGTATATGATAATCGTCAAGAGACTTTGTATGACGCTATATGCCTCCAGAGAGAAGGTGCGTATGCTATAGGCAGACAGCTAGGTTAGCGGCACTAATAACCCCTAACCTCCTTAATCTAATCAGCAAATGGAGGCTATCTGAAGTTGGGTTTCAGTGAGAATTGGTCTATTTCTAGTTCACTGTTATTCCTGGGTATAGCCCTTCTGGGTCCAAACTGACTGCCTGAGACATTTATCAAGATCTCTACTCCTTGGCTAACACTACATCCAATTCTGGGGGCCCTACCTCCATGTGTCTGTGTCCAAAGCTCTCAGTCCTCACCGTCTCAGCCAGAGCTTTCAGAATCAGCAATCACATTTGAGAGAAAAGTGGACCCAAATACCAGGTTCACCTCTATGGACCTCCAATCCTCTCCCACATCTTGACTTCACAATTCTTTACAGTCTTGCTGGCTTTGCACTGATTTTATACTTTTTTTTTTTTGTTTTAATATTTAGTCCAGCTTCTCTAGCTGCTCTCAGTGGAAAGGTTGGTCCAAAACAATCTATGCTGTGGTTGCTGGAAGAGAATTCACCCATACAGTATCAATCATTTTACAATTTATTGTCAGTGTAAAACTACAGTTTCTATTAAAAAATTGAGATATTTGGCTTCTCAAAAAAAAAAAATTACAGCAAACTGACCCTAAGTTCCTGCATGTCAGCTATCTGTTGAATCGGCGTAAGGGCTGTCACTTTGCGATGGGTCAGGCATGATTCTAGTTCACAAGTGTTTCCAACACCCTAGTTTATTGCACCAGCTGCCTTTGTTCATTTCTGCTACTTACCTGGCCCCTCTAGGCATTTGCTTTTGTGACCCCAGGTTCAAGTGACTATTTATAAGTTAGGCAACAGAGACCCAAATAGGCTAAATCGAGTTCTTTTCCCAGAAAATGAGCACCCAGCAGCAACAGAGATTTTGCTTACCCCCACTGATAACCCTCAGAACTAAAGATATTTCTGTCCACATAATACAGTTGAGGTAAATCACACAACTTCATTTTTATAATATATTCCACAAGGAGTTTGCATCCATAAACATTTCTCGTTTTTACTTGCTAACTCACAAATTTTGATTATCTAATCATGACCAAGCAATTCTAATCTATATGAATTGCTTAAAGACTTACAGTTTCTTCTTTGAGTCTCATTTCCTTGTTTCCTCAGTTGGACTAATTAAATGATCGTGCATGGAATTTTGCAAAAATTAATTTGGGTAATAGTGAATATTCAGTTTGGGGGGAAAGATCAACTTTCTCATGCATTCTATCCGCGATTGGCAAATGTTCATTCTGTCTCTCACTCATCAAATATTTGAGCAGACACCCTGTGCAAGGCACTGTCCTAAATGCTAAAGATGCCAAGATGAATAAGACAGGGGCCCTGACCTATAAAACTCACTGTAGTGGGGAGATAGACACGACAAGCAATCCATACAACACTCAGTGATAAATACTATAATTAAATTATGAGCAAAGAGCTATAGGAATGAGTGACTATGTATGTCCTGAGGAGTTGGGAAAAAAGGCTTCTCAGAGGAAGTAGCATTTCAACCTATTCCTATATGGATGATTTAGATGTTGGTCAAGCAAAGAAGAGAAAGGAGGGCTTTGTAGTTTCTTGCATAAACCACACTACCCCATAAGTTCCCTCTGCTTTCCCTGCTTCAAATTCTTTCCTCCAGCAATCCATTCTCTACACTGATCTTTCCAAAGCAAAATTTGATCGTTGGTTCCCCATCCTCTGCATGATTAATTCAGACCCCTCAGTTGGCATCCAAGGTCTTTGTCATCCCAAGCCCCCACCCACACATCCAGTTCCAGTCCCTGCCATGTTTCCCAGGCAAGGCATGAACACTCAAAAGGCCATGCTACCTCATGCTTCCATGTCTTTTGCATGAGTTTCCTCTTCTCCGTGCATGTCTTCTATGCTTCTTTCCCCAGCACTCTGGGAATACCTCTATTAGCACTTATCCACTGTACAATAAAGCCTGGCTATCCTGTCTGGGTTCATCCAAAAGACTAATGGGTCCACAGAGCTCAGCTCAGGGCTTAGCACAAAGTAGTTCTCAATACCTGTTTTGGGTGAATGAACAAACTAAAGAAACATTGTGATGCTTACTGTAGCTACAGGTCAAGGGATAAGAGATAAACTGGAAGGAGATGACATACATAAGATAGTAACTACGTATGAAGATAACTATATCTCAGAATATTATATACACATTTTCATCTAGATGATACTGCTAAATCTCTGAGATACTGCCCTTTGCTTAAGTCCAGGAGTGTATCACAGTCAATAGGGTTTTCAATGTTTTGACTTAAAAGAGCCCTTGCTAAATTCTGACAATAAAGGGGAATACCAGATGACCTGAGATTTCCATCAGATATATAAATTGCCTGAAGTAAAACATAATGATGGCTACATCTTTGAAGTTAAGGTTTTTCCAAGGCTTATATCTGTGCTATTTCTATTTATTCTTCCTGATTCCAAACCTAAGTCTCTATCCTTTAGATCTGAGGTCTTTATAGCTCTAACACTGGTCCTAATTTTCCTCAAAGGTTGGAGTCCTAGATGCAGTTTGGTATCCTGGATTGGATCCTGGAAAAGAAAAAGAACGTTAGTGGAAAAATGGGTTAAATTCAAGTCAAGTCTGTAATTTAGTTAATAGTAATATAACAAGGTTAAATTCTTAATCATCACAAATGTACCATAGTTATGAAAGATGTTAACATCTGGGGAAACTGAGTAAAAGGTACATGGGAACTCTCTGTTCTATTTTTGAAACTTTTCTGTACATCTAAAATTATTCCAAATGAAAGTTTATTTTTTAAAAAAGTTGGAGTGGTAAGAATTATGTTCATATATATCACCCACAGAGAAATCAGATTCACTTAAAGATTGCCTCATGATGTAACACTACAACCTGATATGACTCAGGCACCCCAAAATGCAGGATATTTATGGCTTCCTTTATAAATATATTTCTGTGCTGATTTTGCCTTCCAGACCAGTTGGATTTTATATTTGTATTTTAGGGCAAAGGCATATGTATCTTGTTTTTTATGCTTATAGTCTTCACCCAGAACTGATATTCCCAGGATCCCTCATTAAGCTAGAAAAGTCACTGGGAATTAATCCATAATCCTTTAGTAATAACACTAAACAAAGAACAGCAAAAAAAAATTTTACAGTAGAAATTCTTTGGTGGTGTATTTCTTTTTCTTTTTATTCGTTGTTCCAATAATTCATGTCTGTTGTAGAACATCTAGGAAATAAAGACAGAAAATTATTTTGTTTTTATTGGTATACATAATACTTTATTGTGATAAATAAGGGGAAAAGGAAACATTCAATGTACTGCCATTACATGGCATTTAAGGTGACTGTGGAAACAATAAAATGCTAAATTATGTGATGATAAGCAGATGCTTCTAGGTAATGTCAAGTAAACAGTGCACAACTTAACATAGCAGGCAGCATGTTTCACTGGGTAACTCCCATGGTGCGTACCTATACAAATACAATCTGAATAATTGAAAACCAAAACCTTTAAACATCCATTGACTTGAAATACCAGATAATTAGTAAAACTAGCGAATCTACACTGTAGAGAATGTAAGTTTAATGGTGATGTTATTGAGTCACTCTTCTCCAAGACCACAGGCCAGGAAAGGGGCCTCTTCTCCCCAAAGCCACTAAGAAGAGCATTCTCTCTGAGCATGTGAGGAAATATTATCCTCATAAATGTGATCATGAAAGCCACAGGCAAAAAGGATCAAATAGAGGAGGGGCTAGTGGGAATGATGTAATCATGAAAAATTGTATTTGATTCCTACAAAGCAACTGGACAAGTGAGGAGATTAGACTCATAACCAGAATTTCTGGGTAGCTGTCAGAGCTGTTTCCTGCCCACAGTTGAGGAAGTGAAAACATACAGTGCCCTCACAGACCACCTGGAAAACACCTGATCTGGGGTAGTCAGAGCTGAAAGGAGGGTAGCAAATAAGAGGTGTTCTAAATGACAGATCTTAGTGTCAAAGGTGCTGGCTGAAGGGACTGCTCAGAAAGCTATGGGCAAATCACTGTGAGAAACTGAGCCTAGAATGTGTCCCTTAATCAACAGACATTACGTTAAAGCTCATTCATTCATTTCATGTATCTTAT
Organism: Delphinapterus leucas; assembly: GCF_059928025.1. NCBI lineage: Eukaryota > Metazoa > Chordata > Mammalia > Artiodactyla > Monodontidae > Delphinapterus > Delphinapterus leucas. The sequence continues at coordinate 15,413,969 of NC_143138.1, forward strand.
TTACAAGGAAATCCAGGAATACATTCGTATGATGAGTACAAAAAAAGAAGGAAAAAATTTCTTTTCACTTAGAGATTTTTGAAAAAATCCTTTTACAGTGCATTATTCCCATTGGAAAGTAGGCTCTTTGGATAGTTTGCATCATTGAAAACACAGAAAAATAAAATTTCTTCTTGGAAGAAATTACTACATGATGCCCTAGCAGACTGAATTTGGAAACAGGTGATTATATACATATATATATATTTAACCCAGATTGATATGTTCCTATCCGTATTTTAAATATATCTAATTAAAAAGTCTTCCTTCTTTCCTATGCTTGCTGTGCCAAGGTACAAAGAATTACCTGGAAGATGAGGCCGATAAAGTAATTTCCATTGCTATTGGATTTTTCCCTTGCAGGCAAGGTTTATTCCAGCCTGTACCATATTAAGAGCGTTTGACCTGTCTAAGGCACCCCCTGCTCTTTGAAACTATTTCTTCCCTTCACTTCCCCTTTTCACTAGTCACTCTTCTCACATTCGTTTCTGTTTCTTCCTCATCTCCCCAACCTCTGAACATTGAAGTGATACAGAACTTGATCCTTGGACCTCCTTCTCTAGCTATCCTTTCTCCCTAGAATGCATTATCCAGTCTTGTGGTTTTACATACCATTCACGTGGAGACAATCACTCCCAAATTTATAGTTCGAGTGCAAACATCTCCCCCGAACTCTAGATTCAGATATCCAATTTGGGTCCAATTTGGATCCTTAGTAGGCATTTCAATTTAATATGGGCAGAACTAAACTGTCATTCCCCCAGCCCGACCATCAGTAAATGCCAACTCTGTCCTTTCCGTCGTTTAAGACCAAAAACTACAGAAAATTTTGACTCCTCTTTCCTCTAACAACCCACAGGCCATAGTTCCAAAATATATCCATTTACTTCTCACCACGTCTGCTGAGTCAGCCCAGTCAAAGCCTGGATTATTACAGTAACCTGCGTACCTCTGTGCTTGTGTATAGAATGGTGTCAACACAGCAGCCAGCGGCTCTCCCCCTATGTCTCTCAATATCCCATTGACCCTTGCTTAAAATAGCTTGAGGGCATTGCTATTATTCTTGGAGAAGGTAAATCACGGCGGCTTACAACATAACTCTTTTTGAAAACAAGACCCCAAATGAACTAATTAATTAAACACAAGCATACACTATTGGAGTTGGGCAGAACCCTGTAGATCAAGCAGTTCTAGCCTCTTATTGCATTGACAGATGGGGGGAAGCTATAGGGGAGAAGATTACCTGAGTCTCACCCAGTCAGTGGTAGAGTTAGGACTGCAGCCAGATTAGGCTGCAAGTCTGATCACTTCTCCAAGGCTAATTTTTATTTTTTGTTGTAAATATTTAATGTCTACAACTTGATGAGTTTGGTGATAAGTATATGTCCATGAAACTGTCACTACAATCTATGCCATAAACATATTCATCACCTTCAAAAGTTTCCTCCTGCTTTCTTTTTTACTATTATTATTATTGTTGTTGTTGTTATTCTTGTGTGTGATAAGAACACTTAAGATCTACCCTCTTAGCAAATTCTTAAGTATGTAATACAGTATTGTTAACTACAGGCAACACGCTGTCTTCTATCTGTAAATCTCTAGAATTTATTCACCTTGCATAACTGAAACTGTACCTTTCGATTTATCTTCAGATAACATTACAGAAGTTAAATAGTTCAGCTTCATAAAAAGATACGTTAGGGCTTCCCTTGTGGCGCAGTGGTTGGGAGCCCGCCTGCCGATGCACGGGACACGGGTTCGTGCCCCGGTCCGGGAAGATCCAACATGCCGCGGAGCGGCTGGGCCCGTGAGCTATGGCCGCTGAGCCTGCGCGTCCGGAGCCTGTGCTCCGCAATGGAGAGGCCACAACAGTGAGAGGCCTGCGTACCGCAAAAAAAAAAAAAAAAAAAAAAAAAAAAGAATACATTATATGTAACTTCAGTCTTAAAATAAAGTACTACAGTTAATACTATGTTTTTCATGACTTACAATTCTGTTGAATCTTGAGATCTTTTAGGGAATGAGCTCACGTTGTTCTCACTGAACTCTGGGAAGAGTTTTCATTGTCAGAAAAAGGGCTCCACCCTCCCCTTTGCTGGCTATGATAAACAGCCCTGCCAAAGCTGCCAAAGCTGGTGGTTACACTGTATTGGGAGTTCTCCAAAGTGAAACTTGGCTGGGGAAACTCCACTCCTCCTTTCACTCCTAAGAGTCTATATTTGGAAAACTAGTTTACCCTGCTCTGGTTCTTTTTGTATTTACTTTTTGACATTTTCTTCCCTTAACCATCCCTGGCTTAATTCTAAGCTTAAAAATATAGCATGCACATGAATGATTAGTGATTAGACTTCTGAAAGTGAGTATATATGTATATTTATAGATATTTATATAGTTATAGATAGAGATTATTAATCTCTTTGCCTCTGATTGACTTTTTGCTTTTTTAACTTTCTTATTTTACATTTACTCTGTTGATTGCAACTACTAAATAATTTCACTCAGTCCTTCATTTTGAGGTGCTACCTCTCAGGATCGTAAGAATTAAATGACATACCTATAAGTGAAGCCATTTCATAGTGCCTAGAATATAGTCACAATTCAATAAATGGTAGGTATTATATGCTATCACATCATCATCAACACGCATCTCCACTTTATTCCCTCCGCAGTTCAGTTCCATTCATGGTGTGTCACCTCCTGTGATGTCTGCACAAATAGCACTCAAAAAATCATGTCTTGAATTATCTACCTTTACCTATAGACTTGATGACGTTTTATGTATACAGTGTTTGCTTTTTTAAATTTATTATTATACTTACTATTGAGGATACCAGTATTTTTCAAAATGTGGTCCTTAAATCACTGCATTCGAATCACCTGAAGCAGAAAAACTAGGGGTGGTTCCCAGATATCTGTATTTTAGGCGAGTACACAGAAGATTGTTTTGCACACCAACATTTGGGAACCTGTGTTAGTCTACTTTCAATCCCTAGCATTTTATCAATGCCCTCACTTTGCCAGTGATTTTTAAGACGGTAAAAGAGATTTATCTCATGACATCCTTAAAGTAACCCATATTTGCAGAGTATAATTCTCTAGAACCTATTGATCAGAATAAATATACATACAATAACTATTATACTACTACTATTATTATTATTATAAAAGTTTAAATCTCCAGGGGACATACAGAAGGACCAAGTACAAAGTGACAGACAATGAATGAATGATAATACAATAGATTCAAGCCTCCTCAGGTTTAGGTACCTTAGGCATTTGAAGAGATAAGAGAGTGAATGCATGCACTTCCCTAAATTGTGAACTCCAAGTCATATAGTTACAGGGGAATGGCTATTTATTTCCCTGCTTTAAGTAGAAGACTGAGTTTGACAATGCACTGTTGTATATGTTGCAAATCCTTTTTAGAATTACATAGACTCTACTTCCTAGAAAAAAGTCAATAAAAATGTGGAAGATAACCAGAATTCATCTTTGTGATAGGATAGACGAGTTTTCTTGGATGACTTACAGAAATCAGAATTGATAATACAAAGCCATACTGTGTATTTCAAAAACATAGCCACTACATGAATATAAATATCTTCCAAGTTGTAGATGAGACTATTGTGCTAGATGGTAATGTACAAGGTAGAGGCACAAAGCAAACGGCATGCTTTAAAACAAGTGCTGAATCTCTTGCAAGATGAAATATTAGTATTGATATAGGCCAAGTACCTTTATCACCAAGGTGCCTGTTTATCTCTTTGTTGCCTGTAGTAAAGTGGTATTAGTCATTTAGAAGTGAAGACCAGTGAAGCATTTTACTAAAACTATAATTGCAAAGCTAATTGGAGATTGCAAATTAAGTGGGAATAGCACGCACAGTGATGTAAGAATGCCATGGAATCATAGAAATTTACATTTGGAAGGGACCTAGATAATTTCCAGTCCAACCTCCCACCCAGATCATTATATTCTGCTTTAAGTACGTGAATACAGGGGAAATTCTAAGTGTTTATCTAGTAAATATTTATATCACGTTCCAGAGACTCTCGTTAAAATAGATAATTGGTTCAAAATACCTTCTCTCATATGTTTTGCCTCCTTGTATTTACTTTCCTAGATGTCAGACCTGGATTCCTGCCCCCAACCTTTGTATTTTCTTTTCTGTGTTGTCACTGAAACATTGGTTCAGAGATATTTATTTGTTCTGTTAGCACCCACAGACTTCCCAATCACTAATCCAAATTCTGCTGGCTACAAAATAGCCTTTATTCAGCGTGTATTCCAACCACGGTAGAATTATAAGAATGAAATGGCCTAGAGAAGAAGCCATACTGTTCTAGACATGTGATTTTTACTCATGACAAGGGAACAAGAACTAACAGGGAGATCTTCAGCCAGTTTACCTCCTCTGCCATGTACCATCCCACTAGCAAGGTGATGGACTATTGAGAAATGGTCTTTGGAGCTGGCTACCACACTGCAGGCTGCACCTGTCTACTCACCCCGAAAGTCTGGAATTGTCTAGGTATTTAGTAATGAGAACAGAGATAGAACTGTGACTACTACTTCTTCCCATTTTTGGAAACAATTCTAAACTTTATCAAGGCATAAGACAGATGACGCTTTTTTTAGGTTATCCAAGACCAAAGGAAGGAAGAAGCCCCTTATAACACCTGCCATAAATATCTTAGAACCACCATTTCAATAAGATGCTAACCACTCTTCTTCATTTCAGCAGGGCAGATATAAAGGTGCCCCAGGAGCCTGATGGCTCAGCAAACATGTTACGGCAGGATGATGGAAGAGTTCTCCACTCTTGTTCTTTCCTGTCCCTTCAGAAATTAAATAACGGATTTCTGACCTCCTGGGTTACAAAAGTGTTGTTTCATCAACAACAAGTTAAAACACTTATCATATTCCAATTGAGAAAATGAAGAATCATTTTTATACTAAGGACGTTTGTATTCCAAGATGGATTTTGCCAAATTAAAAAAGTTATAATGTATAATGTTATACATTATTATAGCAATCCTTTCTAAACTCTTATTGTTGAATGGGACCTTATACCTACTTAAGTTACATAGTTCTGTGTTTGGTTGTTCAATAAAATGAATGAGCACCTGAATGTCCAAAAAAAAACCCTTCATTTTAAAAATGCCTTTTCTATTTACTTATCCCAGATTTACATTTTTATCAATAGAATGGGTGGTTTACCTTTTGCCATTGGAGTACATTATGGTGGTCACTACAGAAGGCTGGTAGTGTAGCCCTAGGGGAATAAAAAGGTTTGGGTCAATGTGGGTGAATATAGTGATTAGTTGCTGTGCAGAGGGGACATAAACTTCATTGTCAAAGTTGTTTGTAACTGTACTTAAATTCTGGCTGTAGGATATAATTGAGCAAGAAAATAAAGAGTTGAAAGAAAGGAATGAGAGGTTTTTCTACCCCTATGACCTCTCTTTCCCACCACTTCCGTCACTTGAGAAATCCCCAGCAAATTCGTAAGTTTTAGCAGCCTGCCTAAAGCTTTTTGCTAAGTAGACAAGAACCTTCCTGGGATGTCAGCCGACCTGGTGGATCTACCACTACTCTGCTCCAACCCTTCCTCTCTCTCATTTCAACAGGCTAGCCACACTCTCAATATGTGCAATATCTGAAGGTCACCTCTGACCAGCCCTTCACCAGGATGTCATCCTGGTAGATTTTGCCAATGCCCCTGAGCAGCCCTGTGAGCACTTACTATATGAATAACTCTTTACCACCTATAAAAAGTAGCAAAAGAGAAGGAAGAACTGGCTTTTCCTCTAAGATGCTTTTGACAGTTGAAAATCTAAAACACACAATCCTGGGAATTCTCTGACAGTCCAGTGGTTAGGACTTGGGGCTTTCACTGCCAGGGCCCCGGGTTCAGTCCCTGGTTGGGGAACTAAGATCCCACAAGCCATGAGGCGTGGCAAAAAATAAAATAAATAATAAAATAAAATAAAACACACAATCCTGACATAGCTTAAGGAGAATTGCACCATAGCGTGCCAACAAAGGCAAACTGTCGTGTACTATTGATGTGATAAGAGGACACAGCAAAAAATTGGAAATAATAAAATATCTATAATAGTTTGTTAAATAAGTCATGGCATGTCCATATAATAGAACACTATGCAACCATAAAAATTATGACAAAGACAAGTAACTATTGACATGGAAATATATCCATGCCATATGAAGTGAAAAATTAGATTTCCAAGAAGTATGCATTGCACACTAAAGTCTCTGTTCAAGAAATAATATTTATATTCATGGGAAATATGCACAATAAAATATAAACAGTGGTTATTTCTAGGTGTGGGTTTGTGCATGACCTTTATTTTTCATCTTTATGTTTTTCTTTATGTTTGGAATTTCTTTGCAATTTGTATATACATTTATTATAAAATGGAAAATGAATAAAGTTACTCTAAAAAAATTATAGTGAGGGAATGAATAACAGATGGCTTCCCAGATGAAGAAATCATGTTGCACTAAGACCTACAGTGGTTTTTGAAAGAGTTGGTGGCTGTGGATTGGAAGAAAGAAGAGTGGAAATTGGTTTAGATGGGAAGACCATCATGAGATGAGGAAGAAAAGTACTAGCTGACTGTAAGGAAATGAAAGTTGAGTGTTTGGACTGAAGCAGAGAGAACAAGGGACACCCTTGGAGCTTCACTCCTCCAAGCTTCTGCACTAGCCTTCCCACTACCTGAAAAGCCTTCTTCCACTGACGAAGTCATTTTTCAAGCTTGAGTAACTTGGGTAACTCTTGATCCAGCTTGAGTAACTCTTCCTCTTTGAAGTTTCCTTTTTGACTCAGGCTTTGGTTTTTGCTCCCACTGTGCCCCATCCATGCCTGTACTATTGCACAGAATGCACTGTATTGCACTAATTAATTTTTAATTTGTTTAAACCATTTCCATTAAATAGCAAGCTCCATGAGGTACATAAGGGGCTTATTTTTCTTGAACACAGCCTTGTCATACAATAGCTGTAAAAGACATATGTGTGCAGGATTGACTTGAATAGAACTGAATTGAATTGAAACAGTTTTGGAGAAGGATAAGTTAACAGAGAGCCTTAAAAGTAAGGCTGGGCTTCCCTGGTGGCGCACTGGTTGAGAGTCCGCCTGTCGATGCAGGGGACACGGGTTCGTGCCCCGGTCCGGGAAGATCCCACATGACGCAGAGCGGCTGGGCCTGTGAGCCGTGGCCACTGAGCCTGCACATCCGGAGCCTGTACTCTGCGCAGCGGGAGAGGCCACAACAGTGAGAGGCCCGCGTACCGCAAAAAAAAAAAAAAAGTAAGGCTGAGAGTTGGGTTTGATATAATTCTAATATAGAGGTTTTAAGCATATATCTCTTTGGTACATGAGGATGCTTCTAGCAGATGGATAAAAAGAAAGCATTACCATTCTTCCAACCATGTTCACCAGAAGTTAGAGTTGGCACTGTTGAGAAGTCTGTTGATGGACAATGGCCATTTAATAATCCACCAAGGGGCAAAATCATTTTATGTAGTACAGGTTGTAGATTCCTGATAAAGACAGAACAATGGGTGGATGACCAATGTTAAAGTATTTTCAAGAAGTTTCTTTGATCTCATATAACTCCAGTCTTATGCCCAGAAGCCTCAATGACAATATATGTAGCATTTTTACAATGCTGTCACAGTAATTGTCTTATTTTTCCTGATAATATGTGTTTTACTCATTTTTTAGATCATAATGCAAAGAGAATTATACCTTAATGTTGACCTAATGAACAAGGTGTTTTTAAAATGGTAAATATGGTTCAATCAGACCAAGTATTATCTAGGGCTTTATCAAATTTTTAGATTATTTGGTCAAACAGTTGTCTTAAGAAAAAATATTTCACATTCTTTATCCCCCACTATGCCACCCTTGATATCTGATCATCCTGGCCTGCCTTTAGCAAGAATCCAGGAAGCCAGAGAGCAGCGAGTCTGGTGCCTTGCTGTGATATAGAAACTGTCTGGGTCCTGGAACCAAGATGGCAGAGTAGAAGGACGTGCTCTCACTCCCTCCTGTGAAAACACCAGAATCACAACTAGCTGCTGGACAATCATCGACAGGAAGACACTGGAACTCACCAGAAAAGATACCCCACATCCAAAGACAACGGAGAAGTCACAATGAGACGGTAGGAGGGGTGCAATCACAGTAAAATCAATTTTCATAACTGCTGGGTGGGTGACTCACAGACTGGAGAACACTTATACCACAGAAGTACACCCACTGGAGTGAAGGTTCTGAGCCCCACGTCAGGTTCCCAACCTGGGGGTCCAGCAACAGGAGGAGGAATTCCTAGAGAATCCGACTTTGAAGGCTAGTGGGATTTGATTGCAGGATTTCGACAGGACTGGGGGAAACAGAGACTCCACTCTTGGAGGGCACACACAAAGTAGTGTGTGCATCAAGACCCAGGGGAAGGAGCAGTGACCCCATAGGAGACTGAACCAGACCTACCTGCTAGTGTTGGAGGGTCTCCTGCAGAGGTGGGGGTGGCTGTGGCTCACCGTGGGGACAAGGACACTGGCAGCAGAAGTTCTGGGAAGTACTCCTTTGGCCCTCCCTGAGCCTGCCATTAGCCCCACCAAAGAGCCCAGGTAGGCTCCAGTGTTGGGTTGCCTCAGGCCAAACAACCAACAGGGAGGGAACCCAGCCCCACCCACAAGCAGTCAAGAGGATTAAAGTTTTACTGAGCTCTGCCCACCAGAGCAACAGCCAGCTCTACCCACCACCAGTCCCTCCCATCAGGAAACCTGCACAAGCCTCTTAGATAGCCTCACCCACCAGAGGGCACACAGCAGAAGCAAGAAGAACTACAATCCTGCAGCCTGTGGAAGGAAAACCACATTCACAGAAAGACAGACAAGATGAAAAGGCAAAGGGCTATGTACCAGATGAAGAAACAAGATAAAACCCCAGAAAAACAACTAAATGAAATGAAGATAGGCAACCTTCCAGAAAAAGAATTCAGAATAATGATAGTGAAGATGATCCAGGACCTCGGAAAAAGAATGGAGGCAAAGGTCGAGAAAATGCAAGAAGTGTTTAACAAGGACCTAGAAGAATTAAAGAACAAACAAACAGAGATGAACAATACAATAACTGAAATGAAAACTACAATAGAAGGAATCGATAGCAGAATAACTGAGGCAGAAGAACGGATGAGTGCCCTGGAAGACAGAATGGTGGAATTCACTGCTGTGGAAAAGAATAAAGAAAAAAGAATGAAAAGAAATGAGACCTAAGAGACCTCTGGGACAACATTAAACACAACAACATTTGCATTATAGGGGTCCCAGAAGGAGAAGAGAGAGAGAAAGGACCCGAGAAAATATTTGAAGAGATTATAGTCGAAAACTTCCCTCACATGGGAAAGGAAATAGCCACTCAAGTCCAGGAACCGCAGAGAGTCCCATACAGGATAAACGCAAGGAGCAACACGCCAAGACACATAGTAATCAAACTGGCAAAAATTAAGGAGAAAGAAAAATTATTGAAAGCAGCAAGGGAAAAACGACAAATAACATACAAGGGAACTCCCATAAGGTTAACAGCTGATTTCTCATCAGAAACTTTACAAGCCAGAAGGGAGTGGCATGATATACTTAAAGTGATGAAAGGGAAGAACATACAACCAAGATTACTCTGATTACTCTACCCGGCAAGGATCTCATTCAGATTTGATGGAGAAATCAAAAGCTTTACAGACAAGCAAAAGCTAAGAGAATTCAGCACCACCAAACCAGCTTTACAACAAATGCTAAAGGAACTTCTCTAAGTGGGAAACACAAGAGAAGAAAAGGACCTACAAAAACAAACCCAAAACAATTAAGAAAATGGTCATAGGAACATACATATTGATAATTACCTTAAACGTGAAAGGAATAAATGCTCCAACCAAAAGACACAGGCTTGCTGCATGGATACAAAAACAAGACCTATATATATGCTGTCTACAAGAGACCCACTTCAGACCTAGGGACACATACAGACTGAAAGTGAGGGGATGGAAAAAGATATTCCATGCAAAAGGAAATCAAAAGAAAGCTGGAGTAGCAATACTCAGATAAAATAGACTTTAAAATAAAGAAAGTTACAAGAGACAAGGAAGGACACTACATAATGATCAACGGATCAATCCAAGAAGAAGATATAACAATTATAAATATATGTGCACCCAGCACAGGAGCACCTCAATACATAAGGCAACTGCTAACAGCTATAAAAGAGGAAATTGAGAGTAACACAATAATAGTGGGGGACTTTAACACCTCACTTACACCAATGGACAGATAATCCAAAATGAAAGAAATAAAGAAACAGAAGCTTTAAATGACACAATAGACCAGATAGATTTAATTGATATTTATAGGACATTCCATCCAAAAACAGCAGATTACACTTTCTTCTCAAGTGCGCATGGAACATTCTCCAGGATAGATCACATCTTGGGTCACAAATCAAGCCACAGTAAATTTAAGAAAATTGAAATCATATCAAGCATCTTTTTCTGACCACAATGCTATGAGATTAGAAATGAATTACAGGGAAGAAAACGTAAAAAACACAAACACATGGAGGCTAAACAATACGTTACTAAATAACCAAGAGATCACTGAAGAAATCAAAGAGGAAATCAAAAAATACCGAGAGACAAATGACAATGAAAACACGATGATCCAAAACCTATGGGATGCAGCAAAAGCAGTTCTAAGAGGGAAGTTTATAGCTATACAAGCCTACCTCAAGAAACAAGAAAAATCTCAAATAAACAATCTAACCTTACACCTAAAGGAACTGGAGAAAGAAGAACAAACAAAACCCAAAGTTAGCAGAAGGAAAGCAATCATAAAGATCAGAGCAGAAATAAATGAAATAGAAACAAAGAAAAGAATAGCAAAGATCAATAAAACTAAAAGCTGGTTCTTTGAGAAGATAAACAAAATTGATAAACCATTAGCCAGACTCATCAAGAAAAAGAGGGAGAGGACTCAAATCAATAAAACTAGAAATGAAAAAGGAGAAGTTACAACAGACACCACAGAAATACAAAGCATCCTAAGAGACTACTACAAGCAACTATGCCAATAAAATGGACAACCTGGAAGAAATGAACAAATTCTTAGAAAGGTATAACCTTCCAAGACTGAACCAGGAAGAAATAGAAAATATGAACAGACCAATCACAAGTAATGAAATTGAAACTGTGATTAAAAATCTTCCAACAGGGCTTCCCTGGTGGCGCAGTGGTTGAGAGTCCGCCTGCCGATGCAGGGGATACGGGTTCATGCCCCGGTCCGGGAAGATCCCACATGCCCCACAGCGGCTGAGCCTGTGAGCCCTGGCCGTTGAGCCTGCATGTCCGGAGTCTGTGCTCTGCAACGGGAGAAGGCCACTACAGTGAGAGGCCAGCGTACCACCAAAAAAAAAAAAAAAAAAATCTTCCAACAAACAAAAGTCCAGGACCAGATGGCTTCACAGGTGAATTCTATCAAACATTTAGAGAAGAGCTAACACCCATCCTTCTCAAACTCTTCCAAAAATTTGCAGAGGAAGGAACATTCCCAAACTCATTCTATGAGGCCACCGTCTCCCTGATACCAAAACCAGACAAAGATTTCACAGAAAAAGCAAACTACAGGCCAATTCATGGATGAACATAGATGCAAAAATCCTCAACAAAATACCAGCAAACAGAATCCAACAACACATTAAAAGGATCATACACCATGATCAAGTGGGATTTATACCAGGGGTGCAATGATTCTTCAATATACGCAAATCAATCAATGTGATACACCATATTAACAAATTGAAGGAGAAAAGCCATATGATCATCTCAATAGGTGCAGAAAAAGCTTTTGACAAAATTCAACACCCATATATGATAAAAACTCTCCAGAAAGTGGGCATAGAGCGAACCTACCTCAACATAATAAAGGCCATATATGACAAACCCACAGCAAACATCATTCTCAATGCTGAATAACTGAAAGCATTTCCTCTAAGATCAGGAAAAAGACAAGGATATCCACCCTCACCACTATTATTCAACATAGTTTTGGAAGTCCTAGCTATGACAATCAGAGAAGAAAAAGAAATAAAAGGAATACAAGTTGGAAAAGAAGAAGTAAAACTGTCACTGTTGCCAGACGACATTATACTATACATAGAGAATCCTAAAGATGCTACCAGAAAACGACTAGAGCTAATCAATGAATTTGGTAAAGTAGCAGGATACAAAATTAACGCACATAAATCTCTTGCATTCCTATACACTAATGATGAAAAATCTGAAAGAGAAATTAAGGGAGCACTCCCATTTACCATTGCAACAAAAAGAATAAAATACCTAGGAATAAACCTACCTAGGGAGACAAAAGACCTGTATGCAGAAAACTTTAAGACACTGATGAAAGAAATTAAAGATGATACCAATAGATGGAGAGATATACCATACCATGTTCTTGGATTGGAAGAATCAATATTGTGAAAATGACTATACTACCCAAAGCAATCTACAGATTCAATGTAATTGCTATCAAATTACCAATGGCATTTTTTACGGAACTAGAACAAAAAATCTTAAAATTTGTATGGAGACACAAAAGACCCCGAATAGCCAAAGCAGTCTTGAGGGAAAGAAACGGAGCTGGAGGAATCAGACTCCCTGACTTCAGACTATACTACAAAGCTACACTAATCAAGACAATATTTTACTGACACAAAAACAGAAACATAGATCAATGGAACAAGATAGAAAGCCCAGAGATAAACCCACGCACCTATGGTCAACTAATCTATGACAAAGGAGGCAAGGATATAAAACGGAGAAAAGACAGTCTCTTCAATAAGTGGTGCTGGGAAAACTGGACAGCTACACGTAAAAGAACGAAATTAGAACACTCCCTAACACCATACACAGAAATAAACTCAAAATGGATTCGAGACCTAAATGTAAGATTGGACACTGTAAAACTCTTAGAGGAAAACATAGGAAGAACACTCTTTGACATAAAGCACAGCAAGATCTTTTTTGATCCACCTCCTAGAGTAATGGAAATAAAAAAAAAAATAAACAAATGGGACCTAATGAAACTTCAAGGCTTTTGCACAGCAAAGGAAACCACAAACAAGACGAAAAGACAACCCTCAGAATGGGAGAAAATATTTGCAAATGAATCAACAGACACAGGATTAATCTCCAAAATATATAAACAGCTCATGCAGCTCAATATTAAAAAAACAAACAACCCAATCCAGAAATGGGCAGAAGACCTAAATAGACATTTCTCCAAAGAAGACATACAGATGGCCAAGAAGCACATGAAAAGATGCTCAACATCACTAATTATTTGAGAAATGCAAATCAAAACTACAATGAGGTATCACCTCACACCAGTTAGAATGGGCATCATCAGAAAATCTACAAACAACAAATGCTAGAGAGGGTGTGGAGAAAAGGGAACCCTCTTGCACTTTTGGTGGGAATGTAAATTGATACAGCCACTATGGAGAACAGTATGGAGGTTCCTTAGAAAACTAAAAATAGAATTACCATATGACCCAGCAATCCCACTACTGGGCATATACCCAGAGAAAACCGTAATTCAAAAAGACACATGCACCCCAATGTTCATTGCAGCACTATTTACAATAGCCAGGACATGGAAGCAACCTAAATGCCCATCGACAGACGAATGGATGAAGAAGATGTGGTACATATATACAATGGAATATTACTCAGCCATAAAAAGGAACGAAATTGGGTCATTTGTAGAGATGTGGATGGATCTAGAGTCTGTCATACCGAGTGAAGTAAGTCAGAAAGAGAAAAACAAATATCGTATATTAACGCATATATGTGGAACCTAGAAAAATGGTACAGATGAACCGGTTTGTAGGGCAGAAATTGAGACACAGATGTAGAGAACAAACGTATGGACACCAAGGGGGCAAAGCAGCGGGGCGGTGGTGGTGGTGGTGTGATGAATTGGGCGATTGGGATTGACATGTATACACTGATGTGTATAAAATTGATGACTAATAAGAACCTGCTATATAAAAAAATAAATAAAATTAAATTTAAAAATTTTTTAAAAAAGAAAAAATATTTCATTTAAGATTATAATATCATTTAATTTTATTCCAGAGAAAATAGTTCTACCTGTAATCCCTCCCAAAGGGATGGTTTGTTCAAAGTGAACTATTTTTATATACAACTACCAACGTTGATAAAGTTCAAAGTTAACTCAGTCTCTTTCCTTTAATTCTGCGTCTTTAATTCCTTTGGTGCTTTGTTGCACTAGGAGAAAAATGTACTCGTTTAATTATTCTACATACAAGTGAGTTTTCATGCTGTTCATCTACTTTCCACACACTCATTTTCCACCGCAGGTACACAGTTCGCTGACACTGTGAGCCATCCAATAACCAATGACAACTGCGTGAGTTCTACAAAAATGTCTCCAAAATTCCTCTTCAGGGTAAAAATAATGCAACTGTTTCTTTTTATAAATTTATTTATTTATATTTATTTTTTGCTGCGTTGGGTCTTCATTGCTGCACGCAGGCTTTTTCTAGTTGCAGCAAGCAGGGGCTACTCTTTGTTGCAGTGCACAGGCTTCTCATTGAAGTGGCTTCTCCTGATGCAGAGCACGGGCTCTAGGCGCACGGGCTTCAGTAGTTGTGGTACATGGGCTCAGTAGTTGTGGCTTGCAGGCTCTAGAGCTCAGAGACAGTAGTTGTGGCACACGGACTTAGTTACTCCGCGGCATGTGCGATCTTCCCAGACCAGGGCTCGAACCCGTGTCCCTTGCATTGACAGGCGGATTCTTAACCACTGCGCCACTATGGAAGCCCCAATTCAACTGTTTCTTGAACATTGTATCTGTTCTTAGGAACCTTGACCTAGATATCAAGAAAATGGGAAGGTTTTTTCTCAGCAAAGGCAGATTTACTGTGATGGATTCCTATTCAACATTCAGTTCCAAGATGTGAAGCAAATTACTGTTTATTTGGTATCTTTCCTCTAAGTAGTTAAAACACATTTAATTGTGCTCTTTCTATATTCTGAGATTATTCTGTGTTCACTTTAAAAGAAAGGGAAATATAACGAAACCCCTCCATCACTTAAGTCTAGCAATGATTTGTGCTATGAGCAGAACATTTCTTGGCAAAGCCTCACATTATTACCTGCTCCAAGAAAGAATGCAGCAGAGGAATATATATATCAATATTTAGGGCTTCCCTGGTGGTGCAGTTGTTGAGAGTCCGCCTGCCGATGCAGGAGATGCGGGTTCATGCCCCGGTCCAGGAAGGTCCCACATGCCGCGGAGTGGCTGGGCCCGTGAGCCATGGCCGCTGAGCATGCACGTCCAGAGCCTGTGCTTTGCAACGGGAGAGGCCACAACAGTGAGAGGCCCGCGTACCGCAAAAAAAAAAAAAAAAAAAAATTTATTGGCACGAATTTTTAAGTAATAAATAAATAAGCAAACAAACGAATAAATAAATTTTGTTTTGAATTTCTCAAAAGGCTAAAGCATAACGATAAGCTAAAGCAGGAACTTGGTCTCTTTGGCATCTTCATAACCATTTTACCTATTACAAGCCCCTTTCAATAATGGCACAGACATTAATGGACATGGAGTATCTATTATGCGCAAGTATACTGCCCCCTATTGTTTACTTACTGCTTTTCCTCTGGGGCTTTCAAAGCAGCTAATCCTCACTCCATCCCTTGCCAGATGGAGAAGCTAAGGCTACAGATTGAGCCATAGGATTTTAAAGGCAAAAATATGGTGCCTATTGGGAATTTTTGCTCCCTGCTCTGGAAATGAATGCATTTAATCCTGTTAGATTGTTTATTTTCTTGGGAAGGAAATGGTGAAGAGGAAAAAATCCTAGGCCATCCTGAAAACAGAATGATGAGGCTGCTTATCTTCTCCACTCAGTGTGCATTTGTCCCACGGCAGCTGCTAATTTGGGGTAATTGAGACAGAAGAGGTCACAACCGGGGTGAAGCATGGAGATGAGAGTCCAGAACATAGCTTTAGTTTTTGCAAAAGGGAAAAGTATTTCAAATAATCAGGCTGACTCCTCCTCAGAACCTCAAATCCCTGTCACATCAGAACAATACAAAACAGGGAGGAGTGGATGTGGTTTTAGCAGAATCCACTTCTGGCAAGTGATTGAATATGTTAATGCATAACCATGACAGCTGATACATTGAAGCAGTATATGTCTCATGCCTGCTTTGGAGGGCATCTCACCAGAATTCAGTTAATCCTAAAATGCCTGCTTGAGAGCAATTTGATACAGAGTTTAAAAGAAAGAGAAAGAGTGAGACTATAAAATGCCCAGTTATGGAAGATAGAAAACAAACCCTGGTGGATTCATGGAAGGGACTCTTCTGAGATCCTAACGTTAATTTTTAAAATTAATACTTTTAAATAGTTCTATGGAGATATAATTGGCATACAATAGGTATAGATATAGATATGATGTACAACTTGATAAGTTTCAACGTATTATATATCGGTGAAACCATTACCACAATCAAGATAATAAACACATCCATCATTCTCATGTCCCTTCGTGGCCCCTGGATATATGATTTTATCTCTCTTGGATAAATGCCTAGCAGTGGAATGGATGGGTCATATGATATGTGTACGTTTAACTTTTTAATAAACTGCTAAACTGTTTTCCAAAGTGATTTTTCTCCGTTTACATTCCCACCAGCAGTGTAGAGAGCTCCAGTTGTTCCACATCTTCACCCGTATTTATTATGGTCAGGCTTTTTAATTTTAGCAGTTCTGACAAGTGTGTAAGTGGTATCTCATTGTAGTTTTGAAGCGCGACCCAAATGATCAGTGACGCTGAGCATCTTTTCATGTGCTCATTCGTCATTTGCATATCTTACTTAACTGAATTGTCCGATCGAGTCTTGTGTCCACTTTTTAACTGGGTTGTTTTCTTATTATTGAGTTTTAAGAGTTCTTTATATATTCTGGGTAGACGTTCTTTATATATTTTGGGTACAAGTCCCTTTTTGAAGAAATTCACAAACTGATTCTAACATTCATACGGAAATGCAGCATCTCCAGGTTAGCCGAACAACTTGGAGAAAGAACAAAGCTGGAAGACCCGCCAATCAGCACTACCTGATTTCAAGACATTATAAAGCTGTGTAATCAAGACAGTGTGGTCAGAGTGTAAAAATAGACAAATAGACCAACAGAACAGAATTCAGAGGCCAGAAATAGACCCATACATATATACAACCAACTTTTGACAAAGGTGCAAAGGCAGTCCAATGGAACAATTGGATATGCATATGCAAAAATATTAACTTCAGTCCATATCTTGAACCACATACCAAAGTAACCTCAAAATAGATCATAGACCTAAACATAAAACCAACACTGGCTACATATCACGTGGGCCCAATGCAAAATGAAAATGCAGGTCCCCTTGTTCAGAAATTACTGAGAATTTCAAAATGCTAATAGCAGAGCATTAAACCAAGCATGGGGCCCTTCTATGAGCAGGACCCTGTGTGAGTGAATAAGTTGCAGGACTGTGAAACCAACCCTACCTAAAAATTATAAAACTTCTAGAAGAAAACATAGGAGAAAACCTTTGTTACCTTGGGTTATGCAAAGATTTCTTAGATAGATCAATACCAAAAGCATGATCCTTAAAAGAAAAAATTGATTAACTGAACATCATCAAAATTAAAAACTTCTGCTCTCAAAAGATTGAGTGAATGAAAAGACAAGCCACAAACTGGGAAGAACTATTTACCAAAAATAATAATAAATGTTAACATTTTTTGCACACATTATATGCCAGACACTGCTCTAAAAACTTTATATAAGTTTGCATATATATTATAAATACCTTATGAAGTACATAGTTTTATCTTCATTTCATATATAAAGGTACAAGAATTTAAGAATCCAGCTTAATGATACAAAACTAGTAAATCAAGGAGCCAAAACTGGAGCCCAGGCTGATTTTGAGCCCATGTTCTTGATGTCTCTTAAGGTAAAAAGAAATGACACCTCTGTCTTCTCATTTTCTGTCCTTAATCTGTCTAAGGAGAGGTGGTTTTTTTTGTTTTTTGTTTTTTTTGGCTGTGTTGGGTTTTCGTTTCTATGCGAGGGCTTTCTCTAGTTGTGGCAAGCGGGGGCCACTCTTCATCGCGGTGCGCGGGCCTTTCATTGTCGCTTACCTCTCTTGTTGCGGAGCACAGGCTCCAGACGCACAGGCTCAGTAGTTGTGGCTCACAGGCCTAGGTGCTCTGCGGCATGTGGGATCTTCCCAGACCAGGGCTCGAACCCGTGTCCCCTGCATTGGCAGGCAGATTCTCAACCACTGCACCACCAGGGAAGCCCAAGGAGAGCTTTTAAAAAAATCACCTACATCTTATTTCAACAGACTACCTTTCAAAACTCCTGTAGTAGGCATTTTTGATGGCCACAACTGCCCAGCTATGTTCAGTATATAAAGTTCTCTTCCTATAAGCCTTTTCCAAGACCGGGCAAACCAAGAGGTCATCAGCGTTTCCGGGACTGGTATCAGCAGTCCAAGGGTAGCACAAGTAAGTCTGTAATGCTTAGTACCAGATAAAGCAGCCTTGAGTTTGAATTGCCTCATTGCCCAATTTACTCTTTTGGAGCAAGGGGCTTTTCTGCAGCAGAGTACCTAGGGGTTTCTTATGCCCGGAAAGAATGCATGTGCCTTGTGCAGTGACCACTTACATCCAGAGAGGGACCAAGGCATGGGAACGCTCATGTTTATCTGTGTGCCTGAGCCCACCCACTGTTTCACTGCAGGCCATGGAGAAAGAAGTATCAAGTCCTAAAAAGGCATTTGGGCTGAATAGCACAATATGCTTGGATACCCTTGCTTCATGTAAACACAGGGCGATTGTGAATTCTAAGAGCCTGGGTGTTGCAGTTCAGCGAGGGTCTGATTAGCATCTAGAAAGCAACCCCAGAAAGGACTGCAGACCCCTTTGTCTGGAGGAGGGGTGTACACATGACTCTGGTCACCAGGACTCCCTAGCAATTCTCCTATGAATATTTCACCCCCGTTTCCCATTGAGGTATATTTTGGGAGTCTAGCACTTTCATGGCAAAGGGCTTTTGGCTGGTCTGCCTTACTTTTACAAGCGCGAGGGAAGCAGTTTGAAGTAAAAGGAAGAGTCGTGGGAAACTGAATTTCTTTTTCTACACGGCAGAAATAATGTCGCTTGTAAGGTTTTTCCAAAAGCTGGCAAGTGCTGAGTAACCTCTTGTTTTGAACTATCAGTGCCTGGAGTCTTTCGTGACTTTAGCTTGGACGTCATGTAAGTGACTGTGTCTAAAAATCAAAAACATAACGCTGTGTAGCTCCTAGGACTCTCGTTTCCTGGGCCAAAAAGCACAGGATGTATACCTTCTTTCCACTGTATCGTGTTTTATGTAGAACTTTGATTTTTTTTTTTTTTAATATCTTCCTGCCTTCCCACCTTCACAAAGAGGGATACAATAACTGATTCTACCTCCTCTGCTGGCAGGATTTGGAGATCACATTTTTCCTGGGTGTTCTTGATCATGTGGCCAGAGTACATTCCTTTAACTTACCCCCCAGAGTCCCAAAGTCACTCAGTCTTTCTGACTTTAAGCCAGTCACACACAGAGCAACCCCCCAAAAACTTGAAACTTTGGTATCTGGCACTGGCCACACCCAGGGCATGGCTCTCTGAGGTTTCACCAAGTCCAAAAAGATGGATAAGACTGTCCCTTTGTGTCACCTATTTCAAACTTAAATTTTAAGCAACCTAGGACATGTAAAGTTCTGAAGTGTGAGTGTGCCCTAGGCATATTAGCATACTTACATTTTGCCAAGCAGAAAATAATCTTAGGTTTTAAATTTTGGAGCAGTTTTTAAACTCTAGGAAGGAGGGGAAAAAAAATCAATGGAACAAAACATCTGTACATATACCCTTTTATTATTATCACCTATGCTGATGTGATTGGCTCCAGGGGAATAGCTTACACCCAGCAGGGCTCCCTTGCCCAGCTTTCTATCAAAATTGACAATATTCACTCTGTGTGTATTTATATCAATTTAAGCCTATATAAAACTATGCCTGTATTTAGAAGAGAGCCTTCTTTTGGGTTTTCTAATTCTGCGTTTCTTGATAAATGTGTATGTAGACCATCTAGGTATGCTCATGAGTAAATGAGACTGTCACTCGCTTCCCAACAATTATCGGAGGCCTTAATGCATAAGAATTAGGGGAGAGGAGGGTTGTTGCATCTACCTGTGAAACCAGCATTAAAAGGTCACTCCTCACTTCATCAGGAAAAAGGAATGTGCTCTGGGGAAATAGCAATGCAATAGTCATAAAGTACCCACGTGGTTAAACAAAATTCCTGCCTGATTCAGGTATTTCTGTTCTGGGAAGGAAGGGAGGGTTTCCTTACAGAGGGTAGACAAGAAGAAATGAGGTCCATATCTCTTTCTTTCAATTATCTATAAAAATGAAAGCATCAATCCATATCATGTACATAAAGTAAGAAAATTCTTGAGTTAATTCATCTCCTAGCTTGTCTAAAGGTGGGAGGTTTGCAGGGTAAAGGCACACAAAATTCATGTCCCCACTGACAGAGTTTTTATGCTCATTTCTTATCTGAAGGGCTCAAGTTTTTCTTGCAGAGTACACACAAGGCCCTATCAAAGTTCATTGTGCAATTTTGTTTTGAGCCATTGAAGGACAGCTTTCCCATTAGAAATCTAACACAGAAGCGTCTTTAATTAGCAGACTTTTCTGCAGGGTGGGGCCCAAGCAGGACTCCAGGGACTGGAAGTGTGAATTTTAATGCTTCGTTGCAAAAGGAGGAGATTCTGGACATTCTCAGTATCTTATTTAAAGCGGGGTACGTGAAGCAGTGCATTAATGGCCTACATTAAGTTACAGGTATGAATTTTACATAAAACAGATTAATATTATATGTCATGGTGAAATTTTAAATACTCCGTGCCCATGCATTTTTAATATTTACGTGCCCTAATTTAATGCTGAAGGCAATTGCATTTCTTGAGCCCACTTTTGCATCTAGATGGGTAAAAGAAAAACCCTACAACGTTTTGGTTTCACTTACACGTCCCTTCGCCAAAAATCTGCATTTGGCCTTCTTTTTCTTTTTTCTTTTTCTTTCCCCCTAAGCTTTAACGTTTTAGAAACAGGAACGGAAAGCCTCCGCATTCCATTCCATCATTATGGTTTCGGCAATTGTGAAAAGGCGAATAAAGAAATGGAGGGGGGAAATAGAGAGGAGAACGAACGTGCCTTCTTGAACAGCGTCCTTCTTAAGGCGCTGGAATCCCAGGGATGGAGTGACGGGTGGCGGAGGGTCCCTGGGTGCCGCGCTGTTCGGAGTGACAGGAGAGCCTCGAGCAGGGCCCAGCGCTCCCTCAGCCGCCTAAGCCGGGGGTAGAGTAAATTCCAGCCGCACATTCCCGCAGTTCTTCGCAGGAACTTCTCCCTCTCTTTTCCCCTCCCTAAGGCACTCACCAGCTTGGCCCGACTCCCACCCAGCTCTCTTTTCTCAGAGCCCCCACCCACGGCGTTGACGGAATGGAGTGCCCTTCCCATTGGCCCGAGCGCCATTCCCTGAGGTGGCACCGTCCGCCTGATTGGCTGGCCACTCCAGAACCCCGCCCACCCCTCCTCTCGGGTTGCCCAGCTCCCGCCCCCCAGCATCTCCCGGAGCCCCAGCCTTCGTCGCCTCCCTCCGCTCACCCGCCCGCGAGCCCAGCCCAGCTCTGCTCCCTCGCCTGGCGACACGGCCAACGCGTTGGCCCCGCCCCCGGGGCGCGCGGCTTATAAATACAGCTGCGCGGCGGGCCGTGCGAGAGCGTAGCGGAGGTACGGTTGTGAGTCGGATCCTGGAGCGGGGAAACCTTGGGCTAGGGGGAGCGGAGCGGCGGCGGTCGGGTTGGCGGTCCGAAGGGAGTGACTAGGGAACTCGGTGGGCTGCTTTCCTCCCGGTGCTTTTGATTTTTATTGCCTTTTGGTCTCGGCCGAGTGTCGCCCATTGAGCAGAGATCCCCTCGCAAAACCCGGAGCGACCCTCCTGTCAATTGTTGGGCGCGGGATCGCCGGGAGCTTCGCGGTGCCCCGAGCGCGGACCGAGCGCGCGGGGCGCAAAGGCAAGGGGAGCGGAGCCGGTCGCGGGCGGGGGCCTGGAGCTTGCCTGCCTCCCTCGCTCGCTCCACCGGGTCCGCTCGCGCAGGGCGCGCGCGATGAAGGCGGTGAGCCCGGTGCGCCCCTCGGGCCGTAAGGCGCCGTCGGGCTGCGGCGGCGGGGAGCTGGCGCTGCGCTGCCTGGCCGAGCACGGCCACAGCCTGGGCGGCTCCGCGGCGGCGGCGGCCGCGGCGGCGGCAGCGCGCTGCAAGGCGGCCGAGGCGGCGGCCGACGAGCCGGCGCTCTGCCTGCAGTGCGATATGAACGACTGCTACAGCCGCCTGCGGAGGCTGGTGCCCACCATCCCGCCCAACAAGAAAGTGAGCAAAGTGGAGATCCTGCAGCACGTTATCGACTACATCCTGGACCTGCAGCTGGCGCTGGAGACGCACCCGGCTCTGCTGAGGCAGCCGCCGCCGCCGGCGCCGCCGCACCACCCGGCCGGGACCTGTCCGGCCGCGCCGCCGCGGACCCCGCTCACGGCGCTCAACACCGACCCGGTGAGAGGCCGGCTGCCGGCCCGGGGCGGACCCCGTGGGAGTCCAGGAGGGCGGTGGCGGGGTGGTGGGACGCGGGCGCTCCCGTTTCCTCGGGGCAGGGGCGAGAATGACAATTGCACCCTCCTGCTCCTCCGGCGCCGGGGGCCGCCGGCGGCGGGCTGGGTGCAGCGAGCACAGGCCGGGTGAATGCGCGGGGCGGGACTAGTGCTGTGCGCACCGTGGGCTGTCAGGTCCAGCCTGTGCTCGGGGAAGGGGGTTGTCCCCAGGGCTGTAGGCTGGGATGGGGGCGTCGGCGGGCCAGCCTGGGTTCCGGGAACGAATCGAGGAAGACCGTGGCGAGTGCGTTGTTCGCGCCTGCTCACCTTTCCCTTGGTGTTCGTTGCTGTTCCAGGCCGGCGCGGTGAACAAGCAGGGCGACAGCATTTTGTGCCGCTGAGCTTAGCTGTCCAGGTGAGCGCGCGTTTCCCTTCTCGTGTGGCCGGTCGCCAGAGACGCCCGTCCCCGGCGCCTTCCACAGCGGCGTTCTTTGCCTCCAGCATTTCTGAGGGCAAATTCCCAAGGAGGTGGACACCCCCCCCTCTCTCCCTGCCACCCAGTTAGTAAGTGAAGCTTAGCTTCAGCAGCTGGGGGTTCACTCTAAATGGAGACGGATCAGCTCACGCTCCCGCCACCCCCCGTGCCGCCCCCAGCGACCGGCGGGCTCTTACTGCCCTCTCCCCGCCGAGGGAGGGTACCCTCGTGGGCGTGGTGCCCGATGCCCGCCCCGCCCCCCCCCCCCCCCCCGCGCACTCTGACACCCGCGAAGGAGGACGCAGGGAGGGCCCGGGAGTTCGGATCCCCTCTTCGGGCTTCCCGGGGGCCCGCAGCTGCCTGCTCGGCGCCTGGCCGGGCGGCGGACTGCGAGTGTAGTCTGACCCGGTGGTTTGTTTTGGGTTGTTGATCAAGCATGTCTTGAGTTTGGTCGGTGGCGCCAGTTAGTCTGCAGCGGGAAGGTTCACACACCCCCTCTATTCATTCCTCTTCCACAGGTGTGCGGCCGCCTGAGCCCGAGCCAGGAGCACAAGAAAGGGAGGGGGAAGAGCAGAAGTTAGAGAAAAAGCCACCGGAGGAAAGGAAAAAAAACATCAGCAAATCCTAGAAACGTTTCACTCGTCATTCCAAGAGAGAGAGGGAAGAAAAATAAAACTTTCATCCTTTTTTTTTTTTTGCACGTTCATAAACATTCTACATACGTATTCTCTTTCGTCTCATTTATAACCGCTGTGAATTGTACATTTCTGTGTTTTTTGGAGGTGCAGTTAAACTTTTAAGCTTAAGTGTGACAGGACTGATAAAAGATCAAGAGCAAATCCGACTTTTAGAAACCTACTTTGTGACCAAGGAGCTCAATTTTTGTTTTGAAGCTTTACTAATATACGAGAGCATTGTAGATATTTTTTTTTACATCTATTGTTTAAAATAGATGATTATAAGGGGGCAGGGAACTTTCTATTCCCTGCAGGAATGTTACATATTGTATAGATAACTGAGTGACATTTCATACCGTGTATATATAGAGATGTTCTATAAGTGTGAGAAAGTATATGCTTTAATAGATTACTGTAATTATAAGATATTTTTAATTAAATATTTTTTTGTAAATATTATGTGTGTGTTTTTTTTAATCTATGGGAATATTTCTTTTGGAAAATTATTTTCCAGCTCAGTTGAAGAGCTCTTGGTATCTTGAATGTCTTTTCTGTTTGGCCTGGCTTTTAATTTGTTTTTGTTTTGCCCAGTGTCCTGTAGACTCGGAAGTAACAGTTATAGCTAGTGGTCCTGCATGACTGCATGAGATGTTTAATCACAAAATAAACTTGTTCTGAGTCCATTCAAATGTGTTTTCTTTAACCTAGATTGAAATCTTTGTATTTGAAGCATACATGTTGATAATATGCTTTATCAGTTTTTAAGTACAGGGTTTGATAGTGTAATATATAAAGAGTAAGTGTGTGTTTTTTAACTGAGGTCAAAATGGATTCTGAATGATTTTGCTTACAGGATGGGGAAATGCTTGGATCCTTACGAGTTTAGGAAATCTACTGTTTTAATCAAAGTGAAAAAATACTTATCATTCTTCATTTTACACTAAAGCTTAATGTCACTAAGTTTCATGTCTGTACAGACTATTTAAATCATAGAAATGAAAAATGTTCTCTGCTTGCTACCAAAGGACAAACTCTTGGAAATGAACACTTTCTGCTTTCCTTCCTCCAAAGAATATTAATAGGCAACAGTGGGAGAAAAAAATCTGAAAGGCATAATGGCAAATCCTTCAAGCAGGGGTAAAAGTCGATCTTCAAACATTAACTTTAAGTAGACCAAAAATTCTGATGACCGCATCTAGATTATTTTTTTATAAAAATGATTTTCACTATAGCTATGTTAGTTAACTGCTAAACTACTGTCCAGTCTCTTGTGATGTGTAACTTTTACATGTGAATATTAAAGTAGATTTATCTGTCTTGTACTGTGATTTCTGGTCTCATTTCTTCAAAACCTTACACTTATTTTTAAGACTTTCTTTTCTCTTTAAGGAAGGTAGTGTTTTCTAGGTTAGATAGGACTTTCAGGGCTTGTGAGCATTATGCATTTAATGTGATCAGTACTCTACCCATCAGTTAGATGGAATTTTTAGAGTGAGAGAGAATTAAGTAGGATTTAATTGGGTGCTTTGTAAATAGTCAACTGTGTGTGTAACGTGGTCTGTTTGATTTTTAAAAGGAAAGGATTTGTTTTAGGTTATACAAGAATAAAAGTATTATAGACCCAAGGGACTTTTTATGAGGTCAAAGTCAAATATTTATATGAATATGAAATGTGGCTTCTCGTAGTCAGTTGAAGTGGCAATATCTCAACAGAAATGAACAAAGTTAATGCTAATAGTTTCAAAAAAATTGAAAGATTTAAAAAGTCTGTCCCCTGTCTCCAGCGTGTCATCCCCTCAGCTTTGACATTTCACGGGTCTTAGGTAGTTTTAGAATTTGATGTATTTGATGTTGAGGCTTATAAAGTCAGAGGACTGCTTGTTTAAATGAGGTTTATTTTTATTTTTGATATTACTCATTCTTGTCACACATCAAGAGGAAAACACAAGAGCTGTGCTCGAATTCCAAACCTGAAGAATTCTAACGATTGCATTCGTTGTTATTAAGAAAGGGGACAATCCCTCCTTTTTATTTGGCAGTTTAATTTCAGTAGGAAGCAAGTCACATGTGCTCTGTTGGCTGGAGTTAGGCATCTGTCAGGCCTGAGTACCATATCCCACCTAAATCTAAGCACACTTTAAACTTATGCTGGGAGACTAGGTACCTCAAAATAAACATTTTTGATTTTTGAAGATAGGTGTTGCTCCTTAATTAATTTCATATGTGGGCCATGGAAAACCACTAAAAGGCAAGAAAAGTATTATGCATGTTACATTTGAGAGACTTGGCATTTTCCCCTTGGCCACTCACACAGCATTGGATGTCTCTAAAGAAACAAAGTCACTGTTTATTTTTTCTTAATTATATGCAGTTGTATAAGATAGTTCATTCTATTAAATTTTGGCTGTGTCCTAACCAAGTAACCAGGTAACAAAAACATTTTGAGTCATTTTGTAGGTAGTTCTAATTATTCAGATATTTGGTTTAACAGAGAAAAATATCCTGACTTACCTCATTTAATTTGTTGTCTACTTTTCATTGTATAGGCACAACCAAAGAGTAAGAATCATTTAAAACCTGCAAAGGAAAAAAAAAAATCTCACCGTGGATTGTTGTTTCTCGTGTGGTTTTAAAATCCTGAACATCTCAGACATTTTGTGTTAAAGGAGGGAAAAGAAAAAACTTTTCATTTTGAAGAACTAATATACTTTGATATTGTGTAAATCTTAAGTTTATTGTCAAGATTTAACTGACTTTTTAGAACTTTAAAAAATTTTGACCCCATAATCGATTGTATTAAATGCCTCTATAATAATAAATCTTCACTGAGCAAAGGGTTCTGAAGTTCGTGGTTTTTAATTGACTTCTACTGAGTTATGCAATTTTTCATTATCAAGAATGGGTCTCTTGATGGATCACCTCAATTATTTACAGTGTTTCTTACCAGGTGATGAAAAATGTCTTGAAAATGGTGATATGAACGGAAAGAAAATCTAATTTGAATGCTAGGGAAATCTTGTCTACTCTTTGGTGTCTGCTAAGAGAGGAAGCACGAATCCCAAGAAGGCAGCGGAATGATATTCAGGGAAACTAGACTCCCCTCCGCCACACACACACACACACACACACACACACACACACACGGTAAATAATGTAGACAGAAAAATTATTTCACGGTAGTTCGGAGCCAAATAGAACTGGCTCTGCCTTTCTAGCTGATGCACTTTAATTATATGTATGTTAATCAGCCCAGATAGTCCTTGGGCCTCAACAGGGCCAAAGACCAACCCCTCCAGGTTTCTGAAGAGGGAAAAGCTTCCCTTTGCTGCTTTGCAAGTCCAGGAAATTAATTTACCCACCTCAGAATTAATCTTAATAGGGCTGCCCTCAGTAGGTACTCTTCAGACCCAGATGATTTCTTTCAATTACAGCCCATGACATTTTGCTAAAATATTAATTATATTAATTGGAATCATTGCCCAAAAGGTTTTAAAACTGTAATTTTACTTAGAGTTCTACCTTGAGCACTGACACAATAGGTACTTGAAAAGATAAAGAAAACTCTTAAAAAGGGAACTAATTTGTTCGAGAGAGATGAACTTCAGTCGTAGAAACTTAATTGAAAATAATTTCAAATTTTTAATGAATTTTTAAAAATGTGTTTTTGCGTTCAGGTGCCTCCTTCATATTGATTTATATCCTGGCCAGTTCTAAAAAGTTTCGCTTAAGTGCTAAACTCGGGTCTGAACCACATTGCCAAAGGTTTTCTATACTCACCCAAGCAAAGCATTTCGATAGTCAGCTGCCGAAGGTGGTTCCATCATTCATAAGTCTGCACAGTAAATTCACACATGGGGTATGAAAAAGGGGCCATAAAAATTGAAGTTAATTTGAAAAGCCCCTTTGAGTCCATAAAAGAGTAAACACATCAGTTTCTGGGGGAAGAACAAAATGTGTTACGTGTATGCCACAGGCTAAAATGTAATTAAAGAGGAATTAAACTTAAAATGTTTAAATAAAGAGACCGAAGACAAATTTTCTATATGAATCCACCGTATCTGAATTTTTTTCAATAAGAAATCTCATACTTTAGAAAGAGATTTTCTAAGATATTATAAAAGTATTGGCAAAATATACAAATTTCTGGTGAAACAAGATACCATTACTTGCTTTAAATTACCGTTTCTCAATTTGTGATGCTATAAAGTGCATATCAGCACTTTTAGCATGCCTATTAAATTCAAATTCTAAAATTTTATCTTTTATTCCAAAGTTTAATTTCTAAAGGAGCGTACGGCAGTCCTGCAGTTGTCCTTCATGCAAATTCATATATTTTAGAATATTTCTTAAATATTTACTTAAATGTTTAAATATTTTCTTAAATATTTTAAGCATTTTCTTAAATATTTACTGCACATTTCATAAGCTTTAGCAGTCAATTGAGAGGCTGTAGCTGCGTGTGTGTCTCTGTGTGTGTGTGTTTACCTAAAAATAGTTAACCAACATACAGGAAAATATCTTTTTAAAAGGTGTTTTGCTCTAAAAAGTAAGTCAACTGTGTTAACCTTCCTCCATTCTCTCTCCACTTTAATTCCTAAGATTGGAGATTTTCGTAAAGATGCACCCTTCATTTTTTGGACAGCTATGAGTTAGCCATGTTATGTTTAAGCATAAAGTAAGATAGAAAATAAAGAGCAAGTAAATCAATTCTCATGTTTATCATATCCTAGAATTTGGTTTAATCTCATAAGTAATCCGAAGAAAAAAAAAGAATGAAAACAAAAGGGGTACGTACTTATATGTCAAACCTGAGAGAAAGCCAGGGAAACAGACCTAAACTTGTAGACATTAATTTTACACCTTACTTCAGCAATACTTCTTAGAAATACTTTTTGTACATATTGGACCTAAGTCCATGGCCATAATTAAAACAAAGTAGCCTCCTTAAGATAGAAGGCTATGCAGAATTCATCTTTGCATGCCCTACAGTGCTTAACCAGGGCATGGTAAAATATTTGTTGCTCTGCATTAAGAATATCCCCTTAACAGTGTATCTATCTTCCCAGAGCGCTCAGTGACTCATTTGCCCCTTCATCTACACTGACTCACAGCTGAGCTTCAGCCCAATATATCCAACTGCCTTCTTGTCCTCTCTGCCTCTCAAGTGCGGTAGATTTGAAACAGCATTTTATGGTTTCTGCAAACATGTCACTCTTTCCAAATTCCTTATTGTCTTAGTAAATTGGGGCTGCCATAGCAAAGTACCATAGACTGGGTGGCTTAAACGACAAACACTGATTTCTCCCAGTTCTGGAGGCTGGGAAATCCAAGATCAGGGTGCCAGCCAATTCGGTTCCTAAAAGTCACTGCCATTGCTGGATGAGCGTAGCAATCCACGTGCTTCCTTCAGATCCCCACAGCACACAGGGTGCGTGGCTTCCTCCTTGGAGCTGCACCGTAAGATAGAAGAAGAACCCAGGGCTAGGCAAGGTCCTCTTCCTGCCCCCATGACCTGGGTGGAAGGATCCTTCAACTTTCATTTCCCACCAGTCCTTTCTCTCCCTTACTTCTGGCTGCCCTTAAGCACAGTCTATGCTTCAGCTGCACTGAAGGTCTCGTCCTGCTGGTGCTAGACGGCAAAGCATGCTTATCTCTCTAGTCTTGACAGAGTATGATTGATTTCCTGAGTGTTAAGAAAAGAGCAGGCTCAGGAAGGACACACGTGGAACATGGTGGTGGTGGGGGAAGGGGCACCTGCCCAGCCAGCCAAACCAGCTAAGTCAACTTGCCCATCTGCGGGTAGGGCTGATCTATCCACATCCAAAATGGCACGCTTTTTTATGCTTCCCTTCCTCTGTACCTGGTGCTACCCCTGCCTGGATCCCTTCACCCCCACTCCCAGTCTAGGCTGTTGTTGACCTCCTCACCATCCTGTGAGACCCAACTGTCCCCTCTTCTGCAAGAAGTATATGATGCCTCTCCCCCTCATTCCCCAAAGAGCCAACACACCCCTTGCTATAGTATAATTATTTTCACATGTCTGTGTTTCCTGTAGCTTCCTGACCCTCCAGGGATTCCAGACCACAAAGTACTAGAAGAACATTCCTGTAACCCTCTGTGCCAGCAAATCTAGCAAATTCTTTGCAACTCAACAGTGCAGTTGAGAGATTTTCATTATCTTTTAAAGCCTTTGGCTGCCTTAAACATGGAAAATAGATAAGCTGTGTGTTCTTGAGAGTGAGGGAGTGTGGTCAGCCTTGGGCAGAGGGAGTTGGAAGGAGAGATTGAGAAGGAGAGAAGAGAGGCTGAACGGATCCAGTATCTCCAAGAAAGAAAGAAACATTCCTGATCCCAGCTGGGATAAGTAAACAAAGACACCTCAGTGTCAGAAATGAAAACATGGGGCTAGGAGGGATGGCTACACAGGCTCAGGATGTGATGGGTCTGGGATGTAAGCCGCAGGCAGGGGGTATTCAGGAAGATTGCATGATCAGGTCTCTGCATGTGTCTTAGGCCTCTGCTCTCTGGGACTGGTGAAGTGACGTGGGTATCATAGATCAGCCGCAAGAAATGCAGTGAATCCTCATGAGTCAGTTCTGAAAGAACAAGCTTGCTGCCAGAATGGGAAACCCTTTTCCAGACGGAAGTTTCACTACCCTTATTATGATGTGGGGCCCTAGAAGCGGAATCCTATGATCAGTAACCTTATTAGTGATTACCTTACTAGTCATACGATAAGTAAGCATATGTCTTGTAATATCCCCCCAGTTTTCCAGTGAAGGAGACAAGCCCAAAATGTGAATGGTGGAGTCAGGTCTAGAACCTGGTTTTTCTATCTCTAATCCAGGGCCACAAACCTCAGTATGGATGGATTCTGTTCCAATTCACTCTTAGGGGGTTTAGGTCATATTCTCATCTACAAATTACCTCATGTTCCTTCCTAAAAGGATGGGGTCCTAATCCTAAACAAATAGTCATTACATTTAAGACTGACCTGGCTGCCTTTTTTTGCGATACGCGGGCCTCTCACTGTTGTGGCCTCTCCCGTTGCGGGGCACAGGCTCCGGACGCGCAGGCTCAGCGGCCATGGCTCACGGGCCCAGCCGCTCCGCGGCATGTGGGATCCTCCCGGACCGGGGCACAAACCCATGTCCCCTGCATCGGCAGGCGGACTCTCAACCACTGCGCCACCAGGGAAGGCCCTGGCTGCCTTTTAAAAAGGAGAATAGAAGTAAAGTACTTTTACAACAAGGATCAAAGCTCTTTGACAAAGGAGCAAAGGCAATTCTGTGAAGAAGGGATAGTCTTTTCCACAGATGACACTGAGACAATTGGACGTCCATGTACCAAAAAATGAACTTGGACTCAGAGCTTACACTTTTCACAAAGATTAACTCAAAATGGATCATAGACCTAAATGTAACATGGAAAACTGTAAAATTTCTGGAAGAAAACATAGGAGGCAATCTATGTGACTTCGGGTTTGGTGATGAATTTTTAAGTCCAAAACCAAAAGCATGAAAGAATTTGAACCCTGTATTATCCTCCACTGTTATATCCTCTGTTAAATCCATTCAACAGAGGCCTCATGGTGTGGGGCGGGGTCACAGACTATGTGGCCAAGGCAAAAGACTTGGGTGCTACTCAGAGCTCTACAGCTAATTAGCTGTGTCTCCTCAGGCAAGTAACTTTTGCACGTTCCAATCACCTCATCTGTAAAATGGGTATATATTAATAATTACCTAGCACAGAGGGCTCTTGAACAATACAAAACAGTAACATATATGAAAATATTTTATAAGACAATGGTTATAATTTTGGTATATATTAAAAAATCATCGGAAGAGAGTTTTAAGTTTTAGATTCCTGAGTTCCACCCATCCCTCCCTCCCCTCCACTGAGATTCTGATTCATCAGGTATAGGGGGGGAACAAGGAATCTGCATTTTAGCTTTTCCCTGGGAATCTAAGACAAGTCCCCCAGGAACCCCATTTTGAGAAATAGTATTTTGTAAGCTGTAAAATGTTATGTAGGTTTCGGCTATTGTTGTCATGACACGCATGGTGTGTTTCTCCTTCTTTTTCACCACTTTCCAATTTTCCAGGAGCTCTGGAAAAGATCAAGTAAAGAGGACGGGGCAAAACAATATCAACAAAAGGTCATGGGAATACTATCTAGTGGGAGAAGGGAAGTTCTTACTAGCAGGGGATGCATAGGAGAGAGGGCTTCAAAAGTGCGACTGTGGATTGCGGCTGCTGGGACAAGACTACAGGCAAGATGCTGAGTCCTCCTTCACCTTGGTTCTCATTCCAGTCTGTCCATGACTCAAGGCACTCATAATAACCTACTTTGCTTTACCCATTCCATTAACTCTTAAAATTTCTAAGGAAAGACATAAAAGAAAGTTTCTACCCCCCTCTTATACATCATTCCAAATCATTACATTCTGTCATTATATCTATGTGATGACCCAAAAAATGTTTGGAGAAGGTGTGCCTGCACAGGCAACAATGAGCAGTATTACTTTAATGGTAAAGAGATTCTTCTGGATAAACAAATTTAGAAAAAAATATTTCGTTTCTCCTAGTATATTATATCATCCTAAGGGACTGCCTTTAACATGATGCAGAAAAACAGCCTAATTGGACTTGCCCCAATCTGTTGTGTTTGCCTTAGAACTGTCCTAATTCATGGCTAGCAAATGTTAAAATACCATATGCGTGTAAAATTGGGATACGATACAATTGTACCTTCATTTCATGCAATAGATTTCTTCTTGCTAAAATTATATACGATTTTTATGAATTTAAAAGCATAGAGACACTGGCTTCCCTTTTTTCAAAATTGTGAATAAGAACTTTATAAAAGGAAACACTAGCAAGTCTGTGGAAATAGATTCTGAACTCTGCCACTTACTGTGTGGCCTTAGGCAAGGTACTTAACCTCTCTGAGCCTTATTAAAGCTTTCTTTTATAATGGGGTTACAATAGTTAGCAGTAAGAGTTTTTATGAGGATCATGTGTGCAAAGCCCCTAACATAGTGTCAGCCATATGAACTCTTCAGTATATGTTAGTTCCTTTCTTCTAATCATTCTTGCCTCTATTCATATTCTAAGGCTTAAAAATGTACTTGCCCTCTTCCAGTATGAAAATGGGGTTATCAAGCATGCAGGAGCAAGGGAGGTGTGCGCACTTGGGTCCTCAGTAGGGAGGACAAAGATTTCAACAACGCACAAACCTTTCAGGGAGACCAAGATTTTAAAACTTTTAAGTGCAGAAACTGCTTTCTTTGTCATTTCGCTTTCTCCAGAATAACCCAGGGGTACTCTGCATATAGAAGACATAAATGTCATAAATGTGGATGGATGAAGAAGGATTTGAGAAAAAGTGGGAGTCTGAAAAGCAAGAAGGAACTGCAGTGGTGAGAAGGCACTGCAGATAGTAAAAAAGATAGATGATGGTTTACAGGAAATTAAAATGGTGGCCTTATAGCTGTTGATTTTGCTGTTAACATGGTCAGGCGGAAGGCTTGTTTGCTTTTTGATCTATTTTCTGATAGATAGCTAAGTGCTACAGGACTGAGAGAGATGCTGAGGATGGGGGCAGAGGCTGGAACTCCACACATAAACTCCCATGCTCAGGGCTCAATAATCTGGCACCCTAATAATATTCTCCTGGTAGAGAATCACCTTTGAAAACCAAAGACATAACACTGGAGTGGTACACGGGATTCCAGGTGGTATTTAAGAGAGAAACAAAAGTTAAAAGCAGCATTAAACTTTGTCTATTTGTTCATAGCTTAGAAAAGTCTATCTTTATAATGTATGCTTAACATAATTTCTGGTAGCTATGCTTTGTTATAAACTAAAGCCAAGATTAATTCAACAGGGAAAGAAATCAGGGTCAGTTGCAATACTTCAGTGAATCATAAGATAAGAATGTTTAAGTAAATTCAAATGTCCTTACTTTACCAAAAAGGAAACTGAGGCTCTGAAATGTAAAAATGTGCCTTTTGTAAGATGACCTAGTGGAAGGTCAGAGCTGCCAGCAAAATTCAGGACTTCCAAACTGCAGTCTCCTTAACTTTATTAAGTTCAATAGATTTATGGTTATTTATATTATCAGGTTCTTATTTGTTGTGATACGTGTATTTCTTTTTTCTTGTGGATCATTTTCTTCCTATGAAAATTTTGTAAATACAGCCATTTTCTTTTTCTTTTTTTCTTTTTGCATTTTTTATTAATTAATTTTTACTGGAGTATAGTTGCTTTACAATGTTGCGTTAGCTTCTACTGAACAGCAAAATGAATCAGCTATACATATACATATATCCCCTCCCTTTTGGATTTCCCTCCCATTTAGGACAGCACAGTGCATTAAGTAGAGTTCCCTGTGCTATACAGTATGTTCCCATCAGTTGTTGTTGTTGGGTTTCTTTTGCATTTATAATTTGAGGATTGACTGGAGTCATTCCTGAGAGAGCTATGTTCAGGAGAACAAAACTATTTTTTTAAATTCTAGAGATGACTTCTCTGGAAAAGAGAAATGTATCATTTTGCCTAGAGTTATTTTGAGGTGAAAGATCTCATGATTACTCTGGATTATATTATTCTACAAGTAGACTCCAAGGATACCTACAAAAGCCCCAGAAGTCCTTAATGACCCTATGGGGCACTAGAGACCCTATCAATTTGTTTATCAATTTGCAGCTCTAATTCCATGACATGTGAAACACTAGTAAAAAATGGTCTCCTGCCTCAATATTTTAAAGAATACAAAGAAATACACAATCACTGTAGACCAGTTAGCACTTGCCAAGTCTGGTTTTTATTATAATACATATGAAGAGAATCCTCTGTTTGCCAACATCTGTAAAGGGGCTGATTTCCTCAGCTCCATAGTAATTGTTTAATATTAAATCAGTCCACAATTTTAGGGCATGTGTTTCAGAAACCCTTTGTCTAGCATCAGTTGTGTACCTAGACAGTATAGCAGCTGTTAATTTTAGGTTATGGAAAAAAAAAAATAATGTGCATTTTCCCAAGTCTCAATGGACATTCTTCACAGTGTAATCTAACTTGCTGATGGAGTAAAAAACCTTTCATTCTTTCTAGAAATCAAAAATGTGCTCAAAATAAAGAAGGTTCAACTTTTAAAAGGCAACATCTTCTAGATTCTTTACGTATTTGATGCTTTCTTGGTAGATGACATGATTTTAAAATGCTTTTTGTAAAAAAAAAGATCAAGAATGAAAATAATTACTTAAAGCCAGGTCAAATGTTTTTAAAAGGCTATTATGAGCCTTGCAATATCATTTCACGGTTGATTTTAAAAAGAAGATTCCTTTCTGTTCACTGTTTGTCCCTGCCAAATGACACAGAAGAATTTCTCTGCGAGGCTGTGTTTGGAATCAACACCTGATTATCACTCTTTTTAGGAAACAGGATCACAAAGAAATGATCCTAGGGATGAAATCCTAACACTTTAACTCTGCAGGATTGGGTTGAGGACTGTGCTTTGCTTTTAACCCAAGTGCTTCCGGCCTCTTCCCCTTCTGCAATGTTTTCTCCTTCTCCACCCCACCTGCCCCCAGCCTCCCTGAAACCCCAATCTCCCGGGAGCTGGGGCCTGTCCTTCCCATCATACACTTTCTTCTGGAAGCACTGGAAAATCTCAAAGAGAATAAGAGAATCACTTTCTTCCATACTCTGGGAATCTCAGTCCCTGTGGAATTTACCAGGTAGGGAGAGACTGTGTACACTCTGTCCTACTCATTTCAGAATATCAGCAAAAGTACTTACAAGGCAGCAAAAGCATACAGGCAGTCTCTCCACCTCACCCTCATGGCCATTTCTCCTGTACTTCGGCATTGACTTTGCTGACATCGGCATCACAGCTTTTAAACCACTAAATAACGTGGTATGAGACTGCCGTGGTGGGCAATAGGCCCACACTTGCCCTCAACATCACCAAAGCTCATTAGATCCCATGAATCAAATATTTGCTTCGACTTTAAGCACACAGTTCCAGAAACACAAATTTCTGGCTCAGCTAACCCTTGTAGGACGTGAGTTTTGATAAACCAGCAGATTTTCCTGCTGACATTCCTCAGGTTACACACTTTCCTGGTCCTACAGGCAGTGTCAGTTATCTGCTGCCCTCTTTTGAATTTTAAGGCACACTACACTCATAAATAGGGCCTATCGCCTGCAGGAACCTCTTCTGCCTGTCTAGGGGAAGGTGCAACCTTCTGGCTTAGTTTTCCGATGACCAGCAAGGGCTGTTCCAGTGCGGCTAGAATAGTACTTTAACCACTTCGGCTGGTTTTCTTCTGTGGCGACAGCAAAAACCATTTTCTACAACAAAAGCAGCAAATGAATAAGATATGCTATTGCTCTGTTTGGTTTTCTTTTCTTATCTTAACTGAATTTATCACCTGGACCAGTGTCCCTCGGGGCTGATCTATTTATTCCCCTAAAGTACTCACATACAATTCTGGCTATAAGGATACTGAAAGGAAGACATATGCCTGAATACATTCCATATGCCTGTCCAGCTGAACACGTCTGTCCTTCTAGGACAATAGCCAGGTTGACGTCCTCACAAAGGGACAGGGTCACAGAGAAATCAGAAGGTCTTGCAGGAAGTTAGACCTGCTGGGCTGGGTACAGCTCATTAATACCACCTTCATCCTGTCCCCCTCCTGCCTGTCCACCAGCTGCTCTCCGCTGTGATTACATCATTCCCTCAAGCCATTTGTATAATGGTTTCTTCCCCCAATCCTCCCTGTTAGCATGTCACCACTCTGTCCTCATGTCTCTTGGTCATCTCTCCTGCTTCCTTGTACCAAACTAAATATGAAGGAATAGGTGAGAATATGCTCACTGAAAATAAAACAAAAGAAATGATTGCCATCTTTTCCTTCAAAATCACAGGAGTTCTTTGGAGAGCAAGGAGATGGCAACAATGTAGTGCTCAGAAAAATCATGAGAAACTATGTCTAAGGATAAATGTTCTATCAGGAAGTTGATTTCTGTCTGCTCTTCTATGGCAATCTCTCTGTCTCTGTCTCTGTCTCTCTCATGCTTTTTTGAGCTCCCCTCCACCCCCATAGCCTTTTCAGATTTGATCATAAAACATCTTTCCCCTTCGACCTCTTTACCATGGCAGTCTCATATTGAGAATGGCTGCCCTCTGACCATGGAGATGGGAGAAGTGACCCTACTGTAGCTCCAGGTGGGAAAAGGAATGGATGATAGTATATTCCCCCAGCCAGAAGAAATCCTCAATTTGTCTGATGGCCCAATCGGGCCACTAGAACAGTAAAGTGCACCAAACATTCAGAAGCCCTCACAAAACATTGAGCAAACGTCCCTCTGCACCAGGGCTGGCTTCCTGGGTGTGTAGCCTGTGGGGTTGTTCAGGGTTCTGCCCTTAGAAGAGCCTACACTTAGTTTAATGCTTTGCTATCACTGTCTTGAAATTCTTCAGAATTTTTGAGCATGGGGCCGGCATTTTCTTTTGGCCCTACCAATTGCATATCTGGTCCTGCACAGCCTAGTTCTGAGGCACCCTATTTCCTCCTGAAATGGTGGGTTGAGAAACATTTTGGTTTATTTGGGGGGTGGAATGACATGAGCTTTGCCTTGTACCTGCAGCAGTTCTCTTAGCTAGAACGCCCGCTTGTAAGGGTAATGCTGCGAGGCTGACTGGTAGTTCCACTCCCAGGGCCAGCAGGCTTGGTCAGTTGTGGAAAGAGAAAGTTTCCATGGAGAACTGTGTGATGCACCCGGAAGGAATCATCATGGCAGGGAGAAAGATGCTGAGAAATTCTGCATCAGGGAGATAGTTCAGTAAAAAGAGAGGTTCACAAACAACTCCCAGGGGTCATCCTATTGTGCCTAGAAGGGAGAGACAAGAAAAACCATTTCTTCCAGATTCTTCCTTTTCAACTGAAGCCACAAGGCCCCTGGCAAATACTCAGCGATGTTTTTTATGTCTCCTACTGTTTACTCTGAATTCTTCCTGAGCTGTTGCAGAAAAGCACTATATCAACAATTTATTTCATTACCATGCCATGTCATATCATATATCTTCTGTTCACAGTAGGTTGACATGGCACTGCTTTTGTGTAGGAGCATATATGGATACATATTATCACAATTGCTGGGGAATAGTATTTATTGAGTGCCCACTACCTTATTAGAGGCTACAAACAGAACTGTGAGGACACATATAACAATTTAATAACAGGCAGAAAAAAAGGATACTTTCTATTTAATTCAGCAGGCAGAAAAACAAAACAAAACAAAACAAAAATACTTGATATTTCCTCTCCATGCCTGCTGGAAGGTGGCAAGAAAGACCTCTAAAGCACATAGAGCTCTTATCTTTGTTCATTCCCCAAAGAATAATAGATCAGTCAGAGCTCTGATGCTGTTTTAATAATGTACAATTTACAATTCATTGGTTACCAAGCACTCACAGTATAATTAATTTTACAGACCTGTTCAGCAAATCCACGTGGTTTTGTACAATATGCGGGGAGGGGGAGCAGTATCACCAGGAGGAGGGGGGCTGGGGGGAGGAGGCTGAAAGGAGAAAGCCATCTTCCTTCCTCTCTCAAAGTAGCTGAGTCCTGCACCAGCTGCGCAGATTGGCAGGCAACTGTAGTCTGCAGGAGAGATTGCGTTTGATGCACAAATATCTCCCCACCAAAAAGTTTTGGGCCAGCAAAAAATACAGTTCTCGTGGGTACCGTGTTCAGTCCTCTGGGAAGATCTCACTAAGGAAGCATGGTGACTAAACCACAGAGCTACACAAAGCATCACACTTAGGAGGGAAGCTACCTACTTCTTAACTATACTTTTCCATGAATAAAATTTAAGCTGCATGTGATCACTCTCTCCCTTCCAAAAGTGTGTAGCAAAGACAGGAGTACCAACTGGGGGTGGAGAGGTTGGGGGAGGAGAGACAAAGATTCCCCCGACTGTTTTCATGACTCTCCAGAGGGCCATCATTTACTTGAAGAGGCCTCTGGAAATTCACAGAGAATTCTCAAAGCCAAATAAAATTCACATGAAATGTAGCTAAGTATATTTCTGATCAATGACCTGCTTTGTTTTTAAATCTCTGCTCTGAACCTTTTGGATTTCCCCAGAATATACAAAATGTTTCAGCTTAGAATCAGTGTGTCCAAAAAGGAGAATCTGCTCAATTGTTTATTGCTGTCCTTAAAAACAGAACATTAAAAAAAAAAAGGTGCAGATGAGCTCAACATACTTCTGTTTATTCCTAAAGTCTGTTTTTCTCCTTATCGTGCATTCTAAGGCCCCCAGCATGGGACTCGAACACACGCAGCGTGGAGATTCTGCAACCAGCACCAAGTCATAACCACTTGGGTTATCATGTCCCGTGCAGTATGGAGGCCAAGAACTTGGGCTTTACAGGTGCGCAGACTGGGTTTCAGACCTTGGCTTTATCCCTTGCTAGCTATGTTGTTGGAAAAGTCATTTAACCTCTTGAGGCCTTAGTTTTCCCACCGATAAAAATACAGTTGAAAACATTTATATACCTCACAGACTTGTTGAAGGACTAAGGGTGATCATTTGCAAACACTGGTCAACATAATGCCTTATTTTTGGTGGGTGTGGATAGTAAATGGTCATTACGATTCTGTTGATGTTATTCAGTCATGATTAGTCATTTTGCTATGCTTAGCTTTTTGCTCTTTTTAGCAGCCCAGATAATAACCATAGGAGACACCGATCAACACTGCTTCCATCTGAGCTCTGATGCTGACACAATGGCCATGCTTTCTAGTCTCCCATCAGGTTAAATGGGGGGTGAAGCTCTATGATTATTTCGAATATTCACGCCTAAAATAATCCCACTCTGAGCAGCCTGAACTGCCCTTCATTGGAATTCCAAATGGGCTGATTAACAAAGGTGGGATATCGTCTCCATTAGCACATTAAAGTGCTTTCCACACCTGAGACAAAGCAAGGGAAGGAGGAATAGGCAGCATAATGAGGGTGTTTGGTCAAAGACATGTTCCAGAGCCTCCTAGTCGGTCCCCAACAAGGCTGCTTCTGCCTGGTGTTGCTGGAGCCAACAGAACGAGACCGAGTTGTTCCAGAAGCAAAGAAAAGCTTCATTCTTGAATCCAAGAATGGAGAGATGCACGCTCAGCTCTAGAGCGCATGCTCCCCCCACAGGCCGTGGGTGGGGCTGCTTTATAGGGCTCCCGACAGCGGGAGGTGGGGCAGATCGCAGTGCCAGAGCAGCGTCTCTGCACACGGCCCACCGCCGCCGTCTTGCATTGAGGTGTCACGTGCAGCACTTCGGCA
The DNA here is from genome assembly GCF_059928025.1 of Delphinapterus leucas. Lineage (NCBI taxonomy): Eukaryota > Metazoa > Chordata > Mammalia > Artiodactyla > Monodontidae > Delphinapterus > Delphinapterus leucas. The sequence goes on from NC_143138.1 coordinate 15,454,351, forward strand.
CACGGCCCGCTGAGCTGTGTCTGGTGCAGCCATTTTGCGCTAGGAACTGCTGCTCTGAAGTGCCAGGTGCGAGGCCTCTGCGCGTGGCACCCTGTAAGCAAGTTAAACCAGAAGGACAAAGGAAAAGAAAAAAACAGGTTAGACTTTATTACCCAGATTCTATTTTTACTTGCCGGGAATTGTTAATAGGCTTTGCTGGTGACAATTAGGCCAACCGTAAAGAGACAGCTTCACCTTTGATGGGCGTTCAAGTTAGGGAAGTGGAGATAGGTGGGTTTATAAAAGGAATGGAAGTCCCTGAGAGAAGAACGGAACGTAGGACACAATCACTTATGTCTATTGAGTTTACTATTTCCTGGATACGCTCCTAAATGCTTTGCATGTGCTAATTCATTTAATTTCTCATAATTATGGTTGCGATTCCCATTTTACAAATAAGGAATGTGAGGCACAGGGAGGGTTAAGTCCAAGGGGACAGCTTCTTTTTTCCTGTCAACCCAAGAGTCAGCTCTGCAGCTACTAAGACCTTCAGGATAGGTGTTCTACTCGGGACTGGGGCTGAAATGAGCAATGGCTTAAAATATTACTGTGAGACTAGAAGTTATAGCAACCTATAGTTGGAAGCCTGGGGAAAGCTGGTAGAGCACTGTCAAGCCAGGATGGTGGGAGGGGGGCTCTGAAGAACTAAAGAACAAGTAGTCCTGAGAAGATGCCCAGAGCCCCACTATATAGCATTCGGGACCTGTCCGATGGGGACCCATTAAGGGTGTTGAGAAGAGGGGGGATTCTTCTCATGTGCCTGTTTACTAGTAGCTCTTCCCCCTGGGGGCTACAAACTAGTTTGTGCCCTTCTGTTTTAGTTGGATGCCTGTGGTTAGGGCAAAAGAGCCCCATTCAGAATACAAGAAAAGGGGACAGAGTGTTGTTGTAGGGATACCCACAGACTGGAACTGGACCGTGAACTGCAAAACGCTTTAGAAATCAGTGAGGCTCCAGGGATCAGCTACTCTTCCGTTGAAAGGCAGTATCATCTCTTTCTGCCCACGTCTCGTCATTTCTCAGCACATCTCTGCCATCTCTTTTGCTATTTCTTTTCTATTATTTGCTGCCTTTGCTTCGTCAAGGTTTCCAATCCCCCTAAACATGACCCACCTGGGCGTCTCCTGCCCCAGCTCTACCCCAAGCAGTCCCCCTTTCCACCATTTGAACATACTTGTTAAAATGTCTTAGTTCGTACTTCCAAGAGAGAAAATCTGATTGACTCGGTTTGAAGTTTTTCTAAAGAGTTATAGGTGCTGTCCAATTTGAGAGTTTTCTGCTCTGCAGTAGGATACCCACACCTGTCCCAATTAGCTGTGAGACAGGCAATGTGGGTAAGGGTTAGGGTTATGGTACAAAAACATGGGCCTGGAGGCTGATCCTTCTGCAGTGGCTCTGAAGAAGTCAACTTCCATTCAAAGAGTCTCTGTCCAAGGCAGGCATTGCAAATCATCCTGGTGCACCTCTAGACCCGCGTCTGTATCTAGCAGTGGGACCATACTCTCAGAGGAGGGTCACAGGGGCCTGGAAGGAGGCTTCAATTCAGCAGAAAGCTGCCCAGCAACTTCCTCTGGAATTTTAGCATACATTTCCAATTTCTTCTTGTTTTACCTACTCCTCAATGCCTGCTGAGTGTCACCTGGGATCATCCTCAAAATACACACATGTACTCACGTGCACACATTGGGGTAAGCCTCTGCTCTTCTCCATCAGTCCCCGACCTCAACCCAGCTCTGGATCTGCTCACACTCTTCTTAGGGGGCTTTGGTACCTGCTCTGGGTCCTCCCCCGCATCTGTTTTTAGCCTAGCTACTGTCTTGTCAGGGCCGGTACCTTGGAGGAATTCTCATTTTCTGGACTGTGCAATCTATGACAGATGGACAAATACGTTTTGCTGTAAGGGCACATTGGGTCACAAGTAATTCGGATCTGACGTCTATCAACTGTCTAGAGTGAGTTTACTCAACAGCATGTGTTAGTATGATTTCAGCCAATTTTGTCACTAGTCCCTCCTAGTTGCTGCTTGTCACTCACACACATCACATCCTTAGGGTTTGTTTTGGTTTGTGGCAAAAATAAAATACAACAAAACAAAAATATCTCCCACCAAGCTAAGCTTCATTTGGGTTCAATTAATCCTTCTTAATATTTTCATTCCCATCCCACTCTTTTTGTGGAATCTTTTTTTTCCTTTGTCCATTTTTTTCATGTCCAACCTCTTTCTCGCTTTGGTTGTCTAGATCTCCTGATAATCATTTATTCCATGGCAACTCCCTCATCTACCCATCTGGCTCAGCAGGATACAGTTTTATTCTTTTTTTTTTTTTTTAATTGCCTTCAATACTGTACAGTCACATCTGATTTTTTTTCCCAAGGCAACTGTCAGGGGCATCCTAAGTGTCTCCAAACTATAAGACCCTGATTTACATTGGGCAGCAGATAAATTTGATCCTGTGGGGAGAGATGGGATCTTTTCCTGCAGGAACCAAGCATCACATATAGCTTTATATACAGGCACGTTAGGACTCTGGTGTGATTTATAAAGTGCTAGGCTGACCCATTGCTCCTCAAAAGACCCTTTTGCATGTCTTCTAATTCAGTGATTATCTCACAGGGAGGTTTAAAAACTGTGGATGCCAGACCCCCACCCAGACCAGTTAAGTCAGACTCTCTGGGGTTGGGGTCCAGACATAAGCATTTTTTTTTTAAATTCTCTCAGTGGTTCTAATGTGCAGTCTTGAGAACCCTTCCTTAGTTCAATAGTTTATAAATTTGGCTGTACTTTGGAATCACTAGGGAGCTTTAAACAATACTGATGGCTGGGTCTCACCCTTGGAGATTTTGACTTAATTGTTTTGGGTTTTGGCCTGAGTTTTTAAAAGCTCCCCAGGTGATTATAATATGCAACCAAAATTGAGAACCAGTACCTTAATGGATGCCTAAAATTTCAACATTAGGCTATCCACCTATAGCCTAAGTTTCTGATTGACACACACAAGAAGACTTGTCTTTGGGAGAAAGATGATGCTTTTCTTAATTACTTATATCTTAGTGTGAATGTGTTCCAGAAGTAGGATTGCCAGATTGAATACAGGACTCCTGGCTAAATTTGAATTTCAGATAAGCAAATAATTTTTAGTATAAGTATATTCCATGTAATATATGGGCTCCATTATATACTAATAAAGATTATTCATGGCTTTATCTGAAATTCAAAGTTAACGGGGCATCCTGTGTTTTTATTTGCTGAACTTGGTCAGTCCTATCCAGAAGGCTTTCCAAGAGCAGGTTGTAGGAGTGGGTTGTAGAAAAACCACAGAGAGAAACATAGAGACCCCAGCGGGGGGGGCGGGGGCACAAGGAATACTGTAGAAAGACCACAAAGCAAAGAAGGGCTATGCCGAGCACAAAATTACTTGCCTTGTCAAACTCGCTCAAGTACCGTTCTTCCACATCTTTGTAAAAATCAACATAATCTTCCCTACCTTATCAGCTTAGGTGGCGGAAGGTCCTGAGAATGCATTAGCCCTCAAGACTTCACTGGGACCATGCCCAGCAGCAGACATCTTCAGTCTAGAATCCCATTCCTGCTCAGGCAAGAGCAAGACAGAAGTACAGTGCATGGCTAACTTATTCACTAGTGTTCTAAATTTTTAAATTTAGAATTCTCTATATTTAGAATTATAAATTTATGAAAATTCTAAATATAGAATTAAGAATGTAATTAAATCTCAGTGTAAAATTTAATTATACTCAAAGCTTTCAAAATGTCTGGCTTTGACTTATGATAATTGTAACCTGCTTCCAGAAAGTTAGACGGAAAAAAAAAATGCCTTCAGAATTAGAGAAAGAAGGTAGATATGTAAATAAATATGATAAAGGCTTCCTAAACTAAATTCCCAGTAAACCTATTATAAAGTCTTATATTCCTAGGTACTCTAATCCCATCCTCCACATAAATTCACCTGTCATTTTTTTTCAAGGACATTTTTTATTTTACTTTTCTTTTGAACTCTTCCCTTTACATTTGTAAGTACCTAGGAGGTTTTCCTCCCATTGGTTTCCAAGTTATCCAACAGACTATTTACATCTGGTAACATGAAATGTCGGTGCACCTAGGAGAACTGGATCTACGTCCACAAATCCCTCCTTAGATTCCTGAATTCAACATATTTTACCGTATTAGGTTACCAGGGTTTAGAAAGACAAATTTATTTATCCATAAACATCTTTTCATTTCCCAGTTAAGATGGTATTTAGATTGTTAAATCTGACTAAGCATGAAGTCAATATCCCAGAAGAAAATGGGAGACATTCGTTTGTCTCGAGTAAGTTCCACAGAATACCTGGGTACATAGTGAGTTCTTCTTAGTATATCCCTCCACTCCTCCCAGTCCCCTTTCCTACTCCCAACCACCCCTTCCCACCGTTTATGTTCCTCATTTTCTCTTACAATCACCTCATTTTCTTATCTGACAACTCCATGGAATGGCACTTCCCAGGTGTCTTTGAGGTCAGTCAGCCCTGGGTCTAACTGCTGATTGAGACACATATGGCCTTGTGACCTTTCCATAGCCTTCTCTTAAAATGGAAATGGTATTGCCTTTCCAAAGATCATCCAAACAAGAATGTCAGGAAAATGCCCTTGGCTTTCCAGCAAAACTAAAGAGACTAGTACTCTATTTTGTGGCAGGGAAATGCAAATTAAGTGTTTAAAACGAGGGACATTCTTCTTTGCTTTTGCAGTGGGCATGCCAAACCTCCCACTGACATTGCCCCATCCCAAGGATATAGCTAAGTAGATAGGAGCTCTTGGTTTGCAACGAGAACATCAAGTAACATTGCTGTCCAGCTTATTGATACCTCCCAGATCAACTTCTTGCAGGATCTCTTCCCATCCCTCCCTCTGCATAAAATTTAACCCACTGGAACTCAGAGGTGCAGACCTAGGAGCTGAGCTAACCACCAGGAAGGGTGCATCTGCTCAAGTAAGGAGATGCCAATCATTTTAAGACCTGTTGGGTGAGCTTATCAGGTTCCAGATTTCTCCACTGTAAAATGCCTGGCGGTTTCAAGGATTGAGATAAGCACAGCTGTAATCTACTGTGATCCAGAGCTTATTCACAGATCACAGCTGTGTAATTTCAGGTAACATGCTTCCCTTGTTTGGATTTGTTTAACATTGTTAAATATATAGTCAGACCATCTGCACAGTATTTTTTTTAAATTGGAAATTACAACCATAACTTCCGTTTTATATATCAATAAACTAAACAGCAAAATTTCAAAGGGATCCTTCTGCACCAAGCACAGAAGCAGAATGCCTGTCCCACGCCACACCACTGCCTAATTGCATACTAATTGGACAAACGTGATTAAATATTTCAAGATCTTTACTAATTGCCTCTATTTTAGCTTTAAAATTTGCTTGCCACCAACAAATTTAATGACACTGGTGTCTAGTCATCAGCAAAAAGCCCAAGAGTTGCTCTTTAAAATGTACCTAGTCAGAGTATTTACTGATTGTGCATTGTTTCCAATGTAGCTTAATTAGAAATCCAATCAGTTTGCTAAGTCTAATTACACTTGATTTGTAGATTCAGACTATGATACATAATGAAGCCAAGCAGCTAACAGTAAACGTGCCTGAAATGTAACAATAAGAGAAATATTTTTTTAATGTATGTCTTCTCACTTTAGAAAATCAAGTAATACACACGATCTTTCACGATGGGGATTTGGGAGGTTTGAGATTTTCAAAGTTTCCATGAGCCGGATTCCAATTCTATTGGTAAAACCTGCTTGGAAAAATGATGGTCAGAAAATATTTCTGTGTTTCCATATTAAAGATTAAAAAGAAAAGAGAGACAACTGCTTCCTTCACATTGACTCTGTGAGAAGCTTTTGTGGAGTTATTTCACAGAAGTTGCCTTGATGAAACTGGTATGATTAAAATGGACACATTCATGTAGTTCTTATTTTTTTAAAATTTGCCTTCCCAGATATTTGAGTTAACTATCTCAGAAAATGCCTTATCCAGTACCTAAAAACCACAGTGTTTATATAAGCATATATTCAAATATGTTGAGGGTATAATTTTGTATGTACACAAAATTTTACTGGGAGGAAATACTTCTAAATGTATTATTGCAGATCTGCAATAATTTGCAACCGATTATTGGTCTGTGAAAACAAGCCATGTGAAGTAGAGAAAAGAAAAGAAGCTTAAAAAAAAAAACTTAATGCAGATTAAGACGCCAGTTACCACTGCCTCAATCATCCAAACAATTTGAGGCAGTGGAAGTTAGAAGGCACTGAATACCCACCCACCTCTCTACATCCCAGAATCCACGCATTCCCACGTTTGCACGCAGTATGCAGACATGCTGCAAATACAAAATGGGCCTGGTGCTGAGAACTGTCCATCTCACCTTACAGTTGTCACCTACCAAAAATGGCGGTGTTCTGGAACTGGAAGGATGCCAGTGATAATGCTGGTTCAAAACAAACCTCAAGAGCCATGGTCATTTCACTCTCACTTTGAACACAGTTAGGAGAAATCAATAGATGAATTAGAATGGAGGGAAATGGGTAGAAAAGAAATGCGATTTTTAAGCTTTTGGGATAATATTATAAACATTAATGAAGGATGATTCAAAACATCCTGAAACTCTAAATTAATTACCGTTGACTGTTCAACAATAGACTATTACTTTAACACAGTTATCTTTCCTTTAATGTAAAGCTTATCTTTTTATAACAATGTAGCCTAAAAGAAACATTGAAATATTCTTAGATGAAAGGCTCTGCAGAAGTGCAGTGTGAGCGGTTTTAAGTTTTACATTAAAAGTTGATCATTTACATTTATTTTGGTGTTGCTTTTAAAAGCTGTGCAATAAAATTGCTCCACTGTGAGGGTGTGTATGTGTGTATATGCATGTATGTGAATGTGTGTGTATTTTAATACTCTGACAGGTACGTAACTTTTTTCTCTCTCCCTTTTTGAAAAGCGTCTCATAGTGTGTACTGAGCCTGGAGCGTTTTCCTTTGCTCTCAGTTCTTTGCCTTTTGACACAATTGCGAATCAACACGGCCTCTAGCCAAGATCCTTATTTTTACTGTTTTGCGTGTAGCCCTTATTTTCCCTGTACTCTGGTGTCAGGCTTTATTAATTTCTCAAAATGCCAATTATGGAGTTGTTTTTCTCCAATCAGAATTCATCACAGTGACCTTTGGGTTAACAGAGAAAGTCCTCATCGGATGTGACACTGTGCAAAGCCTCTTCTTTACCTTCCTTTCTAAGGAAGGATTGCTCTTCGAATATTGCCACCGAGATATTCAAACACAGTGAGGCGTGGAAGCTGGGGGGAGTCAGAAATCCTCTTATTTCTGAAAGCTGAGGCAGGTTATTTCCCCATCTTCCTTACCTGATTGTGGTGGGAGAAAGTAGAGGTGTAAATGCACAACCTGAACTTGACTCCGGAATGGCTAATCAAAAGCATAAGTTGACAACCATCTCACTCGCCTAGAATAACACGGTTTCTGTTATTTATTTGACATTAACTGAACCAGGATAATGTTTTTTTACATTAAGGCAAAAAAAATAAATAAAGGGCAGTGCAGATCTTCACAAATGTCCAGAAAACCAGGAAGGAAAAGAATCACCCAGTGCCGTCGTCTTACTTTTTAAATGCTGGAGAATTTTTGAAGGAGTATTTTGTTCCTTTTTTTCCTCGCAGCTTAGTTTTATCTTTTCCTCGTCTTATTAATAAGGCCTGGCCCCTCGTTACCATGCAGCCAGAGCCTAATGAGCCTTGCAGACTCCTGTAATTTCTTCACTGTTGAAAATGCCTGACACTAATCTACGCCATTTATACTAATAAGAGGTGGATCAGCTGATATTTGGTGCAATGAAAATATGCTAAATATCCTTTATTGAATTGCACGTAGTTAGTTCTTCCCAGTTTGCTGTATTCCAGCAACAGATGCGCAATCATTACCTCTGCGCCCTGTGTGGAGCAAAACCTTTCTTTTTTCAAAAACAGAAAGGATTCAAACCTGGTTTGAATAAATGAGAAAAGTAAGACATTTGAGATGTTAGCTTCCTTATTTTTAAAATGCTGGTAATATTGACTTTCAAACTCCTACCTCAGAAAAAACATCTTTCCTGTGATTTTCAAATCACAAATATAGTGCTTCCCATTGAAATGGCAATGAAATGGAGATCTGACCTAAAATATGACATTTTATATTAAGTGCACTTTAAAGAAGGCTAAATTTGAATGGATTTTGCATAGAGCTTATTAATCCATAAGGAGCTCATGGTGATTAACAGTTTTCTAATGAATACTGAAGAAACTTTTACCAATTTTAATATATGTTGAACATCGTGTTATTATTCTATTAGGCAAATGCAAACTTCTTTATTTTTCCATTACCAGTCTAATTTTTTTTGATGACGCTGTTGTATCTGCGTTTCTTTTCTTACTTGCCAAGAGACACATGACTGAGGAGACTGCAGGTGTTAGTAAATGCTTCCAACACTTGTGTCAATACCTGGTTTTGGCTCAGATATCACAAACCTGAGAGTGCTTCTAAAAACCTTGTTTAGAATCTATGTATTTATTCAAAACAGTCAGCTATGACTGCATCGTCTGAGATGTGCTGTAAATAAGGTGGAGACTTAAGGGACTTGAGCTAAACATTTATACCTTCGGACCCCCGGTGCATGACTGCCTGAGGTCCTCCAGTAAGTGAGTTCAGCAGGAGAAGTGCAGTCTTTGGAGGGAAGCTGATTACAAAATTGAAATTTCTCATTAGCTTTGCTCACATTTGACCAGAGATTTAGAAGGAGAATAGCAGAATGATCCGGAAGGCAGAGATGAAGTGAAGATGTCGAATGCCATCCAGAACCTCAGTTCCTCCATCCCATCCCAGTTATTTTTCTCCTAGTGGGACTCACATTTGACAGTAGGACCAAACCACTCAGTGACGAAAAGAGAAGAATGTAATATGTCGTGCTGCTTAAATGTATTTCACACGCATTTGACTCTCTCTCATCTGTTAGCAAGCACCTTGACTGTCTCCTGGTCAGTATTTCCTTGGAACATGTTTTATATTTGTTTGGGCGGCATACCTCACACTTATCTACGAGAATAGTTCTCAGATTTAAAAATATCCGTTAATTTATTCCCTAAGAGTATTATGGGTCCATTCTTTTGCTACCTCTTCCCCTGGACAATTGCTCTATCTGTGCCTTCTAGAATCTCTCGCCTCTCAACCTTTGCCAGTGCAGGTGCCGTAACTCCTCAAAGATTAAGTCTGGTTTGTAGGTGTGATTGAAATTAGCTTGGCTTGCCTTCAGAATCCAGTGCCCTAGCCTACTAACTCACCTCCTATAATCTTGTGCACTTAGGCAGAGCAAACAAACTAATCTGCCAGGAAATACTAATGGGACAGTGTCAACACAGACATCCTTTGTATTAACTGTTCCAGTATTATTACCCTGCTCCTGAAATCCAATCAGACTTCACTTCTCTCTCTGTAGGAGTTGGAAGTCAATTAGAAAGGATGCGTGTTTGTATGTACCTACGAGTACACACACATGCCCCTTCACACACCCATATACCCCTCACCCATGCATGTGTGTGCCTGTGCAGACACAGGTCCCATTACTAATTAAATTGCAAGTGCTACCCCATGTTTCCGGTTAGTTGTTCCAACTCATGAAAGCATACATTCTGTGTGCATGTCTTCTGCCCTGCATCTCGACATTTTCCAACAGATGTTAGCTAATGTCATTGTAGAAGGTTCACAGTGGACGCTGCAAGCCCAATAAATCTTCCTCTTAAATGCAAGCACTCCACCGCCCCGGCATCTTATACCTATAATACATTTTAATTACTTGGCTATTCAAATTATACTAAATTAGATTTGCACAGAGCAGCACCACGCGTTTCTCAATTTACAGTGAAGCCACCACAAATAGCATAAAATCGGCAAGTGCACTTTTATTGGAACTTGCAGGAGCCACTGAAGTCTGATAACTTTAAAATTATTAAGTGACAAAGATTACTAGCTCTCTGGTTCTACTTTGCTTCCCCATTAGCCATTTAGGTGACAGCTGCTGTATTCCACGTAAAGATGAACCATTCCTTAAGGGATGATAGCGGTTCCGCTGTGACACTGCTGGCATAAAGCATTATCAGACCATGGCTGCGCTTGGAGCCATCACAGTCTCCTAGGCACCTATCAGTACCCTCATTATCTGCATCGCGGAGTGCCGAGAATGAACACTGCCAGGCCTCACGGCTTCGCAGCTCATTTGAGAAGCGGAAATTAAACGTCCCAGGAGAGAAAACAGGCACACTGTAACAGCACCGACGCTCTACACCAGTAACGTGTCGACCGCTGTAGCGCGGACTTCTATCTCATTAATTTAATAGGCTCCTGGAATGAGGATGGGAAGGTGGAGAGGCAGGCTTGACAAGATTACTGAGCAGGGTTGGCATTGTGTGTCTTACAAGCTCATAACACAACGAGGACTTACTGTGGGTATTGCAGCTCTTCAGATGTTTGTTGGGGCTTTTAGAAGCGCTGAAATGGCAAAAAGAAATGAAGGGAGGGAGAGAGAGAAAGAGGGAGGGAGATCACTGAACAGAGGAAAAATTAGCTGATCATAAACATGATCTATGTTTATATTATGCAGCATCCTACGTGAGGCGAAGGGAGCTTTAGAAGGCTATGGATAAAATAAAGGTGTTCTTTCCACACAGGAAAAGGATTCCTAATTGTGTGTGTGTGTGTGTGTGTGTGTGTGTGTGTGTGTGTGTTTGAGAAGCCTATTTAACAGAAGCCCTTGCCCTGCTGAAAATGGTTTCTCATAGCACTATTTCCGTAATATTTGTAAATGGTTTTGCTCCAAAAATATCAAATCCTTTATGATCACAGTGGCATCAAGCAAAACAAAGCTAAGAACCAGGGGATTATCCAGATAAGCCAGACCAAAGGAAACTTCTCTTAAGAAAAACAAAATGTCTGAAGTCTCCAGGTAATAGAAGCAATAGTGTTTTTTCACCTTGAATAATCTGATTAACGGCGGCAGTTCTCAGCTGGGTAGACCTGCCCGTTTGGGTCCCTACAAGTCCAAAGAGATTCAAGACAGTCCAACTCCGAGATTATCAACACAGATTTTTATACACTGAATTTTAACTTTTAGTGACTGTTCTCCATTGTTGTCATTTGTTTAAAGGCCTCAGGAGAAACAACAATTAAGAAATCTAGTCCCCTGCACTTTTGACATTGCTGACGAAGACCGTTCTTGGCCTCAGTTTCTGTGTTAGTTAAATGCAACTGCATGCTATGATGTAGAGAGTTACGTGGTTATGAAGAATTATTAGTGGTATATAACAGACCTGGTAAATCTCTGATCACTGTGATCTTTGTCTTCATGCTCCAGCCTGGCAGGATTATGGGGTAGTTGAAAAGATAGCTTGCTGTTCTCAGGATCAGAGGAAAAGGTTTTGTGTCTCAGCACAATATTTACTTGCTGTGTGTCTTTAAGCAAGTCACTTAACATCTAGTTCTTAGAATAGTTGTAAGAATTAAGATAATGTAAATGAAAGCCATTGGTATGGTATGCTAGTGTTCAAAGTTGTTTGGATGGAATCAGACTCTATATTATTGATACATACTCCTCTGTGTTCTAAAGTGGATTTTTGAGAGAATATTCAAATTCAGGAGGGGAGCTTTTAAAAAGAGAGGAAAATGAGGAAAAGAAGGGGTGGTGACATGAATAGAGAAGTCTTTCTCTATCATATATCAGGCTCCCAGGATCCTGTTACAGCACAGCTATTTTTAAGCTACATGGGTCACAGATTCGTTGGGGATCTGAAGACAGCTGAGGACCTCCCTGCTAAGAAAAAAAATTTACTAGTGCTTACAATTTCAGAGTCACAGATTTCCCGAAACCCAGCCGTGGAACTCAGGTCAAGAACACTTATTTCAGAGAACAGGTATATTGTGAGACTTTATGTGATATCAGAAAAGAAATCACTTTTTCACACACAAGCACACACACACAATGATAATCCAAGCACTCCTATGCAAGGATACAGGTGATTGAGAAAGCGGAGTTCTAAGAATCATAAGTCATCAGCATTCTCCTTTCTCTTTCCTCTTTTGTTCTATACTGCTTCCCTTTTCGACATTTAGGACATGGATATACTTGGATGTTGGGGCCAGTCCTGCTCCTGGACCACTGGAGTGTTGGAAGCAGAGATCAGAAGCTGAGGTAGCTCAGAAGCAATCAGCCTTACTTTACAGGTAGTGAGCAGTAGCAGAAGCAGCAGAGGTGTTTACCTCTGATCAGAGTGTCCCTGCCCTTAGCAAGGAGCTGGGGTCGTGGCCAGCTGGGGACTGGCCCCATCCAGTCCCTGTCACTGGCCTCTGGCTTATTCTTCTCAGTCTCTGTATGGATAAGTTGCCTAGGACCCCAGTTCTTTCAGGAGAGTTCCCTGTCAGGTCTTTTTTTTTCAGTAGAGGACTAGATTCCTGACCCCAATTCAGGCTAGAGAACTGAGGCTGGGACTTCTGCCCATCTCCAGCTGCCAGCCTGCTCTGGGCATCCCACCTGCCTCTCCCAGACCCCTCCCTCTCCTACTGCTGCTACCTGCCCAGGCCACTTGTACTGCCTGGTGGCTTGAGGGCAGCATGGGGTCTCTAGGTACCAGCAGTCCTTGGCCTGACAGGCTCTGCACATAATAAATACTCAATAATTATCTCTTGAATAAATAATGTGACAATATATAAAGAAAAGAAATATGTAAAGAATAATGTGACAATATATAAAGAATTCCCAGGGAATGGAAAGAAAAAAGGGATAAAATGTGGACAGAGGTCATTAGGGGATGGGGTAGGGGGAGTTGTATCATCACACTTATTACCTGCTAAGAATTAGAATAAGTTGAAAATTCTTAGGCAGATCTCAAACTGTTGTGCTGCTTTTTCATACGCCACCTCAAAGACAGGTCTCCCACATATGGGTGGGAATGAAAGAAAAGAAGAGGTGACACCTTGCAGGAGAAAACCTACAGAGGGACACTGGCATGCCTCCACACCTTTTAATGTCCCATCCTGTCCCCCATGCAGAAGAGAGTCTGTCTCCTGTGAGAGTATTATGATCACACTACCTAAGAACCAATATTTCCCTAAAATATACTGGTCGCCCAATCCAAACTGCTTATTAATTGCAAATATGTTTTCCTCCTGGAGTTAAAAGATGACATCTGTGCCTTCATCATCCTCCTTGAAGATGTACTGCATGCTTTTCAGGAATCTCCCCCTCCACATGTAAAAATCTGCTTTGCCAGAACTTGTCTCCACTCCCTTCCACCTAGAGCTCTACTACACCCACAGAGCACCCAGAAGCTGCCGCTTTTGATGAAAAAAATGAGAGGTGCTGTGTGACTACTTCCCGTTAGTGTGGAAAATTTGCACACTCCCAATGGAAGACCTCACTGCTCTCTATCAACTGATCCTACCTAGAAAAACAAGAGCAAAAAATCAACTAGGAGTATTTGATTCAAACTACTGTCCGAGCAGGATATTCTGAAATTGTCCAGAAATTAACTCCATGTCTCCCACACAACAAATAGAAAAACATCCACATTGATAATAGCCTGACTCTCTAACCCAGTGGTTCTCAACCAAGGGTAGTTTTGCCTCCAGTGGACATTTGGCAATGTACGGAGACATTTCCAGTAGTCACAAGTAGGAAGGTGCTATTGGCGTATGATGGGTAGAGGCCAGGGATGCTGCTAAATGTCCTACAGTCGCAGGACAGCCCCCGCCTTGAAGACCTCCCCAGCCCCAAATGTCAGTAGTGCTGAGGCGGAGAAAGCCCCTTCTGGATGAACTACATTGCCCAACTTTTAATGTTTCCGGTACCTTCCTACCCCTCCTCTCTTCATTTTCTGGCTTCTCTTGTCATTAACCATATTGCTTTTCCATTCCCTGATCCAGGCTTGAGCCAACCTACGTACCTACACATTTGGTCCCTATGTAAAATTATTTGTCTTTTTGGCTCTACCAAATATTTAAACATAAATGCTCTCTGGGAAGGAAAGCATAGTAATTCATTCTCAGGCATTCACAATGAAGATTAGCTTCTAAAGTCTGTAAGAGCCACCAGGAATGGGATACCTGGATGATAATTTGTGATAAATGGCCAGAGGTCTGGGAAGTCCATGAGCAAGTCTAGATAACATCCCACATGGCATGGTCCTCAACAGCTGGGAGGTGACATGAGGGATCTTCAAGCTAAGGGGAGAGAGAAAGGCCAAACCAGGAGGGATTAAGAGCCCTTCTCAAAGGAGAGAAGGAGAAAACTGAGGTTACACTGAACTTTTCACAGTTTTGCCCATGGTTTATTGGCCCAAGCCTCTAAGCTTCCTTGCTTCAGAAGCAACTTGCCATCCTCTAATGTAATCCTCCTCAAACGTGCCACACATCCCCCTTTTCTCTTTCCCAATCTCACCTCCTCCAGGAAGTCTACTTTGACTTATTCTACTTTTCACTGCCTGTCCTTGACATTTAATCACTTGGTTGATTTTGGATTCATTTCCACTTTTTTAAAGAGGTTTTCTTTTCCACTTATTTTTAAATGAAATTTTTGTGTATATTCAGTCTGTCTTACTAAAACAGTTCCTTCAAGAACTAAATTTCTTTGTATTGATCTTTCTTCTTAGACTTAAAATATTCTTCTATAAAAACTGTCAGTTGGGGTTAGTTTCATGACATAAAAAACAATACCCTGTTTGATAGTGATAGTTCAGGATAGGTATTATGAACAATAAGGAAAGCACTGTTTATTAATTGCCTTCTATATGCCAGGCACTGTGCATTTTATATGTCTTATCTCATTTGATTCACTTAATAATCCTGTAAAGTAGACTGTAGCATCCTGGTTTTTAAAGATGTAGAAATTGAAGTCATGGAAAGAGAATACAAATTTTGAAAGATCTTACAGTTAATAAGTGATTGACTGGGTTGATTTCCCTCCTTGACAAATACCCCAAAGATAAAAGATTTGCATCATATATCTCTGGCTTCCTGTAACATCACATTGTGTGTCTATCATTTATTAACCTAAATAAATACTTCTAGAATATATTTATATATTTTTAAATACACTTTTTATTTTGGAATAATTTAAGATTTATGGAAAAGTTGTAAAGATAGCACAGAGTATTCCTGTATAATCATTCAGTGCTTCCCTTAATTTTAATGTCTTATATAGCTGAAGCATAGTTGTCAAAACTAATAAATTAACATTGCTACAAAACTATTATCTGAACTCCCAACTTTATTTGGATTTCACCAGTTTTTCTTCTGTCCCAGGATCCCATTAGAGAGACCACGTTGCATTGAGTTGTCATGTCATCTTAGTCTCCTCTGGTCTGTGAGTTTCTCAGACTCGCCTTGTTTTCCATGAGTTTGGCAGTTTTGAAGGGTACTGGTCAGGTATTTGGTAGAATGATCCTCAATTTGAGTTTATCTGATATTTCTTACATATTAGACTAAGGTTGTAAGTTTTGGGAAAGAAAAAAAAGGATAAGGTGCCCGTTTCATCACATGATATTAGGGGTACATGATGTCAACATGGCTTGTCACTGCTGAGGTTGACCTTGACCACTTAAAGGTTGTGTCTGCCAGGTTCCACCACTGTAAAGTTTCTCTTTTTCATTCCCCGTGTTCTATTCTTTGGAAATGAGTCACTAAGTCCATGCCACACTTCAGAGGAAGGTAATTAAGCTCCCTTTTCCGGAGGGAAAGTATTAACATATAGTATTCAGAATTCTTCTGTGAGGAAAATTTGTCTCTTTTTCCCTATTTATTTATCTAGTCCATCATTTGTTGTTATCATTATAGACTCATAGATATTCATTTTATTCTTTGGACTATATTCCAATACTATATTATTTATTTTTTATATTTTCAGCCTGCACAATTTTTTAAGAAATTAAGATTTAGGATTTTCTTATCAGCTATGCTAGATAGAAATTATTTAATTTGTCTTAAATTTATATTTTTCCAGCTTCAATGGTTGCCCCATAGTCGAAGGACTCTGAGACTTATCGTACAAATGTATGCCATCTCCAGAGTCACCACACTGCAGAGCCCCAGGGGGTACTGAACACAATGCAAATGATGCATGGCACCCCTGGAGTTATGCGACATGGAAAGACAGGTCAATTCTGTTTTTCATGATTTTTATAAAATTTAACCAAATCTTCTCCTGAAACATTTATTTTAAATGCTTCAGATTAAGAACAGTCTGAATTTCTTTTTACTCTATCACAACATCATAAGATACAAGGTATATTTATATAGACATAAATTCTCAAACCTGAAAATTCATATTTTAGCTTCTATTCACTACATAGATCAACAGTAGTCTTGCAACTAAGGCCACCTTCTGTGGATGTCTTCTTCCAGAATGTTGCATAAACAAAATTGCAGCTTGCCAATTTTTATCCATCAGTAATTGAGGCAGCACCAGTTGGTGACTGGGGTGGGGAGGGAAGAAAGTGGTGCTGAGGGCCCAAATATTAAGAGATGTATTCATGAGATTGACTCATACATGGAAACACAGGTGTCCCCACATGGAAGTTAATCTCTTTTGTTATTTGAATTACTCTTCTCCGCAATGTCTCTAACTTTTCTATATCTTTCTTGAAACCAACTAGAATTGCACACAGGGGACATAGAGGTGCTTTCTGACCCACTGTGTGCATACAGGGTCACCACAGTCTCTGTTACTGTGTTTTGAGAGAACAGTCTACAACTCTTGTGCAAAAGGTCATGGCAGGTGCCATCATCCCCAAGAGGCCTCTCAAGACCCCTCTCTTGGCTTAGTTCAGGGCCCCCAGGAGCTCTTACAACACCCTGTCCTGTCATAGCATGTGTCATGCTCTACTGCTATTATTGATCTGCTTATGTGCATAGTGGGTGACTTTCCTATCTACTTTCTCTTCCAGGTATTTTAAAACTATGTTAAATCATTATAAAACAAGCAAAAGTCTAAGGATTCTGTAACCAATAATTTATACAGAGAAGTGTTGATTTATCCCAGTCTTCTGTTTGCTGCTCTGAATGATGAGTATTAATAAATAACTCAATGGTAAAATGATTCTTATTTTAAAAGATGTTTGTTCACTTCTAATAATAGGCCAGCCCTTCATAAAGAGGAAGGAATTGGCTTTAAGATCCTTTTGCTGTGATCACTTTCACACAACTTTGTACCACATGGCCTAAGTGTCTGAGAGATTCAAGATGAAAAAGAAAGGCTCTTGTTTAGAAGGAAATTTGGTATATAAGTGTATGATTTAAACAAACAAAAAAAAGATTTTATATTTAGAGCAGTTTTAGGTTCATAGCAGACTTGAGTAGAAAGTACAGAAATTTTCCATGTACCACCTGCCTCTCACATGTAGAGCCTCTCCATTATCAACATCTCCCGCCAGAGTGGCACTTATATTAATAGATGAACCTACATCGATAAAGCATTATCACCCAAAGTCCCTAGTTTACATGAGGGTTCACTCTCGGTGTTGCACAGTCTACAGGTTTTGACCAATGCATAATGACACGTATCCACATACAGAATAGTTTCACTGCTTTAAAAGCCCTCTGTGTCCACCTATTCATCCCTCCCTGCCCCCTAACTCCTGGTAACAGCAGCTATTTTTACGGTCTCCACAGTGTCGTTTTGTTTTGTTTTTGCCTTTTCTAGAATGTCATATAGTTAGAATCATACAATATATAGCCTTTTTCACTTGGCTTCTTTCACTTTGTAAGATGCATTTAAGTTTCCTCCATGTCTTTTCCTGGCTTGGTAGCTCATTTCTTTTTAGTGCTGAATAATATTCCATTGTCTGGATGTACCACAGAAAGTAAGCTTTTTAATAAAGCATGACGTACCTACAGTAAAGAACACAAATCATTAATGCAGAGCTTGATGAATTTTCATAAAATAAACACACCAAGCACCCCAGATCCAGAAACAAACCATTTCAGCACAGAAGCCCCCGGTATCTGATTTCAGTCAATGGCCCCCAAAGGCTAACCACTATCTTGACCTCTAATATCATATATTAGTTTTGCCTGTTTAAGCCGGTTCGGTTGTAGACTTTGGAAACATTTCTTTCAGTCAGTAACCTAGAAGGCAACTAGTGATTTCCCCTTAGAATCCGGCATAAGTCTAGAGTAAAGAGGAAACCTGGAAGATGGTGAGTGGAATGGTATTTCTCCCTTGTTTTCAGAAAGGACACCCACTAGTGCCCTCCTAGAAGTGAAGAATGAATTCAAAGTGCTTGTTCTCCTCAAAATTATACGGCTGAACTTGTACAATACCGAAGTGAGCTGTTGATAAGTGGCAAGTTCAAGAGTATAATTTATTTGACATTGTCTAGGCCAGAGAGCAGTTGTTTCTTTGAAACAAACATTTTGAAGTAGAACACCATCAGATGGAAAGTGGATGGGATAGCTGCTTTTTGAATTAGTTTGCTCTCAGGATTCAAGGCACTCTTAATATGTGTAAGAGCTGGCCAGAGCAGACCTACCTGAGGACACTGCAGATATTTCAGGCCCCCTGACCCTTGCCACTTGAAAGCTGAAACATTAGCCAATGTTCTTAAGACAAAATATGGAAAGATCTTAAGAGTGGACTAGAAGATGTTGCAACACGCACACACAGGCATGCGCACACCTATACACACAGGGAACACATACCGTCAAAAGTAATCCCTAACCTTTCAGGTGCAATGGGAAAAAAAAGCAACAGATACTTCTTTTTATTTATTACCATAGTAAGTTATTTCATAACAGAGAAAATCCGTATAGCTTCACCTACATAAACATTAGAACTGCAGCAGCTCAGAATGACCACCTAGATAACCCCCACCCACATAGAAATCACTCCTATGGAAGAGTGGGCTGAACTTTTAAGCGTAGTCCCATGATATAAGGACGTAAAGTAACGCATCATGAAGGGTCGGCTCATATTTTCTGCATAAAGTTCAGGTTCTGTATTTGACTGATTGGAGAACTCAACACTCGCCACTTGGCCGCCCTTAGCAGGGAGAGGCGAAAAACATGAGAGTCCACCGGAGGGCCCAGAGCCTCCACCTCATCCACGCAGGAGGGAGTGAGCACTGCCTCTCACTCTACTGTATAGCACAGACTCCTAAAATGGGAAAAAAAGCACAAACCAAAAACCCTTAATAATAACAGCTGTCGGGTTTTATTGAGTATTTACTACATGCCCAATATTGTACTAAATGCTTACAAACATTCTCCAGTTTAATCCCCACAACAATTCTAGGAGCTGGGTCTTATTGTTATTTTCATCTTTTTTTACAGGTAGGGAATCTGAGCATTTAAAAAGAGTTGTAACTTACTCAAGGTCACACACTGTGCAAGTTGCAGAGCCTGCTTTGTCCTGCTGGACACTATGTGATGTGGTCTTTCAGCACACATACTATAACATATACAGTATGTTACTGTGACACCAGGAATGCTGGATGATTAAGAGACTTGCTGGAGACAAAAAAGACCCTCATGTTAGAGCTAAAATAAGGATAATTTGCTCTTTAATAATAAAGTGATCCTTTGTCTTAACCACCTGATCCTAATGAAGAATAACCAATAATTTAAAACAGACTAAAACCCCAAAACTGAATTGATTACTTTCCTTGGACAAGCCTAGAATTGTCTGCAAATACCCTCACAGCAGTGATGAGCGCTAGCCCTATCTAACAAATGAAATACGCATGAAGGCTATAGGTGGCAACCCCACTCTTCCCATGGACTGTACCTTTTCTCCTTGGACTTTGGTTACTCTATTTCCCCTCCCCTTGAGGCCCAAAGTTCTCATATTCTGCCCCTTCCTTCCCATTAACCTCTGGTCTCTGTGAAATAAAACTGTTCATCACAAAAAACATAAGTAGTGACAATTATCCCAAGTACAACCAAGAGGATGTAAACTGATGAATTCAAAATTACTTTGAACTTGGCTAATCTTCTAGTGTTTGATAATTTAAAAAGTCTAAGAAAACATTGTGTTCTGTATAATTTTGTTCTGTGTGTTTTAAAAACATATTGACATGCCCAGCACCCATATCTTGGTTTGTAAATACCAGTTTCCAAGCTGATTCTAGAGCTGGGTCAAGGAAAATACAAAATGAGCTTGGAGCATGGTCTAATGCCAGAAATTAAGGTAGTGCACAAAAAACCAAAATAGTGGAAGCATGTCAAAGGGAGATGGCCAAAGTAAGACGAATTTGAGCAATAGAATAACTAGCATTGTATTGGATTATAATCCAAAGTATAAAATAAATATACATCATTTCATGCTGATACAAATAGATGAGCTAGTAAATAAATAAATGGGGGAGAAGAGAAATTTTCCCTACAAAAACTTCCAAATAATATGTGTAGTGCACCCCCTCTAGGTGGCAGTAGGCTGGACTTAATACTTCCAAAGAATAGAGTTTGGAAAGCAGAAAATAGTAACTTTACAATGGAGAGGCTTTAATTGACCAATTTTAACCTCACCAGTGATGTCATGTTGATATCATATACTCCCTGATACAATGTGATGAGAAGGGCATCTCACCCTGTGGTATTCTTTCCAAAACTCACAACCCCAATCTTATCATGAGAAAAACATCAAACCCAAATTGATGCACATTCTATTAAACGTGACCAGTCAAGATCATGAAAACAAGGACAAAGAAATTGTCACAGAGCAAAGGAGACTTGAAGAGTAAATGCAATGTGGTATCTCTGATGGGATCCTGAAACAGAAAAAGGGCTTAGTAGAAAAACTCATGAAATCCAAATAAAGTTGGGAGTTTAGTTAATAAAAATGTAAGAATTTAGTTTTGACAAATATACTATGGTTTTATAAGATGATAACTATACAGAAATTGAAACTGGGTGATATTGATAACTTAGTGAAAAGTCATATGAACAAAATAATAACATAGGAAAATAGGAATGATAGGAATAACATAATGAACAAAATAATAACAGGAAAAATAACATAGATGAGAAACATGACTCACGCTATGTTGGTTCAAAATGAGGATTTGTTTCAGGCATTATAGATGTGTCCCAGAAGCAAAATCTTTTGAATGAGCAGGTAAGTCCTTGTCACCTGAGACGTTCATGAAGATTTAAAAAGAACACTTAACAAAGCTATTAAAATTGTGAATCAGTTTAGGGCAACCTACTGACATGTTGAATTATTTTTTCAACTAGGCGAGGAGATGAGCAGTGTCTGTAAAAATACATTGTCTCATATTGATGCTTATTGCCAAGAAAATTTCTCATTCACTTTACTGAGTCACAGTAAAAACTTCAAGTGATTCTGGATGAAACCTTCAATCTGGGGATGGCATACATGATTTAAAATGGCTTTTCAAATTAGCATCTTTTGCCTATCCTTACAAAGTAAGCTCCCTTCAGTATTCCAAGTGTAAGTCAAAGTAAACACAGTAATTCTAACCTGGAGCTGTGGGATATACACTCTAGGGAGGTTAGTTGGGCAATTTCCATGGTCTGAACCTCCTGGTTGTATACTCATCTGTCATATTTGTTGGAAATGTGTTCAGCCTAGTTAAGAAAGCCTTGAAGGATCAGATGAAAGATCTTCATGAGTATTTTCCCAATCCAGTCTAATGGCAGAGAAAATTAGATAAACAACACTTTCCCTACTACTTCATATATATTACCAGATAATTTGATACCTTCTGGAAGAATAGATGCTGGAGATCACTTTGAATAGCTCCTTGAAAAAAAAGTCACCTGGAAACATTTGATTAATGCTGCAAACATTTGTCATTTTTGGCTGCCAACATTTTTGTGTGCTTCTCATATTTTGTTAATTTTCTACATAGGTGGAAGTTCTGTAGAATTCACATTCCCAGAATGCCTTGTAGCTAGGGTATAAAGATTGACCTGGGTCAGCCAATTAGAACATCCATGAGAGACTTCAGTTCAGGAGTAACCATCATGAAGAAGTGGCTGCGTAGAAGTAGCAACCTGTGCCCAGCTCAGGGACAAGGAATGTTGTTGCTTCTGAGGCACCAGTGCCCAGTGTTAAGAGTCATGTTTGCTCAGCAACAGTGGTAATTTTTTTACAAGAGATACCTTAGTGTGGTTGGGTATTTATTCATGGCTGTATAGCCTCAAAGTCTGGCTTTCTGGCCCTAATGAGCCTTCTGTGAGTTACTCAAAACCCTTTAATAAATTCCTTGTCTGCTTAGAGTAACCACAGTGAATCCTGTTGTTTGCAACTAAAACCCCCACCTAGACTATTCACATCAATTAAATATCTTTCTTTTTTTGATTATATATACATGGGAGCTGGGATGTGCTTAACATAAAAGTCTAAAGTTACCTTACTCATCTCATCTTCACCTTAAACGAAGACATATGGAGTCAAATATCCCTTATTCTTGACTAATAGAAACAATTTTATACTTTTCATGATTAACTTATTTTTGTTACATGTTTCTAAAGATCCATTTTATTATAGTTTATATTTCATTTTTACTTGTTTTAATTCTTAAATGTAACAACATGATTTTGTTTTCATGGAATTTAATATTTTTCTTAGGAGAAATAAGAAGTGGACTAGCATATGTGGTATACAATATTAAAAAATCACGAAGGTGATATACAAAGGACAGAAGTAGAGAAAGGAGTTCCTAAATCTCCCTGAAGGAGTCAGGGAAATGATCACCAAAAGGAGAGCACAATACAACTACTGAGGCAGGAGATTTTAGGCAAAGAGGAATGAGGGAACTCCAGGCAGAGTGACTAGAAAGTGGGAAAACAAGAGGGTTGGAACAACTTGATCCATTCAGGAAGATTCTTGTAGTACAGAATGACTGGAGAATAAGGTATTAAACCAAAGGGAAGGTCTGGTAAGAAAAGGTAAGGACTCAGGCATGGGCTCTAATCAGAAAGATCCTCACATGACTTGTATAAGATTTTAGACATCATAAAGAATAAGGAGCAAATGAAGAATTTTAAGTGCTAGAACATAACGTCAGGTTCACTTTTTAGAAATATAATATTTAAAGTGATATCCTAATTTCAATAGAGACCAAAGCATTATAAAAGAGAGAAAGTGCTCTAATGGTGGAATCTTAGGCATCATTCAGAAATGAGAAGACAGTTCCCAGACAGCCTAACATTGTACCTTGTATTCTTGGAAATGAAAACGGAATGTTAATTCACTGTGATCCAAAAGTAGCTTGAAACAATGAATACATTCTCCTGAAAATTAGCTCATATTAGAACACTGGCTAAATTGCCAATATTGGAAAATGCCGTCTCCCTACTGACATGAGTTGTAAGTCTACATCAGGGACCACGAGTGACTTAGTGCTCTCTGTCTTTTTTGCCCACACCAGGTTCCTTCTCAGATCCCTGGTGTGGTCTTAGGACAAGCCATCTTTCACAAAGAGAATTCTCAAAATGTAAAACAAAGTCTAGGGCTTCCCTGGTGGCGCAGTGGTTGAGAGTCCGCCTGCCGATGCAGGGGACGCAGGTTTGTGCCCCGGTCCGGGAGGATCCCACATGCCGCAGAGCGGCTGGGCCCGTGAGCCATGGCCGCTGAGCCTGCGCATCCGGAGCCTGTGCTCCGCAGCGGGAGAGGCCACAACAGTGAGAGGCCCACGTACCACACACACACACAAAACAACAAAGCCTACTTTTTTCCATCAAATCCCAGACTCAGTACTTGTATCAATATCTTGGTTCTAGACGTTAACTCGTAGTTTATTGTATTTTTAGTTATGTTGTCTTTGAAGATTGAGAAGCAAGCTGTCAAATTTATCTCAAGTTTTCTAGCAAATTTTTAGGATTCTTCACTAAGTGCAGGTGGGATCACAGTACCTTCACTATTACATGGACAAGGACCTGAGCATGACCAGAAGGCAGATTAGAAGGGAATCAGAGCACTTCCACAGCCCTTCTGTGTCCATGATTCTTTCTTCTGGGAGCCTCATGGCCGGGGATTCTGTAGTCTGGCTTTACTTTCCATGGCCACTCTAGGTAGTCTTTGTAGGATTTGTTCAGCCCAACACTTTTCTTTCTCCAACTATTTTTTCTAAAGCTGAACGGAACTGCTAGATTTATCAAGACATCTTGGGCTGCTTGCGAGAGAGAAGTAGACAATTCTGACTGTGTGTATGTCTTTCTGTTTCTGTAACTCTCTCCTGTATCTTCAACTGCTGGTTGAACTGTGAAATACTCAATCATTTGATTTGTCTACAAGGTACTAACCAACCACTGAGACAAATTTTCTTATTCTGCTGAATTGACGTTAATATTTATATATAGATATAGATGTACATGTACATACGGATAGCTAGAGATACTTGGGAATGAGTGAACTAGCTGGTTTTAGCACTACGATGATATGTTACTAATGCTGAAAGTGTAATGATGACAGCTCCCACCCAGGCTTTTCATTCTGCCTTTGTCTAATTACTATAAACTCTTGAAGCAAATCCAAGTGATTGAGTGATTTGTTATTCTACTACTCATTTGTTCTTTCCCATTAAATTTGAAACAGTTATACTAAATATCTATACCAGTCTACATCTGAAAGCTTCTAAGCTAGGTATTCCTAGCCTTTTTTATGTTTAGTTTCTGTGGGCCTGAAATGTTTAACTAAGATCCCAGATGTTTACAGAGTGCCAAGGAGAAGAGCCCCACTAAGGGGAGAAGCATGCAGTTGCTACATGGTAATTGTATATTGCTGTGGGTCTTCTGCCTCGTATTTAGCTAATCTTCACTATTTAGATAAATATTTTGGGCTTTGATCCTGCCCCAGTTAGGAGTAGGATCACTGATCTTTGATCTGCTCATCTAACTTCTGATTTTTGACTTCACAGTTTTCAGTGTAGTGATGTGCTCTCAGTCTGCATTATGCACAATTTCCAGCAACAAGTTGTCAGAACTGTGGCACAACTCTCTTTGCCGATGGTCCATCTTGCAATTGGACTGTATTACTGTCCTATCTGATTGTCTATGCCAAAGTGGCTCTTCCTCATTGGAATGATTAATAACTAAATTTCTTTGCAGACACAGGGTTGTATTTAAAATCAGCTGGACTCAAAATCAGCAGATACAATGTGTAGTAACAGAAAGAAAATTATAAGGTGTTAGGTGAAACTGGTATAAGTTTAAACCATAGACAATGAAAATAAACCTCCGTAATATCTCATAATGAGTTCCTAGAAATAAAAAAGATAAACTATTTTTACTAATTAGAATTCAAATATACAATGTATAAATTAAATACATCATCATTGTTTATAATTATTTTAAATCTTTTTCACGAACTCTAATTTCTTTTAGAAATTTTTAAAGTAAAAAAAATTACCATAGTTTTAAAAGATTATTCACGCTTCTTTTTTAAAACTAAGCAACCTGAAGTATAAGAAGTATAATAAAGAAATCAACAAAAGACCTCAAATCCAAACACCCAGAAATAGCTGACTGACATTTCATGCCTGTCATTCCAGACATCTGTCTTATATGTAACACACAAATGGTCCTGATAAACAGAAGTAATTTCAAAACATTTGGAGCATACTATACTTGTTATTCATTTGTTTTATTTTTCTGCTACAGGGTAGCTGATTATCCTCATGTTGGATAATTTTTGTTGGTTCTTCATGTCAATCATTATCTAATACTTAAAAAATTTTTATTTATTTATGTTCTTCCAGTTCTATTGAGATATAATTGCCATACAGCACTGACCAAGTTTAAGGCATACACCATAATGATATGACTTACGTACATCATGAGATGATTATCACAGTAAGTTTAGTGAACATACATCATCTCATGTAGAAACAAAAGAAAAGAAAAAAATATTTTTCCTTGTGATGAGAACTCATAACAACTTTCAAAAGTAACATACAGTAGTGTTAATTATATTAATCATGCTGTATATTACTTCCCTAGTACTTATTTATCTTATAGCTGGAAGTTGGTACATTTTGATCACCTTCGTGACCATGCAAAGATACTATATTATTATAGACCATATGCCCCACACTGTACGTATCATCCCCATGACTCATTTATTTTGTAACTAGCAGTTTGCACCTCTTAATCTCCCTCACCTATCTTACTCATTCTCCCACTACCACTGCCCGCCATCCCAGCAACCACCTGGACTCTTTGTTTTCTGTATCTATGACTCTGTTTCTGTTTTGTTACGTTTGTTCATTTCCTTTGTTTCTTAGATTCCACATATAAGTGAAATCATACAGTATCTGACTGACATTTCACTTTGTATTTCTGTGGTGTCAGTTGTAACTTCTCTTTTTTCATTTCTGATTTTATTGATTTGGGCTCTGTTTCTTTCTTGATGAGTCTGCCTAAGATTTGTCAATTTTTTTTTTAATCTTTTCAAAGAACCAAGTCAATTTCATTGATTTGTGGGTGTGTGTGGGGGGGGTATTGCTTGTCTGCAAAACTTTTGGTCTGTCTTTCAAATCTAAATGATAGCCTTGCCAGGTAGAGTATTCTTGGTTGTATGTTTTTCCCTTTTATCTCTTAAATATATTATTCCATTCCCTTCTGGCCTGCAGAGTTTTTGCTGAAAAGTCAACTGATTATCTTATGGGAGTTCCTTTGTAAGTAACTTGTTGCTTTTTCCTACCTACTTTCAATATTTTGCTCTTTCTCTTTAATTTTTGCCATTTTAATTACAAGATACCTTGGTGTGATCCTCTTTGGGTTGATACTATTTGGGATTTTCTGTGCTTTCTAGATCTGGATATCTGTTTCCTTTCCCAGGCTAGGGAAGTTTTTAGCTCTTGTGTCTTCAAACATGTTCTCTCTTCTCAGTCTGTGACCCCTATAATGCAAATGTTAGTATGCTTGATGTTGTCCCAGAAGTTTCTTAGACCGTCTTCATTTTTAAAATTCTTTTTCGTTTTTCCTCCTCAGCTTGAGTGATTTCCACTATTCTGTCTTCCAGTTCACTGATCCGTTCTTCTGTATCTTCTAAGGTACTGTTGATTTGTTCTAGTGTATTTTTAAATTTCAGTTGTTGTATTCTTCAACTCTGTTTAGTTCTTCTTTATATTTTATAACTCTTTGTTTACCTTCTCACCGTCTTCATCCATTCTTTTCCTGAGTTCTTCTTTGAGCATTTCATCCGGTAGATTTCTTATCTCAACTTCACTTAGTTCTCTTCCTAGGGTTTTATCTTGTTCCTTCATTTGGAGCATATTCTTCTGTCACCTCATTTTGCCTCATTTGCTGTTTTTATTTCTATATATTTGGTAGGTTTGTTACATTTCCTGACCTTGGAGAAGTGGCCTTATTTAGGAGACATCTTATGGTGGCCAGCAGCACACTCCCCTCTGGTCACCACAGCTATGTGCTCTAGGGGTACCCTCTATGTGGGTTGCCTGGGTCCTTCTGTTGTGACAGGCTGACTACTATGGATATGACAGTAGGTGTGGCTGGTCCCCTGTCCGGTTGATTGCCTGGCCCTACCTTGTGTGGACGTTGCTGTACATTGGTGGGCTGGGCCAGGTCTTGGCATGGCTGACTGCGTGACCAGGGGAGTCCTAGTCCTGGTGCCAGCCTACTGGTACATGGGGCTGGGTCATGATGTAGCTGGCTACAGAGCCCTGGGGCACCTGTGTCTAGTGCTGACCCATTTGTTGGCAGAGCCATGTCCCAGGGTGGCTGGCTGCAGAGCCAGTTGTCCCGGAACTGGTGTCAGCCCATTGATTGTTGGGGCCAGGGCCTAGGGGGTTCTGGGGCCAGTGAGGCCCAACTGGTGGGCAAAGCTGATTCCCAGAGTCTCTTGTTGCAGGGTCTTGGTGTTCCCAGAGCTGGTGTTTGCCTGTGATAGGCAGGCTCAGTTACCAAGGCATCCTAAGGCTAGTGCTGGCCCACTGGTGGGTGGAGCCAGGTCCTGGGTTTCTGACTATCAGGATCTGGGGTACTTATCTGGTGTTGGCCTGCTGGTTAGTGAGGCTGGGTCCTGGGCCCTCTGGTGGGCAGGGATGGACCCCAGGGTGGCTGGGGGCTCAGGGAGGCCTACTGGCAGGTGGGGCTGTATCCCCCTTCCAGCTGGCTGCTTGGCCTGAGGCATCCCAGATCTGATGCCAAACAGCTGGTGGGCAGGCCCAGGTCTAATAAGCTAGAGGGGAGGTTTCCAAAAGGGCATTTGTCAGCCCCAGTGTTCTCATAGTAGGATGAGCTCCCCAAAATGGTTGCTGCCAACATTTATGTCCCCAGAGTGAGCTCCAGTTGCCTCCTGCATCTTCAGGAGGCTCTCCAACAACAGCAAGTGGGTTTGACCCGGGTTTCTTTCAAATTACTGCTTCTGTTCTAGGTCTTGGAGCATGTGAGATTTTGTGTGAGCCCTTTGAGAGTAGTGTCTCTATCTCCCATAGCCCTCTAGCTCCCCTGAAAGTAAGCCCCACAGCCTCCAAAGCCAAACATTCTGGGAGCTCATCTTCCCAGTGAAGGACCCCTGGGCTGGGTAGCCCATTATGGGCCTCAGACCCCTCGCTCCTTTGGGAGAACTTCTACAATTATATTTATCCTCCTATTTGTGGGTTGCCTACCTGGGTTTGTGGGTCTTGACTATACCACACCTCCACCACTCCTACCTGTCCTGTTGTGGTTGGTTCCTTCTTTATATTTTTAGTTGTAGAAGATCTTTTCTACTAGTCTTCAGGTTGTTCTCATCAATAGTTGCTTTGTAAATTGTTGTAATTTTGGTGTGCCCGTGGGAGGAGGTGATCTCAGGGCAGCTATCTTAGCCACCTGTCCCTTCAGATTGTTTTCAATTTCAATTTCAGATTGTTCGTTGCTAGTATAGATATACGGTTGATTTTTGTACATTGATCTTATCTCCTGCAACCTTATTAAACTCACTTATTAGTTCTTAGTAACATTTTTTTAGGTCCCATCATATTTCCTATTT
The DNA here is from genome assembly GCF_059928025.1 of Delphinapterus leucas. Lineage (NCBI taxonomy): Eukaryota > Metazoa > Chordata > Mammalia > Artiodactyla > Monodontidae > Delphinapterus > Delphinapterus leucas. The sequence continues at coordinate 15,483,440 of NC_143138.1, forward strand.
AGACAATCACATCATCCATGAATAAGACAATTTTACTTCTTCCTTCTGAGTATGGATGATTTTATTTCTTTTCTTGCTTATTTCCTTAGATAAAATAGAAAAATATTCTATTCTACAGTGATGAATATAGGTGCTAAAGCAGGCATCCTTGCACTGATCGTAATGGTAGAGGGAAAGCATTCATCTTTTACCATTAAGTATACTATTATCTATAAGTTTTTTGTAGATGGCCTTTGTCAGGTTGAGAAAGTTACTTTCTATTTCTAGTTTGATAAGAGTCTTTATTGGGAATGGATGTTGGTTTTGGTAAAATGCTTTTTCTATGTCTATTGAGGAGACACTATGGTTTTTCCTTTTCGGTTTGTTAATACAGTGAATTATATTGAGTTTTAAATATTAATCTGCCCTTACATTCCTGGGATAAACCCCACTTTATCACGATGCTTTTTACATGTTGGATTCAATTTTCTAAAACACTGTCTAGAATTTTTGCATCTGTGTTTATGAATGATATTGACCTTTTCTTTCCCCTTGTATGTCTATCTGATTTTGATACCAGGTAATGCTGGCCTCACAGAATGAGTTGAAAAATAGTCCCTTTTCCTCAACTTTCTGTAATACTTTTGTGGAATTGGTGATATTTCTTCCTTAAATGTTTGGTAAATTCACCAGTGAAGTCATAGGGACTGGAATTTCTTTGAAAGTTGGTTTTTAACTGCAAATTCTACGTATTTAATACATGTAGGACTAGTCAAGTTACCTATTTTTTTCTTAAATGAGCTTTGGTAGTTTGTGTCTTTCAAGGAATCTGTTCATTTTATCTAAGTTGTCGAATGTATTGACATAAAATAGTTTATAAGATTCCCTTATCCTTTTAATATTTGTAGATTCTATATAGATATCAACTCTCATTCCTATTATTGATAATTTGTGTCATTACTCTTTTTGCCCAATAAATCTGGTTAGAACTTTCTCAATTAAAAAAAATTCATTCAAAGATCTAGTTTTGGGGTTAATTAACTTTTTCCCTATATTTTCTTTTTCTATTTCTTTATTTCTACTTTGGTCTTTATTATTTCCTTTCTTCTACTTTGGTTTTCAGGTGTTCTTCTCGTTCTAGTTTTTAAAGAAAGAAACTGAGATCATTCGTTTGAGGCCTTTCTTCTTTTTCTAACACGGGCATTTAGTGTTATAAATTTCTCCTTAATTACTGCTTTAGGGACATCTCACTCACCAGTTCTGATATGTTGTATATTTGTTTTATTCAGTTCAAAATGATTACTACTTTCCCTTGTGATTTCTCCTTTGACCCATTAGATTATTTAGAGATATGTTACTTAATTTCCAAATATTTGAGGATTTTCTAGAGAACTTTCTGTTAATGATTTCTAATTTAATTCCATTGCAATTAGAAAATACTCATAGTATGACTTGAATTCTTTTATATTTATTGAGTCTTGTCTTATGGCCCAGAATATAGTCCATTACAATAAGTATTCCATGTGTACATGAAAAGAATGTTTATTCTGCTCTTGTTGAGAATTTTCTACAAATGTCAGTTAGATCAAGTTGGTTGATAGTGTTGTTCAGATTTTTAATATCTTTACTGATTTTCAGTCCAATTATTTTATCAATTATTGAGAGACAGACATTGGTATCTCTGACTATTTTGAAATAAATCCAGCTAGAGACACTTAGAGGCAAATTGAGTAACAAAATTAAAGAAGAGGACCACATAATTATATTTTTAAAGAAAGAATTTTGGGAGTGGGACATCAGTTAACACAAAGGAATGAATTGCTTGGTATAGAATTGAAGGCATGGGAGGAAATCATTGCTGAGCCCTGAAGCACACTCAGGTAACAACTACTCTACTTCTGCATAAAGATTGGACCCTTCTATTAGTGTCAGTGATGAACTTTCTAATGAAACACTTTGAGAATATACATGAAACTAACCAACATGTAAAAAGAAGAATTTGTCCAGTAATGACAAGTCTTTAGGGACACCCTTAGCTGCAATCACAAGCAGCAATATGTAATTGTCATTAACCTTCTTCTTCTCACTCTGCAAAAGGTCACTTTATTCGTGAATTGTGCATCCACACACTCACACAGATAAGAAGCCGTTAACAAAGCACAAGCGTTGGCGGCCCCACCAACTCTATCTAACCCAGTTAGCACATTTTGTAACATTCTGTCATAAAGTCATTGGCAGTGTTGGTGTTCGAAAACTGCATGGCTCAGATGTTTCTAAACCCTTTTAATCCATGACAAAGGCCTCCCTTTATTGTTGTTTTGTTTTCCTTTGCTGCCCTACAGCATGGCAGCCAGTGTGTGCTCCTGATAAGCAGTGAGCCATGCAGACGTGGTTCGGTTTCCTTGTGCACACTACCATGCAACCTGCCAAGGCCCAAATGTGGGAGGCAGTATGGCTTCCCCTCCCCCCACCCAGAGCCAGTGCCAGTGTACCCCGCACAATGGTTAGCAGGCCAGACAGCTTCAGAAGAACACAAAATTAACTTTTCATGTCACAAATGACATTTACCATTGCCTGGTTTGGGGGATATAATATAGCTAGTGTAAATAATTTTATTCTAATCCAAGTGAGGTAGCAGCAAGCTTCAAACTTAGAACAAAAAGGGAAAAACTGCTGCTATGATCATGAATGTTTTGAAAGTTCTTTTTCCTCTTTCTCTTCCTGGGTTTGCACAGCAGGGATAAAGAAAGGACGATACTGGTTCAGGACACAATGCTGATATTTGCTGTTGTTAACAAAAGAGGCCCCTGTGTGTCCAGGGGAGTGTGACAAAGGAAACAAGAATAGACTCTATAAATGGCGGTAGCCTGAATAAACTGGGTTCAGAAAGAAATGTGTGAAGGAATTGACAGTCAGGTGACTATGTGACTTGAATGACTATCTCAACTGCCAAGTTTAGATGAAGAGCCAAGTCAGGGTACACATGGGGAGATTCTAAGGGATATCCCCGAGCTGCTGGTAGCTGAATGATGGCCCAGGGTAGACTCATGTTCCAGATGAGCTAGGAAATAGTTGGGACAGAGGAATCAATGGAGAGGGCAATTCAGAATCCCATGGAGAAGACCAGTTTCTTAGAGAGTACTGAGAATCAAAGAGATTAAGAAATGGAGGCCTATTTCTTGGGTAAGAGGTTAATAGCTAAGTCTGGATTTGAAGATGAGAATCAGCAGGAGGACAACTTCTAAAAACCCACCACACAGAAACAGAGACACAGATGTAGAGAGCAAACGTACGGACACCAAGGGGGAAAGTGGTGGGGGTGGTGGGGTGGTGGGATGAATTGGGAGATTGGGATTGACATACATATACTAATATGTATCAAATAGATAACTAATAAGAACCTGCTGTATAAAATCTAAATAAAATAAAATTCAAAAAAAAATAAAATAAAAACCCACCCCACTGTGATCATGTACCTTTTAACTGTAATGGCAAGTCCCTACCACCACCCCTGGTTCCTAAAGGAGCTGACAAGATTTTGAAAGCAACCTCAGGTTCTGTGTACACTAAAGATCTGTATTTTTGAACAGTTCATGACTGTTCATCTAAACTTTCAAGGCCTTTCCCGTTCTCCGCCTCAGTTTTCAAATGATCAAGAGCTACTGAAACTGAGTGGGGCCCTACGGGGCTCCCGGGCATGGAGGTCTTTTTTTTGTCCCCCGTTCCTTGTAGGCAAGACTCCAGCCTCCATGACCTTCCCTGAGTTCCAAAGGGTGGATTCGAACAGTTGCTAATCAAGGGAGGAGCAGCCACGAAATGACCTGAGGGAGATTCAAGGGGCTCCGAGAAGCTCGTCAAGATTAGCAGACCACCTGAGATGAGATTAAAGGAGTGCAGGCCCTGCGCACACCCTGGTCTTGTCAGAGAATACAAGAGAATAGTCTCTTCTCAGCCTGGGACGTGAGAGCCCGTTTTCCACTAAATCTGTAGTAGACAACTCTGAGTTTCTGTCCATCTGTCAATCTGCTTTGCAATATGGTGTTAGGCAAGTAACTGAGAGACACCTCCAACCCTCTTGGGAATTCAGCAATCACCCACTGTATCCCTCCTTCAGTTTGCGTCCTAATCCACCCCCTTCCTCATCTCACACTGGTCCCTACAATTTCACACAAGCCCTGAGTTTCTTTTCCCAAAGCCCCTCAACCTGCCACTTCCCCAGATCCGCTGCCTGTAACAGCCCTTCTGAACTTCGGGTAACACCCAGTGGGTATACTCTCTCCAGTATAACTGATTGTTCAGAGGTTCTGACTAGAAAATCTGCTTCTCTTTCTCCTACCAGCCGTGAAACCACACCTCTGACATCTTTTAAGGTGTAACTCAAGTCAAATCTCTTAGTTTGCCCTGACTGTGCAAGTCAGCACTAATATCTAAGCTCAGCTCTCAGCCTCTCCTTTCCTTCCTTCCTTCCTCCCTCCCTCCCTCCCTCCTTTCCTTCCTTCCCTTCCTTTCCCTTCCCTTCCGGCAAATATTTAATGAGATCTTACTGTACACCAGGCACTCATTCTTTTTTTTTTTTTTTAACGTCTTTATTGGAGTATAATTGCTTTACAATGGTATGTTAGCTTGTGCTTTACAACAAAATGAATCAGTTATATATATACATATGTTCCCATATCTCTTCCCTCTTGTGTCTCCCTCCCTCCCACCCTCCCTATCCCACCCCTCCAGGCGGTCACAAAGCACCCAGCTGATCTCCCTGTGCTATGCGGATGCTTCCCACTAGCTATCTACTTTACGTTTGGTAGTGTATATATGTCCATGCCTCTCTCTCGCTTTGTCACAGCTTACCCTTCCCCCTCCCCATATCCTCAAGTCCATTCTCTAGTAGGTCTGTGTCTTTATTCCTGTCTTATCCCTAGGTTCTTCATGACATTTTTTTTCTTAAATTCCATATATATGTGTTAGCATACGGTATTTGTCTCTCTCTTTCTGACTTACTTCACTCTGTATGACAGACTCAAGGTCTATCCACCTCATTACAAATAGCTCAATTTCGTTTCTTTTTATGGCTGAGTAATATTCCATTGTATATAAGTGCCACATCTTCTTTAGCCGTTCATCCGATGATGGACACTTAGGTTGTTTCCATGTCCTGGCTATTGTAAATAGAGCTGCAATGAACATTTTGGTACATGACTCATTTTGAATTATGGTTTTCTCAGGGTATATGCCCAGTAGTGGGATTGCTGGGTCATATGGTAGTTCTATTTGTAGTTTTTTAAGGAACCTCCATACTGTTCTCCACAGTGGCTGTATCAATTTACATTCCCACCAACACTGCAGGAGGGTTCCCTTTTCTCCACATCCTCTCCAGCATTTATTGTTTCTAGATTTTTTGATGATGGCCATTCTGACTGGTGTGAGATGATATCTCATTGTAGTTTTGATTTGCATTTCTCTAATGATTAGTGATGTTGAGCATCCTTTCATGTGTTTGTTGGCAGTCTGTGTATCTTCTTTGGACAAATGTCTATTTAGGTCGTCTGCCCATTTTTGGATTGGGTTGTTTGGTTTTTCTTTGTTATTGAGCTGCATGAGCTGCTTATAAATTTTGGAGATTAATCCTTTGTCAGTTGCTTCATTTGCAAATATTTTCTCCCATTCTGAGGGTTGTCTTTTGGTCTTGTTTATGGTTTCCTTTGCTGTGCAAAAGCTTTTAAGTTTCATTAGGTCCCATTTGTTTATTTTTGTTTTTATTGGCATTTCTCTAGGAGGTGGGTCAGAAAGGATCTGGCTGTGATTTATGTCATAGAGTGTCCTGCCTATATTTTCCTCTAAGAGTTTGATAGTTTCTGGCCTTACATTTAGGTCTTTAATCCATTTTGAGCTTATTTTTGTGTATGGTGTTAGGGAGTGATCTAATCTCATACTTTTACATATACCTGTCCAGTTCTCCCGGCACCACTTATTGAAGTGGCTGTCCTTTCTCCACCATACATTCCTGCCTCCTTTATCGAAGATAAGGTGACCATATGTGTGTGGGTTTATCTCTGGGCTTTCTATCCTGTTCCATTGATCTATCTTTCTGTTTTTATGCCAGTACCATACTGTCTTGATAACTGTAGCTTTGTAGTATAGTCTGAAGTCAGGGAGCCTGATTCCTCCAGCTCCGTTTTTCGTTCTCAAGATTGCTTTGACTATTTGGGGTCTTTTCTGTTTCCATACAAATTGTGAAATTTTTTGTTCTAGTTCTGTGAAAAATGCCAGTGGTAGTTTGATAGGGATTGCATTGAATCTGTAGATTGCTTTGCGTAGTAGAGTCATTTTCACAATGTTGATTCTTCCAATCCAAGAACACGGTATATCTCTCCATCTATTTGTATCATCTTTAATTTCTTTCATCAGTGTCTTATAATTTTCTGCATACAGGTCTTTTGTCTCCTTAGGTAGGTTTATTCCTAGGTAGTTTATTCTTTTTGTTGCAGTGGTAAATGGGAGTGTTTTCTTGATTTCACTTTCAGATTTTTCATCATTAGTGTATAGGAATGCAAGAGATTTCTGTGCATTAATTTTGTATCCTGCTACTTTACCAAATTCATTGATTAGCTCTAGTAGTTTTCTGGTAGCATCTTTAGGGTTCTCTATGTATAGTATCATGTCATCTGCAAACAGTGACAGCTTTACTTCTTCTTTTCCAATTTAGATTCCTTTTATTTCCTTTTCTTCTCTGATTGCTGAGCTGTGGCTAAAACTTCCAAAACTATGTTGAATAAGAGTGGTGAGAGTGGGCAACCTTGTCTTGTTCCTGATCTTGGTGGATATGCTTTCAGTTTTTCACCATTGAGGACGATGTTGGCTGTGGGTTTGTCATATATGGCCTTTATTATGTTGAGGAAAGTTCCCTCTATGCCTACTTTCTGCAGGGTTTTTATCATAAATGGGTGTTGAATTTTGTCGAAAGCTTTCTCTGCAACTATTGAGATGATCATATGGTTTTTCTCCTTCAATTTGTTAATAGGGTGTATCACGTTGATTGATTTGCGTATATTGAAGAATCCCTGCATTCCTGGAATAAACCTCACTTGATCATGGTGTATGATCCGTTTAATGTGCTGTTGGATTCTGTTTGCTAGTATTTTGTTGCGAATTTTTGCTTCTATGTTCATCAGTGATATTGGCCTGTAGTTTTCTTTCTTTGTGACATCCTTTTCTGGTTTTGGTATCAGGGTGATGGTGGCCTCGTAGAATGAGTTTGGGAGTGTTCCTCCCTCTGCTATATTTTGGAAGAGTTTGAGAAGGATAGGTGTTAGCTCTTCTCTAAATGTTTGATAGAATTCACCTGTGAAGCCATCTGGTCCTGGGCTTTTGTTTGTTGGAAGATTTTTAATCACAGTTTCAATTTCAGTGCTTGTGATTGGTCTGTTCATATTTTCTATTTCTTCCTGATTCAGTCTTGCACTCATTCTTTAAGGAACTGGGTTACAGGAGTAAATAAGACGTACAGGGTCTTGGTTCTTTTGGAATTTACAGTCTAGAAGGTGGAGACAGACAATAAACTATTAAATAAATGAGAAAATGATCACTCAAGATGTGCGATAGTGGATTGTGGATAATGAATGTGTTGAGGAGTGCTCATAAGGTGGTGGGAAGCCCTCTTTGAGGAGATAACATTTAATCTGTGATCTAAAAGGCAGAAGGAGGAATCCATGATCCGAACTTCCAGGGAGAAGATAGCATTACAATTCGGGGAAATTACCAATGCAAAAACCCTAAGATAAAGGCAAATTGGGAAAGTGTAAACTTTTCCTCTATTACTTCTCTGCCATAACTATACATGTAATATGTAATATAATATACAAAGAATATGCAATAAACTTTATATAATGCTATGAGGAATATCTGCCTGGATTATATGTTTATACATGTTTTCTTCCCCAGGGAAGTCTCTCCAAGGCACCTAATAAACTTACCCAACATAGTAAACTCTCAGTCATTTGAGGATATATATTAGGAAGCGGATCCGTATTTAGGAGGAAGAGTGGCAAATGTGGGGGTAATAGGAAGTGAATTTCTTCTACAGCTGCTCTCTACACTGAATGATGCTTAAACTCAAGAGAGAAATTAATACACATTTCATCAAGGTTTACACTTAAGCACATGCCTAACTCTTGACTTTTTGTCATTCACTTTTATGGTGCAAAGTTCTTTTAGCCTCCCCCTCACAGAGCGAGCCCACGCCCCACATCATCCAGTAACCAGCTTACCCTGGCTCAACCCTACACACTGTAAAAGTACTTTCAGTATGAGTGAGAACCCACCTTCACATTTTATGACTTGTACAATAAAAAAAACAAAAACATGCAGATTTAAAATTACAATGTGCATAATATGGAGTTTTTAACTTAATGGGACATACAGGGAATGGTGTCATTAACAAGAAAAAAAAGAAGAAGAAGGAAATGCATAATTGTGCACTTAGTGCTGCCGCTGGCTGTGTTTGGGTCCACAGTGCAAAGAATGGAGCAAAACCTCATGAAGCAAGGGATGTGTATGTATTGTCACTTTGCTCCTTAAAGTCTAAAGTTCTCTGAACTGAAAAATAATGTAACAGCACAGCTTCCATCAGTGAACAAAGGTGTGTGAACCTTCTTGTCTTGTCTTTCCAGCAGCAGAAGTACAACCAGAAGACCCAGATTTCAGTAAGGCTGAGTCACCACAGCAGTCACGTTGGGATGGATGGATGGAGTCCAAGGCGGGATCCAGCAGCCTCCAAAACAGGTGTGATTTGTGAAGGAGGCTGCAAAGAGTGGATCAGCTGTTCTGCAGTCTGGTTCAGGTTTCACATAGAAACAGGAAAGTGGTGATAAATTTGCAAGTACACAGGCACAAAAGGTTCTCAACCACAGCTGGTGCATCTCGTTCCACTCTTCACAAAATCAAGGACAACACTGGTTGTTAAAAAGCCTTGGGATTTTCATCTACTGAAAACTGCTCAGAGTAAGCAAGATATAGGAAAGTGATGACAAATTGTGCATTTGTTACCAGTTTTCTAGTACAAATATTGAACTACTGATTACATGGGAAGTAATCTTCTTTTAGTAATAAAGGTTCAGGAGCCAAAATGCCTGAGGGCAAATCCTGCCTCTAGAATTTACGAAGTTAAATAACTTCGGTCAAGTTATTTAAATGTATTAAATGTGAACCTGAAAATGTTATTTTCAGGTTCCTCATCTGTAAAATGGGAATATTAGTAGTATATACCATATAGAGTTGTTGTGAAAATAAGAGAGGTGGTTGACGCGCTTAGAGCCCTGCACAGCTCATATTAAGGACTCAGTAACTCTCTGCTAGTGTCCTAACAGGAAACCATGGCTACATAAAATACTAAGGCCCTGCCAGAACTCCAGTCCCTGTGAGTTAGCTTATTCTACAGCAAGAAAATCTCTCTCTCTCTCTCTCTCTCTCTCTCACACACACACACACACACACACACACACACACGATAACAAACTTTAGTTGTGATACCCACCCAGTCTCTGAAAAGAAATCGATTTAGAATCAGAATGACTTAGTTATCCTATGAGAAAGGCCTGGGAAAAGCCACCCTGCTCGTGAATCGTTACTATGTTAAAGTGGCTCAGAAAACTCCATGCAGCACCTTGTTGCTTCATCCTTCATCCAGTAAAGCAACTGCTGTTTTCCTTTTGACATTAGTTTCTCAAATGGCAACTGAAGCACTGGCTGCTTAATTTCTTCTTCATGTGGCGTTTAAAACAGCCTTGCAGACACGTCACATGGAGGGCTGCTAATCATTGGTGGAGGGCTCCAGATAAGCAGTCAGCTCCAGAGCTGTGCCCATAGCAGCATCACCTGGGGAGCTTTAAATAACCAAAGCCAGGGACCCACGTGAGGGTCAGACTGGGTGGGTGGGGCCCAGGCACTGGTGTGTTATAAATACTCCCCGGCTTATTCTGAGGCTCAGTGACAGTTGGCAACCACTGAACTGACAAATGCTCTTATTTTACAAAGTGACATCTAGGACACTAAAGTGATAGCCTAGGGGCTCATGAGTGGCAGTCAGGAGTAGTCCAAGGCATCTTTAACCCAAACAAAATGCTAGTAGCCCTCAAATAGAGGGGGGATTGCAGGAGAAGAATTGCATATCAGAATCACATGGAATTCTTTTTGAAGCATCACATCACCGTCACCACCACCACCACCACCTCTGCCTTGTCCCATGTCCCACCCCTCCTGTTGTCCCGGGATCTGATACGATTCTAATGCATCCTTGCTACTCAGCAAAATTTCCCAAACATCTAGACCTTCTGAGAAGTACAGATCCTACCCCATCGTGAAGTTGTAGCCCCGAATCTTTACTTTTAAAAAGCTCCTCAGCCAGTTCTTACGTGAATCTAGGTTTGAGGAATACTCTTTAGATGCTCAGATGGTCAGTTCTTGAGGTAATAGCACATCATGCATCATTAATAAGACTTGGATTAAGGATGGGCAATGATGAAGGTACCTTGAAAGGAGGTACTAAAATGAGGATACAAAAGCCCAGGGGACACAGGTCTGTAACAGACATCCCGGATCTGCCTCCCAGGTGTGGCCAGGGTTTGGTATGACCTCCTATAATCCCTTTTTATCCTAGAAAACTTAGTTGGAGTTAAGTTTCCTTTGTTTTCCCTTATTTGCTCTGTCTATGAAATCTTGGTGTTCATTTCCACTGTATTTACACTAGACATTGTGGGTGGACATGGATATTTTTTTGAGTACAACCCCTGCTGCCAAAGCAGAAGAATCCTGACACACAGGGCTTTTGAAGACTTGCTGATACTGCATTTCATATAATATCAAGGTTCATAAGAGGAAAAACAAACACTGGCTGAGACCCTGAAAGCAACACCACTGGCATGCCCTCCCCTTGTTTCTTAATAACAGTCGATTCTGCTTGTTACGGCTGTGTCGATTGTTTGGGTGATGGTATATTTGGCTGAGGGTGCTGCTAAACTTGGGGGCATTGTGAATGGTTTTGTAATTTGGAAGGAGCTCAGCATATATGAGTTTGTGAATTGGGCTTAAGTCTTTTTAATGCCCATTCCCACAGCGCAGGTGAACTCACGGTCAGTGTCTCCTAGGATTCTTTCAGCCAGACTGTTGCGCTATCTTTCTTCCTAACTGCCCAATGAATATGGCAAACTCTGTCTCACCAGTGGTGGCATCTTTCTAGAACAACTGGACGGACCGGTGCACCCACAGCTCGCTGCCCTCCACAGGGACCTTCTGTTTGTGCTGGGGTCTGCGGGAGACAGCGGCCTGGATGGGCTTCTCCCCAGAAGTCACAGATTCCTGCTTCTCAGGGCAGCAGCCTTACGTTCCAAGTGTGCTACAATATAAAAACTAGGCTTTTGCTGAAAGCCTTCCTTTGTCTGCTTTCTAGCCTAGTTTGCCATCCAAAAGATTCCACAGAGTTGATGTTTCCGTTTCTTTAATTCAGTGTTTGGGATGACACAGCCTCAGCCCAGCTGTCTCCCAAGCAAAGGGGTGTGTGTGTAAATGTTACCCAGTGTTCTCGGCCTCTTTTCTTTCTTTGGGTCGGAAGCAAGGCTGTCACACTGTATGTTGTTATTTAAGGGATATGCTGAGATGTTTCCTTTCTGTGGTGGAAAAGATCTTTTCAAGGGAGCCTCTTTATTCCTCTGACATTTCCACTCTTGAAAAGCTGACCCAGTTCCCGCAGAATAACAAAAGAAGCACACAGAGAAAACAGATTCCCCTGGGAGACTGATAAACTCAGGTGAACTCTGGCCAACTGAGTTTCCCTCAGAGAACTGGGCAGACTGCCAGAAAGCTGAGGAAGAGTCACATCTCAAAGATATATGGACACATTAGGATCTGCTCAGCTTTGAGCTGCCTTTCAGAATTTGCCTTTGATATGAGTCCATGTGAGAGTTCAGTCAATCCCACATCAAGCCTGTGTGCAATGATGTTTGGACATCTGGTCTACCGTGTGTCTTCCTTTAGTCCTAGAGGGTCCTACCTGGGGCCTAAGGAATCACCCTTACGCCTGGGTTTCTGAGCCAACGTGAACAAACCACAACAGCTTCCAAGGCTCTGGAGACTTGAGTCAGCTCACATTCACCACAGGTATTGGCCTCTCCAGAAACTAGCACCACTCTGAGTCGTAGAATCTGGGAAGAAGAAGGAGATAAATGGACATAGCACCACATCCTGTACACCTCACACAGCTTTAAATATTACAATTATTTGTCTAATCATCACTCCGAAAATTCTGAATAGAAGTTGGTTCCTTTATTTAACGTATTTTCCACTCTTCCCAGATCCTCTGTATTTACCAACATTTCAGCCTTTTTCTTCCTTGATAACAAGAGAGAGGCTCAAGGCCTGATTTCCCTCTCCTTTGTCTCCTCTTTTAAGGGTGAGTCTGAATTATAAAACCACGACTGTATTTGTGACTGGCCTGTAATTAGCTTTTCTAAGCCATGAGTTATTTTTTGGCATTTTTTGGGTACAGAGCAAAGAGGAATTCTTCTTTAGGATATGTGTTCTTTTCATCAGATTCTGTGAACAAAGAACATCAATAGATGTATCCACTTGGCTTATCTAATTTGTTCCACATTTTTCTTAGATCATATTTCCTATCCTTTACATTTTCCATTGAATTTCATTGACTCTTTGCAGCTATCTTTTTTTTCACTTATTCATTCAACAAACAGTTCCTGTAAGTATCTGTAGGTATTGCCCTAGGGCATGGAAAAACAAAGAGGCTCCCTGCCCTCTAGGAGGTAATGGTTAAGTGGAAGAAACCAATGTAAGATCATCACAGCATCATCAATAGCAGAACCAAGTACTAGAAGAGAGGCAGATAAAAAGTGCCTCAGGAGCAGAAGAAAATAAGAATCGCTTATTCTACCAGGGAGTTCTAGGTGATAGCAGAACAGTGGGTTAACTTGTCCTGTCTACTCATTCATAGTCCCTAGGTGAAGGTGAAAGTGAAATCAGGGTTTTCCTCTGTTTGAACTTGAATTAATTTTTAAAAATTGTGCAGAATTCATGTTTAGCAGAAGGTGATAATGAGTTCAGTGGCATCAAAGCTATAAAATATCTCCAGTGAGGGCGTCTTGGCAATAATGATGGAAAACTGTATTAAACACACACACACACACACACACACACGTGCCTGAGCGTGCATTTAGTTACACATACATATCCATTCTACCCTAGCAGCAGATTTGTGAGTGGGAGAGGCAGGTGTGGAGCGATGGCTCTATAGTCATAGACCCTCTGATCTACCTGTGTGTGCACCGGAGCCCCCTGCCTCAAGCGTCAGGAAGAGCCGTCTCCATGCCCGTGCCAGCTCCACAGGGACCAGGACCATCATGCCACCTCTGTCTCCTGCCAGCACATTTATCACTCAGTCAGTTTTCTGCGTGCCTAAGATGTGTTCAGCCCTAAGGAGGAGAAAAAGAAATATTTTATTTAATGCCTTCTGTGTGCCAGGATCATGCTTCTGCCTTCTTGTATTATCATTCCATTTAAGCCTCATAATAATCCTACGAGATAGACATTGCCATTTCTAAATTTTTCTGGTAAACTAAGTCTCAGAGGGGTTAAATTGCCTGGCCAACATCATATAGCTTATAAGTTACCATCCTTTGCCATAAAAGGTTTATGGATCAGGACTTAAACCATGTGTGTTGCAGTTCATTCTTACATCTGTATCCTAGCTCTGGGATAGAGATATAATACTGGGCCACCTTGGAGATATTTCTTATTCTTCCTTAGCCTCAGTTACTTTATCTGTAAAAGAAAGATAATAATAATTTCAGAGGTTTATTAGGATTAAATGAGACAATGGTTATAAGGTGATTAACCCTTTGCCTGGTACCTAGCAAACACTCAATATATTCGATATAATAGCTGTCCTAAAAATGGTTAAATTGGGAGTCCAGGGCTGTCTCTACTACATCACTTCCATAGGAAACCTTGGTGAGTTTCCTTTTTCATTTTTTTCAGTTCCGCCCTTGATATCAAAGAGATGCCACCAGTTCAAGGCCAGAGCCTAATGGACCATGAAAGAACAGCTTTCAGGTATAAGCCACCAGCTGGGATGCTTGTTACTCATAATCTGATCCTCTCTCTCTTTCTGCAGCTTAGTCCCTAGTGGCTCTTAAGGATAAAAAGAGCAGCTATTCTGGGGCACACATAGCATGTGAGGAAGTTTTTTTCTTTATTGAGTGGCACAAGCAGTAATCCAATTCCAAATAATAAATAAAGCTAAATGATAGAGCCATGTGAGTATACCCAAAAAGGCCAAAATTCAACCAATGATTATTAAATGCCTACCTAAGCTAGACACTAGTCATACAAAGAATTCACAGTCCTTTCTACAAAGGGCTCAGTGTCAAGTCAGGAAGACCAACAAGTGCACAAGTTCCACATAGGGCACAGAGTACTATCAGCCTTGCACAAAGGGTTACAGGTTGAGGCTGCAAGTGTCCCACCCCAGCATTCAGGTTGCCATGCAGACGGCACATGAATGGTACTGAAGACACCTGGCCAAGCCCATCAACCAAGCCATCCTGTGACCGAGCTCCATTCATATTAAAGAGTGAAAATTTCCCCAAAGTTCCTTGATCATTTGTCTTGTCCTATTTGTATAGTTTCCTCCCACTTAGGTACTTAAGCAAACTTTAAATACGAAATAAATGCTACTGGTAATTTCCCACAAAGTTTCAAAATATGAAGTCCTTAACAGGATTATGAGGCTTCCTCTGTTTACTCTGGTGGAGGATCAGAAGTGAGAATCAGATGGAGAGGCACAGAGGGGAATGCAGGGCCAGGACCTGCTAGCGTTGCCCGAAACATGAATCCACTTCATCTTGCTATGGGGGTGGCTGAAGGAAGATGCATTCCAGGACAGAAGGGCAAATCTGAGCTTTACAATGGGAGTTAGAAAAACCTGCATCAACATTATTTAGATTTTTTATAATTTCTCCTTATAAAGCTTTGGATGTATCTAATATGTGTGTGAATGTATATATTTTTCTTTTGAGAATTGTGAAGCACCAAGATGCTTGATAATACAATGCATCAAGACCCTTGGGTAGTGGTACTTGGCTGCTATGTTTTAGTCTTTGCAAATACAATGACTATTTTGGAGATAGTTCCTTATGCCTAGTTCTGTGCCTGGCTTTGTGCTGGATACTGCAGGGCTGTGGAAGACAAGATGTGTCTTCTGGGCGGCTTGTGTTCAGAGGCTGACACGGAGATTTCATCTACAATTGAAAAAACTTTGAGCAGGTATATAAATCAAATGATGAAAAAGAATAACACTCTGAACCAGCATGGGGTAAATGCTGCATATAAATCTTTGCATTACTGCAAACCTCGAAGGTACTGCAACTACCCTCAGGTGCTTTGGAACAATTCCAAAATGTATAGTTTAGTTAAATGCGCCTATCCAGATGTCGAGATAAAATTAAGGCCTTTCCTGGACTCCATACTAGAGAACTGCATACACATCTCTACATGACTACATCACTTCCTAAAGTATTTAGTGTGATGTGAAGTGCCTGGGAGAGAATTTCAGAGAAGCTGGAAATGGCTAAAAAGTTAGAAAAGAAGTATTATAAGAGAAAAATGACTAGATAAGACCATTCTATTTATAGAAGAGAACTGAGTGAAAATAAAATCTCTTCTTGGGTGGATTTAAACAAAAACCTGCACGAGACCCCTAGAAGCCAGAGGGAAGCGGGTGCAGGAATAAGTAACTTGAAGTGAGCTAGTGGGAAGGACCAGAGCATGAGTCCAATTTTGTACTTAATCTCCTGGTGATGGATCCTCAAATCCCTAGTACTTTTCTGAAGATAGTTGGAGAATTTGGCTAATATTTGCTCCATTTTCCACCATACAGTGCCAGAAGGCAGATAAGATATTGGGTCTCTCCCAGCATACTAGTTCAAGTTCTCTGGAAAGTAAGTAACAAAACCTGACTTTGGCTGAAAGGGAGCTTACTTGCAGGGACTGGGGTAACTTATTAAATGCAATAAGAAAGCTGAGGTAACCAAATCAAATAAAACAATTTTGGGTAAGGGCAAGACCCTTAAACCTTCTCTCCAAGGCCCTGACTTGAGTCAAGGAGACTCAAGTCTGTTCTCAGGCATGTCTCTCTTGCCCCAGGGAGAAAGAATCTGTTGGGTCTACGAGCAGCCCTGCATTGATTGTGAGACCAAGAGCAGAAATAGGGACACAATACAGACATGGCATCTGGGCATCAGCTCCTATATTTTAGGAGTAGTTGCCAGAGGAGAGGGGTACCCTGTAAGCCATCCCCAGAGATGTCTACTGTTCCCAAGAAGGAGCTCTTTGTTACAACAGCACATGGAGTTGTTTCCAAACTCCATGCGTCGGGTTGAGGGTGGGGAGAGAGAGAGAAAGAGAGAAAAGGAGGAAGAAGCATTTAGGTTTACTCCAACAGAGAACGTTGTGATGGAGAAAATTGTTAAATATGGAATGTATTACTCCCCCCAAAATGAACTGATCATGCTTGGAAATAGGATATATTCTCCTCTGCAAAAAAATGGCTAAGTTGTGATTCTCCCGCGGTTCCTCTAGTACTAAGATTTTGTGATTTTGTGGTAAAAGGTTACCCTATTGCAGAAGAACATTTATCAAATTATGTCCATTAGATGTTAATCATTACATGTTCTATGAAATACAGATTTACAATTTCAATCAGGTTTGAGAACTACTAAATTAAAGTTCATGTTTGCTGTTGTTGTTTATGTTTGCTTTCCTTTTTGTGGCTGTAGAATTTCTCCCAATATTAATATATACCATAACTCTTTAAAAGGGGAATAAGATTATAAATTTGTTTACAGGAAAGACCCCTAGGTGGGGTTTGGGCTGGTTGCTAGGCAGCTAACCCACAGTACTGCTTCAAAACCCTAATCCAGTTTGGGGGTTATGGTTGGCTTCCGCCAGGCTGAGTTCAGCCGACACTGGAAGAATGTGGAGGAGTTTGAGATAGGTAGGTGAAGGGAGGAAGGCCTGGAGGAAAAAACATTTCATTTGCTGGGGACAGCCTATTAGAAGGTCCCAGTGCAGGACAGAGCTGTATGTACTGAAGTTATTGAAGGAAGCCCAGTGCAGTCGGAGTGTATCAAGGGAGGTAGACAGGGGTCAGAAAGGACTTTGGGAACAAATTAAGTCATTTGGATTGCTTCCTAAAGTCAGTGGGAAACCATTAGTGGATTCTAATCATGAGAGTGACCCCGCTCCTCAATCTTATTCTATTGGTCTTTCCACTCTTTCTCGTGGATTTTGTGATCTTATGGTATCGATAATCTCTAAGTTCATTGCTAGACTCGTTTGAGAGAAAGTGAGCTATTCTAAAAGTTAGTTCGAACAACTATCTTAGAGAGTTGCAGGCTGAGGGAAAGCAAGGGACTGACTCCCTCATGTGGCACTTTAACCTCTCAGGGGTGATACTCAGTGGTGAAAACTTGAAAGCCTTTCCTCTAAAATCAGGAACAAGACAAAGAGTATGATGTTCGCTGTGAGTCTGTCATAAATAAATAGCTTTTATTCTGTTGAGATATGTTCCCTCTATACCAACTTGGATGAGAATTGGTATTGAATTTCATCAAATGCTCTTTCTGTGTCTATTGAGATAATAATGTGATTTTTATCCTTCCTTTTATTAATGTGGTGTATCACATTCATGAATATTGAACCATCCGTGCATCCCTGGAATAAGCCCCACCTGGTCATGGTTTATGATCCTTTTTATATATTGTTGAATTCAGTTGCAAAAATTTTGTTGAGGATTTTTGCATCTATATTCATCAGAGACATTGGCCTGTAATTTTCCTTTTTTGTAGTCTCTGTCTGGTTTTGGTGTCATGGTAATGTTAGAAATGTTACAAATGTTAGAAAGCTAAGCAAGCAAACAAAAATATCTTTTCTAAACTCTTGCAACAAGGTCTGGACAGAGTCTGTGTTCTGCTGAGTAGATGCGTCAGCAACAGACTTGGCAGAAGTGAGCCGTGAAAAGCAGCGCTGGCAGGGGCCGCGGAGGGGCAGATGAAGGGCACTGGGTTTGTTAGCTCTTTTTGCAAGCACGACTGCAGAGGCATTTGGTCCTTTTGCGGTTGCGGTTCTGGTCAGGGTTTGAGTATCCCTAACATCAGAGGAACCTTGTGATGAGTAACAAGAGGAGGCAGCAGTGAGATTTCCACTAGAGCCGTCCAGTAGGAGATTGGATGTTTCTTCTGGCTGCCCTAATTCCTGATGGTTCCATCCTAGCTTGTTTACTTGTCCCTCCTGAAGTTTCTGTAAACTTCTTATTCTCTAAAAATCCTTTTCTTCTTAGTCTAGCTAGAGCAGATCCTGTTTCTCGCAATTAACGGAGTAATACAGATCTCCTGTTCTATACCCTTATTGTTCACTATACTTTTCCTTCATAGTGTATATCACAACTGCAATTAAATAGTTGTTTAATTTTAGTGTATATCTGTCATCTCCACTGGATGATAAACTCCTTGAGGGCCAGAATTGGGTTTTATTTTCAGCACCTAACATCGTACCTGGTACATAATTGGTGCTCAGTAAGTACTGGTGAACACATGAGTGAAGGAATGAATGAGTGGCACTTTGTCCCAGCTCTACCCCTTATTAGCAATTTTACCTTGAGCAGCTCAGTTCCCCTACCTGAGCCTCAGGGTTCTGCAGAGAGAGTGCTCTAATTCATTATGTAGATCAAATGGGAGAAGATATTTGGAAATACTTTATGAACATTTTATTCAAATGTCAAAGGTTATTATTCTGGGCTACCAAGAAACAGAGTAAAGAAGACAAACATAGTCTAATAATTTTTCTGAGTCCAACTATAACAGATCTTTTATTTTCTTGTTTTCTTTATTGCAAGTCCACATATATGGGACTACTGTTCGAATTCCAGAGTCGTCCTAAGAGCTCCCAGATGTCCAGAAGTCATAATACAAACATTAGAGAGTGATATTAAATTATAGCAAGGACATGGCACTGCTCTTTATAGCAACCCAAGGTCAAATAAACATATACTGGGACACATGGAGATTCTTCACTTGGAAGATTCCAAAAAGGGTTTGGGGAAATAAATGTTTATACAAAACAGAATAAGAACTCAGAATATATAAGTAGAATTATATTACCACTTTGGAACCCAGGCTTTAATTCAAATGATACTTAATCCTGAAGTAAGTGCAACAAAAACTCTCCCATTCCTTTGTTTGCCTGTTGTGTGCACCAAGTTGAATCACGAAGGACAAAGTGCAAGTAGACATCAAGTCGTGATCCTGGGGGATTGAGCTGGATTTATTGATTTTTCTCTCATGTTTTTCCCATGAAGATAACTTCAGTATCTGCTTTCACCCAAATCCCCTGTTGACCTGCTTTGAGGGCTAGGTGAGAGAACTGAGGACTGAAAAGTAAAGAAGGCAAAACATCTTCATCTGTAAGAGGGAAGGAAAAAAAAAATTGTAGCAAAGGAAAATTGAACAGGCTTGTAAGGTAATTAGCAATTTTCAAATGCAGCAATGGGCAAAGGAAACAAAACGTAGAACATGTATTAAAAGTCAGGCGGTTGGTTTAGAAAATACAGCTGTAGGATCACACAGATTTTGACCATCCAAACCAAATTCAATTATCATGTCTGTGCTGCTTTTCTATTTCCGCCACTGAAAGGCTATTATTAGGTGCTCTTTCTCTTTTCTGCATCTCCAAGTATTGCCTTCGTAAAACATTCCAAAAAGTAAACATTAGCTTTAGGCCATTTGATTACTGGTTTCCCAGAACACTATGTTCTGTCCTGTTTCTCTCCATATTCCTTTAATATTAAAAATAGGAAGTGACTGAAGGCAGTTGAATGGCTCTGCCTTGGAGGCTGTTCCCCCAGCCAACCTCTCAAGCATTGTTGGGTCTTTACCCTCTAAAACCCATTTCGTCCTTATTACATAGACAGCCCTCTGCCAAGCAGAAAAAACCAGAAACTGAACATTTCTTTCCTCTTCACCAATTACTAATTTTTTCAAAGTGCTTTTTGCTTTGTTTAACAAGACTTCTTAGCTATGGCTCGTTTTAAGTAAGGCTCATTTTATTTTTTGTGCTAGATTAGCATCTGAATTGGGAGGAGAGCTGGCTATGAAAGTGTCTTTGAACAGGTGAGATAAACAGAACCTGGGATAAGAAGAAAGCACTACCTGGCCCCCTGTGGGCAGTACCCAGGAAGTGATCTGGGCTGATAGAGGTATCAGTTATGTTTACCACAGATGGCACTCTTATTCACACGCTACTTCCTTCCAGCTCTGAGCTGACCCAGGAGAAATGATGTGTGACATGCCTTGTAGTAGGAGCCATTCCTGGGAGTTTCACAGGGAAGAGAATCAGCTAGGAAGCCAGACCCGTGTATTTCTTTGGTGGTGAACATGGATATAAGATGAACATAGGAAGCTGTGTTCTGCACAGGAATTACTCCTACACGCCTCAAAAGAAACAGGGAGCAAAGTTTGTCCCAGTTAGATTATTTTCCCTCATCACATACCTCTAAAGCAAAATGTAAAGCAAGATGTGGAAAAAAAAAAAAAAAGGTCACACAATTAAGCCAAGGAAGAACTTAATCCCGAAACCAAATTCATTGTAACATAAATTTAAATAACATTTCAGAAAACCTTAAATCATACATCACTTTACGTTCTTTTTGGGGCTTCTGTAACATTCAAAAATACATTTGTACACAGTTATAATTGTTGGACACAGACAACCTTGTCTTTTTCTTCTGAAATTTAACATTATTTCACACATTTTCATGAATTATGTACCACCATTACCCATGAACTTATATGTAATACTGACATGGAACACATTCTTTCATTTGTTTTAATTACTCATCGAATATTTATGAGTGCCCCTAGATAATGAAGACCTATATATAACCACAAAGAATATTCTGAAAAATAACACACTAGGTTGCTTTTCAGTAGTCTTAAAACCAAACTCTTTATATTTTATTTATTTTGCCAAGTCAGACTTCCACATCACTAAATTAAGACATTTTTTCCTAAAGAAAAAGTGAGCACTTATCTGGGCCTTAACTTCTATGGAAAATGAGGAAGGGATAAATTTGATACTTAAGCTCCCTTCCTTCACTGGAATTCTATGATCTGGGTTTAAGGAAATAGTAGGAACATAACACGCATTGTGTCATCAAACATCTTACAATTGCCCTTAAGAGTCATGATACTTTCTCTAAATCACCAGTGACAATTAAGCAAGAACATAGATTTTACATCTTAGAGCCCCACTAAGAGTTTAGTTGAGAGTAGGCATCCTCAGGAACTGAGACCAGGAATTTAGGAACTGGGAACAGAGGGGCAAATATAAGGAGTACAATTTACTTTTCTATTTCTTTCACTTGGATGAGGGAAGACCAAGGAGGGCTTTGAGAAAACCAGAACAATTCCATTAAGTGATCCAAAGAGAAGAGCAAAACATGTTCCCTCATTAATAAATGTGATTTTATGTTCATGCCAGCCACCTATTAATCCAAATTAAAAAAAAAACCAAAAAACATTCTTGGCCTTGGCGACTCCTGTCTGAGCCCATTGCTGTTCTGATTTCCCACTAAGATCTACAAATGATCAAGAGCTCAGTAATTCCAAGTGGTGTTTTCACAGGACCACCTCCTTCCATAATGCATAAAATGCTCTTTCATGAAGACAGATGGACATAGTCTACAGGACCCTGCTTACTCCAGAGAAACTGTCTTTGAAAACTTTTGACAGCCAGTGGGGTTGCACGTCTGTCTCTATTTAAATGAGCTCGTTATAGTTACTATTTTTGTGACTTTCAGCCAGTTGTTCAATCATTTCTCAAGTGTGATACATTTTAATAAAAAATGAAACACTTTATGATACAAATATTGTTAAAATCCCAAGTTTGGCTATATTCTTTTTGAAAAAAATCTTCTGGAGTAAGGCACCTTTTGAAAAAAAAGGGGGGCATAGAGCTTATGATGTTTGTTTGCTGAAATCAACGTAAATGGAATAATATACACACCCAAGTTACCTTAAGAATGGCACAGTGCCCCTTTTTACTTTCATAGATCTGTTTCTTTAGGAAGCCATTTTCTGCTCTGGCTTAGAGGATTTTATTTTATTGACTAGTAGTTTAAAAGATATAGTAAATCTAGTCTGTCTAACATTTTATTGACCAAAATTATCTAGTAAATGGCACTTCTGAGTTTACCAGCAAAATGACAGTTGGTACTGACAATTATGATAGAGAGAGAACCGTAGGTGGTAAGTCAAAAAGTCAGATGGCAACCAAGGTGGTTGCTCTGAGTCAGGAAACATCAGAAAGTGACACTCGTTGAAGAGAAGAAAACTCTCTTTATTGTAGGACTTCAGGGTGTGATTCTGGGGCATTTTAATACTGGAATTAAGAGGCCCCTTTAGATGTTATTAGGAAGTGAAAATTTAGTCAGTGTACACTTGAAATGTTAACCGATTTGAGAACCATGTGATAAGGAATTGCCATGGCAATGGACCTGAGAGGCATGGCTCTAAAAGGAATCTAGCAATGAAGAGTTGGAGAGTAAGACATTCTTAATTGCTTCTTTTGCAGTGCAAAGTTAAAGCTCACTGGAATGCTGAAAGTGTTACGATGTTTACATGCAGGTAATTCAGTAAGTCGCCACCAATGCATGGAAATGACCTAGAGATCACTCAGCTCCCTGTGTTCCATAAACCAGCCATAGAATCCTAATCTGGCTTCCTGATAAAAGAAGGGAATACATTGATGGAATCAAGCAAATAGGTCATTCAATTTGGTGGTAAATTATGACTCATTATAAATTAGTAGATTGACTTTCAGCTACAGCTTCACCTTATGTTGGTTGGACGACCACTGAATGATGTAGGGACTTAAGAGTCCTGATTCCTATCATGCAGTGAGATCCAGCGTAAATCGATGTTGACTCCCTAACAGAATGATGGTGTTGCCACCAAAGTATTGCAAGCCTCTGCATGCATTATCCAGGAATGATTAAATCACGTTAAATGGAAATTATGTTATATTTTTATTCCTTGAAAAACATGATTAAAATAATAATAATATTAATACCTAATAGTCATTAGTAAGTTAGTTATTACTATAGTTACTGCTTAGTGTCATGTATTCTTTTAAGCTTTTATGTATGTTATTTTTTAAAAATCCTCATCACATCCCTAAGCGTATCCCCATTTTACAGACAATGGAGGCAGAGAGAGATTTAGTAAATTACCCAGGATCACACAACTACCAAAAGGCATGGTCAAGATTTGAACCCTGGCACTTAAGATCTTCAGTCCATCCTCTTAATCACTAGACAAGCTCTCTATTAAATAAATGCTTCACTGAGTAGCCTGTGCCATTTTCCAACCAAGCCAGACAAAATTTTTCCTAAGTTAATTAAGACTTCCCCATTCGTAATAGTGTTCCCTAGCATTTCTTCACCCTGCTTTGACTTTGTTATTCAGGAATATATCTTTCTTCACGACTCCAGTGTGTCTGAGATCAGAGTTTTCACATGTGATACACACACTCTTTGCCAGATCAACCTCTTGACTCCCAACAGCAAGTTTACTATGAGCAATTAAATACCCTGCAATGCAACGATTATGGTTGGGTCAGTGAAAGCAGGGGAGGGCAGAAACTGGCTGCAATTCTTGTTTGTTTTTCAGTGTGGATACCGAGACTACAAGGCCAACAACTTTCACCTTTTATATCATTTTTCTCCTTTGCCAATTATTGACCCTGGGAGTGTTAAACAAAAACTTTTCTTCCTTGCTGTTCTTGAAGCAAACACACAATTAAAACACAGGTGTGTTTGTCTCACTGGAATCTTTGCCGTGGAAATTCTAAGATACTACCCAGGGAGAATAAGGTAACCTCACTGTGTCGCTGAACGAGAGAGATGGGAGCCCTAAAGAGAGACACTAATCTCAGAGCGTGACCTTAACAATGCACTCTGCATAGCTTGCAAGGGGCACCTGCACAGCAAGGCGTGTAAAAAAGTGCTCCAACCACAGGCATTGCCTAAGGGGGTGGACATTTCCAATGAGGGGGACTGAGGAAGTCAGGCCAAGCCAAGACAGTGGAGACCCCAAGTTGTTTCTAACTGGTTTAACCCAAGGGTTTAGGCAGTAGTAACACCAGGTTGGTGAGACCGGGATGGGAGCAGGAGACACGCTAGCTTGAAGGGGTTGGAAATCTTCCACAGTACGTTCTTTATTCAATCACTTACTTATTCATAAAAACATATTATTATTGGAGGCCAACTACATTCCAAGCACTGAACAACACAGGAGTTATCCCCTGCTCTCCGTAAATGTATAGCCTAGCTCAGGAGCCTAGGTTGACCAGAAATCAAATTCCAAACAGCAGACCCACCTGGGAGAAGTGGAAAGAGAGTGACAGTGATATGGACAAGGTGAACAGTGTGAGGTGGAAAGTGGTCAGAGCATGTCCAGTCCGGGACCTGTGTTTGCAGGAATATCTGCAAAGACAAGAAGACCACTGGCAAGGCTCAGAGGCTGCAAGGTCAAAGACAGTTACATTTAAAATAGCTAGTCTGTCACCTAGGAGCAGAGGCTGATCTTAAAACAGCCTCTGTGTTATCAGCCCAGACTCAGTTCCTGCTGCAGGGCAGTCAAGGCTCCATAGACCTTGAGCCTAGGTTAAAGATGGTCCCACACTTGCAGGTAAACTGCCTGCTGATCCAGGGGCAGGAGGGTTGGGGTTTGCAGGCAGTGCTAATGGTGCATTTGAAATTCCTGTGGGATGATACGTATTCTTGGCATCAGATGAACTTTCCTTTAAATGTTCATCTCCTACCGATGTTAAGATAAGCTTGAATTCTCTGAGAGTATACCAAGTCATGGCAGATGAATGCTGCGTGATGAGAGAAATGGACAAATTAACTCACCTAACATTCAACTAGTAATGAATTAATAGAAAATTTAAAGGTCAGTGATGCTAGACACAAATTCATTTTTATGTATGATAAATAGGTAGATAGATAGATAGAGATACAACTATATGTGTATATGATATATAGAGAGAGATACAAAGATATAAATATATAATCTCCAAATAGATTTGGCTTCTGCTGTGAGCTTGACAATTCTTGCTGGTATGTGACCATAGAAAGCTATTTAACCTCTCAATAAACTAAATTTTTGCTCATTTTACAGGTAAAGCAATTTGGTTTTTAATAATGTTAACTTGTCCACCAAAGATGTGCAGAGAGGATTAGATAGTTGCCGTATGTTAAGCAAGTAGCATGATGCTTGGCACATAGTAAGTGCTCAATAAATGCGAGGCATTTTTCTAATTACTCAGTCATCTCAGCCAGTAACAGTGAACTTGGAGAGGGTTAGACACACAGAATCCCCAATCTCAAACTTTGCAGTTTATTAGGAAATGTAAAATCCACCTCAGAAGCAAATAGTGGACTTTGTTTAGGCCCAGGTTCTTTTTGCATCTATGGTGTAGCTCTAAGGATGAGGCCAGGTGCCAGGTGTGACTTGGGTGTCTGTGGGAAACATGTTGCTATGCTCATCTGGCAATGGCAGTGAATTCTAGGACTGACAATACAGACCCAAGCAAATGGTATTAAACTGAGCACTTGAATTATCCTGATACGAGAGACTGGGTGCAGGACTATCTCATATCCTGTTGTAGGTGCTTCTTGGATTTCCGTCCTCACCTTAGCTGAACTGTATGGAAAACTACTTGATACCTGTGAGGTGAAGGCAGCTAGGTAAAGAGTTCAGTGGCTGCAAATACGAATCTCAGCCCAGGTGCTGAGCACGGAGGGCTACAAAGATGCATGAACCCAGGATTCGGGGTTTTTGTCAGAATTATTTTTCCCCAAGGTTTGTTGCAATTACCCCTTCTTCCTGGCTTTATTCCCCTGTGAAATAACATTGAATAGTTATCTCACAGCTGTTCAGGTTGCTTATCCACCCTCCTAAGTTGGAATGTCATGCATGCTCCTTGTTCTTCCTTGTAAAGTGCAAACCCACGGCCCTCTGTAGCAGGCTCTTTATTTCCTTCTGTTGTGCTCATCAGAAACACCTTAGCTGCTTTCCCGCTCACATGCTGAATTAATAAATTACAAATGCCTGTTATCAAAGATTTGGAGGTTTTGACAAGTGATTTTGTTGATCACAAATGCAAGGTTGTGTTAGGGAGAACCTGTGTTTTTGGGATATAGAAGGTAGATCAGCCCTGAATCTGAAAAATAAACAGGCAAGTTTGATGAGCTGAAATTCATGGCAGAGCTTCTTAATATTTCCTGAGGTTCTAATCAAAGGAGCATCTTAACTGGTCCCAGAGGGAACTGGAAGATGAAAGGCGCTGACATTGATGCCCACTGTACCTTGCCTCATCACAACTTTTTTTTCCTCCTTCCTTTTGCCTGTTTCTAAAAATATCTGGGCAGGTAAGAATTAGTGGTAGGATGTTATTTAGACAAAAACAAAAACCCACTGCATAATGCACCATATCGTTAAAATTTTTAACATCTATTACATTAAAATCAAGGAAATTGACATAGATAGGATGAAAGAAGATACAGCACCTCTAGCTTATGCCAACTAAAAATAAGAATTATTAATGAAGCTCGGCTTTCTTCTGCTGTGCACATTAATTATTTATGATAATAATACTCTGCACTGCCATATTAAAGAATTTTCTTCACCCAGCTTCCCAGAAAACTCTATCTTCTTGGGAAAAACAAACAAAAAAAGGAACCTCAACATGTTAAGCCCACAAAAGAATACATTCCTCTCGGTGTATTTATTATACAGGAAGATGAATATAGTCTTGGGTTATTAAACTGGAATGAAAAACACATCTTATTAGAACTTACATGGTGATTTTTATTCTCACTAGTTTCATATAAACTTAATGATGCAGACTGCATTTTTATGCTCATCTATTTTAAAATGGTGCCTGGAGCAAAAAAAGCTTCCATTAATGCCAGTTTGGTATTTCAAATACAATTTGATGTAATTTACTTCAAATATATGTGAACAGAAAAGGATAATGCTAAGTGTGTTTTCTAGATTCAGATGTGGGTCAGCTCATGGCAATGATTTGTCAACCCTAAGCTTTTTGCAAAAAAAGAAAAAAAAGAGAGGGAGAGAATTTCTTTGGTTTATAAAATACAAAAAAAAAAAGAAAAAAGAAAGAAAGCAAAAAAAAAAAGAATATACCTCTACTAGTGTTAAGAGTGGGAGAAGAAAAATGCTGGGTTTTATGATAAAAGACTAGCTTTAACTTTATTTTAGGTTTTAATATTTATTAACTGTAAATGAATTATAATGCAATTCCCTCCAGTGATATGCTGAACTATCTAAACCCATTGCTTTTTATACGCACATATATATTATATATGGGTATGTCAACATCAAATCACGCAGTTTAGAGAGGTTTGGTGTATCTCAATCTTGGCAGATAGATATTAAATAAATGCTTAGATTTCCCAATCTACATTTTTCTCTCAGTGATTTTTAGAACTATATTTTAAAAGAACTTAAAAAATAAGTTTAAATATCACTTCTCTAACAGTTACTTACAGAAATAAGTCAAGACTGATTTTCTCCTGTGAATCTCAAGAGAAGAGTTCACATCACCTTCTTTTTTCTTGTGATCTGTGTGTGTTCACATCTGCTCTCTGCTGCTCTGTGTTGACGCTGGGTCGCCCTCCACGTGAGGGAGGGCTGGTGCATCTGTTAGAAATGCCAAGGCGTCTCGAAGCACCATGGCTGTCCAGGGTTCCTCCTCTACAGTAGCACTTTCTAATAAGATTATGGAGCCTTTGCTGAGTAATATTCCATAAAAAAAGAATGAAATAATGCCATTTGCAGCAACATGGATAGACTTAGAGATGATCATACTATGTGCAGTAAGTCAGACAGAGAAAGATAAATATCGTATGATATCACTTATATGTGGAATCTAATTTTAAAAAAAGAAAAGAAACAAATGGACTTATTTACAAAATAGAAACAGACTTAAAGATATCGAAAACAAACTTAAGGTTACCAAAGGGGAAACGTGGAGGGGAGGGATAAATCAGAAGCTGGGGATGAACACACACAGACTATTATACAGAAGATAGATAACCAACAAGGACCTACTGTATAGCACAGGGAGCTCTACTCAATATTCTGTGATAACCTAAATGAGAAAAGAATCTAAAGAAGAATGAATACATGTATATGTATAACTGAATCACTTTGCTGTACACCTGAAACTAACACAACATTGTAAATCAACTATAGTCCAATAAAATAAAATTTTAAAAAATTAAAAAAAAAAAGATTACAGAGCCTTTGCTAATTTGAAGGATTGAATCTTCTGTGGTGGCATTTCAAAAACAAATAGTGGGTCTTGCCGTTCTATCTTTACTCTGCTTCCTATTTGAAACTGGTTTTTAAAGGCCCAAACAGTCATTGCTTCTGAGCCCTAACATATCCCTTCCACTGAAACACAGTGTACTGAAAGGAGTGGGTCCAGTATTAGAATCTCTATTAATTTTCAGCCCTGTGGCACATCCCTGTGACACAGAAATTGAGTCTCTTTAAACTTGGGCTACATTTTCCCTTTCTTGTTGCTTGGGGAGGGCGTGGGGCACAGAGCGGAGGGCTGGGCAAGAGGCCTGCCAGGCCTGCAAGGGGTGTGAGGTGTGAACAGCTGCCCTCACTCTTCCCTTCCTGATTTCTGCAGAGAAGCAGCCTTGCTGGGAAGTGGCTGGGATTGCGAGGGGAAGAGGAAACACACCCTGCTTCGCCCCAGGGTGCTGAGGAAATGACAGGAGGAGAGGGACCTGCTAGCGGTGAAAGAAACCCAGGAAATTCTGGCGGCTTCTCTCCCAGAACCTCTGAAACATAGCCCCTGCAGGTGGGGTGTCACCATCAATGACGAGGCTCTCTGAGAGCAGGGTGTATTCTTCTAACAGGTAAGAGACTGGGAGGGAGGAAGATACTGATCAGGAAGACTGTCTGTCACTGGCTTCGCTGTGCCTGGGTTTAACCCAGTAAGTAACCTGGAATCTCTAGAGTCAGTTTCCCTGATCCCAGGGAGTTGCGGATGGGAGTGGAGAGTGGAAGAGATGCTTCAGTGGAGAGAAAGAGAAGGGAGAAGAGTTAGCCTTTACATTTCATAAGTGTCAGTAAGCAGTAACTAGTCCTCCTTCGCTGCACTAATAACGGCAGTTCTTAAGAAAACTAAACAAGCCTATATTTAGGAAGATCTGTACATTTCCAGGAGTCCTGCTTGTGCGTCTATGCCAAAGCTCACCCCCCTCAGATATGCAATCGTCAGTGCTATCCCCTTTGTCCTTGGATAGAGAAAAAGAACAGTTTTCTTAAAGTTCTGCAAAAATCTGAAGAATTATTTAATGACTTTTAAAGTTACATCTTTAAAGTTTTCACCTTCAGACTAGAAACTAGAAATGATCAGCAACATAACTGCATCCAAAAATCTGGGTTTTAGTGTGAGCCCAGTAAGAAACCGACCTAGAAGGATTCAGGCAAGAGTGTTCCCATATCCGTGTTCACTTTCCCTTCTCCTCATTAGCTGAAAGATGAGGAAACTGAGGCTCAGCAGGTCAAAGAAGTGTCCTTCAAAGCTTAAGAGACACTTTTCATATTGCAACTCAGGACACACACAACAGAAACAGGTGAACCTGAACACAATACTTACCCTTCCTATAGATAGGAATATACTGCTATTTTCTATTTTATTCTATTCCAATTTGAAAAACTAAAATGAAGAACTGAATGATTGCTTATCCCACTACTGGGTTATATGCCTGGTTTGAAAGCCATGGGATCAAAAGCACCAGCCCCAAGCCCTGTAGTGCTTTAAGCTTTTCCAGAGTCCTGTGATCAATTTCCTTGTAATTGGGAAGCAAAGCGTCATTGACTGTCTGGCAAAGATACCTTTGGGAGAAGAAATTGTCTTTCTTTCGCTACTTTGTACGGGGAAGGAAAAAGCTAGCATGGAAGGAGATAGAAAGAAAAAGCCAGC
The DNA here is from genome assembly GCF_059928025.1 of Delphinapterus leucas. Classification (NCBI taxonomy): domain Eukaryota; kingdom Metazoa; phylum Chordata; class Mammalia; order Artiodactyla; family Monodontidae; genus Delphinapterus; species Delphinapterus leucas. The sequence continues at coordinate 15,513,563 of NC_143138.1, forward strand.
TCACTGTTTTGGATGAGGGATGGTAAGGAACTGGGGTTGGAAAAAAAGCAGAAAAGGGAGACTGATAACATGGCAGGAGACTGGAGCCTGAGGAGAAAGACATCTAAAGGACCTTTAAGAACAGGAGTGTTCAGCGTCTGTTTTACGTTGTTTGCCTTTTACTCCAATGTAACCCTTTCCATATCCCTGAACCACAGTAAAGGCTGACACATTTAAATCACCATGTTCTGGGTGGAAAGTGAAGGACCCCAGTAGTTAAATGGAATGCAAACTCTCCCACACCTACCCTCTGTTGAACCTAGCGTGCAGGAAGCAGAAGCCTACCGAGGGGTCAACGTCCAGTCCTTCCAGAAAGCGACCACTGGCAACATAAGGTGCTAGCTGCGTTCAGGAAGGGCAGAACAGGAGACTGACACATTGATTATCACGTGGCTTTGGCAAGCATGCCGATTTTCTTAGAAATCTGGCGTACATTTATTTAAATAATTAAGGGTTTATGTGTTTTATTTTATTTCTTCCCGTGGTTACCATACATCATAAATCAAAAGCTCCCGTCTTTAACCCAACTGAAACATTCTTTATTTCAACAGATGGCTTTTTCTTTCTTTCTTTCTTTTTTTTTTTTTTGCATTTTGGTATCAAGTAAGTCATTTTCATTTTATTTCTTTTATTTCCTTAAGATATAATTGACTTATAACATTGTGTAGGTTGAAGGTGTACAATGTGATGATTTGATATACATATATATTGTGAAACAATTACACAGTAAGGTTAATTAACCCGTGCATCACCTCACATAGTTATCATTTTTTCTATGTGTGTGTGGTGAGAATTTTTAAGATCTCCTCTCTTAGCAACATTTAAGTGTACAATACAATATTGCGAACTGTAGTCACCATGCTGTACGTTACATCCCCAGAACTTACTCATCTTGTAACTGGAAGTTGGTACATTTTGACCACAGTCACCCATTTCCTTCAATCCCAACCTCCCTGCTCCTGGCCCTGGCAGCCACCAACCTCTTCTCTGTTTCTCTGAGTTCGGTTGTTTTAGATTTCACGTACAAGTGAGATCATACAGTTTTTGTCATTCTCTGTCTGACTTATTTCACTTAGCATAATACCCTCCGATTTCACCCATGTTGTTGCAAATAGCAAGATTTCCTTCTTTTTTAATGGTTGGATAATACTTACTGTGTATTATAATACTCCATTGCATACACATAGATATATCACGTTTTCTTTATCCATTCATCTGTCAGTGGACACTTGGGCTGTTTCCGTATCTTGGCTATTGTAAATAATGCTGCAGTGAACATGGTGGTGCAGATACTGCTTCAAGACAGTGATTTCATTTTCCTTCAGAAGTAAGATTGCTGGATCATATAGTAGTTCTATTTTTAATTTTTTGAGTAATCTCCATACTGTTTTCCATAGTGGCTGAACCAATTTACATCCCCACCAATGGTGCACAAGGGTTTCCCTTTCTCAACGTCTTCTCTAGCACTTGTTATCATTTGTCTTTTTTATAATAGCCATTCTACGAGGAGTGAGGTTTTGATTTGCATTTCTGTGATAATTAGTGAAGTTGAGCAAATTTTCATGTACCTATTGTTGGCCGTTTGGATGTCTTCTTTGGAAAAATATCTGTTCAGGTCCTTTGCCCATTTTTTTTTTTTTTTCCTTGTGGTACGCGGGCCTCTCACTGTTGTGGCCCCTCCCGTTGTGGAGCACAGGATCCGGACGCACAGGCTCAGCGGCCATGGCTCACGGGCCCAGCCGCTCCTCAGCATGTGGGATCTTCCCGGACCGGGGCATGAACCCGTGTCCCCTGCATCGGCAGGCGGACTCCCAACCACTGCACCACCAGGGAAGCTCATTTTGCCCATTTTTTAAATTGGGTTATTTGTTATTTTGCTATTGAGTTATATGACATCCTTATATATTTTGAATATTAATCCCTTATCAGATATAAGATTTTTCTCCCATTCCACAGGTTGACTTTTCATTTTGTTGATCATTTCTTTTTCTGTGCAGAAGCTTTTCAGTTTGATGTAGTCCCACTTGCTTATTTTTACTTTTGTTGCCTTTGCTTTTTCAACAAATATGTATTGAGCGTGTGTTAGCTATTGGGCACTATTTTAGGGGCAGCAGAGATAAACAGGGCCCACTTTCTACACATAATGATGATTGTATTCTAGCAGAAAAGATACGTTTAAATATCCAAACTACTAAAAAGTAATAATTGCCATAAACATTGCACTGTGAAGTTTCAAAGAATAGGTTATTTCTCAACTTTGAGATCGGGAAAGACTTCATAAAGGACTGGAGACATTATGGTTGGATTGTATTTGACAGTCAAAGACTGAGAGGAAAGAGCGAACCCACACTGGCAAAGGAATTAGAGCAAAAACATGGAATCAGTGTGATGAGGTGTAAAATTGTCTTTTCATCTTTGTTACCCTAAAGCCTGGCAAAAAAATAGGCATTAAATAAATTATTTTTGAATGAACTAATGAATAAAAGTTTGAAACCTGACCTTAGGGCATCATTCAAGGCAGGCTTAGGTGCTCAGACATTATCCTGTAGGTTTTTGGTACAGTAACAGGACCACAGTCATGCTTTAAGGAGATGAGTTAGGCAGCCTTGAGAAGGGAAGAGAGAATTAGGAGTTGAAGGCTATCATAACAGTTCACTAGACTTTTACCAAAACAATTACAACGTAGGGGTAAAGGATGGATTAAAACTACATTCTGGAGGTAGAATTATCAGACATTGTAAATATCTTTATGTGAGGAGCAAGTAAAAGAAAGAAGTCTTAGATTTTGAGCTTAGGTAACTTATAAAGAGAATTCCCATTGGAGAAGTTAATTTGATAGTTTAGATGTCATATGTGGAATATGGTGTACGTATTCATAGCAATATAGAACGGCAAAGTCCTACAGCACTGTGTTTCTCTATAGGTATTCCCCTTCCTGAATTAATTCTGATTAACTATCTGTGGGAAAAATAACTCTGAACTGTTCTCCCAGGAGAAAGTGATAGGTTTACGTGATTTATCCAATAATTCGTATATACTTATGTACTGAAACTAACTAGAATTAGGGGTGTAGTCTGAGACTATCAACAAGCAGAGTTAATTTAGCCCACATAGAGAAAGAATTCTAAACCCTAACTTCTTCATCCTCAAATAGACAAGCCACAGTCTAGTGTTAAGATGCCAAAAACAAATGAAAGAAAAGTGAAAAAGTTACTTATTGAGTCGTTAACTGATTATTTCACCTAGTTTGATAGATTTTTCTGTCACTGATGATTTGGCCTCCCAAATCTGATTTCTCATCAGAATTATCTGGAGAGATTTTTAGAACTACAGATTCCCTGGCACCATTCTTGGAAATTCTGATTCAGTAGTAGGTCCATGGTAGAGCCCAGGAATCTGAGAAGTGAAAACTTCTTCAACAGTCCTTCATTTAACATAGTAATATAAGTTAATTTTGCATACTCAATTTTGCAGTAGTTCTTTATCAAACATACTTTTGTTTTATTTACTTTTTTTATACACTGTCTAAGTATGCTCTGAATGGAATAGAGTAAAATTTGGCATTATAAGTAAAACTTGTTTAGGTAACTGAATTTTGTGAATGTGGTCATAGGTAAATGTTAATTACCCTGGGGGCCCACTGAAACAACTAAAAACTGAAATCAGGTTTCCAGTTTTGATTTTGCTAAGGACTTTTCCACCCGGGACTTGCATAATTAGTTATTTTTGTTGTTGTTACAGTTGTTGAAATAACAAATTGTACATTTACCACAGCTAAATTGTATTCTCTTGGATTTTACTCACAAATTGTAGAGTTAGTAAATTGTAGAGGTTTTGTTGATTCCCTCTTCTATCCACTGAATTTGTGAGCTCGCCAGGCTTGTCGTCATCTGAAGACTTGACAAGAATACCTTCTTTGTCCTCATGCAAGTTTTTAATTAAAAAATGTGGAACAGAACAGAGTGGAGAAAAGCATCCAATGGGCATGTCTCTAGAAATCTTTATCTAGAGCCATATCAAATCTTTAGCCAGCACTCTTTGGAACCTAACATTCTACTAGATAATCTACCTTGGAGCTAGTGGATAGCTTGCCCTTGGAGAGCTCTTGCTCCATCCTACTGGTAATTATCTTTCCAAATAATTGTTTTAATATTCAAATCTAGAATCTGATCTAAGATTTCAGTCACAAAGGGCATGCTCTTTCCAGGATTGATGCTAACTGTCCTTAGTTCAACCATACTTTCACAGATAGTCCGTCCAGCTCTTTTGAGAGTCGAATTGAGTAAAGATACAGATTCTTGCCATGCCGCAGTGTTTTCCCTTTGTGTGAAATTGTCACACCTATCCAGAGATCAGACTTCAAACCTTGACCAGTCAGTGCCATTCTCCATCAGTTGAACTGGAATCCATCCCTACAAACAAGACTCAAGGAACATGTGTGTCTTGTTCCACTGCCAATCTCAGTCAATGAAAAGATGCTAAGAAAGTATCCCAGGTTTATTCAATTTTACCTCTCACCACAATGAACTCTCATCATTCCATCCATTTTTGTTGATTATTGCTCAATATTTCTATTACACAAACACACAATATTTGCAAATTTTTCATTATCTTCCATAGAACAACACTAATGTATGAAAGAAAATTAAAATATACAGAGGCTATTGGTTTGCTCAACGACAGAAACTTTTCTTTTTAAGCCTCTGATTTAGAACCAGACATTTAGCTTGCTGGCCAGATTTGGCCCACAGTCCATTTTTGTAAGCTTCATGAGCTAAGAATAGTTTTCAGATAGTTCTTATATCTGAAAACTATAATAATTCAGATAATTCTGATTTTTATGTTTTTTTTCTTAACCTACAAAGCCTAAATAGTTACTATTTAGTAAATAGTTCTAATTTTTTTTCTTACACAATAATTCTGATTGTTTTTCTTAGCCTGCAAAGTCTAAATATTTACTATTTAGCCTTTTATAGAAAAAGTTTGCCGCTGCTGATTTAGAATAGCCAAACTGATCATGAAACACTCACGAATGCACTGAAGTTTATTGATAACTTATATTTTACCTTTAAAAAAAAAGTGCTGCATCTCGAGTTGAGTGTCCTGTGAGGAGCTTCAGTGCACCCCCCGAGCTGAGGTTTCAGCTCAGCCATTTCACGAGGAACTCTGGCCTGAAGGGCCAGGGGCAAGGCCTCTGCACGGGGCCTGCTATAAGCAAGTGAAACAGACTAAACACAAATGGAAAAAAGGTGGATGGGCTAGGCCTGAAGTGAGATTGCCAGATTTACGTCCTTTCCAGATGAAATGTGGATCCTCTAGCAAGAGGAAGTGTGAAGAGAGAGGACCTTCCAGATGGCAGAGGAGTAAGACATGGAGATCACCTTCCTCTCCAAAAGTACATCAAAAATACATCTACATATGGAACAACTCCTACAGAACACCCGCTGAACACTGGCAGAAGACCTCAGAGCTTCCAAAAGCTGTGTGGCAGACTGGGTCTTGGTGCTCTGGCCGACTGTCAGGCCTGAGCCTCTGAGGTGGAAGAGCTGAGTTCAGGACATTGGTCCAACAGAGACCTCCCATCCCCACGTAATATCAATCAGCAAGAGCTATCCCAGAGATCTTCATCTCAATGCAAAGAGCCAGCTCCACTCAATGACCAGCAAGCTCCAGTGCAGGACACCCCATGCCAAACAACTAGCAAGACAGGAACACAACCCCACCCCTTAGCAGAGAGACTGCCTAAAATCATAATAAGTTCACAAACACCCCAAAACACACCACTGGATGCAGTCCTGCCCACCAGAAAGACAAGATCCAGCCTCATCCATCAGAACACAGGCACCAATCCCCTCCACCAGGAAGCCTACACAACCCACTGAACCAACCTTACCCACTGGGGACAGACACCAAAAACAACGGGAACAATGAGCCTGCAGTCTGCGAAAAGAAGACCCCAAACACAGTAAGTTAAGCAAAATGAGAAGACAGAGAAATATGCAGCAGATGAAGGAGCAAAGTAAAAACCCACCAGACCAAACCAACGAAGAGGAAATAGGCAGTCTACCTGAAAAAGAATTCAGAGTAATGATAATAAAAATATCCAAAATCTTGGAAATAGAATGGAGAAAATACAAGAAATGTTTAACAAGGGCCTAGAAGAACTAAAGAGCAAACAAACAATGATGAACAACACAATAAAATTAAAAATTCTCTAGAAGGAATCAATAGCAGAATAACTGAGGCAGAAGAATGGATAAATGCCCTGGAAGATAAAATAGTGGAAATAACTACTGCAGAGCAGAATAAAGAAAAAAGAATGAAGAGAATTGAGGACAGTCTCAGAGACCACTGGGACAGCATTAAACATACCAACATTCGAATTATAGGGGTCCCAGAAGAAGAAGAGAAAAACAAAGAGACTGAGTAAATATTTGAAGAGATTACAGTTGAAAACTTCCCTAATATGGGAAATGAAACAGTCAATCAAGTCCAGGAAGCACAGAGAGTCCCATACGGGATAAATCCAAGGAGAAACACGCCAAGACACATATTAATCAAACTATCAAAAATTAAATACAAAGAAAAGATATTAAAAGCAGCAAGGGAAAAGCAACAAATAACATACAAGGGAATCCCCATAAGGTTAAGAGCTGATCTTTCAGCAGAAACTCTGCAAGCCAGAAGGGACTGGCAGGACATATTTAAAGTGATGAAAGAGAAAAACCTACAACCAAGATTACTCTACCAAGCAAGGACCTCATTCAGATTCAATGGAGAAATTAAAACCTTTACAGACAAGCAAAACTAAGAGAATTCAGCATCACCAAACCAGCTTTACAACAAATGCTAAAGGAATTTCCCTAAGGAGGAAATGCAAGGGAAGGAAAAGACCTAAAATAACAAACCCAAAACAATTAAGAAAATGGTAATAGGAGCATACATATTGATAATTACCTTAAATGTAAATGAATTACAACCCAGCAAACCTTCACTACTGGACATATACTCTGAGAAAACCATAATTCAAAAAGAGTCATGTACCAAAATGTTCATTGCAGCTCTATTTACAATAGCCAGGGCATGGAAACAACCGAAGTGTCCATCAACAGATGAATGGGAGGGAGATGCAAGAGGAAGAGACATGGGGACATATGTATATGTATAACTGATTCACTTTGTTATAAAGCAGAAACTAACACACCATTGTAAAGCAATTATACTCCAATAAAGATGTTAAAAAAAAAAAGCCTCAGAAAAAAAAATGTAAATAGATTAAATGCTCCAACCAAAGACATAGACTGGCTGAATGGATACAACAAGACCTGTATATACGCTGTCTACAAGAGACCCACTTCAGACCTAGGGACACATACAGACTGAAAGTGAGGGGATGGAAAAAGATATTCCATGCAAATGGAAATCAAAAGAAAGCTGGAGTAGCAATTCTCATATCAGACAAAATAGACTTTAAAATAAAGACTATTACAAGAGACAAAGAAGGACACTACATAATGATCAAGGGATCAATCCAAGAAGATATAACAATTGTAAATATTTATGCACCCAACATAGAAGCACCTCAGTGCATAAGGCAAATACTAACAGACATAAAAGGGGAAATGGACAGGAGCACAATCATAGTAGGTGACTTTAACACCTCACTTTCACCCATGGACAGATCATCCAGAATGGAAATAAATAAGGAAGCACAAGCTTTAAATGATACATTAAACAAGATGGACTTAATTGATATTTATAGGACATTCCATCCAAAAACAACAGAATACACTTTCTTCTCAAGTGTTCATGGAACATTCTCCAGGATAGATCATATCGTGGGCCACAAATCAAGCCTTGGTAAATTTAAGAAAATTGAAATCATATCAAGTATCTTTTCTGACCACAACGCTATGAGACTAGATATCAGTTAGAGGAAAAAAACTGTGAAAAATACAAACACATGGAGGCTAAACAATATACTACTAAATAACCAAGAGATCACGGAAGGAATCAAAAAATACCTAGAAACAAATGACAGTGAAAACACAATGACTCAAAACCTATTAGATGCAGCAAAAGCAGTTCTAAGAGGGAAGTTTATAGCAACACAATCCTACCTCAGGAAACATCTCAAATAAACAACCTAACCTTACACCTAAAGCAATTACAGAAAGAAGAACAAACAAAAAAAAACCAAAGATAGCAGAAGGAAAGAAATCATAAAAATCAGATCAGCAATAAATGTAAAAGAAATGAAGGAAACGATAGTAAAGATGAATAAAACTAAAAGCTGGTTCTTGGAGAAGATAAAAAAATTGATTAGCCAGACTCATCAAGAAAAAAAGGGAGAAGACTCAAATCAATAGAACTAGAAATGAAAAGGGGGAAGTAACAAGTGACACTGCAGAAATACAAAGGATCATGAGAGAGTACTACAAACAACTATATGCCAATGAAATGGACAACCTTGAAGAAATGGACAAATTCTTAGAAAAGCACAACCTTCCGAGAGTGAACCAGAAAGAGATAGAATATATAAACAGACCGATCACAAGCACTGAAATTGAAACTGTGATTAAAAATCTTCCAACAAACAAAAGCCCAGGGCCAGATGGCTTCACAGGTGAATTCTATCAAACAATTCGAGAAGAGCTAATATCTATCCTTCTCAAACTCTTCCAAAATATAGCAGAGCGAGGAACTCTCCCAAACTCATTCTACAAGGCCACCATCACCCTGATAGCAAAGCCACACAAAGGTGTCACAAAAAAAGAAAACTACAGGCCAATACCACTGATGAACATAGATGCAAAAATCCTCAATAAAATACCAGCAAACAGAGTCCAACAGCACATTAAAAGGATCATACACCATGACCAAGTGGGGTTTATCCCAGGAATGCAAGGATTCTTCAATATATGCAAATCAATCAATGTGATACACCATATTAACAAACAGAAGGAGAAAAACCATATGATCATCTCAATAGATGCAGAAAAAGCTTTTGACAAAATTCAACACCCATTTATGATAAAAACCCTCCAGAGAGTAGGCATAGAGGGACCTTACCTCAACATAATAAAGGCTATATATGACAAACCCACAGCCAACATCATTCTCAATGGTGAAAATTGAAGCCATTTCCTCTAAGATGAGGAACAAGACAAGGTTGCCCACTCTCACCACTATTATTCAACATAGTTTTGGAAGTTTTAGCCACAGCAATCAGAGAAGAAAAAGAAATAAAAGGAACCCAAACTGGAAAAGAAGTAAAGCTGTCACTGTTTGCAGATGACATGATACTATACATAGAGAATCCTAAAGATGCTACCAGAAAACTACTAGAGCTAATCAATGAATCTTGGAAAGTAACAGGATACAAATTGATGCACAGAAATCTCTTGCATTCCTATACACTAATGGTGAAAAATCTGAGAGAGAAATTAAGGAAACACTCCCATTTACCATTGCAACAAAAAGAATAAAATACTTAGGAATAAACCTACCTAATAAGACAAAAGACCTGTATGCAGAAAACTATAAGATACTGATGAAAGAAATTAAAGATGATACAAACAGATGGAGAGATATACCATGTTCTTGGATTGGAAGAATCAACATTGTGAAAATTACTATACTACCCAAAGCAATCTACAGATTGAGTGCAATCCCTATCAAACTACCAATGGCATTTTTCACAGAACCAGAACAAAAAATTTCACAATTTGTATGGAAACACAAAAGACTCCGAATAGCTAAAGCAATCTTGAGAAAGAAAAACAGAGCTGAAGGAATCAGGCTTCCTGACTTCAGAGTATACTAAAAAGCTACAGTAATCAAGACAGTATGGGGCTTCCCTTTTGGTGCAGTGGTTAAGAATCTGCCTGCCAATGCAGGGGGCACGGGTTTGAGCCCTGGTCCGGGAAGATCCCACATGCTGCGGAGCAACTAAGCCCATGCGCCACAACTACTGAGCCCACGTGCCACGAAAAATGAAGCCCACACGCCTAGAGCCCAGGCAGCAAGAGAAGCCACTGCAATGCGAAGCCCACACACTGCGACAAAGAGTAGCCCCCGCTTGCTGCAACTAGAGAAAGCCCACACACAGCACCGAAGACCCAACACAGCCAAAAATAAATTAAAAAAAAAAAAAGAAAAAGACAGTATGGTATGGCACAAAAACAGAAATATAGATCAGTGGAACAGGGTAGAAAGCCCAGAGATAAACCCATGCACATATGGTCACCTTATCTTTGATAAAGGAAGCAAGAATATACAGTGGAGAAAAGACAGCCTCTTGGGGGCTTTCCTGGTGGCGCAGTGGTTGTGGGTCCCCCTGCCGATGCAGGGGACACAGGTTCATGCCCCGGTCCAGGAGGATCCCACGTGCCACAGAGCGGCTGGGCCCGTGAGCCATGGCCGCTGGGCCTGTGCGTCCGGAGCCTGTGCGCCGCAACGGGAGGGGCCACAACGGTGAGAGGCCCACATACCGCAAAAAAAAAAAAAAAAAAGACAAACTCTTCAATAAGTGGTGCTGGGAAAACTGGACAGCTACATATAAAAGAATGAAATTAGAACAGTCCCTAAGACCATACACAAAAATAAACTCAAAATGGATTGAAGACCTAAATGTAAGTCCAGACACTATAAAACTCTTAGAGGAAAACAGAGGCAGAACACTCTATGACATAAATCACAGCAAGATCCTTTTTGACCCACCTCCTAGAGAAATGCCAATAAAAACAGAAATAAACAAATGGGACCTAATGAAACTTCAAAGCTTTTGCTCAGCGAAGAAAACCATAAATAAGACGAAAAGACAACCCTCAGAATGGGAGAAAATATTTGCAAATGAAGGAACTGACAGAGGATTAATCTCCATAATATACAGGCAGCTCATGCAGCTCAATATCAAAAAAATAAACAACCCAACACAAAAATGGGCAGACCACCTAAATAGACATTTCTCCAAAGAAGATATACAGATTGCCAACAAACACATGAAAGGATGCTGAACCTCACTAATCATTAGAGAAATGCAAGTCTAAACTACAATGAGGTATCACCTCACACTGGTCAGAATGGCCATCATCAAAAAATGTACAAACAATAAATGCTGGTGAGGGTGTGGAGAAAAGGGAACCCTCCTACACTGTTGGTGGGTATGTAAATTGATACAGCCACTATGGAGAACAGTATGGAGGTTCCTTAAAAAACTAAAAATAGAACTACCACATGACCCAGGAATCCCACTACTGGGCATATACCCTGAGAAAACCATAACTCAGAAAGAGTCATGTACCACAGTGTTCATTGTAGCACTCTTTACAATAGCCAGGACATGGAAGCAAGCTAAGTGTCCATTGACAGATGAATGGATAAAGAAGATGTGGTACATATATACAATGGAATATTACTCAGCCATAAAAAGAAATGAAACTGAGTTATTTGTAATGAGGTGGATGGACCTAGGGACTGTTATACAGAGTGAAGTAAGTCAGAAAGAGAAAAACAAATACCGTATGCTAACACATACATATGGAATCTAAAAAAAAAAATGGTTCTGAAGAACCTAGGGGCAGGACAGGAATAAAGACGCAGATGTAGAGGGTGGACTTAAGGACACGGGGAGGGGGATGGGTAAGTCGGGACGAAGTGAGAGCGTGGCATTGACATATATATATATATACTACCAAATGTAAAACAGATAGCTAGTGGGAAGCAGCTGCATAGCACAGGGAGATCAGCTGAGTGCTTTGTGACCACCTAGAGGGGTGGGATAGAGAGGGGTGGGAGGGAGACGCAAGAGGGAGGGGATATGGGGATGTATGTATACGTATAGCTGATTCACTTTGTTATACAGCAGAAACTAACACAACAATGTAAAGCAATTATACTCCAATAAAGATTAAAAAAAAAAAAAGTAGTGCATTAACATTTCTCACCTCCTTGCCACTGAGCAATATGTTGAAAGTGACCCAATATATTCAGAGCTTATTTAGGGGATAGAAAGAGACTCAGAACCTTAGGGCATCAGGAACCCAAGGTCTCTGCCTCCTGATTCTATGAACTCCCCTGTTGGGCATTCATTTGATGCGAATTAGTCAACAAAGCAAAAGAGAGATTCTGCCATAAAAGAGCAGCCTTTCTCCATGGTTACCAAGAGAAAGTCTCCAAAGAGGCTAATCAGCTATATTAAAATGAAGATGACACAAATCATTGATGTAAGTAAGCAAAATGGAAGAAGCAAAAATTTTCTTTAAAAGAAGCTTTCTCCTTCACCATGATAATTCAAACTATCCTTCCAAGCTTCTTAACCCTAAAAAGTGTAACATGAGGAAAAACACAAAAGCTATAAAATTGGAGATTATATAAATAAAAATAAAAGACATTCTCCTAATCTCATATTTCCTACACTTCTGCTACCATACAGTGATGCTGAAGCCCAAGTTGCTGTGCGTCCTCAGCTAAAGGTTAAGGGTGAAAAACATGCACGTCCCCCTTCGTGGAGTTAGTGTTAAGACCAGTTGCTGTCAGATCCACTCATTTGGGACCCATCTTTCAACGAAGTATATATGCTGATGAAAAGCTGCTTTCGTTGCAGAGAGACTGCTAATTGTTTGATTATACAGGTCTTCACATTAATGAAGCACTATTCCATGGGTTTGGAGCATGGTGTGCAACCAAATTACCACCCCAGCACTCACGCTGTGAAATCTGATTATTCATTAGCCAGTCAGTGAGTGGTACCAACATCTTTTCTTCTTTCAAACTATCAAATGAGGATGACTGCTGTTTACCACTCCCACCCCCACTTTAAGAATATGAGGATTTAAATCAGTTGCATCCTGGGGAAGGGGAGCCGCAGAGAGAGATGGGGTTTCCACAGGAGTTGTTTCACACGTTTAATGCGATGTATGTTATGACAAACAAGGAGCCATATGGATTGGCACTTCCTGCAAAAATGGATCCCTGCTTACATCATCCAGCTTTACAGACACTCAGTCCTGGCCCTGCTTGAAACAAGGTCTCAACCACCCAAATGTGGTTGCTTCAGTGATCTGAATTTTATCACCTCAGAACTGCTTGGTGAGAATTACCATAAGGCAAGTTTTCGAAGTTAAAAAGGGGAAGGAAGTCGTGTGTGTGTGTGTGTGTGTGTGTGTGTGTGTGTGTGTGTGTGTGTTTTGTGTTTGTTTGCTCTTTTGTTTGCTCCTAAGTACTTTTATCCCCACAAAGCAAAGCTGAGTAGTCACAAGAAGACTTAATTACCAGATTAATTTATTAAAGTCCCTTACATTTTTCGTAAGTGAACAAAACACTTGCTTCATTTGAACTGCCAACAAAACCGTTTTTTTTTTATTATGCCCTTTCTGTCTAAAGCCAAGACTGATAGAAATTTAGTGTGACAGATTTAAAGAATCCGTCTCATGTACTTCAGTGCCAATATCAAAAGTCAGAGAAAGAATTTAGCCATGATCACTCTCTTTATAACTCAAGCTGGATTGGGTTTCCAAGACAAATGATAGGAATCCCTTCCTCTGTACCCAGGAAAGATACTGACCCTGTGGCAAACGGGATTATCTCTAATGAGATTACACTCAAAGTGATTAAGATGTGAATTGACACTCCCTGTGAGGGACAAAGAGATTCCTAAAGAAGCAGAAACAGAAGTGAGGGAAGTATAAGAGGAAGAGCCATTACCCGAGAGAAGATACTCTTTTCTCAAAGACCGGAAAAGAACAAGGGACCAACCTTGTTTTCTAAACCCATCCACAAGAAAATCAGAGTTTGTGACCATCAATAAGAGGGTCTCAGAAGTGAATGAAAACTGGCACCAAACCTGTTGTAGACCATTTTTAATAACAGAACATTTAGAGGCTTCTCTTCGAAATTGGTGAAGAAGCGCCTCCATAACTTTTGGCCTTGTTATGCCTCGAATGTGAACACTGACCTGAAGAAGCCCTTTCCAAGAATTCCCCTCTCCTGAACCATGGTCTTCCATTGTTAAAGGAAATGTAGAGATGCTGAAGTGAGTGTGCCCATTAATGGATGAAGAGACTGAGGTCCGAGGGGCTCAGGGCCTTGCCTGGGGTCCCACAGTTAATTCATGGCATTGATGGCTGGGACTGGGGCACAAGTGCTCGATCAAAGGCTGGAGAGCTAATACATAGAGCAGGAAGGAAACAATGAAAAGCATGTCAAACCCACAAAAGGAAAGACAAAGGTAGGGAAAGAATGGCAAAGGGAATATTAGCTGCTTTGAAAAGTTCTTTTAAAATAAAAAGAAAACAATAGGTCTATCATTTTCCTCCAGCAACTCCTCTGAGGCCACTGTAGAATGCTGTATTTCTCTCTGTTTACCTTAAACATTCCATCTGCACCAGAGCCCACAGATCAGTTCTAAAAGGAAGGGACTCCTACCGCTACAGGGCAGGAGATGAAGTGGAGTTGGGGGAGAAGGGGTTTCCAAAAGTTACTTTAGTTTCTGTTCTTATCTTGCTATATGACCTTTAGACACTCTTTTATCTAAAGGTATGAAATAGGTATCATAATACTTAACTGTCTCACTAGGGTGTTGTGAAATGTCACTAATTAATGTTTATAAAGCACCTAGAGACTTTGGAATGAAAAGTTCCACATACAATAATTATGAGTACTAACATTATTATTAACTTGCAACATTAGTTCCCAGCTGCACTGTCTTCATGCTGTAGGTTTTTTGCTAAGAAAGACACTCCTAATATTTCTTGTATCTGCTCCTTTCTTCTTCTAAAATAGATCCTCACAAGGATTTTTAGGCATGCCAGTACATGAGTCAAGAAACCATCTAATTGAGACACATTGTTACAATTTCACATGTTTTTTTTCTAACTAAATCATTTCTAACAAATCCTCAAATCAACCATATTATAGGTAAGCATAACAGTGGTTTTAGAACTGGTTTTGATCACAGTTCCCTCTGATTACCTAATAAAAGCGATGATACTGCTTTCTGGAAAACTGCATACATATATTTTGCAATCAATTTCAAGATCCTTATGGACCTCTGAATGAAGGAACTATTTCTTTATCACCTGCTATAGGCCAAACACTGCTCTAGGCACTTAGGAAACATTGGTGAATAAAATACACAAAGATTCCTACCATGCTTGATCTTACATGGGTGAGAGAAAAGAGATAATAAAAAATAAATGTAATAAAATAAAGTTTATTATGTTAGAAGGGGGTAAGTTTTATGCAATAAATAGAGCAAGCTAAGAGGAATAGAGAGCACTTGGCAGGGATTCTCTTTACAGCTTGAAATAGAGGAGTCAAGATAGGTGTCATTGAGAAAGTGAGTTTTGAACAATGATTTGAAGGAAATGAATGAATTAGCCAAGTGTATGACTGCTGGAAAAATATTCCATGAAGAGGAAAAAGCCAGTGTGAAAGCCCTAAATTGGGCCAATGTGCTGGAGCAAGTAAGCAAGGGGAGGGGCAATAGGAAGTGATGTCATTATTGCAAGGATGGTGGTTTTAACCAGGATGATAGCAATAGGGACAAAGTGGTCAGATGGTCAGATTCTGGTTAGATTTGAAGAAAGAGTCAACAAGGTTTTCTGATAGTTTGGAGGCAGAGCATGAGAGAAGGTGTGATGAGCAGATCAAAGCTGATTCTGAAGATTTTGGTCTGAGCAACTGGGAAATGGAACAATTTTGGGGGCAATCCTATTCAAGGACCCTGCACCACCTCTACCCTTCAACATTAAGAACACGGCACCAAGAGCATTTCCTTTCTAAGAGAAGGAGTTTCTCTCTCTGTTAATTGAAGTATAGCTGATTTACAATATTATATTAGTTTCAGGTATACAACATAGTGATTCAATATTTTTATAGATTATACTTCACTTAAAGTTATAGCAAAACAATGGCAGTATTTCCCTGTGCTATACAGTATATCCTTGTTGCTTATCTATTTTGTACTTAGTAATTTGTGTCTCTTAATCACCTACCCCTATCTTGCCCCCCACTTCCCTCTCCCCACTGGTGACCATCAGTTTGTTCTCTATATCTGTAAATCTGTTTTTGTTTTGTTATATACATTTGTTTATTTTTAGATTCCACATATAAGTGGTAACATAGAGTATTTGTCTTTCTCTGTTTGACTTATTTCACTAAATATAATACTCTCTAGGTCCATCCACTTTTTTGGTATATATATATACCACATCTTCTTTATCCATTCATCTCTTGACAGACACTAAAGTTGCTTCCGTATCTCGACTATTGTAAATAATGCTGCTATGAACATTGAGGTGTATGTATCTTTTTGATTAGTGTTTTTGTTTTCTTTGGATACATACCCAGGAGTGGAATTTCTGGATCATATGGTAGTTCTATTTTTAGTTTTTGGAAGAAACTCCATACTGCTTTCCATAGTGGCTGCACCAATTTACAATCCCAACAATGTTTAAGGGTTCCCTTTTAGCAGCACTTCTCTTTTGTTCACTGTTGAACTGTTAGAATTTAAAACATTGCCTGACACATATTAGGAATTGAATAAACATTTATTGAATAAATAAAAGAACCCAACAATGGAGAGAATAACCTTCAGAGAAATGCCTAATCATTCTTCCAATATCACTTTCTTGACCTTTCTAGGATTTAGATTAAGGGTGAATTTGTAGGGTTTTAGCTACAGTTTTGCTTTCCCCCCATCCCATTCCCTGCCATGCCAACTTTATTATTATTATTTAAAATAAGGTGTAACAGGGAAGCTCAGAAATATAGAACCAAATAGCAGTAGGAATGGCAAGAGGTTGTACTTTGTTGTCCATCATCAAAGCCCAGGTAGCTTTATCGCTAACGTCATTAACATTAGTTAGTACCCCTCTCTTCTCTTTTTTTTTTTTTTTTTTTTTTTTTTGCGGTACGCGGGCCTCTCACTGTTGTGGCCTCTCCCGCTGGGGAGCACAGGCTCCGGACGCGCAGGCTCAGCGGCCATGGCTCACGGGCCCAGCCCCTCTGCGGCATGTGGGATCTTCCTGGACCGGGGCACGAACCCGTGTCCCCTGCATCGGCAGGCGGACTCTCAACCACTGCGCCACCAAGGAAGCCCCCCCTCTCTTCTCTTTAAAGATGGCCACTTCAGTCCAAGAGAGGTGTTTCAAAGATCAGTGAGAAAAGAGTCCAAGCCTAAGGGACACATGGGGTAGCAAAGAAAGCTGTTCAGGTGAGGGTCGCCCTGTGCTATTACTGTAGCACCAGAGAATTCAGAAGCCCCCAGACAAGCAAATATTCTGCTCTGCTTTCACAAAGGACTGTCTAGTAGAATACATTTAAATAAAACATATGAGAAACTGCACCATCAGAGGCAACTCCAAAAGCATCGGGAGAGCTGAAGAATGGAGAGGGCTGAATAAAGCTATATTATAGTCAAGTCTTTTCCACAGGTAGCGTTACAATTCACTTGCTTGTCATGCCTTGAAGTTGAGTTAACTTCAAATTGTTGATCTGCCACCACCCTATATATATAGACAGTCACGATGTGCTCTGTGATGGTGACAGAAATATTTTATTTGAGCAAATAGCTTTGGATTCCACATACACTTATTAAATTCACTCACCTCCCTAGCTGAGCGGTTGGGTAAGATTCTCATCCCATTAGTAGATTCTGTTGCATCTTCATGCTAACTCCTGCCCACAAGACTCAAAATGTCCATTGAGTTTGAAATTGACACAAAGGATCAGGCTTAGAAGCTGAAATGTTAGAGTATGAAAATACCAACTAATATAGTTCAGTCATTGAAAAGTGAGAAAGCTGACATTCAGGGAGGTGAACTTGCTTAGGCTGAACTTGCCCAAGCCATAGAGTCAGGCAAAAGCACAGCTGGATCCCATGTTCCCAGGGAGGGCTCTTCCTACCACACATGTGGACTCAAACTCTTCTTACTGACAATCCACATTTCTGTGAACAGGCAGGCTGAGAAGCTCCTACTTTTTTTGCTTTCTGACTGAGCCACACCGCTGGTAACAATTACTTCAAAGGTTAGGCAGTGAGCTGAATGCTAAAGAAAAGTGCTTTCTCCTTTTGATGTTTGTATAATTGCTAGGATCAGGGGGCTATAAACCTGGTTCTGCTGTTGGCTGGCTGGATAATCCTAGTGAGTCAGGAAACTCTGTGCCTCAATTTCCTCTTCTACAAAAGAAAAGCATTGTAATCCACTCACTCAAAGGCAGGCTCGCAGGTTTAAGACTCCATGAGTCAACGAATAATCTCACTTTGAAAGAGTAATATCTTTCTTTGCTTATTTGAAGATTTATAGCAATTTAGCACCTTCCTTACCTCTGTAAAAATAACCTAATATTAGGAAAACAGATCTGCAAATTTTGATAAGGGAATATAGTGAAATAGACAACAATTTTAAACGATCCCTGTGAAGAGTTAATAATAATACAGCAAATACTTTTGTTATGCTGCTAACTGAAGAAATCAGAACAAGATTGTATTTATAACATTATCCCAATTATAGGTGTTTTCTAACTTGCACAGCAGCAAAACATTGCTTGGCTCTGACAGGTGGGAGCATGGTGAATAGTTGGTTTTTCATTTTCTGCTTTGAGAGTTTCTTTACTTTCCATAAAAAGAAAAACCACTTTATTTTTGAGGAAAATAAATAAGCTTTGTTTTTTTAAAAAGATTTATGACCTTGGCATTTTGCAAGTACCTGAAAATTTACGCATTTAGCAAACATAGGCCACTAGACTCTGCTCAGAATATAAATGAGCCTTGATAGGATAGAATGTATCTCATGCTTCTTTCAGATTCCAGCAGTTACTTAACAAATATTTTTGCCCTTGACTCTGGTGCTAGAAAAATCTAATCACAAGAATATGAGGTTAGAGCTGAGAAGTGGGGTCTTTTGCAAGAGCCAAGAGCCATATGATTCTCAGAAACCAATTTGAATCCCTACATAGTATAAGACACATGTCAGACAATAAATAAGACTGACTGACTTATGGCCAAAAAGCATCTGGCTTCAGCTTTCCCCTTATGCCATTTGTCAGGCCTGCAACTCTGGGCCCTTGTCCAGGCCAAGTGGTACTTAACCAGTGTATGGGCTCCTAATTAAGGATGTAGGCTTGAAAAGCATGAGTCAGGACACCTAGATCATAGATGACAAATACATATGTAGTTCATGAGCTGCCTACTACTACTTCCATTTCCTTAACAAGTATTACTGTTGGATAAAGGTTTGCACCCTTTATCCTTGGAAACAAACTTAGAGGCTTGGAAACAACATTATCAGTCGCTACCAAACAATGGGGACTGATGTGTAAGAAGAATCCAATTCACCATCTCTTTCTTGGGTGAGGTCTTAAGGTAATCATACAGCAATGACCTATGAGGAATAAATGAAAAGTATTGAATGGATGGACAGAGGATGGATGGATGGATGGATGGATAGATAGATGTGAATCTTGTAAAAATGTTTTGACAACTCTAAAGTTTAGGCTTCAAAATCTTGACTGAGGATGGGGGGAAGATCTATTTCAAGGTAGCTTATTCACATACTTAGCAACTTAGTCCTGGTTGTTGGCAGGGGACCTCTTGCCAGATGGACCTCTTCATAAGGCTGCTTATGCATCCTTACAACATGGCAGCTGGCTTCCCCCGAGCCTGTGAGCACAAGGCAGATGCCGCAATGATTTTTATGGCCTAGCCTCAGAAGTTACACCCTATCCTTTCCTCAGTATCTTATTGGTTGTACAGGTCAAGCCTATTCAACATGGGAGAGTATTACTCAAGAGTATGAGTACAGGAGGAAGGGAACATTCAGAGACATCTTGGAGCTACCATACAAGTCCCTATAGCAGATTTTAAGAAGCCAATCCTTGCTCTCACAGAGCTTATAGTGTAGTTAAGGGGACCCATATATGCAAAAACAACCTATTTAAGGAAAAAAAACCCCAAACTACGACAGACTACGTAAGGACTCGCCAATATGTATGTTCTCTGCTTCTTGCTAGATATACTGCTACACTCCATTTCCTATCCTTCCTGGATTTTAGTATGACCATATAACTGACTCTTTGCAATGAAATATAAGACGAGGTGATATACGTTACCTCTAGGCTGAGGCAGTAAAGAGCAGCTTTGTCATCTCCATGTTCTTTCTCCTTTATTTGATGATACTAGGACATAGAAAAGTGGCTTAAGATAGAAGTACAAATTCATTCTTTTGCATGTGAGTATCCAATTTTCCCAACACAATCTATTGAATAAATTATTCTTTCCCTATTGAATATTCTTGGCTCCCTTTTCAAATAGTAGTTGACCATATATGAGTGGGTTTATTCCTGGATTCTCAATTCTGTTCCATTGGTCTGTGTGTCTGTTTTTATGCCATTACCACACTGCTTTGATTATTATAGCTTTATTGTATAGTTTGAAATCAGAACGTATGATTCTCCAGCTGTATTTTTTCTCAAGGTTGCTTTGGCTACAAGGGGTCTTTTGTGACACCATACAAATTTTAGGATTGTTTGTTCTATTTCTATAAAAAAAATCCATTAGAATTTTGATATGTATTGCTTTGAATCTATAGATGGCTTCAGGTAGTATGAACACTTTAACAATATAATTCTTCCAATTCATGAACATGGGATATCTTTCCATTTATTTGTGTCTTCTTCAGTTTCTTTAATCAGTGTTGTATACTTTTCAGTGTACAGATCTTTCATTTCCTTGGTTAAATTTATTCCTAGTTACTTTTTTTACGCTATTGAACTTTTAAAATTTCTCTTTCAGATAGCTCTTTATTAGTGTATAGAAATACAACTCATTTTTGTACATTGATTTTGTATCCTGAAAATTTCCTGAATTTGTTTATTAGTTCTAACAGGTCTTTTTGGTGCAGTTTTGTGCTAGTCTCACTTATAATGATGCTATCAGGAATGCCTGGGTCACTCACTTGGGCCCATACTATTTGTGGCAAGCCTTAAAAGACATTTACCGGACTGGAACCGATGTTTTGGCTGGACTGGCCCTTGTGGTTCTTATTATGATTGCAAGATGCACCTCAACAACAACCATCAGAGTACTTTGACAAAAAAGGTTTATTATTCACAGGTTGTGAAGAGTACATGACATGCCCAGGGCCACAGAGACAGGTAGCAGATGTGGGTGGGGAGAGAGAGAGAGCATACAGATCCGGGTTTCTGCATTTATTGGGGGGTAGGGTGGGGTGCCTAGGGTTTCACATGTTCACTCTTTATTGGTGAATTTAAAACATTATAGCAAGAATTAAAGCATGGAAATGGGAAAAGGCGGTGGGGGGGTGTATATCACTCAAGTAGTCAGTTATCTAGGTTACCCAGGGCTTTCTAATATTTCTTTTTTTTAAAAAAATAAATTTATTTATTTTTATTTATTTTTGGCTGTGTTGGGTCTTCGTTGCTGTGCGTGGGCTTTTTCTAGTTGTGGCGAGCGGGGGCTACTCTTCATTGCGGCGTGCGGGCTTCTCATTGTGGTGGCTGCTCTTCTTGCAGAGCACAGGCTCTAGGTGCGCGGGCTTCAGTAATTGTGGCTCGCGAGCTTCAGTAGTTGTGGCTTGTGGGATCTAGAGCACAGGCTCACTAGTTGTGGCGGATGGGCCTAGTTGCTCCATGGCACATGGGATCTTCCCAGACCAGGGCTCAAACCCATGTCCCCTGCATTGGCAGGTGGATTCTTAACCACTGTGCCACCAGGGAAGTCCTCATTTACTTCTTCTGATGTTAGTATAGATATATCAGCTTTCTTTGGGTTAGTGTTCACACATTACTTTTTTTCCATCACTTTGCTTTAAATTTTTTTAAAAAATCTTTATTGGAGTATAATTGCTTTACAATGGTGTGTTAGTTTCTGCTTTATAACAAAGTGAATCAGTTATACATATACATATGTTCTCATATCTCTTCCCTCTTGCATCTCCCTCCCTCCCACCCTCCCTATCCCACTCCTCTAGGTGGTCACAAAGCACCAAGCTGATCTCCCTGTGCTATGCGGCTGCTTCCCACTAGCTATCTATTTTACGTTTGGTAGTGTATATATGTCCATGCCACTCTCTCACTTTGCCGCAGCTTACCCTTCCCCATCCCCATATCCTCAAGTCCATTCTCTAGTAGGTCTGTGTCTTTATTCCCGTCTTGCACCTACGGTCTTCATTACCTTTTTTTTTTTCTTAGATTCCATATATATGTGTTAGCATACGGTAATTCTTTTGCGCTTTCTGACTTACTTCACTCTGTATGACAGACTCTAGGTCCATCCACCTCACTACAAATAGCTCAATTTCATTTCTTTTTATGGCTGAGTAATATTCCTTTGTATATATGTGCCATATCTTCGTTATCCATCCATCTGTTGATGGACACTTAGGTTGCTTCCATGTCCTGGCTATTGTAAATAGAGCTGTAATAAACATTTTGGTACATGACTCTTTTTGAATTATGGTTTCCTCAGGGTATATGCCCAGTAGTGGGATTGCTGGGTCATATGGTAGTTCTATTTTTAGTTTTTTAAGCAACCTCCATACTGTTCTCCTTAGTGGCTGTATCAATTTACATTCCCACCAACAGTGCAAGAGGGTTCCCTTTTCTCCACACCCTCTCCAGCATTCACTTTTTCTAGATTTTTTAATGATGGCCATTCTGACCAGTGTGAGATGATATCTCATTGTAGTTGTGATTTGCATTTCTCTAATGATTAATGATGTTGAGCATCCTTTCATGTGTTTGTTGGAAATCTGTATATCTTCTTTGTAGAAATGTCTATTTAGGTCTTCTGCCCATTTTTGGATTGGGTTGTTTTTTTTGATATCGAGTTGCATGAGCTGCTTATAAATTTTGGAGATTAATCCTTTGTCAGTTGCTTCATTTGCAAATATTTTCTCCCATTCTGAGGGTTGTCTTTTGGTCTTGTTTATGGTTCCCTTAGCTGTGCAAAACCTTTTAAGTTTCATTAGGTCCCATTTGTTTATTTTTGTTTTTATTGGCATTTCTCTAGGAGGTGGGTCAAAAAGGATCTTGCTGTGATTTATGTCATAGAGTGTTCTGCCTATGTTTTCCTATAAGAGTTTGATAGTGTCTGGCCTTACATTTAGGTCTTTAATCCATTTTGAGTTTATTTCTGTGTATGCTGTTAGGGAGTGTTCTAATTTCATACTTTGACATGTACCTGTCCAATTTTCCCAGCACCACTTATTGAAGAGGCTGTCTTTTCTGCACTGTATATTCTTGCCTCCTTTATCAAAGATAAGGTGACCATATGTGTGTGGGTTTATCTCTGGGCTTTCTATTCTGTTCCATTGATCTATATTTCTGTTTTTGTGCCAGTACCATACTGTCTTGATTACTGTAGCTTTGTAGTATAGTCTGAAGTCAGGGAGCCTGATTCCTCCAGCTCCATTTTTGGTTCTAAACATTGCTTTGGCTATTCGGGGTCTTTTGTGTTTTCATACAAATTGTGAAATCTTTTGTTCTAGTTCTGTGAAAAATGCCAGTGGTAGTTTGATAGGGATTGCATTGAATCTGTAGATTGCTTTGCATAGTAGAGTCATTTTCACAATGTTGATTCTTCAAATCCAAGAACATGGTATATCTCTCGATCTTTTTGTATCATCTTTAATTTCTTGATCAGTGTCTTATAATTTTCTGCATACAGGTCTTTTGTCTCCTTAGGTAGGTTTATTCCTACGTATTTTATTCTTTTCATTGCAATGGTAAATGGGAGTGTTTTCTTAATTTTTCTTTCAGATTTTTCATCATTAGTGTATAGGAATGCAAGAGATTTCTGTGCATTAATTTTGTATCCTGCTACTTTACCAGATTCATTGATTAGCTCTAGTAGTTTTCTGGTAGCATCTTTAGGGTTCTCTATGTATAGTATCATGTCATCTGCAAACAGTGACAGCTTTACTTCTTCTTTTCCAATTTAGATTCCTTTTATTTCCTTTTCTTCTCTGATTGCTGAGCTGTGGCTAAAACTTCCAAAACTATGTTGAATAAGAGTGGTGAGAGTGGGCAACCTTGTCTTGTTCCTGATCTTGGTGGATATGCTTTCAGTTTTTCACCATTGAGGACGATGTTGGCTGTGGGTTTGTCATATATGGCCTTTATTATGTTGAGGAAAGTTCCCTCTATGCCTACTTTCTGCAGGGTTTTTATCATAAATGGGTGTTGAATTTTGTCGAAAGCTTTCTCTGCAACTATTGAGATGATCATATGGGTTTTCTCCTTCAATTTGTTAATAGGGTGTATCATGTTGATTGATTTGCGTATATTGAAGAATCCTTGCATTCCTGGAATAAACCTCACTTGATCATGGTGTATGATCCGTTTAATGTGCTGTTGGTTTCTGTTTGCTAGTATTTTGTTGAGGATTTTTGCATCTATGTTCATCAGTGATATTGGCCTGTAGTTTTCTTTCTTTGTGACATCCTTGTCTGGTTTTGGTATCAGGGTGATGGTGGCCTCGTAGAATGAGTTTGGGAGTGTTCCTCTGTCTGCTGTATTTTGGAAGAGTTTGAGAAGGATAGGTGTTAGCTCTTCTCTAAATGTTTGATAGAATTTGCCTGTGAAGCCATCTGGTCCTGGGCTTTTGTTTGTTGGAAGATTTTTTAATCACAGTTTCAATTTCAGTGCTCGTGATTGGTCTGTTCATATTTTCTATTTCTTCCTGATTCAGTCTTGGCAGGTGGTGCATTTCTAAGAATTTGTCCATTTCTTTCAGGTTGTCCATTTTATTGGCATAGGGTTGCTTGTAGTAACCTCTCATGATCCTTTGTATTTCTGCAGTGTCAGTTGTTACTTCTCCTTTTTCATTTCTAATTCTATTGATTTGAGTCTTCTCCCTTTTTTGCTTGATGAGTCTAGCTAATGGTTTATCAAGTTTGTTTATTTTCTCAAAGAACCAGCTTTTACTTTTATTGATCTTTACTATCGTTTCCTTCATTTCTTTTTCATTTATTTATGATCTGATCTTTAGGATTTCTTTCCTTCTGCTAACTTCGGGGTTTTTTTGTTCTTCTTCCTCTAATTGCTTTAGGTGCAAGGTTAGGTTGTTTATTTGAGATGTTTCCTGTTTCTTAAGGTAGGATTGTATTGCTATAAACTTCCCTCTTAGAATTGCTTTTGCTGCGTCCCATAGGTTTGGGTCGTCGTGTCTCCATTGTCATTTGTTTCTAGGTGTTTTTTGATTTCCTCTTTGATTTCTTCAGTGATCACTTGGTTATTAAGTAGTGTATTGTTTAACCTCCATGTGTTTGTATTTTTTTACAGATCTTTTCCTGTAATTGATATCTAGTTTCATAGCGTTTTGGTCAGAAAAGATACTTGATACAATTTCAATTTTCTTAAATTTACCAAGGCTTGATTTGTGACCCAAGATATGATCTATCCTGGAGAATGTTCCATGAGTGCTTGAGAAGAATGTGTATTCTTTTGTTTTTGGATGGAATGTCCTATAAATATCAATTAAGTCCATCTTGTTTAATGTGGCGTTTAAAGCTTGTGTTTCCTTATCTATTTTCATTTTGGATGATCTGTCCACTGGTGAAAGTGGGATGTTAAAGTCCCCTACTATGATTGTGTTACTGTCAATTTCCCCTTTTATGGCTGTTAGTATTTGCCTTATGTATTGAGGTGCTTCTGTGTTGGGTGCATAAATATTTACAGTTGTTATATCTTCTTCTTGGATCGATCCCTTGATCATTATGTAGTGTCCTTCTTTGTCTCTTGTAATAGTCTTTATTTTAAAGTCTATTTTGTCTGATATGAGAATTGCTACTCCAGCTTTCTTTTGATTTCCATTTGCATGGAATATCTTTTTCCATCCCCTCACTTTCAATCTGTATGTGTCCCTAGGTCTGAAGTGGGTCTCTTGTAGACAGCATATATATGGGTCTTGTTTTTGTATCCATTCAGCGAGTCTGTGTCTTTTGGTGGGAGCATTTAATCCTTTCACATTTAAGGTAATTATCGATATGTATGTTCCTATTCCCATTTTCTTAATTGTTTTGGGTTTTTTATTGTAGGTCTTTTCCTTCTCTTGTGTTTCCTGCCTAGAGAAGTTCCTTTAGCATTTGTTGTAAAGCTGGTTTGGTGCTGCTGAACTCTCTCAGCTTCTGCTTCTCTGTAAAGGTTTAAATTTCTTCATCTAATCTGAATGAGATCCTTGCTGGGTAGAGTAATCTTGTTTGTAGTTTTTCTCCTTCATCACTTTAAATATGTCCTGCCACTCCCTTCTGGCTTGCAGAGTTTCTGCTGAAAGATCACCTCTTAACCTTATGGGGATTCCCTTGTGTGTTATTTGTTGTTTTTCCCTTGCTGCTTTTAATATGTTTTCTTTGTATTTAATTTTTGATAGTTTGATTAATATGTGTCTTGGCGTGTTTCTCCTTGAATTTATCCTGTATGGGACTCTCTGTGCTTCCTGGACTTGATTAACTATTTCCTTTCCCATATTAGGGAAGTTTTCAACTGTAATCTCTTCAAATATTTTCTCAGTCCCTTTCTTTTTCTCTTCTTCTTCTGGGACCGCTGTAATTCGAATGTTGGTGCATTTAATGTTGTCCCAGAGGTCTCTGAGACTGTCCTCCGTTCTTTTCATTCTTTTTTCTTTATCCTGCTCTGCAGTAGTTATTTCCACTATTTTATCTTCCAGGTCACTTATACGTTCTTTTGCCTCAGTTATTCTGCTATTAATCCATTCTAGAGATTTTTTAATTTCACTTAATGTGTTGTTCATTGTTTGTTTGCTCTTTCGTTCTTCTAGATCCTTGTTAAATGTTTCTTGCATTTTCTCTATTCTATTTCCAAGATTTTGGATCTTTACTATCAGTATTCTTAATTCTTTTTGAGGTAGACTGCCTATTTCCTCTTCATTTATTATGTCTGCTGGGTTTTTACCTTGCTCCTTCATCTGCTGTGTGTTTTTCTCTCCTCTCAGTTTGCTTAACTTACTGGGTTTGGGGTCTGCTTTTCGCAGGCTGCAGGTTCGTAGTTGCCATTGTTTTTGGTGTCTGTCCCCAGTGGCTAAGGTTGGTTCAGTGGGTTGTGTAGGCTTCATAGTGGAGGGGACTAGTGCCTGTGTTCTGGTAGATGAGGCTGGATCTTTTCTTTCTGGTGGGCAGGTCCACATCTGGTGGTGTGTTTTGGGGTGTCTGTGGCCTTATTATGATTTTACGCAGCCTCTGTGCTAATGGATGGGGCTGTGTTCCTGTCTTGCTAGTTGTTTGGCATTGTGTGTCCAGCACTGTAGTTTGCTGGTCATTGAGTGAAGTTGGGTCTTGGCGTTGAGATGGAGATCTCTGGGAGATTTTCGCTGTTTGGTATTACGTGGAGCTGGGAGGTCTCTTGTGGACCAGTGTCCTGAAGTTGGCTCTCCCACCTCAGAGGCATATCACTCACTCCTGGCGGGAGCACCAAGAGCCTTTCATCCACACGGCTCAGAATAAAAGGGAGAAAAAATAGAAAGAAAGAAAGTAGATAAAATAAAAGAAAGTGAAATAAAATAAAGTTATTAAAATAAAAAATAATTATTAAGAAAAGAATTTTAGAAAGCAAAAAAACAACAAGAGAAATAAAACAAACAAAAAAACGGACGGACAGAACCCTAGGACAAACGGTGAAAGCAAAGCTATACAGAGAAAATCACACACAGAAGCATACACATACACACTCACAAAAAGAGAAAAAGGGGAAAAAATAATATACCTCTGCTCCCAAAGTCCACCTCCTCAATTTGGGATGATTCGTTGTCTATTCAGGTATTCCACAGATGCAGGTACATCAAGTTGATTGTGGAGCTTTAATCCGCTGCTCCTGAGGCTGCAGGGAGAGATTTCCCTTTCTCTTCTTTTTTCGCACAGCTCCTGGGGTTTAGCTTTGGATTTGGCCCCGCCTCTGCATGTAGATAGCCTGAGGCCGTCTGTTCTTTGCTCAGACAGGATGGGGTCAAAGGAGCACCTGGTTCGAGGGCTCTGGCTCACTCAGGCCGGGGGGAGGGAGGGGTACGGATGTAGGGCAAACCTGTGGCGGCAGAGGCCGGCGTGATGTTGCACCAGCCTGAGGCGCGCCGTGTGTTCTCCCGGGGAAGTTGTCCCTGGATCCCAGGACCCTGTCAGTGGCGGGCTGCACGGGCTCCCCGGAAGGGAGGTGTGGACAGTGACCTGTGCTTGCACACAGGCTTCTTGGTGGCGGCAGCAGCAGCCTTAGCGTCTCATGCCCGTCTCTGCGGTCTGCGCTGATAGCCGTGACCCGCGCCCATCTCTGGAGCTCCTTTAAGCAGCACTTTTAATCCCCTCTTCTCACGCACCAGGAAACAAAGAGGGAAGAAAAAGTCCCTTCCCTCTTCTGCAGCTCCAGACTTTTTCCTGGACTCCCTCCAGGCTAGCTGTGGCGCACTAGCCACTTCAGGCTGTGTTCACGCCACCAACCCCAGTCCTCTCCCTGCGATCCTACCGAAGCCCGAGCCTCAGCTCCCAGCCACCGCCTGCCCTGGCGGGTGAGCAGACAAGCCTCTCGGGCTGGTGAGTGCTGGTCGGCACCGATCCTCTGTGCGGGAATCTCTCCGCTTTGCCCTCCACACCCCTGTGGCTGTGCTCTCCTCTGTGGCTCCGAAGGTTCCCCCCTCCGCCACCTGCAGTCTCCTCCCGCGAAAGGGCTCCTAGTGTGTGGAAACCTTTCCTCCTTCACAGCTCCCTCCCACTGGTGTAGGTCCCGTCCCTATTCTTTTGTCTCTGTTTATTCTTTTTTGTTTTGTGCTACCCAGGTACCTGTGGAGTTTCTTGCCTTTTGGGAGGTCTGAGGTCTTCTGCCAGCGTTCAGTAGGTGTTCTATAGGAGCAGTTCCACATGTAGATGTATTTCTGATGTATCTGTGGGGAGGAAGGTGATCTCGGCATGTTACTCTTCCACCATCTTGAAGCTCCTGTCTTTCTAATATTTCTGATACAAATATTGTAGCTGGCAATATTTTTATTTGAGATAGATGTCTTTGAAATGGATACTTCAGCAATCAAAAGCTTATTGTCAGGCACTTACACTACAAAGGTTTTCTATATATAACATCATGTCATCTGCAAACAGAGACAAGTTTGCTTCTTCATTTCCAATTTGGATTGCCTTGTATTTCTTTTTCTCGCCTGATGGCTCTGGCTAAGACTTCCAAGTACTATGCTTAATAGGAGTGGTTGGAGTGTGTACCCTTGTCTTATTCTGAATCTTAGGGGAAAAACTTTCAACCTTTCACCATTGAGTATGATGCTAGCTGTGGGCCTTTATTACATTCCTTCTATGCCCAATTTGTTGAGCATTTTTATCATGAAAGGATGTTGAACTGTGTCAGATGCTTTTTCTGCATCTATTGATGTAATTATATGATTTTTACCTTTTATTCTATTAGTGTTATATATCACATTTATTGATTTGCATATGTTGAGCCGTCCTTGCATTCTAGGGATGAATTCCTCTTGACCATGGTGTGTGATCCTTTTGATATGCTGTTGAATTTGGTTTGCTAGTATGAGAATTTTTGCATCTATATTTATCAGGAATATTGGCCTGTAGTTTTCTTTTCTTTTAGTATTCTTAGCTGGCTTTGGTTTCAGGGTAATTCTGGCCTTGTAAAATGAGTTTGGTAGTGTTCCCTCCTCTTCAGTTTTTAAGAAAAATTTGAAAAGGATTGGTATTAATTCTTCCTTAGATGTTTGGTAGAATTCACCAGTGAAACCATCTGGTTTTGAGCTTTTCTTTGTTGGGAGATTTTTTTTTGATTACTGATTTAATCTCCTTACTCATTATAGGTCTGTTCAGATTCTCTATTACTCATTATTCAGTCTTGGTAGGTTATATGTTTCTAGGAATTTATTCATTTCTTTTTCTAGGTTGCTCAATTTGTTAGCATACAATTGTTCATACTAGTCTCTTATGATCCTTTGTATTTCTGTGGTATCAGTTGTAATGTCTCTTCGTTTATTTATAATTCTATCAGAGTCTTCTTTTTTCTTTGTTAGTCTAACTAAAGTTTTGTCAGTTTTGTTTCTCTTTTTAAAGAACCAATTCTTGGTTTTTAATCTTTCCTATTGTTTTTCTATTTTAGTTATTTTACTGTAATCTATATTATTTCCTTTTTTATGCAAACTTTGGGCTTAGTTTGTTCTTCTTTTTCAATACTCTTAAGGTGTAATGTTAGGTTGTTTATTTGATATCTCTTTTTCCCAATAAATTTATTTATTTATTTATTTTTGGCTGAGTTGGGTCTTTGTTGCTGTGCGCAGGCTTTTCTCTAGTTGTGGTGAGCGGGGGCTACTCTTTGCTGTGGTGTGTGGGCTTCTCATTGCGGTGGCTTCTCTTGTTGTGGAGCATGAGATCTAGGTGTGTGGGCTTCAGTAGTTGTGGCATGTGGGCTCAATAGTTGTGGCTTGCAGGCTCTAGAGCGCAGGCTTAGTAGTTGTGGCACACGGGCTTAGTTGCTCCATGGCATGTGAGATCTTCCTGGACCAGGGCTCGAACCCGTGTCCACTGCACTGAAGGTGGATTCTCAACTACTGCACCACTAGGGAAGCCCCGATATCTTTCTTTATCATGATGTATGCATTTATAGCTATAAACTTCACTCTTAGAACTGCTTTTGCTGTAACCCATAAATTTTGGTATGTTGTGTTTCCATTTTCTTTTGCCTCAATATATTTTTTATTTCCCTTTTCATTTCTTCTTTTACCAATTGGTTGTTGAGGAATGTGTTACTTTCTATGTATTTGTGAATTTTCCAGCTTTCTTCCTGTTATTAATTTCTAGTCTTATATCATTGTGGTTGGAAAAGATGCCTTGATATAATTCTGTCTTCTTGAATTTGTTGAGACTTGTTTTGTGGCTTAACATATGATCTGTCCTAGAAAGTATCATGTGTGCTTGAGAAGAATGTGTATTCTGCTGCTGTTGAATGCTTGGTCAAGTCTACGGTTGAAACTCTCTGTTGAATTCTTCAGTTCAGTCATTGTATTCTTCAGTTCTAGGATTTCTGTTTGAGTTTTTTTGATGGTTCGTATTTCTTTGCTGAACTTCACATTGTTTTCCTAATTTTGTTTACCTATCTGTGTGTTCTTATAGTTCACAGATCTTCATTAAGAAGATTATTCTGAATTCTTTTTTTTTAAATAAATTTATTTATTTTTGGCTGCCTTGGGTCTTCATTGCTGTGTGCAGGCTTTCTCTAGCTGCGGCGAGCGGGGGCTACTCTTCATTGCCATGCAGGGGCTTCTCATTGCAGTCATTTCTCTTGTTCCGGAGCACAGGCTCTAGGCACGCAGGCTTTAGTTGTGGCACATGGGCTCAGTAGTTGTGGCTCGTGGGCTCTAGAGCGCAAGCTCAGTAGTTGTGGTGCACGGGCTTAGTTGCTCCGTGACATGTGGGATCTTCCCAGACCAGGGCTCGAGCCCATGTCCCCTGCATTGACAGGCAGATTCTTAACCACTGCGCCACCAGGGAAGTCCCAAGAAGATTATTCTGAATTCTTAGTGAGAGATTTCATAGATCTCCATTTCTTTATGGTCAGTTATTGGAGCTTTATTAGTTTCCTTGGGTAGTGTCATGTTTATCGGAGTCTTCTTTTTTAACATAAAGCTCATGGTCACCTGCTTGGGGTTATATACTAAATCGAATGCAATCTTAGACTTTTTCTTTTCTTTTTCTATTTTTTTTTGTGGTACACAGGCCTCTCACTGTTGTGGCCTCTCCCGTTGCGGAGCACAGGCTCCGGACGCGCAGGCCCAGCGGCTGTGGCTCACGGGCCCAGCCGCTCCACGGCATGTGGGATCCTCCCGGACCGGGGTATGAACCCGCGTCCCCTGCATCGGCAGGCAGACTCTCAACCACTGTGCCACCAGGGAAGCCCTTAGACTCTTTCTTGACTGTAAATTCTTCCAAGGAAGGGAGTGTGCCCTACTCTATTTATCATCTATATTAAATCAAATGTCACCTTTCAGATGCCTTTATAGACTATTCCATCTAAATGAGTGCTCTCCTCACTGCTACCAGTTACTTTCATATTATTCTGTTGAATTTTCTTTATAACACTCATTGCTACTGGATGATTATTTTTATTTGCTTATTTACTTGTTTATCATCTGTCTTTTCCCACTGGAGTAGCAGCTTCTTAATATCAGGAGTCTTGTGTTTCTTGTTCACCTCTGTGTCCCCGGTGTCTCAAACAGTGTCTGACACATAGCTGGTACTCAGTAAATGTTTACTGGATAAATCAATAAATCTTCATATTTCCCACTATGCTTAATGACTGGCCTTAGAGAGATCAATAACTATTTACTAAATGAATGAAATTTGTAACTCCCCCAATACATGCTAATATAGCTAAAATACATTTTTATTTATAAAATTCTGATTTATAAAAATCACTTTTCAGGACAACATTGATATTGTAAATCAAAATGACAAACATGGTGTATTTTCTCCCTGTCAAGCAGCTGACTTAACTTCCTAATTATGTTTTCTTCCTATTAACACTGGAAAAAGTCAGTGTTCTCTGAGTCCACATCAGCTGGCTATGTGATGAAGAAGAAGAGTGGAAACAGAGGTAATTGTCCCAGGTGTTGAGGGGATCTGACTCATGCTTAATCAACAAACCAAGCCACTGAGATGTGCCTGGGTGGTCAGATAATATAAAGACTGGCATAGGATGAATCAAGAAAGAAGGAAGAAAGAGAGAGTTGGCCAAGGCAGCCAACTACCGAAATTTGAGTTCAGTATGGGAGACCCATTTTAAGCTACATGGAGCATTTACCCAGATGGGAAAGAAAGAAATGGAAATCTGAGGAGCAAACAGCAATCCTTTCCCTGGACTGGAGAGTTGATAGAAATTTGGACTTCTTTCCTGGGTTGTTTGGTAAAAATTATCAATGGCTAACATTTAAGAGAAATGAAATCTGATGAGGCAAAGTAAATGCAGTGTGAATGATTTGCTTTTCCCCATAACTGAGTGGATAAACATGATTATTTACCTAATAAAGAATTCTTTGATGTTCCCAAAACAATCCTATTAGTTTAATAAATGGTTGAAAAATTATGATTTATACAAGCTTGGTTAATAAATATACTGTGCAATCTCTGCCCATTTATCATTGATTTCCATATGTTTGTACAGACAGCTGAGTTCTTTCTTTTCCTCTGAATGCTGCATTTGCAGAAAAATCAGGATTGAATTTAAAACATGAAATAATCATTGTAAACCTTCTAGGTAAATACTACTAACTCATTACTCATATGCTGAAGAATCAGGGCCAGGCCAGCATCCAATAATGAGAATTTTCCTGCTTTCTCTGTATTTTAGACGAGAGAAAACTGTCCCAGGGTATGCCTTCACCCCAAACACAGTGCCAGAGTTGGGGAAGATAGGAGACAGAATCTTCACTTCATGATCACTTCTTGCCAAAAGCAGTTTTGAAGGCATCAGAGATGAGCTCCGTAAAAGACTGAGAACAAAAATCCCTTATCTGCTCTCAGATATAAAAAGCAGTTCTGAGTCATGTTATAAGTTGTGCTATTGACTCAGTTGTGTCCTGTTAATATTCATATTTTGAAATCCTAACCGACAATGTGATAGTATTAGGAGATGGGGGCCTTTGAGAGGTAGTTGTGTTTATGAGGTCATGAGGGTGAGACCCTCGTGATAGGATTAGTACCCTTATAAGAAGAGACACTGGACAGTTCTCTCTCTCCCTGCCAAGTGAGAACACAAAGAGTAGGTGGCCATCTGCAAGTCAGCAAGAGAGCCTTCATCAGAAACTGAATCCTGCTGGACCTCGATCTTGGACTTGCCAGTCTCCAGAACTTTGAGAAAATAAATTTCTGTTGATAAAACCACATATTCTGTGGTATTTTGTTATGGCAGCCTGAGCTGACTAATCCAGGCTGCCACAGTATAGTTATATATCTCATGAGCTTGCTCCCTCTGATATGTCAGGTTTCTAAAATAAAGAATTGTTCTTTTAATAGAAAGCTTAAATACCTTCACATGGCAGTAAGATAGTGAGCCCCTTTCAGTAGAAGTATGCAAGCAGATACTGGAGGACTGTGAGAAATGCTTTGAAAGAATTTGTAGAGCAGATGGAAGATTGACTTGTGGATCATGTTGATGCTAGTAAATATTGAGAACATGCAATTAAAATAACTAAATTAAGGGAATACATAAATTAGATGAAAGCATCTGGACACTGAGTGGGAAGGTGAGGGAAGAGGACATGAAATGTATTTGGGAGGCAGTCTACTCTACATGCTGAGATGGTAGGGAGAGTATTCTTCCTGGAATGACAGATGAATATTTCAGGAGTTTTTGAATGATGGGAGATGTGACAGAGCTGTCATTGCTCCAGCCACAGCCGCCTAGGTCTTATTACATCAACATCTGCCTACCCAACTTACAACTTCCAGCAGCTCCCAACATCCACTCTTTGTCCTTGAATGAACTTAGTGACTCACTTCTAATGAATAGAATATGATAGAAGTGACAGTGGGTGACTTCTGAAATTAGGTCCTGAAAGGTTTTGTGGCTTCCTTCATGCTCCCTCTCTCAGATTAGTCATGCTGGGAGAAGCCGGTGGCCATGTCATGAGGACACTCAAGCAAGCTTATGAGGAAACCCACCAGGTGAGGAACTGAGGTCTCCTACCAAGAATCTTGTGAGCGAGGCACCTTGGAAGCAAAACTCCCAGCCCCAGTCAAGCCTTCAGATAATTGCAGCCTCCGCTGACATCCTGATTGCAACCACTTGAGCCAGAACCACCTCGTTAGAACCTAGTTAGCAGAACCACCTGCTTCCAAAGTCCTGACCCACAGAAGTTGAGGTAATAAATGTTTATTGTTTCGAGCCACTGAGTATTGTCGTTACACAACAATAGATAACTGAAACAGACTGAGCTAAAATACAGAGAATGAGCAATAATGTCCAAGGCCTGAGAGATGAGGAGCAAGACCAAATTGGCTTATGGTTTTTATACAAAAATTAGAATCACGGTATGTTATTTTCTAAATGACTATTTTTTAAATGAAACTCAGACGGACATAATTTATTAATCATAATTCTTTTTTACCATTGAGTATACTCATCCTTCCTCTACCTGTAGCCCTCTCTTTTGTTTTTAGTAATATGATGTACACTCATGAACCCTATATCCAACCCAAGAATTTGAACATAAGCATTTACATTCACCGACACATAGTTATATGCACATGGATGATACTTTTTTACTTTAAAATTATTTCCTCATTGCATCAAATATATTTCAACATAAATTTTTTAAAGTCTATACAGAATTCCATCATGGATGTATCAGAATTTATTTAACCAGTTCCTTATTGTTGAATATTTAAAATATTTGCAGATTTTGTTATTAAAAATAAGATGGTGATGAATATCCTTATTCATAAATTTGTGTGCCAGTGATTAATTCCTTAGGATAAGTTCTCAAAAGTCTCCATGAGAAGCCAAAATCCAGCTCTATTGCTATCACAGGAGCAGATATGCCTGGCATATTAGAAATTCCCCATTTCCCCACATGAATCTTCTGGGCCACAAGGCCTCTGGACACACCATGGAGCCCACTTTCCTCAAAAAGACCATCAGAACTAAATTCAAAATGCTCCACATCCCTCCTTACCTCAATCAGGCAGAAACAAACCTCTCCAGTCTTTATCTTCTAATCACTCACCCCCAAACTGTGCTGTAAATCCCTGGATCTGTTTCACCCCTCCCCCTAAAAAAACCCCACAAAAACAAGACAAAAAAAAACAATAACAAAAACCCTTACACTGTGCATTCTGGAAATTTCTTTTCAGTAATGTATCATAGAATTTAACCTCCTTTCTGAACTACTACCCCCACCCACCTCCTTTCCTTAATGGAAACTGGACTCTCCCTTAAGGATACTGCTTCTCCTATAGCCCTCTCAGGTGGAAGCTATTTTCTCAACTTACTCCTTTGAGACCATTACTATTCCTCCATCTTGAATAGCAATCATTCTGCTATATATGGCAATTTCCTCCCTTCTCACAAGAATCATCTAGCAATTTCTTGGTTATTCCCCTCCTTCTATAAAACATAAGCATGCGTCTTCTTCACCCCAACTCCTGACATCACTTGACATGACCTCAGGTTCCCCACGAATGACCTGTTGAATAGCTTGGCCTCTCAAATCTTCGGTCTTCGCAACTCCAATGTTCTTTTCCTCTGTGTTACACTGATTACATCCTTGGTCTCATCCTCACCAGAAACTATACCATGTAAGATTGTAAATTCAATCAAATGATAGGGACCAAAAAATGGAAGCTACCATGCTTTGGTTGAACTGATCCAGATAATGGGTACAGCTGGACAGAACAGAGCAAGGCTTGATTGATGTGTGTTATAAAGAGCCTGAAGCTCTTCCCTGCGGAACACAGAGGATCTGGAATATAGAGATAAAAGGAAGAGAAAAGCCCTGGAATTGCAGGCTGAAGTTCTAGAAGAAGATGGTGCTGCAGCAGAGATGAGAAGGGAGATGCTGGGGAAACTGATAAGCAGAGGGAATTTATACTGTTTTGCTATGACAAGAAATATAATTTGCCTTTTCTCCTTTTCAAGGCATTTCAGTAAAAAAAATTTTTTTTAAGGTTTTTATGCTTCCTTGCAAGTGGGCCTGATATTTCTTTTGAATGCTGCACCGTATTGAGATTGGTCACTAGGCAACCCAACATCCTTTGAGGTACACAAACATTCCCCTCTCTGGCCCCACTCACTTTGCCTACAAGGAAAATTCTTTGACTTCATTGAGATCTCCAATCCCTTCAACCTCCCCCTATGTTCTCTAAATTCATCAGCTCCCTTCCTCTTTTCTTATAATTTATTCTCAACTTCTCATTCTGTGTTCCAGCAGTACAATTACCCTTGGTCTTTATGACCCTCTTGAATAAACGTCCACTAAAGACCTTCTCCAGGTCAGTATGATGTAGCTGAGTGATACTGGAGAAATGTCCATAATGCATATTTTTGTCAATATATATGTATGACCATCACCTTCAGATGGACACTCAGTACTCCAGTGATTACATTGATTTGCTGAGCTTGGTTTTACTGTCTGAGGAAGGACCATTTCACACCTACTCCACACTACCTTGACCCCAGGCTCTCTGTCTGTACATTATTGAGGAATGGAGGTTATCACTTAGGAACTCACTCATCTTCCCGTCTCCAGGTCTATGCAGCTGCCTCCATTAACACCCATCACTTTTCCCCCAATTAGTTTCAACAGAAAGTGTCCCTCCAAGTATACTCGCTTTGCAACCTCTTTGTTGTCAAGTCTCTCTTTAGCCTCTTCAGTCATTCCTCAGCACTAGGCTATGAGAATGGTACTCTCTAGTGCTGGGCACTGTGAACAGCCTGGGTGCTACTATCTTCCCATCATTAAGACAAAAGAAAGAAAAACAATAAATCTTTGTTGAATCCACAGTTACCTCCATGTTTTATCATCGTGCTATCCCTCTTCATGGTCAAACATCTCAGAAATTATCTACCCAATCTCATTCACCTTTCGTTTAAAAAATATTTTAGATATATTGATACAAAAATGTACGGAGAACAATATAGGAAACACCCATGTACCCATAACCCAGTTTAAGAAATAAAACATTATATATATTTTTAAATCCACTGCATATCTTTCCTAAATATCAACTCCTTTCCTTCCTCTAGAAAGTAACCACTATTCTAAAAAGAGTGTTTATCATTTTCATGTATTTCTTTATTCTTTTACCCCATGTGGTGGTGTTGAACATTCACATATACTTTATTTAAATGGTGTCATATTGGATATGTTCTTCACCTTGTCTTCTTCATTCAGCATGATGTTTGTGAAGTTCACCTATGTCTCTAAAGATGAGCTAGCTTTCTCATTTTGACTGATATGTAGTTATCCATTTTCCTAATGATGGACATCATGGCAATTATTTGCTGCTACAAGCAACGTCATGTTCACATGTTCATGAACATTCTTGTAACTGACTCCATGAGCAAATTTACGAGAAGTTCTTTTAGGATAAATATGTAGAAGTCGGACTGCTGGGTGGTAAGATGTGTGCATCTTAAACTTTACTGAGTAGTGCTAGGTTCCTCCCCCAGCCTCAGAGAATGTCCGTTCCCAATGATCTACATCCTCACGAAGGAGTGTAGTCAAACTTGAAAACTTTTTCATTCTGATGGGAATGAAAAGTATCTCATCATTTTAAACTGGATTTTCTTGAACGTTGAAAAGACTGCGTCTTCTCATCTCTTCATTGACAACTTGGCCAATTAACTGCCTATTAAGATATTTTATCCTTTTTTTCTATTGAGTTGTTTGTATTTTTATTATTGATTTCTACTTTTATATATTCAAACACTAATCTTTGGACTGTTATATATGTTACATACATCTCTTTCAAGTCCATTATATTTTTAACTTTTTGTGGCTTATTTTGATGCTTAGAAGTATTAATTGTAATATAATTGTATGTGTCCTTTTCTTTCTGGTTCACCCTGCTTGTATTTTATTCAATATACCCTACCCCAAATTTTGTTCCTTGCCTTGAAGTCATATATTTTCCCACTTTGCCTTCTAATAATATCATAGTATTCCTTTCACAATTAAGTCTTTCATGCATATGAGAGTCTTTCATTTTTGAAAAAAATCTTTCATTTTTTATTGTAGATAATAGTATGGATTTTTGTTATTTTGCATATATAACAAATTGTTCCAGAATGATTCATTGATTTATCCATCCTTTCTCCATTGAAGGAATACTAATCCTGTCCAATATTATGTCTCTATATATGTGTGGTGTCTGCATCTAGTCTTTATTTTTCCCATTGACCTTTTTGTTTATTATTTTGTTAATACTAAAGTATCCTAATTACTATATGTTCAATTTTGTGATGCTACCAATATCTTATTGATTGACAGATAGAAAAGAAACAGAAATTTTGTGTGATCCAACCTAATAATAAGTATTGATAACCATAAAGTATAATATTTGGTAAAAGTCCTTTATCACGAAAGAATATACTTTTCTATTTCTGGTCATCTAGAGTACATTTAAAGGTGTGTTGAATTTTGCCAACTGCTTTTACAACATTTACCAAGAGGTATTTTCTTCTTAAATTTGTTAACAGAAAGAATGGTGAATTGCATTTTAAAAAAATATTAAGCCATTCTTTAATTCCTCAGATAAATAGTTGAATACATTGCTGGATTTTTTTCTTTTAATAGTTTGTTGAAAATTTTAGGATCTATGTTCTTAAGTAAGACTGGCCTATAATATTCCATAATTACACTGTCATTTAATTTAAGTGAGTTTAGTTTTAAAATGGGTTTTGGGGCATTCCTTCTTTTCTTATTCTATGGAAGTGTTTCATAGGATCTGAATCTTGGATCTTTAGATGTGTTTTAGAACTTTTCTGTTAAAAACAACTGGGTCTAATGTTTTTGTGTAAAAGTTTAGAGAAGGTATATGTTTAACTCCCAGTTCAGTTTCTTTATTGGTTATAAGTCTTTCCAGAGTTTTCATCTCTTCTTAAGTCAGTTTTGATATTCATATTTTTCTAAGAAATTGTCTATTTTGAATGTCTTTATATTTTTTAGCCTAATGTTAGTAATACAACATCCTTATTTTTTATTACTACATCTGTAGTTTTGTGCCCTTTTCATTTTTAATACTGAGTATGTGTGCCTTTTTTCTTTTTCTTATCAGAAATTAATTTTATTTAGTTTTTCTAGAAAACCAGCTTGGGACTTTATTGATGCGCCCTATCATATCTTTGGTTATTATTTATTAATTTCTGCTATTTATAATTTCTTTCTTTAAACTTACTTTGGGTTTTCTTAAGTTGAATTCTTAGCGTGTCATTTCAATCATTCCTTTTTTTTTTTTAAAGCAACCTTATTAAGGTATAAATTACATACAAGAAAATGCACACATTTTATTTTTCATTGAGTTTTAACAAATGTGTAACTACTACTGTAATCAAGATATAGATCATATCCAGTACACCAAAATTCCCTTATGTCCCTTTGCTATCAACCCCTCACCACCACCACAACCTGGCCCCAGGGAACAGCTGATCTGCTTTCTGTCAATACAAATTTACCTTTTTAAAAATGTAATACAAGTGGGATCATACAATATATTCTCTTTTGTGTCTGGCTTCTTTTGCTCAGCATAACGTTTTTGACATTCATCCATGTTGTTACATATATTAATAATTTATTCCTTTTTCTTTCTGAGTAGTATTTCATTATATGAATTATATTACATTTCTTTCGTTTATCAGTCAATGGAAAGTGGGGGTTTCCAGTTTAGGGGTGTCATGACTAAAGCTGCTATAAATATCTGTGTGCAGATCTCTTTGTGGATAAATGTTCTCATTTCTCTTGGATAAATATTAGAATTGGAATTGCTGAGTCATATGTTAAATGTATATTTAATCTATAAGATATCGCCAAACTATTTTCCAAAATAATTATATCATTTTATAGCCACTTTGGAAAACATCAGCAGTGTTTGAAATTTCCAGTTGTTCCATATCTTCACCAATACTGGGTATTGTCAGTCTTTCCATGTTAGTACTTCTTAAAGATGTGTAATGGCATTTCACTGTGGTTTTAATTTACACTTACCCAAAGCCTGATGATGTTAAGCAATTTTCTGTGTGCTTATTGGCCATTCATGCATCTTTTTACTAAGTGTCTTTTCCCCATTTTTTGTCTTCTTATTATTGAACTGTAAAAGTTATTTTCATAGTCTAGATCCAAAACCATTTATTATATATATTTATTGATTATATATTTATGTTATATATTGCTATATTTAAAATTATGTATATGTTAATTTTCATGAAACTAAGTTCCCATAAAGTGTGACTGAAGTGGGTTCAGCTTCACCATGCAGAATCATCCAGTCCTGTAAGGGAAAGATATGTTTTTGCTGAAGAGTGTGGACTCTGAAGCCAGACTGCCTCTGCTCAATCCCCCACTCTGCCACTTCCTGGCTTTATGAACCTAAGCATGTCACCTAGCCGTTCTCTGCCTTAGGTTCCTCATCTATGAAATGTGGGAAATAATAGTACCTACCTCTTAGAGTTGTCAAAGGATTAAGCATTTACTGCAGTCTCTAGCACACACTGCCTGTTATCTACTAAGATTGTTTTCTATTGTTACTTTGGCTTCTATACTCTCTTATACACAGCCAGCTACACCTAATCGAAGTAGAGTATCCTGAACTGTACAAATATTTTTGACACAAAGATTGGTATAACCGACATTAGCTCTGACTTCCACCCCAATAAATTAGATAATCTCAGCTACTTCTGAGTTAGTTGCTTGCTAGATGTTTTGGAAACTCATAAAGAATGCAAAGAAACAAAGAGAATAACTAGTAAGTCACTAACTTCCATTTATCCTAGTGAAAATTATTAGATAATGGAGTTGTTTAGCAATAATTAGGTAATTGCCTGAGGTAGTGGACACCTCAGTTGACTTATAATGAGAGAGGGCAACATGGTCAAAGCTAATGAGAATTTTCTAAGGTTAACTGGTCCTCCAAGACACTTAGCAGAGATATTCCTAATTATTTCATTCCAGGGGGTTTCTGGGGGACACTGGCACTTAAAGATAGCTGAGGCCACATGCCACCAGTTTCCATGGTGGAATCTGCCACAGCAAAGCAGCAGAGGACTCTTGGGAAGTCCCAGCCGTCTTTGCTTGAGTACCAAAAGGCAGTACCCGGTGGTTGCCACTCTGAGTCCATAACCCTGGTAACTGGGGTAGCTTGAGAGTTCTGGGGGGTTCTCCCTGAGCTTTCAAACGTGGTCTAGCATAAATTATGAGAACTTCCAGATGACCCAAGTCTCCACAATAATCCCTGTTAGGTAAACACAGGTTGGGGGGAGGGGGCAGGTCACTTCTGTACTCTACAGCTCCTAGCATGTCTAGGCTACCTCAGCTGTGAGGACCCATTCCCAAAGAAGAGGGCTCCCAAACAATGCAGTTACGAAGAGATATGAAGAGAAGTGTCCCAAAGCTATAAGGAACCTGGTACAGACACTCTGGCCCTAAAAGAACTTACTGGCTTCAGGATGTGCTTATAGGGGACACCAAAAAATTTTAGAAAAAAATTGCACATATAAGTGCCTGCAGGGTCAAGTACTTAATGTAAGACACTAAGGAGAGGTTAGGTCAGTGGGAAATTGGAAAGAATGTCCTATCTCAGGGGGCTGTACCTGATGAGCTACAGAAGGCTTCTACAAACAGAGGCCCAAGGCTAATCTACTTCTTCAAGAGAAGCCAGCAGTCAGCTTGTTCATTGAAATCTTTTAATTTTTAAATGTTGGCAACTAATTTTCTTTTAAAAAAGCTAACCCAAAACTCATAACTGCAGGTCATATTTGACTTGTAGCTGCCAATTTCCACTTGTTTTAGAGCATGAATTCCTGACCCTTTTGTAATCCATCACAGCACAACAGCCTGGGCCAAGGCCATGGTGCCTGTGACCAATGGGCAGTTACCATGGTAATAAGCTGAAGGAAATTGACAAATGCAGCAAATGTGATATATGTTGTTAAGGTTGTAGACAGTCAACACAAAACACCCCTTTCTTTCTCTACAGAGTTTGGATGCACTTGAAATATGATACAAGAAACAGACAAAATGATGAAAATATCAACTTTCTTAATGATAAATAATGTGGTAAATCTCCATGGCTAGACATGATCCTAGTGTCTCCAAGAGTTAGACTGATTTACCCCTGAATCACGGACACAAGTGGACAGCTATGGACCGCACCTGTGAGGCAAAGCCCACCCTGCTAAGCTTACCCACAGAGGATACCCTCCCATAACAGGAAGATGAGAAAAGAAAAGCTCATCACTGTGGCTTAAACATGCTCAGCTCCTTCTTCCAAACTTACCAGTCAGAAGAGGAATGACTCAGAGGGTGAGGAAAAGACAGATATGTTCCCATTTTTAAACAAAAAAGTGTTCCCGCAACATAGATCTGGGGCAAAAAGAGTCATTTCAGCTTGGAATGGGTTGGGGAAAGCTTCAAAGCACAAGTAGAATGTGACCTGCTTCTCAATGAATGAGTAGATTTTTTTTTCTTAAATTGTGTTAAAATACACATAACATGAAATTTACTGTCTTAACCATTTTTAAGTGTACAGTTCAGTAGCATTGAGTACATTCTACCATCACCATCATCCATCTCCAAGACACTTCATCTTGCAAAACTGAACTCCATACCTGAAACTCAAACTATTGAGCAATGACTCCCCCTGTCTCCCTTCCCCCAGTCCCTGGCAAGCACAATTCCATTTTCTGTCTCCATGAATTAGACTATTCTGGGTACCTCATACAAGTGGAATCATACAGAATTTGTCCTTTTGCGACTGGTTCATTTCACTTAGCATAAT
The DNA here is from genome assembly GCF_059928025.1 of Delphinapterus leucas. NCBI lineage: Eukaryota > Metazoa > Chordata > Mammalia > Artiodactyla > Monodontidae > Delphinapterus > Delphinapterus leucas. The sequence goes on from NC_143138.1 coordinate 15,557,116, forward strand.
GTCCTCAGGGTTCATCGATGTTGTCACCTGTGTCAGAATTTCCCTCCTTTTTAAGGCTGAATAATATTCCAATGTGTGTATATCCCGTTTAATCCATTTATCTGTGGAAGGACACTTGGGTTGCTTCCACCTTTTGGCTATTGTAAATAATGCCACTATGAATATGGGTGTACAAATATCTCTTGAAGTACCTGCTTTCAATTCTTTAGGGTATATACTCAGAAGTAGAATTTCTGGATCATATGATAATTTTATTTTTAATTTTTGAGGAATTGCCATATTATTTAACATAGCAGCTGCACAATTTTACACTCCCACCAGCAGTGTAAAAGGGTTCCAATTCTTCCACATCCTCACCAACACTTGCTACTTTATGGGTTTGTTTTGTTTTATTTTGTTTTGATAGTAGCCATCCTAATGTACGTGAGGCAGAGGAATGGATAGTTTCTTAACATGAATGTATAAGACATTTTAGGGAGGAGGAAGAATGTGTGTAAAGATACAGAAGTAGGGATCCCAAGGAATATGAAGGGGATAGTTTAGCTGGGAACAGAGAGGAGTCTTTGTAGAAAACAGTGGAAAGATTGTGAAGGGCCTTGGATGCCAAGCTTAGAAGTTCCAAAATTGTTCTATAGTCAGTAAGAGCTCCTGGATGTTTTTAAGGGAAAATGGCAATATGAGAGCAATATTAAAGGAGAATTGGAGGAGAACACCATTTCAAAATCTGCAGTAGTTCAGGAGGGGTCGGGGCTGGGGCAGTAGCAATGGAGATGTGGAAGAAGGGAAAGAAAACATTGAAACAGCACTTTGAAGAAAGAACTGTCAGGTCATACTTACTGGTTAACTATGAGAAATAAATAAGAGAGAAAGAAGAGTGCAAAAAGAAATAATTGTGTTATTTCTCATCCCCTCTGCACACATTTTTTTCCCTGCTTCTTGTTAATTACCATTCTTCCTAAATTTTCTTAGAAAGAAAAAAAATCCCTCTTATTTCTATGTCCCTATAATTTTATTTATTTATTATAGCTAAATTTCTATGTACCTGTCTCTTACAGAAGAGCCTCTTTGAGCATTTAGAATTGCAAGTACCTTGTATCTTGTCCAGGCTCTGGGCTAAGGATGGCCGAAAACTAAATTAGAAATAGCGAGAGTCCCAGTTCAATATGGAGCCACCACACCAGTCTTCTACCGCCAGACCTCTAATCTGTTCCAGGTGAGAGAATGAACCTTGTGTGGTTAAGACATTGGTTTTGGTACATGTGACCAAATCTCACTCTTGTTTATGTAACCTGATCATTCTCTATTACTAAAAAAACAAAAGCCTTTCTAATGCATCTTATAAAGTAGAGACTCTTAGATGTTTTTTATTTTTTGATATAGAAAAATTCAGGGAGTCAGCAAGGGCCAGCCATAGGCTCTGACTTTATAGGCTTTAGTGAATTGTCAGTCATTTGGGAAAAAGCTTCGAATTTAGTAGATTTAACTGAAGTGGCTAGTGAAATGAAAATGATGTTTTCTGAGGATTTGGAAACATTCTAAACATTCTGTTATCAGCTCTCATTGAATCTGCAGAGTTGACCAGGAGGTAGGTCGATACGTCCTGCTCTTCTTTCATAACTTTCAAGTTGCCTTCTTGAGACTCCTATGTTTATAACTGTTAACATGTTTTGCTAAACCTGAAAACGATAATTCAGAACTGCTTTTGATTAGTAAATCAATATCTACACCCCAAAGGCTGTTTGTTATTTTTCCTTCCACCGCAGAACACAGGTTCCCTGAAATAAACATGCCCATAATACTTAAAATGACGTGGAGCATTAATGTGAACACAGACAAATGACCTTAGCAATTATGCCAGAAGTGTGATTTGTGCAAGAAAAGTGATTCTGTGGTGGGAACCACCTGCATTTATTCTCAACTTGTCAAAGCAGAGATGTAAGACTGTTAAAAAAGTATTCAGGGCAAACAAAGAATAAAGCAAGCAGCACAGTCCGAACTTCAAAAGACATGGACGAAACTGCCAGTAAAAATGAAAACCTCCATACAAATAACCCAAAGAAAGTTCAGTATTAGTTGTTCTTTTTGTTTGTTTGTTTGTTTGTTTATACTGCAGGTTCTTATTTGTATGGAAATATGTTAATATAAATGTTTCAGACATTACATGAAATTTCTAAAAATCTTATATGTTCTGGTATAATGTTATAAGTCATAATTCTAGTTATTACTTTAAAATGTATATCTCAGAAACAAAAAAAAAAAATTAAAACTTCCACCATTTTAATTCATCACATTCAGTGATCTAAGAATTGTTATAACGAACTAGGCACTCCAGTTATCTGAAGCTAATGGTTCATGTGGATGGTTTCGTGCTATAAATACACTGAGACTTTTCACAGGTATGCCCTGTTGAAGATACGAAGGTATATGTCCTCTTTCCCTCACCCCTCGCTTCCTGCTGGGTGAATCCAGGAGCTTCTAGATAAAATGCCCACGCTGAAGTTTTCCAATCCATTTAATGAGGCATCATGACTCAACTTGGCAAGGCTTTTTTCCCCTTGCTTCTATTCCACCTGAAACTGTTTTGATTCATTTGTGAGAAATTTACTTTTGCCAATTGAAAAACCCTTTTGTGGCTGCCAGTCACTAATCTCCCCTCTGACACATTCATTCAACCAGACTAGATCCAATATTGACATTTGTATCTAGAGGAAAAGAGGTTAAGCATTGAGAGGAAAAGCAACTCCTGCACCCTGCCAAATGCTGTGCGGCATCTAAATGAGCTATGATGGGTTCGATTCACGGGGGAACCCCAGAGAACTGAGGGGGGCTTTGATCACATCCAGGGGCCGTCATTCCCTACCTAGGCAGCCAAATGGAGGTTGTTTGATGCTATCTGTAGGTATCTGTAGCAGCCTAATTTAAATTCTCCCTAGCTCTCAGAAATCATTTTCTAATGATTTCTCCAGGGAAATCATCTCAAGGGAGTATCTTGAACACTTTTACTAGACTTTGCTTTCTCTGGCATAAAAAAAATCCACCACTGTAGTCCCTTGAACATTCTGCCCACTTCTGGGACATTCCCTTTCTTAGACTCTTGCCTTAAGGTAACAGGGGGGCGATAACGGTTCCTCCTACCAAAGCTGTGAGAGGTGTTCTATTTGGTTAGGACCCTCTCACACCTCCCCACCCCCACCCAGGGTACATGACCCTGTCTTCAGGATCCAGTGATGCACAGTGACAGCTGCTTATCTAGTATAGGCATTACTAGAAAAATATTTTTAGTTTAGTGAGAAATAAAAAATACAGATTGGAGTGAAATGTAGGAAAATAAATATATGTCATGTAAATCAAAAGTAAAAGGGTGAACTTGAAAGTGACTGAAGGAATTGAATGAAAATGGAGGTGAGAAAGTCAAAGTTCAATTTGCAGACAAGGGATACAATCCAGTATTATTTCCACCCAATTTCTTTAATATCTTCTTTCATCATCCACCTTGCCTCATCACTGAGGCATTATTCCTCTTTCTTTATGTTTCTTACCAAACTAAACGAAAAGGAAAATATTATACAGAGAGGGTGCAATCCTTACAGCCTTCTAGTATTCACTGAGCATCAGTGTTTTTTTTCTTCTTAATTATGAATATTCTCTGGTAGATAATATGAAACAGCAATAACATGGAACCTCTTAGACTCTATGCCTTCTTATCGTATTGCTACATTCTGTTGCTTTAGGAATGTGTTAATTGTGTCTGAGTGGCTGATGGTGTGCAAGTTTGTCCACAGAATTCTAACACAATACTTCTTTATGTCTTTCTGCAGTTATTTACATATTCTTATTATTTTAAGAATGCTACACTTTAAACTGTGAGAGCACATAACATAGTCACACATCTCTTAAAATATTTTTATATGACAATTTACATTTCATCTCCTATTACTTTTCAAAAGAAGGTCATCAGTAGTGAATTCCCCTCTTCTTTTTATTTTTTAATTTATTTTTACAGAATGGTTTTTAATTTTATTTATTTATATATGGCTGTGTTGGGTCTTCGTTTCTGTACGAGGGCTCTCTCCAGTTGCGGCGAGCGGGGGCCACTCTTCATCGCAGTGCGCGGGCCTCTCACTATCGCGGCCTCTCTTGTTGTGGAGCACAGGCTCCAGACGCGCAGGCTCAGTAGTTGTGGCTCACGGGCCCAGTTGCTCCGCGGCATGTGGGATCTTCCCAGACCAGGGCTCGAATCCGCGTCCCCTGCATTGGCAGGCAGATTCTCAACCACTGCGCCACCAGGGAAGCCCCCCTCTTTATTTTTAAACCAAGAGTGTTTAATCTTGTTTCCCCCCAACAGTTTATGATTTTAGTCTACCTCGCACCTCTCACATCGCAAGCTGGTTTCATTACCTATTAATTGTCACGTCAGCTTCCCTTTGCTCCTCAGATTCAAGCCAGACATGCCAACTCCCTAGTTCCCAGCCTGCTAGGTTCTCTTTCTTACCCATCTTTTAGTTGTGCTGATTGTCAAGTTCCGTTAAGTAAGTTTTTATTATGTTAATGTTATAGTGTGCAGGATCAGCTATTCATCACGATTGCCAACAACTCCCTGGATCAGCCAGAAAAATGGTGACAACATATAGAAAATTAATTGTGTTTGAGGCAGGCAGAAGAAAACTGAAACTTCAACATGTATCGAAATGAAAATTCAATCTATATTAGGTTGGTTTCCTTGAGAGTGTAATCTTGGTTTGGGAGTACAGATATGAGGTAGAGATCAGCATAGACTCTGAAGAGTTGGGAGGGACTATTGAGTATCTTCTAAGCCAATGTAAGTTTTCTACGGGGCCACTTAATATAGTGTAGCAGACAAATTTGCTGTCAAACTATAATTGTCAAAAAGTTAAAACCATGACTCTCAGACAAATACAACATGAATCTGTGTTAAAAATTTTTTCAGCTGATTGTGTTTAGCCATTAAAATGGTAAAACTGATTAAAATGAAAATAAGGGGAACAGATATATTACTAGGAAAAATTTTTTAAATAAGTTTACTGAAATAGAGAAAAAACTGGTTAATGTTCTATGGAATTATAAAACCATAGCCTTTGGGATTATCCTTTCTACTGGGCAACAGTTATTTGCATCACTCCCTGAAAAGCTTTACGAGTTATCATGTACTGTCCAGTATCTGAATCTTTAATTAATAGTCAAGGGCTTCCCTGGTGGGGCAGTGGTTGAGAGTCTGCCTGCCGATGCAGGGGACACGGGTTCGTGCCCCGGTCCGGGAAGATCCCACATGCCGCTGAGCGGCTGGGCCCGTGAGCCATGGCCGCTGAGCCTGCGCGTCCGGAGCCTGTGCTCTGCAACGGGAGAGGCCACAACAGTGAGAGGCCCGTGTACCGCAAAAAAAAAAAAAAAAATTAATAGTCAAAACACAGGTATACTCCTTAGATAATTAAGTAATACTGGGATGAACCTGTTTTTCTTTTTTTAAGCCTCAGTTTGACATTAAAAGAACATATTTCCTAACTTTTTGCTTTATTTCCAAGCTTTAAATAACAAGAATAATAAATTTCTAGTATATTCAGGGCCTGTGGTGGGCTGAATAATGTTTTCTCCCACCAAAGATGCACATGCCCTAATCCCAAAAACCTGTAAATATGTTACCTTACATGGCAAAAGGGACCTTGCATTAAATTAAGGACTTTGAGAAGGGAAGATAACTGTGGATCATCTGGGAGGGCCCAGTGTAATCATGAAGCTCTTTACAAGAGGGACTCAAGAGGATCAAAGGCAGAAAAAGATGTGAGGACAGAAGCCAAGGTTGGAGTCATGAGCTGTGAAGATGGGAACCAAGGAATGCAGGCAGTCCTAGAAGCTGCAAAAGGCAAGGAACTGGATTCTCCCCTAGAACCTTCAGAAGCAAGGCATCCTTACCAACCCACTTCAGACTTCTGACCTCCAGAACATAATAAATTTGAATTGTTTTAAGCCTCTAGGCTTGTAATAATTTGTTACAGCAGCCTTAGGAAACTATTTCAGGGCTCAAAAGGAGAAATCCCATAGCATACGAAGTATGAGACTAGGTAGAAAAAGGACAAAATCTAAAACTCCAAGCTGTTTTCATCTGTAGCTTGCACACCTACAAATAGATCTAGAATAGAGAAAAGTTGGCTTAAATTTTTTAAAAAACAATTAAGTTCAAAGAACTGTTTTTACTGAGTTAGAAAACAATCTGGTTGATCAAAAATAAACAAATCAACAAACTGAAAATCCCACTTTGTTGAATTTGCAAGTTTAAAGAAGAAAACCAAAATGTGTTTCATTATGCATGATTCACGCAGTCAGTCACTCTTCAACTCAATATTTGTGGCGTAAGTTTTTAACTCTTTTAACTGGCTCCATAAACTCTGTGTCATTATACCCTATGTTCTATTATGTTTACACAGCCATATTTCAGAGTTTGTTGTTTGAATCTCTTTTTGATATGGATTTCTAAAAGTGACTAAACTTAACTCTCAAACCTTATCAAAGTTCCTGTTTTGTTTTGTTTTGTTTTGTTTTGAAATCCAGATTCCCCAGTTCTCTGAACTGCAGATCTGATCAGCAAGGTTTGGGAATGAGTGGTCTGCACTTGTCACTGCCCTCTGTACCACCATTCACAATGTTCCATTGCAAACTGCTCACTTAAGGCTGGCAAGACTTGGCATGATCTGGACCCTCTTGCTGCTCCAGCCTATCTGCACTTCCTGGCCTCACACTCTGGCTTAGAACCCACTGCAGCCCTCCACCCAGGAGAACTCACCTTGCCCCATCCACTCGCAACGCACAGGAACCATTTCCTCACTCTTCAGACCCAAGCGTGACATGCCCTTCCTCCCAAAGCCTCCCCTGCACTTCCACAGGTGAGATAGAGACCCTGTTGTGTGCTCTGGAGCACCTCCGTCTTCCCCATTACAATCTTTGTTTGCTTATTGGCTGTAAGGTCGCTGGAGGTGGGGACAGTGTCTACCAGTTTGTCCTTTGTTGGATTCTAAACACTTACTTTAGCATCTATGCTTCTCTCATCTAGACTACTAATAGTTTGCAGTCCAGGAATGGTGCCTGGGCAACACTGAGTAGCACTGGTCACTGGAGTAGTGGTGGCCCCAAACCTGCTCCCTAACCCAGCCCCTCTTACTCACTCCCACCTCAGACACACCTGGAAAGCTGGTGAGTTTTGGAAAGAGAAATAAATTATCTTATGGCATAAGACTTTTGGAGCCACGTGTTAAAAGAACTGATCCCCAAGTATCTCCCATGGAGAGCTTTATTAAGAAATTATGGGTGGGATTAGGGATCTATATTTTTCATGGTGACTCAGATGAATGTATAATTTGTCAAGTACAGGCACACCTCAGAAATTTTGCAGGTTCAGTTCCAGACCACCACAATAAAGTGAATCTTGCAATAAAAGGAGTCACACAAATTTTTTGGTTTCCCAGTGCATATAAAAGTTATGTTTTCTCTATCCTGTGGTCCACTAAGTGTGAAATAGCATTATGTCTAAAAAAAAAAAAAAAAAAAAAAGGCAATGTGCCTGCCTTAATTTAAAAACGCTTTATTGCTAAAAATGCTAAGCATCATCTAATCCTTCAGCAAGTTATGGTAGTGACGTCAACGGTCACCGATCCCAGATCACCACGACAAATATAACGATAATGAACAAGTGTGAAATATTGTGAGAGTTACCAAAATGTGACACAGAGACACGAAGTGAGCAAATGCTGTAGGAAAAGCGGCACCTATAGTCTTGCTCAATGCAAGGTTGCCACAAAACTTCAATTTGTGAAAAAAAAACACATTATCTGCAAAGTACAATAAGGTGAAGCACGTTAATATGAGGCACACCTATGTAAGAAATACCAGGGCTTCCCTGGTGGCGCAGTGGTTGAGAATCCGCCTACCAGTGCAGGGGACACGGGTTCGAGTCCTGGTCTGGGAAGATCCCACATGCCGCAGAGCAACTAGGCCCGTGAGCCACAACTACTGAGCCTGCGCGTCTGGAGCCTGTGCTCCGTGACAAGAGAGGCTGCGATAGTGAGAGGCCCGCACACCGCGATGAAGAGTGGCCCCCGCTCGCCGCAACTAGAGAAAGCCCTCGCACAGAAACGAAGACCCAACACAGCCAAAAGTAAATAAATTAATTAATTAAAAGAAAGAAAGCATATAAAAGAAAAGAAAAAGAAATATCAGCACAGAGGAAAACTTGTGTACTCAAAGCATAACGGCTCTGTGGAAAAACCCTCCAAAAGCACAGGCCACATGAAGCAGAGGGACATCTCTGATGGTCAGAGAGGGAGACAGCAGCAAGTTTTCAGTCTAGCATGGATCAGGCAAGGACAGAATGGTGGGCAGTCTTTATGAGTTCAGCAGTATTCTTGGGAAGAGGCTATAGAGGGGACACCAGGGCAGAGAGACTCCAGAGGGGTAGGTGAGAGCCCCTGTTATGAGGGCACTTTCCGCTCCAGGCACTCTAGTGGGTCAGGAGAACTGGGGTTTGGGCTCTGCCCCTCAGTGTGAGACAGCGGTACTTCTGGGAGAGAAGCCTGTGTCTTGCTAATGAGAATACCCTGAATCATGACACTTGCCGCATCCCACATAACTTTCCAGTTTACACCAGCCAGGCTACATCCCCAAGTTGAAGAAGCAGGGCCAAACTAGTGCTTGCACAGCGGGAGTCCCTGACTGGACCAGGTTGAGTGCCTCACCCCGGGGGGCCCACTTGTGGGCTGGCTGTTGATCAATATATGAGACCTGGCACATAACAGTCTATCTGACTGGGAGAGGTTAACCTCTGGGCCCATCAGTTGGGTTCTCTCCAGAAGATATAGAGCAGCGTGGTCAGTGAAGAAAAAGAAGCAGGGGGGGCTGTCACTGTTAATGTAACCCAATTTTTGCTCTTAGACTAATGAGATTTAACAAAACACAGGTTGTATATGTTACATTTATACTGCAGTATAATTATTTTCCTACCTGTCTGTTTCCTAAGCTTAGAAAAGAATCTACCTTATTTTTGTATCCACAGTTCTTACCACAGTGGCTGGTATGTACTAGGAGCTCAATTAAAAAAAAAATTGTGTTTTTTTTGAAAGAAAAAATAGATCTGAAAGAGATGAGGTTACACAAGGAATGAGTTGTCAAGCAAGGAATAGGAATAAGTTTATCTTGCAGACAGGAGTGTACTGGATGGTTTGAGGGCGTGGGTGTGACAGTGGTGTGCAAATGAGGAGGAGAATAGAAAGCCTGGAGGCGGAGCCGTGAAGACATTTGCCAGTCAAGAATCTGGACAGGAGAGCTACAGAAATGGGAAACATGGCACAGATATGCATGAGTGCATAAGAGATTTATTATTTCATAGGAAACAATATTAGGTCGTTAAGAGGAGTGTGACTGCCTTGTAAAGTTAAATCTGATGGTGTTACTGGAGTAAAGAGTGACCATTCCTTTAAGAAATGCTGCATCATCAACGTTCTTTTTTTTGTTGTTGTTAAATTTATTTTTATTTATTTATTTTTGGCCGCGTTGGGTCTTTGTTGCTGCTTGCGGACTTTCTGTAGTTGTGGTGAGCGGGGGCTACTCTTCGCTGCGGTGTGCGGGTTTCTCATTGTGGTGGCTTCTCTTGTCGTGGAGCACGGGCTCTAAGTGCACGGGTTTCAGTAGTTGTGGCATGTGGGCTTCAGTAGTTGTGGCACACGGGCCTAGTTGCTCCGCGGCATGTGGGATCTTCCCTGACCAGGGCTTGAACCCGTGTCCCCTGCACTGGCAGGTGGATTCTTAACCACTGTGCCACCAGGGAAGCCCTGTCAATGTTCTTAATGGTACAGGGAATGAAACTAAGGGGAGAAAGAAAATATAAAGATTTTGAATAGACTGGATTCTGGACCATTCAGGCAACTGTCAAGAATCAGATTTCCCTATCAGTGAGTCAAATACAAAGATTTTGATGAAAGGACTACTTACAAAAATGTGGTCCCACCAAGAAGCCATTACTACCCCTAAGACTAAGGAAATAGGGAAGGAAATCTTAACAGAAACTCAGTGAGAACTGGAGAAGATATAGTCCCAGAGGGTCACAGCTACTACCAGAGACATTGCCACAGCTGGAAGAAATGCCACAACCTCCCTTTCCTCATGTCCTGTGGTCTCCAGATGGTGCCTTTCATTGGTTGAACCAACCAGCGTCCATTTGGCACTAAGCTTGGAAGATCCAGTCCACAGGGGTCAGCCCCACAGGGCACAGAGCCAGGTAGAGGAAAGCAGACGCGCAGATCTGGAGGGCCAAAGAGAGAATGTGAAGGAGCTTTAGAATATTTGACAAATTTATTTCACTGACAGTTTCCTTTTTAAGTATCTAGGCACTGAAGTAACAAAGGACAAACACAAAAGTCTAAATATGTATAAAAGACCTTTTGCAAGAAGTGTAAAACAAAATTCTAAATAGCAAACACATTGTGTCAGTTTCACTGGAAGCCTTTTTACTTTCCTCATAGTTTATAAAAAACTGGTTAGTCATGTCAGTAGCATCACTGCTGCTCTTCAAAAAAAAAAAAAAGAGTATTTGGTAAGTTAGGGTACTCCTCATTGCAAGTAAATCCATATCTAGGTGGACTTCAGAGTTGGTTAGATTTGGTAGCCCAAGGATGTCATCAAGCACATGGTCTCTTTCTGGCTCTCTTCTATGTTTTCCACTGTATCATATTCACCCTGGAGCTGGCTCCCTTCTTGTGGGTGAAATAAGGCTGCAAGCAACTCCTTGAATTATCTCTCTCAATATGCATGGAGAGAGGAAGGGTTGTTTTGCCAAGGGCAAATGGATGCTTGGGAGGTAAGTGCTGTCTGTGCACTTACTAAAAATTTTTCCATTACTCTTAATTAAATTAGAAAACATGTAACACCTGTGCAATGGTTAAGAGTCTTACTAGCAAACAAACAAAAAAATCACTAGTGGGAAAAGAAATGGATTTTATTAAAGAATGTTAGGTAGCTCCCAGAATCTTCAGAAGGATTGGAGATCTAACCAGAGAGCTGGTCAGTCACGCAAGTTCTTTGCTATGGAAATACCCGGTAAATACCATTTGGAAATGTGGCATTCAGCACTGGGTGCCAGAAACTCTGCCAGCACCAACACCAAGAAACAGAACACCTTTGCCACCATGCTTGCCAAGATAGTAGTCTCCAACGATGCCTTCATCTGTATTCAAATCTTACATGTGGAAGTCTGGTTGGCAGAGCCCTGGCCATGTGCCTGAACCCTAGCTTCCAAGGGAGTATGTTGATGGGGTGTCTGGTGTCTACTTGGGAAGGTAGGATTCAGTGTGGGTAGGGTTGAAGATAAGAAGAGTATCCAGAAGATTTTGTATCTACAGACACAAGTGACACTACAGCGTGCAACATGGCTCCCTGCTCCTGGAGATTCAGGAGAATGTACTTTAACGCAAATGAATCACAGACCAGAGAAAGAAGGGTGTGTTTATCAAACAATTCACACAAAACGCCTCACACAACAATTAATAAGGTGGCATTATGAACAGAGTGCCGGGGAAGAAAAACTTCTCAGAAATGTTAACCTCTACCTCCATCAAGCTCAAAATCTACTGCATTATAGGACCAACACTGATCCCTGACATAACATAAATACTATATTTTAACACTTCCCATGTATTTTCTCTGCATCGCTTAGTTTCTCAATTCTTTCGGACAAAATCCTTATCTTTTATAATATACTGCAGATATAAAAACCTACTAAGAATAGCAAGATATATTTAGGGTTCATTTCTCTTTTTCAATGTGGCATGTTCACTATTAGGGTTCTTGAAAGTAGGCAACCATGTAGACAGGCTAACTGGGATTGCCCTTACTGTCGTTTCTGTAAGAATGACATAATCGCTTATAAAGAATTACAATAATGTTATCATGTAATTGATACCAACCATGTGTACCTGTGTTAGCCATTCTACAAACAATATCTCATTTAATTTTCCCAAGAAGAAGAAGGTAAGTATTATTTTCCCCATTTACCAGAGAGGAAACTGAGGCTCAGAGACATTATCTATCTTAGTCACACCATCTGCCTCCTAGCATCATCCACTTTCAAAATCTTGTCACATAGAGATGGCCAGCCTCAGAGATGAGAGTAGGATTCTTTTGTAACGCGTGCCTCCAACAATTGTTTTCTCCCGTCCTAAGATACCATGTCTGGTTTTAGCCAGCATCTCAGATGACAGTTTCACCAACCCATCTGGCCTTGGTTTCTTCCAGCCTTCATTAACTCTAATTTCATTATCACCTGTTCTGGTGTGACCCTGAGTTCCCCGTGCACGTCTCTCCTTTCTCTTGGGAAATGAATTTTTGTCTCAGCATCAGCTCTCTATCCAGCTGTGTGAGCCCTGAGGCAAAGCGCTCACTTGTGTGTGAGTACCGCCCATCTCTCCTGTCGTTGCCTGCCGCCTCCTAAGGCTCTGACTTTTCAGTCACCTCTGGGTGCAGATGAGATCAGGGGGAATTTCTTAACCAGCATGGTTTTATGTGTGTGTGTGTGTGTGTGTGTGTGCGCGTGTGTGCATGTGTGCATATCTCTCAGACAATTTTTGTTTCATTTATGACTTGTATTTTTGCATTTTATTTAAATCTCCTCTCTCCCTTTTAATTTCATTTCAAGAATTCTCACACCAGTACCTAATATAGCTCATGTATCCTTTGGGAGAAATAATAATTTTCTAGTTTGGTAACAAATTAGGTGTTGTTTGGCAGCATTATCTGATTTGTTCAGAAAAGCCAAATTTCTCAAAACAGTACGTAAGTGGGAAGCTATTCCAGCAATACCAATGGAGTACACATCAAAAGCTCAGAAGTCATACCAAATGGGAAAAAGATGTGAAAGCCAAGAAAAGGAAAACAAGAACCCTGTTTCTTCTTTCTCCTCTTCCCCACCTAACCCTCCCCGCTCCCCCACCCTGCCAGCCTTCTGCAGGAACGTCCTCTGATTAGAGGCCAGAGAAAATAGCAGGGCAGTTAACATTTTACTTCTGTTCTGTTGCCGATGAGCTTGTGCTATATCTCTCTGATCTTCTCTCTTCACATAAACATCTCAAGCAAAAATGGGGCAGTGGAATTAGAGAGTGTGAAGTCAGGGTACACACACACACACACACACACACACACACACACATGTATACGTATGTATATACATACTATTTCTCTCATTTTCATTCTTTTACAAATTCAAGGCAGTACTTTTTGTGATCTAATACTTTTAAAAATAAACTTGAATAAAATAAATTACTACTAAACTTAACATTGGGTGATATTATTACGTATGTTACATAGAGTCTCCATTATTTATTACTTTTTGGGTTTTGTATTTTATTTTTTCCTAGGACGTAAATGTTATTATGACCATGGACTCTTTCCATTTAGTTTTAGTGGGCAGAAGAGGCATCATGAAGGCCAACCAAGAAAGCAAGGATAAATACCATTATTGATTTCAAAAAATAAACAGAAGCTTGTGCTCCTCTGATCAAGATAGAAAACAAAAACAAGTACAATATATCAAAAGAGAGAAGTCATAGCTATTTGGCAAAGGGAATGGCTAAAACAAACCTGAATCTCTCTAAGAAAAGTTATGTTTGATTAAAGTTTTTACTCTGATTCATCCTAAGAAGTTATTTTCCCCTAAGGCCTGGAATGGACTTTTAAAGGACACATGTCAGTTATTGATATTGAATTCAGCCTCAGTACACCATTTTTAAAGCAGTCACAGTTGTAGCTTATGCCAGTATGTGTAGAGCCTTCAGATAAGCAATTGACTGTGAAATAATAGTACATGGCTTTTAATATATACCCTCTGGTTATGGGTGTGCATACTAAACATACAGTATTTTTAAATATATGCATATACATATAAACACACAAACCCTGTGAGTTAAGCCCCTCTATATCTAAATGGACTGGCAGCTGCTTGAAATTTCCCTTCTACTCTCCCTAAGGTCTCAGGTGAAGGATTCATGAGCCAATGTCTCAGCTAGAACAGGTGTCTATCGCTGGGTAAATAGCAATTAGGCCCAAATTTCAGACTTTTTTTTTCCAAATCCCTTTCGGAGGAAAAGCCCAGGAATAAATGGTTGCTGTCACGGCCAGGGGTATTGTGTGGCGTTATAGCCTCCAGCTGGCCTATTGCATACTCTAGACAGGCAAAGAATACGAGCACCTGACAGATGTGTTCTGTTAGCTTCATTAGGAAAGAAACAAAGAAACTCCTCAATTAATAGCAGCGGAGCCAAATGAGGGTGGGGGGGGAGCTTGAGGGGAGAGGAATCATAGCCTGTTATTTAAACAGAGTCAGGGAGCCTTTCTCTAGTGGCTTAATATGATTCATTAATAAAAACAGCTTTTTGAATGCCCAGTTTAAGTCAAAAGAAATCACCAGCATTTTTTTTCCCCCAGCAAAGGAAGGGCAAAATGACAAATTGCTACTGTTAAGTTCATTTCATGTGGGGATGGCCTTTCTCAAAGATCTCTTAAACTGCAAGGCTGGGTGTTTGTCACATTAAGTGGCAGAGCAGTTCTCAAAAATCGACTGTGGCACATCAGGGTCTCAGATGAACGGCCAGCAGTGCCCATCCAATAATTTTATATACCCAGACCAGGAAGCATTTAGTGTTGTTTAAATGAACGAGGATTTTTAAAGTAATAAAATGCAGCTCTTACCCTAATGAAAGGAAAATCTGTCCACAGACTCACTTTTTTTTCCTTCTTAGAATGGTGTGAAATACAGGGGAAGCCCTGTGACAGTGGGTATCACTCCTTGCAAGCAGAAGTCGGGTTGTTTCTCCTTGTATATTTCCTTTGCTGAAGATGTATGCTGAACTTATCACATAATATATAATTGTGAAAGGGTGAGCTACATATTGTGTTAGTAATACATGAGTTCTGAATGAAGATGATTCTTTTTCCACAGAAGTTAGAATCTGCTGTAATAACCCAGCTTTTATAATAATAATTCTCCAGCTATGACTTTGGTGTGATATTTCTAAAAAGAACACCTTTTGCTTCCAGGAGGCTAAAATAGACAGTCTGACCCAGTTACTGGGCTTCAGGAGAGAAAAGTGAATTCTCGACCCCTTCCTCTTTATCCCTCTATCACCACCACTCAATTTACATATCACGGAGTAAAAAGGACTCAGAGGCAGGAACCTAGAGAATTCAGGGAAAATTCTGGTCAACTATCCAGGTAATTCAGGCATAATCAAGGTCAAATTACCAAGAGTATATTAACCACCTGCATGGCTTTCTTATATGCTAAGAATTTGTGGATAGCAGGATTATAACTATCAAGGCACAGTTGGGGGAGAATAGCCATTGGAGCCCTGGAGTAACCTAGGCCAGCAAGGATGTGCTCCAAAATCAGAACTGAATGCTCATCTGTCTAATTGGGGTGTTGTCCCGCCAAAGAAATAGAAATCAAAACATAAATGGTCATGGCCAAATATGATGGGCCAGGGTCTTTGTGATGGAAATGTAATTGTAAATCTTTATGGCCAACTCAGGCTGTGATGTCTTGATGCTCTTCAATTTTTAAAATATACTCTTGGCTTCTATTTGTGTTTTCCCCCTCAAATAAAAGCCTCAGAACAAGAAGGGCTAATATCTACTACCAAATGAACAGGAATAAAAAGGAAAAACAGCAAGCTTTCCTGGAAGCAAAGGCATTTTTCACCCCATAGTCTCTTTGTGCACTGCTAATATTTCACATTTGACACAAAGAATTGAAAGCATGAGGGAAAAAGTTCAGAATGTGGAACTGTTATGTTTAGACTTTAAGCCTTATGGATCTTAATCTTTAGAGACTGGTAATAGCTCCAGTAGTAAGTTACCATTCATTACAACTTAGAGTTTCTTTTCAGAGACCTAATGAAAGAAACCATCATTAATTATCAAAGGTTGGCAGAACTTCATGAAGTGCGATCTTTCCAACCTAAAAGCAGTTTTCATGAGAGTGCAGGAAATGTACAACACCCCCACCCCACCAAAAGATGAGGTCAAAACTCAAAATCATGAAAACAATCACTGAGGACAGGCTGACAAATTATAATCCCATCTGTGTGCTTGAATCATAAAATACAGTGTCCATCAGCTCATTTAGAAAAAGTGCTTTGGATTTTTATTATTTTTCTTTCTCACTTCAGTGTCGAGCGCCATTTTCCTCTTTTGGTATTTTAAACAACTCAGAAGCACTGATGTCCATTTGGTCTCACACTGTAAGCTCCTGGCAGCCAGGCATGGTGTCTATGTAATTTCCTTTGCTCAGTACATTTGCAGGCAGAATCCATGACTGTATTTTATTATAATCTGATATTTGAAAAGTATAGCGTTTCTGGTTTTATTTCTCTTTCTCTAGAATTAACGTTTGAAAAGAAAACTTTAAAATAGAGAATACTGTCATAGAAAAATGTCTTGCTTATTGAAATTTGTGCTTGTGACCAACTATGTTTGTTGGGGGTTACAGAATTTGCTACAAAGTGTGTTGAGATAGCTTAATTGGGACAGTAATATGAGAAAGAATTTCATTCTGTTTTCCTGTTAGCTGAGGAAGAAACATTCTTGTAGATTTTTTTCCATTGGGAAATCACTCATCTCTCTTTATCTGTTCACAGATTCCTGGGGCCAGATTCAGTTAGATCTGTCACAGGCAGGCTCAGACAAATGCAAACGGGAAACATGTTTTTGAGTAGCTAAGTCTGGGTAGATTCTGCCACTTACTATATTGTCTCTTGTTGTCTCAAATACCTCCTCGTCTGTCAAGCCTGCTGGTTTTAACCTTCCATTTTGTTGTCGGCAACTCTTCCTAGTTTCTCTAATCCTTGAATGAAATTTTATTTGCATTTGGATTTAGAAAAAAAACTTACAAATCTGTTCTACCATGTTTGAAGTTCCTATTTCCGATCTTTTCTCCCATTCTGTCCTTTAGTTCCTTCAACTAGCATCACAAACAAAAAAAAAAAAAAAAAAAAGAAAGGAAGAAAAATAATGGGCTTTTTTAGTACAGCATAGAAACCCTTTGGTTGGCAAAATTTTCAAAAGAAAAATAAGTAATAACCTCAAGACCTTCTCTTAAGGGGTAACCTTGAGAGAAAAGAAACATTCATGGGAAAAGAATAAATGCAACTCTAAAAACTTAAAACAAATTCCATATGCGTAAAACAAGGTAAAAGATAAGGTAGAGAAATATCATCAGCAAGTGTGACCAAGTGTTTATCTTTTCTGCAGAGAAAGTGCACTTAAATGGATCAGAACATCTGAGGGTCCCAAGAGTCAAATGGGCACAGGGTGTGAACAGACAATTCAAAAGAGGAAAGCATTCAAACACAATAATAAAGAAATGCAAATTAATATGGTAAAATACCATTCTCCACTTTTGTAAAAATCTCTGTATACTGCTACTCAGCGTTAATAAAGTTAATGGGAAACTGAGATTCTTACCTTACTGGTGATATATAAATTGATCCGATTCTATAAGAAATCAGTTTGGCAGTGTTTCAAAAGTCCTAAAAATGTTCATATTCATTTATCCTGAAATTCCTGTATGGAAAATACTTGAAAATTATGTAAGTTTTAAAAAATATTTATCTCAATGTGAATTTCAATAACACTGAAAATATGTTTATGACACACATATATATAAGTGGAATACACAACCAATAAAAATTATATGTGCCAAAAGTTTTTAATAATATAAGGAATGTTAATATTATATTCAGAGAAAGAAAAATAGAATATAGTATTATAAATATTTTACTCATTTGAAAAGGTGACTGACTTTAGAAAAGATGCTTTCCTGCTTTAATCATGTGTATATATAATATCTAATGTAAAAATACCTTTAAAAGACTATGATGAATGCAGTGAATTGTTAACAGACAAATATTGAGCGGTGGATTACGATAATAATCTTTTTTGAATATTTTGTATTTTAATTTTTTGTAAGACTGTGTGTGGAAGCAACCTAAATGTCCATCAACAGACGATGGATAAAGAAGATGTACATATATACAATAGAATTTTACTCAGCCATAAAAAGGAACAAAATTGGGTCATTTGTAGAGACGTGGATAGACTTAGAGATGGTCATACAGCATGAAGTAAGAAAGAGAAAAGCAAATATCGTATATTAACACATATATGTGGAATCTAGAAAAATGGTACAGATGAACCGGTTTGCAAGGCAGAAATAGAGACACAGATGTAGAGAACAAACATATGGACACCAAGGCAGGAGAGCGGCGGGGGGGTGGGGGTGGGATGAACTGGGAGATTGGGATTGACGTGTGTACACTGATGTGTGTAAAATAGATAAGTAATAAGAACCTGCTGTATAGCACAGGGAGCTCCACTTCGCTGTACAGTAGAAACTAACACAACATTGTAAAACAACTATATCCCAATTAAAAAAAAAAAAAGTATGTGTTACTTTCACAATTGGGGGAAAAATGGGTTTTTAAAAAACCTAGCTAGAATTTTTTGCTTTTCCTATTTTAGACCTTCGTGATAAATGAAACTTATCTAAATATTAATCCTTAGAAGGGAAATTATTTGTAACCCATATGTGTCAGGCACTATGATAAGCAATTGGAAATATCTCATTTAATCTTTACGGTAACCCTGAAAATAGATATTCATCCCATTTTTATGTATGAAGAAACCCTGAGATTCAAAAAGTGTAAGCATCTTGCCCAAGGTCATATGGCTGGTAAGTACTAGAGCTGGTCTTTGAATGCCGTATTATTTCCACATTGCTACCGATGCTAGACACACCTAAGGTGACCTCCCTTCTAGGCTAAACCATTTATTAGGAAGAAAAATAATTACAAATTTAATTATCTAAGGAACAAGATTAAAATGCACTTTTAATTTGAGCTTTCACATTGCCTTGGTTTGTTTAGAGATTTAACAAGCAGGAAAAGACTTCAATAAGTGTCTTCTAAAATCAGCCATTGTTGTTTTAGCTTTTCAAAGGAGAGCAAAACAATTAGCAGTCTATAGGAACAGTTGTTTTCATTCTACATGTCTCATCTGGCCATACCACCTCTGGTTGGAAAATACGTTCTTCACTGATAAAATGATAAAGGCACTCAGAATCTTTCCCACAGACATTTTCTCTGTGACTGGTCTAAAAAGAATGGGCAAAAGACTACCTTCGGGTCTGTATTAAGTGACTGAGTTCCTATTTCTTCTTAAGCTTCTCGCACATCTGTGCATCAGAAACGACTCATGGATATAGGTTCACCTGGGAAGTCTGAGATAGCTTTGCTCTTGTTTTCTTGTTGCTTTGGTTCCTTTGTTACTTATTTTATACCTAACTGACTACTAAAAGCCATTTTAAGCACCTTCACTCTTAGGGCAAAGCTCACAGGTGAGTAAGCCAGTATGCTTCAGGTTTGTTTTCAGGTATGTCATATGCTTAAGCCAGAAACCAGAATCTCATTCATGCCCCAAAGAAGGCTCTACCGTCTCTTCTCTTCTATCAACTTTCGCAAAAATTAGAGGAACATATATGATTCCTCCCCACTCACATGTCTTCCCTTGACATTGGGGAAGAAATTATAGCTGAACTTTTGTACCCTTGTTTTATTTATGCAATTTATGGGCAAATTCTTATAATCAAGGAATTAATGCAATCAGAAAAGTCTCTTTTAATCTCCATGCATATTTTTTATTTTATTTATTTATTTATTTATTTGCAGTACGCGGGCCTCTCACTGTTGCCTCTCCCGTCGTGGAGTACAGGTTACGGACGCGCAGGCTCAGCGGCCATGGCTCACGGGCCCAGTCGCTCCGTGGCATGTGGGATCTTCCCGGACCGGGGCACGAACCCGTATCCCCTGCATCGGCAGGCAGACTCTCAATCGCTGCGCCACCAGGGAAGCCCTATATTTTTTATTTTTTTAAAAACTATTTTCTTCTTTCATTTTGCTTCACACACTACCACAAATTATGCTGGTTCTCTTCCTCTAGTGCATTCAGCTAGCGTACTGCTGTGTCCCAGCTCTCCGTGTGGGTTCCAGCATCAAAGCCTTAGGCCAAGTTTATTTCATTTGTATTTGCTGTCAGAACAATGTCTTTATTCTAAAATGCCCTTCTCAAATCACCTCTCAGGTGGTTTGATAGAAGCAGCACACAGCAGAAAAATAATATCCTTTTAAAAATCCATGTTATTTCCTTTATGTTTATACTGAATGTGAATACTGAATGCACAGCACACTTGGTTAAACAGCATCCTGAGCTCCATTTTTAAGATGAAAAGTACCTTTCGTTTTAAATCTCCCAGAGACAACTGATCTGCTCTCCTTCTATGTAAGGGATTCGGGGAGGGAGGGGGAAATGGTATTCAAATTGCTGCCCAGCAATAAACATTTTTACAATATCATTTGTTTTAGGCTGTCAGATGACACCTAGATTGCTTCTAAAATTCTCACAAAATAAAGATTGAAGTGCATTTAGGGAGTTGACAAGGCTGTAGAATTCCATCACGTCAAATTAGCATGAAAAGGAAAATGAGGGCGAGGGTGGACTCGTGGACTCAGAACCGTACCACCTTGCCTAACCACGCTGCGTAATTGTGGGGCACTTGCAGGAAAATGCCTTACCTTTAGCGCACACATTGTAGAAAGCGACAGGGAGGGAGAAGAAGAGATTTAAGGAGAAATTGCAGTGAGCTGGCACAAGTGGACCGGGGATCAATCCAGTTTGTTAACACTAAGGATTGTAAAGAATCCATCTCAGAATGACATTGATGGTTCAGGGTATTAAGTTCAGTTCAGAATAAGGCAAACTGCAGTCATAAGCTGAGAAGTAAACAGGGAATTCAGACCTAGAGCATACTGAGAGAAGGGGAGACCAGGCACAGCATCGTGGCCAATTCTGAACGGCTCTTTTGCAAAGGAGTTAAAGCTCTCCACTCCCCTCGCCGTTTCTTTCTGACCGTTAATGTCCGCCACCCTCAATTACATTTAAACAGTCAATGGCTGGCCTTTGCAGACGTCAGTCAACTGGATGCTGAGGAGAGTAAACTGTTGTGCATACTTGTGTCTGTGCAGGGCTAAGGGGAGGAAGACTTGCAGGGGCGCACAGCCCATGTGCTTTCCTGAAGAAGTCTCGGTTGTGAGCCCAGCGAATACGAACCACCCCGCACCTGCCATCACTTCCGGCTTCTTCAGAAACAATTGCTCATTAACTCCCGTCAGCCCCCCTGAGGGGTGCATCCTCAGCCCTTCACCAACTCCTTTGACCATCTATCTACCAGGTAACTGCTAGGTGACAATTCCTCTTTGTCCTTCTTTGCACTTAGCCTAATTAGCAGGTATATATTTATTTGTGTGTTTGTCTAGTTTCTGTCTTACCTCCTAGGGTGCAAGCCCTGTGAGGCATGTCTCATTACCACTAATCCCCACCACCTTGCACAGCGCTTGGCACACAGGAGGCCCTCAGTAACTATATGTGGAATAATGAATGAATGGTTGGATGGATGAGTACATGAATTTAACAAATATGTTTCTAGGAAATAGAGTTTCTATCTTACAGACCTGGTCAGGTCAGAAAAGAAAGGTATTTTGTCACTTTGCTTCAATTATGAGGTTTTCTCATATTTTAACACCTCAAATGGGATGAATCTTTATGGACCTTTAAAATTATAATCAGCAGAGTTGGGATTTTTTTCCTTTCTTAATAGTACCTAATACAAGGGTGCATTTTACAATCACTGGTATCTTAGCAGAGTTATAATCATAAACCATAGCCAGTATAAAGGCAAATAAGAACACCTGTTTGGATGCTGTCACTCCTAAGTTTCCCAGGGTTCCTTCAGACCCAGGCTTATCAAACTTTACATCAGAATCACTTTGTTAAAAACACACATTTCTGGGCTTCCCTGGTGGCGCAGTGGTTGAGAGTCCGCCCGCCAATGCAGGGGACGCGGGTTCGTGCCCCGGTCCGGGAGGATCCCACATGCCACGGAGCAGCTGCGCCCGTGAGCCATGGCCGCTGAGCCTGCACGTCCGGAGCCTGTGCTCCGCAACGGGAGAGGCCACAACAGTGAGAGGCCCGCGTACTGCAAAAGAAAACAAAAACAAAACAAAACAAAACAAAAAAACACACATTTCTGGGATCAACCCCAGCGATTCTGATTCAGTAAGTCTGAGGCAAAGCCCATAAATCTGCATTCTTAAAGCCTCCCAGTGTTTGGGATCCACGTAATCCCCTGCTGCCATTTGATAATAAGGTTTGAAATGCTTCTCCACTCCTGCAAGGCGACCGGAAGGCTGCCAGTAATTCTTTACAAATCACTGAAGCTCTAGTCTTCAAAAGAGGACTAACCACTGAGACATACGTCATCCTGCCTGAGGTCATTCCTACCTGTTCCTACGGGAAGACACATTTAGTAATTGCTGGGCAGATTAATCGACTATGGTACAACTAGAAAATGCAACTGTGTTCCAGGTTGGAGAGTCCCTACAACAAATTCACATTAGAAGGTATAGTAGCTGGCGGGAGACCTTCAAGATAGCACAGGAGTAAAATGTGGAGATCACCTTCCTCCCCACAGATACATCAGAAATACATCTACATGTGGAACAGTTCCTACAGAACACCTACTGAACGCTGGCAGAAGACCTCAGACTTCCCAAAAGGCAAGAAACTCCCCAGGTAACTGGGTAGGGCAAAAGAAAAAAGAAAAAACAGAGACAAAAGAATAGGGACGGGACCTGCACCAGTGGGAGGGAGCCTGTGCTGCTGCAGGATCACCCTGCACTTTGTACCCCTCCCTCCCCCCAGCCTGAGTGAGCCAGAGCCCCCGAATCAGCTGCTCCTTTAACTCCTCCTGTCTGAGCAAAGAACAGATGCCCTCAGGTGACCTACACACAGAGGAGGCGGGTCCAAATCCAAAGCTGAACCCCGGGAGCTGTGCGAACAAAGAAGAAAAAGGGAAATCTCTCCCAGCAGCCTCAGGAGCAGTGTATTAAATCTCCACAATCAACGTGATGTACCCTGCATCTGTGGAATACCTGAATAGACAACGAATCATCCCAAAATTGAGGTGGTGGATGTTGGGAGCAACTGTAGGCTTGGGGTTTGCTTTCTGCATCTAATTTGTTTCTGGTTTTATGTTTATCTTAGTTTAGTATTTAGAGTCTATTATCATTGGTAGATTTGTTTATTGATTTGGTTCTTTCTCTTTTTATATATATATTTTTTTTCCTTTTTCTCTTTTTGTGAGTTTGTGTGTGTGTGTGCTTCTTTGTGTGATCTTGTCTGTATAGCTTTGCTTTTACCATTTGTCCTAGGCTTCTGTCTGTCCATTTGTTTGTTTGGTTTTTGTTTTTTTAGTATAGTTATATTTTTTTTCTTGTTTTTGCGGCACGCGGGCCTCTCACTGCTGTGGCCCCTCCCACCGTGAAGCCCAGGCTCCGGACGCACAGGTCCAGCAGCCACGGCCCACGGGCCCAGCCGCTCTGAGGCACGCGGGATCCTCCCAGACCGGGGCACGAACCCGCGTGCCCTGCATCGGCAGGCGGACTCCCAACCACTGCGCCACCAGGGAAGCCGTAGTATAGTTTTTAGCACTTGTAATCATTGTTAGATTTGTTTTTTTGTTTGCTTGCTCTCTTCTTTCTTTTTTTTATTACTTTTAAATTTTTTTATTTTTAATAATTTTTATTTTAATAACTTTATTTTATTTATTTTTTCTTTCTTTCTTTCTTTCTTTTTTTCTCCCTTTTCTTCTGAGCCGTGCAGCTGACAGGGTCTTGGTGCTCCAGCCAGGTGTCAGGCCTGTGCCTCTGAAGTGGGAGAGCCAAGCTTAAGACACTGGTCCACCAGAGACCTCCCGGCTCCACATAATACCAAATGGTGAAAGCTCTCCCAGAAATCTCCATCTCATCGCTAAGACCCAGCTCCACTCAATGACCAGCAAGCTGCAGTGCTGGACACCCTAGGCCAAACAACTAGCAAGACAGGAACACAACACCACCCATTAGCAGAGAGGCTGCCTAAAGTCATAATAAGGTCACAGACACCCCAAAACACACCACTGGATGCAGGCCTGCCTACCAGAAAGACAAGATCCAGCCTCATCCACCAGAACACAGGCACCAGTCTCCTCCACCAGGAAGCCTATGCAACCCACTGAACCAACCTTAGCCACTGAGGGCAGACACCAAAAACCACAGGAACTTTGAACCTGCAGCCTGCGAAAAGGAGACCCCAAACACAGTAAGTTAAGCAAAATGAAAGACAGAGAAACACACAAGAGATGAAGGAGCAAGGTAAAAACCCACCAGGCCAAACAAATGAAGAGGAAATAGGCAGTCTACCTGAAAAAGAATTCAGAGTAATGATAGTAAAGATGATCCAAAATCGCGGAAATAGAATGGAGAAAACAAAGAAATGTTTAACAGGGACCTAGGAGAACTGAAGAGCAAACAAACAATGATGAACAACACAATAAATGAAATTAAAAATTCTCTAGAAAGAATCAATAGCAGAATAACTGAGGCAGAAGAACGGATAACTGACTTGGAAGATAAAATAGTGGAAATAACTACCACAGAGCAGAATAAAGAAAAAAGAATGAAAAGAATTGAGGACAGTCTCAGAGACCTCTGGGACAACATTAAACACACATTAAACAGACCTCTGGGACAACATTAAACACACCAACATTCAAATTATAGGGATCCCAGAAGAAGAAGAGAAAACGAAAGGGACTGAGAAAATAATTTGAAGAGGTTACAGTTGAAAACTTCCCTAATATGGGAAAGGAAATAGTCAATCAAGTCCAGGAAGCATAGAGAGTCCCATACAGGATAAATCCAAGAAGAAACATGCCAAGACACATATTAATCAAACTATCAAAAATTAAATACAAAGAAAAAATATTAAAAGCAGTAAGGGAATAAAAAACAAATAACATACTAGGGAATCCCCATAAGGTTAAGAGCTGATCTTTCAGCAGAAACTCTGCAAGCCAGAAGGGAGTGGCAGGACATATTTTAAATGATGAAAGGGAAAAACCTACAACAAAGACTACTCTACCCAGCAAGGATCTCATTCAGATTCAGCAGAGAAATTAAAACCTTTACAGACAAGCAAAAGCTAAGAGAATTCAGCACCACCAAACCAGCTTTACAACAAATGCTAAAGGAACTTCTCTAGGCAGGAAACTCAAGAGAAGGAAAAGACCTACAATAACAAACACAAAACAATTAAGAAATTGGTAATAGGAACATACATATTGATAACTACCTTAAATGTAAATGGATTAAATGCTCCAACCAAAAGACATAGACGGGCTGAATGGATACAAAAACAAGACCCGTATATATGCTGTCTACAAGAGACCCACTTCAGACCTAGGGACACGTACAGACTGAAAGTGAGGGGATGGAAAAAGATATTCCATGTAAATGGAAATCAAAAGAAAGCTGGAGTAGCAATTTTCATAACAGACTTTAAAATAAAGACTATTACAAGAGACAAAGAGGACACTATGTAATGATCAAGGGATCAATCCAAGAAAAAATAAAACAATTGTAAATATTTCTGCACCCCACATAGGAGCACCTCAGTACCTAAGGCAAATGCTAATAGCCATAAAAGGGGAAATTGACAGTAACCCAATCATAGTACGGGACTTTAACACCTCACTTTCACCAATGGACAGATCATCCAAAATGAAAATAGATAAGGAAACACAAGCTTTAAATGCCACATTAAACAAAATGGACTTAATTGATATTTATAGAACATTCCATCCCAAAACAACAGAATACACTTTCTTCTCAAGTGCTCATGGAACATTTTCCAGGATAGATCATATCTTGGGTCACGAATCAAGCCTTGGTAAATTTAAGAAAATTGAAATTGTATCAAATATATTTTCCAACCACAACGCTATGAGACTAGATATCAATTACAGGAAAAAATCTGTAAAAAATACAAACACATGGAGGCTAAAGAATACACAACTAAATAACCAAGAGATCACTGAAGAAATCAGAAAATACCTAGAAACAAATGACAATGAAAACACCACGACCCAAAACGTATGGGATGCAGCAAAAGCATTCTAAGAGGGAAGTTTATAGCAATACAATCTTACCTCAAGAAACAAGAAACATCTCAAATAAACGACCTAACCTTACATCTAGCGCAATTAGAGAAAGAAGAACAAAAAAAAAAACAAAGCCAGCAGAAGGAAAGAAATCATAAAGATCAGATCAGAAATAAATGAAAAAGAAATAAAGCAAATGATAGCAAAGATCAATAAAACTAAAATCTGGTTCTTTGAGAAGATAAACAAAACTGATAAAACATTAACCAGACTCGTCAAGAAAAAAAGGGAGAAGACTCAAATCAGTAGAATTAGAAATGAAAAAGGGGAAGTAACAAGTGACACTGCAGAAATAAAAAGGATCATGAGACATTACTACAAGCAAGTATATGCCAATAAAACCTGGAAGAAATGGACAAATTCTTAGAAAAGCACAACCTTCTGAGACTTAACCAGGAAGAGATAGAAAATATAAACAGACCAATCACAAGCACTAAAAGTGAAACTGTGATTAAAAATCTTTCAACAAACAAAAGCCCAGGACCAGATGGCTTCACGGGCAAATTCTATCAAACATTTAGAGAAGGGCTAACACCTATCCTTTTCATACTCTTCCAGAATATAGCAGAGGGAGGAACTCTCCCAAACTCATTCTACGAGGCCAAACCAGAAAAACATGTCACAAAAAAAGAAAACTACAGGCCAATATGACTGATGAACATAGGTGCAAAAATCCTCAACAAAATACTAGCAAACAGAAGCCAACAGCACATTAAAAGGATCATAGACCATGATCAACTGGGGTTTATCCCAGGAATGCAAGGATTCTTCAGTATATGCAAATCAATCAATGTGATAAACCATATTAACAAATTGAAGGAGAAAAACCATATGATCATCTCAATAGATGTAGAAAAAGCTTTTGACAAAATTCCAACACCCATTTATGATAAAAACCCTCCAGAAAGTAGGCATAGAGGAAACTTACTTCAACATAGTAAAGGCCATATATGAGAAACCACAGCCAACTTTGTTCTCATTAGTGAAAAACTGAAACCATTTCCTCTAAGCTCAGGAACAAGACAAGGTTGTCCACTCTCACCACTGTTATTCAACATAGTTTTGGAAGTGTTAGCCACAGCACTCAGAGAAGAAAAAGAAATAAAAGGAATCCAAATCGGAAAAGAAGAAGTAAAGCTGTCAGTGTTTGCCAATGACATGATACTATACATAGAGAATCCTAAAGATGCTACCAGAAAACTACTAGAGCTAATCAGTAAATTTGGTAAAGTAGCAGGATACAAAAGTAACACACAGAAATCTCTTGCATTCCTATACACTAATGATGAAAAATCTGAAAGAGAAATTAAGGAAACACTCCCATTTACCATTGCAACAAAAAGAATAAAATACCTAGGAATAAACCTACCTAAGGAGATAAAAGACTTGTATGCAGAAAACTATAAGACACTGATGAAAGAAATTAAAGATGATACAAACAGATGGAGAGATATGCCATGTTCTTGGATTGGAAGAATCAACATTGTGAAAATGAATCTACTACCCAAAGCAATCTACAGATTCAATGCAATCCCTATCAAACTACCACTGGCATTTTTCACAGAACTAGAACACAAAATTTCACAATTGGTATGGAAACACAAAAGACCCCAAATAGCCAAAACAATCTTGAGAAAGAAAAACAGAGCTGGAGGAATCAGGCTCCCGGACTTCAGACTATACTACAAAGCAGTAGTAATCAAGACAGTATGGTACTGGCACAGAAACAGAAATATAGATCAATGGATCACGATAGAAAGCCCAGAGATAAACCCACGCACATATGGTCACCTTATTTTTGATAAAGGAGGCAAGAATATACAAGGGAGAAAAGACAGCCTCTTCAATAAGTGGTGCTGGGAAAACTGGAAAGCTCCAGGTAAAAGAATGAAATTAGAACTCTCCCTAACACCATACACAAAAATAAGCTCAAAATGGATTAAAGACCTAAATGTAAGGCCAGAAACTATCAAACTCTTAGAGGAAAACATAGGCAGAACACTCTATGACATACCTCACAGCAAGATCCTTTTTGACCCACCTCCTAGAGAAATGGAAATAAAAACAAAATAAATAAATGGGGCCTAATGAAACTTAGAAGCTTTTGCACAGCAAAGGAAGCCATAAGACAAAAAGACAACCCTCAGAATGGGACAAAATATTTGCAAATGAAGCAACTGACAAAGGATTAATCTCCAACATTTACAAGTAGCTCATGCAGCTCAATATCAAAAAAACAAACAACCCAATCCAAAAATGGGCAGAAGACCTAAACAGACATTTCTTCAAAGAAGATATACAGATTGCCAACAAACACATGAAAGAATGCTCAACATCATTAATCATTAGAGAAATGCAAATCAAAACTACAATGAGATATCACCTCACACCAGTCAGAATGGCCATCATCAAAAAAATGTACAAACAATAAATGCTGGAGAGAGTGTGGAGAAAAGGGAACCCTTCTGCACTGTTGGTGGGAATGTAAATTGATACAGCCACTATGGAGAACAGTATGGCAGTTCCTTAATAAACTAAAAATAGAACTACCATACAACCCAGCAATCCCACTACTGGGCATATACCCTGAGAAAACCATCGTTCAATAAGTCATGTACCACAATGTTCATTATAGCTCTATTTACAATAGCCAGGGCATGGAAGCAACCTAAGTGTCCATTGACAAATGAATGGATAAAGAAGATGTGGCACATATATACAATGGAATATTACTCAGCCATAAAAAGAAATTGAGTTACTTGTAGTGAGGTGGATGGACCTAGAATCTGTCATACAGAGTGAAGTAAGTCAGAAAGAGAAAAACAAATACCGTAGGCTAACACATATATATGGAATCTAAAAAAAAAACCATGGTTCTGAAGAACCTAGGGGCAGGACAGGAATAAAGACGCAGATGTAGAGAATGGACTTGAGGACACAGGGAGGGGGAAGGGTAAGCTGGGACAAAGTGAGAGAGTGGCATGGACATATATACACTACCAAATGTAAAATAGATAGCTAGTGGGAAGCAGCCGCATAGCACAGGGAGATCAGCTTGGTGCTTTGTGACCACCTAGAGGGGTGGGATAGGGAGGGTGGGAGGGAGACGCAAGAGGGAGGAAATATGGGGATATATGTATATGTATAGCTGATTCACTTTGTTATAAAGTAGAAACTAACACACCATTGTAAAGCAATTATACTGCAGAAAGATGTTAAAAAAACAAATAGTATAGGAACTGAACCACAGTGACACATCCAGGTCACATTTGGGTGGATTTGCAGAAGATGCTTTAGTAATTCTCAGGTGAATAAGAGCTGAGAAGGAGGGTATTCTAAAACCTCGTTTAGAGGAATTTAAAGGAGGAATTTAATTCCTCCTAAGGAGGAATAGCATTTGCAAAGCAGGTGGATCTGGATGTCACCTCAAATCTTTTTTGGAAACAGAGAATCAACCAATAGTTATAAATGAAAATATTGGTGCCACTTTCCTTTTGTAAAAGCTTTTGATTTATTAAGGCAGGTGTACATCTAACATCAAATGCTTTCCTTGTAACTACTCATAAAAATGAGAATACTGCATGTGGTAGGAGCCTCTAGATGGCTCCCAGTGGTCCTCATCTCCAGGTATTCATGACTTGTGTGATCTGTGCCCCTTGAGTATGGGCTGTACCTAGTGGCTTCCTTCTAATGAATAGAGGACAGCAAAAGTGATGGGATGTGATTTCCAAGATCAGGTTACAGAAAGACTTGCTTCCATCTTGCTTTTGTTCCACTGCCTTCTGACATCCTTGCTCTGAGGGAGCCAGCTGCCACATTGTGAGCAGTTCTATAGAGAGGTCCACATGCAACTGAGAAAGGCCCCCAGTGAACAGCCTGCAAAGAACTGAATCCTGACAACAATCACATGAGCAAGCTTGGAAAAAGACCTCACCCCACACCTCCCAAGTCAAGCCTTCAGATGAGACCAGAGCTCTATGGACTGACTACAAGCTTATTAGGAATGTTGAGCCAGAGGCATCCAGCTAATATGGGTCCAGAATCTGGATCCACAGAATCTATAATAAATGTTTATTGTTTAAGCTTCTCAGTTTGGAGTAATTTGTTACACAGCAATAACAAATAATCCAGTACTCTTTTCTTGCATTTTTATTAGAAACACATAATATCCTTGAAAGGTAAATAGAGCAGGTATTATGAACCCTATTTTACAGATGTAGGACTGAGTTCAAGGACTTTGTTACCTGAAAAGGTCATTTAGCTCAGGTAGTTACTACTGAGACTCAAACCTAGACTCCACATTTATTGCTTTCAACTACATTTCCAAGAGTATTAAATTAAGAATCTGAGAACTGAATCATGATCCTAGCTCTACCAGTATTATCTGTGCCACCACGTAACTCAACTAACCCACTAGATATTAGATTCTTCATGAACACAATGAGATGGTTGAGTTGGGAGTCATTAAAGTCTCTCTTAGCTCAAAATTTCTCCAGTTTATAAAAGGAAGACAAAACTATGTAACTGAAGTTATTTTGATGATTAGGGGCATAAAAAAAAAAACACTTTCTCAGCTCCAGGCTCTGTCCACTGCTCCTGTGCTAATCATGATGTGTTGTTCTTGTTTCCAGCACTGCCAGCTCCAGGAGGTGTGTGGACCTTCGTTATCCTGCCCTTGACCTTCCTCTTTCGGGACAGTCCCCTACCGTGACCTTCACAGCTCCAGTGATGCCCAGGTATGGGGGCTATAAATACCAGGTGACATTTAAAAGGCTGATTTTTATTAGTAGGTGCTACTCACTAAAGTATTGAGCTGCCCATGCTCAGAAAAGCATAATCTCATTTTTGTAACTTACCTCTTTTAGTTAATGCCTAGTGATCTGGGGAGCCAGAGGCATCACCAAGAAAAAAAATCAATATAGAATATATTGCTTGAGTACTCTCTGAAAGAAATTCCCATTACATGATGAGTTAACAGCAAGTTATTGGAAATGTGACTACCTTTATTGTAAACGTTTTTTTTTTATCTACACACAAGAGGAGTGGGAGAGTAAATGTGCTGTGCTATTATGAACCTGTCAGTCACATACGGATGAGACATCAGCTCCATCTAGAACAAAATTTCCTGCCACTCAGAAATCATGTTTAACATTAATCTGTTATTCTGATCTGTACTCACTAGGCTTTTGATGGACAGATGAACTTCATGAAATTTTTAATACAGTTATTTTCTAAAAAGCTAAAACTTGGAACTAAATTTATTCTTTGGTAAGAACTAACCATCATTCTCTAACGTCCATTTCCATAGTTTGTGCTACTCCAACCCATCCTACCATGATTAAATAGCTAGTGAGACTCTGCAGAGACACTCAGAGTACAGACAATCTGCTTAAGATTGTGGCCAAATAATTGCTGGTGGCAAAATTAGGAGTGAGAAGGTACACTCTGGCACTATCACAAATACGTGCTAAATCTGTCTACTCACAGATGCCGATGACAATGCATTTTAAATATTTGTTTTCCCTCAGGCAGGATAAAGATGGATAAATAAATAAAAACCAGCAATACTGTGTCCAGGGCACAGAATAAAAAAAAAAACTATTTTTCATGGGATTACATCCTAAATTAAAATAAACAACAAAGATTTAAAACACAAATGGGAGGCCAAAATGAGCTGATGAACAAACAGGAAAAAAAAAAGGAAGTAAAAGAAAAGACATTTAAAAAAAATTACAGGAAATATATAATTCACCTGAATGAGGAACAATACCATCATCTTAAATAATAATAACCCCAGAAGTTTCTTTACCATTTACACAGGGGGACACTTTCTTTTGTAGACCCCCTCCCCCAAACCCACCCCTGATGTGCAAGGGCTAGCACAACTTGATGATTTCACAGAATGACGTCACCTTCAATGCTTAGAATTCAAAAGTAACCTCTCGGAAAAGGGTTATATACTGTTCGTTCTCCCAAATCACTAGGGGTCACCCACAAGTCAAGAACACATTTTTAAACAATGCAACCACTTAACATTTCATACCACTTGCATATTTCAGGATATTTTAACAACCTATCTCAGAATGGGACATACTTATAATTTTAAAAGTCTTTGTTACTTATTTGAAATTCAAATTTAACTGAACATCCTGCAGGTTTTTTTTGTTTTGTTTTTTTGTTTTGCGGTACGCGGGCCTCTCACTGTTGTGGCCTCTCCCGTTGCGGAGCACAGGCTCCGGACGCACAGGCCCAGCCGCTCCGCGGCATGTGGGATCTTCCCGGACCGGAGCACGAACCCGTGTCCCCTGCATCGGCAGGCGGACTCTCAACCACTAAGCCACCAGGGAAGCCCCATCCTGCATTTTTATATTCTAAGTCTGACAACCCTATCCCTAAGCCCTGAAAGGAAGCAGAGCAGTTAGCCAGCTAGTTGATGCACAGCTGAGATCAGAACTCAAATCTCAAGACACTTAACCCTGAGCACCTTCCAAAGAAGAGTTAACCTAGGTGGAAAGTTACAGCTAACCCAGTCTGAAGTGCAAGTCATTAACCACAAAAATTAATGGGTCAGGAAGAGAAGAAGAGGAAATATATCTTCCCAACTGTCCCGGAAGAAAAATTTTCAAGGCAGCTGCAACTATTTGAAAATTATTTTAAAACAAATGTCTCTTATTTTCTGAAAATGTCTCTCCAAAAGTCAGTCTCCAAAAACCACATTAGATTCTCTTCACAAAAACTTTTACCTTTGCCTAGATCTGAATTCCTGGGAGAGGTCAGGTCAAATAGAAGTCACCAGAATCCAAAGATAAGATATATAAGTATGTGGTAACATGCAGTGAATATTCAGCACCGTGGACAGTGGTTGCTATGGTGGTAGAGGATACATTCTCTTTGTTCTCACTATTCTTGAGTACTGTGGCTTCGGAAGATTAGCTTTTCCCTCTGTGTAACCAGCTGCGTGTTCTCTCTAGTTTCCAATCAGTATAATGGGTTAGGTCACCACTGTGGCAGAAAAGGTTTTCAAACAGATGTAGACACCAACATCCAAGGCACCTTCTATCACAACTATAGGCTCTTCCTTTGGTCTTTTCTTTTCTCCTGACCCTTTCCTCCTTTTTCAAATTCTCTTACTTTTTTTTTTCTCATCCTTTTAAAAAAATTCTTTATTCCATCCCTTGTCATGTACCTTGTGCAGTCCTAATGGGGACCCTCATAACTAAAACAAAATTGCCCTTCAGTAATCAAGATGGTATAGAAGAAGTAAAGGCAAGATCATAGAAACAGACAATGGATTAGTGGTTGCCAGGGGCTGAGGATGAAGGGTGGGGTTAGCTACAAAGGATGGAAAGTGATGAAATTCTTCTATATCTTGATTGTGGTAATGGTTGCACAATGGTATGCATTCATCAAAAATCATAGGACTGTATAATTATACTGCATGTAAATTACACATCAATAAACCTGATGATTAAAGAAAAGGATATCAGAGAAAAGAGTGACATATGTTTGATAACTTCAGTGCAGATCATGGTCAGCCCTGCCCACCTGCTACATTGCTTTAGGACATCAGCTGAATTGAATTAATTGTTTGCTCTGGAAACTTCATTTAGAGAGGGACACTAAGAAACTAAAAACAGTACAGGTGTTGGTGACTATGACTACAGGGCTAGACCTTTCAGTTTGTCTCCAGAAGGCAGAACTTGTGCTAATGAATGGAGTTGGGAAGAATATGGAATTGAATTATCCAGGAATAGAATGGGTTGCCTTCCTACAGATAAGGGGGAAGATATTCAAATAGTAGCTGTATAACATTCCATCAGAGATTATACTAAAGAGATTTGGACTTAGATGGGAGGTTAGACTAGATGTCAGGTAACATCCCTTAGAACCCTAAAATTCTGTGAAATTTACCTGAAGTCACATTTGTTTGTCATGCTTCATTTTTAGTATTCCTTCACAATGGGTTGCTTTTCAGAAAGCAATTTAAGGCACACTTTCTGGTAAGCAATCATGACTTTTCTCCTTAGAAGACACAAAATATATTTATTATTCCAGATTAATTCCTCATTATGTCAATAATTATTACTTTTATATAAGAAGAACAATATTTGCTTTAACTTTATTAAAAGTACAGAACAAATTGTTCTGTGAATAACGATGATCTATTAAGGACTTGTTTATTTGTTCCATGATTTCTACAGAAATACTGCTCAACTAATACCTTAGATTGTGCAAAAAAGTAGCCATCCATACCTCAAACCAAGAAAATCTTATAACACATGGAACTTCGAGTGATTTGAAATCTTAACGGTGACATTCCAACAGCCGCCAGGTTTTTTTCTTTTCCATTTTTCCTTATGTGGAAAATGGAGTCAATAACCTCCTATTCTGTAGAGCCCCAAAATAAAAATATTTGAATGTTTAACATGTCCCAGTGGATCTGAGGTCCTTTGATGCAAACTTTTGACTGTCATAAAATTGTCCGTGGTAGGGATGTTAAACTGTTGCCCTTTTAAGATTATTATCAAAAACAGGATAGACTTTTCCTTAAGTTAGCTACTCATTTAAAGTAAATAACTGGTAATCGCTTTAATATTAAAAGTACTTGAATGACAAACAACACATATAAGTCTCATGACAGTCATGTGCTTAGATTTGCACAGTACTGCATTCTAGAAAAATCACTGCAAGAATTTTTAAAGGCTCTGAAGAAATCAGCCTTCTCTGAAGAAACCACATATGTCATTCAACCTTTGTTCTTATTTTGGATATTGGCTAAGTAACTTATTTTTTTAGCAGTCTATATGTTAGTACTATGTAAAAAACAAAGTCTGGATTTCTTCCCTAATTATACACGGTATATATCATATTCATGGTGAAATCTGGCCAGAATTTTAATAAAAAACATTTTTGCTCTGTCTTTAAAAGTTTTAAAGCTCTATTAAGGATTCCGACCAGATTAGAGACTTTCTGGAAGGAGGTAAGAAAGATGCATTTTTTGTTAAAAATTCCGGTCACTGTGCAGGGAAAATTCTACTTGTTCCTTATAAATGAGTTAAGTAAAAATATAAAAATAAGTGTAAAAATAAGTAAAGGAACAAAATCAATTAAAGTTCTTAAGATAATAAGATGCATGGCAGCAAATTTCAGGTTTGTTAGTTCTCTTTGCTGGAGTGGAATTTCATATACAGAATATAGAAATCATTGAATATTGATGGAGAGATGTAGGCTTTCTCACCCTTGTTATATAATCACATAATAGATAACTCTATTAAGACCACCTAGAGGGGTGGGATAGGGAGGGTGGGAGGGAGACACAAGAAGGGAGGGGATATGGGGATATATGTATATGTATAGCTGATTCACTTTGTGATACAGCAGAAACTAACACCATTGTAAAGCAATTATACTCCAATAAAGATGTTTAAAATTTTTTTTTAAATAAAAGGAGAAAAAAGAAACTCTATTAAGCAACAGCATGAACAATATAAGAAGCAAAAAGACAAGTACAATATTCACTCTAAAGCCATGGTTCTCAAACATGAGAGTGCATCAGAATCACCTAGAGAGCTTGTCAAACCACAGATTGTTAAACACCACCCCCAGAGTTTCTGATTCAGCAGGGCTGGGTGGGGCCCAAGAATTTGCATTTCTAATAAGTTCCCAGGTGATGCTGATGCTGCTGGTCTGGGCCACACTGAAGAACCACTGCCAGAAGAGAGAAGATAATGGTTACCCCTGTAGCAGGAAGGGCACTGGTATGAGAATCAGGAAACTTCAATGCCAAAGGCAGGTTTAAGGGTGGAAGATCTGCAGAAAGATGCCTGTGTTTGAATCCCAGCTTCTAAGCATCACTTTTTTTCATCTATAAGATGGGGACAATGATAACTCCAATGTCATTAAATTATATCATTAATTTAAATTACTTCGCATAATGCCGGATGTTCTCAAGAATCATTAGCTACAATTATTATTAGCTGTGACTTTAGGAAAGACACATAGCACATATAAGTTACAGTTTCAATAGAAAGAGAATTGTATTAAATTATGTTTAAGAACTTATCACTCTGAAACCCTATGATTCTAAATATATTTTCCATTCTCCTTAAGACAATTTAATATTAATACAATTTAATATATCTATGCTCCTCTAAGTGATTGGGAGGCATAAGAATAAGGATAACACAAGTTCCTGCTTTTGCCCTTGAGAGGCTCCCAATCAGGTTGGAGAGAAAGACCGCATATACATAAAACGGTTAAATAATAATAATGATAGTATATGATGAAGTGCCATAGTTAGTGGTTCAGACAGTTCAGAAAAAAGTGTAGGCTCTCCAAATTTAAAAAAGGACTTGGGGGGACTTTCCTGGAGGTGCAGAGGTTAAGAATCCGCCTGCCAATGCAGGGGACACCA
This sequence comes from Delphinapterus leucas, assembly GCF_059928025.1. Classification (NCBI taxonomy): domain Eukaryota; kingdom Metazoa; phylum Chordata; class Mammalia; order Artiodactyla; family Monodontidae; genus Delphinapterus; species Delphinapterus leucas. The sequence continues at coordinate 15,593,727 of NC_143138.1, forward strand.
GTTCGATCCCTGGTCCGGGAAGATCCCACATGCCATGGAGCAACTAAGCTCGTGCGCCACAACTGCTGAGCCCATGTGCCACAACAACTGAAGCCCTTGGGCCTATAGCCCATGCTCCACAACAAGAGAAGCCACTGCAATGAGAAACCCGTGCACCGCAACGAAGAGTAGCCCCTGATTGTCCGCCACAACTAGAGAAAGCCTGCTTGCAGCAGCGAAGACCCAACGCAGCCAAAACTAACTAACTAAATAAATATTTTTAAAAATAAATAAAAATAAAAAAGGACTTGGGCCTTAAGCTTCATACTGAAGGATATGTAGGATTACAACAATTACTATTACTGCTACTACTACCACTATTACTACTACTAATAGTTCTTTTTATAGCTGTAATAATAATATAGTAATATTAACATAATAATGTAATATAATAATAATAATTTACACAGCTTCCAGGACAATCTATATATGTCACTGCAGATATCTCATTTCATAAATGACAAAAAACAAGACTTAGAGATAAGTCATTTAACCAAAGTTACACAGCTAATATGGTGGGAACTGAGAATCATTCTCAGCTCTTCAGACGTCATATACTCTTTCTGTTATACAATGGAGTAGACGGTAATTTAACCAAGGGCATGGAGAAAAACATGAGCCTATGATATTCAAGGAATGAGTTGATATATCTTGACCAGGAGATTTAATTCAGTAATCAATAGCCCACAAGATTAGTTAGAGCTAGAGCTGGGTAGGGCAGATGGTAATTATGGGAACCCTTGAAATTCATTTTGAGGGTTTACATTTTATTTTGAGGTCAGTGGGTTATTACTGAAAATTCACTATTTATCTGGGTACAAGTTAGATTTAAGGAGAAGCAAGGTGATCTCTTCCATTCATCCATTCATTTATTCAACAATAACTTATTGGGCATTGAATAAGTGCCAGGTTTTGTGCCAGGTCCTGGGACTACAAAGATGAATAAGATATGGAGATCTTTGTCTAGTGGGTGAGAAAGAAATGTACATTGAACATTATAGTGCCATGTGATAGATGTAATACTAAAAGTGGAAATCAGTCTAATGCAAACCTACATTTGACTGCCAAAAGTTTTATTTGTAGTGTTTTCTCCATTTAAGTAGTTTTGGCATTAAATCAGTTACTAGTGAGAGTCTCTAATTCATGTAAAAGAACTCCAAAGCATACTTTGGTATGGATCCTAGGACAGCAGATACAATTTCTACTTGAAGAGGAATGAAATTCCTCCAACAGGGTAAGGGAAGGAGCAAGAAGGACTGCATATAATGTGGTATACTTAAGTGGATCTTAGAAGATGAATAGAAATACATCCAGCAGACTAAGGGGAAAGGCATCCCTGGCATTACAAAAGCCTTGGGCCCTGAAATAGCCCAACCTATTAAGAGATTTGCAAGAAAGTTGGCTTTGCTGGTGCCTGGACTATGGAGATTGCAATGAATATATATAATAAATAAGTGTGCTTCTTAGAGAATTTAAATGCAATTATCTATATTAAATGCCTAACAACCTCCCTGGCACATCCTAGACCCTCAATATATGTTAGTTCTTTTCCTCTGTCTTCACATCTATTTCTTTTTTAAAGATACACATAGGTTTGAATCAAAACACCTTTCTATTCACAAGTGTCACAACTCAAAAATGGCAGATGTGATCGTGACCAGATATTACAGCATCCTTTTAAAAAAGTCTACTGCTATCTAAACCTTTGAACTTTCTCCCCTCAGAGTGCACCTTCGAAGCCCTGGAATTTACTCTGAAATGCAGGTTCCTGAACCGCACCCACAGAATCAGAATCTTTGGTGGTAAGTCAGACCCAGGCATCCTGCAGAATACAAGCTCCACAGGTAAGTCTAATGTGCTGCCAGGTTTGAGAACCACAACCACAGCACCAGGAATTCATAACAGATCCTCCAGCTGTGCAACACTGCAGTCACATTGGCTACTAATTTATATATATATATATATATATATATATATATATATATATATATATGTTTGTAGTCCATTTTAAATTTTGAGAGAAAACTTGTATCCCGTGAAATGCAAAATCTGAAGTTTTAAGTTTGAGTTTTGATGACTTTTGACAAATATAAATCCCGTGTCACGCATACCCCATCAAGATATGGAACAGTTCCATCACCCTAGAAATTTCCCTCATGCTGCTTCTTAGTTGATCCCTACTCTTCTGGTACCCAGAGTCAGCTCTCTTCTGATTTCTATCATTAATGATTAGTTTTGCCTGTTTTGAACTTTGCATGAATGAAATCATACAATATGTGCTATTTTGTGTTTGGCTTCTTTCATACAACATAGTCTCTGTAAGAGTTATCCATGTTTTTTGTATATCTGTAGTTCATTCCTTTTTATCGTTGAGTAGTATTCCGTTATACAAATATATCAATTTATTATCCATTCTCGTTGATGGGCATTTGGACATTTCCAGCTTTATGAGTAAAGCTATTATGGACATTCTTGTAAAAGCGTTTTTATGAACAAGCTTTTTTTGTTTATCTTGAGTAAATGCTTTTGAGTGGATTTGGTGAGTCATAGGGCAGGTATAGGTCTAACTTCATAAGAAACCGCCAGACTTCTTGCTGTTGACTCTTGAGTTGTTCTGTGAACCTCACAACTTTTCTCTTTGACCAAAGATTGCATTACTATTCCTACCTCCCAGGAATGAATCCGAACAAGAACTGGGACCGTCGCACGTGTAGCCGGGAGACTGCTGTTTGCTGATCGCGGCACGTGCGCATGAGATATTTTAAGCCCCTTCCTGACAGCTGCAGCATCCTGTGATTCACGAGTGAAATTTACATCGTCACAAAAAGAAAACTTAGCAAAAAATCCTAAAACCCTAACGCTGTAAAATCAGCCTTTACACTGTCAATGGACAAAACCCTAACAGAGGACCATAACAAGGGTCCTCTGTTAATTACATTAATTACCATTAATTACAATGGTAATTAATGTATACGTTACCAATCATATGGTACATCTCACATAATACATCACATACCAAGATGGGGGCACATAGCGCTAAGAGGAGCAGAACTCCAGTGTCACCTCTACCATAACGGAGGACAGTATCCTTATGAAGTGAAACTTTTGGAACTGAAAGAATTGAACTGGAACAAGTGATATGTAGCTGCCAGATAAAGTAACTTTTTAAAAAGATAACAAAAAGTCCAGCCTAATTTCATTATTTTATCAGCTTCAGTTCCCACTCCGCAACCACAGTTTTTTTTCATTTGTTCCAGAAATATGTTTTATCACATGATACGTTAGGGTGGGAACGAGAGGAGCAAGAAGAAACGGCTGTGGTGACAGCAATTACTTCCTTCCGAGACATGACAGTTCAGTGACAGTGACAAAACTCTACCACTTTATCGTAAGTCCCCCTTCCCAGAGGGTGGACACATTACCTGAGCGTCATTTCCCCAAAGTGCACCCCTCAGCACTTCAATATTGTGCTGGAAGCATATTTATTTTATACTACAGCATACTCAAATGAGCCAAAAAAGAAAAATAAGGTCCAGCCCATCTGCCAGATTTGGAAGAGAAGGAGACATATAGGAAGAATTTGTGCATACCTGTCAGAGAGAAAATAAAAGGAGAATGTTCTAGAAATATTAAAAGGTCATAAGCGTGAGGTGTTACTAATGGTAGTATATGAAGCAGAGCCTGCATCCTCCATGGTTCAGGGGGCAGGGGCAGCGGGAGAGGGGGAGTGAATGAGCTGAGGTAGAAGAGAAATGAAAAAATAAGCATCTAAAGAAAATCTGTGGCAGCACCATATACTTTAATGGCCTCACTTTATAGGTCTATGTTTTAAGGTAGCTTTTTTGCAGTTGAGTTTCCTGCCCTCTTCCCTAGGTGATGAGCCTCAGCTTCTCCCAGTTAAGAGAAAAAGAAAAAAAATGATTTACAGCTACCTTCTGGATAGCAATGCAGAAGGCCCACACTGCAGGTGACCATGCTCAAGGTATGACTTGCAGAGCAGAAATAGCCATGAGCAGCTTCCTTCCTGGAAACAGAGGGGAAATTAAATAGATAGATAGAATGTAAATAATAAAATGTGTATATATATGAAATAACATACATAATATACATAATTCATGTATACATTACCAATTATATGGTACATCTCACATAATACATCAAATACCACGATGGGGACACATAGCTCTAAGAGAAGCAGAACTCCAGTCTCACCTCTACTATGAGTTTCAGGGCTTTATCTCAGCACGAGGAAAAACAACAACAAATGAAGTGCACTTTCCATCCTTTCAAAGGACAGTTGTCAGGGAAGGAGAGCTGAGTTGCCAGGTGGGAGGAGAGAATTGGCAGGGAGAGACATTATAGCAAATTCAGAAATGAAACATTCTTGACTCCTCTTTTCCCTGGTATGTCATGTTTGATTCAGGAAAGGAAAAGAAAGTTGACCTTGGATTAGGTACCTCCTTGGATTTTCCTCCCACCAAATTCTCCCAAGCTAGGAGCAGCTGCCCGTTCAGAGCTCAGGGTAGCCTCTTCAACCATTATTGGCCTAACCTGGCTTGTCAGGAAACCAGCAGCCCCCTCCAGATCAGGCCTGGTTGCTCTATTCGGCACCAGTTCTGGAGAATAGTGTCAAGTTCTTAGTAGCCCTTGTAGCTCCTACTCTAGATTCCCATCCTGTCACTGCAGGGGCCAAACCAACTCTTTGTCTGCTGCCACCACGTGTATTTATAGCAGCACCTATAGCAGCACGGGAGAAGTGATTGAGGGGCTTTGAACATAGCTGGTGGAGGAAAGTTATAGGGGCGGATAGAGCTGTCTTTCCTTCCGGGCTGTCTCCATCTGTCTCTACCTCTACCATGCCCCACCCTACTCCCACCAAAAAGTGGCGGCGGTTGGGGGGGTGGGAATCAGGAAGTTTTTTTACTGTCCATTGCTTTGTGTTTTATTAAAAAAAAAAAAAAAAGCCCTGTCAGAACCACAGGGCCCTCCAGGGTTCCACAGCATCATTCCCTGTGCCTGGATCCCTCCCCGACCCTTTTTTTTTTTTTTCCCCCCGTCTGGGCCAGCCTCATCTGCCCTCCTCCTGCTCTGCCTGGACAGCAGTGCAGGGGCAGCAGCCGGAGGGGCGGGATGATGAATTCAGAAGCATGGGATAAGCAGAGAGATTAGGCTGTCAGCCCCGAAGCGCTTTCCTGCTGAAGAGGAGATAAGCACAAAAAGGTGAATCAGAACACTAGCCGCAGCAGATGGTGCATGCGATTTGGAGAAGAGATGGGGGAAAGGGAAGGCTGCGGGGTGTGGGAGACAGAAAGGGTTTAGGGGAAGAGCTGGTGGGGAGAGGAGATGGTCAGCAAGCAGTATCTGGGTGGAGCCTCTGACCGTGAGACCAAAATGCAATACCATCTCCTTACGCATTAAGATGGCTACCATAAAAAAATAAATTTTTTAAGAAAGGGAGAAAAGGTAAAGAAAAAGCGTTGGTGGGGATGTGGACAAATTGGAACCCTTATGCGTTATTGATGAGAATATAAAATTGTGCAGCCACTATGGAAAAGTGTGGCAGTTTTTCAAAACTTGAGAATAAAATTACCATATGATCCAGCAATTCCACTCCTGAGCACACACCCTGAAAATAGGGATTCAAAGAAATATTTGTACCCCCATGTTCATAGCAGCATTATTCACAATAGCCAAAAGGTGGAAGCAACCCAAGTGTCCGTTGACAGATGAATGGATAAACAAAATGTGGTTATGTACATACCATGGAAATATTTAACATTTTAAAAGGAGGAAATACTGTCATATGCTGTAATTAGAATAAACCCTGAGGACATTATGCTAAGTGAAGTAACGCAATCACAAAAATACTATATGATTCCACTTACATGAGATTCCTGGAGTAGTCAAACTCATAAAGACAGAAAGTAGAGGTGGTTTCTACAGGCCAGGGGGAGGAGAGAAAGGAGAGTTATTGCTGAACGGGTTCAGAGTTTCAGTGTTGCAAGATAAAAAGAGTTCTGGAGATGGATGATAGTAATGGCTGCACAACAATGAAAATGTACTTAATACACTTAAAAGTTAAAATGGCAGCCTGGGGTACCCAACCTAGGGTCTCCTGAACTTCTTCCAAATCCTAGCGTGTCAATGTGCTTTTACGAAGATTGCTATATCACAGCTTACGTTTTTATCATTGCAATAATAATACCAGTTAAAAAGTATTCAGAGCAAGGTTTCTCTCTTCTCAATGTTTTCCTCTCTCTGAATTGCCTCTTCCTATTAATAAAAAGAAGTTGAAAACACCACCCCCAAAAAAGGGTTAAAATGGTAAATTCTATGTAATGAGCATTCCACCAGCATTTAACATTTTTTTTAAGTGGGGGCAGGAGCGGGAGGGAGATACCTGAAGCCCTGGATCAGGGCTCTTTCTGCTGCTTGTGCTACGCGGCTATTTTCCATGGTTATAGTCTCTAACCAGAGAAACCGTAGAAGCAATTCATTCAATGGTCCCAACTTTCTGATCACACCCTTCCTCACACTCGACGTCTCGGAGGCTGAATTTGAATCTGTTGTTCAGATTCCATTGCTGACACCAGCTGCCCACGTGTGGACAGAATTTTAATCCTTCTCATTTTAGCTTTATTCTAGCCCTTTCCTCCTGCTTTGGCAAACCCTAGCAAGCAAGCACATAGGAAGGATCACTCAGACAGGTACTATTTTAGCTTCAGTCTCCTTGTGCTTGTCTTCCCTCGGGTGGTCTAGATAGGCTGTCTTCCGAAGACTATCCATCAGCCGTTTCTGCTCACTCAGCCTGAGCAGAAGACTAAGTATGAGGATTCCAGCTGCTATTATACATTCTATTAACATTATGTTAATTAACTGAGAAGCCACACATTGATTTTCCTTGCGAGGTTCCGAGGATCAAATATCAGTGAAGGGACCCAGCTAAGCCTAATTTACTAATGGATTTTTAACTTATGTAGAGAGAAAAGCATCAAGGGAAAAGTCATTTTCCATTTGCCGGAAGAAATGAAGAACCTACCTTTTCCAGCTGGTTTAGAGAATTTCCATATTCCAAGAAAGCCAAAATTAATTTTTATACCTAAGCCTTATGTTTTTTTCTTTAACTATTGTAGAAAAGGTCTAATGGAAACAATCTCAAACCGAGACCCCAAGTTCAATTAATTATGGAATATCCGGGAACTGTGGATCGAAATGGACATAATTTGCTGAACTTGGGCATTAGTATCTATTCTGTCCAGGCTCTTAACAACGCTACATATCAAAAAACGTTTAGTGCCTGTAAAATGCCTACGTATTTAGGAAAGTAAAAGGAAAATTCTAACAATCTAGTATAGCACCCAGCTGGGCACGGGGACCCAAAAGTAAATGAGACACGTTCACTCCTGGATCAGACAGTCTGATAAAAACAGGCACTGGGAATCCCTTCAGTGAATGGCAGCAGGGAGAGTTTAGTGATCTGATTTTGCAAACTTCTCCCTAAAAATCCTTTTACTCACAGTCAACATTATCATCATCATCCCTTAGACGGGCTTCCAGGCAGTTTTCCTTAAACCGTGGTGGTGTGGGAGGTATAAAGAGTAAAATACTAGTAACAAAACACACCCACAATACATCTCTTGTGCCACACCCCCAAACATCTTCTCTGGTTCAAGAGGATACTGGGGCTTCCCCAGGAGCCCCTGATGGCCTTTCAGTGCCTTCTGTGGTTCCAGCAGTGTTGTCTTGCCATACTTGTGTCACTCCAGTCCCAACTAAAGGAAAATCCTGTCTCCTCCTGTGTCAGAGAGTACTGTGGTTTACCAAAATGTATTTCCTCTTTCCCCTGGGCACAGCTATACTACACTTCCCAGCCTCCTTTGCAGGTACATGGCCCCATGATTGAGTTCCAGCCAGTAGACTACGGGAAGAAGTGAAGTTCCACTTCCTGGGCTGGCCAGTAAAACCTCCCTCATGATCTCCTGCTCTCTCTCTTGCCCTGTCTGACAGCTAGTTGTTCATGCCCAAGGCAAATGTTGAAGATGCCAGAGCCTCTGTTGGCCTGGATCCCTGAATGACTGCGTGCAGCAAGGTTTTCCCTACCCTCTGGCCACGACACACCACTCCAGTCAAATTCACTACCACCACCCACCAACTGGTGGGTGTCAACAAAATGTGGACTATTACTTGAAGCCACTGAAATTGGGAGTTTATTGTTTCAGCCAGGGATATATTTCCTGAAAAGGTAATGAAGCTTAAGTCTGAGAACCCCTCACTTTCATGGTCCCCTTCAAAGAACCAGGAAAGGTCCCTGGCAATGAGTTCATGTGATCATGTTTTTTGCTAAGATTTGCATAAGTAAAATATTTTAGCTACAAGTGGTGAAGACCACGTTCTCTTTCCTCTTTGATTTCCCCTCCATTATACTTCACTTTTTCTCCAATGGCATTGGAGTGGCCAGGGGGCATTTTTGGAATCTGGTTAAGGGGAGTTTATTTTGCATTTAATGGGATCATTTATCTGGTTCAAAGTCACTTCCAGGTATATTTAAGTTATTGCTAGCTGTACCAGTATAGAAATGCCTTTCCAGGAATTCTCCTACTGCCCTCTGGGCCAACTCACCTGATGTTCAAACATGAAGGAGCAGGACCAGAGGCCCTAACTCAACATTGTACAGATTCTGTGGCTCCTGGCACCAGAGGGATGGGTAGTAGAGTACAAGGTTTGAAATGCACCCAGTCAGAAGCTTCTCTGTGGGAATTCCTTCTAATCGTTAGGTATGTAAATGTGTAAGCAGACAATTTGGTTCTCATCAACACCTAGTCAAAACAGAGATTGTCTTTTGTGAGTGTATACAATTATAAATGTGCCATACATTTTTTCCCTTTTATTATAGAAATCACTCAAAATAGAATCTTTCAGAAATCTTGTGTTTGTTGAGCACAAGCTGTAGGAATATTACAAAGAGTGCATCATTTGCATTGTCTTCATTCTTTTATTCATCCTAAAAATCAATAATTGAGAATTAATTCTGATTAACAATTCCAGAAGAAAGACCAAATTATATTTTCATTCTCTCTGTAGAAAGTGATATTACAAAATCATTGTCGTATGAAGAAATGATCAAAAAGTATGGCGCCCAAGAAAGTAAGGAAAAAAGTCTTAAAGAGATGGGTCAGATAACTAGTAAAAATATGTTGTTATGTTTCTGGGCTTTGCACTGTTTATCAGCTTTTTTTAAATTAATTTTTATTGGAGTATAGTTGATTTACAATGTTGAGTTAGTTTCTGCTGTACAGCAAAGTGAATCATTTATACATACACATGTATCCACTCTTTTTAGATGCTATTCCCATATAGGTCACTACAGAGTATTGAGTAGAGTTCCCTGTGCTATACAGTAGGTTCTTATTAGTTATCTATTTTATATATAGTAGTGTGTATATGTCAATCCCAATCTCCCAGTTTATCATCCCCTCCCCTTTCCCCCTTGGTAACTGTAAGTTTGTTTTCTACATCTGTGACTCTATTTCTGTTTTGGAAATAGGCTTTTTAAAAGTAAGTTATTGGGATTTACCTAATTATTCTAAAAAAAAGAGTCCCTTTTCTGCCAAGTTTTATATTTGTAACTGTGTATTCTTTTCTTAAAGAGCCCCCAACATCTTATAGCCTTCAGGCCCCACTAAGTCCACCCCTGACACAGCACCTAGCACTATTCTACAGGCACACCTTCAGCGCCACCCAGGTTACTGTGTCTCACGGGGGACCTGCCCTCAATCTCGGTACTCGAGGGCATCTCCAGGGAGAGGCCTCTTTCCCTTGGCCCACTCTCATACCAGCTCCCTCTCTCAGGGAACATGGGGCAGGTCCCCTGAGGCTGGACGGGAAGGCAGTGCAGAGGCATTTTCTCATCTGTGCTCCCAGTGATCGCTCCCTCCCTTCCAACCAGCATTCCTGGACGCAGCATGAGCACCTGTGTTCTAGCTCCCCATTGGAGGCAGTGCCTCGCGTTACTCTTGGGCTCCAATTGTCAGATTTAATCAAACCAGTCACTGTGGCTCCCCTGAGTTGTCAGGTAAGCCCAAACCTGGCCAACGTGCCAATTAACCTTCCAGACTTGCCCAAACACGTCAGAAGTCACAGCCGCTACCCAGCTCGGTTACTTGACTTGCAGTCCTTCTAGCCAAAGGCATGTTTCTAAGTAATGCAATCTCATTTGATCCTGTGAGTATGTGAGTAGGATTCCGCCCTATGTTATAGACCAGGGAACTGGATTTGGAGAACTTCAGCAACTTCCCCACGGTCACAGAAACTACGAGTCACAGACTAAGTGCGGAAACTCAAACCTTGTGCCACCTGAGTCTGTGCCCTGCGGCCCCTCAATCCATTAAGATAAAAAGCACTGACTACAGAAGGACTGGGCAAGGTGAAGATGCTAAAACATTAGCACAGCTGCTGAGAGTTTTCAGGCGATTTGGGGCTGTTTTTTTTTTTAAAGCAGATACATAGAAAAAAGAGTTGGCGCTTGCAGCAATAATACATATGAAATGGACTATTTCTTTCTTGACCCACTTAATTCTCGATTGAAAGGGAACCAAATAGATGACCCTATAATGCTTTTCTATCTGAAATAGTCATCAGTACTACATAACCAGGACAACAAAGTATGTCTTTTTTTCTCTTACCATTGATATTCATGTTACACAAAAACACCAAAATGTACTCTAAGCGATTGTAATATCAATTCATCTACATTGCACATGAAAGAATGATCCCTAAATCTGTTGTAGAGAGCTTATAAGAGGGGAGATGGGAGAAAAAGACGAGGATCTGACCTTAAAGAGACTGAACAGCTCTCACATGCTAGAGGCATAATTCACAGCAGAGATGATTGTGTTGGAACTATTTCTTGATGGGTCTTTGGTTGAGGAAAGTGAGCCCCACCCCCACCTGCTACTCCCAGGGGCCAGCTAGGAGGAAAGATGCGACTGGAAAAGAGCTACATTCCTTGCTAAGAAAATAACAGAATTAGGAGTTGTTCATTGACGGCTTGAGAGAAACTGGGGTGAGGTAGAGGTGGGAACCAGGAAGGAGGAAGGAGGAGAAATAGAAGGAAGGTCTTGAGGAAAAGAAAGGGGTCTCAGTAGAGTCCATAAGCAGAAGCCAAAGTGGGAGATGGTGGCTCAGTAAAAAATGCCCTGAATTAAGAAAAGGCCATGGAACCTTAAGCCAGGGAAGTCTACGTTGCAGTTTAAAGATTTTTCTTGTAGTGTACTCTAATGTCATCACCCCCCATCCCTTCCCTTTCCCCTAAAAGCTTCGGTCAGAATCTGCTCTCCTCAACAGTCCTTGCTGGGACACTTTAGAGAGAAGGGACTGGGGTTGGGTCCTGCATGAGAAAGCCGATCCAGGAAGAGAACAGTCTCAGAGCCAAGAGCAATGACAGCTGCAGCCCTGGGAGCCCTGGAGAGTGAAGATCATCAGAAAAGGCAAGCAGTATCAGAGGATCCTTCTAGCAACGAGTGAGATGGAGACTCAAACCATATTATCTGGATATTAAAGGATGACCACGGAATTTTGCAGAAATTGGGGATGTCTGCGATTCATAAGCATAATATAAAATAGCTCACTCATAAGGCTGATATTAGTCTTTGAGTCTTAGCGTGAAGCAAAAGACATCGTGCAGGAACAGAAGCCAAGAGATCTAAGGCTAAAAGCAAGGGACACGGCTAGTGGCAAGACTGGGATTAATTCAGTGATCTACCTCCCTGTTCACAGCCCTTCCCAGAATGTCATCTGTTATATGGGCTGAATTCTGTTCTCCCAAAATCCATAAGTTGAAGTCCTAACCACTAGTACCCCAGAATGTAACTGTATTTGATTGAATATAGGGTCTTTAAAGAGGTAATTAGAGTAAAATGAGGTTATTAGGATGGACCCTAATCCAATGACGAATGTTCTTATAAGAAGAGGAGATTAGGACACATAAACACACAGAGGGAGGGCCATGCACAGGAGAAAGCCATCAACAAGTCAAGCAGAGAGGTCTCAGAGGAAACCAACACCTCAATCTTAGACTTCTAGCCTGCAGCACTGTGAGATAAATTCTATTAAACTATCCAATCTATGGTACTTTCTTAGAGCAGCCCTAATAAGCGAATACAACCCTCCCTCCCTTGGTCACAGGTCACTGAGGTCAGACAAGTCCTGTCCCCACATGCCAAGGTGGCCAAAAAAAAAAAAAAAAAAACCAAAGCATGAACAAAATTACTGAGATAATTTTCACTTTGTATTTTGAGTAATTTGATCCAAACTGAATTTACTCTGTATATACAAGGTATTTTTTCACATAAGTGTGTAGTTTCAACAAATAAAACCCTATTGCAGGCTAAAACCAACAAAAACAAGCCATGCTGTCTTTTTTGCTCTAATATCCAGGAGAGCAAAATATTTGCATTATGTAGGAATAAAAAATATTTCTAAATTATTTTGTATTAATCATAGAAAAATTATTTTGCAGTTCATTCAGTGTTTGATTCTATATTTCTAGGAGTTTTTACATAGCATCTAACCTTGTGAAACCTAGTTCATCATCTGGCAGTTTGGAGCAGTTGTGGAATAGTCGGCAGTATATTCTTTGTCACGTTGCCTTTAAGGTATTTGTAAGTTTGGAGTCAGTGTAATTGATTTCTACACTTTAAAGTTGACTTAGTGAATCATTATGATCTTCAGCCTTTGTCAGTATCAAAAAGACAGTATGAGAACAAGAGGTCACCCACAAAACTCTACATGTATACAACTCTAATTGTATCCAAAAGGCAACATGATATATGACTTGGAAAATGTATCAGTTGTCACTTCTGTCTGAAAAACTTTGGTCCCACTTATAAGAGTGTACAGTTGACCCTTGCACAATATGGATTTGAACTGCAGTGGGACCACATATACATGGATTTTTTTTTCACTAAGTACATGCTATAGGACTACATGATCTGTGGTTGGTTTAATCTATGCACGTGGAACCTTGGATAGGGAGGAACCACAGATCCAGAGGACTGACTGTAAAATTATAACCAGATTTTCAAATGTAGGGGGCAGGGGGCATCAGTGCATCTAACCTCCAATTTGCTCAAGGGTCAATAACATTTAAAAGTTTTCCCGAAACCAAATTACATGCATCCCAAGCAAATTATCCTTCCTCTCTCCTCTGATTGCTCCCTTAGAATTAATGCACATGGTAGACTCAGTTTTTAGAGTTTCCTATTTGATCTCCTGGGTACTCAAAGCAGAGATTTCAACTCTCTCAGACCCACTTTCACCTCCTCCACACTGGCTCTGGGGTTGTTGAACAAAAGTGGCAATCAATCCAAAGAAATGCAGAGCTAAATGGTGTTGGGTCAATTGGATACAGAAAAAACAAAACATAATATATCTTTATCTCACAAACAAAATTATTTCCTAGACCAGCGCCTCTTAAACTTTAATGTGCATAGGAAGGTGTTGTAAATTGCTGTTGGAGGACAGGGGGGATGAAAATGCTCACCAAACTGAGAAGGTGTCTTGAGACCAAAAAATGAGGGAGGCAGTTCCATATAAACAATGGATCCATTTATTACAGAGCAACGTACTCACAGGGTGGGATTGGGAGGACAAAGATCTGGAAGCATCCACAGCTGCACTCTGCACCAACAAGGGGCCACTGGGACAATTTTATAGGTAACCTAGGATATAGGGTACGTGCTCGGAAATAGTACGTGCATTCCTAAGTCAAGATTTATGAATGGGTAACTAGTCTCGTGGGTGCCGGGAATACCTCAGCGAAGGTCTTCATCGTTGCTTGGGAACTAACAGAACACAGAGGCCACCTGGTCCTAATGATTATTAAACATTATCTATTAACTACAAAGCCCTTCACGACAGAGAAGTGATTTGCTACACAGTACAGTCCTGGGTAGGGTCAGTGGAGGGACAGGAGGGACTGTACTGGCCCAAGATGGCATCAGTTATGCTAACAGCCATCCAGTTGCAGACGTGAGGGGGTCTGGGATGGGTCCTGAGATTCTGCATTTATGAAAAGCTCTAAGGTAACGTTATGCTGCTGATTTATGGAACACACTTTAAGTAGCAAGATTCCATATATATATATATATTTCTAAATCTATAGAGATGTAACTATATAAAGCATTAGAAAAATGTAGGACAACATTTTTATAATTGGGGGGTCACAGGTTCCATAGTATGTTTAAAGAAAAAGACAATTAGGTTTAACGCATAAAAAGTTTAAACCTTTATACAATGAAAACTCCTGTGTGATAAAGTTGAAGGACAGTGAAGAAACTGATAGCATAGTTCCAACACCTATAACAAAACTTCCTATTCAGAATATATGAAGAGCTCCTTAAAATCATAAAAAAAGATTGAAGTCACAGAATTACCATTTAGCAATAAACATGTGCGAAATTGCGTCAACCTTTCTTGGAATGAAGGAAGTGCAAACTGAAACCACACGAGATGTTTTCTAATTAACCAGTTGTCAACAATTAGAAGCAATGTTTTTTGGCATTTTATAGCCTGTCATTGTTGAGGTCAAGGCAGTACAGCTCCAGAAGTGGGAATTCTTTATCATAGATTCCAATTTAAAGATTAGGAAACTGGTGCTTAGAGATGTGAAAGGATTTGCCCCAAATTGCTCACTGTAGCAGCCCCTTAGAACAGTAACCTCCTGGCTGGCAGTTTGGCTGTGGAGATAAGAGATATCAGAGTTAAAAATTTCAGTGGCACGCTGCAACCCATAACACGGCAAGACTCATCATTCTATCCCATTTACCGTTGTTGGTAATGGCGCCAGTGCTTTATTTTCTATAACAGATGAACAGAATTCAGCTTTGTTTTGATCATATCTTTCTTATGTATATAGTATAGTATACATACATATATATAAACAATTGAGATTACATTGTGAAATAACTGTATAAAACATTACATAAAATACGTATTAGCATTGTATAAAAATACTTTCAGGGAGTTCCCTGGTGGTCCAGTGGTTAGGACTCTGCGCTTTCACTGCCCAGGGCCTGGGTTCAATTGCTGGTCAGGGAACTAAGATCCCCCAAGCTGTGTGGCAAAAAATTTCACTCTTAAGAAAATACAATGTTAATGAGTTCTTAATGGTTCATCACATGGTAGAGCATGTCATAATTTATTCAACATGTGTCCAACATTGGACATTTGGTTGTTTCCCCTTCTTCCTTGCTTTTACTATTCTAAAAACCATCTTGATAAACAAGTAAATCTATGTTAACAACTCAATTATTATTTCTTTAGGAGAGTCGCTGAAAAGTAGAAAGTGAATCAAAAGGTCAAAACATTTTAAAATCTTTTGATATATATCAGCAAATTCCTTTCCAGAAAGATCATGTCAATTAAGGCACGCACCATTGGTGTGTGAATATTATCTTTTTAAATGAATAATGTGATTGCTAGAAAAAAAATAACTTTAAATTTTTAGTTTGTTTACTAGTAAGCTAAACATTTTTGCAGGTTTATTAACCCATTTGTGCTCTGTCTATGAGAATTTTCCAACTACTTCCTATGCCCTTATGGGTCTTATAGTTGGGTCTCAGTGTCTTTTTTGCCCATATACACTTTTTAGACATTTAGAATATTCACTTTTTTCCGTCATATTTGTGGCAAGTATTTTTTCCCACATTTTGCCCATTTTTTCTTTTTCATTGAGGAGCTTTTTTGCAAGGCCAGTAGTTCTATATTTTTCGATCTGTAACAGATTCTTCTTCAGTCCCAGTGCTACCATTGCAGGTCCAGGTTCTCATGATCTTAATATTAAATCGCAGGGAATTCCCTGGTGGTCCAGTGGTTAGGACTTGGTGCTTTCACTGCCGAGGGCACGGGTTCAATCCCTGATCAGGGAACTAAGGTCTTGCAAGCCGTGTGGAATGGCCAAAAAAAAATCGCAAGAGCCTTCTAATGACCTCCTCTTTCACCCCTTCCCTCCCAAACCCATCCTGCTAGACAGCACCAGATTTCTCATCCTAAAACCTGTTCCGAATCATTCTACATGTGAAAGGAGACGACTTGCTTGCAGACAATATAAATGAGTTCATGCTGGTGAACCTGCCTTTGCCTATGGAGAGAATCAATACCTTTTCTAGCCTTATCCATATCAGGAAATGGTAATTACTTAATTTCCTCTGGGTACCTCTATTAAGGACTGAAGCCCAAGCTATTCTCCTCCCAGGGTTATTTTAAGCAGATTTCAAAAAAATTTCTGTCTTTATTTCCAAATCCACTTATTGATTGGTCCAAATAAGCTACCATTTCCTATCAAGCCAAATTTGCTCCTGAGTTAAAACCTTTTGCTTCCTGATCATTTTCCCTCAAGCAGCGTGGGAGTCTTGTTCTGTTCTGAGCTGCTCTTTTCTTAAGTCAGTGTTTTAGTTCAACATCTCCTGAATAGCTAGACAGAGGCACCCATGTGCCTGTGTTTCCCCATCGTCTCTCCTCGCTACTCTTGAGAACAAACCATAGTTGTCTGTTCTGCCAAACACCGGAGACACACTGTCTCCTTCAGAGGGTCATTTCTAGGTCGTTCGCATGAAAGGAGGGGGTTACGTTGAAATGAGTGTAACAGCCAGAGGACTGGTCTCAAAATGAGATATGAGTCCCTGGGGTCAACTCACCAGGGTGCCTGCAAGTGTCTAGAGAAGCAAAAAAAAGTCTCTTCAAGGACAGAGATGGAGTCAGCAGCCAGGGTCCTTCAGAATGAGTGCCCCTACTCTGCAGCCCGTGAACTTTTCCTCTCCAGAGACAGTGTCGGAAGGGGTCATAACCCATTCTCTCACCATGAAAGACACAGACTTTTCCAGCTCCCAGAAGAATGTGGGGCGGGAGTGTGAGTCTCCTTCAAGTTCATTGCCCTGTCTTCTCTCTCTGCAGCCCCTCACAACTTGGGGGGGGGGTGTATCTGACTAATAGATTTGAGTCCTGTAACTTTCTGAAAATGCTAATTAATGAGCAAGAGAAGGGCCCCAGGAAGCATCAAAATGCTGACATGACTAGGGATGCCTTTGAACCTGTGCAGAGAGATGTGGCATATTTATCAGGCAATTTCCCAAGCACGCTGTGTCTCCTTGAAGATGCCACAAGCACATGAGCTCCTGGGTATCACAACTCTTGTGTTAATGGCAAGACTAGTTTCAGTTTAAGTTTTTTTTGCTCCACCATCTACTGCTACAAGTTGTCCAAATAAGCACAAATCTGCTTTTTCTTTGGAGATCCTTTCTGGAGGAAGGAATGATAACGGGGCAAGAAAAGCAATAACTAACTCTTTTTAAGCTCCTCTTTGCTTTACATATTTTACTCCATCTCTGCCTCTCCTCTTTCCCTGCACTAACCATGTCCTGCTATCTCACAGAATTATAAATTCAAAGAAGTGAGAATTGAGAAGGACCTTGGAAACTGTAAGACCCAACCTCCTCATTTTACAGATAAGGAAACTGAAGCCCAATGAGGAGAAATGAGTCGCCTAAGATCACACTTCTACAGAGTGGCGATCTCCCCAGGCAGAATGCCTTTGCCACCATCCAGGTTACCTAGAGACCACCACACCTCCCCACCCTCTCCACTGCTCTGCTTTTCCTCAGCACAAAGTCTACATGGCCTAGACGTCTCTAGAGCACGTATGATGTGATGTAGTCCTTCTCCGGTTGTTTCACAAATAAGAGCAAAAACAAACTTTCATCTTGGACAGTCCTTAGAAATCTTCCCACCCTGAACCCTCAGGTTCCTAACCTGTATTGAGTGTCAAGAATTATACGTGATCCCCAGGGAGGACAGTGCTTCTGTATACAGGTCTTATTTTCCCAGTTAGACTGTAGGAAATTGAAGCATTCTTCCTTCCCTCCTCTTCAAGCCATATTCGGTTTGATGGCTGAATTGAAATCTGCAGTGAAAAGAATCCAAGCAAATGAGCTCAGACCAGTACACAAAGGGGGGGGGGGAGTGCAGGAGGGAGATGATGAGAGGAGGGGGTATGTGTAGGGACCATTCTGTAGAAAAAGGAGGGTTTAATTCCAACTTTGTTGGAGTCCTGCTGTCCATACAGTCCTGCTGTCCTCACAAAGATGGTTTTTGCTTCACCCAATTTTTGTCAGCCCTCCATCTCCGGCCTGGGGCTGAATCCCCCAGGGCACATAAAAGGCATACCAGGACTCGAGGATTCCCCATCCTGGAAACAAATCCAAAGCTGTTGCATCCTGTGGCCAAAGCACAGACCGAAAAATTGCTGCCTGGCCACCCCTTCTCATTCTGTTCAGGCCGCTGGACGCGGCACTCGCCAGCTCCAGACTCACTTTTTGTCCAGAGACTCAATACACCTATTGAGTGGATGTCCAGGAATGGCCTTTCCTCCGGCCTTTTCTGCTGCCTCCAGGCAGAAAGCCCAGCAGGCTCTGTTTTGTAAGCTGAGCCCCAGGCAGGGGAGGACTGGGCCACGTCGTGACCCCCCCTCATCTGCATTTAGCTCTCTTGCTTTGTGTCCTTGTCCTCTGCCACAATAGTGCCCCGTTTACTGAGATCCACCTGTGCACAGCACTGTGCTGATTCCTGAGAGGAACGGGGTAAAGAGAATGGGAATCTTGAGTCATGGCAGGATTTCCAGATAGCAACATCCGGAAGTCTTGTGTAGACCAAAGAATCCAATCACCAGGTACCACCAGCAGGCATCTTTCTGAAGGGGGTCTTCTGCCTACAGCCTGTGGGTAAACTGTTTCTGCCACCAAATCTCTCCAGTGTGTATAGTTGAGGATTGCCTAGAGTCTACTTGCTATTTATTTGCTTGTTTGAAATTTGGGTGAATTCCCTCTTCTTATTGATTTATATTCCCTCTCACCCCCTCTCTTCTCTCTAGCATCACCTCCTCCCAGTTTGCAGTGTTAAAGACACATCTTTATTCATAGTCATGTGAACACATACAAATATTTATAAGCATACATAAGAAATTTTCTTTTTGTATTTTTTTTTATACTAGGTACTTTTCCTTGCTATTTGATTTCTCACTTTGGAGTGCATGAAAAACATTACCCCTGGTGAATGGATATAGTTCTGACTCATTCTTTTCAAGCGGTGCATTGTATTCCACAGTTATGTGTACCTCAACTCATTCAGTCATTTCTCTACCAATGGTCATTGACGTTGCTTGCACTACAAATACTGCTGCTATGAACAGTGTTGCTGAAAAGTCCTTGTTCCTATGTCCTTAAATGTTGAGTTTGTGTTTCTATAGGATAGCTTCTTAAGAGTGGCATTCCTAGGCTAATTACATGTATTTTAAAGTGCAAGTAATTATAGTAGATATATTTTAAATACATGTAATTTTAAACGCATGTAATTGTAATTGAAATAGATGTTGTTAGATTGTTTTCCAGAAAGACTACGGTGTTTCCCATTCCCACCAGCAATAAATGAGAATGCCCCTTTCCCCACTTTCTAGCCAGCACTGAGTTTTAGTGCTATTTCTTAACTTTTGGCAAATAGTTGAGTGAAAAACATTTTATTACACTGGCACATCAATTTGCATTTTCCTGATTACTAGGAAGATTGCTCATTTTTTCACAGACTTATTGGACATTTGGATTTTTTTCTCCTATAAATTGTCCACTCATGCCCTTTGTCCATTTTTCTACTGAGATGGTAAATTTTTTTTGCAAGTGAGTATGAGCTCTTATATATTTTGGATGTTAACCCTATGTTATTTTTTACACATCATGTAATTTATCATTTGCCTTCCTTTTGTCTTACAAGTAAACATAATCTTATATTTCTTTCATAGCTTTTAAGTTTGTTGTCTGACTTAAAAGTTCTCTTCCCTACCTGAAGTTATCTAATATTATTTTATATTTTTTCTAAATTTTAAAATTCTTTTGTATTTAAGTATTTGCTCACATATTTTTTAATGTGTTTTTTTCCTAAATTGCGTGAGGGAGGGGTACAACTTCCTTTTCTTCTTAATGGATAACAGTCTTGCCAGCACTATCCTTTAGTTGCTAAATTGAAATATCGCCACTGTTACATACTTAATTAGCCTTTGTCTCTATTCCGTTCCACTGATCTGTCTTTTCTCATGCCAGTATCACAGTGTTTTGATAACTGTGAGTGATTTGAATTTTTTAAATATACACTAAGTCTAGTTTCCTCAACTTTTCCTTCATAATTTTCTTGCATATACATAACATGTAATTGGCATTCCTATGTGGCATTTCTTGTGGCATTTCTTGTGGCCTTCGGCTTCTGTCAAGTTGACCTGCATATCAGTGCCTTAATTTCTAGCTGGAAAGAGATACCATCTTTATAAAGTAGGGGATAAAATCTAGAGTCCCAGGAACAGAGTTCATCATGAAAATTTCTGGGCTGAAAGTTATCCATTTTGAAAACTGTTGCATCTTAGGTCCAGATATAATCTTTAGTCTTTATACTTATTGGAAAAATTGTAGAACACACAAATGCCTGGGGACATAGTCCAGACCACACAGCAAGTAGAGTGCTGTGGGGATTCAGACAGATGAAGGAAGCAGAGTAGGGGTAGAAGTCAGGCCGGTTCCTTGGTGGGGAGTCTTGCAAAGTGATGTGGTTTGGGTTCCACCAGTAATTAGCTCAAAAAACACCTTTGAGGGCTTCCCTGGTGGCGCAGTGGTTGAGAGTCCGCCTGCCGATGCAGGGGACACGGGTTCGTGCCCCGGTCCGGAAAGATCCCACACGTGTCGCGGAGCAGCTGGGCCCCTGAGCCATGGCCGCTGAGCCTGCGCGTCCAGGGCCTGTGCTCCGCAGCGGGAGAGGCCACAACAGTGAGAGGCCTGCGTACCGCAAAACAAACAAACAAACAAACAAACAAAAAACCACCTTTGACAAGCTACTCAATCCGGGCTCCGTTTCTTCGCTTACAAAACAAGGTGGTGTCACCTGGTTGTTTTCAAATAAATGTGCTACTAGAGCATTGTGATTAAAAGCACAGGCTCTGGAATCGCCCCAAGCTGGCTGCAAATAAATGTGTACTAGAGCACTGTGATTAAAAGCACAGGCTCTGGAATCACCCCAGGCTGGCTGCAAGTCCAAGCTTAGCCACTCCTTGAATTAGTTTGGAACTTTTATTTACTCTCTCAATTTCCTCACACTTACATTTAAGATGAAAATTAGTAACTATTTCGCAAGGATTTGTGAGTTAGATGAACGAGTACATATAATTTGCATAGTGCCTGGCAAGTAGGAAGCACACAACAAATGTTAGTTATTACCATTTCTATTATTATATGTCTAGAGATACTCCCCCCCAGCACTACCCTTCTGTTTGGCAGGGTGGTCCCGGGATATTGTGCAGGTGGGGTTCCTGGCTCCACCTCTACTTGACTTAGGAGTAAGCCTTAGAAGGGTTATTTATCTGTCCAGTTAGGGTTCTTTGATCTATGCCCTAAAAATAGACTGAAAGCCAATGGACTAAATGATCACGAGCATCACTTCCAGTGCTAATGTGCCAGTTACCTGTATCCGTCATTCCTAGCTGTCCACCCATGATGAGGCCTAAAATCTTGACCTGAGATGTTTTATAGAATCACCATATTATCACCATAATTCACCTAATGGCAGTAACTCTGAGTGGACTTAGGATGTTTAATTCATCTCCGCAGACTAGATTTATGCTCTGTAATTATAGAAGAGGCAGAAATGTCACATACTCCAATAAAAATAACAACAACAATAACAACTAACACGTCTATAGCACTTACTGCCAGGTACTATTCTAAATACACAAAACCCAGGAGACGGGTGTCTTTCATTTTCACAACTCAGGGAGGTAGGTAGAAATTGTAGTATAGAGCAGCAAAGTGACTTGTATCAGTCACACATCTGTTAAGTAATAGAACAGGACTTGAACTCAGGCAGTAGGGCTCAAGGGCGACTTCTTTGTCCCCCTGCCTCTTCCACAGTTTTTACTTGGAATCAACCATTTTCTGTATTTCCATCTGACCTGGAAGCTCTGTTTCTGGATACCCTGCTTTTCTACTTGTCCCCACAGGCTGCAGGTGGATTGCTGTTTGTACAGTTTTTCCTGTATGTGTGTTACATGTGTCATGAGTTGCTCTTACTATTTGCTGAGGACCTACCATGTGCCTTGGGTCAGGCACTGTTTAAATGCTTTACATATATTATCTCATTTATTCTTACAACATCCCTATGAAGCACTATTGTTATCTCCATCTTTCAGCTAAGAAACCCAAGGCACAGGTACAGTGTCAGGGACACGCAGTTAATAAGTGGCAGGAAAAAATTTCAAACCTGGGTCAGCCTGATTCCAAAGACTGCTCTGAGCCATGACTCTACACTCCCCCAACTTACAAAGCTATAGAATGCTTTGATTACCATCTAAAAAGAACTTGTCAAAGAGGTGAGCCTCTCTTGTCAACCAGCTTCCTCACCCAAGGGAGCAACTCTGCACCCTCATCTGCCTTCCAAGCAAGAAACCTTGGTTGATTCCAGGACTGCTCAATACCTCCCTGTCCCCAGGTCACACAACTCATGCGTTATGAAATTCCACAGCTGCTTCTTCCTTCCTTTCCTCCCACAGAGCTGAAGCTTTGGTCCCAGAGCTAGGCATGTCTCCCCTATACGGTCAAAAGCTACCTCTCCACGCAGTACCAGAGAAATGTATTTGATATTGATTGTGCTGTATGACTAAGTAATATTTATTGATTTTCCTGGTGGCTGCTTACGCAAACGCACTCTACTGTCTTTTCACTGACATGTTTTCCAGAAAACATTTTATTTCGCAAGTAGCAAATCTGGAGGATTAATTCGTACCTGGATGAGACATTAATCCCTCATGTGGATTTCTTTAATACATATCTGGTTAAGACAATTTTGTAAAACATCACTCTACTGAGTCTTTCAAGAAGTTATCCTTCTCAAATGAGTATTGAAGAGTTAATTCTATAAATGTGTGCAATCATGATGCATTCATTTTTTAAAATCTCATAAACACAAGTAGAACAGCTTTTACATCTTTTTATCACTAAATGTTTGTCCTTTTTCCTTCTGCTTATCTAGAATCTTACACAAAAATGCATAAACAAATATTTGAAAGTTCCCAATGGAAACACATTAAATGGTTTTACACTGAGAACTTTAACGAACTGGAATTTATACCCATATTTTCATGTCCAAAAGTTCAATTGTTCTGAACAAATTCCAACAATCGTAAGCTCTGGAATGAAAGCAGTCAAAACTGAAACCTTGGATTTCTGTTGTCTGTACTGTATTCAATATGGACTCCCTTAGACTTAAAAAAAAATTTCCCACTCCACTGCGTGATGGCCCCATGCTTTATATCTGATGCTGGTCAGAGGGGACATGCCCTGTCTGTCCATGGGCATGACCCTTACACCTCCAAGATAGCCCCAATGATTTCCAGGCCTTCTCTATGAGGTTGTCATAAACATTCCTTTTTCCCTTCCAGATCTATTATATTTTAATTTTTATTAAGGCTAAATATAGATGCTAGTGAATCTTAAAATTAACAAAATAATGACTGGTATGGTAATAATAAGCAATAACCAAACCAATACACTTACTAGTTTATTCTCACTCACAGGTGTTTAGAACATGACATTGTTGTTTGCATTTCATGTTTGAGTTTTAAGTGTTACATTTCATACCAGAAGCCAAGATGAATGAATGAATGCTTTTTTGACGGAACCCACGCTGCATTCTCCCTTCTGATCATGAAATCCCTTCTATAGAACTTCTAAGAGGTGATCTCCTCTTCAAGTGGGCTTGAATTCTTCCAGTGACAGAGAATTTACTACCTTATTATTTGCCACAGTTTAGTGAGTTAGTATTTACCTTCTTGTACCCCCTACCTAGGGCTAAAAAATATGCATAATCTTTTTCCCACATAAGAGCCTGCATGACTAGTACCAAAAAGAATAGCAGTATTTACACCTAATGTTGAAAAAAATTCAACAGACTTGTTTAAAGTTATTTTGTGGTAATATCTTAGAACAACAGAAAATGAGGCCATTAGTCCACAAAGATCACCAAAAGTCCACAAAGGTCCATGAAGGTCCACACAGATCCACAAAAGCTTTATGTGTCTCAGAATGTGGCTTCTCTGGTTTGTTTTGCTCTCTGATGGATACAGATGCAGCTTCTAATGTTTCCTCTGTGTCTCAGGCTTTCCCTTTTCGTGTCTCTCTTTAGTTTTCCTGAGACATTCTCTTTCTCCAGCCCATTTTCTTCCTTTTTCTTCTGCCCCTCAATCTTGAACTTTTTAGGAAAACTAAAATTTAAAACAAAATTTTAATTTTAATGTATTGTACTTAGTGACTAAAGTTTACATAGTCTGATCTTAATGTATGAGTGATTCTCTTCTTTAAGTTAAAAAGTTAAATTTTAAAGGGTGAAAAATAAAATCATAGATTTATATTTGTATTTGCTTATCATTGCATGAAGCAACTCGACAAATATACCTAAAAAACGAATTTGGAAAGCCAACTATAGTGGGTAGGATGGAAAACTAAGAAGACGTGGGGAGAGAAGTAGGTGTGAGAGTTTCCACTAAACTCTTTATAATATTTAATTATCAAACTATATAAATGTGCTATGTGTTCAAAAAATTAAGTAAAAATGTCAAACTAAGTAACCACACTGAATTTTTCCTCTTGTCATGTGGAACACCCAAAATAAAATAATTCCCTACTTCTTGCATAAATTCTGATTTTATGTAACATGTCTCTTTTAGAATTAGAGTTGAAACAGAGAGGAATCTATTATTTCCCTCATATCAAAATTTTCCAGTCATGTTATTTTTGCTAGAATATTTCCATAGGTAAAATACATTACAGCTAGATAAATATTTCCTCAATGGAAACAATATTTTCAAAATTGCCTAGAAAGTAGTCAGTCACTGCCTATTAAGCTATAGTTAAATCAATGATTAATTTTATGTGTCCATTTGTCTGGGCCACAGTGCTCAGACAGTTGGTCATACATTCTGGATGTTTCTATAAGGGTGTTTTGAATGAGATTTACTTTGAGTAAAGCAGATTGCCCTCTGTAATGAGGGTGGACATCCAATCAGTTGAAGGCCTGAATAAGACAAAGACTAGCCTCCCCCAAGCAAGAGAGAATTCTGCCAGCCGAGCCTTTGGACATGAACTGCAGCTCTTTCCTGAGTCTCTGGCCTGCCAGCCTCTCCGATCAGATTTTGGACTTGCCAACCCTCACAATCACATGAGCCAATTCCAAATTTCTCTCTCTCTCTCCTGTTGACTGTTTCTCTGGGGAAACCTGACTAACACATCATGCAACTGAATGTATTTATTCAACAAACTATGATTTGTGTGCCAGGTACTGTGCTAGTGCTGGCACAGAAAGACGACTAAGAGAGAACCCCTGCCATCAGGGAGCCCATGAGTCAAGTGAGGGAACAGGTAAGGAGCTGGTAGAGGGACTTCCCTGGCGGTCCAGTGGTTAAAAGTCCGCACTTCCACTGCAGGGGGCACGGGTTCAATCCCTGGTTGGGGAACTAAGATCCCACATGCCGCGCGGCCAAAAAAAAAAAGAAGTTGGTAGAATGAAGTGTTGTTGCAGGTGCTACCCCCTAGTTAGTATTAGGGACCCCAAGAAGGAGCAGTCAGTCTGGGGGGTGGGATCAAAGGAGTTGCCTAAAGAAAAGGATAGCTGTATTGATCTTCTTTTGCGCCTTTTTGGTGCAAGGTGTTAGCAGCAATGGTCTGCAAGGCCCAGAACCCCTGCCTGCTGACCTGGATTTACCTGACCTGCTTTGTGTCTGTGGCCTAACAGTCACACAGGAGCACTGTAACGAAGAAAAGGGACGCACCTGCCAAGCTTTGAGTTTATCAGATAGGAGCGCTCCTATAAATACCAAGTAGACGTAGAATGAATAAATCACACTCTTTTCCTGTTATTCTGGTTTTTTTTCAAAGTTAGTGCAAGCTTTTTGATAACTACCATGCCCTTATATTTATGGAAATCCAGCTCATGGTATATCGATGCAATATTTATAAATTCATTTATCAGATATATACATTTAGAAATGGTCAATAAACAATTTATTCATTTTTAAACAGAGACAAATGGCATACTTATTCATTATTCATTCACTTATTTACTTTATTAAAGTTTTAAAATGAAAAAAACTACTTTTCCTTTGCCATAATCCTCATAAATCTACATGCCATAGAGGATGCAAAACATAAACATGGTATGGACTTTCATAGATTATTAGTTGAGACATCTTATATCTTTATAAGAAAATCACAAGAATGTACACAGCTTTCTACCACTCATGAAAAAGAGTTTTGCCTAAAATTCTGTTTTCAGTATCCAAAAGTAAACTATTTCCCCAAATCAAGATCTGATTTCTGAAGGCTGCAATTTGAAGCAGAGTAAGAAAATGGAAATATCTAAAATGAATTGAGGCTAAAATCATTAAAATGGAGGGTTTTTAGACAATAACAACAAACATAAGATTTGGAAAACAGAAAGCATAAACTGTTTGATAGCAGGGTCTGATGCTGAATTTATAGGATGTAACTCTGCCCGGCACGTAAAGTTAATGAGAATAAAACACTCCCTAAGCCGCCCTCTGAGAGTCATAGGTGAAACAGGACTGGCGGGAAGCATAGCAACCCCAGCCAAGCCTTGCAGGAAGTATGGAATAAATCACAGATGAAATAAAATACCTGCTTTCCAGCTGTCTGGTTCCTGGGTCCAGCAAGAGAGACAACTCTATATACCCCCAAAAGGCCCAGCCAGCAACAGGATGGGCAGTGCCCGGGCTCTTTCAAGCTGGAGCGCCTTCATGAGGCCTCGGCCCTCTCCATCCAGTTAGAACAGGAAGTGCACTGGGCATATGTTTTGCCGACACATACAACTTGGTGAGGTGTTCGAACTCTGAAATAGAAGCAGGCAGGCACTGGATAAGCTATCGCCGACTACAGGTAGGCACATTTTGTCATTATCACGGTGATTTTTATTTCTCCTGTTAGTAAGAAGCGTGCAGTTGGGGTGTGTGTGTGTGTGTGTGTGTGTGTTTAATGGTTTAACTTTACTAAAACTAAGTATTTTCCACAAATCTCCAGAATGAAATCACTCATTAAAATACTAAAAACAGGATATAAGAACATTCTATAAACTTTCAGTCAGCCCAGAAAGGATAATAACACTGAATATATACACCAAGTTCAGATTTACAACTTTTTGACAATGTAGATACTTTGAGGAAATCTTATCTGTTGTCATTTTACAGAGTTTATTGTTGGTTTAACTTTAAAACAGTAATTCTAATTTTAGAAGCACATGTGAAACATCTGCCTTAGACCAGGTACGTGCTAGGTCATATCCTCTCCGGACTGCACGTTTCGTGAAGCCAGGGGCTGGGCTAAGTTTGCAGATCCAGCCTCGCAGGGTGCTTAGAGAACCAGTCACTCCACTAGGAGGTCAGTCTTTAAGTAGGTGTTTTCATCTCCATTTTATAGTTAAACAAGTTCAAAGCAGTTAACTATAACTAGTCACACAGCTAGTCAGTAACTAGTGACACATGTGATGATCTTTATTCAAAATGCCAGGACTTCCCTGGTGGCGCAGTGGTTAAGAATCCGCCTGCCAATGCAGGGGACATGGGTTCAAGCCCTGGTCCGGGAAGATCCCACATGCCTCAGAGCAACTGAGCCCAAGAGCCACAACTACTGAGCCCACATGATGCAACTACTGAAGCCCGTGCTCCACAACAAGAGAAGCCACCGCAATAAGAAGCCCACGCACTGCAATAAAGAGTAGCCCCCCGCTCGCCGCAACTAGAGAAAGCCCGTGCTTAGCAACGAAGACCCAACGCAGCCAAAAAAAAGCCAAACCCCGAGTGAGATCACAATCCTCACATCCTCACATGGAAAGTCCTTACTATAATGTGATACTTGCCTTGATGAGAATATCAGATCTTCACCTCGGGTAAGGGTCACCGTTTCGGGGCCTGTTGCATGTTCTGTGAATATCCTTAGAAGGTTAGATGCTGATGGCCCCAACAGCATTCTTGCTGCCCTGAAACCAGCATGGTTTCAGTGTATTTACCTTCATGACCCAGTGAGGCCCTGTTAGTATCATGTTCAAGCCCAGAAATGAGCAAGATCCCTGCTGGGGATATTTCTGACCATTTCCAAACTTGTAAGTTTATTAGGGAGGAAATTAGCAGGCAGTAAGGAAAAGGACCTAGAAAAAAATACAGATGGGAAAGGGCCAGCTCACACATGGCAGCCAAATATCTTAAGACTGTCGTCTGCCAGAAGATTTACATGAATCAGCAGAGCTTTCCTGATGTTGATTAGAGTGGTGAAAACTGGACCTCGGAGGAAAGATTAAGTGGATTGTTGTATCCAGGGAAGAAATGGTGGGGAAATGGCATAATAATAGTCTTCAGGTACACAAGGAGATAAGTCTTCATTTCCACTGACCACAGAAAAAATAGAAAATAAAAAAGAGAAATAAATTTACGCTGAAGCAGGAGGCATTAAGATTGCCAACGAGAAAACCTAATTTCGTCAGTACCCCAGTGATTCTCAAACTGTTTGGGCTTGTCCTTCCTTGTTTTTGTTTGTTTTTATAACAGAGTTTTGAAAATCACCCAAGGGGAAAAGAGACTGGGTGACATATGTACACACACATTAAAATTAATGGGAATTGAAATTAATTTTGTTGCTAGTGACCCAGCCAGAGTTTTACTGCCACAATCTGGCCAATGGGGCAGGCAAGCTTGGTGGGGAGGGTCATTTGAGACGAGGATGTCCCAACACGTTCTTGTGCCTAGGCTACAACATTCACACTGGGGCTTTAGAGACAGAAATTTCCAGACTTCCCACTGATTGAGAGTGACTGGAGGTAGCAAGGTGTTCAGGAAAGAGTCCAGACCAGAGCTGGGCAGACCTGGCTTCAGATCCTTGCTCTTCCTCTTTGCTGTAAGACCTCGAGCAAGTTATATAGCTTCTCTGAGCCTCAGTCTTTCCAACTGTAAAATGGGAAGATAACACCAGCCTTGTTGAGATACAAGAATTGCATGAGACCCAGCGCAAAAAAAGCCAGGTATGCAGAGGACATTCAAATATTAGCTACCTTCCTTGCCTCTCCCCAACCTCTATTAAATTACCCCTGGGGTGACCATGCTAAGGGGACTGCCTGAGCAGACAGTGGTGTCCTCATGACCCTAGGATCTTCATTTGTCTCTTGAAAATAGGAATACAATACCTGGCTTCTGCTTTACCAAACAAGGAAAGTAAAAAATAAATAAATAAGTCTTTCTTACAAAAGACAATGGTTTAATGTAAAATATACATGGTTAGAGGGATGGTAATAAAAACTACTTTTCCATTGAGGTTGGGGACCCACTGGTACCACAGGCTACTCACCATCCCCACCCAAGGAGGAGGAAGACAGCGCAGATCTTAAGCTTCCCACCTGGGTTACTGGAGGTGTTTGGCAAAAAGTGAATCTAGAATTTGATATCAACCTACCTCTGGTCACGCTTGTGAGGTTGCCCAATTTCAGCCTCACAGCCAACTCTGCACACATGTGGATATGCATTTGCAAACAAAGATGGGAGATTAATCATGGATGTAGGCACTTTCATCATACAGCTTCCATAGATAAATCTTAGCAATGATTGAGTTGCATAAGCATTTCCCTTAACAGATCTCTACCAATGATTCTTTTGCATCTACCACTACCCATCATGGCTATACCCAAAATCAGTTTGCTGGTCTCTCAGACCAGCATCCCAGAGCTCTTGTGAGGATAAGTAATCTAGATGCTCACTAAATATTTGTCAAATATGGATATACCAATTCCTTAAACAGGCAAGGCTTCACATAATTTCTGAGCCTGAGGCCCCCTTCTAAATGTCAACGATCTGCAAGGACCACCTGCAGGTGGTCCAGCAGCATAGTTATACTTTTACTCTCTGTTGATTAAGATTAAATAGAACAAAACGATATAATAAATTTACATGATCGCAAAAGCATCCACACTCAAGAGACCGAGCCTTTAACGACAGGACGCTGGGTCCACTGGGGATGGTAATGCTGCTTCCTCACTGTGTCATGGGAGTAATGCAAGCCTTCTTGATGAATGGACATGGCGAGCATTTCTTTAATTAAATATGATAAATTATCAGTAGATTCACAGTGATGTTAACCCGACACGAACTCAGAATCTCAATTTGATTTCAATTTGGCTCATATCATCAGTGTTTCTAGGCAGCCTAATTTGGTTTAGATGTTGATTTTTAATTTGGTTCCATAGAGCACTGTGGGATGAACATATTTCCCAGAAGGAAACAAATAATGTTAATTCCAAGGGACTTCACACTTAGTAGCAAAGAGTTCTCTAAAATATGAGACAGTAAAGGAAGCTGAAAACTGTTCCTTTTCCCTTGTCCCTCTGTAAAAACTTACCGTGAGCTGTGCTTCAGGCTCTTTTCTGGACTCACAAAGCCCTGGGTGGTCTGGTTCCTATCAGTCTTTACCTTGCCATTTCCCAGTGTGCCCTGCCCTGCTGCCTTCACTCTAGCCACACTGTTCTTCTCATCCCCTCACGTATACAGTGTGTCCCTCCTACCTCAGGGCTTTTGTACATGCTCTTCACTTTATCTGGAATGCCTTTCCTTCTCCCATTTCACCCTGCTAACTCCCACTCATCCTTAAGAACTCAACCCCAAAGCATTTGTTCTCCAGGAAGATTTCTCTGAAATCCCTGGTGTGAAAGAAAATGTATGTGTGTCTGTGTGTGTGTGTGTGCGTGCGTGCGTGTGCGTGCGCGTGCACACTTCAGCAAGGTTTGTGGATGGAAAGGGTAGGGAAAGAATATAGTTTCTCCTAGTACCTGTATCTCTCATCTTCTTTACACTTTTCAGTTTCTACTTTACGTTTGTTTTATAGTTGTTCTATTTTCATATCTCTGCCACTAAACTCTAAGACCAACAAAGATGGAAACCATGTCTGTATTTATTCACTGTTGTTTCCCTAACACCTGCTGCCCAGAACTTAGGAGAACCTCAGTAACATGAGGTACCTCGTTTGTTGAATAAATGAATATATATATAATTATTCTCTACATTTAAAAAATCATAATTGATAAAGGGAAAGGGAGAAAGTGACACTGAGATATCCTGGTTTAGCTAAAGGCATATAGATTAGAAAGCAGGAAAATGACTCAGGCATTTTCCAGCTACGTGATCTGAGCCAATTATTTAATCTCCCTGAGCTTCAGTTTCCTCAAACATAAAATTGTAACAATAATGTCTACTTCAAAATATTGCTGTAAATATTAAATAAGATTCCTATGACATAAAAACTGATTGGTTCCCGTTCCTTTTATTATCTTCTTATATTTGGCTTTGCAAAGACCAAGGGTTAAATTCCACAGTACAATATACTCAGGGGGACCAGTTCAGCTGGTCAGTGTTTAGAGACCCCCAAACACATGCTACTTCTCCTTACAGCTGAGTGGGCAGATTTTCAATAGAGCAGGAGACAGAAGGAGATTTCTAAAGCCAAAACATGCTTTAGGAGTTAGAGATCCATTTTGGACTACTCTTTCCATTTAATGACACTTTGGAACCAGGAGCCCTTTGTATAGATTAACTATTGTGGATTTCAACAACATGTCTTCATTTACCCCTGGTTTCCCTCTTTCCAAGTTAGTGTGTCATTCGGGGAAAAGCTTCAAAATAGCTTTGGAAACAACTTTAAAATAGCATCCAGCGAGTCCATTTATTTTAAGTACACAAACAGGCAAAACCAATCTAGGCTGTCGGAAGTGAGGGCAGTGGTGACCTTTCGGGGGAGGGGCTGTGACTAAAAGGGAGCATGAAGGGGACTGGGAAGGTTCTGCGTATTGATCTGAGTACTGGTTACCCAGGTGTGTTTACCTTGTGAAAACGCATTGAACTGCACTCATAAGATGTACGCACTTTTCTGTCTGTACGTTATGTTTTATTCGGGCTCTGGGCAAACTGTGCTGAGACTTGAAATTGCCCTATTCCTCTCCTGTGATGGCTGTAATTAAAATACCAGGGTCTGGAAGTCAGTTTGTGCTTTTCTCTCTCCCTCTTTCTCTCGTTTCTCCTTCCTTTCTGACCCTACCCCTACAGAAGCACGTACACACACACACACACACACACACACACACACACACAGTCTTGCAGTCACTCACTGTAATGACTTGTCTGAATACTGTATCCACAACTGATCTCACTTGTTTCCAGCTCTCATTTGCCAAAACTCATACTATGGAAGATTTTCCTGCCATTAGCAAAAGGAATTTACTGCAAAAACTAAGTGACTCTGTATCTCAGACATTTAGCGTCTCTTGTCATCCTACCTAGCTCAAACATACACACACACACAAACACACACACACACACTCCACACACAGCAGCCAACTGGACAGCTCCAAATGTCGTCACTCCATTATGGACCGAAAGTCTGTGTCCCCCCAAATTCATATGTCCCCCAATGTGATGATATTTGGAGGTGGGGCTCTTGGGAAGTAATTAGATTTAGATGGACTCCTGAGGGTAGGGTTCCCATGATGGGATCAGTGTCCTTATAAGAAGAGCAAAAGAGACCAGAGCTCTCTCTCCACAATGTGAGGACCCAGTAAGAAAGCGGCCGTCTACACACCACGCAGAGGGTCATCACCAGAAGCCAGCCATGTTTGCATCCTGATCTCAGACTTGCAGCCTTCAGAACTGTGAGAAATAAATTTCTATTCCTCTAGAATCACCCTTGGCACCTCCCTTTCTAAAATGTTCAATGGCGTTCCAATTTTCTTAGACTAAAATTCAAATCCCTTGTCACTTCGCACAGGCTCTGTGAGACCTGTCTCATTTCCTCCCTCATCTTCCTGTCCTAGCACATATACCCCACTTGTCTCCCTTCTATTCCTCACTGGCCTCTGGGTCTTGGCCCTTGTAGTTTCCTCTGCCTGGACCTCAGAACTCCATACAGATGGCCACGTCCCATCCTTCCAGGGGCAACGCCAAGGGTACTTCTGCTAGGCCTTCCTTAGCCACCCCTGATGGCCAAGTTCATCATCCAGTTAATTGTTGTTTTTTTTTTTTCTTTTTGCGGTACGTGGGCCTCTCACTGTTGTGGCCTCTCCCATTGCGGAGCACAGGCTCCGGACGCGTAGGCTCAGCGGCCATGGCTCACGGGCCCAGCCGCTCCACGGCATGTGGGATCTTCCCGGACCGGGGCACGAACCCGTGTCCCCTGCATGGGCAGGTGGACTCTCAACCACTGCGCCACCAGGGAAGCCCCATTCAGTTAACTTTTTAACAGTGCTCACCACTATCTGATGTTTTTCTTTTCTTCTTTTTTCAGCTTTGTTGAGGTATAATTAACAAGTAGAAATTGTATGTATTTTAGGTGTACGATGTGATGTCTTGATACAGCTGACATTTTCTTAGTCACTGATTTGTCATATGCCACCTCCTGTTAGAATGTGGGGAGCCTGTGAAGTTGGGGATTTGCTTGTCTTCTCACCTCTCCCCACCATCGCCCCGCTGGCCTAGCAGTGTACCTGGCACATACCAGGTACACAGCTCAAATTTATGGAATGAGGGAATGACTGCATAAACATCAAACTGTGTTTTATTCTTGCCTCTGCTTTTCCTCCGTAATCAAGTCCCCACCCTGTACCCAGTTCATTATGTGACACCTCCACGTCTGGGTCTCTGCCCTAAAGATCCACCTCATATCCTATTCTCTCAAGCCTGGTCCTCGCCTCACTCCTGCCAGGCCCACCCAGGTGGCCCTCCGGTCTGCTGCCAGCCCCCCAGGGGGCTGACTCCTGCCCTCCCCTCGCTTCCTGTGTTTCACCCCACCCACCCCAGCCCTGCCCCTTCGCAACGCCCACCACCTGCCTGTGCTTCCACGTGCCACGTGCCTCTGGAATCCAGCACGGCAGGCCCCGCCCACAAGCCTGCGCGCTCCCTGCGACCTGGCACTGATGGGTGCGGCCAGCAGTTTGGCCACCGGAGTCCTGATCCTGCAACTCAAAGGACTTGGAGTTCCAAGTCGGGCCAATTCCATCTGCTGAATGTCGCTCCGCCGGCTTCCTGTCCTCCCACAGCCACTCCCTTTGTTGAAACCCAAACATTCCTCTAGGACTATGGCAATAACCTCCTACCGGCCTTTTTCCGTATCAACTCTTTCTCAACTGCGCATTGGATTACTTTCACAATTAGAAAAGCCAGCCATGAAAACACGCATTGAGCGTATGTTTTGTGTAATGTATACTGTCAGACAGTAGAAAGGGTACAAAGATGGTACAAGGGATGACTTCTCACCACTGTGTGCCTCACATGATCTAGTGGGGGCGATGAATCACGCGTACCAGGAGCTGGTTTGCGAGGGAAATGCGGTGAGTGCCGTGAGGAGGGAAGATACCTGCGAGTATGACAAAATACAAAGATGAGTAAACCAGAGACTGGGGAGGCGTCCCAGAGACCAGAGAGGACGAACTTAGACTGTGAGCCCAGCGTGACGAGCCCCGGCTCCTCCAGCCACTCCCCAGTGGCTCTGAGACCCAAGCAGATTTCCTTGCCCAAAGTCGATGCTCAGTTAATCCATGTGGAATGAGTAAATGACTCTAGTACAACCCTTCTTATTTTATATAAGAGGAAACTGAGGCCTCCAAGAGTTAAATGAGTTGTTACAAAGTCATAAAACTGATCAGTGTTTGACCAAAGCCCAAATGTGCCCCCAGCCAGGGCTCTTTCATCTGCATGGCTAACCTCGGCCTTTTCTTCTCTGAGCTAATGGGGCCAACTTATTTTATCTTTCCTTTCAGTATCATGTTTATATCCTCTTAAACGTCTTCTGTAAGAGAAGAGCAGGTTAGGCAATTCTTGGCATTCAAAATAAACTTTTCCCGTGTTTGAAAAATTGATCCTAAGAACACAGGGCGCTATGCTTTACTTAGGGTGCTAC
This sequence comes from Delphinapterus leucas, assembly GCF_059928025.1. Lineage (NCBI taxonomy): Eukaryota > Metazoa > Chordata > Mammalia > Artiodactyla > Monodontidae > Delphinapterus > Delphinapterus leucas. Next base: position 15,628,832 of record NC_143138.1, read on the forward strand.
CGGTGTATTTGATCATTAAATATGAAGTAAGTACGACTGCGTATGGCGCCACCTTGCTGGAAAGAACGTCCACAGTTTGATGTTCTCCCATTGACTTTATCCTTTTGGCAGGGTGTCCTGAACTAAAATATGGCATTTTTCCAGAATAATTCTGTCTCTGTAATATAGTACATAATCCGCATATTGTGAGCTTTCAGAGCACACACATAAATATGGCTATGTGGTGTTTATTTATTTATTTTTTTAGAAGATGTTGGGGGTAGGAGTTTATTAATTTATTTATTTTTTTAGAAGATGTTGGGGGTAGGAGTTTATTAATTTATTTATTTTTGCTGTGTTGCGTCTTCGTTTCTGTGCGAGGGCTTTCTCTAGTTGCGGCAAGTGGGGGCCACTCTTCATCGCGGTGCGCGGGCCTCTCACTATGGCGGCCTCTCTTGTTGCGGAGCACAGGCTCCAGACGCGCAGGCTCAGTAATTGTGGCTCACGGGCCTAGTTGCTCCGCGCCATGTGGGATCCTCCCGGACCAGGGCTCGAACCCGTGTCCCCTGCATTAGCAGACAGATTCTCAACCACTGCGCCACCAGGGAAGCCCTGGTGTTTATTTTTATTGTGGTAAAATATACATAAAATATACCATTTTAAAATATATAATTCAAAGTTATTTAAATACATTGACAGTGTTGTACAACCATCACCGCCATCTATCTCCAGAACCTTTTTATTTTCCCGAACAGAAACTCTGTGCCCATTAAACAGTAACTCCCCATTCCCTCCTCCCCTCTTCCCTGGCTACCACCAGTCTACCTTCTGTCTCTATCAGTCTAACTACTCTAGGGACCTCATACAATATTTGTCCCTCATGTATGGCTCATTTGACTTAGCATAATGTCCTTAAGGTTCAACCTTAAGGTTCACATGTTGTTGCATGTGTCAGAATTTCCTTCCTTTTTAAACCTTGAATAATATTCCATTGTATGTATGGATCCCATTTTATCTCTTCATCTGTGGATGGACACTTGGGTTGCTTCCACTTTTTGGCTATTGTGAATAGTGCTGCTATGAATATTGAAGTACGAGTCTCTGTTTGAGTCTGTGCTTTCAATTTATTTGCATGTACACCCGGAAGTGGAACTGCTGGGCATATGGTAATTCCATGTTTAACTTCCTGAGGAACCTCCACACTTCCTTCCATAGCAGCTGCACCATTTTACATTCCCACCAAGGTTCAAGGGTTCTACTCTCTCCACATCTTCACCAACACTTGTCATACTCCATTTTGCTTTGTATTTTTGTTTGTTTATGTTTTTAATAATTATCATCCTAATGGATGTGAAGTGGTATCTCATTACGAGGTTTTGGTTGCCTCTGTGTGTGTATATGTATGCATGTGTGTGTGTGTTTCTTGCTAAAGATAGAAAGAGAGTAGCTTCCTCTCTTGGGGCTACAAAAGACCTCTGTCATTAGATCAAGAGCCCTGTGCTCTCGGTAAGGCCAGGACAACAGTCCCCAGAGAAAGGACATAACCCTTGATCTCAGCCCAGAGGCTGTGAGCAAGTTCACGGAGTTTATAGAAGCATGTTAGGCTGAGAAGCTGGCATCTTTCCATATCTTTTCAAACTCACTTCCTAAAGATTCTCCCTCTTGGAGAGAGAGGGAGTGGGGTGCGGGGGAGAGGAGACAGAGGATCAGGGTCGTACATCAGAGCCCAGTATGGCCAAGCAGGGGACACACAGGCCCACAAGGGTCTTTATTAGGACAAGGGATTGGGGTCTCTCACTGAGTTGCCAAAGCTAAGTATAGGACAGTCAGGGTCCAGCTCAAACTCAAAGATAGAATCGCATGCCAGCAGGGGAGAAATCAAGAATCCAGTAAGGCTACTGGGGAGGTCAGAACCTCAGAGATTAGGATCTGGATTAAAGTAGAGGCAAAAATAACAGGAAACAAGGTCAAAAAACCAGAAGGTCCAATTTGAGCTTCTAAATTGGGATCAGTTACACAGGAAATTAGAGACAGAAGAAACTGAGGGGGCAGTAGGGTTCAAGGTCACTGACTAAGACCTGTTAAGTGCAGAGAAGCAGATTTCCAACAGGGCTTTGAGGTCACCCAACATCCCTGGCTGTGCCCGGTGGCATATCTTCTTCCGCCCAACTGACAGCCATTCCCGCAGGCTCACCTACTGTCACTGGAGGGCGATAATACCCTCGAGGTCTTTCCGAGGAGCTGTTAGGCACACTGTAACATGTATTTCCCATTTCTTCAGTGGAGTGAGCAGAGCAAACAGAAAAGTTAAGAGTCCTGCCCCTTCCCAAAATGGGTCTGCGCCACCACCAAACACACAGGAGAAAAATGTTAAAACTAGTTATGGAGGGTGATGGATCCTAGAGAAAAGTCAGTAGAGAATTGGGAGAATTGGGTGGTATGTGGGATTCTAAGATGGCCCCCAAGGTGACGTGCATGTATAGTCCTCTCCCCTTGAGCAGGGGTGGGACCAGGGAACATGATGGGATATCACCCTAGTGCAAAAGAGGGGTTATCCTGGGAGGCCGCCCCTAATCAGAGGAGCCTTTAAAAGAAGATGAAGCATCAGAGAGATCATCTTACAGTGGCCTGGAAGAAGATGAGCACCATGCTGTGACCTGCCTCAGGGGGGCCACATGACCTGGCACTACAGGCAGCCTCTGGGCGCTGAAAGCCAGCAAGAAAACAGGAACCTCGGTCTTAAACCGCAAGGGAGTGAATGCTGCCAACAACTTGGATGTGCTTGGAAGATGACCCAAGCCTCAGATGAGATCACAGCCCTGGCCGACACCCTGCTTTCAGCCTGCGAGACCCTGAGCAGAGGACCCAGCTAACCCATGCCCGGACTTCTAATCCAGAGAAACCATGGTCAGAATTTGTGGAAATCTGTTATGCAGCAATAAAAAGTGAATGCACCTTGCCTGCTGGATGGAGGACATAAGCGGTAGGTATAAGCTGAACCTTGAATGTCTTTGATTTGCTCCCCATCATGTAGGACAAGAGATCACTAGTCACTTCATAGATGCACAGATCCATGTGAGACCATAGCGAGCATTATCTCCAGCCTTCAGAGAGGCTTAAGTGCCTTGCTTAAGGCCACGCTGCTAATTAGTGGCAAATACAGTGGTCAGACTTCAAGGTGCCCTTACCTGGAAGTAGTTCTGCTGTAAAATGGGTCAAGAATGCAGAGTATTAGAAACTGCAAGAGTCTTCAACACCATCTTGTTAAAGCCCCTGCATTTTAGACAGGAGGAAACTGAGGTACGGAGAGATTAGGGGATTTGCAACATTCTTTCCAATTCATGAAGCCATGACAAAGCACAGGTCCAGCCACCTAACAAATAATGGCATTCATGCAACTGCCCTTCCAAACAGAAATCAGGGCTTCCCTGGTGGCGCAGTGGTTGAGAGTCTGCCTGCCGATGCAGGGGACACGGGTTTGTGCCCCGGTCTGGGAAGATTCCACATGCCACGGAGTGGCTGGGCCCCTGAGCCATGGCCGCTGAGCCTGCGCGTCCGGAGCCTGTGCTCCGCAACGGGAGAAGCCACAGCAGTGAGAGGCCCGCGTACCGCAAAACAAAAACAAAAACAAAAACAAACAGAAATCAGCGGTGTGTGCCAAAAATTGATCCCCAAATTAATAAACAGCTAATAAGATGCATAAGAGATACTTGAGTTCCCATGACAGCGGACCAAGTTGCTCCCAGCTCACACTGGACGTGTTAAATGGTCACTAAAATGCCCATGGCTTTATCCTTTCCAGGAAGCCTTGGCTGCATTGCAGGAGAAAGTGGGGAGGGCGGGCAGTGGAGGCAGGGATGGGCTTGTTAGGCTTTTTTTCTTAGAAGCTTAGAAACAAAAGAAAATATCACTGCTTCGCCAGTCAAGGACCTTTTGTGGAGGTTGATGTACGTCAGTCAGATTTGGGTGTGTGTGTGTGTGTGTGTGTGTGTGTGTGTGTAACTGAACAGCCTGTCACAGCCTCATTTTCCACGATGCAAGTCTCCCCTAACTGATAACACTCTAAATAACAGGTGAGTGACTCCTGGCAGGAAGGAGATTGTCTGACCTCATTGTTTGCCTTTTCCCCCCCTCTTTGTTCTTCACAAATAAAGGTTTTTTAATAAACTGAAAGGTCCTCCGCTCTTGCCTGATGATAAAATGAAAGGAACCAGTGAGGTATGGTACAACGTGGCAGCAAAAACGGAGAAGCTCATCAGAAAATAACAAAGGTGCAAGTTAAAGATAAGGCGGCTGTCAGAGATTAATCCTGCCGCCTGATTGTTTTCTTTAATACCAAAGCCTGCAATAGCAAGCGATAAGTTTGCTGAGTAATTTGGTTTTTGGTGAGGAAATAAAATTCAGGTAGGCCCCATAATTGATTTCCCTTTCTTTAGTTTTCTAAACATTCAACAACAACAACAACAGCAAAAAGCCTGACTTGGCTACACTTGCTTTCTTCCAGCTACACTGCCAATGCCATCCTCTTGACCGAGTCTACCTTCTTCATCCCAGAAGCTTCCAAAAAGAGGGTAGGACTGAGCAAGAAACGTTCCCCTCTCCCAGCGACATGAGGTGCGATTTACATGGAATCCCTACATTCCCGTCCATCAGGGAGTGAACTGTGCCACCCCTTCCATATAAGATGTTGGAGTCCTTACCGTCAGAACCTCAGAATGTAACCTTATTTAAAAAGAGCATCTTTGCAGAGGTAATCAAGGTAAAATGAGGTCATTAGGGTGCACCCTAATCCAATCTGACTGATACCCTTATGAAAGGGGAACTTTAGACACAGACACAGGCCCACAGGGAGAACGCCACGTGAAGATGGTGGCAGAGACTGGTGTGCTGCATCTACAAGCCAGGAAACGCCAAAGATGGCCAGCAAACGGCAGCAGCTAGGAGGGAGGCGGGGAGCAGATTTTTCCCTCCGTTTCCAGAAAGAACCAACCCCGCCCACACCTTGATCTCAGACTTCCGGCCTCCAGAACTGTGAGAGAGTAAGTTTCTGTTGTTTAAGCCACCCAGTTCGTGGTACTTTGTTAGGACAGCCCTAGCAAACCAACACAGCAGCCACCTCCAATACACCCAGGCAGCAAGGAACCCTCACCTCTAACCTGAACGGCTCACTAGTCCAATTCTGACCACTGTCTTCACATCCCTACCACCCACACCCCCAGCGCTTTCCTCAAAGCTTTGGGCACAACTGTAAAGAAGGCAGCCAAGGGAGAGAAAAACCCGTAGACACCTGCCTACCCCCTCCTCGTGCGTGTGAGAGGATCAGAGCCCCTTCCCTCCTGGGACTCCAGGGCATTTGGGGCAAGGGTGCTTAGACCAGGGCCCTTGCCACGTGCGCACACACGCGCCGCCTCTTCCGCTCTGTTGTCTCTGGTTGGTGAAAACGCAGAGCAGCGACCTAGCGTCCATCCCAGAGAGTCACTGGGAGGGGGATGCTGCTCGGAAGCCCTGAACGTCAGGCGGGAGGCTGTATCTCCAGCTCCTCACCGCCTGGATTTACAAAATCCATGTTCTCTTTTTTAGATTGGTGATCTTCGAACTTGAACGTGCATAGGAGTGAAACGCCTGGGAATCGTGGTGAAATGCCGGCTCTGGCTCTGGAAGCGTGCGGTGGGGCCGCAGGGGCTGCTTTTCTAGGGAGCAGCCGGGTGATGCCCATGCTGCTGGCGCGAGCACCATGCCCGAGGTGCAGGGTCTGGACCCTCACGAGGTGGAGGCGTGGGAAGGGGTCTCCGCAGAGGGGGGTCCCCATGGTGGCCCGGAGGCAGCGCTCTAAGTGGCCACAAAACTCCGCAGATCCCCATGTCTCTGGGCTGGGAAAACCTTCAGGAGGGTCGGAGGGGAAAACACAAAGGAAACGTCAGCGGGGGTGAAGCTGCGATGGGTGGGCTCCCAAAGGAGGAAGCGTGACACGTGCACATGCTCCTGGAGGCACGCTCAGAGGCGGCGCGGCAGCAGCAGCAGAGTCGTCTTTATTGTGATAAAATGAACAGCCCCCAGGTTGCTCCTCCAGCAGCTAATTTCTCATCTATTATGTGAATGAGATGGGAAAACAGTTTCCTGTTTCTCGCAGGTGCCACTGACATGGAAGATACTGAACGAATTCCCTGGAAAAGCATGCAGTCACGTCCCTCCGCGGGCGCGCCGGCTTCACGGGGAGGAGTTGCTGCGGCCGGGGCTGCCCTCAGTTGCAGAAGCAATGAAGCGGCGTCTTTGCAGACGCACCCGTGTTACTATCACCGTGGAAAATAGCTGAGGGGCCGACAGGTCTTTTTGGGTGGTCATATTTCATGGCAGACATTCCTTGAGGCCCAAATGATTGGCCTGGGAGTGGTTTTGAGGGCCAGGCCTTCCGTGACCCATCCCAGGCTGGCTGTGTGATGGGGTGAAGGATCCCCTTCAGGAAGCAGGCCCAGCTCGCAGCCAACACCTCCTCCTCCAACCTGCCTTCCCAGCCCCGCAGGAGTCCCAGCAGCCCACACACCCTCCTCCCAAGGCCCCTCAATCACAAACCTTCCCCGAGAAGGATGACAGCCCTGTTCTAGTATTAGCAAAGAGGGTCTGGGGGAATCACAGATTTTCACGAGTGTTTGGCGCAGTTCTCTCTCACTAGCAGCAAAGAAACTGAGGCCCAGAGTGGTAGACAGATTTGGCCAAGGTCACCCAGCAGGGAAATAGCTGAGCCTTTTGGGTCCATGCTGTGGGCAAGGTCTGGCAGAAGGGTAATCTTAGAAAGCAGTGTTAGTGAGGTAAGAGGGTTGTCTAAAGACAACGAGACACCCAGAAAAACCCTCCCGACTCGGGTTGTACCAGGTTTTGACCCAGAAACATAACACACCTGAGAACAAGTTCTGATGTGGAGAGACAGAGCCAGCAGCCGGCACGGGAGGGTCCCAACTTGGGGCGTTTTTGAAAATGCTGGTGACTGGGCCACGCCTCTGACAACTTGAATCCGAATCTCTCAGGCCTCACGGTCCCTGTGAGCTTGTTAGAAATGCCGACTCTCGGGCCCCACCCAGTCCAACGGCATCAGAATCTGGATGATTCCCTTGCATGTAAAGGTTTGAGAAGCGTGCTTGGGCCACACATTGGAACCACCTCCAAAGGGCAAGGCCTGCTGTGAGTGCTTTTTTTTGGAGAGGTGAGGACCATGGAGAGGACAGCAGGGCACAAAATGTAAGCTCAAAGGCCTGGAAGACATGTTCCTCTGTATTCCAGTCCTGCAAAGGCTCAGCCATCTTCAGGAAAAGGAAATGTGGGTGAGGAAGTGGATCCCAAAGAGGTGGTCCAGCTGAGCTCAACCTTATGACCTGGAGCCAATCACAGCTGACTCCAATGATCTAGACAGAAAGGCTGGTGATTCTGTGTTCACTTCGAACAAGGGCAAGAGCAGTGAGATGACTGAAGTCTCAGCGCAGCACAACTGGGTAAGTTATGGAGGGGAAGGAGGTAGGCAGGATGGAATAGCCGCTGGAATCAAAAGTAGCTCAGGGCTTCCCTGGTGGCGCGGTGGTTGAGAGTCCACCTGCCGATGCAGGGGACGCGGGTTTGTGCCCCAGTCCGGGAAGATCCCACATGCCGCGGAGCGGCTGGGCCCGTGAGCCACGGCCGCTGAGCCTGCGCGTCTGGAGCCTGTGCTCCGCAACGGGAGAGGCCACAGCACTGAGAGGCCCGCGTACAGCAAAAAACAAAACAAAACAAAACAAAAAAAACTAGCTTAGCTGCAGCTCTATGGCCTTGGGCGAATTGTTTAACCTCTAAGCCTCAGTTTGATCATCTGTAAAATGGAGAAAATAACAACTCATTCATGGAGCCATTGTGACCTATCAGGAGCTAAATAAATAAAGCTGTTGACAGTTTTGGGTTACCCCTGTGCAAAAACAGTAGCTGTAATTAGTGGTAATTCAATTTCAACTCCATGGTCATTTTAAGGACGATTATAAGTTAGTCAAAGACAGATGAAATGTGAACAATAATCTTCTCTTTACAGAGTAAAAAGCTAATGTTGTGGTTATAAATAACTCCCCTGGCTATAGAAGACTGTCATCTCTGTCTCCTCCAGGCAAGCCTAGTTTAATTCACCGCGGTGTTTTCCTACAAATGTAAAAAGAACAATGATGAAGAATATACAAGAAAACATGGGGAGGCATGAAAATCAAAAAGGCATTAACTGATAGGGAAAAGGGAGCAAAGAACTAGGTTAAAATTATGCAGAAGACCCTCTAGATAAATACCAGAGTGAAAAGACAGCTAATTGAAGAATGAGGGAGTTTTCTTAACCAGTGCTAGCTGAGTAAAAATATAATTAGCTTTGATTCATGAAGATTGCTACAATATGACTCATTTACCAAAACAGTTACTAGCAGAATTACATTTGTTACTGTGAGAAGACCACGTGGGAGCGAGGACTGTAGTAAATACCAAGTAATGTTTCTACTTTCGCAGTGGCACCTTGAAAAAGAGTTTTGTTTCCTCATCGGCAGTTTTCTGTGACCCTGCTGCTCTCAGAAGCGCCTTTGGCTATTCTCAGGAACACAGAGACCTTCTGGAGAGATGGGAGGTGCTAATGTCACCGCTCCCAAGCAGGGCCTTGGGAATGTCTCAACTTTCCCCGCCTGGGCACAGCACAGTCTGGGGCTCAAACTTTTCTCCAAGTGAAGTCAAAGCTCCTCGGCAGCCATGCCCTTCCTTGGCTTTCATGCCTTTGGTGCTGATGTCTCTTAGAGATCTTAGAGATTCCACACAAACCTAGAAATTGGAAGACCTTCCTTATGGTTTATTGGTTGTCTGATTGCTCTAAGAAGGGAAAGCCTGTGTTTTTCCATTCAGATGTTTTGTCTTTAACTCTACTGTAGGAGGCTGGGTGCTCATTCCTGTAGCAGAGAGCCGTTTAAACATTCAAACCTTCAAGGATCTGTGCACAATTCAGGGAAGATGACGGCTAGGTCAGTGCACTAGCACAGGTGGGAAAGCGCTGGGTAGAGGTAATCTCAAGGGTCAAAGGGACCTTAGAGAAGTTCTGGCCCAACCTCTTTAAGGATGGACATGGATGCAGGGAGTATGTGTGTAAGTGACATGAAGAGCCATGTGTTTTATGAAAACAGAATGAATGGCACAGGAAGAAATAAGATGCATTTCTCACATAGAGAATGAGCTCTGCAGGGAGAAATGTCCAGAAAAAGGCAACGGCAAACAGTTCTGCAAGTACAAGAGTAATGAAAATAAATACAGCTTACAAGCCTAATGAAGAACATTTCAGAGCAGGTTGAGACCCTAACTGATACAAACGAGGATCATTATCTTCCCTGGCTCTCCTGTTCAGTGTAGGACAAGAATCGTGCAAATAGAAGGAGATGACCAGGGCTGTAATGGTAGAATTATAACCCCACACCAGACCAGGGCCTCTTAAGATGAGCCATTTTCATTCCAGACCCCAATCCACCTGAAGGCCTGAAGACTGTCAGTGTAAATGATGCTTAGCTGTCCTCATTGTAGGGTAATTAATATTTTAAGAGCCACCCACATCTCTTTCCTCCAAATATGCATAAGTGCATCAGTATTTCCCTAAAGCCTGGAAGCTAAAGATGATTCCAGAGAAGATTCTCAGGCTGAGACCGACCACATTCTTTATTAAGTGTCTACTATGTTCTAGGTATCGGGCTAAGTACTTTACATGCATTAGTTTATTAATCTCATCCACAGGCCTAGGAGGTAGGTATTATCAATACCCCCCACTTTTAAAATTGAAGTATAGTTGATTTACAATGTTGTGTTAGTTTCTGGTGTACAGCAAAATGATTCATATATATATATATGTATATATATGTATTCTTTTTCATTATGGTTTATTACAGGATGTTGAAAATAGTTCCCTGTGCTCTACAGTAGGACCTTGTTGTTTATTTATTTTATATATAGTAGTTTCTATCTGCTAATCCCAAACTCCGAATTTATCCCTCCCGTGCCCCCTTTCCTCTTTGGCAACCATGTTTGTTTGCTATGTCTGTGAGTCTGTGTCTATTTCGTAAATAAGTTCATTTGTGTCATATTTTAGATTCCACATATAAGTGATATTTGTCTTTCTCTTTCTGACTTCACTTGGTATAATAATCTCTAGTTGCCTCCATGTTGCTGCAAATGGCATTATTTCATTCTCTTTATGGCTAAGTAGTATTCCATTGTATATATATACACCACATCTTCTTTATCCATTTATCTGTCAATGGACATTTAGGTTGCTTCCATGACATGACTGTTGTAAATAGTGCTGCTGTGAACGTTGGGGTGCATGTAGCTTTTCTAATTAGAGTTTTTTCAGGATATATGCCCAGTAGTGGGATTGCTGGCTTGTATGGTAGCTCTATTTTTAGTTTTTTGAGGCCCCTCCATACTGTTCTCCATAGTGGCTGTACCAGTTTACATTCCTACCAACAGTGCACACACTACCACACCCTCTCCAGCATTTGTTATTTGTAGACTTCTAACTGATGGCCATTCTGACCAATGTGAAGGGATACCTCATTGTAGTTTTGATTTGCATTTCTCTAATAATTAGCAACGTTGAGCATCTTTTTACGTGCCTATTGGCCATCTGTATTTCTCCTTTGGAGAAAAGTCTATTTAGGTCTTCTGCTTATTTTTTGATTGGGTTGTTATTGAGTTGTATGAGCTGTTTGTATATGTTGGAAATTAAGCCCCTGTTGGTCATGTCATTTGCAAACATTTTCTCCCAGTCCATAGGTTGTCTTTTTGTTTTGTTTACGGTTTCCTTTGCTGTGCAAAGGCTTATAATTTTTCCCATTTGTTTATTTTTGCTTTTCTATTGCCTTGGGAGACTGACCTAAGAAAACATTGGTACAATTTATGTCAGAGAATGTTTTGCCTACATTCTCTTCTAGAAGTTTTATGGTGTCATGTCTTATATTTAAGTCTTTAAGCCATTTGAGTATCAATACCCCCATTTTAAAGAAAAGGATAACTGAAGCTCAGAGAGGTTGAGTAATCTGCCCGCAGTCAAACAATAAGTGACAAGTCAGAGATTAAAACAGAAAACCAGGTTTGATACGTTATTTTTAGGGTCAGCCTCTATGAGGAGGTGACAAAGATGAAACAGGCAGCTGTGTCAGAGCAGACAGGAAGGGATGAATCATTCCATGCAGAGAAAGGACCAGAGGCAGAAAAGAGCTTGGGAGGTGTAAGGACCTTTCAGGTATCTATTGCTGAATGACAACCTGCCCCCAAACTGTGGCTTGAGACAACACGACTCATTCTTTGGCTCATGGTTGTGCAATCTGGAGAGGACTCCTAGGGACGTTTCATTACTGCTCCGTGTGCTGCCACCTGTGGAAACACAACTGGAGCTAGAGAGTCCCTTCCAAGGCAGCTTACTCATGTGGCGGGAAAGCTGGTGCTGGCTGTCAGCTGGGAGCTCAGCCAGGGCCTTGATTCTCCTTCACACAGCTCCACACGGCTGCTCAGGCTTCCTTCAGCATGGCGGCTGAAGCCCCAGAGGGAAGACACGGGAGGCAGCAGCCCTTTCAAAGGCAAAACTCAGAAATGGTACAGTGTTACTTCCACCTGCTTCTGTTGACCTACTCAGTCACAAGCCCAGCCCCAATTTAGTGGGAGGGATAACGAAGAGTGAGGAAAAAGCCAGTGTGATGGGATTATGAATAACTAGAGAGGGAGGAGCAAGGAAGGGAAGGGTCCTGGAACAAGGTGATGGAAAGAGCATTTACAGCACTTTACTGGCCCTGTGAAAACGTCTGGATTGCACTCTGCGTATATAATAAGAAACGCTTGCTTCTTTTTTGGACCCTTGCTCTTACCTCAACTTTAGCAGAAGACTAAGAAAAGTAAACACTCAAGGGATTTCATTTTAAGTCCACAGGTCAAATCTGCATGCACATAAGATGCATTAATTCAGATATTTAATGAATCTGAGAAATTAGTACACTGTCATCCTTCAATATAAGCTTCCCCCAGATCCTATCTGAGTGACCCACGTAATCACACCAGGTTTCTAAGACAGGAGTAATGCCAACATACCTCACCAGGTACCGTCCCAGGTAGTGCCACACCACCTTCACCCGGAGAAACAACCACAGCTTGTTTTCTTTTCTACCCACCACCTCTAAACACGTTATACTCCTGAAAACTGAAATCCAGCAACCCTTCAGTCTGTCTGTGTATAAATACCCCTTTGAGGTCAGGAAGCTTGGCTGTGCCCGTACCTCTGAGCCACCAGCTCCAACACGACTCCCCAGCGTTTCACTGTCTTCCGGGTTAGAGAACTGGGTCCATTTGTGCCAGTTAGAGTCCTTAGACAACGGAGAATGGAGGAATAGCTGTCCTTTGTCGATAGGGCCCTGAACGTCTCTGTATATCAACAGGTGTAAAGGTTACAACACCATGGAGATTGGAACGATGCTGATAAGCACATATTAAATACTTTCTCTTCTGAGCCACTGAGGGTACCAAAGTAAGTGAGACACATTCCAAGTTCTTGAGATGCTAAGTATAGTGAGAGGAATTACCCATAAATAGATCTTTTCGGTACAACGTAGTGCGTCCAGTGATAGAGGCATTCAAAGGATGCAGTGAGATCACAGAAGTGGGGAACTAGCTCAACTTTTGGTGGCAGTGCAACAGGAGAAACTTCCTGGAGGAGGTGATTGGGGGCCTGAACTGAGAAGGAGGCGGAGGGGTTAGGTAAGGTGTTTCAGCAGAGAGAACACTGGGAAAGAGGCTCACTGGTGTGAGGCGTCGGGTATGTGTGTGTTTTGAGGCGGCAGGTACATGACAAGACAACATTTCTGGAATAGAACTTTAATGCGGATTGTGGCCAGGGATGAGAGGGCAGATCAGAGGGCTATGTACACTATATTAAGGAACTTAGCATTTATTCTGTAACTATCAATGATTTTTTTTTTTTTTTTTTTTTTTTTTTGCTGTATGCGGGCCTCTCACTGTTGCGGCCTCTCCTGTTGCAGAGCACAGGCTCCGGATGCGCAGGCTCAGCGGCCATGGCTCACGGGCCCAGCCGCTCCGCAGCATGTGGGATCTTCCCAGACCGGGGCACGAACCCGTATCCCCTGCATCGGCAGGTGGACTCTCAACCACTGCGCCACGAGGGAAGCCCTGCCAATGATTTTTAAAGAGGATAATGACTTTATCAGATTTATATTTTAAATAAACTGTTGTGGTAGAAATATAAACAAAGACAGTATTGAGACAATATTGAAGGCAGGGGAGCCAGTAGCAAGTACTAACCCAATTTAAGGGAAATAATGACAGATCTATGGTAATGGCAGTGGGAATGGAAAAGATGCTTCAGATCTGAGAAACATTTATGAGGTTGAGTTATCAGGATTTAGCAATAGATTTGATGTAAGAAGGGGAGAAACTTGGGAGACTCCTGGACTTGGGAAAATGACCAAAGAATGAGAACAATGCACAGAGAAAATGATGAGTCTAGACCAACGTTGAATTTGAGGTGTCTAGTGGCTTTTCAAATTGGAGATGGCCCGCGGTCATTTGAATATGTGAGTTCAAGGCTGAAAGTAGACATTAAAGCTTGAAAAATATGTATGTGTGTTCTTATAACATGGGAAACAAACAATATACATGGTTGATATTTTGTAGATTCTGAAGACTACTGAACATAGAATAGAATCCTAGCACTCCTCACTTTTTAAGGGCGGGCAAGAGGAGAAATAGTCATAGAAGAAGCATAAGAACCCGCACAATCTGGTTAAACCAGACCTGATTCTCCTCTCTTCCTACCACTGGCGCCACCGTACCCAACAAAGGACCTGACAAGTACACATGTGGACACCCAAGCCTGCGTGCCCAGGCTCTGCCTACATCTCTCTGCAAATAACCATTCCTTCCTTGGCCACCCCTTCGGCCTAGAGATGCACACATAGTGGGTTCATCCATCTTTGGGAGAAAGGATTTGGGGAAGAGGCCCATGCAAGCCATGCAAGCAGATTCATGGCAATCTGTACGAGGAATTCTGGGGTCCTGCAGACTTATAGCATGTGGGATGAGTACACAGGAAAGTAAGGTGTAGGCTCTGGATGGACGTGTCCCCTTAGCTCCACATACCCCTTGCCCTGTAGGGAGGAGCCCAGGGGGCAGAGGCCAGAATGGTGCTCTTTAAAGCACAGGTGCAGAGCAGGGCCCCTCTTGCCCAGGTCTATGGGTAGAACAGTCCAATAGCCTCCGTTTTCTTGATGAAACACGAAAAAGCTAAGGTTATTTGCTGAGACAGGTTGGGTGGAGATCCACCTAAAGGAATCAATGCCACCTTGATTGTTTGGTTCTTTTAACTCTTGGGAAACATAATATCTAAGCAGTTTGCCATGAGAATTTGTTTCTTGAAGCAGAACCATGCACCAGGCAATCAAATATTGACGGGAATCCCTAAGGTGCTACAACTTACAGGCATTCACTTGGTAGACTGTGTTCCTCCTCCCTGTCAACCTCCACCAGCCCATAAAGTTTGCTTTGTGACAAAAGCATAAACTAGAAGGGGAAAAAAAGGTGCATCACCCATCCTACTTCAAAGCCAGAGGGCTATTAAACCTGATTTTGGCTCAGGAGTCATCAGCAGTGTTGAAAGCAGGTCACCTTCAGAACGATCTGTTCATCACAAACACTACTGGGCTTTATTGTGGGTGGGTCTTCTCTCCTGCCTTAAAGGCAAGTCTGAGTTCAGATGACATCAGTGGCCAACAGAGACAGGGCCAACCGAAGGTGGGATGTCCAGAGAGCGGTCTTTAAAATTTTTAAATAATATGAACTTTCTTTCACAGAAAAATGCTTTAAAAAGGAAGAAGATAGCATGAATTAAATAGCAGAGCAATGACTAAACACCAGTTATATACTTTTTAAAATATTTTTATACATTTGTAAAATGTTCATAATGTTACTTTAAAGGAACTTGAAGTTCTCTCCCTGTATATTATACCCAAACATTGACCAAATGGTGATTTTTTTAAATACTAGGATTTTAAAGACCCTTTCTACCATTAATTTCCTATAATGGCTGCTGAAATCTTATTATCTGCATTTTATTGCTAGGAAAACTAAAATATAGAGCAGTTAAGTGACTACACAGTGAAAAAGGGGCAGAATTGGAGATAGTACCAATAATTCCTCCAACCTATGAAATCATACTTCCTGCTAAATTAGAGGTGCCTGTTTGCATACTAATCTACTTTTTCAACTCATGGATGGTGAAGTCCTATATGCTGACCTGTTAGGACTCTATAGTTGGTCAACACCTAGCTACGTTTTAGGTTCTGTTAAATAATTTCATTACAAGAGTAAGGGGCATCCAACTTGAAACTTTGTCTTTGAGGACAAAATAACTTATGACCTGTTGTCCAATGTGCCACATGCCAACAAAAGGAAGTCCTGGTTTAGAAGAGGAGTGGAAAGGAAAATGTTCAAGGATTTCAATTAAATTCATGTACAATGTATTCATAACTTATGGCTTTATATTAAAAATCTCTGTTGGCTGAACATCCCTCCCCCACTTTAATTTATCTTTTCTCATAGCAATTATAATTGACCGCCTTACATTTAGGTCTATGTATGCCCATTTTATTTTCCCTACTAAATTCTGCGGCAGTGATTGTGTCGTATGTCATGTGTCCTCCACAGTGCAGCACAATGCCTTGCTCATGGTAGCTGCTCATAAGATGTTGCTAAATGGAAAGAAAAAAAAACTTTGGATTACATCACTAGCCTAAGATTCATGTCCGGCAGAACCAGGCCTACCCATTAGCTAAATCCTAGGACAGAGCCCTGGGTGGGATGAATTGCAGGTGGAAACTAGGAACAATTCTCATGCTCTAAAATCACAAACCAAATAAAGGACTGTGCATGAGAGAAAAGCTGCTGTTGGAATTAACAAAGAAAAGAAAAGAGATACAAACTCTTCAGTTAGTTTCTGTTCTGACAGCAAGGAGGAAGATCCATATATTTCTCATCAAGCCCAAAAGACTATGGAGATAAGAAATACACATCTGAAGTGAAAGATGTTTATTTCAATGCCATGGGGAACTCTTTGATGGTGAACTTGCACTGGGGGAAAATCTGTTTATTGTGAAGTACATGGAAAGTCCCAAATAATTATGAAGCATCCTGCACAGGGGAAGAAAGGAAGTCAATAACAGTATTCCAATGTGTGTTGTATCTAAACTAAACTACAAAAGTAGCTTTTTACCATTGCATGCAAATGATGTCTGGAAACTAGCCTAGTTCACATAATTGCACAGCTGTGGGCAGTCTGGCTTCCAAAATTCAGGATGCATCTTGATAACATGTGTCAGACCCATAAAAGGGTTAATTTTGAAAACAGCCACTTTCCTATACAGATGGAGACAGAGTGCCATCATCAATGTGTAATCAATCAATAGGCATTTATTCCTATGATATAAAGTTTACATTATCCTCCATCTGGAGCAAGTGGAGGAATAAGGAAGGGAATCGGTCAAAAGCAAAATTACTTCTTGTTAGCTTTGCCCCTGTAATTTCAGTTCAGCTTAGTACATGTTAATCTTTTTTATGACTTAAATAAAGCAATGAAAGTGATTATACTTTAACCCTCTTGTGAATTTCTCAAACACTTTAGTCTAAACCCAACAATTTAGACCAGGCTGGGGATGAGCTGCCAGATCTCTGTCTCAAAACATGATCAGATAATTGGCCAGTTGCTTTGTAGTTTCCATTTCTTTCCCAATTCTGTTAAAGCCTGTAGCTCCAGGTTTCTCAACCCCTTTCTTTCTGTGCAACTCTGATCTCTGTTGTAATTTACAAGTCCAGGAAGCAGTGTTGTAGAATATATGAGTATGGACTTTAGGTTCAAATAGACTGACATTTGAATTCCAATTCCATGGAATTGCCTGTATGAGTCTCTAAGCAATATGTTAACCCCTTTAAGACTCAGTTTCTTTATCTGTAAAATGGTTACACTAATGCTTGTCTTGCAAAATTGTTGTGAAAATTAAATGAAATAGCATGTATGAAATGCCTGGTACAGGCAGACCACTTAATTCATGACTGTGTTGTTTCCCTGCCCTCAAATGGAATCACTTGTTTTCTCTGCATTTAGAATACTGTTTTGTTAGTGTTGTTTGTTTGTTTCATTTACTAGACTGTGGCTCATTAATTCACATGGTCAAAGCACAGTGTAGAAGCAGCAAATTTGTGTCTTTCATTTAAAGGCTAATTAGTAAAAGGGGGGGGATATCAACCATGCAAATGTACTTAGTTGATCACCAGAGAGTAAGATTATTTATTATTAATTTGATATATTATTTATATATTATTTATTGTTATATAAGTGTGATAATTACCATTACTGGGGTGGGAGGGGGAAGGGTGGTCAGTGAAAGTCCGTACACGTCTAACAGGATAAATAATACAGAGGAAGGCATATTGCCCAAATGCATGTACTATAGAACATGTATGCTATTCTACATCATATCTTATCACCTGAGTTTTCTTGGTAAAGAAAGAAATGGATGGGAATTACGATCCCGCTGTGCCACTAGGATTTCCTCATTCATGCCTATGGTATTAAAGACTCCCAAAGGCAGGGTCTCCAGGCCTCCTATACTTTCAGTGACAGTCATCTGTTATGTACAGAAAACCTCCAGGTAGAAAATAGAGACCTGCCACCATCGTGTTTAAGTTCCCAGAGTTCTCATTGTGGCAGTCTCTATTTTGTTCAGGGTGATGTGGGCAGCCTTTAGAATGCAGCATAAAGTCAGTAGGTACTAACGAATAATGAATAAAGTTTTACTCACAAACCAGGCCATCAAATGGAAAGTCTAACTTGATTTCACAAAATCCAAACCATTGTCCACCCACTTGTTCTGCTTCTTGCTCTCTGTCTGCGCTACTTTCCTGTTCACAAGCTGCTAAACTACCAAGCAAACCTATCACACATAACAAGTTCAACCGCTTCTTTATTCTAACCTAGTCTTGGCATCACAATGAAAAATTCTTCTGTATTAAGAATCTAGAGCACAGATCCTGAATATTTGGTAATTCTTATATCATGAGGGTCCCACAGGATTGTCTACTGGGCATGCTCACAGCATGAAATCACACCTGTCAAGGTGGAAGAGCAGTGGTTTTATTTCTGACAGGCCTTCCTGAGAGGTGCAAAGATTGGACAGAATGTAGCCAATAACCAACCACCAGGACAGAGAGTGCAAGAAATAGTGCACTTTCTCCTTTTTCTTTAAATCAACCTAAGTCAAATTCTAAGTTCCAGCCCTCTGATGAATAGAAACGTCCAATTCAGTCATTATGGGAGCTCCCCACCCTCGAGCCACACAGAGGTCTGTGGATCTTAAGTAGGAGTAAACCTCAGAAAGGCCCTACTGGTTATGAGACATTGGGGTCACAGAATACCACTGGGGACTCCACGGTCCTAGCCTTTTGGGATATGGCAGCTCACTTGCCTCTGCTCCACTTGTGGGGCTCATGAAGCCTTTGATGAGCTGGGAGCCCCCTCCTCCTGCTGTGTGCATCAGTGGACAGCATTCTGATCGTGTCCCTCCCTTGGGCACCTGCTACTGGGGCCCATGCTCCCCGTTACCATTGAAAGTCACCAACATCCAACCTCCACCCAGTCCAGGGTGAACCATCTCCCGCCTCCCCTGCCAGCGCTCTCAGAAGCACTCCCAGATCACCCCTCCTTCTCTGGGGATACCTGATTTCACCTGAGATTAGGCTTTTACAGAAATCAGGAAGAGCTTCTACTCCTGAGGCAAGGGAAGGACAAACTTCAGGTTTCTGTTCGGAATGGGAAGGGTGGAAGTGACTTGGAAAAGGGAGTAAAACTGAAACCTCAGAAAACCATCCTGTCCTGTTGGTCTCATAAACAAGCAGCAGATACAGAATCACCCTTAACTCCTTGGCCTGGGAACTGGGTAGGACCAAATGTTCCTGATAGAAAAGTAGTAGGAGCCACAATTAGATGCAGCAGCTCCAGGGACACTGGCTAAGTGTGAGAACTGAGAAATAATCACGGGTGTTTCAGGGCAGTGCCCCTGTGTGCCTTCCCACCCATCCCTCAAGTGATTCTGGGCAGAGGTTTTCATGAGCTGGGAGTGGGAGTGGATTAAACGGAATAGGGACGATGAAATGAAAGGGTCCTAATACCAAAAGTGTGGCAGGAATCTGCAAACACAAGACCGTCCTACCTCTGAGCCTAAAATCCAACTGGTTATTTGGAAAGTGGTCACCCCATCAGTGGCCAAAGGAATGACCAGATCCATGCCAGCAGGGGCACTGAGGAGGAGAGAAGTTGGGCTCAGAACTGTGTCACTGCCCAGTGCCAGCTTGAAGGGGCCCTGAGAACCAGGCAGGACAGAAGAAATCACGTTTCCCGGGGCTACCTACAAGCCCTGCAGTTGACACACAGAGGGCAAATGGCAAGGGGCAACCGCAGGGCAGTGGCACAAGAGGACAGGCGAGGCAACCACCCCCAACACTCGGAGGCTCTGCCAGGGAACTGGGGCCTCCATACCCAGGGACCCCACTGCTGGAGATTCTGGCAAAGTCCACATCTACTGCCTTGGCCACCGTAGACAGAGACCTCTCTGACTGTGCCCTGTCAGTCTGGCGTTGCCAAGAAAACTGCGGTCACACTTTCAAACACAAGTAAAAAAACTCCTAATACTGTAGGAAAACAGTTAATCTTCTTAAATGATAAGGTATCTTGATCTGGTGCCTGTGTGATTTGCCGAGATCGAACTTAAGCAAATATTTATGGGAACAGGAGGCTATGATGAACAAATTCATTAATTCAATTACGGCACAGGGTGGCTCTTCAATAAATGTTCGTTGTCGCTGCTGCCGACGATAATTAAAATCCTGTTTATAGCTGGGTTATGATGTATAATCATTTCATAACTATCAAGTCCTTATGCCTTGATGAGAACTATCATTATGTGTAAATACTGAGTAAGGCTGAGCCTCGTGCATGCCATTGAAATTCAAGTTTATAATCTCCCACTAACCAACAGTAATGAACTAAACTGGGACCTCAGTCCAAACGAACAACTATTTGCATTGATGGTGGAAGTGTAGATGTGATCCTAAGTCAACACATCTTGTAGTCATTTTTCTACATTCTACAGACAGTCTGAGCATTTTGCTTGAGACGTCTGATATCTTGTCATCATTCAGTGACATTTAGGATTTCTAGTGGGGAAAGTCCTCTCCCCGATTCAGCCTCACAAAGTACCAGGAGGAGATTGGGAGGCCAAGAGCTCCCGGAAGGTTCCATGGGCCTGTGGCACTCCTAATGCCACCCACTTGAGTTTCCCTAGAAGTAAAGAGGAGTAGTAGCTTTTTCCTTAGGAAACCCTCTTGTCCCTAGAATGAGCAAAAAAATTATTTTTCTGGGTGTCAGCTAAAACGGTAAGAACTGAAGTGCTGAGCTGAGTTTAGTTCCAATCCAAATGCCTTACTAATGTTCAGTAGTAAGTCAAAGGCTGAATGGAAATACAAATGAGACTCCTTGCAACACTTTGCCACACCCAACACCCGCCCCCCTACACACACACATAAACTATTTCGTAATTTACCAGACGGAAATGATTTATAGAACACTCTTTGTAAGGGAATTAGAGTAAGTCAGGCAACAACTTTAAAAATCAGTAAAACCCAAACCCAAACTCACGTTTTGCTACAAGTCACTCTTCATCACCATCGACCCAAACAAATCAGCTAAGGTGCTTTTGCACAGACAGGACTGCCAGCAAGAAGTAGCATTTCCTCTGCATAGAGCTTGGGCAGGGGCTGAGGAGGAAATGGTCTCTTTTGTAGGCGTGAATGAGATTAGTATGAAGGAGATTGTAAATATCAATGTGCTTTTTTCTTCTGCACTTCTGTATACATACTTTCATTTGGAAGTATCTATTGAAGGGTAGGGGTAGAGTAGAAAACATTAAGATTATTCAAACAGAAACTCAAAGAGAAAGTGTATTTAGCTTTCAGCATTCAAAATTGAGAAACACAATAGAGTGAAAAACAGACTTTGTAGAGAAGGGAGAGAGAGAAAGCAAATTTTCCAAATTGTTTTAGTATATCAGGAACCGAGCCCAAGGGCTCAGATCTCAAATTTCTTCTCAGAGTGTAGATAAGATTCCCCTTCTGCTTATGACCATTAGGCCACTATACTTGTTACTCTAAAGTAGAAAAGAGGTATGCCATAGAGGAACGCATACGGATGGGAGATTCTGAACTTTTAAGAAAAATTTGGAGGTTGGATTTTCCAGGTGGGAATCACGGGAATTGTTGAGAGACCCCAGGAAAGCAAGTTCCAACAGCAAGATTCTCATGGCCCACCCCTTATCCTTGGGATAGGGTAAATCTTTTGAAATACCCAGAAAAGTGTGGGAGACAAACTCTGAGCTAGTGGCCTGTTTCCAGGGTGTAGCAGGGAGTGGCTGCAAGCGATCCCCCAGCCCAGGGGGATGGGACAGCATCCTCAGTGGAAAGGGCAGGATAGGGCTTCTGACATCCCCCTTCCCGGTGGTGTACGTGGGGATTCTAGACGAACTCTGTGCCTTGTGTGAGGATGCAGAGGGGGACCAGCACAGGCTCTCAGGTGGGGGCCTTAAGAAAAGGAGCAAATGGCCCAAACCAGTGGTAGGTACTAGCACATCAGCCCCCCACATGCTGGATGCAACCAGCCATGCCTCAGTGGTCATCAAGCCAGAAGCAGGAAAGGCCAGCCACTCCACCTTGGAAGACAGTAGGGCTACAGATGACCTCACCTCCAGGGGTCACATGCCATCTGGAGGAGGAGAAGAGTCAGGGCCGGGAAACCTGAGACACCCGAAGAGGCAGAGACCAATGTAAACATCAAACAGTTCATGGAATTCTCCTGCAAGGAGGAGTCCCCTGCCCTCCCTGCCCGCACCACCCAGCAGACAGGGGCTGCGACAAGATAAGGGCAATAAAGAGTCATTTTCCCCTTGGGCAGGGGAGTGCAGCATGAGCTACACAATTCGTGACTTGGGTCCAGTAGCTTCAAGAAAAGTCAAAATCAGCTACATGTATAAATGGAAGTTTCTGAGCTTTGGGAAGAGTTGACGTCACGGATTTCAAGAGCATTTTCATTCTTCAACAATGTTATGCTGTATTGTGCTATTGGTTTTACACCGTATTATATGTTAGTGTGTAATCTACACATTTTTACCTTTAAAAATGTTTCAAGTTGATGAGCACACGTGGCAGCACATTTTGTCTCCTTCTTCCTGCCATGTCTAGCTCATCCAGACACGCACCCCCTCTGGGGCAGGTCAGAAGAGCTCTCCCCGTCCACCCAGGAAGAAACAGGAACGGAATCACTGGCCATCAGGTAAGGCAGGGGCAGGGAGAAAAGAAGGGGCTCAGGGGCCAGTGGGCGAGGGGATGAAGAGAGGGAGCGTCCGCAGGGAGAGAGAGGACTTTTCTCCCAGGGTCCGAGAGGGAGGCAGCCATGCAGGTGGCTTCAAGAAGAAAGAGCGAAGGCACCTGTGTGTGTCATGAGAAGCAGATGGAGCTACCTGAATAGTCGAGAAGCCACTTCCTATTCTCTGGCCAAGGGGAATTATGGAGTGTTTGTGCCGGAGATAAGGAGCTGTAGTGCACATACTACTGGAAACTGTGTGTGTGTGTGTGTGTGTGTGTGTGTGTGAGTGTGTGTGTGAGAGAGACTGAGAACCGTAAGACTGGCTAGTAAGGTATTTCCTGGGAAAGGACATACCGTCCCTCCTCCCAAGGTGAAAGGCAAGGTCTCAAGTTTACACAATACAAAGCATCGCTCCAAATACATTTTAAAATGTTCATCTTTTATTATAATTTGGAACAATTCCCATAGCTAAGTAGTATTTAACTCCAAGTTTCTTTTCTAATCAGGAAACGAAGTATATCACACAAAGATATTGCTGGTTAGAAACAGAAGTAATAACAGTTCTCAAAGTTACTTTAAACCAGACCCATTTGTGTGTATGGACGTGTGCGTTACAACCACCATACCCTCCCCCAATGAAAATACGTTCGAAAATGGGGGACGATGGAGTGGGGTGGAGTGAAGAGAACACAGCAACATTTCCAATTCCTGGAACAACAGTCCCCGACTTGCCAGTGAGACACTGGGCTGCACGCAGGAGCCCCAATGTTCGGGTCTGGACAACCGACTCCACTGTTTGATTTTACTGCCTCAGCCCGTGCAGGTGTCTCCACTCTCGTTCCTCTTGCTTCTGAATCTCAGCGTGAACAAGTATTAGGAGACAAGCAAGCAGCCAAATGCAACAAGGAGTGATCATTGCAGAGACTCATCGTGGCTTCACTGGGGTTCTCAGAACGTAAGGGATGCTCATGGTTGTGAGCGGGCATCTGATTTAACTGCCACAAACGAAGGTGGATCTTCACACAGACCTCCCCCCCTCCAGAAAAACACCCCCTCTCGGGGACATGAGGTGGAATTGGAGGGCTAACCATCTGAAATTGTCAGCTACGTAAATCCATTTCAGCAGAAACTCAGGTCAGCCTGAAAACCTTGACAATGTAAATTTGTTCTCCAGAGAGAGAGAGAGGGAGAGAGAAAAAACCAAGATTCTTCCCTTTAATCTGGTGAGAATAAACAGGGAGGATGGGTGTGAGGGACCATGCATTTTGTGCTGTGCCTTTGAAAAGAGAACAAAACACAATGTCCAGAGATAAATCGTCATTTTCTGAAGCTACAGTTTTCTTACAAATTCTTAAGGAAATGTTGCCCCCTTCTGGAGAAAAGTACAATAGGCAGTCACCTATTTACAAACTCATCTATGTGGGTTAGTAAAGAAGGGTTTCACTTCGGGGCTTCCTTTCTTTTCTGTCACTAGGCCTGCACAACATAGATGTACTAAAAAATGTCACTGTAAAAGCACTAATCATATGTATAATAGAACAGAAAAAGCCCATTTTACCAATTAAGCAGATTCTTCAAAGAAGGAATAATCAATCACACTGACAAAGTTTACCAGAGTTTTTCAATGTCATTCACAGACACCTTAACTCTTATAGGACTTGAAGAGAGGCGGATAGATTCTCAGTGTTTTTTAGTTAGCTTTTATTATTTATTTTATTCTTATTATTTTACTTATTTAGGTTTTCTATTTAGTTCTTTTATTAATACTTACTGTCTTTCAAAAACGTGTTCAAATTAGGAGTTTGGGACTAACGTATACACACTACCATATATAAAACAGATAAACAACAAGGACCTGCTGTAGAGCACAGGGAACTATACTCAATATCTTGTAATAACCTATAAGGGAAGAGGATGTTAAAAAAGAATATATATAACTGAATCACTTTGCCATACACCTGAAACTAATATGACGTTGTAAATCAACTATACTTCGATTTAAAAAAAAGATGGAAAAAAATTGGTTAGTTTGCCTAGCTAAATAATCTTGAATTTGATTTTTTCAATAGATTTTAGTATTTTAAAGTCATATGTTTTCAGCATAAAAAAATGAAATGCCGCTACTGATATCCTGATGGGTTATAAGATGTTTACGTCCCTTCCCCTTATAGTGCACCCCGCCCATTAGTCATGGCTCACCAGCAACGTGTTGTCAATAAACAAGGCAATTGAATAGACATGTTTGTTTATTTGAACACCTCTGTGTTTGTCCCTCTGAAGAAAAAGAAAACTCAGAGAAGGAACCGGCACGCTGACCAGGACATGCCACCACTCGGAAAGCAGGAAGTCGTCTTTCTACAGTTGCAGTCTCTAACGTGTGAAGAAGTCTGCAAGCCTAGAAATCTTATTTCTCAGCTGAGTGCCCACAACAGAGAGGACCCACGTTCTTGCTTGTCTCAGCCCTGTAACTGCAGGCTTCTACAGTAAGCCCCATATCCCGCTTCGTGCCAAACCTGCCAGAGGGGTTAGGGAAACGGGATGCCATTTCTCTGAGAAACTCTACTCATTTCTGTGAGGACGTGATTGAAGGTGATTGACAACCCTGCCCACCTGCGTAAACGATGCCCCTATTTATACCAGGGGAAACAGCCATGGAGAGGCCCATTCTCACTGCCTGAGCGTGTTTCAAACGCTGCTGGTGGAGCGTCCTCTGGTCTTTTCTTCCCTAACGCTCGGGGCAGGAGCCCTGTCACCTCATCCAAAAGCGGCAATCCCGTGCTACGATGTCGCCTGTTTCTTCTACGCTCATCCTCTGGCTGGAGGCAGCAGCAAGTTCCTCCTTGTGAACGAGGTAAGTGCAAGGGAAGGAGAAAAGGAGAATTTCTTCCGCTCACAGACAGATGGTTCTTTTTGTCGCCCACCAGACCCTGGCTGAGATAACTACAGCAAATATCACCTGAGAGGCCAGTGGTCAGATTGTGTATCATGACAGGTCCCCTGTGATGGTAGGATGTGCACAGAGAGAGGGACGCAGCCGCCGCCTGCCTCCGTGAAGATCTCAAATTACTAGCTGTGCTGCTGACTTTAAAAGCACTACCTCAAAGGCTGACTTGCAGCCTTCCAGTGGCTGCAGCATCTCACGGGGGTCTTGAGTGACTGCACAGAAAAGCACAAAGAGAATGAAAGGGGGAAATAAGGGGGGAAAAGTGTTAGAAATTTTCTTGTTTTGAATTGGGAAGTTCCTGGTGCAGAAATGTCTTTGGTGCTGGTGATAATCTGGGCCTGCAAGTGCTAAATTGATTCACTATCCTGCAGACACCTGGGGGCTGAGTATCAAGGAACAAATGCATTAATCATGGCAGGGCCTGTAAGAGATGGCACATAAAGACCATGCTCCCAGCAGCAGTGAGCTTGGGGACCTCACCCCAGACCACACGTGCGCCGAAGTCGCTCTCTGAAGTCTCACTACTGAGTGTGTGTGGGTGTGTGTCGGGGGTAGGGTGGTTGTATCTGACTTTCTGTGAAACATACATTTAGAAAGAAATGTATTTACACTTAGCTTTATGTTTTAAAAAACGAGGGGGCTGGAATCTTTGGACCAGAGTCGTTACAGATGAAACAAACACACACGCGGACATAGACACATGCACGCACAAAAGCTTTCAGGGAGAAACAGAAAATAATGTTTAGCAATTACGGTCCACAGCTGCGGTGGTTCCAATACCCGCGTGCTACACAGGTGCAGCCATTATAACAATGAATAGCGTGCATCAAAGGTGCCATCCATAGGGGTAATAATACTAGGGTTGAAAAGGTATTTTCATTTGCAGCCTGATGGCTCAACTGCTACATGGGAGGCCCGAGCCTGAGATTAATCTAGGACTCTTATGTGAGCATCTGACAGCAGGAATCTGACAATGGTTAGCTGGGGAGATCACCGAATCTCTCCCGATTCTTCAAAAAGGCTGCTGATTGGGGAAACTGAGACACCCCGCAGCATCAGCCAGTGTGAGATCCATCCCTGTCTACCACCTACTAGTCTCTGGGTGCTAGAAATATTGTTGGGGGAAAAAATACGGAGGGAGTGTCCCAGTGGGTGGAAGAGGAGTGGCTCCCGCAGGGGAAGAAGCTGGGGCGGCAGCAGGGGGCGTCTCCTCCTCAGGCCGTGTCTCTGGCTGCTGCCTCCACATCCCAGGGCCTGGCTTCCAAGGCTTCGTTCTGAGCCAAACACGACCAGCCTGCTTTGCTCACTTCTCCCTTTAAAAGTCCAGCAGCAAATGGGCACTGTACCCCATCGCGGTCACTTGCCCAAACTTCTCAAATCACTAAACTCTTCAGCCTCGGTGAAAAACATGAGTCTTCAGGCAACCACGACATCCCTGCAGATGGATAGTCGGAAACAGCGGAGGAAGGGAGAGCCTGGGGAGGAGAGGAGAGTGAGCTCTAGAGTCGGAAGACAGAAGACCAGATCTCAGCGCTGCCCCATGCTAGCTCCGTGACCTTGAGCAAACTGTGTAAACCCCCTGAACCTCTGCAAAACGGGGATATTAGTACCTGCCGCAGAGGGTTGTAATGAGGTTCCAGTGAGGCCAAGAATATGAAAACCCTTAACACCAAGCCTGGAGCACAGTAGATGCTAAATAAAGGGAAGAGATTATTTGAGTAGCTTCCATTTTCCATATTTATTTTCCTGAGTGGGCCTGTGAATAACAGTGATTTTAGGCAAGAAATGGAAATATGCATCAAGAAAGGAGAAAAAAAATACCGGTGTACATATTGCTCAGTACCATAGTCAACTTCAGATCAAACATGCCAGGCTGACTTAAAAAAAATATATATATATAAAGCTCAGACAAATAATTGTCTTCATCTTATCTACTTTTAACAGGGGGCGAAAGCAAACAATAAAACGAATAGTGCATGTTGTGGGGTGCATTTTAAAAGCTCAAGCTCCATCAGATCCAGGTGGGCGTAGGCCTGGCTGCTGTGAACGGGGCTGGCTTTCCCAGGGCCCAGGTGAAGAGGTGCCCACAGCCTGGAAGCCCCCCGGCCGGGCATGGGGAGGCCCAGGGACATGGGGGCACACAGCCCCCCGCCATGACGAGCACGGTTCTAGGGAATAGGATAGGCCCCGGTTCACCAAGGAACGTGGGAACACGGCCCTGTTTAGAGGCCTTAAAAGTGAGGAGAAGATTAAAATTAACTTGAAACTTCCCAGGAAGCCGGCCGGCATCATGAAAACACAACTTGAGGGCTTCCCTGGTGGCGCAGTGGTTGAAAGTCCACCTGCCGATGAGGGGACACGGGTTCGTGCCCCGGTCCGGGAAGATCTCACATGCCGCGGAGCGGCTGGGCCCGTGAGCCATGGCCGCTGAGCCTGCGCGTCCGGAGCCTGTGCTCCGCAACGGGAGAGGCCACAACAGTGAGAGACCCACGTACCACAAAAAAAAAACAAACAAAAAAGAAACACCACTTGATTGCCGTGCTGGTTGGCGCACTCTGGATCTGGAAGAGCTCACACGGCAGAGCTCTAGACGGTTCGCTGAAGCCGGCTTGGGAGCAGCAGCAACAAAGCTACAGTGGTGATGGTGGAGAAGAAAGTCTTAGTCAAGCTCTCATGGATCACAGTTCCCTGGTGCACATTCGCAGCGTGTTCATTTATTCATTCAGCAAAAGATGAGGACACGTAGTATGACCTGACACTACCCTAAGTCCATCGTAAGACATCAGGCCGCATATTGAACAATCTGCCAGTCTGAAAGCAGAGACAGGAAGAGCAACACACAATTATTAGACTGTATGTGAAAGTACTTGGCAGAGGAAGAAAGGGGGGCTGGGAGAACACCTAAGAAGGGTGCCTAATTCAGACGGGTTCAGGAGAGGCTTTTAAGTGGAGCTGATACCTGGATGAAAACTAGACAGGGAAAGAGGGAGGTGTAGATGCAGGATGCACAGAAGCCTAAGGGTGAGAGTACAAGCCATTCTGCAAACTCATAACTGAAAGTTGGATGGTGAAGGGGGAGGAAGAGAAGAGGCTGTGATGGCAGGAGCTGGTGCAGCCCTCTGTGCTGTGTGGACTAAGGAAGCCTGGGGGTGCGGGGAGATCTGTGAATCAAAGTTATTAAAGATGAAATACACACACTCAGTGGTAGCCAGATTTCAGGATGGCCGCCATTGGTTCCCACCCCCCAGGATTCATACTTTGGGTTAATCCCTTCTCACATTGTGCCAGAATGGGTCTGTGTGATCAATGGAATATGCCAGAAGTAATGGTTTGTCACTTCTGAGATGAGGTTATAAAAGACATTGCGGCTTTGCTTTCTCACATCACTCCCCCTGGGGGAAGCCAGCTGCCATGCCTTAAAGCAGCCCTGTGAAGATACCCACGTGCAAACAATCTGAGGCCTTGTGAGTGAGCTTGGAAGCAAATGCTTTGGTCCCAATCAATCAAATGATTGTAGCCCTGGTTGATGTCTTGACTGCAACCTTACGAAAAACCATGAGCCAGAACCCCCAGCAAACGTGTGTGTTTTCTGTCCCTCAGAAACTGAGAGATAGCAAATGCTTGTTGTTTGAAACAGCTAAATTTGGGGCTAATTTATTACACGGCAACTGATGGCTATTGTATCTGATAACGTGGAAAAAATATATACATTACTATGTGAAAGAGCAAGTTATAAAGAAAATATGTGTAATATGATGCTACTTTTTATACACTACAGACTGGTATGTTTTTATAGTGGTGTTTCTTTTTTAAATTTTTTATTGAAGTATAGTTGATTTATAATGTTAGTTTCTGGTGTACAGCAAAGTGATTCAGTTCTACGTATATATTCTTTTCCAGATTCTTTTTCATTATAGTTTAAGATATTGAATATAGTTCCCTGTGCAATACAGTAGGACCTTGTTTATTTTATATATAGTAGGTTGTATTTGCTAATCCCAAACTCCCAGTTTATCCCTCCCCCACCTCCTTTCTCCCGTTGGTAACCATAAATTTGTTTTCTATGTCTATGAGTCTGTTCTGTAAATAAGTTCATTTGTATCGTTTTTTTAGATTCCACATGTAAGTGATATCGTGTGATATTTGTCTTTCTCTGTCTGACTTAGTTTCTTTTATTAATCATTACATCAAATGAACCACAAAAGTAATTTTTAAAGTCTAAAGCTCCATGACAATGTCAGTTAAGGCTCATAAACAGTGTAAAAAGCAGATCACCAGAGGCATTTTAAAATCACAGGCTAACTCTTTGGAGTGCGGTTACACCACAGAGGAGCCCTGCCGCCTCCCTTCACAGCACCTCAGCTGCAGGTGGGTGGCGGGCCCTATGATGGGGAGCAGAAGGGAAGCCACCTTCTCAGCAGGGGGGATGTTAACCAGAAGAGCAGAGGCTGGCCAGATGATTTCCAAGGCAGTTTTTGGGAGTTGAGGGGCAGGACAGACACCCAGAAAGGCTCCAGGTTTTCCAAAGAAGGTGAGAAGGGGCCAAGTTGGCAAAGGAGGAAAATGTACCAGCTGAAGGATTCCCGAGGGTGGGAGAAAAGCAGCTCTCACTGGCTAGCCTCAGCAAGACCAACCAGAAGTCCCAGCAAGTAGAACATTTCCTCGTGTAAAATATAGTGGGGACACACCTCAAGGGCGGGTCTGGAGGTGGTCCAGCACGCCAGCCTCTTGGATGTCACTCAGAAGCTGTGTCAGACTGCTTGCCTTCTCTACCACGTTGGGTTTGACAGTTATCAGTGAATTAATTTAAATGACATTAGTTTTCCTCTAATATTAACACCTTTTCTCCAAAACACTTTTGTCATATATTGAAGAGTTATAAAAATGGTTTTAAGGTCATACCAGTTTTTGTTTTTTTTGGATGGGGGTGGAAACAGGAGGTTCTTAAAGTGTATTAGCTACAGATGTTTGAGAAACTCCTCCCAGCAATGCCTCTGAATGAAGATGTGTTGGTCTTGGGGCATCAGGGTAACAGATTATCATCAAGCTCCCAATCCACGGAGAGTGGCACTGACTGTTCTCAGTGGGGAGGAGGCTGCCACAGTGGGTGGGACACTGCCGTCCCATGACCTGCCCGAGCAAAGACGCAGAAAAGTGAGGCCCCATCCTGGTCTCTTCATTGAAAAACCCACTCACCAGTGGACACCCAAAGTCTTTGGGGGTTTGAGTGTGGTTATCGGTGATGATGTCCACAAGAGAGGAAAAGTAAAGAAGGTATTAGTTACACAAGTATTGAAGAAATCATGGAAACACACACCTGGAGAAGATCTTAATTTTCTTTCTAGTTACTCTGCTTAGAACAAAGCCATATTTATCAAATTAACATTGAATCAGCCCTCGACTTCAGTAGGCATTTGCCCTAAAGACCAGGCACCCGATTCAGTGTGTTTAGATTTAGAAACTCCTGCCTAATCCTTTCCCACTAAATAGGATCCTACTTTTTAGATGTAACAATGATGCTTATTTTAATACGTGGTAGAGCTATTATCGCTCCCAGACCATGCCATACTGCCTTCTCCAGGGTACTGGGAAAGCCCTTGATCCCTGTAGTCTGAAGTATTGATATTTGCCACCAAATTACTGTCCTCCTCTTTAAATGAAGGAGTTCCTTTTAGGTTTTTTGCCACATGGAAGAGCTTCTTTTGGTCCGATACCCTCCATAAAAGCACAAATATGGTAAAACATAAACCACATAAAACTTCAGTGACTAAGCAACTACTGTCAACACAAGATAAATCACTAAGAGAAAGGGATACTTAGCAATGATGGTTTATTTTCATTATGAATTTAATAACCACTTAAATGAAAATTTGTTTTTCCTCTCTCTCTATATATATATATACAATTGTTATCTTTCTCCAAGATATACACCATCACTCACATATTTAACTTTTATCATGTCACTCAAAATTGACAGGAGATCAAGAGAACTTTGTGTTCCTTTTTTTTCCATGTGTGGATAGACTTCCAAATGTTTTTACTTTTCAGAAATGCCGAAAAGATACTGATCTAATATCTTGGAGTGATTCTGTTAAATAATTTAGAGAGGGAGACATTTTGCCTCATTCCATAAACAGGTTAATGGTGGAAGCTGACGACTGTCAAATGGCTTTGCCGTCATTTAGTGGTGATCATGGTTGTAGCAGGAAGACAGGTTTTTCACCAGACTTCTTTACTTTCAAATCTGGATGACACTGAACAGTTAGCATGCTGGTGGTACATCCCAGTGTCTCTCTCTTGCCTAATCCTTTATTTTCTTTGTATAGCTCTGAAGTTCTCTCTACTGTTGGCAGGGGTGTTTGAGATAAACCACAAAACCTGCAGACCGTTAATTCGATGTTACATTGGAGCTACTAGAATTCCTTTAAAACAACAAAACAAAACAAAACCCTGCCAGTAGCATACTTCAAAATAGATTTAACTCAGATGGTAGCGAAAAATGTCAGAGTCTGAAGGACATGGCTGCAATGAACAAAGTCTTTGCTTCTCGAATGCTGGCTGTTTCTGGCAGGAGGTGTGCAAACTGACCTCGGCGCTGCTGTAAAGTGAGCCTTCTGACGCTGTCTGGCTGCAGACGCTTCCTGAGACTTCTTGCTTGTGCTGTAGTCTTTGCCAAAGACCTGTTTAACCAAGTTCTCAGGGCATCTAGGACTTACGGCCTCCTTGTTATAAGGACCATTGTGGGTTATTAAATTTTTGGTGTAAACAGTTTATCAAAATCCTTTCTATAAAGCAGATTTAGTAACAGGCTGACCTTTCTCACCCAGTGGAGCTCACTAGGAAAGGTGTCACTTCTTGGTCATTGGGAGGAGCCCTGTGGGAAGCTGCTTAGCCACTTTGCATTGGTTTGTCTTATGCCTTGATGTGATAAGATTGTGTTTTTTTTCATTTAAAGATATTAAGACTTAATTCACTAACATTCTAAGGGGTTGGGATACTTACACTTCTATATATTTTTTTAGATATCCTGTGTTTTAGTAGCTTAAAGTTTAATGCCTAAGCTTCTCCTGAACATGGCAAATAAAATTGTATATTTATGAATAAGCATAAAAAATTTTGATGACAAAATAAATCACTGGTATATTGGAAAGAGTATGGGCTTTAGAGTCAGAGAGATCTAAGTCTAAACCCCAGACCTCCCATCTATTATCTAACCTCTCTGGGCCTCAGTTTTCTCATCTGTAAAATGAGGATGCATGCCTTCTCTACACCTCCCAGGTTATCACTGTGAGGCTCCTTATAATGAATGACATTTGACTGCAGTTGAGTTCTTGAGACCAGAGACTGTCTTGGTTTTCCTAGTGCAGGCCAGGCATAGAGTAAGAGTTCAGAATGTTTGCCGACTTTAATTAAGTGATGTTGAGCCGCTAGGAGTTGTGATTTTTCTCACAACTTATGGTGTGAGATGGTGACAGATTTTCCTGCCAAATGGACTTACAACAAACTGGACTCCAGGCTCCCACCAGTAAAAGAGAAGAAAAATATTTCCAGAGAGGATCCTCAGGATGCTCCAGAAGCTATTCCAAATTCCTAGTGACAGCATGAAATGGTAGGTTTGTTTGTTTACATAAACCTTTACCAGCTGGGAATTTAACGTCCAGAAATGCACATTCAGGATGGCTACTGTGTCTGGACGAAAGTTCCACTCAGCTGCTAAGGGTTTTGGCACCACAACCAGGAGTGAGTGAGGAGTTACAGGGCCTTTTGCCCTGACAGCATTTGAGAACCTGAGATCTCAGTTCTGCTGTTCGCTCCTCAGCCACCGTGAGGCCACGGGAAGGTCATGTAATCTCCTTGTCGCTTAGCTTTCCCGTGAGGGGCATCTCTGGATCAATGGCGTAAGGATTATCGCTCTCATTTTCA
Organism: Delphinapterus leucas; assembly: GCF_059928025.1. Taxonomy (NCBI): domain Eukaryota; kingdom Metazoa; phylum Chordata; class Mammalia; order Artiodactyla; family Monodontidae; genus Delphinapterus; species Delphinapterus leucas. The sequence continues at coordinate 15,662,167 of NC_143138.1, forward strand.
AAATGAGGAAAGCCAGGTTATTGTGATGTGATTTACCACACCCAGAATCCCTTCCTGAAATGGGAAATAGGGCTTTGGGGCCTTGGGGATAAGGCAGCCATTTTTTGAAATTTAATTTTCAAATAAGTAATACGTTCACATTGTTCAAAATCTATATAACACACACATACACACACACACACATAATATAAACAGACACTTCACCAAAGAGGATATAAGAATGGCAAATAAGCACATCATAGGCCATTGGGGAAATTCAAATTAAAACCATGATAAACTTCTACAACCTATTAAAATGGCTAAAATTTAAAATATAATACCAGTGCTGTTGAGGATGTGAAGCAACTGGAACTCTCAGACGTTGGAGGGAATGGAAGAAGGTGTGGCCGCTTTGGAAGACAGTCAGTTTCTACTAAAGGCACACATACACTTGCCACGTAACCCAGCCATCCAACTTCTGAGTGTTTACAGAACTGAAAATATGTTCATACCGAAACATGTACATAAATGTTTATAGCAGCTCTATCACAGCTGCCTCAAAATGAAAGCAATCCAAATGTTCTTCCAACAGATGAGTGGGTAAGCAAACTATGGACCATCCACACATGAAATACTACTCAACAATAGAAAGGGGCCAAACTATTGATACAACAACTTAAATGAATCTCTAAGTCATCAATCAAAAGATGACATACAGTATACCATTTATAAGACGTCGTTGTAAAGTGGGACGGATAACAGGAGTGGTTGCCAGGTACTGAGGGCAGGAGAGTATGACTGCGAAGGGAGCTTTGGGGGATGGTGAAACTGTTCTGCATCCTGATTGCCGTAATGGCTACATAATGGTCACACATATTAAAATTCATAGAATCCTATACCCAAAAAGAATCAACTTTGCTGTCTAATTTTTAAATAAGAATTTTAAATACAAAAAAAAGATAGAATGAAAAATACATTTATCATCCTTAACCTCTGCCTAACCCCACATACTTGACCAGAGGAAACTACTATGACTAGTTTATCTTTCAAAAGAGTTTCTTTATACAACCAGCAAATTTATTTTTCTTCCTCTTTTAATGCAAAGGTACCCTATAAATACATCCTGTCCTGAACCTTGCATTTTTCACTGGATGATTTATCTCAAAGATTTTCCATATCAGTGCATAGAGACCATTCTCATTCTTTTTTTTTAAAACTGTTAAATATTTTGTTATATGTATGGACCAGAATCCCTTAATGATAGACATCTGGTTTGTTTCTCATCTTTTACCACTACAAACATTCATGCAATGAATACTTTTGTATATATGCAATTTCATTTATGTGCAAACTTATCTATAAAATAAGTCCCAAAAATGCAGTTGCTGGGTCAAAAGGATAAATGCTTCTGTAAGTTGTAAGAGTCGCTAAATTGTCCTCCACAGAAGTTTACAATCAGAGCAGCCATTTTTGACAGCTAAGAACAAAGAGAGAAAATGGAAAACCATCGAATAAACTGCATTACATTTGGCAAAGTACTTACTACAGAAACTAAATGTTGGGTAACCTTTTGTTCAAATTTTTAGTGTCGGCTATGTTCTTAGCAGAGTGCTTACTACTGATGAGATGCAATCTACAATGTAAGAAACAGTCTTGTCCCTCAAACAATTATAATGTAGGGGCAACAAGCACACATAGAAACCCATTAATAATAGGTGCAATCTCTAATTTAGTGGCAGAATGAGTGACAAAGACAATGAGTGATGGACAGTTTCAATATAGGACTGCATTAGTGAAGGAAGGCATCCTAAAAAAGACAGGACTTGAAAAGGATGGAAGGTAGGGAAGAAAGAGGGGGAAAGATGTCAGAACTCAGAGAACAGCCTAAGCCAATGCAGGAACATGTCTCCATCACTTACCTCCTCCAGGAAGTTCTCCCTGACTTCCAGGTCTCCCTACTTTGCTCCTGTAGCAAAGTCTTTCAACCTATCATATTTTAAATGATCTGTCTTCATATCTAGAAGCTTCTCAAAGTCAGGAGCCAAGTCTTTTTCACCATTGCATCCTTTGGGGAATATTTCAGGTGATAAATATATATGTAAGTAATACCTAGCAGTGTAACGCCTGGCATGCAGTAGGAAATCAGTGTTTGTCTAACTGTGGTGTTGGATTTGGCAAGGATGGAGGAATTTGAGAGCCTTTGTCACTGATTTCTAGAATCATTATGTCACTATTCTTTCACTATGTCATTTAGTTATAACTAAAGTCTGGAGTTGGAGATCTCCAAATACTGCATCAAAATTTTGTAACTTCAATCAATTGGCAAAGCTTCACATCATTGTTCACCATTCTTGCCACATACTTTTCCTCTCCCCTGCGCCGTGAATGCAAAAATTTCAAGTGCCTCCGTAGGCCGCTGGACAAATGAAATGCCCTGTGGTATGAAAATTTGTGAATGATGGCAACCATCCCTGTCTTTCCAAACGCAAGGAGGAGCCTTTGCCTTTTTATTCTTCTCATTCCTATGGAATCCTAGACCGTTATTGCCGACTTTTTTACAGGGCGCCCAGATTAAGAATTCATAAAACCACAGCATTCTAGAAGTGCGTGGAGCCTGGGAGCTTCTGATTCAGCCTTTACTCTTAATACTGCTTCTGCCTTAAAGGGGTCCATTGAGAGCTGTTTAACACAGTGCAAAGCACATCTTTCCACTTCATTACAATCCTACAGATGCTTTGGCGGCTTCAACACCTGGTTTTCTGGGTTTGGTGGTGACGGCGGTAGTGGTATGAGCTTAGGCAGTGTTGGCACTGGCAGCTGAGAACCCCTGATTCACAGTCCTGTGCTTTATTTGCCAAGTGTAGACACAACCCAAAAGCTAGAAGAGCCCAAAGTAAGGGGGAGCTTGTCCCCCCCACCGGCGCTGTGTGCTTTGCAGAGAGGAAATGAGTACCCACGAGGCCGGCTTCTTCCCCTCACTCTATCTCCTCAATGCAGTTTTTCGAATAATTTAATAACATTCACAGGGATATTAGATTAATTGGATTTTAATTCCAAATGACTGTGAAAGCAGAGAAATGAGTCACCAGCTCATACTAATGAGAAGATCTATTAAAGGGCTCTTCTCTGATAGATACAGCAGGGTTATAAATATTTCATATCCAATTAATTGAATTTTGCCCCCTATATATGACACTGCCCTGAAACATCAATCAAACAGGACCAGAGAAAGAACAGAGGGACAGAAGAAACACGAAGAACTTTGGAATAGCAACTACCTCAACGGGACCCTCCCTCTCAGCCGGTGAAGTGCAGACCGGTTCATCTGTACCATTTTTTTAGGTTCCCCCGCCCCAGAGAACCCCTGCCATTCTCCCAGGGCCTGCAGAGAGGAGCTGGAAGCATTTACCCCAACTGCAGCTGCTTCCATGCGGCGGGGAAATTAATGTTAATTAATCAGACAGCAGTTTTATATAGGGCTGTGTACAGAAAGTTATTCAAGTCCTGCTGCAAATAGATTTATAGGTGTAATTGCCATGTTGAATGACCCTCTGTAAATAGGCTCATTAAACTGGCCATCAGTCAAAAAGTCTAATTGAAGCCATGCAGTAGCCTGCCATCGGGAGCACGTGGCCCCGGATAAACAGAGCTGGCCCACGGCAGACCCGCTCTGGACTGTGTAGATAGGGCTGCTGGCCGTCCTTCAGGTGGCCCCGCTTCTCCTGCCTTCTCCACTTTATTATCTCAGCAGGAAGGCAGAAGCGTGCTTCCTGCCCAGCTTTACCCTCTTCCCCTCTGTTTGTCCCGGGTCTAGAGCCCATAGGAGTCTGCTATGGAAAGCACGGGATGGAAAGCGTGTGCGTGGCAGGCCAGTAAGAAGTCTCTGAGAGGCACAAACCAGCACCACCTTGTGCTCCCCTGTCCCGCACGTGTGGTCACAGTCGGGCAGGGACAAGTGGCCAGGTGTGCGCAGGCCCCATCGCTGGGCATCCCCCAGCCATTTACGAGCTCCTTGTTGAATTCCTATTCTCCCTTTTTTTCTTCCCATACTCCCATGTAAAAAGGATAAATATAAATTATTTTTCTCCTCAATATGGCAAAACAATTGGGAGTCTGAAAGCTTTGGGAGGGTGAACTGTGTACATTTAAATCCTCTTTGATGTTTATCACAGCATTTACTATAAGAGTAAATTTACTAATTTACTATAAGAGTAAAAAATTAGAAACAACCTAAATGTCCATCAACAGGAGTCTGAGTATTTCAATCATGATCTTTTTAGACAATGAAATACTAAGCAAATATTAAATATGACTTTTAGGGAGATCCATATTTATTAATCCAGAAAGCTGTCTAGTATGTATGTTTGTATGGGAAAAACAGATTACAGAATAGATAGGGTGATCCCACATAGTATATCTTTGTTCTTAATTTTTAAATTTTTTTTTATACAGCAGGTTCTTATTAGTCATCAATTTTATACACATCAGTGTATACATGTCAATCCCAATCGTCCAATTCAACACACCACCATAGCCCCCACACACAGAGGCTTTCTCCCCTTGGTGTCCATACGTTTGTCCTCTACATCTGTGTCTCAACTTCTACCCTGCAAACCGATGCATCTGTACCATTTTTCTAGGTTCCACCTACATGTGTTAATATAGGATATTTGTTTTTCTCTTCCTGACTTCACTCTATATGACAGTCTCTAGATCAATCCACATCTCAACAAATGACTTAATTTTGTTCCTTTTTATGGCTGAGTAATATTCCATTGTATATATGTACCACATCCTCTTTATCCATTAGTCCATCAATGGGCATTTAGGTTGCTTCCATGACCTGGCTATTGTAAATAGTGCTGCAATGAACATTGGGGCATGTGTGTCTTTTTGAGTTATGGTTTTCTCTGGGTATATGCCCAGTACCGCGATTGCTGGATCATATGGTAATTCTATTTTTAGTTTTTTTAAGGAACCTCCATACTGTTCTCCATAGTGGCTGTATCAATTTACATTCCCACCAACAGTGCAAGAGGGTTCCCTTTTCTCCACACCCTCTCCAGCATTTGTTGTTTGTAGATTTTCTGATGATGCCCATTCTAACTGGTGTGAGGTGATACCTTATTGTAGTTTTGATTTGCATTTCTCTAATAATTAGTGATGTTGAGCAGCTTTTCATGTGCCTCTTGGCCATCTGTATGTCTTCTTTAGAGAAATGTCTATTTAGGTCTTCTACCCATTTTTGGATTGGGTTGTTTGTTTTTTTAATATTGAGCTGCATGAGCTGTTTATATATTTTGGAGATTAATCCTTTGTCCGTTGATTCATTTGCAAATATTTTCTCCCATTCTGAGGGTTGTCTTTTTGTCTTGTTTGTGGTTTCCTTTGCTGTGCAAAAGCTTTGAAGTTTCATTAGGTCCTATTTGTTTATTTTTGTTTTTATTTCCATTACTCTAGGAGGTGGATCAAAAAAGATCTTGCTGTGATTTATGTCAAAGAGTGTTCTTCCTATGTTTTCCTCTAAGAGTTTTCTAGTGTCCGGTCTTACATTTAGGTCTCTAATCCATTGAGTTTATCTTTGTGTGTGGTGTTAGGGAGTGTTCTAATTTCATTCTTTTACATGTAGCTGTCCAGTTTTCCCAGCACCACTTATTGAAGAGACTGTCTTTTCTCCATTGTATATCCTTGCCTCCTTTGTCATAGATTAGCTGACCATAAGTATGTGGGTTTATCTCTGGGCTTTCTATCTTGTTCCATTGATACATGTTTCTGTTTTTGTGCCAGTACCATATTGTCTTGATTACTGTAGCTTTGTAGTATAGTCTGAAGTCAGGGAGTCTGATTCCTCCAGCTCTGTTGTTTTCCCTCAAGACTGCTTTGGCTATTCGGGGTCTTTTGTGTCTCCATACAAATTTTAAGATTTTTTGTTCTAGTTCCATAAAAACTGCCATTGGTAATTTGATAGGGATTGCATTGAATCTGTAGATTTCTTTGGGTAGTATAGTCATTTTCACAATATTGATTCTTCCAATCCAAGAACATGGTATATCTCTCCATCTGTTGGTATCATCTTTAATTTCTTTCATCAGCGTCTTGTAGTTTTCTGCATACAGGTCTTTTGTCTCCCTAGGTAGGTTTATTCCTAGGTATTTTATTCTTTTTGTTGCAGTGGTAAATGGGAGTGTTTCCTTAATTTCTCTTTCAGATTTTTCATCGTTAGTATATAGGAATGCAAGAGATTTATGTGCATTAATTTTGTATCCTGCAACTTTACCAAATTCATTAGTTCTAGTAGTTTTCTGGTGGCATCTTTAGGATTCTCTATGTATAGTATCATGTCATCTGCAAACAGTGACAGTTTTACTTCTTTTCCAATTTATATTACTTTTATTTCTTTTCCTTCTCTGATTGTCATAGCTAGGACTTCCAAAACTATGTTGAATAATAGTGGTGAGAGTGGGCAACCTTGTCTTGTTCCTGATCTTAGAGGAAATGCTTTCAGTTTTTCACCATTGAGAATGATGTTTGCTGTGGGTTTGTCGTATATGGCCTTTATTATGTTGAGGTAGTTTCCCTCAATGACCACTTTCCAGAGAGTTTTTATCATAAGTGGGTGTTGAATTTTGTCAAAAGCTTTTTCTGCATCTATTGAGATGATCGTATGGTTTTTATTCTTCAGTTTGTTAATATGGTGTATCACATTGACTGCGTATATTGAAGAATCCTTGCATCCCTGGGATAAATCCCACTTGATCATGGTGTATGATCCTTTTAATTTGTTGTTGGATTCTGTTTGCTAGTATTTTGTTGAGGATTTTTGTGTCTATATTCGTCAGTGATATTGGTCTGTAATTTTCTTTCTTTGTAGTATCTTTGTCTGGTTTTGGTATCAGGGTGATGGTGGCCTCAAAAAATAAGTGTGGGAGTATTCCTTCCTCTTCAATTTTTTGGAAGAGTTTGAGAAGGATGGGTGTTAGTTCTTCTCTAAATGTTTGATAGAATTCACCTGTGAAGACATCTGGTCCTGGACTTTTGTTGGAAGATTTTTAATCAGTTTCAATTTCATTACTTGTGATTGGTCTGTTCATATTTTCTATTTCTTCCTGGTTCAGTCTTGGAAGGTTATACCTTTCTAAGAATTTGTCCACTTCTTCCAGGTTGTCCATTTTATTGGCATAGAGTTGCTTGTAGTATTCTCTTAGGATGCTTTGTATTTCTGCGGTGTCTGTTGCAACTTCTTTTTCATTTCTAATTTTACTGATTTGAGTCCTCTCCCTCTTTTTCTTGATGAGTCTGGCTAATGGTTTATCAATTTTGTTTATCTTCTCAAAGAGCCAGGTTTTAGTTTTATTGATCTTTGCTATTGTTTTCTTTGTTTCTATTTCATTTATTTCTGCTCTGATCTTTATGATTTCTTTCCTTCTGCTAACTTTGGGTTTTGTTTGTTCTTCTTTCTCTAGTTCCTTTAGATGTAAGGTTAGATTGTTTGAGATTTTTCTTGTTTCTTGAGGTAGGCTTCTATAGCTATAAACTTCCCTCTTAGAATTGCTTTTACTGCATCCCATAGGTTTGGGATCATCGTGTTTTCATTGTCATTTGTCTCTAGATATTTTTTGATTTCCTCTTTGATTTCTTCAGTGATCTCTTGGTTATTTAGTAATGTATTGTTTAGCCTCCGTGTGTTTGTGTTTTTTACGTTTTCTTCCCTGTAATTCATTTCTAATCTCATAACATGTGGTCAGAAAAGATGCTTGATATGAAGCCAATTTTCTTAAATTTACTGTGGCTTGATTTGTGACCCAAGATGTGATCTATCCTGGAGAATGTTCCATGCGCAGTTGAGAAGAAAGTGTAATCTGTTGTTTTTGGATGGAATGTCCTATAAATATCAATTAAATCTATCTGGTCTATTGTGTCATTTAAAGCTTCTGTTTCCTTATTTATTTTCATTTTGGATGATCTGTCCATTGACATAAGTGATGTGTTAAAGTTCCCCACTATTATTGTGTTACTGTCGATTTCCTCTTTTATAGCTGTTAGCAGTTGCCTTATGTATTGAGGTGCTCCTATGTTGGGTGCATATATATTTATAATTGTTATATCTTCTTGGATTGATCCCTTGATCATTATGTAGTATCCTTCCTTGTCTGTTGTAGCATTCTTTATTTTAAAGTCTATTTTATCTGATATGAGTTTTGCTACTCCAGCTTTTTTTTAAATGTTTTAAAATTTTATTTATTTATTTTTGGCTGTGTTGGGTCTTCGTTTCTGTGTGTGGGCTTTCTCTAGTTGCGGCGAGCGGGGACCACTCTTCATCGTGGTGCGCGGGCCTCTCACTGTCGCTGCCTCTCTTGTTGTGGAGCACAAGCTCCAGATGCGCTGGCTCAGTAGTTGTGGCTCACGTGCCTAGTTGCTCCATGGTATGGGGGATCTTCCCAGACCAGGGCTCGAACCCATGTCCCCTGCATTGGCAGACAGATTCCCAACCACCGCACTACCAGGGAAGCCCTCCTGTTTTCTTTTGATTTCCATTTGCATGCAATATCTTTTTCCATCCCCTCACTTTCAGTCTGTATGTGTCCCTAGGTCTGAAGTGGGTCTCTTGTAGACAGAATATAGATGAGTCTTGTTTTTGTATCCATTCAGCAAGCCTGTGTCTTTTGGTTGGAGCATTTAATCCATTCATGTTTAAGGTAATTATTGATATGTATGTTCCTATGACCATTTTCTTAATTGTTTTGGGTTTGTGTTTGTAGGTCGTTTTCTTCTCTTGTGTTTTCCACTTAGAGAAGTTCCTTTAGCATTTGTTGTAGAGCTGGTTTGATGGTGCTGAATTCTCTTAACTTTTGCTTGTCTGTAAAGCTTTTGATTTCTCCATCGAATCTGAATGCGATCCTTGCCAGGTAGAGTAACCTTTGTTGTCGGTTCTTCCCTTTCATCACTTTAAGTATATCATGCCACTCCCTTCTGGCTTGTAGAGTTTCTGCTGAGAAATCAGCTGTTAACCTAATGGGAATTCCCTTGTATGTTATTTGTCGTTTTTCCCTTGCTGCTTTCAATAATTTTTCTTTGTCTTTAATTTTTGCCAATTTCATTACTATGTGTCTCAGCGTGTTTCTCCTTGGGGTTATCCTGTATGGGACTCTCTGCGCTTCCTGGACTTGGGTGGCTTTCCTTTCCCATGTGAGGGAAGTTTTTGACTATAATCTCTTCAAATAATTTCTTGGGCCCTTTCTCTCTCTCTTCTCCCTCTGGGACCCCTATAATGCGAATGTTGTTGTGTTTAATGTTTTCCCAGAGGCCTCTTAAGTCTCATTTCTTTTCATTCTTTTTTCTTCTGTTCTGCAGCCATGAATTCCACCATTCTGTCTTCCAGGTCACTTATCTGTTCTTCTGACTCAGTTATTCTGCTATTGATTCCTTCTAGTGTAGTTTTCATTTCAGTTATTGTATTGTTCATCTCTGTTTGTTCTTTAAATCTTCTATGTCTTTGTTAAATATTTCTTGCATCTTCTCAATCTTTGCCTCCATTCTTTTTCCAAGGTCCTGGATCATCTTCACTATCATTATTCTGAATTCTTTTTCTGGAAGGTTGCCTATCTCCACTTCATTTAGTTTTTTTTCTGGGGTTTTACCTTGTTCCTTCATCTGGTACATAGCCCTCTGCTTTTTCATCTTGCTCTCTTTCTGTGGATGTGGTTTTTGTTTCACAGGCTGCAGGATTGTAGTTCTTCCTGTTTCTGCTGTCTCCACATAGTATACCTTTATCTGTAGCTGAATATGCAGAAAAAATGTGATTTTAATTTTCCCTTGGATCTCGTCTATTCTCTTTCATAATCTCCCATTTAGCAGTTAGTGGGATGAAAAAAAAATCACTAAGTCTCTAATCTTAGTTAAATTTAACCCAGTCTGATAATATAAACTGTCCTTTCAGTTAATGCTCTTTTAGGAAAACTCTGTTTCTAGATGGCTTCCTGTGATAGTTAATTTTATATGTCAACGTGATGGGGCCACAGGGGCCCAGATATTTGGTCAACTGTTATTGTGGGTGTGTCTGTGAGGGTGTTTCTAGATGAGATTAACATCTTAATCAGTAGACTGAGCAAAGCAGGTTGCCATCCGCAATGTGGGTGGGCTTCATCCAATCTAATGAAGGCCTGACTAGAACAAAAGAAGGCTGAAAAAGGGAAAATTCACTCTCTTTCTGCTGTCTTTGAGCAGAGCATCAGTCTATTTCTGCCTTCACACTAGAACTGTACCATTGTCTCTCCTGGGTCTTCAGTTGGCCAACTGTAGGCCTTGGGATGTCTCAGCCTCCATAATCATGTGAGCAAATTCCTTGGATGTGTGGATGGGTTGGTAGATGATATAGAGATATCTCTTATTGGTTTTCTTCTCTGGACAATCCTTACTAACACTCCCTTGGCCCACTTCTGTTCCCCAGGTGGTACCTAGGTGTGTGATCTGAGGGCTGTATGTTATGGTACAGGGAAGAGCCAGGTCTTTGCAGGTCTTTTGAGAATGTGGCACTATCCCCTTTTCCTGCCAGATCCTAAGCCAACTTCAGTGGCTGCTGGTCTTTCTCAGCTTTCCCAGAACCAGAGCTTCTTCCTGGCTGAATTGGGTTCACCTGAATTTCACAGGCCTCAGACCCCAGATCTCTGCCAAGGTCTCCATCCATTCTGCAGGCCTGAGGGCCCACCCTAGCCTCTGCAGCCGAGTCATTTGACCCTTCCTGGGAAAACTTCCAAAGCAGGCCCACTGGAGCCCCATCTAGTATCCACCCCACATGGAAACTCGGAGATCAGGAAACAAACTTCAAGCCTCCTTGGCCTGACTGTACCCACCTTTGCAATGGTGCAGTTGTATCCAGGCTGGGTCAGGACTTACTGAGAGGGGGCCTCTTCCCAGGGCACTAAATCAGGAGCCAGGACAAGGATTTCCTTCTGCCTTCCATGTTACCCTCACTTAGGAAACATATCTCTCCATCCCAGTGCCCCAATCCAGGGACATCAGAACAAAGTGGTCAGTCTTATTGCCTCCTTTAATCTCCCTTAAGTTTCCTTCCCACCATCACCCAGGGCTGGAAAAAAGGAAGTCTTCCTTCTACTTTCCCTACATCATATCCTCCTTTTGCTTACAAGTTCAAGTGTTGTGATGAATGGGGTCCTCTTGGCTAGGCCCCTTGATATATTGGAGAGAAGGAATCAAATTACCTGGAAAACTCTCTCTCAGAACAGTAACCTGTTTACTGTCCTACTCTGTAATCTATTTTTTATGTCAGAAGCTGGAAATCCCCTTGCTTTTTCCTTTGTGTACCTCCTTTTATGTTTTAATTGAGATATAATTGACACATAACATTATATTAGTTTTAGGTGTACAACATGATGATTCCATATGTGTTGCAAAATGATCCCCACAATAAGTTAACATCCATCATCACACGCAGTTAGAAATTTTTTTCTTGCAACAAGAACTTTTTAAATCTACACTCCTAGTAACTTTCAAATATGCAATACAGTACTTTTAACTATAGTCACCATGCTGTATATTACATCTGCATGACTTATTTTGTAACTGGAAGTTTGTACCTATTGACCCCCTTTACCCATTTCCCCAAGTCCCCATACTCCACCTCTGGGCAGCAACCAATCTGTTCTGTATATTTGGGCTCATGTTTTTTGTTTGTTTTTCTGTTTTTTTCTTTTAGATTCCATATATTTTTCTTTTTTAGGTTCCATATATAAGTGAGATCATATGGTATTTGTCTTTCTCTGATTTGTTTCACTTAGCATAATACCCTCACGGTCCATCCATGTTGTTACAAATGGCAGGATTACCTCCACTTTTGTGGCTGAATAACGCCTCACTATACATGTACACCACATTTTCTTTATCCATTCCTCTGTTGATGGACACTTAGATTATTTCCATGTTGTGGTTATTGTAATGCTGTTATGAACGTGGGAATGCAATATAGTGATTTTGTTTCCTTCAGATAAATACCAGAAGTGGAATTGCTAGATCATATGCTAGTTCTATTTTTGATTTTTTTGAGGAAACTTCATATTGTTTTCCATAGTGGCTGCATCAATTTACATTCCCACCAAGCATGCACAGGGCTCCCTTTTCTCCATATCTTAGCCAACACTTTTTATTTCTTATCTTTTTGATAAGAGCCTTTCTAACAGGGGTGAAGTGATAGCTCCTTGTTGTTTTGATTTGCATTTCCCTGATTATTAGTGATGTTGAGCACCTTTTCTTATACCTGTTGGCCATTTTTATGTCTTTGGAAAAATGTTCAGATCCTCTGCCTATTTTTTAATTGGATTTTTTTCTGTTGTATAATTTCTTTATATTTTGATATTAACCTCTTATCAGATATGATTTGTAAATTTTTCCCATTCCATAGGTTGCCTCTTCATTTTGTTGATAGTTCCCTTTGCTGTACAGAAGCTTTTTAGTTTGATCTAGTCCCACTTGTTTATTTTGCTTGTGTTACCTTTGCTTTTGGTGTCAAATTCAAAATATCATACAAGACAGTACAATGTCAAAGACCCTACAATGCCCCCCCTCCCCATGTTTTCTTTTGGGAGTTTTATGGTTTCAGGTCTTACATTCAAGTCTTTAATCCATTTTGAGTTGATTTTTTTGTATGGTGTAAGATAGTGGTCCAGATTCAGGTGTACAACATAGTTATTCAACAGTTATGTATATTACAAGATGATCACCATAAGTCTAGTTACCATGTGTTGTATTTAAAGTTATTACGATATCACTAAATATCATATTTCCTATTCTGTATATTACTCTCCATGATTTATTTATTTTGTAATTGGAAGTTTGTGCCTCTTAGTCCTCTTCGTCTATTTTGCCTATTCCCCCAACTCCCTCCTCTCCAGCAACCACCAATTTGTTCTGTGTATCTATGATTCTGTTTCTGGTTTTTTGTTTGTTTTGTTTTTTAGATTCCACATATAAGTGAAATCATACAGTATTTGTCTTTCTCTGTCTGACTTATTTCACTTAGCACAATACACTCTACGTCCTTCCATGTTGTTGCAAATCACAAGATTTCATTCTTTTTTATGACTAATATTGTATTGTGTGTGTGTATATATATATATCCATTTGTCTGTATGTATGCTTTGTTTCCAAGTCATGGCTATTGTAAATAACACTGCAACGAACATAGGAGTGCATATGATTTTCAGATTAGTATTTTCATTTTTTCAGGTAAATACCCAGAAGTGAAATTGCTGGATCATATGGTAGTTCTATTTTTAACTTTTTTGAGGAATCTTCATATTCTTTTCCATAATGGCTGCACCAGTTTACATTCTCACCAACAGTGAATGAGGGTTCCTTTTTCTCCACATCCTTGCCAACACTTGTTATTTTTTGTCTTTCTTATAACAGCCATTTTGACAGATGTGAGGTGATATCTCATTATGGTTTTGATTTGCATTTGCCTGATGATTAATGATGTTGAACATTTTTTATGTGTCGTCCATCTGTATGTGTTCCTTGGGAAAAGGTCTATTGAAATCCTCAGCCATTTTTTAATTGAATTGTTTGGCGTTTTTTTTTTTTTTTTTAATATTAAGTTGTTTGAGTTCTTTATATATTCTGGATATTAACTCCTTATCAGATATATATTTGCAATTGTCTTCTCCCATTCAGTAGGTTGCGTTTTGTTTTGTTGTTGGTTTCCTTCACAAAAGCTTTTTACTTTGATGTAGTCCCACACGTTTATCTTTGCTTTGTTGACCTTGTCTGAAGAGACATATCCAAAAGATACCACTGAGACCGATGTGAAAGAGCTGAGTGCCTATGCTTTCTTCTAGGATTTTTATGGTTTCATGCCTTACATTCAAGTCTTTAATCTATTTTGTGTTTATTTTTGTATATAGTATAAGTTAATGGTCCAGATTCATTCTTTTGCATGTACCTGTCCAATTTTCCCAACACCATTTATTGCTGAGACTATCTTTTCTCCATTGTATATTCTTACCTCCTTTGTCATAGATTAATTGAACAAACATGCATGAGTTTATTTCTGTGTGCTGTATTCAGTTCCATTGATCTACGTCTGTTTTTGTGCCAGTACTGTACTCTTTTGATTACTATAGCTTTGTAGTATAGTTTGAAGTCAGGGAGCATGACATCTCCAGTTTTGTTCTTTTTTGGGATTGTTTTGGCTATTTGGGATCTTTTGTGGTGCCATACAAATTTTAAGATTATTTGTTCCAGTTCTGTGAAAAATGCTATTGGTATTTTGATAGGAATTGCATTGAATTTATATATTGCTTTGGGTAGTATGGATTTTAACAATATTAATTCTTCCAATCCCTGAACATGGTATATCTTTCCAACATTTATGTCATCTTTATTTTCTCTCATCAATGTCTTATTGTTTTCAGGGTACATGTCTATCATCTCCTTGGTAAATTTATTCCTAGGTATTTTCTTCTTTTTAATGCAATTGTACAATTGTTTTCTTAATTTTTCTTCTGGTAGTTTGTTATTAGTATATAGGAATGCACCAGATTTCTGTGTATTAATTTTGTATCTTGCAACTCTACCGAATTAATTTATTCTAATAGTGTTTTGGTGGAGTCGTTAGGGTTTCCTATATATAGCATCATGTCATCTGCAAATAGTGACAGTTTTATTTCTTCCTTTCCAATTTGGTTGCCTTTTATTTTTCATGTGTAATTGCTATGGCTAGGACTTGCAATACTCTCTTTAATAAAAGAAGCAAAAGTGGGCACACTTATTTTGTTCCCGATCTTAGAGGAAAATCTTTCAGCTTTTCACTATTGAGTATGATGTTAGCTGTGGATTTGTCATATATGGCCTTTATTATGTTGCGATACATTCCCTCTAAACCCACTTTGTTAAGAGATTTTATAATAAATGGGTGTTAATTTTTTTCCGATGATTTTTCTGCATCTATTGAGATGATCCTATTATATTTTATTTTGTTAATGTGTATCACATTGATTTACAGATGTTGAACCATCATTGCATCCTTGGAATCCCGATCATGGTGTTTGATCCTTTTAATGTATTGTTGAACTCACTTTGTTAATACTTGGTTGAGGATTTTTCGTCTATGTTCATCAAGAATATTTTCTTTTTTGTAGTGTCTTTGTCTGCTTTTAGTATCAAGGTACTGTTGTTTTCATAGAATGAATTTGAAAGTGTTCCCTTCTCTTCAATTTTTTGAATAGTTTGAGGTAATTACTCTTCTTTAAATATTTGGTAGAATTCACCTGTGGAGCTGTCTTGTCCTGGACATTTGTTTGTAGGGAATTTTTTTGATTACTGATTCAATTTCATTATTAGTAATTGGTTTATTCTGATTTTCTATTTCTTCCTGATTCAGTCTTAGAAGATTGTATGTTTCTAAAAATTTATTCATTCTAGGTTTTCCAATTTGTTGGCATATAATTGTTCACAACAGTATCTTATCCTTGGTATTCCTGTGGTATTGGTTGTAACTTTCTGTCTTTCATTTCTTATTTATTTGGGTCCTTTCTCTTCTTTTCTTGATGAGTCTGGCTAAAGTTTTGTCAATTTTGTTTATCTTTTCAAAGATAGTTTGAAAAAGAAAGTTAAAGAAAGTTAACTTTCAAAGAAAGTTAGTTTCATTGATCTTTTCTATTTTTTTAGTCTCTATTTCATTTATTTCCATTCTGATCTTTATTATTTCCTTCCTTCTACCACATTTGGGTTTCATTTGTTCTTCTTTTTCTAGTTCCTTACGTGTAAGGTTAGAGTGTTTTATTTGAGATTTTTCTTGTTTCTTGGGGTAGACCTATGTGGCAATAAACTCCCCTCTTAGAATTGCTCTTGCTGCATACCATAGATTTTGGAAGGTTGTGTTTCCATTTTCATTTGTCTCAAGGTATTTTTTGATTTCCTCTTTGATTTATTTACTGACCCATTGATTGCTTAGTAGCATGTGGTGTGGTCTCCACATGTTTTTGTTTTTTTCCAGTTTTCTTCTTGTAGTTGACTTCTAGTGTCATAACATTGTGATTGGAAAAGATGCTTGATATGACATCAATATTCTTAAATTTACTGAGACTTGTTTGTAGCCTAACATGCAATCTATTCTGAAGAATGTTCCATGTTTACTTTGTAGGGGAGAGAACATTTTTCTCTACGCTTTGAGTTGTTTTGGCTGGTCTAATAGACAAATTGACATAAAGACATATTAACAGGAGAAAAACAAAAAAAATTTAATTTCACGTATATGGAGGCCCCATAGATATGTGACCAAAGAAGTGACTGAAGCAAGATGTTTATATACCTTTTTAGACAAAGAATCAATTATCTGTGAAATTTTGACAAAACAGAGGGGTTATTGCTTGGAATAGCAAATTAATGAAAAAGTAACAAAGTTTGTTTATACAGCTTTCTTGGTCTCAAATTCCCTATCTCTGGGGAAAAGGATACCCTCCATCCTCCTGGCATAGGGAGGAAACCTTCCCATGGGAGTTTGTTTCCTGTTTTCAAGGGAATAAAAGAAGGGTCAGAGTGTTATTTTTGTACTGGCTGTTTCTCAAGTAACTTTTGTTCAAAATAATCAATAGGCTACCTTGGCATATTTGGGGCAACCCAGCCTTGAACCCTATCAGCTCCCTCCTCTGATACTTCCCTGGAAGTTTCACATGTTAAAAACTGAGGTGGTAGATTGCTCTATTATTTCATTGAATTAATCTCTTAGTCTTAAAAATAGGTCAGTTCAGTTAAACAGGTTTGTCTCATTTTAGGAGGTAGCCATAAAGGTGGGCTCCCAAAGGTTAGGCCTGTATTGTGCAAATAAATCAAGTATTTAATAAGGCATTTCTGTGGAAACAAAAGAAAAACAATGGTTAATGATTGTAGCAAATTATAAACCAGTTTCTGAGTTCTGAATGGTGGATGGTAGAGAAAATTTCTAGATATCAAACTCAAAGCATTCCTCAGAGTAAGCACAGGAAGCGAGGATTTGATAGATTTTCCTGGTTTGCAGTTTGAATGCCTCCCAGGTGGTCTTCTGAATAGCCCACACAGCAACAGGCATGAAGATTGTCTATACATGAGTTGTGGTGTCAATTTTTCTGAAGTTTCTCTCAAGTTGTCCAACTTTAGTTTGCCTGGCTTTAGAAAAAGGGCAGTTTTAGCTCTTCCTGATTTCAAGACAAAAGAGTGGGAGAAAAATTGGAAATATTAGTTTGGAGAGTTGTGGCCAAATTTTGAGGAAACTAGAAGAATTCAGGTTATAGTCCAGTTTACAGGTAGAAAATAAACCCACAAAGATAACTAACAGAACTATCAATAGAATCCAGTATCCATAAAGGTGTATTACTGAAACATAATTTCTCTCTCTACAATCACCCCCATGTCTATCAATGATAACCATAGTCAAACTAATTTATTTGCAAATTAAGTCTAGTTTTATTAAACTTGGCTTGATTATTGACATAAGTGCAACAAGAATAGCAATTGACCATACAGAATATTTTAATTTGCTTTGGCTGGAAATTTTCATAGGAATTGCAGATTGAATTTTAGCCTCTTAAGACCAAACTATCAAGCCAAATACTTGCTATCAGACTTTCCCTGCAATATCTATAGATGTTATATATATATATATATTATTTATAGATATGAATGAGTTCCTCTCTTCTCAAGGTTCCCCAAATATTCTGAGGTTCTTGTACCTACCAAGAAGTTACCTTCCTTACTCACATGAAAAGGCTATTGATACCCTATAAGCAAGATACCAGGCTGTTTTTCCAAGGGGCTTTATTGGCTTCATAAAGTCAATCTCAGTTCTTTGACATTTCAGTCAAATCCTTGGTAACATGACAAATGTTTCCCATTGTGTCCTATTAAAAGGAGAACAGATTCTTATTGAACTCATAGCAAACAACTGTATTGCCATGAAAACAAAAATATTTACTGAGAGTTTATGAATTCTGGAGGGATCAGGCAGAGAGAAAAAGTAAATGCTTCATCTTTATTTACAAAGTTACATTTTATTCAGTTGCTGTAAGCATAGATAGCTTAAGAGAAAAAGTTTCCTTAAATCTGAAAAATCAAAACATTAAAAAGTTCAGCAATATTTCAAATTTAAGAGTCACACAAAAAATGTAATCATTTTTCTTAGTTCATTGAGTCCCAGGTAATTAATACTTGTTAATCTTGATCTTTTGTTACAAGTTTTATGAAGCCATCAGTTTCTCCATTAGAGTTCTGTAAATTCTTATTTAGTTCAGTGGTATGATCTTGTCAGTGTCCTCCACGAATCTCTCTGAAGATAAAGCACTTTTGTAGGAATACCTTTGTAAAATCATTAGAGTAAAACAATAACTGTAAATGACAAAAGACTTCAAAATGGCCATAGTCACAAATCTAATAAGAGTTGCAGTTGACAAAGAAATTTGCTTATTTCTGTGACACAACACTTCAAGATAATAACTGTAATTACAAGTGATAACATATCAGGACATATCTGATTTCTAGGAATTTCATACAATTTCTGGAATACTTATATTAATAACATAATCCTTACAAATGTAATCTAAAAAAAGTTTGGCACTACTTATTTGACAATGCTTCCCACATGATTTAACATATCAAATGTGCCTAATTAGTGCAACATCTCTCTTTTTATAAGGAGAGAGAACAAATCATTTGAAATGTTCCAAGGACCCTCTGAAAAAAAAAAAACCCCAAAGTTAGTTTGAGGTCAAAAAGACTTCATTTACAATTGGATTTGGGGGTGGGGAGGGTAGTTTGTCAAAAATATCAAAAGATTTTTAAAATTTGGTCAAATAGGATCATAGGGCACTGTGAAACAGTGACTAGCAAAATACTTAGTTATCTAGTTAACCAAAGTGACGATTACAGACTTCACAAGGGTGGGCAAAGAGCAGTGGCAGCTCTGGTGTCATCTATGGGGAGATGCTGTATGTAGAACCCAATCCCTGAGAACAGGGCTCAGCAGAAACCAGGGCCCCTAAGGGCAACTCTCATCTCAGCAGCAGCTCCAGCCTCTGGGAGTTGATGCAGAAGGGGGATCTCCCGGCTGCTCAGCTGGGATCAGTGTTGGTGACGATCATGGGAGACCTCTGTAGCACAGGCTGCAAACATCCACATTGGTGGGGCTCGCTGGGTTCTCCTGCTCTCCTCCCTGTGCGGTGAACTTCCTCCAGGGGCATCCTTCCTGGTGCTGATCTGCTCTTGACTGGGGTATGGGATGACACAGGCAAAATATTTTCTGTACTTTTCTATGCTGCCATCCTTGGTTTCTGAGCTCCATGGGGATTTTGCTGGTTCTTTGTAGTTCTAAGATTTCCCTGAACTGTTTACTTCAGTATGTAGTTGCTTCTGTACTGTTTTTGTTTTTTGTGTATGTTAGGCGTGGAGACCAGTATTGGGACCTCCTAGCCTTCTATCTTGTTGATGTCACTCTCATCCCCATCCCCCTTTAAAAAAAAAAAACCTTTTGTGAATCTAGGTTTTGCTTTGTGGTTGCCATGAGGCTTACACAGAAAGTCTCATAAATAATACAGTCTAGGGACTTCCCTGGTGGTGCAGTGGCTAAGAATCTGCCTGCCAATGCAGAGGACACGGGTTCGAGCCCTGTTCCAGGAAGATCCCACATGCCGCAGAGCAACTAAGCCCGTGCACCATAACTACTGAGCCTGCGCTCTAGAGCCTGTGAGCCACAACTACTGAGCCCACGTGTCTAGAGCCTGTGCTCTGCAACAAGAGAAGCCACTGCAGTGAGAAGCCCAGGCACCGCAACGAAGAGTAGCCCCCACTCACTGAAACTAGAGAAAGCCTGTGCGCAGCAAAGAAGACCCAGTGCAGCCAAAAATAAATAAATAAATAAATAAACTTATTAAAAAGAAATAATAATACAGTCTATTTTAAGCTGATAGCAACCTAACTTTTACCTACAAAACTTCACCTTTTTACTCCTCTTCTTTTATCCTTTTGATCTTACTATTTACTGCTCTTTATACTGTCTATTCATTAACAAATTTAGTAGTTATAATTATTTTTAATACTCTTCTCCTTTAATCTTTATACTACGGGTAAGTGGTTAACACACCATCCTGTTACAGAATTAGAGTTTTCTAAGTCTGACTGTATATTTACCTTTACCAGTGTGCTGTCTACTTTCATCTTTTCTTGACGCTAATTAGCATCTTTTCATTTCAGCTTGAAGAACTCCTTTCAACATTTCCTGCAGGGTAGGTCTAGTGGTGACAAACTCACTCAGCTTTTCTTTGTCTGAGAGATTCTGTTTCCCCTTCATATCTTGAGGGTAACTTAGCCAGAGTATTCTTGGCTGGAAATATTTTTTTCCTTCAACACTTTGAATATGTCATTTCACTCTTTGCTGGCCTAGAGGGTTTCTGCTGAAAAGTCTGCTGTTAGCCTAATGGGGCTCCTTTGTAGGTTATAATCTTTTTTTCCCTGACTGCTTTTAGGATTCTCTCTTTATCTTTGATTTTTGATAGTTTCACTATAATGTGTCTTGGAGAAAGTCTTTTTGCATTGAGATAATGGGATGAGCTATTAGCTTCGTGAACTTGGATATCTAAGTCTTTCCCCACGTTTGGGAAGTTCTGAGCTTTTATTTCTTTAAATAAAGTTTCTGCTTCTTTCTCCTGCTCTTGTCCTTCTGGAAACCCTATTATTCTAATAATTGTTATTCTGATGGAATTTATTAGATCGTGTAAGCTTTCTTCACTTTTTCATTCTTATTTTCTTCGTTCTGCTCTAACTGGGTTATTTCAAAATTCCTGTTCTCCAGTTCACTTATTCTGTCTTCCATTTTCTCTGCTCTACTGCAGATTTTCTCTATTGTACTTTTCATGTAATTCATTGAATTCCTCAGCTTCAGAATCTATTTTTTATGATTCCCATCTCTTTGGTACATATCTCATTTTGTTCATGTATATTTTTCCTGGTTTCATTGAACTATCTTTCTGAGTTTTCTTGTAGTTCATTGAGTTTCTTACAAACTATCATTTTGAATTCCTTATCAGTTAGATTAGAAAATTCCATGCCTCTGAGCTCAGTTATTGGTTAATTATTTTTATCTTTTGGTGATAACATGTTTTATTAATTTTTCTTTGAATTATTTTTAATTAAATTTTTTTATTTTCATACCATTTTTAAAGGTTACTTTCCATTTACAATTATTTCAGAATATTGGCTATATTCCCTGTGTTGTACAATACATCCTTGAGCCTATCTTACACCCAGTAGTTTGTACCTCCCCCTCCTCCACCCCTATATTGCCCCTCCCCCTCCACTGGTAATCACTAGTTCTCTATATCTGTGTCTGCTTCTTTCTTATTATATTCACTAGTTTGTTGTATTTTTTAGATTCCACACGTGATATCATACAGTATTCATCTTTCTCTGTCTGACTTATTTCACTTAGCATAATAACCACCAAGTCCATCCATGTTGCTGCAAATGGCAAAGTTTTGTTCTTTTTTATGGCTGAGTACTATTCCATTGTATATGTATACACATTGTTGTGGTGTATAGTTTTATAGTAGCCTCATATGATCCTTTATATTTCTGTGATATCTGTTGTAATATCTCATTTTTCATTTATAATTTTGTTTATCTGGATCCTCCTTTTTCTTTGGGAAGTCTAGCTAAAAGTGTGTCAAATTTTTGTTAGATTTCAAGGAGCCAACTCTTGGTTTGGTTAATCTTTTTTGTTTGTTTTTCTATTCTCTATATCATTTATTTCTGCTCTAATATTTATTATTTCCTTCTGCTAACTTTGGGCTGAGTTTGTTCCTTTTCTCTAAGTCATAGAATTAAGTTGTTTATTTGGGATCTTTTTTCTTAATATAGGCATTTATTTTTATAAATTTCCCTCTTAGAAATGCATTTGCTGCATCCAAAACGTCTTGGTATGTTGTGTTTCCATTTTTGTTTGTCTCAAGATACTATTTTATTTCCCCTTTAATTTCTTTGACCTATTTGTGGTTCAAGAAAGTGTTAATTTCCATGTATTCATGAATGCTCCAGTTTTGCTCAGTTATTGATTTCTAGTTTCATACCATTGAAGTCAGAGAAGACACTGGGTATGAGTTCAGTCTTCTTGAACTTGCTAAGATTTATTTTGTGGCATAACATATGGTCTATCTAGAAAATGTTCCATGTGTACCTGAGAAGAATATGTATTCTTCTGTCGTCTGATAGAATGTTCTGTATTGTCTGTTAGGTCCATTTGGTCTATACTGTTGTTCAAATGCACTGTTTTCTTATTGACTTTCTGTCCGGATGATCTGTACATTGTTGAGAGTGGGATATTAAAGTCCCCAACTATTGTATTACTGTTTATTTCTCCTTTTAGCTCTGTTAGTTTTTATGTACGTTATGTGTTTAGGTGCTCTGAAATTGGGTACATGAATATTTACAGTTACTATATCTTCTTGATGTATTGACCCCTTTATCATTATATAATGATGTTCTTTGTTTTTTCTCACTATTTTTAGTTTAAAGTCTATTTTGTCTTATAACTACACCTGCCTTTTTTTTTTATTGCTATTTGCTTGAAATATCTTTTTCCATCCCTTTACTCTCAGTCTATGTGTGTCTTTAAGGCTAAAATGTGTCTCTTATAGACGACATATTGTTAGATCTTGTTTTTTAATCCATTTAGCTACTCTGTGTCTTTTGATTGGAGAATTTTGTCCATTTACATTTAAAGTAACTATTGATAGGTAAGGACTGTAGATCCATTGTTCCTTTTTTCTTGTCCTGCTGCTTTTTTTGTGTGTGTGTTGATATCTTTTGGTATCAGTATGTTTTGACTTTTTTGTGTAGTTACTACAAGTTTTCCCTTATGGTTATCATGAGTCCACATGAATAGTCTCTTCTTTCAGACTTTGCAGGTTTGCTTTGGCAGAGAGTTCTTAAAATTATAACACCCTATTTTAAACTGATAACAACTTCAGTAACATTCCTATGCTTTACACTTTTCCTCACACTTTATGTTATTGATGTTATAATTTGCATATTTTTTATATTTTGTAAATAATACCGATTATTGTGTTTATGGTAATTTTTACTACATTTCTTAACTTTTAAAAGAGTTGTAAGTGAATTACATACCACCATTACTGTATTACAGAATCCAACTCTGACTATATATTTACTATAACTAGTGACTTGTACACTATGTTCTTATGTTTTTTTGATGTTAATTATTATGCTTTTACTTCCACTCTAAGAACTCCCTTTAGCATTTCTTGTAAGGCAGGTCTAGCGGTGAGGAACTTCCTCAGTTTTTGTTTGTTCAGGAAAGCTTTATCTCTCCATTTCTGAAGGACAACTTTGCTGGGTATAGAATTCTTGGTTGACAAGGTTTTTTTCTTTCAATGTTTTGATATATCATCCCATTCTCTCCAGGCCTGAAATGTTTCTGTTAAGAAATCCTCTAATAGTTGTACGGTAGTTCCCTTGTATGTAACTTCTCTCTTTTCTCTTGCTTCTTTCAAAATTCTTTGTCTCTGACTTTTGACAGTTTATTTATAATGTGTCTCAATGTAGCCCTATTCTTGTTCAACCTATGGGGCGTCTTTTTGGCCTCTTGGATCTAGATTTCTATTTCTCTTCTCATGTTTGTGAAGTTTTCAGCCATTACTGCTTTAAATATACTTTCTTTCCCTATCTCTATCTCTTCTCCTTCTGGAATTTCCATAATGCAAATATCATTCCTTTTCATTCTGTCCCATAAGCCTGTAGGCTTTCTCCACCCTTTTTCTTTCTGTTTACTTTTTGCTCCTCTGACTGAATAATTTCAAGTGCTATACATTGCTGATTCTTTCTTCTACATGGTCAAGTCTGCTTTTGAAGCTCCCTATTGAATTCTTAAGTCCCATTATTGTACTTTTCAACTTCAGGATTTCTGTGTGTCTGTTCTTATAGTTTCTGTTTCTTTGTTGAACTTCTTGTTTTGTTCATGCATTGTTTTTCTAATTTCTTTCAGTTGTCTGTGTTATTGTACACTAAACTTCTTTAAGAGGATTATTCTGAATTCTTTTTCTGACAGTTCATAGATCTGCACATATTTAGAGTCAGTTATTAGATGTTTATTAGTTACATTGGTGGTGTCATATTTACCTGATTTTTCATGATCTTTTATTCCTTACATGGTATTTGCATGTTTGAGTAAGTGGTCTCTTCTTTTGGGCTTTGCAGGTTTGCTTTGGCAGAGATAGTTCTTCAACAGTCAGCTCAGTTTGGGTTTTTGGACGTGTCTGCTGCTAATGTCCTTGGGCACATGGGGCCTGCTATTAGGGTCTATTTTTGTGAGACAACTGTTCAAGCTCTGAGATCAGGGGTGGGAGGTGCCACTTGCTGTCAACAACTGTATAGAACTGCTGGCTTGGTTCCCTGCCAAAGTGAGCCTGTAGGATGGACTTTGCAGTTGCCTGAATTCTCTCATCAGACTTACTGGATGGCCAGAACTGGATACTATACTCAGCAGTATGTGGGGCTATGAATTAGCTTCCCTGTCCTGGTAGGGCAAGAGGATGGGCTCCAGAGCTTTCACAACTCATTGTTTGGGGACCCAAATCATGCAAGAGCATGCATTGAATATCCTGGTCAGGTGAGGTCATTGGTTTTACTCTGCAGACAGGGAAAACCACAAGCTGTGCTGTCTGTTCAGAGTCCACTGTAAGCACAGATGTTGAATGGGCTTCAGCTACCCATGTGTTCTGGGCAAGGTTCCCTGGTCAGGTAAGCTGAAGTTTGTATTCAGCAATATATGGGGCTATGAATCACTTTCCCTGTCTGGGTGCAGCAAGAGAAGCAGCTCCAAAGCCACTAAGGCGCTTGGTCTGTGATGTTGACTCAAACTGATCCATGCCCCAAGTTTCTTGTCTGAACAGGGCCACTGGCTTGCCTCTGGGGGCAATCACCACTGCTTACCTGTTTCTCAGCTCAAGCATTGCTGGGTTATACAGCAGCTTCCAGGTATTTTCATGGAGCCCTTCCTGTCAGATGGAGCTGGGAACCATACTCCACAATAGGTGGGGCTGTGAATTAACTCCCCTGCCTTGGTGTAGCAGGTGACAACTCCATGCCTGGTACTGGCTTTGCTTTGAGGGTGATCAGCTCCCCCTGCCTTCCTCTCAGCTTAAGCATTGCTGGGTTATGCATCTTCCAGGTCTGCAGCCCTTCATGTCAGATGGGGCTAAGAGTCAAGTTTTGTAGCAGATGAGGTTTGGACTTAGCTCTCCTGCCTGGGAAGGATTGGAGGGCCCACTTCAGGCAATTGTCAAATTTTTCCAAATACTCTTTCTGGTCAAGAGGGGCCAGGAGCCATGCTTATTCCACAGTGGGTTTGGCTATGACTCAGCAATTCTGCCTGGGCAGGGGCAGACCAGGCTGTAAGCCCGGCAAAACTCCTCATTTGAAGACCTGAATGAGGCAGTCCTGAAACCCGCTGAGTTCCCTTGTCAGATTATGCCCCTGATTTGGTTCTGCAGATGAGCAAATCCACTGGTTGAGACTACCACTGGGCTCTGCAGGTAGGAAATTTGTCTGCCAAGATCTGAATGCTGTTTGTTGGAAAACCCCTCCCAGTAGTTGAGCCCAGCAGACTCCCTTACAATCTCTATAGGGCAAAGCCGGACTAGGCTCCCACAGAGCAACCCACAATGCTATATGTCACCATGGTCTGTCTTTTCCCAGTGGAGGAACCATAGGCTCAGGGAAGACCTCTCAGCATGGTGCTGCAATGGCCTGGAAGAGGGGCAATGTGTTCAGCTTGTAGCCATTCCTCTTGCCCTTCTAATGTTTTGGTCTCTGTTGCAGAGGTTGCTTCAAACTCACACCGATATTCTAGAATTCTCAGTGGTATCTTGTCTGTGAATAGTTGTTAGTTATTGCTCTTGTGATAGGGAGCAAAGTCAGAAATGACCTACATCACCACCTTGGTGATGTCACTCCAGGCACTGTCTACTTCTGTGTCCACATCAGGTTTATACATTCTTGCATTATTGTGTTGTACTTCTGACACAATGTGATGGTGGAGTTCTGTGGTTATAAATTAATCCTGGTTGGTTTTCTTCTAGTTGCATTCAGATCATTTACTGTTTCTGAAACCAAAATTATATTACATATATTTATAGATACCATTGCTTATTAAACTGACTAATCTGGCTTTTTATGTTAAATTTTAACATCATTCAGATAAATGAACAGAATGTAAAGGTACAGCTCAATTATCACAAAGTGAACATCTGTGTAACCACCATGTAGAGCAAGAAATAGAGTGTTGCCCACTCTTTTGAAGGACCCCTAGTGCCCCCTCCATCTTTCTCAAAAATAATTACCATGACTTTTAATAATATACTTTGGGTTTTTCTATTTTTTGAACTTTTTATAAAATGGGATTCTATAATATGTATTTTGTGTCTAGCTATTTTTTAATTAAAAAATTTTTATTGAAATATAGTTGATTTACAATGTTGTGCTAATTTCAGGTGTACAGCAAAGTGGTTCAGTTATACATACATATATGCGGGATCTTAGTTCCCTGACCAGGGATCGAACCCTCATGCCCTGTATTGGAAGCACAGAATCTTAACCACTGGACTGCTAGGAAAGTCCCTGTGTCTAGCTATTTTCATTTTCTTTTGCTTTTCTGTTTATTATCACAGAAATACTTTTGTATATAGATCTTGTATTACCTGACTTTGCTAACCATCTTTATTGATCCTAAAATTTATCTGTATGTATTTTCTAAAGGTTTTCTGTTTATAAAGTTATAGCATCTGCATTTAGTAAAAGATTTACTTCTTTTCAACCCTTACATCTTTCATTTCTTTATATTGCCTTATTGCATAGACTAAGAACTCCTGTACACCTTTTCCTATCTCCAATTTCAAAAGGAAAGCCTTCAACATTTCACTACTAAATATGACAATTGCTATAGGCTTTTATATGTTTATTAGTTACTTCCTTTCTATTTCTAATTTCTCAAGACTTTTGAGAGGGTTGAGCACTGGAATGATATACTTTTTTCATTTTTTCTGGTTTTAATGAGAATTGATTCCATGGCAACCCATGGAATGGGAGAAAATATTTGCAAATCATATACCTGATAAGGAGTTTTTATGCTATTGAGTTGTATGAGTCCTTTATATATTTGGATATTAACCTCTTCTTCAATTTCTTTCATTAATGTCTTAGAGTTTTCACTGTACAGGTCTTTCACTTCCTTGGTTAAATTTGTTCCTAGTATTTTATTCTTTCTGATGCAATTGTAAATGGGACTGTTTTCTTAAACAGTCCCATTTGCAACTGATAGCTCATTATTAGTGTATAGAAACACCACTTTTTTATACATTGATTTTGAATCCTTCAACGTTATTGTATTTATTAGTTCTAAGAGCTTTTTTGGTGGAGTCTTTAGGGTTTTCTATATATAATATTATGTTATCTGCAAATAGTGATAGTTTCACTTCTGCCTTTCTGATTTGGATGATTTTATTTATTTTCCTTACCTAACTGCTCTGGCTAGAACTTCCAATACTAAGTTTAATAAAAGTGGTGAGAGTGGGCATCTTTATCTTGTTCCAGATGTTAGAGGAAAGCTTTCAGCTTTTCACCATTGAGTATGATGTTAACTGTGGGCATGTCATATATGGCCTTTATGACATGGAGGTACGTTCCCTCTATACTCTCTTTGTTGGGAGTTTTTTTTATCATAAATGGATATTAAATTTTGTCAAATTTATTTTTGCACTTATTGAGATGATCATGACTTTTATCCTTCATTTTGTTAACATGTTTCATGTTGACCAATTTGTAGATGTTAAACCTTCCTTGCAGCCCTGGGATAAATCCCATCTGATCATGATGTCTGATTCTTTAATGAACAATATTATTGAATTAGGTTTGCTAATATTTTGTTGAGGATTTTTGCATCCATGTTCATCAGGGATATTGGCCTGTAATTTTCTTGTGGTGTCCCCTTCTAGTTTTGGTATCAGGATAATGATGGTCTTGTAAAATGCATTTGGAAGTGTTCCCTCCTCTTTTTCTGGAAGAGTTTGAGAAGGGCTGGTATTAATTCTTCTTCTTCTTAAATTAATTATTCTTAAATAAGAATTTAATTCTTCTTAAATTCTTCTAAATCGTTGGTAGAATTCACCAGTGAAGGCTTCTGGACCTGGACTTCTGTTTGTTGGGAGGTTTTTCATTACGGATTCAAACTCCTTACTACTAACCAGCCTGTTCAGATTTTCTCTTTCTCCCTGACTGAGTCTTGGCTGGTTGTATGTTTCTAGCAATTTATCCATTTCTTCTAGATTGTCCAGTTTGTTGGTGTGTAATTTTCATAGCAGTCTCTTATGATCCTTTGTATTTGTGTGGCATTGCCAAGGCTTTTTTTTTTTTTTTTTTTTTTTTTTTACGGTACGCGGGCCTCTCACCACTGTGGCCTCTCCTGCCGCAGAGCACAGGCTCCGGACGCGCAGGCCCAGCGGCCACGGACCACGGGCCCAGCCGCTCTGCGGCATGCGGGACCCTCCCGGACCGGGCCACGAACCCGTGTCCCCTTGATTGGCAAGCGGACTCTCAACCACTGCGCCACCAGGGAAGCCCGCCAAGGCTTTTAAAAATCATGAGCAGATAATGGAATGTTTCCAATTGTTTTTTATGCATCTGTTAACATGATCACTATCGTTTTTCTCCTTCATTCTGTAAGAATGTTAATCACACTGCTTATTTATTGAATACTGGACCAAGCCAGCATTCCAAAATATAACAATATGAGCAAGACTTATTACCTTTTTATATACTGTTCAATGCACTTTGTTAGTATTTTGTTTAGAATTTTTTGAGTGGATTCAACTATAGTTTTTCCTATAATGTTTGTCATGTTTTGGTATCAAGATTATTTAAGCATTGGGAATTATCTTTTTTTTTTCCTTTCCTAATCTCTGAAAGAGTTTTTAAAGTTTACTATTCACTCTTTTTTAAAAGTTTGGCAGAACTCACGGGTGGGACTTCTGAGCCTACCTAAAGTCTTCTTTATGGGAAGCTTGTTAATTACAGACACAATTTATTTAATAGTTATAACACTGTTCTGATATTTCTATTTCTTCTTGGGTTCATTTTAGTCAGTCACCACTAATATGTTGAGGAGTGTGTCAATTTTATCTAACTTACCTAACTTTAATAAGTTTAAAGCTGTTCATAATATACATAAAATCTTGCAGCAGTGTTGTTTCCTTTTTGATTCCTGACATTAGCTGTGTTTTCTGCCTGTTCTTTCAATCAGTTCCTACTAGAGTTTATGAATTATATTAGTCCTTTCCAAGAACCAACTTTCAGCTTTATTGATTATTTATTTATTTATGGCTGTGTTGGGTCTTTGTTTCTGTGCGAGGGCTTTCTCTAGTTGCGGCAAGCAGGGGCCACTCTTCATTAGAGTACGCCGGCCTCTCACTATCGCGGCCTCTCGTTGTGGAGCACAGGCTCAGTAGTTGTGGCTTACGGGCCTAGTTGCTCTGCGGCATGTGGGATCTTCCCAGACCAGGGCTCGAACCCGTGTCCCCTGCATTGGCAGGCAGATTCTCAACCACTGCGCCACCAGGGAAGCCCTGATCTTCTTTTTTTGATTGTTTTCTATTTCATTAATTTTTTTTCTCTTACTATTTCCTTCTTTCTACTTTTGGGGAGAGTTTATTTAAGCTTTTCTTATTCTAACTTCTTGAAATTAATGCTTAGCTCATTTATTTTCAGATCTTATTCTTTACAAATACACACATTTAAAGCTATCAACTTTAAGCCTGGCTTTCACTGCAACCCACCCATCTGTTTTATCAGCAGTAGTACCTTTGTAGCTTTGTATGCATAAGCCTGTATTTTATCACTTATTTAAAAAATATTGGATCTATTTTTATTTACATCACATAATTCTCTAAACTCTTTTAAGCTATATGCATATAGTAATTTAATAAAATGGGGGTGGGGGGCTTTCAATTTCCCATTGTCTAGAGGACAGAGGAGAAATATGTACACACCTGCCTGTGCTTTTCGTTCGATGCCACCTTCCATCTTCACTCTCCTACCTGAATTTCACCAGCTCTTGGAGTTCTTTCTCAGCAAGATTTTCTGATCTCTCCTTTCTCTGAACTCTTAAAGTATTTGATATCCATCTTACTCATTGTGACACTTGCTAATAAGTGTCTTACAGTGTTACTTGTTTCAAGTGTGTATGTATTTTAAATTAGCCTATTGTGATAGGTAGAGATTCTAGATCTTTAAATGTATTTTGTGTCTCCCTTCCCACATCGCATCGTGCTAGGCATGGGACTCACAGTCCTAATGACGCCAGATGCAGGAAGAGCAGGTGTAACTGATGAGGGTGCAGTGCCCTTCCCCATGCTCTCGGCACCTTTCCTGGGAGTGCAGCAGCTGCTTGTTGCAATCCCCCTGCATCTCTGCTGAGGACCATCCTTCCCTGCTGAGCATGCCTGGCCTGCTTGCAGGACCTGCCATGCCACTAAGGAGTTGTCCCAGTGACAAATGAGAGTTGGTCCATGAATACTTCAGTTTCCTGTTCTTGGGTGGGACAACTCTGGGGTGTGCTGTCCACCATCTCCCGGGGTCCCCAGCAGTCTGAGCCCCAGTTGCCCACAGTGGTAATCTACTAATGAGTGCACCCTGTATTAGCTTCTGTCTCACTTCCCCATTCCAAATCCTTCCTGGTATCACTTCCCAAACAAACTACTGCTACTCAACATGAAATCCTCATCTCAGGGAAGGTCTGCTTCTGGGAAGACACACTGCAAGACCATCTGTGGCCTTTCTGCCTTTCTAAAGGGATCATTCTCAGAGATGAACAAGGCTTCAAAAACAAATTCTAACTACAGTTTATTCAAGCTAAAGCACAAGAAGAGTTTTTGACACAATTCGTGAAAAGAGCTTACACAGTTTGGCGACACCAGACCTAAGCCCAAGAGGGCAGCCCAGGGTTCCAGTGCCAACCCTATCTCTCACTGCATGTGTGACCACAGGAAAGTTACTCACTTTTTTCAGATCTCAGGTTCCTAACGTAAAAATGGATAGTAACAACTGGTTCCACTAACCTCACTTTCTTGGTTTGGGAAACAAAGGAGAGAATGTATGGGAATGGGTTTTATGAACTGCCAATTACAAATAAAACATGGGGTGAAATGGAATGTCACTTCTTTTCACGAGGGACTGAAACTACTCCAGTAATGTTTAGGAAACTAATTACAAGAAAGAAAGAGAGGGAAGGAGGGAGGGAGGGAGGAAAAAACAAATTTGTCCCAAAGATATGTTGGTTTCTAATATCAATATTTTTCCCTATGATAGTGAGGCATAAACTTGATTTGTGAATTTTTTTTTAATTTTTATTTTTTGGCCATGCAGCATGTGGGATCTTAGTTCCCCAACCAGGGATCAAACCTGCATCCCCTGCAGTGGAAGCGTGGAGTCTTAACCACTGGACCGCCAGGGAAGTCCCAATTTGTGAATTTGATCCAAGTGCCTTGTCTTGTTGAGAAACAAATGAGCTGGGAAGGGGAGACCTAGAAAGAAAGATCCACTTACTGCATTGCTCATCCTTTGGCCCTAGTAATCTTGGGCCAAAAGAGGAAGATGTCCATGACTTACTCACCTGGGTGAACAGACCTGTTGGACATACAGGGGAGATTTAAATATTTGCTAAAATATTTACCTGTTTCTTTCTAAATTAAGAAACTTGCCTAACTGCCCCCACTATAATACTGGAATATCAAGGATGAAAGATCGTACGTAAAATGCTTTTATTTTCCTTTTGAAATTGACCACCTAGAACGTATTACTCAGGCAACAAAATACTCCAAAGTTATAGGTCAAAAAATAAGTTAGCTCAGCCCAGCACTCCCACTGGCTGGGGAGCTTTACTCCTAGAAATAGAGAGACCCACAAGAGTGTCAAGAAAAATATCAAATCGTAGGTTGTTAGAAAACAAACCTTGCTGTCACCTTTTACAGATACTCACCTTTTACAGATGAGGAAGTTGACATCCAAAGAGCTTATATAGCCCCATATCACAGTGACTTGATTGTCTCTCCATGGTCACACAGCGAGTAAGAAGCAGAAACGTGGCTTAAACAAAGCTATTTCGCCTCCAACATCTGTGCTTCTTTGAGTCCACACAACCTCCTGTTTTTGTTTTCAGATAAGGAGAGGACAGAGCAGTATTTGACTCTACCGGAACAGTCATTAAAATCTGACCTCTGTGACTGTCATAAAGTCATAAATGACTGTCATTCACGGTTTAAAAGGAACACCAGAGGTTAAAGTGGCAATTGCTACATATTCAGAGAGTGAGTGAATGAATGAATGAAGGACTGAAGGAAGATCTGAAGAACAAATGAATGGACATTTGGATTTGTAAAGCAGTATGAGTTGCCGGCAATTACCATAAATGTCCACAAGATGTCACTACTTCACACCACTTCAGAAGAGCCATCCACATTCAAGTCAAGAATGTTTTTGATCTTTGGACACAGAGGTGATTTATCTCTTATATTTGAAAGCAGCTCTGTCATTTCTAATGTCTTTTGACTGCTTCCTTGTTTTCTCTTACATCTACCTCGAGAGAGATTGCAAAAATGTAGACTTTAACTAAGGCCTGAGACTTACCCTGCTTATGCTGGGAAACATTAAGAAGTCACCCACACAAGGGGTTCCCAGGCTGCTCCAGGGCCGGAGACCTTGCACGAAGCCCTTTGCTCAGTTGCAAAGCTCCTGTCGGCACTTTCTTGTAATTCTACCATGCTCAGTGCTTCAGACTCATGGAAACAGTGATTCAGCAGCATCCAAAAGACGGGTTTTACAGTGTGATTTTTCTTGAAATATTACTCACACTTTTCCCTTACCAGGAGTGAAGTTCCAATGACTGTAGTGAGTTTATATGTGTCATATATGCGTTTAATACATATGCACAGACCACACTCATAATTCAGGTCCGGGATGTCTTCTGCTCGTTGGAGTTTTTTCCCAAGTATAATTAGAATCCAGTTTGCAAATCATTGTTTCAAGTTTTTACAAGTTTTTAAAAGACCACAATTATGTTAACCACGCTCACAATTTCCACTTCAGCTATACTGAGCATTGACAAACCTGAAGTTTAATTTAAATACTTTATTCATACGAGATCTATTGGTGCAGAATGTGCTTGTGGATTTTTTAAAGGTCCCAGCAACTTTTGAAGTTTACGTACCTTAATAGTGTTCTCTACTGAGATTCTTTCTCCTAATCTTTTTTTTTCTTTGTTTTTTTCTTTTTGGCCACCCTGAGAAGGCAGGGAACTCATTCTGTTAGAACGCTTTCTGCTTGGTAGCTTTCAGACGAGGGTTCCACGTTATAAACAAAAGCGCTGCTTTGCCTTACAGGCTCATATTTCCTTCACATACACATCCTACTTACTGAGAGGCTCAATGGAGTCACTCAACAGGCAGTGGGTTAACAGGCTTAGAGACGCAGGCTTCAGCCTCCATGGGTTGTAGGGATAAGTCAAAGTAATTTCTTACTAATAATAATTTAAAGAGCTAAAGTTAGCAATTAATTTACCTTTTAAAAAATTAACTAAATTATGAGCCCATGTTCAAGCCCACCCCCAGTATGGCCTCCCTGATTTTCATTCTTCGATGGGCTCACTGGAGCAGAAGAGGAAGGGCTGTTGGATTTTATGACTCAAGGACATGCTCACACTGTAAAGTTAAATAAAAAATAGAATTCCGAACTCCATAGGAAGTCTTAGGCTTTTGTACAAATAAGTACCTATAAGAATATGAAAAACATTTTTAACTACAAAAAAACTAGAAATATAATAACATGTCAACAGGTACTGGGATTATAGATGCTTTATTCTTGAATTTTAAAATTTTCTGGAAGGAATATTTTTAACAAAGCAACAACCAGTGTCCAACCATTAGGGGGTGTTTTTCAAAACTATGCCACATTCATCCACAGAATACGACGCAGCCATTAAAAACAACTTTTAGGAAGTTTCTGCAATAACATGGAGAAACGTTCATGATATTTCTGAAAAGCTGGATCTGGGGGACAGAATTTGAAAGGCTGTATACAAAGAAGATAACAGTGGCTGCCTCTAGGGAAGAAACAGGAGCACTGAGGACAGACCTAGGAAGGAGAATTATTTTTCTCTGTATATTTTTTCACAATGATCAGATTGGCACAAAACGATGGTCTGGTAATACCAAGTCTGATGTGACTGTGAACCAAGAACTGTTATACCCTGCAGGGCTATGGGAAAATTCCTATAACTGGTTGGAGAACAATAATGCATAGACAGGCAATAATCCATTTCCTAGGATTCCTGCAATTCCATTTCCCTGTATCTACCTTATCAGCCATGTGTGCACGGAGAAATACAAAAGGATGTGCACTCCAGCTTGGTTTATTACCATGGAAACACTGAGGACGGCCTGAAGTTCTGGATGAGCTGAACTGTGTCCTCCCTAAATTCTTATATAAAGTTCTAACTCCAGTACCCCAGAATGTGACTGACTGTATTTGGAAACAGGGACTTGAAAGAGGTAATTAAGTTAAAATGTAGTTATTGTGGGTAGGCTCTAATCCAATGATTGTCGTCCTTGTAAGAGGAGATTAGAACACAGATATGTACCAGAGAAGCCCATATGAAGATCGAGGGAGAAGACGGCCATCTGCCGGGGAGGGAGAGAGGCTTCAGAAGACACCAACGCTGCCAACACCTCGATCTCGAACTTCTGGCCTCCAGACTGTGAGACAATAACTTTCTTTTGTTTAAGCCACCTAGTCTGTGGGACTTTGTGATGGCAGCCCAAGCAGCTGAAGACAAAGTCCATTAGCAAGGGATGGATAAATGAAGCCTTGGTTATGCAGACAACAGAAACTTAAATTACTCCAAGTTGTAAAAGATGAAGATCTCAGCAACACGGAGCCCAGTGAGTGGACACCCCCCAGGGACTTGGTTCCAGCAACACTGATCTTATCGCACCTGAACCCCAGTGGCCGGAAGAGCTTGGTCCAGCACCCCATGCAAGGGGAAACTTGGATGTGCAAGGACAAGGGACCGTGGAGCCTTTGGTCATGATTAGGGCCGTTTGTAGGGCTGGTCTCTAAACACAGGGGCCAGGGCTGCAACTCCAACCTGCCTCCCCAAGTTGCCCCCTCACCCCAGGGAAACAATACTGCCAAAGGGAGTAGAATCTATTCCTTCCCTCATTTGTTCAACTAACAGTTGGCTCTAGTCCCCATGTGAGTCAGTGCCTTGATAGGTATGAAGGTATAAAGATAAACACAACTCGTAGTGGTCAGGCAGCTGGCAGTCTGGTTGGGGAGAGACAAATGAAATCACATCACTTGGGACACAAGGTGGTGTTGGGCATCTCGGAGCAGAATCCAGAGGCCAGTGGAGGAAGCTGGCACAGTGAACGCAGCATCTTATATGCTCTGTTTTCTCTGCTAGAAAGGCATGTCTCTCTTGCTCTGGGAAGTGCCGGCTCAGAAAAGGTAGGTCTTCAGGCAGTGACAATAAAAGGTACAAAGGCACGGAGTCACCAATGCCCCAGGCTGCCAGGACGGGGCTCTAAGTGGGGCAGCTGCATCGCGGGGCAGAAACCAGGCTGGTTCGGGTCAGAAGGGAAGGGGTGGGTTTTCTGCTGTTGACAGCAGGAGGCAACAGAAGGTTTTATGAAGAGGACGCAGGCCTGATGGGCCATCCAGGAAGGTTCTCTGGCAGCAGCTTGGAGAAGGACGGGACGGAGAAAGGGGCTGGTGACCAGGCAGGAAACTTGTCCCAGCTTCTGAGGCTTTTCTGCGCCAGTGAACACAGAGAGGGT
Organism: Delphinapterus leucas; assembly: GCF_059928025.1. Lineage (NCBI taxonomy): Eukaryota > Metazoa > Chordata > Mammalia > Artiodactyla > Monodontidae > Delphinapterus > Delphinapterus leucas. The sequence goes on from NC_143138.1 coordinate 15,698,079, forward strand.
TGCACCCCGGGACTGCAGCTGGAAATGCTGACACGTTGTTTTGCCTGTGAAACACAAGACAATGGACAGAGGGCCCGGAATGAATGGACGATTGTTGCTGGCAACTGCTTGGACCGTGTATATTTGTATGTCAAAAGTGCTTATTCCAGATGAATTTGTTTTGAGAACAAAAGAGGCCACTTGGTCCTTAGGGCTATGTGGATCCAGAAAGGCAGAGAAGAAGGCGCTGTACAGTCCAGAAAAGTGCTCCCCACCTGCCTCCACTGGCTGGATCACCCGTTCGGGAAAAACCACGAGGCGGCCTAGCAGCTGACATCATGCCACGACACGTGGGGGCCAACTGGTCCCCAGGGTGTGCAGATGTCCAGGTCCGAGGAAGCACACCCAGGGCTCACCTGTACTACCGCAGGCCTTACAGGGGCGTGCTCGTCCGAAGGATCCTCGTAGAAAACTTTAGAGGGCTCCTCTTAGCCCCATTCGTCCCATGAAGTTCAGGCCGCTGGGTGTCTGCCAGAAGCATACGTACCTGTGGGACGTACAGACTCTGCTGGAACAAGAGAATTAGTTCTACCCTCAACTCTGCTACAGAAGAGCGATGTGGTGGTGCCTTGGCAAGTCATGAAACCCCCCGGGAGTTACCTCAGATGTAATAATTATAATACTAAGCCAGGAGCTCCCATCCCAGGAGTGAGATAAGAGTACTGCTTCCTGGGCATAACTAACTCAACCAGAATATCTGCAGAGTGGGACCCTGGACTCTGTAGCCAAGTATCTGTCTAGTCCCTGAATATCCCCCAAGTCTCTCGCTTTCTAAGACACTTGACTGTCTAAGTACAGGGATGAGAGGAAGCATAGCACCCTCCACCCTATGGCCAATATTTTGATCAGTCATTTGGGGGATTCTCATAGGAGGCTTCGATCACTCCTGGGCTTATCTCGCTCCAATCTCTAGTGGCGACTGCATTTTTCTCTCTTAGTCTGTCCTCTTCTCTCCCCCCAGTGCCAGCCCAAACTGGAGCCAAGGTCCATCCCCACCTTCTTTAAGATGGAAGGTATCTCTAGCTATGGCAGTAAGAGGAACCTTCCAGAACAGCCCAGCAATTCTACCCCTTCCTATTCTTAAAAGTCACCCTGACCTCTGGGAATTCCCTTCTCAGGTCCCCAGATTCTGCAGCCTCATTCTTCTCCCAAGTAGGTACGGCGAATTCCCCCAACTTTCTGTTCATTTTTCCAGCAAAGCAGTTTGCTCCCACAAAATACATCAGGTCCCAAAAGTCTAGGCCCACCTGTGCATATTTCAAATTGGGCTGAGCATCATGTTAAACAAAAGGTCTTATGGCAGCACAGGCACTGACTGAAGCTTCAACATGCCATCTCTTGACCAGAGTCGAATGATTTGGTGTGGTTACACCCCACCAGTTTGCTCTTTCCCTCCAACCCACAGAAGGTAAGAGCAGAGGAAGGTTTCCATTACCTTCCATGGATAGGATTTCTGCTCCTCCCCTTAGATGGCAGTCAGCGTTTTGTCCACAGCAAATCTATCCCTCCTGCCCCTACCCCCTGCCTATTTAACAAGCTCCCCAAGGGACAGGGTCAGCCCACCTGCTTTTGGAAACCACTGGACCAGGTGTCTTACAGAGTTACTTTCAGCTTTAAAATGCTTTGTTAAAGGGCTTCTGCCCCAGGAGGCAAGATGGACTTCAGAGTTAGCCGGACCAGGATCCAAGCCACAGCTCTAACAAGCTGGGTGACCTTGGGCAACTTACTTAGTCTCTGAGCCCTGGCTTCCACATTTGCAGAAAGAGGATATTAATAGCAAGTTCCCAGACTGTATTAAGTAATGTATGTGAAAGGAATTGCCAGTAACTGCTAGTTTTCTTCCTCTCAGCATGTGGGAGGTAGCCTTACATAAATTTATCTGTTTTTTTGCTCTTTTTAATTGAAGTATACTTGATTTATAATGTGTTAATTTCTGCTGTACAGCAAAGTGATTCATATATATGTATACACACACACATATACATTCTTTTTTAATATTCTTTTCCATTATGGTTTATCATGGGATACTGAATATAGTCCTCTGTGACATACAGTAGGACCTTGTTGTTTATCCATTCTATATATAAAAGCTTACATCTGCTCACCCCAACCTCCCACTCCATCCCTCCCCTAACCCCCTCCCCTTGGCAACCACAAGTCTGTTCTCTATGTCTGCGAGTCTCTTTCTGTTTCATAGATAGGTTCATTTGTGTCATATTTTAGATTCCACATATAAGTGGTATCGTATGGTATTTGTCTCTTTCTGACTTCACTTAGTATGAAAATCTCTAGTTGCATCCATGTTACTGCAAATGGCAATATTTCATTCATTTTTTATGGCTGAGTAGTATTCCACTGTATATATGTACCACATCTTCCTTATCCATTCATCTGTCAATGGACATTTAGGTTGTTTCCATGTCTTAGCTATTGTGCATAGTGCTGCTATGAATATAGGATGCATGTATCTTTTTGAATTAGAGTTTTGTCTGGATATATGCCCATAAGTAGGATTGCTGGATCATATGGTAATTCTATTTTTAGTTTTCTGAGGAACCTCCACACTGTTTTCCATAGTGACTCTACTAACTTACATTCCCACCAACAGTGCAGGAGGGTTCCCTTTTCTCCACATCCTATCCAGCATTTGCTATTTGTAGAGTTCTTAATCATGGCCATTCTGACCGGTGTGAGGTGGTACCTCATTGTAGTTTTGATTTGCATTTCTCTAATAATTAGTGATGTTGAGCATCTTTTCAGGTGCCTATTAGCCATTTGTATTTCTTCTTTGGAGAAATGTCTATTTAGGTCTTCTGCCCATTTTTTGATTGGGTCGTTTGTTTTTTTGTTGTTGTTGAGTTGTATGAGCTGTTTGTGTATTTTGGAAATTAAGCCCTTGTCGGTTACATCAACTGCAAATATTTCCTCCCATTCTGTAGGTTGTCTTTTTATTTTGTTTATGGTTTCCTTTGCTATGAAAAAGCTTGTAAGCTTGATTAGGTCCCATTTGTTTATTTTTGTTTCTATTGCCTTTGGAGACTGACCTACGAAAACATTGGTATGATTTATGTCAGAGAATGTTTTGCCTATGATCTCTTCTAGGAGTTTTATGGTATCATGTCTTATGTTTAAGTCTTTAAGCCATTTTGCATTTATTTTTGTGTCTGGTGAAAGGGTGTGTTCTAACTTCACTGATTTACATGTGGCTGTCCAACTTTTCCAACACTGCTTGCTGAAGAGACTTTTTCCCATCATATAGGATTGCCTCATTTGTCAAAGAGTAACTGACCATAAGGGTATGGGTTTATTTCTGGACTCTCTATTCTGTTCCATTGATCCATATGTCTGTTTTTGTGCCAATACCATGCTGTTTTGATTACTGTAGCTTTGTAGTATTGTCTAAAGTCTGGGAGGGTTATGCCTCCTGCTTTATTCTTTCTCTTCAGGATTGCTTTGGTAATTCTGTGTCTTTTATAGTTCCACATAAATTTTAGGATTATTTGTTCTAGTTCTGTAAAAAATGTCATGGGTAATTTGATAGGGATTGCATTAAATCTGTATATTGCTTTGGGTAGTATGGCCATTTTAACAATACTAATTCTTCCAATCCAAGAGCATGGGATTTCTTTCCATTTCTTTGAATCATCTTCAGTTTCCTTTATTGTTTTACAGTTTTCAGCATATAAGTCTTTCACCTCCTTTGTCAGGTTTATTTCTAAGTATTTTATTTTTGGGGGTGTGATTTTAAAAGGTATTGGGTTTTTTTTTTTTACATTTCCTTTCTGATATTTCATTGCTAGTGTAAAGAAATGCAACTGATTTCTGTATGTTAATCTTGTATCCTGTTTCCTTGCTGAATTTGTTTCAGTTCTAGTAGTTTTTGTGTGGAATCTTTAGGGTTTTCTATATATAGTATCATGTCATCTGCATATAATGACAATTTTACCTCTTCCGTTCCAATTTGGATACCTTTTCTTTCTTTTTCTGATTGCTGTGGCTAGGACTTCCAATACTATGTTGAATAGAAGAGGTTAGAGTGGGCATCTTTGTCTTGTTCCAGATTTTAGTGGGAAGACTTTCAGCTTTTCACCATGAGTATTATCTTGGCTGTGGGTTTGTCATAAATAGCTCATGTTATGTTGAGATATGTTCCCTCTATACCCAGTTTGGTAAGAATTTCTATCATGAGTGGATGTTGAATTTTGTCAAATGCTTTTTCTGCAACTATTGAGATGATCATGTGGTTTTTGTCTTTTCTTTTGTCTATGGTGTATCATGTTGATTGATTTGCATATGTTGAACCATCCTTGTGAACATGGGATGAATTCCACTTGGTTGTGACATATGACCTTTTTTATGTGTTATTGGATTCAGTTTGCTAATATTTTGCTGAGAATTTTTGCATCTATATTCATCAAAGATATTGGCATGTAATTTTCGTTTTTGGTGGTGTCTTTGTCTGGTTGTGGTATTAGGTTGATGGTGGTTTCATAGAATGTCTTTGGGAGTGTTCCCTCCTCTTCAGTTTTTTGGAAGAGTTTGAGAAGGATCAATATAAGTTCTCCGTGTGTTTGGTATAATTCTTCTGTGAAGCCATCTGGTCCTCGACTTTGGTCTGTAGGGAGTTTTTAAATTACAGATTCTATTTCACTCCTAGTGATTGGTCTGTTCAAATTATCTATTTCTTCTTGATTCAATTTTGGTGAACTCTATGTTTCTAGAAACTTCTCCATTTCTGCTAGGTTGTTGAATATGTTGGCATATAATTGTTCATCGTATTCCCTTATGATTTTTTGTATTTCTGCAGTATCAGTTGTTATGTCTCCTTTTTCATTTCTTATTTTGTTTATTTGGGTTCTCTCCATTTCTTGGTGAGCCTGGCTAGAGGTTTGTCAATCTTGTTTACCGTTTCAGAGAACCAGCTCTTGGTTTTATTGATTTTTCTCTATTGCTTTTTTAATCCCTATTTTATTTACTTCCTCTCTAATCTTTATTATTTCCTTCCTTCTGCTGACTTTAGGTTTTGTTTGTTCTTCTTTTTCTAATTCTCTTAGGTGGTAAGTTAGGTTGTTTATTTGAGATTTTTGTTCTTTGAGGAAGGCCTGTATTGCTATGAACTTCCCTCTAAGAACCGCTTTTGCTGCATCCTATAGATTTTGTATGGCTGTGTTTTCATTGTCATTTGTCTCAAGGTATTTTTAAATTTCCTCTTTGATTTCATTGTTGACCATTGGTTTTTAGTAGCATGTTGTTTAGTCTCCATGTAATCATTTTTTTCTCATTTCATTTTCTGTGGTTGATTTCTAGTTTCATGCCGTTGTGGTCTGAAAAGATGCTTAATTTCTGGACTCATATTTGTTGAGGCTTGTTTTGTGCCCTAGTACATGCTCAATCCTAGAGAATGTTCCATGTGCATTTGAAAAGAATGTGTATTCTGGTTTGGGTTTTTTTCTTTTGGATGTAGTGTCCTGAAAATATCAAGTCTAACTGTTCTATTGTATCATTTAGGATCTCTGTTGCTTTATTGAATTTCTGTCTAGAAGATCTGTCCATTGATGTGAGTGGGGTGTTAAAGTCTCCTACTGTTATGGTATTCCTATCAATTGCTCCCTTTATGTCTGTTAGTATTTGTTTTATATATTTGGGTGCTTCTATATTAGGTGTATATATGCTGTATATATATGAGAGTAAAATCCTTGTATTGACCCTTTTATCATTATGTACAGTAAGCCCCCTACATACAAATGAGTTCCATTCCAACAGCATGTTCATAAGTCCAATTTGTTCATAAGTCCAACGAAGTTAGCCTAGGTAACCAACTAACCCAGTTGGCTATATAGTACTGTACTGTAATAGGTGTATAATACTTTTCACACAAATACTACATAAAAAACAAACACAAAAAATAAAGAGAACATTTTTAATATTACAGTACAGTGCCTTGAAAAGTACAGTAGTACCAGCCTCATCACCGCTGCTTCTGGACATCCTGGGCTTGAAATAAAGATACTGTACTACTGTACTCTATACAGTGCTGTACAATAAAGTACACAAAGGCACAACCACTTGTAGAGGATGCACACATGTGACAACGTTCACCAGACACGTGAACAAACTTATGTGATTGGACATGTGAACGCATGTTCGCATCTTTGAAATTTCATAACTTGGAGGTTTGTATGTAGGGGACTTACTATAGTGTCCTTTTTTATCTTTCTTTATAACCTTTGTTTTAAAGTCTATTTTGTCTGATATGAGTATTGCGGCCCTCGCTTTCTTGTCATTTCTGTTTCACGAAATGTGTTTTTCCATCCCCTCACTTTCAATCTACGTGTATCCTTTACCCTAAAGTGAGACTTGTATAGGCAGCATATTGTAGGCTCTTTTTTTTTTTTATCCAATCTGCCACCCTGTGTCTTTAGATTGGAACATTTAGTCCATTGACATTTAAGGTAATTATTGATAGATATGTATTTATTGCCATTTTAAACCTGATTTCCCATTGATGTTATGTTTCTTCTGTGTCCCTTTCTGTTCTTCCTTCTGTGGTTTGATGATTTCCTTTTGTATTATACTTATGTTCTTTTCTTTTTGTTTTTTGTGAATCTATTGTATGTTTTTGACTTGTGTTTACCCTGTTTTTCAAGTATTATTAACTGCTTCCTATATCTAGTTGCCTTAGACCGGTAGTCATATAGGCTCAAACACCTTCTAGGAAATGAAAAAAACCCTACATTTTCTTATTTTCTTACTCTCCTCCCCCACATTTTATGATTCTGATGTCCTCTTTTACATCTTCACGTTCATCCTTTTGCTGTTCACTGTGGTTATCTTCACTTTCACAGAAATTTTTTGATTTTTTTTTGTTTTTTGATTTGTGTACTGGCTTATTTGGGTGATTTGCTTCCCAATTGTGATTTTCTCTTTCCTATAGATTCTTACTACTTTTCTATTTAGAGAATAGAAATATTTCTTTTAGGATTAGTATTGCTGTATTCTTTTAGTTTTTGCTTGTCTGAGAAATTCTTTCTCTCCTTCTATTCTAAATGATAGTCTTGCTGGGTAGAGTATCCTAGGTTGCAGATTTTTCCCTTTCAGGACTTTGAATATATCTTGCCACTCCATTTCTGGCTTGCAACATTTCTGTAGAGAAATCAGCTGATAGCCTTATAGGGGTTCCCTTGTAATTAACCCTTTGTTTTTCTCTTGCTGCCTTTAGAATCCTCTCTTTATCTTTAACTTTTGTCATTTTTATTATAATATGCCTTGGTGTATGTCTGTTTTGGGTTTATCTTGTTTGGGAGTGTCCCTGTGTAGCTATAATATTTTTGGTGTGAGGGCTGTTTTTAGTGTGAATGTCTGGGGCTGTCTCTGTGCTTCCTGTACCTGGATATGTTTCCTTGTCTAAGTTTGGGAAGTTTTCAGCCATAATTTCTTCAAATACATTTTCATTCCCCTTTCCTCCTTCTTCCCCTTCTGGAATCCCTATTATGCATAGATTAGCACATTCTATACTATCCCATAGGTCTCATATTGCTTTCATTTAAAAAATTTTTTAATTTTATATTGGAGTATCATTGATTAACAATGGTGTGTTAGTTTCAGGTGTACAGCAAAATGATTCAGTTATACATATACAAGTATCTATTCTTTTTCAAATTCTTTTCTCATATAGGTTATTACAGAATATTGAATAGAGTTCCTTGTGCTATATGGTAGGTCCTTGTTGGTTATCTATTTTAAATATAACAGTGTGTCTGTGTCAATCCCAAACTCCCAATCTATCCCTCCACTTCCCCTCCCCCTCCCCCCAGTAATAATAAGTTCTCTAAATATGTGAGTCTGTTTCTATCTTGTAAATAAGTTCATTTGTATCATTTTTTTTCATTTGGCCTTCTGTCTGCTGTCCTGATTGGGTACTTTCCATCATTCTATCTTCCAGGTCATTTACTCATTCTGCTATTCATTGCCTTTAGCTCAGCTTTTGTCTCAGCAAATGAGTTTCCTAATTTTTCTTGGTTCATCTTTATAGTCTCTAGTTCCTTTTTACAGTACTCTGCATTTCTGTCAATAGCCTTTCTTAATTGCTTCAGTATCTTCATTATCTCCTTTATGAAATCAGTGTCTATTAGACTTAAGAGGTCTGTTTCACTGTTTGTTCTTTCAAGGGAATTCTCTTGGTCTTTTAACTGGAAGTCGTTCCTCTGCTTCTTCATTTTACTTATATTTCTCTTATTTTGGGGGTTTAGGAGAAACAATTATCTACTGTGGTCTTAGAGGGTTATATATATGTGGGAGTGTCCCTATGTAGCTTTAATATTTTTGGTGTGAGGGCTGTTTTTAGTGTGGGTGTCTGTCGCCACTTTCCTCGGTGTGTGCTGACCATTATGCCCTTGATAGGGACTGTGCAGATGAGGTGATTGGTGCTCTGTCCTGGGGTTTTCAGTGGCATCAGCAGCTCACGTGTACCCCCAGAGCACACGATGGAAATGGTGACAGTTCAAGACCTCTCCCGGAGTCCAGGAGTCCAGCGGCAGCGGCTTGCAACCACTCCTGTAGCCCAGGGGTGGGGGTGGGATGGCAGCTTGCGATTGTTCCTGGAGCTTGTAGCCTTATGTAAGTTTAGGGAGTTAGACAAAGCTCAGGTGGGCTGGGCCTTCTCTCAGCAAATGCCCTTCCTCTTGGGCCTCATCACATCATTCACTGAGCCTGGAACCTTCACTAAACATCCTTCCAGGAGGGGACTAGCCACCCCACTATCTCTATGGGCAACTGTGAAAGCACAGCCTGCTCCTTTGGGTGGCCACTGCATTAACTGGTACTGATTTGATGCAAAGGCAGCATCCAATTTCAGGATAAGGGCAGGCTTAACTTCACCCGGACGAGAGGCTGGTGAGTGGTGATGGTGCTGTGCCGGGTAGCCTTCAGGCACTGTGAGATGAGGTAGCTCCAAACTTACAGGAAAACAAGGATACAGCGACCAATCACTCTGTCATTCTGCATGCTGGGATTCCCCCAGGTATTCCTGCAGCACATGCTCTGGATCTTGTCTTTCTGGTCACATTGTGAGCTCTTCAAGGGCAGAGAATGGGTCTTCAGCATCTTTACCTGCAGTGCCTAACAGAATGCCAGACCCATTCCAGACCCAACAAAATTTGATAAATATGAAAATGCATTAATTAATGGATGGGCAGATCAGGGGGTTTCAGACTATGTAAACTGCCTGCCTGAGTGGCTATTTCACATAATGTGCTTTCAGAATTCCCTGAAGACACATGCCTTCATTTCAAAAACTAATTGTGAAAAGCAGAAAAGATGTTTCCCAGCACAAAACTGATTCCATCAAAACTGTCAAACCCAACAACGCATTAAACATGCTTTCAATTCCTCATTCATTCAGTGAACACTTACTGACTCTTCACTACATGTCAAGCACTATGCCAAGTGCTGGAGACAAGAAGAGATAAGATGTGGTGTCTCGCGAGGCTGGGCATCGATCACTTATTTTTAAACTTCCTGTTGTGGTTGTGATGTGCAGCCAAGGTGGAGAAGGGCTGGCCAGAAGGACCCTCTGCTCACCGCCCTCAGCCTGCAGAGTACAGAGGGCACACCCACCCCATTCTGGGACCACCCACCAACTCCTCTTTTTTCCTCCCGATTTCTGCCTTTTTCTCTCTCAGCCTGTCAAAATCTCAGACTGAAGCACTTACTGATTTTTTGCAACTACTGAATAATGTTCCTCTTCTTTATGGTAACCTTAAAACTAAAATAGAAATGTTTTTAATTGAATGAAATATTCTTTAAAGTCTATAGTGCTTTACAATTTTCAAAAGTTTCATATACATGATTTCATATAATCCCATAATAACCCCTTTTTTCTCCTACCCCTGTGTTGCCCCTCCCTTCCCTCTCCCTACTGGTAACCACTAGTTTGTTCTCTATATCTGTGAGTTTACTTCTTTTGTTTTATTCACTAGTTTGTTGTATTTTTTAGGTTCCACATATAAATGATGTCATACAGCATTTGTCTTTTTCTGTCTTATTTCACTGAGCATACATAATGCCCTCTAAGTCACTCCATGTTGCTGCAAATGGAAAAATTTCATTCTTTTTTATGGCTGAGTAGTATTCCAGTATGTGTGTGTGTACATATATATGTATATATGTTTGTGTGTGTATCTTCTTTACCCATTCATCTGTTGATGGACATTTAGGTTGCTTCCATACATTGGCAATTGTAAATAATGCTGTTATGAACACCGGGGTGCTTGTTTCTTTTTGAAGTAGTGTTTTGGGGGTTTTTGGATATATATCCAGGAGTGGAATTGTTGGGTCGTATGGTAGCTCTACTTTTAGTTTTTTGAGAAACTCCATACTGTTTTCCACAGTGACTGTACCAAATCTCACTCCTACCAACAGTGTACAAGGGCTCCCTTTTCTTCACCTTCATGCCAACATTTGTTACTTGTGTTCCTTTTTTTAATTAATTTTTATTGGAGTATAGTCGCTTTACAATGTTGTTGGTTTCTGCTGCGCAGCAAAGTGAATCAGTTATATGTATCCATACGTCCACTCTTTTTTAGATTTCCTTCCCATTTAGGTCACCACAGGGCACTGAGGTCACCACAGAGCACTGAGTAGAGTTCCCCGTGCTATACAGTAGGTTCTCATTAGTTATCTCTTTTATACATAGTAGTGTATATATGTCAATCCCAATCTCCTAACTCATCCAACCCTCTCCTTCCCCCCTTGATAACTGTAAGTTTGTTCTCTCCATCTGTGACTCTATTTCTCCTTTACAAATAAGTTCATCTGTACCATTTTTCTAGATTCCACATATTTGTTTTTCTCTTTCTGACTTACTTCACTCTCTATGACCATCTCTAAGTCCATCCACGTCTCTGCAAATGGCACTATTTTGTTCCTTTTTATGGCTGAGTAGAGTAATATTCCATTGGACATATGTACCACATCTTCTTTATTCCTCTGTCAATGGACATTTAGGTTGATTCTATGTCCTGACTATTGTAAATAGTGCTGTAGTGAACATCAGGGTGCATGCATCCTTTAGAATTCTGGTTTTCTCCAGATATATGCCTAGGAGTGGAATTGCTGGGTCACGTGATAGCTCTAGTTTTAGTTTTTTAAGAACCTCCATACCGTTCTCCATAATAGCTGTACCAATTTACATTCCCACCAAAAGTGTAGGAGGGTTCCCTTTTCTCCATACCCTCTCCGGCATTTATTGTTTGTAGACTTTTTGATGATGGCCAACCTGACCAGTATGAAGTGATACCACATTGTAGTTTTAACTTGCATTTCTCTAATAATTAGTTATGTTGAGCAGCCTTTCATGTGTTTGTTGGCCATCTGTATGTCTTCTTTGGAGAAATGTCTATTTAGGTCTTCTGCCCATATTTTGATTGGGTTGTTTGGTTTTTTTTGATATTGAGCTGCACGAACTGTTTGTATATTTTGGAAACTATTCCCTTGTCAGTTGCTTCGTTTGCAAATATTTTCTCTCATTCTGAGGGTTGTCTTTTTGTTTTGTTTACAGTTTCCTTTGCTGTGCAAAAGCTTTTAATTAGGTCCTGTTTGTTTATTTTTGTTTTTATTTTCATTACTGTAGGCAGTGGATTGAAAAAGATCTTACTGTGATTTATGTCAAAGAGTGTTCTTCCTATATTTTCCTCTAAGTGTTTTATAGTATCCAGCCTTACATTTAGGTCTTTAATCCATTTTGATTTTATTTTCATGTATGGTGGTAGGGAGTGTTCTAATTTCATTCTTTTACATGTAGTTGTCCAGTTTTCCCAGCACCACTTATTGAAGAGACGATCTTTTCTCCATTGTATATTCTCACCGACTTTGTCATAGATTAGGTGACCATAGGCGCATAGGTTTATCTCTGGGCTTTCTATCCTTGTGTTCTTTTTGATGATAGCCATTCTGACTGGTGTGAGGTGAGATCTCGTCGTTTTGATTCACATTTCCACGATGATTAGTGATGTTGAGCTAAAACAGAATATTTCAAATCTGGCCTTTTCAAAAACAAACCCTAAAAAGTATTTCTTTTAAACTGAAAGCTCATCGACCCAAAACATATTTATTAAATGCATATTATGTTTAGGACAACTAGGAACTCTAAGGCAATAGGAACAGTCCCAATCTTCTGTTTAAACTTTAGTCCTAAATTGAAATTTTTTCTACGGTTAAATGTTCTCAGGGGAAAAAAGGTACCAATTGCTCTTGGAGGTGTTGTCCTTTTAGTACTGAATAAGGCCTCATAATATGAAAAGGGTGTCCCAGGACCTAGCACTGTCTGAAATAGAGAATCTATAAGCCCAGGTTCCACAGGCTTGGCTTCCATTCCATAACGAGTAATTGATTCTGAGTGGTCTCTTAAGGGACCAGTGGTCCCTGTTTGCCCAGGACTGAGAGGTTGGCAGAGTCTCTGCAAAGCAGGACTGCTGGTCTCCCTAATGATCACCTCTCCTCTCGCCACCAAAGTTCTTCTCTAAGAAATGAAGATACTAAATATAGAGAACCCCAGACATAAATCATATTGCAAGTTCAAAGATTTCATTGTAAGATGGATTATTCCACACACTCCATGCCAATGGTGATGTATACCATTTTTGCTGGTGTGCAAGATGGGTATTTTTCTTGGTCTTGCACCTCAAAATATTCCTGTTGGAGACAGACCCTGACAGATTTTAGGCACCTACATTCTCTTCCCTCTATCCACTATCTAATATTCCTCCTGGGACAGCAAAGTAGGGTTGCCACAAGGTTCCCTGGTTAAACTGGGGTAAGCCTCCTATGCTGGCACAAAAGTGCTACTTCTCAACTTCCATTGTCTCACATAAGGAGTAGAGCTCAGGTTCTGAGCAGCATCAGGACCACACAAACTATTTAAGGGACAAGCACATCATTTCACATTTCATTGTCCAAAGAGACGCACCAGCAGGATACCTCATAGAAAGATCCACGGCCATTGGCTCTCTTGGGAACGTCTTGGATTCAAATCTCAGCTCAAGCACTAAGTCTGTGACTCTGGGGCAGTTAGCAGCCATCTTCCTGATTCTGTTTCCTCATTTGTAAAAGGAGGTTAATCCTACCTGCACTGTTAGGAACGAAGATCAGAAATCAAACCAAAAACATCCAAGCACCTGACATGTAGTACAAATTGAACGTGTGATGCTCAAATTTTAAGCAAGTAAAACCCTGTACACATTTGTTAAAACACATACACACACACAAAATACACACACATGCTTCAGAACGGCAAGTCTGACACAAACAAAAAGCACTTCTTTTTAGAAATATTTCCTTTATGTAGAAATGCAGTATTGATTTAGTAAGAAACTCATTTTTAACCATCTGATTTGAACAAATTCTCTCCTCCCAAGGTATTTGATTGAGGGTACAACATGGTAGCATATATTTTATTATTATCATTATTATTTTCCACAACAGTTAATACCACGTTTCCTTCTCCCACATAGAATATCACCCAATAGAAGTTTCCCAAAGGAGCCACAGCACATTCATTACAAAGATAGAAAGGAAAACCGTTTTTCAATCTCTGCTTTCTAATAGGATGATTCAACTAAAACAATGTCGGATTTAATCAGCTATGAAACTGAAAAAAAATGGAGACCAGCCCGAGTGAACATCATGGGCTGTGATCATGAACACCTCTGAGAAGTGAGGGGAGAGAAGAGAAATATCTGCCTCTTCTTCCCAAACTTCAATATAACTTTAAATTACTTTAAAAAATATTTATAAAAAGACATCCCTCTGCCTTAATGGTGTGAAATCTGGGTGTCTTCTCAGGGCCATGCCTGGGCCAGCAGATGGCACATATGCAATGGAAAACAGTAGCCCCTCTGAGACTTCTGTTATGTGGACAGGAGACTTTCTGATTTCCAATCCTGGCTCATTTCAGAAGAAAGAAGGGTTACATCCCTGGGGAGGGGGGGTGGCGGGGGAAACGCAGCCACCTTCAGGGCACGTGCCTGACCTCCAGTCCATTCAAGTGTCCATTCACAGTTCTCCAGGCTCATTGAATTTTCAGTATTCTGCAAACCTTCCTCCACACGGTCCCTCCCCGGCAGTCTTCTGAGTGTAGTTAATGTGTTTGAGAACAGTAATGTCACAAGTCAAGGGACTGGCGGCTTCCCAAGGAACAACCGTCTTGCATATGTTCTGGAAGACAAGTCATCTCAGCTTTACCTTCTAACTTCTGGAGCAGACGCCCGGGTTCCCAACGTCCAGATTTCAGTGGTTGGAGATCATGCCAGAAAAGTGAAGACCCAGCTAGCCCAGAGTGGACTGCCTCTGCAGTTCTAGCACACTCTCCACACACCTCCATACTACTGAAATGTCCTAGAAAGTATTAAATCAACTGGACATGGCTGATTCAATGGTACAAAAAAAGCTTTATAAAAATACTCCCTGCACTTAAAAAATCAAAACAAAACAGAGGCATGTAAACATCACCTCTAAGTCACTGGAGAACTCTGGAGGCTTTTTATCTCCTCTGTCCAGTGATTTGCAGTCTTATGTGTTCAGCTTTTGTTTGTTTCTTTTCTTTGGAGGTATCGATCTATTTTTTGCTTATTGACAGAGTTCAGAGTCTGAGGCCGCCTTTGATTAGGAGCTTGTGGTTTGATTGGCAGGAACAGTATGATCAGGAGACTGATAATGTGTAAGTAAAAGTACACGGACCTAGGAATAAACACACAAATTATATTTCAAACAAGGGTGTATGTGGGAAATGTCACATGAGGCAATTACATCACCTTTTGGCACTGGCGGACCTGACTGCACTCAGGCTCGCCTTGATCCACTCCACAGATAACTCCCTTTGGTGGGTGAGTGGGCCAGGGGTGGACCAAAACCACAAAGCTGGGCAGAGCAAACCAACCAGCCCATCTGCAGGCAGATGTATGGCAATGTCCCACTGACGTAATAAGCAGATCGAGAGAATTAACCCTGACAGCTAGAAACCCACCATATTAAAAGTCTAAGGATGCATGGAATGAAATTGAAGCCCTACCCTATGTTCCCCAAACACAAATGCAACCGACACTTTAGCCAATGTGCTCCACTAAGTGTCAGGGGTTCCTGTATATATTATGAGCCTGAGGAATCCAGATTTCAAAAGCCTACTCCATAACTCGATTTTCATCCAAACTAAAACAAGTTTTGCTTTTGAGGTTTGTGGACTTATTGCCTAAGTGTGATACTGGACACAGGGTAGATGCTCAATAAATACTGTACACATCAATGAATGCAAGTAATTAGAAAGTAGCTTTTATAAGATTGTTCTATATCCATTTGGGAAAACTGAACTTACACTTTCTCCAATGCTTTTTCAAGGGCAAAGGAAAATAATGTTAAGGGGCAGGGGACCCACAATTGGTTTACATATAATTCCCCAGCTTTTGTGATCATAATGTCAGGTCTATAGAATAGTTAAAAGCTCCAGCAGAACCAAACATATCTTCATTTCTTCTTTCAATAAGCATTTACTGCCTAGGATGTACGAAGCATTGAACTGGGATCTACAAAAAGGCAAAGACCCCACCCCTCCTTTGGGGAATGGAAAAGAAGAGACGTATAGACACAATGGTAGTAATTAGCAGAAGGGTGAAGAGCCACAGGTAAGTGACCATCTGATTTACTATTTAAACCAGGACATTAATGAGGGTGAATAACAGCTCTACAGAGAAACACACTGGTTCAGCAAGTGTAAGCTGGGATTCTCACAGGCACACCCCAGGCAGAGGGAACTCCAGCTTTCAGAGTCTGCTCTCGTAAAATGTACTTTGTTCTTGCATTTTGCCTTAATCTTTTACATGTGGCCAAATCTACACTAGAGCAATTTTGTTAGATTAAAGCCAAATATTCTGGAAGTCAAGGGAGAAAAACATCAACTTCCCAGGGAGGTTTAGTAACCTATTCTGACACTCCATACTTCTCTCAAATTTTAAGCAATACTTCCATCTTTTTGTTATGGAAAAACTCAGCTAACATTTATAGAGCATGCTAGGACTAAACTAGGTGCTCCAGATACACAGATGAATAAAGCATAGTTCTACTCTCAAGGAGTTTGCTATCTACAAAAATTCCTACACAAATTCTAACATTCTTATACATTGCATTTAATAAAGTGCTATCTAGTTAAAGACAACAACACATGAGATTTTGCTTTTGAAAATGATTTCATAGAAAGGTTCTGCTCTGGCTAAATGTTTGTGTCCTCCCCCAAATTCATACGTCGAAGCCCTGACTTCCAATCTGATGGTATTTGGAGAAGTAGACATTGGGTGGTAATTTGGTTTAGATGAGGCAATGATGGTGGGTCCCCCATGACAGCATTAGTACCCTTATTAGAAAATAAAGGCAAATCAGAGCGTGAGCCATCTTTCTCTGTGTCCCTCTCACTGTCCCTCACCCCATCTCTTTTGCTGTCCTTGTCTCCCTCCGTCTCTCTGCTATGTGAGGACACAGTGAGAAGGTAGCCTTCTGCAAGCCAGAAAGAGAGCTTTCATCGGAAACCAAATCTGCTGGCATCTTGATCTTGGACTTCCAGCCGCCAAGATTGTGAGACATAAATGTCTGCTGTTTAAGTCACCCAGTCTGTAGTATTTAGTCATAGCAGCCTGAGCTAAGACAACTCCGTTCTTTTTAAAAAAATTTTATTGGATTATAGTTGATTTACAATGTTGTATTAGTTTCAGGTGTACAGCAAAGGGATTCAGTTTTATATATATATATATACATTTTTATTCTTTTCTCATATAGGTTATCACAGAATATTGAGTAGAGTTCCCTGTGCTATACAGGAGGTCCTTGTTGGTTATCAATTGATATCTTATAGTAGTGTTTGTATGTTAATCCCAAGCTTCTGATTTATCCCCCCAACCTACATTTCCCCTTTGGTAAATATAAGTTTGTTTCTGATATCTGTAAGTCTTTCTGTTTTGTAAATAAATTCATTTGTATCATTTTTTAACATTAGATTCTAGATATGGGTGATATCATATGATATTTGTCTTTCTCTGTCTGACTTCACTTAGTATGACATCTCTAGGTCCATCCATGTTGCTGCAAATAGCATTATTTCATTCTTTTTTATGGCTGAGTAGTATTCACTGTATATATGTACTATATTTTCTTTATCCATTCCTCTGTAAATGGACATTTTATGTTGCTTCCATGTCTTGGCTATTTTAAATAGTGCTGCAATGAACATTGGGGTGCATGTTCATTTTCAAATTATGGTTTTCTCTGGATATATGCCCAGGAGTGGGATTTCTATTTTTAGTTTTTTAAGAAATCTCCAGACTGTTCTCCATAGTGGTTGTACCAATTTACATTCCTACCAACAGTGTAGGAGGGTTCCTTTTTCTCCACACCCTCTCCAGCATTTACTGTTTATAGACTTTTTGATGATGGACATTCTGACTGGTGTGAGGTGATTCCACATTGTAGTTTCGATTTGCAGTTCTCTAATAATTAGTGATGTTGAGCATCTTTTCATATACTTTTTGGCCATCTGTATTGCTTCTTTGGAGAAATGTCTATTTAACTCTTCTGCCCATTTTTTGATTGGGTTGTTTGTTTTATATATATATATTTTTTGACATAGAGCTGCATGAGCTGTTTGCATATTCTGGAGATTAATCCCTTGTCAGCTGCTTCGTTTGCAAATATTATCTTCCATTCTATGGGTTGTCTTTTTGTTTTATGGTTCCTTTTGCTGTACAGAAGCTTTTAAATTTAATTAGGTCCCATTTGTTTATTTTTGTTTTTATTTTTATTAGGAGGTGGGTCCAAAAAGATATTGCTGCAATTTATATCAGAGTGTCGTGCCTATGTTTTCTTCTAAGAGTTTTACAGGTCTTTGATGCATTTTGAGTTTCTCTTTGCATATGGTGTTAGAGAATGTTCTGATTTCATTATTTTACATGTAGCTGTCCCATTTTCCCAGCACCACTTACTGAAAAGACTGTCTTTCCTCCATTGTATATTCTTGCTTCCTTTGTCATAGATTAATTGACCATAGGTCCGTGGGTTTATTTCTGGGCTTGCTATCCTGTTCCATTGATCTATATGTCTTTTTTTGTGCCAGTACCATACTGTTTTGATTACTGTAGCTTTGTAAGTATAGTCTGAAGTCAGGGAATCTGATTCCTCCTGCTCCATTTTTCTTTCTCAGGATTGCTTTGGCTATTTGGGGTCTTTTGTGTCTCCATACGAATTTTAAAGTTTTTTGTTCTAGTTCTGTGAAAAATGTCATTGGTAATTTGGTAGGGACTGCATTGAATCTGTACATTGTCTTGGGTAGTATAGTCATTTTGACAATATTGATTCTTCCAATTCTAAGAACATGGTATATATCTTTCCATCTGTTTGTGTCATCCTTGATTTCTTTCGTCAGTGTCATAGTTTTCTGAGTACAGGTCTTTTGTCTCCTTAGGTAGATTTATTCCTATGTATTTTGTTCTTTTTGATGCGATGATAAATGGGATTGTCTCAATTTATTTTTCTGATCTTTTGTTGTTAGTGTATAGGAATGCAAGATTTCTGTGTATTAATTTTGTATCCTGCAACTTTACTGAATTCATTGATGAGCTCTAGTAGTTTTCTGGTAGCATCTTTATGACTTTCTACGTATAGTATCATGTCATCTGCAAACAGTGACAGTTTTACTTCTTCTTTTCCAATTTGGGTTCCTTTTATTTCTTCTTCTCTCTGATTGACGTGACTGGGACTTCCAAAACTATGTTGAATAAAGTGGCAATAATGGACATCCTAGCCTTGTTGCTGATCTTAGTGGGAATGCTTTCAGCTTTTAACCATTGAGAATGATGTTAGCTGTAGGTTTGTCATATATGGCCTTTATTATGTTGAGGTAAGTTCCCTCTATTCCCACTTTCTGGAGAGTTTATATCATAAATGGGTGTTGAATTTTGTCCAAAGCTTTTCCTGCATCTATTGAGATGATAATATGGTTTTTATTCTTCAGTTTGTTAATGTGGTGTACCACACTGATTGATTTGTGGATATTGAAAAATCCTTCCATCCCTGGGATAAATCCCACTTGATCATGGTGTATGATCCTTTGAATGTGTTGTTGGATTCAGTTTGCTAGTATTTTGTTGAGGATCAGTGATATTGGCCTGTAATTTTGCATGTGTGTGATGACTTTGTCTGGTTTTGTTATCAGAATGATGGTGACCTCATAGAATGAGCTTGGGAGTGTTCCTTCCCCTGCAATGTTTTGGAAGGGTTTCAGAAGGATATGTGTTTAACTATTCTCTAAATGTTTGATAGCATTTACCTGTGAAGCCGTCTGGTCCTGGAATTTTGTTTGTTGGAAGTTTTTAATTGCTGTTTCAGTTACAGTACTTGTGATTGGTCTGTTCATATTTTCTATTTCTTCCTGGTTCAGTCTTGGAAGGTTGTACCTTTGTAAGAATTTGTCCATTTTATTGGCATTAGTTATCTGTAGTAGTCTCTTATCTTTTGTATTTCTGTGCTGTCAGTTTAACTTCTCCTTTTTCATTTCTAACTTTATTGATTTATAGAGTCCTCTTCCTTTTTTTCTTGATGAGTCTGGATAAAGGTTTATCAATTTTGTTTATCTTCTCAAAGAACCTGCTTTTAGTTTCACTGATCTTTGCTAATGTTTTCGTCTCTATTTCATTTATTTCTGCTCTGATCTTTATGATTTCTTTCCTTCTGCTAACTTTGGGTTTTCTTTGTTCTTCTTCCTCTAGTTGCTTTAGGTGTAAGGTTAGGTTGTTTGAGATTTTTCTTGTTTCCTGAGGTAAGACTGTATTGCTATAAACTTCCCTCCTATAACTGCTTTTGCTGTGTCCCATAGGTTTTGGGTCATTGTGTTTTCATTGTCATTTGTCTCGAGGTATTTTTTGATTTCCTCTTTGATTTCTTCAGTGATCCATTGGTTGTTTAGTAACATATTGTTTAGCCTCCACATGTTTATTTCTTACAGTTTTTTTCCTGTAATTGATTTCTAATTTCAAGTGTTGTGGTTGGAAAAGATGCTTGATATGATTTCAATTTTCTTAAAATTACCAAGGCGTGATTTGTGACCCAAGATGTGATCTATCCTGGAGAATGTTCCATCTGCACTTCAGAAGAAAGTGTATTCTGCTGCTTTTGGATGTAATGGTCTACAAATGTCAATTAAGTCCATCTGGTCTAATGTGTCATTTAAGGCCTGTGTTTCCTTATTGATTTTCTCTCCAGATGATCTATCCATTGATGAAAGTGGGGTGTTAAAGTCCCCCCCCATTATTGTGTTACTGTCGATTTCTCCTTTTATGGCTGTTAACATTTGCCTTATATATTGAGGTGCTCCTATGTTGGGTGCATACATATTTACAATTGTCATATCTTCTTCTTGGCTTGATCCCTTGATCATTTTGTAGTATTCTTCTTTGTCTCCTGTAAGTCTTTATTTTAAAGTTTATTTTGTCTGACATGAGTATTGCTACTCCAGCTTCCTTTTGATTTGCATTTGCATGGAACACCTTTTTCCATCCCCTCACTTTCAGTCTGTATGTGTCCCTAGATCTGAAGTGGGTCTCTTGTAGACAGCATATATATGGATCTTGTTTTTGTATCCATTCAGCCAGTCTATGTCTTTTGCTAGGAGCATTTAATCCATTTACATTTAAGGTAATTATCAATATTAATGTTCTTGTGGCCATTTTGTTAATTGTTTTAGATTTGTTTTTGAAGGTCTTTTTTTCTCCCCTTCCTCTTTTGTTCTCTTCTCTTGTGATTTGATGTCCATCTTTATTGTTGTGTTTGGACTGCTTTTTCTTTTTGTGTGTGTGTATCTGTTGTAGATTTTTGGCTTATGGTTCCCATGAGGTTTTGATATCGCAGTCTATATATGTACAAGATTGTTTTAAGTTGCTGGTCACTTAATTTCCAGTGCATTTCCAATACCCTGCATTTGTGCTCTCCTTTTCTCACAATTGCTGGTTTTGATATCATATTTGTGTGCAGATGATTTCCTACCTTTACCTTATGTTTGCCTTTACTGATGAGCTTTCCCATTCTTAATTTTCTCGATTCTAGTTGTGGCCTTTTCTTTTCTGCCTAGAGAAGTTCCTATAGGATTTGTTATAAAGCTGGTTTGGTGGTGCTGAATTCTCTTAGCTTTTGCTTGTCTGTAAAACTTTTTCTCTGTTGAATCTGAATGAGAGCCTTGCTGGGTAGGGTATTCTTGGGTGTAGGTTTTTCCCTTTCATCACTTTACATAATATACCACTCCTTTCTGGCCTGCAGAGTTTCTGAGTTTCAGCTCATAACCCTATGGGGATTCCCTTGTATGCTATTTGTTACTTGTCCCTTGGTGCTTTTAATATTTTTTGTCTTTAGTCTCAGTGTGTTCCTCCTTGGGTTTATCTTGTATGGGACTCTCTGCATTTCCTGGACTTGATTGTTTCCTCTCTCATGTTAGGGAAGTTTTCAGCTATAATCTCTCCAAATATTTTCTCAGGCCCTTTATCTCTCTCTTCTCCTTGTGGGACCCCTATGATGTGAATGTTGGTGCATTTAATGTTGTCCCAGAGGTCTCTGAGACTGTCCTCACTTCTTTTCATTCTTTATTCTGTTTCACGGCAGTGATTTCTACCATTCTGTATTTCAGCTCACTTATTTGTTCTTCTGCTTCAGTTATTCTGCTCTCGATCCCTTCTACTTTATTTTTCATTCCAGTTATTGTTCATTTCTGTTCGTTTGTTCTTTAAATCTTCTAGCTCTTTGTTAAACATCTCTTGTAACTTCTTCATCTGTGCCTCCATTCTTTTTCTGAGATCTTGATCATCTCTACTATCATTACTCTAAATTCTTTTTCAGGTAGGTTGCCTATGTCCACTTCATTTAGTTGTTCTTGTCGGTTTTTATCTTGTTCCTTCGTCTGGAACATATTTCTCTGCTGTCCCATTTTGTCTAACTTTCTGTGTTTGTGGTCTTCTTTCTGCTGGCTGGAGGATCATAGCTCCTCTTGCTTCTGGTGTCTGCCCCCTGGTGGGTGAGGCTGGTCTTGAGGTTTGTGCAGGCTTCCTGGTGGGAGGGACTGGTGCCTGCCCACTTGTAGGTGGAGCTGGGTCTTATCCCTCTGGTGGTCAGGGCCATGTCAAGGGGTGTGTTTAGAGGTGGCTGTGAGCTCAGTATGGCTTTATGCACTCTGCTGATGGGTGGGGCTGTGTTCCTACCCTACTGGTTGTTTGGCCTGAGGCGTCCAAGCACTGGAGCCTGTAGGCTGGTGGGAAGGGCCATGTCTTGATGCCAAAATGGCAACCTCTGTGGGAGTTCACGCTGATCAATATCCCCTGGGGCCTCTGCTACCAGTGTCCTTGCCTCCCCACCCCCAACAAGCCACAGCTGACCCCTGCCTCCCCAGGAGACCCTCCAAGACTTGTAGGTAGGTCCAGCCCCAGCTCCTATGGAGGTACTGCTTTGTGCTGGGTCCCAGGGTACATGAAAACTTGTGCATGCCCTCCAAGAGTGCAGTCTCTGCTTCCCCCAGTCCTGTGGAGCTCCTGTACTCAAGCCCCACGGGCCTTGAAAGCCAAATGCTCTGATGCCAGACCCTCAGGTGGGGAGCCTGACGTGGGGCTCAGGACTCTCATTCTTGTGGGAGAACCTCTGTGATATAATTATTTTCCAGTTTGTGGGTCACCCACCTGACGGGTATAGGATTTATGTCGCAAAAGCACCCCTCCTACCGTCTCGTTGTGGCTTCTTCTTTGTCTTTGAATATAAAATATCTCTCTTGGTAGATTCCAGTCTTTTTTGTTGATGGTTGGTCAGCAGTTAGTTGTGATTTTGGTGTTTTCACAAGAGGAGGTAAGCTCAAGTCCTCCTACTCTATCATCTTTTCGGAATCACAAGTTCTTTCATAATACATTTAGATGTTCACTTGGGGCTCATTTACAACTTAAAGGGAAAAAATTAGACTAAGAAATTTAAAGCTGGGATTTGTAATCACTGTATATTGAAAAGTGACTAGCCAGAAAAATGAAGCCCATCTGACATTTAAATGTCAATCAGGGAAGGGTATCCTGAGAAATGGATTTGCATACAACTGCCATTCATTGCCAGTTATTTAAATTATCCCCTAGTGAGGAACAGATCTGGAATGCATCTAGACCCACCTTGACTAAAAAGATGATTCAGTTTTTATTTCTTTTGCCAGATTCAGTGATTCTCTTAAGAGTTTCTGAAAAAAAATTGTTTTTAAAAGATTCTGAAAACTTTTTTTGAGAGGCAATCTATAATAGCCATTGGCAACATGTGGCTGTTAAAATTCAAATTAGATAAATTGAAAACTCCGTTCCTCAGTCACACTAGCCAAATTTCAAAAGCTCAACAGCCACATGCACTGGTGGCCAACATATTGGATGGCATTTTGGTCATTGTAGAAACTTCTATTGGACAGAGCTGATCTAGATAGGGAACTTAAATTATATACATAAGCAACTATGAAAACAAGATAACATATTAGGTTGACTTGCTTGTAATTGACAGAAGTGACAGCAATGTCAATTTCACCCTAAACAAAGGTGTTTTCTAAAAAAAAAAAAAAAATAGATTGTTTTTAAAAAAATGGAAATCTACATGAGTGATCTGGATTGATTGATAATCATTGAATTCTTTCCCTAGAACTCCTGCCTAAATATAGAAATTAGCATACTTAGTTGGTTAAATGCATGTGATCACAAACAAATCACCACTCTGTGCTATTCCCCTAGCAGTAACATTCTTCCAAAATAGCTTCTCCTAGAGAAATTTTTAGTAACTGCACTACTGCTCTTGCTGTTGAAAAGAAAAAAAAGTTTGCATCTGAAACTCGGGCCTTGCTCTGTGAGTTTTAACTGCTCACCCTCTCTGAGCCTCCACTTCCATATATGATAAACAGGGACACGGATACCTACCCTTGTCTCTTCTCAGCTCGCTACTCTCTACCTTGGATTGATTCTATATTCTGCCCACACTCATGTTTCTCGGGGCCTCCTCCTATCACAACTGCTCCCTGGGTCTGGAACACAACCCACAGCGTTCCATCCACCACTCTCAGCACCCTCAGACTCCAGGACTCAAACGCTGCTTCCTCCCAAGAGCCGATTCCTGTTACATGCTCTCATAAATCTTTGTACCATTCACTCAGAGTATGATCTTAGTGGGTATTTATAAATTTGTCAATTGTTTCCTGTCACTTCCACCAAGCTATCTCCTCCATGGAAGTAAGAATGATTTCTATCTTTTGCTCACCATCCCATCCCCCAGCTTCTAGAGAAGTGCCCAGCACACTGTAGGTATTAAATGGTACTGAGTTAAATACAGGCATTTCTGCTACAACATGATACATATATTCCTGAAAAAAATCTTGCGTCTGGTAACATCATGTGCTTAAAACGCCAGGACTAGGGTGGTTTTTCTGTCTCTCTCTAGTTCCTGTTTATTAGTCCTCATAGGCACTTAGATTTTCCAAACACGGGGGGAAACCCTCAGCCCCATCCATCTTACTCAGGAATGCAAGTCAATGTGTTTCAATGCGTGTTATAAAAAAACAAGTACCTCTTTTTAAAAAATCTGATTTAACGGAACATTTTTTATTTCACTGTTCCACTTCTTTTATAAAAGTCATCTCCTCACTAGCAGCTCTCTGCCCTAGAGTAAGGAAGTGTGGAGGGGATTGGGCCACCTACAAAGAAAAGGGAGAGAAGGGCCCAGGGTTACAAGTTAACCTATGAAGACGGAAGCAGACAACTCAAAACCTATGAGACTTTGTAACACAACGAACACCCAAGCCAGAAACTTGGACAGCCTAGGCAGGTAGCTCAACGGGCTAAGGCTGCTTCAGGGGGCAATAAAAGTCCCAGATAATGAAGGGCAAATGCTGGCTAGAGGGCACTGAGACAAGAGAAAGGACAATAGAGCTGTGAGCAAGTGGGGCTGCCCAGAGGGAGGGTGCAGAGGAGGTAAACCAAGATGGTGCAGCTTGGGCGGGGCGCCTCTGAGAAGAGGAAGCCCAGCGCTGGGCGGGCACTCATGGCTCCTACCGCTGTAGCAGCTGAACTGAGGGCTATTTTTGGCTGAAGATTTCATCGTCTTTCCACTCTTCTGGCATCCCTTGTCTAGAAAAATTTGTGTATAAACCAGCTCAACTTCCATATTATACGGACATAACTCCTGTGACCTAACCGGCATTATAGAAACAGAATTCATTGAGGAGCACGGTGTACTTCCCTCTACCTTCTTTTCCTATAACCTAAAAAAAAAAAAAAGTCATCCTAGACATTGATACCTGTACCAAGTAGTAAAATTTCTTTGATCATTCCTGACCAGCGAGTCCAATCCCTGATGTACAATAAGGCATGTTTGCATGTTTATTTCTAAGCCACTTTTCTGACTGTAGCTATGGTCCAAACTCAATCTGCAAAAGTCTCTGCAAATCAGTAAAGAACACAAGTTGGTATTTATCCAGTACAGACTACACGCCAGACACTGGGCTGAGCCCCTTGCACGTTTGCCTCATTCAACCCTAACACCTAAAGGTGCTTGGAGGTGAATTCTATTCTTACCTTCATTGTACAGTTGAGAAAACACTGGTAAAAGAGGTTAATAACTTGCCAGAGGTCATGTAACCATTTCTCCAAGAGCAGTGAAACATGACTAATTCAACAAAAGAGGGAAACAATAAAAGCACAAAGAGGTCTGCAGTTCATCTGGAGGGCTGGTGTTTGAATATAAGGGCCTGACACCCTTTCCCTAAAGGCCTCTTGTCTGTAGGGTGAACCCAGCCCCAGCTGCGGCCTGCTTCTGTCCCTCTCTGAGTGCCCCACGGCCTCCAACATAGCCTAACCCCAGGAAACAGA
Source organism: Delphinapterus leucas (assembly GCF_059928025.1). Taxonomy (NCBI): domain Eukaryota; kingdom Metazoa; phylum Chordata; class Mammalia; order Artiodactyla; family Monodontidae; genus Delphinapterus; species Delphinapterus leucas. The sequence goes on from NC_143138.1 coordinate 15,724,055, forward strand.
GGCAAAGGGCAGCGAACTCACCCTCTGAGTCTGTGATCTGGATACGGCCCTTCAGAATTCATTGCCATAAGCATCTCCTACTTACACGAGTCATGGCTGAAGGGCTACCAGTCAGCTGTGCTCACTGTATTACTATTTGTCTGCTGGCATCTCCAGGACGGACACTTCCTCCTAAAGCTTTCTCTAGACATTTTCCCATCGAAACCACACATAGAGATTGTCAGTCCTGATTGATTCAATTTGCCAACTCCTAAGTCCAACACAGAACAGACAAGTTTACTATAGAGCAACCAAGAACAGTGGAAACTTACTTGTATAAACTGATGGTGGGTTCAACGGCCAACATAACGAAGGGGGCGACGGTATAAGAGACGGCCAGCTGAGTGGCAGCCCAGGTGACTATGTCGTAAACAACCTTGAGGGCTTTTGAAGAAAGGAAGTAATGTCTGTAGTTGTTCCTCACCTGCTCACCAAGGAAGTCATGGTGGATGGGGGGGGGATACAAAAAAATAGAAACTTTTACTCCATGCATGCAGGTAATACCCCTCAGGAACATAGGAGGTAAAAACTACCAACCATCTGAGTTCTATTTTCAACGAAAAATACCACTATGGCTTTTCTTATTATTAAAAAGATATAAGTTCATTCACTGTAGAAAAATGTTTAAGGAGCTAAGCAGAATCAGATTTTTTTTTCCTTTAATATCTCCCAGAGAAAAGCACTGTTGAAAAACTTGGCACATACCTTCCAAGTCCTTTTATATTCATATATCCATATTTACGTTTCCAGTGGCGTCAATATATGTTTAGCCTGTTTTTTCATTTAGTAACATGGCATGAATGTTTTTCCATGTCATTAAATATTCATCTGATACAATTTTAATTATGGGAAAGTTAGTCTCCTATCCCCTGCTATTGTAAACAATTCTGTGATGTATACTCTTGTAGAAAAGTCTCTGCCCTGTTTCCTAATTATTTCCTCTGAATAACAGTAATAATATAATAGTATAATAACATGAGCTACCATTTATTGAGTGCTTACTGTGTGCCAAGCCTGTGCGAATTCCTTATGGGTATCACCTCTGTTGACTCTCCCGGGACACAGGCCTATCATGTAAGCATCAGTATGCCTATTTTCCAGACAAGGAAACAACATTCTTTGAGATGGAAAATGCTGGGTCAAAGGATACTCATTTGTAGGTCTTTTGACACAGATTTGGCTCCAGAAAGACACCTAATTTCCAGATGCCAGAACCAAACACAGAGCTGCAACAACGGCTGTGTTACAGGTAGGTCAGCCTCAAATCAGGAAAGACTTCCTAGGGCTGCCTGGGAAGCTGAGGGCACCTCCTAGGCTCTGAGTTCCTCAGGACAGAGGCTAGAGGTCCATCTGTGGGCAGTACTGAAAAGCATGTAAGAGATTTTACTAGGTAACTTCCTGGGCCTGAGACGCTTCATGACTGTTTGAGTTCATTCTCCTTTTGGAAAAAAAAATGGAAATACTGTTCTATCAACCCTCTCCCCTCCATCCCTTACCTAACTTATTTGTGAAAAACATTTCCAGGTCACCCAAGAGGCTTTACATAAGTTAATCCTTTTATACCCACTGAAGTCAACTAAAGACAGCTTAAGAAATAATACTCTGAAAGTATTAACAAAATTCTGGCCTTTGTTCAAGCTTGTCCTCCCATCTGTTTTTCAGTTTTGTGATCCAAGTCAGTATATGTACGGGAGAAAAGAAGATGTCTTCTGTTTTCAATGCACAAATATGTAAAAGAGGTACTTTAAAGTGTGCTAATCAGGATAATCAATTATCCATCTTGTTCACACATGTATCCCCACAAACCTTCTTCTAACTAAAATAGAAATTCCATGAGGAACTTTTGTTCACTGCAATAGCCCAGCACCTACTAGCATATAGTAGGGCTCCTGAAACATTAATAGAACAGATGAATTCAAGAATCAGTGAATAGCTAAAAGAAATGGAAAAGAATTCCCACTCTACCTGTCTCTCCATTTAACAAATATGAAGAAGTTCTCCATTTCTATTCCCAGCATTAGACCAGGAGCAGGGGCCACATGTGTTCTACCCTCCATTTTTTCTCCAGTGCCCGTCACAGTACTTGGCACGTACTAGGCACTCAATAAATATATTTTTAAGATAAAAAAAAAAGAGCGAGTGAATAGCTGTGCTGGGGCTCCTAAATCCACATCTAAAAATACAGCTCAACAAATCTCATTAAAAGCTCTTGGCACCTGAATAAGGAATGCCACAATCATTATCAAGTATTGAAATGAAATAAAATTCAAAGCTCTGTATTTGACAGAATACAGTGAATTGTAATTACTTATATACATGTTCATCTCATTCTTTGAGAGCAGGCATATTTTTTAATTCTGTTATTATTCTTGCTCTACAGCCAGCAAATGGCAGGAACAGTCTAGGACAAACTGAAGGCTACCCCCAAAACCTAGAGAACCAAATTTATCAAATTCACAAAGGACTTTACACAAACGAATTTAATTGGATCCAACATGAGGGCTGAGAGCAATCTTTAAGAGAACAGTTCCTATGGCTGCAATTTTTCCGGTTGCTCTGAAACCAAATTATTTTTAGGTGTAGGATAATGAAAAGAGAAATTAAGTAGAGTCTAAGCAAAATGAAGTTTTACAGAGCCTACGTTAATAATCATTGTCACCTGTAATTAGTAGACTGTATGTTTACAGCCTTTAATGATTAAACATGTTTTCATCTCTTAAGGCACTAAACATTGTTCCTAAAAGTCCTTTTGTTTTGCAAACCCCCCCTGCAAGTAATATGAAAATAAAATGCTTAACCATTTTATGACCATAAGTTCCAATATATTTAAGTATTTCTCTAATGGGAAGGCTTTTGTTGATTTTTCAAAACATCACTCCTACCATCACCCCCAACACCACTTCTGCTGGGACCTAAAAGACAAACACACAGGCATCCGATTACTAAGGAAAAGACCCCACAGCCAAAGGGAGCTTACCGTTCTGGCTGCTAGCGTGACAAGGATTCCAGTTAAGAAGGTAAAGTAGTATCCAGGGTAGACACCATGCCACAAGGCAGACAGGATGAAGGTTAGCACTGTGGGGTGCCAGGGAACCCGCTCATAGCACACTCTGTGAAGACAGGAAGGTACAACGGGCCATAGGTCAAACATACCAGAAACTTCCGCCTACACCTGCATCATTTTGGAACCAATCATGCAGAAATCATTTGATCCAATATTGATGGCGTGCCTGCCTCACCCTTTTCAGGCACTTGCAGTGCAATCCAAGCAGCTTTGAGCTCTAGTTTTCTTAAACACTCCCAGATGGGCCATTCACACGGTCCAATCCCTTTGTAAGATGCATGAATGTTTAACCTCCATAGGACTAAATGATCTGGACCCCATCACACAATATCTAATAAAAGAGTGGTCGCTTTTCCCCAATGAGAGCTCCTGCCTTATAGAAGCTTATTCCACCAATGGCCTAATCTACCAGGGATACTTATGGATAAATAAGTGCCACTGGCACTAAAACTTTTAGAATCAGGGTCTTTAGAAGTGAGATCCTTATTTCGTCTAAATTAATTTACTTTTCCACACTGGCCCCAATGTCATCTAACTCATCAACACTGCAGCCTTCTCATCTCTCTTGGCCATGACTCCACAAAATCAATGTGTCAGTTATATGGCTTCTTCAGTCCTCAGTATCTATTGGATTCCAATCCATGAATTTGCCTTAAAGAGTGAGGACATCCTAAGAATCTAGAAACTGTCAGCAAATACCCTGGAGATCTTTGGCTTCTTGGTTGTTTATTAAAACAACGTGAAAGGGGACTTCCTGCCAAATTCAGTCCACGGATTGCCAGTGGCACCATAGGAGCAACTACATGGCTTCCTAAATGAGAGGGCCCAGATGAAAAGTAAAACAGAAATCCCAACAGTTAATACCAATCCAGCCTGCAAGTTAAACCCAAACTAAGGACTATGGCTCTCTCTTCATAGGAAGAAAGGGAATGCATTTGAGGAAAGAAACACAGGATGGGACTCCGTTTGTAATGTTCCTTTTTGAAATGAGAGGTAGTTTGCATGGGTATTTGTTTCTTACCCTCTGTATCTTTTTGTATGAATGAAATATTCCATTTTCTAAAATGATTTTTAAATAGTTTTTTTTTCATTTTTTTATGTGCCCACATGTATGTTCAGTCACATAAAAAATGTTTATGTAGAACAAACTCCTAGTGGAGACTGTAGGACTCTCCATACATTGGGATTATTCAATATACAGAAAGAGGTTTATGCTAAAATGACTTGCAAAATGAATAGCAATAACATTAAGGGCAAATTTTCAAAAACTGCATGTTCAGAGTAGTTGCATGAGTTTACTTTGTTGGAATTATTATACATTGTCTCTTCTTTTACCCCGATGTTTTAACTGATGAAAAATGCTGCTTATCAAAATCGGCAGAACCAACAGCTTAATATTTTTATACTCTCCCTGCACTCATGTGATAGGAATATTCACGAGCTCAAGTTTGCCACTTCAAGGATAGCATATCATTAGTTCCACAATAACTAATGTTTCTAATTTTGGAATGTGTAGAAAAACAAAAGGACAGAGAAACAACAAAAATACAAAGTTGAAAAGCATAAGCATTTGGGGCACCATAAAGCTTTCAATACGGGGGATAAAATAAACACAGCAATCTTCAGTGATCTGATGCTGACACTGACTTTCCATGACATCTGAGCAATAGGCTCTCCTCTAGATAAGAGGCAGCACATCATAGAGCTTAAGAGCCTGGCTCTGGAGAGACACTCATATCTATCATCTATGAGATACGGGTTCATATCTATTGCTCATAAGCAATAGACTTTGGGCAAGTTACATAACCCCTCTGTGCCTCACTTTCCTCATCTGTAAAATGGGGATAATAATTACCAACACCTCATGGGATTGTTATGAGGATTAAATGAGTACCTGGTACACAGTAATGGCAGTATGAAGTATTTGGTACAGTAAAATAAATATGCTACATTGTGACCTTCTCAAATTACTGTATTTCTACTTTTTCATTTACACAGCATAGATGTTAATACCAAACACAAGTGTCAGATGAGGTTACCACTGGCAGACTATCGCTGTTCATCTAATGACACCCATCTAAACATATCCCAGTGCCATGAGTAATGAGGTCGTTTTTGGTTTCCTTACCGCTTTAGCCAAGTAGCTGTCTGAATATTCCAGTTTTCTAAGTACATTTTGAAACTTGTGGCAGTCTAGAAAGGAGAAAATAACACCTATCATTAGCTTTAAAAATACCCCAAGAAATGGAAAGTCCTCCCCAGAATTTCCCTGGCGGCAGATTAGACGTGCTATTCCAACAGTGAGTACTGACTCAGGAGCAGATCTGCTGTTCCATCACACACAGTCAAATTTTCGGGGGTTTATAAGATTTACTTTGCAACTAAAACTTGGCTCACAAAGTCTCAATTTTTCTCAATCTATTTTCAAATTATAGGACGACTGAAGGAATGTTTTGTAGGTTTTCCTTCCATTCTGGTGAAACACAAAATTTAAGTCATCTGAATTTTAAAACTAAATACTCTAAAATGGGATTTGCCACCGGAAAAGTTTCATCATGTGAATTTAGCGCCTTTACGGAGACGGCTTGAATTTAATTGTCATCTTTTCATTCTGTGGCCATCTGTAAACCAGGTCAGTCTGGTGAAGTTATTCTACAAATAGCACAGGTTCAAATGCTTCCAATTGTATCTAGAATAGTAAGGAGATTTTATGCAGGAAGGAGTCACAATACAGAAAAGGAAACAGATATCACCCAACTGGCAATGATGCAGGTAAATCAACCATTGAGAAAGAGAGATTCCAAAATAAGTCATCAACTGGGTTTTCTCATTCAAAAGAAAAAAGAAGAAAAAAGGACTTAATAAAGGCTGGTGGTAGAAAGCATGAAGCAAACATTTAAGAACCAGAATTCCTAACGAAGTTGAAAAGTGCAAATGTCACTGTTTTCTGTTTCAACCGTAAGAAAATCTTAGGCCACACACTGGCCTAATGTAATATATTTGGAAGGAAGGGAGAGAAATATCAGACCAATGATGGACGGACAGACAGACTTTTGTACTATGAGTTTTTAATGTCAAAACCCTACGGAGTTTTATTTATCCATTTAGACACCTTCTATGGCTGATAAAATGCTATACACACAGCTTCAAGGTGCCTTAAATAAGTCGGACTTCCTTGGTATCCTTTAGCTCCTTGCTCTATATCAACTTTATTGGAAATACAAGCTTTCTCCTTCTGGTTTTCTTTTATAATAAATACATAACTCAGCCCTTTACCCAGAACACAGGTCTCCTGAAGGCCTAGTTTCCACCAAATGTGGGTGGCAGGTTGTCAGTCTCCACATCCCGGGTTTCCTGCCCTATAGGGCATCCCCTTTCTGCCCAAACTTTCCAGTGGCACTCTGCCTGCCCTGTGGCAGGTGGAAAATCAACCACCAGCAACCATGAGTCACGTGGCTGGAGAACCAACACTTTGGTATGTTGAGAATCATGCCCTTCCTCCCAACCAGCTGCCAGGAGGAAAAGGGCCCAAGACTTGGCATTCCTTTCAGCTCCGAGGGATGACAATGCCAAGGGAACCAAGAAGGATGGGGCCCCAGAGAGACCACCTCTAGAGACGGAAACATATCCAGAACTGTGGTCCAAGAACAAAGCCAGCGAAAAAGAAAAACCACGCTAATTCTAGTGGCCTAAAAGCTGTGCACCAATTACAATTCTTAAAAGCGAACGCATTACAAATGTTTCCAAAGGAACCACCAAGAACACTGGCAATGCTGAAATCTAAATACAACTGCTAGTCTGTACCCTTGACTGAGGAAAGGAGAATGTGAACAAGAGAAAATGATATCTGTACTTTCTAGTTGACGGAACAGGAATGTAAGCAACAAAAAGATTTTCCTGGCTCTTTTTCAGATTTTTCGTGTGTTGTTACTACTTGAACCATTAATACTGCCAAGAAAGTAGGCACCTTAAAAGAAAAGAAAAAAAAAAAAAGGAAAGAAGTTCCAAGATACAAAATGTCCCCGAGCCTGCTGGAGCCAGCATTTCCTGATAGCAGCTTTTCCTCGCACACTGATGATAAACTTCTATGGATACCACACTCATAGCAAACCATCTGCTTTATTCACAATGGCAGCTTGATTCAAAAGCATGATAAACTCACCTCAATTTTCCAGATGTTTAGGTTAGAAAGCAGATCCCAACAGAAATTTCCATTCTTATCCACTCCGCTGAACCCAAAGCCAGCTGCGTTATTCACTGCGTCAGCTATGGTTTTTAAAACAACACATTAGGATGTGGAACAAAAGTCACATTGCTGCTTCAAAAGATACTAAATGTCTGTCTAGCTTTAAGATGAAGAGAGAGAGTTTCCTTGGAAAAGAAACCAAAATAAATTTAAAGGACCTGGCACCATTATCAATCAGTTTGGGCTCTTGGGTGACCTCAACTTTTATTCATTTTTATTCATTCACTAGCGTTTAGTGAGCACCTGCTAAGTAAGAAGGAAGGTGCTAGATGCTCACAGAATGCAAAATGAAAAAAAGAGAAATGAAGAAGCAAAACAAAGAAACAGGAAGATTTAGTGACCAACTGGTATAAGGGGAGAAAGGGAAAAAGGTGAAAATACATATAAGCTCAGAGACCAGAAGATATAGGGGACTCCGTCCAAGAGCTGTCATTAAAGATGGCGGGACACAGGCTGATATCATTATATCAGGAGGAGAACCAGCTCTGAAAGAGAAATTGGAGCTCATTCTGGACATGTTAAGCATGACATGCCAGTAGGATATCAGTTGGGGCAGCCAAGATACAGTTAGAAAAATTTAGAACCTAAGAAAAAGAACGGTTCTAGAGATGTGAATTTGGGACCAGCTGCCATAGAGGCCACATGTGGACACAATGACCAAAGCCACCCTACCCACAAAGTCAGTCCAAAAGCTCCTGTGTCCACCGTTATGTCACTTCACTGAACTCTATGAAAATGCCCCCCTGCTGTATTTCAGTTCTACTCAATTCCTTAATGAAATTTTTTACACTCAAAAAGAGATCTGATGAAATCAACACAGTTGTATTATGATAGCCAAGAGGCTAATTTTTTCTCTTCACTTATCTTCTTTCAAGTTCAGTCTGTTAGAATATTTTCCTAAGAAAAATAAACTAATGAAATTTTAAAGTCTGAGATCTGGGGGAGAGCTCAGAGAAACCTTTCCTTCGCTAGTTCTGTTCATTCCATTTCTATGGGAGTTCAGGTCCAACTCAAGCTGGACTTCTGAAGAAAAATCACCCGCTCTAAGTATGCCTCCTTTCTTTTTTGGCATCGTTGATGATTTAATATCGCTTATCTTATTTTTAGCTTCACTGTAAAATGATCTGGTTTCTTTTAGAAGAAAGGAGGAAAAGTACCGAGTCCTAATATGTCTTTCTCCCAAGCCGACCGGAGGGAAACTCAGTGGAAAAGAAAAAGAAGAACAAAGGCAGAGTGTACCAGTTAAGAAACCAAGAGTTTTAAAATGTGTGGGCACAAACTGTGAATGACAGAAATAAACTAAACCAGGAGAGGACAAGCCCTTGAGGGTTGTGTTGACAACTAAAAACAGGGCTGGGCTGACCATGCTGGGACCAGCATGGCAACCCAGGAATTCCCTCTCCCATCTCCAGCCTCAGATCTAAAAAAAAGAAGAATAATGACTTTTTTTTTTTTGGTCCTTACTGTTTTCCCAGGATTCTGTAAAGCATTCCACAGACATTTCTCATTTAATCACACCACTGTGAGCAAGGTGGTGGTTCAGGGTGGGAATGACAGCTCTCCTGGGTTCCCTTCTCCACTTGGGAACAGGGTCAATTCACAGCCTTGGGAGAGTTGTCTAACTTCCAGAAACCTATTCCCCTGCGTAGAAAATGGATGTAATAACAGTACCCATTTTAAAGGGATGTTGAAAGGATTAAACCAAATTGAATATATGTAGAGTGCATAACACAGGGCCTGGCCCAAGTCAGCACTCAAGAATGGTTAGCTGCCACCATTATTATCATTATTTATTACCACCCCCATCTTGCTATTAAGAAGATTAAAGCTTAGTAATGTTACCACCTGAGTGATCTTAATGTTAAACAGTGCTAGAATCTGAATACTAGAACTCTGGTTCCACAGCCTGAGTGGCTAGGAGTCGTCTGAAAGATAAATGTAAGAACCAGAAGTGGTGACTCTCCGAACTGCTGCATTTAGAGGAGGTCAGAATTCCCTGCTCCCCTGAGCGCATTCTGCTACCCTGTATCCAAGACTGGTTTTTGCTTTAGAGCAGTTAGAGGTTCTAATTTCACCAGTCTAAAACTGGCTTCGCTTGCATCGTACACGGCTCTAACATATGACTGAAGATAAATTCATTTAGACACCCACATTTTGGAATCTGTGATCTTTAGAACACAGCCTGGGCTAAAATTGAGTCTCACTCATTAGTACTAATTAGTAGAAGAAAAACAACCAACCAGCCTCCTATGCTAAGTCCAAAGAAAATAGCTGTACTCTTTCAATAGAAACGGTAACTAGAATTAGGCTTACACAGTGCAACTCAGCTGAGATTCATCAAAAGGCCAGCTTTAAGGATTAAATTTATAATCATGTATTATTAGTATATCAATTATATGTAAATGGTGTTTGAAAGATCTGGATAAAACAAGTATTCAGTTAAGCAGTTTAAACATTCCCTGTTACACTATTCATTGCTTCTTTACTCATAAATAATACAAAGCTTAATTTCAGACCAGCCCACGCAATCTAAACTACAACAAACTTCAAATTGAGGCCAAAGTAATGAAGTGTTTCTATGGAAGCCACGAGAAACAATAAAGAAAGGGCAGTGGGGGAGAACAGACAAAGAGGTGAGTCCACAGAGAAAGCTGTCCATGGAAAGGGTCACTCCTCTATTCCAAATATCTGGGGTCACTCCGCAACGAGCAGACTGATGGCAGACACCCCTGTGCCCTGTAAGCCCCTCCCCACCCAGGTCCCCGCCAGCACAACCCACCTCGTGTTAGACTTTCCCTATGAGACTACGGCATGGCCTTTCTTTCCTCCTTAAATCAGGAGCTGCTTTACTCCAGAAGCCAGCCCATAAGCCCTGGGATACAGAATATGGCAGCGGGAAGGGGAGGGAGAGGGGAAAAGAAAAGGAGGAAAAGTGAAGAAGTAGAGGTTAGGAAAGGAGTGAGATTCTATTACACACACACTCTCTCACTCTCTCTCTCTCAAGGTTGGAGCAAAGCAAAAACTCTACTTCACATACAAAAATATGCCCAGTATTCCATCCATAGTAGGCCCAATGCCTACCTACAAAGGAAATTATTTTTCAATAATAAAGCATCTGCAGAAAAAGGGATCAGATACACGGAGACTCTGGAAGCCCCTCCCCCAAGGACCAGTCCATATACATCATCCCCTCTGTAATCCTACTACTGGGGCAGCTCTTGACGTGCATTGCCTGGTTGGTGTACACGTCTGTGTCCTCACAGACTGCAACGGTCTTGAGGGCTGAGATATCTTACTCACCTTTGAGTTCCTCATAGCACACAGACTGGTGCTCCACAAAAAAAACTCCTTGAATTAAACTGAATGGGACCAGAAACAAAATTTCCCCCGTGGCAAATTTTGGAAAAGCCCTGAAGTCTCTCTCTGGTCAAGCATAACATAAATACTGCGCTAGGCTGAACTGGTCTCTGAACATTGTGACCTTTAAAAATAATTTGGACCAGGAGCAGGGAAGAAAGAGGAATGGGGGGTTATTCCTTTGTTTAATGGACAGTTTCTGTTTCAGGAAAAGGTCTGGAGATGGATGGTGGTGACGATGGTTGCACAACACTGCAAATGAACTTAATGCCATTAAATCGAACACTAAAGATGGTTAAAATGGCAACTTTTACATTATGTATATTTTACCATAAAAAAAATAATAAATGAAAAAAAACAGTAGCTACGAACTTGATTTGGGGGCTACAAACGTGGAGCATGAAATGAGAGAAGAGAACTCAATTAAGTGCTGTGCCCTTATGAAATATGGACTAAGCACTGGGAACTGAGTTTAATAATCTATTTGGCTTCATAAACCAAGTCACTGTTCCCTGACATCAAGCCCCAGGTCACTGGCAGCTAAGGTGTTAAACTTCCATTCCTGAAAGGGTTCCAAATGTGAAATAGGTACGGTTACCATGCCTTATCAAAATACTTTACCATTCTTGGTAAGTAAACAGAAGGTTTATTGCTCACTTTAGCAAAGGTTTCAACTTTTCTGGTCTAAAATTATTTAAAAGGAAAGAGATGGAAGCTTAATATTGACTAAAGATATCTCACAGGGGAAAAAAAAAGTGTGATAATACCAAACTAAGTTGAACTTTCTACCTTTAAAAAAAAAAAGTCACTTGAAATCAGTTTCTTTCTAAGGTATAAAGCTTAACCAACAATTTCTTAAAGAAGTGTAACCTAAATGAGCTCATGTGTTGATACAATTAAGTCAGTGTATATCCTGTATTACAGACAAGCCAGAAAAATTACCAGAAAGCCAGATCATTCTGGAATTTTTCCCTAACTTTCCAAGTAGGATTGGTAGAAGAAGCAGCTTCCAGGTTGTGACGTCTGTTAATAACAACAGCCGGGATTTCTTTCCTCCTTATCACAGATAATTGAGTTTATGGGCGGCGGGAAAGAAGAGGGTTACTCCGGAAGGTAGAAAGTGACCCTGGCTCAACTGCCTTCCATCATGCATTGGACTTTTTTTAGATTAGCTGATCCAAACGCTGCCCTGGCCAAGCCATCCAAGGAGTATCATTTTTCCCTCATTCATTTAGCACCCTCCAACAAACTCACCTAACGTCCAGGCAAAGTAATACTTGGGCTTCGAGGCTTGCATGACAACATATAAGTAGCAGAGTCGGGTCAGAAAGTTTGCCTTATGAACAAACCAGTCGTCAACCAGGCAGGTGACAGGGAAGGTCTTCGTAAGCGTCAAAAACAAAAGGAGAGACACCAAGGTCATGCACAATTTGTGTATCACGGCTCCCTGAAAATGGGGGGAAAAATGAGGTAACTATTCAGAAGACACTGGTATGAGGAAAACAATCTCAGCAAAGGCACATTGAGAACAAAGCCGTTTCAAAGCTGCTTTGGCAATATTCTCTAGAAGGAGTGGCAAAAGGCATTCTTCCTCAGGGCACGTATTGGGTGATGGGCATTATGTGCTATATTTAGATGCAGAACACACCTCTGACACCTGAGGTGGATGGATCTAAAACAAAAGAAAACTTTTACCGGCACATTCTACCAACAATGGGCAGGTGGTTTTATTACCCAAAACATAAGAGAAATCAGTAACATTACAGGGTGGCAATCTTCCATCAGAAAGAAAGAACCATTGGCCCTGCGGTCCTGCAGCCAGCAGAGCCAAGGAAATGGGTTTGAATCGCCAGCAAGGGGCACAGAGGCTTAGCTGGGAAGGATTATGTACACATAATTACATGTCTGAGCCAGGACGTGGGCAGGTAGTAGAAAGCTTTAGAAAACCTTTCTGGTTGGTTTACATGTAGTCTGCTCTGGGGTTAAGCTATACAGAGGTTTTAAATTCCTCTGGATGGAATCGTTTTGCCTGGTTCCCCTGACATTCCAAACGTCAACAGAATTATAGTTCCCAACTTTATAAAAACAGACTTCTTTTACTTGTAACATAGGGATAGCAGTAGCACCTCCCCCAGAGGGTGGCTTGGGGTTTCAGCGCGTGAATATTTACAAGGGGCTGAAAGCAGTGCGGGGCTCCCCGTTAAGTGCGCACCACGCTTAACTATGACGACACTGCTGAGGGGCCAGCAGCTTGTGTGCGCCAGCCCCTCCCATCCATGTGTCCTTAGCCAAAATGGAACCTTAACCGCTTCATGTTCTCTGGGCACAAAAAAATGCGAGAGTCTCCTTGGAGGGTGATGTGAAGACTCTCTAATAATGTTATTTTCCAAATTCAAGTATGTGAAACGCAGCACTCCTGTGACAGATACTCCCTAGAAACACCTGTGGTTACTTTGATGTCTCCCAGCCACAGTGACCTCACTCCTAGATTCTGTCAATAAAGCCCCTGGGGCTGAGACATCTAAGTAATCATAAAGTGCAGAGGACCCAAATGTGTCAAAACTCTCCAAAAATGCATGCTTTATTAATCAATCACTTAAATTTTCAAATACTTAATGTTGCCTGATGGTAGCACTTTAAAAATATTTAAATTACCCTCAATTTCTCCCTTTCCAATGTTCCCCATCCCTTCAATTAATTACAGGTTTCCCTTAAATATAAGATATTTGATCTGGATAAATTCAGCATATTTGTAAAGTTCAATGAATTAAGCGCATGTTGACTAATCTGAGGTTAATACACTTCAGATTAAAATTTAAATGTTGTTTAAAAAAACCACCTAAACTCTCTCAAAGTCAATATGACCAAACTACAGGCATGCCAGTGTAAAACTGGTTTCCCTTGCCATAAAAGCAGGATCTGCAATAAAAAGCACATTTATTCTGGTCCCACTCTTTCCTCCTCCACCATTTATGACATAGTATCTTTTGGCTGTCTATGAATTTCTATTCATAAAGAGAAAACACTCATAAATTTGAATGTGTTAACAAGCACAGTCATAGGCACATTGTAGGCACTAAATATTGGCTGGTTGGCAAATGGGTTAATTGCTTCAATATTCCCAGCCAATGAGCTGTGAATTGGCTCTGTGAAATAAACATCTGTTGCTCCAACACAGAGAACTACTGCAAATAAATACCAATATTGATATTTTAAACAAACGGGGGAAAATGTTACCAGCCAAGATTTCTGATAAACTGTTTGGCTTTTTAATTAGAACAATTAAAAGTGACAGTCAGCCCTGGCGGCAAAGCTCATTTTCTGGACCTCTGGGTAAATACTTGGCACTAAAAACTTACAGTGGGAGAAGGTTCTGGCAGGCTGTGGAAGCCTTTTTTCTTCCAGTTCACTTCCAGCAACTTCATGTGTGTATGTCTCCCCTCAATGAAGGCTATATACTCCTTGAAATTGTTACAAGGGCCTGCTATGACACTCATGAAGTTGAGAAGGTAGCTTACGTATTCCAAAAAGGAGGGTTTTGCTCTGCGAAAATAAAGTAAAAGGTTGAAGAGTCTTCAGTCTTTGATTTTTCGTTCATATTGCAAATATGCCGATCGTAAACACAGGTGTTGTCTCTGTGGGTTGTTAAACGCGGCATGATCTTTCCTTGTTCTGGTTCTTTAAAAATCCGTCCAAGGAGAAATCTAGTTGAAAGGAAGTTATTGAGGTGGGTGGCGCAGAGACGGCACAGCACTCCGTGGCGCCCTCTGCTGGCCACCCACAGCTATAAACGCGGAGGGCCAGGAGTGGGCCAAAGGCAACCCTGAGGCTGGGAAATGCTCTTTCTCAACAACAACCTTGGCTGTCTGTGTACCAGAGAAAATGAAGGTACTGAACATAAGGCAAGGTGGGAACCCGACCTAACGGGAGTTGGTTGAGATGCTTTGAAATGGGAAAGCTCCCTCCCAACTGCCAAAATAAATACAAAACAAATGATGGGTAGAACCAGTTTCCACTTGAGGCCACACAAACTGCAGCTGTAACAGCCTCTTGTCTGCTTTGGCAACCAGGCACGAGGTCCCGGACAACGGACAAGGGAAGTGGCGGGAAAAAATTTTCTAGAGACCAGTTCTGTCTAGTGTTTTAAGGGCCTTTGAAAGGGCATGCTCTTCAAGTAGGACAGAATTGTGGGGAAAGGCTTCCTCAGATGCCATTGCTAACCAGTCACTGGAATTATGCCCTATAGCATTTACACCCCCATGATGCTTAGCAAAGAACTTGGTTCATTAGACTCTTCCAATGATAACTTTCTACATTGCTTCCAAGTCCCAATTTCTTAATGAAGGAATGAAGCTGGGACCCTCTCTTACATATCCCAGTTATTTCCCGCTACTCTCTGGTAGGAACCCTCCACCATGGCTGCACCACTCTTCCCCATGTGCTACCCCATAAGCCATTTCTGCTCCTCTGTCAGCGTTATTCTCCTACTTTAGACGGCCTCCCTTCCTCTCCAATACCCATCCTCTTTCTACTACATATCAACACTGGCCAAAGACCACCTTCAGCTTCCTCCTTCATCCTATTCTCCAGCCCATATTTATCTCTCCAACCCCACATCCTATCTTTTTTCATGCCAGCATAATCATACTGATAGGCACTGATAATTAACTGTTTCTTGGCAACCCTCAGACACATGCCCAATAAAAATAATTTTGGAATAAAGAGAACAACCCCACTGAAGGAGAATCCTGTAAAACTAACAAAATACAGAGCCATTTACCCTTTGATCTAGCACTCTCAGTTCTGGGAATCTATCCCACAGCTATACCCAAACCCATTTAAAATGACCTATGGACAAGGTTATCATGGCTTACCGTTTATAAGAGCCAAAGACTGGTAGACAACCCAAGTGTCCATCAATAGCAGATTCATTCAATAAACAACATTAAGGAAGATCTCTGCATACTGATACCCAAGGGGCTCAAGAATATATTGTCAAACTTACTTTACAGCAAGCCGACGTTGCTCAGTGGAAAGATCTTCAGCCTTTCGACCTAATCCTATGAAAAGAAATATTGAGAAATAAGAAGTTTTAAGTGAAGTAGATAACTTAATCCTTAAAGAGGCTTATAAAAACTCATTTGAAAGAAGTGATTCGTTTTTGTTTCATCAATCATAAACAGTCCCCGTTCTCCATTTTTTTCAATGGATCAAAGGGCTGCCTGTAAGGACACGTGTGAGGAGGAAAGTCTCTATAGGTTATGAAGAGGGGAGAATTCAGGGGTTACCCCGATTTAATTCACACAGTATGAACATGGATCCCAGAGAACCCTTCACACCTCATACACTCCTTACCACGCTGTATACGTTTTCATTGCTCCATGAGAGACATAAGCCTGCCTTTGCAGCCAGCACCTGCCTAACTGCCTTCCTGATTATGCTGGGTGCAGATACCTGGTATAAGCTGGGAATGCAATGGAATGGATGGGGAAAGGAATAGGGGACTTTCCTCTTCCAAAAAAAACAGGAAACGTAACCCTGAATGCACGGAAAACACAAAAGAATTAACAAGAGGTTTTTCTTCTTTTAAAACCCATCCATGCCAGAAAAACTCCCAACCAAATCACATTTGTGCTTCCTATAAAATCTGTATGTTAACTAATAGTCAAGGAAACCGAACTGTCATCTTAAGAGCAGAAGAAGTCGACTTTAAAACTGTATATTCAGCTAAGACTGATTAGGGTTACCATCAAGGCAACTCAAAAACATGCCTAAGAGAAGGCAGAGAGTTTCTGGGATTTACTTGTTCCTCCCACACACAAGAAAAAAAAAAGAAAAAGGCAAATAAACATTTTGCTGCATGTAAGGGATGTTCCAAAAAACAGGGTAAACTGAGAATGCTTTAAAAAGTAAATTTAGGCAAAAATCCTGTGTATTAAAAACAAAACAAAACCAAGAAGCAATGTTAATAAAAGAAAAAAATCACACTCACTTTTTTCTAAGATCTCATCAAATAGTACACCTCTGGCAATCCCAGGAATTAAACTGATTTTAGCTATTGACTTACGGTGCTAATGTGAGTCTATAACAACTACCAAATGGTTTTCAGGTACAAAAATATTGACCAAATCACCCCATTTTGCCCAGGACTTTGCCAATGTGGGCACTAAAAATCTCATATCCTGGGAAACTTCTGGGTTCTGGGCAAACCAGGACAGTTGCTCACCCTAGAAAGACTCCATCCTCAGAATAAAATTACTCAGTTCTCTACAGAATGACTAAATCACCAAGTATGAACTAGGAATAAACAGGGTCAAAACGAAATTAAATCAGCTCCCCAGCTGTAAGGAAAAGCAGGAAGACTCGCTAGCAGAGACTAAATCTTCCCAACCCGTCAACACATAAAGAAATTTCAACAGTCGCAAAGTATTTGCCAGAGCCGTACAAATCCGCAGAAGATACCTTTACTAATTGCACCTGGCATCTCTTAAGCCCATATTGAAACCTTCCACATGGATGGAAGGGCCATCCTCCTTTCCTGGAACCCAGTATTAACGGTGGAAATAATCACACTTTCTGGCCATTATCAGGAAGGGCCTGAGCGAAGAAAATGTTCAGTTTTATATAAAGAAAAGATAATTTTTCTTCCCAGCTTTTTATAGGTTTGGGCTAATCTCATTAGATAATTTTCCAATCCCCCGCACCCCCAAAAAATGGTTAACTAGCCAATGCTGTTTAACATTTTACTACCTCATGAGCTTCTCAGAGATTAAACCAAAGAAAAAGGATTCCATTTCTTCTGAATGGATTTGGAAATGAAGGGCAGAGAGCACCACACATCAACTTAAATTTAAAACACTGTAAAACTAAACAGAAAACCCACCATTCTCAATATAAACATTTTAGCCAAGACTATGGATGCAGCAGGGAAATGGTAAATAATAGCTGGGAAAGTAAAAAGCTATGATTAAAGTGGGCTGCAATTTTTTTTGCAAGATCTGCCAGCCCTTGTCTAACCTTTGAACTGTGTATACAGTAGAAAAGAAGAGCTCTGAAGGTCAGGCTCACTCTTAGAACCAAAAGGAGGGCTGTTTTTCTCACCGTCATGAACTTGGAATGCCAAGGTTGTGATCTTCTGAGTGACAATCATCAAAGGCCTAAAAGGAAGATAGAAAACAATCAAGATCGGCAGGACTGCCACTGGAGAAAACACTTATTCCATTTCTGGGCATGGTAGTGTTTCATCTTGAAGGTTATGAAATAAAATACAAAAATACAGAATTCAAACAATTGTTTTTCCCTTCCAAATCACTTTAAATAAGTAGATAGGCAACAGTGAACAAGAAGATCACCGGAGAAACTCCCTCTTGCATTCTTACTCTAAGCTAAGTTCTAGGACCAGCCCTGCCAGCATCGCCTGGCGCTTGTCAGAAACATAGACTTTCACACTCCATTCCCACCCCAGAAAATGAGAACCTGCATTTTAACAAGATCTCCATGGAACTCAAATGCACATTTAAATGTAAGTAGCGCTGGTTTGGGAGGTGACCTAATCCAGTGCCCTGGTTCCACCTGGATGGATATGTATCTTGGCTTCTTCATGCGAATATGCTCTAACATGCTTTGTTCTATTTAAAGGCAATTCTTTCATTCACACATAGTAAAAGATACATTTGTAAAATGTAGCTGCCTGTAAATAAACCATTTAGTGACCAAAAATAGCACCAATCTTATTTTGAAAAAAGCCATCAAATACAAGCCTAAGAAGTGACACCCATGTCAACAAGCATGTCAAGATAATTCAGTGTATACCTATATCCCCATATATATGTATACATACAGCTGATTCACTTTGTTATACAGCAGAAACTAACACAACATTGTAAAGCAATTATGCTGCAATGAAGATGTTCAAAAAAAATCACACACACACAAAAAGATAATTCAATGGAAGCAATAGTATTTTCAACAAATAGCGATGGGACAACTAGATATCCACATAAAAAGCACACAAAAAGTAACTAAAAATGGTTCAAAGACCTAAATGGAAGCGCTAAACTATAAAACTCTTAGAAGAAAACACAGGCATAAATCTTCATGACCTTAGATTTGGCGATGACTTCTTAGATGTAACACCAAAAGCACAAGTAACAAAAGGAAAAGATAGATTAAATGGATATCATTAAAACTTAAAATTTTGTGCTTCAAAGGACACACACAATCAAGAAAGTGAAATTCACAGAATGCATGAAAATATGTGCAAATCATATATCCGCTAAGGAACTCGTACTAGACTATGTAAAGAACACTTCCAACTCAATAATAAAAAGACAAAAGTAACAATTTAAAAATGGCCAAAGGATCTGAATGGACATTTATATTAAAAAAAGATATAGAAATGGTGAATAAGCACATGAAAAGATGCTCAGTAGTAATCAACCCTCAGAGAAATGCAAATCAAAACCACAATGAGATACGACTTCACAAACACTAGGATGACCAGAATCAAAAAGACAGATTGTTTTGGCCACAAGGTGGAGAATTGGAACCCTCACACATTACTGGTGGGAATATTAAACGGTGCAGTTACCTGAGAAACAGTCTGGCAGTTCCTCAAAACGTTAAACATAGAATTACCACATGACCAAGCAATTCCACTCCTAGGTATACACCCATGAGAAATAAAAACATGTCTACACAAAAACTTGTACATACATGTTCAGAGCAACATTATTCATAACAGCCCCCAAAGAAATAACCCAAATGTCCATCAACTGATGAATGGATAAATAAAATGTGATATGTCCCTCTAACAGAATATTATTCAGCAATAAAAACAATAAAGTACTGATACATGCTACAACATGGATAGACCTTGAAAACACTATGCTAGGTGAAAAAAGCCAGGCATAAATGGCCACATATTGTATGATTCCACTTATATGAAATATCTAGACTAGGCAAATCCACAGAGAAATGGATTGCTGGTTGCCTAAGTCTCAGGGAATTGGGAGGAAATGAGGAGTGATAGCTAATGCATACAGGTTTCTTTGGGCTGGGTGGGTGATGAAAATGTTGCAAAATTAACTGTGGTAAAATGGTTACACTCTGTAAATTCACTCTGCATATGTGTTTAAACCTGCTGAATTGTATACTTTAAGTGGTTGAATTGCATTGTATGTGAATTATATCTCAATAAAGCTGCAATTAAAATGACACCTGAAAACTGAACAGCTACACGTAAAAGAATGAAACGAGAACATCCTCTAACACCATAAAAATAAACACAAAATAAGCCCAAAAATAAACTCAAAATGGATTAAAGATCTAAATGTAAGGCCAGACACTATAGAACTCTTGGAAACATAGGCGGAACACTCTCTGACATAAATTGCAGCAAGATCTTTTTTGATCCACCTCTGAGAGTAATGAAAATAAAAATAAACAAATGGGACCTAATGAAACTTAAAAGCTTTTACACTGTGAAGGAAACCATCAATAAAACAAAAAGAAAACCCACAGAATGGGAGAAAATATTTGCAAGCAAAGCAGCTGACAAGGGATTAATCTCCAAAATATACAAATAGCACATGCAGTTCAATATCAAAAAAACAAACAACCCAGTCAAAAAATTGGCAGAAGATCTAAATACACATCTCTCCAAAGAAGACATACAGATGGCCAAGAGGCACATGAAAAGATGCTCAACATCACTAATTATTAGAGAAATGCAAATCAAAACTACAATGAGGTATCACCTCCTACCGGTTTAGACTGGCCATCATCAAAAAAATCTACACACAATAAATGCTGGCGAGGGTGTGGAGAAAAGGGAACCCTCTGACACTGTTGGTGGGAATGTAAATTGGTACAGCCACTATGGAGAACAGTATGGAGGTTCCTTAAAAAACTAAAAATAGAGCTACCATATGATCCAGCAATCCCACTCCTGGGGATATATCCAGAGAAAACCATAATTCGAAATGATACATCCACCTCAATGTTCATTGCAGCACTATTTACAATAACCAGGACATGGAAGCAACCTAAATGTCCATCAGTGGAGGAATGGATAAAGAAGATGTAGTGTGTACATATATATATATATATATACACACACAACACACACACACACACACACACACACACAATGGAATATTCCTCAGCCATAAAAAAGAATGAAAAATGCCATTTGCAGCAACGTGGTTGGACCTAGAGATTATCATACTGAGTGAAGTAAGTCAGACAAAGACAGACAAATATCGTATCGCTTATATGTGGAATCTAAAAAATGGTACAAAGGAACCTATTTACAAAACAGGATAGAGTCACAGATGTAGAAAACAAACTTGTGGTTACCAGGGGGGAAAGGGAGGGAGGGATAAATTGGGAGATTGGGTTTGATATATACACACTACTATATATAAAATAAATAACTAATAAGAACCTACTGAATAGCACAGGGAACTCTATTCAATGCTCTGTAGTGACCTATACGGGAATAGAATCTAAAAACCAGTGGATATATGTGTATGTATAACTGACTCACTTTGCTGTACAGCAGAAACGAACACAACATTGTAAATCAACTATACTCCAATAAAAAATTAATTTAAAAAAAGACATCTGTTTTTCCAATCATCTAGCCTAGCTTAGTACCTTTAATAGCTCTATCCTTGCCCAGTGAGACGAGATAAAATCCCACTGCCCAACTACCCTACTTTCCTTCAAACCTTCTAAGTTTAGCCTGGTTATCTGATCTCCATTCTCATAGCTTCTTATTGAATTTGCTATCTCTGACCCGTATGGACTGATGACTCATTTACATAGAAAGCTGAGGTTTGGTCAACGTCCTATGACAGCATCCCTGGGATAAACCTAGGATGCCGCACAGCCTCTGTGCCCTGAGCTCAGGCCACGCTCAGGTGTGGCAGGATGGGATCAGACGCAAAGCATCTTTAGGCCAAGGCTGATGTGTCCACTGCGCTCGGCCGCCTCTCTGTGAGTGCATTTTCTTTAATTCCTCTCGTTCTCATTTCCATTTTCCATCTCTTTAAAATAATAAGCATGTAATATTTTAAACTGTCAATATGAACTAATAAGATAAACTATTTTAAAGAAAGTGTCAACAAATGCCCTTTGACATCTTAACACCTACACCCAACTTTATATCTTATTTGTAAAATCCAGTGGCCAACGTTTGAAACAAGATTCCTAATGTTGTGTAAGGCGAAGAGAAGGAGAAGTGATTTGTCTGACTGCGGAAGGGAGGAGTGACTTGCTCTCCAGGACTGGGGGAGAAGTGGGGGGTGGCAGACAAGGGAGCCCCCAAAGTGGTCATTCTAGCGCAGCAAGACATGCTCACAGCTGACAGTAATTTTGACCATTCTCTTGTATAGTGAAAAAAATAACTGCTTCCAGAACACCGAGGTTTGGGTCCTAGAAATAAGGATTACATCAAAACTTTCTATAAGAGCAATTTCGTCTTACAGACAAATATATAACTTCACAGCTCATCTTCTTGATGTTCAACACCACCTCTGACCCAGAATGTATAAAAGATGCCGAGAGCTGTTTTTCTTGAAAGGGACTTACACTAAGCATCACATTCAATGTAGTTGCCAAATATGACTGTTTTTGTTTTCAAAGCCTCTTTGTGCTTTTTTTTTCCTGTAAGATTGTAAGCCTGAGGAATCAGTAATAGGACTTAAACTCCCAGCCTTCTTTACACAAAGCCCGGCACACATTTTTTGTGTTTTGAGACACACATTCTGGTAACCATGCAACTTGCAAACCAAGTTCCTACCTCTGATTTAATTCACAACTTCATTTTAAAAAGGTCTAAAAAATTGATATATCCATAAAGGAAATGTGTCATGGAATTAGCCTGACCTTCAGCCTCTACAGAAATGTACCATTTGTTTTCCTCTTTCTGGGGTTAGATTTAATGTATTCCAATTAGGCACATGTTCAGCAAAGCATCTGGAGTCTATTCACAGAAGTGGTGGGCATGAGAAAGCACCTCTCAGGTTGGCTGCTGGGGGTGCGTGACTGACTGGCTACAGCTGCATCCTCTGATTCCACCACCTTGCTGGTGCTCAGCCCACGCCTCCCTGAGGCTACGTCCAGCCAATGACTGAGCACAGCAGGGTAGCCACGCCCTCCAGACCAGGCGCGGTGCTCCTCAGCCAGGGAATTCCAGCTCGAGGACTCATCCTTGAACTCGCTGAAACAGGCTCAGAACTGCACTGCAGTCCAAGACCTCCCTTCCTTCCTTCCCTCTCCCATCTCAGGGGTGAGACGTGCATTTTAATCTGATGGCTCTCCCAGCCTCATCCAGTTGCCTCCCTGTTTTCCCTCACAGGTATTTCGCCCAACAAATCTCATACATCTGTTCTCATCTTGGCGTCTGCTTCTCAGAGAACCCAGACTAATGTAATACACACTACTGAGTATCTAGATCAATGTAAATAAATAATAATTACTCCATGTTCAATCTGTACCTTTGGGCCTATGTAAGAACCACATTGTTATCATTCTTTAAGGGAAAAAAATCTCCCTTTTGGGGGGAAAAAATAAGAAGCTATGGATCAAATTTTGTTACCCATCATCTAGACTATACTTTTAATAATATATTGTTTCTGTTTTAAACATCTGAAGAAGTTTCTAGCAACTTAAATAAGAAGCGACTCACACATGTGATCATGGGCTTATAAAAAACAACATACTGACAACTTGCAGAAAAGGAAATGGAGTTAGGTTCCTCCTACATTCTTACTTTTCTGTGGGTGTAAGGAAGAGCGCCATACGCTCCTGAACAGAGGAAGTCCATTCTGAACGCTTTTCACTGATCAATTTATTTAAACCGATGGGTAGATCAGATGCCAAACTCAGACTGCACAGCTTACTGAGATTTCAGAGTCAAATCCAGAGAGTTACCGACTTAGGATAAAACTCAAATACCGGGACTTCCCTGGTGGCACAGTGGTTAAGAATCCGCCTGCCAATGCAGGGGACACAGATTCGAGCCCTGATCCGAGAAGATCCCACATGCCGCAGAGCAACTAAGCCCGTGCGCCACAACTACTGATCCTGCACTCTAGAGCCCGTGAACCACAACCACTGAGCCCGTGTACCACAACTACTGAAGCCAGCGTGCCTACAGCCCGTGCCCCGCAACAAGAAGCCACCGCAATGAGAAGCCCGCGCACCACAACAAAGAGTAGCCCCCGCTCGCCGCAACTAGAGAAAGCACACACAATGCAGCCAAAATAAATATATAAATATATTTTAAAAAACACTCAAATACCATCGATGTTGCATTTCAGTCAAAACATAATATAATCTAAGACGTGTTTGTTGGTCTGTGATCGGAATTCATGTTTTTTCCGGCAAAAATACAAAACCCAGGAGATCGAAGCACATACTACAAGCACACGAAGGGCACAGAAAGGCTCCTTGATGCAGCCAAAGGACTTCCTCAGGACAATGAGGCCTTAGAAGCTTAGCTGTACTCAGATTATCCACCCCCTGAGAAGTAGGCCCTGTCCTTGGATTTTTACACACTCACCAGTCAGAGGCCCCTGCCCTTGAATCTATGGGAACTATCTGACCAATCGGAAACCAAGGTTTGAATCCAGCAGGGTTGAGATGGGGCCATTTCTCTTTTGTCCTGTGAATTTTTTTCATGATAAAAAAAAAAAAAAAAGCTGAAGAAAATTTTTTCTTCCTGAACCTAAAATTATTAGTCTAATTTGGATAAAGAAATATAGGGGGAAATAAAGTATGGGGAAAACAGGCAGATGGAGATGTGTTTAGAGTAAAAAGAAAGAACTATGCCACTCTGCTCTCCCCACCACACACACACACACACACACACACGCGCACACGCACACACACACACATATAAAATCAATGCCTTCTGATACAGACTTCGGGCAATTTACCAGTAGTGGTACCCATTCATCCATTTCCATTTCCCGTATCAACTCCCAACAAAAAATAACCTGTTTTTAAAACACTAAGCAAAACCCTGTTTTGAGCAGTATTCCAGTATAACCTGCATATTGTACCTTAATCTTTGGACCTTAAGTGGTTAAGTTCTCTGTCCTGGTAAAGCTTGGATGGAACAATGAGATGATGCAGTCATCAGTTAGAGGTGTCAAAAGAGCCAACCAATCACAGCTGGCTGGACAGCATCAAGCCAAATCTGACATTCAAGGATCTTATTTTCCCTAACAGGTAATTTTAGATGCAAAAAGTTATACTTTATCTTTTCATCAATTCTTTGTTTATAATACAAATCCACTTACAATGCATACATACTAGGAAAGCAAGGAGTCAGGCCAGCAAGAAGTTTGACAGGATGGGAGAATCCAATGCAACAAACTTCCAATCAACCGCAATCTAGGACGGGGCTGGATCTTGCACAACAACTAGGGGTGCCAAGATACAATGCAAACTGCAGCCCGTGGCCCAGACCCAAGAGCTGAGGGCCAGACAGGAGGCTGTTGCTTCTGCCCCTCCAGTATCCCCCTGCTCCCGGGATTACTGAAGAGGGGGGTGATGATATTATACCTTTAGTACAATGCTCCCAAACTCCTATCAACTATGCCAGCCTGGGGGAAGAAAACAAGGGACTCCTGGAGTCAGAGCAAAGAAAGTACATGGTTCCACCAGGCTTCCTAGAGCTGCAAATGAAGGCAATGGAAACTCCTCTGGACTCACTTCAGAGTTCACTGGTATCTGTTCAGACCCATCTAATCTCTATACTTTGGCACTCAACAACAACAGAATCACCAGCTCTCCGTTTTAACAGGAACCCGCCAAATATACTTGGTATAACTTATACTCATGTCCTCAGAATTAAATTCCAAGTGATGGTGCTAATTACTGAAAAGCTGGCAGCAGACTGAAGGAGAAACATGAAATACGCTAATCTGGAAATCTCTTTGCAAATCTCTTCTTTTGTTCATATTACAGAACCCAGTTATTTGCACATACTGGGCTGGTTAGGTAGAGTGATCAGGATATCATAAACCAACAGAGGAAAACATCTCGCATGGAACAACAGGGCAATGATCTCCACTGCTCCAAGGGATGTGGGCAAGTGATACTTCTAGAATGCCCAACAGGATAACCAGGAACACAAACGACTATTGTCCCACTGGTTTAGGCTGCAGCTCAGCACGATGCGCATGCATAGTACGCGTTCAAACACATTTAAATAACATGTAGAATTTCTTATCACAATCATATAAAACAACTATTAAAATCCCCAATAAAGACCACCCCCAACCCCAGACAGAATCACTGTCTTAGCGTGTATTATTTCCTTCTACTCTTTTTTCTACACATGTCCACATTCATAAAAGTGGAATCTTAGGGCTTCCCTGGTGGCGCAGTGGTTGAGAGTCCGCCTGCCGATGCAGGGGACACGGGTTCGTGCCCCGGTCCGGGAAGATCCCACGTGCCGCGGAGCGGCTGGGCCCGTGAGCCATGGCCGCTGAGCCTGCGCGTCCGGAGCCTGTGATCCGCAACGGGAGAGGCCACAGCAGTGAGAGACCCGCGTATCACAAAAAAAAAAAAAAAGGAATCTTAATACATGTATTTGTTTTGTGGTTTTGATTTTCCATTATATTGTAAGCATTTTCCAATGTCACTAAATATTCTTTGACGACATCATTTTTAATGGATGTATATTAGTACCATAATTTAATCATTCACCTCTTTTGGGCCAATCAGGAGCTTCCAATTTTGCACTATTATCGACAACAGTTGAACACGCTTATGAATAAATTTGATTTCATTAAGGTAATTCAGTTCCTAGGAATTTATCCTATTATAGGATATAAACTTTAAAAAAATTCTTGCTTAAAATTTATGGCTAACTTGCCTTCCAGAACGGTTGTACCAATTCATACTCCCACTAGCAGCGTATGAGTTCTCATTTCATAATGTTTTCAAAAACACATGGGTAACTCAAATTGCCAACATGATGGGAGAGCAATTATCTGCCTGAATCTGGCCTTGCCTGCAAAAGGAATTAAGCTTCCTTCTTGCTGCTTCCCTCAGAAGAAAACTCGAATTGCGCCCTTCTGTGAGCAAAAAGGAATCAGTTCACCATCACCAACTTAAAAGGAATCAACTATCAGCTTTATTACAAGCAGTTGTTGAGCTTCCCCGGGGAGAACAGTAAGTGCTCCAGTATTGTTAATCACCCATATTCACAGAGAAAACACGGAGGACACTGGCTTCTACATGTGTTGATACAAACTACATTAGCAGCACTAATAAAAGTGTATCTTGTGTGTCGTCCTCACCATTTAACATCAGTCTTGATTACTTTCAGAATGGTAACAAAATTGCGAGCCCCAGAATCATCCGAAGTACAAGTTAAAAACATATATACGTCATTGGACACAAACACTAAGATACTCCAATCCTGTTCAATTCCTGTCTGTGCTCTTACTCTAAGTACGTATGTTCAGCACATAGGTTCACATGCAAGCTCAAAAGAGAGCAGCTATCACATCAGGCTGCTTTAAAACGCCAAGTTCAACTTCAAATCACCGCTTCATTCCTCAACAAAACCCTAAATAAGATTTTTAGGCTGAAATAAATAGTAGTGTTAAACAAATTCCGTTCTGAAGGAGAACTGGTGGTTGCTTGCATGTTCTTAATGAGACTGGACACTGGAAAAGAATCTCTCTTACTGACCATTTGTGATTTAAAACATCTTGTCAATTTCAGTACGTACCCCTTCCATTTATGTTTCTGACATTATCCAAGAAGATGGATTTATATCAGTGAGGCACTGTGCATTTATGGCGACAGGAAAAAAAATAATTCTGCTGCTTAATGATGCCCTATAATTTTTTTAAAAAAAGACATACCCTCCAAGAACTGGATGAAGTATGGTCACTCCACAATCAGGGATCTAAATCACATTCTACTTACAGGAGCAGACACATTTTTGTTGTATCCTTTCCCAAACAAAAGTGTCCTTTCTCATTCAAACAGTCTACACTTTTGTGTGTAAAGCCAGAGATTTCTTAATACAAGAAGATCCAAAAAATAACAGAGAACAAACATCGCCTAAGGAAATTTATCATGACTATGCCTATGCCACTGAAAGCGGAATGGACAGGAACTGCTTTCCATCCTCCCCTGCTGTCAAACCCCAAATCCACCCCATTTCACAAGCACATGACTGTCTTCCCTTTATTTGCTCTTTATTTTTTCCTTTCGGTAACTTTCCACAATTCTGATTATATTAAAAATGGCATAACAGTCATTCACGAGTTTACAGTTTTATGGGCAAAACCACTGGAGGAGGAGATGTGACGAGAACAGAGTGAAACATGGAGAGTGGAGGCATGACCAGGACCAGGGGACAGCTGTCAGCTCATCAAAGGGTATGGAATCATATAAAAATGGGTATTCATTTCCTAAAGCTGCCATAACAGATGACCACAGATTGGGGGGCTTAAAACCAGAAACGTAATGTCTCACAGTTCCGGAGGTCAGAAAGTCCCAATCAAGGTGTTGGCAGAGTTGGTTTTTTCTGGAAGCTCCGAAGGAGAATCTGTTCCATGCTTCTCCCTAGCTTTTGTGGCTGATGGCAATCTCTGGAGTTCCTTGGCTAGTAGCTGTATCACTCTTATCTCCACCTCCATCTTCACGTGACCATCTTCCCTCTCTGTGTCTCTGTGTCTGTCTCTCTCGTGGCCTTCTTAGAAGGACACCAGTCGTAATGAATTTAGGGCCCACCCGAATCTAGTATGCCCTCACTTTAGCTAGTTACATCTGCAAAGGTCCTATTTCCATATAAGGACATATTCTGAGGCTCCAGGTGGACACGAATTTGGGGGAACACGTGTCAAGCCAGTACACAATGACATGCTCACATTTGACCTTCCTATACAAACCTGAAATAGGTAACTACATTCATTCCACAGTCTTTGGTCACCTCTGTCTCCTATAATTGTGCCTGCCATATATAGGTTCTCAGTCAGGTCTGCTGAATGATGAATGAATGAACCTTTCAATGCAGGACCAAAGCTCTTCCTTGTGGATCTGATCAATGGTGGCTACTCTCTTACATAAACCCCATCCACTATCTCCAGAGTTGTTTCCTCTAACAAGGATTGAGAAGGTAAAAGGAAGTAAAGATGCTTGCAGAGCAATCTGTGTGCAGAATTTTTACTTGGTATAATCCTCCCTGAGATCCTTTCGGCTTTCTCAGCCACATTACATTTAATTCAACCACTATTACTTTTAATATACTAAATTTGCTTTGGTGGCTTTCCAAAGGACCCTACCTAGATTTAGAGAAACCACTCTCTCTCCTTTCACATCCATATATAATCAGCTTATTTATAATAAGTACAAACTGGAATAAACAAATTTGGGGGTAAACACATGACACTACCTAAGCGTACAAATCAATGAATGAGAGCAGAAGTGCCCATGCTCACCACCTACAAACACTCCGTGCACTGGGGTCTCAGTGAGTATGATTCACGGGCGATGGGCAGCACCAGCCAGTGAGAGCTGATGAGAGGCCTCCTGCTACACAGGTCCAAATGCAGGGACTCACGAGGTGGAAGGAAGGGGGCGCGGGAGGGAGGAGGCAGCCAGCAGGGAAAGCTCTGTAAAGCAGTAATCTTTGAGCTGGGTTATAAAAAGTGAAGTGAGAGATTTCCATGCAGTTAAGGATGGAAAAGGGGCTTCTAATCAGGGGAACGAGTAAGGCAGAGGTGCAGAGACAAGAAGTAACCAAGCGCATGCACAGACCCTAAACTTTTCTGCACTGCTGCCACATGCCGTGCACGCAGGGAGGCGATGCAGCAGAGGAAGCAGGTCCAAATCACCATTGGCTTTGATACTCTAGAGAACATAGACTGGAGAAGAGGTTCAGGATGGAAGGAAAGATGGCCAATTAGGAAAGGCGCAGACATGGTGAGCCAGGGTGGTGGCAGTGGGCATGAGGGGCAGTGGACGGATTCTAGGGACTGCCAGGCTGCTGACATAAGAATGTGGGTGGCAGGGAAAGGAAGGTGGCTTTCCGAGACCTCCACAAGCACCTCACATCTCTGTGCTCCTGCAGAGCTATTCCCTTTGCCAGGAATACCCCTCCTCCTGCTAAAATGCACGGTGTCTCTGACACCTGGCACTGTGCATAGCATATTGCAGACTAAAAAGTTGTTGTAGAAATGAATGAATGAATATACACTTGTGTCCTAAAAAGAAAGATGATATAGATGAGAAACAAGTAATAATCTACTTTAGGCTAAAGTCAAAGTTTTTTGTTCAATATCCCAACCAAATATGGCTGGAGGGGCTGTTTAATTGAGGCTCCTGGAAGCATTAAAAAAAAAAAGGACAAATACTAGAGTATTTAACTCATTCCTTTAGTGAACATCTATGAAGAGCCAGGAACTCTTCTAAGTATGGGGAATGGGGTGTGGGGGCCCAGTTCTGAGGTTGATCCAAAAAAAATAAAGTTTGTTGATTAAACACTAGGGAAAGTTATGACCACCATTTAAAACTACTTTTGAGATTCCCTAGTGGTCCAGTGGTTAAGATTCCACCTTGCAATGCAGGGGACACGGGTTCGATCCCTGTTCAGGGAACTAAGATCCCACCTGCTGTGGGGCAATTAAGCCGGCGCGCAACTACTGAGTCCGCACACCACAACCAGAGAGCCCACATGCTGCCACTACAGAGGCTGCGCGCTCTGTAGCCCACGTGCCACAACTGGAGAGAAGCCCGCGCACTGCAGAGGAGGATGCGTGCCACAACTGAGACCCAATGCAGCCAAAAATAAATAAATATTGTTAAAAAGGGGCAAGATGGCAGAGGAGTAGGATACGGAGATCACCTTCCTCCCCACAGATACATCAAAACTACATCTACACGTGGAACAGCTCCTACAGAACACCCACTGAACGCTGGCGGAAGACCTCAGACCTCCCCAAAGGCAAGAAACTCCACACATACCTGGGCAGGGCAAAAGGAAAAACAGAGACAAAAGAATAGGGACGGGACCTGCACCCTGGGGAGGGAGCTGTGAAGGAGGAAAAGTTTCCAAACACTAGGAAGCCCCTTCACTGGTGAAGACGGGGGGTGGGCAGGGGGGAAGCTTCAGAGCCACGGAGGAGAGCGCAGCAACAGGGGTGCGGAGGGCAAAGCGGAGAGATTCCCGCACAGAGGATCGATGCCGACCAGCGCTCACCAGCCCGAGAGGCTTGCCTGCTCACCCGCCGGGGCGGGCGGGGGCTGGGACCTGAGGCTCGGGCTTCGGTCGGAGCACAGGGAGAGGACTGGGGTTGGCGGCGTGAACACAGCCTGCAGGGGGTTAGTGCACGACGGCTAGCCGGGAGGGAGTCCGGGAAAAACTCTGGATCTGCCTAAGAGGCAGGAGACCATTCTTTCAGGGTGCACAAGGAAACGGGATTCAGAGCACCACCCAAACGAGCTCCAGAGATGGGCACGAGCCGCGGCTATCAGCGCGGACCCCAGAGTCGGGCATGAGACACTAAGGGGGCTGCTGCAGCCACCAAGAAGCCTGTGTGCAAGCACAGGTCACTCTCCACACCTCCCCTCCCGTGAGCCTGTGCAGCCCGCCACTGCCAGGGTCCCGTGATCCAGGGACAACTTCCCCAGGACAGCACACGGCGCGCCTCAGGCTGGTGCAACATCATGCTGGCCTCTGCCACCGCAGGCTTGCCCTGCATTCCATACCCCTCCCCTCCTCCCCGAGTAAGCCAGAGCCCCCAAATCAACTGCTACTTTAACCCTGTCCTGTATAAGCAAAGAACTTATGCCCTCAGGTGACCTATACGCAGAGGCAGGTCCAAATCCAAAGCTAAACCCCAGGAGCTGTGCCAACAAAGAACAGAAAGGGAAATCCCACCCAGCAGCCTCAGGAGCAGCAGATTAAATCTCCACAATCAACTTGATGTACCCTGCATCTGAGGAATACCTGAATAGACAATGAATCATCCCAAATTGAGGAGGTGGACTTTGGGAGCAACTGTAGACTTAGGGTTTGCTTTCTGCATCTAATTTATTTCTAGTTTTATGTTTATCTTAGTTTAGTATTTACATCTTATTATCATTGGTAGATTTGTTTATTGATTTGGTTGCCCTCTTCCTTTTTAAATTTTTTTATATATATATTTTTTCCTTTTTCTCTTTTTGTGAGTGTGTATGCTTCTTTGTGTGATTTTGTCTGTATAGCTTTGCTTTTGCCATTTCTCCCATGCTTCTGACTGTCCTTTTTGGGGATTTGTTTTGGTTTTTTTAGTATAGTTTTTAGCATTTGTTATCATTGGTGGATTTGTTTTTTCGTTTGGTTGCTCTCTTCTTTCTTTCTTTCCTTTTTTTAAATTATTTTTTTTTAATAATTCTTTTCTATTTTAACAACTTTACTTAATTCTTTCTTGCCTTTCTTTCTTTCTCTCTTTCTTTCTTTTCCTTCGTTCTTTCTTTCTTTTCCTTCCTTCTTTCTTTCTTTTCCTTTCTTTCTTTTCCTCCCTCCCTCCCTCTTTTCTCCCTTTTCTTCTGAGCCATGTGGCTGACAGGGTCTTGGTGTTCTGGCCAGGTGTCAGGCCTGAGCCTCTGAAGTGGGACAGCTGAGTTTAGGACACTGGTCCACCAGAGACCTCCCGGCCCCAAGTAATATCAAACAGCGAAAGATCTCCCAGAGATCTCCATATCAACACTAAGACCAAGATCCACTCAACGACCAGCAAGCCACAATGCTGGACACCCTATGCCAAACAAATAGCAAGACAGGAACACAAACCCACCCATTAGCAGAGAGGTTGCCTAAAATCATAATAAGTTCACGGACACCCCCAAAACCACCACCGGACGTGGTCCTGCCCACCATAAAGACAAGATCCACCTCATCCACCAGAACACAGGCACCAGTCCCCTCCACCAGGAAGACTACACAACACACTTAACCAACCTTTGGTGTCTGCCTGGGAGCAGACACCAAAAACAACGGGACCTAAGAACCTGCCACCTGCTAAACGGAGACCCCAAACACAGTAAGTTAAGCAAAATGAGAAGACAGAAAAACACACAGCAGGTGAAGGAGCAAGGTAAAAACCCACCAGACCAAACAAATGGAGAGGAAATAGGCAGTCTACCTGAAAAAGAATTCAGAGTAATCATAGTAAAGAAGATCCAAAATCTTGTAAATAGAATGGAGAAAATACAAGAAACGTTTAACAAGGAACTAGAAGAACTAAAGATCAAACAAACTATGATGAAAACACAATAAATGAAATTTAAAATTCTCTAGAAGGAATCAAGAGCAGAATAACTGAGGCAGAAGAAAGGATAAGTGACCTGGAATATAAAATAGTGGAATTAACTACTGCAGAGCAGAATAAAGAAAAAAGAAGAATGAAAAGAATTGAAGACAGTATTAGAGACCTCTGGGACAGCATTATATGCACCAACATTTGAACTAAAGGGGTCCTAGAAGAAGAAGAGGAAAAGAAAGGGACTGAGAAAATATTTGAGGAGATTATAGTAGAAAAATTCATTAATATGGGAAAGGAAATAGTCAATCAAGTCCAGGAAGTACAGAAAGTCCCATACAGGATAAATCCAAGGAGAAACACACCAAGACACATATTAATCAAACTATCAAAAATTAAATACAAAGAAAAAATATTAAAAGCAGCAAGGGAAAACAACAGATAACATACAAGGGAATCCCTATAAGGTTAACAGCTGATCATTCAGCAGAAACTCTGCAAGCCAGAAGGGAGTGGCAGGACATACTTAAAGAGATGAAAGGGAAAAACCTACAATCAAGATTACTCTACCCAGCAAGGATGTCATTCAGATTAGACGGACAAATTAAAACCTTTAAAGACAAGCAAAAGTTAAGAGAATTCAGCACCACCAAGCCAGCTCTACAACAAATGCTAAAGGAACTTCTCTAAGTGGGAAACACAAGAGAAGAAAATGATCTACAAAAACAAACCCAAAACAATTAAGAAAATGGTAATAGGAACATACATATCGATAACTACCTTAAATGGAAATGAATTAAATGCTCCAACCAAAGACATAGACTGGCTGAATGGATACAGAAACAAGACCCATACATATGCTGTCTACAAGAGACCCACTTCAGACCTAGAGACACATACAGACTGAAAGTGAGGAGATGGAAAAAGATATTCCATGCAAATGGAAATCAAAAGAAAGCTGGAGTAGCAATTCTCATATCAGACAAAATAGACTTTAAAATAAAGACTATTACAAGACACAAAGAAGGACATTACATACTAATCAAGGGATCAATCCAAGACACAACTGTAAATATTTATGCACCCAACACAGGAGCACCTCAATGCATAAGGCAAATGCTAACAGCCATAAAAGGGGAAATCGACAGTAACACAATCATAGTAGGGGAATTTTAACACCTCACTTTCACCAATGGACAGATCATCCAAAATGAAAATAAATAAGGAAACACAAGCTTTAAATGATACATTAAACAAGATGGACTTAATTGATATTTTTAGGACATAGCATCCAAAAACAGCAGAATACACTTTCTTCTTAAGTGCTCATGGAACATTCTCCAGGATAGATCATATCTTGGGTCACAAATCAAGCCTTGGTAAATTTAAGAAAATTGAAATCGTATCAAGTATCCTTTTCGACCCCAATGCTATGAGATTAGATATCAATTACAGGAAAAAGTCTGTAAAAAATACAAACACGTGGAGGCTAAACAACACACTACTAAATAACCAAGAGATCACTGAAGAAATCAAAGAGGAAATCAAAAACTACCTAGAAACAAATGACAATGAAAACACAACGACCCAAAACTTATGGGATGCAGCAAAAGCAGTTCTAAGAGTGAACTTTATAGCAATACAATCCTACCTCAAGAAATAAGAAAAACCTCAAATAAACAACCTAACCTTACACCTAAAGGAATTAGAGAAATTAGAACAAAAAAACCCCAAAGTTATCAGAAGGAAAGAAATCATAAAGATCAGAGCAGAAATAAATGAAAAACAAATGAAGGAAATGATAGCAAAGATCAATAAAACTAAAAGCTTGTTCTGTGAGAAGATAAACATAATTGATAAACTATTAGCCAGACTCATCAAGAACAAAGGGAGAATACTCAAATCAATAGATTAAAAATGAAAAAGGAGAAGTAACAACTGACACTGCAGAAATACAAAGGATCATGAGAGATTACTACAAGCAACTCTATGCCAGTAAAATGAACAACCTGGAAGAAATGGACAAATTCTGAGAAAAGCACAACCTTCTGGGACTGAACCAGGAAGAAATAGAAAATATAAACAGACCAATCACAAGCACTGAAATTGAAACTGTGATTAAAAATCTTCCAACAGGGGCTTCCCTGGTGGCGGAGTGGTTGAGAGTCCGCCTGCCGATGCAGGGGACATGGGTTCGTGCCCCGCTCTGGGAAAATCCAACATGCTGCAGAGCAGCTAGGCCTGTGAGCCATGGCTGCTGAGCCTGCGCGTCTGGAGCCTGTGCTCCACAACGGGACAGGCCACAACAGTGAGAGGCCCGCGTACCGCAAAAAAAAAAGAAAAAAAAATCTTCCAAGAAACAAAAGCCCAGGACCACATGGCTTCACAGGCGAATTCTATCAAACATTTAGAGAAGAGCTAACACCTATCCTTCTCAAACTCGTCCAAAATATAGCAGAGGGAGGAACACTCCCAAACTCATTCTACAAGACCACCATCACCCTGATACCAAAACCAGACAAAGAGGTCACAAAAAAAGAAAACTACAGGCCAATATCACTGATGAACATAGATGCAAAAATCCTCAACAAAATACCAGCAAACAGAATCCAACAGC
This sequence comes from Delphinapterus leucas, assembly GCF_059928025.1. Classification (NCBI taxonomy): domain Eukaryota; kingdom Metazoa; phylum Chordata; class Mammalia; order Artiodactyla; family Monodontidae; genus Delphinapterus; species Delphinapterus leucas. Next base: position 15,759,661 of record NC_143138.1, read on the forward strand.
ACATTAAAAGGATCACACACCATGATCAAGTGGGGTTTATCTCAGGAATGCAAGGATTCTTCAGTATACAGAAATCAATCAATGTGGTAAACCATATTAACAAATTGAAGGAGAAAAACCACATGATCAGCTCAATAGATGCAGGAAAAGCTTTTGACAAAATTCAATACCCATTTATGATAAAAACCCTCCAGAAAGTAGGCATAGAGGGAACTCACCTCAACATAATAAAGGCCATATATGAGAAACCCCCAGCCAACATCGTTCTCAATGGTGAAAAACTGAAACCATTTCCTCTAAGATCAGGAAAAAGACAAGGTTGTCCACTCTCACCACTGTTATTCAACATAGTTTTGGAAGGTCTAGCCACAGCAATCAGGGAAGAAAAAAAAATAAAAGGAATCCAAATCGGATAAGAAGAAGTAAAGCTGTCACTGTTTGCAGATGACATGATACTATACATAGAGAATCCTAAAGACGCTACCAGAAAACTACTAGAGCTAATCAATGTATTTGGTAAAGTAGCAGGATACAAAACTGATGCACAGAAGTCTCTTGCATTCCTATACACTAACGATGAAAAATCAGAAAGAGAAATTAAGGAAACACTCCCATTTACCACTGCAACAAAAAGAATAAAATACCTAGGAATAAACCTACCTAGGGAGACAAAAGACCTGTATGTAGAAAATTATAAGACACTGATGAAAGAAATTAAAGATGATCCAAACAGATGGAGAGGTATACCATGTTCTTGGATTGGAAGAATCAACATTGTGAAAATGACTATACTACCCAAAGCAATCTACAGATTCAGTGCAATCCCTATCAAACTACCAATGGCATTTTTCACAGAAGTAGAACAAAAAATTTCACAATCTGTATGGAAACACAGAAGACCCTGAATAGCCAAAGCAATCTTTAGAACCAAAAATGGAGCTGGAGGAATCAGACTCCCTGACTTCAGACTATAGTACAAAGTTACAGTAATCAAGACAGTATGGTACTGGCACAAAAACAGAAATATAGATCAATGGAACAGGATAGAAAGCCCAGAGATAAACCCACGCACATATGGTCACCTTATCTTTGATAAAGGAGGCAAGAATATATAATGGAGAAAAGACAGCCTCTTCAATAAATGGTGCTGGGAAAACTGGACAGCTACACGTAAAAGAATGAAATTAGAACACTTCCTAACCTAACACCATACACAAAAATAAACTCAAAATGGATTAAAGACCTAAACGTAAGGCCAGACACTATGAAACTCTTAGAGGAAAGCACAAGCAGAACACTCCATGACATAAATCACAGCAAGATCCTTTTTGACCCACCTCCTAGAGAAATGGAAATAAAAACAAAAATACACAAATGGGACCTAATGAAACTTAAAAGCTTTTGCACAGCAAAGGAAACCATAAACAAGATGAAAAGACAACCTTCAGAATGGGAGAAAATATTTGCAAATGAAGCAACTGCCAAAGATTAATCTCCAAAATATACAAGCAGCGCATGCAGCTCAATATCAAAAAAACAAACAGCCCAATCCAAAAATGGGCAGAAGACCTAAATAGACATTTCTCCAAAGAATATATACAGATTGCCAACAATCACATGAAAGGATGCTCAACATCACTAATCATTAGAGAAATGCAAATCAAAACTACAATGAGGTGTCACTCCACACCAGTCAGAATGGCCATCATCAAAAAATCTACAAGGGCTTCCCTGGTGGCGCAGTGGTTGAGAGTCCGCCTGCCAATGCAGGGGACACGGGTTCGTGCCCTGGTCCGGGAAGATCCCATATGCTGCGGAGTGGCTGCGCCCGTGAGCCATGGCCGCTGAGCCTGCGCGTCCGGAGCCTGTGCGTCCGGAGCCTGTGCTCCGCAATGAGAGAGGCCACAACAGTGAGAGGCCCGTGTACCGCAAAAAAAAAAAAAAAAAATCTACAAACAATAAATGCCGGAGAGGGTGTGGAAAAAGGGAACCCTCTTGCACTGTTGGTGGGAATGTAAATTGATACAGCCACTATGGAGAACAGTATGGAGGTTCCTCAAAAAACTAAAAATAGAACTACCATACAACCCAGCAATCCCACTACTGGGCATATACCCTGAGAAAACCATAATTCAAAAAGAGTCATGTACCACAATGTTCACTGCAGCTCTATTTACAATAGCCAGGACATGGAAGCAACCTAAGTGTCCATCGACAGATGAATGGATAAAGAAGATGTGGCACATATATACAATGGAATATTACTCAGCCATAAAAAGAAACAAAATTGAGTTATTTGCAGTGAGGTGGATGGACCTAGAGACTGTCATACAGAGTGAAGTAAGTCAGAAAGAGAAAAATCAAATACCATACGCTAACACATATATATGGAATCTAAAAAAAAAAAAATGGTTCTGAAGAACCTAGGGGCAGGGCAGGAATAAAGATGCAGACGTAGAGAATAGACTTGAGGACATGGGGAGAGGGAATGGTAAGCTGGAACGAAGTGAGAGAGTGGCATGGACATATATACACTACCAAATGTAAAATAGATAGCTAATGGGAAGCAGCCGCATAGCACAGGGAGATCAGCTCAGTGCTTTGTGTCCATCTACAGGGGTGGGAGAGGGAGGGTTGCAGCGAGATGCAAGAGGGAGGAGATATGGGGATGTATGTTTATGTATAGCTGATTCACTTTGTTATACAGCAGAAACTAACACACCACTGTAAAGCAATTATACTCCAATAAAGATGTTAAAAAATATATTAAAAAAACCAAGGGATTACAATTACTCCTCTAAAGGACACATGTATGTTATTGTTTAAAATAAAATAAAATTACTTTTAACGCTATAACTTCACGACTATATTGTTATCTTTGTTGCTGCCATATTTTCCGTATTTTGTTAGCAGTACACATTGTTAAAAAGTAAAGAAGTTTGTGAACATGTTTCAGAAAAATTGAAAAGTTATGCTCTACAATCTGGGAGGAAAGGAATAAAGAAAGGAGGCAATTCAAAGAGAAAAAGGTAAAATCGAAAGGACTGAGGGTAAGAGGAACCGATGCCCAAAAAGCTAGTCTGAGACCAAACTATGGTTATCGAAATCCCAATGCAACGGTTTTTGTGTCCCAAACAACACTTTGCCTTCCGAAGCCTCTTCACAGTGGGACAGTTTAGTTGCACAACTTGCAAAGTTCACACCAATGGGCAGTAATCTGTAGCTCTTTATTTCATTGACTATTGTCTACCAACTCATCCAATGAAAGGCAATTCAACCTGAGAGGAGAACCCAGGCTCTCCCTGACTCCAGACTGCCTGCGTAGACCATGACCAAACTCCTAAGGAAGTAACGTGGATAATGTACAATGTGTCATGAGAAGTAGCTCTGCTTTAGTACCCATTCCTCAAGATTCATAAAAAGTTGCTCCTAAACAAATACCAACAGAGCAATAGAATTTTCACTGATCCACCGCCGTCTTCACCCAGTGACCAATCAGGAGAGGGGTGGCCCCCAGGTTAAGGCTATGGTAACAGACAAAATTTTTAGAAGAAGTATGGAGACCCTTGCTGTGCCAAAATTTTTAGAAGAAGTATGGAGACCCTTGCTGTGCCAGGCATTGCCCTTCTCATCACTAGAAGTCTGGGGGATCTGGGGAGGGGGCCAGGGCAGCCAGGCAGCACTCACGGGGCTCAGGGTAGCAGCTGTTCATCAGCTAGTATGGAAGAATTTTGTATTATTAACCAGTAGGAGATAAACACCAACTCTGTGTTAAGGACCTTAGAATAGGGGTTGGCAGACCTTTCCTGTAAAGAGCAAGACTGTAAGTATTTTGGCTTTTGTGGGTCATATAATTTCTGTCATAACTACTCAACTCTACCACTGTAGTGCAAAAGCAGCCAGAGACAACACATAAATGAGTACGTGCCTGGGTATGTTCCAGTGTAACGACAAAAACGGGTGGCCAGACAGATATAGCCCGTGGGCCATAGCAGAGCTCACCATCCCACAGAGCAATCAAATCTTCAACCTCAACCTCATTAGCACAGTCTTACCAACTGATTTAATGAGCTGCCGATGACTCTTACGTGCATGCTTGATCTTTACAGACCCCAAGGGACCGAGTCAAGGGACTCAGCAGTCAAGGGGCTGCTGGACTGAGTCAGCAGTCCAACTGTCCCCACACAAATTGAGATACTCACCCAGAGAAATCTGTAGTGAGAATGCCATAGTGGAAGATGTATATTCGGCTGATGTGGCATATCGTAAGGTAGCCCATCGCTACAAAAAAGGAGTATCTGGAACCAAAAACACAGAGGATCAGATTGTTGCGCACCCACTCAGTCAACTTTCTCTTCTTTCTCTCCCTCACCCGCCACATGCAATTAGTCACAAAGTCCTATGTGGTCCATCTCCATCCCAGCCCATCCCCTCTCCTCACTTTCACACCCACTGCTCTGAGCCCTTCGTCTTTTCTCACCTGGACCACTGCAGTAGTTCTCAACTACGGCAGCGTAATGGAATCACCTGGGGAGCACCGGGCCCCACCCCCAGATACCCTGATTTCATTGGGATGGGGTGCACCTAGCAGGTATAATTCCAACGTGCAGCCAGCGCTGGGAACCACTGGCCTGTAAGGTCCTTCACTCAGATTTTCCTCTTCACAAACCATCCTGTTTACACAATGATCTTCCTAAAATACAAACCATCATCATACTGCCAACCACTCCCTTCCCAAAACACTTTGTTCTCTTGGCTTCCATTCTCCTTGTTTCCTTCCCAGCTCTCTGGTCAGTTCTTCCAAGGCGTTTGCTCAGCTCATCTTCCTCAATCTACTCCTTAGGTGTTAGCATTCCCAGTGCTCTGCTTAGGACCCTCCCTGCTGATGCCTGAGGCTTCAATTACCACCTACCTGCTCATGTTCACTCCCCGGCCTCCTTCAGAGACAGGTCCTGACCATCCTATAGTATAAACCCCCAATGCACAGACACACACCATTCAAAACATTCATCAACTTGTACATATAAAGATCGGTGATAATCTGATTAACTACCATCTCCTTTACAAGCCTGAAAGCTCCATGAAAGCAAGGATGGTCATGTGTGTTTCATTCACCACTGTGTGCTGAGCGAACCTACTGTGTGCTGAGTGAACAAACAATAAATGAATGTTACTGGTCTTAAAAGTCTCCAGTGGATCCCACTATCTAATCACATCAAAACTCCTGAACACAGCATCCAAGGTGCTTCGCATGCTAAGCTCTACCTTTCTTTCTGGACTCATCTCCAACCATGTTCCATATCCACCCTGTGTTAAACCACAATGGACTGCTCCCTTTCCACAACTACATCCTGCATTTTCAGGCCAGGAATCTTTCTCCTTCCTCTGCCTGCAACTCCTTGCTCCCTCCTATGGTCTGTCTGGAAAGTAACTATCAGATAAGGCTCAGCTCCAGTGTCACCTGGCATAGTCTTGCTGTATCCATCCCACCCCCACTCCCAACACAATTCGCTGCTCCAATGCCTGTATTTCTCTAGTGCTACATGCTAACATATATAATTATAATGTTAAAATCATATGTATGGATCTGTTTCCCCAACTCTGAGCTTTCATTTTTCTCCATCTCAGGAAAAAAATCTGTATCCTATAGAGTTGTCCTAGAAAGAATATATTAGCAATAATGATAGGAAATAGTAAATGTAATAGTATATTAAGTGATATACTAAATAAGGGTCTATAGATCAAAATAATGAAACATAATATATTTACGAGTGCTCAGCCTAGCACCTGGCACGAAGCAAGTACTCCAAAATTGGTAACTGCATCACCAAGTTCCCACATGAGGCCTTCCATCCCAGGAGATATTATATTCTGTTCCAGTTGGTTCATATGAGGTAAGTGACTACCTGTGATTTCTGCCCAACAGAGTGGCTTGGGAAGGAAACAGAAATGGTACCCCAAGAACTCTCTAGATAAATCCTGAATAACAACAATCAGTCCTGAAATGGGTTCGTTCCACATAGCTGCAAATATTACCTGTCCCCTCCTATTCCCAGCTATGCACAGGACAGGGCTCATAACTCGGTGAAAGGAAGAGGAAAACAATTCACAAAGAACCCAGAAATTCTAGTCTTGAAGAGAACTTAAGCTCAAACCACCACAAACCCTACATTTCATAGGCAGGAAACCTGACATGCGAAGAAGCTGCCCGGCTTTTCCAAACCCACAGTGCTGGAAAGAGCCAGGCTTCCTGACTCCAGCTTCTTGTTCTTTCCCAGCGGCAATAGGAAACAACTTCCATCCATCGGGAAATGTGAACCACTCCCTATTTCTGCAGTATTGGCAACCACACAAGCAAAGAATGAGGGGAAGAACTTGTTCTGGCATTTTTTCTTTTCGGTCTTATGACATGGCTCTCTGCTACCACAACATTATTTGGGGGAAACAGTCAGAGCCTGTCTGTAAAGTCTCTGCCAAAGCTGGAAGATTCCACTCCTGGCCGGAGACTAACCCAGAGAACCTGGAAATGCAGCTTGACCCTCTGCAAAACAGACTGCACCTCACCAACATCACACAAGTGTGGGGAAAGGTGACAAATTACAACTGGTAAGGTAGCTGGAAATGTGCTCTAGAGATGCAACAACGCTTTTATAAATCATTTAATTGCTTCCAACATCAAGTGCAGGAAAAGCCAGGCATCTTTACCTCCCAGGGAAAAAAGCATTTTGTCATAATATGAAGCATTTCCAAAACCAAATTATAGAAGTACGGATTGCCTATTTCCCGTCTGAAGGAATGACTCTATCCCCTTCAAGGAGGGCACTTAGAAGAGAGATGATTAGAATTCAAATTTCCAGAGCTCCTTTGAATACAAAGTTGAATGACTATCCAAGTTAAAAGCAGGCAAAAATATTTTCCCTTACAAATCAGAAATTTATTGGAAGTAATTACAAGATTATACACTCAAAAATTAAATTACAGTGCTTTTAAGAAGGAAAACGATTGTGCTAATAGTCTCATTAATCAAAGAACTTTCTGAGGCTGAAAGAAGGCATCTGCTTTTTAAGAGAAGCCATCAGAAAGGAAGCCATAGAAGGGTGAAGCTCTTTTCAAGTATACTCAGTCATTCCATAAATATTTATTGAGCCTTTATTTGTGCCAGGTATTGTTCTAGGCTCTGAGGCTATAACAGTGAACAGGAGAGAAAAGTCTTTGTTCCCACAGAGCTTCCATTCCAGTGTTACTGAGGCTGAATTAATTCTGAGGTTTCAGAAAGACCATGGGAAACAGAGACAGTGCAAAACAGCTCTTCCAGGTATCTCCCTGGATTGTTCAAGCGTGTAGTTTGCAAGGGAGAATTAAATTACTTCTGCACTTTGAAGTCAAAATAGCATAGTAAGAATATTTCTTCCTTTTTTTTTAAACACTTATTGGACATATGTAAAGTATACAAAATTTTGACCTATTTCATACTCAGAAAATCTCAGCCAAGTTCAAGATAACAGACATATCCATCACCCCCCAGGTTGCTTCTTTCACATCTCCCTGAGCCATCTCACCCCTGGTTACCTCTGATCTGATTTCTGTCACTACAGATTAGCTTGCATTTTTGAGAACAGAATTTGTGGGTCCTCCTTCATTCAGCATGTTGATTTTGAAATTCATCCATGGCATTGTGTGTAGCAATCATTCATTCTTTTCTATTGCTAAGTAGTATTCCATAGTGTGACCATCTGGGTTGCTTCCAGGTTGGTGCTATCACAAATGAGGCTGCCTCATTCGGACAAACTCTCTTTCACCTGAGTCCCAATTCACATCACACTTTTTTTCCGTAAAGCTTTCTCTGAAGACTCCCAGCATTTAAGGTCTCCCATCCCTCCTTTCTGATATCCCAAAGCACTTAGGATACGCCACGTGTGGCAAATGGGGAGGGCATCCCTTCATCCTAGAAATATATTTCAAAGATCATGAAAAGCCTCACCTTGCATCGTTCATTCCCAGGGTCTTACCTGTGAATATCGGATGTGCTTGCAGTGACCATGATTCCATAGCACATTAACACCAGCACAAAAAGATGCACAGAGTACCTGTAGGCCATCATGGGGAGGAAAGGGAAACACTGAATATATTTCATATTAACATACCTCTTGGCCACCCATACGGCACCTCCACCTCCACTCCCACAAAAAAGCAAGTGATCAGTTACCCCATGTTTATGTAGGAGAAAATAAATCAAGTATTTTCGTTCTATGTAATTAAGATACTGTGTGACACTAGGAAGACATGACATAGTCTGCCAACTGCAGTGAAGAGAGTTCTTTCTTTCAATTTTAAAGTATCAAGACCACAACTGAGCTGCCCCAGATACCAAAATACTCATCATCCTTTCTCAAATTTTCATTGAAGGAGGAAGAGCCATAATCTACTACCCTGAACAAAGTCACAAATTCCCTGAAGTTGTACTTCTAGAAATGTTCATTCCTAAAACTTCTTCCCCAAGAAGTACCCCTCCCAGGGGATTTGCCCAGCTTTCCTAGTAGAGAAAGTCTTAGACCACAGACTTTCTCTGTTAAAGAATGACACATTCCCTAACACCAGCACGAAAACTATTGTTCTACTCTAAATGCAGGATTAACACCAGTATCTCTAGCAGTGATGCAAGAAAAACACCAATATCTACAACAGTTAGGAAAGGGCCCTTGTTGGGAAAATTAAACCTTAGAACATTCCATTTACATGACCCAAGGTGAGATCAGCAGAAGTCTAATTTTAAGAAAAATTCACTGAATTGATTTCTAATAGTCTGTTTATTGGTTCCAGTTTCTTACAGTAAATGGAGATTTCTCAACATCCCCAACATTTTACAATACGAGTAAATATCTTTTTTTTTTCCTTAGTGCCTGGGAAATGCCAAGAATATCGCTACAAAACCAAATGATAAATATTAGAATTCAGGAGGCTCATACTCACCAGCCAAAGCAAAAGATGACAAAATAGATGCCCAAAATGGTGGCGAACGCATGCCGGACATCAGGACTGGTTTTACCAGGACTCAAGTAGCTGCGGAACCAGAAAGCAGCAAACAAAGCAAAGAGCTGGCATGCCACAAAATTCACCTGTATGGGGAAAAAAAGAGAGAATCGAGACTTTTACTGTTTGGCCTGTGTGTGAGTTTTCCCTACTTCTTTCAGATTCTACGTCAAGGTGCATCTCAGACTTGGATGTTTTCCTCAGTAGAGCATTCGTTTGGAGGAGGTGCGAGAGACTGAAAAGATAACCATACCCTCATCTGGTATAAGAAGTGACAAACCCAAAACTTCCTTCTCCAGTCTCTGAGACTAGCCAAAGCTGCTTTCCCACCAACAAACAGGAGACTTTCTATTGGAAGGGGCCTTATCAGACTGTGAGATCACTTTGCTGGGTGTCTTCCCCTCCCCCACCACCCAGCATTATGTTCTTCTGGAGATGCAGATGAATCAAATCCATGAGGCTTCCCTCACTGGCACCTCAGAAAACACATGCTTCTCCAAAACAATCATCAGCTGTCTTCTGAGTCTAATTTTTCTCATTTTAAATTAACACGAAATAAGCAAGAACATTGCTCAAACCCAAGGTGCACCACTAAAGACCCACAAAGTAAGAACCAGCCCTGCATTGAAGTTTCAACACCAAAACTATCCAGTTATGCAAAATAGGCACCACATCTCCTTAGAAAAATCTCAGTGATCTCTCTCCCAAAAATATTTTACCTAAAAGAAGCTAAAATTCCCCGATACCCTTAGAAAAGATCAGCTGATCTAACACAAAACCAAAATACATTAAGTGGTTTAACCATTAATTAACGTTGGAAAAGCAGTTTAAGCTTTGCAGAGTATTCAGCATGAAAACTTCGGTATCAATTTGCTTTTAGAACGGATGGAGGATATGAGTATCTGAATAAACCCTCAACTTCAGCCTCGACAGTTTTTCATGCTACGAAAAACTGTGGCTGTTAGTGAAATTCATCAGGGTTATGCTCCAAGGTAGGGCTGCAAGTAGCCGTCAGCTCCACCCAAAGCTCATTTGTTTTCCTAATAACAGGAATACTTTAAACTCCTTATAATTCATAGAAAATAACACTTTCAGAGAATTTCTTGTTTTTAAAATTGACTGTGCTGTGTTTCCCCTCTATTTGGAGATCACCCTTCCCCAGTCTTTCCAAAAACTTATTCCTACTAGTGTTCATACTCGATTTCTACCTTGAAAGACAGAAGGTGAACTGGGATCCTATCCTGCATGATGTGGTCATATCTCTTTATAGCCTAAATGCACAACCAACAACACACACACACACTCACACACACACACACACATATACACAAATAGAAAAATAACTGTCTTAGCAAGGTTCAGAATGTAAAGGAATTGGCAACTAGGAAGTCAAAGTTATGATTATTTGTAGACAATCGGTCACACATTCTTTCATTGTCTCAGCCTGCAGACCAGCCCACAGTGAGAGCAGAACATAGTTACTCAGAAGAGCAAGCAAGGGGAAATTTGCACCATTCTTTTTGGCTGGCCAGTAATTATTGAGCACCCTTGTGCATGAAGAATGGTTCAGGGGCTAGAGCAGCAGTTCTCAAAAGTATGGTCCCCAGACCAGCAGGAGTAGCATCACCTGGAAACTTGTTAGAAATGCACACTCCCCGGCCCCACCCAGACCTACTAAATGAGACATTCCCAGAGTGGGCCCAGCAATCTGTGTTTTATCAGGCCCCCCAAGTGATTGTGATGCACACTCGAGTTTGAGAGCCAACAGGACAAAGGAGAAAAAAGGCATGATCCCTGCCTCCAGGAGTTTATAATCTAACTGGCAAGAGAACACAAATAACCTACAAGAAATTGTAAAGTAACATCAACATTGTGTGCCTTTAGATCCAAAGTAAATGACAAGAAGTTCATCGTTAAGGAGGGATGAGATTCAGGCAGACAATCAGGAAAACTGTTGAAACAGGTGAAAATTGAGGGATGTTACGAACATTAAAAAATTAAAAAAATAATGCCTGCGTCCTATCCTCAATCATTCTGATCGATCTGGCCTGTCGTCAGGCCCTTTCAAAGTGTTCGGGTGATTCTAACATGCAGGCAGGATGGCGACCTCCTAGATTAGAAGAATAAAGAGAGAGACCTACAGAGGCACCCATTAGGAGCCGGGCTTTCCCAGAATGCAAAACACAAATACAGGACAGGGAGGTTGGACTGTGCAAGCTTGAGGCAAGGATGAAGTAGAAGAGATTTAAGAGTGATCAAAGCCTGACTGCCATCACTCAGCCAACCCAGGGCTCCTCAGGGCTCCTGAGCTGGGCTGGTCGTCTTCAAGACCCCTTCAAACCTATCTCCAAGGAAGAGAGGGCCTCACTGTGGGAAAACTACATCTAGTCTTGTCACGCCAGCAACTGAAAAGGAGAAAGAGAAGACTCACTTGGCCATTGAAGCAAACTGCCATTATTTAGTCACCATAATGTCATATGTAACCAACTGAATGCCCTAGTCCTGACACTGAAAAGCCAACTGGTCAGGCTTAGGTAATTCATGGATTAATTCCACAAACATTTAGTGGTTGACTCTATGTGTTAGATACTGGGGACAGTGAGCGAGACATTGTCACTACCCTCAAGTCAAGAAGAGGAGCTTTACATGCTCTGGGTTTCAATTTCCTTTCATGAACTGGTCTCTAATGCCTCTTCCAGCTCTAATGGTCTCTGATTCCATACATATCTAACCAGAATCTTTTCCCTTAACTGTTCATGGTAAATGTGCAAATGTAACACTTCAATATGGATTAAAAGCTTTCCCCTATATACAAACACAACCCACTCCCCCTGCCTCTTCCCAGGAGTAAGTCACAGATGGCTAGCTGAGGGTTCAGGGCAAACTGTTCCAAGGTAAAAGTAGAAATACACAATAGCAGCACTTAGTTCTAGCAGGAAGGTTCTAGCAGAATTGCTTTTCAATTACCAGAGGTACAGCTTAAAAGGTACGGGCTGAACCACAAGTAGACACCACTTCACACCATTAGGATGGTGATTATTTTAAAGACAAAATAATGAGCATTGGCAAGGATGTGGAGAAATTAGAACCCTTGTGCACTGCTGGTAGGAATGCAAAATGGTGCAGCTGCCATGGAAAGCAGTGGTTCTTCAAAAAATTAAAAATATAATTACGTACAATCCAGCAATTCCGCTCCTGAGTATATACCCAAAAGAACTGAAAGCAGGGTCTTGAAGAGATATTTGCCCACCATGTTTATAGCAGTATTAACCACAATAGCCAAAATGTGGAAACAACCCAAATGTCTATAAACAGTTGAAGGGATAAACAAAATGTGGTATATATACATACAGTGGAATATTATTCAGCCTTAAAATGGAGAAAATTCTGACACATGCTACAACATGGATGAACCTTGAAGATATTATGCTAAGTGAAATCATCCAGACACAGAAGGACAAGTATCTAATTCCACTTATATGAGGTACCTAGAAGAGTAAAATTCATCAAGACTGAAAGTAGAATACTGGTTGCCAAGGACTGAGGAGTGGAGAGATGGATGGTGGTGATAGTCTCATAACAATGTGAATGTGCTTAATGCCACTGAACTGCACTATATGCTTAAAAATGGGTAAAATGGAAAATTTTACACTATGTATATTTTACTATGGTTTTTAAAAATGTACAGGCTGGAGCACAATACCAATTCCTTTGTGTTTCCTTGCTCATATCAATACTGGTAGCTGGTAGGAACTATGGCCATCTCTGCAGCCAAGAGTGGCTAGCTGCCGTGACAACAATTCGTATAGGAACATAATTAGATCTTTGTTCCCTTCCTCTCTAATGGACTAACAAAGTTGGAGACATTATATTTTAAAAATATATCCCCAAATGGGTTTGATTTAATGTATGGGATCTACTTCCAAATAATCTTGAGGGGATGGGAAGAGTGGAGTGAGCATAAATCCGTGGTCCTCAGCTAGGGATGAACTGCTCCCCAGGGGACACGTTTGGTTGTCATAACCAGAAAGGGGGTGGGGGGTTGGTGCTACTGGCATCTAGTAGGTAGAGGCCAGGGATACTGCTAAACATCCTGCAAGGCACAGGGCAGCCTCCCACACAAAGAATTTTCCAGTCCAAAATGTCAGTAGTGCCAAGGTTAAGAACTCCTGGTCTAGATGAAACAAGATTGGCCATGAGCTTCAAACTGCTGAGGCTGAGTGCTGGGCACATGAAGAGTTCACTCTACTCATCTCTCCACTTTCACATATTTTTGCCCTTTTCCCTAATAAACAGGTTTTTATAACTACACAACTCTGGAAAGCAGATCACTGGCCTGAGATGATACAGAGTTTAAACCCTAGTGATAAAGAAGTCTCTTTATCCACATCAGAGAAACAGCTAAGTTAGTGAGGAAATATACGTAAGTATAGAAACAAACCAAAACAATAAAGGGATGATGGCTTCCTAAACAGGAAAAGAACCACCTTTTATGAAAGGATCAAACTCCCGAAAGAGGAGAACCAAATTATAACAAATGCAAGAGAAAAGTATTTTTCAATAATAATCAAATTAAGTACTTGTGGCCTCCCAGCCCGTGACCAGCAACAGAACCAGCGGTTACCAGCAGAGGCAGACTACTGGGCTGCAAGACCCAGCTTCACCACTTACTGGCTGAAGAGTTACAAAGCTCGCTTCGTCTAGGCTCCGGGTTCATGTGATGGAGGCAGTAACAGTAGTACTACTTCTCAGGTTGTTTTGAGGGCTAAAGAAGTTAACGTAGAAAATCACTGGAAACAGTCCTGGCACTGACAGGCACTTGCTATTAATATTATTCTATATCCACTAAGTTAACACACAAATTGTGCACAGATTAAACTCAATATGCGGTCACCACTGTTGGGCTGTTAAGAATCGGCTTCCCCAGTCCCCTCCCTGCTGCTCTTGGACGGATGCCCTTTCGCACCCATCATTCAGGCAGCTGCCTGAGTCTTCCACGTACCCTTTCTTCCACAGGGAGAGGCAATGCAGCCTAGGACGAGAGAGTCAACCCCTGGGTTTTCCAGTTCCTGATTAGATTCTTCTAAACCTAAAGCAGAGGTAAATCTGAAAGTCAAAGCAGTCTCCAGAAATTTAGGAAAGCTCTCTTTTTCCTTTTTAATCCTGAAAGCTTATCTTCATAGATCAGGAGCAAAACTGAAGAATTTAAAGCATTGGAGTTTCTACCATAATCCCAGAGGGAAGAAAAGCTCTTAATGATATAAGAGCTGTTTTTCGGCACAAAAGTTGATAAAGAGCTTGGCCAGGGTGCTTCCCTGGCGGCACAGTGGTTGAGAGTCCGCCTGCCGATGCAGGGGACACGGGTTCGTGCCCCGGTCCAGGAGGATCCCACATGCCGCGGAGCGGCTGGGCCCGTGAGCCATGGCCGCTGAGCCTGCGCGTCCGGAGCCTGTGCTCCGCAACGGGAGAGGCCACAGCGGTGAGAGGCCCACGTACCGCAAAAAAAAAAAAAAAGAGTTTGGCCAGGGATCTGAAGGAGGGATTCCGTGGGTCAGGACTACCACTTAGACATGGGGACAAAAGGGTAAGAGCAAAGATGCTCAGACCATCGAAACGGATGGCATCCCTAGAGAAGTCTGGAGGAAGGATGCAGGTTATCACAGAAGAGAGGGTGGCCCGGCTTCTCAGAACGCAGCCCGGGGAGATGGCCAGCCCTGTAGAGAGGCACTCCAGAGGACCACAAGATGGGCTCCTCTTGAGCAGAGGCCAGCAAGGTTCCAATGGCACGGGAACCCAATGCCTGCCAAGGCCACGGGGAAGGTCTGCTTCTCAGTCCCAGGTGCAGAGGGAGACGAAGCTTTACAGCCTTAAATGGGAGGTGAGCTGCCTAAAACTGGCAATTCAGCTTGAAAGGTAAATTAAGTTTAGTAGGGAGAAATTTTAGAAGTTCCGTTTTTGCATATCTGTCTGTGGCTGTAAATTTTAAACCCACTGTTATTACAAAACAAAGGATGCACCTTGCACTACAATCCTTTTCAAAAGGAATATGGTAGTATTTGCTACAAGTCATACTTTTGACCAATTCCTGGAAATGTATTCATTGGCTGGTAAAAAGCTTAATGCTGAAAAACTGTCAAGGCATTATTTACAAGACAAAATAAAGCAAAATCTACCTACATATAGGATAATAGAGGGATAGTAATTAATGGTAAACCCGTTCAGTATAATAGTATTAAAATGGGCATTACAAAGCACCTATAATGAAATGAAAAACATTTGCTGTAACTAATAAAAAACAGAATATAAAACTGTATGGACATGTACAACCATGTTTTAAAAAAAACAATAATGGCATATGGAAAAAAGGCAAAGATAACATGTAAAATTGAATATGGCGGTTTTATCAAGATAACAGGAATCCAGGCAAATTCTTTGTAAATTTTTTTTCAACTTTTTTCAATGTTTTTTTCAATAATGTAATTTCCATAACGAATTTCTCATACACACACACACACACACACACACACACACACACCACACAATCAGGGCACTCTAAGAAACTCACAACAATTCTTATTTAATTCTACTCTATCCTCAGGGTTGCATTTATTAGCACCTACCATAAATAAAGTTTAGGGAGGAGTTAGGCATAAATAGAAGTCAACTTGTAAAAAGCTTCACCTTAAAGAAAAACGCCCTTTTTACAGGCAGCAAAATGTCAGGAGTAACCTTGATGTGCATGGCCAGAGAAGATGAAAATACGCAGCTTTACACTTAATAAACTCTTCACATTTAAAAGGTAAGTGTTAATTCTCGATATCACTCTGCACAGTAGTCAAAGAGTCAAGTTTTTACTTTTAGTATTAGAAACTACATGAATAAATGTATTTATAAACATATTTGTTCTAGTAATGCTATATTGGATGCACTATTTAATTTTAAAAAATCGCTTTTAAAACCTCTTTTCCATTTCTTAAATTTTACTATTTTGAAACAAACATGCCAAGCGGCGAGTTAGTTAATTTCTAGCTCCATTCTACTATTTAAACTCATTTGAAACAAACATGCCAAGCGGCGAGTTAATTTCTAGCTCCATTCTACTATTTAAACTCATATGAATATTACATTCTGTCAATAGCACAGACCACTGTATTTTCATTTAAAACATGTAAATTGTATTTGTATATTTCACTTGTGTATTTATAAATTTTTACGGAAAAACTTTGTTACTAACTAGACCTCTAAAATTACAAAATTATTTTGTTTTTGCCTTAGTAAAAAAATTAAAATTAAAAAAAAAAAGGAAGGTGTGCCAAGTTTTTATTTTTCTACTGATGCCCTCCCTCTAGAGCAGGAAAGAAAGCTGCGCTTTCATTCGTGATCTCCAACAATACGCCCTCCACAGTTAAACAATTATGTGGGCCCTTCTACAGAAGGAAGCAGTAGAGCACAGTTGTTTTGATCCAACATAACTTGGATTCAGCAAGAGCTCAATTTTCACTGCTCTCGCAAGATTTCAAAGTCACGTACCCAAGGGTTTGACTTCTTATTTCACCAAAGCCCAATCACACTGAGCTGCAATTTTCCAGTGTAAGTTTTCAATCTTTGTGCTCTCATGTGCTGCTAGAAAGGCATTTCTTTGGGAGTTGTGTTCCATGGCCTTCATATGCTTCCCAAAAAAACCAAACTTTGCCAGGAGCACAAAACATTGCCTTCCTCCTAATGAAGAGATGCAAGCAAGATTTTTTTTTTTTTTTTTTTAATGGCTGTGTTGGGTCTTCGTTGCTGCGCGCGGGCTTTCTCTAGTTGCGGCGAGCGGGGGCCCCTCTTCATCGCGGTGCGCGGGCCTCTCACTATCGCAGCCTCTCTTATTGCCAAGCACAGGCTCCAGACGCGCAGGCTCAGTAGTTGTGGCTCACAGGCTCAGTTGCTCCGCGGCATGTGGGATCCTCCCAGACCAGGGCTCGAACCCGTGTCCCCTGCATTGGCAGGCAGATTCTCAACCACTGCATCACCAGGGAAGCCCCCAAGCAGGCTATTTTAAACGAACAGCAAAGATTAACAGTCCAAAATGATTTCCCTGCTACAGTGATTTACCAGAGGTTCACCAGTGAGACCGAGGCAACTGTCCAGGCCTGGAATGCTCTTCTCAGCAACGCTGCCTTATATGTTCCCAGACAAAACCAATCTAATTAAGCAATTCCTTATTTAAAGGCGGGCTGTCCCTCCTCCACAAACAGTGCTTTTTGTGCACCGCCTCCTACAAATGTGTGTGGCCCAGGAAAGTATGAAAAATGCTATTCCCTTCTGTACCACAGAACAAAAAGTGGCTGTCCCATACTCTTTAGCTACTTTGCACTTTCAAAGACATCCTTGTTATACTTTAAATCTAAACTCCTTGGAATGTCAGCAAGAAATGCTTTTAAATCTGTAATAAGCCAGTGTTTTCCAAGCTTGTAGATGAACAAATATGATTTAAGACTGATAATGTGTGCAACGTATAACCACACAAACTTCTAGTTGATATTCTGTCTCATCGTAACAATAAGCACTTTTTTTCTGAGTGCTTACCAAGCGTCGGCCACAGTGATAAACTTTACATAAATGATGTAATTTCAGCTTCACAACTTTATGAAGTAGCTTACTCCCACTTTACACAGTAGGAGAAGGAAAAACAAAGGCTGAATTCACAAAGCTAGTGAGCGACACAGCCAGGGTTTAAAACCTGGCCTGAGTCCTCACTCATTGCATTGTACTGCTTCCCCTCAACTTCAAACATTCTCCCCAGAAATACTGTCACTCAGGGAGAATTTAGTAGCTGCCTGGATTAATTTCCTCAGGCTGCCATATCAAAGTACCACAGACTGGGGGGCTTAAACAACAGAACTTTATTATCTCACAATTCTGGAGGCTCTGAATTCAAGACGTCGGCAGGGTTGTTTTCTTCTGAGGCCTCTCTCCTTGCCTCTTTTTTATAAGGACATCCGTCATTGGATTAGGACCTACCCAAATGACCTCATTTAACTGAGTTACCTCTTTAAGGACACTATCTCCAAATGCAGTCATGTTCTGAGATACTGGGGGTTAGGACTTCAATATTTGGATTTTTCAGGAACACAGTTCAACCTCTAACACTTCTCAATAAAAATCCTCTACTCAAAGACATGGAATGAAACAGACCTCATTTCCCTTGCTCCTGCAGGTGGGAAGTTAGCAAGACCCAAACCAAACTGTGAGGGATGCTGAGTCTCAGCATAAGCTGGAGCCCCCTCCTCGCCTGGAGATACCTCTGTACAGGGAAGACTTGACAATTCAGAAGTATTTGAGGAATCCTGAAAAACACTGTCCACAAGCATGCTGTCACCCACCTCCTCTGGAGATATCATTTTGCCATTAGAATTAATTCCATTGTTAGCCAGTTAAAATATTAATAATAATAATAGCTAGTATTTAGGGTGCTTACTATATCCCAGCACTGCTCTAAGTCCTTCTGCCTGTAAGTCACAGACAGGTTAAGAAATTTTCCCAAAAATCACACACCTGGTAAGTGGCAACACTGCAATTTAGACTTGGGGATACTGGGTCCAGAGTCCATCTGCTCAGCCACCCCAGAATGATTCAGTTAGTTCAATCTTCTCACGTAATTCCAACATCTCATTTTCCGGATAAGGAAAGTGGAGCCCAGAGATGCCCACTCACTCAGCCTGGGTCACACAGTCACTGAGGATCAGACTGGGACAAGAACGAAGGAGGCCAGCACAACTGCCCAAAATTACCCACCAGCCTTGGGTATGGGATGGAAATAAAACAGGGTGCAGGGGGTCAGACAGGCCCATCTAGAAATAAGTTCTGAGTAAGGATCCCTGGACTGCCAAAGAGGGGAGGGGAAACAGGCTGCTGTAGAAAACACCACTGAACAAGCACGTGCAACGTCTGCAGGTGACTTTATAATCTTTTCTTTTTTTTATTGAGATACAACTGACATATAACATTATATTAGTTTCAGGTGTACAACATAATGATTTGATATTTGCATGTATTGTAAATGATCAATACAGTAATTCTAGTTAACAGCCATCACCACACACAGTTACAACTTATTTTCTTGTGATGAGAAATTTTAAGATCTATCTCATAGTTACTGTACAACACAGGGAACAATATTCAATATCCTGTAACAACCTATAATAGAAAAGTAATCTGAAAAAAATATATATATATGGTAGCAACTTTCAAATCTACATTTCATTTTCTTATAAAATTAATAATTGCTCATTTGAACAAATACAGAGACATGCAGGGTAAAAGCTCAGTTTCCCCATTGCCAACCTTCCACACACACTCTCCACCATTCTTCTTAGCAAACTACAGTATGTTTTTAAATACTTTTTACTATTTGCAAAAATATACCCATATACACGGTTTCTCCTTTGAATATAATCACGGTATAAAAATTACCTGTAACTCAATTTTTCACTAACAAAATATCACAGATATCTTCCCAAGTCTGCTCACATTGAGCTAGTTTATACTTTAAAAAGTAAAAAGCTGCATGATATTCCAAAATACGTGCTGGGGGAGAGGGGAACACTCCCCACTTCGTAGATTTCCATAAGGACAAAATAATTTCCAGTCCATTCCCTAGGAGGGAAAATAAAAAAGGAGAATTTCCACCTTCTGTCCACCCTGACCCCTTGCTTCCTCCTCCCCAGGGAGGGAAGAATGACTTAGCCAACTGGTGAATCGCAGAGGAGACACTGGGCATGCCTGGTTCAGCCCCCTGGGATTTCTGTCTTTGGGGGCCAGTCTGCATTTAAACAAGGACATTCTCTGCTCTGTGCTCCCTGCCCTGCTGCCCTTCTCCCATGAGTACCAGTGGTTGGGGGCATAAGTCTTTCTCATTCAAGGGTAAAGAAACAGGAAACTTTTGGTCAATCAGCTTTATCACTAATAAAGATAATATTTTGATCTCCCTCCGGCTGTCTCTTGGGTCTTATTTCCTAACTGGTTCCACATCTAGGAGAGGAAGAAAAGGGTTTTGTTGATTAGTTTCCCAAAACGCCCATATTATGTATGTGACATAATTTATGCAAGCATCCTCCAACTGCCAAGTGGTTTCCAGTTTGGGACCATTACAAATAGCACCATTAAAAAAAAAAAAAATCCTTGTACATACATCCTTATGTACTGGTGATTTTATGTCTCTAAGATAAATTCCTAGGAGTTCGATCAAACAGAATATTTATTTAAAATTTCAATAAATATGACCAGGTTACTTTCTCTAAAAGTTTAAGCAGTTTTGTAATAACTGCTGGCCCTCCCGCCAGCTACGTATGAGTATGTGTCCTTTCCCCACACCCTTGCCTGCAGCAGATGCTATGAATCCGTTTAATCTTTCCGATCAGGTAGAGAACTGGTAGTGTATTAATTTCAATTTGCATTTTCCTGACTACTGGTTGAACATCTTCTCATTTATTATTGGCCTTTGGCCAATGAATTTATTAGCCACTGGATTAACATTTTCATTATAGTAGAAAGGGAGTGATGCAGATCAATTAAGCACTCAGATTTAATCAATAGTACAGGGTCCCTCAGTATCTGTGGGGAGTGGTTCTAAGACCCTAGCAGATGCCAAAATCTGTGGACTGTTGGCCCTCCTTATCCTCAGGTTCTATCCACGGATTCAAGGACTTCTAATCCGCAGACAAAGGAGGGCACACTGTAACGAGAGCTAGCAGAGTATAGGGATAAGAGTACAGGCTCTGGAGCCAGACTACCGAGGCTTGAATCCCACCCTAACTTACCTCCTGGCTCTTCAACTTTAGCTAGTTATCTAATCTGTACTCCAATTCTGTAAAATGAGGATAGTAATATAGCTACCCTCATAGAATTAAATGAGTTAATACATGTAAAGTGATGAGCACGGTGCCTGACCAGCATGAAATGCTCCAAGCGTGCTAGATATTATCTTTTTTTCCCCATCAAGCTGTTTACCCAACACAGTAACAAGAAGAGCTCAAATGTACTAATTAGAGTTGATCAATTTCTCTGCACATCCTTTAGTAAAAAGCATATAAATGATGAATGTCCGCCCCATCACTTATGGCCTACCAAATGCATAAGCTCTTATATAGTCAGCAGCTGTCCTAAACGTAAAAATGCAATTAGTCCATCTTCTCTCCCAAGTGAGATTCAACTGAGTACTTTAACGAGGCCACATTCATTACTCTAACATTTTAAAAAATCTCCTTATTATTTAAAAGTTCTTAGACATTACCGATCTGAAATAGTAGAATTAATCAATAAACATAAGCCAACCGGAATGGAGCATGAATCAATTACACTATGATACTATAGTGTCATCTTATAAAAAAAAGTAACTAGACACAGACACACACACACACACACACACGCACACTGTATTTGGTTATTTCACGTCCCTAGGGAGGCAGTACGTACAAATATCATCAGTGTTTCCCCAGTGGGTAAAATGGAGAGGTTAAATAAGGTTTATTTAACGAAACAGAGGAAAACAGACTCCCAAGTCACCTCTTTCCCCAACAACCTATCACTGCCTCGTAAACAAAAAACCTGACCTGAACAATTTCTTTCCTGGTGGACTTAAGTAAAAACTTTACCACTCCAAAGAAAGTGCCTTCCACAGATGGATCTGCTTTTCCATCACCCATAATACTACTTGCTATTTAAGATGCTACTGTGAAAGAGATATGGGAACATATGTGTATGTATAACTGATTCACTTTGTTATAAAGCAGAAACTAACACACCATTGTAAAGCAATTGTACTCCAATAAAGATGGAAAAAAAAAAGATGCTACTGTGAGTGAGATCTTTGGGGACAAGGGAAAATGCAGAACCAGGGCTATATTTTCTTATGCAACACCCTAGGGTGTGACCGATTATCTCAGACTTACGAAATTCTCAAAAGTCTCGACACAGAATTAATTTTAATTCAGTTTTAAGTTGAAAATAAAACATATCACCTTTTAGCTTTTATAAAACAGAGCTCTTGTGGAGCCAGACGGGATGCAACACAAATGCCACAATTCCAAGAAAGGACAGACCGAAGGCCTCGTGGCCATTGTACAACCAGGGAACATCAAAATAGGAATATCTGTGATTCTGCCTGTCCCTAAGTACTAAGCTATTTCCAGTTTCTATTATGTAATCACCTTCTCTAAAATATGTTTATAATAAAAGGGAAACTCCAATTTGGACCATGAGTCAAAGGAACTGTGCATCCCTTTTTAAAAAAACAAACGAACAAACAAAAAACAACCTTAGCCTACTCAACAGGAAACAAGACAACCGTTTTCAAAGGCAGGAAACAAATGACCAACTACAGGTTAAAAAAAAAATTCAAGTAGTGGGCAAACGTTTCTTTGGTGCTTATTAATTCTCCCACCTATAGAGTCATAGGGAGGGACTGGGGGAAGGATTTGTACTTTTAAAATTTAATTACAAAGAACCCCTAAAATCAGACTCTATTTCTTCCCCTCCCCTTCATGCCATAAATCACGACATCTCCCTAACACTCCAAAACAACTGCTCTGAGCAAATCGCCAACCATCTCCTTGTTTGCTAGAGTCAATGAACCTTATCCAGTCTGTGCCTGCCATGAGCTCTCAGCAACATCTAACACAGTGCCTTATCCTCTGCTCTTCTTGACTCCCTGACATTCCCTTGGTTGTCTTTACCTTCTGATCACTCCTTACCCCTCTCCTTTGAGAGCTGCTCTCCTGCCGCGCACCTCTGCTGAGATGGTGCCCTCTGGGCCAGCTTCGCTTCCCATGCCGAGTGATTGCCAATATATGCCAAAGGATCTCTCTTACGCCTGTGCCTCCAATTACCAGCCGATGACTTCCAGATCTTTTTCTGCAACCCAGATGTCTCTCCTACATTCCCAGGCATACACCCCCGTGCCTACTGGAATCCTCACTTGGATAAACCACAGACGCCTAAATTTCACGAGGTCCATAACAGCTCATCATCTTCCACCTCACCTAGGCCTTTTCGCCAGGCCTCTTATCTAAGGGTGGGCCCTTCAACCATCCAATTATTCAGGCCAGAAACCAGAGAACTGTACCTCTCTCTTAAATCCCATAAACGGAATCAATCTCCTCACTATATTAATTCTACCTCCTAAGTCTCTCAAATCCATTTGCTTCCCCCGCTACATGTCTACCTTAATTCATTCATTTCACCTGGACAACTTCAACAGCCATTTAACTAATCTCCCAGCCTCTGACCATGCCCACCCTTCCCTCCCCTCCTCCTCCATCCTCCTAATTGCAGCTTAGAAGTCACCTCCTACAGGAAGTCTTCCCTTCTGCCGCTCCCCAGCACCCAAGCTTCTGCGGTCACAGCACTTCTTGCACTGTGTTGTAATGATCTCATTGCCTGGGCAATAGCTTCAAGAAGGCAGAGGTCAGGTCTATCCTTTTGATCAGTGTATCCAGAGAGCCTGCTATATATTGGGTTCTCAATATTGGAATGAATGAATGAATGAATGAATGAAAGGCTCAGGAGCAAGGGAGGTTAGTCAGCACATTAGGGGGATAAGAAAAGGTAGGTAAAGGAAAGGCAGAGCAGAGAATAAGTAATAAAGGGCTCTGAAGGCCATGCTTACTCTTTATCCTGTAAGGAATACAGTTCCAGGCCTCTACCAGGCATTCAGAAAACATTTACTGAAAAGCTGATGTGCAAGGATGGGCTGTTTCGGAGCCACGGGTGACTTCATCAGACGTGGCCTTCTTTGAGACACAGGTGTCACTTTTTAAAATGATCAGTGTTATTTCACGTGCATACATTTAGAGGAAATTAATAGAAACCAAACCCAACAATCTCTTTCCAATCTAATCCTCCCTCCCAACTTCAACAGTAAACATTACAGTTAACCCCATCAATCCAACCCCAGCAGCACTGCTAACAGCAGGGGATTCTTACACATTCTTGAACAGAAGGAAAACAAAAGAGGAAATAATAAATATGCTGTGGTACAAACTGCTACGAGAAACTGATTCCTAGGAATGCCTCAATTTTCCAACACTCTACCTGCAAATCAGAGGATCTGCTGCCTTGCTTTCTCAACTTTTGCTCTTAAAACCAAACAGAACGTGAAATCAGCTTTCTTGCCTTTCCAAATCTGTAGTTCGCAAATACCATTTTCTTGTTCCAAGAAAAGTAAATTCCCAGAACTACAGTGAAAAGTCCTGCAAACACATAAATGTAAAATATGTGTGTGTATGTATACACACATATACATATATATGTATATAACACCTTGGTGTAGATCTACAGATCATCAATCGTATATTTAATAAACATTTCAGTGTGATAGGATGCACAAAAACATATGGGAAAAAAGGCCAAAAATGTAAAAATGTATGAACACGGTTTAGCTTCCTGGATGGACTCTATGAAGAAAAGCAAGGTCTCCTCCATGTCACACAAAACTGGAATTTTGTGGTCTCTGAGTAATAGAAACTGGTATTTTCTAGACCTCTGTTCCCATACAAGAGAAAAACTTCTGAAAGTTAATCCAGGATTTAAATCTTAAAATTCCATAAAATAATCATAGAGATTCAAACCGGTTTTTAAAAGACACCACAATTGAATGGAAACATTTCATCAGAAATGATTAATGACTCATTTTGGAAAATACCTGCAATAAAGTCAGAATACATTTGGCTGTTCCTAAGTAGGAGGACACAAAAGAGATTAAAAATTTTCTTTGACTTAGAAGAGACAGACCAGAAATCGGACAAATCTTTAAATCTGAGTATTACATGAAGAACTAGGCAGTGCCAGTAAACATTTAGGAATACTGGGTTGAAAGTACAGAGAAAGGAGAAAGACAAAAATGTTGGGGAAGGGAAATAAACAAGAAGGGAAAAGACAAAAAGGATATGGTTTAACTGCTGCTTCTTACAAGACTGCTCCACAACTCAGATGAGGTCCTAGAATTGGCAGGATAGCGTAAACAATGAAAACTCTAGATAAAGTCTATTTTTCGAACAGAATGTGAGGGTCTCATGAACAGAAACCTAATGGCTTATTACTCTTTGGATCCCTGGCACCTAGCACAGTACCTGGCACATGATAAGCATTTAATCTCTGTAGAATGAAGGAATGAGAAAAGGCATAAAAAAGGAAGCTAAAGAAAACCTAGGAAAGAAAGGAGAAATACTAAGACAGCTACAACAGGTATCACTCAGTGATGCCCACAACTGGTGGCTCCAAAGAAGGACTCTAACTAGTTCCTCTCCCTTCTTGGCTTTACAGTAGATCACAGCTGTGTGAGTAAAGGCAAAATGATACCCAGGCTTTGCTGACTGGAAGACTGCTGACTTCTTTTTTCTCTAGAGTTGAAAAGCAACGGTCAATCTACCCTGATGTTCTCACACTCCACCCACCCCTTCTCAATGCCCAAGGGACCAACCAGTCCTATATCACAGTATGCACCAGGCCGGGGGGGCGGGGGCCGGGGAGCAGCTCTCTCTCCATCCTGAGGACCAAGCTCCACAGGCTACCTGTCCTAGTAACCTGGGGCCAGCCACTTACTGGGGCCTCTGCAGACTCAAATGAAAAACGGGACTAATAATAAACGTCAGGACTTCTGCAGAGATTTGCATGTTTTACAAAAAACAAAGGGTTTGAAGGAACCTTGGAAATGATAGCAGAGTAACTCAACAAATCTGTGATGGCACTAATTGCAATGCTTGTGGTGCCCTCCAGATCCAAGGCAGTCCAAGAAAGACGTGTGTGTGTGTGTGTACGCATATACACAATGTATGTGGATGTCAGTGGACCACCTCTTCCAGGTGGTAAGGACGTACTTGTTCTTAGATAAAAACTGAGCCTCATAATACGGTTCATGCTGTTTAGTATGCTCGAAAGAGGAAAATTAAAACATCTGAGGGAGAAATAGGGAAAAAAAAGTATCACGTGTCCAGGTGCCCAGGCCACCAATCTATAGAAGGGTGTGTAGCACGGCCACACCGGTCACCTCCAGGCGGCCCCTCCTGGTGTCACGCACAGCACCAGGTGCCCTGCTGTGTGCAACACTGGGGGGTCAAGAGTACTTGAAAACAGTTCCACTCATGGGATCCACACTGAATAAAAATAATACCAAGTAGCCAATTATGGAGAGGAATTTTCAAAGCAAAAATTTAGTTACTATTTTTAAATTCCTTCGATTTCTATTTTCATGTCTGACATGATGGGGACACACCAGAAGAGGGGCAGTGACATCCACGAGAGGCAAATTAATCTACCCTGGATATATCAGTTACTAAGACAGTCAAGAAAAAGAGTTCACAGCAAAGCTGCTGCTTGGTAAGTTCAGAATGCAGAATGAAGATGGCTGCGGGCAAGGAGGGGAAACAGAGAAGTAACCAAAAACCATTCCCTCCCCTAAAATCTGGTCCCCTTTAAGAGCCCACAAAAATATGTCTTTTAGCTAATAAAAATAATATAGCCAGAAAGGTCCTAGGAGAGAAATTATCTGTAGCACAGACACTGCTTTCTCTTAAATGGAGAATTTTAAGCCTAGGTTCTTAAGAGAAATTTGTATTTTTCTCTTCAAGAGAAATTCAAGAAAAAAAATATTACATATTGAAAAAGATATATATAATTGCAACACATATCAAGTAGCCCAAGAGAGCATCACAACTGTTGCTGGCAAAGAACTATTTGGAGCGTGATTATGAGGGCACGCGCGTTTTTGGCTTTGTTTGTTTCAGGATTAATACAGTGTAGCGTTGTGGTTAAAAGCTAATTTTTTTTTAAGCTGAAGCTTTAAGCAGTCCCAAAGTAAGATGCAGAAGGGATACTGGCATTTACCATCAGTTTTTACTCCATTTCAAAGATGATAAAGATGTCTAGCCTCATAATTATTAATCATAAAAATGGATAGAACTGGACAGTTTACAAAGCTATCTCATACACAGTAGAAACCCTGAATTTTTTTTTAACAGTCTAGCCTACCATCAAGAATTACCGGCCCATAGTCACTACCGGGATGAAAACACTAATAAAGACCCTAATTGTTGGTGTTTCGGCAATTAAAAATAGGCTCGTGCTTAGTCACCTTTCGACAGTGAGCTGGCCTTTGATCTTCAGGAAGTTACATTCTCTCCTGCTTCATGAACTTATGCAGCAAACAGAAGGGTTCAGGCCTGCCTTGGGGACGCTATAATAACAAGTATGCCTATAAAAAAATCCACCAAGGTACGTCGATATGGACAATACAGTGAAGCACAACACCGGATTTCTTATGAAACTTGGCAAACGTTTCTGACACATCATCCTAAAACGTCTGCTTTCTCTAAAACTTTATTTTCTCACTTTTGTTTTTCCCCCCAAAGCTCAGCCTGTCTGCCGCCACCTCTACCACCTTGCTTCCCTCCTTCCCTTTACTCTGATGCCAGCTTCTCTAAGTCCCTGGTGGCAGGATGAATGACGATGGGGCAGATTAGCTGGCATCAAGTGTCACTCACAAGACTCACATCCCACAGTTGTCTAAAAGGTTCTACAGGTGCACGTGAGCATTACAGCTACTCCCTGTCAGTGTGGAGTGAAAAGACCTTTGGGTTTTATATGTAACCCATTCATCCTCTAAAGTATGTAATTTAATTTTTTTCAGTAGTGTAAACATAAAAAAAAAAATTACTCACCTCAGAAGCCTACTAAGCCAAGGTGCGACTTCCTGTCTCCTACTGTGGTTTTCCTATTTGTCTTACATTTAAATCTGACCGTTCCACAGTATAAGGCAGAAGTTACTGCCTCCTGCTACTGGCTTCCAATGATGTAAATTCTACGGGGAAAGAGGAAGAGGCAGAGGAAGAAGGGCACCTGCACATGATGACCAAGAAAGTCCCTACAATGTGTACGTACTGTACACACAGCCGTGACTTGTTTATTCAATGAATGGACTCCTAACACCACCCCACACGACACCATTTTTCTTTAGAGCAAAAGCTAAGCTTGCCATGGCTAACTACTTCTATGAAGATTCCACTCTTGCAATACTTAGCAAGTAGCTAATGCTACAGAAACAGGACAGTGTTAGAGAAGGATCGTAGGACTCTGGGAAATATGTACTTGTTGTTCTAAATGTGATGGCCCTTCCAAGGACACCTGGAATCAGAGTAAGGATCTCGATTCCCTGATCTTGGAGCAGACACAGACTGGCTCTGAGATAGGCTCATCGTGGGCTGCAGTCAACGACTATGATACACTGAACATCAGACAACCCATCTAACCCCCGAGGTCCTAAGCTTTCCACGTGGAAAAATCAGGAGACCAACTAATGATCCACAAGATCCTTTCTAACTCAACAAATTCTTATAAATGTTTTCAGTGCTTTGGCTGGGATGAAGTGACTTAGCCTGTGGGAGCAGGCTGGCTGTCATCTGTCAGGCAATGATGAACTGATCCACTTCACGTAAAGTCACTGGTGTCTACACCGACAGCATGGGAAATAAATCCATTACACTGACACCAATAGAATGGTTAGAGCACAGTCATCCCACCGAACGGCCACTCTCAGAAAATAAAACCTACAGTGGGTTCCTCGTTGGTATCAGGGACTTGCTAAGAGTTGGATTTTAAAAAAGAAAAAGCCAGTAGCTTCTCTCAAAGAATCAGAGAGAGGCAAGCATCGAATCTCTCCCTCCCTTCGGCGGCCACTGCAATTGCCTTATGCCAGCCTGTTGCACCCATCACATCCTATCTAGTCCCCTAAGTATCTGTGTACATGCTATCTCCACTACTAGGCTGTTTCTTCCTTGAAGAGTGGATCCTGTGGATCCTTACCCAGATGATCTTTGCACTGCCCAGAAAGTAGACACTTCTCGGCTCTTTTTGACAAACCTCTGATGTAGTTTAATACCCTCCGACCTGTTTTAATTTCCCCCTCATTCCTTTTTCCAACCACTTCCAATCCCCCTTGCTCTTACTACTGGCCATTTTCATATGTTCCCGATTCTCCTGCCCATCTTTCCCCACGCTGGCCCTGCCATTTTCCATCCTTTGCCCACCCCTGCCATCTCCCCAGGGCCTCCCAGTGTGGATTCTCAGGCCTCATGGGCAACTCACTAACCCCTTTCTTGTTCCAATAACCACCAGTGGCCCTGGATTGCCTGCACCCCACATTCTGCCCCTCACAGAATCAGCTGCTCTGATATTTTGCTAACTAAACTCAACAGTCATCTGCATTTGGTGAATCTGCCCACGAAATTCCGCTTTTGAGTTATACCCTAACATTATTTAAATTTCTGGCCTTTAAATATGACACCAACTCTCCCTTCTACCACCCAACAAATACCAATTATTTTTTAATACCAATTATTTGTTAATTTTCATTTTTTAACTTCAAAACATACAGTATCCATGGACAAGTGAATTTAATGAAAACTTCTATTTAATAAATGGCATCTCTTATGCAAACTTGTGAAATGTTTTCCAATTGGAGGTATAGAATTTTAAGTTCATTAGAACTTAA
The DNA here is from genome assembly GCF_059928025.1 of Delphinapterus leucas. Classification (NCBI taxonomy): domain Eukaryota; kingdom Metazoa; phylum Chordata; class Mammalia; order Artiodactyla; family Monodontidae; genus Delphinapterus; species Delphinapterus leucas. Next base: position 15,789,218 of record NC_143138.1, read on the forward strand.
AATCTAAGAAGGAAAGAAAGTGAAATGACCAGAAACCAGTTTGATGTGGCCCAAACTGAGTTTAAGGAGACTATAATTAAAATAGAAATAGTAGCAAATGACTACCTTGAACTGATCAGTTCTAGGCAGTGCTAACAGCAGGCTAAAAATAGAAACCAGATAATTTAATCTTGTCTACTTCACAGCTGCCAGAGGACTTGCCCGTTGAGGGCATTTCCCATCTTGGTGGCTGCAACAGAGAGGGATGAATTAGGAATGACCTCTGGCCACTGCTGTAGTGATTCCCCTCCCTAAACACCCACCCAACCCCGCTAAGACAAGAGTGATCAGAGCCACTCAAAAGGGTAGGACCATCTCAGGTGGAGGAGGAAGCACAACATCCCGGACCTGAGTCACTTCTTTCTTCTTTTTAAAAATTTCTTTTCTTTCACCTCCTCATTATCAGTTTCCCTCTGTCCTCCTCTTCCTGTTCCCACTTCATTCTGTTTTCAACTGCCGGCCTTTCCTCTCCATTATATTTTCTTCTCTCTTAAACTCTAAAGTAGATGAAAAGTAGTCACTTAAATTTTTTCAACTAAACAACTAATCCCAGGGCTTCCCTGGTGGCGCAGTGGCTGGGAGTCCGCCTGCCGATGCAGGGGACGCGGGTTCGTGCCCCGGTCCGGGAAGATCCCACATGCTGCGGAGCGGCTGGGCCCGTGAGCCATGGCCGCTGAGCCTGTGCGTCCGGAGCCTGTGCTCCACAACGGGAGAGGCCCGCATACCGCTAAAAAAAAAAAAAAAAAAAAAAGAACAAGTTGACATACAGAGCTCTCCAGACACTGAAAATCCACCCACCTTATCTCCCACTCCACTTCGGAGAGCTGAGCTATAGCTACAGCCAAAGAGAACTCTCCGTCCTCTTCTCCCCTTTGTTACTCTCTCACTCAAGGTGACTGGAAGGCCATCTTGTCCTCCAGGCTGGAATGTAACTAAAATAAACTGTAATCTAATCCATGGTACTATGATCTAGATAATGTGTTTACAGAAAGGGGAGGTCTGCAAGGATTTCATTAAAAAACAAAAAAAGACAAAAGAGTTGACTACGTGAGCACCCTCTAGGTAAACTGGTACAAAAACCAGCTGACTCAGGTACAGCCATACTGGGTCCATCTGGCCAGCCTGGCTCAATCACCCGTGACCATGATGCCCACACCCAGCTGACTCCATTTATTTCTGATCCGACTTTGAATTTGCAGAGAAAGTCTCCTATATGGGAGATAAACAGAATGACTACCCAACATCAGTATTTCCATCCGGCTTACCAGTTGTATTAGTCACAGTGAATGGATAAGATGGCATTCTGTTTGGTTGGAGTCTATCACTGAGTCCCATCAAGTGTAAGTTCACCAACAAAAATCAAGATTCTAGACTAATTAGCAAAGCTAACAACAGGACCTGGACAGTTGTTACTACTGTTGACAGGGCCCTGCGCCAAAGGCTTGCCACTCAGCTCCAAAATCTTTGACATCGCTTCTCCTTAAATTGAACAGTATCTTAGGACTCCATAGGCAATAATTCACAGCAAGACAGAAGGGAAGGGGCAGGGACCTAGCATCAGAGTTACCCAGGAGGGGAGCATGCTGGGGACCATCTAGGGGCTGGTGTTAACAGGGAAGTCCAGCCTGGCTGCCAAAGCCAGCTCTGTTGATCACAGCATCCCTGGTCACTGTGCAGATGGGGTAGGTGGTGGCGCAGGGGGAGGACGGGACTCTGTCTACAGTGACGCCATTCACAACAGGTAGACAGAGAAGAGCTGGGACAATGCAGGTAGACTACACTAGACTGGAAGCCCACACCGGCAGACAGGCACACAAGGGATGGGCAGTTACCCTGGAGAGCAGGACTCTAGTCACTGAGCCAAGGCTGAGGGTTGGGCCTCAATCACTGGTTGGATAACTAGCCCCTGTGTGACTATAAGACTCGCCAAAGTTTGTGGTGAGCAATTCGTCTATACTTACCCAAACCATCCTCCACCAAATGAACTGCTTAGAACAACCCAGCCATGTCTCTCCCAGGCTTAAAGCCCTTCAGATACAGCCCAGCGTCTGCCATCATCTAACCCCCAACTCCCTACCTAACTCCATTCTTTTGGAAACCATCTCCTCATTCCCACCCTCCAACCCCCATCTCTGGACACACATATGCACACAGAGCTAGGTATCTGCCTCTACATTACCTCTGTACTACCGTATGTATCAAATATTTTAATTGGCACACATAATTGCCATGTTTGTGTGTGTGTGTGTGTGTGTATTCTAGCTATGTTTGAATTCTCTGTAGGCAAGGAACAAGTTTTACTCATCTCTGTAAGCCTACCACCTAGGAGAGTGCCCACCACGGGATAAGCAAAATTAATTTTATTCTCTATAGTCTCAGCACTTTCCATATTTTTTTCATTCCATCCTCTTAAGAAAGCTGTGAGGCAGGTATTCTCATATCCATTCAACAAATGAAAAGACTTAAAACTCAGGGAGGACAGATGGCCAGTAGGCACATGAAAAGATGCTCAACAACGCTAATTATCAGAGAAATGCAAATCGAAACTACAATGACGTATCACCACATGCCAGTCAGAATGGCCATCATCAAAAAATCTACAAACAAAAAATGCTGGAGAGGGTGTGGAAAAAGAGAACCTTCAGGCACTGTTGGTGGGAATATAAATTGGTATAACCACTATGGAGAACAGTATGGAGGTTCCTTAAAAAAGTAAAAATAGTTTCAGCTGCATCGCTCAAATATATGCATTGGGCATATATCTGGAAAAAAACATGGTTAGGAAGGATACATGAACCCCAATGTTCATTGCAGTGCTGTTTACAGTAGCCAAGACATGGAAGCACCCTAAATGTCCAACGACAGATGAATGGATAAAGAAGATGTGGTACAGGGGAGACCTTCAAGATGGCGGAGGAGTAAGACACGAAGATCATCTTCCTCCCCACAAATACATCAGAAATACATCTACATGTGGAACAACTCTGACAGAACACCTACTGAACGCTGGCAGAAGACCTCAGACCTCCCCAAAGGCCAGAAACTCCCCACATACCTGGGTAGGGCAAAAGAAAAAGACAAAACAGAGACAAAAGAACAGGGATGGGGCCAGCACCTCGGGGAGAGAGCTGTGAAGGAGGAAAAGTTCCCACGCACTAGGAAGCCCCTTCGTGGGCAGAGACGGGGGGTGGCGGAGGGGGGAAGCTTCGGAGCCACTGAGGAGAGCGCAACCACAGGGGCGTGGAGGGCAAAGTGGAAAGATTCCCGCACAGAGGATCAGGGCCGACCGGCACTCACCAGCCCAAGAGGCTTGTCTGCTCACCCGCCGAGGCGGGCGGGGTTTGAGACCTGAGGCTCGGGCATCGGTCAGAGCGCCGGGAGAGGACTGGGGTTGGCGGTGTGAACACAGCCTGCAGGGGGTTAGTGCACCACGGCTAGCCGGGAGGGAGTCTGGGAAAAGTCTGGAACTGCCTAAGAGGCAAGAGACCATTGTTTATGGTTGCGCGAAGAGAGGGGATTCAGAGCACCGCCTAAATGAGCTCCAGAGACGGGCGCGAGCTGCGGCTATCAGCGCGGACCCCAGAGACGGGCATGAGACGCTAAGGCCGCTGCTGCCGCCATCAAGAAGCCTGGTGTGCAAGCACAGGTCACTGTCCACACCTCCCCTCCCGGAAGCCTGTGCAGCCCGCCACTGCCAGGGTCCCGTGACCCAGTGACAACTTCACCGGGAGAACACACGGCAATCCTCAGGCTGATGCAACTTCACGCTGGCCTCTGCTGCCCCCGAATTCCATACCCTCCGTCCCCCCGGCATGAGTGAGCCAGAGCCCCCTAATCAACTGCTACTTTAACCCTGTTCTGTCTGAGAGAAGAACAGACGCCCTCAGGTGACCTACACGCAGAGGCGGGTCCAAATCCAAAGCTGAACCCCGGGAGCTGTGCGTACAAAGAAGAGAAAGCGAAATCTCTCCCAGCAGCCTCAGGAGCAGCAGATTAAATCTCCACAATCAACTTGATGTACCCTGCATCTGTGGAATACCTGAATAGACAACGAATCAACCCAAAATTGAGGCAGTGGACTTTGGGAGCAACTGGAGACTTGGGGTTTGCTGTATGCAACTGACTGGTTTCTGCTTTTATGTTTATCTTACTTTAGTATTTAGAGTTTATTATCATTGGTAGATTTGTTTATTGATATGGTTGCTCTCTTTTTTTTTGCGGTACGCAGGCCTCTCACTGCTGTGGCCTCTCCCGTTGCGGAGCACAGGCTCCGGATGCGCAGGCTCAGCGGCCATGGCTCACGGGCCCAGCCGCTCCGCGGCACGTGGGATCTTCCCGGACCGGGGCACGAACCCGTGTCCCCTGCATTGGCAGGAGGACTCTCAACCACTGCGCCACCAGGGAAGCCCTTTTTTAAAAAAAAATATAGATATATATTTTTTCTTGTTCTCTTTTTGTGAGTGTGTATGTGTATGCTTCTTTGGGTGATGTTGTCTGTATAGCTTTGCTTTTACCATTTGTCCTAGGGTTCTGCCTCTCCGTTTTTCTTTTTTCTAGTATACTTTTTAGCACTTGTTATTATTGGTGGATTTAATTTTTTATCTTAATAACTTTATTTCTTTTTATATCCTTTCTTTCTTTTCTCTCTCTCTCTCTTTCTTTCTCCCTTTTCTTCTGAGCCGTGTGGCTGACAGGTCTTGATGCTCCAGCCAGGTGTCAGGCATGTGCCGCTGAAGTGGCAGTGTGGAGCTCAGGACACTGGTCCACCAGAGGCCTCCCGGCCCCATGTAATATCAAATGGCAAAAGTTGTCCCAGAGATCTCCATCTCAATGCTAAGACCCAGCTCTACTCAACAACCAGCAAGCTACAGTGCTGAACACCCTATGCCAAACAACTAGCAAGACAAGAACACAACCCTACCCATTAGCAGAGAAGGTGCCTAAAATCATAATAAGTTCACAGACACCCCAAACAACACCACCGGATGTGGTCATGCCCACCAGAAAGACAGGATACAGCCTCATCCACCAGAACACAGGCACTAGTCCCTCCACCAGGAAGCCTACACAACCCACTGGACCAACCTTAGCCACTGGGGGCAGACACCAAAAATAATGGGAACTATGAACCTGCAGCCTGCAAAAAGGAGACCACAAACACAGTAAGTTAAGCAAAATGAGAAGACAGAGGAAACACACAGCAGATGAAGGAGCAAGGTAAAAACCCACCAGACCTAACAAATGAAGAGGAAATAGGCAGTCTACCTGAAAAAGAATTCAGAGTAATGATAGTAAAGATGATCCAAAATCTTGGAAATAGAATAGAGAAAATACAAGACACTTTTAACAAGGACGTAGAAGAACTAAAGAGCAAACAATGATGAACAAACAATAAAGGAAATTTAAAATTCTTTAGAAGGAATCAATAGAAAAATAACTGAGGCAGAAGAACGGATAAGTGAGCTGGAAGATAAAGTAGTGGAAATAACTACTGCAGAGCAGAATAAAGAAAAAAAAGAATGAAAAGAATTGAAGACAGTCTCAGAGACCTCTGGGACAACATTAAATGCACCAACATTCGAATTATAGGGGTCCCAGAAGAAGACAAGAAAACAAAAGGGACTGAGAAAATATTTGAAGAGATTATACTTGAAAACATCTTTAATATGGGAAAGGACATAGTCAACCAAGTCCAGGAAGTGCAGAGAGTCCTATATATGATAAATCCAAGGAGAAACACGCCAAGACACATATTAATCAAACTATCAAAAATTAAATACGAAGAAAAAATATTAAAAGCAGCAAGGGAGAAACAACAGATAACATACAAGGGAATCCCCATTAGGTTAACAGCTTATCTTTTAGCAGAAACTCTGCAAGCCAGAAGGGACTGGCAAGACATATTTAAAGTGATGAAAGGGAAAAACGTACAACCAAGATTACTCTACCCAGCAAGGATCTCATTCAGATTCAATGGAGAAATTAAAACCTTTACAGACAAGCAAAAGCTAAGAGAATTCAGCACCACCAAACCAGCTTTACAGCAATTACTAAAGGAACTTCTCTAGGCAGAAAACACAAGAGAAGGAAAAGACCTACAAAAACAAACCCAAAACAATTAAGAAAATGGTAATAGGAACATACATATTGATAACACCCTTAAATGTAAATGGATTAAATGCTACAACCAAAAGACATGGATTGGATGAATGGATACAAAAACAAGACCCGTATATATGCTGCCTACAAGAGACCCACTTCAGACCTAGAGACACATACAGACTGAAAGTGAGGGGATGGAAAAAGATATTCCATGCAACTGGAAATCAAAAGAAAGCTGGAGTAGCAATTCTCATATCAGACAAAATAGACTTTAAAATAAAAACTATTACAAGAGAAAAAGAAGGACACTACATACTGATCACGGGATCAATCCACGAAAAGGATATAACAATTGTAAATATTTATGCACCCAACATAGGAGCACCTCAATAGATAAGGCAAATGCTAACAGCCAAAAAGGGGAAATCGACAGTAACACACTCATAGAAGGGGACTTTTAATACCTCACTTTCACCAATGGACAGATCATCCAAAATGAAAATAAATAAGGAAACACAAGCTTTAAATGATATATTAAACAAGATGGACTTTATTGATATTTATAGGACATTCCATCCAAAAACAGCAGAACACACTTTCTTCTCAAGTGCTCATGGAACATTTTCCAGGATAGATCATATCTTGGGTCACAAATCAAGCCTTGGTAAATTTAAGAAAGTTGAAATCGTATCAAGTATCTTTTCCGACCACAACACTATGAGACTAGATATCAATTACAGGAAAAAATCTGTAAAAAATACAAACACATGGAGGCTAAACAATACACTACTTAATAACCAAGAGGTCACTGAAGAAATCAAAGAGGAAATCAAAAAATACCTAGAAACAAATGACAATGAAAACACGACGACCCAAAACCTATGGGATGCAGCAAAAGCAGTTCTAAGAAGGAAGTTTATAGCAATACAATTCTACCTCAAGAAGCAAGAAACATCTCAAATAAACAACCTAACCTTACACCTAAAGCAATTAGTAAAAGAAGAACGAAAAACGCCAAAGTTAGCAGAAGGAAAGAAATCATAAAGATCAGATCAGAAATAAATGAAAAAGAAATGAAGGAAACGATAGCAAAGATCAATAAAACTAAAAGCTGGTTCTTTGAGAATATAAACAAAATTGATAAACCATTAGCCAGCCTCATTAAGAAAAAAAGGGATGACTCATATCAATAGAAGTAGAAATGAAAAAGGAGAAGTAACAACTGACACTGCAGAAATACAAAGGATCATGAAAGATTACTACGAGCAACTCTATGCCAATAAAATGCAACCTGGAAGAAATGGACAAATTCTGAGAAAAGCACAACCTTCCAAGACTGAACCAGGAAGAAGTAGAAAATATAAACAGACCAATCACAGGCACTGAAATTGAAACTGTGATTAAAAATCTTCCAACAAACAAAAGCCCAGGACCACATGGCTTCACAGGCCAAGTCTATCAAACATTTAGAGAAGAGCTAACACCTATCCTTCTCAAACTCTTCCAAAATATAGCAGAGGGAGGAGCACTCCCAAACTCATTCTACGAGGCCACCATCACTCTGATACCAAAACCAGACAAAGAGGTCACAAAAACGAAAACTACAGGCCAATATCACTGATGAACATAGATGGAAAAATCCTCAACAAAATACTAGCAAACAGAATCCAACAGCACATTAAAGGATCATCACCATGATCAAGTGGGGTTTATCCCAGGAATGCAAGGATTCTTCAGTATACAGAATCAATCAACGTAATAAACCAAATTAACAAATTGAAGGAAAAAAACCATATGACCATCTCAATAGATGCAGAAAAAGTTTTCGACAAAATTCAACAGCCATTTATGATAAAAACCCTCCAGAAAGTAGGCATAGAGGGAACTCACCTCAACATAATAAAGGCCATATATGAGAAACCCACAGCCAACATCATTCTCAGTGGTGAAAAACTGAAAACATCTCCTCTAAGATCAGGAACAAGACAACATTGTCCACTCGCACCACTACTATTCAACATAGTGTTGGAAGTTCTAGCCACAGCAATCAGAGAAGAAAAAGAAATAAAAGGAATACAAATCAGATAAGAAGAAGTAAAGCTGTCACTGTTTGCAGATGACATGATACTATACATAGAGAATCCTAAAGATGCTACCAGAAAACTACTAGAGCTAATCAATGAATCTGGTAAAGTAGCAGGATACAAAATTGATGCACAGAAATCTCTTGCATTCCTATACACTAATGATGAAAAATCTGAAAGAGAAATTAAGGAAATACTCCCATTTACCACTGCAACAAAAAGAATAAAATACCTAGGAATAAACCTATCTACGGAGACAAAAGACCTGTATGCAGAAAATTATAAGACACTGATGAAAGAAATTAAAGATGATACAGACAGATGGCGAGATATACCATGTTCTTGGATTGGAAGAATCAACATTGTGAAAATGACTATACTACCCAAAGCAATCTACAGATTCAATGCAATCCCTATCGAAGTACAAATGGCATTTTTCACAGAACTAGAACAAAAAATTTCACAATTTGTATGGAAACACAAAAGACCCCGAATAGCCAAAGCAATCTTGAGAAAGAAACACGGAGCTGGAGGAATTAGGCTCTCAGACTTCAGACTATACTACAAAGCTTCAGTAATCAAGACAGTATGGTACTGGCACAAAAACAGAAATATAGATCAATGGAACAGGATAGAAAGCCCAGAGATAAACCCACGCACATATGGTCATCTTACCTTTGATAAAGGAGGCAAGAATATACAGTGGAGAAAAGACAGCCTCTTCAACAAGTGATGCTGGGAAAACTGGACAGCTACATGTAAAAGAATGAAATTAGAACACTCCCTAACACAAAAATAAACTCAAAATGGGTTAAAAACCTAAATGTAAGGCCAGACACTATAAAATTCTTAGAGAAAAACATAGGCAGAACACTCTATGACATAAATCACAGCAAGATCCTTTTTGACCCACCTCCTAGAGAAATGGAAATAAAAACAGAAATAAACAAATGGGAACTAATGAAACTTAAAAGTTTTTGCATAGCAAAGGAAACCATAACAAGATGAAAAGGCAACCCTCAGAATGGGAGAAAATATTTGCAAATGAAGCAACTGACAAAGGATTAATCTCCAAAATTTACAAGCAGCTCATGCAGCTCAATATCAAAAAACACAAACAACCCAATCCAAAAATGGGCAGAAAACCTAAACAGACATTTCTCCAAAGAAGATATACAGATTGCCAACAAACACATGAAAGGATGCTCAACATCACTAATCATTAGAGAAATGCAAATCAAAACTACAATGAGGTATCACCTCACACCGGTCAGAATGGCCATCATCAAAAAATCTACAAACAGTAAATGCTGGAGAGGGTGTGAAGAAAAGGGAACCCTCTTGCACTGTTGGTGGGAATGTAAATTGATACCGCCCCTATGGAGAATTGTATGGAGGTTCCTTAAAAAACTAAAAAGAGAATTACCATATGACCCAGCAATCCCACTACTGGGCATATACCCTGAGAAAACCATAATTCAAAGAGTCATGTACCACAATGTTCACTGCAGCTCTATTTATAATAGCCAGGACATGGAAGCAACCTAAGTGTCCATCGACAGATGAATGGATAAAGAAGATGTGGCACATATATACAATGGAATATTACTCAGCCACAAAAAGAAATGAAATTGAGTTATTTGTAGGGAGGTGGATAGACCTAGAGACTGTCATACAGAGTGAAGTAAGTCAGAAAGAGAAAAATAAATACCATATGCTAACACATATATATGGAATCTAAAAAAAAAAAAAAAAGGTTCTGAAGAACCTAGGTGCAGGACAGGAATAAAGACGCAGAAGTAGAGAATGGACTTGAGGACACGGGGAGGTGGAAGGGTAAGGTGGGACGAAGTGAGAGAGTGGCATGGACATATATACACTACTAAATGTAAAACAGATAGCTAGTGGGAAGCAGCCGCATAGCACAGGGAGATCAGCTCAGTGCTTTGCCACCACCTAGAGGGATGGGATAGGGAGGGTGGGAGGGAGACGCAAGAGGGAGGAGTACGGGGATATATGTATACGTATAGCTGACTCACTTTGTTATAAAGCAGAAACTAACACACCATTGTAAAGCAATTATACTCTAATAAAGGTGTTAAAAAAAAAAGACGTGGTACATGTATACAATGGAATATTACTCAGCCATTAAAAAGAATGAAATAATGCCATTTGTAGCAATATGGATGGACCTGGAGATTATTATACTAAGTGAAGTAAGTCAGACAGAGAAAGACAAATATCATATCACTTATATGCATTATCTAAAAAAATGATACAAATGAATTGTTATAAAACAGAAACAGACTTAGAGAAGGAACTTATGGTTACTGGGGGGAAGGGGGGATAGACTGGGAGTTTGGGATTGACATGTATAAAGTGCTATATTTAAAATAGATAACCAACAAGGACCTACTATGTAACACTGAGAACTCTGCTCAATATTCTGTAATAACCTAAATGGGAAAAGAATTTGAAAAAGAATAGATACATGTATAACTGAATCACTTTGCTGTATACCTGAAACTAACACAACATTGTTAATCAACTATACTCCAACATAAAATAAAACATTTTTTTTAAAATGCAGGGAGGGTTAGCCAATTGCCCTCACAGGGAGTTAATACCAGCTCTGACTCCCTGCCTTTAACTACTATTGTACATCAATAAATGATTGGGAGGAAGGAAATGTGGGGAAGAGGGCTGGAGTTTGCCGGAAGCTTCCATACAGTGCTTATCTGTATCTGACTCGTCTCACTTAGCATAATGCCCTCAAGGTTCATCGACGTTGTCACAAATGGCAAGACTTCCTTTTTTGGTGGGGGTGGGGGGCAGGGAGGGCTGGATAATATTCTATTGTACACATACAAACCACACTTTCTTTATCCATTCATCTGTCATTGGACACAGGTTGTTTCCATGTCTTGGCTATTGTGAATAATGCTGCAGTGAAAATGGGGATGCAGATATCTCTTCGAGATAGGATCTCATTTCCTCTGTAAACATACCCAGAAGTGGGATTGCTCAATCATACAGTGATTCTATTTTTAGTTTTGGGAGGAACCTCCACATTGTTTTTCATAGTGGCTGTACCAACAAGTGTTCCATCTTCAGTGACGCCTCTAGCATACCTGTTCCTACTGCCCTCATTCTCCAGGTCCAACCACTTACAAATCCACGTGTCCTGAGTTTCACCACCCTTCCTACAGCCTAGGGTAAGGGAATGAGAAACAGAAAGAGAGGCAATAGTGTGACCCTGTGTAGAATAGATAAGCACTTGCTCTTTGAAGCAAGTTTGCCGGGCAAGTTCTTCCCTGGCTGGCTGCCGGGCCTGAATCTGGAGGGTCAATGAGGCCAGACTGAAATGCCATCACTTTGAACCAGAGCCCTGGCGGAACCTTTGAAGAAGTAGCACAGATCAGAATATTCCATTAAAGGTACACCTTGGACAATGTAAAGGCCTTTTAACTCTATCTGAGTCTGGGACTTAAGAAAACCACATGAGAAAGAGAACATCTACTTCTGAAAGTAAATAAACTAACCAGAAATTCAGAAGAAAAAACATAGAACCTTGAGTTATTCCCAATGACTAATTTCTAGTTAATTAAACAAGTTCTACACTCTGACATGTGGAAAGCAAAGCATAAGCCACTCATTTTAAGCAAAACCTGCAGCCTGTAAATATGGTTATAAAACTATTTACCAAGTTGGTTGGAAACATTTATTTCAAACCTAAACACCTTTGGGATAAAAATACCTTCCTATGTTTTTCCGCTAAAACATCTTGGACCGTCACAACTTGTTCATTCAGATACAAATATAACGTCCTTCTGAGACATAAGAGAGGATTCCCAAGCTTCCTGGAATGTTTAAACACCGACCAACAGCAACTCTGTGTGCAATGACCATGTAATACAGAGGTCTAGCCTTCTCACCATGGCCACATTTTATTAATTCTGAAGATATGAACAAAATAGTAAGCATGCCATATAGGAAAGAGCATCAATTTTGGTGTCAGACAACCAGTTCTGCCACTAGCTAGCTAGGGTGTCCTTGGACAAGTGATCTAATCTTAATGAGCCTAGATCTGCTTGTCTTTAAAATGAGGAAGGGAAAAAAATAATTGTTAGGATAATTCTGAAAATTCCATAACAAAATATAGGGATCACATCTCGTACAAGCACCTAAATGGCTCTTCCACAGTTTATGGGGAGTGTTCTCCGGGGCAAATGTCTACTATGGTTCCATAGAGCTCACTTTCTTCTTCCCACTTCCCCTACAAAAATAGTTCCAAATTCTTATTTTACAAGTTTAAAACAATTTACAACACCAGAAGAGGTTCAGCAATCTCTACCTTCGGCAAGAAGGAAGAAAAGAGAGTCTCGGCACTAAGAGTTAGACTCCTGGATTAATTAATGTGAAAGAATAAGCAGAAAAAGAAGAATTTCCATAAGTCAGGTCAAGAAAGGAAGAAACTTAGCGCACTGGTTTTCTACCTAAGTTTAAAAGTGAAATGGGAACACTATACAGGCGTACCTCGTCTGGTGGCACTGCACTTTCCTGTGCTTTGCAGATAATGTTTTTTACGAATTGAAGGTCTGTGGCAACCCTGTGTAGTCAGATGACGGTTAGCATTTTTTAGCAATAAGGTATTCTTTAATTAAGGTGGGCACAGTGGTTTTTTTAGACATAATGCTATTGCACATTTAACAGACTATAGCATAGTGTAAATATAACTTTTACATGCACCGGGAAACCAGAAAAAATTGCTATATTGAGATACTCGCTTTATTGCAGTGGTCTGGAACTGAACCCCCAAGATATCTGAGGTCTGCCTGTGTGAGGCGTAAGAGGCAACCCTGTGAACCTGGAAGAGCACCTAGAGAAAAGGACTCCACGGTGCTCAGAAATGCCTTGGAATCTTTGTGGGAACAAGACACGGCAGGCTAAGAACAGTAAACAACCAAACACATATCCACACCTACAAACGCCAGCCCAGCCTTAGAAATAGCAAGGTGCCTGATCACCATGGAAGACTTGACATCCCTAAGTGGCCAAAAATTCAGAACAAGCCCCCAGAGAAGTAAAGGCTCAGACAAACCTTCAGACAATATGCAAAGTATTTATGCTCCAGAAAGGCATGCTTCCTCTTAAATGACTCCTAGCATCCCAGGCAGATCCTGAAGTGTAGACTGAGTCTGGTTTTTTTCCTTCCAGTTTTATTGAGATATTATTGACATACAGCACTGAAGACGTTTCAGGTGTACCACATAATGATATGACTTACGTACATCATGAACAACTATCACAGTAAGTTTAGTGAATATCCATCATCTCTTATAGATACAAAATGAAAGAAACAAAGATTTTCCTTGTGATGAGCAATCTTAGGATTTACTCACTTAACAGCTTTCACATATAATGTACAGCAGTGTTCATTCTATTTATCATGTGGTACATTGCATCCCTAGTACTTATTTGTCTTACAGCTGGAAGTTTGTAACCTTTGACCACCTTCATCCAGTTCCGCCTCTTTCCACCCCCTGCTTCTGGTAACAACAAATCTGATCTCTTTCTCTATGAGATCGTTTGTTTGCTTTTGAAGTGTAATTGACCTATCACACTATGCTAGCTCCATTTACACCATAATAATTCGATGTTTCTATACATTTCAAAATGATCAGCACAAAGAGTCTAGTTATATCACCATACAGTGATATTACATAGCTATTGACTATATTCCCCATTCTGTAAAATTTATACCTGTAACTCATTTTTGGTTACTGTAACTTTTTTTTTAAACATCTTCATTGGAGTATAATTGCTTTACAATGGTGTGTTAGTTTCTGCTGTATAACAAAGTGAATCAGCTATACGTACACATATATTCCCATATCCCCTCCCTCTTGCATCTCCCTCCCACCCTCCCTATCCCACCCCTCTAGGTGGTCACAAAGCACCGAGCTGATCTCCCTGTGCTATGCGGCTGCTTCCCACTAGCTATCTATTTTACATTTGGTAGTGTATATATGTCCATGCTACTCTCTCACTTCGTCCCAGCTTACCCTTCCCACTTCCCATGTCCTCAAGTCCATTCTCTACGTCTGCGTCTTTATTCCTGTCCTGCCCCTAGGTTCTTCAGAACCTTTTTTTTTTTTTTTTAGATTCCATATATATGTGTTAGAACTGGAAGTTTGTATTTCTTAATCTCCCTCACCTATTTCTTTTCTCCCTCCACTACCCTCCCCTCTGGCAACCACTTGTTTGTTCTCTGTATCTATAACTCTGTTCTGTTTTGCTATGTTTGGTCATTTGTTTTGTTTTTTAGATTCCACATATAAGTGAAATCACACAGTATTTATCTTTCTCTGTCTGACTTATTTCACTTAGCATAATACCCTCTAGGTATACCCATGTTGTCACAAATGGCAAGATTACATTATTTTCATGGCTGAGTAATATTCCATTGTGTATATATACCATATCTTCTTTATCCATTCATCTATTGATAGGCACTTAGGTCACTTCCATATCTTGGCTATTGTAAATAATGTTGCAGTGAACATAAGGGTGCATATATCTTTTCTAATTAGTGTTTTTGTTTTCTCTGAGTAAATAGCCAGGAGAGGAATTGCTGGATTATATAATTCTATTTTTAATTTTTTGAGGAATCTCCATACTGTTTTCCATGATGACTGCACCGGTTTATATTCCCACCAACAGTGCAGAAGGGCTCTCTTTTCTCTACATCCTTGTCAATACTTGTTAATTGTTGTCTTTCTGAAATAGCCATTCTGACAGGGGTGAGGTTGTATCTCACTGTGGTTTTGATTTGTATTTCCCTGGTGATTAGTGATGTTGAACATCCTTTCATGTATCTGTTGGCCATCTGTATGTCTTTTTTGGGAAAATGTCTATGCAGATTGTCTGCCCCCCCATTTTTGGGACCCAAACAGGGATGTGAACATCTGCTTATTTTTTAATCAGGTTGTTTGGTTTTTTGACATTGAGTTTTCTGAGTTCTTTGTATATTTTGGTTACTAACCCCTTATCAGATATACTGCTTGTAAATGTCATCCCCAATTCATTAGGTGACCTTTTTGTGTGGTTGATAGTTTTCTTCAATGTGAAAAAGCTTTTTTTTTTTTTTTTTTTTTTGTGGTACGCGGGCCTCTCACTGTTGTGGCCTCTCCCATTGCGGAGCACAGGCTCCAGACGCGCAGGCTCAGCAGCCATGGCTCACGGGCCCAGCCGCTCCACAGCATGTGGGATCTTCCCGGACCGGGGCACGAACCCGTGTCCCCTGCATCAGCAGGCAGACTCTCAACCACTGCGCCACCAGGGAAGCCCTAAAAAGCTTTTTAGTTTGATGTAGTCCCGTATGTTTTCATTTTTGTTTCCCTTGCCTGAGGAGACATATCAAAAAAAATATTGCCTAAGACCGATGTCAAAGAGCTTACTGCTTATATTTTCTTCTAGAAGTTTTATGGTTTCAGATCTTACATTTAAGTCTTTGATCCATTTTCAATTTTTTTGTGTGCACGGTGAGAGAGAGTAGTCTAGTTTGATTCTTGTGCATGAAGCTGTCCAAAATTCCCAACACCATTTATTGAAGAGGCTGTCTTTTCCCCATTGTAAATTCTTACCTCCTTTGTCATAATTTCCCATTTAAGTGTGGGCTCATTTCTGGGCTCTCTATTCTGTTCCATTAATCTGTGTGTCTGGTTTTGTGCCAATATCATACTATTTTAATTACTGTAGCTTTGTAGTATAGTTTGAAATCAGGGAACATGACCTTCAGCTTTGTTCTTCTTTCTCAAGATTGTTTTGGCTATTCAGGACCTTTTGTTTTTCCATACAAATTTTAGAATTATTTGTTCTAGTTCTATGAAAAATGTCATTGGTTTTTTGACAGAGATGGCATTAAATCTGTAGACTGCACTGGGGAGTATGGTCATTTTAACAATATTAATTCTTCCAATCCATGAGCACAGTATATCTTTCCATCTGCTTGTGTCATATTCAATTTCTTTCAGCAGTGTATTACAGTTTTTCAAGTACAGGTCTTTTTCCTCCTTAGATTTATTTTTAGGTATTTTATTCTTTTTGATGCAATTATAAATGGGATTAATTTTGTAATTTTTCTTTCTGATAGTTCATTGTTAGTATGTAGAAATGCAACAGATTTCTGTATATTAATTGTATCCTGCAATTTTACTAAATTCATTAATGAGCTCTAGTAGTTTTTGGTGGTGTCTTTAGGATTTTCTATGTAGAGTATCATGTCATCTGTAGTGTCAGTTTTACTTCTTCCTTTTCAATTTGGATTCCTTTTATTTCTTTTTCTTATCTAATTGCTGTGGCTAAGACTTCTAATAGTAGTTGAATAAAAGTGGCAAGCATGGGCAGCCTTGTCTTGATCTTAGAGGAAATGCTTTCAGCTTTTCACCATTGAGTATGATGTTAGCTGTGGGCTTGTCATATATGGCCTTTATTATTTTGAGGTATGTTCCCTCTATACCCACTTTGTTGAGAGTTTTTATCATAAATGAATGTTGACTTTGTCATAAGCTTTCTCTGCATCTATTAGGATGATCATATGATTTTTTTTTTTTTTTTTTGGCAGCACCGCATGGCATGCAGGGTCCCAGTTCCCCAACCAGGGATCAAACCATTGCCCACTGTAGTGGAAGCACGGAGTCCCAACCACTGGACCACCAATGAGTCCCAATCATATGATTTTTATTCTTCAGTTAATGTGGTGTATCATACTGATTGATTTGTGAATATTGAACCATATTGTACCCCTTGGATAAATCCGATTTGATCATGCCACTCCCTTCTTGCCTGTAACTTGTGTTTCCCTTGATGCTTTTAAGATTCTCTCTTTATCTTTAATTTTTGCCATTTTAATTACAATGTCTCTTGATGTAGTCCTCTTTGGGTTGATCCTATTTGGGACTCTGTGTGCTTCCTGGATCTGAATATATGTTTCCTTTCTCAGGTTAGGGAAGTTTTCAGTTATTATGTCTTCAAATATGTTCTCTGCCCCTTTCTCTTTCTCTTCTCTTTCTGGGACCAGTAAAATGTGAATGTTAGTATGCTTGATGCTGTCCTGGAAGTCTCTTAACCTGTCCTCATTTCTTTTTATTCTTTTTTTCTGTTTTCCTTCACTGATTTCCACTACTCTGTCTCCCTGCTCGCTGATGTAGGTCGATTCTTTAGACTCCCTCAGTCTTAGACTGGGACTTCTTAGGAAATTCTGACTCAGAAAGATCAGGGATGGGGCCTAGGAATCCGTGTTTAAAGTGTTGCCCAGGTGATTCTGATGATGACCACTGTAAACAAGGACAACTTGAGCCACCTCATGACACCTTATGTCCTTAGGATGCCTTAAGTCCTTATGATACTTTGAGCCCCGTCCCACCCTTTTGATGGTTCCCATCTACTCGGCTCTTTCTGAAGAACAAATGCTGATAAATCTGTTTTCACATGTTCATCCAGGTATTCTTCAGTCAAATGAAGAAACAAAGCCAAGGCTATTCAGGAGGAGCACCCCATGCTTCTTCCTGTCTCCATCTTGAAGTGATTCAGGCCCACACCCACCCTTCCAGGTGCAGAGGGGACCTTGTCTCCGTGTCCTCAGCTGACCATGTGCTGGATCCTGTCCCCTCTCACACTTAACCCACTCTGCATCAAGTTTCTGTCAACTTCTTCTCCACAGGTTTTGTGATTTCTTCACTTCTGTCTTCAGATATGGATAACTCCCCTCTTTTTTTTCTTTTTTTTTGCAGTACGCGGGCCTCTCACTGCTGCGGCCTCTCCTGCTGCGGAGCACAGGCTCCGGACGCGCAGGCTCAGCAGCCATGGCTCACGGGTCCAGCCGCTCTGCAGCATGTGGAATCTTCCCGGACCGGGGCACGAACCCGTGTCCCCTGCATCAGCAGGCGGACTCTCAACCACTGTGCCACCAGGGAAGCCCTCCCCTCTATCTTTAAAACCGAAAACAAACCTCCCCTTGGCCCTTCCTGCCATTGTCTCATCTCTCTTCTTCAAAGCCATCAGATTCCTCTTATGAATGGTCTACACATATGTCCATTTCTTCCCTAAACACTGTATCATTTTCCCTCTTCACCACTTCTCTAAAACTGCCTTCTCCACCATCCCAAACAATATTTTTCTCAAAAATTTCAACCCTCCTCCTCCCTTGAGGGCCCTGCAACACCCCTCCCACCCTCACCCATTTCTGTGCTACTAAATTACCTTCCTAATGCTGTGCTCTCTCTGGGCTCCTCCACAGGCATTCAATGGGGAGTGTTCACCAGAACAAGTCTCTGCTGTGGTCTCATCTCATTTCCGCCCTCAGTAAGTTTGTTCCTTTTCCTGGTTTCATTCACCCCACCCCAACCCATGCCAATGACTTCCAAATCTCCATCTCCCCAGCTCTGATCTCTCATGCCTCACACTGCCTTCAGGGCATTTCTTTTTTGAAATCCTGCTCTCATCTTAATATGGCTCAAGCAGAAGTCATTAGTTCACCTCTTAGTCAACCTCTGTTTCCAGTTTCTCCATTTCTGTCAGAAGAAGTTCCGTTCACCAAGACACTCTTATACTCCCCTCTGCAACCCCATTGGCTTTATGCCTGGGAGAGCCCCAAAATAACCACCAGACAACCTGATATTTTGCACAACTATTTCATTCCTTTGGGTCTTGAAGATCTTTCCTTTTAATGTTTTTAAATACCCGAATACTATGTTTGCTTAATAAAACACAGATGTAAAAAATTTAAAGTTTCCTTTATCCTCTGCAGCAATCGGGGTGACTGTTAAGAGGGTCAAGGTCACTGTGACCACTAGCTACACGTTGGTGACTATCATTCCAAAACCAGATAGATAAATAGATGAAAGAGAGAGCATTTTTATTTTTTTAAATTTAAACAGGACATGGGATCATAATATACATACTGTTCTTCAACTTGCTCTTTTCACTCAATATGATGAATATCTTTCCATCTGACTTTATTTTCTCTAACACTTGTATATAATTCCACAGCTAGAGTATACCATAATTCAATCTAACTATTCCTCTACTGCTTAACATTTAGGGATCTTTCTATCTTTAAATGCCCATTGAGAAAGGTCACTCTTTAAACCACTGACTTACTTGTCAATTAATACTAAAACTAGGATCACTGTGGACTGACAGCTAGATAAAGAAAGAACTCAGGGCAAGCAGGGAGGGACATCAGGAAGGAAGGGAGTAGACCCTGACAATAGGAGTCATCACCACACAGCCTCTGCTTGAATACTGCCTGGGATGGGGGACTCATGAACTCCAATGATGATCAATTATTTTATCTACACAACTCTCATTAATAAGAAATTTCTGACAATTGAAACCTACCTTGCTAAAGTTTCCATCCCTTGAGTTTAATTCTGCAGAGGACACATCATAATTATATTCTTCAAATATCTGAAAACTACGATTATATCCTATCTAAGGCTTTTCTTCTTTAAGTTAAACACCTCTTCTTCCTTCTGTAATCCTCCTCATAGGAACTAGGTTCAAAATCTCTCACCTTCCCTCTCACCTTATCTGATTCCAACACAGGTAATGTTTACCTGATAAAAAGAGTCATTCCTATGCGAGATTCCTTCTCACTTCCTGGGTTCACTAAGTTTACTAATGTTTCAGCTTGGATCCCCACCTTCCCATTTCACTACAGTCAAAAAAAAAAGTTTTCTTTCCAGCTGTCACCCCTTTCTTTACTCACTGCCTTCTTCTGCCCCATCTTTTCTGCCTTGAAGTATGAAATTCCTTCATCCCATAGAATCCCCAAAGTCGAGTCTTTTCTTACTCTTCACCAGATTCTAACTGAAAACCCAACTTCCCCTCCAAATGCCACCTACACTCACCTCACCTAAGCTCAGTGCTATGACATAAGCATTTTTCCCTATGAGCTTCAAAAATGTGACGAAGGTGGTGATGGGGAAATGATAGCAAACAACATCCACATAATTACTGAGCAGTTTACTAAAATCTTCCCTATGGATCACCTGCCTCATTTGAAATACACAAACACCCCTAATGTATATATATTAGCTCATTTTACAAATAAGGAATCAGGCTCTGAAAGGTTAAATAGCTTGTCCAAGGTCACACATCTACAAAAGACTGGCTCTAAGCCTAGAACCCAGCTCTTCCAAGTCTATTCCAGCATTGCTCCTACTATGTTAGAGCAAGGTAAGTTCACAGGACAGAACCCAGAAGGAAACACAAACATTCATTACACAGCCTGGGTCTAAAATTTAGTCACTTTTTACAGCTTGCACTCCATAATGCCTTGAGAAGATTTTCGCGTGAATTCTTGTGGCTTAAGCAATATACACTCAGAATGGTCCGGCTGAATGGACAACTGAGATGCAGAATAGTATTTCTGCGGTCAAAATAATGAGGAAATATCTCATTGAGCAATGGTAAATGCCTGGAGAGTTTTGTCCGGGGGTGGTTCTGCTGTTTGATGTTACAGGGAGAGAAATATTTATCTTACTAAACAACTATTCATTCATGAAGATTACCGGATGGATTCAGGATGAACCAAAAGTCCTTTATATCTTTACTGAAAGTGACTTAGATGCATGCAATGATTTTAATAAATCTGACTTTAAAGTAAAGCACAGACACATACCAGTGTAACTGTGTGCTTTCTTTCCATTCTTCTGACTCGAAAATTCTCTAAAAGCACGCTGGTCCCAATGTTCACAGACATAGCACAACTAACAATCCTTGATTTAAAATAAAAAGCATCATGTCTTAAATAAAATTTATTTTTCAGAACAGTTCTAGATTTACAGAAAAATTGCAAAGATAATACAGAGAGTTCTCATATATCCTACAACGTATTTCCTTTATTATTAGCACCTTACATATAAAGGTTTCATCTGTCATAGTTAATGAACCAATATGGATACACTAGTATTAACTAAAGCCCATACTTTATTCAGATTTCCTTATTACCCAATGCCCTTTTTCTGCTCCAGGATCCCATCCAGGACACCACATTGCATTCACTTGTCATGTCTCCTGAGACTTCTCTTGGTTATGCCAATGGTTATACAACCTGGTGAATATACTAAAAAAAACACTGACTGGTACACTTGAAATGGGTGAATTGTAAGGTACAGAATCCTAGACTAGAAAGAGGACATTAGTGGAAAAATTGGTGAAATTCAAAAAGTCTGGAATTTATTTAATGATTTTCTATCAGTGTTGATGTTTGACTTTTGACAAGTGTACCTAACATTGAGGAAAACCGGGGGAGGCACATATAAAAACTGTCTGTACTATCAGTACCATTTTTCTGTGAATTTTAAATTATTCCAAAATAAGTTTGTTTTTCTTTAATTACCATAGAATGTGATCTATTATTATGAAGCAAAGGGCAAACCTTAGATGAGGTGCAAGTCGCTTCTTGAAATATTGGTGAGACCCTTAGTATTTTCCCTCGAGCTAAAGAGGGATAATTACAAAATGACATGACAAAGGACTTCTCTGAGGCCATCAAGTTCAAGGCCTTCTTCAGGAAATGAGGCGCATCAGTGGCACACCCCATCCATGGTTACCTAACCGGCATTTTATGGTCCTCATTGATGGCTACTCCACAGTCTGTGGCTCTTGCCATCCTTTGTCAACTCTTTTACTCAAGTTCATTTCCTTTTTTGTTTAGGAAACTTCAGTCCAGTTGTTCTTAGAACCATTTTTCCTGCTCGTTTCTAACTTCTCCATATCATCTAGAAACTCTGCAACAGAGAATCAAATCTCGACACATATAACTCTAATAAATATTTGAGGGTTGCCAAGCACACAAGAGCTGGTTTTCCAGCTCTCCTAAAAACTTTTAAGTGGTCAATTTCTAAATCATTTTACAGCCCACTACCGTCTTTCTAATTCTCTCTGCAGTTTCCACTAGCTAAGATGCACAGTCATAATTCATTATTGGTTATGACAGTGAAATTGGGTCTCACCTGGTATCTTGATGAAATGATTACTTTTAGTTTATAGCCTTCTTTCGCCCTTCTTTCAAACTAAGATAACAAAACTGGCCATCGGGTAAAGATATCTATGAAGGCTCTCAATACCTCAGTAGAAAGATAAACACATAAGTCAACTTAAGTTTTGCAACTTAGGCTCACTATAAAACTGAGGTAAATGTTAACTCGATAAGGCTGAGGTTACAAAACAGTCCTTTATTATACTCTTTTTGTAAACTCCACCCCCAGACCCTACACATTAAGAAAATGAAAAATCTTCTTGTTCTTCCCTCCACAATGTGTAGAAAACAGCTCTCTGAGTAGAATTTCATATACAAATTGATTTGCTTCCCTTTTGTTCAGTAACCTGCAGGCAGGTTAACACTTACTGTTTGGAGATGAATGGCGATTCTCTTTTGGAACTGAGAAGGGAGGAAAACCAGCTCAACATCTCTAGTAAACAAGAAACAGAAGCTCTTTTTCACACGGTCTTATTTCCATTGTAAAGCACACAAATTCCTAAGGCGTTCTGACCTTGCTCTAACGAGGAGGTGGAAGAAGAGAGATTCCAGAGCCCTGAAGGTCAATTCGCTTCAGCCAACATGCATGGAAATGCACTCATTTCACTGGGAGAAACAAGAAAGGAAAATATACAGATACAATCCTTTTAGCTACATCCACTGAAAAGTAAAAAGAGAAAGAAAAGGCCTTGGAGGGGGGCCTTTACCCTCAAGAAGTGTTTCTTTACAATCTAAAACCAAGCCTTCCTTGCTACTGTTGAAGATCTTGGAATCACAGAATTTTAGAGCTGCACTGGGCTTAAAGAGCATCATTTCCAGCAGACGGAGAGACCAAAACTTCCGCTGACACCGGGTCAGTGGGAGGCAGAACCATTTTCATCCCTGGGGCACAAGGGAAAGGGAATCTTTAATGTCCTCATGCCTAAGTCCAGAGGGTACGCTCTCCCTCCCAGGGAAACTGGAGGCAAAGCCCATCTTCTGCTCGCCCTGAGCTCAGTGCTCATCCCGCCGCCCCACCTGCCCCACTGAACGTGGTCCCCATGTTCTCCATGTTCCTGGGGACCATGCCAATGTGGGAGACCCCTCCCCAAACTCATCACCCACCCCCACCAGCGTCTTTCAGCGTCTGCTAAAGGACAAGGCCGTTCCTGGAAGCAGAGAAGCAGAACTCTCAGAAAAGGCAGAAAGGAAGTCAACGTCACAAGAACTCTGTAGATGCAGATATGAATCAATCCCTAAGAGACACTGTTAAGTTTTTTTAAAAAGGCGAAGAGTGGAAGAACCGTACACTCTCGTTTGTGTCAGAAAAGACAAAAAGATTCTGTGTACATGGCTGCCTCGCCTACCTCTGGCCACCAGCGCGGAGCGGATCTGAGCAGCTGCAAACTGGGGGCGGGGCGTGAGGGGGTGTGCACCACAGGGACTGACCTTTCATTATACCCCCTTTTCTGCCTTGCGGTTTGATACTAAGTACATAAGCTACCTAGTCAGAAAACTCATTTTTTTAAACTGTATTTATACAAAATAAAAACCAAAAAAATTCATCAAACACAAAACATTACAGATAAATAAATATCTAAAATAAATGAAATTAAATTTTTAAAAAGACAGAGCAAAAAATGATGCCAGGGATAAAAAAAAAAAAGTCTTTGGAGGAAAGAAGTCTCAACCCAGTGACACTCACAGTTAAACCGCTTCATAAAATTTCACAAAATGACTTTTGAATTTAGCAACTTCCTCTAGGCCTTAGCAACCTTGTGTTGTATACCTCTGCTGACTGTTTCAAATGAGAAGTACGGAATGATGAATGAGACAAAAATAGGGGTGGGGGAGACAACCACTCATTTTTTAATTACTTGTTTGAAATAAGAAGTTAGAATTCCCTGAACAAAACTTTTCCAATGTACCCCTGCTCCTTTTTCAAATGAGGTTTTCAAACCCGAGCTTTGTGTTGTTGTTTTGGTAAATAGGCTGGAGAATGGAGTATCTGTAATAATATGATGGTTGCAAAATCCGCAGCACCGTCCCCCAGCCAGAAATCCTAACGCAACACTTAGAGCCCCTTTTATGCTGTGTGGACTTTCAAAACCATACTTCAAAAAATGATTAACCACTGATAACAAAGTTATAGGCAGAGCCCCACTATTATAAGGAAGTTGGTAAATGATTAACCGAGTGCCTATTTTTTGGCTAACTAAAACGGGTTAATGAGTTCATCTTGTGGCAGACGATCACATTTCTAAGCCCTATGGGATAGTGGGCTTTTAATAAAGCACATTTTTAACCCAAATAAACTACTTGAAGTTACTTTTCCCGCTGATTATTCTCTATCCTTCTGCTATCCTGGCAAAACTACTAGAAATTGTCATTAACAAGACTGTAGCAAGTTCTCCCTTTGTCTTGTTTACTGAAAGGGTTGACTTACTTAAAATAGAAAGCTTCTGAAAAGCATACAACCAAATACTGTTATTAAATTACACAGACTGAATTCTTTTTACAAGTTGCTGCTACAAAAAGATATTTCCAGATTGTATCTCCTTAGATATAATCTTTCCATGAAATTTTTCTTTATAAATGTAATTCAGAGGCTGTGCTTCAAAAACACTTGGGAGTACTTGGGTATACAGCACTTTCTATATGTAAGTGACTTGACTTCAAACTGCAAAAGGAAAACTGTACATGTTGTTCACACACACTTGAGACAACTGGTCCAAAAAAATGATATTAATATCTGCCTTTATAATGGTAAGTAATGCATCTATCAACTCCACATAATGAAAACGGGAATGGAGAATTTTATATTTAAACAACCCAAGATTCACATTTAACTATCAGTAATTGGGCCATTAATTAACTCTCAAATCAGAAATTAGGCCTATTCGATCTGAAGTGTAGGGTCCAAATAATAAACAGGCCTAACCAGTTGGTAAAAAGAACCGGCTCCTAATTTATCATCACTTAGTCATCCGTTCCAGTGCAAATTATGTAAATAAAATTCCACTTCAAGGGAACCAAGTTTATTTAGTTCTTACTTCGCACTAACAAGCATACCAAGATGACTAAGATTCAGCCTCACTCACTGCCCAAGAAGAAGGGTCATCTTTTCTCAGCCTCAGTACCTTTGCTCAGACAGCTTCCTCTTCCTGGCATATTCTGCCTGTCCCACCTGGCCTCACCCCTGCACTTTCCCCTTCTCCTTCTAAAGCAGCAGCTCCCAGGAAGCTCTCCTCACCTTCCCCAGGACAGGCCCAGGAGTGCTGAGGCCCACACGTACACATTTTCTGGAGCATTGAGCACACTGCTTTACAAGAGTTTACACGTAATAAAGTAATTTACCAAGTGCGTATTGGTTTGTCTCCTAGAAGGCAGAGATCCTAATTAATCTCTGTATCCCCCTTCTAGCCCAATATTTGGCATCCGGTACTCCATAAGCAACTACAGAGAGAAGCCTCTCAGAATCAGGCAGGGCAGCAAGACGATAAATATCTGAGACATAAAGTAAGAGGCACCATGTGGGAGAAAAGAATGAAATACTGCCATTTGCAGCAACATGGATGGACCTAGCGTATATCCTACTAAGTGAAGTAAGTCAGACAAAGACAAATATTACATGATATCACTTATATATGGAACCTAAAAAATAATACCAATGCATTTATATACAAAACAGAAAGAGACTCACAGACATAGAAAACAAATTCATGGTTACCAATGGGGAAAGGGAGGGGGGAGGGATAAATTACAAGTATGGGATTAACAGATACAAACTACTATACATAAAATAGGTAAGCAACAAGGATGTACTGTATAGCACAGGGAATATATGTACTGTATATTCAATATATTGTAATAACCTACAATGGAATATACTCTGAAAAATATACATATAACTGAATCACTTTGCTATACAGCTGAAACTAGCATTGTAAATCAACTATATATTTCAATTTTTAAAAAAAGACAGAAACACACACATAACCAATATGCAGACAAGTAGATATGCATATACAAAGTCAATAAACATAATCTCCCCCACCAAAAAAAGAAGCACATAGAGTATGGAGAGAGTGTTATGGAGAAAAAAAGAAAATAAAATCGGATCCATTTGGCCCTGGGGGAGGGGGGGGGGATGATCTATAAGGGGAGAGGAGAGAGCAAGGCCAGGGTTCCAGAGAGCAGACAGGAGGGGATGAAAAAGGAAATGAGGATGAGTATGAGGACTAATGTCAGGCAGAGGGAAAAGTGTGAGCAGAAGCTGGAAGGTGTGAACGACGCAGTGGATCTGAGGCACAGGAAAGAACTCATCCGCTGCGCTGATGGTACAGCGCCCAGGGAGGCAGTGGCTGGGATGCAGGGCAGTGACTACGAGCAAAGTCTGCAGAGGCAGTCCTGGGTTCGAGCCCTGCCCAGTTCCCAGGCTGCCCACCCTCTTTGTGTGCAGCTCCAGGAAAGACCACAAGGCCCAGGGTCAGTCGCTGGCCGCGGCCTTACCAGGACTCTGGGCCCCCCGGGGACACCTCTACCTGCCAAGCACCCCGCCGCTCATCCCGGAGCCTCCTGTGCCCGGCATGCAGGCTTGCAGTCATGGGCTCCGAGGTCCTCCTCAAAGCCCTCAGTCTGCTCTGCTCCGGAAGCCTCGGTGTCTTCCCAGCTCTCTCCCTCCCTCTTAGCCTTGCGGGAGAACTGTCCGCCCCCAGGCGTCTGCTTTCCCATTTTACCACCACAAACGGCAAGGAAGGAGAGAGAAGAAAGTCACTGCTTTTCCAGATTCCCCTATTGCTGCTTTGGACCATTTTTCTTCCACCATCCTTCTGTCACTTAAGAATATACTTGTGGACTAAAAGATATAAGTGCTGTATAGAATCAGCCAATTATGTGAAAGTAGCGTATCTGCCTTTACTGTGTTTGTCATTAACCTGAATGGAAAGACCTTTAAAACTGACTTCTTTAGAAAGCATTTGAATGCATTTTGTTTGGTATTGTATTTATTCAATAAAGTGTTTAAGTAGTGCCAAGTGTGAACTGGGCCCTAGGATGGTGTCGGTTGGAGGGAACAGGGGGTGGTGGGACTGAAAGAACAGAGCAGGCTGACCCCCGCTCAACAGGCTCAGCTGCTGCCTCCCTTGATAAAGGGGCTAAGAGAGCTCTTCCAACTTCCTTTGAGAGGCACCGTCCCTCCAGCCAGGAAGTACCTCCCTCCAGACCCCACTCTGCGTCCTAACATTAAATGAGATGCGCCCTGGAGAGTGGCTGGCTGAGTGCCTAATAGCAGAGCCTGTCATACCCTCTCTGGTCCTTCTTCATTGTCAGGATCTACCAACCTACCTCCACATTCCTGGAGAGTTTAGGTACCACAGAGTCTTTCTCTCCACCTCACATCCTCAGTCACCTGGGCAGCTTCAATGTTTAGGACGATCAACCAAATCCCCCAGTTCCTCGGCTTGCTAAACCGAATCGACTTTCACCCCTTCTCCCATGACCACACCTTGACTTTTATCCTTGCCCAGGGAAGCTTCCCTAGGAATCTTCAGCTTAAATATCCTGGCCCCCGGCTCTCTCACTTCCCCTGCACCCGCCCCTCAAAGTCCCTCCAATCTCCAAATGTTTCCCTTTTCACTGCCATCACCTCCAGCTACTTGTCAGCATCTTTCAACACCCTTACTTCTTAACGTTCCAACAACCTTCCCTGCAAACGTCCAGCTATTTATTTTACTTTTGCTCCTACAAGGAGCTGCTGAAAGACAAAAACCACATATTGGCACAAATCCTGAAATTTCTGATTTTCAGTGCGTTGATTATACTCAGCAACCCATTAAATTGACCCCAGGCCGCTCCTTCTCTGCTCCCCCATTAAGACTACTCTAAATATCCACTCATTGTCAAAAACCCCTGCTCCATCCCTGCATCCTTCAGCCATGACCTCCTGCCCCACTTCACAAAATGAAAATCCTTTCACATCTTAAACCCTTCAATGCCTTCCCTTGGATGGTAGTAATGCCTCTAAACTTCAGGTAGCACAAGAATCACCTGGGCAGCCCTGTCACTCGGATATGTATTTGGATTCACTAGGTCTGAGTCAAATCCCAGAAGCATATTTGGCAATAGATACTGATGACGGTCCATCCACCAAATGTGAGGAAAATTAGTCTATAACAGGGGTCTCAAACTCCAGTCCTCAGGCCAAATCCAGCCCTTGCCTGCTTTGTGTGGCCTGCATGTTAACTACATGTTTCTACATCTTTAAAGGGTTGGAAAAAAAATATCAAAAGAAGAAAATTTCACAACATGTGCAAATTACATAAAATTCAAATTTCAGTCCATAAATAAAGTTTCATGAGAACACAGCCAGGCCCAACGATTTACATATTGTCTATGGCTGCTCTCACCGCACAATGGCACGGTTGAGTCGTGCAACAAAGACTGTACTGCCTGCAAAGCCGAAAATATTTACTGTCTGGCCCTTTATAGAAATAGTTTGCTTCCCCCTGGTCTCTGCAGGGTGAAGTACAAACACCTCACCAGAGCCTCCCAGCTTCCTCATGATGTGACCCCTGCCTCCCTCCCCAACCTAGAGTCCCAAAATCTTCACAAGGGCAGCCTCACCAGCCACTTCAGTGGACTCCGTTCCTTGAACAAAGTGCACAGTTTCACACCTCCCCACCTCCGTATGTGCTGTTCTTTCTACCCACTTTGCCTGACAAATACCTCTTCGGCCTTCAAGACCCAGTTCGTGGTCCTCCCCACCTGTGAGATGCTCTCTGACAACCACACCTCACCCGCCTCCACTGCGCTTAATTAATTTGTATCCCATTTATCTGCATACAGCAGTGGTTCTCAAATTTTTGGGCATCCCAGCACCACCGAGAGGGCTCATGAAATCCCCCGCTGGCTGGGTCTGTGCCCAGAGCAGCAGACAGGGTGCCAGGCAGAGAATAACTTTTCTAACAAGTTTCAAGGCTGATGCTGCAGGTCCAGGCACCACACAGGAGCAACATTGGTTGACTTCTGTGTCCCCACCCCACCCAACAATGAGTTTTTCGAGGATGGACCCTATTTTATTCATGTTTGAATGATAACAGCCTCACCCAGTCCCAGGAATTCCTGGAACATGGCAGAAACTCAGTATTTGCTGTTTGTAGTCTAACCAAATGATGCTCCTCCCATAAGCCAATGATTTCACTATCAGACAGTGAAAGGGAAATTAAGTGGGGAGAGGAGACCTAGCCTTGTAGGCCAAAAAAATGAATGAAGTGGCTCTCTGCAGGATGGACATTCTGTGACCTGCCATATGCATCCTGAGCCGGGGTCAGCTGGAAAGCCCCAGGGTGGAGAGTAGATTGTTCAAGTCAGAAACCCAAGAGTACAGCCTGGAGGCAGCACCAACAGGCAGAACGTTCGGTAGAGGACCCTCCCCACCCGTCCCACAAAGATCCATCTCTCTCCACTTTAAAAACAGAAGATTCTGTATCAAAGTCTGATCATGTATATCGTCAGCATTGGCATATATTGCTACTAATGATAAGCATTTGTTGAGCACGCTACTACTTGCTTGGAATACCAGGATAGATAAAACCTAGACTTCAAGGAGACTTTAAATTAGTTTGAAACTCAGTATTATAAACCAGGCAGGATACCTAACAAAATAAGGTAACATTTTGTGTCAAGTGTCAAATATAAACCGTGTCAAAGGTAAACAGTAAGTTCCACAAGAGTCCAAGGTGTCCTGTGGCTTTCCCTTCTCTGTTCCACTAAGGTACCACCTACAAACCTCTATTAGTACCTACATAGGTCTGTGAGGACACAGCACTTCTATAGGTCTTTTGTCTCCTCCATGGGCGTATAAACTCTTCAAGGATAGAAACCTTGATTTTTTTTTTTTTTAAGCCCTATATTTCTAAGACGTGACCAAGTCCCTGGTACTACTAGTGTTAAATAAATATTTAATTGATTTAATAATGACTGTGGAATGTGAGCTGAGCTTTTAACCAAGGGCAAGACTTAGATAAGAAGAGAAAATTGAGGGTTGGGCTTTCCAAGAATAGGCAAAAGAACCAACCAGGTGACTGAAAGCTCCAGGCAGGTACAGAAACTGTGGTCAGAGGCCCCGGTGGAGTCATCAAAACCCACTGCTGATATCACCATAAGTCGAGAGGGTCAGGCCTTCAGAGCTGGTCTTCACTGATCTTGCCTTTTAAACTGTAACACAAGCTTACATAAATAGGCCTAAACCTGGACTGCTTTAATCTCAAAAATCATTTCCTGGCACTCAGAGTTCCCCACCACCAAATTGCAAATTCCTTAAAGCCAGGAATTCCTCCTCTTGCACACTCCTAGGATATGACCGTGTACCACACAAATTAGGAACGTCGGTATTACCGCGTCTATCCTGGTAGCTGAGTCAATTTCGCAAACTTCGAAGGCTGGGATAGTTTAAAGACAGATCATGCCATACCCCACGACCAAAACCGAGTGGAGAGGGCATGAGCAGATGATTTAAACAAAAAATCAAACAAAAGAGTCATCCTCAGTTCTTTGCCCGAGCTCCACATCTGCTCGAAAGAAACTCATTCTAGAAACGCAGTTTTCATCAAACTCATCTGTGAGGCACCTGTGAAGGCCCCTAAGTCATCCATTTCCTATACTCTGGATCTGAACTGCTGTGCTCTAGTCTCTAATTAAATAAGATGATTTTGCATTTAACATCTTGAGGAGGAGGCCAGGCTAGTAAAAGTCCCTGGAGACTAAAACCATAGACTTTTCCTGAGTATAGTCACAATTGCACACAGGCTCCCCCCATAAGCTAACAGAACAGATAAATGGAAGAATCGGATGAAAAATAATTAAAGACAGCCACTATGGAGAATAGTATGGAGGTTCCTTAAAAAACTAAAAACAGAGCTACCATATATATGATCCAGCAATCCCTCTCCTGAGTATATATCCAGAGAAAACCATAATTTGAAAAGATACATGCAACCCCAATGTTCACTGCAGCACTATTTACAATAGCCAGGACATGGAAGCCACCTAAATGTCCATCAACAGATGAATGGATAAAGAAGAGGTGGTACATGTATACAATGGAATGTTACTCAGCCATAAAGAAAAAAATGAAATAATGCCATCTGCAGCAACATGAATAGACCTAGAGATTGTCATACTGAGTGAAGTAAGTCAGACAAAGACAAATATCATATGATATCGCTTATATGTGGAATCTAAAAATAATGGTACAAATGAACCTATTTACAAGACAGAGTCACAGATACAGAAAACAAACATGGTTACCAGGGGGAAAGGGTTGGGGGAGGGATAAATTGGGAGATTGGGACTGACATATACACACTACTATTTATAAAATAGATAACTAATAATGACCTACTGTATAGCACAGGGAACTCTACTCAATACTCTGTAATAACCTATATGGGAAAATAACCTAAGAAAGAGCAGATATATGTATATGTATAACTGATTCACTTTGCTGTACACCTGAAACTAACATAACATTTAAATCAACTGTACTCCTGTAAAAATATTTTTAAAAAGAGTTCTTCACTCACGTAGTAGAATGCTCAACAGATATTTCAGGTTTTGCAAATAATAAACAACTTGACACAGGGAGACCCAGAAGCCAAAGACATTCTCACAAGTGCAATCAATACAGAAATTAAAAATATACGTGTGAAATGTTAAGACATTAAGAAAAGGATTCACTATCTTTAAGTGGCATATGAAGAACCACTTGGACAACTTGAAGTATATGTTTTATCACTGTTAGCAAATCGAAGGCCAATAAAAAGTCACTCTTTAATGGGCCAGGAGCAAACATGTATCAAGGACTGGGCTCTTACCCTAGGACTGTCCTCCAGACCTGGCTCCACTTTTCTCTTCCCAATTTTGTGCCCCAGGGGGAGCCCCTGCAGACCACATCGCCCAGGTGCCCCAGGCCAGCCACCCACTGGGGGGCCACTGCAAGAGATGGAAGGGGGCTTCCCTGGTGGCGCAGTGGTTGAGAGTCCGCCTGCCGATGCAGGGGACACGGGTTCGTGCCCCAGTCCGGGAAGATCCCACATGCCGCGGAGCAGCTGGGCCCGTGAGCCATGGCCGCTGAGCCTGCGCGTCCGGAGCCTGTGCTCCGCAGCGGGAGAGGCCACAGCAGTGAGAGGCCCGCGTACCGCAAGAAAAAAGAGATGGAAGGGCCAGGAGATGGGGAGCAGAAGGGCTGAGGTTCTCTCTCCTGTATCTCTCTCCCCCCTGTATCCTGGCAAGAGGACTTTCTTCCCTTTCCCTTGCCCGGGTCTTGGTACCTGAACATCCTTTATTGGTTCCCTTAATGCCACCCACACCTCTCTAAGTAGTTCATCAAAGCTTCTTCATTGCCATCCACTGAGTTGAATTGTTTCCTGCCAGGACCCTGTCTGATACAAGGACTGTAGGGCATTTTATATCTATATAAAATGTCTCGGCTCCAAAATGTAGGTCTTTTTGTCGTCTCCCATTTTACACGTGAAGACTCTGAGGCTCCAGGAGGGTAGAATACCAGCCAGCAGTCATAAAGGAAGTTTTCTGGCAGAGCACAAATTGCTCCCAAGTCAGTCTAACAACTAAAAAGCCCCTGAAAGTGCGAGGGAGAAAAACACATCAAGCTTCCAAACTCTCAAGCCACAGTTTAGCCTCAAACCACATTATTTATGGTTTGGGATTCTCCCTCGGCCTGAAATGAGCCAGCTGGGGCATTGCCCTTTAAGTGCTTCTTCCACTGAGAGTCACTTAGATTTGACCCTGCTGGAGGGCAGTGGGGTTTCCTAAGATCTAAGAGATCACAGGTGCTCCTTCCTTGCCTATCTCCCACATTTTTCCTTCAGTTCATCCCAGAAATCCCTTCCTTCCAGCCTTAAACATCCCACAGGCTCTCTTGTTCTTTTTTATAAATTAAAACCAGAATTCCTTTGCCAGAAATCCAGGAGATGGAGGATGAGGGTGGATGCAGTTACAAAGCACTTAATAACATCATCCTAGGCACCTCTCAGTCGTCAATCTCTGGGATTCGTTAACAATCTAACTCTTTCCATACAAAAAACCTCCCTGGATTCCTCTTCTCTGTAGCTGTGCTGAATTGCTGAAAATGGAAAATGCAATTAAAATAAATTGTGATGGAGAGTAGAGGGGTAAGTACCAATGAACTCCCCTGAAGGAAATTCAGCTCTGAGTTATATTTCATTTCAGGGCTAAAGAATTTGCTATTATTTCTGCCTTTGCAGGTCCCTGGCGGTCACTACACTCTCACTACAAGAACAGGCGTTAGCAGCTGATACCTCTCCCAATTTCCTGACCGTCTGGATTTTACAATTGATGGCCCACAGTCAGATCAGGTGGAGTTCTGAGTCAGATCCTCAGAGGGAGCCAGGTGGAAGGGTGGCTCAGTAAACAGCATCTGAATACGGGAAACATCTAGGTCTCACTTCCTCATTGCTGAGGGAATGTGAGTGGAAAGAGCAGCAGGTATACTCTTGTTTGAAGGAAAGAAGAATTTTTTAAAAGATCACTAGTGGGCCGTCCTCCAGCATGCCTTACCCAATTCCATTTAAATAACATACAGCTGACCCTTGAACTACATAGGGGTTAATCTGTCTATAATTTACTGTTGGCCCCTTGTATCTGTGGTTCCTCGGAAACTGTGGATTCAAGCAACCTCGGATGGTACAGTACTGTAGTATTTTCTACTGAAAAATATACACATATTAAGTGGGCCCATGCAGTTCAAACCCGTGTTGTTCGCGGGTCAACTGTATATTTATTGACTCACTGCTAAATACAGGGCCTATCTAGCCTGCAGCACCTAAGGAGACAAGAAAAGGGGTTAAGATAGCCTCAGCCCTCGGGAAAATTTCTTACCTGGAATTACTGTTGTTTGCTGCCATTTTCAGTTTTAATGGTAGCAGACAGTTGCTGGACAGTCCAAATACCTGCAACAGTGCCTCTCTTCTCCCACTAACCTGTCCTACTAGGGAGCCTGGACCCCCGAGGGTAGACTGACTGAATAACCTAAGGCCCTCGGAAAACCACAGCATCCTGTGTCCCTCCTCCCTTGACGATGTTGATCACAGGTGGTACAAAATAACTGTCAACCCGACTTCACAAGCCTCACTGCAGAAAACCCAGGTCTCTCATTCAAAAGCTACTTTTGCATATAGGCTTTTGCATATAGATCACTCAGGTTCAGTTTCTAAGTAGTTTCATCTAACTTAAAAATAATAAAGACTTGACTACACTGATGATAGAAACACTTGAGTCATTTATCAGAATGTTTTAGCCCTGGGTTACAGGAAACGAGGAAACCCAAAACTTCAAACAAAACAAAAAAGTTTATTCGAACCTTCTGTGCAAGGTATACCAATTTTTTTCACACTTACAGGAGAAAAACATCAATTTAAAACCAACAAACAAAACTCCACCTGTCTAGTTTGTAGCAGTGAAATCTGCTATGGGGGCGGGGACGGAGGTAGATAACATCCCCACCAACACCCCCGCAGGCTTCACGCCCGCTCCGGCTCAGGGAGGGTTCCCGCGCTCCCGCCCCAGCCGCGGGCCGCCCGCCCGCCGTTACCTGGTCCAGAGGGATGCCCAGGAGCTCGCTGAGCGGATGCAGACAGGTGGAGCCCGTGGTGCGGTAGGAGAGGCTGGGAGGAGGCTCTGCTGCCATCCTGCATCTTCGGGAGGCGGCAGCCCCGGCCCCAGGCCGCGCCACCCCGCTCGGCGTCCTCCCGCCCGAGTGCGCGCGGGTGGCTGTCCCGAGGGCCGCGCGGCCGCCTGGCTCGCGGGGACCGAGCGGCGAGCCGGAGGACGCGACCCAGCGCAAACTCTCAGGGCGCAAACTTGGCGTTGGCGCAGTGACCGCGGGCGCGGCAGGAGGGCTGCGGCCGAGAGCGTTTGCTTCCCGCTCCCCTCCTCTCGCCGCTCATTGGCCCGGCCGCCCGGGACTGCCCGGGAGGAGGGAGGAAGGGAGGGAGGAAAAGTGGGGACTCGGAGACCGGCCCTCGAGCGCCACCCGGCCCGCCCTGCCCGGGCCAACCCGAGAGGGAAAGCGACGACAAGGACGCCGCCGCCTAGCCCGGCGCCTGATGGCGCGCGGCCCCGGGGGCGGGAGGATCCTCTGCTCTTACTTCGCCCGAGCTCTCCATCCTCCCTCCCCGCCACAAGAAACGACCTCCATCCCGGTCACCCCGGCGGGCTCCTGTGCGCTAGGGAGCACCCTGACCCCACCCCGTTCTGGTTCCGTCGCAGCGTCGGCACCGCGGCCCTCCCGGTCCCCGCGCCGGCTAAGATTTCCTGCACTTTCCTTGCAAGGCTTCTCCCTCGCAGTCCTTGCGGCAAAGGGTTAATCTGCCAGGGGCTCGAAGCCCAAGGACACCCCGGGGCTCCCAGCCAGCACCCCAGCACCCAGCCTCCTTTTCTCCTTACATGCCTGTGGGCAAGACATAGTTTCCTACACCCTGATCTGACATGGTCTGTGTCACACAGGCGCAGACACTAGGGCTGCTAGCTTCTGACCATTAATGTTCGGCCCTTTGGATTGTGAATTCTTTTTACCCCTGTTAGAAACGGCGCTACAGTTATGTGCATTCTGATCAGCTTTTGCCAGAACCGGTTCTAAAAAGAGGTACCTGGCCCCTTCGCTTCTCTGTCCTCAGACACCCAAGTGTATCACTGGCACTTGGAAAACTTTAGTTGATTAATAGGTTTTGAGAATCATAAACGTCTTGATCCTTTCCAAGAACTGTTGTATGCTCGCTGATGAAGAAGGCTTTCAGGAAAGCAGGAAAGCAGGAAATCAGACGGGTAGGAAAAAACAAAGAAAACTGAGTTGGTGTCAATCTCTAGGCTTCACCAGGTAACCAAGCCCAAAGCTTTGCATCAGCAGTTTCCTGGGAGCTGGTAGGAGCCACAGAGCCGCGGATTAGTTGGTGGAGAATCCGACCTAACAGGGGGCCAGTAACTTTGGGGCAGAACTAACATTGTCATCAACATGGCTTCCAGCTTCAAATCCAACTGAAGGCCTGTCAGACGGTCACAACAACTTCCCCTCCAAGGCTGGGCCTCACCCTGGCCTTCTGGAAGAGCTTCATCACCAAAAAGCTGCACAGAACTTTAAATGGCCGGGCCAGAGTTTCTCAACTCATGTCCCCACCGCTCCCTGTCCCCGTGGAGATTTTATAGGAGGCCACCGCCACCAGATGACAATCTGCTTTTCACACCACGCACACATATACACACACTCACACACACATACATATACACACACTCACATACACACACAGGCATATGCTTGAGGATCAGTTAGGCTAGAGAGGCTCATTAAATATCACACAGTTCTAGAAACTGACCAGAATTGAAGCAATGTTCCTCTTATCTTGAGCAAAATGACAGCTTACATGAGGTGTCTGAGGGCAGAAGGAGCTAGAAAGCGTTGTTAAAAGAAAAAAAAAATCAACACTTAAATGTGAACTGCCAGAAAAGAAAAGTAGGCCAGTTTGGGTAGTATTTACGAAGCACATGCTCAGACCACTCATAATTTTCCGCAAAGCTATGCTCTTCAGACTTCAAACACTAGTCTTCACATTGGTGTAGGTTTAAAAACAGAAGATTAGCCCTACACGGATTTTCTTCTGCTCAACAAAACACAGATTATCATCTAGTCTAAAATTTCCCCTTAAAAATGGAGGAACTACGCTTAGATCTTGAAAACAAAACATCACAGAACTTAAATCTTAATAATTCTGTTTTACTGATACTGTAGTACAATTAATGTTCAAAGAACTTTTAGGTGATGCAGCATCAAGAGAATGGATCAGTTACACTATAGGTTAATTCAGCTGGCTTCTGGAGGGTGGGATATGATTCTAAGATGTATAAGAGCTGTACCACGGACTCATCACTTTTCCTTCCCCTTTATCTCTGTTTCCATCAGAGATCAATTCATAATAATAATTATTACATGTTAGATATACCTTTTAAAAAGCTCTCTCATTTACCAGTGACAATAACCCACATGGTTGTTATTATAATCTCTATTTTATAGATGAGAAGCCTGGAGTTTGGAGAGTTTAAGTATCTTGGCTGTGTTTAGGGAGGTTGAATAAAACATGCCTGTCTGATTCCAGAACCTGGGCCCTCAGTCATTATGCCACGTTGCCTCCTCTGAAACAAAACATTTCTCTCTTTATCAAGAGGCCCACTCATACACCCACAGGCCTGTCATTCCTGTGGACAAAGCACTGTATTTACTGTTCAAAAATGAGGTGGCTTGGGGTGATGCTACAGGCACTCCGTCTCACCTGTTTTCTGTCTGCCGTAGAATGAGGCTTGATATCAAGGTCAAGTTTCTAATCTCCTTTCTGAAGCTATACTCAGAATGTGAAGTCATCCAGAAGATCCAGTGCTTATCCTGATGACTGGTCTAAAATTAAAGGCCAGACAAAAAGACCTGAAAAAGGATCTGGCATATTTCAGGGAGGCAGCATGATACTGTCGACTGATAAAAATCCAACACCAGTCTCATGCCAATCCAGACCCAGCCAAAGATACTCAAACAACAAAATTGAATTAAAATCAGCCTCCAAGTTTACAAAGGTGTAACCCTTCAAGAAGATAAATTCTCATGATTCAATCAAAAATAATCACCAACAAAAACTAATTAAAACCATCTACAATGACATAACCCACGTAAAAATAAAATACCATGCTAATAATACCACATATTCGTGTAATGATATTGTGTATTCACAGAGCACACTCAGTTATATCATCCCTTTTGATCCTCCCAACAATTCTATGGGTTGAAAGGGCAGGTGTTATCACTTTTATTATTATGTCATCACCCTCTCCATTTTTATTCACGAAAGTACAAAGTTTCTGGTACATCGCAGCTAGCTTATCCAGCTGGTAAACAGCAAAAGTAGGATTCAAACTTGGCTATTCCATTGTTCTTTTTATTACACAGAGATCTTTTTATTATACTAGGAGTCCACCTTCAGGAAAACGGCAGAAACTGTTGCCTGCATAGAACATTTAACTCCACGCCCAACATTTGAGATCTGATCCGGAGAATGGTCTGAACTGACCCACGATGGGTATCACTCTTGCTTTTTAAACAGTTTCTTTAAGCATCATCCACACAAAACCATAGGGAATTTAGATTTTGCAATCAGTGCCCTACTCCACCACGTTTTAGCTCAACCATTCTGCGTTTGCTTGGAGCATCTGTTACCTCCTACCTGCCTAACATATTTTCTGAGTTGAGGTCACAGTTAAACATCGTTTTTATAATCGTTCATGTTCAGAAAAATTAAGAACTTAATATAACTGAACACCTACTAGATTTAGCTCTTACTGCTGTATAATATAGCATTTTCCCCTGAGAATACTATCATTTAGTCATTCCAGATAAATCGACACAAATCCTCTCAGCCTGCTAACCTCTGTACTTACATCAGGGAGATGCTGATATGCCTAAAGACAAAAGAATCCAAAATAATATGCCAACCTCTGAAAGAAGCCAGTTATGAGAAATACGAAGCAGAAATTAGTCACGGATAAGCAAATGTAGAAATAAATCTCACTAACAAAACACCATTAACTAAAAATACACAGAACGATATTTATAAATACGATTTTGCACAACTTCTGAGTGGGCAGGATTGGAGGCTAAAATGTAGAAAAGAAACAGGTAATGAAAATCTAAAGAACCCAGCCTTTAAAGCAAAGCAAAACTGGACCCGAAAACCAGTACTGCTTTCTACTAGTTTTGTGACTTTGAGCAAATCAATTATCTTCTTCAAGTCTCCGCTTCCTCCTCTATAATGTGGAAATAAGAATTACGGTCTCGGGCTTCCCTGGTGGCGCAGTGGTTGAGAGTCCGCCTGCCGATGCAGGGGACGCAGGTTCATGCTCCGGTCCGCGAGGATCCCACATGCCTCCGAGCGGCTGGGCCCGTAAGCCATGGCCGCTGAGCCTGCGCGTCCAGAGCCTGTGCTCCGCAACGGGAGAAGCCACAACAGTGACAGGCCCGCGTACCGCAAAAAAAAAAAAAAAAAAAAGAATTACAGTCTCTTGTGGCTGGTGTAAGGACTGAAGGAAAGATTATATATGAAATAACCCATCATCAAGTAATTGTTCAAAAAATATTAATTATCTCTGCTCAGCGGAGCTTACCCTGTACAAGCTAACATTTTATGTTTAACTTTAGCCTTTGGGGAAGGAGAGGTTTCTAAAATGCATCGCACATGTCCCTGCATACTTAAATGGAGT
Source organism: Delphinapterus leucas (assembly GCF_059928025.1). Lineage (NCBI taxonomy): Eukaryota > Metazoa > Chordata > Mammalia > Artiodactyla > Monodontidae > Delphinapterus > Delphinapterus leucas. Next base: position 15,828,803 of record NC_143138.1, read on the forward strand.
TCGTGACCATTACTGAGTTTTTGCTGATAAGTCAAGAACCCATCCTGCAATAGAGTGATGTCTTGGAGTCCATTGACTTGTCAACACTTTGTCCGTACACTAAACTACGCCCAAAGAGGTCAGCTTTTTCAATTACTGTGTCTACTTTCTAGCTTTTCAATCTCCTCTCGTATTTCGGTTGTTGCTGCCTTGACTGCTATTCTGGTTCTCCTGTGAGTTAGGGAACTCTAAAATTGCTAGGCTTTGGCAGAATGCCTAAGGAGTTCTTGTAGAAGTCAAGTACAGTTGTCCCTCAGTATCCGGGGACGGTTGGTTCCAGGATGTGCGGCAGACATCAAAATCCATGGAAGCACGAGTCTTACAGTAGACTCTCCTGTCTGCGAGCTCCACATCCGGGGATTCAACCTACTGCTGATGGAAAACGTAGTACTGTATGCAAACTGTATGTACGGAGGGCCGACTGTACCTCGTTTTTAAGTAAGCTCTATGCTATCTATCTCGGATATTCAGAGGTTTTTTTTGTTTTTTTTCTTACTTCCTTTGGGTGTCCTGACATGCTTGGTGTCCTGATATGCTTTGGGTGTCCTGACATTCTCCATCCCGTGCCCCAGCCCCACTGTGGGTGTCGTTGCTGAGACCGCTGCCATCTTAGGCTTCAGGGAGCTGCCCAGCATTAATCCTTTAATCCTAGACCTCGTATTCAGATCAGAGGCCACTTGGACGCTCCCTCAACCCATATTTTTACCTTACTCTTCACTCTTTGTTCTGCTGCCTGATTCCTAGGCCCAATGATAGTGTCAAGCACAACAATGCTTTAGAATGAAGGGATGGATGGTTTCCTGGCAATCAGTGCAGCCAGTGGTACTCATGACTTCTCACTTAAATCCTCATGACCCAGCCTGTTGTTCAGAGCCTGTGTGGCTCTCCGTGTCAGCACATTAGGCTGGCCAGCCCTAAATGCTGAGTGTACACTGTAGTCTATTATTTATAGGACTAAAGTAGGTATTTGTCCCTATTCCCTAAGCCTTTCCTATACTCCTATTGTGCCATTTCTGCAACTTTCATTTACTTTGAAACAATTTCCATCATTATTGATCAATTATTTCAGAGTATCTCAAAAACATACTAGCAGGCGCTCCTGTTGGCAGTCTCTAAGAAAGGAACGTCAGGCTCCGTTGACCACAGGACTTTTTGTGTGTGTACGTGGTGCATCCTTCAGAATTAACATTCCCCAGATTCACTTGGGGAAACAGGGCTTTTGCTTGTGAAGATTGAGTTGATATTCAGCAAATGTTTATTGAGGAACTGTTATTTATATAGCACTATTCTAAAGTACAAACAGACAAAAATACCTCCCCCAATGGAGCTTATACTCTAGCAGGGGAAGACAACAAAAACATTAAATATATATATATATATATGATATGTATATGCAGGGTACATATGTTGTAGTGTTTTATAGGGTGGCCAGGGTAGACCTCATTAAGATCACATTTAAACAAAGACTTGAAAGCAGCTAAGGAGTTAGCCAGGCAGATTTCTGGGCAAAGACTATTCCAGAAAGAGGAACTGTCTAGCACAAAGGCCCAACGACAGGAGTAGGTCTGGCAGAGTGGAGAAACAACAGGCTGCCAGGAAGCCTGGTGCAGAGTGATTGAGGGGAGAGAGGGAGGAGATGGGCCAGAGAGGTGTGGAGAGCCAGCCTATGGGGACCTTGAGGGCCATTACAACAATTTTGTCTGTTCCTCTGATTTTGATCGGGAGCCACTGCAAGGATTTGAGCAGAGGAGTGCCTATACTCTTTAAACAGCTCCCCTTTCCCCTCCCCCTAGCCCCTGGTAACCACCATTCTACTTTCTATTTCTATGAATTTGACTACCTTAGATACCTCCTATAAGTGGAATCACACGATATTTTTCTTTTGGTCACTGGCTTATTTCATGTCCTCAAGGTTGATCCATGTTGTAGCATGTGACAGGATTTTCTTTCTTTTGAAGGCTGAACAATATTTCATTATATGTAAAGGCCACATTTTGTTTATCCATTCATCTGTTGATGGACACTTGGATTGTTTCCACCTCTTTGCTATGGTGATAGTGCTGCTATCAAAATGGGTGTGTAAATATCTCTTTGAGACCCTACTTTCAACCCTTTGGATATATCCCCCATAAGTGGGATTGCTGGATGATATGGTAGTTCTCTCTTTAATTTTTTGAGGAACCATCGTACTGTTTTCCATAGCAGTCGTGCCATTTTACAATCCCATCAACAGTGCACAAGGCTTCCAATTTCTCAACATTCTTACCAACGCTTGTTATTTTCTGTTTTGTTTTTATTCGGTAGTAGCCATCCGAGCGGGTGTGAGGTAATCTCATTGCGGTTTTGATTTACATTTCTCTGCTGGTTAGTAATGCTGAGCACATTTTCATATGCTTGTTAACCATTTTACATCATCTTTAGAGAAATGTCTGTTTAAGCCCGTTACCTATTTTTTGGTCATGTTATTTGATTTTTTGTTGAGATGTAGGAGTTCTCTGTATATCTGGCTATTAACCCTTTATGAGATATATAATTTTCAAATATTTTCTCCCATTCCGTATGTTGCCTTTTCACTCTGTTGACTGTGTCCTTTGATGCACAAAAGTTTTTAAGTTTGATGTCCCATTTCTCCCTTTTTACTTTTGTTACTTGTGCTTTTTTGTCATATATAAAAAATCATTGCCACATCCAATGTCATAACGTTTTTCCCCTATGTTTTCTTCTAGTTTTCCAGTTTTAGGTCTTACGTGTATGTCTTTAATCCATTTTGAGTTAATTTTTGGATATGGTGTAAGATAAGAGTCCAACTTCAGTTTTTTGCAGATGGATTTCCAGCTTCTCAACACAATCTTAGACTGTCCTTTTCCCATTGAGTAGTCTTGACACCCATATGTTGAAGCTCATTTGACCATATGTGTGAGGGTTTATCTGAATTCCCTCATTTTTTCATGTAAAACAATTAAACTATCTCTTTCCTTCCAAGCTCTTTAAAATCCAGCCTATAAAAGGACTTATTATTTTCCTACATAAAGATAATTTTCTCCCTGAAAGAGATTCTCCTGCCAGCTGTGAAAATTTTAGATTTTCCGGCAAATGTCACAGCTATGAATTCAGTCTTCCTGGGCTGCAGTTTCCATGTATGTGGATGAGAAATAAAACTGCCCTGCAACCATTGTAGATTTTTTAAACTATATTTATTGAGAGATACATTATATATGTAAATATATATATACACACACATATATATAATTTAAATTAAAATAACCAAATTAAAGATATATGCATGTTCCCACAACTCTTTTAAGAAATAGAACATCAGGAATATCATCAACAGTGCTCTCCAAACCAAGGCTTGTACCGCCCTCATCCCCCCACCCCACTCAGGTACAAAAGGACTTTCTGGGGGTACCTAAGCATCCACCAGTTTAAGTAAATTATTTCTAGATACCCAAATTCCATATATACTCTTCCTTAACTCAATTTGCCTGAGAACTCTTGAGTTCCCAATAGTCCTTCTCCCACTTGACCAAAGCACCCATTGCAAATCTCACAGTGCACCAGGGTCCTGGGTGTGAACCCCTCTCATCTCCAAATGGGCCAGGTCTCCTGAGGATTAAGCAAGGTACCATAAACCCACAGGCCTTTCTGTGTTTCCCATTTTATGCATATTTCTGTCAATGGTAAAGCATGAATTTTAGAATCAAGTATTGTGGCTCCTGTCAAGATGTTCTGAAATCAGATCTATGGTAGTGATAAGGATGGGGGTGGCAATGATAATTTTCTACCTCTTTCTTCCCCAGTTTATTTTCAAAGAATGAGGAAGAGTCCTGGGAGAGAAAAACAAAGAAAGCATGGATGAGAAATACCCAACACTGAAAACTTGGGCTTTCTTTTTTCATATATTTAAAAACAAGCATTTCTTTTCAGCTATTTTCAATACTCTTTCCTAGGGTGTGTCATTTGCTGGAAATAAAAACATCTTGATCAGCTGAAGAAGCAGAATGATTCTGATTCTTTTCAGTGTTACTGGAATGTTTTCTGGGACTGCCAAAAATATCAGGATAACTTTGGGTAAAATCCAAAGTTAAAATTTTTATGTAACTTCTTTCCATTTTGGTATGTGGTACTCAATGTAGTAATTAAAACCCATTTTATCAATTATATTATGAATTTTTTGTAATTACATTGCATCCTCGTATTATTTCATCCTATGAAATGTTTATTATTTTATATCTCCTATTAATAAAAAAAAGTATATGAAATAACTGCTAGCCCCACCAGTTATTACCAGTATAAACCATTCTCTTTATTAAAAGCATAGAAGTAAGATCATGATTCTTCTTATAAAAGGATTTATTTCCAAAGCCAACTATACTTCAGTAAAATGTAAAATAGATAAATAAATAAATAAGCCAAAAAAAGGATTTATTTCCAATAAATTTTACTTTTTGTGTTTAATGATTATTTATCAACAGTTATAACATATTTAAGAATTTTTGATAAAGTGGGTACTAATAATTACAAAGGTAATTTTTTTAAATGTTGGAGCCTTATGACTTCAGAAAATGAGATAAATGTTAAGATTACACGTATACGCATATTTTGTTTTGGATAAGTATGATAGAATAATCAAGAGAAGAGTTTCAATCATAAAGATATATTAGGACAAAAGCTTGTGGAGGAAGTAGGATAGAAATATTATTCAAAGAGAAAAAGGGAAGATTTACATATTTTAATGTTTTGTTTTACTGAAGATTAGTTGATTTACAATGTTGTGTTAATTTCAGGTGTACAGCAGTGTGATTCAGTTATACCTACTTATATACCTATTTTTTTCAGATTCTTTTCCCTTATAGGTTATTACAAAATACTGAATAGTTCCCTGTGCTATACAGTAGGTCCTTGTTGGTTATCTATTTTATATATAGTAGTGTGTATATGTTAATCCCAAACTCCTAACTTATCCCTCCGCCCCTTCCCCATATTCTTTAACAAGTTAAAGAGCTTGTTTACATATGTTTTAAATGGTTGTTGGTAACAGTATAAAATTATTGTAGTTTTATATCTTATTGAATACTTTTAAAAGCAAGATGTGACAGTTTTATTTTTAAATGTCAAATTTTACAACACTGGAAATTACATTCTTTGCAACTCTTTCAACTTATAATGAACATTTTTAGATGGTAATTTTAAAATGTAGGAACAAATACATAGTTTCTCAAAATTCTTTACGGGAATAAGTGAACAAAAGATTTGAACTAAAAAGTCCTATGTGTCCCTTCTCAATGAATTACCATCTCACAAAGGTGACAATTATTTGAATTTTATGTTAAGTATGTACTTGCTTCTTTTTGTAACTTTGCCATGTATGTATATATCTCTAAGCATAATTGTTAGGGTTAGCTTGTTTTGACCTCTGTACAAGAATTCCCCATTCCTTGTGGGGTTTTTTTTAACACTCAAAAGGTTTTTGCAATTCATCCATATAGGGATGTGGTTAAAATACCTTAATCATTTTCACTGCTGTGTGGTATTCCTTTATATAAGCTATATCACAATTTAACAATTATTTAACAATTAATTATCACAAGTTAACCATTAGCAGTGGTTAAGAATCCACCTGCCAATGCAGGGGACATGGGTTTGAGCCTTGGTCCAGGAAGATCCCACATGCCACAGAGCAACTAAGCCTGTGCACCACAACTACTGGGCCTGCACCCTAGGGCCCATGAGCCACAACTGCTGAAGCCCGCATGCCACAACTACTGAGCCCAGGTGCCTAGAGCCCGTGCTCCACAACACGAGAAGCCACTGCAATGAGAAGCCCGCATGCCACAACTAGAGAAAGCCCACACGCAGCAACGAAGACCCAAAGCAGCCAAAACTAAATAAATTAATTAACAATTATCTGGTTCGTTTGATATCTGGAAACAATGGATTCCAGATTTTTGCTTTTAAAAACACTAACATAAAACCATAACAATGCTGACGTAAATATTCTCAACCCCTGGTAAACATAGATAAGAATTTCTTTGTGGTAAAGATTTAGGAGTGAATATTGCTGGATCATAAGCTAAATGCACATTCAACATTTCAGGAAGAGACCAAATTGTTTCCCAAAGTGGTTGTACCAAGCTGCCCTCCCCCAGCAGTGTATGAAACTCCCAGTTGCCACATCCTCACTCACACTTGGTATTTTTTTATCTTTACTGGAGTAAAATTACTTTACAGTGCTGTGTTAGTTTCTGCTGTATAACAAAGTGAATCAGCTATACATATACATATATCCCCATATCCCCCACCTGTGCCTCCCTCCCACCCTCCCTATCCCACCCCCTAGGTCCTCACAAAGCACCGAGCTGATCTCCCTGTGCTATGTGGCTGCTTCCCACTAGCTATTTATTTTACATTTGGTGGTGTATATATGTCCATGCTACTCTCTCACTTCGTCTCAGCTTCCCCTTCCCCCCCGTGTCCTCAAGTCCGTTCTCTATGTCTGCGTCTTTATTCCTGCCCTGCCACTAGGTTCATCAGTACCATTTTTTTAGATTCCATATGTATGCGTTAGCACATGGTATTTGTTTTTGTCTTTCTTACTTACTTCACTCTGTATGACAGACTCTAGATCGATCCACCTCATTACAAATAATTCAGTTTTGTTCTTTTATGGCTGAGTAATATCCCATTGTATATATGTGCCACATCTTCGCTCAACATCACTAATCATTAGAGAAATACAAATCAAAACCACAATGAGGTATCTATCACCTCACACCATTCAGAATGGCCATCATCAAAAAATCTACAAACAGGGCTTCCCTGGTGGCACAGTGGTTGGGGGTCCGCCTGCCGATGCAGGGGACATGGGTTCGTGCCCCGGTCCGGGAGGATCCCACGTGCCGCGGAGCGGCTGGGCCCGTGAGCCATGGCCGCTGGGCCTGCGCGTCCGGCGCCTGTGCTCTGCAGCGGGAGAGGCCGCAGCAGTGAGAGGCCCGCGTACCACAAAAAAAAAAAAAAAAAAAAATCTACAAACAATACATGCTGGAGAGGGTGTGAAGAAAAGGGAACTCTCCTGCACTGTTGGTGGGAATGTAAATAGATACAGTCACTATGGAGAACAGTATGGAGGTTCCTTAAAAAGCTAAAAAAAAAAAAAAAAAACACTAAAAACACACTTGGTATTGATAGCCTTTTAAGCTTTTGTCAGACTGGTGAAGGTTAGGTCCTTTTATTATTTTTTCTTATTAGTAATGAAGTTTAGCATCTTTCTATTTGTCTAGGGACCATTCATGTGTCCTCTTCTCTGAAATATCTATTCATGTTTTTTGCCTATCTTTCTATAACTTGTTTTGTGTTTTATCTATTTCTGTTTTATTTTTAGGAGTATTTTATATGTTCTGGATACCAGTACTAAACATTTATCAGTCATAATTATTGCAAATATCTTCTCCCAGGCTGTAGCTTGTGTTTCACTCTCTTCATGGTGTTTTTAAGTAAATGATCTTAATTTAAATTTAGTCACATATTCAACCTTTTTCTTTATTGTTGCACCTTATTTAAGAAATCTATCTTACCCATAATTCACAGATAAGCTTATTTTCTATTATCTCCTAAATTTTTAATTAATAGGGGTTTTTTTTGTTTTTGTTTTTGTGATACGCGGTCCTCTCACCGTTGTGGCCTCTCCCGCTGCGGAGCAAAGGCTCCGGACGCACAGGCCCAGTGGTCACGGCTCATGGGCCCAGCCGCTCCGCGGCATGCGGGATCTTCCCGGACCGGGGCACAAACCCGCGTCCCGTGCATCAGCAGGCGGACTCTCAACCACTGCGCCACCAGGGAAGCCCAATTAATAGATTTTTTAAGAGCAATTTTAAGTTTACAGAAAAATTGATTGGAAAGTACAAAGAGTTACCACAAACCCCTCTCTTCCCACCCACCCCCAGTTTTCTCTATTATTTACATCTTGCATTAGTGTGATACATTTGTTACAATTAATGAACAAATACTGATACATTATTATTAACGGGAGTCCATAGTTCACCTTAGAGTTCACTCTTTGTGTCGTACATTCTATATGTTTTGAAATATGTATAATGACATGTATCCATCACTACTGTATCAAACAATATGGTTTCACTGCTCTCAGTATATTCTGTGCTCCACCTATTTATCCTTCCCTCCCCCATCTCCACCTCTGTAGATTTGCCTTCTCCAGAATGTCATATAGTAGAGATCCCACAGTTTGTAGTCTTTTCAGATTGGCTCTTTTCATTTAACAACATGCTTTTAAGGTTCCTCCCTGTTTTTTCATGGCTTGACAACTCATTTCTTTTCATCACTGTGTAATATTCCATTGTATGGATGCACCACAGTTGTTTATCCATTTACCTACTGAAAGACATCTTGGTTGACTAAAGCTTTTTAAAATTTTGCTTTATACTTAAGTCTCATCTAGAATTAATTCTTGGGTATGATGTGAGATAGAATTCAGGTTTCATTTTTTACATATGGATTATTAGATGTTTCAGAAACTTTTATCAACCTGTTCCTATTTTTCCCACCGATCCAGCTCTGTCATATATCGAATTCTCATTTTTGTGCTGATCTGTTTCTAAGCTCACTATATTATTCCACTGGTCTCTGTGTCTGCTCTGGGCCAATACCACAACGTCATAATTACAGTTGATGTATGAAAGTCTTGGTACCTGGTATGATGTGTTCCACCACATAGTTCTTCAGGAGCATCTTGACAATCTGGGACCTTCTTCTTCCATATAAATTTTAGAACCAGCTTGTTAGTTTCATGAAAAACTCTTGGGCTTTGACTGGAATTGTATTGAATTTCTTTCTCAACTTGTGGAGAAATTCTCATTTGTGGAGAACTGAAATCTTTATGATATATAGAATCTTGTGCTCTATGAGTATTGTATTTCTCTCGATTTATTCAGATCTTGATGTTTTCAATAAAGTCTTATTGAAATACCTTGATCATTTTTATTAGATTTGTTCCAGGCACTTTACATTTTCTTTTACACTTGTAAATGTTCTCTCTCTTTTTTTTTTTTTTTACACTACATATTCTGTTTGTTGCAATTTACTTTTGAAATTGATCTATTATATATAGCAACCTTTTAAATTTTTATTCATTTTACTTATTTGTATATAGATTCAATTTTTCTAAGTAGAAAATCATATCTTCTTTTAAAAGTTACAGTTTATGTCCTCCTCTCTAATCTTTATATTTTTATTTCTTTTTTTTTTATCCTATTGAGCTGGCTAGAACCTCCAGTACTTTCATATGGAATCTGAGAAGACATAGTCCTTCTTGAAGTGCTTTACTGAGGGAAGTAAACTCATCAATATGATACATCGTGACAGGACATAGGAATAGTTTGTATAAATTATATGGAAATTGAGTATGGCTACATTTAATTCCTCCCTAGGAGACAGAGGTCAGGTCCTACTATGTATTGGGTTGGCCAAAAAGTTCATTCGGGCAACATGTTACCAAAAAACCTGAACAAACTTTTTGGCCCATGCAATACTTATCATTGTAGCTTAGAAGTATACATTAATATTTTGCTAACAAAAGTCAATTATATAATCATTCACAAAGTCTTAAGACAGGTAGAACATTGTTTTTGAAATGAGAAGATAGATTTTTAAAAACAATTATTTTATTCATACATGTATTGAACATATATTTATAACACCCTTACCCAACATTGTCCCCGACCATACAGTATACTGATGCACAGACAAACACAGTCTGCTCTCAGTTTTTAACTGGGGAAGGGGAGGGACTCTGTTTAAACAGTGAAACATTTTTGTGTCGATTGGTTCTTCCAAGAAAATAACAAATATATGGGGCTCATATGTAACCCATGACAGTCACTGTGGAAAAAGCATATTGGTTAAAAATTTTGCTCATATTGAGTTAAAATCTGCTGTCCCAAAACTCTTAACCACTATTCCTAGTTCTGCCTAATGAAATAAAAAATATTTTCTTCCAATTGACTGTGGTCAAAATCTGTGAAAAGAGCCTTTTTTTCTTTTCCCTTCTAAGCCTTCCTTTCCATTGGCTAAACTAGTCCTTCAATAATGGTATGATTTTAAGATCCCATACTATTTTAGTTACCCCCCTCCTGAGAAACTATTGTATGTCCCTGTCTCTCTTAAAAACCATTACACAAAACTGAAAATAATTTTCCAAGGAAGAAATGACCAGCGCATTGTAGATGGAGACTATAAAATTGCTGTTTCTAGAAGTTAAAAATATCCCTGCCATGTAGAAGTAAATTTACATTATTTCTTTTGGTCCCTCAGTATAGAACTCAGACCTGTTGTCATCTATTCCAAGAAAACAAGTTTAAATTAATATGAATAAGAATTTCTCCTAAGAGCCTCTTCCATACAAATAACTATTAGGCCATGTCTCCCCAATCCTATCCTTATCTATTAGCTTTTGATCACATTTTCATTGTTTCTTTTAGTTGTAAATGACAGAAATCCCATTGCAAGCATCCTTAGGCAATTAAAAAACAAAACAAAAAAACAGGGTGATGATTTATTGGCTAATAAAGTGATTAGTCAAATAACTGAAAAGTCCAAGTGTATTCACACTTCAGACACATCTATATCCCAGGTCTCAGTGTTTTCAGGATTGGTCTTTTGCCATCTCTGGATTTTGTTTTCCTCTATGATGTTCCATTCTTATGCAATACTCCCCTTAAAATGGCAAGACGGCTGCCTGCAGTTCCAGGCTATTGTCCTATCCTCCCAACGGGAATCCCAGGATTGAGTCTCATTGGCTCTGGATGGGTCACATGCCCATCTCTGAACCAAATAAAGAATGTACCACTCTGACTGGTCAGGCCTGGGTCACATGCCCATCTGTGGAGCTGGAGACTGAATTAGCACAACTCAATCTTTTAACTGAAAGTGGGGGAAGAGTAATTTTCTAAGAAAAAAAAATAGAGTTCTGTTACCCAAAGAAGGAGGAGGAGTGGATTTCAGGCTTTCAATAAAAACAAATGTCCACTTTAGCTTTACAGTTCAGATATATTTATCTCTATTAAATTGAACCCATATTTCTATATTCTAATGTTGATATCTTCACTAGCTAGCTGCATGCTTTTGGTTTAATAATTTAACCCCTTTAACTTAGTTAATTCATTGTAAAATGAAGGCGAGAAGGAGGGGAAATAGTCACTAAAGCTATTTCCACTTTTAATTCCCTCATTTCATGGTATATATGTTAAGTAAATGGAGGGAAATAGGACTTTTAAATGTATTCTCAAATGTGAAATTCTGCCATTTGTAGCAATGGGGACGGACCTAGAGAATATTATGATGAGTAAAATAAGTCAGAGTGACAAAGACAAATATTGTATATCATCACTTATATGTAGAGTCTCAAAGATAATGCAAATGAATGTATATAACCAAACAGAAACAAACTCACAGATACAGAAAACAAACTAGTGGTTACCAGTGGGGAGAGGGAAGGGGGAGGGGCAAATTAGGGTATAGGATTAAGAGATACAAACTACCATGTATAAAATAGATAAGCAGACTTACATTCTTCAAGATGGCGGAGTAGAAGGACATGCTGTCACTCCCTCTTGCCAGAGCACCAGAATCACACCTAACTGCTGAACAATCATTGACAGGAAGACGCTGGAACTCACCAAAAACATACCCACATCCAAAGACAAAGGAGAAGCCACAGTGAGACGGTAGGAGGGGCACAATCACAATAAAATCAAATCCCATAACTGCTGGGTGGGTGACTCACAAACTGGAGAACACTTATACCACAGAAGTCCACCCACTGGAGTGAAGGTTCTGAGCCCCACGTCAGGCTTCCCAATCTGGGAGTCCGGCAATGGGAGGAGGAATTCCTAGAGAATCAGACTTTGAAGGTTAGTGGGATGTGATTACAGGACTTCGACAGGACTGGGGGAAACAGAGACTCCACTCTTGGAGGGCACACACAAAGTAGTGTGTGCATCAAGACCCAGGGGAAGGAGCAGTGACCCCATAGGAGACTGAACCAGACCTCCCTGCTAGTGTTGGAGGGTCTCCTCCAGAGGCAGGGGGTGGCTGTGTCTCACCATGAGGACAAAGACACTGGCAGCAGTTTCTGGGAAATACTCCTTGGTGTGAGCCCTCCCAGAATCTGCCATTAGCCCCACCAAAGAGCCCAGGTAGGCTCCAGTATTGGGTTGCCTCAGGCCAAACAACCAACAGGGAGGGAACTCAGCCCCACCCATCAGCAGTCAAGAGGATTAAAGTTTTACTGAGCTCTGCCCACCAGAGCAACAGCCAGCTCTACCCACCACCAGTCCCTCCCATCAGGAAGCCTGCACAAGCCTCTTAGATAGCCTCATCCACCAGAGGGCAGACAGCAGAAGCAAGAAGAACTACAGTCCTGCAGTCGTGTAACAAAAACCACATTCACAGAAAGATAGACAAGATGAAAAGGCAGAGGGCTAGGTACCAGATGAAGGAACAAGACAAAACCCCAGAAAAACAACTAAATGAAGTGGAGATAGGCAACCTTCCAGAAAAAGAATTCAGAATAATGATAGTGAAGATGATCCAGGACCTCAGAAAAAGAATGGAGGCAAAGGTCGAGAAGATGGGGCTTCCCTAGTGGCGCAGTGGTTGAGAGTCTGCCTGCCAATGCAGAGGACACGGGTTCATGCCTGGGTCCGGGAAGATCCCACATGCCACGGAGCGGCTAGGCCCGTGAGCCGTGGCCGCTGACCCTGCGCGTCCGGAGCCTGTGCTCCGCAATGGGAGAGGCCACAACAGTGAGAGGCCCGCATACCGCAAAAAAAAAAAAAAAAAAAAAAAGATAGAGAAGATGCAAGAAATGTTTAACAAAGACCTAGAAGAAGTAAAGAACAAACAAACAGAGATGAACAATACAAAAACTGAAATGAAAACTACACTAGAAGGAATCAATAGCAGAGTAACTGAGATAGAAGAATGGATAAGTGACCTGGAAGACAAAATGGTGGAATTCACTGCTGCGGAACAGAATAAAGAAAAAAGAATGGAAAGAAATGAGGACAGCCTAAGAGACCCCTAGGACAACATTAAATGCAACAACATTCACATTATAGGGGTCCCAGAAGGAGAAGAGAGAGAAAGGACAAGAGAAAATATTTGAAGAGATTATAGTTGAAAAATTCCCTAATATGGGAAAGAAAACAGTCACTAAAGTCCAGGAAGCGCAGAGAGTCACATACAGGATAAACCTAAGGAGAAACACGTCGAGACACATAGTAATCAAAATGGCAAAAATTAAAGACACAAAAATTATTGAAAGCAGCAAGGGAAAAATGACAAATAACATACAAGGGAACTCGCATAAGGTTAACACTTGATTTCTCAGCAGAAACTCTACAAGCCAGAAGGGAGTGGCATGACATATTTAAAGTGATGAAAGGGAAGAACCTAAAACCAATATTACTCTACCTGGCAAGGATCTCATTCAGATTCGATGGAGAAATCAAAAGCTTTACAGACAAGCAAAAGCTAAGACAATTCAGCACCACCAAACCAGCTCTACAGCAAATGCTAAAGGAACTTCTCTAGGTGGGAAACACAAGAGAAGAAAAGGACCTACAGAAACAAACACAAAACAATTAAGAAAACGGTCATAGGAACATACATATTGATAATTACCTTAAACGTGAATGGATTAAATGTTCCAACCAAAAGACACAGGCTCGCTGAATGGATACAAAACCATACACACAAATAACACAGCCCATAATAGACATCACAGTTATACCTCAGCTTACAAACTCTCTGGCTGTGGAAACCTAGTACTAATGTTTAGTCTTCTCACTGTTGTGCTCGTGAAAACAATTTTCTAATTTCCTGTATGCAAAAAGGGAGGGCACGGAATCGTTTGGGGCGTTGCACAACACAGAGAAAGTGATGTCCCAGAAGCAGGGGAAGCAGTGGCATGTGCTGGGGTGAAGTCACAGAGGCAGGGAAGGCTCAGGGAGGGTGATGGAAGGAGAGGTACTGTGGAGGTTGCAGGAGAGGCAGCAAAAGGCTCTGGTCAGGGAAGAACCGTTTCTGAGCACAGATGCCTCCTGAGCAGGCCAGAGCCTGGGCCCCTCCTCAGGAAACTTTGGACAAGAAGCGTACCCTCAGAATGCTTCTGCTTCGTTCGTTGTGATGGTAGCAAGTCTAGAGAAGGGAGAGAGCCACGTGGACCGAAATAGTCAAATTCTCAATGAAGTCATGAGAACTGAAACAGAGGATGGTTATTGTGGTCGCTGAGAGAGAACAGAGGGCAGTCCATGGCGGAAGTGACTGGAGAGAAAAGGATCTGAAGAGAGAATGGACAACCAGGAGAGCCTCTCATGGAAGGCTCTTCCAGCCACGGTTGCCAACTTCATCCCCAAGCCAGCTGTACTTTAAAAGCATCTTTATCACAGCCAGTGCTCTGCTGCCACGAGCCCTGAAGCAGGCGCAGACCCTACCAGTACCAGAACCCTCTGAGGTACTTGTCAAAAATGCAGATTTGAGGGCTTCGGGGCAGACCTTCCAGAGCAGAATGGCTAGCGCTGGGGACCAGGAATCTTCATGTTAACTAAAATTCCCCAAGGAGATGAAATTGAAAGCCAGGGAGGCAGGTGGCCCAAATCCTTCCCTGTAAGAAAGATCACTGAAAATAGATTAACACTTCACCATCAGGTGAAGGTCAATGAACTGGGCCAGTAGGAAGAAGATGCAAAGGAAAGAAGCTTTCTGTCTCCCGGTACTGTGGCCACTGCAGAAAGCAACCTTGAGAAACATAAATGGGATCGCTAACATTTAGACTCCTTAGATAGCTGTTTTCAGACCCAAACTTTTGTGGTGCCAACTACTTTGTAATTTTAAAAATAGGAAAAGGACTGTATTTTGCTCTGAAATAGTATTACTTCAATCATTCTGTCTTTTCTATAACTATGGGGGAAATATGTATTAATTGCAGTTAGGGGAAGACTTTCAACAGCATTTAAAGGGATAGATACCCCCTCAAGAACATAGTCATCTATTCACCAGTGGCAGCTATGAACTATAAGCAAATTGTAAGAAAAGTAATAACATTGATGCTCACTGAATACAGTTAAAAAGGCTTTCAGTTTAAAAAAGAAGAAGAATAGAAAGAAAATAACAATAAATATATTACTATGTGTGCCATTTTTAATTTTAGTCCAGAGGGACTTCTGAATGTGGCTCAAGATTCAAAATACCTTTTAAAATCCTTTAAAGTTTCGACACTTCTTTTTAGCACCATCTGCATAGAGGAAAAATGCCTTCACATTACTAGATTGTACCGCACCTATTTAGAGTATTTTGTCTCAAACAGGTGTGGCCTTGGCCACACCTAAGTCTTTTTTGTGTTCAAGCCAAGTGAGAATTCTGCGGCTGGAGACCAATTCCTTCCATTTTTGGAGCTTCATCAAGATTCGTTGAGCTACTTTTTCAAACCTAGGCTTCCTCCTACACGGATGGGCATTTAATAGAGACTACTTTACAGGGCTGTAAAGAAATTTCTATCTTTCTCTTTTCCTTTCAATTTCATTTCATGGTCCATTGTCTTAGAAGATCCCACCTGTTCTTCAAACTTTCAAGCCAAGGCTTGAGTCATCTATTCTCTACGGGCAATTTTTGTTTATGTGTTTTTTATGTTTATGTTTAAGCTTTATGTTTAAGCTTTAAACCAAAGTTCACAACCTTGGCTATACATCAGAATCACCTGGGGGTGGGTGATAAATTACTGATGCCAGGGCTGTATTCCAGGCCAATTAAAGTGAGGTGATCCCCAGCAAGACAAAGGCAAGCTTATTCTAAAATTGATATGGAAAAGCAAAGGACTTAGAATAACTAAGACAATTTTCAAAAAGAGGAATAAAGTGGAAGGAATCACTCCAGTTGATATTAAGGCTTATATAGCTACAGTGATCCAGATAGTGTGGTAATAAAAAAAAAAGATAATGTGGTACTGATGGAAGGATAGATACATAGATCAATGGAACAGAAAAAAACCTGTGAATAGACCCACATAAATATGCCCAACTTATTTTGACAAAGATGGAAGAGTAATTCTAGTGAGAAAGAATAGACTTTTCAAGAGATGGTGCTGGAACAACTGGACATGCATAGGCAAAAAATGAATCTCAGACTAAACCTCATGTCTTATACAAAAAATTAACTTAAAATGGATCACAGACTTAAATATAAAATATAAAACTACAAACCTTTTAGAAAAAACATAAGAGAAAATCTTCAGGACCGAGGGTTAGGTAAAGGGATCTTAGACTTGAGGCCCAAAGCATGATCCACTAAAAGTATTGAAAAATTGGATCTCATTGAAATTAAATTTTCTTACTCTGTGAAAGAACCTTATAAGAGAATAAAAAGACAAGCTACAGAGTGAGGGAAGATATTTACGAACCATATATCCTACAAAAGAGTTGTTTCTAGAAAATATAAAGAACTCAAAACTCATGGTAAAAAGCCAACAATCCAATTTCTAAATGCGCAGAAGTCATGAAGGGACATTTCACCTAAGAGGATATACAGACGGTGAACAAGCACATGAAAAGATGTTCAACATCGTTAGCAATTGGGAAACTGCAAATCAAAATCATGAAATATCACTACACACTTACTGGAATGGCTAATTTAAAAAAAAAGTGTCACCATCTAATGCTGGCAAGGATGAGGACAAACTGGACCATTCATATGTTGCTGGTGGGTATGTCAAATTGTACAGCAACTCTGGAAAATAGTTTGACAGCTTCTTATAAAACTAAGCATGTACTTACCATATGACCCAGGAATTCCACAGTTGGTCATTTATTCCAGAGAAATGAAAACGTAGGTTCACATGAAAACCTCTGCATGATTGTTTATAGCAGCTTTCTTCATAACAGCCCCAAACTGGAAACAACCCAAATATCCCTCAGTGGGTAAATAGTAAAACAGACTGTGAAACACCCATCCCATGGATACTACACAACAATAAAAGGCAGCCAACTGTTAATACATCAGCAACTTAGATGGATCTCAAGGGAGTTATGCTGAGTGAAAAAAGCCAACCTCAAAACATCACACACTGTGTGATTCCATCCACATAACATTCTTGAAATACCAAATTATAGGGATGGGGAACAGATCAGTGGTTGCCAGGGGTTAGACGTGGAAGGATAACATGAGGTAGCCTTGTGGTGACGGCACAGCTCTGTATGTCGATTGTGATGGTGGTTACACAACTCTACAGGTGCTAAAATTGCATAGAAACACACACACATGCACACACAGGGGCATACTAGCACTGGTGAAATCTGAATAAGCTCCTGTAGACTGTACCAATGTCGTTTTTCTGGAGTTGATATTGTACTATACTTAATGCAAGATTATCATTGGGGGAAACTGGATGAAGAGTACACAGAATCTCCCTGTAAGTTTTTTCCAATTTCCTGTGAATTTATAACTATTTCAAAGTAAAATTTTAAGCAAAATTTTAAAAAAGTACATTAATAAAATGCTGATGCTTGACCCCTATTCCAGACAAATTAGATGAAAATTTCCTGAGGTAAGACAGGACACTAATATTTTTTAAACTCTTTCCAGATTATTCTATAGTGCATTCAAGGTTGAACCACTGTTTTAAGCAAGCGTGGATTTCCAAAAATATGTAAATTACAAAGATGATAACTTGCTTTATTAAAAGAATCTTTGCCCTACAATGCTAAATTGATCACAAGCAGTCTTTCAAGAATTGAGCCCTCTGAATCACTTAAGAAATCTAATTCACACATTACCTTTTAGGAACACATATTCTAGTGTTCATGCTGAAACACATGAGCAGTCATAAGTAGCTATTGCTATAAAGAAAAAAAACAAAATTCAAAAGGATATATGCACCCCTATGTTCATAACGGCACTATTTACAATAGGCAAGACATGGAAGCAACCTAAATGTCCATTGACAGATGAATGAATAAAGAAGATGTGGTATATACACAATGGAATATTACTCAGCCATGAAAAAGAATGAAATAATGCTATTTGCAGCAACATGGATGGACCTAGAGATTAACATACTAAGTGAAGTAAGTCAGACAGAGAAAGACAAATATCAAATGATATCACTTACATGTGAAATCTAAAAAAATGATACAAATCAACTTATATACAAAATGGAAATAGACCCACAGACATAGAAAACAAACTTACAGCTACCAAAGGGGATAGTTGGGGTGGAGGGTGAATTAGGAGCTTGGGATTAATGTATACACCACTCTATATAAAACAGATAACCAACAAGGACCTGCTGCAGAGCACAGGGAACTATACTCAATATCTTGTAATAACCTATAAGGGAAAAGAATCTGAAAAAGAATATATATGTATATGAATCACAGTGCTGTACACCTGAAACTAACACAACATTGTAAATTGACTATACTTCAATTTTTAAAAAAATCTATTGCATTCAGCTCTCTGAGAAAATGTATTTGACTAGATTATTAATTTCTCTTTATGTCTACTGCTTGAAACTGCCTGTCTCTCCAAATCAGTGTCAGCAGAGTATCACTTGACAACATTTAAACATTTGCCTTTTGTTTCAAGAGTCTCAAGGGAGATTGAGAAGTAGCCCCCTGGGGCTTCAACAGTGTTAATCACGAGGGCAGATATTTTAAGGATATGAGTTGTACTGACCGGCACTAGACCCTGAGTGATAGAGCCTCCACGGATTTTTAGAGCATTCGTGATATATGCAGGGCCCTCTAAATTATGGGCCCAGTATCCAGGCTCCTCTTACCCCGGACTAAGGTCAGTCTGGCACACATCCCATAAAATAAGTCTCATTTTATTGTCTGTATCTCAATTGTGCATGTGACCTGTTTGATAACCAACTTTATTTGCCATCCTGGGATCAAGGTAACTTTTGTTCAAAAAATTATGTCTGTCCACAAATGATGACATTTTATCATTGAAAGATCTCCAAAGAATATGCCAGAGACTCAAAAGAGGAATCCAAAACAATTTGAACAGTGGCAGCATCCCTGGAATATCAGTGTAGATTCTCAAGGTAAACTGTTGCCAAATAAAAATACTGATTTGTTTGTTACATGTCTTGTCATTTTTAAATCCTACCTTGAAAACTCAGGGGTGCCTGGCTACTACCCTGCAGAAACTAGGTGAGGCTCAGAAAGCTACTGTGTTCTCCATCTGGTTTCATGTGGGGATTCGGAAAGATTCACACACTTCGCCACTGCTGCCATCTTCCCCCTCTTACATTCTTTCCATTATTTTTCTGTCAACGTTATTTCACATAATTATGGTCATCAATATATACATAAAAATTGTATATTCTAACCATCAACAAACAACGTGAGAAGATAATCTACAGAATGGGAAAAAATATTTGCAAATCATGTATCTAATAAGGGGTTAATATCCGAAACATATAAATAACTCATACAACTCAATAGCAGAAAAATCAAAAAACCCAATTAAAAAATAGGCAAAGGGGCTTCCCTGGTGGCGCAGTGGTTGAGAGTCCGCCTGCCGATGCAGGGGACACGGGTTTGTGCCCCGGTCTGGGAAGATCCCACATGCCGCGGAGCGGCTGGGCCCGTGAGCCATGGCCGCTGAGCCTGCGCGTCCGGAGCCTGTGCTATGCAACGGGAGAGGCCACAACGGTGAGAGGCCCGCGTACCGCAAAAAAAAACCAAAACAACAAAACAAAAAACAAATTGAAGTATAGTTGATTTACAATATTGTGTTACTTTCACGTGTACAGCAAAGTGATTCAGTTATATATATTTTTTCAGATTATATTCCATTATAGGTTATTATAAGATGTTGAATATTGTTTCCTATGTTATACATAAATTCCTGTTGCTTATTGATTTTATGTATGATAGTTTGTATCTGTTAATCCCATACTCCTAATTTATCCCTTCCCCCAAACTTCCCCCTTTGATAACCATAAGTTTGTTTTCTGTCTGTGAGTCTGTTTCTGCTTTGTATATAGATTCATTTGCATTATTTTTTAGATTCCACATATAAGTAATATTATATAATATTTGTCTTTTCTCTGTCTGACTCAGTATGATAATCTCTAGATCCATCCATGTTGATGCAAATGGCAATATTTCATTCTTTTTATGGCTCAGTAATATTCCATTGTATATAAACAAATCATCTGTTGATGTGCATTTGGGTTGTTTCCATGTCTTGGCTATTGTAAACAGCGCTGCTATGAACATAGGGGTGCATGTATCTTTTCAAATTAGAGTTTTCATCTTTTCCAGATATATGCCCAGGAGTGGGATTGCTGGATCATATGATAGCTCTATTTTTAGTTTTTTAAGAAACATCCGTATTCTTTTCCATAGCGTTGAGCCTATGATTAAAATAGGGAAACTCCTTCTCTTAAAGAATGGTGTGAGGATCAAATAAGGTAATGCACACAAAGAAACACTTAGCACGGTCACCATCTCATTGGAAGCCCTCAATCTTCCACATCAGGCGGTAAGAACACCCCTCACGCATTTCACAAATTTGCCTGAAACTGTATCTGATAGCTATGAGGAGCCCCAAGGCTAGCATGTACTAAATTGTACTTGGCAGAGCTGTCAAATCAAAGAATACTAGTGAGAAATCTGGACATTTTCTGAAGTGCTTTCCCTTACCTACCATCCTTTTCCGTAAGGCCTTCTGCAGCTAAATCTCCTGCCCTCTCATCCAAAGCATACTATGAGACAGGAGGAAAAGCTAGTAGTAAAAGATGGTCAGGCATCCTAGTTGGGTATCATATACTTGGCCTTTCTTCCCTGTATCTTTGAAAATCTAAACTCGATGTGATATTTCACAAAATATTTGAGAGGTTCTCCCCAGTTTTGTGGGTAGGACACCTTTCCCAGACTCTTGGAAAAGACATTCTTTAGTCCTCCAATAGCCAAACCACCTCAGAAGGGGCCTAGCCAAACCTGCTGGTAAGGGAAACTGCTCTGAGGGAAGCTGACTCAGATCCCTCCCCGCCCGGCACCCGTCACGCACAATGACATCAACAGCGCATCAAGAAGCTTTGGCGATGCTAAAGAATAGACAAGTTCTTGCCCCTCCAAATTCCCCACTCCTCTTCCAGTCACTTTCCCTACCTCCACTAATTGGTTGGAAGTTCTCATCGCTCTATACTGTCATTTTTGTGGTATAATTTCCCCAGCGGTAAGTCCAAATGCTGATAGAAGAGTGGGTGTGCAGAATGATTTGATGCCTTATAAAAATGATCAAGGCTTCATGAAGCCTGTGTACAGGTGTTTTATTACGAGGTATTTCAAACAGACAATAAA
Source organism: Delphinapterus leucas (assembly GCF_059928025.1). Taxonomy (NCBI): domain Eukaryota; kingdom Metazoa; phylum Chordata; class Mammalia; order Artiodactyla; family Monodontidae; genus Delphinapterus; species Delphinapterus leucas. Next base: position 15,850,228 of record NC_143138.1, read on the forward strand.
CAAGGAGAACAAGATAATAGACCCTTAGTCACCACCATCCAGATTGTTCTCATTTTCCCCATGTTTACTTCAGATGTTTTTGAGGGGATAAAATATCACAGATGTACTTGAAGCCCTCTTTATACCTCTTTTGGAAGTTGCAGTTATTATTATTCTTTAAACTTTATAAATACTAGGTTGGGAGCATGGTGGTAATAAATCTGAAAACTGCATTCAAAGGTAAAGTGAAATTTTTCTTCTGTTGCTATGGGATTTAACTAGTCTTAGGGCATGTTTTCCGTCTCATTTATAGGGCCTTTTTTTTCTTCTTCATTTTTTCAAAGAATCTCAAACCCAGAATTAGGATTCACTGTGCTATTAGGTTGTAAACAAAAAACAGACCTAAATGTGCTTTGAAATTTTTATCTGCCTTCAATCTAAGTTATTAAAGTTTAAGATGCCCAAAGACATGCTGAAAATCTTGTGTAATTTCACAAGTTAAGATATTTGATTTTTTATTTTATTTCCCCATAGTGTAGCCATTAGAATTGTGAATTTCCTGCAAAAATAACTGATTGCTGCTCTTGCCCAATTGAATCTCTTCCTTTTCAACTTTTTGTTCATTTCTATCAAAATATGAATGTTTACTTATCCACAAATTTCATAACTCAGGGTGAGAGCCCTGCAAATGTAATAACTATGTATTTTTAGTTACTAACTAAATTTTAGTTAGCATCTAAATTTTCACATACTAGAAGACTAGACTATCTAGAAGTTTAGAAGCTTTCTTGTTACTTTTCCAAGGACCCATCTGGAAAATCCAAACTTCCTCATCTTCCCCTTAAGTTCATTAATCAAATTATTTTTCGATAAAGTTTTATGCTCATTCTTTCAGGAGGAAATCTCCATAGACATGCACTCCCTCTCTTTCGCCACCTAGAGGTCAAAGAGTAAACCAACTCATAATCTTTCCAAGATATTTCCTTCCCAACTGTACAAAATTATCTATTTTTCCTCCAACACAGGAATTTCTGTAATACTTTCTACCACTTTTAATTTGTTCATACATTCTACCTTATACAATAGTTATTTGTGAACAAGTCTTATGTCCCCTTACAGACATTGGATATCTTAAGGGGCAGGTCTATATGTTACCCATTTCTTTTCATCTTCCATAGCACCTAACTCAATGCTTTACAAGGAGAATAATGAATGAAAGAATGAATGAACAAATAAACACACATATCGGTTTGGGGACAGAATCTCATTCATCTCCATTCAGTCTTGGGTATATAAGAAAAGGCGACAACCATAAGAAGACACCCCCCGGGCAGCATGATGTAGGGTAGAGTGGTGCTGAAATATGAAAAGAATATGACCTTGGGAATTAGATTCTTGCCTTCTCGAGTCCTAGCTCTGTCACCAGCCAATCAGGAAATTGTTGGTTAAATAACATTTTCTCTTAGACTTGCTCTCCCTTTCTCTAAAGTAAAGAGAGTAATACCTATTTTGCAATGATGTATGAATATTAAGTAATACAGTATAAGAGAAAGTGCCTTGCTCTCATAATAAATAAACAATAAAGTATACATGATTGTTCCTGGAGAGGGCGCTTGCTCACAGAAAGATGCAAGATCTTTCTGGGCCCAGCTCTGCCACAGGCTGACCAGCTGTGCCACCTTGAGGAAGTCATTCGCCCTCTCTGGGACTCCCTCTTCTCATTAGTGAAATTGAAAAGTTGTGTGCATAATCCTTGAGGTCTCTCCCAGCTCTGTGATTAGAAAATAAATGTTTAATGTATCAACTCATTATCACAGTATGTCTGGGTTGAGGAACTCCATAATTCCTCTCTTTTTTTAAAGAACAACACAGTTGACAAATTTATAGTAACCACTACTTCTAAATTTTGTTTCCCTCATGAGAAGAATAAGAATCCAACTTTAAAAACCTATGCATCTGGACATATATACACTACCAAAATAAGGTAGATAGCTAGTGGGAAGCAGCTGCATAGCTCAGGGAGATCAGCTCGGTGCTTTGTGACCGCCTGGGATAGGGAGGGTGGGAGGGAGGGAGATGCAAGAGGGAAGAGATATGGGAACATATGTATATGCATAACTGATTTACTTTGTTATAAAGCAGAAACTAACACACCATTGTAAAGCAATTATACTCCAATAAAGATGTAAAAAAAAAAACCTATGCATCTTTCAGAAAAGAATATTTAATTGCTTTTATATATGACACCATCCATTGAGCATATTTTTGCTTCAACATATTTTTGCTGAATGAAGGAATGAATAATACTTTAGTGGGTGTTTGCCAGAAGTTCCAAGAATGATAATTCATATTCTCTACTAGGCTTGATTCTTTATAAACAGCCAGCTTAGCTTTTTTTTCTCCCCAAATTGGCTTTGAGTCACTGATATGATTCACAACTTTAAAAATATAGGTTGAACCTGAAATTGCCCTGGCAGGAAATGAGCTAAGGAACACAGTACAGGTGAAAGGGAGATGCCCTCCCACCAGAAAAAAAGATCGTTCTTCATGTCATTTTCTAGTTCCCAATATGAAATGAGGAAATGTCAACACGTAGCTTTATTCCCATCTCTCTGATCACATTGGTTGAAATGGTAAAATCAAAGGTGAAGTACAAAGCAATTAAATCTCTAGGATCCAACAGGCACATTTTTTTTCAGGTGTGGCTGGCCTTCCCACTGCACCCCAGATGAGTCACTTAACAGGAGCTAAGCAAAGGAAGATGAATTGACATTCTGTCAGAGAAAAGGTACATACCAGGTCAGGTCTTGACCCACAAAGAAATCGTTGATGTCACACAGAAAGATACAGATGGCAAGAGCTAAGAGATGACTACCAGAGAGAGGTGAGGATGCTCTAGCACAGCTAGCCCTGCTGGCATCCTTTAAAAGGGAAGAGATGGCAGAGAGCAAGTAGCACAGGTGCCACTGGGAAGGAGGTCTGACTGACAGAAAGAATCAATGCACTTGTTTGTTTTAGAAAGTTTGCCTTGTTTGAAGAAGGATCCTGAAAGGTAAGAGGATGGTTTCAGTTCCCTGTTTTCAATACCCTCTCTGCAACTCAAACTTCCAGTATTATCCAGAAGCCACTTTGCCTTCTCCTGTCCTGTCTTCCCATGGATAATGGCATATTGTCATGTTTGTCCAGGAGCTTATAAAAGCAATTATCTTAGGGAAATAAACAAGACACACTGGAAGAATAGAACACTGCTAAATAGGAGTAGGGTGGTTTCAGCCCTTAGGCAAGTGCCAGGAAGTTATCTAGTGCCCACCCTATGACGTGGGCAAGAAAGGCTCCTTCCCTGGACTGCATGCTGACTCCCGCTCTTCTCGGCCCATGCCCTCCCTTCATGGCCAAAAGGACACACCAATCTGGAGCTCGTAACCTCTCCCTAGATGACACTACAGGCACCCAAAACCTTGGAATTCCCTTCCCAAATGACCCTGAGCCCTTTTTCATGTCCTGCACTGGTCTCTTCTCTGGGTCTGGCCCAAAGGCAGACAGAACAGTTAGAATACCCACTCCTAGCCCTGCGGGACAGCTGTTCGGGGAGATGGTAGAAGGTAGACAGAGCTTGTATGCAAGACTAGGGTGTCCACATGTGCCTCATGCCACAAGGCCCTACAGTACAGGATGGAGCTAGTGATGAGAAGAGAAGAGGGATGGCCGGGGGACGGCAGACATTCAACACTAAGTGGTCTAGGAGTTCTAAATTTGACCTTGACTTCCAATCACGAAAGCACATTAGTCAATATACGTGGATAGAACATATTTTGTTTAGCAAGTTGTTAGCTTGGTTTAAACCTATGACTTGTGGGCTTCCGTTTGTGCTCTTGCCTGGGCCCTGTGAATATTGGGGGTTTCAATCAAAGGTTGGTTATTTATTGTTTTTATTATGACGAGTGATTTGCAGTTTGGTCAGTAGTGAAGGATTGTTTCTTTGATACATGTCAATTTTTCATTCTGTTAAAGGGATTGTTATGCTCTACATCCTAGAATAATTTGTAACCTAATGTCAATAATTCATAACAATACCAGAAGAGGGGCTATAGTTTTTAATGTAAAAGCAAATGAAGTTGTAAGTTTGGATTATGGTTTCAAGAAGTAATTCTAGTGACAGCTGCCCTTTTTCTTTACATTTCTAGACACTTTTTTCCTAAGTGTCTTTATGAAAGGACTTTGTGAGTTCTGAGTATTTAGTAAATTAATAAATTTTCTGTATTTTAGTTTATTTTAAAGAGAGAGCACTACCAAAATACTTAAACATCTTTAATACTAAAAAATGTTTAGTAGATCTCAAAATTTGCACTTATTATTACTATAGTAACTATCTTGGTGCCATGCTCACTTGCCTTGCTGTTCTACAAGTCATAAAAATACCAAATAGACACCAAAGTCTTGTTAAGTGCATCCTGACAGAGTACAGAATTCTCTTTTACAGTCTGTCTCTAACACTGTTTAAGGGACTTAGTTGCCAGGGAACCTCATTATCATAGGATCTTGCCTGTACTCTAGTCCTAACAGCAGTCTTGGGGAACAGCATCATTGTAAACTGCCAATGACCATGAATCCAGATGTTCTGAAAGTCTTTGTGAAAAGGGGATAGGATATTTTTTTACTTTTCTTAAGCTTCCTCACCATATTATTTAGGCTTTGTGTATTTAATTAATTATTTGAAATAGATATTATATCCCATCATCTTATTGGTTTGGTCACACAATGTATAGTGGTAAAAGAATGTCCTGAAGGGGATAGAAGTTCACTCACCACCCAGATGAAACCCAACGCTATAAGGCTAATTCCCTTTCCAGTAACAAACGCCCATAGCCCAATCCAAAGCCTTCAGGAAAAGGGGACAGATTCTCCCTCATTTCTCCCCTTCCAAAGGAGCACAGGTACATCAGGTAAATCCTTTTACAAACCCCAGGTATCGTTCAGGCTGCTCTTCCTTGCCCTCGGGTGCCGTGTTGCTTTCAGTCTCTCGGCAGCATCTCTTGGCCGCTAATTGCCTTGCCTTGTCGGTATAACGCCATACTGGCATTTACTCCCTGACTGCTGGAACACAGTCATGGCTGTCACAGCTAGCATCACAGACATTCCCCTGCCAATGACATTCCTCACTCTGACCCCTGCCAGCCATCACTGACTCTACCACCACTGGCTCTATTGACCCATACTAGTTCCTTGGAGAAGCTGAGAAGAGAAGGGACATCTGGGCTATAGACTTTCTGTTGCCCAACGCAGATCCTTGACATTGCTCTTTCACTGGAGAGGTATGAGTCAAGCCAGCTACCTACCCTTTTATACAGAAAGGTCAGACAGTTTCATTCATTTTCTTTGATTAGCAGGCTGTGTAATATCCTCTCCTCCAGGATGGTCTTTTACCATCTTATAAGTCCCTTATCATAACACTTGTCTGTATCTCCTTGTATTTACTTATCCACAAGTGCTATGAGGGCAGGGATTGTATCTACCTTGCAAACTGTTACATCTCTAGCACCTGGTCCTACCACACCCTACAAATCTTCCTTAAACTGAACCGAACCTCAAAAACTTAGGGCAAAAACTGTACAGGCATCTATCAACACTATAGTGTGTGCCTCCAGAACTTCTTCCCCAGCCGTCACCTACCTTCCCAGTCCAACCACCACAAATTATGATCAAAGAGAAACCCCCTCGGTCTTCAGGCCCAGCCTCCCAGGGTCTATGCAGGTTATTTTAGATGGCTGGGTTGAATTTTTGTCTTGAGGTTTCAAAACAACTACTCAAAATTAGGGGTGTGACTAGGAGATGAAGGGAAAGCATGTTTCTGTTTGGATCTGCAGGAGACAAAGCATAATCTCCCTGCTGTGGAAACCATTCTCGTCATTGAAAGGGCTTCAGCCTTCAAACCATGGCCCCACCATGGCTATCCACCTGTCTTGGTTGGGTGGTGAAAATGGGATCAGGAGAAATGAATATACAGAAATGGAATAGAAGAATGAGATGTAGAAAAGGTATGCCTACATGTTCATTCTTAACTCTTAGTCCAATAAAGTCATAATTAACTAAATTATAATTTCATTGCCCTCTAACAGGAGATAATTCTGACCTCTCTTCTGGCATTTGGCATTTGTAAGTGATACTACTCAGAACAATTCTTATCTGAGTGTGGGATGTGACCATACCCATCACGACAAGCCCAACCATATTACCACTCTGAGGAGATGTAAAGATTGTTCCTTGGTTTGGGACCACAGCTGTCATTTACAGAATCATAGTGACTGCATATAAATCAGCCTCTTTGACAAAGAACCTTTGTGGGTCAAGCTGTCCCCTCCTAACCACCTCGGGCATGACTTTGGTGACAGTTCTTAGTAATCAAAAAGTAGCACTATTTAAAATTCTTCTTCAGAGGGTACTTAACAGTTTTTCTTTTTTGTCTTTCAACTTAGTGTGCTATAGTTCACAAGATGGAAAATAATGATATTTTCTTACTGATAATTCATTTCAGAATAATTCAGTATCGTGATGATAGCAGGAGAGAATGGAGGAGAGTCTATTGATATAAGACTCACAGATATTGACCCCCAATGTATCATTCAACAAGCACGAATGTCTAACCGGGGTGGTGCTAGGTGGTAAGACTGTAGGAAGACACAGTCCTTGGTCTCAGGTAGCTAATAGTTTAATGTGGAGGAAAGGCTCAGGTAAACCAGCAATTGCAGCAAGTTTATTCGGTGAATGTTATGGTAGAGTTATATTTGGGTCGGGAAGAATATTTGGAGTACAAAAAAAAAGGGCATCCAATCAGACTGGGGGAGATGTTATCAGGAAATGCTTCCAAGATTCATGTTTAAACTGAATCTTTTTTTTTTTTTAGTCTGTGCCACGCGGCATGCAGGATCTTAAGTTTCCCGATCAGGGATCAAACCCGTGCCCCATGCACTGGGAGCTCGGAGTTTTAACCACTGGACCACCAGGGAAGTCCCTAAACTGAATATTAAAGGCCAAGTATGACATGGAGAAGATGAGGAGGGAGGAAGAGAGTAAGGGCATTCTGGGGAGAGGCCTTACTACATGCAAAAGCATGGAGGTACAAAATCTTGGTGTGTCCTGGGAACTACAAACATGGCTAGAGAAAAAGGCAGGTTGCAGAATGTTGCATGATCTGGAGCCAGACCATGTAGAAACTACTATGCTAAGCTCAGTTTAGAGGACCACAGATTGGCTTAGGCTGTTCACTGTACTGTAAATGCTGCAAAGGACAGAGAACATACCTTCCTTGTACATTTCTGTATCCTCTGTGTCTAGTCCATGGTAGCCTCTCAACAGATGTGTGTTGGATAATTATATTAATTTATTAGTTAAACCCTATCACTGGAAGGAGAATACTTTTTAAATCAATTACAGGAAAGACAACTTTTATTTATAGTAGCATACAGTTACTACAAAATGAAAAAAATGTAAAATACAAAAGATACTTTAAGTTAAAGATAATAAATTTTTTTGTTTTTTGTTTTGAAAAGATAAACAAAATTGCCAAGAAGCTAGACTCACCAAGAAAAAGAGAGAATTCAAATAAATAAAATCAGAAATGAAAGAGGGGACATTACAACTGATACCACAAAAGTACAAAGGACGATAAGAGACTACCATGAACAGCTACATGCCAACAAATTGGACAACCTAGAAGAAAAGGATAAACTCCTAGAAATATACAACCTACCAAGACTGAATCATGAGGAAACAGAAAATCTGAACAGACAATTACAAGTATGGAGATTGAATCAGTAATCAAAAATCTACCCCCCCCAAAAAAAGTCCAGAAGCAGATAGCTTCACTGGAGAATTCTACCTAATATTTAAAGAAAAATTAATACCAATCTTTCTCAAGAAATTGAACTCATTTTACAAGGCCAGTATTACTCTGTTATCAAAACCAGACAAGCACACCACAAGAAAAGAAAATTACAGGCCAATATTCCTAATGACCATAGATGCAAAAATTCTCAACAAAATCTTGGCAAGCCAAAATTAATAATACATTAAAAAGGATTATACACCATGATCAAGTGGGATTTATCCCAGGGATGCAAGTATGCTTTGACATCTACAAATCAATCAACGTGATATAACACATTAACAAAATGAAGGATAAAAATCATATGATCATCTCAACAGATGCAGAAAAAACATTTGACAAAATTCAACATGTGTTTATGATAAAAACTTTCAACAAAATGGGTTGTTCTTAAGTGAATAGACATTTTTCCAAAGCAGACATGTAGATGAGCAACAGGTGCATGAAAAGATGCTCAAAATCACCAGTCATCAGAGAAATGCAAATCAAAACCACACTGAGATATCACCTTACACCTGTTAGAAGGCTATAATCAAAAAGAAATAACAAGTGTTGCTAAGGATGTGGAGAAAAGGGAAATTTTGTGCATGGTTGGTGGGAATTAAGTTGGTGCAGCCACCTGGGAAAGCAGTATGGAGGTTCCTCACAAAATTAAAAATAGAACTACCATATGATCCAGCAATCCCATTTATGGGTATTTAGCCAAAGAAAACAAAAACATTAACTTGAAAAGATTATGTATCCCCATGTTCATTGCAGCATTACAGTTGTCCCTTGAGCTACCTGAGGGTTAGGGGCACTGGCCCCTACTCAGTCAAAAATTTACATTACAACTTTATAGCCAACCCTCCACATCCAAAGTTCTGCAATGGCAGATTCAACCATCTGCTGATCATGCAGTACTATAGTACATATCTGTTGAAAAAAGTCCAGTACAAGTGGATCTGTGCAGTTCAAACCCATGTTGTTCAAGTGTCAACTGTATTTACAACAGCCAAGACATGGAAGCAATTTAAGTGTCCACTGATGGATGAATGGATGAAGAAAACATGGCATATATATACAATGGAGCATTATTCAGCCACAAAAAGAAGGAAATCTTGCCATCTGCAACAACATGGATGGACCTTGAGGGCATTATGCTAAGTGAAATAAGTCAGACAGAGAAAAGTAAATACCATATGATCCTGCTTATATGTGGAAACAAAAAACCAAACTCATAGATACAGAGAACAAATTGGGGAGGGGAGCAGAAGTGGGTGAAGGTGGTCGAAAGGTACAGACTTTCAGTTATAAAATAAATGTCATGAGGATGTAATGTGTAACATGGTGCATATTGACTGTAGTTAATAATACTGTATTGTATATTTGAAAGTTACTGAAAGAGGAGACTTTAAAGTTCTTATTACACACAAAAAAAGATAACAAGAGTCAGCACCTACCACAATTATTATAAAGAGTTTTAAATTCCATCAAACAGATCTCTTAAGGATGCATGGAGTTCTGGTGAGTGGCATCCTTTTCTTGTCTCATTAGCACCACAGAAAATATCTTTGCTGTGTTGTCTCATTAGCAATATCTTTGAAGTTTAAAGAGCTGCCCAAGTGTTCCTCAGAATTCTATTATTAATTTCACATAGTATGTTCCATGCACTATCTTTTAATTCGTGGTTTATCTAAAAATTCAACTTTAAACTGGATGTCCAGAATTTCATCTGTCAAATCTATATTATGGCCACATAAAAATACCGACTTAAGTTAAACAAATATCTTTTATGCTGGTCTTCACAGAGCCACTAATAAATTCTGGTAAATAATGTTTCTCTGAGAGGGAACTGAATGTGCAGTTTTTCTCAACCTTATCTGAACAAAAATTCCTTTTTTAAGTGAACATTCCCAAAGAGCTACTCTGAAGGGCAATTACTCAATTATCTCTGTAGTTTCAGTGTCCTATTCACTAAGTATTTCTACAGTTTCTTATTGGATTCTGAGCAAATCATTTCTCCATTTAATATCAGTAAATCATTCTTTCCAAGGGAGAGTGTGAAATCCTTAGCATGAAACACAGGGTCTTCTGCAATCTGTTATTTACCTTTCCAGCTTCACTCCCAGGTTTTCCTCATACACAATCCTACCCACGTGTCTCACTGAGCTCCCCTCCACTCTCTGAACATTCCACACTCTTTCAGACCTCAGTAGTCTTTGCATGTGTTTCGTCTTCCGGAAGTGCCCTTCTCTAGGTCCCTACCTTCTCAATGAACCATTAATCCCTTAACTGAATAAAGATGTTGCTGACCCCCCACCGAGCAATTAGTCATTCACTCCTTCCTCTTCTCACAACACTGGATGCATTTGTCTGTTAGTACTTACCTTACTGTGCTATAATTATTCATTTACAGGTCTGCCCCCTTCCCCCAGTAGACAGGCAACTTTTCAAGGGCATTGCTTTATGTTATTCATCTTGGAGTCCTCAGCTCAAAGCATGGGATTTGACACATATATGCTCGATAAATGACTGGTGAATTAATGAATGAATGTAAATGTGATTTTTAAATAGAAGATTGAGGTTGTGGACCCTTCCCCTTTTTCCTCAATCCTCTCTGTTCTGCTTCTGCAGAAGACCTAGAATGTCTTCCAAGAAGATAACTATTTAACAGATAGGTACCATTTTATAGAAATTGACTCAGACTTCTAATACTTTCTCTGAAAAGAATGAGAGACAATGAAATTAGGTAAATGTCTTAAAACATAGTATTTATCTATGGATCCTTGCCTTCCCATGGGTTATGATTATATGATAAAGTATTTAAAACATGTTTTTCTCTAGTTACATAGTAACATATTCAAAGAGGCTTATTGGCATTCAATTAACCCTTTATCTTCCATACATGAGGTATTATTATTTTCACTTTAAGAGGCATGAAAGTATAAGAAGCCACGCCCACATGAGAATAAACCCTCTCTGGGCATCAGTCTAAAGTTCTTGACTGATTTAACCACCCTCAGCAACCAATTAGAGACCATAAATGTTGATAGAGCTATCTGATTCAGGTACCTCTCTTAAAAGTATAGTGGAAAAAGAAGATGTGGTACATATATACAATGGAATATCACTCATCCATTAAAAAGAATGAAATAATGCCATTTGCAGCAACATGGATGGACCTAGAGACTCTCATATTGAGTGAAGTAAGTCACACAGAGAAAGACAAATATTGCATGATATCACTTATATGTGGAATCTGAAAAATGGTACAAATGAACTTATTTACAAAACAGAAATAGAGTTACAGATGTAGAAAACAGTCTTATGGTTCCCAGGGAGGAAGTGGGGGAGGGATAAATGGGAGACTGGGATCAACACTACTATATATAAAATAGATAATATATTATATAGATAATAAGGACCAACTATATAGCACAGGGAACTCTTCTCGATACTCTGTAATGACCTATCTGGGAAAAGAATCTGAAAAACGGGATTTATGTGTATGTATAACTGATTCACTTTGCCGTATGGCAGAAAGTAACACAACATTGTAAATCAACTATACACCAGTGGAGATTTTTTAAAAATAAAAAATAAAATTTAAAAAAGTATATGAAGAACTACTTCAAAACTCAGGACTTTATAAATGCAACAAAAAGATGAACTGAGACTAATGAACCCATTATATGGAATAAACTATATACAATTTACCAACGACAGACATATAGATAGAAGAAACAGGTGTGTGTAACCTCTTCCTGACTGGAATTTGTTCTCACACAAAGTTCTAATATATGAAGATTTATTTTCCAATATATCTTCAACAACTAGGAGAATTTTACTTCAAGTATTAAAAAGTTGTGTATTCAAAGTTGGGATTCCCTCCATAAAGGAAACTGAAAGAGAGAGAATTAAAGGCAGAGAAAAGAAAAAGGAAGTAAATGGAGCAACACAAGCACAGTTATTGGTAAATAATATTTGCTGACTTGAGTTGGATCAAGATAAGGATATAGAGGCTTGAGTAATAAAGTGAAGAGAAAGATGTATTTTAAAAAAAAAACAAAGAAGCTGAGGGAAAGTAAACCCAGGCCTTAGAAACACACTATTAGCAATGAGAAGACTAATATGGGTAATGATGGGTAAAAGAGTGTCTGATAGTGAATTGATTGACATGAAGCCACCAAAGACAGTAGGAAGCAGAGTGAGCAGAGTCGGGAGGCTGCTCAGAAACCTGGGCCTGACCGGGGGAAGCAAGCTAAGCAAGGGTGACATAGCTCTGCTCACTGGCAGTTTGCAGTGATGCTTTATCTCTGAGGCCTCACAGGGACCCTATAATAAAAGTGTATTTAGTTGAGAAATAAACTGTCTGGGATCATAAAATGAGAAAGACACCCTGGGATGGAGGCCCAGAAAGACACTGGACGGCCTCAGAGCCCCACTGATCATCTGGCAGGCACAGCCTTCACAGCTGCTGGTGAGCAAACAATGATAAATGGAAAGTAACTCCACGGACCTCACAGTCTGTAACGGGCATGGACAGGATCATGAAAAGTGTCCTTATTTAGTGTGTTGTCTTTATGGTTTTATTCTTAGTCATAGTGACAGCTAAGCTTTCGTATTCCAGATTGTTCAAGGAGCTTTACGTATAAGTCATTTAATCCTATTAACGACCCCACAGAGTTGGTACGATTATTATTTTCATTTTATAAACAAGGAAACTGATACATAGAAAGATCACTTGGCAAGTAAATGGTGGAGGGAGGAGCCATTGGAATCTAGTCAGTCTGACTACACACATGCACACACGTACCCCCAGGGTGAAGTTCTCATAGTAACTGTCCAGCCATCCTCCTTGGAAGGGTGCTAGGAATGACCAGGGTGGTCACTGTCAGGGCCGCCTTGTAGGGGCTGTCCCACACAAACAAGTGTCTCATGGCCATGTCTGTGCTAAGCCATCACCCGGTATAGAAGCTACGCACTCTGGCCCAAAGAAGGAACATGACCCAGGCTAGGTCAACAGATGGCCCACGCCCTGGCCACAGTATAGTCCAATAATCCAAGTGGTGGGCATAAGAATCCCATCTGAACAGTCTGAGTCCTTCCCTAGGATCTTTCCAACTGAAATTCACAGATAAATAGACATCTCTGGCTGCAAATCTTTCAGGATGTGACTTTGACAGTTGCTGAAGGCCACTTTTCCTACTGGGCAGAGAATGTCCATCTCTATTAACAGAGAAGGAAGCTTAAGTGGAACAGATGAGAGAGAGACAGACAGACAGAGAGAGAGAGCTAACAATGTTTGGGTTCCTGGTTCCAGTCCGTGGGACCCCAGAATGACTCTAGGTCCTGTGATGGTCCTTTGAGCTACTTCCATGCTCTTCAGATAAACCACTCGTTTTGTTTAACCTAGTTCGGATTGGTTTTCTGTCACTTGCTGTTCAAAGTGCCCTGGCTGAAGACTCTTCTCTCATTTTGCATCTCCATCATCCCATCCTGGTTTCTTATCAGCTGCTGAGGTGCTTCTGAAGCCCACGTGGACCACATGCCGTGGCAGTCCACCTCCTGTGCAGATTCACACCTGTCCACACCACACGTTCTGCGATCTGATCCGTGGATTGCAGAGGAGATTTTGGTCATCTATACGTACAATTTTCAAAGTTTAGCTTTCGGGAACATATGTATAATACTCATATTTCCATTTCTCTAGATATCCCCATTTTAATTGTTACTGCACAAATCTATAAAAAATGCGGAAATGCCCCCAAATTTGGGTACTTTTTCTTTCCGATGATGAAAAGCTTTAATCCTTGTCTTTAAGCAGAAAATGAGTAACTTACAGGTAAAGTGTAGGCTGGAAAATTTTTTTCTAGAAGTCTGTCCCACTCTGATAATAGTCTCTGGTTGTGACAGCTGGGGTTAAAAACTGGCCGCTTCCTTCCTCTTAGGAGTTCTGTTATTTAACTGTTTCATCCCTACCATATGAGCCACAGTATGACTAAATATTTTGCCTACAGTACAGCTGATTAACAGATAAGCAGCTCTTCTCTCCCTCAGTTTATATTTGAGTAGACCACACTGTCTCTACATATACACACAAAAATTGACGTACTTGAAAGTATAAATAAGTGAGTCGAAGATGACAACGAAGAAAAGTTGAGATTTAATTCACCTGTATTATTTCTTCCCATAGTTTTGAATTAAGAGATGAATCTTGGATTCCAGCCATCTCAGTTGGTTCTGAGTTTCTTAGATGGCTTTTTACATGATAAACCAATAGAAGTCTTTTTAAAAATTTTATTTTATTATAGTTGATTTACAATGTTGTATTAATTTCAGGTGTACAACAAAGTGATTCAGTTATATATATATATTCTTTTCCGTTATGGTTTTTCACAGGATATTGACTACAATTCCCTGTGCTATATAGTAGGACCTTGTTGTTTATCCATTCTATATATAACAGTGTGCATCTGCTAATCCCAAACTCCCAGTCTGTCCCTCCCCCTACACCCCCTCCCTCTTGGCAACCACAAGTCTGTTCTCTATGTCTGTGAGTCTGTTTCTGTTTTGTAGGTAAGTTCATTTTGTCGTATTCTAGATTCCACATATAAGTGATATTATATGATATTTGTCTTTGTCTGGCTTACTTCACTTAGTGATCATCTCTACATCCATCCATGATGCTGCAAATGGCATTATTTCACTCATGTTTATGGCTGAGTAGTATTCCATTGTGTATACGTACCACATCTTCTTTATCCATTCATCTGTCAATGAACATTTAGGTTGTTTCTATGTCGTGGCTATTGTGAATAGTGCTGCAACGAACATTGGGGTACATGTATCTTTTTGAATTAGAATTTTCTCTGAATATATGCCAAGGAGTAGGATTGCATAGCGGTTGCACCAATTTACATTCCCACCAACAGTGTAGGGGGATTCCCTGTTCTCCACACCTTCTCCAGCATTTGTTATTTGTAGACTTTTAAATGATGGCCATTCTGATTTACATTCCCACCAACAGTGTAGGGGGATTCCCTGTTCTCCACACCTTCTCCAGCATTTGTTATTTGTAGACTTTTAAATGATGGCCATTCTGATGTAGACTTTTAAATGATGAAGGGGTACCTCACTGTAGATTTGATTTGCATTTCTCTAATAATTAGCAATGCTGAACATCTTTTCATGTGCCTATTGCCCATCTGTATGTCTTCTTTGGAGAAATGTCTAAGTCTCCTGCCCATTTTTCCATTGGGTTATTCGTTAGGAGAAGTCTTCTCCTAACAAAGGCCATGTGTCCTTGAAGTCAACTTTCAGCATTCTCAACACGAGCACAGGAAGCTCCTGGTCCATCCCCCTCCTAGTAGATCTGAGGGCAAGCCTGCCCACCAAAGCAATCTGAAAGCTGATTCCATTTTCTGGGTGATGCAGGGGAAAAACTCTTATAATAACTTAATTAAGCTGTCAATCAATAAGTCTTTATCGAGAGCCACCTTCAGGACATTCAGGAAGGAAACTAATGTCCAAGGCAATAGCAGAGGCCAGTGATAAGGGGGTCAGCTATCCCAAAGGCTCTAAGTAAAATCGCAAAGTGGGAGAAATTTATCAGCCCTCTTCCTTTCTTTATGATCTCTTCGCCCCTCTGTACCTATTCTTTTTCTAATATAACCAGTATTTTATGCTGACCCACACACACTTAGACCTGCCATTCATTCATTCCTAGGTGCATGCATTTATTTATTCAATAAATATATATTGGGCAGTATGTACTTGGCACTGTTCTGGGCAGTAGTGAAATAGCAGTGAATAAACACCATTCCTGAGCCTCAGGGACCTTATATCCTAGTGGTGGTAAACAGTGAGAAAGAAACATACAGCAGATCAGATGTTAAGTGCAGTGGAGAAAAATTAATTAGGTTAGGAGAGACAGAGAGTAGGACTGTGTGTGCTGTTTCTTATTTTATTTTTCTTATTTTAATTTTAACGTTTAACTTCATTTTTGGTCAAAGCAGGACCTACTGCAACTGTGCTATTTGGGCAGAGATACAACAGAAGTGAGGGGGTCAGACTGTGGGGATATGGGACCCTGGGCTGAGCCCAGTGATTGCTTAGAATGTTGTAGAAACTGTTGGGAATTGGTGTGGCTGGGGTCCCAGGAGTGCGGGAGTGAAAGGAGAGCAGCCATAGCCCAAGGGCACGGATGGGGGTGGGGTGTTCAGCTTCTCCCCCGTGTGAGATGGGAGCCGCTGAGGGGTTCTGAGCAGAAGAGTGTTCAGAAGCTGGTTTACACTTTAGCAGAATCACTTTGGCGGTTGTGTTGAGAAGAGATTGGTGGGTGTGACAGAGGCAGGGGCAGGCAGATTAACTGGAGGCTATTACATAATCCAGCAGAAGATTACGCCTTTAAGGCTGTTTTAAAAATCTTGAGGAGTCATCAGACTTTGGTTATATTTTGAAGGCAGAGTCAATGGGATTGGCCGATGGAGGAGAAAACCATGCATAACTTATTCTATTAAGATAATAGTCACTGTGGTGGAGGTTTATAGCATATAGTGGAACCATAGGGGAATCTGTGCCTTGATCTGGCTAAAATCTATGTTCTCTAATGAAATATAAATGCTACTCAACACTGTGTCCTAAGCTTCTAGGAAAGGGCCAGGTATATAAAAGGTGCTCAATAAATGTATGTTGAATTGAATTCCACTGGGATGGTTAGCAAAGGCCTCACGGAGGAGAGAGTTTTAGGCTGAGATTCTAAGGGTAAAAGGATTTTTACAGGTGACAAATGGCCCATAGGCTAAATTTATCAGCCATCCTGACACCCCTTCCTCCTCCAAATAAAATGATCTTTCCTTACTTAGTACAAACTTGGGGAAGGGGAGGAGAATTTAAATCAAAGATTTCCAAGATCTAAGATCTTTACAGCAGGAAGTATTCGAGATAGGTGTTAAGAGAAATGGGAGAATATGTTTTTGATTTCAGAGTTAGAAAGAAGTCCATAAACAAAACCCAAAAGCACAAACCAAAAAGGAAAAGACTGGTTAATCTCTTGGGTATATTGAACAAAGTGGCATGACACAGAAGGGGAAAAGATACTTAGAATATAACTGAAAAGAGATATATAAAGATATCTAATAAATCAATGAGAAAAAGACAACTATATCTAAAATGAGCAAGGGATATAAATTGTCAGTACCCAAAAAGGAATTCTAAAGGACGAATAAATGTGGAAAAGGCTTGATTATTGCTAATCAGGTAGGTACAAATTTAAACAATAGGCAGATGAGAAGCCTATCAGTTTCATTTACTTTCTCTTAGAACACGTCCTTGTGGAGCCCTTACATCACTGGTTCCAGTCTGCAAAGGTTGCTTTCAGGCAGCACATATACTGTCTCAGATTTCCCTTCCCCACGGTTCTGGGAAACCCCTTTACTTCTGTTTAGATCTTATTTCCAGGGTCTTCTGCCTACCGACTTGCTGACTGACTTTGCCTTGACAAACACAGGTTCCGTCATTAGGTTTTGAGACTCAGTGGAAGAAAAAACTCTCTGTGTTTCTCTACTCAACACACTACTCTTCATTCTCCCCAGCACACTTCTGACACCAGATGTGTGGGTTCTTTCCCCACACCAAGCAGTTCTCTAATTCTGTCGACAGCTGAGTGTCCTACAAATTAATTCAACTCTGGCACTGTCTACCTGGGGTTAGCGAAGACCCCATAGGTCAAGGGCTCGGTTTTACAAGACTCCCCCCTCCCACTTCAGATGCCAATCTCAAGTCCGGGTGCTTTCCCGTTCTTCTAACTGACCAGCTACAGATGGGAGGTTCCCATGACCCCCCTCCTTGGGTTCAACAATTTGCTGGAGCAGCTCACTTAGGAACACAGTTTACCTACCATATTACTGGTTTATTATAAAGGATACAACTCAGGAACACTAACAAAAAACTGTAAAAACAACACACAAATGGTAGAAAATATTTGCAAATCATATATCTAACAAGGAACATGTTATCTAGAATATATAAAGAACACTTACAACTCAACAATAAAAAGGCAAGTAAGCCAATTAAAATATTGGACAATGGATCT
This sequence comes from Delphinapterus leucas, assembly GCF_059928025.1. NCBI lineage: Eukaryota > Metazoa > Chordata > Mammalia > Artiodactyla > Monodontidae > Delphinapterus > Delphinapterus leucas. The sequence continues at coordinate 15,868,167 of NC_143138.1, forward strand.
GAATAGACAGTTCTCCAAGAAAGATATATAAATGGCCAACAAGCACATGAAAAGTTATTTGACATCATTTGTCAAAAGGGAAATGCAAATCAAAACCACAATGAGGGACTTCCCTGGTGGTGCAGTGGTTAAGAATCCTCCTGCCAGTGCAGGGGTGACGGGTTTGAGCCCTGGTCCGGGAAGACCCCACATGCTGTGGAGCAACTAAGCCTGTGCACCACAACTACTGAAGTCCGCGTACCTAGAGCCCATGGTCTGCAACAAGAGAAGCCACTGCAATGAGAAGCCCACGCACTGCAATGAAGAGTAGCCCACGCTCACCACAACTAGAGAAAGCCTGTGCGCAGCAACAGAGACCCAACACAGCCAAAAATTAATTAATTTTAAAAAACACACACACACAATGAGATACCACTTTACAACCATTAATATGGCTAGAATCAAAAATTCAGATAGTAACACATATCGATGAGAATGTGTAGAAATTGGAACCTTATACACTGCTGGTGGGAATGTAAAATGCTGCAGCCACTTTGGAAAACAGTCTGGCAGTTCACCAAATGATTGAACACGGAGTTACCATATGACCCAGCAATTCCACTCCTACCTATATACCCAAGAGTAATGAAAGCACGTGTCCACACAAAAACTTGTACACAAATGTTTATAGCAGCATTATTCATAATAGCCGAAAGGTGAAAACAACCCAAAGGTTAATCGACTGCTGAATGGGTAAACAAAATTGGTATAACCTTACAATGGAATATTATTTGGCCACTAAACACAATGAAGTATTGATACATGTTACAACATAGATGGCCCTTGAAAACACTAAGTTAAAGAAGGCAGATACAAAGTACCACATTTTTATGATTCCATTTCTATGAAATGTTCAGAATAGGCAAATCCATACAGACAGAAACTAGATTAGTAGTGGCCAAGGGCTGGAGAAAGGGGGAATGGGAACTGTATTAGTTTCCTAGGGCTGCCATAACAAATTACCACAAACTGCATAGCTTAAAACCACAGAAATTTATTCTCTCACAGTACTAGAGGCTAGAAGTCAGAAATCTTAAGCGTTAGCTGGGCCATACTCCCTCTGAAGGCTCTAGGGAAGAACGCTTCCTTGCCTCTTTCTGGATGCTAATGGCTCCCAGCAACCCTTGGCATTCCTTGGCTTGTAGCTGCATCACTCTATCTCCGTCTCCCCCTTCACACAGCTTTCTTCTCTGTAGTTCTGTGTGCCCTTGCGTCTTCTGTAAGAACACTGGTTATTGAATTTAGGGCCCATGCTAATTCAGTATGATGTCATCTTAACTAATTACATATGCAAAACCTTATTTCCAAATATAGTCACATTCCAAGGTTCCAGGTAGACATGAAGTTTAAGGAGACACTATTCAACCCACTATAGGAAGTGACTGCTAACAGGTATACTGTTTCTTTTTGAGGTTATGAAAATGTCCTAAAATTGACTATGGTGATGACTGCACATATCTACAAATATACTAAAAACAATTTAACTATATACTTTAAATGAGAGAATTGTATGGTTGTGAATTATATCTCAAAAATAAAAACTATCTTTGGGGGCTTCCCTGGTGGCGCAGTGGTTGAGAGTCCACCTGCCGATGCAGGGGACATGGGTTCGTGCCCTGGTCCGGGAAGATCCCACATGTCGCGGAGCGGCTGGGCCTGTGAGCCATGGCCGCTGAGCCTGCGCGTCCAGAGCCTGTGCTCCGCAATGGGAGAGGCCACAACAGTGAGAGGCCCGCGTGCTGCAAAAAAAATAAAATAAAAACTATCTTAAAAAGCAAAAAGCATTAAGATTCAACAAGCTCCCAGTAATGGAACTTCCAGAAGATGTACAGGAAGAAGTAAAATGATCTCAGAAAAAAGATATGAGGTGTAGGATGGAACAGTTACTGTGAGCTGGAAATTAAGTCCCTGAAGGTCAGAGACGTTGTTTTGTTTACTGGCTGAGTCCCTAGTTTGGAATAGATGTTCAAAAATTACACATTGGATAAATGGCTGAATTGGTAAATAGGGGCATAAATCTAAATAAATGTTTTCATTAAACAATAAATTCTAATTTTTATGATTAAAAACAAAAAAAGAAGATAAACCAAAAATAGTTGACAATAGCATGTAAGCTGGGAGAGTGTGATCAGAATTAGAGCAATGAAATGCCTTGGAATTTTTGAGGCATGGGCTAAAGATATTGATTGATTACAGACTTCATAAATTAAATATGCATGAAAATATTTCAAAAGGAACCATTAAGAGAATAAAGAGGTTATAACTTCCTAGCTAATTGAGCAAATACTTAAGAAAAAGAGAAAGGAAGCTCACTTAATCCAATAGAATGTTGGAAAGAAGGAAAGTACAGATAACGTGGGACAATTAAAAAGCAAAAAAGCGAGAGGACAGAAAAAAATCCAAATACATCAGAAATAGATGTACGTAGACTAAACCTTCCATTTAAAAGACAGATTGTTAGATTAAAAATAAATCCAGCTAAATGCTGCTTAAAGATACATATCTAAAACATGGGGAAAAATATACATATATAATATATTTTTATGTATTATATATGTAATTATTAGAATATATAGTATATATATTTTATAATTTATAAATATATTATACATATTTTATATATTTTAGTATGTTACATATGTAACACATATAATGTGTATTGTATATTTTATATTATGTATGCTATATAGTTTTTATATATTTTATATATCATAAATATTTTGCCATATAAAAAATGTATATATATATATATATATATATACACACACACACATACACACAAGTCCTTAACCCAAACCCTAGAACAAAATGTGTTTCAAATTCACATTAATTTTAATTTATTTTAAGAAATATATACAGGTATATGTTACATCTGCATAACATCCCCAGTGGGGTTTGATGCAGCACTTCATAACCAAGCAGAGTAACATTTCTGAAAGAAACATTAATATTCACACTAAGTAGAATAAATAAAGACTAAACAGATTCACATCAGCACAGATCAGGTTTTGCTGCCAAATGAATTATGAAAAAAAAAAACAAACCTCTTTTTTCAGAGCTTTTTGGTCTTTGAAACTGCAGATATGGAATTACAGACTTGAAGCAGCAAATATAGCCAAAAGAACTGGGATACCTGCAGTAATATCAAACTAAATAGGTTCTGAGGCAAACAACATTATTAGGGGTTACCAAATAATATTTCTAAAGTCTTCAGTTCGCCAGTAAGGTACAACAAATCTAAATTTATCTATTCTTATTGAGATAGCCTCCAAACACAAAGAAAAATGGATAGTACAATAGGGAAACTTTCGTGTACATGCAAAATAATTTCAATGTGTTATATACTCTGTTCAGTACTTCAATGTGTCTTGTCATCCCAACTAGATTACAATAAATCAGTGATGAGTGGGTGTTTTCCTTCCAAGTGAAAGGCCCTTTACACTCATGACCTCCTTTGAGCTTCATGTGCCTATGAAGTAGGAACGGGTGTGCCCTTACTGCAACAAGGGAGATTAAGTAATTTGCCCAAAGTCTCCCTGATAAGTATCAGAGTTTGGATTTAAATTTAGTTCTGCTTGACTCCAAAGATCCAAGACCTTTTCAGTGGACCCTGAAATAAGCATAAGACATCATCCCCTGAGTTAGTGAAATTAAAATGGCAGCCATTATATAGCAGAATTTAAATCGCGATGGGTGATCTATACATAATATCTATCATTTTCCAGGAGGCATGTTATCAAGCGTCCATGCACAGGAGACACGTTCTAAAGGCTAATACAGTCATCATCCCCCTTCATCTCCCGGAATACTGCCATTTTCTCCCTGACCTTCAGACAGCTTTGAAACGAGATGAACTCACAATCCCAAGACATTCTGAGATTTCTCAGCCTCTAACTCACATAATTCCTGTAACATAAAAATGCAGAGTTGTTTGGGTAACGAATGAATTTATAGTTTAAAATGTAAACCCTTTTAAAACCTGTTTATAATGGGTTTTCTACTTTCATTCACCAATTATCCTCCATGAAATAGAAAGAGAAAATAGTAACTAAAACCGGTGACGGGAACAGCAGTAGGCAGAAAAAGATACAGAGAAAAATAAAGTTTAGAAATAAAAACAACATATTTGTCCTTATGTTTCAAGAACACCAGAGACTACTCAAGACCGGGCGTGCTTCTCTTCACCAGGGGTATCGGAGGAAGCTCAAGACAAACCACGGCTCGTCCTGTGTCACAAAGAACGTAGGAGCAAGATGGAGACGTGCATACTCACAATCCACCACAAGAGGGCGCCCATCAAAAGGGAGTGAAAGGTCATCCTGCCCTAAATATGCACCGGAAGAGTAAATCCCTGTCTGAAAAGCTTGAGAATATTTTTATCATCAGGCGCGCTGCTGCTAGAATTGGTAAAACAACGAACCAAATTAAGATTTTTTCCTCCAATACTATTTTTGTGTTGTCAATCCCATTTCTGTAAAGAATTCTTAGAGACACTCTATAAAGAACGAAAACACATTTTCCTGTCTGTATGGTAAAACAGAAACCAAATGAATTGCTCAGATAAAACAATTCCAGTAAGCGTCAGTGAAAAAAATAAGTGAATTTTATTTTAGGTAGACTTTACTAAAAACTGGAGACTAAAAGGGATTCAGCCTGCCTTTCCCTTTTAGAAAGGAAGGAAGGGAAGATGTGAATTTCAATTTCAATTTCTTATGAACTATTGAAGAGTGAAAAACTCGAGTTCAAATTCCAGTTTTATCTTTCAAAAGTGTTGTTAGCAGCTGTCTCAGCCTCACTGTCTCCATATCATTGGTACAGGGTTTGTCTTGGATAACTCTTTTCTTCTAATGGCTTCCACTAACAAATCCATCCTATAGATCTAATCTGTCAACCAAGAATCTGTTAGGTGGCCAGGTGCCCAGGAGCCAAGAGGTGGTGTGTGTCCTAGAGGCCAGAAGAGTCTCTGGGATCAGGCATTTCTGTATTTGAACGCTGGCTCCACTTCTTGCTAGGTATATGTAACTTTGGATCGGTCTTTCAATATGCCTCAGCCTCTGTTTCCTTATCTGTAAAATGCGAATAATAATAGAGCATAGATAGGGATAGGGGATTAAGAGGTACAAACTACTGTGTGTAAAATAAATAAGCTACAAGGGTATATTGTACAACACCGAAATACAGCCAATAGTTTATAATAACTATAAATGAAGTATACCTTTAAAAATTGTGAATCACTGGGTTGTATACCTGAAACATATAATATTACACATCAACTATACCTCAATAAAAAAAAGAGGAACAATTGTAAGGACTCAATGAGATTAAATAATATAAAGCATATAGTAAAGTGCTTAGTCTAAGAATGTGCTCAATAAATGTCAGTTAAAATAATTCATTAATATTTATTGATCACCTATGCTGTGCCAGGTACCATTTTGGGTGCTCGAGATGCATCCATGAACAAAATTCCAAATGATCCCTGACATTGGGAGTTTGCATTCTAGAGAGGAAAGGCAGATGGTAAACAACAGGCATAATGAATAAATAAAGTATGCTAGAAGGCAAGAAGGTAATCAGTGCTGTGAAAAAGAGAAGTAGAGCAAAGTATAGAGACTGGAGAGGGCAGTACAGTTTTAAACAGGGAGCTGGGTAGGCCTCATTTAGAAGGTGGGGCTTGAGAAAAGAATTGGAGGTGTGGGAGATACCATGTAGCAATGGTGGGAGGAGGGGCATTTCAGGTGACGGTAACGAGACAAAACATGGCATCTTCCCCCTTCAAACCTTCTGTCATATTTTCCCTCTTTATCAATGTTAAATTCTTCCAAGATCATAACTTTGAAATCATTTTTTAAATTCCTTTTTTGGTTCATTCTTTGTGTTCTAGCTTTTTTTCTTTTTGGAGTCTTTGGATTTACTTTTTTTCTCTCTGCTGTCATGACACAAACACAGATTAAGACCTGGCCCTAAGACCAAAAAAATGCCTGGTGCCCTTTTTTTATAAGTTGCAAAGGTCTGTAAAGCTTCATGAAAACTGAAGATTTCTCATTTTTAGGGGCCCCTCTTTTGTCCCTGGGTATGTGCTTAATCTGCCTCTCAGATATCCAAAACGACCATCCCCCTGTGTGCATTCTTATCACCCACCTCACTTGTAGGTTAGTTCCATTGTTTTTATTTATTTCTTAGATTTTACTGAAGTATAGTTGATTTACAGTGTTGTGTTAGTTTCTTCTGTACAGCAAAGTGACTCAATTATACATATATATATTCTTTTTCGTATTGTTTTCCATTATGGTTTGTCACAGGATGGATAACCAACAAGGTCCTACTGTAGAGCACAGGGAACTGCATTCAATATCGTGTGACAAACCATTGTTTCTTACCTGGCCTCCCCCTGCAGCTCCTCCCAGTATAATCTAGACCACACAAAGCTTTCTGATTGACCTTTCTAAGATGTTGCATTCATTTGTCATCTCTGTACTTAAGAACTTATAAAGCCTAAATTGCAACACCTGGGACTTCCCTGGTGGTCCAATGGTTAAGACTCCGTGCTTCCAGTGCAGGGGGCCCAGGTTCGATCCTTGGTCAGGGAACTAGATCCCGCATGCCGCAACTAAAAATAAAAGATCCCGCATGCCACAACTAAAGACCCAACGTGTGGCAACAAAGATCCCGCATGCTGCAACTAAGACCCAGCACAACAAAATAAGTATATATATATTTATTTATTTATTTATTTATTTATTTAAATAAATAAATAAACTGCAACGCCTGTCCTTGTAATTATGAATAACTTGAGGTTGGAATCCTAGTTTGAAACTTCTGTTGTAGTCCCAGAAATGCTTAGCCTGGTGGATGCTACATGGAAACACTCAACACTTGTTCAATCGATTTGAAAAGAAAATTGAAAGAAAAGAAAGAGTGAAACTCACATAGCTCCAAGTCTTCCAGCTCTGAGGACCATCTTGATTTTTTTTAAGTCTGGTTTACTGAAGCATAATTTACATACAGTAAGATTTACTCTGCATAGTGTACAATTCTCTGTGTTTTGACAAATGCATATGGTTACATAGCCACTGTCATCCTCAAGATACAGAACAGTTAGGACACTCTACTAAAACACTCCCTGTGTCCCTTTGTAGTCAACCCCTCTCTCTGCCCCCGGCAATCACTGATCTGTTTCCTGTTCCTATAGTTTTTTTTCTTTTCTGCATGTCATATAAATGAAATCATCCAGTATATGACCTTCTGAGCCTGGCTTCTTTCACTTAGCGTAATGTATTTGAATTCATCCATTTTGCTTCATATACCAGTAGTTTGTTCCTTTTTCTATTGTATGGGTGGACTACAGTTTGAAGAACATTTAAACTGTTTCCAGTTTGGGGCAATTATGGATAAAGTCACTGAAATCAGTCATGTATAGGTTTTTGTGCAAACATATGTTTTCATTTTTCCTTGGATAAACATTTAGAAGTGGAATTGCTGGAGCGTGTAGTATGCTTTTAAAGGAAATGCCAAACTGTTTTCCAAAGTGGCTGTTACCATTTTCCATCCCCACCAACAATACAGGACAGTTCCAGTTGCTCCAGATTCTTAACAGCACTTGGTATTAGCCGCTTTTTCTTTATTATTTTACCAATTCTAATAGGTATATTTCATTGTGGGGTTTCTTTTTGTTTTTTGGGGTTTTTTTTTTTTGCGGTACACGGGCCTCTCACCGTTGTGGCCTCTCCCGTTGCGGAGCACAGGCTCCGGACGCGCAGGCTCAGCGGCCATGGCTCATGGGCCCAGCTGCTCCACGGCATGTGGGATCTTCCCAAACAGGGGCACGAACCCATGTCCCCTGCATCGGCAGGCGGACTCTCAACCACTGCGCCACCAGGGAAGCCCTCTCATTGCGTTTTAATATGCATTAATGAAACTGTTGAGCATCTTTTCCCATGCTTATTTACCATCCATATATATTCCTTGGTGAAATATCTATTCAAATCTTTTGCTATTTTTAATTGCTTTGTTTGTTTTATTATTAAGTTTTGAGACTTCTTTATAATACTGAATACAAGGCCATTAACAAATATGCTTTGCAAATATTTTCTCCTAGTCTCTGGTTTGTCTTTTTGAAAAATGTTCATACAGTAGAGTTCACATGGGTGTACAATTCTATGTGTTTAACACATGCATGGATTCTTCTAACAATCACAAATAGGATATGGAACATGCCAGCACCCTAAAGAATTCACTCATGTCCCAATTTTGGTCAGACTCTCTCCCCACCCCAACCTCTGGCAACTTGTTCTCTGTTCCTATAGTTTTTGGGGGGTTTTTTTGCTTTTTTTTTTTTTTTTTTTTTTTTGCAGTACGCAAGCCTCTCACTGTTGCGGCCTCTCCCGTTGTGGAGCACAGGCTCCGGATGCGCAGGCTCAGCGGCCATGGCTCACGGGCCCAGCTGCTCCGCAGCATGTGGGATCTTCCCAGACCGGGGCACGAACCCGTGTCCCCCGCCATTGGCAGGCGGATTCTCAACCACTGCGCCACCAGGGAAGCCCTGTTCCTATAGTTTTATCTTTTCCAGTCTCCCAAGGAAATGAAATCATATAGCATGTAATCTTTTGGGACTGGCTTCTTTCACATAGCATAATGCTGAGCGATGGTCTATGGTATGGATACACCACAGCTTATTTGCCCACTAAAGGACATTTAAGTTGTTTCCAGTTCTGGGCAATGAGGATTTTTGGAAAATCAGTGCATTATTCTCATGATGAATAAACACAAAATATTAGACATTGTTGAAGAAAACAGATTAAAGCAACACTGTCGGAAAAGTCGGTGAAGAAGGGATATCAGGAAAGTGGAAAGAAAGGCCACCATGGGACCAGCTCAACTAGGATAATATACCCACGGGGAATAAGAGAAACTAAAATCAGTGTGAGAAGCAGTGTGGCTCAGAAAGGCAGCCCAGGGCAACACAGCTCTGCCTTGCACTTGAATGCAGGAAATGCAGCTGAATGCAGAACAACTGCTGATAACATTATGAAGCTAAAACCATAGTCAATATTTTACCTATATTTTTATAATTTTTCCTCCCTACTTCTTAGAAAATATTATAATAATTTAAAAGCCATTTGCACCAGAACAGCTAAAACCTAAATCAGAGAGAATGTTTAGAAACCATATTGAGGAAGACGTAAGGAAAGAAATTCAGCTGAGAGCCTGCAATGAGATGCTTATTTGTTCTCTGAGCTTCCTATATATCTTTCAGGCAGGAAAATCAGTTTTTCAGGAGAGGAAAACATTTTCCTGTTACTAAATTCTCAGATAAATTTGTCACATAATTCCTTATATAGAAGACCCATGAGCAATATTGAACAGCATCATGAAAACAACAGTTTTGCCAGAGATGCAAAAATTTCTTCATAGGAAATTGCATTGTATTCCGTCTTCCACATAATCTCTCAGACCATAGTATGTAGGAAAATTTGATGTATTCACATCTAGTTTCTCAAACATAGTCAGTGGTACCCCCGGGTCAAAATCACTTAGTGCAGCTTGATACACATTCAAATCCCTAAGCTTTATCCCAGTCCAACTAAATCAAAATATGGATAGACAAGGCCCGGGAATCTGGTACATTAAAGTTTGAAAACCACCGCTATAGAAAAACATGGCTGCTTTTGGGTCATGTGGAATGCAGAAACAGAAATGGGAGAATTTGGGGAAATGAATAATTAACATGTCCTTTAAACCATCTCTCTTGATATTAATTGCTTCCACTGTGCAGCCAATTAAGCGCTGCGTTCTTTGGTAAGTGCCTGGGGTGCAAACCTTCAATATTATTGACTGAACCTTGGTAATTTAAATACTTTGAAGTGTGTAAGTCTACAAAGGAAGCCGTACCATTGCTCATCTCTTGAAAAAAAAAGTCTTGATAAGCACTTTAATAAAAAAAAAAAAGAGGTTGATCATATTTTAATTTCTATTTGCCCGACCTATCTGCTGTAAGCATGTTAGCACACTGTGTGTTAGTGACTTCACTGTCACGAATGAGACAGACACACAAACCAGGAGGCCCTTAACCTGAAAACACCTTGCCTGAGGCGTTAGTTCATGTGTGTGCCAGAAAGTCATAAACTACAGTTCTTTGAAAATATTCTCGAGTTTAGATTGTGCTCCCACATTTAGTTGAGGTTACTGAAGTGTTACAGTCTATGTTTCATGAATCTCCTTATTCTTACTTCAGTAAACCACTAGAGGATTTGTCAATTTTCTCTTTAAAAGCAGGATAAACAGAAGAGGTGATCCAGTGAGAAATAAGTGGAAATTGCAAGTCAAGAAAACATACTGCGTTTATTTTATAACCCCATTTATGCTTAGATTTAGCGCATGCCCAGAAGACCTTGATATACATTTATTTCCTCGGGAGAAGATGCCAGCCTGTATAACGATATCCACAGTCATTATCTGTGTCTGGCAGCAAATCACATTTGTTAAGCCCTTGTGGGCATGTGTGAATGCTTGGTGAGTTACAACACCTCTATAAGTGTTTACATTTTAGGGGTAAAAAACCCACCATCTTCAGATTGAAAGACATATTGGAGTGCCTTGGATTTCTAAAACCCAAGTAAAAAAATAGGAAGACGCCTCCCACTGAAAATAACACAATATTGAACTTTAAATCCATACAATTAAAAACACCATTTTGCCTATCAGAGTATACAAAGAAAACCAATGACCACAACGATTGTTTGCTTTGGAACGATCAGAAAAACAAAATATGTGAACATTATACTTGACTTATGATTAGATTTAACTTTCATTTCTATTTAACCCAATCCTTTTTGTCTCATGGGCTGAAAAGTTCTGTTTCTCATTCAGTACAGACCATCCTTTCTTCTCCCCACCCCCAAACTTCAACTCTCAAGGAATGCATTTCCTAGAGGAATGTTATGTATTGTCCATGTTCTCATTTCTGCCCTGTACACTGTATTATGTATACACATAAATATATACCTTGTGCTGTTTACCCATAAAGACCTTTGATTTGGCCAGTTACCCTAACACTTGATTCCTTTTCAATCATGTAGTTGATAATAGCTGGAAGTTCCCTTAGAGTACCCAATTTTTAAACATTAAATCTTTTAGAGTCATTCCAGGCCATTTCCTTTTCTAGTCCTTGACTCTTTCTTGAAATGACCCCTTTTAGTTCAGCCAAATGTAAACAGAACTAAATTTTAGCTCTGCTCTTACAAGACCTGTGTTTAGACTATGATTTGCTCCAGGCCAATGCTTTTCAAAGGGGGAGATTTTGATCTCTAGGAATCCTTGAAGGTGAATGATGACAAAGATCGGGAAGGCAAGATTAAAATTATATATGTACATGTATTTGTTCATCATACTTATGTTAAAGGGAAAAAAAGATTTAGATGCAAGTAAAAGGCATCTAAGCATGAAGGGCCACTTATGTAATTCAAAAATGCAAAATTATCCTATAACTCATTAAATAACTTTTGAAATATTATTTCAAAATGGATTTTATTATATGGTTCTATTTATATGAAATGCCCCAAATAAGCAAATTCATAGAGACAGAAAGGAGATTGGCGGTTGCCTGGGGCTGGAGGGTAGAGACCGGGAGAAGTGGGGAGAGGCTGCTCAGGGTACAGTGCTTCTTTGGGGGATGATAAAAATGTTCTAAAACGAGGTAGTGGTGATGGTTGCACAAGTCTGTGCATATACTAAAAACCACTGAACTGTACACTCTAAAAGGGTGAATTTTATGGCTATGTGCACTGTATCCCAATAAAGCTGTTATTTTAAAACTGGATTTACATGGTTCCCATCTGACAATAAGAAGATAATAAATAATCCAATAGAAAATGGGCAAAGGATATGTATTGGAAACTCTCAGAAGAGGAACCACGATTTGGCAAATAAGAGGTTTCCCCGCAAGGGGTTGGGGAAAATGCAGAACAAAATGACAATGAGATATTTAAACCCATTATAATGGCAAAAATTATAACAATTCCAAATGATAGCAGGATGTGAAAGTGAGATTCTCATACATAGCTGGTGGGAATGTAAATTGGTACAAGAGCTTTGGAGGGCAATTTGGCAACATCTCAAAGTTAAAAATAAGCATACCCTCCCACCAGGCAGTTTGGTTTCTCAGCACACTCTCACACAACAGGGTGAAGATATATGTACAGGGACATCCATTAGCATTGTTTGTAATTGGGAAAAATGGAAACAACTCAAAGACCTACCAATAAAGGGATGGGGAATTTAACTATAGTACATATATACAATGGAATAGCATATAGCACTAAAATAAATAAATTAGATTCACTAGGGGAAATAATGCATTTACAAAACATGCCACAGAATTGTTTTAAAGAGAGATAAAATAGGAAAAATAAGATTAAGCTAAGGGTTTAATGCACAAAATGAGGTTTGGTTTACCTGTTAGTGCTGGATCACATTTGGCTCTAAAATTTTGGCAGCCAGTGTGAAAGGAAAATCTGATCAATTACAGAATCAGACCGTGATGGAAAAACACACAACCCTTCCTGACACTAAGATCAGAGGGAAATTTCCCCCAGGGTTTTCAGAAAGAGGCCACCAAGTAAGGTGGGTAATTAACATCCTCAATGTCATTCACCCATCCATTGTATGACCCGTATTTCCACAAAGACACATCTCCGTGCTCCAGTGTCCAAGTGTCTGGCTTTATCAGAAGATTCATTGTTGAGATCAAGGGTTAGAAACCGAGGTGCCAAAGTACTTTGCTTGGCCAGCACCATATTTAAGATTTTCTAATTTGAACGCCTTCAGGTGGCACATACATTCCTTAGAATAGCACTGTCAAATAGACCTTTCTGCAATAATGAACATGTTCTGTATCTGCACTGTCCAGTGTGGTAGCTGACAACCCTATGCAGCTACTTACTGAGTATGTGAAATGTGGCTGGTTTGACTGAGGGACAGAATTTAAATTTTATTTAATTTTAAGTAACTTTAATGTAAATAGTCACGTGTGGCTAGTGGGGACCCTATTGGGCAGTACAGCTCTAGAACACCACGGGTCCCACCATTCTCTACTTTATTAAACCCCACCTCAAAATCACACATTTAGGTTATCTGGCCCCTAGAGGTGTTTCTGTTTGTAACTCATGTTTTAAAGTACCATGTCTCTACTGCTATATTTAAAATAGATAACCAACAAGGATCTACCGTATAGCACAGTGAACTCTGCTCAATATTCTGTAATAACCTAAATGGGAAAAGAATTTGAAAGAAAAGAAGAAAAAGGAAGGAAGGAAGAAAAGAAAGAAGGAAGGAAGGAAGGGAGGGAGGACCGTGTCTCGAGGAAGGACAGATTGTCATTTTATGGTATATCCCCTTTTGTTCATTTATTCAATAAATGCTCTTTCTACATGTGCCAGGCCTGTTACAGACACAGCACTTACCATCTCAAGGGCAGCAGAGATCAATCAATCTATGACAGCCCTGCAAGGATGGGTGATGCAGATGGTGGGGAAAAGCAAGGTCCAGGGAGCACACGGGATAGTGGCATTTGACGCCTAACCTGAATTTGGTGGGACAGAGAGGTGCCCTGTAAGGGAGAACTAAGAATAAGTACAAATCAGCTGGAGTGAGGGGCAGTTCTCAGAAGAGGAAACAGCATGACCTACTCTATGGCTTCAAAAAAGTTCACTAGAATTTAGAATGTGGGGACGGATGATAGTGGAAGATTGGCAAAGGGTGAGATCATGCAGGATGTTAGAAGTGACTTTGGACTTTGTCCTGAACGCAGTAGAAAAACCACTGAAAAATTTTAAGCAGAGGAGTAGATCCCTGCCTTCTCTACATTCAGAATAAACCCGCAAGAATTACCACATGATCCAAAAATTCTACTTCTGTAGATACCCAAAAGAAATGAAAGCAGGGACTTGAACAGATACTTGTACACCTATGTTCATAGGACCGTATTTAAAATAGCCCAAAGGTGGAAACAACCCAAGCGTCCATCAACAGATGAATGGATAAACAAAGTGTGGTCTATACATAAATGGAATATTATTCATCCTTAAAAAGGAAGGAAATTCTGACTCATGCTACTACATGGATGAATCTTGAAGACGTTATGCTAAGTGAACAAGTCAGAGATAAAAAGACAAATATTATATGATTCCACTTATATGAGGTAACTAGAATAGTCAAATTCATAGAGACAGAAAGTAACATGGTGGTTGCCAGGGACTTGGGGGAGGAGGGAATGGGGAGTTATTGTTTAATGGGTACAGAGATTCAGTTTGGGAAGATGCAAACGTTCTAGAGATAGATGGTGGTGATGGTCGCACAGCAATGTGAATGTATTTAATGCCACTGAACTGTATACTTAAAAGGGGTTAAAATAGTAAATTGTATGTTATGTATATTTTGTCACAATAAAGAATAAATGAATAGAATAAAATAAACCCTTCATTAGTTCTTGCCAAAACTATGTAAAAGCCTCCTAACTGTTCTCCCTGTGACTCTTCTTGATCCCTTATATATAGTCTATTTTCTGTTCAACAGAGAGAGTGATGGATGAAACATGAGTCAGGTCCCCTGACACCCCTGCTGAACAGCTTTCAGTGGCTGGACTGGCCTCTCGTGATCTGGTCCCTCGTCACCTCCCTGGCCTCTTCTCCTCCAATCTCTGATGGCTGACTCTACTCTAGCCTCACTGGCCTCTTTGAACTCACTAAGAAATCTCCCACTTTCAGGCTTTCTCATTCTGGAACATTCTTTCCTCTGATATTCACCTAGTTTGCTTCCTCACTTCCTTATGAAGGTAATATCACCCCTCAGACCTTTCTTGACCACCCTATCTAAAAACATCCCTACCCTGCTTTCCTTGATAGAACTTACCCCCGCCCATCATTTTAGTATATATCCATCTGTTAACTTGTTTATTGTCAGTCTCTCTTGCAATGTAAGTTCCGTGAAGGCCAGGACTTAGTTTTGTGTGCTACTGAATCCCAGTCATTGGAACAGTGCTGGTCATGGAGGAAACATTCAATAAATATCTGGTGAATAAAAGAATAATTATATTTGTGTTTTAGAAAGATTGTGAGGATAGACTGCAGTGTGGACTAGAATGGGAGATACCAGCTTGGGTGGCTGTTTCTTAATCACACAAGCAGTTAAGATGGCCCAGATAGTGACAGGGGGTCACCGGGAGATTTGGGGAGACAGAGATATTTAGAAGAGTGAATCAAGAGGCAGGCTGGAAGGTTCATTCAAAGAAGTAGAAGACACAGAAAGAGGAGCAGGTGTGAGGGAGAAGTGAGCTCCATTTTAAACTCAGTGAGTGGACTTTCTTCATAGACATGCTCAGTGGGCAGTTGTATTTCTTCAACAGAGGGATCTGGGCTAGAAACGCCGATTTGGCAGTTCATAAATATAATCTCAGTGGAAATTTTGATAACCGTTGAGCAGCAGTTAGTTGGAGGTTATACTTTTTGAATAAGTACTTAAATGTACATATTCAATGGTGCCAATTAGCTTCAGACTCATGTGCTCTCGTAGTCAGCCGAGTTGGTCATATTTTTTAAACTGTAAGGAAGGAATGCAGAAAATGAAATTTCTATTTTTAAAAAAAAGTGGAGTAATGCTACTCATTTTTTTTTTTTTTACTGTAACAGGGTCAATTTTAATGGATTATATCCAAACCTCAAGCCATATATTCTGTAATCCACCTAATTAAATATGCAGATTAATGTTTGGCCTTTACGGGAACATCATTATCCTTTATATTTAAAAGCGATCTCCTAATCCAACTCCATCATTTCAAGTATGTGGAAATAATAGCCCTTGGACGTTAATGACCCACCCACCTAAGGTCACACAGTTGGACGTAACAGAATCAGAACTAGAATCCAGAGCTCTTAGTCTGTGTCTAAGTAGTTCATAACTGTGGGCACATTGTTTAGGTTTCTGTTTTGGTTTATCTTTGGAAGGATTCCTTCAAAATTGTTCATCATGACCGCATGCAGTTTACCAAGACCAAAGCTACCTGGATATCCTTCAGTGACCCACTTGTCCCACTCAGGGAACCTGTTGTCAGACACTGAGTCTTCACTCTTTATTACTTTTCTGCAAAGTTGAATACGTAGCAGAACTGCTTGAGAATAAAGATACGGGCTGCAAGGCACACTCAGATTTCACATAACTAAAAAGTACAAGCCATTTCTGCCTTCTAGATTTAAAGTCTGGACTTTGCTACCACTCCAAGTCTTTTCTCGAATGAGTTTCTCGCTTCATGGAAAAGCATTATTAGATCATGTCCCTAGGAACCAAAATTTAGTGACCGCTTGCAGCAATGAAATCTTACACTAACTGGCACAAAAACAGAAATATAGATCAATGGAACAGGATAGAAAGCCCAGAGATAAACCCACGCACATATGGTCACCTTATCTTTGATAAAGGAGGCAAGAATATATAGTGGAGAAAAGACAGCCTCTTCAATAAGTGGTGCTGGGTAAACTGGACAGCTACATGTAAAAGAATGAAATTAGAACATTCTCTAACACCATACACAAAAATAAACTCAAAATGGATTAAAAACCTAAATGTAAGGCCAGACACTATAAAACTCTTAGAGGAAAACATAGGCAGAACACTCTATGACATAAATGACAGCAAGATCCTTTTTGACCCACCTCCTAGAGAAATGGAAATAAAAACAAAAATAAACAAATGGGACCTAATGAAACTTCAAAGCTTTTGCACAGCAAAAGAAACCATAAACAAGACCAAAAGACAACCCTCAGAAAGGGAGAAAATATTCGCAAATGAAGCAACTGACAAAGGATTAATCTCCAAAATTTACAAGCAGCTCATGCAGCTCAATATCAAAAAAACAAACAACCCAGTCCAAAAATGGGCAGAAGACCTAAATAGACATTTCTCCAAAGAAGATATACAGACTGCCAACAAACACATGAAAGGATGCTCAACATCACTAATCATTAGAGAAATGCAAATCAAAACTACGATGAGATATCATCTCACACTGGTCAGAATGGCCATCATCAAAAAATCTACAAACAATAAATGCTGGAGAGGGTGTGGAGAAAAGGGAACCCTCTTGCACTGTTGGTGGGAATGTAAATTGATACAGCCACTATGGAGAACGGAGGTTCCTTAAAAAACTACAAATAGAACTAACATATGACCCAGCAATCCCACTACTGGTCATATACCCTGAGAAAACCATAATTGAAAAAGTGTCATGTACCAAAATGTTCATTGCAGCTCTATTTACAATAGCCAGGACATGGAAGCAACCTAAGTGTCCATCAACAGATGAATGGATAAAGAAGATGTGGCACATATATACAATGGAATATTACTCAGCCTTAAAAAGAAACAAAATTGAGTTATTTGTAGTGAGGTGGATGGCCCTAGAGTCTGTCATACAGAGCGAAGTAAGTCAGAAAGAGAAAAGCAAATGTGTGCTAACACATATATATGTAATCTAAGGGGAAAAAAAAAGGTCAGAAGAACCTAGGGGTAAGACATGAATAAAGACACAGACCTACTAGAGAATGGACTTGAGGATATGGGGAGGGGGAAGGGTAAGCTGGGACAAAGTGAGAGAGTGGCATGGACATATATACACTACCAAACATAAAATAGATAGCTAGTGGGAAGCAGCCGCATAGCACAGGGAGATCAGCTCGGTGCTTTGTGACCACCTAGAGGGGTGGGATAAGGAGGGTGGGAGGGAGGGAGACGCAAGAGGGAGGAGATATGGGAACATATGTATATGTATAACTGATTCACTTTGTTATAAAGCAGAAACTAACACACCACTGTAAAGCAATTATACTCCAATAAAGATGTTTAAAAAAAAAAAAGAAATCTTACATTAGAGGCAGAATTAAGAACCGTCTCAATTGTGATGGCCACTCAGTCAGAGCTGGAAATTTTTCTGACCATAGTGGAAACTACTTGTGGCAGATTCTTTAAATGGCTACCCCAAAGCCTCTCCAACCTCTTCTCCTTACCCCATCCTACTATAAATTCCTCATTGAAGTGCAGATGGCCAAGTGAGCCAATTCAGAACCATGAGACATAAGCATAAGTCTTCCCAGGCTGCTGCTGCAAAGTCAGCATGACTCTCTTCCCATTTCCCTTCCCTCCTTATGGACAGGATGGCTTGAGCTACAGCAGCTTTCTTGCATTTATGAAGGAAAAGGCCAAGGGAATCACACAATAGAGGTCCTGCCATTGTCTAAGTGCTGAACCAAAACCCACCAACGCCAGATTTCTCATGTGAGAAAAAGTATTCTCTTTTGTTTAAGCCACTGTAGATGTATGTTCTGTTTCCCACATCTAAATACAGTTGTATTAGATTATTCAGTCTAATTACGGAGGGGGTAAGGGGGTAAGAGAAATGGGAGAATTGGGTTGTTTTAGTTTAACTAAATTGTTTTATTATTTTAATTTTAAAAAATAAATACCAAAAATAATAATAAATAAATACAGTTGTAGCCAAAACACTAATGAAATAACTCAAATTGAAAGGGTTGGGGATGGGACGGGGACTACCAGAATATTTGTGGGCGGAACCTAGTGTGTATATATGGACACACACGATATATATATATGGTCCCCAACACCTCCTCTCCCAATTGGGAATTATCTGTATATCATGTTTTCTTTACTAGGTGCAGTCTTATCTCTTTATACCATGATAATCAAGCATGAAAAAGAAATGACCTAGAAAGTTGGTATCCAAAGACAACTTTCGTGCACACAGGAACTTTTCTAATTTGCTAAACTCTGAACATTGCCAGCAAATTTCAGAAAATATCCTAGGAGCATGAAATTATATAAACCATTACAGACACTCTTAGACCATTTGTGAAGCTCTATAGGGCTGCACCCTCATGACCACGTGCTGAGGAGATTAGGGTAAATCTGCTTTGCCCAGTCCGGGAGTCAGGCTCCACTCTTGTCCTGACACGACCCTGTGACAGCCCACTCCCTCGTCTGTGAGGTATGCAGAGCCTCAGCTGACTAAGCAATTGCAAGCTCTGGATTCTGTTGCTATTAGTGCCTTGGCCGCATCGCTGCAAACCATCTGCCGGCTGTCCCCGAATCCATCACTCTGCAAAGATCATGGTTCAATCTATTCTACCACGGCGGGGCCAAAGCTCCCTGATTGACAATGTTAGTCAATTCAAAACTCAAGATCTTGCCAACAGGGGGTTGTTTCTTAGATCCTTTGTGGGTTTCCCCCCAGTCCTACGAATAACAGTGATAGTAGGCCTGTGAAATCCAGAGGCATTTTCTGACTTTGCAGAAAATAGCTGGGCAGATGTCTCAACAATATTTTGTCATCCTTGATTTGACCACCAGCCTGGGAAACACTGAAACGGCTGAAGTCGGCCTGCCCTGGCTCTTTTAGAACACCCCTTAGTACCCTCAGAGCTTCTTCTTCTCCCAGCTTCCTCCTGGTGACTCTCTGCCCCCCGCAGAACCATCCCCTGGGAAGTCTATACACATGTGTCCCCAGCCAATCACCTGCCACACTGGGGAGAGAGGCCCTTCATGAATAACTTAGCCTAGACTTAAGGTGTTATGCCATCTGGGCACTGGCTCTTTAATAAGCACCTCAAATCCAAAGGAACGAATCTGGTGGTACTGTTTTGGGCACCAGTGACAGGCTGCGGGGAAACATTCTGCAGCAACACCAACCCCAAGCATGTCTACATCCCGCCTGCCTGCGTTAGGAAGCCTCTGCATTCTCACTCTTGTGAGACACTTTGAGTACTCTAGCACTTAAGAATAACAAAATAAAAATAAATACAGTCTGTACATGTTTTATTTGTCCTCTTTCTCTATCAGCTATTTCTTAAATCAAGTCATCTTTTTTCTGATGATAGGAGTTGGAAAACAGTGTCAATATTTCTGTAGTGGAAATCCTAGAAGCTCACCAACCAGCCGACCTGTACGTACCACGCCGCTGTAACCACACACAGGAAGAATTTGTCAAAACAAGCCAGAAAAGCAGCCCATTGGGTCACTTTCCTTCATATCAGTGGCACTTTCCAGTGGCCACTAAGGGCATCTGGTTGGTCTCTCTGAGCATGAATGTTCCCTACTGTGACATAGTCTATATTTTTGCTTCATGAATTAATTTCTTTGTTTATTCTATTTAATACAAATGAAACGTCACCTGATTGTTCTCTCATTAAATGCAGCATTAGACTTCCCCACGAACTCTGCAAATTATTTTTTTCAGTGGTATGTGGAAGCTGGCAGAGTAAGCGATCTGTTATTTTTCCTGTTGTAGTGGCTTATGAAGAAAAAAGCATGACAATTATAAGAGCAATGTTTTGGGCACTTAAGGTTGATGTCGTAACTGATTTCAAAAGTCCTTCTGATCACAATCTCCTCTCCTACCTTCTGCCAGACCTTTTGGGTCCTGTTAAAAGAGCCTCTAAAATCATGGGAAGAGTGTTCAAAGTAATTTAAGAAAACAAACTTTACACCTTGCAAAAATAGTTCACTGGGAATTATTGGTGTCAATTCGCAACCCCAGCAGACTGCCTGGTGTGAATTTCACCTGCCACTTGTCAGTATCCCAAGGCTTGATTCAGGACAGCCCTAGGAGTCAACAGGAGACTTGTGGTAACATAATTAGAAAGGGACCCTTTGTCCCACTAGTATTTTTCTATTTCTTCCTTGCCCTCTGTAGAATGGGCTCCAAGCCTAAAAATGTTACTTCTTAGAAGAAGCCTAACAAGCAACAGGCAAATGCATTCTTGTCTGTGATGCAAAGCAAGCCCGAGCTGCTCATTCTTACTGGGATAAAAACAAACCAACATGTAAACAAAATACATTACGAGGCGTTATGAGGTCATGGGTGGAAGATTGCATCTTAGAGGCTGCTTCTGTCACATGATTGGCAGGTGCTTGAACACCATCAGTTCTGTTAACCAGTCCTGCTGTGTACCCTGCTCTCCCCCTTTTTCCCTGGGTGAGACGTCAAAGGAGGCCTCTGCTCCTCCAGGTGTGAAACAAGCACGATGATAATCTCACACGTTCGGTACATCAGTGAGTGCTGGCCTCACAGTCATGCTACTGTCTACGTCTGTGTCACTTTCCCTGCCTGCGCCCGCAAAACCCACATGGAAATCCGCAAGGGGAATTTACGTTTCTTTCTCTGTCTTGATCACAGCCTCTTTTCCTAATTCCCACTGCTGACACTGTCTCTCTAGTTCTACTCACTTCCATCTGGCTGCCAATTCCTTCCCACAAAGCCAGATGGAATTACAACCCAACACTGCACAGTTCGAATGTGGATTCCCTATTTGTCCTATACATCCTATCTGTACTTTGATAAAATGGGAATCTTTGAACATCATAAAATGATGATTATTTGGAGTGTTACAGGTTCAAAGGTCAAAAAGAAATACAGGAGAGAGAATCTTATCCTGTTTCTCTTTTAAACTGTATGCTTCCAGTCAATCTGATAGGATTACATAGTAAAATTTTACAGGAAGTAATTTTGCATCTATTGCCTGCTAATCTGGAAAAAAATAGGGGGAATGATAGTGTTATGATGCAATGAATTAGCTCAGTCTTAACAATTTCCTGCTACAATGGCTTTGTTAGGTAAATGATATCCTCAAATGCTTTAAGGATTAGAAAACCCCAGTGCTGGAGGGACAAAACAGATCCGTCAAACAAAGTCAACCCTGTCAACCATTTTCCTTACATTTGCATCTGAAGGGAATTGAATTAATTATTAATTTCGTGACGACTTTTCTTAAAGCTAGGATCAAATCATTGCTCTTCAAAAAACTTTGAGAAGTAATACAATTAACAACATAATATTTAGAGGCAGGTTTACCTGGTAGTATTTACAGGCTGATCAATGAAGCTTTAGACTGATGTAGGTTCAAATCCCAGCTCTTCTACTCACCAGCTGTATGAACTTGGACAGATTAGAAAGCCTTGGTTTCCTCGTCTGAAAAAAAGGAATGAGCATTTTTGTGAGATTTGTGGCACTGTGTATATAAAAGAGACTTAGCATAAACAGTAGAGTTTCTGACTTGGGATCAGATCCTGGCATTGTTCCTTACGAGTTATGTAACCTTGACCTTGCTATGTAAATATTATAGCATCATTATAGCTTAAGTGGTGCTATGATACGCGTCTTACAAGGCTACTGTAGAATTAAATGAGACTGTATTAAAGGGGTCAGCAAACTTTTTATAGAAGTGTAAGATAGTAAATATTTTAGGCTTTGCAGGCCATGTGGTCTTTGTCACAACTACTCAGCTCCGTCCTGGTCACACAAAAGCAGCCACAGGTAATGCTGAAATGAATGAGTATGGCTGTGTTCCCATAAAATTTTACTCACAAAAACAGGTCATGAGCCAGATTTTGTCCATAGGCCATAATTTGCCAACTCCTGCTCTAGGAGATAATCAATACATGATAAAACTCTAGTAAGAAACACAATCTTTTTAATTCATGTAATTGATCATAGATGAGACAGAAAGAGAAAGAATTGAAGATGCAATCTTTCCCTAGACATCTATATGTTTTTACATAATTACTCCATGTTAGATATCCATATGAATTATATGAACAATAACAGTACAATAAACAATAGAGATACATGCATTCCAATGTTCATGGCAGCACTATTTTTTAAATAAATTTATTTATTTATGGCTGCACTGGGTCTTCGTTGCTGCGCACAGGCTTTCTCTAGTTGTGGTGAGCGGGGGCTACTCTTCATTGAGGTGCGTGGGCTTCTCATTGCAGTGGCTTGTCTTTGTTGCAGAGCACGGGCTCTAGGCATGCTGGCTTCAGTAACTGTGGCACACAGGCTCAGTAGTTGTGACACATGGGCTTAGTTGCTCCGAGGCAAGTGGGATCTTCCTGGACCAGGGCTCGAATCCATGTCCCCTGCATTGGCAGGCAGATTCTTAACCACTACGCCACCAGGGAAGTTCCTGCAGCACTATTTACAATAGCCAAGGCATGGAAGCAAACTAAATGTCCACTGACAGATGAATGGATAAAGAAGATGTGATATATAATATTCCATTGTTTTATATATATATGTGTGTGTGTATATATATATATATATATAAAACAATGGAATATTACTTAGCCATAAAAATGAAATATTGCCTTTTGCAGAAACATGGATGGACATAGAGATTATCATGCTAAGTGAAGTAAGTCAGACAGAGAAAGACAAATATCATATGGTATCACTTATATGTGGAATCTTAAAAAATGATACAAATGAACTTATTTACAAAAAAAAACAGAATCACAGATATAGAAAATAAACTTATGGTTACCAAAGGGGAAAGGTGGGGAGAGGGATAAATTAAGAGTTTGGGATTAATAGATACATCCCACTATATATAAAGTAAACAATAAGGCTTCACTGTATATAGCATGGGGAACTATATTCAATATCTTGTAATAACCTATAATGGAAATAATCTGAAAAAGAATATATCTATAATCAGCTCAGTGCTTTGTGACCACCTGGAGGGGTGGGATAGGGAGGGTGGGAGGGAGGGAGACGCAAGAGGGAAGAGATAGGGGGACATATGTATATGTATAACTGATTTACTTTGCTATAAAGCAGAAACTAACACACCATTGTAAAGCAATTATACCCCAATAAAGATGTTAAAAAAAAAAGAATATATCTATACCTATATCTATATACCACTGAATAACTTTTCTGTACACCAGAAACTAGCACAATATTATAAATCAACTAAACTTCAATTAAAAACTGATTTAAAAATATGTTAATAGGCTGAGGCCAAATAAAGGGAGGTCATGTGGGTCGTGAAGGTCATGTCAGCCTTCATCCTGAGAGAAATGGGGACCTGCCATAGGGCTTTAAGCAGGACAGTGGCAGGATGAGATTTGTGTTCCAGAAGACACAGTGGCTACAGTGTGGAGAATGGACCTGTTAGGACTCTATTGCATGGTCCAGGCATGACGTAATGGTGGTGGAGACAGGATTGGTCATAGGAAGGGTGGGGAAGAGTGAATGGACTGGAGAAATATTTAGAAGGTGCAATTGACATTAATGTTAGATTGGTTTCTGAGAACTGGAAGGCATGGGAAAGACTGGAGTGAAAAGAGGATAACAGTCTGGGAGAAGATAAGGAGTGGATAGAGGGTCACATCATCTACTGAACTAGGGAAGAAGAACAGGTATGGTTTAGGGACAAGAAGTTTCCGTTTTGCACATGTGTTGGGTGGACCCATGACATATCCAGCTGGAGAGAGCTCTTTTCATGCCTCCTCAGCTGCCCACCTCCTGCCAACCTCCTCTGACCTGCTTCCCTCCTCTTTCCTTGTCCTCTTTCCCTCCTGAGTTTAAGGCCTCCCAACCTCAGGTCTTTAACTCCCTTCAGAGGAAAAAAATAAAAACATACTTATGAGGAGGATTCATAACGGAATTCTCCCTAGAGAAGATATTTAACAATTTCATATCAGAGTCTGAAGCATCTGCTCCTATTGGATGGAATCCACTGGTCTCAAATGTTTCCACAATGATGAGTAGTTATTATGGGTCATCTTACATTTGCTGATTAAAAGTGGTCTCCAGTGGGCTCTTTCTCAGAAGACAGCAAGAAAATCACTGAAAGATGAATTCTAACTTCTTTCCTTAGAACCACCCGGGATTCTACTGACCCTGGTAGATGTATCACACCATATTTCCATTAGATTGATGATTTTTACACAGTGTTTAGTTATGGAACCCTTTTGTCTAAGGACAGGTTCCCTAGAAACAGAAGCTGAGATGGAGATTCTTGCACAAGTGAATTGTGGAGGATGTGCTCCTGGAGAAGAGGAGAGGGGCAAGCAGGATAGGGCAGGATGGAAATGCTGAACAAGGATGTGGTCTCAGCTGGAGCCCAGCTTCAGCCTGATCCCCAGGGAGCCAGGGAGCCAATCTACACTACAGACTCAATTACCTGCTAGGCAAGGGGTCAGCCTTTTGTATCCCATCAGGTGGTCTTTGGCTGAGGGCGGCTGAGTGGGGTTGTAACCTCCAGGCAGCCCCATGCTGAGGGCAATTCTTTGGACAAGAGGGCAGTGGTGGGTCACAAGCAGCCAATGTTCACAGCAGCTGGGGGATGGGTGCAGCAGACCTGGGAAAGGTAATCTAGATGGGGAACTAATGGCTTTCTTCAAACAAAATCTTACCTGGATGTCTAATAGATGTAAAGGAAAACACACACACACACACACACACACACACACACACACATACACACACACACACACACACACACACATGTGGTGCATGGCACCTTCACAGAAAAACTTTTGACTCCTCATAACCCCCAGAAGGAGAGAAAGCTCACCAGTTTCTATGAGAAATTTACAGGAGTAAATAGTAAATATTGTGTTTAAATATTTAATGTTTAAAAATGTTAGAAAAGTAACCAAATTAGATGATCATCATCATCTCAAAAAGGTATAAAGAGTTTAAAGTACACTTTTTTTTTTTTTTGCGGTACGCGGGCCTCTCACTGCTGTGGCCTCTCCCGTTGCAGAGCACAGGCTCCGGACGCGCAGGCTCAGCGGCCATGGCTCACGGGCCCAGCCGCTCCGCGGCATGTGGGATCCTCCCGGACCAGGGCACGAACCCGCGTCCCCTGCATTGGCAGGTGGCCTCTCAACCACTGCGCCACCAGGGAAACCCTAAAGCACACTTTAAAAGCCCTATGAATGAAAGAAGAAAGAACAGCAAAAATAAATATACATTTTACAAGGAGATACAAAAAAAGAAAATGAAAAAAGAAAGAGTATGACTACCTCAATTACTAGACCCAATCCACATTGGGTACAGATTTGCTGAATTGAATGGAATTGAATTGATTATCCCTCCAAAACATCATATACTGAATGTTTTAACTTTTCCAATTCATATGTTGAAGTCTTAACCTCCAGTACCTCAGAATGTGACCTTATTTGGAGACAGGCCTCTACAGAGATAATCAAGTTAAAATGAGGTCATTAGCGGGAACACTAATCCAGTATTACTGGTATCCTTATAAAGGGGAAATTTGAACATAGACACATAAAAGGAAAACAATATGAAGACACTGGGAGAAGATAGTTATCTACAAGCCAAGGAGAGAGGCCTGGAATAGCTCCTTCCCTCACAGCCCTCAGAAGGAACGGAGCCTGCCAACACCTTGATCTTGGACTCAGCCTCAAGAACTGTGAGATAATAAATTTCTGTTGTTTAAGCCACCCAGTCTGTGGTACTTTGTTAAGGCAGTCCCAGGAGACCAATATATATGCCAAGGAATATGTTTGGGACAAACACTGAGGAAGCGGTTCACAAGGCTTGCCTGTTTGATTATAAGGAAAATAAGAGTTGCTATCTTACTGTTTGATTTCAAAGTGAAATAAAGTCATCATAGAATAGTAAAAGTTATAGTAAACAACAAAAGCCTAAGAACACTGGAACACCATGCAAGGAAAAAATAGGCGGAAACGGAATTGTACTTTGAAATGTCAGTGTTCCACATGACAAATCGGGAGAATCAAGATCTAACGAAGAAAGTGTGGGGTTGATTAGTATAATAAATTAGGTACAATTAACAGATATGTAGAATCACAGAACTTAATACATTTTTTTCTAGTGTAATGAGTCATAAAAAATATCAATCAAATAAGGCACAAAAAAATTTCTTCATTCAAACAACAGCAACAAAAAAGAGATTCTACATACCACATTCCCAAAGTAAAAAAGAGTGCAACTTGAAATAATGAACAAAAGCAGAATTGATTAAAATTTTAAATTAATTTCTTAACTAATAACCTACATCAGAGAAGAAATCTGCTATACAATTCCAATATAATTTAAACTACATATTTATATTGTGTAATACCCACATATGATCACGATATATAAAGTTTATATATGGCTGTCACAAAATTATGTAAATGCGAGTAAATGCATCAAAATAAACATAGTTGTCTTTGGGTTGTGGGACTCAGCCCTAAATTTCCTTATTTAATGAATTTTCTAAATTACCTGTTTTTTAAAAAGAAAGAAAATCATCAAGAAAAACTAGAAAAAGGAAACCTAATAAACTAAGCACAAATAAAGAAGGCGAAAGCTATAGAATCAATAACAGGAGGTTCTTGGACAATTTTTTAAAAGTGTTAATCATTGAAATAAAAGGAAAACCTGGATTAGTAACATTCTGTGCAAGAAAAAAGCTATCACAATTCAAACCCAAACTTTTTATTTCACTAAAATGGAGGACTATTATTTTCAACTGTACGTTAAACTTGATAACCAAAACAAAATGGACGACTTTTCAAAAATATAAAATATAAAAGCTAACAGAACTAGCAGAAATACAATTTCTCATTTTGATCGGTGTAGCGTCCTGAAGAACATCTCATCAGGCTTTCTGGGAACATCTTTAAAGTACCTGTTATTCTACCCTTGAGTGAAAAATTAACAACAGGTGATTTATTATAACAGACTTATTGTAGTAGAGAAAAAAAAACCCAACAGAATTAAGCAGAAAAAAACAGGAAAAGCTGTTACAATATAATGAAAAGAAAGGAGGAGAAAAGGCACCTGGCCCTGGCCCTGCTAAATTTGCAGAGTTTTCAAATAACAAATAATTTTGTCACATATTGTTTCAAAAACTGAGAAAAACAGTATGTTTCAGAACTGACTTTATAAGTTAAACATGGATTTGTGTCCCAAACCTGAAGCCAATATCAAAGAAGAAAATTGTAATTATCAGCATAGATGCAAAGGAAGAAAGGGGAAAGGGGAGAGAAAGAGGAGGGGAAAAGGTGGGAGGAAATGCAGAAGCAGGAAGGGAAAAAAATGAGATCGTTCCAAACATCTAAATACAAATCATTGCTGATGACCAAGTTAGGTTTATTCTAGGAATGCAAGGGTAATATAACACATAAAACATGATCAAGACAATCATTATATTAACAGAAAAGAATAAAGATCATATAATTATATGAATAGGTACAAAGAAAGTATTTGATTAAGTACAAACCATTTTCTTGATTAAAACTCTAAGAATTTTTCTTTCTTAATTTGATAAAGAGTGCATACTTGGGACTTCCCCAGCGGTCCAGTGGTTAAGACCCCGACTTCCAATGCAGGGGCCACGGGTTCAATCCCTGGTCAGGGAACTAAGATCCCCCACACCTGCGAGGTACGACCAAAAAAAAAGAGTGCATACTTAAAACTGATAGTAGCTATCACACTTAGCACAGAACTTAGCATTAGAAATGTTCAGCTTCAAAATAGGAGTATATCAAATTTCCCTTTGTCATTAGTCCTACTAAATATTGTACTAGAAAAGTCATCCATTGTTATTCTAAATAAAAGAGATGCAAATATAGACAAAGGAAAAATAATATATGACTTTTTACAAAATATTATAAATGAGTTTCACGAAGAAGCAGGTTATAAGATCCATGTGTCTTAATTGAATTGCCGTAAATTAGTGACATACCTTAAAAAACAGCCAGTGAAGTAGATGTATTAGATGTTTGTTCTAGAAACCAGAAAACCATGATAATCAAAAAGAATAGAAATCAGGAAAAGAGTCACTATTCATGAATATTATTGGGACCAAGAATTATACCAGGGCTTCCCTGGTGGCGCAGTGGTTGAGAGTCCGTCTGCTGATGCAGGGGACGCGTCTTCGTGCCCCGGTCCGGGAGGATCCCACATGCCGCGGAGCGGCTGGGCCCGTGAGCTGTGGCCGCTGAGCCTGCGCATCCGGAGCCTGTGCTCCGCAACGGGAGAGGCCACAGCAGTGAGAAGCCCGCGTACCGCAAAAAAAAAAAAAAAAAAAGCATTATACCAATTACTACCTTATGTCATACAATGAAATAAAGCTTACTTTAAAAACTAGAAGTTATTAAGAGTACTACAGCTTATGGATGGTTTGTCATCACTGTTGTCAATCAAAGATGTCAAAAGAGATCAACAAGTATATGAGAAAATACAGCCAAACAATGTGGACAAAAGTCACGGGCTTACCATTCATTATGGCAATCAAAATTTAATAACTCTAGGATCCACCTTTTAAATTAGCTAAAATTGATTTATACTGTAAAAATCCAATACATTGGGACTGCATACAGACAGCTGTACTAACAGCTATCGAGGGGCATGTCTTTCCAGAAAGCAATTTGACAACATTTAAAAGCATTATTAAACTGTTTTGCATGTTGACAAAATAGTCAGAACTGGGAGATCTACTCTCACTCCCCTCAAAACTCCAAATTTTAGGAATAATAATTTATATGAGAATGCTCATGGCAGTAGTTTAATAGCAAGATACTACAAACAGCCCAAATGCTCAACTACGGGTAGATGCCTAAGGAGATGCCAGTAAATACTGTGTGGAGTGCTTGCTTTCTCTCTCATACCCTCTCAGCGAATGACAGCAACACCCACACACAAACCCCACAGAGAAGCCCAAGACTTCTTTCTTTACCGTATTCTAGCCCTTCCCCCAGCTATTAGCTTCCTAACTGGCCTCAGCCTCCAATATCATACTCCTTCAGCTCATTTTCCGCAATGGTGCCAGAGTGCTAATTCTGAAACTCAAATCTACTTAAAAATCCTTTAGTGCCCATCCCTGTCTCCCCAACTGCCCATCAAAATAAAATCCAAACAGCATGGCTTCCAAAGTTCTCCAAGACCTGACTCTGCCTTCCAGTTTATTTCTTCACCCTGCCCCCCCAGCCCCTACACACACACACACCCTGTTCTCTAACCATTTGGACCATTTTCAGTTCAACAAGTGCATCACACTGTTGACAACCTACAATGCCTTTGCCTTTGCCTGGAATGCTCTCCCCTCCCCTCCCCTCTTGTCCTCCTGACACACACACCTTATCTTTCGACCTTAACTCAAGCTTCACTTCCTTATAAGTCCTTCCTCATACAGCAGGGATGAAATGCATGCACTTCATCTCAGATATGCAAAAATGTACTCCTACATTTATTTTCTTTCACTTATATTATTCCTGCCCATGATAGGGGCAGTGCCAAAGTGTAATTCAGTCTCTTTGGGTTGAAAACTGCTGCTTTCAGGAAGACAGGGAAGGTTCCAGCACCTCACGAGACAATTTCTTCTCTTTCAAAGGAACTCATGCACCACCACTCCCAACAGTTCCCAAGATGACACCTGGTTGCAGGGATATTACATATCTTCACTACTGTCTCAGTCTCTTCCCTGGCCTTGCTGAGATATCAGCTGCTTTGTCAGATCTCTGAACGTACTGAACTGGTAGCTACTGAGATACGGTTTGTTGACCTGGTTTTTGGACATTGTGATAATAACAGGTGCAGAAATCCACGACCTCTAGCATCATCCCCATCTTCTGAAGCCTCCTCAGTCTGAGCCCAGGAGCCTTTCCAGTCTCCTGGCTGAACAGCCCTGCTCTGACATGTGTGGAGCTTCTGGAATCCTCATGCCATGTGCAGGCTTTGGGCACCTGGTACCCTGCATCAGACTCATGAATTTAGATCCACCCTCTGCCAATGCCATCCTATTGTTTTTGTGTCATACAGGATGTGATGATGTGATAAGCTGCCCCCAAATAATACCCAAAGAAACAAGGGGTCTGCCCCAATATTCTTGGTTGCCACAAAACTACCTGGCTGCTTCTACACCCTATCCCAACCCTGAAGAGTGAGCCCAACAGTTATAACTCAAGCCTTGTCCTTCACCTCCTCTCTCCTGAGCACCTTCTCTTAGTGCTGGAGTGAGTTTCTGATGTCTCTTCCTGACCTACAGGAGTTACTTACATCAGTGCTTTTCAAACGTTGATGTGAACATAAATCACCTGGGGACTGCTATTAGAAAGCAGATTCTAATTCAATAGTTCTAGAATGGGGCCTGAGAGTCTGTATTTCTTACAAACTCCCAGGTGATGCCAGCCAAGCTGGTCAACCACCACTCTTTCAGGAGCCAGGCTGATCAATCCTCTTTCACTGGACTGTATTCGCTTCCCCCACTCCACTTCCCTGGGACAATAATAGAAGAGGTGGTGCATGGAAAGGAAATAGATGAGCAATGGGAAAATGTATCAGGGCGTGTTCCACAAATATCATCTCAATCACACCGACCACCATCACCTTCCCCTCTCCCACTGGAACCCTCCTGCTTCTCTGAGCGTCCTTATATGCTGTACACATTTCAGACACTGCTCCTGTATCTGATTCTATGTGTTTCTTCCTAACTATACTATACGTTTCTTGAAAGTATAGAACAGAATTCCCAAGCTGGTGGCAAAAGGCTGCATATGGCCACACAGACATTTTGTTTTACCGCCGCAGTGCTTTTAAAATATGTGAATTGCTTGCCAAAGGCAAAGCACTGATTCTCAACCCCAACTGTACATTAAAATCACCCAGAAAACTTTCAAAATACGTCAGTGCCTGAGTCCTACCCTCTGAGCGATTCTGCCTTAGTTTAGTACAAATACATCAGTGTTTGTTTTTCAATAAACATTTTTTTTTGGCTGCACCGTGGGGCATGTGGTATCTTAGTTCCCCGACCAGGGATCAAACCCGTGCCCCCTGCAGTGGAAGTGTGGAGTCTTAACCACTGGACCACCAGGGAAGTTCTTTTAATAAACTTTTTATTCTAGAACAGTGTGAGACTTAGAGAATTCTTGGAGTAGTTTCCTACGCCCCACACCCAGTTTTACCTCTTATTAAAAACATCTTATATTACCATGGTGCATTTGTTACAATTGATGAACCATATTGATACATTATTATCAACTAACGTCATACTTTATTCAGACTTCCTTGGCTTTTTTCCCTAATGATTCTCTTCTGTTCCAGGATCCCATCCAGGACACCACATTACATTTAGTGGTTATGTCTCTTTAGGCTCCTCTTGGTCGTCAGTTTCTCAGACTTACCTTGGTTTTGGAAACTTGACAGACCTGAAGAGCAGGGTCAGGGATTTGTAGAATGATCTTCCCCTGGGATTTGTTTGATGTTTTCCTCGTGGTTAGACTACAGTAGGCATTGATATTTTTTTAGTTAATTAATTATTTATTTTTATCGAAATATAGTTGATTTACAGTGTTGTGTTAGTTTTAGGTGTGCAGAAAAGTGATTCAGTTATACATATACATATATATGTGTGTGTGTGTGTGTATATATATATATATATTCTTTTTCAGACTCTTTTCAATGATAAGTTATTACAAGATATTGAATAGAGTTCCCTGCGCTATACAGTAGGTCCTTGTTGTTTATCTATTTTATAAATAGTAGTGTCTATCTGTTAATCCCAAACTTCTAATTTATCCCCCTTGGTAACCGTAAGTTTGTTTTCTATGCCTGTGAGTCTATTTCCATTTTGTAAATAAGTTCATTTGTATCACTTTTTTAGATGCCACATGTAAGTGATATCATATGACATTTGTCTTTCTTTGTCCGACTCACTTCACTTAGTATGATAACCTCTAGGTCCATCCATGTTGCCACAAATGGCCTTATTTCATTTTTTATGGCTGAGTAATATTCCATTGTATATATACACCACATCTTCTTTATCTATTCATCTGTCGATGACACGATAGCCAAGGCACGGTTGCTTCCGTGTCTTGGCTATTGTAAACAGTGTTGCTATGAACACTGAGGTGCATGTATTGTTTTGAGTTAGAGTTTTCATCTTTTCCAGATATATAGACATCGGTATTTTTTAAAGATCCCTCAGTTATTCTAAGTCCAGCTAGTGCTAAAAAAAAGAAAATCATTGATTTTAAGAATGTGAAGAGTTCACATGAAAGTTCAGATCTGGCTTCTCTTGACACGTGGGGAGATCTGACAACACTGAGCCTGCTATCCTTCAAGGAAACCTGTTTGGCAATGAGAGGTGGCTACTGCACCCTCCAGGTCTCTGCAAATCACTTCACTATGGGCCTCCTCTCCTCACCCCCCGGGGTAGACCTTCACTTCTTATTCTTTTATGCACCGCACCTAGCACAGTCCCTGACACAAAGCACATACTCGATAAACGTTTATTAAGTAAATGAGTGACAATGAATTTATAAGCGAAAGAACATATAGTTACTGAAAATGGCAAAGCTGTGTTATATGATCAGATTAAAATATTGGGGCAAGATGGCCAATTGACTTACTCAACATTCATTCTCACCTACTTTCTATATTATAGAGCCTATAGTTTTTATTACGGTCACAACTACATTTCCTAGACTCCCTCACAGCTGGGTTTCCTCAGGGGAGGGTGGTCCTGAGAAACTTACTTCGGTCAACTTGGAAGGAGGAATGAAGCCACACAAGGAGGAAGCCATGCATAGGGAGAGGGGTTTTTCTGGCAAGCACAGCAGTGGAGACACTTGGTTATTCCAAGGCCAGCAGACCTGATTGGGGCCTGGAAGCAGCAGCCAATGGAGCAGGCCAGTCCTCAGCGTGGTTCCAGAAGTTGTCCCCCAAGCAGAGCGTCCTCAATCTGCTCTTGCATTTTCCCAACAATTTCTCCATAAATGTACAGTCTGGATTCTGTCATCTTCATTTATTCATCTTGAGTGATAGAATAATTGGTCAGAAACTGCAAATTGCCTACCCTGTATCCATTCTCTTCTTCACTAACTTCTATATTTGGGAGGTGTAAATATGTCATGCTTTACAAACATGTGCTCCATTTCCATATCCCTTTGAAGAATGGATGGCCAAGGAAATGAAATGGAAGAGTTTGGACAGAGCTTCTGGGAAAGACCTAAAGGCAGACCTCCGAGATATTGCAGGTTTGGTGCTAGACCACTGCAGTAAAGCAAATAGCACAATAAAGCAAGTCACACGAATTTTTTGGTTTCCCAGGGCATCTAAAAGTTATGTTTACACTAGACTGTAGCCTATTAAGTGTGCAATAGCATTATGTCTTTAAAAATGTATGTACCTTGCGCTTCCCTGGTGGCGCAGTGGTTGAGAGTCTGCCTGCCGATGCAGGGGACACGGGTTCATGCCCCGGTCCGGGGGGATCCCACGTGCCGTGGAGTGGCTGGGCCCGTGAGCCATGGCCGCTGAGCCTGCGTGTCCAGAGCCTGTGCTCTGCAACGGGAGAGGCCACAGCAGTGAGAGGCCCGCGTACCGCAAAAAAAAAACCAAAATCAAAACCAAAACCAAAAAAAATGTATGTACTTTAATTTTAATACACTTGATTGCTAAAAAATGCTAACCATCGTCTGAACCTTCAGCAAGTCGTAATCTTTTTGCAATAGTCTCAGTAAGTCACTGATCACAAATTACCAGAACCAATATAATCATAATGAAGAAGTTTGAAATCTTGCAAGAATTACCAAAATGTGACACAGAGACACGAAGTGAGCAAACGCTGTTGGAAAAACGGTGATGATAGAATTGCCACAAACCTTCAATTTGCAGGGGGG
Organism: Delphinapterus leucas; assembly: GCF_059928025.1. NCBI lineage: Eukaryota > Metazoa > Chordata > Mammalia > Artiodactyla > Monodontidae > Delphinapterus > Delphinapterus leucas. The sequence goes on from NC_143138.1 coordinate 15,902,712, forward strand.
GCGGTGGTGGTGGCAAAGAAGCCAATATCTGTGAAGGGCAATGAAGAGAATTGCAATAAAACGAGGTGTGCCTGTACTCGCTGGCAAGCACTCATTTGTCCTCAGACCATCCTCCAACTTGGATGAGATGTTTTTAGCACCACCTCTTGTGAAGATGGAAGCCATGTGCTAAGGATGGCAGAGAAGAAAGCCAGGAGGAGGCTGGATATTGATGCCACTGTAGTGCCGTCACACCAGCCTTTGACAGCCTGCCTCTAGCCTCTTTGTTATGTGAGAGAGAAACAATAGTAGTAGCTAATAATAATAATAGTAGCTTATCGTGTTTAAGCTACTATTATTGGGGGCAGAGTGTGTGGGGGGGTCTCAGTTCCTAAGCATTTAAAGCAGTTCCTTCATAATAAAAATATAATGTAACAAAATATCCCACTGCAAATGAAACATTATGAGTGTTTTTAGCTCTACAGAAAGGGGAACTAGAAAATCAACTTGGCCTTTTCACCAGCCCAGTCTAATCCCCTTCGAGCCATCGAAAGGCTCTCCCTCCATCTTGAGAGCCAATTTAAGGTCTGGTTGTTTATCTGGGGGGTCAAGGCTGAGAAGGTGAGGGTCAAGGCTATTACCTGGTAAGGGGACTCTAATCAGCCCTTTATCCAGAGGAAGCCCTGGGGAGAAATTGACGAAGGGAAGGCGGTCGGGGCTCTGGATTCATTTGTTTATACAGAGCTTCCTAACTATTCATTGTGTGTCAACTGTATGCCAGACACGTCTGGGAATTTAGTCCCAGCAATGAAAGGAAGATCAGGCTCTGCTCTCAGGGAGCGTGCACTCTGGTGGAGCGTCTGCCAGCAAGCCAAGCCGTGTTACAGAATCAGCTAAGTGGAGGTGTCTGTGCAGGTGAAAATGGAGAAGAGATCTGCCACCTGACCTCCGCCCAAGACAGCTCTGCAGCCTGGAACAGAGCCCCTCTCCCTTTTAGGGAGGGCTTCTCTCTCAGACCAGCTGTCACTCTCTAATCTGCTCTCTACACTGTGATCCCAGCTGGACACACAGCTCACCAGTTTCCCTGTTACTTTGTAAATTATGGATAGGAACTCTAGCCTTCATGCTCTGGGAATGGAAGAGAGTAAAAGCTGGGGTATAGTGAGCTTGGAGAAGGGGAAGTAGAGGTCTGGTTAGATAGGTATTAAATCTTGGTTTTTAGAAGCAGAATTCGAATAGAATATACACACTGATTATAACCATTTATTTTATAATGAATACAGAACGCGACCTGCAATGTGCAAGGCACTGGATCTCACTCAGTCTTCACAGAAACACAGAGAGTGAGGCACTATTATCTTCATTTTACAAATGAGATCAATGCTCAGAGAAGTTTATTATCTTGATTGGGTGCAGTAAGAAATCAAAATCGATCCATCAGACTCTAAGGTCACTTTCTTCCCACTTCACTATTCTGGTTCCTCCATACCAGCCTACAACTAAAGACCTTGGGTCCTAGAGAATTATGCCAGTCTAAGTTTTGCCGAGCAAATCTTACAAATTCTAAACATAGCCACAGCAATCACCCCACAGGAACTGATGCTGAAGCCTGAAGTAGGCTGTCCAACTTGGACGAGAGCACAGGAGCCATAAGAACCCAGGAATTTGTGTTTCTCAGTCATCATCTTTCTCAAGAGTACATCCAGCCAGAAGAAACATTTGACAGTACAATAAGTTGCTTTTTTTTTTTTTTTGGTAATTTACATGACCTATTCTTGCTGTGGATGGGGGTTTAAGGCCAATTACTGCTTCCCTAAAGAGAGAAAAATATTTTCTCCTGCCATTTTCACCTTCTTAGTCTTTGATTAAGACTGTAGGGTCTTCAGCAATATACACCGGTTAACAGAAATGCACAGACAAGGGGAAATTGGAGAAGAAAAGAAGTTGCCAGAAAATTTTTTCCAGACCACTGGATCCTCCTCAAACTAATTAGCTTGAGGTACGTAGGAAGAGAGATTGTATGTCTTATGGTCAGTAGGAGTGTAGGTTAGTCACCAACTGTTACGCTCTCCAGGCTGGGGAAACTTACCCCGCCCCCGACAGAATCTGTGGCTCTACCCCCCTCACACTAGGAAGGTATCTCTAAATTTGTACTAACCACACGTCTGCCACCTCAGTATGAGGAATGACGTCTTTTCATCTATGTCTCTGTATCAAGACTCTGAAGTGTTGGTGGCAAAGGACAAAAAATTAATTCAAACTGGCATAAGCTAAGGGGAAGGGTGTTTGAAAAAACGAAAAAGGAAAGCTATAGGAACTTTTCTATAAAATTGAAAAGTTCAAGGCTAGTACCAGACTGATAAAGCCTAGATCCAGGGGCTCAAATGCTATCTTCAGAATTCCATTTTTATCCGTCTTAAATCTGCCTCCCACGGAGTGGGTTAGGTGCTGTGTGCTGGCTCCTGGCAACTCCAGGCTCGCTTCATTCTTACTGTTATGAATCCCAGGAGAAAGATATCTTCCCGGTGCTTCCCTCTTAAATTCTGGGTTCATTCTGATTGGAGGAATCGGAGTGACTCAGCCACTTCTGAACCAATCACTAGGTAGGGGAATGCAGTGCTCTGATTGGCCAGCCCTGAGGCACACGCTTCTTCTCTGAAGCTGGGGCTGGAGACCCGAGTCTAAACCACGTGGACTGAGCAAGGATGGGTGGGAATAGTTCCCTAAAAGAAATCCATGGAGTTGTTACTTGACGAAAAGGTGGAATGGATAGTAACCAAAAGAACGCATATTCCTGCAGTATTCCCACTCCCTAACACAGTGCTTGGCACGTAGTAGGAGCTCAGAAGTCATTATTCAATTTATTGTTGACGGAGAAGGTTCTGCCTAGTGTAGACCTGTGCTCGGAGCAGTGCCTTGACTCTGGTACCCTGTGGTGTTGGTAAGTGATGCCCACCTTGGCTTTCTTTACCCGCGGCTCCTCTCCTCTGAGTTCTGACTTGACCCACACTTGATCCTGGATAATTCCCTCTGCTTCACAACATGCCTTCTATTTCCAATCATGACCAGTCTACCCTCTTTCCACCGAGGTTGAGCTCTTCAGAAGGCAAGGTCTAAGTTGCCTCCCTCTCTGGTCTTCAGAACTCAACTGGACCTGAGCTGTTCTGGGTGAGGCACTAACTGGGATGAGCGCACTGCTGCACAAGGCTGAAGGACAGGAAGTAAAGGAATGCCAGAACGGAAGTTCTGTTCTCGAGCTCCCCCATTGCATCCTCTTTCCAAGCAACCCAGGGCTTCTTTTCCACAGTTTATGGGGCTGATATCCTGAGAATAAGTCCAGGGGCCTTTCAAGATGCCAGCAGTTAGTGTCTAAATAGTTATAACTGCACCGGTAAAGGTCCATCTCAGAGTATTTTACTAATTGGCCGGGAAATAATTGTGCCCTTGAAACAGTCAATAGTTAGACCCTATATAGCATCTGTAAGAAGATACACTCATTTCCCGGCTGCTGTGATATTAGAGGCTACCTTCTACTCCCAAAAGAACTTGGAGTTACTGAATCTTCCTGTATTATGAAACTCACATGCTAAGTTACCATAACAGGATGCTAGCAATCCTCTTTGTTTTCCTACAATAATTAATTTTTCTTAAATTTCTTCCTAATTGATGCACTCATTTAAAAAATTTACAATGTATATAACAATGACCTTTATCTTAAAAATTGTGCACCAGAAGGTAAACTATCCAATTTCCTATTTTCACCACCCATATTCTTTTAAATAAACCTGACATTTAAGACAGTAATTGTAGATATGTATTCCCGTTCGGGCATCATAGATGAACCTGGAGTAACTAATAAACTTTTGATTTCTCATGCATTCCAAATAAGAACTTGAAAAAAGGGAATCATCCAGGACAGGGGATTTTAACAGGTGCCTGAGGATTTGTCTTCAAGTATGTCTTTACAGTAAGAGGAAACTGAAAGTGAAATACAGCGTAGCTTACGATAAGGGACATATTCTATATCTGTACAGTGCACTTCTCCATAGAATGTTATCTCAGTGTTCTTTGTGACCACGCGGGGAGTTGAGTAGGCGGTCAATGCCTCCATTTTACAGATAAAGAAATTGAGGCACAGAATAATTGAGTTTCTCAAAGTTGCATACATTAGGGATAATGCTGGGAATAAAATCCACTCTAAATTATCAGTCTAGAACCTACTCATATTTTTAAAAGCTAAGACCCACCCAGCTTGGTTATTAACCTTTATTCCACATGCTGCTGTTCTGTCTCCCTTGAAATTCTTGTTTTCTTCTCAGATGTCAATTCTCTTCCTGGCACCAGAATCTTTTTTTTTTTTTTTTTTTCTTTCCTAATCCTTGGTTGTCTCTCAGTATGAATAGATTTCCTGTTTGTGTTCCTGAGGCTCATGAGTGCATTTATTTTACCAGCTGAGAGACATGAGCCAAAATCCTTGTGACATATGTTGAAATGCAGTTAAGCTGTTAAGTGGAGCACAAAACGTTGTAAAGTCAAAATACAAAGGTTTATGGGTGCAGAGTGTACAGGTTTTATGCTATTCAGCCCTGATTTCCAGGAGGCATGTGGCTGCCCTTCCCTGATGTAGGGCTAAATTTGACAAATTGATTTTTTTCAACCAGGGTTAAATAATGATTAATTTCCCAGGAGCATAACTTTCCTTAAGGGTTGTAGTAAAATGTCCTTGTCGTGCCCTTTCATGGTTAGGTGACAGAAACGTTGAATCTTTGGTTTTTAAATATGCTTTTGACAGCAAATGTTCAGAAAGCTTCCTAGGGCTTGCACTAAAAACCAAACTCTACCTTAATCACATCACTTGCTCTTAAACATATCGCAGATTCTAAGAGGGGAAGCGTTTATTTAGCATTAATCACCTTCTAGGTGTCAGGGTCTTCTAGACACTGTTTCCCTAATCAAAAATGTATCGTTGAAAATTAAGTACAGAGAATAAAGAATCAATATTTGACTGGGCTTTTGATAGGAGGATAGAAAATTTTGATTAACAGCAATGGGTTTCAGAGAGATATGGATCCAGAGCTTAGCTCTCTGCTGCCTTGGGAAAGTCAGTTGATTTCCTCTGCCTGTCTCCTCACCTATGTAACGTTGCTAATGGTACCCAATCCCTAGCATCCAAGTGGAGCTGAACCGAGCATGTAAAGCATGCTTGTTGTACGCCATGAATAGCAACTATTTGAGGGTATGCTTAAAAATTGAAAAAGGCTGTTAATTGCACTTGTGTGTACGAGAATATTCAAGGCGATTTGTCACTGATGATTGGTGATAACTTGAACTCAGCATCCTGTTCTGTTCATTTTGTATATATTGTATAGATGAGGCACAAGCTAGCAAGTCACCACGTGTCCACTTATAATTTGAATGAGTGCAGACCGTCCGGTTCTCTGATCCGTGAGTGGTAGAGCTTTATGTTTCTATAAGAAATGAGAGAATTGATTTCCTATCTTTACAAAGAGGGGGGAGACAAGAGTTCCTTCCATTCTCTCCAGCTCAGAGAAAGGTAGTGGTATATTCTCGAAGATTAGACAACTGAGCTGGTTACCTTTCTATAAGTAGAAAATCTCTGTAGATGTGATGGAATTGAATTTTATTTTTGCAAATGATCTAATTTGAAGCTCCGGAGTTAAGGCAAAAAAAAAAAGTCTCTCACTTACTAAAAACTGAACTAGAACTGGAACTTTCAATGCGTCTTGACACTGCTGTGGCCATAAGGTGGCTGAGCCATGAGGGCATGGATGAAACCCAAACTCAGTTTCTCTTCCATCTCTTGTTCTGTCTGGCGTATTCTGCAGATGTGCATAAAAACCCTTTGGCCCACCTGCACCTTTCTGCAACCAGTGAGGCAGATGGAATCACCAGCAGCTACCACTAGCAGAGCTTTATTCAGGAGTTTCCAAGTCTTTGCTTCAGGCTCACTCTGCTACAGGTGTATAAAGCCCTGCAGATTCCCTGCTGATCAGATCGCTGGTGCTCATGGCATGGATGGAGCTCATCAGCACTTTTCTGTGTGAATGGGGCCACGACCCTGGTGTTCTATTGGTGCAAGTCGGTTACCGCAGTCAGACCAATAACCACCTATGAGCCACACACACACACACACCTGCCACCAGCTGGCCTGCCTGTGAACAAGCAGCAGCATCACACCCCCATCACAAGGTCAACACCACCAGTAGGAAGCAAAACAACAGGACTCCTTCACGTTGGGGCAAGTGGGTGGTCCTACCAGAGGACGATCCTCAAACCATCATTATTGGGAACAGCAATGCTAAGTGTGTTTTAGGACGAAGGTAGGAAGAGTGAGGATGTTGAATGGTTCAGGAAGCAGGAATCAGAGAGATAAGCATGAGGTCATGTTGGTTAGCTATTATTATGGTACCTTTAAAAAAACCCACAGAATGTACTTGTGTGTACATGACAGCCAAAATCGTCAACTAGTATCCATTAAGCAACAGCAACAAAGTTGATCACAGCATTGAGTTGGATGAGGTTGGAAGTACCTTAGAAGTATATAAATTCCGCCCATCTTTTAAGGCTTAACTTAAGTACCATGGCTTCTAAAAACCTACCAAGAGGAACCTCTCTCTCCTCTGACCTTCCATTCTATCTCTTGTCTACCAAAAGGTTTCATACTTTTTAAAGCTGTAAATATCTTTATTGAGAAGAAAAATTCTTCACAAGCCAATATGAAAACCAGATATAAGCAGAGGCTCTGACAGTAGTGGGGATGTGCTAGCCTGAGCATCTCTCCACCGATAGCCTGAGGAACCCTGGGGTACCCTGGAACACTGTTTGAGAAATACTCGCCTCTATCATTTACTTGGCAGTTAACTGGCATACACTGTCTTATGTTTCTGCCTGATTCTTGTAGATCTGCCAACTAGATTACAGATTTCTAAAGGGCAACGATTCAAATGAAAACAACAAAACCAGCAAGAGCTAGGAGCCAGGAGGTGGAGGTTCTGGGCCTGGTGCTGTCACTTGGCAGGCCTTGCATATAGGCCCACTCAGCGTGCTGGGCCTGTAAAGGCCAAACTACATAGTATATAAGAAATGTGACCCTGATTCCCAGTTTCCAATGATAGCCCTGGTTTCCATGTGCTGTAGACCAATTAACTTAATTATTTTTAGGGCCGCTTTCACCCTCAGAAGTCTCCCAATTTGGGATGATAACCCTATGACTTCCCTCTATATAAGGCCTCTTTTGGATTCATGATGCGAAGCTTGTGCTTCACCTACACACTCACACCCCCTCCCCACGCCCACCAGCATAGGGCTTAGGACATAATAAGGACTCAATGTATATTAAATTAATCCAGAATAAGACATAGTTATTAACCTAAAGGGGCTTGAGACCTAACTGCGGTGATGACTTACACGTATGAAGTCTCTAGAAATCAACACAGACCAGTGTGCAGTGAAGGCTGGTAAATTGAGAGACACATGAGAAGGCCCACAGCCAGATCCCATGTTCTCAGTCCTGCAGGTGGTCATTCCCATCCTAGCACGTAAGGTTTTGAGCAGCAGAGCCAGGGAGAGAAGCCAGACGAGCAATGGCCAGGACCCAGACACGGGCAGACCGCCAAGTGGGAAACATGATTGGGACGACAGGGGTTACAAGGTAGTGACTTTCAGGGAAGCAGAGTGTGGGCCTGCTTAGCTGTCTGGCTGGCTGGCAGAGCTCCACAGACTGAGGCAATCGGCAGCAATCCAGCGAGGTCCACGAGTGGATGGGCCAACAGCAGTGGGGTTACCGTGGTAGGGGAAAGCCAGGCATTGGGTCTGGACAACCCCATGCAACCACCAGCCCTGGAGAAGGGGAGTCCTGAGGCAGGAGCAGGGCATGGTGGTTTAGGCAGGAACTTTCTGAAAGTTGGGGGAAAGTGGATGCTATAATTTGGGCTGATTTGGCTAGGGGGCATGCTGGGATCTCAATGGTCGGTGAGAACTGAAAGAATGAGTTGAAAGCTGGCAGAGACCAAGCAAGAGGGATTAATTTGGTTTGGAGCATGACCCTGAGGAGAGGAGCCAGCTGTCCAAACCACAAACTAGGGTCTAACTTGCGTTGGTACCAGTGCTCATATCTGGCAGCAGGAGCCCAATCCCTGCCTCTCCTGATAGGCAGAACCAGGCAAAACGACTGGGGCAAATCCCATGAGTTACGGTAGGTCGCTGGGCAGAGCACAACTTCCCCAGGGTGATGGTTACAGTGGGTGAGGCTGAAGGTAGAGGCTTTGAATCATGTCAAATCTTAGTAATGTTCACAGCAGCATTACTTACAATAGGCAAGATATGGAAGTAACCTAAGTGTCCATCAACAGGTGAATGGATAGAGAAGATGTGGTGTATATGTATATATGCACAATGGAATACAACTCAGCCATTAAAAAGAATGAAATTTTTCCATTTGCAACAACATGGATGGACCTGGAGGGTATTACACTAAGTGAAATAAGTCAGACAGAGAAAGAAAAATACTCTATATGATATCACTTATACGTGGAATCTAAAAAATAAAATGAATGAATGTAACAAAACAGAAACAGACTCGCAGATATAGAGATCAAGCTAGTGGTTACCAGTGGGGAGAGGGAAGGGGAGAGGGGCACAACAGGGGTAGCAGGTTAAGAGATACAAAACTACTATGTATAAAATAAAAAAGCTGCAAGGATATATTGTATAGCACAGGGAATAGAGCCAATATGTTATAATAACTTTAAATGGATTATAATCTATAAAAATTTTGAATCATTATGTTGTACACCTGAAAGTAATATAATATTGTAAATTAACTATACCTCAATTAAAAAGTAAAAAAAAATAACAAATTTCCACACACAAAAAATTTTAGACAGCAAATACAAAACTAGGTCATAAAACAAGAGTTTGATTGAGAACAAGTTTTGAGTTAAAGATCCCAATGGGAGATCAGGAAACTAGAGGAAAAGGTTGGAGAGTGGAGGGTCAGGGCACACAGGACAGCTTCCAGGGCAATTTCATGACAAAATGTGAGCCCTGATGGTGGCCTTGTATGTAGCAGTCCCAACATGGGCTGATGTAGATGCACTTGAGCCACTGAAAGAGGAGCTGATGATACATGGCAACACCACCTCCAGGTAGAGGTCATGCATGCAGTCACGCAGGAGAGGGGTTCATGGTTCTGGGAGAGCCTGGCCAGGAGAGCACAAGACTCCACCTAGCGGCTGGCGGGAACAGGTGCAGCCCCCCAGGAGAGGAGGTAGGCGAGGCCCCAGGCAGGATGTGAGGGCCTCAGCAAAGCAGACTGGGAGTCAGGTTGGGGCTTCAGTCCCGGAGTAGAAGTCAGGACCCAGCACAGAAGCACAGGCACACACATTCAAGGTTAGATGTGTAGCTGGAGTGTGTTGGACCCACCCACGTCCACCAGATATTAGCCAGGGGCAGCAAGACGGCAGGGTGGCGGAGTCTGGCCTCTGTCTCGACTCAGACTAATTGGGGTTTTAATCTTGATTCTACCATGAGCTGGCTGTGAGACTGTCAGCTAATTAACATCTCTGAATTGTGGTTGCCTCATCTTTAGGATGGGGATAACAACATGTACTTGGCACACGGTTGTTGTGAAGATTATGTGATGTAATGTGCATGAAGCCCCAAGCTTGGTGCCTCGCACCATTATAGATGCTCCGTAAACAGAACTATTACTATCATTAAGACTAAATCCAAACCACACCTATTGGGAGGGAGGCAGATGGAGCTTTTAATACACTGCCAGGTTGGTCCAGATCACCAGAGGAAATGGATGATGCCCCGCCTGGAGGTTTAAAGATGGATGGTGCTGAGATAGAGGGACCAGGAGTGGGCTTGGTCCTATGGAGAAAGCAAGGGCTAAGTTTCTTAAAACAGGAGTTCAGGTTCAGAGAAGAATCAGCTATTGGGTACTGACTTACTGGCCTCTGTTTCCAACTCAAGGAGCACTGAGCCTACAGGCAGGGTCCAAACAACCCTTGCAGAAAGAGGGAAGGGATATGGGATTAGGCAACCAAACAGTTCATCACTCTGGGAGCCAGTGGGCCCTGTCATCCAAAAAATATCCCCTCTCCTTAATTCAGGACCAATGGTACCTAAAATTCCACAATTCTGTATTCATTTCTTTGCATTAAATATTCTTCTCCCTAGGCATAATTGTTCAAAACGTAGGCATTGCAAGATGTGGAACACACCGAGTCACTCATAGTTCATGCATCCAGACCTCAACCTGCTGGGATGCCTGCAACTCCCCCAGAGGATTCATGTGGGCACTGACCTTCTCCAGACCTGGGGCAGCCAGCTCCAGAGGAGGAGAGGAAGCATCTTTAGGACTGTGAAGACTTGGGAAGAAACTGGGAAAAGATGGAAGTTCACACAGCATTTGTTCTCTTCTTCCTGGTCACGTTGGGGTTTTATGAGACCTAGTTTCTAGATTCAGTTCTCAACAGGAGGACTACAGGCATCTGGTCATGGGCAAGATGGTCTGGAAAGGTAAGGGGAGGAACATTGTCTCCACCATTTCCTTTTTCTGGGGCCCAAACCTCTGATGGGACCTTCTTCCTTTGGTCTCCAGACTTCCCCTTAATACCTTTAAGCTTTGGGCATAATCTGGCTGAGGAGGCTTTCAATTTAGGCCCCAAAGCTACATGAGAAATGTATGAGTGTGGGAAAGGTGGGGGAGGGAGAGGGATAAATTAGGAGTTTGGGATTAACATATACACACTACTGTATATAAAGTAGATGATCAACAAGGACCTACTGTATAGCACAGGGAACTCTACTGAATATTCTGTAATAACCTAAATGGGAAAAGAATCTGAAAAAGAATAGATACATGTATAACTGAAACACTTTGCTGTACACCTGCAACTAACACAACATTGTGAATCAACTATACTCCAGTACAAAATAAAATAAACTAAAATAAAAGTATGTGTATTGTTGGCTTGCAAAGGTAAGTTTTTGACCTGTGCTGAGCAACATACAATAACCCAAGCCACGCATGGCTCCTGAGCCCTTGAAATGTGGCTGGTCCGAACTGAGATGTGCTACAGGTATAAGATACGCACCAGACTTCAAAGACTCATTACAGAAAGAAAAAAGAACATAAAATGCCTCTTTAATAATTTTGTACATTGATTCCATGTTGAAATGATATCAATAATACTCAGGATATGTTGGGTTAAATAAAATGTATTACTGAAATGGATTTTTTTTAGCTTTTTTAATGTGACTACTAATTTTTTTTAATTTCATATGTGGCTTGTGTTATGTCCTATTGGACAGCACTGTCTTAGACAAATTGATAACTTAGTTTTGTCCAAAGAGTCCCAGCCCGTGAAGGTCCAGCCACCCCCACTGTGATTCATCAGTCTGGTGAGTACCTGACCTCTGGCTGATCACAGAGGGGCAGCTCATCTGGTGAGAGGGAGGGTGGTGGCTCCAGGCAGGCAAAGATAACTGAACGTTCCCTACAGCAAAGGAAACCATCAACAAAACAAAAAGACAACCTGAACGCGAGAATATATTTGCAAGTGATATAACCAATAAGGAGTTAATATCCAAATATATAAACAGCTCATACAGCTCAATATCAAAAAAACAAACAACCCCACTTTAAAATGGGCAGAAGACCTGAATAGACAGTTTTCCAAAGAAGACATACAGATGACCAAGACACATGGAAAGATGCTCAACATCATCAACCATCAGAGAAACACAAATCAGAACCGCAATGAGATATCCCCTCACACCAGTCAGAATGGCCATCATCAAAAAGACCACAAATAACAAATGTTGGGGGGGAAGTGGAGAAAAGGGAACCTTTGTATGCTGTTGGTGGGAGTGTAAATTGGTACAGCTACTAAAACAGTATAAAGTTTCCTCAAAAATCTAAAAATAGAACTACCATATAATCCAGCAATTCCACTCCAGGGTATATATCTGAAGAAAATGAAAACATTAATTCGAAAAAATATATTCACCCCAATGTTCATAGCAGCATTATTTACAATAGCCAAGATATGGAAGCAACCTAAGTATCCATCAACAGAGGAATGGATAAAGAAGATGTGGTGCATAGATAATGGAATATTACTCAGCCATAAAAAAGAATGAAATCTTGCCATTTGAGACAACATAGATGGACCTAGGGAGTATTATGCTAAGTGAAATAAATCTGACAGAGAAAGGCAAACACCAAATGATTTCACTTATGTGTGGAATGTAAAAAGCAAAGCAGAGGAAGGAACGTACCAAACAGAAACAGACTCATAGATCCAGAGAACAAACAGGTGGTTACCTGCGAGGAGAAGGAAGGGGGAGGGGCAAGTTAAGGGTAGGGGATTAAGAGGTACAAACTACTAGGTATAAAATAAGTAAGCTACAAGGATATATTGTACAGCACAGGGAACATAGCCAATATTTTATAGCAACTATAAATGGAGTATAATCTTTAAAAATTGTGAATCACTATGTTGTACACCTGAACTTGTATAATATTGTAAGTCAACTATACCGCAAGGAAAAAGATTTTTTAAAATAACTGAACATTCCCTTTATCCCTACTGTTGGGATCCGTTAAGGAAGTGCTGTCTTGCTTCTTGTCAGACACAAAGACACTTAGGCAGAGGGAGAATCTCTTTTTCCACCATCACCACCTTACGGTTCCTGCCTATGTGTTGAGAAACAGAAACTCTTAACTCTCTATTTTTTCACCAGCTGGTGCCTTGGAGGACAGGATCTCCAGTAAAACGTCTTGTGCTTTTCTCTCTCAGGGAGCTCACGACTCTGTGTTAACACCCATCTACATCAAAAAACCTGCTTCTAGCTCCTCCTCTGAAGCTAGAAAATTAGACTTTTATTAAGACTACTAAGGACACAGACCTCATTTCTTTATTCATTCAACAAATATTTGTGTAATGTCTACTCCATGCCCAGCATTGAAGAGCTAACAAAGCAGACCTCTGGCTCTGTCTACCAGCAACATTTGATGTGTCCATCTTGAAGTTTCCTTCTTGAAAAACTTGCTTCTTTTTGCCCCTAGACATCCCTTTTTCTTAGTTCTTCCTATTTCACTGTCCAGTCCATCTCCTTAACTAGTTCCTAACTGCCCAGATCTTTGAATCTTGGAGTTCCCTCAGTCTTCAGACCTCATCTTTTTTATCATCAAAAACTCCCCAATTTATCGCTCTCTTCCAATGGCTGTGAATCCAATCTGTGCTCCAACAACACCTCGTCTTCTCCATGACCAAAAGCCTGGTCCCAACCTCTCTCTTGGACCCCAGACTCATATATCCAGCTCCCCCTTCAACATTTCCACTTGGATGTGTAGTAGGATCTCAAATGTAACACATCTAAAGCTAAATTCTGGTTTCTCCCCTAAAATCTGCTCCAACTTGGTATATTGAAAACCCATTCTTCCAGTTGTTTAGGTTAAAAAAAAAAATCTTGACACCGTCCTGACTCCTATTTCTCTCACATCCCATTTCTAATGTGTCAGCAAATCCTATCAGTTGTATTTCAAAATACATCCACTTTCTGACCATTCTCTCCAACCCAACCTCTACTCCCTTGGGTCAAGCCACAGTCGTCTCATATGGGGGATTATTACAATAGTTTCCTAATAGGTCTCTGTGCTATTATCCTTGCCTTCCTATATAGTCTATTCTTAAGTCAAAAGCCAGAGTGGTCCTTGAAAAATGTAAGCAATAGCATGTCATTCTCAGAACCCTCCAACACCTTCCATCTCTCTCTAAGTGAAATCCACAGTGTCTACTGCATCAACCAGGCCTACCATACTCTCCCCTGCGCTCTCCAACCCGGCCACCCTGGTCCCTGGCCCCCTTGCTTTCCTAAAACATACCAGCCAAGCTGCTCACACTTCAGAGGCTTTATCTGTTTATTTATTTATTTCTTATTTATCTTTGGCTGTGTTGGGTCTTCTTTGCTGCATGCGGGCTTTCTCTAGTTGCAGCAAGCGGGGGCTACTCTTCGTTGCGGTGCGTGGGCTTCTCATTGTGGTGGCTTCTCTTGTTGAGGAGCACGGGCTCTAGACACATGAGTTTTATTAGTTGTGGCATGAGGGTTCAGTAGTTGTGGCTCACAGGCTGTGGAGCACAGGTTCAGTAGTTGTGGCACGTGGGCTTATCTGCTCCGCAGCATGTGGGATCTTCCCGGACCAGGGCTCGAACCCGTGTCCCCTGCATTGGCAGGTGGATTCTTAACCACTGCGCCACCAGGGAAGTCCCTAGAGAGGCTTTAAATTTGCTGTTGCCTCTACCTAGAAAACTCTTCTCGCAGACATGTGCATGGTTTGCTTTCTTCCTTCAAGTCTCTGCTCAGATGTCACCTTCTCCAGGAGGCCTTCCCTGACCACCTCTTATAAAATAGCACTCTGTACCTTGCTATCCCCTTCTTCTGCTTGATTTTTCTTCCTGATGCTCATCACCATCTGCTGTATGTTCACTTAAGTGTTAATCGCCTGCCTCCTATTAGAATGTCAGCTCTCTGACAACAGGGTGTGCATCATTTTGTTCACTGCTGTCTCACACCATCTGTTACAGCACCCAGCACGCTGTAAATGTTCATTCAATATTTGTTGAATACATGAAGGCAAAGAAACGGTTTCCTTCATGAAGATAATCATTATAAGAGGCAGATAATAAACAAGTAAAAGAATAAACACATATAATTACAAGTGGTGATGAGTGCGGTGAGGAAGCTAACAGGTACGGTGATGGAGAAACCACTTTAAATGGGGGGGGTCAAGAGGGATCTTCAAAAAGAATTGGGATTAGAAGAATGAGATAGGGCCAGCCCTGGAAATGGTGGTGGAGGACCATTCTGCACGGAAAAAATAACACATTCAAATACCTTGAAGCAGGAATGAGTTTGACATCTTCAAAGTTTTGAAAGTGGTCGGGGTAAAAGGAAAAATGACAAGAGATGATGCTAAAGAGGGATCCAGAGGCCAAATCATAAAGGACCTAATAGACTACGGTAAGGTTTAGATTTTTTTTTTTTTTTTTTTTTTGCTGTACGCAGGCCTCTCACTGATGTGGCCTCTCCCATTGCGGAGCACAGGCTCCGGACGCGCAGGCTCAGTGGCCATGGCTCACGGGCCCAGCCGCTCCACGGCACGTGGGATCTTCCCAGACTGGGGCACGAACCCATGTCCCCTGCATCGGCAGGCGGACTCTCAACCACTGCGCCACCAGGGAAGCCCTAGACTTTTTTTTTTAATTTTACTTTTTATTGAAGTAGAGTTGATTGATTATATTAGTTTTGGTATGGGGCATACAGATTCAGTGTTTTTGCAGATCACACTCCATTATAAGTTATTACAAGATAATGACCATAATGCCCTATGATATACAAAATATCCTTGTTGCTTATCTATTCTAGACATAATAGTTTGTATCTCTTAATCCCATACCCCTAATTTGTCCCTCCTCCTTTCCCTCTTCCCTTTGGTAACCACTAGTTTGTTTTGTATAACCGTGAGTCTGTTTCTCCCTTGTACGTACATTCACCAGCGTTACCTTTTAGACTCCACATACAAGTAACATCACCCACTATTTCTCTTTGGCTGACCCATTTCACCAAGCATAGTATTCTTGAGTCCATCTACATTGCTGCAAATGGCAGAGCTGCATTCTTATTTATGGCTGAATAATATTCCATTACACATACATGTACCACATCTTCTTTATCCATTTGTCTGTTGATGGGCACTTGGGTTGCCTCCAAGTACTGTTTATTGTAAATAGTGTTGCCGTGAACATTGGGTACGTGTATCCCTTTAAATAAGATCATTTTCTGAAGATATATATCCAGGTGTGGAATTGCTGGATCATATGGTAGTTCTACTTTTGATTCTGGAGGAACCTCCATACTGCTCTCCATAGGGGCTGCACCAATCTACATCCCCACCGACAGTGTCTGAGGGCTCCATGTTTTCCAAACCCTTGCCAACATTTTTTCTCTCTGTTCTGTTTTTTGGTTTTTTTAAGTAATTTTATTTTATTTATCTTTTTTTTTGGCTGCGTTGGGTCTTTGTTGCTGTGTGTGGGCTCTCTCTTTAGCTGCGGCGAACGGGGGCCACTCCTTGCTGTGGTGCACGGGCCTCTCACCGCGGTGGCCCCTCTTGATGCAGAGCATGGGCTCCAGGCGCGCGGGCCTCAGCAGTTGCCACATGCAGGCTCAGTAGTTGTGGTTCTTGGGCTCTAGAGCACAGGCTCAGCCGTTGTGGCACAGGGGCTTAGTTGCTCTGTGGCATGTGGGATCCTCCCAGACCAGGGCTCAAACCCGTGTCCCCTGCACTGGGGGACCACTTAACTACTGCGCCACCAGGGAAGCCCCAATCTGTGTTCTTATGGTTATAGCCATTTTGACAGTTGTGAGGTGATATCTCATTGTGGTTTTGATTTGCGTTTCTCTAACAATTAGTGACGTTGGGCATATTTTCATATGCCTGTTAGCCATCTATATGTCTTCATTGGAAAAATGACTATTCAGTCCTTTTGATCAGTTTTTAATTGAGTTCTTTGATTTGTTGACTTGTATGTGTTCTTTGTATACATTGGATATTAATCTCTTATCAGATATATCATTTGAAAATATCTTCTCTCATTTAGTATGTAGCCTTTTCATTTTGTTGATAGGTTTCTTTGCTGTGCAAAACTTTAAAGTTTGATGTAGTCCCTTTTGTTTATTTTTTCCCCTCTCCTGAGGAGATATATGTGAGAAAATATTGCTAAGTTCCTGTGGTGCAGAGTGAGCTGGACCAGGGCTTCAGCTCAAACAGGGCAGGGAAGCACAGCGAGGCAATCAAAGGTAACCTTCAGAGTGGAAGTGAAACAGCAGCTCTCCTGAGAACTCAGCCCACTGGTTTCCTAAAGTTTAGATTTTATTCACCGTTTTGTCTAAGGCAACACCTGTCAGCAGCAAGTTGAGAGGAATATCTGAGATGGTGTCCAGAGATGGAATTTAGATTTCTGGCCCATTACCTTAAGCTTCTTAGTTAGGAATGGAGTGGCCTTCACAAGGAGAGTGCAGACCAATCCTCCTACAACAAAACTTCCAAGATGCCATTTCCTGTGCAGGAAGCAACAGCATCCTCTCTGTATAAGAACCAGTCCCCCCCTGCGCCAGCTCTTCTGTTATTTGGTCCCTCTTTAATGAAGTAGCCGGTTTCATCTCCCACTACAACAAAATATCACGTATGACATTTCCAGTCCATCTGGCCTAGTCCCTATTAACTTCTCTACATCCTCACAGCTGCCGCTAGGCCTTTACTTATGCTGTTTCCCTGGAAAGAAATACCCTGTGCCTCACCCACATCTCCAAATCCCAGCTCTAGTTCTGAGACAACCAGGAGATCAGATTTATAGGCCTGGATCATGATTTCAAATGTACTTTATTAGTGTAGAAACCTGAATAATGCTCCCTTCTGCCCCGCCCCCCCCCCCCCCCGCAAAAAAAGAGATCCACATCTTAATCTCTGGAACCTGTGAATGTTATTTCCTGTGGCTAAAACAGGACTTTGCAGATGTGTCTAAATTAAAGATCTTGACATGGGGAAATTATCCTCCACTGTCTGGGCAGGTCCTAAATGCAATCACAGGTATTTTTACGAGAGAGAAGCAGAGAGAGGAAACCTAGACAAAAAAAGGGGAAGGCAATGTAACCATGGAGGCAGAGATTGGAGTAATGCGGCTACAAGCCGCGGGACGCCAGCAGCCACCAGAAGATGCAAGAGGCAAGAAACGGAGTCTCCCCTAGAGCCTCTGGAGAGTACGTCCCTTTGACACCTGATTTCAGCCAAGTGATGCTGAGTTCAGATTTCTGGGCCTCCAGAACTGTGAGAGAATAAATTTCTGTTGCTCTAGGCTACCAAGTTTGTGGTAATATCTTACAGCAGCCACAGGAAACGAATACAATTATGCTACTCTCTACCTTGGCCTGTTGTCACTTTGGAAGGTCACATCACTTCCCTGTCGGCTTTCCTGGTGAACTGCTAGGTAATTCCTGCTCTTCTGCCTTCCTTGATGCTATGCCCACTCATATTTATTGCATCCTAGTTTCACAGGTTTATGTAGGTATGTTCTCCCTCCTGCTTTCTTCGTCATAAAGCCACATGTCCAGACTCCAGGCAAATACCTTTATGGTCTGGTGGCAGATCCAGGATGGATCGTGTTCAGCAGGCCTGGAGGCTAGTTCAGTAGTCCCTGGGTGAGGTGATGGAGTATGGACCAGTAGGTGGTTTGAGCTAGTTAGGCTGTCTTGTTTTTTTACTTTTGATAATACTGGCTTCCTGGAATTGTGATGACTAGAGACAGAAAACAAAGGTTCCAGGCATTATTGTATCCAGGGACTTGTGACCTGAAGGGAAAGGGAAGAACTACAAAAGGTAAGGGCTGAATGGCTCCAGGGCATGAAGAAAATAGAAACACAAGGTTTTAAACTTCAATCACTGGGAAGATAAATAGTAGTACTATTGACAGAAATGGAAATATTAGGACACAGTGAGAGTTGGGGAGAGAAAATTATGAATTTTTTATTTGAAGTGTTGAGTCTTAGGTAAGTGCAACTGGCCACTTGAAAGGTCATCTCCTACTGGGAAGTCTCCTCCTCAACTCTGGTGCTTCCAGAATCCTCTGGTTATGCCTTTATTGTACCCTGATGACCTATATCATGATTACTGGTTTTTCTGTCTTCCTAACAGTCTAACAGTCTGTGAACTCCTTAGGGGAAGAATGGGGTCTTCTTCTGTCTCCAGCACCAAATAGATGCTCAATAAATAAATTTTAAATGAATTAACGAATGAGATGGAACTCAGACAAGAGGTTCTTGATGGAGCTGAAATCCTTGAAGTTTATAGCCCACTTTCATGGGTGAGAGTGGAAGCCATGAAAAATAGTACAGCTAGATCTGTCATCAGTTGGGTTCTACAATAACAGGAAGTAGTTCTAGCTAAGTAGTTTTTAAACTTTAACCCAATATTCAGGTGTCAGGGATCATAATAATCAAATAAGGAAGAAGACAGGAGTCTGAGACATTATCATCTGTCTAGGGCTTTCTCGAAACTAGAAGTAATTTTTCACTAGCCAGGCAGTTCAAAGTTCACTCACCCTTATCCCAGTTGTCATGCGACCTTCTAATAAGCAGCCATCAGAGGCATAAAGATATTTTTTATGTGACGTGTCTGACTTCTGGGGACTGGTAATTATATTTTATGCCATATCAAAGATCTAGTCAGGCAGGAAGTTCTACAGGCAATATATCTTTTTGCTGGACATTTCTGCTCCTAAAAAGCTGCCAAAGGTATGGAGAATTCTTTAAAATGCATTTCAAGCACTATTGTAAAATGCTTTCCCTTATATGCCCAGCCAGATCCTTTTTGTACCTCTGTAGGCATCAATACATGGGGTCAACTTCTTCTGAATGCCAGAAGAGATAGATAATAATCCCAGCTGTTTTAGATACTGCTCTCAACCTTCATAGCCTGGGCCCATCATTGAATTTCCCTGGGCATTTTATGATATATTGACTGAACCTAATTAAGTCAAGAACTCGCTCTCTGTATCTGCCTTAGCAGCCTCTACACAGAGCTATTCAATTCAAACAACATTTACTAAGCTACTAATAAGTACAAAGCTCTGGGCTAGACACAAAGATAAATTAGACTTGGTATTATGTACCTCAGTCACTTTCTTCATGAATAACCGAGACACATTCTTCTGGTAACCACGTTTGATGCTCCTCCATTTCTGGAGGACACGTTTAGACAGACACAAAAATATGTGGGATTGTCTCCTAGGAAAATGCGGGAACATTTTTAGGATGACCTTGGGGAGCTTTTGTTTCTTTAGCTGGAGAATCCCTTTTTCATGCTCTCATTACTTGATTTCCAGTTCCAATAGTTCCATGCCATATTACCTGGAAACTTTTGAGAACTAAGTTTCAACAACTGTGTGTGGACGCTCCTCTCTGTAGGACTCTCCCTGGTACCTTAGCAAAGACTATGTGATGCTGAGTTAACATCCTTCACAATTCTTTCCCACTCCTTTCTCCTGAGAGAGGCTAATGTTCTGACATGTCTCCACCACTGCCAAGACTCCAAGACGGGCACTCAAGAATTGGATGAGTCCAAATCTTCAGGCAGACATTGCTGCACCCTAAATTTTGATAGAAAATTATGTTCATGGAAAATCATAGCTATTTCTCTAGAATATTATTTTACATAATATTCAAGGTAAGTGGTACTTGATTATGTGTGTGTGTCCAGATAGATTAAATAGATAGATAGATGGTGTGTGTGTATAAACTTGTAATTTCAAACTTCATGGTTATTTTCAGAAACTTGTACCTGCAATTAGAGCAGACTACAACTAGGCAGTAAGTGCTTTGACTGCATCCCAGACTTCCAGACTTCAAACATACATGTGGTTAATTTAGAAAGAAATGACCGTGCTTTTCCTACACATATTAGCTTGAGAAAGTCACTTAACCTAAACCTTAGTCACTTTTTTACAAAATGGGAATGATGATATCTGCCCTTCTGAACTTTCAAAGTGGGTTTGAGGAACAAATAGGATATTGGTAAAGCTACTTTATATAAAACAAAGGGCTCGTGATTATTATTATTCAAAAGTGTCTTCTAGACTCTTGGGTTCTTTGCTATCTGTAGACCACTAGGCAATCTAGCTATTGTGAGCATTGAAGTTGGACTTCTTTGTCTTTCCATTAAAATTACTTATAATCTTGGACCCCAAATATCTAAGACTAGAAGTTATTCTACTCAGAAAATTCTAGAACCTTACCTGTCATTTATTCAATACATGCATTATTAATGTTCCTCTGTATCAGGAACAGAAATAGACCTTGGAGATGCTAAGACAAATAATTCAGAGTCCCTGCCTATAAAGGACTTAGAATATAACTGAAAGAAACAAATAAATGCAATAAAACTTTATAGGTACTATATAGAAGCATGTATCCTTCTCCCACACAGGAGGGAGAGGTTGAGTTTTGCCGTGGGCAGGGGTGTGTGACAAACCTTGCTTACTGCCTAGCTAACAGTCAAGCTTCCCCCTTCCCCCAAACCACCACCCACTAGACAGACTTGAAGGTCAAATACTCCCTTTCTCATCCTCCCTAGCAACTAAGCATGTATGTGACACAGATGTGTCAGTGAGATACAAGAGTAAATTTGCCGGTGGTTTCTGGGGAAATGTTGCTTTCTTAATAAAAGGGCTCACGGAAGATTGTTTTTTTCACAGACGGCCACAACAATGGCTTCCACCCATGTGCTCTTCTTACAATGTGATCGTAAATCTTCTCCCATTAAGAGATGGGGGTCGATGTCCTCTCCCCTTGATCCTGGAGCGAGCTTTGTGATTGTCTTAGCCAACAGAGCGCAGAAGTGGCACTGTGATGTCTGAGGCTAGATCATAAAATTGCCATGCGTTTCCACCTTGCTCTGTTGAGAGACTTGCTTCTGGAAGCAAGGAAGCCCAGACTATGCCAAGAGACCACAGGGAGAGACCATGTCTAGATGCTCTGGACAATACAGTGGAGGTCCCAGCCCACAGTCAGCACCAACTATGAGACCTGTGAGGACGTCTCTCAATGACTGTAGCCCCCACCAGGGAATCATGCCCAGCCTTGAGGTCTTCCTAGCTGAGACCCCAGACATGGTGGAGCAGAGGCGACCTCTCCCCACTGTGCTCTGTACAAATTCCTATACCACAGAATCTAAAAGCAAAATGAAATGGTTTTTTTTATGCTGCTTAGCTTTGGGGTGGTTTGCTTTACATCTGGAATGTGGATATAGCCAGCATGACCCTTTCTTTCTTCTTTCAGCCTTGATTCTAGGAGCTGAGCAGAGTGGAAGTGGCAGAAATCTTACAACCACTAGTGAAAGCATAACCTTGGCCTTGACATTGTTGAGCGGCTGAACCAACACCCACAACTATCTATCACCAGACCTCTTGGAACGGGAGAAAAATCAATACACTCTTATTTGTTTGTGCTGCTATAAGCCAGATTATCTGTTACTTATATTTAGAAGCACCCCTGACTCACACAAGTGACCCCTACTGGTAAGATTTGGTGGATTTATGGGGGATAAAATTTGATTGTAAAATATCAACGACTGTCTAATCAGAATAAGAGTGGAGATAGCAATTGCTATCTAGTCTTCTGAGAAATTTGGCTGTGAAGAAAATGAGAGAAATGAAATGGTAGCTACAGGGATCCTATGGGCAAATTTTATAATCCATGAGGCAATATCTAGTAGAGCCAGAGAGATTAAAAACTAGGAAGTGAATAACTTCAGCAATTATTGGTACAGTTCAACCCTACTTTGGCCCTTGCTGCCTTTAACCAGTCTCAAAGACTCTCTTGGAAACGTTAAAAACAGGGCCAGCTTCCTGGGCGTGCATCCCATACAGTGGCAGAGGGCTTCATGCTTAGAAGGACCGCACATGTGATTTAATGCTCTACTGTCTCTGTCTTGAACTTCTTAATAATTTTTGAACACGGGGCGCCACATTTTCATTTTGCAGAGTCCTGCAAATAATGTAGACAGTCCTGCCTAAAAGTTTCCTGCTCCTACTACCCACTCATGTGCAGTGCTGAGAAACAACTTGGGCTTTTATTACCAGTGGATTTTTGTCTTAAGGGCACTGTGTTCCTCAGGTTTTAAATAACATGGCACAGGGTGTCATATAGACATGTCTTCAGATGGCCATCAAGAAAGTGGCCTTTTCCAGCTGGGAAATTTTCCAGCCCTGTGGAGTCCTGGGCCAAGTGATCACAAGCCCAGTGAGACTCTTGTAGCTCCTAATTAAGACCCTGCCATTCAAGCCCATGGATCTCCTGCCCAGCACTTGCATCACGATGTCAAATGCACCAGCAGATCTGTGAATTAATTCCTCAAGAACTATATCCCATAATATCCAGAGAATTGGGCAGCTGAGTGGCCCACTGCTGACTAATACCTTCCATATGACCAGCTGAAATATTCCTCCCACAGTAATTATGAATTCTCTCGTCTATCCTTCCCATCCACCCCAGAACCACAATTGTGCCTATAGGATGAGCTCCAGGTCAATCTCTGGGACGCGCTTCATGTCCCAGAGGCTTGGTACATGAAGCTCTTGTACGAAGAGCTTGGTATGAAGTCTCTGAAAACATGCAGCTACTTAAAGGGGATCTTATGTAGAAGGAATGACCTTGGTTGCCATACTCTTTATATTTTATCTCTCTAGCTGTTCAGAAGACTTCAGGATGTCTCTCAGAGGACATGGATAGCTAAAAATAGTTAAGCAAGTGATTTGATCCACTGTCACTGACGTGGATGAACAAAACACCATTCTCTCCTGCTTTTCTATGTGGAGATTCCCAGAACCTGGGACTTCACCCATTGCTTCCCAGAGACACCCCCTAAGGTGGGGCAAAGGGGACAGCAGAATATTCTGTGAAGCTGTCATTTTCAAGCCATCAGGCATGTGCCATAACTATGGATCAGGAATTCCAGCTGCAGGGTTCATTCCCTATCTAGATAAAGGCACGGTGATCAGGTCTTCAGCCAACTGGGCTGAGCTTTAGTCCTACCAAGAATGAAAACCAGGCATGGGGGTAGGAGGTCTGTTGGGTGGATGGGCCACATATGGTAAGGGTTTGATTAGAAAGAGGGCCTGCACATCCACAAGGGTGTCCATGGCCCCATGTTCCAGAAATAAAGCAGCAGATTCTTACCAAGCTCCTCATCCTCTCCATCAGTGGGCAAAGAGCCACTGACATACACCACCTGACCTGACTCTAATGGCTCAGGGCCTGGGGGGAATCAGATGGTCATTTCTTGCAGATGGGGGTGAGTGTGGCTGTGGGTTGAGGACAGTGAAAGCAGGAGCTTACCTCCTTTCCCCTCCCCTCTCCCTGTGCTAAGGGAAAAGGCTGTGATGAATTTATCCCTCCATTTTATTTTATTTTATTTATTTATTTTTTTTTGCGGTACGCGGGCCTCTCACTGTTGCGGCCTCTCCCGTTGTGGAGCACACGCTCCGGACGCGCAGGCTCAGCGGCCATGGCTCACACGCGCAGGCTCAGCGGCCATGGCTCACGGGCCCAGCCGCTCCGCGGCATGTGGTATCTTCCCGGACTGGGTCACGAACCCGTGTCCCCTGCATTGGCAGGCGGACTCTCAACCACTGTACCACCAGGGAAGCCCCTATCCCTCCATTTTTATTAGCAGGGCTCAGCAACCTTTTTTTTTAAAATTTACTTTTGGCTGTGTTGGGTTTTCGTTGCTGCACGTGGGCCTTCTCTAGTTGCAGCGAGTGGGGACTACTCTTCACTGCGGTGTGCGGGCTTCTCATTGTGGTGGCTTCTCTTGTTGCGGATCACAGACTCTAGGCGCGTGGGCTTCAGTAGTTGTGGCACACGGGTTCAATAGTTGTGGCTTGCAGGCTCTAGAGCGCAGGCTCAGTAGTTGTGGTGCATGGGCTTAGTCGCTCCACGGCATGTGGGATCTTCCCGGACCAGGGATTGAACCCGTGTCCCCTGCATTGGCATGCAGATTCTTAACCACTGTGCCACCAGGGAAGCCCTCAGCAATCATTTTTTAAAAATAAAATGTAATGCTTGTTTTTTAATAAATGGCTAAGTACTAGCAGAAAACCGAAAAGCAGAAAACAGAATTCTACTCACTTAGAGGAAAAGCTGGTAAAAACCCTGGGTGTTTGATAAATATCTTCAAGACCCATTTCTATGCCCACAATAGAGAACCCCATGGTCCAATGCCCACATATCATAGCAGCCTGAAATCATTTCAGCCCAAATATCTTAGAGAGGTATATGGTCCACAGGCATACTTTTAAAAAGATCCTCTTTTTCTTCTCCCACCCAAGGTCCCACACACAACAGCTCACCTCTTGATTCTCAAAACCCTTCAGAAAATATCCTCCTAGGCCTAGCTAATGTGCCTTTCCTGTCAGTTCTCATCACAAAAGCCCAAAGGACTTCATCTGGCAAGACAGACCCTTCCATAGAGAATGAGAGAGAGAAAGAAACATATCAGGCAGACATAGAATTCTCCTTTGCAGGTGGAGAAAGGGGAAAGCCGAGCTCATATACACTGGTAATCATTTTCTTGTCGCATATGTGCATTTTTAAAAATGAATGTTTTTCTACATCAATCAACATTCTTCTGTGTCATGATTTTGACTAGCTTCATTGTATTCCATTGTACAGATAAACTATAATTTCTTTAACCAAAGCACTATTTAATTGATTTCCAACTTTCACATAAGGTCTGTGATAAATTTCACCGTTATTTAAATCTTTGCACGTAACCTCAATTATTGACTTAGGATAGATATCCACAGTAGGGATTCAGATGCATTTTGGGGGCCACGTGTGTCACATGCATTGACTTAAATAACATAAGAGTGTATTTAGGGCTTCCCTGGTGGCGCAGTGGTTGAGAATCTGCCTTCCAATGCAGGGGACACAGGTTCGAACCCTGATCTGGGAAGATCCCACATGCCGCAGAGCAACTAGGCCCGTGAGCCCCAACTGCTGAGCCTGCACGTCTGGAGCCTGTGCTCCACAACGAGAGGCCGCGACAGTGAGAGGCCCATGCACCGCGAGGAAGAGTGGCCCCTGCTCGCCGCAACTAGAGAAGGCCCACGTGCAGCAACGAAAACCCAACACAGCCAAAAGTAAATTTAAAAAAAAAGGTTGCTGAGCCCTGCTAATAAAAATGGAGGGATAGGGGCTTCCCTGGTGGTACAGTGGTTGAGAGTCCGCCTGCCCATGCAGGGGACACGGGTTCGTGACCCGGTCCGGGAAGATCTCGCACAGAAAAGAAGACCCAACGCAGCCAAAAATAAATAAATAAATAAATTTAAAAAAATAAATAAATAAATGTACGAAAGAAAATTTAAATCACCTATATTCCCACCACAGCTTAGATTCTGGTATATAGCCTTTCAGACATTTCTCTAATCATATATATTTTTTTCCTTGCAGAAATTGAGTCATACTGTATATCCTGCAGTATAATTTGCCTTTTTTTTCACTTAAAATACCTTGAGAAAACTCTATGTAAATAGCAACAAGATCGAAATATAGTTTTTAATTCAGAGTAAGGAGACTCAAATAAATTACATTTAAAGACAGTGACCAGTAGAGTAATTAATCAATGTTAGAGCAAAAATTGAGTCATTGTTTCCAGACCTATAGTCCTACCCATGAATAACTTCTACCAGTATATCTGAATTTCCATCTCTTTGTCTATATACCTGTCTACCTATATACATACCTATCCAGAGCTAGCTACCTACTTTACCAGTCATGACGGACTAAGTAATGCTCCAGTAACAAACAACCCTGAAATCTCAGTGGCTTAATAAATGTATTTCTTCATCCTACCACATGTCCAATGCAGGTTGGGGAGACTCTGTTTATCTAGGCTTCTGGGAACCAGGGTAATAAAATCTCCATTCAACCCAGCAGGGGCACAGAATACGGCAAAGCACACCCTGGTTCTCAAAGCCTCACCCAGAAGTGATACATCTTACTTCCAAGCATAATTCATTCACCAAAGCAAATCTCATGGCAATCTAACTCCAAAAATGTAATCCTGCCATGCAACCCTACCATGTCCCCAGAAGAACTAAAATATTTGTGAGTGGCAAGTGGCAAAGATGACACTTTGTTTTCTGGAGTTTATAAACAATTTAGTAGTAGAAATTGGGTTGGAATGGAGAATAAAATCTTTCCCGATTTGCAAATCCTTTAAGAGGATCAAATGATTTAACCATATTAGTCAGAGTTTGCATCATAATCATTTCCATTTCTATCTCAAACTATATTTTGTCCCTCCCCTAATCCTCTGTTCATCTAATACCAAACGAACCAGGAAGTAAGGGCATGGACAGCTGGCACTGGTAACTTGCACAGAAGACAATTTGGGGATATGCTAAAAAGCCCAGTGTTATTCATTCCAGGTGATCTAAAACAAATAGATATGATTATTTAAACTGCTTTAAAAATTATCCTGAGGAAATGAATATCAATATTAGAGCCCTATCATCAGTGATTCAGACCAGGAAACTATTACGAAAATGCTACCAGTAATAATATGCAGCTCTGCAACCAGTTTATTTCAAGGGTCGCCTACTGAATATATTAACTGATTAAATTTAATTAAAATTAAAATCACTTTTTAAAAAAGTGATATATAGATTATGGGAGAACTACATCTTTAGCCATTGTATGATGCAACTAAGGTATATCAACCTGTTACATTTATTGAGGCATCCCAAGGGACCATGGCCTTGGGGAAGAGAAAGATGGACAGGGTCATCATCAGAGGGCACCTGAGCCTAGGACAAGTTGGGTACCACTGGAACCAAAGGATACAGCCCTCTGACTTAGGTGGAAGCTGAGATGGAAGCAAAGGTAGCCAGTTGAGTCATAGTGGAAGCTACGGATTTGAGGCAGACAGGTTCCAGGGATGAGACTAGACACAAATGCTCATTTATAACCAATCTTGTCAGCTCACTGGTAAATATGCATCAGGCATGGGAAAGAGCAGAAAAAGGAGAGACGATGGGACTCCAGGGACAACAGTTTGCAGACCTTGGAAAGTGGGGCTGAGCCAGCGGTGGGCACAGCAGAGGACTCCCCGAGGCCCAGGGCAAGTCCTATTGGGATGTGGGCAGTAAGGGACTTCCGCACCTGGAGTAGCACAGGATGATGTTTCCTAGAAAAAAAGCCATAAAGACACTGAAGACCAAAACTTATTGCAGAGGAAAACTCTTAGCTGCAGGCTAAGGGCTGGGCGTTCACTTCCTGGTCCTGCCTTCTGTTCACTGAGCAGCTAGGGAGGGTGAAACTGGCCTCTGTCGAATGCACACTCTCTTGCCAGACCTCGGCTACTCTGAGCAGAGAAGAGAGGGTCTCCCAGTCCTAAAAATGCAGGGGACAGGCTGAGGGAAGAGGTATAGATGGGGCGAAATTGGATTCAGAAAAATGCTGCCCATCCTGCTATTGTCCAATTAGTCCATCCCCCTTTTAGAGTCCAGAGGCTGTATGTTTGGTGATATATATGCAAGTTTTAATCAAGTCGATATATACGCAAGTTTTAATCAAGTCAGCAAGTATTCTTTTCCGTTCAATATAAGAAGCAAAATGGTTGAACTCACTATTTTTTAATGTATCAAATATATTGGAATTAAAAAAATTTTTTTGTAATTTCAAAAGTAATACATGCAAATGTAGAAATTTTTGGAAAAGCAGAAAACTATAAAGAAAAAAATGTAAAGTAACCATAAGCTCACTGCCTGGAGATGGCTAGAGTTTAATGTTTAATATGTTAATATAATGTTTAATATATTTCCTTCTCATCTTTCTCTCTGCAATTTTTAATAATTTAGATTTGTAAAAACATTTTAAATTATATGTTATATATAATATGAACCCTATGCTTATCAATTTTAAATAAAATATGAATGTTTTTCTATGTATTAGAAAACTCCAGCACTAGCGGGCCTCTCACTGTTGCAGCCTCTCCGGTTGCGGAGCACAGGCTCCGGACGCGCAGGCTCAGCGGCCATGGCTCACGGGCCCAGCCACTCCGCGGCACGTGGGATCTTCCCGGACCAGGGCACGAACCCGTGTCCCCACCCGTGTCCCCTGCATCGGCAGGCGGACTGTCAACCACTGCGCCACCAGGGAAGCCCTCCAACACTATTTTAATGGCTTTACATAATCTTAGTGGTTCACCAGCACTTATTCATTTTCCTATTGTTAGTCATTAAGTTCATTTCCAATATTTCATTATTATAAATTATACTGAAATGCATTCATAAATATATTTCAGTATAATTTATATATATACTTATTAAACATAAATATATATTAAATATAAATATATATAAATATGTATATATGAGCATACAACATTGTCCACATTTTGAATCATTTCATTAAGATAAATTCTGAAAAATGAAATCACTGAGTTAGAAGACAAACACTGAGGTAGTTTCGAAACACGACCCTGAAATTCTTTGACACTCTTCCTAGGGAGAGCTGGGGTCTATTATCCCCTCTCCTTGAGTCTCAGCAGGTTTGGGACAACTTCAACCAATAGAGTAAACAGAACTGGTGCTGTGTGGTCTCTGAAATTTGATGGCTGGGACATCCACACTTGGATCTCTGAGACGCCATATAAACAACCTTGACTACCCCACGGTTGCCATGCTGTGAAGAAGCCAACCCACGTGGAGACCAAGTAAGGCACTCCAGGGGACATTCCTAGCCTGTGCATTACTCCAGTCCAGGCACCAAACTTGTGAGAGATCAAACCTTCTGAAGGGCAAACGCCAGTCACTAAGTCACCCCCAGCCTTCAAATCTTACCAGCTGAAGCCCCACCTGTCTTAGAACAGACAAACCATCCCCACTGCTCAAATTCCTGATTCCCAGAATCTGTGAACTTAATAAAATGATGTTTTAAGCCAAGTTTCTGGTTAATTTTTCATGCAGCAATAGTAACTGGAACAAACATTTTCAGGGTTCTTGATATATCCTGTCAATTTGTTTTCCAGGCAGCTTATAGCAATTTGGACTCCCACCTAGAGTACATGAGAACTCCCATAGCACCGCACTTGATCCACACTGACACATTTCAGAATTCATCTCTTGTTTTATCTTTAAATTTTTACTATGGAAAATGAACATTCACAAAAATGAGGAACTAATATATTAATGAGCATGTACCCATCACCTAGCTCCAATAATTCCCACTCTTATTTCATCCATCTCTGCCCCTTTCTACTCACATCTCTTATTTCTACCAGCAGAGCAGTTATATTTCTACATCACTCTTCTTATATAAAAATATATTTGCTCCTGTTGGTCACTGAAGACCAGGACTTGTCAGAAATAGCTAGATTAAACAATAAACAACGGAGTAAGAAAAGAAGATTGCTAAATACATATTAAATAGTTACAACGAGTTAGGCGCTATTTTAAATGGATCACATATAATCACTCATTTAAGCCTCTTAGGAACTCTAAGAGGTAGGTAAAATTAATTACCATCATCCCATTTTACAGATGAGGAAATAGAGGCACAGGAAACTAAGTAACGTGTTCAAGTTTGCATAGCTAGCTAGTAAGTGGTAGAGACAGAAATGGAATCCAAGCAGTCTAGCTCCAAAGCCCATGCTGATAACTACCTCACTGCTCTTGAGGGAGCCTAATTTCTGTGGCTGGTTATAGCAAATTAGTTTGTATGGCACACTGAACTGATTCTCTAATCCACCATTATCCCAGTTACTGGGGAGATATTTGAAGGTTGAAGATATATATGGTGCCATTTGACCAGATGGCTCAAGTAGAAGTATTGCTGGTTTACGAGTGGAGCCTTGTAAAGAAAAAGCCAGTTTGTGACCACCTAGAGGGGTGGGTTAGGGAAGGTGGGAGGGAGACGCAAGAGGGAGGAGATATGGGGATATATGTATATGTATAGCTGATTCACTTTGTTATAAAGCAGAAACTAACACACCATTGTAAAGCAATTATATTCCAATAAAGATGTTTAAAAAAAGAAAAAGAAAAAGCTAGGCTAGGAAAAAAGGCAACTGTGTTATAGTCTAGTAAAGTCAGGGTTTCTACTGCCTATGGAATAGGTCTTTTTATACTGAAAAGGAAAAAAATACAACTTCTGGATTAATACAGTGGAATAAAGCTGCATCTTACCTAATTCCTAAGGAAATAATGGAAAAAAGTAGAAGCAAGTCCTCCAGAAATTCACCAGCAGCAATCAAATGAGGGAAGGCGCACATTCCAATGGTATAAACCTTGACAAGGTGGTCCGGGAAGGACATAGATTTGGGAGTAAAGCAGGGCAGCATCTTGGTAGAGCTGCCAACCCCAATTCCTTGTGTCACAAGTTATAAAATCCTAAGCATTCTCATCAATACCCCAAATCTGCAAATCGGTGTGGTTATCCTTATTTTTTCTGTTTTCTGATTGCAGGGAATGGAAATGGCTGCTGAGGTGAATTGGGTGAAAGAGTCCATTGGAATAACACGGAGGGGAAAGCTCTAGGGCTACCCTCTTAACTGGAGAAGGGATCCAAAGCCTGTGGAGATGCAGGACACCAGGTGGGATGAACTGAGAAACACAAAGCTTGGGTTTTCCAAGAGGGCGCCAGCCTCAGCGGAGCCCCCCTACCATGCCCAGAAGGTGCAGAAAAACAACTGAGCCCGCCAATTTTCCAGCACCACGATGGAAACAAACTGGTCTCAGATAAGGTGGGAGGGCAGTCACAGAGCCACCCACACTCCATCAGGGCAAACAGGGGGTTTGACAGAGCTGCCCGAACTTCAGCAAGATGAAAAGACTCAGGCCTAGAAAGGAGGCACCGGTGCCTGCGGGGCTGGGAGTGGAGTAGGGGTGGAAGGAACCAACTGGAACAAAAGACAAACATGCACCGCAGCCTGCATGAAAATGTGACTCAAGGACAAGAAAGACTTGACCTTACCAGAGCGTCCGGGCAAGGCAGAGCCACGGCGGGATCAGGGCCTTCCAGAGACTGCCATAGAGAGGAGGGGTCGAGGAGAAGAGAACCAACCAGAGCATGTCCACGTGAGACAGCCTCTGAAGGCCCAGCTGGAGAGGCTTGAGACCTTATTCCTTTGTGAGATTCAAGGCAGTGAGCCAGCTCCAGCCTCAGGACCAATACTGAACCCTTCAGAAAGAAGACAGCTATTTGAGTACCACAGTGTTTTAGGTACTAAGCTCCTTTCATGTATTAAATCATTGAATTCTTAAAGCAACCCTATGAGATATACTGTTATCATCCCATTTTACAGATAAAGAAATTTTACCCAAGGGCGCACAGCTGGTGAGGTGGTCTGGATCCAGAATCTATTCTCTTATCCACTAAACTCCCCTGGCTCTCCCTTACTCAAAAAAAGAAAAAAAAAAAAAGTTGAATCTTCCTCCAGAGCTGGAGAAGCCCATGTGGTTTAATGGGTAGACCCAAGAGCTAACTGCAGCCTGCCTAATCTAGAAGTTGAGCGTTTTTTTGATTTTTCCTCCCCACTCCTATCCCTGGAAAGTAGCTCAAGGAGGAAGACATCAGCCATCCAGTTGGTTGCACTTTCTTTTGCTAACAAACCTTATTTTCCAGGTAAATAACCAGGTGAAATTAATCTGATCTCTACTAAGTGTTAAGATCTTTCTCTTAGGTAAATGAAAATCCCTTCACCAACAGGTTTAGCCTCCCAGGCTGTGGACTACACCCATACATAAAACACCCACACAGGCACACACAGCTTGCAGCAGTGTTTTCACACAGACATAATTATGACTCACAAATAACCATGGCTGGAGCATAAAGCACTCAACCAGAAGTTACATAAGCATGGATGACATCCATTTTCTACTAGAGCAGTACTAACATGAGGCATAGTGGGTTGGAGAGTCAATTAACAGAAGGCAGAAAGAGGCCATTTACTGTAATGAATTCTTGAAGGGGGGTATCTGTCTTGTAATCACTAGTCCACTGCGGGGAGTGTAGTATTTCACCAATTAACAATAAACTCAGCGATAAGCCCAAATGTTGCTTCCAGAGAGGCATTTGGTCTGCAAACCAGTGACTCTAGGAACTTTCTCTGACTCAGTATCTCGTGTTCTAGAGTTGATTACCCTTAAATAATTCCCACATGTGAATGATGATGGATTTTTTTTTTTTTGGTATCTCCGAGAAAGTACATAAATTGTATTAAACTCCTCAAATCAAAAATAGGAGAGGGGGACAAAGCCAGGGTTCTCAGCTCAGAAGCGTAAGGGACACATGAAATGCCTACAGCATGTGGGGCAGCAAAAGCGTTTGGCCCAAATGTTGTAACTCCCTCCCTATTTAACCCTCTCTGTCTTATTTGCTCCTTGATCTTTCCCTAAAGCTGTTGATGTATGAGCATATGGAAAACTTGTGAGAATAGGGGGGGTAGAAGAAGTTGATTATTGGAGCGTTGATTATAAGAAGTATAAAGAATAGATTGTTGGATCTATTTTCTCTATTGCCCTACTTCCAGTGATCTAATCTCTATTATTATTAGTATTAGTACTGCTTTCTCTATGGTACACCCATCTGTTGGCACATGTAAAGGTGTTAGTTGAGAAGATAAGGAGGAAGAGAGAACAAGTGACATCACATGGAGGATAGTGGCTGAAAACTGTATTGGCACCAGTAAAATTTCTTCCTCCAGTGACAAGCTTTGGTGTAGGAAATGATCTCACATCTCTGCAGGCTCTGGGGCCATCCCTGAGGCAACCATGAGTGTTTAGATTCAATTTAGAACAAGTGGGTAAGGGACTTCCCTGGTGACGCAGTGGTTAAGAATCCACCTGCCAATGCAGGGGACACGGGTTCGGTCCCTGGTCGGGGAAGATCCCACATGCCGCAGAGAAACTAAGCCCGTGCTACTGAACCCCACGCACCCTAGAGCCCATGCACGGCAACTACTGAGCCCGCGTGCTACAACTACTGAAGCCCGCATGCCTAGAGCCCGTGCTCTGCAACAAGAGAAGCCACCGGAATGAGAAGCCCACGCACCGCAAGGAAGAGTAGCCCCTGCTTGCCGCAACTAGAGAAAGCCCGCGTGCAGCAGCAAAGACCCAACACAGCCATAAATAAATAAATAATTAAAAAAAAAAAGTCGGTGAGAACTACTACTATTTAGAATCATCAAGGGTATTTAAGTACTTGTGGTGCTACATGTACGGGGACAGAAGAATGAAGTACATCAGTGGAAGAATTAGGAAGACTGAGAAAAAAAAGGACCAGCGAAAAGCAACTACACAGAAGCCAAGAAATTAGGGAGTTGGAAGAAGAGAGAGCAGAGCTAAAAGTGTCCAAATATTAGGTTTCTTGAAATGTTTTCTCCTTTAAAAAAAAAAGTCCTTTCTGGATCCTACGTATCTCCCTTGTACTCTCCCCCAACTACTGTCTAACCACATTCTTCCTCAAGAGAAGTCCACTGTCCTTTTCCCACTCTCCGCCCCACCACTGACTAATTTCATCTACTTCTGTAACCAAGCAAGACCCTGTGGGTCCTCCCTGGACCAACTCCTCCCCCATATCCTCTGCTGAAGCTCCTCTCTCAAGTGCCCAGATAATAGTATCTGATGCACGTTTCCTGAGTTGTTTTACAGAGGAGAAAACCCCCACCAAATGGAAGAAATTAACTGCTTGATGACCACGAGCACGTAGCCCTCACGCCTACTGGGGCCTAAGGATTGATCACTTTAACCCCTGTGACGCCTGTTACCTCACCATCAACCAATCAGAGAATTGTGCACGAGCTGATCGCGTACCCTGGGATGCCCCTGCCTCACCTGGCCTTTAAAAATGCTTCGTTGAAATCCATCAGGGAGGTCGGGCTTTTTGAGCACTAGTTGTCCCAGACCCTTTGCTTGGCGCCCTGGAATAAACACTGCACTTTCTTTCACCACAACGCGATGTCAGTAGATTGACTTTACTGCACGGGGGTAAGTGGACCCAAGTTTAGTTTGGTAACATTTCTCTTGTTTTAGCCACCTCTTGTCTACATGCTCAGGACTCCCAAATCTATTCCTCCTGTTTCAACCTCTCCCTGAAGTTTAAGCTCATTTTTTTTCGACTACTTGCTAAACAATTTCACCTGGACATCCCACAGACCCAGCTGAACTCTTTGCCATCCCTGGTCTATAGCTTTCAGCTGGACCCACCACTATCTAACAACTACCCACTCTGGAAGCCTGTGAGGCATCTTGGATAGTGCCTCTCCTCCAACCCTCATTTTCAATCCCTGAGACTTGCCTCTTTGGGCTCCTAAGCATTTCTCAGATTCATCATCCTTTCTCTACACTGAGTTCCTGTCACGTCATCTCTCTCCTCGACCACCACTGTGATCATCTGTTACTGGTTTCCCCTTCTCTGGTCCTGCCTCCCTCAAATCCATCCTTCCCACATTCTCAGAGTCAGCTGATTGCAAAGCTCACTCTCCTGTTTAAAACTTTTCATTTTCTGCCATTATCCTTGGACACTATGGAAACAACTTAAGTGTCCATCCACGGATGAATGGATAAAGAAGATGTGTTATCAACATACAATGGAATATTATGCAGTCATGAAAAAGAAGGAAATTTTGCCATTTGCAATAAAATGGATGAACCTTGAGGGCATTAGGCTAAGTGAAATAAATCAGAGAAAGACAGATGTATGATCTCTCTTATTTGTGGAATCTTAAAAAAAAAAAAAAAAGCTCATAAGTACAGAGAACAGATTGGTGGTTTCCAGAGGCAGGAGGTGGGTATGGGTGAAATGGCTGAAGGTGGTTAAAAGGTACAAACTTCCAGTTATAAAATAAACAAGTCCTGGGGATGTAATATACAGCATGGCAACCATAGCTAATAATACTGTGTTACATATTTGAAAGCTGCTAAGAGAGATCTTAAAAGTTATCATCACAAGAAAATGTAACTGTGTGATAAGAGATATTAACTAGACTTATTGTGGTGATCATTTTGCCATATATGCAAATATCAAATCATTAAACTGTATACCTGAAACTAACATAATGTTATATGTCTATTGTATCTCAATTTTTAAAAACTGTTCACTTGCTGCCCATCATCCATTGGATAAAATTGCCATGGGCCCTCCATCATCCAGCCCCTGCCTCCCTCTTCCATCTCCTCCCAATGTCCCCCTCCCCAAACTCCAGCAATAATGAACTTTATGAGGTTCTAATTACACATGATGCTATTTATTCCTTCATTTCTCTGCTTATGCCCCTTCCCTGAACCCAGCTCAGCCTGACTATCTCACATGCACACTCTAAGATTCATCTCCACTTTGCTTTCTCCAAAAACCTTATCTGGTCCTTCCAGGCTAGTTTCCCTCCCAATACCTTGTACATTTTTTTAGTTCATGCAGTGAAACACTCAGAATTATGCCTAATAGTAGCTTAGAGTAATAACTCCAGTGTATGCTACACAGCTACTCCATCACATCCCACATCATATTATAATCGCCTGTTCTTATTTCTGTTAGATACTGAGCTCCTTGAGGACTTGCAGGATACCTTTCATTTGGCTGTCCAGATCCACTCTACCCTTCTCCCTCCTACTCTGCTCAAGGAAACTAATGTATAGACACATCAATTGGCTTCCTCGTCCACTGGCTTCTAATTGGTTTGGAAGGGACACAGCAGGGTGAGGAGGAGGTCAGGGTATTTATTCCTCAGCTCAGTCCTCGCTAGGTTGTCATTGGCTGACTGCTCCCTTGACTGGAAGCCACACTGGACAGGAAGAATCTCTACATAGTTTCCTGGTACTTCTTCTCCTTCACCTCCCATGTTCCAGTAGCTTTGCTCGCCATCTCCCCCAGTTTCAGGCCTAAGGATGGTAAATTGTTCCCACTATTATTAGCTTTAGAAGACTACCCTATCCCGTGTGGTTTCCCTACACTCTGTCTACATTCTCTTCAAGTTCACCAATTTTAAATACCATCTGTTTTTTCTACTGGGATGCTAACTGATACAAGGATAAAGATGGATTCTTTTTTGTCTCTGAAGCCTCATATTAGGCATAGTGGCATACAGTAGGTGCTCAGCAATGACTGGGTAAATAAATGTGTCATCCTGCTGCAGTTCATCAAGTCACACCCAACTAAGTCTGAGATAACAGAAAACAGTGGTAATTAATGAACTAACTAAACTTTGGTTCAAGAGAAAATAGAAATGCTTTCAAAAGCCGAGGTAGGGGAGTAGTCTCAACAGAGGGACTTGTAATCAGTTAGGATTAGAGAAAGCAGGGATGGTCTTGATCTTCCTGGTAAATTTAGGAGAAAGGAAGTTCACCTCTGGAATTTGTAAAAGGTTGGAACAATTGATGAGAGGAATGAGATATGGAAGATAAAGAAAAAAGAACTGACAATTAGCAGAGAAAGCACAGTTGACACTAGTGTTTGTATTTGTGCGTATCTATAGTATGCCTGGATACAAGAAAAGAATTCAGATAAACACTATGTTGAGCAGTCCCATGGGCCAGGCATTGGAGTAGGATCTGGAAACGTGGTAATGAATGAGACATAATTTCTATCTTTGAGAAGTCTGCAGTAGAGAGAGGAAGACAAACACAAAAATAGATCATTTAAGGGCCACCTGGTAAGGACTATGGTCTGTGGAAAGCTCCCACAGACACAGGAAGGTTTATCAACCTAGCGTGGAGGAGAGAATGGGAAAGAAGTCCAGAAAGACTTCCTGAGGAGGTGAGCTCTGAGAGGTGTCCTCAGAGAGGCAGCCAGGTGAAGAAGGGCAGCCCAGGCTTGGAGTCAGTACGGTGAGCAGAGGAGAAGGTCAAAGGGGTAGAAGCACAGGACTCATACACCCAACCCCAGACCCAAGATCCAAACACTATGACCTGCTTGGAAAACTATTGGTTTTTTGCAATTAGTTTTAATTACAAAAGATATCATTAAAACACGTCTGCAAATAATGTAAAGAAACTTAAAGAGGTTTTCAGAGTAAAAATAGAAAGTCTGCTTTCTCTTCACTATCAATTCCCCTCTGTTCCTCAGCCATAAACCTCGCTAACAACTAGGCAGGTTTCCCAAATATTCTTCTGGGTGTGGTAGAATAATATGTTGGTACATTAATCAATGTGATTTTGTCTTTGATATTTGTTTTTGTTTCTGACTTCTTTTCATAATTCTTTTTTATCTGATGACCCTTTTAGTTATACTCCCTACACACCCTACACACACACACACACACACACACACACACCATGAAAGCAGGACCATGAGGCAGGGGCATTGTAAGAATCAAGGCAACTCACGGCCAAAGCTTTAGATTCCAACGACCTGACATAAAAGTATTCTCAGTTCCCGAATCTTGATGTTATGTATCAAAATCAAAGCCCTAAGATATTTGGGGCTAAAAACTCATGGCATAAACAGTCATTTGCAAATAGAAAGGTTGCAGAGGCCAACTTTCCTGCCACCAGAGACTAGACAGGAAGTGGAGTGATGGAAGGGACGGGACATGACTGAGGGTGGGGACCTCAGGCTGAGGGGCAGGACCTGAAGCAGCCACATCTGTAGAAGAGGAGACTCCGCCTTCCTTCCCTGTGAGCAGTGGAGAGCCACCAGGGGGCCAAGGCAGTGTCTGCAGAGGGTCCAGCAGCCTCTTGAATGAGCAGAACCGAGGAACCCTTCAGCTGTTCTGGTTGCCCTCTGGCGAGGGCTTCCTATGAACAGCAGCCAGCTGGGCAGCCATCAGTTGTTCAGCAGATATGATGCCTGTTTACGCCCCAGAACTTTGCCCTTTTCAAAGGCCCAGGCCATTTATAGGCCTCCAAGATGGAGGGTGGAGCCAGGATACATAAGAAGTGATGTGTGGTCAAGCAAGCTCCAGCATCCACTTTGGGTGGCCTAACGAGAAACAGCTGGCCTCCCTGCTGCCTGGACAGAGGGGACCACAGCCCAACATACGTCTGTACATAGATGCAGATCATTGTTTAACACTCACCTTACATTCCATAAT
Organism: Delphinapterus leucas; assembly: GCF_059928025.1. Taxonomy (NCBI): domain Eukaryota; kingdom Metazoa; phylum Chordata; class Mammalia; order Artiodactyla; family Monodontidae; genus Delphinapterus; species Delphinapterus leucas. The sequence continues at coordinate 15,941,368 of NC_143138.1, forward strand.
TTCATACTTTTAAATTTCAACTTTCAACTTTCAGTAAGGTCAAAGTAAATCCTCAATAAATATTTGTTGAATAAATGAACGATATATGGGTGATCTTTCCATGTAGAATGTATGGATTTCCATTATTCTTTCTATTGGCCGCTCAGTATTCTATCATATGATATAATCTATTTAACTATTTCCCTACTAACAGACATTTCAGCAAGCATATTCCTGTAGGCTAGATACAGAGTGCAACTGTTGAACCAAAGTATATAGACATTTTGATAGATACTGCCAAATTGTCCTCCAAAAAGATATGCCAATTTATGCTTGTAGCAAAGGCATATGACATGATAGCCAATGTTGACTGAGAGTTTATTGTACCCAAGGCAGAAATATTCTGCATGGATTGATTTTCTGATACCTTCAAATAGCCCTTTAAGATAGGTCTTATCTTCATTTTACATATTTAGAAACTGAAGCATAGATAAGTCAAATAATTTGACCAAAGTCATGGATTAGTAAATTGGACTCCAGAGCATATGTCCTTATCCATGTGCCTCTCTAAGGGAGGGTATCTATTTCCCCACACCTTTATTTATTTATTTATTTATTTTTTGCGGTACGCGGGCCTCTCACTGTAGTGGCCTCTCCCGTTGCAGAGCACAGGCTCCGGGCGCGCAGGCCCAGCGGCCGTGGCTCGCGGGCCCAGCCGCTCCGCAGCATGTGGGATCTTCCCGGGCCGGGGCACGAACCCGTGTCCCCTGCATCGGCAGGCGGACTCTCAACCACTGCGCCACCAGGGAAGCCGCTCCCCACACCTTTATTAATAACAGGGATTTATGCAATTTTGTCAATTTCATGAGCTAATGTAGGTGAGCATACTATATGAGCTCTGAAGTAGATGTAAAGGGTAAAACCTTAGAAAGTTGACTCCACGTGGCTACCGCTCCGGTAGACCCAGTTTTTAATATTTTTGTGACTGAAAGAAAAGTCCTGCTGCTCTTGCTGACCGTGTAAGAGTATTGGCGAGGGGTCCACATGGCCAGAAACTATGCCGCCGGGAGAAACGCCCAACCACACCAGGAGCCTGTCTACCGCCAGGAAGCCTCTCAGCTGCTGCTGGCACCACTGGAAACAGGACAGCTGTGCCGCCACCCAGCTGCCCCGGAAGAATCAGAGTCTCCACCACAGGATCCTGTCTCCCCGTGGGCTGCCAGCTCATATCATTTGCTCCACCTTCTGAGTTTCTGGTGGAAGCTACTGGAGCCTGCAAAGTGGATTTTTAGCTTTCTAGCCTCTGAAGTACCATCCGGAAGGGACTGAAGTGAGTTCTACACAACCGACAGATTCCACTACAAGGAAACATATGCTTTTTCTCCCTAAGGGTTCAATAAAGTTTTGTCCTCTGTGAATGAGAGGGGAAAATATTTATTTATTTATAAATAAATATGATTTATAAATATGATTTATAAATAAATATGATTTATAAATATCTTTATTTTTCCTGATTTAGTACTCTTGCAATTTGTCCTAAACTTGAGGGCAGCGTTGTAAGTGAGAATTAGTGGCTCCAGCTATGAGAACAAAGTGAGAACTGGAAACCGGTGAAGGTTTAACATTCCCAAACCAAGACAATCGATCACCTGTTTATATGGATATAATGGGGGGAATTCCCTGGCGGTCCCGTGGTTAAGACTCTGCGCTTCCACTGCAGGGGGCCTGGGTTTGATCCCTGGTTGGGGAACTAGGATCCCGCATGCCACACGGTGAGGCCGATAGATAGATAGATAGATAGATAAAGGTAGATAGACAGATAAATGATATAGATATAACAGTAATGGATATCTGTGGCACTGTCCCCCTGCACTGACTTCTCTGCTTCTGAGAAGGGCTCTCCCCAGCACCACTCCTATCTACATGGCTACTATAAGACCTTCTTTGTTCATCTATGCTCTTGATAATTCTTGCATGACTACATCTCCCAGCCAAATGTGACAAAGCTAAGGGTGAGCAACTGACCCAAACCAAAATAATGAGTGCCTGTACTGCTGGTTTTGAATTTGTGACTCGGTGGTGGAACCCATAAGATATGACCCTAAAGAGCTGTTGGTAGCCCTGTCTCTTACTAGTCCGCAGTGAAAGAAATAAAGCCAATCCAATTGAGCGAAGCCACGGCCATAGACAGAGTTCCAGTAGCGTTGGAACTTCTGGTTCAAGTCGTCCCCAAGACGTACCTGCATTACAGCCCTCTTTGACTTACCATACCTGATCAAGTTTAAGACACCATCAGATAAAAGATGCACCACTACGTTATGTATGTATTTGATGTAAATACACTTGTAATGAAATAGTAATGTGCTATCAATTGTTAGACTCATTTCGGAGCTGTTTTTTAAAAGTGTAATGCAAATTTTAGAATCAATGAGCTAGAGTAGTTATTCAACTCTTCCTTGGCATCTAAGCAAATTCAAGTTGGCTTGCCATGACTTACAATCACAAGACTAATATATTATGGACTTACATATGTGAATATGATGCAGAGAGAAGTTCTGACCTGGGAATAAGATAATGTGAAAAACACACAGCAGTAAGTATTTCTTAAGGGAAAAATTATGTCATGTAAGAATTATAAAGAGCATAAATTACCCTGAAAGTAAGCATGATTGCCAGTGTCCTCATTTGCTCCAGTATTACTTGGAAGCATCCAGTGACCCATCTTGAGGTGAAGAACTAAAGACAGTAACAATCGTTTCAAGCAAGTCAATTAAGCCATTTTCCTATAATTATCAAACATAAACACAATTTCGGATATTGGTTAATATACATGAGCGTCTTCTCAAGAGTGAGAGTCCCCAAATTCCATCCTCTTAATGTAACTAAATCATATTCTAACAACTAGTGAAGAAAGAATGATTCAAACTAAAGAAAGCTTTAAAACTCCACAAATCAGCAAACTTTTCTTTGGGAACAAAACAGTTTAGAAACTCAGATTTACCTTTGCCAGTACAGGTAACGGGCCCTATCCAAAAGGCTACAGAGATTTGCCAACTGTTCAAGGTGGTAGTTTGAATTTATGGAACAAAGCAAGAATTCATTCTTACAGGTTCAAGTGTCCTGTATCTCACTTTTATTTTAAATTTGGCTTGTGGTCTCCCGTCTGCCGTAGCATGAGTGGCGAACTCACACAGTCTGCCAGATGGCAGAGGGAAGCCCATTAGTTATGCATCACACATCCTGATCAAAACTGAAAGAAATTATGCTCAGATTGAGGAGGGATGCTCGAGAGTAAGGCAATGATTAGAATATTCTGTATTTCTACAGAAGATTTCACATCATCGTTGTCCATAAATAAACTCATTCTTATGATCTGCAGACCCAAATCTGGGATTGCTTCCAAAGGAACTTCTCTCATGGTTTGGGTCAAAACGCACACGTTCCTGTGATATTCATTAGAGAATGCCACAGAGCCGATGCCCTTTCAAGGTTATCTCGAGAAGTCTGAGAATTAGACTGAGATAATACATTAAATGTTGTGCCTTTCAGAGGAGGTCTGTTCTTTAATAGATACTGGGGAGAAAGAAGAGGAATTCAGTTACAAAGGAAGCTTATTAGAAACTTCGAGAGAACAGGCTTGATGAAAATTAATGGGAAATGCAATGTATAAATACTGCTGATGAGAAAGATACTAAGAAGTACTCTAAAGGAGCTGAGGGACCCAAAAGTGTATAGAATAATATTAACTGATTGCTTTAAGGAAAACCAATCACTGTACATACGTCCATGGAAGCCAATCCCAGCTCCACTTGGAATTGTTCTTTTGACAAGGAGCGAAAGAATAACTATTTCTAGTCCTCGGTTGCCCCATCTATAAAATAAGAATAAAAATACCTGTCTTCCCCCACCCACTAGGATTCTGTGAAAAAAAATGATAGAGAGAGACATTTCAAAGGGGGGAAATCTCTGTCTCAGTTGAAGAAAGGGAAAAAATCTTTCTTGCTATCCTGAACTTTCTGAAAAAGCTAGAGAAATCAACAGACATCCACTAAGCATCTATGATAAGTCCAGGTCAGCTCTGAGGGTAGCTTAGAAGACCACAAACATGCAACTGCAGCACTAGAAGTAGAGAAAATAGAATAGAAGTGGTCCAGGGTAAAGATAGCCCTCCAGTTGTGAGGGATGCAACATGTACAGTTCCTGTTCTCATGCAGTTTCTGGTCTAGTGCCCAGGGGAGCCCTGGGGCTGCAGTGTCCAAGCCTGGATCTCCATTAGAATTGCGTGGGAAGCTTCCTAAGATCAAAATCCCTGGGTGCCTCGCCCAAGATCCAGTGAATTGGAGCATCTGAAATGAAGAGGGATGTGACAGGTAGAGAGGTGATTGGATGACGACCCTGGACGTCTCACGCAAACTCGCATCAGTGTTGTTCTGCCCTTATTTACATTCAGCAAGATTTTGGTTGAATAGAGAATTCAGCATCAAAAATAAAATAAGCCTTTGGTTTTGCAAAATCATAGGTCTAATGGGTTACCTCATAGACAGGAAATTATTTCAAGAAATTCTTTCATTCATTCATTCATCATTCGTTCACTCAACAGACACTTCTTGTATGCCTCTTGTGGCCCTAGGGTCTCAGCAGTGGAAAGGACAGACAAAGTCCCAGCTCTTATGAAGCTATCACCAACATAAACTGAGCATCCAGACCCCCAGCTTTTGTTTTTTCAGGTTTGATTCTTTAACTGAACCAGATGTTCTTCCCATAATTCCACACATTCCTTCTCACCCTACCCCCTTTCTGCCACCCTTTCTTCCCTCCAGAAATTCATTTCTATTTATTTGCAAACACAGATTTTAACATTTGCTCATCTGAAGTCTATTAGTCTCTGCATATTTCTGCCCTTGATTCTGAACCAGGCAGTGCAGTAAAACAAGTACGTCTGTGTAACACGTGCTTGTTCCTTGCTTCATTTTCTTCTGTTTTATATTCAGGATGACAGGAGCTATATCTTGGAGCAGGATGTTTACATGTACATACCTTGGGTAGATAGGATCTGATGGGTGATGTAGACATGATCAATCGACAAATATTTATGAGACATTCCTGAACTTATAAAACAATCTCCTTATTCTCAAGAAGCGTATCAAGCTTCCTGTGATGGACAACTCAGTAAAGGTAACAGAGGCCTACTCTCTCCCTTAGGTAATGTGAGGAGAGGGGAGGAAGGATTTTCAAGGTGGCAGGCAAATTATCTCCTCTTGTAGTGCAAGGCCAAAATAATGCCTGCCTTGTATTGAACAGTTCCACATTAGGTACTGTGGGGGTGTGTGTGAGGCAAAAACAGGACTAGTGGTACCTAGAGGGATAAACTTTTCACTCTTCCTGGTGCATATCTCACCAGCTTTGCGCAGGATGAAAATAAGGGCAATTCTTGATAAAACCAACAAAAGGGAAGATGGGAAGTTGACCCTCTGAGCATCCTTTCCTCCTTTGTTCCTTCTGCTCCCCTCAAGTGGGCTTTCTCATCACCATCGCCTCCTCAGGGCCGCTCCCATCTTTCTGTTCCCAGAACATTGCTACCCAAGGCCCCACAGTTTGTCCCACCTCCTCGCTAGGGTATGAGGGCACAGCATTCTACCGAGCCCCTCCTTCATTTGTCACCAGACTGAGTCCAACTGCTCCTTGGCAGGTCCTCCCTGCTCGAGAACGTCCCCCCTAAAGCTGGCTGGCCAAAGGGAGAGGACGACCTTCCCAGATAGAGAAGGACTGTTGTCCATGTGAAGAGTCTACTGATCTCTCCAACAGCCCTCCAAGCTCACATTATTGCACTTTCTCCGGTACCAAATTTAGCCTCTCTGATCCAGATTCTTTGACATTGCTGGTAAATTTTAACGGATCAAGTAAATTATTCCAGGCTAATCAGCCCATGGGAAAACAGCCATGGAGAATCTAAACACTCATCTGTTACCTGTCTCAGTGTCATCTGTGAATTATTACAACCTCTCACGACAACGTCCTGACCTTTGTGCTCTTAACCCAAGGAAATGCCTCTAAGAGAAGGAATTTCAGGCTACGGTAAAAAGGGCAGGAGATATATTAGCACTGGAGGGTCCTTCACCTCATACTATTACCTGTAGGTCATCCTCCAACACAAAACTAGTTCAACAAAGAAAATTCAGTGACCTTCTTGCAAGGAGAGGAAAAAATTAATATATACTTCAAGTATTAGCCATGTTTTATACATTTTCTGCCATAGTTTAAGTTGAAAATGTTTTCATAGAACCATAATGTGTAAGTAGTTCTCTGTGCATTTCCCCCAAAATAACTCAGAGTTTAAAAAAATATCCATTTTTGTAATAAAATGTTGGGAAAATAACCTTAGAGATTAAATATCAACTACTTGCTCTTAAACCAGGGACATGCCATTCACCTTTAAACCCTTAAACCATCACTGAGTAACTGAAAGATACAAATCATATTGTTTCTGGTTTTTATAAGAGCTTTGTTTTGTTTTGAGCAACTTAACATATAAACAGAAAATATTACCCTGAAGAAAAGAATGTGATCACTTTTTCTGGCAAGGAAGATGTTAGCAAAGACATTTACCTTTGTAGAATTTATTAGAAAGAAATTTACCTGCTGTATTAGTGTCCTAGGGCTGCTGTAATGTGGGATCTTAAAACAAATGAAATTTATGTCTCACAGTTCTGGAGGCTAGAGGTCTGAAATCATAGTGTTGGCCGGACCATGCTCCCTCTCAAAACTGTAGGGGAATCCTTCCTTGTCTTTTCCAGTTCCTGGGAGTTTTCTGGCAATCTCTGGCATTCCTCAGCTTGTATCCACACACTCCAAACTCTGCCTTCATTATCACATGACATTTTCCTTGTGTCTGTGTCTTCACATAGCCATCTTCTTATGCGGACACCAGTCTTGTTGGATTAAGGGGCCACCCTATTCCAGTATGACCTTGTTTAACTCAACTAATTATATTGCCAGTGACTCTATTTCCAAATAAGAACACATTCTGCAGTACTGGGGGTTAGGACTTCAACATATCTTTTGAGGGGGACACAATTCAAGCAATCATATCTGGAATCTGTAATTTCATTGGAGAATGACTTGGAAAGCAGGTCTTGCCCTCTGGAGAAGTTGGGTACTCGGTCTAAACCAGTGTTCCATTTTCAGAGCTATGCTATTGATATATATAGGCCACTGGGCTCCCATTTAGGGTGGTATGAGTTGTAGAAGGATCATTGAATCAAGAGTAGGAATATCTGAGTTAGAAATTCAGCTCTGCCATCTAGCAGGTGTGTGACTTTGGGCTAGGTGTTTGATATCTGTAACCCTTTGTGTTAGAGAGGGTAAGAATACCTAGGTTTTTCAGAAGGTTAGAAACACCTATATACCAATACTGCATAAGGCAAAGGCACCTAGCCTTGTGGATTATTGTGAATATTTTTAATTATTCAAAACAAGACTGTATTCATGTATTACTTGTAAAATTAAAATACCTTCATTAAAATGCATAAGGCTTTATAATCTGTAAAGCACTCACAAATTAAGATATTATTACATTTAATAAATCATACCCAATGTCTTAAAAAATATTAATATTCCTCCCAAAATATCTACCATTCATCTTAGATTTCACTCGAGCAAGTAAATGGCATTTGAGGCAATTGTCCAAAGCACTCCCACAATTCCATATTCCATCCCTTTCTTTTCCTTCCTCTCACCTTTCGCCTTTCCCATTTGTTCTTCTTCTGCTTTTCCTCTGTTGTTTGTTTTAGGTCTTCTTCTCCGCTCAAGGGCATTCCTAAGAGCACACAGGATTAACAGAGGTTGCTGACCATTAACACAGAATAGGTCACATGTGTGACCTGTCCACTCAGTGCCCTGTGTTATGCTCACTTTCCACTCGTCTGTGATTTCAGAGTAGTTGTGGGGAGTTCCACGCACCCCAATGCTGTTGCACCTCAGGTGTAAGCCCAGCATCTCCCTACATTTCTGCTTGAAGTTCTCTCCAAAGGTAAGGCAGCCTACTCAACTGGGTGCACCAGCAGCTCCAAATTACAGATAAATGAGGGATGAGAGATGCTGGGTGGATGCCTCAGTTTCCCTTCCTTTGGAGGGACAATTCTGAGACACTCTACCCAGAGGGTCCCCAGGTCATTAACAAACCCCCTTTATTGGCTTTTGCTCTTTCACTCTCACTGCTCCTTCACCCCTGCTTTCTGATATCATCTCCCAGCACCCCAATACTTATCTCAGGCTCTGGAACCCAGACTAACACAGCACCTGATAGGCTTCAGCTCTATAAGCCTTTAGACAGGAATTATTCCATTTGAAGTAACAGAAACTCAACTCAGACTAGCTTAAGCAATGAGGGTCCTTATTAACACACATAACTGAAAAGCACAGGAGTCCATTTTAAAGTGCACCTAGACCGAGGGGCTCTAATTAAATTATTAACACTTGGATTCTCTTCTTTTTTTACTTCCATTGTCCTCTGCATTGACGTCATTCTCAGGCAGCCCCTTTCTAAATCATGATCTCTAGGTGACCTAGACTTATATCTTCCCAGTTTAGAATATAGTAGAAAGAAAGAGTTCCTTTTTTCCAATAGATAGAGAAAAACAAAATCCTGAGTTGAGTTTCTCTGGCTTGGTTTAATCCATATGCCCACCCACGACATTTGATTCTACCTCATCTTATCTTATTATTTTTGGTGCCACGCGAGAACAGGACAAGTGAGTACCTAGAGGGATAAATCTTTCAATTTTACTCATGGATCTCTCACCAGCTTTGGGTAGAATGAAAGTAAGGTCAACTCTAGGCAAAATCAACTAAAGGGAAAGTGACCCTCTGAGCTCCCAAGTAGGAAAACCTAAGGCTTAGAAAAGACTTACTGGCCAGGCCCAGGCCACGTTCCCAGTCTTGAAGTGGGGGTAAAAGTTTCCAGCTTCAAATAAATCACATGGTTCCTGGCAATGAGAAGTAGGGACCAGCAAGCAAAAGTAGCTGATGCTTTGTGTATAACTATATATGTCTCACACCCTTACAAATCCACATACATCTATTTATCCAACAAACACTTAACAAGCATGTACTATGTGCTAAGCATCAAAAAGACAAAACTGACTAAAGAAAAATATCTACTCTCAAGATGTTCACAGTCCACTGGAAGAGAGAAAAATAGAAAAACAATAAGAAATCAAGAGAGTATCATTTTAATCCACATGCTATGGAAAAGGAGAGAAGGAGACATCAAAGTCTGCCTGGGTTGTCTGGTCTAATTCACTATGATGTCTTACCTAAACAGGTCAGAGGTTGGAAACTTTTTCTGGAAAGGGCCACACAGTAAATATTTTCAGCTGTGTGGTGTAAACTCTCTGTGGCAACTACTCAACTCTGCTCTTGTAGCCATGGACAATACGGAAACAAATGTGTTTGGCTGTGCTCTACTAAAACTTTATTCATGGAAACCGTACTCTGGATTTCTTTTAAGTTTTCACATGTCATAGGATATATTCTTCTTTTAATTTTTTTCGATCATTCAAAAATGTAAAAAGTATGAAAATCACTCTTAGATTTCAGGCTGTACAAAGACAGAGTGGGCCAAGTTTGGTCCGGAAGTCAGATTGCCCATCCCTGACCTAGATCATTGCCACAGTCCTGGCCACTCCAATACATTCCCCACCCTGCGGCCAGAAGAATCCTTCTAAGACCAAATGTTATCTTGTCACACATCTGTCTCAATGACTTTTCATTGCCTTCAGGATAAATTCCAAATATCTTGATCATTGTAAGTTTCTTCACAACTCCTTGCGGAACCGCTTTTATTTCCTCCAACAAACCATGCATCCCATATTCCCTGCTCCCATTCCATAGTACCTAAATAATCCCTACTCTTTCTTCTACCTATTTTTTTTTTCCTCCAAGAAACCTTCCTTAAACACTTCCCCAAGCCTGGGTTAGGTGTCCTTAGTGTTTTGATAGCACTGTATATTGCCTTACTTCACAGCACTTATTGTATATTATAATTATTATCATAGTATATAATTACAATGATACCATTATTATAATTCCCTGTTTGCTAGCCTGCATCTTCAAGCTGGATGAGGACACCCTTAAGTCTATCTCTTTCTCACTTATATCTGCCATTTCTAATTTAGGGTCTGGCACAAAGTAGATGCTCAACAAACATTTATTGGATAAATGAATAATATGAAGAGGGGTATCTTAGGAGGCTTTGCAGAGGAGATGTTCCACGAGCAGAGTCTTAAAAGATGAGTAACAGTTTATAATTTTGACAGGGAGTGGTAGGTATTTTTAAGCAGAGTGACAGCTAGATCAGACGTGAAAGTGGGAAAGACCATTTGCGATACTCCAGACAGTGTGGTATGGCTGGAGTTCATGTTAATTGGAAAATGATGTGAAATGAGGCTAGAGAGAGAACCTGAGAACCTGTAGGCTAAGATAGGGAATTTAGTCTTAACTCTTCAGGTAATGAGGAGCCTTAGAAGGACAGCTGGTTGAATTTACGTTTTAGAACGCTCTTTTACATCTCATTGCCCATGTAGATAGTCTGGATACAATTAAAGTGCCTGGGATAAAGGAGACAAGATCATTCTGGCAGTAGAGTTGACTGGAATTTGATGCCAACCTCCCATTAGGAAATAATATTGGAGTCTGCAGCAACAATGCATGTAAGAAATAAGGACCACGTGAGTCAAGGAAATGATAGTGGAAACTTAGTGGAAGTGTGTATTTAAAAGAGGAAAAATTGCGAGATTGAAAATACAGAATTAGAGGAAGTCACAGCCTATAGATATATGCTGTCCGATTCACTAGCCCACACGTGGCTATTTACATTTGAATTTAAATTAATTAAAATTATATAAAACTTTAATATTCAGTTCATTCGTCACACTAGCTACATTTCATGTGATCATCAGCCATGCGTGGCTAATGGCTACTGTACTGGATAGTGCAGAATTACAGAACATTTCCATCATTATAGAAAGTTCTGTTGGACAACATTACATAGACTTAGTTGAAGTTATAGCTAAAGTCAAGATCATCCCAGGAGTTCCTCAAAAAGCTAAATATAGAACTACCATATGACCCAGAAATTCCACTGCTAGGTGGAATACAGGCACAGCTCATTTTATATTGTGCTTTGCTTTATTGTGTTTCACAGACATCGCATTTTTACAAATTGAAGTTTTGTGGCAACACTGCATCGAACAAGTCTATCGGCACAATTCTTCAAGCAGCATTTGCTCATTTTGTGACTCTGTGTCACATTTTGGTAATTCTTGCAATATTTCAAGTCTTCCACCAACAAAAATATTATGCCTCACTAAAGGCTCAGATGATGGTTAGCATGTTTTACCAAAGAAGCATTTTCAAAGGAAGATATGTACGTTGTTGCTTTAGGTATAATGCTATTGCACATTTAATAAGCTACAGGATAGTGTAAAGATAACTTTTATATGTGCTGGGAAAACAAAAAATGTGTGTGGCTTGCTTTATTGTGATATTCATGTTATTATGGTGGTCTGGAACCAAACCCACAATATCTCCAAGGTATACCTGTATATTCAAAATAATTGAAAGCAGGAACTTGAACAGATATTTGTATACTAATAGTCATAGGAACATTATTCACAATAGCCAAAAGGTGGAAGCAACCTAAGAGTCCACCAACAGGTGAATGGATAAACACAATAAGTGTATACATACAATAGAATATTATTCAGCCTTAAAAAAGAAGGACATTCTGACATGCTACAACATGGATGAACCTCAAAGATACTAGGCTAAGTGAAATAATCCAGACACAAAAGGACAAATGTTATGTGATTCCACCTACATGAGCTACCTAGAGTACTCACATTCATAAAGACGAAAAGTAGAGGGCTTCCCTGGTGGCGCAGTGGTTGAGGGTCCACCTGCCGATGCAGGGGACGTGGATTCGTGCCCCGGTCCGGGAAGATCCCACATGCCGCGGAGCGGCTGGGCCCGTGAGCCGTGGGCGCTGAGCCTGCGCGTCCGGAGCCTGTGCTCCGCAACGGGAGAGGCCACAGCGGTGAGAGGCCCGCGTACCGAAAAAAAAAAAAAAGTATAATAGTGATTACCAAGGACTGTGGGAAGAGGGAGATGGGGAGTTATTGTTAATGGGTGCAGAGTATTTGTTGGGAATAATAAAAAAGTTTTGGCTATAGATAATGGCAATGGTTATACAACATGTATTTAATACCACTGAATTTTACACTCACAAATGGTTAAAATGATAAATATTATGTTATGTAGATTTTACCATAATAATAATATAAAAGATTATCCAGAGAGAATGACTAGAACAGGAAAAGGGGAAAGAGATTTTTAAGGAAATAAAGAAGGAAATGAAGCCATCAAGGAGATCCAGGAAGTCAGAGGGGTAGAATGGGAAACCAGAGGGAGTGCTGCCAAGGAAACTAAGGTGAGAAAGAAAACAGTGATTTTCTACCCACAGGCCCATTTGTGATATGCTGCCAACCATGTTCCCTATTTAAAACCCACAAGCAAGAGGTACACCCACACCACCAAGTCTGAAAAAGTAGCTTGCGACCCTCTGCTTACTCCTGTCCCAGATCTCACTCTAACCATTGTCTAAGTGAATGAAGATCTTGATTCCACTTTTCTCCTTCGGTTTTTCAAGTTCTCTCTGAGAAACTGTGAAGAAAACAGCTCATAACTTTCTTTTCCCTTAATGCTTGTTGGAGACGTTTGCCTACGTGGCATCATTTCAATGACACTTCAGTGTGGTAGGTTCAAAACAAACGTTTAAAAAGGAAGGAAAGGTAAATCTGAATGGGCGATGAAGCAGCATCGTTCCTCAGTCTCTCCTTACTCCCACGTGAAAACAGAAAGGACGTTTAGATAGGAAAACCAAACACCACGGGCTACATTTACAACAAGACTTAGTGGCAGAGGTGCCTCTACGAATCCCAGGATATAAATGAACGTGAACCAACCACCAGCTGCCATGAGTTGTGTGGTATCAGCCCCTGTACATGAGGAAGAAGGAAAGACTTGGGTGGTGTTGGGTGCCTGTTGGACCTAAGAACAGGAGGAGCCCCCAGAGAGCCAGTAGATCTTCACTGGGATGTGAGTGGGCTGATGGGGCCATGGCAGCTGAAACTGAGAGGGGTTTTGCTCCCCAGAGGTAGATGACAGTAAGGGAGGGCAATAGGAAGGTCTAAAGGGACCACAGCAGTCTTATCCAACTCCCCTCAAAACTGACCCTCAGGGCTCCCTTTTCAGACAGGGAGGAAGACCAAGGAGGAACTGCTGGGGGTGGGAATCAAAATTGATCAGGACAACCTGGAATCAACCTAAATGTCCATCAATGGATGAATGGATAAAGAAGATTTGGTTTATATATACAATGGAATACTACTCAGCCATGAAAAAGAATGAAATAATGCCATTTGCAGCAACATGGATGGACCTAGAGATTATCCTACTAAGTGAAGTAAGTCAGACAGAGGAAGACAAATATATCATATCACTTATATATGGAATCTAAAATCTAAAAATGATACAAATGGACTTATTTACAAAACAGACAGACTCACAGACATACAAACAAACTTATGGTTACCAAAGGGGAAGGGGGAGGGGGTAAATTATGAGTTTGGGATTAACAGATACACACTACTATATATAAAATAGACAACCAACAAGGACTTACTATATAGCACTGGGAACTATATTTAATATCTTGTAATAGCCTATAATGGAAGAGAATGTAAAAAAAGAATATATATATGTTATATATATATATGTATATATATATATCTGAATCACTTTGCTGTACACCAGAAACTAACAGAACATTGTGAATCAACTATATTTCAATATAAAAATTTTAAAAAAGAGACTTAAAAGACATATCAACATTTTTTAATGGGCAAGACTAAACTATATTTCCTGGAGATGCATATTTGGGTGACAAACTTTTTTAAAAACAAGGAAGTAAAGACTAAAAGATATTAGGCTAATGGCACTTTGAGTGGGAGGGAAGATGTTGTGATCAGGATTAGGGTGAATGAAAGGGACTTCTTCAGGGGTGCAGGTCAAGTTCTACTTCTTGACCCGGGTCGGGGTTACAAGAGTGTTTACCTTATAATAATTCATTAATCCGTGATCTGTTTTGTTTAGGTTTCTGTATCTGTATTTTTTGTTTCGATAAAAATCTGTTTCAAAACGGCAAGGAAACACACACATTTGAGATAATCCCTTTTTTTTCCTTCCAGTATATTTTGTCTGAATCACATTACTTGTTAACCGAGCAGAAAGAGCTTTAGTAGAAGAGGCAATTTGCAACCACAGTACAGTCTAAATAGATAGTTACTAACAGTGGTAACATTAGTTGCCCTAAGATTCTATTAACAAGGGAGTTTTCCATGTCATCATTGCCTAGAAGCCAATTTGTAGAGCAGAGACTGCTAGGTCATGGGTGCCCGTGTGGCACTGTTTCCCAAGTGTACCACCTGCATCACAATTATCCTGTTTATAATGCATATTCCTGGACTCCAACCAGAAATTCAGATTCAGTAGATGAGATGGGCAGCAATGCTCTATGCTGTAAGTTCATCCTAGATTTATTTAAAAACACAAAAGCTCTATCTAGACAGTACCTTCCTGGTCTGGTCAAAGAACTGAAGACAAGAAACTCTACGCTGGTGCCCAAACCACTATCTATAACAATATTGGTCAATTTTCTAGGATGAGCACCTAGAAATTTTGTTATTAGTGTTTGATGTGGTAATGGCTTAAGGACATACTCCTCTTTCTTCCTAACCAGGAAAATAAAACAGAGAATGTTATTTCTACGTGGCCAACTAACTGAATTGCAATAGAAAAGACTTAGACTCAGATTAGTTTTTTCCAGACCCTAAAACTTAAAACTTTACACTCTCAATCCAATGTGACAACCAGATTTGGCTAAACTAGAGGCACAATTTAAACTTTAGATGTTCCAAAGATTTTCTGGGCTTGTGAACAGTTTCCTTAATCTCAGAAACCTATAATATTTCCATCTGAAGATTTAATATTGAATTCCCCAAAAAACTGTTTAACAGTATTGTTTCTTGGGAGTTATTTATATAGATCTTATGGATGTTGGCAACACTGTATCCAAAATGGAAAATGAAAGCTTTTAGAGAAAACTGTAATGTCAAATTTTATATCTATAGTATGTATAATGTACATATATAAGTGTATATGTGTGTATATGTATATGTGTGTGTGTGAATAAAAATTCAGAGCTTGTTATGGTAACCAGCAGGGTGAGAAGGTGTAGTAGGGGATTGGAAACACCCATCAAGTTATTAGACAGAGGGGTGGCAACGCTAGCTGTAGCAATGGGATATAATGGGCGGAAGTCCAAAGTCATACAGCTGACTGTGGCCCTCGATCTCTAGAGCATAAAGGAATTACCTGGAGGGACTTGTTAAATGAGCTTCTTGGGTCCTGCCACAGGGATTCTGATTGGTTGCGAATCTGCACTTTTATAAGCTCCTTGGGTGAGTCTGCACCAGGTGGTCAAGAAGTGATGCTTTGAAGAATCTTCAACAAGCTGGCAATAAGCTTCATCGATGTCCAGTAAGGAATCATATCTTGGCAGCAATCCAGAACAAGTAAGTAGCAGCTAAGAGGTCTGAGGTGCAGGTAGGCAGGCTAACAGACTGCATTCGTTTCTCAGGGCTGCCATAATAAATGACCACACACTGGGGAGCTGAAAACAACAGAAATTTATTCTATCACAGGTCTAGTGGCCAGAAGTCTGAAAGGAGAGTGTTGGCAGGGTTCCGCTCCCTCCAGAGGCTCTAGGGGAGATTCTGTTCCTTGCTTCCTCCAGCTTCCGGTGGCTGTTGGCATTCCTTGTCTTCTGCTACTCATCCTAACCTCCGCCTCTGTCTTCATGTCTCCACATGGCCATCTCCTCCTCTCTGTATGTCTCTCTTCTGGGTGTCTCTCTCTCTCTCTTTTTAATTCAGAGAGGAGAACGAGGCTTTGTGTTTCTTTCTTTCTTTTTTATAAATTTATTTATTTTACTTACTTATTTTTGGATGCGTTGGGTCTTCGTTGCTGCGTGCGGGCTTTCTCTAGTTGCGGCGAGCTGGGGCCGCTCTTCATTGTGGTGCGCGGGCTTCTCATTGCGGTGGCTTCTCTTGTTGCAGAGCGTGGGCTCTAGGCGCGCGGGGCTTCAGTAGTTGTGGCTTGCAGGCTCTACAGCGCAGGCTCAGTAGTTGTGGCACACAGGCTTAGTTGCTCCACAGCATGTGGGATCTTCCTGGACCAGGGCTCGAACCCATATCCCCTGCACTGGCAGGCGGATCCTTAAGCACTGTGCCACCAGCGAAGCCCCTAGGTGTCTCTTATGAGAACATTTGTCATTAGATTTAGGGTCCATCCAGATAATCCAGAATGATCTCATTTCAAGATTCTTAACTTAATTACACCTGCAAAGACCCTTTTTTCCAAATAAGGTCACAACAACAGGTTCTAGAGATTAGGACAAAGACATGTTTTGGGGGGACGGGCACCATTCAAACAACAACACAGGCCAATTCTGGGACAATTAGCTGCCTTGGGTCACTGTCAGAGCAAGGGAAAGGGTGGCAGTGATTGGCAAGAATAGTCTGGCTCCAGTGCTAGAGCAGTCTGACCTTCGCGGGAAGGTCTTGGGGACTCAGACTAAGTAATCAACCAGAAGCTGCCTATGAACAGACGAGCAGGTTAGAATAGGATGAGCAGCAGAGCTGACTTCATTACCTTGAACTTCTGAGTCAGGATTCTATAATCGCTACTAGCCAAGGCACGATTGTGCTCCTACCCTGTGACAAAGAGAAGCTGCCACAGTAAGTGGACATCTGGGGCAGTATGAAGATTAGAGGCTGGGAGTCAGCTTGGACTACAAAGAGCTGCAAACACAATCACACAAACAAGTAGAATCATAAATACCTACCACTTATTGAGCACTTGCTGTATACCTGGTAAAGTGCCATTATTATTGCCTCTTTTCATCATAATCTTGCAATACTGGTACTACAATATGGGTTCCCATTGAACATACAAGAACACAGGATTTTAAAGATTAAAGCTATATAGCCAATCAGTGGCAGAGCTAGAATTTAAACCAGATCACTCTGGCTCCAAAGCCCATTTTCTTTCTTCTAAAACATGCTACCTCTCCACAAATTAATAGCCTGCCCCAAATGTTAGCATCTTAAATTCTAACACCTCGTCTTCTCTCTTTGAACCCTTCCCACCCCATCCTATGGTTCACTAGGCATAAAATGTCAAAACATCTGTTTCTCTATCGAATACCCTACATGAAAAATTATAACTTGGCTAAGGTAGAATGGTAAATATTTCAAAGCTTTCTAAACCAGAACCACAGGTGTGAATCTAGATGGTGAACACTTGCTCCCTTGTGACTGTGTTATATCCATCTTACTGTGACCAGTGAAGAGAAGTGTGAGTTCAAGCAGAGATTCTGTGCACAGTCCCAGGTCCTAGGCTTGTCTCTAATCTTAAAATGCAGGTCTTATAATGACTGTGCATGTTGCACCATTCCCTCCTCCCACAATCCCAACAAGAGCCACCAAATGCATGCTGCCAGTGACGTTCTACAGCAGGTGATATCCAAGTAGTTACAGTACAAGTTTCCTCCATAGTGACCCACGGTGGAAAGTAACTTTGATGGAACAAGGTCAAGGAAGTTGCTAATACCTTATGCCTCTAGCCCAACCAGCAATTGATGCCCCTTGAATACCACCTAATCTGCCCTAAAGACAGTGTCAGTTTGATGACACATATCATTTATGTCAGTAAATGTTTGGCTACTGGGCCTTGGATCCTCAATTAGCTTGAGTGCAAGACCAAAATATTCCTGAGCCTGGTGCAAGGTGTAACAGTACTTTGAGTTCACCCTATTTCAGGTAACAGGACTGAAGTAGTAAGGACTCCTAGCCTGAACTGACATATCTTGTCAGGCCTTTCAGAAGACTGAGCATATGAGTTTTGAAAATTAATAATAATAATAATAAAAGTCTTGCAAAAGGGCTTGAGGTATTGCAATGCTCATCACCCAGTGAGCACCAGATCAGCGGCTATTTTGTGCAGTTCTCAGTGACCGGAACTGTAAATGATGACCTGACCTAGGTACACCTTTTCCCACAACCTGCCAGGGTCCCTTTTCCTGCTCAGTCTCACAGGCGCAATCTTCAATTTTAAGACCCATGAACACTTGCACCAACACAGAAGTCAATTTGACAATAATTTAATATTTTTCTGGTGGCAATTTCTAGTTTACTTAAAAAAATTCTTTTAAAATATTTTGGAATAGGTTTGGGTCATCGTGTCAGAGAACTTGGTAGGGTACCGAAATTGTAAAGTGCTCGTGGCCAGCGTGCAGTGTTTGTTAGGAGCAAGACGTCATCGTGGGAAGCACGTACTTCTTCGGATTACTGTTTGGCGGATTAGAAACACGCAAATAAATCCTAGGTTAGCCCAGATTAACTGCCCTGGGTGCTTCTGGGCCAGTGGGTAGGGTTTTGGGGGTGTCTGCTGGACTCAAACCAGTACTTGTGGTAAGATTTCACTCGGCAAAACATTCGGAGTTAATTTTTACTTAAACCCCATCCAGGCTAATAATGAAGCTACCGGTAATGATCTGGAATGGTAACTAAATGGTGCCCGCAATCACGTCAGTCGAACCTTCTGCCCCCACGATTCTGTCGGCCCACATGCTTCTGTCCATCAGCCTCGGCCTCGGGATCAGCT
Organism: Delphinapterus leucas; assembly: GCF_059928025.1. Lineage (NCBI taxonomy): Eukaryota > Metazoa > Chordata > Mammalia > Artiodactyla > Monodontidae > Delphinapterus > Delphinapterus leucas. Next base: position 15,960,190 of record NC_143138.1, read on the forward strand.
CTCGCCGCGGCATTGGTCGGATTTCAGGAAGAGAGAAACCCGCGATTTAAAGGGCTCGGTTTCCACCTGCCAGGCGTCGTTCGCAAGGTCCAACTTGCCTTTGGCACATACTTGGGAGAATCTCTCGCTGTTGTTCATCTATTACACTGACTGGTCAAACAGAAGAGAGTTCCCGAAAGTGTCCCCTTTAGTCACCTTGACAATTTACAAAAGCGAAACTTGCGCTCTAGGTTAGATCCACACTGAGTCTGCGGGGCGCGGAGTCCCTGCCCAGGTCAGCAGTGCCCGCCCGGCTGGCGGGCGGGGACGGGGGCGGAGCCTGCACCAGGCGTGGTCTTCCGTGGGAGAGAAGGCGGACTTTACCCCCACCTCCTAAAACCTCTACTCCCTCCCAGCCAATCAAGGAAGCATATGCAAATAGGGCTCCTGTCGCCCCGGCAACCATGATGCACGGTAGCCAATGGAAACCGGCAGGTTGCGACCCTGCTCCGTGATTGGGACGGAAGGAAGGAGACAGAGGCCCAATGGGCTGTGGGAACGGTCCTCGGCGGGTTGAGGGGCGGGGATATGCAAATATGGTTTGAAAAGCCGGCGGGAAATCTGAGTTTCGCGGGAGGACCTTGGCGCGTAAACCGTATCCCTTCATTCATTGTCAGCAGCAGCTTCCTGGAGCCATTTTTCAGCTGCCGGCCGCAGCACCCGTGCTGCCGCCGCCGCCTCGCAATCCATTGCATCGGCCGCCCCCGACGCCTCCATCCCCCCTCGGGGCCCGATATCCGTGCGCCCGGGACCCTCCTCTCTCCAGAGCCCCGATTATTTTTGGCCCCCGGGGCCCGGGCGGTGCGGAAAAATAAAAAGAAAAGGGAGAGAAGGGGCTCGGAAGCGCCGGGCGGGGAGGAGAGAAGGAGAGACTTGGAAACTCCGACTGCAAATAATAAAGAAATTGAAAACAATACGTTAATATACCATAGCAATAAAAAGAGCAGGAGCGAGAGATGAGAAAGGGGATCCAGCCCGCCCTGGAGCAGTACCTGGTGACCGCCGGGGGTGGGGAGGGGGCGGCTGTCGTCGCCGCCGCCGCTGCAGCCTCCATGGACAAAAGGGCACTGCTAGCCAGCCCCAGCTTCCCCGCCGCCGCCACCGCCGCTGCTGCCGCCGCCCCGAGCGCGTACATCCAGATCCTCACCACGAACACTTCCACCACCTCCTGTTCCTCCTCCCTCCAAAGCGGCGCCGTCGCCGCCGGCCCCCTCCTCCCCAGTGCCCCCGGCGTGGAGCAGACCGCCGGCAGCCTCCTCTACACCACGCCGCACGGACCCTCCAGCAGAGCCGGGCTGCTGCAGCAGCCACCAGCGCTGGGACGCGGCGGCAGCGGCGGCGGCGGCGGCCCTCCGGTAATGCCCTCCCGTTCCCACCGTCCCCAGCCCGGGCGGGAGGTGGGCTCGCACCGCGCGGGGTGGTGGGCGCGCTGCGGGCCGCCCTGGGAGAGCGCGGGGCCGAGCGTCGTGGGCCTCGGCGGCTGCCCCTCCAACAAGAGTTTATTGTTAGACTTGTGTGTTCCCCCCGAACCCCCGAAGGGTCTGGGGGGCTCCGCCAGGCAAGCAGGGCAGCGGGGATCTCCATGGCGCGAACCACATCAAACACTCCGAAACTTTTCGCGGCCCCCCCCTTCCTTTCCTGCACTTTTCCCTACCCCCACTCTCCCCTCCCCTCCAACTCGAAGCTTCCTCTTTCTCGGGCGTAGGAAGGGGTCACGCCCCGGATGGAGAAGGGGGTGGGGGAGGGAGTAGTGAACTGGGGAGTGGGAGACTCCAGGGGGGTGGAAACCGGGGGGCCCTGGGGGTGGTGGCCGCCCGCCGGCCTCGGAGGCCCGTTGGCAGCCGGGGGTCCCTAAGGCGTGCTCGGAGTGCAGGGGCTCTGCCAGGCTGCGCTTGACACATTTTGGGATCTGTAACTGCCGGCAACAAAGGGGCTGGGGGAAGCCGAGGGGAGAGGTGGAGCTGGAAGCCGGCTGCAGGCCGGGGCGTGGGCTGTCTGGGGGTGAGGGGCTAGCGGGCGGGCACCCCGGCCTGGGCGCATCCCGGTGGTAGCAGCGGCGGCGCCCGCGTGGCCCGAGCGCCCGGGTCTGCCTCGCCGGGCCCCGGGCCTGCCCTTGACCCGCCTCTCCCCTTGCCCCTTCCTTCCCCGCCCTGTCCCCCCTCTCCGCCCTCCGGCGACGGAGGGCGGGGGCAGCCGTGTTCCCGTCCCGCCGCCTGGGTCTGTCTCTCTCCCCGGGACCCGCCGGTGACGTTTCGCACACGTGCGCGGAGGACGCGCCTGTGACTGGGGAGGAGGCGGCGGCGGGAGGGGGCGCTGGAGGGGGAGAGGGGGCACCCACTTCCTCCTGCTCGCCGGCTCCCTGGCCTGGGACGGTCCCGGCGCCCTCGCACCCGCCCCCGGAGCGGCCACCCTCCCTCTCCTCTCCCCAACCCCCTCCACGGGCGCCCGCCCTCGCCCGGCGCCGCCGGTCCGTTCGGCCCTCCGGGCCCCCTCTCCAGCCGGCCCCCCCCCACCTCCCCCCGGAGCCAGGCTGGTTTCGGAAATGCCCTTACAGCAGCAGGTTAGTGACCGGGACGGCTCGGGGGCCGCCGCCGCCGCGGGGGCACCGGATTCTGTTGGGGGTTGGAGCCGTGAGGGTAGGCGGTTGAGCGGGGTTTTGGAGTGGGAACGGGGGGTTGGGTGCTCGAGGGAAATGAGTAAGCAAGAAAAATCTAACTAAGTAAATGCCCGGCCTCCGGTTCTAGGAACCTCGGGGCAGGAGTGTCCGCCCCAGGGGGTGGGTATGGTGTTTACGTGTGTGTTTTTCTAGGGGGCCGAGGGATGGGCGATCGAAAACCGGAGGGGGGGGCTTCTCGCCAATGGCCGAGTTGAGCTCTGCTTTCTATCTTCCTTCCCTTGTGCTGGAGGGGGAGGGGGGCGGGTCAGAGGGTAGGGTGTCTGTAGGATTCCCAGGCCACTCGCCACCCCCTCCCTTTGTCCCTGTAATTTATAAAGCGCCTTTGAGAGATGATTTAGGTCAGTATGCGGCTTCTCTTTTTGTTGATACTAGAAAGAAGTGTGGCCCGGAGGTCTTCCTCCTTTCTCCTTTTCTCTCCTTCATTCCCTTCCTCCATGCCTTCTGTCTTCACCCTCGTGGTGAGGCTCGGCCCCCACGAGGCTAGAAACGAACCAAACCCAGTTAGATTAATGGTTGGCTGATAATATCAGTCGTTGACCTCACCTTGTCTCGGCTCCGAATGGGCTGAATTTTTGAAGAATCAAGATTTTGCAGAGGTCTTTAAGAGAGTCGGCAACCAGGCAACACTTTGGGGGATGAGATGGGTTTTGGAATAATGAAAAATTTTAATTCATGACTCTTCCCAATTTCTCCTCGAGTTGGATCTTAACTGCTTTGCAGCCCCAGAGATACTTGCTAGGGATGTGTGATACCGTCTCAGTCAAAGAAGCTCATGGTGTTTTAGTGACTAGGGTCTGCCAGCAGGGGGGAAAGAGTACAGTACCTGCTTACACATAACAGTATCCAGTGTGCCGGATTCTCAGACAAGAGAATATGGCACGCTTTTATTAGCATTAAATACTGTTACTGACTTGACCTAAACGTGCTTGGATATATTTTAAGCATATTTGCTCCCTCAGGGTTCTGTCACTATATCATAAACCTAATCTGAAACAACCAGCTATTGACATACTTCTGGGACTTGATTCAGATTTATGGGAGGGTAGTTTTGACAATGGGAAATTGTGAGACGACCAGTTTGCTTTTTTTTTTTTCCTTTTGAATTTTAGCCCACCTGGGCCAGGTCTCTGAAACTGCCTAGCCAAACTTCTATGTAATTCATTGTATTTAAGTATTTAAAGTATAAAAAATTACCCTCACCACCTTCCAACCTACTTCAAAACTTTATCCTCCTTGCCACGAGATTATTATTCCAAAATCATGAGCACTGTATATAAAGTTTGGTTTCTTTTTTTTTCTTATCAAAATTATATTAGACTTCTATTGAAGTCTTGAACTTTTGTTGATATTCTTTCCCTAAGCAGGAGGGACAGCATGGGGATAGCTAAGTGATTGGCTGAGCAAAGAGATCATTTAAACACTTTCCATCAAAGAAGAGGTTGAGAACTCCTGTTCAAGTGGCCACAGTTACAGACTCACCTGGCTCTGATTCCATGTTCTGTCTCTAGAACAACCAGGAGCATATTCTTCACCTTTTTTTTAACGTGAAAAAAATATATATATATGTATCTCAGTACTACCTTACTAGCTGTAATTGCCTCTGTCATTTACAAGTCGTTGGATCTTAGGCAAATAAACTCTCACAACACAGTTTCCTCTCTTGTAAAATAGGGACAATAACAGTACGAACTTGAAAGTTCTATTTAAGGGTTAAATATGATAATGCATGTAAAACACTTAGCACAGTGCCAGGTAAATAGTAGATGCCCAATAAAATGAATATTCAGAAATTTATATTTTTTTGGAACTTAGCGAAATAATGTAAGACCATGTGCACACTGCCCCTTTGTTGACATATATGAGTAAAATGGTTAAAAGTTTTTAAAAATGATATGTAATCAACTATTTATACCTAGTTAACTTGAGTTTTTAAACCCATAAATCATGGCTCTCCTAAGAATGGATAAAATAGGGACACGTCAGTACCACAGGCCTGTGTTAGAGATGGTGGTGATGAACTGCCCCAGTATGAGCTTGTGCCTTGAGTTGTGACAAATTTAGATCAACTCATCCTCACTTTTTTGCCTCGCTCCTCCCTTGACTGCATGGACCGGCCATCTTTTGCGTGCAGCCCGTGCTTAGTGGCTTTTGTGGAACTGAACTCTTAATCATCACCATGTCAGAGACATGCACGAGATAAATTCAGCTCTAGATGGTGAACTGTTGGACATGGAAGGAGTCTAGAGAAACCGGAGTCACAAGTGCTGTATATTTTCTGGAACTGAAAGGGATTTATCGTTTTCTGCCTCTGCTAAAAAGAAGCTGAAATGATTTCATTACGCTTCTAGAAAGTTTGGGATCTGTTAATTCAAGAGACAATGGCCTGTCACATCTGATTTAATTTAATCCAGTCATAGCATCCCACTTATTAGACTTTGGGAAGGCACCCACAATGTTTGAAATTTCCCTGTAAGAATGGAGAAACCATAGGTGCTACAGCTGAGTCTCTTTCTTTCCTGTATAAATATAAAAGAAGAAAAATGCTGGGTTCCTGTGGTTCTGTAGTCAATAATCTTGCTTCTGCTGAGATAGATGGTTGGTGCCAAGTTTAAGCTAGGAGAGAATTTTTAGTCACTACATACCCCAGAATGGAAGTTTTAATATAATGCAGTGCCCAGGCTCAGGCAGTGCAAATAGCTCCACTATAATCAGTACCCAGGGCACCACTCTAACCGTCTTCTGAAACAAAGCACCCTTAAACGTGGCTCTGTGAGCTAAGGAACCCGAGCTTGTGAACAGGAAAGGATTGTTTTTGTTGTCGTTTTTCTATAAATCGTCACCTTATGTAATACTTGGAAGAGTAGATTCTGAGATTAATGTTGTGCTGTGTAAAGCTAACATGAAAACAGAAAATAATACTCTAAGCTTAGTCATGAATAGATGATAGCACCTGGAGATTGAAAGGTTGTAGGGAAAAGTGGCTTTTATTCTCATTTCTCATAGGTATAATCCATAGTGGTCTTTCACTGCCATCCCCAAAGACACACCATCCATACCTTTAGCCTTTTTCCAAAGGACCTGGACCCACTTGGCAACGCTTCAGATATTCATAGTTGATTTTTCTGGCTAGTTTTCTAATTTAACATGACTTAACATATATTCCATTTGTATGTCTAGTTTACATCCACTTTCCCAGGCCGACTGACTCCAATTCCTTTTTAATCACCTACTTTCTACTAGCATTTTAAACTAGGAAGAGTGAAAAATCAGCCACTGCCTGTGCTGATTAAATCACATCCCTCCTAGATGCCCATGAAACCGCCCCAAATAGTGCAAGGCAAAGAAGGTAGATTGCAAGTCTTATCAGATGCTCTGTTTCATTTTGGTTTTTAAAGAGAGGAACTTCCCTGAATTCTTTGAGGTACTAAGCATGTGGTTTAATGCATATTTTTTGTGCTTGTTAGCAGCTTAAAAGTGTTTCGGGGACTATTTACAATTGCTAAGAAGCATTTTTTCTACTAATCATTTTTCATGGGACTAAGAAGGGAAGCTAACTGGGAAAGCAGTAAGTATAGGAAACCACTAATGGTATCTCCTTCCTCCTACCCTGACCTTCTCTTTGGCTTCCAAGAGTGGCTTGGAAAATGTATCTTACACAAGGAAAAGTTATACAACAGAAGGGACAAAAAGACAACAACTGGGATGGGGGTAAGGAATCCTGGAGGGCAGGAGTAGGGTTAATATAGAGGGATAATACATATAGCTTTGGGGCCAGTAAGAAGGAAATCGGTTTATTTTCTGTTGTCGCTTTTGCTTCAAATGCTCTCCTCCCAAAGCAATGCGTTTTTAGAACTCAAAGAATGTGTAAGTTACAAGGATGCATTCTCAGTCCACCTCCAACCTTAACTGGGGGTCAATCTTGTTGCTGTGGCGGCCACGATCATGTACAATATAACTTTGAAGGGGAAGAGGTAAAGCCCACTGGTTGCCAGGTTGCAATCACAAAGCCTGGACCCCTTGCTTTGCTGGAGAACCTGGGTGAAACAGACCACTGCTTAGCTTTGTAAACTAAGGCCAGGGTTTATGTCAGCGGAGGTTGATAGCAGTGAGAATGGACAGCTGATGGAATAGAGAGGCGATAGGAGGAAGTAAGAATAAAAGTAATTGACTTTAGTCTGCTTTCTATTACTGTAGCCCAACCGTCTGGGGCTATTTCTAGTGTCCAGACAACATTCTTATAACTAATTCTTCTAAATAGCATAGGCAATAATTGATATTCCCAATGGTCTTTGATTAGTTTTTTTTTTTTTTTTCCCCGGTACGCGGGCCTCTCACTGCTGTGGCCTCTCCCGTTGCGGAGCACAGGCTCCGGACACGCAGGCTCAGCGGCCATGGCTCACGGGCCCAGCCGCTCGCGGCATGTGGGACCTTCCCGGACCGGGACACGAACCCGTGTCCCCTGCATCGGCAGGTGGACTCTCAACCATTGCGCCACCAGGGAAGCCCCCCAATGGTCTTTGAATCGTAACATGTGAGAGCTGTAAAGCAAGAGTCATCATCTGACCCGATCCCCTTCATTTTGCAGGGGAGGAAATTAAGACCCAATGCAGTTTTTACTTACCCAAGGTCACAGGCTAACTAGTGGCAAAGCCAGAACTGAAACTGGAGACTGGAATTCTTAGAAGCAGCCCCATTTGCCAAGAGAAAGTTAACTAAGTCTCATGTGCCCTATATGGGAAAATTGGGATGTGTAGAATACATTTAAGATTGCCTTCAGGAATGGTTACATTTTTAAAATAGACACATAAAGAAGTGTCCTTTGAACAGTTGGCTTTAGAGTAACACCTCATTCTCAAAGGTACAAAATAAGCCACGCTCCTTTAGATGTTCAATGAAAGGGAATTTTAAAAAATTGAAGGAATGACAGACTCTTATAGAAACATGATAGTAGCCTTTTTAAAGCTTTATTTGTTATTTGCAAACTTTTGTGGATATGACACTTCCGGTGCTGAAACGGTGAAACATACTTCACTGAGAATAGAACCTGAAAGGATTTTTGCCACTCTCTTCAGGAGAAGGGCACAGTATAGCTCTGGTGTTGGAGGTTTGTCCTGGGCTGTCCACATCCTGGGTGACTGTTGTGGTTTTCAGAGGTTCTGGGGCCCTTGCCCAGTGACATTAGACCAGGTGCCCTTCCTTCAGGAAGATTGCTGGTTTAACAAAGTTTAACTCTTTCAGGGGAAGAAGTCCTCATCCCCTAAAAACCAGAACTAATTTCCTTAAAACGTCTTTTTACTTGTGGAATTGAGAAAGCTTAAAAATCGAATCACTTCAAGCCCTGAAGCCTAAAAGTGAAACATAATCCAATGTCGCTGTAGTTCACCAACGCGTTAGGGGCGGGGATATATGGCTTGTCTATAAACCACAAACCAGAAAGGTGCCATGTGTAGGTGCCGTCTTAGATCAGGGAGCAACTGCTGGTGAGACCTGTAGTTATCAGTGAAGCTGATCCCCCTGGAGGACTTTATGGCGGATGGAGTCCATCTCCGGGAGCAGAGGAACTGAACGCCCTTGGTCCTCCCAGTCAGCTCGTGCCTGGCTCCCCAGGAGACCCTGCTGGCTTCTGCAGCACGCACCTGACTGCTGAGAAGGGCTCCCCAAGCTCTGGTCTTCAGGATCCTGAAAGTTGCAGCTCGGGACGCTGGGGGTCACAGGAGGTCAGCTCAGAGCCTATAGATTTCACCCCTCCCTTGCCCTTTTTCCACATCTGATGCTTTGAGGCTCCAGAAATATATAACCAGAGCAGCAGCCCTGTGACCCCATACCTTCTGAGCCTTTCTGGGCCTGGCAGCCCTTAAGAGAGGTGAAGGCTTATATGGACCTAACCCATACCTTCCACCTAAAAGGCAAACTGAAGGGCAGCCAAGTATAAGAGTCAGACAATGGGGCCTGAAGCCAGAGTGTCTGGGTTCTTATTCTGTGTGACTTTGGGCAACTCTGCTTAACCTGTGCGTCTTAATTTCCTCACCTGTAAAATGGGCAAATCCTAGTAGCTACCTCATGGGGACCGGGACGATTAAAGGAGTTCATATTTGTAAGGTGCCTAGGCCGGTCCCTGACCCATGAGAAGGATTCGGTAGATACGTGGTGGAATTGCCCTTTTCTTCCGTGGCTGTCTCTGGGGCCCACCCTTTGGTGGTTTAGTTTCTGAACCAGCCCTTGTGTTCATCCAGACCCAGGTTACACCTCTAAAAATGGCGGTGATGAAGCAGAGGGGTGAACCACAGGGCGGTTTTCTCCCAACATACTCTTTAGGACCTTTGTACCTCTTCATAAGCTGTGCATGGACTCGGGAGAATGAGCAGAAAGATAAGTGTCGCCTTATAGTAGTCCTTTTGGCAGTAGTAGTGTCATGACGAAAATCTTTATTTCTGTGATGATCTGCGTTAATGGAGTGGCACTCTTAACATGATTTCACTTCTGTACAGTCACCTAGGGCTTAAGACTGAATGGTGGAGATCAGGGTGTCTGAGGCGTGTGGGGCCCTGCGGGACTGGAGGCACCACTCCGTGTGCGGAGGGGAGCTACCTCCGGGCCTCCCTGGCCCCTTCTCTCCTCCCTCTCGCAGTGTCTAGTTGTTCAGTGTGTTATACCTAAGTTCCTCCCACTTAGCCCTCACCTCTCCCTCTGCCTGGCTTTTAGAAGGAGGCCAGAATCACAGCCTTCACGGGCTGCTTCCGTGAATTATCCAATTAATTACAACCCTTTCCCTAGCGTTTGAGGTCCAGTGAAATCTCGCCCTTCCCGTTCTGCTCCCATTCCTCCCCACTGGGATCCTGGCACTTACGGAGGCTGCTGCTTTACCTCCAGGGCATTTATTCGCTTGTTCCCCTCGCTGCTGCCGTCCTTCCCACCAGCCTATCAAGGACACCCCCTGCACAGAGCCTTCCCTGATTCCCCAGGCCTTGGGCCCCTCCCTTCCCATAGGACACCTTCGTCCACCTTATATCCTCATCAGTGGTGCCCTTGACTTACTCTTCCTCCAAACCCACAAGCTTCAGGAAACCAGGCTGTGGTTTTCGCATCACGTCGTCCTTGCAATGCCTTCTCCGTTGTGGACGCTCAAATATTTGACAAGAGGCGTTGTCATCAGGCACCCACAGTGTGCTTGGCACCCCAGTCTTCCTGTTGAGGATGCAAAAGAAGTATGAAGTGTGATCCACCCACTCTTGAGTTTTATGGTCTGTTTGGGGAGACAGGCTTTAAACACAAGTTGAGTCGCAAGCAGGACTAAACAGGAGTCAAACAAGACTCATCTTGTCCTTGGTTGTACAGTGTCGACAGGATGTGCCAGCTGGACCGTGGGAATGGGCAGGCCATGGCTCCCATGGTCACCGACCTTAGAGCACATTTGGGTGCATATCTGAATCATCTTGGCACTTTCGAGAAATACCCCCATCCAGACCTGAGTATGTTTTGAAAGTGTCCCATGTCATTTTGACGTGCACTCAATTGGAACTGCTGGACTAGGTGGACGGGGAAGGTTTGGGAGGCTGTTCATGGCTGGGGGAACGTCATGAGGCCAAGGTAGGAAGGCAGGAAGTGGTCTAGCATAAGGAGACCAGTTGGACTGGTGTCAATATGGGGGAATAATAGAACCTAACACTGGATACATTGGTAAAGTTGGTCTGGAATAGAGATTGCCTTCCTACAAGGGCCGGGCAGGGAATTAACTGGGGGATATGGAAAGGTGGGGATAAGTAGTATGGGAGTTGGGCTTGAACAAAGAAGAAATGCCCTGTCAGAAGGCAGCTGAGGAGGGACCCCGCCCCAGGTGATGGCTTCCAGAGAGGAAAGCGGGTCCCATTTGTTTCCAGATCTTCAATTTTCTTAAAATGCCAGAAATCTACCAGCTTTAAAATGCAGGCTCAATTAAAAAGGGAAAATGTGCAAGCCAAACAAAATAGGTCTCTGGGCCAGATTTGGCTTCGGGGCTGCCACTCAGCAGTCTCTGGTCTATGGGATAATAATAGCTAATGTTTATCAAGTGCCCATGCTCATGGAGGGCACTAAAGTAAGTGCTTTATGCGCATTAACACATTATCCACATAACCTATGAAGTGGGTATTATTACCATGCTTGTCCTGCACAGGAAGACGCAGACAATGAGGGCTTAAGAGGCTGGCTCAGGGCTCCACTGATGAGAGAGGCAAGTGGAATTGAACCCAAGGAGCCTGGCTCCAAAGTCTGCAGACCCCAGAAACCTGGGCCAGGTGCACTGGTACCCCATGCCGACCCTTGTACCAGCTTCTGGACTTCCAGGTCATTGCCAAGGCAAACCATCCAAAGACAAGTGACCCAAAAGCCAAAGGAGGTGAAACCAAAAGCACTCCCAAGGAGCTGAGAACTTAGGGGGTCCAAGCAAGCACTGTTGCCTGGCACCAACACCACTGGGAACCAGGGTGATACGCTGGACACCCGGCCCTCAAGGGATTTACTTTACCCTATAGCAGGAAGACTTTCCATTCTGTCGGGTCTGGGCCTGCCTGGAACAGGTTACCAACTGGACAGAAAGGCAGAAGTTCCCCTGGGAAGAAAAGTAGGGCATACCATTTAGAGCATGGGTGCTACAGAGCTGGTGAGTCTGGAAGGAGGACAGCAACAGTGATGGTGTGAAAGGCAAGATGGAAGTGAAAGACAGGCTAAGGGAGAAAAGACATACAAGACCTTGACTCCCAAGATGGTTAGCTCCTGGGGCTGAAAGAACGGACAAGGCTGAGCTTTTCCTCCGTTTGCACCCTGTGGAGGGAATGGTGAGTTTGGAATGAGCTGGCTGTGAGGGAAGCCGTGGGCCACCCAGCTTTCTAAGACGCTAGGACCCAGCCCTGGGAATGTGGTTTTGGCAACAGAGGTTGGAGTGGAGGGCTTGATGAACAGCAGCCAGCCAAGACTGGCCTCCTTAGCTTAAAAAAACAAAGAATTAACGTGGTGCTACAAAAACCTTTCATCATTTTCACTTCTCCTATAATATGAAAACGAGACAGATTCATCAGGTTGACTTGGGGGATCAATACTGTCAGGGCTCCCAGAGACGAGCCATCAGATGTTATTTATGGCGTACTTTCCCAGGTCTGGGCCTGGCTCCTAGCTGCTCTGAGAAAGCAGAGAGCCAGCTGGAGAGTGCTGTGCATAAGGAAAGGTCACATAATTATGTCTTGAACTAAGATGGCTTTTTTGACCATTGTTTCCTATGCTCTCTGATTTTGCAGATTAAAAAAATATATATCTTGGATATATTTTCTTAAGCCCTAGCATATTAAAGTTTAAAAATGAAAGAGCCATGTAAATTCTAAGTATCTTTATCGTTGATTTTTAAATATGTAACTTGTATTTAAGCCTATTTGCAGTAACCCTTGAATTGACCAACTTTGTTGCTATGTTTGGTAGCAAGACTTGTGATCACACTAATAATGTGGTCAAGTTTTCAACCTTTTCTGTTACTGTTTTCCTTGCTAGCATCTCAGACACTCTAATCCTGGGACTGGTCTTTAGGAGGGAGGTTTTCAGCTCTGGGGACCCATAGCACGGTCGTGGGGTACGGAAGGAGCCTAGGGCTTGACATCTGGCTCCAGAAACATGCTCTGTCGCTTAGCAGTGTGTGACCTTTCACAAATTCTATGAGCTGTAGTTACCTAAAATAGTGTTCCTGTCTCCTTCAGTGGTTGGAAGGATTAAATGAGATAAGTTTATAGGAAGTGTACTGTGTGTTCCTAACTTAGTGTGTTCACCCCGCTGCCCCTCCTCCATGGTTAGGAGTGAGTTCTCAGCATTTTTACCCATTTGAGGGAAAACAAAGTACAGGACACTTACTGAACACCCACTCTGAGCTGAATCGGTTCCCAGTATTCTGGGTGTTTCAATGACTAAGATGTTCTTCTGGCCCTCAAGGGAGGTAGGGGAGATGAAGCAAGTTCTCCAATAACTAACACAAGATAAAAGACAGTGAAGGCTGTTAGAGAATATCGATGAAGTTTCTTAGGCATCCAACCTGGGGCGGGGGTGGGAGGGGCGGGACAGAGAAGGGTTTGAAATTGGAGCAGAGCTTCAGCACCATTGATATTTTGGCCAGATACCTCTTTGTGGGGGGGGCTGTCCCGTGCCCTGTTGGCTACTCACTACTCTAGTGAGTAGCGAGGACTCCTCACCAGATGCCAGTAGCTCCCTCCAGTTATGACAGTCAAAATCGCCTACGGACACAGAGACATTGGACACATCTGTCCAATGTCCCCCAAGTGCAAAGTCGGCCCACATGTCTCCCCCGCCCCCTTCCCTGCCCTGTTGATGAACCACTGAACTAGCCCTTTATGGGGCATGCCTAACCCCCACATGGAACCCCAGCGCTGTGATTCGGTGTCCCACTCTTGAGAGATGATACAGAGAAAACATACTCTGTGTAGCCAGCCGAAGCCGTGCCTGTTTTACGATCAGGCATACTAGGAATGGGCCACGTGAAGCCTCTCCGTAACTTGGAGAAGAAAGGATCAAAGTCTGCAGTTCAGAGAAGGACAGAGAAGTTTTGCATTTATCATTTACTCAACTGGGTAATTAAGAGAGACCTTCTGCTTGGGACCAGCTTGTCCATAGATAGTTAGCTGGTTTGGGAGCATCACTTCCTTTCTAACCTGCTTCCTCACCTGTTAAATGAGGAGAATCAAGGTTCTCATCTCATAGGTTGTGAAAACTGAACGCCCCGAAGCATGTAAAGTGCTGGCTCTAGCTCCGGCCATATACTAAACACTCCGACGTGTTTGTTAGCATCATGTATATTATTACTGCTGTTGTTGTTGTTGCCATCATTGTTAGCAAGTTGAGCTTCCCTTTCAGGGCAAGTTAGCTGTTAAAAGCCATTCCCTTTGTTGCTGGTGTTTCCACAACCACTTCCCTTGCGCCTCCATCCCCACGCTAGCCCCAGTTTCCAGCATGGGGCATACTGATTCATTTGACTTACTTAGCAGTTATGTGTATAGGGCACCTAGTGTATGCCAACCCCTGTCCTAAGTGCTGGGGATGCGGCAGGGTCGACACAGACAAAATCGCCTGCCTTGTGTGGCTTGGATCGTGAGTGATGCAGATATGGCCGTGTAACAAATAACCCCACCACCACCCCCCTTCCTGTCTTTGATGGATCCTGTTCTGTTTTTTTCACAACAGTGGCTCTTAAATGTGTAGTCCGGGACCAGCAACAGCACCTGGGAGCTTTTTAGAAATGCAAATTTGGGGTTCACACCCGAAACCTACTGAGTCAGAAATTCTGGGTGTGACCAGCAGCTTGGGGTTTGACAGGCCCCCCCCCCCCGAGGTCTTTCTGATGCCCAGGTTTGAGAGGCACAGTTTGGGAAAAGATACCTCTCAACAAGAAAGGACTAGGGGAAGCCAAGGCCTGGATTGGGCTGTCATGTTATGCGACAAAGAGGGTGTTGCCCGTACAGTGCATTTCCAAAAACAGCAGCGCTTACAAAAGATCTTAGGTGTATCAAGACAGTTCAAAACTGGCAGTGCCCTTTGATCTCTTCTGGGCCTGGCATCCCTTTTTGAAATGGGAGGACTCTGGGAGGATCCTGTGAGCCACAGCACAGAACTCAGTAACAGACATTCTTAGCCTTCTTTGGGCTTTTCAGCATCATCCCGTGAACAGGAAAAACTGCTTCCCTCCCTTTTCTCCAGAGGCTTTTGATGTGTTTGTTTGACAATTATGTTCCTCCTTTTAATTCCTTCTCGTTTAATCGTCCTTTTATCTAGCACCAGTAAAAATCCTTATATATATAACCGAATTGCCAGCCAGATGTACCAGGCTTCTCTGGAAATGAAATGGTTGCTCTCCTTACATGTCTGGTAATTTGGGTATTTAAATATATCGTGAAGAGTAAATGAAATGAGAGACCCTGGGCCAGCGTCCAGCCTGGAGCTGGGCACAGAGTGTCCGGCCACTTGATAAATTCCCACCCCTAGTTCCCAACCCATTATGAAAACCAGTAAAGGCAATAAGTAGATACCACAGTTCTTTATGTGAAAAGCTTTCGACTACCCATAGTTTGAATGGGTATGAATAATCGTCATATAAATTATAACCAAAATCATGGAATCAGAAGTTCTGATCAGTTAAAACTTAAATATATATGTAATTAAATAAACTTAGAAACTTAAAAGAAATAGATGTTACCTGATTTTTTTTTCATGAAGATGGATTTTTTTTAAAGCCCTAATCAGATTGACAGAAATTCTTTACTTCTGCACTAGCCCAAGATTCTGGTTATACATCTAAATTGATAGATTTTTTTTTTAACTCTACAAAATATTTTATTGCTTGGATGTGCGAGATAAATTTAGGAGGCAGAAGAATAAATACTGGCTTTCAAATTTCTTTGCTAGTGATACACAGAATACAAAAGGAATAGTTTCACAAGTTACAATCAGTTCAGTTTGGGATACACTGTTTGAATATGAGTCTGAAACACCAAGAAGAGTCCTACATATAGAATTAAGTTGATTCTTTTCATGCAAAAATATCCAGCACAATATATTGATTAATCAATATAATGCCAATTTATAATAACACCAAGTTCTCATTATATGTGTGTCATTTCCTGAACACTCTGAACTGTTACATTGACATACAGTACTTGCCCACTCCCATGCCAACATTACACTAGTTTTATTTTAAAAGTCTTGTTATTGCATAGATAAGTCTCCACACCTTATCACTACCACATCTTCTTCCTCTTCATAATTGTCTTGGCTGTTTTGGTTCTTTTTTTTTTTTTATACAGCAGGTTCTTATTAGTCATCAATTTTATACACATCAGTGTATGCATGTCAATCCCAATCGCACAATTCATCACACCACCCCCCCGCGGCTTTCCCCGCTTTGGTGTCCATACGTTTGTTCTCTACATCTGTGTCTCTATTTCTGCCCTGCAAACTGGTTCATCTATACCATTTTTCTAGGTTCCACATATATGCGTTAATATACGATATTTGTTTTTCTCTTTCTGACTTACTTCATTCTGTATGACAGTCTCTAGATCCATCCACATCTCAACAAATGACCCAATTTCATTCCTTTTTATGGCCGAGTAATGTTCCATTGTATATATGTACCATATCTTCTTTATCCATTCATCTGTCGATGGGCATTTACGTTGCTTCCATCACCTGGCTATTGTAAATAGTGCCGCAATGAGTATTGGGGTGCATGTTTCTTTTTTTTCGTTATGCGGGCCTCTCACTGTTGTGGCCTCTCCCATTGCAGAGCACAGGCTCCGGATGCGCAGGCTCAGCGGCCATGGCCCACGGGCCTAGCTGCTCTGCGGCATGTGGGATCTTCCCGGACTGGGACATGAACCCATGTCCCCCGCATCGGCAGGCGGACTCTCAACCACTGCGCCACCAGGGAAGCCCGCACGTGTCTTTTTGAATTATGGTTTTCTCTGGGTATATGCCCAGTAGTGGGATTGCTGGATCATATGGTAATTCTATTTTTAGTTTTTTAAGACACCTCCATACTATTCTCCATAGTGGCTGTATCAATTTACATTCCCACCAACAGTACAAGAGGGTTTCCTTTTCTCCACACCCTTTCCAGCATTTGTTGTTTGTAGATTTTCTGATGATGCCCATTCTAACTGGTGTGAGGTGATACCTCACTGTAGTTTTGATTTGCATTTCTCTAATAATTAGTGATGTTGAGCAGCTTTTCATGTGCCTCTTGGCCATCTGTATGTCTTCTTTGGAGAAATGTCTATTTAGGTCTTCTGCCCATTTTTGGATTGGGTTGTTTGTTTTTTCAATATTGAGCTGCCTGAGCTGTTCATATATTTTGGAGATTAATTCTTTGTCCATTGATTCGTTTCCAAATATTTTCTTCCATTCTGAGGGTTGTCTTTTCATCTTGTTTATGGTTTCCTTTGCTGTGCTAAAGCTTTTAAGTTTCATTAGGCCCCATTTGTTTATTTTTGTTTTTATTCCCATTACTCTAGGAGGTGGATCAAAAAAGATCTTGCTGTGATTTATGTCAAAGAGTGTTCTTCCTATGTTTTCCTCTAAGAGTTTTATAGTTTCCGGTCTTATATTTAGGTCTCTAATCCATTTTGAGTTTATTTTTGTGTATGGTGTAAGAGAGTGTTCTAATTTCATTCTTTTACATGTAGCTGTCCAGTTTTCCCAGCACCACTTATTGAAGAGACTGTCTTTTCTCCATTGTATATCCTTGCCTCCTTTGTCATAGATTAGTTGACCATAGGTGTGTGGGTTTACCTCTGGGCTTTCTATCTTGTGCCACTGATCTATGTTTCTGTTTCTGTGCCAGTACCATATTGTCTTGATTCCTGTAGCTTTGTAGTATAGTCTGAAGTCAGGGAGTCTGATTCCTCCAGCTCCGTTTTTTTCCCTCAAGACTGCTTTGGCTATTCGGGGTCTTTTGTCTCTCCATACAAATTTTAAGATTTTTTGTTCTAGTTCCGTAAAAAATGCCATTGGTAATTTGATAGGGATTGCATTGAATCTGTAGATTACTTTGGGTAGTATAGTCATTTTCACAATATTGATTCTTCCAGCCCAAGAACATGGTATATCTCTCCATCTGTTGGTATCATCTTTAATTTCTTTCATCAGTGTCTTTTAGTTTAATGCATACAGGTCTTTTGTCTCCCTAGGTAGGTTTATTCCTAGGTATTTTATTCTTTTTGTTGCAGTGGTAAATGGGAGTGTTTCCTTAATTTCTCTTTCAGATTTGTCATCATTAGTGTGTAGGAATACAAGAGATTTCTGTGCATTAATTTTGTATCCTGCAACTTTACCAAATTCATTGATGAGCTCTAGTAGTTTTCTGGTGGCATCTTTAGGATTCTCTATGTGTAGTATCATGTCATCTGCAAACAGTGACAGTTTTACTTCTTCTTTTCCAATGTGTATTCCTTTTATTTCTTTTTCTTCTCTGATTGCCGTGGCTAGGACTTCCAAAACTATGTTGAGTAATAGTGGTGAGAGTGGACATCCTTGTCTTGTTCCTGATCTTAGAGGAAATGCTTTCAGTTTTTCTCCATTCAGAATGATGTTTGCTTTGGGTTTGTCATATATGGCCTTTATTATGTTGACGTAGGTTCCCCCATACCCACTTTCCGGAGAGTTTTTATCATAAATGGGTGTTGAATTTTGTCAAAAGCTTTCTCTGCATCTATTGAGATGATCATATGGTTTTTATTCTTCAGTTTGTTAATATGGTGTATCACATTGATTGATTTGCGTATGTTGAAGAATCCTTGCATCTCTGGGATAAATCCCACTTGATCATGGTGTATGATCCTTTTAATGTGTTGTTGGATTCTGTTTGCTAGTATTTTGTTGAGGATTTTTGCGTCTATATTCATCAGTGATATTGGTCTGTAATTTTCTTTTTTTGTAGTATCTTTGTCTGGTTTTGGTATCAGGAAGATGGTGGCCTCATAGAATGAGTTTGGGAGTGTTCCTTCCTCTGCAATTTTTTGGAAGAGTTTGAGCAGGATGGGTGTTAGCTATTCTCTAAATGTTTGATGGAATTGACCTGTGAGGCCATCTGGTCCTGGACTTTTGTTTGTTGGAAGATTTTTAATCACAGTTTCAATTTCATTACTTGTGATTGGTCTGTTCATGTTTTCTATTTCTTCCTGGTTCAGTCCTGGAAGGTTATATCTTTCTAAGAATTTGTCCATTCCTTCCAGGTTGTCCATTTTATTGGCATAGAGTTGCTTGTAGTAGTCTCTTAGGATGCTTTGTATTTCTGTGGTGTCTGTTGTAACTTATCCTTTATCATTTGTAATTGTATTGATTTGAGTCCTTTCCCTCTTTTTCTTGATGAGTCTGGCTAATGGTTTATCAATTTTGTTTATCTTCTCAAAGAACCAGCTTTTAGTTTTATTGATCTTTGCTATTGTTTTCTTTGTTTCTGTTTCATTTATTTCTGCTCTGATCTTTATGATTTCTTTCCTTCTACTAACTTTGGGTTTTGTTTGTTCTTTCTCTAGTTCCTTTAGGTGTGAGGTTAGATTGTTTATTTGAGATTTTTCTTGTTTCTTGAGGTAGGCTTGTATAGCTATAAACTTCCCTCTTAGAATTGCTTTTGCTGCATCCCATAGGTTTTGGAACGTCGTGTTTTTGTTGTCATTTGTCTGTAGGTATTTTTTTATTTCCTCTTTGATTTCTTCAGTGATCTCTTGGTTATTTAGGAACGTATTGTTTAGCTTCCATGTGTTTGCATTTTTTCCCCTGTAATTGATTTCTGATCTCATAGCGTTGTGGTCAGAAAAGATGCTTGATATGATTTCAATTTTCTTAAATTTACTGAGGCTTGATTTGTGACCCAAGATGTCATCTCTCCTGGAGAATGTTCCATGTGCACTTGAGAAGAAAGTGTAATCTGCTGTTTTGGGATGGAATGTCCTATAAGTATCAATTAAATCTATCTGGTTATTGTGTCATTCAAAGCTTGTGTTTCTTTATTAATTTTCTGTTTGGATGATCTGTCCATTGTTGTAGGTGAGGTGTTAAAGTTCCACACTATTATTGTGTTACTGTCGATTTCCTCTTTTATAGCTGTTAGCAGTTACTTTATGTATTGAGGTGCTCCTATGTTGGGTGTATATATATTTTTAATTGTTATATCTTCTTCTTGGATTGATCCCTTGATCATTATGTAGTGTCCTTCCTTGTCTCTTGTAACTTTCTTTATTTTAAAGTCTATTTTATCTGATATGAGTATTGCTACTCCAGCTTTGTTTTGATTTCCATTTGCATGGAATATCTTTTTCCATTCCCTCACTTTCAGTCTGAATGTGTCCCTAGGTCTGAAGTGGGTCTCTTGTAGACAGCATATAGATGGGTCTTGTTTTTGTATCCATTCAGCAAGCCTGTGTCTTTTGGTTGGAGCATTTAATCCATTCACGTTTAAGGTAATTATTGATTTGTATGTTCCTATGACCATTTTCTTAATTGTTTTGGGTTTGTTTTTGTAGGTCCTTTTCTTCTCTTGTGTTTCCCACTTAGAGAAGTTCCTTTAGCATTTGTTGTAGAGCTGGTTTGGTGGTGCTGAATTCTCTTAGCTTTTGTTTGTCTGTCAAGCTTTTGATTTCTCCATCGAATCTGAATGAGATCCTTGCTGGGTAGAGTAATCTTGGTTGTAGGTTCTTCCCTTTCATCACCTTAAGTATGTCATGCCACTCTCTTCTGGCCTGTAGAGTTTCTGCTGAGAAATCAGCTGTTAACCTTATGGGAGTTCCCTTGTCTGTTATTTGTCGTTTTTCCCTTGCTGCTTTCAATAATTTTTCTTTGTCTTTAATTTTTGCCAATTTGATTACTATGTGTCTTGGCATGTTTCTCCTTGGGGTTATCCTGTATGGGACTCTCTGCGCTTCCTGGACTTGGGTGGCTTTCCTTTCCCCTGTGAGGGAAGTTTTCGACTATAATCTCTTCACATATTTTCTCTGGTCCTTTCTCTCTCTCTTCTCCTTCTGGGACCCCTATAATGCAAATGTTGTTGCGTTTAATGTTGTCCTAGAGGTCTCTTAGGCTGTCTTCATTTCTTTTCATTCTTTTTTCTTTATTCTGTTCTGCAGCAGTGAATTCCACCATTCTGTCTTCCAGGTCACTTATCCGTTCTTCTGCCTCAGTTATTCTGCTATCGATTCCTTCTATTGTAGTTTTCATTTCAGTTATTGTATTGTCCATCTCTGTTTGTTTGTTCTTTAATTCTTCTAGGTCTTTGTTAAACATTTCTTGCGTCTTCTCGATCTTTGCCTCCTTTCTTTTTCTGAGGTCCTGGATCATCTTCACTATCATTATTCTGAATTTTTTTCTGAAAGGTTGCCTATCTCCACTTCATTTAGTTGTTTTTCTGGGGTTTTATCTTGTTCCTTCATCTGTTACATAGCCCTCTGCCTTTTCATCTTGTCTACTAAATTGATAGATTCTTAATTGAATCTATCAATTGAAGAGTCATCTTCAGTTTACAAATGGTAATGAATTACTATAACGTTGATTATGTTAAAAGGAGTGTTTGGGGTGGATTGATAGTTCCTTTTGATAAAAAGCTGTGTCTTGAAAATGCATGTGGAAGATTATAAGGCTTTACTATGGCCCAGCTTTGTCCTGGTGTTCTCTTCTAAAAATGTCTCTCTGGCCATCAGTGGGCATTGCCACCCCCTTTCCCTCCACCTTCAGCCAAAACAACTTCTGGTTACAGTGACGGTTTTAAGTTTGCCATTTGTGGTTGATTATATTATAGAAGTTGGGAAAGTAAGGCGAGCAGTACTCATTTCTTGCTTCCTGCCTTGCTCGAGAGTGAGGATCAGCTTTTCTAAGTCCTTGACTTTCAAAGTTCGCTGCTCTATATGGTACGGGTGGCCGAGGTGTGGCCCTTACATGCCACCACCTCTGAAGGTCTAACATGACTCAGCGCCTGCCATCCTTTCCAAAACCAGGTCTGGGAACCAGGGTGTGGGCCTCCCCTCCGCCTTGCAGAGAGAGTAAAGGAAATTAGACTAGACTAGAGCCATGCCATCTACACAGTTGAGTTCTATAAATATTTTTTAGATAGATTGTTACATTTGACAGTAACAGGTTGATGAGTGTTGGGCTCTTTTGAGTCTTGCTTTCCCTTTGCTGTAAGGTAAGAATAATGGTACAGTAGTCAGCTTATTGGCTGCCCGTTTCAGGTAAGGTAGGTCTCCGGCTCTTTTATTAGCACCTTGGAGAAGTGCTCTCAAAAGGACTAGATATAGACCCCAACTTTGCATGATTAGGGACTCAGATTTATTGCTCTGGGGACAATTTTGTGTAAATCGGAGTTCTGAAAGCTGATAAACTAGAATGCAAACTTATTAATTTACCATGAGAAATGTAACTGCCAAGTGGACAGTTGCAGAAATTGGTATTGCCTTGGGTTTCCGATCAGAAGGCTATTAGCTGACTCAGAATAAAGGGGTTGAATTATCCTTTTAGTACCCTCCCACTGTGCTCGCTCCTCTCTGGAGCTCACCTGCAGGGGTGGGAGTCCTGCTGGCTGTTTAAGGAACATAATGGACACTGTCATTTACTCAGGTGTCCAGTGATGACTGTTATGAAACACTGACTTTGTTGCCCCTTCCTTTTTTTTTTTTTTTAAGAAAAATACTTGCTTTTAGTACAGCTTTGTTATTTAAAGAAATCAAAGATGGTATAAGTCAACGGACTAAAATCTGAAATACACTCTTCACTCCCTCCTGCTTCACTTTCCAGAGGTAATCACAACAACTTGGTTTGTCCCTTTTATATCCATTTGAAAATATATATTTTATATAAAGCTGCGAATTGTGGCTTGTAGTTTGTACTTAACAAGGTGTTAGACACATTTCCATTTTGGTATTAATTACACCTTGCATTGCCACCCGTTATATGGATATGCCAGAATGTAGTTAACTCTTCCCATTTGATTGTTATTCCTAATTTTATAAACAGAGCTACATTGTATATCCTTGTACATTTGTTTTTGTGCATGTGTGTATTTCTGAAGGCTAGATTGTTTTTAAATTGAAGTATAGTTGATTTACAATATTATGTTAGTTTAAAGTGTACAATACAGTGATTCAAAATTTTTATAGATTATACTACATTTAAAGTTATTATGGCATCATGAGAAAATCTACAAACAACGAATGCTGGAGAGGGTGTGGAGAAAAAGGAACCCTCTTGCACTGTTGGTGGGAATGTAAATTGGTACAGCCACTATGGAGAACAGTATGGAGGTTCCTTAGAAAACTAAAAATAGAATTTTCCTTAGAAAACTAAAAATAGAATTACCATATGACCCAGCAGTCCCCCTACTGGACATATACCCAGAGAAAACCATAATTCAAAAAGACAAATGCACCCCAATGTTCATTGCAGCACTATTTACAATAGCCAGGTCATGGAAGCAACCTAAATGCCCATCGACAGATGAATGGATAAAGAAGATGTGGTACATGTATACAATGGAATATTACTCAGCCATAAAAAGGAACAAAATTGAGTCATTTGTAGAGACATGGATGGGCCCAGAGACTGTCACACAGAGTGAATTAAGTCAGAAAGAAAAAAACAAATATCATATATTACCGCATATATGTGGAATCTAGAAAAATGATACAGATGAACTGGTTTGCAAGGCAGAAATAGAGACACAGATGTAGAGAACAAACGTATGAACACCAAGGGGGGAAAGCGGGGTGGGGATGAATTGGGAGATTGGGATTGACATATGTACACCAATATGTGAAAAATTGGTAACTAATAACCTGCTGTATAAAAAAATAAAATAAAATTCAAATATAAAAAAAGTTATTAGGTAGGCTAAATTTCTATATGTATATTGAATTTCAATCACAGGGCACATATAGTAAAATGCTGGACAGATAAAGCCAAATTATCCCCCCAAAAAGGCCAAACCGATTGATCTTCCTCTATTTTCTCATACTCTTTCCAAGGCTGGATTACATTAGTCTTTTGCAGTTTTGTTCATGATGGTTTTGCTAGCTAGTGAAGCTAGATACTATCTCCTGTTTTTATTTTGTGTTTCCTTAATTATACTACTGTTATCACCAGCACTGCTGCTATTATGACTGCTGCTGGTTAATATTTATTGAATGTTTTATGTGACAGGATTGTTTTAAGCACTTGACATGAAATTTACTAATTTAAAGTTTAACATCCCTGTGAATTGGTATGATTATTGTTGTCATTTTACAGACGATAAAAGAGAGATGAATTAGTAAATTTGAGCATCTCTGCTCAGTTGGTATTTCTGTGAATTGCCTCTTTGAATCCTTTATCATTTTTGTTTTTAAGGCTGTTTATAGTTTTCTTACTGATTTATTGGGACTTTTCATGACTTATTGGAACTTTCCAGATATTGGACTTTCTCTGGTGTGTGTGTGTGCGCACACGTGTGGTAAATATTTCCTACCAGTTTGTTACTTTTCTTTAAATTTTATCTATGAGATGTATTTCTCTGTACAGAAGTTTTGCTCATTTTTTAACATAGAAAACTACAGTCTTTAGTTGATGACTTTGGTGGCTTGTTTTGGGAAAGCCTTTCCTAATCCCCAAATTATAACTGTATTCTTTATTTCCTTCTTCTGACCTTATAATTTTATTATTTTGATATTTAACCTCTTTGGAAGGGGTTATGTGTATGTGTTAAAGATCTGACTTTATATTTTTCCCATATGGATAGCCAGTTATACTAGTGCCATCATTGAATGGTTCAGCATTTACCCATGAATTTGAAATGCCAATTTTGTTGTGTGTGTGTGCGTGTGTGTGTGTGTGTGTACATGTGCAGGCTCATGCATGGGTCTGTGTTGATCTGTACCTGGACCTTCTGATGTGCTCTGTTGATATCTTTGTCTCTTTCTAAGGAAATAGCATCCTTCTTTAAATACAGTAGCTTTATGGTATGTTTTGCTACAAATAGGGAAAATCCCGCCCCCTTTCATCTTATACTTGGTTTTTTTCATTAAAATTATAGTTTTCATTATTACATTTTTTTTACACATTCTTGCAATTGTACAGATTGGGGTTCTGTCTCCCCCATTCACTGTCAATTTGAGGTCATAAGAAAGATAATACTTGCCTACCTTGTTGAATAGTTTTGTACACTGGGAATGGCAATGAGCATTTTACACTTGTTTCATCTGATAAAGCAACCCTCCCTCATCTGTAGAGGAAGAAAGTGAGGCTCAGTGGTTAAGCAATTTGTCCACGGCTACACTTCCAGACGGTGGTAGAGCAGTGGGTCAGGGCGTGGTTTGTACAAAGGTGAAGAGGACACAGCCCTTGACATTAAAGTAAGGGGCATTCTAGTGGGAGAGGCCGCAGACACAAGAAAAGGCAACACGTGTTGACTCCCTAGTGGAGAAACAAAGGTCTGCGGTGATCCTGAGAGGGGCTTTTAAATGGGGGCAATTTTCCTCTGTGTCTAATCCATCTACCTACCAGTCTAAGCTTCCTCTTCCCTCTGGTGGTTGCCTCTTGATTCAATTTCTCTCAGGTGCCTTCTGTGGATTCTTACGGGTGAACATCAGGAAAGTAATTTTCTTTGGAGAACTTTGCCTCCCAAACAGAAGTCCAGCTGAGCTCCCATCGGGAGCCTTGGGAAAGTAATCCTATTTAGTAGTAGTAGTATATTGATTTTGTGTGTAAAATGGACCCAGAGGCCTGTGACAATGAGTCCGTTTGAAATTATAACTTAAAATATCTAACAGAATAGCTGGGCCGAAGTACCAGCCCAGAATGTAAATGATGAGATGCTTAGTGAATTTCTCGTGTGCAATAATTAAATTGGCAATTGGTAGGTCAAGTTTTGTTTTCGTGTCCTAAATCCTTTAATTGACCTTTTCTTCAACAATCACTGGTGTAAGGATAGAGGCATAGCTATTAAATCTTAGAGACCTTTATAAAAATACATAGTTTTGCTTCCTTGTTTAATTAGCCCACTTTACCCAATCTTGTACAATAAAATAGAAGGCATTTCATCAAAGAATTCTTCTTTTTATTGTATGAGTACACTCTTAATTTTGTGAAAGCTTGCAAGGTTTCCTTCCAGATTGAAAGGTAAACGTATAATTCTTTTTTTATGTATTTAGCACTCGCTGCCCGACCTTGTTTCTTAGGTCTGCAGTTATGGCTGGTACGTCCATTCCCCGCCTCCCCGTTGCTAGTGTCTCTGCGGTCACCACCTAGTGTCGCTCCAGGATTATGACCACAGGTGGGGCTCCTGGGGCAGCACCGGTGGTGACTACGCCGGTGCCGGTAACGCTGCCATCCTGGCTTCGCTTCTGCTGACCCCGGCTTTCTCTCACTCTGAGGACTGAAGCTTTAACTCTGCCCACTCTGTTAGCTGTCGTTCTCCACCTTTCCTTTAAAATATACTTTCACGTCTTCCTTCCCTTCCCCCCCCCCAAATACGACTCACTACCCTGGCCTCCTGGCTTTTTCCATTCTTGACAAATGATCTGTCCACTGTAACTGTAGCTCCGCTGTGCTGATATCTGTTGAAATTAGACCTAGAATCTAAATGTGGCTTCATGAAACGATAGGTGAGACATTTTTCTCTTTGAGTAGTCTGTGATCTACTGGCACCCCAAACCACGTACCTGCACCTTCTCCTGCACTGTGATATTGGGGGGAAAATAGGGAAAGTGATTTAGAATTGAAAATTCTGTATAAGGCACTGTGTTAGCTGTTTCTGCATCTACAGTGAAGCCGAGGGCTGTTGGCCGCCATTGCTGCCTGCTTGCCCACCCCCGCAAGCATACTGAATGGACTTCAACCTAACTGCGTTTCCTATCTTGTAATAGGAATCAAGAACCTTCCCTTTGTTTGTTCCTACAGCTGCTTCTTGCCCTAATGAGACTTTGTAACTCAAAGCTTAAACGTTTCAGTGTGCTTTAGGGAATGAGTTACCCAAACACTTTGTATTTGGGCCTTTTTCTTTTAGAAGTTCAAAACAATAATTGGGTCCTGAAACTACTCCTGCAAAATAGGTGCGTGACAAATATGACTGTTTATGTTGGAGGTGGGCCAGACTACGCGGTGATTTCTTACATGGAACGGGAGGCCGCTTAGGAAAGAAGGATTAGCTGGGGCCTGGACAGCACAGGGGCTTACCATGTGGTCAGACTTCTCAGGGGGACCTGGGGTCTGGCAGAGCTCACAGCCTGAATGGGCTGGATCAGTTGTCTCGCATCTAGGCTCATTTGTTCTCTGTCAAATGTGAGTGATCTTTATGGACCCTTCTGCTCAGATCTCCTGTGATTTTGTCCATGAAGCTACAGGGGTCCTCGGGGAGGTTTGGAAGCTCAGCGGAGCCACTCAGCTGCAACCATGCATTGGGAGTTCCACTGGAGGTGACTGGGACCTTAGCAAGAAGGGAAAGCCACCGAGGGCGGGATCTTCCCACCACTCGCCACACCCCTTCCCAGCCAGACTTGAAGTCTCTCACTTCTCCTCTTTTAAAGTCCTAAGGGTTAATTATGATGTTTACTATTTACATTTGCATTCCTGATAGTGCTTTTTCACAGTGAGTTGGCTCCAGTTCATTTTCTAGTCTAAGTAGATCTCAGAATCAGGGTGTGTTTCTTCTGGCCTATGAGATGGGCAGAGTTCAAGTACAGCAGGCCTAGGGGAATGTTACAGTCATTCAGAAATCGCTGAATATCGCTGCGCGCCAGTGGCCAGGACTTTGGGCCCTGCCCTCCAACAACTCACTCAACTGCCTTTAAGTTCTCGCCGCGATTCTGAGAAATACTGAGAAACGTTATTTCCGGGTTACAGGTGAGGAAACGGAATGAAGGTCAGAGACATTTAGTGACTTGTTTTTCCCCTAAGGTGAGAGGGGTGGTTAAGGGGTTAGACTTTGCAGTTACTTGGGTTTAAAACCTCACGAGCTGTGGGAACTCGGGCAAGTTATTTCGCTGTTCTAGACCTCAGTTTACTCATCTGTAATGTAGGACAATTAATGGCCTGCCTCTCTGGGTGGATGGAGAGACCGAATGAAAAGGCATGTCATACTAAGTGACCAGAACATAGAAAGTGACCAGAAGTTTAGTTCTTCCTAGATATGGTGAGCAAGTGAGAGAGATGGGACTGAAAACAGGTCTCCGGCCTAAACCTTGTGTTAGCACACAACTTCCTGTGCATAAAGAGAGTTAGAGGCATCTTTAGATAGATAGACCTATTTCATTTAATTATACTGTAAATATATTGAGAACAATTTTGATCAGCATGGATTTGGTGCAAATTTTGTTATAGTTGTTTTTTGTTTTTGTTTCTCTCTCTCTCCCCCCGACCTCTGTCTGTTATTCTAAGCTGCCCTGAAATGATATTTTTAAAAATCGCTGGGAGCTCAGGACTAGAGAGAACCAAGACACTAAATGTTCTCCTAGGCCAGTGGTTCTCAATTGGAGACAATTCTGCCCTCCTGGGAATGGACACTTGGCAATGTCTGGAGACATTTTGGGTTGTCATAACTGGGGTTGGGGGACATCTAGTGGGTAGAGGCCAGGGATGTTGTTAAGCATTGCACAACACACAGGAGGCAGCCCTCCCCACAGCAAAGGATTATCAGGCCCCAAATGTCAGTAGTGCTGCGGTTTAGAGGCTGTGCCCTCAGGTAATCCCATTCCTATTGCAGTCAAACTTCCTTCCCTTATTGCAAAGTCATATAAGTCTTTTCAAACAAGGCATACACATTTTCTAAGGTATATTGGTTTTCCATGTGAAAAATCTTCAAAGTCCTGAAAATCTAGGACCATTTCTCAAACTGTAAGGGGAGGAGGAGGTTGGAGAGGAAATTGTTCAGATCGTTCTCAAGGTGTGTAAAGCTTTCAAATTCAATCAGAAATTTTCTCAACAACTTTCTTTTTTGTGTTCCCCCCGCACCCCCAGGATCACATAACCTACGTTAATGCTTTAGTCTTTGTAAGCACTAGGTAAACAGTGGCAAGCTATACAAATAAAATGTGTTCTTACTACATTTTAATTGCTTTTTTTTTATACAAATAATTTGTGGCTTTTTGTTCCTACACGTTGATTTCAGGGCAATTTTAGTATTTATTTTTGAACTATTTTATTTCTCTCAAGTTGAACTACCCTAATTGTTAGAATGAGCCATCAGTTCTAAAATGCATCTTGTTTGTTAGAATAGCAGCTTGTTCTAACTAGTTATGCTTTTTTTTTTTTTTTTTTTTTTTGCGGTATGCGGGCCTCTCACCGTTGTGGCCTCTCCCGTTGCGGAGCAGGCTCCGGACGCGCAGGCTCAGCGGCCATGGCTCACAGGCCCAGCCGCTCCGCGGCATGTGAGATCCTCCCCGACCGGGGCACGAACCTGCGTCTCCTGCATCGGCAGGCGGACTCTCAACCACTGCGCCACCAGGGAAGCCCTATCTAGTTATGCTTTGAGCATGTGGTTTATTGAGGTTAAAACAGGAGCTTTAAATTTTAAGAAGAAATTTTACTTTTAAATTCTAATTTTGATAATTTCCCATTCTGGAATATTAAGGTAGGTAGGATTGCCATATAGAATATAAGATGCCACATTCAATTTGAATGCCAGATAAACAAGTACTTTTGGTATAAGTATGTGCCGTGCGGTATTTAGGATATACCTATAATAATAAAAAATTATTTGCTGTTTGTTTGACATTGTAATTCAACTGAGTGTTCTGCATTTTTATTTGCTAAATCTGGCAACTCTAACGATAGAACCCAGAGTATCGGAAAATACCAGGAAATACCACTCATGTCTGGCATCTCCCTGCATAACTTCATCTTGGATGTTGTACTTTACAAAACTGTTAAATAATAAGTCTCAGACAATTATTTGCCAAAAAGATGGAAATAATTTTCTGAAGGCAATTTGGAAAATTTGTTCTGCAGTCACATTCATTGGTCTTTAAGGGTAGCTTGAATAAACTAGAAGAAATCTCTCACCTGATGTTCAGAAGTGCCATATATTGGACCTTAAAACTCAATTTCAGAGGTGAAAGCTGGATGGGAGAGAATCCTTTCTAGGGTTTGGCTTCCAGGGATTACGTAGGACTTAAATGAGGTGTTAATACAAAATCTAAACTCTGCTGCTCTTCATAAGTGGTAGAATTAATTCCTTTTAGAGCTGAAAGGCCAGTTACATCAAATGAAACAGGTGTATTGTAAAAGACTTAGATTGGCTTTGGAAAACAGCAAAAAAAGCCCAACCAAAATTCTCATCTAAAAGACAGAATTTGCAAGAGTCTGCTGAAAGCGGGCATGCCCAAGTGAGTCTTCTTTAACGTTCTCTCCATTATCTGCTGACACCCATATTTACCTCTTGGGAGGAAAGCACCTGTCATGGAAGCCAGCATCTTTACATCCTTGTGGCCTCGAAATGGGTCCATCGCAGGATCTTGCTGCCTTCAGCTGTTTTAAGGATGTTTTTGCCTCTGGAGGAAGAACCAGCTGTGTCAACTGTCGTCAACTAACTTCATGTTTCCTCTGGGCCCACATCACATCCCCGTGGCCCACCCTGTTTTGGGCCACCTCTGGTGCATGCAGTACTGCTTTTTGCTTTCTCCCAAGTAGCTTCTCTACTGCCCCGGCCACACGCACTGCAGCTTACATGTCAAGGGCGCTAACATCCCTGAGGCAACCCTCCACCCCTTGGGAAAGGAAGGGGACCAGGGGGTAAATGTCCCTGCCTCTCAAAACAGTTCTGGAAGCATTCTATTGACAGATGCTTCCTGGGAGACCCCAACAGAATTAAGCCCCTGTCGCCCATGGCCATGAGCTGGTTCACACACTCTTAAATCATACACCTGCCTCATGTCCCCTGCTGTCTACTCCTGCTTCCTGGGACCACTTCCAAATAAACCACCTGCACCCAGGTCTTTGTCTCGGTTTTCGTTTTTGGAAACGTCTAACTGTAGACACCTGTTGTATTAGTTTGCTAGGGCTACCATAACAAAATACCACCGACTGGGTGGCTTTAACAACAGAAGTTTATTTTTCAGAGTTTGGAGCGTGGGAAGTCCAAGATCAAGTTTGGGTTCAATTAAGATCAGCAGGATTGGTTTCTTCTAAGGTCTCTCTCCTTGGCTTGCAGGTGGCTGCCCTCTTGCTGCCTCTTCTCATGGACCCTGTGTGTGTGGATCCTGGTGTCTCTCTGTGTGTGCAAATCTCCTCTTCTTTTTTTTTTTTTTTTTTGCGGTACGCGGGCCTCTCACTCTTGTGGCCTCTTCCGTTGCAGAGCACAGGCTCCGGACGCGCAGGCTCAGCGGCCATGGCTCACGGGCCCAGCCACTCCGCAGCATGTGGGGTCTTCCCAGACCGGGGCACGAACCCATGTCCCCTGCATCGGCAGGCGGACTCTCAACCACTGCGCCACCAGGGAAGCCCAAATCTCCTCTTCTTATAGGGACACCAGTCATTGGATTAGGGCTCACACTAATGGCCTCATTTCAACTTAGTCACCTCTGTAAAGATGCCGTCTCTAAATTCAGGCACATTCTGAGGTACTGGCCACTAGGACTTCAACATGTGAATTTTGAGGTGGACACAATTCAACCCATAACACCTGTGAAGGAGAAAAACTATCTAGAATACAGGCTACCCCACCATAATTATTTGGTCTCAAGTTTGTGGTGGTTTTCACAAACTTTTCTGTCTTGTCTACCCTAGGACCTTAGAGAGGTGGGTCTGTGAATTTGGAGTGGAAAAAACTACATTAGTTGGCTATCTTGCTTTAAATGTAACGAGCAGCCTGTACGTGTCCGCTTCTGCCCCATACATTCTGGAGAAGACGTGCCAGGCAAGGCTGCTGCCTCAGCCTGAAGGAGCTTAAAGTCTAAAGAAGAAAAAGGGACCATTAGACACACATCAGCAGAGTGCAGTTTGTTTGTTTGAGACAAGCTATATGATACAGACCATAAACTTGGAAGTTGAGGGGAGACATGCTGCTTCAGTGGGGCTGAGTTTCTTGTCCCTGGAGGAATGATCAGATTATGATAGGTAATGTTTGACTTAGGTGATCTTTGGAACTCCTGCCCTGAAATTCTCTGATTGAGAGATCAGTGTGGCCTGGAGCGTGTGAACATGTGATAGATGTAAGGAAGAAGGGAGGTTACAGTAGAAATGAACAGAGCCTCTTCTGCTTCCTCCGGGGTCTTGAAAGAGACCAGAGGGTCTGTGTGAGAGAGTGGGAGGAAACGTTGACAGGTTACGGTGAGGTCAGGTGTGTTAAAGAAGAGGGAAATGTTTTTATATGTTTGAGCAAGGGCCCCACAGCACAAAGGAAGGTGTACTGGGCAGTGCTGTGTGGGAGGGAAGATGGGTCCAGGGAGGAGAGCAGCATTTTAGGGTAAGATAGGAAGTGAGAAAGGCCCGAGCCAAGCTTCTTCCTGCCTCAGAGCCTTTGCATTTGCTGTTCCCTCTGCCTGGAATGGCCTCGGCCCACATCTTCCCACGTGACCTTGGCTCCTGGTCACCACTGACACTCCAGAAAGGCCTCTGTCATCATCCAGTCTAAAATGCCCCTCCCAGCCACTCTTTATCCTCTTTTCGTGTTTTATTTTCTTCACACTAATCTCTGTCTGAAGTTAGGATCTTCACCCAGTACCTAGAATGTGGCCGGACAGTTACCAGGTGCTCCGTGAATACTTGCTAATGAAGGAAGAACTTGATTGGGCTCCGGGACCCTGGCCGTCGGGATCGACTAGCTGTCCCACAGGCTTGGCTTTCGGTTCCTGTGCCCCGAGTTGTGCGGTCTATTGCAGTGTATTAAAACCCAATATGTTAACAAGTATACGTTTATTTTCAATGGCTGGCAGTAAGGGGACTCACTGAGATTTGGGAGGTGGGACGGTCACTCAGTTTCCTTGACTCTTTCCTAATTTTTTTTTTTTTAAGGTCACATTTACTCAGTTCAGTTCAGACATTTACTGAGTGCCTGTCTCGTGCCGTGCATTATGCTTATTAGGTATCAGGAATCACGGAATGAATAAGACCTTAAGGACATCACAAGCCAGGGTATGGTTCTTAACCTGGGTCCCGGAATAGAATTCTAGAGTTTCCTTCTTTCTTTTTACTACCCTGTAACTGGAAGTTAGCATTTCCTTTCATTACAAATGTAGGCAATAAACCACAGTAGTACCGGCAGTGCCTTTGACTTCGTCACCTACAGAAATCACAGATATTTTCATATCACATTACACTCGTTGGCAGGTATCTTGAAATGCTGTGTATGCTCATCACAACTTCAAAATTTTGGAGCTGCAACTGGATATTTTTATTGAATGCATTAGTAAAACACATAGATTACTGTATCATAAGTTTCTTTTTAATATTTTGTATAGCTGTATTTCAGTACAAGTGTTTCCTTTGTGATCCTGTGTACTTTATTTTAGGTATATAAAAACATTGGTCTGAGAAGGGGTTCATAGGCTTCCCCAGAAGACCAAGGGAGCTTACGGCACAAAAGAAGTTAAGAGCTTTAGTGGAATTATGTTTAAATAAATAAATAAAAAGAGGTCCTATCGCTTTATCTTAAATTATGATAGTAATTCCTATCAAAAATGATCCCACCCCCTGCTCTGGGCTTACTGATTCTTTTTGAGTCTTCTTCTTCCCTCCCCCAGGAGCTTGTATAATTTTGAAATGGACCTTTTTGTGAAAGATTCTTTTTCTCATAGTTTGATTGGGAGATGTACTCACCTTGACAGGACTGTAAGAGGATATTTCAAGCTTTGATGATTGAGCAGAAAAATCTTAGGACAGCTGGTCAAAACAAGCTTGTCCTGCCTTGTGGGAGGGACAGAGCTTTCCAAATGATCTTTTGGTTTAAGACCTTAATTAAAAACAGCCTAAATTCACTCGTGGCAAGAATTTATTAAAGGAAAATAACCATGAGTAAATCCCTGTTGTGGTCTAAAGAAAGGAGCGATCCAGTGGGGGTCAGGAGGCTTGAATTCTGGTGAACTCGGTGCAGGGTAGCCAAGAAACCTCGGACTGGTCACTTAACAGTTTCTGATCCATATAATTAGGGGATGGGATGGTCACTAAGATCTAAGAGTCTCTGAACCTGAAGACACTATGATTTGTGGTATATTTAGGTATAGTTTAACTGTGATATCAAGATGTCAGAAGAAAAATTTACAAGTAATACATCTCAGTTTTGCTTCTCATGGGAGAAGCCACTTAGACCTTAGACCCACTAAAAGCATCTCAATGCATCAGTGGATTTTTCAGTATTACCAAAAGTGTTCTGCTTGTTCTTTCTCCAGAAAGTACATAGAGAAATGCAGGTTTCTTCCAAAATGCCTTTATTAAATTTAACTGTCATACCTGGCAGCTTCACTTCTTTGTCTCATTTAGGATCAGAAGGGGGCCAGGTAGCTGAATATCCCTTCCCTGCCCGGACACCCCATTCACTGCTGCAAACTTTATAATGCTTGTGGGCATCCTTGGAATGAGAGAGCACTGGGGACCAGCCACTGATAATACTGAGCAGAGCCAGTGACTTCTACTTTTCAAAGTTAGCAAAGGCACACGCTCATAATCAGAGCATGGCAGATGGAGAGGGGGTGGGGAATCTAGAGGGTGACCAGTTCCGGGCATAAGCAATGGACGAGGGCCCTGGAATATGGCGCCGGAGCCAGAACAGTTGGCACCAGCCCCAAGTGCTCTGTACAGCACTGATGGGCCGCTGGGTGTGGCCATGGATGAGTGAGGTCCTGCTGGATTATTTCAGAATATTTCATGATGGTTTTTATGTGTTCTTCCCAGCAACAGCTCTTTGAAGTAGGTGGATCCATTTTACAGAGGAAGGACTTGAGACCTAGGTTGGTTGTAACTTGCCCAAAGTCATGTAAAAAATTAAGTCAACCCTGAATGTGTGGCGACTTGAATATTGCTTGGCCTTTTGATTTGATAGCGAGACCAGACCACTTTAGCATAATAAAAGCTGTAGAAGTTTACAAAGTCAATTTGTTAACTTAAATAAAAAGAGAGAGGGAACAATGAACGTTACTAAAATTCACTGAACTGCTGAATACCGTAATTAAAGGAATACCAGAGGTAAGAAGAATGGGCTCCTTTTGTTATTATAGAACAGTAATAATAATAGTAATAGCAATTGTTATTACAGCTCTTTCTTTGCTTGCTTTCTTGTTCCTCTCAACCGCCCCCGGGGAAAAAGAGAACTTTACCAAAACTAAGATAGTACACTAAAGAATTGTCTTTGTAAAAGAAGAATGTTTGGGTTTTCTCTTAGAACATTTACGGTAGAATGGAGATTCTAGATTTTCTTCCTCTCTCTGTACATTAGAAGCTTTCTCTCATTAGCAGCCCTTTCCCTCCTCTCCTCCCTTAAACAAAAGTACCAGGCAGGAGTAGGAAAGCATGAAGGCAAAGGGAACACAGTGACTGTAATTCAATCCCTTGAATTCCAGTAAAGTTCTGATACAGACTTATATAAAAGTGTAACAAATAAGTCGAATTAGGGAGCAGGAAAATCTTTCATACCTTTTAAAACATCAAAAATCAACATTCCCAAGTAGGATGTGCTACCGAGAAAACGAAGTCTCTTGGCTGGACCTAGCTGCTATGGAAAGTAAAACCTCAGTCATTGTGAACTACAGGTGACTGGTAATTTTGAATAGAATTTATCAGCTTTTGAAATGGCATCAATTTAAAAGGAACAGTCTTTGTCTCTAGGGCAAGACTGTTCTTATTCTGGCTTTCTGATACCCTTGATCTATCAGAAGAGTATAAAAATTGGCTGATGCAAATCCAATTTGGAAATGGGACCAAGCGGCACTCTGATCTACAGAAAACATTGAATAATTCTCGAAACGATTGTTCTGTAGTGTTCATATATTGCTTTGCTTAGGTTGGGCAAAAGTTGGTAAAATGCATTTTAGAACTCTGTTTTTGTTTAGCTGGGGAGAGTGGAGAGCAATTGACTTGGAGAAGCATCTAGTATCCAGAAGGGAAAGAAAATCAACACTGAATTCTGAGTAGGCGTGAACAGAAAAAACTGAAGCCACTTAGCTTCACAGCCAACTTGCTGTTGAAGGGCCTTTTAGAGATTCTTTACTCAGTCCTTTCGCTTTACTGATTAGGAAACTGAGTCAGAGAAATCC
This sequence comes from Delphinapterus leucas, assembly GCF_059928025.1. Lineage (NCBI taxonomy): Eukaryota > Metazoa > Chordata > Mammalia > Artiodactyla > Monodontidae > Delphinapterus > Delphinapterus leucas. The sequence continues at coordinate 15,995,626 of NC_143138.1, forward strand.
CTGGCCCAGGGTCAGAGAGAGCCAGTGGGAAAGCTGCTTTCCTCATTACCACCTTCCCGTACAAACTGTGTTCTCCAGCTGTGCTGGGTTATAAGATTTATTTAATGACATGTGTTGACTCTAAGACTGTGATGGTGAATACCTCAGAATTGACTGGGTAATGTGATCTTTTTTATTTGCTTTAAGTTAACTTTAGCCTGTAGCATGGTGTGTTGGAAAGGGCACTAAACTTGGATCTAGAAGACTTGGGTTCAAGTTTCAGCTTTGACCTTAGCTTTTTGCTTCAGCAATTCTGAGAGCCCTGTTTTCTTAATCCGTAAAATGGGAATAATAATACTCACCCAATCTACCCTCCACAGTTGTGAGGATTAATTAATGTGAAGGGCTTTGTAGAGTATAAAGTACTATATATAGGCATAAGGGTATTAATCTCACGTTTTGGGTGTTAGGCTAAAAAGACATATTTTCAAATTTTGCTTACTCTAATTGCATAATCATATACATTCTTTCTCTATTTTTACTGAGTATCTTTTTCCTTTAGAATTTCTAGATGCGCAGAATGATAGCATCTCTCTTGATCTGGCCTTTGTCTTAAGGTATATACATTCAAAGCAGTGCCTCCAGGGCAATTTGTCAGTTCTTTGGCCTATTTGAAATTTTTGATTCTTTGTTCAGTATATGAACTGCATCTTACAAGGCCATAGGACACTTTAGCAAATGTTCAGGCTTATACTGTGAAAATCCTAGCATGCTCTTCACTGGGGAAATGGAGAATTGAGTATGGTTTGTGATAAGAGCATCACCTTAAACAACCCACCTAGGCAACACAGATTGGAAGGAGATTTGGTAATGACACTCTTTCGTTCTTCTACGAATATAGCCGGTCTGGGCAATTTGGGCACCAGAGTGAATTTTTAGGCACGAATTATCTGGTTAAGTTAGCCATATAATTGCCAGCTGTCTCCTTTGCTCTCTGCTCTGTAGATCCCGGCCTGAATAATTGTCTTCTGTTTACTCGGGCAAGCAAGTTGCTGGTTTCCATTTTCAAACAAAAAGGAACTACATATTAGAATGGTATTTTAATTGAGCTATTTTTCCGGCTGATTCAAATGTCCCCCACCCCTTGCCAAAGGAGTTGCCCAGATGAGAACCCACTAATTTAGTTGATTTGGGGGCTTCCCTGGTTGAGTCTGGGAAAGACTTAAATATAGTGAAAGAGATTTGGAAGTTGATGCTATGAGATTTTGTGAAATATTCAAAACTTATCTCAAATTCTGACCAAACATTTTTCTACTAATTTTCCTAACTAAATGAAAACCGCAGCTGTATAAATAATGATTTTTGTTTGAAAATATTTCTTCCCTTGTTTTTAGAACCATCAGGGGAATTAGATTATAAATAAGTAGCAGCAAAGAACTACTTTGTCAATGGGAAACAAAATGTAAAATCGCTCAAATTTTGAACTGAGTTCTAGAATGTAGACACCACCCTTCCACATGGGTTGACAAAGCAAGCTGCCCTTTCAAGAGGGAGGAAGAGGCTTACTCAGATGTTTCTTTTTGTTTGTGTGTATGTTCATTCTTATTTGCCCATTTCTCTGTTGGATCTGACTTTAATCCTGCAGTTCTTTCCTCATACTTTTAACTGATTACGAGTGCAGTGATGTGTCCCTCTGCACCCATCTTTTTTTCCTCGCCTTTTTTCTTTAAAAAAAAAAAAAGGAAAAGGAAAACTCACATTTCACTGACCTCACAAACCTCATCCTACTTAAGCATATGTAAAGAAAATACCTAAATTTATGATCAGTACTGATACTTTCCTTTCTGTATGTTTGTGTTTTGTTTATAAACTCCAGTGGAGAAAGCAGTGACCCATCATCAGCCCAGCCAGGGTGCTCTACCCAGCACTTCATCTCCTGCTGTGAAATCTCCTTATCAAAACGTTATGCGCCGTCTGGACCCTTTGTCGTACTTTCTCGAAAACCCCCATCACTGTACGTCAAGGACATACTCACATTATTGAACTATAGGCTTCACGTATTTTGAACTCATCTTTGTTTTGGAGAGTCATTTTCCTTGTGTTCTTCATTCCACGACTTACCCGATGCATATTTGGTGACAGGGCTATTACTGCCAAAGAAATGGTAACAATTATTTAATTCGGTTATCCAGGAAAATTATAATAACCTAGGTTAATATTGTCACCATTATCTTACATTGAGCATTCTTTCAGAATTACTCAATGGAAACAAATGGTTGCTGTGAATTTTTATCGTTGCCCCAGCTTACTTTATAACTTAAGACAGTTATAAAGAGAAATATATCCATCAGTCCAAAGAAGAGAGGAGAAAATTCAGCCTTCATGTCAGGGAGAGTGAATGATTCACCCATCCACACATGGAAGGCTCAGCCCCTTTTCTGTGTCTCGGGCTTTTTAGTAGGAAGTCAGTGATACCAGTACAAAAGCCCATTTTTCTTAGGATTTGGTCTGCTCTCTGGAACCCACCGGAGACACTGAAGTTTTCTTTCCATAATGATCTTAAATGTTGGTAGTTACCGTCTCAGTGAAAACTCATTAAGAATGAGTTCTGGGCTTCCCTGGTGGCTCAGTGGTTGAGAGTCCGCCTGCCGATGCAGGGGACACGGGTTCGTGCCCCGGTCCTGGAAGATCCCACATGCCGCGGAGCGGCTGGGCCTGTGAGCCATGGCCGCTGAGCCTGCGCGTCCGGAGCCTGTGCTCCGCAGCGGGAGAGGCCACAGCAGTGAGAGGCCCGCGTAAAAAGAATGAGTTCTTTTCCTTTGGAAGGGGAGGTCACATGCTGGAGCTCACAGTGGAACATCAGAACCGAGGATCACAAGCCTCCTGCTTTAACTCTGGTTCCCAGATTTATTTGAGCCTACTTCTGCCGGGAGTAATTTCAACGGACATCTCACAGTGTACAGATGGTCAAGGAAAGGGAAAGTGGTCAGAGGTAGGGGTGGGGAGATCCTGCAATCCAGTGAGGACACACCAGGGAAGGACCCGCAGGGGTGAAGGTATCCTTTGGGAATCCTTGTTTTGTTTGTTTTAGTGTGGTAAAATATATATATAAAACATAACATTTATCATTTTTAGGTGTATAATTCAGTGACATTAAGTACATTTATAATGTTGTACAACCATCACCACTATTTCCAGAATTTTTTTCACCATCCCTAATAGAAACTCTGTACCCACCAAACAGTAACTCCCCTTGCCCCTCCAGCCGCCAGTCCCTCATAACCACTGTTGTACTAGTACGGTCTCTGAACTTGACTGCTCTAAGTGCCTCATATAAGTGGAACTGTAGAATATTTGTCCTTTTGTGTCTGCCTTATTTCACTTTGCATAATGTCTTTGAGGTTCATCCATGTTTTAGCATATGTCATAATTTTACTCCTTTTTATGGCTGTATAATATTCCTGTGTGTGTGTGTGTGTGTGTGTGTGTGTGTGTGTGTGTGTACCCCAGTTTGTTTATCTGTTCATCTGTTGCTGGACTCTTGGGTTGTTTCCACCTTTGGGCTATTGTGAATAATACTGTGTAGAAGCATCTGAGTTCCTGCTTTCGATTCCTTTGTGTGTATACCCAGAAGTGGGGTTGCTGGATCATATGGTATTTCCATGTTTAACTTTTAGAGGAAGCTCCAAACTGTTTTCCACAGCGGCCACACCATTTCATATTCCCACCAGCCTTGCCCAAGGGGGGAATCCTTGTTTTGACCCCTCTTAATGTCGCGTAACTCACATATGCTCACCAGGCCTCATTCCTCACTGGGTTTCCCAGGAGGAACTGTTTTTGCTGCCTGGTGAGTTAGCTTTGGCTGGGGGAAAGAGCGTTTTTGTTTTGTCACTACCTGGTTGGGTATGGCCACAACCACATCTTTATGCAGGGTAGGAAGACTTCCTGAGCCTTGGCTCTGGGTCCTGTCTCCTGTAAAGGGAGCCGGTTGGGTGAGGGCTCACTGTGCCTCCAGAAACAGCCTGCCCTGGAGTCTTTTCATACGCCCACTAACCATCCTCTTAAGTGCTGCCGGTTCCTCTAAGTGAAAAATTTATCTTGTGCGGCTTGCCCAAAGGAAAGGCTCCTCACCTGCCAGATGTTATTTTACCAGTTACCTCGGTAACTTCTGTACTTTTAATTTCTTCAAGCAAAGGTGAGAATTATTTGAGTCCCCGTAACCTTCAACTTTTTACACCTTTTTATTATCATCAGGTAGTAACAGTAAATTAAGCAACCTTTAGAATTATTTGAAATGCTGTAACACCTTCAATTGTGTGTGGTGTGTGTGTGTGTGTGTGTGTGTGTGTGTGTGTGTGTGTACTTATATCTGGACGTGATTCTTTTCCTTGATCAATGCAGGTAAAGCCTTTAGTGAACATTTAGGTTTCTCAGATAATCACTTTTATGGAAATCTCAGATCTGTTTTTTTTAATTTAATGTAACCTTTGAAACATTTGCGTGAAGTAGGTGGCTCTCGAGCACGATTCTTTTGGCAGAAGAGGAAGGGAGCATGTCTGTCAACAAGGAAAGCTGGACCTGCCCAAAAATTCCCATGGGGGTGCAATGGGGGAGAGGCCGGTGTAGGCTGGGTACCACTGCCTGCGATAGGAGGTGGATAGGCACGAGTGGGGGTAGAGATGTCTGCTTTCATTTCTGTGACTCTTTTCTCTGTAGCTGTGTCCTTCTCGGGTCCTCGTTCTTTTTCTCTTCATGGAATTATTATGTTGGATATGGACATAATTATCCCACATCCCAACTCATCATTTCCCCATACCCTCACACTTTACAAAATACACACTTTCTTAATCTGGAATCCCCAGTGTGGTGTTATTAATAATGTTTTTTTTTTCTTTTTTTGAAAACTGTAGTGCTTCAGATGCTGTGTCGGCCTGTGTGAATTCCCATGGCTTTATTGCCTATGGAACTTATTTGACAGTTTAATTGTGTGTACTGATACTGCATGTCTTCCATAAGTTAAAAGTTGGTTATTTTATTTTATTTATTTTACTTTAATTTCCTATCAACTGTTTGATCACTGTTTAGCTTGTAAGCTTTTTCGATAAAAGTTCCATATTAGTGGCCCCATGGTGTCTGTACCACATACTTATGATTTGATATGGTGCTTTCAAAAAAGAGAGATTTTTTTTGGGGGGGGGGGCTGCATCGTGCAGCTTGCGGGATCTTGGTTCCCCGATCAGGGATTGAACCCGTGCCCCGTGCGTTGGGAGCGTGGAGTCCAAACCACTGGACCTCCAGGGAAGTCCCACAAAGAGATTTTTAATATTAGCTACTCACGATTCATCACAGGTTCAGCCTCTGTGAAATAAGCTTCGTCAGATCCTTGAGATGTCCAGTGCGTTTTGCAGTAGAGCTACGTAGTTGACACCTTGAATAGATTAAAGGTTTATCCATTTCTTAGTTCATCCTTTCACAAAACAAGAACACCTGGTATCTAGTATGTTCCGTAGTGGCCCCTCAAAAAATATTAGTTTCCACCTCCACCTTAACTCAACTTGTAGGTCTATTTCTCTCTGTCCCATTGCATGTGAGTTCCTTACTGCAGCTGATTCCAGAAGAAGAGGCAGGAAAGCAGTGTGAGTGCTGTCCTGGCAGTTCTGCCCGACTTGTTTACATCCTCACCCAGAAGCAAGATCCTTGGAAATGAAATGTTATGTCAAAAGAAAAAACAAAAATCAAAAACAGAGAAGACACATTTTCTTTCTTAATCATTCAATTCAAGACTTTATATTAAGTCTTAGGAAATGTTGCAGAGTCAATCCAAAGGCCTTGGAAAGTCGCCCTGAGTCATGAATGGGTGTAGCTAAGGGCTGGGATATGGCATCAGGACCTCTGGGCTTTCATTCTGATGCTAAGTTCCCCGAGGGCAGGCATCACAAGGGATCCAGGCCCAGCACAGTTTGCCACATAATAGGTGCATGTTTTTGGAACTGAACTGCATTGGCCCTGCCACTCCTTGGGCCCTTGGACAGATCACAGCCTTCTGAGCCTCAGGTTCCTCCTCAGTCGGGGTGGGGAGTGGGGAGCAGGTCATAGTGAGTTGTTTCTTTTGTGTGAGAATGAGTGTATTTTCTCCATTTTCTTAGACATAACATTTTTGGCAGATGTCATCTGCCATCGATCTCTCCATTTGTTTATGAAACAGTGATACATCTTGCAATCGGGGGCTTCTTAGAGCCGAGGACTTGTTTTCTCACCCACTCTTGGAGGGAAATTGGGTATTAGAAAGACGGGTTCAAGTGGCTACTTTGCCACTTTCTAGCTGACATTGCTTCCTTATCTGTGACGTAGGAGTTCAAGGAGGATAAAATGATTATTTTGAGCACCGAAATCCAACTTTCAACAGAGGCTCAGTGCATGTTAACTCTAATTATTTCACCAAAAGGCTAGGAACTTACCCTTTAAAGCACGAGGAGTGCCTACTTGACACCTACAGGGGTTGGGTAACACCATGGGCAGCGCTTAAGGTTGGAAGCTTTGCTGACCCCTGATGTAAAATATCTGTTTCTGAATTAGGAAATGAAAAGTGAGATTTGAAATCTACCCTCTGTCTTACTTTTGACAGGAGACGCAACATATACACTTAGAGGGAACCTAAAAAGTTAAAAGTAAGAACAAATAAATCTCAACGGCAACAAAGCAGCTTCATAAAATGTCACTGTTTTACTGCATCTTTATAAAGCAATGCAGCCACCTTGGACCCAGAAGATGTTAGTTTTTTTAAAGGTCTTCCTTGGATAATATCGGGATGCAACGTAATAAGTTAGATGAACGTAATATATTAGCTGTGGCTTCTTGTCAGGGAAAATAGGTAGGTCCTCAGAGCACAGCGGAGAGAGGAACCGCCACGTTATCTTGTTGAATGTCGTTTGGAAGGGGAATAGGACCAGCCACTGCCTCGTGTTCTACAGCTTTTGACAGACTTAGGGAAAGGGCCTGGCCTCTCTTGTGAGGTGTTTTTTTTTTTTTTCTTTTGCCCAAGGGACAAATGAGTTAAGCAGTACTGCATTATTGGTTGTGTGTGTGTGTGCGTGTGCGTGTGGGAGAGAGAACCGCACACTGGCAGAGCTGATAAGTCTTGGCCATTTTGCTTTACATCTGACAAGCCAAGCCACTGCCTTCTCTGCTTGGGCCTCTCAACAAGGCAGTTCCCCACTGCCCCAGACGGAGACCCACAGTGATCTTCTGGGATTCTTTTTTTTCCGAATGTCAGTGATTTGCACTGATCCAGACTCCAAGGGGAAGGGACAGAATGAAATAGAGAATTTATATTTATATTATGTCATCTCGTGCAGAGACTGCTACATAATCAGGAGTCAGAAATCGAAAGGATTAGACTGTGAAGTCATTTTGCCCACGAGTTGGGTTACAACGCATTCATTCATTGTAAGCAGTCACCAACAGAAGAAGCCACTGTCGTCCCCATAATTTATTCTTGCCAGTAAATTGGGTGTCCTAGTGACAGAGTAAGCTAGCGGAATTAAGCAACCTGGAGTTCCAGTCTCTGTTCATGAGTGCTGGGAAAGACCTCTGTGAGACCTCAGGTATCACCACCGCATTCAGATGAGTAAATGGAGGCCCAGAGAGGGACAGTGACTTGCCCAGGGTCACACAGTGAGTTAAGGCCCTATCAAGGACTAGAAAACAGGCGATTCTTGGTACTTTGTCCTTGGATCTTTCTTCTCCACTTCCTGGTGACACAGTGGCTAGGATTTTACTCAAATTTCATTCCTGGGGGTTGATGTGAAAGGATTTTCACTTGTCCAAACCCATTCTCTTTTTCCAGGTAGATTACAGGTGGTAATTTTAGAAACTGAGCAAGGGATGCTGGAAAGCTAGTTTGTGGGGTGGGCTTTTTTTTTTTTTTTTTTTTGGTTGATTTGGTTGTCATGAGTGCTCTCCGTGCATAGCCTAGAAACATCTCCAGAGAAAGGATAACCGGCTCTCCAGCAAGTGCTAGTGCGATGGCAGGTTCGTGCCTGCTGGCATATACCGCCCAGTAAGTTCCTGCTGCTGAGAGCCGGTACAGGAAAGGTCAGCTGACTTGCTTTCTTTCATTGAATCATGACAGAAAGTCATAGAACCATAACTCTGGTGTCTTGACATGTGCCCAGAATAAGTTAAATGTGTTTGTCTTTATTTTTTAAAAAATTTTATATAACATTTATATAAGGTTTACATTAACTTTATAAATTTTATGTAGCAGCAGTCTGAACATAGAGGATGATTTTAAAATATGATATTTTAGGGACTATGTAAAAACTGGCATCTCTTCAGGGAGACGTGGAGGTGCTAAACATTTGGTTACTTTGCCTCGTTTGAATACTCTATGTGGTGTACTTTGTACAGTATCTAAAGGTGCTTCCTGGTTTTGCGTTAGAGAAAGGACAGGTTTGAGGGCTGGGGGGAGGGTAGAGTGTAGTTCCTGTCTGATCTGGGGAATTTCATGTTCCTGAAGTCTATAATTAGGTGCTTCTGTTGGTTGTTTATTTATTAAAACAAAAGTGGGGAGAGTACCACTGAGTGAAAAACATTCTATGGCAAACATCTGAGCGTGGCTTAAAAGTATGGGCTGCAAAGAAACATAAATTCATTGGCTTAATTGGAGGAGAGTATTTATAGAAATTGAATGATACAGTAAAAGTAAAAGCCTGGCTTCTTTCATCTTCAGAGACTGTTGTAGTAAATGCTCTTCCGAAAAGCACTTGCCTGCAAAGTGGACTTTGCCATGTAACATCTGGCCTTCTAGAGGTCAGTAATTTTGGCCTAGCCCTATCACTTGACTTGTATTTACTAAGTACTTTTTTTGAGGGGAGTGCAGGGGCGGGGCTTTTAATGGTGCTGAAAACATGTGAAGACGAAATATTCAGACACCAAAGTTTTCTCATGTTTTAAATAATACTACCATTTGATTTCAATCACTCTTATAAAGGAACTTTTATAAGAAGGCTTACTTGAAAATCTTGCTCTAAGGCCTGTTCCCATCCACCCTAACCTCCTATTTCCATTAGTTTCTTGTGAATTCTTCCATTGTTTGTGCAAACTCAAAAGATTAAATATTTTTATTTTCCTCCTTTTCTTAGAATAGAGGGCAGCTGTTATGTTATTCTGCACCTTGTTTTCACATTTAATGATATACTTCGAGCCTTTCGTGTCAGAACATACAGAGCCACGTCATGATTTTTAGAGCTAAATAATATTCCATTGTATGGATGTGTCAGTTATTAAACCAGTCTCCTATGAATAGTCTCATAGGTTCTGTCAATCTTCTGCTGTTACGAACAAAGTTGCACGGGTATCAACTTTATGCACGTGCAACTGTAACTGCAGAGGATAAGTTCCTACTTACTGGCGATGGTGTTGATTGCCCTTCCACCGGATTGTTTCATTTTGCTCTCTTACCAAGAACTTATGAGAGCTTCACCAACAGAGTAAGTTTCCACAGTTTGGAATTTTTGCCAATCTGATACGCAAGCTATATCTCAATATGGTTTATATTTGCATGCCTTTTTTAAAGAGTGTGAGGTCAGACATCTTATCTGTTTAAAGGCCATTTGTATTTCTTGTTTTTGCAAACTGTATCTTCCTGTACTTGACTTATTCTTCTACTGGGTTTTTGGCCTTTGTCTTATTGATTTACAGAGCACTTTATGTAATAGGGAGATTAATTAGCTCTGAGACCATGATATGATCTCCAAATATTTTTCTCAGTTTATCATTTTCTTTAGTCTTTGAGGTTTTGGTTTGCCACATACAGAAGTTAATTTTTATAAAGCATATTTTTTTCCATTCTTTCCTTTGTGGCTTCCAGATTTTGAGTCACAGAAAGCATCCTCCTCTATCTACCTTCCACACACATGTACGAAATTGACCCATATTTTTTTGCAGAATTATGTAGATTTTTTTGTTTGTTTTACATCTCAATATTTGCTCCATTTGAGGTTTATCTTGCTCTTCTACAAAGTACAGAGTCAATTTTTTTTCCAGATATTACTTTATGGCCCTGACCGCTTAGTTAAAAAGCCCACCTTTACACCCACTTAAATGCCACATTATGAAATAAACATTCTGTAAATGAAAAATAGCCAATATTCCTTTCTGAAACAAGAAACCATGGGTCAACCTTTTTTTGGGAGGGAAATGTTAAGGTCTTTCTCTTTTAACTTAAGACAGCTCTTTCATCTTCTCCAAGGGTATCATTTGCTCACAAGTGAATGAATGAAGTTAACTGAACCCGTCTGTTCCTCTCTAAGGGAATGATAAGATTTTACCTCTTGGCATAAATCTCAAGATTTATCTTAAGACAATGTCTCGTTTCACTCAAAGTGAGTTTTCTCTTTATCACAAAGCCTGAAGCAAGACAGGAACATTTGTTACTCCAGGAGTACCATTTGTGAACATTTGTTACTCCGGGAGAACCATTTGTGAGCACCTGGAACAGGGGTCCTCAACATGTGGTCCTCACACCAGCAGCATCAGCATCACCTGGGAACTTGTTGGAAATGCAGATTCCCACCCTCAACCTACAGAATCACAGACCTGTGCCGTGGGGCCCAACCATCTATCTCCATTTAACAAGCCCCCTGGGTGATTCTGAGCATGGTCAAGTTTGGGACCCATGGCCTTAGAAGTTATATTTAATCTCTTAATGGAAAATTGCAACCTTATGGCACTGCCTTTTAGGTGGACAGGTTTGGTCCTTATCTTCCTGCCATAGAAAAATGTAAAGACTGGTAGGAAATGACAACATCTGGTTCTTTGACAGTGATATTCTTAGAGTAGAAAGCTTCTCTGGATTTTTTCGGGAAGTCATAGAGATATGTCAGTAGTGCTTTGGACTAGTACATCTTACATCCAAAATTCAGACAAAGTGCTTCCCTTTGTCATATAATAAAAAACCAGCAAAACTGGTTTCCATAATACGCTAGGAAGTTTTGTAGCACTGAAGACTTGTCTTACTGCTACAAAAGCATCATTGTTCCTTCTTGTCTCTTGCCCTTCTGCCTTTGAAAATAATTTGGTGTCAGAACAGAATACATATTTCCCCCTGATGAGTGTTCACCACACCATAATTGTGCTTGTATTTGGCAAGGTAAGGCAGACTTCCCATAAACGGCAGTAACTTCTGAGCCTAATTGCCAACCAGGGTTTACCGTGGAGCCATAGTTCTAAAACTTTGCTAGACGTTAGACTCACTTGCGTGGCTTTTAAAAATCTTGCCACCCGTGCAGCAACATGGGTGGACCTAGAGATGATCATATTAAGTGAAGTAAATCAGACAGAGAAAGGCAGATATAATATGATATCACTTATATGTGGGATCTAAAAAATGATGCAAATGAGCTCAGTTACAAAACAGAAATAGACTCAGACGTAGAAAACAAACTTATAGTTACCCAAGGGGATGGCGGGGGGGGGGTGAGGGGGTGGGGCTAAATTAGGAGTTTGGGATTAACATACACACACTAATATATATAAAATAGATAAACAACAAGGACCTACTGTATAGCACAGGGAACTATTCAATATCTTATAATAACTTATCATGGAAAAGAATCTGAAAAGGATTATATATACACAAATATATGTATATCTGAATCACTTTGCTGTACACCTGAGACTAACACAGCATTGTAAATTAACTATACTTCAGTTTTTTCAAACAGGTTTAAATAAACAAATATTAAAATTTAAAAAAATCTTGCCACCCAGACCACACCCATATATACCTAATCAGTATCTCAGGTGGGACCCAGGCATCAGACATTTTTGAATGTTCCAGTTGATTCCAATGTATATCCAAGTTTGGGAACAAGGATTTGTGCATTTATTTTATAGTGATTTCGGTACCACAAGGACTGTAACAGTGACCAGATATCACATGCAAGAAAATCATCCTGAAAATATCAAATACAATCTGAACAAGAAAGAGCAACTTGCTTGAAACTTAAATCACCTGCTTTTTTTGGGGGGGTTGGGGTTTTTTTTTTTTTGTTTTGACTGCGTTGGGTCTTCATTGCTTCACCCGGTCTTTCTCTAGTTGCGGCGAGCAGGGGCTACTCTTCATTGCAGTGCACGGACTTCTCATTGTGGTGGCTTCTCTTGTTGCGGAGCACAGGCTCTGTGTGTGCAGGCTTCAGTAGTTGTGGCTCGTAGGCTTCAGTAGTTGTGGCTCGCGGGCTCTAGAGCACAGGCTCAGTAGTTGTGGCTCATGTGCTTAGTTGCTCCGCGTCATGTGGGATCTTCCTGGACCAGGGCTCAAACCCATGTCCCCTGCATTGGCAGGCGGATTCTTAACCATTGTGCCACCAGGGAAGTCCAAATCACCTGCTTTTTGGATGACTTTCTCATCTTTCAAAGATTCCAGGTTGTAGCATGTGTTTCTCTCTGAATCCCCTGTATTTTGTTGTAATAGCCTTGCTGATTTTGTTGGCAGTGACAAAGTGCCAGGTGGGTCACTTTGGACTTTCCCATTGGTCCTGATGTCTGAGAGACGTCCCTCAGCCTCTCTCTCTCTCTCACAGACACACACACACACACACACACACACACACACACACACACACCCCTTGGCCACTCCTCAACGGTTGAAGGAGCTGGGGAGAGAGCAAGCCTTGTGTGTTTGGCTACGAACTAAGTCACAATCAAGAGACTTTTGGTATTCTTAAATTTCTGCTTAGGTTCTAGGATGGTTTTTGAATTATATTTTCTTTACCTTATGTTCGTAACTAATCTAGTAAAAATTTCTGGTGAATTTAGCCCTTGCCAGGTTCTGGTTAGAACACTCACACACAAGGGCTCTTGCTCAGAAATGTAAATGCAAGTGAACAAAAGAGGTGAACTTGGGCTTCCCTAGTGGCACAGTGGTTGAGAGTCCGCCTGCCGATGCAGGGGACGCAGGTTCGTGCCCCGGTCCGGGAAGATCCCACCGTGCCGCAGAGCAGCTGGGCCCGTGAGCCATGGCTGCTGAGCCTGTGCGTCTGGAGCCTGTGCTCCGCAACGGGAGAGGCCACAACAGTGAGAGGCCCGCGTACCGGAAAAAAAAAAAAAAAGAAAAGAAAAAGAGGTGAACTTTGTTAGTAGAGAGGTTTCAGAGATGCTCACAGGCCTTGAGGCTCTGGAAAGTACTCCAGGGATTTTTCCAGTCCTCTCTTTACTATGTAGAAACGGAGGCTCTGCAACTTGGCCAACGTTCTTGCTGTCCCTCCACAGTCTCACAGTTAAAAAAAATTTTTTTAAGTTATATTTTGCAAACTGACAGAAAGAATGATATAGTAACATGGTGGAAATAACACTCACTGTAATGTATCGGTTCTTGTAGTTTCTTATTTTATTCACCTTTATAAACCGCTCCGAGAATATCATCACAAAGAGTGTTCTCCTAAATTGGAATGTGATTCAAATAGCCCTGTCTCTTTTCCTCCCTACTTTTTATGAAGCAACTGCCTACACCCACACGTCTTTTAGTGAGCAAATGCAATGTGTGAGTGCGAATAGAAAAAGATTTTGTGAAAATTAATGTCATCAGTCCAGGAGTTGAGAAAAGTATCAAAGTAATTACAAGATTCATTAATCATATGTTTAATAACACTATCAGGGTTTTTTGGATTGGTTCGTTTTACTCTATAAGACTCTTTAACATCCCCAGATCGGTAAACTTTAACCGATTTGTAGAAATCAGGAAGTTTTATTTACCACATAGATAAGTTGTTTGTTATTATTTTTAATAATCAGGTACTTATTTTGCATTTGTAATGACCAATTGTAAAAAAGTTAACACAGGTAATAGGAATCTCTGGATGAATTCCCAGGGTGAGACCTCAGGCGGTTCTTTGACGTTCCGCTTGGGGTCGCCCATCAAGAAAAGCAATGCATTTCAGGTTTGTGAACTCACTTCGCCACCGCGAGATTTCCAGGCTGAGAAACAGCGGGAGGAGGGGCAGTGGGAGGATGTGATACAGGTACAGCTTCAGAGATGAAGAGCGTGTTTGTGCTTCGTGCCTACATCTGGAAGTAAGTTCAGTCGTTCCTCGATTTCCTGGGGGGATTGGGTGCAGGACCCACGCGGATACGAAAATCCGTGGACGCGGAACCCACTGAGACGGAGGGCTGGAGGGCGTACTGTACCTAGACTGGGGGAGAAATTGTTCTCCAAATTGTCAGGTTCAACGAGTAATTTTTGTAATCTCTCTTTAGTCTCCCAATTAACATAACATCTATTGAGGTAACATCCAGTGCCTAGAACTGTTGTAAGGTATATAGGCTAGAGGTAGTGAAAAGATAAATGGGTTAGAAAAAAACTCACTTGTAAAAAAAGGAGACAAGCTATATTGCCCCCTAAAGAAAGCCTGATTTGTTCCACCTGAGCTTAAGCCCTGTTCAGATAAATCGCTGCTTTTCCTGTAATTACCAAGCTGCTGAATAGAGCTAGGTCCTTGCTAAACTTTATAGTTTGTTATTGATTTTCATCATTAATAAAGGTTAGCATTTATCGTCATCTCCTATACAAGACACTAGTATTCTTTTTTTCAAAACTCGTTTAGATGAAAAACATTTTTCTTTGCATGGTCTTTGAATTCAGTATTATCAAGTTTGTACAGTTTTAGAGCTATTGTATCACCCCTATTCCATCCCACATTTTTCTTTTTTTAAAAAATTTATTTATTTATTATTTATTTGGCTGTGTCGGGTCTTAGTTGTGGCACGCAGGATCTTTGTTGCCGCACGCGGGCTACGGAGCGCTCGAGCTCAGTAGTTGCGGCCCATGGGCTTAGTTGCCCCGGGGCGTGTGGGATCTTAGCTCCCCGACCAGGGACCCATGTCCCCTGCACTGGAAGGTGGATGCTCAACCACTGGACGACCAGGGAAGTCCCCATCCCACATTTTTCATAGTATTTTTTCCTAGTATGTTTTCAAGATCTTTTTATGTGCATTTGGGGAATGAACATGATTTCATATGTATTCATTGGCACTCACTGCCGTGGGCCTTTCTTTTGATTTTTCTTCTGTACCTCAATGGTAGTGGCTCATTATGAGGTAGAAAAAAGCTAAGACCTTGTCCTGAACCTTTATTGGGTAAGTGAGAGGCTTCTGAATCATGATCTCTATCAAAATGTTTGCCCACATTAGTGTAACGGGGAGTTAAAGTCCATTTCGTGTGTTAGAACCTGGGGAGTCAAAACTGCGAAAATGAGTGGAAGAATTTGACTCCTTTCAAAGAGCTGTATTTTTTCTATTTTGATGGCTGTATTGTTTTGCCCTGTAGATCTAAAAGGAGAGGATCCATACTTTGTGTTCTCCAGATTGAGGGGTCTTTGAATCCTAGGTCAGGCGGTACCTAATAGCAGGAATCGCTCTGCTGCTAAAGTAGCACATTAGGGGAACCCCTGCTCACCCAGCGGGGCTCCTCTGGAACCCCCCCTCCCAGACCATTTCTCCATTTCCTCAGCCTTAGAAAGCTCACTAGTGGTCCTATTTGGTGAGAAATTTCTGTTCTTTATTGTTTCTTTTAAGAATGTTGAATTCTCACCTGCTATATAAAAAAATAAAATAAAATTTAAAAATTAAATTAAAAAAAGAGAAGAGCATTGGCACAAGAAGAGATAATAAAAGAATATTCTTCTTCAAAAGTAAAAAAAAAAAAAAGAAAGAAAAAGGAGGAAGCCCCCAATTTCTCCTAACATCATCATTTTTTTAATTTGCCAAAAATGTTGGATACATGTATGTCTATAACTGATTCACTTTGCTGTACACCTGAAACTAACACAACATTGTAAATCAACTATACTCCAATAAATTTAAATAAATAAATAAATAAAATAGATAGCTAGTGCAAAGCAGCCACATAGCACAGGGAGATCAGCTCAGTGCTTTGTGACCACCTAGAGGGGTGGGATAGGGAGAGTGGGAGGTGATATGGGGATATATGTATATGTATAGCTGATTCACTTTGTTATAAAGCAGAAACTAACACACCATTGTGTAAAGCAATTATACTCCAAGAAAGATGTTAAAATAAATAAAGCTTCTGTGATAGAAAAAAAAAAATGTTGACTTCTCATCTCAGAGCCAATACATGTCTTATCAGTATTACTTTATTTACTTTCCAAAGAATCCATTCTATCTTTTAAACTCTAGGAGATTTCTCAAAAATAGGTAGGCCTGTTGGTAAAATTGTCATTACAAAGGGGGTAAACTTGCCTTTTTTGTGTGTGGGTAGTGCATTTTAAATAATCCATTCCACAGGAACAAGAAGCTTCTGTGGAAGTTACTGGGGAAGAGATAATTAGAATAATGGAGGCTCTTCCATCAGCTGCCCCCCATCTGGGTGTTTTAGGGCGATTCTCCCATCTCAAAAGTTGTTTAATACCATGTCTACTTTGTTGGGGATCATATGAATTGGGATCTATGTTGTATTTCCCACAGTTGTTTGCTCTTTAGTGATCTAGCCAGGAAGAGCACCAGTGGGAGGAATGAACTTTACAGGGATTATCTGAAGAGATTTATTAATCCCAGGATAACCTATAAAAACCAAGGCTCCCGTATACCATTAGATGAGGAGACCACAGTCTGCCCTTTTCTACCTGCGGCTTCCGTGTTCGCAGATTCAGCCAACCTCAGATTGAAAATATGCAGGGAAAAAAATTCCAGAAAGTTCCCAAAAGCAAAGCTGGAATTTGCCATGTGCACCAGCAACTATTTACATAGCATTTACATTGTATTTACAACTATTTACATAGCATATTAGATATTATAAGTAATCTGAGATTATTTGAAGTATACCGGAGGATGTGCATAGATTATATGCAAATACTATGCCATTTTATATAAGGGACTTGAGCATCCTCTGATTCGGGTACCCTAGTTGGGGGTGGGGGTGGTCCTGGAACCAATTCCCTGTGGATGCCAAGAGACAATGGTATTCTGAAGTTCTCCTGTTGCAATATGTTTAATATTGTGCTTCTGAATAGGCAGTGTATCTGAGAATTGATATCACTATGTTTACATTGATTTTCTTTAAATACAAAGAAATTTTCATCTTAACGAATTAAGTGTGTTAGAGGACCCACCTTTCCTTCATTAAAATAATCTGTTTGAAAGTACATGGTAGGCACTGGATAAATGTTAGTTTCCTTTCTGGAAATTTCGGAGTTAGTTACCTAACTAGGGAAGTGGAAAGGTGATATTGTAGAAATGGTCAGTAATCCTAAAACCTGAAGTCTCCCATCCCCCCTTCCTTCCTTCTTTCCTTCCGGCCTTCCTCCCTCTCATCGGTCCGTTCTTTCATTACACTTTGTCCTTTGTCATTCTTCACGGAGGCTTCTGTGCACCCCATCTCCCAGAAGCCCAGCCATCTCTGAACTCCTCACGTTCGCTGGCCCCCACTCTTCTCACCTTTAACTTCTGGTTCCTCAGATTTGTCATTTGGCCAATCCCTGGCCCCTAGGCATTTTTGTTTACAACATGTTTCCTCTGTTAATACCCTATTTTCACCAGTTTTTGAGATGAGTCACAGAGCTAGTGTATTCTCACACACCTTCTAGCAGAAGTCTATGGAGTGTATCACCTCCTGAACCCTTCACCTTTCTCCTCATTGATGGGCTTCCTTTGAGGCCTTTTCTGTGTATTTTCGACAGTGGTTATTTTTGCCTTTACAATAGGAGATCGTAGGGCAAATACCGTTCTGAGTTGGTTTTTTTTCCAACTAGGTAAAGCCAAAGGTGGACCTCACCGTAAAATAATGCAGCTATGTGATGTTCTATAATGTGGGTGTATAATATTGAGTGGTTTACTTAACCATTCCCCAATTAATGGACAACGGACATTTAGGTTTAACTTCCCCCTGTTAAATATAATGCTGTAACAAAATGATTGTACTTGCCTCTCTGTGTACATGTTTTTAGTATTTCTAAATTGGTCCCCAGAAGTACAATTGTAGCATCAAAAGGATGCGTATGTTTCAAATGTTGATCATACTGCCAGATTACCCTCCAGATTGTTGGTCACATACCTACTCTTCCCTCACTAGCTGACTCCTATTCATTGTTTTAATTTTTCAAAATTTATTATAGAATGTTTCAGATACAAAGGGCAGAAAGAATAGCCCCATATACTGACATTAACAATGCAGTTGAATACTCTTTTGTTTCCCTCTCCAATAGTCTTTTTTTATTCTTCGCTCTCTGCACTTACCCCTACTCATTCTTTAGTTCTCCTTAAAATTATACCAGGTACCTTATGATAATATACTTCCATTTCTTCCCTCCTGGCCTTTATGCTAGTATTGTCATGTATTATACATATACATGATACAATTTACTATTTTTGTTTAGACACTCAATTGTCTTTTAAAGGGATCTAAATATAATATAATGGAGGGAAAACCTCCTATATTTACCCATGTAGTTACCATTTCTGATACTCTTAATTGCTTTGTATAGATCCATATTTCCATCTGGCATAATTTCCTTCTGCTCAAGGGACTTCTTTTAATATTTCTTTTAGTGCAAGCCTACTGGTGAAAATTTTTTTTGGCTTTTGTGTCTCTGAAAAGGTCTCTGTTTTGCCTGTGGATTTTGAAACATATTTTTGCTGGGTATGGAATTCTGGTTTGACAGTTTCTTTCAATGCTTTTAAAGATGTTGCTCCACTGTCTTCTGACTACATGGTTACAAATGAGAAACCTCCCTTCCATTTATTTCTCTGTTTGTAACATGTCTTTTTTTTTTTTTTTTTTTTTTTTTTACCCCTCTGACTGCTTTTAAGATTTTCTCTCTTTGTCACTGATTTTGAGCAATTCGATTGTGATGTGCCTTGGTATAGTTTTCTTTATATTTCTTGTGTTTGAGATTTATTGAGCTTGAATCTGTAGGTTTATGTCATTCATGTCTCTACATAACGTTTTGAACATATGGAATATAGTTGCATTAACTTTTATCTATCTACTAATTCTAATATTTGTGTTAGTTCTAGGTCAGTTTCTGTTGATGGATTTTTTTTTTTTTTTCTCCTGAATATGGGTGGGATTTTCATGCTTCCTTGGAACCTTGGTAATCTCTGGTTAGATGATAATCATTGTTGGGTGCTAGACATTTTTGTACTTCTGTAAATATTCTTGAATTTTATTCTGAGATGCAGTTAAGTTTCTTAGAAACAGTTTGATCTTTCAGGTCTTGCTTTGTTGGGTGGGACCAGAGCAGTGTTTATTCAAGGGCTAATTTTGCCTCACCAATGAGACAACACCCTTCTGAGTATTCTACCCTATGCCTCATGAATTATGAGGATTTTTTTTTTTTCAGTCTGAGAACAATCGTAAGAACAATGTGCCTGCAGTTTCAGGCCCTGTGGGAGCTCTAGGCACTGTTTTCTATTCCTTTCAGGAGTTTGTTTTTCCTAGCCTTGGGTAGTTTCTTCACATGCATGCACTGATCAGGGGTCTACTGAATCCAAGGTGCCTTCTGCGGATTTCCAAGTTTCTGTCTCTGAATATTCTTTCCTTTTTGGTCCTCTGTCCAAATTCTAGCTATTTTGATCTCCCCAGACTCTCAGCAAAATCTTCTAAACTCAGGGAGTGTATCAGCCTCTACCTGGGCTCCTCCTTACTGTACTACAGCCTGGAAACTCCCAGACCTCAAATACAGGATTAGAGTTTGCCACTAAATGAAAGTTGAGTGAGCAGGAAAGCAGCACTTTTTGGCCATCAGGTCAATTGTACAAGTATTGGATATTCCTGACGTGATATGACACTAGCAGATGTCAGCTTTCAGTTCTTTGTATTTCTTTTTTTTTTTTTTTTTTTTCCCGGTATGCGGGCCTCTCACTGTTGTGGCCTCTCCCGTTGTGGAGCACAGGCTCTGGATGCGCAGCCTCAGCGGCCATGGCTCATGGGCCTAGCCACTCCACGGCATGTGGGATCTTCCCGGACTGGGGCACGAACCCGTGTCCCCTGATGGGCAGGCGGACTCTCAACCGCTGCGCCACCAGGGAAACCCTGTTCTTTGTATTTCTAAAAGTAATATTTTACTACTTTAAGAGGGAGTTCTTCAATTGGTTCTTAGGGTCATAAGTCTTCCAAAACCATTCTTACTTCTTGAAGTCCATTTATCATGCTCCTGGACCAGGAGATAGTTTGTGAAACTGTGTCCTCCAGAGCCAAGTGCCCTGTCCTTTGGAGCCTGAGTGATAAACACATGCTCTTTTTCTGAGATTTAAGGTACCAGCTGCTGTGCTGCAAGCCATTTTAGCAGCTGCGCTCTGAAGTAAGCTTCTGTGAACTCAACCAGTTTAGATTCAGAACAGTTACCCTCATGTGTTAACAGTAACTCAGTGGGAGAGAGTTTACGGACAGATTTTATTGGTGCTAGTTATGAAGCAATTGAATTAATACTCTCTAAAATTGATCTGTCAAACCCATAGTAAGAATTTATTTATAGCCCTTTATTGCACACATAAACTATCTTTTTAGTGATGAATGGTTGAGGACATAAAAAGGAGTATCTTCGTGGGTTTAATTACCATTGTTTTCCATGGATGGTATTAGGTCCAACTATTCAGATGGATAGCTCAAATTTGCTTTTATTTTTATTACTTGTTTCAAGTACTCACATATAACACAAAGCATGACAGAGATGTAATTTCATTAACCCAAAAGATGATTGGCTTTCTCACTTCATAAAATTTTAGTGTTTGGTATGAGCAACATAGATGTCCTTTGATAAAACATAATGAAAAATTTTAAGAGGATAATGATTTATCCCATGAGTCCACAAACTGTGGCCTGCGGGCCATATCTTGTCCACTGCCTGTTTTTAAATAAAGTTTTATTGGAATACAGCCAAACCCATTCATGTGTGGGTTCTGGCTCCTTTCTTGTGACAATAGCAGAGTTGAGAGGCTACAACAGAGCTGTGTCCCACAAGGTCTAAAATATTTACTACCTGTTCTTTTACAGAAAACGTTTGCCAGCTTCCTGGTTTATTGCATTGCTGTTGAAGTGAGGTAAAATCTTAAGACCAAAACTAGGAATTGAAGAGGAATGTAGAGATTAAATAGTACTCGAGTGGGAGATTCAAGTACACTATTGCAGGGAGACATCTGAGCAGCAGAATGAGAGCCTAAGCTTCCTAACTGCCCATCCCTGAATATATTTTAAATACTTTTGCCAACCTCCAAATTGGAAATTCAGATGTCTGAAGAGAAGAATTCTTAAATTCCATTTTATGGACAATAGCTACATATTTAAGGCTAGCAATCATTTAAATTACAGAAGAACACATTATGAACATATGAATAAATGTAAAACTGTCTTTTAAGTTAGCGATTTAATTGCACCATTTTCCCTGCCGTTTATTTTTCTGTAAAAGCATAGAAAATTCAGACTTCGAAGGGAATAATGAAGGAAATAATAAAGCTTAAGCATTGCATGGGGGATAAAAACCTTTTGCCCACTCTGATTTAGAGACCTCTATGACTCACAGATAAAAAGGGTCATCATAGTGTTTCTTATTATTAAAAGTGTTACTCATTTTTTCTTATTTCATCTGAGTAACGTTAGGTCTATGTAATTTATTAATCAGGCCTTTCTCTTAAGCTTCTTACCCTTTTAGTTTGGTAAAAATAGATAGATAGATAGAGAATTAATCTGTAAAAGGTTTTCAGAGGTCTTGGCTTTTTAAGATCAACATCTAATTGTTGGGGTAGAGACTTAGGTAGGAAAGATATTAGGGCTTCAGCATTTGCAAAAGAAACAATTGCCTCTATTATTTGAGTTCATTTACTGATACAAAGTGCCAGGCACAGTGCCTTATACTTAGAGACCCATCAATACCACTTGCTGATGAATGAGAATTAAACACATAGAGGGACACTTACGGTTCAGAAAGGCAGATTGTCACACGTATTTATCTTCTTTCTCTTGAAACTCTGTGAAACCAATAGTGAACAATTTTTTTAGTCATTGAAAATAAGAGGGGGGCAACTAATGAGAACCTACTGTATAGCACAGAGAACTCTACTCAATGATCTGTGGTGACCTAAATGGGAAGGAAATCCAAAAAAGAGGGGATATATGTATATGTATAGCTGATTCACTTTGCTGTACAGTAGAAACTAACACAACATTGTAAAGCAACTATACTCCAATAAAAATTAATTTAAGAAATAAAAGAAAATGAAAGGGGGGCTTTTCGTGGCCAAGATAATCCAACAGATCTCTGGAACACAGAGAACTGGTAGAGGAGCGGCGATCATTAAGTAGAACAGAGGAAGCCATGACCAAAGAGGGTATCGGTCGGCTCTGGAGAGTCACAGAAGCTCGTGTGACAAAACCAGAGATAAAAGGGGATTCTCATCAAGGTCTTCATGCAGAATTAACGTCCAGAAACCAGAAGAGTTTTCCCCAGACAAATAATTTTTTGAGAAATCTCAAAATAAATTGATTGGCTCCATTCTGGCACTTAAAGGCATCACCCCAACTTGAATCATACAGCTCCCAGTTGTCACTGTACTGTTTTATTCTCAAATATGTGTCTTAAAGACACAAAGCTTGGTGAGACATTTGAGAAAAGACTACACTATAGAGTGAGACCAAGATTTTTTTTTTTGGAGGGGGGGTAGGTAGTTATGACTATGAAGAAAACAAATGAAACAGGAAACAAAAGAAGACTTTAAAAGAAATAATTAGTGGTGTTGGAGAGGCTATGCTATTCATAAAACAAGATGCTATAAAAATAGGTTGATCAGGGAGCAAAACAAATGTTCTTGGAAACTAAAAATCTAGTTTGCCATTTTTTTTTAAGTCAAGTAAAAGCTAAATTTGATGTAAGCAAGTAAGTAAATTTGATGTCAGTAAGTAGAACAACAACAAAAAAGACATGGAAAATAGAAAATAAAAGCTTTAGAGGATCAATCCAAGAGGAATAGGAATTCCAGAAAGCTTAGACCAAGACAATGAGAGGGAATGGTTTACAACATACATGTTTCTCACAGCTGAAGGCCAAGCACGTAGTTTCTAGAAGCCCATGATTTCCTCACGCAGTGAGTGAGAAAACGATGCACACCTGAATACGTGTTATGAAATTTTACAATAAATGTTAAGACAGGCCTGGAAGCTTTCAGGGAGGTTAAAAATCGAATAGCTTCAAAGGAATGAGAATCTGCGGCTGCAGGTTTCTCATCATCAACACTGGATATCAAAACCCCAGGAGCAGTGCCTTCAGAGTTCTGAGGGCGACAGATGTTCAGCCTTAAATTCTTAGACAGACTATCAAATGTGAGGGTGAAATACGCATTTCAGACGTATAAGGGCTCAAATTTTCTCTTCCATACTACTGTTCGGATATGTTCCAGGAAAACAATGGATTAACAGTGGGATCAGGGAACTGACTCTGTTGCAAGCAATTGAACACAACCCTGGCCAACTGAAGCAGAAAAGATGTTTATTGAAAGGATATTGGATAACTCGCTGAATTGTCAGGAAGATTAGAGAGCTAGGCTTGGCAAACAGGCAGGAACAAGGAAGTATCCCTAGCCAGAACCACAGCTAAGACATCCAACCACAGCCATCACCTCCGGTCTGCTGTTTTGCAGGAGCAACTCCAGACTCCAAATCTAGGGTGGGTGTGACTGCCTGTCCCAGCCTAGGTAGCCCTAGCCCAGGTTCCAGGGAAGCTGGGAGAGAGGATTGGGGGTCTTCAATTTCTGTGGTTGATTCAAGAGGGGGGAATTCTTCCCCCACCCCTCCTGAGTTCTTTTGGCTAGTCTGATGATTAAATTGACACAAGACAGATTAACAGAGGAGGGAAAAAAACCAATAATTCATAGGCACAGACGTCTCAGAGAAATGGGACCCCCAAAGTGACCAAAGCAGACTGTTTATATATCATTTTTAGACGAAGAAACAATTATTTGTGAAGATTTAACAAAACCAAGGGGCTTGTACTTGGGGTAGCAGACTAATGAAGAAGTAACAAAGTTTGTTTATACGGCTCCCTTAGCCTTGAATTCCCTAATTCCGGTGATAAGGATGCTTTTTATACCTTCACATGGGAGATTTATTTCCCACTTTCATGGGGGACGGGGAGTCAAAGTATTTTGTTTTTTTTTTCCAGCTGTTTCTCAAATTTAATTCAAAATAATCATTGTGTTATTGAGGCATATTTTGGGGTGGCCTGCCCTGGGACCAACGGTAAGAAGGTGGCTGTGCCTTCCATCAAGACTGACAAAGTGGGGAATTTCCTAACCCACAGGAGGGCAGGGAAGGTTCAGAGGCTGGGCAGTCAAATAAAATGACAAATGTCCACCTCAGGCTTCAACACTGTATGTGGTGAGGGAAAACTGCAGAATGACAGCGATGCAATGACCTGGAGAACCGTGCAGGGTCTAGACAGCAGGAGGTCCAAGAGCTTCAGGGAGAAAAAGTGGGGACTTGATAGAATATCTGATATGATGGCGAGTTGGAAAAAGTTGAAGATGTGGTGAAGGCAGATGGTGCCAACAAGCGGGAAAGACAATCGGGAACTCCAAAGAAAACAAACGAACTTTACAAAAAGGAAACGCATTCTCAGTATCCTGTTTGACTCTGAGGGAACAATATTTATATAGTCAAAATGCACAGCACTGGCTTTTAATTTAAACAAAAATACTGATGTCACTATTGGGAGAAAGGGTGGAAGAAAGGTGGCTGTCTTATCATTGAAGGAAGTCTTCATAATAACTAGAAATGTCTGTGTAAGCTTATTTTACTTAGAAATAGGGAGGTGACCTCCAGGAAAAATAGTAAAATGTGTTCCCTTGGCGAGGTAGATCCCTGAACTCGTGGATTTTTAAAAAAATCATGTGCATCTATTTATTTTTAAATTATTTTTTTAAGTGATATAAAAAGGAAGGCAGTCACCAGTTCATAAGTAAATGGCTTCTATTCCAAAGTTAGACATCAGTTTGAGATTCCTTTTCCTTTAGAAACATTCATATGTATGTGGTTAGATTCCCCAACCAGTCCACAAATACAAGTTAGAGTGAAGTTAAAAACACCTAGATCTGTAGTTTAAAAATCAAAAGGAGAAAAATGGTCAAGTTTGGGATCCGTTCTAGTAATCCAGTGAGAAATGATGGGGGGATCTGGCTGGGACAGTGGGGCAGGCGTGGAGAGGGACACCTCTGAGAAAGGAGAGAATATTCAGCCCACCAACTGCTGGTGGCTGGGATGTGGAATGTAAGGGGAAATCTCCACCAAGATAAAATGCATACTAGCTACTCCTGGTGCCCGGTTACCTCCGTCTGAGCTTCCGGCGTGCTCTTCAGTTCATCAGTTCTCTGAGATATATTGGTTTCTGATTAAGCTCCCCACCTAACAGCTCATAGAGACGCTGCTCTTGATAGGTTCTGAACTTACCTATTGCTGGGGGGAAAACAACAACAATAGCAACTCCAGAGGAGACCTCAGAGCTCTTCATCTTAGGTAACCTTATATCAATGAAAGGTTGATGCTGGGAGTGTGGTTATTCGCCTGGCATGTAAGGGACCATGATTTGGCCCTTTCTTTATCCTCTGCACCAGAGCCCCCCTCCCTGCCACCAGCACCTCCAAACTGGGGCCCTTCCAAGTCTCCGTGCTTCTGGTTGTGCTTGGACAGCCTGCTTAAGGCCCCTAAGTCCCACTCCCTTTTTAAATGGTTAACCAGATTGAGTTAATATATAGTCACAGCTGGAAACTAAGTATTCTTTTCTTAAAATCCTCATGCCCTAAGCCACTGACCTAATGGCCAGAATCCAAGTGGGTCTCAACTGTGGTCTAGTCTCAAGCTGGAGGTCCCCTCCTTTGGGTTATTTCAGTATTGTATTTAATCTGGTCCTCATGCTACTGATTTAATCTCCATTTTCCTCTATTTCCCTTCTTCCTCTGTTCAAAATACCCTGTCTCACCCTTGGCTTTGAGACAAAATGTATCGTATATCTAGTTCTTTCCCTTGCCCAGATCTATTAACTGGGGTAAAGGGAGTTTATTTTAGTGTTCACAATTTGTTAACCTACAGCCAGCATGCCTTTTTCTTGATTTAATTTTTTCCTGTGACTCAGTTGAATGGCAGATAAGAGCACCACTTTCTTTCCCACCGTGAAAATAGGATGCGCATTCTGGTAGCATACCCCATTTATGTTTTGAACCCATATCTGTACACATTGAATGGGTATAAACCACCAGACCTCTTTTGTTGAACTCCAAATGGAAAAGATTTTTGTTTTTCTTGTTATGCAAGAAACCCACACTCACTTTAAAGTGATTTAGTAATATTAAAAGTTAAGAAGAAGAAATAAAGTCACCATAATCCTACCACCCAAAGATTAATACTCTTAAACTGTTTGTTATATATCCTGACTGACTTTCTTTCTATGCATATAGTTTCCCCACAGAAATAAAATTTTACTATTCACACTTTTTTAAAAAAGACTTACATATATAGAAGTACATCATTATTAATTGCATAACATTCCATTATATAAATGTACAATAACTTAACTGAATTTTTCTTCTGAGATTGGGCATTTATGTTGGACATAAGTAGAAAAGTATAAATATTCAAGAAACTGGCTGTGCTGTTTTTAATAGACAAACCCTAGAAGCAACATAAATGTTCTCAGAATGTATTCCAAAAAGTGGAAGTGTTAGTTTGAAAGATATAAATTTAATATGTATATAGACATATCACTTTGTAAAACCCAACCAAATATTACACAGCTATAAACATGAAATCATTACCTCATATTTAATTTTACTTCTCAGAGATAATCTCCATTAACATTTGATGTGGATCTTTCCAGACCTTTTTCCTCATGGATACATGGAAAATTTCATATTGAGATCTATATAGTTTTATAGTTTTTTTACCCCCCCATGAGATCATATTATACATAGCCTTCTGCAGCCTTAATTTTTCCCCCTTTATATTTCTTGAAAATCTTTCCAAACATGTAGATTAATCTCCAGCGTGTGTAAATATATATATATATATTTAAGTATCCCCTTTACAGGTTGGTAATGTTGGAGCTTTGTGATTTACCTGCCAAGAGACTTCGGGAATTTATTCCTTGGTTCATTCAAAATAAATAAGTCAATTTGACTGAGTGCATGCCATATGTAAGGCTCTGGGGAAACTAAATTACTTAAGACCTGAGATTGCACTCAGGTCCAGTGCAGAAACCTGGAGTATATATGTGTTATGATGGTGAAATCATGCCCCAGCAGCCAAGAAATTGCTATGGCAGCAAAGGAGGGACATCTCAATCAGTCCAGGGAAGTCGTGGTCACTGACAAATTATTTGAACAGACCTGGGTTCAATCCTGGTATCTGTGACTTATTAACTGAGACTTCAGGTAAATCCTTAACTTCTCTGCCTCAGTGCAAGATGGGTATAGGAATGCCTACCCCACAGTGCCGTCATGAATATTTATTGGGAAAGTGGTTATAGCAGAGGAGCGTTGAGTGTCCATTAGTAGGTGTCTGGCTAAGTAAACAAATCATGGTATATTAATGAATACAGTATTATGAAGCTCTAAAGAACAAGGTCATTCTGTGTGCACGGATAGGGACCCAACTGAGACATGCTATGAATAGAGTGCGGTTTGCTACCATCTGTGTAAAAAACATTTTATAAGGTGTGGTGGTATAAAACTGTATATATATATACTTGTATTTACCTAGACCATCTAAAAGGATATCTAAGTAACTTAGTAGTGCTTGCCTTTGAGGAAAGGAACTGGGGATCATGAATGGGAGAAAGACACATTGTAAATCAACTATACTCCAATAAAAATTTTAAAAAGAGTGGGAGAAAGTTTTTTTTTTTTTAATGGTTATGAAACACACAGTCTGGTTTTTTATTTTTATGTTATTTATTTATTTTATTTATTTTTGGCTGCGCTGGGTCTTCGTTGCTGCTTACGGGCTTTCTCTAGTTGCAGAGATGGGGGGCTACTCTTCGTTGTGGTGCGCGAGCTTCTCATTGCGGTGGCTTCTCTAGTTGCAGAGCACGGACTCTAGGCCTGTGGGCTTCAGTAGCTGTGGCACGGGGACTCAGTAGTTGTGGCTCGCGGGCTCTAGAGCACAGGCTCGGTAGTTGTGGCGCACGGGCTTAGTTGCTCTGCGGCATGTGGGATCTTCCTGGACCAGGGATCGAACCCATGTCCCCTGCATTGGCAGGTGAATTCTTAACCACTGCGCCACCAGGGAAGTCCCTGGGAGAAAAGTTTGCTACCCATGTATATCCATCTGTGCTGTTTGAATTACCATGTGCATTTTATGTAAAGGAAAGGATTTTTTTAAAATTATGAATAAAATAAAACTTAAGTTGATCATAAAGTAAGATGGTATCAATTTAATATAACTTTTCAACTATTTTTATATGGCAGTCTTTCACAATCATTTTATGGAGTGGTTATAAGCACGGACTTTGGAGTAGGCTTGTTTACTGGCTGTGGGGATCTTGGAAAAGTTATTTAAGAGCTCTAAACCTCCATTTTCTCCTGTAAAATAGGAAATAATAATAACAGCTATCTTATGGGGTTGTTGTAAAAATAAGATAACACAGTCAAGTGGAAAGCAATTAACCTGGCGTATGACCTATTGTAAGCACTCAAATGTTGACTGCATTATGGTTCATACTAAAAGCCTATATCTAGGACTCTTGGTTGCAAGTGGTAGTAATCTAACAGTTTTCTCCTACCAAAAAAGGGAATTCTTCACCTCACACAAATGAAAGTCTAGTAGATCTGTCTTTGGGACTGGTAAGATCTCGTACCTCCCTTGAAGGCACTGGGACGCAGTCTCTCTCTAGCTCTTAACTCTGCTTTCTTCTCTGTGGGCTCAGTTCCCAGGTAGCTCCGGGCTTACATCCTACCAGCCTGATAACTCCCAGTGAAAAGAACCCTGTACTTTCCAACAAAAATCCCATCATTGAGTGATTCATCCTGCTTTGGTCATGGGTAAACCACCCGTAAACCAGTCACATTCGCCAGCTGACTGGACTACACTGACTGGTGGGCCCAGATTAAGGTGCTCACCTCTGTAACCTAGATAGTAAGGGCCAGCCTAAGATGTTGAACAGTGTCAGGCCTTTTGTTTTCAAGAGAAACCACCTGAACTAAGAACTGTGGAGAAGTTCCCCAAATGAAAAATTAGGGCAACAAATGCCAGGTAGACGGAAACCATGGATGTTCCCCTCGGCCCACTGCTTGGCTGCCTGACAGTTACTCCTAATGTTTTCATACGTACATTTTCTGAAATGCGTAACAGTGCAACTGTTCCTTGCAGAGGCATGTTGTCATAGTTGGGGCTGAGGTCCTATAGTTAGCACATACTTCCTTTCTAGTAAAAGCCACCCTTGATAATAGCTCAGGCAGATGCCCTGTGGGTGATCTATATAGCATCACTCATGTTCGGCCTTTACTCCTGCTTAGGACCAAATGGCTGGGCCTCCTGTTAAGCACCAGATATATTAGTTGCTTTACTGGTAGGGGCCATGTAATATGAAGGTCTGTTTATAAACAGGACAGCGCTCCGTTCAGCAAGACGTTCACACTAAAAGCAAACAAAAATTGAGATGACCGAGAGGAGATTTTTTTTTTTGATTTGATTTTTTTATTGTGTTTGACTTACAATATTATTATTAGTTTTAAGTGTACATGGAACATTCTCTAGAAAGTGCTGACAGGAAAAAAAAAGTCAACCCAGAATTCTGTATCCATTGAAAATATCCTTCACAGATGAAGATGAAATGTTTTCAGAAAAAATAAAACTAAGATTATTTGTCACCAGCAGACATACACTAAAATAAATGCTGTAGGACATTCTTCAGGCGGAGGAAAAATGACACCAGGGGATTACACATATCTTCAGGAGCCAACAAAGAACAGCAGAAAATTTGAATTCCAAGAGGAGATCTTTATCTGCGCTGGTGCTCTGTCCAGGGCAAGGGGGTGTACCTACCTGCCCTGTTTAAATCCTCCCTTCTGGCTTCTTGTTTGTTTTAACAAGCATGTGTGCGCGAACTCGCTAAGGTAAGCATCAAGGTAATGCTGCTTCATCATAGCACTTCCCCAAAAGGAAGTCCAGTTACAGTGCCCATCGTCAGATCTAGGACCTACAAGTACTATGTGTTCCAGTTTAGTCCCCACTCACTCAGCAGTGGAGGAAAGGTAACAGGATAACCCAACAGAAACATCCATTTGGAAAAGAGGAAATCACACACGGTGGTCACCTCCCGGAGCATGTCATGTCCCCCCCAACAGGAATAGCAGGCACTTGGAGACTTGTTGGAGATGTGGCTTGCTTGTGGCTCCAAGATGGTCACCCCGATTTCTACTCTCTGGGAGGATTTTCTGGGGCTGCCTTTCTTTCACAGCTCATTTCTTTTCGGCGTGAGTCTTATAGGTTTAGGGATTGATTCACTTAAAGACTGAGGTCTCATAGGCCTTTGCTTCCTCTGGTGCCTTTCAAATGTAGTAGATTTTCTATCCAGTATTGAGATTTGTCAACTCTTTGGTTTGGTGCTTGGTTACCAAAGTCACACAACCTGACTAGTTCTGGTCCTTGAAGTTAGATCGCAGTTTCTTAGCAACAGATCTTGGAATTTCCCCAGCCTACAGCACACTGCTTCCACAGGCCTTAACCTCAAAGCAATTTGAAACAGTAGCTGAGCATGGGGAGGCACAAAGGACATGCCCCCAGGCTGCTGGCCAGTGGGTGGTTCTTTACTGAGGGTGCAGGGAGAGTGCAGGCCTTAAGGGGCCAGGAGCTCAGGGGCCCAAGCCCTTTTCCCATTTTGCCTTCCTTCTGTGGACTTTAGCAGGGGCAGAGAGTACAGCTGTATATCTTCTTGGATTGCTTTCTACTGAGAAAAAGCCTCCAAAGCAAAGCTGTTTTCTCCTTCTCTACTTTTAGGTGAGCCTCTACAAAGCTTGACTCTTATCAGTAGTAATTTACTGCAGGCCACAGGAGAGAAGTGACCAACACACCTGGCCCCTTGTCATTAGCAAGGCATGCCAGCTCCCCATTTCACTGGAGCCCGTCTTGACTCAGCCATTTCCACAGGTTGTCACATATTCCCCACACTTTCAGGAGCCCAACTCAAAGTGCTTTGAGCTAAAAGGAGACTTTATTGGCTAATGTAACTGATGTAACTGAAAAGTCTCGGGGAGGCCAACTGCATGACCTGACCCAGAGTTTTGAATGATGGCCTCAGACCCCTTTCTCTCTGTTTCTCCACTCTGCTTTCCTCTGGGGAGGCCTCATTTCCAGGTGGCTTCCTGCTACCAGCATATCAACCTTACTAAGAAGGCGCACCCCTTCCTACCAGTAGTTCCAGAAAAATTCCTGGGGTTGCCTTCGTTCACCCAGCTTTGGTCCTGTGCCAGAAGGACTGCAATCACTGTGGGCGAGGGGGAGGATGGAGCATAAAGACCAGCCCGGCCTGGGTCACCTGTGTGCAGCAGGCCACTCTTAGTCTGTGAGAGGGAAGGGATGCTCCCCGAAGAACAAGCAGGGAGTTTTGCCTGATGAAGCAGGAATGTTCCCTGGGCCAACCAAAGCAACAGGCCCACACAAGGATTTGACAAGAGTGTTTGGGAGCAGACGATGAAATTAAGAAATTTAATTTGCTAATCGTCATTCCTAGGCCTTTGGAGTGGTGATGCACTGCTCAGCAGGAAGGTAATGTGTGCCACAAATGCAAGCCACGTAGTAAAAAGATACATATATTTTCCGTATATATATACGGAAAGAGGTGAAATGATAACTTTAATAGCATCTTATTTAGTAATATTTTATAAAGCCGAAACAGCATCATTTTAACATGTAATCAACATAAAAATTATTCATGAGCTCTTTCAGCCTTTTTCGTGCTAAGTTTTGAAATCCAGTGTGTGTTTTACACGGACAGCACGTGTCAGATCGGATGAGCTGCCTGTGGCTTGTGAACAGGACACGTTCAGCTGATAAGTTGTTACTTCAGTTTCTATGTCATGGGGAGTTATTTTGAAATTGTGAATCTCCTCATTAGAAGCATCTGCCCTGAAATGAGCCTAAATGCACATTGTCATGTGGGTGTCTAGTTGGTACCACCCCTGTCTGAACACCCTTCACACTCATGCAGTCAGTACTCAACAGTTACTTATTTAATAATTACCTGGCTTCTCTCCTGAACTCTACGCACTAGGAACCAAGGGACTCTTATCTGTCTTGCTTACCTCTGTTCCCTTCGCCCAGAGCCCAGTACATAAAAGACATGAAGTGCATATTTTTATATGAAAAATCAGATTAAAAACTTGGGTGAGAGCTTCTCGTTTGCCCAGTTTGATGACCAAATGGGGAAAGTAATCCTAGTTGAAACCCAGGATTGAGTGTTTGCGGTGTTTGTTATTCTGATGAATGAGCATTTGTAGTCTGTGACCAGTTGTGTTACTATTCAATCACCCTTTCTTTCATTGAATATATATATAGAGAGAGAGAGAGAGAGAGAGTGTGTGTGTGTGTGTGAGAGACTGAATACCTACAGAAACCCAGGCTCTGTACCAAGCCCTGCGTATACAAAGATAAATGGGAAGCAGTCCCTGCCTTAAAGGAAATGAGAAACAGATAAATAAAATAACTCTTACATCCAGCAAGTGTTATGATACCAATAAACACAGAGTGTTTGGGGAGCACAAGGAAGGGGGTTCAACCCAGGTCAGAGATGGAGACAGAAGCAGAGGTTTGCTGGGGAAAAGTGAATTTAAGTCCCGTGATGCCTGCAGTATTCTTAGTCTCCAGCCCCATGCCTGGCATGTCTGTTGAATCAATGAGTAAATGAACAAAGTGACTCCAGAGCCTAACCCTGAAGGATGGTTGGATTTGTCCATCTGAGCCCAGGTGGCGAGAGCTCCGCCTCCGGAGCCGGAGCCCCGGCTGGAGGGAACCGAGACCCTGAGTGAAGTGGAGGGGGCCAGCGGGGGCTGGCGCGAGCCTGTGGCGTTCGGCTTCACTTGTGATCGTCCACATGACCAGCGACCAACAACTGTACTCTCTCATTCCAGGCAAAGCGCAGGCTGGAGCTAGGAGAAAGCGGTCAGCAGTACCTCTCAGATGGTTTAAAAACCCCCAAGGGCAAAGGAAGAGCTGCGCTCCGAAGTCCAGATAGTCCAAAAAGTAAGGATTCCGTGATCTCTTCCTGTCTTGGGTGTGAGCCTCCCAACTTTCAGAGCTTGTGGCTGAAGGGATGCCAAGGTGTGGATAATTTTGGCATGTTTGGTTCTTTTTCATTTCTGCCTGTGCCTATCCAAAAAATAAATATGATGTCTGCAGACACCCAGTGAGAGGTTTACAGAGTCCCTCCGATACCTGAATACTGACTGCAGGGGAGGCCTCTTTTGATGTGTGCAGTTTCATTTTTCAACTCAGAATACAAGCTCTTTGGCACTGTTCCATAGTCAAATCTAACTTTAACTTTCCTTCATGGACCTTACTTCAGGGACCAGGGCTAGCTGGGTGTAGGTGATGTCTATGCCAGCCTAAATCTCGAGTTCAGCGTATGGCAGCGTAAGGGTTGATTGAAACCAGTAAATTGCAGCTAGTTTCCATTTCCATCAAGCACAATCGTTGTTTCTTTTGGGAGAGAAAGCAAAGTAGGTTGGAAATAGCTAAATAGTCCTTTACATCTTTGGCATTTAATGCAAAGGCTAAATTAATTTAGACTTTGTCCTCTCCTGTCCCGTAGTGTATGAATTAGGCAATCCACAAATTGTGTGTCGTACTCAGTTAAACCCTTGACCTGTGCACCTGTAAGAGAATAAATGCAATATTAAATGAGGACAGTTCATTCCAGAGGGATGGGGAGACTGGACTGAACGACCTTTCCAGGTATTCTTCATCTACATTCTTTGAAAAGTTGGTGAACAAGTTATATACACACAGAGACACTGGAGTATGAAAGGGCAGTTAGGATGGGTCTGTCTGGGCCCCATCGTCAAACGCTGGAGAGATTCATAGCCGGACCCCATCAAATTAGGCTCCACATGTGCTGATCCCATGAGGCTACAGCACTTTTTCATTCATTCAACAGACATTTTTGAGCACCTACTATGTGTGAGATACTTCACTAGACCCCAGGGAGTAGGGTAAGCCAAAGTAGAAACTACTGAGAAATTCACAGTAAAACGCTTTAATCAAACAGGAGTTTTTACTGTCCCTTCCTTTTCTAATAAAGCAATTTCATAGCTTTCCATAACTCACCACAAACATCAGCGACAACAGCTTTGCTTCCAACACTAATACCTGGGCAGCTGGGGGAATGGGGGCTTGCTTGACTGCAAAGAAACCCTTCATTTCTTTACCTTTCCCCCTATCCCCCCACCCGCTCGGCTTTTGTTTTTCTTTAAGCTCCAAAATCTCCCTCAGAAAAAACACGGTATGATACATCACTTGGTCTGCTCACCAAGAAGTTCATTCAGCTACTGAGCCAATCACCTGATGGGGTCTTGGATTTGAACAAGGCAGCAGAGGTGCTGAAGGTGCAAAAGAGAAGGATTTATGACATCACCAATGTACTGGAAGGCATCCACCTCATTAAGAAGAAGTCTAAAAACAACGTGCAGTGGATGTGAGTATGAGTCACGGGGCCCGCAATTCACTGGCTCTGGGGTCCTTGCAAACTGCAGAGGGGTTTCTCCCAGGCCCAACTTTCACGCGCATGCCCACACTTCATTCCTTTTCTCTCCTACTTCTCTCCTTCTCTCTTCCCTCCTCAACTCCTTAGCCAGAAGTTCAAAGTCTCTTTACAAAGAGACCTTCTGTTTAGATGCTGTCAGAGATAAAAGGGTTTATATTCAATTAACCTCAAGCAAGGGGATCCTGGGATTAAATGGAGCCCTGCATCTGTAAAGTAAAACGCTGTTCATCTGTCACCGTGATATCTACGTGTGTGCTCACATGTGTAATCTAATAGATGCTTACACAGGCCTGTGGCTTGTCTCTAATAGGAGTTTAGAAACTATCTGTGGCTGTGTATCAACACATCTGTGTGTACGCACAGTTGTCAGGTATCTTTATTGATGGTTCTCATTACCGATTAACTCACTTTCTGTGTAAATTAAGTCAAGGTTCCTTCTGGAAAACCGGGATGATAATACTTGTCATCTACACACCCACATGTATGATTAAATGTATGATAATGTCATTTGTGAATTATGGACAGAGCATCTGAACACCCAGTGTATCAGAAGGAACTATGAAAGCATTATTGGAAGGAATAAATCTGTTATGGGTTGGCTTTGAAAAAAATATTACTTCAAACATGATAAAATGAACATGTACTTTTTTGGAATTTTATGACAATTCAGTGACCCATTTTAGCCTGTGGTTGAGACAAACCTGTGGGAACTGGGTTTTGTTCTTGCATCCAGCACATATACCTGTTTTCTTCACCTCCTTTTCCTTTTTAGTTGTTGGTATAAGACCCTCAGAAATTACCTAGGTCTTTCATGCTTTTTTTTGGATGACGTTTGGTTGAAATTTGAACGATTCCATCTTTTTCTTCAAATTTTTCTATCTTGCTATGTCTTTCTATCCTTTTTCCCCTGTTTCTTTTCCCCCCGCTGGGAGGCATGTGGCAGGAAGGAGCCACCTCCTTTTGCCCTTTGAATTTGAGTCTTCTGAAGAAACAGCCTCCTCTGGAGGAAAGAAACCTGAAAATAGCAGTGTTTTTTCACTTAATTTCTATGGTGTGAAAAGTGAAGGACTTTATGTACGGAAAAATATGTATAAAAATTCTAATTTTAACACCTAGCTAACGAACAGTGTGACCTCCTGCATCAAGAGGGGACATTTACCCAAAGGACCGTTTCTCCCAGCCCTCCCTTTCGCCCTCTCCCCTTTGGCCTGTCGAGCAGACATGCAGAGTCTGTGTTTGGGTTTCCAGGGGCTGCAGTCTGTCTGAGGACGGGGGCATGCTGGCCCAGTGTCAAGGCCTGTCTAAAGAAGTGACCGAGCTCAGTCAGGAAGAGAAGAAATTAGATGAACTGATCCAAAGCTGCACCCTGGACCTCAAACTGTTAACCGAGGATTCAGAGAATCAAAGATATCCTTTGTGCCACCTGTTTGGCGGGGGTTACTGCCTTCTAGACTATTTCCAGAGTTGATGATCTGACTTTTATGCACAAGGTAGAATTTTACTCGTTTCATACAAGTAAGCGTGTGTGTGTGTGTGTAGGTGTGTGTTCAGTATTTATGGAATGATAGTCATTAGACTGCATCCCATCGTACCTCTTTTTTTTTTTTTTTTTTTTTTTTTTTGCGGTACGCGGTCCTCTCACTGTTGCGGCCTTTCCCGTTGCGGAGCACAGGCTCCGGACGCGCAGGCTCAGCGGCCATGGCTCACGGGCCCAGCCGCTCCACGGCATGTGGGATCTTCCCGGACCGGGGCACGAACCCGTGTCCCCTGCATCGGCAGGCGGACTCTCAACCACTGCGCCACCAGGGAAGCCCAGGCAACACTATTAATGAGATATGTAAGGTGTCAGTATTCATATTAATGATAACAGCAGATTCATCTTGGGCTTCCCAGGTTTTAGGTGGGTGTTAGCTGTCACTGTTGGGGTTCTCATATTCTGTTTTCTTTTCATCAGATATTGGGGGCAATTGGAATTTGTTGAATCTGTAATTGAACTCTAGTTGAAGGAATTGAAAGAGTATAGAAGAATCGTTCTATAATTTTTAAAGCACGTTATGCTGAATCACAGCACCAAAAACTGATTTCAGAAACACCTCAAGGCCTAAGAAATCTCAGCTTATCCATTCATCCACAAACATTAGTCCTTGGAAGTAAAAATATAAAAAGCCAACTCTTGTTCTTAACTGGCTGACAATCTGTTGACCACCTGAGGAGAACTTACTGTTCATCACCTCACTTCAGACCATAGAGGAGAGAGATTACTTCATCATGCTGACGAGAAGATTTTGCAATTTTCTCACTTATTAGTAGGAAACAAAACCAGTATTTTAAATAATCCCATCTCTGATTTTAGTTCCCCATTTATCTTCGTTAGACAGAAAATAAAATGTGACCTGCCCGGTTTCTTCTAGTGTCTCATCTCTAGTAGGCTTTCCCTTGGAGTTATGGGGACATTTATTTTCCAATTTAAGCAGTCTTTTTTGAAACTCTGATTGTTCATTTCCTGTTGGCCAAAGGATTAACCTTGTCAGCTGACGCTTAGTGAGCTGGGGAAGAGGCGTGCTGATTGGACACCGCCCCCTCCCCCCTCCCTGTGGTGGCCAGAGTGGGCTTACACTGGAAGAAATGAGAGTAGCTCTAGTTGGGCTGCTTCCTACATTGTTTATTCGGGAGCCCCTTCAGGGAGGAGACGTGGCTGTTCCATGTGATGGGCAGCTTACAGCCTTGTCACCTACATTAGCTTTCTCTGGTGCCTTTGTTGCAGAAAACGAAAGCTTCCTTGCAGGGGGCTGCTAACCCAAGAAGGAGGGAGCCCCAATGGAAGCACTTTTAAGTTTGTGAGATTAGAGAATACGTTTGCACAATTTATTTCCATTTGCCATCCAGTTCCGAATTTGGTACAGCTTGCCCACAAATGTGTTGAAATTTTCCTTCCTGCGGCATGTTGGGTAATTGTAGATGAGGTTTTATTTTAATAAATGGTTGTCGAATAGCTTTTTGACAGTGGGCTGTGGAGTAAGTACCTAGTTATCAGTTTCCCCACTGTTCTCAGTAAAAATCTGTAACTGTCAGGTCTTCTGTAAAGACAGCAATTGGCTTCCTTGATGAAACAGATGATGACCTAAAACCCAGAATCCTGCGTGAGCTGTCCTGTCAAGCTCAACACTGAAATAGCTGTTGTCTGAACTACTGAGACTTCAAGATGATAGTCTGTGATAGACGGCCCTAAACGTACATGCAGATTTTGGGTGAATGTGCTTTTTTCTGGACAGCAGGTTCATAGCTTCCTTCAGTTTCTAATAAAAAGCTACTAATCTAAGGGACATCATTTCCTCTAGGCTTTCTAAGTCCTATTTCTGTATTTAACATGTTAGATCACAGACTCTATTCACTACATTATATTACCTCCGGAAATGCCTTTGTTGGGTTGCGATTTGCTGTTTTACCCTAGGCATTTTTTGTAAGTTAATATGAAAAGCAACTGGCTAAAGACATTGTATGTTAATTATGGTACTCCATGCCCCTTATAAAAGAAAGCTATGCAACCTATTCTCTTGTAGTACCAAGTCAAAGCCTGTCTCTCTAAGCTAGCTAGCATGAATACTTTATCATAAAATAAGTACCATGTTCTTTGGTAATATTCTCTTAGGTTTAACTGTCAGGGCACTTTAAAGAATTGTTCAGTGCTCGGAAGTAACTACCAAGAGTACTGAAATATTATTTTACTCTCTTTTCCTAAATCATTTAGGTTGCAGATCATCTGGAAGCTGCTTTCCTCCTTGTGAACACTGAAATATTGTAGTTAATAATATCATACAAAGGGTAATCTTTCTAACAGAGAAGTAATGACACTCTTATGAGTAGGCAATATATAATCACAACCAGCCCAGGTACACTTAAGAAAACAAGCTCTCTGCCTGAGCAGTACTCGGAGTTCTTCCACTGATACATAGATTTCATTCATTCATTTGGGTGGCTGCTGACACTTTTTAACAATCAAGCAGCAGATAGAAGTTACCGGTGTTTCAACAAAATTAGGGTTAATAGGGCTTAAATTTTTTCTGTGAATTGGGATCTGCCATCATTCAATTTGAGTGACAGAGTACTTCATTGGAGTTCATGCAATACCTGTGCTCCAGAGGAACCTGGTTTGAAAATCCCTGACGAAATTGGGTTTCAGTTTTCTTTTAAGAGTTTATTTTAACTATTCTGTTTCTGTGTTTATGTTAATATCTTAAGTAGCCATGAACTTAGAAATGGAAAGAAAAAAGCTAGACACTTCTTTTGTTGTTTAGAATAACAACCAGAAAAGAAGATTCATGGAAGATCCCATATATTTAAAGATCTAGAAGGAGAGACAGATATATTCTTCTAAGAAATAAAATACTTAAAAAATTTTTCCATGCATCTATTTTGTTATCTTCATAATGGTTACATCCGAGACGATTAGTTGGAAGATTTCCTTAACACTCATTACGTTAGCTTATGTTACATATCAAGATATTCGAAAAATTAGTGGCCTTAAAGACCAAACTGTTATAGTTGTGAAAGCCCCTCCAGAAACAAGACTTGAAGTGCCTGACCCAATAGAGGTAAGGAGATAACGTCTTTGTTCATCTGTAGAGATCTTTTTGGAATGCCTGGTGTTAAAGAATCATTGACTCCTGGTTAAAGTCTGTATTCTCCTAAAAGCTTGATAGTTCTTCCCCATCTGTTTTACTTAATCCTAACTTTAAAAACATTTCAACAGTTTGATATGTATTGAGTGTCCAAAAATTCTAATTTTAACATAGCAGGGCATTCAACTCAAAGTGGTATATGGGGCCCTGTCCCTCTTGTATTTTCTCTTTTTCATAATTTGTTATATGGTAGTTCTGATCCATTTGAACCGGTGGGGAATTTTACGTTGATTACCCTGGATGTGGTCCCCGCCATGGACAGAGATATAAATGTTTTAAAGTAGTTCCCTAACTTATCTTAGGACATTTTAAGAATTTATCATTTATAAAACATTGACTTTTAAGAAATCAAATGGGACTTCGGGTTAATTGATAGACTAGAATATTGTAAGAAAATAAGGAGCATAGCTTTGTGATTGCTTTCAGATATACTTTGATAACATAGGCCTAGACTATAAAAGATACAGAAATGTAGTAAAAGAATGTGTAGAAAATAAAAAGAGAATGAAATTTGCAAGCTCCCATCTAGGGTAGAGTTCTCACCTTAAATGATAATAATAGCTCTATGACCTAGATAAAGAAGAATTTTAAATATTAGTGTACTGCATTCTCTCATTAAACTCAGTTCCTAGCACTTAAGAGTACTATTCCTCCAGTGGCTATTAAAGTTCAACATAAAAAAAACCCTACTGTTAAGGAATAATAACATGGGAATACTGTATTTGGAACACTTAAAAGACCTTCTAACAGTTTGCATAAAAGGAATATATATATATTTTTTAAATTCACCTCCTCTTGGCAAGGGTCAGCAAACTTTTTCTTTAAAGAGCCAGACAGTAAATGTTTTTGGCTGTGTGAGCCCTACAGTCTGTTGGGACTATTCAACTGCCCAGCTCTGCCATCATAGCATGAAAAAAAAGAAAAGAAAAAAAAAAAAAAACCAAATATCAGCCAGAGGCTACACACAAACAATGGGAATGGGCGTGACTCTGCCAATAAAACTTTATTTGCAAAGCCAGTTAGTGGACAGGATTGACCCTTGGGCTGCAGTTTGCGGACCCCTGCTCTAGAGGATGACAGTCATTGATTGAGGTGGACTACCAGTAGAGAAACAAAAGGAACAATGAAAATTACCCTTACTTTCCATTTTTTGATGAAGATTACTATAGCTCTCATTTCCAAAAGAACCTTCTGTTTGAACTTATCTCACTTCTTCTGTTCATAGAGCCTACAAATACATTTGGCAAGTACCCAAGGACCCATTGAGGTTTATTTGTGTCCAGAAGAGACTGAAACACACAGTCCAATGAAAACAAACAACCAAGACCACAATGGGAATATCTCTAAACCCACTTCCAAAGGTAAAAATTCCACTTTTGTCATCTGGAAACTATGTTAAAAATGAATGTGGCTAGAAGGATCCTGTATCAGAATCACAAGTCTAGGCAAGAAACAAAAATTTCTGTTATTAATGTTATTAACATTTTTTTTTTAAAAAAGTCATTCTGAATAGTTTGCAGAAGAAAATAATGATCTTCTTCAGGGCAAATGGCTCCTCCACCCACTTAATGGAGCCCCTACAGGCTTTTGCCATCAGCAGAAACCATTTCTTTACAGTGTTTTGGAAAACCAGCGGAAGTGAGGAGTGAAGCTGTAAGCTGTCTGGGTGAATCACCAGCTATACTTGGCCGCACACCTCTGAGTGATACCGCAGAGATCATTGGAGAGGGAACTGAAAAAAGTTAGGAGAGAAGAGCCTTTTGCCAAAGAAGTTTTATCCTAATTTCCCCTGCAATGTGATGGGGAGAGAATAAGGGAGGGAAACCCCAGGAAAATAAATCTAATGCATCCCTCCACTGTCCACACAGCAAGGGAAGCTTTTTGCAGTCTTTTTGTTTTTTTTCAGATTGGAGATATGCATTTAATTTTCTTCTACTACCTCCCAATATAGGAGCAAGAATAGGAATGATTTAAGTGATCAGGTCTGACTTAATATTGAGGGGGAGAAAAAAATGCTACCTCAAATGGTAAAACAAAAGACCACTTTTTTTTTTTCCACCCTAGAACTTCAAAGTGGATGTGTCTTTTTATTTGTATTTTTAGAAGTATCTTTAATAAGCTAGTTGTTCAAAAAAAGACTAAGTTAAAATCGGTGATCTCTACTAAGGAGCCAACTTTTCAGCCTGTAGGTTTTGTTTTCTTTTGTTTTTCTTTACAGAATGACTAACTGATAGCAGGACATTTTTTAGCTTGTTAGCCTCTAATCTTTGAAGCTACGTGTATTCTTGTTTGCTAACTGTCGGTATTTTAAAAGATGAGTGAGTAGACAAGAACACAGAAAGGCTTACCAGAGTCACTGCTCACAGAGCCTGTTAGCATGAGGTGATCTATACTGTAATGTCATCTGATTGTCCTTAGCAAAGAGTGTACAGGCTTTTATAACAGCAACACGTACATGCTTCCCCAAAATTAATTTGATTGTTGCCTAACTTATTTTCTTGTTTCCTCCAACTTTTTCCTTTCAGACTTGGCTTCAACCAACTCAGGACATAGTGATTGCTCGATTTCTATGGCAAACCTTTCTCCTTTGGCCTCCCCAGCCAACCTTTTACAGCAGACTGAGGACCAAATTCCTTCCAACCTAGAAGGACCATTTGTGAACTTACTGCCCCCCCTGCTCCAAGAAGACTATCTCCTAAGCCTTGGGGAGGAGGAAGGCATCAGCGATCTCTTTGATGCTTACGATCTGGAAAAGCTCCCGCTGGTGGAAGACTTCATGTGTAGCTGATTATGCTTTGTGTGAACTTCCCTTATAAACCCATATTTTTTTATTATGAAACCGAACATCTGTCATGCAGTGTTGTCCCTTCCTACCTTCTTCCTCCAAGATAGTATCATGAAGTAAACTACAAACTTCAGAACAAAGCTGACGTTTTAATGAATTAAAAAAAAAGAAAAAAAATGTCTAAACGCACAGTTGCAGGCGCCCTTGGGAAAGCCCTGCCTCGCCCCAGGCTCCAAAATCTCCTGGATGAGTCAGCAAGTGAGAAAATGTGCAATCAGGTGTCTCTCACCCGTCCTTTTCCTCCCTCCCTCCTGGACTGGCTTGCTGTGCCTGACGGATGGGCTGTAGACTGGGGTCTGGCCACCTGGCCCACTCGCAAACAGCAATCTTCCTTAATAGCATTTCAAGCCGTGCCTTCTTCGCAGAATGCATGTCTTTGGGGTCTGCTAATTTGGAATGGAACTGCAGGAACTGTAAACTTGAAGTCATGCGAAAGTATGAAATGGATTTCTTCAGCTCTTCTTAGGAATATTTAAATTACTGTCATAATTCAGTTTAAGCTATGGACCGCATGTCCCACTAGGAGGTCAAGAGATCCTCCACAGCCTTTCAGATGAAGAAACTTTTCAAGTATTTGTCGCAGATACAGAAGAATAGTTGAGTTCTGCCCCTCTGAGCTGTTGTGGATTTTTCCTGTCTCCATAAACCACTTCCACTCCCCTGCCCCCAATGTATTCGTAAGTTTGAAGTTGATTTGTAGCAAATGCCTACTTTGGAGTTCTTTGTGGATTATTTTAGATTTTTTTTTTTTAAGCTGCCATTTAAGCATTCCTGTGGCACCCATCACCATTTCAATTTAATTGTTTACTTTGAAGCAGTTTTTGCTAATTCAAATTATTTAAGCAGAGGTAGAGAACCTCTATTGATCAGAGCATCTAAACGTGTGTGATCTAAGGTTTAACAGCCTCTGCAAGAAGCTTTGCCCCATCTTGCTTCCTTTCCCAGGAGGGGGCGCTTGGAGCCAGTGGAGCTCGCTGACAGGGGCGGCCCATCTGGAAGGAGAACCAGGTCAGATGACACAGCAGCCCCAAGGAGCAGCAGGTGTGGATCCCTCCGTCCTTGGGCTTCCCGGGCCCCCGTGACCGGGGAAAGGGCTCTCTTATACTGCACTCAGGGAGACCACTTCTCAGGATGGGGTCAGATGGAGAGGCCTCTGGGGAGAAAGACATCCCCCGTTGTGAGTAGGGTTCTATCAGTGGCATTTACTTCCGCTGGTGAGAACCGCTCCCATTTCCCTCCCGCTACGAAGGAGTGAGCTGGACCAAGGGAAGTCAGGGATGTAGAAAAAGCAGGACGGGATGCCAGGGCATCTTCCCCTTAACTCTTCAGGAATGGTGTCCCAAGTTGGAGGCTTCGTGACAGCTGCAAATCCTACCAGTTCTGTCCA
Organism: Delphinapterus leucas; assembly: GCF_059928025.1. Taxonomy (NCBI): domain Eukaryota; kingdom Metazoa; phylum Chordata; class Mammalia; order Artiodactyla; family Monodontidae; genus Delphinapterus; species Delphinapterus leucas. The sequence continues at coordinate 16,039,267 of NC_143138.1, forward strand.
AGAATGGCTTTCCCATTGGCCAGGGGGAGATGGCCCTCTCCCGCTGGGAATGTGGCAGAGTACCTCACATCCATTCCTTGGATGCTAAAGACTGTGGGAATGAGGGAGTCATCTAAAAAACAAACCTCAACACAAACAACAGTTAAATTGAAATGCTATGTGCCCAACACAGCGGTAGGCACATAGTAAGGCACTCGATTCACGTGTTCAATTGAATGGCAAATATATCCCTTAGGAAAAACACAAAACAAAACCGCGAAAGCCCTAGCCGGGTTAGTCTAGGTAGATTTCCACAATATGCAAAGTGGTGGTCGGGTCAAAACAATGACACCAGCACTTTAAACTATTTGTGTAGGTATGCATGGGTGTATGTTTGAGAAGAAAAACAAAGGTGCAGATCATCCTCCCTTTTCTTCTGCCTCCATCCCCACCCCCGTCGTCCCCTCATACACACACTGGACTTGGTCCGAGATGAAGCATTGGGGGGGTGGGGGGGGGAAGGGGGAGCTTTGTGTCAAGTGCCTACTGGAAATGCACTGTGGGGTGTTTTCCTGTATGGGAAACCATTTATGCCAAGCTTTTCCCCATTTCCCATATTTATCTCATCTGGTTAGCTGCCTCCGCTTCCAGCTTTGTGTAATTCTCTTTGCCAGCTGCACAAAAGCTGATTTTTTCCCAAAGTCTAAAGACTGAGCTCACCTGACTAGGTGTTTGTGTGTTTGGTTGAATTTCTCGTTAAACCTTTTCGTAACGTGATGCCGTATTTATTGTTTTAAAAATGAAAGGAGTCCTAATAAGTCTTGCAAGTTCCTTCATGCATAAGGTTTTCCCAGTTAATGGGCTTAACTGGTGTACGTTAATTAGACGTCCATACTGTATTCTGTTTGCATTATTAGTCATTTTATTTTTTACATAGTATCTGGCACACAAAGTGGGTTAGTACTACAGTATTTGTGTTACTTTAAGTACTGAGTATGCAGGTTTCCTGGTACCATTGAGTTGCTGCTATTAAAGCTCACACATGAAATGGCTAAAAGTTACACGTGTGCGTATTATGACTGCGTGAGCCTTAGAAAGTAAACTGTATAAAGAGCAACACATGAGCTGTCAAACAGTGTTAGGTGTGTGTTTATATGTACAGATCTGTGCGTAGCAATCGTTTTATTTAAGTTGATACGCAGCCTACTCATATTTTCATTATCTAGCAATTTTGTACAAAAATAGCAATTAATTTGTAAACACTGCCAGAATATTTTCTAGCTGGTTTGTAATTTTTTAAGAGTGTTGTTTTGTTTTTGTTGTTGTTGTTGTTGCGTTCTTGTGTTCATTTCTGTTGTAAGTGTAGATCTGTAAATACAATTGCAGTATTTAAAGCTTCAGCTTTCAGGACAAAGAAAAGTAAGAACTCAGCGTGTGCATGACAACTCGTGTGTACAAGAGGAGGGATTTGAAGGAAGATGCCTTGCAGAGTGAGTCGGGTGGCAACTGTCAGATTGTGGGAATTTCTTTTCCTATGGGGTACGTGATTTTGTCAAAAGTAAGTATTTCTCCCAAAATTGGGAGCAGGCAAACTACTAATCAGTTTAGCTTTGTGTTGTAGCTATAGTTAAAAGGAGAAAATATGTAATATAATGTAAAAAAAAAAAAGCTTTTATGATGGATTTTGTAAATAGATTTGTTACAGGGTAACCTGTTCTCTAGCTGTGATCTTACCACTTCAAATGGGTGTAATTTGAATAAATTTTGTATGGTAAAGGATCAATAAAATGATTTTTTTTTAAAGAGCTTAGACTTGTGGATGGATTTTCTTACTATTGTCTTATGCTCCTACATTAATTTTATTTTTAAAGACACGCTTAGCAAGTTAAGGGGAACGTTTGAACAAAAACTCAAAACATCGTATGTCTTACCATTTAGTTGGGATTTGAGGAACATTAAGCAAAAAATTTTTTGAGCACCTGTGTTATGCTTGCCACTCTGGGAAGCAGAAGAACTTGCCACGTCTCTGATCACTTGGCAGAAACCACTACCAGGTATGGAGGATTTTTACACTGAGAAAGTGACAAGTCAAGTCTTATTTCTCATAAGGAGTATGAAGCCAGTAGATTCTATTTCTCAAGATTGGTAATTACCTTCCTCGTTCTAGATTCTGTATTTCTTATAATGCCACCTGTGAACAACTTCGGATTTTTTTTGACTGCTATGTCACTCCTAACTCAGAGCTCATCATGTAAAAGCTTCAAAATGTATATCGTATACACACACAGACACACAATCAATACACAAGAGTTAATGTACAAAAAAGAAACATCCCCTGCCGCCCTCCCCCGCCCCCATCTATTCACCCCAGAGGTAACCACTATTTTCATTTTTCCTGTGTGTATCCTTCTGGTCTAGGTGTTTTCTAGGCATATATAAACACGTGTTTATATACAGTTTTTAACATAAATTGTACTTAATACATATATGTTGATGTTTAGCTTTTTTTTTTTCCCCACTAAATAGCATCTTGGACATCTTTCCATGTTTGTACTTAGAGATTATGTTCATTCCCTTCAAAGGCTGCATAGCGTTCCAGTGATTAAAATTTTATTTAATAATTTATTTACCTAATTTCCTGTTTGAAGATATTTTTGAAATAGAAAATATGTTTTATTGAATGCTTATACTATGCCAGGTACTATTTTTTTTAATATGGTAAAATACACATAGCATAAAATTTACCATTAGTGACATTTAATACATGCACCATGTTGTGCAATGATCACCGCTCTGGTTCCAGAACATTTTCATCATCCAAAAAGGAAACCGCACGCCCATTAAGCAGCCACCCCCCCATCCTCTTCTAGTCCCAGCCCCTGACAACCACTAATCCGTTTTCTGTCCCTATGGATTTGCCTGTTTTGGTTATTTCCTATAAATGGAATCATACAATATGTGACCTTTCTGCTTTTTTTCCACTTAGCATTATGTCCTCAAGGTTCATTCATGTGGAAGCACGTATCAGTACCTCCTTCCTTTTTATGCCTGAATAATAACCCGTTGCATGGATATACCACATTTCCATTATCTGTCCATCAGCTGATAGACATTTGGGTTGTTTCCACTTTTTGGCTACTGGAATGCCAGGTACTATTTTAAGTGCTTCATGTGAGTGCTCTGTGGTTTTTCACGGCACCCATCACTAGCTAATCCTATATACGTTATCGCTCCTCTTCTAGAATGTGAGCTCAATGAGGAGAGGTACTTTGTATTACTCACTGTTGTGCCCCCAGTCCCTAAAATAGTGCCTGGCACATAATAAGCACCTAATACATATCTAAATGAATTATTTGTATTTAGCAGATGAGTCTGAGGTTTAAGAATGTTAATTAAAAGGCAACACAGTGATATAATGAGCTCAAAGGCTTTCTCACCTCATTTTGTACCTTATACGGGACTTTTTTTTTTCACATTTTTGCGTTTTATTTTTAGTTCTGCTTGGAGTCCTGTTTTCCCAGAGTTGGAGCACCTGACTTCTGTCATCCAGCATAGCCGCTGTCATATCCAGGGGTGTGCATCTTTGGTCAGCAGGTATTCTATAGTCAAGCCAGTGATGGAAGTTGAACAAAGTGATACAAAAATGGATCCCTTCTTCCGGGTAGACTACTGAAGGTGGGGGGGTGGGGGTAGGAGCTAGCAAATAAAACAAGAATTGTCCATACACAGTTGAAAAATGTAGAGAAGATGAATTTGAATCAATTGTGTAGAGCTGCATCTTTTCAAAAGGTGAATATATGACTAGGATGTGTAAACAGTTTATAATTCAGAAACTTACCTGAGTATTGTTTTAAAATGGGCTCACTCTACTCTGGGGAGAATTTAGAAATCAGTCTGTAATATTGAAATAGAAAATAAAACCATTATTAAAAAGTTAATTGTATTCACTCATTTAATGTCCATTAAGAGAAATATCAATAGTTATTCATTTATTCGGTCACTCTTTGAATGAGCATAAAGTGATTACTATATGCCAGACACTGTTGTAGGTGCTGGAGCGCAAATGGAAAAAGACATAGATCCTGTTAGCAAGAGGAAGCTTATAGTCTAGTGGGGAGAGGAACGAGTTTTAGCTAGGAGAAGTAAGTTCTGAGGGCCAGGTCTTAAGTGATTTTTCCTTCCAAAGCCACATTTGGAAGACTTGGAAGGATAGATGGTTAGAGGCAGAAATGGAAATGAAGGTGTAGACTTTCTGCTGGAGAGCTTTACAAAGCAGGAAAGCTTCTGATCCAGGATGCAGGAGGGCTTTTGCAGAAGACTGCCCAGGTAGGCACAACTCAAACGTGAATAAGCCAATGGATTCATTTTCTAGGATCTAGGGAGCTGGGGAGCCTCAATCCAATCTCGACTACAACCCGGATACCGTGAAGGAAAATGACGAGATTAAATGGTAGGTCATGCCTTGGGATAAGAATGAGAATCCCTGCCCTGGCTACTTAGAATTAATCAGCTAGGAGTCAATCAGAAGTTAAAAGAAATACCATTGCGGTGCGTGGGCTTCTCATTGCAATGGTATTTCTACTCATCCCCATGTTTCATGGGTGGATGCTATCATTATTCTCTGTGTCTCTGTGCACAGTAACAAATTGGGAGAGATGGAAACCATTGGAAGGCCAAGTTGGAGGACTTCTCAGTGGTTCTTTTGTCCTCAGTCTTTGATAAAAATGGATTTGCTCTGTTTAAACAGAGGAAGAATCAAATTGGCAACAGCTCCTAAATAGGATGTTCCGTCTCTGCCTTGAAAGACTCAGACCTCTCTTCCTGTACAGGCTACTTTTCAGCTTTAGAAGCCTTTAAGACAGTTTTTCTGCATCATCAAATTCAGGGGCAGTTGCCTCAGCTGAAGCCTAAACTATACTGTCTCTCTCTCATCCTTGAACAGCCCTTAGCATTGTACAAGGCTTTACAGTTTACAAAGTATTTTTGTTTGCCTTGCCTCTGCATCTAAAGCCATCTGTAACTGATGGCAACAGCTGCAGAAGTAGCTAATCAATTGAAAAATGACAAACAGTATGTGGGCAGTGATATAAACAAAGGATGAAAAGCATTTAGCTTTAAGCCATACTCTGGAGACCAAGGAGCAAGAAAGAACACTGAAATTCTACAGGAGAGACCTGAAATAATGACATCAGTAAATAAAAATTAAACCATGTCAATAAAGAGAGCATGTTTAAATGGGTTAGAGATGGGAATAGAGGTTGTATGTGCTTAGAAATGGGAGGAGACAGAACAAGACCCAAGATGCTTGAAAAGAGCCACAGCTAAATCCTATCCTTGGCAAGAAACCAAAGAACGGCTGTTCCTTTCATCAAAGAGAAGGTACCATCACCATTGATTCAAAGTTTGGTTATCTATCAAGGGAATAAAGTGGGTGCTAAAGACAGGGGCAGGCATAGGGGTGTAATGAAGGAAAGGAGACAATAGAAAGTGTGGAAATAATTCCCTTACCTGGTCCTGGGAAGGAGATAAACCAGCAACTGGGGGGAAAAATTAGTTATAAGTGAAGAAGAAAGAATTAGATAAGACTCCAGCTCTGGCAATACGGCTGATTAGATGGCCAGGAAACCCTCTTGTTACAAAAAACCTAGATTGCACAGAGAAAAAAAAAACTTTTTAATCTTTATTGTATTCCTGAGATTACAGGGAATTCCTGAGGGCCAGAAGAATAAAAAAGAAAACTGAGCTGAAAAGAAAGGTTGAAGAGCCTGTAAATGGGAAAGACAGGTAAACCTTAGGTTGAAACCAATTTCATTTCTAATACTGTTACCGGAATTGAGAAAAAAAAGTCTTAGGCCAAAAAAGAAAGAATGAAATACTGAACCTAAGACTCAGATTAAACCAGAGAAACTGGAAGAAGGTGCTAGTGCTCCAGGTCAGAGTCATCTGGCGTTCAGCAGAGCAAACATATATCCTTTCTGGACAAGACCTCCTTAACGTAGGACCACAGACTGTAACTACCAAATACAAGATCACAGTCACAGATCAACAAATATATAAAGAAACAAACCAGCATTAATAGCAGAAGCAGGAAACATCAGATTTAGACCTCAAAGAATTCAAATAATGGAACTATCAGATACAGTATATAAAATAAATACATATGAAATGCTTAAAGAAATAAAAGATGGTAACACAAAACGAGTGGTCAAGAAGAGATGATCAAAACCTGCTGCACAGATTAGAAACAGAATAAAATAAAATGTTAGAAATTAAAAATAAAATTGTTGAAGAAAAGAAAAAAATGATGGCTAAACCAGCAGATTAGATACAGCTAAAAAGATCATAATAAACTGGTGTGGTAAATCTGACAAAATTACACAGAATGTAGCACAGAAAGAAAAGGAGATGGAAAATACAAATAAATTTTAAGAAAGAGGGAGCAGGGACTGAAAAAATAATTTTTTTCTGTAAAAAATCCAGATAATAAATATTTTAGTCATTGTGGCCATAAGGTCTCTGTCAAAACTATATACTTAACTCTGCCCCTGTAGTGTGAAAGCAGCCATAACCACTCAGCAAATAAATGAGCGTGTCTGTGTTCCAATAAAAATTATGGATGCTAAAATTTGTTTTTCATGTAATTTTCACTTGTCATGAAATAATATTCTTCTTTTGACTTTCCCCAACCATTTTAAGAGTAAAAATTGTTCTTTAGCTCACAGGTGGTACAAAAAGAGGTGGTGAGCAGTTTCTGGTCCAACATGTGGAGGGTGGAAGCTGTCACGCCTGTCCTCACAACAAAGAAAAAAGCTGAACAATCTGAAAATCAACAACTCTCCTTAGATCTATGAGAGAATTGAGGTCCAGGACAAACTACCACCCTGAAAACTGGAGAAACGGCAAATCCAGAGAACCAGAGCTACCCAGAGCAGAAACGGCCACTGGAACCAGCAACTGGTATGAAAACCTCAAGGGTAACTGACTAGTTATTGGGGTCTGGGTGTAGACTAGCTTGAGAAATGGAATCTCCGGAGGACCCATTCTTAGGATTCCTCACACCTTCACTAGTTTTCCCTCCAGGTGGGAAATAGGGAAACAGAGATGGGGAGCAAGGATTGGATTTTTTTTTTTTTTTCTGTAAAGAGCCAGATAATAAATGTTTTAGGCATTGTGGGCCATCAGGAGAAGGACCTCAGGGTGAAGATCTGAGAAAATCTCCCTCATGTTTCTGGTAGGGGGAGGGGCAAGTAACTATTTTGAAATATGCTCAGACCATTCTGTTCTACTTAATAAAGGCCTGTCTTCAAGGAAAACCATTTTGCCAGAGCCTACCCCATGTGGATTTTGCCAGAGTCTTCCTGATGTGGGGAAAAGGAAATACCCAATTCCAGCCCTTTCTAGCCTTCCTGTCCCATCTAAGGGGGGAAAAAAAAGCTGAGAAGCTTGTAAAGGTCACAGCCAGAGGCAATAAAAGACTGAGATCTAATCATGGGATTACAGAACGCTTACCATTGTCCACACCTTACCACCACATTAATAGGGCTGTGTATAATCATAGGGGACTACAGTGGAAAGAAATGCAAGCCTCAGACTCTTTTTAAAAAGAAGTTTCTAGAGCTTCCCTGGTGGCACAGTGGTTGAGAGTCCGCCTGCCGGTGCAGGGGATACGGGTTCGTGCCCCAGTCTGGGAAGATCCCATGTGCCGCGGAGTGGCTGGGCCCGTGAGCCGTGGCCGCTGAGCCTGCGTGTCTGGAGCCTGTGCTCTGCAACGGGAGAGGCCGCAACAGTGAGGGGCCCGCGTACCGCAAAAAAAAATAATAATAATAAATAAAATAAAAAGGAGTTTCTAGTAAAACCCAAAGACAACAGGAAAGGCAAAACAATGACACTAGAGAAAATTTTAGCCACTGACACAACAGCTACAGCAAATAGTACACACAGCCTACCTCCTAGCCAGATAAACTTAAACCTCACACTAAAGGGCTATCTACCATAGTTCCTTTTACCCAATATATAATGTCTGAATTCTAGCCAGAAATTACAAAGCTGGGAATTCCCTGGCGGTCCAGTGGTTAGGACTTGGCACTTTTGCTGTGGGGGCCTGGGTTTGATCCCTGGTTGGGGAACTAAGGTCCTGAGTGCTGCGAGGTGCAGCCAAAGAAAAGAAAGAAAGAAAGAAAGAAATTACAAGGCACACTAAAAGGCAAAAACAAAGTGAGGAGACAAAGCAAGCAACAGAACCGGACTCAGGTATGGTAGAGGTTTGAGAACTATGAGACTCAGAATTTAAAATAACTGTGATGAAGATACTAAGGGCTCTAATGGAAAAAGTTGACTTCCTGCAAGAATAGATGGGCAACGTAGGCAGACAGGTGGAACACTCTAAGAGAGAATCAAAAGGAAAATACTAGAACTTAAAAACACAGAAACAGAAATGAAGACCATCTTTGATGGACTCATTAGTAGATTGGACATGGCCAAGGAAAGAATCAATAAGCTTGAAGATATGTCACTAGAAACTTCCTAAACTGAAAAACAAAGAGAAAAGAGAATGAAAAAAATAACAGACTATCCTAGAACAGTGGGGAAATTACAAAAGGTGTAATATGCACTTAATGGGAATACCAGAAGGAGAAGAAAGAAAGAATGAAACAGAAAAAAAACGTTTACATAATAATGGCTGAGAATTTTCCAAAAGTAATGACAAACACCAAAACACAGATCCAGGAAGCTCACCAGAAACCAAGGAGGATAAAAGGTCTAGAACTAGGCATATCATATTCAAACTGCAGAAAGTCAAAGACAAAGAAGAAACCTTGAAAGAAGCTAGGGGTGGGGAGGACACCTTATCTATAAAGGAGCAAGGATAAGGATTACATTGGACTTCTCAGAAAAACCACGTAAGCAAGATGAGAGTGGAGTGAAATATTTAAAGTGCTAAAAGAAAAAAAAAAGACCAATCTATAATTCTATATCCAGAGAAATTATCCTTCAAAAATCAAAGAGAAATAAAAACTTTCTCAGAAAAAATAAACATTAAGGGGATTTGTTTCCAGCAGACCTGCCTTGCAAGATATGTTAAAACAAGTTATTCAGAGAGATGGAACATGACAGAGGTCAGAAACTCAGATCTACCTAAAGAAAGGGGATTTGTTAGAGAAGTAACAAATGAAGGTAAAATAAAATATTTTATTTTTCTTACTCATAACTGAGCTAACAGAAAATATATTGTTTATTCAAAATAACAATGGCAACAATATGTTAGATGATCATAGCTTATGGATAAGTGAAATGAATGACAGAAATGTTATAAGGCATGGAAGAGAGGAATTGAGATACTGTTAGGAGATACCTGTACTACATGTGAAGCAGAATAGTGCTACTTGAAAATGGACTCAGATTACTGAAAATTCTATGGCAACAACTAAGAATTTTTTTAAAGTATAATTGATATGTAAGAGAGGAGAAAAATAGAATCTTACAGAATACTCACTTAAAACCAGAGAAGAGAGAAAAAAAGTGGAAGACAAAAAAAGGGGGGGCAACAAATAGACAACAGTAACAAATACGGTAGATATTGATCCAACTGTTTTCAATAATCACTTTAAATATCAATGGTGTAAATATACCAGTTGAAAGCAGAAACTGTCAGAGTGAAATAAAAAATAGGAGCCAACTGTGTTATTTATAAGAAATCCACTTTAAATATAAAGACAGCTAGAGTAAAAGTAAAGGAATGGAGATATACCATGCAAATACTAACCAAAACAAAGTGGAGTCGCTATATTAATTTCAGACAGAGCAATACCATTTGCATTAGTGCCAAAAAAAGCAAACACTTAGGCATAAACCTAATAAAATATGTGTGAGATCTACATGAGGAAAACTATGAAGCTCTGATGAAAGAAATCAAAGATCTGTATAAATGGAAAGCTATTTCATGTCCATAGATAGGAAGACTAAAAATTGTTAAGATATCAGTTCTCTCCAATTTGACCTACAGATTCAACCCAGTCCTAATTAAAATCCCAGCAAGTTATTTTGTGGATATCAACAAAGAGATTGTAAATTTTATATGGAAAGGAAAAATCCCCAGCACAGCCAACATAAAACTGAAGAACAAAGTTGGAAGACACTACCCAACTTGAAGACTTACTACAAAGCTATAGTGACCAAGTCAGTATGACACTGGTAAAAGAACAGACAAATTGACCTGTGGAACAGAAAAGAGTCCAGAAATAGACCCACAAAAATATAGTCAACTGATCGTTGAGAAAGTAACAAAGACAATTCGATGGAGAAAGGATAGTCTTTTCAACAAATGGTGCTAGAACAATTGGACGTCCACATGCAAAAAAAAAAAGAATCTAGACACAGCCTTTACCTCTCTCACAAAAATTAACTCCAAATTAATTATAGGTCTAAATGTAAAACACAAATCCATAAAACTTCTACAAGATAGAAGAGAAGAAAATCTAGGTCCCCTTTGGTTTGGTGATGACTTTGAGATACAACACCAAAAGCGTGATCTGTGAAAACAATATTGATAAGTTGGACACAGTTTGATATAATGGTACTGGTGCCTTATTCTTAAAATTATGTAGTGAATTCACAGGTACTCATTTTATTATTAAGCATCAAAACTTACATTCATGCTGCACATAATTTTTTTTTAAATGACTTTATTTATTTAGTTATTTATTTATTTCTGCATTGGGTCTTTGTTGCTGCACACAGGCTTTCTCTAGTTGCAGTGAGTGGGGGCTACTCTTTATTGTGGTGTGCGGGCTTCTCAGAGCAGTGGCTTCTCTTGTTGCAGAGCACAGGCTCTAGGCGCGTGAGCTTCAGTAGTTGTGGCACACGGGCTCAATAGTTGTGTCTCGCAGGCTCCAGAGCAAAGGCTCAGTAGTTGTGGCGCACAAGCTTAGTTGCTCCATGGCATGGTGGGATCTTCCCAGACCAGGGCTCGAACCCGTGTCCCCTGCATTGGCTGGCAGATTCTTAACTACTGCGCCACGAGGGAAGTCCATGCACATAATATTTTTGTATGTAAAATTATTACACAATTTTTTTTTTAATTTTGAGGTTGGGCCTCAAAATGTCAGAAGGATAAAGGTAAGGGATTGGCAACTGTGACAACCAACTGGTCTTTAGAGTACCAAATGTGATAGATCATTACCTGACATATAGCTGACACACCATAGATTGAGCTCATCTTTTATTTCTGTGCTGTGCACTGCAATAAAGCCTTCTGACAGTTACATACAAATAGGGAATTGGGCAGAATTAAGAGAAAGGCAACGCTTTACAATTCATTATTTTTTTTAAAAAAGCCAAGAGTTAAATCAGAAACAGAATATTTAGAAGAGAAGCAAGGAGACAGAAAAAACTAGAATTTTACCTCAGCAGGACTATGGCGTGCTTTGCTTAGCCCTTCTTTAAAGTGCTGATGTGTACAGAGTGCCAGGAACTGCCCTTTATAGAAACTGCTTTTCCTCCAGGCCCCTTGTCCAGCTGAGTTCAGTTACCTTCTCAAAGGCCCCAGCCACAACTTGCTTGTGGATAGGTGCCAACAGGGTAGAGGCCGGTGAGCACAGGTAGAGGCCGGTGAGAGCAGGCAGAGCTGAGGGGCAGGAAGCACCACTGATACTGTGTTGTGTGCCCGCCCCTTTCATAGTAATTTCATGAAAACAGTAGGCAAAAAAACAGAGTAAGAAAGGCTCTCTGAGCCACTCTTGCTGATTTACTCTTTCTTGCCTTTCTCACCTCCAAATTCCACAGCTTCTATCGTATCATCTTTGCTTTCCCTTACTTCTTTCCTCCCTCGGGCCCGCTGTTTGTCAGGCCATCACAATCAGTGTGAACTTGACTTCGATGCACCTGCCCAGCATTGACCTCCTACCCCTAAGCCCAAATCCCCTCCTGCCACCTAGGGCTTGTATTTGGCATCTTAGACCTTACTATTCCAATTCTGGCTATCACAGCATGCATTAGTGGAAGAGCAGAGACAATCAAACAATATTGTATTCATTATTTTCTGGAAATAACCATTCAACTCAGTTTACAATCTTCTTTGGGCCTCTCCTCTTTTCTTTTTTCCCCATTTATTGTACTTTGGGGGAAATGCTACATAATCTATACATACTCTTTTCATCCTTTGTTTAGCTTTTTTTGTTTTTTTGCTTTCAAAAGAGATTTTTATTTATTATCAACATTTGGCTTGATACATGAAGGTCTAGAAGAAACCAAAAGTTATTTTTGACTTTTCATTTCAGTGATTACCTTTCAAAAATCAGAAACCCTACTATAATTGAGTAAAGCCTTAAAGCAGGTTAAGATACAGGTGTGTGGATTTCTTCACTAAGGTCTCACGTTTCCTCCCAAGCAGTCAACCAATATTCATCATTAAGCCCCAATTCCCTAGCCATCTCTCACATGTTCAATGTGGCCCCTTATACACACAAGTCCAGTGCAACCAATCCACACATAACACACACACCAAGTCTCCAAGTCAGCCACAATGCACAACACCCTCTCAACATTCATCTCGTTGCTAATCAAGGGCCATTCTTCTTAACACTGCCTACTATCTCTTTTTCCATTTCTCCCACAATACTCACTGCTCAAAACAACAAAAGAAACAAGTTACTTTTCCCTAACCTCAGACGAAACAGCTTCTTTAACTCTATTCCATCCTAGCCCTCGCCCCCGCTTATCCTGTACCCTGCCTTTATTATTCAGAAAGCACAGGGCCTCGTAAAATCTCACTCACCTCATGCTATACGTACCAGCACCAGCTACTGATGAACCCAGGGCAGAAGAGCATCAAAGTCCTGCACCGGCCGTATTCAGTCACCTCATTCACCAGAGTCAGCTGCAGAGCCCAGGCCATCCTGGCTCCTTCCATACCCCCGAGACAGCGTTTCTTGTACAAAGGCAAGTACTGTGATTCTACCCAATGGGACCAAGACTAGAAAACTGTAAACCAAGATCTCCCACGCAGTACCCACCAGCCAGCCACCCCGAGGCCGACCCTCACTGCCTGCACCCTTGGGTCCTTGCTCTTGGCTGCCCTGACTTCCAAAATCCGTCTCCCCAGTTCTCCGCAGCCGCGCGACGCCCCTTTGGCTTAAGTCTTCCCGACCGCCCGGAAGCCCTCCGGGCTCCCCGCATATCCCACTCGCTGGGCTCCCCGCTTGACATCGTGGTGGTCACTCGCTGCTTTCCAAACAGACCAGGGAAGCGACCCGCCGCCTACGCGGCGCTCCCAGGCCGCTTTCGCACCTTTCCCTGCCCCCTTCTGCTGGAAGCACCCTCCCTCCCGGGTCCGTTCTCCTGCTCCCCTCCAGGCCTTGCTTCCGGTCATCCCAAGATCACTTCCGGTCGCCCTTTCTCAACCCCGCGGCTCTTAAGTGAAATCCAGGTTTCCGCTGAGCTGACTCCCCGCCCTTTGCAGCGCCCCACGGCCTGGGAACAAGGATGGGGAAAGTTCAGCTCTGGCTTGAAACCCAGACTCGCCAGGCTCCTTCAATGCCCCAGCTGTTTAGCTTCAAAAAATTACAAAGGTATTCTCTTCCTGGTGAAATCACCAGTTTTGTCTTCTTATATTTCTTTTGGCGATTATTTGACATAACTGAAATAGATAGTACTAACGCTATGTCATTTATGAAAGCTTCTGTTTTAGGATGACTGTTTGTCTTACCAGGGCAAGAAGGTAACATGACAATAGAAAAGGAAATGGAGACCACTCTGGCCTCTTCCCTCTTCTAAGTGGTCTGTACCACTTAGAGCTGCCATGCTCAGGACTGCTTGAGGGATACTGAATGAACATCACATAGAAAGCCTCAACTCTTGGGACTTCCCTGGCGGTCCAGTGGTTAAGACTTCACCTTCCAGTGTGGGGTGGGGAGTGGGGTGAAGGTTCGATCCCCGCACCTTCCAGTGCAGGGGGGTGAAGGTTCGATCCCTGGTTGGGGAGCTAAGGCCCCACATGCTTTGCAGCCAAAAAAACCAAAACATAAAACAGAAGCAATATTGTAACAAATTCAGTAAAGACTTTAAAAAAATGGTTCACATCAAAAAATTTTAAAAAGAAAGAAAGCCTCAACTCTTAGCATTAAGGACATAATAAAGTTCCTATTGCTTCAGTTATCAAAAATATAGTGGTTTCAATGTAACCTCCCAAACTTAATTATATAGCGGTGTAATTAAGGAGACTTTCCAGATGGTTCAGGAAAATTCTAACATCAGCCATGGTTATTGAACAGATTCAGCTATAATTCCCTTCTCTTGGTTCTCGATCTCAGCAACTCTCTTACTTTTACCTCACTTTTTAGCTCTAGCACCACTAAACAAAGGGCTTCTTCTAGAAATCAACATATTTGTAGATCTGAGACAGTCTACATTTTAAAATGATTGGAGAAGAGTAGTTTAAGCTGGTTTAAAAAAAAAAATGCCTGGAGGTGTTTTGACAACACTTTGCAGTGTTGAGCACTTGGCTTTCATTATGCTGTGAGTGGTAAGAGATTGATGATAAGTGCTGAGTTTCTTTTGAAACTGTAAACAGGAAGGCCGGAATGGACGAGATGTGGGAATCAGATCATACGATGACTTTTATAAAAGAGTGGTCTGTGTATATATATACATATACACATCCTATGGGTTCTGTTTTCTGGAGAACTCGACTAACGTAGCATCTGTGTAGTAGAAATCATGTCTGTGCTTCCTCCAATATCAAACCATAGGGTCACAGGTGGTTCCTGTGATTATTAGTACGTGACCCCTCATTTGCTAGACTCAGCTGGCTGAATGCAGTCTCTTCTCCAGGAATTGGAATTGGGGTTAAGAGGAATTCATGTTTATTTCTTGAATGGAAGAGATGTAACCACTCAGAAGTGTTGTGTAGCCATCTTCTACATGAATTGAGTAGCAGAGGAAGCCATGGCAATTAAAGAAAAAGGAACTCCAAGTGTTAAGAGAAACGAAGATAAGAGACAGAGAGCAGTGAGCTCCACATGCTTCCTGGAGCCAGCAGCACTCTGGCCCTGAAATTCTCCTTGTAATAAATTCTTCATTGCTTAATTGGGCTTCAGTTTGTTTGTATTACTTGCAACCAGAAGATCTTAACTAATATAGTAACCTAGCATGTCAGACAGTTTGTCAGCCACTAGGGATATAGAGATTTAAAAAAAAAAAAATGGTATGGTTCTCATCCCACCACTGCACAACTCCCCACCAAAAAACAAGTCCCTTCCTGCATGGAACCTCCAGTACCCAGGGGAGAGGTACACACGTAAGCAGATAAAGTCTACACGGTATAGTAAGTGAGGAGATACTTTGTGTTACCAGATTTAGAAAACAAAAACAAAAGCAGGAATGCCTGGTGAAATTTGAACTTCAGATAAACAATGAACACATTTTAGTGTAAGTGTTTCCCAGATATTTTATCCGGCAACCTCAGAGGTAGACCGTTAGAGAAGGGGGGTGCTTAACCCAAACTAGGGTGTCTCAGAAATCTTGTTTTATTTATTTATTTACCTACCTGGTTACTTCTTTTCTGGAGAAAGAATGCTTGGGTTGAGTTTGGAAGGATATGTAGGAGTTCACCAGGGGAAGAAAGGCAGGAAGAGTATTTGAGTGAGAAAGAAAAACAAGAGGACTAAAGGCACAGAAGCATGACACAGCAGTGTACGAGAAGGGAACTCAAGCATTTTGGCATCACCAGAGCTCACCAGTACAGGCAGTGAGATTTAAAATGTCAGGAAATGTTTAGGGATTCAGATGGTACGCTAACACGATGATTTTCCATCCCATGCATACGCCTATTGGAATGTCAGGAAAGATATTTTAAAAACAGTAATTCATAATGACACTAGAAATGTAGAAGGGCTGTAGGCAGCAGATAAAAGAGTTGAGGAATTCCTGGAAAACAGAACATTTATAGCATCACATTAGCAAAGCAACAAAATGGAGAAGCCGTAGCCAAAACACAAAGAGGAGAAAGTCACTTCAGTGACATTTCAAGGGTGAGAATGGATTTTCCTAGGGAAACCCCAAGTTTGTTGTCCATAAATAGAAAAATAGAGCCTGGACACATCATAATGACAATTACTGAAAGATCTGACTTGGGACAGCAGTATCTGTTGGATCTCCCTCCCCTCCCTATATTCTAGCAAAGTTTGTTCCCAGAATAAAGGCCTGAGAATGTTTTTCTCAAAGCATGGCAAGGAAGGGTTAGGGTTAGAGTTAGAATTATCATGCTATTTGGGTCAGAGAGCAAAGCAAGAAGGCGCCAGAGGTAACTCTAGACTTTGGCCAAGACTATAGAGGGTGAAAGATTCCAAATTAAGGTCATGAGCACGGCTCTCTAAAGAGAGAATTGTATTTCAAAAGATAGGTAGAAGGCACCAGGTAAGAGGAAGGTATCTCCAAAACCACAAGTCACCCTCAATCTCTCTCTCTCTCTCTTTGCATATAAACAAATACATACATACATGCATATATATTATGTATGTATTATCTTTCTAAACGACAAATACTCCTTCATAACAAAACTTTTTAAAGTATGCAAAGCCATGGTTTTGCAAAATATCAAAGGTGTCTGACTTTAATAGTATTGCATCTGTCTGGATACTCAGTTGATGGACCAATCATGCTTAAATGTGTAAAAAAAATCTGTAATTCATAAATGATTATGTATTTATCCCATAACATTTCTTTTTCTTGACCATTTCAGATTATAATCAATATTTTCACATAATTTTTGTTCTATTGACAGTTATTATCTGAGGGGTTAAAAATAAAATATAATTATATTTGAAATGTACAAAATTTCAATTATTTTAATGAAAATGTGTAAATTAAAGTAAATATGAAAATTAATTTTTATATAAGGTTTCAAATGTTATTTTTTCTTCTTTTTTTATTAGTTTTAAAATTTCTGTTTGGCTGTGTTGGGTCTTCATTGCTGCACGTGGGCTTTCTTCTAGTCGCGGTGAGCGGGGGCTGCTCTTCGTTGCTCTACGTGGGCTTCTCATTGTGGTGGCTTCTCTTGCTGTGGAACACAGGCTCTAGGCGCACGGGCTGCAGTAGTTGTGACGCGCGGGCTCAGTAGTTGTGCCTAATGGGTTCTAGAGCACAGGATCACTAGCTGTGGCGCACGGGCTTAGTTGCCCCGCGGCATGTGGGATCTTCCCAGACCAGGGCTCGAACCCGTGTCCCCTGCATTGGCAGGCAGATTCTTAACCACTGTGCCACCAGGGAAGCCCAAATGTTATTTTTTTCTAAAATGTTTTAAATTATTAAAATTAAATGACAAACTACAAATTAAAGTTAATGAATATTGAATTTTAAAATCAAATTATTTTTAAAGCTGAAATTTAAATATAATTTTTAAAATTTATTTAATGTTATTAGTTTTAAAATAAAATACACTGAAAGCTAGTCACATATTTAGTTTTCACGGTCCATCTGGTTGCCAATAGAAAGAATCAGCATCATGCAACATGCCTAAACATGCGTGTATATGCAAATTTAAGAGTAATATGAATTATTTAATATTGGGAAATTTTATTCACCTGTCACGTACAATTGTTTCAAATGTTGAGCTAATTTAAGAGAACATTCAGATTCACAAAGGCAAGCAAGAAAATGGATGCTGAGCCCTCGTAGAGAATAATCCTTCATTATGCAAGAATCTACTGCATTCATCTTGAGAGGAAGGATTTGTCACAATTACTAATTTGTATCTTCTCTTTCTTCAGTGTTTCTGCCTCTCAAATTCTCCCTGCTGAAACAATACCCATTTCCAAAATCGGTAGGGCACAACTCACAAACATTCAGGACATTTGGACAGGATTGCCCTTTTTTTCAAGGTCACGGACACGAGGAAAGGTGTTTCTCTGGGGCTTGAACAGTGTTAGCATGACAGCAGATGTTTAGAGGTGCAGACGTTGCTGGGCCAGGACTGAGTGCCAGCCCGAGTGGGAAAGGCACCTGTATTTTCTTTAATAATTTACGTTTGTGCAGAGTCTTTTATGCCCAAGTGTCAGAGTGTGAATGCTCCTTTTGCCACATGACCCAGCTCTCACCTGCCATCATCAAAAATAGTTTTCTGTGATCAAAACTTGAACCCACTGATAGGTAACCAGAGACTGTTATTTGGGCGTGGACATAAGATGTTTAACCTAGGTCCACACAGCAAATATTAACAGGAAAGAAAAAAGTAAAACAAAGCAAGAACCACCAAACATCTGAGGAAAATCAACACTTTGAAAGACAGGCACCAAAGGCAACAAATAAGGGAATTAACACTAGGTTACACTGTGTTCATTAGAGGAGAGACAGGCGACAGCCAGATCCTGACAGGCCGTGCTGGTCATGCTAAGGACACTGGACTCTATGTAGCTGTCAGGGGGCCAGTGGAAGTTTCACCAGGGAAGGGCTTCTCATGTTCTTGTTGTAGACAGGTCACGGGCTGCCATGTGAAAAACAGGTTAGAGAGGAATAAGATTAGAGGCAGGAAACTTGTTAATAGTCCAGATGGGAGTTGATAGAAGCCTGAACTAAGGCAGTGGGAGTAAAAATAAAAGAAAATTGTCTGAAAGTACTTAATATATATAATCATTCGAACATAATGACTGACTGGATAAAGAGTAAGAATAAAATCAGTCAAGGGTAATATCCAGTTTTCTGGTATTTTGACTGTCTGGATCATTATGTTACTAACTGATTCAGAAAAAACAGGAGAAACAGATTTGGTTAAAAGTAAAATTTAAAAAATAATAGTCATAACAATAACAGCAAATAATAATAAAGATGGATGACATTTAATGAGTTTCTACTATGTCTCTATGATTCCATTTTATTCTTTAAAATATCTACATCTATTATTAGAGTTAATGCTACAGACAGTCTGAAAGATGGACACTATTAATTAGTCCCCTTTGACAGATGAGGAAACTGAGGGGTAGGAAGGTTAAGTAACTTGCCAAAACTCACAGAGAATACCCTTAATAAACAGTGTTACTGTTATTGTAGCAACTAGTTTATTAGGGTTGTTTCTTTTAATGTCTGCTTTAATCTATTGCCACATAACCAAATACCAAAACCTATTGGCTGAAAACAACAATAAACATTTATTATCTCATACAGTTTCTGTGGATCAGGAAGTGGGGAGCAACTTTGTTAGGTGGATCTGGCTTCAGGGGTCTCATGAGGCTGCAGTAAAGATGTCAGCCAGGGCGGCAGTCGTCTGAAGGCTGGACTGAGACCAGAAGATTCACCTCAAGTTAGGTCACTCATGGTCAGTATGTTGGTGCTGGCTTTTGGCAGGAGGCCTCAGTCCTTCCCATGTGAACCTCTTCATAGGTTTGCTTGAGTGTCCTTATCACATGGCCACTGACCTCCCCAGGGTGAATGATGCAAGAAAGAAAAAGATGGAAGCTACACTGTTTTTATATGTCCAAGCCTTAGAAATCACACACAGTCATTTCCTTAATATCCTAGTGGTTATACAGATCAGCTGGCTTCAATGTGAGGAGGAAATATATAAAGCTGAGCCTCATGGGGGTCATCTTGGACACTGGCTGCCATATGTTCTTAACCTGGCCTTGTGGCATTATGTCATCGTACCTTTCAGCAGTGCAATTCCGCTCTCAGCTCATCTGACTTAACCCACAGACAGATTTTTAGAGACAAGCATGCACTCCATACCCTTAAGGCAATCCTTTATTAATATTGAATCTGTCAACCAAGCTTTAGTCAATGTTGAGCATCAGGAAATTTGACACTGTAATCGCTGACAGGTTCCTTGAGGCCAATGAACCTCTCTTGGTGGCTAACGGTATAGAAGGGCTAGCATAGCTGATCTCTGCCCACCTCCTCTCAGGCCACTCTCTTCCCATTCATACATTCCAGTTTCACTGGCCCTTTTCCCCACCTTGGAGCCTTTGAATTTGCAGCTCTCTCTGCCTAGAATTCTTTCCCGTGCTTCCTCACACTCTCCCTCTCCTCTGACTTCTTATTCTAGGCTTCAGTTTACACGTCACTACCACAGAGAGAACTTTCCTGCTCATGTGGGATTCAGACGGAGAAATGGCCTCTCATAACTGGCGGCCCTGAACCACATCCTGCCATGAAGCAGTTGAAAAGAAATCTACTCTGCATGAGGAAGGTAGCTCCATTAGCACCCACATGGGGAAGAAAAGGAGCTATTTTTCTTGTTATTATGAAGGATGATAAAGACAATTATTGCTACCATTTGTCAGTACTTAGAGAGCAGTTGTACCCTTGTCCTCATCTCCTTCAAGAATTCATTAAAAAAAGAGTGAATAAAAGTGACTTTATTGAAGATGTCAAGGGAAGAATGAGAAGAAAACAATCTGCAAATAAATCTCTCTTAGATATCTCTGTTCCAAAGCAACTGATATATTTTATCCAATGTTGTGTTTTTACCAGCCAGATCTTTCGGGGGTGGGAAGGACTTATCTGTAGAGTTACCAACTGCTGTGATGTAAATATTCCCACCATGGTTGCTTTTACACTATGAACATGATGTCACTGAACACGCAGTTAGGAATAAACGCCAACAATCAGCCCTTGGGAGCCAATAGGAGCCAGCTCCAGCACGCTAATACCCCATCAGTACCAACCACATTGATTTTTTTCTTCTTCCTCACAGATTTACCCCATCTCTCAGCTCCTAACCATCAAACATTGTGTATCCAAACCCTCTTCAACATTCAGAAAGACAAAGGGCCTCCCGTCCGTAGGATTCACCCTCCCTAGAAGGCAGTATGTTTTGTTGGCAGAGCATGACTCATGGGATCTTAGTCATCAAAATATTTCTTCCAAACTCATGTACTAGATCATAAGAGAAATTCAAGGGAATGTCATCTCCTCTCTCTCCTTATACGTAGGTCATCTCATTTACAATCCCCATGGCTGTCATTTGGGATATTATTATCTCAATTTTCCAATTAGGAAATTGAAGTTCAGGGACTTTAGGCGACTTTCCCAAATTCACTGAGTTAGGAAGTGGAATAACCAGGATTTGAAGTTAGGGCTGTCTGGTTCCTTGTCTGGGCTCTTGATCTCTGCCTTACATTTTGTGCACCTGTGAACCATGCTGTGTTGTCAGGCCCTAGCTGGGAAGCACTGAGAGAGTTGTGTCTCAATCAGTCCCACTGCCTTCCCAGGATGTTGCTGGAGAATTACAGAATTAACACTACAACTCAAACAAATAAAGTGTTTTAAATAAGGAAATTCAGAAAACTTTTCTCTTGTGTCAGTTTTGTGCAAAACACAGAGCCAGATGGGGCTGTGAATATAAACCAGGACTAAGACCTTTTCAACATTTGTAGAAAAGCAATGATTGAGTTGTTTTAGGGCAAGTCTCACAGAGTGTTTCATC
The DNA here is from genome assembly GCF_059928025.1 of Delphinapterus leucas. Taxonomy (NCBI): domain Eukaryota; kingdom Metazoa; phylum Chordata; class Mammalia; order Artiodactyla; family Monodontidae; genus Delphinapterus; species Delphinapterus leucas. The sequence goes on from NC_143138.1 coordinate 16,060,658, forward strand.
TTGGGGGCAACCCAGAGGATAATTGTTAACTGGACAGAGTGTCAATATATCAGGTGAGAGCCTTAGAAAATCAGTTCGTACCCCCTAAACTCAGCTTTTGATGGACAGCATCCATTTACCCTTCTTTTTAGAGTGCTCGTTTTATTCCTGTCTCCCCAGCCTTCAGTCCAGATGCTGCAGGAGGCATTCATTCCATGTCCTACTTCCAGAGAGTTCATGTGGGATGGACTTTATGGCATGTGAATTTTTTCTCAATAAAGCTGTAATTTAAAAGATAGAATTCATGCGACTTAGTCTGGCTAATTAGAATATTACATTCTCCTGGCTACCGTGAATTTGTTCAGGGACAGTTACATAACCTAATCAAGCTAATAAAAAGAAATGAGACTTTTGCTGGGATCGTTGAAAGGCACACCTTTAAATCTTTTTTTTAATTTTATTTGAATTGAATATGGGAAGATGTTTCTACAGGCAGCCATCTTGTTACCCCCATGGAGCCAGAGAATAAGCCCAACCTTTTTGAGACAAGAAATTGAAATGGCTTTTCCTGATGACATTTTGTTTAACCTTCCTCCCAGTCCAGCCTTGACTGAAGCGATATCTTAATCAAGACTTCACTAACATAAGCCAATAACTTATCTTTCTTTATGTAAGCCAATCTGGATTATGCTTTCTATTATTTGCAATTAAAAAGAAGTTCTAAATGATGAAGAATTTTATACCAGAATTGGGGTGTAAAGGACACTAAACTGTAGAAACGTCTAGGTTAAGGGTAGTTTCAAGAAGAGTGAAGGATCCTCTCTCCTGGGCTGGAAAGTTGGTAGCTCTTAACCTTTCATGTGAAGTAGGAAACAGCTGGTTGAATGACTGTCGTGTATTTTATCTTGGGACTCAGACTGTTTATTGACAAAGGATGGAACATTAGAGAACACAGTAGAACAATGTCAGAATTTTAGAGTGTGTTGGCTATTTCTTGTGGCCTATGTTCTTATGCTCCAAAAAGGAGGGCTTAGGTTGAAAATGGTTCATCTGAAATCGAAGAGCCAGCATCAATGTTTTTAAAACACTCCTGACCCCACAGATTCTATCCAACCACCTCCCTTAATGTACTTCTTCTGCCTGAGAAAGTGGGCAATTAGCCATTTACAAAAAAAGTGGCTGGAATGTAGGCCTGGAGCAGAATAGCCTCACCTACCTACCCCAGAACATCGTTTTGAACTCTTCAAGACAGATTTGGAGAGGAAGACCCCTAAGCTAAGGCCTGTAGAAGAACAACAGAGCACTGGAATCTGCTGCTAAGGAACAGAAGTCCATAGATCCAGTTCTAGACTCAACTAGCTGCCTGGCTTTTTATTAGCCCAGAGAATTGCATGGAAGCAAAAGCTAACTAAACTCCAAGTCTGGCAAACAAAAACTAGTGACTATTTCACGTCTAAATCTCTTGCCACACTCTTAGTTGCTAAAGAGATGTGACCTCAGGAAGGGAAATCCTCCCCAATGTCCACCTCAAATGTGGCCATGGAGGAAAAGGGACCATTTTGGCCTGTTAAGAATCTCACTCCATTGCCAGGATTGGAGACCGAGACCTAGCTGTTCCTGTCCAGTAGTGTGTGATGTAAATGGACTGGAGACCACTGGGCGGTTTTTTCCTGCTATTCCCTTTTCCAAAGAAAGGTTGGTGGAAGCTTGGTCACCAAGACAGAAGATGACTGACAGATCATGACTTCACTTTTATTTCTGATCCTCTTCTCCAGGTACTTTGGTCCTGGGTATAGAGTGTTGTGTTGGTTCTAGTTTATCAGACTAATGTCTGTAAAAGATGAAGGGAGAGCAAGCTGGGTAGTGAAAGCCTTCAGTTGACAACACCCATCATGCAAAATCTGGGTCGGTGCCATGGACAGCTCTGTAGCAAAAACTGCAGTTAGAGTCGTCTGCGCTGGACTGAAATGGCTACATATGAATAAGCCTGTCATGCTTAATTATTGCCTGGGGGAGTTGCTAAGAAAGAGCCTCCCCTCAGCTGAGAAGCTGGGGTGGGTTCTGAAGGTGCTGCTGAGGAAGCTGGTAGCTAATTGCACTCGTCCCAGCTGAGCAGCAGGTACTTTCTTGAGAGCAGACCTGCTGGTTGCTCTTCCATGGCTGCCACAGGGTGATGACCGGTTGATTTGACTATCCTGGCAGTTTGGTTCTCTCATTACCGTGAATACTATTATATATTGGGTATGTTGGGGTGTGTGTGTGTGTATGTGTGTGTGTGTGTGTGCTTGTGTTATTTTTATCATTTTAGTTGGGCTTTGCTAGATTATATGGAGTCACCCAGAGAACTTAGACATGTATTTCAATGGAGCAACTAGACAGGACTTTGAGTTGTCTTATTTTAAGGATGGAGCGGCTGTATTTTGACTGCATATGATATTCCTGTATAGAAGTGTGGGCACGTTTTAAGCTATATGTATGGAAAGAAGGGTGTGTGGGAATGTTGAGCTGCTGAAAGGAGTGAACTGAGTAGTGAAAATCTGTTTTTCTACCCAGCACCCATTCATCATTCCAGTTTTCCTCTATGGGACCACCCTGTCCCACACCAGTCCAGGTGCTTTAGAGAGAACTTATTCCACCCTTGCCTCCAGGGGTGGGTGTGGCTCGACCAGTGCACTGCATTCCCTCTGCCAGAGGGATTCTAAGGAGAGGCACAGGACCCAGTCAGAGCCAATGATATGCAATGAGACTTTTTTTTTTTTTTGAGATTGTTGAGTGAAAAGTAATTTTTCTTTTCTTCTGGATTTGAATCTGGAAATTGGCCTGGAAACTAATGATAGAGTCTGAGAATGAAAATGAGGTCAAGATGAATGACAGAGTCAAGATGTGGAGGGAGAAATTGGTCCTGGGTGAAATTATTTGAGGCTCTAAATCCATTTTTGCCTGAAGCATGAACCATCCTAAGATTTAAACATCCTGTTTTACTTAAGAAAATCTAGATAGTGTGTATACACACACACATCACGCCCACACATGTATTATGTATATACACATGTATATACACATGCTGTTCCATTTCTATTTTCTTCTATATCTACTGCTATATATTAAAAATGAGTTCACACTGACATCTCTAATTCAAATCCAGTACCACAGCGTTCTTCCTTATTTTCTCTGTTTTCCTATTTCTAATTCTCTTGTTAGCGAGAAACTTGGCTCCCACTGTCCTCAATATATTATTTGCTTGATGCTCTTATATGTCACCAATCTCCCACTGTGGCCACCATGCCTCTTCCCCTGTCATAGACACCCTCCTCACTCCACTTGGAATCCGACACCCCACCCCCAGCCTTGGCAGACACTACTCTTACGCTGCCAGGGCTCTGATACTTTGTGCCAGGCTGGTACCGGTGCTGTCCTATACGGATATCCTCTTCACCCAACTCCAACTCTGACATCCTAAGTTGGGTCCCCCCTGCTGGATAGTATCCACAGTATGGATGTACCATTGTTTGTTTAGCCATTTACCTATTGAAGGACATGGTAGTTATTTCCACTGTGGGGTATTACAAATAAAGCTGCTATGAACAGTTGTGGACATGTTTTTGTGTTAACATAGGTCTTCGTTTCTCTGGAATAAATGCCTAGGAATGCAATCGTTGGGTAAGAGCATGTTTAGTTTTTTAAGAAACCACCAAACTCTTTTCCAGAGTGGCTCTACCACTTTCCATTCTCATAGTCTAATGGCTTTTTCACCACATTGTTCAAGAAGGGCAGGGCAAGGGAGGAAGACAAGGGAAGGGAAGGAAAAGAGGAAAAGGAAGAGATAGTTGTAAACTACCACCTATATTTAAGTCTATGTCTGGTTTCTTTAATTTTTTTCTTTTGATCTAGATTTCTGTTTTCATACTATTAACATATCATTTTAATTTTAGTCTATGGAATATTCTTTTATAAGGACACTTTTCACCAGTTCTTTTTAGCATTATTCTTTAATATTTTGTCCATTAAAAATTTTTAAATCCAGGTTTATTGAGGTATAATATGCGTACAATAAAATTCACCATTTTTAGTGTGTACAATTCTAAGAATTTTGACAAATGCACAAAACCGTATAACAACAACCACTGTTAAGATATTGAACATTTTTAACACCTTAAAATGTTCCCTCATGCCCGTTTATAGTCAGCCCTTCCTTTACCCCCAGTTCCTGTCGGTTGATGATCTGTTTTCTGTTTCTATAGTTTAACCTTTTCCAGAATGTCATACAAATAGAATCATGTAGTATGTAGCCATTTATGTCTTTTTTCATGCAGCATATTTGTGTGTATGTTGAGGAGTTCATTCATTTTTCTTGCTGAATAATATTCCATTAAATGTATGTACCAAAGTTCAACTGTTTACTACTTGAAAGACATTGGGTTTTCTGGTATTTAAAAAAATGAATTTTATACACATTTCCTGATTTCTACAAAAATTCTTTTATGATACTAATTTCTTTCCTTTATAATCTTATGTTCCTTTTTATTTGCTTGCCATGTCTGTGTTCTTGTTTCTAGTTATTGTTTTTTTTCTTTATTGTGTTATATCTGTCATTTGTTATAGTAGTCTTTTTAAAAAATCAGCTGTTGATTTTACTTGTGTGTTTTTTTAAATATGATTTTAAAAATTTTATTTATTTATTTAATTTATTTACTTTTGGCTGCGTTGGGTCTTCCTTGCTGCATGCGTGCTTTCTCTAGTTGCGGCGATCGGGGTCTACTCTTCGTTGCGGTGCATGGGCTTCTCATTGCAGTGGCTTTTCTTGTTGTGGAGCATGGGCTCTAGGCACGCGGGCTTCCGTAGTTATGGTTTGAGGGCTCTAGAGTGCAGGCTCAGTAGTTGTGGCGCGTGGGCTTCGTTGCTCCGCCCGCGGCATGTGGGAACTTCCCGGACCAGGGCTTGAACCCTTGTCCCCTGCACTAGCAGGTGGATTCTCAACCACTGCACCACCAGGGAAGCCCCTGTCGTGTGTTTTTAATTTCTAATTTTCTTTACTATGCTTTTAATATTTTTTCACCCAGTGCTTAAAAAATTTCTAAGACCTTAAATTTAATGTTTATTTAATTAACTATTAGTAATAAAAAATTTTTTTAGTAATAAAATAATTTTAAAGCATATATTTTCTTTTTCTTTTAACTTTTTTTTTTGGGCCACACTGCACAGCTTGCAGGATCTTAGTTCCCCAATCAGAGATTAAACCTGGACACCCCCCAACCCCCTCTCCCTGTAGTGGGAGTGTGGAGTCCTAACCACTGGACTGCCAGAGAATTCCCAGCATATATTTTCTTCTAAGAAGAGTTTACCTGCATTTCACAGTTTTTGAGAAGTACTTTATTATTTTTTAAAATAGATTTTTATTGCATTCTTACTTTTCTCCTTGATAAGTCTATTGTTTAGGAGAATTAAATTTTTTCATGTAATTAGGGTTTTTTGGTTTTATATTTTTGTTATTAATTTCTGTTCTTATCACAACTGATGGCCTGGAGAACATTATGTATGCACTATAAATAGAATTCCTGCATCTCATTTAATTTATTACAAACATCAATTAATTCTGTATTTGAAGATGTCAGGACCTTTTATACAATACTTCATCCACTCAGTCTCTCGTATTGACAATGGAGAATTAAAATCTCCAGTATAATTTTGATTCTGTCAATTGCCTGTATTTCTAACAAATGCATATACACCAGGGCTTTGACACTTGGTTCACATTCTCTACCTAATTTCTGCCACTTTTCCAGGTAAATTATACATTCTATTTCTTAGTGTCAGCGTTCCTTAATCTCTACTCCAACTCTTACTTCCTTTCAACAGACCACCCTCCTGGCCACATCCTGGATCTTGTTACAGTTTGGGGCTCCTCTACCTTTGACATCTCACTCTCAGACCACATCCTTCCCCTTGATTCCAGGCTCCCACAAAGCAACAAACTCATCTAACCATGCTTTGTAGTCTCTCAGCTCTTTTCCTTCTTCCAGTTGGATTTTTCCCATTTTGGATTCTCATTCTTCTCAATCCAATTTGACCCTCATTTTCAGCCACTTCAACTTTGTTCTCACTGGTACCTTCAATTTCTTTCCCTTCCTGTCCTTCTATTATATCTGTCCTACAGATTCCCAACCCTGGGTCAATACATTCATCTGCCTTCTCTGTCAAGACATTCATTCAGCTACTTTCAGGGGCTGCAGAATCAGTAAAGATTCTTGATTGACAATGAGAAACCAACTGGAGCTAGCTTCAAGGAAGGAAATTAACATGAATTAACAAATTAACATTTGTACCCACTCCAGGACTTCTCTCTTCATTTTCATCTCTGTTTCTCTCTGCCCAACAGTTCTTTCTTCTCTTATTCTCTCTCTTTGGAACAGCTTTCTCTTCTCCACAGTTACATGGAAGCTCCCTTATAAACAACTCTTCTGTTAGATGTCAAAACTGATATTGGACTCTCTTAGTCTCAATTTTGAATTCATAGGGAAAGACCTCTGATTGGACCAATTTTTGTCAGAGGTCAACTCTAGAGTGATCAATTAGGGACAGAGGGCATGGTAATGTTTTATAAAAATGGCAGCTGGGGACTGTTGTTACCATGGGAGAGTTGTTACCATGTGCTCATCCATGAATTTACAGCCAGAATTAGGATATGGTGACGGAGCTCGCCCAAGTTATATGTACTCGTAGAATCCAGTACGTATTGTGGTCAGAGGAATACTAGGTTCTGATTGAACTGGTCTTGGTCACTTTCCCATTAGTAGATGCTGAAGTAGTCCATGGCCACCTGAACCACATAGAATTAGAGTAGGTTCTTCTGGATAGAGAAAAACAATGACTATCTGATATAGTTGCTAAATGATAGATAAGGAAGCTGAGAAACTTCCTGGTGCATCTATTTACTGAAAGTTTAACATATGCAGGGCTAGGCTATGATCTGAGTAAGTTTTTACTCAGTATGTTTTCGTTGCTTTATTTGAAGTTAAAAAAAAATCTTACTGGGCTTCCCTGGTGGCACAGTGGTTAAGAATCCTCCGGCCAATGCAGGGGACACCTTTTCGAGCCCTGGTCCGGGAAGATCCCACATGCCGTGGAGCAACTAAGCCCGTGTGCCACAACTACTGAGCCTGCGTTCTAGAGCCCGCGTGCTGCAACTACTGAAGCCCGCGCGCCTAGAGCCTGTGCTCTGCAGCAAGAGAAGCCACTGCAATGAGAAGACGGCGCACCGCAACCAATGAGAAGACAGCGCACCGTACGAAGAGTAGCCCCCACTCACCACAACTAGAGAAAGCCCGCGCGCAGCAACAAAGACCCAAAGCAGCCATAAATAAATCTATAAAAAAAAAAATCTTAGAATGTTAAAAACATCCACATTCATTGCCAAATATCAATTTTTTTTCAAAGTCAAATATAAATGACTTTAGATTATTTTGGATTAGCCACACCATTGTTTCCCTCCATTAGCCGAGATAATCAGCAATCAACTAAATAAACTAGTTTATGTATCATTTGTCTAATAAAACATCACAATTTTGTCAAAACAAGCCAACTTCAGGGAATACAGTTTTGCTCTGAGCAAATTCATTTAGGATATGAATTCTGCCCATGTTTACGTATAACATAATTAAATATATGCTTTGAAAATAAATGCTGTAATTATTCAGTGAGTGCCTTTTTTCTAAACATTTTTTTCTGCCTCCTTACAAATCATTTATTGAGAAATTAAAGAAGGTTAAGTATAAGAACACAACAAAGAAGACAAAAAGTCTTGTTTCCCTTATTTTTTTCCTGGCTTGCTTTTCCTTTTGATCTCTGCTATTACTCTCCAACTGAATGGACAACAACCCCAAGGGGGTCTTTGAGAAATTTAGAATAACCAAATAATCCAAAACTGGACACTCCGTCTTCTTCCTCCCCTCCTAGCTGTTGCAGTTTAAACCTGGTTTCTCTGTAGCTTCAGGGAGTATATTCTCATGAAATCAGCTACCGCAAGAGTTGTTCTGTTCTCTGGCAGAGTTTCTGACTAGTAAAGCCCTCCGTGGCCTTTATTATTCCCATCGCTCACTCTCAAAGAGATTTTCTCTCCGTGGAATTACAAGTCTCTGAATTTCCTCTACAGATTTATCACTTGTAAGAAAGTATTTGGAAAGAAGCCAGTGAGAGATATGACTAATAGAGAGCATTTAATGAATGCATTTTAAAAAACAAAAGCCATGAGTATCTATGGTTAAAAAGAAAAAAAAAGAAAAAAAGGATTTTCTGTTTCCACATTTTCCTGGCAGTGACAACATTCTGATGCTTGCCAGTGAAATATATCTCCAGTATAATATTTTAGTTGACTCTTGGTCACTACTAATGTCTTATTAGAAAGCTCTAGTTTTTAAAAAGTCACATTTCTTTTTTTTTTGTGGTACGCGGGCCTCTCACTGCTGTGGCCTCTCCCATCGCGGAGCACAGGCTCCGGACGCGTAGGCTCAGCGGCCGTGGCTCACGGGGCCCAGCCTCTCCGAGGCATGTGGGATCTTCCCGGACCGGGGCACGAACCCGTGTCCCCTGCATCGGCAGGCGGACTCTCAACCACTGCACCAGCAGGGAAGCCCAAAAGTCACATTTCTTTAAATGTGTTTTTTAAAATAACATCAGCCAAATGTATTTGATTTTTTTAAACTAGGTGAGCAGCCTTTATTTATTTTCCAAATATTTATATCTCAGTTACTATGATATAATGCTTAGAAAATAGTCACTGTCCTTTCTCAGGAATATGACTTCAGCAGTTTCCCCCTCTCTGTACAATACCGTGGATTTCCCCATCTCCAAGGGATTGTTCACATTTAGCATATCATCGTGCTCTTGTTTTTCCTATCCTAAAAGCATTTTTTCCTTCCTTTTGAACCCATTTTCTCCACTGCTACAGTCCTATATTTTCACTCCGCTCTGCAGTAAATCTTTAAAATTGTCTGTAAGTCCTATCTCCAGTTCTCTTCCCTTCCTCCTCCTTGAATCCACTTATTCAACTTTTACTCATTCCGCTCCACCAAAACTACCCTTCCAGGTTGCTCCATTCAGTGATTTATTCTCAGTCTTCATCTTACTTGACCTATCATCATAATTTGACAGTTGATCATTCCTTCCTCCGTGACATACTTTTATCATTTGGCTTCTGGGATACAACACTCTTAGTTTTCTTCCTACCTCACTAGTTGTTCCTTCTCAGTTTTCTTTGCTGATTCTCCTTCTCCCTTATCTTAGTATTGGAGTGCCCCCAGGTCTCAGTCTTTGATCCTCTTCACTTTTTATATCAATTCTAATCTCATTTAGTGTTTTGGCTTTATATATCATCTCTATGCCAGTAACTCCCAAATTTATATCTTCAGCCTAACTTTCTCACCTAAACTTCAGAATCATAATTATAACTGCCAAGTCAACTGTCCAGTTCGATGCCTCATAGTTATCTCAAGTTTAATAGGTTTAAAACTGAGCTCCTGAAGTAATGCCACCCAACAGCAATGAGCTCATGTCCAGTTCCTAAATACCATTTCCCACTAAAAGGAACCAACTACTCCTTGGAGAGCTGGCTGATTCCAGGGGTAGGGCAGAGAAAGTGCAAGATGAGCCTAGGGCATCTTGTGGAGCCAGAAAATAAAGAATTGCAAAAAAAAAAAAAAAGCAGGAATTCCCTGGCAGTCCAGTGGTTAGGACTCTGCACTCTCACTGCCAAGGGCCCAGGTTCAATCCCTGGTCGGGGAACTAACATCCCACAAGCCGCATGGTGCAGCCAAAAAAAAAAAAGCAGACATGTCAAAAGAACACAGATGCTAACCTGAAGGCCAATGGTTTGGCCAAGCTCACTTAATAATAAAAGTAGAAGGAGTAATGGAAATGGAAAATTACCATTTGTCAAATAGCACAGTAATAATTCTTGTCTACCAGAATCATTAAGGGATGCTAAAATGGTGGGCAAATACACTCTGGGAAACAGGATACTTATATACTCTCAAAGTATCTTCCCACGAGACACTTACTAATAATAATGGGAAAAATAGTAACGTTACATTGCAGAGGCCATGTTCAAAGTACATCACTGGTAAATGAGACCTATAAACATCATGTACCTCCCTGATATGATGGGCTGAGAGGGGCACAGCATCACTTCTGTAGTAGTATTGCCAAAAATTCGTAACCTGAATTTAGTCATCAGCAAACATCAGACCAACTCAACTTGAGGGACATTTTACAAAATAACTGATCTGTATTCTTCAAAAGTGTCAAAGTCAGGAAAGACAAAGGAAGAATGAAGAACTGTCCTAGATTGGGTATCATATCAATGTTAATAGTATCATATCAATGTTAATTTCCTGGTGTTGATAATTATTCTTTGGTTATGTAAAATGTTATCATCTGGGGAAGCTGGGCGAAGGTTATACATGAATTAATTGTAATAATTTTGCAACTTAAAAAAATCTAAAGTTATTTCAAAAGAAAAAAATAATAAAAGGCAAACAAATTAAGAATATACTGAAACCTGATTTTCCCCTTCTGCAATCTATTCCATCTCCATTGATAGCAATTTCATTCTTCTTATAGTCCAGGCCCAAAACTTGGAAGTCAGCATCCTTTATTTCTCTTTTTTTCTCTTATACCCTAAATCCAGTCTACAGGAAATTCTATGGGTTGCGTCCTCAAATATGTCCAGAATCTAACCACTTCTTATCACTTCCTCCTCTTGCCTCCCTAGTCCAGGATGCCGTCGGTACCTGCCTGGATTATTGCAACAGCTTTCTAACTGACATCCTCGATCCACCCCTCCTCTCAAAACCTTCTGAAGCCTCCCATTTCCTCCAGAGTAAAAGCCAGAGTTCTGACTGTGGCCCATGAGGCCACACATGATCTGGTTTTGTTCACTCTGTGACATCTTTTCCTATTTCTTACTCCATTCCAACCACTCTGACCTTCCTGCTCTCTCTCTCTCTTTTTAAAAAAATTATTTATGTATTTATTTTTCTTGTGGTATAGTTGATTTACAATACTATGTAAGTTTCAGGTGTACAACATACAAGAATTTTGATCCACAATTTTTAAAGGTTATACTCCACTTATAGTTATAAAATATGGGCTGTATTCCCTGTGTTGTACGATATATCCTCATAGCTTATTTATTTTATACAGAGTAGTTTGTTCCTCTTAATCCCCTGCCCTTGTCTTGCCCCTCCCCCACTTCCCTCTCCCCACTGGTAACCACTAGTTTGTTCTCTGATACCTGAGTCTGTTTCTTTTTTGTTATATTAACTAGTTTTATTTTTTAGAGTCCACGTATAAGTGGTATCATATAGAGTATTTGTCTTTCTCTGTCTGACTTATTTCACTAAGCATAATAATACTCTCCAGGTCCATCCATGTTGTTGCAAATGGCAAAATTTCATTCTTTTTTATGGCTGAGTTGTATTCCATCATATATATATATATCACATCTTTATCCATTCATCTGTTGATGGACCCTGCTATCTCTTGAACATGGCAGGTGTGCTCTTCCCTTAGAGGCTTTCCACTGGCTGGTGCCTTTTACTTGAATGCTCTTTCCCCACACATTCCTTTGCTAACCTTCTCATCTTTTTCAAGCTTTTGCCTAAAGGTCTTTTTCTCAATGAGCCTACCAATGTAGGCTTAAAAATTTCAAGTCCATCTTAAAAATTGCAATCCTCACTCTTGGTTCTCCTTAATCTGCAGCAAATTTTTGGCCATTTTATCACCTCTGAACACAATATATAATTTTTATTTATATCATATTTATTATGTATTATCTATCTCTACCTGCTGTCACATGAACTGTTAAGAGGGCTGAGATCTTGGTCTGTTTTTTTTTTTTTCCCCGAGTGTTAAAACCGTCCTTGGTGCACTGTATATACTCAATAAATATATTATTATATAACTCAGTAAGTTTGTTATTTGAGTCATATGTTACTGAAGGACAGAGAAAACATCATATGTCTCTTTCCCAATCAGGGAGTTAGACAACTGTTATAAATTGTTTAAAAGTTAAGAGAATATGTAAAAATAAGATGAGCCAGGACTCTTGGTTGTAAGTGAAAGAAACCCACTCAAATTAGCTTCAGGGATAAAAAGGGGGGATTTACTTGTTCACAGAACTGAAGAGCTCAGAAGTAAATCTAGCTCCAGGCATGTGGATGTAGGAGGCTTACAGCTGTCCTCAGAACTTATTGATTTCTCCCTACATCGCTCAGCTCTACTTTCCTCCGAAATAGCCTGGGTCTCAGGCAGGTGTTCTCCACGTGGTGGTCCTGGAAGCTCCAACCACAGATTCTCCCACTTGACTGAGAGCCCAGAATTCACTCTGGCCTGGCATGGGTTACCTGTCCTGAGGCAAGGGAATGTGGTGATCTCGTGGCTTTGGCCTGGGCCACAGAAACAGCCCCCAAACCACCCATAGTGAGAGTGGGAGAAGGAAAAGATACAATTAATTACAGAAATGAGCCAAACCAATTTGTGTAAATTGATAGAATAGTTGACATTAGAAGTATAGCACTCTGACCTCTAGTGGTTAGATTACATGGAGAAAATTCAGCATTAGCCCAAAGACAACAGCAGGTTAATTTATTTCACATCATGTTTTATATAATCTTTTCTCAGTTTATTTAAGAACATCAGTGTCCTTCCCTTTTATCCTCTACATTGAAGCATTCACCTCTTTGGGGCAAATTTTCTTTTGACCGTTCTTGTATCCTTTTTTTTTTCTCTATTTCTACAATCACCATCTTTCTTCTTGGTTTCATATTTAGACCACTGTGATAATCTCCAAACTTATTTCCTTATTTTTAATCCTTTATGAAAACAAACACCTGAAAAGCCTTGCTTAAAAACTGCTTTAGTTGTATGGTGTCCAGCTGGGGAATTTATTCTGACAATTTATCAGATCCAATAAAAATCCCTGGGTCTAGCATTAATTTTCATGTGTCCCCTCATCCTTTTGTAATTAAGAAATTCCAGTTAGCTTTCCACCACATGCTGTGGGAAGCTAACATAAATAATACATTTGCATAATACATGTTGACCTGCTGAACTTTAAAAATTGAGAACACATACTTTTCTTATCTCATATATAATAGATTAATCCATTTTAAAGTTCATTCTACTAAACTTATCTAATATTCTACACAGAAAATTTCATATACACTTAACTATCATTTTTCAAGAGTGAATTAAATGCATGATTTATTTATCATAAAAAGGTACTGATTGGAACAAATTTATAAGTACATTAGCTAATTACTCAAATCATAAGCTAAATCTAAAATATGTGCTCCTAAAAACAAAAAAAAAACAAAAATAAGATATGTACTCTTAAATTTTTTTAAAATTAATTAATTTATTTTTTGGTTTTTATTTTTGCGTTGGTTCTTCATTGCTGCGTGCAGGCTTTCTCTAGTTGCGGCGAGCAGGGGCTGTTCTTTGTTGCGGTGCGCAGGCTTCTCATTGTGGTGGCTTCTCTTGTTGCAGAGCACAGGCTCTAGGGCACACGGGCTTCAGTAGTTGTGGCACAAAGGCTCAGTAGTTGTGGAGCACAGGTTTAGTTGCTCTGTGGCATGTGGGATCTTCCCGGACCGGGGCTCGAACCTGTGTCCCCTGCACTGGCAGGCGGATTCTTAACCACTGCGCCACCAGGGAAGTCCCTGTGCTCCTAAATTTTTATAACTTTATTTTATTCTTTCTTGATTAGTGGCTGAGATGGTAAGAATTCTCTAACTTCATTATTGCCCACATTTTCTCTTCGATTTTCACTGTAAAGAATATTAAAAGATTGAGTTAATTACTCTGAAGGTTTATAGATTTTATTGCACATTTCCCTTATCATTCTTTTCTTTTTTCTCTCCAATGTTTTTCTTTATTTGAAATTTCACATTTTTAATGAAAGTATACCGTTTCTTTCTTCTGAAGTATAGAGTAAAAAAAAAAAAAATTCCCTGAAGTCAGACTGTTTGAGCTTCAGTTTTCTCCTCTGTAAAAAGGGGATAATGAGGGTAATAATAATACTCCTAATTTATAGGGTTACTTACAGAGTCATTGTGATGAAAACATTTGATAATTCACATGGAGGGCTTAGGATGGTCACTGGCACACACATATAAGTTCTCAAAAAATGTTAGGTTTTACTATTATTTTATAGACTCACTTGCATTTTTAGCATGTCTTTGTATACACGAATTGGTTTGTCTACCACCAACATTTATAAAGCATTTAATATTATATTGTTGGCTGAAAAAACAATAACAATATGGAGCGTCTATTCTTATGAAGTTTACAATCTAATTTGAGAAACAAGGCATAAATATTTAAAATTTGTAAACAAAATTTGGTATATACATACCATGGAATATCATTTAGCCTTAAAAAGAAAGGATATTTGACATGCTACAACACGGATGAACCTCAAAGACATTATACTAAGTGAATTAAGCCAGTAACAAAAGGACAAATACTGTATGATTCCCCTTATATGAGGAACCTATAGTAGTCAGATTCATACAGACAGAAAGTAGAATGGTGGTCATCAGGGGCTGGGGAAAAGGGGGATTAGGGACTTACTGTTTAACAGGTTGAGGGTTTAAGTTTGGGGAGATGAAAATGTTCTGGAGATGGATGGCTGCACAAAAATGTGAATGTACTCAGTGCTACTGAACTGTACACTTAAAAACGGTTAAAATGGTAAATTTTATGTTATGTATATCTTATAATAAAAAGATTTAAAATTTAAATATTCATATGAAATAAAATATTACAGTGTAACAGATAAACCACTAAATTATAAATTATCAAATGTCATTTTATTTATAAAATGCATCCACTTATTTTCTGAATAAATAATACATCTTCATGGTCCAAAAATAAAAGGTACAAAATGATATACAGGGAAAAGCAAATCTTCCTTTAGCCACTCAGTTCCTTTTCCCAGAGACATGACTCCATTACCAATTATTTATATATTCTGCCACAGATTTTATACATGTCTAAAACTGTAGTTATAACTATAGTCATACACTCTATGCACTATGTTGCAAATTTCTTTTTCCACTTAAGAATAGATAGTGCATTAAATGCAACCTTTTTCTTTTTCAGGAGCTGTAGACACCATAAAGATATTTAACCAGTCCCCTACTGAGAAGCCAGAGAGAGTTTTCAGTCTTTTGCTATTGCAAGCAATCTTTCAAAGAATAATCTGGCACATATGTCATTTTGTATAACTGTGAGCATTTCCATAAGTTAAATTCCTAGAGGTAGTGTCACTGGCTTTTCAAATAATTCAGATTAAAACTGCCTAAAGAGACAGATTTCACCAAAGAAGTACTGGTGTCAGTTGCTTTATCCCCAAACTTGGAAACTTCCTTGTATCCTCATCTACACCTATCAATCTCTAAGTCCTGCTGATTTTACCTCCTCAGTCTCTTCTGTCCTCGCTTTTCATTTTCCCATTGCTCACAGCCAACAACTTGATTTAGGCTTTTCACTGTTTTTTTCATGTGTGAAATGTTGTCCTCAAACCCATCCTCCTGAGAGAATATTCTGCTCAGACATTTTCATGCTACCCAATACATCCAGGATTAGGTCTAATGTCTTTATTTTAGCAAACAAGGCTCACCTTAATCTGATCCCTGCACTTTCCTTTCCAGCCTTCTCTGCTATCATCCAACTTTACTCTTTTTTGCTTTTATAATGTACAATAGTTTATAGTTTCAGGCCCCCATGCATTGGCCCTCACTGTCTCCCCAGCGTGGAATACCTTTGTCCATTTCCCTCACTTCACCCCTGGGGGAAGTCCTGATCTCTCTGTTGTGCTCCACAGGCCTCTTGCGTTCATCTTCCATAGGGATTGCTATTCTCTACTGAAGCTATATCCTTGCAGTAGCCTGAAAGGGTGGTAGGGAGTGTCTTTCTTCTTTTCTAGCTCCAGCATCCAGCAAGTGCATATCATATGGTATGCACTCAATGAAATTTGTTTGAACTTAACCAGATCTTGGGGAGAAGGGGTACAATCATTCATTGATTCAAAATGTTTATTGAGAGGCTATTAAGTGCAAGATTATGAGCTAGGCAGTGGGATGACCACCAAGAAGAAGGTGACCCAGGGCCTACTTTTGGTCTAGTGAAAGAGATGGGGCAACATAAACACACAATTCTAATTCAGCTGCGTGAAGACTGCTGTGGACCTTAGGTCACAGTTCAGATTTTTTTTTTTGGATGAGCAAAGCGTGCCATTTTAGCTAGAGGGAAATGCACCAGGAAAGTCATTTACAAAATAAGTCAATTGCCCCAAATCACTGTGAAACCCAGAGTCACGCATAATTTCGACTTCCTTTCATGGCTATTGTCTTCACTTTCTAAAGTGGAAATGCTTTTCTGGTAAACAAGGTCAGTGTCTGGGGTAAAGAATAATAAGGTGAGATAACTCATGTAAGGTAACCAGGTCAGAATCTGTATATACTCCATGAAAGTTGTCTTTCTCTGCTAAACTGCTGCTCCTAGACTGTCTTCTAAGCATTAAAACCAACCAACCAACAAAGAAAAAACAACAAAAAACCTTGCTTGGTGTTAAATGATCTATATTAAGTTTAAGCCAGCTGTTATCTTTTTACCCTTCTCCATTTTCTTTAATATGACCTCTTTTCACAAAAGGTCGAGGAAGCTGGTAAAATGTAATGAAAAGAGCAGATTCTCTGGGATTCCGGCAGAGTTGGGTTTAGCACAGAGGACAGTCACTACTACCAGAATCACTTTGGGCACGTAATCAAACTCCCAGTTTCCTCTTTTGTAAAATAAGTATAATAATAAATGAGGAGATAATGTTTATGGAAAGCTCTGAACACAGTACTCGACACGTAGTAAGAGCTCAGGAGAAGTTAGCTATTAAACGATTCTAAGAACTCGAGGTCTTGAAGGTATTATTTTCGTTCTGGCAACCAAAAGAATCGTTAAATGAAATCATTACTAAACCAAGTTGAACCTGAACGCGCACTTCCAGTAATTTGATCTCTCTGGGCCACCGTCTGCGAGCATGCGTAAAAAAGCGTGGCGGGACGTATGTGTCATGGCGAGCTCCATCTAAAGTCGCTGCAGTTTCCGGAGAGTGGCGTGTAGGTTCTCTTACTTTTGGCTGGCTTGTTATTTCGTGACTGCTGGGTAAGGGTGGCGGGTGGATCAGTGTGGGGCAGAGTTTGGCCAGAGTTCCTTTTACGGCGGAGCCTTGTTTCCCCAGTTTTAGTCTTTCTCGGGAGGTTTGCTGGTTTGTTTCGCAGTTGAAAGGGAACTTAACCAGCTGAGCTGGGGGAATTGGGAGGCAGGTAGCGCTGCCAGAAGTGAGGACGGGTCTTTGGCCTTATGTGCTGCAGGGCTGTAAGGAGTATTTAAGGGATCTCGTTGCGTATTGTCAAATCTAACTTCATTCGTTTTACCACTTTCTGCGTTAGTGAGTTTATGGGACGGGACAAGGCTCTCACAGTTACCTAGCTTTCACAGAGCTGTATCTCAGAAATTTAAACTGAAGTTGGTCTGAAGATTAGGTGTCTTAATTTTTCACTTTTCTTTCTTGTTTACTGATAAAACCTCTTTCTGAATCTCGGGACGATACGTGTCTTTCGTGTGTCAGGTGATGTGGATACTTACTTAATTGCCATATTTCTGTTTTGTAGTTCTCGGTATTACTTGAATCACGCAGACGTGTTGTAGTGCTGGATAGTATTTATTAACTACGGCCAGACGCTGGATCTCAGTCATAGCAAATGTGGCAGATGTTAACACACCTGGCCTAATCAGAAAGAAATTGGGAGTAATATGGAACATCATTAACCCTGATGTATAAAGTAGCCTTTTATGGAGTTTAATCCCTTTTAGGTAGTTTTAAAGAGCCCTTACCGTGGTTTTGTGAAGTTGTTGCGAGCTTGCTTTTTCTAATCAGTTTTCATTTTCCAGACTCATCTTTCAAGAAGATTTGAGACTAATTGCGAATAATCAAGGTACTCATTTATTTTAAGCCTTTTATGTTGGAGTGACGTGTTACATATTATAACGTGCAGAAAGGTAACCTAATTTTAATTTCTTAGTGATTTTGCCACCATCATTATCTGGAAACGCCAAGATCTCCCTATCACTAAATCCAAGAAACGTTTTCATTCATTTTACTTAACTTTGCATTACCTGCATTGAGCAGCGCTCACCGTGTCCACCTCTTTCACATGCTCGCTTCCTTTTCCTTTTGTGACCCACTGATTTTCTTCTTCTCTAGTGGCTTCTTCTTGATCTCCATTATAGGCTGGTTCTCTTCTGTATGGCAGGTAAACATGGAGTTCCTTAAGGCTTGGTCCTGTGCTCTTTCCAATTAGAAGAAATTCTGTTCTCTTTCTCTGCGTGAGCTAATGCACAACCTCATCAACATTGTTGTTCTCTGTCTTTTTTATTCTAGCCATCCTAGTGTGTGTGAAGTGGTGTCTCATTGTGATTTTGATTTGTATTTTCTTGATAGCTAATGATGTTGACATCTCATCATGTTATTGGTCATTTGTATATCTTCTTTGGAGAAATGTCTGTTCAAATCCTTTTTTCATTGGGTTATTTTTCTGTTGTTGAGTTGTAAGTGTTCTATATGTATTCTGATACCAGATCTTTATCAGACATTTGATTTGCAAATATTTTCTCCAATTGTATGAGGTCTCTTTTCACTTTCTTGATGGTGTCCTTTGAAGCATGAAAGTCTTAAATATGAAAGTCTTACATGTAAGTCCAGTCTGTTTTTTCTTTTGTTGCTTATTCTTTTGGTGTCATAACTAAGAAACCAGTGCTTAATCTAATGTTATGAACATTTACACCTATCTTATCTTCTAAGAGTTTTATAGCATTAGTTCTTAAATTTAGGTCTGCAATCAATTTGAGTTAATTTTTGTATGTGATGTGAAGTAGGAATCCAACTTCATTCTTTGCATGTGGCTATCCAGTTGTCCCAGCACCATTTGTTGAAAACACTACTCTTCTCCCCATTGAATTTTCTTGGCACCCTTGTTGAAAATCAGCTGACCAGGTAATACATTTTTGACAAGCATTCTGGATGATTTTTATGAAAGAATAACTCTAGGACAGTGATTCTCAAACTGTAGTGCACATCACAGTCACCTGGAGGGCGTGTTAAAGATGGCTGAGCTTTACTCAGAGTATCTGGTGCAGTAGATTTTGGGTGGGACCCCAGACTTCTCATTTCTAACAAGTTCCCCAGTGACCCTAATTGTGCTGGTGTGGGAACTGCACTGTGAAAACTACTGGTGTAGGACTTTGGTTCACAACTGTGGCAACACATATGAGAATTACTGGAAAGTTTTAAAAAATATTGATGTCCAGGCTCCGTTCTAGCGATTGATTCAACTAGCGCAGGGCTCAGGTGTCGGTAATTTTCCATAGCTCCTCAGGTGACCATAATGAACGCTCAAGACTGAGAACCTTTGCTGTAGGAGAACAGTGGTTTTCAATCAGAGGTGTATAGTGGAATCACCTGGGCAGGTTTTACCTTCCCATCCTTAAATTCCACTCTGGAGAACGGGGCCTGGGTATTTGCTGTTCTAAAGGTCTCCTAATAAATCACCTCTGTAAGTAACCAGTACTCTATATTATTCTCTCTTCATCATTTTCAATATCTCCTTTTTTCACTTACTGTTTTTATTTCCTTTATTAAACTTGATTTCCTCTACCTTTGAGAAAAAACTTTATACGATCCTGTTGTTCCATTTAACTACTATCTTGTTTTCCTTTTATTCTCAAACTTTCATTATTATTCACTTATTTAATAATTTCTGAAGGCTAACAATTCCAGTTACCAGTTTGTTGGCAGTAAGAGCTTAAGCTGATTAATAGTGATGGGTGAGTTTGTTCAGGTGCTTATTATATGCAGCCAGGTTTAGGAACCTCTGCATTATATATTTGTCTCTCTTGTCTCCCTAGAGTGAATTTGTGGAAATGGAATTGCTGGGCAAAAGGATACATGTTTTAAAGTTTGATATGTATTGCCAGATTGCCCTTCAGAAAGGACATGTCAGTTTTACCATGCTTTCTGCTAACAGTTGGGTGTTTGTCAGTCTTTGTTATCAGTGGGGTAGATGGAAAATAACTCCTTGTTTAAACACATGCCCTTAGTGTGTTTGAGCATTCTTTCCTATGCTTAACGGCTATTTACATTTCTTAAGTGTGTTGCCGGTTTTGCCTTTGCCCATTTTTTTCTGGAATGTTTTTCTTTCTTAGGGTTGCCTTAGACTCTTGTATTATTTGTGCTTTGCCGATGAGGCAGAGCCATGTGGGGAGAGCTTGGTGTTGAGAGAGGGCCTAGGTTCTAATTTTAGCTCTATCAGTGGACAAATCTTTTAGCTCCTCTGGACTTCAGTTCTGTAAAATAAGAGGCTTAGCAGTGTTCCTTGCTTCCCTAACTCTGATATTGTATGTCTACTGCAGTGGACGCACCCCTCTCATCTCTCTTCTTCCATACTGTTTCCCTTCAGTGGATCCATAAGCAATTGTGTATGGGATGTAAATATTGTGTAATTAAAAAAAATTAAAATATGTCATTCAATTTATAATCCTTCAGTAGTTCTTTAGTAACATTGAAAGGCACTACCTGGTCTTAGCCTTTCTCACTTAACTTTGCTATTTCATAGAGTCATAGTTTATAGAAGAAGCCGTAGGGGTTAGGTATTTATTTCACCTTCCCACCTACTGTAAGAATTTCCTCCTATGTTATAGAAAGGCTAGCTAAATTCAACTTAAGCAAGTGTTTATTTATCCATCCATTCAACAGATATTCTGCGCCTGCTGTGTGCTAGGCATTGTTACAGGTGTTGTAGATACAGTGGTGAAAAAGAGATGACACCCTTGTTCTTATGGCGCTTACACTGTAGTGAGAAAGACAGATGCACTTATATACCTACCTGGAGTCAGGTAGGTAAGTGTTATGAAGAAAAATGAAGCGTAAAGTGGGTTAGAGGCCGGTGAGAATGTGTGGGATGCCTAGTCAGTGTGTGCTTATTTGAGATAGGGTGATTAGGAAAAGGCCTCTCCAAGGTGTCATTTGAGTAGAGAAGTAGGCAGCAAGGCATACGAATATCTGGGGATGATATTCAAGGCAGAGGAATAGCAAGTGTGAAGGCCCTGAGTCAGAAGCTAGTTTGGCCTGCTCAGAGAATGTCTGAAAGATTATTACAGTTGGGGCAGAGTGGGAGGTAGCAGAGGGGGCATATTTTGTTAGACTGGGTAGTGTACAGTAAAAAGTATTTATTGAGAAGCTGCAGTGTGCTAGACAGTTCTAGGCACCACCTGGGATAAAGCAGTGAACAAAGCACCCAAAAGCCTTTACCTCCCCCTTCCCCCCCCATCCCCCTGAGAGTATATATCCTAGTAGAAAGAGATAGTAACAAAATAATGAAGATATTTTCATGGAGGAAGAAATTTTCCTCTACCCTTCTAGGTTCTTCTGGCTGGTCTAAGAATTAAACTGACGGATTAACAGGAGGCTAATCAAACGAAAGTTTAATAACGTATACATGGGAGACCCAGGCAAACAGTAGCTCTCCCAAGTGGTTGAAACCGTTGCCTTAAACCCTTCTGTCTTCAGCTAAAGACAAAAGAGGATCTTGTGGGTAGTGGTTTGGGACCTCAGAGGGGAGGAAGGCAGTTGCCATGCCATGGAAAAGCAAATGTTTGGTAACAGAGGAATTTTAACAAACAGACTTTGCTAGGTTCCTCCCTGCCTGCACACGTAGTTCATACTCTAGTTATCTGTGGTGATTACTCCCTTCCTGGAACAGGTGCTCTGTTTACATTCTTTTAGGCATTTACGGGGAAGGTCAGAGTTTCTTCCTGAATCTTTTGGTCCTTGATTGTTTTCAGCTCAAAATAATCTGCATGGCAAGCAGACATTTTGGGGTGGCAAGTTTGCTCCCCTGTAATATCTAAGCAGGTGGTGAACTGCTGTGGTAAGGAAACAAGGCAGGGAAGGCGGATAGGAGGCATGTGTACGTGGTGAGGTGGGAGTTGCTCAGGAAGGCCTCACTGGTGACATTTGAACAAAGTCCCAAAGGGCTTGAAGGCATTCCAGGCAAGACGAAGACCTTGAGATGAGTGTGTGCCTGGTGGGTGTGAACTAGCCAGGATGCCCGTGTGGCCGAGTGGAGTGAGAGGGGAGAGCGGTAGGAAGTGGGGTCCCAGAGGTAACAGGAAGCTGATTATGTCCTAGTAGAACTCTGTAGCAGTTTTTACTCTGGGGCTTTTTACTCTGAGATGGAATACCAAGGGAAGGTTTTGATCAGAAGCCTGAGAAGAATTTAGGTTATAAAGGGATCCCTGGCTTACGTGCTGCAAGTGTCTTTTGGGAATTAAGGGTAGAAGCAGGGGGACTATTACAGTAAACCAGGCAAGAGTTACTGTTGGTTTGGACCAAGAATGTAACAGTGGGTACGGTCAGAAGTAGATTCTGAATATATTTGGAAGGTCAAGCCAGCAGGCTTTTGTTGGTGGGTTGGATTTAGGGTGAAGGAAAGAGACGAGTCAGGGATGGATCCAGGATTTTTGGCCTGAGTGGGTGGAAGGTTGGGATTGCCTTTAAGCGAGATGGGGAAAGTTCTGGGAGGATCTGGTGTGATGTTGTTGGTTGCAGGTGGGGTAAGGTGGGGAGAGGATCAAGAGTTTTGTTTTTGACCTTTTAATTCTGAAATAACTATTAGACATTCAAGCAGGGGTGTTGAATAGGCAGTTGGACATCTGAGCCTGAAGTTCAGGGGAGCACTGGGGCTGGTTACATAAGCATACAGTTGGTATTGCAAGGCCTTGGGACTGGATGAGATCACCTAGGGTGTGTCTGTAACTAGAGAAGAGAAGTCCTGTAACGGAGCCCTGGGGGCATTCCGACATTGAGAAGTTGGAGAGTTGAGGAGGAACCAGCAAAGGAGACTTGGGGAGTGGTTGACGTGGTAGGAGGAGAACTCAGAGTGTGGGATTCCAGGAGCCAGTGAAGAAGATCGCTTTAGGAGGGAAAGCATGGACCGTAGTGTCAGATGCTGCAGACCGGGTCAGGCGAGATGGCTGAGAATTGACCACCGTGTACACTGTTGTGAGTCACTGAAATCAGGACAGCAGTTTTGGTGGAGTGGTCGGGGTGAAAGCCCGGTTTAGTAGAGAATGGGAGGGGGAAATTGGAGACAGTTCTTTCAAGGACTTTTCTTTCTTTCTTTTTTTTTTTTTTTTGGGGTACGTGGGCCTCTCACTGTTGTGGCCTCTCCCATTGAAGAACACAGGCTCTGGACGCGCAGGCTCAGCGGCCATGGCTCACGGGCGCAGCCGCTCCGCGCGGCATGTGGGATCCTCCCAGACCGGGGCACGAGCCCGTGTCCCCTGCACCAGCAGGCGGACTCTCAACCACTGCACCACCAGGGAAGCCCAGGAGTTTTCTTTTAAAGGAGAGAAATGTGGTGGAGTTAGTAGGTAGAGGAAGTGGGGTCCGGATAAGGTTTTTGTTTTTCAAATGCGAGAAATAACAGTATGTTTATACCCAGATAGTATTGATTCAGTAAAGAGACAATTAGCGATGATGCAAGAAGAGGAAGCATGGCTGGAATTCTGTGCTGGAGCAGGTCAGAGTAGAGGGATTGCTCTAAGGGGGGTGGGCAGTTCGTTCACTGTAACAGATTGATATGTGGGCAAAGACCCATTTCCCAGTAAAAGAATGAAGTCATCCATGTGTACAGAATGTGGGAGGGGATCTGAGGGTTGGCTTCATTCAGGCCTTCTGTTTTCAGTACCGTCTGCAGCCTCATGAAGAGGATATCTGTGAGAAATTAATTTTCAGAAAACTCCTAAGATCAGCGAGTTTAAGTTTCTTCACCGCAGCGCTTCCCAGTCTTTGCTCTACTAATGCATACTGGGAGCCTGTAAGACACAGACTGTCCCAAATTTATTTGACCACAGAACTGTGTCTTCACTGATAGTCAATAAATAGAATGAATTTGGGAAAGACTAACCTAGTTCATTTCACCTTACCTATAGTTTGCTGAGTCGGCCAGGGCTCTCGTTCGCAAGAACAGAAGCCCGAACTCAAGTGAATTTGAGCCACAGAGGGAATTTATTAGCTCACGTGACTGGGCAGGGCAGGGCTGCATCTGGCTGCAGGCATTGGTTGGACCCAGTTGCTCAAATAATGTCAGTATTGCTCGTTGTCTCTCCAGCTCTTAGAAGGCTTTCCTGCCTTGGGTAGGTTTCTGCTTTGTGGCAGGCAAGATGGCCCCCAGTATCCTCAAGTTGACAGCCTCCTAACTTAGTCACTTCAGTGAAAGAGAAGCCAGCTCTTCTGTTAGCCCTGGCATAGAAGTTCTCGTGCTGATTCTCATTGGCTCGGCTTGTCACATCCAAACCTGCACCAATCGTTGTGGCCCAGAGGATGAATTACTCTGGCACGTGGGTCTCATGTGCCATGGCTGCATCTGGGGAAGGAGGAGGCCTGTGACTGACAGTCCTACCCTGACCACGTGGTACAGGTGTTCACTATCATTTAAACAGTTCTTGACTGATTGCCATCTGGGCTATTTCTGATCTTTTGTTCTTCTGAGCAATGTAAAGCTAGCTGAGATTTGAACACAGATTTGTCTGATTTACAGGGCCTAGTTTGTCATACTTGTAAAGAGTGCATTACAGCCAAGGGCACAAAATGAGCCTGGCTGGAAATGCTCTGTTAATGGAAAGATGGGTATCTGACAAATGAAGAGGGAAAATTCATCAGAAAGAGACCAGAGGAGAGTGTAGGACCCTTAACACTGGTTTAGGCGACCCGGATGAAAAGCGGTCGTTCCGGGTAATTAAGTAGGCCGTAGAGTCTCGCACAGCACGTGGGCTCAGGCTCATCTGCCGTGGAGTCTTTGAGCTGCTTTGGGTAAGTTAGCTTCTCTGTGTTTTAGATCACTCTTCATTTTTTTTTTATTTGGCTGTGCCACGCGGCTTATGGGATGTTAGTTCCCCGACCAGGGATGGAACCCAGGCCCTCGGCAGTGGGAGTGCGGAGTCCTAACCGCTGGGCCGCCAGGGAAGTCCCTGGGCTACTCTTTAAAGTGAGCATACCACCGCCACCTACCTCCTGGAGTTGTTGTGAATGGTTAATGAGATGATGCTGTGAAGCCCTTGCTTCCTGTCTGGACACAGTATTGGTGGAGGTCTGCCGGTAAGTGTCCTCAAGTGTCGGCAGACCTCATCTTCCTGTGCTTCGCAGATGTTGCCTTTTTTTGTTTTTACACATTGAAGCTTTGTGGCAACCTGGCATCCAGCGTGTCTGTTGGTGCCATTTTTCCAACAGCATTTACTCTGTGTCTCTGTGCCACGTTTTGGTAATTCTCGCAGTATTTCAAACTCTTTCATTATTGTTATATTTGTTATGGTGATCTGTAATCATTTATCTTTGTTACTCTTGTAATTGTTTTGGGGCGCCTTGAACTACGCCTGTATGAGATAGCGAACTTTATTGGTAAATGTGTGCTCCTACTTAAACCAACTGGCCCTTCCCCCATCTCTCCCCCTTTCCTCGTGCCTCCTTATTCCCTGAGACTCACCAATACTGAAATTAGGCCAGTTAATAACCTGGCAGTGGCCTCTAAGTGTCCAAGTGAAAGGAAGAATTGCGTGTCTCTCAGTTTAAATAAACTAGAAGTGATTAAGCTTAATGAGGAAGCCGAGATAGCGTGAAAGCTAGGCTTCTTGTGCCAGTTAGCCAAATTGTGAATGTAAAGGAAGAGTTCTTGAGGGATATTAAAACAGATCCTCCAGTGAACACATGGATGATAAAAAACAAAACAGCCTTATTGCTGATATGGAGAAAGTTTGAGTGGTGTGGATAGAAGATCAAACCAGCTGCAACGTTCCCTTAAGCCAAAGCCTAATCCTGAGCAAGGCCCTGACTCTGTTCCATTCGGTGCAGGCTGATAGAGGTGAGGAAGCTACAGAAGAAACGTTTGAAGCTAGCAGAGGTTGATTCATGAGATTTAAGGAAAGAAGCCGTCTCCATACGTAAAAGTGCAAGGTGAAGAAGCAAGTGCTGATGTAGAAGCTGCAGCAAGTTACCCAGAAGGTCCAGAAGATCTAGCTAAGATAATTACAGTGGCTCAGTGCCTGGTTTCAAAACTTCAAAGCACCGACTGACTCTCTTGTCAGGGGCTAATACAGCTGATAATGATAAGTTGAAGCCAGTGCTCATTTACCGTTCCGGAAATCCTAGGGCCCTTAAGAATTATACTAAATCTTCCCTGCCTGTGCTCTATAAATGGAACAACAGAGCCTGGATGACAGCACATCTGTTTATGACATGGTTCACTGAATACTTTAAGCCCACTATTGAGACCTACTGCCTAGAAAAAACATTCCTTTGAAAATATTAACTGCTCATTGACAGTACACCTGGTCACCCAAGAGCTCTGATGGAGATATACAAGGAGATTAATTCCGCAGCCCATGGGTCAAGTAGTAATTTTGACTTTCAAGTGTTACTGTTGAAGAAATGTATTTCATAAGGCTAAGCTGCTAGGTAGTGATTCCTCTGATGGATCTGGGCAAAGTAAATTGAAAACCTTTTGGAAAGGATTCACCATTCAAGGTGCTCTTGAGGACATTTGTGATTCATAGGAGGAGGTCAAAATTTCAACATTAACAGGAGTTTGGAACAAGTCGATTCCAACTTTCATGGATGACTTTGAGGGGTTCAAGGTTTCGTGGAGGAGATAACTGCGGATGTGGTGGAATTAGCAAGAGAACTAGAATTAGAAGTGGAGTCTGAAAATGTGACTGAATTGCTGCGATCTCATGGTAAAACGTGGATGGATGAGGAGTTGCTTCTTATGGATGAGCAAGGAAAGTGACCTCTTGAGATGGAATCTACTCCTGGTGAAGATGCTGTGAAGATTGTTGAAATGACAACAAAGGATTTAGAATATTATGTAAACTTAGTTAATAAAGCAGAGGCAAGGTTTGAGAGAATCGACTTTAATTTCAAAAGAAGCTCTACTGTGGGTAAAATGCTGTCAAACAGCATTGCATGCTTATAGAGAAACAGTTCATGAAAGGAAGAGTCAATTGATGAGGCAGACGTCACTGTTCTCTTATTTTAAGAAATTCCCACAGCCACCCCCCTTCAGCAGCCACCACCCTGACCAGTCAGTAGCCATCAACATGGAGGCAAGACCCTCCACCAGCAAAAAGATTATAATTCTCTGAAGGCTCAGATGGTGGTTAACTTTTTTTTAGCAACAAAGTATTTTAAAATTAAGGCATATACATAGTTTTTTTAGATATAATGCTATTTCACACTTAATAGACTACAGTATAGTGTAAACATAACTTTTATGTGCACTGGAAAATCAAAAAATTCATGTGACTCCCTTTATTATGACATTCGCCTTATTGTGGTGGTCTGGAGCTGAACCTGCAGTTATCTTTGAGTTATGCCTGCACGTTTCATTTTTCAGGTAGCTTTTTTTCTTAAGTATTTTATTTTAACATAATTGTAGATTTACTTAGTTATAAAAGTTATGTGGAGATGCTGTACACTTTACCCAGGTCTCCCCCAAAGGTAGCATCTTGCAAAACTGTAATATGTACCGTATCACAACCTGGATATCGACATGATGTGGTCAGGATGCAGAACATTTCCGTCACCACAAGGATCGCGCACACTGACCTCTCAAGTATGTTATATAAATGTAATCATACAGTAGGTAACCTTTTGCACTTGGCTCTATTCACTGAACAGAATTCTCTGGCGATTCATCGAGGTTGTTACATGTGTCAATAGTTCATTCCTTTCTGTTGCTGAGTAGTATTCCATGGTATTGGATGTGCCTCAGTTTACTTAACCATTCAACCGTTGAAGGGCATCTGGGTTGTTTTCAGGTTTCAGCTCTTAGAAAGCTGCTGTAAATATTTATTTTAGGTTTTTATGTGACTGTCTTAATATTTCTCCTGGATAAACACTTAGAGGTACAGTTGCTGGGTTGCATTGTAGTTTCATGATTAGTTTAAGAAAATGCCAAACTGTTTTCCGGAGCAGCTGTACCATTTTATATTCCCACCAGGGCTGTACGAGTGATCCAGTTTCTCCACATCCTTGCCAGCATTTAGTGTGATAGCTATGCAGTGCTATCTCATTGTGGTTTTAGTTTATGTTTCTCTGATGGCTGGTCATGTTGAGTCTCTTCTCAGGTGCTTATTTTTCCCTCTGGATATCCTCTTAGGTGAAATATCTCTTTGTCTTTTGTCTATTTGCTAACTGAATTTTTTTCTTTTCTTTCTTTTTCCTTTTTTTTACTATTCTGTTTTGAGTTCTAGATACTAGTCCTTTGTCAGATATGTAGTTTGCAAATATGTTTTTCTCAGTCTACAGCTTGACGTCTCATCTCTCAAAAGGGTCTTTTGCAGAGTAAAAGTCTTTAATTTTGGTGATGTCTGGGCTTGTTAATTTTTCTTTTTATGGATGGTGCTTTTGGTGTCAAGTCTAAAAACAACTCACTTAGCTCTAGATCCAGAAGACTTTCTCTTACGATTTTTTTCTATAAGTTTATAGTTTTGTTTTACATTTTAGTCCAGGATCTATTTGAATTAAGTTTTGTATAAGGTGTGAGACTTAGGTGGTTGTTCATTTATTTGTCTATAAATGTCCAGTTGCTTGAGCAGAAATTATTGAAAAGGCTATCTTTCCTCCACTGAATTGTGTTTTGCAGTTTTGTGTTTTTGTGGTGTTTGTGTGGAGTGGAATGGTTATTGTCTAAAAGTTTTCTGTCTTGTTAGGCTGCCACTTTTCTGGTTCTTTGGCAACAGAACAGGCTTTTGTTTTGTTTAGGGCTTTTATTGTCTGCACCTGTTGGCATTTCTGGGTTGCTGGCTTCTTCAGCTCCAAGTCTGGGATATAGGAGGCAAAGCAAAACCCAAGGAGCTCACCATGGTGGTGTAACTTGGATTGCAAGGTCCCTAGCCGGTCTGCCTTCTCTCCATCTTTCAAAGTGTTCTTATGTTTACTTTACATATATGTCTGGAGTTCTAGTTGTACTTAGTGGGAGGGATAGGGAAAATATGTTTATTTCATCTTCCTGGAAGCAGTGTCCACATTTTCTTTTCTTAATTATAAAAAATTTGAACATTCAGGAAAGTAGAATTGGATAATAAACACCAACATGTCTATTTCCTAGATTTAAGAGTTGTAAATGTTTCCCCATGTCTTAATATATTTTTTATTGTTTTAAAATAAATTATAGACGTAATATTTACCTCCACATATTCAGTATGCATCTCTAAAAAATAAGATTTTAAACATAAAGACAATACATTATATCTAATGATTTTTAGCAATATCCAAATACTATCTAATACCCAGTTCATATTCTGATTTCCCTAATTGTTCCCAAAATGTCTTACAGTTGTTTGGACAAAGTAAGACCTGATCAAGAGCATGAAGTGTGTTCATATTATCTTCTAAGTATCCTTTAATCTTGAACAGTTTCTTTCCTGCTTTTTTCTCCATGACACTGATTTGTTGAAGAAATAGTTCCAGTTGAACCCTGGAATGTCCCACTATCAGTAAGATTTATCTGGTGTTTCTTTTACTGTATCTCCTGTATTTTCTGTAAACTTGAAGTTAAAATCTAAAGGCTTTATTAGATTCAAGTTTGGCGAGAATATTTCATGGGTGATGTTATGTTGAACAGATTTTCTGAGGGACTCATGCTTGAATCGTTTATAACTTTTTTATGTGATAGAGAAGATGCCTTCTGCATCCTGTGATACACTCCTGGATGACATAGAAGATATTGTGTCACAAGAAGATTCAAAGCCCCAAGATAGGCATTTTGCGAGAAAGCACGTTGTTCCAAAGGTGCGAAGGCGAAATACCCAAAAATATTTGCAAGATGAAAACAGTCCACCAAGTGATAGGTAAGCTTTTCTTTTCTTTTGAAATTATATTCAGTATCATACCAGGGGAGAGGCTGGCACTACTGTATATGATGTACGTAATGTCTCTTTTAAAAAAACCTTTGAGGGACTTCCCTGGTGGCCCAGTGGTTGAGAGTCCGCCTGCCGATGCAGGGGACGCGGGTTCATGCCCCGGTCTGGGAGGATCCCACATGCCGCAGAGCACCTGGCCCGTGAGCCATGGCCGCTGAGCCTGCGTGTCCGGAGCCTGTGCTCCGCAACGGGAGAGGCCACAGCAGTGAGAGGCCCGCGTACCACAAAAAAACAAAACAAAACAAAACAAAACAAAACAAAAACAACTTTGAAATTTTGAAAGGAAATGTGTAGTGTTTTTCTGTTTTGTTTTGTTTTTTGAATGGTTTTAAATTTATCAAAGTCATTGACTAAAGAAGAAAAAGATGTCAAATTGCAAGTTTCTTAAAGGCAGGGCCTAGGGCAGTATTTGGCACAAAGATAGCTCCCCCCCTGCACCCTCCCCTGGCTGGATGTCTTTGCTGTTACAGTAGTTGGTGTGTAATTGTTACTCCCACATTAAAAATTTTATTGGAATTTGTGATTCTTATGAGATAGTGGTGGTTTGGGCATTTGGTTTTTCTTAGCAAATTTACAAATACTTGTGGATCATCTAAAGGCATTGGGCACAAATTATTGTGCTGTTTACACTGTTATATTAGGTCTCTAGTGAAATTCTAATACAACATAGCCAGAAAGGAATATGCAGTTATATAGTTTTAATATGCTTATATTTGTTTACCTAGTAAATTGTTGAGAGTTTTAATACACTTGATTATTTTGTTTGGAACAGATTCATAAGATGTATGAATTTAAAATTTGCTTATATTTTAATGAATGAAGTTTATTAAGTTTGTCCTAAACATGTCGTTAAGGTAATGTCTATTTAATTATTAATTATTAGGGCAATCCAAGTTGAAAGTCCTTTTATTTCCTTTGTAAAAATATTACATTTTTCAGAACTGTATTTTTATATATGGAATGCTTTGAATAGTGCTGTAGGGTGACAGATTTTCATTTTGATTCAGTTATTTATATCTGTAAGTTATAAAATAAAGATTGTAACTAGTATATAGTAGTCTTTAGATGTATTTAACTTCATTTGCCATTGCTGCTAGAACCATTTTCTGTGCTATTGTTATTTGTTTGTACCTTTCCAGGAGTCGAACTTAGTGGTAATATTTAGTAGTACTGAATTTAAAATACAACTCAGAGAAAAGATATTTTTTGTAGGGTCTTAACTTAGAATGCTGTGCTGTCGTTTTATCTTGTATTTAGACTTTTGGTGTAACAGCAGATTATGTATTAAGTTGGTGCATTTAATCAATAGGCTGTGAATGGATTGCAGTGACTGAGTAGTTTTGCATAATGGGCCCAGAAATTACCTAGTGCTTTTTATTTTAAAAATCCCTTAATGAGACTTTCTTTTTTAATTCATTAACAGCACTATTCCAGGCATACAGAAAATTTGGATACGGACTTGGGGTTGTTCTCATAATAATTCAGATGGAGAATATATGGCTGGACAACTAGCTGCTTATGGATATAAAATTACAGGTAATGAGATCTGTAATGTATTGATTAAATTTTTCAGAGATAAGTTTTTTAGAGATATCTTTTCTAACTTCAGCAACTAAAGGACATTTTAGCATAATTTGATGATTTTAAGGGAAAACAAAATGATACCTAATATATGTTGTCTAGATAACTACAGCTGACCCTTGAACAACACAGCTTTGAGCTGTGTGGGTCCACTTATCCGGGGACCTTTTTCAATCCACACACTGTCATGTTTACAGTCCGTGGTTGGTTGAATCCTAGGATGTGGAACCCTCGGATATGGAGGGCTGGCTATGGCACTTGAGGATATGTGGATTTTGGTCTCTGCCGCAGGTCCTGGAACCAATCCCCTGAACATACTTAGGGATGACTCTGTGTGTGTATGTATAATATTAAAAAAAAAAATTTATTTTGAAATAAGTTTGGACTTACAGGAAAGTAGTAAAATTGAGAGTTTGTATATGTCCTTTATCCAGGTTCCCCTAATCTTAATATCTAACATAATTGTAGAATAATTAATAAATTGGGAAATTAGTGTTAGCACAATACTATTATCTAAACTACAAATCTTGTTTGAATTTTGTCAGGTTTCCTATTTACATCATTTTTATGTTCCAGGATCCAATGTAGGATCTCACCTAATGTTTATTTGTAATGTCTCCTTAGTCTCCTCCAATCTGTGACATTGCTCAGTTTTTTCTCATCTTTTATGACTTTGACACTTCTGAAAGAAAATCGATTATTTTGTAGAATGTCCCTCACCTTGGGTTTGTCTGATAGAGTAAGGTAATTATGATTACCTTAGATTAGAGTAAGGGAATTATGCATTTTTGGCAAGACGAGCACAGAAGTGACATTATATCCTTCTCAGTGCATCACATCGGGCAGGGGGCTTCATGATGTTAGTACACTACCCCTTGTCTGTCAGATTTCTCCACAGTAAAGTTACTATTTTTCTCATTGTAACTGATGAATATCCTGTGTCTCCTCAGCCTCTTGCCTGGTAATTTTAGTATTCGGCAATTTTAGTATCTGTTGGTGGATCTTGTCTGCAAGTTATTACTGTGATATTTGCCTAGTGATGATTTTCTATTTTCTTCTTTTCTTCCACATTTATTAATCAGAGTCTTCTGTAAGGAAGGGCTGTCCTTTCCTCCCCATTTTATTTGTTGATATCAGTATGAACTCATGGACACTTATTTTATTCTATAGGTTATAGTTCAGAGCTATCATTATTTATTTATTTTATTTTATTATTTACTTATTTATTTATTTTTTGCGGTACGCGGGCCTCTCACTGTTGTGGCCTCTCCTGTTGCGGAGCACAGGCTCCGGACGCGCAGGCTCAGCGGCCATGGCTCACGGGCCCAGCTGCTCCGCAGCATGTGGGATCTTCCCGGACCGGGGCATGAACCCATGTCCCCTGCATCGGCAGGCGGACTCTCACCCACTACGCCAGTAGGGAAGCCCTATTTATTTTGTTTCTTGTATTGTTCCAACTTTGTCCATAGGACCTTGTTTAGACTGGCTCCTGTGTCCTTCAAACATGCCCCCATTCCTTCTTGAGCACTTCCTTATTTTCTGGCACCACAAGATATTCTAGTGTTGTATTTTCCCTTCCCCAGCCTTGGAAGCAACCACTTTTCCAAGGAATCCTGACCCCTTTCATTAGGAGAATAGTGTTTAGAACCAGACCAGAGATCTGGGCACTAGTTGTGCTTATTGCTACTGTGAAGTATCAGTGCTTCGAGGTTCTCTCAGTGGACAGAGTTAGGAAATATATATGTATATGAACTGGCACATACATCTGTATCTGTTTCTGTTGTATGTACATTAAATGGGAACATAATTTGAATGCTTTGTGAGAGGCAGTGAATGGCCCAGTGCTTTATATGTGTTATCATGCTTAGTCCTTGTGATAAAAGGACATATTAGCATCCATTCATGTAGGTGAGAATGGAGAGGTTGTTTCTTACTTTAAATCACATGGGCGGTAAAGTCTGTTGCTCCAAAACATTGCTCTTGACCACTAGCCTATGTCACATAGCACATTGCCTTTGCATGTGTAGTTGGCCCATCCTAGCTTCAAGATGGATGTGAGGAGAAGGGCAGATTGGAAAGTTATTCCTTTCATAGCATTGTTTCCTTCAGTAAGTAAATAATTGTATGTCATTAACTCTGTTTTTGATAACTCATTCTTTTTTTAAAAAATTTATTTTTATTTATTTATTTATTTTGGGTTACGTTGGGGTGTCGTTGCTGCGCTTGGGCTTTCTCTAGTTGAGGTGAGCGGGGGCTGCTCTTCCTTGCGGTGCGCAGGCTTCTTATTTCGGTGGCTTCTTTTGTTGTGGAGCATGGGCTCTAGGCGCGTGGGCTTCAGTAGTTGTGGCACGCGGGCTCGGTAGTTGTGGTTCGTGGGCTCTAGAGCACCGGCTCAGTAGTTGTGGCGCACGGGCTTAGTTGCTCCATGGCATGTGGGATCTTCCTGGACCAGGGCTCAAACCCGTGTCCCATGCATTGGCAGGCGGATTCTTAACCACTGTGCCACCAGGGAAGTCCTGATAACTCATTCTTTAGACAGCAAAATCAGTCTTAAAACAGGTAAAAACACTCAATCTGCTTTTAGAATTACTTCTCTGTGTTCATTAGTAATTTTTGTATAATTTAGCCTGTACTTAATACATTCTGATGGTACAGTTTGAAAATTAAGAAAATAGCCTTTAAGATAACTTCCTAAATATTAAAAAAATTCAGAGCTTGACTTATCCTAGGTGATATTTAATATCTAACACATGTTAATTCATTTTAGCCTATTAGCAGGTTTTTAGTATTATAACAGTACTCTTCTATGTAAAATAAGTCTTGATGTGTTTATACAAGAATATTAAACTTTGTTATGCAGACCTAATTTTCATTTCTTATTTGGGAATAGTAAAAAGGGAAATTGGTTCCTTAATCACTTGAATGTGAAATTTATTTTTCTTGTTAATGTAGTTTATTTCTTTTATATGCCTGCATTACTTATATGTATTTGTATTAATTTTACATACTGTGATTTTACCCACTTCAGAAATTTAGCAGTTTTAATTCTAGTCTGGCTTGCATGCAGTAGACTATAGGACCACTTTCTTACTTGTCTAGATGCCATAGGCCCAGAAAATATAAACATTAGCTTCGTTAAAATATTTAATAAGGAAATCTCTACAGGTCTTTCATTTAGGTTAGATACATGAATGATTTCTGCATACCTGTGCCAGTGGTCTCTTTTGTTATTGTGGAATAATGGGAATTTATAAAAATTATTATTGCTTAATAGTTTATAATATTTCATTAATCACATGTCGACCAAAAATATTTTCGTTTAACTCTGTAATTGATAAGAATGAGATATATAATAGATTATGTATAATGTACACAGAGGTTACTGAAAACAGTATACAGAGAAATTCAGAAATCTCAGTTACCAATGGTAGATATTTTTACTATTTGGGGAATAGAGATTAGATATATACTTGAAATTGCTATTTTTCCAACTGTGTGAATCTAGGAATATAATTACTCCATAGTAAGACCTCACAGAGACTTAGAGAAGTAAATGCTTGTTCGTTGCCTCTTTCAAAGCCTTTTTATTTTGAGGAAAAGGGTGGTTTATAACTTATAAGATAATGCCTGCTTGCTTCTCATTTCAAAGAATGAAACCTGCTGAGGAAAAATGATGTCATTCTCTAAAACTCAGATACCTGTTTGCATGAGAGAATTAAATTAGTATTATGGAAAGCAGTTAAACTGTCCTGGTAGGTACAGTGGCTTTTTACAGAAGTATGATTTGAGCACAAACATTTCATGAGTGTGTTCTTCAAGTGAGCAATTTTTATAGACTAACCCCCTCCCCCACAAATAATGCTGCCTTGGTTATTGTTTTTGGATTATTTCTTTTTGAATGTTGGTCAGTTATTTTCATTGTCCTCATTGGTGGCAGATCTTTATATCTTGAGAATATATTTAGTGTTTGAATGGTCACAGGTCGTTTGAGGCCAAATCTGATGAACAAGTATTGTGGTATGATACTCATATGTTGGGACTCTTCATTACTGTGACATAAAATAGGATACATGCTGATTTTTCTGATCTCTACATTCTAGTTTTCTTTTTCTTCTTTAAATAGAGCATGGAAGCATTTAGTTGTTTTTTTCTTTTTTATCTCGTCTTTTCATCTCAACAGGAATCTCCTCTTGTGATAGGAAGCATAAAACTGTGTTTCAACCATCTGCCTACTAAGTGGCACTAGTTTTGATTCTGTACTAAATTGTGTGTTATCCATACAAATTAAGCAGTGTTAATTTTGTTCTTGTTTAAATCCTGAGCAATGTTTTCCTTATGTTTGAGAGTGAACTTGCATGGTTCGTTAGATTCTTCACCTTTTACAGAGATAAAGAGAAAATCTAGTTCACTCTTGTGAATTCTAAAATACTTTGGCTCCAGGTCCTGACTTTTTAAACTTGGTATTATGTCAAAGTGAATGCCCAGTCATAGTTAATAACTTGCATGATAATCACATTATTTTGATAAAAGTTTTAAGCTCAATTTTCTCACCGGTAGATGCGGGAAAACTTCATCTTTTTTAATCGTTTTTCTCTGGGAACTTTCGATCATTTTTCATCCTGTTCCACTTTTGGCCTGACCTTTTCAGGTCACTTAAACTTCTTGTTTGCGTTTCTTGTAGCATGTAAGTGGTAGTACTTCAACTCACATTAGTTGCAGTAATTTTTGTGAATAAATGCTCTGGAGTGCTCAGTTGTATTAAGATGACCAGTCTTTTCAAAATTGCTGGCATTCTGATACTGAACAACTTAAAAATATTTTAGAATTTTTTTTTTCTAGGACTTACTAATATTTTATATGGTCAGTGTTTAATTCAACGCATCCACATATTTGTCCCTGTCTTTACTCTTCATTCCATCTTGCACCTCAGACCTTTATCTGGAATCTTTCTGCCTAAAGTACACCCTTCAAAATATTTTAGAATTTTTATGAGTGACAAATTTACAGAGACTAACGGATTTTCATAAACTTCACTTTTGCTTAATTGCTTAATGATTCATATTGCCCTTTGAGATTTTGTAAAAGTTATTTTTGATAATTCATTTAGAAATAGCCTGTGTTTAAACTTTATTTTATTTTTTAAGAAAATGGGCAGATGAGTAATTACCATGAAAGCTTCACTTAAAAATCTATTTTTCTGCATTGTTGTCCCTGATTTTGAGGAAAAAACCTTTTTTTCAGATGTTGACACTGGAACATGTAAAATAATGTTGGCTCTTTTTTTGGCTGTTAAAATTCTAGTTGGTTTGGATTAAAGACATGATGTATTTTTAGCTCTTGGACAGTAGATGGCAGTATTACATTACATGATAACTGCATCTGTGCCTTTAATATGAAAAGTGAATTTTGTGTTACAAATAGTCTTCTAATAAAATTATTAGAAGTCATTAAATTAGTTAACACTTTATTTTATTCTGATTCATTGCTCTTTAAACTTTTTAGTAGTACTTATACAAGAGTCAGACAAATTGACCTTTTCAGAGGCAGCATGACCCGGCTCAGATACCCGCCCACCACACGTATGCTGGAGACCGCGTGTGAAATGATTCGCTCATTGCTTGCTGCTTGACATCGTCGTTGCTCTGTTGCCCTGACTGTGCTTGTTGTAGAATGCGGTCATTGTCCTTTTGCCCAGAAGAGCATATGCTAAAGTGGGAGTTTTTGAATCTGAGGACAAACATTTGATACCTTTACCATTACATTGCTTTCACACTTAACTAAAAACTAACCTTCACATAAGGTGCATCTTGAGTAATCCCCAAATCTATGAACATATATTAAGGTTAAAGAGGTTTCATATTAAAGGAGAATGGAGTAAATTACAGCACTTTAAAATTTCCCACTCATTCCCACTTTACCAGCATCAAACACATGTTTGATGGTTAATTCAGGATGATTTGAATGTCCAGGCATCTGCAGAGACTTTCCTTTTGGTTATTCCTTCATTGTAGCTTGGTGCTTCTCAAATTTAACAGTTTCTAAGAATTCTTGTACTGTGTTATATACACAAATTCGTGTATGTCATATATATGGGTGATTTAAGGGCTTTTTGCGTATGCGTGTGTGTTGTGACTATACCTCTGATCACCTAATCTGATCATTAGCTGTAACTGCTTGTACAGCTGTATCTCCAGTTGCACTGCCGCCATTCAGCTTACTTCCTCTGCTTAGAGACGGAGAGGGTGGTACCTCAGCTACTTCCTGTCTTAGGGTAATTTATCTTCTTTTTACATGTTCTCTCCCATGGTGTGTGAGTTCCTTCTGTCTTAATCATCTTTACCTTTGGCGTCTCAGAGACACTGTTGCTTAGTGATTAAGAGCAGACTGTAGCCAGCTGTTAATATTGAGCCAGACTGTAAAGCCAGCTACTGCCACGTATTAGCTTTATGACTTTGGGCAAATGACAATACCTCTGTGCTTCAGTATCCTTATTTATTTAATGAAGATGACTACAGCAGTCCTTTCTAAAGATTAAATATTACTATGTACAAACGTGTTCCATGTGTATCTGGTATTACCATCTTCATCATCAAACTCAGTACCTGTCGCACGATAGGAATTCAGGTGTTTTTTGCATGTGCATTAGTGAACCAGTAAAAACAATATTTTGACTATAATGTATTGAAGTCGTTTTATTCTTTCTTTATAGAAGAATACAAGTTAAAGTATACTCTAAAGTTTAAATAAATGTGGTATGTGGTATGTGTGTGAGTCCCTTGAGTTTTTCAGTAGAATCCTATTTAGTGGCTGTCAAGTCCAGTCTTCACGGTCCTGACATGTCTCAGATAAGATCCTCGTACTATCACTTTACCTGACATGGACACTACAAATTATATTGAATCAGAAATCTAATTTAATCCATTCTTATTAAATTGGAAGCAGTAATTGCTTTCAATTTAATGGGATTGAATTCAGTATTAGAAATTTTGATGTTCCTTCAAACATAATAAAATTCTGTTATATATATTTCCATGTATTTGTGTGTATGCCTGTGCATTTGCAGAGAGAGAAGTGATCTTGGAGCATTGCTTGTATTCAGATGAGTTATTTGCAGTGATTGGTAAGGGGGCATAGTACAGGGTGGGGCATAGTACAGGGTGGCAACGAGGGTGGCACTTCCTCCTTCTTTTTTCCCTTTCTGCTCAGGGAGAAAAGCAGAGAGAATTAAAACTAAGGGCTTTCAAAGTGGGATTTTCATCCATTCGGAAATAGGGGAGGGAAATCAGGAGTCTCTAGAGAAGATCCAGAATGTTGTTTACTCTTGAGGGGGGTGCATCCAGCGCTCCCAGTGATGAAAAAAGAGCTGTGGGGTGAGAGGGAATCCTTTAAAAATGTATGCTTAGCATGTTTATATTCAGTCTTTCCCACTGAATCATTTTTAGAAATGGCTAGGTTTACCAATTTTATGTCTTGTACTGTGCTTTTTCTTGAATATGTTATGAACAAGAGGTGAGGCTAATTAATGAACATTTCTGAGTTAATGTCTAATTATTGTGTTTGATCGTGGAGTTCTGTTTCACAGAAGATGTAGTACTTCTGGCCCATCCCTCTGGCTTGCTCTTTGCTTTTACTCTTTCAGTGTTTTCAGTAACCATTTTAGCTACCATCTTATCAGCTGTTGTCTTCTTTCTTTCTTTTTAATTGAGTGGCAGTGTGCAGTAATTTAGGATGGGTTCATTACATATTAACTGATTTTGAAGTCTGCTCCATGAAAAACTACTTGATGACTGCACTTTGAGTAAAATCCATAGTAACAAATAAATCAAAAATCATTGAGAATATTTTCTTTTTTCCATGTGAGAGCTGAGTTATTAGCTAGCTTACAAAAATAAGGGAGCTGTGAGGGTGTTCTAGAATAACTATGTTATGGTCTCATAAAAACTATTCAGGAAATCAGTGAAAGAGGTAAAAGTAGAAGACATTGAAAATGCTATACAGACACCTAAATAGGAGATCAAATTAAGGCAAGGAAGCTTTAGGGAGAATATTTGAAGCTTATCATTTCCATCTCATTTGTAGCAGCTTTTTATCTGGGTCTTAGGTAAGTTGCAAATTGCCTGCAAGCCATAAACAAGGGCTGTTTTTTTCCTGAGGAAAAAAATGAGAGAAGGCTTTGCAGTTTTCAGTGAAGGCTTTTTCTTTTAGCATAGAGGTAGGAAGAATACTGTATTAGATGAAGAGTTTTTGTGTTCGTGAAATGTAAACAACTGTGAGAGTGTAGTCAGTGTTTGTATGTTCTTCATGTAGTAATTTAAACATAAATATCTTTTCCTTGCAAGTATATACAAAAAACATTATACAAATAAAATTTTGTAAAATCTTATTGAAGAATTAATGTTGAAATTTAAAAACTAACAATTTCAAGATACTGATGATTCAGCCATTCTTAACTGAGGGATATTTGAGTCAGGCATTAACATTTTCTGAGCCTCAGTTTTCTTTGAAATGAAATGGTGCTCTGCCAACCTCATGAAAATGAAATGAAAACATATAAACATGAGGTAACGTTTTAGTTTTTGAAAATATTTATGTTTTAAAATGAGTAACTCATTTATTACACCTTAATGTTATTAAATTGTAAACTGATGTTTTTTTAATTTCTTGCTTTGCTCTCTCATCACATTTAAAGATATTTTTGTACAATTTAGAAGCTCATTTCCTAAATGTACCAAAAGGTGGCACTGTTTACGTATATATAATATTTTGCTTTTTGATGAAAAATGTGTTGCATGTTTTATCTGCAAATGTATTATTAAATTGAGGTTATATTTTTTAATGTTTAATTTTCTGTTTTGTAAATGGATTTTTAATTCATGTAAGGTTTACTAGGACCAGGTTACATTTTTTTTGGAAATGGTTTGGAAATTCAGATATTTAACAATCATCGTGTAGACATAGACTCCTGTATAATCCAATATAATTAATGGTAAAACCTTGTATTAATGTGACAGCTAATGTTTCATGGAAAACATAGTTGCTTTTGTATAGCAAAACCCATTAATTTTTTTAAGCCTCTAAAAACTATCCAGTGATTAAAACATAACAGCCATAAATAAATGATTTGTGTGGCTTTTAGGTCATACCACGTAGGTTTATCCATTCTGGAATGTTACTTTATGGTAAAAGTACCTTTGAAAATTTAGAAAAAATCTTTCATTGCTTGAATTTCCTACCGGCAGTAGTGAGATGAAAGGAGAATCTAGGTTCTATGAATAGCTTCTCTAGGTGAAGAATGCAAAAATTAGATAATATGAATTTGACTTGAAGTGAGGATTATTTATATAAAGGATGTGGTGCATACATTTCCCATACAGTTAGGTGAAAACCTCCCTGATTGTTTATTCATGGAGCATATTACATCCAACGTAGTTTATGACCCCAGAAGATAATACAATTAGTATATTTTTATGTCCAATAAAAGCTATCTGTAGTTGTTTTTTAATATAAACAGAATTTGTCAGTGATTTTTACTGGATGTAGAACAGCACAAAATGCTTCTGTTACTAATATAAAATGCTTGACTCTTGTTTTGGGTGTAAGATTAAAAAAATCTGAGATAATTTCAGGTGTGCTTCCGCTGTTTCCTTTATTTAAAAGCAGAAAATGTTTGAAGTCAGCATAACTTGTACATTTCAGTTTTTGTTATTTTTTTCTGAAGTATCTCTTTTTAAGGTACTAATCCTTAGAAATAAAGAGTTAACGTCTTCCTCCATTAAAAACTCATCCTTATAACTCTGAGGTGACTGTCTCAGTTACTAAATGTATGTAGTTTGGGGGAAGTGAAGACACAATTGGCAGTTAGAGGGGTTCTTTTATGTTCATGAGAGTGTATGTGCTTATATTTAAATGTTCACTCTTACTGCTGCTTTTGTTGATGTTAGTAATAATACATATGTGGTTTGTCTGAATTGTTTAAAAATGCATAATTAAAGGAGGATTTGATTATTCAGCAC
This sequence comes from Delphinapterus leucas, assembly GCF_059928025.1. Classification (NCBI taxonomy): domain Eukaryota; kingdom Metazoa; phylum Chordata; class Mammalia; order Artiodactyla; family Monodontidae; genus Delphinapterus; species Delphinapterus leucas. The sequence goes on from NC_143138.1 coordinate 16,102,321, forward strand.
CTGTTTCAGTAGCTAAAGACTATCACTTAGACATTTTCTTCCAATATTTGACAATTGTTCTGTGAGCTATGAATAGTATGAAAAATTGAAGCAAAGCATTGTGACACTACAGTACTTCAGAGCCCATACTCTTAGGATATTCTTATTGTAGAGATTAATAGAGTGTTTTAATTATTTAGCAAGAAACAGATCTGTTTTTTAACCTAGGCTTTTTCTAGATGTAAAATTCTAGGGATTTGGTAAATAACAAAGATTATTTTCCTAAATGACTTTGTGTTTAGGGATTTTTGTAAGGAAATTAGAAAGTGCAAAAATGCACTCAGAATAACTTTTTTAAAAAGCATGAAACTGAGAAAGACAGCTAAGTGCCCCCAAAATGCTTTCAACAGGTCCCCACCCCCTGCTCCTCCCCAGGCTCCCCATAATGGCAAATGTGCTTCTCAGGGTAGGACCTGAAGTAGTAAAATGTGATATTATACAAGCAATATTATTTTCCTAAAATACTTAGGATTAAAAAAAATCCAATCAATCAGCATTATATATTCGTATAAAAGAAGATCTATCATGCAGATTTTGTCTGGCTCGTTTAGACGCCTTATAATAATGTGCTAATTTATGCTGGTGATCTTACCTTTATGACCCTTCTGTGTGGCCTAGATATGTTAATATGTTATAGCTTTTAAATTTTAGTCATCTGTGTTGGTTGAATATGCTTGTTAGTCCACAGTACCACCCACCCGTCTATGTCAAGGACTGGAAAAGAACAAGAAAAATTTATCTCAGAATCAGTTTCTTTAAGCATGCATTAGTAATGGAGGAAATTACAAAATAGACATAATTTAATTTTATTCTTTCTATAAAAAGTATACTTGGAGGGATTTTTTTTCCTTCTGATATTTAGCCCTTTATCTGAAAGTGTAATGTCCCTTTAGCTTTGCCTTGAAATTGTTGTCCCCCATTTTTGGTTCTCATCTTGATCTAAAAGACACTGATCAACTCAAATGCTTGAAAAACGTGGGGTAATTTTTAAATTAGCATACTTGGCATAACTGAGTAAGTATTTCTCAAACCTCTCTGAGCCTGTGATTCCTTGTCTGTAAAATGCGTTACAGGGTTGTTGTGAAAATTAATAAATGGTTGATAAATGTTAGCTATTATTATATTAAGTATTAATAAAGAAAAGTCACCATTATGTATGTTTTAAATTTGAGTCTCTGAAATGAATGGTAACTTAATGAAATTTAATTTAAATATGTGTTTTATTTATTTTAATCTATTTAAATGTCTTTTAGTTTTATGTATGTCTCTCTTGCACATCTTTTTCTTGATGGTGACTGTTAATTAGGAAATGAGGATGGGATATTGAAGTAATGTATAATAGATGGCTTCCGGTGGGGGGAACCAGTGAGGCAGAATGGAGTGATTTCATAGAAGGAATAAGGAATTAGAAGTTGGAAGATTGAAGGTCTTGCTTTAAAGGTGACATGGATTGTTAGTGAACTTACTTATCTCTTTTTTGGCTTCTTTTCTCCTTTTTTAAAAAAATATATTTTATATTGGACTAGAGTTGATTTACAATATTGTGTTAGTTTCAGATGTACAGCAAAGTGATTCCGTTATACATAAATCTTTTTTTGACTTTTTAATTCTTGCCTGTGAAATACCCATTTGACTGTTGCAGAAATATGAGGGTTGGGTGGGCAGGTCATGTTTTTTCACCTTTCTCTCACTCTGAAAGAGGTACAGCATTAGGTTAAGAAATATCAGGTGTGAAATCCTTCTCCAACATTTCTCATTCCATTCCTCCTTATCCCATCTCCCCCAGCACACCTCCAAAGCAGGCTTTTCCTTAACATACTATTACGACCAAGATTATCTTTATCTCTGCTTGTAGCACTCATTAGACTCTACTGGAATTATTTGTTTACATAACTTTCTCTCCTGTAAGACTGAACTTGAGTACAGAGAGAGCCCTATTTTCTTGTATTCTTAGTACCTATTACCATATTTGGCCTGTAATAAGCACTTGGTTCGTGTTCATTGAATGAATTTATATCAATGTTCATGTCATTCATGAGAAACAGGTAAAATTTACTGAGTGATTCCATGGAGTACAGAGGCGGTTTCTCATTTGTGTTGCCTTTACTATTAGGTGTAAACCAACGATGATTTCTTACCACCTGAAAGAATTAAATTTAGCATTTTTCTAGATCAAGTAGTCTTTTATAAGTTTTTGAGACCCTTTTATGAGCCTGACCATAGTAAGTGGCCTTGTCGGTGCTTTACAAATGTTGTGATTCGTGGGCACCTTAAGTATAGATTTCCTGCTTGAAGTGACTGAACAGAATAGGCACATTGTTCTTTGTTAGTTTCCTCAATTGGTTCTTGTAATTTTCCTGTTTCTACTGGTGATACCTTAAGGCATCTGGCCTGTGTTGAGTATTTCTTCCTGACTCATCATTCCTTCTGCCACCTGCCAAAGAAATGCTTTTACTTTGGTCAAGAACGTTTGGAGTGAGTTAGATTTCATTATGGGGTAGGTCATGGACCACCTGATAAGTCTAAGCGTGTCATACTAATTAGCATTGACTGGCTGCCACTAGAATGCTTAATTCTGGTGTTCTGCCTTTTAAACCTACAGGTGTTATGGAGGATGGAAAAATCCTTTATCTGAATATGAAACTAGGCACCAAATTTGAAGACTTTTCCCCCAGTCCCAATATGATTTTATTTTGTGTGAATTTCCAGTAGACTGTATTATATTTACTTTTACATAATCTTTCAGGATTGTTAGAATTTTTTCCTTAGGTATATTTAAGTCGCCGCTTTTTAAGATAATTTAGAAAAGACGAATTGAGGGTTGGCAATTAAAAAGGAAGAAAAATGGCTCATAGATCGTAAGTAGAGGTTTTAACCTTTCATCCTGGAAGAGAGGGATACTTTGGGGCACTAGTGCTTATCATCTTGTATCTGAGAGCTGGGAGGCAGCTGAGATCTGTGCTGGAAGGCCCCTGGGACCCCCCAAAATAGGAATCCTTTGCAGTAAGAAAGGAATCTATTGGACTTACAAATGTTTGGACACATTCTTAGAATGCATTTTATCTGCTGCAAGCCAAAAGAAGTTTACTCACATTTGAATGAAACTGTAGAAGGTGCAATGTCTTTATTAGACTGTAGTAAAATTTACAGATATTGATAGGGGCTTCCATGGGTTCTTTTTCTACCTTTGGTCTCCCTGTTCTATCTTCCAATTAGATCTTAGATTCCCTCAAATATATTCTCCTCCTATGGAAATCTTTAGAACTATTAGCCCCTTGATTGGGGAGGCACTGCTTTCCACCCATATTTCTCGAAAGGGAAACGTAATAAATGTCTAGAAAGAGTTGTGTTGAGCTTAAAGAATAAGTACTAAAGGTGTGAGAAAGAACGAGAAAAACTCAACGTTAAAGCAGCATCTGTTGAGTTAGACTCTGTGCAAAGCTGACCAACTTACCTTGTGATCTTAGCCAAGCCATTTAATCCTTCAGTTTACTTATATCTCAAATGAGTGAGGTGAACTCCAGTGCTCTCTGGTTCTTTATAAATTCATTCATTCATTAGATACTCATCGTGTGCCTGTGGTGCTGTGTATTCATCAGTGAGCAAGGCAGATACGGGCTCATCCTTGTAAGAAGACTTCTGTTTCCCCTGTCTTTTTCCCGTTCTTCCCTTATCTAGTAATTGGGTGGATAATGAGTAAATGAAGCAGTTTGAAATGATTAATTACAAATTTGGGGACCCTGTCTGCTTACTTATGTACAAAATGGATCAGTATTTTTTTGGGAAAAAAGAACAACTTGTAAAGACGATAGTTTATATACGTTAAAAAGGTTATTAAAATGAAGAAGTGAGTTATCTGTTAGTGGAAATAATTGGGTGACTTAGGAGTGAGAGAAATGAAAGAGAATGATCTTGTTTAAGTTTAGGTGTGCCAGGTATAAATGGAAAAGATTTATCCCTGACGTTGGAAAGTAATTTAAAAAAACGTATTTGAGCTTTTTGGGTGTAGTTACACTGTTGTATATGTTGAAGGTCAGATGTAATTTTTTTGGGCGGCGGGGGTGGGGGGAATCTCTTTGGTTTGAGTCAGCTCTAGTGTCTTGAGCTTTATGCCTTTAGTCTGGAGAACTGAAATTTATTATCTCACAGAAGGGGAAAATAATTTGAATAGAGTTAATTGAAATGAAAGGAGTAAATTTTTTTTAAGATTTAATCTTATTTATTTCTGGCTGCATTGGATCTTCGTTGCTGCACATGGGCTTTCTCTAGTTGTGGCGAGCAGGGGCTACTCTTCATAGTGGTGCGTGGGCTTCTCATTGCAGTGGCTTCTCTTGTTGCGGAGCACGGGCTCCAGGTGCTCGGGCTTCAGTAGTTGTGGCACGTGGGCTCAGTAGTTGTGGCTCGCGGGCTCTAGAGTGCAGGCTCAGTAGTTGTGGCCACAGGCTTAGTTGCTCCACGTCATATGGGATCTTCCGGGACCAGGGCTCGAACCCGTGTCCCTTGCATTGGCAAGCAGATTCTTAACCACTGTGCCACCAGGGACGTCTCAAAAGGAGTGAATTTCTACTTAATTAAGAAATACACTGAGACATCCAAAATGAAGAAAACTCCCATATTTGGCTTCAGGATCTAAAATGATACTCTAGTCTGTATAGGTTGGTTCAAGAGCATTTAACTCTGTTGGATGCAGCCAGGTTAGCTTTGTGGAATTTTAAACTCTGACTTTTCCCTAGATACTGACGAAAGCAACTAAATTTATTGGTTATTAGGGAGCGAGGGTAAGTTCAATTTTCTCCAGACTTACGACAATTAGAGGTTGGTTCTAGCATATCTAATGCTTCAGTTTCAAGGCTACCTCTATTTGAGAGCTGTTTTGTGGAGATAACCTCGTAACACATACATTTTAATGAGTACATTACTTTTACCACCTGCTGAAGTCGACTTGGAGTGACTACTGACCTGAAGTGAATGCCTGTGTTCAATATTAATACGCCATGTCTGGATCCAGACAGCAATCTTTCATTTTGACATGCACATAGTCAAAGTAAATTAATGTTTAAAACCCGAGCACTTTAAGTTCAGTCAGTGTGTGCATTCCATAATAATCCTTCAGAAGCAGTTTACATAGAAATGCTGCGTGCTTTCTTATACTTTATTTATCATACATACAGGTCCACATTATAGTATTCGTAACAAGATTTATCCATTGCTATTTTTGTGACTCACTTGTCTTGTGGTGGCTAAAGAAATTAATTATTTTAGGATTTAGTCTTTGCATGTTTTAAATAAAATTACACTGTTTTATATATTCATGCCTGGCAAGACAGTAGCCTAATTTCAGTTATCTTATTTTTAGATTTTTTTTTTTATTAATCTAGTTCCTTCCTTTATTTCTGCTCAAATCACACATTTTTGAAAGTATAGTAATTTTTAATAAACTAGGCCTGGAAATAATGCATATTTATGACTTTATGTATCAAGGATATTGCTGGAGGATTTTTCTTTTCTTCCTTACGTGCTGTTTTCTAACCTTTTATTGGTTAAAAAAACATTCATGGCCGATGTAGTAATGGGAAAATTATATTAACATTTAAGTATTAAATTAGCCTGTAGCCAGAGTTTCCTACTAATATGATGACATTTAGTGAGTTCGGGATTTTAAGGACCACACTGCACAACTCACTGTTGCACATTTCCTGTTTGCGTTTTTTGAAAAGTATGTTAGACCTGCCTTTTCAGATTGAAAATTTCCATTGTGGAATCCAATGTTGTTATGATTTTACCTTGCTTGTCAGTGTTTGTTATTTATATATTAAGAATATGTGTATAGTGACCATAATGAGAATAGTATGTGATTGGCGCCGTCTGCAAACAAGACAGTTTTCATAACACTTTTACAGCTTAATTTCAAAGAAAAATCTCAAGTTATATTTATTAGCAAACATATTTCAGCTAGGGAGTTTTTCATCCTCCAAAAAGATGGCAGATGGAAGTGAACCTAATATGTGTTAAAAGAAAATACGCTGCATTTATTTTAAATTTTATCTCTTACATCAGCATGATGCTTTTTATTTAGTCTTAGAGTTATAATAAATGTCATACTTTCTCTGTAAAAATCAAAATTAGATTTCTTCTGTGTCCGACAGAATTAATTTTCTGTTCAGAAATAAAGAAAATATTTGGTTTAGGGCACAGACCGTCAAATAACAACTGTTAGATTACACTTCATACAGTTTTAGTGTCCTGGATCTTGGCTATTCCTACATCAGAAAACTATGTGCTTTACCCCTGGTACAGTGGGTTTAGATTGGATTTGGAAGCATTGTGTAGAGAACACCTATTGTTTCCCTTGAACGATGTATGCCCTACAGACGTGACCTTTGTGACCCACCGCTCTTGCAGTGGTCGTGGATTTGCACTGATTTGAGCACAGTCTTTCACTGGGTCCTGTTTTCCGTTCTCACGTGTGATGGCTGCTGGCAGAAGTAAACATCTGCCTTGTGGCTGCAGAAGGCAGTGTGACTGGCTGGTTCAGATTTACAGCACTGGCTCGTTGAGTATTATGCTGTCACTACCTGAATTAACTAGCTGTGGATAAAGTGTCTGTACCATGTGAACATGCTCATTTTTTGTTCTGCTGCGTGGGGAATTTTCGTCCTGTAAGTTTTCGTAAGAGGTTATATGAGTTTGGGTTAACTGGAAAGTCAGCATTTTAGAACCACCTCTCTCCCAGAGACTTTGTTAGTGATTTCTACAAAAAGAGACGGTGTAAGAGATTATATGATCAGGCCTATTATTCCTGATCTGATTTTAATTTGCTTACTTTTATAATTTTTCTACAAAAAAACAGACATATTCTGCCTCTAGAAGGTTAAGGAGTTTAGCTAGAACGTATGCATGTGTAGGTTTTTATGGAGTCTTAGACATCTGTACAAACACACTATAGAGTAAGTGCATTTTGTTGAAGCAGTAAGATCTCTCAGAAAGTAAGATGTTTGGAGGCCCCAGAGGTCTTGGACTATTTTGTTTGAAGCTACCCCTATACCTCCATAGATAGATGACGAGACAGACATTTTCTTTGGTGAAAAATAGTTCCCAGCCAACTCTGATATCCACTTCTTGCAGCTTTATGGACTTACTTCAGAGGGCTGGTTACTGAGAGCAAAATATGTGCATGATTACATATAATCAAGGTTAATTTTTATCAAGGGTCACCATGTTTTTGCTATGGTCTGACAGTCATGACCTACATTACAAGAGCCCTGTGGGTCTGTCTGGTGTATTTTTGCTTGATGTCTGGGTAGTTTATTTCAGATGCTTGTCAGTTTCATTATATATTATCATTTGGGGCTTTTGCTGGATTTTCAGGTATACCGTAAAAACAGTGCTCTTTGCAGTTAGATTGTCATGAGGGAGCTTCTGTTTTATGATGTGTAAACACTCTTTAATTTTGAAGGATGAGTAATTTGGGGGACACTTTCCATTTGGTTTTGTGTTATATTCACTTGGTACATTATTTTGAAATAGAATAGACTTTAGTTCTACAGCCAAGATTCCAGATTTGGTTCAGTTAATTCATTCTTTAGCTCTTCTTGGGGAAAATATTCTGGAGTTTTCAATTCAAATGCATTTTCTTTGCTTATGAAAAATCCAGATGAGTAGTTTATTTCATAGCCAGCAACTAAGTGAGATTTATAAGTCAGAAATTTACAAATTTCTTCCCCTTTTGCCAGTACAAAGGGAATGATAGACATTGTTTTTAAAAAATGTGATTTAGGACATTTTGGTAACTCAAAGACAAAACTTAATGGCAGTTAAAGCTGGGTATTTGGTTTTGTAGTTTGAAATCATATTTAATTTTGGCCATATCTATCTTAGTAGTTTAAAGGATAAACAGTTCAAACAGTAAGAAAAAAGCAGTTTGTGTTTTGTCAGTTTTCAACTTTAGATATCAGTAAATCATTGCTGTAGCCTTCTTTATCTTTTGTTTGCACAAAAAACCTGTTAGAATTATGTCTGGGGGGACCATCTGGTGTGGTTCCCAGTCTTGTCAGTGTGATAAGGGATAAGCTGTATAAACAGGGGCACCAAAAAAAAAAAAAAAAAAGGAAAGAAAAAGAAATGAAAAAGAAAAAAGCAGGCTGTTTCTAGGAAGGGAAAAGTATGGCGTGGGTTTAATTTTATAATGTACCCACAGAAAGTCATAGGATTTTGCTCATAGTCTATCAAGATTGAGGGTGTAATGTATTTATTTAGAAACCACTGGTCCATGTTATTTGAATGGTTTATCTTCACATTAATATTATATCTTCCTTTTTGATTACAGGGTTCCTATTTTGGAGGTCAGGCTTTTATAAGTTCTTTGAAAATATTTCAGTATAACTCTTGACATTGCAATGTTTTCCAGACTGTCTCTTCAGTTTTTGGTTTTTTTTTTCCTAGCTATTAATTTTTTTCTGAGTTGAATCCTCAGAAATCATCCTATTCCTTTTTCATTTGCAATGAGGTCATGGTGCTTCATAAGGAACAAGCCAGTCATTTCCATGGCAACACATTATATCAAAACATTGCAAACCTGTCTTGCCCCTTACCTTTAAACTCTCAAGTGTAGGAAGAAGGAGGTGTGTAAGCAGTGGCATTATTCTTATAGCATATTGGATTACAGGAGGGTTGGCAGAAGGAGAGGAAAGTCAGTTAAAAAAAATTAATCTCAAAAGTACCTTAAATTCACTTAGTTATACATATGTGGGGTGTGTGTGTGTGTGTGTGTGTGTGTGTGTGTGTGTGTGTGTGTGATGATTGACTTTATTTTGAATTAAACAGTTTTTTTAGGATGGAAAAATGAAGGTTCCAAATAACTGATTTGAAGACTGATCAAATTTAGTGTTTATGAGAACAGTAAAAGAAGAAAAAGTAACTGAGTTATATTATCCATGTAAGCATATTACACAGTCACTCCAGTCAAGAAAAGTCTGCCTTTGCTTAAAGGCTCTGGCACATTCCCATCAGTCATTTTGGCTTAAGGCAGTATTATTTCAGCATGAGAGTGGCACCTTGAACTTCAAAGTGAGTTCTAGAATTTTGTCAGTTTTTTTTCCTGTGGGGAGGAGCTACTGAGATGATGTCATTACCACTCGTTTATGGAGTGGGAGGACAATGAGTGTTGTTGCATCATTACTGAAAATTTCATACCCTTTAATATCAGGTATTCTGGAGCACAGGAACATTAATTTTTAATAATTAAAAGAATTAAAAATAGTTTTTATTTCCTTGTCGTATGTTTTTGCAAGATTCCCGGGGTTAGTTGGTGTGGCCTGTGAAGACGGTCAGTATAGTAAGGCTTAGTGCCTGCTGTTTGCCCCTGTCCCCTGTCTCAGGCCTACGCTGTATCTTCGCCAGTCCTTACTGTAGAGTCTACCTGTTGTACTCCCGGAGCTTGCACACCTGACTCACCCCTGCTGTTGGATGGCAGGTGCTTGGGAGGCAGGAGCTTGCTTTCGGATGGATGGATGTCGCGTGGAGCAAGTGTGCAGTAAACGTTTGCTGAGAGAAGAGAGATCAGAATGAATGGAGTTAGTTGTTTGTGATGAACCATTTTTTTCCTATGGCAAAGGTATATACTCCCATTTTTTTCCTATGGCTATATAAAGTGAAATTGGAATATGTCCTACACACCCCTTGTGCCTTTCCAGGCCTGACACACAGCTATCACTAGAGAACTCCTCAGCCTGTCTCTTTTCCCCATTTACTTCCACTTCAGAGTAGTTAACCCTGGCAACTGTAAGCTGTCTCTTGTGGAAGAAGGAGCTGCTGGTGGGGAAGGTTTTCAAAGTTTACAGGCACTACTTGGTGGATTGCACTAAATTTTTTCATTACAAAATACTCGACAGAGAAAAAGACTAAAAGAATAAGATACAGAACAGCCATGTACTTCCAGCCCAGATTTAGAAAGAAAACATTATGGGTACAGCTAAAGCTCCCTATGTATGGAGTGGGGTTAGGTGGGAGTATATTTTTCATTCTCTCTGCCTGTTTACTCCAGAAAAGCTCCAGCCTTTAAAGGAAGTCTTCCCCTCCTCTGTGCTCTCAGAGTGCTACCCCAGGCCTATGAGCCCGCCAGTGTATTATGACCATCTGTTCAGATGTCTGTCACCTCTGCCAGGCTGGGCTTCACCTTTGTGTTCCCAGCACCACACACAATGATGGGGATGGAATAGGTGCTCAGTAAGTGCTTGTTGCATGAATGAGTGAATGAATGAATAGGTGCAGTTCTTTTCTAACAAATGCCATTTTCATGTAGGATTCTGTTTTTGCAAAACTATTTCCTTGTCTAGCCCATAGTTATAGTGCCTTGCTGCTCTGATTTGAACAAATTGAATTAAACATAAAATCCTGTAGAACAGATGCATTTACAAGTCTCTGCTCACACAGCTGCTGGTCTATTTAATAAAAACATAGCTATTTTGATTGAGTATTCATAGTCTTTCTTTTTGTTAACTCTGTTAGCATCGTAGTGTAGGCAGAGACTGCAAACTTTCTGAGATGAGTGGAAGAATGAGCCAGCGCTCAGAGCTGGGAGAGACAATAGGAGATGGCTGAGGTGCATGTAAATAGGAGGTGCGCTCTCAACACGAAGAATAAATAAATACATGTATTTGTCCTCCCTGGGCCGTAACTCGTAAGTTTTTGACTGCAAATTTCTCAATTATTCTAATCTTTCCTCCTCGAAATCACCTATGTTTATACCATCCCTACTCTCAATTACAAGGAGGTATTTGCTTTTTAAATTAAAAATTCAGGTATAGTTTATATCCAATAAAATGTACAGGTCTTAAGCGTTCAGTTTAAAAAATGTTTCCCATTTTGTACATCCATGTTCCACCACCCAAAGAAGATGGAGAACATTTCCATCACCCCAGGAGCTTTTGCTGTGCCTCTTTCCAATCAGTCCTCCCTTTTTCTTCCCCTTTGTAGCAGGCAGTTTCTGATACTATCTGCTTGTTCTTGGGAGACATACAAACAAAATCATGTGGTATGTACCCTTTTGTGTCTGGCTTCTTTTACTCAAAATAATGTTTCTGAAATTCATATTGTTGCATATATAAATTCCATTTGCTTCTGACAACAAAATGTGTGCACTAAAAACCAAATAAAAATTTATTTTTACCTTAAGGCTGAGAGATTGAGTAATGCTTTTTAACGAGTATTGTTAATAGAATTAATGACAACTCACATCTATGGAGTGCCAGCCCTTATGCTAAGTGCTTTGCATGCGTTATCTTATTCAGTTGCATTCTGTGGTTATGTGTTTGTTTAGTTCTCTGTGGCAGACCTATTTGGTGAAGGACTGTCTTGTGTTGTAAAATTCTAATTGTTTTCCACAGGACCAAGCACTGTTAATGGCAGGTATTGACGAGCTAAAATATGAACCAAGAGGAAAAGCATAAAAGGGAGATGGAAAAGTGGCATGAGGTAGGAAAGAAAGCAGTGCAGTAGCGCAGTTTAGATTCCCCTTTCATGACTGCAACGAAATAGCCTTTGTATATATGAAAAGTGGTCATGTTAAGACTTTTCAAAGATGCTCATAATAATATGATGCCGTTCTTTCTGTTCAGAGTTTTATCAGGTCCAGCTTTGAGTTTTCATGTGTAGGTTTTGTTTTGCTCGCACTTACATAATACCTGCTATGTGCCAGACACTGTCCTAACTGCTTTACATGTATTCTCACAAATGGGCAAAGTGTGAATTTTTTCTTTTTAATTCCTGTTTTGCACATGAGGCTGCTGAGGCACTGAGAGGTTAAAAGACTGGACCAAAGTCACGTAAGTCCTAAGGGTGGAGCTAGGATTCTTACCCTGGGTTAGAGTGTTTGTAAAAATTTGAAGAAAAATTCTATACACGATATTAAATTCTTAGTTTATCACAAGTTTCATTAATCCTCATTTTTAATGCTGTTCCTCACAAAATGTGGGTATTAAAGTGACCCATGTAGTGTGACAGTCAGTAATGGCAGCTGCTGTAGCACCTTCAGATTTGAGCAGATTTACAGCCAGTACGAAGTGCCTGCAGCAGTCATTGAAGTACAATCTCCAGTTTGGGTTTTATTTTACTTACGTATGATTTATACTGAATATCGTGAAATTGCAGGTTTTGCCTTTTGCAGTAAAGTACAAGTCAGTAAACAACCTTTAACACCCCAGTTTTGGTTTAGCAATTCATGGTAATATCTAAAATGTACTTAGCTTTTGCTGTGTGCTAGGAATTATTCTGAACGCTTTACATATATATTAACTTCATGTTAATCATGGTTTTCAAAAATGTAATACTAAATCTTTTTGGGAAAATACAACAGAGCTGTCTTGCACACCCTGGGTTTGGAAAGCCCAGCACCACATCCCCAGTCCTTTTTAAAAAACATGTGCATACAGATGTATAAATGTATTTTCAAAAATAGACATACTGCAAATTTATAATTATTACGGGGGAAGGAAGTACTTCATGTAATCTAACCGATAAAATACTCTGATTGTTTCTTTCACAAGACATTTTATATAGACCTTTTCATACATGTGAAGTAAATTTTAACGTGTTACTTAACTGTTCAACATATCTATGAGATACAGTGCTGTGTGCTGAGGGAAATGATTTTAAAAATGAAAAGATTTGGTCCTTGTCTTTATTTTTTCAGTTATCGCAGGTGGCAAATACGTATGATTCCAACATAAGGTGATGCCCCAGTTTTCCGAGTGACTAGATTAAATAAAGTGTTTTGACTAACTGGAATATATAAACTGTAGGAATGAAGATGAAATTGTCATCCTTATATTAAGTTATACATACATATTTAAAATTGCATTATATGAAGTAGTTTTTAAACGTTGCTTTTCTCCCCTGGCTTTTCATGAAGCAATTTTATTTAAACACTTCGAGGGCATCTTGAACATAAGGGTGTTTTAACCCCTCCCTAAATCACTTTTTGAGTCGTCTGACACAGTTTTCAAGACTTCACTTCCATTCGACTTGTTTGAAATCCAACATATTTTGACTCTATGATGAGGACCCTGGAAATTTTCTCCCTGGTGCCTGTTTTCATAATTAAAGAACAGTTGGTTTTTTCTTTCCTCCTGGAGAAGCATATATGTTGATCTCTAAAGTGTAACCACTTATTATAATGCTTTGTAAAAAATTTGTCTTTGAAAGACTTGTTTACAGTGAAATCCAATACTTGCCAGTGTCAGGTTATATCCCCAGGAGTTAAGTAAGGCTTAAATCCATTGCAGCTCTTTTGACCGATTCAGGTGACTTCCCTAGGCTTCCAGGGATCCTGTTGCTCAGGGTAATGTCTTCTCCAAGTGATACTGTATCTCGGAATAAGGGGGTGGAGAGAATAAGAGCTCCTGGTAAAAAGAAATACTTGGTAGGGACTTTATTAGAAGTATAAAACCGTTTTCTCCTTTCTGAGGGATAATTGTTTTGGGAAAAATAAACTGTGCCTTACATTTGGGCATTTTTTAGAAGAAAGCTAACACCTGTTGGAGAGAGTGGCTAGGTTGTATTTTAGCCCACTTTTTTCTTACTGAACTTTCACCATTGCATACTTGCTTTTCCTTGCCATGAATTTGGTTCTTTTTACCTGATATTTTATTTGTACATTTTTCTGTTTCATATTACTTTGTTAGATTTTCCCCCCATTTTGTCAGATGAAGAACATTTGTCACTGTTGATGTCTTCAGGACCATAAATATCTGTAACTCTTGTTTCGGGTGTTAGAGTAATGTTCTATCGCCTAAGATTCTACCAACTTGACCTCCAGTACATATTGATGTATTTCTGGAATGAATGTTCCTGTGATCCTCGCTTGCACATTACAGCTTTGATATTTGAAATCAGAACTGTGCAGTGTGCAAAGACAAAATGCACTCTTAAAATATTTGCATGATAATCTAAAGGACAAAAACATTTAGTAGGAGTGGTGGTAGAATGTTTCCAGGATCAACACTTGAATGCTGTGGGAGAAAAAAAAATTTTTTTAATGGATGGCAGGTGGCAGAATTGAAAAACAGGTTTTTATAATGGAAATGCTAAGAGTCTTAGCTATAGTGAATGGTATTGTTGCACTAGATATAGTAGATGTATTGCATTATCTTATCTAATCAGGCACTTTTGTTAGTCACAGCTTCCCCTCCCCCCCTGCAATTAGTTTCAGCAGGCTTGTGGCAGAGATGATTCCTCTCAACAATTTGAGCTACTTACAGAATTTTTGAGAGACTGAGGATATTATTTTATCTTTGTCAAGTTTTAACAGGTTTAATAAGCCTAAATTTATTTTATTAAAAATACTACTTTAAGCTAGGAAAGCAATTATAGGAAACAAGTCAGATGTATTCCAGATTAGAGGGGATATGACTTTGCCCCTCTAATGAACATCAGTAATGTTGGCTGCTTTCCTTTTTTTAATTTATTTATTTTTAATGTTACTATTTATATTTCACATTTGAGATTTGTTTTCAATACCCTTACTCTTAGAAAGGGGCTCAGGAAATTTTATTACATTTTATATAGTTGGTTTCCAATCTCATTCTTATTTTAAAATTTTGTATAATTTCTAAAGGCTTTTTGTAAATAGGGGTCTGTAGTGTCTATAAGTCCGGGAGGCTAGGAGGGGAAAGACTACACAGGAGCTGGGTTTAGTCACCGTGAGGAAGGCACTCTATAGTATGCTTAAAGGCAAAGGAACTCAATTATATTCTAAGAAAGTAGAACCTGTTGGTCTGTTCTGAGTAAAGAGAACACTGTCTGGGCGGGGTGGGGGTCAGTCGAAATAAAAGTGGGTCGTCGCCATTGGGATTTTAATCCAACAGGCAGGAGGCACTTTCTGCACATTCGGACTGGAAATGCGTATAGTCCTCCTCCGCCATCCTGGAGCATCGGCCTCGTGTGGGGAGGGCGGAGGGGGGTAAGCTGTGGTTTGGTGATAGCTGTGACCCCTTTTCTTCTGTGTAATGTTAAGTGTTCTCGGTACAGAACGGACTGGAAAGTCCTGCGCAGGTCAAGGTTTAAGCTGAGGTCCCTGGGTAGTTAAGTAGTTCCAAGAATGTATTTGTTCAGTAGAACTCTTGAATAATTTAATGTGTGCCAGCTTGCTAGTGCTAGGAATACAACGATGACTAAAACACAGCCCATTCCTTTGAAAAGCTATCAGTCTAATGAGGCACATAACTATTTAGAACCATCAGAAGAGAATATTCACACATTCCCAATACCAAATCCACCTACCTGCATGAATTTGCTTCACCTCCCTATAGGCTCTGGTCCCTTCACTGCCCTTGATGAATGTCCATGAGCCCATCTGAGGCCATCTCTAATCACTATGCAGTCACCCCCTCTCACCTGCTTGAGGACATTGCTCCTGCAGTTTTCTCCTTCCTCCGTTGAATTATTTTCCCTTTTTTACTGGATCGTTCCTATCATCAAACATGCTATCTTAAAATAGTCTCCTTCCTTGACACCATATTTCTCTCCAACTATTCCATGTCCTTCTTCCTTTTCTGTAGGTGGCAAAAACTCCTTGTAAGCAGTTGTTTATACCTGCTGCTTCCCCTACTTTCCCCAACTTACTCCAGTCATGCCCCTTTACTAAAAGTACTCTTGTCCAGTTCATCAGTGACCGCTGTATGGCCAAATGCAACTGTCACGTCTTTGTCCTTGTAGTCTTTATCTGTTAGCATTTGACATAGCTGATCACTCTTTGCTTCTCGAAATACACTGACTGGGCTTCCCGGACAGCACTCTGTCTTGGTTACTGGTTCTCTCTTCCCATTTCACTGGCTGTTCCTTCAGTCAGTCGTCTTTGTTGATTCATCCTCATTATTATGATATCTAAATGTTGGAGTGTCTCCAAGGTACTTTGTTTTACTTTCCCACCTGTACTAATTTGGAATTTTATAGAGCGCCTCAGCTTTTAAGTACTCTCTATATGCTGACACTTCCCTAATATATATTTCTGAATCTAATCTTGCCTTTGAACCCTGAACTCTCTGCTTTATATCATTTGACCTTGGATTTTTTTTTTTTTTTTTTTGCGGTACGCGGGCGTCTCACCGCTGTGGCCTCTTCCGTTGCGGAGCACAGGCTCCAGACGCGCAGGCTCAGCGGCCACGGCTCAAGGGCCCAGCCGCTCCGCGGCACGTGGGATCCTCCCGGACCAGGGCACGAACCCGTGTCCCCCGCATAGGCAGGCGGACTCTCAACCACTGCGCCAGCAGGGAAGCCTGACCTTGGATTTTTAATAGACGTGTCTATTTAACGTGTTTAAAACTCCTAATCTCCCCCACAAATCTGCCCCTCCATAGTCTTCCTATTTCAGTACAAGGAATCTACCTATGTCCTTTCAGTTACTTGGGCCCCGAATTTTGGAATCAAGGATAACTACTTCTGTTTTCACACCCCACATTGAATCTATCAGCAAATCCTGATGGCTCTACCTTGAAGACATCCAGAGTCCTACCATTTTGATCACCCCCACCTAGACTACCATCTTGCTCTAAATCAGTGTCATTGTGTTTTACCTAGATATAGTAGTTGCCTGATTCATCTCCTTGCTTTCACCCGCACAATCTGTTTTCCACACAGCAGTCAGAGCTTCTTTGAATATCATGTTATTTTACTCTTCGGCTCAAATTTCACAATGCTGTCCAATAAAACTTTCTGCAGTAACGGAACTATTCTGTTTTACATTGTCTGATATGGTTAAAACATTGTCTAATACGGCAGCCATTGGCCATATGTGGCTATTCAGCACTTGAAATCTGGTTAGTGCAACCAAAGAACTGAACTTTAAATTTTATTTAATTTTAATGAATTTAAATATAAATAACCACATGAGTAAAAGCCAGAGTTTTTATCATGACTTTTGAGGTGTTAGGTGAACTGAACCCTTTTTATTTCTCTGATTTCATCTCCTACTACCACTGTCATCCTAATTTTTCCTTTGAACATACCAAGTATGTGCTCACACTTGTTGTTCCCTCTGTGTGGAATGTTCTTCCTCCAGGTATCTACTTGTTCTGATCTTACATTTCAGGCTTTGTTCAAATAAATATTACCTTGTCAGAGAGTCTTTCCATGGCTCCCCTATATAAAATAACATCCTTCCCTTCTCTCTACCTCTCATTTTCTCTGTTTCCTTTGAGTAATGATCACCACCTGTTAGACTTATTTGTTTGTGATCTGTGTCTTCCTCACTAGAATATAAGTTCTGTGAGAGCAGGGGGCCTCATGTCCCAATACAGTTGTAGCCCCAGAGCCTAGAACAGTTGTTGGCACTCAGCCAACTTCATTAGCTTACTTAGTTAATGAATAGGTAATTGGAGTCAAGGTGATAAACTCTTGTTGACTTATGAATGAAGCCTTCTTATAGGTACAGAGGAATTAGTAATGACTTCAGCCTCAGGACTAGGACTACCTTCATAGAACAGTGAAATTTGAATTAGGCCTTAAGGAATGAATAGAAAATTGTCTTATTTTAGAAGAGATATTAAAATTATGTGACTTAATTAATATTTTAGTTTTACCTTGTTTTCAACAATGCTGACCTTTAGGCAACTCAGATGCGTACACAAGCTCTGTTGTGTGGTGGGCACTGTGCTGAGCCCTGCTGATACAAAGAAGATTAATAAAATGTTCTTGCTTCCGTCAGGGAACTCATTGTATGTGATATAGTGGTGTCCACTGATTAGAAATAGAGTAAAATAATGAAAAGCTTAAGTTCAGCTTTTTCTATTAGCATTTTAAATGGTATATTGATTATTTAATAATTAAGAGATTGACATATAAAAATATGTTAAGAGAAATGTCTGTTTGATTCCATCAGCGCCTATAGTGACCGTTCCTCCTAGTAGCTGATTTGCTCCAAGCTGTTGTTGATAGGGTTTATTAATTTTTTTTTCCCCCACCTCTCTCCTCTTTTTCTCATTATGGGATTGGGTTCTGTAGAAAGCTCACTGGGACAGTAAAATTCATCAGTTGTCTGTGAACTTTCAAAAATTACAAATCTGAACTGTTAAGATTTTCATTGCAAAAGAGAAGTGCTAACTAGGTTTACATGATAATCTTGGATTGCTGCAGAATAGATACTACGTGAATACTTGATGAATTTAATGCTTTTTAAAATCGAGTATAAATAAACTTAGGCAGTGTCTTAGTACCCCTTTCCTAGCATGTTGTGGTTCATTTAGGTGTTCTGGGTGATGAATGAGTGTTTGAAAAATACTTTCTTTTCTCCAACCCAAAGAGTATATTCCTCAAAGTCACCTTCAGCATCCCTCCCTCACCCAAGAAAACTCATCTTTCCTCCTAGCTGCCTATGTTACTCTTATTTCTTTGAGCCCACCTTTGAATTTAGGACTTGTAAAATTATAAACATTTATAAATGTTTGATCTCTGTGTCCATGGAACAGCTTTAAAAATCTTCTTTAATCTCTGAGATGAGGCAGTCAAGAGCCAGGCATCTTCGATTATGGAATCTCTTTGAAGTTTTCTTTCTATTTCGGTTTTTCCCTCTAGCACTCCTCCCTTCGGTCGCTCAGAGGTGGATTTTTTTTCACTAAAACTTTTTTTTCCCCTTTTGCTTAGGTCTTCTTGGCAGTCTTTCAGAAGTTCAGAGGCAAAATTAGTAAAATTAGGCTTTGAACTTTGTTTATTATTTTCAAACTCCACTTCTCTACTAAGATAGTCTCTTGAGATAGGAAGAGATCTCCTTTTAAAATATTTTCGTCTATTTTACATGCTATTGCTGCTTCTGTTGTAGGTATAATAGCCCTAAAAACAAGCTGTTGTTTTCCTTGTCTAGACTAGAAAGCTCAATTAATCAAGATGTCTTGAGTCTAGCTACTATCCAGTTTTGTTTTATAGGATTATACACTTAAGTTTTGAAATGAAAAATCTGAAATCTTACGACACGGGATTTTCTTTTGTGGTTTTCTATGAATCAAAAGCATTGGTCCAGGGAACAATATGAACACTCTCACTACAAAGAAGGTATCTTGTTATTTTTTCACTCAGGTAGCCCTACGTGAAATTTTTGGTGGTCTTTTTGTCTCATGAATATCTACTCTCCTGCCCTGAGAAATTTGCTTTGCCTTTTGTTTTCGGATGCATATGTTTTGAATGTTCAGGGTAAATAGCATTAATCAGAGCTGTTAAAGTACATGTATCATAATATCTTGCATATTTATGTTGGGCTTTTACTTCATTGATGGGTTTGCTTCTGCTTACTCCTTTATACTTAGTATTACACACACACGCACACACACACACACGCACACACACACACACACATTCTAGTTTCATATTGCTTCCTATTTGATTTTGGATGTAATTGCTACCCTTACTGAAAGCCAGTGAAATTGAAAGCCAATTGAAACTCTCTTTGTAAGAGAGTTTTTGTTTCTTTAATTCTGTAATTAATAATTATTGTTTCTCAAGTTTCCTTTGGCAGGTATTGTCATGGAACATTCCAGGATCCTATAATACTCCTTGTTTGATTAGAAAATTATTCACTACTTGCCTCTCAGTTCTTTAGGAAAATGGAGAGCCTCCCAGTTCACATCAGTGAGACTGAATTTCAGAAAAAGAATATACCACAAAAAATACTTATAAAATTATTTTATTAGGTGATTTTCTCTTATTTCAGTGAAATTTTAAGAATGAAGCCCAAACTTATGTTTTAGAATTTTACAGAGTTACTCGTTGACTGTAGAATCGCGTTGTGTTATTTTAGACGTTCCGAGGGGTGGTCTAGGAAAGCAGGTAAGAATGTGTCATGGCAACAGTCTGCCTAAGTCCAAGAGCCACTTCATTACTTTTTGACCATGTCACCTTGAATAAGTTGTTTAACCTCTCTGTACCCAGTTTTCTCATCTTTAAGTAGGGTGATAGTGCCTGTTCTATATGGTTGTTATGAATAATACATGAATTTAGATTAAAATATTTAGGACACTGAGAAGTGCATAAAAGTGTGTTGAGAGCAAACAGTACTATAGTAATAGGCAGCTGCTACTGCTATTATTGTTGTTGTCCTTATTATTAGTCTTAATAGATCTGTGCCTGAATTCTTGCTTCGTCCTTGAAGAGTTATGCGACTCTCCCAGCTTACTTTACTTCACGTCTAAGTTTTCATCTTTAAAATGAAGATTATATTATGTTGTACCTAATAAAAGTCATCATGAGGCATAGAGACGCATATCTAAATGATCTACAGTGATCTACAAGCAGAGGAGGGCGCCATAACTTTATTACTGGTAGTTGTAGTATTAATATTTTTTTCTCTTGAAAACCCTGCCTGATATCTGTTTTCCTTTTTCCTGAATCTGTTGTAATGTTTCACCGCTAAATGGATATCTAGAGAGTTTCCAGAAAGAGTAATGCTTTTGGGATTCAGGGGTTTAGACAGAATTGAAATAAATGTTGCTTAATTGCCGGCTGTGAGAGAAACATGGTGGGGATCGTTACACTTTCACCAGGGAGTGTGAGGATGTGAGTGCTGGGCCAACATTTCCCCCCTCCTTTATCTCCCATCTACTGTTCCTCCTCTCTGTCCAGTAATATCTGTTGTGAGGTGGTTATGACCGCTGGAGTTATGGTGCAGACACTGTGGTGCCTGCAGTATGAATCACAGTCCTTTTATTTTAGTGTCAGCATAGGGGCCACATAAAACTGTAAAGGCATTAAAGGATTAAATGAGTTTCAGAGGTACTGTTAGAAAGATGAAGTTGCATTTCCTTAAATTCTTACATTTGTAACGGTTACAGCTACAAAAAGCATTGGAATAATCTGGAACCTAGGGAAGGCTGTGGTGTGGGCTAGTTTTGTAGCAGAATTTGCTTTTGCTAATGTCACATACTGATTTTCTTTTCCCTAGAAGGCAAAATTGTTTCTAAACTGGAACCTCAGCTTACTGAGCTTAATATTGATTTTGAGGGCTGTACAGTGATGACTGAAAAATAGGTTACAGCCATTTTTGAAGAGAGATTACGTTTGAACTTCTACATTAAGGATGGCACGTTTTGTGTGTCTGACACATCTTGCTGAAGCAAGTCATTAATGACTTGACCTCCTGTCACAAGCATAGACACATGTTTTAAATTCATAAATGGTGGCCCACTGAGAAATGTCTGCTATGTTCATTAAAACATACATATGAAACTAGAATCAAATTAAACATTTCAAACAGCTCATTTTATTAACTCTTAATAATTAATTAGTTTTTAGCACTGAGAATAAAGGTAATTAAAACATATTTACTACATGCTATAAGATTTCTGCCTCAGGAAGATGAAAGGGGACATTTATTTTTCATACACTTAAACAATGGCATTTCTGCTTTTATTCTCTGGGGCTTTTGTATATAACAAAAGAACTTACTGAGTTTTTTAGATGATAAAACTATAATTGTAAAGTATCTTTAATGCTTTTAAGTCTACCTAAATTCAATTGCAGTCTGTTGGAATGCTAAAATTCCACCTTTGACTTCTGCAGTTAATAAAAAGGTATTTTCTGCTACTGCGGGGTGTTGTCATATCATTTTATTTACATTTTTCTTAATTTAATCTCTGGTATGATTTATATCTTTACTTAGTTTAAAATACCTAAGACATAAAAAGATTCACAGGCAAAGGTATGTTCCTATCTGAATTCCTTATTTGCTCTGGTCTCATATCCTCTCCAGGTGAAAACATTGATTAGTTTCTGTGTATCCTTCCATAGTTTCAAAAATGCAAACAAATACATGTCTTTGTCACATTAAAAAAGGTAGAAATCCAGACATATAAGGTAATAGATAATAAATGTTAGGTGATAACTTGGAAAGAACAAAGTCACAGTGTTGCTATACTTGGAAATCAGTTCATTCAATCGTGTGTGTCACCCTCTGCTCCCCTGTTATTTCAGGTTGAGTGTACGTGTTTGCTTCGTCTTCAGAATAGAAAGTTCCTGGAGAGGACCTACCCTTTCTGGAACTGTTTCTGTTTGACCCATCCTATGCAAACTTACTCAGTCATGCAAACACTGTGTGCTTTATACAAATATTACCACCTGTATTTTTTATTTGTGTTTCTCAAAGGAGTTTTTGGTAAAATTTGCATAGTGATTCTGCTCATTCAGCTTTGTATATTGTTAAGAGTTCGAATGCTGTGGATATGAAAGACTATAGTGTGTACCAAATAAAAAGGTACTGTGACAGGCAGCGTTCTCAGGATAACTCTGTCTCAGGTATTCAAATCTAATTTGCATATTGAATCTAGACCTATGATTATTAACCCAACTCCATTTACAGTTGATGAAAATTTGCATAAAATTGGTCTTCTGGATAGCTTAAGGTATAGTGAGCAAAATGTTAACTCCTTATTTATGTAGCACGTGCAGCTCTGACTGTCATGATGAAAAACTAAGCACATTTGGTTTACTGACAATCTTTTCTGGAAATTAGCTGTGGTATCATGTCACAATGTCAGAAACCTGTCTGACAGTTTTTGTCTTTTCATACTGGAAATGGTGGATAGCATATTTCAAATCCTAGAAGCTGTGCTGTGTCAAATCCTCTCTGTGTGGATCTTGGTAGGCACATCATTCAGGAGAGGGGTACTATGACTTGATGTGCTTTATAATTTTGAAAGAAATTACACTAATTTTGTTCTCTTTATGTTGGCTCTTCCTTTATTTCTGGTGTTAACTGACAACTTCGCCAGCATTTGGTCTTTTTTGTTGTTGTTGTGTAGAGAAGGTGATTCTTTTTATTAAATATTGAATGAGTGTATGCACGTGTAATGATTTACTGGAGGCAGTGAGCTTATATAAATCTTTTCAGATGAAATTCCTGGCTATTTACAAAGGTTGATTACTTCTTAGAACAGTGATTGCCTGAGATTTGCAAAGGCAGAGGAAAATCACACCTCTTATTTTACCTTTCTCCATCTGTTAAACCTACTGTAAATATATTGGTAAGGGTGTCAGGCCATTGAATAGGCCTCTGTATTTGAACAGTTTGATCCTATCAATTTCATTGAAGTCATTATCTGTAGGACCTTAGGATGATATCACTTTCGAGGTAGTGCCTAAACAAACATCAGTCCTTAAGTAATACAATTTTATTAAAATTTTTCTCCTTTTATTATGAATAGTCTCTGTGCCTTTTAAAATAAGTTTTAAATAAGATGGTAATTGAATAATAGTCAAGATATTTACTTTTACTTGTAAAGTTTTGGCTGCCTTGAACAAATCTAATGATGTCCAAAGAAACCTGAATGGATGGGTATATAAATGTAAAATATTTTGTAGCATTATTTGTACATTATTTCTGGCTAGTGTGCACCCCTTAGTGTATTTAAAATATTAGATTTGTAAAATTCACTTTATGTACAATATTAGATTAGGATGTGTGTTACGTAAAGTGAGGCATGCCTCTATGAAACCTGGTATGTTTTTTTGTTCCCAGATTCTGTGGTGGGTGTGCTGAATGATAAACAGTCATGCTCTTAGTCACGTTGATCCTGGATCCCTTGAGGGAACTGGCAGTTTCCCTTGGATGGCATTTTGCTCAGTCTCCACTTTTCTTCCCAACTTGCTCCTCCTGTGGCCCACACTTAGGTCAGATTTCTGAGAAAACCTGTGTTATTGATGAATGCTTTGTACATGATTATAGAAGGCTCAGTACCTCTGAGAAAGAGCAGAAACACGTAATTAAATGCAAATGGTGGCAACTTGTTTAATTTTGAGTTAATGTGGGTTAATCCAATGCCATTGATCACTTGGGGGTAGCACTACTTGGGGTCCCTCTAATAAATATCATAATGATTGTTAGTTTTTCTTTTAGATAATAAATGCTTGCTCTCCTCAAACATTAATTTATTAAGTTTGAGCAAACATTTTTTTGGAGAGAGAATGGTAAATGGTGATTAAAGTTTTCGGTTTAATAAATGGAAGGAAAAGAAAAACCCTGAGAATTGATTTAAATTTGTCCTTGGAGAAGTGGGAGTGCTCAGAGCTTCTCTGGTAGTGAGCTGGTAGTTGATGGGGATCAAGATGATGACATAAGCAAAAATCTGGGAGCATCAAGCACAGGTATACTAATAACACGGAGCTTACAAGTTTGCTTTGTGCTTATTGCACTGTAGAATTGTAATGGAGGAAAGGACTCTTGACCGCACTCAACTGACACATGTAATAATATAGCTAAGAAAACCGAGGCACATAGAGAATGGAGGGCGTGTGCCAAGTTATGGTACTAGTTAGTGGCAGGTTGGATTCCAGGTCTTATTTGTTTAGCTCAGCACCTTTTCCTTCGCTACTCTCCTTACTTGTTTATTGGTTATACAGAATTATTATTGGGCTACCAGATGGTTAGGTATGGTCGAGAAAGGAGGTAGGAAGACCTAATGCAAAAGTTTATTTCGCAGTTCTGCTGCAGACCAGGGCTGCTGACAGTCAGTTTAGTAACAGCAGCCAGTGTAACATTGAGGGCTTGCCATATGAGAGGCACGGGGCAAAGAGCTTTACAGGTACTTGCATGTAATCCTCAAAAGAGATCTGTGAGGTAGATAGCATTGTTATACTATTTTGTAGATGCAAAAGTTAAGTCTTAAAGAGATGAAGTAATTTGCTAAAGATAAGTATCTACTGAGGGTAGGAGCGCAGATTTTTTTTTTTGGCTGCATTGGGTCTTTGTTGCTGCACATGGGCTTTCTTGAGTTGAGGCGAGCGGGGGCTACTCTTCCTTGCGGTGAGTGGGCTTCTCACTGTGGTGGCTTCTCTTGTTGTGGAGCACGGGCTCTAGGCTCATGGGCTTCAGTAGTTGCAGCACGCGGGCTCTAGAGCGCAGGCTCAGTAGTTGTGGCACACGGGCTTAGTTGCTCCATGGCATGTGGGATCTTCCCGGACCAGGGATCGAACCTGAGTCCCCTGATTTGGCGGGCAGATTCTTAACCATTGCGCCTCCAGGGAAGTCCCAGGAGCGCAAATTTGAACTCCTCTCATATCCCATTCTGCTTCCCATTGTATGTCAATCGTATAAGGGAAGACCTTTGCAAAAATCCAAAGCCCTTTCCAGCTCTACCATCGAATGACCACTGAGTTTTAATTTCTTTTCTTTTCAATTATAATGTGAAAGTTAGCTTATTGGATCTCACTTTAGCTTCTAAGAGGCGAGACTCCTTCATGTGGTATTCCAGAAGGTCTGCCAACGCTTAGAAAGGGAGCAGTGAGGTTAGCCTGACATTATTTGGTCCTCAGGATTTCAGACTTCCCCTCACTGGTTAGTGATTTCTTTCGGAAGTGGTTTTAAACCATCTTTAAAATGGCTTATTTACAGTCTTTTGAGGATTGATGGCAAAGGGACATGTTACCCAATTTACTTTAGCTTTGAACATTGGAATACTTACCTGCCTTTTGTCTTTCTATATTTCCTTATTTCTCAGAGATTAGTGATGGACTTAGCAGCCTCATCTGTTTGTTCTGTCATCACCCTGGGGTATCAGTCACCTGGGCTGGATTTGGAGCAGCGAGGCACTTGATGCTTCTTTCTCATCTTGACCGCAAATTCCTTTTAGCCATGTTTATTGTATTCTTTTCTAATCTGAAGAAAATGGTCACACCCAGTTTCTCAAGGCGAGGAAGAAAAACTCAGTGACCATCTTTTCTCTGGGCCTCCTTTATTGCTTGGGACTATAGTCCTGTCATCGTGATGAAGTCTCAGAGGGGGATAGATTCAGGGAGTGGCATCCATTTGTTCCCACTGTGTTTGGAAACAGGGAGGGTACTATGAGCAATGGTTGTATTCTATGATTTTTTTCCCCTCCTACTTTTCCCTTTTTCTCCTGCTTATTTGCCCCCGGCAGACACTGGTAAGAATCACCGTGCAGACATCAAGGATTTGAAGGCACATCTGTGCCCTCTTCTGCAGATAATGATTCTTGGAGAAATAGCTCCTGGCTCGTATTGGGCCTTGCTTGAGACTGAATACGTAATCATGAGGTATCACGTGACCATGTGGCCTGAGCTTTCTACCGTGAATTGGGTTTTGCCTAACCCATTTGGCCAGAGATTGGGAATGAACAAAAGCAATCTGTTATCAAATGGAAATGGTATATAACAGACCAAATTCGGGCAGGTTTGGAAGGTATAAGTATGTTGTATGAGTAGGTGGCTCCGATGCCTTCAGTGCCAACTTTTGGTCGTTGCTGCTGCTTTTTCAGTCTATTCCTATGGCCTCCTTATGATCAGTTGAGCAAAGGAGAAGAAAACTTCAACCTGGTTTACAGATGAGTCCGCATGATATGCTGGCTATCACTCAAAAGTAGATACTGCAGCACTAAAGCCCCACTCAAGACTAACCATGAACGACAGTGATGAAGGGGCATCAGTGGGCAAACTTTGAGCAGTATATTTTGTTGCCTGCTATGTTTGGAGTGGGAGATGACCAGAGATAAAGACCTACATGGATTAATGGGCAGTTGCTGATGTTTTGTCTAGAAGGAATGGAATCTGAAGATTGGTGACAAGGAAGTCTAGGGAAGAGGTGTGTGGATGGGCCACTCTGAATATTCACAGACTGTGAAGACTGTTTCCCTTGCGAATGCCCACTGAAGGGCATCTACTGCAAAAAAGCCTCTTACTAATGAGTTGGACAAAACGATGTATTCTGTGGATGTCAGTTAGCCTCTTTCTCCAGCCACCCTAGGTCTTGCTCAGTTGACCTATGAAAAAGTGGCTGTTTTGGCAGGACCGGAGGGTTCATGGTTCAACAGTTCGGACTTTCTCATAACAAGGCTGACCTGGCTAATGTTATTGCTGAGCGCCTAATTTGCAGGTTTACCACTGAGTCTCTGACATGGCACCATTCTCCAAGGGAACCAGCCAGCCATCTGCTGGTGGTTGATTATACCAGACCTCCTGTATCATGGAGAGGACAAAGATTTATCTTCACTGGAATAGTCACATATTCTGCATATGAATTTGCTTTTTCACCTATAATGCTTCTGCCAACACCACCATCTGGGTTCACAGAATACTTCATCCACTGTCATGGCATTCTGTGTTGCATTGCTTCTGATCAGAGCATTCATTCCACAGCAACATAGGTGTAGAATAGGCTCCTGTCCTTGGAATTAACTGGTTTTGCCACATACCCTATTACCTGAAAGTGGCTTACCTAATTGAAAGGTGGAATGGCTTACTGAATACTCCATTGCAGCACCAGTTGAGACAGTACTATGAAAGGATGGGGTTCTGCATTATAGGATGCAATATATACTTTGAATTACATGGTTCTGTCTCTCTCATAGTTAGAATTCATGTCTCTGGGAATCAAGGATTGAAGTGAGAGGGACATTTCTGTTATACCTAATAACACACTTGTAGAACTTTTGCTACCTGTTTTGGGAATACTGAGCTCTGCTATTTTGGAGATCTTAGTCTCCAAGGGGAGAATGTTTCCACTAGGGGAAACAACACTGGCTCCACTGAATTGGAAGATGCAGTTACTACTTGGCCATTTTGGGGTCCTTGTGCCACTGAACCAACAGGTGGTGAAAAAAGAGGCTAACTTACTCGCCGGAGTGATCGCTCTTGATTACCAAGGGGAAATTGGGTCGCTGTTATATTAGGGAGTCAAGGAGACAAAATCTGGAATCCAGGGGATTTTGGGGATGTTCCTCTTAGTATTTTTATTCACAGTAGTAAAGATTAATGGAAAACTATGTCAGCCAAAAGAGGACAGAATGATTAATGACTCAGATCTTTTAAGAATGAAGGTTTGGGGACTTCCCTGTCGGTCCAGTGGTTAAGACTTGGTGCTTCCACTGCAGGGGGCGTGGGTTCGGTCCCTGGTCAGTGAACTTGATCCTGCATGCCATGTGTTGCAGCCAGAAATAAAAAGAATGAATGTTTGAGTCACTCTGCCAGATAAAGAACCCAGAGCTGCTGAGATAGTTTAATCTCTAGAGCTTCAATTTTTTTGGGGGGGTTTGGTTTTGGTTTTTCAGGTCTATGCTTAATTTCTTGAACATATATAATATAGTTATAATAACTTTTTAATGTTTCTGTCTGCCAATTGTAATGTCTGTTAATTCTGGGTCAGTTTTGATTTGTGGATTTTTCTCCTCATTATGGGTTTATTTTTCTTAGTTTTTGCATGCCTGGTAATTTTTAATTAGATGCTAGACATTGTAAATTTTACCTTGTTGGATGTGGGTATTTTCGTATTCCTGTAAATATTCTTGAGCTTTGTTATGGGATCCAGTTAAGTTACTTGGAAGCAGTTTGATCCTCTTGAGCATGACCATGCTTGGTCAAAGGCTCTGCTGAGGCAAGACCCTTCTGTGTACTCTACCCAGTGTCCCATGAATCATCAAGGTTTTCCATCTGGCTGGAGAGAACAGGCATTATTCCCAACCCTGAGTGAGCTTTGGGCACTGTTAACCTCCATTCTTTTGAGATTGTTCTTTCTCTAAATTTGGCTTGTTTCCTCACATGTTTGCACTTCTCGATACTCAGCTGAGTATTTGAAGAGCACCTTCTGCAGACCTCTGGAATTCTCTTGCTTTGTAGCTTTCTTCTTTCCAGTTCTCTGTCCTGCAAATCATAGCAAACCTTGGTTTCCCCAGACCCTTAACTCTTAATTTGGATTCCTCTGGACTGTCTTGGTCAAATACAACTCAGACTGGACACTCTGGGAGGGCAATAAGCTTGGGGCAATTGAGAACCCATCTCATTTGTATCCCCTCTCTCAGGGGTCATTCATTGTCCTTCACAGTGTGATGTTCAGTATCTTAAAAACTATTGTTTTATATAGTTTGCATGTTTTTTCGGTGGTTTCAGGTGGGAGCTTTTAGTATAGTGTTTGAGACCGCATATTCATTAACATTTAATAGGCTAAGATTAAACAGAACAAAACATACTGATTATTTAGAAAGTAAAAGTAAACCTTTCTGCATAATGAGAGGCTGTTTTTTTTTGTTTTTTTTTTTTTTTTTGCGGTACGCGGGCCTCTCACTGTCGTGGCCTCTCCCGTCGCGGAGCACAGGCTCCGGACGCGCAGGCTCAGCAGCCATGGCTCACGGGCCCAGCCGCTCCGCGGCATTGTGGGATCTTCCCGGACCGGGGCACAAACCTGTGTCCCCTGCATCGGCAGGCGGACTCTCAACCACTGCGCCACCAGGGAAGCCCAGGAGCCTGTTTTTAGCCATTTATAACCACTTCTTAATCATGGCAAGATACATTGTCATTGAAGATTTGTGTGTGTCCAGAGTTTTTCTTTATAAATTGTAGAACATAGAGAATAGAGAAAGCAGATAAGACTGACCTGATTTTCTCTGTAGGTTTGTGTTCGAAGGGAGGCTGGATGTATAGAATTTCAAGGTGATAGAGAAGGAATAGAGTTTATCTGAGCACAAAGAATCATTTGTAAATAAAGGCAGGATGAAAAAAGCAAAGAATCAAAAGAGCAGCTTTTAAAGCCCAGTATTCGTAAGGTCTTGTCTTCACGATATATTTCTGTGTTTGTTACTTATTGATTTGAGATCTGTTTTATGTATGTTGAATTTATCAGGCTGAAGGAGTTGATCCACACATGCTGCAGAAAAGTTGAGTAAGAAATGGGGGAGCAAAAAGCTAACTTTCACGAAACTTTTCATAGAATCGACTTCAATTCAGGGTGAAAATGGCAAAACCCTGTGGCTCCCACTGTGGTTTTGAAGGGTATTCTGGCTGTTGGTGTGCTTCTTATGAAATGAGGTTTTTATTTCTTTGCATTCTTTTTGCCTTACTCTATGCCAGGTGCTTTACATATATTATCTCATCTTTTTCTCTTGACAAATCCTGTGAGGTACTTGGTATTAATCTCATTTTAAAGGTGGAGATTTTTGAGGCATATAAGGGCTTAGGTAGTTTGTTTAAGGTCACTGCTAGTAAGTGAGCAGGGATTGTGCCTGGAACTTTGACTCATAGGCAAGTATTCTTTATACTTCATCACATGGGTTGTGTGTTCATAGTTGCTTTTTCTGAAGTTAATACATGAAGACTTTTTTCCTTGGGTAAAGAGCAAAAACTGAAGAACTGAAAGTAGTTCGTAGGTTATCTCAGTTTCTTCTGGTCACCAAATTAACATAAAAAGGGAAGTATAGACTGAGTAGCCTGTCTAACCCAGGTTTTGTGTTTTCCCTGTTCTGACTAATGTACTTTTTGTTGAAATGCCCACACTTCTTTTGTTGAAGTGGCCATATTTCTAAATAAAATAGTTACATAATTTTAAATACATATTTTAAACAGTTAATTATGCATTCTTGTAAATGATCTGTGATAGATTTTTGTATCAGATAACACTTGGAGTCATAATGTTGGTATTACAGAAGAAAGATTCAGAGAGTCCCTTTCCCAAACAAAATCATGTGATCCCGAAGCACAATTAAATAACACTATAAAAACAGAGTTATTATGACGGGGTGGTGGCTACCGTTTTTTCTTGAGAAGGCAGTGGTTGTAAGAATAGAGTTGAATACATGCAATGCCAGCATGTATTCTTTTGTTTAAGCCTATTGCATTATGAAGAATGTTAAATAATGGTGTACTGAGATAGCTCTTAATAGATAGCTCATAGTACTTTAAGTCTGAGTGTGTTCTCTTGTTCCTGAAATAAATTAACGTATGTGTAGTAAATATCACCATGTGGACAGACAGAAGGTTACTGAAGAACGGAGAAGTTTAGTGCTCGTCATATAAATGATATTATGGCTTCTGGTAATGTCTAAACCCTGTGGCCAAAGTTGAAAAGTTCTTAAACTAATAAAAATAATTCTCATTGTTTGATTGTGAGAGTGATATTGGCAATTGTGTACTTTTGTTTTCTTTGGTATATTCTGTATACTTTAGGAAATCAAAAAATTTAAGAAATTGAAGATCTTCTTTTTTTAGTACTTTTTAGGTTTGTTCCTGGTTCCAAGTAAGTATCAGTTTATATAACTGCATTGTACTATGTTTTACTCCATCTAAAAACAAACAATTAAATAAAATCCATTGTGTTATATCCTTGACAAAAACACTATTTTGTTGCTGGCATATGGTTAGTCAGTAGTTGTATTCAGTACCGTACCTTCCTCATTTAATGGCACTATCTGTTAAAACTATGACTGACACCAGCAGAGAGAAAGCCAATTATTTTTTAGTTTGTGAACGTGGAGTAAATGAGAGTATGTCTGAAGTTGCCTGCAGTCAAGTACTTTACAAGTGGCTTAGTCAAACAATTGGAGCTAGTGCTACCTTGGGAAACCAGATCAGAAAAGAACATGATTTAGCGTCTTTACATACTCTTAGCAAGGGGTAATGCGTTCTAAAAAATAAATAACCCTTGATTAAGTTATTCAAAAAGATTTGCATGATATGCTTTGTTTTTAATGCTGTTAAACCACTGGTGTTTGTGGTTTGCGATTGCAGCTAGCGTGCTGAGGGTTGGAAAAGCTGTCCTCACAATGAGGCAGAAACCTTTATAAGAATGATTTTTCACAAACTAGGATTTAGGACAGTTAGGACAGTTATTTTTGTACAGTAAAGTAACTCTTGAAGTTGTTAGACATTTATAAGTTGTTCCTTTTCATGTCTATGACTCTGTTCTGAAATAAAGTTTTGCGCTGCATGTGTGAGGCTATAGCATACATTACAGGCCTTGCTGGGGTTGGGGGGTCACTGGTTTAGTCCTCACGGCCCTGTGTGTCGGTGGGGGCAGTAAGTGTGTGTGCTGTGACTCTTTTGCTCCCTCCATCTGGGCTCTTGGAACAATTTTATTATTATTATTTTTTTAATAGTTTTGACTTTGAAATTACTTATGGTTGTGTTTTTGTCTGGTGTCCTCTTTACCCACCCCTCCTGCCCAGGCTCATTAAAGGACCAATAAGTAATCATCAGGTTAGGGTTTTCCATCCCTCTCTCTCCCCCTCCTTTCCCCCTTTCTCCCTTCTGTGAGTAAATCTTACCCAGATGATGAAAACAAAAATTAAGAAAATATAAAAGGTAGGGAAATATGGCAACAAAATGCAACTTTGACTTAGAATCAGTCTTAAATAATTGTGTCAGAAGAGGTCTGTGGTAGCATGACTGAACATGTTTCATACTTTTTGGAATGGGCATAATTTTTTAGACTGAAAATGATTTTCCCTCAGATCTTTGAGGCATTCTTTCCTTTTAGAATTCAGTCTATTTTTTTTAACATCTTTATTGGAGTATAATTGCTTTACAATGATGTGTTAATTTCTGCTTTATAACAAAGTGAATCAGCTATACATACACATATATCCCCATATCCCCTCCCTCCCTCCCTCTTGCGCCTCCCTATCCCACCCCTCTAGGTGGTCACAAAGCACTGAGCTGATCTCCCTGTGCTATGTGGCTGCTTCCCACTAGCTGTCTATTTTACATCTGGTAGTGTATATATGTCAATGACACTTTCTCACTTCATCCCAGCTTACCCTTCCCCCTCCCTGTGTCCTCAAGTCCATTCTCTACGTCCACGTCCTTATTCCTGTCCTGCCCCTAGGTTCTTCAGAACCCTTTTTTTTTTTTTTTTTAGATTCCATATATATGTGTTAGCATATGGTATTTGGTTTTCGCTTTCTGACTAACTTCACTCTGTATGACAGACTCTAGGTCCATCCATTTCACTACACATAACTCAATTTCGTTTCTTTTTATGGCTGAGTAATATTCCATTGTGTATGTGTGCCACATCTTCTTTATCCATTCATGTGTCGCTGGACACTTAGGTTGCTTCCATGTCCTGGCTATTGTAAATAGAACTGCAGTGAACATTGTGGTACATGACTTTTTTTGAATTATGGTTTTCTCAGGGTATATGCCCAGCAGTGGGATTGCTGGGTCATAAGGTAATTCTATTTTTAGTTTTTTAAGGAACCTCCATACTGTTCTCCATAGTGGCTGTATCAATTTACATTCCCACCAACAGTGCAGTCTCCACACCCTCTCCAGCATTTATTGTTTGTAGATTGTTTGATGATGGCCCTTCTGACACATGTGAGGTGATACATCAATGTAGTTTTGATTCGCATTTCTCTAACGATAGTGATGTTGAGCATCCTTTCATGTGTTTGTTGGCAGTCTGTATATCTTGTTTGGAGAAATGTCTGTTTAGGTCTTGTGCCCATTTTTGGATTGGGTTGTTTGTTTTTTTGATATGGAGCTGCATGAGCTGCTTGTAGATTTTGGAGATTAATCCTTTGTCAGTTGCTTCATTTGCAAATATTTTCTCCCATTCTGAGGGTTGTCTTTTCATCTTGTTTATGGTTTCCTTTGCTGTGCAAAAGCTTTTAAGTTTCATTAGGTCCCATTTGTTTATTTTTGTTTTTACTTCCATTTCTCTAGGAGGTGGGTGAAAAAGGATCTTGCTGTGATTTCTGTCATAGAGTTTTCTGCTTATGTTTTCCTTTAAGAGTTTTATAGTGTCTGGCCTTACATTTAGGTCTTTAATCCATTTTGAGTTTATTTTTGTGTATGGTGTTAGGGCGTGTTCTAATTTCATTCTAGAATTCAGTCTAATAGTTAAGAAGTCTGATGACAATCTGTTTTTTTCTCTCTCTAGGTATCTTTTCTTTCTTTCTTTTATTTTATTATTTAAATAATAATATTATAAATAATATTATAATTTACTTATAATATAAATATTATAATATTTATAATACTGCGTTGGGTCTTCGTTGCTGCACACGGACTTTCTCTAGTTCGGGCGAGCTGGGGCTACTTTTGGTTGCAGTGCACGGGCTTCTCATTGCAGTGGCTTCTCTTGTTGCGGAGCATGGGCTGTAGGCACGTGGGCTCAGTAGTTGTGGCGCATGGGCTTAGTTGCTCCATGGCATGTGGGATCTTCCCAGACCAGGGCTGAAATCCGTGTCCTTTGCATTGGCAGGTGGATTCTTAACCACTGCACCACCAGGGAAGTCCCTGTAGGTATCTTTTTTTTTTTTTTAGAAAACATTTAGGGCCTTATCTTTAGCCTCAGTGTGAAATATTAGAAGGGTATTTCCAGGTGTGGATGATTTTTGAGTTACCATACTTAGCACTCTGTCAGACAGAAGGTTCCTGTCTTAGCTCTAAAATGTTTTAAATTTTATTCTTTATTTCTATACCTTTATTTTCTTTGTCTTTTTCTGGCAATCCTATTATATATGTTAGTCTTTGTGGACTGAACTTCTTTGCCTTTTAACTTTGCTCTCTTATTTCTCTTTGTCTTTCTGCTGTACTTTCTGGAATTTCCTTGACAGTGATACACTAAAAAATACATGGTAACAGTTAATTTTAGTGCATATTTAAAAATCCCCCCCCAAAATACATAAAAATAAATATCCATATATGCATTGATTACACCTAAAGAAATCTGTATTCAGCATTCCACATTTTCACACAGATTGTTAATATACTGTTGAATTTATATATACATATACAATGTTAGTTTTGTATGTGACCGATGACCACCTCTTTATTTTATCAGCAGTAACTTCTGGGCTCATCTTTCATGCCTCTCTGGAATTTTCCCTCATTTCTTTGCTGTAGATTGCTTTCTTTTAACCACTTAACTGCCTTGGTTTTTGTTGCCTCCTCTCTAACCTGAGAAAGTATGTTAATGCGCATCTACCCACCCCAGAATAATTTTCTTCCAGTTGTGACCATTTCATCATCTTACTTTCGTGTAGAGAAAGACTGCAGGCAAACCATGCATTGTTTCTTGATAATATAGACTAGTAAATATAATGAGCAGTTGATTGTGCCTGCTACCTCTTTGGATGTAGGAGGAATTCTAATAGTCTGAATGAGAGCAAATTAGAGATTATTTTAAAGTGATAGTATCATTTTTAGGAGGCCAACTTTTTATTAGTATATTTTGGATAGGTAAGGCTTTCTTTGTGGCCCAGGACCAAGACATTTGTTTTGTATTTCAGCTTTAAACTAATAGTGTATGTAACCAAGACTCCAGTGTTTACTATTACTGTCATGTTTTTGGATTAGAGCTAGAATATTAAAAAAAATGTTTTTGAATGGATAATTTATTCACATGGCACAAAATTCAAAAGGAACAAAAGGGTATAAAGTACTGTCTCCATCCGTTTCAACTAATAAGTCTTTCTGAAGAAATCCAGTGTTAATTAAAATTTCTCTTTCTCTCTGTAAAGAAGGAGATGGAACTGTAAGGATAAATGTACATACATAATCACACATACACATATATAAACATACATATGTTTTTTGCCTTCTCCTTTTACCTAAAAGCTAGCATATAATACACATGGTTTTGCACCCTTTTCATTTAACAATATGATTTGGTGATCATTTTCTACCAGTTCATTACAAATTTCATTATTTTTAAAAATTAATTAATTAATTAATTAATTTTTGGCTGTGTTGGGTCTTCGTTTCTGTGCAAGGGCTTTCTCTAGTTGTGGTGAGCGGGGGCCACTCTTCATCGCGGTGTACGGGCCTCTCACTGTCGTGGCCTCTCTTGTTGCGGAGCACAGGCTCCAGACGCACAGGCTCAGTAGTTGTGGCTCACGGGCCTAGTTGCTCTGCCGCATGTGGAATCTTCCCAGACCAGGGCTCAAACCCGTATCCCCTTCATTGGCAGGCAGATCCTCATCCACTGCGCCACCAGGGAAGCCCGAAATTTCCTTATTTTTTGAAGTAGTATTGTATTCTGTTTTAGAGATGTAGGATAATTTTTTTAACCAGACCCTTCATTCTAGACATTTGGTAGATACTGCCAAATTGCTTCCTTTGCTAATCTGATGAATGAAAAGTGATATTTCAGTGTCTTTGCATTTCTCATAAGAGCTCTTTGTATCTTCTTTTCTGTGACCTATCCATGTCCCTTTATCATTTTTCCATTGGGTGATGCTTATTAATTTGTAGGCCATTTGTGTGGGAAAGTAATCCTTTGTGATATGATTTCCAGATTGTCCCCTCTTTGTTGTATTTGTTGTTTATGGTTGCTTTTGCCATGAAGAAAGTAATTATTTTTTATACAGTTGACGTTACCAGTTTTCTTTTATTCCAAGATGATGACCGTAATTCTCTCATCATTTCTGCTGTGACTTTTTTTTAAAGGTTCATGTCTTTTTTTTAAAAAAAATAAATTTATTTATTTATTTATTTTTGTCTGCGTTGGGTCTTTGTTGCCGCACGCGAGCTTTCTTTAGTTGCAGCGAGTGGGGTCTACTCTTCGTTGTAGTGCACAGGCTTCTAATTGCAGTGGCTTCTCTTGTTGCGGAGCCTGGGCTCTAGGTGCGCGGGCTTCAGTAGTTGTGGCATGTGGGCTCAGTAGTTGTGGCTCGCGGGCTAGCACAGGCTCAGTAGTTGTGGCGCACGGGCTTAGTTGCTCCACGGCATGTGAGATCTTCCCAGACCAGAGCTCGAACCCGTGTCCTATGCATTGGCAGGTGGATTCTTAACCACTGCGCCACCAGGAAAGTCCTCTGCTGTGACTTTAATGGTTTCATTTTCCTACATTTAAATCTTTGAGCTACATGGAGTATATTTTGATTTCTGTGTAACATGTGGATCCAACCATCCCCCCTCTCCCCAGATGACTAACCAGTTCTCCTGACACTATTAACTGTATCGTTTATCTTTTCTCCTCTAATTTGAAATGCTACCTTTACCATACACTAAATTCGTAGATGCATTTGTATTTTATTTAAAAGTTATATTTGTTTATTGTGAAAGTTCAAACATACACACAAGTAGCAGGAATAGTTCATTGAACCCCCCATACCTATCAACAGATTGAATAATTAAGATTTTCCTATCAACAGATTGAATAATTAAGATTTACCTTTCTTTCATTATTTCTGTTTCTGTTGGAGAATTTTAAAGCAATCCCAGATACTGTGTTATTTGACCCATATGTAACTTCTGCATGCAGCTCCAAAAATATGCACATTTTAAAAGATAAGTTAAATATTTGACTTTTTATTCCAAATTCAAGAGAAAAAACATTTGGGGCTAATATTTGGTGTCTCTGTGCTTTTATTAGTAATCAGTTACTTCAGAGGGTGACATCATATTAGCCCTTGAGTTGTTTAGTATTGAGTCATCATGAAGCTTTCCTCCTGCACTGTTTTTTTTTTTTTTTTTTTGGGAGGGGCCTGGCACTGTGTACCATGGGTATTGAAATGTTTTATTAGTGTAAAGGTGTCCAGATGATTTCACTAGTGGGCCACATAATGAGCAGTCTGTGTGTAGGCTACATGAATAATAAAATTGTAAGCAGTGGTTAAGTATAGCCAAATGTATGGGTGGGAGCCGGGGAGTGATACACAAGCAGTTAAGATACATCTTAATCTGTTTCTGACTTGTATAGAAGGCTAGTGCTAGAAATCGTTCTTGAGAATAAGGGTGTCAGGGCATATGTCCTATTTGATTCTAGAATTGTATCACTAAAGTTAGTGCTCGGTTTCAGATGTGTCAGTTTCATGTGAGAAAATACACTTCCATGATGCCAGATGGGTACAGAATGTTTTACATAATTATATATTTCGGTTTAAGTTATATTTGTCGATTAGATTCCATGGCTAGTATGTTTCCTTTCACTTTAATCTTCTTAAAACTGAGCTAACCTAATAGGGCTTGTTCTTGATAATTCAGTTATATCCTCAGATTTATTTCTGAAGGCAGCTTCAGAAACTTAAAACATGGCTCACATTCTTGTACATCTGTAAAACTCTTTTGAAAATGATAAACCATTTTCATCAAATAGCCCTGGTATTCACCAGGGTTCACCAAATACCTTACAGTGATATAAAATAAATATAGAATTTAGTTATTATTTGCACAATTCATATATCCAGTTTGACTAGGAATTCTTCCTTTTTTTTTTTGTAGAATTCTACAGTTCCTTGATTTTGTTCAGTTTCATTGTGTTTTATATGCCTTGTTATAATCTGTTGCTGTCTAGTAGTCCCATAGATATTTGACTGGTTAGGTCTTCCAGAGCCCTACAATTCCCGAAAATGATCTGATAAGGCACTTTTTCATTTATCTCATTG
This sequence comes from Delphinapterus leucas, assembly GCF_059928025.1. Lineage (NCBI taxonomy): Eukaryota > Metazoa > Chordata > Mammalia > Artiodactyla > Monodontidae > Delphinapterus > Delphinapterus leucas. The sequence continues at coordinate 16,140,447 of NC_143138.1, forward strand.
GTTTTTACTATCTAGTCATTTGATTGAATTAAAGTCTCCATATTCTCCTTAAGCTTTTAAATATCCCCTTAATTTCTACGTGTGTTCAGCCAACTTGGGAAGGTTATAGCACAATCCCATAATGAATAATTTAGTGGAAAGCTACTCACACCTCGTATTTGACTTGAATAAACTGGTTGAACCTTTTCTCCCTTGTGTAAAATGTAAGCAAAGTATCTATGGCAGGTGTACTCAGTTTTTCCACGTTAGACAGAATTTCTCAGTTTCCTTTTGGTAGGTTTTTATCTCTTATTATTAATTCATATGTGCTGGCTAAATAGATAAAACAAAGTGTGGGTTGAAAATCTTATTTCCCACATATATAAAAACATAGTTTATATTTGAGGGAAAACAAAAACCAAAACCTCCTCAGTCTATTTGAGGGAAATGGTAAAATCTGGAAAAGTATTATCTAGACACCATATATTTAACAAGATTGCTAAATTTTCTGTTTTTATAAATATAACCTTCTTTTAGAACTACTAAATTTAGAACTATTGAAAATAATTATTAGTCCAGATTCTTAAAGAATTTAAATATTTGTACCATTTGTTAGGCTTCTACAGTGTGCTGGATCTGTCCTAGTAGCAACTTCGTATATCACCTTTAACTTTGACAACAAATCCACAAAGTAAATGTTATCTGCATATCATAGATGAAGAAACCGAAGCTCTAGAGGTTAAGTATTATCGATGTTGTCACACTGCAGTGTATGATGCAGTGTATGTGATTCAGTGAAGATTTAAAGCTACATTTCTGAATACAGAGCTCTTTCTTTTCAACATTTGATGGTTTCTACTGAATTCATGAAGATGAGAAAACTAGCACAGTTAGATTTACTATACCTATATTCCCTGCTTTTCTAACACCTATTTTAGATAGGTGTTAGGGGTGGGTTGGAGGACTTCAGATTTCAAAATTGATGAATATCTTTTCTTAACAGACTTAATTTTTTTGGACAGTTTTAAACTTAAAGAAAAATTGAGCATGTGGTACAGAGTCCATATATAGGCCCCTGTTTTCCCATGGTTTCCACTATTATTAACATTTATATTAGTATGGTATATTTATTACAATTGAGGAGCCAGTATTGATGCATTATTATTGACTAAGTCCATAGTGTATTCATATTTCCTTTGTTTTTACCTATTGTTTCATTTCTGTTCCAGGATGCCACCTAGGTTATCATATTACATTTACTTGTCATGTCTCCTTAGGCTCCACTTGCTGTGACAGTTTCTCAGATTCTCTTTGTTATTGAAGACTTTTACAGTTTTAAGGACTCCTGGTCATTATATATTGTAGGATGTCCCTCTACTGGAATTTGTCTGGTGTTTTTCTCATGATTAGGCCGGGAAGATGGGTTTTGCAGAGGAAGACCACAGAAGTGCCATTTTCATCACATCATATAATCATATCATATCATATCATATCAACATGATTTATGAACATTGATGTTGACCTTGATCAGCTGCCTGAAGTAGTGTTTGTCAGGTTTCTCCACTGTAAAATTACTCCCCTGTACTCCACCCTTTCCGTACTGTGCTCTTTGGAAGGAAGTCACTTACGTGCAGCCTATACTTGAGGAGTGGGAAGTTATGTTCCCCTTCCTTTATTTTTTTAGTTAATTAATTTTTTTAAAGAATTTTTTTGTGGGGGGTGCTTCCCTGGTGGCGCAGTGGTTAAGAATCTGCCTGCCAATGCAGGGGACACGGGTTCGAGCCTTGGTGCAGGAAGATCCCACATGCCGTGGAGCAACTAAGCCCGTGTGCCACTACTGAGCCTGTGCTCTAGAGCCCGTGAGCCACAACTACTGAGCCCGTGTGCCACAACTACTGAAGCCCGTGTGCCTAGAGCCCATGCTCCTTAACAAGAGAAACCACCACAATGAGAAGCCTGCGCACCGCAGTGAAGAGTAGCCTCGCTCGCCACAACTAGAGAAAGCCCCACGCGCAGCAATGAAGACCCAATGCAGCCAAAAATAAATAAATAAACAAACAAACAAATAATATACACAACATTAAAAAAAAAGATTTTTTTTTGGATGTGGACCATTTTTAAAGTCTTTATTGAATTTGTTACAGCATTGCTTCTGTTTTTCTATGTTTTTTGGCCGCGAGGCATGTGGCCAGGGGATCAAACCCTCACCCCCGGCATTAGAAGGCGAAGTCTTAACCACTGGACTGCCAGGGAAGTCCCACGTTCCCTTTCCTTTAGACTGTAATATCTACATAATTCATTTGGAATTTTTCTGCATAGGAGATTTGTCTCTTCTCATTTATTAATTTATTCAGTCATTTATTTATATCACTGTGAATGCATGGACATAATTTTATACTTTAGGTTATAATCCAATACAACTTAATTTTGTTACTTAAGTTGTTCTAACTTTGGTCATTGGGAGGTCTTTCAGTTGTTCCTTTGTCCCTTTGACATATCCCCATCAGTTTCTTTTTTAATTAAAAAATTTTTTTTCACTACTTTCTGGCACTACAGGGTGCTCCAGGCTTATTTGTATATTTTCTGCCTCATTTCTATGTTGACTTAAAGAACGATACAAACATAAGAGTTGTGAGTGTAAGTTTTATTCAGGGTCTTGCTGAGGACTTTAGCCTGGGAGACAGCCATTTAGCTCTGAGGAAACTGCTCTGAAGAGGTTGGGGAGAAGCCAGTTTATATATGATTTTTGGCTAGGAAATACATGCAGTGAAGCATCTGTCTTGGTAAGAGATTACTGCTGACCACAAAAAAAGAGTATCTCAAGTTAATAATTTTAGTGTTTCTGTGTATGGGAAGATGCAGGAATCTGGGGTCATTGAAATTCTTCCTGAGGTATACTTCTAATTATCTATGGGGCTAATTTATCCAAAACACAGAGTGCCTTACGCTGATTTTTTCATCCTGAATTCCTCCAGGGTGCACTGTCAGTCAGCAGCTGCAGTGGGTTATCAACTCACCCTTGTAGAACTGGGTGGTGAGGAACATTCTTTGTTCACCCCCAGAAGCAGCCATTTCTCCAGGGAGCCCTGGTTCCTTTTACTAGAGAGAGGTATTAGAAACCAAGATTGGGGTGCTAGGTGTATTGGTTGCCAGTGCTTATTATTTCTTGTAGACCATCTCAGATGGCAAATCAAGGAAATGCATATGTGCATACTAACCCATGTATATACACATATGTATAAATATTTCCATATGGATCTATATTAGGTTAAACATGAGTTCTTACCTATGTCTCCAGCTGTAGTTAGTATAACTCCTATTTTTAAAGTAATTAAAAAAAACATTTAACAAGTTTATGGCAGTTTTATCCTGTCCCACAACAGATACCCTTTTCTGTTGTTCAGCTATATTTAGGTGGATTCAGTGTTCACTCCCAGTTGTTTCCTGTAAGGACTTCATTTCTATATCACTTTCATTCTTCCATGGATTATATAGCTTTTTTATACTCAAGTTGCTTCCCTGCCCCCCAGTGTTTATCGATACTGTATTTCCTAAGTTGTTACTCATATGTTTGAAAATTTTTTTTAATAAAAATTGATTTCTATCATTGTGATATTCAGAAATTTTATCCATTCACCTTTCATCCTCATACTTTTATTTATTTATTTATTTTTTGGCTGCGTGGCATGTGGGATCTTAGTTCCCTGACCAGGGATCAAACCCATGCCCCCTGCACTGGAAGCATGGAGTCTTAACCACCCTTGGGGAATTCCCTTATAGTACTTCTTTTTGATTTTGGATGGATAATGTGGGCAAAGGAGTGAGGGATAACACTGAGTTGATGATTGAAATATTTTGTTTTCAGTTTTATATGTTTACTTTGCTTCCAGATGACATTTTAAAAAAATTTATAAAGTTTGGCCCCTTTTCAGGTTAGAACACTGGTGGTATTTTTCTTTGCTAATTTTATTTCTACTATTTAATTCATTGAGATTTGAAAAAGATAGGTTCAGTGAGTCTGTGTTAGTCTGCCATCTTTTCCCTTGACCAACACATTTTTTCTTGAAAGCCCTTTCCACTCTGCTTTACTGCTTCCTCAAATTTACTATTTACATTTAAGTACTATTGCAATATCTAATTGTTATCTTAGCTGTTATCTAGTACAACTCTAAATTTTTCAAGAACTTAATTAGCTGTCATTTTCATTAGAAACTGACACTTTTTTTTTTTTTCTTTTTTAATACTAATCTGAAACAGAAAGGAGACCACTTGCATTTGCCAGGCTATTTTCAATAAAATGTTTGGTGCCTAAACATCTTTGTGGAGACTATATTGTTTTTATATAGCTTTTTTGGTGAAGAAAAATGTATATTAAAGGTGTTTTGTTGATTAGTGACCAATGAAATATAAATCTGTATATTTCCAGGGCAAAGCATAACTTCTCTTCAAATAGTTGTAGACAAGTTTTGTTGTTGAAGAAAGTCCGTTCGTTTTTTAGTAACAACAGAAAAAGAGTTTAACATTGTAGTGAATTATATACCCTTATTTTAGAAGAATGATAATTTTTGAAAGATCTTAAGATAATCACTACATAAGCTAACTTTGTAAGCCAAGAAAGCAAACTAATAAGTTTGTGCAGTGATCCATTTGGACCATGGACAGGGGAGTTTGATATAATAATATAACAGCCTGCCAACTTAGACTTACTTTGTAACTCTTAGGTTATTCAGTGTATTAAAGGTTTTAAAATGGGATCCTTTACAGTATACTTTCCCAAACTCCGTGGGAAGGGGAAATTGCTATGTTGTGTTCAAATCTTGCTAAAATCTTATTGCTATAATTTACAGAAAGAGTAGTATACTGATTCAAAAATTTTTTTATGACGTGCAAGATGCTTGCTGTATGTGTTTTACAAAGTAAATCAAGGTGGAGGTTAGTAATTAATAGGGAGGTTTTATTGATTTCTAAGCCAGGGTGCTTGACAAAAAGATAGTGCTGTGTAATAGACCCTTATTTTATTCCTGATATATTTTTAAGTGCTTTTAAATACATTTGACAGCAGGAGCGTGTAAGTGGTGATTAAGGTTACAGAGTCTGGAGCCAGATTGCTCAATTCAAATCCTTGTTTTATCATTTGACAATGTGTGACCTTGGCCAAGTTACTTAAGCCCAGGTTTCTCATCTGTAAAGTGGAGACAACCATGTACCTGTCTCGTGGAATTGTTGTAGGGATTGAATGAATTTATGCATATGAAACTGAGAGCCTGGCACAAGAATGCTGAATAAGTGATAGTTATGATTTATATCTATTTATATCTCATTTTTAAAAAAGGCACATTGGTTTATTAATGTGCTTTTTTTGGGAGATTGGAGAACCGTTTCTATGCAGCTTATTATGGAATTCTTTTCTTGAAACTAGATCCTGTGCAACTGGGGAGAGTTTACCACCTAATTCAAGGAGTTTGTTTTCAAAGTTTATGAGGAGGCATTAGGTGGTTTGTGGTGAACGCTAGGATGAGGGGCTGGTCAGCTCTTGGTAGAGACCACTTTTTAGGAGTGGAGTAGTAGTATTTGGATCTGAGACCCATGGGGACAGCCTCTTTTCCCTATCAGTCAATTAAGAGGACAAACTCATAGTATTTTGTCTGTTTTTGTAAGACTTTTCATCTCTCTTGAAGTTGCTTCTTTTTATCTTCTTACTCAGGAATAGGCTAGGCAGATAATAGGGTGTCCAGCTGCTGCTCTGTCCTGTTTACAAAATATGAAAGTCCTGCCTTTGATGTACTTGGATCCCTACTTCCTTTCACCTTAATGCTCTCTTAAGAACTCACCACCACCCTAAGCCCCCCAAACCATATGAAACTGCCTATCATCTCAGATGAGAACCGAGGGCTACACTTAATTTAAAAACATCCATTTCCACATATGAAGGGAGTAGTGGGGGGGAAAAAAAGGAGAGACATGAAAATTTTTTAAAATTTAAAAATTTTTATTTTTTATACAGCAGGTTCTTATTAGTTATCTGTTTTATACATATTAGTGTATATATGTCAATCCCAATCTCCCAATTCATCCCACCACCACCCCTGTCCGCCACTTCCCCCCTTGGTGTACATACGTTTGTTTGAGACATGAAAATTTGAAAAGTATTTCAAATTATGAGATTACTTAGTACTAAAATTTTGTACATAAGCCTCTGTGTTTAAAATTTTGTATAGTACAGTATTTCTGCAGTTTATGGAATTTTTGTTTGTTTAATTGAATTTATTATATTCACATCAACAGCTGGTATTAGAGTAAGCTATAGCATAGAAATAGTTTCTTTGTAATAATGATTTTATTAAATTATTTAAAAAAATAAATTTATTTTTATTTTTTGGCTGCATTGGGTCTTTGTTGCTGCACGTGGGCTAAGCCGTGAGCGGGGGCTACTCTTCGTTGCGGTGCCCGGGCTTCTCATTGGGTGGCTTCTCTTGTTGCAGAGCACGGGCTCTAGGCGCGCGGGCTTCAGTAGTTGTGGCAGTCAGACTCAGTAGTTGTGCCTTGTGGGCTCTAGAGCGCAGGCTCAGTAGTTGTGGCGCACGGGCTTAGTTGCTCCGCGGCATGTGGGATCTTCCTGGACCAGGGCTCGAACCCGTGTCCCCTGCATTGGCAGGCGGATTCTTAACCACTGTGCCACCAGGGAAGCCCAAAACAAAATTTTGTCTTTAATGTTTCTATGCTTTTTGGCATAGATCCTATGATTATGGTTTGTAAAATATTCCCACCTTCTTCTTCATCTGTTTTCTGAGTAGTAGCATGCTTTCCTAGAATACTTAGCACACCTAATTCAAAAAGACAATATTTGTTTTTGCTGTGGTTGCAGTGAGATAAAACGCTGACACATTCTGGTTAAAGGTATTATGGACAGCTAATTCCTAGGAAAATTATTTCTATTAAAGCATTTTGTAAGAATAAAACCAGATATGACTGGTATCTGTTTTTGTAACTGTAATCTAGAAATAGTTCTATATTCTACGCCACTTCGGCAAACTTCTTTTAAATATGTTGTAAAACTTTTATTTACCTGGGTTCTCTATCAAATATAAAAATGGCTGTTAGAGAAAATTTATTGGTTAACTAAGTTAAAGTGTTCAGTCGATACGCATCCATTTTACCTTTTCTGCATTGGTTAGTTAAACAAGAATTCCAGTGATGTGTATGTCAGTCTAGAATGTTTCTCACAGTTCTCACCAGGGAAATGTGTGAATTTCACTAAATTAATTGAAAAGTTTTGAATGTCTTTGTGACTTATGATAAATTCCTAAAATTGGGGCTTTCTAATGAGTCAAGTTATATAGTGTGTAAAAAGTCAATATATTGCTCTGAGGTACAGTTTAATAAGTGTTTAGACATATTTGGCTTAGATGCACTCTGTATTTTAACTCTCTTAAGTGATTTGTAATATTTGATCTATCTTCCCCGTGAGGTTAAGTAGAAGTAAGGCATTTACAATCAATACATTGCTTCTGGGTAGAGCATAACATAAACAGATTTGGTTGTAGTGAAGATTATAAAATATCATTGTAGAAGAAAATATAGACTGTTAAGTGAAAAAATTTAAGCGCGATTTTAGAAAATTGGAATTGGGAGACTCTACATCCATTTGACAAATATCGGCCCTTTTTTTTTTTGGCTTAACAAGACCTGCCTTTATTGTGTTCCCTGTTACCCAACCATTAAAGTCTGTTTTGAGATCTGTGTTTTCTTTGCTGCGGTTACTTTGGGCAGAGTGGGGCTTGAGAATGTGGATTGAGTATATTTTTTTCCTGCTTCTTTTATTTTGTAATTATTTAACTTCTAACTTCACTGTTACTACTTTTTTTTCCCTCCTAGACTCACTGAGTTGGAGTAGTCTTATTCAGAAGCCTCCTTCCTTTATTGTTTTTCCTGATCCTTGTGTTGTACACTGGAACTAGCTTCATTGCTTTATAAATGTTGGTGTTAGGAGAGATCATTTTCCATCTGCCTCATTTTGCAAATAAGCTTCCTGCTAGAAAGTAAGCTGGGTGGAAAGAGAGGCCTTGACTAAGTCACTTTGTTTTCCCAGCACCTGGTAGAGTGCTTAACACATAGTAGCCTCTTCAAAATACATGTTGAATGGGAGAAAGGAAACTAGATCCTGAGAAGCTAAGTGAATATAGGTGGGGAATGTATAACACATACTATCAAATTAATATTCATTATAAAAGTACTCCAGAAGGCTTTAGAAAGATTAGTTATTATTAGTATTCATGCAATAGTAAATTATTATTCATATTTTTAAAGAATTTATTATTAGATAACATTAACTTGTATTTAGATATGGATGCTTTTCATTGTATGTAACAAAACACCTAGTCAACAGTGGCTTAAACTAATGAGGATTTATTTTTCTTACACGAGGAGACGTTTGGAGGTAGGGATCTTGCTTACATTGACTTAGCTGCTCAGCAGTGTCAGGGCTGTTCTGTAAGTTTCTTGGCCTTTCCTTCATGGTTGCAAGATGGTTGCTCCTGCTCTAGGCATCACCTTTCTGTCTGAGGTGCCACGAAGGGGTATGGATTGACAGCAGCATCTCTCTTTTTACCAGGAAACCAAAAGCCTTCCTGGGACATCTCTATTCATTTTATCAGGAGACCAGAAGCCTTCTTGGAAACCTTGTAGCACAGCAGACTTCCCCTTAAGTGTTATGGCCAAAATTGATTCACATGGCCACCGTTAAGTGGAAGGAAGGCTGAGAAAGTGTGATTTAGCTTTTCCAGCCTCTGGTAGAGATGGGGGAAGGGAGAAAGAGTTTGGAAGTAGGTATTGGGTTTGTTAACCAATAGTATCTGCAAAATATATCACTTTGGCTAGCCAAAATCAAAATATAGCCGCCTTCTTATGAATGCATTTTCCATGGAATACAGTTACCACGTTTCTGAGGTAGATGATACCTGTTCTCATCCATGATTGCATCTACCTCTTAGTCCAGGATGTCTGCTTGATGTATACTTTTCTCCATCAGGTCTGGTTGTAGCTCATCTTCTGGTGACCTAAAGCTAAAAGAGAAAATCTGTGTTCCTTGTACACCCAGAAAACTTCAGTGGATAAAGGAACAAGATAACTTTAATGAATCCTCCCACTTAGGAAGAAGGGGGAGAATTAAAAACTCAAAGTAGTCCCTGGTCCACAAAAACACCATACTGTAGGAGATGCTGAAGACTTCCTGTTCTGGCAGTGGATTAAATTCCTAAGTTAATCCATCTGCTGCCCCTGTTTTATGTTCCCTGGGAGGGTCTACCTCGGTCACAAAAGTCTTGTTTACTGTGGCTATACAAGAAGTCTTAAAATCGGGTAGACTGATTCCTCCTACTTTCTTCTTCCTTTGCAAAATTGTTTTGGCTATTTTAGGGACTTTCCTTTTCCATATACATTTTGGGATAAGTTTGTCTGTGTCTACCAGAAACCTTGCTGGAATTTTGATAGGACTTGCATTAAACTTACAGATCAATTTGGGGAGAATTGACATCTTTACTACGCTGAGTCTTTTAATCCATGAACGTGGTAAGTCTCTCCAGGGATTCGGTCTACTTTAATTTATTTCAACAAAATTTTATAATTTTCAGCATGCATATCTGGTACATATTTTTTTAGATTTACACCAAAGTATTTCATTTTCGTGGAGCACTTGTATAAGTGGTATTCCTTTTGTTGATTTTTTTCACTTGTTAGTTGCTAGTGTATACAAATGGAATTGATTTTTGTTTGTGGATTTTATATTCTGTGATCAGACAGAACTCAATTATTAGTTCTCGGAGTTTCTTTTGTAAATTTTTGGGATTTTCTACATAGGTAATTGTGTTATCTGCAAAAAGAGACAGGCTTCCTTACGATTTGTTTGTATTTTACTTCATTTGTTTGCTTCATTGTGCTGTCTAGACCCTCTAATACTGTGTTGCATTTGAGAGGTGAGATGGGACATCCTTGCCTGGTTTTTGATCTTTCACCTTTAAGTGATATTAGCTATAGAATTTTTGGTAGATATTCTGTATGTGATTAAGGAAAATACTTTCTGTTCCTAGTTTTCTGAGTGTTTTTATCACGAATGAGTGTTGGATGAATTGTAGATACTTAAAAATACTATGAGGGGGACAAATTACTCTTTTTTAGTTGGAAATATGTTAATGCATGAATAGCAGAATGATAAAGTCTTTTACCTAATAAATATAGTGCTTAAGGCACCAAAGACATTTTTACCTGGCTCTGAATCAATTTCACTTATTTCTCCATATTTAAGGAAAGATTTATGAATAATTACATGTGAATTTTTTTTCTTTTTGGCTTTCATTTATTTATTTTAACATATTAATTGGAGTATAATTGCTTTACAATGTTGTGTTAGTTTCTGCTGTATAACAAAGTGAATCAGCTATACATATACATATATGCCCATATTCCCTCCCTCTGGTGTCTCCCTCCTACCCTCCCTATCCCATCCCTCTAGGTGGTCACAAAGCGCAGAGCTGCTCTCCCAGTGCTGTGCGGCTGCTTCCCACTAGCTGTCTATTTTACATTTGGTAGTATATATATGTCAGGGCCACTCTCTCATTTCTTCCCAGCTTACCCTTCCCCCTCCGCCTCTCCCTGTCCTCAAGTCCATTCTCTTCGTCTGCTTCTTTATTCCTGTCCTACCCTTAGGTACTTCAGAACCTTTTTTTTTTTTTTTTTTAGATTCCATTTATGTGTGTTAGCATACGGTATTTGGTTTTCTCTTTCTGACTTACTTCATTCTGTATGACAGACTTTAGGTCCATCCATTTCACTAAAAATAACTCAATTTCGTTTCTTTTTATGGCTGAGTAATATTCCATTGTATATATGTGCCACATCTTCTTTATCCATTCATCTGTCGATGGGCACTTAGGTTGCTTCCATGTCCTGACTTTTGTAAATAGTGCTGCAGTGAACATTTTGGTACATGACTCTTTGAATTATGGTTTTCTCAGGGTATATGCCCAGTAGTGGGATTGTTGGGTCGTATGGTAGTTCTATTTTTAGTTTTTTAAGGAACCTCCATACTGTTCTTCATAGTGGCTGTATTAATTTACACTCCCACCAACAGTGCAAGAGGGTTCCCTTTTCTCCACACCCTCTCCAGCATTTGTTGTTTGTAGATTTTCTGTTGATGGCCATTCTGACCAGTGTGAGGTGATAGCTCATTATAGTTTTGATTTGCATTTCTCTAATGATTATTGATGTTGAACATCCTTTCATGTGTTTGTTGGCAATCTGTATATCTTCTTTGGAGAAATGTCTATTTAGATCTTACGCCCATTTTTGGATTGGGTCGTTTGTTTGTTTTGTTTTTGCAGTACGCAGGCCTCTCACTGTTGTGGCCTCTCCCATTGCGGAGCACAGGCTCCGGACGCGCAGGCTCAGCGGCCATGGTTCACGGGCCCAGCCGCTCCGCGACACATGGGATCTTCCTGGACCGGGGCACAAACCCATGTCCCCTGCATCAGCAGGTGGACTATCAACCACTGTGCCACCAGGGAAGCCCTGGGTTGTTTGTTTTTTTGATATGGAGCTGCATGAGCTGCTTGTAGATTTTGGAGATTAATCCTTTGTCAGTTGCTTCATTTGAAAATATTTTCTCGTATTCTGAGGGTTGTGTTTTCGTATTGTTTATGGTTTCCTTTGCTGTGCAAAAGCTTTTAAGTTTCATTAGGTCCCATTTGTTTATTTTTGTTTTTACTTCCATTTCTCTAGGAGGTGGGTGAAAAAGGATCTTGCTGTGATTTCTGTCATAGAGTTTTCTGCTTGTGTTTTCCTCTAAGAGTTTTATAGTGTCTGGCCTTACATTTAGGTCTTTAATCCATTTTGAGTTTATTTTTGTGTATGCTATTAGGGAATGTTCTAATTTCATTCTTTCACATGTAGCTGTCCAGTTTTCCCAGCACCACTTATTGAAGAGGCTGTCTTTTCTCCATTGTATATTCTTGCCTCCGTTTTCAAAGGTAAGGTGACCATATGTGCATGGGTTTATCTCTGGGCTTTCTATCCTGTTCCATTGATCTATATTTCCATTCTTATGCCAATACCATACTCTCTTGGTTACTGTAGCTTTGTAATATAGTCTGAAGTCAGGGAGCCCGATTCCTCCAGCTCTGTTTTCTCTTTCTCAAGATTACTTTGGCTGTGCCAGGACTTATGTGTTTCCATACAAATTGTGAAATTTTTTGTTCTAGTTCTGTGAAAGATGCCATTGGTAGTTTGATAGGGATTGCATTGAATCTCTAGATTGCTTTGGGTAGTAGAGTCATTTTCACAATGATGATTCTTCCAATCCAAGAACATGGTATATCTCTCCATCTGTTTGTATCATCTTTAATTTCTTTCATCAGTGCCTTACAGTTTTCTGCATACAGGTCTTTTCTCTCCTTAGGTATGTTTATTCCTAGGTAGTTTATTCTTTTTGTTGCAGTGGTAAACGAGAGTGTTTCCTTAATTTCTCTTTCAGATTTTTCATCATTAGTGTATGGGAATGCAAGAGATTTCTGTGCATTAATTTTGTATCCTGCTACTTTACCAAATTCATTGATTAGCTCTAGTAGTTTTCTGGTAGCATCTTTAGGATTCTCTATGTATAGTATCATGTCATCTGCAAACAGTGACAACTTTACTTCTTCTTTTCCAATTTGGATTCCTTTTATGTCTTTTCTTCTCTGATTTCTGTGGCTAGGACTTCCAAGACTATGTTGAATAATAGTGGTGCGAGTGGACACCCTTGTCTTGTTCCTCATCTTAGAGGAAATGCTTTCAGTTTTTCACCATTGAGAATGATGTTTGCTGTGGGTTTGTCATATATGGCCTTTATTATGTTGAGGTAGGTTCCCTCTGTGCCCATTTTCTGGAGCGTTTTTATCATAAATGGGTGTTGAATTTTGTCAAAAGCTTTTTCTGCATCTATTGAGATGATCATATGGTTTTTATTTGTCTATTTGTTAATATGGTTTATCACATTGATTGATTTGCATACACTGAAGCATGTTTCCATCCCTGGGATAAATCCCACTTGATCATGGTATATGATCCTTTTAATATGTTGTTGGATTCTATTTGCTAGTATTTTGTTGAGGATTTTTGCATCTATATTCATCAGTGATATTGGTCTGTAATGTTCTTTTTTTGTAGAATCTTTGTCTGGTTTTGGTATCAGGGTGATGGTGGCCTCATAGATAGAGTTTGGGAGTGTTCCCTCCTCTGAAATTTTTTGGAAGAGTTTGAGAAGAATGGGTGTTAGCTTTTCTCTAAATGTTTGACAGAATTTACCTGTGAAGCCATCTGGTACTGGACTTTTGTTTGTTGGAAGATTTTTAATCACAGTCTCAATTTCAGTGCTTGTGATTGGTCTGTTCATATTTTCTCTTTCTTCCTGGTTCAGTCTTAGAAGGTTATACCTTTGTAAGAATTTGTCCATTTCTTCCATGTTGTCCATTTTATTGGCATAGAGTTGCTTGTAGTAGTCTCTTAGGATGCTTTGTATTTCTGCGTTGTCTGTTGTAACTTGTCCTTTTTCATTTCTAATTTTATTGATTTGAGTCCTCTCCCTCTTGATGAGTGTGGCTAATGGTTTATCAATTTTGTTTATCTTCTCAAAGAACCAGCTTTTAGTTTTATAGGTCTTTGCTGTTGTTTTCTTTGTTTCTACTTCATTTATTTCTGCTCTGATCTTTATGATTTCTTTCCTTCTGCTAATTTGGGTTTTGTTTGTTCTTCTTTCTGTAGTTCCTTTAGGTGTAAGGTTAGATTGTTTTTTTGAGATTTTCCTTGTTTCTTGAGGTAGACTTGTATAGCTATAAACTTCCCTCTTAGAACTGCTTTTGCTGCATCCCATAGGTTTTGGATCGTCGTGTTTTCATTGTCATTTGTCTCTAGGTATTTTTTGGTTTCCTCAGTGATCTCTTGGTTATTTAGTAACTTATTGTTTAGCCTCCATGTGTTTGTATTTTTTACGTTTTTTTTCCCTGTAATTCATTTCTAATCTCATAGCATTTTGGTCAGAGAAGATGCTTGATATGATGTCAGTTTTCTTAAATTTACTGTGGCTTGATTTGTGACCCAAGATGTGATCTACCCTTGAGAATGTTCGGTGCACACTTGAGAAGAAAGTGTAATCTGCTGTTTTTGGATGGAATGTACTATAAATATCAATTAAATCTATCTGGTCTATTGTGTCATTTAAAGCTTCCTTTCCTTATTTATTTTCATTTTCGATGATCTGTCCATTGGTGTAAGAAGGGTGTTAACGTCCCCTACTATGGTTGTTTTACTGTCGATTTCCTCTTTTATAGCTGTTAGCAGTTGCCTTATGTATTGAGGTGCTCTTGGGTGCATATATATTTGTAATTCTTCTTGGATTGATCCCTTGATTATGTAGTGCCCTTCCTTGTCTCTTGTAACATTCTTTAGTTTAAAGTCTATTTTATCTGATATGAGTATAACTACTCCAACTTTATTTTGATTTCCATTTGCATGGAATATCTTTTTTCCATCCCCTCACTTTCAGTCTGTATGTGTCCCTAGGTCTGATGTGAGTCTATTGTAGACAGCATATTTATGGGTCTTGTTTTTGTATCCATTCAGCAAGCCCGTGTCTTTTGGTTGGAACATTTAATCCATTCACGTTTAAGGTAATTATCGATATGTATGTTCCTATGACCATTTTCTTAATTGTTTTGGGTTTGTTTTTGTAGGTCCTTTTCTTCTCTTGTGTTTCCCACTTAGAGAAGTTCCTTTAGCATTTGTTGTAGAGCTGGTTTGGTGGTGCTGAATTCTCTTAGCTTTTGCTTGTCTGTAAAGGTTTTGATTTCTCCATCGAATCTGAATGAGATCCTTGCCGGGTAGAGAAATCTTGGTTGTAGGTTCTTCCCGTTCATCACTTTAAGTATATCATGCCACTCCCTTCTGACCTGTAGAGTTTCTGCTGAGAAATCAGCTGTTAACCTTATGGGAGTTCCCTTGTATGTTATTTGTCATTTTTCCCTTGCTACTTTCAAAAATTTTTCTTTGTGTTTAATTTTTGCCAATTTGATTACTGTGTGTCTCGGCATGTTTCTCCTTGGGTTTATCCTGTATGGGACTCTCTGCGCTTCCTGGACTTGGGTGTCTATTTCCTTTCCCCTGTGAGGGAAGTTTTCGACTATAATCTCTTCAGATATTTTCTCAGGTTCTTTTTCTCTCTCTTCTGCTTCTGGGACCACTATAATATGAATGTTGTTGCGTTTAATGTTGTCCCAGAGGTCTCTTAGGCAGTCTTCATTTCTTTTCATTCTTTTTTCTTTATTCTGTTCCGCAGGAGTGAATTCCACCATTCTGTCTTCCAGGTCACTGATCTGTTCTTCTGCCTCAGATATTCTGCTATTGATTCCTTCTAGTGTAGTTTTCATTTCAGTTATTGTATTGGTCATCTCTGTTAGTTTGTTCTTTAATTTTTCTAGGTCTTTGTTAAACATTTCTTGCATCTTCTCAATCTTTGCCTCCATTCTTTTTCCGAGGTCCTGGATCATCTTCACTATCATTATTCTGAATTCTTTTTCTGGAAGGTTGCCTCTCTCCACTTCATTTAGTTGTTTTTCTGGGGTTTTATCTTGTTCCTTCATCTGGTACATAGCCCTCTGTGTTTTCATCTTGTCTATCTTTCTGTGAATGTTTCTTGGTCATTTAGTAGTGTATTGTGTAGCCTCCATGTGTTTGTATTTTTTACAGTTATTTTCCTGTAATGGATATCTATTCTCATAGTGTTGTAGTCGGAAAAGATAACTGATACAATTTCAGTTTTCTTAAATTGACTAAGGCTTGATTTGTGACCCAAGATATGATCTATCCTGGAAAATGTTCCATGAGCACTTGAGAAGAAAGGGTATTCTGTTGTTTTTGGATAGAATGTCCTGTAAGTATCAATTAAATCCATCTTTTTTATTGTGTCATTTAAACTTTTTGTTTCCTTATTTATTTTCATTTTGGATGATCTGTCCATTGGTGATAGTGGGGTGTTAAAGTCCCCTACTATTACTGTGTTACTGTCGATTTCCCCTTTTATGGCTGTTAGCATTTGCCTTATGTATTGAGGTGCTCCTTTGTTGGGTACATAAATATTTACAATTGTTATATCTTCTTGTTGGATTGATCCCTTGATCAGTATGTAGTGTCCTTCTTTGTCTCTTGTAATAGTCTTTATTTAAAGTATTTTGTCTGATATGAAAATTGCTACTCCAGCTTTCTTTTGATTTCCATTTGCATGGAATATCTTTTTCTATCCCCTCACTTTCAGTCTGTATGGGTCCCTACGTCTGAAATGGGTCTCTTGTAGATAGCATATGTACGGTGTTGTTTTGGTATGCTTTCAGCCAGTCTGTGTCTTTTGGTGGGAGTATTTAATCCATTTACGTTTAAGGTAATTATCGATATGTATGGTCCTATTACCATTTTCTTAATTATTTTGGGTTTGTTTTTGTAGGTCTTTTCCTTCTCTTGTATTTCCTGCCTAGAGAGGTTCCTTTAGCATTTGTTGTAAAGCTGCTTTGGTGGTGCTGGATTCTCTTAACTTTTGTTTGTCTGTAAAGGTTTTAATTTCTCCCTCGAATCTGAATGAGATCCTTGCTAGGTAGCGTAATCTTGGTTGTAGGTTTTTCTGTTTCATCACTTAGTTATGTCCTGCCACTCCCTTCTGGCTTGCAGAGTTCCTGCTGAAAGATCAGCTGTTAACCTTATGGGGATTCCCTTGTATTTTATTTGTTGCTTTTCCCTTGCTGCTTTTAAGATTTTTTCTTTGTATTTAATTTTTGATCATTTTATTAATATGTGTCTTGGCGTGTTTCTCTTTGGGTTTATCCTGTATGGGACTCTGTGCTTTGTGAACTTGATTGACTCTCTCCTTTCCCATGTTAGGGAAGTTTTCGACTATAATCTTTTCAAATATTTTCTCAAACCCTTTCTTTTTCTCTTCTTCTTCTGGGACCCCTATAATTCAAATGTTGGTGCGTTTAATGTTGTCCCAGAGGTCTCTGAGACTGTCCTCAATTCTTTTCATTCTGCTCCCTGGCAGTTATTTTCACCATTTTATCTTCCAGCTCATTTATCCGTTCTTCTGCCTGAGTTATTCTGCTATTGATTCCTTCCAGAGTATTTTTAATTTCAGTTGTTGTGTTGTTCATCACTGTCTGTTTGCTCTTTAGTTCTTCTAGATTCTTTTTAAGTGTTTCTTGTATTTTCTCTGTTCTGTTTTCGAGGTTTTGGATCATCTTTTCTATCATTACTCTGAATTCTTTTTCAGGTAGGATGCCTATTTCGTCTTCATTTATTTGGTCTTGTAGGTTTTTATCTTGTTCCTTTGTCTGTAACATATTTCTTTGTCGTTTCGTTGTTTTTTTTTTTTGTGCATGGGGCTGTATTCCTGTCTTACTGTTTGTGTGGCCTGAGGCGTCCAGCACTGCACTTTGCAGGCAATTGGTTAGAGCCAGGTCTTGGTGCTGAGATTAGGACCTCTAGGTGGCTTCACTCTTTTTAATATTCCCTGGGGTCTGAGGTTCTCTGTTAGTCCAGTGGTTTATACTCAGAACTCACACCACAGGAGCTCGGACCTGACCTCCGGCCTGGGAGTCAAGATCCCGCCAGCTGATTGCTGGGGTTCCTCCCATCCCTATAGGTGTCTGTGGTCCCCTACCGGTGCCTGATAGGTGCCCTAGTTGTTCGGAGACACAAATTACACGTCCTCCTAGTCCAGCATCTTGACTCCACCTGTCTCTCTTTGGCTTTTAAAGTAGATTTTCCTTTAATATAGACATTTACAAAAAACCCAGTTTGCCAGTATCTTTATTGGTCCTGCCACTGACATTGTTCCCATAAAACTGATGCTTCTTTTCCTATCAGAGAAAAAATACTTCCATGTGGATAGTCATATTCCGTGTTTTTTAATGCCTTTCGTTCTCTTGCAGTTTTTTGGTGGCAGCCTTGTATGCTTATGTTGCCAAGCAGCCTGTCCCTCTAATTGCCTCTTGGTTTCAAAAATAAAATAAAATAAAAAAAATGATGTTTACAGAAAAGTTGCAGGAGCACTACAGAAAATCTTTCCCTTTTCCTTTTCCCTTTCTAAGCCATTTGAGAGTAAGCTGTTCACTTTTGCCTCGTCACCCACAAATGCTTTAGTGTCTGTTTTCTTCCAAGTTATTGTCCAACAGAAACCACAACGCTGCCATCAAAAATGGGAATTGGCCCTCAGACCTCCGTACCATCTCTTCTTCACTCCTCACACAGGTTATCCCTATAATGTCATTTGTAGCAAGAGGATTTTGCATTGAGGTGTCATGTCTCCTTAAGACTTTTTAAATCTGGACCAGTTTCTCTCTCTTTCCTTGCCTTTTTATCATTGTCATTTTTGAGGAGTGTTAATAACAGGCCAGTTATTGAATGATCCTCCCATGATTTGTGTTTGTCTTATGTTTCTCCTGCGTAGGTTCAAGTTAGGCATCTTTGGTAGGAATATCTTCAAAATCGATCCTCTTAGGGCATCCTATCAAGTGACACCTGATTTGGATTTGTCCCATTATTGGTGATGTTAACTTTGATCAGTTGATTAAGGTGATGTCTGCCAAGTGTCTGTACTGTAAGGTTATTTTTTTCCTGTTGTTAATAATGTATTTTGTGAGAGGGTTCCTTGAGCTATGTAAATTTCCTCATCAAACTTTCACCTCTCTAGAACTCCTGTACTCTGTACCTTGGTGCGTCCCTACAGAGATGGCCTCCTCACCCCTCCCGGATTCCAGTGCCCTGTGAGCACAGCCTCCTAACACCTCACAGGGCCATCCTGCGTGCATACTTTCCTCACCCTGTTTATGGTCTGACAGCAGACGCTGGGCAGCTGCCACCACCCGCTCCATGTGGCGGTCCTCGTCACCTCCATTGGGCTTGGGCTTCACGGGCCAGGCTGTCCTTACGTGCATATGCCCATCTCACTGTGCTGCAGCTCTGACACCCACTCTGGGCTGCCCCCTGCAGGGATGCCATTCTTGCTTTTCCTGGGTACTGAGACCCTGGGCTGGGCTGCGTGCTTTGGGGGATGCTCCTGCTCTGCTCAGGCTCTGTCACCTGGCGTCAGGCCACTTTCCTTTGTGACCGTCCCTCCCTTCATTTCTCGTCCACTGATCCCCCATGCAGAGTCACCCTCCTGTACAGATGCCTTTCTTCTCCTGCTTGTGCTCTGACAGCCTCCTCCCCTTGGATGGGCTCTGATACCACCCACCTCCCCCAGCGTGACTGCTGACCTTGCTCAGCCCCACCCCATCGCCTTGTACGCAATCAGTATGGAAGGCGGGGAGGGTGAGGGGTGCTCCAGTCTCCTCTTAGTTGTTACATTCTTATCCAGCCCCCTGACGTTTGCTTTCTCATCTCTGCTTTCTACTTCATAGCTCTTTATATGAGTATAGATAACTTATAGCATTCTAAATGTAAACTTTATTTTCTTTCTTTTTTTAAAAAAATTAATTAATTTTTATTTTTGGCTGTGTTGGGTCTTCGTTGCTGTGCATGGGCTTTCTCCAGCAGTGGTGTGTGGCCTTCCCATTGCGGTGGCCTCTCCCGTTGTAGAGCACAGGCTCTAGGTGTGCGGGAATCAGTAGTTGTGGCACTCAAGCTTAGTAGTTGTAGCTCACGGGCTCTAGATCACAGGCTCAGTAGTTTTGGCGCACGGGCCTAGTTGCTCCGTGGCATGTGGAATCTTCACAGGCCAGGGATTGAACCCATGTACCCTGCATTGGCAGGAGGATTCTCAGCCACTGCGCCACCAGGGAAGCCCTAAACTTTGTTTTCTATAGAGGAAAGTAGATGACTATAATCTGTGACTAAATGTGCGAAGCTTAGTTGTTGTAGGCATCACGAAAGAAGTAATCCCTATACATGGGAGTTAAAGGCAACATTGCCATTTCCCTCAAAAGGGAAATTGATAGCGCAGATTTCAGAGTGCTTCAGTTCACCTGTTAGAGACACAGGTCGTCCTGGCCCTGCCTCCTGGTTTCCAGTTTAGGATGCCTCTCTGCAAGTCACAACATCTTTCTATCCCTGTTTCCTCATCCATAAGATGGGGATCATAAATACCTACTTCATGGGGCTGCTGGGGAGATTAGATGAGATAAAGTATTAGAAAATGCTTCGCAAAGGGTAAAACGCTATGCGTATGTGGTTTTTTAGTTCTAATTTATTGCATAGTCCAATGGAAATCTACAGGAAATTAAGTCAAGCATTTTAATTGCACTTGTGATCTCTAGGCGAATTCCCTCTGATTCATAAGGCAGAGAAGAGGTCAGCATAGTTTTTACTTTTCGCTACCACTTTAAGTCCATTGTTCTGTCACCATTACTCAGTCAGGCAAACACTCCTCTTTCGAAGTCCTGCCCGCCCATTCTGCCTCTGTGACACATTTCCGCCTCCTTGATGATTTTTACCCCTGGTGTACAGTAGTCCTCCTCACTGCGGTTCCTGGTGTCTGTCATCTTTGGTGACATCAACATCATTGACCTTATACGAGTTCTGTCATGCGTTTACAATTGTGGCGCAGTTCTGCTCACATAGATCGCTGGATAGTATCTTAAAGTGAACGTGTCTAATGCCGAAGTTACACTCTTTTCCTCTGACCTGCTCCTCCCTACAGCTCCCACTTACATTACTGGGGTCACTCTTTGCGTTGGCCTTGTAGGTTAGAAACCTTAAATCCTCGCTCTGTCATTTCCCGTATCTAACCAGTCACCGAGTCCTTTTGTTTTTACAGAAACCTCTTTCCCACTGGAGGCTTCCTTTTCCCATAATTAACAGCCTACTTCTGTCCCTTATTACCTAATCTCTGAACAATCAATATAGCCTTCTTCAAGGCCAGTGTTAGAACCTTGGCTTGGCAGGTTCCAGCATGGGCCTCTCTTGAATAATTGGATGAAAAGAGGGCCCTTGGGGTCAAAGTCAACTCTCTGAGGGGCCAGCCCTTCCAGATGAGCCATTTGGATGCTATAGAACATGTCTCCAGAGACCTTACGAACCTCCAGATGGTTGGGATCAGGCTTGGGGAAGAAGCTCTGCCTTGTCAGGCCCAGACTCGTGTCTGAAAGTCTCTAGAATCTAGGAAGACCTGATGTTTAGAATATAAGTGCCATTATCAAAATACAGCTACTGTTAATATTTTGGTATATTTCCTTCTAATCTTTTTTTTTTCTTTTTTTTTTGGCCACATTGTGTCTTTGTTGCTGCGTGTGGGCTTTCTCTAGTTGTGGCCAGCGGGGACTGCTCTTCAGTGCGGTGCGCGGGCTTCTCGCTGCAATGGCCTCTCTTCTTGCGGAGCATGGGCTCTAGGCACGCAGGCTTCAGTCGTTGTGGCTCGCGGGCTCTAGAGCACAGGCTCACTAGTTGTGGCGCATGGGCTTAGTTGCTCCGCGGCATGTGGGATCTTCCCAGACCAGGGCTTGAACCCATGTCCCCTGCATTGGCAGGTGGATTGTTAACCACTGCGCCACCAGGGAAGCCCTCTAATCTATTTTTAATGCATAGGGTTTTTATTTTACTTTTTCTATAATTATATATATAAATTTCATAATGTATTAAATGAAAAAATTATTTCTGTGATAATTTTGTAAGTGTAATTAAAAAAAAAATTATCAGTACACAGTGTTCCATAGAATGAAAAGTTGCTGCGTTATTTGTTCTTGTTAGAGCAAGAAGATCCCCTGGAAGAAATATCAGATTTGCTATCAGAGCTTGACCCCAGTTTCTGCTGAAAGTAGTATTTCTCTCGAGTTAACTTTTTGATTACTGACAAGAACTCGTCTGTTTGCCCCGGAAGTTAGGTCTTGATGAGTACTCATTAACGCACCTTTCTGCTGCCCTGATCTTTGCTACTTTGCTCATTTGTTTGTTCATTCATGCGTTTCCCCTCCCGCTCCCTTTCTTTCTTACTCTCTCTCCCTGCCCTGGCTTCCCCTCTTTGCTTCTCTCACTCCCTCCTTCCCTCTATCACTCCCTTCCCTTCCTCCCTTCTTTCCCTCCATCCACAATAAGAGCATATTTTCTTCTAAGTCCTCAGCTTGGCTCTGGGGATTTAAAGATGAATAGACAATTGAGGGACTCATACTAAGTGGGGGACACTATGAATCTTTACCACCACTACTAGCTCATCTGTGCACACACGGGGAGCAGTGCCTTACTCTTTCTGAAGAGGGTAGAGAAGGCTTCCTGGGGTGATGACATGTACCTGAGTTGTGACAGGTGAGTAGGAGTTTGCTAGAGCTGGTGGGTGGAAGAGACATTTAGGCAGAGGGCACAGAAGTGAGAAGAGTGGTGATGGTGTGGCTCAAGCTTATCTGTAGTATTTTGTTATTGTTGTTGTGTTTTTTAAGCAGTTTTATTGAGATGATTCTCCTACCATACACCATTTGAAGTGTACAACGAAGTAGTTTTTAGTGTATTCACAGCATTGTACATTCATCACCACAGTCAATTTAAAACATTTTCATTACCCCAAACAAACTGCTTTAGCTGTCACCCCTCAGTCCTCCTTGCTCGCTTTCCCAGACCTGGGTAATCAACATTCTGCTTTCTGTCTCTTTTGACATTTCATTTAAGTGGAATCATATGACGTGTGTTCCCTTGTGACTGACCTCTTTCACTTATCAGGTTTTCAAGGTCCATCCGTGTTAAAACATGTATCACTATTTCATTTCTTTTTATGGCCTAATGATATTCCGTCATATGGATGTACCACAGTGTATTTCTCCATTCCTCACCTGATGGATGTTTGGGTTTTTCCTACTTCTTGGCTATTAGGGATAATGCTGCTATGGACATTGATGTACAGGTTTTTTGTGTGGGCATATAGTTTTATTTCTCTAGGCTATACACCCAGAAAAGGA
Organism: Delphinapterus leucas; assembly: GCF_059928025.1. Lineage (NCBI taxonomy): Eukaryota > Metazoa > Chordata > Mammalia > Artiodactyla > Monodontidae > Delphinapterus > Delphinapterus leucas. The sequence goes on from NC_143138.1 coordinate 16,163,375, forward strand.
ATTTCTAGATCATATGTTAACTCTATGCTTAACAATTTGAGGAACTGCCAGACTGTTAGCTGTACTAGTAGTCAAATTAGCCATACTATTTTACATTCTGATGAGCAGTGCATGATGGTTCTAATTTCTCTATGCTCTCGTCAACACTTGTTATTATTATTTTATTTATTTTTATTATAGTCATCCTAGTAGATGTGAAGTGGTAACTCCTGGTGGTTTTGATTTGCATTTTCCTGATGGGTATTGATGTTGAGCATCTTTTCATGCGATGATGATTTATTTATATATCTTTGGAGAAATGTCTATTCAGAGCTCTTGACCATTTTTAATCAGATTATTTGCCTTTTTTAAATCATTGAATTGTAATAATTTTTTTTTATACATATTCTTTTTTTTAAACCCCACATTTGTTTATTTATTTATTTATTTTTGGCTGTGTTGGGTCTTCGTTTCTGTGTGAGGACTTTCTCTAGTTGTGGCAAGCAGGGGCCACTCTTCATTGTGGTGCGCGGGCCTCTCACTATGGTGGCCTCTCTTGTTGTGGAGCACAGGCTCCAGATGCACAGGCTCAGTAGTTGTGGCTCACGGGCCTAGTTGCTCTGTGGCATGTGGGATCTTCCCAGACCAGGGCTCCAACCCATGTCCCCTGCATTAGCAGGCAGATTCTCAACCACTGCGCCACCAGGGAAGCCCGAAGTGTAATAATTTTTATATTGTCTCTAGTGTTTTGAAGCAAAATTAAGACTAGAGTACCTTACTTCTGACTTTAAGTAGAAAATGACTCAATCAAAATTTTGAATCACCCAAAAGAAAGAAAATTTAAATCTGAAAAGTAGATTTGGAGATAGGGGATATCAATATTAATTTTCAAAAGTGGTAACATTAATATATTCCACAAGTCAAATTCTAGTTAAATGATCTTACTCGTTTTATTAAGCTAATTCTCCCTATTTCTGTGCACTGGTGTCAGATAATCAAATACTCACTTCTCTCAGGAAGTCCCCAGCTGCTGTGACAAATGGGCAAGATTTTCTAATTGATTTCTTTCCCAAATTATCCTTGAAGGCAATGGTTTTTCTTCTCTTTGTCTCTTATTCTTTGTCTCAAATTGGTAAAACATATTTGTAATTTTAGAAAGTTTGATACTGTCATTTGGGGATATTATTTATGAATCAATTGAACAGCAATTATTGGATGCCCGCTTAGGTATACAGTTGGCGCATTTTGTTTCTCTCCAGGAGTCATAGTCAAAATATATAATATTGGTGTGGTGTGGGCATTAACAAGTCCGAATGGACACTGGCTTTAAAGTACTTCACTCACAGTCAGTTTCATTATTCCAGTCATAGATCTTTGTTATTCTTCGTTGTACTTTGAAGTCCAGTGAACCTATGCCTAGTCCATAGCTTTATTTTTGATCTGGATCTTTCCTCCCTTGGCAGTATCCTATGGATATTTCTCTTTTGATAACCAAACTGGTAATTGTTTTGACCCAGTAAGTTTGCTGGGTCAGAATCCTAGAAGTAGCTCTGGTATTAGCAATAATAATATTCAGCAGATAACCTAAACTTCCCTTCAAGGAGATACTTCTGTATTCTAGAATTGGTCGTGGAAGTGTACCATTCCAAGCAGATGAATCAAGTTATCGATTTGTGCTAAACAGTTGAGCATTATATATAATCTGAATGGAAACCAGATGTTTTGCAAATTTGCTAGTGAGTGGTTTCTCTAGGTTGTTATGATTTGCTCTTTGGCTAAATAGAACTCTTTTCAATATACTACTTTTAGAATGTTTGAATCAGGAAGGAAATTTTCCATGGAATACATGAATGTAAAGATACAATTGGACTAGTTGGCTGCTCTGAAAAGCCATCTTTTCCTTGTCCCTGAGACTGGCTCCCTGTTCACTGCAGCCACAGGTCTGTATGCCTCCTCCGCAGACATGGACTCAGGCTGCTTCATTGCCAGAGTCCCCAAACTGGGGCTTTCTTTTTTGTCTGCTGCATTGGATCTCTGGTGTGCCCCACCATGTCAGACACGGCCATGGACACCAGCTCTGAGATCATCACCACAGACTTAAAGGAGAAGAAGGCAGTTGTGGAGGAGGTAGAGAGTGGAAAAGGTATACTGCTGATGGGAAGGCTAACGAGGTGGGGAACAGGAGGCTGCCAGTGAGGTGGAAGAAGGTGGGGAGCAGTGGAGGAGGGGGAAGGGGGCTGTGGGGAGGAAGAGGGTGGAGTGAAGACAAGGAGGCTGAGGCTGCTCTGGGCGGATGGGCAGCTGAAGGTGACAGGGATGACAGTGTTGACACCAAGAAGCGGAAAACTGATGAGGATGACTAGACAGCAAAAACGAAAAAGTTAAACTAAGAAGAAAGGGTGGGGTGGGAAGGCCACCCTGAGCCATTCACTCCCCACTTCCTCTCTCAGAATCTAAACATGATTACCTTGGAGGAGAGAGGCCCCCAGGCTGCCCACTGCGGGCAGAGTCACCTGCAGGTGACGCGTGCTCCCCAGCACCCAACCAAACACACAACGTGAATTTGCAACAGAAGAAAAAAACCCAGATCTTTCAAGGTCCTGCTTCTTTTCTTAAAGGTGACATGGAAGACAAACTTATGGTTACCAAAGAGAAAAACCGGGGTGGGGGGGGATGAATTAGGTGTTTGCTTTTAATATATACACACTACTATATGTAAAATAGATAACCAACAAGGGCCTACTAACAGGGAACTATATTTAATATCTTGTAATTACCTATAGTGGAAAAGAATCTGAAAAAGAATAGATTTATATATGTATCAATATGTATATATTTGTATAACTGAATCACTTTGCTGTACGTTTGAAACTAACACAACATTGTAAATCAGCTATACTTCAATTTAAAAAAAAAGTGCTTTCAAAAGGAAGATTTGTTTGTATTTTAATTTGCATGTTTATTTTTGAACATACTCTTAGGGGTCAGCCGTTTTTAATGATCTTGGATGACCAGACCAGCCTTTGGAGTGTCCTCTGTCCTACTTCAGACTTTACTTGTTGTGTGACCATGTTCATTATAATCTCAAAGGAGAAAAAACAACTGGTTAGAAAAAAACCAAAGCAAAAGCAACAACAAAAACAGTCTTATTCCCAGGATGCCAGTAACTTTTTTGGGGTATGTACTTAGCTGTATTATAAGTAGTTTTATGAGATGGTTATAAAGGCCAAAGATAAAAGATTAATTTTTTCCCCTTTTTTTCTCTATGAAGTGACTTTATTTTTTTGGTCTGTTGATGTATGTGTGAAACACTGTTGTCCAACAATAAACTGGAATTTTATTTTACTGAGTTCTTTAAAAAAAAAGATACAATTATATTTTTTAAACAATTCTATTTTTTGTTTTATAGCAAATTCTCAATAATGAATTATGTTCTCCTTAGCAAAATATAGTTGCAGCTGGCTGCCAATAGTGTGTATCTTATTCACCCAGTTTTCATTGTCCACATGTATAGATTATCCATGATAATCTAGTTAAAACAAAACAACTCTTGCTTCCCTTTGGTTCATTGATAGTTTTCATAATTGCTGTAATGGCAGCCGTAGGGAGGGAGGAGACTTATACAAGGGTGGCAGCCGTGGAGATGAATAGCAGACATATTCACATTCTTTGGAGGTAAAATCCTTTGGGAGTTGTTGGATTTGCTGCGAGAGATGGTGAGGTGAAAGGAATGATTAATGATGACTCCCAGGTTTCTGGCTTCAGCATGAGTACACCTAGATGTACTCTTAGATCTGAGATCCCATTTATGGAGATGGGGAATTCTGGAAGATGGAAGGTTTAGTCATTTGCCTGCTGGCTCTCAGTTTCAATTCCCTGGTTTCCTCTGTCCTCTGTATTGCATGGAACTGCATTTCAGTCTCCTTGCCTTTTGGCTCTGGTGGTTAGATTTGGCCAACAGGAGGCGCTAATGGAAGCCTGGCGAATGGGAGTAGGGAGGAAGTAGGGTGGTTTCCTCCCACGCTTTTTGCTCTGGGTCCGGTTCCAGAAAGTGGCAGTTTCATTCTGGTGGCTTCCGTCCCTATCAGACAGCTCCTCCCTTCGTTGCAGTGCTGCTTTCCGATGGGCAGCCCCTGTTGTTGCTCTTGCCCCTGCCAGTGATCACAGTTTCTGGGCTCTTCCAGTCAGTCCCTCCAGCCCTTAGGCTGATAATGGCTTCCTGCTGTTACTCATCTCCTGGTTGCTTCCCGCTTCCCCATTTGGTGAAGACATTTGGTGTCTTGGCTTTTCCATCGCCCATTAAGCACACTTCTGTATTAATTTTTCTTTATTTTAACGCCTAGAGTGGTTTCTGTTTTCCTAACTAGAACCTGAAAATTGGAGAGTTCAGTTTTGGAAATGGTATGTGTCCAGTTTAATATTTTTTCAGTATGTTCCAGTGGAGATGTTACTAGATGAGTTGTATAGTGAGCTCAGATGGATGTCTGAACTGGGAGAATAAATTTGGCTATCACCTCTCAGTGCACTGGTAGTATTTAAAACCGTGAGAGGTATGGTTGGAATCATCCAGTGAATAGATGACAAGGGAACCAAAATCTAGTCCTAAGGAACTCTACTTCATGGAGGGCAGATGGGAATGGATAAAGTAGAGCAGCCAAGGAGGTAGAAGGAAAACAGGAGAGTGATGCTATCCACAACGTAAAGAAAAAAGTGTGTGACTGCATGGTGTGCTGTCTGTGGCATTTGGCATCAGTTCCCTCGATGAAAGTGGTGTCCGGGGAATGGAGAGTGGTTGAAGGTCTTCATCAAAATGAGGTGGTGGAGGAGTGGATGGGAGGTGGCAGAGTACATCTGGTACAGAGAGACACGTCTTTCCAGATGTTTGACTATGGAAGGGAGTAAAGAAATGGGAAGATAGGAGGGACAAGCTACAGTTTTTACAGTTGCTTTTTTACTTTGAAAATGCTTAATTTTTGAATAGGTTCAAAAATAAAAAGTAATAAGTTATACAAGGAAAAAAATCTTCCTCTTGTCTCCCATCAGTCCTATTCGACTCCTTCCTCCCCATCCCAGCCATTGCTATTTGTTTCTGATGTACATCCAAAATTTTTTTTAATATGAATACAAGCAAATGTGAATATGTATTCTCAGTTTCCAGTGGTAGCATAGTGTATATATATTTTTAGTGTCTTATTATTTTCTTTGAACAATGTGTCCTGGAGATCTTTTTATATTAGGACTTCGAGGTTATTTTGTTTTTTTTTTTTCTTTTGTAAGTAGCTTATAGGAGTCTCAATTCTTTTTTTTTTTGCGGTACGCGGGCCTCTCACTGTCGTGGCCTCTCCCGTTGTGGAGCACAGGCTCCGGACGCGCAGGCTCAGTGGCCATGGCTCGTGGCCAGGGGACACAGAACCTGTGTCCCTGCATCAGCAGGCAGACTCTCAACCACTGCGCTACCAGGGAAGCCCAATTCTTTTTTCTTTTAATTTTTATTTTATATTAGAGTATAGTTGATTTACAATGTTGTGCTAGTTTCAGGTGTATGGCAAAGTGATTCAGTTATACATATACATTTATCCATTCTTTTTCAGATTCCTTTCCCATATAGGTTATTACAGATTATTGAGTAGAATTCCCTGTGCTATACAGTAGGTCCTTATTGATTATCTGTTTTATATATAGTAGTGTATATATGTTAATCCCAAACTCCTGATTTATCTCTGCCCCCATAGGAGTCTCAATTCTGAATAAACTAAAATGTCTTTAGTCAGTCACCTTTTGCTGTTAGAAATAAAGCTGCAATTAATGACTTTGCACCTGTGCAAGTACGTTTGTCGTAGCTAAATTCTTGGAACTGCTTGGTCAGAGGATATGCATTTGCCATTTTGGGAGATCATGTCAAATTGCCTCCATAGGTGGTGGCCTAGTTTGTATTCCCACCAGCAATGCATGAGAGTGCCTGTTTCCTCATGGTTACATCAGTTCAGTGTGTTATCAAACTTTTGGGATTTTGACAATATAGGAAGTGAAGAAAAATGGTACAGTTTTTTTGGGGGGTGCAGTTTTAGTTTTCATTGATTAAGAAAGGGGTTCAACATCTTTTTGTATGTTCAAGAGCCATATGTGTTTCTTCCTTTGTAAACTGTTCATAGACTTTGCCCACTTTTTTCCAATTAGATTTTGGTCATCTCAACATTTGAATTTTACTTATTAGACCTGAGGGCCTAAAGGCTCAGTGTGGCAGGAACATAGTAGCATACAAGGTGGGCTTTGGATAGAGGGGTGGGGACCAGATCACGCAGTCCCCTCTAAAGTCCATTTGGTGTATTTATTGCTTCTTAGTTTACAAACCTGTTTAACACCTAGAAATAGATATCCTTTTAGGGATTCTTTAGACACAGTTACTTCTGAAGTAATTATGTATAGGGATCAGCAGAGCAATTTGATCTGGAAAGAGAATGGGGGAATATTAGCAGTGTGCTGTTCTACATAGTAAGTAAACGGTCTGTCTGTCTAGCGCTCTGATTTTGATTATGACCAGGTCTGTTTCGCTATATAATTAATCTTCAGTAGTTACTGGTAGAGTTTTGCCAGCTATTATTTCTCATTTAGGAGAAAAAAATGTTCTTTTCCCTTCATACAGTAAACAGAGTTCAAGCTGACCCTTGGTTTCCTCATCTTATTTCTGTGAAGCACTCAGCATGACTGTTTTAAAAGAACAAACTCATTATGCGTGCCATCTCCAAGCCTAAGTGCTTTCCCCAGGAGCTGCCATGTTCTACTTCACTCAGAAACATGCCGAACAGTCACCAACACTGCACAGTGGAGGAGGGTCCGTTCTTGCTATACGTATTTCAGCGTGGGAGCTAGAGATACTCTGTCAGTCTGTCTCTCTCTTTCATTTCTCCTCTTCATCTTTCCTACACCTTCTTTTTCTCCCTGTCTTCTCCCCAGCCTCCCACTCCTCCAAGCCTAGCTGGTTAAAGGGGGCATTCTTTGTCATGGATCGCTTTGCTTTTATAAAATAGATTTTGAAAACATGGTTACTCCATGCTGTGCATTTACACAGTCCCTATGAAGAACAATAAATGAAATGTGGAAGGAAGATATGAATCTTTTGACTAGAATTTTTGTTTTGCCTTTTATTGGTTTTAAGATTTTTTTCAGTATGCTCCTTAAAGGTGCTTTAAAATTTTTGTATTATAGCATGCTCTGTTCTCTGAGTTTTTAGTAGGCATCCAATGATTTGTATTACATAAATAAACTCCCAGCTGTGATTAAACATAATGGACATTTAAACTGTTTGGACTTGCCTTGCCTCCCAGAGTTCTGTGGTAAAAAATTCCCCCCAAATGCTGTTGGGTGCAAAATAATCAAGACTTTTCTCCCTCTTCGTTTTGTTCTTGATGAATTTTTATTTGTATCAGCTTGCTTAGCTGCCTTACTTAAATCTATGGATTTAAGTAGTTGTAAGGCTCCTCTTACTGTTTGAGGCTGCTCCTCTAGTTGACTTTCAGATGGAACAGTTGTGTAAGGTAAATGGTTTATTGTGGGTACTGTTGATATGAACCATGCCCATCTCTTCTGTAATGCCACCATTATGCAGAAGGCTGCAGGGGGAAGGGAAGATTGGTTGCTTTGAAAGTCAGCCTGTGCTCTGCAGTAATGCTCCTGCACTCAGTATTTTTTTTTGTTTGAATTTTATTTTATTAATTTTTTTATATAGCAGGTTCTTATTAGTCATCCTTTTTTTTTTTTTTTTTTTTTTTGAGGTACGCAGGCCTCTCACTGTTGTGGCCTCTGCTGTCGCGGAGCACAGGCTCTGGACACACAGGCTCAGCGGCCATGGCTCACGGGCCCAGCCGCTCCGCGGCATGTGGGATCTTCCCGGACCGGGGCATGAACCCGCGTCCCCTGCATTGGCAGGCGGACCCCCAACCACTGCGCCACCAGGGAAGCCCAGTTATCCATTTTATATGCACTCAGTATTAATTCTTTCTTTACTTGCCTGTTTCCCACTGATAATGGATGGCCAAGAGCTGACATGTTCAACATCTTGGAAATTTTGGAAATAGCCAAACAGCTCCATTTGAAGCCTAGTTATTTGTCTTATTAGAAGTAGTATCATGAGGCAACCTCAAGGTCATGTAATACATTTTTTACTTTGTTTTTAGGTATTGTCTATATTATTTTTGATCAAGAAGCAAAGAGCCCCTAATGAGGCATTCTAATTTCCTTAAATTTACAGTCTCTGAAGTCAGTTTGTCTGGATTTCTAATCCTGGCCCCCTCTCTTACTGTGTGATTTTAGGCAAGTTACTTATCCTTTCTAAGCCTTAGATTCCCCCTCTGTAAAACTGGAGTAAAAGTTAAACTCACCTCAAATTGGGAGGATTAAATGGGGAAAAAAAAGGAGTATGAGGTGCTTGGCTCATTGCTGGGTACATAATATGTACTCAATAATGTTAGCTATTGTCATTATTGCCAATCAGATTTTTATTACTTTGGATTTAGAAGTAATTTATCTTGTATACATAAAGAAATAGTTTGGAAAGTAAATGCGTTTCGATTAAAACAAATAATAGTTTGTTTCTCCATCCTCACACTCAAAGTGGGTGGTGTGTCAATGACCATCATTTTCTTGGTTCAGTGAGTACAAAAGCTTTTAGCAGTGGGGAGAAAAGTCCCAGAAAATGTATATCAGGTCACTGTTTTCATGATGGATCACAGCAGGAAAATAGTTTATGTTCTTACCTTAAAATGAAAGAACACTATTGATTCTGAGCCCTATGAAAAAGGAAATTAAAAAAATTTTTTTAAAGGCTTGATTAGTTTTTTTTAGTTTAGTTTAAATGCTGTTAGAAATTCAAACAATGAAGACAGAGGTAAATTAAATATTAATGTGCCCCTTCTCAGGGTTAAACTTTATAAAATTATAAAAGTAATATCCATGCAAGTTTAAACAAAAAAAAGAGACTATAAAAGTGCATATTAAGACAATATTGGAGACCAGCTGAACCTTCATCTTATTTCCAAGGGCAAACACCTCAAACAGTTTCATATTTATGCTTCGAGAATTTTTGTTTTTTTACTTAGAACAGGATTTCCTCTTTTTCCATTTTAAAACACAAGTGAAATTCAAGACCTACTCTTCACCTTGCTTTCATCTGATGATATAACAAAGATTATTATAAATTAGTACTTACAGATTTATCTTGCTTTTTTAACAGCTGAATGGCATTTTAGATGCAGTCTCATAATTTATTTAACCAGTCTCCTTGTAATGGATATGTAGGCTTTCCAAGTTTTTTGCCTTGTCAGTAATCTTCCATGTGAATTTTAAAATTTATATGTGTGTACATATATATGTATGTGTATATCTGTGTGTTTGTATATAAATATGTGTGTGTGGTGCAAGTACCCTACAAGCACGTGTAGGAGAAATTCTCATGCACATTTAAATTTTTGACAGCTATTCCCATGTTGCATTCCAAAGAGTTTTGTCAGAATAGACTTCATCAACAGAGTAGAGCTTGCCAGCTTCCCCATTCCTTTGCTAGCACTAGGTAGTACCATACTTTCTAATATTTTCCAATTTGGTATGAGCACAAAGGATCTTATTTCGCATTAAAAAAATTCAGTGAGATCAATGTACATCGGGGTAAAGTTCTAATAGAGCAAACATCTAAATGTAAAACCCTATGTGTATTAAAATAAAACATGGGTGAATTCCTTAATAATCTGGGAGTAGAGGAAACTTTCTAATTATGACTGAAAATCTGGAAGCAGTAAGAGAAAAGTTTGATAGATTAGCAGATACAAACTATTATATATAGGATGGATAAACAACAGGGTCCTACTGTATAGCACAGGGAATTGTATTTAATATCCTGTGATAAACCATAATGGAAAAGAATATGAAAAAGAATATATATATATATATATATATATAACTGAGTCACTTTGCTATACAGCGGAAATTAACAGAACGTTGTAAATCAACTATACTTCAGTAAAATTTAAAAAAGAGAAAAGTTTGACAAATTTGATATCCTGAATATAAAAAAGCATGAAGAAACTATAAAAAAGTAAAATAACAAGCCGGGAGAAAATATTGTAACTTCTATCATAGACAAAAGATTAACATCCTCTTTGTGTGTGTGTGTATATTTGTGTATATTTGTAAATTAAAACTAGAGATTAAAATGACTATCCTGATAGAAAAATGGGCTAAAGATCTGAACAGATGGAAAACAGGGGGGGAAAAAACCCCCAACTCTGCAAAGGCCCTTAAACATGTGAAAAAATGCTCAACTCATTCTTAATAAGAGAAATGCACAGTTCAAATCCCACTGGCTTCCTGTTTCTCACCGCATTGCCAGAAGTACAAAGGTTTGATAGCACACTCCATGGGTGATGCTGTGGGTAGATGGGCAGTCTCATGCATTGCTCATGGGAATGTGAAGCCATGCACCCTTTATGGAGGGGAATTTATCCTTTGACCCAACAGTCACAACTTTTTGGACTTGATTCCACAGGTAATCTGGGAAAAATACAAAATGATATATGTACAGTGCTATTCATTGCAGCGCCATTTGAAATAATGAAGGACTGTAAGTAGTCAAATCTTGAGGTCTAGATTCCATCTGGCTAGCCTCAAGCGTGTAGCTTTTTACCCCAGTACTGGTATCGCAGCTCTGGCATTGGCAATATTTGGCTTATGTACAGATGATTTTCAGCTGCATGTCACGGGTTAACAAGGACAAGTGTTGGAGGACAGGTCTCACGGTGGGTAGGATTGTTTCCTGGGTCTTCTCGAAGTCTGTGCCTCCAGTCTTGGTGCCTTCTTACTGCCTTTCCCTTCCGTGGTCCTTTCTTGCCCATTTCCCTAGTCCTGTCCCCTGTGTTCTCCTCTCTAATTCTGTTTCCCTGTCCCAGACACTGGAGAACCTGACATGGATGCTCTGATGAAGGCAAGAACATAAGCTGTTAACCTTCTCTTAGCAGGTAGTGAACCCAGTAACCTAATTACCTACCAGCAGTAGGATGTTTGAACAGTTATTTTATTTGGGGTGATGAGGTTCTAGAAACTGCACATCTTCTGGTATTTCCTGATTGTTCTAGATGCTGCTGCTCTAAGGTAGACACGCCAAATACTAGCTTATTTCTTCTGTTTCAGATGCATCTCACCCCCACTCTGCCTCCTATATTAATGTTTGAAGTTGGGATGTATCTTAAAACTTAAAAGAACAGAGAATAATGTTCCACCTCTCTTGAAGAGCTGCTACAAATTTGGTTGTGTTTCTTATAGTTGATGGCATCTTAAAACCCAGAAAATGTGTTCATAGGGGGCAGAACATGTGGGATCACATTACTTACTGGCAAATAGCCATATACGATTTTCCTCTTCACTCCCCTTTGGTAGTGAGTTTGTTTTCTGGGTTATTTAAAAACCTTAAAAAAGGGCCTTTGCTGGGTGATTGTAAGTTGGCACAGAGCAAGCAAATACTCAAAATTGAGAAAGGAAAATGAAAAAGGGTGGAGGACCATCTTATTTATTTTGGTAACAATACTAGTATTTATACAGATATCTTTCTTGAACTCTTAGCATTTAACACAATTGATTATTTCTTTTTAAAGTACTTTCTTCTCTGGATTTCTGTGACACCATGCTCCCTAGTTTTTATCCCCTTATCTTATTGGCTGTTCCTTTTCCATGTCCTTTTCTCATCTCAACTCCATCAGACCTTTAAACAACCCGATGTTCTGTCTTCTGCTTTTTCTCTCTCCTTTTTACCCCCACCCTACATTCTCTCCTTAGGTGAGCACATCCATTCCTCTAAATTCAGGTATCTTTTTAGGGTTTAGATTCTCCCATTTGTGTCTCCAGCCTGGAGGACTCCTGTGAGCTTTGGTTTCATATATACAAATGGCTGATCAGTATTTCTAGTTGGACATTTAATAGGGATTTCAAACAAAACATGGCCACAACAGAACTATTGATTCTCTGTTCCCCAAATCCGTGCCTTTCCAAACCTCCCTCATCTCAATAAATGGCACCTCAGTAACTGGTGCTCAGGCCAGAATCTTTTCCACGTGTTTAGTGATCCTACATGATGCCTTCTTGCACGACTTATACCTGATCTAACAGTGAATTCTTTTAATTCTACCTCCAAAACACGCCTCCATTCACTTCTCATTCTTGCCATTGCTATAATCCCAGTCCAGGTTTCCGGGTCTTTCTCTTACCCTTAGACCAGTGTCTCAGCTTCCAGCTGATTTTCTTGCCTTTACTTTTTTCCCCACTTCTTTTGCTTTTACCCCATCTACAGACTTTTATTCACAGTGTTTCCATAATGGGATTTCTGAGGTAGGAATTAGTTCATGTTTGAAACCCAGTGGTGACTTCTCATTACTCTTAGAATAAATGTAATTTTCTTAACTTGCCAATATTATCTGGTTCCTGCCCACCTCTCAGACCTTTCTCTCCCTGGGTCCAATCACACTGGTCTTCTCTCTGTTACTGGAACATGGCAAACTTGGGCCTGTTTCATGGCCTCTGCACTTGTGCTATTTTCTCATTGGAATGCTCTTTCTTCTGATCTTTGCGTGGCAGATTCCTTCCGATTGTTTAAGTCTCAACTCAGATTTAAGCTTCCAAGGGAGACTTTCTTTTTTTTTGACACCAATTGTACTTGAACATGTTACTTTAAAAAAAAAAAAAAAATTAATTAATTTTTGGCTGTGTTGGGTCTTCTTTTCTGTGCGAGGGCTTTCTCTAGTTGTGGCAAGCAGGGGCCTCTCACTATCGTGGCCTCTCTTGTTGCGGAGCACAGGCTCCAGACGTGCAGGCTCAGTAGTTGTGGCTCACGGGCCTAGTTGCTCCGCGGCATGTGGGATCTTCCCAGACCAGGGCTCAAACCCGTGTCCCCTGCATTAGCAGGCAGATTCTCAACTACCGCGCCACCAGGGAAGCCCCCAAGGGAGACTTATTTTGACCAACAACCCCACAATTATTCTCTGTTCAGTACTCTCTTTAATCATCTTAATATCATTGACTGGTACCTGAAATTATCTTGCGTACTTCTGTCTTTTGTTTTGGTCAGGCTTCCTCTTTAAGGCTGTAAACTCCTTGAGGGTGGAAACTGGTTTCACTCTTATATCCCTAGTACTTAGAACAGAGCCTGACACGTAGTAAATCCTCCTTGTGTTTTGATAGTTGACTGATTTATGCTCGTAAGTAGAACAATCTGTGTTAGGTCCTGGACATTCAGAGAGCGGCAGAAAAAAATGTCTTCAATATCTCTTAAATAGTAATAAAGACAGGCTGGAAAAATGAATTATTTTAACACAGAATTGTAAAGTGCAAGAGTAGTCTAGACACAGTCTACCGTGGGAGTGCAGAGAGGGGGCATCTCACAAACATCGAGCTGAAACTGAAGGATGAAAAGGAGTTAGCCAGGTGGATAGGCAGGTGAAAGGGGTATGAGCTGTCATTCTTTGAAGAAAATAAAGGTATTCTAGGCAGATGGAATAGTGCAAGCTTGAGGAATTTGGTTTGGTGTGCCTGGAAGGATAGATGAATATAGGGAGAAATGAATATTGCAGTTGAGGAGGTGGAGATCTGGATAGGTCTTGAATACCAATTGTAAATCACTGTAAGGTTGAAAAGGTACTATGGTCAGATTGCTACTAGAGGATTATCTTTTCGGTGGCATTGTGGGGACTAACTTGGAGGGAACTAGAAGAGGTCGGTGAATACTCGTCATTACCAAGTTTGAGCAGGCAAGTGGCGTAATCAGATTGCTGTCTTACGAAAGGCCACTCTGGCTGCTGGGTGGGAAAATAGACGACTGGGTGGGGATGGGGAGTGTGAATGGAAGGAGGGAGACAAGTTAGGAGGGATCCTAGTATTCAGCTGATGTGTAGTAATGAGGAGCTTTCCTTTTCAAGAATTTGTGGATCTTATCTCTTTGTAAAAAATTTACCATTTTTATAACAAAATGTTTGGGGAAAAAGTTTTGCCAAGTTACCAGAAGCTTGGATGTGCTCACCATCCCTCTCATGTAATGCTCTCGCTGGAAGCTCCATTCCCAGGTAGAGAATGTACACACAGACATCCATATGTCCTTAGTTCTTCATGTCTTTTGACCTCTGCTTCTGTTCTTGTTGAAATAACATTGAAGGTGCTGCAGTTTTCAACTTTGGTTTTCCTTTCATTGTGGTAATCCTATTTTAATGTATAAGTCCTTTTAGGCAGCAAGGCTGTTGGAATAGCATCAAGCACTTCAGGCATTTATAAATTCATTTCGAGGGACTTCCCTGGTGGTGCAGTGGTTAAGAATCCGCCTACTAATGAAGGGGACATGGGTTCGAGCCCTGGCCTGGGAAGATCCCACATGCCGCGGAGCACCTAAGCCCATGCACCACAACTACCGAACCTGCGCTCTACAGCCCACGAGCCACAACTACCGCAGCCTGCATACCACAACTACTGAAGCCTTCGCGCCTAGAACCTGTGCTCTGCAACAAGAGAAGCCACCGCAATGAGAAGCCCACACACTGCAACGAAGAGTAGCCCCCGCTCACCCCAACTGGAGAAAGCCTGCACATAGCAATGAAGACCCAGTGCAGCCATACATACATACATACATACATACATATTCATTTCAATAAACGTGACGGGTTTGGTTTGGGTAATTTGTTGTGTTGCTAGTGAGTTTGTTATAGTGTATAACAGTATCTAATCAAATTAGTGAGGAATAAAAGACTCACTTTGATGTAAATCATTAACTTTTTCAAAGAAGACAAACAATATTTTTAGTAACATCTCAAGCTGAAGAATATTCAGTGTATAATACATGTGCTTGAAAAATATTAACACACAGCCTAAAAAGGGGCAATTAATTTCATATTCAGAGGTAAGATTAGGCCAGTTTCACTTTAGTTTTTGTTAGTATTAAATACTCGCAAGTATTCAAAATGTTTGAAGAAAATGCTTATCTTCTTTATATTTTAAATGAGAAGATAATAGCACAGGTTATATATTTTAATATTTATTTCTCACCAATGTTTCCATATTGAAGCAGTTATCTACTATGTTGTAATTGCCTGTTTACTTGACTCTACCCACTAGCTCTCTCTCCTCTCCCCCTGTGGTCCCAGTGCCATCTGAGTAAGCACTTGGATACTTTTGGCTGATTAAATGTGATACTTACTTTTCTTTTTCATATTTATCTTTTTAATAGAAAATGCATCAGAAGCAGACTTATGGCTCCTGAATAGTTGTACTGTAAAAAATCCGGCTGAAGACCACTTTAGAAACTCAATTAAGTAAGTAGACGTTGATTTTTTTTTCTTATCTTTTTATAAGTGATGTAAGAATTAATTTTCAGGAAGTTAGCTTTTAAAAGATTCCTAACATTACAAATACTCAGTATGTTATCAACAAAAGTATGAGTTGGACTTTGGGCATTATACTGTTTTGAATTTATCTGGTAAGGAATGAAACTTTAAGGTAGACTTTTCTAATAGGTATTTGAGTATTTGTGAAGTTAGCTAATAGGTGATTTGAATATCTGTCAAGTATTAACAATATACTTTTCTCAGGGAATCCAGTCTCTACATTTTGAAACTATCCAAAGCAGTCCTTACCTCCTTTCTCTTCCCTGTCCATTAGCACTGTTCTAATAATGCCTGGCCATCAAGAGAAGTACAGTTTATTGGGGGAGCGGGCATGTAATCCGTGGTTCTTGAATTGTTCCTCAAGTTACAGTGAAAGAAGTATCTTTTTTTCACATCTCTGAATCATACTCCACCCACTTCTTACAACCTTCATTCTATACATTATTTCCTCATTCACCTCTATTTTCACTGGTGCCTTTTCATTAGTATTTAAACAAGCTCAGACCTACTCAGCCCCATACACCCCTTTTAGCTCCGGTCCTATTTTTCTTCTTGCCTTCCCCGAGAGACTTAAAATTTTTGGCTGTGCTGCGCAGCATGTGAGATCTTAGTTCCTGGACCAGGGATCAAACCCCCTGCAGTGGAAGCGCGGAATCTTAACCGTGGGACCGCCAGGGAAGTCCCCCGAGAGACTTGTTAAGATTTTTCATTTCCTGACTTCACTGTGAAACTCAACCCCCACCACATTGGTTTTATTGTGAAATATATCATACATAAATGAGTTTATGAAACATGTACAGTTTAAATAAGGTTAACAAACTTAACACCTAATATCTACCACCCAGCATAAGAAATAAAGCATTGCTGAGACCTTAGAAACTGCCCCGTTGTCCCTCTTTCAGTCATATCCCTGAGATGTAACTTTTATCCTGACTTTTGTGGGTCATTCCCTTCCTTTTATTAGTAAATTTATCATCTGTTAAATATATCTCTAAACAATGTGTTGTTTAGTTTTGCCCTCTTTTATATTTATTGGACTTATACTGTTTGTGTTCTGAGATTTGCTTCTTTTCCTTAACATTTTGCTTTTAGATTTATCCATGTTGATGGATGTAAAATAACTGGCCATTCATAGTATTCTACTGAATGAATTTGTCACAATTTATCCATTTTATTATTGAAAGAGTTTTGAGTTTTCCCTGTGTTTTGCTTTCATGAGCACTGCTGCTCTGAATATTTTGAACATGTTTTCTGGTGCGGATGTGCAAGAGTTATTTTAGGATATGTACCTAGGAATTATTGGGTCACAGGTGTGTGCATATTCAAAGTTTTAGGTAATGATGAACTTTTCCCCCAATGGATGTACTGGCGCTCACTCCCACCAGTCATGGATGGGTGTGGCTGTTCTCCACTCTTTGCCAGTACTTGATATGGTCAGGGTTGTAAATTTTTGCCAATCTGGTGATGGAGATGGTATCTCAATGTGGTCTTAATTTGTGTTTCTGTGATTACTAGTGATGTTGAGCATCTTTTTATATGTTTATTTGCCATTTAGATTTTCCTTTTCTGTGAAGTGGCTCTTTAAATATATTTCCCTGTTATTTTTTTATTATTTGTTTGTGGGAATACATTAAATGTATTCTATATACTAATCCTTACATATTACATATGTTGTATCAATTGTGGCTTATATTTCACTTTCTTTTATGGTATCTTAGGATGAAGAGAAATTCTGGCTTAAAATTTATCAACCTTTGCCTTTGGGGCCGCGCTCTTACTGTTTAAGAAGTCTTTCCTTACGCTGAAGTTAAGATATTCTATGTATTTTCTTCTAAAAATTCCATGGTTTTTACTTCTTACATTCAGGTTTATAATTCATCTGGAGTTGATTTTTTTTTGGTATGATACCAGGAAGAGGATCCCATTTTATTTATTTATTTTCTGTGTAGACTCCGACTTTTTCCAGTATCATTTATTTTTTGAAAACCTGTCCTTTCTCCTTTTATCTATATATTATCCACTCTGTCATAGGCTGAGTGTCCATAGATGGTTGGGTCTGTCTGTGGGCTCTCTATTTGGTTCCACTGATCTGTTTCTTTATTTTGGTGCTTATTCTACTACTGCTTACCTGACATAGTCATAATTAGTATAGATTTATAATAAGTCTAGATGTTTGATAGCGCCAGTGCCTTTTTGTTCTCCAGTTTGAAGGAAGACATGTTTTTGTTTTTGAACGTGCTGTATTTAAAGTTACAGCTAAATGTTATAATAAAGTAATGGATAATATTTGATTTTTATCAAGTGTCTTCTATGTGGCAGGCACTGTTCAAAGTGCTTTACATCAATTAGATATTATCTAGTTTAATTCTTGCAGTCTGCCAGTGAGTTGTAGGTTCCAATTTTATTTCTGTTTTACAGGTGAAGAAGCATCTGTTTTGCAGATGAAGTTCTCTAAAGCTGTTGAGTTCATAAGTGGTGGAGGTGGGATGTTAACCTAGGTAGTCTCACTAGAGCCTGTGCGATGTTAAATTTAATACCAGGTAAAGAAGTCAGATAAGCAGTTACAGAATTGAGGCAGATATCAAAGAGGCACCACTAGAGGTACAGATTTTGCATTGTTTCCATAGAAGCGATAGTTGAATATGATGGTTTCCTCAACTTAGAAATCATGGAAGGAGCAGAGAAGAGTTGTTACCTGAACGATGGTGGGAGGCTTAGGAGGGTGGTAGTGATGTGAGATGGAACAGGGGAGTTAGGGTCATGGTTAGGACCAGAAGAAGGGAGAATTAAACCAAGAGCGGAGCAGGATGTTTACCAGGTGCTGCTTATTTTCAAAGAATGCCTTTTATGGGAAGTCTATCATGTTCCCTGATTATCTACTTTTTCTCCTATAGGAGAGGCATAAGATACAAAGATACTTTAGTGCTACTGATAGCCTCTAAGTACAAACCCCAGAGAATTCAGTTTGTGTGATTATCAATTTTAAAATGTGATTAACCGATACACTTCTAGACTGTTTCTAAAAGTTTATTTTAAAACTCAAATATAACTTGTGTCAATGGGTTTTCTTATATAAACTCTTGTGAATGCAGTTCAAGGTAATGATACGGTGTTTGAAAGATTAAGTGAGGTAATCACTTAAGATGTTTGTCATTTTAACACTACAACGCTAGTGGTAGAGAGCACAGGTTCCTTTAATGCACTATTCTGCTTGCTTGAAAGAAAATTTAAAAACAGTATTATAGGTGATTAAGTATTTTTTTAAATGGCTTTGAAAGCTTTTGCTAATCACAACTAGTTCTTGTTAACATACCACCTAAGCTAACGTTGGATTTGCTTCCAGAATAAATATAATCCTGTAGAAGGCACAGTAACAATTAACATTGAGAAAATGTCAAATTCAAGTGACATTTATACATTTAAAGACTTTCAGTGAAAGATTACCTACTCTTGTCAAGCATTTTGCTAATTTAAATGTTCCCCCCCTTTCACCACTGTCTCCTAACAAAGCAAAACAAAGAAAAATAGTTCATAAACTTTATTACACCTTCAGTCATGCGACACATTTGTCTTCTCTCAACCTCCAGCTCCATCCTTTCCCTTCAGCCTCCTCATGAGCATGCATTTTTTTCCCCCATGACAGTGAGGCAACATTTAAATTCAAGGAGACCCTGATAGGGTGTTTCATCTCTCCTTGTTCAGCTGCACCTAATGCATTATGCTCATATTCACCCATTTTCAGGATGGGCTGGGGGCTCTTTTTTTCTAACCTGAACCCCCTACAAATAATGATTGCTTCACTTTGCCACTTACTCCTGAGCGTTCGCCATAATTTCTGATCATCTGCTTTTGTGTCTCTCCCAATGTATTCTTTTTTTTCGACTGTAGAAATTTTTTTTTATTGAAGTATAGTTGATTTACAATGTTGTGTTAATTAATGCTGTACAGCAAAGTGATTCAGTTATACATATATATACATTCTTTATATAATTTCCATTATGGTTTATCATAGGATATTGAACGTAGTTCTCTGTGCCATATGTATTTTCGGTATTTAATAGTCGTTTGTCTATTATCAACTCATTTTATTTCTCTTGAGCTACCAGGCAGTAGGACCCTCTTGTTTTAACAGGAGAAAAGAAAGAAAACTGAGAGATTTACTATCTTTCATGTAATCAGTGCATAAGATCCCAGAATTGTGAATTTGTGACAAGACAGCCAGGGCCTTTTTTTTTTTCCTGGTGGTGGTGGTCAAAAGTATTAGTTTTGCAACTTCACAGTATAAAAAATATTGGGAGTATTATTTAACCTTGGTCACGGAGAATATCGGCTTAAAATTATTTGGAAATTTTCATTTTATACAGTAATGCTGACAGTAAATCATTCTACTTTTAAATAATTCCTTAATCTAGTCCAAGTTACATACCCGGCATGAAAATGCATACGTGTTAATCCGTAGGCTGTACTGCTCAGTACTTTCTACTAGTTGATCTAATTACTAAGACTTTACAGCGTTTGTATTATTGATGTTCAGATTGATAAAACAGTAGGAGTTTTAAGTAGTAAAAAAGGAGTTAAGAATGACTTTTCTGGCTGCCTTTTGAACTTTGAAATGTTAAATGCTATTGCCTTTACTAATTTTGAAAAAATCTCTAATGAGGCCCATGTTTTGTGATGGCAGCCTGTTGTATGCATACTCTTTCCTCTTGAGCATTTGCCAGTTGCCCTGTCCTTGTTTTATGCATTAAACCAATTTGATTTAGACAATATGGCCTTAAACTTGAGGGGTTCTTGAGTAAACGAAAAAGATCAAAAGTTTCAAAAAAATAAAATTTGCTCTTAATGAGAGTATCAAATAAGAAAACTCCTTTGGTTAATGCTTTATAGAAATGTGGGATCTTTTCCATGCCACCTAAAGGAGGTCATTCAGAGGCTGGTGAAGATAAACACGTCTTGTGTGTTCTGTATAAATGACAGAAAGAATAGCCAGCTTGCTTTGATCATGGACTGTCAACCTCTGTTTGACCTTGTGCGTTATTAACCCAAATGGGCACTGTGGTTTAGCCACACTGATAGTAGATAGATGAGTCACTAGTTCTTTGAACCACCTTTGCCTGTAGAAATAAATGGTAATGTTGAAGGGATGGTTTAGATATCTCAGTGAAATTACTTGAAAGAACAATGGAAATATAAGGAGAAATGGACAAAGAAGAAAAGTGTATGTTGAGACAGGATAACCTGCTTTGTATTATATCTCTGTTTAAAGGAGAGCTCTTTTTAGAAATAGCGTTCTGTTGATCAAGTAAATTATTGGATGTTCACTCCTATTATGAAAAGATTTTTTGCTTTATGTGGATTTGACTTTGAGTTCTTCATTGTAAACTGAAGTTGGGGGAGGCATCAGAATATTATTTCAACTTGAATTTGTAAAATAAATTGCCTTCAAAAAAGCTGACTTACTACGAACAGAGAAGTGCTTTCCTTTTCAGTTAGTAATTATACAGTTTAAAAAAAGAAAAAAACTCGACTCGTTCTGTTTTTAACTAGATTTGTTAGTAATCAGGTTATCTTTATTTTTTTAATTAAAAAAATTGGCATTGGGAGATAAAAAAGAATACTAGGTTTTAGTGTGGCCTTTTTCAAGAAACAGGTTAGGTAACGCAAGTTCTTTTGTTAAACTGATTTTTTAATGTTGTAGATTGTGGATTTTTTCTTAAAACTTAGATATTTTAATTTTGGCTTTTCTAGTATGAAATGGCTTTAGTTCAGTAGCACTTTTATGTTATTGTTTCAAGCGTCATTCATTGTTTGCTTTTACCAGTCACAGTCTCATGGTTCCAGCTATCCTTTCCCACCTTAAAGGTTTCCCTCTATATGGAAAGTTAGTTCAAAATATTGTACTGTTTGACTTAGTATGTATTGTCAGTTAAGTTTAGTCTAAGGCTATTGTTTTTCTCCAAGCAGTGCTATTTTTAACATGAGCTTACGTTTCCTCCTACCATTTCTCATCTACTTCCACTATTTAGATACTATCTGTGTGTTGATTACTCCCAAATTTCTGTTTCTGACCCTGGTCTCTCCTTCCAAGAACCAAACTTGTATGTCCATTGTATGTCCAGCTGCTTTCTGGACTTTTCCATTTAGATGCCCCTTAAAGTTGACACTTTAAATCATCGTGCCAGAGCCTCTTCATTATCTACCTCACCTTTTCCCCAGCTAATGTTCCTGTTCGTATTGCCTGTCTTGTTTGGTTACAAGGTCACCTATCAGATAGTCTGGGAGTTTTCTTTGACTCCCTCTTTCCCTCCCCTATTTTCCATCCTTCAGAACTGATTCTACTTCTAAAATATCTTTTCCTTCCTCCCTTTGATTCCTTCCTTCTCATTACTTTTGCCCAGTGTTAGTGTTTTGTTGCTTCTTGGAACTTGCAGTGAACCACTGTGTTCTCATGTTTCATCAGATTGCCACGAACTAGACACATATCTTTTGAATTTAATCCTTTCTCTCCATCCCTATTGCTAATGCCTTAGTTATGGTCCTCAATGTCTCTTGCTCTTATATTACAGTAGAAGTTAAGCTTGTTCTCAGCTCCTTTTCTGTTCTAGTTCATGCGTTCCTCTCCTTCCCACCCTGTAATGGTTCCTTCTCAGCTACATGATAAAGATATAATTTCCTAGTGTAAAAAGGTCTTTTAAAATAATCTGTTCCTTGCCTACCTCTATGGCCTCTTTTCTCGCCACTCCTCCATAGAATTTTACTTCTTGCCTAAATTGTATGATTTTCCCGACATATATAATGTGTTTGCATATGTTTTTCCTATTCCTTGGAACATGCTCTCCCTTTCCCCCAAAGGCATGCACGTGTGCATGTACATGCTCACGCGTGCCCCCCCCACACTCATGCACCCCATGTAATTCTACTTGGCAACCTAGTCATCTTGTGGCACTCATATCAAAGGTAATGCTGTGTGCAAGGTTATCTCCCTTCTAGCTCCCACCCTTTACCTCCAGGGTCCCCAGAGTTAATCACCCTCTGTTCTGTGCTACTTCTTTATCCCGTACAAACATCTATTGTTGCACATTACATTTTATTATTTGTTTACATATTTGGCTCTCTCCTAGATTGTGGTCTTGAGGTCAGGTTATTGACTTCAGGAAAATCCTTTTTTATGAAGTCTTTGACCCTCTGACTCTACCATGTAATGATTTTCCTTTTCTTGGGAAACAGATACCATTCATGGAGTAAGACTTGCTTGTCAGCTGTTCTGAGAAGAGACTCCCAAGGCACCTGTGAATCCCTTGTAGAGACAGGCTGTATATTTGCAAAAAGGGGAAAGAACATTCTAATTTGCAAAGATTGTACTAAAGGGCTCTCTTTTTAAGAAATCGTGCTGTTTTGCTTTTTTTGTTTTGCTTATAAACTAGGAAGAAACCTGCCCCTTCTTGTCCTAAATGAGATAAGAAACTTGTGCTTGCCACTATTGGCCCACAGTTTCTTTCCAGAGTAAAGTAGTAAAAGGAGTGAGAACTGTTCTCCCTTCTTGGAGTATTGCTTGGTCTTGGCAGAAGCTCAGCTGCGAGGGGCAGGACCCTGTTCTTCTTGCCAAACTAAGTGGACTGGCTCTGCTTCAGGACCTTGGCCATTGGATTAACTGAAGCATTTCATCTTGAGTCAAAGGGCAACAAAGGTGTAGATAAAAACCAGGTAGTGTTAGACCTTGTTTTGGACACACAGTTTGTACTCAACATGTGTTTGTACACTTAGGTTTTAAATTGATTGATTCTTCCTTTTTTGGGAAGAGTGCTTGGCATCATTCTGCTGTCAGGGCATCAGCAAGTCATTGCTAATGTATTATTTTGTGTTAAGTATATTATTAATTATATAACTATATTAATTTCACAACACTTGTCTTACATTTGAGTATCAGATTGTCCAGTTTCAATGAATGAGCAAAAAACATTAAAAAACACCAAAGTGGGAGAAAGAAATCAACATGGCTGTTGTGGGGTAAGAAGTAGATGTTTTGGAGAGGTTGATTTGATATAGGATCTTTGAGAGAAGAGTGGAAGAGTAAGATCTATGCAGACAGTGATGTTGTCTCACTTGTTTACTGAGGGATCCTTGGTCTCTGGTACAGTGCCTGGTAAATATTTGGCACTGAGTTTTGCATTGAATTGAAAGCTGATTTGATGAAGACCAAATTTCTCTGGATAAGTTGCTGTTTATGTGTTAGGTCTTCTTACTGTCTACCATATGTGAATTCATATTATTCAAGTCTTAAGTCATGGGTCTGTTTAGTCTACTTTCTGTTGATGCTAGGACTTTGTATTGTTTTTTCTCTGTCAGCTAGTCTGGGGTTAATGATGGTATTAGAGGAACATGCTTTCTGGAAACATAAATGAAGAGTTCTCTGTTGATTCCTAAAGTGAGGGGTGAGAGTTACATAATTCAGAGCAGATTTTGACACATTTCCTGCTACAGACTTTAGTTGTTTGTCTCCTATCCATGGAAAACATGGAGATGAATGGGAGTGCAGGGAGATTATTACATGATAAATCTCAGTGAGAAATTTGATGGGGAGTAAAGGAGAAAGTATATTTTAGGATTGAATTCCTGGTTGACTTTAAAAAAATGAAGGAATAGTTAAATTTACAGTTGTAAGATAAGTTACTTAATTTGCAAATCAGGAACAGAAAAAGCAGTTTAGATGTAATAAATCATTATAAAATGCAAAACTGAGTTTCATAGCTATCAGAAATCTTTTTGGAGAACAGTATTTTGCATATTTCATGATTACTGTTACATCAACAGTTGCTTTGTTTTTGGCATTTTAAGCAAGAGAGTAAGTGAAAGAGGTCAGAGTATTATGTACTGGCAACAGCTGGCTGATAGCATTGAATACTTACGTAATTAAATATATGTGTTGGCTGTTGTCCTAACAGCTCTGTAGGTGGAGGCCCCAGAAAGCATGCAGAAACTTGCTTCAGCAGGATTAAAGAAGAAATCAACATGATCTAAGCCTGTGCTTTCAGCCAGGAGTGATTTCCTATTGTTTTGGTTTGAAAGACATTCTACTTATTCTTGGTGTGTGTTTTAATACAACAGCAGAGAAAAAAAGAAACGTATTTTTTTACTCCCCTTCTTGTATGCTCTAAGTGTGAAACACATAATCTTTCTTAATTTTTGGTCACTCAGTAGTGTTGTTTATTAACTGATGACCTTTAAACCCATAGCACACAATATTAAAATATTAAATGTTAACTATTTCTGTTCCTTATTTATGGTTACAATTAGGTTTAGGTGTCCTCTGGGCCATATTAAAATAGTTACGTTGATTTTAGACTGCATTAAGGAATGGTTGTCTATGATCATCAAAAATTGGATAAGGGGTGGCAGGGAAGGATAAAATCCTCAGGTAACAACTCTGCCTTTAGTTAATAGTCTTATGTGTGGGTGCAGATTCTACTCAAAGTACCTTATGTTTACCTCTATTACTGTTTTTATAGCTCAGGGGCTGAGGGCAGTCCTTGAGGCACCTTTGGGTACAGGCTTTGATGAGTGGATGTTACCTTTGTGGGATTAGGAAAAGATGTCAGTTCTTGTAGACACAATCCGGCACAGCTGTGTGTGGCTGCCCCTATAAATAACCCTGTATTTTAATCATATCTTCATCTGTCTGCAACCCATTTCAGAGTTCCTTAGGGACAGCCACTATGTCTTTTATCTGTATCCCAGCACCTAACACAGTGGTTGCCAATAATAGTTGAACAAATGAATGAACCAACTCATGTGTTTGCTTTCTCTGTATGTTTTTTCTCCTCACCCCCCCCTCCACTCCCTGCCTCTGTCAGAACAAGTGTCTTCCTCTGTAGCTTTTCACAGAACTTCTTCTGTATCTCTTTCCTATTAGATTGCATTACTTAGAAATTAAGTTCAACCCAATGTCATAGAGGACCCTAAAAGGAGAAGCTTAAATAAGATAGGGGGTTTATTTTTCTTTATATAGTGCAAAGTCCATAGTTACGAAGTTGCTGGCTTTGGTTTACCAACTCAAGGATGTGAGGGCAAAGTCTCTAAAGTTTTATTGATCTTTCCATTATGATATAAAATGGCTGCTACTCTTCAGCCATCATATGTACTTTACAAAAAGGAGGAACTACCAAAAGGGACAGTGCCAGCTGAGTTGGTTCCTCCTTTAAAGGCACTTCATTGGAAGTCCCACACAGAGCCCTGTGTTTGCATCTCATTGGCTGGAGCCATATTACATGACTACCTCTATTTGTAAGGGAGGCTAGGAAATGTGGTTTATTTTCATTTGTTTTAGACTAGTCATGTTGTTGTTCCCAACAGAATTGGGGTTCTGTCAGTACTGAAGAAAGGGAGAATGCTCACTGGGTCTTAACTTGATGCCTCTGCTACAGGTTGTAGTCTTTGAGGCAAGATATGTATTTTATTTACCTTCTTCATTTATCAGGACTAGAGTATTGGATGAGATTCTCAACATATTTGTGAACCAATGGCCCTTCTTTCTCCTGTTTACTTTATTCAGAATGTTTAAGAAACAACACAGTTGACATTTGAGAACTTTTCTTCTTTTTGGTTACCCTGAGCTGTCTCTAATGAAGTATTGATAATAACAATAACAAAATACACTGGAGAAGCTCATGGCTTAGATGTTACATACACAAATAATAATAACAAAAAAGGATAATTGGGATTTTCACATATTTTCCACTCTTAAGATCTGCAGTGACCATATTTGAAATGGGATCTATGAGGAAAGTATATATCTCATTGTTTCTGATACTCCATTTTGTGATAACAATGATTATAAACCTGATTTAGAAACTAGAAATTTTACAAGAATTTAGACAGAAAGCAAAAGCAGAGTTTAAAATTATCACAGAAGGTCTTAACTAATTGGAAGAAAGGTTGAGACTTAAGTTCATTCTATAATTAACTACTAGAAAACAGTATTTTATATAATTCTAAAAAGTTTGTTTCAGCTGAGAACAATGCTTTTTTTCACTCAGATAGAAAGTTAGTGTTTTACATTTAACTTGGAAAAAAAAAAAGTGGAGAATTCAATGTAAGCAGTGAAAAGCTAACCAAAGGGAAGAGTCCTATAAAACTTGCTGTAGGGTTTCTGTAGGTTGGCGCCATTGGATATCATTAGAGGAAAGTTAGGAGTATCCAAGCCTCATCCTAGATTGTGAACAATCTGAACATTCTGCAAGTGTCTTTTTGTGTCCTTGCAGAGATACTCTGCTGAACCACTGTTACAAACTGCCCAGATTTATTTATGTTGTAATGGCCCATTCTTTGGTGTTTTTCTTCTTGTGGTGAGTGAGTGAGAGAGACAGAGTGTGTGTGTGAGAGAAGGAGGGGGTGGGGAGAGAGAGAGAGAGACAGAGAGAGAAGGAGAGGGAGAGGGAGAGAGAGAGAGAGAGAGAGAGAAGGAGAGGGAGAGAGAGGGAGAAGGAGAGGGAGAGAGAGAGAAGGAGAGGGAGAAAGAGAGGGAGAGAGGGGGAGAGAGAGAGGGAGAGAGGGAGAAGGAGAGAGTGTGTGTGTGGGAGACAGAGGCAGAGAGGGAGGGAGGGAGGGAATGTAGATGCATTAAGAAAGAAATGACAGAATCACATGATACAAATTATTTTGGGAAAAAATACAAATTAAGGTGTATGTCAAGGCTCTCTTTTACAACCAATATGTTTTAGAAATCAACAGCTCATCCTTTGTGCCAGCCAGTGATGTGCTTTCTAGCTCATAAATTTCTTTTCTAAGAGGGATCAGATAAGCAAGTTTATGGCAAAACTAAAACGTTTAACTTGATGCTTTCCTTAAATGCCTGTCAGTAGCTTATGATAGTTACTGAAGGGAAAGACTTGTTTTGCTTTAAATGAGAAAATATTTTGGGTCAACTTTTTAAATAATTTTTTTGTCATCTGCAGTTGAAATATTGATTAATTTGTTCTTTTGATGTTTTTACTCCTTTAATAAATAACAAAGGTTTTGGTGTCATTGATCATTTACATTTAAAAATGATAATTTTTAAAGAAACACGAAAATAAAACTGATGGATATTCCATTGAGCAAATCCTGGGCACATGGTACCTTGAGTATATATGTTTCTTATCCCCTCATTGTCCCACTGGCTAAATAACTTTGGGCATCTTTTAGAGCCTTAGAACTCTGTGTTAGAGGAGAACACAGATGGAGTTGAGACCCTGGGTCCTGGGAAGAAGGTGTACCTGTGTTAGAGGAGGGGGCCTTATCTCTAGTCCTAGTGGGGGTGGAGAGGAGGGTAAAAGATCTAGAATCTGAGGAGTCTTTTCTTCTCCTATAGGCCTACGGCAGTGTTTCTGAACCTTATCAGACCCAGTGATCCTTTTGTATAACAAATGTTTAGCAAAGTACCCTTTAGTAAAATTCATGAATAACATAACTTACCCATACACGTTATTACAAATAACACAATGCTCTGAATATAATTAATGTAGGGAGAAATAAACAGAAACATTGGTAATGTAATATATATTTCAAAATATAAGTACTCAGGTACTAATACACCAGAAGACCTGATGAAATCACCTATATGTAGAATTACACTGAATGTGAGAGTAATGAATTCCATCTGATGTGTGTATAGCCTTAACAGCTTAAATACCGACAATGACATTGCCCTAGGGATGTGCCTTAGATTCTAGGACTAGATAATGTAAATATGTTTTTTACCTACTTGAATGTTTAATAGGAGATTCAGAACTCTTGCAGGACATGTGGAGTTATTTGTACAGGACAGACATGTGCCTCAGAAGACACCTAGCACCTCTGACTTATGCCCACTAAATGGCAGTTACATTCTCCAAACCAGTATCACAACCAAAAAGATTTGATAGATTTAACCCCTAGTGATTATAATTTCTGTATGGCCTGAAGCACCCAAAACAAGATTTAAAAAATCTATAGAGATTTAAAAATATATATAATATATGTGTGTATATATATATACATATATATGAACATATAAATGTATATATGAATAATAACAAAGAGCTCCATAAATGAGACAGCTTAATTAAAAGGTCTTCAAAGGGTATGAACAGGCAACTTATGGAAGAGGAAATAAGTATGAAAAGTTCATTCATCCTTACCAGTGATCAGAAAAATACAACTTAAAATGAGATACTGTTTTTTTGCTGAGTAAATTGGAGTTTTCAGTAGAACTGGTGGTCCTAAGATTCGGGGGAAATGTTTGCTCTGATATTATTGCTGGTGAGAGTCTGAATTACCACAGTCTCCTAGGAAAGTAATTTTTTGATAAGTATAAAAATTAAAAATATGTATGCAGCTTGATTTAGCAATTCTGTGTTTTATGACCCTCTCCTATAGATATAAATTATACACGTGTCTCCAAGGACAGGGATATAAAGTCATTTATTGCATCATTGTTTATAATGGCAAAAAGTGTTACAGCAAATTTGACCCTTCTATTCCTCTCTCCCTTCCTCTCTCCTTCCCTTTATCTCTCCTCCCTCTTTCTTCTTCCCTCCTTTCTTCAACTAACTGTGTACCCTGGAATAATTCCCTACAGGTGTATATAAAGCTTCCTTATTCTAGATTCATAGACTACTTTGTGCTCTTATTTATTTATGGATTCATAAATGTTCTATTTTATATACATGAAATATTATTTACTCATCTGTTGATGGACATTGAGTTTTTTCCTAATAATTGGCTATTATAAATATTGTTTATAAACATGCTTTGACTGGAATTTTATAGAGTATTAAACTTTTTTGTTTTAATTTGCATCTTGAAATAATGTCATACTGAAAAGTTTCAAGAACAGTGCAAAGACTTCCCATAGACCTTTCACCCAGCTTCCTCTAACGTTTAAGTATCTTACATTACCATAATGCAATGATCAAACCAGGAAATTAATATTGATACAGTACTGTGAACTGTTATACCGACCTTATTCAAAATTTGTCTTTTTTTTTTTTGGTTCAGGATTCAATTTAGTATCCTACATTGCATTTAGTTGTCTTGTCACAGTCTCTTCCGATCTAGGACAGTTCTTCAGTCTGTCTTTTATGACATTGGCACTTTTGAAGAGTGCTGGTGAGTTTTGTTGTGGAATATTGCCTAATTTGAGCTTTCCTGATATTTCCTCATAATTAGATTCAGATGTTATGCATTTTATCAAGAATATAGGGAGTGATAGGTATGTGTCCGTCTCAGTGTGTCATACCAAGGAGATTCAGGATATTGTTAAATCTTTTTTTGTTTTTTTGTTAACTTTGACATACAGTAACTAGGTGTTAAATTCATCTACTTAAGGTGGTAGCTTTCAGCTTTATGCTCTATAGTTACTATCTTCCCCTTTGGAGTTAATATGTATTTTGTGGTACTTTGGTTTTATGCATATATCCTGTTTCTCATCATGTTTTCACCATTACTTGTAGCATCCGTTGATTACTTTTGCATATAACATTTAATACTGTGGTATTTATCAAGTGATGATTTTTCCGTTGCCATCATGCCATCTGCATTAATTAATTGGAATCTTAGTGTAAGGAGGAGCCGACTCTTCACCCTCCCATCTGTCTGTCTATCTTTGTAATATTGTCTTCATAGAGTCAAGGTTATTTATTTTAACCTTGGGCATAATCCCTTGCTGTCATTATTTTTACTGCTCAAATTGTTCTGGATTTGGCCAATGGAAACTCCTCTAAGTTGGCTTCTTTCTGGTACCAAAGAGTCCAGGCCCATCTTGTACTTTCGTTGCTTTGGTTATCTATCTGTACATGTATTAAAAAGCATGAGGTCATACTGTGCCCTTTGATTCTATTTCAACTGCATAGGATTTATTTCTAGCCTAGCCTCCCTCCCTCCCTCCCTCCCTCCCTCCCTCCCTCCCTCCCTCCCTCCCTCCCTCCCTCCCTTCCTCCCTCCCTTCCTTCCTTCCTTCCTTCCTTCCTTCCTTCCTTCCTTCCTTCCTTCCTTCCTTCCTTCCCCCATCTTAGTTCCTCGACCAGGGATCAAACCTGAGTCTCCTGCATTGGAAGCGCAGTCTTAACCACTGGACCACCAGGCAAGTCCCCTTCCTTTTCTTATATGTAACTTCATTCTGTAACAGTGGGAAACGCAGCTCTCATTTTTTACAATGCATTTATGTTATTTGTTCAATCCTATTAAACATCTTAAGTCCTTTTTGTCTTGAATCTTACATTATGTGGTCAAACTGCTTTCCAAAGATACTGGAATTCCCTGTTTATTATCCCCATTACTCTCTTTCCATCCTAATCCCACATGTCTCCATTAGCTTCTAGTTTATTCTTCCTTTTTTGTACATATGAGCACAAGTCAAGTTGTGATTCTTCTATTTCTATTATGTCTTCTACGTTTATTAATTGGGCTTTTACTGTGAAGAAGAGTTGTTTTCTTCCCTGTCAATTTATTTAATCATTTATATCAGTATAGACTCATGGTTATTCTGTGGGTCATAATCCCGCAGAATTCTGTATGCGGAATCCATGTAAATTTTTAAAGTCTCCCTTTGTTTTTTACTTAAATGGTAGCATATTCTAGATATTCTTTTATTCTTTACTCTTTGTAATATAGCCTGGAAACTGCAACAGTTGACAGAGATCATCCTCATTCCTTCTTATGGCTGAATAGTAACTACATTGAATGGCTGTATCATGGTTCATTCAGCTTGTGTGGACATTTAGGTTATTTCCAATATTTTGTAGTTCCAAATAGTGCCGTAGTAAGTAAACTTGTGCACATATATTTTTGTATTATTAAAAGTGTATCTTCAGGATGAATTTCTAGAGTGACACGGCTAGGTTGAAAGGTAAGTGAATACATAGATATTACCAAAATACTCCCCCCCCCCCAAAAAAAACATCAGTCTCTTGGATTTTAAGTTTCCTTCTTCTGAGGGCGCATTCCTGAGATTCTCCATTTCATATTCTCTGGTTCCATTTTAGATTCAAATCCCTTCACACTCACCTTCTTTATTTTAAAAGGGTGGTTCCAGTATTATTTGGTCTATGAATATTTCTGTCTTACAATGCTGTTGTCAGTTGTGGCTTTAGAATTAAAGTGCTCTTTTCACATTTAATCCTTGTAGCTTGAATTCTACTTTGCTTTCTTTTGTACTCTCTTTTTATACCTTTGGCTATCCCTTTAATTTAGCCATTCTGAACTAAAATACTTTGTTTAAGACGTGTCTCTTGTGTATAGAACAGAGTTGGATCTTGCTTTGTGAGCTTAAAATTTTTTTCTTCTAATAAAGAAAGCCAAGCTTCTTTACATTTGTTGATATGACTGATATATTTTGTCTCTGTGGTGATAGTTTGTAATCCTCTCTCTCTGTATATATTATTTTATATTTGCTGTGTTTCTCTATGAGATGTATTTTTTTCCCTTAAATCAACTAAATGGTATTTAGGAATGTTTGTGTTTTTATTCTAGTAGTTACATTTGTCTTTATACCTTTTAAATGACTGTATTCCTCTTTTACCTATTTAATCATTTACCGTCTCTTCAGTGTTCAGAGTTTAACTTCTGACTTTTGCCAACCAGTGAACTTATTTTACTTTCTCACTTCCTCTCTTTTTTCTTCACATTTTTTTGCACTGTTTATACTTTGTTACAACTTGTAACATTTGTACATTAATCTTCAGCTTTCAAAGATTAATGTCCCCACCTTTATTTTAGTCTCATATCTGCAGTTTCATGTATAAATGGATGTATCACTCTATTTTGCTGAAATTTCCCTAGTCTTCGGTTGGTGCATTAAGCTCATTCTGTAGTAGATTCTTCAAGAAGGGATTATGAATTCCTGTATGTTTAAAACTGTTTTTATATAGCATTGATACTTGAAGGACAGTTTGATTGGATATAAAATCCATTATTCATTCTTTCTTTCATTGAATTTCTTAAAAAAAGCTGTTCTATTGTTGCCTTGCATTGTGTTTTATTTTAGACAGCTCCGACCCCAGATCAGATCCCAGATTTGCTTGCCTTTGTTCATTATTTTATCTTTTTTGCCCAGAGGCCTTGAGTATCTTTTCTTTATCTTTGAAGCCTAAGAGTTTACTAAGGTCTGTCTGGGAGGTGATTCTTCCCTGTTAATTATCCCAGGTATTGGGAGAATTTCAATATGTAGATTCAGATCTTCTTTTATTTCTGGAAAGTTTTCTTGGCTTCTAGTTTTAAATATTGGTTCTATTCCTTTTTTTAAAAAAAATCTTCTGTTGGACTCCAGTTTTATGAATGTTATTCCTATTTCCTGTTTCTCTCTGACTTTGTTTTTTTAGCTTCTTTATCTCATTCTTATTATGTTGTTTTACTGCATTTCTTCAATATTCTCTATTGCATTTTTATTAGATTTTAGAATGGTTCTTTATAGTTAGGTGGGATCATTTTGGGGTGGGCTAGTTGGGAAGGCTTTTGAAAGAATAAGTCTTAATCTAGATCTCAGATGAGTTCTAGAATATTTATTCATAGTAAGAGAACATTCCAGATATATCAGAAAAACACTAAATAAAAATCTTTGTATATTATATTCCTTGCCATTCCTATTGCTGCCATTCTAGTTCCAGTCCTCTTCAGGTGAGACCTAGATTATTACTTGGAATGGAAATTATATGTGGGTAGTATTTTGTTCTGCTTGGAACTAGCTGACAAAGGGTTTGTTAAGATCAGTGGTGGTGAATAGAATAAATTAAATGACTATTTTTAAATTAGTAATTGTGAATATGAGATAAAATGAGTGGCACTGTTATCCATGGCCTGAGCCACCTTGTAGATTAGACTGCCATGTAGAGAGACCCTTTTAGCCATTTCTTCAGCAAGTATCATCCCTTATTTCTTATATGTTGGACAGTATACTGGGCACTGGGGCATGCCCCCTGTCCTCAGCTATAAATAAACCTCTTCAGAGCAGAGCTTTGTTCTGTGTTGAATGGCTTTAGAGGGAGGTTTTGGTGTAATTAAATTGTATAGTTTCTGAAAGATGAATGAATGTTGCTTTTGAAATTTATTGGAAGAACGTCTTAGAATGCAAGGATGTTATCAATTATGTCAAGTTTTTAAAAAAACTTTATTTTATGATGATTGTACACTCCCATGTGTTAGTAGTTTTTAAAGATATGACATTATATTTGAAGTTAGTTTTCTTATAAATATGTGCCAAATTAAGGAAAATTGAGGGTGAATTTCCTGACAGTGCTGTTAGCAATGTTTGATTTTTTACGTTCATTGCTCAAAGTGCTACTATTCAAGCACTAGTCTTTTTAATTAATTAATTAATTATTTATTTATTTTAAAGCTGGTTAAAACTAGACAGGTTATCACTTACCTGGAATTTTTCTTTCACTAAGCAAGACTTGATTAAGACTTAATGTTTGTTACTGTCTACATCTGTGATTCTCTTTATTCTGATTGAAAAAAAATCTTTACTTTCTACATGTGGCTTTATATAGAAATCTGGCTGGACAGGGCACTTTTGGATCAAGTATTGAGCCTTAAAAAACCTTGAAAAAGATAATTTAACAAAACATCCTTCTGTTGAGCAAGGTGAGGCTCTTTATAATAGGGCAGTATTTAAACCCATGTTTCTTGTTTGCTAGCTTGCAAAGGGGTATTTTGTTTGATCATCTAAGTTTTCTGATATCAGGATGTGATTTTAAGGGGAGAAAGTAACAATTTTTGATACCAGTGATGCTAAAGTTTTTAATGCCTGGAACGAACAATCAGTATTTTGTGAGAAATGAGAAACAGGCTGGGAAGGATCCATGGTTTCAGTTTTGTTTGTTGCATCACATTAGTTGGGGATCTTTAGTTTAAGCCTCTTTCCTGTTGGCCCGCTTTACCTCCACTGTTCAGTGTTGTCATGAATGCCTTTACAATTCTTCTGAACGATGGCCTCTCTTTGTAGGTGAATCCCTATAAAGAACATAGGAAGTTGTTATAGCAACTCCTAAGCATGCTCTGGAGTCCAGAATGTTCCCAGGCAGCAACAGTCCTGTGCATATGCTGATCTCCGGGAAATCCGGTTCTTTCCTGCTGCTTAGTTGTGTGTCGTCCCCGGCCCATGACCGGACAGGCTTGAGCCAGTATTTGCCTGGGTCTAAATTCTGTGTTCTTTCCATTTTACTGTGCTTTACAAATTTATTAAATTCCTACTTTATGCCAGGCATTGTATTAGGGGCCAAGGACCAAGAAAATGAATAAGGCAGAGCACTGTCTTTATTTGATAGGAGAGACAGTGTGCCAGTTATCTGTTTATCATCTCTCAGCCCCCAGTTCAGCCTTCTTTGCCTTGCTTTGTGGGGCTGGAACTGGACCTGGACCCAGTAATAGTTCTCCTCTGTTAGCAGCTGCAGTCAGTAGAGGGTGCTGGTGGGAAATCGCAAGGCTGTAGTAGCAGGAAAGCACTTCTCCTCTGGGTTCCAGGCCTCCTTTCTTTCTTACTCTTATTGGAAGAAGACCACCTTCTTCCTTATTCACTGCAGAGCCAGGTGTGGGTGTGTGGAAGGCCTGGTGACGTTCTGGTGACAGTACAGATCCTGCCTCCTTTCCAGGGATATTGCAGGCCATATCCCTCAGGAAACTCTGGTTCTAGCTTTACCATACCATCTGTACCTCCCCTGATCTTACATTCCTTCTCTGACTGGATAACATTTCTCTCTTATTATCCAGATCTAGCAGTGCAAGCACTTCCCTCTTGAAGTCTTCCCTGAACTTCCAGCCCAATTTACATTTTCTACCTTGCACTGCTTTGAAGCGTCCTGTGTTTACCATAGTTATATCATCCTATTAGAGGGGATTGTAATTTTCAGTTGGTTTGTATTGCCCTCCTTGAAAACCGTGAGCTTTTATCTATTTCAGTGTACCCAGCACCTAGCATAGCCTCCCAGATGCTGACTGAATTGACTTCAATCTTTTATTTCGCTCTTTACCTCTTCCTTCTACCTAGTAAAACATTGTTTCTGAGGGAAAATGATAGCTATCTTTTATTGAGCAGTATGTGAAGCACATCTGTGGACTTTGTCTTATTTAATTTTTTTTAAACTTGAGGAAACAAGTATGATTAGAGGGGTCAAGTATCTTGCCCCCAGGTTTACGTGGCTAGGAAGTGATGGAGTTCGTTTTAAACTTGGGTCTGCATGTTCAGAAGATGTTAAAAGTTAAACAAGTTTTTGTATGTTTCTAATTTTTATTTTCATTATAGTTAGTATAGATCTTTTAGACTACCATAGTAAACTAGCATTTGGTTAATTATTCCTAGTTTTATTTATACTTAGAGATTTATTTGTTAGCAGGAAATTCTAATGGATAGTGTCTTCTGCTCTTCAAAATTGGAATTAATACATGGTTCTTTCGTCTCTCACATAGTGATTTTTAGGGGATGAAACTCATGGGGTCAAAACCATAATGTCCATTTTATGACTCTTGTTTGTATAATTCTACCTGTAAATAAATGGTGTTTTCTTTGTCATTGTTGTTTTTTAAAGGTTTATGTGTTGTGACATTGATTTTCAAAGTTATAGATGCTTTATCTCAGAATCGTTCAGAACTGAATAAGGAATTCTGTTTTTATTGTATAAGGCTTATGTTTCATAAAGCTAGTCTTAGTGTTAGAAAAACAGCTGATTTTTCAGAAATATCGTTGGTTGGTGATCCATAGACTTTTAAAACAATTTTTCTTCTCAATTATTAAAAAAAAAAGGTAGCTTGTAAAATGTTTGGAAAATGCAATTTGAAAGTCACATGTATCCCTTTAGGCAGTTAACATGATGACTATGACTTTCCAGTCTTTATCTGTATTGGTTTCTCTTTTACATAGATGAAATTGTTTTGTGCTATTTTTGTATCCCACTTAAAAAAACACTTAAGTTTATTACTTGATTAATATTAATTTTAAATGGCTGTGTAATATTTCATTTTATGGATAGTTTATGTACATTCTTTGGCTGTTGCTTAGATTTTATCCAATTTGTCATTCACTACAATAAATGTATTGTATCCATCAAATAAATGAACATCTCTGGGTGTAAATCTTTGAGTTCATTTCTGGCTGTTGTGTATTTTTATAATGTAGCTTAGATTTGCAAAGGTGGAATTTTAGGTCAAAAAATGAGCATTTCAAAAACTCTAGCTATATTTTGTCACATTACTCTCTAGAAAAAGTGTATGAGTTAGCCTCCTGTACAGCAGTGACAGAGACACGCTTCTCCCTCATGTGCTTTTGGAATTAACGAATTTTGACTTTGCTAATTTAATGGGGATTGGGATGACAGTTCATTGTTTTAATATGTATTTCATTGGTTATGAATAGAATTGAACATTTTTACATGTATTTGGGTTAGTAACCGTTTACCTTGTCTTTATTATAGACAATGTTTTTCAAGTATGCTCATATGAGCTTCTTTGTATGTTGAGAATCAGCTATAAGAGAACTTTTAAAGTCAGGACTGCTTTACTATGCTAATAAAAACAGTAATCAAGAATAAATTTAACATTGAAATCTTGGGAGAAGGTTTTGCAGATCTAATGTGAGTTCATTTACTAATATTCCTATGTATCCACCATGGTCTGCTTGAGTACTTTCAGCAGTGTACAAAAAAAAAGGAAATCGAAATGTAAAATAGATAGCTAGGGGGAAGCAGCCGCATAGCAGAGGGAGATCAGCTTGGTGCTTTGTGACCACCTAGAGGGGTGGGATAGGGAGGGTGGGAGGGAGGGAGATGCAAGAGGAAAGAGATATGGGGACAAATGTATATGTATAACTGATTCACTTTGTTATAAAGCAGAAACTAACACACCATTGTAAAGCAATTATACTCCAATAAAGATGTTAAAAAAAAAAGGAAATTGAGATTATGATATGTTATGATAATTATTTTGCCCATACATAATGATGAATATATTTTTCAAATAAGATGAAATATACATTTCATGAAACAAATGCTATATTACTAGACTTTTTTAAAAGTAGGAAATATCCAAGGGAATAGGCAACAGTGACTTTGAATTCTTTAGGGACTGTGGTGGGTAAGATGCTTTATGACCTAGCTCCCAAGAGGTTTTGTGGCTCTCATTGGTAAGCTGCCATTCATTGTCCCACCTCTTGTCTTTGGCTCTCTCCAGCTTTCTTCTTGAATCTTTGGACTTAGTTCCTGTGGAAAATATGAGTTCACAGTGGTGCCCCGTGGGCCAGGGCATCTCTGGGCCAGCAGTCCCTGAGCAGCCAGGCTGCTGAGAGCAGGTGCGTGTGCAGATGGCGTGGTGGGGCCAGCCTGCCTTCTGCTTGGTGGAACTGGAGAAGGTGATTGGTCATGCAGCTTGCTCTGCATAATGGTCTGAGGCAAGGGAGCAAGTGTACCAGGCGAAGTGAAAGTCAGAGCTGGCAGAGCAAACATCCACACTTAATTTAATCTGAGTTTTATTAAACGTCCGTATTAGTACTCCTAAGCAGTGGCCTCTGCACGTGCTGTTTTGCCTCCTTGCCTCCTCTCTTGCCCTGTATCTTCTGAGGGAGATGATGGTAGTAGATACAGAAAGGGCAGAAAGCAGCTGTCCAGAGTTGGAGAAGGTATTCACTTGTCAGTGCTCATAATTTAGACTGGACTCCAAGGCAGTGTAAAGGCAGCTCATTATGTGCCTCAGTCTGGTTTCTGTCTTTTCTTGTAGTTATCTCTAAAATGGAGTACACATACCCCTAAGGTAGATAAAACAGTGCATTGGGAGTTGGGTGGGAAGAAAATAGTAAAAACTTCATTTTTATCTCATACTTTTAAAATTTCTACTTCTATATATCTTTTATAAAATACACAATCAATCTGTACAGTAAGACAAGTATATAATTTATAACTAAATATGTATAAACTGGGGTGATATGCTCAAACGTTTTTTATTTTTAACTTTAAGTTTTCAAAGCATGAAGCTTTTAAATTTTGTAGGACTTTGTCTTATGGGATTTGTTGTATAGGTATGGTAACTTTTGCTTATTAATACTAGGACATTGGTGAAACCGCAGTCTTTCTTGGATGGGACTTGAACCCAGCTGCACCTCAGATTGGGATTTGAACCCCATAAATCCCTGATTTAGGAGGGGACTCGAACCCACTGTCTTTTAATTGTCTTTAATTTAATCATCTTTAACTCACCTGGTGTCAGGACTTAACTGAAGCTCAGATTCTTTTGTCTCACAGAAAGAATTCAGCTTGAGGCAAGGCCATAGGCAAAGAATGAGTTTAATAGCATAGGATGCTCCTGAGAGATGCAAGCAGGCACACAAGGAAGTGCAGCCCTGAGAACAAGGAGGGCTACATTTTTGTAATCAAAGGAAAAGTGGGGAGAGGAGAAGACCACCTTCTTCCTCATTTGGGGGTAGCTGTCATTAGTTCCTCCTTTAACCCTGTGTGGTCTAACTGGTACTGTCATGGTGCTATTTAAATCATATGTATATTAGCAAAAGGGTGGTAACATATACTAAAATATGGCAGTTCATCTCAGGTTTCGGTATAATGTCCCCTTTCATCTATATTCCTGTCTTGGGCACAAGCAGGAATGCAACTCTTCAAGGACCATTCACTCCCTGACTTCATATAACAAGATCCAGACCCCGTGTCTATTGTCTTGTGTAACTATCAGGACTTGGTGGCTTGCGTGTGCCTGGAACTTGAATGCGCCTGGTCTTCCTTCAAGGTAGTGTAGACTGTTGCTGGGTTACTGGCTTTTTTCCTTGAGAGGTCATTAGCTTAGGACAGTCTCCCAGCCTCCCTTAAAATTCCCTTTCTGTCTTTAATCCCCTAGTGGGACTTTTAAACTAACTAATTATCCTACTCTATCCCTATCATTGGGACATTTATATAAGATTACTGTCTACCTATTGAGAGTTTTTTGGTTTTGGTTTGTTTTTCCCTCAGAGTAAATCAGGCTTAATAAAGTACATATGAAGGGCATGAGCTCGAGGACAGTTCTCACTATTTTTTTGCCAGGATTTCACTCTGAATTTAAAAATGTCAAAAAGAGTAGCTTCAGTGCTGGCTAGTGTGGATGCATTCTCGGTTTGTCACTCAACCTCAGAGCTCACCTGGAGTTTTGTAGCTGTTTTAGACAGCTTTCTGTTTGGAGCCCCAAGCATCAGGGGCTCTTGTGAATTCTGTCTACAGCTAATAAATAGGTGTAATGATAGTAATTTGTCTCTGGTTTTCTTCATCTTTCCTTCTTTTAAATGTTTGAAACCACTCTGGCCTTTTAATTTGGTATTCCACAGAATTTCTGTATGGGTCATAGAGGGGTTAGTTATTTTTGGGAACTCTGAAATTTTATTATTCTTGAGGTTTGAAAATCATGAAACCTGAAGTGAGACCATTGTAGAAAGGTTAGTGATGGGGAGTGTCAGCTGTGAGAATTTATAGTAATTCTCATTTTTGCGTTTTTTTTCTTAGGATAAATTATTTTTTGAGGCTTCCTTTTTAGTTTGAGTTGTTGCTGTTTTTCAGCAGCCCCGAACAATAAGAAAGAATAATCAAACCGTTTGGATAAATTTGGAAAAATCAGTATTTTGAGGGGTCACAACTAAGAGAAGATGGGAGCTGCCAACAGTGGTAAGAAATTAAGAAAGAGCCAGAACTGGCAAGGGATCAGATCTCAGCTGATCTTTGTGGAGGGTGGCCCTTCCAGTTCTAAGACTCTCACTTTTCTTCCTTCATTCTCATTTCCTTGACAAATATTTTAAGTCTGCAAATATTTATTGGTTTTTCTTGTTAGTCAGAAATACTAACCATTTGTGATAATTTACTGAATTGAGATAAGGTAATTCTTGTTTATGCAGTTCCAGATTACTGAAATCCCTTTGAGACTAAACTTTTAGAACTACCACCTGTTAGAACTTTTTGTGTGTTTTTTATCAAGAGGAAGAACAGTCACTTTCTTGTTTCCCAGAAACAAATAGTGAAGAACAGGACAAATGACCAAATTATCTTTCCAGATAGATGTGTTTCTTCCAGGGACAAATGTTCTGTACTTAGTTTTTTTAGTTGATATACTTCATATTAATGTACACTTAGTACTACACACAACAGCAGTCTTACTTTTCTTGCCTTTGGCTTCCCAAAAGGTCAAGACCACAGAAGTACTTTTGCCTTCTCTTGTCATGTCTCATCCATTTAATGTGGATGATTGAAGTCTAATACTGAAAGCTTTTCTTAAGACCTAGTTATACTTGAACTTGGGGTTACTTAACTCAGAAAAATTCTAGTTTAATTAACTTGTGGTTCAGAACCTGCCAGCTACGTTCATAGGAGTCACAGTTTTTACTCTGGATGCAGGAGGAACCCCTTCAGTTCCATAGAAGGGGAAGAAAGGACATCTCTACCTGTGCATCAGGATGTCCTTCTCTGAGCTGTGCACAGTGTTCTCCGCCCCCATCTTTTGCATAGTCTCCATGTTTGTATTAATTTGTTATGAAGCATCAACTCAGCAGAGGTAACAGGAACAAGAGCTACATTGATGCCAGGGCTAAAGAAGTCCTTTCTGTCTTTTTCATACAGCCCAAGAAAGTAATGAAGTATGTCATCATCCATGTACTGAAATACATAAAAACCATATTGAAGACCTTTGTCACTGCCTTTCACCTCTAGTGAAAAAGTAGAAAATGTTTTAAGTCCCTGTATAATGCAGAGCTGCCTCTTTTCCAGCCTGTAAGCTTGAAAGAAATAGATATAATACATGTTTTTTAGGACTGTGTCTTCCTGGGAAAAAAATCAAGTTGTTTAGCGCCTTCAGAACTGGATGTTCTCAAGCTTCTAGATGAAATTTGGTATTGATAGGTATGTCCAGAATTGCTTCTAAAAAGGTATCTAGGACATTTGGCTCATCTGCCAATAACCCTTTATCTCTCAGATGAAGGGTTTGTTGTAAAACTCATCTTCTAGGACTGTTCAGGTTATAGTTCCATCCAGATGTTCATAAATACACACAGTCTTCTGTTTTAGAGCTGAGCCCAGATGTCAGGTTATACTTGGAGGAAGTGGTATTTCTATACTACCAAGGTGCTTTGGTTCTTCATATCTGCTAATTCAGTTGCCACCTGGTTTCCTGATATCTGTTCCCGCTACTTCCATCATTCTTTTTTTTTGCGGTATGTGGGCCTCTCACTGTTGTGGCCTCTCCCGTTGCAGAGCACAGGCTCCGGACGCGCAGGCTCAGTGGCCATGGCTCACGGGCCCAGCCGCTCCGCGGCATGTGGGATCCTCCCGGACCGGGGCACGAACCCGTGTCCCCCGCATCGGCAGGCGGACTCCCAACCACTGCGCCGCCAGGGAAGCCCTTCCATCATTCTTTTGCTGTTCACTTTTTCTCTGGCCGTGCAGGTATACCCTGGACTGCCACCCATTCTTCAGGATGCTGTGTGCAGCCATCCTGGTTTTCACGGATTTTATTTTTTTTATTATGGTAAAATATACATAACATAAAATGTACTGTTTTAAAGACATTTAAGTATACAGTTCAGTGGCACTAAGTACATTCAGATTGCTATGCAACCATCACCACTGTCCATATCCAGAGCTTTTCATCTTCCCAAATTGAAACTCTGTGCCCGTTAAACACTAACTCCTTTCTCCCCTCGCCTTAGTCCCTAGTAAACACTACTCTACTTCCTGTCTTCATGAATTTGACTGCTCCAGGTACCTCATATAAGTGGACTCACTGAAATTGAAAAAATATATCTTAAAAGGCCACTGCCACATTTCTTGAATGTGTGGTTTAAATCATAAGTTAAGTTTGCTTTTCATCTTCTCTTAGCTGTGGCCCCAAAGGCATTCCACAATGACTGGCCAGCTGGGAGCAAGAGAGCAAAACATGGAGGAGACCCGAGAAATCTTGGACCTTCCTCCTTTTAATAAAAACCGATCCTGAGAAGTTATCTAAAAATGAAGGCGTTCTTCCCCATATTTTTTACAGCCGTCAGTGGCAGCAGCGTTGTACTTCTGCAAAACAGGAAGGATTTCAAGTTCAGGCTTTACTTCGTCTCCAAGTCTCTAAAGATTTTTAAAGTTAGACTGTGAATTCTTTAAGAAATCAGGTCGCTAAAGGCATGTGAAATTAGTGAATAAAGTCCATTCTTAGAAAACAAAAATTAGAAGTTAGCCTCACATTTAGCAAGGACATTTTCTTTTGGTTTTCTCTCTAAAGTTAGTATATGGACATTTTAATTTGGAACTCCTTTTTAATCTCTAGCC
The DNA here is from genome assembly GCF_059928025.1 of Delphinapterus leucas. Lineage (NCBI taxonomy): Eukaryota > Metazoa > Chordata > Mammalia > Artiodactyla > Monodontidae > Delphinapterus > Delphinapterus leucas. The sequence goes on from NC_143138.1 coordinate 16,206,030, forward strand.
ATCATTTCATGCTTGGATTAGAGAAAAATTTGTTTTTATTTTAATAATTTTTAAAGTAAATATTTTAACAAAATTATTTATATTTTAACGAAATGTCTCTAAAGTTATTTTTATTTTTTCAATTTTATTTATTTTTTATACAGCAGGTTCGTATTAGCTATCTGTTTCATACATAGTAGTGTATATATGTCAATCCCAATCTCCCAATTCATCCCACCACCACCCCCCTGCTAAAGTTATTTTTAATATAGGATATGTTAAATTGAAAGATACTGTCATGCAAGGAGAACCACAACTGATGGTTATATAGCATTTGAGTCAATGCTGTGTAACCCTTTCATTAACTTGAAGAAAGTAGTCCATGGCCCCATCTCCTGCTCATTTTCCTTCCAGCTTTCCCCAGTTAGGACTTGATCCAAAACAGAACATGCTGAAGGATATTTTGTATGATGTGGGTACTCGGCACTTGCTTTTCATAGTGTTCATTTGTGATGAATTTTAGCATTTTCCCATGTTTGCTCATGAGGATTAAAAAAAATACTGCATATTGCTTTATCAGACACTTTACTGCTGAGATGATCGTATGACCTTTAGGAGCATTTCTGGTGACTATTTAGAAAGTTATTTTTCTGTACCAGTTCATTCAGGATGAAGAAAATCACGAGAGAGGTGCAAGAGAAAGAAAATTGTCCATTCTTCTCCCAGGTTGGATGAACTAGACACTAAAAGATATATAGTTCAAGAACTAGTGTAAAACATAGTTGAAGTAAACTGATTTTGTTTGTAAAAACCAAACCAACTCCTCTGAGATGTGCAGATCATTCACGCCCTTGGATAAAATGGTTTGAAATCCAAAAATGCATTGTTCATCATTGTTTGAAAATAACGGCTTCTTGAAGAAAGTTTTGATTTCTGCTTTGGGTAAGGTGTTTGAAAGGTCAAGTGAATTGTATAATAGTTAAATTTTTCTCTGTTTTTAGAAGGTATGTGGTATTCATTTAGGTCAAACGAGAAGGCCACTTGTTTGGGGGAAAATAGAACTTGTGTAATTTAAGGGAAGACTTATTTTAATGGAAAAAACAGTAATTGTTGGTTGACTTGATTATTCAGGGCTGGTCCTTAATGATTTCTGAGTTACAGATCATTTTAATAATCTGGTAAAAGCTAAGGACATTCTCTCCCTACCAAAAAGAAGCACATTCACAAACACATGGAAAGTTTTCATACAATTTCAGCTGGATTTCTGCAAAGCCATACATGAATGTCAAGTTAGAACATACACGGATGCCAAGTCTTTCTCTAAGGGGTGTAGTGAATTGACGTTAAGTCAGATTTGTCATTCACAACACTTAGTTTTGCCAAACAAGTTTGAGGCAGGGGAGCTACTTCTTTACAAGTCTCACACCACATTCTGCCACACAGAGATATGTATTAATCATTCATTAGTGAAGCAGGCTCAAAACAGTTAATGCAGTTTGTTACATAAGCTTGATTGAAAGTTCAGATCTCTGTGGTCTTAGGTCCCTTGACCAGCACTTTGTCTGGAAGGTTCATCCAGGCAAATGCAGTGACATTTCAGAAGTAGGATTCAGTTACCTTTATATTCAACATCAGACAACAGAGAATCCTCCTAAACCCATGACTGGACACAGGACCTTCTAGAGATTAAATTTGGGGAGCTATCTCTAAGGGTAAGAGCTATGGGCCTCACTAACTCTATGCCCTGTTGATTCAGAAGTGTGTCATGTCTCTAAATTGTTTAGTCAGTCTATATGTGTCAAATATTGTTACTTTCAATAAGTGAAAACCCGTTTGTGGCAAGAATCCTGCAAGTCAACAAGCTACTGTTTTTACCAGTAAAAACTCATTTCTGACGTGTAATGTACCAATTAGCAAACCCTGAGTTGTTACTTGAGATATTGATAATAGAAATATTTATAGTAGCTGCCTCTGGAATTGGGGTTCTGATGAGAGTACACTGGGGTTTGCGTTCTTGACTAGGGCAACTGAATGTCCCTAGACTCCAGGTTTGGACTACAGAAACTACATTCTTTATGCTCAGGTATTTTAAACTAACTGACAGACATTGTAACAGCAGGTAATAATTTGTATGCTTTCTATCAATGAGACCCTTGTTTCATACTGGCCTACTTTTAATCATTTTCCTATCGGGTTGATTTTAGTCCCAGTTTTGTGGTGTTGCAGTGTGTGTTCCCATGGTCCCTGTCTCATGGTGGGGTCTCCAATGCATTGCATTGTATGTGGCTATAATATTTTGGCTGCTGAATGAATTTTGGTTGAATGAATAATGAACATTCAAAATCCCCGCTGAGCAAAACTTTAGACAATCTTTTAATTTTAGAAGAATTTTAGATTTACACAAAAGTTGTGAAGATAATGTAGAGAATTCCTGTATACCCTTCACCCAGTTTCCCATATTGTTAACATCTTACATCACTAGTGTTTTTGTTACAACTGAGAAATTAACATTGGTTCATGTTACTATTAACTAAACACAGTGCTTTATTCAGATTTCACTAGTTTTCCCTCAGTGTCCTTTTTTCTGTTCCAGGATTTCATCCAGGATTGCATTTCATGATCATGTCTTCTTAGACTCTAGTCAGTGACAGTTTCCCAGACTACCCTTGTTTTTGACAGTTTTGAGGAATACTGTCTTGTAGAATGTCCTTCAATTTGGGTTTGTCTGATATTTTTCTCATATTTAGAGTGGGGTTATGGGTTTTGGGGAGGAAGATCACAGAGGTGACGTGCCACTCTCGTTATGTCATGTCAGGGGTAATGCTAAACAATTTTATTTTTAATATTTCAATCTCAGAATGGAGAGATGGAGAGAGCAAGAAGGTGAAATTTAAATAAGTTAGTTCTGCCATGGTAAAAATTGTGGTAAAGGTAAGGCGAGGGCACTGAATCTACAGGAAAATTTTCAACTTATCTGGGGGAATTCAGCCCTTGGTATTCCTGTCATGCATTGTGCTGTATGTTGGAGAGTTGGTAGTATTTACTTTATTTAAATGCTTGACTGATATAAATCAGAGAAATGAAAAGGCCAGTGGTATATAGATAGATATACATCAAGGCAAACTGCAATAATCTTTAAAAAGTCTCTCAAATAACCAATTTTTTTAAGTCAGAAAAATTCTTAATTGGATTTTTTTCCTTTGCGGCTATGTTTTTTTCTTTCCCTGTGTTCTTCTGCATTAGGGTTTATATTTTTCAAGCTGAGTTAATGAGATTGAGAAACATTTCAAAGCATTTGTCACCAGAGTAGTTCATCCCTTAATTAATGGCGAGGTGGTTTTGCAGACAGGTGACACACTTTAATGTATCGCAGAGACTAGTCTTGTTAGTTATTGATTAGTGGCGAATAAATTACTGCCATTTTTAATCAGAAGAAAATTTCCTTTGAGGATAATTAATCAGATTCGTGTATTTCCCAACCAGTGTAGGATTATCATCTCTTTTAGCTACAAGAATGAGCCTGCCTGCCTCTGCCCTGGATAAATTCAGGACAGAGCAGACAGGTTTCCAGGTTTGTATTTTGATCTTTACTTTTATTTAGGCAGATGAGAAGAGAAGTGTACTTGCTTAAAAATTACTTCAAACTGCCTTTCCTGTTGAGTAGGTTTTGAACTACCTGCCTGACAGATGGTGTTGGAAGTAATTACTAAAATCATGTGTTTACCTGTACATGGACATGTGTTCACCAGATGCACCCTGTTTACCCAGTGCTGCTGATTTCTTAAAGAAATATACACCTTCTGGATAGAGTTGCATAACTTAGGAGAAGGAATAAAAGCTCCGCCAGCCAGAGTTCTCCACCTCTCTCAGTTGCAAAATCAGCTGTACTGAGGACCATTTACATCTGTCTCTTCATGAGTAGGCAGATTAGTTGAAAGAACCACTTTCCGATATTATTTAGCTTTCCTTCTTTTGACTGACTTAGTATTTTTATTTTACCTGTCTACTGATTTAACAAATAGCCCCTTCAACTGTATACTCAACAGTAGTAAAAGTGATCAGTCAGGCTTTAATATGATGGCATGGTTTATTATATTATTGTATTATCTGTACTCAGCATTTAAAAAAACATGTTTTCCAGATCATATGGTAAAGATATATCTATCCTCTCTATTTCTAAATTCTGATTTTGGAGGTCTGGCCTTTGGATTAAGCTTTTATTTTTTTTTAACAACTCATGGGCAATTTCTTTATTCATGAAGATTGAGAACATCTATTTTAATGTTTTATTTATTAACCATCAAACCCTAATATGTTTTCCACCTCATTTCTGTTTTACTTCTGCTTAAAAAAAAGTTTCAAAAACTTAATTATAGTGACCCCCCTTTTAACATGTATGCCTTAAGTGTTCAGTTTTGAAACTTGGTACATTTCACTGTCTATAAACCTTGAGAAACAAGGAAAGTCATTGTTTCAAGATTTTGACAGGTGCAAAACTGTAAATAATTACAGGCCTGGGCAGAAACTAGAACAGAAGTTGTACAGCAGCTGGCAGGCCTGACCTGTGACAGGTCTGACCTGAGTTAAGTAGCCTAAATTTTATGGCAAGCTCAGATTTGTTTTATAGCACGAAATTCACCTTCTGCTACAAGATTCCAGTGATTGAGACTAGATATCAGCTGCAAAGGGAGAAATGTATACAGAATATTGAGAAAGAAAACTGTCCATTGAGCCACCGTTTGTGTGACGTTAGAACCAGATGGAATTTTTATTTATTTTTACTTTTTTATTTTATTTTTTTTGATGGAATTTTTATAGATGAATTTTGAAACCGATTTACATGTTGACTGAAATAAATCACTCAACACCCAAGGAGGGGGGTGGTCTGGCTTTATTTTTTTTTTAATACTTTTTATGTTATCTGTTTCTAAAACATCTTGATTTTTAGTCTTAGGAACATACTTGACTTTTGTAAAGAAGAAAGCAATTTTAATTATTTATATCTTGGGAATACCTGAGTTGTACTTTTCTTGGTCTTCATAGAGAATAATGCAGATTTTTAATGGGATTTTATCACCTTCAGGTTCCATTAGGCAGTTCCCCACCTTACAATTGCCAGGTTTGTTGCTGATCCATGAACTGCCTCCCACTGCACGCAGCTTCCACCTCCATGCACCATGTTGTTACTGCTGGGGAGGATTATAATAATAGCTAACAGGAAAACATGAAGTACTATAGTTAGTAAAAACATGGTATTAGTGAAAATTAGTAAAATAAAAGTCTTGTTATGTTTTGGGCTACAGCTTTTTTGGAGGGAAGAATATAACGGCATTAAGTATGAAAGCATGATGTTATTTAATTAGTTTTACACATAATATTTTCAGGAATATATTTAATGCTTAAATGTGCACATATGGTTCATTGTGGTATTAATTTAAACTTTGAAAACTGCTAAAAGTTTCAGTTAGTAGAGAAATAGTGAACTTTCATTTAATGATCAACTTATAGATGAATTAACTTACGATCTTTATTGTTTTCAATTTTGGGAACATTTGAAAATAGCAGGTCTGTATTGTGGGATTCATTCGACATGTTGATTGAGTTTCTCAGGAATTAAGCAAAAACACTTAGTGACCATACATGGGCAAGGAGAGAAATAAACATTCATTGACATTTATTGAGCGGTACCAAATGCTCTTTTTTTTTTTTTTTTTTTTTTTTCTGGTACGCGGACCTCTCACTGTTGTGGCCCCTCCCTCCGCGGAGCGCAGGCTCAGCGGCCATGGCTCACGGGCCCAGTCGCTCCGCGGCACGTGGGATCTTCCCGGACCAGGGCACGAACCCGTGTCTCCTGCATCGGCAGGCGGACTCTCAACCACTGCGCCACCAGGGAAGCCCCCAAATGCTCTTTTAATTTCTTGGGATATAGTAGTGAAAAAAGCAGATTTTTTGTCTTTTATGTGTTGACATTGTAGTTGGAGAAGAGAGGTAATGTATAATTCTATGAAGAAAATGAAAGCAAGGTCTTGGGAGAGAGATTGGGGATTCTAATTTGGATAGGATGGTCAAGAAAGATTTCTCTGATAAGATGACATTTGAGCAGAGACTTAAATGAAATAAGGTAATAGCAGTGGGGATATTTGAGGAAAGAATATTCCAAGCAGAGGGAATAGCAGTGGGATAGGAATGTGCTTGGTTGTTCAAGGAACAGCAGGGAACGGCCAGTGTGGCTGGCGGAGAAGGAGCCAGAGGAAGAAGGGTAGGAGAGGAGTTTATTTTCTACTTAATGAATGGCTCTGAATGTATATATCGGGGTAAAGTCACATGGGACCAAGCTAAATTGTATATGAAATGACAGTGGTATAAAACAAGAAAATAGGGATCTGTGGAAGATGTCCCAAGACGAGATCAGGAAATAATAGAGTAAATTTGCTCATTGTTTCTGAAATTAAATCTCACTTGTGACTCTCCTTGTGATTTACTCTTTCAAAATGGAATTCTGCATGGTGTGGTCCATGCCCTGAGGTTTGTATAAATTGTTGAATTTATGGCGTGGCAATACCCATTACAGGGTGGCGATCCGGTTAATTTGCAGCAAAGAATGTGAGGTTTGGGATAAATGGGTCAGAAGGCCTGACTAAAATGAGACTAACAATTCACATTCAATTAAAATGTGCATAGCCTGTAACAATTTTTCATTGTAGTAGGGTTAAGGGGAGAACAGAAGTAGAATGATAATTAATAGTTGTAAATTTAATAAAAGTCAGCTTTATTCCAAGTGTTAATTGGTCAAGTTCCTGAAATTGTAGAAACACAGATCATTGTGTTTATAATTGAGAGGCATGCTAGGTAGCTGACCTCAAGTGTGAACTAATTAACTTATGGCTTGTGTAATCTGCTTTAGCAAAAGTAGATATTTAAAGATAATTGTTTTCTTTTTCATTTTACGAATGACAGTATTTATGTTTCTGGGGTTTTAATTTATTGTAATATCACTGGGAACATTTTTATGGTGATTCTTTCAATGTTAACAGGTATCAATAGATGAAATTTTGTTTCAGGCATAATATTACTTCAGCTTATTCACAAAATATAGAGAACATCATCAATCAACTGTTAAAACTCTACCGTATTTAAAACAGTGCAGGTTTTTGAAATGCAGTAGTAATGATTATTGAAATGCCATACAAAGATAAGACTAATTAAATCTGTACCGTTTAGAGAAGTATTTCACCAAGAAGGCCCCTACATGTAAACAGATTGTGTTAAAAAAAAGTTCTTTTGAAAATACTTGCTGGAATTCAGGACTCATTTTTACCCAGGAGTAATAATATATATGGTAATTGATTTTCAGCCAAGCCCAAAATATATTAGGAATCTATATATATGTCATGGATTTTAGAGACAACTCTTGTGCAGTTTTGAGCAGATCTAGTTCTAGTAAGAACCTGTAGCTTTTCTTTTCCTTGGCGTACGTGTTTCAGCAGCACATTCCTCCTTGAGTCTGTTTAGGATTACTTGTCTATTTGTTGCGTGTGTCGCTCTGTCCCCTGTGGTGGGTAAGGGGGTCTGTGTTCATAGGGTTGCTTCATGAATTGGGTCTACAGGTGAGGCAGTTATTGATGTCACCAAACATTAAATCCTGTCACTAGCTCTTCCCAGGGCAGCAGTTCTTACCCGTGGGTCCCCATCCCCTTGATTCTCAGCCACAAGAAAGCTGAGGTGATGGGTAGGGCCATGCCCCTGACTACCCATTTGCTCCTCAAGTTGTAGGACAGTAGGAGGTGGAGAATGCCAGGTGCGGTGCTGGGACCAATACCCTCTCTCTACTTAACGGTCTAAGGTGCTTCCTCTGAAGATTCCTTTGCCTTAATTCTGCTGCTAATCAGGGGATACCCACCCCCCTCCCTAGCTTTGCCTGATGCGGGGAGGCAAAGTTGTTTGGGGCTGGGTGTTGGCTGGAGGGTGAATTGTGTGGTGGGGGAAAATAGGGAGGAAAGAAGAAGAATCACTCAACCTAACTAACTTCTCTTACTTTCCATGAAGCTTTCTTAGTCCTTTTTGGTAAATTTGAGGTAGTGATCAGATGCCCATAGGCTGACTCAGCCAGCTTTTGCCTACTTTCCACTCTTAAATTTCTGTTAAAAATATCCTGTAAGTCAAATTCCAGAGAAAGTGGCCACACCCTTCTCCTTACTTCTGACTTTATTTCAGATTTGTAACATCTTACCTTTATTTACTGACACCAGAATGTTCACTGAATTGAGCCCCCTAATTTTACAACCGAGCAAAACAGTACCATCAAATATATAACCATATTTAACTAAATATGTGTGTATCTGTGTTTATGTATATCATTTATGTATGTTATCCAAAGTAATAAATAATCTAGGAGTATAGCATCTGTCTCACCTGCTGCTCTCTTTATGATGTGGAGGGATGAGTCACATGAGTAATTGTATTACTTGTGTAAAGTACTTGGAAGAGAGTTTCACTTGCCTAAGTCCTTTGCTGCATGTCATAAAGATGAAAAGTTTGAGCCATCTGTTACTTAAAAAAAAATTACCCTAGTATACCACCTGGTGTTTAACTAGGCCTCGGGATTTGTTCCAGATACAGCACTGCTTCATTGAACAAATATTGGGGTGAGTGACGGGTAGGGTTTGGTGATTACTTCTGCAACTTGGGAGGGGCCCTTTTCACTGAGTCTTGAACAATGTTATTTGGATCATTGTTACTTCCTATTGTGGTTTGCCTGCCGTTAAAAACAATTTTGTCTTAATTTTGAAAATTGGATATGAGGAGTAACATTACACAAAAACAACATTATACAATGATGGAGATAATGTTCTGTGCAGCATGATTTAATTTGGAGCAGTGGATGGCCACCTGCTAGGCCTTTGTTCTTGTGGCAGTCTGGCAAGTGGCCCCAGTGTTTTGGTTCTTTCGTTGGTCACGTGGCTGTTGAGATCTGCCTGGTTTAGTTGCAAACCATTAATCTGGTAGCACAGAATGATGGAATATTTGACTACTGGGTGTTTGAAGTAAGAAAACAAATCCCTTTTAAAGTTGTTATTCAGCAATCACAGAATGCTTTTATCTTGTTGATATAACATCTGAGTCTTTACATTTTATCTAGGGGTAGCTTATTCTTATCTACAACATAGAAACAGAAATCTAGTAGTATTTGGCATTATGGTAACTAGCTACCATATAGCACCTGTCTGCTTACCCACTGTGGTAGGGTAAGCCTGTAATTCAGTGACCAACCTGGGACCCTTTGAGAGTGACAGAGAGCCACTAAAAATTATAATGGGATAAGAGGCATAGACTAGGACATATGGGTACTCTATTTATAAGACATGGCCATTTTTATCATCCTCTGTGATCAGGAATAACCAAATATTCCATATGTTTTTAAGGATGATTTCTATATTTAAATTTCCTTAATTCAGGCTGGTACCGTGTCTCATACAAAGTAGGCACTAAATCAATATTTGCAAATTGAATAAATGTTTATGTTTTTAAAAAACTTGGGCTTCCCTGGTGGCGCAGTGGTTAAGAATCTGCCTGCCAATGCAGGGGACGCAGGTTCGAGCCCTGGTCCGGGAAGATCTCACATGCCACGGAGCAGCTAAGCCTGTGTGCCACAACTACTGAGCCTGCGCTCTAGGGCCCGTGAGCCACAGCTATTGAAGCCCACGCACCTAGAGCCCGTGCTCCGCCACAAGATAAGCCACTGCAGTGAGAAGCCTGTGCACCACAGTGAAGAGTAGCCCCCGCTCGCCGCAACTAGAGAAAGCCTGTGTGCAGCAACAAAGACCTAACTCAGCCATAAACAAACAAACTTAAAGCTTCCTGCTATTTAAAGATATTTATATTTAAAAATGTACTTTTTTTTTTTGCGTTACGCGGGCCTCTCACTGCTGTGGCCTCTCGAGCCGTTGCGGAGCACAGGCTCCCGACGCGCAGGCTCAGCGGCCATGGCTCACGGGCCCAGACACTCTGCAGCATGTGGGATCTTCCCGGACTGGGGCACGAACCCGTGTCCCCTGCATCGGCAGGCGGATTCTCAATCACTGCACCACCAGGGAAGCCCAAAAATGTACATTTTAAAACAGCTTTGGGTTAAAAATCCTCTATATTTTCCCAATATTCAGGCCCAGTCTCAGGCTTCCCCATAGTGGTAGTACCCATTGGCCTATGATTTGAACTCTGAAACCATTTTAATATGTAGTTTATTTATTATAAAGGGAGGGAAAGCACTTAAAAATTGCAGTTGCTTATTGTTCTGTCTAAAATAATTTAAAATACATACTAAGAGAGTGAGCCATTTAGTCAAGTGCTTATGACTTACCCCAGTAACTTATTTACTTTACCTTGTTACTTGAAGTTGTAAAACAGTTCATTGGTTACTTAACAGTTTCTTGAATTTCTTCTGACAAAATAAGGATGCCAAATTATTCAGTTTAGTTATCTGATAGTACCTAGTCAGAGACTTCCATAGGAGGATTGACATTTTGGATAATTTTTTATGCTGAGCTTTAAGTTTGTGTTTATCACTTTAGAAATTTTCTTTGTTTTAAAAAATGTTCTGTCTCTCTATAAACCTTAACTTATTTCATACAAGAAATAGAAAAGCGTGCAGGAATTTCTCTCCTTTCCTACATGAGATAATCAAATGGTGTTTCTTGCCCATCTGGCCATCTCATGAGATGGATTTTCAACCCTGGAATGTGGGTTACTGTGTGGTGGGTTTTGGAAAGTCAGTTGTGGTTTAGAGACAATCTGTGTTGTGGGCTGGGAACTTTAGTGTTTTCTTCTGGTCTGACATAGGTTTTTTTCTTTTCTGATTTCAAAAGAGGTGTTAGAAGATCCTGGGTTCTAAACCTTGTTAGTTGGTTTGACGTGCTATTTGTCCTAGTCTCCTTGTTTCTAATATGAAGGAGTTGAGATAGATGTTAAATTCCCATTTCTTTATTCTTTGTGTGTGTATGTGTCCTGATGATTTCATAGTCTTGTTCTTTCTCCATCTTCCCCTTTTTCTTTTCTACAATTCAGACCTGATTTTCTTTTTTTTCTCTTGATCTTTCAGTTTTTTCTTCTTGTTCTCAGGTCTTGTTTCTCTGATTTTTTTTCATGTTGGTCAGAGTTCATGCAGTCTTCTTGTTTATTTCTACCCTAATTGTTCATAATATTCAGGTACTGGTCATGATAGAACTTTTTCAGGTGCTTCCTGATTTTCATACAGCAGAACTAAATCCACTAGGGAGATATTTATTTACTTGTTAATTATCTTACCCTTTTTCAGTGGAAGCTCCCAGGGCAGGCATTCTGCTTTGTTTACAGCTATATCCCCAGAGCCTGGAAGTATGCTTGGTGCCTAATAACTAAAGAAATGAATAGAAATGCTTTAGTTTCCTGATAGTTTATTAGGTCAGATATTAATTAGGGAGAGTCTTGGAGTTCCTTTGCTTTACAGAAGACCTGAGTCTTAGCTGGTATTTGAACCGTCTGCTGAGGGGGAAAGTACTTTGGAGTGATTCTTCTCGTAATAATGTGGGGCTTACAGTCTCTTTCCTTTCTAGTGCTTGTTGTCCCCAGACTTGATTTTACTATTTTAGTTAAGGTCCTTTTTGCTGCAAGTAATAGAAATCTCAACTGAAGCTCACCTAAACAATAAGGAAGTGAATCATTCTCACAACAAGGAGTCATGGAAAGCTTCAGAGTGAGTTGATTGCACTTTACTGTTGTCATAAGAGACCCAGGTTCATTTGTTCTTTTTCCTCTTCCTTTTACATTCTTAGCTTCATCCTTAAAGCTGGTTCTTTCTGTGGTTATTAGGACAGGAGCAACGGTTGAGTCCCTATTTTACCAGTGGGAAAGAGACTGTCTTTTCCTTCTTTGAAGGCCTGAGCAAGACTTTCTGCATGTATCACTGGTCCAAATGGGCTTCAGACTACTCTTTCCTGAACATTGGCAAAGAAGATGGAAGTATAGCAATTGACTTGCACTAATCATCTCTAGTGAAATAGATGTTGGAATCAGCTACAACACTCACTGAGATCTCATATGAATTAACCTTTTAAAATAAATTTCTAAAGACTGTTGATTTCCTGAGTTCCAGGTTAGTACTTCCCAGAGTAATTATGTTCATAACCAAGAGGATGCTGAGTGAAGTCAACATCATCATGATAATTGCTTCATTAGGGAAATTAGTGTTTAAATTAAAAAATGTAACAATTTTGTTCTGTCTTCCCAAAGTCTAATAAGTATGACGTGCTACAATGTTTCTATAAAGTAGAAAGTAGATATGTAAAGTCAGAACCATGATTCCCCCTTAAGTGTATTTGCACTGATAACAATTGGTATGTTTAAATTATTTAAATAAAATGAAATCTTGTTGACTAGAAAAGTGGAAAAGATAACTAGGACATAGTGAAGCTTACTTAAAAAAATAAAAAGTCAATATAAAGGCAATGTGCATCTGTCACCTTAACTTACTAAAAGGTTTTTGATTTACTTGAACATAACAGTAATGGATTATTTTTGTTTGGCCAAGAATTATCAGTAAATAGTTAATGCGCAACTTGGAAGCATTATGATATTGTGGAGAAAGCACTGAATTAGGAATTGGAACCCAAATTTCTAGTTCTGACTCTGACCCTAACTACCTATATGACTTCTAGTAAAACATTCAACCTCTATGAGCCCTCATTTCTTTATCTGTAAAAGAGTTCCCCTTTAGTTTTCTACAAATGAATTGCGCTTCAGTGGTTGAAACCATTCCTTTCCTGGGAATTTAGTGATATAGCTCTTTCCTTTAGAGGTGTGACTTTTTAGTGTAATTAAGATCATATGTGATTTAAGTTTATTTGAACAAGGAGGGACAGGTAAAAACTGAATCCAAGTTGTGAGATAGATAGGTGTTCTGTCTTCAGTGCATATAGCTTATAGAAAAGAGTCTTTCTGTTCTGAAACATACATTAGAAAGGCAAGTATTTTGTAGATATATGTGCATTACATTTTCCCAACACTTCTGGTACCTCATTAGCCAAAGATGAGCTTCTAATGATGTCTGGCATCTGGAATGATGTCACACTAATAAGTTTGTAAACAAAATGCAGATTCATGGATTCCCCAGATCAACTGTAATTCAGTAAAAAGAGGTTTGGATTTGGAGTCTTAAGAGTAGGTTGAAATCCTGGCTCAGCTAGTTGAGAAGAAAGCCTGGTAGGTAGTATAGTAGAATGAGAATATGGACACTGGAAGGTGTTTAGTTTTACCACTTACATTAATACATTGTGATGAGCCAGGACATTTCAGCTTGGATACCTTTGGCTTTAAGTAGCAAAAGACTCAACCAAAAGCAGCTTGAACCGTAAGGGTTTTATGATCTCACATAATAAGAAGTCTGGAGGTTGTCAGTTCTAGTTAGATTCATTTCATGGCAACAACGTCTTCTATGAAACACGGTCCTTTTGATGCTGCTGTTCTTTCTTTGTGGCAATATTGCTATAGTAGAAATAGTTTCAGGTATTATATGCACTTATGACGACAGCCAATGAAGAGAGGTATTACTCTCATAATTCTCTTCTTAGTAGAGAGGAGAATCATTCCCCATAGTGCCAACTGCATACCACTGGCTAGAATTGGATCCCAAAATCAGACCTAAAAGTTACTTACTAGCAAGGAAAATGAAAACATCATGACTGACTTAGACTATTTTTTAACCTGCCTTGGGACTTTGGGAGACTCTTTCCTGAGCACAGTGCCTCAAAGGATTGACAACAAACAAAATCAGATTTTTGCTAGCAAGAAAAAAAGGCGTGGGTTGGGAGAAGGGATCTGAGTTGGAAAGCAATAGTGAGCATACCTTGTTTCTTAGAATCTAATAGGAGACGCACATAAACCAAGAGATTGTGATAACAGAATATGATACAGTCTGTGACAGGGAAGTGTATAGGGCACTACAGCAGAACACAAGAGAAAAACTTAAGTCCTAAACTTGCAGTGGTTAGAAAAGACTTTTCTGGAGGAAATGGCGTCTAAGTCGTTACCTGAAGAATGAGTGGAAATCAGGCAATTATTAGTCATTGAGCCGCGCTCCCTTTTCCCACATTTATAAGAGGTCAAAACCTAGCCATCATGGTGTATCCAGGACTATTTTAAGAAGAATTTTAGGGCAAAAGTTGTGGATTCAATACCCAATCAGACTTAAGCCCCATTACCTATAGCTATAACAACTAATGTTCAAAATGATCCTTATTCTTCAAGTGAAAGTTATATAATAACTTTCAAAGTGCCATATATTTTTGGTATGAAACGCTTTTATCTTTGTAGGAGTCTAAGAATCAGAGGACTTGGAATCGTGCTGCCGTAACCTCTTCTGTAAAAAACAACCATTACTTACCTGATGCCCTGTAGTGAGAAGTGTTTAGTAGACCAAAACCTAGGATGGCTTTCATTACTCAGGAAGCACCGGTGAGAGACCTTTCCCCTTTGATTAAAATGCAAAGCATATACAGTTGGCCTTTTGTATGGAAGGATTCCACATCTTTGGGTTTGCATCTGCGGGTTTCAGTCAACTGTGGATCGAAAATCTGCTGGGGGGGTGGGGGTGGGATTCCAGAAAGCTCTAAAAAGCAAAACTTAAATTAACCTCACAGACACTAGTTGCCTAAAATTTCCATCCATTTATAGCATTTGCTTTATGAGGCATCATATTATAAAGAGTTGATTTAAAATATATGGGAGGATGTGTGAAGGTTATATGCAAATACTACGCCATTTCATATAAGGGACTTGAGCATCCTTGGATTTGGGTATCTGTGGTGTCCTGGAACTAATCCCTGCTTCGTACTGAGGAATGACTGTACCTGGGATTAACCATTCTGCTATGTTATTTTACCTTTACTTGCATTCTTTAAGCTCTTTCTTCTTGAGTTTCAAGTGAATTAATTAATTAATTTAGAGAGAAGACTATCAAGTGTTTTCCTTCTTCTGATGATTAGGAAGTGAGAGTCCATTTTCTGTCCTCTACTAGTATTTTTGCATGTTTTTCTTCTCTTTAAATAATACCAGTATCTTATATTCTTTAAAACTGATACTGCTTCCTGCGCAGAGTTCACGAAGTGACTCACTTTTGGCTTCTAGTCCTTGTTCTCCACAGGCATAGACATTGTATTAGGAGATTGATACTCTGGTTTGTATTCTTGATAGTTGAACAATATATGCAAGATTAACCAGCACGTATTTCAAGTAGGAAAAGGGTGTAGTAGAGTTTACAGATAAATTCTTTTTTTTTTTTAACATCTTTTTTGGAGTATAATTGCTTTACAGTGGTGTGTTAGTTTCTGCTGTATAACAAAGTGAATCAGTTATACATATACATATATCCCCATATCCCCTCCCTCTTGCGTCTCCCTCCCACCCTCCCTATCCCACCCCTCTAGGTGGTCACAAAGCACCGAGCTGATCTCCCTGTGCTATGTGGCTGCTTCCCACTAGCTATCTGTTTTACATTTGGTAGCGTACATATGTCCATGCCACTCTCTCACTTCGTCCCAGCTTCCCCCTCCCCCTCCCCATGTCCTCAAGTCCGTTCTCTATGTCTGTGTCTTTATTCCTGCCCTGCCCCTAGGTTCATCAGTACTGTTTTTTTTTTAGATTCCATATATATGCATTAGCCTACTGTATTTGTTTTTCTCTTCCTGACTTATACAAATAAATTCTTGATGAACTAGGACTCATACAATGTACAATGGTAATTCTTAATTAAGAATTTATAATTGATATTGCCTTATGTTTTAATTTTCTCTTTCCTCATCTTGCTGAGAACAAAACAAAATCTAAGTTCAAAAATGTAATAATTACAATTGAAATAAAAATTTCAGGCATATTCTTTATTGAGCCTTTAAAATACCTTATCACAAAATATTACAAGGTGAGTACATGAGAGAAATCAGAGTCACCTATGTGGGTTGGTTACTGTAAAACCCAAATGTGAGAAATATATTATCTATATTAGCAGGCTATTTTAAAAATCCATCTGTGATACTAATTTTGATCATATATGAACTTTTAATAAAATTTACCCTCACTTCTTTAAAAAAAGAAAGAAAACCTAAGTGTAAGGAATATGATTTATAGGATATTTATAAAGCATTTAATAGAAAAGACAAATTTTTTCCACTTGTTTTGCAGGGGGGAGATCAGGAATTCTGATTGGATCATGCTTAATTTGAGATGCTTACAAGATACCTGAGTTGATATGTTTGTATATATGAGGTTGAGGTTTGAGAGAGGTACCTGGGAATCCTTATCCTGGTATATAAAGCCATGAGACCAAAGAAGTTCACCTAGGTAATTAGGGTAGGTAGAGAAGAAGACCAAGGACTAGGATCCAGCAGAGGAGGCTCAGTCGAGGTGGAAGAAACCAGGAGAGTGTTTTGTCTCAGCAGGCAAGTGAAGGATGTGTTTCAAGAAGAGGGATTGATCAGCTGTGTAAGTACTGCTGAGAGATTGAGTCAGATGAAGACTGAGAATTGATCGGCTAGATTTGTCAAGAGGGAGTGAGCTGGTGGTGGTTCTTGATGAGCAGCTGCAGTGGAGAGGTGGGGATATAGGACTGATTTGAGTGGACTTAAAATGGAATGAGAGAGTGAGACAGAGTACAGATTGCATCTTAAAGGAGGTTTGCTATAAAGGGAAGCAGAAATGGAGCTAAAGCTGTGTGGGGAAAGGTTTAGAATCAAAGGAGTGTTTTTTTGTGTTTCTAAGATTGGATGTTACTGCGTATTTATATGCTGTTGGATATGATCCTTTATAGAGGTAAAAATTGCTTAGTAGAAGGAAAGAGGGTAATTATGGGAGCAGAGTATACAAGAGGGACCGGGATCTAGCACACAAGCAGAAGCATTGGGCTTACATGGCAGTAAGGACAGTGGATTTATTTTAACAGATGTTGGTACAGAGCAGGTAGTTTAATAGATGCAGTGGTGGAAAGAAAGAGCAATTCTCTTCTGATTGCCTCTTTTTCAGTGAAATAAGAAGCGAGGTCATTTGCTGAGAACCTTAACGGAGAGAGGCCATGTTAGAGCAATATAAAATGTTTGCTTTATTTTCTAAATAATATTTAGGAAATATATTCTTCCCTTAGCTGTTGAGTTTTTGTTGTTGTTATGGTGGTTAGCAATCTATGCCCATACATTTTATTTCAACAGGGAGAACCGAATTTCACTAGGACTTGTATGGTATAAATCAGATTCTGCCTTCTCCCCTCCTACCGCCTTTTGAGGGTGGGGATTTGAAATTTAGTAACCTTATGTTTTGGTCCTTCTCCTTGTTGTAGTTCTTTAATTTTTCAGTGGTAGAGAGGGAAGATGGTTTCGTGGAGTTTAGTTATGTTTTGCAGCATCTGCTTGCTTCCAGGACTTGGGAGTAGTTGAAAATGCATTCCTAATACAGTGAAGTGTTCCAACTTCTGAAGCTCCAGTGGCCTACCTACCCCCCTAGTGAAAGTGACCGAGTGGAGACATGCTTTTGTTCAGGTTTTAAGTGAAGTCTTGTCCTTCTCCTTCAGTAGGTGTACAGATCTCCTGCATTTCTTCTGTTTTCTTTGAGTACTTCAGAGTATCCTTTTTGCTTTAAGGAGTAGATACCAATGTTAACGCCTCTTTTATTCTTGTATTCCATTTTTTAGCTTGCTTCTCTGAACTTCATTTTCCTCATTTGTAAAGTAAGAATCCCTCACAGGTTCTTGAAGATTTCATGAGGCAGCATGTGATGTATGTGAAAATTGCTCTGGAAAAGCCTAAAGCAGTATAAAAAGCAAAATCCTGTTGTCATGATGATAATTTTTGTTATTCTCTAGAAGACATGGACCATCCTTTAGACTCTTGGGTTTCACCTTACAGGGGCATTCATTTCTTGTTTTCTTATTATTTCTTTTCTGTTAGGGACTTAACGTAGTGACTTGAGTATTATTCGAGATTTTGACGTGTGGGGTTGAAATTTGAACATTGCAAAACTGGAGGTGGGAGGAAGGAAACTGAATTTATTGCCTGCTTTCTTTTATTTTATTCTAACTTTTTAAAGCCACAAACTTTCCCTTTTACCACAGTTTTACAAACGGATACGTGAAAGCATAAACCAGAATTTAAAATATTAAAAATGAACTTTCTTCTTATATTTTCATTTGCTAATTTTCAAGTCTATTACAGATCAGCTGGGTGTAAAAAGATTGAACATACATTGCAGCTTTTTGGGGGGAATTTTCAAAGAAATTTTTCTCAATTTACTAATTGAGAAAGAAAAAAATTTCTAACGATGTTATTTGCCACTGTAGTATTTTTTCTTAATCTTGGTGGCAAATGCTACCTTTTGGGGGCAGATATTTCTTATGTCAACCAAGATTTTTAGTGCTGGAATACGTATCAGGGTTCATCTTGTTTAACCATTTTCAGGTATATGTGAGAAAATTAAGGCTCAGAGACAAAGACGATTTGTCTTGCTGTCAATTCATGGTACAGCTGGGACCTGAATTTAGGTCTCTGGACAGCGTCAGATTTTCCTTCTTGAAACGCCCTGCCACTTAAATCTCACAGTTGTGTTTGCAGAAAGAACGAGAGAAGTTGCCCATATACAGTACAGGAGAGCAGACAGAGGTGCGTTCTGTGCACTCTTCATGCTTTTTAATTTTCCTGTCCTTTCAGTGGTATAAATGGTAATTAATTGCCACAAAATATAGAAAATAAACAAGTTTTGTGATGTTCTCTTGGAATGTCTTCAGTAATGATTCTGACTTACTTGGTCTTTTCAGTGTCATTCCATTTACCTCCAACAAAGATGGTCAGGGGACAACATACAGTTTTGTTTCTACAAGCGTGCATCGGGGTTCTTCCAGCTAACTGTGACATCCTGTTTACATACCACAGGTTAAAACCGCTTTCATGTGGTTTCTGAGATATAGGGAGTTTGAAAAGGCTTTAGAGATGGATACCACAGTTTTACTTCTCTTCCCCTTTTTGTTTACTGGGAAATCTCTGGTTATTTAGTTCTAGAGTATTTTTTATTAGAGATTTATTTTAACTTTGTTGTAAAATACAATGATAAGTTTTAAAATTGCAGAACAACGTATAGGTTAGGGAACTATTTTAGAGCAGAGACCCCTGTCACTGTCCCCCCAGTTCAAGAAATAAAACAGTGCTAGCCACTCTGGAAACCCCTTTACGTCCCCCGTCACAGTCACAGCTCTCTCCCTACCTCCACAGATGAGCACTGTCTTGACTTTTATAATAATCACTTCTGTATGGCTTTATCCCTTATGGCTTTATCACCCACGTTTTGTTTTTAGACAATGCAGTTAAATCTTGCCCATTTAAGAAAAACACCTGAAGTGTATTTTAAATCTCTCTTAATCAATAGGTTCCCCTTCTAGCTCTTTCTTTTCCTTATAACTTACCTGTTGAAGAACTTAGGCCTTTTGACCTGCGAGCTCTCCATAGTCCAGATTTTGCTGATTGCATATTCAAGTGCAGTTCAGTACCTTCCTCTGTCCTCTGTTTTTGTTGCAAATTGGCAGCTTGTTATAGAGCCTTGGCAGGATTTTAGGTTGAATTGTATTCTTTCATTGGGAGGCTCGTAATGTGTGGTGGTTTCTCTGTTTTCGATGCTACCAGCCGTTGACGTATAACGCATAACGCCGTGAGTCATTATTTCTTTGGGGTTTGGAAAATGATGACATTCTATTATATCATCTTGTCAGAGATTAGCTGTAATAATTTGATAAGGAGATGTCTCCCCTCATCAGCTATTTACTCACTGGTAGAGTTTATAGAGAAAGGCAGGATAAATTCTAGATTCCCTTATTTACCCGATTTCTAAGATAATAAATTGGATCCTATCATTCTCAGAAGGTAACGGATAGCCCTCCCCCCTTTTTTTTAAAGTATGATTGGAAACTCATGATTTTAAACATATTTGGGCTTCAGTCAATTGCGATTCTTACCCAAGTTCAGATTGTCCTGTCTTTGGCCACTGTGATCCCCTTCAGGTTGATTTCTGTGTCCTTTTGACATGACCCTGGTATTCTTTTTTTTTTTCTGGTACGCGGGCCTCTCACTGGTTTCAAAGTCTGGTGGCAGTGTAATTTTTTCCCCTCCTTATAAGTAATGTGTTCTTTTTGCCTAGAAGCTCAAAGGAGTTTTTTCTTTTTCTTAAAGTCCAGTAATTTTATTAGAATGTGTCTTGGTGTTGGTTGTTCTTATTGTTCTGGGGTAATGTTCTCAGGTATATAGTATAATCTTCCAACATATGGACAAAACTTTTAAATTTTTTCATGTAAATTTTCTTGGATTATAATTTTTAGTATTCCCTTCCCTTGCCTTTGGGTTTCTTTTTCTTCATCAGGAACTCATCTTATTCATATGATAGATTGTCTTTGCCTATCTTCAGTAATTGTTACTTTCTTTTGAATCCTGTGGTCTTGCTGAACTACCTTGTTAGTTCTAGTAGCTTTTTATTCCTTTAGGATTTTATCCGTATTCGATCATTTCATTTGTGAAGAAACCCTTTTGATTCCTTTTCTCTGTGATTGTATGCCTTTTCTTTCCTTATACCTTAGCAAGGGCCTCCATTATAATATTGACTAAAAGTGGTAAGAATGGGCATCCTTGCCTTGTTTCTCATCTTAGGGAGAAAACATGATGTTAGCTGTAGGTTTATTATAGATATCCTTTATCAATTTGAGGAAGTTCTCTAATTTTAGTTTGCTGAGACTTTTTTCATGAATGGATTTTGAAATTTGTCAAATGCTTTTTCTGCTTTTGTTCAGATGATCATTTGGTTTTTCTTTTTCAGTGTGTTAATACAGTAAATGTGGTTCTATTTTTAGGATCTCTGATTCTAGTTGTTTGCTTAGGGGGTGATAGAAAGGATGATAAGATCACCATTGGCTGAGGAATGGCTTCCTCTTGAGAATATGGGAGTTCTTTCAGGTGTGGTGATTGTGGCCCTGTGGTGGCTTTAAGTCATTCGGTGGCACTGCTCTGCTTACCTGGTCACAGTGCTAATGCTCACAGGTGCACATATAAGACCTTCTACTTTTATGTTGGGAGCTGTACTTGAGGTCATAACTTGTGGGTGACTCTGGAAGCCAATTGCTGTGAGAACAGGGGACTCAAATCATTGTTTGCCCATCTTTAATTACAGAGATCAGCTTTTTCTAGGCTCCTTTCACCTTTGATTTATAGGTTTTCTTTGGAAAAGTCACTTTTTTTTTTTTTAAGTTTTACACAAATGCTCCATGACTTCAGTTACTCATGTTCCCTTTCCCATGTATAAATTATGTCTTCTCTGGAATTTTGGGAAGGTGCAGAGGTGTTTCTGTTCATTTGGTCATCTCAGCTCTCTGCTGGGATCAAAGTACATAATTTGGCTTTACCTTTTTTTTTTTTTTTTTGCGGTACGCGGGCCTCTCACTGTTGTGGCCTCCCCCGTTGCGGAGCACAGGCTCCGGACGCGCAGGCTCAGCGGCCATGGCTCACGGGCACAGCCGCTCCGCGGCATGTGGGATCTTCCCGGACCGGGGCACGAACCCGTGTCCCCTGCATCGGCAGGCGGACTCTCAACCACTGCGCCACCAGGGAAGCCCTGGCTTTACCTTTTAGAAGGTGTAAGAATATAGTAAATTTCCACACCTATGTTTTGTATTTTAAGTGAGGCACTGGTGACAGCAACTGCTGTGGTTCCAGTTGTAACATGCTCCTGCACAGCAATTTTTCTGCAGTAATTCTGAATGTAATTCTCTTATTTCTTTCAAGTCCCATTTCTTTTTTTTCTAGCTTCAGATTAAGGATTTTTTAATATTATTTATGTGACCATAACAGTCTAATTTTTTTTCATGTGTAAAAATACAGGTAATATGTAGTACCTTATTAGTTCTGAGATAAAAATGAGGGAATATCAGTCTAATAGAGTGTTGGTTTTCTCTCTTTTTCTCATATATATATATAGGTATGTATGTGTATACTCCTGTGCATTAGTAAAATATAGTTACTTAAAGGGCCAATTAATTCATTGATTTCAGTAGAATTCAGAGAAGAATCTCCAGAGGGAAATGGAACCTTTAAATTAACTACTGATGTCAGCTAGCCTTAATAATTAAAAAAGCATCCCAAGAATGACATGCTTTGTTTCTACATATAAAGGGAAATGGATAATTAATAGGGTTATACAGTTAAAGCACACCAAATCTTTCTTTTCATCCTTAACGTATATAATTTTTCACCCCACATATTTCATACTTGCTACATAGTGATTGTTCCATAAGTATTAGTTGATTAAATAAAATTTTTTAAATTGCTGCAGTCCTCTGTGTTGTTTTTCGTGTATACATACAGCCTTTTCATTGTTTTTTCTGTTCCCCGTGGCAACAACATTGAACATGGAAGAGACACTCTGAACATGTTTCGTGTGGCTCAGAGGGAGCCTGTAGTCTCTTTCTGTATGACTCTGCTGATAATAATGAAGTAATAATGAAGAAACCCTCTCTTTAGTTTATTATGGTTTAAGTCGTGTTGCTAAATGGTAAATGTCATTTGCTTGGTTATTTCTGTTGATAATTTGAATTGATGTCAGTCTGACGTTGCTATCAGGGTGATGAAGTTTGTCCTTTGCTGGCATTGCAAACAGGA
Organism: Delphinapterus leucas; assembly: GCF_059928025.1. Classification (NCBI taxonomy): domain Eukaryota; kingdom Metazoa; phylum Chordata; class Mammalia; order Artiodactyla; family Monodontidae; genus Delphinapterus; species Delphinapterus leucas. The sequence continues at coordinate 16,228,706 of NC_143138.1, forward strand.
AAAACTTGACAGTTTTTTTCCCCATCAAAATGGATTTTGTTTTGTACATTGATGTTGGTAAATGGGGCATTTTCACGTAGAAGACAGTGTTTGTTTCACTGAAATTGCTTTGCTTTCTGGGACTAGAGTTGAGTAGTGGCTCCAAGGTTTGTCTGTGACCAGCTATGTTGGTTGCTGCTATAAAAAAATCTTTTTTTTTCTTGTGAAGTTAAAAAAAAAAAAGTTGTATTTGTGATCAGTACCTTTCTGAACTGAGGTCAGAGTAATTATAACTAATAGCTGTATTACTTTTCTGAAGATAAAATGAAAAATTTAAAAAAAATTTTAAAGAAAGAGTGATGGAGGGGACAAAGGAGAGAGTTGAAAGGAAAACTGCGCTGTTTAAACACTAAGAAAATTGTTTTTAAGAATATGATAGTAATTCTTATGAATTGTTTATTTGATTTGTGAAAGAGTCTGAGGACTTACCATAAAATTCAAATGTACATAAATGGTGTTGACACTCATCGAAGGTAGCTCCTCTGATTGGATTATCTGTTTCTGATGATGAAAAAGGTGGATTCCTGCTTAGTGTTGGCCTTATTAAATTTTAAGAGACATAAGCATGGCTCTTGATCACAATTTTAGTTAATGATTGATTCTATGTTATTTTCTGTTAATTGGTTTTTCATTCGTTTATTAAATTGCAAGAGGTTTCTTGAAAATGTACTGTGAGGTGTGTAAAATGAATCATATCTAGGCATTGCCCTTAGGGAGCTTATAGTCTTGTAGGGGAGAGAAATCTATTGGAAGAGCTATTGATATATATCTATTGATATAGTATCAATACTGTAGGTCAGTGCTGAAGATTGTAAATCATTTGCCATAAGAACAGTACTGATAATTCCTTCTGAATTAGCTAGTTCAACTAGAATATGTTAAAAATAAGTTTTTTAATAGTGCCCTGAAATACTGATATTCTCTGCCTCTTGCGCCTCCAGTGAAACCTCTTGATCACGCAGGAGTTAGAGCTGGCTGAAACGCAGTTAAGCAGCTTGACTTAGTCTCTTCTGTTGCCTCAGTCCTGTAGGTGTAAATTAGCCAAAGACACAACTCCGCAGATTCTTATCTTTTCCAGGGCACAAGTGTCTCTTGCTTGGCCACTTTTTAATTGTATTATTTTAAATAACAAAGCACTTTTCTGTTACCTCCTCCAGGGGATCAGTTTTTCCATTAACTAATGCCTCTTTGGAAAACTGACTTTCAAAAAGATGTAAAAACTTGAAAATTTTGTTTAGGAACCTTTTATAAGTGTTTACAACAGCTTGTTACTCAGACTGTATAAGTCGGTTCTAAATTCTAATTTTTTCTGGGTCTCCCACCAGAAACCAGGTTGGGATCTAATAGTACTGTAGCTCAAATTGTATTCAGGTTGGAACTCTAAATAAGACCAAGTATGCATTTTCCTTCAGAACTTTTATCCCTGTAATTCCATTTTTTAAAAATAAATTTATTTATTTACTTATATTTATTTTTGGCTGCATTGGGTCTTCGGCCGCATTGGGTCTTCGTTGCTGCACACGAGCTTTCTCTAGTTGCGGTGAGCGGGAGCTACTCTTCATTGCTGTGCGTGGGCTTCCCATTGCGTTTGCTTCCCTTGTTGCGGAGCACAGGCTCTAGGTGTGCAGGCTTAGCAGTTGTGCCTCGTGGGCTCTAGAGCACAGGCTCAGTAGTTGTGGCACACGGGCTTAGTTGCTCCGTGGCATGTGAGATCTTCCCAGACCAGGGCTCGAACCCCTGTCCTCTGCACTGGCAGGCGGATTCTTAACCACTGCGCCACCAGGGAAGTCCTGTAATCCCATTGTTAATTGGAACCAGAACTGTAAATTTCCCTCGTTCCTTGCTCAAAATATAGATTCCTGTCATAATTTAATTTTGGTCTTTCTTGGTGAATGTGATAATTAGAGTAAGCTATAATGAAATGTGAAAATTGGATGGTGAATTGAATAAATGTAACAGCTAATCAGGGCATCTCTTTTCAGTGGCACTTTATTAAGGTCTTCCTATATACTGATGCACCTCGGAATTTTATTTTTAAAAAAACTTCTTTTTCCTTTCTCTCTTTGTTCCTTTCCTCTGTTGAAGGGTATTACCGTCTAAAGTGTTTGCTATGAGTAGAGTATCGGTGTTTTGATCTTAGGGAGGTGAAGTAATTACAGATTTGCTTTTCATTTTATGGGGAAAATCTCCATAATAGGAATATACATGTCATATACTTTAGGTTTTTTTTTTAATGTTAATCCTTTTAAGGAAGGAGTGTTTTACTTACATTAACTAGCTTATCAAGAAGAAAATAATTGATTCAAATACTAAATGCTGTGCAAGTCCTAAATGCAGTTTTTTTTTGGTTTGTTTGTTTTTACATCTTTATTGGGGTATAATTGCTTTACAGTGTTGTCTTAGTTTCTGCTGTACAACAAAGTGAATCAGCTATTTGTATACATATATCCCCATATCCCCTCCTTCTTGAGCCTCCCTCCCACCCTCCCTATCCCACCCCTCTAGGTGGTGACAAAGCACTGAGCTTATCCCTGTGCTGTGCAGCTGCTTCCCACTAGCTATCTGTTTTACATTTGGCAGTGTATATATGTCAATGCTACTCTCTCACTTCCTCCCAGCCTACCATCCCCACCGTGTCCTCAAGTCCGTTCTCTACGTCTGTATCTTTATTCCTGCCCTGCCACTAGGTTCATCGGTACCATTTTTGTAGATTCCGTATATATCTAAATGCAGTTTTAAATGTAGTGAGGTATCATATATACAGTGGTCTGATTTTCACTAGCCTCACTCATCTTACTTTGCCTTGGATCTTCAAGTTACCTAAAAAAATCCACTGAACCTTACACTTCATGATGTAGGGTAGGGAAAACAATACTTTGTTTGTATGCTCTTAGGTTCAGCAACTGGGGCATGTGAGTCAAAGTGATAAAAGACAGACTAACGGGAAAAACAAAACAAAACAGTTGTAATTATGCAAGTATGCAGGAGTTAGAATTTGGTGATTATATACCATCTTAACAGAGGGGGTAAAGAGTGGAGAAGAGTTTAGACAAAGGAAAAAGGGGCTTATTGGGGAGGTGTAAATTATGAGAAGGTGATTAGGAAATATATGATAAATAAGGCTTTTTAGTAAGGCTTGTTATGCAGGTAAGAGTCTGGTGATAAGAGCTGTCTCTGGAGTAGTTCTCTTCCTGGTACTAGAGAGGGAGACACCTTTACAAATGGAAATTTATGTCCTGCTTTTATCCAGATGGGGGAGGGGAGAGAGCTTTTTTCCTGAGTCTGCTGTTTCTTAATTGCCTTCATCTCAAAAGAATTCTTATTCCAAAGTGGCATATTTTGGGGTGGCATATTCTGGTCCCCTTAAATGAGAAAAGAAAGTTCTAGGTGAATGATAACATTACACTAGATATTATGAGGCCTACTAATCCTTTATTTGAGCCTGCAACAACTCCTCCCATTTGAACTCAGAGCACTAAAGTTATTTTGCAGCATTTCACTTAAAAAATATAATATTAAGGTATATTTTATAATGTACATAATACATTAATATAGTACTCCATGTGTATGATTTATATACAGTTGTATGTATTTATGTATTTGAGGTCCATCTCTTTTTTTTTTAACTGGTTGGTACCTTGATAAGAAGTTTGGTGGGGCTTCCCTGGTGGCACTGTGGTTAAGAATCCGCCTGCCAATGCAGGGGACATGGGTTTGAGCCCTGGTCCGGGAAGATCCCACATGTTGCAGAGCAACTAAGCCTGTGAGCCACAACTACTGAAACCCACGTGCCTAGAGCCTGTGCTCTGCAACAAGAGAAGCCACTGCTCTGAGAAGCCTGTGCACTGCGATGAAGAGTAGCCCCCGCTCGCTGCAACTAGAGAAAGCCCGTGCGCAGCAATGAAGACCCAACACAGCCAAAGATAAAAAAAATTAAATAAATTAAAAAAAAAAGTTTGGTAACCACTGCTCTGTAAATTTATTTGTTCTTTTTGATGTTCTAAACTTGTACTTAAAATATTGATTTCTATGTCTGTTCAGTTTGCATACTTCAAACTTTGTTTTTTGGTCTTTTTAACTTCCTGTGTATTCCTTGAGGCACAAATTCCTCTTGGTATCTGACAGACCTCTAAGCATATATTGTACACATAATAGACACAAAATATTTCATTAATGAATTTGTGAAAATCATATATAAAATGAAGTTTTTGATTGTTGTCATTTATTCCAGAAATTTTTGTCATGGCAATTAGAAATGGTGGTGGTAGATTGAATAGACAAGTTAGAAATATATTGAGAAGTAATAGCTGACACAACAGAAAGAGAAGAATCAATATATATGGCTTACTGAGATTATTTATTATGGGGCCATACAACCTTATGGATCTTGGTAACCCCTGGCTTAGGACATCATTATATCAAGGCAAAGGGCAGTGATGGATGACTGCCAGTACTGTCTTTACTTTGACCTTGGGCAATCTGTTTAATCTTCTAATCTTCAGTTTCCTCTTTTATAAGTGAAATGATAGGGCTAGAAAATTTTGGTTGTCTCTTACAGATGTGAAATTCTATATCTACTGTGATTATTTAAGGCAATCAACTATAGGTTCAGTTAGATTCACTGTATCTTGTGTAATAAGAAATGTAAGCATGCCATGTATTTTAGAAACATTTCCTTGAGAATGGTTACATATGTTTTGCCTGGCATGTAGGCCAATGTGTAGGGAATAAAGCTTTGGGAGGTGAAAGAAGGCAAATTAGAATGAATAAGTGGAAGCTATCTAGAGGTAGAGTTTAATAAGAAGAACATATGGACAAAAACATGTGTACAGTGATTAAACAGGAAATTTTGAAGTAATGAACTTCCTGCCATTGAGGAAGTAAAGCAGAAGCCACATGACCATTTATAAGGAATATTGTAGAAAATATTAAACATTTGGGTAAAATTTATTTAACTGGGCAACCTTCCTATCCAAGAGGATGTCTGGGAATGTTGGGGAGCACTGTGAGTTTACCTAAAGTAAGTTAGGGAGGTAGATAGGGAGGAATATGGCACATAATCCTCTGAAATTGGTCTTTATCCCAACATGATGGCTCCCGAGAAGCTGGTCCCGGTGCCTTACCACAGATGCTGGGGAATCTTTCCCTTGCCCTGTTTTGGTGTCAGGCTTTTGAAAACAGTGTTATGAGTGTCTTCTTTATTTTCTTAACTCCTTATCCAACCGAGATAACTATTATTTACAATTTGGAATATTTCCTTTCAGAATCCCTGGCAGGATTCAGAGAGAAGCATCTTCCTGTAAGCCTAAGGAATCTTTCCCATTCTCTGAACCTGATTCCCTTTGGAGCATGAGGCTACCCAGGCCCACCTGGTGCTTTCTCACTGTGTTTCTTATCCTCTCGTGAGCGTGCAAGCACAAGTCACCCATTTTCTGATTTCTGCAGGAGGTTCTTCTTCCTACTTCTTGCCATCCCTCCTGTCTTTGGTCTCTCCCCCTTCCCCCATCACTTTTCCCCTATAGCTTTTTAAAAAAACATTTTTATACTTCTCATTGAAATTCCCTTTTCTATAATGAACCAACCTTCCTTACGCTGTTAACCTCTTCACAGAAGTCTATGTCCTTGTCAATTATACCTCAATGAAGCTGGGAAGAAAAAAAGTCCATGCCCTGTTCTCACCATCTTTCTTAAAGTCACAGAATCCTTTCTTCAGGCAAAATATTTCACAGACTCTTGATAGGTAGAACAGGATGTAGGAGGAAGAGGAAGTCTCTAGTCCTGCTTGCTCAGCCCCCTCTGTGTCCCTGCCGTGGTCCCTCAGGGACTTCACTGGGAGTCAGCGTTCCACAGCCCTGCATTCAGAGAAGCTACCTCTCCTTCATAACTGGGTACCCTTGGGTCTCTTTACATGGGCACATGCTTCTTCTCCCACAGGGCTGCTCGCAGCTGTCCTCGCTACCTCGGCATCTCTGTTCTTCCCCTGCACGCAAAAACCTGGGTTGTAAGGCCTATTTCTTCCTTTTCTCACTAGATTGCGAGAACACCTTGAGGGTAGAGACTATCCTTTTATTTTTTTGTTCCCTTGTGTTTAGCATGTGGTGAGTGACTGAATGGTAGAATGGAAAAATAAAATGCCGAATTATTGACTTTTAAATAAATAATAGTTCTTATAGGTGAACCCAGGAACTTGTATTGCAGTAAGCACAATAAAGGAAACCTATTGAACCTGAAATCAAGTGGGAATTTCTTCACTGGTTTTATATGGCCAGTTCATCAGGGAATGGCAAGTTGTTATATCCAGATACACTTTAAAGAAATGACTGCTGTGTCTAAAAGGATTAACTATTGTACTGATAATCTGCCTCAGGTGCCTACTTTGCCATTAAGTGTTGAGAAACTTTTACCCTTTGGACTCCTCTTTTCTAGTGCAATGAAGACCGTTCCCCGTGTGGTAACATTCTTTCTTCTCATGGGGCATAAAATGTGCAATTACGTTTTTAGCTTTGTTGGTTAAAATAATATTCAGTATTGTGACCCTGAGATTAAACCCCAGTTACTTTGGATTTGAATGTCTCCAGACAGCCCCAGTTACCTATTTGAATATATCTGTTTGCATTATATTTTTAGACTGATAAATCCTATCAAGACTTAGAGTAACTTTATTTTCAACTTTTGGTGCCTCCTAGCCTAACTCTGCAAGTCTTGATAACAGTCATGTATGGAGACAGTTGCATTGTTGCTGCCAACTCTTTCCTCGTTGACTGGTTGTTCCAAAATTTAAAAGAAGGGCATCGTGGTTATGGAAATAGATCACAAACATAGATCCTTAGTTGTTTTATCTTAGATTATCTGCTGAGGTGTTTTTATGTGTTTCACATGGCTACATGCCTGCACATAAATACTTAAAATAGTGTCCTCTCACTTGAGTATTTGAATGCAGACAGTACTCACTTGCAGAGTAGTTAAGAGTGCTTGCTTTGCATAGAAACAGATTGGTTTTGACCCTTCTTCCAGTACTGCTGTTTTTAGAGGGGTATGAATATACATTTAGAAATTAAAAAATCAGATGTATATTTAAGAATACTTTTTCATAAAAGAAAATTTTGATTGAAGACAGATATTACTATGAGTATTTTTATATAGGTTAAATATCAATTTGCAGGAAGGATATAAGAGAAATGAACATGGAGAAGAAGCAACATTTCCTCTTTATCTGCTACTTATAGAGAACTGAGTTTTTCTTGATAGATCCATGAATTTACTACTCTTCTGTTAGACTGTGATTTTGTTCACCAGACTCAGGAAAACAAGAGCTGTGAAATATTAAATTGTGTTTCTACTTTGAAGACATTCAGTATATTATAATCTGTGTCAATTTCTGTGTTGTTTTAATCAAGAAATGTTTGCTCCAATGTTTATTACACAATCAAAACTCAAGTTTGACTTATGTTCTGAAATGTAGAATTCAAGGACTCAGGAGATCCTGGGTGCTCATCCCAGCTCCAGCACTAAATCCACAAAGTGTGGAACTTTGGACCTCGACCATTGCGTCTTCTTGAATATCAATTTTCTCATCTGTGAGATAATGATATTATATCATCTTTATGCGTTTTCTATGATGCTGTGAATTTTAAGATTCTGTACAAATTATTTCTTTCATTTGGTGCTTGGCAGAAAAGAAGAAAAGGTTTCATTATGTTTTCTTTATTACTCAAGTTAATGCTCTAGACAAGGATACATCTCTGTTTTAATTTAGAAATGCATTTCAAGAAAATATGAATGATTATATTGAATTAACTTTACATTCGATTTTCATTTTACTATATGTGCTGCCGAAGCGAGCACTCAATTTTCATTTTAATTGACATTTCAAGGCTATCTAAAATGAAAACATGGACATTTATAGTATTTTTAAATTTCTTAAGGTATTATTCTTATCAGCATTCATATGTTGAAGGATAAGGCTTTAAAAAATATGTCTGTGCTGGGTACATTTCTAAAGAAAAAATTTTCAGGCCTTATTTCAGGCTTATGAACCTGAGCAAAGTTTACTAAACAAGAAGAACAGGATGTAAGAAAGGAATGTTTAGAACAAGAACACCCTTTGAGAAATTGCATTAAAACTTTTGATACTTTATTTGGTCACAGAGTGTAGCATCAATATTCCATAGCTGGGGCATGATTTTTGGCTTATAGTTCTGGTCTACCCTAGCATTTTAAAGCCAAATTCAATAAAAGCATGAAATAATATTTTAAATAAATTATTTAAACATCTCTATTTTGAAATTTCCTCTTAATTTTCTGGTGTTCTGCTTACTCCCTAAAATCAGTCTTGGACTGTTCTTTCATGACCTGGTCTAGTGTTGATAAAGTCAGCAGAACGCTTTCCTTGGGTTGTTGTATATTGGCTATACTGTTTTCAAATATGTTATACAGCTAACTATATAATGGTGACCTTGATGAAGTACATATAAATGCTAATCATGATTATTATTGCTGTTATAGTATTGTTGGTGGTGATATTACCTTTTTTTGTTTTTGACGCTAATATTTTTTAGCCTATGGGAATGCTTCTACATTGCTAAAGAACCTTACAGTTTTGTACTCAATAAGGATTCTCTCCACACCTTTAGGGATTGTTGCATCCACTGTCATCAACCATCACTTTGGAATACATTTCAAAAATCTACCCCCAGCTCTATTGCCAGCCAGCTGAATTGCACCCAGAGACCTGATGGGCATTAGCAGAGCCTCAGATTGGGTGTGTCCTATTGGAATTTCCTTCTATCCCAGTACTCAGCTTCTGCTGACAGCTAGTGGCACCACTTTTCTTTTATCTTCTTAGACTAGGGATCGGCAGCCTCTGGCCTTCGGGCCAAATCTGACCTGCTGCTTGTTTTATTTATTTATTTATTTATTTATTTAATTTTTTTGGCTGCGTTGGGTCTTTGTTTCTGTGCGAGGGCTTTCTCCAGTTGCGGAGAGCGGGGCGCCACTCTTCATTACCGTGTGCGGGCCTCTCACTGTCGCGGCCTCTCTTTTTGCGGAGCACAGGCTCCAGACGCGCAGGCTCAGTAGCTGTGGCTCACGGGCCTAGTTGCTCCGCGGCATGTGGGATCTTCCCAGACCAGGGCTCGAACCCGTGTCCCGTGCATTAGCAGGCAGATTCTCAACTACTGCGCCACCAGGGAAGCCCTTGCTGCTTGTTTTTAAAAAAGTTTTATTGGAACAGAGATGTACCCATTTGTTTAAGTATTGTGTCTATCTTCTTTTGCTCTAAGGTGGCAGAGTTAAGCAGTTACAACAGAGGCCTGTGATCACCAAAGCCTGAAGTAATTTACTCTCTAGCTCTTTTTAGAAAATGTCTGTTAATCCCTGCCTCAGACTCAAAACCTTGACATCACCTTTGATTCATCCTTGGGGTTTCTCAAGTATATTCCAGCAGGAGAACTCATCTCCTTTTAACTTTTTTTTTTTTTTATCCTCCACATGTGTTCAGGTCCTCACATCCTTTTGCCTAGGGTATTAAATGAATTTCCCCAACCACTGACTTCTTTTCCCCGTGTATTTCATTTTGCACCTTGCCACCAGGGTCCTGTTCTCAAAGTTTGGCTTTACTCTGTGTCCACTCTGCCACCAAAATTTAAATTTTCCCCACTGCCCACTACATTGGAGCCTGTCCAGCCTTTTTTGTAAGGCTCCTTCCACAATATGAGCCCTGTGTCTCCCTTATATAGAAATTCTTTCTATAATGAAATGCTTTCCCCTAACTTCCTCCCTTTTTGCCTTTGTCCGTGGTGTAACAGCTGCCTGGAGCTTTTCCTGCCTCCATTTCACCCTCTCCAACTCCTGTCTCCCCTTAACATCCTCTCAACTTTTTTCATAAAGCCTTTTACTGTATTTTTCTGTGTGCATATTCTTTGTCCCTTCATGATATGTTGCCTGTACATCTTTCTGTCATGTTAGGGCATTTTACTTGATGCTGTGTTGTTTATGTTCTTTTACATCTCATCTCATCCATTATAAACCAGAAGCTCGTTGAGTGTAAAGTGCCTATCTTCCTCTTACTGCGGTCCCTTAAACACTCACTATCATGTCTTAGACGTGCTTAATAATTAAGTAATTGAATCACATTACTGGAAGCCAGCTTTCTTTTTTTTTTTTAAATAAATTTATTTTATTTTTATTTATTTTTTGCTGCGTTGGGTCGTTGTTGTTGCGTGCGGGCTTTCTCTAGTTGCGGCGAGCAGGGGCTACTCTTCGTTTCGGGTCGGTGCGCGGGCTTCTTACTGTGGTGGCTTCTCTTGTTGAGGAGCACGGGCTCTAGGCATGCAGGCTTCAGTTGTTTTGACTTGCGGGCTCAGTAGGTGTGGCTTGCGGACTCTAGAGTGCATGCTCAGTAGTTGTGGTACACAGGCTTAGCTGTTCCGCGGCATGTGGGATCTTCCTGGACCAGGGCTCGAACCCGTGTCCCCTGCATTGGCAGGGAGATTCTTAACCACTGCGCCACCAGGGAAACCCTGGAAGCCAGCTTTTTAATTTGGATTTAATAATTGGTGACTTCACAGACCCTTGAACATGTGGCAGTGATTCTAGGTGCATAGCTAAAGTTTGTGAAGAAACCAGATGTTATTTCCTTGTACATGTTATTAATGTAAATGGAAAGATTTTTTTGTTTGATAAGGTATTTCACATTTACTACAAGAAAACTATTTGTGTGCAATGGTGTGCTTGGTACTGATAAAAAAAAAAAAAAAAAGTAAAACCAAGTGGCAGAGCCAGGCAGTAATTCTCTTGGATATGTTAAGCAATCTACCAACGTCAGATTTTCTTGATTCTATTAACAAGCTTTTTCAGGATTCCAAATGGAAAAGTTATACCAGAGTACTTTAAGAAGTTACGGAAGTGAAATGCTTATGGATGCTGTTAAACTAGTATTTTGTCCTCTGCCCGTTCGTTCATTTAATCATTTTCTGCACACTTCCCAGGGGTTTTGATGTGGCTGTTGATCACCCGTAGCTAGTTCTGTTAACCATCCCCTGCCACCTTTTTTAGGCTTTCAGTTCTGAATTTGTAGCCTGGAAAAAGTTGACAGAAACAAAAAAGCGTGTCAGATATAGAGACTTTTCACTTCATGGTGGTGTAGTCTAAAAGTTACAAGTCTAGAAACTGGACTGCTGATTCCCTTAGCTTTCTCAGTTGGTTTCAGAAACCTAGACATTGCCCGGGGTGGGGGGCTCAGAAACACAGTTGGTGTACAAAACACAATACCCGAGCAACCAGTGGAAAAAAGTAAACAAAGCATCACAAGTCCCAAACCCACATACTTGAAAAAGAATTGAAGACTTAAAATTTTAATATAAATGGGTAAAGAATATGAATAGTTTCTAGGAAAAGTTGTTAGCTCTGCTTGGTTTACCACTGCCTTCTAGCACAGAATCAATGTTTGCTGTATGCATGTGTGCCCAGACAAATGATTAACACCCACGTAAAATATATCCCAGCTTCCTCCTAAGTAAAGAAATGCCTAATATAAAATAACCAGACATGTATACCTTTGAACCAACGTTTCTACTTATTAGAATTTGTGTTAGGGAAATTTAGCATAGATTTCGCATCTAGGTTTTTATAATCCAGAAATACTGTCTCAAATATTCAAAGATTATCTATCCATCCACATGTATTTGTATGTGTATGTGTGTGCATATGTCTATATGCATGTGTATTGTGAAAAAATTTGTAATAGTGAAAAATTTAAAATAACCTAAATGCCTATCAGAACACAAATAGTTAAGCTATAGTATACCCACATTGTAACCTTTATAAAGGATGAGGTTCCACTGCTGGGTATATATCCAGGATATATAAATACTAATTCAAAGAGATATGTGCATCCCCAATGTTCTTAGCAGCATTGTTTACAATTGCTGATATAAGGAAGCAACCTGAGTGTCCCTCAGCAGCTGAATGGATAAAGAAGATGTGGTGTATAGACACACACACACACACACACACACACACAGTGGAATACTACTCAGCCATAAAAAAGAACAAATTTGTGCCATTTGTAACAATAGGGATGGACATGGAAGGTATTATGCTAAGTGAAATAAGTCAGAGAAAGACAAATACTGTATGATATCACTTATATGTGGAATCTAAAAAATAAAACTAGTGAATTTAACAAAAAAATAACAGATACATAAAGCAAACAAGTGGTTATCAGTGGGGAGAAGAAAGGGGTTCGGGCAAGATAGGGGTAAGGGATTAAGAGGTACAAACTACTATGTATAAAGTAAAAAGCTATAAGCTATGGGGATATATTGTGTAACATGGGGAATATAGCCAATATTTTATAGTAACTATAAATGGTGTATAACCTTTAAAAATTGTGAATCACTATGTTGTACACCTGTAACTTCAATAATACTTCAACTAAACTTCAATTAAAAAATAAAATACAAAAAAAAAGGGGTGAGGCTGATCTTTAAAGAAACAAAAGGAAAAATACACAAGGTGTATTGGATGGAAGTTGTAAAACAAAATATTGTTTCATCTTTGTGTATTTATAGTGAACAGAGGTCTAGTTATACATCATACCTGCATATGAGAGGGATTGTCTGGACATAAGCATAAATAATCTATAAGTTGTAGACAGTCTCTGAGGAACAGAAGTGAGGAGATGTGTGAATTCTCAGGATAGAGGGAGTATTATACCTTCTATTTCTTACTTTTCTGTTCAATTTTTTCAATGTATATTTTACTTTTATACTAGACAAAAGACTGGGAAATCATATAGTATGTTTTAATATTAATATTTAAAATAATGAATGATTTAAAATAATTGAATGGCTAATGTCTATCTGGAAAATGTGGTTTTCAAGAACGATTTATATCCTTGAATGTTCTATATAAGTAAAATTTTTTGTTTTATAATGAGGCTGTAATGAAAGACATTATCAGATCGGACTGCCATTGTGTTGTTTATGGTGTGTTAAATAGACACACAGTTCAGAAGTCTTATTATAATGCATTTTTTTGAAGCAGTTGTAAGAAAATCCTGTTTGATGCTACATGGTCATGTTATGTTTTAGGGAACTTACGTGCACTAACATCAGTTTCCAAGGGTACGCTTGTGAGGAAAAGAATTAACACTGTTTTCTCTTCAATCTTTTAGAAAAGCTCAAGAGGAGAACAAGAAAATAGTGCTTGCTGGATGTGTTCCTCAAGCCCAGCCTCGTCAGGACTACCTTAAAGGGCTGAGCATCATAGGGGTAAGCTTGCACCTGATATGAAGAAAGACAGTCGTACATTGTTAAAGCTTGTCATGGCTCCACATTTTATTTTCTATGTCTAGGTTATTTACAAGCTAGGTTACACTTCTGGCTGTCCTTAACATACTTTTCCTGTTGCCACGGAAACTTTGTCATGTCTATGTAACATCTGAACCTACTGCGAAAACATGTTATAGCTTCTCTCATTTAAAAAGAAAAAATTACACAATAAAAAGCCATAGTATGGAATTTAAGGTCGTTAATTATAGCCTGGTCTTTGTCTGTGTGTCCAGCACTATCTCTTGCCATATCATACTATATAGGTGTCTTTTTTGGAATGTCCCACTTCCATCTTACTCATGCCCCAAGACGTGGCTTCACCATTACCGCTTCTCTCAGCCTCACCTGACTGCTCTGTGCAGGCCTCGATAATCCTGTCTCTGGGTTCTTTTCACTTACTATGCAGTTACCTTTCATTTGATCTCTCAGCATTTCACAGAGTTGTATTTTTGGGGTTAACTTATGTGGTTTTTTGAATACAGCCCATCTCTCTTTTTGAATTATTAGCTCCACGCTGACAGCTTTTCAGTCTTCTTTTAAACGCCCACCATGTTTCTCCAGCCTTTGCCAAGGTGCCTGAAATACAGTAGGCATCCTTTCAGTCAGTGTTTGGTGACTGACTGAATGAAAGAAGCTTCCTTTTGTACTTCTGTTGTTGGTGTGCTTCTTTCCCTGTTGGGCAGTAAGTTCTGTGAAGTCAGGGGATGACTGCTTCCTATAATATCTTTCTTATTCTTTGTGGACATCACTGTTCACAAATGCCCAGAGGGAGTTAGCATTCAGACAGTACTTGTTGACCAAATGGTGGTGTTTCATCCTTCCCACCATTCTGTTATAGCTGTACTCACTGTGGTTAGTAATGATCTTCTTTTAAAGAGGCTCTATTAATTTAAAAATATATATAAAAATATTGTATGCTCATAGAAAAAATTGTATGAAAAATTGGCATCTGGATTGAGACTTATTGGAGTTTTTTCCTTATTTGATGTACTATTGATAGGTTCTTTTTTTATATAATTATAATTACCTCTGAAAGGTTTGCTGTATTGTTTTTTTTGTTTTAGAAGATGTTGGGGGTAGGAGTTTATTAATTAATTAATTCATTAATTAATTAGTTTTTGCTGTGTTAGGTCTTCGTTTCTGTGCGAGGGCTTTCTCTAGTTGTGGCAAGCGGGGGCCACTCTTCAACGCGGTGCGCAGGCCTCTCACTATGGCGGCCTCTCTTGTTGCGGAGCACAGGCTCCAGACGCACAGGCTCAGTAGTTGTGGCTCACGGGCCTAGTTGCTCCACGGCATGTGGGATCCTCCCAGACCAGGGCTGGAACCCGTGTCCCCTGCATTAGCAGGCAGACTCTCAACCACTGCGCCACCAGGGAAGCCCAATTGATAGGTTCTTATACTGTATTCTCAGTGTAGTGAACTTGTTTTCTGCTGTGAAGTCCTTGCCCCACTGGCAAATTTAATAATCTTTGAACAAACATTCTCATGTTAAACAAACGGAACCTGAATGTTTGGGATTTTTAGTTTGTTTTCACCACTTGTCTGTTTACATTTTGATTTCTCTTGGTTTAAGGAATGAACTGAATATGGACTCCTGAGTTATCTTTTCATGTCAGACTAACTTTCTCCATAAACATAATCCTGCTGTGTTAGGGAAATAGAAAACTAGTTAGAATTCTGTTTTAGAGATAAAGCGTGGTAAAAGCTTAGAATTCATCTTTGAATTCATCTCAAGGAATTAAGTTCCCAGAATAGTAGAATTTCTGTAGTATGGCAAAAGTCTCTTCTCTGTGTACATTATGGTAACATTTCCCTGAACTCCACTGTGTATTGTGAAGAGCTTAGTGTATGTGAGTATATTGGGGAGATTCTCAAGATGGTGGGAGAGAGGATGCCCAGCGCTGGTGATACGGAACACTATTTTCAGGGATGATGTAAACTCGTGCGTATGGCAAATAAACATTTTTTTCCCCATTTAATCTAGCATGCTTTCTGTTTTGTCTCTTTGTCTCATTTTATTACCCTTAAAATTCTTTATATTTATTTAGCTTCTTTAAAATTGGAGAAACAATACATGTTTGAAAAAGTGAATAGAAAGAAAATTCATAATCCTCTCACCCTAACACAATAATTATCCCCTTCAGACTTTTAACCTCTGCATATTTTACTTAATTGTAATCTCAAAACTATTTTGTGTCCTTATTTTTCCATGAGATTTTATTCCATGAGCTCTTTAACCATTTTAAGTCCTGTGTTAATTTTCTGCTGAAGGGTATACCATAAGTTACTTAACTGTTCTTAGTTGTTGGATATAAGTAGCTTTCTAATTTTTAGGAAATGTACATCATACAATAATGCTCATAAAGGGATTTTTAAATTTAAGATCAGTATATTGTGAAAAGTTTCCAAAAGTAGAATTGCACTAACAATAACAACATTTCGGGGTTGTAGTTTAATTATATCTTCAGCATTTGCTATTATTACTAAAGTATAAGATTGTTCTTTGTCAACATCATTTTATAGAGCATTTTTATCTGTGGCAGCTATATGACATCTATCATAACTGACACTTTATATATAAAAATTATGTACAGGAGAACTGAAAATTTTGAAGAAAATTTGGAGAAGGAAACCAATATTATTTATAATTGGCATTTCGAGAGATCTATTTCTGAATATAATTGTTGAACTGCTACAAAATCAGAAACCTTCTGAAACATAGTGAGTTACAGTCAAGTAAAGAAATGAATTAGAGGCTTCCCTGGTGGTGCAGGTTAAGAATCTACCTGCCAATGCAGGGGACATGGGTTCGAGCCCTGGTCTGGGAAGATCCCACATGCCACAGAGCAACTAAGCCTGTGAGCCACAACTACTGAGCCTGCACTCTAGAGCCTGCGAGCGACAACTACTGAACCCGTGTGCTACAACTACTGAAGCCCGCGTGCCTAGAGCCTGTGCTCTGCAACAAGAGAAGCCACCACAATGAGAAACCCACGCACCGCAATGAAGAGTAGCCCCTGCTGCAACTAGAGAAAAAACCCTTGTGCAGCAATGAACATCCAACACAGCCAAAAATAAATAAATTTATTTTGAAAAAAAGAAATATATTGGTTTACACAAAGAAAAAACAATTCTGAAGTGTAAAAAAAAATATGAAGGTGTTTAAATTCATTGACTTGGGAACCTGTTTTTAGGAGGATGTTTAGAATTGTATTGCACAGTTGATTTACAGGCTGTGTGAAAACTGTTATTCCTTCACAGAATTTTCCTCACAGAGTTTCAGTGATGGGAGAGCGTTAATAGAAGTCGAAGGAAGACCAGCTGTAACTGTATTATGTGCTTTCACCTCCTGCTAGGATTTGTCTGTGTTGTGCCACATACAGGGAGGATGGTCTGCTCTGTTGACCAAGTGATCGAAATAAAAGGCTGCCTTTAGATGGTGAGCAAGGTACTTATTGTACACTTGAGTTAAAAAGACAAGTCTGGGGCTTCCCTGGTGGCGCAGTGGTTGGGAGTCCGCCTGCCGATGCAGGGGGCGCGGGTTCGTGCCCCGGTCCGGGAGGATCCCGCGTGCCGCGGGGCGGCTGGGCCAGTGGGCCATGGCCGCTGAGCCTGTGCGTCCGGAGCCTGTGCTCCGCGACGGGAGAGGCCGCGGCAGTGAGAGGCCCGCGTACCGCAAGGAAAAAAAAAAAAAAAGACAAGTCTGTCCCATGTTTGCAGGTGCTCCTGGAGCATTTAAGAAGATGTTTAATAAGGAAGAATGATATTTGTTACCATCATAACGTTAATTTCCACCCATATCACCCTTCAGAAATGGGACAGTTAATTCGTTTCCATAATCAGAGAGAGCAGTGTGGTGAGGGCACTTAGTAATTGGTGATTTGACTCCTGGGCTTTATAGTATCATCTGTCGTAATGTCTCCTGAATCTAGTTGTGATTAATATTATCTGTGTGGTGGGATGGAGAAAGAAAAGAACAGAATATCAACCAGAAGTAATACCTATCAACCTCTGGGTCCAGAAGAACTGGCTTTGGTGGCAGTAATCTGTAGGCTTCTCCCATCCGGGTTTTTTTTTTATAGCGGGAGAGGAGAAAGAACAGATTTGAAAACGTGTATGTGTTGGATAGAAAGACCTTTTTTTAACCAAAACTTTTTCCCTAGCATGATTAAATGAAGTTTATATCTAGAATATAAATTTATAAAAACATAAATTTATAGGTAATCAGTGCAGAATCAAGATCTTTTTCAGTTTTACGGGATCTTGAAACATTTTACCTTACAGGGAAAATTTTCATTTCTCTCTTTTTTTCAAATAAAATTTATTCATTCATTTATTTATTTTTGGCTGCGTTGGATCTTCATTACTGTGTGCAGGCTTTCTCTAGTTGCGGCTTGCGGGCTCTAGAGCGCAGGCTCAGTAGTTGTGGTGCACGGGTTTAGGTGCTCCACGGCATGTGGGATCTTCCCGGACCAGGGCTCAAATCCATGTCCCCTACATTGGAAGGTGGATTCTTAACCACTGCACCACCAGGGAAGTCCCTTCATTTCTCTTTTGACAAATACTTATGGTTAACTATTCACCTTGGAATTAGTTTTCATGCAATGTCACTTTTTTTTTTTTTAAATCACTGCTCTTATTTGTTTACATTGGTTACTCTGTGTCTAGCTGTAGGTAGTTCCAAGATGTTGTGACTATACCTATTGAATGCTACTTCTTCTCTTTAGTTTGTTTTTTGGCAGGAAAGTTTCTTTTAGCGTAGTCAACCAGAAAGGATGTCCTGTTTTAAAGTCTGGTAGCAAAAAAGAATAATAGACTTCAGAGCTCAGAAAGCCAGGCTTTAAGTCCCAGGGCTGCCACATTATTGTTTTTTCTATTCAGCTAGTACTTACTGAGTGCCTACTAAGTGCTAGCTACCGTTCCAGGTGCTAGGAATGCAGCGGTATATAAAATCATCAAAGATCCCTGTCTCCATAGAGCTTCCATTCTAGTTCTTGGGGAGAGAAATCTGATTTGAGCCTAGAACATCTTCAACCTTCTGGAGAGTGTGGTGGGATGGGTCCCTAGATGATGGGGAGATTGATTAGTTGGGAATTTCTCTGTAAGGTTCAGATGGAAATACACTTTGTGTCCATCAGCTGGGAGTTGTGTTAGGAATAGATGGCTGAAATAGTATTTATTTGCTTGAGTTCTGCTTAAGGTAGTGTTATTTCTCAGTTCTTATAGTAGTCATTATTGATAGGCATGACATTTATTAGGAAGGTTGGTTTTTATTCTGTTACAGGAAAGCATGTTTACAGAATTGTACATTTTGTGTAGGTTTTCTGAGCTAATAAAGACTGCATCTGAAATTGGTCTTGGCATTGATTCATTAGGCTTGTCTTTGTATAATATCTCTAGAAATCCTAAATAAACTGAATTAATAAACAGGTTGTAACATTTAAAAACATTTTTAAAGCATGCAATTCAAAGCAGAATACAGTTAGATGCTGAAAATTTGTATATGACAGAACTTCCTGATGTGCCAGCTGTGAGCCCTGCAGGCAGATGCATATTTTCTTTGGACAGCTGAACAAAAGTGTGGTTTAACACAGGTGTCCACTTATCTCCGAGACTCTTACCAGGTTGATTTGCAGTGGTTTAAACATCTTTTCAGGCAGGCTGCTCTAATCCTGAGAAGTCAGACGGCGTGATGGCTCTTTCATACGTGAATGTTAACTTTGAAAATTATGTGTATAAATAAAGCAACATTTGAAAGAGGATACATCTTAGAACATTTCTATCATATTACTGTATTCCAGAAGGTAAATAAATTCATGAAATGGAATGATGTCACGGTAATGGTGGCATCGATATTGAGGGCAAAATTTTAGAAACTGTCCTTCTCCTATTTGTCTCTACTTCATGTCTTCTGATATTTCTTCTTGTCATATTCCATTTTATTACCTTTAATTATCAAAATGGCAGTATTGTAACAGAATGACATGTAGATTTAAAAGCCCATTCATTTTTTTACCTTCCTAGATCTGTTGTTTTTACTTTTTCATGGCTTCCTCTAATTTTATCTATATGTGTATACATTTTTCACCTACTGAATTATAAAAAGGTAGTCTAGCATACTAGGAAGAGCATGGATTTAGGAGCTAGGTTACACAGGTTCATATCCCTGCTCCACCACTTATTAGCTGTGTGACCTTGTACAAGTTACTTAACCTCTCTGTGCCTCAGTTTCTTCATCATAGAATGGAGATAATAATAGAACCTAACTCCAAGTTTTGTAAGGGTTAAAGTATTTAATACACATAATGTGCTTAGCATGGTCCCCGGCACATAGTTAGTGCTCTGTATTAGCATTTTAAAAAAAATTTAATTATCTTACTAGTAAGAGTTAACACTGAGCACAGCTATGTGCCTGGAATGAAACTATTTGCTAGAGATACAGAGCTGAATAAAACTTGTCTGTCCTTAAAGACAGTAAAATCTGAGGAGAGCTGCAAATAATCATGATAAATATGCATAGGGATAAAGTCTGGTGGGCACACAGAGGTTGAAACCATTCTTGACCAGGGTTTCAAAGGATGAGTAGTGGTTTGATGAATGGAGAAAGGAGAGAGGGCTTTTGAGCAGAAGCAGCAACGTATCTAAGGAAAAGCATGTGTGCTTAAGGGTGCCTGGAAGGGAGAAGGAATAGCAAGAAGTGACCCTGATTTGAGTGTAATTTGGAGGCGCTCATTTTAAGAGGTGCAGCTTGGAGTAGTGCAGATGAGTAATAAATAGGGTGGAAAGAAAGAGTTTGCATTCAGTGAAATGCTTAAGTCAGAATCAGCATGACAGGGTGAAAGACTGAGGGAAGGTAGGGGTAAGATAGTGTGAAAAGGTAAGTGTCAGAAGAAGTATAATCTAGTGGTTATTTCTATATGCCCTTTATTCATTATATGTTAATTATTATGTTATTGATACTAATTTTTTTGTTATCTTAAGTATGATTTATTGAAATATAATTAACATGTAATGAAATCACCTGTGATGAATTTCATACAGAACATTTCCGTTGCACCTGAAATTTCCCTTGTCTCCTTCTGTGGTCAGCTCCCCCAACTCCCACCCCCAGCAGACAGTAAACACAGTCCTCAGAAACCACTGTTCTGATTTCTGTCCCTATAGTTTTGCCTTTTTCAGAATGTCAAATAAATGGAATTATAGGCATACCTCAGAAATATTTTGGGTTTGGTTCCAGACCACTGCAATAAAGCAAACATCACAGTAAAGCAAGTCACACGATCCTTTTGCTTTTCAAGTGTATATAAAAGTTGTGTTTACACCATACTGTAGTCTCTTAAGTGTGCAATAGCATTGTCTAAAAAATATATTCATACCTTAATTTAATTTAATTTTATTAAAAAAATATTTACTTGGCTGTGCTGGGTCTTAGTTGCAGCAGGTGGGATCTTCACTGGGGCATGCGGGATCTTTAGTTGCGGCACGCAGGATCTTTAGATGGGGGTGTGCGGGATCTAGTTCCCTGACCAGGGATCGAACCCGGGCTCCCTGCATTGGGAGCATGGAGTCTTAACCACTGGACCACCAGGGAAGTCCCCATACCTTCATTTTAAATAATGCTTTATTATTAAAAAATGCTAAGCATCATCTGAGCCTTCAGTGAGTCACAGTCTTTTTGGGGGTGGAGGCTCTTACCTTAGTGTTGATGGCTGCTGACAGATGAGGGTGGTGGTTACTGAAGGGGGGTGGCTGTGGCCGTTTCTTAAAATAAGAGAACGCTGAAGTTTGCTGCATCGACTGACTCTTCCTTTCATGAACAGTTTCTCTGCAGCCTGCAGTACTATTTGATAGCATTTTACCCACAGTAGAACTTTCAAAATTGGAGTCAGTTCTGTCAAATCCTGCTTCTTGGTCAACTAAGTTTATGTAATAGTCTAAATCCTTTTTTGTCATTTCAGTAATCAATTAAGTTTGCTGTCGTATGTGGGTGCCGTTCATGCTGCCCTAAATTAATTACAGTAGTGACATTAAAGACCACTTATCACACATCACCATAACAGATATAATAATGAAAAAGTTTGAAGTATTGTGAGGATCACCAAAATGTGACACAGAGACAGGAAGTGAGCAAATGCTGCAGGAAAAATGCTGCCAATAGACTTGCTCCATGCAGGGTTGCCACAAACCTTCAATTTATAAAAAACTCAGTATTTGGAAAGTGCTGTAAAGTGAAGTGCAATAGAATGAGGTATGCCTCTATATGTTACTTTGTTTCTTTTTTCACTTAGCATGACTCATTCAGTATTCATACATGTTGTGATTATTATTATTTTTTTAACATTTTTATTGGAGTATAATTGCTTTACAATGGTGTGTCAGTTTCTGCTTTACCACAAAGTGAATCAGTTATACATATACATATGTCCCCATATCTCTTCCCTCTTGCATCTCCCTCCCTCCCACCCTCTCTATCCCACCCTTCTAGCTGGTCACAAAGCACGGAGCTGATTTCCCTGTGCTATGCGACTGCTTCCCACTAGCTATCTATTTTACATTTGTTGTGATTATTAATAGTTTGTTACTTTTTATTGTATGGAATTATTTCACTGTATGGATGGATCACAGTTTGTCTATCCATTTAGCAAGTTGATGGAAAGTTGTGTTGTTTCCAGTTTGGGGCTATGAAGAATAAAGCTGCTGTAAACATTCGTGCACAGGTCTTTGTGTGAATTACGTTTGCATTCTCTTGGGTGAATACCTAGGAATGGTATTCCTTGGTCATATGGTCAGCATCTGCTCAGCCTTTTAAAAATTGCCAGAGTGTTTTCCCAAACAGCTATACTATTTTGCATTTCCACCAGCAGTTCATTTGCTTCACATCTTGACCAAAGCTTGGTACTCCAGTTTAATTTTAGCTGTTGTACTAGGAATGAGTAGTATCTCATTGTGGTTTTAATTTGTTTTCTCTGTTGGCTAATGATGTTGAGCATATTTTCTGTGATTGTTTAATATCCATATATCTTTGATAAAGTTTTATCACCTTCCCCTCTTTTTTGGTGACCTTGAGTTAGGAAACTGTTTCTTAGGCAGCCACATACAGCTATTTCTTAGGACACAGAAGAAAAGAAATTGATAAATTGGACTTCATCAAAATTAATTCCTTTGGCTCCCAAAGATACTGTTAAGATGAAAAGATAAGCCAGGGATTGGGAGAAAACATTTCCAAAACACATATCTCCCAAAGGGTTTATACCAGAATATTTAAAGGACTCCTACAACTCAACAGCAGGGAATCAATCTATTTTAAGTTGGGAAAATTTGTGTGTCTCTTTATCATTATTTTTCATTGCCTTTTAAAATTTTGATATATTAGAAACTTGGAATTTGAGGGAGAGGGGAATGAGTGGGTAATTTCTCCTGTGGTTTCAAAACTTAAAATTTACGTTTCCAGGATCGAGGAACAGGTCTGATAAAGTATATATATTTTCTTTTTCTTTTAGACCTTTTTTTTTTTTTTAAATTATGGAAAGGATTTGTTCAACTCTTCACTCTGTTTGCAGTTTACTGTGGTGGACACTTACAAGCTCCACAAAGCCAGGGATTCTGTTTGCTATTACTTTACAGCTTTACATTTTGTTTTTGTTTTTGTTTTTTTTTGCGGTATGCGGGCCTCTCCCTGTTGTGGCCTCTCCCGTTGCGGAGCACAGGCTCCGGACGTGCAGGCTCAGCGGCCATGGCTCACGGGCCCAGCCGCTCCACGGCATGTGGGACCTTCCCGGACCAGGGCACAAACCCGTGTCCCCTGCATCGGCAGGCAGACTCTCAATCACTGTGCCACCAGGGAAGCCCAGCTTTACATATTTTACATTAGTTTCTGTACTTACTACAGTGTCTGGCTCAGTAAATACTTATTGAGTGAATATTTGTTAAATATGAAGTATGCATTTATTTTTTTCCATATTGTTCTCAGTTCCAGCAGCATTTATTTTTAAAATTTCCCTTCCCTCTTTGTTGGTGCTCTTATCATGTTTGTTTCTTAATTAATGTATGAGTTTCACATGTCCCATAACAAATTACCAGAAACGTGGTTGGTTAAAACAACACGCATTTATTATCTTACGATTCTGGAGATAAGTTGGGCATGGGTTTTACTGGGCTAAAATCAAGGTGTTGACAGGGCTGCATCCTTTTCTGGAGGCTCTAGGGGAGTCTTCTTCCTTGCCCTTTCCAGCTTTTAGAGGCCACCACATTCCTTGACTTGTGGCCCCCTTCTTCCATCTTTAAGGCCAGCAATGCAATGCCATCTCTCTCTGACCCTTCTTCTATCTTGATCTCTCTCTCTATCCGGAGATGGGAAAGATCCTCAGCTTTTAAAGACTCATGTGAATAGATTGGACCTATCTGGATAATCCAGGTTAATCTCATCATCTCAAGGTGTTTAATCTTAATCACACCTGCAAAGTTCATTTGCCATGGAAGGTTATTTACTCTGGTTCTGGGATCATGACTTGAACATCTTTGAGAGACCATTATTCTGCCTACTACATGCAACATTGTTTATTAGTTGATGTTTTACATCCCTAATGTGTATTTCTGTTTTATTCTAGTGCTACTGTTTTCAACTTTAGTATTACTTTATGTATAATTTTTTAGTTTATAACATGTCCTATTATTTAATATGGCTATAATATTCTAATGTCTCAAAGAATGTTTCTCTATGTAATTGAATTTAGCATGTTGATTTTAGTTTCTTAAAGATCCCCCCCAACCCCTGTGAGAAAGTTTTATAGGTATTTTAATTGGATTTAAGGGGGAAAAGTTCCTGGTACTGATCCCCATTTTGCTGGCATCCATCTAGCCTGGCCTCATCTTTCACTTAGTAATTTTTATCTCTTACTCAGTGTTCGTCACTCACTGGTACCATTCAGGTAGAAAATATGCTTTTAGTGGTGTGTGGAATGTGCTGTCATATAACTTTTGATGAAAGGGCTATTTGTACTGCTGGGGAAGAATTTTTCTCAATGAAGAGGTGAAAGAAGATGAAACTGTACTGGCAGATGAGAAAGTTTTTTTGAAAAAGTTAAACCACATGTAGCATCAAATGCTCTTTTGTGTAACATTAGTAAACTTGTTCATGGGCTTGTGAATTCAAGAAATCTGTCTTCCAGCAGAGTTAGCTAGTGCCTGCTCTGGACTTCTCCAAATTTAAGAGATTTGGAAATTGAGCTCTTCCAATACCATTTATAGAGGTAGGGACTTCCCTTAACAGCTTGAAGGAAAATTTTTTAGAGAGAAAAATATTTTTTTACCATGAAGTCAGTATTGAACTTTAACCTGTCAAATGCTGATTATTGGATCAAGCTCCCATTATGGTAAAAGTGAAAAATCTGAACATGCATTTAATGGAAAAGGCTTTTTATAGTATAGTTCTTAACAGAGATAGAAAGAAAGGCATTTTTGTCTTTTAAAGGTTGATACAGTTTTTAGGTGGTTTTAAAGTGTTGGTCTGATATTTCTTAATTAGAATGAAATGACAGGTTGTCCTACTTTATTTATGTACAATCAAAATTAAGAGAGCTAATGAGAGAGTTCCTCTGTATCTACATTGATGTGTATCTATAATTTATTAACCTTCGTTACTCCTGAAAGGATTTGAAGTGTCTTGGGATAAAATCAAGAGGTAGTGAAACCCCAGCCAGATTCATACAAGTATAAAAAGACTCACACCAAGTAATAGAGAAATGTGGATAGAGAGTGCTCTTTGCACATTTTTGGTAGAATTAGCCTGAGCGATGCTACTGAGATTGTTCAGTTAACCTTCCAATCACACTTCCTTTCGCAGGTAGAATATAAAGTGTAACCGGCACAACATGAGCTACAAGGTCTCACATAGCCCTTCCTTCCCTGATTATCTGACCTCATCTCCTACCACGATGGCGCTCATTCGCCATCACTTCTGTCTCTCAACCCCTGTATGTGCTCTTCCCCCTGGACGTTCACGTTGGTGCTTCTGCCTTATGGTTCACGTCCCAGCATCAATGCTGCCTGTCCAGAGGTTGACCTGGACCACTGTAGCAAAATTGCCCTCTCCTCCTCCAGCCACTCCCAGATTTTATTTTCTTCATAGCATCTATCATGATAGGAAATGAACATTTTCAGTTGTTTACATGTTTGTCTTCTCCAAATAGAATGTAAGGCCCATGAAGTGGGGACTTGGTATTTTCACCATTAGATCCCCCGTTCCTAGACAGTCATAGTGCTTGGTTGGTGCTTAATAGATATTTGTCAAGTGAATGCATGCACGGCAGAGGTGATTGGTGGGTGAGCGTTTGGGGGAATAGTTGTTGCCTGGTTAACTTGAAAGTCCAAGTTCAGTTGGATATCGTTTTGTGATCAGTTAGTAATGATCTCGGTGTGTAAAGGAAAAGGGAAATTCACAAAACGTGCCCCTTATGTGCCATTCCTAGATTAGATATACTAAGACCACTTGGCTAGAATTTAGCAGGATACCTCCGTGCCTTAGTTCCCTCAGTCTAGGAAATAACAGTAAGTGTCTACTGCTGAGGGTGTTCTGAGGATTAAAAGTGATGGTGCATGTGGTGTGTTAGCACGGAGCCTGGGACATGGTAATTGCTCAAGAAATGTTAACTATCAACGGTGTTATTAGTAGTCTGGTTGCAACTTATCTCGCTGCTCGTTGTTCAGAAAAAAAGATACTTCAAGTGCATACTAAAGCTGAACTTCTGACTGCAGGACAGTATTAGCCTGTTCTCTGATGACTCTTTTATTTTAGCCTAGTTGGCAAAATTGTGTTTGAGGTGTGTGTTAGTTTCCTAGGGCTTTCTTAACACATCATCACAAACTGGGTAGCTGTCTTAGCCATACTCTAAACCTGCACTTTCCAGTGTGGTTGCCAAAAGCCACAGGTGAATATTTAAGTGATTTAAAATCAAAATTCAGTTCCTCAGTCACAGTTAGCTGTGTTTCCAGTACGCAGTAACTACATGTGGCTAGTGACTACCATGTTGGACAGCCCAGTGTGTAAACATTTCCGTCCTTGTAGAAAGTTCTGTTGGAGAGCACTGCTCGAAACAATTAGGAACCTTCGGAATAGCTCTTTTATTTGCTTTAGGTGGCTTTGTATAGGTTTGTTTCTTCAATATATGTTGAGTTATAAATTTGGAGTAGTTCATAATAGCTGAATAAAATATTTTTATGGGTTTCTTTTAAAAGTTCTGCAGCAGAATTACTCATTAATGTTATTTATGAATTGTTTATTCACCAACTCCTTTCTTCATTGTCAAGATCATATGGAGTCAGTAATAGAACATACCGCATGACTTTTTTTTCCTGTCTAGTTATAACTAAGTGCCTGAAGGACACAAGATACGTTCTATTTATTTTATTTGAATTATATGCCAGAGACTAAGCTCTTGTGTATTCAGGGCTACGATTTATAGTGTTAATTAAGAACAGCTTTCCTTTTCTTCCCAGAATGAATTCAGTATATTCCTCATTACTGTATGTGAATCTTGAGTTTGTTCTCACTCAGGACTGCTTTTGCTTCTCTCCCTGCCTCCCACCCTGTTCTTTTTGCCTCCCAGCCTCTCCCTCTTCCACTTAATTCCCCCTCCCCTGACTCTTCTCTCTCTTTCTTCAGTCTCCTCTTCTTTCTTATTTTCTCCCACTGCTTCCTCCAGTATCCTCCTTACTAGAAATGGAAGTGACACAACATTTTCTTTAAAGCATTTAATGAACTTCCACCCTGCTTTTTGTAATCAAATGCTTTTTTCTCTTTTTCTTAAAGTTTGGTAGAGCCTTCCTTTTGAAGTCCTGGATTCCCCCCACACCACCCAGCGATTACTGATCAGGAGTAGGCAATATCTGTTTTTCTGCCTTAAAAGTGAATGTGATAATTAAGTACTTTTTCAAAGTCAGATATTTTCAGCTTGATGCATTTCAGAATTGATGCATTCACGTCAATTCTGTGTGACCATTAGGGTAAAAGAAAATCTTCATCTCTTCAACATCCACACCCATGCACACACTTTAAGTTTTATTTATTATTTATTTATTTATTTATTTATTTATTTATTTATTTATTTATTTATTTATTTATTTGTGGTATGCGGGCCTCTCACTGCTGTGGCCTCTCCCGTTGTGGAGCACAGGCTCTGGACGTGCAGGCTCAGCGGTCATGGCTCACGGGCCCAGCTGCTCCGCGGCATGTGGGATCCTCCCGGACCGGGGCACGAACCCGTGTCCCCTGCATCGGCAGGCGGACTCTCAACCACTGTGCCACCAGGGAAGCCCTAAAGTTTTATTTTGACATAATTTCACACTCACAGAAAAGTGGTGAAAATAAAGAATTAACATACCATTTACCCAGATTCCCCGAATGGTAATATTTTACCAAATTTACTTATTCTTTTTATATATAGACATTTTTCCTGATCCTTTTGAGAGCAAGATGTAAACCTGATGCCTCTTTACTTCTAAATGTCGTTATATTTAAAAAACAAGGCTATTCTCATATCACTATAGTCTAATTATAAAAATCAGGAATTTAACATCGTTAAAATACTATCAGTTAGTGTGCAGACCTTATTCAGATCTTGTTAATTGTTCCAATGTCCCTTATAGGAAGAGAAAAATCCCAGATCTAGACCCAAAGTTACATTCAGTTGTCAGGTCTCTTAAGTCTCCTTTAACTGGAACATTTCCTCAGTTTTTTCTTGAGTTTCATGACCTTGACATTAGAACATTTGACCACCCTCAACCTTTTTTTGGGAGGGATGGTGGCAGTAATAACAGCCCTTCTGAGATATAATTCAAACACCACACTATTCTCCCATTTAAATTGTGTAATTCAGTGGTTTTTAGTATATTCACAGAGTTATGCGACCATCACCACAATCAATTTTATAATATTTTCATCACTCCAAAAAGAGACACAGTACTCCTTAGCAGTCCCTCTCATTTCTTTCACCACCCGTCCATAGGTAATCACTAATCTACTTTGCCTCTGAAAATTTCCCTATTATGGTCATTTCATATGCATGGAATCAGACAATACGTTGATTGATTTTTTCCTCTGGCCTCTGGCCTTTAGCATAATGTTTTAACATTATTAATACTTCATTTCCCTTTATGGTTCAGTGACACTTTGTTGTATGGATATATACCACCTTTTGTTTATCTGTTCATCAGTAGATGGGACTTGGGTTGTTCCTGCCTTTTGCATAGTATGAATAATGCTGTGACTATTTGTGTACAAGTTTTGTCTGGGCATACGTTTGCATTTCTCTTGGGTATCCAGCTAGGATTGGAATTGCTGGATGATATGGTTTAATGGTTTGAGGATCTGTCAGACTGATTTCCGAAGCAGCAGCCCCATTTTATTGCATTCCCACTAGCAATGTGTGATGTGGGTTCCAATTTCTCCATATCCTTGCCCATATTTGTTACTGTCTGTCCTTTTGATTATAGCCATCCTAGTGGGTATGAAGTAGTATCTTATTATGGTAAAATATACACAACATAAAGTTTACTATCTTAATCAATTTTAAGTGTATAGTTCAGTGGCGTTAAATACATTCACTCTGCTGTGGAACCATCACCAGCATCCATCTCCAGAACATTTTCATCTTTCCAAACTGCAAATCTATACATGTTAAACAGTAACTGCCCACTTCCTCCATTGTGGTTTTGATTTGTATTTATTGGTTGGTTAATGATGTTGAACATCTTTTCATGTGCTTATTGGCCATTTGCATATCTTTCTTGGAGAAGTGTCTAGTCAGATCTTTTGCCCATTTTTAAATGGCTTATTTGTCTTTTTATTGAGTTCAAGTAGCCCTTTATATATTCTAGATTCAGGTCTCTTATCAGGTATATGATTTGCAAAAATCTTCTCCCATTTTCTATGTTGTCTTGTTATTTTCCTAGTAGTGTCCTTTGATGTACCAAGAGGCTTTAATTTTGATGATGTTCAGTTTGCCTTTTTTATCACTCATTCTTTTGATGTAATAGTAAGAAACTATTGTCTAATACAAGATTCATCTAGATTTATGGCTTTGTTTTCTTCTAAGAATTTTACAGTTTTAGCTTACCCGCAACTTTTTAACCTTTTAACTCCTCCCTCCACATGTTGTTCTGACTTTTCTCCAGGGAACCCGCTTCTTATTCGGTCCATGTGCTACGAGATTGGGTGCAATACTCCCTTTAAACTGTGATGTCTCCAACTGCATAGGAAAGCATTTTTGTTTTGGTTCCATTATTGAATTATTTTATATTGTACTTCTTTTATTCTTTCTTTTCTTCAACTGATATGTTGGTCATTCACCTACATTTACTGGGAAATTTGATCAACTCTTCCTTCCTTATCCTACCTGTATTTCTGATATCGTGGGCAATCTGAGTGTCCATATGGAATGTCTCACCAACACTCTAACCTTATTTCCTTACTTCTCAACTCCAGTGGTTATCACCTTTATCAAACTCTTTCAGCAAATTGTTCTCATGACTAGATCTTGGACCTTGCTGTTCTTCAGAAATACTAAATACCTATATCTGTACTCGGTTATAACCTCCTATTCTCTTTTCTCCTTTATCTCTCTCCATCCTCGCTCCTCTTTCCCACCCTCCCTTTCCTTTCATTCCTTCCTTCCTTCAACCCCCAGCCACTTTATTTCTCCTTTCTGGTTCTGCTTCTTCTTTATCTATCTAACCTATACTTAAAGTTTCATGTTATCCAGCATAGTTTCCTTTTTTCCATATCCTTCACATCTGTCCTGTAAATCTCTGTGCTATTTGCCCAGACTTTTGAACCTTCCTGGCACTTGTTAGTTGTTTAACAAATGATGAGTGAATGAATAAATGATGGAATGAACAAACCTTGGGTCAGTCCATTTGACTGTTTCGTTCCTACATGAGATCTGCTGGGCCCTGAGGGAAATGACAGCTATACATGGAGTCATTGTTAAAAGTTCACGGTATCTAGTTTCAACTGGTATCTCAATACCGTAGCAATTTTTATGTGTTTCTAGTCTTCTCTCTCTTTTTTTTTTTTTAACCAGGTATTAAACTTTTAACAGGTATTTTAAACATCCACTCTGTTCTTATTTAACAATATGCTTTCTCACTCATAGCAGATGAACTTGCTTCTTATTTCACTGAGAAAATTGAGGCCAACAGATGGGAATCTTGTTTAATATCCTCTTTGACTTCTACAAGAGTAATAGCATCTGTTTTCAGACTCCCCTCCTAACCCCTTGTCTCAGAAGATGACTTGGCCCCTCTCCCATTCTGCCTTGTGTCTCTACTACCTGTGCTTTGGATCTTACCCTCTCTACTTCCTGAAGGACCTAGCTCCAACAATTTTTTCTTCTCTCTTCAATTCCTTTTTATCTATGGCCTTTCTCTCCTCAGCATGTAAACTTTAAAAAAGAAAGGAAAGAAGGAAAGAAAGAATTAAATGTACTAACACATGGATACTCAATTTTTTTTTTTTTTTTTTTTTTTAGCTAACAGGAGTCCTCTTTCTCTTTTTTCTACCCAGCTTTTTGTAAGAGTTGTCTGTATGAGCTGTCACCATTTTCTTATTTATGATTCATTACTACTGAACTGGGTTCATTGACCCCCTTATTGTTAAACCAGGTATACCCATTTTAGTCTTTATGTTACTTGTCATCTCTGAAGGATTTGACACTGCTGGCTACTTCTTCCTCTTTGAACTCTCTGTTATCCTGGGTTTGATCACATTCTATAAGGAAGCCGTGTGGATTCTCTTAATAAAACCAGAACTTAATGGTTCCAGTGGTTCTAGGTGGACACATCCATCTCCAGTTAGGTAGGTTTGTTTAGGACTAAAGATCTTACTTTCTCTGAGATTTACTTTGCCTTTGACAGTTTCTCAATAATTATTGTCACTACTACCATCATGCTGGGCTGAGTGGTCACAGGCAGAGCTGGATTCAAGTGTGTTCTGTCAAGTCTTCCCTTATTTCCTATAAGGCACTGAGGCCAAAAGAATATTTCAAAGAGATGTGACATTGCATTTTAAATAAAGTGTTTTTAAAAGGTTCTTCTTGTCTCAGTTGAGTTCATTGCAACATCATTGTATAATAATGAACGATTAGGAGTGACAAAAATGCTCATCAGTAGGGGAATTCATCGCTACTGAACTGTATGAATGCATTATGTTATATCCATATGTGAGAGCGTAGGCAGCTAGTAAAATGAATGAAGTAGACCTAGATGTATTGATGATGTATAGAAAAACAAATCAAGCTGAGGTCTGTTATTTTATCTGTTATCTGTCTATCTAATAATTTGTTATGGAAGAAAACGCTACAGAACAGAATTATGTGTAAATGTTTAACACTTGGTATCTACTCATCAAACTGTTATGAGTGATTTCATCTGAGGAGTGGAAAGTGTTATGAGTTACTTTATTTCCTTTTTATATTTCTATTTTGTGATAAAACAATAGTGATTTTGAGGATTTTAAATGTAGAAGAAATATCAACTTATGACCTTTTGTTACCTGTCTTGCTCTCCTTCCTCTAGCTTCTTGGGCTACAATCTTTGCTTTTTTCATTTTCCTTCCAAACTGTAGCCACTCTAACTGAATCCCCTTAGTGGGCTTCTCCTATCTGAATCTTTTTTATCCCTCAAGAGCCATCCCTGGTTCCCTGAGGAGCATTGCTGGATTACTCAGACGTGTTTTATTATCTTCCCTTTGTGTTCCCATGGTACCCTGGGAAATCTTCCTTAGTCACTTGTGTCTAGGGCAGGAGCTGTTATTTGATTTTGTATTCCACGGACCTGAGCGGGGTACCTGGCATATGGTAGAAATTCATTAAAAGGGGTTTCAGTGTTAAAATAATAAAGCATAAAATTTGGAGTAGATCTTCTTAATACCAGCATGTATCCTTTTGTGTAGGTTGTCATATTATGCTATTTTCCTTGAAGCTCTGTGTGAAGATACATATTTTAATTAAACTGCAATTTATATCTCAGGATGTGTTGAGTTTATGTTGATAGGCTATCCTAATAGAACTCCAGGCAGTTTATTTAAATGTAATATGATTTCTTCAATTATAATTGGAGGACAGGAGAGTGATAATTTCATACTTCATTGTAACACAAAACAATATGGAGTATTTCTTATAATATCTCCAAATGCATTAAAGAAAACTTGCATTTGTGTGCTTCGAAATGTGTTATGATAAACAAAAATTGCTGTTTCTTCTGCATGTAAATTGCTTGTCTAACAGTTTGTTTTCTTTTTAGGTTCAACAGATAGATCGTGTGGTAGAAGTTGTGGAGGAAACAATTAAAGGTAATTGTTGAAAGTCAGACAAGCACATGTATATATTATTTGAACTGTATTATAAAATACTACTTAGTTAATATTGTTAAGCATTTTTATGGAAGTTATTGCTGGACAAAAATCATAAAATTTTGTCCTTGACTGCTTTGTGCATTGACCAGTCCAATATAGGAGGCATATATTTAGTTGGCTTATAAATGTCAGGTATAGTCTTTTTAAAAAATCTTATTTTTATTTTAGTGTAAAATAGATTTAATTTGAACCTCAGATCAGGAAGACAGAATTTAATTTTAAAATAAGGAAACAACTTTATTTTCAGGTTTATTGAGATATAATTGACATTATTTGCTTGTTTTTATATCACATAATTAGCTGTAGTTATCCCTTCTGAAAGTACTTTACAAGTAGTATTCAATTTTGATTCCTCTTCTATGTGTAATTTTTGTAGTTACAGAAAATAGAATTATGCTTTGATTGTTTTATTAGCCAGTGTTCTTTGAAACATTCTTATTGAAGCCACTGAGGAATAAACCATTCTTAATTCTGTGGATTAATTTGTAAATATAGTCTACTTTTCTTCTGTTAGATTAGTACAAATGAAAACTGATAATATGATATTAAAATATTAAGTGAATTGAGGTTCTCACTTAAAATTTTTACCATTTTTTTAAATAAATGGGAGTTTGTGTTTTAAAAAAAACAGTCTACTTCCATCAAATTGAGATTTTTAACCACATACTTTTCCTGCTGGCTTGTATTTACTACCTTCCACATGCCTTACATACCTTGCACATTTTGAGTCTTTAATTTATTAGGTGACCACAGAATATGAGAATTTTAGACTATACCTTAGTCTTCCTTGAAATCCTGAAATAAAATGAAATGTCACAATTAAAAATTTGTAGCAGTGATAACTTTGAATATTGTTTTTCAAACTATACCTCAACCCCATCTTGTAAGGTCTAGAAGTATCACTACTAGCATTTATTGTGCACTTACAATGTGACAGGCACTATGCTAAGCATGGAGTAAGTCATTTAGTTTTACAACAGTACTGTGAAGTACAGTGGGTACCTCTGTTTTCCTCATTTTTTAGAAGAGGATGTTGTGACATAGGGGCACACAGGTAGTAAGTGCATAGTTGGAATCTGAATCTAGGCAGTCTGATTCCGATGCCTGTTCTCTTAAATTTGACACTACGTTCATACTATACCATGATGGCTGTGCTCTCTCCCAGTTGAGAGTCACTGCCTTAACGGTTGTTCAGTTGAACTTCTTAAAGCAGTGTTTCAGGATGCTTGAGGGTATTGTCGCTTGAGTACCAGGCATATACTAGCCATTAAATATTTTTAAAAAACTGAATGACAATAAAGATCATACAGGAGAAAATCTAGGTGACCATAGGTATGGCAGTTACTTTTTAGGTGTAACACCAAGGCATGATCTGTGAAAGAAATAATTGATGAGCTGGACCTCATTAAAATGAAAAACTTCTGCTATGCAAAAGACAGTATCAAGAGAATGGGAAGACAAGTCACAGGCTGGAAGAAAATATTTGCAAAAGACATACCTGATGAAGAACTGTAATCTAAAATACACAAATAACTCTCAAAACCCAACAACAGGAAAATAAGCAACCTGATTAAAAAATGGGCCAATGACCTTATCAGAAACCTCACCAAAGAAGATACACAGATGGAAAATAAGCATATGAAAAGATGCTCCACATCATATGTCATCAGGGATGACACCAACCAGCCTGTTTCCTCCAAGAGTTAGCTCATTGCTACAAATTCAGATTTGCTTGAAAGGGGCTTATTATGAATAACAAAAGATGCTCCTCTCACCCTATCACTCAGGAAATCATAAGAGTTTTAGGAGATCTGTACCAAGAACTGGGGATGGTGACCAAATATGTATTTCTTATATCAGAATATCGCAGAAGGCCTATCACTTCCAGGTTGGGTTAATTAGGGATAGCATCTCACTGAAGAGTTTTGCTTAAGTGGGTTTATTGGAGAGACTGTAGTTGGGTTTAATTGTGATAGCCTACAGCAAGAGATGAGTTGAAGATGAAGTTGCTGTGGGTGTTCACTGGCAGGTTGGTTTGAGGGTGGGAAGATTGATGAATTAAGTCTTGGTAA
Source organism: Delphinapterus leucas (assembly GCF_059928025.1). NCBI lineage: Eukaryota > Metazoa > Chordata > Mammalia > Artiodactyla > Monodontidae > Delphinapterus > Delphinapterus leucas. The sequence continues at coordinate 16,263,559 of NC_143138.1, forward strand.
CACAACAGGAGAACTTCAGAGATGGGAGAAATGATTTTGTTAGATTCCCTTAGTTTGCAGTTGAGGAAGCTGATCCAGGAAGGGGTTAAGGGACTCATCTGAGATCTTCTTGTTAATGGAGATCTGGGCCTGTCACTGAAACTTCCATTCTTCACTTTCTTTTTCTACTGCCAAGTCTTACAAGACAGCACAAGTTAGTGAAATAATGTGGTCCTTGTAACAGTTAACTACTTGTTGGTTGTTTTTCAGTAAGTTACTTTTCTGAGACTCAGTTTTGTCAGTTTAAAATGGAGAGAATTAAATGGATAAGACTTTTGAGATACCTGGGATACACTAGGGGAAATGCATGTTAATATTTACTTCTTACTACCCCCTTAATACTTAGGGTGCAGGAATAATCTAATTGACCTCCGATTGCAGTGATGCTCCTTTCAATCAGACTGTATATACGGCTGTCATTTTCTGGGAATATCTCACTCTCCTGTATGTGTACCTTCGGTGGCTGCCTGTTACCTACCAAACTAACTTGTGACTTCTACCTCATTCTACCATTTCCACTTTTTCTTCCATTAATTCCATACATACACCTTTTGCTCCAGTCAACTGTACTGTTTGATATGTCTTGTATATTATTTGCAGTTTGCTTCACATTCATCTTAGGATCTTGCACAGAAGTGGATAAGTTCTGTTTCCCTCCAGATCCATGCCCCACCCTTCCGCACCTTGATGTGTGTCCATGGAGGCAGACCTGTGTGGACTGCATCTGTAGGATCCTTGCTACCTGGCATCTAGTTGGATTTCTCCAGTGAGAGGTTGGGGGTGTGACTAGAGTGTGAAATGGGAGGATTTGTTCCCCTCTCTCACTCCCTTCTTACCTGCCCATCCTAACCTGAAGGTCACAACTCCTGTCAGGTGGCCCTCTCTATTCATCTTTTTTTGCGGGTTCCTGTAACTCTTCCTTTCCTTTGCTTTTTCAGGCCCAGGGGTGAAAACACACCCCATTGTTGCTAGCCTGAGAGTATTGCATTGTCTCTTGTTGGTTTTTCTACTTGCCAAGCTTTAGTAAATAGTCCCTTTATTAAAATCTCTTCAGTTATGCAGTGTGCCATCTGCTTTGCTGGGACCCTGATTGATAAATGCTCCATGGAGAAGAAGGCTCTGCCAAGGAGGGCCAGATGGAATGCAGCCTGACTAGAGGATTCTGCTATAACTGTCTTGTTTCCACATTTGATTCCTGTTGGGCTGTCTTCATATGTCTTCCTTGAAGGGGGTTTGGACACACAGCCTCCGCCACAGCCTGTTTGCATTCTTCATGTGGTATACCAAATAGTATTTTTTAAAAAGGTATTAATAAGATACATTGGTGATAAAAAACATTTAAATCTATTGTAATTACAAGAAAACCAAACAAAGCATATTACCTTTATATCTGTCTTGGTTGGAGCAAACTGGAGAATTTAAGATATGCTGAATGAGTTCTCACTGTTCAACACTAGTTGCCTGAAAATTCCATCCATTTATAGCATTTGCTTTAGGAGACACCATATTATAAAGACCGTAGGATTTTCTTTTGTATCATCTTGATAGTTGAACAAGATATGTAATTAAAGCTAAGGGAAGAAGTACAATATTTAAAGGATTTACCTTTTTTTAAAAACATCTTTATTAGAGTATAATTGCTTTACAATGGTGCGTTAGTTTCTGCTTTATAACAAAGTGAATCAGTTATACATATACATATATCCCCATATCTCTTCCCTCTTGCGTCTCCCTCCCTCCCACCCTCCCTATCCCACCCCTCTAGGTGGTCACAAAACACCGAGCTGATCTCCCTGTGCTATGCGGCTGCTTCCCACTAGCTGTCTGTTTTACATTTGGTAGTGTATATATGTCCATGCCACTCTCTCACTTTGTCCCAGATTACCCTTCCCCCTCCCCGTATCCTCAAGTCCATTCTCTAGTAGGTCTGCATCTTTATTCCCATCTTGCCCCTAGGCTCTTCATGACCATTTTGTTGGGTTGTTTTTTAGATTCCATATATATGTGTTAGCATACGGTATTTGTTTTTCTCTTTCTGAAGAAGTGACTTACTTCACTCTGTATGACAGACTCTAGATCCATCCACCTCACTACAAATAACTCAATTTCATTTCTTTTTTATGGCTGAGTAATATTCCACTGTATATATGTACCGCATCTTCTTTATCCATTCATCTGTCAGTGTACACTTAGGTTGCTTCCATGTCCTGGCAATTGTAAATAGAGCTGCAGTGAACATTGTGGTACATGACTCTTTTTGAATTATGGTTTCCTCAGATTATATGCCCAGTAGTGGGATTGCTGGGTCGTATGGTAGTTCTATTTTTAGTTTTATCAGGAACCTCCATACTGTTCTCCATAGTGGCTGTATTAATTTACATTCCCTCCAACAGTGCAAGAGGGTTCCCTTTTCTCCACACTCTCTCCAGCATTTATTGTTTGTAGATTTTTTGATGATGGCCATTCTGACAGGTGTGAGATGATATCTCTTTGTAGTTTGACTTGCATTTCTCTAATGATTAATGCTGTTGAGCATTCGTTCATGTGTTTGTTGGCAATCTGTATATCTTCCTTGGAGAAATGTCTCTTTACGTCTTCTGCCCATTTTTGGATTGGGTTGTTTGTTTTTTTGATATTGAGCTGCATGAGCTGCTTGTAAATTCTGTAGATTAATCCTTTGTCAGTTGCTTCAGGTGCAAATATTTTCTCCCATTCTGAGGGTTGTCTTTTCGTCTTATTTATGGTTTCCTTAGCTGTGCAAAAGCTTTTAAGTTTCATTAGGTCCCATTTGTTTATTTTTGTTTTTATTTCCATTTCTCTAGGAGGTGGGTCCAAAAGGATCTTGCTGTGATCTATGTCATAGAGTGTTCTGCCTGTGTTGTCCTCTAAGAGTTTGATAGTGTCTGGCCTTACTTACACTGGCCTTACTTACACGTAGGTCTTTAATCCATTTTGAGTTTATTTTTGTGTATGGTGTTAGGAAGTGTTCTAATTTCATTCTTTTACATGTAGCTGTCCAGTTTTCCCAGCACCACTTATTGAAGAGGCTGTCTTTTCTCCACTGTATATTTTTGCCTCCTTTATCAAAGATAAGGTGACCATATGTGTGTGGGTTTATCTCTGGGCTTTCTATCCTGTTCCATTGATCTATATTACTGCTTTTGTGCCAGTACCGTACTGATTACTGTAACTTTGTAGTATAATCTGAAGTCAGGAAGCCTGATTCCTCCAGCTCCGTTTTTCTTTCTCAAGATTGCTTTGGCTATTCGGGGTCTTTTGTGTTTCCATACCAATTGTGAAGTTTTTTGTTCTAGTTCTGTGAAAAATGCCAGTGGTAGTTTGATAGGGATTGCATTGAATCTGTAGATTGCTTTGGGTGGTAGAGTCATTTTCACAATGTTGATTCTTCCAATCCAAGAACATGGTATATCTCTCCATCTGTTTGTATCATCTTTAATTTCTTTCATCAGTGTCTTATAATTTTCTGCATACAGGTCTTTTGTCTCTTTAGGTAGGTTTTTTCCTAGATATTTTATTCTTTGTGTTGCAATGGTAAATGCGAGTGTTTTCTTAATTTCACTTTCAGATTTTTCATCATTAGTGTATAGGAATGCAAGAGATTTCTGTGCATTAATTTTGTATCCTGCTACTTTACCAAATTCATTGATTAGCTCTAGTAGTTTTCTGGTAGCATCTTTAGGATTCTCTATGTATAGTATCATGTCATCTGCAAACAGTGACAGCTTTACTTCTTCTTTTCTGATTTGGATTCCTTTTATTTCCTTTTCTTCTGTGATTGCTGTGGCTAAAACTTCCAAAACAATGTTGAATAATAGTGGGTAGAGTGGGCAACCTTGTCTTGTTCCTGATCTTAGTGGAAATGGTTTCAGTGTTTCACCATTGAGCACCATGTCGCCGGTGGGTTTTTCATATATGGCCTTTATTATGTTGAGGTAAGTCCCCTCCATGCCTACTTTCTGCAGGGTTTTTATCATAAATGGGTGTTGAATTTTGTCAAAAGTTTTCTCTACATCTATTGAGATGATCATATGGTTTTTCTCCTTCAGTCTCTTAATATGGTATATCACATTGATTGATTTGCGTATACTGAAGAATCCTTGCATTCCTGGGATAAACCCCACTTGATCATGGTGCATGAGCCTTTTAATGTGCTGTTGGATTCTGTTTGCTGGTGTTTTGTTAAGGATTTTTGCATCAGTGTTCATCAGTGATATTGGCCTGTAGTTTGCTTTCTTTGTGACATCTTTGTCTGGTTTTGGTATCAGGGTGATGGTGGCCTCATAGAATGAGTTTGGGAGTGTTCCTCCTTCTGCTATATTTTGGAACACTTTGAGAAGGATAGATGTTAGCTCTTCTCTTAAGTGTTTGATAGAATTCTCCTGTGAAGCCATCTGGTCCTGGGCTTTTGTTTCTTGGAAGATTTTTAATCACAGTTTCAATTTCAGTGTTTGTGATTGGTCTGTTCATATTTTCTGTTTCTTCCTGGTTCAGTCTCGGAAGGTTGTGCATTTCTAAGAATTTGTCCATTTCTTCCAGGTTGTTCATTTTATTGGTGTAGAGTTGCTTGTAGTCATCTTTCATGATCCTTTGTATTTCTGCAGTGTCAGTTGTTACTTCTCCTTTTTCATTGCTAATTCTATTGATTTGAGTCTTCTCCCGTGTTTTTCTTGATAAGTCTGGCTAATGGTTTATCAATTTTGTTTATCTTCTCAAAGAACCAGCTATTTTTTTCTTTTTTTTTAAGAACCAGCTTTTAGTTTATTGATCTTTGCTATTGTTTCCTTCATTTCTTTTTCATTTATTTCTGATCTGATCTTTATGACTTCTTTCCTTCTGCTAACTTTGGGATGTTTTTGTTTCTTCTTTTTCTTTTCTTATTTTTTGCTTTAGGTGTAAGGTTAGGTTGTTTATTTGAGCTGTATCTTATTTCGTAAGGTAGGATTGTATTGCTATAAATTCCCTCTTAGAACTGCTTTTGCTGCATCCCATAGGTTTTGGGTCATCGTGTTTTCATTGTCATTTGTTTCCAGGTAGTTTTTGATTTCCTCTTTGATTTCTTCAGTGATCTCTTGGTTATTAAGTAGTGTATTCTTTAGCCTCCATGTGTTTGTATTTTTTACAGATTTTTTTCCTGTAATTGATATCTAGTCTCATAGCGTTGTGGTCGGAAAAGATATTTGATACGATTTCAACTTTCTTAAATTTACCAAGGCTTGATTTGTGACCCAAGATATGATCTTACTGGAGAATGTTCCATGAGCACTTGAGAAGAAAGTGTATTCTGTTGTTTTTGGATGGAATGTCCTATAAATATCAATTAAGTCCATCTTGTTTAATGTATCATTTAAAGCTTCTGTTTCGTTAATTATTTTCATTTTGGATGATCTGTCCATTGGTGAAAGTGGGGTGTTAATAAAGTCCCCTACTATGATTGTGTTACTGTTGTTTTCCCTTTTATGGCTGTTAGCATTTGCCTTATGTATTGAGGTGCTCCTGTTAGGTGCATAAATATTTACAGTTGTTATATCTTCTTCTCGGATTGATCCCTTGATCATTATGTAGTGTCTTTTGTCTCCTGTAATAGTCTTTGCTTTAAGGTCTATTTTGTCTGATATGAGAATTGCTACTCCAGCTTTCTTTTGATTTCCATTTGCATGGAATATCTTTTTCCATCCCCTCACTTTCATTCTTTATGTGTCCCTAGGTCTGAAGTGGGTCTCTTGTAGACAGCATATATACGGGTCTTGTTTTTGTATCCATTCAGCCAGTCTGTGTCTTTTGGTTGGAGTATTTAATCTATTTACATTTAAGATAATTATCGATAGGTATGTTCCTATGACCATTTTCTTAATTGTTTTGGGTTTGTTATTGTAGGTCTTTTACTTCTCTTGTGTTTCCTGCCTAGAGAAGTTTCTTTAGCATTTGTTGTAGAGCTGGTTTGGTGGTCCTGAATTCTCTTAGCTTTTGCTTGTCTGTAAAGCTTTTAATTTCTCTGAATGAGAACCTTGCTGGGTAGAGTAATCTTGGTTGTAGGTTTTTCCCCTTCATCACTTAAATATGTCCTGCCACTCCCTTGTGGCTTGCATAGTTTCTACTGAAAGATCAGCTGTTAACCTTATGAGGATTCCCTTGTGTGTTATTTGTTGTTTTTCCCTTGCTGGTTTTAATATTTTTTCTTCAAATTATAATTTTTGATAGTTTGATTAATATGTGTCTTGGCATGTTTCTCCTTGGATTTATCCTGTATGGGACTCTCTGTGCTTCCTGGACTTGATTAATTATTTCCTTTCCCATATTAGGGAAGTTTTCAACTATAATCATTTCGAATATTTTCTCAGTCCCTTTCTTTTCCTCTTCTTCTTCTGGGACCCCTATAATTCAAATGTTGGTGCGTGTGTTGCAAGGCCTGAGACTGCCTCAGCAGTGCAGTAGTTTCCTATTTTACTCCAGGTCACTTATCTGTTCTTTTGCCTCAGTTATTCTGCTATTGATCCCTTCTAGAGAATTTTTAATTTCACTTATTGTGTTGTTCATCACTGTTTGTTTGTTCTTTAGTTCTTCTAGGTCCTTGTTAAACGTTTCTTGTATTTTCTCCATTCTGTTTCAAGATTTTCGATCATCTTTACTATCATTATTCTGAATTCTTTTTCAGGGAGACTGCCTATTTCCTCTTCATTTGTTAGATCTGGGGGGTTTTTACCTTGCTCCTTCATCTGCTGTGTGTTTCTCTGTCTTCTCATTTTGCTTAACTTACTGTGTTTGGGGTCTCCTTTTCGCAGACTGCAGGTTCATAGTTCCCCTTGTTTTTGGTGTCTGTCCCCAGTGGCTAAGGTTGGCTCAGTGGGTTGTGTAGGCTTTCTGGTGGTGGAGACTAGTGCCTGTGTTGTGGTGGCTGAGGCTGCATCTTGTCTTTCTGGTGGGCAGATCCACATCTGTTGGTGTGTTTTGGGGTGTCTGTGGTCTTATGATGGTTTTAGGCAGCCTCTGTGCTAATGGGTGAGGTTGTGTTCCTGTCTTGCTAGTTGTTTGGCATAGCGTGTCCAGCAGTGTAGCTTGCTGGTCATTGAGTGGAGCTGGGTCTTGGCATTGAGATGGAGATCTCTGGGACATTTTCGCCGTTTGATATTACATGGAGCTGGGAGGTCTCCTGTGGACCAGTGTCCTGAACTTGGCTCTCTCACCTTAGAGGCACAGCCATGATGCCTGCCTGGAACACCAAGAGCTTGATATCCACACGGCTCAGAATAAAAGGGAGAAAGAAAGGAAGAAGATAAAATTAAAGTTATTAAAATAGAAAATAATTATTAAAGTTTTTTTAAGTAGTAAAAAAAAAAGAGAGCAGCCAAACCAAAAAACAAATCCACCAATCATTACAAGTGCTAAAAATTATACTAAAAAAAAAGAAGAAAAAGAAAAACGGACAGACAGAACCCTAGGAAAGATGGTAAAAGCAAAGCTGCACAGAGAAAATCACACACAGAAGCATACACATACTCACTCACAAAAAGAGAAGAAGGGAAAAATATATATATATTGTTGCCCCCAAAGTCCACCTCCTCAATTTGGGATGATTCGTTGTCTATTCAGGTATTCCACAGATGCAGGGTACATCTAGTTGATTGTGGAGATTTAATCCACTGCTCCTGAGGCTGCTGGGAGAGATTTCCCTTTCTCTTCTTTGTTCGCACAGCTCCTGGGGCTCAGCTTTGGATTTGGCCCCGCCTCTGCGTGTAGGTCGCCGCAGGGCGTCTGTTCTTAGCTCAGACAGGACGGGGTTAATGGAGCCGCTGATTCAGGGGCTCTGGCTCACGGGGGGAGGGAGGGGCACGGTGTGTGGGGCGAGCCTGCGGGGGCAGAGGCCGGTGGGACGTTGCAGCAGCCTGAGGCGCCGTGTGTTCTCCCGCGGAAGTTGTCCCTGGGTCACGGGACCCTGGCAGTGGCGGGCTGCACAGGCTCCCCAGAAGGGGGGTGTGGATAGTGACCTGTGCTCGCACACAGGCTTCTTGGTGGCGGCAGCAGTGGCCTTAGCGTCTCATGCCCATCTCTGGGGTCCACGCTGATAGCCATAGCTCGTGCCCGTCTCTGGGTCTCCTTTAAGCGGCAATCTGAATCCCCTCTCCTGGCGCCCCAGGAAACAACGAGGCAAGAAAAAGTCTCTTGCCTCTTCGGCAAGTCCAGACTCTTCCCTGGACTCCCTCCCGGCTAGCCGTGGCGCACTAACCCCCTGCAGGCTGTGTTCACGCCGCCAACCCCAGTCCTCTCCCTGCGCTCCGACCGAAGCCCGACCCTCAGCTCCCAGCCCTCGGCCACCCCGGCGGGTAAGCAGACAAGCCTCTTGGGCTGGTGAGTGCTGGTCGGCACCGATCCTCTGTGCGGGAATCTCTCCGCTTTGCCCTCCGCACCCCTGTGGCTGCGCTCTCCTCTGCGGCTCCGAAGCTTCCCCCCTGCCACCCCCACCCCGTTTCTGCCAGTGAAGGGACTTCCTAGTGTGTGGAAACTTTTCCTCCTTCACAGCTCCCTCCCACTGGTGCAGGTCCCGTCCCTGTTCTTTTGTCTCTGTTTTTTCTTTTTTCTTTTGCCCTACCCGGGTACGTGGGGAGTTTCTTGCCTTTTGGGAGGTCTGAGGTCTTCTGCCAGCATTCAGTAGGTGTTCTGTAGGAGTTGTCCACATGTAGATGTATTTCTGATGTATTTGGGGGGAGGAAGGTGATCTCCACGTCTTACTCTTCTGCCATCGTGAAGCTCCTCCTACATTTCTTTCTTTAAAAAATACTCATATGCACCTTAGTCTTGCTTTACATGGTCATTAAAGCCCCCCCTCCCAGTTTTTGGTATAAAAGCTTTGAAGGACATATAAATCTGGGTATTTGTTCTGATATATGTATGTGAAATCCTTTAAACAAAAAACATCTTTAAAAAAGTTCTTGTCTTTGGGAAAGGTAGTGAAACCAGATATCTTAAGATAAATGATTGCAAATAAATGTTGTGTATTGAAAATAGAAAAATGTTTACTGTTAAGTCATATTTCTTCTCTAGTCAGTCTCTAATAAAGGAGGCCTCAATTGTTTTAATATGTTTGCTGGTATTTCGTTTAGTCTGATTTCAGTTGACTCCAGTGTTGGTAATTGAAGGCTTTCCCAGTATGGTACAATCTGCAAGTTTAATTGATTTTCCATTTCCCCTACCTTCTCAGTAATTGATGTGATCTTGGATTAGGCTGACCTAAATTCCCAGGGTGCTTCACCAAACAGCTCTTTCTTATTTAACACATTGCTATTAATCTTCACTCTGTCAGAATTGTACTTTGCATTTGATACTAATTTAGAATATAAACTTTTTGTAAATTGAGACTGTAAGGCGGAACTATCTCAAGTGTGGTTTTATCAGTGTTAATGACTTAGTAACTTCTCTTTCGATGTCCGGTGGAGATTTACTTGAAGATGTTTCTAAACTTAATGAGTAAGTGAACTGAGCTTCGATATATAGCATGGTACATCTGGGATAGTGTTGAACCACAAAAGCACATCTCCTTTTACAGTATTTGCTTTTCAATAAAATAATTTTCTTTTTCTTTCTTTTTTTTAACATCTTTATTGGAGTATAATTGTTTCACAATGGTGTATTAGTTTCTGCTTTATAACAAAGTGAATCAGCTATACATGTACATATATCCCCATATCTCCTTCCTCTTGAGTCTCCCTCCCACCCTCCCTATCTCAGGTGAATAAACTGGCAACATAGAGTAATTTGATGGCTCAGATGTAACTAGACAGGAAATTTAAATCTGATTTTCTCTTTTTCTTGAAAATTTTGATAATTAGAAGTATTTAATAGTTCGTTACTTTTTATTGTCCTAAAGCACAGAGCTGATTTCCCTGTGCTATGTGGCTGCTTCTCACTAGCTATCTATTTTACATTTGGTAGTGTATCCATGCCACTCTGTCACTTCGTCCCAGCTTACCCTTCCCCCTCCGCATGTCCTAAAGTCCATTCTCTATGTCTTTGTCTTTATTCCTGTCCTGCCCCTAGGTTCTTCTGAACCATTTTTTTGGTTTGTTTTTTAGATTCCATATATATGTGTTAGCATACGGTATTTGTTTTTCTCTTTCCGACTTACTTCACTCTGTATGACAGACTCTAGGTCCATCCACCTCACTACAAATAACTCAATTTCGTTTCTTTTTATGGCTGAGTAATATTCCATTGTATATATGTGCTACATCTTTATCCATTCATCTGTCGATGGACACTTAGGTTGCTTCCATGTCCTGGCTATTGTAAAGGGTGCTGCAGTGAACATTGTGGTACATGACTCTTTTTGAATTATGGTTTTCTCAGATTATATGCCCAGTAGTGGGATTGCTGGGTCGTATGGTAGTTCTATTTTTAGTTTTTAAAGGAACCTCCATACTGTTCTCCATAGTGGCTGTATCAATTTACATTCCCACCAACCGAGCAAGAGGGTTCCCTTTTCTCCACACCCTCTCCAGCATTTATTGTTTGTAGATTTTTTAATGATGGCCATTCTGACTGGTGTGAGGTGATACCTCACTGTAGTTTTGATTTGCATTTCTCTAATGATTAGTGATGTTGAAATATGCTTTGAATGGATACTCTTACGCATCATCACATTATGTAATCTTATGTAGTTACTATAGTCTGAATATAGTAGAAAAAGTTGTGCATTGGCTTTACATGTTGGGAACGCTTTCCAGTCTCACTAGTATAGATAGGTGATAACTTCTGCCTTCTAATAACTAAAGGCGCCAGAAATTTATTGCTGTTATTTAGTTTTGTTTTTTTTTTCTCATGAGCCTGTTTGTTTTAAGTTTATGTTCTGTGTTAATATGTGGTTACAGGTTGGTAAACATTGCATTTTGCCACCTTCTTAGATGTGTCAGTTCATGTCCCTTTCAGTCTTCTTTCCCTTCTCTCTCCTCCTTTGTTTCCCTCAAATAACCAGTCCTCTAACTTTACTTATTTATCCTCTGTGTTTCTTATATGTTCTAGAATGAACTTATTTTTATTCACTGTATCTCTTTTACGTAGCATTTTTTCAAATCATAATAATTTTAGAAGTAAGACCAGGCAAATGTCTTTATGCCCCAAGCAGCAAAGTTCTGCCATAAGACTGTAAGTTGATTTTTCACATCACTTTCTTTTATAATAGCTAGTTTGGAATAATGGCTGGCAAGGACTGTTTATTGGAGAAACCACCATGTCTTGTCTGTATTTCTCTAACTTTATAACTTTATTAGCTAAATTATCGGTCCTGTTTCTAGCCACAGAAACACTAAGCAGTCCCAGAATTATTTATCTGCTCCAAAATCGCCAATAGATGCTCTCGAAAGAGTCTTCTTTAAACATGGGAAGTAGTCATGTTTATTTTATTTTTAAAAATAAAAGTAGTTAAGTAACTTTAATTTGTCAAATATTTTTCTGCCATTAAAACTTTTAAAACTCAAATAAATGCATAAATGTGTCCCCCAGGTGAATTCTGCTGTGCTGGCTTCAGACTTTTTTTATATGTTTTGGTTTGTCTTAAAGTTAATTACACTGCTTTTGTGTGTTCATCACTTATATTTCCCTTTCCGTTCAAAGATGCATTATCTTATGGTTTGCAACCACCTTTTACTAATAATGGAATTTATTGATATGAAGACTTGGGTATTTCATTAACTTTGACTTCTTCATTCCAGAGTGCAAGTGGGGAGGGTGCATAGTGTTGAATAGTTTGTTAGGTTGATGATCGTGTTAGAGTTTGCACGTAACACTGTTATAATGGTTCACTGGATTTGATTGTTCAAAACAAGGAAAGGAAATTACCTTAAGTTTGAACTTCTCGGGCTTCCCATGACCCAACCCTTGTGTTAGTGGTCCCACTGATCTGTCTGAAAGTAGCCCCATCCTTCCTTGTTTAAATATTAACAGGGACTTGGCTGCTGTGAAAATTGCACTTACATGTTAACTCTTTGCAAAGCTTGATTCTGCCTTGGCAGATTCCATGAAGGTGAGACTGCAAGTATTGTTGAATTCTCTAAAAATGCATTACTGTAGTCTAGAGTTTTGTGAGAACTGTTCATGTTAAAACAGTTTATAAAGTTTGAACATTTATCATGTCTGTGTATTAATAATCTTCATTGCAGGTGTTTGGTATTCTCAGATATAACAATTTCTGAGTCCCACAGTTCTAATTTCTATTTATTCTAATAGGATTTATTTAGTAAACAATGACAAGTAGATCAGTTAATCCTGTTTTGAGGCTCTCATAGAAAACATTAAAATTAATATAATAAAAAAACTTTAATGTACTTAAGTTCTTCCTTTATTGTAACTACCTTTGTAGAGAATTGGAATGTGGTACACTGCTTTTATACTCTGCGTGCATATGTGTGGTTTATTGCATGTCTGGAGAAGCTTTAGTCTTCATTTAAAGAATCTACTATTTTTGTTTAGTAAAATATAATGAGAATAGTTGGGATGATAAACTTAGAGGAAATAATCCTAGCAGCTTTATTACATTTTTTAAATAGAGGGTGAAATTGTAGGTTGATTGTGGTATTTCCTGTTGCAGTTTGACTGTTCTTTAACACAATAGTAAATTGTATTGTATTGGTAATTCTTCTTTGGTGCTTTGTAGCTGGGTTCTGTAAAAATAGAAATACAAAGCAGAAACCAGGTGATGTTAGAGGTGCAGTATCTAAAACTCCAGTAGCAAAATATACATAAAAATTATGACATTTTTGAAAGTTTTATTAAAAAACAAATATTGATGTTTTATTGCCAGTAAAATCATATAACACAAACAAGTTAAAAAACTGGCAACATAGGGCTTCCCTGGTGGCGCAGTGGTTGAGAGTCCGCCTGCCAATGCAGGGGACGCAGGTTCGTGCCCCGGTCCGGGAGGATCCCGCATGCCGCCAGGCAGCTGGGCCCGTGAGCCATGGCCGCTGAGCCTGTGTGTCAGAGCCTGTGCTCTGCAACCGGAGAGGCCACAACAGTGAGAGGCCCCCGTACCGAAAAAAACCAAAAACAAAAGCAAAACCAAAAAAAACTGGCAACATAGAGTAATTTGATGGCTCAGATGTAACTAGACAGGAAATTTAAATCTGATTTTCTCATTTTCTTGAAAATTTTGTGAATTAGAAGAATTTATTTAATGAGACTAGTTGTAGGGTGTCTTTTATTAGGTGATACCATTGACCTTTCCTTAGAAAACCTAGTATTGTTAGCACTTGGTATAGAGAAAGAATGCTCAGTTGATACAGTTTTGTATATAATGTTTGGACATGCACATCTTTTCTTTTCAAAGTTCATTCCATAACACTCTACAAAGCACACAGCATATGTGTAGCAGTTACTTCTGAGACTGAGAGAATAAACACTAATTTCACTTACTTATTAGTCTGGGGGTGAGGGGACTCATTTGCAGAATCTCCAGTTAGGATATCAACTATGGATGGATTTTTAAGGAGAAGTTTATCAGTACTACCGTTATAACAAGGCATACATTTTATTGAGTAATAAAGAAATAGTAACTGAAATGTCTTTGTGAAAGATGGTTTCTAACACATTAAATCTTTAGCGTAACTCTGAACATTCAAGTGCCCCATTTCTTTAAGCTGCCCTGAAGCCTGGTGCTGTGTGGAAGGTCCCTTCAGCTCTGACTGACATTCTAGGAGTGTTGGAGTCTGTAATATAAAACTGAGTTTCAGAGCCTGTCATTAGAATGAGACATTGACATTTTGGACAGTGATCTCTAGCAAAAGTTATTGTAATGTGACTAGCTTTTTCTTGCATCCTAATCTCCACATGCCAGAGTTTGCTTTTTCTTTCCCCATACCTTCTTACTTACAAAATGAATTTGAAGGCGTTTGTGGCAGACATACCATACATTTTTCTTTTGTATGTATCTGTATTCTCCAGTGAAGAGGGTCTTGAGTAAAGCACAGTTCCCTGACTCCTTTGCCTTTACTCTATTCCGTGGTAATGCCATCCTAGGTGGTGACAAGTGGTGTACTTCCTGGTGTCGCTTAAGAGTTTTGTGCTTCTCTAAAGCAACTTTCATTTCTACCCTGGGGCATATTTATTTTTGGGACTTTGAGACAGGCAGCTTTCATCTTGGTGACTGGGATTGCTGGGGGGAAAAAAGTAATTTGAGAGGATTTAATGCAAGGTGTGAACATTACCTACAGCAGTGATTCTCAAGGGTGTTTGCTTGGAGAGGGACCCTTAGCCAGAGTGGGAAGATGGCAGGGTGGCTTACCTGAACCTGGGGAAGCTGGGGGGCTTGGAGATTCTGCCATGTGGCCCTTCACCTAGATTCATTTGCCATGTGAGCCACTGTCACAGTGGTAAGCATCCTATCACTCAGATGTCCTGGGGTGGGAAAACAGCCATGGCTCTCTGGCATCTATGCTTAGACTTACCCAGGGTCAGGTACAGTTCCTGGTACCCTACTTATGCCTTCTTTCTCTTCCCTCATATTCAAGAACTTGTATCGGAATGCAGTGAGTGGTCTGAGAGGGATGACCTTGAATCTACTTTGATTTATATATTTAAAATATTAAATCATTCGCAAATCTGATTATCATTATCAATGCAATTATTTGTGACCTATTTCCTAGTTCTCCAGAGGTTTAAAAATAAATGGGATCTGACTTTATTTTACAGTGATTGAAAGTTTTAAAAATCTCCTTGCCTTCTTGCTTTTGAGAAACGTCATTAGCATTATAGGTCTTGATAAGATTACAGTTGCATTAATTATAGTAGCAACTGTAATTACCTTCTGTCTGGCTCTTTGTAGCTTACCCTTTCGTATACATTAATTCATTTGTACTCCACAGGAACCCCGGCATTACTGATTATATAGCAAGGCCGCAGTGTACTATAATTTGAAACCTACTCCTCTAATCTCAAGTTCTTTAGGTTCTGTTAAGCTGCTTACCTTGAATGGAGGGAAGTGAGAAAGTGAGACCCATTTATTGTTACCTCCATCCCTCCTGCCTATTGACTAAGGTCACGGCTCAACCATTTCTAGTTCCCTTTCATATTCTCACTTACACGTTTTGTTCCTTCATGTTTCTTGTCTCCTCTTTGATTTCTTTTTCCCTTTCCTCCTTCTCAGTTTTACTTGCCATTTTATTTTGTGGCAACATAAAAACTTTTTTTGTAAGGAGTTAATAAAGATTTGCTATATTTTTTTTAAAAAATTCTGAAAAGAATATTTTAGTCTTACCTTGCTCTAAGGGTGCTTAATTTAGGAAATGAGTAAACGTATTCCTTAACTGTAAGCAAACAATAAAGAAGCTAATCAAACCAGTAAAAACCTAAAGAGATTCTGCAGAGAGAACTCTCTTGGGTGTGTTTTTTAAAGGTAATTTTGGAAGGTTTTAAGGTAAAACACAGTTTATACTGTTTTTACTGTCAAATGATTAAGTCAAGAAAGTCCTTCCATGTTTTTTAAGGATATGGCCTATGTTCTAAATTCTAGTTTTGTATTTAGGCCAGATAAGTATT
Source organism: Delphinapterus leucas (assembly GCF_059928025.1). NCBI lineage: Eukaryota > Metazoa > Chordata > Mammalia > Artiodactyla > Monodontidae > Delphinapterus > Delphinapterus leucas. Next base: position 16,279,138 of record NC_143138.1, read on the forward strand.
GAAGCTGTAATCTGAAGGATTTTGATGTAGATAACTTTCAGTCTTTAACATTTCACAACCAACATTAATTGTAAATTCTTGAATTAAGGTTTGTTTGTTTTTCAGTGTTCAATACTGAGGTTTTGAATTAACCTTTAAAAATAATGTTTGGCCAATCTTTTGATTAGAACTAAGAATGCATATCTCAAACCCACATAATTCCTATCTCATAAACTATGTTTAGAGGCATTTAATTTTTGAAGGTGGGGTTTTTCACAGTGGAGCTCCTTTATGCCAAGTCTTAATAAATCTTTTCAGTGAATTCTGATTTTAGCGATAGGCTGGTTTAAGAAGCAGAAGATGAACAGACAGGATTTGTAGCAAAGATCTGTGCTGGCTGTGTTAGCAGTGTTGTGTCCAGATGTACTGGGAAATCTATGTAGTTGTGTATGTAACTTGTTTCTGGCCTGCTCAGCCTCCCACACTACAGTGTCATTTCTCCTCGAGGCCTTTCCTGATCTTTTTTTAGGAGAGTTGACCACTCTCTCATGGTGATCTATTGTCCTCAGAAACACTGATCAGACCATGTCTGACATTTCATTCCAGTTATTTGTTTACAAGTTGTTTTTCTCAAGACCGTAAGTCCCTTTAGGGCAGAAGTCATTGTGATGACTCAGGACAGAATAGGTTTTTTTTTTGGCGGGGGGGGGGGGGGGTTGGGTTTGGGGGGTCTTTATGTTGTATCTAAATATTGATAAAATAATATTTCAAACCTACTTCATTTTTTACTCATCTGTAGCATTTTGGAACTTCTGTTTCGGTTATGCATGTGCATTAGTGTATTGTGTTGTGATATAAAATGTCCATCCTCTTTGTTTTTCGTACATTTCTACACTTATTTCACTGTCCTCATTTCTCCAGAAGGGCAGTGGTAATGCCAGTCACAAGGGGTTGAGGACTAAGATTGTGAATTTAAAGCCAACAAGTAAGTGCCAGATGCCCCTTCCCTGACGTCCCCCCTTTAGGTTGCCTTTATACTGCCTCCCACTGCTCCTCGGTGACACTTTATAAGGATTTGAAGAGTTGCAGGAGGAGCTTGACATTTTCGTTCATGATCGGATGTGGGGATCTGAGCTAAGTGTGGCTTACAGGTTCCTTATTCTTGTATAGTGTTATTCTCTCTCTCTCTCTCTTTTTTTTTTTAGGAGCTTGAATGCCATCTGTTATTAGGTCTGTTATCTCTGCTTTCATCACCTGGTGCAGTAATTTGGGGAATATGGGTTTGAGCATGAGCAGTGATTAAGTTTTTGCATTGCTGCCATGGATGCTTTACTTACTGAAACGGAAGTACTGAGTAGCTTTATGCCATAAACATTAAAGCTGGGGAGGGGGAAGGGGAAGCTGGAACAAAGTGAGAGAGTGGTGTGGACACATATACACTACCAAAGGTAAAATAGATAGCTAGTGGGAAGCAGCTGCATAGCACAGGGAGATCAGCTCGGTGCTTTGTGTCCACCTAGAGGGGTGGGATAGGGAGGGCGGGAGGGAGGTGCAAGAGGGAGGGGATATGGGGATATATGTATACGTATGGCTGATTCACTTTGTTATATAGCAGAAACTAACACACCATTGTAAAGCAATTATACTCCAATAAAGATGTTAAATAAAACACCCCAGGGCTCCCCTGGTGGCGCAGTGGTTGAGAGTCCGCCTGCCGATACAGGGGACACGGGTTCGTGCCGCGGTCCGGGAAGATCCCACATGCCGCGGAGTGGCTGGGCCCGTGAGCCACGGCCACTGAGCCTGTGCGTCCGGAGCCTGTGCTCCGCAACGGGAGAGGCCACAGCAGTGAGAGGCTCTAGTACCGCAAACAAAACAAAACAAACAAAAAAACCACCCCAAAACATTAAAGCCTTGGAGCTACTGAAATTTAGAATTCAGGAGCTGTGTGGTGACCTAAACGGGAAGGAAATCCAAAAAAGGGGATATATGTATACATATAGCTGATTCACTTCGCTGTATGGTAAAAACTAACGCAGCATTGTAAAGCAACTATACTTCAACACAAATTTAAAAAATAAAAATAAATAGAGTGTGGGGAGAAAAAGAAAAGAAATATATAGAATTCAGGGGAGCCTACTGTAGCAAGACAGCCAACCACCTGAGTTCTTTTAAGGGTCAGTACTGAGGTGGAGTTAACTGATGTGCGAGTGCTTTGACTTGTGAATATTTTGATGTACACTTGATTTAGATTGTGAAAAGTAAGTTGGCACCATATAAATCTCCTCCCACTGTCATAAAAGGTATATCTGCTTGCAAAAGATGTAATTAAATCATAAAATTAAATGCTTCTGGTAGTTTGCCTCCAGAAGGTATTTCCATTACTATAAGAAGACATCTTGCTTATGTGGATTATTTATTTTATGTATTCTTTGTCCGGTATGATGACTTGAAAATAGTTGTCATTAGTTGTACCAACAGTGCTGTACGAATGGAAGAAAAAGTTGCCTTAGAATTTTCCATTCCAACATGTTTTCATCTTTACATCGTCCACAGTTCTGGATCATACATAAATTTCACGTCATTATAATTATAGTGTAGATACTTTTTTGTGCAAGAAGGGTTTTGATATTAAATAACCCTCAGACTTTGAGGGGATTTAAACTTTGTGTTCTGTCCTTATCTTAGTTTCCTCTCCAACCCAAAACTCTGGAAATGCATGCTGGTAACATCAGGACCTTAGTAGAGGCTCTCTTTGCTTATACTTTGATTCACGCTTTGAATTCTGTCTTTTTGGACAGTTGATTCTTACCATTCTTCTCTTATTTTAATGTCTTTTTCTAGGTGTCATTGTTCTAGTTAACATTTAAATTCCTCGTAATTGCTGAAATCTTAGTAGCTAAAATTGGCGCTTGAATTGTAATGATCTTGTGTTTTGAGTCAATTCTAGCATTTCGGGTAAAATTTTCCAACCCAGAGTAGCTGCTTCTTTCACTTAACCCAACATCTTTGCTTCACTTTGCTTTCTTCTTTTAAAATGAAAATATTTCAAGAGAGTTACTTAAGTGTGACTATTAGAGAATGCTTGCTTTCTTGGGAGGAGCTTAAATATGAGGAATGACATTGAACGGAGCAGAGACAAACTTTGGCTAAATTTTTGTTTTTCTGTGTAATTAAGTAGTTAAAAAGCCTTTGGAGGCCATGCTGAGTAACAGCTCCAAGCATTTTGTAGAAAAACAGTAAACTGAGCTTTCCTTTCTAATATTCTTAAACAATATTCAAATTGATGGGGCTCTCTTAAGTGAGAATTGATGTCTGTAGTGCATTTACTCATTGTTTTGTTTTTGTTTGTATATCTACCAGTCTTCTCTTACCCTCTGCCCCAGCATTGGGTTGGGTTTGCTTTTATTAGGAAGCTTTCCAGCAGGACGACCCAGAGCTTAGGGTTCAGATAGGTCTTCAGAATGTCTGTTAATAGGACTGAATTTGTGTGAAGTGAGAGCAGTTAGTAAGAGATGAAAGCAACTTGGCATGAGGCCTCTCTGGTGGTAGTGGAGGTGGGTGGTAACATATTAAGGAAACAGTGAATGGCCTTTAAAATTAGGTGAGAAGAATGAAGTATTGAAGGAAAGTCTGGCTGTTTATAGAGGCTTTAGAAGAAAAAGAAATTAAAGGAAAAAGAAATAAACAATTGGAGTCCAAGTTGCCAGATTATTGGTGCTTCTATAATGTGTAATGATATTCTAAGGCTAACTTGTACAAATGACTTTAGCTTTGAGAACCAGAGGGGGAACGATTGGTTTGTATGTAGAAACATAATTTAATTAATAAATATGTATTTTGTAGGTAGTCCTGTTTCTATCAGTGTGTGTGTGTGTGTGTGTGTGTGTGCGCGCGCGCGCGCATATGTGTTTACATATATGCTTATATTACAGGGGTGGGTACTTTTGTGCTTTTAAATGACCGTTATAATTGGCTTCTTGACATGTTGACAGACAGGGCTTTCTAGTATGTATGGGTGGGATGTTTTTCCTCAGCTCTAATAATGTTCAGTGCAGTTAGCACTGTGGGATTTGGGAAAGATTATTTGCTCATGAAGATCCATAAACCACACTGAATATTGATTCAACGAGTATAGCCATTATTGTACAAAATATGCCTTTTTTCGTATAGGCTTTTCAGTGTTACGAATTCACAGGTGTGCATATAATAGTGAATTATATAAAACAAACTAGCTTTTGGTTCAATACTTTGTAATAAATAATAATTTTAGCTAAAAAATAGTTTAGTAACATTCTTTACTGGATTAGATCAAATGTAAAAACGAGCACAGAATCAGGGTTTTGTAGCTGATTTATAAATAACTGCTGAAAGCCTCAGGCTTAAAATTAAATTTGGTTTAACAGGACTGAATTTTATGTGACACTCATAAGTAACAACTTAGAGAGATGTTTATTAAAGATGGTTAATAAGCCCACTGAGACATATTTGACCATTATTTAGAGGAGATGAAATGTGAATTTACATTGAAAATGGGAAAGATAAAATCTTGGAAATAGAACATTTGAGTATGTCCCATTCTACATATAAGGCAATCTTCGTTTTTCATCCTTGGATTAAAATCGCATATTTCTATTTTAATAACTTACATCTTTATCCCTGTCTCCTCAGTGGTCTCATGTTATTATCAGTTTATCTGGTCACACTGAGCATCATTGTTCCCATCTGTTCCTATTAATACTTCCTCCTTTAATTTCTTATTACGTGTGATTGAAATGATGTAAAAACCAATATTTTCACTCTCCTTTTCTTTCAGACTCGGTTGTCCTGATTTCTTTTCTTCCTCTCCTTCTCTTCAGTCTAGCCACAAAGGGTGATGAAATCCGCAGTAGTCACAAAATAAATTGGTACTCATTGAGCAGTGTTCTTTTTCTTTCACAGTGCTAGGCATCAGTGACTAATCAGAAGGGATTGTATAGAGAAGCAGTGTGCGAGTGTCTAATGGTGGTGCTTACGGCTTGGTCCCTTCATAAGTATAGCATGTTCATTTTCAGTATAAATTTGCTACAAAGTTTCCTTTTTACCTTTCACATTTTTATTCCTTCAGCATGTTTCCCTGTTCCTGAGTCCTTGTTTCCTTTCCTTTTCGTCCCACAGATACACCTTCTTTAAGATATCTCCTTCAGTTTTATTATTTATTCTGTCAAATTTCAGTTTGTTTTAGAGGGTAATAATATTGATAACTGCACATATAATGGGTAATGATTTGTAGTGTATGTTTTTATTCTGTGGTCTATAGATTTAAGGAGTTACTTTGAAATAGCAATTCTGTTTGCAAAAGGATTTTTTAAAAAGATGGTATGACAAGTATAAAAGTTCTGTTCTGCTAGTCTGTTTTTTTAAAAAATAATCATTATGTGGTTGAATTTCCTTTCTTTCATCTTTGACCAGATATAATGAGGGACTTTTATGTTATTTCCTACTTTGTTTTTAGTGTGGTATATTTTTCAATTAAAAAAAAAACAGACTGTTGCTAGGTCTGCCACTCTTTAATGAATCATTGGATTGGAAAATAACTCATTATATCATCAGGCAGGATATGTTCCTTTATTTGCATGTAGGTAGTTGGAGATGAATAATTTATCAAATGTTATTAGTACAGGCTCATATTGCTGAAGTCTCAGCAGGATATAATGAAATTTGTCTCAGGCTAGTATGAAAATAGCATGCCTTTGCGTAGTCATTATTGAACTTTTGGCATCTCTCAGAGAACTATTATGTTATCATGCCAATCTTGCTCACCTCTTCATTAACTGGACTTGTGATTGAAGAGTTCAACTTATCTTGAAAATCTGTGAAATCTGGTATGCCAAATGCTTGAGTCTAACTGTGTTTCTCCATCAGAGCAAGAATTTTCAGAATGAATGAAGTACTTAATGTTTCTTATTAAAGCGATTAGTACAAAAAAGGCCATGACTGATGGTTTTATTACTTCTGGTCCTGAAAAGCTGTCTGTACAGGAGATGTTTAAGCAGTATATCTTTCTGAAATGAGGGGTGATGAAACATACATATAATTGCTTAGAATCTTATATCTGTACTAATTACGTATTTGAAGTTATTTTAAATAATTGCTTTTAAAAAGTGGGCTTTGATTAGCTTGTGGCACGACTGCGTGAGAAGGTCAACAAATCTCCCCACAAGCAACAACAAAGCTGGACAAATGGTCAAAAACAAGCCATTCTTGCATTCTGGAAATTGAGTAAAAGCAGTCAGCAAACTGAGAAGTGTTTATTTGTGCAAACAACTGAGCTTTGGGTAAGAACAGTGTGAGTCTGTGGTGTTTGTGCCTGGTGCTACTGCCATTTTCCTTCCTCAGCTCTGTGGGCAAGGTTGTTCAACCAGGGCAGGTCAGGCTGTAAAAACCAGCAGCTTCACTGCTGCTCCCAAGAAGGCTCAGTTGACTTGGAGGACTGTTTGGGAAAGTGAAGATGTTTATGGCACGTGACGGGGGGCGGGGGGGGTAGGGGATGGGGTGTCTCTGGCTCTACACACCTGAAGTTGTAGGTCTGTTTGGCAGAAGTGGTAGACAGACAGACTAGCCATGGATTTAGTAGAGACTTCTGGGAGGTGAGACAGAGAGAGGATGCTTGATAAGTCTTCGCAAACTGTAAATTGATTGGACGTTGTGCACATGCACAACAGGGACCAGAGTGGGCCCAAGCTGCCTACACTTATCTGTTGGCTGGAGCTTGTATGCACATCGTGAGAAGGTGGGAGAGGACCCAAGAAAGCCCAGGAGAAAGTAAAAGGTGGGGCAGGCTTGAAAATGGCCCTAAGTTTGAATTCTCTCGTCTCGTACACAGATCAATCAGCACATCGTTAGGAATCTTACTGGTTTAAGGTGTTTGAGCATATACGTGACCAGTCCTTGACTTAGCTTTGCTATGCAGATACAGAATTGACTGCTGGGAAGTGACGCTTTGGAGGGAAGAAAGCCAAAAGAGCTAAGAAAGGAGATTAATGACCATTCATTGTGGAGACATAAACTTCATAGACTACACTTTGGGTGCTTAATATGAATTGAGAGTTGCTACAATATATCAGCTAAAATTTCTAGTATTTAACAAAATATTATGATACATACAAAGAAACCAAGTATAACCACGTTCAAGCGGGAAAAAAGCAGTCAGTATCGACTGTCGTTGAGCGGCCAGAAGTGTTGGATTTAGCAAAGACTTGAAAGAACTAAGTGAAACGATGTGAAAAGCATTTAAGATAAGGATGATGACGGTGACTTGAGTACAGAATCACAAAATGATAGGAATTATAAAAGAGAACCAATAGGAAATCTGCAGTTGAAAAGTACAGTAGCTGAAATGAAAACATTCATTAGAGGGGCTCAACTGCAGATTTGAGATGGCCGAAGAAAAAAATCTGTGGATAGACCAAGGGAAATGATCTGACTTGGATAGAAGAAAAGAGGAAAAATGAAAAGGGCCTCAGAGACCATTGGGACAACATCTGGCACACCAAAAAATGTGTCATGGGAATCACAAAAGAAAAGGATACAGTGAAAAACAGCAACAGCAACAACAGTAGTTTTAAACTGTACTGGATGAAAACTTCGCAAATTTTATGAAAACCATTACTTTCGGATCCAAAAAGCTAAATGAATTCCATGTAGAGAAGTCCCAGATATCCATACCTATACACATCGTAGTCATTGTAGAAAGAGAGGGAAAATCTTGACGGCATAAGAGAGAAATGACATACTGTGTACCGGAGAACAACAAGATTAATAGTTGACTTCTCACCAGAAGCACTAGAGGTCAAAGACAGTGGAGTGATATATTCAGTGCTCAAGGAACAAAACTGTCAACTAAGAATTCTGTTGATATATCCAGCAAAAGTATCCTTCACAAATGAAGCAAAATAAAGACATTTCCAAATAAAAAATTTTTTGCTGGCAGACTTGATTTACAAGAAATACTGAAGACAATTTTTCAGGCAGAAAGTGGTACCAAATGGAAATCCCCAGGAGGAAATGAAGAGTGCTAGAAGTGGTAATTATGTGGGTAAATATATAGTACTTTATAAATATATTTTTTTCACATTTTTCTTTAAAAAACATACAACTGTATAAAACAACAATTGTAGCACTATATTTTAGGGTTTATACAACTATATATGTTAATATGTGTGATGGCAGTGGCACAAAGGAGGAAGAAGGAAAAGAAATGATTCTGGGATGATTGAATATCCATGTGCAAAAATAAACTTAGACCTTTATTATACACAAAAAGTAACACAGTGTATCCTAGACCTAATTATAAGAGTGAAAACGATAAAAGTTGTGGAAGAAAATGTAGGAGAAATCTTTGTGCTCTTGGGCTAGGCAGAGAGTTCTTAGATATGACACCCAAAGCATGAGCTGTAAAATAAAATATAGATAAGTTGAACTTCATTATATTAAAAAAAACTTTCATTTTCAAAAGATGCCATTATGAAAGTGAAACTATAAGCCACAGACTGAGAGAAAATATTTAAAAATTATATATCTCATAAAGGTCATATTACCAGAATATGTAAAGAATTCTTATAATTCAATAATAAGACAAATTCTATAACTAAAATATTGACAAAATACTGGAATAGACATTTATATTAGTGAGGGTTCTCCAGAGAAAGAGAACCAATAGGGGTGTGTGTGTGTGTGTGTGTGTGTGTGTGTGTGTATCATGAGATGTATTATAAGGTATTGGCTCCCACCATTAAGGAGGCTGAAAATTCCCAATGTCTGTAGTCGGCAAGGTGAAGACTGTAGAGAGCTGATGTGTAGTTCCAGTCCAGGTCCAAAGGTCTGAGAATCAGGAGAGTTGATGGTGTAAGTTACAGCTGGCAACTGGGCAGGTGCGAGACCCAAGAAGAGCTGATATTTCAGTCTTGAGTCTGAAGGCTGGAAAAGACCAGTTACTCAGCTCAGTAGTCAGACAGGAGGAGTTAGTTCCCTCTTACTCAGCCTTTTTGTTCTATTCAGGTCTTTGATTAATTGGATAATGCCCACCAGTGTTAGGGAGAGCAGTGTGCTTTACTCAGTCTACTGATTCAAATGTCAGTCTCATCCAGAAACACCCTCACAGACGCACCCAGAATAATGTTTGGCTAAATGTCTGGGCACCCTGTGGCCCAGGCAAGTTGACGCGTAAAAATTAACCATGACAGCATTTTACCAAATGGGAATACAATTGGCTAATCACACGAAAAGGTGCTCAATATCGTTAGTCATTATGGAATGCATATTATTCATTCAAAGCACAATAATATACCACTGCATGCCCACTAGAATAGCTGTTGTCAGAAGTTACAATATGAGTGAGGTCTTGGTGATATGGAGAAACTCAAACCCTCATACATTGCTGGTGGGATATAAAATGGTAGCACTTCTTCGGAAAAGTTATTTCTTACAAAAGTGAATATAAATTTATGACGTAACCCACAATTCTTTTCCTAGGAATCTATCTAAGAGAGGTGAACACATATGTCTGCATGAAGATCTGTATTCAGATATTCATAGAAGCATTATTATAAAAGGTGTTAATTGGGAACAGTCCAGATGTTCATCAGCTGGTTGATAGATTAGCAAAATGTAATATATTTGGTATGGGAGCATGGATAGACAATAAATAAGCTTGAGAGAGTTTTGGGGGTGATGGAAATGTTCTAAAAATGGGTTGTGGTGATTGTACAACTGTATAAGTTTATTTAAAATCATTGAATTGTGTACTTACAATGGGTGAGTTTTACAGGATGTACTTCAGTAAAGTTATAAAAAAATTATGTATATAGAGAAAATGATAAATATGGAAAATAATATTTGGTGAATATCAAGGAGATGGGAATTCTTGTATTCTTCCAACTTTTCTGTAACTACAACTAATTCAACATTTTAATGGGCCTTAGAAGTGTTCTGATTCTTTTGTAATGTTTTAAAAAAAATAAGTTTAAAAGCTTTTGTTTGTTCTTAAAAATCCAACCCTAGAGTGTCTTTTTTTTTTGCTATACGCGGGCCTCTCACTGTTGTGGCGTCTTCTGTTGCGGCGCACAGGCTCTGGACACGCAGGCTCAGCGGCCACGGCCCACGGGGCCAGCCGCTCCGCGGCATGTGGGATCTTCCCAGACCAGGGCACAAACCCATGTCCCCTGCATCGGCAGGCGGACTCTCAACCACTGCGCCACCAGGGAAGCCCCCCTAGAGTGTCATTTTATCTCAGCTTTTTAATTCTTTACTTCTTTGATTTACAGTTTGCTTTGAGCAGATGATCTGCTTTTGCACCTGGCCTGCAGGGCCAGTGCCCAAGTGAACCCTTCCTGCTTCATATATTTACATATCTGGTCTGTGTTAGGGGCCATTCGTACCTGTGGAATGACACTCTGAGGATATTTCTATTTCTCTCATCTGTGCAGTATTAATGTGCAGATATTCTAAGCAAAGCACTTTTGACTGTAGGACTTGAACACCACTGCCTTTCCCTTTGGTAGTATTTCTTAGGTTCAGTGATCGTATCTTCTCTGGGTTGTTTTTATTTGTTTTCATAAAAGAAAAAGTTAAATGCAAATATTAACACATTTGTTGAAAGCAGTAAATTAAAGTGAAGTTGTATGACTCATGCTAATGTGTTTTCTATGCTTTATTTGAAGGTCACTCTGTGAGACTGCTGGGTCAGAAAAAGGATAATGGAAAACGGTTGGGGGGAGCACGACTGGATTTGCCAAAGATTAGGAAGAATCCACTGATAGAAATCATTTCCATCAACACTGGGTAAGCTTTTCTCTAACTCATAAAATATTCAATATACTCCATGATTTTTCCTGGCTATGTGACATAGAAAAGTAGTTGAACATTTCCTTGGGAAAGAAAAATCAAAAATGAATTTTTAAAAAAATCAGACATGAATATCGTTCCCTCTAAGATGTTTCCTGTATGCAGTTGCACTTATATATGCAGCAAGTGTTTTTTTCTTTGATTAACATTACTCTAACTTCTTTTCGGTAATAAATGTGGATTTTGTTTTCCAGCTCTGCCCTTGGTTAAAATCTTTTTAAGAAGAGTATTTCTTCTTTTTTTTTTTACGGTACGCGGGCCACTCGTGTGGCCTCTCCTGTTGCGGAGCACAGGCTCCGGACGCGCGGGCTCAGCGGCCATGGCTCACGGGCCCAGCCGCTCTGCGGCATGTGGGATCTTCCCGGACCAGGGCACGAACCCACGTCCCCCACATCAGCAGGCGGACTCCCAACCACTGCGCCACCAGGGAAGCCCAAGAAGAGTATTTCATTCTGTGAAATGGTTAATACACCCATCATCTTTGACTATTTTTTTCAATAGCATTATAGTAAATATTGCCCAAGATCCTAACCATATTTTGATTATTAACTATCTGAAATGAATATTTTTAAATGTTACTTTTATGAGCCTTAAACTGAAGATAAACATCGTGACTGAATATCAAGTACTCTTTAATTGCCATGTTGGTCTGAAGTTCTGCGTGATTATAACTCCTGGTATAATCAGTCATACTTTGTTTTATTTGCGTTTGCTGAATTTGGTTCTTTTAAATAGCGACTCCATTTGAGAAAGTTACTTATTTCCCACTTTAATCTATATTATCATAGTCTGGTAATAAATTTAAATTCAAACCTCATGAAAGTCCCTCCATTCACGCAGCTGCCTCACATTTCCCGCAGATTTAAGCCTTCTGCTCCTTTAAAATTTTAATCTTCCTTCTCTCTTTTTAAAAATTGTGCTCCTTCTGCCCTTTGCTTTCTTCATGCTCTTTCCCACTGAGAACAGGTGAACTTATCTTTCCTGCTCCAGCATCTTTCTACCTCTCTCCAAGCCAGTGCCGTCCTTTCCTCCTGCACTGTTGCACCTGTGTTGTCACTGGTTGTCTTTTCTCTTGCCTTATCATCCACCTCTGGTTCATCCTCCACACTGCTGCCAAAGACCGGGGACTGTTGAAGAAGACATTTAGCTTTTCCCTAAAAGCCCTTGGGGACTTTCAGTTGACTTCGTGAACTTGTCCAGGACCAATGTCTGGCCTCCAGTGTGGAAGATTCATAAACCTGGACTCATCAAGCTCAGAGACTACTAGCGACTAAGTCAGAATTTAACAGTCAGAAGCGTAGCTGTCACATTGATTGGAGAATCTGATATATTCTCTGGAGCATGAGCCAAGTTATAGGTGTAAGGCTGTTTGCTGTTGCCTCTGTCTCAGTCACTCTTCTCCTTCCTTCACATCCTGCATTGCTGCTGCTGTTGTTTTTGACTCCTGAATTCAAATTCCTATTAAAATTTCAGCATCCCTACATTTCCTTTCCTCCATATTTACCTTATTTTCCTTTGTAACATTTCTCAGTATTGAAATAGACATATGTCCATTTATGTTGTAATTGTCTCCCCTCACTGGCATGTAATAAGCTCCATGAAAGTAGGAAATTGACTTTCTTTTTTATCATTGTATCTTTAGTACACAGAAGTATGTACACAGTAGGGATTTAGTAAATGTTCACTTATGAATGAATAATTGAGTTCTATAATTAGAAAGTTGAATGGGATCATGTTAATTTCTTGTTGCAGTACAAATTGCCTTGCTACTTGCTCAGTAATACTTGGAGTTTGGCTAAGTGTACTTTCTCCTAAACAATGTCTTTAGAGGGGCAAAGTCTAAATGTTTCTGATAGTCTCATTTTTAAAAAAAAAAATGCAGGACTGTTCAGCTCCTTTTTGACTGGCACATTCCTTTAAGTATGTTATTATTTTAGGGCCTGTCAAACCCTTTTGTATTAGAATCTGTTATCTTAGGATCAAGGTGACTTTGTAGCTACTTGTGACCTGCTGAGTGTCGATTTTAACTGTTTGTTTTCAAAGATAGTTTACATTTTTAGTCTCCGTACTTCTCCATTTTGTCACTCCCCACCTCACATTCCAGTATTCAGTCTCACTGAACTACTTGACATTCTCAGCCTCAAGGTCCTTCTGTCTCTTGACTCCAGGCCTGTCTGTGTGCTGTAAGGATCCCCTGGTGTGTTTTACCATTTCTCCACTTACTTGTGGGTAATCCTGCTGTATGCACTTGTGTGCCCCTTTCTTTGGGTGGCTGCCTGTTCCTCCCCTCCTGACCAGGCTAAATACCTCCATCTTTCCGTTGTGCATCTACAACATTCCCTATTTACCTTGATTATGGCACTTCTCAGGATGCATAATTTCTATTTTCTACTTAGTTATGAGCTTCGTGAGTTCAGAAAGTATTTCAGTTATCACTGTTATTATCTCTGACTTCAGGGTCCAGTACAAAGTGAGTACTCAATAAATGTTGAATTAATGTTGTATTTTCAAGCCACTACTAATTTATTTTGCCGTATATTTTTCAAAATTTCCCTTAGGTAGCCATTTTAAATAGCATTAAGTTAAAATTTTTTCATATATTTATAATTTGAATTTTTCTTCTCTTGGATTTAGTGTTTCTTATAATGAGGCTATAGACTTTTTTAAAGCTCACTGGGTATTTCCTTTCACTTTCTCATCCTCTCACATCTCTCATATTACAGTATAGAATTGCCTCTTAGTAAATAAATTAGCAAACATTCTTTTGCTGTTAAGAGAATTAATCTGTACTGTCACTCGTTGAGATAAGAGTTTCTGAACTTCTCTGACTACTAATCATTTTCCTGAATCAGTTGGAGCCTTATCACTTGTTCTCAGATGAAAGTCTCTCCATGAGTGTTTGTCGACAGTATCACTCTTAACATCTTTACCTTGAATTTTATTTTTTTTACCTCCAGTAGAGCTCATTGCTTTTTTTCATTTACATTTAAATGTTTTAAAAGAGTTCTACGGATAATTATTTCTTTCAGGCGAAAATTATCATCTCCATCAAAATCTTAGACTTTTCAAAGTTTTATGGCTTTGAAATTAAATATGGATATATAAGTTTCATATAAATTTTCTATTCATCAGTTAGGGAAAGGACCCCATTTGCATGGGGTTTTATTACATGTATTGGTAATTTAGCAAAGTTACTATTAAACTCTACAGAGTTGTTATGCTTTGTTACGTTTCTAACTTAAAATGTAAAAGGAGTATATTAGTTGCTTTAGCCAAGGAAGAAGTTGAAAATTTCATATCATGCTAGATTGTGGATGAGCTGAGACAACTACTTGTTTGATCACATTGTGTATAATAAGAGTACCTTTAGTTCTTTTTTTTGTGCGGTACGTGGGCCTCTCACTGTCGTGGCCTCTCCCGCCGCGGAGCACAGGCTCCGGACGCTCAGGCCCAGCGGCCACGGCCCGCGGGCCCAGCCTCTCCGCGGCATGTGGGATCCCCCCGGACCGGGGCACGAACCCGTGTCCCCCGCATCGGCAGGCGGACCCTCAACCACTGCGCCACCAGGGAAGCCCAAGAATACCTTTAGTTCTTAAATAACATTTATTTTTTCTTTCCATACTCTCAATTTCATGTTCAGTTATTCATCCTTCTCATGTTTGCTGTATTGCATATATAAATTTGGTCTACTCGGTTCCTTGTCTCAATTTACAACATTCTTTTTTTTTGAGGTGAGCCTTCTGAGGTTAGCTGCCCCTTGTGCAATATCACTCTTATTTCTAGACTGTCCCTTACGGGGTAAGGACTCCCTGTAGACATGAATAGGCACATGTTTGTCTAGTAGGATGATGAGAGCTATATGGACATGACTGAAATGCAGGAGAGAATGAAGTTAATCATTGCTAATGTATATTGAGTGCTTAATGTGGGCCAGACAGAATTCTGTGAAATGTGTATTTTTTCCTGTATTTCGTCCTCACAACAGCCTTGTGAGATTTTTCAGTAGATGAGGAAACCAAGTTACAGAGCGGTTAGGTGACTTTACATTGTCATGCAGCTAGTAGGTGACTGAGACTGAGGCTTATCCCTTGTGCCCGTCAGACACTTTTGTGGGTTCACAGGAGCAAGGGATCATATCAGGTGTGGAAACAGAATAATCTTTGCATTATAGTGACATTTGAAATGAAATTTCAGCATCTATAGGCCACCCACATTTCTTGCTTATGGTTCCTATAGCAACCGAGCCAGGAAGGAATGAGAGCCTGGGTGGTAGTTTTGGGAAGGAAAAGCAAGGGTGGCAGTACTGTGTAATGGTTAAGAAGATGGGCTTTGGCATTCTCCAATGGATTTATTTGTAACCATGGATTTGGAAGTTCCAAAGAGTGGTTGGAGATAGAAATACAAGGCTAAAAAGAAGCCTTAGTTGGAGGAGTGAGAGTTGAGGTCAGTGAAGGTGAATGGTCTGTGCCCGTATATAGGAAATAAGAGGAGAGAGAGGAATTATCTATGAAATAAAACTAGTCAGTGGCGAAGGTTTTATGAAAAGAAGTGTCTAACTATCAATTACTTTTGATCCTTTGAGGAGAAGTAATGCCAGGTTAGGTGAATCATTTTCGAAAGAGCCGGAAATTTGCAAACCACGTTAGAAATTAATGGGCTTTGCTACAGGAGGACTGCTCTTTGGAGGAGTTCTGCTATAAAGTGAGGGATGTGGTCTTTAGAATACAAGGGTATTTCTATCTGAGCTTGTTTAGAGGCAGAGGGGTAAGGATTAGAAATATATTGACAGGAGAAACTGTTTAAACAGGAACAGTTGTGAACGTAGTTAGAAAGGTAAGTGTTGGAGAGAAAGACACCTTCATGCTTCCTCAGACATAAGAGTAAAGGAGTAAAGAGTAAAGTAAGTTTAAGTGTAGAACTTATCAGTTCATTTTTCTTAAAGGTCTTCACTGATTTAATTCAGAGAAAGGTGCTCAGTTCCTACGTGCTGTCAGGCAAAATGGAGGGTGGAGGGTTCAGTGTCCTGTCCCTTTATGTTTTGGTTAATATACTGTGGTCTCTTTTTGATTCCATTGACTTGAGATACAGCTAGTTCTCGATCAGAATCCCCCCTCCTTCCAAGGTTTGTCAGTTTTCTTCTTCCCCGATTTCCTCCCTTTGGTGGTGGTGTTCAGCTGATATTCTACACTACAGATTTTCTATAAACTGGAAGCTCTGTCTAATCTGAGATTCTAATTAAAAATTTGGCCAGAAATAATCTTGTTTCTGGGGTAAATATATGAAATTTGAAGAGTCATGCCAGAGTGTTCCCTTTTTTTTCATGAAATTCGTGGAGTGAGGTAATGGTCCTGATGCACAACAGAGTAGGAAATCTGTGGATATTTATGTAGAAAACTATCAACCAGGTGCCATGGTCAGTATAATAGGGAGTCAACATGTGCATAAAAGGAAGAAGTGAGCTGAGGTTGAAAAGCTCAGGTTTTGTCAGGGGACCCCATTTGTGTGATTGCCTTATTTTTTTTCTAGTAGTAAGAATGGAGTGTGGAGACAGAAGGAAATATAGGGGACAAAAAGTTAAAAATCAGAAAATGGGCCATAAAGAAAATCTCTGCTTCATTTTGCTGTCTCTGTCACTATCAAAGTCATCATCTTGACAATCCCTTGGCGATTTTCATTCTTCCAAAGCCAAGGGTTGGGTGCTACTCAGCAGTTCTGATATAAGGTATATCATTTTTTAGATACTGCTATCAGATTATCCCTAGTGTGAAGGGGTAATCCTCCCTAGGGCTAAACACATCTTAGAAAATACCATCTGACCCTGTAATGTTTTACTGATACTTTCACTTTTAAAATTTATCATCTTTCTTGTTGTTTGCCATCTGCCAGACATAAAATGATGGTATATGGGAACCTTTAAGGGGAATCTAATTTTCTTTGAGATTACATATTTGTATTTATTACATTTTTTTAAAGTATCTGTTACTTTTCCCCCTGTGACATCTTAGCTTTTGGAAAACAAACTAAGATATTTCAACTTTTTTTCTGTAATGTCCGGAATTTATCAGTCCCTATTCCAGGGCTAGATACATAGGTGAATGAATGAATGAAAGAGAAAGAATGCAAATTTCTCTCATAGAAGTGAAGTAGGATCATTACTAATAACATTTTGCTATCTTTCTGGTTCTAATGATTAAAACATGAAATAATTATTAACTAGATATAATCACAATGCATTTGAAAATATAATTATTATGTGCTTACCACATTACCAGGTATGGTATTAGATATTATGACATATACAAAGAAACATTTCCCAAGTCAACAGGTAACTAACATTGACTGAAATAATCCAAAAAATCCAGCTGTAAACACAGAGTTAATTGCAGCTCCTGTATGGGGAGGATTTGGGTCTTGTTCTGTTCCACGTTCTGGGGAATGAATGCTTTTAGGTGCCAGCATGACACTCTTCTAGGGGTGAGAGTACACAGCAGTGACTCCTGAGACCTCTGAATATAAGCGGTGTGAGATACTCAGGTATCCTCTTACTGCCCCTCTATGAGATGTGGCAGCAACAAAGTAAAAACGTCTTCTCCTTGACCTTTGTCATCAAACACGACTACTGCCATTGTCAGTACACGTGTGGAAAATATAAGCCTCAAATGCTATCTTTTAATGTTACTCTTTAAATTACAGCTTTCAGAAAATAACATTCTATTAAAAAAATTTGGTGGTAAAAAATTCATTGGGTTGGTCAAAAAGTTCATTCGGGTTTTTGGTAACATCTTATGGAAAAACCCGAACGAATTTTTTGGCCAACCCATAATTAGAAGTGTTCTTATAAAGCTTGAATTAAGGTTCCGAAAAGATCCTGTTAGAAGGTTGAATATATGCAGTATCACACTTGTATTAGGGTGAATCTTTTTTAACATTTTTGGAGAATAAAATTTGGGATATTTTATTTTATAATTCCTTTGAAATGACTACGTGTTTAGTATATTCAATGATATAAGAAGTTAATGATTCATTAACTTCTTATATCTTAGCATGGTGTCAACAAATAAGTGTTCTTTTTTTTTCCTAGTTATGCTGTACTGTTCTGTTTACATGTCCTGATTGTAATAACTGTGGCACTATTCTGAATCTGCTCTCTTGAGAAAAGCTCCCTCAGCCTCGGTGCCGTCCTCAGAGACATCTATTAGGTCCTGACACCTTTTTCCAAGAGGCAGTATCTCAAGATAAAACATTTTCCAAAAAGAATTCAGCAGACTTAATAGTCACTCATTTATTTAAAAATTATTGGTCAATATCACTTTTTTACATATTGGGCACTGATGACTGTAAATTAATGTAAGTCAGTTTTGTCATGTATACTCTTAGAAGTTTTTTTGATAGACAGTAGTACCTACCAATGAGGATTAGTTGCTTCTCTACAACCCAGTTGTCAGGTTATAATGAAAGCAAGTCCCAGTCCAGAATCTGCAATAAGAGTTCATTAAGCAAGCTGGCACCGTCCACCTGTTCTTATAAGCTTGGTGAAGTCCTCTTTCTTCTTTGGGGTGATTAAATCGAACCTTGCACGAAAGTTTCACTTGAACCAGATGAGACAGTATTGTCAGCCTCAAGCAACCAGAATCCTCTACCCAATATCTAGAGTGAGGGTAAAGGAGGGACCAAGACAGAATAATATCCTTAATGGTCCAAGCCAGTGCCACCCAAAGTGTGATCCGTGGACCAGTGCCAGGTTATTAACTATTGGTGACTGGTCTGTGACAAGTATAGAAATTGAGAGTAAGCATCTTAGAAACTTTTAAGATGACTTAACGTTGCTGCAATGTCTTATAATTCCTTTTCAATGTATTTTACAAAAATACTGGTTTATAAGAGGTTGGAAATAAAAATCCTGATCTGTCTCTATAGATAGTTTGAGAAACACTCGTCTCAGCTACGGTGTTGCAAAATTCTTTACCCTCTTCTGGCAAATATTTTAACCAGTCAACTCATCTTGAATGTCACTGATTCCACCAGTGAGATCCCATTTCTACTATCTTTTATGCTATTAGGTAACCACTTGTGTCTAGTAGTTAACCACTACTTTCACAAATGAAAACTTATTTCTGTCACTTATTATGCTAATTTGCAAAGCCTCTGCTGTTGACCAAGGATAAAAGACAGCTAAAACATACCAGCAAGCTCTGGAAGGTAGCCATTCTAATTAAATACTAGCAAATTGTAGCTTAAAATAACTCACACATTTTATGTTACACCCTTGACATTCAGTTCTTTCAAAAGTAAATTATAGAAGTCCTAACATGGCCCATGTGAAACTTGAATCTAGAGTTTATAACTGTTCTTTTGGCACATCCGTAAAATGTGTAAATAACTGCTGTTATTATTCTTGATCTTCTGTAAGCTTACGGAGGCCAGGAAGCTTATCTCTTAGTAATGAGCCTGGAATGTGGTGCCAGCCTATTCCTGAGAAGACATTAGAGTTTATGGTACATTGGAGAGACCTCTGTGCTCTGGGTTTGGAGTCTTAGACATTGTTATTTTCTATCTGCATGACTCAAATAAACTGGGTAACTGCTAAGAGCTGATCTCTTTCGTAACATGTACTACCTACTGTATATGTAGCCTGACACATTATGGGCATTTTAATAAGTGTTTTCCTTACAATTGTGATCTTGCTATATCCTGTTCTCTACCAGCATTCTCCAAGACCCCCTCTCCCTTTCCTTCCTCTGCATCGTTTGTACTATTTAGGCCGGAAAGGTGATGGTACTAGAATTTAAAGTTAGGAGTTTATTCGATTCATCACCAGCTCCTCAATCTCCTCTTTCATTTGTTCAGTTTTGAGTGAATGTTTGACAAATAAACGAAGAAAAGTTAATCTTAGTCTCTCCTGTAGCTTTTAGAACCCGTCTTGTTCACAGTATTCACTTAAGTATTTTAGTATTTCAGTAACAGCAGGGTTACTTAAATGCAGAAAAAATTTTCTGGCTGAGCTGGAGTATA
The DNA here is from genome assembly GCF_059928025.1 of Delphinapterus leucas. Lineage (NCBI taxonomy): Eukaryota > Metazoa > Chordata > Mammalia > Artiodactyla > Monodontidae > Delphinapterus > Delphinapterus leucas. Next base: position 16,299,013 of record NC_143138.1, read on the forward strand.
ATTCCAATTACTTCTCTCTGGCTATAGATGATTGTTTTGTAGAGAAAAATGTTAATTTGGACCATGAATGACGTGAAACTTATCTCAAACAATTAAATGTGTGAAATTGAAGTATTTATGTCAATTTTGAACTTGTTACATTTTTACTTTTATCCCAAAGCTAGTTGTCCTGAAATTTGCAGCTGTTTTGATATCTTCAGTGAAATCCCCAAATACCTGTTTTCACTTAAACATTGTGCAAATAAAATTTTAAAGTAATCCTATTTTTAGTGCATTTTAAAAACTGTATTTGGGCAAGATCATTCATAAGAACAGTGGATGGCACTATTGGCTCATACCTGTGAAGTAATTATCATTAAGTTGCAGAACTTTGAAATGCAGGTTTAATAAATGCCTTTAAGTAAGTGGCCCAGTTAGAAATTTTAGACAGCATTAGCGTGGGGATTTAGTCTTAAATTTTGTAAATTCTTCTTTATGTAACCATTATTTTACATAAACTTTGAAATGAATATATAACTTTTCTAGTAATTATATATAAAGAAAAGGCTGCTTTTTAAGAGCCATTTCAAGTTCTAGTATGTTACAGAATATACCATTGCTGTAAATAAAAAGTGCATCTTGCTTACCATTTTTCTGATAAACAAAATTATTTAGTTTGAGGAAGGTAGAATAACTGAGTTTGGATAAAAATCAAAATTTAAAGGTACTCAAATTTTGGCATATCATTAAAGAAGCCTTAAAGTTAATCGAGTAGAATGGTTCACACTTTTTTCAGGTTAGTTCATAGATTGTATGGTGAGGATGTACATTAGTTATAAATACTTACAGATGCTTTTATAGTTTAGAAAGATTATTATTTTATTTCATATGTAAAAGTCTTTTATGTTTGTTATTTAAGAAAACTAAAGAGCCCTGTTTCTGGACATTCATTTATTCAACAAACATGGCTGAATATTTGTCAAGGACAGAGGATTGACAGGTACCTTCGTTTGGTGTCTGCCCTTGAGAATCCAGCAGGAGAGAGAGTAAAACAAGCAGAAAACAATTAAATTATATCATTGTAAGTACAGTAGTATAGGAGCGAACAAAGTTATTTATGAGCATGATGGATTGTTTGGGTGAGTTAAAGGAGCTTCCCTAGAAAGTAGATACTGAGGCTGTCTCTCAAAGTGTATCTCATTGGTGGGTTCAAAGGCAATCTAAGCAGGTGCCCCTCTTTGTATCGAATTGTGAAAGGCAGTGTCTTACACAGAGAATGATGAGTGGAGCGTGGGGCGGGGGGGGGGGGTGTTTCGAATTAGAGAATGGTAGGAGAAAGGGTAGAAAGAGATAGCTTGAGATTGCCTGGGTTCAAACTTGGCCTTATCATTTTATCATTTGCTGTGTGATATTGTATAAGTTATTCAACCCCTCTGTAGATCTCAATTTTCTCATCTATAAAATGGGGATAATTATGGTGTTGTGAGAATTTAAAGAGATCATCCATTTAAAATAATTAACACAATGTCTGGCACATAATATGTGTTCAGTACAATTACTGTCTAGTTTATTACTATCACAACTATGCAGAAGGCAGACCTCGGGCCTAATTAGATTGCAGTGGGCTTAAGACCACAGAGCAGTAAGTGGCAGAGTCGTAACTTAAACCACATCATCTAACCAGTTCTTTTTCCAGTAAACCACAGGTTCATTGGCTTCTAGCCCAGTTTTCTATCCTTGTGTTGAAACTGTGGTTGTTTAGTTAGTTGAAAGGAAAGCCAGTTAGAGCTAAAGTTTGATACTAATCTAGAGGTTAGCCAACTAAACCCGAAAAAGATGCTGTGGGCCCCAGAATTTTACAAAGAGAAAGGAAAACATGGGCCGTCAAGTGTAGGTGGGTTGGGAGAATTTCTGCTCTTTTCTTATATTGTACTGTGTCAAATGCCTCTTAAGATGCATTAAGTTTATCCAGTGGGATGGAATCTGAATTTCCTATTACGATGTTTAAAGGATATAGATTTACAGTCATATAGATTTACAGATAGTTGATAAGTGTACCCTCCTGTCTGGTTGTCTTTTTTGTTTGTTTTGTTTTCTTGAGTTAGGGTGCACTTGGAGTCAGTACTTGAGTTAGGATGGACTTGGAAGGGCACAATAGGAGTGAATGAATGGATGTTTCCAAAGAGCTGCCATCTGTCAATTTTCCTGTTGCTTCAAGAAAACTTGTTTTCCAGCCATATCAGGAAGGGGGAAAAAAAAACCCAATACTTGTGTTGTCCAACTTTAAGTATAATTGGACACACATGTGATTGTGGATAAAAGCCTGTCGGTTTTTTCAATACAAAAATAATATATATCTCATATTTATTTGTGAAACTACTTCGCTTTTATTTTGCTACATCTCAGCATGGTAGCACCAGTTGTTTTATTTTTGCCAACCCTGACAAAGCAGAATGTTTTGTTTGGCTTTTTAAAAAGGCAGCAGTGCATGTAGTTAAGACCTCATTTACTTTATCTGATGAAGTAGTCCCTGAGGAATGTGTATTTTTCTGTAAATCCACTAAAGAAACTGGGTTTAAGGCAAGGTCATCTTTTAAAATCCTGGTTTTCTATTTTTAAACAATGTATATAGCTCTGTGATTTGTAATGTGTATTTCTGTGGTTCTTTTTAGGTTGTCCTTAAAATAAATATTAATGGTGAGAGATAATACGGATTTAGGAAGATCTTTCTACCTTGTAAAGTACCTTTTATTTTTCCATTACTGCTCTTGAGGAAAACATAAACTGTCTGAAATGAGATTTTTAGTCTGTTCTCCTCCTCCCTCACTTCCTTTTCCCCATCTCTGTTTCTCTGTCTCCCCCGCCCCACATCTATAAATTTATGAGAGAACAAGGTATGTACAATGGATTTATTTATTTAGGACCAGTAGCCCTCTGACTGGAAGATATCCCCAGTCAAGATTGGTGGTTGTCTACTTTATTCATTGGTTTGTTCACATATTTGTTTGTTTATTCTTTAGTCATTCACTCATTTATTCAACATTTACAGATATCTGTATGTATCAGATACTCTACTAAGTGCAATAAAAGAAACAAGGTTTACCTGTTTTATCACTGCCCCCATAAGTTTTTTATTACTAGCATAGTTTCGTTAACTGGTAAATAATGCTGTTTTGATCATCATGGAATATAATCATCAGGTTTTAAAAAACATACGTGTGAGACTTAGAGCTATGTACCTAGAAATGACCACAAATACAGAGAATGAATAAAACAGGACTCCTACGATATATGATGGCTGAAAATGGGCTTGTACAACAAGTAACAAGTCAGGTTGGGGGGCCTCTTTGGTAAATTGATTACCGTTGGGAATTCCATCATCCACCGTCACATGCTGCTCTCACTCTGGAATTCAGGCAACCCCTGATCCCTTGAATGTTGAGTCTCTGCCTACTCTGTTAAACACCTGATTTCACGTCCAGAGGATGGACTTGTTAAGACCCCAGTTTGCTTACTCCAACTTCTTTCTCATTCTTATTTCTCCTATTAGGTTTATTTTTTCATTTTCCTACCTTCTCAATTTTATGCAAAGTAAGAAACAAAGCAATAACAATAAAAGCAAACAGAATTTTGAAAAAAAATTTGTTTTTTTTAGCCACACTTGTGGGATCTTAGTTCCCCAAACAGGGATTGTACCCGGGCCCTCAGCAGTGAAAGCACCAAGTCCTAACCACTGGCTGCCAGGGAATTCCTGAAAATTTTTAGAAAGATCTCTGTCCAGTGCCCATGAGGAGAGAGTGGGGGTGAGGTTCTGCTGGTGCTGAAAGCCAGTCTTAGTGATATTTAGTGATGCTCAATGGTTTCTACATGGCAGTTGGCAAAATGCAAGTTTTCTGTGTGAGTTGACTTGCACTTACATATTTTGTTTTTCACAGTTCTTAATTTTATTGTGGCTTTGTGTCGAAAATTTCTATTTGGAATATAATTGACATAATTTAATACTCCATTAACTTTAAATTCTGTGATAGATTTTCAAAGGTGAATGATGGAATTAAGAATAGTACAGATATTTCAGTTTCTTCTTTTTTTAATTTTTAATTTATCTTATTTTTGCATATCCTAATAAAGAATCCAAATTTGATTAGGGCTTATATGTATTTTCCTGATACACTTAACAAATGCTCATTTGAAGCAGCATCAGTGTGACTTGCCTAATTTTTTTAGTTTCTTTTCTTTATCTTTTATGCTTACATCTTAATGGTTCCTAGACAGCTTTAATTAATTGATCCTGTCATGTCTATATTTTCTGATTTCTCTTGTCTTGCAGTCTTTTTATCTTCTTTAAATTATTGCTTTGTTCCCTTCCCATTCTCCCATCCTCTATGTATCCTGTCTTTTCATGAGGTGCCATTACCATCAGGATACGTTGATTACTAGAGTAGTTTGGTCTTCGGGTATCACCAATATGCTATTTTCTTCTCTACATCTGATACGGAATTACGGGTGTGTTTTTCTGTTTGTTTTTTTGTTTTTGTTTTGTTTTTTTTGGAGAGTGGACCATGGCAGAACCTTTTTCCTGAATTGAGATATAGTGACAACAGCCAGAAAGTAGCTCTTACGATCTAGACTAGATTATCCGTTCTTTTTAGAACACCATACTTCATAATTTACCTTTGTCTTTTTATTTTCTTTCTGTTCTGATGGTCTTAACTGCAATTAACTTTGACATGTCTAATTTGTACTCTTACATATTAAAAGGCATAGTTTTTCAAATATATTTCATTAGAATGAATTTACAGAAGTGGAATTATGTCAAGGTTAAGAACCTTTTTATGGGTCTTGGAATATAAACTCAAATTGCTTTCCAAAGCATTGTCATTTACAATGCTAACAAGAGGGTACGTATTTTACTTCACTATAGAGTCTTCCTTATTATTCCTGTTTTATAGAAACTGAGGTTGAAGAGATAAAATAATGTGCCCAGAGCTACCATTTTAGTATAGATATAGCTAAAATGTGCAGCCTCGTTTATTGAATGTGAGAGGCCATTTGGCCTAGTGTTAGGAGTATAATTCTGGAGCCAGATTTCTTGGGTCTAAATTCTGGCTCCAGCGCTTACTGTGTAACTCTGGGCAGGTTTCTATGTGTGTCAATTTCCTCATCTCTGAAGTGGGAATAATAATAAAAATAATGTGTTTCCTAGGCTTGTTGTGGAGATTAAATATATCTATATATAGCTTAGAAAAGCATCTGGTAAATATAATTACTATATAAGAGATGGTTACCATTATCACTATTATTAATTCTTTCTAAAACAACATAGGCGTTTTGGGTTATCAAATTACTGAACCATTCAGACATTTTTTTTGAGTGGATAAACGAAAGAAAGCAAGCCAGCCAGCTAGCCAGCCAGACTAGAACCCACATCTTTGGCTTTTATATAATTATGTTTTACTAAAAGCCTCCTTGTTTTGAAATACTAGATGAGAAAGAACTAGTCAAACTTAAATATGTCTATGGTAGACATATGGATTTGTCCTTTGTAACGTTTCCTTGCCAAACGTTTGGATGGTTTGTATAGCAACACGATAGTTTGCAAAGTGAGCAGCAGTTTGATTTAAGCTATTTAGTAATGGGTTATACTGCCGAAGATCGTTTGCCAACTAATGAGAATGGTCTGAGGCCTTTTTTTATAAGGGATGGGAAAAAAAAAAAAACGCTTTTAATTAGGGATAGGCTTTGCAAACTATTTAATAAGTTTCTTTATTATTTGTAGCCCCATGGCCAAATACCAACTGCCCACACACCTTCTTAATACGAATCTATTCTTGGATAGTTAAAAATCCTTTTGGCAGATTTATATTTTCAGAGACTGTTAGAGCTAGAAAGAATTTCAGATATTTAAAATCTTTTTTTCATACATGATGCAACTGAGGCCCACGGGACCCAATAGCCTGAAGTCAGGTGGCCTGCCGATTGCACTCACTTTTGGAGAATTTGGTTCGTGACAAACAGAAAGAGACCCCTCTGACAGGTGGTAGACCTTCACCTTTAGGGTTTTACAGCTTGGTGGGAGGGTTAGAAGCATTTGTGGTCTGCAGGATGTCATAAAAATGATATATTATTTTAACTTGCGTTGAACTAAATATAGATCAAAACACCAGAAAATGGTATTGCTTTGGCCATTAGTTTGGCAAATAAACAATGGAAAACAGTGACTCTTTCTACTAAGTGAATTGGGTTACATGGGTTAAAGAGGCTATTGAGACTTAAGATTCTCTTCTGATGTGTGAGAACCTTCACAAGAACGCCAGACTTTACATCTTCTTGTGTTCCTCTTCTGTTCACTCATTGTTTGCCTTTCCCATCAATGTTTCGGGTTCTAATCTTTACCTTACATTTATTCCTGTAGGTTTATGTGTTTGTATCCCTAACACCTAATAGTCACTAGCATACGGAAGCTCTCAAAAAATATTTTATGACTCAATAATGGTATGTTTTCATTCAAAGGGTCTCTTGCTGTTTGCTGAGTCTTGACCATGTATTCCAGCCTTTCTCAGTTTGTGCTTTCTGAGAGAATTAAACCTAAACTTACAACCCGAATGTTCTAGGCATTCACTGTGGTTAATGAATTCTCTTTTCTCCTGGGCATCTAGATTGGTAAACAGCCGTGTACCATTCTTAGGAGATTGGAGAAAATGATCGTTTAGGTTATTTTTTGTAGTACTTAATTATCTCGGCACACTGGTTTAGAAAGGCTGGTTTATTCACTTCATCAGACCTCCTAATACCCTTCTGAAAGCTTACTTCTAAGACGTGTCATCGTTGATTGACTTCATTTTGATGCCAGTTTTTTTACCCCACATTTCCTTAGGTTGCATAGACTTAAGTTTTTACTAAGGGTGGTTGCTCAGTTTGCTTTATGCTGAATAAGTTACAGAAAATTGTCTTAGTCTTTTAAAAGAACCAGCAATAAGTGTGTAATGGAGCTCTCATATTGCTGTATTTTTCTCATGTAAAGCATATACAGCTTGAATGTCAAACTGGTCACTGCTTGGGTGAGCTTGTATGTGAGACAAGCTAGGGCCGTGACAACACAGGTTCTAAGGGCAAAGGAAAGAGACTAGTGGAACTAGTAGGTTGAGTATCATTAACACCAATGTGGCCACTCCAACTGACCCTTGAGAGTCAGCCCTGTTTTTAGGCATGACATCTAAGCCTAGTAACTATCTGAGTTCTTCCCAAAGGGGGTCAGTATTAGATGTGTCAGGGCTCAGTTGTATTGTTACCGAGTTCAAGCTCATACTGCTCACCGCATGACAGGCCAGTAAATCAAGAGACGAGTTGTTGGGGAAGGAGTAGAGACTTTATTCGGAAAACAGGCAGACCGAGAAGATGGTTGGCTTGTGCCCCAAAGAACCATCTTGCCTGAGTTAGAATGCAGGCTTCTTTTATACTAAAAGGGGAGGGAGTGAAGTCAAACATTTCCTGGTTCGGGTCAGCCTCTGAGGGGATATGTTCATTTCTGCCTCCCTGCAGTCATTCACAGGTGGGCCTGGTCAGGATGTTTCTTGTGAGCTAAACAAAGGTATTTTAGCTTAATGCTCATTACCTGGGAGGCAGGGTTCCCAGAGATGGGCCGTTATGTATAATTTAAGCTTACAGGCAACATTTCTTTAGTGATTAACTTGTAATAGAATACAAAAACTTCTTCCCTATTACAGTATGAAAATAAAAGAAGAAATAAAACCATACCTATCCACAGATGACATGATTATTTACATAGAAAGTCCTATGGAATCTACCATAAAACACCTAGAACTCGTGAGTTTAGCAAGGATACAGTGTAAGCCCACCAAAAAGCAATCCTATTTCCATATATACTAGCAATGTACAATTGGAAACTGAAATTTTAAAAAACATTTTACACAGTAGCTCTAAGAAAAATTAATTAGGTATAGTTTCTTAGGCGTAAATCTAACAAATCATGTATAGGATCTGTATTTTGAAGACTATAAAACAGAAGGAATCAGAGAGGACCTAAAAAATAGATATATGAAGTTTATGAATTGGAAGCCTCAACATAGTAAAGGTATAAATTCCCCCCAGGTTCATCTGTAGATTTAAAGTAATTTTAGTGCAAATTCCACTTGGATATTTTTTGTAGGTATGGACAAGCTAATTCTGAATTTTCATTTTATAATGGAAAGACAAAGGAACTATAGTTATCTAAAACAGTTTTGAAAAAGCACAAAATTGGAAAAATCATACCACCCTATTTTAAAACTAATTATAAAGTAGCAGCAGTCAAGGCAGTGTGGTAGTGGTAAAGGGATAGACACTTAAGTCAGTGGAAACAGAATAGCAAGACATAGGCCCACACAAATTGGCCAGTTGAGTTTTGACTAAGGTGCCAAGTCTTTTCAAGGGGGAAAGAAGTATTTTCATCAGAATGTGCTGGAACAAATTGAATATCCATGTGAAAAAAGAAAAAAAGCCTTGACCTAAACCATATATATATATATATATATATATATATATATATGTGTGTGTGTGTGTGTGTGTGTATATATATATATATATATATATATATATATATATATATCTCCTAAAAGGATCAACTGTCTAAATGTTAAATTTTAAAAATTATAGAAGAAAACAAAGGGAGAATATTTTTGTGACCAGACCGGTGGTTAGGCAAAGAGTTCTTTGACATGATACCCAAAGGACAATCTGTAAAAGGACAAAAGATGGACTTCATCGAAGTGAACAACTTTTGCTTTGTGACTGGCACTATTAAGAGAATAAAAAGCAAGCTGCAAACTGGGAGGAAACATTACATACCCAAGCGGTATCAGGTGTTGATGGGGTTACGGAGCAACTGGAGCTCTTACACATCGTCGGTGGGGATGCAGAAAGGTACAGCTGCTCTGTAAAACAGCTTTTCAGCTTCCTTAAAAAGTTAACCATGGACTTACCACATGACCAGTAATCCTACTTCTGGACATGAGAAGTGCAAACTTAAATTCACAGAAGAACCTGTACACAGATGTTTGTAGCAGCTCCCTTCCTAATTGTACAAAACTGAAAACAAGTCATATGTCCTTCAGGAGTTGAATGAATATACTGTGTTACATTCATTCAATGGAACACATTACCAAGCACTAAGAAAAGAATGGATGGTTGATACCCTGACCATCTTGGATGAATCTCAAAAGCATTGTGCTGAGTGGAAGAAGCCAGTCGTAAAAGGCTGTAACTGTGTGATTTATTTATATGATATTGAAGAAAAGAGAAAACAAATGGTGATGGAGAAGAGGTCCATGAGTTCCAGTGAGTAGAGGTGGGGAAAGTGTGCCTATTAAGGGATAGCAAGAGGGAGTGTATTGAATGATGGAACTCTTCTGTACTGTTATTGCCACAGTGGTTCCATATGTCCATATATGTGCTAAAATTCATAGAACTATATACTCTACAAAAAATCAATTTTACTATGTGACAATTATTTTAAAAATTGGCCTGTAAAGAAAAAATATATTAAGAAATGTTTAGATGGGGAGTTAAGAGATTGAATTTTGTGAAAAATTGTTTATACCTCATTTAAGTAGGAAGCAGAGTCATCTGGACAGAGTGGGAGATGGATTTGTGTCTGTATATTTGAGAAGAACTGAGCTTTGGAACAGTTGCCAAGGGTCAATGAAGCATTAGTGAGTTTATCCTCAGTACTGAATGGGATATTGTCACCTCTAGGTAATATGAGGTGAATAATGACAGTTAAATGGCAGGATTATGTCATGATTTGATCTATTAAATAAAACTTTTTAATTACCTGGTGCCATTTCCCATTAAAGAAGACTTCCTTTCATTTTGACAATTCCTGTTGGTTGCCATTTGTTGGTCAGAAGACAACTTTCAGAAGTATTCTGTTGTTGCTGGAGGTGGGAATGGGCAAGGGTGGAATTTGGTTAGAACAAAAATGTCCCAGTCACAGAATAATTCTGTTATCAAATTAGATGGCAGAGCATTGCGTTTATTATCCAGTGGCACTGTGCTAAAAGAATATGACATGCCTTGACATTACCAGAGTAAGCACTTATCACAGGATTCCCAGTTCACAGGAAAGCAGCAATCAGAAAAATTAGACAACTTAAAATGGAGTATCTGTTCCCAGCAGAATTTCTTTACAAAAGGAAAAAAATGAAAATGAGGCTGCAACCAAATGGAGTTTCTGATTAGCACTTTTATTAGCCGAGCAAAAAAAGCCACTCATCAATAGTGATTTAATTAAATCATGTTTGATTGTAGCGCTGTGTCCCGTGACAATGAACTTTTAGATGTTAGGTGAGAACAGTTGCTCAAAGATTTGAGGACATTGGGAGCTATGTCAATAGTTAATTATAAAACAAGACAAATGATTTCATGTGGTTTTCTTTGGGTCTTGATTAGTCAGCAGATGTTTCCAGTGCTTCTCAGTTGTTTATTAGAGGAAACAGTGATGAGTTTGTAGTGATGGAAGAATGAGCCTCTCTGAATAGATTGTGTCCAACAATCTACAGGTGAGAATATTTAGGCAGAAAGTAAGAAAGCACTAATTCAGTACAAGCCGAAGTGGAATCTGCTAAGATGTGTTGAAAGTCTTAGACAAGTTTACAAAGGGGAAATTGTAGGGCGTGTAAAGCACGTAGTTATTCATTGTGTTATTCAACAGCAGAAAATATTTGAGGAAAGTATTTGAATCTTGTCATGTATTATTGAACCAGTGGTGTCGTTGGTGAACTTCATTTTTTTCTCACAAACTTAGCCTTTCTCAGTTCCATGAAATTTTGTCAGAAACTAAAGCTAAATACAGTGACTTGCCTTACTACACAGCAGTTAGTGACTTAGCAGTGGCAAAGTTTTACTCTGATTTTTTTTGAGGTGAGGGCTGGAATTGAAATTTTTCTGAGTGGGGGGAACCACTCTTAACTACTATTACTGAACACTAAGTGGCTTTGGAAATTAGGATTTGTTAAAGATTTGATAATATATCTTAATGAAATTAAAATGAAAAGGTAAAATGGAACTTATATATAAAGCTAATACTACAGTAAATTCATTTTGTTAGCAACTAATGTTTGCATCACAAGTAATGTCCAGCTACTCTTTATGCTTCATGTGCTGTCAGGACTTAAACCAAGAAGCACACTCTCCATTCCCACCTAGATTTGTAGCAGATACATATTTTGAGCTCCAACTACCATCCTAGCAGCATTTTTTGGACGTCAGTGCCAGAGCAAAGGAAATTTCTGTACTGCAAAATCCATTTAAGTGTGCAGTGAGGGACTCCCACCTAACCTTCATTGGAAAGGATTAATCTGCCTTGTAATGAAAAGCTAAAAGGCAAATATCAAGAATAGAATTCTGTAGATGGCTTCCAGGTGGTGAATATGCTCAATTACAATCATGCTTGTGTGTTGCTGTTAGTATTTGCCATTACTGATCTGTGTGAAAAGACATTTTCAAAGATAAAATAAGTAAAATCTCTTCACATATCTGTCTTAACAGATGAACATTTTTAACTGATTTTGATGATAGGGGACAGTAACTTTGAACTGAAATTAAGTAAAATATTGTCCTCCATAAAGAGTTTCATTCTTCTCATTAATAGACTTGCATTACAAAAAAATGTATTCTGTTACTGTATTTTGAATTTTATCAATAAAAATCTTAACGGAAATTTGTTTTCTCTTATTATATAAGTGCCTACATAATAATCTTGATATTGCCTTTTGGCCTGGAAAGCCTGGCCTGAAAAAATATTTACTGTCTCGCCCTTTATAGAAAAAATGTGCTACCCCTTTGTTAGTTGATTGAAATGTGGAAAGGGGAGTGATGGAAACAGGAGACACGATGCCTGTGGTTTCTGGCGTGACATTGCCATGATGTTCTTGCAGACAGGAGTTCAAGAGAAGAAGAGGTTTGGTGGTGAGACAAAGAAGAGTAGTTGAATTTTGGACCTGTGTTTGGGATGCCTGGGGGAGATTTTCAGGAGCCAGGTGAAAATTTGGGTCTGGGTTTCAGGAGAGAAATTAGGACTAGATGTGCTGTCATTAGTATAAGTTGGTAATAAGGGTGTGGTTTTAAATGTATTTTGTATTCCTTTAGAAAATAAGTATATTTTTCTACTATGTTTTCTGTTTTGAAACAAGGCTCAGTTTTGTTTTTTTTTTTAAACATCTTTATTGGGGTATAACTGCTTTACAATGGTGTGTTAGTTTATGCTTTATAACAGAGTGAATCAGTTATACATATACATATGTTCCCATATGTCTTCCCTCTTGCGTCTCCCTCCCTCCCACTCTCCCTATCCTACCCCTCCAGGCTGTCACAAAGCACCGAGCTAATATCCCTGTGCCTTGCGGCTGCTTCCCCCTAGCTATCTACCTTACTACGTTTGTTAGTGTGTATATGTCCATGACTCTCTCTCGCCCTGTCAAAGCTCACCCTTCCCCCTCCCCATATCCTCAAGTCCGTTCTCCAGTAGGTCTGCGTCTTTATGCCTGTCTTACCCCTAGGTTCTTCATGACATTTTTTTCCCCTTAAATTCCATATATATGTGTTAGCATACGGTATTTGTCTTTTTCTTTCTGACTTACTTCACTCTGTATGACAGACTCTAGGTCTATCCATCTCATTACAAATAGCTCAATTTCATTTCTTTTTAAGGCTGAGTAATATTCCATTGTATATATGTGCCACATCTTCTTTATCCATTCATCCGATGATGGGCGCTTAGGTTGTTTCCATCTCTGGGCTATTGTAAATAGAGCTGCAATGAACATTTTGGTACATGACTCTTTTTGAATTTTGGTTTTCTCAGGGTATATGCCAGGTAGTGGGATTGCTGGGTCATATGGTAATTCTATTTGTAGTTTTTTAAGGAACCTCCATACTGTTCTCCATAGTGGCTGAACCAATTCACATTCCCACCAGCAGTGCAAGAGTGTTCCCTTTTCTCCACACCCTCTCCAGCATTTATTGTTTGTAGATTTTTTGATGATGGCCATTCTCACTGGTGTGAGATGATATCTCATTGTAGTTTTGATTTGCATTTCTCTAATGATTAATGATGTTGAGCATTCTTTCATGTGTTTGTTGGCATTCTGTATATCTTCTTTGGAGAAATGTCTATTTAGGTCTTCTGCCCATTTTTGGATTGGGTTGTTTGTTTTTTTGATATTGAGCTGCATGAGCTGCTTGTAAATTCTGGAGATTAATCCTTTGTCAGTTGCTTCATTTGGAAATATTTTCTCCCATTCTGAGGGTTGTCTTTTGGTCTTGATTATGGTTTCCTTTGCTGTGCAAAAGCTTTGAAGTTTCATTAGGTCCCATTTGTTTATTTTTGTTTTTATTTCCATTACTCTAGGAGGTGGGTCAGAAAGGATCTTGCTGTGATTTATGTCATAGAGTGTTCTGCCTATGTTTTCCTCTAAGAGTTTGATAGTGTCTGGCCTGACATTTAGGTCTTTAATCCATTTTGAGCTTATTTTTGTGTATGGTGTTAGGGAGTGATCTAATCTCATACTTTTACATGTACCTGTCCAGTTTTCCCAGCACCATTTATTGAAGAGGCTGTCCTTTCTCCACTGTACATTCCTGCCACCTTTATCAAAGATAAGGTGTCCATATGTGCGTGGGTTTATCTCTGGGCTTTCTATCCTGTTCCATTGATCTATCTTTCTGTTTCTGTGCCAGTACCATACTGTCTTGATTAGTGTAGCTTTGTAGTATAATCTGAAGTCAGGGAGCCTGATTCCTCCAGCTCCTTTTTTCGTTCTCAGGATTGCTTTGGCTATTCGGGGTCTTTTGTGTTTCCATACAAATTGCGAAATTTTTTGTTCTAGCTCTGTGAAAAATGCCAGTGGTAGTTTGATAGGGATTGCATTGAATCTGTAGATTGCTTTGGGTAGTAGAGTCATTTTCACAATGTTGATTCTTCCCATCCAAGAACATGGTATATCTCTCCATCTATTTGTATCATCTTTAATTTCTTTCATCAGTGTCTTATAATTTTCTGCATACAGGTCTTTCGTCTCCTTAGGTAGGTTTATTCCTAGATATTTTATTCTTTGTGTTGCAGTGGTAAATGGGAGTGTTTTCTTGATTTCACTTTCAGATTTTTCATCATTAGTATATAGGAATGCCAGAGATTTCTGTGCATTAATTTTGTGTCCTGCTACTTTACCAAATTCATTGATTAGCTCTAGTAGTTTTCTGGTAGCATCTTTAGGATTCTCTATGTATAGTATCATGTCATCTGCAAACAGTGACAGCTTTACTTCTTCTTTTCCGATTTGGATTCCTTTTATTTCCTTTTCTTCTCTGATTGCTGTGGCTAAAACTTCCAAAACTATGTTGAATAAGAGTGGTGAGAGTGGGCAACCTTGTCTTGTTCCCGATCTTAGTGGAAATGCTTTCAGTTTTTCACCATTGAGGATGATGTTTGCTGTGGGCTTGTCATATATGGCCTTGATTATATTGAGGAAAGTTCCCTCTATGCCTACTTTCTGCAGGGTTTTCTCTGCATCTATTGAGATGATCATATGGTTTTTCTCCTTCAATTTGTTAATATGGTTTATCACATTGATAGATTTGCATATATTGAAAAATCCTTGCATTCCTGGAATAAACCCCACTTGATCATGGTGTATGATCCTTTTAATGCGCTGTTGCATTCTGTTTGCTAGTATTTTGTTGAGGATTTTTGCATCTATGTTCATCAGTGATATTGGCCTGTAGAGTTCTTTCTTTGTGATGTCCTTGTCTGGTTTTGGTATCAAGGTGATGGTGGCCTCGTAGAAGGAATTTGGGAGTGTTCCTCCCTCTGCTATATTTTGGAAGAGTTTGAGAAGGATAGGTGTTAGCTCTTCTCTAAACGTTTGATAGAATTCACCTGTGAAGCCATCTGGTCCTGGGCTTTTGTTTGTTGGAAGATTTTTAATCACAGTTTCAATTTCAGTGCTTGTGATTGGTCTGTTCATATTTTCCATTTCTTCCAGATTGTCCATTTTATTGGCATAGAGTTGCTTGTAGTAATCTCTCATGATTTTTTTTATTTCTGCAGTGTCAGTTGTTACTTCTCCTTTCTCATTTCTAATTCTATTGATTTGAGTCTTCTCCCTTTTTTTCTTGATGAGTCTGGCTAGTGGTTTATCTATTTTGTTTATCTCTCAAAGAACCAGCTTTTAGTTTTATTGATCTTTGCTATCGTTTCCTTCATTTCTTTTTCATTTATTTCTGATCTGATTTTTATGACTTCTTTCCTTCTGCTAGCTTTGGGGTTTTTTTGTTCTTCTTTCTCTAATTGCTTGAGGTGCAAGGTTAGGTTGTTTATTCGAGATGTTTCCTGCTTCTTAAGGTGGGCTTGTATTGCTATAAACTTCCCTCTTAGAACTGCTTTTGCTGCATCCCATAGGTTTTGGGTCGTTGTGTCTCCATTGTCATTTGTTTCTAGGTATTTTTTTATTTCCTCTTTAATTTCTTCAGTGATCACTTCATTATTAAGTAGTGTATTGTTTAGCCTCCATGTGTTTGTATTTTTTACAGATCTCTTCCTGTAATTGATATCTAGTCTCATAGCGTTGTGGTCACAAAAGATACTTGATACAATTTCAGTTTTCTTAAATTTACCAAGGCTTGATTTGTGACCCAAGATATGATCTATCCTGGAGAATGTTCCATGAGCACTTGAGAAAAATGTGTATTCTGTTGTTTTTGGATGGAGTGTCCTATAAATATCAATTAAGTCCATCTTGTTTAATGTATCATTTAAAGCTTGTGTTTCCTTATTTATTTTCATTTTGGATGATCTGTCCATGGGTGAAAGTGGGGTGTTAAAGTCCCCTACTATGAATGTGTTACTGTTGTTTTCCCTTTTATGGCTGTTAGTATTTGCCTTATGTATTGAGGTGCTCCTATGTTGGGTGCATAT
Source organism: Delphinapterus leucas (assembly GCF_059928025.1). NCBI lineage: Eukaryota > Metazoa > Chordata > Mammalia > Artiodactyla > Monodontidae > Delphinapterus > Delphinapterus leucas. Next base: position 16,314,962 of record NC_143138.1, read on the forward strand.
ATATTTACAATTGTTATATATTCTTCTTGGACTGATCCCTTGATCATTATGTAGTGTCCTTCTTTGTCTCTTTTAATAGTCCTTATTTTAAAGTCTATTTTGTCTGATATGAGAATTGCTACTCCAGCTTTCTTTTGGTTTCCATTTGCATGGAATATCTTTTTCCATCCCCTTATTTTCAGTCTGTATGTGTCTCTAGGTCTGAAGTGGGTCTCTTGTAGACAGCATATATAAGGGTCTTGTTTTTGTATCCATTCAGCCAATATGTATCTTTTGGTGGGAGCATTTAGTCCATTTACATTTAAGGTAATTATCGATATGTATGTTCCTATTCCCATTTTCTATATTGTTTTGGGTTCGTTATTATAGGTCTTTTCCTTCTCTTCTGTTTCTTGTCTAGAGAAGTTCCTTTAGCATTTGTTGTAAAGCTGGTTTGGTGCTGCTGAACTCTCTCAGCTTTTGCTTGTCTGTAAAGGTTTTAATTTCTCCATCAAATCTGAATGAGATCCTTGCTGGGTAGAGTAGTCTTGGTTGCAGGTTTTTCTCCTTCATCACTTTCAGTATGTCCTGCCACTCCCTTCTGGCTTGTAGGGTTTCTGCTGAGAGATCAGCTGTTAACCTTATGGGGATTCCCTTGTGTGTTATTTGTTGTTTTTCCCTTGCTGCTTTTAATATGCTTTCTTTGTATTTAATTTTTGACAGTTTGATTAATATGTGTCTTGGCGTATTTCTCCTTGTATTTATCCTGTATGGGACTCTCTGTGCTTCCTGGACTTGATTAACTATTTCCTTTCCCATATTAGGGAAGTTTTCAACTATAATCTCTTCAAATATTTTCTCAGTCCCTTTCTTTTTCTCTTCTTCTTCTGGAACCCCTATAATTCGAATGTTGGTGCGTTTAATGTTGTCCCAGAGGTCTCTGAGACTGTCCTCAGTTCTTTTCATTCTTTTTTCTTTATTCAGCTCTGCAGTAGTTATTTCCACTATTTTATCTTCCAGGTCACTTATCCGTTCTTCTGCCTCAGTTATTCTGCTATTGATCCCATCTAGAGTACTTTTAATTTCATTTATTGCGTTGTTCATCGTTGCTTGTTTCATCTTTATTTCTTCTAGGTCCTTGTTAACTGTTTCTTGCATTTTGTCCATTCTACTTCCAAGATTTCGGATCATCCTTACTATCATTATTCTGAATTCTTTTTCAGGTAGACTGCCTATTTCCTTTTCATTTGTTAGGTCTGGTGCATTTTTATCTTGCTCCTTCATCTGCTGTGTGTTTTTCTGTCTTCTCATTTTGCTTATCTTACTGTGTTTGGGGTCTCCTTTTTGCAGGCTGCACGTTCGTAGTTCCCGTTGTTTTTGATGTCTGTCTCCAGTGGCTAAGGTTGTTTCAGTGGGTTGTGTAGGCTTCCTGGTGGAGCGGACTAGTGCCTGTGTTGTGGTGGATGAGGCTGGATCTTGTCTCTCTAGTGGGCAGGTTCACGTCTGGTGGTGTGTTTTGGGGTGTCTGTGGCCTTATTATGATTTTAGGCAGCCTCTCTGCTAGTGGGTGGGGTTGTGTTCCTGTCTTGCTAGTTGTTTGGCATAGGTTGTCCAGCACTGTGGCTTGCTGGTCGTTGAGTGAAGCTGGGTGCTGGTGTTAAGATGGAGGTCTCTGGGAGATTTCCGCCGTTTAATATTATGTGGAGCTGGGAGGTCTCTTGTTGACCCGTGTCCTGAAGTTGGCTCTCCTACCTCAGAGGCAGAGCCCTGACTCCTGGCTGGAGCACCAAGAGCCTTTCATCCACACGGCTCAGAATAAAAGGGAGAAAAAGTAGAGAGAATTAGTAGAAGTATGAGGAAAGAAAGAAGGAAAGGAGGAAAGGAGGAAAGGAAGGAAGGAAGAAAGAAGCAAAGAAGGAAAGAAAGGAGGGAGGGAGGGAGGAAGGATGGAAGGAAGGAGGGAAAGAAGGAAAAAAGACAGAAAGATACAGTAAAAATAAAATAAAGTATAATATAGTTATTGAATTAAAAAATATTTAGAAAAAAAAAGGGACGGATAGAACCTTAGGACAAATGTTGGAAGCAAAGCTATACAGAGAAAATCTTACACAGAAGCATACACATACACCTTCACAAAAAGAGGTAAAGGGGGAAAAATCATAAATCTTGCTCTCAGAGACCACCTCCTCAATTTGGGGGTGATTCGTTGTCTAAAGGAGGGAAGGAAGGAAGGAAAGAAAGAACGAAGGTAAAGTATAATAAAGTTATTACAATTAATTATTAAGAAAAAAAATTTTTTTAAAAAACCATGGACGGATAGAGCCCTAGGACAAATGGTGGAAGCAAGAGTATACAGACAAGATCTCACACGGAAGCATACACGTACACATTCACAAAAAGAGGAAAAGGGAAAAAAATCATAGATCTCGCTCTTAAATTCCACCTCTTCAATTTGGGATCATTCCTTGTCTATTCAGGTATTCCACAGATGCAGGTACATCAAGTTGATTGTGGAGCTTTAATCCGCTGCTTCTGAGGCTGCTGGGAGAGATTTCCCTTTCTCTTCTTTGTTCGCACAAATCACAGGAGCTCAGCTTTGGATTTGGCCCTGCCTCTGCGTGTAGGTCGCTGGAGGGCGTCTGTTTTTTGCTCAGACAGGACGGGGTTAAAGGAGCCACTGATTCGGGGGCTCCGGCTCACTCAGGCTGGGGGTAGGGGGGGGAAGGAGGGGCACTGCCTGCGGGGCGGGCCTGCGGCGTCAGAGGCGGCGTGACGTTGTTCCAGCCTGAGGCGCGCTGTGCGTTCTCCCGGGGAAGTTGTCCCTGGATCCCGGGAACCTGGCAGTGGCGTGCTGCACAGGCTCCGCGGAAGAGGGGTGTGGAGAGTGACCTGTGCTCGCACACAGGCCCCCTTGGTGGCGGCAGCAGCAGCCTTAGCGTCTCCCGCCCGTCTCTGGGGTCCGCGCTTTTAGCCGCGGCTCGCGCCCGTCTCTGGGGTTCGCGCTTTTAGCCGCGGTTCGCGCCCGTCTCTGGGGTTCGCACTTTTAGCCGCGGCTCGCGCCCGTCTGTGGAGTTTCTTTAAGCAGCGCTCTTAAACCCCTCTCCTCGCGCACCAGGAAACAAAGAGGGAAGAAAAAGTCTCTTGCCTCTTCGGCAGGTGCAGGCTTTTCCCCGAACTCCCTCCCGGCTAGTCGTGGTGCATTAACCCCTTCAGGCTATGTTCAAGCCGCCAACCCCAGTCCTCTCCCTGCGCTCCGTCCAAAACCGAAACCCGAGCCTCAGCTCGCAGCCCCGCCCGCCCCGGCGGGTGAGCAGACAAGCTTCTCGGGCTGGTGAGTGCCAGTTGGCACCGATCCTCTGTGCGGGAATCTCCCCGCTTTGCCCTCCGCACCCGTCGCTGTGCACTACTCCGTGGTCCCGAAGCTCCCCCCTCCGCCTCCCGCAGTCTCCGCCCGCGGAGGGGCTTCCTAGTGTGTGGAAACTTTTCCTCCTTCACAGCTCCCTCCCACTGGTGCAGGTGCCGTCCTTATTCTTTTGTCTCTGTTTTTTCTTTTTTTCTTTTGCCCTACCCAGGTACGTGGGGAGTTTCTTGCCTTTTGGGAGGTCTGAGGTCTTCTGCCAGCCTTCAGTAGGTGTTCTGTAGGAGTTGTTCCACGTGTAGATGTATTTCTGGTGTATCCGTGGGGAGGAAGGCGATCTCCGCGTCTTACTCTTCCGCCATCTTCAAGGTCCCCCCCACAAGGCTCGGTTTTCATGGAGTTCCTGAAATACAGACTCTGGTCACTAAGTAACTACTGTTGTTTGATTTTATAGTAAGGAGGATATTTCACCTTCTCTTCTTGACTACATGATATAATTCTCTTTCATTACGTATACTTTTCATTCTCATCCAGAAGATCTTTTTTGAAGGCAAAAAGCATACGTGCATTTTGGCTCCATCAGTGTTGCTTGCAGAAAAAACACAGTGTTTTTATCAGGGGGAAAGCAAAAACTTGTTTATAGTGGAACGCATAACAAAATCTGTGATCTTTTTGCCTGAGGACTCTTTCCAAAACAACTTACTGTAACAGACATCTAAGGTCAGTATTTCCTAATTAAGACTGTTTAGCTAGAGCTGGGGCTCCCAGTCCCAGCCATCACCCATAGGGCCGTTCCTTCCTTACACAGGGGCACCCCACACCCCCCCACCTCACACACACACCACACACACACACATTCCTTCCTTACACAGGGGCACCCACACACACACACACACCACACACACATTCCTTCCTTAATGCAGTGTGTATTTCAGCTTACTAGTCAGCATCTGGGGGCCGTGCCCTTTTTAGCTTAAAATAATATGCTAAGAAAAAGATGTTTTACTTCATATCACTAGTGATTTTTAAACTATTACTTTTGCCTTTTTCTGAAAACAAATTTAGAAATCCAGTGTGCCGAATAGGAATATCTCTTCAGTAGCCAACTGTGAGCAGAGAATATACTGCATTGGTATTTTTGTATACTAGGAATAATTTGTGTACCTGGAGTACGTGAGGTGAAGCTCTGCCTGAGGAGGCAGCACACTTCTTTTTGTTCTTGTCTGCTCTCTGCAGAATGCCTCATTCTAGTGAATGCTTAGGAAATATTTGTTCGGTTGAACTCAATAAAATTATGAAAATAGAGGATTAACAATTGAAGAATAAATAAATTTAGAAAGGAGACACTTTTAGATGAGTCGCTCTGGTTCCTGAAGAGTGACAGAAAATTGGGGATTGGTTTGGCTCATCCTTTTTATTTTTAGCTGACTTTTTTTCTCTTTTAAGAATGTAACTCCCTGAAGAAAGATAATATTATTTTTGTGGTCTTACGAATAGGAATTACTAAGGAATATTCACTATGTTTAGCATATGAAAATAATAAATACAAAATAGAAAGGGAAGCAGCAAGTCAGTTTAATGGTACATCTAAACTTTTAGTTAGATGTCCCTATAGACTCATAGTCATCCTTTATTTTGTATCCTATTTTTCTACCTTTTACTCTTCCACATTTCCTTTATTATTATTATTTTTTAATTTTTTTGCGGTACGTGGGCCTCTCACTGTTGTGGCCCCTCCCGTTGCGGAGCACAGGCTCCAGATGCGCAGGCTCACAGGCCCAGCCACTCCGTGGCATGTGGGATCCTCCCGGACTGGGGCACGAACCCGTGTCCCCTGCACCGGCAGGCGGACTCTCAACCACTGCGCCATCAGGGAAGCCCTCCTTTATTTTTTTAATTATGGAAGATTTCAAGGTGTAGAAAAGAGAGGGTAATATAATGAGCCCTCAAGTACTCACCAGGCTGCAGCAATTACCAACTAATGGGCAATCCTATTATTCACCTGCCTCCCACCACCCCCCCCCCCCCCCCGCCCCCCATCCCCTTGCCTGCCCTAGCACAACTTGATTATTTTGAAGCAAGTTCCAGACAGTGTATTATTTAATTGGTAAATATATCAGTTATGTATCTCTAAAGAAAAGATCTTGTTCATTCTTTTTCCTTCCTATATTGGCGGGGGCAGGGGGAAGAGAAACCAATCTAATACCATTGTTACACCTAAAATAAAATGAATAGATTTCCTTACTATCAACAAATACCTAGTCAGTCTCAAAACTTCCAGTTGATGCCCTTGTTCATTCTTCTTCTCCATCTCCCCCAACCATCTTTACAGTTGGTTCTTTTGAATCAGGACCCAAAGGCGATCCACACTCTGCTTTTGGCTGATACATCTGCACCACCACAGCACTTGGTTATGTGTCCAAGTTGGCCATCAGGCTCACAAGACTCAAGTGATTTTAATCTAATACTACTTTTATGTCAGTTCATAGAAGGACCAAGGGCAGGAGACATAACAGGTGCAACATTTTCATCTCATCAGGAAGCCTGGTCTGTCTACTCTAATATACAGCTTATTTTAGCCTTCACCTATATTGAACATTACAGCTGCCGTGGTCAAGAGTGAAGGTGTGTGGATGCCACCTTGACACAGCGTTGACTCAGACTCAGTTTTTCACTACTTTTTTAAACCGTTCGGTTAAGTAGGCCCAGCCCTGCATACCATTTCACTGAATACAGGGGCAGTTTCATGTAGTGGATGAAGCAGATATAACGTTCTGAGTTCGCCTTAACTCTGATGTTTCCAAGTAGGAGAAAAGGGACATTGAGGTCATTCCCAGGAAAGTCTGCATCAGCCCAGGCCAGTGTTAACCCTTTACTCACATGGTCTCTTATATATTTCTTCATCTGTTGTTTGGTTTTTCTCTTTCTTTTTTAACTTAGGAAATCATTTCATTTGTCCTACAATTTCTCACATTCTGGATTTTGCTGATTATATCCTCACTGTGTTATTTAATATGTTTCTTTATTTCCCAGTTTCTGCTGTGAACTGGAAATTAGATCTAGAGGCTTGATCAGAGTTTAGAATTTTGGCAAGAATACTTCATAGCAGGTGGTGTGTACTAGTTATTGCATCATATCAGGAGGCTTATTTCTAGTTATCTTACTTTTGTTAATCTGTGCTGTCTTAGCCTATTTGGGCTGCTGTAACAAAATACCACTGGGTAGTTTATAAACAACAGAAATTTATTGCTCACAGCTTATGAGGCTAGGAAGTGTAAGATCAAGGCATCAGCATGGTCACCGTCTGGCCAGGGCCTTCCTCTTAATTCATAGCTGTTGCCTTCTTGCTGTGTCCTCACATGGTGGAAGGGTCAAGGGATCTCTCTGGAGCCTCAAAATTATAAGAGCACTAATCCCATTCATGAGGACCCCACCCTCATGACCTATTCACCTCCCAAAGTTCCCACCTACTAGTAACATCACCTTTGGAAGTTAGGATTTCAACATTCGAATTTTGGTGGAACATGCATTCAGACCATAGCGTGAGGATTATGTTATTAACTGAATCCAACCTATGTGAAGTTTCATCAGCTTTTTACTTACTGGTGGAAAAAAAAGGCTAACGAAATCAGAAATATAGATCAATGGAACAGGATAGAAAGCTCAGAGATAAACCACGCACATAAAGTCACCTTATTTTTGATAAAGGAGGCAAGAATATACAATGGAGAAAAGACAGCCTCTTCAGTAAGTGGTGCTGGGAAAACTGGACAGCTACATGTAAAAGAATGAAATTAGAACACTCCCTAACACCATACACAAAAATAAACTCAAAATGGATTAAAGACCTACGTGTAAGTAAGGCCAGACACTATCAAACTCTTAGAGGAAAACATAAGCAGGACACTCTATGACATAAATGACAGCAATATCCTTTTTGACCCACCTCCTAGAGAAATGGAAATAAAAACAAAAATAAACAAATGGGACCTAATTAAACTTAAAAGCTTTTGCACAGCAAAGGAAGCCATAAACAAGACGAAAAGACAACCCTCAGAATGGGAGAAAATATTTGCAAACAAAGCAACTGACAAAGGATTAATCTACAAAATTTACAAGCAGCTCATGCAGCCTAATATCAAAAAAACAACCCAATCCAAAAATGGGCAGAAGACCTAAATAGACATTTCTCCAAAGAAGATATACAGATTGCCAACAAACACATGAAAGGATGCTCAACATCACTAATCATTAGAGAAATGCAAGTCTAGACTACAATGAGGTATCACCTCACACCGGTCAAAATGGCCATCATCAAAAAATCTACAAACAATAAATGCTGGAGAGGGTGTGGAGAAAAGGGAACCCTCTTGCACTGTTGGTGGGAATGTAAATTGATACAGCTACTATGTAGAACAGTATGGAGGTTCCTTAAAAAACTAAAAATAGAACTACCGTACGACCCAGCAATCCCACTACTGGGCATATACCCTGAGAAACCCATAATTCGAAAAGAGTCATGTACCAAAATATTCATTGTGGCTCTATTTACAATAGCCAGGACATGGAAGCAACCTAAGTGTCCATCAACAGATGAATGGATAAAGAAGATGTGGCACATATATACAATGGAATATTACTCAGCCATGAAAAGAAACAAAATTGCGTTATTTGTAGTGAGGTGGATGGACCTAGAGTCTGTCATACAGAGTGAAGTAAGGCAGAAAGAAAAAAACAAATACCGTATGCTAACACATATATATGGATTCTTAAAAAAAAAAAAAAAGGTTCTGAAGAACCTAGGGGCAGGACAGGAATAAAGACGCAGATGTAGAGAATGGATTTGAGGACACGGGGAGGGGAAGGGTAAGCTGGGATGAGGTGAGAGTGTGGCATGGAGATACATACACTACCAAATGTAAAAGCAGTAGCTAGTGGGAAGTAGCCACATAGCACAGGGAGATCAGCTCGGTACTTTGTGACCACCTAGAGGGATGGGTTATGGAGAGTGGGAGGGAGATGCAAGAGGGAGGAGATATGGGGATATATGTATATGTATGGCTGATTCACTTTGTTATAAAGCAGAAACTAACACACCATCGTAGAGCAATTATATTCCAATAAAGGTGTTAAAAAAAAAAGTGAAAAAAAGGCTAGACAGCCAGCTGCATCAGGGGTAGGCAGATATATCCTGTAGTGTGACAGATAAATATTTTAGGCATTGTGAGTCATATAAAATCCCTACCGAATAATTTTCTTTGTGTCATTTTACATCTGTTTACAAATGTAAAAGTCATTATTAGCTCCCTGGTCATATATAAACTGTGTGAGCCAGATTTGATCTACTGGCTATAGTTTGTCACCCTTCGTCCTACATCCATTCTTTTTATTAAGCATTGCAAAATCATTAAATTTTAATTCTCCTACTATTGCTTCTTCACCTTTTAGTTGGAATGCCTATGAAAATAATTTTTTCCTAATTATTTGTTTACCCTGATGTACGGTTCCTATAGAAAAGGCAGGATGAATGCCTGATTCTTTCCCTTTTAGTTACTGGCATTGGAAAAATAAGTTGGCTCCCTAGTACTCTCCAAAAGCAACTATTACATTTTGTTTTGCTTTAAATTTTTAACCAAGAATCACTACACACGTATGGATTTTTTTTTTTTTTTTGATGTCTTTCAAACCATTGCATGTTGGCTAGTGGAGGTTCCTTCACGTTGGGTCCTGGGTGTTTTTGCCTTGGTCTCAGTGATCTTTCTAGTGTACCAAGTAAAGAGTTGGACATATGCACCATCACCACAATCATAATGAACATTTCACCCGCAAAGTTTTCTCATGCTGCTTTAAAATCCAATCCTCCCTCCTTCCCTATCTACAAACAACTGATCTACTTTCTGTCACTAAAGATTAGTTCGTATTGATATTTTGTAGAGTTTTATATAAATAAAATCATATAGTATGATTTTTTCTAACTTCTTTAATACAGCTTAGATTGTTAGATTCACTTATATTGTTGTGTATATGACAATTCATTTATTTTTATTGCTGACCAGTACCCATGGTAGGGATATTGCAAAATTGGTTTGTCTGTTCATTTGTTGATGGATACCTGAGTTATTTATTTTCTGATTTCAAATAAAACTGCTTTGACCATTATTGTGTGAGTCTTTCCATAGACAATTGCTTTCATTTCCTCTTGGGAAATATCTAGGAGTGGATTGGCTGAACTGATTGTACCATTTTGTCTTTCTGCTAACAGTTGGTGACAGGTGCAGTTTTCTACATTGTTTCCAACACTTGATATAGTCAATCAGTGCTAGCCATTGTAGTGAGTATGTATTTATATCTCAGTGTGCTTTTAATTTGCATTTCTCTTATGACTAATAATGTTGAATATGCATATGTCTTTTTAGGTTAGTGCTTGCTCAAATCTTTTGTCTTGTTTTATTGGCTTGTTTGGCTTACTATTCAGTGCTGAGATTTCTGTGTATATGTTGGGGACAAGTTCTTTATCTCATATATGTATTTTCTTTTTTTTTTTTTTTTGCAAATATTTTTCTTCCATTATGTGATTTGTCTTTTGAACAGTTTTAAATTTTTATGAAGTCTAGGTTATTATATTTTAAAATACAATTTGTACTTTTTATTTTATTTAAGACATCTTTGTCCATCCAAGACCACTAACATTTTCTCTTTTTTTCCTAGAAATTCTACAGTTTTAGCTGTTACATTTAGATATATTATCCATATTTGGTTAATTTTTGCATGTTGTGTGAGGTAAGGGTTGAGGATCATTATTTTACATATGAATATACAATTGTTCCAGCACTGTTTGTTGAAAGTATCATCTTTTCCCCATGTCTTTGAACCTTCATCAATAATCAGTTGTCAATAAATGTGTGCATCTATTTCTGGGCTATTCTGTTCTACTGATCCGTATGTCTCCCTTTGCACCAGTTATACACTATGTTGATTAGTGTTGCTTGAAATCAAGTAGTTTGTCTTCCAGCTTCATTGTTCTTGTGAAAAATCAATTATACTGTTGTAAATCATTTGCAGTTTTAGAAATTTTAGAATCACCTTTTCAGATTTTACCAAAAAAAAAAAAGCCTCTTTTATGATTTTTAATCAAATTGTATTGGATTTATAGATCATTTTGGGGAGAACTGACATCTTTACAATGTTGAATTTTCTAATCCCTGAGGATGATATATTTCTCCATTTACTTATATTTTCTTTAATGTCAGTGATGTTTTATAGTTTTTGTTAACAGGTATTGCACATCTTTTGTTAAATTTATTCTTAAGTATTTTTTGGGGGGGATGTTATTATAAATGGTATTTTAAAATATTTCAATTTCCAAATGTTCATTACTATTATATAGAAGTATAATTGACTTTTGTTTGTATCTTACCATCTTGCTAAACTTACTTATTAGGTCTAGTAGTTTTTTGTAGGTTTTTTTTTAGAGTTTCTTACATAGATAATAATGTTGTCTGCAAATAAACCAGTCTTCTTTCTTTATGATCTCTAAGTCTTTAGATACTTTTTCTTGCCTTATTATGCTGGCTAGGACTACTAGCCTAATGTGAAATAGAAGGATAAGAGTAGTAGCTTTTTTTATATATATCAGGTGAAAAGTAGTGGTCTTTCACAATTTAGTATGATGTTAATTGTGGGCTTTATGTTGTTGAGGGAGTTTGCTTGCATTCCTAAATTTGCTAAGGATTTTAATCATGAATGGATGTTTAGTTTTGTCATATGCTTTTTTGGCATTTATTGAGATGGTCATATGCATATTTTTTCTTTTTTAGCCTTAATATGGTGAATTAAATTAATAGATTTTTTTTTTTTTTTTTTTTTTGCTACACGCGGGCCTCTCACTGTTGTGGCCTCTCCCGTTGCAGAGCACAGGCTCCGGACGTGCAGGCCCAGTGGCCATGGCTCATGGGCCCAGCCGCTCTGCGGCATGTGGGATATTCCCGGACCAGGGCACAAACCCATGTCCCCTTCATCAGCAGGCGGACTCTCAACTACTGCGCCACCAGGGAAGCCCGAAATTAATAGATTTTTGAATGTTAAACCAACTTTGCTTTACTGGTATAAATCCCCCTTGGTTATGATGTGTAATTATTTTATACATTTTTGGATTCAATTTGCTAAAATTTTGCAATGAATTTTAAAATCTATTTTCATGGAAAATGTTGGTCTGGAGTTTTCTTGAAGTCTAGCTTTTATCATGGAAATGCTGACCTCCATCTTTTTATTGGTATGTTTAGACCACTTACATTTAGTGTGGTTATTGGTGTGTTGGATTCAATTCTCCCATTTTGCTGTTTTCTGTTCATCCCATATGTTTTGATTTCATTTGTCCTCTTCTCCTGCCTTCTTTTGCATGAAATGTGAATTTTAATTTTATCCCTTTATTTTGGTCCCATTTTCTTAGTAGTTGCTCTACACAGTTTACCGTATTTATATTTACTACAATTTACTTCCAGGTTATACCATTTTAGATATAGGTTAAGAACCTTATAGCAGTATATGATTACATCCTCTTTTCCTTCTTTATTCAATTGTTGTCCTACATTTTGCTTTTTTATATATTGTAAATGACATAATAAATATTTCCTGTCACTTCAACTTGGCCAGAAGCAAAAGTCTTTTTGCCATCGTTTCATTTAGCATTCTTGCTTTGGTATTCTTGAGAATGGTTGCAGGTTTGGTTTTTGAATTGTCAGATTTCTGAATTATTGTCATGCTTGTTTCATAAAAAAAGTATTGGATAATTTTATTTTCCTATGTTTAGGAATAGTTTATGTAGCACTTGTATCAGTGGGGGAAGGAGTTTAGATTCTCTGTTTCTGCTCTAGTAATAGGGTCTTTTGTGTTCCTGTGTTTTCAGGGATCAGTTTTGCTAAATTGTGTGTTTCTAAAAGGCATTCATTTTATCTAGATTTTAAAAATCATTTACATAAGTTTGTGCAGAGTAGTTTTTTATTTCTAAAATTTTCTCTGTTTTGACGGTTATTTCTTTCTTGCCCTTTCTGATTTTTGCATGTTTTTTTCTTTATGCCTTGCTTCCTGATTAGCTTATTGTTTGTACACTTTTTTTATGGAGTCACCTTTATTGGCTTTTATTCTGATTTTAAAAGTAAGCATGTTTATTGAAAAAAGGTTTAGAAAATTTGGAAGAATCACAAATAATAGGATAAAAATCAGCTACTCTACCACCCAGATATAGCCTTTGTTAACAGTTTGGTAACATTTCGTATGTTAAATTAATTGCATATTAATTTAGCACAATTGAGATCAGTTTTCTGTGCACATACTTGTGTTAATTTCCTAGGGCAACCATAACAAAGTACCACAAACTAGGTGGCTTAAAATAACAGAAATTTATTCTCTCACCATTGCAGAGGCCAGAAATCCAAAATCAAGGTGTAAGCATGGCCATGAACCTTCGAAACATGACTCTAATCTCTGTTCATCTTCACATGCCCTTCTTTCCTGTGTGTTTGTGTCCATATTTCCCTGTTCTTTTAAGGAATGTAGTCATTGAGTTAGGGCTCATCCTAATCCAGTTTTAGCTCATCTTAACTTAATTATATCTGCAAAGACTCTATTTCAAATTAGGTCACTGTCACAGGTTTTGGGTGAACATAAATTTTGGGGGTACACCATTCACCCAAGTACTGTATTCTGTTATTTTCCCTTCTATTTATTTCAGGGCCTTCTTTGTACTTTTATTTTTATAAGTGAATTTTATGGTCTACTGCTGGGCACCGTCAGTGCTAGAGTATATCAGCAATGTGGTGTGCTAGCAGCCAATTATACGTCCAGTTTATCCGTAAACACAAATTGCCATCATTACCTAACGAAGTGTCATCATAGGAAAGAGAGGCAGGGCTCATTAAATTTCCTTAGAGCTTATATCCCAGTTAATTTTAGAAGATGAGACTGTTTTTTCTCGTATCGTTCTTGAAAATAGTTAAAATGTATTATATCTAAGTGAATAGAATGAACGTGGTGTTTTTTTAAACCTGAATTAAGAATCATAAAAATGCAAATAGATTTAATCAAATTGTATCATCAGAAAACTTCAAAAAAAAATTGGTGGCTTGAGTGGTTTTTTTTGTTGTTGTCGGTGGTGGTGGTGGTTGTTCCTGGACCTTTTTCATGATATCCATCCTGGTCCTCACATATCCTATAATATTCTCTAGTTATCTTCCGCATTTCTTTAACAAATGTTGATCTATCTCTGTTGCTATTTTTGTAACTCAAAAGTCAATGGCTTTTCCTTATAATGAATTAATAAGTGTTTATTGTGTGGCTGTTTAACATGTTACATTTTAATTAGTCTAGATACAGGATTCTGGAGGGCAGGGTATGGGCAAGGACCCAACATTCTTTGAGGATAGTACATGCAATGTACTGTGTGATATCACATGTTATTTTTGCTCATTTCTTAAAACTGACTGAAAGGTAAGTATTACACCATTTTCAATATTAGAAACATGAAGACAAAATCATATCACTAGTTATTGATATAATTGGAACTGTAATTTAGGTCTTAATTTTCAAAATTTTGCTTATAGCACTATGGACTTAGGATTTTTCAGCTTTAGGGTGGTGTGAAGGTGATACGCATTTAGTAGAAACCTTATTTCAAACTATGCATTTTGATCTTTGCCCAGGCTAGTGGAGGGAGTGCAATGCTCTCTCTCAGTGCCGGGCAACAGAGGTGAGCAGCCCCCAGCCAGCCGTGCCATCATGAGGGTAAACAACTGGCACACTTACAACCATTCCCTACCCAGACAACCATTCTGTTTTTCACTTTTCAGTACAGAATTCCGTAAATTACATGAGAGATTCAACACTTATAAAATAGGCTTTGTGTTAGATGATTTTGTCCAACTGTGCGCTAATGTAAGTGTTCTGAGCATGTTTAAGGTAGGGTAGGCTAAGCTATGAGGTTTGGTAGGTTAGGTGTATTAAATGCATATTCTCAACTTAGGATCAATTTATCGGGACATAACCTCATCGTAAGTTGAGGAAGGTCTGTAGTTCTTTTTATTAGTAAATGTACAAGCAGGGTCCAGCGTAGAGACAGAAGGTATATATAAATGTCCTCTATAAAGTCTTCTATAAGGCAACCCATTTTTAAGAGTTGAAGTGGAATTTGCTTAATTAGTTTTTTCTTTAAATTATTTAAATTCTCAGTCATGTACTATCTCTTCATCATCATTATAGGTTTAAAACAATTCTCTGTCAGAAGGTTGGAGAAAGTCATGGTCAAACTGCTTTTATTTTATGCTACTGATTTGTTTTATGTTATTGGATTAAGTAATATGGGGACTTCTAGGTGTTTTAAAAACCCGTCTTAAAAGAATTGACTATTTATTGTTTTTTGAAGGGTAATAATGATATAAAGTTGTCCTCCATCTCCAGCAAGCACACACATGCACCATTTGTCTAATCAGCTTTGTGTGACCCAAGAAAGCACAGACTTACTACTGTTATACTGAGAGGTTTTATGGTTTATAGCAACAAGGAATATCATAGGATTTTTGTGAAAAAAATTGCTTGATCTTACAGAATGCTTTATGAAAATAATGGTATACTGGATGAACATGAGTATAACCTGAAGTGCCTGGCTCTCAAAGAAACTTCCTATTCCTGAAGAAAAGGTCTTTTACTCTTTTCCAAGCCTAGTGCCCCCACTCCCCACCCCCTGTCCCATCCCTCCCATCCCCACCCCCAGCCCATCCCCATTCCCACCCCATCCACATTCCCATCCGCATCCCCATCCGCATGAAGACTTACCAAGTAGTCATTACATTATGGTTCATACTGTGGTGTCAGCTTTTCCCAAAGGTACTCCCCTCAAACTACTGAGTCATTTCTATGATGATGGCTTATTTCAGAGCTTTCACAATCTCTTGTTTGGTCTTGTGGGACCAGATGTTATACTGTCACAACCAAGAGTTAGATTATGGTCTTTGATAACATGTCTTAAACTTGGAGTTAGCACTATTTCTTCACCTGAGGAATGTTTCCGAATTGAATCTTATAAACTGTTCTATGATAGTAATGTCATGTGTCTCAGATTTGTACCTCAGTCATTACTCACATACTATGGAGCAATAAACTCAAATTATTATAACATTATTGAGTTGTCAGTATTTTAAATAGCAATCCAGTATCAACTAATTATCTTTTTTGTGTGAGTGTTTTGTATTTAAGAAAAGTGGTAAGGTTCTTCTCATTAAAATTAAGCTAATGTTACTTTTCTACCTCCTATACTTGAAATCAGTTACTTAAAGGAACTGTAGATCTATATTATAACCACTGAAAATAAAGAAGAGTGACTACATAATTTCCCATTCAGGGCTTCTACTTTATAAGGCTTCATTCAGAATCAGAGTAAGATTTGTTAGAACAGATGCATTAAAATTACATAAACATTTAAGAATTCATAGTAAAATTCTTATCAATATATTATGCTGTACCAGTATGGTGCCCCTGTTGCTATGAAGTCACAGTGAGATGCTGTGGTACACTAGGGAGTAGGGAGAGAGGCTCTTTGTTCATCCTCTTGTGACACATCTTGATGATTGCATATGTTTAGAATGTAGGTTTTGTAGAATGTTTAAAAAATCTTTTCGTCCTCTTATGTGTTATTAACTAATACAGGATTATGTGTTTCTCCAGTTTGTGGATGATGCAAGTGCTTGATTTATGCTGTATAGTAAAAGACTCATTTGGTTGAACTAGAGCTAATAGTGTTTACAAGTGACTCACTTGGTCTGGTTGTTGAGAACACTTTCTGACAGTGCCATTTTCAAATGGTGTTTTCTGTAATTTTGGCCTTCATGTAGCTAGCATATATTGTTGCAGAACTTTGATTTATATGTTTGCTGTTTTATTTCCCCATGTTTTGCATGCTTAAATGTTTATCTAGAGTATATATTTTTTACCTATATTGATGGATAGTTTGTTAAAGATGACAGTCTGCTGGGCTATCCAAAAAAGTTTCAGGTAGGTTATAAGCAAACATCTCTTTTAATTTGCTAGGCAAAATAATTTGAGTGTATTTTTTGAAAACCTGATAGGTTTGCCTTGTAGGTTTCTTCTGACTCCAAGTCCCTATGAGTATAAGAATTTCGAATTTTTTGAAGAAGTGGCAGACTATTCATTGTTGTTGGCAAATGTGTTTCTTTTGGATTCATTTAGGGCTCTATCTCCTGTATTCCTGATGGTCAGACTGATACCTGAACTTTGCTTCACCCCTTTGGTGACAGAAAACACCAACTAACTAGATACTGTCTTATGGCGACCAGGTGATCTAAATATTCATCTTATGCTGTGTTGAAAGCTTTGATCACTAAACAAATGAGATTTTTCTATACTTGAAAAAAATGCAGTGTGAAGATTTATTTAATGAATATGATTTTTTAAAATATATTCTGCTTTACAAATGGATTTTTATTATAGAAATAGGAAGATAGCAGTAAATCCCATGTCAAAAATTTTTACTTTTCATTTTGGTTGAATATGTAAGAGGATATCTCATGGACCTTGTCTGCCCCTGTTGGTGATGCCATGAGCTGATATGGAGGCTGCTTAGTACTTATAGTTGCCCCGGCTTCCTTTACCCAGAGAGCACTACAGGGCTGAAGTCTAGGGTGTAGCCTGCCATGGGGGCCAGTGGATTCCCTCCAAGAGTCTGTGCTTGCTTTCTTTTGGTGCTTCTCAGGATTCCCAAAAGTAAGCAGAAGTTCTTAGGGATAAAAATGTGTAGACAGCATTGTCACGCTCACAGCTCCTCACAAGTAAGGATTGTAGTAGTGCTGGCAGAAGAGGGTGTAGGCTTCTGACTCTATAATCACACCTCCTTTTGCTGCCTGTGGTTACGCCAGTACATTCGGTCTTGTTGGAGTCAAGTTGTCATGCCTGGAAGCCATTTTCTTCTTTAACGGTGGTGGTGGTGGTGGAGGATGAGGACGAGGAGGAGGAACCCTTCTGCTCTGCTTGCTGGTGAGAGTGTAGATTGGCAGCCACTTTGTCACTATATGGAAAACAGCATGGCGCTCTAGCTGTATCTACTCAGTGCTCAAAATGTGAACTTTGTAGAGGGTGTGGCACTGGTCTGACAAGGTGCATACAGAAATAGAGAGTGTTTAGAAACTTGGTCAGGTTTTTTCATTTGTTTTGTTTTTGGCACTTTAGATTTAAGTAATATTACATTGTGTCACACCCTGTGCTTTTATGATAGCTCTCGTCAACTTTTAGAGTATGACTTGATTCTTCTTGGCAGTACTTGTGACGTGAAAGCACATCCCTTAGTGACAGGCTGTATTTACTGTAAATACTTTAAAAACTGTTGCTGACAATACACGTCTAATTAATGAATTTTTAAATGATCCCAGGTTACAGATACTAATAACCCAAGTTGATTATTTGTTATGACTTAATGAAAGTGTTGCCAAATTCCAAATATGGGCAGGCTACGTAGGCCCCCAAACCTCCTGCAGTCTATTCTTATGGTATTTCTTTATGGATTTATATCTCCTCTCCATTCTATTTTTTTAGATAAATTTTGGGAGATTACTACATTACATTACATTATATTGGGGGCAAAATTAACTGCTTTCTTTTTATTCACAGAGAGGACCTGAATTTGGTCCTGGAAGAGGTGTTCTTGCAACATGTAATTATTTAATGTCCTCTTCAAACAGGATCCACATTTAAGTAGGTGTAGCAACTTTCCATCTATCTGCAGCCTTTCTCTTTTGAGTTAGAAATGGAGTTCTGGGTAAGAATTGCTCTCAGTGGATGCCAGTCCCCTGTCCTGGTGACCTCAGCCTGGTTGTCTTGAGGAGAGTATGGCTGTCCTGAGTTCATGTAAGTGCAGGGGAACCTGCTGAATGAAGAGTCAGTGTGACAAAAGGCTGTGACTTTTCTTCTGCCTAAATATAGTAGTTTCTCACTGTAAGATATTTCATCCTCTGATTTACAGTGTTTCTTTTTGTCTTTCTTTCTTGCTTCCTTTGTGAAACTTGCTATTTTCAGGTGTTTTGATTTGGGGGGAAGTTATAAATGGAATTGTGTATTTCGGAGAAGGTCAGGTTTAGCAGGCATCACTCATCACATGCCTATCTCCCTTTTTTATTTTTAAATGGCACACGATGTCTGACTCGCACGTGGTGTTTCTTGCTTGGCCGTCTGGTGCCAGACTCTGTGTCTTTTGTTTTTAAGAGATAAACGTCTGGTGGTTTTTGTTTTTCTGTGAGACACATGTGAGTCATACTTATCACAAACTATGCCCTTCTTCCAAACCTCTAATTATTTTGGACAGCTTATCTTAATGTCTAGAAGCTAATAGGTTAAAAATTTCAACGTGTGTGTCTGTTTATAAAGGTTTGCTGAGTCATCTATACTTTTCATTCCTTTAGAGGTTGATACAGTTATATCTTAGTTGAGTATCTACCAATGCTGTTGGCACTAACTTGTTTTTATACTTCTGTATTGATTGCAAAGTCAGGAAAAGACTTTTTAAAAGAAAGTATTGCTCAACCTCTGTGACTTACATCCTTCTCCGTCACGGGCAGTACCAAAAATCTAGATTTCGTTTGTGTGTTTAATCCTGTGAATTACCCTCTCTAGCTCAGTGGCTTGTAGTTTTAAAAAGCAAACAATACTAATGATCAAAAAGACATCTGAAATATTTCATATAACATTATTGAAAAACTTGTTCAGCATTATCAAACTCATCTTTATTTCCCCAGTATATTATGACAGGTAGTATGTGTAATGGCTAAGAGAGTGGATGTGGAAGCCGGCCTGTCTGGGCTTACATGCTACCTCCACCACTTAAATGGTTCTGTGATGTTTGTGATATTTGTCAAATCACTTTGTCTCTATGTGCCTCAGAAGAATAGGGAATGATAATAGTACCTATCTCATAAGGTTGTTTTCAGGATTAAGTTAATATATATAAGGTGCTTACAACAGTGCCTGGCCCTGCCAGTTTAGGTGCATGTAAGTCTTAGCTATCATTAGTCATCATTGTGATTGTCTAGTTTTACAAATGGTTTGTTAATAACAATAAGAATTTTTTATTATATATTAAAAGTATGTACTAGGATTTATGTTTTTTAAAGCTAAGAATTTCCAGTAGAAACCATTTTTATCTGTAACTCTTAAGAAATAAATTATAGCTAACCACTTTTCATTATCAAGGACTGTTGCAAAGTAGTGTTTTAAACATTTAAAAAAAAAGTCCGTGGAGTTGTATGTAAGACCAAGTAATATGATTTTGCCTCTTTTAGCATTCTGTGTTCTTTTAACATTTGCTTCAGTTCCTAGTTCAAGACATAAAAACATCTGATTTTGAACAAAGTAGGGACTAAATCTTGTATGTCTTATTATCTAAAACTTAAGTTTTCATTGAGTTACTACTTAAGTTTTCTTGACTGTTGATACACTTCCACATTATTGTTTTAAATAGTCTTTTTTTATTGGGAACATTTCCTTGAACATTCGCTAGAGTATCAAAAGAAGTTTTTGTTTGTGGTTGGAAAAAATGTCTTTAACCTGCCAACAGAACTTAAAATTGCATAAGAAAATGGGTGTTGATGCTGAGAAATGGTGTGTAGGCAGCAGATCTCTTGTTCTGTCTGAAAACAGTGATGAAACACAAACAACAAATGTGGAATTGCTGCTGCTCTATTTTTGTGTGGGAAAGACAACTTCAGAGTAGGAGAAAGCTTTCTGCTGTTTTAATACATTTTTATTATATTTAGGCGTGGGATTTTCTTGGCAATCATTATAGGGATCACGGAAAGCTAATTTCTATAAAAAGTACTATGGTGCCTGTTTCATTATATTTGTGTTGAAATTTAGCAGTTTGTAACTTGGGATTCATTGTTGATCTTTAGGTAATCTGTGAACTCTTGAAATTGTCTACAGAATTTTACTTTGTTTTTGAAGCTTTCGTGGTGCATTGTTATCATTAATCAATTTTTCACTCTTTTTTAAAATTGTAGTAAGGTACATATATAACATAAAATTAACCATTTTTAAGTGTACAGTTCAGTGGCATTAGGCACATTCATATTTTTGTGTAACCATCACCAATTGTCCATCTCTAGAACTTTTTGATCATCCCAACCTGAAACTCTGTACCCGTTAAACAATGACTCTCCATCCCCTCCCCTGCCCCAAGCCCCTGGCAACCACCATTCAACTTCCTGTGTTTATGAACTTGACTACTCTAGTTACCTCAAATAAGTGGAATCATACAACATTTGTCCTTCTGGTTCATCCATGTTGTAGTATGTGTCAGAGTTTTATTTTTTAAGGCTGAATAACATTCTGTTGTATGTTTATGTATTTACCCATTGATAGACATTTGTGTTGTTCTACCTTTTGACTGTTGTGAATAATACTGCTATAAACATTGGTGTACAAATACCTGTTTAAGTTTCTGCTTTCAGTTCTTTTGTATATATACCCAGAAGTGGAATTGCTGGATCATACAGTAATTCTGTGTTTAATTTTTTCAGGAACCAGCTTATTGTTTTCCACACTGGCTATACCATTTTATTACCACCGTCTACAGAATTTTGTATTGTGTACATTTTTCTTGAGAATTAATTATGAGATTTCATCACAGCCTCAAAGTGAGCCATTGTCCTAGTATTTAGTAGTCCTTATCAGGTTTAATTCCTACATACCTAATACAATGAATATTGTATTACAAATATTAGTTTTGTTAGGCCACCTACTTGTTTCCTCATTCCAGCAAAACTTCCTTGGGAAGATGAAATGCACGGCATTACCTTTCAACTTTAGTCACATAAGTTAACATCAAAATAGGTAACCGTAGGGCTAGGTAGACTCTTGTGTTCAAGTAGTCCTGAAGAACTGAATTATTTTTCAAGCTCACCAAAAGACTGAGATGACAAAACACAAAAAGTAACATCAAGTATTTTATCTCAGGTCCTTCTATACTGAGAGTATGGAAGTGGACAGACATTAATGATTTTGATTTCTCAGATTCATGGAAGAGACTGTGGGTCAACAGATACTACTGTGTACCTTTAAGTATATGGATAAACTGTTTTTAATGTGAATTTGATAATGAATTTATGTAAATATTTTAACAGTAGTTTTGTTATTCTTTACTTTAAAATGGATTATTATCAACCAATGACATTATCATAGGTGAACATTTTTTCACATAACTTTAGAATGAGGGCTAACAAAAATAAATTGATTGATTGTAGAGGTACGACTCCCTTTTCACTTTCTCCAAACAAATAAAAGAAACCCAATGACAAAGAAAGGTCCAACAATATCTTTTGTCTTATATCCCTGTAGCACTTGACAATGATTATATGAAGTCGAGCATGATAATTTGAGATACTATTCAATATTCTTCTGTTCATTATATTTTATTTCCTAAGGCAGAGAAATTGTGCCATAGAAGATTTTTTTTTAATCAATGAATTTTAGAATCATATATTTTGGGACCAAATTTAAAAATCCAAAACGAACTAAAGAAAATTGCATATGACATCTAATATAATAAGGCTGTGGTACAAGAAATTGTCTCCCCCAGTGTCAGTGGTGAGGCTACTTCAATCCACCTCCTCTTCTCCCATCAGGATTTCTGTTGTTGATGCGACTGGGGCCCGTCTCAGTATTGTCTTTGGGCGGCAGGAGAAAAGGTTGACAACAAGCAGTACAGTTAAACTGCATTTTAGGAAATATGCTTTTTTTTTCTTCTTCTTCTTCAAATTAATTAGCTGAATCACTGGGTCTTCGTTTCTTATTTGTAAAATGAGAGGATTGAACTAGAAGGGTGTACTTTCTGACGTTCTTTCTAACTCTGATTTTCTTCTTTGTGTGTGTGGGGTGGCGAGGGAGTATGATCCTGGAGTCCTAGAAACACCCCAAATTCTGAAACCTAGCAAATTCCCCAGATCATCTTTATAGGGTTTTGATGATGTGTCTATGCTGTAATTCTTTCCTAGTTTGAAGGCAGGGACCATCCATCCTGTAAACCTTGTATCTCCCGATATAAGGCATTTCTCAAAGTTGGCACCTAGAAAAATTGCAAATGCAAAGAAAATTGTTCAGGTTAAGGAAGGTATAAAATTATTGTGGCAGACACCATTTAATTGGTTCTTTGAAGCTCTTAATGGATTTTGGTGCATATATTGGTTATTTGCATCCATATATTTTGACTGCAGATCATAAATAACTTAATGATAATGAAATATAATGACTTGCATAATGCAAAGTTAAGAGATACACCTTAATCCAGTGGCTTTGTTTGCATTTTGCTGTGTTACTTTTGGCAACCTTCCTCTGGCTTTCAGACCCTCAAACGGTCTTGAGTGCAAACCTGTTATTTCATAATCTCTAAAAGAAAGGAGCTGTTTTTAAGAACAAAATCTTTTCCCCAATGTCTCAGTGCATTTTATTGATATGAATTTTATCCTTGTACATTTCTGAACTAATTCCAGTTTCCATAAGAATGCCATGTGCTGATTGGCTTAGTTCTGAGTTCCTGAACTCATTTATTGGAAAAGGAAAAGGGGTTTCTCTGTAATCATGCCCTACTGTAAAATTGGTGCTAGGGCTGGTTTCTCTTGGGTTTTATGGATGACATGAGGGAGGAGTCGATTCCTGAACAAAACCAGTGTTCTTTGAGGAAGGGGAGTGGGCAGAAGTCC
Organism: Delphinapterus leucas; assembly: GCF_059928025.1. Taxonomy (NCBI): domain Eukaryota; kingdom Metazoa; phylum Chordata; class Mammalia; order Artiodactyla; family Monodontidae; genus Delphinapterus; species Delphinapterus leucas. The sequence goes on from NC_143138.1 coordinate 16,338,047, forward strand.
AGGGCAGAAATCTAACAACATGCCCTATAGTTCACCCTTTTCACTCCCAGACTTCCTCTTATACACATTCTTAACTAAAATTTACCCTTCAACGGAACACCCTCACCACCTCCCAAAACAAGGACATTTCAAAGTCTCAAACAGTTCGAAGACCAGGTCCTCTTTCTCAGGTCTGATGGAACCCCTCATGGTCTTGCAACCTAAGGCTGAAGAATAACGTCCGTATGTCTGTTCATAATGCTGGAGCAAGAGCAGGATGACAATGATAAAAGTTCCCCTTTTTAAAGGAGGATAGTGGAAAACTACACACATTGGCCACTCTCTCATAGTCCAGGAATGGTGAGTACTCCCTATACCGGCAGGAAGTTAATTTCTTAGTCAGTGTATTTGACAGCAAGCGATTTTTACCGCTGAGCGTGTTTTCTTTATCCTTGTCTTCTGTAGCACATCTGGGATGGCCTCTGGGAAGGACTGTCCATTTGGGAACTGCAGCTTCTAGTAGCTGTCCTACAGTGGACATGACGTTGAAAGGAGGGTTGCTTCAGAGCAGTGGTTTTCAGTGTGGTCTCAGGACCAGCAGCCCTGGTATGAGCTGGATAGCAAGTTCTTGGCTGTCACCCCAGACCTGTTGTATCAGAATAGGGGCTCCAGCAACCTGTCCGTTAACAGAGCATGGATCTACCGAGTTTTAGAACCGTTGACATAGACATTAGGCAGGTTTTGTGGTTTCTTTGGCAGATTAGCTCCCTTAAAATCTAAGTAGACTACTGGTCTGTTTATGGTCAGGTGCATTTGCAGTAACCAGTCATCCTTTCTGAGCCTCTTAGGGCATGAAGCCTCCACCCAGGCCCTGGGACCTTAATATAAAGGCCACTGCCCCATCTTGGCCTCTGCTTGCTCCTTGCCCTTAGGCTGCATTTCAAATACGTTTTCACAATGAAGTGTATTGTCTTCTTTGTTAGGCAAGGACAGGCCTAGTGGCTGGAGGTGCTCTGATGGACAGCTCTGGGGGTGGGGTTAGGTGTCTTCTAGGCTCCAGTCTCATCCCCAGTGGAATCTAACTCCCCAGCCTCTCTTTTCACAGACCTTAGCTTGGCTTTCACAACTTGGCTTTTTGTTTGTTTGCTTGGTTTTTGTTTTAACCCTGCTGGAGTCCACACAACCAGACTTAGCTTATTCGGGTTATAGAGGCACAGAGGGCCCCTTATAGCAAAGATCCTGTTTCTCCCCTCTCTGCTTTTACCCTAAGCTTATCTTTATCTAGGCTACAAGTAAGCAACACATGTCATCGTTCTTAATTTCTGTACCGTATTAAGTTTTCTTTTACCTGAAGCAGCCAAGTAATAAATGCCTGGAGTAATCACGAAGGCCTTACTTATTAGCCATTGGTTAAGAGTGCTGATGTTCAACTGTCCCTTTTGGGGTTAGAAACATGTGCCACGTTGACAGGGACAGGAGGCAAATGAGAAAAAGGAAGTCCTTTCTCTCTTGTTCAGCCTTCCTGTCTCCCTCTTTTGCTCCCGGCTCTCATGGCCTCATTGGGACAAGTTTGGCAAAGCGTGGAATCTATGGACTAGTGCTCAGGAATAAAAAGCAGTGAGCTCTTGATACCCTCTGCGATATGGATGAAAAAAGCCAGACGAAAAGGAGCACATACTCTTTCATTTATATAAATTTCTACAAAACTAATTTATAGTGAATACCAGTTTACAGTGAAAGAAAGAACAGGTACTGGGTAGTGGGGTGGGGAGGTGACAAAGGGACTGGAGGGAAAGATGACAGAGGGACACAAGAAACCTTTGGGGTTGATGTATTTATATGTGAATACTCAGCAAATTACACATTTTAAATATGTGCAGTATATTGTATGTCAGTTTTACCTCAATAAAGCTATTAAGATTATTAATACACTTACTCATTAAAATAATACCTATTCAGCAATTAAACAGGGCCTCCTCCTACCCACTAAAAAAAAAAAACAAAAAAAACCCCAACCCCTTGAGTATTCTTAAAAGTAAAGAGGTGGGTGCAAACATTACTTCCGGCTTTTAATTAGTCTGTGTCCTGTGACCGTTTTCAACTTCAGTTTTCTTCTCTGAAAAACAGAGCTTTTACTACCGGCAAGGAGGCTGTGAGAGGGAACGCTTTGTGTGCTTCGAGTTAACACTCTTCTCTCCTGCCTTCCTTCTTCTGAGTGTTGAAAATATACCCCGTGGGATCCTGCTCTGGCCTCCTTTTCCTTCTGTATAATGGAAAGGTAAGGTGAAGTTAGATTGCCCCTGGACAGGCCACATGTGCATTATTTGGCTGTGAATTTGTTGAGTAGCTGTGTCATTAGTTTGGAGATGCCCTCAAAAAATGGCAGTGGGAAAAGAAAAGCCTTGAAGTAAATCAAAAGGCAGTAGCACCACCAAGGCAATCATATCTAGAAACTCAGCTGAAACTGCAGCTATTCTGTGGCAAGTCAAATGGCTTTACAGTGGAAAAGAAATAGTTGCTCTTGTGCCTGTAGTACGTGTTCCACTGGGGGATGCATCCGATGAGTTGTGACTTTGAAGGGTGCACAGCTGTTGTAGGTTAATATTTTTGTAGCTAACGAGCTACTTTTCTTGAAATAAGGACAAAATAATGTTTATTTTCTCAGCAGTTAAAAGATCCAAAAATGTAAATAGTTCCTTTTTTTCTTTAGTCTAATTAGCATAAAAGGAACATATTTTAATGATATTTTACTTTTTAAAATTTTTTTTAAATTTTATTATTTTTTTAACATCTTTGTTGGAGTATAATTGCTTTACAATGGTGTGTTAGTTTCTGTTTTATAACAAAGTGATTCAGTTATACATATATGTCCCCATATCTCTTCCCTCTTGCATCTCCCTCCCTCGGACCCTCCCCATCCCACCCCTCTAGGTGGTCAAAAAGCACCGAGCTAATCTCCCTGTGCTATGTAGCTGTTTCCCACTAGCTATCTATTTTACATTTGGTAGTGTATATATGTCCATGCCACTGTCTCACTTTGTCCCAGCTTACCCTTCACTCTGTATGACAGACTCTGGGTCCATCCACCTCACTACAAATAACTCAGTTTCGTTCATTTTTATGGCTGACTAATATTCCATTGTATATATGTGCCACATCTTCTTTATCCATTCATCTGTTAGGTTGCTTCCACGTCCTGGCTATTGTAAATAGAGCTGCAATGAACATTTTTGTACATGACTCCTTTTGAATTATCGTTTCCTCAGGGTATATGCCCAGTAGTGGGATTGCTGGGTCGTACAGTAGTTCTATTTTTAGTTTTTCAAGGACCCTCCATACTGTTCTCCATAGTGGCTTTATCAATTTACATTCCCACCAACAGTGCAAGAGCGTTCCCTTTTCTCCACACTCTCTCTGGCATTTATTGTTTGTAGATTTTTTGATGATGGCCATTCTGACCAGTGTGAGATGATATCTCATTGTAGTTTTCATTTGCGTTTTTCTAATGATTAATGATGTTGAGCATTCTTTCATGTGTTTGTTGGCAATCTGTATGTCTTCTTTCGAGAAATGTCTATTTAGGTCTTCTGCCCCTTTTTGGAGTGGGCTGTTTGTTTTTTTGATATTGAGCTGCATGAGTTGCTTGTATGCTTTGGAAATTAATCCTTTGTCAGTTGCTTGATTTGCAAATATTTTCTCTCATTCTGAGGGTTGACTTTTTGTCTTGTTTATGGTTTCCTTTGCTGTGCAAAAGCTTTTAAGTTTCATTAGGTCCCATTTGTTTATTTTTGTTTTTATTTCCATTTCTCTAGGAGGTGGGTCAAATAGGATCTTGCTGTGATTTATATCATAGAGTGTTCTGCCTATGTTGTCCTCTAAGAGTTTGATACTGTCTGGCCTTACTTAAAAATAGGTCTTTAATCCATTTTGAGTTTATTTTTGTGTATGGTGTTAGGGAGTGTTCTAATTTCATTCTTTTACATGTAGCTGTCCAGTTTTCCCAGCACCACTTACTGAAGAGGCTGTCTCTTCTCCACTGTATATTCTTGCCTCCTTTATCAAAGATAAGGTGACCATATGTGCTTGGGTTTATCTCTGGGCTTTCTGTCCTGTTCGATTGATCCATATTTTTGTTTTTGTGACAGTACCATACTGTCTTGATTACTGTAGCTTTGTAGTATAGTCTGAAGTCAGGGAGCCTGATTCCTCCAGCTCCTTTTTTTGTTCTCAAGATTGCTTTGGCTATTTGGGGCCTTTTGTGTTTCCATACAAATTGTGAAATTTTTTGTTCTAGTTCTGTGAAAAATGCCATTGGTAGTTTGATAGGGATTGCATTGAATCTGTAGATTGCTTTGGGTAGTAGATTCATTTTCACAATGTTGATTCTTCCAATCCAAGAACATGGTATATCTCTCCATCTATTTGTATCATCTTTAATTTCTTTCATCAGTGTCTTATAATTTTCTGCATACAGGTCTTTCGTCTCCTTAGGTAGGTTTATTCCTAGATATTTTATTCTTTTTGTTGCAGTGGTAAATGGGAGTGTTTTCTTGATTTCACTTTCAGATTTTTCATCATTAGTGTATAGGAATGCAAGAGATTTCTGTGCATTAATTTTGTATCCTGCTGCTTTACCAAATTCATTGATTAGCTCTAGTAGTTTTCTGGTAGCATCGTTAGGATTCTCTATATATAGTATCATGTCATCTGCAAACAGTGACAACTTTACTTCTTTTCCGATTTGGATTCCTTTTATTTCCTTTTCTTCTCTGATTGCTGTGGCTAAAACTTCCAAAACTTTGTTGAATAAGAGTGGTGAGAGTGGGCAACCTTGTCTTGTTCCTGATCTTAGTGGAAATGGTTTCAGTTTTTCACCATTGAGGATGATGTTGGCTGTGGGTTTGTCATATATGGCCTTTATTATGTTGAGGAAAGTTCCCTCTATGCCTACTTTCTGGAGGGTTTTGATCATAAATGGGTGTTGAATTTTGTCGAAAGCTTTCTCAGCATCTATTGAGATGATCATATGGTTTTTCTCCTTCAGTTTGTTAATATGGTGTATCACGTTGATTGATTTGCGTATATTGAAGAATCCTTGCATTCCTGGGACAAACCCCACTTGATCATAGTATATGATCCTTTTAATGTGCTGTTGCATTCTGTTTGCTAGTATTTTGTTGAGGATTTTTGCATCTGTGTTCATCAGTGAGATTGGCCTGTAGTTTTCTTTCTGGCATCTTTGTTTTGGTATCAGAGTGATGGTAGCCTCATAGACTGAGTTTGGGAGTGTTCCTCCATCTGCTGTATTTTGGAAGAGTTTGAGAATGATAGATGTTAGCTCTTCTCTAAATGTTTAATAGAATTTGCCTGTGAAGCCATGTTGTCCTTGGCTTTTGTTTGTTGGAAGATTTTTAATCACAGTCTCAATTTCAGTGCTTGTGATTGGTCTGTTCATATTTTCTATTTCTTCCTGGTTCAGTCTCGGAAGGTTGTGCATCTCTAAGAATTTTTCCATTTCTTCCAGGTTGTCCATTTTATTGGCATAGAGTTGCTTGTAGTAATCTCTCATGATCCTTTGTATTTCTGCAGTGTCAGTTGTTACTTCTCCTTTTTCATTGCTAATTCTATTGATTTGAGTCTTCTCCCGTCTTTTTCTTGGTAAGTCTGGCTAATGGTTTATCAATTTTGTTTATCTTCTCAAAGAACCAGCTTTTAGTTTTACTGATCTTTGCTATTGTTTCCTTCATTTCTTTTTCATTTATTTCTGATCTGATCTGTATGATTTCTTTCCTTCTTCTGACATGGGGGTTGTTTTTGTTCTTCTTTTTCTAACTGCTTTCAGGGTAAGGTTAGGTTGTGTATTTGAGATGTTTCTTGTTTCTTAAGGTGGGCTTGTATAGCTATAAACTTCCCTCTTAGAACTGCTTTTGCTGCATCCCATAGGTTTTGGGTCGTTGTGTTTTCATTGTCATTTGTTTCTAGGTATTTTTTGATTTCCTCTTTGATTTCTTCAGTGATCTCTTGGTTATTAAGTACTGTGTTGTTTAGCGTCCATGTGTTTGTATTTCTTACACATTTTTTCCTGTAATTGATATCTAGTCTCATAGCGTTGTGGTCGGAAAAGATACTTGATACAATTTCAATTTTCTTAAATTTACCGAGGCTTGATCTGTGACCCAAGGTATGATCTGTCCTGGAGAATGTTCCATGAGCACTTGAGAAGAATGTGTATTCTGTTGTTTTTGGATGGAATGTCCTATAAATATCAATTAATTCCATCTTGTTTAATGTATCAATTAAAGTTTGTGTTTCCTATTTATTTTCATTTTGGATGCTCTGTCCATTGGTGAAAGTGGGGTGTTAACATCCCCTACTATGAATGTGTTACTGTCGATCTCCCCTTTTATGGCTGTTAGTATTTGCCTTATGTATTGAGGTATTCCTATGTTGGGTGTATAAACATTTACGATTGTTATATCTTCTTGGATAGATCCCTTGATCATTATGTAGTGTCCTTCTTTGTCTCTTGTAATAGTCTTTGTTTTAAAGTCTGTTTTGTCTGATATGAGAATTGCTACTCCAGCTCTTTTGATTTCCATTTGCATGGAATATCTTTTTCCATCCCCTCACTTTCAGTCTGTATGGATCCCTACATCTGAAGTGTGTCTCTTGTAGACAGCATATATATGAGTCTTGTTTTTGTATCCATTCAGCCAGTCTGTGTCTTTTGGTTGGAGCATTTAATCCATTTACATTTAAGGTAATTATTGATATGTATGTTCCTATTACCATTTTCTTAATTGTTCTGGGTTTTTTATTGTAGGTCTTTTCCTTCTCTTGTGTTTCCTGCCTAGAGAAGTTCCTTAGCATTTGTTGTAGAGCTGATTTGGTGGTGGTGAATTCTCTTAGCTTTTGCTCGTCTGTAAAGCTTTGAATTTCTCCATCAAATCTGAATGAGATCCTTGTTGGGTAGAGTAATCTTGGTTGTAGGTTGTTCTCTTTCATCACTTTAAATATGTCCTGCCACTCCCTTTGGCTTGCAGAGTTTCTGCTGAAAGATCAACTGTTAACCTTATGGGGATTCCCTTATGTGTTAATTGTTGTTTGTCCCTTGTTGCTTTTAATATTTGTTCTTTGTATTTAATTTTTTTTTTTTTTTTTTTTGTGGTACAAGGGCCTCTCACTGTTGTGGCCTCTCCCGCTGCAGAGCACAGGCCCCGGATGCGCAGGTTTAGCGGCCATGGCTTACGGGCCCAGCTGCTCCGCGGCATGTGGGATCTTCCCGGACCAGGGCATGAACCCGCATCCCCTGCATCGGCAGGCAGACTCCCAACCACTGTGCCACCAGGGAAGCCCTGTTCTTTGTATTTAATTTTTGATGGTTGATTAATATGTGTCTTGGTGTGTTTCTTCTTGGATTTATCCTGTATGGTACTCTCTGTGCTTCCTGGACTTGATTAACTATTTCCTTGCCTATAGTAGGGAAGTTTTCAACTATAATCTCTTCAAATATTTTCTTAGTCCCTTTCTTTTTCTCTTCTTCTTCTGAGACCCCTATAATTCAAATGTTGGTGCGTTTAATGTTGTCCCAGAGGTCTCTGAGACTGTCCTCAATTCTTTTTTCTTTATTCTGCTCTGTAGTAGTTATTTCCACTATTTTATTTTCCAGGTCACTTGTCCATTCTTCTGCCTCAGTTATTCTGCTATTGATCTCTTCTAGAGAATTTTTAATTTCATTTATTGTGTTGTTCGTTTGCTCTTTAGTTCTTCTAGGTCCTTGTTAAAGGTTTCTTGTATATTCTTCATTCTATTTTCAGGATTTTGGATCATCTTTACTATCATTATTCTGAATTCTTTTTCAGGTAGACTGCCTATTTCCTCTTCATTTGTTAGGTCTGGTGGTTTTTTGCGTTGCTCTTTCATCTGCTTTGTGTTTCTCTGTCTTCTCATTTTGCTTATCTTACTGTGTTTGGGGTCTTCTTTTTGCAGGTGCAGGTTCATAGTTTCTATTGTTTTTGGTGTCTGCCCGCAGTGGTTGAGGTTGGTTCAGTGGGTTGTGTAGGCTTCCTGGTGGAGGGGACTAGTGCCTGTGTTCTGGTGGATGAGGCTGGATCTTGTCTCTCTAGTGGGCAGGTTCACGTCTGGTGGTGTGTTTTGGGGTGTCTGTGGCCTTATTATGATTTTAGGCAGCCTCTGTGCTAATGGATGGGGTTGTGTTCCTGTCTTGCTAGTTGTTTGGCATAGGATGTCCAGCACTGTAGCTTGCTGGTCATTGAGTGAAGCTGGGTGCTGGTGTTGAGATGGAGATCTCTGGGAGATTTTCGCCGTTTTATATTACGTGGAGCTGGGAGGTCTCTTGTGGACCAGTGTCCTGAAGTTGGCTCTCGCTCCTCAGTGGCACAGCCCTGATGCCTGGCTGGAGCACCAAGAGCCTGTCCTCCACACGGCTCAGAATGAAAGGGAGGAAAAAAAAGAAGGAAAGAAAGAAGCTAAAATAAAATAAAGTTATTAAAAAATAATTATTATTAAGAAAAAAATATTTTTAACTAAAAAGCAAAACAACATTAAAAAAACGGCCAAACGGAACCCTAGGACAAATGGTAAAAGCAAAGCTATACAGACAAAATCACAGACAGAAGCATACACATACACACTCACAGAAAGAGAAAAAGGGAAAAATACATATATATTGTTGCTCCCAAAGTCCACCTCCTCAATTTGGGATGGTTCGTTGCCTATTCAGGTATTCCACAGATGAAGGGTACATCAAGTTGATTGTGGAGATTTAATCCGCTGCTTCTGAGGCTGCTGGGAGAGATTTCCCTTTCTCTTTGTTCGCACAGCTCCTGGGGCTCAGCTTTGGATTTGGCCCCGCCTGTGCGTGTAGGTCGCCTGAGGGCGTCTGTTCTTCTCTGAGACAGGACGGAAGGGGTTAAAGGAGCAGCTGATTCGGGGGCTCTGGCTCCCTCAGGCCGGGGGGAGGGAGGGGTACGGATGTGGGTCGAGCCTGCCGCGGCAGAGGCCAGCGTGAAGTTGCATCAGCCTGAGGCGCGCCTTGTGTTCTCCCGGGGAAGTTGTCCCTGGATCCCGGGACCCTGGCAGTGGCGGGCTGCAAAGGGTCCCGGGAGGGCAGGTGTGGATAGTGACCTGTGCTCGCACACAGGCTTCTTGGTGGCGGCAGCAGCAGCCTTAGCGTCTCATGCCCGTCTCTGGGGTCCGCGCTGATAGCCGCGGCTCGCGCCCGTCTCTGGAGCTCCTTTAAGCAGCACTCTTAATCCCCTCCCCTCGCGCACCAGGAAACAAAGAGGGAAGAAAAAGTCTCTTGTCTCTTCGGCAGCTCCAGACTTTTCCCGGACTCCCTCCCGGCTAGCTGTGGCGCACTAGCCCGTTCAGTTTGTGTTCATGCCGCCAACCCCAGTCCTCTCCCTGTGTTCCGACGATATCCCGAGCCTCAGCTCGCAGCCCCGCCCGCCCCGGCGGGTGAGCAGACAAGCTGCTCCGGCTGGTGAGTGCCGGTTGGCCCTGATCCTCTGTGCTGGAATTTCTGCGCTTTGCCCTCCGCACCCCTGTTGCTGCTCTCTCCTCCGTGGCTTCGAAGGTTCCCCCCTCCGCCACCCGCAGTCTCCGCCCGTAGTTTCTTTGAGAATTTACCATGTGTTATATATGTTTTAGTTGCCTTTAATATTTTTCTTTTATCATGGTGGAATTTAGATGCTTTAGGATATGATATTTGGTAATGGATATCAGAACATAGTAAAATCGTGTATATTAGTCTAGCAAATTTTGACTTTGTATATCGAAGTTGGATGATCTAGAGCTTCTTGGTTTCAAATCCTAGCCTCACACCTAATTAGTAGCCTTTAATAAGTTACTTAGCCTCATTCTGCCTCAGTTTCTTCATGTGTAAAAGAAGGTCGATAAAAACATGAACCTCACAACGTTGCTCTAAGGATTTAAAGTGATTTAATACATCTAGAGTGCTTAGTGCCTTGCAGACAGTAAGCATTGTGCAACTGTTAGCTTACTATTATTATTATGTCAGCAATAGTGTTGTGTTTTTAAGAATCTGTACTTGATGCTAACACATATATATGGAATCTAAAAAAAAAAAACGGTTCTGATGAACCTAGGGGAGGGACAGGAGTAAAGATGCAGACATAGAGACTGGACTTGAGGACACGGAGAGGGGGAAGGGTAAGCTGGGACGAAGTGAGAGTGGCGTGGACTTACATACACTACCAAATGTAAAATAGATAGCTAGTGGGAAGCAGCCGCGTAGCACAGGGAGATCTGCTCTGTGCTTTGTGACCACCTAGAGGGGTGGGATATGGAGGGTGGGAGGGAGATTCAAGAGGAAGGAGATATGGGGATTATGTATACATATAGCTGAATCACTTTAATATACAGCAGAAACTAACACAACAATGTAAAGCAATTATACTCCAATAAAGATGTTAAAAAAAATCTGTACTTGAAAGATTATTTCTTTGCACACTGTATACAGATTAAACAATTTAAAATAAAATGTTTATTAGGTTGGAAATCGAGTTACTGGGGAACACTGTGAGGCTTTTTAACACGTATTGGCAGATTTGTCTTCAGAAAAGTTATACTAATTTGCACTCTCATCAGCAACCTCTAGAGCCCCTGGAACTGGAATTAGGACCCAAATTAGAGCGATTGTATCTCGATAAATTTTCAAGTGAACCAGTTTTCCCCACTTAATCTGGAAAAAAAAGTTAAATAGGACAGGAGATATTTGGAAATATAAGAAAGAATTTTCCAGTAGGATCTGTTGGAAGCCAACAAAATAAACATTTAAGGATAGGTAAGAAATCTACTCTGGGAAATACTAATAAACAGCATTTCCTATCATTTGTTTTGTACTCTTTGGGAGTTGTGGGCGCTCAGGTACCTGGTCTGATCTCCAACATTTGGATAAACTGTCTTACTGTATTGCATCGGTTGATTCTTTTAAACAAGGGTAACATTCCATACCTTTGTGTCTGCCTGTATGACTAGCCCTACTGGGGAGCCAGAAGCTTCTTATGATTCACTTTTGCCTCGATCAGAGGGTGGCTCCTTTAGGATCATATACCCCACGTGTATCCCCATCTCTTGGGAAGGAAGTTCTCCTTAACTGGTATATGGCTTTTCTGTAAAACATTCTCCTTTAGTGTTCCCATTCGAGTTTATTTTTTGTTTTTGTTTTTTGCGGTACGCGGGCCTCTCACTGTTGTGGCCTCTCCCGTTGCGGAGCACAGGCTCCGGACGCGCAGGCCCAGCGGCCATGGCCCACGGGCCCAGCCGGTCCGCGGCATGTGGGATCTTCCTGGACCGGGGCACAAACCCGCGTCCCCTGCATCGGCAGGTGGACCCCCAACCGCTGTGCCACCAGGGAAGCCCCATTCGAGTTTTTAAATTGAAATATTTCTTCCATTTGAGGTACATTTTTCCTTCTTATCCTAATGTGTCTGAAAACAGCATGATTCTTTAGAAAGGATTAAATTCTGTATTTAATTGGGATAGCTTTTATCACTCCTTGTCCCAAAAAAGAAAGAAAAAGAGCTTTTATTGAATCAGTAGGGGTTCTTACAATCATTCAAGGAAATAGGTGTAATATGTATGAAGGAGAATGCTGTACACTAAGCAAACCATTGTGCACCTGAGGCTTGAGTGGGAAAAGCTTTCCTCTTGGAGGTTTTGGTGGTTGGCTTGATAACTAGTGACTTTATATTAGGGACCTGTTGGTCCCCTCATATTTTTGGGTGGGGGGATGCTGCCCGGCGTGACATTTAGGATCTTGGTTCACCAACCAGGGATGGAACCTGTGACCCCTGCAGTGGAAGCACTGAGTCCTAACCACTGGACCGCCAGAGAAGTCCCTGGTCCCCTCATTTTATCTCTGATATATGGTATTTTGTCTTGACCCTGCTTTAGATATAATTGCCAAAGGGGAGAGATAGGCATTGGCTTTTACTTATTCGATCATTATAATGCTAATTGGAATTGTAGCTCTCACATTTAGAGGATTTGTTGAAGTGAAAATGGTGAGTAATTGCGAATTCCCTGGCAGTCAAGCAGTTGAGACTCCCTGCTTTCACTGCCAGGGGCCCCGGGTTAGATCCCTGGTCAGGGAAATAGAATCCCACAAGCCACATGGTGTGGCCAAAAAAAAAAAAAAAAAGTTGGGTAATTGCATAAATGCTTAGGCTTTACTTTTCCATTTCAATTTAAAACACCTCCTCTCTCTTCATTATGTAATTACACCATTATTTGACCCAAACAATTTATTTTCCTACACAGGTTAGAAAATTATCTGAGTTTAGCTTTCTAGTTTCAGCACAGTTGAAATATGACTTTTTTTTTTTCTGTTCCCAGGATGTTTTGACCCATGTTCGAACAATACCTTTTATCCTAGGCGCCAAAATATGGTACCTGTTATATGTTATAGAATTAGTTTCTGCCAGTGTTTCCTGTGAGATTTCATGCCGGCAGACGTCAGCCTCCAGAGCCACTAAGGAAGCAAAAACAATACCTCTCTGCTGATACTCCTTTACTTTTCAATATAGTTTGAGGTTCATTATTCAGTTTTTTCGGTTCATTTTTTTTTTTTTTTGGTTGGTATAATTGTGTGTGGTTAGTCAAACTTTGAGGAGATTAACTCTTAGATAAGTCTTTGCTAGAGATCACTTCCCATATGTTATCCTTAAGAGTACTCGAAAGTGAAGATTTAGTTTTCCTTAGTTTAATAGGAGATAAGTGTTAACTATTAAGCCACAGGAAGTAAATTGTTAGTTCTAATATTGAAGTAAATTGTTATTTCTAATATTATCACCAAGTAAATTTGGCTTCAACTCAGGCATATAAAAATAGTACTACGTTTTACAAATGCATATGCCTTGGTTCCATTTTTGCAGATTCTGATTCAGTAAGTTTGGAAAGGGGGCCAGGTATCTGTACGTAAAAAAAAAAAAAGTCAAACACAAACTCAGAGATGCAGTGAATATTTATGAGTGGAAGTGGCGAAACTGTGTGTGTGTGTGTGTGTCTGTGTACTTGTGTGTTTGTGCTTTACATACAAATACATATCTACTTGATTATGTTACTTTAAAGAGTATTTGTTATTGCTTCTTTGACCTTACAGTATGTTAGGAATATGTCCTACATGGCAGAATTGTATTTTAAAAGGAAGAATTATATGTATATATTTATAAACCTAAATATACACATAATATATAAACATAATATATATGTAAATATATATATGATTTACACACCCACTATATAAATAAAGTCCCCTACCATGGTAGCAGATAAATAGTTGTCATCAGAGTCCCTATTTCCTTTTCAGCTTGGACATTCATAAGTTAATTCAGGTCAGCAGCACAGAGTAACTTTGTATGCGTTCTCCAGTTCTAATGGCCAATCAGGTAGTTTTGCTTCACTAGCAAATATTATTTGGTGGCTACAGCTACCTCCACTGCTGCCTTTGAAAGGTATAGAGATAATAGCTTAGTCTTAATTGTTTGTTCTGCTGTCATTGTTTTATAAAACTAAAAATAACAATGTAGGTGGAATAAAAGAAAAATTTTGGAGAAGTACGTGCTCTGTGGTTGTCAGAATTTCCTCATCTTTCACCATGCTATTTTGGTAAACACACTCAGAAAACAGTTGTTGCTGTTATGGGGGTGGGACTTTGTCCCCCAGGGAGTAAACCACTAGCTATAAATAGAACACATTGAAAATCCAACTGTGATTATTATTGTTGCTTATTAATTATATTCTATGTTTGTATCAGTTGGCATGTTACTCGATTTAGGCTAATATTCAGTTAAAGCCATTTTTCTGCTATTTTTGCCTGTACCTCTTCAATTCTAAAGATTATCGTCGACCAAAGAAGACATAAAGATGGCCAAAAAGCACATGAAAAGATGCTCAACATCACTAATTATCAGAGAAATGGAAATCAAAGCTACAATGAGGTATCACCTCACACCAGGCAGAATGGCCACCATCAAAAAGTCTACAAGCAATAAATGCTGGAGAGGGTGTGGAGAAAAGAGAACCCTCCTGCACTGTTGGAAATCCACTTCCAGAAATATAAAACGGTCAAGCACACAGTGAATCCCATACATACAAGTATAACCTGTTCAGCTCAATTCAGAACTACTTGAAACTGTGTGTGTCAGATACCATCCATTTAAAGTTACTCTTCCCGTGAGAATATCAAGCTTTTATTTTATGTGACTTATAGGTTATAATGTTATTATGTAAACATTCAAGGAATGGAGTGATAAATTACTCCTATTAATAATAATAGTAGCTGCTAACATTGTTGAAGTGCATTCATTGTTGAATACTACATTTAGTAACACTAAAGACTTAAAGAGAAATCAGATATTTTATTTTATATCAGATTTTAATATTTTATATATTTTAAAATATAAATATATCTTATTATAATAAAAATATTAAAATTTAAAACATTTTAAAATATAAAAATATATAAACACAATAGGGTAGTTTAACTTTTTAAAAAAATGTCTTTACTTGGCAAAATAGAAAGTTTACGCCCTATTTGGTTGCCAGTTTTAAGTGTGTGCATTTTAAATTTATTGCTCTGTGACATCTTAAGGTCTGGGAACTATTGATGGAAAATGTATGGACAGTTATATTGAAAATGGATAAATGAAATCATTGGTTCTTTGATGGATACTTTGGCCCTTTGATTTCTCTTGTTAGATGGTCTATTTGGTTTGGTGTACACATTGTACTGTGTTTATATCCTGTGTAGGGTCCCTGGCCTTACAGTTTTAGTCTCCAAGCTTTAGTTTCCTGTTCCCAACTGCCTGATCTTGAAGACAGGAGTGCAGATCCTTTTGCCTGCCAAGATCCATGGTATCCCCCCATCCCCCTCCATTCCTGGCTTCCCTTTCCCTGCTTCATTGTATCTTTCTGGATTTGTTTCTAAGCAAGTAGAATTAATAATTGCTAGCCCATTTTCTGCTAAGCACTGCTCCCGACTCTGTAACAAAGTATTGGCTTGACATCTCATCTGGTTCATTGTGAAATCACCCATAACTGAGTATTTGTTGATATTCTAATAGTATACAAGTTACTGTGTTAGATACTACATCAGATAGTAAGACGAGTAAGATATATGCCTATTTTTTTAAGGAAACTATAATCTCCTGTGCATTAAGCCCACAAATAATCATGTATTCTTTTTAAAAAATTTTGGTAAAACACAAGTAACATAAAAGTTGCCATCGGGTTCTTCCCTGGTGGCGCAGTGGCTGAGAGTCCACCTGCCGATGCAGGGGACACGGGTTCGTGCCCCGGTCCGGGAAGATCCCACATGCCGCAGAGCGGCTGGGCCCGTGAGCCGTGGCCGCTGAGCCTGTGTGTCCGGAGCCTGTGCTCCGCAATGGGAGAGGCTACAACAGTGAGAGGCCCGCGTACCGCAAAAAAAAAAAAAAAAAAAAAAAAGAGTTGCCATCGTAACCATTTTGCCATCTTAACCATTTTTAAGTGTACAGTTCAGTGGTATTAAATACATTCACATTGCTGTGCAGCCATCACCAACATCCAGCCCCATAAGTCTTTTTGTCTTGTAAAATTGAAACTCTATACTCATTAAACAATAGCTCCCCATTTTCCCCCTCTCCCCAGGCCCTGGCAACCACCATTTTACTTTCTGTCTCTATGAATTTGACTACTCCAAGTACTTTCGTATAAGTGGAATCAAGTCTTTTTGTGACTTGCTTATTTCACTTAGCATAAAGTCCTCAAAGTTCATTCATTTTGTAGTGTATTGCAGAATGTTCTTCCTTTTAAAGGCTGAATAATATTCCATTGATTTTGCTTATCCATTCGTCCATCGATGGACACTTGGGTTGATTCCATATTTTATTGATTGTAAATAACACTGCTGTTGCCATGAATATGATTGTACAAATATTTCTTCAAGACCCTGCTTTCAATTCTTTTGTGTATATATCTAGAAGTGGAACTGCTGGATCATATATGGTAATTCTACTTTTAATTTTCTGAGGAAACACCATACTGTTTTCCACAGTGGGTACCATTTTACATTCCCACCAGCAGTGCACAAGGATTCTGGTTTCTCCACATTTTCTTCAACACTTGTTCTTTTGTTTTTTTGGTAATAGCAATCCTAATTGGTGTGAGGTGGTATCTCATTGGAGTTTTGACTCTTATTTCCCTACTGATTCAGTGATGTTGAATATCTTTTCATGTGCTTATTAGGCATTCATAGATCTTCTTTGGAGAAATGTCTACTCAAGTCCTTTGCCCAGTTTTGAATTGGGTTGTTTGGTTTTTTGATATTGTTGTTGAGTTTTTGGAGTTCTCTATATATTCTGGGTATTATCCTTTATCAGGTGTATAGTTGGCAAATATTATCTCCAATTCTGTGGGTTGCCTTTTTACTCTGTTGATAATGATGCAAAAAATTAAAAACTTTTCCTGAAGTCCTTTGTCTGTTTTCTTAAGTTGTCTGTGCCTTTGATGTCATGTCCAAGAAATCATTGCCAAGTCCAGTGTTGTGAAGCTTTTGTCCTTTGTTTTTTTCTAAGAGGTTTATTATTTTAGGTCTTACATGTAGGTCCTTGATCCATTTTGAGTTAATTTTTGTATACGGTATTAGGTAAAGGTCCAACTTTATTCTTTTGCATATGGCTATCTAGTTTTCCCAGCATCATTTGTTGAAAAGACTGTCCTCATCTCATTGAATGGTCTTTACACTCTTGTCAAAAATCATCTGACCATATACAAGAGGGTTTATTTGGGGGCTCTCTGTTTTATTCCACTAGTTTATATGTCTGTGTTTATGTCAGTACCACACTGTTTTAATGTAGCTTTATAGAAAGTTTTCGAAATCAGGAACTGTGAGTCCTCCAGTTTTTTTTTTTTCCAAGATTGTTTTGGCTGTTTGGGGTACCTTGAGATTTCATATGAATTCTGGGATAGATTTTTCTATTACTGCAAAAAATGTCATTGGAATTTTGAAAGGGATTGCACTGAATCTTTAGATCACTGTGGGTAGTATTGACATTTTAATGATATTAAGTCTTTTAATCTATGAATATGGGGTGTATTCCCCTTTATTTATGTCTTCTTCAATTTCTTTCAGCAGTGTTTTGTAGTTTTCATTGCATAAGTCTCACAGCGCTTTGGTTAAGTTAATTCGTAGGTATTTTATTCTTTTTGATGCTATTATAAATAGCACCATCTGCAAACAGATTCTACTTGGATGCCCCTTCTTTCTTTTACTTGCCTAATTGATCAAGCTAGAACTTCCAGTATTATGTTGAAGTGGTGAAAGTAGTCATCCTTGCCTTATTCCTCATCTTAGAGGAAAAGATTTCAGTTGTTTATCACTGCAAATGAGGTTCTTTGTGGGTTTTTCACTTATAGCTTTTATTATGTTGAGGGAGTTCCTATTTCTAGTTTGTTGATTGTTTTTATAATGAAAAGATGTTGAATTTTGTCAAATGCTTTTTTTCTACATCAATTCAGATGATCATGTTTTCTTTTTTTTCTCCTTCATTCTGTTGATGTGACATTTACATTGATCGATTCACACTGTTGAACCATCCTTGCATTCCCGGAATAAATCCCACTTGGTCATGGTGTGTAATTCTTTTAAGGTGCTGCTGAATTCTGTTTGCTAGCATCTTTTTTGTTGAGGATTTTTGCATTGATATTCATAAGGGATATTGGTCTGTGGTTTTGTTTTCTTGCAGTGTCTTTGTATGGCTTGAGTATCAAGGTAATTTTGCCCTCAGAGAATGAGTTCGAAAATGTTCCCTTCTATTCAGTTTTTGGAAAAGTTTGAGAGGAATTGGTATTAGTTCTTCTCTAAATGTTTGATAGAATTCACCAGTGAAGTAATCAGGTTCAGAGTTTTATTTGTTGGGAGATTTTTGATTACTGATTCAAGCTCTGTACTAGTTACAGATATATTCAGATTTTCTATTTCTTCATGGTTTAGTCTGGGTAGTTTTTTTGTTTCCAGGAATTTGTTCTTATCAACTAGGTAATACAATTTGTTGGTGTACAATTGTTCATGTCACTCCCTTATAATCCTTTTTATTTCTTTAGAATGAGTAGTAATATCCCACTTTCATTTCTGATTATACTATAGTCTCCTCTTTTTTTTTTTTTTTTTTGTTTGTTTTTTTGTTTTGTGCGGTACGCGGGCCTCTCACTGTTGTGGCCTCTCCCGTTGAGGAGCACAGGCTCCGGACGCACAGGCTCAGCGGCCATGGCTCACGGGCCCAGCCACTCCGTGGCATGTGTGATCTTCCTGGACCAGGGCACGAACCCATGTCCCCTGCATCGGCAGGCGGACTCTCAACCACTGTGCCACCAGAGAAGCTCTAGAGTCTCCTCTTTTTGTTCTTAGTCCATCTAGCTAAAGGTTTGTCAATTTTATTGATCTTTCTGAAGAATCAACTTTCAGTTTTGTTGATTTTCTCTTTTGTTTTTCTATTCTCTATTTTGTTTACCTTTTCTAAAATCTTTATTTCCTTCATTCTGCCAGCTTTGATTTTAGTTTATTCTTCTTTTTCTGTATACTTACATTGTAAAGTTGGGTATTGATATGAGATCTTTCTTTTTTAAGTGTTTATAGCTAGCTTTGAAATTTCCCCATAGAACTCCTTTATCTGCCTCCCATAAGTTTTGGTGTGTGGTGTTTGTTTTTGTTCATCTCTAAGTATTTTCTAATTTCTTTAGTGATTTCTTTTCTGATTCATAGGTTATTTAAAAGTGTGTTGCTTAATTTCCACAATTTTGTGAATTTTCCCTCTTCTTTTTGTTACTTATTTCTGACTTCATTCTCTTGTGGTCAGAGAATAAACTTTGTATGATATCTATCTTTTAAAATATTTGGGGGACTTCCCTGGTAGTCCAGTGGTTAAGACTTTGCCTTCCAATACAGGGGGTGTGGGTTCGATCCCTGGTCAGGGAGCTAAGATCCCACATGCCTTTCGGCCAAAAAACCAAAAAACATAACACAGAAGCAATATGGTAACATACTGAATAAAGACTTTAAAGAAATGGTCCACATAAAAAAAAAATCTTAAAAAAAATAAAGTATTTGGAGTCTTAATTTGTGGTCATATGGTCTGTTCTGGAAAATGTCCTATGTTTATTTAGTTGTTGGGCAATTTATCATTCAAATCTTCCCTTGGAAGTTGCTAGCCTTCAGCTGACTCCAGAGTTCCAAAATAGTTAACACCAGACAGATTCTGCCAGTGCAGTTGTTGTCTAGGTGGGGAGACAGATTCCTGGAGCTTCCCACTGTGCCATCTTCCCATAATCCTTCCTAACAATCACGTATTCTTACCTAGAGTAAGTTATTGTATCTTAAGAGAAGTAGAGTACCATCAGTGATAAAAGAATTTCAGATAAGATTGATTGCATCTTTCACTTGGCCATCTATGCAACTTTGGGCTAGTTTTTAAATCCCTTTCGGCCTCACTTTCCTGTATGAAAATTAAGGATAATGATACTTACATCAAGATTGTTGTGAGGATAAATGAGACAATATAAGTGTATGGCAGAGTGTCTGGCAAGCATTCAGCAACCATCTTTTACTCTTATTAGCACCTCCCATACCCCAAATGATTTTAAAGCTTGTGATGATTTTTTTTTTTTTTTTTTTTTTTTTTGCGGTTCGCGAGCCTCCCACTGTTGTGGCCTCTCCCGTCGCGGAGCACAGGCTCCGGACGCGCAGGCTCAGCGGCCATGGCTCACGGGCACAGCCGCTCCGCGGCATGTGGGATCTTCCCGGGCCGGGGCACGAACCCGTGTCCCCTGCATCGGCAGGCGGACTCTTAACCACTGCGCCACCAGGGGAGCCCTTGTGATGATTTTTATAGAGATTGATGGGTGATGATGATAAGGATATCTCTTTCAGGTAAAGGGAATGAGAAATAAGGGTACAGAGTTTAAATATGATGGCACAAGTTTTTGAAACAAAGGATATAGCACAGCAGCTAATGGGGGTAGGATAAGGAAAAAATATAGCTGCAATTGTTTTTGAATTTTGTACAGATAGAAGGGTTAGCAGCTGGGTTCCCAGACCTACCTCTGACCCCCCTCTCTCCCCCTCCCCCCCAGATGAAAAGGAACTCCACAAAGGGCACAATTACAGTTAAAGACAGAGGTGGTAATTATTAGAATGAATTTTTGGAGTAGGAGATTGAGATTGGAGATCGAGGCAGTAACTCAGGTGGAGAGATTTGTTACATTGGAGGAGTCCTGGCCACAGGAAGCTTAAAGAATTTAGGATATATTCTGCTAGTTTTTCAGGTGTTAGTTTTCCTTTGCTTGTTCAGGATTTTGATCTTGGCAAATAGGAATTATCATTTGAAGATCCAATCAGATTTTGCTAAGAGTATCTCTGGTATTTATTTAAAAGATCAAAAAGTTTGTAATTTTCCTGGAAATACTTTAAAAACCATGATGAGGGCTCACAATAGGCTATATTTAACAATCAAGTCTGGCATAGCCTACAGTGTGTGAACCTTCTATTTCTTGAGTTTTTGTTTTTTCTTTGCTTCAGGAGGCTTCCATATGGAAGGCCACAATGTGATTTTTCCAAGGTTTTGCTCTATGAAGGGCTTATTTTGTAAAGTTTGAAGCTTTGAGAAAGATAATGCTCTGTTAACTGATTAAAAATAAATAAGGCTTAAATTATGTGAGTGGCACAGAATGTTAGTTTGAAGTGTTAATGTTATTGTTAAAACAATAGTTTCTGCATATTTCAAATTATCTTTGACCCTAAGCAGAGAGAAGCAGAATCCTGAGTCACATAAGCTTTTTTTCGCCTTAAAAAAAGTGATATTAGTGTGGGTGAAACTTTAAAAGTATAACTCTGATTTTTAAATTATTCCCAAACTTCTGATATCTAAAGGTGCTCTTTAGAAGAAAAAGCCTAATGTATTAAAACTTTTAATTTTTCTTTGCTTTATGTGGTTTTGGTATCAAATTGGCATGTTGTTGTGCATTTGAACCCTTTGAAATATTTTAATTTTTAATTTTAATTGTGAAAATTTATTGTTATTTCACATATTTAGTTTCTGTAATTTAAAAATATTCTACCACAGATACTTTTTAAGACTTGAGTTATACTGCTATATTAAATGCCCAGTCTGTCTCTGCTTTTGAGGTTTTTAGTTATTTCTTGGCCTGTGGCCATATAACAACCTGTACAAAGATGAGTAGGTAGGGTGTGCTACCTTTATCCTTCTATCACAACAGGCTATGTCTGTTCAGGATTTTGCCTCTTCCTTGCAGTTCAACAGCCATCTCTTTTTGGTTTTGGCTTTCAACAGTCAACCCTCAAAGATCTTTTGTTTTGTGACGGTTAAAGAAACTGGCTCAGTGTTCTTACTGTTAGACAATTATTTAATTGTTTACAGATAACTGAAACTACTAAAGGTTTCTATGATGAATCCTTTTATTTTGTTGGAGGCTTGTCATGTCGAAATGATTGGTCATCATAATTCCTGGTGTTTGAGAAGATTGTTTTTAAACCAAATAGCATGAAAAAGCTCTTTCTTTCTTTTCTGATTTTGTATTGGGTATTTTTCCTGTGTATTATAACAAATATCTCTCCTTTTAAAATGTAAGATATAGCAGATTTAATGCTTGATTAGTGCTGTTATAACATGCTTATAGAAATGCTCTCTATAGAAATTTTCACTTTATTGAAATAATATGAAGTATTACTTTGGTAATTGCAGATAAGGATGAACCCATCTTATACAATAAAGAGTTTAGAACTTCAAAAGTATATCACATCAACAACTCTAATTAACCCCAAGGGAGCAATTTAGTGAAGAATATTTTGAATTCTTAATGTACTATTTATACTTACTGGCTTATTTTGATTATTATAAATGTTTCCAAATATCAGCTTGTTTTATTTAAATGTTTTAGTACATTTTCATGAGTGATTTTTCCATATGGGGGGTAATACATTTCCACCTTTATTAAGTGAGCCAGTAGGAAAACATGATTTGGTTTCCATAGTTGATTTAAGTCAACCTATCAGCAACACATCTGTTCCATAAAGTTAGGTACCCCTGGAACATGATAGTGCATAATTAATTCCTTACAGAATTGTTCAGAACAGTTGCATTAAAGTTACTGATCACTTACTAGGTGCCGGCAGTATTCTAAGTGTTTTATGTGTGTTAATTGATTTATGTTATAAATATTTAAAATACATGTTTCCCTTCTGTTTTCCTTCCCCTTCTCTAGGCTAGTGTCCCTTAAGAAAGTTATTTTTAAGAAATAGCCCAAGTTAGAAATAGTATTAGCTTTTATCGAGATTGTCCACTTAATTTATGGAGCTCTCCATTGGGAATAAGTAGTATCAAGGGTAGAGAGAACAGATTCCTCAGAACGGTGCTGATTCAACTTGAGTGAATGGCAGTCATGAGGGGGGATCCCATGAATGAATAAGGGGTCTTTTGCATCGAGCCCATCATGAAGCCACCGAGGAGGAGGACAGAGAGAGGAATCAGCTGGAGGACCTGAGCAGTAGAATTTAAAAACCATGGCAAGACAAACAAGGTGACATATTTTGCCACAGAGCAGCAGTTGCATGAAAAACAGAACTTATAAACAACAACGGTGAAATAACTAGTTTGGGCCAGTGGATAGACGAGAAGCCTAGCCTTAGATTTCCAAAGAATAAAGGAGAGAAACAGGTTTTAAACAAACAGCTCCATACACAGGATGATGAATACCAGCCATATCTTTGAATATATGTGTTGTATTACTTTATATCTCATGTCAGATGATTGCCTATCTTACTATTATTTCTTATCTGCATTTGTCTATAGCTAGGATATTTGATACATATTTATTCTGGGGAGGCAGCTTGGTATGGAAACAGGAGGGAATTTGAAATTTGGCAGGCTTATATTTGAAATTTAGCTGTTACATGTCTCAGACAAGCTACTTATCTGATTTTTCCCCCACGGTTTTACTGATATAATTGCCATATAACATTGTGTAAGTTTAAGATGCACAACACAATTGTTTGATATATGTATATATTGTGAAATGTTTACAACAGTTTTAGTTAACATCCCTCGTTTTACATAATTACAGATTTTTTCTTGTAATGAGAACTTTTAAGTTCTATTTTCTTAACACTGTTGAAATATACGATACAAAATTGATAACTACAGTCACCATGCTGTACATTACACCCCCAGAATTTATTTTATAACTAGAAGTTTATAACTTTAGACCACCTTCACCCTTTTCCCCCACCTCCCACAAATCTCACCCTCTGGTGATCAACAATATTTTCTTAGTTTCTATGAAGTTGGGTTTTTTTCAGATTTTGTATGTTTATTTTAGATTCCACATATAAGTGAGATCATACAGTATTTTTCTTTCTCTGACTCACTTATTTCAGTTAGCATAATGCCCTCAAGATCCATCCATGTTGTTGCTAATGGCAGGTTTTCCTTATTTTTAATAGCTGAATAACATCCCATTGTTTAAACGTATCACATTTTCTTCATCCATTCATTTGTTGAAGAACGGTTGGGTTGTTTCCATGTTTGGCTATTGTAGATAATGCTGCAATGAAAATGAGTTTGCAGAAACCTCTTTGAGGTAGTGATTTCATCTCCTTTGGAGATAAACCCAGAAATGGAATTGCTGGATCATATAGTAGTTCTATTTTTAATTTTTTGAGGAACCTCTATACTGTTTTTCATGGTGGCAGTACCAATTTACATTCCCACCAATAGTGCACAAGGGTTCCTATTTGTCTACATCCTTGCCAGCAGTTGTTAACTCTTTTATCTTTTTGATAATAGCCTTTCTATCAAGTGTGAGGTGATACTGTGGTATTGATTTGCATTTTCTTGATGATTAGTGATGTTGAGTATCTTTTCTTGTACCTGTTGGCCATTTAAATATTTTCTTTGGAGAAATGTCCATCCATATTATTTGGATGTCTTAAAATTGGATTATTATTATTGAGGTGCACGAGTTTTTAAAAATATATTTTGTATATTAACCCCTTACCAGATATTATGAATCCCTTATTGTAGAGTAATAATCATATATTATTATGAATTTATTATGAATCAGATATATGGTTTGAAAATATTTTCTCCCATTCTGTTGGTTGCCTTTTCATTTTGTTGATTGTTTCCTTTGCTGTACAGAAGCTTTTTAGTTTGATGCAGTCCAACTTGCTTGTTTTTGCTTCTGTTACTTGTGCTTTAGGTGTCATATCCAAAAAAATAATTGCCAAGAACAATGTCAAGGAGCTGTTTCCCTGTGTTTTCTTCTAGAAGTTTTATGGTTTCTGGACTTACATTTGTCTTTAATCCATTTTGAATTAATTCTTGTCAATTGTATAAGTTAGTGATAGTTTCATTCTTTTGCATATGAATATCCAATTTTCCCAGCACTAATTGTTGAATAGACTATCTTTTCTCCATTGAGTATTCTTGGCTCCTTTGTCAAATGTTAGTTGACTGTATATGCGTGAGTTTATTCCTGGGCTCTCAATTCTTTTATGTTGGTCTATTTGCCTGTTTTTATACCAGCACCTACTGTTTTGATTACTATAGCTCTGTAATATAGTTTGAAATCAGGAACTGTGATGCCTCCAGCTTTGGTGATTTTTTTTTTTTTTTCTTTCATCAATGTCTTAAACTTCACATTGTACAGCTCTTTCACCTTCTTGGTTACATTAATTCCTGGGTATTTTATTGTTTTTGCTGTTGTAAATGGGATCATGATTTAGTCTTGGTGGGTTGTACATTTCTAGCTTATTTATTTACTCTAGGTTGTTCAGTTAGTTGGTGTGTAGTTGTTCATAGTATACAGTATCTTATGCTCCTTTGTTTTTCTGTGGAATGAGCTGTATTATCTGACTTTTTGTTAGCAGATTCTTCATCTGTAAGATGGAGATAGTAACATCAACTCTAGAAGAGTTAAATGAGATAATGTATGTAAAACATCTCGCAAAATGCCTGGTGCTCAATCAGGGCTAAACAAAAGTGAGTTACTCTCCCAAGGAGAAGCCAAAAAAAAAAAAAAAAAAAAAAAAAACCAGTTTTCTTTTTGCCCTTGTTATGGAACAGATGGAAATTGAAAAGAGAAGACATATAACAATTGGGAGACTGGAACCTCTATTCATAAGAGAGAGGCCACAATTTGTGTGTGTGTGTAAATGGCTTAGGAAGAAAGGAATGTTAGCTGTTTAAGAACATGTGGTCAGTTAAAAATCAAAATGTGTGTGTTGTTTCACTTAAGAGCTCCATGCAAAAATAATTAGAAATTAAGCATTACATTGTTGCCTCCTGAGTTCAATGATTTATATGTATTTTAAAGTCATATATTGACAGAATTACACATTGGCCAGTTATAATTATTAAAAGCTGTTTTCCTCTGTTTGAAATTTTAAAGCATTTGTATAATGATGGTCTTTTAAAACCTTGCTATTTATTATAGCAGTTGAATCGTTGAAGAAATGTTGTTCTTTGTTTCGTTCAATGTTGTTGAGCCTTATCTTTCTGGCATAAGAATATCTTATTATATGTAATTGTTTTTCTTTAATTTTATAATAAGAAAATTTATTTAAACTATATTTTTAAATTATAAGAGTAGAACAAACATTTTAGGTTTTTTTTTTTAATTAATTAATTTGTTTATTTCTGGCTGCATTGGGTCTTCATTGCTGCACGTGGGCTTTCTCTAGTTGCAGCGAGCAGGAGCTACTCTTTGTTGTGGTGCACGGGCTTCTCATTGCGGTGGTTTCTCTTGTTGTGGAGCACGGGCTCTAGGCATGTGGGCTTCAGTAGTTGTGGCACACAGGCTCAGTAGTTGTGGCTCGTGGGCTCTAGAGCTCAGGCTCAGTAGTTCTGGTGCATGGGCTTAGTTGCTCTGCAGCATGTGGGATCTTCCCAGACCAGGGCTCAAACCCGTGTCCCCTGCATTGGCAGGCGGATTCTTAACCACTGCACCACCAGGGAAGTCCAACATTTTAGTTCTTAAAAAACAATTCTGTATCATGTCTGAAGTATTTTGGGAATTAATCCTATTTTTTGATTTTTTTAAATTAATGTTGTCATTATTCTTCTTTACTTTGACTAATATAATCCCAAAGAGCATTCACTGGACATGTTTTAATATTTTTTTCTGATTTCAAGGAGTTAAAAATATTATCTGAAGATTTCTTAAGGTGTACTTTCTTATGAGAATTCTGTACTGCCTATTTATTCTTTTTTAAAATTTTATTTATTTATTTGGCTGCATTGGGTCTTTGTTGCTGTGTGCGGGCTTTCTCTAGTTGCAGCGAGCAGGGGCTACTCTTCATTGCGGAGCACAGGCTCTAGGTGCATGGGCTTCAGTTGTTGCAGAACGTGGGCTCAGTAGTTGCAGTGTGCGGGCTCTAGGGTGCGCAGTCTTCAGTAGTTATGGCGTGTGTGCTCAGTAGTTGTGGCTCGCGGGCTCCAGAGCGCAGGCTCAGTAGTTCTGGCACATGGACTTAGTTGCTCCGTGGCATGTGGGGTCTTTCCGGACCAGGGATCAAACCCATGTCTCCTGCATTGGCAGGCAGATTCTTAACCAGTGTGCCACCAGGGAAGTCCCTGCCTGTTTATTCTTAAATCATTAGTTAAAAGTTAAATGAAAAGCTTTTTCATTTATGAATAATACGGTATATATAAGTGATACTAAAATTTTAGTTTTATGATAGCCAAATAAATGTCATTGGTTTTAAAAAATGTGAATCTTTAATTTGTTTTGATTAACCATTGTAAGCATTTATCATTTTTGTTTCCACATTAATGTGTGCATTTGAAGATAATATGGGATTTGTACAATCTTTCTTGAATAGTTGAAACTTAACAGAATTGCAAATTGCAGATTTCTGCGCCTGGTGGAAATAAAATAAATATGAAGCATGGTAGATATTCATTTTTTATATCTCTTACATAACCTGGCAAATGATACTAAAACAGCACTTTGGTGTATGTTTTGGATATTTTTTCCCGTGTTAAGTGTGCACTGTCTTTAAAAATTTAACTTTATTTATTGCTGTCGTTTGAACAGGTGTCTCAATGCTTGTACCTACTGCAAAACTAAACACGCCAGAGGAAATTTGGCCAGTTATCCAGTTGATGAGTTAGTAGATAGAGCCAAACAGTCTTTTCAAGGTAAGAGTTTCTAGAATTCTGTGTGATTATAGTCTTTTTAATAAATTATAATAGTCTTCTAAGTAACATGCTTACTTACGAGATACATGCTTCTTTAGCTTTCTGAAGAGTTTACAAATATTTCAGCTTATCTAATAGAAGATGTTACCAGATTCAGGTTATAATATTGACATAACTCCCCTTTCACCACTCTTCTGTTTTCTTATGACTCTAAGGTAAGTGACGTATTTTGAAATTCATCACCTATCTTTATATTCAATGGAAGAGACAAAAAAATAAAAATGAAAGCCATGACCTTCTGTTGTGTGTTAATAAGACTTTTGTGGACTGAGTGAAATACTCAAGATTTCTCCCTCTTTCTTTGGTAATTCTTGGTCCATTCAGAAAATAGAGCTAATAAGGGTTGCCAGGAGTTTTGGAAAGAGAAGGTAGGTTTTACTATGAGCCAGAAGAGATAACCCTCATCATCCACAGGACTGCTGTGGGGCAGTAAATATTGGTACTGGTAGAGAGTCCTAATGAGAACAATTTTTGTGTGGGTGGCCAGCTACTGTTGAATCATCACTTGCTGGAAAATGTGATTGCCTAGGTATCTCTCAGCATATAGTAAGACGTATCTGTAACACGAGTCTCAGTTGTGTTGATACATAACCATAAATTGCCCCTTTTGTCTTGGCTTATAATACGTGTATATAACATTGATGTGTTTTTATAACCAACATGAGATAATCTATTGTCTCATAATCTTGTGGGTTAGTAGTTATTGGTAATGTACTTTTCCTTTTAGCAAGTAACTTGGAGTGCTACTTTCAGTACTTCACATCCTGTATCTCAGAATGTATGAGTTCCAAACAAACTTATTCAGTCTAAAGCTTTTATCGACATGAATTTGAAATGCTCTTTATAGCAGAGAGAAAAACACCCTTGATTAATCTAACACGTCTCAGCAATTTTTTTTCTACCTTTATATTCTTAGCACAGTCCCCTCCTCTGTTCACATTCAGCTTGTATTGAAAGAAATAAATGGAAACTCACTGACTCTTGCAGTTGTTTGCTTTCAGAGCCAGGTAATTGTCTAATCTTAGGAAAAGTCTGGGTGGTTGTCTTTTCTGCAACATGGCTACTTTAAGGATTTTTCAGAAAGGGCATGAATTTGCACAGAAACCTACTTTATTTGAAAAATGATCCCTTTGCTGGCATTCTTACTTAGTGTTTGTTTTTCCATATATCTGTTGGATAATGGAGATGTTAAAACTATATGATCTATCCACCTAACTCTGCAAATTGGAGGGTATTCAAATTACAAATACAAGTGACTTTGCTGGTTAAGGTGAGTGATTCAAAGGATGTATCAGAGGTTAGCAGTGATTTAGTGGCTCTTTATACAGAAGGTATTAGAGGAGGTTTATTTAATACTGCTTTCATCATCATCAGTAGATACGTATGTGCTTGGTGATTCCCAACCAGGAATGTTTGCAATGTCAAGTTTTTCTTTTTTTTTGAATTTTATTTTTTATACAGCAGGTTCTTATTAGTTATCTATTTTATACATATTAGTGTGTATATGTCAATCTCAGTCTCCCAATTCATTCCAGCGCCACCACCACCCCGCCTGCCACTTTCCCCCCTTGGTGTCTGTATGTTTGTTCTCTACATCTGTCTCTATTTCTGCCCTGCAAACTGGTTCATCTGTACCATTTTTCTAGATTCCACATATCTGCGTTAATATACGATATTTGTTTTTCTCTTTCTGACTTTTTTCACTCTGTATGACAGTCTCTAGGTCCATCCAAGTCTTTACAAATGACCCAGTTTCATTCCTTTTTATGGCTGAGTAATATTCCATTGTATATATGTACTACCACATCTTCTTCATCCATTCGTTTGTCAGTGGGCATTTAGGTTGCTTCCATGACCTGGCTATTGTAAATAGCGCTGTAATGAACACTGGGGTGCATGTGTCTTTTTGAATTATGGTTTTCTCTGGATGTATGCCCAGTAGTAGGTGTAAAATTTTTCTGTTGTCTTGTTATCTGAATATTAGGGTTGAAATGGAAGGCTAGTTTTCGGACTGGCAGGCTCATTTTATTGCTATGTGGAACTGTTACTAAAATATCGAGGTCATAACTTTCTAGGTAAGCCAGTGTGTTTAGGCAGTTTTAAGTCCTAAGATGCTCTTTGCCATAGGAGAGTTTGAATTCAAAACAGTGCTCTGCTGCTTACCAGCCACATGATCTGACCAAGGTACTTGACCTATATACAAGCCATGGTTTTCTCATTACTGTGACATTAAGTGTTGCTTGTTGTTTGAATTTGAGATAACTTACATGAAGTAACTGGTTGTGTCCTTATTATGAAGAAGTCATGTTACTTAAACTGAAGGAATTTAAAATAAATCCAACAAGAGAAGTCTAATTTTGAGTGAGAATATTGGAACATCTAATATTGAAACATTTAATGATTAGAATCAAAAGACAAATTTTCTTTTGATTCTAAAATATGTCTTATGAAAAATGTCTCTATAGATAGAAACTAGTATGACAATTACCTTTTACTTTCTTAATTTGAGAATTGCAAATTCATGCTATGGTCTTATAATCTCACAATAGGAAATAGCAGTCTGTAAGCTCATATTTTAAAGACATTGAATTAGCAGCATTGTCTTTTTTTCTGCAGAAGACATTGGGATCATAAGGGTCTTACAGGATTCCTATGTTTGAGTTTTAAAGTTGCGAAGAAGGGACTTCCTTGGTGGTCTAGTGGTTAAGACTCTGCTTCCACTGCAGAAGGTGCAGGGTTGATTCCTGGTCAGGGAACTAAGGTCCCTCATGCCGTGCGGCACAGCCAAAAATTTTTAAAAATAAATAAATAAAATTGCGAAGAATAATTATGAAGTTAAATGTAATAGAAGAAATAACCTGTTTTTCGTATTCCTGTGACTTCTCTGTAATTCATTCTTTAGTAATTCAGATATTAGGAACGTTTGGGGGGGTCAGAGCCCCTTAAATTCTGCATTATACCATTATTAAATTGTCCTATAATCAGTAATAAACACTATGATTCTTTGAAAATTTACTCTAAGATGAAAAGTCTAAATATGCTGTCAGTAAATTTTAGTGCTGTGTTTAAAGCCATCCTGTCAGTGCAAGTTAAATTTCCCAACTGAAAATTGCGTTTCCTTTCTTGCTTTTTCTTGAAGTTTTAAATGACTGTGTGTCACAAATACAAAGTGATTTTTAAAAAAATCTCTACACCAATTGTAGAATAGGGATTACAATCCCGGTTGCCAGTCACGTGACAGACTATTACAATAAGATCACAATTTCTTCTGAGTAGCATATTTATGAAACATTTTATATTCATAAACATTTATTTCTTAGAAGTGTAATGAGTGAAGAGACTAGGGCTAACCCATAGGCAAGGGAGCATTCAGAAGAGATTCTGAAATAATCATGAAATCATTCTGAATATAAAATGGTTTCCTAAAGTACTAAAAATATACTGACTATACATTCAGCTGCCAGGAATGAGAAAGGGAGCTCATTAACTTTTGAATGGATATCAGTAAATAAAATTGTTTATATTTTTGAATGGAAACTTTAGTTTACCTTTTATGCAAAAAATATAGTTTATATTTCATTGGTTTCCTAGCATTTTTTTTTTTGGACTTATCCTAGCCCCTTGACATTTTCATGGACTATTTTTACCTTCTCAGTGTGTGTATCATTTTTGTGGGCAGTTTTGCATATGAGTATAATATTTACCAGGTTAATTTCTGGGTATCATCACATTGTTCTAACAGACCATTGGGAAACCTCTCCCCTCACTTCCTTACTTATGCCAAACTTTAGGTTTTAAAAATTCCTAGTCTTTGGGGGCTGGGGTTTGACATGGTTGCATTTTAGACATCTAGAAAAACATGTCAAGCAATGACCTATACTTTGTTGGGGCCAGAATGAATTTACAAGCTAGTATTTTCTAGGATATTTGTATTGATTTTTCTCTAGCAACTAATCAATCAGTTTCAGTTGTATAAGTGATGGAGCAAACCTTTTTAAGTGTGCTGGGTGAGTGGTGTGGAAACAACACCTTTCACTGCTGTCTCTGGAATCAAAATGTAGAGATGATGGATGAGCTGTTTTTATAGCTCTCATGTGCTTTTCTAGATCTCATTTCTGTGTTGCTACTTTTTTTCTCCCTCATAAATCTGAACGTCCCCCACAAGATAAGTGGCATAAAGCAGTTTTGGAAAGATAAATAAATTAAGATGAAATATTCAGGGCAAGGAGAAAATTTCTTGATGCTTAGTGATTTCAAGATTAATGTTGGAATTTTATGAAATGAATTCTGTTTTATTTCAAGACTTGCAAAGATACTGTCTATTGTGTATGAGATTAATTATGCAGTGCAGCTGGAAAACATTGCTTCCTGCCCTTTTAGATAGGAAAGGATATGAGCAATATTTGACTTTCTGGTGTATAAACTTCAGATTGTTGAGCTGTTGCATTTAACTTATCACCTTTAGCAATGAGTACTGTATATTGATTTTCATCTAAGCTTAAAAAGAGACCAATAATTGCATCCTATTAATTTATATGGCAGTTATTTAAATGTCTTGTATTCCTTTATCTTTTCATTTGTGGTGTGTTCAAATTGAGAAATCTATTTCTTCTATAGGATTAATAATGTTACTGTACATATTTGTTATACATTGTCAACTTCCAAAAAGGGATTTTAGGCAGCTTACATTAAATGATTGTATGTAAATAGACCATGAAAATAAAGGGTGTATGAAATGCTGTGTTATGTTTCAAGAGGAAAGATAATTATACCAACTGGTGAATCTTGGCTGTCCCAAAGAATAAGGAGATAGGGTGATTTATATAACTTGTATGAATGTATAAAAGGAAGGATATACTTTTTTAAATTAATTAATTAATTTATTTTTGGCTCTGTTGGTTCTTTGTTGCACATGGGCTTCTCATTGTGGTGGCTCCTCTTGTTGTGGCGGGCGGGCTTCTAGGGCACGTGGGCTTCAGTAGCTGTGGTGCGCGGACTCTCTAGTTGTCACTCGCGGGCTCTAGAGCGCAGGCTCAGTAGTTGTGGCGCACGGGCTTAGTTGTTCCACAGCAAGTGGGATCTTCCTGGACCGGGGATCAAACCCGTGTCCCCTACCTACATTGGCAGGCAGATTCTTAACCACTGCACCACCAGTGAAGTCCCAAGGATTTAGTTTATAATGAGAAATCTACATGTTTCTAGGCTGTAAACACTAAGAAGAATTATTTTCTTATATTCTTTTCTAAGAGACATTGACAAATATAATAGAAATGCCTTTAGCTGGCAGTGTGTAGAATTTTAAGATATAGTTTCTACATTGTCTTTTCTTCTGTTGATTCTTACAAATCCCCCAATATAATATTAAACTATAACTTTTAAAGACATTTTAATGGGGGGAGCTAAATAAATGTAATGTACATAATACATATAACTTGATAGGGAGATCTGATGCCTTAAAGAGCTGTTTCTCAGATATTTAGTTCAAATAAGCTGAGATTAATCACTCTTGTTTCAGAGAATGTTAGTTAAGGCTATCTGTGGCAGACCAGAGTATGATTTACTTGGTTCTTGCCTCTTCAGACCTTTGAGTTTCTAAGTCAGTGGTGTTCAAAGTTTTCTTAGCAATAAAGGAACTTTCTTCAAATGAATTTTGAAAAGTGAAAGCAGAACTGCCAGGATTGAAGTAGAGGTGGGGCCCTGTTTAATGAGCCCTTGCTTCTGAGGCCTTTCCTCAGAACCTTTAGGATTCGGCCTGAATTGGCTGGTGTAGCTTAGTATTTCTCTAGTGTATCCTTAAGTACACCAGTCCAGGGCTGGAAGATGTTTTCTTAAAGGGCCAGATCGTAAATATTCTAGGCTTTGTGTGCTACAAGGTGTCTGCTGCAACTGTTCATTTTTGTCCTTCTAGCATAAAAGCAGCTACAGACAGTACATGAATCAATGGGAGTGGCCGTGTTCGAATAAGGACTTTGGAGAAAGCTAACTTAAAGTAAATGAGACGTTATTGGGAACTTCCTATTGTCTCTAATATGCTAATACACATCATAAATTCATAAGAGATGGATGTAGTCTTTAGAAACTAGTGTTGATCTAGAATAGATTAGTATTATCAGTCTAGCTGTTCATTTTAGTCACGTGGAAATTTTATGAAACCAAAACCACACTGATGTCTGTGTCCCATTGCTGACTACTTTATCATCATTTCTGTGGATTGGGAGGCCCTGCAATTTCTAAAATATAGTTGATTCTAACATATAAGCCAGAGTTGAGAACTTGAATTGAGAACCACTAGTTTAGATAATTTTTTGGTTGAAGTTATTAAATGAACTGACCCTCTTGACCTCTAGAGGGATTGTGGGGAGGAAACCCTGGTTGATTAGTAAAGAATGAGCCATGTAGCACAGGGAACTCTACTCATTGCTCTGTGGTGACCTAAATGGGAAGGAAATCCAAAAAAGAGGGGATATATGTATACCTATAGCTGACTCACTTTGTTGTACAGTAGAAACTAACACAACAATAAAGCAACTATACTCCAATAAAATTTAATTAAAGAAAAAAAAAAGAATGAGCCAGGTTAGGGAGGTTGGCAGGTCAGAACAGTGTGCTGTTCATTTGCAGACACCACCCTGCTAGTAAATGGCTGGTTTCAACATCCAGTGGTGCTTATTTAGTGAAAAGGCTCGGTGATTTTTGTTATCTCCAGGTATCACAAAAGGGTCAGCTGGCATTTTATGAGTGTTTATTTACTGTGCTGTATGGGAATTAAAAAGGTGGAAAAGATGGGGTCCTTGTCTCCAAGGAGCTCCTCCTAGTTTAGGAGGACAGAGTAGCCAGTTGGACTAATGAACATTAAAAGTACACAGACCCAGGAAGCAAGTCTTCAGATGGCAAAAACCATTGAGCCTTTTAACTTAAATATCTCTACATTTTGAAAACATCCGTTATCTGTCAGGGTGGTGTCAGCAAATTGGCAGCCCTTGTGCTGCGCCTCTGCCTTCCCAACTCCAGGCATCCTTTACTGATCAACCAGGCTTTCCCCGAAGAATCCCTCTTAATACAGAGTTCTTATTAGCCACTGCTTAGTATTCCAGATGAAATCCACTTGCCATCCTTAATCTTAAGGTTTATGTGATGCTAGAGGTCTATGAAAGAAAGAAACCAAACAGTGACTCTTTAACTGAAGTAACCATTGGAACTATATAGTTGTTATTTTGCCATTCATTCAACAAATATTTATTGAACGTTTATTCGAAACAGTTCATATTTCTCCTGATAGGCACATGCTTTAGAAAAGCGGTGATAACAATACATTATTATAATCAGCCTTTCATTACTTCTGCCAATAAGATAGGGAGGCCAGTGGTGCGGTTTGCTTATCTCTGCTGTGGGAAACAAGGATGCAGTCCCAAGGCTGTTTTACGAAATGACATCTGTTCATAATTCTCTAAGCTTTCGTAGTTCAGAGTACATGTAATCCAAAGTACGGAAAATTTGGAGCTTCTGGGAATACGTTTTTATATCCATCCCCCACTGTTACTGGTGAGTTTTATCTTTTTTACTCTATTTTGTTCCACAAAACAACCTGCAAGAATGCAAGTAAGTATGAAAACCATATAAAATAATGAGACCTTGGGAAAGGAGATGAGGAAAGTCAAGACTTGGTGCAGCATTGGAACACGGGAAAGTAAGCCATAGTCAGATAGGCAGTTTCGACTCTGAACTTTTCTTAAAAGCTTATATAGTCTATAAGGAATAAAAACAACCCAACTTGGCATTAGATTTGCAAGAAAATTTTCACATGTGAGCTCTTATAGGGAGTACTGAGAGATGCATTAGGTCTCAACAGCATCCCTTTAACACTCAAACTCACTTACTGAGTTTCTTAAACTTGTATGTTTTGGCATTCCTTGTTAAAACTTGCAGCCGTGCCCTGTAAAGCATAACACTCTGAAAGGATTTCTTGGGAGGCTAAGACAACACATTCTAAGTATTTGGTACTCTAGTGATCTGACCCCACTTCCATAGCCCTTGGGCACCACAAAGGAATCCTGCTGTGGAGGCTCCTAGCTTAGGGTCTGCATGCCTGAGGTCGTTTAGTGAGATGATATGTCAGAGTGCAGGAAGAAGATACTAGAATTTATATTGATCTGTATTTTCTCTTCCTTAAAAAGTTTTTTGGTGTATGTTTCATATTGTATATAATATATTAGCACAGTAGTGCTTGAGTGTCATTAATAAATACATCTCCCTTGGGCTTCCCTGGTGGCGCAGTGGTTGAGAGTCCACCTGCCGATGCAGGGAACGCAGGTTTGTGCCTCAGTCTGGGAAGATCCCACATGCTGCAGAGCAGCTAGGCCCGTGAGTCATGGCCGCTGGGCCTGTGCGTCCGGAGCCTGTGCTCCTCAACGGGAGAGGCCACAACAGTGAGAGGCCCGCGTACCGCAAAAAAAAATAATAATAAAATAAACAAATAAATAAATAAATAAATACATCTCCCTGGAGATGCATTTAAAAAAATTTTTAAGCGGTTCCAGAGAGTGATTTTCTAAACTATGGAGACCACTGATTTAGAGGAACGAATAGCCCGCCCATTTTCCACTGGAAACCCAATTCTTTCTGCCAGCCATTTGGTTTCAACAGAGCAGCAGAGTTCTTTGCTCTCTGTCAAGGTCTTAAGGTGCCTGTATTCTGTTTTGACTGAGTGCACATCCATCTGCTTTTGAGATCAAATAAGCAAATAATGAAGTTTGTGCCCTTTGGAGGAAACCTGAAGTACTTAACAAACACTCTTGCCGAGCATCCACTCAGAGGCAGGCTCTTGGTCCTCGCAACAAATGTTTCGCTCTCCTTCCATCTGGGTTTCAGGTCACTGGGGGACTGAGCCAGGAGGGCATCGGGCCAGGCATGGGTGACAGTGTGTATTTGGGTTTAGTAGGTGCTCAATAAATGTTGAATGAGTGGCTAATCCTGAATTGATTATACTCGATGAAATTCCATATGCGACTTGGAACCTACAATGAAAATAAAGCCTGGAAAAGCTATATTTCTAAAGTGGGCAAGAGATATTGCTTAGTTTCAGCTGCTCTTCCTTCACAATTGAGTACTGTGTCTTATAACACAGGCTTGATTTTATACCAGATTATCTGTGGTGGTGGCAGCTTTCCAGGATTTGCAACAGAGAAATAATTTACTTTTGGAAAGTAGTTCCTGATAGTTAACGGGTATCTGTCATTTTACCAAATGAGTATATCCGTGTAGGTCCGCGTTTCTAGTTATAAATAAATATTTGCTTTGATATTTTTCTTCTGTGAAACAGAATTCTGCAAACGATTTCTGGGGACAAGGGGACAGAAGTTAACCAAGGGTTTGCTTTCAGAGTTTGAACTGAGGCTGATCTGTCTCTGGGATCATTTTGGTGAACTTTAAAGGCTGCAAGTTAGTTTTGGAAGGTTGTTTAATGGAATTTTAATAGCCCTGGAAAGATGTGAAAGTGATACTGCTACCTGGTGGTTTGTAAACCTGACCTTTGTGAGATGTTTTCTGGGCAGAAGTACTACTTTGTGATGCCAGCAGCTTTTATTGATTCTGCA
Organism: Delphinapterus leucas; assembly: GCF_059928025.1. NCBI lineage: Eukaryota > Metazoa > Chordata > Mammalia > Artiodactyla > Monodontidae > Delphinapterus > Delphinapterus leucas. Next base: position 16,374,918 of record NC_143138.1, read on the forward strand.
GAGTATGCAGTTTTCTAACACTGGCTGTCAATTCATTCCAGCTGAAAAATTATTAAATTTCTTCTCCTGCTTGTGTGGATATTAAATTGCAGTAAACATACTTGCACAATGTCAGGTGCGGCAAGCACAATTTTCTGCGTGAAGAAAATGTTTGTTAGTGGGACCTTGACTGTTCAGCAGAGGTTATAAATTTCTGTATTTCTTTTTATTTGTTGCTCTCAGTTATGCTTTTTATTTCTCTTTGTGAGTTCCAACACATTTCTTGTTATTTGTAATATAAGAAAGAAAAGTTTGATTTAGACTGCTGACTTTAAATACTATGCCCTTTAGTTCATTTCTGGTATGGGTGAGAACCTGGGGGTAACAGGATTTAACCAGTGAAAATATAATTGGGGCAGAATGAGAAAGATCTAATGAAAGAATGTATTGAATGAAAAAGGGAAGGAATGAAGGCTTAGATGATTATACACTGCACATAGATCTTTTTGACTTGTTGAATTTTAGTTAAGGAAGGTGAATGACAGTGAGGTAGTAATCATCTATGGAAGCGGTTCTTAAACTTTACTGTCTCTGAGAATAACCACTGGACCTTTGGGGTGTGTATTTAAAATGCAAGTATCTGGCCATATTTGCTATTCAGTAGGTCTGCCATAGACCCGGGAATTTACATTTTCAAATGACTCGCTCCAAATGACCCAGGTAGAGGTGCTGTGAGGACCACTTCTAGAAAATTGTCTAGAGAACCTTCTTGATTCTCAAATACCAAGTCATTTGATCAAAATATTGAATGGAAGTGGAGAAGAAACGTACCATTTACGGTCAAGAATATCAGCATAAACAACGTAAGCTACGTAAATGATCTTCTACGTGTTCATCTTATTAGGAAATACATATTTGATTTCTCTAAATACCTTCCTCAGTGGGTGTGAAGTGACAGACTTCAGTGGTGTATGTGGGGACAGTAGCAGTGTTTCATGAGTCAGGCCTGATACAGAATGTGTGTGTGTGCATGTGCATTTGATACGGCATGATTAGAGCTCAGAAATATGGTGGAACTCAAAAAAGTAGCCCAGGAAGTCATCAAAACAAAGAGATCTGAGTCAGAAATCAAAACCAGAGTCTGAAACCAGAAAAGTAGAGAGAAAATAAACCCAAGCGCATGGGGAATAAATAGGAGAAAATCCTAGCTAATTAATTAGAATGGGCCATATTGCTTGCCACTTGCAGAGTGCTGGACTTGATTCAGGGATAAAAGGCTATGTGTGCAATGGACAAAACCCACTTTTGTCATAAACATTATTTGAAATATTTAAGCTTAGTTGATTTTACGTTTCATAATTACTTACAGATTTTATAAATACATTTTAGAATCTAAGATTTAACAAACCCAGGGAATCAACAATTCCTGTTTTCTTCTCTCTAAATACCATGTGGATAAACTATTGAAAAATCCTGGTAGACTACTACTCCGTGGGCCTCATTGACTCACTCCTCCTCGTATTCATGCTTCGTGTAGATAGACCCCTTCCACATTGACTCTCTGCTTGTCACGTGTCTTGCTTCGGCCAGTGGAACGTTAGAAAGCATTATGCAAGCAGAGTTTGATAAGCACTTGTATACTCGGGCTTGTTCTTATGGAGTGTTGGACTCCTAAGCCACCTTGAGGGAGGTCCAGCTACCCTACTGGCAGTATCATATGGACAGAGAGATGCATAGTCAGCCCACAGATGTTCTAACTGAGACTCCAGATGTGAATGAAGAAGCCATATTGAATGTTCCCACTATCACATTGATCCCAAAAAACCTGCCCAGCTGGACCTAATCCACATTGCAGAATTAGGAGCAATAATAAATTATTGTTTTAAGCCGCTAACTTTCTGTGTAGTGTGTTTTTCAGCAATAAGTATATTTTGTTAGATATTGAAAAAATATATTTTAGTATTAAAATGTCATAATGCCATTATTATATTTACAGTACCTTTTATTCCATATAATATTATTGTATATATATATTCAACAAATATATTCAAGATTGTTTTCCATTAAACTAAATATGGTGGTAATAATAGGATATGGTTTAAGCAGTTACTGGCGTATCACCAGGAACTGTTAGCGTAGAGGGAGTTTAAAATCACAGGGCCGTGTAGCTTATAGTCTGCAGTTTAGTAAGTAAGCCATAATAGCACTGAGTGATAAGAGCAGTGATTCAGATAAGCCTTAGATACTATGGCATTTTGGTTAAGAACAGAAAGGGTTAAATTCTGTTTCCGTAGCTTGTTAGCTCTGTGCCCTTAAGAAAACTGTTTATTCTCTCTCAGGCTTAGTTTTTCGTCTGAGAAATAGGAGTAAAGCATACTCATTAGATAATCAGCATGAATATTAAACAAGATAATGTAAAGCTAAACCTGATGCTTTGAGAATAATAAATGGTTGCTTATTATTATTGTTGTTGTTCTTAACAATATAGTAAGAGGGCAAGAAGGAGGAAGGGGAACAGAAAGGAGAAAATGCTGTTGCCATTTTATTTGTCTTTATTTTTCTGTTCTGTGTGTATTCACATGCTTTCACATGCCCATGCCTGGCTGTTTTTAATAAGAAACACTGGCCCGTAGATGTGCTGCTCACACTTTAAAGGGCAGACAGATTACCTGGAGATTTTGTTAGCATGCAAATTTTGTTTCTAGAGGGTCTTGAGTGGGGCCTGAGAATTTGCGTTTTAAGTTCTCTGTTGATACTGATACTGCTGGTCCTCACGACCTTTCATATTTTAGTCTTAAATCTCCTCTTCAGCTGTCATCTCTCACCATTCATAATTTCTTCTTCAATCACACAGAATTTTTTCTTCACGCATCTGTGCTAGTGCTTACCAGGTGTAGTTAAAGTGACTTGTTTCAATATTTATATTCTCTACCTCCTCTGTGATCTCTGTGATAAGGACTGCTTGGGTCTTACTTATCTTGATATCACAATTAGTGTTCAGTAAATGTTTTTTGATACAAGCCCTTATGAGTCTCATAACTGTAGACTGGAAACTTCGTCTTTCATCTTACCTACTAGAAGTAATAAATGTTCTCAGAACCTTTGAACCCATGAACCTTCTCAATATCTGGCTGTGGATCCTGGAGTTTGAAGGAGTAGTCAGCCAGTATCCTTGATTGGTAATGAGAGAAACATGGATTGTTCACAGATGGAAGGTAATTTGGAGAGGATAACGTGGGTTGGACACAGTTCAGACTTTCTTTCTGTGAATATTAATGTAGACCCATACTATATCATATAAGCAAATAATGGCCAACTAGATAATATTTGAAACAAAGTGAATGTTCTGCATAGGAAATGTTGAAGAAAACTGGATTTAAAAAGATAATAGCTGTTTTCTTTGAAAAATTGGGTTGCTATGTATTATATACAAGTGAATTCATTTCTGTTTTTGTATCTATATTTGTTCACTCTGGCTACATCTGTGCTTTATTTTTTAGATTAGAAATAATTTATATGCAATGGTCTGACCTTCATTTACAGTTGTACTGCCTTAGAGATATAATTCACTGTGTAATTAGTTTTAGTAAAAAGGGAGGGGGGTAGGAGAAGCTTGGCACTATGTTAAGTGGAGAATAATTGAATAAAGGTTTTAAAAATAATTTCTCTAACTGTATTAGCCCAGCATTTGAATGTTTCCAGCAGTATTATTTCTGCAACTAAATTTTCAAATAGTATATGCTTTGTATAAATTCATAAATCTTTCAGTGGCATGAAAATATACCTCTCCCTATGAATTTCAAAAATCTGTAAATTTTTTTGCTCTGATTGACTAACATTTTGCTTTTTGATGACTAGTTCTTGATTTAAAATGATGATGTTTAAAATAACTTACTTTTGAGTAAATACAGGAGAATGAGGTTTCCTGTAGCACTTTAGCCAAGGTTAGTGTTGGATTTAATCTGAATTGTTATTACTATTATTTGTTTATTTAACAAACGTTTGTCAAGTACCTATTAAGTGGAAGATTTGTGATAGTGAAGTGCTGTTTACAGTTTACATTTTTTGTAGTGAATCCTGGAACATTTACAAGAAGCAATTTGTGATTTGTAAGTATGACTTGATAGCAGGTTATGAAGCAAAAACATATTTTTCTTCACTAAAATATAGAATTTGATAAAATATAAGTTGCTGCTTAAAAGAGGCTGGCTTGTTCAGAATAATTTATATAAAAGGAAAAATAAATGGACCCTTGGACCAGTGTATTTTAGGTAGGGCAAGATATTTCTCAGATTGGGTGTCAGCTCACTCTTGACATCTGATCACATATTCAGCCACTGTATTGCTAATTATTCTTAAATATGGACTTCAGGAAGCCAAATTGCCATCCCTAAGCAAAGAAAATTTTATTTTATATGCTGCCTAGTATTTATTATATTCTACTACCAAAAAACATAAAATAGAACGTTTGCACATCACCGATTTTATTCTTTGTTTTATTTTCATTCTTATTTGTCATACTGATCTTTTGTGATGGATACAGGCGTGATTATAAATATAATTCAGACATTATGCTCTTTTGTGGGCCCTTATATTAATAAACTTGTCTAAGAAGTGGATGTCAAATGATGTTCTTTGTACTTTTACATGTAGCTTTTCAGTTCATCCTTACATTTGCTTGGTGAATTATAGCTGCTGGTGCTCGTTGTCCCTGTTTCACTGAAGCACAGAGAGGTTACACTGCATGTCTGAAGAAGAGTGATAAAATAGAGCTTTCCTGATGGATGGGCCATTGTACTTTGCACTATAGCATGCTACCCCTCCGGGAAGATGTTGTACTCAAATACTTGATATTGCAAATGCATTGGTTGCTATAGTGCAGTTTAGTTTATTATGGTAACCGGGGTAATTTCATCAGTTGGGATCATTTTGAGAGAGGCCCTTAGTAGAATTGCAATCATAATGTTCTTGAATGGTGGCACTGACACATTTCACAGGTTTTCAGTTTCATTGGCGTCGCTGTTTCAAACCAAAAGATTAGATACCTTATAAAAACAACAGAATGCTGAAAATCAGACCCAAGCAGTAATTTTAGGTTCTAGTTACCTTAATATACTAGGAGAAAGTATTTTAATATGTGTCAGTAAATAGACTACATTTAAGTACATTCATTAAGTAGTTCATTAAGGTAACATTTAAAACAAACTCTGCTTAATTTGTAAAAATACCTGTTCTTTTCAAGTTTGGAGATTGAAAATGTTTAAAAGAAAATAAAACTGTATTTCATAGTTTAGAAATGTACGTAAAATGAATATCGTAATGATGTTAATGATGCAGAAAGATTAGTTCTACTATATGTAACTATTACCTTGAGGCTTTGCATCCATGAAGATACTTAAAGTTTCCAGTGTACCCATCAGAGTAGCTTGATTGCCTAAAATCTATGTTCTCCTCGTGTTGTGGATTTGCATTAAATGAACTGTGAATTTTAATTTGAAATGTATTTGGAAACCACTTCCTATTAAAAAGTGGATTTATAGCTTCAAAACTGGGAACTTCAGAAATGCCAAGTAAATCCAGTTCATCTTCAGTTGCCAGTTGTGTCTGTTTTTAATTTTAGGCAATTGCATTTGTGACCCACTCTTGTTTGGCTTTACTTTTTGAGAACCAGTGCTCCAAAGAAAGAAAAAATAAACCCACTTTTGTTCCTAGTTTATTTGCAAACCAGGTCAGACGCCCTTGATTAGCTCTCAGTTGGAGGATAATTTGAACCTTGACAGATTGAACCCAAACAGCAGGGTTTCTCTAGTCTGGCCAACAGATAGAAAAAATAAAATAAAAGCTAATTCCAGTTCACAAGCCGTACAACAGGACTGAATAAACGTGCAACTGTTAATGAATAGCTATTTCAAATATTTACAAAAGGCCCAAGAAAAAAGAAAAGATTAGCATCTTAGGCAGCTGTTCTAAGGGAGCCCTATTAAAAATAAACATGATAAATGATGCTCAAGAGCTAATATATCTATCAAATATCAAATACATTCAAAGAAAAAAACACTGTTTCAGAAATAAAAAACTATTAAGACTTTGGAGCATGACTATCTTGCTTTGTGGTTTACACCAGAATTTTATTTTCATTCTGGTTTAAATGTATCTTTTCTAACCCCTCAAACATTCTTAGGGATGCTATTTTATAGATAGTCAGGTTATGGGTAAGTGAATGGAATCATCTGAGTGGTATCCATTGTGATTAAATTGGTTAGAAACTTTAAAATTCAGCTGTATATCGTTTGAATGAAGACATACTGTTAATTGTTATTTTATGGGATTGCAGATGATATAATGGTTTGAATATGACCATAATAACATTTTAGCATCATGGCAATTGTGCTAGGAAATGCTGCATAAAGATGGAAATTATTAGTGAAGCAGTAAGGTGTTGGTTCCCAGCACTGATTACAAGTACAGTTATTATTGTCTCTGTGTGCTTTTAACAGTGTTTCTACAAATCCATCCTAGTCTCCTCATGTAAAGTACCCTTTTTGCGCTTAGCTAAAATTAAACTGTACTTGCCATGCATTAATGACTTTTGGCATTCAAGACTTACCATTTGTGTTTTTAACTATTTTTTGATACTTTGAAAGTGTGGAAGGAAGCAGTTTGAATTTTCTGATGCTTGTATTTGTATTTGAGTAGCTGTGTTTCGAGGCTAAAGTGGAAGATCAAGTCATTTATCTGATGAATGAGTTTAGCCAGCAGCTCAGCGTTTATTTCAGTGTGATGCAGAGTAAGTCTCTTGTAATTTTTTAGTTGTAAATGACTAAATCTTTGTTTGTGTGTCCAAGATGTCACCTAAAAGAAAGCCAATTACTAGTGGTATAACCTTTGTGGATTTGGAGATTTGGAGATGATAATGATCTACTGTCATAATAAATGAATATTTGAAAAGTTTGAAAAACTTAATTATTTTGATTTGAGGTCATTTCTAATTTGTAGAAGTGTGATTCTTTACCAGGAGTGTGGATCATTTTGTGGAAGTTCAAAAACCATGCTCCTGAATGAAGTGCAGCCTGTGTGGGAGTGATGTCTGTGATGCAAATGTAGAGCAGCTTGGTCATGCTCTCAACTACAAGTCAGTTCAGATATGTTGATGTATTATTAGGCCCACTGTTTGTTTTCAGGTTGGTTTCTGAACCGGTGCAGAAGTATGGCCATCCTTAGTCCCTTCTAGAGAGGGTATGTATTATTTGGGGAGACCATGGTGAAGGCTGACAAAGAATCATGGGATGTCATTATCCGGCCGTAGTGTTTCTCTGACTTCATAGTGCATTCCTCTCCAGCAGGACCTTTATGGACCCATTTCTCCTATCCCCACCCAAATTGGCACAATTGAATGCTCCATAATAACCTATCACCTGGAATAGCCTTTAATCACCGTTAATTCATTTTTGCTCTCTAATGTAAGGGTTAGAAAATGGAAGGGATATGACTAAAGAACATAAAACGCATGTATGAAGGGGGCATGAATAAGTAGTAAGGGGATGAGGAAGAAAGCTAGACAAATCTGTCCTTTCTTTTGAGCCACGTGTTGCTTCTGTGTAATAAACAATGTTATTATTATATTGCTGTTTAATTCTTTGAAATATACACACTGCCTATACACACACACAGGAGGGGAATTATATTATGATTTATACATAGAAGGAGAGCAGTATCAATTTGATATTTTTATGGTAACTTTTTTATTTGTACTTTGTTGAAGGGGTAGTAAATATCACCCCCATTCTAAAAGTGGTTTTAGTGAAATCTGAAAGTGTCTGTTCCTTACTTCAGAAATACTTGCATTCAGACTCCATTGATAACACTAAATTTTCATGCTGTTCTGAAGTTATATTAGGCCCTTAAACTTAGACTCTCTTTGTACTTCATCATTGTAATTTACACACTGGGTTGGTACATTCTCTTCAAGACAGTTTGTCTTGTGCCTCCAGCTGCTCCCCAATAGCCATTGTGCTGAATAAGCACTTATTTCAGTATGTCCTTGATACAATTAATGCAGGCATCTGCAGAAGCGGCGGCGGCGGCAGCAGCTGCAGTGCCTTATGGAAGCCAACTTCTGCTTAGCATTGTGATAAAAGAAATAGTTTTGAGCTGGAAGCTAATGTTGGCTTATTTTTAGCATAAAAAGAGTTGCACCTGCCAGGGCTAGCGGAGGACTGAGGTTTGTTGATTACACGTTCTTGTTAGTACCATTGTTATTGGTAAAATGGGGATGATGTCATCCTTATCAAACTGAATTGGCACCCTGTAGAGTGACAAATAATTTACCCTCTGCGGTTTTATCAGCATGGGCCGCATGTTAGAAGCAACCAGAGTGCTGAGTTTTCACAGCTGAATGCTATGGAACTGCAGAGGTGTATGAAAATGAAAGGGATTGATACTTGTAATCAGTGCACATAGTAATGGCCAAGGTGTAATGAAACATAAGTGCACATTTAGGGTAATTATGCTGCTACCAGGTGGGGCCCTGGGGCTTTGCATGTATAGAAGCTGCTTGAGGTGGTGGATGTGCAGCGAGGAATCGTGCAGCACCATCTGTTAGATTCTCATTTTCTCATTAATTCTTCTGTCCTCTAAGTCTGGGCTACATTGACTTTGAACAGCACTTCATCTATTCAGTATCTCATCTCATTTTAGTTGGGAGCTGCTTTCAACAGTGGTATTGATATGATGTAATTCACAGTCTCAGCTATGTGAAATATATTAAAACCAATCATCGAGTTGATTTTTTTTGAGTAAAGCTGTCTTTAGTAACATCCACATGACTAATTCTAAATGATTCACCACTTTTGTCGTTATTTTTTAATAAAATAATTAAAATAGCTGTTCACATTGACTAAATGCACATTGTTCTCCAAAATGTTTTATAAATAAGATTATTTTATAAAAAAATCACAAAAGTGCATCTTTTGTAATTTTAAAAATATTACATGTCTTATTTCTACAGGCTGATGTAATTTTTGTCTCAAATATAACAAAAAATTATTTTTCAGTCAAGCTGAGAATAAGTTATTTGTACAACAGTATGAATATACTTAATACCCCTGAGCTGTACACTTAAGAATGGTTAAAATGGTTTTTAAATAAAGAATAAGAAAATGATACTTGAAGTTGTATATACAGGAAAGTAAAATGCTTTAAATGTGCTAAATGAATTTTATAAATATTTTCACTAATATTAAGAAAAATATTTTTAAGGCACCTAGCATAATGTTGTAGGTAGTTCACATATGACTGCTTTCTTTATTAATATGAATTTTAATATGAAAAATTTTAGTGGAATCTATAGTATACATTCACGTAACACGAAAAGTAACAATAAAGTAGCATCTAATGGCCAACTTTTTTATACCATATATTATTTTATATCAGGGTTCAGTGTATCAGAATAATTTGGGCAGTCTTCTGGACTCTCTGCTTGCATCTGACTGACATTAGATTAGCGATTTCACAATCTCTTTAATAAATACAAGTGTAATATTTGTATGGTCTGAGTGGTTCTCTAAGAGCTTTCTATAAATAACAGAAATACCCCTATTTAAATTTTCCACCAGGAGAATCCCCATGCATTTTGTCATTCCATTTCCATGAATTTTTCTAAAATGGAAAACGAGAGAAAGACATATTAGCTTCTTCCAAAAACTACATGAACGCCCCCAGCTATGCCCCTGCGGTCAGTGTTTGTCAGTGGGCTTGCACAGAGGCTTGGAGAGCTTTTCTCTCAGTGACAGTGCTGCCACCTTAACATCCCTTCGATGGTTCTCAGCCTGGTAACCAGCTACCTCCAGCTCCATGGAAGGAGAGAGTTAAAAGCAATTTACTACCCAACTAATTTTTTTTTTCACATTTATCTTGAATAAGGCTCCTAAAACATTAATAAAATGTATCTCATTTCCCCCTCCTTTCTATTATAAATTCATGTAAGGCAGCAAATGAGAAGAGGTTGAAAACTCCTTGTAAGTTATCTCTTGGGAAATTACTTGATTATTACTTAATATGTAGTGTGGTGGCGGACAGAAGGTACGTCAGCAATACTTTATTTCTCTCCTAAAGTTTACTCATTTGTATTCAGAGCATTTAAATATCAGGATTTTTTTTTTTTTCCTCTCATACATCCAACAGACATTAGCTAGATCACCTATTTACTAGGCTGTGAGCTTAGCAAAGGCCAGGCAAGAGGTCAAATTATTTGAATCCAGGCTTGGCCACTAGCCAGATATGTGACTTTGAATTAGTAATTTAACCTTTCCAAGCCTCAGTCTTCTCATCTATAACCTGGAAATAAGAATACTTTACTTTGCACAAATTGTGAGAATTCATGATAACGTATTTCTAACAGAGTGCCTGTGAATGGGCACTCACTGGATGGTTGCTGCTGTTACGGTTCTTTTTACTAACAAATATGATTAAGAACCTATACGCCAATGTTTAGATTATCTTCACAGAAACCATTGCACAGGAAAACACAACAATAAGTCATCATCCTTTATTTACTAGCACCGCATATTCCTCAAAGGCAAGGGTGGACATATACCTACACAGTTCCAAGAAACTTAATAGATTAGAAATGCCAACTGAAGGGTATTAATCAATTAGGAGAAATACTTACATGTATATCCCTTCTCATGGTGGTATTTTTAAATACATAAAATACATAAGATTTCAAAGGAAAACAAATTATATTGAAATATCATCAGTGTTCAGAAAGGACATTTTTGTGATATGTGTTTCTTTATCAGTACATTAAATAGCAAGATGCAGCTATGTGTCTAATAATTTTAATAATTTCCTAATAGTGGTATTTCACAATACCTGGAATAACTGTAATGTGATATGAAACTATAATTTTTATGGACAAAAATCACAGATACTGCAAATACCTGTAACTTGTTGGCGTAATTGTAAAAATGCAAAAATTTGGCAAAAGATTAATGAAAACAAAGTTGTGACTTGTTTTTTTCTCATTCAAGTTCGCGCATTCATTCCTTCACCCCTCAAGTGTGCCATACCTTCAGGGCTTTTGTACCCAAAATAAGAACCCCTGGTGGAGTATAGGTAACTTTCAACAAGCTTTCCTAGTAAAGGAAAAGATGTAAACAACAACGACAGAAGCTAATACACACACTTATCAACATCAACAAAATACAAAAATGACTCAGACCAGCTGGTTTGTGTCCATCCCCTCCTATAACATTAGCTATGTCTTACAGTCTTATACTCAATAGTTCCTTGTTACTTATGTTTCCAAATGTACTTACTGTTTTATTTGAAGTAGAATACAAATTTTCCATGAAATCAATATAATTTCCTGTCAAATCTGTCTGTGTCACAGGTCTATAACATTCACTTACTTTACAGACAAAATATCTGTCTCTTTACCTGTGAGCAAAGAATGCTTAGGAACACAGTAGGCTTGGAGTTCTCAAACAATGTGGCCTGAGCTTTAGGGGATGCCTAAATTGAAATCTTGAAATTATTTTGCCCAAACATAAAGCAACAGGAAAGCTCCAACCATATTTATTCCTCAGAGATTGTAGTTACACAGTTTTATATATCTTTAATTATAGAAGATTGTAGCCACAAAAGTATACCATATTTTAAAAGTATATTCAGCAACTTGTATTATTAAAAATATTTTAATTTAAAATGTATACTTTAGAGCAGCAGTACTTTGTTTTCTTAACTCTGAAAAGCTTACTTTTCCTAATCTGCACTTTTCTGATTATGGTTTTGATGCTGAAAACTGTACACTCAGAACTAAGTAAAAGTAATCTAGTGAGAGTCACCAGAGTGCAAAGAAAGATTAATTTTGGCTTTTAAGATGGTGCGGGATTTTCTAGGAGGTACCTTTAATCTAGGTTTCAAAGGACATGTAGGATTTGGTAGATGGTAATGTGGGAAAGGACATTTCTATTCTAGGCTGCAGAATAAATACGAGCAAATACTGAAGGAGATGGACATGCATGTTTTCATTAGGAGCACAGCGCAGTCTGGATAGCTGGGTGCATGGCAGTGATGAGTCTATAGAGGCCCAATTATTGAAGCTTTATGTCCACAGCTAAGAAGCTTAACCATTATTTTGTAATTATTGGAAGGAAATAAAATTTTTCTGTTTTAATCAGAAAGAACGTAGGAACAAATCTACATTTTAAGGAAATAAGTCAGGTTGTATAATGATATGAAGGATGATTAGAAAAGGGAAAACATTGGAGAAGAATGAGATTATTAAAGGCTGTTCTGTTCAAATGATCCAGGTGAGAGACTTGAACTTGGCACTGGGAATTTTGAAAAGGATGAGTTAGAACCAAGGGATGCTTTAGAATACAGATTTTTCAAAATTGGAGGGTGGAAAAAATAAGCACACAGTCATAAGTGACTGGAGTTTGTAGTCTGATTGATTGTAAAAGGAAATGGAAATTGAAACAGGAGCGTCTTGTTTTAGAGGAAGAGGCAGCTTTAGGCTTAGGCTCAGTGTAGTGTTGGAAGGCTTTCTTGTAGAAAAACATAGCTGTCCGATCCAAATTCTCATCTGGTGCTCTCTTAAAAAGTTCAAGTTTACATGAGGACTGGGGACACAAACTTTGAAGCAGAAAACTGAAGAGATGCCATCTGTTTTGCAGAGGTTGAGTAGGAAGGATGAGATTTAAGAAGATATCGTTGATATGACAATTAGGGACTCATTGATTACCTGAAGAGAACAACTTCATTGTAGTAGCCATCCCCAGACTTCAGTGTGCCTAAGAATGGCCTTAGGAAGCTTGTCCAAAATGTAGATGTTAACTCTTTATCACAGGTCTCTAGGACTAGGGCAGTGCCTGGAAATATGATGATGACGACGACAGTAGCTAATATATATATATATATATATATATGTATGTATGTGTGTATGTGTATATATGTGTGTATGTGTATATATGTGTGTATATATGTATATGTGTGTATATGTATGACTTTTTATATGCCAGACACTGTTTTAAGTTGATGATATTTATAATCATGGTCTTGTAAGAACCCTATGAGGTAAGTATTGTAATCTCCCTATTTTACAAACGAGAAAACTGAATCACAAAGAGTTAAATAACTTGCCCCAATGTACACAGCCAAGAAATGGTGATTCCACAGCCTGTGATCTTGACCACCATGTTACTCCCAGTGAGTGCTGAGAATCCGTAACTTAGAGCACGGCCCATCAAAGGTAAGTGAAGGAAGACCACTGCCCAGCCTTTCATCTACCAGGGCCCTTAGTCATTGTATTTATTTCTGTGGGTGTTTTAAAAGGCATTGCTTTGTTTCCTGTTACAATTCTTGTAACACTGTTTTGACCTTGCTTAATTTTTAATATTCTTTGAGCCTTAAAAAATGTGAGTGACCAGGTTTCTCTTAACTTTCAAGAGGCCCTGGGCAAGTGATTGCAGAGGAAGTTGGATTGCAGTGAAATTAGTAGCTAAGGGGAGGCAAGGAAATCAAAGTAGCTAAGGTTTGGAGGTTAAGGAGTAGCACCTGGCCCAGAAGTCTGTGTAGAAGGATCTTAAGGGTGGCAGTTCCAGGTGAGGAAGCTGTGGTTTTAAAACAAGTATACTGGGCTTCCTTGGTGGCGCAGTGGTTGAGAGTCCGCCTGTCGATGCAGGGGACGCGGGTTCGTGCCCCGGTCTGGGAAGATCCCACATGCCGCGGAGCGGGTAGGCCCGTGAGCCGTGGCCGCTGAGCCTGCGCGTCCGGAGCCTGTGCTCCGCAACGGGAGAGGCCACAACAGTGAGAGGCCCGCGTACCGCAAAAAAAAAAAAAAAAAAAAAAAAAATTCGCATATATAAACCAAGCATACTGATTCCACTTAGAGTTATGCTTATTTGTACTGCCTTGAAGGACATTGGGCTCAGGGATACAGAAGGAAGTAATTGGGGTTGGGAGAGGGGACGGGGGAGATTGCTAAAGCCCCATAAAAACTACCCTTTGGTGCCCCCGACTATGGAAAAAAGAATGGAAATGGTGTGGTAGATGATGAAATTGTATGGAGGGAACACTGTTTTTACATTAGGGGCTATTTACGCATGTTTCTGTATGACAAGGAAAAAGGAGGTAGAAATAAAGATTTTGGTCTTACTAGAGAGATGGATCTTACGTGATGGGAGAGCAATTTCGAAGGAAATGGGAAAGGATAGTAAGGTTAGATAAGCAAAATAACAGGAACACTTGTTACTGTGACACGAAAAGGGAAAAGGAGAGTTCATGTCAAAAAAAAAAAAAAGAAAGAAATTTTGAAGTGATGGAAGGTTAAAGACTTTCAAATGTTCTCCAGCTCTTTTAATAAGTAAGTAGCAAGGTCATCTGCTCCCAGGAGTCACTGGGGATTTGAGAATGGTTGTATATCACCTGATAATTATATGTCTCTGTAGACCTTTGAAATTGGTAAGAGAAAAAATAATAGAAGCTCTTAGAAGATGTTTCAGTATTTAGATTTAAAATATTTCATCTTCACTGTTGTTTCTGAGATATGTTGGGGGGGGTTGGAAGACTGATACCAGGAGGGGGCAGCAACGCTATAAGCATTTAATTTGGGTACATATTTCCTTTCTCTGTTCACTTGGCTTTAAAAAATTAAGTAGTAATGTGTTTTGTGTCCCCATTACCTTAACTAATGAAAAAAATAGGAGCCTATAAAACTATTTAATAGTCTTACAATTTATTAATTTACTAGTCTCACATTGCTAAACACAGCAATTGTGGAAAGTACTGAAAATTATCCTTATATGTAATAGTTCGGTTTGAAAAATTTTGGTGTGAAGTAGGCCTAATTTTGTCCCATCTCTGCGTGTGGCTTGTATAATAAGAAATTCGAAAAAAAGCTCACCGGCTTAAATAGCTTTTAAGATATAAACTGTGGGAATATAGGACTAATTGGGCTTGTTGAAAGAATTTTTAACATATAAACATTAATTTTTATTGAGCACAGACTGAATTGGAAAAGGCTAAACTTACATGTTAAAATAATTTGGCGATCTAACTGCAGATTCAAAATTTCTGGAAATGTAAATAAATTAAAATGTTAGGCAGTGTTTTGCCATCTGTAATGAATTAGCATTCCATTTTACCAGCTGCTGCTGGGGTTTTGAAGCTGACTCAGGATCTGAACACACTGGTGGGTTGGTTGCTGCTGATAAATCTGAGAACCTGTAGTTTAGACCGACAGGGCTGGACTGGTGATTAGAGAAGTCACTGCACTTTTAAGCAGCAGAGATCCTTAGACTTGGGGCAGGAGGTAAGGGTATACTTTGTGTACAGATGTTACAGTACGAATGAGGAAGATGGGTACCACCACTTGCTGCTAAGGGGTCAGAACATGCAGGATATCACTACTGTTGAGCATGGAGTCATCTTTGGAGGAAAAAACTTGTACCCATCTTTTATCTAGTAGACATATTTTAGGCTAAATGGCAGTATTTGTACATTGCTGGGAAATCTTATACTCTAGATTAAATTCCCTAATATTTTTTTCTTCTTGTATTTCATTTCCAAAGCTTTTATTCTGAGCCTAGAGGATATAATGATTTCTTGGAAAGAATTTGAACTTTGAAGTCAAACATACCTAGATGTGAATTCAGAGTCTGTCATTTCTTAGGTGTGTGATCTTGTCAAACAAGTTGCTTAAACCTTCTGAGCCTCAGTTTCCTCATCTGTAAAAAAGGGATGATATCTACCTGGTGGAATTGTCGGGGTGATTCTTACACCTTGGAAAGCCACTTCAGTCTGATACTGTTTCTATAGCCCTGAAAACATGGAAATAAACGAAGAAAAACAACAGTGGCTCATGTTTGGTCACTATGCCTTTCTGAGGGAATAAGCCCTAGCCAGGTATCTGTTGATTTTCCTACACCATGTTAAGATCTGTGATACTATGAGTAGTAACCAAGAAACAGATGTGAAGGTTTAGCATTTACTCTATAATAATGTGCCTAGATGGCACTATATTCATTTCACAGATAGGAGATTACTTATATGGTTAGTAGCCTTTTATTATTTTTTCCCTTGGTGTAGACTTATCAAAAGGACAAATGTTTACTAAAAGTTTGTTTGCTTCAGAATTGAAACATTTTGGTGTCCTAAATCCTTACATTGTTAGTGTCATACAAATTCAATACATTCTGGTTCTATAAGTAGTAACACAGATTTAGAATTCAGTGTATAATCATTTTGTTTTCCTTCCTCATTGAAGAGGATACTCCATTTTAAGTGTTTTGCTTTAGCACCTTTAAGTAATGAAAACAATTAGTTAAAAGATTGACCAGTTCCCAGTATAACACACACACACACACATACGCCTGTGTGTATTCCTCTTACCTCTTTACTATCAATCTTTTTACAAATCAGTCTTCTCTATACTATAAATGTATGTGCTAGCCAGAACAAGCTGAAAGTCAATACACTTATTCATTCGACACATTTATTTAGTGTATTGTATGTGCTAGGTATGGGAAGACATAGCTGTGACTGTTATAATTTCTGGCCTCATATAGCTGACATTCTAATGGGAGTGGAGGGGAGATGGTGTGGACTGCTGTAAATATAGAAGAGTAGGCAAGCATTTAAATTGTGATCTGATCATTGCTGTGATAGGGAAGCCTTCCTGCAGCCAGTGGTACAAAATATGCAACACTTCACCAAAAAATATATTTGTAACAGCAGTTAGGACTGAGGGATGTGAAAATGCCTCCCTTGTTCGATGGCCATAGTGGTTCTGACCCTGACAGATTTGTGCATGCCATATGGACACCTGTGCAGTCTAAGACCTGACCAATTTAGGTAATTTTTAGTTAAATATAGTGAAAGTATCCTGGGAGTTTTCAGATGTTTCTTTGTCTAAAATTTCTGTCCTGTTCCCACCATCACAGAATCTTCAGGTGTCCTCCCGGGCTGACCAGGGCTGAGATGTACCGATCTGGCCATTATACAGGTCTGCCTGAGCTCACTGCCCTGGAGCAAAGAACTGTGTCATAGATTTACTAGTGACTCACTGTGTATTACTCTGGCTGGCCCTGACTCTGCTTCTTTAGTGGGAGTTCAGTGTGAACTCAGAAACTGTTTGTGACCCTAAATTGGTTCTGTGTGCATTTCTCACCGTTACTCATCCACGCATGACTCATGGCTCGGCTCTCATTTTAAACATGTGCATTGGGGTCACTCTTAATTGAGCCTTCCTTCTCTTAGAAGCAGAATGTCATACTTATCTGGTGTTGACTCAGCCCTTGAATGTTTGAAGTGTCTGTATTTGGCTTTGTGTGGTTATAATCCTAGCTCCTTAGCCTGGAAATCTAGGCCACTTGTGGTCTCTATTTCCAGCCATAGGCCTGACCACCTCACTCCCTGCTGCTCCCGTCAAGCTCACCTACTTATACTTTTCCACATGTGTTTCAAGCTTTCCCACCAAGATGATGGATCTTTGCTTACCTGGTTTTCTTCCTTCCTTCAGGCCGAGTTCAAAATGGCCACGTTGATTTTGGAATTTGAGGTGATTTCTCCAAACAGAAATAATTTCTCTCTACTCAAGACTGTCATATATCTAATAATATTTTATGTTTTTGTCCATATCCCATGTACTGTCTCATACATATAGGTTCTAAGTAAAATTTTGCTGCTGGAAAGGAGTGGGGAACTAGACTTTAGTAACTGAGAACAGCAAGATTGAACGCCTTTCTTATCTGTTATCTAATAAGCTTCTCCCTGTTCCGCTGCAGACTTTGATCTCCAGCAGCCATTTCTATGCTAACCTACTCTGCCCTCATTCCTACATATATAGCAAGCAGCTTTGCACTGTTATCCTGCACTCCTTCAATGGTTGAATAAGTCAATGGATCTTTAAAGCCAACCATAACAACCCTATGTTTTTAAATACATCTCCCCCATCAGAGATTGTTTCAGTACTAAGAGGACAGAGAAGTATCTACACAGTCTTAAGATTGATGTTCAGGTGGGCTCTGCTCCCATTTTTGTAGACCCAGAAAGCCACTAGTACCACTGACAAAGCCAGGCTCCCTAAAAGGGGCAGATAACGCTTTGGAAGTGGGAGGAAGGTAAGTAAGAATCTCCATGTGGTTTTAAAGTATTGGTACTCCCTGGTTCAGATGAACAGAATATACCTCGTGGGTTTAAAATGGCTCATATATGCTTAAAAAAGCTCTCAATAAATAATATTTCCTGTCTGTTACATACAAGGTGCTTGAACAGTTTTTAAGCCATTTAATCTTCAAAACAACTTTTTTTGGTAATTATTATTCCTGCTTTTATAAATGAAGAGCCTGCGATTCAAAGATTTATGCAGGAAGCAAAAATGTATGTCCTGGGGTCAGGCTTATTGCTGTCTCTGCTTGGTGTTTTGAAATTAATTTAAGCTTCATTCTCCTTTTTATCAGTAAATTCCTTCATATCCTTGCTGGATTTCGAGACTTTTTGCCCTTGACCTCCTCTGACTTTTCTTACCTCTCTGGTTTTAGAAGTCATCCCTGATTCCCTGGACTTCCAGTTCCTATTCTGTGCAATAATCCCTGCTATTTGCTGCCTGTATCCTGGAGTGATATTTAGTGAGAGAATCCAACCTATCAAAACCAGGAAGTTGACAAAGTTTTTTAAACAGAACCTTTTCCTCACAGTCAATTAAAAGGTTTACCCTGACTGTCCATTTCTCAATTACAGCACAAAATTGAGATACTGGTTATCCTCTCTCTATTCCCACCCTTCCCTCATTTTCTCTTACCGTGTTTTACATCTGTGTGCCTCTTGTCTTCCTCAGTTTCAGGCCTCCCTGACTGTTATGAGCAGGGTTGTCTGCCGTTTTCTTGCCATTGCTTTCCAGTGTTTAGTTCACCAAGATAGTTGTTTTATTTTTCTCAGAGGTTGTGACTTCAGTAATTATTATTATTAAATATCTTATTATTAAAATGTTAAATATTTTATTATTAAAAAAAGATTTTTATTTTTATAAATAAATTCCATGTCTTCCACATCACACACAGAGAAGCACTCTGGGATATTTTATGATGTTGGAATTTTTGTAAGTAATTTCCTTGTGCAGCAGCATGAAGAAGTTTGCCGAGGTCTCCAGAATACTTAGAATGGGAATGTGAGGTTAGAGTGTAAGCAGTTCTATGTATTTTATGTTATGGGTTTGTTTTTTTTTTAACCCCACAAAGAAACTAAATTCTTTCAGCTTTTACAGTATTTTAATGTGAAACCAAGATGCTATATCATAATACTGGTCTTTCTGTTATTTATACATTTCTCTGTGACCTATATATCTTATATGGGCTATATAAAGCCCCCTGAATTCATATATAATGTAGATCTGAAAACATATTTGAAGCTCGACTATCTAAAAGTCAAATGATTGATTTATATGTTACAAAGGGGGGAGGGTTGCTAAATGAGTTCCCATAAGGCTTAAAGAAACAGATTATAAAATTACTTATTGTTGGTTCCTGCAACACCTGAGCAACTCAGCAGGTGGGAGAACATCCACAGGTGACTTTGCTGGATGGGTTTGGGGGCTTCCTTGGCAAGGGATCACCAGCTCTCTGAGGACTTGAGGAAGTTATCCAGGCACCTTCCTTAACTACTCTTTCTCCATCTGGGACTTATGTCAGGATAAAATATATATATGTGTATATATACATATATATCCTTAAGTATAAACTATATGTATATAAAAAATGAGGATTTAATATGGTGTCCTTCCAGACAGTTGCTAAGTCTTTGTCCCATCACTATTCATTAAATAGACTAGCAATTCTCCAAGTGTGATCCCAGACCAAACAACATCAGCATCTCAAACTTAAAGGAATATCACAGTCACCTGGAGGGTTTATTTAACAGATTGCTGGGCCCCGTCCCCAGAGTTTATGATTCAGTGGGTCTGGAGTAGAGCTCAAGTACTTGAATTTCTTTCAAGTTCAAAGATGCTGCTGCTGCTGCTGGTCTGGGACTATACTTCAAGGATGACTGGAAAAGGGACCGTCCTTTCTCCATTGGTGTATTAGTCCTTCTTTACCATATATGTTTATAAACATACATTCTCTGTGTATGGTACATAACTCTATAAACCTTCATTTTTTATTCTTTATTCTGTACATTTCTCATTAGGATTTTATCTTTAGCTTACCCTTCTTGTGAATGGATTCTCTTTTCTGGTTATATTTTCTATCACTTACAGATGGGCAGGCTATTGATTTTGCTATATTTATCCAGACGTTTGATTGAACTTTCTTATTAATTATTAATCCTGTAGCTTTTTAGTTCTTTTGGGCTTTCTAGGTAAATAGCTATATTATCTCTTTTTCTCTTTGAATTCTGCTTGTTCTAGAAATGGCTTTCCGTGAAATGCTTTTCCTTTCTGCTAGCATGTTGTCATTATTTGTTATGGTTTTATTTCTTAAGTCCTTATTAATTTATTTTTAATGCAATCTTAAATCTCCTATTTCTGCCTCCAAATTAAACATTTTTAAAAATTTACATACTTTAAAATTCATTCTGTTTGGAAACTGTAACTGGGATTACAGTCAAGATACTAAACAGTTATACTACTCACAACAATGCCCTGCTTAGGGGCTTCCCTGGTGGAGCAGTGGTTGAGAGTCCACCTGCGGATGCAGGGGGCATGGGTTCGTGCCCCGGTCCGGGAAGATCCCACATGCCGCGGAGCCGCTGGGCCCGTGAGCCATGGCCACTGAGCCTGCGCGTCCGGAGCCTGTGCTCCGCAATGGGAGAGGCCACAACAGTGAGAGGCCCGCGTACCGCAAAAAAAAAAAAAAAAAAAAAAAATGCCCTGCTTGTCCCTTTGCAGTCCAGCCCGCTTCTCACTTCAGGCCCTGGCAACCACAAATTTGTTTTCTGTCCCGATAGTTTTGCCTTTTCCAGAATGTGATATAAATAGAATCATATAGTATGTAGCCCTTTCAGTCTAGCTTCTTTCACTTAGCATAACATATTTAAGATTCATCCATATTGTTGCATGTTTATTCCATTTTATTGCTGAATAGTATTCCGTTGTATGAGTGTACCATAATTTGTTTATGGATTCACCAGTTGGAGTACCTTTGGGTTGTTTCCAAATTTTGGCAATTATCAATAAAGCCACTATAAAAATTCACATACAGATTTTTGTGAGATAACATCCTAAGTAGTTTCTGACTTTCCTCACCAGTTTTTCCTTTTCATGTTGTCTTTACTACTATCATGTCTTCTCATAATGGAGTCAGTGTCCTTTTGTGTGTTGTTAAGAACAAGTTTCTAAAACTGGAAAAAAAAAATGTTCTTTTATTTACATTTTATGTTGATGAGAATTTGTCTCTCTTTGGCACTTTGATTTTTTTTTTTTTTTTCTGTTTTGCTGCTGAAATTTTTGTTCTGTGTTTTCCTTGCTCATCCTTTGTAAGAGAGAAGTCTACAGTCATTTGTGAGGTATAGATGAAATTCGATACTTTAAGTATTACCATGAGTTCTGGCATAGATTGGTATAGGGCCCCACCTATAATTCTTCCAACAGGATCTTCTCAAATCCATATTGAAGGATAACAAAACCCAATTCTCAGTAGGTGGCTGAATGGGAAATGGAGCAGCAAGGAACTGGATTTGAGCTACAGGCATGAGCCTCTTCTCACCTTCTCTGCATGCATTGTTTTCCCAGTTGTTGCATTTTAGTCAAGACAAGGATGACTAATTCCAGGCAGCTGCCCCTTTCCCACATGTGGTAGGCAGACTTGAAATATGGTCCCCAAGATTCTCACCCTCTGCTGTGCATGCCTTACATAATTCCCTCCCTTTGAATGTAGGTGGAATCTGTGAGTATGGTAGGATATTCCTCCAGTGATTTTGTAGCCACTAGCCAAAGTGGCAATTCAACATTGAAATGTGGCTGATACAAATGAGCAACTGAATATTTTTATTTATTTAATTTTAATTAATTTAAGAATAAATAGCCGTATGTGCTTGCTGAAGTATTTGGAATGAAGTGCACTGATGTCTGCATCTTACTTTGAAATGCATAAAATATTAAGATGGATAGTTATGTGGGAAAGCAAGTATGGTAAAATGTTTCTATCATAGAATTTAGATGCTGGTTATATGGAGTTCATTATACAGTTATTTCAACTTTTTCTGTATATTTGAAGTTTTATAACGTGATGGGAGGAAATCTTTCGAAGTACTTTACTGAAAAATTAATTATAACCAATAAAGAAAAGTCCAGGACCAGATGGCTTCACTGGAGAATTGTACCAAACATTTCAAGAAAAATTAACACTAATCCTTCTCAGACTCTTGCAAAAATAGCAGAGGAGAGAACTTTTCCTAACTCATTCTCTGAAGCCAGCATTGTTACCCTGACACCAAAACCAGAAAAGGACATTAGGAGAAAAGAAATTACAGACCAGTATCACTAATGAATATAGATGCAGAAATCCTCAGCAAAAGTACTAGTAGATCAAATCCCACAGCATATTGGAAGGATTGGACACCACCACCAAGTGGAATTCACCCCAGGAATGCAAGGGCGTGTTTAAACGTAGAAAATCGATCAATGAAATACGCCATATTAGATAATGAAGGGGAAAAAAATATATCATAATCTTATTTGACACAGAAAAAGCATTTGACAAAAATCCAACACCTCATTTTAATTAAAAACACTAAAAGAAAAAATTCTAAAAATAGAAGGGAACTTCCTCAACACAATAAAGGGCATTTATGAAAAACCCTCAACTAACATCATACTAAAATGCTGAAAGACTGAAAGCTTTCCCCCTAAGATCAGGAACTCTGTTCCACTACTGCAGTTTAACATTGTACTGGAAGATCTAGCAAGAGCAATTAGAAAGGAAAAAGAAGTAAAACACATCAAAATTGGAATAGAAGAAATAAATCTTTCTTTACAGGTGATAGGATCCTACGCACAGCATATACCAATGAATGTAGAAGAAAGCAACTAAAGCTAATAAATGAGTTTAGCAAAGATGTAGGTTACAAGATCAACACACAAAAAAGTCAGTTGTTTTTCTGTGCACTAGCAATGAACAATCCAAAAATGAAATTAAGAAAGCAGTTCATTTACAATAGCATCTAAAAGAATAAACACTTAGGAATATATTTAACCAAGGAAGTGAAAAAATTGTACCACGCAAACTGTGAAACATAACTGAAAAAAATGAAATAAGATATAAATAAATGGGAAAACATTCATGTTCATGGATAGAAAGACTTAATATTGCAAAGATGTCAGTATTATCCAAAGCAATCTACAGATTCAACACAATACCTATCAGTATTCCTAAAGCCATTTTTGCAGATACGGAAAAGCTGATACTCAAATTCATGTGGAATTCCAAGGGGCCCTGAGTAGCAAAAGCATTTATTAAAAAAGAACAAAGTTGGAATACTCATACTTGCCAACTGCAAAACTTACTATGTGGCTACTGTGATCAAAAGAGTGTGGAACTTGCACAGGGACAGACATTCAGATCAATGGAATAGAATTGGGAGTACAGAAATAAACCCATACCTCTACGGCTAACTGATTTTTGACAAGAGTACCAAGTACATTCAATGAGGTAAAAATTAGTATCTTCACCAAATGGTACTGGGACAACTGGATTTCCACATTCAGAAGAATGAAATTAGACTCCTTGCCTTATGCAGAAGAGTTAAAACAGTAAGACTCATTGTTATATAAGACTGGGAGAAGATATTCATAATACATTTATTTGACAAATGATTGCTATCCGAGATTAAGAATTCTTAAAACTCAATAATAGGAAGACAAACAACTGAATTTTAGTTTTTTAATTTTTAAAAAAATTTTAAAAAATTATGTAATTTTTAAAGGCTGCTTGCCATTTACAGTTATTACAAAATATTGGCTATGTTCCCCACATTGTGCAATATGTCCTTGAGCCTATCTTATACCCAGTAGTTTGTACCTCCCACTCTGCATCCCTGTGTTGCCCCTCCCCCATCTCCCCACTGGTAACCACTAGTTTGTCCTGTATATCTGTGAGTCTGCTTCTTTTTTGTTATATTCACCAGTTTGTTGTATTTTTTTGGATTCCATATCTGAGTGATATCATGCAGTATTTGTCTTTCTCCATCTGACTTATTTTGCTGAGCGTACATAATGCCCTCCGTGTCCATCCATGTTGCTGCAAATGGCAAAATTTCATTCTTTTTTATGGCTGAGTAGTATAGACACACACATCTTCTTTATCCATTCATCTGTTGAAGGACACTTAGGTTGCTTCCATGTCTTGGCTTTTGTAAATAATGCTGCTTTGAACATTGGGGTAGCACATGTATCTTTTCGAATTAGTGGAGTTTTTTTTTTTTTTTTTTTGGATATATACCCAGGAATGGATTTGCTGGGTCATATGGTAACTCTGTTTTTAGTCTGTTTATTGATTGATTGATTGC
Source organism: Delphinapterus leucas (assembly GCF_059928025.1). Lineage (NCBI taxonomy): Eukaryota > Metazoa > Chordata > Mammalia > Artiodactyla > Monodontidae > Delphinapterus > Delphinapterus leucas. Next base: position 16,399,401 of record NC_143138.1, read on the forward strand.
TGCATTCGGTCTTCATTTTGGCGAGTGGGGGCTACTCTTCACTGCGGTGTGCAGGCTTCTCATTGCGGTGGCTTCTCTTGTTGCTGAGCATGGGCTCTAGGCACGTGGGCTTCAGTAGTTGCAGCACGCAGGCTCAATAGTTGTGGCGCATGGGCTTAGTTGCTCTGTGGCATGTGAGATCTTCCCATACCAGGGCTTGAACCCGTGTCAACTGTATTGGCAGGCGGATTCTAAACCACTGCGCCACCAGGGAAGTCCCTATTTTGAGTTTTTTTGAGGAACCTCAGTACTGTTTTCCACAGTGGCTGTACCAATTTACATTCCTACTGACAGTGTAGGAGAGTTCCCTTGTCTCCACACCCTCGCCAAACATTTGTTTTTTGTGTTCTATTTGATTATAGCCATTCTGACAGGTGTGAGGTGATAGAACATTGTGATTTTGATTAAACAACTATATTTTTAAATGGGCAAATGATTTGAACAGATACTTCACAAAAGAAGACAATCAAATGAACTATAAGCCCATATAAAAGTGTTCAGTGTCATGAGTCATCAGGGAAATGCATTTAAATTACAGTAAGGTACTGCTGTTCATTCAGTATAATCACTAAAATATAAAAGATGGACAACACTAAATGTTGGCAAGGATGTTGAGTGACTGGAACTTTCATACATTGTTGTTGGGAATTGGGGTTTCTAACCACTTAGGAAAAGGTCTTACAGTTTTTGGGTTTTTAAAAAAATTTTTATTTTATTTTGATTCTTTTCTCTTTTTAAAAAAAATTATTTACTTTTGGCTGCATTAGGTCTTCATTGTTGCGTGTGGTTTTTCTTTAGTTGCAGGGAGCGGGGGCAACTCTTCGTTGCAGTGCGTGGGCTTCTCATTGCGGTGGCTTTTCTTGTTGTGGAGCACGGGCTCTAGGCGCACGGGCTTCAGTAGTTGTGGCTCGCGGGCTCTAGAGCACAGGCTCAGTAGTTGTGGCACACGGGTTCAGTAGTTGTGGCTCACGGGCTCTAGAGCACAGGCTCAGTCGTTGTGGCACACGGGCTCAGTAGTTGTGGCTCGCGGGCTCTAGAGCACAGGCTCAGTAGTTGTGGTACGCGGGCTTAGTTGCTCCATGGCATGTGGGATCTTCCCGGACCAGGGCTCAAACCCGTGTCTCTTGCATTGGCAGGCAGATTCTTAACCACTGCACCACCAGGGAAGCCCAGGGTCTTACAGTTTCTTTAAAAAGTAAGTGTACACTTACCTCATGATCTAGGTATTATACTCATTTACTGAAGGGAAAGGAAAACAAATGGTCACAAAAGATTTGTACGGAATGTTTATAGCCATTTTGTTCACCATAGCTAAAAAATTGGAAACATCCCATGTGTCCATCAATAGAAAAATGGATAAACAAAGTGTAGTTTATTCACACAAGGGAATATCATTTTGCAATTAAAAGGAACCACTGATAGAAGCAAAAATGGATTTATCTCAAAAAGTGCTAAGTCAAAGAATCATTACACAAAAAATACTCAGGGTGTGTTTTCCATTTACATGAACCTCTAGAACAGGCAAAACTAATCTATGGTGGGAAAATGTTCAGTGTATTTGTTGCGTCTGGAATGTGGCTGGGGAGGAGGTGGTAGAGATTGATTGATTAGGTGCATGGGGATCACTTTCCAGAGGAGTGCTGATGGTGTCTTGAGAGTAGTTTGAGTTCTATAGGTGGTGTATATTTGTCAAAACTCACTTAAGATCTGTGCATTTCCTTTTATGTAAATTTTGCATTAAATAAAAAAACTCTAGTTAGTGCTAAAAAAGGAAAATAATTCTAAGAATTCAGTGGCATAAAACAAAACAACGGCATGTCTTATGGGGCTGTTACTGCTGGCCTTGGGCAGTGAGAGCCTGTTGTTTTACAGCGTATTCACCATGTATCTTAAAAGCAAGTACTTTAAGCTACATCCTGATGTTTCTGACTGCTTAATTATCAATTTGTAGACTCTAAGGAAGATGCACAAACGCCATTTATGGAAGCTTTCCTTTCTCAAGAACTTCCTTTCTAGTGATAAAATTGTCAGGACCCAGATTTGAACACTGTAAGCAGTTGTGAAGAAAAAACTGATTGGCAATTTAAGTGGAAGAAAGTGTGCAGTAGATAATTTGATAAATTTTCAGGGATGACAGAGTATTTATAAAACCGTGTTTTTCTGTTTGTGTCCCTTGTAATTTCAAACAGTCTGATGGAAGAGAACCTTCTGGTGACAGCCAAATTTTTCTCTCCTGAACTTTCCAGAGTTTCTTTAACATTGCTTAAAATAAGAATCACCTGGAGTGTGGGTTCAAAATATATTTCCTACACTCCTCTCCTGGACATTTTGCCTCAGTGTGTCTGGATGAGAATCATGATATTTGTCTTTTTTTAACAAGTACATCAGACAATTCATGTCAAATTGTTTGGGAAACACTGCTTTCAGATTGTAGGTAAAGGCATCAGACCTGAAGTACTATTGTAATTCTTAGTGGTGACCAATAATAGCGTAATTATTCAATACAACAATAATAAAAATGATAAGATAATATTATTGAATGTTACACAGTTACTGTATTCCAGTCACTCTTGTGAATGCTTTGTTTGTATTACCTTGTTTAATCCTCAGAAAAGTAGAAGGTGCTATTATTATCTCATATTACAGATGAGAAATAGGTCCAGAGAGGACAAATAATTTGTCCTTGGTCACAAAGATAGAAGGTGACAGGGTCAGGCTTTAAACGCAGAGATTCTGGCTGCAGAGTCCATGCCTTACCCAGCACTTTGGCCACAAAATGGGTTGTTGAAAAAATATTTTCTTCTTTTTGAAAGTTGGAAGGAATTTTTCTCCAGTAGTGTGTTGAGGTATAATGGTAGTCCAGTGCCTCTGTCCTCCCTCTCTTATCTCCTTGCTGAGTCACTAGTGCTCGTGACCTTGAACGGCATAGGGGTTGGAAGGCTTTGGCTTGAAGTGTGACTTGATCACTTATTAACAGCCGAACCTTGGGCCTGCCTCACCCCATCCCTTCCTCGAGTTCCTCATACTTCCTCTGTCGGTCAGATCTCGGGAGGCGATGCCACGTGGTGTATCGCTCATCCTCCGCTCACCTGCCGTTTCCCCCTTTGCCGCCCACCCTGCTCATTCCTTATCTGCACGTGGGGCTCAGCTGCGTTTTTTGATGGTCGCCTATTTTTCTTTTTTAAATTTAGTCTAATCTCCAAACTTTTTTTCTCAACTCTTTCGGTTGCTGTAGCTTCCTTTGAGTTGCTCTGGTTTTGTGTCTCTCATCTTCTTTAGCATTTTGTGATTTTTGCTTATTGTGTATCTCCATTCAAATAAATGTTTCCACACCACAACCCATGAGGAAACCTTACCCAGAAGTTAAACTCAGATTTGATTAAGGCAATGCAGAAGACGTGGGGATACAGGAAACTGCATTTCAGGGATGCAGTCAGTAAAACCCAGCCTGAGGAACTTTACAGGAAGACACAGTTTCTTCAACAAAGAAGGGGGAGTGATAGGAAGAGAGTTGGAAGGGGAACCATACATATGAAAGGATTTTAAAAGAAAATTGCAATGTGTGGAGTGCATGTGGATCCTTATTCATACAAACAGTTTTTGTTTGACAGTTATAAAATTGAATACTGATGATTTAGAAAAATATTTTAAAACAGGTGTGGTAATAATGAAATATTTATAGGTGAAGTGACACATCTGCAATTTGCCTCAAAAATCCCTGGGAGGGGTTGGAGGAGGGCGTGTGTGGATGGGTGGCCAGGGGTCTGTATGGGTTGTATTTATTGAAGCTGATTGATAAGTACATGTGGGTTTTATTATACTATACTGTCTACTTGTATATGTATTTGAAAATTTTTATAATAAAAAGTTAAAATGAAATACGTGCTTATAATCCTTCCTTGTCTGCACAAACCTCCGGAATTAATGAAGCAGTTCTTACTTTAAAATTGATTCTTTATAAGGAGTTTTCGTTTACCTCATACTAACCATACACTTCTACCTTGGACTGCTAAGATTTTGTTCCAGTATTTTCTGACAGGATCTTTCTAGATCTTTCTAGATAAACCAAGCCTTCAGGAAGCAGTTGCCCTAAGCATCTGTCAGTAGCGTCTGATCAGATTGATTAAATTAAATGACTTCAGCTGAGGCAAAGTCGAGCAGATGAGAACCTCCTGGTCTCCACTAAACACCTGCTCCTGGTGACGGGCTCACAAAGGTCAGTCTTCCTTCTTTACCTGAGCTGGATTTGAGGGAGCAGGTGCAGAGTCCTTGGCTGCTTTTGTCCTGCACCTGCCTCACCTCGGGTGAGGGGGAACAGCTGTGGAAAGCAGAATAGCGTTACTCTGTAGGTGGTGGGTCTGGAATGATCCCAAACAGGGAGTTCTCTGTGCAGCCTCATTTTTACTAGCTGATGTTTTTGACTTGGCATCACAGAAGCAGCACATTAGGACATCTGAATAAGGTACTAAATTCTTTGGGATTTTGACTGGAATCAGATAATCATGATTCATTCCACTACCTGCACCGAATGCAGTTTAGAACTTACTTCCACGAGGCATTTGCTGGCCTTTTCCTTGCTTCAGAGCAAAAGGACAGTAGGGTTCAGTGCACCTGCCTCCCTGCTGTATAACTAAACATTCTTGGCATATTCAGTTTAGGTCTCATGCCTGTAGCAACTGTTTCTTTTCTTTTCTTTTTTTTTTTTTTTTGTTTCTTTATAATTAGAGTAAAGAGTAAGGGATATTACAGGATATGTTAAGGCTGAATTGTTTGAGTGGGGAGGGCCCGACTCGGGGGAAGATACTGTAAATTTTTTAAGGTGTGTTTGTCTCATTGCATAATTTTTATTTGTGTACAGAGTTGCACTTATATATATTCTTTATAAGGTTTTCTGTCTGGTAGCATGTAGAATGTATAATGGTTAAGTAATTGACTTCCTCCGTCAGAGGAATCACTGTTCTCCTATTTGCTGAGTCTACATGACTTTAAATGACTTATTTAATGTCTTTTTCCTCAGTTGCCTGTCTGTAAAGTGAGGAGAGTGACAGAACTAACTTCATTGAGTTGTGGTGGGAATAAAATGAAGAAATATATGCAGAGGGCTTGGCAAGGGGTTGGGCTTGAAATAAGTGCTGCTGCTGCTGCTGACGGTGGTGGTGGAGGTGATGGTGATGATGGTGGTGGTGGTGATGATGGTGGTGGTGGTGATGGCGATGGTGGTGGTGGTGGTGATGGCGGTGGTGGTGGTGGTGATGGCGGTGGTGATGGTAGTGATGGTGATGGTGATGTTGATGAGTAGGAGTAGTAGTATAGTATTATATGAGCAAAAAGATTGAGTGTATAACTTTGAACATTTTTTACTCGATTAGAAATTAACATTATTTTATGCTAGCAAAACAGACCTTGCTAAAGCATTCAAGTGATGTGATTATAAATGAAATATAAGTACATAGAAAAGAAACACGTTGCAACTATTTGGTATGTAATTGTGTACTGAGCCCATTTTAATCAAGGTGAAAATGGAATTATTGCCAAGGATACTGGTGGTTCATTTGCTTATTGGCTGCATTCTTAGTATCTAAAATGTCATTTTGGAGTCAAATACACCGGTTTCCGGTTAAGCAAATTATTGACCTCAACTATTTGATTCTTTAAAAATTCAGCTTAAGTGTATTTTTAGTCAAGTATTATTTAGTAAATTAGTATACACATTCAAGAAAAATTCTTTTATTCTTACCATACCATGCAGATGGTCTTCATAAATCAACAGTGATAAATTTACCAGTGCTCGAACTTGGGAGAATTAACCTCTGATCTTGCATTCTGCGCTCTCCTTGCTGTGCTTTCGATCATGTAGGAAATAATTCTTCCAGTGGTATCAGAGGAAAGCACATTAACACCGTAAGTTTTTAAAAAGTCTTAAATTTAAGCAGCTTTTAACAGAATTTTGAATGATGATCTTCTTTGTAAAGGCTGCTCTTCTAAATCAGAGATTCTCCATTTGGGGAAGTTGGAAGAAGGTCTTTTGTTTCATGTTTGAGTGTTATAGGTGTAATAACTGACTCCACATTTATAGAGGTGAACCACTCATTTATAGAGGTAACTTATATTTCGCTAAGTTATGTACTTTCTAACTTGAGTTTTGACAAATAAAAATAACACATAAAATACATAATTAATATATCAAAAACTGGTGAATCTTTCACAGAGAAAGAACAAATGTTAGTATTGTCACATGCTCTTTAGTGTTTTTTTTAAGAAATAAAATATTACAGGTAAAGTTGAAATACCCCATCATCTCCTACCAGGTTTTATTCTCCTGCTTCTCTCCCAGAAGTAACTGCTGTCATGAATTTGTTGTTTATTGTGTGTGTGTGTGTGTGTGTGTGTGTGTGCGTGTGTGTGTTTTGTATGTTTATAATATTAAAAAATGGTTTCATACTCTCAAATATTTTTCAACTTTTCTCTTTTCACTCAACATTTTGTTTTATAGAGCTATCCATGTTGGTCCATATATGTGTTTCACTCATTTTAATAGCTCTATAGTATTTCATTTTATGAATTTATAATTTATTCATTTATCTGGTGATAGACATTTGGATTATCTTCAGTTACAGTGAAATCGCAATGAACATCCTTATGCTTATTTCCTTGCATACATGTGTGGTAGATATTACCTCTAAGTGAAATCTTGGGTTAATGGATATGTTTATTTTCAGTTTTACTGGATGTTACCTCAGTGCTCTCATACAGTCCTTCCAGAAGTGTATAAGTTATTTCCATTTCTCCACATCCTTACTATTCATTTTTAGAATTCAGAATCTGAAATTTCTATCAGAAGAATATTGTGTGTAAGCTGATAGATACATAGATAGGTAAACAGAGATGCGTTTGTTCAGTCAGTATTTATCATCATTGTGTGGATAATTTCCATTAGGAGATTTCAGAATTTGCAAGTGACATCTAACGTTGGCTGTTGTGAGAGGTCAGATAAGTCTCTGTCTCTTTAGCTTTGTTTAACTGCCGCTATTTATAATCATTCCTGGAAAGAATGGGAATGGCTTCCCATAATAATCTACCCTAGTGCAAGCACCTGTGTGTCCAAACCGCACCCAGGTGCATGATCAGCCAGTGGAAATGTGCATGTTTTGATAGTCACTCCTTAAAATTGTGTTCCTCCGCTTTCTTTACCCCTTTTGAGGAAGCGAAAAGTCTAATTTCCCTTGCGCCACTGCAGATCCTGACATGCTGCCACTCACAGCAGGGTCTCCAACACCATTGAGCTAAGTATGTCAAAGAAAATTTAGCATTCTGGGCATCGGCTGAAAGGGAACACTGCCAGATAAAAATTAAGAGATTGGGATTTGGGATTTGGAAATGGCTTTTTTTGTTTTGAAATCACTTTATGAAATTTAAAAATGGGATTCAGCAGAATCGATAGCAAAGTCTTCGTAAAAACAAATTAGTAAGTAAGACACTTACGTTATGTCCGGTTGATGTAAAATGCATATTTTCACAATTGCTTAGATGAGTGTTTTCCCCTCATCTAAGAGTGGAAATAAAGAGTAAAGAATATTTTAAATCAGTAATGAAAAGCAGGGATTGGGTTTTGTGGTTTAGAAATAAGTATATATAGTTGGGTTTGATTTATGAACTCATCCAATTAATGTGGTGCTTTGGTTTTTCAGTTAACGTTTCAACGTAGGTTAGGTTTCTATGCCCCATTTTTGGAGACTGAGACTGCTAGGTACGGCAGGGACCGCCAGGATGAAAACTCCATCCCTTTCCTGTCCCTACCTGTCTCAAAATAAGCCTGTCTTCCAAAGAGAGCCGTGGCCTTGGAACTCTGTAGTACGTAGAACTCAATAAGGGTAAAATGATCCTGAGTTCAGAGGATGGTCTCAGAAATCATTTTTTACTCAGATCTACTATCTCCAAAGGAAAATAAAAAAGGCCTTTAGACTTGGAACTTCTGTTGGTAAAAGTGAGTTTTTTAAAAAATTTCTGTTTGAAACTTATATTTAAATGATGGATGAATATGTGTTAGGATCTGCCAGGTAGAGTGTTGAGAAGTGTGGCAGTCTTGTCTAAATGTACTTAATAATTTTGAAACTATTAAGTTTGATTGTTTCAGGATTCCTACACTACTAATATAGATTCAAAATGGTCCTAGACAATTGACGTGTTCAACAAGCAACCAGTTTTCTGCTGGAGACATGATTCTCTTTATGGAAAAGACCACCTTCTTAGACCAAAACCCACTGAGATATAAAGGGTGGATGGGGATGAAGGCTGGGATTATACTTTTAATCTCCTAATGCCGTAAACCTTGAGATAAGGGTCGGGGGACAATTTAGGTTATTTTACACTGTTGGGATGAGCCTTGCTTTCCAAGAAGACCCCAATCTATACCCTTTAATTAAAGATGATTTAACTGGAGATTTTTTTTAGAAAGGAGTTAAGTTAAATGAGCACCACAAGAAAAGCAGCTCTCTTTTCTACCCTTTAGTTGAAATGAAGAGCCCATGAGTGCGGATAGGACAAGGCAGGCTCAGATGAAGAATTGATTAGCATGCCATGCCTCTTGAAGGGGAGGCTGTCCACCTTGCCCCACACCAGACTGAGATTGAAGCCATATGTCATGGCCTCTTTGACCTTAGGAATCTGGGAGCAGTCAGGTGCCTCAAGTAACGTATATCTACAAATATATGTTAGGAAAGTCTTCCTAGAAAGAACTCTAATTTTATATTTCTTTCGTACCAGACCTTCAGTTTTATAGTCAGATGATAAGTCTGCTTTTCTAGAAAGGGACCACAATCTTATCCCAGTTATTTACGGGAAAATGATGTCTCTATGTGTGTATAGAAGAAAGAATGGATTGAAATAAAATATCTAAGTAATCTCTCAGTAATGGGATTTAGTTATTTTATTTTTATATTCTATAGAATTTATTACAGTGAGTGTCCAAAACCTTTCTCCCACAATCAACGTGAATTAACTCCTCCCATTATAAAGTAATTAAAAATACATAGTTGAAGCACTTAATGGTTTTAATGCTGCATAGAAGGTAAGAAGATACGTGACGGCCGTGATGTTTTTGTAGTTTATTCATTTTTCAGTTAAATGGCTTCAAAACTAATAAATCAATCTGTTTAAGATTGGATTATATGAATGACTCAGTCAAGGTCTGATGAATTGATGAAATTAAGTTTCTGAGTCTGTAGAGAAGTCCGTGAAAAATGTAGTTACTCTTCAGGGTACAGTCTTGTTAATCAACAGACTTTTACCCATTTACTTCTGGGTGGAGAAGGATAGCCCAGCTACTCTTGGGTGTATTTCACTTTGTGACAGTTTATGACAGCTGGGTTCTGTAATGGGGGGATACCTTGGGCTCTTTTATACTGTTTTTACTTGGTCTGAGTTTTGTTTCATTTGCTTCTGCGTATCTCAGCATTTGCCGTCCTGTACTGCTTGTCTTTCTCTGTACCTCTAGATATTCTCTTAGTCCTTAGAGGTGCATTGTTTCTGCCCCGCCCCCTCCTTTTGTCTCTCTTCATGTTCCTGATGATTTTGTAGCCCTCTCTAGTTGGGGTATTCCAGACGAGATTTTTAGGCGGGCTAGACCATAATGACTGGAGCAGGCTCACTAAATGTGACTGTCTTCCTGAGAGTGGCTTCCTGCTTAGTTTTCTTCAGCTTCTTCTCAGGAGTGAACTCATTTTTATAGGAATGTTATCATTATTCTAAAGTGGCCTACTCTTGACTAATGACTTTTTCTTGGCATCTGAAATCTAACAGATAGAAACCCAATTCCTCTTTCTAAATACTATGGATTCGATAGGACTAGGACCACCTATTGAGAGTCCTGATAAACTAAACATTATTTAAATGCTCCCATCATGAAAACTATTGAATAATGTTCTGGAAAGTCAGTCATATATATATTTTTAATTCTCTAACAATAAGATTCTGTATTTAAAATAACCTTATGATGAAACTTTTAATAAAACAATTCCCTCCTAATTATGTTTGCTCAAAATAGCTGACTGCTAAGGTTAATGGCTCCCAGCGTTCCCCCTATACAAAATATTAGTGCCAAGAGTACTTTGGACATCATCTTACTAAATTCCACATTTTATTTGTATGGAAATTGAGAGCAGGAGGGGCTAAGTGACTTGTGCATGTTATATAATTATGTAACTAGTTCTAGTGAGCTCAGTACAGCAAGACACAGTCTCCTGGGATCCTTCCTCTTCCAGTTCTTTAGCTACCACATGACACTACATCCTGTTAATGGGATGTTATTTTCAGGGCAGAGCGTTTCTTGTTCCTGCTGTAGTGAATCTTGTTAGCAGAACGATTCTGCTTTTTAAAGCCATTTATTGGGCATATAATATCTCCAGGTATTGTGCTAAGCAATTTACATATCATTAATTTCATTTTTATTCTTACAATAACCCGGTGAAGTTGTCATTACTAACCACATTTTATTGATGAGGAAACTGAATCAAAGGGGTCCTGAGAGATACGACCAAGGTAATGCAAGTGTTTACTTTTAATGACCATGTGTGTAAGCTTGAAGCAGTGATGTTCGGTGACTAGAGATGTTGCCTGGACCCTCCGCTCTTAATACCCTAGGGAACAGTTTAAGATTTACACTTGACCTGCTGAATATTCTAGTCCTTAAATTTTACCCACAGTAACTTTTCTTCAGCGAAAGTTTGAGACTGAACAGTGCCTCCTCCCTTACCCGTATAGAATTTGGCACCTGGGCCGCCTTGGGATAGTGAGTGTGTGGCCCAACCCTCATGAAAAGTGGTAAGCAAGCATGTACATGGAATCACACTAAAGCCGTTTTCCGAGACAAGTAGGTAAAACGGTGTTATGAAAACAATGTTTTGGGACTTCCCTGGTGGCGAAGTGGCTAAGACTCTGCGCTCCCAACGCAGGGGGCCCAGGTTCGATCCCTGGTCAGGGAACTAGATCCCACATGCATGCCACTACTAAGAGTTCGCATGCCACGACTAAGGAGCCCGCCTACTGCAACTAAGACCCTGTGCAACCAAATAAATAAATAAATAATAAAAAAAGAAAAAGAATGCTATTTAAAGAAAAAAAAAAGGAAGAAAACAATGTTTTGGTATCTTCTGTTATTTAAAAGATAGTCTCGGGCTTCCCTGGTGGCGCAGTGGTTGAGAGTCCGCCTGCCGATGCAGGGGACACAGGTTCGTGCCCCGGTCCGGGAAGATCCCACATGCCGCGGAGCGTCTGGGCCCGTGAGCCATGGCCGCTGAGCCTGCGCGTCCGGAGCCTGTGCTCCGCAGCGGGAGAGGCCACAACGGTGAGAAGCCCGCGTACCGCAAAAAAAAAAAAAAAAAAAGGTAGTCTCCAAACTGCTGTGGTAATGTACTTTAGTGCTGATGATTTCGCATCTTTGGCAAACTGAGATGCTCAAGGCTTATATCCTAATCAGCACTGTCACGTGGCCTCTTACGTTTTCACTTTAGATAGTGCGTGCTCTGATGCAGCATGCAGATGGAAGCACCAGCACCGTAAATCGATATTGCTAGTGGCACGTAATGTATAGGCTATTTCAGGGAAAAAGGTTGCTGTTAAATTTAATGATGAGGTTGAGTGTCATTAACTGAGTGCTTATCTAAAGCGGGTCCCTCCCATCCCAGACATCTGCTCCCTTCTCAGCAGTGTCACTTTTAAAACAACACCTGTAGGTTAGAGTCATTTCCAACTTTCTCTTCATGGACTCACCTTGTTTTTGCTAATGGATTTCTTGGTAAAGGAGGAAAACACAAACTCTCTTTTGCAAAATACTACTGTAGCATCTCTGCCTAAGTAATGGGTTGTAGAATGTAAGAGAATGGGCAGCATTCCTTAAGGAAATCTTTTATGAACATGTGATAGAATATTGTATCATTTCCGTAGATCTTTTCCTCTGGAAGTTAAATATTAAAATTATATGGAAAATCATTGTCCTGTGGGTTTTGTGGAATCTCTAATAGTTTCAACTGCAATCATGTACTGAAAATCAGTGGGACATGTCATCTTCCATATTCATGATGAGGTATTGTCCATTGGAGCTCAGGTATTCAAATATGAGCATTTAGGTTGCTTTTGAAATTCAGAGATGACAGCCTCTGTGTGGAGGCAGGTGCGGGGGGGGGAGCTAGTGTGTGAGTTCTGTGGTTTAAGAGTCAGCTGCAATGTCAGGTAGGCCTTTTGGTGATGTCCAGGTATAAAGATGGAGTATTTATCTGTGACTCTTACCTTTTATTGCAGAGTCTGTTTTCTTCTCTTGAATTAGTGTTTAATATCACTATTCAGTTGTAGCATATATACAAAAAATTGTATAAATCTTAAGTGTACAGTTCGATTTTTACAAACTGAAACCAAGAAACATAACATGTAACCAGCACCCAGATTAAGAAACAACGGCATTTCCATCAACTCAGAAAGCAGTTTCTTATCCCCCAGTCATCTACCCAGAGTAACTCCTTTCCTGAATTCTAATACATCGATTAGCTTTGCCTTTATAAATGGCCAGATTAAGGGTTTTGAACTTTATTTAAGAACAAAAATGGGAAGAAGTCATATCAAAAGGTTTGAGGTAGTGGCATGACATCATCTGATTTGCATTTCTAAAAGATCAGTAGCTGCAGTGTAGAGAAGGGGCCCAGAGTTTAAGTGGAGGGACCAGATAAGAGGCTATCTGATGAAATCACCTGGTGGTTTGACCTAGGTTCATGGCAGTGGAGATGGAAAAAAATGGACAGATTCAAGATGTGCGCGTGTGTGTGCACACACACACACATGTGCTTGCCTACACAATTGGCTAGATTAAATAAACAGAAATTAGATGTAAGACGTGAGTAGGTGGCAGGGACGGCGGTGTTAATATTTCCCAGGTTTATGGATGAGTTCTAATGTACTGAATGAGAAAGACCGGTAGAGGCAGGTATTTGGCTGAGAAGCTCTGGAGGTCCAGTTTGGGCATGTTATTTTTAAATAGCTGTGAGCTGTCAAAGGGGGATGATCAAGGAGGTAGTTGAATACATAGCTATATCTGAAGTTTGAAAAAAAAGAGTTTGAGCTGGAGATCTGAATTTAAGAATTGCTGATACAGATTGCATTTAAAACCATGGCTATTGATGAAATAAATCTCTTAGAGATGGAGTATAGAGTGAAAAGAAATGATAATATTTAAAAGGTATGGGATACAAAAAAAGGGAGGCAGAGAAAAGAAGATGCAATCCAAAAGGCAATAATGGAAGAATGGCTATTGGCAGTGGGATGACAGCAGGTCATTTAGGCAGTCCACATGGATGACACATGAAGAGTGTATAGAGGTAAAGACCTCCTGGGAGTTGAGGAAAGTAATGATACACTCAGTTGTGATGTTAGGACTTTTGCCCATGAGTCATCCCTCTGTCTTATACTGTGGCTGTCACTATTCTATAGGCTGAATGGCACTTAGCTGTAATAGGAAGCTGCTCATTTTTGAGGGAAAACAGGCAAGTCTGAAGTTGTGGATAGAAAAGCCAAATTATTTTTAATATATCCTTTTGCCAGTCCTACTCACCAAAAGGCTCTGCCCAATTTCTATTTGAACAACCAAACTTAACCCCACCTGTTCTCTCTCCACTTAACACACACACACACACACACACACACACCCCTTTAATGCTGAATATCTTAATTTTGATATCAAAGCTTTTCTGAGGATGTTAGTCTTTGAAACACTAGCTCCTTTAATCTTCCCAAGCATCATTCTTTGGAGATATGTTCTTGAGTAAAGTGCTGCTGGAATTGGTAAATGCATGTTCATTACTTTACTCAGCCTGAGTTCTTTTGAGACTTTATAATTGAGCGTTCGTAATATGCATCACTTTAGAAGTCTTCAGAGACCAATCTTGATGTTCCCTCTTTTAGCTTTGCTACTTTTACAGTGCCTTTATATATTTATTGGACAAGATGAGCTGATTTTCTGCTCCTATATCCTTCAGTATGATTGCTCAGTCATGATTGTATTTTCCATGTAGTGCACATAGCAACTGAGAAGAAGAGAGAATTCTGGTAATGAAGGTGCTGCTTCTAAATAGAAAATGTTTTATTTGGAAGAGCTTATAACAACCCCTAAGGAACAAATGAAACTCTGAAGTCCCTATGCAGTCGTATCATAGGGCAGAGTTGGGCTTGCTTTGTTTTGTTGTGATAAACATAAATCCTTTTAGGATTAGAAGTTGTAGTCTCAAAAGTGACTATGGGGCTCCCCTGGTGGCGCAGTGGTTGAGAGTCTGCCTGCCGATGCAGGGGATGCGAGTTCGTGCCCCGGTCCGGGAAGATCCCACATGCCGCCGAGCGGCTGGGCCCGTGAGCCGTGGCCGCTGAGCCTGCGCGTCTGGAGCCTGTGCTCCGCAACGGGAGAGGCCACAACAGTGAGAGGCCCGCGTACCGCAAAAGAAGAAAAAATGACTATGAAGAAAAAATAGTAATTAGGGAAACAAAAAACAGCCCTAGGCAAGTCCTCTCACCACTGTGGTCTAGAAGTTATGTGTATCAGTTAAGGATCTATCAGGGGAAGCAGGACCACTGAGAGTTATGGGGTAAAGGCTTTACTGCAGGAGCTGGAGCCTCCACAGTGTGGCAGGAACTGAGGGACGCAGGTCCGGGCGGGAGACTGGCAGTGGACTGCAGGCTGCTCCTGGTCAACGGGGTCAGCTTGGACACAATTGCTGGAAACAGAATGGAGGAGAATGAGACGAAGCTGGAACCTGCTAGCGTTTCTGTGTCTTTTGTCAGCACCTCTAATCACAATGACCTTCATTCAGAGAGAAGTGGCTGCTGCCTCACTTCTGCTTCCAAATCTCATGTGAGCTCCTCCTTGGGCCAGCTTTAACTCAAGGACCGAACAGGGAAGGAGCAAACTATCACAGGATGGAATCTGAGTAATGGGGCTCCTGAAAGTGGATATATTTTCTCTACCACTTCAAATACCAGAATTATCAAATGGCGATAAAAGAAATGGTAATGTATTTTTCACTAGAAGACAAGTGACATCTTGAATATGCAAGATCAGCTTAGTAAGAATTGAGTACTGTCTGTTTATCAGATTTAGATGGGCCTAAGTATAATTACTTGAAAATATTTAGCATTGATTAAAAATATCGTATTTAATATAAGAATGATAAATACAAATTTAATTGAGTGATTACAATGAATTCCTTCCTCAATCTTCATTGGCAGGCAAATGAAAAGACACACTGGACCAGACATGACTCTCTCTAGATTTTAATCCTAGCTGTATTATAAACCAGCTATGTGACTTGGCATAAATATTTAATTTTTTTTATCTTTACATTATTTATGGGGATTAAAAGAAATAATGTATGTGGAAACTAAGAAGCATTATACAATCTTCAGATATTACCATGTCTTTAGGGGAAAATTTTCCTCCAGTCAATAAGAGGTTAACTTATATAGTAAACATTTTTATCCTAAGTAATGACCTTCTAATGAATAGACTCTCTGCATTACATATTAAGCCTGATTCCATTGAAGTCTGTCTCCAAGCAATTGTAATGTGACAGAATATTTTTATTAAAGTTTAAATACTCTTATTTCTTGGTTATTTTTCTAAGAGGAATCTTCATTTATGTTTTCAGTGAAAGTACTGGTTTAGCTTCATTAATAAGAAAATTATTCATTTTTGTGAATGTATCCTGTGTGTCTTGTTGCTACAATATATGTATCTGAAGGAGTACTAGGCATTGGATCTGTTCTAGTGAATTGTCAAATTTTCTGGTTGTTTCTTCTTTGTTGTTGCTGTCTCCGTTCCTAGTAAACAAAACTATATTAAATAAAAGGTAAAACACTGTAAATTAAAATCCAAAAGCTAAAAAAAGCTGTAATGTGATAAAAACATGTGTGCATTTATCTGTGTGATTTGTGTGTATGACGTGATATGTATCATGCGTTTGTTGAATTTAAGCCTCCCTAGGACAGAGTTCAAATTGCACAGAGCTCAGAAATCTTTCCAGACATCTAGTACAAGAAGAAAATTGGAGTTAGGTAATCAGAATTGATGAAGGAACCAAAAATGGGTCAGATTTTCCAAAGAATATATCATAGTTCAGCATCTCTTAGAATTAATCCAACAAGTCTTGACTCATTCACTATAATTTAGTCTTGTAAACCAATGATACTTTGCTTAAAATGGCCACTAGTCATATCTAGACTATTATTGCATATGCAGTCAATGAGATTTATCTAAATGCTTTAGGTGCTTCATTGAAGATCAACTTAAAACACAGATTTTATTTTATTTATTTATTTTATTTATTTAATTTTTTTTTTTTTGCAGTATGCAGGCCTCTCACTGTTGTGGGCTCTCCCGTTGCGGAGCACAGGCTCCGGACGCGCAGGCTCAGTGGCCGTGGCTCACGGGCCCAGCCTCTCCGCGGCATGTGGGATCTTCCCGGACCCGGGCACGAACCCGCGTCCCCCGCATTGGCAGGCGGACTCCCAACCACTGCGCCACCAGGGAAGCCCCAGATTTTATTTTAATATGGTACTTGCCCTGGTGGTTTTGTTCTGTTTTTTCCAGTGTTTGAAACATACATCAGTACTTTGAGCTGCACCCAGACCACCCACCACCTATGTGCAGTTCTGCCCTTAGATTCTCCATGTACAGGGAGAAAGATGATGTCCCCACGCAAGTGAGGTCCGGAGGCAGTGAGAACATGCTCCGAGGCTAGGCCTCAGGCAGAGCAAAGCTGCAGTGCCAGGAGGGGCAGAACCGCAGGTGCTCGTTTCCACCGGGAGGTGGACTTGGTGGTGGGGCAGTCTGAGTTTAGCAACTTCAGCCTGGTGGAGTCAGCCCAGTGGGGAACAGTGTGACTCACACAATCATCACACCTACTCCCACCTCCCCAGAAGGTAAGCATTAACTGTTTGTGGTTATCAAGTCCTATTTCCTCCATTCTCATGTTCTAAATTAGAAAAATGTTTGTTATTCCCAGCTGTTTATTTCTCGATGTTGTTTTCACTTTATCATTCTTCCTCGTAGTTCTTATACTAACAGCTCTTCTACTGTTCTTTGTCCTGGTCCAGCCCATTGTTTTCCAAATGTCTTTGATAAGAATCATCTTGGCTACTGGTTAAGCCTCTGGTTTTCCAGACTCTTGCCATGGAGGGTCCGATTCTGTGATCCTGGGTGGAACCTGGGAATTTGTGTGTATAACAAGTACCTCAGGTGATTCTTACGGTTTAGGTAGTGCTGCCTGACCTTGAGAGATGAGCTCAGTGTGGCAATGCATTAGAAAATGCATCCATGGGTAGGTTGCCAGCTTTAGCAAATAAAAATACAGGAGGCTCATGGGACATACTTATACTAAAAATTATTCATTGTTTATCTCAAATTCAAATTTAACTTGGTGTTTTATCTGGCAGTCCTACCTTTGGAGAAAATAGATCTGTGTTGTAGAAGCAGCTGTTTGAACTTGTAGCCTGGGGACCAGATGAATTCTAGCCAGGAGTTAGAAATCTCTTGGATATAAAATGTAGGTGCCACTTCAAATGCTCTGTGTGTCCCCTGATTTGCTGGAGCATGGTGTTATGGGTGAAATTGCATCCCCTCCCCCAGATTCATATGTCGAAGTCCTAACCCCCAGCACCTCACCTTATTTGGTGGTAGTGTTGTTACAGAGTTAATCAGGTTAAAGTCATTAAGATGGGCCTTAATCCAGTATGACTGGTGTCCTTATCAAAAGGGGAAATTTTGTTGACAGGCACTCACGTAGGGAGGATGCAATGTGAAGATAAAGGCAGCTATCAGGGTGTTGCCAAGGAACCCCAAAGTTGCCAGTAACCACGAGAGGCTAGGAGACAGGCATCAGATTCTTTTTTACAGCTGTTGTAAGGAACCAACTGTGCCAACACCGTGGTCTTAATCCTCTAGCCTCCAGAATAGGAATTTCTGTTGTTTAAGTCACTCAGTTTGTGGTACTTTGTTAGGGCAACCCTATCAAACTAATAAACATGCAGTACGGAAATTGTGCTGATGAACTTTCTCTTGCCTTGGTGTGGAAAATCTGTGGAATGTAGGCCTGACAACTAGCATGACCTCCATTTTACGAATGTGAAAGTTGAAGCTCAGAGTGGTTAAATGACTTAACCCAAGCTGACACAGCAAGCCACTGGTTAAGGTATTCATATTTACCAACACTTATTAACATATAAGTATGGAATAATGTTTATTACCAATAAAGTAAAAGGTAATAATAACCTTTGTAGAGTGATTGTCATGTGCCAGACACTTCATGTGCATTATCTAATTTAACCTTCAAGATAACCAGTGATTAGGCACTGTTCATGAGCTCCATTTTATGGATGAAAACTGAAGCTGAGTAAGATAAAGTGTTTGGGCACAGGCACATAGTAGCTACCAAGAGGAGGAACCAAGAATCAAGTCCAGGTTCTCTGGTTCCAAGCTCTATTCTATATTACCTCTAGACAAGAAAGATGCCAACCAGTTGTACAACTCTGCAGAGGACTAGATGAGAGTAAAGAGGCTCTTTATTTAGTTGGGTTTTTGGCTCTGGAATTATGTATTTTGGTTCACATTCTCATTTTGATATGTGCATGTGAATTAGTAATCTTTGATGTGGGCAAGGTCACCCAAAATGCCTTTGTTCATGAGTGTTACCAAGAATTAGAAGAATGTGATACAAGTAAGGTTTTCATCTTATTATTTACGCTCTTTTTGTTTTGTCTTTAGACCAGGATAGACACTGTCAAATTTGATTTCTCGGTATTAAATTCCTATTAATGCTTAACAGTTTCCCTACAGGATTGCTGTCAATAAAATCTTCCTGACGCAGGAAATAATAAGACTTTACTTCTCTCTTCTTCTTCCTATGTCTTCCCCGACACCTGAGATTTGTGATGCAGACTTATTTCTTTGGGTTTTCACTGTAATGTGTCTAGTCCAGCATTTTAACAGTTAATGTGTGCCTAGCACATAGGAAAGGAGGATTTCTCACCAGAGGTGATTTCTGGCATGCAGAGTGTGTGGCTTCTGAGATTTGTTATTTTTACGGGGTGGAGAAGTTTCTCCAGGCATTTCTGTGAATGAGAGATCAAAGTCAGATGGATCTGACAACTTTCCTCTGAGAAGGACCACCCAATAGTTTGGTAGTTCTTGTGTTTTTCTACCGCATGGTGACTGATGTTCTCATGACCCACTGCCATTTGGTTTTGAGTGAAAGTGTATGAAGAAGCCCCTGTTTGTGCTCTTGATTTTTACCAGGAAACTACTGGGTAATTTTATTGTTATTATTATTGTTTAATTCAAATTCATAAAAATTTCCAGGGTTCTTCTCCCTCCAACCCCCCCCCTCCACACACACACACACTTCTCTCTTTAGCTACTATTTGTTTGTTTCCCCTTCATCTAAAGTGGAGTTCAGTGAATCCTATTTGACTCCCTGCCTGGGTGGGGAAACAGCAGGCTTTCCTAGATTGGGTCCTGGCATCAAACTAGGAGAGCAGCTTCACCTTCTCTTGAGGTGAAGTTGGTCTCCTAGTTTCTGCTGATGAATCGTTTTATCAGGGAAGTGGTGTGTTGATCTGGCCTTCAGTTCCTAACCAAGGGGAAGGCATTCAGGAGTCTAGATACATGAGGAGTAAGGGTGATGGTCTAATTTAGGAAGAGCTGAATGAGGCAGGTAATCAAGAATGAAATCAGAGGCACCTTGTGAAAAACAGATAGCCCAGCAAGCAGGATGTGAGTTGGAGGCTAACATGGTCAAATAGTTGATCTAAGAATCAAGTTTACTAGAGGAAATTTCTGAGGATCTCGCTTTCTATCTTCCCTTGTGGGAGGTCACTCCTGATTCTAAAGAGTCCATGTTTCACCCAAATGTCACCTTCTCAGGGAAATCTTCCCTGACTGTCCTCTCTAAAATAGCACCTGCCACCACCCACACCCCCATCTTTTAATGTCTATATAGATTTACATTTCTTCATAAGAATTATTATACATCTGTTCATTTTCTCCCTCTATCCCACCCCAGCCCAGTGTAGATTCCAGAAGAGTTTGGACTGAATATTTTCTTATTGCTACTAACCAGAGTCTAGAACTTAGTAAATGCTCGATAGAAATTTGTTGTTGAATTTTTGAATGACTGTCTTAATGGCAGAGATATTAACACTACCTGTCTGGTCCTGCATTATTTTCTAAAACGCTACTATTTAAAACAGGTTTTAAAAGCATAATAATAGTTTTCTGTAGTTTCATGTAGCCCCCTAAAAAGGTCTTTAGTAGTCATTTGAAGTACTACCCAGTTTTCCCACCTGTTTAGTGTGAAGATTGTCTCACAGCTCTGGTACCACTTTGACAAAATTTACATACCATTTGTAAATCTAAAGCATTACTCATAATGCTCACCATCAAACTCACAGTATATGACTGAACATATTTTTTACTTAGTTTACCATGGTGGTTGTAAAATTGGAGATAGGGTAATCTGTTTTACTCCTTCTTGCAGAATTTACTTGCTAAAATAATAATGGACTTTATTTTTTTATAAATTTTTTGAATTTTTATTTATTTGCTTATTTATTTATTTATGTCTGCATTGGGTCTTCGTTGCTGTGCGTGAGCTTTCTCTAGTTTCAGTGAGCGGGGGCTACTCTTCATTGAGGTGCGCAGGCTTCTCATTGTGGTGGCTTCTTTTGTTGCAGAGCACAGGCTCTAGGCATGCGGGCTCAGTAGTTGTGGCTCACGGGCTCTAGAGCGCAGGCTCAGTAGTCGTGGCACACAGACCCTAGAGTGCGTGGGCTTCAGTAGTTGTGACACTTGGGCTCAGTAGTTGCGGTGCACAGGCTCTAGAGCGTGCAGGCTTCAATAGTTGTGGTGCGCAGGCTCACCAGTTACGGCTCTCAGGCTCTAGAGTGTGGGCTCAGTACTTGTGGTGCATGGGCTTAGTTGCTCCATGGCATGTGAGATCTTCCTGGACCAGGGCTCGAACCTGTGTCTGCTGCATTGACAGGTGTATTCTTAACCACTGGACCACCAGGGAAGTCCCTAATGGACTTTACAATAAGGTGTTCTCACATCATATTTGCTGAATCTTTATTAAATTCTTAATTTTTGCTAGGCAATATGCAAATATCTGAAAGAATATTAATTTATTAAAAATTGATTTGCATTTTGAAAATCACAGATTATTTAATAATGGGAAAAAATTTAAAAGCAGTGATGAGAACAGATATCTCTGCTTGTTTCCTAATTTTAGGGTTCTGTATACTCAGAGTTCTCCAGAGAAATAGAACCAGTTATACATACACACAGGCACACAAAGGTTGAGTGAGTGAGTGAGTGAGTGAGTGAGTGAGTGAGTGAGTGAGTGATTTAAGGAATTGGCTCACATGCTTGTGGGGACTGGTAAGCCTGAAATCTGCAGGGCAGGCTGAAAATTCCAGCAGGAGGCAATGCTGCAGTCTTGAGTCTAAAGGCTATTTAAATTCTTTTCTCTTCTGGGAACCTCAGTCCTTTGTCTTAAGTGCTTCAACTGATTCGAATAGATTTATCCACATTATGGAGGGTAATGTGCTTTACTCAAAGATTTAAATGTTAATCACATCTAAAAAATACCATCATGGCAACATCTAGACTGGTGTTTGGCCAGATAACTATATACTATAGCCTAGCCAAACTGACACAAAAATTAACCATCGCAGGTAACATATGACCCAGCAGTCCCACCTGTACATGAGTGTTCATAGTGGCTTTATTTGTGATAGCTCCCAAATGGAAACAACTCAGATGTCTTTCAACAGATGAATGGATAAACAAACTGTGTTCTTACAGTGGAATGCTGCCCTCCCAGCCTTGGGAACCACTGATCGTTTTGCTGTCTCCATGCTTCTGCCTTTTAAAGAAGGTCATATAGTTGGGGGTCATATAGTATGTAGCCTTTTCACATTGGCTTCTTTCACTTATTAATATACATTTAACTTTCCTCCATGTCTTTTCATGGCTTGATAGCTCATTTCTTTTTAGTGCTGAATAATATTCCATTGTCTGGTTGTAGCACACTTTATGTATCCATTTACTTACTGAAAGACATCTTAGTTGCTTCCAGGTTTGGGCAATTATGAATAAAACTGTTATAAACATCAGTGTGCAGTGTTTTTTTTTGGTTGCGTTGGGTGTTAGTTGCAGCACTCGGGATCTTCCTTTGTGGCGCGCAGGCTTCTTTCTAGTTGCGGTGCATGGGCTTCTCTCTAGTTGTGATGTGTGGGTTTTCTCTCTCGAGTTGTGGCCTGCGGGGCTCTGTAGTTGTGGCACACGGGCTCCAGAGCATGTGGGCTCTGTAGTTTGTGGCACGCAGCTCTCTTGTTGAGGTGTGCAAGCTCAGTAGTTGCGGTGCGCGGGCTTAGTTGCCCTGCGGCATGTGGGATCTTAGTTTCCTGACCAGGGATTGAACACACATCCTCTGCATTGGAAGGTGGATTCTTTACCACTGAACCAGCAGGGAAGTCTCAACGTGCAGATTTTTATGTGGACATGTTTTCAACTCCTTTGGGTAAATATCAAGGAATGTAATTGCTGGATTGTATGGTAAGGGTGTGGTTAGTTTTGTAATAGCCTGCCACACTATCTTCCTAAGTGGCTGTACCATTTTGCATTCCCACCAGCAGTGTATGAGAGTTCCTGTGGCTCCATGTCCTCATCAGCATTTGGTATTGTCAGTGTTCTGGAGTTTGGCCATACTGACAGGTGTGTAGTATTGTCTTATTGTTGTTTTAATTTGTATTTCCCTGATGACATATGATGCGGAACATCTTATGCTTATTTTCCATCTGTATATCTTCTTTGATGAAGCATCTGATAAGGCCTTTAGCCCTTTTTTTTTTTTTTTTTTTTTTTCGGTACACGGGCCTCTCACTGTTGTGGCCTCTCCCGTTGCGGAGCACAGGCTCAGCGGCCATGGCTCATGGGCCCAGCCACTCCGTGGCATGTGGGATCCTCCTGGACCGGGGCACACACCCATGTCCCCTGCATCAGCAGGCAGACTCTCAACCACTGCGCCACCAGGGAAGCCCAGCCCATTTTTTAATTGGCTTATTTATTTTCTTATTGGTGAGTTCTAACAGTTCTTTGTATATTTTAGATAACAGTTCTTTATCAGATATGTCTTTTGCCAATATTTTCTTCCAGTCTGTGGCTTGTCTCCTCATTCTCTTGATACTGTCTTTTGCAGAGCTGAAGTTTTTAATTTTAATTAAGTGCAGCCTATCAGTTATTTCTTCTATTTTGCATCTAAAGAGTAATTATTGTATCCAAGGTCATCTAGGTTTTCTCCTATGTTGTCTTCTAGGAGTTTTATAGTTTTGTGTTTTACATTTAGGTCTGTGATCCCTTTTGAACTAATTTTTGTGAAGAATGTGTCTGGGTTAATTTTTTTACATATGGATGTCCAGTTGTTCCAACGTCATATGTTTGAAACACTGTCTTTGCTCCATCGTATTGCCTATGCTACTTTGTCAAAGGTCATTTGACTATATTTATGTGGGTCTAGGGCTCTCTGTTCTGTTCCACTGATCTGTTCTTTGATCAATACCCTGCCTTGATTGCTATAGCTTCTTGGTAAGTCTTGAAGTTGAGTAGTGTCAGTCTTCCAACTTTGTTCTTCTTCTTCAGTGTTGTGTCGGCCATTCTGGGCCTTCTGCCTCTCCATATAAACTTTGTTTGGTGATAGCTTGCTGGGATTTTAATGGTGATTGCATTGAATCTATAGATCGATTTGGGAAGCATTGACATCTTGACCATATTGAGTCTTCCTATCCATGAACGTATAGACTATCTCTCCATTTATTTAGTTCGTCTTTGATTTTATTTATCACAGTTTGTAGTTTTCCTCATATAGATCTTATACATAGCTTCTTGTATTTATACCTGTATACTTCATTTTTTGGAGGTTGCTAATGTAAATGGTGTTATGTTTTAAATTTCAAGCTCTACTTGTTCATTGCTGGTATATAAGAATGTGATTGACTTTCGTTTATTAACCTTGTATTCTGCAACCTAGCTATGACCACTTATTATTTCCAGGAGTTTTTCTGTTAGTTCTTTCAGATTTTCTACTCAGATGACTATGTTACCTGCAAGTAAAGACAGCTTAATTTCTTCCTTCTCAGTCTGTATATCTTTTATTTCCTTGTGTTTGTCTTTTACACTAGCTAGTACTTCCAATATGATGTTGAAAAAGAGTGGTGAACGAGGTTGCCTTGTACCTGACTACACAAAGAGATTTAATATGCCATTAAATATCATAAGCTTTACCTGATTTAAAACTTCCTCTGATAAAAGTACTGTTAAAAATGTTATTTTAAAAAGGAAAATGACAATCATAATAATCTTGAATTTTGCTGGAAGATATGATTGTAGGCTAGTTAGATTTGGGGGACTATACTCCAGTAAACAAGTCTGTCTGTTTCCCTCTAATGGGAGAATTGTAACACAAGCTCCTTCTTGCGCATCAAAGAAAAGCCACAAAGAAGAGTAAGACATGCTCATTCTATAATTCTGCCCACACATAAGTACTGTGAGGTTTTATGTGTGCTTCTAATCATTCTTAAGGCTTATACAGTCATCCTGCCCATCTGCAGGGATGGGTTCCAGGACTCCTGCAGACACCAAGATCTGCAGGTGCCCAAGTCCCTTACATAAAATTGCGTAGTACCGTTGGCCTTCCGTATCCGCAGTTCCACATTCACAGATCCAACCAACCGTAGATGAGTTTTGACCAATAGCTGGTTGAATTCCCGGATGCAGAGCCCCCAGATACAGTGAAGGCCCACCGTAAATGCGTATCGTTTGTTTTAGGACTTCAGCCTGGAGGTGATAATCCTCTTTCTTCCACTCTCAGTCTCTTTTAACTCACTTACATTCCTAACCCTAAATACAGTTTTTCACATGGGAGGCTACGTAAAATGATGCTGTGTTACAGAGCATTAAGAAACAGGAATCAACCCATCTTTGTTGTGTTTATCCATGCTCGATGTTGAGTTGAGCAAGAATGTAGCCAGCACTTAGTTTTCATGGACATTCCTACCCTCTAGGATTGGCCAATAGCAATATTATGCATATCTTATCCTAGAATCCTTCACTTTGTGAGTCCGAACAAAGTGTTCATGTTACAGAGGGGGTTCCACGTGAATGCACATGTTTAATGATGAAAGTGACTTTCTGTGAGAACTCA
The DNA here is from genome assembly GCF_059928025.1 of Delphinapterus leucas. NCBI lineage: Eukaryota > Metazoa > Chordata > Mammalia > Artiodactyla > Monodontidae > Delphinapterus > Delphinapterus leucas. The sequence continues at coordinate 16,424,723 of NC_143138.1, forward strand.
GCAGAAACTGTTATGTCAGTAGTCATTGAGTTACTAAAGATAAAAGGAAAAGGGAAAGAGGGAAGGGAGGATTAAAGGGAACAGAATTCGCCGAGGTGTGACGTAAGTCACTAAGGGGCCTAAAGCATCAGCTGTGCCTCTACAGTTTGAAAAGGTTGAGAGTGACTAAGAGGTATTGGAAATGTTGGCACTAGGCAGTTAGGAACACTACAGATTTTCTTCTTCATTCTCTGTGATAGACTTAAATCATGATTGGAGATACTGCTGGAGCCAAACCATATTTGTTTGCTATATTTATGATTTAATTATTTGCTCTAAAACACGTCTCTTTTCCACGATGAAGGGCTGGAGACTGTTCATTTTCTTATTTATGTGGGTGTTTATTTGGTCTTAGCAATTTATAGCCTGTCCAGTTGGCATTAGTTTTGTTTGCCGGCTGCCCGGTGCCTTTTGAACGCTCTTAACTCTAATCTGGGGTGTTTCCAACCTTGTGAAAACTAACTCCCCAGGATGGAACTGAGAAGACTAACCTCCTTTGCCCTAGGACACTGGAATGACCTAGATTCCACCTACAAATCTGAATTCTGAAATGAGCTATTTGGGGATAGGGGCGCCATCTATAATCCATTTTTGCTATAGCCAGAGTGGCAGTAATGGCAGCCTGCCCTTGGGGATGGCAGTGTTTACAGGGTTGAATTCTTGGTGCAGCAGAAACACTGACATTCTCATCAGGCCTGTTTTGTACTATGTTGAACATTGTTCTTGGAAGCTGAGTATTGAGCCTCATTCTCATTATCCTTTTAATAAACCCCTTTTCTGTGTGATTACTCAGAATCAGCTGCCGTTACAACTAAGAACTTGAATGGTATCAATTCTCAGTTAACGCTGTGGAGCATCTTATTAGGCTGTCAGACTAAATTTCGCCTGGCTGTGTTTCAGTGACAGGTAAAGACAGAGGACAGGGTCTAGGCTTAGAACTTGAAAAGAATTATACCATTTTTAGGACTAGACCTAGAAAAGTAGGCCTGTAAATGAGGAGTGATGCCTGGGTTCAAGATAAAGGTTTGAAAATACCGTATGGTAACACATATATATGGAATCTAAAAAAAAAAAAAAAAAATGGTCCTAAAGAACCTAGGGGCAGGACAGGGATAAAGATGCAGATGTAGAGAATGGACTTGAGGACACGGGGAGGGGGAAGGGGAAGCTGGAACAAAGTGAGAGAGTGGCATGGACATATATACACTACCAAATAGATAGCTAGTGGGAAGCAGCTGCATAGCACAGGGAGATCAGCTTGTGACCACCTAGAGGGGTGCGATAGGGAGGGTGGGAGGGAGACTCAAGAGGGAGGGGATATGGGGGTATATGTATACATATAGCTGATTCACTTTGTTATACAGCAGAAACTAACACAACATTGTAAAGCAATTATACTCCAATAAAGATGTTAAAAAAAAAAAAAGAAAAAGGTAAAGGTTTGAGCCCACCATAGGAAAAGCTAACTCCAAGACAAGGTGACACTAGAGATCAAAGTGAGTAAAGTGAATGGAATATGTTAGATTCATGCTCGATTGACACATTGAAATATGGGTAATTTTTGTCTTGGTTTTAGAAAATTTTAGATTTCAATACCTTTTTCTGATTCTGACTTCCCTTTGTCATATTTCCAAGATTTTAAGTCTTAAAAAGTTTCGAATATTCAGATTCTTAGTCTACCATATACAGAAGTGACTAAACCAGAATTATTTTTGCTTTTAGTATTATGTACTGCCATTCACACTTTCATTTAGTTGTTTTTCAAATAATGATGATAATTTTTCAGTTATTAGTGAGTAGTATGCCCAAGAAAGCACTTACAATGAAAATACACTTCCAGAAATTGTGGACCTATGGAATTGTCATTCAGATACTCTTAGCAGATTTATTCCAATATTGAGAGTTTTACTTACCTTTTATAGAATGAACTACTAACTCTTAGTTTGGGAATATGGCAATCAGGAGGTAACGTTACTTTAATAATATGGTCCATACTGCTAAGTGCCTTTCTTTCTTGAGATTCAGATGGTTGTCTCAGGTAAAGCCCCCCTCATACATATGCAACTGAAAGTTTCCTTCTTAAAAATTTCTTATTAAAAAATAAAATGATAATAAAAATGGCTTACATTTATTTAGTGCTGATTGGGTCCAATCACTGTGTTATGTGTTTTATAATACATAAATGATGTATGAGCCATACAACACCCAGAAAGACAAGTTGTTATCCCTATCTTATCAAGAACATAAGCCCCAGAGAGCTTAAGTGACTTGCTCATGGCTCTCCAGGTCTGTTTTAAGTTGATGTTTCAGAGTAAATTTTTTTTTTTTTTTTTTTGGCTGCACGATGCGGCATGCAGGATCTTCCCCAACCACGGATCGAACCTGTGCCCCCTGCCTTGGGAGCGTGGAGTCTTAACCACTGTGCCACCAGGGAAGTCCTCAGAATAATTTTAAATTAAACAAAAGGAGACCAAGGTGCTTTTCTTAAGAATCTCTACTTGTTACCCTAAACCTGATCTCAGAGTCTTAAGTAGAATGGCCCTGTGGCCCATCCTAGCTTATATCTTCAGAGAATAGTTTAACCTGTGGACCAACTTTGTGGCTTGATTTCACAGACTACTATCTTTTAAAAGCTGGCAATGACTACTAAGAATCACTTCATTTCACTCCCTACTGGTAAAGTAATTCCTCACAGATTTGAGCTGCACTCTCAACTAGTTTCCATTCTTCACGCATGGCCAAAGCAGCAAAATGAGAAGAAAGTGCTGCGTGGAGAATTAAGCCCTCTGACTTGTTTCTCAACAATTGCAGGGACCTCCACTACTTTCTTGTTTTAGGAAGGAAAAATAAGTCAAACTTTTCAACTTTTCCTCTCATACTGGGAGATGCCAGGCCTGATTTGCACTTACTTTAGAGGCCCTAATATATTTATTTGTATGCTGTTAACTGTGAATGAAGCGCCTCAGATAGATTTTCCAGAGCTGTAGAACTTAAAAGCATAGGATATTTTGAATAAAGTGTAATAGGATATTTGAACAAAATTCAACCTGGTTTTGCGATAAGTGCATACATTCTGAACCAATGTGGAGAGAAGAATGACATCAAACTTCTTTCAATCCTCCCATGCTATTTGGGGAAAAAACTTGGTATTTGAATAGATCATCACCCCATCAACAGTCAAAGGGTTTGCTTCTCCTGCCGTAATGAATCACATATTCAAAATGCAGACATAAAAGGAAGCACTGTAAAAGTTTTTTTGTATTTTAGGCTGTAAAGAAATTGTGGTTTTGAAGTTTTTCTTTCTTTACCCTCTTCAGTATTCTTATTTTGGGAAGTTTATGTGGGGTGACAGAGGAACTTAACAAAACAATGATCTCACCTGAGAAACACAGAAGTCAGACAGAGGGGACAGTATGGAAATGAAGATTTTAAGTCATATAATAATCTAGTAACACCTGGTAGTGTGTGTGTATGTACTGTTTTGTGAAAGATGACAGGCAAGCTGCTGTAGCGGAAGAGTGGTGAGGGTAAACTGAGGTTAAACTGAGGGTTCCTTAATTTCCCTGTGCATTGCATTCAATATTAGGCTTTAATTGTTTGAGTCAGACAGCCCCAAGCTTTTTCACCCAGAAAAACAGTCTGCAGGTTGTAAGATCTGACTGAAGACTGGGATGAGAGTAGAGAATCGGGAGTTGACTTTTATGGCTTGACTTTATTCAAGCAATAACTCTCCCTTCGGGAGCTTTTGTTCATTACAAAAGTAGGTTGTTTCAGTCAGTCTAAATAATGCACAGAAGTTTCCATCATTTATCAAATGGTTTGTAATTTCAGCTGTATCTGTATACCATTTGAGCTGATATATTAAAATGAATGAATAGCATAATTTATGTTTCAGGTATATGTCTTAAGCATTAGGCACAAGAGTATTTATTAGGTGAGGGGGTATTTGACTCAAAACTGTTTTATTAAGGCGGACTAGAACTTATAAAAGAGATAAAGTAATTTTAAAAGGTATTTAGAGGGGAAAAGCATGTACATATAAACTTAGGTACTTATTTAAGGTGTTCAAAATTCTAACAGAGAAAATTGGTTATTAACACACTGACTCGTTAAATAGTTAACTCTCTAGCTTACATTATAAATACTACATAAGTGATGTTCCGCGTTGTACTTATTATAGAATATAGTATTATAAGAGCAAAAATCCACAATACCTTGTTTAGTAACTTTTAGGGTATATTGATTTCTACTTTGAAATGAGGATGCATTTACATATCATTTTAAATATAAATGAAGATGCATCTTATAATTGAGGGAATTTTGTAATTATTTGGAAATATTTTGTGGTGGTTTTTTCCCTTAGAAGCACACTTTATAAAGTGCGTTTTATTTTACTTTTTTCCAGTTTTATTGATATGTAATTGACATATAACAAAAAAGGTGTATTTTACATTGTTGGTGTCTTAGATTCCATTATATATAGTAATTGTCTTTTTCTTTGGGAGCGGTTATAGTTGCTTTACAATGTTGTGTTAGTTTCTGCTGTACAGTGAAATGAAACAGCTCTATGTGCACATATATCCCTCCCTCTTGGACCTCCCTGCCACCCCCACCCCCCAATCCCACCCATCTAGGTCACCACAGAGCACTGAGCTGAGATCCCTGTGCTGCATAGCACGTTCCCACTAGCTAGCTGTAGTGTATGTATGTCAATCCCAATCTCCCAATTCATCCCCCCCTTTCCCCCAACCCGTGTCCACACATCCATTCTCTACATCTATGTCTGTATTCCTACCCTGCAAATAGGTTCGTCTGTACCATTTTTCTAGATTCCACATATATGCATTTATATACGATATTTGTTTTTCTCTAATAGACATATCTATAAATAAGAATTGTGAAGATACTAGAACCTCAACAAATAGTCAAAATATCAAGCCAAGGATATTGGTTAGTAAGTACTATGACATTTTGAAGAATACTTCCAATCAATTTTGTTTCTTTCTTTTATGATAGAGTAATGGCCCATCTAAAAATGTGGAAAGAAATTATTGTTAACTCTGTAGACATCAATGAAAATTTCTGCCAGTTCCATTATATTTTTCCCATAATAATTTTAGGAAGATGAACTCAAACATATTGAAGGAACTTCTGTAGAGCTCTTTTAATAGCCTGAGGATGGTTTTCTACAGATGATATCATTAGCCTGGAACAATATTGCACTTTATTTAGTAAATGGAATGAAAAGCATACAGAGGGTATTGATGCATGACATCAATATGGGAGAAATTGGTGGTGTCAAGAGAATGAAAGAATCTAAATTAACCTAGGAGATTTGGTCCAAAACATCAATAGGTGTGTAGTATGATGAACTGTAAAATCGTTTCTGTAAAGAATTGAGGCTTGGCACTAACCCTGCAGGGGAGTGGGAGATAGTCTGGGCAGCTCACTTAGATTATGTCAAGGATATGTTGTTCTTGTCAGAGTTACCATTACTTTGGGGTAAACCACATAAGTATTGAGAAATAATCCTCTGTTACACTCTGGAGAAATTCAGTGAAAATAAGTTAGAAAAAGAGACCTCTGAGAAAAATTAAAAGAAATTGAAATGGTTTGCTTTAAACAGAAGAATCAAGAGATTAAGAGTTATAATAAGTGGTACCAGCTGTTCTCCATTTCTCTTAACAGAGAGTAAGAATAAATGGATATTAATGAGAGTGGGAAATAAGCAGGTTGGTTGTTGTAATAGAACCAGAAAGAAAAAGGAGAGCCTGTCCTTAGAAATTTTGAATACAGTACGTAATTGCGCCTGGTAATAACTGTGTAGTCATTTGATAAATATGTATTGAATGTCTTCCATAGAAAGGTCTAATGTTAGGTGTTGATCCCTGTTTGAAGATAAGAGACTAAACTAGGGACTAGGTATACAGTGTCCTTCCTAGTTCTGTGACTTTCTTGAAAGTAGTTAGCAGGCTAAGTGAGACTTCTTGAAAAATGGAAAAACCTGTGTGGTATCCATTCAGTGAGGTAATGTATCAATATATTATATACAGAGTCAAGAATAGAATGGTTCTATAGAGTTAGTCACCCTTTGATATCAATTAAACTGACGTTAATATCTGAGTGTCTTTTGCATATTCCTTAAGAAATGTCAGGAGAAGCAAGAGAAGGTTAGTAATGCGGCTTCTATTTTTTGTCATTATTTACAGTGTATTATGTACACAGTGTAATCCCTCAGCCAACTTTAATTTCATAAGCTATTCGTTGTGTTTAAACAGTGCCTTTCTTATATTAAATATTTATGGCAGTCTTTGAGAAGAATACATTAAAATGACAGATGGGGGTCGTTTGAAACATTTCCTTGATTGAAGGCAAGGGACCCCCTTGTGAATTTATAGTCTGCTTTCAAAGAAAAGTTCACAGTGTCTGATAATAACCCAAGGAAGCAAGAATTCCACCAATTCCCAGCACTGTGATTTCAAAAGGCAATGGCTGCAAACAATCTTCATGCTTCAGCACCTCCCATTTTGAAATTGTTTGCAAGGGCAGTGAAGAATGATGAACAAAAGCATTTACAGTTGTATTGCCTATTAATAATTCAATAAGAGTACACCTATTTTGCATTAATATTACTTTTTCATTGATTTTTATCCACAGTAACAAAGATAAGTGGAAAATCAAATCTTTGACCTATGTTGGACAAGAAGATATGTCCTAAACTCTAGAATTCTGGAACTTGAAGGATACTCTGGGAATCACATCCTAGGTTTCCTAAAGGAGGGATGAGCTTTTTTGCTTTACTATTTTCTATTTGCCTAGGTAACCAATAAGCCTGAATAATGGTTATTTTTGAAAATGTTAACCGGAAATAATGGAGGTTTTTTTTCCCCTTAAGAATGTCTTCTAGTTTAAACTTAGAAGAACTTTATATCTTTAATTACATTACTTTCTTTAGTAGTCATCATAAAATCTATTCTCTTTAATAGCTTTGCTGAATATAAAAATTAAATATGTGAAATTTTATTAAAATCTTAGATGGTCATTTATTAACTGTCTCATTTGACTGTTGATAACTAGGATGCTTCTTTCTTAACCACCCTTACTCTCTTTTTCTAAGCGAACAGCCTGTGTTTGATGTAAAAGGGAAATGACTGTCTCTGAAAAACTTATTTTAGCTTTATCCAGCTATTTCATTAATGTTTCATGAGAGCTTTGATAGTCTCTGACCAAAGAGAAATTATGACTCTTGTAGTATTGTAAGTCAGCTGCCAATCAATACTGGCTATCCTTGGTTGATAGTGATTATGTTACAGTTACACAGAAAGTAAGTATGTGTATGCGTGAGTACCGTGGGCAGGCTGGTCATTTCAGACTCCCTTTAAATTTATATTTTTCAAGTTATTATCCAACAGTTATTTCGTGAGGATGTGAAGCAGCTGATTTGCTAGTGGTAAAAATTGTATATCTTTATTTTTGTAATGGTTTGTTATGTGTATGGACCGTAGCATCACATTTTAAAATATAGTTGAAGAATTCTTCCACACATGTGCTTTCAAGAATCTATGAATCCCCTAAAATATCAAGCACAATGTTGTATGTGGCTAATTTCTGGAAAGTGATCCATAATTTCCATCAGTGTCAAAGGCAATCTCTAACCCAAAAGAGTTGAGCTAAGTAAATAGCCTGGTCTAATCTTATTTTCCAGATGAAGAAACTGAGATCCAGCAAAATCAAGTGACTTATTTAAAGGGAGACAATATTGGAAGAGCTGCAGTTACAATCCTTTCTCCTACCATAGACTGTCCCTGAGGTTTCCAATATTCTTTTAGAAGTTAGATGCTCAGAACCTGGAATTGAAAAAAATTATGGACCTTTTCCATACAAAAAATCTATTCAACCCCAAATAAATATGAGCTAGAGACCTGAACTTACAATATCTCAGGGATATTGTTTTGAGTTCCATCTTAGCTTGAAGTTAGTATCTGTAGAAGACAGCCAGTATTGATTACATTTTGTAAGAAAAAGTAATGCCTCCTCCCCTGCCCAATTTTAACCCTATATAATGGAAATGTAGCTTCTCCTTCTTCCAGCATTTGTTGAATAAATCTTGGTAGTTCCAGATAATAAGGAGGGTTCCCAGTAGACACTGAAAGGATCCTTACTTAAAGGCCCAAGCTTAGTGGGATGACCATCCTGGGAAGATGGTGATGACAAATGGTTTTAATATATGCAACTTACCCGTTGGTTGGGTTTTCTTTGGGGGTACTCCTGGTCTTCTTGGGGAGAGGGCACATAGAGATATTATCCCATTCTTTCTGGTAACAAAGGCTAGCCTTGGGGGCAAGGATAATAGTTACGAGTGCAGTGCAGTGTAGGAGAAAATGGTGGAGGGAACCCCAAAGAGCAGAGATGGTCTCCAGCAAGAACCATAGTAGGGAAAGTAAGATACAGTCAAGAAGGCAGTGGGATGAGGATGTTCTGAGAAGGGCAGTTACTCACAAAGAAAAAATGATAGTAGATTGGATGTTTCCTGTTTAATCTTAATCCTATTTAATTTTAATTTTTTTTAATTAATTAATTTATTTATTTATTCATGGCTGTGTTGGGTCTTCGTTTCTGCACGAGGGCTCTCTCCAGTTGTGGCAAGCGGGGGCCACTCTTCATCATGGTGTGGGGCCTGTCACTATCGCAGCCTCTCGTTGCGGAGCACAGGCTCCAGACGCGCAGGCTCAGTAGTTGTGGCTCACGGGCCTAGTTGCTCCGCGGCATGTGGGATCTTCCCAGACCAGGGCTTGAACCCGTGTCCCCTACATTGGCAGGCAGATTCTCAACCACTGTGCCACCAGGGAAGCCCAATCCTATTTAATTTAAAACTAATCTTTCTAATTATTTTGATGTTTGTAGCGGTGATTTTTGCTTTTTATTTGGCTTTTCATTAACATTCATAATTATTAAAATAGCTTTTTTGGGTTTCATTTGTAGCAGGCAGGGCATGGGCTAGGTTTATTATTTTTATTTTTACTTTTTGATGGCTCACACCAGCCCTGACTGAAAGTCTGTACCTGTTCACCTGCGCAGTCACTGGCAGGTGTGTTGTTCTTCATGGGCAGGTGGGCTGCCGATGGCCCCTTCCTGCGTAGCATTCAAGGACTAACTCACGTCAGTGTCTCCCATTTGGACCCCAAAGAATACAAGGACAAAAGGCTAGAGATTTGGCACCTTGTTTTTTTAAAGGGTGTCAGCTCCTGGCTTATGATTTGAGTATTTGTTTAAATACTCTAAAACTGTATTTTCTTTTTTCCTTTAATTTTTAACTCGTCTTCATAAAGTTCATATTCAAAAAAATTTATCAAGTTGGTTTGGATTTTCCAGATCAAAAGTGTAAGTAATTTCTGGACAAAAAGTGCCAAGAAAAGCTGCTTTAAAACAACAAATCTAATTTTAGAAAACACATAATGAATTAAAAAGCAGACTCAAACCAAACTAATGAAAGCTATTTAAGTCAGTTGAAGTTTCTAAGCATTTATTTCATTGCTTTTTTAACTCCTTGACTGTTAACACTATAAATGTGAATTTGAGAAAAATGAGCTTGTTTTTGAACCCTATAAAAAGTATTTTTTTCGGGCTTCCCTGGTGGCGCAGTGGCTGGGAGTCCGCCTGCCGATTCAGGGGGCGCGGGTTCGTGCCCCTGTCCGGGAGGATCCCGCGTGCCGTGGAGCGGCTGGGCCCGTGAGCTGCGCGTCCGGAGCCTGTGCTCCGCAACGGGAGAGGCCACAACAGTGAGAGGCCCGCGTACCGCAAAAAAAAAAAGTATTTTTTTCTCTTAATTAACGTTATTGTTTTTAAAGCCCTGCATCAAGCTCTATTTCTGTGCTTGGGTAGTTCCCATTTGCAGCTGGGGCAATTTCTGCATATAGGTCTGAACAGACTATGCCACAATTATCCTTTTTATTGTAACTTGACTGTCAGAGAAGTAGTTTTCTTCTCCAAATGGAAATTCAGAGTAACTCAAGTGACTTAGTAAACATACTGTCATTTCCAATTTCCAAAGGCAATGGCCCCTGGTCCAGCAAACAAAACCCATGTTGAGACCTGAAATAGATCCGTATCGCCTCATTGTTACTTTGGTATTTCACATGATAATAACAGTTGCTAGTATTTGTTGTTTACTGTGTGCCAGGCAGAGTGGGAATTGCTTTGTACGGATTGTTGCATTTATCTTTACATCACCCCCTGTGAGGTGTGGGTGTGATTATCTTCATCTCACAGCTGAGGAAACCTAAGCTCTGAGCCATGTAGTTAACTTACTCAAGGCTACCCAGCTGGCAAATGGTAGAGTCAGAATTCTAACCCAGACTCTAAGCTTGCTGTAACATGAGCATCTGTGCTATATTGATACACAGGGATGTACATTTATGTGTGTGTGTGTGTGTTTCCAATTATAATTCATCTTTGAAGCCACTTCAATTTAGAGGAGTAACTATGCATAGTAATTGGCCTCGTGGGCTTCTGCTCCTGGGCTGAGTTTTTCACCGGAAAATTTGCTGTCATTGAATTGTCACAATCCAATGTCAGTATGCCCACTTCGCAAACAAGACATAGAAGATTTTATGTGGTCATTGTCACTAACTAGGAAGAGGCCAACCCAGGGATTAGAACTTGGTCTTTCTTACAAATATTGTATGATATCGCTTGTATCGGAATCTTTAAAAAAAAAGATTCAGGGCTTCCCTGGTGGCGCAGTGGTTGAGAGTCCGCCTGCCGATGCAGGGGACACGGGTCGTGCCCCGGTCCGGGAAGATCCCACATGCTGCGGAGCGGCTGGGCCTGTGAGCCATGGCCGCTGAGCCTGTGCTCTGCAATGGGAGAGGCCACAACAGTGAGAGGCCCGCGTACCGCGCAAAAAAAAAAAAAAAAAAAAAGATTCAAATGAACTTATTTACAAAAAGAAACAGACTCATAGACTTAGAGAATGAATTTATGGTTACCAGCGGGAAAGGGTGGGGGGGAGGGATAGGTTGGGAGTTTGGGATTGACAGGTACGCACTGCTATAATTAAAATTGATAACCAAGAAGGACCTACTGTATAGCATAGGGAACTCTGCTCAATATTCTGTAATAACCTAAATGAGAAAATTTGAAAAAGAATAGATACATGTATATGTGTAACTGAATCACTTTGTTGTACACCTGAAACTAACACAACATTGTTAATCAACTATATACTCCACTATTTAAAAAAAAAAAAAAAGAACTTGGTCTTTCTCAAAGCTATTTTTCTATTTCTGGTTAGGAGTATCTGGACAAGCCACCCAAAAGGATTAAAGTACAATTCAGGGGATTTTGTTTGTTTGTTTGTTTTGTTTTGTTTTAGTGTATGATGGTATTTGTCTCTATGACATCTGATTAGAACATTTTCTAAAAAAATATTTCCTAAATATTGGGAAAATTCGTTTTGAAAAAATTTGCCCTTTACTAGAAGGTTAAATATTTGAATCATTTCCCTCCTTTCTGCCCCATCCCTTTCCTTCCTTCAGCAAATATTAGTTAAGTAGTTATTATGTGCAATGGTCATTGTATGAAGAGCTGGGAGCACCTAAAGAAAAAAACACATTCTGACCTGTAAGAACCTACAAATGCTTTTTGAGCAACTACTGTCTACTACTTGCTTTGAAGTTTACAAATGAAGGAGTAAAAGTTCATAAAATCTTCAGAGGATTGATTTTACAGTATAGGTTATCTCCACGTATTTAACATACATCTCAGACATTGAGATCTTTCTCTGTGCTTTAGTGCCCACACCTAACCATAAAATCTGGCCACTGTATCACATATTATCTCTCCCAATTCTGTGTTTCTCTCAACTGTAGTGGAAAACCTGTACATCATGGTGACACACGAACCATTTGCAAGCTCTTGTTAAGAATCCGGAGCCTATATTCCTTTTGGAAATCAGTAATTGGGAAGTATGAAATCATAGTGTGAGTGTTAACTAAATTCAAGGAGGGAATTTTAAGTCTTTAAAAGGTGTGAAAAGGTATTTTTTTAGAATTTTGATAATATATTTCATTGTTGTTGCTGTATACATGCATGAAGCCTAACCTAGTGTTTCTCTAAGTGTGGTTATCAGTTATCAGCAGAGTACATGGTCTTAGACATCAACCCACACTTACTTCATTAGAATCTCGCCCACCCCGCTCAAATTTTTAATATGCTTTGTGATTCTTGAGCACAGTAGTACTTGAAACCTATTTTCTTGTTGATTTTGTATGTATTTAAGCAGAAGCAGAAGAAACTCTGGTTTGAGTAAAAAAGAAATTACAGAGGGATACTCAGTGACTTGTGAGCCCTAAAGGAAGCCTCAGTAGATCTCTGTAAATGAAGTTGAAACAATGCCATCTGGCCCAAAGATGTGCCTTCCTTAACAGATGGTGGTTTCTTCAATGGTTCTGAGTAGGATGAGGTCAGAATCCCCTAACACCAGATTCCAGAGCTTGGAAAACTCCCACTTCTTAAAGAATCTAATTTTGTAACCAACACCAAAAATATTCCCTTAAAGAAAAATGGAGGGAGAGTATTTTTCTACTTAGTTCCAAAGAGACCTCTTTTTCTGATGAATTCACGTAATCCTCACAGACGCCTCCTAGGGGAACCCAGCAAACAGTGTTAACTTTTTTGTTATATACTTGCTATGAGCCAGACCCTCTACTAGATATTTTCGTGTTATTGAATTGAACAGTTAGGTGAGATGATTATTATTTTTCCTTAAGTCAGTTAAATAACTTGCCCAAAGATACTGAGTTAATCAGCAAAGGATTTAGGAATGAAACCTTGGTTGGCTGAGTTGCAAAACATGTCTTCCTAAGGCAAGAAAAATGGAAGACATAGCTTCCCACTCTGAATCCCACACACAAAAAGTTGCATCCCATGAAGCCACCATCTTTCCAAACTTAGCAGAGTAGGTTGCGTGAAAGGACTTTCTTCCTCTCTCCTGAAAGAAGGGTCATCTCCTTTCTGAATTTAAGTGTTTACCTTACGCATGAGAATATAGTACCCTTTGCCTCAGGACAATAAGTTAATTGTTTTGGTTTTAAAGGTCTTTCCTTCTGGCTCTTACAGAATTAGAATAAACAGAAGTGATGTTTTAGTCAACAGTGTTATACACCAGATAGGTGAGTGTCGATGTGAAAGCTAGATGAGAGTTGACTCTAAGACAGTGATGAGACGTTTATGAACTAAAACTAGGACTCAAAATTAAGAATGTCTCTGCAACTGTAACTTTAGCACATTTGCCTGAATGTTATAATGTATTCACTGTAAAGTCTAGAAGCCTTATAAATATATGACTGGCAGTTGCCTTAGGCAGAAATCTTTTACTGATGTAATGAGATAAAAGTAACTAAGCTACATGTAGACTGATGGGTAATTAAATCCATGTGAAGCATTTTGTAACTAATTGCTATGTTCTAATCACAGATTGCTTTCTATTTGTCAAGGTAAGTGTATATAATTACACAGTCCTTATTTTCTTTAATCTGAAATCATCCCAGTTGGGGGAATATTTTTATGCATTCTGGATCTTACAATATTCGGTACATTTCTTGCATAAAGATAACTTGCATATTTTATAATTTGAGGGCCTTTTATAATAAAATAGCTGTTAGGGACACTGACAGCAATTCTGTGGTCAATAGAGATTTCTACAATCTAGGTTCATTGTTCATTTTTAATTTATTTTTTAATAGTAAAGCTGGTTTGTTATTTACTGAAATGTTCAAAGCATTATATGGACTGTGGTGCCGATCGCAGTAGTTTGAAAAAACCAAGAATCAGTAACTGATGTGAAAGGATTGCAATTGAAAATGGAACGGAGGATGTGGAATGGAGAATCTCACGCACGTGCTCTCAGAACAATGGAATTTAACTGAGAGAATGATTTCCCGTAAATGTCTGATTTACGGAAGACCCAGTCTTATCTCCTGTATAATATCTCCTAAACATCCGCCAAGTATCCCTCCCCATCCTTAAACCACTGAACTTACTGCTTGGACTCAGGCTGGACTTCCCCCTCTTTCCACTCCTTGCCCATAAATACAGCAGACTCCCCTGTAGCTTGCTGCAGCATGCATTTTCCAAATTGTGATTCCTCTGCTCTTCCCAAATAAACTCAATGTCTGGTAATTTGAGGTTGCCTAAATTTACCTCTTTATTTAGGTTCACCGTGGATTAAAAAATAGAATATTTTGAGTGACACAGGTAGAATAAATAAATAGCTCTGGGGGTGGGAGAGTCTCGGTATGGGAGAGCAATACAGTTCAAGGAGTGGCTATAACTACTTGGCACATTAGAGCAGGTAGACAGCCATCTCAGGACTAGAGGGGATTTGGACACCCACTTGAAGTATGGGTTTTTCAATACAAGTTGCCTCTGCTCCTCTGTGACGCTAGACAGTGTGCTTCTAGGATGTAGGACCTGTGTCTTGTTCATCTTTGGTCTCTAAGCATGGTGCCTGGCATATGGATCTCATTTGGTTAACATTTGTGGAATTATTATGGATAACATGACCAAAAGGAATCAGAGATCATTTTCTGCAGATTATCTTCATGTGTGAATGCTGCTTTTTCATTTTCTATTTGGATAGACTTTTCTGACCTTTAAGGCATACTATAAAGCCATTGCATTAAAACAAAACAAAACACCTGTATTTAATTTACTTTACACATACTTTTTATTAAATTAAGTGTGTAACATTTTTTATTGCTAATGATTTTTAATAGCCTTGCAATTTATAATAAATATTCTTTAGCTTTGGTCTTCTCTAAGTGGTAACTATTATGAAAGGCATGGTTTTCAAAGCTGAATTGTAATATATTTGTTAAAAAGCCAGATACTTCCCCCTCTTATCCTTCCCACTGTTTTTCCTGCAACTGTTAAAGCAGCCCTGTGTGGGGTATGGAATTGGGCTCCTGTAGTTGCACACCAGACCTGCTTCCTTGCCATCTCTATGGAAGAGTGTGTTGGCAGCTTCCAGGGATTGGATTCTCTCTTATTCAGATATAAGTGTTATGTTGATGCCTTTACACCACTCTTCCTTGTCCTGTAGCTTCTCCTTTGTATTAGTGCATATGTAATAATAAATATAGATGTAATATATTTTATCTTCATTATATCTAAGTTTAATACCTCAGAAACATAGAATATTCTTTCCTGTTGCATGTTGACATTATCATTTTTACATCTCCCTGGCCTACTCATTATGGTTATTTACATGATAGGCAATATCTTGTAAATATTTAACTTAAGAATATTCCGTACATTTAATTTTTAAATTCTCTTTCACAGCTGTGCCAGTTTTATTTATAAGTGCCTTAGGAACCTGGGAAAATTCACATAGGGCTCAATGGTGACTTCCTAATAAATACTACTTTGTGATGTTAATGGCAGTACTATGACATGTTTCAAAAGGCAGTCTTTTCACTTCTAACAGCAAATAAATATATAACATTTTTCTTCTTTACGTAGTGTGTGCAGCTTTTTATTTGAAGATGAGTTCTTCAAATCCTGTTCATTTGATGGATTTTTTTAATAAGGTGATAATTTTTAGAAGCATCCTGACATTAGCTATTTTAAATCAGGAAACTGTACTCATTGCTAAGGGAAATGGGTTCTTGATTTGCATTAGACAAAGAGTAGGCTGGGTCTGCCCTATGTAAATTTCACTCTGCATTAAAGTGGTAAGCAAAGGTTTCACAGATACACACTATTCTCCTGGTAACAAATACCCTGTCTTGATCTTATTCCTTTTAAACTTTTATTTTGAAATAAGTCTGGCCTTAGAAAACGTTGCAAAAATACTATAGAGAGGTCACGGTCTTCATCCAACTTCCTCAAGTGTTAATATTTTACATGACCATAGAACATTGATCAATAGCAGAAAATTAACATTGATGTCATACTGTTATGTAATGTATAGACCCCATTCAGATTTCACCCATTGCCCCACTAAAATCCTTTTTCTGGTCCAGGATCCAATCCAGGACCTCATATTACATTTAGTTATGTCTCCTGAGTCTCTTCTCCTCTAGTCTGGGATAGTACCTTTGCCTTGCTTTATCCTTCATAACCTTGATATTTTTGAAGTTACTGGCGAGTTATTTAAAAGAACCTCTCTCGATTTCGGTTCATCTGATGTTTCCACGTTATTAAATTCAGATTATGTATTTTTGGCAAGAATACCACTGCAAATGATGTTGTGCACTTTTCAGGATATCCAGATTCGTGATGCTGAGATGCCTGATTACAGGTGGGGTTAAATTTTTTCACTTAATGAAGGTGGTATCTGCCAAGTTTCTCCACTGTGTAGTTACTATTTTTCTCAGTTAGTAAGCATCCTATGGGGATACACGACAAGACTATGCAAATAACCTGTTTCTCCTCATACTTTTGCCCACTAACTTTAACATTCGTTGTTGATTCTTACCTCCAATGATTATTACTGCACTGTTTGCCAGTTGGTGATTTTTCTATCTTTCCTTTTGCAGTTAGTAATTGGAATTATATTATAAGGAAGAGCTGTGCTTTGTCCCCTATTTTTTTTCAAATATTTATTTATGTAAGTATGGATTCATGCATATTTATTCTATACTTCAAATTCCATTACTATCATTATTTATATTACAGCTCAAATTGTCCCAGATTGGCCATTGGGAGCTTCTTCAAATTGGCTCCTGTGTTCTTTAGATATACTATGAGTTTATTGAGCATTTTCTTCGTTTCTGGTACCAGAAAATGTTTCAGGCTTGTCTTGTACTTTACTCACCTCAGTCCTAGAATCTACCATTTCTTCAAGCATCTGTTGTTGTTTTTATGGGAGAATGGTGTTTAAACCCAAGATCTGGTCACTAGTTATGCTCACTGCTTCTGGGGTATCATCATCTGGCTTGATCTTTTACATTTCAAATGTGTGGAGTTCTGTTGGAACTGAAAAAAGTGCACTTCTAGGCTTCCCTGGTGGCGCAGTGGTTAAGAATCCACCTGCCAATGCAGGGAACACGGGTTCGAGCCCTGGTCTTGGAAGATCCCACATGCCATGGAGCAGCTAAGCCCCTGTGCCACAACTGCTGAGCCTGCACACCACAACTACTGAAGCCTGCATGCCTAGAGCCCGTGCTCTACAACAAGAGAAGCCACCGCAATGAGAAGCCCGCGCACCGCAACGAAGAGTAGCCCCTGCTTGCCACAACTAGAGAAAGCCTGCACAGCAACGCAGACAAAAAAAAAATGAATTAAAAAAAAAAAAGTAAATAAATAAAATAAACTTAAAAAAGAAGTACACTTCTGTATATACTGATGATCTTCAAATGATTCTCTAGCGGAACTCTGCTTTTCCTCCTGTTAAAATAATGCTGTTTTCTTTTTCCTTATTTTCCTCAATATTTATTAAGTCAATGGATTGAATTATCTCAATTGTCAGTATTTTTCAGAAAACCTTTTCTCATTGTTTTTGATGGCTATCCTCTACTTGGCTGGATGTATAAAAGATGACAAATTAGTGCATAAATAGAAAAAAAGTATTAACAGAAGCTCAAACAATTTATTACAATTATTTTTACAGCCTGTTCTGTTTTTTCCTGTTAAATACATATTTTCAGTATATCTAAGGCATCTTCTGATTGTGCAGTGTTCTGCATTTATATTTTGTGTTCTGTTTGAAATACTATGACTTTCTGGCGTTCCTACCACTTAAACAAACCTGAGACGTGCACTTGTAGGCTCCTTGTTCAGTCCCACATGTTCTCATCCCCGAATCTTCTCCTTCTCTTCTGTTTCACGTGTTCCTTTCCTCCTATCTTTTTATTAATTGAATAATTCAATCAACAAATACTCATGGGATGCCCATGAAGTCTCAGGCACTGGTCTATTGCAGGAGATACATCAGTGAACAAAACAGGTGAAAATCTCAATCTTATTGTAGCTTTCTTTCATCCTAGTTGGAGGTCGGGTAGAGAGACAATCCACAATAAACATAAATAGAAGTAAATTATAGTATGTTAGAGATATTTTTCTCCATATTTCCTTCTGCCTGCTCCTCCCTCCTGTGCTGTTCACCAAGTCATTTCTCTCCATGGATACTGTTGGAAATCTTTAAAATAAACAATGAATGAAAGAGACCCTCTCTAGGACCTCAGCTTAATCCCCAACGAGCTGAAGTCGCATGAAATAATGATGGCAAGAAATTATCATTTTCCCTCATGAGGTAGTTATTTTAAAATGGCATTCTGTTCTCCTCTTAGGCTAGAGAAGAATTAACGTTCTCTTTTTAAATATTGAATATTAGCTATCTAGATTAACCTCACATAGCAGAATTTAATAAAGGTCATTGTGCTTAATTATGCTTATAGAACCACTTATTTTAAAACACACTGATTTCATTGGTTGATTTAGCTTCCAAATGTTTTGTAAAACAGAAAAAAAAAAAACTTTACCAGTACTCATTTAATGATGGAGATTGTTAGTTGTCATTGAAAATTTTAATTGTAAAATATTTCCAAAATATAGAAAACTAACACAGTTAAACACACACACACACACACACACACCAATTACCAGCTGTATCATATCCTAACATTTTATTATATTTAATTCAGACTTTTTTTTTATAAAGGAAGAATTTTAATGTTGAAGCCTCTTGTGTGTATCTCTCCATGATCCCATTTCACTCCTGTCTCCTCTGGAGTTAATGATTTATTGTTATTTCCATCGTTTTCTTATTCATTCTTTCTTCTTCTCCTGCCTTCTTCTGGATTGAGTATTAGGATTCCATTTTTATCTCCACTATTGCCTTGTTAGCTATAACGCTGATTGATTTACTGATTGGTTGAGTGATTGTGGCTGTTCTAGGGTTTAAATACTGTTCTTTAGAGTAGGTATGCTGGTAATGAATTCTCTCAACTTTGTCTGAAGTCTTTATTTTGCCCTTATTGGACAGATATTTTTCTATTTTCATTGAATCCAAATTCTAGTTCGGTTTTTCAGTGTTTTGAGGATGTCTCTTCGTTACATTCTGGCTTGCATAGTTTCTGACAAGAAGTTTTCTACCATTTTTATATCTCTGCCTGCGTACAATGTCATCTCCATTCTCAACTGCTTTTAAAATTCCCTCTTTATTTTTTAAAAAAGAATTTTTTTATAATGTGCTTTGGTGTGGTTCTTTATTCTACTGAGGTTGATTGAGTTTTTTAAGTTTTTAGTTTAGAGTTTTCATCAGATTTGGAGAAAAATCAACCATTATTTTAGGGAATCTAATTATGTATGTGTTATTCAGCTTGGTATTGTTCATTTCATGCTCATTCTCAGTGTTCTTTGCTTCTTTGCTTCATTTTGGATAGTTTCTGTTACTAGATCTTGAGCTTCATCTCTAGAAGTTCCAGTTGTGTCTTTTTCTAGAATTTTATGTTTATTTTCTTATCATGTTCATATTTTTTGAACATGTGAAACACATTTACAATAGCTGTTTTAATGTCCTTGTCTGCTAATTTTATCATCTCTGTCATTTGTCACTCTGTTTCATTTGGTTGATTTTTCTCCTCATCATAACCATAGTCAGTATTTTCTTTGTTGTCTGCATGTCTGGTAATTTTTGTTTGGCTGCCAGGCATTTTGAATTTCATTTTGGATTTTGTTGTGTTCGTTTATAGTGTTTTGGACTTTGTTCTGTTTTAGAGTTAAAATATTTGAAAGTGCTTTTATTTATTTTTTTTGAGGCTTTCTTTTTAATGTCTATTAGTATAGGTCCAGAGCAGCTTTTAGTTTAACACAAATTTTTCTCTACCACTAAGGTGGTTACCCTTCTTGAGGACTCTATCCAATAATTTGTGTATTCTGAAGTCTTTCTTTTGGTTTGTAGGAACACAAACTGTTCCTGGTCCTGTGTGACTTCAAGGAATTGTTTGTCCTACTGCTTTTCTATGATTATTTACCCAGCCTTGGGATTTAGTTTCCTCTCTTGCATTCTCAGCCAGAAACTTGAGGGCAGCCCTCTGCTGATCTTTGGAGCTCTCAGGGAAGCCCACAATATTTCTTTTTAATTAAAATTATATGTTGTCAGTAATATGGCCAGAGTCCACGGTTAATCCTGGATATTATACATTCCTCTACAGAAACAGACATATTGGTGGATATAATTTTGATTAGCATAGCTTGGTCAAGTTACAGAGCTAGGTTTTGGTTATATGTTATTCTATTGTAATATATATTAAAATCACCTTCTGGGACTTCCCTGGTGGCGCAGTCGTTGAGAGTCCGCCTGCCGATGCAGGGGACACGGGTTCGTGCCCCGGTCCGGGAAGATCCCACATGCCGCCGAGCGGCTGGGCCCGTGAGCCACGGCCGCTGAGCCTGCGTGTCCGGAGCCTGTGCTCTGCAACGGGGGAGGCCACAACAGTGAGAGGCCTGTGTACCGCATAAAAAAAAAAAAAAAAAAAAATCACCTTCTATTAATACCATGTGCAAGTGTTTGTTATGCTTTGTTCTTAGAAGTTTTAAGTTGAAGAGGTAGTTGATTATTAAATCCTTGATGTCTGGGGAGTGTATCAGACCTTCCTATTCTGATTCATCTTCTTCTTCTTCTCAAGGCACAACCACCAACTTCTCCATAAAACTTCCAAACTTTTAAATATGTTTTTGTCCTAAAATTGTACTGTACCCTTTCACTATGTAGGAACAGCACTCACCTCTTTCCCCCTTTTTTACTGTTTACTCACCAGAGCATAAATGTCTTCTGATCTCTGTGACATTGTACCCAGAAAGGGCACGAGTTATCCTTCCAAGACTATTTTAACCAGCCTACTTTTTGGCCAGTTGCCAATTATAGTTAAAGAGAGTAAAACTGATCTGAATTATTCTGTTTATCATGATAGTTACTTGGTGAGTGTGTAGGAGATTCTTAAGGACGAGCCTATTTTTCCTTTCCTTTTCCTGCCTCATAAGAGAGGGTTCTATTTTACTTATTTTTGTCTTTCTTTCTGAAGTTGTTGTAGTGGTTCAACGTCTTTGAAGACTCTTTGAGTTTGTGGCAAATGCTGGTTTGTTGGACGTCAGCTTCAATGATGCTAAGTGATGGGCATGGCCCAGAAGTAGTGCTTAGGCTCTGTGGGGTGAGAAGAAGTAAAAAGAAAAAGGAGAAGAGATAAAAGAATGACACCATTTCCTTTCCCTCCAGGTGCTCCCAACTGGAAAGCATAAATGTTATACTGGTCTCAGGTTCCTTTTACTTGTTTCTATTTAAATATGTGAGTCTTGTTTCATGCACTTTGGTCATTTATAATAAATTCCCCTTCCAAAAAACAGTGAAAGAAAGCAGTTTTTTTAAAGTAAGACTAGACAGTGGCATTTTCTGTTATTTCTTTTCCTGTCCCTTCTTATATACCAAATCTAGTGATTTGAGAATTTTGAAACGGCTTTGAATATTCATGAGCATCAGCTTGAGAGTTTCTTAAAACATGGAGTTATTGAGAGCTTTCACTAGCAGTTATAATAGGCATTTTGCATATTCATCACATACAATAGTTAATAGGTTGTTGACGTGGAATTTTTGCTCTCTTAGCTCTACCCTGTGAGCTTGAGCCCCTTGCAACAACTTCTGTCACCAGTGGCTCCCATTTTACAATTCTTTTTCACCACACATCCCTCACCCACTTTGCCCCAACCACACGGACCACTTTGTGGTCCCTTGGGAACTATAAACATGCTCATTCTGGGTCTTTGCACTTATAATAGTCCCTCTGCTGCAAGTGCTCTTCCTTCAGATCGCTGACCTGCGTGGCTTACTACTTGGTTCACTCAGATCTCGCGTCATCCTGAGTTGTCCTTAACTATTCCCTGTCAGCAGTAGCAATGTCCTTTCCCAACCACTTTATCACTCCTTCCTTTGATCCTACTTTCAAACATTTTATTAGCACTTACTTTTACTTGACAATATATTCTTTATCACTCAGTTTATGGTCTCTCACTTGAATACATTTCAGGAGGGCAGAAACCTTGTCTCTAGATCTGGAACAGTGTCTGGCACATAATAATACTTAACAAATACTTGCTAGAAGAAGGATGAATGAAAGAATGAGTGATGTTATATTTGTATTAGGACACCTACTCAATGCACCTTCAAACTGAACATAGGAATGTAGTAGAAAATAGAAAACTCTATTTGCTGTTTAAATACTTAAAATATTAATTGATAATTTTTATATTCAAAGTGAAAGTTCCCTAATTAGAACTACAGAATTTTGCATCCTATTTGACTGTAGATTGTGTGGAGTTCACTTTTCTTTTTTTAATTTATATATTTTTTAACATCTTTACTGGAGTATAATTACTTTACACTGTTGTGTTAGTTGCTGCTGTATAACACAGTGAATCAGCTATACGTATACTTATATCCCCATATCTCCTCCCTCTTGTGTTTCCCTCCCACCTTCCCTATCCCACCTCTCTAGGTGGTCACAATGCACTGAGCTGATCTCCCTGTGTTGTGTGGCTGCTTCCCACTAGCTATCTGTTTTACATTTGGTAGTGTATATGTGTCAGTGCCACTCTCACTCATCCCAGCTTCCCCTTCCCCCTCCCCGTGCCCTCAAGTCCATTCTCTACGTCTGCATCTTTATTCCTGTCCTGCCCCTAGGTTCTTCAGAACCGTTTTTTTTCCTTAGATTCCATATATATGGGCTAGCATACGATATTTGTTTTTCTCATTCCGACTTCACTCTGTATGACAGACTCTAGGTCCATCCACCTCACTACAAATGAGTCAATTTCATTTCCTTTTATGGCTGAGTTATATTCCATTGTATATATGTGCCACAACTTCTTTATCCATTCATCTGTAGGTGGACACTAAGGTTGCTTCCATGTCCTGGCTATTGTAAATAGAGCTGCAATGAACATTGTGGTACATGACTCTTTTTGAATTATGGTTTTCTCAGGGTATATGCCCAGTAGTGGGATTGCTGGGTTGTATGGTAGTCCTATTTTTAGTTTTTTAAGAAGCCTCCATACTGTTCTCCATAGTGGCTGTATCAATTTACATTCCCACCAACAGTACAAGAGGGTTCCCTTTTCTCCACACCCTCTCCTGCATTTATTGTTTGTAGATTTTTTGATGATGGCCATTCTGACTGGTGTGAGGTGATACCTCATTGTACTTTTGATTTGCATTTCTCTAATGATTAATGATGTTGAGCATTCTTTCACGTATTTGTTGGCAGTCTGTATATCTTCTTTGGAGAAATGTCTGTTTAGGTCTTCTGCCCGTTTTTGGATTGGGTTGTTTGTCTTTTGATATGGAGATGCAGGAGCTGCTTGTATATTCTGGAGATTAATCCTTTGTCACTTGCTTCATTTGCAAATATTTTCTCCCATTCTGAGGGTTGTCTTTTCATCTTGTGTATGGTTTCCCTTGCTGTGCAAAGCTTTTAA
Source organism: Delphinapterus leucas (assembly GCF_059928025.1). NCBI lineage: Eukaryota > Metazoa > Chordata > Mammalia > Artiodactyla > Monodontidae > Delphinapterus > Delphinapterus leucas. The sequence goes on from NC_143138.1 coordinate 16,448,234, forward strand.
GTTTCATTAGGTCCCATTTGTTTATTTTTGTTTTTATTTCCATTTCTCCAGGAGGTGGGTCAAAAAGGATCTTGCTGTGATTTATGTCATAGAGTGTTCTGCCTGTGTTTTCCTCTAGGAGTTTTATAGTATCTGGCCTTACACTTAGGTCTTTAATCCATTTTGAGTTTATTTTTGTGTATGCTGTTAGGGAGTGTTCTAATTTCCTTCTTTTACATATAGCTATCCAGTTTTGCCACAACCACTTTTTGAAGAGGCTGTCTTTTCTCCATTGTATATTCTTCTCTCCTTTATCAAAGATATGGTGACCCTATGTATGTGGGTTTATCTCTGGGCTTTCTATCCTGTTCCATTGATCTATATTTCTGTTTTTGTGCCAGTACCATACTGTCTTAATTACTGTAGTTTTGTAATATAGTCTGAAGTCAGGCAGCCTGATTCCTCCAGCTCTATTTTTCTTGCTCAAGATTGCTTTGGCTCTTCAGGCTCTTTTATCCATACACATTGTGAAATTTTTTGATCTAGTTCTGTAAAAAATGCCAGTGGTAGTTTGATGGGGATTGCACTGAATCTTTAGATTGCTTTGGGTAGTATAGTCATTTTCACAATGTTGATTTTTCCAATCCAGGAACGTGGTGTATCTCTCCGCCTTTTTATAACATCTTTAATTTCTTTCATCAGTGTCTTACAGTTTTCTGCATACAGGGCTTCTGTCATCTTAGGTAGGGTTTTTCCTAGGTATTTTAATTCTTTTTGTTGCATTGGTAAATGGGAGTGTTTCCTTAATTTCTCTTTCAGATTTTTCATCATTAGTGTATAGGAATGCAAGAGATTTCTGTGCATTAATTTTGTATCCTGCTGCTTTACCAGATTCTTGACTAGCTCTAGTAGTTTTCTGGTAGCATCTTTAGGATTCTCTATGTATAGTATCATGTCATCTGCAAACAGTGACAGTTTTACTTCTTCTTTTCCGATTTGGATTCCTTTTAGTTCTTTTTCTTCTCTGATTGCTGTGGTGAAACTCCCAAAACTATGTTGAATAATAGCGGTGAGAGTGGGCAACCTTGTCTTGTTCCTGATCTTAGTGGGAATGGTTTCAGTTTTTCACCATTGAGAATGATATTGGCTGTGGGTTTGTCATATATGGCCTTTATTATGTTGAGGTAAGTTCCCACTATGCCTATTTTCTAGAGAGTTTTTATCATAAATGGGTGTTGAATTTTGTCTAAAGCTTTTTCTGCATCTCTTGAGATTACCATATGGTTTTCCTCCTTCAATTTGTTAATATGGTGTATCACATTGATTGATTAGCGTATATTGAAGAATCCTGGCATTCCTGGGATAAACCCCACTTGATCATGTTGTATGATCCTTTTAATATGTTGTTGGATTCGGTTTGCTAGTATTTTGTTGAGGAGTTTTAGATTCTATGTTCATCAGTGATATTGGCCTGTAGTTTTCTTTGTTTGTGACATCTCTTTCTGGTTCTGGTATCAGGGTGATCATGGCCTCATAGAATGAGTTTGGAAATGTTCCTCCCTCTGCTATATTTTGGAAGAGTTTGAGAAGGATAGGTGTTAGCTCTTCTCTAAATGTTTGATAGAATTTGCCTGTGAAGTTGCCTGTGAAGCCCTCTGGTCCTGGGCTTTTGTTTGTTGGAAGATTTTTAATCACAGCTTCAATTTCAGTGCTTGTGACTGGTCTGTTTATATTTCTGTTTCTTCCTGGTTCAGTCTCGGAAGGTTGTGCTTTTCTAAGAATTTGTCCATTTCTTCCATGTTGTCCATTTTATTGGCATATCGTTGCTTGTAGTAATCTCTCATGATCCTTTGTATTTCTGCAGTGTCAGTTGTTACTTCTCCTTTTTCATTGCTAATTCTATTGATTTGAGTCTTCTCCCTTTTTTTCTTGATGAGTCTAGCTAATGCTTTATCAATTTTATCTTCTCAAAGCACCAGCTTTTAGTTTTATTGATCTTTGCTATTGTTTCCTTCATTTCTTCTTCATTTATTTCAGAACTGATCTTTATGATTTCTTTCCTTCTGCTAACTTTGGGGTTTTTTGGTTCTTCTTTCTCTAATTGCCTTAGGTTAGGTTGTTTATTTGAGATGTTTCTTGTTTCTTGAGGTAGGATTGTATTGCTAATGAACTTCCCTCTTAGAACTGCTTTTGCTGCATCCCGTAGGTTTTGGGCTGTCATGTTTTCATTGTCATTTGTTTCTAGGTATTTTTGATTTCCTCTTCAATTTCTTCAGTGACCACTTGGTTATTTATTAGTGTACTGTTTAGCCTCCATGTGTTTGTATTTTTTACAGATCTTTTCCTGTAATTGATATCTAGTCTCATAGCGTTGTGGTCGGAAAAGATACTTGATACGATTTCAATTTTCTTAAATTTACCGAGGCTTGATTTGTGACCCAAGATATGATATATCCTGGAGAATGTTCTATGAGCACTTGAGAAGAAAGTTTATTCTCTTGTTTTTGGATGGAATGTCCTATAAATATCAGTTAAATACATCTTGTTTAATGTGTCATTTAAAGCCTGTGTTTCCTTATTTATTTTGATTTTGGTTGATCTGTCCATTGTTGAAAATGGGGTGTTAAAGTCCCTTACTATGATTGTGTTACTGTAGATTTCACCTTTTATGGTTGTTAGCATTTGCCTTATGTATTGAGGTTCTCCTATGTTGGGTGCATAAATATTTACAATTGTTACATCTTCTTCTTGGTTTGATACCTTGATCAATATATAGTGTCCTCCTTTGTCTCGTGTAATAGTGTTTATTTTAAAGTCTGTTTTGTCTGATATGAGAATTGCTACTCCAGCTTTATTTTGGTTTCCATTTGCATGGAATATCTTTTTCCATCCCCTCACTTTTGATCTGTATGTGTCCCTTGGTTTGAAGTGGGTCTCTTGTAGACAGCGTATATACAGGTCTTGTTTTTTTATCCATTCAGCCAGTCTCTCTCTTTTGGTTGGAGCATTTAATCCATTTACATTTAAGGTAATTATCAATATGTATGTTCCTATTACCATTTTCTTAATTGTTTGGGGTTTGTTATTGTAGGTGTTTTCCTTCTCTTGTGTTTCCTGCCTAGAGAAGTTCCTTTAGCATTTGTTGTAAAGCTGGTTTGGTGGTGCTGAATTTTCTTAGCTTTTGCTGTCTGTAAAGGTTTTAATTTCTCCCTCAAATCTGAATGAGATCCTTGCTGGGTAGAGTAATATTGGTTGTAGGTTTTTCCCTTTCATCACTTTAAATATGTCCTGCCAGTCCCTTCTGGCTTGCAGAGTTTCTGCTGAAAGATCAGCTGTTAATATTATGGGGATTCCCTTGTGTGTTATTTGTTGCTTTTTCCTTGCTGCTTTTAATATTTTTTCTTTGTATTTAATTTTTGATAGTTTGATTAATATGTGTCTTGGCGTGTTTCTCCTTGGATTTATCCTCTGTAGGACTCTCTGCGCTTCCTGGACTTGATTGACTGTTTCCTTTCCCATATTAAGGAAGTTTTCAACTATAATCTCTTCAAATATTTCCTCAGTCCCTCTCTTTTTCTCTTCTTCTGGGATCCCTATAATTAGAATGTTTATGCATTTAATGTTGTCCCAGAAGTCTCTGAGACTGTCTTCAATTCTTTTCATTCTTTTTTCTTTATTCTGCTCTGCAGTAGTTATTTCCATTATTTTATCTTCCAGGTCACTTATCCATTCTTCTGCCTCAGTTATTCTGCTACTGCTCCCTTCTATATAATTTTTAGTTTCATTTATTGTGTTGTTCATCATTGTTTGTTTGCTCTGTAGTTCTTCTAGGTCCTTGTTAAACGTTTCTTGTATTTTCTCCATTCTGTTTCCAAGATTTTGGATCATGTTTACTATCATTACTCTGAATTCTTTTTCAGGTAGACTGCCTATTTCCTCTTCATTTGTTTGGTCTGTTGGGTTTTTCCCTTGCTCCTTCATCTCTTGTGTGTTTCTCTGTCTTCTCATTTTGCTTAACTTACTGTGTTTGGGGTCTCCTTTTCACAGGCTGCAGGTTCGTAGTTCCCGTTGTTTTTGGTGTCTGCCCACAGTGGGTAAGGTTGGTTCAGTGGGTTGTGTAGGCTTCCTGGTGGAGGGGACCGGTGCCTGTGTTTTGGTGGATAAGGCTGGATCTTGCCTTTCTGGCAGACAGGTCCACATCCAGTGGTGTGTTTTGGGGTGTCTGTGGCCTTATTATGATTTTAGGCAGCCTCTCTGCTAGTGGGTGGGGTTGTGTTCCTGTCTTGCTCGTTGTTTGGCACGTGGTGTCCAACACTGTAGCTTGCTGGTTGTTGAGCTTAGCTGGATCTTAGCATTGAGTTGGAGATCTCTGGGAGAGCTCTTGCTGATTGATATTACATGTGGCCAGGGGGTCTCTCCAATGTCCTGAACTCGGCTCTATCACCTCAGAGGCTCAGGCCTGACCAAGACCATGTCCGCCACACAACTTTTGGCAAGTCTGAGGTCTTCTGCCAGCGTTCAGTAGGTCTTCTGTAGTTGTTCCAGTGTAGATGTATTTTTGATGTATTTGTGGGGAGGAAGCTGATCTCCACGTCTTACGTCTCTACCATCTTGAAGGTCCTCTCTCTTCACACTATTCAGTTTTGAAATGTTCCATACTCACAGATCAATCAAGGGAAATCTTAAGGGCAGATTTAGGGAAATCTTCCATTACTCCTGTTGCTAGAGGATCCACATTTCATCTGGCAAGGACATAAATCTGGCAATGTCACTTCACACCTAGCCTATCCACCTGTTTTTCCTTTGTGCTTAGTCCGTTTCATTTTCTCATAGCGGGCCCTGTGCAGAGGCCTTGCCCCTGGCCCTTCAGAGCAGAGATCCTTGTGAAATGGCTGAGCCGACACCTGAGCTTGGTATGTGTGCTGAAGCTCCTCACAGATCGCTCAACTCAAGATGGTGCAGGCCGTGTGCAGAGACACTGTGTATGCCTGGAATTCACTTTTGAGAAAGACCTTTAGGACCAGAAAACATTAATCATAAAAATATTCTGTTCTTGTAAATATTTAAGTTCTATTTGTTCTTCATTCTGTAGTTGAGTTCAGTGGCCAAAATAACACAAAATCTTTTGGCTTTTTAGATTTTCTTTACCCTTTAAACTATTCTGCAGCTCTTTAAGTTTGTCATGGAATCTAGATAAATTTCTGTCCATCAACATGATCAGCTCATATTAGTCTTTTCTGAGAACAGGTACTGCATTACAGGTATGTATCCTTTCCTCTTCCTACTTCCTTTTATATATGTGTACTATTTGGACTGCTGGGAGTTGAGCCTCTTGTGCTTTCTTTTAATAATAAGGTAACATCTCTCCCCACATCCTACTGAAATACCAGAGAGTCCTTTCACAGACGCAGCCGTCTGTATTCTCTCTAGGAGTGTTTAAAAAAACCGTATATGGAGTAGAACACACTGGTATTAAGAGGATAAACTTAATCTGTTGCATTGAGGCGTATTGCAGATTTTGGAGCCTGGGGAGTCAGATACCTTGTTTTCAGAAAGCGTGTCATCATTTTGTGGTGTTTAATTTGCTTTTAGCTTTCCATTGTTTCCAAATTCTTATGGAAGTATGGAAATAAACAATTTTTATGTGATTATGACCTTCAAAAAGAAATAAACAGTTGTTTTTGTTTAGCAGCAACATTATCAATTTATGCCAACAACAGTTTTTCTGAGTATGACTGTAATCACAGATGTCAGGATGCTCTGGAAATACTGTCTCTTTGTTAACTCTTATTATTCAAGCACTAAAAAAAATCATTTTAAATTTAATTGATTTATGGGTAATTGATCCATCTGAACCTACGTGTAAGCGGAAAGTCTTACTTCTAAGTAAAAGATAGTTTTTATCCACTTGCCATGCTATCCAATGATCACTATAGGGTAAGAAGGAACTTTGAGTAAGATTGCTTAGAAGTTAAGATACTATGCAACAAACATTGCAACATTCAAGCTACATTTTCATATTTTCCAAAGAAAATTCATTTTGATATTTCCTTATTGCCTAATGCAGAACGTTGTACACTGCTGTGTACACTCCGTGTGTGTGTGTGTGTGCGTGTGCATACATGTATGTTTATATATACCTTTGTGGGGCCAAGGAAGAGGTGCTTGTCAAATGTTAGCTAAATTAAACTTAATTAGTCATTTTTACTAAACGCAATCTTATTAAATTGATTCATGGAACCAAAGTTTATTGAGTGCTTCCTATGTGCTAAGCGCTATAATAGGTCCTAGGCATATGTGTATTAGGAAGATTTTTGCATCTCTGCCCAGAAGATGCTTGCATCCTATCAGGCGACACAATTAAACCAATAATTATAACACATTGTATTACAGAATTTTGTACAAGATGCTTGGAAGCACAGGAGAGGAGCATCTGAATTAGTCTGGTTGGTCAGGAAAGTTTCCTGGAAGAGGTATTCATTATGCAAGAAGAGTGAAAGGCATTTTAGACAGAGGGAACAGCAAATGACAAAGCATAGAGTTCTGACTGTGGTGTCGTCCAGTGTTAGGTTTGCCTGCAGTAGTGGTTGTGTTCTGAGAATGTAAGGGAGAATGTTTTTGATCTTAGAAGCTATATGCTAACATATTTAGAGGTAAAGTGCCCTAATGTCTGCAACTAATTCTCAGATGGTTCAGGAAAAAAAACAAACAAACTTGTATTTGTGGATGTGGAGAAGAGTGCTCACAAATGTGACAAAATATTACTCCTGGGTTTAGGTGAAAGAGGTACAGGGATTCGTTGTACTACTCTTGAAACTTTTCTTGAAATTTAGCACTGTTCAAATAAAAAGGGGGGGGCTTCCCTGGGGGCACAGTGGTTACGAATCCACCTACTAATGCAGGGGACACAGGTTCAAGCCCTGGTCCGGGAAGATCCCACATACTATGGAGCAACTAAGCCCGTGTGCACAACTACTGAGCCTGTGCTCTGGAGCCCACGAGCCACAACTGCTGAAGCCCACGTGCCACAGCTACTGAAGCCCATGCACCTAGAGCCTGTGCTCCTCAACAAGAGAAATCACCACAATGAGAAGCCTGCACAGCTCGACGAAGAGTAGCCCCTGCTCACCGCAACTAGAGAAAGCCCGCGCGCAGCAACGAAGACCCAATGCAGCCAAAAATAAATTAATTAATTAAAAAAATAAAAAATATTAAGAGGAAAAGAAAACCCTTCAGGTCACTAATAAACTTTTTTCAAAAGTTTAAAAAAGTAGTATAAACATGATATAATTAAAGATTACCTAATTAATAGCTGTCTTCTATGGTGGCCTATTAATTGGGTATTTATCAGTGATAGATCATTATTCTATAAAAGATAGCCTTGACTGGATCTGCTGTGATGCTATCTTTAATAAAATTGTTATTTAAGTCCTTTTTTATCTAAATGGGAAACATAAGACCATTGAGTATCTAATAACAGGATCAGAAGGGACCAAAGGAGTTATATTGTCTAATTCACTATTAAATGAATAAGCTAAATAGGTAGAAGGCTGCCTGTGTATATTATTACTTAGAAACATTGCCATTGAAGAACTTTCCATGACCTTTCAAATGCTTAAACAGAGGGTCATATTCATTTGTGAATTGTCTAAGATTATTTTTTGAGAAGAAAGAGCCCATAAAAATCTAGTTAATATACACTGTGACCCTTAAAAGAGAGAATGGGGAATTAAGAGCAGAGAATGTAATGCATATTAAATAAACATTACAGATAATGTATAATTCATATTCCTTATTGGCTATAGAAGAAAATGGATAATGAAGGCTGGGATGGATGGTGGTGAAAGACTAGGGGATGGAATTGTGGGAGGAGGGAAAGGCAAGGCTAGTAGTGGAGAGCACAAGATAGAGGAAGAGAGAGAACACATCTTCTGAGGAAGAAAGATATAGCAGACTTCGAGGTGATTTTTTTTTTTAATTGAAGTATAGTTGGTTTACAGTGTTACGTTAGTTTCTGGTATATAGCAAAGTAATTCGGTTATACATATATATGTGTGAGAGTGTATGTGTGTGTGTATTCTTTTTTCATATTCTTTTCCATTATGGTTTATTATGGGATATTGAATATAGTTCCCTGTGCTATACAGTAAGACCTGGTTGTTTATCTATTTTATATATAGTAGTTTGATTCTGCTAATCCCAAACTCCTATTTTATCCCTCCCCACTGCCTTTCCCCTTTGGTAACCATAAGTTTGTTCTCTCTGTCTGTGAGTCTGTTTTCTGTTTTGTAAATAAGTTCATTTGTGTCATATTTTAGATTTCACATATAAGTGATATCATATGGTATTTGTCTTTCTGTCTGACTTACTTCACTTAGTATGATAATCTCTGGGTCCATCCATGCTGCTGCAAATGGCATTATTTAGCTCTTTTTTCCTGGCTGAGTAATATTCCATCGTGTATGTGTATGTACCACATCTTATCCATTTATCTGTCAAACATTTAGATTGCTTCCACGTCTTGGCTATTGTAAATAGTGCTGCTATGAACATAGGGGTGCATGTATTTTCGAATTATAGTTTTCTCTGGATATACATCCAGGAGTGGGATTGCTGGGACATATGGCAACTCTATTTTTAGTTTTTTGAGAAACCTTCATTCTGTTTTCCATAGTGGCTGTACCAGTTTACATTCCCACCAACAGGGTAGGAGGATTCCCTTTTCTGCACATGAGGTGATTTTTTAAATAATTATGTTTAATTGATGTAGATTTTCTTACCATCTAGTGTTTTTTAACTATTGATCCAATTAATCACTGTTTACAGTTTTATATTTTTATAATCTCTATTTTTAGAGACTCATATGGAATAATTGAAACAATTTATTATGATGGAAATTTTCCCCAGTGATAAAGCAAAAGCTACCAGAGAAATCTCACTTCTCTGACCAGATAAAATCAATCTTCACCCATATTTTAATTTGTTACAATGAAGCTCATACACAGGAAGAGTTATAGTGAGTCATAATCTTTTGAACTTGAGTTTTGGCAAAGTTTGGTTTTTCAGAAAGGATTTTCTTTGTTGTGAGACTATTTTACTGAGAATATGATCTTTCTTTTATTATTAACCTTTTATGTCTTCTTTATGTTTTCCATCCTCTGTCATCTCACATTACTATGAAGCAGAGATCAGAATGCAGCTGTTGTAGCTGCTCTCTATTCAGGGAAAAGTAGTGTTAGAACTGTAGGCTGATCTGTAATTACTTGGGTAAAATGATAATGGATTCCAGTAACTTAACTTTTTGAAGCGTTTTCCTTTGTAAGATGTATTTCATTTCTTCCTAGTGTTTGCTTTTTTTTAAACCAAAATTAACACAACAAAAGGATGATAGATGATCTTATGAACCTAACGTTCATTAGAAAAATCAGATACACTGAATAATTTAAGGAACATGAACAAAAGTCAGGTAGATGAACAATTTTAGGAAAAAGTAAGATTCCTCCTTGGATGTTTAAAAAAAGCCTCATTCCTGTCTCCTGAATTTCTCCCCACCACTTTCTTTTTTTGCATGTATTTATTACAGGCATGGGAGTTTTTACTGGGCATTCACTTCTCTTATCTCAATTCTTCCTGCCTGCTTCTCTTTTTCATTTTCATGTGTTTGTTTTTCTGACATGTATTAGTCAAAATCCATGTTACAGTGTAGATGGGGGTCTGTCTCATTGGGGTTGACATCATACCCACGTCAAGCCAGTTCAGTTCGCCCTTGATCTTGGTTTCTAAGGCTGTGTTCTCCAGTACCCATCCGCCTCCACGTCACCACTGATAGGGATGTATATGAAGTTCCCAGGATGTCTGTCAAGTGTCCCCTCACCGGAGCCTGAGTAATAGCCAGTCTTAGATCTCAGAAGTTTAATGATGAATCCGTATCTGTCATGAGCTGGAAGAGCTGCAGGGCACATAGTAGGTAAGGGCTTAATAAATGTTTGATGGATGAATAAAGAAATGAATGTGCAAAGGAATGTAGCTCATAACTGGAGTCCTTAAGGAATGAAGCTGTTTAGGCAAGCACTTCTGTCCATAAGTATAGCCAATTAAGAGTGCAGCTCAAAGCATGCATGTGTGTCCCAATATCCATTAGTGATTACAGACTGCAGCCTTCGGTTTCCCTGGTGAATTCATATGCAAGCTGACCTGACAGGCACTGCTTGCACTATGAATAATCACAGGACTTCGGGATTCCACACTGAGCTTCACCTTTACTATGAAACGGCTTTCTGTGGCCTAACTGTGGGAGGGATCAGCTCTCATTAGAATGAACGCTTGAAATATAACCTTACAAACCTGAACTTTCTCACGTTAGAGCAAAATCATCTTTGACAAATTTTTGGATTGAACTGGCAAGGCACAGTTTTTCTCAAGTCCAAGGATTTCACATTTTACACATGTTTTCTTATTTCATTGTGTTTTAAACCAGGTTGCCATTATAGAGAGCATTTTAGCAGCCTTGATCTTGGAGACATCAAGACCATTATTCCTGTTGTTGCTGATGTAGTGTTACAGCTGCTTCCTCTTCATGTGATTTAATTTGAAGCTTCAGCCCACCAGGGGGCTGTTGGTCCCCACCTATGCAGCTTGAAGAGCTGGATGCTGTTTTCTGCATGGCTGTTATTCCCATTCCTATTCATAGCGATTTTTCCCCTTCTATATTCATCTAGCAACAGCAAGGCACTGTTCCAGGAACTCGCTCTCTCTACATAAGGCGTAACATGGAACCATTTGGATGGAAAAATTATAAATTAAAATTATTCTGTTCATTTAAAAATATTCATATTGTGTTGCTCAGATGCCAGTAACTGGAAAATCATGGATAATGTCCTGTTTTTATAACCTCTTTCAGAGTGTTTTAAAATCCATTTATGTTGTTACTTAGCCATCTCTTTCCTGGAGTGGATTTTGTGATAAGATTTTTTTAAAAAAGGTTGTATGAGTCCAGTGTCTGATGGCATATGTAATATTAAAATAGAGATAATACCACTAATTGCAACCAGTTTTTTTCAATAGAAAAATATTTACTCCATGTACAGAGAATATTTATAAAACTACAGAGCTACAAAGGTAGCCTGTGGACATGCCAGATTATTTACTTTGAGGATAAAACTTTTTATTAAATGATTAAAACTAAGCAAAGGTTTATTAATTTCTGAAACTACATATTTAAATTAAGAAAGCCCATATATATTCATAACATTATTGATTTTCAAATACTAAAAACATCTCTAACTTTTAAAATGGAGCTGTTTTTTGATGTCTCCTGTTCTTTAATTTTGGGAAACTAATTTTATTTCTATCCTTGTATTTTCCATGTTGTCTGGGTGTGGGTGAGGACGTGCTTGTCTCAGAAAGATAGTAAAGTGGGGAAAAGTGAACATGTTTTTATGGAGGTTGGCTAGTTTGTTGATAAAGTAAATATATCTCTTCTTCTAAAGGAAAGAATAGTGACTGGAGATGTTAGCTTCATGTATTGATATATTTTTCCACCTCTGTGGAACATGTTAAAGAGAGTGAAGATCTTTCCCTTTTGCTTCTTTGTTCTATAAGTTTTAAGTTCACATTCACACAGAAGCTGTGTGTTCTATTTGTTGTCTCTCTTGGCTAGGAATATTTAGATGTATTTTTGAAATTATTCTGTTCTGTCAACTAAAGACAATTTAAAATTTTAATTTTAAGACTCTTCCTAGAAACTTCTACTTTTGGTTCAGGCTGTCTTTGTGTGCCTTGTGTGTGTGTTGAGATTCTTCAGAAGCAACAAATCACGTTAGCATGAACAAATTTCACAGGCCCATTTCACTGTTTATTTTAGCCTTGTGAATCATTTGGCCTTTTAAAACAGGCTAATCCTTTAGTTGAATGTGCCTTCAGAAAGATTCTGTGTGCCCTGCAAACTTGGGTGGCTCTTGCTAACTCTGCTTTATTTATTTTAAGTAATACTAGGTGATCCAGAAGTATTTCCTTTCAATTTCTGGTAGAATGTTATTGCAGGCGGGTAATATTGGAAGTCAGGATTCTTTATAACAACAACAACATGGAAACATAGATACATTTTTATAAAGTCTGATTGATGGAAAATAGGATGCAACCTGTTCTATTTTTAGTAAACAGCTTTTTCAACACAGATGCTTAGTTGATACAGTAGCCAACTTCTTTGAATGCAGCAATATAATGCACTCTGTTCTTAATTGAATTAAGAGAACAAATTAGCATGGTTACTACAGGAGAAATGGGTACCTCATAATTAATAATTTGTGAGTCGAACTTTAACAACACTTGACATTTTCCTTGGGTCGGTGACAGACTGATTAGTGAGTTAACTGCTCGTAGTACCTATTTTGTGGAGTGACTGTTTCAGTTCCGGGGCTTTTGCTATTCAATAAACTAGGTATTGTCTGTGAGGGGACTAAAGCTTTAGTCTTGATCAAAGTGCTTTGGAGGAAGCATGGTTGAACTGATTGGCTGTGAATGTTAATCACTCCATAGGACGCACTGATAATTTACAGCATTGTTGTAACTCTCTGGTGTTCATAAAATGAACTTAATGACCCAGTGCCACCATGGGATAAGCTGCTTTTTCTCTGCAATTGAATACCCAGGCTGCCTGCATATCAGTGTTGAGAAATACTGCATTAAAAAGAGTGAGCAGCTGTATGATGAAGGAAACGGCTCTGCAACAGATTTGTTAATTATCTCCTTTGATTCACAGAGGGTGTTTGTGAAATATGGTTGACCAGTGAAGACACAGGGGCTTATGGCAGAGATATTGGCACCAGTCTTCCCGCACTGCTGTGGAAACTGGTTGAAGTGATTCCGGAGGGAGCAATGCTGAGGCTTGGCATGACAAATCCGCCCTATATTTTAGAGCATCTGGAGGTAAGGAAAAGCACCCCATTTCCATGCTGACACAGAGACGGACCAATCCAGACAACGTGGCAGCCTCAGCACCATCACATGAGTTTCATTTAAAATCGCTTTCACATTTTTTTTTTTTGTGGTCCCACGTTACCAAGAATGAATCGGGAATTTCAAGTCCCTTCTTTGTCAGTCTTCACATCTTGTTTCTGCTTCCTCACCATTAATTAATGTTGCCTAGATTTTCCAGTATTTGCCATCTTGTCCCAGTTCTTTGTTTCTTCCTTACAGCCCTTCAGTTTTCCAATGCATAAATTTGCCTCAGTTCCTCTGTCTATAACCCGTGTGTATTTCAGGACTGCTACCACGTTGCATTGATTTTGCAACCAACTGTGAACATTGCATTATCTGAACTGCTGTTAGCCCTACCAATGAGGATACTGTGCAGTGGAGTTTAAGGATGTTTTAAATTTGATTCTTTTGTCTGGCAATAGTTAGGGGAAAAATGAAATCCAGGAGACGTAGAGCTTTGTAGTCTTCCACTTGATTCTCTTGTGGTCGCTGTGAAAAAAGGAGTTATGATAATGCAAGATCCCTGGCTTTGTTTTTATACCTTCCATGGATGAACAGAGTGCCTACCCTCAAGTAGCTTACTATTAAACTAGGAAAATGGATGTGTGTACAAGTAACTGTGGTACTTGATGACAAATGATACAATAAATATGAGCAAAGAATATGGACAAGGGAGCAACCATGTAAATGAAAAAGTATATGCTGGGATCCATGATTATTATTTGAGAAATAAGATTATGCTGTTAGGTCCATAGTTAAGAATAAGAAATCTAATAAGTGCTGTTGGAGAGTCATGTGCAAAGTACAGAAACAACTCACTTATGTTTTTATCAGTTGTGTTCTTTGCAGTTTGTACAGAAAAATGACATTCAGAATTCTAAAAGTTAGCAAGTATAGTGGCTGAAATTCAATGTGAATGAATATTCAAAGATTATTTCTGTTGATTTGATTTGAGGCCTATACTTGTTGAGGTTGTTGTTGAAAAGCCACCGTGCTATCAGCAACCTATTTTAGAAATTCTGAAAACAGAGTGGATCGCAATCTGATCATTAATTATAAATAATGAAGAAATTTCGCGATTTCAATTTTGTTATTCACATTTTCCCAACCAGATCTTTTTAGTAAAGGTGTGTGATTTATATGTTAACTTTGGACAGTGTGTGACTATTATGATTTGCTATTTAAAAGTAAGCCACAGGCATGTCAGTTTTTACTTAACCCTTTGACGTGGCACTTGAAAAAGCCAGTGATTCTCTGTAAAAATCAAATCTGCTAAGAGCTACAGCAGTCTTGCTATGTTTGCAGTAAATGTGAGGCATCCATCATGAAGATCAGGAGATGTGCTGGATATATGGTGGGTAGGAAGAGAAGCAAGCCCTGCCAATATATAGCTGATAACACCCCAGTTTCTTTGGATTTAAAAAATCTTATCAAATTTCAAGAGAACGTTAGTAGCTAGAGTCAGAGCAGTTCAGGTGGGGCTACAGTCAGAGCAGTTCAGGTGCGGAGTAAACACAAGGGGAAAAAAATCACGTATTGGCTCTGTGATGAGAAACCTAATATCTCTTGGAATAAACTCAACCCTTTAATTAATTGCAAGATTGCAGAAACCAGTGTCGCGTTTATAGCAAACCCTAATGCTCAGCATCTAAAATAGTGCTAGAGTTGTTGATCTCCGAATAGATGCTCCAGAAGAGCTGCTAAAAATCAACAGAGGACGGTAAATGTAGCTTTACGCTTTACCTGGAAGAACACAGGTGTTTAGTTCATAGATTGTACTTAGAGTGATAGCAAGTTACAATTGTCATAAAATTACCTTTTAAAAATTCTTGCTTTTTTGGGCTTCCCTGGTGGCGCAGTGGTTGAGAGTCCGCCTGCCGATGCAGGGGACACGGGTTCGTGCACCGGTCCTGGAGGATCCCACATGCCCTGGAGCGGCTGGTCCCGTGAGCCATGGCCGCTGAGCCTGCGCGTCCGGAGCCTGTGCTCCACAGCGGGAGAGGCCATAGCAGTGAGAGGCCTGCGTACCGCAAAAAAAAAAAAAATTCTTGCTTTAAGATATCTATAATGTTGGCCTTCCCTCCTACATTCTCATTTTCACGAGGCGAGGACCTTGTCACATCTATGTGTTGATCTACCCCACCCACTAGTGGCTCAATAAATGAATGAATAAAAGATGAATAAAGGAAGAGCCTTTTTCATAAACTAAATTGTAGAGCCCCTCTGCCATCTTGGACTTTGAAGTCGTCTGGCCAGAAGAGGCAGCCCAAGATGACAAAGTAAATGAGCTTCAAGGGTGAGAGTTTGTCCCAAAGAAAGCCACCCATTCCCCTCCACTTGATATGCAGGGAGTAATTCCATCCTATGGTTCCACAGCAAAGGAGAGAGCAGTCCAAAGGAAACAGAACCAAAGGAGACAAACAAACAAAGATGTGCTAGAACGAGAAAACCCAAGTATCTGGAAGCAAGAGCTTTTCAAGTCTTCCTCTGTCGCTTTGACAAGACCTGCACACCTTGGTGGTGGTTCTCATCCTTCTCTGAGTGGCAGAGCTTCAAGCTCGCAGTGTCCTACAAACACATCCTTCTGTAACAGAAAAGGTATCTGAGCTCCACAGGCATCACTGGCTTCCAAGTGTGAAAGAGGACATTAGGGAAGAGAGCCAACCCCATAGAGCCTAACCCCGCACCCACAATGCATCGTATTTCCCCATTTTCCTCTCACTAAGCTGAGACTGCTCTGAAGAAATTACTTGACTTACCTAAAGTGCTGAAGAAAATTCATCAATAAGAAAAAAAAAAGAAGCGGGAAAAGCTGAAAACGGGGGGAAAAATAACACCAGTGAATGACAGGTGATGATTTTTTTTTAACTGCCAGGATAGAAGGAAGCCACTCTTGAAAAACTACTCTGATGGTTTAATACACTTACGGTGAGGGTTTCTGGCGAATTGTATTGGTAGGACCCAGCCTTCTTGTGTTTCTGGAAGATGCTTCACGCTACAGACTTTAATTATCGAGCACTTCACGGGGCTGTTTTCCTTCCTCTTGGTTATGTTCACTTCACATTCACCTGACTTGAGATTTTTCTCTTAAACTCTTTTACCAGCTTTTTTTTTAATTGCACAGTTTAAAGGGGAAATCATTTAAAGGAAAATACCAACGTTTCTATCATTATTTAAACGTATGGTGTGGAAAAATAGGTCTGTTGAAAATACATTTTATTAAATGTTCCAAGGGACAGAAGATATCACACTTAACGTAGGATGCACGTCTAACGTAGGATGCACGTCTAACTTTTAATTGAGAGTCTAACATTGTGTGTGGCACTTTATATGGTAGATATTGAATAAATGTGTAATGAATAAAAGGAAAGGAGGGAGAATTCTTAATCCCTAACAGGCAAAGTCAAGTATCTAATTGGAATACCTACAAACCCTATTTTTAACTTGTCACTGCCCTAAAAAACCATATGGGATTCATTTTAAATGATGACATAAGTGTCAAAGATATCTCAAACATATCTCTATATATGTATACCATATATATATGGTGGGAAAACACCCTGGAATTGAAGAAACATAATTATAAGCTTATGTAATACTTATTAAATTTGGATATGAGGTAGAAACAATAGATAAAACAGTAGATTAAAAAATGTTTTACCTCATCTTAGGTCTGTAATACCTCTTCATTACCCATAGAATAAAGATAAGCTCCTTATCATGACATACCGGGTCCTTAAGATGCTTCCTCCACTACATCCCTGTTTGCTCTTCCCTTTGCTACCCTTATGAGGCCTCCTGTGTAGCCTGTATTTTTTTTTTACCATTTTATATTCCTGCTATTTTTACTTTAACTTTTTCCCGTTTCATACTTACCACATGATGACAGTTGTTAGTATTGAGTTAATCAGATACACTAATATTTGCTACTATTGGGTTGGCCAAAATGTCCGTTTGGGCTTTTCTGTTAAAAAAACGGGTTCTAAATGGAAATACATATGTTGACTGATATATATGTTGACTAATATATTGCCCCTATAGTGGCACATAAGAGATATTTTCCCTCTATGTTTGCTTTCCTGTTGATATCGCTAAGATAATAACACTGGCGTATTCCTGTTTAATGAACTCTGACCTTCTAGGTGGAGCAGCTTGTGAATTTGATTACTCTTGAAACTACATTGTTAGTTCTTCCCTCTGCGTTGTAGGTAGCCCACAGCTAAGGTATTAATTCAGACTGAACATAACACATATGAACCCAGCCAGGTGTGATGTGGCCAGTGACAGTGATGCAATGGCTACTGGTACCTGGGCACCAGAAGACACTGGTAACATTATTCAACACTGCTTAATAATAATCATAATAACATCAGTACAATTTATTGGGCGTTTATTATTTTCTAGAAACCATACTACTTGCTATACACGTATTATCTCTTTTCCTTCTTACAATAAGCTAGCTATATAGATAACATTATCCTTATTTATTGAGAAGCCAAGTCTTAGAAAGCTTTAATAATTGGCCAAATTACATAACTAATTAGCAGCTGAATGGGTTTCTAATCTTGTCTGACTCTAAAATGCTCTCTGCTATACTGAATCTTCCATAAAGCCAGCTCAGGTATTTCCTAGATTCCTTCCATGCTCTGTCAGACTCTGTCCAGCCTATCTCTGTGGGCACTCATCATGGTGCATCATTACTTATTTACACGTAAATCCAACAAAACTGTTACCATCTGTAGGAAGAGGCTGTATTGTTTGTCTTTGCATTTCAGTGCCTGTGATGACATGCACTTAATAAATGTGTATGGAATGATGTGATGGCTCTAAGTTTAGCTGTTCTTTGACTGCATGTCTTATACATATTGAGGTACCTTCATATCTGGGCTGAGCATCTAGTTTTGGAAGAGTTTGTGGATGGTTGTCATATGTGTTTCTCACTTATGAGTCACACTTTAGTGAAGAATTACTAGATGGTGGAGGAGAATCCATCTAAGGGATATGCTTTATTATTTGCCCTGCTAAAATATTGTAGTGACAGATAGTATCTTTAGGACTACCTAGAGCAAATGAGCTCATTATATGATTATTGAATTTGTAGATTATCTAGGCTTTTAGCTTCTTTCTTCTTCTTCCCGCTTCTTAGCTTTCACTGCTTTTTATAGTCTCCATCAGAGAAGTCAGCAGTGGATGGTCAAGGAGGAGAAATTAAAATCAGGCAATTTGTCTTGTTTTTCATTTTATGGGTTGGCTGGTAGGGAAAAGATATTAAAGCTGTTGACCAGAAAGGGATATGGGAATTATCTGTGGATTTTATTTATCTAAGCTATTCTGGTTCTCCTTGTGTTATGAATAATTTAAAATAACTGTTATCTTCCTTGAAAATGCCTGTATGTCTTAAAGTCATATCAGAATTTTAGTGCATCACTTACAGCCTGGAACAGAGAGGGCAAGTTGATTAATTTGGAGTGCAAATGCTTGTTATTAAGGACTTTTCCTACATTCAAATTATAAACAAAGCAAATTGGTTATTTTAAAATTTCTATTACTCTGTAAAATATTGCTGAGAATATTGGCACTCATATTCACATTGATATGCTACATTTTATTCAGCTTGAATTAAAATGTATAAGTTCTTTAAAGATTTATATTTAGTATATTTCTGTTACTTATATGTGTTACATTGTGTAAGGTTAATCATAGTGGTATTTTAAATGTTCCATCTGTTTTTGGTTGAGAAATCTTTTAGTCACTACAAGTCAGTTTCCTGCTACCCTTGATTTTTGTATATTTACTTCTATTTAAATGACCTTATGTTCCAATCTAATAGTACATTTAGCAAAATTAATTTATCTGGTAAGACAGCAGATATATGTCAAGGACTTTTGCTGCATGGTAATTTATGAACATTAATAGTATGTTTGGCTTGCCAGACTTCTGAAAAATGCCTCATAGTTTCAAAATAATAGCAAACACAATACCTGCTGTGCTTATGTTTCATCAGAGCAATACAGAATTTCCAAATTGAAGTCAACAGTTCACATGTGTCTTTAAACTTTTTTTTTTCCTTAAGGGTTATACTTTCCAGAATAATAGAAAAATATGCAAATAGATTTTGTGCTGTTGTATACAAACTATTTCACCCTTTTGGTGAATAGAAGGACATGCTCAGTGATTCGTTTTGAGCAAGGAAATGGAAAGGAAAAATCCTTTATTTCTGCCATCCACGTACTATAGCTTTTGGAACTTGGTGTGGTTTGTGTGACTGTTGGTACCCCGTTTCTTACTGATTAGAATCATCAGCAGTTTACTTCATTCTTAACCTGGCATTTGTGAATAGATTTCAAGAGATCAGTGAAACCTCTAAAACTGGAAACCAAAGTTTGTGCCTATCTGAAAATTTAGGGGGAAGAAACCATCAAATATTAAAAGGATTCATATACTTAATAAAAAGCTTATCAGGCCTAATTATGAGAGCTGAGGGCAGCCCCCCTGGAAAGGAATGGGAGTTATGCCCCAGCCCTATGTGCCGAATGACTTGACTCCTTGTGATAAACCATGAAATTTAAATGCTACTCCACATAAGCATGATTGTGGGCTCTACCCCACATTCCACCTCTGCTCCTCCTCGGAGGGATCCGGATCTGAGCACCAGCAAAGCTTCAGTCTGGCCCTTCTACCAAAACATTTGCACCTCTGCGCCTACTTGTATCTCACCCCTTTCCATCCTGTGATCCTCACTTGTTCCCTCTTCAGGCTTCAGCTCCTAACCCCAGCCCTGCCCAAGAAGCCTCATCTTTTCTTGAACCCAACAGCTCCTCAGAAAAACTTCCGTAGCTTCTTGCTTATGACTACTGAGCTTCAGTTTGTAACGTTCTGTCTGGGTGATTAAGCCTCAGGGTAACATGCAGGCCAGAGGACCCAGAAAAGAAATGAGCTCTTAAATAGATAGACTTGATCTCAACAAATAACTCTTTGTTGCTGTCCTCACAGCCACAGACTCATCAGTTTCATCAGGAATTTTACTTTATGCTTATCATCTCAGGTATGTTTTCGGGGGAAAATGAACTATTTTGTGCATGAATGTTTCTCATGTTGAAAATATTGGGTTTCTCTGTCTTTTGGGGGAGAACAATGGAAAATGCCTTGTTTTAAGATTCTGTTTATATGGCCAGCAATAATTTATACAGAGACCCACCTTGTGGGCCTCCCTGCTGCCCTCAGTTACAATTTCTGAATTACCAGATAGCAGAGGAATATAAATAGTCAAATTGGCTTTGGTTATCATAATACGATTTAATCCACTTTGTGATAAAAACTATCTGAACTTTGCAACCATTAATATCATCATTTTATCTCTTGCTATTGGCCTAAGTTTTTTACCAGTGAAATCCAGAGACATACCGATATTCATTGCCAAAAGAGATGATCATTTCCTGAAACGAAAAGAATGTAGGGACATAGGGATAAAATATGGGTCAAGATGATAAGTAAAAAGGCCTCAGCAAATGCTTTATAAAGCAACTGGTGTCATAGTCAAACATCTGGAACCATGTCTGTGTGTGTGTGTGTGTGTGTGCACATGTGTGTGTGTGTATATATATATATATATATTGGGTTGGCCAAAAGGTTCATTTAGTTTTTTCTGTAAGAAAAAAAACTTGGCTCTAGTAGCACTTAGTTTTCTTTAACTTCATCCTAAACAATTTTGTTAGATTGTATGTGACAGCTGTCATATCAGCGTGCATTAAAAAAAGACATCAAGATGGGTGAATTTTTAAAAATTTATTTATATTTTGGCTGCATTGGGTCTTTGTTGCTGCATGCGGGCTCACTCTAGTTGCAGCGAGCGGGGTCTATTCTTCGTTGCGGTGCACAGGCTTCTCATTGTGGTGGCTTCTCTTGTTGCAGAGCACGGTCTCTAGGTGCATGGGCTTCAGTACTTGTGGCACGCAGGCTCAGTAGTTGTGGCTCGCGGGCTCTAGAGTGCAGGCTCAATAGTTGTGGCGCACGGGCTTAGTTGCTCCGCAGCATGTGGGACCTTCCCAGACCAGGGCTCAGACCCGTGTCCCCTGCATTGGCAGCCGGATTCTTAACCACTGCGCCACCAGGGAAGTCCAAAATTGGTGAATTTTTGTGTAGCCATTTTAATATTGAGGATGAAAGAAAAAAAGCAACATTTTCGGAATATTGTGCTTTATTATTTCAAGAAAGGTGAAAATGAAATCAAAACGCAAAAAAAGATTTGTGCGATGTATGGAGAAGGTGTTATGACTGATTGAATGTGTCAAAAGTGGTTTGCAAAGTTTCATGCTGGAGATTTCTTGCTGGATGTTGCTCCACAGTCGGGTAGACCAGTTGAAGTTGATAGCGATCAAATCAAGACATCAGTTGAGAACAATCAGTGTTATACCATGTGCGAGATAGCCGACATACTCAAAAATATCCAGATCAAGCGGTGGAAATCATTTGTACCAGCTTGGTTATGTGAATCGCTTTGATGTTTTGGTTCCACGTAAGTTAAGCGAAAAAAACCTTCTTGACCGTATTTCTGCATGCAATTCTCTACTTAAACGTAATGAAAACGTTCTGTTTTTAAAACAAATTGTGATGGGCGATGAAAAGTGGATACTGTACAATAATGTGGAACGGAAGAGATCATGGGACAAGCAAAATGCACCACCACCAACCACACCGAAGGCCGGTCTTCATCCAACGAGTGTAATGTTGTGTATATGGTGGGATTGGAAGGGAGTCCTCTATTATGAGCTCCTTCTGGAAAACCAAACAATTAATTCCAACAAGTACTGCTCCCAGTTAGACCAACTGAAAGCAGCATTTGACGAAAAGCGTCCAGAATTAGTCAACAGAAAACGCATAACCTTCCATCAGGATAACGCAAGACCACATGTTTCTTTGATGGCCAGGCAAAAACTGTTACAGCTTGGCTGGGAAGTTCTGATTCATCTGCCATATTCACCAGACACAGCACCTTCGGATTTCCATTTATTTAGGTCTTTACAAAATTCTCTTAATGGAAAAAATTTCAATTCCCTGGAAGACTGTAAAAGGCACCTGGAACAGTTCTTTGCTCAAAAAGATAAAAAGTTTTGGGAAGATGGAATTATGAAGTTGCCTGAAAAATGGCAGAAGGCAGTGGAACAAAAGGGTGAATACGTTGTTCAATAAAGTTCTTGGTGGAAATGAAAAATGTCTTCTACTTTTACTTAAAAACTTTTACTTGGCACTTTTTGGCCAACCCAATAAAGCAGAACACTTTAATATTTCAGAATTATAAATATAATTCTAGGATACTAGAAGGCTGGAAATTTACAAATTTTGATTGTGGCATACAAAATATTCGTGTTTCATCTTTTAGTATTCTAGTGTACATTTCAGTTTCTGAAGGAGGGCATTAGATACGTGATGGTTTAATATGCATCTTAAAAGGCGTTTCACATTGCTGTTTTCCCTGGATCCTTAATTTCACAGGCGTAGCTAAGAAGGCTTCCATGTCACCTGTTGAAATTAGTATAGTTCAAACTCCACAATACACCATCTGTGGACTTTTTCTCATTAATTTAGGAAGGCAGTTATGCTCAAACCACTGAGAAAAGCTGCCTTCGACTTTCCTTCATAAGCACAGAGCATGGCTAACACATAAGGCATTCAATGTAGTTTTTTCTTTACATTTTTCTTTTGGTACTAGGATCATTTCCGTATTGATTCTTTGCTCTGATAGCCTATGAAAGGCTACCCTAGGCCATTGCTAATTCAGCAGTTAGTAAAATGAAATCTTCATATTTTATATCAGGTGGGTAATGGAATTTTCTCGTGATTCATGGTGTAGAACAGAAAGGTTGGTAATGAAGTTAATGGTTCAGAGAATACTTGAGGGACATTCTGCATATTTTTCAGAAAGTAAAATGCAGTTCCTTACTTTGCTTCTGTTTATTTTTAATATACTAAATTGTTTGTTGTTTCTAGATCCAATATGCATCGGTTCTTTTTCCCACATCTTCCTTTGTCTACCACAAAAATAATCCACATAAAAATGTTAAGCTTTCAAATTTTAAGTCCAAAATTCTTTAATGTCATTTAACAGTAAATGATAATTGTGTCCTAAATTGGAAACATAAGCATTTTTATATGATTAAGAACACCTTTATTTGTATGTGTTGAACAGAACTATCACGTTGATTATAATGGGCATGAATGGTGTTTGTGTAATGAATCATTTTTAGCATCAGAGGATGCTGCATGTGGGCCAGAGAAGTCAAACTATTTAGAGTAATATTGAAAGTTCTCTAGTTATTCATTAGTTTAGGTGGGAAAAAATCTATTCTGTCTCTTTTTGTAGCATGCATTTTTCTGTGTTTTTAAAAACACTGCGAAAAGTTTGCTGCTTGTAAAGCAGTGTTTGACTAGAGAAAGTATTGTGGATTAGAGTGTCTCTAATATATGGCAACAAAGAAGTAACTTCCATATTTACATGTTAAAATATATCTAAAAAGCAAGCTTTACATCAATTTTTTATTATACAGTCATATGGTATGTCTGCCTAAATGCTGATCAGTTGAAATTTCAGACATTAATCTTTTCATTAATTGGCTACTATATAGCCAAGCTTTGTCTTTCCACCTCAATAGATCCTTGTTATTTTTTCTTCCTCTATTCCTCTATTACTGTCTTTGTATTAGTTTCCTAAGGTGGTTGTAACAAAGTACCACAAACTGGGTGGCTTAAAATAACAGAAATTTATCCTCACAGTTTGGGAGGCCAGAGGTCCCAAATCAAAGTGTTGGCAGGGTTGGTTCCTTCGGGAGGCTCTGAGGGAGAATCTGTCCCGTTCCTCTCTCCCTGCTTCTGGTGGTTGCTGGTAATTCGTGGCATTCCTTAGCTGGTAGACATATCACTGCAATCTCTGTTTCAGTGTTAACATGGTATTCTCCTCTCTCTGCGACTAAATTTCCTCTTCTTTATAAGAGCACCAGTCACTGGATTGGAGTCCACCCTAATTCAGTATGACCTCATTTAAACTTGATTACATCTGCAAAGACGCTATATTTCCAAAGAAGCTCATTTTCACAGGTTCTGAGGATGATGACGTCAACGTGTCTTCTTGTGACACACAGTTCAACCCACAACAGCCTTCTTTTGTGGTAAATAGATATTCTCTATGTGCCATTTTAATTCATATATATAATCTTTAAAATTATTTTTTTAGTGGTTACCTTAGTGTCTTAATCTGTAACAGTTTAGTTTAGGTTAATATCAACTTTGTAACAGGATACACAAGTTTTGCCTCTATATATAGCTCAATTCCCTCTCCCCTTCTTTATGCTGATGTTATCAAAGTATATCTTTGTAAAATGTACACCTATCAGCGCATTCATAATTAGTGCTTTATGCAGTTGTCTTTTAAGTTAGATAAGATAAAAACAAGAACTACAAACAAAAACCACATTTATACTGTTACCTTTGTAGTTACCTTTACCTGTGCTCTTTATTTCTTCATGTGGATTGGAGTTAATGTCAATTCATTTCAGCCTGAAGGACTCCATTTAGTATTTCTAACACAGGTCTCCTAGAAAAGTATTCTCTCAGTTTTTGTTTATCGGGGCATAGCTTATCTTTTTCTTCACTTTTGAAGGATGACTTCTCTGGATACAGAATTCTTGGTTAACAGTCTTTCAGCACTTTGCATATGTCATTCCACTGCCTTGTGGCCTCTGATTTCTGATGAGATACCAACTGTTAATCTTACTGAGGATCCCTTACACGTGATGAGATGCTTGTCTCTTGCTGTTATCAGGATTGTTTTTATCTTTCAGCGGTTTATGAGATAGCTAGGTATAGATCTCTTTAAGTTTATCCTACTTAGAGTTTGTAGAGCTTCTAGGTTACGTAGATTGTTTTTCTTCAGATTTCTGAGTTTTGGGCCATTATGGCTTCAAATATTTTTCTGCCTTTTTCTTTCCTTCTGGAATTCATATTATATGTATGTTGGTATGCTTAATGGTGTCCCACAGATTTCTGAGGCGCTGTTAATTTTTATTCATTGTTTTTTTTTTTTCTGTTCCTCAGACCAAGCAATCTCAATTGACCTGTCTTCAAGTTTGCTGATTGTTTCTTATACCAGCTCAAGTCTCCTGCTGAGCCCCTGTAGTGAATTTTTTACTTCAGTTCTTTTACTTTTCATACCAGAATTTCTATCTGGTTCTCCTTCATAATTTGTCTCATTATTGATATTCTTCATTCAGTGAGACATCATTCTCATGGTTTTCTTTAGTTCTTTACACATGATTGTCTTTACTTCTTTGAACATATTTAAAATGATGATTTAAAGTCATTGTCAAGTATGTTCAGAATCTGGGCTTTTGCTGGGAGAGTGTCTATCGATTGCTTTTGTGTGTGTGTTTCACATTTTATAATTTTTTGTTGAAAACTAGACATTTAAATATACTTTTTTTTTTTTTTTCTGCGGTACGCGGACCTCTCACTTTTGTGGCCTCTCCCGTTGCGGAGCACAGGCTCCGGACGCGCAGGCTCAGCGGCCATGGCTCACGGGACCAGCCGCTCCGCGGTATGTGGGATCTTCCCGGACCGGGGCACGAACCCGTGTCCCCTGCATCAGCAGGCGGACTCTCAACCACGGCGCCACCAGGGAAGCCCAACATAGTTTTTGTTTGTTTGTTTGTTTATTTTTATTTATTTTTTATTTTATTTATTTATTTATTTTAATATACTTTTAAATATAATGTGGCAGCTCTGGAAATCAGATAGTCTTCTCTTGACAGGAGTTATTGTTGTTGTTGTTTGTTTAGTGACTTTTCTTAATTAATTCAGTGAAGTCTACTTTGTTATATGTGGCCAGTGAAGTCTATCAAATTAGCTTAGTAGTCAGCTCATGATTGGACAGAGATTTCCTTAAAACCTGGAACCAATAAGTCTGTCTTTGTGGAGGAGCCCTTTGTTCATATTGGAGCATCCTTCAGTGCTCAGGTTGCCTATACCTCCATCTTTACCTGCACTTCCTGTTTGTGTAGAACCTCAGACTTAGCCAGAGGTGAGAATTAAGGGCCTTCTCATGTCTTTCCTGAACAGGTGCACAGCCTGGACATGCACACGTCCTTGTGCGTGCACATGGCCTTCTAGATCCCCCGGAACGTGTCAGTGTGCTTCAAAATCCCCCCTGGACATCACATTCCCTAGCTTTTCCTTTTATGCTTTTTGATTTGCTTCTTATTTGCTCTGTTATTTGCAGCCCCAGGCAGCCATGATGTTAAGCAATTGCGATGATTATTTTTGACAAATGCCCCTGGGAAAAAAAAGCTTTTCTACTGGGTGAGTGCCAGGTCAGGTTAAATAAGAAAGCCATGTGAGTAGAGTCTTCCACGAAACCACTGCACAGGGCAAATACTGACAGTTTTTCTGGGAATGGGGCTTTGAAGGAGCTCCAACCCTCTTCTGCCCCCTTCAGTGGCTGCCAGACTGCTGGTTTTCACCATGATTGAAGGTTGTTGGTTTTCAAGGCTACCACAGAACTGGGAAGTGAGAGGTGAGAAAAGGGCCAGTTTAAAACGCCACATAACTTTCTGTTCTTACCAAGATTGTTCCATTTTTCTGGAATAAACACTCGTCAGATTGCTGTAAGCCTTTAGTTAATTTCCAGAGTTCTGAAAAAAATTGATTCTGACCATTTTTGTCACTGTCCTCATTGCCTTTTAGGTAGGAGAGGATTTTCAGAGGTTTTTACTCTGCCATTCCTGCTGATGTCATTAAATATTACTTATGCCTTAAAATGGGCTGCTTCTGTATGTGTCAGGCCATAAGTGTATGGGGTTAGCTCAGTATTCTTCCTTAGTTTTTGTGTTCCATGTCAAAGGTACCGTCAATCACTTATGGTTCCATCTGCCCTTGTAAAGCTTTTGGGGAGGAGCTCATGTCATTAGTAGGTTACTGACAGCAAAAGATCACTATTAATTGAGTCTCTCAGTGGCCTGTAACAAACAACACCCTCACAGAAAGCACAGAGATTTGGAGACTAAAACGCATACCTCATTAGATACTTGTAGCTGTGGGCACCACACAGAGGATACTGTGGCTTACTCAGACGGAACCTTGCATATGACATTTAGTTGCTTCCTTCTCTTTCTTTATTGATTCTTTTTCTAAAAACCATACCCAATACTACTCCGTTATTTATATTCTAATAGATAGTTCAACTTCCACAGTCACTGTCTTTTATATTGTTGAAGCTACTGTAGATCTCTTCTCATGAAAATGCTTTGTTTTGGGGACTTCCCTGGCGGTCCAGTGGTTAAGACTCCATGCTTCCACTGCATGGGGCACGGGTTCGATCCGTGGTTGGGGAACTAAGATCCCACATGCTGTGTGGAGTGGCCAAAAAAAAGGAAAGAAAATGCTTTGTTTTCTTGAGAGATGGTGTCCCTGTCACTATGCCATGTTCCATCCTCTGTGTAGTCTTCCAGAAAGCTTTGCACATCAATTGATTAGGTATTTGTTAATCAGAAAGATGTTTGCTGTCGATGCTGCTTTACTAAACTAAAAAGATATCAAACTTAGAATTAATAGCTATAGACTCTAGAGTTTGTAGAAAAACAACACTGGAAAATACTGGTAATTCGAGGATATGTAACTCCAGGAATTAAAGAGTCATTTTGAAATTTGCAGTGCATTGTTTTACTCTCATGAAAGTAAATGCAGATTTTAAAGTTCCTCAGTTTCTTTACCAACATTTTTGTTGAAGTATCTTTATGATGTTTTTATTTATTATCCTTCTAACTTAATGGGACATGACCGTACTGAAGTGTTCACAGAAGTAGAAGACCTGAGTCTGAATCAGTTTGTCATTAATCTGGCAAATTCGTTGAATCTTGATCACTCTATTTATATTTCAGTCTTTTTAAAAAGAAACACCATTTTGAAGGGGCTGAGCTGAATGAGATAGGTTTAAATTTTTTCCATTTGACCTCTAAATTCTGAGCCTTCTAAAATCTTTGCAAACTCATTTTACTTGATGTGACCTAGAACTTAAAAGAAAAATAATAGCATTTCAAAGAATTGTTGTGCCATTCCATTGTCTGGTATTTGGTATGAAATAATCATCCCAGTACTTGCTTTGACAGTTGTATCATATTTATATAAGCCTGTGTCAGAGAGGCCTGGAACCCAAAAGCTTTCTGTTTCTGTAGTGAGTGTGGGGACTCACTTACTGAATTTGCATCCTCTACCTAACACCTGAGAACGAAACATTTCTTTTGGATAGCATGGCCCTCCTCATTTGCAAATGCTTTTCATGCTGCAAATGATACAGTAGAAAAATGAAATCTACGGAAAACCACATCAAGAAGATCTCTCTCTTATTCAAGGAATGATTATTGCATAGACAGAGTATTCTGGTTCCCCACCTATGACCCTGGAGAGGAATTGGGCATCATTTGGTGGCTGGCTTCGTGAGGCCTCAGACATACCTCTAGCGTTCACTCTCAGTCTCCCTGGGCTTGGGGCACTCTCTGTTCTCTTAGTGAGCCTTTTCAAGTCTCCCGGGGCACCAGCTACTCTTCTTTTGTATATGGGCATACCCCATTTTATTGTGCTTCACAGACATGGTACTTTTTACAAATGTAAAGGTTTGTGGCACCCCTGCATTGAGCAAGTCTATCGGTGCCATTTTCCCAACAGTGTGTGCTCACTTCGTGTCTCTGTGGCACATTTTGCTGACACAGAGACACATTTTAAATATTGCAAATTCTTGCAATATTTAAAACTTTTTCATTGTTATTATTTGTTATGGTGATCTGTGATCAGTGATCTCTGATAAAACTGTTTCAAAAAGATTACGACTTGCTGTAGGCTCAGACGATTGATGATTAGCATTTTTTTAGCAGTAAAGTATTTTTTGGCTAAAGTATGTGCACTTTTTTAGACATAATGCTATTGCCCACTTAATAGACTACAGTATAGTATACACATAACTTTTCCCACCCTTTTTTTGTTTTTTTTTCCAACTTTGAGATATAATTGATATATAATATTGTGTAAGGTTAAGGCGTACAATGTGATGATTTGATTCAAATATATACTGTGAAATGCTTACCACAACAAGGTTAGTTAACACATCCTTCACATCACATAATTGCCACTTTGTTGTTCTTGTTATGGTGAGAATATTAAGGCTCTATTCTCATAGCAACTTTTCCACTATACAATACAGTATTGTTAACTATAGTTACCATGCTGTACATTAGATCCCTAGAACTTAGTCCCTCAAAGCCCTTACTATTTCTGTAAAGAAGTTGTCAAAAGAAAGCAGGAATAACAGTAACCTACTTCTGTGTCTGCATTCTTCCATGCCTCCATTCTTTGATACAGTCCTGGATGTGCGGCTGATTTGTGTGGGGCACTGAGGGAATTTTTCACATTTCTGTGGCTTTTGATGTTTTCAGATATCACCTGGGGCATAATAGCAGTTACCCTGTACAAAGAATATTAAACAATGTATCAGCAGTGCCCTATGGGATGCTATATAAATGTAAGATTTTGTCTTATCTGGATTAGATTAACAATGAATAGAACAATGAATTGGTAGAACAATGAATTAATATCTTAGAACAATGAATTAATATCTTAGAATAGTACCTGACATACAGAAAGTACTTAATAGTTTTAGCTATTAATATTACTATTATTATATCAGAATTTTGGAATTTCACCTTAAAATAATGTATCAGATCTGAAAGTATATAACTTATTCTTTCTTTTTCTTTATGAAGGCATCTTTTGGATCAGGCAAGTGCAACTTTTAAGGATTTGCTTATCAGAAATCTCATGATTAATAGAGCAAGATGAAGTCTAGGGTCCTCATGGGGAAGGAGAAAGAGATCTAGTGAGGGAGTGAAGCAGGACTCATTGAGGAAGTGAGAGACTTCCCAAGGTGTCTGGGGTAGGAGTGGCTTATAGGTAACTAATCACTACGAGCAGAGATAAAGGGATGCCATGATATAAAGGGATGCCATGATATAAAGGGATGCCATGATTCACCTGGGCTCTGCTGTAGTGCTGCCATCTGTCTTTTGCCCATCAGAATGTCTGTGAGAGTCATCCATGTTGTTTTGTGTGTTGGGAATTTGTTACAGGTCCATTGCTGTGAAGCGTTCCATTGTGTGAATACATCATAGTTTGTTCAGCCATTTTCCTGGTGAACACTAGGGTGATTTCCAGGTTTCAATTATTATGAATAAAGCTTACATGAACATTATCATACACGTCCTTTGGTGAACAGGTGCACTCATTTCTCTTAGGTATATACGTAGGAGTGGAACTGCTGGATCATAGGGTTGACATATGTTTGGCTTTAATAAAACTGCCAGCCATGTATGAGAGTTGCCACTATTCTCTTAGATAGATTTTTGAACGGGAAGACCCTTCAACAGATGGCCTAGCATAATACTCCCCCTATAAGGCGAAGTGTTGGGATTGGTTGTGCGTTGGTTTTTTCCAGTAGGTACTTGATGTAATGCCTGTTCAAGAGAATGAAAAACTTCAGAATGTAC
This sequence comes from Delphinapterus leucas, assembly GCF_059928025.1. Taxonomy (NCBI): domain Eukaryota; kingdom Metazoa; phylum Chordata; class Mammalia; order Artiodactyla; family Monodontidae; genus Delphinapterus; species Delphinapterus leucas. The sequence continues at coordinate 16,478,770 of NC_143138.1, forward strand.
AGGTTTTATGTATGTTAGATATGTTTGTATGATAGCAGATTGAATAATTGAGCCACATGTTCTGTTAGAATGCATTTTGGTGTAATTTAATCTACCTGTCATACCATACAGTTTAGAAGGTTTATATTTGAGAGGACACTGTTCTGAAAATCTGAAGACCTTGGTTCCAACCCTAATTCTAGCACTATGTAACTGTGACCTTAGGCAAGTCATGTAACCCCTTTAAATCTTTGTCTTTGTGTAGAAGTAGTAGCAGTGGAAGAGGAGTTTGATATATATATCACTTAGTTTTCTCTTTCTATGATTTTTTAATAAGTCACTTAAAGTTATGTTAAATTATTACCTTACATATCTAATTAATAAATTAACATAATACATTAATTTTCATTAACTCAGAAAAGTGATTACAGACTCAAAGACATGGAAGTGACTCACATTTTAGACTACTGAGACTATAGGATTTACTAAACCAAAAATGTTCTTTTTTTAAAAAAATTTTTTATTTACTTATTTTTGGCTGCGTTGGGTCTTCGTTGCTGCATGCGGCCTTTCTCTAGTTGTGGCGAGTGGGGGCTACTCTTCGTTGTTGTGTGCGGGTTTCTCATTGCGGTGGCTTCCTTGTTGCAGAGCATGGGCTCTAGGTGTGAGGCCTTCAGTAGTTGTGGCATGTGGGCTCAGTAGTTGTGGCACACGGGCTTAGTTGCTCCGCGGCATGTGGGATCTTCCCGGAACAGGGATCGAACCCATGTCCCCGGCTTTGGCAGGCGGATTCTTAACCACTGTGCCACTAGGGAAGTCCCCCAAAAATGTTAAGTTCTTAAAAAATAAAATGCTAACAACTTTTCTGGCAACTACTTTGGTTTTGTAATATATCACAGATGTGGCTACTCAGCTACTATGTAATCAGAATCCTAAAGGACATTCCACATATAATGTTGCAAACGTTCAACTTTGGACTGGGTTTTGTAAAGTCAGCTTGAAATAGATTCAACCCGTCTGTGGCTCCTCAGATCCTACCTACACTGATTCAGAGTTTCACATGTGGCTAGTGTTTTTCTTACAGTTATTAGTAAGTGTCATGGTGTAGGGAAAAGGGCAGTCAGCTGTTTCTGTTATGATTAAAGGTAGAAGTTTCCTTTCACAGTCTTGCCGTTTCAAAATTTGATTCCTTTATTACATCCAGATGGGACTAAAGGAAGCCTTATATTGTACTTTTTCTTACTGCAGAATATATAATTACATTGAGCAATGCAAAATACCTTGTGAAAATATAAACAGGAAACAGATGTTAGGTTAGACATACAAATAACTATGAAGTTGAGCTGTTTCTGAGACTACCAGGTTTTCTTATTCTCTTTGGGCTATAAGTTACTAGTTTTATGACTGAGGGATGAAATATAGTATATTCTTTTTGAAATGGCCTGTGGGAATTTATCATGTTGCACATTTTGATGTTGAATAAAAAATTAAAATGAATTTCATCGTCATTTTGTTACTGCTTGTTGTTTGAGAGAGGTGACTAGTAAAATGGTTAGTGAATATGGAGTTTTTGGTTTTAGGATTGTAGAGTCTATGTTTGTTTAGAAGATCTCATACTTTGGGCAGGAAAATGAAGATAAGTTTGGATACCAGCATAGAGTTTGAGCAGTATCACCTGTTCTTCAGCTGATTGGCCTTGTCATGTGACCTCCTTGTATCTTATTTATCTTAAAAATGGCTTTAATTTTAGGTTCCTATAATTTAGTAATACTTATCATTGATCTCTCATATTTGCAAATGATGACAAATTATTTTTGGTTAACTTCATTAAAAATTCTCCTGTATAAAAAGTAAGATGCCCATCGATGGATGAATGGATAAAGAAAGCAACAGCCTGGATGGACCTTGAGGACATTATGTTAAGTGAAATAAGACAAAGACAAATACTGTATGATCTCACTTATATGGGGAATAAAAAAAAAAAAAGAGCCCATAAAAACAGAGAACGGATTGGGTAGGGAAGTAAGTAGGCAGTGGGCAAAATGAGTAAAAGTGGTCAAAAGGTACAAATCTTCAGTTGTAAAATAAGTAAGTCCTAGGGATGTAATGTACAGCATGGTGACTACAGTTTATAATACCGTATTATATTGTATATTAGAAAGTTGCTGAAAGAGTCTATCTTAAAAGTCCTTACCACAAGAAGAAAAACAATGTGTTGTGAGGGATGTTAACTAGACTTATTGTGGTGATCATTTTGCAATATATACATACATCAAATCATTATGATGTATACCTGATACTAAAATGTTATATATCAATTATATCTCAATTTTTAAAAAAACGACTTTGCCAATTTTGTTTGTGGTTGTACAACCTTACAAAGTTACTCACACTGTACACTTAAAAAAGCATGAGTATAACCTTCAAGCTTAAAATGCAGAAACTTAGGTATAAACTATCTAAAGTTGAGGTTTCCCTGGAGGCACATAGGAAATCATTGAAAAAGCCAGAATGAGAATTGTGAATACTGAGTTTATAGTTTGTCTTGCTTAAACACATTGACTCTTGGTTTTACCGCTATTCAACTCAAACAAAAAGATACCAACTGTTTTTTTGTATATGATGTGGTGGGTGGTGGGGGTAATTGAAATGTAGATTGTGGTAATTGCCTAGTAGAGATACAAAGCGCTTTAAATGAAAATTGAAAAGAGATGATTAGTTCTTTGTATACATTGGGAAACAACAGGAGGAATTGATACACGAGGTGTGGATAGTTTTGGGTAGGCAGGAATAGCTTGGAAGTGCGGAGTTGCGTTCTAGGCTGAGGTTGACATTTAAACAAGGGTGAAAAGTCTAGAGCATGTCCCAGGCAAAACGCTATAGGTCTCTTTTAGGTGGAGATGTGCTCCCTGAGAGTTGGTATATGTTGGAGGAAAAGAGAAAAGCTATCAGGGAAGATGAGATTGGAAAGAGGGCAGAATGCCAGACTAAGATGTTGGGACTTGGTTTTGCAGACCTGTGAGTGGTATTGAAACTTCTGCTTGGTGTTACCCCAAAATAATTTTCTAAACTCATGTGCCACCTCATACAATTTCTGATTGACACTGAATTTTTTTCATGCTAAGTTTAAATAGCTGCAGAAGAGGTAACCTCTGGTATATTTTAAATGTAGAATTGTAAAATAAAATTGTTATATCACTCTCTCAAATGTATTCAAATAAATATTAAAAAATAGGAGAATTTACATCATCCTCTTTTTTTCCCAGAATTTGAATTTCCATTTTCTCTACAGAATTCTATCTAATATATTTTTAAGCTTGAAAGTCATCTATTGATCACTCTACCACCCTTTTCTCTATCAAAATGTATATATAAATTAGAACACTATGACCGCAAGGCTCTAAATATTTTTTTAAAAACACTTTTTATCATTAGATTAGTAGTAGTACACAATTCATCAAAAACAGTATAAATACTTCTTAAGCATAAATGTATAAATTTATTATAAATTCTGCTTCTAATGAAATGGATGTTGAGGGTGGCAGCCATGGGAGCTCGTTATGTTGTTTTGAAAAAGGCAGCTTCACAAGTCCCTACTTGGTGACCTGAAGGTGTTCAGTAAAAGTGAGAGGGAGGTGTGAAAGGACACCCCGCGTGAAGCCTTGACCACAGACAAATCGGTTTTATGAAAAAGTACAAATGGAAATTAAAGACCTGGACATGAATTCATTTTTAAATGACCCTTGTCTGCTAGTTTGTTTCCCTCCAGGAATACTCTCTTTCCATTTCAAGGCCCAATTTACACTATAGTTTGTAAGAAAGAAGTTGTGTGACCTGGACAGTGCGAAGTTATGCTCAGGAGGTAGATATGGCCAAATATCAGAGAATTCTGAGGGTTGAGTAGTAGAAGAAACACATAGCAACTAATGGGGTATAATGGATGAAGGTGAGAAATTCAGAGGTTTTAAAACTGATCAGGAAAAGATTGTAATGCTTCGGCAAGGATATACTGCTTTCATTTTTTTTTTTAATTGAGCTATAATTGACATACAACTTAGTTTCAGGTATACACCGTAATGATTTGATATTTGTATGTATTGTGAAGTGATCACAATAAGTGATAAGAATAGGCAACCACCAATCAGTTCTCTGTATCTATGAATTCTTTTTCTTTTTTTTTTTAATTTCACATGTAAGTGAGATCATACAGCATTTGTCTTTTTCTGTCTGATTTATTTATTTCACGTAGCATAACGCCCTCAAGGTCCATCCAAGTTGTCACAAATGGCAGGATTTCCTTCTTTTTTTGGTCTGAATAATACGTATACCATTGTATACATACGCCACATTTCCTTTATCCATTCATCCACAGTGAGTTCATTTTTAAACGTCATATATATAATCAGTGCTTGGGAAAGTCATTCAATAGTTTATTAAGGGGAATATAAACACCCAGATGGGAGTATCCCATTTGTTTTTAATTTTTAATGAGTAGTTTTAACGTATAATCCTTAAACCACTAAGGGATTGGATTTTCCTGTCTTCATTTCACTCAGCTGAAGACATTTCATTTACTCAGGGCAGCCTCTTGGGAGAAATTTCTTCATATGGGCTGTGTTCTCCCACTTCTTGACACCATTTCTGGAGAGACACTGAGTATTATTTGTTCAGAATAAATTGTTCTTCTTATTTCACAATAATCCCAGCTCTTTCTAGATCTCCTATCTGAACTGTGCCCATTTAGGTAATTCTGTGGAGAGATTATTTAGAGTCCTTTGAGGATTGGACAAAGGAAGTGATCTAAACGTTCTAAGGGAAACTGTTGATGGCGCCATCACTTTCCACCGACATTCACTTCAGGGTATTGCACATTTTGTTAAACTCCCTTGGACATAGTTCTCTTTTTTCCTGTCTGTCTTCTAGATTCTTGATCTCTAGCTAATTTTGAAATATTAAAAAAGACAGAGTACTTGATTTAGAAATCCTTTTTCTCACCTAAGACAGAAGGAGATACTTAGTATGTAACATGGTATCTTATATCTCTTTAATCATTGTTATTTAGACCCATCTTTATCTAGTTTTGAAGCCAGGTAAACATAATATATTAACAATATATATTTATAACATTTGATCACTGGAAAGATGAAGTTCAAGCCCTGCTCTATCTTTTGTAAAAAAAAATACTTTAATCCTATAAAAATGGCAACATTTAAGATCTGAAAACACTTATGTATCAAATGATTGCTTCTGTAACCTTAGGCACTAAGGTACATCAGATTTCTATATTTGTAGAGGCTACAGACTTTGACAGAAAAGAGGAAAATAAAAATCTTCATTTCTCTCTGTAATCTGAAGAAATCTATTTTAATTGCATAGGATTTTAACTTCCATTTGATTAAAAAATAACAGAACATTTAAAAAATAGCTCAAGTCTTAAGAGGTAAATTTGGCTCATCACATGGAAGTTTTTCCTGATCTTTCTTTATAGTCTCTACAAGCTATCTGATCCTGTAACTTTGGAACCACAGTGCTTAAAAGAGCAGCAGATTCAAATCTCAGCAAATATTCTGACTATAGGTGTTCTTAGACAAGCTAGCCCACCATGCAGTAACTGGAAATGCTTTCATTTCAGAGCCAATTAAAGAACTGACACGTGAAGCCAGTTTTGCCAAGTGAAAACAATTAAAGTCGAACAAGGAAGAAATAGGCCCCTCTTTGTTGCTTTATAAAAATTATATACCCATTTATCTGTTTGACCTCAAATTCCATATTGTTCAGTAACAAGAGTGCAAAGATCCTATTAATTTATTATATTTTAATTTCAACTAATGTAATAAGAAGCATTTAATTCATGCATTTTGAGACATTTGGAAAAAATCCACACATTTCTAATAAATCAGACATAAGGAGAATTTTGCAAACTGAAAATTTTAAACTCTCTGATTTTATTTTGGTCTTGTTTTGGAGAGACAGCTCTCCACTGCTTATTTCAAGCCCTGCTCCCAGAAATGACTTATTGTTAGTTAACACTGTCATGTGAATTAATTAGTGCCATTCCTCAGGAATGATTTTAGATTTAGGGAGGACACATTTTGATGGAATGGAGTGTAAGGAAGTAAAAAATCTTTTCCTCTACCTTTTGTAGGTTCTCCAGGTGGGTTTCTGTAAGTTAGACTAGCCAAAGATAGATAAACAGAGAAAAACATAAGGTTATTAACATGTGCTTCCTGCTCATATGCATGGAAGCACCCAGCAGTCAGTAACCCCAAAGGGTGTTTAGAACTTGGGTTTATATACCATCTTATGCTAAAACCAAAGAAAACAGATTTGTAGTTCTGGGTGAGGAAGACTAGTTATGGGAAGGTGACCAGGAAAAGTATGGTAAACAGGGATTGTTTAGAAAGGTTTGTTATGCATATTTAAGTCTTGTCTTCACCATTGATAGGAATTGTTAAAATTTTGTTCTCTTCTTCCTAGTATGGAATTTCCATATTTACATCTTTTTTCCCCAAAGTTTCTACCTTTAAAAATGGAAAATTCGGGACTTCCCTGGTGGCACAGTGGTTAAGAATCTGCCTGCCAATTCAGGGAACACGGGTTCAAGCCCTGGTCTGGGAAGATCCCACATGCCACGGAGCAGCTAAGCCCGTGTGCCACAACTACTGAGCCTGCACTCTAGAGCCCGTGAGCCACAACTACTGAGCCCATGTGCCACAACAACTGAAGCCATGCACCTAGAGCCCATGTTCCGCAACAAGAGAAGCCACAGCAATGAGAAGCAAGTGCACCGCAAAGAAGAGTAGCCCCTGCTCACCGCAACTAGAGAAAGCCCACACACAGCAACGAAGACCCAATGCAGCCAAAAAAAAAGATGGAAAATTTATAAGTAGAAATTCCTTTTACAAAAGGAAAACAAAGGCCCTGTTTTTAGACCTTTTCCTGAGTCTGCTGGTTCTCAATGGTCTTTAGCTCAAAATAATCCATATGCAAAAGAGACATATTTGGGGGTTGGTAACTTTTGAGAGTCAGGGTGACTGTATTTACACTCCAGTTGTACCACTGTGCCTTGGACAAGGTTGTAACTTCCCTGAGTGTTAGATTCAGTAAAACTACTCTCTAGGTTTGTTCAGAAATTTAAAGGAGATAATGAGTGTTGTTACTGAGCTGAACTTGGACCTGCTCGCCTGACTGGCAGCAAAGCCAGTCTCCTGGCATCAGGGATGAAGGAAAGTACAGCATTCGTTGCAGGGTGCCAAGCAAGGAGAATGGGCAGCTCATGCTCAAAAGACCTGAACTCCCTGATGGCTTTCAGGGAAGGATTTTTAAAGGCAGCATTTGGGGTGAGGGTTGCAGCTCATGGACTTCTCTCTGATTGGTTGGTGGTGAGGTAACAGGGTGATGTTTTGGGAATCTTTATCATCAGCCTTCTGGTTCCAGCCAGTCAGGGGCCTACTGCTTGTGATCAGCATGTAATCACCAGCCTCCACCTGGCTGTGGGTCTTAGTTTCTGCAGAACAACTCAAAGATTTGTGTCAAATTGTTATGTATATCCCTTGAGGAGGAACTAGGACTCTGTTTTATCCTTAAACTGTTGTTTAAGCTCTTACTAGTTTTCTTGCTTGACTGCTTTTCCTTTGTTTCTGCATTCTCTCACTTCCATAATTAGTAACTACTTGAGTTTGCTCTTTGGAATTTGGGGGAGGCTTAGGGGACTAAAGCCTTTTTTTCTACAAACAAGAAGTGGGGGTCACAGAGGGACTTTTATACCCAGGAAGGCCCCGCCAGAGCTCTGCAGGTTTCACTGTGAATCAGCAAAATGTCTAGCACATAAGGATGCTTATCACTATTATCACTGTTACTGCTGCTGCCGTACCACTTGATAGTATTGTGATTTGGAGAGTGCTGAGGGCTTTCTTCTTCCCTCTAATAATCATTCCAATTAAATGACTTCTTCTGGCCCATGTTTTTAAGAATTCCCTTACATTACAATAAATTTGGGAATGGGGAAAGAATTGCTCATACCTCTTTTCTCCTTTTACTTTCATTCTCATTTTTGTTTTTGTTTTTGTTTTTGAACAAAGAAATTTCTTTTAGGTCTATTTATTTTTTTTACTCTCATCATAGCTCCAGGGACAGAGTTACTCAAATGGTAATAACTTCTTCAGGAATGATTCTAAGGCATTTTTGCTGATTCTTATCTCTGATTCTCCTTTGTTTGTTGTTTTCATATTCACATTTCTCTCTCCTGTTATGCTAATGTGGAATGAGCCCCTTGAGTATAAATGCCTAGGTGATTTGAACCCTGCTTAGAAGAAAGGTTTACTTCTTTCATTTTTGAAGAAATTGAGCTCACACTGAATGATATATTGTTAAGAAATATTATTAACTTAATATTTTGTTCTTTGAAAATCATTTTACGTTCTCCAAGCCCACCAAATGGTATCAAATATAATTTTATAATATAATTGTTTCAAGATGGTAGTGACAGTATTGCTTTAACTATGATTTATTTTTCTCTTTCTATTTTTGTTTTTCCAAAACTTTAAAAATGAATATATATTACCTTTATAATACAGAAAAACATTCATTTTTAAAAATAACAGTGTTTTTCATTATTTTATGTACACTAATTACCATGTGCATCTTTATTTTAGAAGTATGTAACAGGTTCAGCCTATAAGATCTGTGAGTCCAACCCTCAAACAAACAATTCTCTCTTTAAAGTGATTTCAACAAATAATGTTACAGTTGGTATATTTGATAAAAGAGTAAATAGGTAGAGAATCATTAAGTGGTCCCCAAGTGTACTCCTTATTTTTCCCAAATGTACTTTTAAAGATATAATTGATATTATTAGACTAAAAGAAGCAGAACTGATATGACAGGTTACTGGATCATTTTACAAGATATACAGCCTTATGTCTTATGTGTGTTACCTGTTGACTATTTTTGAGTGTACAGTTCAGGGACATAAAGTACATTCACAGTATTATGCACCCGTCACCACTATCCATCTCTAGAGCTTTTTCATTGTCCCAAAGTGTGCCCAGTAAACAATAAACTCCCCATGCCTCTCTCCCCCACTTGTCTCCATGAATGTGACTATTCTAGGTACCTCTTGTAAGTGAGATCATGCAGTATTTGTCCTTTTGTGTCTGGCTGATTTCACTTAGTATAATGTTTTCAAAGTTCATCCCTGTTGTAGCAATGTTATGTTATTTTAAATATCTCTTTTTTAGGTAGTTTTACTCTCAATGGCAGAGCACACTGTACAGACTTCAGTAGCTCTTATTTCCCTGTCCTACAATTTTACCATGCATGCTCATACCCCAAGAGTATACAGTGTTTTTCTCTCTCTCCATTTCCTTGCTTAATGCCTGGTGCTTAAACAGTTAAATTACAGTTGAATGAATGAATGATTGGATAACCCAGTTGATTAATCAAAATGGTTATTTTAGAGTAAATCCTACAAAGAATTCTAGCTAAAGGTCAAACATCCGTACCTGTGTTCTAGGAAATCCTATTTCCTAGGAGTCACCTTCAATGCTCCAAAGGTCATATAGGTCAAACTAAAACAAGATCAGAGTCATATTTCATCCATTTTTTCATTAATGACACTGTAACAGCCACTAAGTCAATTACCAGCACCTACATTTACTTTCAGCCATCTAAAAATAAATTATCATTAATAGCATCAGAAAGTGAACAAGGGAGCACAAAAAGAGAACACTTCCAATCCTTATATCCCAAATGAAAAGGAGTGGATATTGTGAACAGATTCTAATTTATATTTGATCTATAACTTAATTATAACAGGAAATTCACTTCTAAACTGCAAAGAGTTAGCATTTTCAATATTTGCATTAAAATAAGTTGAGACAAAACATCTGTTCTAATTAGCTTTCATAGAAATGTTAAAAGGACTTCAGTCCCCCTTTACCATTACCACTCATCTTAGTGTCAGAGTCAATAATCAGACTTCACATTATGAAGATAAGAATATACATTAATACTAATGTCAAAATGCTAAGAGTTGTAATTATACACACATTTATGTTCAACTGATATTATCAGTGTCTTGTTTTATTTTTAAATTATTATTCTGCTCTGCTAATGCCAAGAAATCAAAAGAGTTCTTGTATCTGGATTGTTGTGATGGTTACGTGAATCTACACCTATGTTAAAATTCATGAAACTGAACACATAGAAAAAAGTCAATTTTACTGTATTAATTTTAAAATAAAATAACAGACAAGAAAGCTAACAATAAAATCTGTTGTGATTCAAACACTATAACATGCATTGGTGTATGTTAAAAATTATATATAAAGTATATATGTTTATATATCTATATATATATAATATATATATATATATTTAAAATATAGTTGCCCTTTTTTCCATTAAAAAATAGACCATGTCTACCAGACACTAAAAGAACAAATCAATACCTGATCAATTTAATGGGGATAATACATGCAACCCAGTTAGACTGAGTGTTCAACTCAGACAAATTGTATTGGCTTCTCCCAAATATGACGTAAATCATTAAAGAACCCAATGGGAAGGCAGATATTAAAGATTTATTTAGAAATATTTAACTCTTACTTGTTTATGGTCTGATTATCCCAAATGACGCTAACTTTCATTTTGCACATCACGCGGTACAGAGTCGAAACAATGTTCTGGTGATTTCACTGCTCTAGTTATGGTTGCTTGGTATGTGAAATGATGCAGCCAAACAAGTATTTATTAAACAGAAAACTGTGTTTCTGGGATGGGGATGCAAAGAACGCAGTAACCTCCTTTGCATTTTATAAACAAACATGTAAACACAACTGCCTCCTTGGATGGGGAAGCACTCACTTGTGTCCGACTCGAGTGAGTATCGATGCTTTATGTATCTCATCTGACTCCTCCCTCCACAGTGCAGGTATTTTTATTATCTCTATGGTAGATCGTATCACCGTTTACCAAATATTCTGCTTTCCCTCTCCGTGGGAGCGTGAGAATATCTGCCTAGTTAAGCTCAGGAGCAGGGGTGTGACTTGCAACAACCAGTGAAATGTGGGAAGAAGGTTTAAGCCAATGATTCTCTTTTCCTCCCCCTCTTCCACATTCACAGTTTGCAAGTGGAAACAACTTGAGCAAAGCTTTATTAGCCAGTCCATGAAAGATATGTAGCATGAAGAAGAATTACATTTTTGTTGTTATAAGCCACGGAGATTTTTTTTTTAATTTTTAAATTTATTCTTGGCTGCATTGAGTCTTCGTTGCTGCACGCGGGCTTTCTCTAGTTGTCGCGAGCGGGGGCTACTCTTCCTTGCGGTGTGCAGGCTTTTCATTGCAGTGGCTTCTCTTTGTTGCGGAGCACGGGCTTCAGTAGTTGCAGCACGCGGGATCAGTAGTTTAAGCGCGCGGGCTTCAGTAGTTGTGGCGCACGGGCTCAGCCACTGAGATTTTTGAGATCGTATGCTATACAGCATAACCTAATGCATCCTACTGATACATTGTCATTTTATGAATGAAGAAAATGAACATTCGGAGACATTTAAATAATTTGTCCCCAATGAAGAGCAGTAAATGAAATAACTAAATGTAGAACCTAAGCCTGTCAGACTGCTGAGTCCTTTTTCTTAACCAGTTTTCAATAAATACTGGAATGGAATTGTATATCAATTACAAAAGTAGAACAGGGGATGAAGAAATTAAGTGTTGTATGGGCCACAGAAAGTTCCACCCCAAATGGAGTTTAATTTTGAGTGATAAACAAGAAATTTCCAGGCAAACTGCACCATTTTGTGAATATACTAAAAAACATTTAATTGCATACATTCTATGAGTGAATGGTATGGTATGTGAATTATATGTTAAATAAGCTATCTTTTCATGCCTAAGGGTAAATGGTATAGTTTGTCTTTTTTTTTTTTTTGAGGTATTTTCTTGCTTCAACATATATCTTAGATTAGCTGAAAAAAAAAAAACATAGCGATGTTACATAAAGTTTAGCATTTTAAGTATGCAGATACAATACTTCCTAACAAAGCTATAATCTGAGAGGGCTTTCACTGTGAATGCAGAGACATCTGAATGCAAGTATTAATATACACTGAGTGACTGTTCAGCTGGTAGTATATATATTCAAAACCAGGTAGAATATGATGATTAATTTGATGACTGCTGGGCAATAAAAGTGAAACTTAACATTTCTTTTAAAAATGCACCATACATAAATTGCTTTTTAAAATTAAGCCTGTCTTCATTCATTATTTTTTCTTTGCTTTTTAAGTTCATTAAAAAATCACAAATAGTGAGATGAACACCAATTTGTAATAGGAAAACCCCATGTGAAAACACCAGGTAGAAATACTGTTTTGTTGATCTGTTAGACATTCTCTGGTCTTCACCTATGAAATAGTCACCATCTATTTTAAGCAGCCTTGGAACATCAACCCTTAAATAAAAAATGACCGTATATTAAAGTAGATACTATTTCTATGCTAGTTGCTACCAGGGCTCCTTAAAACACACACATGTGCCTGCATGCACACACAGACCTACACAGGCCTGTGTGCACACATGTCTGCACACATACTTGCCTGTCTACTCAGACTCTCTTACCCAGCTCTGAGCTTAGGGTTGCTCATGGCTGCTGTTCTTGGGCACACCATTTATAAATTATTTCCGTAAGAATGTACATTGTAAGTCCAATCCAAGGCTCCAACAGACTTTTAGAATTATAACCCATGGTGGGGCTACCTATAAAGAATCTGATCTTGTCTTAGATATATATTTACTTACATATTCATATATAATTTTTCACTGTTCTAAAATTAAAACAGGCTATCTGCTTGTTTACCTGCCTGAATATGTGCTTATTTACCAAATAAATGGTAACCAAATGGAGCTAATTGAAAATTTGTCTTCCTATCAAATAGCAATTATATTTTAAATCTCTCTCTTTGTATCTTGATGTATTTTGACCCAGATCTGCGTTTATATGTTTCGCGGTGTGCTCAGCACAGTCCTAGCCATTGTAGAGACCCAGAGAGGAGTCAGACATAATCGCAGCCCTTGTCCATCTTCCATCTGGAGATGCATGACCCATGTTGCAAAGCAGAACCAAGGAGATATTCTGGTAACACCAGGAACAGGTTGCTGAGGAATCACAGAGGAGGAAGTCATCTCTTGCACCAGAGAATCTGTAACTCTAAGCTGAACCTTAAAAATAGAGAAGAATTTTGAAAGGGGAAGTAGCCCAAAGGTTACTCTTAACCAACAGTGCTGAGAAGAGGGATCAAAGGAAAAACAAAAGAAAAAATATGTACTTTGTCTCTCTGGGGTACATTAATCTATGTTAAGTCGTGATTCTTTTAGTAGAAGAAATACAGACTTTAAATAAGGGGCAAGTTTATTTTTATTTTGTGTTCTGGTGCCTACTATTACAAAGTTGCAAAGTCTGTAGTATGAAGCTGAAGATGGTTACTAGCGGGAAATCTAATTTTGAGCCAAAGGGGAAAAACCCACCAAATTTATCCTACTTGTTTGCTATTAACATTTTAATTTGAAAATTGTCATACTATAATAGGGCAGTGCTTCATCTAGTGCAGTATCCTGTTTATAGGAGAAGGCCACCCTGAGCGTTTCCAACAGAAACTGCACCCTTTCTGGCCCTGGGTCATGTTTACTGGGAACCCCTTTCAAATTTAGACTTTGCAAGTCAGTACAAGTTATCTCTCCTTCACTTACTAGGTAAGGAAACTGCCTTGTTGAAAAGCTATTCTATTTATTGATAAAGTCCCATTCATGTGTATGAAAACGTGTTACCATGAACTTTATAAACACTCTCCAGGGAAGAAGAATGTTAGATAATTTATGTATTGAGAGCCAACATATAAGCACATACTGGATTATCTTATTTTATTTTTACAACGGCCTGGTAGCCCAGTGAGGTGGGTATTACCATTGTCTCCATTCTCCAGATGAGAAAACCAAGGCACAGAGATTGAGAATAAAATTTCATTTCACAAATTGTGTTATTTGTTAAGGTGTCATTTTTTTTTACCACAGTATGTATGTTGAAAGTTAACTAAAGCTGAGTCCTGCGCCTTTAGAAAACAGATATTTTGTATAATTTGTTTTTCTCACACTGTTCAAGAATCTTGATATTCAAGTGTGAAAAACCTGAAAGACAGAGAATCTAGCAGGAGGACAACATATTTATTGTAGAGTAGGTAGTGATAAATGTTGCCCTGTATCCCACAGCCTTATTATACATGGAAGGTGTTGAGTAAGGAGATGAAGAGCCTTCTAACTAAATACCCAGCCAAGAAAAGGAACACTTTTGTGAAGGAAATATTCAGATGATGTGTTAGCCAGTTATTTTGCTGCTAAATAAGAAATTCTTGAACTTCAGTTCCAATTTAGTAATCTATATATAACAAGGTATATCCCTATTAATTCCTGGAAGAGAAGGTCAATAAAGGATATCCATGAGTAGTATCATTTGGTTATTTGAATCTCTTAGAAGGATTTTTTAAACCAACTAAGCTGCTCCTAAGAAGATGGTTAGTTTGAGTTTGTCCCTCTATTCTTCCACTTCGGTCAAAATACTAATATTACAGTCAACGGAAAGAAAATGAAGGAATGAAGGGTATGGGTGATACATATGCATGACTGAGCCCTGAATAGCTAAGAGAGGTGACTGTATGGAATTAGATGGCTCTTTGACTCCATAAGATCCTTCAAAATACTGTTCTAATGATAAAACGAGATGACAGATGTGAAAGTATGGTACAGTACTTTGTGAAAGTATGGTACAGTACTCTGAAAACTAAAAATCACTGGACACATGCAAGTTATTAAAGAGCAGTTCCTTTCTTGACATTTTTATCTCTATTGGACCTTTAGTGTTCTCTCTCTTCTCCCCCCCTTTCCCCTCTCCCTCTTTTTCTCCTTCCTTCTTCTCCCCCAACCCATTGATGGGCCATAAATTAGTCACATTTTTCTTTTTGCTCACATAAATGGTTTCCTTACCACCGTTTTCCTTTTACCACTCTTTTTTCTACCCACTTTGTACCCTTGGAGGAATTTAGAACAATCTCTGAATTTCCTAATTTGTTTCACTTAAACTTGCTCTCTTTAACTTTGCAAGACAGATTCTTCTTTCTGCTCTTTCTTTATTTCTCTTCTTTGGAACTCTGCAGCTTAAAGGTAGATAGCAGTAGGTGACCATTGGTGAACTGGTTGGCTTCATTGCCTGATACTCTGCCTTTTGCATAGTAGATACTCAAAAATAAGTGTTTGCTAACTAGCTAAAAAAGAAACAGGTGAGTTAACAGATTTCTTTTTCTCCTTCAGCGTTAAAAAAAAAAAAAAGTGTTGACTTGCCCTAAATTTGGGAACTTTATTCAAGTATACAGGATTCTACAACTTTGACCATTTGCCTTAAATGTTGCTGCTTCTGCTGCTAATGTAACAGGGCAGAATATAACACTGCTTTGAGGGAAGGGAGGAGTGGTGTTTATTTTGAAGTATGCAAAAATCTTTTTTACTCTCCAGGCATTACATGACTTTATGTCTGTTTCGTCACCTAAGAGAGGCAATGACCGTGAGGAAATAACACTTCTGTGAAATCCTCCGAAAGTCATGTTAAATTCCCAGGTGTCACCCTAGAGTGATGCCAGCGGACTTTCACTCGGGGAGCCTAGAAGATTGGTCCGTCTTCAGCTGTGTGTATTTGCTTGTACTCGTGAGAATTGATCTGAGGGAAACCATTCTCTGCTTTGTTACAGTGATTGTTTTCTCCTTCCATCTCTTTCAAGGAAATGGCAAAAATCCTTAATCACCCCCGAGTCTATGCCTTTCTGCACATACCAGTCCAGTCTGCCTCTGACACTGTGCTCATGGAAATGAAAAGAGAATACTGCGTGGCTGACTTCAAAAGAGTAGTGGATTTTCTGAAAGACAAGTAAGTCTGTTAGCATTTAAGAAATAACCACCTCCTTTTTTCTTTTAAAAGCATGTGGCAAAAATGCACTTATGGTCGCCACAATTAAAGGTACCAGAGAGAGGTGGGACTTTGGAAGCTTTCAAAGCCTTTAAGTTTTCCTTAGACACCCTTGATGTGGTTTCTTCTTGCCCCTCAGTTTTATCCACCTTCCATCTGTGCATCGCACCCCATTGATTTGTGTAGGGTTGCCAGTCTTGCTAAGGTAATGTGCATTGTGATCATTTCTGTACCTGACCTAGTAGATGAAAACTGCTTTAGCTGTGCTCTGCTTAAATCTCCTTTAATGTGGCTTTTTGAAGTTGTCAACTGATTTTGACGTGGAGGTAGGTCAAATCATGTCACTACAAAAGAGATAATTTTCTCTGAGATACCATTTTTTTGAAGAGTATCTGGGAATGTCTTTGCTTTTACACACTTATCCTTGTGGTTTTCTTGCAGAATGGGATTTATAAGGAGATTTTGGGATTCTGTTTTTTTAAAAAGTTCAAATTGCCATTGACCAAAATTAAGGCACATTTACACAATCTCAGACATGAATGATAATTTTGCTTCCACAGAAAACACTTGCAGCCTATAATTATATTCTTCAAAATCCTACTTCTCATCATCACCAAACGTTGAATGCCTTTTGTGATTATAAAAGGCAGGAAATAATGCTGGCCAAGGTCATACAGAACATTCTTGTCTGGGGCACTGTTCTCCCCACTGGGGCTGTGTCATTTATCTTGGCATATTTGTGGCCTGGGTCTTTCTACTTTCCATAATTTTTTCCCATAATCTTTTCCTCTGTTGTTTTTCTAAATTAAAATACAGCTCTTTATTTCCATCTTCTTGTTCATAATTATGTACCTTTGTACCAAGTACTACGTGGATATAATTGCTTTATACAAATTGTAAGCAATTATTTTTTCCACCTTCAATTAGTCACTTATCCTGACTACATACAGATCTTTTAAAAATCTTTTTCTTCTTTTGTTTACTTTCTCCTTCCTTCCTCATCTTCCCTTTACGTGTCTAATTTTTTTTTTTCACCTCCAGGCATTTCTTGATTATCCTAACTACCAGAAATAAAGACACTTGGTGTGCATTCAAGCAAATAGAGCTAATTGTTCGAATATTCAAATCAGGGAATAGAAAATATATCTATTCTAAGATATTATAATCGTTAAGTATATACAACTTTCAAAGTTGAAAACAGAATAATGATGGATCTCTAATACTTCCTGATCTTGAACAGAACTGAGAGCAAGGCTAAAGAGTAAGGATTTTTACATTAGACGTCTGTTGTTGGCCTGTATCCCTCCTTTGCATTTATTCTAGCTTATTGTAGGTAAACTTGTCTGATGTAAGAGAGTCCTTTTGGGCACGCTGGTGCTGGTGAATAGCATGTTTTCAGAATTGCAGATAACTGGTTACACCTGTGAAATTTCTTGCCTTTTGCTTACTAGAGCAGTAGCAAATAATGCACACAGTCCATACCTGTTGCGCAAGATTTTGCCGAGTGTAGACATGCAGCCTGTTGTGCAGAATGGACTAGAACACTTTCCAAATAGTTGTGTTAATGTGATTCAGCAAGGTTAAGCAATCAACAGCTCCTTTTACCTCCATTTGGGTGAGTGCTGACTCAGTTGTTTGGGAAATTAATGTGGCTACTTAACTGGGCAACAATTTCCCAACAAGTTTTAGCCTTTTATGTTACTCCAAAGATGGACCTTTTAAATCTGTTGCATTTTGAACAGTTTCAACAGCATCCATGAGCTAAATAGGGGTCAAAAGATGATCCCATCAAAGTATTAGAAAATAGTACTAAGCTCATTATTCTTTCTTTGGATTCTGAATTACACTGTGGCATCCATGTGACTTTTCTAGAACTATCCCAACTGTGTGGAAGACTCCAGAACCTACCTAGGGATCTCCAGTATTTCCAGCACTGGAAATATCAGAGATCCCTGGAGAGGAAATTAGAGATGCCTGGAGAAGACAACCTATCCCACCCATCCATCCACAATTTCAGTTTCAAGTGCTGTGACTCACTGGGATTGGAGAATATGAGTCTAGCCAGTTAGCATCTCCAGGTGATTTTTAAAAAATTAACTCTGTACTATATATAATTTTAGAGAGTTCATCAGAACCAAAAAATTGTATGTTTTGTCCCATCTGTCCTGTTGCTTGTAAAGAATAGTATAGCCTCAATCTTGTAAGGACTCTATAATCTAACTTTACTCTCTAGTGGAAAAGTTTTCCTGTCCTCTCAGGGAAGTTCATCTATCCAGTGAATAATTTCCAACTATGATGGACATTTAGAAATAAATGAAATATTTTAAGCACTCTTCTGCTCTGACATTTGCTTACTTTTCCCTTTAAAAACTAGCATAGCTTTATGCCAAATAGATTCATGATTCTTGGAAACACCAAAGTTTCAGGGGTTTCTATAGAACCACTAGTCCGGATAACTGATCCAGCATAAAATTGTTTTGTTCAGTGTTTATTAAAATTTAATACAGTATTGTCATTCTTAGAAAGAGGGTCTGATATTACCACATTGCCCTAGTTTATGCCTAACACTAAATTCATACAATGGCTCTCACTTAAAATGGTGTGTCTGGTGCTCACTCCTGTTTTTTAGAAGGAGTATAAATGTGGCCCTTTTCATTTGCATCTTTTTTCCTCTGAAGCCTTTGAAGTCTTTTTTGTAGTGAACCTTTAACAAACAAGAGTCTCATTTATTTATTTTTTTTCTCCTGCAGTGTGAGGCTTCTCAAATATTCATGTTATGAATTTAGGGACGAGGCATTTCCTGATCTGTTTCCTCAAAAAATCCAATCTTTAAAACAACCTACAGCATTTAAGACTGAAATCCACACTATGGGATTTTACATAAAGCTGCATGCTTTTAAGCTGTTAGTTCAGTGGTGTTCATGGTGCCATGTTTCTCAAACAGTGGAGGTGAAATCTTTTTAATTAATTTTCTTTACAGTTGAAATTGGCCCCTGTTTTAGCTGGGAGCAGTAGAAGTTTACATATGAGCCAACGTGAAGCTGATTCATGATTCTCTTCAGTTGGTTGAAAGTTGGCAGCTACTCCCATAATGGCAGCTAGATTGAAGATAACCTGGTAGTGTTAGCACGTGTGGAGGCATATGGGAATGTAGTAAATCAGGCAACCTTTACAAAGAAAAGTGTCTAAATTACTTAATATACTAATTTAAAACCGCTGATCATGAGCAGACAATCATATGACTGAAATTGTTCTATTCAAATTTATTAATCCTGTTGGAAAATTAACTAAGTCCTTTGATGTTTTTATTTAAATGGATAAGATGATTTCTTGAAATATGTAATGGGATTTATAGGGATATGGAAGAAAACTACATAGAACAAAGCAAGAGATGCGATTCTGGTTTGAGAGAGATTTGTGTTTGTATAATTTTTAATAAATACCTCTTAAATTTTACTGTTTTCATTACCTGTCACTTTACTGGTTTCTCTGTTGTCTTTTTAACATAATACTGAGATTTTAAAAAGTAGAAAACTTGAATCATTTATTTTTATTTTCTTGTGTAATTTTAAAGACTTACTTCCCAACGAGAGGATTTTTCACTGGGATATATGGCAAGGATGTAATTAGGGTTCCCAGGACCTTGGGGCCTTGGACATAAACTTTAATTGGGTCCTACCCCATTTGAGCAGCGTTGAATTTACACAGTCACTCCCCGACATAAACTGTATATTCACATATATTTTTTAAAAATGACAATATGCAGAGTTCTTTTCTCAAGAATATGTTCTAATGCTAAGTAAAAGAGTCAGTCCTCAGATTCACACCTGAAAGTGTGAAAGAAATATGCAAGAATGTCCTATTGATAGATAAGTTTTAAGAAATGAAATGGTTGGGGCTTCCCTGGTGGCGCAGTGGTTGCGGGTCCGCCTGCCAATGCAGGGGACACGGGTTCGTGCCCCGGTTCGGGAAGATCCCACACGCCGCGGAGCGGCTGGGCCCGTGAGCCATGGCCGCTGAGCCTGCGCGTCCGGAGCCTGTGCTCCGCAACGGGAGAGGCCAGAACAGTGAGAGGCCCGCGTACCGCAAAAAAAAAAAAAAAAAAAAGAAATGGTTTATGAATTAAAAGACCTAACCGTTTACACAAATTATTTTGTTAAAAGTCCAGTGGAGGGCTTCCCTGGTGGCGCAGTGGTTGAGAGTCCACCTGCCGATGCAGGGGACACGGGTTCGTGCCCCGGTCCGGGAGAATCCCACATGCCGCGGAGCGGCTGGGCCCGTGAGCCATGGCCACTGAGCCTGCGCATCCGGAGCCCGTGCTCTGCAATGGGAGAGGCAGCAACAGTGAGAGGCCCGCGTACCGCAAAAAAAAAAAAAAAAAAAAAGTCCAGTGGACTTTTGATTTATGTTAACTAGACCTTAAACTTGGGAGACAAGGTTCTTCTCCCTCACTCAGTAAATAAAATTTGAATGAATTAATGACCAGCTTGTTTTCCTTGCAAGTTGCATGGATCTAAAGTAACTTGCACCGTACTAACGTTAGCGTCTTTGTGTTGCCTTTTTTCTTTTTTTGTGGTACGCGGGCCTCTCACTGTTGTGGCCTCTCCCATTGCGGAGCACGGGCTCCGGACACGCAGCCTCAGCAGCCATGGCTCACGGGCCCAGCCGCTCCGCGGCATGTGGGATCCTCCCGGACTGGGGCACGAACCCACGTCCCCTGCATCGGGAGGCGGACTCTCAACCACTGCGCCACCAGGGAAGCCCTGTGTTGACTTTTAATTCCATGGTGTTATCTATCTCAGAATTTACCGTTATCATTTGTCAGTGTCCTGTGCACTTCTGGATTAATTTGTCTTGTTTCCCATACTAACCCTTCTAGCCCTGTGATATCCATTCACACACCCCTAAGTTTACTATACCCAGAGATTTCCAAGTGAAATGCCACAACCAATAACTAATGAGTACTCAGGGGTAAAGGGGAATCTTTTTGTGGGGAAAACAAACTAGAGGGGAAGTGGCAGCTTTGCAGAGAAAGTTCTGTCCTCTGACCTCTCTACTGTACGCTCAGACAGTGAAGGGGCACAAGGGCATGAAGCTGGGGTCAATCTGGCAGGATGATTTCTCTGAGTCACAGTTTTCTCATATCATCCAGCCTGTCCTTTTCCCTACTTTTCCAGTCTACCTGCAAAAAAGTCGTGCTCACTCATTAATGTCCTGAGTTCTTTTTCTTCCTTTCATTAGTCCCTGTCATCCGTGTGTCCATACTGGAGCACAATCTGATAAAAGGCAAATTACATTAAACTTGTATTTTATTCTGTTTATTTTCCCCCTCTGTCTAGTTTTATTCCTAGTGGCTTGGAAAAGTAAATAGCAATATTTGTCAGAATAGAAGAAAAGAAAATTGCAAAAAAAAAACCAAAACAGAATGATTCAACAAGGATTCAATAATTAAGTTTTCTTCCAGATGCATTCCCAGGTGTGTTTCTGTTTGCTGAATAACCACCTCCAAAATAATTTAGGCAAAACACTTCCCTCAAAGATGTTTTCTGGCTCTTTTTCATCATTCTTAATATCTTTAACTAGGTTGTTATTTTTGGAGTCCCTAGGGTCTTGTTCATGCTTTTATCTTTTGTCATATTTCTTTCTGAGGTAGTGAAGTTCTGTTCTTTTCCCTTCTCTCCCTTGCTACTTATAAATTTTTTCAAGAGAATGAATACATATCATTTGAACAGTTATCTAGTAGAAAATCATTTACTTTTTGAACATGGTATTATATTTATATTTGGAAGATTTTGACATCATGTGCTAAATACCGTATTATTTGGGGATTACCCCAAATTTGATTAATTGGTTTGAAGGTAATTAAATTTTCTATTGATTTAGCTTTCTATTGTCCTAGCCTGGTTCAGAGAGAAGAATCATCACCACTCACCTCTTTCCACCTCCTTTTGTAATATGATTGTGTTATTCCTTCTAGGAACTGAGACGCTCCCTTCCCTTAATCCTTTGTATGTTTTCTCTACGTCAACGTTTTGTTGTAAGCATTAGAGTCTGTCAAGCCATATTCTAATAGTAAGCATTTTTCCTTTCAGAGTGCTTCTTTTATTCCACAGGGCTCACATATTGTCAGGATGTTGTCACAAAAACCTTAGCAAGTATCTAGGTTAGATATTTTTAATCTGCACTTTATAGAGTGAAGGTCAGTGTTCACATGGTTAAAAAGACTTGTTGAAATCCCATAGCGACTTAATGCATAATAGGACTAGATCCTCAGTTTCTACTGTGTAACAATCTTCCAGCCCATTCTAATAATACCTGTTAATTAAATGATTCACTTTTTCATTTATCTGTTTTGTGCCCAGCGAATGGAACAATAACAATATCAATATCAATACTACTTAACATGCTAATAGTAATAAAACCAATAACTAATATTTTTGAGTTTTACTTTTGTGCCAAATACTGCTATGAAGGCATTGCATATACTAGCTTATTTAATTTTTAAGGCCCAAAGATGTTAAGTAATTTCCCCATGGTCATGCAGTTAGTGACAGAACCTTGATGAAAACTCAGGCCATGTTATTGCTGAGCCAGTACTCTATTGTTGTTCTAATCTAAGGCATGTTGCTCTAGGGGTGGAGACAATAAGGTGGACTCAACAGATACTGAGAAGATAAAAATTTACAGTGTGTGCTCAGAAGGGAAGATGAGGAAGGTAGGCATGAGTGTCAAGGATGGCTCCTTGGTATCTTATCTCAAGACATAGTAGAAGAAGATGTAGTTAACCAAGATAAGGAAATGAGAAGAAGGAGGAATTTGGGTGGAAAAGATAATGGCTTTGGTTTTAGACATATTGAATCTGAAAGGCCTTTGTAGGCAATCCAGAACTGCTCCTGCAGGCTATAGAAAATATGGGTCAAGAGCCCAGGAGGGAGATGAGGGTCTGGAGAGAAATACTTGCCAGTCATCAGCATTTGAGGAGTAGAGGAAGCTGTGGGTGATGAGATCATCCAAAAGAAAGAAAACAGGCCAAGAACAGAAGTCCAGGGAACATCAATACTTGAGTGGTGGAAAAGGAAAAAGGATCCTGTGACAGAGGCTGAAAAGGCACAATCAAGCCAGTGTAGGAGGAGACCCAGAAGGAAATAACACCGTGGAAGCCAAGGGATGTTGCAGTTCTAGGGAAATGAAAATGGTAAGGGTCAAATGCCAACTGGAGTTGCCTCCTATAAGCAGACGTGGGGCTAGGTGCTCTGGGTTGTATGAGAAAATAAAAAGAATTGTTAGATTACTTTCTTTACCAAATACTATAAGTGTTCAAAAGCTACTGAGTTGTAGTCATGGCTAATATGAGAACAAGTCTTCCTGGTCCTTGGTTGATGGCCGCATCCTCGGTTCCTAGCACAGTGCTTGGTTTGTCCCCCTTCACCTCCATATGGTTGCGCTGTGTACATGGCAACCAGGGGCACAAGAACAAGAAGCAGGGATGATGTGTATTTGTTGAAGAATCGCACTTACTCTGGAACCAATAACGTTAAGGCTTAGAGTAGTACTTCTCAGTCTGCTTTAATTAAAGTTCTCTTTTCATAGGCAAGAAAATCCCCTGATGTTTGCAGAGAAACTGATATATTCCCTTTAGTGGAACACAGTACTCTGCTTTCTTAGAGATTCAGTGTTCTGTGGACCCCTGCTGGCTAATAGCTAACAATACTTATTAGACAACATTTATTGAGCATATAATGTGTCGAAAGTAATGTGCAAATTATAGGGGTTAACTCATGTAATTCTCACCGTGGCACACACGAGATAGGAAATATTATTACCCCCATTCTCCAGGTGAGGAAATTAAGGCACATAGTTAAGAGACTTGCCCCAAGTTACTGTGCTAGTAACTGGCAGATTCAGATTCAGGCTCCAGCCTGTGGTCCTCCAAACTTTATTTGTTGCTGTCATGGCATCTAGCTTTTTCAGGTAGGATAATTTTTAGAAACATTAGGGATAATGATAATTCTCCAATTAAAAATTGTACTATACTTTTAAAGAGAAATTTTAAAATTGTACATACTTTCTCTTAAAAATTTAATACCTCTTTCTATAGTCAGTATGCCCTTTTTAGCTTTTACTCCCCATCCAGGTGGAGTCACTGGGTTAAGGGGGTGATAAGTTGTTTGAATGCGACCACATGGAGGAAACCTTCAATAGAAGTAATGAGTGCCTTACCTGTAACAACATCTTTAACTATAAGCTGTACGTTCTTCATGAAGTGTGTATATAAGTAAATAAAATGCTGTACTAATGGTTATGTGTTGCAGAGCTATCATCCTACATAACCTGCTTGTTGTAAAAACTTTGTGAGAAACTTCATTTCTACCTCCTAGTTATCCTTTTCCCTAGAGCCAAGTATATTAAATATACAGCTCAAAATCCTGCTCATAAACAGCCGCAGTTCTTAGCACTGATCATTTTCTCACTTGCTGCTCATAAGGAGAGAGAACCAGTTATTGGTCATTCTTGCCTCCCCTTTCTCATCCGTGTCATCATCCTCTGATGGGCATTCACTGAGTCCTCATTATTCTATCCGGGACCTTAACAGAAACAGCAACAAATCAAGGGAGCATGTGTAGTGCATGTAATTTTGACTGTTCTACTAGACTTTGCAGTGCTACTCAGAAGGTACCAAAACTTAAGTCAGCAGCAAACAGTGGGGAAAAGACTAGATAATGTAAGCCACAATTGTTTTTAAAGTTTGAATCTCAGATTATTAAAATCTGACCAATTTAAATTCTGGAAATAAGACCAAAAAACATCACTGTGAATTAATTCCAAAGGAGCCAGAGTCTTGCATTTATTTAACTATTATTAATTGGTTATAGAATATATGTTAAGCACTTGTGAGGTGTAGAATATGAACACAGTAAAACTTGATAACTGTCTTTTAGGGACTGACATTCTTAAATCATGGATAATATTATATAAATACTTGTAACTACAGTGTTTGGTAAGTATAGTGAAACTCTAACGTTAATTCTGGTATAGCAGGTGGGGACGAGTATAAATGTTTATTATAGGCTTTCCATGAATAAGAAAGAAATACTGAATTACAGGTCTTACATGAAAACAAACCTCTTTTCCTTAGACAATTATACTTTGTAGATTTGAGTTTCTTTATGATATCATAAAACCTACTGCTATTGAGAAAGGCTTTAACTAGCTTACACACACACAAGTATATTTATGTATATAAAAATCGAAGTTCAGTTTGTCTGCAAGTGACAGAAAAAAAGTAATGGCATAAAGAAAGTAGAATTTTATTTTTCAGTCATGCAAATGAAGTCCAGACTAGGCAGTAGGGCTTTATAAGGCTCTGGCGTATCAGGGATGCAGGCAGGCTAAAGCTTTCATCTCATGGTCCAACATGGCTGCTTGAACTCCAGCCATCAGATTTGCATTCTAGTCTGTAGGAAAGTGAGAGGCAAAGAAGAGTATGTGTTCCTTCCCTTTAAATGCTTTCTGAAAGTCACACATGTTACTTTGATTATATCCAATTGGTGAGAACTTAGTCACGTGTTTGCACTTGGCAGAAAGAAAGGCCAAGCAATGTAATTTTTATTTTGAGTCACCTTGTTCCCATTTGTAAACAAAGGGATCCATTGGAAATAAGAGTAAGTGAGATAGTGGGGAGCAACTAGTAGTATCTGTCTCAGTGTTTCCCATTTGATCACTCTTCTTGCTACATACAGAACTTATCCTTTGTCTAAGAGAGATAACCCTTTGTCTAAGAGAGATAACCCAAGCCCCATCTAGTTATTACCCTGTCCTACTGTACCAAGATCTATGGTTGATGCGCTACCCTTTTTAGAAGGTCCAAAGGGCAACCCAATAAATTCCCCATTTAACATGGAGTAAAAATAAGATGATTATAACTTTTAAAATTCCTATTTGAAAAATGGGAGAATGTGAAACACATATCAGCTACTATTCGATGGATATTAACAAACCCTGCTTAGTAGAAATCATGAAGGTTTTCTGCCCAAGCACTGAAGGACATTCTTCAGTTATCCCATCTGATGAGCCCTGATTTCCCTCTGTGAGAGAAACTCCCCAGTTGATTGACCTTCACAGCCATATCTGTGAAAGGCATTAGGGAGTCTGATCTTCTGCCTGGGTTCTAACACTTCCATGCCTGCTTTCTTCTGGTGCTGATTAGAGACATGGAAATTGCTTTAAGAGCTGTACATGATATGCAGATCATCCTGGTGTATCTTTGGCAGCCCAGTTCCCTAAAAAATTTAGTATGCTTTCATTCTATTTGTTTCTTGTCAGTTCCATGAACAAGTGTAGTCGAAAGTCATGTCTGGGTATAGTTTTGAACCTGAAGACTCTCTTATTTATTGACCTCTGGCCTCTGTTTATCTCCCACCTCTGAACTTACTGATGACTCCTTTCAGACCATCTGAAACTCTCTTAATCACATCACTGCCAGAAAACTGAGCCAATGTATGATGGGGCACCAATTCTATCTTCCATGGTATTGTAGCCAGTGCTTGTGATTGCTTTGCTTGGCTTTTGCAAACCTGCAAACCTCAAAATCACAGAATTCTCAGTCAAATTAGACCGTAATTCATAAACAGAGATTTTCTTAGAAAAGCTCTGTTTTCTTAAATCTCAGCTTGCAGCTGGCCAGTCCTAATCTGTGTTCCTTGTTGCTAAGAACAGTAAGGGGGAGCCAGCTCATATTTAAGGTTCTGAATCATTTGTTGCACTTCTACTGCTGCAGACTTACTTAACATTTGGTCTGTCTTCCAAGGTTCAGCAGATGACAATTTGACCAAACATTTTGCAAACATATAACTTTAATTAGCTTTCCAGCCTGCAATATGGGTTTTTTCTACCTGCTGCCCAACTAAACTAATGCCATACTTTTAGGTTCTATCACATGTAGCACTCCACTTTACATAGGATTGGTTTTGGCTGTGAATTACCAAAAACATAAAATAATATCTCAAAGAAGATAGTTGTGTATTGCCCTCTCGCATTTAAAGAAAAAATTTAGGAGGTAGTAATCTTGTGCTGGTGGGATGGTCCACAGCAGCAAGGACTCAGGATTCTGTCTTGTTGCTCAGCTGTCCTCAGCCTGAGTTTCTGTATCATGGTCCATGATGACTGCTTAAATCCATCCATCAAGTCTGCATTCCAGCCAACGAAAAGGAGAAAGAATTGAAGAAGTGTGTGCCCCTCCTCTCCTTAAAAGTTACGTTCTTGGAAGTTGTACAGGACACTTAAACTTATATCTCATTGATTAGAACATGGCCATCCCTAGCTGCAAGGGAAGATGGGAAGTAATAGTTTCTTCCAGGCGTCCATGTGTCTAGCTAATAATCTATTTCTGTGGAAGATGGCAGGAATGGATACGGAGGGGTCACCAAAAACTCTGTCACTACATGTACTTTTTTAAAAGTTCTCATGTTAAAGTTTGATAACTGCCCCTAAAAAGAGCTGAATTTGTAATCATAGTTCTAAGCATCTAATTATTTTTTCTTGGGTATCATACCTTCTTTTGCACATGAACCAGTTGATATTCTTCGTTTTTTATTGTTGCTGGTGGGGTTGGTAGTTTCATTTTTTTAAATGTACATATACTGAGACCACCTCACAAACTAAACAATATTTTGGCATATTATCAGTTGTCTATTTTGAGTGATTATCAGAAAATGCCATTTAAGACTTGAAGACTTAAAGACATTTAACGTCTTCACTTTTTTCTAATGTCAAAGATCAGTGTTATCTCAATTTTTCTTGTCCTAGATGTCCTTTTTGTATACATTAGCAGTTGCCTCAGCCTCATGGTGAGTCCCTTCTTGTGGTTCTTTACCTTCTAGGGCATATCCTTATACCCACTGCTTCTATCTATCACACTAGATCAAAAAGTAAATGCAAAAGCCTTAAGTGTATTTCTCCTGCTACCATCTCCAATTCAAGATGACAGTATACTGGAGTTGGCATTCTTCCAGAATTACTAAATACTTTCATGTTAGAACAGAAGAGACAGAGAGGAGAAAATCACATTTTTCTTTTATTTGTTGGGGCAAGCTTATTTCCACCCCAGTATTTCCTCTCCATTTGTGTGGGGTTACTTGCATGATGTGCTTTTGCTTTATTTATTTTAGGTGTCTTAGATTCCTGAAGGAATTTCTTCCTTATAAACTAATCTATTTTGATCAATGAAATCAGTGGTTTCTTGTTAATAGCCTTTAAAGTGAACAGATTTCTTTTCCCTTAATTATTATTTAGAGCAAGTTGTTTTTAGTCTAACTATGTAAATAAGACCAAGCATTAAACACCTTTTAGAAAATACTGTTTTAATTCAACTGTCCAGTAATGCCTCTTTTTCATATACTTTTCCCTAATTTATTGTGATTCAATGTTTTAATTGTATCGTTGGAAAAAGTATTATTCTTTTGAGTTTTTCCTTGAAAAAATTTATTTCATTGTCCAGTTTGCTCTCTTTCAACTGTTAATTCTTTTTTCTCCCTTTTAAACACTTTGTGCTTTCAAGAATCATGATATAATTAAATTTTGAAGTCTTTTTCTACTTATAAAAAAGTCAGAATTCATCTTAACTTTTATAGTGTAATTCCCTGAATTTTTTCTTATAGAGATAAAAGAGACTAAATTTGATGGGAAACTACAACATTAAGAATCCTGGTACATAGGAAGCTTTAAAAAAAAAAACTATTAAATTTTAATACATTTTCAAGCAATATTTTCATGCATAAAAGATGTATGTTTTCCCTTTCTGTAAGCTAAAATAAATCTCCATTTTTTTCCCCAAATAAAACAGCAACAGAAACAAACAAATAGAAAAACAACATTTGCATAAAAACATTACGTCATGACTTTTTCTCTGTGTATTACTCACTGAATAATTATATTAATTTCTAATACTTACTGAGCACTTAAAAACGTCCCAGTCACTCTTCAGATTGGTTTATATATCTGAACTCATTTAATTCTTACCACAACCCTGTGAAACACGTATTTTTGACAATCACATTTTAGAGATGAAGAAACCAAAGCACAGAGAACTTGAAGTTACATAGCTAGTAGGTGATGGAGAAGACTTTGAACCCTGGTTGCCTGGTACCAGAGCTAGTGCTTTTGAACTATTGTGCTGTACTATCGCACGTGCTATGCTCTGAATAAGTACTGCTCAAAAATTGGCTCATAGACCAGTGCCTGTTTGCAACCTCTTTGTCTTTGATGTACAAGATTACTGAAGTTGAAAGTAAGCGCTTAGATTTTCTGGTAATTTAACATTCCCAAGACATCAAATTTGTGATATATTTTTTAGTAATTCACCTTAGTTGTGTTTTTAGAAATGTATCAGTCCGTAATGAATTGAAAAGAAAACTGGTTATTCTCCACAAATAGTTCAAGAAGCACTGCTCTAAGGAGAGTAGCTTTTATAGCTGTTAGGTGCTTTTAAATTCATGATTTCATTCAATTCTCACAATAACCCTGCAAGTTTATGGTG
This sequence comes from Delphinapterus leucas, assembly GCF_059928025.1. NCBI lineage: Eukaryota > Metazoa > Chordata > Mammalia > Artiodactyla > Monodontidae > Delphinapterus > Delphinapterus leucas. The sequence goes on from NC_143138.1 coordinate 16,508,292, forward strand.
CTATTCACATGCTTTAGGTTGAAAAACTAAAGATCAGAGAAGGTACATTTGTGATGGATCTGCAATTCAAAGCCTGGTCTTTATTCTATACGGTATAGAAACGATATTCTCCCGTCCCTGGTGACATTCATATTGAAACATATAAATTTGTTGAAGGCTTTCAAGATATTTTTTCTGTCGGTTATCTTCATAAAAGAGAACTTAGATTGAATAAGTAAGAATTTTTTTTTTAATTTAAAGATTCCTGAAACCTGGAGAATATAAAGAGAATAATACAACCTGGTCATGTATTAATCCTTTGTTAAGATATTATTTTTATTGTGAATTATTAGAGGCAGTTCTTACTTTAAATGTATAGCGGCAACCCTAGTTTCACTTATTAAGAGATTTTTATTTTGACTTATTGGAGGCAATTGAGATCTTCTGGCTGCTGCCTCTCATGGTAATGGCAGAATGTAAGGTAGCGTTCCCTCAGTTTCCACATCTATAAAATAAAAAGGATGAGCTAAATTATTTAAAACTCCAGTCTAACTGAAGGTTTGTATCATTTTCCCCCCTTTTCTTAGCTTTCTCCTGATGACTTTTAGTCTTTTCTACTTTCCGGTTACTCCTGTTCTCCAGAAACCCCTTGTGGAACCTGCATTTTCCTGTGCCCTCGTTCCTCCTCACGGCCCACTTTCTCTGAAGAATGACCACCCAGCGGCCTGCCACCCCTCCCCCGCCTTCCGTCCACTCCTTGATCCTCTGGGGTCTGGTTTTGGCCCACTCTCCTTCAATAGGTCTACTCTCGTTAAATTCCTCGTTTCGGACTCCAGCAGGCAGTCGTCTTTCATGCTTAATTTTCTTCTCTCTAACGTTGGCCGGCTCCCTCCTCTGTGAATCGTGAATCGGGTTCAGTGTCCGTCAGTCCTCGCTCCGCCCTTCCCCCCACCTTCACACTTGTGCATCTGTCTATCAGAATGCTTTTCAATGAGAGCGCTCCACTTGGGTGTCCCTCAAGCTCTCAGTCCCCACCTTTCACACTTACTCTTCATGCCATTCTCTTTATCTTAGTAAAAGACCCCCCTATCCATCCATCCAAGTCAGAAGCACAGTTTTTGTGGACTTTCCTCTCTCCTTTTAATACCCAGTCTAATCTGCCACCAGGTCCCATGAGTTTGATCGCCCACATGACCTGTGTCTGACGCTTTATCCCCACTCCCACTACCCTCATTGAGGAAGTTCTGTGAATTGTGTTGCCTCCTAAATCCCTTCCAGGCTCACTCCCTCCAATCTACCCTTCAATTCATTGCCAGAATGTTCTTCCTAAAATATAGACCTTGTATTTTTTTAAGCGAAATTCTTCCATAGCTCCCCATCACCTTCAGTACAGGAAACAGCAGCAGTAGTCGTTAAACGTCAACCACTTACTGATGTGTACTGCCAGGAATGCTGCAAAGTATTTTACATGCATAATCTCCTTACAGTTTATCTCCATTATGAGGCTTCCCCACATTGTTCTGTGCTTGTGCATGTTCCCCCCCCAGACGCTCCCCCCACCCCGTACAACTTCATGAATGTATCTGCAGCACATACTACAGTGCCTAAGACATAAACCCATTATATCTTTGTTGAATGAAGGATTTCTGTTGTTGTTGTCATAGGACTGATTTGTGTTGTAGGATGTGGAGATTTCGAATCCCGTAGTAGAAAAGCCTACAGGAAGGACAGCAAAGGCTTTGCTGGCTAAGGCAGAATACTTGTCCCAAGTCAAGCGAGTCAGAGGCCCTGTAATGCAGCCCACCCACCTCTTTCATCATCACCTGAATGCACCAGGACTCGAGAAAGGGTGAAAATGACTGTCTTTATGCTTGGATTCAGTGCATACAGCCTACTACTAGCAGCCTCATGCCGACATGCACCATATTTTAAGGAAAAATAATTGTATCCTATAGAAAATAGCCCTGGAAAGGCAGTTCCCTTCCTAGCTCCGCTTTGTCTCATTCTTCACTGCTGACCCCTTTCACTGAAAGACAGTGATTTCATTATTGTTATTGTAAGATAGCTGGCTCTTCCAGGCTATTTTATATTTCTTAAGTGATCAACCTTCACACAGCATGGTATCCTATGTTTAGCAGCAAAAACTATTCTTCTTAATTCCCTTTCTTGGGTGTTTAATTTAAAATATATAAAATTTAATTCAATTCCTCCATTCTGAGGTGTTCTGAAGGGTGTAAACTGAGATTATGAACACTTTTAGTTCAGGTTACCAATAGGAATTTGACATTTATATGAATAAGAATAATATCAAGAGTTACAAAAACTAATATAGAATCGCAAGGGCTATCAGGCTCTGTGCTTGAGGCCATAAATTGATTGCCAGCAGGGGTCAAACAGGAGTCTCTGCTTTCTCTGTACAGTCTCCCTTGGGTAAGCCATTGCAGTATTTGGTGCACCTGCAGAAAGGGCAGAGAGAAGTTACGCCTTCTTCAAACAAGTTGCTGGAATATTCACTGCTTAAGATAGGTGTGGATTAATAGGACTTCTTACTTAGATAGCTGAATACAGAGCCCAAGATTATTTTTCTAGAAATAATATCAAGCAAGGGAAATAAATCTAACAATGTAGGAAGTATATGCAGACAGGCTCTGTTTGGTCCACACTGTATGTTTTAAGACAGGGTTTTATATTTCTGTTTTTTGCTATAAGAGCTGCTGAGAAAAAATAAAGAAACACTGATTCCAAATGAACTAATTTGGTCCTAATTACCTGAAACAAAATGCTGAAACCAAAGTTGATCCTTAAAATATAAATATGTATATGTTGCAATTTTTGATTATGCCTCTTTATTTCGTGTTACCTTAATGGAATGTATTCTTATAAAAATGTTATTAAAATATTGGAATAAGCTTCTATCTAAGTAATAGAAGTTATACTTAGATATAAAATAGAAGGATTGTCTACCCTTTTGCAAATATTTTGACATTGAGTGTTTTTGATAAGGACGAACTCTTAGGTCAAGCAAACCTTTAATAGCTTAAAATTGAATAATACAAGTTTGTACATTATTATTACTTTTTGTTCCTTATTGTGGTAAGGGTGTCCTTTGTGAAGGTAGGAAGTGAATTCTTTTTGTTCTACATTCCCTCTCAGGTTATTTAAATGAAGTTACATCCATATGTAAACTAGGTGAGTTTTCTTAGTGGCAAAAGGGAGGTTATACCTGGACTACCTTATTTTATCTCTGTTGCTCTGTCATCTGTCATGTGTCTCATTCGTTCAGTGTTTGTTTTGTTTTGGTTTTTAACTAATTGGTTTCTGTTGTCCTCATCACTGAGTTATTCCTTTTCTTTTCTCTCTCAGTTTTAGGAGAAACTATTTCTTCAGGTACCCATTTGTTGCAATACTGTGGATGTATTATTATTTTTTTCCTAATTAAGATCCCATGTGGTATTCTTTCTACTGCTGTGTTAGGTGCTGTGGACAGAATTAGAGTTTCTAAAGGAGTTTTGTTTTGCATTAAAAAACAAACTGGAGGCTAGATGGCATAAATATTAGTGGCTTAGGCTATCATTAGATATAGGAAATTTAAATAATACCTTTGCCAGAAGCCTCAGAAGTCACTCAGTTGTAGCAGTAAATAGCCCATGCTTCAGCTGTTGTACGTGGTCAACTGCTGTCTTGTGCAGCGTGCATTATGGTGATTTTTTTTTTTTTTTTGCGGTACGCGGGCCTCTCACTGTTGTGGCCTCTCCCGTTGCGGAGCACAGGCTCCGGATGCGCAGGCTCAGCGGCCATGGCTCACGGCCCAGCCGCTCCGCGGCACGTGGGATCTTCCCGCACTGGGGCACGCACCCGCGTCTCCTACATCGGCAGGCGGACTCTCAACCACTGCGCCACCAGGGAAGCCCCCATTATGGTGATCTTTTAAAAATTTTTTCTTAATTAATTGGCTGTACATAGGAATCACCGTCCATACAGCAATAGGCAAAATGTAACCTATTTAAGCCTTTCAAAATGTCTCATATGCCGGCAGGCCACTAGGAGATGCTAAGTAACAGTATGGCTATTTAATTTACTTATTTCAACTAGCGTTGAGGAAAGAATCTTAAAAGTTGCTTCTAGCTTAATTTTTTTTTAACCATTTTACCTTTTTTCAAAGCATTTTATTTATACAGTGGCCATTTTCTTTCTTTCTTTACCCACCTCCCCCCAAAATTTTATCTCTAAAATAAAAATGCCTCTTTAACACCAGTATCCTAAATGATATTGTTCAGAAGTTTTAGAAGCTATGGTGCTAACCTCATTAGAAACAAATGTTTCTTTCTCTTTTTTTTTCTTTTTCTTTTTTTCTTTTATTCTTTACTCCCCCCCGCCAAAAAAAATTAAAGGAAAAGATATGTGGTTTTTGCCAGTTTAATTAATATGATCATGAACATGTGGAATTAGAAGGCAGCTTAGAAATCAGTCTGTCTTTCCTTGTTTTCAACCAAAGCCCAGAGAAGTTTTTGGGTTTTGTTTGTTTTTCCGTTTTACATATATGTAATGGCCAAGTCAATCTCTGGTTTTCTGTGGCACCGCCTGACTGCTGTGTAGAGCTCGTTCTCTGAAACTGTCAGAAGTCTATAAGTTGGTTGTATTGGAGATAGCCCCATATCTTCAACTAAGTTTTGCTGTTTTTTGACAGAAAGGAAATCGAGCAAATTCACAGGTATTATGATTTTAAAGAAAAAAAAAGAGCCAAAGAAAAAGAATGCTAAACTTAAGTATCTTAGGAACCTCGCTACTTTGGTAGAGATATTCAAGTGAGGTGCTGTCTTACTTTTATTCTGAACAAGAATGTTTTGTGGGAATGATCAAAATCAGAATATTGGAGCACAGGCCTTAGGTATAAATCCTGACTGTCTTTGTCATATTGACCCAGTTACTTAACCTGTTGGACCTTGGTTTTCTTATCTGTAAAATGAGATTAACAATACCCTTTCTTTAAGGTTGTGAGACTTAGATGAGATGATACGCATTGAGATAGACTTAGGACAGTGCTTGGTATGTACTTACTAAATGATCGCTGCTACTTTTCTTCTAGTAATAAAAACAGCAGCACAACTACAATACAGAACAGTAGTTAAGTGATACCTAAAAAATAAAAATAATTGATACATGTTATGTAGAAGCCAGTGTACATGGCTTATGCAATCTAAGATACACACGAAGTCAGTATGGAAGAAGAAGAACTCACTGAAAATACTTTTCCGTTTTATTTTCTTCTGCAAGTTTTTAGAAAATGTCTCCTTAGGTTAAAAATGTAGTTTATTTGGCAGAACTCATCCAAAAGATTGAGAAAACAGGGTGAAGATGCAACAGCTACATATTAATTAAGGTCTACTGATGTCTCTAAGAATGGTGCTATGAATTGGGGGTCACATTTTTTTTTCTCCAGGATCAGAGTTGCCATCACCATTTCGAGACCTTTCTCCCTTTATTCACTCCAACCCTCATTCAAGCCCCAGTTGTGCCAGTCCTCCAAGCCTTTCAGTCTTTCCTCTTCATTGTAAACTTTTGCTTTCCTGGAACACCTCACAGTCCTTTTCACTGGTAGTTAATTTTGTAGGAAGTCATTGCTGTTGAAATGTTGTTGGCCTGCTAATGCCTGGAAACTTCTTTCCTAAATAAAATTTGCATTTGCCTGGGGTCTTTACTGACTTAAAGGAAAAGAAGAAATAACAGAGAATAGGTTAGGAACACTGAAGAGTCAATATGCAAGATATTTTTGTTCAGAAAGTTGTATGTTTTTCTAATGGACCCACCAACACATTTTAGAAAAGATACCAGTATATGGAATAGTCCAGACTCCCAGCACGGCCTCCCCTTTTTGAAGCTCCCAGGTGCAAAATTTAGTTGCATTTAAAAGCAGAATTTGTTCTCTTACCTCTGGATGGTGTAAAACATTATCTTGTTCCACTATTTTAAAATAAATAAAAGTATTGTCCTGAGTTGCTGCACAGGTTTGTGCCAGCCCAAGAGTTAATTTTGTGCGCTACTGAGAGGGGGTAAATGATCTTCAAGACCTCTCATGGCCTGGCTGCTGCCCAGCGTCCTGGGAGATGTCATCAGTTTCAGTTAATTCCAAACAATAGATGTGGCGGGGCCTCCAGCAAGTGGCGGGTTGACTGCACCCAAACTGTTGATTTAAGTTGTCAAGGGAGCTTGACTCATACTTAGACCCAACACCAGTTTGGGTCAGCTGACTTATCTGTAAACCATTACCAGTAAAGGAGGCTTCTTTTGTGTGTGAGGAGGGAGGGGATGACCTCTGATCTTGCCGCCTCCACAGCCTGGCCATGAGGCTCTTTCTGTGACTTTTCATCTGCTCAGGCTTCGGCTTCTTCATACCACTCATGCCCATCACTGGTTATCCAGCCACATACATGCCTGAGGGAGATGCCGGTATATTGTGCACTTTGTGTAATTTCTATTCATTTCTACTCATCATCACTCTTGTTGGTGATGTTTAATAAGAAGTGCATTAGTATTCACTTTATCATATGCCACATCTATATTGCACTTCTTGACTCTCGTAGGGATTCGTATCTGTCCAATATATTCTAGGCTAGGGCAGGGCAGGAATTACATTGCATCAGCATTAATCATCCTTGTTACCTTTTGATTAGATCACTCAGGTTAAATACTGGTTGGAAGAGTGATCTAAGGTTGAAAGCATGAGGATAAATATGGGCAAAACATTAGCAGTTTGTTTTAATATGATTTTTTTTAAGTTTGAAGATAAATGTTTCTCAATTTGTAATTCAATTTTTTTTCTACCATTTGCCTTTGAAAATAAGTTGTAGCAATTTGAAGTTGAGACACAAACACAAATGGACACTTGTTAACCGGTTTGATACCAGTTTAAATTTGTTTACTCTGAGGTGATTAAAGTCTATATATAGGTATGTTTGTTTCAGTAGGTCCTATTAAAGGATACTTTTGTTCAATGGGGAGGTACTGTGAGGAACTGGACCCCAGAGGGTGAGCCAAGGTGGCTGTAACCTCACACACCCCTGTTAGTGCCTGACTGAGTGTCAGGAAACCTTGAGGGCCATGTTGTGATATGCATTGCCTTCGTGTTCTTTCTGGAAATTAGTTTTTGGTTTAGAAAGCCAGAAAGCTCCAGCTCTTTAAGTACATAAAGTCAAGTGATTTTCTTCTTCCATACCCTTATCAGACTTTGTACCCTATCTCTTTCCCGTTATAATTTTGAAATTCCCCAAATCATTTAAGAGATTTGCTTCTCAATCGTAAATGAGTCCATTTTCTAATGACTAGAGTTTTGTCTTCTAGAGAATGTCTGCTACAGATTTCCTTGGTTTTTATTTTACTTTCCAGTTTAGGTTTCATTTATCTTAGAACAGAGTGCAAATTTGCATGAGAATAGAAGCAGTAGGCAGAATGGCACAATATATTTTTATTTACCATAGATCGTAGCCATTTTGCTTTTCCATGGCAAAATGGGGACAAATCCATCATGGCTCTTTCATCATTTTCTGTGTCATTCACTTTAATGGGATGCATTAGTTGCTCACATAGTATGACACGGGAAAGGAAAGTTACGATTGTTTTCTTTTGGTTTACATAATATCTTCAAATGAGAGGAAACTGTCCTCGTTTGAAGAATGTATCATGAATTTTAGTGTGTGGCATTTCCTTTTCTATTAATCTGTAAATACATATGTAATAGAGATAGTAAAATAACAAGACATGGCAGTTCTATTTTAGCCAACAAAATAATATGATATACATATTATGTTTGTATCTGCTAGGTTGTACTTTACTGTTATGAAATGAGGATTAACTTCAGAGATGAGTCGATGGAAAGTATCAACATTAGAAGTAAATTTTTTCTGAGATAAAGTATGGAACAGTTTGACAGGTGATGTGAGTCTGTGTAATTTTAACATATATTAGCAGAATTTATCTATTTATACTTGTACTCGGGAATTGAGTAGTTTACAGAGAAACATGTGAAACATAAGGTTTTGTTTTTTTTTAAATGCAGTTGAAGAAATCAAGAGAAAGGAGAAAATTAATGTAGGAAAGATAAGATGATGCCAATGGTCAGGTTATTATTAAAAATACATGTACTCCAATCTTATGCACTTTTCAGGTTGGCTCTGGTTAATTGTCACGTGTACAATTTGTCACCCCATCCCTTCTCTTCCCCAAAATTCTTTCTGCTTTTTGGATTATTAACGTGCGCTAAGATAGTATTTTTTTACAGTGTAATTAATAGTCAGACTCACTTTTTCTGATTAAGCATGCTCTTATCTACATGCTTTTCTATATGTTTTCAGTTCGTTTTTCTTTTTTCAGTTCGTTTTTCTTAAAGGCATACTTGTCTGCTCTAGTTTTTTTGTGTTGACTTGGTTTTGCTTGTTTATTTTTATTATAAATTTAAGCAAGTTTTAAAGAAATGCAAAGGTGGATGAATGTTCTTGTTACCCCTCTTCGTCTAGAACTTTCAGGCCACCCCTCTGACTTCTTTCTCCATTTGGAGACATAGAGATTTTGGTCTGTTTATTTGGGGATAGGAAAGTAATGAGCAATGAAGTGGAGATGAACAAAAAGAATTCAAACTATTATTTTCTCTGGGCCTTGGAAACGAAAGTTTTAAGGGAATTATTAGACTATTTAAGTGCTCTAATCATTCTCTTTGAAATAAATGAATAGTAAACTGATTTTGTGAACCCCTGTTCCTCTTTCTAGCTGCAGAGGAATTTATCAAGAGATAGAAAGCTTCATCCCAAACTTCCCTGACAGGTTGCTCATTCATCTGCTTGCTTTTTGTTGGTTTATGTATGGACGTGGAAGAACTTTGTGGAGAAAAAAGAATACAGTGAAGGTTAATTTTCAACTATTTATATTGTTCTCTGAATTTACAGCTGAACACCTATTAGTTTGTAGTCATTTCTCTCACATCATTCTTTAGAATACACATTTCCATGATTCAGTGTTGTCCATGTATTTATCATTTTTAGAGGTTATATAACCTGTTAGTAAGTTTACATTCCCTTCTTTACATAGTTATTGCTCATTGTTAAACATTTGGATTGTTTTCAATTTCTAGCTATCATGTAGAGAGTTGGCTAAGAATTCCTTTCCCTTTTTTGAAGTGAAGACTGTAGAAGCAAGTGAAAATTCATTGTACAGTTGTGGTTTTTTCTTTTAATTAATTAATTTTTTTTGGCTGTGTTGGGTCTTTGTTGCTGCGTGCAGTCTTTCTCTAGTTGCAGTGAGCGGGGGCTACTCTTTGTTGCGGTGCGCGGGCTTCTCATTGCGGTGGCTTCTCTTGTTGCGGAGCACGGGGTCTAGGCGCACGGGCTTCAGTAGTTGTGGCTCATGGGCTTCAGTAGTTGTGGCTCACGGGCTAAGTTGCTCCACGGCTTGTGGGATCTTCCCGGACCAGGGCTCAAACCCGTGTCCCCTGCATTGGCAGGAGGATTCTTAACCACTGCACCACCGGGGAAGCCCAGCTGTTTCTTGGTATCCTTGGGGAATTGGTTCCAGGACCCCCGCAGATGTCAAAATCCATGGACACTCAAGTCCCTTATATAAAATGGCTTAGTACTGTCAGCCCCCACGGGTTCTGTATCCTCGGATACAGATGGGCAACTGTATGTATTTGCAGCTAACATTTTAATGTAAGATAATCCAAAATTATGATATAATACAGTTGTATTTTTTTCAGTTCTGTAAGTAAATTATATATCCTTATGTATTCAAAATACACAGTATAATTTTGTTCATTTTATGGAATTCTTTTGAAATAGGCTATGAAGGCATTTATTTGATTGGGAATCAAGAAAAATAGGTTTGTTGTTGTTGAATTGGAAAAACTGATTTAATCTTTGTAGTTTCAATTTGAGTCTCATCTTTTGAATGCAGGGAGTAGACCAAGCATGCTCTAAAGTTCACTTTTGCTCTGAAACTCTACCATTTTAAAACTTAGAACACGGTTTTACTGTTTTAAATGGTTATACATGATTATTATTATATCTTTGCTTTTATGATATATTCTTGGTCTTATCTCTAATTTACTTAATGTTGAGTCACAACCAGAAGGGCAACAACCAATATCTTTATGATTCCTATGAGAAAAGGCAGACTTTTATAATGCTTTTTCCAGGAATTCATTTTGGAGAAAAGTGGAAACTACCCGTGTGTGAAACCAAACATATATGCAGTCTGAACTAAGACGTTATCAGAGAAAATGGCTTCATTTCTAGACACTTCTCTGTCTGTTATTGGACATGATTTTATACATTAGGTTGTCCATTTATAATAACAACTGGCTGCCAGAGGGTGAACTTCAGCCTCCATTGTGTTCTCTCTCGCCTGTTCTTCATCCTTGTCATGAACTCTCATCATTTGATCTCTCCTAATTCTCCAGTCTTCTGGCTTCCCCCTGGCCTGGACCCCATGGTCCTCTCTTTTAGTGATATTCTTTGATGCAGCTTTGGCTTTTCTTTACTTCTAACCCTAACCCTACCACTAGCCTTGGCCCTACTACTAGCACCCACTTCTCCCCCTCCAGATTGCTAAATGTGCCTGTGGAAGTCTGGCTTTAACCTTACTAAAGGAGTCATATTTTGGGGGGGCATTGGGTGACGTTTTTTCTTTTAGGAGTCATATTTTTTAAATCTTTATTGAGTCTTCTTTGCTGTTCATCTCTGTTTTCTTTTTCATTCTGTTTCTCCACATTCATATTAGCCACATTCAATTTTTTTCATGTCTTTCAAGTATAATACTCCAACTTTACCTAACCTATTTGGCAGTAAAATGGTACCTCCCAACAAGTAGCACCTTAATTCCCCTCCCTGTTGAGCTCAGAATGTAGTTGTATACTGATCGGTTTCCACATCCCTCCTGCCTAAGGATTTGTCGTTCCTCACTCCCCTCTTCAGCTGGACTGATGCAAATCCTAATGGGCAGGGAGGTGAGAGGCGTGGCAGTGCCAGGTTCCCATGTCGACCATGTTTTGGAAAACAGAATCTGTGGGGGAAGAGCTGAGCAGAGTTAGCTGAAGGCTTTGGTCCGGGTGTGTGAGGTGGAGATCACTAGGCCTGGGGTGCTCGGTAGGGCCAGAGACATGAAATACAGGTGGACTAAACACAGGAACTGAGGAGGAGTCGGGGAATCCAAGAAAGGAGCAGGTGGGCCCAGGTGCTGGGGAATCTGAAGGAAGCTGGTGTGAAGGTCATCTGGGCAGAATGGAGTCACTGTGGTGAAGTAAGCCCAGGGGCTGAGTCAATGAAATACCTTGTTTAGACTATTGAAAGAACTTTTGAATAGGTCTTTTTTTCCTGACTCTGACTCACCTCTCCCATTTCCAACAATTATAATAGCATTTAAGGATTGCCTCTGTGCCCGGGCAGTATCTTAGAACTGTGTGGATGTTAATTTCATTTGATCCTCCCAGCATTCAGCTAATTAGGTTTTATCCTCAGTTTGTAGGCTAAAACACACAGCCTTAAAGAGGCTCAAGATTTCTCAATAAAACTGGGGTGGGGCAGAGATGCTCAGGATCACACAGCTGTTTACCAAGTACCTGCTCGACCTCTTAACCTGGATGCCCCATTGACGGTTCAAATTCAGCTTCCAACAGAAATCATATCCCCTTCCCCAAGCCAGCTTTACTGATTTAAGGCTTTAGTATTTCTCTTCACTGTACTTAGGCTTTCACAGTTGCTACAACTTAAAATTTGGAGACAGTGAACTTGATGCTCTTCTCCTCCTCGCTCCCGACGTCTGGCAATTAACTGGTTGGCACCAGCTCTCTGTCTCTGTCTCTCTCTTTTTTTTTTTTTTTTTTTTTGTAATGTCGATCACTCTCTGAATGAACAAGAGAGAAAAAGGAGATAAGATGAAAGTCAGAGTAGAGAGTGTTGGAAGTCAGAGTGATGGAGGTGGTGGTGGAGAAGCACCGTTCCCTGGGAGACTTGCCTATGAAACTTCTGTTTAGGGCTTCCCTGTAGGATAAGTACATTATGCTATGTGGGTTAAGTGCTCTAACTTCAAGGTTGTATGAAGGTAGAAGCATCAGTTTCCACTAAATCCCTTCTTTTGATGCTTTCCTGAAATCATCTGTGGAGATGTCATGATGAATTTCACTCTTATTTATTTTGTAATACGGAATGCATGGCCATGGGAAAAAAATTCAAAAAGTATAAAGGGGGCTTCCCTGGTGATGCAGTGGTTGAGACTCCGCCTGCCGATGCAGGGGACGCGGGTTCGTGCCCCGGTCTGGGAGAATCCCACGTGCCGCAGAGCTGCTGGGCCCGTGAGCCGTGGCCAATGGGCCTGCGTGTCCGGAGCCTGTGCTCCACAGCGGGAGAGGTCACATCAGTGAGAGGCCCACGTACCGCAAAAAAAAAAAAAAAGTATAAAGGGGGGCTACATTGAAAAGTAGGTCTCTCACTCCAGCCACTCAGTTTCTCATTTTCTGGGGTATTTTTAATTGGGGGGAGTTGATTTAATTACTCCCTTGGTCCATTCTCTTTTCGTTAAAGCTGGCACGGGTGTTAGTGGATGTCTGGGACTTCCCTTAGTTCATTCTTTGTGTCTTCATTTTCTGTTACTGAGTAACAGATTACCACATATCAAGGCCCAGTCTCTTTCAGTGTATTATTTGCATGACTTTTGAATACTATTTGGAAAATGCTTCAGTGTCCCAAGGTTTCTCGAAAGTGTGGAGTCATCTAGGCCTTTATTCCTCCATTACCTGTGGTGACATTTTTTTCTTTGTTTGCCTAGGACCATCCTGGTCTATGCCTGTTGTCCTAGCATGTTCATTAATAGCACCACACTTTCACTCCACGTCTGTGTTTGGTGGGTAAATAACATAGACACCCTACCCATACCATTTAGCTCCCACAAGGCACATCTTTTTCAGCTCGTTCTTTCTGTAATGCTAATGCTGTTTATACACTGACAACCCATCGACCTTAAAGCTCACACCATCACATGGTTTGTCAAATGATCAGTAAAGGAAAGGATGATTAACAGTGTCAAACACAGTAAGTAGGTCAAGTGGAATTAGGACAGAAAATAACATTCATGGATTTGCCAGAGATGAGATAATTTCATCACTGTGTTGAGGCAGGAGCCAGGTTATAGTAGGTTTTCCAGGAAGTTAACCGTGAGGAAGTAGAAGTGGCAATGATAGACTGTTCTTCCACAAGTCTGGAAAGGAAAGGAAGGAGGGAAAATATTTGGAACCAGTTAGGGGAAAGGGATGGAGGAGCTAGGCAGGACAAGCCGGGTGGATTTGTTCCTTGGTGTAGGAGAGCCACGGTATAGAGAAGAGTATGATGGTGCTAGAGCAAGGAGCAAGCATGACAGGAAGGCCCACCAGGGGTTCTAGAAAAATGGAATCCAGAGCACAGTTATAAAGGAAACAGTAAATGTGTTCCTCAGAACCTGGAAGAAAGATACAGAAAATTATACCAAACTACATTGAGATATGTGGATGAAGACGAAATTCTGGTCCTGCCAGATGGTCTCCATCTTCTGTCTTAAGGAGCCAGTGTTATTTTCTGTCACCATAGTTGGTTTTGCAACTGGTACTCTTATGAGTTTCCCACCTTTACCTCTGAGCCACCACTGTCTTATCTCTGGAGATTCTAATATCCTCTAAGTATTTTTAATAAAAAAAAATTTGTAAAATAAAAAAGTGTTTGGAATTACACCTGTTTAATTTCAAGTAAGTGGCCAATTAAAGCAGCTCATAGATGAGCTAGTCTGATAGACTTTATTTTACAGAGATGAATACAGTTTTTTAAAGCACATGTGTAGTTTGATCCCAAGGCTGGTCTGTACCTAACATAGCTAGCCAAATCTCTAAGGAAAACATCTGTTTTGTTATCAGGCCAACACAAACTGCCTACAAGTTCAACACATAAAAGACTTGTTCATGTGAACATAGGGTTACTTTAATACAGCTGTTCGTTCATCCAAGCAAAAAATGGATAATCTAATCTCAGCAAATTATTTTTGTTATTTTTTAAATAACCAATTTTGGTTTGACTTAATAAATATGAAGAAATAAAACATGAGCAATTCATGTATGACATTTTCCCTATGTAAACAAAAGGCTCAAGGGTACAGAATTTCATTTTAGGAATTTTATTTGTGAATTGTAAACTCAACTACTTTTAAAATCTTTTGATCTATAAATTTTACAATATGGTGGGTTTGTCTACATGGCATGTATAAAGACATAATGTCTTTTACTGGTGCTCATTTTAATGAAATAGACCAAATTGATAGCATGTTAAGTACTTTTCGTATTGAAATATTCTGTTAATGTCTGTGCATGTTGATGTTTGTGCTTGAGATTCAATACAGATTTTATTTCAGCATCTTTCTCTCTTTATCAACAGCAATCTTAGGCAATCATAGGAACATATCATCACAGGAACATATAATATGTAATCAACATTAAATATTGCCTAAAGAGTTAAGTTCTCAATAAGCAAGATTCTGAGACCCATGATTGGAGACTGGGCTTGTTTAAAATCTATTGAAATTCTCTTTATAGAATTATTCAGACCAAAGTGCAAGCAATCCCTGAGACAAAGCACAGCTTGCCTAGTACCCTCCTGGGAATCTCCTCTACTCTGGTACTTTTCTTTACTATTAAAAAAATTATATAGCTGCCATAGATTTTGCTTTGAACATAACTCATATTTGAGAGGAAAACTTTACTTTCATATATATTTTATACTCTTCAGGGTCATGAGAGAAGCATGTAGTGTAGGGGTCAGCAAGCTTTTTTGGTAAAGGGCTAGAGAGTATTTTAGACTTTGTAGGTCAAGAAACAAAATCAAGGATAATCTATTTATCTACCACCCATTTCTAAGGGAAACCAACTTTCACAAATTTTTATTGATGAAAGTAAAAATATAATAACAATGTACTACAATACTTAAAATATTGACCTACTACTAGTAAGAATAGAATTACTTTAGTTGGATAACATTTCACTTATTGGGGTACAAAGATTAATGTTCCCTATCATCAAGCTCAGTCACTAATATTCATTTGTCAATGTTGATGTCTAATGAGATTTTATGTATTTCATTTTTGAAAATATCTTTTCACACAGATACATAATGCCAAATATTGGTTTCAATTCATGACATCAGTATATCATGGCATTGTTTTTTTTTTTTTGAAAGAAGATGTTGGGGGTAGGAGTTTATTAATTAATTAATTAATTTTTGCTGTGTTGGGTCTTCGTTTCTGTGCGAGGGCTTTCTCTAGTTGTGGCAGGCGGGGGCCACTCTTCATCGCGGTGCGGTGTGCGGGCCTCTCACTATCGCGGCCTCTCTTGTTGCGGAGCACAGGCTCCAGACACGCAGGCTCAGTAGTTGTGGCTCACGGGCCTAGTTGCTCCGCGGCATGTGGGGTCTTCCCAGACCAGGGCTCGAACCCGTGTCCCCTGCATTAGCAGGCAGATTCTCAACCACTGTGCCACCAGGGAAGCCCCCTATCGTGGTTTTAATTGAACCTATTTATCACTTACCATTTATAGAATTCTGTTAGATCCTTTTCTTGATATTTTCCTTTTATCAAATCTAACACTTCCAACTGAAGGTTGGGTGGAAGCTCCTCTCAGTTATACAACTAAATAGACTTTCAAATGTGGACATTTCCCTTGCACTTGTATTGAGATCAGAAAAATGCTGCTCAGACTATAGTTTGAGCTCAGGAAATGCATTTGCTGCAAATTTGTGTGGGGATGGAGAGCACGCTTTCACTTTTGACAGCATGGTAAGTGTATAAAGCACCTGAACATTACTTGTGATTTAAACAGGTTAGTTGTTGTTATAAATGACCTCACTGCAGTATAAGTTTTGCATAAAAGCAAAATTTGCCATGTAATAGGTTGAATTCATTACAAAACATTATCAAATCTATAACAAAATCTAATTTTCAAGACCATTTGATAATAGTAATTGAAGTTGTTTCTTCTTGTCAAGAAAAATTTCAGTTATCAACCTTGATCTCAAAAAATATCATGGTATAACTTTACCACTGCAAAGCCTTTGAAGTGGTATGTGGTAGGATGAGGCAAAATATTCAGCTTCTGTTGATGACAAAAGGTCATGGAATTGATGAAAGTTAAGTTCACAAGAGTGAATGAAATTGACTACTGACACTACTGGCTCAATAACGTATAAGATTCAAATATTTCCACAGAGTACCTGCTCATCAATACCATAGGCTTTTATTCTCACAGGCTTGTAAATTTGTTTACCTAAGGCTTTTTTTGTGTTTCATACATTATTTTTACCCAGCATCAGTTACAGCACATCATAGCAGATTCCACTTCAGGTTGTAATGAATTACTGTTTTCTCAACTCCTTTGAAAATATTCTTGCCTATAGGTGTCCCATGCAGACTAACCTTCATAGAGGTTAATTTTCAGTCACTTCAATTTTGGCATGGACTTCACTCATAAGCAAAAATAACTCTGCAGTACTTGTAGCATCTGTTAATTCATCAAAGCCAAGGATCCCCTGTCAAAGTCATTTACTTTGTTTTCTAGTTGACTGTTGCCATTGGTTGCAATATCTTCAACTCTGTGTGTAGAACATTGAGAAGAGGGAGGTTGTGGGAGGAGATGACCCCAAAGGAGTTAGGTTGGGTTGGACCTTACTTGCTTGCTATTTATAAAGGCTGGAGACATATCTTCAGGACATTGAGGTTTTGGGGATTTTTTGTTTGTTGGGAAGGGAAGGGGGAAAAAAAAGAACAATCTCAAGGAGAAACCCAATCTGTAACAGTTAAATCTGAAGTTGCTTTGGTTGAAAAGTCAGGAGGTGGGAGACCTAGAGCCCCGTAGTCCTGAAGTGCTGCTCAAGCCCTGTCCCCTTAGCCTTTCTTGCAGAAAAATTTTGAAAACACAGTTTTTAGCACAACTGGGGGGAACATGTGATAAGATGTACTTTGAGCAAAGTGCCTTTGCATTACAAGAGGAAGAGGGAGGAAACTTGTTTGATCACCTGTTATGTATTAGACACTGTTATGTATTAGCTAATAAGTCTTTTAAAGTATCTCACTTAATCCTCGTAGCAACATAACTAGTAGATATCATCACCAATTTGTAAAATGAGGAAAAGAAGGTTCAAATCTATAGTTAGGTTTTTTTTTTTTTTAAGTATTGTTATTTATAGGATCTCAGCTCTTAGGAACAGTGCTATTCAATAGAGCTTTTTGCAACGATGGTAACGTTATGTATCTGTGCTGTCGAATATGATAGAAAGCAGCCATATGTGGCTATAGAACACCAGAAAGGTGGGTGGTATAACTGAGGAGCTGAATCTTAAATTTATTTGCTTTTAATTCACTTTGATTTAAGTAGGTAGATAGCATCTACTATATATTCAGAAGTTCTGCTCTAGATAACAGTCACATTCAAACTGGTTTGCTCTCCAATGATTCTCTCTTACTTTCACTTCCTTTGAAAAATTATTATGTGGCTTATATTTATCTTAGACTATTTTGTTAAATGTATCACATAAGTATTTGATTTCACTTATTTCAGCTATAAAAGCTGATAATCAGGCCTCGATAAAAATTATTTATGGGATTTGATTTTTCCTCCTTAAAAGGGGGACTAATGAATCTTTCACTAATTCATTAATATTTAGTCAGCACCTACTTTGTGCGAAGCAATGAGCTGGGTCCTGGGAATGTAGTGACATGTTAAGACAGTCAATGTCCTCAAGGAACTTACCAGTCCCAGTGGAGAAAACTTAGAAATAACAAGCAATTATAATGGAATATTAGAAAATACAGAGAGTTTGGCAGCTTGGAAAAGGCACTGAATATAGTCTAAGTGCAGGGAAGTTTTCCTAGAGGAAATGCCCTTTATTTAGAGGCCTGAATAATGAGGGAGAGTTAGCTCTGCCAAACAGACTTGGAGGAGCAGTAAGGAGAACGTCATGTGTGTCAGGTCTATAGCTCGAGAACATGGGGCTTTGAAGAAGGGAATGGAAGTCAGTTGGGTGGACTGTAATGCATGATGTGGAGCCCGTATGATGTATCTACAGGGCTTAGCTGTAGGGCTCACAGCAGGGCCAAGAGGGCAGGAATGGCTGGCTGGGGGCAGCGGACAGGATAATTAGCACAAACTATAAACCTAGATGACATTTAGAATTTTAATAAAAAGCAATTTTTCTCATAGCGGTTATTACTACACTTACTAGTTGTGCTTACTTTCATTACTATCCCTTCATGAATTAATTCAAGCTTCAGAGAATTTTTGGAACCTGTCAGTAAGAAGAACTGTAAATCTACACTTTAAGAGACTAGATATACTCTGAAAAAGCGGATTTTCCTCCTGTACCTCAGAAATCTCCTTTTTGTACAAATCTGAAATTCCTCTTAAAACGGTCCTTTTTCTTAAACTGCCCTAACATATTATATAGTACCTTAAAGGCTTATTTGAAAGATGACCAGTACGTAAAGCTTTTCCCCTATCAGTTTTTTAAAATTAATTGTTGTTGGAGCATAGTTGATTTACAACGTTGTGTTAGTTTCTGCTGTTCAGCAAATTGAATCAGTTATACATATACATATAGCCACTGTTTTTTGGATTCTGTTCCCATATAGGTCATTATAGAGTATTGAGTAGAGTTCCCTGTGCTATACAGTAGGTCCTTGTTAGTTATCTATTTTATTTTGTTTTAAAAAAATTTATTTATCTAATTTATTTATTTTTGGCTGCGTTGGGTCTTTGTTGCTGCACGTGGGCTTTCTCTAGTTGCAGCAAGCGGGCGCTCCTCTTGGTTGTGGTGCACAAGCTTCTCATTGCAGCGGCTTCTCTTGTTGCAGAGCACGGGCTCTAGGCGCAGGGGCTTCGGTAGTTGTGGCGCACGGGCTCAGTAGTTGTGGCTCACAGGCTCTAGAACGCAGACTCAGTAGTTGTGGCGCACAGGCTTAGTTGCTCCACGGCATGTGGGATCATCCCGGACCAGGGCTCGAACCCGTGTTCTCTGCATTGGCAGGTGGATTCTTAACCACTGCGCCACCAAGGAAGTCCAGTTATCTATTTCATATATAGTAGTGTGTATATGTCAATCCCAGTCTCCCAATTTATCCTTCCCCCCCTCCCCATCAGTTTTATACTTAATCTTTACTCTCCTCATCTATGAATAAAGAAAATATTAATTGTCCAGTATATCTAGCACAGGTTTAGGTAGTAGCACTACTTAAGAATGAATACTCATGAATGAGTAGATTTAGTCTCACATTCAGCTTCTTCCTTGAGAGCTGAGTCTACAGGAGCTGCTTGTACATGTATATCATGTAAAATAGTATAAATTAATTAGATATTTGTTGATAATATTGATAACTAGGAATTTCACTCAGCAATTGGTTTTCTTCTTCTCATACTGTTAACCTAATGAGTAATGGGCAGGATTTTCAGCTCACCATTAAGCTTTATGTTGATGGTGAAAAGCCAGCGTAGAAATTAGCACCTTGTAAAATATAGAGAACATTTAATTAAGGTCTCTACCTTCATACTTGTATTTTAGTATGTTTAATTTCTTGCTAAACATTGATGAACTTCATAATTCCAAGAGGATTTAATTAATTTTAACTTTTGGAAGCATGTCTGTAAAGAGTGTAATCGAACAGTATTATGCCTTCAGAAATCACTCAGATATTTTTTCTAGGACAAATGCAAATTATGGTTGAAACGTGGGGGACCAAGCCATATGAACTAATGTCAGTCAATAAACATGCCATATAATTTTCTCTATTTTGATGTCTTCTATTCCATTTTTTCTGTTCATGCATGATGGTTTTAATGTTTTACATGGAGGAGTTGTAAAAAATTAGTGTAGTTTCAGTGGCTGATTTTGTGCAACAAACATTAAATCAGTTCCCATGAACAGACCCCTGGTACAACCCTTAATAAATGCAAACTTTATTTTTAGTACTGACCTTTCGTAATGTGAGCCTTGATCCGTTGAGATGCTCTTCGCTTTTGATGCATCTCCAAATCCCTTTTTTTATGCATTTTAAATCAACACACGCTTGCTCTGAATTTATGCATGTGGATAGACGGAGATGTAATTTAAACACATCTGTTCAAATATGCATTTCAGATCAACTTGGTGCCGGTTCTCATAATACGATGAAGTTTTTGACGGGTATTATATCCCTAAAGTACACACCAGATGGTATTTATTAGAGAATGAATAGAAATGAAGTTTAAAGTTGTTGAGCTTTTTGTCTTAAGTCATTCGTTTTTTAGTCATAAAACAATAATGGTCTGGAGTCCTGTGCCCTTATGATAAAGCTTTGTGTGAGACGGTTCTCTTTTAGATGAATGTCTCTTTGTCAAGTTGAGATTAAAAATATTTTTTTGTTGAGGAGTCACCAGTGCTGAGAAAGTTAGGTAAAAAAGGGATAGAGTAAATAATAGCTAGTATCTAATTATTAATAGCCTATAATTTATAAGTCATATAAATAATGGATTTAAATAGATTAAATAGCTTCATTAAAAATCTTCACTTTAGGCATATGTCAATGAATAGTTTCAGATTTATTAAATAATATTGTTATACTTTAGAATCCTTATTTCAATGCTAAAAATGAGATTTCTTTATTAATCTTCAAAGCTAACCTTTTCCCTCCCAAATACTTGTACTAAAAAATAAATGACATATCCATAAAATGGTGGTCTAAAATTAATATAAAGAAATTCATTGCCTGTCAGATTTACCACTTTCAGTTGTGAGTTATATCTAAGTGACTGTCATTTCAAGAAATGCAGAAAAATATGACATAAACACACATTGTTTTTTCCTTAATTCCTTGCACCCTCACTCTTTGAAGCATCGTGCCCCCCGTGTACCTCTGTGCCCGCTCCTGCAGATGAGAAGCTGACAGGACTGCAGTGGCTTCAGGAGGTGATGAGCCTTTGATAGGAGACTAGTGCATATCTCAGGGTTTTCAGAGGTATAATAACTAGCTTTTAGCACTTATTTCTTTCACCAGAATTTATAACATTGGGAACCAGTTCCAAAGAGCTGAATCAAGGATAAGAAACAAAATCTATATATGCATGCCTTTTTCCTGCATTTGATAGGAAGCTATATTCTCATGTCTATGATCAGATGCAAGTAAACCAGACTGAGATTACTTGTGAGCTATTATTGACTTCTGCAAACAACAGCACAAATAAGTCTTTCTTTTCCCCAGAGATTTAGACAGAGGGAGTGCAAAAGGAAGGTAATGATTTGTAAGGTAACCTGCAGTTATGTTAGGTGGTAATAGAGAACGTTTTAAAATATTTGAAATAATATAATTGCTTTGTGCTGGGAACACGTACATGAATAAAAGATGTTAGCAGGTGTCCTGCTAGTATGGAATCTCATGCTGTTGTATTTATTGGAAATATGCACACCATCAGCAGATTTAAATTTGTAAAAAGTAATTGAAACAGAAGGTTTGAATAAAAAACTCAGGCTTAAAATCATGTAACTCCTTTAAACTGAATTTCCAATTTAATAAAATAGGGTTTCTGTATCCAGTTACAGAATTTTCGCTATTTTCGCTTAGATTTTTCGCTATTATTCTGAAAATCATATTTTTCTGGGGATTTCAGATTTTTCCCTTTAAAATACTTTAACACATAACATAAAATAATTGCTTATAATATATGATGTGTCCTTGTGTAATTTGGTAATGGTTTTTATAGCGTTTCTAATATTTGATGATTAAGGACTTAATGTTTAATGTCTCTCTTGGTTATAATTTTTATGGCGAGTAGCATACAGACTTGTAAACATCTTTTTATTACTGTCGATGTACAAAGACACATTTTCTTGTTATTTTATCTTCATCAGTAAAATTTATTTTAATACAATAAGTTACATGAATATTCCTTTAAATAAAGGAATAGTCATCTACTAGAGTGCAATTTGCTTTCTGGTAAAAGTGTTTTTCTTCTTTTTTATTTTTTCCTTTTGCTCTATTTTTATTCCTTTAATGTTTTGATCTGCACAGGAAATGTAGAGTCAAGGTGCTCAAGTCTTAATCCATTTTGAGACACTGCGCCTCCCTTCCAGCATTTCTTACAGTGTGGTCCTTGTGTGTATCTTTCAACTTTATCTTTTAACTTTCCTGTGCACTGTACCCTACCACCACTACCACTGTTCACCCCATCCCTGCTCCTCTGTTAACAAACACTTTTTTAAGTTGACATATGACATCATATTAGTTTCAGGTGTACAACATAATGATTCGGTATTTGTATGTATTGTAACATGATCGCCACAATAAGTCTAGTTAACATCTGTCCCCATACACAGTTACAAATTTTGTGTGTGTGTATGATGAGGACTTTTTAAAAAGATCTACTCTCTTAGCAACTTTCAAATACTATAGTCACCAGGCTGTACATTATATCCCCATGAACAAACATGGTATTAGAACTGCACCATGGACTGGGAAGATAAAACCTAGATGTGACATGCTCCCAGCCCTCACTGCACTTAGAGTTCATCAGTTGTACAACGAACACTTCTATAGTGACGCTGGATACTCTGATTGGGTAACCTGGTCTGGATTCATGGTCTTACTTTCCTTCCATTCACTTCCAGGTTTAACACCCTGGAGTCATGTTGACTCTTGTTTTTTACTGTCTCCACTCCCTTCCTCCACCACCTGCTTCCTCCAAGTCAGTCACCTGACAATCACAGATGGTCATGCCGTGACTCACACTCCTTTCCCCTTTCCGTATGCACTCTCACCATCCTAGTTGGGGCCATCATTATCTTGTGCTCTGTCATCTCTCTCATCTAAGGCATTCTTAAGACATTGCCAGAACCATCTCACTGATGCAGAGTTTTAAAGGCATTGCTCCCCACTGAAGCCTTTGGTAGCTCCTTTTTGCCAAACTTCAACATGCTGGTCCTAACCCCCTTTTTTTTAACTGGAAGTTCCACTACACCCTTTCATGCATACTGCGTCCTATGGTGTTTGTTGTTTCTTTTTTATCTGAAGCCTTTGCTCTTGGTTTTCCTCCTGTTGAAAGTCTTACCTTCTCTCTGTGTCTGTCCAGTGTCCAGTACAGGAGCCACTCGTGTCTTTTGAGCAGGTGGAATGTAGAAAGTCCAAACTGAGATCTGCTGTGAGTGTAAAATACATACCGGCTTTCAAAGACTTAGCAAGAAAAAAAGAATAACATCTCATTAATTTTTATATTGATTGCATGTTGAAATGGTATTTTGTATATATTGTGTTAAATTAAATACTGTTAATTTCACCTGTTTCTTTTTTAAATGTGACTGC
Source organism: Delphinapterus leucas (assembly GCF_059928025.1). Classification (NCBI taxonomy): domain Eukaryota; kingdom Metazoa; phylum Chordata; class Mammalia; order Artiodactyla; family Monodontidae; genus Delphinapterus; species Delphinapterus leucas. The sequence continues at coordinate 16,531,641 of NC_143138.1, forward strand.
TAGAAAACTCAAAATTACATGTGTCGCTCGTGTTATATTTTTATTCGTTAGTGCCACCCTATACCGTCTGCCTCTGTCCTCTGAGCTCATCTGCCACTTTCATTAAAGCTACTTTCGTCTCTCTCCCCTCTGCATTTGCATCGCTGTAGGATTTATTTTCAGTGGTCACTTATTCATTGTGCAAGGGAATTATGGTTATTTATCAAGCGATAGTATGTACATTGAGTGAAGAGCTCAGAATTTGGAACCAAGATACTTGGGTCCCCATCACATTCTGACATTTACTAATTTGGTAATCTGGGGGAAGTCATTTAACCTTTCTGAGCGTCAATTTTTCTCATCTGTAAATTAGAGATATTAGTAGTACCTATCTTACGGGAGTCCTGGGAGGATTAAATGAGTTAATGTATAGAAAATAGTCGGAACACTGCCTGTCATAAAGTGTAATGTAAATGTTTTCCATAACCACTAAAATTACTACTACTGCTTCTACTACTGCTACTGGTATATACCTGACTTATCTCTGACTGGGGTCTCTAAAGACAGGTATAGTATCTTGCTGTCTTTATATTGCACAGTTCTAGGACATAGAAGGTCCTCCTTATATGATATTGATTAAGTTGATTATCGATTCAGTTGATAATATGGATTGAATTGAATTTTCCCTGGGAAATTATCGAAGCCCAAAGTGACTCTTCTGCCTACATTGTTTTCAAAAAGAGAAATTTCAATAGAAGGGTGACCTACATGAACATTTAAAGTTCTTTCAGTCCCCCAAAATATGTGTTATAATGGTTCTTTATTCTGTTTCTTCTGGCCTTGGAGATACTTCCTAGGCAATACTCCTAGAGATACTTCCAAGACTGCCCTTCCCTCCTTTCATAAAGCATTTATACACACTTAAGAGTATGTCATGTCTGCATGTTTTCACCATTTGTCTCTGCACTCTCATACCTCTGAAGATTATGCTGTTCATCGGCCCTATTTTAGTGGTGATGTGCGCTTTTGCATTTTGCTATCTCAGTGTCATTTTCTCATGATTTTCTGTTACATTCAGTTTATGTTCACTTTTTATAAAAGTATCATCATACAATTAAAAATTATTATTCAAGGCTGCCTGGGAAACGTGACTTGTGTTCAGAAGGAAATAGCTTTGTGTAGGAAGCCTGTTGTCAGACTACACAGACCCTGTCTTGGACCTTTAGGTATGATGAGATAGCCATTGGCTGTGTTTTACCACCTGGGGTTTCTTCATTTACTTTTTTGATCAGAAATTGATTTGTTAAAGCTGTTTGCTAAAAGAATTGCTTGCTGTAATTGGAGCTACACGCGTAGACTGAAGTGGACTGTAGATCTAGTGCTGTCACACTTTGTTTCTGTTGATTTCAGCAGATTCTACATTAGGAGGTGGCAGTCTGGGGCTCTGTGTACCTTGTCATGCCCACAAGCCTCTGCAGTTTTTCCCTGTGTCCTCCCCCACCACCTCCAGTCCATGTTATTCCTGATTTCATGTTCTCTAAGGCCCATAATCCCATTTATTCCATCACCCCTCCCTTTCCCACCCTTCTCCCTTGTATTAAGCCTGGCACTGTCGGCCACATCACTGTTCATCTCCACCGGTGACTGGAAGTGCTGCACAGCCCTCCGGTGTATTCTGATTCTATTTGTTTGGCCCCTTGGTTGTAGGTATTCAGTTACCGTAGGTTGGATTGAATCAAATTGTCTTCAAATCAGGCTTTCATCTGGTAGATCTTACCACACCAATGCCTATCTGATAGACACTTACACCCTCTGTTTATGTTGGTGCTCACAGACAAAAAGTTTTGGTGGTCTAAGATCACAGCACAGAAACCTTTGGCACAGGCTGTGGTTCCCGAGAATCGTTCAGTTTAGCAGGTTTGAGAGGCGGCAGTTACTGTTCAAATCCTGATTCCTCTCCTCCTGCAGATACTTTGCCTCTCGAAACCTCTGTGAAGTAATTATATCACCCCTTCTTTCTCAGAGGGGTGTTTTGATGTCGGTGAAGTAACACAGAGAAAGGAGTATTAGCACGTGACCCATTGTGGGTCTTTAGAGCCGTTAGTTGGATCTGAATTATATGGAAGACAGAGATACTTTGGGTTCTGTGCCAGGCTATGAACTGTCCAGGACTTGAAATCAAGCACCACCACAGTTATCTAACTATTCCTCAGATTCTTTTGCCAAAAATTTTGCAATCAGTGCTACTTTCTAGACCTTGCATGGTTTGGGACGTGATGTGAAGTGTTAAAAATTAACAAGATTGTTTGTTTTCTCACTGCTTCTCTGAGCCAAGGGCTAGTTCTGTCTGCTAATGTTTCTGGTCTCATGGGGGCCTATCTCTCCTCATTTTGGCGCCGCTGAAAATGTGTGTGATAAAATCTGAGCTTTCATGAATACCTTTTTGCTGGCTACTGGCACAGATATGCTATCTTGTGAGGATTTTTTCCCCTACATTTCTTTTCCTTGGCTAAAAGGATAAGTACCTGGGTAAGGCACTAGGAGTCAGAAAACATAATCCCAGACGTGCTCTCCTGTTAACTCGCTCCGTGACCATGGACAAGTGACCTCATCCTCAGTGTCCTTGTTTTTTAGTGTGAAAGTAATAATGGAATAACTGAGGAATGACTGAGTAGGTAACGTTAAGTGGGTATTTTTGTTATGTAGTAGTTGTAGGCTTATCAGATGGCACTCGTGCTTCTAGATGAGAGTCTCAGTCAAGCCACTCCATGATGACACCTCATAGTTATTGTTTCTGAGAAAGGAGGCCTTTGGGAATAATTGTATCTGGCACTATTTGATACTCACTGCCCACCGTCGCTGGGTGGCAGATTGTCATTTAAAATCACAGACTCTGAAATCAGACAGATCCGGACTCTATTGCTTATTGCTGGATGGCGTTAGGCAAGAGACTTCTGCTGCCACATCTATGAAGTGGAGAAAATATTACCTTTCTCATTAACTGCTTTGAGGATTAAATGAGTCAATATATGAAAAGCACTTAAAAGAATGCCTGGCACACAGTAAGTGTTCAGTAAGGTTCAGAGGCTGGTGTCAGAAAATGCCACAAGATCAGCCTGGTACTGAGCTAGTTCATTTGTGACTAGTTATGTCTGCTGCCCTAATGATGACTTTGGAGATCTTTGTAGTATCCTGGTGTTCCCTCATATAGTGGCTTTGTTCTTGGTTCTTGGAACGTCTCTTGGTTTAGGATCAGCTGCCATCAGCATCAAAGCAACACCCAGCAGCCCAGCACTGCTGAACCAGGGGTGTGAGCAGGCTGCCTCCAGAGAGCTGCTGTGGCTGGAGCTGAACTGGGTTACTCACTGTCGCGAAGGGCCCCAGGCTGTCCTAAGGATTGGAGAAGCGTGTCTTAGGTGGTGCTGCGTGACCGTGGAAGGCTGGGGAACAGCCACTGCTGACAGACCAGCCAGGCGTGGCGTGAGACGGGATGGAATTGCCTGTTTGGAGGCAGAGATTTGGGCCAAACGGAGGATCCAAAAGGCAGCGCCATAAAAAATAACAGGCCCTTCCCATAAAAGCTGCAGTGTTTAAGGAACAGACACATTTCGTGTGATTTCTGTATGGAAAGGGCTCTCGGCCACTTGCTGCCTCTCTGCCATTGCAGCCCTCATAGACGTTGACTATCAAGAACCCTGCCGAGAACATACCATCCAGTTGATAAACGATTTTTGAGTGATGGAACTTACCAACTTCAAAAATACACGAGAGCAACTGTAACGTAGAATTAGAATGAAAGCTCCTCTTCTGAGTCTCATAAATCTTGCTTCAACATCAAAGATTCCAGCTTGATCCCCGTTTCCCCAGCTTTTAAACTGAAAGTTGCAAATGAACTCAGGTCATTTAAAATAAGCTTTGACCCCTTGTAAGTGTTTTAATTACTTCTAGAAATAAGAGTTTAAGGTGAAGCAAGTGTTAGTGAACTAATGCATTTTCTTACGGTGCTCATTGGAGAGTCGATGCCCTCACTGCAAGCAGGACAGGTCAGCTCCAGTGGCTGGTGTCTGGGCAGCGTCTGCATAGCTTTTACTCCAAAGAGAAACACGCCACTTAAAAGCCCTGTGATAGCCCCTTCTCTTCCCTTGCCAGCTAGATAGGGTCAGAAGTTCGCTTCTCAGACTTTGAAGTAGAATGCTGAGATGGATATTAGTCAGTACAGGGATTAATTATGAATAAAGCCTGTTGCTTTGTTGAGTTTATTTATCCATCATCCCTGTCTTTCTTCCCAGTTCCCCCTTGCCCATCACCTTTAATTCAGTGGGCACCTTTACTGAGCCTCAACTATCTGTGAGCTGCTGCCTCCTTGCTGCAAGTGTAAGAAAATGAATATGACCCCGTCCTAGTTCCACCAGGTGCTTTTGGTTTATTACTAGGAGGCATAAGACAAGAAAACAAATGTGAAAGGTGCCAGGTGCCATCGTAATCCGGCTTTCACAGAGATATAAAGGAGGAACCATGAAGTTCAGATGCTGAGAGAAAATCAGGAAAAATTTTGTCAGAGAGATGGATCATGAGGGAGGAATCGTATAGATAGGTGCTAATGGATTGTGCACCAAGATTCCTCAGGGAGAAAGTATTCTGATTTGAATTGTATCAAGAAGACTTTGGTGACAATGAAAAGATTGATTAGAGCTGCGTTTTGGAGAGCATCATATGCCCGCTGATGGCCCCCATACTCACCCTGGAGCGTCCCTGGGAGTACTTACCAAAATCAGAGTCATGATTTTGTTTGGTTGTTTAAAATAGCTTCAGGTAGTAAATATTTTTGGCTTTGTGATTGCAACTGTCACAATTACTCTGTTCTTGTAGCCAAAGCAGCCATAGTCAGTATGTAAATGAATGGGTGTGGCTGAGTTCCAGTAAAGCTTTATTTATAAAGATAGGCAATGGCTAATTTTGGCCCATGAGCCATAGTTTGCCAACCTTTGATCTGATTTTGAGAGTAAACTGAATTTAAACAAAACAGAACATGAGTTCCACTAATAAGGGATAAAGAAAGTAATTGTGAATAATACTACTGTGTTTTGATTTGATGGCATTTGGCATGCTCTCTCTCTGTATTTTTCCAGTGTTATTTACGATGCTACTATACAACTTGCATTTTAGGATGGTATAGACTTGAAATGTGATATCGATGAGTACCATTTCTTGATGATAATGACACTTCCATTAAAAGTAAAAATTTGCCTAATTAATTACATTGGACTGGATTTTAGAGTCAACCACCTTACGACTATACCATTTTATAAATTATTCTTCCTGAGACCTGATGTTTAGTCACCTTCCAATTATGTTTTCCTATTAAAGAATGCTATGATCTGGGTTTGAGTCACTAAAATTTCAAGCGATTTTTTTTTTCAAAGTTTAATTTTAAAGGATTTAAGCAACTTGCCCAACTTTGTAGTTTTTGCCCTGTCCTGATATTCGTTTAATTGGTTCTGCTAATGTGAATGCCCTTTCAAATATGAAAAAAATAAAGCAAGAGGGAAACGTTGATTATTTCAGTAATTGGATTTTCTCTTGAATAAAATTATTTCACCCACTTTATCTTTCTGACTGAAGGGATGGGGGTGGTTGACCAATTTTCTTTCATATTATAGTCAGAAGCAGACAGAGGTATAGTCTGTTCCAAGGTATCAGAATAGCATATTGGGTTTGGTTGTAATTAATTACCGATGCTGAATATACTCTGGCCACTGCTTTCGTTCCTAAATCTAAATTTCCACTGTGTGCAAAATAATTCCATCCAGGAAGAATTCTAATTACTTTAGTAATTATCATCTTATCTCTAAATGGAATTCAGACATGTGCTGCAGTTTATGAATGTTAGAAATGTTTCATTTCCTTTTCACCTTGAGTAACAGAAAAATACACATTACGGAATCTGGCTTCATTGAACCTTATAATTCATGTCACCATAGAAACGGAAAAACTCATATAAGAATTGTGTTAACAGTACCATAGATAGTCAATACCTTCACTTTAACTGGCAATATCATAAAATGATTTTAATAACAGATGTGTAAAACTTCTGTGAAATTTAATATGGTTCCTTTTAAATATTATAACAATATTATCCAGTTTGCTTACTTTTAATTTTTAAAGCAGTATCTTTGGTCTCATGGAAGGCTTTGTGCCTATTCTAACATGTTTGCTGTGGAAAGCAAGCATGGTGTTACAGGATAAAAAACTTACTTAACATAGTACTTATTTAGTTTTTCGTTAACAGTGATGATTCATTTGATTTTTGCTTGAAGCCAAACTGTATATTCTGGATTTAAACCAGGTTTAGCAGTGTAATGGATGACACGAAACTCTTTGGTGTCATCTCCATCTGCTTGGCCCCCGTCTTTTTTTTTTTTTTTGTCCTGTTTGACAGCCACGTTTCTTTCTGAGTTTCAGAAACACTTTTCCCCATGTACTTGATCAGTTTTACCACAGATATTTAAGTCTTTTTTTACCATTTTATTTTGTTTGTTTTCAGTTTTAATATTTTTAATTGAAATATAGTTGACTTACAAGGTTGTATTAATTTCTGCTATACAGCAAAGTGATTCAGTTATACATATATATACATTCTTTTTTATATTCTTTTCCATTATGATTTATCATAGGATACTGAATATAGTTCCCTGTGCTCTACAGTAGGGCCTTGTTATTATCCATTCTCTATGTAATAGCTTACATCTGCTCACCCCAACCTCCCACTCCATCCCTCCCCCAACCCATTTTTTTTACGATTTTAAATCCCGATTTCTTAGAATTTCCAGAAATTTGAAAGCTTTAGCAAATCATTTGTCATTTTATCCATGTTCCTTCCTTGTCTGAAACATACTACTTTTTTACTTCAAAAAAGTAAAATTGTGCCAAATTTAAACAAAAAACCATCTGAATTTTTTTAAGCTTATTAAAAGATTTTATTACTTTCAAAGAGAAGCAATAATTTAAAAAGCTAATTGCTACTAATTTTTTCTCAGTGGGACCTTGAAAGGCTGTCTTTGTTTATAAATGTCACTTAAATTACGCTGTGAATTATATATTAACATGTAGATTCTGGCTACTATTGAAAGCAGTTTCTTCAAACAAGTAGGTTAAACTGCTCTCTAAAGGTCAGAAATGTTATACGTCCTGCTTTGAAAAAGACCACAGCTATTTATTTGTAGGAATACATTTATATTCTTATTGTATTCACGTTCCAAAAAAGAGGGCTGACGTTTTTCTAAACCATTTTACCATTTATTTCTAATTTTATTCTCAGAGAATGTGGTCTGTGTAAACGTGATCTCATTAAGGTAGTAGAATACTGATTATTTTGATTTAGGTCCTATTAGGAAGAAAAACTTTGCAAGCCTTTGCTACCAGAGGATATTTAGAATTCAAACCCAAACCTTTCAAGCAGATCAGTGCTATTTCCACTACCCTACCCTGGTGATTATGGAGGCATTTAAAACCTGAATGGCAGCGGAGCTTCAAGATGGCCGAAGAGTAAGACACGGAGATCACCTTCCTCCCCACAAATACATCAGAAATACATCTACATGTGGAACAATTCCTACAGAACACCTACTGAACGCTGGCAGAAGACCTCAGACCTCCCAAAAGGCAAGAAACTCTCCACGTACCTGGGTAGGGCAAAAGAAAAAAGAATAAACAGAGACAAAAGGACAGGCACGGAACCTGCACCAGTGGCAGGGAGCCGTGAAGAAGGAAAGGTTTCCGCACACTAGGAAGCCCCTTCGTGGGCGGAGACTGCGGGTGGCGGAGGGGGAAAGCTTCGGGGCCGCCGTGGAGAGCACAACAACAGGGGTGCGGACGGCAAAGCGGAGAGATTCCTGCAAAGAGGATCGGTGCCGACCAGCACTCACCAGCCCGAGAGGCTTGTCTGCTCACCCGCAGGGGTGGGCGGGGGCTGGGAGCTGGGGCTAGGGCTTTGGAGGTCAGAAGTCAGGGAGAGGACTGGGGTTGGCGGCCTGAACACAGCCTGAAGGGGGCTAGTGCGCCACAGCTAGCGGGGAGGGAGTCCGGGAAAAGGCCTGGACCTGCTGAGAGGCAGGAGACGTTTTCTTCCCTCTTTGTTTCCCGGTGCACGAGGAGAGGGTATTCAGAGCACCGCCTAAACGAGCTCCAGAAACAGGCACGAGCCACGGCTAAAAGCACGGACCCCAGAGACGGGCAAGAAACACTAAGGCTGCTGCTGCAGCCACCAAGAAGCCTGTGTGCGAGCACAGGTCACTATCCACACACCTCTTCCAGGAGACTATGCAGCCCGCCACTGCTAGGGTCCCGGGATCCAGGGACAACTTCCCCGGGAGAACGCACAGCGCGCCTCAGGCTGGCGCACTGTCACGCCAGCCTCTGCCACCGCAGGTTCGCCCCCCATCCGTACCCCTTCCTCCCCCCGGCCTGAGTGAGCCAGAGCCCCCGAATCAGCCGCTCCTTTAACCCCGTCCTGTCTGAGAGAAGAACAGACGCCCTCAGGCGACCTACACGCAGAGGCGGGTCCAAATCCAAAGCTGAACCCCGGGAGCTGTGCAAACAAAGAAGAGAAAGGGAAATCTCTCCCAGGAGCCTCAGGAGCAGCGGATTAAATCTCCACAATCAACTAGATGTACCCTGCATCTGTGGAATACATGAACAGACAACGAATCATCCCAAACTGAGGCGGTGGGCTTTGGGAGCAGCAATATATATATATATATATATATATATATATATATGTTTCCTTTTTTCTCTTTTCCCGTGTGGATGACAGGGTGTTGGTGCTCCAACTGGGCGTCAGGCCTGCGCCTCTGAGGTGGGAGAGCCGAGTTCAGGACACTGGACGACCAGAGACCTCCTGGCCCCATGTAATAGCAATCGGCGAGCGCTCTCCCAGAGATCTCCATCTCAACACTACGACCCAGCTCCACTCAACGACCAGCAAGCTCCAGTGCTGGACACCCTATGCCAAACAATTAGCAAGACAGGAACACAGCCCCACTCATCAGCAGAAAGGCTGCCTAAAATCATACAAAGTTCACAGACACCCCAAAACACACTACCAGACATGGTCCTGCCCACCAGAAAGACTAGAACCAGGCTCATCCACCAAAACACAGGAACCAGTCCCCTCCACCAGGAAGCCTACACAACCCACCGAACCAACCTTAGCCCGTGGGGACAGACAACGGAAACAATGGAAACTACAAACCTGCAGCCTGTGAAAAGGAGACCCCAAACACAGTAAGTTAAGCAAAATGAGAATACAGAGAAACACACAGCAGATGAAGGAACAAGGTAAAAACCCACCAGACCTAACAAATGAAGAGGAAATAGGCAGTCTACCTGAAAAAGAATTCAGAATAATGATAGTAAAGATGATCCAAAATCTTGGAAATAGAATGGAGAAAATACAAGAAAGGTTTAACAAGGACCTAAAAGAACTAAAGAGCACAGAAGGAGAGATGAACAACACAATAAATGAAATTAAAAATTGTATAGAAGGGATCAATAGCAGAATAACTGAGGCAGTAGAACGGATAAGTACCTGGAAGATAAAATAATGGAAGTAACTACTGCAGAGCAGAATAAAGAAAAAAGAATGAAAAGAATTGAGGACAGTGTCAAACACTTCTGGGACAACATTAAATGCACCAGCATTCGAATTATAGGGGTCCCAGAAGAAAAAGAGAAGAAGAAAGGGACTGAGAAAGTATTTGAAGAGATTATAGTTGAAAACTTACCTAATATGGGAAAGAAAACAGTTAATCAAGTCCAGGAAGGGCAGAGAGTCCCATACAGGATAAATCCAAGGAGAAACATGCCAAGACACATATTAATCAAATTATCAAAAATTAAATTCAAAGAAAAAATATTAAAAGCAGCAAGGGAAAAACAACAAATAACATACAATGGAATCCCCATAAGGGTAACAGCTGATCTTTCAGCAGAAACTCTGAAAGGCAGAATGGAGTGGCAGGACATATTTAAAGTGATGAAAGGGAAAAACCTACAACCAAGATTACTCTACCCAGCAAGGATCTCAGTCAGATACGACGGAGAAATTAAAAGCTTTACAGACAAGCAAAAGCTAAGAGAATTCAGCACCACCAAATCAGCTTTACAACAAATGCTAAAGGAACTTCTCTAGGCAGGAAACACAAGAAAAGGAAAAGACCTACAATAACAAATCCAAAACATTTAAGAAAATGGTAATAGGAGCATACATATCAATAATTACCTTAAGTGTAAATGGATTAAATGCTCCAACCAAAAGTCATGGACTGCCTGAATGGATAGAAAAACAAGACCCGTATATATGCTGTCTACAAGAGACCCACTTCAGACCTAGGGACATATACAGACTGAAAGTGAGGAGATGGAGAAAGATATTCCATGCAAATGGAAATCAAAAGAAAGCAGGCGTAGCAATTCTCATATCAGACAAAGTAGACTTTAAAACAAAGACTATTACAAGAGACAAAGAAAGACACTGTATAATGATCAAGGGATCAACCCGAGAAGAAGATATAACAATTGTAAATATCTATGCACCCAACATAGGAGCACCTCAATACATAAGGCAAATACTAACAGCCATAAAAGGGGAAATCGACAGTAACACAATCATAGTAGGGGACTTTAACACCCCACTTTCACCAATGGACAGATCATCCAAAATGAAAATCAGTAAGGAAACACAAGCTTTCAATGATATATTAAACAAGATGCACTTAATTGATATTTATAGGACATTCCATCCAAACACAATAGAATACACTTTCTTCTCAAGTGCTCATGGAACATTCTCCAGGACAGATCATATCTTGGGTCACAAATCAAACCTTGGTAAATTGAAGAAAATTGAAATCGTATCAAGTATGTTTTCCAACCACAACAGTATGAGACTAGATGTCAATTATAAGGAAAAATCTGTAAAAAATACAAGCACGTGGAGGCTAAACAATACACTACTTAATAACCAAGGGATCACTGAAGAAATCAAACAGGAAATCGAAAAATACCTAGAAACAAATGACAATGGAAACACGACGACCCAAAACCTATGGGATGCAGCAAAAGCAGTTCTAAGAAGGAAGTTTATAGCAATACAGACCTACCTCAAGAAACAAGAAACATCTCCAATAAACAACCTAACCTTACAACTAAAGCAATTAGAGAAGGAAGTACAAAAAATACCCCCAAAGTTAGCAGAATGAGACAAATCATAAAGATAAGATCAGAAATAAATGAAAAATAAATGAAGGAAACAATAGCAGAGATCAACAGAACTAAAATCTGGTTCTTTGAGAAGATAAACAAAATTGATAAACCATTAGCCAGACTCCTCAAGAAAAAAAGGGAGAAGACTCAAATCAATAGAATTAGAAATGAAAAAGGAGAAGTAACAAGTGACACTGCAGAAATACAAAGGATCATGAGAGATGACCACAAGCAACTATATGCCAATAAAATGGACAACCTGGAAGAAATGGACAAATTCTTAGAAAAGCACAACCTTCTGAAGCTGAACCAGGAAGAAATAGAAAATATAAATGGAACAATCACAAGCAGTGAAATTGAAACTGTGATTAAAAATCTTCCAAGAAACAAAAGCCCAGGACCAGATGGCTTCACAGGCAAATTCTATCAAACATTTAGAAAAGAGCTAACACCTATCCCTCTCAAACTCTTCCAAAATATAGCAGATGGAGGAAGACTTCCAAACTCATTCTACGAGGCCACCATCACCCTAATACCAAAACCAGACAAAGATGTCACAAAGAAAGAAAACTACAGGCCAATATCACTGATGAACATAGATGCAAATATCTTCAACAAAATACTAACAAACAGAATCCAACAGCACGTTAAAAGGATCATACACCAGGATCAAGTGGGGTTTATCCCAGGAATGCAAGGATTCTTCAGTATATGTAAATCAATCAATGTGATACACCACATTAACAAATTGAAGGAGAAAAATCATAAGATCATCTCAATAAATGCAGAGAAAGCTTTGGACAAAATTCAACACCGATTTATGATAAAAACCTTCCAGAAAGTAGGCATAGGGGGAACTTTCCTCAACAAAGGCCATATATGACAAACCCACAGCCAACTTCATCCTCAATGGGGAAACACTGAAACCATTTCCACTAAGATCAGGAACAAAAAAAGGCCCACTCTCCCCACTATTACTTAACATTGTTTTGGAAGTTTTAGCCACAGCAGTCAGAGAAGAACAAGAAATAAAAGGAATCCATATCGGAAAAGAAGAAGTAAAGCCGTCACTGTTTGCAGATGACATGATACTATACATAGAGAATACTAAAGATGCTACCATAAAACTACTAGAGCTAATCAATGAATTTGTTAAAGTACCAGGATACAAAATTAATGCACAGAAATCTCTTGCATTTGTATACACTTAGGATGAAAAATCTGAAAGTGAAATTAAGGAAACACTGCCATTTACCATTGCAACAAAAAGAATAAAATACCTAGGAATAAACCTACCTAAGGAGACAAAAGACCTGTATGCAGAAAACTATAAGACACTGATGAAAGAAATTAAAGATGATATAAGGAGATGGAGAGACACACCATGTTCTTGGATTGGAGGAATCAACATTGTGAAAATGGCTATACTACCCAAAGCAATCTACAGATTCAGTGCAATCCCTGTCAAACTACCACTGGCATTCTTCAGAGAACTAGAACAAAATATTTCACAGTTTGCATGGAAACACAAAAGACCCCGAATAGCCTAAGCAATCTTGAGAAAGACAAACGGAGCTGGAGGAATCAGGCTCCCGGACTTCAGACTATTCTACAAAGCTACAGTAATCAAGACAGTATGATACTGGCACAAAAACAGAAATATAGATCAATGGAACAGGATCGAAAACCCAGAGATAAACCCACACACATATGGTCACCTTATTATAGATAAAGAAGGCAAAAATATACAATGGAGAAAAGACAGCCTCTTCCATAAGTGGTGCTGGGAAAACTGGATAGCTACATATAAAAGAAGGAAATTAGAACACTCCCTAACACCATACACAAAAATAAATTCAAAATGGATTAAAGACCTAAATGTAAGGCCAGACACTATCAAACTCTTAGAGGAAAACATAAAACACTCTATGACAGAAATCTCAACAAGATCCTTTTTGGCCCACCCCCTAGAGTAATGGGAATGAAAACAAAAATAAACAAATGGGACCTAATGAAACTTGAAAGCTTTTGCACAGCAAAGGGAACCATAAACAAGACAAAAAGACAACTCTCAGAATGGGAGAAAGTATTTGCAAATGAAACAACTGACAAAGGATTAATCTCCAAAATTTACAAGCAGCTCATGCAGCTCAATATCAAAAAAACAAACAACCCAATCCAAAAATGGGCAGAAGACCTAAATAGACATTTTTCCAAAGAAGATATACAGATTGCCAACAAACACATGAAAGGATGCTCAACATCATTAATCATTAGAGAAATGCAAATCAAAACTACAATGAGATATCATCTCACACCCTTCAGAATGGCCATCATCAAAAAATCAACAAACAATAAGTGCTGGGGAGGGTGTGGAGAAAAGGGAACCCTTTTGCACTGTTGGTGGGAATGTAAATTGATACAGCCACTATGGAGAACAGTATGGAGGCTCCTTAAAAAACTATAAATAGGACTACCATATGACCCAGCAATCCCGCTACTGGGCACATACCTTGGGAAAACCATAATTCGAAAAGAGTCATGTACCACAATGTTCATTGCAGAACTTATTACAATAGCCAGGACATGGAAGCAACCTAAGTGTCCATCAACAGATGAATGGATAAAGAAGATGTGGCACATATATACAATGGAATATTACTCAGCCATAAAAAGAAGCAAAATTGAGTTATTTGTAGTGAGGTGGATGGACCTAGAGTCTGTCATACAGAGTGAAGTAAGTCAGAAAGAGAAAAACAAGTACCCTATGTTAACACATATATATGGAATCTAAAAAAAAAAATGGTCATGAAGAACCTAGGGACGGGATGGGAATAAAGACGCAGACCTACTAGAGAATGGACTTGAGGACACAGGGAGGGGGAAGTGTAAGCTGGGACAAAGTGAGAGAGTGGCATGGACATATATACACTACCAAATGTAAAACCAATAGCTAGTGGGAAGCAGCCACATAGCACAAGGAGATCAGCTCGGTGCTTTGTGACCACCTAAATGGGTGGGATATGGAGGGTGGGAGGGAAAGAGATCCAAGAGGGAAGAGATATGGGTATGTACGTATATGTATAGCTGATTAACTTTGTTATAAAGCAGAAACTAACATGCCATTGTAAAGCAATTATACTCCAATAAAGATGTTATAAATAAATAAATAAATAAAACCTAAATGGTTACCTGCTAACATTTTTTTTGATCATTATCATCACTCATCAACAAATAGGTAGATGTAATCATTCCTATTTACAGGTGGCTCAGAGAGAGGAAGCAGTATTAGTACCACTAGAAAGAAATCAGATTTAAATCCAGACAGATTTTGGTCCCCATTTTCTAGCCACACTTTCACAGATTATCTTAGTTTCCTGAGCCTCAGGTCCCTCCTTCACAGAATAGGGATGACAACACATCCCTTCCTGGTCTGCTGTGAAGACCAAGTAAAGTAATGAATGTAAAGCGTTTGTAATAGCAGCTGCCGTACAGTACGTGCTTAATAGACGCCAGCTTGCTTTTGTGTTCCTTAAGAGACTAACAGAAATGGGGAGCAAGACCACAGCAGCCCCCTTGAACCTGGACAGCCCCCTTGAATCCTTCTATTACACGTGTGGCACCTATTTCTGCTCACATTTCTTTTGTATCTGGGAGCGTTGATAAGTGCTAGTAGAAAATTTTAGCAGGAGTGCATGATCAGAGTATAAAAGACACTAAAACAAAGTGGACATGACATGATCAGTTTGATATTCTTCATCACAAAAAAATTAGAAGACACTGACACGGTGAAGTGCTTTATGTATAAAGTATAAGAAATTCTAAAATGCTCTAGATATGAACAATATTCCAGCTTCAGTGCCTCCTGACAAAAGTCCAAAAGTATCTAATCAAGGAATTACACCAGAACTGAGTTTGTTTCTGGAAGTCTAATTATGTTAAAAACAATTGCACAGATAAAAACTGTTCAATATAAGTTGACAACTAAAAATAAAGTAAAACTAAATAAAACTAAAAGAATAAAGTTAAAATAGCTCAGACAAGTTTTTACTTAGAAGGTAACTTAAAAGAGCAGTTCTATACACAGTTTTCTGTTCGTTAAGGTTTGCTCAAGTGTGTACACCAATGAGATGAGTACCTTAGTGACACAGATAAGAGATAAGACTGATCCTTCCTTTACCATTTAGTGATTCTGTGATGATTGGCAATTTCTTCCACCTTTTTGAATCTTATTTCCCTAATGGTGCTTTCCCTATTTCCCACAGAGACAAAATAGAATCTATCTTATGTGGAGGTTGTATTAAATAAGGTGTAAGTTGTTCACATATCACCTGGCACTTAGTATTATATAATAAATGGTAGTTGTTGTTATCATCTCTCTGACAGGGTTACAATAATAATAGCTAAAACATGTCAGGCAGTACGTAGCAGGCACTGTCCTGAGCAACTAGTCGGTATACTAACTCATTAGTCCTCTTATCTGTGAATACTTTTACTATTCTTATTTTATAGAAAAGGAAACGGAAGCATACTAGTGCTAAATAAGTAATTTGCCCAAGAGCGTGCAGCTGGTTAGTGGCAGAGCCCCTCAGTTACACATGGGAAGAGTTTTCTCCTAGATATCCATGTTAAAAAATTAGGGATGAACTCCCAAGCCACACCAGTCTTTCTTTGTCCTAGTGACTCATTATGGCTTTTCAACCCTTATCTAAATGTTTCAGGGCTTTTTCTGTTTTCAGCTCAGGTCCTTTAAGAATTTCTTCGTAAAATTATGAAAATAAATTTAAAGCTGCTGAAAGGTGTCTTAACTTTATTTGAAGAGGTCGTATTGTTTCTCCCTAAATTTCCTCTTCGGTGTGAACAGAATGATTGCTCGTTGTCATAAATCAGGAGTTGGGAAATAAGTCCAAGTTTTCCTCCTTCTAGTCCTTCCTGATGGCACGCTCTGAACATAATTCCCTTTCAACCTTAACCTTACCTTTTATTATCTTTGCCTTTTGCCCCTGTTTGGCCGTATTTAATTCTTGGACTATGCTTTGTCAAAAGCTTAGCTAGTAGGACTTCTTAGAATAAAGTATGTTCTGGAGCAGGGGTTCCCAACCCCTGGCGGTCCTCGGCCTGTTGGGAATCGGGCCGCACAGCAGGAGGTGAGCTACGGGGCGAGCAGGGAAGCTTCATCTGCCGCTCCCCATCGCTCGCATTACCGCCTGAAGCATCCCCCCCGCCGTCCCCCTCCCCCCACCCCCATCCGTGGAAAAATTGTCTTCCATGAAACTGGTCTCTGGGGCCAAAAAGTTTGGGGACCAATGTTATGGAAGATTGCATAACTATCTCTCTGTCTTTAGAAAGATGTTTTTTGTTCTAGTTTTGTTTCTTTCACTTTTAAGAGGGTTGCTGTGGGTATAATTCAGATACCATCCAATAAGCACCCAGTGTAAGAGTATGTTTGAAGATTTTTAGTGAATGTATACATTTGTGCAAGCATCATCACAAGTCAGTTTTAGAATGCTTTGGTTATGACACAGAGTTTCCTAATGCCTGTTTGGAGTGAATCCCTGCTCCCAGGCCCAGGCAACCACTGATCAGTTTTCTGTCTCTCTAGTTTTGCTTCTTGTAGAAATTTCATGTAAATGGAAGCAATAAGTAATCCTTTGTGTCTTCCTTCTTAGGATGTTTTCAGGGTTCATCCACGTTGGTGCATGTATCATTAGTTGGTTCTCTTTTATTTGTAAGTAAATTTCCATTGTATGGGTATGTCACATTTTGTTTATCCATTCACCAGTTGATAGACACTTGGACTGTTTGCAGGTTGAAGCTATTATGAAGAATGCTGCTGTAAAAATCCACATACAAGTCCTTGTGTGGACATACGTTTTAATTTCTCTTGTGTAGATAGCTAGGAGTAGACTTTCTTAGTCACAGTAAATGTGTATTTAACTTTTCAAACAATTGTCAAACCATTTCCCAAAGTAAGTGCACCATTTTAAAGTCCCACCTACGATGGATAAGGGTTCCAGTTTCTCAATATGCACATCGATGTCTGTTGTTTTCTAGTGTTTTTTCAATATAGCCATTCTCCTGGGTATGTGGCATCTTACAAGGTTTTAACTTGCATTGCCCTGATTATTAACGACTTTGGGCAATGTTTTATGCATTTATTAACTATTCATATATCTTCTTTAATTAAGTGTTAAAATCCTTTGCCCATTGTACAGTTGTGTTGTCTTCCTGTTGGTGAGACATAAGAGTTCTTAAAATATTTTGTATACAAAATATACAAATCTTTTTATCAGATATATGATATGTACTTTTTCCCAGTCTATGGCTTCTCTTTTTGTTTTCTTAATGGTGTATTTTCAATAAGTCCAATTTACCAGTTTATCCAATTTTTTTTCATAGATTGTGCTTTTGGTATTGGTGTTACAGCTAAGAAATCTTTTCCTTACTCAAGTCACAAAGATTTTCTTCTGGAAGTTTAGTAATTCTAGCTCTTACATTTATATCTATGATTCATATAGAAGTACTTTTTGTGTATAATGTAAGGTAAAGTAAGGGTCTAATAAGTTTTTTTTGGGGGGGGGGGCATATGGTATCCAATTGCTCCAGCACCATTTATTGAAAACACTGTCACCTGCCCTCATTGAATTGCTTTGGCAGTTTTGTTGAAAATGAACCATAAATGTATGGGTGTATTTTTGGACTCTATGCTGTTCCACTGATCTGTCATTATACTGCTACCACACTGTCTTGATAGTGTAGCTTTGTAGTAAATCTTTTAAGTCAGGTTCATCCATTCCACTAACTTTGTTCTTGTTCAAAATTGTTTTGGCTATTTTAGGTCCTTTGCATTTCCGTATAAATTTAGAACCAGCTTGTCAATGTTTTCTACAGAAAAACATCCTGAAATATTTTGATAGTAGTTGCACCGAATCTTTTTTTCTTAATTATTTATTTATTTATTTTATTTTTAACATCTTTATTGGAGTATAATTGCTTTACAGTGTTGTGTTAGTTTCTGCTATATAACAAAGTGAATCAGCTATACATATACATATATACCCATATCCCCTCACTCTTGGCGTCTCCCTCCCACCTTCCCTATCCCACCCCTCTTGGCAGTCACAGAGCACAGAGCTGATCTCCCTGTGCTATGTGGCTGCTTCCCACTAGCTAAATATTTTACACTTGGTAGTGTATATATGTCCATGCCACTCTCTCACTTCATCCCAGCTTCCCCTTCCCCCTCCCCGTGTCCTCAAGTCCATTCTCTACATCTGCGTCTTTATTCCTGTCCTGCCTCTAGGTTCTTCAGAACCATTTTTCTTTTTTTAGATTCCATATATATGTGTTAACATAGGGCACTTGTTTTTCTCTTTCTGACTTACTTCACTCTGTATGACAGACTCTAGGTCCATCCACCTCACTACAAATAACTCAATTTCGTTTCTTTTTATGGCTGAGTAATATTCCATTGTATATATGTGCCACATCTTCTTTATCCATTCATCTGCCTATGGACACTTAGGTGGCTTCCATGTCCTGGCTATTGTAAATAGTTCTGCAATGAACATTTTGGTACATGACTCTTTTTGAATTATGGTTTTCTCCGGGTATATGCCTAGTAGTGGGATTGCTGGGTCATATGGTAGTTCTTTTTTTGCACTGAATCTTAGTATTGATTTGAAGAGACTAACCATCTTAACAAGGGTATAATCTTCCAATCCATGAAAATGATATATTTTTCAGTTTATTTAGCTGTTCTTTTATTTCTCTCAGCAAATTTTAAGAAACTCTTTATCTGTGCTCAAATTTATTCTTAAGTATTTTTATGCTATTGTGAATGGAACTGCTTTCTTGATTTCATTTTCTCATTATTCGTTACTAATATATAAAAATACAATTGATCTTTTTAACTTTTTACTTTATATTGGAGTATAGCTGATTAACAGTGATTTGATAGTTTCAGGTGTACAGCAAAGTGATTCAGTTATACATATACCTGTATCTGTTCTTTTTCAAATTCTTTTCCCATTTAGGTTGTTACATAATATTGAGCATAGTCACCTGTGCTATACAGTAGAAAATACAGTTGATTTTTATATGTTGATCCTTAGCTTTAGTGAACTCATTTATTCTAGTAGATTCATTAGATTCCTTAGATTTTCTATGTATGAGGTTATGTCACTTGCAAAAAAAAAAAAAAGGCTTTTTCCTTTTCAATCTATATGCTTTTCATTTCTTTCTCTTGCTTTTCTGCACTGATTATAATGTTCTACTCCACTAATATTTTGAAGAAGTGAGAACAGAATTCTCTGCCTTGTTACTATTCTTAATGGAAAAGCATTTAGTCTTTCACCAGTAAATATGATAATAGCTGTAGATCCTTTATTAGATTGCAGTAGTTTCCTTCTGTTCTTTCTTTGCTGAGAGTTTTTATCATGAATGGGTGCTGGACTTGTAAACTGAGTTTTCTGCATGTACTAATATCACCATGGGGTTTTTATCCTTTATTCTTTTCATGTGGCTTATTGCATTAATTGATATTTGCACATCATACCAACCCTTGCATTTCTGAGATTAAAAACATGGTCATGATATACAATACTTTTTATGTGTTTTGAGGCTCACTTTGCTTATCTTCTGTTAAGAATTTTTGTCTCTGAGTTCATGAGCGTTCTTGGTCTGGAATTATTTCCATCTCTTTCTCTGGTTTTCATACAGGCTACTGTTGCTGGACTTGTAAAATGAGTTTATCATCTATATTTGAAACAGTCTCTGGGAATTCCCTGGCAGTCCATGGTTAGGACTCGGGTCTCTCACTGCCAGGTCCCCAGGTTTGATCCATGGTTGGGGAACTAAGATCCCGAAGCAAGCTTCATGGCTAAAAAAAAAAAAAGGAAAGAAATAGTCTCTGTAGAATTAGTTTTATTCTCTCTTAAATGTGAAGTCATCTGGGCCTGCATGCCTCCCTTGTTTTGTGTTGTTTTCTTTGGTGACAGTATTTTGAATTACAAATTCAATTTTTGTAATAGATAAAAGGCTATGCAGATTTTCTGCTTCTTCAGTTTTTATCATTTATGCCTTTCAAAGAATTTTCCTGTTTCATCTAAGTTTTTAATTTATTGGCTTAAAATTGCTTACAATATACCCTTAGTATCCTTTTAATGTTGATAACAACTGTAGTGCTGTCCCCTCCTTCATGCCTGAAGTCGGTCATTTGTGTCTTCTCTTTTCTTCTCAGTCTACTAGCAGTTTAGTAATTTTATTAATTATTTTTAAAGGTGCACCTTACTTTTTTTGTTTTTTCTCTATTTTCTATTTTCTTGACTTCTTCTTTTGCCTTTATTATTTCCTTTATTTTACTTTGGGTTTGATTTGCTCCTGTTTTAAAACTTCTTAAGGTGGAAGCTTAGATTATTGTGTACCTCTTTCTAACACAGGCATTTAAATCTATAAATTTCTTTCTAAGCACTGCTTTAGCTGCATCCCATATATTTAGATATGGTATATCTTTATTTTCATTCCATTCAAGATACTTTTTATTCCCTTTCTACTTCCAGTTTAGCTTCCATGAAATTGTGGAGTAACTGTCCTGGAATTAATCTCTGTAGGACTGAAAACTGTTTCTTTTAATCGCGTGTTTCGCTATGCCTAATAATTTTAATAGCCTGACCCTTCTTCTGACCATTTTCACCGCTTCCTTTTGAGGCAGATAGTGTGTGTGTTAGTCTCACTTTTCTCACATGTGGAATTTGAAGCTCATAATTTATTGATCTAAAGAATGAAATAGAATCATCCTTTTTATGTTTTTGCCAGTGAAACACCAAACTGCAAGTGAAAGTCTTCAGGTGTATTAAAGTACAACATTTTTTGTAGTATTTCAAATACAGTATGGCGTGTATATATGTATGTATTTTTAGTCAAGGTGAATAATTAAGCATTTTCAAATATTTGGCGCTTTCTTAAATGCTGGCCTAGTGCCAGCAAATAGGTTGTACTCTACTTACATGTCCCTGATCGATTTTCATAACTAATCGTACACCTCAATTCATATGCATAATTGGAAACTTTCTCATTAATTCCATTCCCAAGTTATTTAATGAACTCTTTTTTCAAGTAAATAGCAAGTATAAGTCAGAAAAAAATGGGTCAAAACTTCTCATATTTAAGCTAATTGGACATTTTCATCATTCCTTCAGAATTAATACTACTATGAAAATGTAAATATAGAAGGTCTTTTAAATCTTAAAAAGACATAATACCTAGTAATTATATTTATTAGACTCACAGCTTCAATAAATTTGTGGAAATGATCATTTTTAAAAATTTTACGGGTTCGTGCCCCAGTCCGGGAAGATCCCACATGCCGCAGAGCGGCTAGACCCGTGAGCCATGGCCGCTGAGCCTGCGCGTCCGGAGCCTGTGCTCCGCAACGGGAGAGGCGTGAGAGGCCCGCGTACCGCAAAAAAAAAAAAAAAAAAAAAAAAATTTAGTAATTTGAAAATTCATACTGTCTCAAAAAACAGCATTTACTCACAATTGGCACATTAAATATTTGGATTAATATTCTATTTTACACCCCTTAAAATTTCCTTATAGCCACTTAAATCATATGCATGCAATTAGTTTAGAATTTGGTCCACTTCAAACATTTTTGATTTTTCTTATGAACTGAAGAGAATATTTACTAATAAGCAAATTAGCAGTGTAAATATGAGATATTTTATTTGGTTCACCTAAGGAGCCCAGTTATTTTGAAGAACCTAAGTAGCATGATTTGCATATACAAAATCAATGTATAGATGAGCTTCAATATTAAAGTGTAGTCTCTACTTTGAAAACATTTTTTGGGTAATCAGTTTATATTCTTATATACTTTGAAACTTAAACTGCTTTTACTTTTAAATACTAACTTAGGTCTTTCACGAATTCATAGTGTCCTATCCCCACCTCTGTTATTGGTCACCTTTTTGTGTAGATTATCAAATATATTTATACATTGAACATCCCCTTCCTTAACATTTATGATGACTACTGTAAAGGTTTGTCTTTTCTTTTTCGCTACGGACTTTAAGGCCAAAGTAAGCAGGTGTTACATAATACTGAACTCAACTACATTGGATCAAGAAGGATGTGGGGTGGGGGGGGAGGATCAGTAAGGTACTTTCCTTTGGGAATACCCCATAATCTAGTGCCAAGTTCATTCCAATTCATAGCCTGGAACAATAACCTATTGTCTTTGTTGCTGCAGTGTTTCACAGGCAATTTCTCAGATTTCTTTTCTTTTTCCCCTAATTTCTTAGGGGAGATGGTCTCTTCTCTGTCACTTCTGCTGTGATCCATTACTTTTATTTTTAGGTGTGGATTTCTTTTGTTCAGAAATAGTTGTAAGTCAGCTGTAAAAAGTTGCTAATTGAAGTTATTAACATAATTCTATTTCACATGCTTTAGTTAGTCTAGAAAATAGTCTTTTAATTTACCATTTACTGTAAAAGTATATTTTTTATGGTTTTCAACAATAATTTTGATAATTATCCTTAAAAGAGAAAAATATTTTATAACATGATAAAAATTTTTTAAATAATTTTTTTCCAAATATACTGTTGGATTTTTCTGTATGTATATTGTCTCATTTTCTATTTAGCATCAGATAGAAAAGTTCCAGACCTTGGAACTTCCCTTACTAATTAAAGTTCAGTCAAGTTAATAGCTGGGTGAGACTAAGCAGAAATCAAGAAAGAAATATTTTTTAAAATAAATTTGTCATTCTTTCACACAGAATATTGTAGCATACTTATGGAGAAACTCAATGGCCAAAGAGGAATGACTTCCAAGATGCTAACATATGGACCTATTGAAAAACAAATGGAGCTTGTTAGCCAGTCACTCTCACGAAAAGCTTTTAGTGCTTTATTCTTAAGTATTAAAGGGCAACAAGAGTCACTATTTATTACGGCAGGTCTTAGTCATGAATGCAAGGGACCAAATCCAAGAACCCAGAGGAAATAGATACAGTTATAGTGAGCAAAGGAAAGATTGTGGATAAACTGTAATTGGTATCCTCAAAGAGTTAAGAAAAGATGTTGCATCTCTAAAAAACAGTAAGCTGTGAAAAGGAAAACTGGAAAATGAGAAAGAGCTCTTAGAAATTTAAAATATGATAAACAATTAATTTTTTCAATAGAAGCATTGGAAGATAAACTCAAGTAAATCTTTCAGAAAACGTTAACAAAAGCACAAGATGGAAAATAATAGTGGAGCAGCTTAGAGGGTCAATCCTGTAGTTTCAACATTCCAAGGAGAGGAGTTGCAGAGAGAGAAAAATGATTTTAAAAATAGCATAAAATTAGACCTATAGACCATGAGTCTCCAGATTGTACCCTGTACAAATATTTCAGTACTTAATCCAAGACCTACTATCATGAAATTTAAAAACATTGAAAAAAATTAGTAGCCTAAAAGCTTTCAAAAAGATAGTGGGGCACTTGTAAAGAAGTTTGTATCACAGTGGATCTGGACATCTCATCTCAACCTTGCCAACTTAAAAAAAAAAAAAGGGAACAATACAAAATTCTGATGGGTGATACTTTTCATTTTGGAGGGCTATGCACCCCACACTATCAGTCAGTTGTGTGTGGATTAAGACATGTTCAGAGATGCTAAAACAATAACAACAAAATTTCCCTGCCACTCTTTCTGATGAAGCTTCTGAAAGAATGCTCCAGCAGAATTAAGGAGAATAGAATAGTCAAGAATTAGGAAGACATAGGATCCAGAAAAAAAATTGGGGGGGTGTTGAAAAGAAAACCAAGGAACCGCATTCAAGGATGACAGCTGGTTCATCATGAAAGCAACACATACCTGAAGAAAGTTAGGAGTGGCATTTCCAGAGAGAAAAATGGAACTGGTAAATTATATAGTACACTGAGAGTTTAGAAAGTAGTATTGGTTTTTGATAGAACTGATGGATCTTCTGGAAAACATTTACATAGGTATATAGAATATTAAGCAATTTTTTTTAAAAAGGAGGCAATTATTAACTCTAGGAAAAATTAAATATGGCAAAAGAAAACTTATTGATAGTATACCAGTTGGCTGTGAAAGTGAACAATATCCCAGCATTTATACCAATGGAAATACTATTAACACTATTAATTTAACTAAAAATTGAGCAGTGATTATGTTGGAAGGGGAGGGATAGAGTAGTTTAAAGAGCTGAATCCTCATTGAAGTCTGCAAATATTGCCTAATAGTCAATAAGTCTAGAAATAGAATAAGCATCAATATTAAAATATAGAAGGATGAAGAAACATCTGAAATTTTTTAAAATGGGTATTTCCTGAGGATGATAGGGGGCCGTGTTTTCCATAAACTTTTAATATTTAGGGCATTTTAAAACTGTTTGCAAATGTCCCTTTCCTAAAAATTTAATTTTAAAGGAATAGTGGTATTTAAAATGTCAAGGAAATAGAATAATTATGGACTGTAGTCAACTTTGTACATTTTTGTTTTATTATTTTCTAGAGTTCCTGGAATAACTATTGCTACAGACATTATCTGTGGTTTTCCTGGAGAAACAGACCAAGATTTTCAAGAAACAGTGAAACTTGTTGAAGAGTACAAATTTCCAAGTCTCTTTATTAACCAATTTTACCCAAGACCAGGAACTCCCGCTGCAAAAATGGAGCAAGTTCCAGCGCAAGTGGTAAGACACTTTTCTTGTAAGGTATTATATTTAGCCAACAGCTATAAAAATGCAGCTGTGTTGCCTGCCTTAACACAACCAGCTCATGGTATAACCAACCCTTAAGTTACGAAATACGGAATGTTTGTTCCCAGTTGGGGTCAGGGGCAGGGAGACCTTGGTACATTAAATGACCTTAGGCAACTATAATACTACCTTTTTTTTTTTCTCTTGAAGAGTGAGGTTCAGATGACACGGGGAAAATTTTTTAAACTAATATCTAGTACTAACTGTTTATAGGATAAAGCCTTGGGTCTTTCACAATAAGGCAAAACTTAAATATTTGTGAGCAAAGGAGGCTTCCCTGCTTCTTAAGAGATGCTTTTCATAATTTGTTACTTTCTGAGGGTCCCCTGGTTTTCCTACTTTTCCATGGGATAGATATGATGCTGTCTGTCTATTTCGGATGTGTGTTGCTTTCACAGTGAACCTCAATTTAATTTCCTCCTTACATGTTCATAGATATATTAGAATAAGATGACCTAAAATAAATGTGAAAAAGTTTGAGAGCCAGTAAAGGCAAACAGTTTCCCAGAGTGCACCAGAAATTAATGACCTCAAACAAACATTTAGTTTCTAGATTCATTGGCCCAAGATGAAAAAATGTTAGTAAGCCTTAAGAGGAAGTAGAATTTTTTTCACTGAAAGTTTTCTGCTTTGTTTCTGATTACCAAAACAAATTGTGTGCTACCATTAATTTTTCATAAACATAAAAAGAAATCAAATGAACTAATTACTTTTTATATCTAAATTACAGTTTTTATTGATGTATAATTTGCATTCAGCAAAATTACCTCTTTCCAGCACATAGTTCTTTGAAAGCATTCACTAGTGTAACTGGTCCCACAATCAAGATACAGAATGGTTCCATCAGGCCCCCCTGCCAAACTCCCTTTTACTCTTTTTGTAGTTGTCTACTCTCTCCATCCCCAGCTCCTTAACAACTACTGTTCTATTGTCCTTATAGTCTAATTCATTCTTTTTTAAACTTCTTTAATAAAAAAAGTTTTTAAACTTCAAAATACCTGCAGAAGAGTGTACAGCTGCATGTTTTCATAAAGTGAATACTTCCATGTAACCCTCAGTCTGATCAAGAAATAGGACATTAGCAGTACCCCAGAGGTCCCCATCATGCCTTTCTCTTTACTATCCTCTCCTATTTCCCAACAGAAACCACTATCCCTCATTCTGACATATTAGTTTGACCTGTTTTTAAACTTCATGTAAATGAAAGAATTCATCAGTGTTTGAATGTTGGGTTTTTCAATTTAACATTGTGTTGGTGAGAGTAGTCTGTTTTTGCTAGTAGCTGTATCTCATTCATTTTCTTTGCTATATAGTATTCCACTATGCAAATCACAATTTGTCCATCCTAATGTGAAAGAAGAATTGGGTCTTTTCAACATTCCATTGTTAGTATTGCAACTAATACAGCTGTCAGCTTTCCTGCTTGTATCTTTTATTTGACTCGTGTACGTAAACATTTCTGCTGGGTGTTTAGCTAGGAGTGTAATTGCTGGATCATAGGAAATACAATTACTCTGCTCTACTAGATGCTGCCCAATAGTCTTCCCAACTAGTTGAATTTAGAGTTCCAGCAACAGTATATCTAAAAATGCTAGTGACTCTGTATTCTTGCCAGCAGTTGGCAGTGTGTTTTTATTAGTAACCATTCTGATGGGAATGTAATGTAATCTTTTTTTTGGAGGGGGGTGGCTATGTTGGGTCTCTGTTGCCACACATGGGCTTTCTCTAGTTGGGGCGAGCGGGACCTAGTCATCGTTGTGGTGCGTGTGCTTCTCATTGCGGTGGTTTCTCTTGTTGCGGAGCATGGGCTCTAGGCACGTGGGCTTCAGTAGTTGTGGCACAAGGGCTCAGTAGTTGTGGTGCATGGGCTTAGTTGCTCCGCGGCATGTGGGATCCTCCCAGACCAGGGATTGAACCCGTGTCCCCTGCATAGGCAGGCGGATTCTTAACCACTGCGCCACCAGGGAAATCCTGTAATGTAATCTAATTGTGGTTTTTGTATCTCCCTGTCAACTATTGATACTGAATACCTTTTATATGTTTATTGGAGATTTGGATACACTTTTTCATGAAGTGCCTGTTCACACCTTTGCCTCTTTATCTCTTGGCTTACCTGTCTTGTTTGTTTCCTCCCCCGTTCCTTCCTCTGATTTATAGGAATTATTTGTGTTTTCTGAATAGAAGTCCATTGTTGGTCATGGTAATCTAAGTACCTTCCATTCTATAACCAGTCTTTGCACTCTTTTAATGGTGCCTTTTGAAGAGCATTCTTAATTTTATGTGGAATTTATCAATATTTTTCTTCTTGTTTTAGTGTTTTTTTGGGTCCTGTTTAAGATTACCTTCCCCACATTGTCATGAAGATACCCTCCCCGCAAAAGGTACTCTTAGATTTTATGATTTTGCCTTTTACTTTTAGATCTTTAATCCAGCTGGAATTTATTTTTGTTTAGATTATGAGGTACGGAGGTCAAGACTTTTTTAAAAATATAAGGATATCCATTTGAGCCATCACCACTTATGGAATACCTCATCCTTTACCCACTGCTCTGCCTGGTCACCTTTATCATAAATCAACTGTCTCTACACGTGGGTCTGTTCTGGAACACTATTCTGTTCCTTTGGTCTGTTGATTTCTCCCCAAAATCACAAAGTTAATTACTGTAGCTTTGTAATAAGTCTTGATATTGGCAGTGTAAGTATTCCAAATGTTTTTTCCTTGAAAATTGTCCTGACTATTCTTGATCCTTTGACTTTCTAAATTTGTCAACTTCCACCAAAAAATCCTGCTGGAATTTTAATTGATATTGTATTGATTCTATAGATCATTTGGGGGGAAATTGACATTGTAATAATATCAAGTTTTTCATCTTTGAATAAAATATAGCTCTTAGTTATTTTAATCTTCTTTAATTTCTCTCAATAATGATAGTTTTCTGTATACAAACCTTGCATATCATTTATTATTTTTATCCATATGTGTGTATTCCCTTGATATTATTAATCATTTTTAATTGTTACTACTATTTAGAAATAGAATTGATTTTAACATGTTTACCTTTCACCCATCAACTTTGCTGAATTTATTTATTCTAAGAGTTTTTCTGCAGGATTTTTTTCCTTCCAGTTCTTCTGCGTATACAGTTGTATTATCTGAGGATAGTTGCAGTTTTACTTCTTCCTTTTCAATCCTCGCAACTTTTATTTCTTATTGTATTGCCTGGAACTTCCAGTACACGACTGAATAAAATTGGGTAGTTTTCTCTTCTTTCCTAACTCAAGAGTGGACTTTACAGAATTTCACCATTCAGTATAAAAGTTAACTGTAGCTTGGGGATTAGGGAAGTCCCTTTCTAAGTCCTAATTTACCGTGTGTGTGTGTGTGTGTGTGTGTGTGTGTGTGTGTGTGTAAATTAGGTAAATTGTGTGTGTGCGCATGCACGCTTTAATCATGAATAGAATTAAACTTTTATCACTTTCTTTTCATCTATTGAAATAATCATATGGTTTGTGGTGTTAAGTCTGTTAATATTGTGAATTCTACTGAATGGCTTTTGAATATTTAAATCAACCTTGCATTCCTGGGATAAACTTCTCTTGGTCATGATGTATTATTTTTGATATATTATTTCAGTCAGTTTGCTCAAATTTTGTGAAAAATTTTTACATCTTTGTTCACGGAAAATTTTGATCTGTAGTTTTCTGGTAATGTCTTCTTAATTTTGGTTTCAGAGTAATGTTCGCCTCATAAAATGAGTTGGGAAGTATTCCTTCCTCTACATTTTGCTGGAAGAGTTTGTATAGTATTTCTATTATTTTCCCTTAAATATACCTAGAATTACCTAATGTATTAAGTGTAATTGTAAGATGGCCCCAGAAACTCCCTCATCCCTTCCCCCCTCATTAGGGTACATACTCTTTGTAATCCCTGGGACTGTTAATTTGATATTTGCTCTACCCTTTGGTTTCTTGGTTCTGCCCTCTGAGTCATTTTTCCTTGTTCATGAAAGCAGTTTCTCAAAAACGTTGTGGCTCTTCCCTGTATTTCACTGGAGTTTATTCCGTTAGACAAAAATCACATCAACAGATCTTTATGATATGATGCCTTCTCTACCTTAGCCCCCTGCTGAGAACTTTTCTTTGTATTTTTCCTCCTTGGAATTCCTGGAGCTTCTTTACTCTGCCCTGACCTCTTTCATCAGCTTTGGAAAATGTCAGCCATTCTCTCTCCAGGTATTTCTTTTGCTCCATTCTCTCTTTCTCTTCTCTTCTAGAATTTCAGTTATACATGTTATGAGATCCAATGTCTAATTTATCCTTTTCTATATTTTTCCTTCTTTGTTCTCTTTCTGTTTCTGGATGTTCTCTCCTCACCTCTTTTCTAGTTTCTTGCTATTCACAGTAGTGAACAGCAAGGTGAACAGCAACAGTAGCATGTGTGGTCCCTAGAGAAGCAGCACTGCTGTCCACCCATGGGGCTGCTGGAAATGCAGGCTCTCAGGCCCCACCCCATCCCAGACCTTCTCAGTCATTCTTCGTCTCCACATGATTTGTCTGTACATTAAAATTTATGAAGTGCTATTCTAGTTTACTAATCCTTTATTCATCTGTTTTTAATCTGCCATCAAACCCATAAATGGAATTTCTCATTTTAATTTTTTTACTTCTAGAATTACAATTTGATTCTTTTTTTTATAGATTCCAGTGTTCTAGTGAAGTTCCCCATACTTTGCTCTATATTTTTTGAACATATTTAATCGGTTACCTTAAAGCCCATACTGAATTCTCCAATATCTGGATCTAATGTTGGTTTGTTTGTATTGTCGTTTTTTTCTTGATTTTGATCATTTGTCTTCTCTTTCCATATACCTGATCATTTTTATTATATGACTACCATTGTTTATTTAAAAAAAAAAACTATACGGTCTAGACTGTAATGTATCTTCCTCTTGGAGTATTTAATTTTGCTTCTGCTAGACTCCAAGATAAGGACTGATTATTTGAATTGATCTGAGATTGATTTTTCAAACTAATTTTCAGCCTTTCTGAGGATTGGGTTATTTCTGGCTTGCCCTTACTTTTTGAAGGCAGGCAGGGGTGTGTTGGTTTTTAACACCTGACATTCAGCAGGAAGGGTTCTGATTTATAGCCTTTTCTGATTTCCATAGTGTAAATACTTCCACTCTTGCCAGTTTCAAATCACCAATGTGATATCACTGAACAGCACATGAAATTGGGAAGAGATGCACATAATCAACTCTGGTGAGCTGGTAAAAAGCCTGAGCCGACATACCACCCTAGTGGAGCTCTTCAGGATCTCAGCTGAAATCCTGTGCTGGTTAGCAGGGCCTTTTTTTACGGCAGGTCTTCCACTCTGATTTTTGTCTCTGCAGGATCATGAGAATGCTTCAGGCTCTGCATAGTTTCTCGGCCTCTTAGCTTTTACCTGGCTGCTCAGTCTCCCAGTCACTGCTTACAAATTAATAAATACCCAGAAGGGAAAAGTAGATCCAAATGTTGAGCTTCTCTCCAGGATCTTAGTTCCTCAGGTTCTCACTGCGTTGGTAGTTTTTTGATGTTCAAGCAGTATATATTATAAATTTTATTCACCTTTTCTAATTGTTCTTGGCAAGATCATTGGTCTGATACAAGCTGGTTTGCCTTAGCCAGAAGCAGAACTCATTGCGTAAGATCAGCTTTCAGATGCTTTTTATTTTGCTCTTTTATCTTTTAAACATAGCCCCTTAGCATCTTCCTGACATTTTTTTTAGCTTCTGTCACCCAATCCTGGCATAGCAGAACCATTTTTTTTTTTAGACTTTATATTTTAGAGCAGTTTTAGGTTCATAGCAAAATTGAGTAGAAAGTACATGGAGTTCCCATATACTCTGCCACACACACATACAACTTCCCCTGATATCAACATCCCACACCAGAGTGTGGTACATTGGTTACATCGATGAACCTGCATTGGGACATCATTATCACCCAAAGTCAGTAGTTTACATTTCAGTCTACATTCTTTACATTTGTGGAAATGTGTAAAAACATGTATCTACCATTATAGTATCGTACAGAATAGTTTCCCTTCTCTAAAAATTCTCTGTGCTCTACCTGTTCATCCCTCCCCTACCCCCCAACACCTGGGAACCACTGATTATTTTTACTGTATTCATAATTTTGCCTTTTCCAGAATGTCAGATAGTTGGAATCCTAGAGTGTTGTATCCTTTTCAGATTGGCTTATTTCACTTAGTAATGTGCATTTAAGGTTTCTCTATGTCTTTCTATGGTTTGATAGCTCATTTCATTTTAAAACAACAGAACTTTATTGTCTAACAGTTCTGAATACTGAAGTCCAGAGGCAGGCTTCCTCTGGACCACGTAGGAAAATCCTTCCTTGCGTCTTCCTAGCTTGGGGTGGTTTGCTGCTAATCTTTTTCCTTTGCTTGTAGCTGCCTTCATTGTCACATGGTATCCCTGTGTGTGTCTGTCTTCACGTGGCTATTTCTTGTAAGGACCCCAGCCATATTAGATTAGGGACCCGCCCTATTCCTCATCTCAACTCATTACATCTGCAGTGACCCTCTTTCCAAATAAGGCTGCATTTTGAGATTATGGGGGTTAGGACTTCAACATATCTTTTATGGCGGGAGATAACAACTCAATCCACACACTTCTCTAAATTTCTGTAATTATGCTCTAGGTAAAAACTAGCCTGGAAGAGTTTCATCTTTATAAAATTCAGAATCTTAAATAAAAGGAATTAAGTATTAATGATGAAACTCTTTGATGACCTGCCGTCAAAGAGAGGATATATCATGTGCATTGAATCTCCCTGGTTTTCCTAAATTTATCAAAAATTAACAACTCTCTACCCTAAGGTAGGTACTTTATGAAACTGCTTAGCAACTGGACGTCACTAAAACACTGCTACAAAATAGATATCCATTCTTTCTTACCTAATTTGTTTCCCATTTCCTTGCCTAAAAAATCAACAATGAAGATGGGCTCTAACCCCTTACTGGAAGAAGACCACAATATCAGTTACTTTCAAACAACACTTTTTATTCTGTCTTTAGAGCTCCTCTTAGTGAAAATGTATTGTTTTCTTAGGTATATTTTATTTCCACTAAAATCAACCCCCCCCAAATGTTCTTCTCCGATAAATGACATGAATAATTTCAGTATACTTTTCCCTTTCCCATAACTACGTTTACATGAATCCTAGTATTAATGTAAGTAAATCCCAGTGCTTTTCATGCTTTATAGTAGAGCTCTGATAAATGAACTAAATTTTGTGTATTTTTTAATCCTTTAAATCATCAAATGGATAAAAGCACCATACAGTTGAGTTTTGCATTTGCATAGGTGGGAGGGGCAGATTTTTTGCCAATCCTTTATTGCCTGCTGAAAAAAAAGTATAACCCTCTTAAATTGATAATGAAAATAACTTAGGCAATGTATTTTCATGATCGGGGTAGACTAAAATTTTTTTCTTAGCTTTTGCAAGCTTATTAATTTATAATATTTAATAGTGGAATCACTTAAGCTAATTGGGAGTGACCTTAGACTTTTAGATGAAAGGTCAAATTTGCATGTTTACATTTTCTATTTCATTGAGTCTTCCTTGAGTAGTCTTCATTAATCTTAAGTAATTCTATTAGTATTTTAAAATTATGGCTGAGGTTTTTAGTCTGCCTAGAAAAGGTAACTTAAGTTTAAAAAGTCATTTGATTCTTAGCTATCAATTCCAGACTTTGTTTTTAGAAAATTTTGATGAAAAATAATGAAGTTGTAATGAAATCTTTATTTTAAGAGGCCTATGACTTGAAAAAATAATTTTTAGGTGATGAGAGTAGCTTTGGAATTTTCATATTGGTTTAAAATGTTAAATTGTGATATTAAATCCACCTGCTTGCTTGTCTTACATCTTGGAACTAAGATAATGTCTTTAGATATATATTAGCACAAAAGAATCATAACTCACTTACCTGCAGTTTCGAGAACATTTACCCTAGGAATAATGAGGCCACAGTAGATGCTTCCTGCCTCAGCTCTGAGGAGTGTGGGTGCATGTTTCTGAGGCACCTGGAGGGCCATCCTTGAGATTGATCCAGGCAGCTTTGCTGAAACTGTCCCCAGTAGATTTCCCTGTGAGGGAGTGAATTTTTGCTGGAGGTATTCAAACCAAGGCCAGGTGACCGCTTGGAATAGATGTTGAATAAGAAATGTTCTTGGGCTTCCCTGATGGTGCAGTGGTTGAGAGTCCGCCTGCCGATGCAGGGGACACAGTTTCGTGCCCCGGTCCAGGAAGATCCCACATGCCGCGGAGCGGCTGGGCCCGTGAGCCATGGCCGCTGAG
This sequence comes from Delphinapterus leucas, assembly GCF_059928025.1. Classification (NCBI taxonomy): domain Eukaryota; kingdom Metazoa; phylum Chordata; class Mammalia; order Artiodactyla; family Monodontidae; genus Delphinapterus; species Delphinapterus leucas. The sequence goes on from NC_143138.1 coordinate 16,565,017, forward strand.
CCTGCGTGTCCGGAGCCTGTGCTCCACAACGGGAGAGGCCACAACAGTGAGAGGCCCGCGTACTGCAAAAAAAAAAGGTTCTTAAATCATATGCAGGTTTAAGAACAATGACATATAATGGCTCTCCCAAATTTAGCTGCCTATAAGTTCTTTAAAAAAGCAAAACAGAGAAATAAAGCAGATAGAAAGAGCTTTGTTACTTTCTCTAAATGTTTTTAAAAGCTTGTTGTTTCTGAGTATGATCTAAAGTTTAACAACTCAGTATTTTAGAGACTATCAAGTTGCCTTAATGAAAGGAATTCTGATATTTTTGCCTTACTTGATAGTATAATTACATTATTTACACAGTCTCTGATTTTCAAATTAAAGCTTTTCCTTGGGGGAGAGGTAAAATTATTTTCAAGAGTTTTTACTCTAGATTGTCCATTATACTTTATTCTAAATTGATTTCCAAACATATGTCGAGGGAAGCCCCTTTTCTCAAGATTATTTTTGTTTTGACTTCTCTTTTCAAAAGGAATATTTCGGGATTCTTACACGATTGTATTCGATTCTTCCAGTGAGTCTTTTTTTTTAATTTATTTTATTTTTATTTGTTTTTGGCTGCATTGGGTCTTTGTTGCTGCGTGTGGGCTTTCTCTAGTTGTGGTGAGCGGGGGTTGCTCTTCGTTGGGGTGCATGGGTTTCTCATTGTGGTGGCTTCTCTTGTTCCGGAGCACAGGCTCTAGGTGCGCAGGCTTCAGTAGCTGTGGCACACGGGCTCAGTAGCTGTGGCTTGCGGGCTATAGAGCGCAGGCTCAGTAGTTGTGGCTTGCGGGCTGTAGAGTTCAGGCTCAGTAGTTGTGACTCATAGGCTTAGTTGCTCCGTGGCACGTGGGATCTTCCCGGACCAGGGCTCGAACCCATGTCCCCTGCATTGGCAGCTGGATTCTTAACCACTGTGCCACCGGGGAAGCCCTCCAGTGGGTCTTTTAAGTTTCTTTTTTCTGGACATATCATTTCTCTTTTAATTTCCTCTTTTGGTAGAGTGTTTAGCGTGACCATAGTTTTGTTTTTAATAGATTTCAGCAGATCACTTAACAGAGTCTTTTATGATGACTGTAGTAACATTAGGAAGTAGGAGCTAGATTATAATCCAGAGAGGTGGCTGGGAACCTACTTCGTTTGAGTTTTTATACAGATGGTATTCGTTTAACAAATGGAGAATTGAATGATCTCTAAGGCCCCTTGAAACTCTTAATAATCTTTGATTCTCTATCATTTGGTTTTAAGGCCACCTTTCAAACCATGTTTAGAAATTTTAGGTGCTTTGTTTTTCTAGATCATCAGCCTAAATATGTTTTCGGCATTTCCCTATTCTTTCACCTTTTACTTTACTGTGAATCCAATGACTTTTTGTTTGTGTAATCAATAAATTGAATGACTTCTTCTTGAATGTGAACTAGGAATGTTAAACATAATAATTAAATTTGTTGATTGTATGGCTCAAAATGGCGGCAATGAGAACAGCTGTGGTAGAGAGAATAATTGGCCCCCAAAGATGTCCGCACCCTAATCCCCAAACCTGTGAATATGTTACCTTACAGAGTAAAAAGGACTTTGAAGATGTGATTAAGTTAAAGCATTTGAAATGGAGAAATTATTGTGGATTATCTGGGTGGGATCAGTGTAATCACAAGGGTTCTTGTAAGAGGAAGGCAGGAATGTTAAAGTTAGAGGGGGGGAGATGTAAGGCCAGAAGCAGAGATCGGAATAATATGCTTTGAAGTTCAAGGACAGGACCATGAGCTAAAAATGCACATGTCCTCTGGAAACTGGAAAAGGCCAGGAACAGATTCTCCCTTAGACACTCTAGAAGGAACACAGCACTGCCAGCACTTTGATTTTAGCCCATGAGACCCATTTTAGGCTTCTCACTCCCAAAACTAGGAAAGAGGTAGCACTAGTGAGACCGCTATTTATTTTTACTGCCACAGGTGGATTTTCTGTTTTTCTTTTTTGTTTCGTTTTGTTTTGTTTTTGAAAAGCTTGCTCCTGATTCCTCTCAGCCTAAATCATTCTTCAGAAAATCCCAACCTTCTCTCAGTGTATGATCACTGCTCCCCCTAATTTTCTGCCCTCTGACCTCTTGCCTGCCTGCCTGCCACAGAGAACTGCCTAACTTTTTATTAAGTCCTGATGTGACATTAACAAACTGAATTCCATTATCACATAAATCAGCTTTCGTGTAGTCAGACCCACAGGACTAGACACGTGTAGACTGTAACTCCAGGATGGAGCCATGTTATGTTCGGGATGGTAAAGATAGGAAAAGCACAGATTTTTGTTGATACCTGAAACCCTTTCTTATGACTCTTCTGTTAAATACAAGCCATTGTAAGAAAAAATCAGGGATGGCTATACTTTGGAACCATGGGTTTGTCTTGGGAATCCTAGTATTTCAAGTTTTCTAAAATAACCCAACTTTAGGACAATGAAGAGTCAGATATGATTTGAGAGCCTTGAGTTCACTGATAGCAGTCTGAATTTGTACTTCATCGTGACCTTACAGAAAATCTTTTTTTTTTTAACTTCTGTAGAAAAAAAATGCACTTAACTTGTTTCTTTTGATATTTTAATTTCCTGCTTTCATTTTGGCATTTATTTTTATCCTGCTTCTTTTATGAATTTATAATCACCAAAACAGTGGGAAGATATGTGGGTATAAGTTTGTCTCTCAGATGCTGAATGGTGGTGGGTATTAGGGTTGAGAAGGACTGAGTGAATTTATATTAAATAAAGGAATATAAATTCTATCCTTTGCAAAGTCATCTTTATTATATTTTAGTCTGACTTTTTCAGTGATGATTACATGCTTTGATTTATATAAGTTTCAGAAAAGTTAGAAGGATCTACATAATTCTTTTACGCCTTTTATATGAACTTGATTTATTAAAGTTGTAATATTCAATTTGAACTCACTTTTTATTACCTTAATAACAAGTTTAGAACTGAGTAGACTTTGGAGTAACTTCTAAAGATAAAGAACCTTATGATCTATCTTATTTCTTGACCTTATTTTTTACTGTGATAACTATGGTTCATTAATAACTCCATATTTATAACCTTCCAAGGGATTTATAAGTGTAGTTCCAAGTATTAGAGCTAATGTTAAATGTGTATTTAGGTCAACAGAATATATTTGGTAATTTAATATGACACTCTTTTCTAACTCCTGCCTCTTAGAATCATGTTTATTTCATAATTAAGGACTAACAAATCAAATATAAGCATTCAAATGGATAAAACTGTACTCTACTAATTACGTTCTGAGATCATATAATCTATGATGAATGTCCTGATTCTTTATTTTTGCTACTCATAATAAAGCACCTTTATAGAAGTGATATATAAGATTCAAAGGGCAGGGAAAAGAAACTTCCATTGTTTGAATGTAACACATGCCAGAATCGTATAGTCTGTGCCTTTCGTGTACTTTGTCCTGTGTTATTCTTCCAACAATACTTTCAGGTATCTGGTATTATTTTTTACTTTACAGATGAGTTAGCTGAGGCTCAGAGAAGTTAAGTAAACTCGCTAAGTAACTACTAAGTGAAACGCTGGAGACTTAGACTCCATTCTTTGACTCTTTGCTCCATGCTCTTTTTTTTTTTTAATAATTAATTTTTATTGGACTATAGTTGCTTTATAATGTATTAGTTTCTACTGTACAGCAAAGTGAATCAGCTATACATATACATATACCCCCTCTTTTTTGCATTTCCTTCCCATTTAGGTCACCACAGAAACTGAGTAGAGTTCCCTGAGCTATACAGTAGGTTCTCATTAGTTATCTATTTTATACATAGTAAACAGTAAAATAAGTATTTATCCCAGAAATTCAAAATAATTTTAGAACATTTCGACCAAAAAAGTGTTGGTTTCCAAAGTTGTTTTCTGTCATAGCAGTGATTTTTTTTTATTTATAGGCCCTAGAAATTTATTTCCTAAAAATGATTTTAAACTTTACAGAAAAGTTGTAAGATTATATCTCCAGTATACCCTTTACCAAGATTTATCAGTGTTTTTAACATTTTGCTGAATTTGCTTTCTTTCAAGCAACAGACAGAGACTTAGACATAGATTTTTCCCCTGAACAATTTCAGAGTAGATTACAGACAGACATCATGCCCCTTTACCCCTTAATATTTAGTGTGTGTTTCCCAAAAACAAGGATCTTATATATAATCACAATATTGTTAGCATATTCAAGAAATTTAGCACTGGTACTGTACTTTCCCTAATCTACAGTTCAGATTCCAGTTTTTTCAAGAATCCCAACAGTGTCCTTCATAGCTGTCATTTTTCTGATATGAGACTCAATTCAGAATCTTATATTTAATCTCTTTAGTCTTCTTTAATCAAGACAGTTCCTCGGATTTTCTTTCTTTTTTTTTTTTTTTCTTATTTATTTAGTTTCTGACCATATTGTCTATACTTGAAAAGCCTCTGGAAAAGAAAAGAGTTAAATATCAATTGGAATTAATCCTGAAATTAAAAAAGAAAAACTCACCAAAAGTCCCCATAATAGGCAGAATAATGGCCCCTCAAAGATGTTCACTTCCTTTTTATTTAATTTTATTTATTTTTTTATATAGCAGTTTCTTATTAGATTTTCTTTATATTCCATGACATATTGACAGTTTTTGAGAATACTGACCAGTTATTTTATGGAATGTCCCTCAATTGGGGTTTGAATTTTCCTCATGATTAAATTCATGTTATATATTTGGCCCTGTTAAACTAAATAAATGATGTTATGTCCTTCTCAGAATGTCACATCTGGAGACACATTATGTCTTTTTGCTCCTTATTGGTGATGTTAATTTCGATCACGTGGTTAAGGTGGTGTCTGGTTTCTTCACTGTGTACTTATCTATTTTTAGCATAAGAATGTTTACTCTCAAGTATTTAATAGGATCAAAGATAGGAAGAAAAAGCAGGCCTTGAAAAGTGGTTGAATTCCCACTTTCAATTTTATGATAGCTTGGACTGCTACAGTTATGTATTCTAAAGGGGTCTTCTCTGGTGGCACAGTGGTTAAGAATCCACCTGCCAATGCAGCGGACACGGGTTCAAGCTCTGGTCCGGGAAGATCCCACATGCCACAGAGCAGCTAAGCCCGTGCACCACAACTACTGAGAGCATGTGCTCTAGAGCCCGTGAGCCACAGCTACTGAGCCTGCGTGCCTAGAGCCCATACTCCGCAACAAGAGAAACCATCGCAGTAAATCCACACACCACAACGAAGAGTAGCCCCCGCTCACCGCAACTAGAGAAAACGCCCACAGGCAGCAACGAAGACCCAACAAAGCCAAAAATTAATTAATTGATTAATTATTGGGAAATATTTCTAAAAAAATAAAAGATTTTTCATTTCTTAGTTTAAATCTATTCTAAATCTTTCGATTTTTTTTCTATCAGTTTTGAATCCTTAGGCTACAATAGTTTTAAACAGGATACTTTATTTTTTCCCCTTTTTTAATTGACGCATAGTTGATTTACAGTGTTTTAGGTGTACAATGAAGTGATTCAATTTTATGTGTGTGTGTGTGTATATACTCTTTCTCAGATTCTTTTCCATTATAGGTTATCACAAGATATTGAATACAGTTCCCTGTGCTCTACAGTAAATTTTTGTTATTCGTGTATTTTATGTATGGTAGTATGTGTTTGTTAATCCCAAATTACTAATTTATCCCTCCCCCCAAACAAGACACTTTTTAAAATTTTTTTAAACTTTTTATTTTATATTGGAGTATCGTTGATTAACAATGTTGTGTTAGTTTCAGGTGTACTGCAAAGTGATTCAGTTATATGTGTATCTGTTCTTTTTCAAATTCTTTTCCCATTTAGGTTGTTACTTAATATTGAGTATAGAGTTCCCTGTGCTATACAGTAGGTCCTTAAACAAGATGCTTTAAATTGAGTGTGCAGTGACAGAGAGGGGAAACTAAAATTGGAAAGGCAGAAAATTTGTTTCATTGAAGTGCCTGTATATTTACACAGCAGTTAAGTACATGTAGAACTTTCATTCTCAAAAACTGTGCAGATCAAAAACTTGTGTGGATCAAGAGGAGCTAGGGAAATTCATGGGTGAAATATCTTTAACACTTAGGGGGAATTCACAGGTCATGAGTGACATATTTCTCCTGAAATGCTATGAGATTCACCACTCTATCGGGATGTTACTCAGTGTCAAAGTCATACTGTGGGAGTCAAATACTTTCCATGTACCTTGTATTCCTTTACTGTCTTTCCTCTGGACCTTCGTTATCTGTGAAGTCAAAAAGTGTCCTCTCAAACTACTTTCTGGGTGATTTGAACTTGTTATTTTAGGACAAACAAATGTGGAGGAAGAATCCTATATGTAAATTCCAGTTGGTGAGATTAAGTTATGCTTGATTCTACTTGGAATCAAGCCCAGAAACATATGATTGGAATCACTGGGGACATTACAGAGTTAATGCCAAGATCCAGTAATTGATGGATCTCTTCCCAACTAATTTGATATTAAATCTTAGAGAGCCCAGGAGCCCCAAGACCCCCCAGGGAGCAGCCCTTTTGGTTCATCTTATGCTATTAAAATGAAAATCAGTGAGTTCTTCAAAGGTCTAGAAAGGTTATGCAAATGGATAATTTGTCAGGTACCTGAAATCCTATTCCATTAGAGAACCTAAAGACCACTGTGAAGTAGTTTAATTTGATTTATCTTCTGTTAGCAGCCAGAGTTAACAGGGACAGATTGGAAGTTGAAAGAAGGCTCTCTGCCGGCACCTCTCATAAGTGTGATGTAACCACAGCAGGCATAGTGCCCATGATGACCAAAAACATGGCTCTGGGGAGTAATTTAAGTCTCTCGATCACTTTGGCAATCAGATCTGCTATTTTAAAAATTATAGTTAAAGCTACAGGTAGGATAACATTACTTAATCTATCTGGTATCAGATAAGCTTCTATATGCCAGGAACTGGGCTGGGTGCTACACGAGGTATCAAGATGATTCCTAGGCATTCCTTATTCTGAAATAGCATAATCCAGAAAGAAGAAAAAGATGGTGTAAATGGCAGTACTACAGGGCAGTGTGTCTTCACTGCTGTAAGAGTGATACAAAAGGCTGTTAACACTTAGAGGCTTGTGAGTGTGGTGATCAAGGTCACTGTCAGAAACTTTTAAGCTGAGGTTTTTGCTATATGAAAGATATTAGAAGTAAGGGACAAGATGTTTCTAGAAAATGATGAGTTAGATGAGTTTAGTTCTTCTAAAATGCAGGGTTATAGTAAATCATGAGAAGGACCTTTTAGAAGATGGATTGGGGCCAGTCAAGGGAATTCTGACTCTGTAATCACACCTAGACTCACAACCTTAGCCCCTGGGAACCTAGATAACAGTCACAAGCTGAGCCAGCAGAAGTACATCATCTGGGACTTCCCTGGCGGTCCAGTGGGTAGGACTTGGCACTTTGACTGCCATGGCCCAGGTTCGATCCCTGGTTGGGGAACTTAGATCCTGCAAGCTGCACAGAGTGGCCAGGAAAAAAAAGAAGTACATCATCTGTAGTTAGTAGGCAACATCTGCTGTTTGGATGTTTTTGAGCAGAGGAGTGATGCAATTTCAGCAATATTGTAGGAAGATGAAATTAGGAAGAATATGCAGGATGCATCCAAGTGGAGAAAGGCTGCAGGCAGGAATTGAGAGTGTAAGGAAATCGCGTTGCCATGAGGTGACAGAGGTCTAAGTGTTGGTGGTGAATTTAGGAGTAGACAGAAAAGAATGAACAAGAGAGACTTTACAGGAAGAATCTCTACGGCTTGTAAGCTAGAGGATGCTGGCAGCTTACACCTTGTATAATGTTCACCATGTACCAAGCACATTTTTGATGCTTTATGTGTATCGATGCATTTAATCTTCACAACAACCCTGGGTAGCGACTGTTCTTATCCCCATTTTACATTTGAGGAAACTGAGGCACAAAGGGTATAAGTAACTCACTCAAAGTCACACAGATAGTGGTGGAGTTAGGATTTAACACCAGGCATTCTGGCTCTGTACTCTGCTTCCTAGCCATGCTATCAGTAATAAATTATAGTGGCAAGGGAGAAAGAAAAGCAGTGCCTAAAATAAAGCTCTGACTTAATTAAAATACAGAATTCTCAATTTCTATTTTAAATGTATAGAATTTTAGAGCCAAATTTTTACTCATTTAAAGGCAAAATGCTTTAACCAGCGTGACAACCTTGAAGATGTAGGAATCTGTGCTCTGAGGCTTCACATGGTAAAATTATTTACCCAGTGTTTCACCCATGGAATAGATAATAGGGCCCAAATGGGTCAATGGGCAGCGGCCATAAGCAGACCGCAGTGCTGCTCTAGCTATCGTAAGGCGTGTCTGTAAGTGTTCAGGGTCAGAATCTGGCATTGAATCCCAGGCACCTCCCTTTGCCTTCCCAACAGTTGCCATGTTTTCTTTCACCCCCAGACCAGCTTCAGGTAAGACCCAGGGTTTAAACCCTTCATCGCTATGCCCAAACTCCTTTTTCACTTTGACTTTTTTGCTGATGTCTGTTGAAAACAGAAAAACAGAATGAAAACTTGGAGGAAGTTTACAAAGGTTAAAAAATACCATAGTCTCTCATTTTTAATTCTTAACTATCTTACTAGATCTAGATGTCGTTGTCCTAAACAAATATTTTTCAGGAAAGATTTATGTGTCTATCACTGATTAGGATGGTGTCCTGAATCTCTGTGACCTACTGACTCTCTTGCTTATGAACTAGTAAGGTGTTACTTAACTTGACCATATCTGTCCACTTATCCTTCCATAGGTCTTGTGGATTCTTTCTCTTCAGCACTTAAGCCTAACAAAACAATGAGTAGCATAAACAGCATGAAACTGTGGGCAATTTATGTGCTCAGTCTATCAAAGATTGAGCAAGTGATGCCAAACATCATTGGAAATAGGATGAGATGGGGAAAACGGTTCTTTATTAGAACTCTTCCAAGGGAGAGGGACTGTATGTGGGTTATAACTAAAGCTGTGAGAAGCCACCTGGAATGAGCCTTCAGACTCCCAAAGGATCTGCTTTGAACTGCCTCTTAAAGAGGGAGCGCCTGCTTCACTTCCTGTCTTTTGATTTGCCCAGTGGCGTGAGCAGGATAGGACACCACTCCCTGTGTTACTGTCTTCCACCCCCTCCCATCTGGTGCTCAGCTGGCCCTCTCAGAACATCAAACATGTCAAGAATATTGGCTTCCATGGACACCAACTGAGTAGTTTATAGGAGATTTTATCTATCTCTAATTCTAGGTCAGTGGTTTTTGAGAATCTGATGATACACACACACACATATATATATATACACATATATATAATATTTACTACACATACAGACATGCATATATGTATATACATATGCATTCTTCCCAGAAAAAAGCCAGTTTTCCCAAAAAGGTCAATGTTTTTGGAGTATATAAATATCCTAAAGCCATCCATAATAAGGACCAGTGTGCACAGTGATTTGTGTCACCTGAATGGCTTACTGCTGTCTCAGTTTACTTCCTGTCCACAGTAGGACATTTCCTCATAGATGGCAGGCACCAACAATGAATGACTGTTGAATGGAATGAAAGATTAAATGTAGACTGACCACATAATTGCTGGAGAAGCTGCATAAAGACACTAACTTTGATAAACAGGTTCATTCATGAGAAAAACATACTTGAACATCTGGTTAGTGAACATGCTTCATATAAAACCTAGCAGAGAAAAACAGGTCAAGAACAAAGATAGTACAGCACTTCTAGAATCTGGGCTTACAGAGATCTGAGACAGAACGAAAAAGAGACCATTATAAGATTTGTACAATATGACCTGAAACTGGAAAAGAATTCATAGAAGCAGCTTATAAATAACATTTAAATGTAATTGAAACAACGCACATGATCTACAGGTTAAATAATTGGTTAGATGTTTTTTGTTGTTATTGTTTTGGGTTTGGGGAGGTATGGGAGTTCTATCAGAATGTAATCATCACTTATAATGAAAAAAGTACTGCCCGATTCCAAACAAACAACTTAAAAACACAGTTATAGAATATAACTTGTTTAAAAGTTCGGAACTATATACCTTCATCATTTACTAATTTCTGTCATTAATGTTAGGCTCTCCAATACTGTTTTTTTGGGGGGCAACTGAAGCTGTGTTACTAAGAGTCTTGAAAATTAATGATATAAAGCATGTTAAATAATAGCTTCTACATTGTGGATCCTGAATTACACACTATGCAATCTTACAATATATTGTGCTTCTGGAAATTAAAATTATAGCATTAACTTTCCTTGATTTTTTAAAATAATGAAACAAGAAAAGGATAAACTGGCCTTCTTTATGAGGTCAGTAGGTGGTGAGATGAATGTTCTAAAATTCCCGTACCTTGAGGAGATTCTAAAAGAATCTGAAGTTGTGCTGGCGTTTCTTGGCCTGGGTTAGTCCATCATAGGCTTCAGAGGGTCTGGAAACCAGCTGAAGTTGTGTGGAGCAGTGGAAGAGTCTATAAGTATTTTTTTTTCCCTGGAGGAGGAATTCATTGGTTTTCGTTAGATTCTTTTTCTTTTTAATAATTTTATTTTATTTATTTATTTTTGGCTGTGTTGGGTCTTCATTGCTGGGTGCGGGCTTTCTCTAGTTGTGGAGAGCGGGGGCTACTCTTTGTTGCGGTGTGCAGGCTTCTCACTGCTGCGGCTTCTCTTGTAGCGGAGCACGGGCTCTAGGCACACGGGCTTCAGTATTTGTGGCTTGCGGGCTCAGAATTGTGGCTCATGAGCTGTAGAATGCAGGCTCAGTAGTTGTGGCGCATGGGCTTAGTTGCTCCACGGCATGTGGGATCATCCCGGACCAGGGATCGAACCTGTGTCCCTTGCATTGGCAGGCGGATTCTTAACCACTGCGCCACCAGGGAAGTCCCCATTAGATTCTTAAAGGGATCCTATTCCACAAAAGGTGAAGAACCAATCATCTGTTAATATCTCAGTTTAAGAAAACATTTTAATATAGGTACTTTTTTTAATAACCTGTGTTTAAAAAAATTCAGCTGAGTAAAATTTAAGTATCTTGTTGGCTTTATTCAGTAATTCATGAATTGGGCAGCATCCAGTCTAGCAGATTGAGAGGTGGTCTGAGGAGCTTACAATATGAAGGACTTTAATAGGCAGAAGAGAGCAGGACAAGGAAGTTTTACTGGGCAAAAAGGCAGATTGGTTATTGCAAGGTTACTTTCCTTACAACGGATGGCAGGGGCCTATCAGGCAGATGACCTCACTAATTCAGATCAGGTGATTTCTGATTCACTGGTTCAATATTCCGTTTCTGGAAGAGCTGAAACTATAAATAAGTCTTGGTTTGCTGACATGAGACTTAGCACAGACTACTCCATTTTGGGCCTGTTGCCTTGTTTTTAACACCTGTTTAATTGTTAAAATTATCAATGCTTAGTAATCTTTTAATCTTGAAGGCCTGGAAAGTGAACAGTTTAAAAGATTAAACAAAAATATTATTTAAAAATAAACTTCTGGGGCTTCCCTGGCGGCACAGTGTTTGAGAGCCCGCCTGCCGATGCAGGGGACGCGGGTTTGTGCCCTGGTCCAGGAAGATCCCACATGCCGCGGAGCGGCTGGGCCCCTGAGCCATGGCCGCTGAGCCTGTGCGTCCGGAGCCTGTGCTCCGCAACGGGAGAGGCCACAACAGTGAGAGGCCCGCGTACTGCAAAAATAAACTATAAATAAATAAATAAATAAATAAACTTCTGTTTTCTGGTTTTTAGAAAAGATAACATTCCCGTGCCTTAAAAACTGTGCTTTCAGGCCCAGTCTTCCGTGGTAGACCCCATGTCAAGCACTCAGGTCTGATATAAGGGACCCAAGTAACCAGACATAAGGACTTAAAACTTAATACTCTCCCATATATATATTTTTAACATCTTTTTTGGAGTATAATTGCTTTATACTTTATAATTGTGTTAGTTTCTGCTTTATAACAAAGTGAATCAGCTATACATATACATATATCCCCATATCTCTTCCCTCTTGTGTCTCCCTCCCTCCCACTCTCCCTTATCCCACCCCTCTAGGTGGTCACAGAGTCTCCAATATTTTTTAAGTGTGGGATTGAAGGTTTTTGCCAGCCCTAACTTGTAATCACGAGGACTGCCTTTATGATCTTTTTCTCTCAATTCATTCAGCACTGTATGTATTAGGTTCCTATGTGCGTGACACTGCAGTGATGCACAATGTGGCCAGGATGCTCCTCTCACGGTGCACAGGGAGGAGAACAGCAAACAAAAGTTGGCAAAATACCAGAGAGTATGTAGCAAATTAAAATAGATTAATAGAATCAGTAATGGCTGAATGGATCCTTTGTGATCCAAAGGCCACAAAGTTATCGCCTCTGTGGAAGTGATAAATGAATTCAGATCAGAATAGGCAGTCAGCCTTGTCAAGATTCTAGGAAAGAAGATTGTAGGCAGAAGGAATATCTCACCCAATAGCCTTTGAAAGGGATGGCGTGGGAAACAAAGAGGAGAGCGATGTGGCTGAAGTATCGTGGTGAGGCAGAAACTTGTAGGAAATGAAGTAGGTGAGGTGGACAAGGGTCAGATCATGTCAAACTTGATAAGCCAGGGTAAGGGATGTGAAGCAGGAGAAGCCATAAATGTAATACTAATTCTGTAAAGTAAGATTTGAGAATACTGGAATTCTTTGCTTTTGAACATAGATACAACCAGCTGAAATTGAAATTTCTACGTGAATTGAAGTAATGGTTAGAAAACAGTAGCTAACATTGTTTTCCAATGTTGTTGTACACCGTGCCTGTGTGAAAGTCATCATCATTCTTTGACTTTATGGAGATATATATCTAGTCATTTATGAAGGAAATTTATGAGGGTCTCATATATTTGTAACTATAGCTACACAGACATTTGTTACACTTTAGCTTGTGATAAGATAATAAATACAAGTGATATGATTGAACTGTCCCAGTTACATTAATTGCAAGACTCATTAAGAAGTTTGCAAGCCGATAATAGGAGCTATCATTTATTGAGCGATTACTATATGCAGACGCTGTACCAAGCGTTTTATTGACATTTCATCTTACCTTTATGGCTGTCCTACAAGGAATGGTATGTATATTAAGAGTATAGGTTAAGACTGTCTGTAAGTGCCAGCTAGACCAAAAGGGTAATAAGCACAACTGTAACACCTTTGATTGTTTTTTTTATAACCAGAACACAGTTTCTTCTCTCTTTGAGCACAATCTTCAGAGAACACAGAATCTGTTGTGTTTGGAACAACAAAGAGCTGTAGCATGCAATTTTCAAATGCCCTTTGCCAGTAGAGACTGACCTTATGCATTATGGCATTTATTTACTCATGCACAGCCTCTAGAACAAAAGAATACTACTAGTGTATATATTAAAGAAACATAAACAGGGACTTCCCTGGTGGCACAGTGGTTAAGAATCCGCCTGCCAATGCAGGGGGCATGGGTTTGATCCCTTCTCCAGGAAGATCCCACATGTTATGGAGCAACTAAGCCCATGAGCCACAACTACTGAGCCTGCACTCTTGAGCCCGCGTGCCACAACTACTGAGCCTGCGCACGTAGAGCCCATGCTCCACAACAAGAGAAGCCACTGTAATGAGAAGCCCGTGCACCACAACAAAGAGTAGCCCCTGCTCACCGCAACTAGAGAAAGCCCGCGCACAGCAATGAGGACCCAACACAGCCAAAAATAAATTAATTAAATTCATTAAAAAAAGAAAAGATACACAAACAGAATACATACAAATCAGGTGAAGTGTGTACAGAACGTGTGTATTTCGAATAACTATTGTGTCACTGAAATTGCCAGGCACAAATTTAGTCTTGCCATTTTGTTCACACACTGGGGAAAAATTAGTTTGTTAAATGTTTCGTGTAACTGTACTTGTTTTACCAAGCTGGAAAGTTGGAGATTTTTAATTCTAGTTTTCATTACCTGAATATCAGCCTATGTTTTTCATATGGTATGTGTAGTATCTCACGACTGGAGTTTGCTTTGTTTTATAGTATCTGTACTCCTTGTATTTTTCAAGCACTATTTTGAAAACAGCTGATGTATTTCTCCATTAAAAACACAATAAAAATAAACAAGAAAAACGTAAAAAAAAAATTTCTAGCATTATCTAAAACTTCTTCACTTTTATACAGTGGATTCTAATGTTAGATTATCATTTACTATGTTCTTTACATTGCTTCTTTTGTAAAAGAAGTTTATAAGTTATGTGTATATGTGTACACTAAGTGGTTTAAGGGTGTTTTTTTTAAGAGTACTAAAAATTTTTCAAAGGATAAGTTTGGCTTCAAGTTTGAAAAGAAAGTTCAAGACAGATATAATTTCATACTGTCCCAAATCCTACTAAAACTACAGCGCAGAGATTTTTATTTTAGGCGTTATTACCCCACAAGGATAAAGAAAACAGAAGAAGCAACAGCAAAGTTGCTGTGACAAGGAGATAGACAGTTGACAACTAACCTCGCCACCCCAGGGAAACCTAAATACCTACCTGGTGGGGAGGAAAAGCCCAAATCCAAACTGATAATCAACTTAATGCATACCAGAGAATTCTTTTTTTTTTTGGCCGCACCTCACGGCATGCGGAACTTCCCCAACCAGGGATCGAACCTGTGCCCCCTGCAGTGGAAGCGCGTTGTCTTAACCACTGGACCACCAGTGAAGCCCCACAGAATTCTTAAGTGGCCCAAGAATTGGCTGGCACCTCTGGAAGGGAGAATGAGGCAGGAAGGGAGATGACTAAAATGAAGAAGATTGTTTGACAACAATTTAAGAAGCAGTGAGATTTCTCTATTTCCTCCCCAACTAAGGCTTCCAGGTAACATCCCTTCACCTACCCTGACAGAAGTCGGGAGGCTTATTCTCTGAAGGAGATATGTGTTAGAGTTCTTTAGAGAAAGAAAGCCAGCAGGATGTGTATGTAGACACACACACACACACACACATATATATATATATGGAGGCTGAGAAGTCCCAAGATTGGCAGCCCGCATGCTGGAGACCCAGGGAGCCGATAAGTAGTTCCAGTTCAAGTCCAAAGGCTTGAGAACCAAGAGGGCCAGTGGTATAAGTTCTAATCCTAAAGCTGACGGATTCAAGACCCAGAAGGAACCGATGTTAAAGTTCAAGTCCAGAGGCTAGGAAAGACCAATGTCCCAGCCCATCCAGTCAATGCCCCAGCCCATCCAGTCAATGTCCCAGCCCATCCAGTCAATGTCCCAGCCCATCCAGTCAATGTCCCAGCCCATCCAGTCAGGCAGGAGGAGTTCCCCCTTACTTAGGCTTTTTGTTCTGTTTGGTCTTCAAGTGACTGGATAAAGCTCACCCACATTAAAGGGAGCAAATCTGCCTTACTCAGTCTACCAATTCAAATGTCAGTCTCATCCAGAAAACCCTACAGACACACCCAGAATAATGTTAGCCAAATGTCAGGGCACCCCATGGCCTAGTCAAGTTGACACATAAAATTAATCATCACAGGGAGATGCAAGGTCTCTGGACTGGTGGCCACGGGGCACAGTTGAGGGTAAAGAAGATTCTGTCAGTATATGGACATCACATGTCTCTTTGTTCATTTAGCAGGTAGAATGCCGGCAGTCATACCTGCCTCTACCTTCCCAGCAAGAGTTTGGAAGAGTTTCTTTGGGAAACCTGACCAGTCCAAGACTTAAAAGATGTTGACATCAGAAGTTCCAGAATTAAACAGTCTAGCCAGATCATCCTATAGTAAGACATTGACAAGCCCGGGCATAGGCTCAGAAGTTTCAGTCAGCTTTTTAGTCCCTGTATCAGTCTCCTAGGACTGTCATACTAAATTCCACAGACAGCGTGGCTTTAAACAGCAGAAATTTATTTCTCACGGTTCTGGAGTCTGGAAATCCAAGATCAAGGTGCTGGCAGGGTTGGTTTCTGGTAAGACCTCTCTCCCTGGCTTGTAGACGGCCACCTTCTCACTGGGTCCCAACATGTTCTTTTCCCTCTGAGTGTGCAGAGAGAGGGTTTTCTATCTCTTCTTCTTATAGTCCTATTGGATTAAGGTCCTGTTCTTATGACCTTGTTACCCTTAATTACTTCCTTAAAGGTCCTAGCTCCAAATGCTGTCACATTGAGAGTTAGGGCTTTGTCGTATGAATTTGGGGAGAGACACAGTTCAGTTCATTATAGTACTTTACTCTTAAACTTGAATAGGCAATCAAAGATTACCAGACAGCTGAGGAAAGCCATTAACTGACATGAAGAATAGGGCCAAAGCAAACAAACAGAAGTGGGATGAGAGAAAGAAAAAAAAAAAAAAAAAGACACAGGACTATGCAGGGAGAATAAAACTTTTTAAAAAATCCTTGCTATTCTCAGAGAAATGAGAGAAGGTATTATATTCCTGAAACAAGATCAGGATGCCAAAAATAAAGATTTAGAGAGCAAGAAATATTTTTAGAAATTAAAAGCATGGTAGCAAAATGAAAAATTCAGTAGAATTAGAAGATAAAGTAGAAGAAACCTCCAGAAAGCAGAACAAAAGGAAACAAGATAGAAAATAGTAGGGGAATAAAAGGAAAATTAGAGGACCAATCGAGAAGGGTCCAACATTCAAATAATAGGAATTCCAAAATAAGTGGACAGAGAAGGAAGGAATTGTCAATGAAATAAGTCAAGGATATTTCCTATGACTGTAGGACATGAATTGCCAGACGGAAAGCCATCACCCTGAGCCCAGCAGTATGTATGAAAAATAGACTAAGACAAGAGAGAAAATCCAAGTCAAATTCAAAGGATCCGGAATCAGAATGGCTTCAGACTTCTTAGTGGCACCCAGAAAACAAATGAATGATGCCTTCTCAATTCTGAAGAAAAATGTTTCCCATCCTAGAATTTAATATCTCACCAAAGCATCAATCAGGTTCCAAGATAGCGCTTTTTCAGGAGGCTTTTAGAGAATTTGGGGGCATCATCAAAACAAGAGTATGCTGAGAAAAGATATAAGATAAAGGAACAGACAACTCAACACAGATGAGAGGCAAGCAAAATCTCCAGGACAATGGTAAATGAGAGAGCCATGAATCAGAGCTGGAGAGAAACCGGACTAAATATTTAGTCTGAGGGAAAGACTTGGAAGAAGACGAAAAGGATAGAGTATGAAAAGGATAGTGTGAATGAACTTCTTGAAGAGTGACTTAGATAAGTGGAAGAGAATTGGGGATTGAATTAGCAATAAGCACATAGAAAATTAAGCAAATGAGGAAAGTGACCTTTTCTTTAAAACTCCAGAGAAAACAAAATATACATGAAAGGAAATATAATCATAGTTGTTACATAGCTGAATTCTAAATGGCATGTGTGTGATGTCATCATATCAGGAAGTGGGGGTGGGAAATGTACAAGTAAATGGGGTGGGCAGGGGAAGGTATGAAAGCTCATCTTCCATAGTGAGAAATCAATACATAGTATTTAATACTAAAAAATTAACAATAGCAATAAAGATATGTTATTTAGCAATATGATAAAAGAAAGGATAAACTTAAAAGAGTTGAAAAGTAGTTACTTCTAAGGAAGCAAAAATAGGAAAGGGCAGCTGGGAAACTGTTGAGGTTGACTCTTTTAGATGTATGTGTGTGTAAGTGATTTTGGAAAACAACTGAAAAGATAAGCAAATGTCTCGGGGAGGTTAGGATTAAGAGAGTTGCTAGAACCAAACAACATACACAAAAAAGAGATTACATCAAGGTGAACTCTCCAACCTAGAAACTTGCTGAGGTGCACGTGAGTATAAAGAGTTAGGAAGATGCTGGCACTGGAAGAGAAAAAGAACTACGAAGAACATATAGCATCCCTCTACAACTAATATGTTCATAAAGAACTTCCGACATTGCTCTGGAATTTTTTTTAAAAACAATGAAGTTTATGGTCATTTGCTCTTGGTGATAGAGGAAGCCAGTATATCCAGTCACAGGGTGAAGGGAAGGCGGCTAATTGCTGTTAAAATGCGTGGAGTGTTCAGTAAATCTTTGAGTGGATGGATGAATGCTTATCATTGAACTATAGTTATGAACACTCTGAAAATATAAAGCACTATATAAATGTCAAAAAAGGGGTTTGGACTTTGACATTGATTAAAGTTACGTTAAGCATAAATCCTTTAAAATCATCATAGGTAGTTCATTGAGCTTTTTCTAAGATATTCTTGTCCTTTTGCATTGTAAACATTCATGTATGTTTAAACCTACAGGCTTTTTTTTTTTCACCTTAGGATCATCTCCCAGTGAAAAAGCAGAAAGCACACAATAGTCACAATAAGTGAATGTCAGGGTCTTCTCACTTCTTAGCTCTTCCTCTTTGGAGAGAAGAAAGAAAGAGAGGCAAGAGATGAGAAATTGACAGGGACACGAGAGCCTTATCCCAAGGCTGAGGAGGAAGGCCTACTCTGAGCCCTGAGGTGGTGGGCAGA
Organism: Delphinapterus leucas; assembly: GCF_059928025.1. NCBI lineage: Eukaryota > Metazoa > Chordata > Mammalia > Artiodactyla > Monodontidae > Delphinapterus > Delphinapterus leucas. Next base: position 16,583,611 of record NC_143138.1, read on the forward strand.
GGCCTCCTAAGAATAGAGAGCCTGGCTGATGGGATAACAGTCCTACAGCCTCCAAGGAGGTCTGGGATCCTGGACTTAGTAGAAGCATCGTGTTCTGCCCATTTTCTCATTACTTAAAATGATCAGGCCTGTCATTTGGTACAGAAACTTACCCTCTCTGGGTATTTTTTCCTGCTTGTGTGAACATGGATTAATTTCTTTGAAAGCTATTATGTAACATGAATTATGTTTAGCCGGAGCTGTCTGAAGTGTTGGAATGGGCACAGGGCAAACCTCAGCCACTTTATGTTCCTCCTGTCTTGCTCTTTTTCTAATTTCCTAGGCCTCTACAGCCCACCCACCCACCCTGCACCGTCCTTGCCAGTGGCTGAAAATATTGCTTGGCTTAGAGCCAGCCTCAGAAACTTTCATCCACTGGCTGTTTGCCTAGTAACCTTGCTCTACAACATAAAAAAAAAAATCGACTGATTTCTGAAGTGACATGAGGATGAGAGAATGGAGAAGATTGAGCTGTATATTAAATTGTCTTCTGGTTATCAAATAAAGACTCTCTGTCATAAAGGCCAAAGATAAAAAAGAAAATGTGTATGTTTAATACATGGAACAAAAATAAGTCTATTTTTGACGTAGTACTAGAGGAGAAAATAGGTCAAAAAGCCCAGCCACCCCTGAAATGAATTTTAGACTCTTATTATTGATGTGATGGGGCAGAGAGAGATATCAGTGATGGTCGAGTTGCTGATAGAAGTGATTTTTTTACAGTAGGTGCTAAATTAGATGTAGAAAGTAGGAGCGTTATCAAACCTACATTGTCATGTGTGACCTTCCAGGTCCCAGTTGTGGAATCATAATAAAAACGAGTTGTGGGCTTATCTAGCGATTCAGCAGTAACTGGCACAGAACAATTTTCAAGCTTCTCTTCAAATGGGGTGATACCAGAGGTTATTTGGGGTCATGAAAGAGATGTATTGGTTTTGATCAGTTTTTAGAACTGTAGAGCCGCTTATCTGTGGGTCAGAGAAATTTCGTTTCCTCCATTCTTTTTTCATCATTTTCCCCCTTGGGTGCGATGTGGATTAGCTTCTGGAAGCCAGGATGAGGCTCTGAGCGTTAATAGAGTTTGTGCAGATCCAGACTGTACAACCCTATGTATTTCACAATGTTGGGCTCCAAGCTCATTGAACGTTAGATTTAGTAAAAGCATGTTACCATCTCTCTGTAAATGAAAGGAAGAAAAGTATTTAATGACAATACAGAAGGACATAGGACTCCAGGACACTAATTAGAAAAACCCACCCCGCATTTATTTTATCCACTCACAAAATATTATTCTCTCATAGTTACATCTCTAATATGACTTACTATTTTTACTTTTTTCCAATTATATAATTTGTCCTTACTAAAACAGTTTACAGGCATCAGACGTTGTAACAATAATAAGTAGAAAAAAGTTAAATAAAACCATTTGTCCCTGCCCTCTCCCTAATTTCAAGTAGTTTATAGCATAGTAAACCTTTGAAGGTAAAAATAAAGACGGTGTAGCACATAGATGGCAGCAGATTTGTTCCCTCCATGGTTTGCTGGGTTGTGGTGATGAGCCAGACTTCGAGAGTTTTGACAGTGTAACTGGTAATTCTAAAATACTGCGGTGAGAATAGTTGTCACATGTTAAAGGAATTTTTTAAATTTTAGAAATAACAGTGAAACCTCTCATGCATTGGTAATGTTTATATGTATGATTGGTCTAGAAATTCTAAAATTGTGTGAAAACAAATTTTACAGGAATCAGATTAAACCCAGTTTTCTTTCCTTTGTCAAACTGCTTAGCTTCAGATTAACCACAGGGACAGGGTGGGGGAGATGGAGGACCTCGGTGGGGAGGTAATATTTATTCTTGCACAATCAGGTGTTTGGGGGTACGTTATAAAAGCTAGTATCAAATATATGGATAGCAAATCAGTTATCTGACTATATTTTGAACTGTTATTGGTTGTTTTATTTACCTATTTATTTTTAAGGTAAGAGTAATCCATGACTTAACAGCTGTTGACTTTGTCCTTTCCTAATATTTTTCTACCTGGCAAAAGATACTGGTGATGTCATTCCCCTATCCTGTATATAACTTGTCAGAGAAAGGAGCAAGCATTTATGAGAATGCAGACGTGCTAACACAAAAAAGTTGTGCATATATATAAGTTGACTCAAAAGCGGAATACCGTGGAAATAAGTTTCAAATTCTGGAGTTTTTACGATTATCATCTTAAAGTACCATTTATAGTTATAAAAATAATTCTATCCAACATAAAATAAATTTGCATTTGACTTAGTAATCTGTGTACAAACCATAAACAGGTCATTCATTAGCACAGCCACTTAATAAGCAGTGTTACACCCAATGTTAATACCCAGAATTTTTGCAATTCATTTAGCAAACATTTGGTTACTGTGTTCCTGGTTGTGATTAAGTGTGGTAATTATTTCTCCCGCTAGTTTATAAGTTCTGTTGAGTCCCGTGGCCTCATCTGACTTGCTGTCTGTCTTCACCGGTGCTTAGTATGGCCCCTGCAGCAGGATGGGCACACAGTCAGTGCAGCAAATGAATGAATAAGTGATACTATTAAACCTGAAGGTTTTTTAAAAATTTATTTTATTGGAGTGTAGTTGATTTGCAATTTTGTGTTAATTTCTGCTGTACAGCGAAGTGACTCAGTTATACACATATATACATTCTTTTCCATAGTCTTTTCCATATGGTTTATCACAGGATACTGAATATAGTTCCCTGTGCTCTACAGTAGGACCTTGTTGTCCATCCATTCTACGTATAATAGTTTGCATCTGCTAATCCCACACTCCCAATCCATCCCTTCCCACCACCTTGGCAACCACAAATCTGTTCTCTGTCTGTGAGTCTGTTTCATAGATAAGTTCATTTGTGTCATATTTAATTAATTTATTAATTAACTTAGTAGTAGTAGTAGTATTTTTTGGCCACATGGCATGTGGGAATCTTAGTTCCATGGCCAGGGATAGAACCTGCACCCCCTGCATCGGAAGCACGGACTCTTAACCCCTGGACTGCCAGGGAAGTCCCTGTGTCATATTTTGGATTCCACATATAGGTGATATCATATGGTATTTGTCTTTCTCTTTCTGACTTACTTCACTTAGTATGATAAACTCTAGGTCCATGCATGTTGCTGCAAATGGCATTATTTCAATTTTTATGGCTGAGTAGTGTTCCATTGTATAAATGTACCACCTCTTCTTTATCCATTCCTCTATGGATGGACATTTAGGTTGCTTCCATGTCTTGGCTATTATAAATAGTGCTGCTGTGAACATAGGGATTTAATAGCTAATTTTTAAAGCTCAGAGAATGTATTTTAGATATAGAGGGTGAGAATGAAGACAGGAAAACTGGTGGGAGGCTCTTATGAGGAATCGGAACAGCAGCTATCTCCTCACAGAGGAATAACCAAGGAATGCTGAGGTGGCCTCCGTCCACAGAGGTACCCAGGTTACTCAGGGGGCAAGTGATTAGAGTCATATAAGGTGGGGGCAGCAGGACTCTGTAGGGAGAATGAGGACAAAGGAAGATGCAGAAGCTGAGGTTATACAAGTTGAGTGTTGTATTCACAGATAGAGAGCCTGGAGGGAAAAGGTGACTTGGGTGGCTCATTTGAGGGTCTAGGAGGCTCAGTGAAGATTAAACCAAAATGTTGTGGGATGAAGAGGGTGGCAGCATTTACTGAACAGCTCCCACATGCAAGGCACTTTAATAAAGCCTTGTGGAGGGAAGAGATGCTACCCAGACAACCAGGACATGGCTTCTGCCCCAAGGAGGCAGTGACACACAGGGAGAGTGGTGAAGCGAACTGGGGAAGCACGTAATTTAAAAGGTTCTTTCTGTTTGGGGGAGGGAGGGGGATCCAGCAAGAAGGATAGGATCTTAGAACCGGGCTTTTCAGAATAAATTTAATACATGGAGATGGTAGGGAAGGCATTCCAGGCCAAGGAAATAGCATTAGCAAGATGTGAACTCGAGAAAATGTGGGGTCAGCCAGGAACAAGACATTGTCTTTGGTGTTAGTGGGGAAAGTGGGCCAAAGCCCTAATGCAGTACTTGAAACTTGATTCTCTGAGCACGGGAGCCCTTGCAGGTTTTTAAAGAGGAGAGTGACAGCAGACAACCATGCATTAGAAAACTCACTCTGGCCTTAGGACAGAGTTGGGTTAAGCATTGGTTCTAAACCCTGGCTTTACGTCAGCCTCACCTGCAAAGATTTTTAAAATTCCAAATCCCAAGCTGCACCCCAGATCAATTAAATCAGAATCTCTAATGATGGCACCCAGACATCAGTATTCTTTAAATCCCCCTGTGATTCCAGTGTGCAGTCAGGATTGCATGCCAATGATTTAAAGCAGGGCTTGGCAGCTTCTTTCTGTCAAGGGCCAGGTAGTAAGTATTTTTGGCTTTATGGGCCCTAGGGCTTCTGTTGGAGCCATCCAGGCTGCCATTGTCCACAGAAGCAGCCACACGCAATATGTGAATGAATGAGCATGGCCGTGTGCTAATAAAACTTTACGGAAATTTGAATTTCATATAATTTTCACAGGTAACCAGTATTCTTGTTCTGTGGATTTTTTTTCCCCGCCATTTGAAAATGTAGAAACAAACTGCAGACTGCCCAAAACTAAGCAGCAAGTCATATTTGGCCCACAGACCCCATTTTGCCAGTTCTTGACTTAGAGGGTGACAATTGGACTCAGGTAGTCCAGGAAAGAAAATATTACTACAGTAATCCAGATAAGAGGTCAAGTTAAGTCTCTTTTGTGGTTCGTTGGAAGGGCAGAGTGAAGATAAGTGATATTGAATTGATATTCATAGCAACTCATGTTCTCATGTGCTACTTTGGAGCACCCAGAAGTTACTGTACAGAGGATCTTGAAAGGAACCGTTGTGTGTGGTGTGTGGTGCTTAGCCCCCTTTGACTTCGTCTTTTTGCAGGGATTTGTTTTACATTGAAAGGCTGTTTCTTTTCCAACTACTTGTAATGGCTTTTCGTTTCGGCAACACCTAGCACCACAAACTGGTTAAGTCTCCTTCCTTAGGTGCCAGCCATGCCTTTGTTTTCAAAGAATGACCTTTCCTTGCAAACAAATGTTCTCTTTAGAAAGTAGGGTGAGCTTGATATAAGGAGATATGGCTACTTACCTTTTATTTTATCAGGTACCACTGCATTAATGCAGAATTCCCTCTTTGCATTTTCTTCCGGCATTTGTTGCTTAGTTGAGGATCTGCCAGGATAAATGGTGCCACTTCTCCTCCACCTCCCGCGCTACGAAAACGAGAGGCTGATTATTGCACCTTCATTCCACTGAGGTTACTTTAGAAACCGTAAGGCCAGGGAAAAGTTTCCCGCCGACACTGCTGTGCTTTAAAATCAGTGCTGCGTTTCCACGTTGGCCTGGTTATTTTACTTGAGCACCATTACAGTCGGGTGAACAAATTCACTTACCCATTTTCTAACTTCCCCTCTCAGAAGTCTGCTGTTTCAGTGTCTTCCAAGAATGGAGGTTATACTGGGCCCCGCACTGTGAAGATTGGAGAAACTAAAGAATATGGTAACTCTCCTTGAATTTGCTGTAACAGGAGGGAGAGAAGGAAATTTAGGACTCCAGCCAGCAGCGTTCATTGCCATTTCCGTTATGTTGCAGATCTTACTGGAAAGTGAGAGGTGAAAAAATAAATAAAGCTTGATTTTTATTTTTCCTACCATCCTCCCAGTAGAGTTGTTCCTCATAGAACACAGAAGTATTGTATATATGTACCATACAAAGGAAAAGCAGGTGGTATTTTGAAGTTTGTGTGTTTCCCTGAGTATCTTGGGGTATTTTTGATCACCAAACATACTTCACATCACTGACTTTTTTAATTGATTTCTAAATTTGGGGGTCGACTGTTTAAATTCCAGGGACTTGTTTTTCCTTCTTCTCGGTGGTCTTGAGTGATTCTCATCATCTTAGGGACACCAGCCAAAAACCTACGATATAAAAGTGAGGTTGTGATTGAGCGCTGATAATGTCAAGTGCTTTTAATTAAGCCTCTAATGTTTTATACGTTGATAACAAAATAAAGGTTCAGATTTATTAAATTAGCTTTCCACTGATTTTTAAAAAGCTCCCACCACATAGGGAACTAAATATGTAAGAGCAGCCTGTTCTCTGCAGCCAAAGCCTCAACGTGCCCCAGAGGAATTCCTGCATAGAGTCCATTTTTAAGTAAAGGAAGAAGTCAGGAAATAAGGCAAAGCTATAGGCATAATATGGAGATTAAGAATGGGAATGCCTGATAGAATTCACAGCCCAGGATGGCAGCAGCTGAAAGACAGTGTGGAACTGATAGAGAAGAATAGACGTTAACAGTTGGAAGAGACCTTAGGGATCAGCTTGGCTAGTGGTTCCCAACTTTGGCTGCTCATAGGAAAACTCAAGAACTTTTAAATAATACACTTGCGTAGGTCCCACCGTGCCAATTAAATCAGCATCACTAGGGATTAGGACCAGAGCATGCATATACTTTAGAGGCTCCCCAGTGATTCTAACCTGCAACCAGGGTTGAAAACCACTGGCCTAATCCAACTCCTTCATTTTACATATGAAATCCAAAGCAGATACCCGGCCCAGTAGCCAGAGAGGTATTATTTGCTTGGATTTTAACCTTAATCTTCTTGTGTCCTTATATTCCCTGTGCGGTCATATCCCCTCTCCCCCTTTAAATTACACCAGTAGGCTCATGACTCCCAAATCTCTCTTCTTTTTTTTCAATTGAAATATAATTGATTTATGATTTTGTGTTAATTTCTGCTGTACAGCAAAGTGATTCAGTTATACAGTACATATATATACATATTTTTTTCACATTTCTTTTCCATTATGGTTTATCACAGGATATTGAATATAGTTCCCTGTGCTCTACAGTAGGACCTTGTTGTTTATCCATCCTGCATATAATAGTTTGCATCTGCTAATCCCAAACTTCAAGTCCATCCCTCCCCCTTGGCAACCACAAGTCTGTTCTCTATGTCTGCGACTCTGTTTCTGTTTTGTAGATGAGTTCTGTTTTGTCATATTTTAGATTCCACATATAAGTGAGATTATATGGTATTTGTCTTTCTCTTTCTGACTTTCTTCACTTAGTATGATAAACTCTAGGTCCATCTGTATTGCTGCAAATGGCATTATTTGGGGTTTTTTTATGACTGAGTAGTATTCCGTTGTATATATGTACCACATCTTCCTTATTCATTCATCTGTTGATGGACATTTAGATTGTTTCCATGTCCTGGTTATTGTAAATAGTGCTGCTGTGAACATAGAGGTGCATGTATCTTTTTGAATTATAGTTTTGTCTGGATATATGCCCAGGAGTGGAATTGCTGGATCATATGGCAACTCTGTTTTCAGTTTTTAAGGACCTCCATACTGTTCTCCATAGTGGCTGTACCAACAGCCACTTACATTCCCACCAACAGTGTAGGAGGGTTCCCTTTTCTCCACACCCTCTTCAGAATTTGTTATGTGTAGACTTTTTAATGATGGCCATTCTGACCAGTGTGAGGTGGCACCTCATTGTAGTTTTGATTTGCATTTTTCTGATAATTAGCACCTCTTCTTAGCACCATACACTTATGTCTAACTTCTTTCAGATTAGCTCTCCAAATGTCACTATATTCAAAACTGAACTCCCTGCCCCCTCACCTCACCACTCAAACCTGCTTGTCAGTCTAGATTCCTTATCTCAGTGCAGGGTACCTCTCTCCCTTCAGCTGTCTGCGTCAGAAATCTTGGAGTCATCCTCTGCTCTCCCCTGTCGTGTACTCCTGTCTAACCAAGTGCCGCCTGTCCTGCCTCTTAGCTCTTTCTCACGCCCATCCCACCTACTCCCCTTGCCCCTCGCTGCCTTTGGGATGGTGTCATTTCTGCAGAACCACTGGACCCTCTTCTCGCAGTCTTCAGCCTCTAGCCTTGCTCCCATGCTCCATCTCTAACAGCGTAACAAAACTCTTTCTGCAGCTCAAATTTGATCATTTGTCACATTTCTTGCATTGTGTGCTCTAATCATTTAGCCATTTCTTTGATTCAACAAAGCTACGTCTTTTTTCTCTGCCTCAGCATTCCTATACTCGACCTACTTTCTTACAGTATAAATGGCATAATCTATCTATAGACTCAGTTCTTTTCTTTCTGCTTTTATCAAAAGCTGACCTCCCCAGTACACCGTACTATTTTCCCTCTTCAACCAAATGCTGTCCCATTTCAGACTGAGTTTAATGGGGTCCGCGTTGCCCACACGCTGACTAGGGGAACCTGCCCCTGCAGGAAGCGTAACAGAAGATCCCAGAGCTGCCTCAGCCTCAGACCACATCCTTGGGGGCCGCGGCCTGCACTCAACCTCTGCAGGCTTCCTGGCTGCTTCATTTCTTCTCCCCGACCTCAGTGTCTCTTACTGCTTTGCTTAGTCCTTAGACCTCACTGTGATTCTCCCAGTTCCTAGTTCTTCACCAACAACCCTTCGGATTCTCAGTCTTTGTTATTATCTTGCAACTCTTGGCTGTTTCCACCCTCTTGCCTCAGGATACGGTTCCTGAGGTGGAATGCGTGTCCTTTCCGTGTCATGTAGTAACTGACCAGTCCTTGATCCCTAGCCGTTATTACCTGGAACTTGGACTCCAGCCTCTTGGAATGTATTTAGAGCCACAGTCTCCTAGTCCCCACGGCACCATCGTTGCCCCTGCGTGACACACAGGTCAGCTATTCAGAACCTGATTGTCCAATTGGTGAGTTTCCTGGGCTCCTTATTCTCTCATTCTTACTTCGCTGCTGCGACTCGCCACTTAATCCGTTAACCGCTTCTTAGGCTCTCTGCCCGAAAGGGAGCAGGAAAAAATAAGTGTGTTGAAACTCTCCTTTCTTAGCATATCATTTATACTTTAAAAAAACAAAAACAAAAAGAACAACTTATTTTAGTGGTTGCCCTAGAATTTGCAATATACATTTACAGCTAGTCCAAGTAAAAGAAATCCACTTTTACATAGGATGATAAAACTTCACAGGTAGTATGAATACCTTGTAATAACAAAATAACCCTAATTCCTTCCTCCCATCCCTTGTATCATTGCTGTAATGTATTTCACATATACTTAAGCATACATAATCAAATACATTGTTGCTATTATTATTTTATCTGTTATCTATTAGATCAATTAAGAATAAGAAAAATAAAAATTATTTCACTTTCACTTACTCCTTCCTCAGTGCTCTTGCTTTCTTTATGTAGATTCAGATTTCTGACATATATTATTTTCCTTTTCTCTAAAGAACTCCTTTTAACATTTCTTGCAAGGCAGGTCTACTGGCAGCAAATTTCCTCAGTTTGTCTGAAAAAGTCTTCATTGTTCCTTCATTTTTGAGAGATAATTTTGCAGGGTACAGAGTTCTAGGTTGGTGGATTTTTTGTTTTCTCTCAACACTTCAAATATTTCACTCCACTCTCTCCTTGCCTTCATGGTTTCTACAGAGAAGTTAAATGTAACTCTTACCTTTGTTGTCTATAGGTAATGTGTTTTTTCCCCTCTGGCTTCTTTCAGGATTTTTTTCTTTATCTTTGATTTACTATAATTTGAAAATGATATGCCAAGGTGTAGTTTTCTGGGCATGTGTGCTGCTTGGTGTTCACTGAGCTTCCTGGATTTGTGGTTTGGTGTCTGACCTTAGTTTGGGGAAATTCTCAGTCATTCTTGTTTCAAATATTTCTTCTTTTCTTTTCTCTCTTTCTTCTCCTCCTGGTCATTCCATAACCACATATGTCATACCTTTTTTAGTTATTCCACAGTCTTTGGATATTCTGTTCTCTTTTCTTTCAGTCTTTGTTCTCTGCTTTGTAGTTTTTGAGGATTCTAGCGATATATCATCCTCTAGCTCAGAGATTCCTTCCTCAGCTATGTTCAGTCTATTAATAAGCCCATAAAGGCATTCTTCATCTCTGTTACATTGTTTTTGATCTCTGACATTTCTTTTGGCTCTTTCTTAGGATTTCCATCTCTCTGCTTGTATTGTGCATTTGTTCTTGCTGTCTGCTTTATCCATTAGAGCCCTTAGCGTATTAATCAGAATTTTTTGATAATTCTAACATTTCTGTCATGTCTGGTTGTGATTTTTGCTCTGTCTCTTCAAATTGTGGGTGTTTTTTGCCTTTGGCATACCTTGTGATTTGTATCGATAGTCGGATGTGATGTACTGCTTAAAAGGAACTGCCTTTAGTAATGTGGCAGGATGTGAGAGGTGGGGAAATAGTCTCCATTCCTATGATTACATCTCAGTCTTTTAGTTAGCCTAGGCCTCTGGACTGTGCACTTCTCGGTGTTTTTCTCTCCTCTTAGGTGGGATAGGATGGCTGGGTGGGCTGGAGTTGGGTATTCCATTCCCCAGGTCAGTTAGGCTCTGGTAATAATACCCTAGCAGGTTCAGCTTCGATTAGCTAGTTTCTCCTGAGGACAGACCTTGTTAAAAACAGAGTGCACTGGTGTATTTCAAAATGGTTCCTTTTCCCTCTCCCTCTGCTGGAAGCCCAAGGGGATTTTCTCTGATATTTACTGTGGGAACCTCATTGAGCTTCTGCTAGTAGATCTCACAACATTGTGAGGGCCCTACTACTGAATCCCACTGGAGTCCTTAGCTCTTAGAGTTCTTAGCACCGGGCCTCCAACAATCCAGCAATTATAGTTCCGGCTTTCCTGCCCCAGCATCGGTTCCCACAGGGATTCTCTCTGCCTTGGGAAGCTGCATTCCCGGTGACTGCCTGTTGGTCTCTCCAGTTGCAGCGAGGTGGAGGGGGGCAGGCGGGGGAGGGCAGTAGTTTTCCCTGAGTTTCTGGTTTTTCAGTCTTTTCAGCTTATTACTTGTGAGGACAGTGGTAATTTCCAGGTTCCTTACGTGTGGAACCAGAAATCAGAAGTCAGTACATTGAAACTCAAACACGCTCTTTTGTCTCCTTACCACAAAGTATGATGAGGATTTGTTGAAACATTTATATTTTATTATAATATACCTTAAGCACATCGAACTCTCTGAAAGCTTGTAGGTTTTATCATTTTTGAGAATCCATATGTAGAAATGACATTCATAGCGTTATTACAGTTTTACCTTATAATCACACTATTTTATTTGAGAAAACTTTAATCCACAAGTAGCAAATGGGCACAGAAAACACTGAATTCGTTTGAGGAACCAGGAGAAGTTAAATTGGTGGATACTGTTAAAACTCAGTTGATTGTGTAACTTCATGTTCAAAGTACAGGTTCTCATCACATGTGGAATGTCTTTCAGATCCGAGCTCTTTTGTTACATTTGATAAAAATTGAAATAATTACATCATCTGGAAATCTGAACTGTTAAAAATCCTCCTTTGGGGCCTTTAAATTTGTTTTGTTTTGTCTGAAAGGGCGTTTGAACATGGATATAAAAGGGGTTCATCAGTGTTTTCTGTCCTTGCAGAGTGAAATTCAAAATTCCTATAGGTGGGAAATGCCTATAGGATAGAGATCTTCAGATGTTCAGCTTGTCAGAAATGTAGAAACTTTACCAAATTTCCATACTGCCTCATCTTTTAAACCCAGCTGCAACCCACAGAGACTGCAGGACTCAGCATGTAGTTACTTTTTACCATCCTCTCATCTCTGTGGCCAGGACCTTGAGATTAATGACGAGGTGGACTTGAAGACACCTCGTACCATTCTCGGGGAGATGTTTGCCATATTCATTGTACTTTGGCCACCCTCATTCCAAGTTCATCACACAACTTGTTTGACACGTTTACTTTTTGAACACTCGGAGAATTAACAGGTGGTTGCATGACTGAGATGTTTATTTTAACAGGCGAAAAAGTGGGAGGTAATTTAGACACACACTACGATGCAATAGGAAGCTACCTAACTCTTTCATTTTTGGCTCAGCTTTTCGTTTCAGTTAAAACTGCTGACAGCAAGGCTCAACAGGTCTTGTAGCTTCGTATTGTTAACATTGTCTGCACGTGAGGAACTGACTCGCTAGCAATAATGACCATGCTTTAGTTACTCGTACACAAAACCTTCTCCTTGGCTTTAGTGCTAGAACTTAGTAAAGGGTCTCTTCTCAGAGTTTCTGCCATCCGCAGTTACATTGTGAATACAGAAGGCTCTAAAAGCCCTGCATCTATCTCAACATGCTCTAGAAAACAGCTTGTAACATTCTCTGTCTGTTATATAGAATGCCCAGAAGGCAAAATCCTACAAACAAGACAGCAAGACAGCTAATTCTTATTTTACTTGCTATGTTCATCCTGATGTGTCAGGATATCCATTAGGGTTGATTCTTGAGCTGTCTTCATTCAGTGAGCAGAAGAAACAAGGAATTCTACTGGACAGTTAGTTGTTCGTTTGATTTGGGGGTCAAGGGACTATTGCCAGAAGTGGCCATGGTCAGAGACAGAGATTCTAGGTGAGAGATGGCTGACTTTTTCTGTAAAGGGCCGGATAGTAAATACTTTAGGATTTATGGACTATAGGGCCTCTCTTGCAACCACTCAACTTCTGCTCTTGTAGTGTGAAAGCAGCCATAGATAATACATAAGAAAATGAGAGTGGCTGTGTTTCAATACAATTTCATTTACAAAAATGGGCAATAGGCTGGATTGGCCCAGGGGCTATCATTTGTCAATCCCTATTCTGGATCCCAGAAGATACAGTTCTGGGCTATATGACTCTGACCTCACAGGAAAAATAGCAATGGTGTTCAGTTAACTGGACTAGTAACATACAACCTTCAGTATTCATAGCCAAGACTTTACTTCAGTTGTATTTAATAAATTTGTTGTCAGAAAAAAAGGGCATTCTCTCCTCACTGTCTTCTTTTGGGGCTTAGTCTGAATAGTGTTATTTGCTTTTTATTTATACCCTACTTTCTTCCCCAAATAATAGAAGGTATATTTAGATTTTAGCTATCAAAATAAAGATATAAAATCCAAACCCACATAAAAAGGTCACATAAAAGAACCTCTGAATATTCCTTATCCACCTGCCAACTCAAGCTGGTAACTCAACCATTTTAGGGACTGATTGGTCCTTGGGACACCTCCTAGGTTGAATACTGATATGCTGCCTATTTTATCTTCTCAAGCATAATTTCCTTTCTGAAAATAAAATTTCCCCAGTGTTTTATATTGTCTCTTACCAAAGGAAGTGTTAATATCCGTCATTTTTCTTCTGATTGAAGTATAAGCCAAGAACTGTTAAACCAACCAAGTGGGTGTGTGGAAAGGAAAGAGAAAATTATAAGCTAATGAAAACTTTCGCGGGCAAGTGACCTGTTCAGAACAGATTCCAGGGCTCATGGAGCCAGGGGATTGTTTCCAAACTGTTATAGATACATCTCTGCTCTCTAGAGAAAAGGAGTGTTAGATTACTTTCGAGCCCAGTGGTCAGAAGCACAGCTCAGAGCTGGACAGAGGAGGTAGGAATTTTAGCTGAGCTGCAGGGAGAGATGACTGTTAGTGGGTGTCAGAATGTGGAAACAGGCCAAGTGAGTTGAAGGACTGCTAACTGGAATTGTGGCTCCAAAGACAGTTCTGAAGTAGGGAACTAATCTTTGGGAGAACTGTGAGTGTATACAAATGACTCTAACACCAGGTCCTAATTCATATCAGCTCTGACTGCTGAGCCAAGTAGCTGCCCAAGGTCATATAGAACCTATGCCGGGGATCTGCCTAGACCTGTGGCGTAGGGGAGGTGTGACAGATGTGCTCATGAGGAGGCTGGAGTTTAAAGAAGGAAACACTTCCCTAGGAAACATGGGTACCAGGCAAGCATTAACAACGTCAGAGTAGAACCTGGAACAAGATGGGGGCAGCATTAAGGACAAACAGTCCACTCTCATGACAGAATTTTAAGATGTGGTAGCGGGCTAACTCTATGATGTATAAAAAATAAATACAAGAAATAAATTCTATCTTTTTTTTTTTTTTTTTTTTTTGCGGTACGCGGGCCCCTCACCATCGCGGAGCACAGGCTCTGGACGCGCAGGCCCAGAGGCCATGGCTCACGGGCCCAGCTGCTCCGCGGCACACGGGATCCCCCCACACCGGGGCACGAACCCGCGTCCCCTGCACCGGCAGGCGGACTCCCAACCACTGCACCGCCAGGGAAGCCCAAGAAATAAATTCTGTAATCAACAGCTGGGATGATGTTCAGTATCGGTTTTTAAAATATCTATTTTCTAAATTTAAAAATGTTCTCACCTTTAAATGAAAAAGAAATTAAGAATTTCCAACCTAAGCCACAATCCCTTCTTCTCTTTCACTCTTCATGAGAGGACACACTGGTCTAGTGTTTGGGGGAGGGGGCAGCTTGACAGTTTCTGTCAAGGTAATAAACATGCATTCCACTTGATCCTGCAACCTGACTTCCATAATTTATCTTTTTTTTAAAAAATACACACACTCAAGCTGGCAAAGATGTTTGTGCAAAGATTATCATTATATTTATAAACTGAAATGCATTTCAGGAAAGAAGTTCAGATTTCAGAAGTTTTTGGATTTCATAACTCTGTCTAAGGGATTGCAGAGCTGGATATATAAGCATTTAAGTTTGGCAAGGATAAATTGTGAAGAGGAAAAAAGTAAATTTCAGAACAGTGTATACGGAACGATTCCTTTTCTTTGGAAGTAATAGTAATCAATTGTGTGTGAAGATATATGCACAGAAGGTCTGGAACCATCCACAGAATTGCTCATGGTGGCTGTGGGGGGGTGGACAGATCACAGTGGATTAGTAAACAAGCTGGTTCTTATAGTCGACTCTCATAGGAGAACCGCACACTTCTCCATTGTCACAGACACTGAGGAACAGGAGGTGGAGAAGCCCGGCTTCTTCTAATGACGACAACATCATTGGAAGTGAAGAGAGGCTTCTCTGTTCATAACTGTGGATGAGACTTACATGTCATCATTACCGATACAATAGTTTTATGCCTAACTCAGGTATATTCATTTATTCATTAGTTTAGCAAATATTTATTGAGGGCCTACTGTGTGTGAGACACCATATATATATAAAACAGTGCCATATATACATATCTATGTCACTATATAGCAGTGACAGAACAAAGATAGCCTCACAGCTGCAGGCTCCAGCAGACAGACCCAGGCTGTGACCCAGGAGGCCTGAAGTAGGCATATTGCTTGTTTAAATGGATGCATGCTAGTGCCTAACTCAGAGTAACTGAAGTTGGTGTTGCAATGAAATTGAAAGTGTCCTAAATATGTTTTTCTTTCTTTTCATAGTTTCTTCTTCATTTTAGTCTCTGAATTATACATTTATTATAAATAGAGTTTTACTTATGGAACCTTCTAGAAGGAGGTTGCCTGACTGGTCTGTGACAGTGATCCACATAGCCATCAAGTGGCATTGGTTTCTGGTTATATCCATTTGTCCCAGGTTGACAGTGTAACCCCTCAGCTTGCACAAAGGAGGAATCTCTAAATAAACAGTGTTGTAAAGCAGATACATACATACATACATACATACAGATAGACAGATACACATGTGTATATTTTTGCCATCAGCATACTCACATGTTTGTGTTTTCTTCCACAGAAAAAGCAAAGAACAAAAGATCTTTCTCAAGTATTTCATTCTTACAACCCATATGATCACAAGGTAAGAGAAGAATGTTATTAGTGTTCCTGGGTAGTAGAAGTCCTTCTGAAGGTATAGCACACTTTTCACCAGTAGTATATAGTGGTTTTGAACTACAGTTACCAATTACATTTATATTTCAGTTTTAATTTTTTAACTCTTTATCTCTTGTAAAGAAAAGAGAAGATCTGTATTTCTGAACTAAAATAATTCTATTTTATGCATATTAAAATCTAGTTACATATCATCACTGAAATCTCAAAGACTGTGAAAAGACAGATTTGGGGGTGTTTTTTGATTGGTGGGTTTTTTCTTTCCAAACAGTGTAGTAGACGAACCTGGCTTTGGAATTGGTAGAGACAGTTGAAATATTATCTGCCAACTGTTGGTTCTCCATTGCTTCTGACAGAAACTTATGTTTCTAAATAAAAATCCTAACAAAAAGCAGTGCCGAGAATCATAACTGAAATATTCACTCCCGAGAGTTTTGCTACACAGAAGACCGAGTAGTGTAATGACCCCTGCATCCCCATCCCATAGTTTCATAGACCCATGTCCAGTCTTGTTTCATTTATACCCACACTCTCCACTTCCTATATTTGAAGAATTCTCAAACATCTCTTCATTTATAAGTATTTCACCATATATTTGTAAAAGATAAGTTCTCTTTAAAAAAAAAAAACATAACTTTTAAAGAAAACGCTCAACACCACATCTTCATGGGGGGGGAATACATTAAAGTATTCTGAGACTTGTACAAAACTTCTCTATCATATAAGGTTCCAGTAAATCTGTTAATTCGAGGTGATTTCAGAAGCAAACAAAACATTCGCACAGTTGAAATGCTAATATAAACTTAAATCTTTATCTATGAATCTACAAGGAGACATGTGGTAAGGATTTTTTAACTAGCCAAAATAAGTAGTGTGAAAACTACTCTCCTCATTTGAGAATACAGAAATGTCTGGATTCAGGAGGAAAAAATTGTGCCAGTTGTTCATAGAAGTTGAAAGAATTTGAATCGCTTCTAGTGCTTCCGTAGTGAACAGTTGACTTAAGCATCAGAAATTTGTCAGAAGAGGTGTTTATATTCCACGTGACCGCGGCGATACACAAGACTAAAAATTTTATCATTTCAAGTTACATTTTTCAAGTTAAATCAGTCACTTTGCAGAATATGGCAATTTGTTTGGAAGTGATCGAGCGAGCCAGGCGTGTCTGACAACGCAGGCGCAAGGTGCAGGCTGATAAGTAGTACAAGAGCAAAAGGAATGAGATTGGCCAGATTTCTGGTGGGGAAGTTGCATTTTTTTTTTTAGACGATGCCACTTAATAAACATAAATGCAACAGTGGCTGAAGTTAACATTTAACAACAGCAACAACAAGAGGCTATGACAAATCAGAGGTTTTGCCTGACTTGTCTAAATTTTGCCCACTTCGAACATTTTTTTAATTCACAGTTAAGGGAAATTCCATTTTTCTTTTATTAGAACTCTTAATGGAACTTCGCCATTCACAGCTTCTCCCAGCTTCCTCTTCATATCCTTTGTGGCACTGTATCAAAGTCACCTCAGATGATTTTGGCTTCCCTTGTGAAGACTTCATTCCTCTACAAATTAGCCATCAGGCAGTGAGGAATTGAATATAAAATGCTAGATGGAGTTCCTTTTGATCTTTGCTTTAAGATGGGTAATAAATTACTGTGAAGTAGCTGGACTGCTTGATGAGTGAGTTTTGAAGCCCCCAAGGTTCAGCCTGGGGGCGTTCTGTCTTACTCTATACGTGTAGTGAAGGGAAAGGGGAGAGTTTTCCTTCTGGCTCCCGTCCCTTACTGCCTCCTCCGGATTTTCTAAGCTCCAACCAGGCAAGTGTAACCGTGTTACTCTTAACTGTGTCTCTTGTTGGTCAGTTTCCACAAAGACTAGAATCACAGGGATTGAGTCACGTGCACTGTTTTCTCAATATTAGAATGTTCCTTTTTTCCCCATAAATAAAATAATAGAAGGTTGTGATTCGAGTTACTTTGTCATTTTTAATTACCCAATTATATTCGAACAAATTCGTTCTCTAGGCAGAAAAAACGTCAGTGTAAAACGTTTTGTAAGATGTGGTTAAAGTTGGTTTAAACATCTCATGCTCAATGAGATTTCTGGAGTGATCTTCAGGTTAAATATATACATGTGTCATAAATAAAAGCTTATATAAAGCTTATATAAAATAAAGTATAGGCTGTCTGGGATTTGCTTTAAAAAAGAATCAAAGGAGGAACGCGGGTAGGGCACAGTAAAAGAAGGTTGGCCATGTGTTGATGATTATTGAAACTGAATTATTGGTTTGTAGGGGTTCGTCATTCTACTCTGTGTATTTTTTTATATGATTGAAGTTTTCCATAGTAAAAATGATGCAAGAAGTAAACTAAACTCTGGTCTGCTCCCGGGAGCGAATGTTGTGATATTCTTTTCCTCTCCAGCTAAATCTTTTCAATTGTTCATTTTTCCCTTGATGTAAATTTGTACCAAAGAAGGAATACTCAGCATTTCAGTGGGTTCATTATGCTGAGTAAACTCAGAAATGCAACTCCTGTTCTAGAGTTGGCATAATTTCCTGGGGCTTCATCCCAAATTATAGTGGGTCACTTAAATGATAGCCTTGCCTACAAGAAACTGTTAAAACAGTTGTCATTACAAAGGGGCGTTAGTAACTACACCGTTTTGTTCTCAGTGAGTCAGTTATATTTGCTCTCCTTTCCTTCCCCCCAACCAAGACTGCTCCTGCCTGACCCCAGACACAGGAAAGTCACCAGGTTAAACAAATTTGTTGTTTGAGTGAAGCCAGGTGCATTTCTTAATCATACTGTAAAGCCATTGTTTAGGTTGTAAATGGTCAGTTTGTTTTCTCTTAGGTGCTGTTGCAAAAAGCAAATAAAGCTTAGGGCAAAATGAGCATTCAAAATTAGTCTTAAGAAAAATACCTGAGTTGTTTTTCTAGACTCTAAGACAAATTTTGCTGGAGACTGGACGAATTTCATTTTGGATTGTTATCTCTGGTCCCATGTCCATTTTTTAAAAAATTGTTTTTGGGAGTTCTCATAACACAAACTTACACAGAAAGGCTTGACCAAACCTAATTCCCACTTATCCATCCTAATAAAAGGGAACATTGGTAAAGGGAATCCAAAGCAGCAGGTAATCTGATTGTATTTTGAACATTATATTCTTTCCTCTGTTATTTTAATAAACACATAGTAAACATAGCTTGGAATTTCTGAAAACACATACTAACTACCAGGAAGATTATAGGGATAGAGGTCTTCCACTTCAGAGACAGCCAACCTGGAGTTGAATTTTTCCTTTGGAGAAGTCACAGGTAAGTAGAATAGGCTATAATTAGAACACTTTTATTAAAGGTATGCAAATTAGCTTATGCTTTTTATCTTTGGCCTGACGAACATATTGCCATGCATATAAAAGATGTCTCTCTCTTTCTTATTTCCTTCCTTCCTTCCTTCCTTACTTCTTTTCTTTCTTGTTAGATTTTATCAGAATTATGTGTTTGGAGAAATCTAGGTTTATTAGCTAAACACAGATGTTTTTTATAATCTGCTATTGTAAAAAGCTACTATAAAATATGAAAATACTTGGAAAGAAAAAAGTACACAGTTCTGTTTAGATCTATAGTGGTTTTTAACATCTGCAATATTGAATAAGTTCCTATTCCATTATTCTTTTATTAGAACTCTTAATGGAACTTAAGGGGCAGAGATTATTTCAACAAATAATCTATATGAATTAATATATACTTGACCATTAAAAGTGAGTTTTTAACAGGCTGTCACTGTTATAGTTTCTGTGTTTTGTGAAGTAGGCTTCTCATTTTCTTTTAGTGACTGTTGTTGTTTTAATAATTTTCTACATTTGTAAAATGTTCTGCATTTCGTACATAAATCAGTGGGCAAGTAGAAACATTATTATATGGCTCCTGTGTTGGTGCAATAAACTTTTCTTTGTCTTTTTGGTGACCAGTTTTTTTTAATGATTTTTCTACACACATAGACATGTATCACTTGAACTGTAAACAAACTCACCTGTCCAGGAAAACAGCTGTGTGTGAATACACCTGATAAGTTAGCACGTGAATAGACAGAAAATCACTCACTCCGAGGGATTTGATGTAGCAATCTTAGCCGTCAAAAACACAGCCCGGAACCTGAGAGTAAGCCAGCCTAGGCCCAGACTGTCAAAATCATCTAATTCTCTCTCCCCGCCTCATCACTTCTTCAGTTCTCCATCCACAAACAGTCCAGTTTTGTTTTGTTTTTTTTTAAGAGTTCTAACAAACATAGATGCCTGGCTTCTCAAACCACAGTCAACCCTAGCAGCAGTTAAAAAGAGGGTAGTTATTGCTTCAAGAAGTCAGAGCTCCATTAAGCAGTGGCCGCATACAAAGTGAAGGCAAGGACAAGGCCATAAAAGCTCTAAGTCATTAACAGAAGGACTCTAAAAGTGCAGCTGCCCAGGTCCACTTCATCTGGACCCAAATATCCCTGTAATACATTGTTGTAGTCCCAGAATAAAATAATTGGACCAAAATTATATCAAGAAACAGATGTTTTGTTTAAAAATAGTAGAGATGTGTATAATCTATTTTTACAAACTATTTTACGAATAAATTTCATTTATCTTGAAAACTCTCTTAGGAACAGCTGGTTCTTAATAAGGTTGGATAAATGAAGTATGTATTACTATCGAGAGTGGTTTAATAAAAGAGACATAGTGAAAGAATGGTTGAACATGTATTGGTAATTGGGTTAAGGACAGAAAATACGTGGGAGCATAAAAGATGAGAAGGGTAGAATCAGTCTTCCCCCAAATTATTCATTCATATAATTAGACACTGTAAAAATATTAAAGCCTTTGAGAATTATTATATTTTTATCCTAAAGATTACTCTAGGCATAACTTGAGTGAATACTTGTAAGCAGTGAATCAGTACAATGCATTTTTAACTGAAGTATTAAGTGTACAAAAAAAATTGATATGTATTTCCCTTGTCCACCCTTCTAAGACTACCTTAAGAACTGTCGTGAATACAACCACTTGCAGGAATTCATATCCCCTAGTGCACAGTGAGCTATATAATAAAAAATGTAAAATTATATTTTCTGCGGCTTCATTTGGGCAGAAGCCCAATCTATTTCAGAAGTCTTGGGACAGAAAAAGTCTTCAGTTATACAACCCCCTTTCCTCCCTTAAGAGATTAGTAGTCTCTATGACATCAAGTTTCATAAATACATATATCATACCTTAAGCAAAAGGGACAGTTTCGTTTCGGAAAGTCACGTATTGATTTACATTTCTCCATTAATCAAATATATCTAGTGATTTAAGATAAAAGTTACTTTATCCAGCTCTTTATGTTTGAAGAATAATGGCCATTTGACTCCATCCTCAGGCAGCTACAATACTGTCAAACCTCCCTCATCCCCTGTGCTTTGAATAACGTCACGCAGCAGCAGAGTGCTATGGGTTGCGCTTTAGAGAGGGAGATGCAGACTTGGATTGTTGCCTGCTGGCCCTGTTGAGCTTTGAGCTATCTGCTGTCTGGAAACAGCAAATTCAGTTTTTAATGGATCCAGCACTCTGCGCTAGGCAGATTTTCATGGCACATGCGGAGAAAGAGACCAGTTATTGATGTGGCATGTTTTTGCCCTGCTTAAAACAGTTCTCTGCGGCAGCTTGGCCAAAGCCATTTGTGCACTTACCTCCATTCCCCATCTCTGGCAAAGACTAAAAAATGTCTAAAAAGTAATTTTCGAGATGTTGCTAAGTATCAGGAGCAATTGGATTAGCTTCTAACTGTTTGAGCTCCCCTATTGTCATGTTAACATGTGTCATACTAAAACCATGCTCAGGTTATGGCCTTGAAACACAAGGAACTGAGTGCCTCAGTAAATATTAAACCCATTTCATTGGCTCCATGAACTCCACTCTAAAGTCGGTTGAATAACTCAGCCTCAGAATAATGGACATACTGAAAAGCTCTTTTGGTGTAAAATCTGTGCTTCCCTCTCTAGGTGACCATATAATTGTTGCCAAAGAGGCAGATGTAGTTCAGCTGCTTCCAGCTTCAGCAATAGGTACCTCTAGCCACGCTTCTGCTTCCTGATGAATGCCAACCTGATCCAAAAGCATTTTCCTCATTTTTAACTTCCCTCAGCTTGTGATTCAAGTTGAGTAACAGGTCATGTTTCCTTGAGCCTAACTTTGACATTGTACCTGTGTATTTTCTTCTTTTCCTTCTAACATGGCATTGTTCTAAAAATCAAACATTATTTTTTTACGTGTTGATTTAATTTACCTTGTTACTGTAAATGCAGGGATAGGTGGTAAGGAAGTATGTGTAAATGGCATAGATTGTGGTGACGTTAAAATGGTATATCCAGGGACCCATAGATGTCAGAATTCGGCTCTGGCAGTTACCCTGAGGATTGACAAGGGGACTGGAATCTGATTGGACCATTATTATTATTGTTATATCATCATTATTATTAAACTACTTACAGCACACCCTGTAACTGGTAATATTCTCAAAGCTTTACATATACACATAACTCATTTAATCTGTATACCAACCCAGTAAGTACTGTTATTATCCCCTGTTTTATAGATGAGGAAACTGAGACACAGTTAAGTAACTGCTCAAGGTCACACAGCTAGTAAGTTATAGAGCATTCTAGCTCCAGAGTCCATGCCCATCACCCCTATGCCATGAGTAGCTGCAAATCTGCTGAGTAAGAGGCTCTGATAAAGGTGGGCTGACAAACACAGCTTAAGTTCAAGGTCAGGATGGGCCTCCTTACCCTGCCTCTTTCCCTCCGACCCCTAAATCTAAATAGGCAAACTCTATGTAGAAACAGAGGTAGGAGAAGGAATAAGGAGAGAGAAAGGACAGCAACAGTCCGGGGGAAGAGTGTCAAGGATTCCATTGACTGGCCTCCCTGTAAAGCAGACAGTAAAGCAGCCAAGCTTGTGCTGACCACGGCCACCCTCACCTCCACTCTTCCCCTGTCTGATTCATTCACCATCAGCCTGGGGCAAAGGAAACTTGATTTAAGCTGTACATCAGGGCTGCTATCATCAGAGACTAACAGATGACTGCTAAGCACTGTCGGGCACACTTTTACTCACAGAGCCCTGTTCACCGTGCTCTCCTTTCAGCTCCCCTCTGTGAGGGTGGGAATGGGGCAAGTTCCAGCCAAAGGATGGGAGTTCTTTAGGGCCAAAACAGCAGGGGATGTCCAAGCCAGGGAAACAGGGCACGCCAGCCTAAAACCCTAGAGCCCAGAGAAAGGTTGAGGAGAATCAACTGAAGTCCAATGGAGATGGGAAAATGGCAGCAGGGCAGGTTAGAAACTGGTAGACTGCTGTCCTGTTCCATCTATCAGGACACCAGCTAGCATTTGCGACTTATCTTATGGGCAGGTGGCGTCATGAGGCAAAAGTCAGAAAGTTCCCCAGGTCCTGACTAAATGTCCTATTTAGTAGCATATTCTCCTCCCTCCACCTTCCCACCCAGCTACTCCCGGGAAATATCAGCGATAGGGGAAAACAAAGTTCATGATCAAATATTTTGCTAACATTCAGTATAAAAGTACTGATAAAAAATTAATCAAAAGAAAATATAAAAGGCAACAGAAGCAAAAACAAACAAGTGGGACTACATGAAACTAAAAAGCTTCTGTACCGCAAAGGAAACTATCAACTAAATGAAAAGGCAACCTAGCAAATGGAAGAAAATATTTGCAAATCATGTATCTGGTAAGAGCTTAATATCCAAAATATGTAAAGAACTCATACAACTCAATAGCAAAAATCCCCACAAACAATCCAATTAAAAAGTGGGCAGAGGATCAGAATAGACATTTTACCAAAGAAGATACACAGATGACCAACAGGCGCCTGAAAAGATGCTCAGCATCGCTAATCATCAGGGAACTGCAGATCAAAACCGCAGTGAGATATCACCTCACACCTGTCAGAATGGCTGTTATCAAAAAGTCAAGCAATAAGTGTTGGCCAGGATCTGCAGAAAAGGGGACCCTTGTGCACTATTGCTGGCCATGCCTCTGTGGAAAACAGTATGGCAGTTCCTCAAAAAATTAAAAACAACTACCAAATGATCCAACAACTCCACTTCTGGGTATTTATCCAAAGAAAATAAAAACACTAACTCAACAAGATGTATACACCCCCATTGTTCATTGCAGCATTATTTATGATAGTCAAGACATGGAAACGACCTAAGTGTTCATCGATAGATGAATGGATAAGGAAAATGAGGTGCGTGTATATACACACACACACACAATGGAATATTATTTAGCCATAAAAGGGAGTCTTGCTATTTGCAGCAACATGAATGGACCTTGAGGGTATTATGCTAAGTGAAATAAGTCAGGCACAGAAAGACAAATACCGTATGATCTCACTTAAATGTGGACTCTAAAACAAAACAAACTTACAGATTAAAAAAAAAATCAGATTTATGGTTTCCAGAGGCAGGCTGTGGCAGGTGGGAGAAATGGGTGAAGGGAGTCAAAAGGTGCAAACTTCCAGTTATAAAATAAGTCATGGAGATGCAATGTACAGCATGGCAACTATAGTTAATAATATTGTATTGTGTATTTGAAAGTCGCCAAGAGAGTAAATCTTAAAAGTTCTCATTAAAAGAAGAAAATTTTGTATATATGCTGACATGTTAACCGGGCCCATTGTGATCGTTTTGTAGTGTAGACAAATATTGAATCGTTATGTTGTACACCTGAAACTAACATAATGTATTTCAATTATACCTCAATTTAAAAATAAATAAAAAAGAAAATCTACATAGAAATGTCAGTTACTATATTTTAAATTATTTATCAGGCCTAAAAGTATCTCAGTTTCTGCTGTCATTGATTGTATACCTGCCTCTATGAAATTCACTAGCATAAGGAAGAAATCAGCAGAGGAAGGAAGAGGAACTGCATTGCACCGAGAGCCAGAGTGTGTGCATGTACCACTCATCCCCGGGCTGCTTGCCTCTGACTGCTCCAGCAGTCACCCCCATGCTGGCCCTCGAACATCAGTCTTTGCATGCCGTTAAAACATATCACCAGTCTCTTTCCTTCTTGATACATACCTGCCCCAAACCTTTTTTCTATGTCTCACCACCAGTGGGCGCTACCACTTACCAACCTTTCCCAACAAGAGACTTAGCTAGCACACCCTCCGCTTGATATGTTAGGCCTGTTGCATGTTGGGTTGCCAGTTAACAAATGAAAATACAGGACACCCAGTTACATTTGAACTTCAGATAAACAGTGAGGGGTTTTTTCGTTTGTTTGTTTTTTTTTTTAATATAAGTATGTCCCATGCAATATGTGGGACTTATTTATACTAAAAACTTATTCATTTATCAAAAAAAATTTATTTACCTGAAATTCATATGTAAGTGGGTGTTTTGTTTTTATCTGGCAACCCCAGCTGCATGTACATTACACTTTTCACTTCAGCAAATTGAGATAGATGAAAGGGAAAAGAATATCCAAAATGGAATGAAATAAAAAATGATTTTAAAACCTCCGCTGTATATAATGTGAAGGATATGAGCAAGTTTCTTCCTACTCCTAACACCATCGTTGTATAATGTGCGTGGCCTCCCTGTCAAAGGCTGACACCAATGTCAGACATAGTTTTTCAAACATTCACAATTTTAATTAAGAAGATAAAGCAAGTTACTCATTTAACTTTTGTTCTCTAAAATCTTATGACCATGTTTTATTCTGGGAAACCTGTTTGGAAAATTGCTTGGAAGACACAAAGAGAAGTTAAATTAAAAAGTGCCTGTACCGGGCTTCCCTGGTGGCACAGTGGTTGACAGTCCGCCTGCCGATGCAGGGGACACGGGTTCGTGCCCCGGTCCAGGAGGATCCCACATTTCGCGGAGCGGGCCCGTGAGCCATGGCCGCTGAGCCTGCGTGTCCGGAGCCTGTGAGAGGCCCGTGTACCGCATTAAAAAAAAAAAAAAAAGTGCCCGTACCTTATTTTCAAGGAAGAATTTTCAACACCCCCCGAAAAAGTACACTTTGTTTCTCAGCAATACATTTTATCGTAAAATATGTTAATGACTTCTTTGTAGCTGAAGTTATTTTTATTGAGATGCACTAAAAAGCATTAATGCCAGTGATGCTTAAAGCAAGTAGTGCAGGCATCCACTAGCGAAATGAGGATGCTATTACTGATTTTTTTCGTCTCTAGCTCCGCTGCTCAAGTTTTCAGATGGTTGAAAATCCTTTGATTGGTGCAGTGTGGGTTGATGCTGTTTGCAGAGTTGGCTCCCCAGGCCTGGCCTCTGTCTTCCTCAGCACATTATTAACAGTGGCTAAAGGCCCCAGTCTTGTACCACTCTCCCATGATCACCAGCCTTCGATACAGATTCTGACTTGCACAATTTCCAGAATTCTCTTGACAAAGAATAGTGAAATGAAAATGTTTCCATGGGCCAATAATTCATTCTGTGCAAGGTTAAGAAGACATAATTACAGTTAGCATCTATGGTGCTTTTTTAATGTATACATTAACACTCTTCTCTTGAAATTAGAAAGCTAGAGACTTTTGGTACCTGGAAGAAAATAAGGTAAACAGCTTTTTTTAATGATTGTTAATATTTTCCATTATTCAACACTGTACCTTTGGGTGCTTTTCAGATGTCCAGAGGTATTTTAAATGCACGTGTTAAATAAAAATAGAAGTTTTAAAAGCTCGAGTTCTTTATA
This sequence comes from Delphinapterus leucas, assembly GCF_059928025.1. Lineage (NCBI taxonomy): Eukaryota > Metazoa > Chordata > Mammalia > Artiodactyla > Monodontidae > Delphinapterus > Delphinapterus leucas. The sequence goes on from NC_143138.1 coordinate 16,610,162, forward strand.
ATTTAGCTCTATCGTTATACGGCACACACATGGGTAAGAAAGGAGAATATTCCACTTTTAATTACTGTGAAGTATAATAATCCAGCATATAATCATACAACAGAAATCTCTCATTCAATTTAGGCCTTTTTTTTGGAGGGGGATAATTTTAAAGCTGCTTTTTTGTCTGTATTCCTCACTCTTTATTTCTTATCAGCACTTTCTTTCTCTAATTTAATTTTTTTTGACAGGTTTCTTTTTTTGTTGATTAAAATTTAATACATATTAGATGAATCAGTTCACATGATTTTCCTTGACAGTGGCTATTATCCTCACGTTATGTAGGATGCAATGGGCGCATTAACCATGACCTTCTTTACCCGAGAACAAATAACCATACTTAAGAAGCCAAAATTTCTGGCTTTAAAAACATGTATTCTTGTTGTAAAGATAATGGAACATTTTTTTAAACAAACTAAAAAAAAAAATCACTTATAAATCCAGCTCTCCATCCCCAGCCCCCAGTACAATAATAGCCTTGGTCTTTTGTCTTCCTCTCCAGACCCTGGTGTCTAGGTCCTGCTCTTTCCCAGTTGTGGTTTATGTTCCACTGCTACACAAGCAGTTTTCTAAGTCTGTAGATGGTGGAAGACTCAAGGAGGTTTTTTCTCTACAGCCTTATCAGCACTGATGAAATACTGGCAGGGAGAAGAGATGGGAGCTTCAACTCTTTCTAATTTAATTTTAAACGATGTAGTTAACGTTTTACGTTTGCCTCCCTCCCTGTACCTCCGGGGCTGTGTGCTTCCTTTCCATTGTTTTTCACTTTGTCTTTCTCCCTATCCATTCTTGGTACTCATGTTTCCTTACTATGCCACATACTTTTACATCTCTCTACCCAATTTCTCAGATGGTTTTGCTTTTTACCCTCTAGTATGTTCCTGCTTGGAGTGTATGGGGTGTAATTCTTGGGATCTTCAACCCGGTGGCATATTCTGGAACTTACTTCCTTTCCCCTGGCGACAGTAACACAGAAAATCAACACTGGGTCCTTCCATTCTCCCTTCTCAAACCAGGGAGCTCATGTAATCCCACTGCCCACCTCTTGTACACGTAAAGAAAAGTCTCTCTTGTCCTTTTGAACTCTTACTCATCTTTCATGACCCAGCTTAAGTTTACCTTCTTTGCATCCTTTCTGATGCTCACAGAAAATTGTTGTCGTGCTATCACTATGACATGCATATGTCTGTATTATTTTGAGTTGTCATGCTCTTAGAATTCAGTGCCATTCAACAATCATGAGTTTTTTCCTAAGGGGCAGGCATAAATGCTTATAAGCCAATAGGGCAATAGAGGGGTTGGCAGCAAACATTGCATTGTAATTATTTTGCTCTGTTACATATGTATTGTTGATACAACTGTTTTCTCCTGTTACACTGAGGATGTCTGCAGGACAAAGATCATATCCCACTTGTCTTTTTTTCCCCTCTCCAGGGGAAGACCCTGAATGGTGGACTAGAATTTAATGTGTTGTATATATGAAGTGTGTTTCGTTCTTCTTTTGCTCTACATACCATAACTGTACAAAGCACTTACCCATTATTATCCCACAGCAAATACAAGGTGAAAACTCAGCCTTTTAATTCCCAGTTTGGTGCTCTGTACATGTCACTACACAATCGGAATGTTCCAGTAGTAATGACCACAGCTGTGGGAGGATGCGCTAAGTTTGTTCTTGGTTTTTAATTGTAAAATAGGTAATACACGCACTTGAAACCATGCTCAAAGAAAGTGTCCCTCCTAACACTATCCTACAGATCCCTGTTCCCCTCCAGAGGCAATCACTGTTTTTGGTTTTGTGTATATGCTTCTAGAGTTGTTTTCTGCATGTAGAAACACATACCTTCCTATGTGTCTTTATGTAGATACATGCCCTTTTTAATTCAGATGCTAACATACTACAAATTCTTCTCCTTTTCACTTTAGAGTGTATCTTGGAGATAATTTCAATCAGTACATAAAGAGCTCCTTGTTCCTTTTTTTTTTTTTAATGGATCTTTATTGGAGTATAGTTGCTTCACAATACTGTTAGCTTCTGTTGTACAACAGTGCGAATCAGCCATATGCATACACATGTCCCCATATCCCCTCCCTCTTGAACCTCCCTCCCATCCTCCCTATCCCATCCCTCTAGGTCATCACCAAGCACCGAGCAGATCTCCCTGTGCTATGCGGCTGCTTCCCACCAGCTAACTATTTTACATTCGGTAGTGTATATACATCAATGCTACTCTCACTTCGCCCCAGCTTCGCCCTCCCACCCCATGTCCTCAAGTCCATTTTCTATGTCTACCTCTTCATTCCTGCCCTGCAACTAGTTCGTCAGCACCATTTTTTCTTCTTAGATTCCATATATATGCATTAGCATACGATATTTGTGTTTCTCTTTCTGACTTATTTCACTCGGTATGACAGACTCTAGGTCCATCCACCTCACTACAAATAACTCAGTTTCGTTTCTTTTCAGGACTGAGTAATACTCCATTGTATATATGTGCCACATCTTCTTTATCCATTCATCTGTCAGTGGACATTTAGGTTGGTTCCATGTCCTGGCTATTGTAAATAGTGCTGCAGTGAACATTGTGGTACATGACTCTTTCTGAATTACGGTTTTGTCCAGGTATATGCCCAGCAGTGGGATTGCTGGGTCATATGGTAGTTCTATTTTTAGTTTTTTAAGGAACCTCCATATTGTTTTCCATAGTGGTTGGATCAATTTACATTCCCACCAACAGTGCAGGAGGGTTCCCTTTTTACCACACCCTTTCCAGCATTTATTGTTTCTAGATTTTTTGATAATGGCCATTCTGACCAGCGTGAGGTGATACCTCATTGTAGTTTCGATTTTCATCTCTCTAATAATTAGTGATGTTGAGCATCTTTTCATGTGCCTCTTGGCCATCTGTGTGTCTTCCTTGGTGAAATGTCTATTTAGGTTTTCTGCCCATTTTTTTAACTGGGTTGTTTGTTTTTTTGATATTTAGCTCCATGAGCTATTTGTATATTTTGGAGATTAATCCTTTGTTGTTTCATTTGCAAATATTTTCTGCCATTCTGAGGGTTGTCTTTTTGTCTTGTTTATGGTTTCCTTTGCTGTGCAAAAGCTTTTAAGTTTAATTAAGTACCATTTGTTTATTTTTGTTTTTATTTCTGTTACTCTAGGAGGTGGGTCAAAAAAGATCTTGCTGTGGTTTATGTCAAAGAGTGTTTTTCCTGTATATTCCTCTAAGAGTTTTATAGTGTTTGGTCTTACATTTAATTAAGTCTTTAATTCATTTGGAGTTTATTTTTGTGTATGGTGTTAGGCATTGTTCTAATTTCATTGTTTTACATGTAGCTGTCCAGTTTTCCCAGCACCACTTATTAAAGAGGCTGTCTTTTCTCCGTTCTGCCTCCTTTGTCATAAATTAGGTGCCCATATGTGTGGCTTTATCTCTGGGCATTCTATCCTGTACCATTGATCTATATTTCTCTTCTTGTGCCAGTACCATACTGTCTTGATTACTGTAGCTTTTTGGTATAGTTTGAAGTCAGGGAGCCTGATTCCTCCAGCTCTGTTTTTCTTTCTAAAGATTGATTTGGCTATTCAGGGTCTTTCCTGTTTCCATACGAATTGTAAAATTTTTTGTTCTAATTCTGTGAAGAATGCCATTGGTAGTTTGATATGGATTTCATTGAATTTACAGATTGCTTTGGGTAGTATAGTCATTTTCACAATATTGATTCTACCAGTCCAAGAACATGGTATATTTCTCCATCTGTTTATGTCATCTTTGATTTGTTTCATCAGGGTTTTATAGTTTTCTGAGTACAAGTCTTTTGCCTCCTTAGGCAGGATTATTCCTAGGTATTTTATTCTTTTTGTTGCAATGGTAAATGGGAGTGTTTCCTTAATTTCTCTTTCAGATTTTTCATCATTAGTGTATAGGAATGCAAGAGATTTCTGTGTGTTAGTTTTGTATCCTGCAACCTTACCAAATTCATTGGTTAGTTCCAGTAGTTTTCTTGTGGCATCTTTAGGATTTTCTATGTATAGTATCATGTCATCTGCAAACAGTGACAGTTTTACTTCTTCTTTTCCAATTTTGTATTCCTTTTATTTCTTTTTCTTCTCTGATTGCTGTGGCTAGGACTTCCAAAACTATGTTAAATAAGAGTGGTGAGAGTGGACATCCTTATCTTGTTCCTGATCTTAGCGGAAATGCTTTCAGTTTTTCACCAGAGTATGATGCTTGCTGTGTGTTTGTCATATATGACCTTTATTATGTTGAGGTAGGTTCCCTCTATGCCCATTTTCTGCAGAGTTTTTATCATAAATGGTGTTGGATTTTGTCAGAAGCTTTTTCTGCATCTATTGAGATGATCATATGGTTTTTATTTCTTAATTTGTTAATATGGTGTATCACATTGATTGATTTGCATATATTGAAGAATCCTTGCATTCCTGGGATAAACCCCACTTGATCATGGTGTATGATCCTTTTAATGTGCCGCTGGATTCTGTTTGCTAGTATTTTCTTGACGATTTTCGCATCTATATTCATCAGTGATATTGGCCTGTAATTTTCTTTGTTTGTGACGTCTTTGTCTGGTTTTGGTATCAGGGTGATGGTGGCCTCGTAGAATGAGTTTGGGAGTGTTCCTCCCTCTGCTATATTTTAGAAGAGTTTGAGAAAGATAGGGGTTAGCCTTTTTCTAATTGTTTGATAGAATTTGCCTGTGAAGCCATCTAGTTCTGGGCCTTTTTTTTGTTGGAAGATTTTTAATCACAGTTTTAATTTTGGTGCTTGTGATAGGTCTGTTTATATTTTCTATTTCTTCCTGGTTCCATCTTGGAAGGTTGTGCTTTTCTAAGAATTTGTTCATTTCTTCCAGGTTGTCCATTTTATTGGCATATAGTTGCTTGTAGTAATCTCTCATGATCCTTTGTATTTCTGCAGTGTCAGTTGTTACTTCTCCTTTTTCATTTCTAATTCTATCAATTTGAGTCTTCTCCCTTTTTTTCTTGCGGAGTCTGGCTAATGGTTTATCAATTTTGTTTATCTTCTCAAAGAACCAGCTTTTAGTTTTATTGATCTTTGCTATCGTTTCCTTCATTTCTTTTTCATTTATTTCTGCTATGATCTTTATGATTTCTTTCCTTCTGCTAACTTTGGGGGGTTTTTGTACTTCTTTCTCTGATTGCTTTAGGTGTAAGGTTAGGTTGTTTATTTGAGATTTTTCTTGTTTCTTGAGGTAGGATTGTATTGCTATAAACTTCCCTCTTAGAACTGCTTTGGGCCATCATGTTTTCCTAGTCATTTGTTTCTAGATACTTTTTGATTTCCTCTTTGATTTCTTCAGTGATCTCTTGGTTATTTAGTAGCGTATTATTTAGCATCCATGTGTTTGTATTTTTTACAGTGTTTTTCCTGTAATTGATATCTAATCTCATAGCACTGTGGTCAGAAAAGATACTTGATAAAACAATTTTAATTTTCTTAAATTTACCAAGGCTTGATTTGTGACCCAAGATACGATCTATCCTGGAGAATGTTCCATGAGCACTTGAGAAGAAAGTGTATTCTGTTGTTTTTGGTTGGAATGTCCTATAAATATCAATTAATTCCATCTTGTTTAATGTATCAATTAAAGTTTGTGTTTCCTATTTATTTTCATTTTGGATGCTCTGTCCATTGGTGAAAGTGGGGTGTTAACATCCCCTACTATGATTGTGTTACTGTCGATATCCCCTTTTATGGCTGTTAGCATTTGCCTTATGTATTGAGGTACTCCTATGTTGGGTGCATAAATATTTACAGTTGTTATATCTTCTTCTTGGATTGATCCCTTGATCATTATGTATTGGAGTTCTTTGTCTCTTGTAATAGTCTTTATTTTAAAGTCCATTTTGTCTAATATGAGAATTGTTACTCCAGCTTTCTTTTGATTTCCATTTGCATGGAATATCTTTTTCCATCCCCTCACTTTCAGTCTCTATGTGTCTCTAGGTCTGAAGTGCTTCTCTTGTAGACAGCATATATACAGGTCTTGTTTTTGTATCCATTCAGCCAGTCTATGCCTTTGGGTTGAAGCATTTAATCCATTTACATTTAAGGTAATTATTGATATGTATGTTCCTATTACCATTTTCTTAATTGCTTTGGGTTTGTGTTTTGTAGGTCTTCCTTCTCTTGTGTTTCCTGCCTAGAGAAGTTCCTTTAGCATTTGTTGTAAAGCTGGTTTGGTGGTGCTGATTTCTCTTAACTTTTGCTTGTCTGTAAAGGCTTTAATTTCTCCGTCGAATCCAAATGAGATCCTTGCTGGGTAGAGTAATCTTGGTTGCAGGTTTTTCCCTTTCATGACTTTAAATATGTCCTGCCACTCCCTTCTAGCTGGCAGAGTTTCAGCTGAAGGTCAGCTGTTAACCTTATGGGGATTCCCTTGTATGTTATTTGTTGCTTTTCCCTTGCTGCTTTTAATATTTTTTCTTTGTGATTAATTTTTGATAGTTTGAATAATATGTGTCTTTGCATGTCTCTCCTTAGATTTTATCCTGTATGAGACTCTCTGTGCTCTCTGGTCTTGATTGACTATTTCCTTTCCCATGTTAGGAAAGTTTTCATCTATAATCTCTTCAATTATTTTCTCAGTCCGTTTCTTTTTCTCTTCTTCTTCTGGGACCCCTATAATTCGAATGTTGGTGCATTTAATGTTGTCCCAGAGGTCTCTGAGACTGTCCTTAATTCTTTTCATTATTTTTTCTTTATTCTTCTCTTTGGTAGTTATTTCCAGTATTTTATCTTCCAGGTCACTTACCCCTTCTTCTGCCTCAGTTATTCTGCTATTGATTCTTTCTAGACATTTTAAAATTTCATTTATTGTGTTGTTCATAATTGTTTGTTTGCTCTTTCGTTCTTCTAGGTCCTTGTTAAACGTTTCTTGTATTTTCTCCATTCTATTTCCAAGATTTTAGATCATCTTAGTATCATTACTCTGAATTCTTTTTCAGGTAGACTGCTCGTTTCCTCTTCATTTGTTTGGTCTGGTGGGTTTTTACCTTCTTCATCTGCTGCCTATTTCTCTGTCTTCTCATTTTGCTTAACTTAGTGTGTTTGGGGTCTTCTTTTCGCAGGCTGCAAGTTTTGCACTTCCTGTTGTATTTTGTGTCTGCCCCCAGTGGGTAAGGTTGGTTCAGTGGGTTGTATAGGCTTCTTGTGGAGGGGACTGGTGCCTGTGTTTTGGTGGATGAGGCTGGTTCTAGTCTTTCTGGTGAGCAGGATAGTGTCCGGTTGTGTGTTTTGGGGTGTCTGTGAACTTAGTATGATTTTAGGCAGCCTCTCTGCTGACGGGTGGGGCTGTGTTCCTGTCTTGCTAATTGCTTGGCATAGGGTGTCCAGTACTGTAGCTTGCTGGTTGTTGAGTGGAGCTGGGTCTTAGCGTGAGATGGAGATCTCTGGGAGAGCTCTCGCTGATTGATATTATGTGGGGCCAGGAGGTCTCTGGTGGTCCAGTGCCCTGAACTTGGCCCTCCTACCTCAGAGGCTCAGGCCTGACACCCAGCCAGGGCACCAGGACACTGTCAGCTCCACGGCATCTGACCCCCAGGAAAGCTGCTCACTGGGCGCACCACCACAGTGGGTATCCAAGTGGCTCGCTAGGAACAGGAAACGATGCCACTGCTTGGCCTCGGGCACCTGAGGGACAACCTGGATGCTCCAGGGGCACCATCCAGGGCAGGTCGAGATGCTCTGTAAATGTTAATTTAAGGGCAGAACATAATTTTTTTCAAGGTCTGATTGTCTGTTATACTCTTGACTATGTATCTCTTGAAACATCTTCTGTATTCTGTGCATACACGGAAAATTTATAAGTTTGTATGGACAAGCAGTGGTCCCACTGGATTTCCATATTTCATATTTAAAATGTATCTTTTCTATTCCCAGTTATGTTACATTTATATAAAATTAAGGTGAATGGTTTGGAAGCATTCTTCTGTGTCTGAGTGAAGAGTGTGCAAGCACCTCTTAAGGGTGTGATGCCTTTTCCACACCAAAGATTCACAAACTTGATGGCACATTAGAATCAACAGGGGTGCTTTAAAACATACTGATGCTTGGGTCCCACATGTCTGCACAAGTTGTTTGTGTCTGTGTGTGTTGCATTGCTTCCAAATGTTCTAAATGAGCAAATTATGCTAATTGACTTCATTATAAAGTTATGGGTTCCCATCTCAGCTGAGCCCTCAACCTTAATCCTTTTCTTTATCTGCACTCAGCTCTCTTTCCCATTTCTCCTGGCACTTATCCTAAACCTTTATCACTTTTCTTAGTCCTCCTGTCTCACTCCTACCTGTAGCCTGCACATGCACGGGCACGCACGCACGCACACACACACACACACACACAGAGCCCCCTCATGAATTGGTCTTCTGTTTATATTGCTCGAACAGAAGACCGAAGTCTACCATTTTGAATTTCAAGTTTTACCCACATTGTACTTAATCTGATAATGTGACATATCCCTAAGGATCCTAATTGACTTATAGGATATTTTATTTAAAGTAATATTGTGAATAACTCAACTCATGCTGACTTAAACAAAGCGACAATTTATATGTATAATTTATTGGCATTCTTAATTGAACTGTCAAGGTAGATTCTTGCATTAAGCAAGGCTTGATTCAGGACTCAAATGGAGTCACCAGTAGCTATCTTTGCTGTGTCACTTGGCAGGGTTTGATATATCAGCCATTCTCAGACTCATCTCCGTGGAGTTAGTAGAGTAGCTATGGCAGCCCCACTCCTCACACTACCGAATACAAAGGAGAGAGAAGGCCACTGTCCTGGAAAATCCAACCAGAGTTCCATCAACCTGATTGATTTGGGTTGTGTGCACTTCCTTGAGTTGGGCGTCAGTGTGTTTATTCAATTAAGCCAGTCAGGGTTCTCACCCCAGGAGCTGTGGGTGCTGTTATTGCCCTTAGACTGTGTTGGCTACAGCATGAGGGATGAAGGGGCAGTGAATTCCCCAAGGAGTGAAAGATGAATGCAGCAAGGGCAAACAACACATGTTCACAGTCATGCACATTATCATAATATGGTCTGTTTGTAAGGATTTCATCAACATCTGAGCAATGTATATTTAATTTGAAGTGTCATGTGTAGATATAGTAAAATTGCTGGGTCATATTGGACCATTTTGACTTTCTGGTGAAGTGAATGCAAAAACAGAGTTATAATATGTTCTGTTTTTATAAGCAACATAAGAAATCACTCTCTGTCATTGAATTTGTTAGTTTCATATTTTTTTACAAATAGTAAAATTACTCCACTAAATATTAGAAGTATGGTATAACAGAGTGTGAAGAACTGACTTCAAATCAATGTTTGTCACTTGACTTGGATAAGTTATTTTCTTATCTGTTAGATGCAGGTATAAGTAATACCTGTCTTATTTATCTCACAGTTATTGTGTCAAATGAAATGATATTGTATATGTTAAAGCATATAATAAAAAGGCAGAGTTAATTGTTATTTATTTCACTATCTCATAAGGTTGAGTTTACCTGACCAAAGAAAATATCATTATAACTAAAATGTAATTCTCTTTTACTAACACATTGCCTTCATTACTTAAAACCTGTTTTGTTTTTATTTTTGGCTTTGTATAAAGCCTCAAGGTGGCTTATATAAAAAGTACAGGGCTTCCCTGGTGGCGCAGTGGTTGAGAGTCCACCTGCCGATGCAGGGGACACGGGTTCGTGCCCCGGTCCGGGAAGATCCCACATGCCGCGGAGCGGCTGGGCCCGTGAGCCATGGCCGCTGAGCCTGCGCGTCCGGAGCCTGTGCTCCGCAACGGGAGAGGCCACAGCAGTGAGAGGCCCGCGTACCGGAAAAAAAAAAAAAAAGTACATAATATATTTTAGGACAGAATAAGAAGAACTATGTTGTTTACCCATAAAATCTGCGTCATTGCTACAGTTGAGACTAAAAGCCTGGGCTTTGGGAAGCAAAGGCAAATAGATAAACAGCTAAATGCACAGCTTTCATTTTGTAATAACAGAAAGTATATCACTCAAGAGGAGTGACAGCCTTTTCTTAGGGCAAATCTCTAAATAGAATATATCCCATCAATCTTTCTGTTAAGGGGCATTGAACAGCATAATGGACTATTGTACCATAAAATTTACAAAATCCAATAAGCTTTTAAACTATTTTGTACAGTTTTGAAAAGAGAAACACTGAAGCCTGGGTTTTAAGAAGCCATTTATTAGCTGTGTGACATAGGCAGTTTGCTAAACTTCTCTGAGCCTCAGCTCTCTCATCTCTAAAACGGAGGTAAAAAAATAATACCTACCCCATGGAGTTATTATAAGGAATAAAAAAGAGAATGTATGTTGAAGAGATTGGTACAGTGCTCTCAATGTTGTACTTAATAAATGTTAGATGTTATAATAATAATTACAAATCCCATCAGTAAACTTGTATTGCTGTAATTAGATATAAGTAAAAGAATATCAGCCATGAGGTAATTTTATTGCCATTAAAGCATCCATGTGATTGGATACTAGAAAGTATCACCAGGGCCCTTCAACTAGATAAAAATCTAACCAGCTGGAAATCTAAAGGAGAAAAGTGAAAATAATTGTTTTGGTTCTCTCTGTGAACTGAGTAAAATTTTCTGCTATATATGTATTTTTAAAACGAGTCATTTTAGAATAGCACTGAAGTACTCCAAGATAGCATCACAGTGAAAAAGCCTGTGGTGTGAAGGGTCAAAAGGCTAACTAACATGTGTGAACCCAAGGTAGACCTCATAACTCACACTTTTGCTGACAGTACCTGCCTCAGAATGCTACTTAGATGTTTGTTGGCTTATTAGCATATAGTGGCCTAGTTGATGTGGTCTAGCCATTCCTTTGTATAAGCAGTATTGTCTTGCAGGATGCTATCTTTAAATTGTAACTCTAGTTTACCATTCCCTCCCACCACCCCCCATAAAAGTACAGGGAGAAAAAATAGAAAAAGTGTACTGATAACTCTAGATATAACCCAAAATAAGATTACTTAGATTATTTTACATGCTAATACATTGGTGATAGGTGGTTTTTATCTTTATCCCTTAAATTGTCAGAGTAATAGGGTATATATTTAGAATCAGTAATGTTAGCACTGAGAGGAACTATAAGGTCAAATTAATACAATTCCTTCTTTTTTCTTTCTTTTTAATTTAGATGTGGAAACCAAGGCCCACAGGGGCTAAGTTCCACAGGCAGTTAGCTAATTAATAATAAAACTATACCTTAAAGTCAGATTTGCCAACTGCTAGTCTGAGAGGCCTTTCATTTCACCACAAGGTGTTTTGGGGGGTTTTGGACATTGTTGTTTATTCTTGTTTATAGCTGTTATTGATTTTCAGTATTTGCGTTCTGCAGCATAAGAGCTCCCTTATTTCTAATTATTATGGGATTCAAAACTCCAGTGAACTCCACATTTTAGCAAACTGGACTTAACATTTTAAGCCCTCAAGGTTGCTGTGAAGTTGATTTGCTCAACTGAATGTGAATTTCCAGGTTACTTGGCCAAGCATACAGATCACAAGAGAAGTTATAGTGGTACAGTATAATAACACAACTACTATTCTTGGGTTACGTAGACCTCTTTGAAAAGGTTTGTATGAAAGAAAGCAACTGGAGTTGCCCTCTTCACTTCTCTACTGGTAGAAAGCCACAGAATTGGCCAGGCTGGTGGTAGGTCCTCTGTTCCCTGGAGACCTCTCCATGGCCAGCACCCAGGGAATACAGTGGTTAGGGTTGGGAAAGCAGAGCTGTGAGAGGATGGTACGACAGAAATCGCCAGTGCAAAGATGGAGAGGACCTGCCACTTAGAAGTAACTTTGATTTCTCTTTTGTAATCAGTAAGTCCTCTTCTCCCTGGTTTTTCCTCTGCACCAGCTGCCACAGTGGAATTCAAAGGAGTGTGTTCCCAAAGACTAATTCACCATACAGGGTAGTGCTTACAATTGTACCAGAGTTCAAAAAGCAGTTACGAAATAGTGTATTCAGTATAATGCCAATATTAGGTATCTGTGCTTCTGAACTGTGTACCTTTTATATAATATGATTTCTATAAGAGGAATGAAAGGAGTAAATACTACTTTCCTGTAAAAAGGCTTTTGACTGAGCCAGAGAAAGTTTGGATGCCTCTGGATTTTTCAAAATCTGATTTTTTTATCTGTATCGTCCGCTTTAAATATAAACATCGCTGAATTTTGGGACTACTGATGGAGGACAGATAACTGCATTTTGGGGTATTTATCTCAATAATATCTAGTTATAGAAGGATGTACAGTTTCGGTATCAGTTTAATTTCCACCTCTTGTTGGACCATTTTGATGGTATGGTCTTGTATGTTTTGATCATAACTATTTTCTTTCACACCATGCATCTTCATTACTTTGGTCTGGCCCATGTGATATGTATAGTAGAAAGTCACCAGAAACAAGTCAAAAGGAACTTGACTAACCACCCGATATTCAAGTTTCAGTAGAAGTAAAACAGAGAAACATTTCATGGGAGGGAGTTACTGAGAAAGATAAATGTTGTTCATGCCTAACACTGGAAAAATGAAATAAAATGAAAACTAGATGGCTGCTCTAAAATGCTTTTGATCAGTTCAGAACATTTAGTTATTTATGTTAAATTTTCACTAATTTGAAGTAGTTTCAAAGGAGACCTGAAACTGCATTAATCATATCCTGAACTAAGAAAGTATAGACTTGTCTGTTTTAATATGTACCCATGTATAATGTGACATTAGTTACTAATTCAGCCTGAAAAACAGTCATAATGTATGCGAGGTCCAAATTAGTGAAAAATATTTCTTTTTAAATATTTTAAGGGAATATTTAGTTTATTCTAAAATAATAATAATAGATAATAAATAAACTTGAAAGCTTATTACTTTCAAGTAATTTTGACTAATTTCAAGTAATTAGATAAATTCAGTATTCCAAGGAGGAGTACCTTGTGATTCTTTTTATGAGTAGATAAGAGTGATACATATTCTAAGACATCAATAAGCTTTTAAAAAGGAAATGTAGTTATTTAACTACAGAAAAGTTCTTAACCTAGCTGGTAATTAAAGAATACAAATTTAAATTATAATAAAGTATTATTTTCACCTATAAAATTACTAAGGTTTTTTAATAGAGACTACCAAGTGCTGGATGAGAATATAAATTTTAGAGCCTTAAAATTCATATCATTTAGCTCAGCAGTTCCACTTCTGAAAATCTATTCTAAGGAAATCCTTCTTAAGACAGAAATAGCACTTTTCACAAAAATGTTCACTGTATTATTAATGATAATAGGAGGGAGAGAGAAAAAACTCAAATGTTTGCCATTAAGGAAACTGATTATGTAGGTAAATCATAATATGTGCAGTAGAATAATACCCGACCAATAACTATTACTTAGAATTTATAACAGTGTGAGAAATGGTCATATTGTTAGGGGAAAGATGCTAACAGAATTTTACATAAGTGTGGATGTTTTAAAACAACAAAATATTGAAGATAGAAATACCAAAATTTTCTACTTAAGGTCTTATTTATATAAATATGCATAGTCACTCCTTTTTCCATTATTGCTACAAAAGTAAAAGTAGGCTGTTCTCTTTCCAAATTATCTCACATGTCAAGTTCTGAGGGTCATAATATAATTTTTGTCTTAAAGCAGAAATGTCTTTAGATAACAGATTTAAGGTTTCCAAATATTTTTATTTCCATTAGCCTTTTAGATGTGTAGTTTTCAATATATTTAAATATCTCATTTTGCCGCACAACTCTTCTGGAAGAAGCACACATTTCCTGGAATTTTCTCTTGGCCTGCACATCTGTCTACCTCCCCCAGCTCCACAAAATTAGAATTCCGAGATGGTATTTCAGTGGCTCTGAGGAATTGGAACCTATATATTTGTTTTAATTTTTTTTTTTTTTTTTTGGTCCTACCGTGCCTGGGGATTATTTAACATTTTCTAAGCACACATGATCCATTTACAAAGACAAAGCACCTTGTGTTTCTGTAGTTATTTTTATGTAAAGCTATTAAAGGAACAGGAAACATCTTTCGACCACCTTTCTCCCTACAACTGCCCCCAAAATAGTCATTAGTATTAAACGTAACAGAGACTAAAATTGTTTCCCATAGGTCCATGGAGAAAGGCTGCAAAGTAACACTAAAGCATTTGGGGTTATTTATAATAAAGCCTGTGTGAGAGAAACAAGATGCCAGCCCAGGCAGACAGTGGCAGCTGCTTTGTTACTACGTGGCACCGTCCCATCCTAAATCAAATGGGAAATGGATACTGTTTGACAGATACTGTCATCAGTGCAAGCATTATTAAAATAATTAAAAAGCTTCTAAATTTCTTTTTGTTAGTCCTAAGGACAGACTGTTTGCTTGTTGGGGCTTTCCCAGCTCTGATGCTCAGGGCTCCAGTGACGAATTCCTGCACCAGATTTTTTATCCAGCCAAGCCTGAGCTGTGACTTTTTAATCCCAGTGGGACAGTGCAGCTATGTTCTTGGCATTTTCTGCCTATTACCAGTGAGGGTCTGTGAACAGAATCTCCATTTGTGAGAACCTCATTGTGGAGAGCACGCAGTGGTCTTTTCATTTTGATTGATGGTTCTGGTTCTGCACCATCTGGCTTCTGATAGGCTGCATTAATCATACCCTGAACTAAGAAAGTGTAGACACGTCTGTTTAATATGTACCCATACATAATGTAACATTAGTTATTCATTCAGCTTGCAAAACAGAGTCATAATGTATGCAAGGTCTTTGTATAGTAAAACATAAATATTAATATGTGACCCATTAATGCTGTTTTTACTTGTACTAACCTCCCACTAGTACATTTGTTTATGAAGATTGAGGAATTAAGAGAAAGAAGACCATGTGCACATTTACATGAACATGTATAGTTTTGCTGATGTCTCATATGGATTTAGAGTGATGTATGCCTATAATAGTTATCTTGCCCATATTTACTTTATGTATCTTTCTAACTGCCTCTTAAAATGCAGGTTAAATGCAAGCTGCAGCACAGATTCACTTTTTCTCATGTGAACTGCTTGCATCAAATGTAGGTCACCCGTTTGCTGGGGTCGCTGGGGTTGTATGTGGCCCTGCTCTTTTGTGCTGCCTCTGGCTGGGCCCACTTTTGACAAACTGTCTCCTGCTGTGTAATAACGTCCAGAAAAGAAAAGAGAGAGAGGATAGGAATTCTCAAGTCAAAGAAAGTTTGCTCCAGCTTTAGGACGATCATACTTCTCAGTAGCTTAAATTTGGTTTTAGAAATTTGTTAGGACCTTTTCCAGTTAAGAGAGATTTAGTGTGCATTAGTCATAATCCTTTCAGTACCTCAAAAGAGGATTTAAATTCTCCTGGGAAGTTACCTTGTATAAAATTGCTAGAGCATATTTCTTAAGGTAGCAAATTAAAACCATAACTTCATAAAACACATTTTATGTTTTATTAATTATGTTTTGTCCTAACAGCCCCATATTCCTTTGTGGCCACATCTTCTTATATGTGCCTTAAATTCAAAGTACGTGTTTTAATGAATTATACTCCAGAAGAATGAGTGAAGGTTAAAGCTTGTGTGCAGCAGAATGCAAAATACAGTCCACACCGTAACAGGGCTCAGTCCTGGAAGAATGGATGGGGCACAAGGCCGATGATCATGGTTTTTGTTGAGAAAGAAGTAAACTACAGTTTCTGTTTGAAATGTCATCTCATTGAGATTTAACTCGTCACATAAGTGCTATGAACAATACCAGTAGAAACTATATAAAATGTCATCCATGGGTCCAAACGGACCTCCGAAGGGTTTATGCTATTATGGTAGCATGATCTATAAAGCTAAATATGAATTTTAGGGGAAGTCATTCTTAGGAGTAAAAGTCATTTTTAGGAGTAAAAACAGTAACGTAAAATATTCATCTCATCCATTTCTTATCAAAGCTATTTTTAGCTGTTTCTTCTGGTAATTTAGATCCCATTATTGCTTAATTCATTCTATTAATTGATTTTTTAAAAATACACTCAACTGCCAAGAACACTGCATTGAAAAATTAGAGAGTAGAAGTTCTGTGATAAACAGGACTGTGACCATGAGGACACCAATGTAGTTCTAGGGATTTGTGAAAAACTCTGATTTTGCTAAGGGAAGGCAGTGTTCATGTTTTGGCTGTGCCACTCGACTAGCTGGACAGTATTAAAAATGGGTTCAAACTGGCTGGCCTATTTCCAGATTAATCCTCCGTCTAAGACGTGATAGTCTTAGTGAGCTTTTTATCTAAAAAAGAAATATCTTCGATAACCTCAAACCTGATTTCTTATCTGGAAAATGAAGATCATCCCTGCTCTATCTACCTTGAGTGTTTGTGAGGGTTGAATGGTAATGTGCATGTGTTAACTTTTAAATACTTTAAAAATATATGCACTGTCATTTTGTGCTGATTAAACTTTCCTGGATTTCATCTGTTATATTCATGAGAGTTTGCACAGTGATATATTCTCGTTCTATGTCACAGTAAATTTAAGAACCAGTGAAATGATGAACACATTGCGTTTCCTGGTGCCTGGGTTCCTCTTCTTGTATAAATTCCCTCTAGAGTTTACAGCAGAGGTTGAAAACTATTTTTTCCTGTAAAGGACCATATGCTAGTGAAATACAGCATAATTTCCTTCTTCAAGCAACATCTAAACTATTGGACTGTGCTTCTTTAAAATTAAGGACATTCATCCTGAAGCTCTGACAGGAATAAAAGGGTAGGACTTTAGAGCAAAATATTTCATTAGTACAGGAAGGCAATGCCACAAAGACAGCTTTCAAAGGCCAGTGCTTCAGTTCTCTGCCGGAGAACTGGGGCCTTGCAGAGGGAGGGCACGAACAGATGGACAAGTTACAAACTAGACAGCTTTCCCCTTTCTCCACGATTCGTCCTTAGATTTTGATTCAAAAGGCAATAAAGTCCCAGAATGCCAAATAAACCTACTTCAAATAGTAAATACAAGAACACAAGTGGTTTTTAAATTTGTCACATTTTAATGAATCTATTATGTTTTGGCATTATCATGAATATAAAAACATTTATATTGTTATTGAATTTTAAGCACTTTTTCATGTTGCCAGCTTGTCGGAGGGACAGCCAGACATGTGTGTGGTTCTGCAAATCGGGGGAAATAAATGACATTCAAGGCTGCATTTTGTGTTTGCTTTGACTTTAGGTTGAAATCAGGTGCCTCTCTGTATACTGAGCCAGTGTCACAGGGCAGATTTTAATGTCTGTAAACAGTAAGTCTCGCCCTGATGCCAGCATTGTCCCCATTTAGGGACTCAGAAGTCATTATATGAAATTTTGTAAAACTCGCATTTGTTTATTCAGTCACTGTAGGCAAGGCACTGGAAACACAAAGAACA
The DNA here is from genome assembly GCF_059928025.1 of Delphinapterus leucas. NCBI lineage: Eukaryota > Metazoa > Chordata > Mammalia > Artiodactyla > Monodontidae > Delphinapterus > Delphinapterus leucas. The sequence continues at coordinate 16,627,677 of NC_143138.1, forward strand.
GGGTATTGTGTGGCCCCAGGTCTCGACCGTGGTGGGTTGAGGGGGACAGAGTTGAGCAGCTAATTTTAATTCTAACAGCCACACATAATGGCACTCATACCACTGTTATCAATTACTCTATTATAGTAATCATGCTAATAGCACACCATAGATACAGTTTAAAGGAACCACATTCTATGAAACTTTGAAAGCACAAGGAATTCAGTACTAGCTTCATGCCTGAAGACAGTTGTGGGAACCAAGACTCATTCATTATTTGATTCAGATCAGTTTATTCCTCATTCTCCTAAGACTTAAAATGCCCACATTTCTTCCCCTAAAACTCATTATTTAGAGGTTTGTCTAAATTGTCATGGCCCTTGTGCCAATTCACCAAGAGCATAATGGTCCCATCGTACCTCTTTGGGCTTCACATCTGGCTTAAATGGAAACTAAAAACCTAGCACATACCTGTGCAAATAACTTTCCAGGGCTTTTTCCTTAATGGCACTATACTCTCATGTATTATTTCTTTTGATGCTATTTCAGATCATAAAGATAATACTGAGGAATTACTTCCTAGCTCTCTCTCCTCTACCACAAGAAATTATTTGCCCTTGTACTCTTCCCCCAAGGCCTCCAAGGTTATTGATAGTCCAGACTGATGTCTACCATTTCCATCCCCTCACCGCCACCAATTACTAATGTGTCCTGCACCATAGCCATAGACTGGAGTAGGTACACTGATTGGAATAAAACGCGGAAAACTCTATTGGGAGGAGCTGGAGGGTGGGACAGTCATGCATTATGCAGAGTTTGTCAGCATTAATGTGAACAAAAGGTCACCAAGACTCATCTCACTTACAATAAGGAAAGAGCGTTTGCTCTGTAGAATTCCACATTTCATAGTTAACCTAGTATGCTGTAATTATTTAGTTTCAAGTTGAAGATACCATTCTTGCTGAAAAAAAAAAGCTACTTATTTTCAATAATAGTTGATCAACCTGTGTATTACTAGTTATGAGTTATTTCAGTTATTTACAACCTGTACTTGACCTTCACTGCCAAAGGTGGATTTATCGTATTAAGGAAAGGAACTACTCTTATTTTCTTTTTCACAGCCTATTACCTGTTTTCAAACTACCTCTTTTCAAAAGGGCAAGCATGGAAAAGCCTTGAAATGAAAAGCACGACTTTAGCCTTGACTAAAGTCTTCTTCTAAATATATGAGATATTTATCTTTTGAAAGTCTTTTTTTTATGATTTAGGATTTTTTTTAATAAAATGCATATAAAAACGGGAATTGGTTTTCTTTTCCAAAGCGATAATTTCATTAGAGTTCTTCATTAAAAGAACCTATTCATGGGGTAAAATGACAGCATGGTTGCCGTTTAAGCTCATTATTTTCAGATGGCAGAAAAACGAAATAATAAAAGGAAAACCTCTTGCACAGTTAATATAAGGTTAGACAAGATAGGAAGATGCTTGTCAGAATCAAATAATATATAGGCCTGGGTGTCCCTGTTTTTCCCAAGAGTAGAAAGTCTTACTGTCACAGCTATTTAGCTTTCCATTCCACATCTATTGTTTATAAACATCTCTAGAACGGCTCTGTGTGGCACACACATATGCCCTGTACTCCTCCCAGTTTCCTCCTTTCTCCTTTCAGTCTCATTTCAGCTTCGTTCTTACTGTTTTATTCCTTTTCCCCTTTCTCCTTTTAACAAAGCAGCTCACTTTCATATGTGTTACCGGGACCATATTTTGGTTCAAATGATGCTTGTTGCCCTTGACCCCAAAAGGTCTGGGTAAGTAGTTTATTGCCATCTATATTTTGTCACGCAAAAGAAAATGATTCCTTCAAGCACATTCAGTGGCTCAGTCATAATAACCCACATTATCAGGGTGTGTGTGAGTTTGGGGGAAACCATTATTTTATCATTTCAACCACAGGCAACCACAACCCACAGTTTTTTAAATGCCCATCCTTTAAGGAACATAATTTTACTTCTAACATTTCTGTAATCCAAATTTGCCAAAACATCTGGGCAGCATGGTGAATATGAGAAAGAGCAAGTGATCTGAAATTCAAGAGAACCTGGCGTGGAATGTGCATTTTCCCCTTTACTAGCTGTGAAGCTTTGGGCGCATTTCCTAATCTATCTGACCCTCTCATTGGCCATCTGTAGACTAGGCGAACACGGTGTCTGGTTTTTGTGAGAAATAAACCTCTCCAAACAACTGATTCATTGTACGTAAGTACTCGTAAAGTCTCTTACCCATTTCCTTTCCCTTCCTGCTAAACAATTACTGTTGAATATGCCCAGTAGTCCGGACACTTGGAAATACTGAATTATTGAATATTTTCATGTTTTATTTCTCACGCCTTTCCATGGCAGTTGAGAAAAATACATTGTAATGAAAACATATACACCTCACGGCTCGTCTCAGTCAAGGCCATCTTTATACATAAATTCAAAGTCCATCCCAGCCTCTTCTGGCAGTTACCTTCCCCCTGCCCCGCTGCCTGACCTTCTCATTGCTCCCAAGCTACTCCCCCTCTCGCTCACTGTCTCCTGTCATCCACACAGTCCAGCTGCTTGCAGTAAAGAAGGTATAAACGCAGCCATTACCAGGTATAAATGATTGAAAAGCGTCAGTATGAGACTCTCTCCCGCTATTTTCATTTTAACAAAAGAGACAAGGACTCAAGCCCAAGTATTCGCTACTAATTGTTGATTCTCCTGTGTTAATGAACCTTCTTATTTTCTAACAGACTTTCTGGAACTGGTCAGTTATAATGTCCCTGAAAATTATAACTTGAAATTGGCCTTTTACCCTTGGAGAGGTTACTTTTGATGACTTGTGACCCCAGCAAAGAGATCCACAAATCACTGGAAACTGCCCCTTTCAGGCAGAAGCCCATTACACTTTGTGACCACGCAGTTCAGTAAAATGCAGTGTCGTCAAGGAAGAGATGTGAGAGGAAGAGGGAATGGCAGCCACAGCACGACTAGAAGTAGTTACTTCTGGTCATCAACGTGTCCTAAGAAAGACATAATGGCACTGGAGATGGTAGAGAAAAATAACATCCACCTTCAGTGCGAGATCAGTAGTGTTGTGCCTTTTCTCAAAATCTTCACTTAGGGGAAATATATGAAAGTGTTGTTCATTATTAGGATATACGTTGCAGGCAAGAATATCTTTGTTTATCTCAGGTAGATTAAAATTGTATCTTATTCAAAATCCCTAATAAGGGGGAGACTGGGAAGACTCATAGGTAATTGTTGGTAATCTCAGCTTTCTGCTGACTTTCTGTTTCTTACTTTGTTGTGCTCTTCTGATAGAAGATGTGGTCAGATACGAAAGATGAAGGAGAAAGAGTAAAGACGAATCCACTGAATGGCTAAATGTTCCCATGAAACATATGAATAATACTGTCAAGCACTGGATTATATACCGCCTTGTGTGTTTGCTTAATTATGTCTTGGCAACTAGATTATAAATTTCTCATGGGTAGAGACTATGTTTTATATTTTCAAATGCCTTAAAGGAAACTAGGCTAGTAGTTGACATTTAATAGGTTCTAAGTAGATACTTGCTGAGTGGAATTGAATTTATGGTAAAGTTACTTAGAGATTCCCTATGGAGAGGCCAGATGTAAACACTAGAGGAGTCTGATTTTTCTTTGGAAAAACTTGGACACGGCTGATGTGGTTTTCCTTGGACACACCTTTTAGGACAGCACTTTAATTCAGGCCACTTGGTTCCGCTGCATCTTCCTAAGAGACTTGTCTACTTTTGACCAAATCATGCGTCTACCCAAGGTTCTCAACCAGGGTTGATGTCACCGTGTGCTGGTGTCCTGGCATGTGGTGCCGAGGCGCCAGGGATGCTCAGCATCCTGAGTGTTGCACAGCAGAGTCCTTCAGGCTAAAAACTTGTCGTGCTCATTATGCCACTAGTCCCTGTCGCTAGGAAGCACTAGATTCCTTAGTTTTTCCCTTCCTACTACTCACGCCTCACGTTCACCCCTCCTGCCTTGTACACTGTGTCTAGGCTTTACTCAGCTACTTGATTCTTGGTCATGCCAAGCTCTGTCTACTTCATTATCTTTGCAGGTTTTGTTTCTTCTGCTCTTGTCCTACTTTCTCCTCTAGGGAATGTCTTCTAACCTGTCAGGCACCACCTCCTCCAAGAAGCCCTTGTTTGTTTCAAACCCAGACTGGGATAAGTGGCACTTTGATGTGCTTTTCAAAGCACCCTGTGCCTCCTGCCTTGACATTTTCCCCAGTGAATTGTGGTTATGGGTTTGCTTTCTGTCTCTCTCACTAGACTGAAATCTACTTAAGAACAAGTCGGATATCCCAGGATCTCACCAAGTGCCTGACACACACTGAGCACTTCATAAAGAATTTTTTCAATGAGTGAATCAATCAATGCAATTTTCAGACAGGAATTAGTTCATTCAGCAAATATGTATTGTGTGCTTTTCATAACTAAGAAGAGCCTTGGCAGGAGGCATACGAGGATATCAGCACCACTGTCGTCATTAATGGGGAGGAAACCTTGTGCAAGGAAAGGGAAGAGATCAGGAGAAAGGATGGAAAATTACCCTTACCATGGGGCCAGCCCAGGCTTGATTCACTCAATAGCTCTAAGACCGTGTGTGGGACACGAGAGAACAAGGAGCTCAGCCCGTGCTGTTCTAGGCAAGGGCCTCAGACCCAGCCAGTCCACAAACGTATTGATCTCAAATGAGCTAACTACAGAGGTGAGAGTAAGCATTTAAGAATTAGACAAAATAGGGCCTCCCTGGTGGCGCAGTGGTTGAGAGTCCGCCTGCCGATGCAGGGGATGCGGGTTCGTGCCCCGGTCCGGGAAGACCCCACATGCCGCGGAGCGGCTGGGCCCGTGAGCCATGGCCACTGAGCCTACGCGTCCGGAGCCTGTGCTCCGCAACGGGAGAGGCCACAACAGTGAGAGGCCGCGTACCGCAAAAAAAAAAGAAAAGAAAAGAAAAGAATTAGACAAAATAATTTATAAGTAAATTGGTTCCTGATACAGCTGAAATGTTTTTCAGTAAGGAAGAAAGGAAGGAGGGAAAACATTTTGTAAGCTGCTCTTCAACACAGATATTTGAGCATCGCTGGTGCAGGCAATCCCAGTGTAGTGACGAGTCTGTTGCACACCAGCCTCCAAGTTGGGTGTTGATAAAGCAGGAACTTACTGCTGATCCCTCCCTTCCTTTCTTCCCCTCCTGGCAGGGGGACTGCTTAACTTGAGACAAGTTAGAGAGGCAAGTGGTTAGAATTAGGGTCCTCTCTGAGTACCTAGAGTTCTAGGTAAGACACTAGCACCTGACCAGAGCTGCAGTACCAAGCAGAAAACCAAAAAAAAAAAAGAAAGAAAGAAAGAAAAAATCTGTTTATGTGGATCAAGTCAGCCTGTCAGCAGTTTCAGGAGAGCTGAGACTCCATAGAAATCGGGGTGCCCAGTTTGCACTTCAAGCAGCAGGGTTTGTGGTAGCGCATCTCATTCTAACCCCTACCTCCTGGTGAGTTGGTGGCCACCAATGCACTCTGCACCCTGACAATGATTTAGCTCAAGAACTAAAGGAGGCTGGCTGGATTCATAGGCTGGGAGCCCTCATTGGCAGCAACTGAGCAGGTTATGAGAGGGGGTAGCTGACATGCCTAGGATATGAGGAGCATTATGCCAGGTATTACGAAGATTCAGAGATGAACAGCTGTGTTGATAATTTGAACCAAAGCATAGGCAAGAATACAAATAGAATGCTTTAAGGGAAACAAGCACAAATTGTAGTAAGGCATTCTTAAAGAATAAATACGAACTAGTTTGTGTGCAAATTAAAGCAAGAAAACATTACTTTTACAAAATTATTGCAACACGTTAGAGATGGTATTGGCAGTAGTACATTTATTGACTGTTAAATAACAAGCAGTATGACCCTCATAAAGATTGTTTATGCGTGGCAGGGTTGAAGTGCCACAGGATAAAACTCATAAGCTTTACTTACAAGAGTTCTAACTCGTGTAGAAAAAAAATCCTGCCAGACAGCATGTCTGCTTTGTTTGGAATAGAAACATAAATATCTAATTTGCCTCATTACGGAGAAGAATGCATGATCTGGGCAGCCTGAAGCCAAATGATCATTCCACCAGCTCAAAATGTAGGGAACGTAATTCATTTGCTGATTCGGCCTAATCCTTATTTGCAAATGGCGAAACAGAAATCTGTAAGTTCATATATCATTGAGTTACATTTTACTTCTTAAAAGGGAAAAACACAATTTTGCCAGAAGATCAAAAATAAAAGCAACTAGGATTAGGTCAGTATACCCTGAATTGGGAAAGTCAAAAACTTTTAGAAGTAATTAACTTCTAAAAGTTTGTTTTTCTGTCAGCATTTCTCTGTTTTGTAGGGGTTGTTTTGGGTTTTTTTCTATATTTGTGTGTGTCATCAAAGCAAGTGTGTCTGTAAGGATGACTGTGTCTCATGAGTGCAAGGTAGGACCATGCAAACCTTTCATAGTAGCATTTCATCCCAAAAGCTCTTCTGTTCATTTTTCTGTTGCAAAAAACGAGGGTGACTAACAGGCCACACAAAAGCTTTGTGTATGTTTTTAAACAAAATTGGCTTGATGTTATTTAAATGAGAAATTGATATTTTGTTTTTTACATTTGTCAGGCTTTTATTTTTTAGCTGGTGTCTTGCTAGATGTTTCAGTTTCCTGGTGGAGTTGTAATAAATGAAAGCAAATACATTTTTATTAAACCATAAAAATGATCAACTATGCACTCTTCTAGAGAGTGCTCATGTGCAGCATAATTGTTTAATACTGTTTTCTTTCCACATTAAGTCAACCTGAAAGACTATTGATTTTACCAAACCCCGTTTCTTAATGCCATAATTCTCCAGGCCTGTGTCTCTGGGGACCCTCGTCAGGAGGGTAATTGCGTGTCTTGCTGCTCTCTGTTGAACAGCCAGTGACAGGCCGTCTGGAACAACTCAGGTCATAGAACAGTGCATTTCCCCATGCCGAACCCTCTGCTGTTCCGCCACAAAGAAGGAGCCCCCCTCGTTTATGGCTAAGTGAAGAGGGAGTTTGAAGGTGGAAAACACCAAAACTTTCATAGGCATATTGTATTCAGAAAAGACTGGAATACCATTCTATGCGAAGCTTTAATTTTGCCTTAATTTATAGAGATGTGCCCAAATAGTAATTACTATTTGTAAATTAGTAATTACTATTAGTAATTACTGTTTAAAATAGTAATTACTTTCATTTGTATAGTACTTTACAGAAAGCACTTTACATATGAATCTTCTCACCGCAAAGCCCTGTTCGCTTGAACAAGTTATTTCACTTCCTCAAGCCTCAGTTTTCTGATCTTTGAGAAATGGGCATAAAAATCACAAATTGTCCTCTTACCCCCACAGAGCTGTGAAGGTCAAATGATGCAGCACTCAGTCAAGCAAGCGTTAGGTATTTTCCCTCGGCTCAAGTGAAGTCACACACATCCGTTAACAACTGTTTTTAAGGCGACCGCTGCGTGGTAAGTCCTGTGCCATGAGCAGGGAGCCCAGTGTGATGCAGGCATTGGGAGTGGATCCCGCGATGAGGCAGGTCACACTGAATCACCTGTCATTTCTTGAAAATGAAGGAAACAAGTGCAGGCGAGCTGGGACTCCGGGGAGGAGCAGCCAGGAGAAGGCCACCACTTCCCGTATTTTCTAACGTTTCCTGTTTCGAGTGTTCTTGTTTGCTGTCCACCAGAGGTGGCTTCAACCACTTACGCAGAGTGGCTTCAACCGCATCAGATGGGCAGGATTAGTTCTCCAGTTTCACTCGGCTTGAGCACTGGGTGGTCATGTCCCGTTGGGTTACTTGGAGCCGTATGTATCTGTGAGGTCTGCAGAGGTGGGTGGCGTGGGGCTCCTGCACACACCAGACTCACAGCCTCTCTTTCCATTCTCCTTCTCAGGACAATGTCCTAACTGTTGGAAGTGTGCAGATTTTCATGTTTGTTCTTAAAGATGAAGAGCAGAAAGTCTATACAATTTTTAAATTAAAGTAATCATGTAAATGTCTTCATTCACTGAACTGATCTTTTCACATTCAGAATATCTCCTTTGTAGTAACTCCTTTAAAAAAAAAAAAAGATTCCCAGAGCTTGTAACATTATTAGGAGAAGAGATTTCTTTTTTCTTCCTGTTAGTGACATCCCAGAGAATTGGAATTCTCTATTAACCCGTAGGTCAAGCATCCATCCTGACACACATCTCTTTTATTCTACCTCATTTGTAAAGGAGCAGTTTATCCTTAACTTGATTCCTAGCCTCTTTTTAGGGAGCATTCGAAGTTAATCTCAACAAAGAATAGTAATTCGGATTGGCAGTCTGTGGTATTAGGGAATAGAGTGAAATCGAGTAATCTTCGCATGAGAAGGAACCATAGAGATCATCTTATCTAACCACTGCATTTTGCAGTGAGGCAGCCACGGCCCAGAGAAGCTAAGTGTCTGTCTAAAATCACGTGGCTGGGTTATGGCTGATGCTATAATTCGATACACTAGGCAACATAAAGAGTGATATTTCCTAAAGGTTATGGTGGACTAGAATGTAACGTTTTTTATAAAAATAAATACACATGAAAAGTGGCTTGGAGACTTCGCACTTCTAAACTGGTGCCCAATATTATATCTTTCTACTGTCCTTAAATGGGTCTGGACTGTATGTAACACAATTGCCTAGTAAAACAAAACGTATCCTCAAGTATGGCTTTGGGAGTCAGAGACCAGGCAGTTGTCTGAGCTCCAGCATGTACTTTCTGGGTCTTGGGAGTTTTCCCTGCTCAGAAATGAGGATGGCTGACGTGACCAACTATCAGCTCCATGGGGTACCATTCTTCCCTAAAAATTCCCTAAAAATATTGCACTTGATGTCCCATAGCCCAGAGGAAAAAATGGTTTTGGTTTCAGACCCCAACCTCTCGAATCTATCCTACAAATTCCAAAGTAGGTTCAGCTCAAAATCAATATGGAAAGACCGGACTGGTCTTGGTTGCCTTCACTCTTAACCTTCTGAGTTTTGAAGTGAGGAGGAAAATATGTAGAATTCTTTCTAGAGCCTCTAGTGTTATTCCTGGGTTAGACTAGTCCCACTAAGATATTCTTGAAATCACCTTCCTACACAGGGTGTCTTCAAAACTCTGCTCTTGTCCTATGATCGAAATAAGCGTCATTTCTCCTACACTTTCCTATCCGATCCAGGTCCAGATCCACATTTTGGGGAGCCTGCATGGACCATCAGCAATAATGGCTGTGGGTGCCATGACCAAAGGCTCTTCAGCAAACACAGGCAGGGAGTTGATTGGGGGAAATGTCAATGCCCTAGAACCTGCCATCCAACAGATAGTTTTTTGCTGTGACTGTCTCATAAGATCCAGGTGAGGACCAACTTGGGTTCTCTTTCATACATAAAGTTATTTTTATTGAGATGCTTCTTGACATATAACAAAGAGTGACATCATTTAATACAGAGAATGCTCAACAAGGTGAAAGTCTGGAAAGTTTAGGTCTTCAACTTTATGGTATATTGTTTTTTACTTTTAAATATGAGTTTCACCTTTAATCATGTGAGAAGCAGCACCATGTGAGTAACTGGCTTTCTCGCCAGACTGGCAAGTAGAGAGAGCGTGGTGGAGATTAATGGGACCTGTGGAGTTTGGAGGCCTTAGTGGACTCCCTGACAGATCAGACCATCACACAAAGGCTTAGAGCTTAAACTAATAAGAATAACAAAGCCTAACCCGCAACTCTGTCCCCCTTATCCATTCACAGGAGCCTTGCAGGTTGTATGCGCCCAGCTCCCTAGTTAGTGCCCTGCAACGAAGACCAGCCTCTTTCCTTATTCATGTGGATTCTGACTCTATTTTGACTTGAGAAGAAGCTAATTATGGCTTGATTTTTTTTTTGGAAAGAATGATTAATAATCACTTCCATTTGGTGGAATGTAATCTGTGGAGGCAGCATTAATGTTTTTACTACCTTATGAAGCAACATAAGGAAGAAAGGAAAAACAAAAAACCCTGTATACTCTTTTGCAACAAGCTATAAAATGATGTATTTAATCTTGAATAATTAAAGAAAAATATTTTTATTCACATAATGTTATAATCATATTGCTAATACCAGCGTAATGCTTACTTTTTAACTAATTCATTTTCTCATTTGTGGCAATTGAGAAAGGTTTATTAAATCTAATGACTGTTTTAGGATTAAGTAGGGGAAAAGCATGTTCTAATTACAGGGATGGATAAAAGCAAACTAATTAACCAAAAACGTGTATTTCCTTCCTGAGGGATGTCTGGTCAGGCATATCCGAGATGAACTCGGGTTACCTAGCTCCTGAGTTTTTTAATCATGTTTTTAGATTGCATTTTTTACACCATCTGTACCATTAACACGACTGTAATTTCTGTCACAGTTGGAAGCTTCTAACATTAATAAATGTTTTGTTTTGGAAGGGGAGGGGAGGCAGAGAAGAAGATGGGAATGTTTATGAATGAACCAAAGGAAGAGGGGCCTGAAATGAAATGCTGGATATTGGTGACTGGGGCTTTGGTGTTGCCCTTCCGTGCCACACATTATAGCTTACGTTTACTTGGGAAAATAGTCTTAATTCATCCTTTAAAAAAAAATCTTATCTAATAGAAAGTATAATCACCAGCTAATAATAATAATACCTAAATAACCTCATTCATGTATAACAGTATATACAGAAGAATAGGTAATTATGTCATGAAACTCGGAAGCATTGATTTTTCAGTGTTTTGTCTACCCTGAGCAAAGCACAGGATCACAGTACTACAGTCTGAGCTCCAAATAAATAATTATGTATTTTTTTTTGGAAAAAATTACAGGTTTTCTGGATATGCATTTGTTTTTTAGCTAGCGACTACCACCGCAGGCTTCTTTGAAGCACACTGATTATGTTTTCACAACTGGAGAGAACAATCAGAGGTTTTAAAGCATCTGATTGTAATTTCAAAGAGTGGTGGTATACTGATAAAATGTCGGCAGGAATAGATAATAAAGTTGGGGGGCAAGGGGCGGGGGAGACAGGACACAATGCGAGCTGCAGATTGTTGCCCAAAACCAAGTACGCATACTTTTCAGATGGAAAAGATGACCATTCATGACGAAAAAATTATAAACTCTATGAAGACCCTATTTTTAGTTAAGTCCTAGAATACTAGGATGAAATCTTACATCTGGAAGCAGAAGCGACATTAGATTTCGTACTGTGAAGGAAACATCAGTATATATTGTGTGCCTGGTGTCTGCTGTGTGCTTAAGGATACAGATGATAAAGATAGGAGTCTCCCTGAAGGAGCTTACAGTGTAAGCCAACATTTGGGGGACTAGGAGTGGCAGCAAAATAGAAGTTCTGGGGCTTCCCTGGTGGCACAGTGGTTGCGAGTCCACCTGCCGATGCAGGGGACACGGGTTCGTGCCCCGGTCCGGGAAGATCCCACATGCCGCGGAGCGGCTGGGCCCGTGAGCCATGGCTGCTGAGCCTGCGCGTCCGGAGCCTGTGCTCCGCAACGGGAGAGGCCACAGCGGTGAGAGGCCCGCATACCGCAAAACAAACAAACAAAAAAAATAGAAGTTGTAGTAATTTACTTACAAAAAAAAGTTTTTCAGGAGAATTTTGGTAGTAGTGGAAATAGCATTTATCTGGTTGTAATAATTTGTATATACAGTGGCCTTTTGACATTTGCTGGCCATATCCTAGAGCCTTTGTGGATCCTCAAATTCCCAAACAACCTTATAGTTTATAATTGCAACCCTAAATTATGCTAATAAAAGTATTTGAAAATTTAGAGTGGCACCTTCAGGCCTGTCTGAAAGAGACTGTGCACATTGGCAGTAAGAAAGCCATGTAAAGATGTAAAACACTGGGAAGTTGGCTGTCTTCACTCTTAAGTGAGTCCATCCCATCTACCAATCTTGAAGTAATTTGGGAATTCCAAATCGTGTGGCACCAAAAAAGCAAACAGATAAATGTCCTGAACATCCCAGTTCCAACGAGTAGTAAGGATTTCACGCTCATTTGAAAGAATTCTCACATTAATTTGCGTTTACCAAACAGCACACACTTCCAGGAGCAAGAAAAAAAAAAAAAAAGCCTGTTGGGTATTCATAAACAAGGTACACAGGTATTCCTTACTCACTGTGCTATAAAAGTCAAAACTTGCAATGATTGCTTCGAGAGCATCTGCTGGAAGCTTGGTTTCATGGCCTTCAGTCCAGGACCATGTTCTCTAGGAAGATGTTCTTTTTAACAGAATTCCACCAATGAAGGGACCGGTGCAGATATGACTTTTGTTGTAATGGAAGTTTCCCTATATAACCAAATCTTCACCCTTAAAACAAAACCTAGTTAAGATAATGAGGGCAAGTGTAGTCAAAGCCTCCCTAAAGTTTGCTTGAAACTTGGCTCTTAATGTCAGTTAACCAAACACTCTTATCAATAAAACCAGTAACCTTGGAATTGATCAGATTAAGCATTGAAGTCAACTTAATATTTAAAATGCTTTCAGATAATTGCCACAAAGCCTTATTAAATACATCAGCCCAATTTCAAGGTTGTCCTGTCAACTTCATCCTGACAGGCTTTTCCATATTCCATTGCTGGCTTTCTAACTTACTTTTCACCAGACCCAAATCAGAGTAATGAAAAGAGTCAGACTGCTCATAAAATGTCACATTACTATGAGAGCACACATTATTTCTACAGATGTTTTCTGTCAGTCACTAGATCACTACTCAGATGACAGCAGTGCCTGCCTGGAACATGCTTTAAAAATGACAATCCCATACTGTAAAGACTACTTCAGCAGTAAAATTTACTGATTTGTCCCTTTGATCTCAGCCTACAAAAGATACCAAATGTTACTCAGGAATAAATAAAACATTTACAGAAAAGAGGAGAAAAGGTTATATGCTTCATTTTGCTTATCAATGTCATTTCCAAGCCAACAATTTTATTAGGGGTAGGGGTATGGTGACATGCTATTTTTAGTTTGTAGGGGAGAAATGTGACATTTAGAACAAATGTCATAGCATTTCTTCAATAAAAATCCATGCTGTCAGCTGCCTAGCTCTAGAGAATTATAGGAAAGCTGTACTGAACCAAAAGAGAAGCAACAATAACTTGATTTTTAGCTTAACCCTCTCAGACCCAGGCTCAGTGTGGACCGACATTAATAACAGTTTTTGTTGTGTAGCTTGGGGATGCAGGCCTGTATTTGCAGAGTGTTTCTTGAAAGAATCTGTTCTGTCTACTTAAGAAATGACCCAGTGTTCAACCAAAGCTTTGTGACCTGTTGTATTCAGTGAACCTTGAGGAGAAGCAATTTCTTCACAAACAAAAGAAGAACTCAAATACCTACTAAAATAACTATTCTAAGACGAAAGCCAGAAAATGACTTTTTATTGACTGTAAACAACAAAATGAAAGCAGCAAAAAACAGTAGAGGAGATAATTACTAGAATTTAATATGAAAAGAAATAGCATGTAATGAATGTAGTTCTTGTTATGGAACTTTTTTGCCCTTATCTCTCCCACTTTTTTTTGGCATCTGTTCACATTCTACCATGAAATATCTCTGGGTTGTTCTTTAACTTCTCAGGACAAGAGCCATATCTTACATTTCTCTCAATTCCCCACAGTGCCTAGCACAGTTCTTGATAAAATTATTGAACAGTTAAACCACTGGTTTGGGAAATGCGGTCCATATCTAATTTTTTAAAACTTTCTGGCTCTCCCTAGCATGCCACCCCCGCCCCCAGACACACACAGTGATGACTTTCAGGTTTTGCCATTTTTAAGGTTCAGATCCTACTCAGTCCACCCTGACTCCTTTGGGTAATAATAGTCAACTTTGCTGACAGTGACCTATGCACTTTTTAAATAAGGATCGTTATTTCATTAAGTGAGAAGATGGAGACATCGGTGACTTTCTTAATGTTCTTTCCCCTTGCAAATGATCCTGTGCTTTGTTCATGATCTTTCCTTTCCTTCCTGTCTCAAAGAGGTTCCTCTCTTCCTCGACAAAGCTCTTCCTTCCCTTTGACTCTCAATCAGGCCTCTCCAGGCTTTCTTGGAATTCTGTCGTTTGTCCCCAGGAGTCTCGAGGTCTCCCCTATTCTGGGTCTTCTTCCTTTTTGCTTTCTGATGGGCCTAATAATAATCTCCACTTTAACCTGCCTTCTTCTCTAATGCTAAACATGAATGAACACTCAGTAGGTCCCAGGCATTGAGCCAGGTAATACACATGGGTATATACACTTTCAAATAAGGTAGAATCCCTTCTCTCAAATAGCTGACAACTGCCAAACCGATTCAACAGGTAACCTGTTCTTTATATCACCTCCACAATCATTCAGCAAACATTTCCTGAGTCAAATTCAAGTGACACAGTGATGGCTAATGACAGTCTTTGCTCTCAAGGATCTCATAGTGTATGCAATTCCTAGAGCCCATACCAACTATGTGTCTCATTTTGAACTCGTACTTGTTTCCTGTCCCCAATTCTGAAGTGTATTTTATATGTATCCAGAATGCTTAAGGTGGTTTTTCTTCGGTTTTGGTGGAAACATTTTGAAGGCAAAGACTGTTTTTCCAAAACTGAATTTTTTTTTTTAACACCTTTATTGGAATATAATTGCTTTACAGTGGTGTGTTAGTTTCTGCTTTAAAACTGAATTGCTTTTTATCTTTCATGGTCATTGCCTAACAGGGGACCCTAACCACAGGGCCACCTCCTGCAGCCGCTCAGGCTGTGGGCTGTTCAGCTCCAGGGGGACCAGACACATCGTAATCTAAGTGGCTCTTGATGCTCAAGAAGTAGTTTTCTTTGACTCTTGGGATGCCAGCAATTTATGAAACATGGTTTTGTTTTCTAAAAGGCATCCCTGAATCCTTTCTTTCTCCTACTCTTTTTAAACCCACCCACCCACGCAGTACATAAAGCCGTGGGAATAATTCATACTCAGTGGTTCAGAAGTAGGTGATGTTTTGAAAATTCGTTTTTATGTGAATTAGATACATATGATTTAGTAATCTGTATATGACCCCAATTGTTTTCCTAACCTGTTTTTTCTAATAGTGTTTGTTTTGTTTTGTTTTTTAACATCCTTATTGGAGTGTAATTGCTTTACAATGGTGTGTTAGTTTCTGCTCTATAACACAGTGAATCAGTTATACATATACATGTATCCCCATGTCCCCTCCCTCTTAAGCCTCCCTCCCACCCTCCCTCTCCCACCCCTCTAGGTGGACACAAAGCAACGAGCTGATCTCCCTGTGCTATGCGGCTGCTTCCCACTAGCTATCTGTTTTACATTTGCTGGTGTATATATGTCCATGCCACTCTCTCACTTCGTTCCAGCTTACCCTTCCCCCTCCCTGTGTCCTCAAGTCCATTCTCTATGTCTGCGTCTTTATTCCTCTCCTGCCCCTAGGTTCTTCAGAACCTTTTTTTTTAAGATTCCATATATATATGTGTTAGCATACGGTATTTGTTTTTCTCTTTCTGACTTACTTCACTCTGTATGACAGTCTCTAGGTCCATGCACCTCACTGCAAATAACTCAATTTTGTTCCTTTTTATGGCTGAGTAATATTTCATTGTATATATGTGCCACATCTTCTTTATCCATTCATCTGTCATTGGACACTTAGGTTGTTTCCATGTCCTGGCTATTGTAAATAGAGCTGCAATGAACATTTTGGTACATGACTCTGTTTGAATTATGGTTTTCTCAGGGCATATGCCCAGTAGTGGGATTGCTGGATCGTATGGTAGTTCTATTTTTAGTTTTTTAAGGAACATCCGTACTGTTTTCCATAGTGGCTGTATCAAATTACATTCCCACCAACAGTGCAAGATGGTTCCCTTTTCTCCACACCCTCTCCAGCTTTTATTGTTTGTAGATTTTTTGATGATGGCCATTCTGACCAGTATGAGGTGATACCTCATTGTAGTTTTGATTTGCATTTCTCTAATGATTAATGATGTTGAGCATCGTTTCATGTGTTTGTTGGCAATCTGTGTATCTTCTTTGGAGAAATGTCTATTTAGGTCTTCTGCCCATTTTTGGATTGGGTTGTTTGTTTTCTTGATATGGAGTTGCATGAGCTGCTTGTATATTTTGGAGATTAATCCTTTTTCAGTTGCTCTGTTTGCAAATATTTTCTCCCATTCTGAGGATTGCCTTTTCATCTTGTTTATGGTTTCCTTTGCTGTGCAAACGCTTTTAAGTTTCATTAGCTCCCATTTGTTTATTTTGTTTCTATTTCCATTGCTCTAGGAGGTGGGTCAAAAAGGATCTTGCTGTGATTTATGTCATAGAGTGTTCTGCCTATGTTTTCCTCTAAGAGTTTGATAGTGTCTGGCCTTACATTTAGGTCTTTAATCCATTTTGAGTTTATTTTTGTGTATGGTGTTAGAGAATGTTCTAATTTCAGTCTTTTACACATAGCTGTCCAGTTTTCCCAGCACCACTTATTGAAGAGGCTGTCTTTTCTCCACTGTATATTCTTGCCTCCTTTGTCAAAGATAAGGTTACCATATGTGTGTGGGTTTATCTCTGGGCTTTCTATCCTGTTCCATTGATCTATATTTCTGTTTTTTGTGCCAGTGCCATATGGTCTTGATTACTGTAGCTTTGTAATACAGTCTGAAGTCAGGGAGCCTGATTCCTCCAGCTCCATTTTTCTTTCTCAAGATTGCTTTGGCTATTCGGGGTCTTTTGTGTTTCCATACAAATTGTGAAATTTTTTGTTCTAGTTCTGTGAAAAATGACATCTAATGGTGTTTTGACATGACTTTTTAACACTTGTTATATATGTTGACAACCTCAATGGCAGGGTGGAGGTATGTGATTTCTTTTTATCAGTGAGCATTGTCATTTCTAACCATGGATTCTCAAATACAAAGGAAAATAATTGCTCTTGTATGGATTATTTAAGACTGTAATGAATTAACCTAATGTCATTTGAACTTGGGTTGCTTCTGCATCTATTCTGACGTCAGTGAACATATGTCACATTTCTTCTGTTATGGCAGCTGTATAATCATCAATAGCAGTATTTTCTATTAATCAAAATATAGGATGTCTCACCTTCATCTTTGTGTGCACATGGGGGGTTGGGGGGCGGGATGTCACTGTCTTAGCTAGGAACAGAATTCCTCTTAGGAAAGGAAATAGCTTTGTCTAGGAAACTATTTCGATAAGCAGTTTAATGGACAAAGAAAGAACCTGAGACCATGAATGAGAAGGAAAAAAGTTATGAAAGAACTGAATGCTCGGCAGTAGAAAAATAGAGGGAATTTTTCTCTCACTATAAACAGAAGAAAGAGTGATTAAAGAGGGGGAAGAAGTGGGGAAATAATTAATATTCAATTAAATAAAATAATTAATAATTAATAGGTGATTTGCATTTTCTTCCTGTGTGCCTTTAATCACAAAACTAAGTCAGAAGACCAGAAATTGGGAACTAGATGTGACCTTGAGAATGCAAGAACCCCAGATGTTGAAAGTCATATGGAGAAGGGCACTGTACTTTTTTTCACAAGACAAGGTGTGGAAGTTGGGAGCCTAGATCTGAAGGGGTAGGGAGACCCCAGATGACATCTTAGTTTCATATATATTCATTCCTGGTTTCCTCATCCACAAAATGGAGATAATAAAAGTGTATATATATATATATATATATATATATATATATGGGTCGTCTTAATGATGAAATAAATTAATACAAGTGAAGAGATTAGAAAAATGCTATACATAGTATGCACTGGACGTTGCCATATACATCACCCATCCTCACTGTAAGCATGCATATGATAGAACATTTGGGTGTGCTTTTCATGTACATGCTTAAAACTCAGTTACAAAGAAGTAATACATATAAAACCCATCCTAAGGAATCAAAATTGATTCAGTACCCCTTCTTTCTAACACCTTCATTTCTCCTTTAAATGTAAAGTATTTTATACTCCAAACAAATAAATGATGAGTAATTTATTATCTATATATCAATATTATTTGGCTCCATATGTCATCATGTATTTTAAAAGACCAGAATCTTATTAAAATGTTGATATATTTTCCAATCCATATACATTTGTTCTTCAAGAGAAAAAGTTGTGCTTTGTTTCTAAAGCAGTGGTGTAACTAGGACTCATTAGACATAACTTTTAAAGTTTTAGTCATTGGGCTCTTGTCTGCATGAAATGGAAAAGCAGCTTACTTTGAAGAAGTTAGCCTCAGCGGTTGCTAAATGCTGTACTGTGTAAAATATTAAAATACAGGGGTGGTGATGTTATTTTGAGAATGTAATTACTGTGTGTTTTGATTGCTTCCTTTTAAACCTTTAGGCCATTTACTGCTGACCAATTTTGGTAGCCATTTATGTTCATGAGAATTGGTTTACCATATTGATTATAATATATCTAGAAACTTAGCTATAAAAAGACTATAATTCAAATCTAAATAATCCTCTAGAAAAACATTTCCCCCTAAGTAATTGCTTATTTTACTTAATTTTTCTCCAGAATTATTGTTTTTAATCAGTGTGTTTGGGAGGAGGTAGTAAGTGGGTAACTTGAAAAAGCTGTAATATTTAATAGTGATTTCTTTTATAGTTGGGAGGGGACTTTTGAAATAAAATATTCTGTTTTAGCTCAGCTCAAGTTGGAAATGCAAACAGGAAACATGGGAGGACAAGGGGAATCGT
Source organism: Delphinapterus leucas (assembly GCF_059928025.1). Taxonomy (NCBI): domain Eukaryota; kingdom Metazoa; phylum Chordata; class Mammalia; order Artiodactyla; family Monodontidae; genus Delphinapterus; species Delphinapterus leucas. The sequence goes on from NC_143138.1 coordinate 16,646,493, forward strand.
TGTGACAGCAGGAAGGGCGAGGAACCTGACTTGAGGAGCTCGTGGAGAAGCCTGACCTCGCCCAGGACATCCAGTCAATCCCCTGACTTTCTCCTCTACCTCTGGACACCTTTCCAATCTAGTCTTTTTTCTCCATTCTCATAACCTCCCATTTTTGCACTTTTTACATTTTATTGTTATTGCTTCCTTCATTTTCTGTCTTGATACAATGAAAGCTCTGTAAGAACAAGGACTGTATCTGCTTACTGTATCCCTAGTGTCTAGGACATTTAGAAGGTTAATGAGTATTTGTTGAATGAGTTAGTGAATTCACTTATAAGTCACTTTGCAAGTTTGTGATTATTCACTATGTTCAAAAGACCCATTTCCCATGCCTTAGTATTTAGTCTTGCTGGGAATTAAATTCATAAAATCTGTGAGAAGGACAACCTGCCAGTATGTATCAGAGCTTTCCAAGTGTATAGAGGAATATATTAAAAGAAACAGTCATGAATTTGGGTAAACATAAATCTATGAGGAGGTTCACTGCAGAACTGTTTGTAATAATAAAATGTTAAAAAAGAAAAAAAAACCTAAATATCCAGTAATAGGTGATGGATTAATAGATATGCTACACTCACAGGATATAAGGCCATGCAGTCACTGAAAATCATGTTGTAAAGGAATATTTAATGATGGGGGAATGTTTATTGATGTGTCAAAAATGGAATCAGTATGACGAGAGAACATGTATCTTTGATATCAATTTTATTAATAATCACAATATATTTGCTTAGAAAAAAATAAGACTGGTGACATACACCGCAACATTAACAGTAGTTATCTCTAAGTGACAGAATCCCGGGTGATTTTCATTTTCTTTTTTGGTGGCCTTTCTGAATTTTTTGAATATTTCTAAAACAAACATGTAATGCTTTTGTAAAGAAAGGTGGAAGAAAGGAAAGTTTTCCAGTGCCATTTTGTAGGGTGATGGGACAAGCCCATGAGGAAGGGATTGAAAGGTAAGTGGAAGGTGAGGAAGGGTGACAGTGTGTACAAGGAAGAGAGAGATGGCTCAACATTTAAGAGTAGCAGCCACCAAAGAATTTGTTTGGTGGGGTTAATAGAACTCAGATAGCTAGAAAGGTGCAGAGAGATCCCTGGAACCAGAGGAGCAAGATTGGTATGCGTACCTTTGTCATTGCTTTGGCATGGAATCCTCCTAAGAGTATCAAGCCATGTGAAGTAGGTAAGAAACAGAACCCTGGTAAGCTTTGTCTAGGGGAAGGGTCTGCAGTCTGCCTGGGTGGGTTTTATTCAGCATAGGATTTAAGCACATTTTAGCCATATATTCCTTTGACTCTTAATATGTGTTTATTTATTTCTTTTTTTCTGCACCTTGTTCTTTGTTTCTGCAATGATATTTTGAGAGACAGTGGGTAGAGTGGAAAGAGATGGGCTTCTGAGCTTGGCAGAATTCAGCAGACAGGAACTTCTTACTCTTAAGGATCTTACTCTTAAGATCCTTACTCTTTCACCTCTGAGCTCTATGACCTTGGACAACTTTGCTTCGATGCTCTGAGCAAGTAGTGTTAAAATGAGGCTAATAACAAGTACCTTGCAAGGTTTTAAACAAGATAAATGTACGTAAAGTCACTAGCGCAATGCCCTTCACAGTAATAGACAGCCAATAAATGTTAGCTATTGTTCTTAAGGTTGTATTTTCTTATTCTTGCTTACACAAGCACAGTATATCTTATAATTACAAAACCACATGCTTGTGTTGATGTTTTGTTTGTAGTTTTTAACATTTTTTTTTCTTAAGTAGTGTAAAGAAAAACTAGTCAAAATCTTTAAAAAGTTCAAATCTTCACCAGTAAAAGCAAGATGCCTTGTTGGTTCTGAGTCATCCTAACCAAAATCAATAGTGTGGTGATACTTCTATTTCATTATGACATCTACCAGTCACCTAAACTGGCCTTCCTGAAACAAAACAGTCTTTGAGAAGTGCAAGCACATCGCTCAGCCTTGTTATGGAAAACTGGCAGACACCTGGATGTGCCCAGAGGGACTGTGATTTCACTTCTCACTCCATAAGCAACATCCTTCTGTTGTGAATTAAATCTTCACAGTCAAAATCTGCGTCTGCATGTGCTTGTTTATTTGGAAAAGAAATGTTATTCAGAGGCATTTTATTTGTAATAGTTATGGAGCAGCATGAGAGTGAGCGAGCTGAATATTGGTATAGCGCCCTTTCCATGTGAAGATTCCTCGCCAGCATTGGTTTTTCTTTCTGGCTTAACTCTCGTTTCCGATTACGACAAGGGACAAGTTATATTTTATACATACGTGTGAGTATGATGATTACATGTGCCAGTAACATGTATGGATATTGTATGTATTCTGTGTGTGAATTAATGTATATAATATCTGAGGCTCTGCGTGTTAGTGAACTGGTTTCTATTTACACAAGAAAATTTTTCTCGTTTCGCCGACCCTTACTTTATCCGAGAGGGTAGATGCTGTTCTCTTATCTCACATCCCAAGCTGAGTTCAGCATCTGGAGAAGCTTAAGGTCCCAGTGCATCAAATTATCGTGCTCAAACTGTTGTTTATTACAGTCCATTTTGTCCTGTCATTCCAGTGACAGAATGTCAAAGCTTTCCTTTCCGTTACCTTCAGCTCTCATCTGCAGGGATCTGATGTGCTGTTTCTGCTTTACTCAGGGAGAAAAACTCAAATGCTCAAGATGAAGGCTACAAGCCACAAGACTGCAGGCACCGGTTCACCCCTTTGCTAAAATAAAGCTCAGGGTGGGTTTATGCCCTGCCGTTTCCCTCCCTGGACCACAAAAGCGCACTCCATTTTATGGATACCTGGTAGTTTCTTACATATTTCCATCACTCTTCTTTTGAGTAGCGAATAATCACAAGCAAATCATGGGTGATAGCATTCATGATAGTATTGACTGGGTAAGTCTAGAAATTCAGTGCGCATTTCATCACTAAAAGTTTCTACAACTATGTGGCCTGTAATCTGAGTGATTTAATTTGGATAAATGGGAATATTGTATCCTATAAAACTCTGTCTAGAATAGCTAAACATGCACAGGAATTTCCCATTGAATGTTTAGAATCTTCAACTTCTAGCCTTTATTTTTCAATTAGAAACATGTGTACCTAATTACGTATTTTTAGTTTTACATAACTGTAATCATATATATCATTATACATGATTTGTCTTTCCAGGACGAATTTTTGTCCTGCCAAAAGATGCTTTCATTTCTAGGATAGAATGCAACTTCTCTTACTCAGATAAGAGAAAATCTGCCAGGAGTGAAAAACACCACACTGATTACAGGCGAGCAAACATTTGTATATTTCTACTCAAACTCTCCTTTGGCCCAGGCAGCACTCTTCTCTCACCTGAACTTCATCAGTCACCTGCTGACTCATCCCTCTGCATTCATTCTTGTTTCCCTCTCAAATCTGTTCATTCACCCAAGGGAAACTAGTATGCTCTTCTATACCAATAAATCTGATCATATCACTTCTCTACTTAAAACTGTACAATGACTTTCCATTCTTACGGAAAGCCCTTCTGCGTGTGAGGCTGGATCTCTCCCCATGCTCCCCCGGCCCTCTCTGCTCCGAGCACACCTTGCCTTCTTCTCCCTCAAGCAAACACCATTCCTTCTCCTGTGCTGTTTCTCTGCCTGAAATGCTCTTCCTGCCCTTCTTCACCGCATTAGCTCCTGGTCACCTTGCAGATCTCACCCCCAGAGCTTCCTCAGAGAACCTTCCCCAGACCTCTCTGACTAGGCCAGATCACCATCATGGTTACTAACAGGTGACACTCCTCTTAAACACACATCAGAGTTACCATTTTACATTTGTGTCGTTATTTGATCATGGTTCATCTCCCTCCCTAGATTGTTAAGTTCCGTAAGAACAGGGACCATACCTGGTTTTGCTCACCGTGGTATCACTAGAGCCCAGCCCAAAGCCTGGCATACGGTACCTGCTCAGTGGAGACTTTGTAGAACTGAACAAAGACAACCATATCTGTAGTATATTCTATTTTAAGAAAGTATATCCTCAGTCAGCCTGGTTTACAGTTTTCACAGATATCCACTAGTTGTTTGTTTGTTTTTTATTGAAGTATGGTTGATTTACAAGGTTGTGTTAATTTCTGCTGTACAGCAAAGTGGTTCAACTATACATATATATACATTCTTTTTTATATTCTTTTCCATTATGGTTTATCACAGCATATTGAATGTAGTTCCCTGTGCTACACAGTAGGACCTTGTTGTTTATCCATTCTATATATAATAGTTTGCATCTGGTAACCCCAAACTCCCAACCCATCCCTCCCTCCCTGCCTCGGCAACCACAAGTCTTCTTTACAGATCTCCACTCTTTTTTTTTTACATCTTTATTGGAGTATAATTGCTTTACAATGGTGTGTTAGTTTCTGCTCCATAACAAAAGCGAATCAGCCATACACATACACATGTTCCCATATCTCTTCCCTCTTGCGTCTCCCTCCCTCCCACTCTCCCTATCCCACCCCTCCAGGTGGTCACAAAGCACCGAGCTGATCTCCCTATGCTATGCGGCTGCTTCCCACTAGCTATCTACCTTACGTTTGGTAGTGTATATATGTCTATGCCTCTCTCTCGCTTTGTCACAGCTTACCCTTCCCCGTCCCCATATCCTCAAGTCCTTTCTCTAGTAGGTCTGTGTCTTTATTCCTGTCTTACCCCTAGGTTCTTCATGACATTTTTTTTTTCTTAAATTCCATATATGTGTGTTAGCATATGGTATTTATCTTTCTCTTTCTGACTTACTTCACTCTGTATGACAGACTCTAGGTCTATCCACCTCATTACAAATAGCTCAATTTCGTTTCTTTTTATGGCTGAGTAATATTCCATTGTATATATGTGCCACATCTTCATTATCCATTCATCCGATGATGGACACTTACAGTGACACCTAATTCACATAATTACCACTCTGTTGAGATCTTTCTTCCTTTGTATATTTGTTTTGTAGTCTGCAGTGTAGACTAGCCTTTTAAAAATTTTAAATCCCTGCTCCAGGCACGGTTTGAAATGGGAAAAGTTCCCTCTAGTTTCACCCAGCATGGATTGGGTTTGAGGATATGTTTCCATAAGAGACAAGAGGGGGAGATTATTGACTTCCTAGCAACTCTTGAAAAAGATCGTTGCAATGAGGCCTGATTATTTTCATATCCTGTATTTCCAGAACAAGAGATGTTTGGGAAAAAAAAAAAACCCACTGTGACACCAAATGTATAGGATTTGTTCTTGTGATTTTGGGTTACCTTTTGCTTTTGTCCATTTGTGACAGTTCTCTAAGGGAACACTTTGCTTATCTGGGCAGTATGTAGCATATTTGTGGTCTGTAAATATTTTTGTAGATCCACTTTAAACCACATAGACCTAGGCTTGAGAGTTTCAGTGAAAGATCAGTAAGAACCTTTGGCTTTGAAATGACATCTGAGCATCCTGCCTTTTCATTTTCATTCCATCTTTTGGTTTCAAGGGAAAAAAAGATTTTTTATTCACTCTACTTTTTGGATACATATGTGTTTTTACTTAAACAGTGGCTAATTCAGTCAAGAAAATAGCTGTTAACTAGAAAATGCAAGTTTAGGAAAAATAGGAGTCGATTATAGTACAGGAAGCCTAGGGGTTATGGTGAAGGTAGGGTCAAAGGTGGACAGAGGACGTGACCTTTTGGTGTTACCAGCTTGATTTGCGTGTCACAAGTGCAGAGTAATTACCTTACCTTTCTCCTCTGAGTTAAGAGATTGTGGAAACCTTACATAAATGGGCCCATCCTCCTCCTGTACTTGACAAGGCTACATTTCTTTCTCCCCCAAAGATAATGTATAAGATTGACATTATCAGAAGAAAAACAATGTTGGTTGCTGTTTTTTTCTAAACAGTAGCAGATAAGCAAAGACCATTTTCTAAGTAACAGTGACTTCCTGCTTCATTAAAAGATTATTTATGTTCTGTGGAAAAACACTATTTAAATGGTAGTTTCAACAAGCAAGTTGTATCTCTCTTTCCAATCAGTGTAGGAGATAAACTGTTAGCAATAACGAAGAGGTGCCCACTGAACTGAGAATATACTATTTGGAGATAAAGAACTTTGGGGTGGTTTTAATCACTTCCTGCATTTCAAGAGAATTTGTCCACTTAATATATTTATAAGAGTGATCTTAATTTCAGATTTATAATGTTTCCGAATATATGTTTTTGAATGTACACATAAAAATTAAATTTAGAGGAAAGTCTCAGAAATCACTCTTCTGTAAAGCTGACTATAAACTCTGCTCCTCTGTTGCTTCCATTATGGGATTGGAGTAATTAAGCAGACATAATATAACACATGAAGGAATTTATTAGGCTTTTATTAAGGCTTGATCATTTGAGTTTCAGATTTTAAATCTCAAAGGGCTCATAATTGTTGTCATTTTCTACTAAAAGCCGCATTTAGAAAGAAGTTAAACTGCAGTGGAAAAGAAAAGATGCATTTGAATGGAAAGTACTAAGTGCCATTTTCATTAACTCAGCGCTTGAATGTGAGCGCCTGTTGTGCCTAGCGTGAGGCTTTTAATCGGTAATAAGATACTGCTTCCCTGAGTTAATTTATGCTGATATTTTCTTGAAACCGTGTTACTTGCAGGAAGTAGACATTGGAGATGGAGATGTGCCTTGGTAGGAAGGGAGAGATTGGTTTTAGACTCCAAAAATGTGAGCGACTAATTTGCCAGACCAATTTAAAATCTTAGAAAGGTTTTCAATTTGATTATTGACTCAAGAAACACACTGGGACAGTTCCAGGACTCGGCAGGGTGAATTCAGGTTTGTAACACTGAACAGCCGTCTTCTGGTTAAACAGTGTGTCCTTGCAGTTTTAACCTTTGTTTCTAAAAATTCTGTCTAAAAAATATTAGTGAGTATGGTATCTTTGAGCCTTTAGGATCTTTTTTCTGCATATTAATTTGTTTGGTACTGAAATTCTCGCTGTGAATATTGTAAGGAACTGAACTTCACTGACCCCACAAAATTCATTGAAATTTTGCCTCTCTGATCATGAGCCTTAATTTACTGCTTTCTCCCAAAAGTCTAGAGAACATCCGAAAGCCTTTCCTAGTGGCATGGTTGTCAGGACAACAGATAGGATATATCTATCTCATCGTGTCCCCTTATGGATTCCTAAGTCCCCATAAAGCTGCATCTCTCTGGGGTCATGAAAGTAAACATCTCCCCAAGAGAGGCAACGTTTTAAAATGTAAGAGACCCTAGAACTGAAAACTTTGATGGAAAAGGGATAAACGGGGCTCAGAACTGTGAGATTTATTCCACTGTTTTGCCTAGAACCAGCCGTGGCCCAAGATTTGAGTTGGATGAATTCCAGTTAATGGAGGTTTTGCTCTAATGTTGAAAATAAAAACAAAACTGCCGGGCTCAGACTGAGCATCACATTTGTAGTTTCCCTACCCCTTGTTTGCTTTCAAGGTCCGAGAATAAGACTGTTGATGTCTCATTTACTGGTGTCACACCTAAACCCATCTATTATAATCCATCAGGGTGGACTCCCTGCACACACACAGTGATATCAGGGTGTCTATCTCACAACACACAGAATTTGGCCTTAAATTCATGCCTGACGTAGGGAGCAAGCAAATGGCCCTTTTCACCTCTGCTCCACTCCTCATTCAGTCCTGCCTTATGAAAAAGTTACTTCTCTGGAGATGCCTGAAGCTGAGGTGGTGGTTTCTTGGCTCTGGTTCTGTCCACGTGCTTCCTGGGGTTTGTGTAGTAATCCGTGCCACCTCTCAACATTGCAGAGGCCTCACATACATCCCTCGCTGCTTTTGGTTATTTTCTTTAAACATCTTTATTGGAGTATAATTGCTTTACAATGGTGTGTTAGTTTCTACTTTATAAAAAAGTGAATCAGCTGTACAAATACATACATCTCCATATACCCTCCCTCTTATGTCTCCCTCCCACCCTCCCTATCCCACCCCTCTAGGTGGTCACACAGCACCAATCTGATCTCCCAGTGCTAGGTGGCTGCTTCCCACTAGCTAGCTATTTTACATTTGGTAGTATATTTAAGTCCATGCCACTCTCTCACTTTGTCCCAGCTTACCCTTCCCCCTCCCCAGGTCCTCAAGTTCATTCTCTACATCTGCTTCTTTATTCCTTTCTTCCTGTCCAGCCCCTAGGTTCTTCAGAACCGTTTTTTTTTTCTTTTTTTAGATTCCATGTATCTGTGTTAGCATACAGTATTTGTTTTTCTCAGTAAGTTTTTCTGACTTACTTCACTCTGTATGACAGACTCTAAGTCCATCCACCTCACTGCAAATAACTCAGTTTTGTTCTTTTTCATGGCTGAGTAATATTCCATTGTATATGTGCGGCATCTTCTTTATCCATTCGTCTGTCGGTGGACACTTAGCTTGCTTCCATGTCCTGGCTATTGTAAATAGAGCTGCAGTGAACATTGTGGTACATGACTCTTTTTGAATTATCGTTTTCTCAGGGTATAGGCCCAGTGGTGGGATTGCTGGATCGTATGGTAGTTCTATTTTTACCTTTCTAAGGAACTTTCATACTGTTCTCCATAGGGGCTGTGTCAATTTACATTCCCACCAGCAGTGCAAGATGGTTCCCTTTTCTCCACACCCTCTCCAGCATTTATTGTTTATAGATTTTTTGATGACAGCCATTCTGACCTGTGTAAGGTGAAACCTCATTGTAGTTTTGATTTGCATTTCTCTAATGATTAGTGATGTTGAGCATCCTTTCATGTGTTTGTTGGCAGTCTGTATATCTTCTTTGGAAAAATGTCTATTTAGGTCTTCTGCCCATTTTTGGATTGGGTTGTTTGTTTTTTTGATATGGAGTTGCATGAGCTGCTTGTATATTTTGGAGATTAATCCTTTGTCATTTGCTTCGCTTGCAAATATTTTCTCCCATTCTGAGGGTTGTCTTTTCATCTTGTTTATGGTTTCCTTCGCTCTGCAAAAGCTTTTAAGTTTCATTAGCTCCCATTTGTTTATTTTGTTTCTATTTCCATTGCTCTAGGAGGTGGGTCAAAAAGGATCTTGCTGTGATTTATGTCATAGAGTGTTCTGCCTATATTTTCCTCTAAGAGTTTGATAGTGTCTGGCCTGGCATTAAGATCTTTAATCCATTTTGAGTTTATTTTTGTGTATGGTGTTAGGGAGTGTTCTGATTTCAGTCTTTTACACATGGCTGTCCAGTTTTCCCAGCACCACTTATTGAAGAGGCTGTCTTTTCTCCATTGTATATTCTTTCCTCCTTCATCAAAGATAAGGTGACCATATGTGTGTGGTTTATCTCTGAGCTTTCTATCCTGTTCCATTGATCTATATTTCTGTTTTTGTGCCAGTACCATACTGTCTTGATTACTGTAGCTTTGTAGTTTAGTCTGAAGTCAGGGAGTCTGATTCCTTCAGCTCCGTTTTTCTTTCTCAAGATTGCTTTGGCTATTCGGGGTCTTTTGTGTTTCCATACAAATTGTGAAATTTTTTGTTCTAGTTCTGTGAAAAATGACATCTAATGGTGTTTTGACATGACTTTTTAACACTTGTTATATATATTGACAACCTCAGTGGCAGGGTGGAGGTATGTGATTTCTCAGGCCGGGGAGCAGGTGGGGAGGGGTACAGTGTGCGGGGCGAGCCTGCGGCGGCAGAGGCCGGCGTGACATTGCACCAGCCTGAGGCACGCCATGCGTTCTCCCGGGGAAGTTTTCCCTGGATCACGGGACCCTGGCAGTGGTGGGCTGCACAGGCTCCCGGGAGGGGAGGTGTGGATAGTGACCTGTGCTCGCACACAGGCTTCTTGGTGGCGACAGCAGCAGCCTTAGCGTCTCATGCCCATCTCTGGGGTCCGCGCTTTTAGCCGCGGCTCACGCCCGTCTCTGGAGCTCCTTTAAGCAGCATTCTGAATCCCCTCTCCTCGCGCCCCAGGAAACACAGAGGCAAGAAAAAGTCTCTTGCCTCTTCAGGAGCTCCAGACTTTTCCCTGGACTCCCTCCCGGCTAGCCGTGGTGCACTAGCCGCGTCAGGCTGTGTTCACGCCGCCAACCCCAGTCCTCTCCCTGCGATCCGACCAAAGCCCGAGCCTCAGCTCCCAGCCCCCGCCCGCCCCGGCGGGTGAGCAGACAAGCCTCTCGGGCTAGTGAGTGCCGGTCAGCACCGATCCTCGGTGCGGGAATCTCTCCGCTTTGCCCTCCGCACCCCTGTTGCTGCGCTCTCCTCCGCGGTTCCGAAGCCCCTCCGCCACCCGCAGTCTCTGCCCGCAAAGGGGCTTCCTAGTGTGTGGAAACCTTTCCTCCTTCACAGCTCCCTCCTACTGGTGCAGGTCCTGTCCCTATCCTTTTGTCTCTGCTTTTTCTTTTTTTTTTTGCCCTACCCAGATACGTGGGGAGTTTCTTGCCTTTTGGGAGGTCTGAGGTCTTCTGCCAGCATTCAGTAGGTGTTCTGTAGGAGTTGTTCCACGTGTAGATGTATTTCTGATGTATCTGTGGCGAGGAAGGTGATCTCCACGTATTACTCTTCCGCCCTCTTGAAGGTTTCCTCCGTCGCTGCTTTAAGCTGCATCCTGGCCTCTTAGTCTTCACAGTAACGCAAAACAAACACCAATTTGTTTGGAGCCACAAAGAGAACCGTCTGTAGTTTGGGGATATATTCTTGATTTCAAGTTGCCACCTTTTCCTCTTTCCTTGCTTGTTTCTTTTCCACCCTAGCCCCTCCCATTCTTCCTTAACAGTTCTCTAACCAAATGGCCAAAATCCTTATCCCATGGAGGCTCGTAAACCACAGACATTTGTTAGGTGAATATCAGGAAAAGGTATATAGAGTTGAGTTCTTTAGCAAATCTTTTTTTTTGCGGTACACGGGCCTCTCACTGTTGCGTTCTCTCCCGTTGCGGAGCACAGGCTCCGGACACGCAGGCTCAGCAGCCATGGCTCACGGGCCCAGCCGCTCCACAGCATGTGGGATCTTCCCGGACCGGGGCACGAACCCGTGTCCCCTGCATCGGCAGGCGGACTCTTACCACTGCGCCACCAAGGAAGCCCTCTAGCAAATCTTATCGTAAAGTTTGCGGTCTTAAAATGAGGCTGTTGTTTTAATTACTTGGGCTTCTGGCTCCCAGTCCTGCCCCACTAGCTCTGTCTAAATTATAGTCCCAGAATGGTCTATCCCAGTACTTAGCATTTAGTGCTGGCCCAGGATAACGTTTTCACCAATCTGACTTAAGGAAAATAAGGACAATACAATACAGTAAATTTAAATTCACTATTTAAAAGATTCTTTTTAAAATCCCTTTCTATTATGAAATGATTGTGGTGATAAGTATTATATTTTCAAAACACTATGTCCCTACTTGTAAAATAAAAAGTGGTTAACCTTATAAACAAACTGGGTTGGGTTTTTTTAATAGCTTTACCCCTCCCCCTCCGCAATTTTACTAGTGTCCCTACTCTGTCTACGGTGTCTACGGCACCCACCATTATCTGCAAGTCCGCGTGCTTCAGCACAACGCAAAGGCCTGGACCAGCCCCTGTCTACTTCCATCGTTTCCCACCATTTCGTATTCTGAACTAAATTGGCTGTATGGCATTCATTCTTAACAGTACTAGCCAGGTAAATATACATCAATGATGGTATAATATAAACTGGGAAATTTATATTCCTAAACACAGAGTCAAAAAGTTCTCAGTGCCTGAGATTAGCTCAGAACGCCCTTTCCTCTTTCATGGCTTCTTTTCTGCTTGAACCAGCTTTCCCACTTTTTGTAAACTTTAACTTTTTTTTTGGTTTGGGTTTTGTTTTTGTTTTTTTTTTAATTGCTGTTTTCCATAGTGGCTGCACCAATTTACATTCCCACCAGCAGTGCAGGAGGGTTCCCTTTTCTCCACACCCTCGCCAGCATTTATTATTTGTAGACTTTTTGATGATGGCCATTCTGACTGGTGTGAGGTGATACGTCACTGTAGTTTTGATTTGCATTTCTCTGATGATTAGCTATGTTGAAACCTGATTAACTTGTATTGATCCTTGAAACTTAACTACCAGCTTCACCCTCAGTGTGCCAGTCTCTGTGCCCTACACCTATGCTTGCTACTTTTATCAAGAGCATGAACACCTATTGGAAAGAATCTCTTTCTTACATCTGTTGCCATCACTAAGCTGGAAAGTTCCACGAGGAAAGGCTTCTTTCCTTTGTGACCTTTGCACAAACTCTGAAGACTTTCTGAACTGAAACAAATGGAACAGACAGCTAAGATGTGGTTAATCAGAATGGAAGCAAAACTTTTTCTTTCCTCCTTCCCCAAGTGTCTCTTCAGAGGAGCAAACTTCCTTCCTGACTAAAGCCCTGTTGCATAGCAAGTGACCGTAGCTTTGATGGCAGCAAAGATAATTTCTCACATCCCCTCCCTTCCACTTTCTGTTTCATGAGAGGGAGGGCCGCCTTGTCATTATGTAAATTACTGGACCCTTCTGAGAATTTCTGAGCAATCACTCCACTCCTGAAATCAGCTTCTTTTTTGCCCAGCTCTCCTAAAATTTGGTGCTCCAGTGTTTGTGTGGTGGTACAGTAAAATAATAGTATGATTGCTTAGGGTTCTGAGGTCAGACTGTAAAGAGCCAATAAATACTTGATTGTTAATCGAAATATCAGATTATTTCTATTGGCTCAAAATAGTCTACGATGATAAGTTATTAGCTTCCTTTTAACTTTTATATTTATAAACCCCTTTTCTTTATTTTGTTTTACGGAGAAGGGAGTATTGACACTCTGGTTTCGTAACCATTAGAAGAGACTGGATTAGTAAATTATTGTGCTGACATCGCGTTCTCATTATAAGAATATTTTTCGTTTTATTCCATCGAAATGTATTTCTTCAGAACTGGCCGCGTCCCCGGCATGTGGCACGTACTGAGGGGAGAGGGTGAAGAGAGCACGGATCACGGCCCCAGACAGGGAGGCTCGTAGGGGTCAGCGCTGTGCATTATATTAATGGAACAATTACAGAAGAGTGGGTGGGATGCTGTCAGGGTGATAATTGCGAAGAGTGAGGGCCTTAGCTACCTGAGGACAGGGTGACTGAAGAGAAGTTTCGCAGAGGAAGGGACGCCTGAGCTGAACTTAAAGGCTATTTCAGTGCTTAGGGGGGCATTCTGGAAGCAGACTGCGCAGATTCATATCCTAGCTCTTCCATTTACTACCTGTGCGACCTTCAGAAAGTAAGTTAACCTGCCTGTGCTGGCAGTTTTCTCATGAGTAAATGGAGGGTAATTGTAGTACTTACTTCACAGAATTTTTTAAGTATTACACACATTAAATGACACGTGTTACATGCACTAAGCACTTAGAACAGTGCCTAGTGCAGAATTAGCTTTTACTACTATTAGGAGTTGACCTGATAATTGAATTAGGGAAAAGGAGTAAATGTAGGGGTACAGATGTGTGAGAGAGCATACCAAGTTCAGGGAACCTCATGCAGTTTTTGAATATTGCCCCAAAAGGAGGTAGTACACGTAAGAGTAAAGGGAGGTGAGAACTGTACAAGCAGATGTGATTTGGCCTTTATCCTGTAAGTGACGGGAGACCCATTAAAAGGCTTTAGGTGATTGGGTTTGGACTTTGTAAAGAATATCCTCCTGCCAGTTTTAAGGCTGGAAAAGGGAAAGCCAGGGAGAGATTGAGGATAACATAGATTGTGTAACATGCCAGGCAAGGAATGGTATAGACTTAAAGGAGTGGCAGAGGAAAGGATGCTACACTCCTCACCCAGCAGTTTTGTTAAAGGCTAATTGCTTTCATACCTTTTGATGGGCCAGGTCCTTTGATACACAGTCGTCAGCCAAATCAAACATTAGTACAAGCATATTGTCCTCATCTCAAATTTAACTATTGAAAAACCTTTAGATGGACAGAGGCTTAGCTTTTAATAGACTAATCAAAGAGAGCATAGTGGAAAATTATTATTGGAAGTGAAAATTTTAGACTACTATGAACTATTTGGGACATGGATTTTTTAAAATAGAGGAATAATCAAATAACTCCAGTGAAGGAGAAGCTACTAAATATATGGTACCACACTTTGTCTCATATGTTGCTCCTAAACATCTGTTTATTATCTGCATCAGTACTGGTCTATTATGAGGGTGGATATGAACGTGGAAGATGGAAAACCCAGACTACTCGGTAACTATGAGTATATTCCTTAACCTCTGGGAGCCTTGCTTTACTTTTCAGTGTCCTGGAGATAATAGAGTCATCCCCTGGTATCCTCGGGGGATTCCAGGACACACACACACACACACACACACACACACACACACACCCCCATACCAAAGGGTGCTCAAATTCTTTATGTAAAAGGGCATAGTATTTGCATATAATGTACACACATCCTCCTGTATACTTGAGATCATCTCTAGATTACTTATAATACCTAATGCAGTGTAAATGCTATGCAAATAATTGTAAATACAGTGAAAATGCTATGTAAATAGTTGCCAGGCACGCAACAAATTCAAGTTTTGTTTTTTGGAACTTTCTGGAATTCTTTTTGCAAATATTTTTGGTCTGCGGTTGGTTGAATCCATAAATGTGGAACCCGCAGATACAGAAGGCCAACTGGATTTCAGATAGCTGTCATGAGAAACAAATGTGATAATGTAGGTGAGAGCCATGTGAAATAGAAAAGCGGCATTTGCCAAGCTGTGCATCTAATATGGGCTATTTTAAGCTTTTTGTTTATCCTCTGGTTCTTATAAATATGGGTTTGGTCTTAGTGGAGTTTTTGAGCCAGGTGAGAAAGAGTTTGAGTAGTGATGCTGTTAAATTTTAATTTTTGAGTTGCTTTTCCAAAGTATTTCTGCCACATGCACTGTCAGAGCTGACAGTTGACTGAATCACTTGTAATGAAAGTGCCACTAAAAGTAACCATGACTAATTCATATGAACCATGGATGGGCTATTTAATAAATACCAGAAAATATTTAATTAGCTTAGAAACAAAGACAACAGCTAGTTTATAATAGATATGAGGACCTTACCTAAACAATGGCTACTCAACCCTGTCATTCTGCCTGGGTCACTAGAATTATTTAACAATCTTAGGCCTCATTGTGATCAAGAATATGTACTCTGCTCACAATTTTATGGTCTCTGTATTCTATTCTGTGACCTTTCTCTGACACAGTGAGAATGCTTCCTCTCAGATGACTGCTGCAAATCTTGTCAACTGATTAAGGGACCAAAATCCTGAGTATGTTTACATGGATGGCCAGTTAACGGCACCTTGTCTACGTATTATTCTGTGACATTGAAGTAAATCAGGATTGTTACAGATTCCATTTGATTTAATTTAATAAACTGTATTTACCGTGAGGCTTTATGAGCCTTACTCAGGGAGACACAAGGACCTGCAAGCTGATGTCAGAATATATTGGGTTGGCCAAAAAGTTCTTCTGGGTTTTTGTAATAGCTTATGGAAAAGCCCAAAAGAACTTTTTGGCCAACCCAATATGTCTGAGTCTCTGAGGACTTCTTTCATTGCCTTCTATAGATGTCTTCAGAAGCCCTTAAAACTGTTGTGTGTGACAGACGCTAGACATAGCCTAGAAGGTGCACTAGATTAGAAATGGCTCTGCAGAGCTGGCAGTGCATTATTGCTTGACAATAAGCCTGAGTCGCGGTGAGGCTCTAGCCAGGATGTGTTTGAGATGTATCCATCTGTAGCCACAGATTGCAGGTAGGAAGCATGCTGACTAGTGACTTGAGTACAAAAGCAGAAGATGCAATGAAGTCAGTCAGTGTATCCTTTGAGAAGCTAATAGACAACTGGGGCTTCCCTGGTGGCACAGTGGTTAAGGATCCACCTGCCAATGCAGGCGACATGGGTTCGAGCCCTGGTCTGGGAAGATCCCACATGCCACAGAGCAACTGAGCCCGTGTGCCACAACTACTGAGCCTGTGAGCTCTAGAGCCCGTGAGCCACAACTACTGAGCTCTCATGCCACAGTTACTGAAGCCTGCGTGCCTAGAGCCAGTGCTCCGCAACAAGAGAAGCCACCACAATAAGCCTGTGCACCGCAATGAAGAGTAGCCCCCGATCGCTGCAACTAGACAAAGCCCACGCACAGCAACAAAGACCCAACTCAGCCAAAAATAGAATAAATAAATAAATAAATTTTTAAAAAGAAAAATATAATAGACAAGTTTTCACACCAGTGAACTCAGCCTTCTACTCCTAGTGAAGAACCGAATTCCACACAGGTAACATCCAGGCGCTCGAGCCGTTTCATCAGTGATGCTTATGAAGGGCATTTGAGATTAAAGCAATGTGGGATCATGATCAGGGTACTAAAGTGTCAATCAGACTGGAAGACAACTCATTTGAGCAGATGCTCTACAAGCAACACATGGAAGCTACAGAGAGATTAGTTTTGAGTCACTTTGGGGAAGAAGCTTTAATGCTGACATAGGTACACATGAGGACATTTTTGTGTGTAATTTTATATTTCCTTGGACTTGAAGCTGTTGTCTTACAAATCAGAATATAATACACTACAGTTGGGAAAAGTTGATAGGAGTAGTTTCAAAATAAAATGCATACCATCTGTTTCTAAGGGCTAAAGGGAATATTCTGAAAGTCAATGTGATTTCAAAGAGCTATAAAAACAATTTCTAATGGGTACATAGCCAGGTAAATAGCAGGCTTTTAGCAGTTTTCTTTTAGGTAATATATTTACCCCCAAACCAAGAGCACTTCAGTATTTTTCATTATCTCTCCATTTTGGTTTATACTCTGTCTCTGTCTCTGTCTCTGTCTCTCTCTCTCCTCTCTCTCTCTCTCTCTCTCTCTCTCTCTCTCTCTCCCCCTCCCTCTCTCCCTCTCTCCCCCTCTCTCTCTCTCTCTCTCTCTCTCTCTTCCTTTTCTCAGAGGTTCCTTTCTCCCCTCTTCCTCTTTATAAATATCCTCCTCCTCCAAAACATAAATATGTAAGTGTATTCTTTCCTGCCTGAGACAGAAGCTGATTTAATATGGATGGACCTCTTGGGCTACAAGACAAAGTTCCAAGTCCGTGAAGACTTGTGAGAAATTCATGTGAGAGGCAAGGAAGAAATTATTTATTTAGAGAAAGGAGACACCTACACAGGATAGTTTTTATCCCAATGAAAGTAATGCGGGAAGAAACAAAATAAGATGGTCTACAAGTTGGACATTAAAAATATATAAGAGATTGGAATATTTTACAAAGTGCACCCCATGACAGTAATATTGATGAACAGATATTGCAAATGTTGTGCACCTGTGTCCCCACTGAGACCCTGTATTGTTTTAAAAGTGTTATTTACCAACTAGCCTAATCCTTGGTGGATTTGTCAGTCTTCTGACAGGAGGAAGAAGAAAAAACCCATGAAATTCTTGCTGAATGTAGACGAATTCATACCTACCAGTGAGAGAAGCAAAGTAATAGTGAAGACAGCTAATGATCTGTGGAACATACAAGTAAAGTTTAGTTTGTCCGATAAGATGCCTAAAGCATCCCCCCTGAGATCATCACCAGGGCCATATTGTATAGTTACAGAAGATGGACTGGTTGACCAGGAAAACATTTAATATTGTGTAAGACTGGAGTTATAAGGGGAGATAACAGAAGTAGTTTCATTAGTCATCTTATTTCATACATATTATCTACTTAAGGACTTTTTTAGGTTTTCTTTCTTCTTCATGAAGTTTGAAGCAAAAAATCATGACACTGTTTCTAAAATGTTTCTGATGCATTGAATATGTTTCACTGCTTTCACATGGAAGGTAGGGAAAACTTCCTGCCTTTTACAGAGGCTGAGAAAGTACCATAACCTACCAAAACGGGTTACATTGCTTTTAGCCAACATAATTCAGCTGTTTAGAGACTTGTAAAGTAATGGTCGGTTGGCAACTCTGTCGTTCACTGTCAATATTCTCTAAAATGGCCATTTTCATTTGATGTATTTCTGGAAGCACAATTATTAGGTTTAAGAGTACAAATGTTACTTGGTTAAGGGGTTCTTGATAAATACTGCCAAATTGCTTTCTTGAAAAGCTGACCAATGTACATTCTCACCCCAGCCTAGTCTTCAGTTTCAAAGATTAATTTGGGGGGGGACTGATGAATGATTCTTTTAATGTGCTGTTGTATTTATTTATCTTATATTGCATCCAGATTTTCTACATCTATACTCGAAAGTAAGAGTAGTGTATAGCAGTGGGTCTTAATCTGGGGGAAGCCATGATTCATTTGAAAATCTCAGGAAAATCATGAGCCTTCCTCTCAGAAAAAACATACCAACAAAATGCAGAGTTTTCATACTTTAAGGGGACTGTGAAAAGTCTTCCCCTTAAAGTATTGTTGCTCCCATTATACTAAGTGCTTTGCATGGATTATTTTATTTAATCCTCACAATCTGGGGCATCACAAAGGAAAGCAACTCACTCAAAGTGGCATAACTATCACAGTTAACACTTGAACAACGTGGGTTCAGGCTGCCCAGTTCCACTTATATGTGGGGTTTTTTTCCAATAAATACATCCTACAGTAGTACACGATCCACAATTGGCTGAATCGGCAGACACAGAACCGCAGATACAGAGGAAAAACTGTAAAGTTATTCAAGGATTTTCAGCTGGTGGATCGGTGCCCCTAACTCCTGTTTTGCTCAACGGTCAACTGTAAATGGTAAAGCTGGGATTCAAACTCCAGAACCTGTCCTCTTATCCAGGATATTATACTATATTGAGGTTAACACACCTTGTCTTTCTTCTTTTTTCACGTTATTTTGTCAGGTTTTTCTAATAATAGTAATGCTGCCTTCCTAAAAATCTAATGGGGTAATTTGCCATATTTTTTGTGTGCTCTGAGTCTATTTCTGTAGCATGAGGTTATCTGTTTCTTAAAAGTTTAAGAGTTGACTGCTGAGAAGCTTTCTGCCTAGAGTCTTTTAAGAGGAAATTGTTCAGTAACCTTTTTAATTGCTTGTATGTATATCAGTTTTTTTAAATGTTCAGTCAATTTTTATAACACATTCCTACAATAACTATCTATGTTACTGATTTTCTTTTTCACCTTTTTAAGCATAGAGCTGTATGTGATATTCTCTTAATTATTACCATGCCCTTTTCATTCCTCATTGTTTTCTTTCTTTCCCTTGATTGCTTTGGCTAACGTGTTGTCTGTTTCAGTATTGATTTGTTGTTGTGTTTCATTTTGTTTTTGTGAGCTCCTCCCCCCACGCACAAACAAAACTATGCTTGAATGATTAATTGTTCCTATTTTTATATTTTCTATTTCTGATTTTAATTGTATTCCTTTATTCTGCATTTCTTAGGGCGTGGCTGTTGTTGGGCTTGTTTTTCAAATTGCTAAACTTCATGTTTGCTCCTTGTTCTGTTCTTCCATGTCCACTGTGTAGTGTTCTGATCTTTCTTATTTTTAAGTTGATTTATTTGGAGTTTCTCTTTTCTCCTTGATCTAGTGACTGTTGAGCAAAGTGTTTTTAATTTTCATATGTATTTTCATAGGTTAATTATTATTACATTTTTTAAAATTTATTTATTTATTCTTGGCCGTGTTGGGTCTTCGTTGCTGCACGCGGGCTTCTCATTGCGGTGGCTTCTCGTTGCGGTGGCTTCTCGTTGCGGAGCACGGGCTCTAGGCGCGTGGGCTTCAGTAGTTGTGGCTCACGGGCTTAGCTGCTCCGTGGCATGTGGGATCTTCCCGGACCAGGGCTCAGACCTGTGTCCCCTGCATCGGCAGGCGGATTCTTAACCACTGCGCCACCTGGGAAGGCCTAATTATTATTAAGTTTTTAGATAATAGAATCCTAAGTTCATTCCTTCAAAAAGTTTGACTATTACAGAGAGAAATGAACATGTTGACACTCATATGAGAAGAGAAACTTGAATTTACATTTTAAAGTCTATTCAGTTCAACAGATATTTCTTGATTGCCCACTGTGTGCCAAGAGCTATGCTAGGTAGTGGGAACATGCCAGTGAAAAGACAGAAATAGTCTCCTTTCTCACGAAAGTTTTATTCTGGTAGAGAATGAAGACAAGTGCACAATTACAGGAAATACCGGAGAATTAACTGAAAAACTAAGAAGACAATTGGGTATGAGCCCAGCTACAAGATCCCATCAAAACTAAAATTAACAGAAAAGGACGGTTCAAATAAAAGTAATGGAAAAAGATCCCATTCACAGTAGAAACCAAGCAAATACATGTACCAACAAATAAATCTAATAAGAAATGTACAAAATCTTTATGATAAAAACTGATATTTTTTGAAGAATATGGAAGACATATTTAAATTATAAAACATAACACAGGGCTTCCCTGGTGGCGCAGTGGTTGAGAGTCCACCTGCCGATGCAGGGAACACAGGTTTGTGCCCCCGTCCAGGAGGATCCCACGTGCCGCGGAGCGGCTGGGCCCGTGAGCCATGGCCGCTGAGCCTGTGTGTCCGGAGCCTGTGCTCCGCAACGGGAGAGGCCACAACAGTGAGAGGCCTGCGTACTGCAAAAAACAAAAAAAAAACCGAAAAAAACATAACACATTCCTGCATAGGCACTTCAATATAATGCTAATGTCAGATGTCCCCATATTATTCTGTAAAGTCACTATAATCTTAATCAAAAGCCCAACAGGGTTTTTTGATAAATTTTGCTACAAAAGAGTAAATACTTCTATATAATAAGTGATAAAATTAAAAGATAAGTAACAAACCAGGGGAAAATATTTTTAATAATTATCAGTAATTGTAATTCAACAGAAAAATGGGCAAATGCATTCAATAGAGGTATGGGAGATGTTCTATCTCATTGGCAAGTAGGGAAATGAAAATCACACCAAAAATTTTGTTCATCTTTTATTCTGCAAAGTTTTTTGTGTTTAGTTGATAATATACCATGTTGTTGGGTATAGGAAAGAAAGCCCCGTATGCTAAATGGGAAAGTATACATTGATAAAGCCATTTTGGAGGGCAATTTCATTTTATATATGAAAATCATAGGGACTTCCCTGGTGGTGCAGTGGTTAAGAATCCACCTGCCAATGCAGGGGACACAGGTTCCAGCCCTGGTCCAGGAAGATCCCACATGCCATGGAGCAACTAAACCCATGTGCCACAGCTACTAAGCCTGTGCTCTAGAGCCTGCGAGGCACAACTACTGAGCCCGCATGCCTAGAGCCTGTGCTCTGCAACAAGAGAAGCCACTGCAGTGAGAGGCCCACGCACTGCAGCGAAGAGTAGCCCCGCTCGCCTCAACTAGAGAAAGCCCACGTGCAGCAACGAAGACCCAATGCAGCCATAATTTAATTAATTAATTTAAAAAAAGAAAATCATAACTGTAAATATTCTTCCTTCGACCTAGTGATTCCACTTCTAGAGAAATGTTCACGCACGTGTCCAGAGAGGCATGATTGCTGTTGGTCATAGACAAAAATTGAAAACAAGCCAAATGTCTATTAATAGGGAAGTAGTTAAATAAATTATGACATTTTCATTACATGGCCTCCTGTGTACTAATTTGAAAGATAAAGTAGGGCTTTATGTGGTAACTTTCTCCTGAGCGCAGTGGGGAACAATCATAGGGTTTTAAATGGAGTCATGAGATGACTAGACTTGAGTTTTTAAAATATCTCTCTAGGTGGATTATGGGAAATGGATTAGAGAGACAGAAAATAGAGGCAAGAATCCCATTACCAGGCTGTTAATCCAGTCGAGTATTGATGGTGGCCCCATAGTATGGCAGAGCTGAAACTGCTGTTACACTGCCAAAAAGATACTCAGGTGGAAATTCATTTTGTATTCTATTTTAACGTATGTTTGTTGGGCAGCTCCTATGTACAAAGCAGTTTCCCAGGCAAGGATGATAAAGTAGCTTTCCTGACTGTAGTATCTATTTCCCAATAGGTTAAAATTATAAATCTATTAGTTTTATTGTGTGCTTTCCAAATGAGGCCTTTTATGCCCTTTTTTGAAACAGTGGAGCTCATCTAGGTGACCACGCTAGCCTTTTTGTCTTGACTGTCAGGAAGCTCAGAGAGGAATTCAGTGCTCAACTACAGGGACCATATAGCTTAAGTTTAGGGTATAATTAGCTTCCACTTTTTCCTCCATAGTTTCATCTTGTATTTTCATTTTCAAAAGCTGCATGGTTAAGTGTTGTTTTTATTGTGCGCTGATTATCCATTGTTTAAAAACTAGACAGGTTTAAAATTACTGTTAAAAAGCAAAATTCAACTGAGTAAATTTTAAAGATGTTGTTGGCTTTAGTCGATGATTCATGAACCAAGCAGCATCCAATCTAGCGTATAGAAAGGAGCTTCAAGGAGCTGTACAAAATGAAAGACTTCCGTAGACAGATGCGAGTGGAAACAAGGAAGTTATATTAGCAAAAAGCAGACTGGTTGTGGTAAGGTCACTTTCCTTCAGGGAGTGGTAGGGGTCTCCTGGGCAGGTTACCTTGCTAGTACTGACCGGATAATTCCTGATGGACTGGTTTAAGATTCCATTTCTGGAAGAGGCCAAAACTGTAATTAAGTCTTGGTTTGGTGTTGTGGGGCTTAGCATAAGTGACTCCATTTGGGGCCTATTATCTTGTTCTTAACAAAATAAATGCATTAAAGTTACCATTTTGGCTACATATTCTCCTTGATTCCCTTGGTGACTTTAAAGGTGTCATTTGATTTTTATCTCCTAAAGTTGTGAATATTTCATATTGGTTTAGCAAAGGTCTTCTAAAAAGAAACGGGCCATTTTAAATCCACAGCAGGCTACACAGAAACTGTCGGCTCCCCAAGATTAATTAAGCATTTATAACATTACTTGACCACTGTAACTTGACTCTAAAATTGAAGAGGTAGCATATAGCATGGTAGTTAAGAGCTCAGGCTTTACAACCAGACCACCAGGTTTGAACACAGGCTGTGCCTGTCACTTACCAACAGTGGGACCGCAGGCAGGGACTTTGTCCATCTGGGTCTCAGACTCCTCATGAGGAAGTCCCTACTGCATGAAGTTGTTTTGAGCATTCACCTAGCTAACATTTGTAAAGCACTAGCTATAGGTATTTGTTAAATTTTTTAAAAAAAAATGTGATGAAGATTCTTTTTTAGCGTACATCTTTAGATGGAAGAGAAGTTTATCTCATTTAAGGCTGTATGGAGAGGAGGAATAGTAGTACTGAAGCTATGCTCATGGCGTCTGTTTATATAGCATGTGGGCTAGTTTCAAACAAGGTGAAAAAAAAAAAAAAGGCTGTATGGTAAGAGGAGCACTGAAGGTTTAAAGCTTTGATTTTGATTTTTCACGCATATGCAAATATACTTCTAAAAGAAGAGAGCATTTTTCTATACAGTAATCAATTTAAAACCATAGATTGCTTTATGAATGTTCATGCTGATTAATTTGGTGTTAACATTGCAAGGCCAAACGGTGGAACACGCAGAAGTGAAAAGGCTGGCATTTAAAAAGATGTGCAAATAAGACAAACGAGGGGTATGCTCAGTATGCAGCTGTCCCCCCAGTGGTGAAATTTTTAATCTGCTTGGGAGTTTTTGTAAATTACAGTCTAAATAAAGGAGTAAAAACTATTGCTTTGAATTCATGTGTATAGATAGCCCTATATGAAGGATGACATATGCACTAGAACATGAACTCTTAAGAAGCCCAAGACAGCTGAGGCAAAGGGTCTTCCTGGCCCCATGGTCTGAAAATGTCTTCACAGGATGGGATTTCATTTCTGAAAAGCAATCCTCACAATCCCCTTACTGTTAGAGAAGAATTATGATTTTGAAATCCACAATTGTGCTGTTCATTTGAAGTATTTACATAGGCAAGACTTCTTAAATTAGAATCATAGTGAAACATGATTTTTTTTTTGGACTTTTGGATATTCGCAGTTAATTTAGGTAGACTTGAACAGAATGGAAATCTATAAAATACTGCCTTTTTTCCTTAATCTGTATTTTATATTGGAGTATAGCTGACTAACAATGTTGTATTAGTTTCAGGTGTACAGCAAAGTGATTCAGTTATAGAAATACATGTATCTATTCTTTTTCCAGTTCTTTCCCCATTTAGGTTATTCCAGAATATTGAGCAGAGTTCCCTGTGCCTTGCTTTTAAAGTTAGGTCTTGGGACTTCCCTGGTGGTCCAGTGGTTAAGACTTCACTTTCCAATGCGGGGAGTGTGGGTTCGATTCCTGGTCGGGGAGCTAAGATCCCACATGCCTCATGGCCAAAAAAAACCCCAAAACATAAAAAACAGAAGCAATATTGTAACACATTCAATAAAGACTTTAAAACTGGTCCACATCAAAAAAATCTTTTTAAAAAATAAATAAATAAAGTTAGGTCTCTTCCCTTCTACTGTGGAGAGGGTTTTTTTTTTTCCTCCACTTTAATACACTGGCTTATTTCCATTTTGGGGATATTGATTTTTATATATCATGATAATCACTGTTTTGATAAATTGAACACACACACACCCACACACATTTTATTTTATAGAGGGTATATTTGTTATCAAATACAAGGAAGAACTAGTTCCTGTTTGTAATGATTATGAATTTTTCATAGATTTGATTTAATTACCTAATTCTATTTGGAAATTTCAATTCATATTATTACTTTTCTACCCTCTTTTCATTAACTTCTAAAAGTGAATGCATAAAAAAGTAGGTGTTTTGAACAAAACCAGAAGACTTGATTTATAAAACCAAAGCCTTGATTTAAACAGTGTGATATGATTTTCAACCTGGCTAGGTATTACTTAAGGTTTTTATCTGATCTACTTTTTCTCTTTTAGTAGCACGGCGATACATCACCTCAAAAATGCCTGCTGGATCTACTCAAACATTTGTTCTATAAGGAAATTGAAGAATCATCATTTACTGATATATTTGATGATTTTCCAAAAAGATAATGCAAGCAAACACACAGAGTAATCGTTTATTTTTGATAAAAATTTTCTCAAAGCCTAGCAACCTAACCAGAAACGTTGCATAAACCAATATGCGAAGTGACATTTTTAAATGTATTCTGTAGTATTTTAGCTGATATTTTTATATATGTTTCTTTAATTCTAAGATAGTTGGATTTTAAATCTTTTCTCATTTCATAGACGGCAAGAGTGAGTAGCTTGTCCAAACCAAAGTCAGAATCTCACTTGAACTCAACCTGTTTTGTTGTCACCCCTTGATACTCTGTCTAGTCTGTCAACTAAATAACGAAATGTCACTTAGAAGATAGGAGCAGCCAGTGTTGCAAGCACAGGACTACAGAACAAAATGAGAGATGAAGATTCAAGGGGCAAGTACACAGTATGCAAGGCGAGGGCAGTGTACTGGAGGAGGAGTAAGATGAGAGAGAAAAGGAAACCGTCATGAAATTACATTTCTTATCATCATTCTAAACTATATGACAGCGGTTACATATATATTTAAGGATTTTTAATAATATAAAATTCTTCCACAAAGCCCCATGCCTATTTTTCTTTATAGATCCTTCACCATTTATGTTGTGATTCCACTGATAGTGGAAAAGACATCATTGTGCTGTTAATATGGATGTGCCCTGTGTAGATTTTGAACTCAAATAATGAAGAGGAGGCCACACTTTTTAGCTTTTTTAAAAAACTTGGCTTTAGTGTTAATTTTAAGTTGTATATAAGAGTTTTTAATTGAAAGAAAGGAGGGATCACATTGTCAAAGATGATCTTGTTAAAAGTCATTGCAGAAGGAATTAATCTGATTGAAAATGGTACCCAAAAAAGTTTCCAACCCAGGACAGCTTCCAGACAATAACTTACTCACTTGTACACCATCTAGGCCTCTGTAGTTATAACGGTGGTATCAGTATCACCGACAATGCATTTTCATATAGCAGTTGTCACTTTCTTAAGGAATGGCACCTGCTCTCATTTAAGTGAACTAGCTGTGTTTGCATCTGACCGAGGACCCCAGAGGACCTACCCAAGCACGTGAGAGCTCAGCTCTGGTCTCCAACCAGGTTCCCTGTTCTTTCTGTAATGCCGGGGTCACTAGCAGAGCACACAGCTTAGGGAGTGATTCCAGCCTGTCACATTTTTCTGAATTTTTACCCAAACGACATTTCAACTCAAAAGGTGTGAGAAGAGTGCTGTCACGATTAGTTTTAAAAGTTTATAAACTTATTTGCCAGTATCCGTATTATCTTTTAACCTAGGACACAGCAAGTGGTACACTCATTAGCAGGGAAGTAACTTACCTGCTGTTGGCATGGCGCTGCTCACCTTTCCTCACCTCCTTTCAGGGTGAGCAAAGCCCTCAATATCTTTGCAAAGAGCGTCTGGGAATTTCAAAGACAGAGAAGGAAGTAAGGTGGTTGGGTGGGGGGCATGATGGGAAGGGGAAGAAAGAGAGAGAGAATGAGACCATAATAGAAATATTACCCAAAACAGGCTTGTAAAATAAATTGCCCTGATTCAACAATTCATTATCATGGGTTTGCTTGTTAATAGTCAGATGTTTCCTTCGTTTATCAGTCTGAGGCCTTATTTAACCTCAAGACTAATGCTAACCAAAGTCACATGCTGAACATGAAGATGCCTAGTTAGGAGCAAGTAGTTTCGGGAAGGGAGGGCATTCCTACCCTCACTCCCCCCCACCCCCGTGTTTGCTAGGAAATGCTGGGCACGGGTATATTTTAATAATTAGCCTTGGGTTTCCCTGGTGGCGCAGTGGTTGAGAGTCCGTCTGCAGATGCAGGGGACGCGGGTTCGTGACCCTGTCCGGGAAGATCCCACGTGCCGCGGAGCGGCTGGGCCCGTGAGCCATGGCCGCTGAGCCTGCGCGTCCGGAGCCTGTGCTCCGCAACGGGAGAGGCCACAACAGTGAGAGGCCCGCGTACCACTAAATAAATAAATAGCCTTAAATTTATTTTATATTTCTTGCCTACTGGCTTTCTGGCAAGCTGAAGAATTTGGAAGTAATTGTTTATTCATAATAATACATCTTTGTATTTTTTAAAAATCATAAATAAAAGTTTTCTGAATGAATATTGTAAGCTATTAACTATCACCTCCATAAAAAGGAAATCACTCAGCTTCACCGTTATACACTGTGTGACTTTGGCTAAGAGCACCGCAGTGGGCCGTAGTTTCCTTGTCTGTAGAGAAAAGATAATGTCAATACCTACCCTAGAGAGTGTGTGGTGGAGAAATACGGTACGCCATTGCATCGCTGGAACAGAAGGATCGGAGGAGGCAGTGCTTGTGCTCTTGGTCGTGGTCGGTGCTAGAAGTAAGTAGAGAAATAATACAAAGCAGAGAACTCAAGGTGACTATTTTGAGAAAAGATCTCAATAATTTTCCATCTTTCTCTGCTAGTTAGTGAATGATAATACTGAAAATTTCTCTAACGTTCCCCATCTTTTTCTGCTTTACTCTGTTGTGCGCTGATTACAGCACCTCTTATTTTCTTATACCTCTTCTTAAGGGCCTTGTTTTGCGCTGTCTTCCAGACCCACAGATTCAGTAGCAGAGCGATGGTGCGGCATTGTAGACTGCAGAGGACACTTGGGCTAGGAAGCTTGGCGCCTGGGAGCTGCATGTAACTCACTGTTAGCCTTGAGCAAGTTACTTAAATTCCTTGTGTTTCTTGGTCTCTGAGTTAGAAACAACAAATGTATACCTGAAAATGAAAAATAGGGAACTGTTATCAACATTCCTCACCGGCGTGGTACATTTGTTACAAGCTATAAGGGAGATACATGGGAAGTCTCTGGATCCGCCTCTCAATTTTGCTATGAACATAAAACTGCTCTAAAAAAATAGTCTCTAATAAAAATAAATAAATAAGGAACTATGTGAAGTAAGATTATTACAGCTGCTATTTGTTATGAAGGTGGTAACAGAAAAATGCATTTCTTCTATGTCCCTTGGAATAAATTCGAGAAGTAAATCCTTTGAGAATAACCTCACTGATGACTTAATTCCAGTTTACAAAAATATAAAAAACAGAGAAAAATATTAAGAAAAGATACAAAAAACAGTGTGGAACAAAATAATTTAAAATATGGTTACAATCTACTGAAGGAAATATCCATGTCTTATTATAAACACATTTATAGTCTAGGTTCATAATTTAAATATTCAGGTCTCTTTTTTTTCTTACATACACAGTTATTGAAACATAAAAGCAAAATTTTTTAACTTTTAAAAATTTAAAATTTTTTAAAAAGTATCAGTGCATGACAATCTAATTGCAAAAATATAACTATGTACTTGTTAAGAGACCTGGTTCTGGGCTTCCCTGGTGTCGCAGTGGTTGAGAGTCCGCCTGCCAATACAGGGGACACGGGTTCGTGCCCCGATCCGGGAAGATCCCACATGCCGCGGAGCGGCTGGGCCCGTGAGCCATGGCCGCTGAGCCTGCGCGTCCGGAGCCTGTACTCCGCAACGGGAGAGACCACGGCAGTGAGAGGCCTGCGTACCGCAAAAAAAAAAAAAAAAAAAGAGCTGGTTCTTTCATTCATTCAACATTTATTGAGCACCTGCAGTGAACCAAGCATGGTGTTGGCACTAGAGATATAGCTGCAAATAAAAGAAACAAAATCTCTGATCTCATAAAATGTAGAATCTTGTGAACTTGCATCTAGGTTATTTATTTCCCTTAAAAAAATTTTAAGGTATCAGCTTGCTCAAGGTAAGTAGGATATTTTGCCCTGCTGTAGTGCTATATGTATGTACTGTTCTTAAACTTCCCACTGTCCTATGTACTGTTTCGTAACAGAGAATTGTTTATTATTATGATCCTGATATGTTAATGAAGAAGTCCTCATTTGCAAATAACTGTTTAATATGTAATTAAGATCTGGCAGTTCTCTTAAAAATAAAGACAGTTAAAATGCATAGTCACTGGCCTGCTGCATTAAATATGCAATTGCAAGACATTAAGGCATATCCTATTTATCACTTTTAATGAATCTTTCACCCTAGTCCCACTGTAAGCCCTTGATGGTATTCCTGTTATCCCACCCATATGCTTCTAAAGGCATTAACTGTTCATGGGTCTGTGCATGCCCCAGTATAAAATCAAAATCTCTAGTGTATTTTTGATCACATATAAGCAAGCTTAAAAAAAAAAAAATTATCATTACCATATCCTCATTACGATGATGGGCCCCTGACCATATCCTGATGTTTGCTTAGCAATCTGAAATTCATGTATGCAAAAGGAATTTTTCTTATCCTTTTGAAAGAAGAATGATAAATATTTATATAGGCTTAACTCTTTCAGGCAGACACAGGATCATGTTTTAGAAGTGACAAGAAGCTGCTCAGGTTGGGGGTTTTTTTGTTGTTTTTTTTTTAAGCAAAATTCATCTTTCCAATAGCTACTGAAAAAATGAATTGTGGGTTTATCAATATTGGACAATTATCCTCCTTTCTTCCCATTAAATATGCTTTGTCTTACCTCTCTGAAATCCTTTTGAGTCATGGCTTTGAAAAGGGAGCACAAGAGTTATCTCTGTTTTTTGGGCAGGATTCCTCAAGAGAGACGACAGCAGGCCTAGCAAGACAGCTGACCTGGGCTCCGTAAGGTCCAGGCCCTGCAGCCTTCTGCTTTGTTAGCCTGTTTAGCAACAGTCTATATACATTAAATAATCCTGCCTCCATATGGTGTTGCTTTCTAAAACCTATGCCTATTCTGAAGCAGTAATTGGATAGAGCCCCAAGATAGTTTTCTACTTAGATTTTTCTCTTGACTCCTTCAATCAAGATATCCAGCAGTAATGTTGAACTCATGAATGTGTTTCAGCTCACAGAGCTACCTTCTATAGTAAATGAAAGATGCATGAAATTTGGGAATATACTCCTGGCGGTAACAGGAGTACTATCAGCCAACAGTAATCCGACTTTTCCAGCACATATACTGACTTCCAAAAGCTAGGTCATTAATCTGAGGACAACTCAAGATTCAAGCCAGGTAATTATTTTAATTGTTTCTTCCAGACAGGTAAACCGAATCCCCAAAATGTTACTCCCATTCATTCTTCCACAAAGCCTTGCCTTCGGCAAATGTTGTTAATCCCAGGCTATGTGTCAGCTCTGGAAGTGAAAGGAAGGAATACTGGTGATGAGACTAGTGCCAAGCTGTGCAGCAAGGGCCAAGCCCCTGGCTCTGCCCATGGGACACTACTGCTGCTGCCAGCAGACGCTCCCTTCCCACCGTGTGCCCTTAGCCCTCACTGCAGGACAGACACCTTGCTGGCCCTGCCTCCTCCGTGGATATGTGGGCCAGAAGTGGCCTTTCAGGTTACTGGTTTCAACCCCCTTCCCCCTTTTTTAAGATGAGGAAACTGAGGCCCCAAAGTGAAATGATTTGTTTGGAGTCACACAGCTAGTTAGTGGCTGTTGTCAGTTTGACGACTGTGTGTCTTGGCGTGTTCCTCCTTGGGTTAATCCTGTATGGGACTCTCTGCACTTCCTGGACTTGGGTGACTGTTTCCTCTCCCACGTTAGGGAAGTTTTCAGCTATTATCTCAGGCCCTTTCTCTCTCCCTTCTCCTTCTGGGACCCCTATAATGTGAATGTTGGTACATTTGATGTTGTCCCAGAGGTCTCTTAAACTGTCTTCATTTCTTTCCGTTCTTTTTTCTTTATTCTGTTCCACAGCAGTGATTTCCACTGTTCTGCCTTCCAGCTCACTGATCTATTCTTCTGCCTCATTTATTCTGCTGTTGATTCCTTCCTAGTGTATTTTTCATTTCAGTTATTGTATTCTTCAGCTCTGTTTGGTTGTTCTTTGTATTTTCTAACTCTTTGTTAAAAACTTCTTGTAATTTCTCACTCTGTGCATCCATTCTTTTCCTGAGTTCTTGGATCATCTTTACGATCATTACTCTGAACTCTTTCTTGGGTGGATTGCCTATCTCCACTTCACTAAGTTGTTCTTCTGGGATTTTATCTTGTTCCTTCGTCTGGAGAATGAAAGGCTTCTTGACTCCCTGGTTAGTACTTTTCAAGCTCTTGTCTTCTTGCCCAGGGTTCTGTCTTAAAAGAGAAGGAAATTGTACCAATGTACCCAGATACCTTTGTAAGATGTCAGACCAGTAGACTCGGACTGTGGTGATTACCAGAGATCTAGTTACTGACTGGGAATTAAAATACCAAATTGTACTTTAAAAGATAAAGCAGGATAGACTTCATAATAACGTGTTGTGTTGTGTTTGAATACTACTTTTTGGCAAAACTTTAAGGTGGAAATAGGCAAGAAGGTAAAAAACAAAAACAGTGTGATCTATTAAACAGGAGAAGTGGGAGAGAGGATTTTTAAAAATTCACTCTTCCTAAAGGGTGGAAGGTGGAAACCAGCTCTTGAATGTTGAGTAGTTCACCAGAGAGAGAAGGACCTTGTAAGGTTTAAGGGGCTTCTCCAGTTTTATTTTAGCTGTGTGCCGCCGTGTGCAGATTGTGTACAGCATCAAAACGTCTCGCCCCACGTCTGCTACCTATGATGTGAACGACCTGAATATTCTCCAGGTCTCTCAGTTCCTGCAAGGCAGCGACTTTGCGGCAGTGTGGACAATCCAGGCACACTACATGGGTTCAGCAGGCTTTCCCAGCTACTCAGTGCATTGGCTCAGTTTTTGCTCGAGTCTCTCTAACGATTGCAGAGGTTCCTGTCCACCCCTGTGATCAACAGCTTTTCCTAGGGCAGCTCACAGACATGGCAGTATTTGGGTTTAAGTAGACTCTGTAATATTGTGTTTGGCAGGAGAGACCATTAAAAAACAAAAATCAAAGCAGCCCTCATAACTAGATTCCTTTTTGAAAGGTTACTGATCAAAAAATATAGCTCAGAACTGGAAATTGTTTGGTTTAAATAAATGCATCCTCTTCTCTCTCCTCCCCACTCAATCCTTCCCCCAAAGTGGATTGATATGAAAAAGTATATAGGATTACTTGAAGCTTTCATCTTTCTTAGTGATCACCCTGGAAGAATATTTTTTTATCCTTGGTTTGAGTAGAATCTTTTATTCTTGGTTTAAATTTATACAACAACTACCCACGTGTTCACCTGCAACCTCAATTTCCTTGTGTTGAATTTCATATATTTTCTCAGTTGTCTATCATCAAGAGGAGATGGGGAGAGAGGATAGGTCTGAAGCAGACTGCTCTCATTTAAATTCCATGATGTATGTATGTATGTATGTATATGTGTGTGTGTGTGCGCACGTTCATGCAGATGCGCACATGTGCATGCACACGTACTCAGGGCTAATTACTGGTTGTGATAAATTTGGTCGAATTTCAATTTAGCTTCATTAACTCTGAGACAGGGTAGTAATATCAAAGGGGAAAAACAGAATAAGTGAAGAGAAACAAATAGATCATTTTCTTTAAATAAAGATATTTTAGGGAGAACTGGTATTCATTTTTTAGGTCATCATTGCTATTTCTCAATATTATATACCTGGAAACCGCATAGTAGGACTTGGTGTGCTTGAAGAAGCTACATTTTCACAGCAGGAGAGGAAAGCAGAATAAAGCATTGAGATGCAGGTGCACAGTAATACAAGTGGGCTCTTTCCCTGCAGCCCCGATGCCTGGCCAAGAAAGCAGAAGCTCTCAAGCCCAGCTCTCAGGGTCTCCCAGAGCTAAGCCAAGAAGCGTAGGGGTTGGGGTGGGGGGGAGCAGGAGAGAATAATTGTTATTCAGCCTTCTTTAATGAGATGTATTGCCCACTGCTGAAAGATTGTGGCAATGTCTTTTGTTATGCTAATTAGGCACCATTAGCGCTTGGCTGTCTTTGATTTCTGCTTAATCCATTCTGCTTCCTCTGCCTCCATCCCGACTGGCAAATGGTTGAAAGATGGTGGGTGTACTGCACGTGTTATTTATTGCTCACATCTATGCTGAGTTCTCTGGTAATAGGGTTGGTAACAAAAGATTTATCTTACCGAAGGCGGTACATATTTTGGACATTCATTTTGGCTTTTTAAAAAATGAAGTTGAGAATGGTCTGTTTCTGCCTTTTAAGTTCAAACACCATTTGCCTTTGCAGCCACACAAAATGGGAAATGACAGATTGGGAAATTTAGGTGGCCTCTTTCGGTTGCTTGGATTGCCCGAAAAACAATAAGCAAGTTGATCATGCCGTAAGCTTTTGGAGAGGCTAGGGTCGACCAGAAGAATGGAAACAAGATTAATTTAAAGGTCAAAAAGAGAACTTTAGCAGTTCAAAATTCCTGCCTTTAACAATTTATAGATATGTATGCATTCTTTCCTAAAATTAAAGCATTGCATTTACATGATTAGTGCAAATTTAAGGGTATTTGTGGTGAGTTTAAAAAAAAATTTTTAAATGATCAATCTGGTCCTTAAAATAGTGAAAGGGGGGATTTCTGTTAAATTTTTTAAAACTACCTAACAATGTTTTAGGGCAGCGCTGTCCAGTGGAAATGAACCATAGATGTTATTTTAAATTTTCTGGTAGCTATGCTAAAAAAAGTAAAAAACAGTTGAAATTAATTTTAATATATATTTTATTTATATATCAAATATATCATCATTTTGTTGACCTACAAGAAATAGGCTGCCATTTGTTTCTCCGATAAAAATGGGTTTATGACGGATCAACAGAGAATTGCAGTTTGGGGTCTACGACCACGGTGAGCCACATGCAAGTCCCCACACAGCAAGGAGAGAACTCTTTTAAAGAGGGGAAAAGGAACTTAGGATGGGTATAGTAAGCAAAGAGTTCACTGGAGGAATTGAGAGTTCAAAGCACTATTGTGACTCTTCATTGGCTGAGTTGTTTTGGTCTCTCATTAGCAGAGCTCTTGCCAGGAAAGAAGAGAAAGTCTTTCTTCCTCTTGGGCTCTGCAGTCCTCATTAAGCACAGGACTTCCCGTTCCGGCCTCCCGACTCTAATTTCATTGAGGTTTCTGTTGATTAATTTTTACAATTTCAACATGCGTGTAATCAATATAAAAGTAATGAGCTAATTTATTCTCTTATTTAAGTTTTTGAAATCTGGTAAGGTCTTTACACTGGTGTGTGTTTCCCAGCACATCTCAATTTGGATTTGCCATGTTTCAGGTGCTCCCCGGCCACTTGTGGCTGGTGGCCACTGTACTGGATGGTGCAGCTTTAGATTAATTCATTAATTTACCACATGCCTAAAAGCAACTGTCAGGATAAAATCCATTTTTAAAGTTATGGGTCTTCGTTGCTGCGCACAGCTTCCTCTAGTTGCGGCGAGCAGGGGCTACTCTTCATTGCAGTGCACGCGCTTCTCGTTGCGGCGGCTTCTCTTGTTGCAGAACATGGGCTCTAGGCGCACGGGCTTCAGTAGTTGTGGCTTGCGGGTTCTAGAGCACAGGCTCAGTAGTTGTGGCACACAGGCTTAGTTGCTCCGCGGGATGTGGGATCTTCCCGGGCCAGGGCACAAACCTGTGTCCCCTGCATTGGCAGGTGGATTCTTAACCACTGTGCTGTCAGGGAAGCCCTTGAACTAAATGATCTTTTAATTCCACCACCCACACAGCTCTGAATTCATAATTCAAAAAATTCACATTTACAGCCTGAGTACACCAGAACCTGTCCATCTTCTCCTATAAATTAGTATTTGAAAAGAAGCCTTCTTTCCCCCCAAAGAAAATTAGATGTCCTGTATACCATATCCACACCTTTTCTCTCCAAATGTCTGAATCTTTCTTTGAATTCTTCCAAGTCTTGTATTGTTTTGATAAAGTATTTGGTAGTATAGGAGACTGAAGGTGCCTGGTGCTCAGTGCTTTTGGAATGAGGGCTTTGGGCAACTGTGAGGTGAGCTGGCAAGTAATTACTGCACATTACTAGATTACATGAACACTAAATCTCTCTCTAAAGCTCAGCTGCCTGTCTGAGTTTGTAATTTGGATTACTTATTGTGTCATCAGTGAAAATTCTAAAGACACTTTCCAAGAAGGTAGTCTGTTCAATAGTTCTAAGATAAAAGGATGGTCACCTTTGTGCCTATGTGAAAAGCTCATCAAAGAAAATTGGCCCAGACTTGCTGAGTAATGATTGATAGGGACCAATGGGAAAAGATCAGGAAGGTAGAAGCAAATGGAGATAATTGTTCAATCTTAGAATTGAAATTTTAATTAAAAAAAGGGTTCCACATACATACCCCATATTGGCCCCACTTGGTCATCCCATTAACAAGATCTCATGAATAGGTATTACTGGCAACATCTGGTTTTAGGGCTTTTGGTAGTTTTAAATGTTGAGCAGTTTCCTATACTGCCTGGGCATTGTAGAGCTTGCCTAGTGTGGGAAAAAATAGAGGTAACACACTTGTGCCAGAGTCTGTGATAAGGAAAGGCAACTTGTTTGAGTTTGTTAAGAGAATGTTCTAGAATACCAAAAATGTACAGGCAGGTAATTAAAACTTGGCTGGTTTTCAAATTGGAAGTTCAGTCAGCGCTCAGGTACAGATCTCTAATGCTGCAAAGGGATCAGGTCAGCATTTGTCATGTAAGCATTTGCTGTCTAGAATGACTTTTAGCAGATCAGTAAAGCACTGTTACTGTACTGTTATTGTTGGCTGTCAACCAGCAGAAGAAAATGGCTTTGTTATTAAGAATGGCCTTTGCCTCCAACTGGGAAGAGACTCCCTTGGGTTGCCTTTCTCTTACTGGGGTGGGCACATGGCTAGAAGAAAACCAGCCAACAATTGAAGACAAAAGCACAAGGGCCATCGTTAGAAGAAATGTCATAGTCTTGATTTGATTCAACAGAACCACCTTGGGTCTGGTCTTTGTAACTTTCATCATTGCTTTGGGAGGAAGGACTTTCAAAAAGCCAAATTGTTTTTCAGTTCTTTGGTGTTTAGGTTATTTCTGAAATGTGAAGAAGGAATAATAAAGCCACTAAGATACTCATGACAATTACTAGATAAACATAAATTAAACACTTTAGAGGTATGGATATTCTACCTCAAAGGAACATTCTTTCCCTTTTGAACAACGTTTAATTCTAATAATAATTATAGCTAAAGAATATGTGTTTCTTCACACAGAGGATAGTGTTTTTTAAAAATCTAATAGAATATATTTCCTGTCATTGTTTAAGAGTTGGATACCAGTTCAGCCCCTTTCACAATGAACTGTCCCACGTTTTCTCTCAGGAATCCTTAAGTAGACCAGTAAACTGATGGCAAGCATTTTGAATACGATGGACTTAGAGGCTCATTACTTGTTTTCTATGCTGTCATCATTTTTGACACACATTCCTGTGTCATGGCCCTATTTCATTATAGAATGGCGTTGTGGAGTAAGGATGATATTAAATTTTAATGTTATTGCTATTATTACTGTTGACTATTTTTAGCGTCAGTATGCCTGCTTCTTTAATTCCAGCTTCTGCAGGGCCCGAAAACAGAAGTGTGCATAAACAGTCAGGAAAATTACTGTATACCGTGGAGACCCAGCCTCGCATGTTCTGCCCGTTGTGAATGATGAATCAAAATGGAAAGGTTATCATTTTCATTAGCTAGGAAAGAACAAGACCATACTTTTCTCCAAGTGTAATTACAGTGGTTCACTGGCAACATTACACTGCAGTAATTAGTCTAAAGGTGTATGTGAGGGCAGGCTTTTGCACAGACACTAGAAATATTATTTCAGAGTTTAAGGTCACAGCCTTGTGTTTAACATGTTCCAGGCAGCTTAGGGAAAAAAAAAAAAAAACTAATTTGACTGGAGGTAAAGAAAGACATTTGACATTTCCCAGAGTCATGCATTCAAAAACCAGTCAGGGAGAAAAATTGTATTTTATTATCTACAAAAAAAAAAAAAAAACTTAGCTGCAGAAGTAGCATGTCAGAATATTGTATAGGATAAACACAGATAAAATTTAAGTTTATTAGGAATGTACTGTAAATAATTATGAGAGCTTTTGATATGTGTGTTTTAATCTGCATTTTTCCACCTAAGGCAACTGGACAGAAAAATTAATTGCTAGAAACTTTTCAGGGGAAGCAAAATAATTCCTCTACCTTCTTATAACTGTTTTCAAGAAATAAATATTTCTGTTACACAGGTCTCCTAATATATATCTGTCCTTTGTGAACGTTTTTTGGATACTCTGAGTGGTTATATTGAATTAATTAAAATCTCTCTAACCTAACCCTTCAGAGTAAAGTGAATTGCAGTTATTTTCTAAAGCCACACCTCAGGCTTTCTGTTTAAGTAAAACAAAATTGAGAAGAAGGGGAAAAAAAAAATACTAGTTAAAAGTAAGATTTACATAAAGTTTATACTTTAAAGCCATATATGGGTTTAAAAGAAACTCTTTGCTTCTTCTAGTTCAAGGAATACTTATACAAGTAACATTTCTTACTGGGTTAAAGGTAAAAGCCCAAGTACTCTTAATGTCTTTGTTAAATTTCAGTATTATCTGCCTGTCTTGAAGCAATTCTTTTTAGTTTCTCTCTTTAAATCCTTAAATAGCCATACAGAATATTGTTTGTTTTAGGACAAATGGAGAAATAGAATGTGCTTGAATGAACATTCATTCAGCAACCAAATTCTGTTGGAAACCACTGCTTTTGAATGCAAGTGTGTGTTTTCTGTGTGTTATCTGGCCATATGGTTAGAACTGATGTTTCTCACCACTTCAGGCACTCGGGAAATTCGAAGCATAGATGTGACACAAATAACACAGCCAGCTGATTATGTAATGTACTGTAAAATCTACCCCCAAATTGAATTTTAAAAAAACATTGCTTTTTGTTTGTCACAGATGTTTCTCTGCTCAAGGAAAAGCCATGCACTGCAGAATCAGAGCCATGATGTTGTATGTTTTCTGCAGCTAGCAATTAAATAGGAGACATCAAGTAGCAGGAATGCTTCCAAGACTTCTTTCTGACACTGAGCAAATCACCGCATCTTGCTGGACCTCAGTTTCCTCTCTGTGAAATCAGAGATTTCTAAGCCCCCTTCATGCTCTTACCTTCTTTGTCTATTTAGGGGAATAGGGTCTTTCTTTTCTCCCTTTGTGGTTTGAAAAAAAAAGAAAAAAAAAAAAGCATAAGAGCTTTTCTCATATCTTTTCAACAAAGCCTAGAAAGTTCTACTACACTCCTTTCATAGTGGGGGCCGTAGTTCCCATCACCTCTGTGAGATCAGCGGTAATGCAGGAACCTGTGGACTTTTTCTGTACCTTCTCTTCCTTCAGTGACCCAATCTGTGAAATGGAGGGAAGGTTTTTACAAGTCTATTTCCATAGTTCATTTTTCATAAAATGTATTTATGAAGTCAGGTTAAAATGTACTAAGTGAAGTTCTGCACGTCCTTGGAAAAGCCACTGTCTTCACTGACATCTGATGAATAAATTACAAAGTACATGTAGGTTGTTACAGTAGGTGCCAGGACTCACAGCCACTTTGAAAAGTCCTGACAAATGTCCTGAAAGTCAAACTTTGTAAATGGAAACTGAGTTTCCCATAAAAGTGCAGGGGGTTTTGTATTCCCAGCCCTAGTTCTTTTTTTTTTTTTTTTTTTTTTAATAAATTTATTTATTTATTTTTGGCTGCGTTGGGTCTTTGTTGCTGCTCACGGCTTTCTCTAGTTGTGGCGAGCAGGGGCTACTTTCGTTGTGGTGTGCGAGCTTCTCATTGCGGTGGCTTCTCTTGCTGCGGAACACGGGCTCTAGGCACACGGGCTCAGTAGTTGCGGCGCATGGGCTTAGTTGCTCTGCAGCATGTGGGATCTTCCTGGATCAGGGATTGAACCCGTGTCCCCTGCATTGGCAGGCGGATTCTTAACCACTGCACCACCAGGGAAGTCCCCCAGCCCTAGTTCTTAAACTCTAAAATGCTCTAGAAATCAAAGAAGCATTTTATTTAATCAGCTATAAATTATATACCTGTAAAGAAAATCAGAAGGAAAAGAGGTTATTTTAAAAAGGGGTTTGTTGGGAAGATTTTGACAGGATTCCTCGGGTTCAGGTCACTGAATAGCTTTATGAAAAACGTTGTAAATGTTTCTTTGGTGGGTATTAAGATCACGTTGTTACTTTAAGTGCAGCAAGAAAGTACCTGTAATTTGCAGAGGGCCCTAAGCATACATTTACTGTGAAAAAAGAGACAGCCTGGATTTAGAGTACCTATTTCCTTCATCTGAAACCTTGTGAGCAGACCAAATCTACCACGAATGACGACTGAGAATTTTGGAACTGAAAGGTCCTCTAAAAATCAGAATCTACTTCCTCTTCAGCCCTGCTCACCTCTCCCCAGCTCCATGTCACTTCTTCCAAACTCTCATTTTTTTCTATGAGGAAAGCAAAGTCCCAAAATGTAGCCAAATCTCTTTTACCTTAAAAATAATCTACCCAGACCCATGTCCTCTCACCCTACTGTCCAGTTCGAATATGTGGCATTTGATGGTGTTGAATAAACCTTCTTCCTCTTCCTTTCCCCTGGACTCTGCTAGAACTGTGCATTCCTGCTTCTGACCATTCCTTCTTCCTCCAAATAACTTCCCCCTTTCTTCCTGTCCTTGAAAGTTCCAGTTATCTTAAAATCACCCTCCAGACCGACCGACTGACCATTCTTTGGGTTTACAGTTCCGCTTGCATCTTAATCATCCCTGCTGAGCAGCCATATTGTGCTACCAGTCACAAAGCTTACGGAAACCATTGTTTTCAACCTCCTCTTCATTCACAAAATATGTGTGTGTGTGTGTGTGTGTGTGTGTGTATGTATACAAATATATATATTCTATAAACTCAGGAGTTTGTTCACTTTTTTAATTACTCAAGCAATCTTGTTGTTAACTTCCTCTTCAAAGGGCTTGTCTTAAGCCAGTGATGTAACCTTGCATTCCTGCCGGAGGTTCCAGCTGTTAGGAAAGGTTATGACAGGGATGGTGAGTAGCCCAGGAAGCCGCCTTCTCAGCAGAATGTCAGCAGAGAGTAGATGTTGCAGAATCTCAGAGAAGACACAGTGTACACCCATCATTCTCTAAGGCAAACTGGTCCCTCTAGGGCAGTGGTCGCCAGCCTTTTTGGCACCAGGGACCAGTTTTGTGGTAGACAGTTTTTCACGGACTGGGGGGCTGTAATGCGAGCAATGGGGAGCAGCAGATGAAGCTTCACTCACTCGGCCCCCGCTCACCTCCTGCTCTGCGACTCTGTCCGTGGCCCAGGGGCTGGGGACCCCTGCTTTAGTGGATTAGCTCTGCCTTTAGCATAATAGAAAGCTGGGTGGCTGTAGTCCTAGTGGCCCAAGGGTACCTGTTGCCCTTTTTCTTCTGAAGCCCTGCTTTTTCCTCTGAGAACAGGACTTCCTTGCTGGATAGGAGAGGCATTCTTAGGTAAATCAGGATGATTGCCCTAAATCTTGTTACGTGGTCTTTAACCATACTGGGTTATTGAGTGGGGCTGGGGAGAAAACACTTGGAGAGTAAGGAGGTGACTCATTTAAAAAAACATTTGAGGCTAATAATATGTTTGGCGCATAAGTTTCCTTATTGTCACCAAGGCAAAGTTGCCTCTTCCAGAGTTCCAGCTGAAACCCACCCCCCATTCCTTAACTTCCTTGTTGTTTTTATTTATTTATTTATTTTTATTTTTGGTGGGGGGGGCTCTCACTGCTGTGGCCTCTCCCGTTTCAGAGCACAGGCTCCAGACACGCAGGCTCAGCGGCCATGGCTCACGAGCCCAGCCGCTCCGCGGCATGTGGGATCTTCCCGGACCGGGGCACGAACCCGCGTCCCCTGCATTGGCAGGCGGACTCTCAACCACTGCACCACCAAGGAAGCCCCCCTTGTTGTTTTTAAGGTTATTTGAAACAGTTGATTCTCTTAAAGGTCATATTTGATCATTCACTTCATTGCAACTTCATTCTTAAAAAAAAGTTCTGCGTAGAGCATTTATTATTTGTTTTTGTTGGATTTTTTAGGGGTTGGGGATAGGCTGCATCAGTTTTTCATCAAAGTCCTATCTTGCTTATGCTCATTTGTGCTCAGTAGCCTCTGGGGAACTTTAAGAGCCTCACCAATGAGACAAAATCCATAGTTGAGGGGACCAAAAGGGTGATTGGAGAGGTGTTTGCCACTATAAATTACTGCCCATAGCAATTTTCCTGAATCCCTTTGGCAAATAATAGTTAAATACTCACATACAAATAGTTCTCTGATGGTTGATCGAAAGCCCTGCCCTCTACTGTATAAACATAGCAAGTCTTTCTAACTCAATATGTATATATTACTGTCATCGTTATTCTCTCCAGATAAAATGGAATAACCCAAAGACGATTACTACAACTGTCCACATTAATTCCAACAAGAGGAAAAAAGCGGCCTACGTTTTCAGTGGCTCTGCTCTCTCGTATTGTTGTTAATTTCCTGAAAACTTAATGTTAGATGAAGTGTAATTGCAGATTTCCTTAAGAACCATTGACAGATACTTATCTTAAGTTATAAGCAACTCGCACCGTGAAATGTGTGCAAACATTCTAAGTTTCCTTCCAGAAGAATATACTTCAGTGAAACCCGATATTCATCAGTCTTTTTTAATAAACAGGGCCATTAAAGCTCAAAGTAGATGCTGGGAGTAGTTCTTTTGTTTCTCCTTGATCTTTAAAAGAGACAATAGTGCGGGAACTTTTCACTGGTTTTCAAGGAGTGAACTAAGTTAAGTGTTTGATAAGTATCCTAGAGACCTTACAACCTTCGGCTAAGGGAGCTACATTTGAATGAGAGTGAAAAAGAGCAAATTATGGTGTATTTAGGTATTAGCATTGTATAATGGACAGAAGAGTTTGGTGTTTTTGTTTTTTTCTTTTTGTTAGGTGGTCTATTTAGTGCAGCTGTGTTTATGTTTCCTAAGTGGTAACTGCCTGAACATGGTGACAAGTCCCTACATGTGAGAATAGGGATTTCGTTTAAAAAATCTTGCCAATGTGCTTTAACATAGAGGGTTGTATTTATCAAGTAGCAATGGCAAAAATGATTCCAGGCACAATCATCCAATACAGCTGGTTTGCTAAATCAGACATTTTGTCAATGTTGTAAAAAAAAAAAAAAAAGTAATGATACTTTAAATGTTGCATTTCACAGTAGAATAAAGTTGGAAATAGTAGACTGTTTTAAAATGGTCACATTGCTTTAACCAACGTTTTGGCTGATTTAACTTCTTGGTTATTAAAAATGCATGCTTAGATCGTAAATATAGATCCTGTAGAGAATTAACAGTCCCCTATTTTTGCTGTCTTTCTCTTAAAAAAATAAAATGAATACGGGGTCATGCCTGCAACAAAAAAGAGACAGTTGCCCATGACAGAGAAAACGTATATAACAAGTAAATAACTGAATTAATCAGTAATTTCAGAATTGCATGTAACGTGTGAAATGTTTAGGTACGAGGACTTAATGACTAGTTTTTAAGGCATTTTCTTTAGTGTTACATCCCTCGTAACTCAAATTAATGTTTATTACCACTTCATATTTTGCCAAAATATTTTCATGAATTTGGATTAGAAGCAGCTTGTTCTGACTTGTTTTGCAACTTTGTTTCAAGAAAAACAAAGTGATATTTAGAAGATTTTTGTATGTCTTAGAAGCCTTTAATTATCTAACTTACGTTGAAGAAGGAAATAAGATCAAGTTTTGTTTCATAGTTCTGTAAGAAAATAAGATTCCGTTCTACACTAATTTGATATTAGTACATAGATAATAATGTCTTTCTGAACATTTGAATCAGTGACTCTTGCACTGGCTGTTAAGTAGCTGGCAATCTGGAGTCTACTTTAAATTCAAGGAGACACAACTTACGGCCCATAACTATTTGGGTTAGCATTTCTTTTGGATGCTCAGGTGTTTGCCCTGATCTCTCCTGTTTTTCTCCCCTTCTCTCCACAGATTGGTGAGAGACAAAAAGTGTTAGTCACAGAAGAATCTTTTGATTCCAAGTTTTATGTTGCACACAATCGATTCTATGAGCAGGTAAGAGATACTCCCACGTTCTTAGGGTTTCTCCAAAATGAGAAAGACTTCTAAAAGTAAATCAATTTAAGCGAAAGAGACTTAAAGCGGGGGTGGGGGGGAGGTGTAGAATCTTGTCGCAGGAAGGCTATTTTATAGCATCAAGCCAACCAGGCTAACATGGGGCTTATCTCTGTGGCTTAATCTCCAGGACATTCTATACAAAGGAATAAGTGTGTTTTAGTCCCCATTCATCTTTGACAGGACCCGCCTCTGGCTTTGCGGAGTTTGGAACAGGTAATTCTCACTGCCAAAATCCCCACAGCCTGGCAACGTGGAGGGGAAAGTTCTGTCCAGAAGACAGGAAGGATGTCTGTACCGGCGACATCAGCCTGGAAGGGCAGGGATTTCCTGTCCCTGTCACAGCACTCACACAGGCTTTTGATTGGTTGGTCTGTTGGTTGGCTTTTTTAGTTTTGTTTAGTTTCAGGTGTTTTGTTTTTTTGGGTTTTTTTAACTTCCACATTGATAAAAAAACGCTGGGGGCAAAGGGAAAGGAGTCTGTTCGTTGGACTCAACTCAAGTTGGGTGAACAACTCTGGAGACCAGCATAAGGATCAAACCAACTTCACTATGAGAGTTTTCTTCGAGGCCAACCTGAAAGGCTTCCCACTCCCTGCCCGTTAAAGTAGCATGCTTTGCCCCACCAGCAGCTAGACTTCTATTTTAGCATTTGGGATTCCACTACCCCAGGTGGTAAAGCAATTCAAAAGCGATTGAAGAAAACAGTGCCTCCTTCGGGGGCCATGGACCCTGGGAAGGGCCAAGGAGGAGGTGTAATATGCCCCTCCTGGTTAGAGACCCTCATAAGGGCATAGGGATTTCATGGGTCATCCCTGGATCGTATTCGCTTTTCTCAATATCAAGTGAGTTTTCCTACTTTTCTTTCTTTTTTTTTCCTACTCTCATCAAATGACAAGTGAAACTTTTTTCTGTGGGTCACGGCTTGGGAAGGCTCTTCAGGCCAGCCGGGGCAAGTCACGTAAAGGGTGGGCGAGGGAAGCCGACTGCCCATGTTAGAAAGCAGGGAAGCCGGAGCCGGAGGGGCCTCCAGCATGGG
Organism: Delphinapterus leucas; assembly: GCF_059928025.1. NCBI lineage: Eukaryota > Metazoa > Chordata > Mammalia > Artiodactyla > Monodontidae > Delphinapterus > Delphinapterus leucas. The sequence goes on from NC_143138.1 coordinate 16,690,704, forward strand.
GCACAGACTGGGCACTGGGTCCTCAGGGAAAGCGGGGGAGCTTTTCATGGCCCAGACCGAATGTGCCCTGTTCGGTCCCCAGTAGAGACTACAGCTGAGGATGGATTCCGAACACTCCATGTCTGAGCTGAGTCTGTCTCTTCCCCGTTTTCCACCTCAGTAATTGACTCCAGAGAGCCATTTTCCTATTCAGGCCAAACTTCTGCTCAGCCCTCGGGAGGAGCTTGATTGTATCTTGGTTGCCTCTTTCCTCTCCTTTCTCTTGCCATCTGGGTTTTCGCCTCAGCAGGGAACTTCTTTCCCCTTCATTTTAAAGGTGATGGCATGCCTCATTAGCTGTTTCCTCCAATTTAAAGCAGTCAAGCTTTTTCCAATTATTAAAACCGGAGGGAAAAAAACACTGAGCCCTTCATTCAGATCAAGACAGCAGATCAAGGAGAGTTATTTTCCCCGAGAATAGTACCAGATCTCCGAGGGATAGTTTGCTCTAGAGATTTTCTTGTTTTATAAAAACTGATTTAAAAGGGCTTTCATATCCTGATACTAAAGCTTTTTTAGTCCATTTGCTTGCCACGAGTAATCCACCACCCAGGTGACCTTTCTTCCTATACTTTGATGAAGCAGTGTACTCAGTGGTCATAAAAAATCAAACTCAGAAAGACCAAGATCCATTTTTGCCTCTCGGAGAAATTGGCTGTGGAACTTCTGGCTCTCATCTGATTTTTCTTTCTTTTTTTTTTTTTTTGGTCTCTAAAACCAAGCATATCAAAGATTTCATAGGAATTATTTTTCTAAAAAAAAGATGACTTCCAGAAGATTGTATCTAGATATCAAAGTATTGCTGGATTAGAATTAGTCTATTTATTTTGGATTATGACTTGAAAAGATTGGCAAGTAGCTCCAGTACTGAAATAGAAGTGTGAGGGAGACATAATACATACAAACTACCTGTAAGTCCAAGAGGAGGGGAAACATTTGCTCGAGGTAAACAAGTACCTCCGTCAGTAATCTCTAGTGGAAAGGGACCATCTGACAGTTTCCTGTGAGCCAGCCAAAGTACCCTTCAGAGGAGCTGGTTCTACGTGGAGGTAGAACTAACAAATACATGCTTTTCATAACAGAACGAAAGAAGTGAATGGCAGCCATCAGTTAAAGGAGTCATTTAGCTCCAAACACCAAGGTTTGGAATATTGAAAAGGTGGCTTTGAAATATTCTTCCTCTTCCCCCAAAACACACACACACACGTGCACTTGCACACACACATATGCACCCAAACATGCGGGCCTTTATTTGAAGTGGCTGCTCAAATCCTGACTCTGACAGCAAACTTGGAAGGTATTAAAAGTATAAAGCTTTCATCAGTGTTGTCCCAGTTTTCTTCATTGCCTGGGACAGCCAAGAGTCGGATATCAAAGGCCTGTCCAAGAGTGACTGGCGGATGCCTCGGGCGGTTCCAGGCCTGCCTTCCACGTGCCCTCGGACCACAGGCATCCCACAAGGAGAGAGCGCTGTCTATAGCCCCTTACCCCTCCCAGAAATGCCTTCCCTTCCTGCTAGATCCCCAGGTCCTTGAGCATCTGGAAGATAGAGCCCACTTAGGATGGGATCCCCAAAGAGAAGAAGGACATTAAGGGACAAGTGAGGAACTCTGAATAAAGTATGGACTTTAGTTAATAGTAATACACCAATATTGGCTCATTAATTGTGACACATGTATCATACCAACATAAGACGTTAATAAGAGGGACACTGCGTCTGGGGTATACCAACTCTCTGTGCTATCTTAATAATTCTTTAAGTCCAAAACTGTTCTAAGATAAAATTTTAGTTTTAAAAATTAAGCCTTCTCTAATTTTTTTTAAGGTTTTAGTGCCAAAGAACCCCACATTCATGGGGAAAATGGTCGAAGTGAACGTTTATGAATCAGGAAAACATTTTATGAAAGGGCAGCCAGTTTCAGATGCCAAAGTATACGCGCCATCCATCAGCAAACCATTAGCAAAAGGAGAAATCTCAGGTTTAACAGAGGTGAGTAGAAGATGCTTTTCCTCTCTACCCTGCTAGTAAAACAGCCGCTCTGGAAGCACAGCGATTTCCCACCATGTTTCTGTTATCATTTATAGTTCCCTTTTTATGTATGCATGAGGCTTTAATCCTTTCTGACAGATTGAAATCTGCATTAGAAAGATGCATTTATACTGATGCCTATAGCTTTGCTTCTCTGCCTGTGAAGGGAATAAGCTGTTTCTGCTTCTAGGCTAGAAACAGAGGGCAAAAGCCATTATTTTCAGGTGAAAGATTTAACACGGAAGATGATCTGATCCAGTATGTTTCTGTGTCAGTAGATCCTCAGTGGAAGGGGGTAAGGAAAGGATAATTTTTGTGCTTTGCGAAGCTGTTTGTAATATAGTAAAAACCTACATACAGTTAAACGGGCATTAAACCATGTCAGTACATGTGGTTATGGTGCCTTTCTCTAGGGTGTTAGCTGAATATCTGCCTGAGTAGTGTGGAGTGGAAATTAAACATTTTTTTCTTTCTATAAAAAAGTAACCTGACCCCTATTTTATACCTTGGTAAATATGGCTGTTTGCCAAGCTCTCTCTTACATTTCATTGAGCTACAGCTGTAAAAGCTGATGGAGTGTGAAATGAAAATGTGTATCACATTTCTAAGCATCATTTGATGTCCTTTCTTCAACACAATTGTGAAGTGCTCCCCAAAAAAGTATATAGCGATGACTTAACATTCAGAACAATGATGAGTGATATTTATCTGGCTATATAATTCTAAAACTGTTTTAATATATGTATTATCTTTTCCCTCAAAAGAAATGTCAAGGGCGTGTTAATTAAGCTTTAGGAATCATGACAAAGAAGTTCATATTATCTATATTCTCGCTTATTGTGGTGGTGGACTCTGGAATCCAAGCGTGAGTGACACCTCTCATGAGCTTGACGAGGACATGTGAAGAATCCGGGTGTATAGCCATCTGACTGATTATGGAATGACGCAGGCCAGCCTTTGTCAAAACCCTGCCAAGTGTGTCATCCTGTTCAACCAGGAGTGAACTCTCACACTTGATAAGCATAACCATTAACGTTTGCTGTTGTTTAGAAAAAATCATACATCATACGTGGGGCTTTGGATGGATGGCCAGGAAGGAACAGTGTAATCCAGCATTTAAATTATATTGCTAGAGATTTGGCTTTTGACATGTTAACTACTACTTCAGAAATTTTTAAAGGAAGTGGCTTTTAAAATTTTTTTTCTGTTTTTCCTCACAGTGTGTTTTACAAGGTTGATTTTAAATCGCCACAGTGAAAAGGATTTTATGACAAATGGCAGTGGTGGGCAAATTATTATTTCAAGACCCTGCCTGCTTTAATTCCTTCATGTAAGCCTATTGAAAAGGGTGGTATTTTTTTTAACATCTTTATTGGAGTATAATTGCTTTACATTGGTGTGTTAATTGCTGCTGTATAACAAAGTGAATCAGCTATACGTATACATATATCCCCATATCCCCTCCCTCTTGCATCTCCCTCCCACCCTCCCTATCCCACCCCTCTAGGTGGTCACAAAGCACCGAGCTGATCTCCCTGTGCTATGCAGCTGCTTCCCACTAGCTATCTATTTTACATTTGGTGGTATATATATGTCCATGCCACTCTCTCACTTCATCCCAGCTTCCCCTTCCCCCTCCCCGTGTCCTCAAGTCCATTCTCCACGTCTGCGTCTTTATTCCTGTCCTGCCCCGAGGTCCTTCAGAACCATCTTTTTTTTAGATCCCATATATATGCGTTAGCATACGGTTTGATTTTCTCTTTCTGACTCTGTATGACAGACTCTAGGTCCATCCAGAAAAGGGTGGTATTTTAAAACATCACATTAATAATACACAAATAAGGAAAAGCAGTGCCCTTTCACTGGTTCCTTAACTGTAGTGTTGCTTTCTAAAGGGGCAGAGCCCCATTTAAATCCCATGAGCAGTTTTTTCCATTCTCCTCTGCCTCCCTCCAGCCTGGGAAATGGTGTCACCAGTTCTCTCAACAGCCCTCCTCTGAGCCGACGTGACCCAAAAGCCCTATAGGTGAGATGAGGATAAAGGTCATTTGACTGCTGGCCCTTCTGGGCCTCTAGGAATTATAGTTTGATTGCATGCATTAGGCCAAAGCGTTAGGAATATTGATTTGGGCATTTACATTAAGGGAAACGTCAGGCAAGTCCTTTATCACCATTTGAGACTTCATGTAAATTAACGAACATAGCTTTATGCTTCATTATTTGTCCGCTTTTAAACATATGCCAAACTCGGGGTCAAAAATCCTTCCTTAATGAATTTGTCCTGGTGTTACAACTGTTTTTGCTAATGATATGAACCAAAATAAATTGAACAGCTTCCATTTTTATAGGATTTAGAAGTAGATGATAGAGGTTATAATCCTGTCTCAGGCATTTTGAGTCTTTGAGTACTGATAAAGGTGCCGGAACTCTTCAGTGAAAACAATGAGCCTCACTCTGTGGATGAAGTGTGGCCCTGGAAGCAGTTACACCTGAGTTTGCATCTGGACTTGCCAGTTTACCCTAGGCCTGTGACTCCTCTGAGCTTTAGTTTAGTCTGTTAAATGTGACAATAATGTCTGTTTCATAGGGTTGTTGAAAGGAATGTATTCAATAGTGTATGTAAACCACTTAAAACTATTTGGGGGACGTAGTAAATAGTTACTAAGTGGTTATTTTCCCTTTCCCCCAAATCTAGCTTCTCTAGAAAGAGCAGACTCTGCAGATGACTGTGGTACTATCAGCTTTGGTCTTGTGATCACGCAGTGCACATTGCATTGGAGTGGGGGTGATCTATTAGGGTAATTTATTCAGTGCCAGAGACACCAATCCCGTCAGAATTTCTATCTTCTTAAATTTTCTAGGCTTTTTCTGAGTTTTTCTAGAGTAATAACCTCCTCATACACACTTTGTAAAGAAACCTAGAAAGGCCAAAGCATCTAAAGCAAAATATTGTGTCAAAAAAAATTATTTTCCATAGTAAATGTATTTCCTTAATTGAGAATTTTAAGATTATTCTTTAAGTATTTATCCCTATGCTACTTTGGACTTACGTTGTCTCACTTTAGGCACTGTTGACCTCTTTTGATAAAACTCGTGAGAGGTACAACAGACTAGGGGGAGAAGCACAGGCTGGGTAGGAGTCATGAGATCTGGATTATAGGATTCTGGCATTTGCAGTAACAGACTCTTTGACCTTTTGTATATCACTTAGGTTCCCTGGACCTCGGTTGTCTCTAAGACTCTGTGATTGAAATATTTCATTTGACAAAAATGGATTGAATGCATACCCTGTGGCAGGGCTTTCAATTCTAATTCTGTTCTGTAAATATTAATAGAAATCAGGCCTTGTTATTTTCAAATAATAATAGTTACATAAATGCCCATAACATGGTGGGAAAGGAAAGCTATAGTAAAGTCAAAAGGTTACTGTCCTCTCAGAAATTATATTCTAATAAAAACAGCATATAGTAATATCTTTTTATGGTTATTAACTATTCCTCTTTTCAGTCCAGTTAGAGGAATGGAGGAAGAGAGGAAGGGGAGAGTAGGATAGAGAGACAAAATTAGTCTGGTTATTTTTAGGGAAGGTGGGAGCCAAAATGCCACCTCTAACCTAATAGGGAACATTTTAAAACAAATATCATTGAAGGGTAATTAATTTCAGAAAAAGGTTATGTAATAATTATCCAATGGAAGGCATTGTAGAGTTCAAAGGGGTAAATATAAATCAAAGAAAGGATAGATCATGCCCTTTTCTATGGAAACTGTCAGGCAGCTTTGTTCTTAGGAGGAAGAAGAGATGGGAGGAAGCAGGGGACACATAAATTTTCATAGACGTTCCAGGACAGTGATTCTCAAGTGTGGTCCCCAGACTTGCAGCATCAGCAATAAATGGGAACTTGTTAAAATGCAAATTCTTGGGCCCCAACCCAGACCTGAGCCAGAAATTCTGGGAAAGGGACCCAGTAATCTGTTTTTTAACAAGTTGTCCAGGTAATACTGATGCAGGCTGAGGTTTGAGAGCCCTTCTTCCAGGAAAATGATTCTCAAGTGGGAAGGAGTGTTTGATATTTGTGAAAACAGTATGTTTAGTAAAAAGGGCCAAAAGAGTAGGAACTTGGGGGAAAAACAGTTTTACGATGTTAAGAGCATGATATTTTTACCATGTTCTGTTGTGGAACCTAAACCTGTGTTAACATATCCAATTTAATGTGATGATCTTTTTATACAATTCATGTTTCTTGGAAAATTACTGTGCTGTTCAGGCATTCCATCTGAAGAAAATCTTTGGGTAAACAGGACCTAGTGTCACCTGTACCAAAACCCATGACTATTTGATAATATGGAAAATCATCTGAGAGCCATCATCAAAGAGTAGGATCAAAAAGCGGTTTTGCTTTAACTCTATTCTGGAAAATTTCTATTACAGAATATTTCAAGCATATACGGAAGTAGAGAGACTAGTATAATTATCCCACATACTTATCGCTCACCTTTAACAATTATGTCGTCTCTGCTCTTATTCACCCCCATCCCCCTCTGACTCTTTTGAAGAAAATCCCATTTACCATTTTATTTCATCGAGGTATATATCAGAAAATCTCTCTGAAAGATGAAAACTCCTTTTAAATACAGTATCAAATCTAAAATAATTAGCATCGATTCTTTATCCAGTTAATGTCAACACAGTGTTCAAATTTTGCAGTTTTTTAAGCAGTTTGTCTGAATCAGAAGGCAAATCAGGTCCACTCATTGCAATTAGTATGTCTTGTAAGTCACTTTTAATAATCTATAGGTGTTCCCTTATCTCTCTCTTTTTTTCTCTTTTTGTATTGCAGTTTATTTGTAGAAGAAACCAGGTTGTTTGTCCTGCAGCATTTCCCACAGTTTGGAATTTGCTAATTGTATCCTCTGATACAGGCTTCTCTGTTCCCCACTTGTTTTATACATTGGTAGTTAGATTTAGAGGCTTAATCAGATTCAGGTTTGAGTTTTTGACAAGATTACTTTGTGTGATGCTGTGCGTTTCCATTATGAGGCGTAGAATGTCTGGTTGTCTCTCTTTATGTGTCAGTGGTTGAGGAGCACTGCCTAGATTCATTGAGTCATTAGGGGTTTCAGAATGGTGGCGTTCTAATTCTGTCTTCCCTTCCTCATTTATTAGCTAAAAGCACTTCCATGAAGAGAAACTTTGCCTTACTCGTTTTTGTTTACCCTGAGGTACATTTCTGACAGGAAAGGTGAGAGAAAGGCTTGATGTCTTTCTCTCTGTTTACCAGTTTTAAAACTTTGAGTTGATTCTGTAACATCCTGAAAAGTAGCCAATGAGGGGTTTTTTAGTATTATTATAAACTCATGGATTTCGCATGTTTGATATGGTTTTATCCATTGCAGTTATTATATTTAATTGGTGCTCAAGTAGCTGCATTTTTGGAGAGTGGAAGCTCTTCAAATTACCTCCTCAATCCTTTGACACAGCTCCTGAAGTCTTTGATAGTTTCTTTGCTTTTTGATGTGACAAGATGTTCTAGGCTCATTGTTTGCTCCAGACCTGGAATCAGCCATGTCTCTAAGGAGCCTTGGTTTCTTTTAGTTAAACAAATGATATTTAGAGCCTACAGTGTGGGCTATTTAATTGGTCATTATTTTTATACCTTTCAGCAGGCGGAGCTACAAAATCCCCCCCCCTTTTTTTTTCAGTTCATACTAATGCTCCCATCCAGGTCAAATTCTGAAGTTTTCTGTCCTACACCTGTAACTTCTTTCTTCCATCCCAGTTCACAGTAACACAGCGTAATTATTCATTTGCTTTATCCTATAATATTCACGTAACTGCCTGATAATAACTATACCAACACTATCACCAACAATATGATTACTGAAAGCAGTTTAGGTGGTGGTGCTGGTTTTTCCACTGGTTTTGTTCATAGAGTGCATCCCACTAGGGATGTACAGGCAAAAAACGGTTCTAAAGGCACCCAAAATAATTCTTCATATAGTTATACCAACAAATCAATACATAAGTAGGAGTATTCATTTTCCGTTTCTTTGAATTTTTAACACTTAATTTTGTTTCATAATTATGTAAAATACTTTGCAAAATCAATCCTACAAAAGTGTGTTCTGAGAAGTCCATCTTCTACTACTCCTGTCGCTTCCACCCTGTTTCCTTTCTTACCTATTTAAGGAATTGTTTTTGTTTGTTTTAGTTTTCAGTTTATTCTTCCAGTGGTTTGTCTTAACAATGTAAACATTTTATATATATTACATACTTTTTATTACCTTCTTCTTAGATAAATGTGGATACTTTTGCTATTTTCACTTAGCAATATATCTTGATGGTTACTGCCTAACTGTATATAGAAATTCAGTGAATGTTTCTAATGATTTTTCTTAGGCTGTTAAACAAAATACCTGAAAGTCTATATTGCTCTAGCACCTGAGTTGAATAATATTACCCTGTATGAAACCCAATACCCTTTTGGTCAAAGAAAAGACAGGCAGAATTACCTTATAGAGAGCACTGGCTCCTAGACCTACAGGAGTGGACTGCAGCCTGATGGAAGGCATTAAAGTGGCCAGAGAAACAATAGGCCAGAGGATAGAAGTGGTCAGACATGCAAGCAAAATAGGGAAGGTCCAGAGCCAACACTGGCAGAAAACACCTGTGTCCCGGAAGAGAGGCTGCTTTGGCTGGTGGACTTCAAAACGTCAGACAACTATCCCTGTTTAGAAATGAATGCATCTGGTTACCTTAGCCTGGTACCATTATACACTTGATTCATTTACTTCCCTTTGTTGAGTCCATGATTACCAGGCCACCCTCTGAACATTGTTTGCCTTTCCTATGCAAATCTGCCTTCCTGCAGGAAGAAAATAGATTTGTTCAGACCTCTGTAAATGTGCTGGTCATAAATTGGCACTCCGGTTTTATACACTGGTCTCCCGAGTCCCGCCCACGTGATCCCTTCTGTAGGTGCTGAGCGGTTCAGTTTCTGAGCTTTCAAGGCTGTGAGCCAAACCCTGGGCCATGTTAAATCCCCTAAGGGAACAAATGCCACCCCATGTGGCCTCTGGAGAGATTGCAAGGGATTTTTCCCTCTCTCTGTACCTACTCTGCATTGCCATTGGCTAAATACTCCACGCCTACTGCTATGATGCAAAGCCAGTATTTATGGAGTGTTTATCATGGGCTAAATACTGTATCTTACACGCGTTCACTCACAGTATCCCCATAACGCTGTGAGGCAGGTACTATTATTATCCCTATTTCAGAGATGAGGAATCTGAGCATCAGTAACTCAATAAATAATAACAACTTAGGGCTTCCCTGGTGGCTCAGTGGTTGGGAGTCCGCCTGCCGATGCAGGGGACACGGGTTCGTGCCCTGGTCCGGGAAGATCCCACATGCCGCGGAGTGGCTGGGCCCGTGAGCCATGGCCGCTGAGGCTGCGCATCCGGAGCTGGGAGAGGCAAGCCAGGATTTATTTCCCAGTCTTACCAATTTCCAAGCCTGTGTTCTTGTTTTTGAATTGTGGTAAAATACATATATAACATAAAATTTACCATCTTAACCACTTTTAAATGCACAGTTCAGCAGTGTTAAGTACATTCACAAGTTGTTCAGCCCATCTGCAGAACCCATTTGTTTCATCTTATAAAACTGAAAGCCTGTACCCACTGAACAACTCCTCATTCAGCCCTGCCCCTGGCAACCACCCTTCTGTCTCTAAGCTCACATACGAGGAATCATAGCAGTATTTGTCTTTTTGTGCCTCGTTTCTTTCACTTACCGTAATGTCTTCAAGGTTCATTCTTGTTGCTGCGTGTGTCAGAATTTCCTTCCTTTTGAAAGCTGAATAATATTCCATTGTGTATTTACACAACATTTTGTTTATCCATTCATCCATCAGTGGACACTCGGGTTGTTTCCACCTCGTGGCTGTTGTGACTCATGCTCCTGTGAATGTGGTTGGACAGATATCTCTTTGAGATTTTGCTTTTAATTCTTTTGAGTATATACCCAAAAGTGGAACTGCTGGATCACATGGTAATTTTACCTTTTTTAGTAACTACCATACAGTTTTCTGCAGTGGCTGTACCATTTTACATTCCCCCCCCAGCAGTGCACAGGGGTTCCAGTTTCTTTCGTATCCTTACCAGCCCTGATTATTTTCTGGTTTTTTGGTAGTAGCCATCCTGATGGGTGTGGAATCAAACCTGGGTTTTTAATCCCAGGCCTATACTACCTTTCCTTTTTGAGTTGCAGGAGTTATTTGACAGCTTCTACACAGCAGTTTCCTTTTATGTAACAGAGAAGCTTACACTAGGTACAAAAAAGGAGAGAAAAAAAAGTGATGAGAAAATGGACAGCATTAATCATCTCTCTGCGTTCTGTTAAACGTGGTTCGAGTTGTGAGTTTGCCTTAGGGATACATAGGAATGTGAGCGCTACTGCTGCTTGGTAAAGACTAACCAGATTTACTGCTGAGGTTCTTTCTCCCCTTACGGCCCATGTTATAACAAATCACTTGAATCCTCCCATTTCTAGGATCGATACTTAAGAAGTCAGAGCTATTTTGTGCCTGACAGAAGAGAGAGAAGAAGAAAACTCTCTCCTAATTCTAAACTTAAAAGTAGTCAGTTTTATTCCAAAGTTTTCCTCTTATTACTTTTATTCCTAGTCATAGAGAATTGCTTTAAAAAAAGAAGAGGTAGGGTGGCTTTGTGAAAAGAGCTCGAGGTTTGGAACCTGTCAGGTGTGGGTTCAGGTTACAAGTACAATTCCCGTGATGTTGTACAGCACACTTTCTTCAGTCGGTCTCTTCATCTGTAAAACGGGCATAACTAATTCGCAGAAGATTAAATTAGATAATGGGGACAGTGTGCCCAGTGCATAGTACATATGTTAATATTTGATAAAGGGATTCAGTAAGTATACCTTTAAAAATCAGTGATTTACTGACTTCTATTTTAATATTTTTACTTTAACTTTCTAAGTGGTACTTTGCTTCCATTGGTCATCACTATACAACACAGTATAGCAAATAAGAACATGGATTCTGGGTTCTGATCACCTGCGTTTGAATCCTTGTTTCACCACAAGAATTAGACCTTGGGCAAGTTACTCAACCTCTCTCTACCTCAGTTCTTGCCCCTGGAAATGGGGGACATAATAGTACCCACTTCATAGGATTTACATGGAAATGGCTTAGCAATCAAGAAATGTCAGCTACTGTTACAGTAAATGTTGGCTACTGATAATTAATAATAATTATCATTATTAATTTGTGATACATGCTAGGGCATCATTTTACTTTAAGCAATGAAGGTAAAAATTGCATAATCTTTTATCATTTCAAATGTGATCATCACCCATTGGTTTCCTACAAAATGGCAAATGAAACCAGATTCATTTAGGGGTTCTTCCACACAGTGAGAATGACAAATTCACAGAAAGAGGCTCAGTAACAATCTTACAGCACTGGCTGTTCTTACTGACAGGCATTTCTTCCTCTTATTCCTTATGCCCCCTTTTAAAGGAGAATATTCTAGAATGGAGACCTGGACCTACCCTGTTTCTCACAAGGGAAGGGAAGACTGCCCCAGGGTGCCTGGCTGCCACCTGTTTCTCATCTGTTGGGACTTTGATCCTAATAATGGATTCACTTGAGCAGTTAGATAGCTCAGCACCAACATAGCCAGCTGCCCTCAGAAAGGAAGCAGACGTTTTAAAGGGTGGCATGGTTTGCCTCATTACCAGACAAAGGGCCAGCAGGATATTCAGGTGTACTGAGTTTTATGTACAAACTATACTATATTTTCAGAGCTTTGACCCTTCGAAAAGCATTGTTAAAATGCTTTCCTCTCCATCTAACATTCATTTCCAAAACTACTGAAGTGAAAGGGTCTATTAGTTCAGGGCCAGATTTGAAAGCGCATGAAAACTGCATTCATGAGGTTAAGAAATGGCTTAACAATTAAGTTAAAACAGTTGAAAGTGGATCTAATTTCAAACAGATCAGCTAACCGTGTTTGAAGTAAATGAGGGTGTGTTCCTTCCGACTTTTCCTTCCACCCCCAAGATACTGGCTCCAATCCCGAGCAATTTTTCCTAGTTTTTTTTTTTTTCCTTTTTAACTTTATATAACACTGAATTCTTCATTGCCCATATGTTAAATTGTTGTCACAATTAAAACTGTAGCACATTTAATATTTAGTCCATTTCTTCCTTTCATATGGCTTCTAATTAGTTCCATTTGCAGATCCATTAGGACGTATTTGGGTTTCACAGTCTAGATACACAGCTTTTATTCTATGCCCCTGAGCTGTATTTTACTGGGCATTACAGCTGAACTTGTATGATTATGTCAGTTCAAAAGGTCTTCAGTATGTTTGCAGTACCTTCCATGCACCAATTTGAGTACCATTCAAAGTATCATCAGAGCGAGCTGATGCTAGACAATTAGCTTTCATTTCACTTGCATCACTAACTGTACGATCACTGACGGTAATTTTCCCCCTCCAGAGGTGAGGGGACTTGCATGCATCAAGGAACTAATTGTGCCTCAATGATAATAATAATAGCTGCTGTTTAGTGGGCCTCTAGTATGTGCCTTGGTGTTGAGGCTTTTTACCTGTATTACCTCCTTTTATTATTCTGGCCTGGGTTAGAGCAGCTAGAACACATGAAGTGTCCTTTTTTTTTTTTTTTTTTCTTTTTTGATGTGGACCACTTTTAAAGTCTTTATTGAATTCATTACAATATTGCTTCTGTTTTATGTTTTTGGTTTTTTGGCCACAAGGCACGTGGGATCTTAGCTCCCTGACCAGAGATCGAACCCACACCCTCTGTACTGGAAGGTGAAGTCTTAACTACTGGACTGCCAGGGAAGTCCCATGAAATGTTCTTTACACGGCTGTGCACACTCACAAAGAGACATCATAGGGTGGGATTGGGCAGGCACTTTCCCTTCCTCTGCATCCTTTGCCCACAGTCAGAGAAGCGGGTAGAAGGAGCTTGAGGCAAGGCCATGGGCAGACTCCTGGAGCTGGGAATGGCTGGGGGCGAGAGAAAAGAATGAGGCCCCCCAGCCTGAATTACTCTCAGATTGAACATGCAGGTAATGCCCGGCTTCTCAGGGTGTGTTTTAGTACTTATTGAACATGATATTATCTAAGCACTGGACTAAATATTGGAGATAGAAATAATGAATAAGGTCTCGGCCTTTGAGGAGATTTTAGTCTGAATGTTCTTCTGGTAGTACTGCTATTCTGTTGTGACCCTTTTTGGGAGGGATTGGGGTGAGAGAGAGGGTCCTCTGTGTGTGCACTGGCTACCCGATGTGACATCATTGCTCTGGTGATTAAAGTTTTATGGATGATTCTTACCACATCTAAGGTGCCCAGAATTGCTCTTTTGTTCTCTCATTTTGACTACGTTACATTCAGGCTTTTTACTCAGCCATCAATTACCAGTGCCAAAGTATGACCATATGTCTTGTTTTGTCTGGGATGGTCCTGGTTTATACCCGTTACCCTGGTATAGTTAATAATAGTGCCCATTTTTCATTCTCCAAAGTATCCTGGTTTGGATGATAAATTATATGGGTCATCCGATCAATTCATAAAGTAGACCCAGCACTATGCCAAGCACTGCTTGGGACCAGCAGTCTTAAGGTGTGATCCTTGCCCTCAAGGAGATGGAACCGTAGTTGGGAAGAGAAGACAGGTGCTTATAAAACAAAATCTGTAATATGTAAAGTGCTAAACTGAATGACATCAGATCATAAGAGATAGGAAGATAGGAGACCTCTGTAGACTTGGGGTATCAGGGAATGTATAGGTTGGGGTTCTTTGATGACAACAGAAAACAGCTCAGTTAGTTTAAACAGAAAGGGGTTTAAAAAGGGATACTGGATCGTCCACAGAATAATTAGGGCTGTGGAGCAGACTCTTCGCTGAGTTTTCTGACAATAGCACCCAAACCACGTAGAAGCTGCTGGTAAGATATGTGACCTCTGCCCCTCCTGCCCCAGCAAGTTAGAAGCCCCAAGCCCTGACTGCTTCCTCGTGAAGCTTACTTCACAATCCAGGTCTCAGACCTGTTGCATCTGAGTGTGGAGAACCGGGGTCTCAGGTTTTGTACCCTAGGGACAAAGGAGGATGGGAAGTGTTTCTTGGAATCTGTATTAGTGAGGTGAGATTTACAGTGTGGAGACTGTCAGTGTGAAGAGAGTATTCACACAGTTCCCACTACAGAGGGTTTCGTGGATGTGATGGGATTAGAACTGGACTTGGAAGGTGAGAAGGACTTAATCAGGGAAGTGAAGAAGGAGATTTTTCTCAGTGCAAAAGGAACATGAGGCGAGTGACAGAATGCACAGGAATAAATCTGGTTTCCCTTGGGCATCTGTAAGCAGATGTGAGCAATTGGGAGCAAGCATAAAATAATGTTCATTGTGAAGAGTGGGCCCTCTGGGCTTTGAAGTAAAGTAGCACGTTATACAACAAAACACATGTATTAGTCCACGATAACTTAGGCTGTGCTGCAGTAACACATTAACCCTGAAGTCCCATGCTTAACACGAGAAAGGTTTATTTCCTACTCATACTACAGCACATCTGGCATCAGGGATTGTCTGCTCCACGCAGGCACTCAGGGACCCAGGTTGCCTATCTGGAGAACCAGGCTCTTCACTGCCTCCGCACAGGAGTGGTACAGGATATTTCTATGTATGTCTGTTGCCCAGAACTATTCCCATGGCCCCACCCAATTTCAAGAGTTTGGGAAATACATACTTCTGTATAAATAAGATAGAGAAGACATGGGTGAATACTAGAAGTTTCTACCATGCACGTTGGCACGTTTTTGAGCACGAGCAAAACAGTGAAAGTAGCCTGTGTGAACAAAAGTTCACAAGAGCAGGGCCACCCTGTCTCTTCTGTTCACCACCAGCTTCAGGCCATAGCACAGTGCCTGGCTCAGAGCTGGTGCTCTGTACATACTTGTTGAATGAACTTGGCTGTCACTGATACGCAGGGTGGAATAGAGGGTTTCTTGACCAGAGGCAGGGAGGTTGACAGTACATGATAGGTTGATATCGTCTATTACTTCAACTTAGGACATTAGTATATTCTTTAAAGGCTAAAAAAATCACAGTCAAGCCACCCAACCTGCTCTTTGAAGTCATTTGACATCTTGATAAGCAGATTGCAAAAACCCCTTTTTAAACTGATGTTAATCTTGCAAATTTAAATTCTTTTCGTGGGAACTGTAGGGATGAGTACTTTTAGAGCCAGGCATGCTTCTAACCATAAATTTTCAGCCTATTTCTCCTGTCATATTCAGAGTACTATCTTTGAGTTGTGCCTAAAATAATAGAACCATGAATATCTTTGTTTTCTAGCATAGTTTGCCATGTTTGAAATTTAAAGGGCTTTGGAGAAATAAATTTTCTCCTGTCCCTCAATCTCCCCAGTGTAATTCTATAAAATTACTGAGAAACATAAATGTACAAGCCATGTGTCAAGTCAACAGTTATCTGGTAGGAAGTCAACCTATAAAAATAGGATCCAGTAACTTTCAGATTTGCCACCACTTGAGAAAGAAGTCCAAAGGACAAAAAAAGCCAAAAACTGTTGCAGATTTACCTTATCAAGGTCAGTATTTTCCTTCTAGAGGCCCCTGGCTCCCAGGGATTCTTTCCTGCAAACATCCACTTTGAAAGAATAGAGTATCCCTCAAGCACATAAACTTTGTGGTCTTACTGTATAGATTTTGAAATTTTGGTTTTATCCCTTACAACTGTGTGCATTGGCTGCTCACTTACCATCTCAAGGTATGTTTCCTCTTTTATAAATTGGGGATAATGGAATCTATTCCATAGGGTAGTTTTGACAATGAAGTGAGATAATGCATGGGAAGCACTCAGTAGTACTGGCACAGAGGAAGTGATCAATGACTGTGTGGTACGAAGTTGGTGGCATGGTGATGATCACTGAGGATTTATTTGGGCCTAGTTAACCGAGATGCTAATATCGCATCCATGATATATATACCGTGAGAAGAGGAGTTGGTCATTGGTCTTTTCAGTCATATTTATAACCAACAACAGCGTTTTTTAAAGTATAGTTTACCTAAAATAAATACTTTGTGATCGTGTTTCTAAGTTTCCCCTTTTCATTGACTTTGAGTGCTATTTCTTTTCTGCTGTCCTTCAGATGAGGTCAGTTCCTCTGACCAGTCACAAAGTATCCATAGTGTGGGATAGTGTTATTTGCTACAGGCTTTTTCTTTTAAATATTCTTGTAGGAGGTGGTTTTTCCATGCTCTGTACTATAAAGTCTGAAAATAAACACAATCAATCTGCCTAATTGGTCTCCCTGTTTCTACCCTCTATAAAAATCAGATCATGTCTTTCTTGTGCTCAAAATCTAGGGTTCCATATGACCTAGGATATGTACCCAGCAGAATTAAAAGCAGGCACTCAAATAGATACTTGCTCTGTTTGTTGCCAATTGTATGCCAATGTTCATAGCAGCATTATTCAAAATAACCAAAGGCTGGAAACAACCCAAGTGTCCATCAACAAATAACTGGATAAACAAAATATCTTTGATACGTCGATATATACATAAAATGGAATTTTGTTCATCCATAAAAAGAAATGAAGTTCTAGTACATGCTACCGCATGGATGAACCTTGAAAACATTATGCTAAGTGAAATAAGTCAGGCACCAAAGAACAAATATTATATGATTCCACGTGCATGCAAGATCTAGACTAGGCAAATCTGTAGAGCCAGAAAGTAGATTAGATGTTATCAGAGGTTGGGGGTAGGAGAGTTGTTTCTTAATAGTGACTGTTTAGTCACTAATAGTGACTTAATAGTTTTCTGTTTGGAGTGATGAAAAAGTTTTAGAAATAGACAGTGGTGATGGTTGTACAACATGGCAAATGTAATTGCCACTGAACTGTACACTTAAAAATGATTAAAATGGTAATTTTTATGTTACATATATCTCACCACAGTAAAAAATATTTTAAAAAGTCTCGGGTTTCCCATGACACTCAGAGTGGAAGTCAAAGGCCCTGCAGTGGCCTACAAGGCCTAGTGCCTTGCATACTCCTCCGTTGCCTCTCTGACATCATCATTTACCCTTTTCCCCCTCGAACACACTGGGCCAGCCATACTGGCCTCCATGCTCCACCTGAGATGTGAACACAGCAGGTTTGCTCCCTCAGGAGGGCCTTCCCACTTGCTAGACCCTCTGCATGGAACGTGCTTCTGTTAGATGCCCACATGTCATGTCTGTCCTCTCCTCCATTCAGGTCTCTGCTGAAGCCCACCTTATCAATGAGGCCTTCCTGAGGAGCCCTCTGTTGAATAGCAGCCCCCACCATCTGTCACACCTAGTACCCCCTCTGTCCTTGCTCTGTTTCTCTCCACGGTACATCTCACCATCAGACATACCAAATATCTATGTTTCTTTGTCTCCAGCTAATACAGTGGAAGGCCCATCCATGAGGGCTGAGCTATTTTGCTTTGTTCACTCCTTTGTCCTTAATGTCTGGAATAGTGACTGGAATAGAGCAAATGCTCACTCAGTGTCTCTTGAATGAATGAATGAGTGAGTGAATATATTTGTGCTGGAGATATACGTGTATCCCTTACTTAAAAAGGATTGCAGAACCAAATATCTGGTCATCCTATATATTAGTTAGCTATTGTCACTATAAATGCCTCATATATAACAACCACAAAACCTTAGTGGGGTTCAGCTAATCTCGACTGGGCACACTCACACATCTGCAGTCAGCTGTGGGGTCTCTGAGTGGATCTTCTGATCTAGATGTGGCTGCTGACATGCCTGGTGATTCAGCTGGCAGGTAGCCACAACTGGGACTACTCGGATGAATCAGCTCTGCTCCATGTGTCTCATCCTACAACAGGCTAACCTGGAAACGTCCTCATGGTAAAGGCAGAGGAACAGGAACAGCAAACAGAAATGCACAAGAGCTTTCCAAGCCTTGGCATATGGCATGTTTGATAACATGCCATTGGCCAAAGTAAGTCACATGGCCAAGATCAGGGAAAGCACTAGGCAGTTATGTGACCGAAGGCACAGCTAGGGGAGCATGAAGAGTTGGGACCATTGCTGTATTCAGTCTGTCCCAACCTATGAAATCCTGGACTTTTTTGCTTGTGAGCTGCACATCGTTCCACCCTCTTTCTGTAAGCCCCAGATAAATTACATGCTGCTTTAGCCTTTGAGCCAGTCATCCCAGCTCTACAACTCAGTGTCTTGTTTTTAGTTACTGAGTTGTGAAACGGGAAGGGTTAGATCTAGTTTTAAAAATAAAAGAAACCCCTCGTTTTTCACATAAAGAATCCAAAATCTAAAAGTTAGAAGTTAAAGCTCTTTCTCATGGTCTTCGATTAGGAAACTTCCAGTTCTCTGGAGTATGGCAGTTATTCTCTGAAGTGTATGTACCCAGCAACTCAACATTATCACCTGTAGGGCCTGTGGTAGGCAGAATAACAGCATCCCAAACATGCCTATGGCCTGATCCTTGGAACCTGGGAATATGTCAGGTTACATGAGAGGCAGGGGATTTAAGGGTGCAGGTGGAATTAAATTTGCTAATGAACTGACTACAATCCTGCAGCCTGTGGAAGAAAAACCACATTCACAGAAAGACAGACAATGAAAAGGCAGAGGACTATGTACCAGATGAAGCAATAAGATAAAACCCTAGAAAAACAACTAAATGAAGTGGAGATAGGCAACCTTCCGGAAAAAGAATTCAGAATAATTATAGTGAAGATGATCCAGGACCTCAGAAAAAGAATGGAGGCAAAGATCGAGAAGATGCAAGAAATGTTTAACAAAGACCTAGAAGAATTAAAGAACAAACAAACAGAGATGAACAATACAATAACTGAAATGAAAAATACACTAGAAGGAATCAATGGCAGAATAACTGAGGCAGAAGAACAGATAAGTGACCTGGAAAACAGAATGGTGGAATTCATTGCCACAGAACAGAAAAAAAGAAAAAAGAATGAAAAGAAATGAAGACAGCCTAAGAGACCTCTTGGACAACATTAAACACACCAACATTCGCATTATAGTGGTCCCAAAAGGAGAAGGGAGAGAGAAAGGATCCGAGAAAATATTTGAAGAGATTATAGTCAAAAACTTCCCTAACATGGGAAAGGAAATAGCCACCCAAGTCCAGGAAGTGCGGAGAGTCCCAGGAAGAATAAACCCAAGGAGAAACATGCTGAGACACATAGTAATCAAACTGACAAAAATTAAAGACAAAAATTATTAAAAGCAACAAGGGAAAAACAGCAAATAACATACAAGGGAACTCCCATAAGGTTAACAGCTGATTTCTCAGCAGAAACTATACAAGCCAGAAGGGAGTGGCATGATATATTTAAAGTGATAAAAGGGAAGAACCTACAACCAACATTACCCTACCTGGCAAGGATCTCATTCAGATTCAACGGAGAAATCAAAAGCTTTACAGACAAGGAAAAGCTAAGAGAATTCAGCACCACCAAATCAGCTCTACAGCAAATGCTAAAGGAACTTCTCTAAGTGGGAAACGCAAGAGAAGAAAAGGACCTACAAAAACAAACCCAAAACAATTAAGAAAATGGTAATAGGGACATACGTATCGATAGTTACCTTACATGTGAATGGATTAAATAAATGCTCCAACCAAAAGACACAGGCTCGCTGAATGGATACAAAAACAAGACCCATATATATGCTGTCTACAAGAGAGCCACTTCAGACCTAGGGACACATACAGACTGAAAGTGAGGGGATGGAAAAAGATATTCCATGCAAATGGAAATCAAAAGAAAGCTGGAATAGCAATACTCATGTCAGATAAAATAGACTTTAAAATAAAGAACGTTACAGGAGACAAGGAAGGACACTACATAATGATCAAGGGATCAATCCAAGAAAAGATCTAATAATTATAAATATATATGCACCCAACGTAGGAGCACCTCAATACATAAGGCAAATGCTAACAACTATAAAAGAGGAAACTGACAGTAACACAATAATAGTGGGGAACTTTAACTCCTCACACCAATGGACAGATCATCCAGACAGAAAATTAATAAGGAAACACAAGCTTTAAATGACACAATAGACCAGATAGATTTAATTGGTATTTATAGGACATCCCATCCGAAAACAGTAGATTACACTTTCTTCTCAAGTGCACATGGAACATTATCCAGAATACATCACATCTTGGGTCACAAATCAAGCCTCGGTAATTTAAGAAAATTGCAATCATATCAAGCATCTTTTCTGACCACAACGCCATGAGATTAGAAATCAATTACAGGGAAAAAAATGTAAAAATCACAAACACATGGAGGCTAAACAATATGTTACTAAATAACCAAGAGATCACTGAAGAAATCAAAGAGGAAATCAAAAAATACCCAGAGACAAATGACAACAAAAACACGACAGTCCAAAACCTATGGGATGCAGCAAAAGCAGTTCTAAAAGGGAAATTTATAGCAATACAATCCTACCTCAAGAAAAAAGAAAAATCTCAAACAATCTAACCTTACACCTAAAGGAACTAGAGGAAGAAGAACAAACAAAACCCAAAGTTAGCAGAAGGAAAGAAATCATAAAGATCAGAGCAGAAATAAATGAAATAGAAACAAAGAAAACAATAGCAAAGATCAATAAAACTAAAAGGTGGTTCTTTGAGAAGATAAACAAAATTGATAAACCTCTAGCCAGACTCTTCAAGAAAAAGAGGAAGAGGACTCAACTCAGTAAAATTAGAAATGAAAAAGGAGAAGTTACAACGGACACCGCAGAAATACAAAGCATCATAAGAGACTACTACAAGCAACTCTATGCCAATAAAATGGACAACCTGGAAGAAATGGACAAATTCTTGGAAAGGTATTACCTTCCAAGACTGAACCAGGAAGAAATAAAAAACATGAACAGACCAATCACAAGTAATGAAATTGAAACTGTGATTAAAAATCTTCCAACAAAAAAAAGTGCAGGACCAGATGGCTTCACAGGTGAACTCTGTCAAGGATTTAGAGAACAGCTAACACCATCCTTCTCAAACTCTTCCAAAAAATTGCAGAGGAAGAAACACTCCCAAGCTCATTCTGTGAGGCCACCATCACCCTGACACCAAAACCAGACAAAGATAGTACAAAAAAAATTACAGACCAATATCACTGATGAACACAGATGCAAAAATCCGCAACAAAATACTAGCAAACAGACTCCAACAACACATTCAAAGGATCATACACCATGATCAAGTGGGATTTATACCAGGGATGCAAGGATTCTTCAATATACACAAATCAATCAATGTGATACAACATATTAACAAATTGAAGAATAAAAACCATATGATCATCTCAATAGATGCAGAAAAAGCTTTTGACAAAATTCAACACCAATTTATGATAAAAACTCTCCAGAAAACGGGCATAGAGGGAACCTACCTCAACATAATAAAGTCCATATACAACAAACCCACAACAAACATCATTCTCAATGGTGAAAAACTGAAAGCATTTCCTCTAAGATCAGGCACAAGACAAGGTGGTCCACTCTTGCCACTATTATTCAACATAGTTTTGGAAGTCCTAGCCATGGCAATCAGAGAAGAAAAAGAAATAAAAGGAATAGACATTGGAAAAGAAAAAGTAAAGCTGTCGCTGTTTGCAGATGACGTCACTATACGTACATAATCCTAAAGATGCCACCAGAAAACTACTAAAGCTAATCAATGAATTTGGTAAAGTCGCAGGATACAAAATTAATGCACAGAAATCTCTTGCATTTCTATACACTAACAACAAAAGATCAGAAAGAGAAACTAAGGAAGCAGTCCCATTCACCACTGCAACAAAAAGAATAAAATACCTAGGAATAAACCTACCTAAGGAGACAAAAGACCTGTATGCAGAAAACTATAAGACACTGATGAAAGAAATTAAAGATGACACAAACAGATGGAGAGATATACCATGTTCTTGGATTGGAAGAATTAATATTGTAAAAATGACTATACTACCCAAGGCAATCTACAGATTCAGTGCAATCCCTATCAGATTACCAGTGGCATTTTTTACAGAACTAGAACAAAAAAATCTTAAAATGTGTATGGAGACACAAAAGACCCCGAATAGCCAAAGCAATCTTGAGGGAAAAAATTGGAGCTGGAGGAATCAGGCTCCCTGACATCAGACCATACTGCAAAGCTACAGTAATCAAGAAAATATGGTACTGGCATGAAAACAGAAATATAGATCAGTGGAACATGATAGAAAGCCCAGAGATAAACCCATGCATCTATGGTCAACTAATCTATGACAAAGGAGGCAAGGATATACGGTGAAGAAAAGACAGTCTCTTCAAAAAGTGGTTCTGGGAGAACTGGACAGCTACATGTAAAAGAATGAAATTAGAACACTCTAACACCATACACAAAAATCAACTCAAAATGGATTCAAGACCTAAATGTAAGACCGGACACTATAAAACTCTTAGAGGAAAACATAGGAAGAACACTCTTTGACATAAATCACAGCAAGATCTTTTTTGACCCACCTCCTAGAGTAAAGGAATTAAAAACAAAAATAAACAAATGGGACCTAATGAAACTTAAAGGCTTTTGCACAGCAAAGGAAACCATAAACAAGATGAAAAGACAACCCTCAGAATGGGAGAAAATATTTGTAAATGAATCAACGGACAAAGGATTGATCTCCAAAATATATAAACAGCTCATGCAGCTCAGTATTAAAAAAAGAAATAAACAACCCAATCCAAAAATGGGCAGAAGACCTAAATAGACATTTCTCCAAAGAAGACATACAGATGGCCCAGAGGCACATGAAAAGGTGCTCAACATCAATAATTATTAGAGAAATGCAAATCAAAACTGCAATGAGGTGTCACCTCACAATGGTTAGAATGGGCAGCATCAGAAAATCTACAAACAGTAAATGCTGGAGAGGGTGTGGAGAAAAGGGAACCCTCTTGCACTGTTGGTGGGAATGTAAATTGCTACAGCCACTATGGAGAACAATATGGAGGTTCCTTAAAAAACTAAAAATAGAACTACCATATGGCCCAGCAATTCCACTACTGGGCATATACCAAGAGAAAACCATAATTCAAAAAGAGTCATGTACCACAATGTTCACTGCAGCACTATTTACAATAGCCAGGTCATGGGAGCAACCTAAATGCCCACTGACAGACGAATGGATAAGGAAGATGTGGCACATACACACAGTGGAATATTACTCAGCCATAAAAAGGGATGAAATTGGGTCATTTGTAGAGACATGGGTGGACCTAGAGATTGCCATGCAGAGTGAAGTGGTGGTGGGATGAATTGGGAGATTGGGATTGACATGTGTACTCTAATATTGTATAAAATAGATAACTAACAAAAAAAGAAGTTAAACTTCAAAATAAATTTGCTAATGTACTGACATCAAAATAAAGAGATTTCCTGGATTATCCAGGTGGGTCCAGTGACATCACAAGAGACCTTAAAAGTGAAAAGGCTCCAAGAGAATCAGAATCAGAGGGATGAGAATGCTGACTTTGAGGATGGAAGGGGGTCACAAGCCACGTAACATAAGCTGGAAAAGGCAACGAGATGGATTTGTCCCTAGAGCCTCCAGAAGGAGGACGACACCTCACTTGATTTTAGTCCAGTGAGACCCAGTTTCTTATGGGTTGTTTGAGGTCTCAGTTCTTTGTTGGCTGTTCATAGAAAGTCTCCCTCAGTTCCTTCTCATGAGGGCTTCTGCATAGGGCAGCTCGTTTCCCCCAGAACAAGCAAACAGAGAGAGTGAGAAAGGTAGAAGCCACAATTTTTAGTATCCTAATTTCAGAAGGGACATCCCATCATTTATGTGGAGTGTAATTAATTAGAAGCAAGTCAGTAAGTTCAGTCCGTCGTCCCGGGGAAGGTGTTACACAAGGACGTGGCTACTAGGAGGTGAGGATCGTTTGGGGCCACCTGAAAGGCTGCCTGCCATGCTTTTATAGTGATATAAATGATTAGATCTCTTAATATTAGTCTTCTCTCAGTTATTTTAATGACTTTTGCTAGAATCATCATTTTTTATTTTTAAAAAACTATCCATATTCAAAGTAGAAGGGGAGAATGGGCATACCTTGGAATGGATATTTGGAAGAACACATAATAGAACTTTGGAAGTGATAGGAAAATAGGTAGAGATGTGAACTTTTCCAGATGGCTGAGTTTAGTGTAATTACAGTGAGTATGTACCGTGTAATTTTTCTTAACTAGTTTATCTGAACTTTGCAAGATGAATAAACGTCACGGCGATCTGAAGGAAACATTTTACATGTTAGCTCATCATTTGTGAGATCCTTTGAGACAGAACAAAGCACCTGCCATCTCCTTTATTCATTTTATGCAGTTCATGGAGCTCAGTGATGCTAAAACCATATTTCCAGTGTCATTGAAAGTGATACTTAGGATGAGAGGTTTGCATTGTGATAGCAGTTACCATCACCCATGGTTTTTGTTGTTGTTGTTGTTGTTATTTAAAACAAACATCTGCCAACACACCCTCATGGTTACCTATTTGGACAAAATCCTTAGGAGTAATTATTTTGAGTTGAATTGATTAAAGATTAACTTTAATGCCCCCAATTGTTATGTCCATCTGCATCCCAGTTCACAGCTTCCAGTGTACACTCCATGGAACGAGGATCGTTTAGGTTCTGGTTTAAGAGATTATCAAAAGGACTTCATTATCAGTGAAGCATTTTGACCCAATTCACTTTTGCTTTAACTTTGCCACACCTGTGGAGCAGCTTTAGTTTGTACTAATGCTTATTTCCAGCCAGTAATTCGGAACAGATGAGCTCTGATTTCTGCCACTGTCATGAACGTTGTGATCACAGACTTCATAGTTCTAAGTGAGCCTCTTGGTCTGTGTGCACGCGTGTGTGTGTGTGTGTGTACATCTGTGGCTGATATTTAATTAGCAGAAGAGAGAACTATACTATTAATTTGGGATCTGATTCTCTACCCTGCCTGCCCCATCCCTCTTATTTTGGTAAGTGTTAACAAGTCGAAAATCAGGGAAGTGTAAGCTTATTTGAATGGACATTTTGTGCTAGGTTCAAGAAAGATTAAGAAGGTCAAAGACGGGGACTTCCCTGGCGGTCCAGTGGTTAAGACTTCACCTTCCAATACAGGACGTGCAGTTCGATCCCTAGTCGGGGAGCTAAGATCCCACATGCCTCGTGGCCAAAAAAAGAACAAAACAGAAGCAATATTGTAACAAATTCAATAAAGACTTTAAAAATGGTCCACATCAAAAGAATCTTTAAAATAAAAAAAAAAGGTCAAAGAAGATGAAGGCATTCAGATAGAAGCCCGCAATGGAGGGTTGAGAAGGCATTACGGAGCCTGAGCAGTCACCTTTGTTCATCTCTTCTTACCAGGGACTCATGCAGCAGTGCGCGTTAGGGCTGCTTATGTGAAGAGGTGCCTCCTTAAGTTTATATTTTAGGGATAAAATGCAATTGTGCTAGAGATACCTTTCTGCTATGAAGATAATTTTGTATTCAAAGCAGACTCTTCAACATTAGGAGATTTAGAGGTTCTTTTCGAATAGTGTACCGTGCTGTGTAATGTATATTTGAAGACAATTTCCTTGTATTGATCACATATTTGGTTTCGATAGGTTTTCTGCATAGGCCCTATGTTCAGGCTTGGTTGAAAAAAAGATGATTCTAAACTCTAATTTATCTAGAGTTACAAGATATCAAACAATTTTTTCTTCCTCCCTGTTAGCTTCCACTTCAAGCTGTAACAGTGCCTCTGAGCCATGAGAAAAATTTACACATAAGAAATATTTTGAATTTATTAAAAGAAGTTCAGAGCTTAAGAGTTATTTTCAGATCTCTTGAGTAGGGTGAAATCCGATCTTACAGGAAATAATGAGGTTGGGCAAGTGCCGAGCTTTGGTTTTTGGTAGGATTATTATCTCTTCCGTTTAGTGCTGAGGGTTGGACATCCAGCAAGGGAGGGATCACCGAGACCACGCAGGGACACGTCAGATCTGTTCCTTTGGTGGACGTCAAGCCAAAATTATTCAGAATATAATCTGAAATGCATTTGATCGTATGGCAGACAGTTTAATAATTTATGTTTGGCCTTATTAGCAAAGCCTTGGGTTTACTCTGCTATCACCAAAATAAGATTCAAAAAACTAAGATAATAGTGATTTTTTTAGAGTGTGTGTGTGTGTTCTGGTTTAAAACTTCTTCTTTGCGATTTTAATGATCTGATAAACAAGTACACATTTGAGGTGAGGGGGAAGAGGAAAAATCACATATGAATAATTGCTGATTTAGAATTGCTCATGCCCAAAAGTGACACAGAAAAGGCTGATAGTACTGTGCTGTCATCATGTGAGTCCGTGACAGAGATTTTCAAATGTCAGTTTTCTCCCCAAATAAATAAGGTATAACTGATTCCAAGTTTAATTTGTTGATCCTGTTACATGACAATATACCAGTAATGCTAATGGACTATACGTATAACATTCTTTCCAGAGACTGCAAGAGCTAGAAAATACTACCATCTTTGGCTCAGAGATAATGGGCACTCCTAATTATGTGATATTAAGATGCTCCCAGTTTGAGAAATGTCTAGAAGTATATTGGAGAAAGGTACCTTGGCCCCTGTAATCCCGTGTCCGTCCAGTCCGTATCCAGTAATGACATGAAGCACAGGGACAAAGTTGTCTGTCGGTCCGGGAAGGGAAGCTGGCATGTGGAATGTGATTGCTGGCCCATGGCAACACCTGCAGGTGGCAGGGACCGAAGAATTCATTTAGAAGCTGCACTGCAAGCTGGGGAGACAGGTGGCAACTCTCTTACAGGGATGTCTTTTATTTGAGCAGAACCAGACCAACTGTTCCTCATTAAAACACATTTTGCAACATGTTCTAATGTGAGCAGATCAAGCACGTGTGCATGTGGGCATGTGCGTGTGTGTGCAGAGAAAACCCGGGATGTGCCATCCACAGGTCACATTTACAGAATCTCAACGTAGCCCAGAGCTGCAGGACAGGTCGCGTGCAATGTCTCTGCCTGACCTGAGGCTGGCTTTCCTGGAAGGGCCTTCTCTAGGGAAACACAGAATAACACCATCACCTCCATATAAAGTAGAGAAAGTCTGTTTGATAGGAATCTTGATACTGGTAGTTATTTTAATAATTATTCAGTGCCTTGATTTTTCTCATTTCTTTGCATTGCACTATAAATGCATCTCTGATATGTAACTACCAGGCTAGACTTAATATGTCTAAAGCCAATCCTCTCCTCTGCTTCCACATTTACACCTACTGTCTGTAAATTGGGTGAATACTTAAAGTTGGGGGAAACTCGTGTTAACTACTTCACTGAGCGGTTGGGAGGATTAAAGGAGAGAAGGCATGGAGAATAGAGCCCTTCTGGGCACATGGGGAACATTCCAGAAACACTGCTTCTTCTACTTAGTATTTTTACACAGAGCTTGTCGTCCACCTTTCTTGCTGGATCGTTATGCCTCTGGTTCTGCACCCATGTCACAATTTATAAACATTTTTGGTGAGGAGGAACTGCAGGAGAGGCCGCTGAACAGGGTGGCTTTCTTCCGTTGGAGGGGCAAGTTCATCAGCTCCCAAGAACAGGATCCTTGCAACTATATGAAAATATGAACACAGAATGCAAAGGAACAAGGAGAAACCCAAATATCCCTTCAGAGAACGTTGATTGACCACCTTCTAGGTACCCTTTCCTTCAGGTCTGTTTCTTTTGGCTGAAAGAGCTGTGAGGAGGACAAATAAGGGTGGCCCTGGAGGCCTGTTTTCTCAGCAAGCAGTTTTCTCAGAGGGTCTGGTGAGCTCCACAGAAGGAAAGGGCCTTAGAGGAGGCCCAGCACTGGTGGCCCCTGTCTTCCTCCACCAGGGGGCTTCAGGATCAGCCGGCCATACAGTTGCCGGGAGGCGCCCTGCACCCCTCTCCTGGTAACTGTGTAGAGCCTGAGGCTTCCGCTGGAGCGGGTCCTCTTGTGCAGCTCGTTCAGCTCTGCCTGAACTGAGCGCACCTTCTGGTGGGACAGTGAGACCTTGGGGGATCACATAAGCCGTGAGTGCCTTGAAGAGGGCCAGCCGGCAGGACACACAGCCCACAGAGTGGGAGCTCCCGGTGCATCTGGGCTGGGTGCTGGTTGAGAGAGTCGAGATCTGTCCAGTCGAGATCTGACACGTCCATAAGAAGAGGGGCAGGGGCGCATGGTGGCTGGAGGCGAGATGGCAGGGTCAGGCAGAGAGCAGAGCAAGGGCAGAGTCGTGGCGGTGGCTGTGACTTGTTTTCTTCCTCTTTAGTTTCCTTGAAAGCAGCGTTACAGCAATATCAGGTATTGGAAGAAAAGGCAGACATAAAAAGGGCCCGTGGCACATCTGACAGGTGAATTCCTCCTTATAAATGGTGGTGTCCAAGTCTCCCTTCTTATATAGTATGGTTTTAGTTAAGAGCCTTTCCAGAAGGCTCACCCCACAGACTGAGAGCCCGGGGAGTAGGAGGCGCCAACTTCACGGCGGGCGTAGCTTCTCCCTTGCGGGTTAGAGCTGCGAGGACAGCATCCGGGACAGGACGTCACCCTCCCGGCACTGCTGGCAAATGCTGTGGGAGGCTCTGCCCTTCTCCGTCTTCCACGCCACACTCCTGGAATGGAGTATAATGGTGGCCCTTCATCGAAACCTCCTGTATTCCTGGCACTCTGCCCAGGCTCTGGGCATGCGAATTCTAACCCTTTCAACATCTTAAAGTAGCTACTGGTCTCCCTACCTCACAGAAGAGGTGACTAGGCCTGGAGAGCTTAAACCACTTGCCTGGGGTCACACAGCTGATACATATCTGAACTCGGATTCGGTTTCTGGTCTGCCGTGCTATTCATTATACCGTGCACCTCCTGATGATCTGTACAGGAAACAAAAGTAGTTTAAATTGATAAACCATATTTGAGAAGCAAATAAAATAGTGACTTTGTAATTTTACAAAAATAATATCTGAGGCAGTTTGCATATTTCATTAGGACCATAAAATACCATGGAGTGTGTTCATCTTTATTGAATCTTAAATGTTCAAGACACAATATAGATATACCTCGTTTAATCCTCATAACAGCCCTGTGATGTGCGGATACTTACTCTATCTCAGGTGATTCTGTATGGAGGCAAGAGAGAGGATAAATTATTTGCCCAAGAATCCTCAGATGGAGCTGGGATTAGAGCCCAGAGCCCATGCACTTACTGCGTCTGGAACAGCTCCCATTTGTTTCTCTGGTGATAAAAGTGCCCAGGTTAAAGGCCTCTCCTTCCTTTCCCTAGCAATACATGTATAACTGCTAGAGAAGAAGGAAATAATTAGAGGTTGACTATTGTTACCATCCCAACTGTCTTTATCTTTAACTGATTGAAATCCGATCCCTGAAGGTTCTGAACATCAAAGTTGTTTTTGATTTGATTTGGTTTGGTTTGGTTTGGCTTGGCTTGGTTTGGTTTGGGTTTTTTGGCATAGATATGTGATGCTACTCTAATAGATGTATTACTTTAGTAGGATTTGATAAGCTGTACTTTTGAAAATTAGAATATGTTGAAGAATTAGGAAGTAAGTATGTTTAGAAATTAATCAAGGGAACAGTGAGATTTACAAGGGGGAAAAAGCATGTTAATCAAAGTTAACACTTTCTTAATGTGTCCTTAGTCTACTATGACTGGATAAATACGTGGATCTTTTTGATTGAACGAAGGTCATATCCTGCTTTGTTTCTATCTGTTTTGTAAAAGGCATTTCTAAATGGAATTTGATTTCTTAAGAATTATAAATCTGAGAGTTGATGTTTAATTAGTTTTAGTAAATAATAAAATTTCTTGTATTTGTTGCATTATAGCTTGAGAGATACAAGTGTGTCTTAAATTTCAAAAATTAATGACTTGATAATGTTTAAGAGGTTTCTGGAAGGTTCAAGCCTTCTATTTACTTTCCAGAACTATTGACTATGCCAGGTTTTTCTCTAAAGTCAATTGTATACATTATTCTGCGTGTGTGTGTGTGTTTCTAAACTTTATCTTGCTATTGGTTATGTATCATCACTTCACCTGTAGACCCTCTTTATTTTCATTACAGTCTGGAAATACTACATTATTTTATATTCATGAATGGTGCTTCTGACTGTGTGGAAATCGCAATAGTTGTGCATTTATATGTTTGACAATCTTGGACTTTATGAGAAAGTCCTTGTATTTCCTGTATTTCTAAATTACTTTTCCTTCAATATCACAGTGGTAGTGACAATTGAAATGTACAAAGCTAGCTGGCAACAGATCACTCTGTCATCTGAGAAACTTTTTTTCAATCTTATATTTAAAAACATATCATCAAACTCCTTTAATCAAGATGGTGAACTGGTACAGGGTGAAGATAATAAAAGAAGCACAGCATGGTAGAGACAGGCTGCATTTTCTCTCTCCTGCTGTGTCATCAAGCTCTCACCTTGATCTTAGGGAGAATGGCAGGGTGGGCTTCTTGTGGGGCTGCGTATGGATGCCATGGTACTCCATATGATTCTGTGATGCAGACTTGCCCCCAGGGACAGGAGAGCGGCTTGCCACCATATGGGTCAGTTATGTTCAGATGTGTTAAATGTTTGAGTGAGGGAGGGAAAAATCAGTGCCCAAGAAAGAATGACTATGTTGAACCCAGCCACAGATAAACCACAGTGCTGGTTTAATAGGTACCTTTTATATTTTGAGCAAAATTTTATGACAAATGAGTTGGAAGGAACAGAGGAAGAAATTCTGTGAAAGTCTTGTTAAAAGTTGAAGGGTGGTGGGGCTTCCCTGGTGGCGCAGTGGTTGAGAGTCAGCCTGCCAATGCAGGGGACGCGGGTTCGTGCCCCGGTCCGGGAAGATCCCACATGCTGCGGAGCGGCTGGGCCTATGAGCCATGGCCACTGAGCCTGCGCATCTGGAGCCTGTGCTCCGCAACGGGAGAGGCCACAACAGTGAGAGGCTTGCGTACTGCAAAAAAAAAAAAAGTTGAAGGGTATTTTCAGGCTGAGAGCACAGGTACGTTACCTGTACTGCACGTTTGTGAAGCAGAATATGTTAAAAACCCAACCAAATGGTTGATGCTTTGAGACTCGCCTAGTCCTGCCCGGGGCAGCCTGAGCCCTGGCTCCCTACACCAGTGATCACCGAATGGCAGCTTCTGGGATTGCAGACACAGAACCAAGGTTCATTATTCAGAACTGGGGGTGGGACAGGGGCAGATCTTCCCTGAAGCTAGTAGAGCTTAAGATTCAGGGCCTGACACTTTGAGGGGCCCCTTCCAAGGCCCTGTTCTTAATTTTGTATTGAATTTTTTTTTTTTAAGAGAAAGCATCAGGCCCCACAGTGTCTGGATCTGTGAACCTACTGAAGTTATTTGCAGGGTGTGAGCGAGGCTGTGTGTATATCGGCACGGATGCCTCCACAGTTTTCTAGGGGAACAGTCTGTAGTCCTCACTGCCTTCTCAAAGCCATCTGTGACTTAAAAAGGTTAAAGAACTCAGGCCTAGGAGAACTTAATCAGCCTCTTAGTTCTTGTCTTGTAAACCCAAGCTTAGGAAGTGATGGTTTAATTGCTAGAGGCAACAACTCAAGACTCTTCTACAGTTGTGCGCATCGATCACAGAGACATAGCTAAGCATGTTTTTGATCAGTTGTATCTCATCTGGAATACTCATCCTCATATCCGTTCATTCACTCATTCGTTCGTTCATTCATTTCTGAACACTTGCTGAGTACCTGCTCTGTGTTTGCCGCTGTGCAGGTTCCAAGAACCCAGAGATGAATTAGGCAACCTCTCTGCTTTTGAGGAACTCACAGAGCTTCTGTTATTTTAGCTGTAGAAGGCTGCATTCTTTCCCAAGGTTGAGTGCTGTCCTTGAGACCTTGGGGCTATTTTTAACCAATCAAAATGAAAGCTTGTCAACATATTCCCAGCTCCAAAATATCACGCAGAAAGCCAATCGTACAAGAGAGCGGTTTCCCGGGGCAGGTCTGGGTGCAGCCGTCACTGCTGCGGGGACCACGGCTCCGTCTGTCCAGCTGTGACCTTCTTGTCAAGGGCCCCCAGTGCAGGGACAGCAGCAGGGTGTCAGCCCAGATCCCTGAGGAGCCCAGAAGTAAATGATGGCTCGACTACCACTGGGGTTGAGAGATTCATCCTTGTGGACAAAAGCTATATTAATTTTGCAGTCAGTCTCCTATAGTCAAAGCAAGAGTTCTTCCATATCTATCACAGGCAAATATTAGCTGGTGGAAATTGGGTTGTGAAAGTTCTTCTCATTTCCCCATTCCTCTTCTCTGTCCCTCCATTACCCACTCAGCTGAACTCAGCTACTGTTGATTCTACACTGTGTCTGTTGTGCCCTCCTTTCCGTGCCTTCCGCCAATCTCCCAACACAGGTCCTCAGCACTCTCTACCTCATCTGTCGCCACAACTTGCCCCCGGATTCTCTACCCGCCCCCCCGCTCCCCTCAATGCACCCTACACCTTCGTGCCAGAGTTACCTTCTGTAAAGCACCCTTCCGGTGCTTCTACTGTGCATGGCGGGGCTGCCATTCCACACAGGGGCCGAAGCTGTCCCCAGATTGTTCGAGAGTGTGGAAGAAAAGAATAAGCCACGTGAAATGGTTGTTCGGAGGCATCTTGTGCTTCTGTGGCTTTCTTGCACTTCCACAGCCGCGCCTGTGGCTCGCCCCCTCCTCCCAGCCCCGCAATGTTTCTTCAATCCCGGATTCTCCTTCCCCACCCCGCCTCCATCTCTCAAAGTGTTATACAGGTTTCAACAGGGGAGACACTGATTCTAAGGCCTGTGCATAAGGTGGAAATCTTATAGCGTGGAATCAAAATTACACGTCAAAACACTAGAACCTCCCTGAGAGTGGCCAGGTGCCCCCGTCCCGTCCTCCCCGCACCTGCTGAGACGCATCAGGGGACAGAGACCCCCTACAGAGTCTCACCGTCCTGTCTCCTAGCTCCTCGTGTTCTCTCCAAGCAGGGTTTCCCAGCCTTTCCACGTCAGGCACATGGCACACCAGAGTGGATGCAGAGGCTGCGCGTGGGGGTGGAGCCCTGTGGCCACTCAGACCCCTTCAGGTGCCCCCTGGGGGTCGGGGCAGCCCTCCTGCAGCGGTGCGCCAGCTGGGAGTCCCTGTCCTAAGGGACGTGTTTGATGAATAAAATGGCTTCGTGGTTTTTTCCTGTGTCATTCTTCTTTTCCTGAGTAGATATGGTTGCATCCCTAAAAGTTAGATAGGTCTGTGATGACTCCACTCTACATAAATTCTACCCTTCGTGAAGTCGGCCTTGATTCTCTGTAAACACTGTTTGTCTCTTTCATATAGTTTGTGTATAATCTGGAAATTTATGAACTTGGTCTGACCCTTCAAGGAAAGGAACTATAGCTCGTACTTAGCTTGGCCTACCTGGCCTATGGTAGGCGTTTGAATGTGCCTGTGTTGAAGGAGTGAGTGATAGCTTCTTCTTACATCAAACTAAAAGCTTGTGCACAGCAAAGGAGACCATCAACAAAATGAAAAGGCAACCAGCTGAATGGGAGAAAATATTTGCAAATCACATATCTGATATCTGATGAGGGGTTGATATCCAAAATATATATAAAGAACTCATACAGCTCAATAGAAAAAAAAATCTGATTTTAAAAATGGGCAGAGGGGCTTCCCTGGTGGCGCAGTGGTTGAGAGTCCGCCTGCCAATGCAGGGGACACGGGTTCGTGCCCAGGTCCGGGAAGATCCCACATGCCGCGGAGCGACTGGGCCCGTGAGCCATGGCCGCTGAGCCTGCGCGTCCGGAGCCTGTGCTCCGCAACGGGAGAGGCCACAGCAGTGAGAGGCCCGCGTACCGCAAAAAAAAAAGAAAAAAAGTGGGCAGAGGATCTGAATAGACAGTTTACCAAAGAAAACAGACAGATGGCCAACAGATGCGCGAAAAAGTGCTCATCAGCACTGACCATCAGGGAAATGCAGATTGAACCCACAATGAGATGCAACCTCACACCTGTCACAGTGGCCATCATCAGAAGAGATAAGAACTAACAAATGTTGCTGAACATATGGAGAAAAGGGAACCCTCATGCACTGTTGGTGGGAGTGTAAATTGGTGCAGCCACTCTGGAAAACAGTATGGAGTTTCCTTAAAAAACTAAGAATAGAACCAACATATGATCCAGCAATTCTACTTCTGAGTGTTTAGGCAAAGGAAACAAAAACACTAACTCAAAAAGATGCATGCATCCCATGTTCACTGCAGCACTATTTACAATAGCCAAGACATGGAAGCAACCTAAGTGTCCATCAACGGGTGAGTGGACAAGGAAGATGGGGCGTATGTATACAATGGAGTATTACTCAGGTGTAAAAAAAAAGGAAGTCTTGCCATTCACAACAACATGGATGGACCTTGAGGGCATTATGCTAAGTGAAATAAGTCAGAGAAAGACATAGAATCTAAACAAACAAAACAAAACCGAATATATAGATGCAGAGAGCAGATTCGTGTTTGTCAGACACAGGGGGGTGGCAGGTGGGTGACAGGGGTGAAGGGAGTCAAAAGATACAAACTTCCAGTTATAATGTAAATATGTCCTGGGAATGTAACATACAGCATGCTGCCTATAGTTAACAGTACTGCGTTGTATATTTGGAAGTTGGTTAGAGAGTAGACCTTAAAAGTTTTCATTACAAGGGAAAAAAATTGTAACTGTGTTGTAACTAGACTTACTGTGGTGCTCATTTCACAATGTATACAAATATTGAATCCTTATGTTGTGTACCTGAAACTAATACAATATTATATGTTAATCATATCTCAATAAAAAAATAGCTCCTTCTAGGGATCCTTTGCTTGACTGATGTCACATTAGCGCTTTTTTTCTTATTTTGCATCCTTAATGTCTTTCGTTTTCCTCTATGTTTCTCTCTCTATAGGAATTCAGAAATAGGCTTGGGAACCACCTGAATTCAGTATCCCACACCTTGGGTGCAACTCAGCAAGACTCGGCGAGTTCCAGAATGGCGCTACAATTGCAAAGGCTACACCAGGACTGTACACTGAGGATGTCTGTGGTCCTGGCTCTGTTTGCTTTTCTTTTTGCTTTTTTGATCAAGGTCTGTAATTAAAACACAACTAACTGAAGCATCAGTGAAGAAGAATAATGGGTTCGATCCCTGGTTGGGGAATTAAGATCCCACCTGCTACACGGTGTGGCCTTCAAAAAATAAAATCTGTGAAGAGGAATGAATTTCTAATTAAAATCTTCAAAGAAAAGGAGAGCGACCACATCACTTCTCAAAGGGCAGTAATTTATACTGTCTCCCTGCCCTTCAGCCACACTCTTTGATGGGGCTTACCCAGTCTCATCTTGAGTTGGACTCATTGGTTATTTGACCTAAAACCCAACAGCTGCCATAGCATGTCTTTTCAATTAAGCTCCCCTTGGTTTATTTTTAGCAAGAAATGCAAGTGGTCGCATTTTCTTTAAATCACCAATCTTCAAGTCAGAACCTGTTTGTACCGTGGGTCTGGTCACCTCTTCCTTATGTGGGAAGATTTTCCATTTTCAATAAACATTTTTACATGTATCTTTCTCTTTATGCTTTGTTTGCGGTCCCGATGCTACTACAAACATCTTATTTTCCACAGCAGATGTGTTCCTGAAAAGTTTACATGGAAACCTGTTTCTGGAACTTGAATCCTTTCAGAACATACAGGGAGAGCCCACCAATTAAACGACTCCTGGCAACATTCTGAGAAGTCTGAGGAATCACCCACTTCTTTAGCTCCCGCAGACTTTCAAAGACTGGACTTGTCGAAAACA
Source organism: Delphinapterus leucas (assembly GCF_059928025.1). Taxonomy (NCBI): domain Eukaryota; kingdom Metazoa; phylum Chordata; class Mammalia; order Artiodactyla; family Monodontidae; genus Delphinapterus; species Delphinapterus leucas. Next base: position 16,726,807 of record NC_143138.1, read on the forward strand.
AGCTCTGCCTCTTTTCTGACATTTTCGATTGATTCCATCCACTGTCTATTTCTACCTGACATCACTGGTCATTTACTAAATGAAGTGATTTCTTCCACAATAAAAGGAATTGTTGTAATGAGCAAGGCTCATGACTGTCAGCATTTGAATAAGTTATTTGGATCGTATAGCGCAGGGAAATCAGGCGCCCAGTCATTACCACAGGACAGTTTTCATTTTTAAACCCCCATCCCTTTTCAGCTCTTCATTTTATCTCAAAATGTTTCAACCTCTTCTGTATCTTTTGAATCCAGATTAAAATTAAACTATAAGTCGGTGAGTTAAAAAACCAAAACAAAAAACTCTAGCATTAGTACACTTCTCCCGACCTTGGTATGTGCTTCTAAGAGGAGATCACATTTAAAATGCAAGGGTTTGCTCCTGCTTCCTCTGAGTCCTGCAGTGAGATGTCCACTTGGGATCCCCCTGTTCTGGCAGCGAGAGGAGAGAGATGTGTTGGCAGAGAATAGGAACCTGCTGGGTGCTTCCTTTCTTGAGATATGTGCAGTCATTTCTTTGTTAATAAACAGAGTGGGTTCCAGCGTGGTACTTATTTAATAAAAACCTAGCAGAAGTGGAAATGCTACCGAAAGCCTAGAGTCACACTATATAAGACATAAGAAAAGCTTCGCATCTGGGACAGATTGGAGACAGAAAGCTTTTTTTCTATTTCCACTGTCTCACTCTTTTCCTCTCACCCCCTCATCTGCTTCTTTCCTCCCCTCTAGCTCTGTACCTGTCTCTCCTCCGCTCTCGTCCCTTCATTTTTTCTTCTGTGAGAGTGATACACCCAGCAGTCCGATAGCCCCACGGCTCCTCACCAACCATGGTGGGGATTATCAGGGATTGTTCAGCCATACGGGATTGTCCCCGCGCCACCGTGGCTGTTACATAACCCCAAGTAGGCTGCGACTCCACTCTGCTCTTAGGTCCAGAAAGTTTAGAAGCCCCGCAGCAGGGACCAGATCATACATGATAGCAGCCACCATATTGGGGACCAGTTGGCAAGGGGGTGGCAGTGGTGTGGAGATCCAGCTTGCTTCTCCATGACCTCCTGCTAGAGGGATACGAGAGAGAAGCATGGGTGGGTGTCAACCACTCAGTTATCTTGTAGACAGAATTCTGAATGCGACTGAGCCTGGGCGCCATAGGGTAAGTGTGGCATCCGCAAAGCTGTTTCCTTTCCAGCTCCTCTCCTTCCTGCCCGTAGTGTGATGGCACATCTACCCTTTTGGGGTTAGGCCTGATGGTGTGACCTGTTCTGGCCAGTGCAAAGGGAGTGGAAAGGTCATGTCTTTCTTTGGGGCAGACATGTTCAAATCCAGTCTGCCCTGTGTTCTTTGCACCACAGACGTCATTGTGGACACACGTGTCAGGATGAAGCTTCCTCCAGCCTGGGTCCCTGAGGGAGTGCAGGGAGATCGCCTTCTGCCGGCGTGTGCTAGACCTTGTGTAGAACAAGAAAGGAGCCTGTGTTGAGCCACTGAGCTTTGGGAGCTGTTACCATGGCATAAGTCAGCCTATCCTGATTCACACAGAGTCAGGCGTGGTAGTATAAACTTATCAAATGTGCTATCAGTTGACCTGCAGTTTGTAAGCATAACTGTTGTTACGCTTTATATTTTTTTTCATGTTTTTCCTTAGCACCAAAGTCTTTTCATTTTTCCTTTAATGCGGCCCTCTCTACTAAAAAGGAAACCCGTGAAGAGATCTGTCTTCATTCATTCAGGCTGCTATAACAGAATGCCATAGACTGGGTGGCTTCTAAACAACAGAAACGTATTTCTCACAGTTCTGGAGGCTGGAAAGTCCAAGATCAAGGTGCCAGCAATTCGGTAGCTTGTGAGGGCCCACTTTCTGGTTCATAGATGGCCGTCTTCTTGCTGCGTCCTCGTATGGTGGAAGGGGCAAGGGAGCTCTCAGTCTCTCTCGTAAGGGCGTTAATCCCATTCATGAGTGCTCTACCCTCATGACCTAATCACCTTTCAGAGGCCTCACCTCCCACCATCACATTGGCGATTGGGTTTTAACATATGAATTGGCAGGGGGCGGGGAGGACAATATTCAATCTATAGCAATATCTTTTGAATACTTGGGCCAGTTTTTTCCTTAAATTCTTTATTAGAGTAAAACAAACATATGAAAGTGCACATACATGTATAAAAGTACGTGCATAAATCGTAGGGTGGCAGCTTGATGGATTTTCAAAAAGTGAACACATTGTAACCAGCACCAAGTAGGCTCCCCATGCACCTTCCCAGGCACTAACTCTGTCCCCCAAAAGGTAACTACTATCCTTATTTCTAATCATAGATTGGTCTGCCTGTTCCTGAACTTTATATAAATGCAGTCATACAGCAGACAGTGTTTTGTGTCTGCCTTCTTTTGCTCAGTGTTGCATGTGAGATGCATCCAGGTGGTTGTGTGCGGCAGTAGTTCATTCACTTTCATTGTGGAATAGGATTCCGCTGTATGAATATACCACATTGTAATTATCCATCCTACTTTCGAGTTGTTTCTAATTTTTTGGCTATCAGCATAATAATGCTATAAACATGTTCTTGGGTCCACAGAGATGTGCATTTGTATGAACTTATATCGAGAAATGGAATTGCTAAGTCAGGGCGTTTGCACACGCTGCCCTGGTGTTTGGAAAGCGTTGTACCCATTTACGTTCCTGTCAGCAGTATCTAAGAGTTCCGGGTGCCATCCACTTGTTGACGTGAACTCTGCCACTCTCCCCACTGTTTCTTCTCTCTCTTTTATTTTTTTTTTTTTTGTGGTATGCGGGCCTCTCACTGTTGTGGCCTCTCCCGTTGCAGAGCACAGGCTCCGGACGCACAGGCTCAGCAGCCATGGCTCATGGGCCCAGTCGCTCCGCAGCATGTGGGATCTTCCCGGACCGGGGCACGAACCTGTGTCCCCTGCATCGGTAGGCGGACTCTCAACCACTGCGCCACCAGGGAAGCCCTCTCTCTCTGTCTTTGACTTTGTTCAGCAGGCCTTGTCTCTGTTGTCTCTCATCCGTGAGGCAGCCCTGTTTTGATAATAATGATAATACTGATAACCATCAACTCTCTAGCCTTTAAATGTGTCAGACAAAATGATGTGGACTTTACAAGTGTTCATCGGTCCTGAAAACACAACCCTGAGATAGGTACTATCGTTCCCATTTTGCTGAGAAAAAAAAAAAAAAAAAATTTAAAACACACAAGACTAAGTAACTTGCCAGGGGCACAGAGCTACTAAGTTCTAGAGGCAGAACTTGAACTCAGCCTGACTCCAAAGCCTGTGCTTCTAGGCTGTATACTCTTCCCGCTCCCATGACCCCATCTTCCACCTAAACTTGACCTGAACCAATAGACGGGTATCTAGGATTAACTCTGTGGATGCCTAGGTTCTGGGGGAGCCCAGCCTTTCTCTCCATGTCATCCTTCCTGCTCCAAGAATGTGCATGGTACTTGATGCACTCTTAAAGATTTAACAATCAAGTTTCTTTTCCTTCCTTCCTCCCTCCCTCTCCCTCTCTTTCTTTCTATCTTCCCTGGTTCATCAAGTGCAAGACTGTCAATAGGATAACATAAAAATTCTTTGGTGAAAACTTTGCTTTGTTGCTACGAAAATGTGTCTAAACATCAGATTTCCATATGTCGTTCAGTCAAAACATAGGCTTTTCCATTGACTTCACTCCAGGTTGAAAATTTCAGTGTATATTATAAGATGTCTTGGAGGGAGAATTAGAGTTACAAATGAAGCTTCAAGAGGTTTTATCATTATAAAATAAGCATAGGGGAAAAACGTAAGAAGGGAGAGAGGTAGAGAAGGGAAGAAAGGAGGGAGAGAAAGAAGAAAAGGTAAATGATAGGAGGGTAAATGATATTCTTAAGGCTTGCCTGACCCCTAAGCCCCCGAAGGTGCTGCACTGAACTCACAGGAGCCCCACGGGATATTTTAAATTTTTGAGGGAAACACAGCGACATCTATCAGATACCATGTAAAACTATTAGCTCAAAATAGTTCACAGTTTCAACATTAAAATGCACAACATTTTTTGATGTTACCGTATCTTTGTAAGACTAGGTTGTAGGTGGTTACTGTGATAAAAAAGCAAGTACCAAGTGAAAAATCAACGTTTAACAAGGAATGAAGGTGATTTTATTTCAAGGTTTGAGAAGTTGTGCAGTGCCCAAAAGATACACACCTCCCATTAATAGATAATTATGGCAATTTTAGAATGAAATAGATAATTTATTTCAATTTACATGTATTATTTTTTCAAATAGTTCTTGTAAGAAATTAAGATACAAATATTTCTTAAGTTGTTAGGACCTACCTACTTAATAACCAGAGTGGTTAGCTGTTTCTTTTGGCCTAGGGGTGCCATGAATCAAGAAAGCTTGGGCATCTCTCTCTATGATACAACCTAACCTAGAGCGTCCATGCCAAATTTATATTTAATCTGCAGTTCTAACCACTTCTCAAAGTATTTTTAGTTTGTAAAAGTTAATTCATCGATAGCACATTTGATAAATTTATACTTGCTTTTCCACTGAGCTTGATTTTTTTTTTTTTTTTTTTTTTTTTTTTTTTTGGTGGTACGCGGGCCTCTCAATGTTGTGGCCTCTCCCATTGTGGAGCACAGGCCCCGGACGCGCAGGCTCAGCGGCCATGGCCCATGGGCCCAGCCGCTCCGCGGCATGTGGGATCTTTCCAGACCGGGGCATGAACCTGCGTCCCCTGCATTGGCAGGCGGACTCTCAACCACTGTGCCGCCAGGGAAGCTCTGAGCTTGATTTTTATGCTGTTGAAACCATAGAAGTTGAGTTAAGGAACCATGAAGGAGTTAAGGACCTGAATCAACTGGGTTCAGATCTCAGTTGTTTCCATTACAAATCTGAGGAAAATAGTATAGGGGAAGAGCATGAGATTTTTGACATCAACAAAAGTTTGGTTTAAATTTGCAGCCAGACCACTTCTTTCTGAGCCTCATCTGTAAAATAGGAACACAACTGCATTGCAGTGTCATTAAAGATGAAATGAGATCACATGTATCAAGTAGTGTGTCCTAGGCACACATCCTTCCTTCCCCTTTCATGATTCCTTTAGCCATTTAAACATGAAAACAAACTTTATAAATAAGGTTAGGCGTTTTAAATTTTGTTATTAACACATGACCACCCAAAAGAATTATATGTAGGATAAAAAGATTCTTGCCTCAAGGAACTTAAAGTCTAATTTTAACAAATGCAGCAAAGGAAGAAAAATTCAAAGAAAATGGATTGCAGCTGTATTTGAGGAGATCAAATTAATGAATGCTGTGTAGCACAGATTTGGGTGGCCAATCTAAGATCAAGAAGGGCATTTTTCCATGGCCAAAGATTAAAAGAGCAAAGAGATTAATAGGGAGGCCTAGAAGTCATGCCCTTCCCCACCCTACCTTGGGGTAAAAGGAAGTGCAGACACTATTATTCTTCATTAGTTTTTGGTCAATTATTTCCTACCAGCACTGTTTCCTAGAGCTCTATAGCCAAAATATCCCAACTGTGTAACAGGTGAAGCGAAGAGTTTCAAGTGGTCTCTTACGGTCTTCCTAATTTATGGGCATCTGGATACACTTACAAGTACTGGTGAGGCAAGTGCCCAGAAAAAAAAAATGTAGGGGGAAAAACCCCAGAAACCTTGGATCAAGGTAAGGGAAAACTTGGAGTTCAGAAAAGCCTGAAGAACTAGGAATTTTAACTCTCAGGTTTATCTAATCTGCTTTTAATATGTGTAATTAATCATTATAACTATAGATGTTATCCCAGACTGTCCAATTCCAAGGTCCAAGCTTTTAACTTCTGTTTTGAACCCCCAGTTTCCATAAAGAGGAATAAAACACAAGTGCTTTTTAAACAGACCTAAAGATTTTCAAATAGATGTAAAGGAAGTGGTTTACTTATGACTCAATGTACTTGGGTCCAGCCTTTGTGACCTGAAGCATACCATCCACATAATGTATACATAAGTAATGAAGTAATGAGTCTAAGTACAAATTCCAGCTCATTTTAAATTCAGTGTTATCTCCCTCAAAAGGTCACTTTAGAATGACTCTGTTGACATTCAATCCTGAAAGAAATTCCTCATGCTATCTTGTGAATCTTTGCCCTTGCAGGAGGAATTTATGTGACATTTTACTCCTGCAAGTGTAATTTGTTTTGAAATAACGAGAAATAATTTAAACAGTGAGTGAAGCATAAGAGTGAACTAGGTATATTGGTAGGAGTCCCTGGGAAAATTCTTTTGCAGGCCTTGGTTCTCTAAAGAAAAGACCTTGCGGCAAGAATTATTTTCTTTAAACCCTAGACTTTCCCCCCTGACCAGCATGAACAAAGAAAAGTCCAGGAGCAGGTGGCGTCACAGGTGAATTCTACTAAACATCGAAAGAATAATAAATACCAATTCTTCTTAAACTCTTACCAAAAAATGGTAAGAGGAAGGAACACTTCCTATCTCATTCTATGAGGCCAGCATTATCCTGATATCAAAGCCAGATAAAGACACTGCAAGAAGATTGCAAACTAAAATCCCCTATGAATATAAGTGCAAAAATACTCAAAATATTAACAAATTAACTTCAGCAGCATATTAAAAGGATTGTTTACCATGACCAAGTGGCATTTATACCAGGAATACAGAGTGGTTCAATATAAAATCAATCAATTTAACATCACATTAATTTAAAAAGGGGGGGCATGTGATCATCTCAGCTGAAACAGCAAAGACATTTGACAAAATCCAACGCCCTTTCATGACAAAACTTCTTAGAAAACTAGGAATAGAGGGGAAATTCCTCAACATGATATTTATGAAAAAACCCACAGCTAATACTATACTCAGTGGTGAAAGACTGAAAGCTTCCCCCTAAGATCAGGAACAAGACAAGGAGGCCCACTTTTCCAGCTGCTATTCAACATTGTACTTAGTAGTTCTAGTCAGAACTGTTAGCCAAGAAAAAGGAAGAAAAGGCATCCAAATTGGAAAGGAAGAGGTATTCGTAGGTGACATGATGATCCTTTGTATAGAGAAGTCCAAAGAATCCACAAGGAATCTGCTGGAGCTAATAAACAAATTCAGCAAAGTTGTATATTATAAGATCAACATGCAAAAATCACTTGTTTCTTTTTGGATTGTTTCACAATCCAAAAAGAAATTCAGAAAGCAATTCCATGTATGATAGCATCTAAAAGAATTAAATACTGAGGAATAAATCTCACAAAAGAGGTGAAAGATTTGTATGCTGTAAACTACAAAACATTGCTGAAAGAAATTTTTACATATCTAAATAAATGAAAAGATATCAGTGTTCATGGATAGGAAGACAACATTATTAAAATGTCAATACTACCTAAAGTGAGCTACAGATTCAATACATTTCCTATTGAAACAGACTTTTTTGCAGAAATGGAAAAGCCAACCTTTATATTCATATGGAATTTCAAGGGATCCCAACTAGCCAAAAGAATCTTGAAAAAGAATAGATTTGAAAGAACACTTTCACTGTTCACATACACTTTCCAACTTCAAAACTTACAACATGGCTACAGCACTTGAAACAATATGGTACTGGCATAAGAACAGACATATAGATCAATAGTATAGAATAGAGATCTCAGAGAAAATTATTCCCATAATTGGCCAATTGATTTTTGATAAGAGTGCCAAGATCATTCAATACAGGAAGGACAGTTTTTTCAGCAAATGGTGTTGGGGGAACTGGATATCCACATACAAAGGAATAAAGTTGGGCCTTTCCTTACCTTTCACCATATATGAAAATTAACTCAAAATGGATGAAAGACCTAAATAAAATTAAGAGTTAAAATTATAAAATTCTTAGAAGAAAACAAAACATTGGGAGAAATCCTCATGGCATTGAATTTGGCAACAATTCCATAGACGTGACGCCAAAAGTATAGTCAACAAAAGAAAATTTTTAGATTTCATCACAATTAAGAACTTATGTGCATCAAAGGGCACTATCAAGAAAGCAAAAAGACAGAATGGGAGAAAATATTTACAAATCATTTCTCTGACAAGAGATTCATATCCAGAATATATAAAGAACTTCTATAACTCAACAATCCAAAAGCAAACAACCCAATTTAAAGATATGCAAAGGACTTGAATAGACATTTCTCCAAATAAGTTACATACACAGCCAATAAGCACATTTGTTCAACATCTTTAGTTATTGGGCAAATGCAAGTCAAAATCATAATATTACTTCACACCCATTAGGATGGCTACCATAAAAAAAACACAAATAAGTAAATAAATAAAACCAAACAAAAAAGAAAAATGTTGACAAGGATGTGGAGAAGTTGGAGCCCTCATACAGTATTGATGGAAATGTAAAATGGTTCAGCCACTCTGGAAGATAGTTTGGCAGTTCTTCAAAATGGAAACCTAGAGCTACTGTATGACCCAGCAATTCCACTCTGAGTTATATATCCAAAAGAACTGAAAGCAGGGACTCTAATACATATCTGTACACCAATATTCATAGCAGCATTATTTACAGTAACCGAAAGGGAGAACCAACACAAATGCCCACTGATGGATGAATGCATAAGCAAAATGTAGTATATACATACAATGGACTATTCCTCAGCCATAAAAAGGAGTGAAATTCTGACACGTGCAGCAACACGGATGAACCTTGAAAACATTATGCTTAGAGAAATAAGCCAGACACAGAAAGACAAGTATTGTATGATACCATTATATGAGGTACCTAGAGTAGATAAATTCATAGAGACAGAAAGTAGAATAAAGGTTACTGGGAGCTGAGGAAAGGAGGAAAGGGAAGTTACTGTGTGATGGGTACAGAGTTTATGTTGGGTATGATGAAACGGTTTTACATACAGATAATGGTGATGGGTACAAAACATTGTAAATGTATTTAATGCCACTGAATCATACACTTACAAATGGTTAAAATGATCAGTATTATGCACATTTTACCAAAATAAAAATGGCATTGTAGTCTGAAAGTGTATGGTGAATTTGAGAAACAATGTGGCTAGAGTGAAGGCTATATAAGAGAAGTGCCTAGAAATTAGACTAAAAATAAGCTCAGGTTGTGAAAAGTTTTGATCCCATTCTAAGGAATTTAGACTTTATTTGATAGTCAAGGAAGAGCCACTGTAGGCTTCTGAACGGGCTTCTGAGCATTGCAGGCTCTGAAGAGATTGTTGTCTGAAAAGATAAGCAGTGACCGTCTGGAGGCTGGCCTGTTCTGTTGATGACCCAGGCCAATGGGCTCCCGTTTCCTGACCCTATACCACCACTTTCGGAAATGTACAATGTAGTCATCACTTTTCAGAGGCTGTGAAGCAAGGCTTAAGGAGAGTTAAATCTCTGTCCCTGGTATTGAGTTTTTTGCCTGCTGCCAAGCTTCAGATGTGTCCATTTCCAAGAGAACCGTTAGCAAGCCTCACTTAGCCCGTTGGTGATGGTTCCTATCATTGCTGTTACTGACACTAGTGTTGCTAACATGGGGGTTTGCTTGTTTTACAGCTGTTGCTGTAACACGGAACTGGATGTGTGGGTCCCACCATTATCTCAATTAAGAAAGCTCCTCAGTAAGAGTCAAGCTCCCGTCTTTGTAGTTCAGTGCATTTGCTCTTTAATCTTTGCTTTGTGCTGCCACACTGAGGAGCTTCTGGGGACCTAGCAACCCTCTATCCCTCCCGCACCTGCTACCTTCTCTGCTTAGCTACCGTGATTCAAATCAGCGACTCCAGCTTTCTGGGTTTGATCTTCTGTATCTCAAATTCTATTAATACACCTGTTCAGTTAAGAATTCACATGCTCTATTCTCAACAAGTGGATGAGAATACTTAACCAAAAAGCCACCTGGGATAACTATCTCGGGCCGTGATCTTAGAGAGCAGATGCTCCTGGCATTTTGGTTCTCTGGTTTTTGGTTTGTCAGCCAGTATGATTTCTGCAACCTTACTTGGTGTCGTTTGAGATATAAGGGAAGGGCTTCTGCCGCCATAGAACCCTCATGGTCTACTACCCTCAATTCCAAGCTTCACAGGAAAACTCTAAATTCCTGATTATTGGCCCATTGAAGTGTTAAAACTTGTCATGTCTACAGGACCGGGAAAACTAGGCTATAATTTGGTATCAACTCCATGTTTTGGGCCTGAGTAAATAAATCTGATTCTAGCATAGTCTCTCACCCAGGAAACAGTGGTGAATAGTCAATATCATATCTCATTTAGTTCCAAATCCGAGAATAAAATCAGAAGTCAAACAGAAGATGAGATGGAGCTTATAGAGTCTGGGTCCCCTCTAGAGAAAGTAAAGGAGCTGTTGAAATTTACTTTTAAATGTATTACATGGAGAGGTATTCAGGATGGCTTGGGTTTTGTGTCATTGAAAAGAGTGACCTGAAAGCCTCTGAAAGGTCTGCTCTAGCTGTTGCCCTGGACCTCTTCTCACCTTTCCTGTTTTTATATCTTTTTTCTCTCTGATTTTCCAACAGCTTTTCTTCTCCTACATCCCTTCCATGTGTAAGATCTCTAACCCTATTCACGCAGGATAAGATTCTCAAGCCTCCAATTTAGATCCCTCTTCTCTTTTTCCTCTTAACACAGCATCCTCCAAGATTTTTGAGGTTAGAGAGGTTGAAAGTTCCAAAGCAGTCTGACAAAAAGCACAAGTTGGTTGGATCCCAGTCTAAAAAATTTAATCTTATCAAACCAGCTTGCCTTGGGCAATCAGAATTATACCAGCTGCAAGAACATTCACTAGCTAGAAATGTCGTATTTCAGGTTGAAGAATATTTTTAATGCCTTTAGACACACAAATCAAAAGGGAAGTGGGGGAGGGGAGAAGCAATTTAACACCAGCTTTCCCTCACGCTATGGGGCAGAGTCAAGCTCTCTATCTGAGGAGCTGCAGTAACTCCAATTAATATTAAAAGCAAAACTTGTGGCAACCCAACATTGAAGTCACAAGTGTAAACCCCCAGAAAGTCACCACCGGCTGCCTTCTGCCAATCAGTCCTAAACAACCTGTGTTTCTCTGCAGCGTGTCAGGGAATTTCAACTTTCCTCCAGTTACTGCTGGAAATTTGAACTGAGATTTGAATAAGTTACACAGAAAGACTGTTCATTCTCAACACTTGATAAAAGAACGGGATCGCTCTGTGTCTCTCTGCTTCACCCAAGACTTGGTCTTGCTTGAAAAGCAGGAGTGGTGAACCCTGCAGGTCAGCCTAGAATAAGACAAGAGAGGCTCATAGGAACCATAGAGTTGGACCCCCTTACCTTATAGATGGCAAAACTGAGGTTAGAGGAGTTCAGTGACTTGTCTAAGATCCGTTCCTCTAGTCTGGAGCATTTCTGAACAGGAATCCCAAGTATTCTCTTTGTTATTGAGAAGCTTTGGGACTTACCTGTGTCCAGAGGTGTATCATAACTGAATGTATCTCTTGAGGCTCCGCTCAGGGCTAAGAGAAGGCCTATACAGCCCGATGCCGGTTTGGGCCCAACTACAACTGTTTCCATTCCCTGAGTTCTTCGTCCCAACCCCAGAGAAGGCAGTGGCGGTGGTGGTGACTGAGGCCACGGAGCTGAACTGACCCAGGCTCACTTTGTCTCTCCACTGGGATGGGCTTATAAAAAGTTGAGTTATAAAAAGAAACTTGAGCGGAGTTATAAAATTCATATTCCTCACACCCCTGAGTTTATACACTCTTTGCTACAGCTATGTTGTATTTAGGGATATAGTGATCACTCTTCTTGATTTTAGGCACCAGATCTGGAATCTCTGCCTTCCCCACGCCCAGAGGACCTTCACATTTTCCTCCTAAGATTGACCCAATGGCCCCATTTACTCTCGGCCAGGTTTGGTATCTTGGATCGGGCTGGATTCCCTGCGGCAGCTTCTGACTGTTCAGTGCACACAGGTTATGGACCACCCACCAGAGTCACATAAAGCCCCATGGGCCCAGGACTGCCCAGTGTTTCGGGGGCCGATTTTCTCATTCCATAATTCTGTTACCATAAACAATGCTTTCATTATATACAACTTGAAAAGATGAAACGCCCTAATTCATCTTCTGTCATAGGGAAAGTTTCTCAGCACTTCGTGGTTGGGTTAAGATTTGAGGCCTTTGTGACCTGAGCGAGGAAACGCTCTCCAAGGCCATGAGAGAATGAGGCCGAGCCACAGTAGTTGGGGTCCCTGTTAAATTGTTGGGTCTGGAACAGGAAGTTAATGCTAAAATCCAGGAATGGAGATGGCAGAAGGACCTGGAATGTCACAGAAATGAGGAGAAGGGTCCTGGATAAGTACTTCTGAGGAAGCTGAAGTCACTAATTTGCCATTATTGTTTTTTGGTTTGTTTTTTGTTTTGTTTTGTTTTGTTTTTTAATTTTGGCTGTGCCGTGTGGCTTACGGGATCTCAGTTCCCCGACCAGGGATTGAACCCAGGCCACAGCAGTGAAAGCACCAAATCCTAACCACTGGACCACCAGGGAACTCCCTGACATTATTGGTTTTAGAAATCATGCTCAAGCGTTGGTTGGATTGGCACAAGAGTCAAGGCAGGTGGAGGCAGTAGCCAAGACACCTTAAAGTAAATAAGATTATCATCATAATCTCCGTAGCTACATCTACATACAGCCAGGCATTCTCCCCAGCACTTTCATATATTAGCTTATTTAATCCTCAGAGCCACTCACTCTGAACAATTGTTCTAGATGAGAAGACTGAGGCACAAAGATGTGACTTGGCCAAGGTCATTAGCTGGTAAATGGCAGAGCCAAGATTATAACCTGGCAATGTGGAGCTACAGTCCTATTCTCAACCAGTTTGCTTTCCTCTCTCAAGCTAGAGGGGCGGGGGCAGAGCACACACAGATGCCCTCAGACCATGAACACAGGAGGTGCTCCAGGTAACGTGAGGGCACTGGGAGAAACAGAATCCCTTCTGGCTGCGGGATGAAGACTTCCTGAAGGGGAAGGACAACTCGGCAGATGTTTGGTGCTGTGTACCAAGCACTGTGCTTGTCATTGGGATAAAAGAAGTGAACAGGACAGACGCTGTCTCTGCCTTTGTGAAGCTTTGGGGCAATTGCAACCCAGCTACTCGAGGTAGAAAAATACAGGGAATCATCGGAGCATGGGAGGGACATCTAACCCAGACTGGGGAGGTCCATGAAGGCCTTCTAAAGAATGCTAAGTACATTGAAAGGGGCAGGCGCAGGTGTCATGAGATCGTGGGGCAAGCAAGGAGTATAAACCAGATTGCTGAACGGTGAGGGGATCTAGCCAGGCAGAGAGGTGAGATAGAATTTGGGGGAGACTGGAGTAGAAGATTGGCAGACAGGAGTACCTTTAACAGAAGTTATCCTACATGGAAGGACCTTCTGAGGGCAAGTTTTCTTTCATCCGAAGAGTGAAATATAATTCCTAAAATTTGCCCTAAAAATCATCAAACAAGGAAAAGTAAAGCCCACATCTGAATTTTTTCTAATGTCTAAAACAAGAAAGCCACAGACTGTACCTATTTAAGCAATTTTGTTTAGCTGCTCCTCTTTTCTTTCTCACCCTCTGTAGCAAAAAAAATTAAGTTCAGAACCTCTCAGTACTCATCAGAACCTCCCCTATCTTCAGAAGGTGGCAGGTAACAAGTCTTTCCCTTTGCAGATAATTTTCTCTCTTAATGTTTTGTAATCAGATGTGGTAGCTCCAACTTCTCTTTATTCCAAACATAGCCAGGAAGGAATTTCTCAGACAATTTAACTTTTGATAGCAGGTAATTTTAATCCATTGCAAACATCAACCTGACATGGACTTGCTATCTTCATTATCTTAATTACTCTTTGGGGCCACTTACCTCCCCCCCTCCGCGCCCACCACTCCTTCCAGGAAGGAGTGAATAGAACTTGGCAGCTTTCATCTTATCATGCCATGGACCAGATAATTTTTGGCTTAATAATGATATCATTTAGCTTCATACCTTAAGTAATGAAATTTGTTTGTGAAACTCTTTATCTTAACCAAAAAAAGAGAAAAAATTACCTTTTCTGATGGGAGGTCAGTCACCTCTGTGCCGTTCTGTCTGAACAGCTGACGGTTCCTGTTAATTTACTTTCACTCCCCAGTTCAACCTCCCATATGGAAAGCTGGAGTGATTTTTGAATAACAGCAAGTAATATCTGATGTGGCAGCAACTGGCAACTCTGACATTGAGCTTGGCTGTGGCCATTACCCAGGATTCCTCACTTCTCCTTGAGAAGCAATTACAATTTCACAGGCTGGAATTAAAATTCCCTGTGGTCTGCAATAGAGCAACTGACACTGTCAAAGTGATTTCAGGCTGCTAATGTCTTGCTGGGGTAGAAGTAAAAAAAAAAAGAGTTCCTCCTCTTGGAAACGGAGGTCTGTCAACTTTAAAACGCGGACTCTTTGATTTGTTTTAATTCACACTGAGGTCAGTGGGCACTGCCTCCTTCCAACAAAACTTGTTAGGGCGCTAGATTGCGGAACGGGTGTTTTCATAATGATGGAGCAGAAGTAGGGTTTGGGGCAGGAAGAAGTGTTCAGACTAGCAAGGAAAATAATGAAAATGGGCCCCAGCTATTGTATAAAGCAAATGAGGATGTGGAAATAGGGACAACTTCTGAGCTCTAACCTGGGGAAGGACACAGAGGGCACATGCCCTTTATGGCGGTTCTCTGACAGGTCTTCATGGAGCTCCTCTTCCAGCCCAGCCCTGTAAGGAAGAACCAGAAGTAGTGTGTTTTAACAGAAAGCTCAGAGCTTTGGGCATTAGACCTGAGTTCCAATCCTGGCTTCTCCTCTTATTGTGTGTTCTTTCACAACAAAATTTAACTTCAAGACTCAACTTCCTTTTCTATCCAATGGGACCCATAATACCGACCTTGCAGAGTTGTGATGGATCAGATGTGAAAAGTGTTCTGCACAGTGGCCTATCCGTAGTAGATGCTGATTAAATATTACCTGTCACTAACAAACAGAAAGGCTTTGTTCGATCGTGAAGTTTCTCAAACCTCAGGACTTTTGTCACAGCCAAGTACCATCAGCAGAATTGCGTACTTAATAGTTTGCTTCCAACCACTCACTTTGGAGACTTCAATTTATCTATTTTTTTTTTTTTTTGCGGTATGCGGGCCTCTCACTGTTGTGGCCTCTCCCGCTGCGGAGCACAAGCTCTGGACACGCAGGCTCAGCGGCCATGGCTCACGGGCCCAGCCGCTCCGCGGCATGTGGGATCTTCCCGGACTGGGGCACGAACCCGTGTCCCCTGCATCGTCAGGCGGACTCTCAACCACTGCGCCACCAGGGAAGCCCCAATTTATCTATTTTTAAAAGAAAACGTTTATTACAAATGGCAACCCTATGTCACTTGCCATCCATAGAAGGTTACCATTTTTAAAAAATGAAAAATAATAAGTGTTAATATATCCTACTTAGCGTTGCTTGAAGAAGGCTCAGGACTTGAAGCTTACAGCAGTTGGTTTTAAAAAACAAACAAACAAACAAAACCGAAAAGAGGAGACAAGAGAAATAATAGAGAGGCAACCAAGGCATTCTTGCCCCAGTCTGAGCCTCTTCCCTTCCCTGAGGTCTCAGTCCTCCTTCCTTATCAGCTACTCACCGACCCCTGCATTTACGGACCTGATCAATTTCCATGAGGTTGCTTGTTTCATTTCCTGTAGTCTCATTCTTTCATTTGAAAAGAGAGAAAGAAGCATCTAGCGGAGAAGGGTGTCAACCCCTCTGAGTTTTTCCTTCACTCTATTCGGCAGCCCCTGATGTGAGTTTACAAGTGAAAACACATGGGTAAAGCTCATTTTCTTTCTGATGAAGAAACGTGCAGCACCTGTGAATGAGAGTTGGCAGTAATCCAGTGACGCCCATTCCACTCCTGAACTTCTCAGTGGTCAAGGGCCTTGATGGGGCAGAGCCAGTAGATGTTTCTCCCACACCCTGGTTTCATTCCCTCCTTCCTGAGTGCCAAGTTCTGCAACACAGTCCTGAGCAGGGACGCTTCTCATTCATTTTCATGCTGTCCAGTTACACCCTGGGTTAGTTTTGATCTGATCAGTTTTTCAAAGGAAAATTATGAAGCAGGTCTTTTCTCTACAGCTACCAAATCACACTGTGTGGTTTTATCATCTTATTTTCCAAGTTAATCTTTATCTTTTGAAAGAGTTTTTCTAAAATTTCCCCACCAAGCCCATGTCCCTTCTGGGAATAACAAGACTTGTTTCAGCTACATTTTTAAAACTGTACTTAATGAAAAGGTCATCTACAGATGAAAGTCCAAGGCTAGCCTTATGGTGGCTACGTCAGTATTCCTGGGACAAAGGAGAAATCAGATGACGAGAAATTTAAATTTCTACTGCAATCTTTCTACTTAGCTCCTGTGGTCACCTCTTGGGGTGCTCCGACAGCTCACATACCCCAGGTAACCAACAAAGGCCAACCCCTTGGAAAGTCTCATCTGACCATTCTCAGTTGTATTGTCCACAGTTTGATCCCAAAGTGAATCTAGGGGAAAATAATTACGCGAAGGAATGGAAGTATTTATGACATTGAATAAAAATTCCATTTAGGAGGGAAAAAAAGGTAATAAAATTGTCCTGAAAGAAGGCATGCAAAAACAAGGAATTTACTGAGATTAAGTAATAAATGGAAAGTAATCCTTGGATTCATCTTTTATGTAGAATGATCAGTTAACATCAGGCAGTGTCTTGGGCCAGTGGTTTCCATGAGTACAGAGGTAGGACACCTATTTTTCAACTTTTCTGGGGATGACTTCCACCTTTTATTTTTAAATTGAAGTGAAATTCAGATAACATAAAAATTAACCATTTTAAAATGACCCTTTCAGAGGCATGTAGTACATCTGCATATGCTGTGCAGCCACCACTTCTGTACACAGTTGACTCTTGACCAACTTGGGATTAGGGGCATCAACCCTCAGTGCAGTCAAAAATCCCCATAAAACTTATAGTCAGTCCCCAATATCCAAGGTTGCTCTCTATCTGTAGTTCCTCCATATTCACAGTTCAACTAACTGTGAATCATGTAGTACTATAGTATTTACTATTGAAAAAAATCTGTACATAAGTGGACCCGCACAATGCAAACCCTTGTTGTTTGAGGGTCAACTGTATTTCCAAAACTTTTTCATCACCAGGGACAGAAGCTCTGCACCCTAAGCAGTAACTCTTCATTTTCCCTTCCCTCAGCTCTTGGTAACCTCTGTTTTACTTTTTGTCTCTGTGAATTTTGCCCATTCTACATACCTCATATAAGTGGCATCATATAATAATTGTCCTTCTGTATGTGGCTTATTTCACTTCACATAATGTTTTCAATCCATGTTGTAACATGTATCAGGACTTCATAATTTTTATGGTTGAATAATATTCAATTCTGTGTATACACCATGGTTCTTTTTGCCCATGCACCTGCTGTTGGATGTTTGGGCTGTCTCCATCTTTTGTCTACTTTGACTAGTGTTGTTATGAATGTGTGTGCACGTATTTGTTCGAGCTCCCGTCTTCCATGTTGGGTACATATGTAGGAGTGGAGTTGCTGAGCCATCTGGTGATTCTCTGTTGGACTTTTTGAGGAACCGTCAAACTGTTTTCTTACAAGTCCACCTTGGCAACTCATTCTGTTGGATTATGCATTTCTGTTTCCTTAGATCCTCTTAACAATCTGCTTTAAACATTTCCTAACACATCTAGAAATTTAAAATACAACAAGCCCCACGTAGCTACTACTTACCTTCGATAACCGTCAACGTCCTGCCACACCTGTTTCATTATTTGTCTCCACACACTACCTCACTTTGGTTTTCTGGAGCATTTTAAAACAAATACCGTACGTCATGTAATCCCCCCCCAACCTCCACCGAAACTTAAGTATACAACTAAAAATAAAGAGCAGCATCTTCTTACATTACCACCATAACCAAACTAACACTAATTCTTCAATATCAACCAATAAATGGTCTATATTTACATTTCCCCAGTAGTCGTAAAATACTGTCTTGCCTTTGACTTGTTTGAATCAGGATCCAAACAAGATCCAATGTATTTCATTAGTTTATATCTGAAGTGGCCTTCAAGTGGTTTTAATCTCCAGGTCAGTTGTCTTATAGAATGTTTCCACTCTGAAATGAACCGATTTCTTCCTTGTGGTGTTGTTTAAGTTCTCTCTTAAGGTTAACATTTTATTTCTGCAACAGTGATATAGTCAATTCCTATAGTATTCACTCTCAAGCTTTAAAACCAACCATAGTAGTCACCGGAGATGCTTTTAAAAAATGCAGATTCTTGGCCCTTGTGCCCCTTCCCTCACACACCCCTCTGCTCCCCAGACTCTGACTGAGGAGGTCTGGGTTGCATACCAGAAATCTGCATCTTATGCACGCTCCTCAGGCAATTTGGGTGCAGGTGGTCCCTAACTACACGGTAGAAGCTCACCTTTATGGTGAAGTGTGAATGGACATTTACATATTTTAAAGTCACTTTTTATTCCACAGTTTAACTGTATGTTTCAATTACCCAACCAACTAACCGAGTATAAGTAAGAATGTTGCTACTCTAATGCTACCCAAGATGAACCAGAAAGAACCACCCAACATTCACTGTTCTGATTCAGTCACACCTTATTTACCCACAACTTCATTATCCAATGAAAGGACTAAACTCAGGTCCCCATCTGGGCCTGACAAGGCACTGATTTCCTTCGCCTTGAGGTGTATAGGGGAGGCCTGGGATAGCTGATGGGGTATCTCAGTATATCCCCAGTATGCTGTACGATATTATCATTTTATCTGCATTTGTCATTTTTGCATATATTGGTGTGAAATTGGTCAGAAAGCATTGGAAAGGGTGCTAAATCAACATCTAGCCGATCTTGTAAACTAATTTTCTCTCTCATTCTCTTTAAAATAAATAGCAGGCAATAGATAGATAATGTCAATCAGTGTGAACAGCGAATGCCTTATTTTGGACATTGATATATGCTCAATGTTCTTTTCTGAGTGTTTCTCACTAGCAGCTATAAGTGCTCAATGGTTTTCAAGAGTTTTATGTCTTTATATGCATGTCCTAATACTGGAAAT
This sequence comes from Delphinapterus leucas, assembly GCF_059928025.1. Lineage (NCBI taxonomy): Eukaryota > Metazoa > Chordata > Mammalia > Artiodactyla > Monodontidae > Delphinapterus > Delphinapterus leucas. Next base: position 16,746,019 of record NC_143138.1, read on the forward strand.
ACTGACGTTGTAATGTGTACTTGTGTAACAAATTATTTGGACTGTCTCAACAAAACTGTGTTTACTGTTATAAAGCTATAGTGTTAACTGCCTAGCAACTATTGTTCCTTTCTTAATTTGTTAAAACACTGCCACGTACAGAATTACTCCGTCAAATAATTTTGTTTAACAAATACTAATCTTATAATTCATTATCTATGAACATATGCAGTATTTGAACTGATGGAAAGCTTTTAAATAACTTTGGGGAAAACTTTTAAATTACCAATGGCATTTGCTTTGAATTGTGATTCACTTCTCTGGGGAGAAAATTTATTTTGATAAGCTCTTAAAATTAATCAAATTCTCTGAAGTAACTTTTCTTAAACATCAGTATTCATATTTTATAGTTATAAAGAATAATACCTACATTAGCATTTGCTATTACTGTCCAACTATGGATTTTTGAAAGAATTGTCTGTGAGGCCCTTTAATTTATTTTAGGTTTTTTTTATTAACATCTTTATTGGAGTATAATTGCTTTACAGTGCTGTGTTAGTTTCTGCTGTGTAACAAAGTGAATCAGCTATACATATACATATATCCCCATATCCCCTCCCTCTTGTCTTCCTCCCACCATCCCTATCCCACCCCTCTACATGGACACAAAGCACTGAGCTGATCTCCCTGTGCTATGCAGCTGCTTCCAACTAGCTATCTATTTTACATTCGGTAGTGTATATATGGCCACGCCACTCTCTCACTTTGTCCCAGCTTCCCCTTCCCCCTCCCCGTGTCCTCAAGTCCATTCTCTACGTCTGCGTTTTTATTCCTGTCCTGCCCGTAGGTTCTTTAGAACCGTTTTTTGTTTTTTTTTTAGATTCCATATATGTGTGTTAGCATACGGTATTTGTTTTTCTCTTTCTGACTTACTTCACTCTATATGACAGACTCTAGGTCCATCCACCTCAGTACAAATAACTCAATTTCGTTTCTTTTTATGGCTGAGTAATATTCCATTGTATATACATGCCACATCTTTATCCATTTATCTGTCGATGGACACTTAGGTTGCTTCCATGTCCTGGCTATTGTAAAGGGTGCTGCAATGAACATTGTGGTACATGACTCTTCTTGAATTATGGTTTTCTCAGGGTATATGCCCAGTAGTGGGATTGCTGGGTCATATGGTAGTTCTATTTTTAGTTTTTTAAGGAACCTCCATACTATTCTCCATAGTGGTTGTATCAATTTACATTCCCACCAACAGTGCAAGAGGGTTCCCTTTTCTCCACACCCTCTCCAGCATTTATTGTTTGTAGATTTTTTGATGATGGCCATTCTGACCAGTATGAGGTGATACCTCATTGTAGTTTTGATTTGCATTTCTCTAATGATTAGTGATGTTGAGCATCCTTTCATGTGTTTGTTGGCAATCTGTATATCTTCTTTGGAGAAATGTCTATTTAGGTCTTCTGCCCATTTTTGGACTGGGTTGTTTGTTTTTTTGATATTGAGCTGCATGAGCTGCTTGTAAATTTTGGAGATTAATCCTCTGTCAGTTGCTTCATTTGCAAATATTTTTCCCATTCTGAGAGTTGTCTTTTTGTCTTGTTTATGGTTTCCTTTGCTGTGCAAAAGCTTTTAAGTTTCATTAGGTCCCATTTGATTATTTTTGTTTTTATTTCCATTTCTCTAGGAGGTGGGTCAAAAAGGATCTTGCTGTGATCTATGTCATAGAGTGCTCTTCCTAGTTTTTCCTCTAAGAGTTTGACAGTGTCTGGCCTGACATTTAGGTCTTTAATCCATTTTGAGTTTATTTTTGTGTATGCTGTTAGGGAGTGTTCTAATTTCATTCTTTTATAGGTAGCTGTCCAGTTTTCCCAGCACCACTTATTGAAGAGGCTGTCTTTTCTCCATTGGATATTCTTGCCTCCTTTATCAAAGATAAGACGACCATATGTGCATGGGTTTATCTCTGGGCTTTCTATCCTGTTCCATTGATCTATCTTTCTGTTTCTGTGCCAGTACCATAGTCTTGATTACTGTAGCTTTGTAGTATAGTCTAAAGTCAGGAAGCCTGATTCCTCCAGCTCCGTTTTTCTTTCTCAAGATTGCTTTGGCTATTCGGGGTCTTTTGTGTTTCCATACAAATTGTGAATTTTTTTGTTCTAGTTCTGTGAAGAATGCCATTGGTAGTTTGATAGGGATTGCATTGAATCTATAGATTGCTTTGGGTAGTAGAGTCACTTTCACAATGTTGATTCCTCCAATCCAAGAACATGGTATATCTCTCCATCTGTTTGTATCATCTTTAATTTCTTTCATCAGTGTCATAGTTTTCTGCATACAGGTCTTTTGTCTCCTTAGGTAGGTTTATTCCTAGGTATTTTATTCTTTTTGTTGCAATGATAAATGGGAGTGTTTCCTTAATTTCTCTTTCAGATTTTTCATCATTAGTGTATAGGAATGCAAGAGATTTCTGTGCATTAATTTTGTATCCTGCTACTTTACCAAATTCATTGATTAGCTCTAGTAGTTTTCTGGTAGAGTCTTTAGGATTCTCTATGTATAGTATCATGTCATCTGCAAACAGTGACAGCTTTACTTCTTCTTTTCCGATTTGGATTCCTTTTCTTTCTTTTTCTTCTCTGATTGCTGTGGCTAAAACTTCCAAAACTATGTTGAATAATAGTGGTGAGACTGTGCAACATTGTCTTTTTCCTGATCTTAGTGGGAATGGTTTCAGTTTTTCACCATTGAGAACGATGTTGGCTGTGGGTTTGTCATATATGGCCTTTATTATGTTGAGGTAAATTCCCTCTATGCCTACTTTCTGCAGGGTTTTTATCATAAATGGGTGTTGAATTTTGTCGAAAGCTTTCTCTGCATCTATTGAGATGATCATATGGTTTTTCTCCTTCAGTTTGTTAATATGGTTTATCACATTGATTGATTTGCGTATATTGAAGAATCCTTGCATTCCTGGAATAAACCCCACTTGATCCTGGTGTATGATCCTTTTAATGTGCTTTTGGATTCTGTTTGCTAGTATTTTGTTGAGGATTTTTGCATCTATGTTCATCAGTGATATTGGCCTGTAGTTTTCTTTTTTTGTGACATCTTTGTCTGGTTTTGGTATCAGGGTGATGGTGGCCTCGTAGAATGAGTTTGGGAGTGTTCCGCCCTCTGCTATATTTTGGAAGAGTTTGAGAAGGATCGGTGTTAGCTCATCTCTAAATGTTTGATAGAATTCGCCTGTGACCTTTAATTTATTTAAGATGAATTCCCCCATGTACTTTCTAAAAGGAGGATCTTTGCATCCTCCTGCAATCATTATTCCTGACATTTACAAAATAGTGAATCTCCTTTTTCTATTCATTATTAGCTTTTTTTCTAAGAGGTTTCAATACCAGCACATTTCTGATGTCATGAGTCACAGAAAATTAATTAAGAAAAAATAGAGGTCATAAGTCCACTGTCCATTCACATGAGGAAAGCACCAGGAGAAGGAGACCTTAGCTCACTGTCATTCATTCACGTACCAGAACTGTCATCCTCACAGCTGTCTGCTCTCTTTCTCCCTACACTGTGACTTACTATAACCAGTCATCTTACTATCAGAAAAAATTAGATAAAAGGAAAGAGATAAGGAGGAGAAAACTGAAAATACTGGAAAATTGGAAAAACTTTTCAATTTACTATTTAATTTCAAAAATGGCTTTTGATAATTTTTCAAAGAATTTGAAATAACACACAGCAGGTCTAGAAGAATATCTCAGTTATGTCTCAATTCTTGCCACTAGCTAGAACCAACACTTATAAAACCACTCCTAAAAGACATGTATTGTTTTTAATCAAGGGGAAAGAAACCGACATATGCTTTTTTCATTTTGCTGGACACAATAATAGGCACTTCAAAGGAGTTGTCTCATTGAACATAGTTAATTGTGTTTAGAGTTATCAAATTTTGGAAATAGTTCACCAACTCATATAGAGTTGAGACAGGACCTGCTAATATAATATGAGACAAAGACAAGTTAAAGATGATCGTATTTCCGTTAAGGAAATCCCTAGGGATGCTTGATAAAACTCAGGGAGGAAACCTAGAAGTGGAAAGGAGTTGAACTTCATAATGAGTTCTAGAAAACTACTGTTTACGAAGACCCAACTTTTAAAATGCCCTATATATAATGAATCCTTTTATATAGGCTCTGACAGCAAAACTGCCTTAAACCAACTTCCCCACCTAGTGGCCAGCACAGGAAGTTGTTTAAAAAACGTTCCTCGTTACAGTTTCTCTCCCTCTAGGGAAGGGTTCCAGTTTCCCTCCTGACATATCCATCCTTCCTCCTTTCTTTCTTCCCAACAGTTAATGATATCTATTATGTGCTAAGTTCTATTAAGTGATGGGAACATGAAGGTGAAAGAAACACAGTCTCATCCACAAAGAGCTAACAGTGTTGAGCAGAAAGAAAGCCACATAAAACATAACATTTTGGGGGGTGTTAAATATCCTGTGCTCAAAAATGCTAGGAAAACAATGGTTTTATTGTTTTGCATTATATACATATATACATGCATTATATATATATATATACACATACATATATACACATATATATGTATATGTATGAAATAAATGGTGCAGTCCTTAATTCTAGAGCCGTGAAGATTGGCAAGCAGCCATATCCAAGAAAATTTCAAAAAGAGGCATGAAACTAACAAGTGATAAGCAAGAGGAGAAAGAAAAATCAATGTATTTTCCAAGTAGGTTATCTCTAAAATATAAATGAGCTCCGCTATGATGTTTCTGTTTCTCCCCACTTTGTTTTTAATTCACAGTTTCCACGTTGACTTCCTTGTTACTTCTGCTGTGGAAACCTTCTCCTATTAGTTTATCTGGTCCCTTTCTTCTTTGGAGGGTGTATCATCCAGTGCAGGAATATGAGGGAGAAAAAGCTTCAGCAAGTGAGGGAGGGATTGTCTCGCATACAAGAAGTCTGTGGATCAGTGGTGCGGTGGCTCCGCATATGGCTTCAGAATCCCAGATTCTTTCCAGCTCTCTGCAGCAACATTCTTAGTGTGTAGCGGTTGTGTCCTCTTGGTTATGAGATGTGTATCTAATCTGTAGCCCCCCATTTGTGCTTTAGGCAAGAATAAGGAGAAGAACAACGGCCAAAAGTACTTCTAGTGGCTTTGGCTATTTTAAAGAGTTTTTCCAGAATCCTCACTCTGTAACTGCTGCTTATGTCTCATTGGTCAGAAACATATCGTATGTCTAGTCATACTTGCAAGAAGCTGGGAAATGTAGTGTTTTAAAGCTGGGTACATTGTCACCGGAACAAAATCGGTGTTCTGCTAGTGACGAATAAAGGGGAACATGCAAGTTGTGCAGGCAACTGGCAGTGCATGTCAAGACTCTTTCCAGGCTGCTGTGACTCTCCTTGAACAGTATTCCTTCCCGTGACCATCTCCTTCATCCTTGTTTGAACCCACTGCTCCCGGCTTCCATCAGGGCAGTGCTCTGCCCACGGGAATCTCCCAGGGAATGTAAAATCCCGCAGCCAGGTCACACCCCAGACCACCCCCATCTCACACTGGTTCTCAGCAATGGCTGCACATTGGAGTCACCTGAGAAGTTTTAAGAACTACTGATAAGCCTGGTGTCACCTGCAGAGAAAATAATGTAATTGCTCTGGGGAAAAGCCTGGGCAATAGGAGGCTTAATCCCAGGTGATTCTAATGTGTAGCAACGTTTGGGAACCATTGTGCTACCGGTAAGCCGCAGCCAGCAATAACTTTTCATGCTCCCCAGGTGATTGCAATGTGCAGTCACGCCTGAGAACCACTATACTAAGGCAGAAAGCTCATGGGTTCTGAGCTGGGAGCTGCCCTGGGTTGCCCTTCCCGTTCTTAACGGCTGGAATTTTTTTGTTTTTTGGCGGTACGCGGGCCTCTCACTGTTGTAGCCTTTCCCGTTGCGGAGCACAGCCTCCGGACGCTCAGGCTCAGCGGCCATGGCTCACGGGCCCAGCCGCTCTGTGGCATGTGGGATCCTCCCGGACCGGGGCACGAACCTGACCGTGTCCCCTGCATCGGCAGGCGGACTCTTAACCACTGCGCCACCAGGGAAGCCCCACGGCTGGAATTTTGGAGTCTGTATCACTTGGGTCTGTAGACAGACCACAGAGAGGAAGCTTTTCAGAGACAATGATTAAGAAAAAGGAATAATCTAATCTCTACAAGCTTGTAAAACACTAATCATCGATAGAGATTTGCGAAGGACTTTTCCATCCTTGGACATTTTTACATCTTCCATCCCTTCTCTGTGCAAAGGCCCTCTCAACAGCTAGGTGAGATTTGCACCTTTTATTTGTGGGTGGTGGGGTCGGAGGATGCTGTGGGTAGGGGGAGGCAGCAGCGCTTCTGGATTTAATGAATTTTCTTCCCGGGGCCTGTGAGTTGTTCAAACTCTTCCTGGGGATTTTGCTTTCAGTGAGTTGTTGTCTGTGGTCATACTATCCTGCTAATGCTGGAAGGCTGACAGTGCGTTGTGTTCAAAACCTGACTGCTTTGATTTTAGACGGAAATCAGAACCAACAGGAGACTGTTTTTTCCACTCATTTATAATGAATAGAAATTAATAATTTAATGTTGTTTCATGTATGTTTGAGCTGGATGATTTCACCTGTGGCAGAATGTATCATTTCAGAGGCCTAATTAATGATTTTAAAATGCTTTTAAAACATTTCCAGAGCTTGACCATTGGCCCAAAAGCTTGTTTTAGCGATAGGGTAAGCTAAAGCCACTTTTGAGAAACACAGTCAGTTCTACAGCAAAGATGAAGGAGGTAAGACTGAAGACTCACCGATAAGTAGTACGAAAGGAAGTTTTGAAATTGAGAACATAGATCTGGCTGTCAGAGTCAAGGTGGAACCAAGTAAAGGAGAGAGTTTCTTGGATAATTCCCCATAATGTCACCCTGGCACACTGTATATTGGTTGTTCTTGGCATTCATCCAAAGGGTTTAGAGCTTGGAGTATCAAAACGAGTTTGTTATAATAAAAGGTACTGTGTTTTAAGTACCTGTTTTGTACCAGGGGATGTTTAGGCCCATTCTGCGTATTATCTACTCCTTACAACAGCCCTTTTTACAGAAAAACAATTGAGGCTCAGGGGAGTAAAGTGACTTGACCGAGGTCACCTGTGTGTTAGGTGGTAAGCAACAGAGCTGGGGTTTGAAACCAGGTCTCCCCTTAAGGCATTCCTTTAATTGCATTATTTAAAGAAAGAGGAGGAGGGGAAAAGAAGGAGAAGGAGGAAAAAATCTGAGAAAGTGTTAAAGCAATCCTCAACCATCTGTGCCTAATTTTTCAAAATATTTTTATCTGATGACTCCACCTCAGCATTAGTCATTTCTTCAGCCATGGTAAAACTGGGGAGTCGTGACAGGCCCTCACCGAGTGTGAGATGAGTGTGTGAATGTGGTTTATGCCATCTCCTCACCACAAAGTTAGTGGGACGAGAGCAGATGTGCTCAGTCCCGTAAACACAGTTGTCCTTTTTGAAGAAAAGGACTTCTGTTTGTATCATTGTGGAGCATCCTGTCTTTGCTGGAATGACCAATGGCAGCTAAGATTTGGAAAAGTGACAAATACGGCCTCAGCCTCTCTTTCTATGGTTCCTCCGTTATGACCGTCTTTGAATTCATACTCGGTAGGAATTTATTTCGTGCCTTGCGTTATCCTGGGCGTTGTGCACATCCTAACCATAATTATCAAACCAGAAATTTATTCTAAGTTAATTTCTATTTGTAAAAAATATTTTAAAGCTAAAGTTGATTTTAGGAATTGCGGTTGGCTGCCAGTTGCTGACCAGATAATATCTAAACACCTTAGCTTGGCTTACACGGTTCTCACCACATGCTGCCAACTGCCTTGCCAACATAATCCCTTACCAGTCATCTCCATGGCAACTCACTCCAGCTCCTTGGAGATTTTCATTGTTTTCTGGGCCATGCTTGGTCCACTGCTGACTCTGTGCCTTTGCATATACTATGTCTTCTGTTTAGAATCCCTTTCCCTCTTAACCTGTATGGTGTATTCCTATTCATCCTTCAGAGCCTTATTGGTACATCCCCCCTCTGTGAGTAAGGCCTTCCTGACTCTTAGGCAAAGTGAGTTGCTGTCTTCTGTTTTCATGACTCCATTCCCAAAGTAAAGTAAATATAAAGTCTATGACAATACTTCCTATTGAAAGGTCTCTCCCAATGGAATTTGAAAACTCCAGGGGCTGCGACTGTGTTTTATTTATCTTTACCTGTGTCATGCCTGCCTATTGTAGGATTTCAGTAGAGGTTTTTCTGAATAAGTTAATAAAATTACACAAAATTGAAACCCTGTCAGAGAACCTAAGATGTGGGCGGATTCATAGGGACAGGAGAGATGTTGGAAAAAATATCATTCCTAAATGTGTAACTTTGAACACATTTGGAGTGAGACGATGAGTGTGAAGGAAATAACCAGGGCACTTAGACATGATTAAAATGAATAAATTGCATAAAATTCATAAATATAAAGAAAGTCAAAGTAGAGATGTAGTGTCTATGGACTTGAAATTATTTGTAGAGGCTTTGTGGAGGAAGTTAATTTGAAACCTGTGCTTGAAAGAGGGATGGAAGGATCTCTTTAGTTCATGGGAAAATGGTCTCAGAAAACCATTTGCATTGAGGAAAAAGAGGCATGAATCCAAAAATGTGGGTAAGCTGAGTGCCTGGTGCCTGGTAGGTCCTCAGTAGCTGCGTGATTTTGCTGGAGTGTTTGGAGTATCCACCATGTGCCCCTCATCTACACCACGTGCCCTTCATCTACTCCAACTTTCAGATAATTGAGAGCAAACACCAGCAGTCAGATGAGGAGCAGAGTTACCAGTTCATTACCCAGAGCACGCCTTTCCTGGAAAACTGTGGGCAAGGCGCCCACGACCCCCTGAAGCAAACCCCCAAACCTAAATGCCAAATGGACTTCCTGCTCCCTAAGTCTGCAAGATGGAGGCTGGTTCCCACCTCTCGAAGAGCCAGGTCTGCAACAAAGATGTTTAGTCATCAGAGAAATTCACAGTCACCTAATGAACCCAGTCGGTAGCACAACAGAGAGAGCTAGAGAGTGGAGGAGAGAACTATGGGCTCCTAAGTCAGCTTCTAGAAGCCAGACCCTGCATGCTAAGAACCACAGGGACCTGGAAGAGAAGCAGGCTCGCTGCCATCCTCACCAGTCTGTGAGGAGGCCTTGGGGGAGAGAGGGGAGGCAGAGACTGCTTCCTTCCCACTCCAAAACCAAAGTGACCTAACCCACTAGTGCCACAGCCTCCCCGTTCTTCTTTGGAAGGGTGAGCAGAGTGTGGAAAGAGAGGCCACCCATGTTCACCCTACACTGTTGCCTCCTCAGAAACGGGTTTAATTCCTTTCCACTCTGTGGAAACATGGGCTGGAGGTGGGGTGGGAATAGTCATTTCTGAAAAAGACATGCTGAGCAGGAGGTATGTTTGACTGTCCTGGGGGTGGCAAAGGCTGCTGCAGAAGGATGAAGAGGCTGGGGCTGTGCATGGGTCACAGGAGCTGAAGGGGGTGGGGGCAGAGCAGAGGCTGGCTTGGGGGCACCAGCTTGTAGCTTGGGGGCACCAGCCATGAGGAAAGGTTGTGTTGGAAGAATAGTCCTGCTTAAAGGTGGTCAGAAGAGAAGTCTCTAGAAAAGGGGGCAGGACCCATCAAGAAGTTGGAATGAGTCGGTCATCTGTCAAGGTCAGTTGTGTCAAGTCTGAACGTAGCTGGGAATGTTGGGGCCAGTTCTTCCCTTCATCCGAATTTGTGAAGGATTTGGTAACCCCATGTGACCTTGTGGCCCTCCAGTATTAGCAGAATCAGCGTGTAAGGGCTGAAAAGGACTCAAAGACCAAGCCTCTTATTTTACAGATGAGAAAACAGAGGCCAAGAGGGATTGATTTGCTGTCAGCCTTACAGTTTGATTACTTCCTCCAAAAGCATCATAAATGTCCACAATTGTTCTGTGGTGACAATCAAAAGACTATCTTTGTCATTTTCAAAAGGTGTCAGGTTTCGGACATGAGACAAACCTTTGATTTACAAGCACGCCCCTTCACGTGACAGCCTCCTTCAGGTTCATCATTAGCTACTAAAGTTTTTAAGGACGTGGAGCTGTGAAAGAAGTGTTAAACTGTACAGTTAGTGGAAGTAGGTTGTGCTAAATTGGATATCTGTGAGAAGCTTTTTGAGCCATAAGAGTCAACATTTTTCTTTTGTTACCTTTAAAGTCTGTTTATGTGGAAGATAAAGAAAGGCCTGGCTCAGGTACTCATTAAGAATTAGTGGGAGGGTTGAGCAGGAAGGAATAACAGAAAGGGGTCTGAACAGAGAACCTAGCACTTCATTTATTTTTTCTGGAATTCACTCGTCACACTAATAAGGGACCAGGCTTGATATTGAGGACACAGCGAGGAAAGCCCTCTGTGGCTGGTGCTTCATTCTTCCTCGACCCCATGTGGGGGGTCAAGATTGAATCTCCAGATGGCACTCCACAGATTGGCATCATCAACACTCCAGCAAAACTGGAAAACGGGTTTATTCCTCTGCCATCTGTATTTTCAGGGTCTTCTTCATAAGTGCTTAGGGTTTTCGGCCTTGTTCCCTGCTAGGGTCTGAATGTGACCCCCCAAATTCATATGTTGAATCCTATACCCCAAAGGTGATGGTGTGTGGAGGTGGGGCTTTGGGGAGGTTATTGACTCAAGAGGGTAGGGCCCTCATGAATGGGATTAGTGGTATTTTTTTCCATCTTTATTGAGAGATATAGTTGACATATAATACTGTATAACTTTAAGGTGTACAATATGATTTGATACATGTTTGTGTTGTAAAATATTTACCACAATAATGTTACTTAACACATAAGTACCATTTTGTTGTTATTATGGTGACAACATTAAAGCTCTAACCTCTAAAACTTTTCAAGTACACAGTATCAATATAATATTGTTAACTATAGTCACCATGAGTACATAAGGTCCCTGGAACTTATTCATAACTCAAAGTTTGTACCCTTTTGCCCAATATCTCCCTATTTCACTCACCCCTCAGCCCCTGGCAACTACTATTCTACTCTGTGTTTCTCTGAGTTTGATACTTTTAGATTCCACATATAAGTGAGATCACCCAGTATTTGTCTTTCTCTGACTTACTTCATTTTGCATAATGCCCTCAAGGTCCATCCACGTTATTGAAAACAGCAGAGTTTCTTTCCTTTTCATGGCTGAATAATATATTCCGTTTGTTTGTTCTTTCGTTCTATCTATCTATCTATCTAATCTATCTATCTCACATTTTCTTTTATCCATTCATCCTTCAGTGGATGGACATTTAGGTTGTTTCCATGTCTCAGTTACTGCAGTGAACATGTATGCAGGTATCTCTTCAAGATAGTGATTTTATCTTCTTTGGATGTAATACCCAGAAGTGGGACTGCTGGATCATATGGCGGTTGATTTTAATTTTGTATAGAAACTCCATACTGTTCTCCATAGTGGCTGTACCAATTTACGTTCCTACCTACAGTGCACAAGGGTTCCCTTTTTTCCACACCCTTCCCAGCATTTATCTCTTATTTTGTTTTGTTTGTTAACAGTTGTGAGGTGATGTCTCATTGTGGTTTCGATTTGCATATCCCTGATGATTAGTGATGTTGAGCACCGTTTCATGTGCCTGTTGGCCATTTGCATGTCCTATTAGGGAAAATGTCTATTCAGATTATTTGGCCAGTTTTTAATTGGATTTTTTTTTTTTTTTTTTTTGCTGTTGAGTCATATGAGTTCCTTGATTATTTTGGATATTAACCCCTTATCAGGCATATGATTTGCAAATATTTTTACTAATTTTGCAGGTTGCTTTTCATTTTGTTGTTTTTTTCTTTTGCTGCACAGAAACTTTTTGGTTTGATTATTGTCTCACTTGTTTATGTTTGGTTTTGTTGTGCCTTTGCTTTTGGAGTCATATCCAAATATTCATTGCCAGGATCAATGTCAAGGAGCTTTCCCCCTCTGTTTTCTTCTAGCAGTTTAACAGTTTCAAGTCATACATTCAAGTTCATAGTCCATTTGGAATTAATTTTTGTGAGTAGCGTAAGATAGGTGTTCAATTTCATTCTTTGGCATGTTGATATCTGGTTTTCCCACCCCTGTTTATTGAAGAGACTGTCCTTTCCCCATTGTATATTGGTAGCTCCCTTGTCAAATATTAATTGACCATATAAGAATGGATTTATTTTCAAGCCCTTAATTCTGTTCTATTGGTCTGTGTATCTGGGTTTTTTGCCTGTATCATGCTGTTTCGATTACTACAGCTTTCTAATATACTTTGAAATCAGGAAATATGATGCCTTTAGCTTTGTTCTTTCTCAAGATTCCTTTGGCTATGTGGGGTCTTTTGTGGTTCCATACAAATTTTAGAATTTTTTTCTATTTCTGTGGAAAATATTATTGGAATTTTTGTAGGGATTGAATAGCTGGCTATGGGTAGTATACATTTTAACAATATTAACTCTTCTGATCCATGAACATGTGATATCTTTCTATTTGTGTCTTCTTCAATTTCTTTTATCAGTGTCTTATAGTTTTCAGTATATAGATCTTTCACTTCCTTGGTTAAATTTATTCCTATGTAGTTTATTGTTTTTGATGCTATTGTAAGTGGGGTTGTTTTCTTTATTTCTTTTTCAGGTAGTTCATTGTTAATGTATAGAAATACAAGTAATTTTTTTATGTTGACTTTGTATCCTGCAATTTTACTGAATTCCGCTATTTGGTCTAACAGTTCTTTGGTGGAATCTTTAGGATTTTCTATGTAAAAGATCATGTTCTCAGCAAACAGAGACAATTTACTTCTTCCTTTCCAATTTGGATGGCTTTAATTTCTTTTTCTTGCCTAATTGCTATGAGTAGAACTTCTAGTACTATGTTCAATAGGAGAGTTGAGAGTTGGCAAACTTGTCTTGTTCCTGATATTAGAGGGAAAGCTTTCAACATTTCATCATTAAGTATAATGTTAGCTGTGGACTTGTCAGGTATGGCCTATATTATGTTGAGGTATGTTCCTTCTATATCCATTTTGTTGAGAATTGTTATCATTAATGGATGTTGAATTTTGTCAAATGCTTTTTCTGCATCTGTTGATTATATGATCTATAAATGATCATATGATTTTTCTCTTTTATTCTATTAATGTGCTGTATTTATTGGTTTGCATATGTTCAACCATCCTTGTGTTCCAGGAATACATCCTACTTGATCCTTTTAACGTGCTATTGAATTTGGTTTGCCAGTATTTTGTTGAGAATTTTTGCATCTGTATTCATCAATGATACTGGCCTGTAGTATGCCTTTCTTGTAGCATCCTTATTTAGCTTTGGTATTAGGTATGCTGTTCTTGTACAATGAGTTTGGTAGTATTCCCTCCTCTTCAGATTTTTGGAAGAATTTGAGAAAAGTTGGCATTAATTCTTCTTTAAGTATTTGGTAGAGTTCACTTGTAGAGCCATCTGTTCTGGGCTTTTCTTTTTGGGGAAGTTTGATGACTGATTCAATCTCCTTACTTGTTATTGGTCTGTTCAAATTTTCTATTTCTTCATGATTCAGACTTGGTAGGTTGTATGTTTCTAGAAATTTACCAATTTCTTCCAGGTTTGTACACCCAAAGTGGAAGCAGCCCAAATATCCACTGACAAATAAATGGGTAAACAAAATGTGGTCTATACGTACAATGAAATATAATTCAGCCTTAAAAAGGAAGGAAATTCTGACACATGCTACTACATGGATGAACTTTGAGGACACTATGCTAAGTGACATTAAGCATTTTGTCACAGTTTGTCCTTAAGGACATTATGCTAAGTCAATCACAAAAGGACAGATGTTGTGTAATTCCTCTTATATGAGTACTCAGAGTAGTCAAATTCATAGAGATAGAAAGTAGAAAGATGGTTTCCAGAGGCAGGGAGGAGGGGAGATTTGTTTCATGGGTACAGGGTTTCAGTTTTGCAAGATGAAAAAGTTTTGGAGCTTTGTTGCATGACAATGTGAACATACTTAACACTACTGAACTATACACTTAAAACTGACTAAGATCGTAAAAATTTTATGCCGTGTGTCTTTTGCTACAATTAAAAGTAAAACAAAACAAAACATATAACTCATTAAAACTGAAATGTGCAGTTAAGATTGTAGTAACTTTTTTCTATAGTGAAGGAAAATGCATCTTAGAGTATCTCCATAGTTCCTTTTCCTTAAACCACTTAAGTTCACTTCAATTGTGAAGCACATTTGATTCCTCTCCATATTCTCTCCCAAGGACTTTTTAAAAAATTGTTTCACCCAAATGAGGGTTTTTGCAGAAGTTCTCTTGGCCCTGACGCCCAGAGGTAGTGAATTCAGTAATGAATGCCTATTGAAAATCAGTAATCATCTCAGCTTTCTTGATAAATGGAAGCATCTTTACTGTGACTTTGTACTGCAGACTCTCTCTCTCCCTCTCACCTTGGGTGGCTGGCCAACCAGTTAGCTTCAAGTTATACTAGGGCCACACCCATTCCCCTACTTACTGCCACATGCCTGCCTTTTTTTTTTTTTTTTTTTGTAAATCATATCATGGATCACAGGGGCAATTGGGTGAGAATGTGGGGTGGTTAGCACCAATCAGGCAGAGCCAACCATTGGGGTTAAGAAAATATTTGTTGCATGAATGAATCAAGGCATGAATGGGACTTGAGAACGCATCTCGTAGCCACGTGGAGGATGGATAGTATGACCGGCATATGAGGAGGCCTACAGCATCCTTACGGTTGGTCGTGGAGTGGGAGTCATAAGCATATAGCACAGACTGCGTGTGGGCCTCCGCTGGCTGAGAACCACACCCTCAAACGATGAAGAGCTCACACCAAAAAATGACCCAATGGGACTTCCCTGGTGGTCCAGTGGTGAAGACTTCACCTTCCAATGCAGGGGGTGTAGGTTCGATCCCTGGTCAGGGAGCTAAGATCCCACATGCCTTGTGGCCAAAAAACCAAAACATGAAACAGAAGCAATATTGTAACAAATTCAGTAAAGACTTTAAAAATGAGCCACATCAAAAGCAGTCTTTAGGGAAAAAAATGACACGATGCCAGTAACGTCTCATCAGCCTTTCCTGTCCAGTCAGCGTCTCTCAGCTTCTCACAGGAAGGGCTTGTGGAAAAGCTGCCTCTTCCCAGCACCATCGCCAAACAGCTTCAAACAGCTCTGACACTTTCATCTCAGAGTTAAACTAAAGCAGCGAGGTCTCTCCTTTCTGGGACCAGCATGGCCTTTAATAGGGTTAAAGAGACATATTTCTTCTCCCTTGCCCATATTTAAATTGGGGCTTGAATCCGGTCATCTCCAAGATCCCAAGGGGAGGAAGGAAGTCTGTTTAAAGGGATGCTTGACTTTTCCATTCACAAGGATGTTTTACTCGTTTCCTAGGGCTTCTGTAACAAATTACCTCAAATCGTGTGGCTTAAAACAAAAACTTAGTCTCTCCCGGTCCTGGTGGCCAAGAGTCTGAAATCAAGTTGCTGGCAGGGCCACGCTCCCTCTGGAGTCTCCAGTGGTGCATCCTCTGTGCCTCTTCCTGCTTTCTGTGGCTGCGAGTGTTCTTTGACTTGGGGCTGCAGAATCCCATCTCTGCCTCTGTCTTCACGTGGCCTTCTCCCCTGTGTGTCTGAGTCTCTCAAACCCTCACTCTGTCTTCTTCTTATAAGCACACTAGTCATCGGATGTAGGGCCCACCCAAATCCAGGATGATCTGATCTTGAGACCCTTAATTACATCTGCAAAGATTTTTCTTCCAAATAAGATCACATTCACAGATTCTGGTGCTTAGGACTTGGACTTCCCTTTTGGAAAGTTACTATTCAACCCACTGCTGGTGGAAATGTTTCAGCTGAATTGGTGGCCGATAAGCTAAAACCTCTTTGGAGCAATGTCGGCTTAGTCCTGTTCTAACTTCCTCTGTTCTCCAGGGCTTAGGCCTCCACACACTGAACCCATGAAGCAAATCTCATTCCTGTCTGCCACCCCTTCCGCAATCTCCTGCCAGTCTGCCTACCCGCTCTCCCCGCCCCCATTCTCTTTCCTTTAGGCAGAAAATACCCTTTTAAACACACGGGCCCAGAGAACTGAAGCAATTTGTCAAGGTTATACAAAAAGTTAGCAGGACCCAAGTTCCAGAGTCCTAATCCAATGTCCTTTCTGAAATAGTTATTTTAAAATCGTATTGCGGCAGTTATAAAACGTGGGGAGTAGAGCTTTCAAATTAGAACATTCAGCTTCCTGCATTCCTGGCAGCCTTTCCAGGCTGTTTCCAAAGAAACTTATCAGCCTGTCAACATTCTCACCAGCCCCTCTTACCTTCCCTGTGTCACAGGCACGACAAAGTGCAGACAAACTCGCTTCGCACAACCTCCTCAGCCAATCGCTATGGAGGTGATTTCTCCTGTCTCTCGTCCAAGGCGTGTGATGGCAGCGACTTTCAGGCAGCCGAGCCGCACACAAGCTCTGTGAACTATGCTGTCAATTTTTATTTGAATCCGCCTTTATTCACAGTTTGATTTCATTTAGGATTGGCCTCACTTCCTGTTCAAATGCCAGGCCTGCGGCCTCACACTGACAGAACTATCTAGTCATCACTACAAAGAAAGAACTCTGCCCCTGGACTCTCGCACAGGAGTTTGGCTTCTGGTTAACTCCATCTTCCTGGGCAGCTCTCCGTTCTAAAGCAACAGTCAAGAGGGAGTGACAAGGAATTTCATCTTTACTTTCTGTTTCTGGGAACGACACTGGCTTGGAAATTGTTTCTTTTTCCTTTTCTCAGGTCTGGTTTGCTTTCTCGTGTCCTTGAGGAGTAGGAATAGAGAGACCACATTGTAGATCTCTGAAATTATAGCCCCTGTGAAAAGATCTTAAAAGGGAGATGAATAAAGTATTCTGAATCTGGCCTTTGAGTGCTTATGAAGTCAGAAAATGCGTTCTTTGGTAAAGGATTCATCTCAGGACACATGTGAAGGCTAGAAGCTGATCTTACAGCAAATACTAAATTAAAAGTGTAGTATAGGAAACAGAAATGGGGCAAAAGAAGCCCATTTCCATTACATTTTCAGTTTGGCGTCTCAGAGTGGCCAGCAGGAGCTACACCACAGCCGGGAAGGGCCAGGATGCAGCTGCTGGCTGCTGCTACCTGAGGGAACACCCCTGAAGGTTGTTCCTGGTGTTTTGCCTGTTTTCTCTGACTGACGTGATATAAAGCCACTCTAAGCGTCCGCGTCTTTGTAAAGCTCATTCACAGTTGTTGGTTGTGGCGGTTGTGTAAATCAGAGGAGTTTAAGCCTAAGAAAAGCAGCGGCAAACCCAAGATCCCATGTGAGCTAACTTGGACGCCCAGGCTTCAGGAAGGGCCAGAGGATAAAATGAGTTGGATACACACCGATTAGCACAGGCCACGGACACCAGAGCAGAGGTTGGAACCAGGTTGAAACTAAGCGAGTATGAAATGAAGCCGGGAGCGGAGGACAAAAGCAGAAACGGTATTCAGATCTTTGTCTTCTTCCCATAAAGGGGCCAGGATCAGAGTATGCTGCACACATGCACATACTCAAGTTAAATCACACAGGCCCCCTGAAAGGAGGCCATGTAGATTGCTCAAGTTCCCCACACTTTGCAAGCTGAAATATTACCTTCTTCTCCCAGTCTTTCCAGGCTCCCCTCACCAGTTATTCCAAATCAGCAGTTTCTTCTCATCTATAACCATAAATGGGACTTTGTACCTCTCTTGAGGCACACGGAAGTGATGAAACTGAGGCTCAGAGAAATTAGGAAATTCGCTAAATTCACACAGTAAGACTCAAAGCCAGGACTCAAAACAAGTAATTCTGACTCCATGACCAGTGTCTTTTCTCTTTTGGGGGTAAGATCAATAAATCTTTTACGTACATAGAGTCTGAGTTGGCAACATGGCACCCATTTGGGGATATGCAGTCAGGTAACAGTGGATCAAGTTCTAGAGAAAAGTCTAGGCTAGCAGTGCCCATTTGGGAGGCATTTGCTTGAAAGCTGTGAGGCTAATGAGAATGTACAGGGAGAGAAAAGTGAGGGAAGCCCAAAAGCTTGATGATAAAACCTAAAGGAATTCCCCAACTTAAGGAGTAAAAATGTGGACAGGCAAAAAATATGGAGCAGTGAGAGAGGTGGGAAGAGAACCAGGAAAGGCTAGTGCCATAGGAACTCAGTTAAGAAGGAGGCAGTGGTCAAGAGGATTTAATTTGAGATAATGGTTTGCAGGAGATAAGATCCAAGAAGGGTCTATTTGAGTTAAAGTTAATGAAGCAGTTGACCTTAGAGGTCTTCAGTTAGACCTCTTTTCTGAATTCTATACTTTTTTTAAAAAAATATTTATTTATTTATTTGTTTATGTATGTATGTATGTTTTGTCTGTGCCGTGCAGCATGTGGGATCTTAGTCCCCTGACCAGGGATCGAACCTGCACCCCCTGCACTGGAAGTGCAGTCTTAACCACTGGACCGCCAGGGAAGTCCCTCTACTTGTACGTTGAAGTATTTACTCGACTTCCCCAAAGCACCTCAAATCACATATTCAGATGTCCTGAACGTATGTCTTCCTCCTTGCACTGAACTCCCCAAATCTAATGCTCTTCCATGGTCCTTACTTCAGTGAATGTGTCTATCATCTGTATCCAAAGGTAGCTCTTGGTCACATCTTCTTCCTCACCTACTATATATAATCCAACATCTTCCTAGCTGCAAGGGAGGCTGGGAAATTGGCTGGAGTTGGCTTGGACCAGGGCTTGGCAAATGTTTTCTGTGAAGGTCCAGGTAGTAAATATTTGAGGCTCTGCAGGCCATATGCTGTCATTGCAGCTGCTCGAATCTGTCCTTGGAGTGTGAAAGCAGCCATAGACACTAAGTAAATGAGTGGGTGGGTCTTTGTTCCAATAAAATTTTATTTACAAAAGCAGGTGATGGGCTGGATTTGGCCCAGGGGTAGTTTACCAGCCTCTGGCTTAGACAAAACATAACCTGCTTCTAAGAGCTGGCCACACTGGAGCTCTATAAACAGTGATGATTCTGTAGGCATGAAGTCAGTGGGGACTGGCCATTGGTGGACCGTTAACAGTGCCTGCTATGCCTGGGCAAGGCTGTTCTCTTTTCAGACATGGGAACTGCCCCTTCCTATGACTAACGGCAACAAACTACCCACTGGAGGTCTTTGTTGAATCATGGAAGCCGTAGTTTTGGTTTTTAATAAAAAGTGCAGTTGAGTGTTTTCTTCCCTGACTATTGCTCATTAGAAGAGTTAGTCACTAATCAGTGACTTTGGCAAAAGGACCCACCAATCCTACAAATCATCAAATTAGAAAAATTTTAAACTGATGCTCTGGCTCTTGAAGCCTTATGGAAGGAAAACTGGGATTGAAATAGCTGGAGGGAGCTGTGAGGCCAGGACACCTGTGCTGGGGTGTATGTTAATTTGTTTGGAAATATTTATCTATGCACACATAGATGGTGCACTTGATGAGTAACTATATTTGTGCCACACTTACGTGCTTTTTCTCCGCCTTTAATGCAATCAGTGCACATTATAGAGAATAAATATGCAAATGTTGAATAAAGCTTGAATTTTTTGATTAAAAAAGCTAAATAAGGGGAATTATAAGTACCCAATTTAACATTTTAAATATGAAATGAAATGTTCTCCTTCATTCCCATTCATTGCAGTGGATTCTGTTGATGTTCGTCATGGAACTTGATTATTTTATGCCGATCTGTTTTTAAAGCAGTTGGCTTGGGTTTCGGTGAGATCACGGGGACTGGGGTAAGTAAGGCTGGGAGGAAAATGGCTGTCTAAAGAACGACTCTTTCCCTGTCCTGGGTTATGTTGGCACACGAAGCAGCTTACGGCTTGTGTACTTGCGAAGACTTTCAGCATATAAATAGTTGGGAATTAAATTTCCAAAAGGAAGCATTTTCCCCACTCAATTTTCTCTTAATTCAGAAAAATTACTTTTAAATTGATGTAACACAGCAGCTTATAACAGTTACAGTATTCTCCTCCAGGAATAAATGCAGGCTTTCCTCTGCTCCCTTTTCAAATTGGTAAAGAAATGCTCTCTCTTCAGGCTTTGCTCTTTGTGAAGCAGAAAGCGAGCCTCTCTACTGGCTTGGGATTAAAGAGTTCACGTTGCAATCGGTTGATTATTTATTAAACACTTCCTCATGTGGGATTCAGTACTGTCCATCATTAAATTACAAAGATCCGTGCCAGGATCTTTGGAGTTCAGAGTCTTCCATGGTCCATGGAGCTGGGTGATCTTGGCCAAGTGGCTGGTCATGATAGCATAGTAATTATACCTTATAATTTTGCAGCAATTTATTCAAAGTATTTCCGCCTGTGTGTCCTTGTTTCATTTGAAACCTACCTCTGGGCCTCAGGAAGAGAATGGGTCAGGCCATTCCTGAGTCCCTTTTGGAGCTACCACTATGAGTTCAATAAGGTGTTTAAATGGGGAAGAAAAGAACGGGGTAGAGTAATGATAATTGCACCAAATCTAACCCTAATTGACATGCTAGTGTGAACGAGTAGTAGGAAATCTAGTATACAATAACTAAACAATGCTTTGTCCATGCTTACCAATAAGCTTTCAAGATTTATAAAGCTTTTCACTTAAGGTTCCCTGGTTTGGTCACTTTCTACGAGAAATCCCTCCTATAGTTTTTCTTACCTCTAGTATTTTATACCAATTACTATCCTCATAGTTCAAGGCATGCAATCACATTCCAAGAATGAAATTCTTCAGAACCTGAGACCCTTCCTACGTCAATGGAGGGAGTACAAAGTGTTCAAGAAGTGACAATGATATGATGGCATGGGCATTGCATTCATAGCAGTAGCAAAATTTTAACCCACGTCCCTTACCTGTCTTTTCTGAAATGAAAGGGCTGACAAGATGTTACATCATAATACCCCCATTTAAACTCAATGTTGCTTTCATTTACACCCAAGTGAGGAAAGTATATATTAAAAATTTTAAAACTAAATTCTTCATTTTGGAATAATTCTAGATTTGCAGAAAAGTTGCAAAGATAACACAGAGTTCCCATACACCCCTCACCAAGTTTCCTCTACTGTTAACATCTTACATTATTACAGGACACTTGTCAAACCTAAGCAACCACTGATACACTACTATTAATGAAACTCCAGACTTTGTTTGGCTTTTACCAGTTCTAGGAAGATATTTTAAAATCTCAGATGTCTGAATCTGTGTACAGGGGTCAGCTCAGCTGTTTCAAGTTCTATGAACCTGAGCTGATGGCATTGAATCACAGAATGGCACATGGGTAAAGAATTTTAGGATCCACATAACGCTAACACATTTTTATAAATGAGGGAAATAAAGTCACTGGGGAAACAAAAATCACACAGGGCCAACATCACTTCAGTTACACAACATGTTCTGCCCACACAGCTCTGACTAGTGGCCTCTTAGGTCTTGGCTGCCCTTTTCTTGGTGAGAAAGAATCCTTGTATAACACAGACACACCTTCAGGACACATTGAGTTGAAAAGTCCCTTTCATTGTAACATGCAGAGAGATCCCAATTCTCGTGGTCCTTCTAATTTGTTCAAGGAGAAATTCTATGGCAGGAGCCATGACAGAACAGGTAGGTGGAGTTTCTGAAAAGGGTGTGATTGAGGTACACTTTCAGCTTTAAACGCTACAGCAGAGAAATGAGTCATCCTAAAGCTCTTCGGGTTTCGTGGCAGTAGGCACTTCATTTGGGCTGTCTGTGCGGGTTAATTCTGTGGGTTAATTTCGGGTATGTGTAAGGTGGTGTGATCTTGCATGTCAACACAGAAAGGAGTGCAGGAAACACTCTGTCAACACGCATAACCATTAGTCTATCTACAGCTGATGCCTTTGAACCATCTTACTGAGTATCGGGGCAACCCAAATACATTTCTCCTTAGCAGTACAGATGGACACCAGGAAACCGAGCAGATGCATTGCAGCCAATCAGGCAGAGGCACAGCAGGCTAACTAAAAGCTAGGATTCACATGCCTTCCTGAACCTTAATTAAAGAGCTTGGTGCCTTCTTTTGTTTTATCTGTTGCCAGTGTTTGGTCTCCTATTGTGACAGCTTTTTTTTTTTTTTTTTTTAAGTAATCATCAATTTGCTCTGATAATGTTAACGGGGAGACAGAACAGTACTGTATCTGTGAAAGAGCAGTAATGGTGGTGGCCGCCCAAGAGTTAAGGAGCTGCTGCTTCTGCAGCTGCAAACCAGTGCTTACAAGAGCCAACTGAAAGAGAGGCCAGAGAGAGGGGGCAGGGATCCGGATACTTCGGAACCCGTCCCACAATCGTCTTACGTCGTGTGCAGCAGCCAGCAGAAACCAAATGTCCTTAAGGGAGAGAGCGCTGAATTATTGAGCAGGCTCTCAACAGCAAGCAAGTGGAAAAGGCATCTGCAGATTTGTGTTTCACACCCCAGTAATAAATACAGTGTTGAGAGAAGAAATCCGTCCCAGCAAACGCCCAGGGCTCGGGACAGATTCTGCTCACAGGCTCTTCCATCTTGCAGAGACTTGAGGCAGAGCTTGTTGGCTGGGCTCATTGCCCTTCCATGTGAGCTGTGGGAAGGGCGGGGGGTGGAGAAGAGATACCTCAACTCGTAACCAGGCTTCCTGTCATGGACAGAATTGGAGAGAAGGAAGCCAAGGAAAAACTTCGCGCTGTGGAGAATGTATGAAAATGTATCTCTACACAGCGTCTCTGTTGCCCATCCGGGCAAGCTTCTTGAGGGCAAGAACCCTCTCTTATATGCCATCCTCTCTCTAGTTCTTTGAATAGTCCCTGGTGCATAGTACTCTACTCAATATATATCTCTTGGGTCTAGTTTTGTAGAAGCTTCTAAATGACACAGTCTCATTTGTTGCTGGAAGGCAATGGGAAGAGACATTGCATCCTAATAATCTGCACGTAAAGATAGCTGGGTCCTTGGAAAGAGCACTGGATTAGAGACCAGAGACATCCGGAAATGAGGGCATTCAGAAGGTTTGGGCAGTGGGCCTATCTAGTGTGACTCAGCTCTGTTTTAAAACCCCCTACCATGGTGCCCCGCGTCTGGCTGTTCAGAGGAGCTGTGCGTACTCACTCATCACTAAGTGCATTCAGTCACAGTGGCCCCGGGCTCAGTGACCTCATTCACTCATCCAGCAGTGCCTGCTTGACCTCAGCTCCCTGCTCCTGTGCCCTGGCCCCGGGACCACCTGGCTTCATCTTCTGGAACGTGATATCGACCTCAGGTCTGCCATGTTTGGGTGACCCACTGGACATTTCCCGGCATGCTTCTCTATAGAAGATAATAGATCCAAGATGGTGATAGAAATGAGTCTTGACATGTGTGAGTTGACACCTGGTGTTCAGTCAATTACAATTAGTAAGTTATTAAGTCAGGCCAGAAACAAGCATGGATCCATCTCATTATAATCTTGAATCTCACAAGAGACCAGCTGACGAACCACGTGGAGGATTTATGTAGCCCACATTTGGAGAAGCCCAATATTCTCTTTATCGTAGTGGAAAAAGACTGGGGAAGAAATCATTCTGTGACCCTCTTCTCTTCATTGGCTAACAGGTTTTTCTTGAAAGCATCTATCTCTAAAAAATTGTTAAATGCTTTATTGTCATTACTTAGTCACCTGTGAACCACAGAGTATGGGGCTCTTAGAAGAAACATTGACATTGTATGTGAGTGAAGATTGAACTGGCTGAAGTCACCTTAATTTTCCTTTAAGATAAATCTTGAAACATAGAATTTCATGTTCTTGAAATTTTGACCTATATTGTGGACCTACACTACAGGATGGAAATTTTGGGTGTAGATTGGCCATTTTGACTGGACATAGTGGTTGGCTGGCCTGGAGGCCCCTTGGATTCTGGAAGTCTTCAGGTCCTCAGCCTACAGCCCATAGGTTTATTGTGCAAATATTTCTGGACTCCCAAACAGCTTCACATTTGCTAAAAAAAGAAAAAAAAAAAAAAGAAAGCACTTCCAGAATCTGAGTGCAAGTTTGGGCCCATGTTCGTTCTATCCCCACGCACACTATCATTTATGTATCTCTGAAAGGGTAATGCTGATTGGTTCTCAGCAGAACACCTTGGAGAAATACACCCCTATGCATTCTCATCAGTCCTGTCATGGTATTTCTAACCTTGGCTGGGATTTGTGGTCATCATCTACCAGTGACTCAGCATTTGAGGCTAAATGAGCACGTTGAATTTGCTCCAGGGCATTTGGAAATGCGCTGGAGTTAGGAGTTGGTATAACGCTTGCGTTTTTTGTTTCTCATTCTTACCATTCAGTCAGAGACAAACACTGAACTCCCACTGGGTGAACGCTGACCATCACCCTGGAAGCTGAGGACAACTACATAGAATAGAGAGGTCATGATTCATGTCTGAGAAGAATGTAAATGGCAGAGAGAGAAACTAAAAAGGGAAAGAAGTGACAGAACCAGGTTAACACTCCCACAGTACAGTCTTACCATTGTGCTGGTTTGGAAATAACCTTGCCAGAAGACTGATTCAGGGGGCATTCTACCTCTTCTAGGATACAAGGGCTTCAATTTTCCTTTTGCCGCCCATGTCTATCTGAGTCAATTGTCTTGCTAATTCATTAGATGATTTGTTTTAAGTTGCTGAGTTAGATTTGAGCTACATACACTCTAAGTTGGTGAATAATAATATATCCACGAGTTTAGGGCCCATAAAGGAGGTGGAGCAAGGAACAAACTCAGGATGCTCTTCTTTTCGTCCTCCCTCCCTTACCACCCTGACCCAGCCCCACATGGACTCTTTATTTTGAATGTGTATGGAGTGGCAAAAGATATTAATGTGACAATTGGAATGGGATGAATAGAATACAGGGGCACAGGCTTCTTCCCCCTCTTACCCTTCCTACTCCCTGTCTCCAGTCCACATTTCTGTTCATCTAACCCCTCCTGACTCGACGAAACCCAGCCTCTTGGGAAATCAGGACCTCTCAGGCTTATGATGTGACTGTGTCCTGAGGGCTGTGGTCCTTTGGCTTTTTTCTTTCCTGATTGATCGGAAGTCCTTTTCCCACTTATCACCAGGGCTGTCCCCCTCCCCACTTTCCAGATGGCTCTGCGATGCTTCAGAACCCAGGCAACTGTCCTTGGCATTCTTCCTCTGAACCTCTGCAAGGATGGCACAGCCCAGAGTTGTTTGAAGCCTTCCCTAGTATTTTGTTTTGTTTTTTAAATTTTTATTGGAGTATAGTTGCTTTACAATGTTGTGTTTCTACTGTACAGCAAAGTGAATCAGCTATACATATACATATATCCCCTCTCTTTTGGATTTCCTTCCCATTTAGGTCACCACAGAGCACTGAGTTCCCTGTGGTATACAGTAGGTTCTCATTAGTTACCTATTTTATACATAGTATCAATAGTGTATATGTGTCAATCCCCATCTCCCAATTCATCCCACCTCCCTCTTCCCCTGCTGGTATCCATACCATCTCTACATCTGGGTACCTAGTGGTTTTAAGCCCAAGGAGACAAACCTGTATGCATTTCCAAAATGGTTTGGGAAGCCCAGGACAGGGCTGATTAGGGGGAGCTCAGCCCTGTGATGAGCTTGGTCCATGCCTTTCCCTTTACACAGCTGGCCCTAATATTTGCAGTGCTTGAGATTAAATGGTTGTGTGAGAACTTCCCTTTGTGATAACTAAACTGTTTCTCTGCCCAGATCTTATTTCATGAGCAAAGTTCCTATTTTTGAATGCCTTCTTTATAAATATCTTGAACTCAAGGGTCTCTTAAGAGTTTCCAGGTATTTAACAGAATCTCGGGGATCCAGTCAGTGGCAGGTGGGTTAGCTATTAGAACTGTTAACGTAGTTAGGGTTCTGAAATGGAATGAGCTGGGTGCCTCAGGAGGTGGTGAGTTAGCGCTTCATGACAGTGGAAATTAAAGCAGAGGCCGGTGAGTGTTCTGTGGATAAGATAGAAATGTCTAATGGGCACAGGTGGCAGGTCGTCCCTGAGATGGCCCCCAATGACCCCACCTCCTGGTGTGCATGCCCTATGTAATCCCCCCTTCCTAAGTGTGGGTTAGACCTAGTGAATTTCTTCTACTAAATAGAAAAAATGATGGGATATTACTTCTGATACAGGCATACCTCGTTTCCTGCTCTTTGCTTTATTGCTTTTTTTTTTTACAGATTGAAGGTTTATGGCAATCCTTCATCACACAAGTCTATTGGTGCCCATTTTTCAAAAGCATTTGCTTACTTCATGTTTCTATGTCACGTTGGTAATTCTCACAATATTTCAGACCTTTTCATTATTATTGGTTACAGCGATCTGTGATCAGGGATCTTGGATATTACCACTGTGACTCACTGAAGGCTTAGCATTTTTTAGCAATAGAGTATGTTTAAGTTAAGGTCTGCACATTTCTTAGGCACAAGGCTATTGCACACACATTAGACTACAGTATAGTGTAAGCATAACTTTTATATGTACTGGGAAACCAAAAGAATTTGTGTGACTCACTTTATTGCAACATTCCCTTTATTTCTGTGGTCTGGATCTGAATCCACAATATCTTCAGGGCCTGTATTACTTTGCAAACGACCATGACTTGTGTTTCGTTCATACTCCCTCTCTTGCCATCTCCTTTGCTTGCTTGATGGAGTCAGCCACCATATTGGGCGCTGGCACGTGGAGAGGCAAGGGACAGAGTAAGACCACTGGCCAACAGCTCATGGGGAACTGAGGGCTCAGTCCAACAGCCCAGGAGGAAATGCCTTCTGCCAACAATCTCTTGAGTGCGCTTAGGACAGATTCTTCCCCATTCAAGGCTTCCGTTGACTGCAGCCCCTGCCAACACTGGGATTGCAGCCTGTGAGAGACGCTGAAAGTAGAAGACCCACGTAAGCTGCACCTGGATTCCTGACCTACAGAAACTGTGAGATGATAAACATTGTTGTTTCAGGCCACGGAGTTTGGGAGTAATTTGTTAAGTAGCAGTAGATAACTAATCCGGCATGTTGAGTGACTGACCTCTGATATCCCTCCCGGACCTATAGGATTTTACGAGTTCTCAGGGGTTAAAAAAAATGAGACTCAGAGGTATTGACTGTATTGATATCTAAGCTGTGCTTTTTTTTCTCTCTCCTCTTTTCTTATTAAGCCCAATAAATAGTTGTGCTTATCTGTTGGGATTCATTTTTCCTTGTATTCAGGCTTGTCAGCTGGCTGAAACCTTATTATGCTGGCCAGAGAAAGTGAAGTAATTCAGGCAAGAGTCTTTGGAAATCCTAGGAAGTCTAGCAGGAAAAGGAAGACACCGTCTGGTAGCTAATGCAGTGTGCTTTACATGTAGAGTAAGAGTGATCACAGCTCACATAAGCAGTTCTGAGGTGTCACTGATTGCTCTGGGTCTGAGCAGTGCTTTCTAATCTAACCTCCTATTTTCACCTTTAGCGCCAGGGCCCATCAGCGCTGGCACTGAATGGTTCCTTTAGTCCTCCATTCAAAGAGCTGCCACAATTGCTTCTGCATAGATATATCTGTGGCCTAAATTCTACAGGCTCAATAAGAGAATTACAGAGCTCTACTGAGACTGGAGGAAGCCCCACCCAGGTTTCGCCACTACAGTTCGGAAGATCTATTACTCTGCCAGACCAGCCCACTGAGTTAATGTTTTGTATTAAGGTTTCTAGTCTTTATTCCTAGAAACAGAGGCAAGTGTCATGCTGATGCTTGATGTTGTTGAAAGAAATAAAAGATTTAGTTTGAAATTTAGGTGATTTAAATAAAAGAAAAATCTCAGCACGGTGAACCAAATTCACCCCCTTTCTCCACAGGCACATGGGCGGCCTTCACCATGGTGTATTTTAAACCAACGAAAGGGTCTAGAAGACAGACCCTAAGGAGCTCAATTGTGTGAAAAAGCCGTCCTGTGCTCTCAGCATATCTAGTGCTTAGAATCCATTAGGAGCAAAGCACACCTGCCTGTTGATGCTTCTAAATAGTGTTCTGATTGTAAATTGTGACTAGCAATTCATCTTGGGGTGGCGGTGGAGAGAGAACAAGAGACGTTGAGGGGAATGTGATGTGATGCTTGGGGGACTGCAGCTGTCACCTTTAATATTTTGTCCCAGTGGCCCGGTGTCATGGACTCTTTCAGCCTTTCAGTGTGTGCTCAGCATGGTGGTTCTTATATTCCACTTTACATAAAGCTTCCATTTGCAAAGATTTTCACAAAATAGGTTATTATATGCCTCCTGTAACATACCAAAAACGATAGATCTGAGGGTATAGCTGAGGGAACAGAAACCCAGAGGTTAAAATCTTTTTTTTTTAATTGTGATAAAATACATATAACGCAAAATTGAAAATCGTGATTAAATACATAGAACAAAAAATTGACTATTTTAGGGCTTCGCTGGTGACGCAGTGGTTGCGAGTCCACCTGCCAATGCAGGAGACACGGGTTCGTGCCCCGGTCCGGGAAGATCCCACATGCCGTGGAGCAGCTGGGCCCGTGAGCCATGGCCACTGAGCCTGTGTGTCCGGAGCCTGTGTTCCGCAACGGGAGAGGCCACAGCAGTGAGAGGCCCGCGTACCGAAAAAAAAAAATTGACTATTTTAGCCATCTTAAAGTGTGCAATTGAGTCACATTTATATTTCATATAAATGGAATCATATAATATGCGGCCTTTTGTGTCTGCCTCTATCAGTATTTCATTCCTTTTTATGGTTGAATAATATTCCATTGTATGGATGTACCACACTTAGTTTATCCATTCATCAGTTGATGGACACAGATTAAATGCTTTTAACATTAATTAACAGCAACATTAACTAAAACTATGTTAAGTATCTACAGCCAATTAATAGATGACAGTATTAGTAATAACGACCATTTAGGGCTAAACAAAAATGGAGTTCTTTTCTTAGACAGCACATCACAGGAATGGGCTCCTTTTTCTGAAAGCAAGATACAGGATTTCTCTCTTAAAATGCTGAGACAGAAACATACTTGAAAGATGTGATTATCTTGAAAATGGATCTTCTGACTGCCATAGGATGTTTTTATTGGTTCTGGCATTGGCAAGCTAGGGAATTACCATGGGGAAAACTTGGTCCCAGTAGCATGATTGTGGAAGACTTTTGGGAGGGTTCTAGGAGGAGGGTCCAGGAGCTCTCTCTTAGGTTATATGTGTGTGTGTAGGCTCTGTTCCACTGCCTTTCTGGCTTGAGTTTTATCGATGTTCATGAATGATTCTGCCTCAGGCATGCAAATGATCTTCCCCTATCAGAGACATTCTTGGGTTTGGGGTTTCTGTTACTTGAGGGTCTGACCATTACCTCCAGTATGACAGGCACTGTTGAGCTTGGAAAATGGGATGCTATATAGGATGGGAGAATCCACAGCCAGAGAGCGTGGCAGTAGGTCTGAGATGGAGAGGTTGGGTTGGTGTAGGTAGAAGCCTCTCTAACCCATGTTCACACGAGGACAAAGCACTATTCTGGTGTGTAAGCGTAAACCTTGTGTTTAAACAATGAGCTGATTGGGGAACTGCTGAGGGTAGACAGACCTCACAGACGAGGGATGGGAGCACATTTTGTTCCATAGTTCACACAAATGTCAGTTTTAATCAAGTCAGCCTGTGTATTCAGAGACTCACACCAGAGTCATCTTTCAAGATATTTCTCAAACTCCAGCAGTTGCATCAGAGGAGGAAAAAAATGCCAGGTTCTTAAATTTGGGAAGTGGGAACAGAGGTGTCAGTAATGGCGTGATTCTTTATACCTCCTATAGATTTTATTTAAAAACTCATATGTATCTTTTGATTTTGAAACACATGCCTGAAGTGTTCTGCACACACCAAGCAGTTACAATTAAAATGGATAATAAATGCTTTTACTTTTAGAAAAAATAGCCCATGCCCTTAATTAGATGACTGTGTGCACTGCACAGCATCTGTTTGCATGGTGCTTGCCAGAAAGTCTAATGAGCAACGTTGAATACTAATGTCCTGTGTCGTCCACTGCTGCGGATCCCAGATGTGGGCTGCCACTTCCACTCCAGTTTCTAGGACTGGCATTTCTCCCTGGCGCATCTCTGCAGTTATTAGGACAAGGTCCCAAATTGGCTCGTGTCTGCAAGTGAACATTGTATGAATCAAAGTCAAAGTGATTCACAGGGCTTCCCTGGTGGCGCAGTGGTTGAGAGTCCGCCTGCCGATGCAGGGGACGCGGGTTCGTTCCCTGGTCAGGGAAGATCCCACATGCCGCGGAGCAGCTGGGCCCGTGAGCCGTGGCTGCTGGGCCTGCGCATCCGGAGCCTGTGCTCCACAATGGGAGAGGCTACAGCAGTGAGAGGCCCGCGTACCGCAAAAAAAAAAAAAAAAAAGTGATTTACAAACAGAACATGATTTGCCGACCTATACAGGATGGCTTTTGAGGGAAGCTGCACTGTCTTTCTAGAAGTGTGTTATCAGAGTGCCTTGGTCACGGTAATGCAGCACATCCTGGAGTAAATGCACGTGATTAAATATGACTGTAAGTGGAGAAGGAAACTGACATAGAATCTGGAACACGTTAAGCGCTCAATTCATGACCCTTTATTCTGAAAGCATCGGCACAAGGCTAAGTCAGGGGACCTAGAATATTTTCCAGGTGGAAAGGGTATAAACGACTGAAGCGTATGCCAGTCTTTTGGGCACAACCTGCCAAACATTTGTATATTTCTTTGAGACATGACCAGAAAAGTTTAGTCTGATGCCATGTGGATTCTGCACACCTCTCATGGGGAAGCTTCTGGATGAAGGCATTGAATTTGGTGAGACACTTTAAGGTGTTTCTAGAGTGCAGCTCTTCATATAGAAAACTTCTATCCTTTCCAAACTCTCTCCTGAGTGGGCGTCCCATCTATGTTTGAACGTCTTCACTAGCAGCATCTCACTACTCTAATTTCTGAAA
The DNA here is from genome assembly GCF_059928025.1 of Delphinapterus leucas. Taxonomy (NCBI): domain Eukaryota; kingdom Metazoa; phylum Chordata; class Mammalia; order Artiodactyla; family Monodontidae; genus Delphinapterus; species Delphinapterus leucas. The sequence goes on from NC_143138.1 coordinate 16,777,179, forward strand.
ATGAAACATTTGCCCTATTTGTACTTTATGCACAGGAAACTCACCAGCTGCCATTATTCCTCATAATACTCCACCAGAGTGATTGCATGATGGATCAGTTGCATTGATTGCAAATCGTGGGAGGAAGGTTGCCCATAAGTTTCTTACCACTTGTGTTAGTTTCCTAGGGCTACAGTAACAAAGTACCACAAAGTGGATAGCTTAAGACAACAGAAACGTATACTCTCACAGTTCTAGAGGCTAGACATCTGAAATCAAGGTGTCAGCAGGACTATACTCTCTCTGAAGGCTCTAGAGCAGGTCTCTTCCCTGCTTCTTGTTGACCCTGGTGTTTCTTGGCTTGTAGATGCATCACTTCAATCTCTACCTCCTTCCAAGACTTCATGTGTCTATTAGCCTGTGTCTCTCCTCATCTTCTTTCAAGGACACCAGTCATATTGGATGAAGGGCCCATGCTACCCCAGTATGAATTCATCCATACCTAACTTGTTACATCTGCAATGACTCTATTGTCAAAGAAGATCACCTTCTGAGGTACTGGGGGTTAGGATTTCAACATATCTTGTGGGAGGACACAATTCAATCCATGACACCACTCAGTCTTTTTCCATGTTCAAGAAAGGAACTCAGCCCTGATGAATTATTAGAGAAGATGTCTCAAGAATTGTTAAAGACTAGGGAGCTATGAGGCTATCACCTGGACCTCTTATCCCCGGTGGTATTACAGAAGGTTTTGCAAAAAGAGACAACATTGCTGATTAAATGATTGCTTGCTGAGTGTTATGAATTCATTCCCTATTAGATTTAATCCATATTAGATTTTCTTTTGTTCAATTTGAGTAGCAATGCTGCTGTGTTTGTCAACCTTTTCAAACCCATATAATTCTTTCTTTCTTTATCCTCTGTGTATCCCCAACAGCTAAACCAATTTTATTGAGCTTTGCTTTTGGAGTTTTTGTCAATAAGCATTTGATCAATTAAGTGTGTTTTGCCAACTACACGTCTGGTCTTCGTATTCTGATGCCTTCTTCTGAGAGGGAGCATGCTTCTCCGCTCCCCCTTGAGAATTGCTGCAGTAATATAAGTGGCTGTCCTTAGGGTGGGGTGAGCACAGAGCTTGCTGAAGAACTGTTCATACCCCTTTTCTTTTCTTTTTTTTTTAACATCTTTATTGGGGTATAATTGCTTTACAATGGTGTGTTAGTTTCTGCTTTATAACAAAGTGAATCAGCTATACATATGTTCCCATATCTCTTCCCTCTTGCGTCTCCCTCCCTCCCACCCTCCCTATCCCACCCCTCCAGGCGGTCACAAAGCACTGAGCTGATCTCCCTGTGCTATGCGGCTGCTTCCCACTAGCTATCTGCCTTACGTTTGGTAGTGTATACATGTCCATGCCTCTCTCTCGCTTTGTCACAGCTCACCCTTCCCCCTCCCCATATCCTCAAGTCCGTCCTCCAGTAGGTCTGTGTCTTTATTCCTGTCTTACCCCTAGGTTCTTCATGACATTTTTTTTTCCATATCCCTTTTCTGTACCTCAATACAACATTCCATCACGTCTGAGGACAGTGCTCCTCTACATGATTAGTTAAGGTTTCTGCTTTGTGAGAGATGGTCAGGGTGGGAGAGGGAGGGGGAGTTAGGCAGGAAATGGGGGTGAAAAGAGGGAAAGACCACCTTGGTCATCAGGATTATATGAATGACTCTGGAGGTGCCCGAGATGAGAGACATCAATCACTTCCACATCCATGTTGCCTGAATTATTTGCCGGGAATTTCTGTGGTAGGATTCCTGGTCTCCAGGTGGAGTGGAAAGAGATAGTCCCAAATGAGGTTGGAATAAGGATACTGGTAAGTGAGAGGGTCTAGTGACAGGCCCTCATGCATTCATTGGATGGTTGACTCAGAAGCTTTAGGGCAACACTGATTATAGTATATCCACCTTCCTTGTTGGTGAAATATAAGAAAACACTACTTCCAGTTAACTACAGGCTTATCAATTATCATCAACACCATTTACCTACCTTTCTTAATGAGGCTAAATGGTTAGTTTTTGATAACAACTTTGTGAATTAATAAGTCATATCTGTGGTTTTGGGAACAGTTAACACCAGTGAGGGAAAATGTGAAAACAAATTGCTTATTACTATGATTGTAGCAAAGTTTTGCCAACTCCTGGGAACATGTGCTTCCTTTGAGAGGGCCCTGCCCACACAATTCTCAGCTCTACATACAGACGTGGTTCGCCCATTGTTGGAGAGTCAGGTGTCTCCCTCTTTCAGTGACTTGGCTCTAAGGAGAAGGAAAGAGAAGAGAAGGGATGAGTGAGGCAGTAAGACTAGGAGAGCTGGGACATACTTTTCTCTTCTCCTTTGGGGATTCCATTTAAATCCTGTAGAGAAAGCATTTCCCAAACCCTTAGTGTTCCTGGAAGAACAGAGAAAGTTTGCACCAGGAAAATTTGCTACATACTTAACGCGCTTTCTATTCTTGGAAGCAATGCACAGCAGGGCAGATGTGGTGGGCAACCTAGTACAGCAGAAGCTGCAAAGCCTCAGAATGGCTTCCTCCCCTTTCCATTACATTGCTTGTGACTGCAACTCCTTTTACTTTTGTGATGAGCAATTGAGAGCCCACTGGTGTTTCTCATCTACTAGGAGAAAAAAGTGTGCTAGACAGAACTGTGAAGTCAGGATTTCTCTGCTGCATTAAAATATAGGAACCAACTTGTCAAATTCTCTGAGAAATAATGAGAGTAAAATTATCATAATGTGTTCTCCAAACAAAAAAATATACATATATAGTAAAAAAGCAAGAAATGTTTATTGTAGACTATTTAGAACATGCAGAAAATCTCTAAAAAGAAAATAAAAACTGCTTGTAATCATACCACCTAGTGATAACCATTGGCATTTTGACATGTATTGTTCATGAAGGCACACTCCCAATTTGGATTATATTATTCATACTGTTCAGTGTTTCCCCTTAACGATATTGTTAATGTTTTCTTAAGGTGTTAGTTACTCCTTTAAAGCTGATTTTAAGTGACCAAATAATATTTCATTGCATGGTTGTGACATAATTTATCTAACCTACTTACTGGACGTTTAGCTTGTCTCCAGTTTTTCACTATGATAAGTGATGCTACAATAAGCATCCTTGTATGAAACTGTTAGTGCAAATCCTTTCCAGATAATTGCTTTGTTATGTTCTCTTCTATATTTTTGCTATTTTTTCGATACATATATATTCACTTAGCAATAGCAAGTTTAACTTGTACTTATGTATTATATTAAGGAAGCTCTTGTTTTATTTGCTCCCGTTCACAAAGCAAGTGTATTTTCTATTTTAAAAGCACTTCTTAAATAGTTAGAATAAACTTAAAAAAACATTAGATTCAACTACAAGCACACGAGAGCACTGGACTGTGAATTGGTCTGCTCACAGTGCCATAACAAAATACCATAGAGTGAGTGGCTTAAACAACAGATAATTAGTTAGACGTTTAAGATCGAGGTTCTGGTTGATTCACATTCTGGTGAGAGTCTTCCTGGCTTTGCAGATGGCCACCTTCTCTCTGGATCTTCGCGTGGCCTCTTCTTGGTAAGCACATACTTATGGATAGCGAGTGAACTCTCTAGTGCCTCTTCTTGCAATATGGATAGGTTGAGAATTTTCCAATTCTTCAAGCTCCGATTCCTTTCTGCTTAGCAATTCCTTGAATTTATCTCTCTCCTCTTGCATTTTACTATGGGTGAGAAGGAGAAACGAAGATGCTGCTTCCACACTTGGCTTAGAAGTCTCCTCAGCTCAATATCCAATTCTATCACTTGCACGTTCTACCTTCCATGAAACACTAGAACACAGTTCAGCCAAGTTCTTTGTCACTTTGTAACAAGGACTGCCTTGTGAAACTGCCTCCAGTTTCCAATAACCTTTCTCCTTTCTGTCTGAGGTCTCCCAGAATGGCATTGAATGTCCATATTTCTACCAACATTGTTTGTGATGCTACATGTATCCTTTAGGAATATGGAGGCTTTCTCTTTAGCTCTCCTCTTTTCTTTCTGTGTGATCACCAGAATTGTCTTTAATATCTAGATTTCTAGCAACAGTCCCTTCATAGCAATCTAAGCTTTCCCTAACATGCACCTCAAAACTCTTGCATCCTTTACCCATTACCCAGTTTCAAAGCTAATTCTACATTTTTAGGTATTTGGTACAGTGCCACCCACTTCTTGGTACCAAAATCTGTATTAGTCTCCTTGGGCTGCCATAAGAAAATGTCATAGATAGGGTGGTTTAAACAACACAAATTTGTTTTCTCACAGTTCTAGAGATCAAGGTTCCAGCTGACTGAGTTTCTGGTGAGGACTTTCTTGCTGGCAGAGATACTTGCCTTCTCTGTGTCCTCACGTGGACTTTGCTCAGTATGTGCGGCAAGGGTGTGGGGTAGAGTGAGTGCACTAATAAGCGCTATGGTTTCTCTTCTTACAGGGATACTAATCCTATTGGATCAGGACCCCACCCTTATGACTGTATTTAACCTTAATTATTTCTTTAGAGACCCCATGTCCGATTATAGCCCTCTGGGGTTAGGCTTTCAACATATGAATGTTTTAGAGGGACACAAACATTCAGTCCAAAACAGACTGAGATTTGTGTGTCTGTGTGTGCTTTGGGTGTCACTTTTTTTTTTTCTTTACATCTTTATTGGCGTATAATTGCTTTACAGTGGTGTGTTAGTTTCTGCTTTATAGCAAAGTGAACCAGTTATACATATACATATATACCCATATCTCTTCCCTCTTGCATCTCCCTCCCTCCAACCCTCCCTATCCCACCCCTCTAGGTGGTCACAAAGCACCGAGCTGATCTCCCTGTGCTATGTGGCTGCTTCCCACTAGCTATCTATTTTACATTTGGTAGTGTATATATGTCCATGCCACACTCTCACTTTGTCCCATCTTTCCCTTCCTCCTCCCCATATCCTCAAGTCCATTCTCTAGTAGGTCTGCATCTTTATTCCCGTCTTGCCCCTAGGTTCTTCATGACCATTTTTTTGGTTTGTTTTTTAGATTCCATATATATGTGTTAGCATACGGTATTTGTTTTTCTCTTTCTGACTTACTTCACTCTGTATGACTGTCTCTAGGTCCATTCACCTCACTACAAATAACTCAGTTTTGTTTCTTTTTATGGCTGAGTAATATTCCATTGTATGTATGTGCCACATCTTCTTTATCCATTCATCTGTGATGGACACTTAGGTTGCTTCCATGTCCTGGCTATTGTAAAGTGTGCTGCAATGAATGTTGTGGTACATGACTCATTTTGAATTATGGTTTTCTCAGGGTATATGCCCAGTAGTGGGATTGCTGGGTCGTATGGTAGTACTATTTTTAGTTTTTTAAGGAACCTCCATACTGTTCTCCATAGTAGCTGTATCAATTTACTTTCCCACCAACAGTCCAAGAGGGTGCCCTTTCCTCCACACCCTCTCCAGCATTTATTGTTTGCAGATTTTTTGATGATGGCCATTCTGACTGGTGTGAGATGATATCTCATTGTAGTTTTGATTTGTATTTCTCTAATGATTAATGATGTTGAGCATTCTTTCCTGTGTTTCTTGGCAATCTGTATATCTTCTTTGGAGAAATGTCTGCTTAGGTCTCCCGCCCATTTTTGGATTGGGTTGTTTGTTTTTTTGATATTCAGCTGCATGAGCTGCTGATAAATTTTGGAGATTAATCCTTTGTCAGTTGCTTCATTTGCAAATATTTTCTCCCATTCTGAGGGTTGTCTTTTCGTCTTGTTTATGGTTTCGTTTGTTGTGCAAAAGCTTTTAAGTTTCATCAGGTCCCATTTGTTTATTTTTGTTTTTGTTTCCATTTCTGTAAGAAGTGGGTCAAAAAGGATCTTGCTGTGATTTCTGTCATAGAGTGTTCTGCCTATGTTTTCCTCTAAGAGTTTGATAGTGTCTGGCCTGACATTTAGGTCTTTAATCCATTCTGAGTTTATTTTTGTGTATGCTGTTAGGGAGTGTTCTAATTTCATTCCTTTATATGTAGCTGTCCAGTTTTCCCAGCACCACTTATTGAAGAGGCTGTCTTTTCTCCATTGTATATTCTTGCCTCCTTTATCAAAGGTAAGATGACCATATGTGCGTGGGTTTATCTCTGGGCTTTCTATCCTGTTCCATTGATCTATATTTCTGTTTTTGTGCCAGTACCATACTGTCTTGATTACTGTAACTCTGTAGTATAATCTGAAGTCAGGGAGCCTGATTCCTCCAGCTCCGTTTTTCTTTCTCAAGATTGCTTTGGCTATTCGGGGTCTCTTGTATTTCCATACAAATTATGAATTTTTTTGTTCTACTTCTGTGAAAAATGCCATTGGTAGTTTGATAGAGATTGCATTGAATCTGTAGATTGCTTTGGGTAGTAGAGTCATTTTCACAATGTTGATTCTTCCAATCCAAGAACATGGTATATCTCTCCATCTATTTGTATCATCTTTAATTTCTTTCATCAGTGTCTTATAATTTTCTGCATACAGGTCTTTTGTCTCCTTAGGTAAGTTTATTCCTAGGTATCTTATTCTTTTTGTTGCAATGGTAAATGAGAGTGTTTTCTTAATTTCAGATTCTCATCATTGGTGTATAGGAATGCAAGAGATTTCTGTGCATTTATTTTGTATCCTGCTACTTTACCAAATTCATTGATTAGCTCTAGTAGTTTTCTGGTAGCATCTTTAGGATTCTCTATGTATAGTGTCATGTCATCTGCAAGCAGTGACAGCTTTACTTCTTTTCCGATTTGGATTCCTTTTATTTCTTTTACTTCTCTGATTGCTGTGGCTAAAACTTTCAATGAATAGTAGTGGTGAGAGTGGGCAACCTTGTCTTGTTCCTGATCTCAGTGGAAATTGTTTCAGTTTTTCACCATTGAGGACGATGTTGGCTGTGGGTTTGTCATATATGGCCTTTATTACGTTGAGGTAAGTTCCATCTATGCCTACTTTCTGGAGGGTTTTTATCATAAATGGGTGTTGAATTTTGTTGAAAGCTTTCTCTGCATCTATTGAGATGATCATATGGTTTTTGTCCTTCAGTTTGTTAATATGGTGTATCACATTGATTGATTTGCGTATATTGAAGAATCCTTGCATTCCTGAAATAAACCCCACTTGATCATGGTGCATGATCCTTTTAATGTGCTGTTGGATTCTGTTTGCTGGTATTTTGTTGAGGATTTTTGCATCTATGTTCATCAGTGATATTGCCCTGTAGTTTTCTTTCTTTGTGGCATCTTTGTCTGGTTTTGGTATCAGGGTGATGGTGGCCTCGTAGAATGAGTCTGGGAGGGTTCCTTCCTCTGCTATATTTTGGAAGAGTTTGAGAAGGATAGGTGTTAGCTCTTCTCTAAATGTTTGATGGAAATCGCCTGTGAAGCCATCTGGTCCTGCGCTTTTGTTTCTTGGAAGATTTTAAATCACAGTTTCAATTTCAGTGCTTGTCATTGGTCTGTTTATATTTTCTATTTCTTCCTGGTTCTGTCACAGAAGGTTGTGCTTTTCTAAGAATTTGTCCGTTTCTTCCAGGTTGTCCATTTTATTGGCATATAGTTGCTTGTAGAATTCTCTCATGATCCTCTGTATTTCTGCAGTGTCAGTTGTTACTTCTCCTTTTTCATTTCTAATTCTATCGATTTGAGTCTTCTCTCTTTTTTTCTTGATGAATCTGGCTAAATGGTTTATCAATTTTTTTTATCTTCACAAAGAACCAGCTTTTTGTTTTATTGATCTTTGCTATCATTTCCTTCATTTCTTTTTCATTTATTTCTGATCTGATCTTTATGATTTCTTTCCTTCTGCTAACTTGGGGTTTTTTGTTCTTCTTTCTCGAATTGCTTTAGGTGTAAGGTTAGGTTGTTTATTTGAGATGTTTCTTGTTTCTTAAGGTAGGATTGTATTGCTATAAACTTCCCTCTTAGAACTGCTTTTGCTGCATCCCATAGGTTTTGGGTCGTCGTGTTTTCATTGTCACTTGTTTCTAGGTATTTTTTGATTTCCTCTTTGATTTCTTCAGTGATCTCTTGGTTATTAAGTAGTGTATTGTTTAGCCTCCATGTGTTTGTATTTCTTACATATTTTTTCCTGTAATTGATATCTAGTCTCATAGCGTTGTGGTCGCAAAAGATACTTGATGTGATTTCAATTTTCTTAAATTTACTGAGGCTTGATTTGTGACCCAAGATATGATCTATCCTGGAGAATGTTCCATGAGCACTGGAGAAGAATGTGTATTCTGTTGTTTTGGATGGACTGTCCTATAAATATCAATTCGGTCCATCTTGTTTAATGTATCATTTAAAGCTTCTGTTTCCTGATTTATTTTCATTTTGGATGATCTGTCCATGGGTGAAAGTGGGGTGTTAAAGTCCCCTACTATGATTGTGTTACTGTCCATATCCCCTTTTATGGCTGTTAGCATTTGCCTTATGTATTGAGGTGGTCCTATGTTGGGTGCATAAATATTTACAAATATGATATCTTCTTCTTGGATTGATCCCTTGATCATTACGTAGTGTCCTCCTTTGTCTCTTGTAATAGTCTTTATTTTAAAGTCTATTTTGTCTGATATGAGAATTGCTACTCCAGCTTTCTTTTGATTTCCATTTGCATGGAATATCTTTTTCCATCCCCTCACTTTCAGTCTGTATGTGTCCCTAGGTCTGAAGTGGGTCTCTTGTAGGCAGTATATATACAGGTCTTGTTTTTGTATCCATTCAGCCAGTCTATGTCTTTTGGTTGGAGCCTTTAATCCATTTACATTTAAAGTAATTATCGATACGCCTATTCCTATTACCATTTTCTTAATTGTTTGGGGTTTGTTATTGTAGGTCTTTTCCTTCTCTTGTGTTTCCTGCCTAGAGAAGTTCCTTTAGCATTTGTTGTAAAGCTGGTTTGGTGGTGCTGAATTCTCTTAGCTTTTGCTTGTCTGTAAAGGTTTTAATTTCTCCGTCAAATCTGAATGAGATCCTTGCTGGGTAGAGTAATCTTGGTTGTAGGTTTTTCCCCTTCTTCACTTTAAATATGTCTTGCCACTCCCTTCTGGCTTGCAGAGTTTCTGCTGAAAGATCAGTTGTTAACCTTATGGGGATTCCGTTGTGTGTTATTTGTTGCTTTTCCCTTGCTGCTTTTAATACTTTTTCTTTGTATTTAATTTTTCATAGTTTGATTAATATGTGTCTTGGCATGTTTCTCCTTGGATTTATCCTGTATGGGACTCTCTGTGCTTCCTGGACTTGATTAACTATTTCCTTTCCCATTTTAGGGAAGTTTTCAACTATAAGCTCTTCAAATATTTTCTCAGTCCCTTTCTTTTTCTCTTCTTCTTCTGGGACCCCTATAATTCGAATATTGGTGTGTTCAGTGTTGTCCCAGAGGTCTCTGAGACTCTCCTCAATTCTTTTCATTCTTTTTTCTTTATTCTGCTCTGTAGTAGTTATTTCCACCCTTTTGTCTTCCAGGTCACTTTTCCATTCTTCTGTCTCAGTTTTTCTGCTTTTGATCCCTTCTAGAGAGTTTTTAATTTCGTTTATTGTGCTGTTAATCATTGTTTGTTTGCTCTTTGGTTCTTCTAGTTCCTTGTTAAACGTTTCTTGTATTTTCTTCATTCTATTTCCAAGATTTTGGATCATCTTTAATATCATTATTCTTCATTCTTTTTCAGGTAGACTGCCTATTTCCTCTTCATTTGTTAGGTCTGGTGCATTTTTACCTTGCTCCTTCATCTGCTGTGTGTTTCTCTGTCTTCTCATTTTGCCTAACTTGCTGTGTTTGTGGTCTCCTTTTTGCAGGCTGCATGTTTATAGTTCCCTTTGTTTTTGTTGTCTGCCCCCAGTGGCTAAGGTTCGTTCAGTAGGTTCTGTAGGGTTCCTAGTGGAGGGGGACTAGTGCCTGTGTTCTGGTGGATGAGGCTGGATCTTGTCTTTCTGGTGGGCAGGTCCATGGCTGGTTGTGTGTTTTGCGGTGTCTGTGACCTTATTATGATTTTAGGCAGCCTCTCTGCTAATTGGTGGGGTTATATTCCTGTATTACTAGTTGTTTGGCACAGGGTGTCCAGCACTGTAGCTTGCTGGTTATTGAGTGGAGCTGGGTCTTGGCATTGAGATGGAGATCTCTGGGAGATTTTCACCGCTTGATGTTACGTGGAGCTGGGAAGTATCTGGTGGGTCAACGTCCTGAACTTGGCTCTCCCTCCTCAGAGGCACAGCCCTGGTGCCTGGGTGGAGCACTAAGAGCCTGTCATCCACACGGCTCTGAATAAAAGGGAGAAAAAAAGAAAGAATGAAAAAGATAAAATAAAATGAAATAACATAAAATAAAGTTATTAAAAGATAATTATTTTTAAAAATTTTTTAAGTAATAAAAAAAAAGAGAGCAACCAAACCAAAAAACAAATCTACCAATGATAACAAGCGCTAAAAACTATACTAAAGAAAAAAGAAAAAAATACAATGGACAGAGAGAACCCTAGGACAAATGGTAAAAGCAAAGCTATACAGACCAAGTCACACACAGAAGCATAGACATACACACTCGCAGAAAGAGCAAAAGGGAAAAAAATATATATATATCGTTGCTCCCAAAGTCCACCTCCCCAATTTGGGATGATTCGTTGTCTATTCATGTGTTCCACAGATGCAGGGTACATCTAGTTGATTGTGGAGATTTAATCCGCTGCTCCTGAGGCTGCTGGGAGAGATTTCGCTTTCTCGTCTTTGTTCGCACAGCTCCCAGGGGTTCAGCTTTGGATTTGGCTCTGCCTCTGCGTGTAGGTCGCCTGAGGGCGTCTGTTCTTCGCTCAGACAGGACCAGGTTAAAGGACCGGCTGATCTGGGGGCTCTGGCTTACTCAGGCTGGGGGGGAGGGAGGGGCACGGAGTGCGGGGCGAGCCTGCGGCGGCAGAGGCCAGCATGACGTTGCACCAGCCTGAGGCGCGCCGTGCGTTCTCCCAGGGAAGTTGTGCCTGGATCACGGGACCCTGGCAGTGGCGGGCTGCACAGGCTCCCGGTGGGGGGAGGTGTGGACAGTGACCTGTGTTCGCACACAGGCTTCTTGGTGGCGGCAGCAGCGGCCTTAGCGTCTCATGCCCGTCTCTGGGGTCCGCGCTGTTAGCCGCAGCTCGCACCGGTCTCTGGAGCTCCTTTAAGCAGCGCTCTCAATCCCCTCTCCTCGCGCACCAGGAAACAAAGAGGGAAGAAAAAGTCTCTTGCCTCTTCGGCAGGTCCAGACTTTTCCCGGACTCCCTCCCGGCTAGCCGTGGCACACTAGCCCCTTCAGGCTGTGTTCACGCCGCCAACCCCAGTCCTCTCCCGGCGCTCCGACAGAAGCCGAGCCTTAGCTCCCACCCCTGCCCGCCCCGGCGGGTGAGCAGACAAGCCTCTGGGGCTGGTGAGTGCCGGTCGGCACCGATCCTCTGTGAGGGAATCTCCCCGGTTTTTCCTCCGCACTCCTGTTGCTGTGCTTTCCTACGCAGCTCCGAAGCTTCCCCCCTCCGCCACCCGCAGTCCACCAGCAAAGGGGCTTCCTAGTGTGTGGAAACCTTTCCTTCTTCACAGCTCCCTCCCACTGGTGCAGGTCCCGTCCCTATTCTTTTGTCTGTTTTTTCTTTTTTCTTTTGCCCTGCCCAGGTACGTGGGGAGTTTCTTGCCTTTTGGGAGGTCTGAGGTCTTCTGCCAGCATTCAGCAGGTGTTCTGTAGGAGTTGTTCCACATGTAGATGTATTTCTGATGTATTTGTGGGGGGGGGGAGGTGATCTCCGCGTGTTACTCTTCCGCCATCTTGAAGCTCCTCCCAGACTGAGGTTTTGAAACTTAAATACAAGTCCCTATCTTTGTACAGCACTTTTTATCTTCCTAAAGCACTTTTATATATGTTATCCCATTTCATCTGAAATAAGTTCTATAATCTTTGTTTTCCTCCGGTTACCTTCTGTAAAAATTAATTTTTTTCAAAATAATACCTGAATAGTTTTCAAAGTCAAATAATAATAATAAAGCCTTATAACAACAGTTAAATAGCCCCTCTCTACCGACCTGTTACCCCCCCCAACCCTACCCTTCTAGGTCCAGAGTTTCAAAGGTAACCATGTTAATGACTTTTGACATGTTCCTTCATATTTCTAAATACTGTGTCTATGTATTAATTGTCTATCACTGCATAATAAGTTGCCACAAACTTAGTGACTTAACATAACATACCTTTCTTAACTCATTATTTTTGCAGGTCAGGATTCCAGCACAGCTTCACTGTGTCCTCTGCACAGGGTCTCAAAAACTGTAACCAAGATGTCAGCTGAGCTGTATTTCATTCTCGAGCTCAGAATTCTCTTCTAAGATCATGGGCTTATTGGCTGAATTCAGTTCCTTAAAATTGTAGGACTGAAGTCCCTGTGTTGGCTGTGGCCTGCTCTCAGCTTCTCAAGGCTACCTGATATTCTTTGCCATCTTGCCCTCTCACTGCTTTCAGCAGAAAATCTCTGTTTAAAGACATTTATCTGATTAACTCAAGTCCACCAAGGATAATCTCCTTTTGTTCACCTTGACATCAACCGACTTGGGACCTTTGCCATATTCTACTGGCCAAAAACAAGTCACAGTTTCTGCCCACACTTAAAGGGTGGGGAATATACAAGGGCATGACACATTGGGGCCACCTTAGAGTATATCTGCCACAACCTATAAACCTGTATCAGATTAATCAATTTTAAGTATTCCTGAATTCCTTATTTGATACATAGTATTTTAGCTCTTCTACCTCCCTTCCCCTCTCAATTTAGTTATATCACTTAAAAAATTAAATCCATGTCTGAAGCTTTTCTTATTATGTTATGTAAATTTGTGGTGGACATTTGTCATATTGTGTAACTGCGAAGTCTCCTTTGAACACTGTTGCTGTTTTTGAGAGATTATCTGCCTAATGAGTTCTCCCTTGAATTCCTCCATTATCATTTAGCTTCTAATGTTGCCATTGAGACTGAATTGTTCAAACTTCAAATGTGGGAGCCCTAACCCTCACTGTGATTATGTTTGGAGATATGGCTCTTAGGAGGTAATTAAGTTTAAATAAGGTCATAGAGGTGAGGTCCTAATCCGATAGGATCAGTGGCCTAACAAAAAGAGAGAGAGAGATTTCTGTTGTTTAAGCCGCCCAGTCTATGGGGTTTTGTTATGACGGCCCAAGCAGACTGACAACGTGCCCAATGCTGCTCTGACTCATGCTTCTTTGTATGTAACCTTGGTTTCTTCTCTAGAGGTGTTTAGGGTCTGTTGTTTCTAATGTTCTGAAACATGATAATGCATCTTGATATGAGTCATTAAAAGAAATTCACTTAGTGGGAATTTTCAACTTGAAGATTCAGCTTCATTTATTTCAGTTTTGGAGTTTTTCTCTTGTATTATTATAGCTCCCTCATATTTTCTCTGCTCTTTCTGGAATTTCTATTGTCTGGGCATTGGACATTCTTGTCTAACCCTTAAATTTCTTGCCTTTTTCCTCCTATTCTCCATTTTTATTTTTTTAAAGTCTGCTTTATCTTCCAACTGCATTTTTAAATTTGTAAGTTTGGCTCTTATATTTTTAGCTTCCAGGAGCTCTTAAATGTTTCTTCTTCTTTTTCTTAAATACATCTTATTCCTGTTTCATAAATGTAATATCTTGAAATTTTCTTTGGCTTTCTGTTGTTTTTATTTCCTCTGAGTTTTTTTGGGGGGGTAGTTATTTGTTTATAGCCATTTTGGAGGTTTTCTTCAATAAAGGCCAAGAGGAGACCAGGGTCAACTTGTTTCCCATACAGAATTCCAAACAATTTCCCTGTATTTATATCCTGTCTCTTACATATCTCCTTCAGGCTGCAACTGTCTCCAGTGAGCTTTTGTGGGTTTCTGAGATGCAAAATAGCTTATTTCTCAGCATTGTCATCCCTGCTAACTCTTCAGTTTGACTCCTCCCTCCTCTGCAGAGTATTTACCATTCCTTCATTTTCTTTCTGTCTTTATTTATTTTTATTGATTTATTTATGTGGCTTTGTCAGGTCTTAGTTCCTGCACGCAGGATCTTCGTTGAGGCAGGCGGGACCTTTCGTTGTGGCGTGTGGGCCTCTCTGTAGTTCTGGCGTGCAGGTTTTCTCTTCTTTAGTTGTGGCGTGCAGGTTCCAGAGCGCAAGGGCTCTGTAGTTTGTGGCACACAGGCTCTCTAGTTGAGGCGCGTGAGCTCAGTAGTTGTGGCGCGCAGGCTTAGTTGCCCTGCGGCATGTGAGATCTTTAGTTTCCTGACCAGGGATCGAACCTGCGTCCCCTGCATTGGAAGGCGGAGTCTTTACCACTGGACCACCAAGGAAATCCCTCTTTCTGTCTTTATATGTTGTTGTTTCCATTATAATTATCTTCTGGTTTCATTAAACATAAACTTTGTGTTTCCACATCTTTATTGTTTTAGAGTGATTTGAGGGATTATTTTCAAGAGAAGGGGGCCACAAACATGTCTACTCTACCACCTAGATCCGAAAGCACTCCAGACCATTTTAGAATGTTTTTCTAGTTCCCTGGTAGGAGGGCCAGAGCTTTTGAGCCCCTTGTCAGGATAATAGAGTTTAAAGCCAGGAGAGGGACTTTGTGTATCTCACAGCAGATCAATGGATGTAGAAGAAAACTGGAAAAACTAAATCCCAACGAGGATTTTTCTGAAATGCAGAAAATGGATAAACGGTCTATTTGAATTATGGAATTTCCTGTTTGATAATGCCTGTTGCTTGTAACTGGTTGGTCAAAATTAGATTTCACAGAAACATTATGTTTTGATTACAATGTTAGAATTCTACAGCAAGACATGCAATGTGATTTGAAGTCCTCAAACTCCCTGTCAGACTGAATTTTTGTAAGCCATACTTGTTCACCCTTTAGGAAAACAGAAAACTTGGCAATGCTCTTCTGGCCAGAATGAAGCAGAATGGCAATAACCATGTCAGATTTAAACTGGGGAATGGTAAAATACTGCCACTTTCTTCAAAATAATCAACGTGAAGGCTAACATTCCCCAATGACCAGGGAGAAAGATCTGGGGCTTGGCTTTCGGCTTCTTGAGGGTTCAAAATGGTGTTCTGGTTCCTGCTCTAAAGGTTATTGAAGGAATAATATTTTTTAAATGGCTTAGTCATTTCATGTTTGTTATTTACTGAACTCCAAACAGTCTATATGGTTTGCATTAACAAGACTTCTGCAAATTGTGTGGAAGGGATTTAAAAGAGTTCTTTGACTTATAAGAAAACGAGCCCACAATTCCTGGCCCCTCGGAGTTCCTTGTGGGAGTCCTGGTGTAAAATGATCTTTTACATGCCTGGTTGGAACTATGAGTCCAATAACATCTGCATTTTAAAAAAATAAACATTTTGCATGTCGAACTGAAAATTTCTTTTTCAGCCTTTTTTTTAGTACTAAGTAGATTGATTTGTTGTATATGCATTCTAGTACGCAGAGAAGAATTGTCAACAGATTTAAAATACATATTTGAGGAGATTCTGTGGTGATGACTGTGTCGCTATTTTGGAGTCGGGGTTCTCCACTTTTTTTTCCCAAACATTGTTGTGTGTTAAAGGAAAATTCTCAGCTTACAGGTGCTTATGGCCAAGACAGAGTTTTCCTACAGACAGGAGCCTCCCACGTGACTTTAGGCTCTCAGAAAATGTCCCTACCTCTCCAAATAGTTTAGGACAATATTACCCTGCTAAAGTCTCTTATTCTACATCTGTAGATCCATTCTACACTTCAGCAACTTTGGGAGAAGTAACATTTCCAAAGGCACAAATGTCCCAGACCCGATGGTGAATGTACTTGTTAGCATGGACATGACAGAGAGGAGAAGCTGGAAATGCCCATAAAACAGAAGGAAAGGGCTTGGTTAAAAGCAGGATTTTGTAGCAAGACAGACAACCACAAACTACTTAGCTGTCAGACTCAATTTTTAGAAGCCCAAAGCCAGAAAAGTTGCAGAGCCTAATGAAGACAAACTTTTCCTACTTGTCAGTTTTGCTGAGGGCAAGACCTGCAGATGAACTAGGAACAGGAAACTTCCCTGTCATGCATGGTGAAAAGGCAGAATGACAAAGTAGCACACCGGACCCTGGAATGTGGTTTCTCTGAACATCAGGTGAACTCTGGGTTAGAGAGGGGAACTCTTTTTTCTCCTCCACTTGCCCAGAAGAAGTTCCTAGGCATATCTGGGCCTAATGAACAGGATTCCTCATCTTGACAATGCGGCTCCAATTGGGAAGAATGGGAATTACACGGTTAGTATTTGTTTACAAAGAGTTTCTAATGCTTTGTAAAGTACAACTATTTCTTTAAAAGACTGTAAGTGACAGAAAAAAAAAAATCTTAGCTAATTTGAAAGGAAGTGAGGATGGTTGTTAAAAGTAATACTTTAGAAGCAGAGTCCCAAATTCTTTGTAACTGTTTGGAGAAAAGATTCTGAGTCATGACATTCTCCAGTTTAAAAATGTTCTTTAGCTCCCCTCTACTGACCACAGTCGTTCTTTACCTATATGAGAATTCTTTTAAAAAGCTCTTCCCAGGAAAATGTGTGCATGCACACATGTACATACACTCTTAAATTATAACTTTCAGGAGACTTTAATATGGTTTTTTTCATATGAAAAACCATGACCTACAGAAAATGTCCAGTTTCTAGCCTGCATTCTAGATCTTCCATAATTTGGCCCCAATGCACTTCTCCATTAAGGAATTATTTTTTTGAGACGTGATTATGCCTGGAGAGTATGCTGAGATCTAAGCCACAGAATGTGTGATGGTCTCCAGACACTGAGCAAGGGAAGATATCATGAGATATAGGGCAAAGTGCTGATATGGGCATTAAGTTTTGTGACTTAACTAGTTTTGTCACTCCTAATGGTGTGACCTTGGGGGGGTGGAAATGTCATTTAATCTTTTTGGGTCTCAATTCCCTCATCTGCATAACTAAGAGTGGTTCAGTGATCTCTCTCTTTTCTCATACCTCTGAGTTTTTAGACTTTATGATTCCCGGTTATCACCACCTCAAGTGGGGCCAGTCCCCCTCCCAGGAATTGTTTATCAGGCTGCTTACAATATGAGGGCGTTATAGAGGTTCTAAGCCAGAGAGCATAGGACCCTGACCACCTTGTAGGGAGGCAGGTCCAGGATGTATCTGAGTACAGGTCAGCTTCTGCCCCAAGTCTGTGTCTGCCTCCAATTTTCCCCTTTTCTGGTGTCCCTTTTTCTGGGTTCTTTGAGCTCTTGGCCAAAGAGTACCCCCTGATTTATTGCTGGGTTGACCCAGTGTCTGTGGACTCCCTGCTGCTTTTGATTCCTCTGAGAAGTGGGTTTCCTACCTCTGAGGCATTTATCTACCTGGCCCTTCCAGTCATCACATCCACTCTGGGCAGAGATATCTTGCCCGCCTGATCAGTTGCCCTGCCCCTCTCTGCTGCTGGCTCCTGTGGCTGCCCGTATCTCAGTGTGACAGTGATGTGGCCTGAGAACGGAACGACCAGCCCTTCTTAAGAGCATCTCTCTTCCTTAGCCTGCTTGGGCTGCCATTACAAAATACCATAGACTGGGTGGCTTAAACAACAGACATTTATTTCTCATGGTTTGGAGGCTGGAAGTCTGAGAGTGGAGTGCCATCAGGGTTGGGTTCTGGTGAGAGCTTTCTTCTTGGCTGGCAGATGGCTACCTCCTCACCGTGTGCTCACATGGTGGAGAGAAAGGGGGCTCTGTTCTCTTCCTTTTCTCATAAGGATACTAGTCCTATCATGGGGGTCCCATACTCATGACTTCCCAAAGCCCCATCTCCAAACACCATCACACTGGGGGTTAGGGCTTCAACAGAGGAATTGGGGGAGGGACAGAAACATTTAGTCTGCAACATTCTTCTCTCTGACTGTAGATTGAAAGAGGATAAGAAGTGACTTCCAAAGAAAAAGATAGAGTACACCTGAAACATTGTAAATCAACTATATTTCAATAAAATAAAACTCTTTAACTCAGAAAGAAATAATGGGGCTTCCCTGGTGGCACAGTGGTTAAGAATCTGCCTGCCAATGCAGGGGACACGGGTTCAAGCCCTAGTCCGGGAAGATCCCACATGCCACGGAGCAACTAAGCCCGTGTGCTACAACTACTGAGCCCACATGCCACAACTACTGAGCCTGTGTGCCACAACTACTGAAGCCCACGCGCCTAGAGCCCGTGCTCCGCAACAAAGACAAGCCACTGCGATGAGAAGCCCGTGCACCACAACAAAGAGTAGCCCCCGCTCGCCACAACTAGAGAAAGCCCTTGCACAGCAACGAAGACCCAATGCAGCCAAAAATAAATAAATAAAAAAGGAAAAAAGAATAAAGTCCATTTTATCTTTAAAAAAAAAAAAGAGAGAATTTGGGGCAGAGGTAGAAGAGGATTAGAAGTAAGGAGCCTGAGGGTCTTCGAACTTGCATTCACCTATTATTTCCAGTGTTTGTAATTTTAGCTTTAGAGACCGTTTTATCACCGTCATCCAAGCACGCCGATGAACATGTAACTTTCACACTGAAACATCTTTTCAGTTGAGAAGGGGAGGTTTTCTGGGATAATGTTGGGCTTCATTTTGAAACAAATGGTGGTGGTAATTGAAATTGAAATTAAATTCTCCTCCTCCAGGTTCTATAGAACTTCTTTTTCCTCAAAGAACCACATACAAATTTCATGCATCCTCTGGCAAAATTATGGCTGGAGACAAGTGTCTGTCATAGATGACAAAAGTGTAATCTCTAAATATTTCATCCTTGGCCTCAACAGAAGCAGAGTGTCTCCATGTGGTCGCCGTTCCGACAGAGGTCAAGATGGGCAGAGACCACCAAGCACATTTCAAGGAGGATATTAGATTTCCCTGGAGCCAGGAGCTCCGAAGTGAGGTATTAGAGTTTTGTTTACTATACCCTCTGGCTATATCCTTAATTAGGTGGGACTGATAAGCTTGATAAATTTTGGACTATTGCTTTCTGTTTGCCAATAACAAAATATTACTGTGTAGGATGTTAGTTATTTTCCGCATCAGACCCCTTCTATTTTCCTGAAGATATCATTAGTTTCCATTTCAATAGGCCTTTTGTTTAGAGGGAGAAGAATGTCCTTTTTACCTTTTTTAATTAAAGCACCTTGGTGACTAATATACAATTTCTTGAGACTTTACTCTGACCCCAATCCTCTACTTCCTTCTCTTCAGGGCTCCAAGGTTTAACTCTCTCAGGTGATAATTAGATTAAGGAAAGGACTCAGACACAGGTTATTTCTTCCCAATTCTCACGCGTTTCTTAGCTTATATTTCCTTTTTCTTTCTATTTCTTCTTCCTTCCTTTCTTCCCTCCCCTTCCCTTGCCTCTCCCTTCCTCTCTTCCCCCCACCCCAATTTCTTTCTTTTTCCTTCAACTGTGAATTAAGCAGACCCTATAAACATTATATCCCTATTATAAAATGGTAAAAAGATATATGGGCAGTATTTTAAGGAACCCCAAACCACTGGGAGTAACAGCAAGAACAACAACAACAAAAACCAAAGAAAGCAAATATGTGTTTGTTTATGAATCAATTGCATACATAGGTTTATACATACAATTAAGCAGATATGACATGTTGGAATATTTTTTTAGTGATGTCCTGAAACTATAATTATAATCTTAATGAAATACTTAGTCAAGTTTTAACAGGTCCAAGAATAATTATTTTACTCTTCTGTTTGGAATGCAAACTTAGAAGTCTAAGAGTTCAGTTAATTATCCCACAGTTTAAAGAGTTTGAAAGTAGAAGGATTTTCTTCAAGAGTGTTGTTTAATATAGATTTAAGTCTGGGTTCAGTTTCTGCAGGCCAGAAAGATATCCTCTTGCTAACCCTGTCATTCAAATACACCTAGGAAGAATAGTCCAAGTAATCACACCTAGGAAATGAATCAGCTTATTGAGAGGTAAAGGGAAACACCTGGATGTTAGAAATGAACAGCAAACGCAGCAAATGAGATTGCCAAGAATATCTGTGGGAAGGAATAAATCAACAGCTATTCAAGGATGAGGTTCAGAAGTTGTTGCAAGTTACCCTCAAAACAGAAGAATGTGAAACAATAAGCTAAAATGCTCTTTCATTTTTCACAGAAAGATTGGTTCTAGGAAGAGGCTATTTAGGAAGATGGCATTTGAATCATTTTTGAAAAAGTTTCTGCCTTTCTGATTTATATCAGAAATTAGACTTCTGGACAGCCTTTAGTTTCAGGATGTTTTCTGTGGTAACTAACATGTTTTCCTGTGGCTGGGCCACTTTGAGAGAAGTAGAAGAGAAGGTTGAGGTAGGGAACATATGGGAAGAAAATATCAATAAAACTAAGGGTTAGAAATGGCAAATATATGGGTAAATATAAAAGACTGTATAAATATATTTTTTCTTTTCTTCCCTTACGTTCTTCAAAAGACATTTAAAATTGTATAAAGCAATAACTATAGCCCTGTATTTTGGGTTTTATGACATATATACATGTGATATATGTGGCAATAATAACACATAGAAAGATGAAGTAAATGGGGCTCTACTGAAGCAAAATTTCTGTATTTTACCAGAATTAAATCAGAATCAAACTAAAGTATATCATTAGAATTTGAGATACATATTGTTATCCCTAGAGCAACCACTACAAAAATAGCTTTTAAGAAAAGAACTTAAAATAATATAGAGAGGAATTAAGATGGCACATTAGAACATATCTATTTAATACAAAATAAAGTGGTAAAAGAGAAATAAAGGAACAAAAAAGATAAACCAGTTTGTAGGTAAGAAATAGAGACACAGATGTAGAGAACAAACGTATGGACACCAAGGGGGAAAAGTGGCGGGTGGTGGTGGTGGTGGTGTGATGAATTGGGCGATTGGGATTGATATGTGTACATTGATGTGTATAAAATGGATAACTAATAAGAACCTGCTGTATAAAAAAATAAAATTCAAAAAAAAGATGAGATGTGGAAAACAGAAAAATGACAAATATAAATACAGCCAAATCAATGATTACATTAAATTTGAGTGAACTAAACATTCCAATTAAAAGGCAGAGTTTGCCAGAATGGATTAAAAAGCAAGAACTAACAATATTCTGTCTGCAACAAATACACTTTAGAGTCAAATGCACAAATAGATTGAATGTAAAAAGGTAGAAAAAAATATACTATGCAAATAATAACCATAAGAGAGCTTGAGTGGCTATATTACTGTAAGACAAAACAGCCCTTAGTCAAAAATTATTACTAGAGACAGAGAGGGACATTTTATAATGATAAAAGAATCAATAGATGAAAAAGATATGACAATTATAAGTGTATACGTGTGTAACCACAGTGCCCCAAGATATAGGAACCAAAAACTGACAGAAGAAATGTCAAAGTGAACAGATTTCAATACTCCTTTTTCAATAATTAATAGAATAACTAAACAGAGAATCAGCAAAGATATAGAAGACTTGATTAACACTACCAAACTTAAATGGCCTAATGATTTATAGAACACTCCACCCAACAACAGTATAATATATATTATTATTATTATTATTTTTTTTTTTTTTGCTGTACGCGGGCCTCTCGCCGTTGTGGCCTCTCCCGTTGCGGAGCACAGGCTCCGGACGCGCAGGCTCAGCGGCCATGGCTCACGGGCCCACCCGCTCCGCGGCATGTGGGATCTTCCCGGACTGGGGCACGAACCCACGTCCCCTGCATCGGCAGGTGGACTCTCAACCACTGCGCCACCAGGGAAGCCCAAATGTATATTATTTTTAAGTACAAAAGTAATACTGTCCTGGATAGACCATATACTATGTCATAAGAATACATTTAAAAGGATTAGAACCATTCAACCCTAACAGAATTAAAGTAGAAATCTTTCACAGGAAGAAAATTAGCAATTTCCTGTTATTTGGGAATTAACACAATTATAAATAACACATGGATCTAAGAAGACATCAAAAGGGACACTAGGAAATATTTCGAACTGAATGAAAATTAAAACACAACATACCAAAAGTTATGGATGCAACTAGAATAGTACTTGGGAGGAAATTTATAGATTTATAGAATACCTCTATGAGAAAAGAGGTTCTCAGCATAATCCTCTAAGCTTCTGCTGTAAACCAGCAAAAGAAGAGCAAATTGAACCCAAAGCAAACAAAAGGAAAGAAATATAAACTCAATGAAATAGAAACACAATAAAGAAACCCAGTGAAATCAAAGTTGCTTCTTTGAAGAGATGAAAAACATGGATAAACCTTTACCTACACTGACCAGGAATAAAAGAGGGAAGACAAAAGCCATTAAAACCAGGAATGAAAGAAGGGACATCATTGACCCTACAGAAATGGAAATAATTATAAATGGGATATTATATAACTTTATGCCAATAAATTAGACAACTTAGAAAAGATGGACAAATTCCCAGACAGGCATTAATTACCAAAGTTAACTCAAGAAAATAGAGAATCTGAACAGAAGGAAAAGAAGTAAAGTGTCTGAAGTAGACATTAAAAATCTTCCTACAAATAAAATCCCCCTAGTTCCAAGTGGTGAATTCTATCAGTTGTTTAGAGATGAAATAATACCATTTCTAGACAAATTCTTTCAGAAAATAGAAGAGGAAGGAACATTTCCTGACTCATTCTTTGAAGCCAGTATCACCCTGATACCAAAGCCAAACAAAGACATCACAAGAAAAGAAAACTTCAGGCCAATATTCCTCATGAACATAGATGCAAAAATCTTTTTAAACATATTAGCAAATTGAATCTAGCAACATCTAAAAAAAATGATGATACACCCATTGCCAAGTGAGATTCATCTCTGAAGTGCAAGGTTGGTTTAACATCCAAAGATCAATTAACATACCATATTAACACAGTAAAGGACCAACTCTGCCACATGATAAATGATAATCATTAAATGCAGAAAAAGCACTTGGCAAATCCATCTCCCATTCATTATGAAAACTCATATTAAACAAGAAATAAAAGGGAACTTCCTTAACTTGATAAGGGGCAGGTATGAAAAATCTACAGTTAACATAATACTTAAAGTGAACTGAATGCTTTCACCATGCCCATTCAACAGCATACCAGAGGTTCTAGCTAGTGAACTAAAGCAATAAAAAGAAATCACTGGCATCTAAATTGGAAAGGAAGAAGTAAAACTGTCTTTGTTTGCAGACAACATGATCCCATATAAAAAAATCCTAAAGAAATTACACAAAAGCTACCGAAACTAATCAAGAGAGTTTAGCAGGATTCCAAGATAAAAGACCATAGTACACAAATCAATTGTTTTTCTATGTATTAGCAATAAACAATCAAAAAATGAAATTAGGAAACAATTCCATTGATAGTTGCTTCCAAAAGAATAAAATACTTTGGGGAAAAATTAGCAAGTCTCTTAAACTTAAAATGGAAAAACATTGCTGTCAGAAATTTAAGAAGATCTAAATAAGTGGAGAGACATTCCATGGTCATGAATTGGAACACTCAATATTGTTAAGATGACAACTCTCCCCAAGTTTATCTATAGATTCAACACTATCTATATCAAAATCCCATCAGGCTTTTCTTTTTTTGGGTAGGAATTGGCAAACTGATCCTAAATGTATATAAAAATGCAAAAGACCTAGGATAGCCAAAACAATTTTGAAAAAGAAGAACAAAGTTGGATGACTTACACTATCCAATTTTAAAACTCATTATGGAGGTATAGTAACTAAGACTATAGCATTGGCATAGGATAAACATACAGATCAATGGAACAAAATTTAGCATCTAAAAATAAACTTTTACATTTGCGGTCTTTTTTTGACAAGAGTGCAAAGACAGATCAGTGGGAGAAAGAACAGTCTTTTCAACAAATGGTTTTAAAACAATTGGCAATTTTTTCCATAGAAAAAAAAGAAACCTCCACCTAGACCTTACACCATACGCAAAAAATGAACTTAAACTAGATCACAGTCTCAGATGTAAGAGCTAATGCTCTGGAGGAGAACATAGGAGAAAAGTCTTTGTGATATTGGGTTAGCCAATTGTTTCTTAGATAAACACCAAAGTTACCTTCAATTTAAAACTTGATAAATTGGACTTCATCAAGATTTAAAACTTTTGCCCTCTAAAGACACAATTAAGAGAATAAAAAGACGTGTCACAGACTAAGAGAAAATGCTTGCAAATCTGATAGATCTCTACCTAGAACACAAACACACAACATATATCTTATAAGATATCTTATATCTTAGCAAATAATCTTATATATATCTTAAGTATCTTATATCTTATAAGATATATATATCTTACTGTACATCATATATTTGTGTATATGACAGAGGGCTTATATATGGAGTGTATTGTTTTAAACTCTTACTACTAAATAATGATAAGGCAGTATCCCAGTTAAAAGTTGGCAGAAAATTTAAATAACTTCACCAAAAAGATATAGAAATGGCTAATAAGTACTTGAATAGGTGCTCAACATCACTAGTTATTGGGAAAATTATAATTAAAACCACAGTAAGATACCACTAGTTATCCACTTGCATGGCTATAATCAAAGTCTAACAATACCAATGAGGTATTGATGAGGATGTGAAGAAACTGGGACCGTAATATATACATTGTTGGAAGATAGGTAAAATGGTATAGAGCCACTTGAGAAAACAATTTGACATTTTTTTAAAAGATTAAACATAGACCTAACATACATCAGTAGTAACACCCTTAGGTATTTACCCAGGATAAATGAAAACATTTGTATTTCCATACAAAAACTTGAATATGAATACTCCTAACATCATTATAATAGCCCCAAACTGAAAACAATCCAAATGTCCATCAGCTGGTGAAGAGACAGACAAAATGTGGTATATTCATACAATGAAATCATATTCAGCAGTAAAAGATAATGAACTATTGATACACAGTACAACATGGATAGACTTTCAAAACATTACACTAAGTGAAAAAAGTCAAGCAGGGAAGACTACATGGTTTAACTTATATGAAATAAAATTTTTAAAAAAGCACATGTATAGGACAGAAAACAGATGAGTGGTTGCCTGCGACTGGGATTGGGGATGAGGATCGTCAGAAGTAAGGCACGAGGAACTTTCCAGAGATGTTCTAGAACTGGATCATGGTGGTGGTGTGATAATTACCCAATGATACAAATGTGCCCAAATTATCAAATTTTACATTTACAGTGAGTGAATTTTATGTAAATTATAACTCAGTAGAGCTGTTTTAAAAAACACCTTAAGATTAGATATTCATGGGCTTCCCTGGTGGCGCAGTGGTTGAGAGTCTGCCTGCCGATGCAGGGGATGTGGGTTCGTGCCCCGGTCCGGGAAGATCCCACATGCTGTGGAGCGGCTGGGCCCGTGAGCCATGGCCGCTGAGCCTGTGCGTCCGGAGCCTGTGCTCCGCAACGGGAGAGGCCACAACAGTGAGAGGCCCACGTACCGCAAAAAAAAAAAAAAAAAGATTAGATATTCATGGAAGAGCTTGCTCAGTAGAACTATCAAGAAATTTTCTAGAGAACCTACAGAATGGAAGAAAATATTTTTCAAATCATATATTTGATAAGAGATTAATATCCAAAATATTAATTCAAGAACTCATGCAACTCGATAGCAAAAAACAAAAACAAAACCTAATTAAAAAATGGACAGAGAAACTGAATAGATATTTTTCCAAAGAAGATAAACATTTTAACTTAATCACCTCTTTAAAGGCCCCATCTTCAAGTACAGTCACATTCCGATGTACTTAGTGGCTGGGGTTAGGGCTTCAACATATGAATTTGGTGGGGGGCAGGGGTGTGGGGAGGTGAGGTTGGGGCAGAGGACACAATTCAGCCCATAACAGCAAGTTAGGAGTCTACTGCAGAGTCTGGAGGAGAGAGGACAGAGCGTCTACTAGGAGGTAGCATGAAGTTAGAACTAGACGGATTGGGGATGTATTTTGGGGTAAAGTCAACAGGAATTAATGATTAGATGTGAGCAGTGAGGGAAAGAAGGGGGTCAAGAGTGACTCCTAGGTTCTAGCTAGAGCCACTGGATGGACAGCAGTGCCATTTGTTGGGAAGTGGGCTGCCATACCTTCCCGCAGAGAGTTTCCTGTGGCAGGAATCCCCTTTCATGGGCACCCGCCCCAATTCCTAGGCACCCTACTCTTCCATCTTGTTCTGGCTAACTCCTTTTTCTTTAAAACTTCAGCTTAAGAGTAACTTCCTCAGATAAACCTTATCACTCTTTCTCCCCCCACAGAGATATGCTGGGTGAGTGCCTCTCCCCTCCCCTTCCTTAGCCCTCAGCAGTTACACCTGTGCACTCACACCAGTGTCTTCTCATGGCTGGTTTGCTTGTCTGTCCCCTCCCTTAGACCATGAAGACAGCAGACCCTGTGCTGTCTTTCAGGGCCTAGAGCAGTGTCTGCCCATGGTCCACAAAGAAGGTTGAAATAAAATGAAGCTACTTGCTTGGTTTTAGTGGTCACCCTTATACCTCCCAGCTGCCACTTGGCAGTGGCAAGTTTTGACATTTAGAGACTTTTTCCATATATATCTTTCAACATTGACTGTGGCTGTGCCTTTTAAGGTGCTGATGATGTCCATTTAAATGTGTGTTTATTTGAGATGGCAACATCTGGAGCAGAGGGGCGTGGGGGAGAGGCTTGGAACGAGTAGAACACACTGTGATTATTGCTCCATCTCAGATCCCGGGTGCTTTAAAGTCTTCTCAAGTCCTTCACTGGCTGTATTGATTTAGAGAGATTTTCCTTTCTCTTTTTTTAAAGTCAGCAATTTTCTTTTTTTTAATATTTATTTATTTGACTGCATCGGGTCTTAGTTGCGGCACACGGGATCATCGTTGCGGCATGCGGGATCTTTCATTGCAGTGCTCAGGCTTCTCCAGTTGAGGCACACGGGCTTCTCTCTAGTTGTGGCGCATGGGCTCCAGAGTGCACAGGCTCAGTAGTTGCGGCGTGCAGGCTTTGTTGCCCCGCAGCATGTGGGATCTTAGTTCCCTGACCAGGGATCGAACCCACGTCCCCTGCATTGGAAGGCAGATTCTTAACCACTGGATCGCCAGGGAAGTCCCAATTTAGAGAGGTTTTTTGAGCACAGTTCCCTCAACCTTATTGGGGTTTTGCAAGTACACTCCCTTCATTTGTTTTCACAGGCGCCTTCAGTACAACATAAGAAATGCTCATATGATTCCTTTACAAATAGTGCCTCCCTTAACTTCCCCTGAATTATTATTTCTTACACTGCCAAATGCCTGCAGTGTAATCCAGGCAGTACAGACCCATGGATGAGCGAGCACTTCTCTTGGCCTACACAGATTTTGTACATGGGATAGAGTGATATGCGCACCAACATGGAAATCTACCAGCACTCAGGGCTGAACTGGCAGGATTATGGGAGTGAGACCTTAAACCAGAGACGCTGTTCTCAGTTACCGGGGAGTAATCAAAAGCTATCAGAAACACCTCTGATGGGCGCTAGGCTATAGGGAAAGCCTCTCCGGTGGGTCTCTTCCTTGTGCTTTCTCCTTCCGTCTCCCTCTCCCTTCCACATTTTTCTCCTGCACATGCACATGTTTCCCACCTCTTCTTTCTCTGTTTTCTCACTTGCTCCCTCTCATCTGTCCCTATTGGGGAAAAATCGATGAAGAATTACTGTGCATATATCACACATCCTATACATATACGTTGTCTGTACATGTAGCAGAATTACATATATTGCTTGAATGTATGATGCAAAGCTTCTCATTTCCAATTTTTAATTTTAAAATGGGTAAGTTAAATATTTTATATTTTTTCTCTCTCCAAAACCTTTTTTCTTTGTTTTTAATGTGCATGTGATTCTTTCTTATTAATTTAATTTTCTTTCTAAGAATCAGTTTCCCTGCCCACCCCACCCCCTCCCTCATTCCTGCTTCAGGCTGAGCAAGAAAGAAGGAGAGGCGTGAGATGAAATGTGATGGCGGGGGGAGCTGAGGGGCAGGAAAACCAGGTCCCAAAGAGTGGGTGCCCTTTCCCTTTTGCACTTGGCCCAGCTAGAGCTTTGGACCAAAAGCTTTATTTGAAATGGGAGCTTCGTTTTCCTCAACAAAAACAGAAAGCCATCTTTCCCGTTACAGAGGTGCTTTGCTCTTACCCAGTGGCATTTTTTCAGGGAGCGCTTGACTTGCCTGCTCAGAGCTCAGTGCCCGGGAAGCCTTCTCCCAGCCACACTCTCTCTTGTGACCGCGAATGAACCAGAAAATTCTCTGAAGCGACAGGACCCGGCAGATAGAGGCTTGATTTCTTTTGTGTGCGCATGTGTGTTATGCATAAGAAATCATTATCTTTCCATAGGCTGGGGTCATTCTCTTCCCTCTTTTACTACAGACCTATAAATTTAATTATTTGGTCACTGCGGCTTTAATTAAAACGTCTTACTTATCTTTAGAGGTTTCCTTTTTAAATTTCTAGAGATTAGGATTATCCACAGCATGTCAGCTCTTTTTATGTCCATATACTATATAGTTTCTATAATGATATAAAAGTGAATTACTGAGATCCTAGAAGCTAATCATATTCTGCACTCCTCTCCTAATAATCCCAGATTACATTAACCATAAATGTCAGCAGCATCTCTAGATGACTTCTTGACTTTTGGCAGAAAGCCTTCATCTTGGCCCTTTAAATTCCAAGGTCAAGGAGAACGTAACATTCAGAATAATTATTAGCATTATTTTACGTTGACATTTCCTCCCTGCTTCTAGTTTAACATTCCACCCAGGCAATGAAGACGAATGTCATCTTTCGATTCACTGGAGGGAATTGCCCCAATTAAACCTGACTTAAAGGCTATTGGAAACGCTGTATTAATTTGCCGTTCTTCTTTAAAATAGAAAATATTTCATGAAGGAGAATTTTCATTAAAAGCATTAAGGATTTACCATGACATGAACAAGCAATTTTTGAGTTGACTTCTTTTCTCCCCAGGCTAGAATAATAAGCACAGTGCACCTCGGCCAGACCAGGGTCTCCCTGTCGGTGGGTATTCCATCTGGACGAGCCTCCTTTTCCTTTTAGCTCAAAGGTCATCATTACAGTTTTGTCACATCAAAAATGATTAGAGGTGCCTTTTAGAAATCCTGGCCTTTCCATGTAGCAGGGCCTCCTCCCTATATTCCTTTCCCCAAACCCCACCCTTCTCCACTTTAAAAAAAAATGTCAAGCTAAGGTTATTGGGGCATGTTCTAAAAAAGCCTCTAATGCTACATTTGCTATTTAAGAGGGGGGTGATGAGCTACTTCCTAGAACATAAGCGTCAGGAAGATGGAGCTCTTCTTTGACTTATTCAGTGCTGTATCTCCAGCACCTGAACCGGGGTCAGGCAAGTTTTTTTTTTTTTTTTTTTTTTTTAATTAATTTATTTATTTATTTATTTTTGGCTGCGTTGGGTCTTCGTTGCTGCATGCGGGCTTTCTCTAGTTGTGGCGAACAAGGGCTACTCTTCATTGCAGTGCGTGAGCTTCTCATTGTGGTGGCTTCTCTTGCTGTGGAGCACGGGCTCTAGGCATGCGGGCTTCAGTAGTTGTGGCACACGGGCCCAGTATTTGTGGCTCGCGGGCTCTAGAGCTCAGGCTCAGTAGTCGCAGTGCACAGGCTTAGTTGCTCCGCAGCATGTGGGATCTTCCCTGACCAGGGCTTGAACCCGTGTCCCCTGCATTGGCAGGCGGATTCTTAACCACTGCGTCACCAGGGAAGTCCCCAGGCAAGTATTTCTGACGTGAAGGAAAGGAGGCCATGAAACACAGGGCCCGAGGCTGAGCTCTGGAATCCGGACTGGGATCAGATCCCAGTTTTGCCATCTACTGATTTTGTGCCATCTCGTGTCCACTGGCAAGCTGTGTCATCTTTCTAAGCCTTGGCGTCTTCATCTGTAACATGGGGATAGTAGTACCAGCTCCATGGGGTTGTTGTGAGGATTAAGTGAGATAATGCTTGTAAAGTGCTTAGCTCTGGGCCTGGCAAACATTTCAGTCTTCTGAGTGAGGCAGAGCTGGGTCAGGGTTAATACCCCGCCCTCCCTCCTTAGGTCTGTCGCCTGGCAGTTGCCCCCAGGGTGCGGGGCAAACTAAACATCCAGTTTAGCTGCCAGTTGGTTTGGGGCTTCTGCTAAATCTCTGCCATTCCCTTTCCAAGCATCTTTTGTAAAATTGTAGGACTCTAACCCCCTCCCTAGAATTCTAAGGCAAAATTCCCAATCGAGTCCTGCTTGACCGGTGCCTATTCCAGCCGCCCATCTGAGCTCACTGCCTGCAGCAAGTTTGAATCTTGGGTGCTTGTCTCTTTGGACTGCATTTCTGGACCTGGCTCACCTAGATCTCACCTACATCTATGCCACAGCCTCACCTTCCCTGCTGACCTGGGCAGCGTCCTCTGGATTTTGCCTGTGTTAACCTGCCTGATCCCCCATCTCCTGTGACTTGTGGCCTGACGTGGGACACATCCATCCCCCTACAGTCTGACCTGACTCTTGTCCTTGTCCTTTCATGCAGCCACCTGCCACTTGGCATTCCCTGATGTCTTCACCTGCACAAAGTTCATATTGCCTTGTATTGGGGCTTGTCCTAATGTCATGTTCATTTCAGGCAGAAACATTTCTTCCCTAATGCTACTTTCTCAAATAAACAAAATATTTTGAAATATTTCAGACATGCCAAAAATAAAAAGAGAAAGAAAAAATGCAGAGATAAAATAATAACCCACCACCAACATATAACAAATGTTAACACTGAGCTGTATTTGCTTCATATTTTAAAAAACTGAATGGTGCAGATACAGTCAAGTCCCCTTTTCAGACCCCTTCTTGGTGCCATTTTCTTCCCTTTCTCCCTCCTTGGAGGGAATCACTATGCTGAAGTTGGTCTCTTCCCTCCCCTACGTGCTTTTATACTTTCACTATGCATTTATGTGTCCATAAATTATATCCTACGTTGTTTTTGTTTTACGGTTTTATATAATTTAAAATTTTACATAGTATGCTGATTGTATCTGTTATGGGTTGAATTTTATCTCCGTAAATTCCTCTGTTGAAGTCCTAACACGCAGTACCTCAGAATGAGGCCTTATTTGGAAAAAGTACCCTTGCAGATGTGATTAGTTGAGTTACGGCATGGTCGTACTGGAGTAGGGTGAGTCCCTGTGACTGGTGTCCTTATAACAGAACATCCTGGGAAGAGACAGAAACACTTCCAGGGGGAAGATGAGGTGTAGACACAGGAGAACGCTTTCAATAAGGCAAGGAACACCCAAGGTACCAGGAGCAGATATTCCCTCCCAGCGCTCAGATGGAATCCTGCCTACCTCTCTTTTTTTTTTTTTAAGTGAACATAATATCTATTTTCATTATGAAAACATTAAATTTTGACACATTGTTTCATTGCTTTTTAAAAACCTATTATCTAACTTAAACCTACTCAGTAAAAATGCCAATAAATTATATAAACTATAGTTTGGTTCTTTTTAAAACTAGGAACATAATATGTTTTATAATAAACAATAATACTAATCTGAGTTGTATGAGCTGTTAACTTGTAATTCATTTTAATGTTTAGCTTAAAATAAAACCCAAACCAAACACATGCTAATACATTGCTGCAGAAGTTTCTCAGAAATGCCCTCATCTTCACTGTGTGCCAGCATCCTTCTGTTTCTTCACTGAGGTGCAGAATGCAGACAGATCAAGTGTCAAGGCACTCATTCTATACTGTCCTATCCTGCTCATCTTAGGAGTGGCATTGGATGAAGGGCTGATGCTATATTATCCCCCAGACCACGCTATCTTGCCTTTAAGTAAATCCATTTCTTTGAAAGGAAATCATTAACT
Source organism: Delphinapterus leucas (assembly GCF_059928025.1). NCBI lineage: Eukaryota > Metazoa > Chordata > Mammalia > Artiodactyla > Monodontidae > Delphinapterus > Delphinapterus leucas. Next base: position 16,809,193 of record NC_143138.1, read on the forward strand.
AAGAACTCCATATTGAATTCAGAAGCAATGGTTCCAACACACATTAAATCAAATGTGTTAGTACTTAAAGTCACAAATTCTGAAAACTAAAAGTAGCAAAAGCAGAACTTATATAAGCAACCAATGAACTAAGGCAAATAGCATTACCACCACATGCCTTAAAATATTATATTTTTGGTGTCTGTATCTCTCTGCAAATTGTATTTTGGGACAGTTCAGATGAATTTTAGTGAAAGTTGTGTGTTCTGCATGAAGTTAGAGTAATAAGATTATCAACAGATCCCGGCATCATTTAAAAAAATACATCAATAGTTGTATTAGTGAATGTTCTCTACTTGGTTTCTAAATCTGTATTTTCTGCGGAGCAAACCAAAGTGTTGTCTAAAGATTCCATCTTCAAAGTTACAAGATAACCTCTGTCATTCCTAGAGATTGTAAAGTTAGATGTGACCCCGTTCCTTGCCATCATCTTCATCTTTGTCATCCTCATCACTTTGGTCTCTGGATTCAAGTTCATCTTCTTCTTTAACCTCTTGATCTCAGACTCCTAGCCTCCAAAACTATGAACAAATACATTTCTGTTCTGTAAGCCACCCAGTCTGTTCCTTTGTTACAGCAGCCTTAGCTGACTGATACAGTCTCCTTCTGCAAAGTTACTGTCTTCGTCTCAGAGGTATGCTTTCTAGGTTTAGCCATGTTGGAGTTAGCAGCCCACCACTCCCATTTTAAACATCAAATGTGGTAAGGTTAGCTGCTTTTTAAAGAACATAGCCCAACAACACATGCAGCTCTTGTTTATTCTTTCCAATAAAAATGTACTGAGCGCCAACTATGTGCTAAGCCCCAGGGGTGGGGGCAGAGCAGGGAGGGCTAGTGAGCGAGGGGGAAAGGCACTTAGGAATGAAGGGGTGTAACCTGGGGCTTTGAACGTCACACCAACAGGGAAGGGCAGTGGAGAGTGCATTTGGTGGCATGAGCATCTAAGCTGGTAGCGTCTAGGGAGAAGGGGGCTATTGTTTGGAAGCATCATACTCCACAGTTGGTGAGATGCTCACTCCTCTATTGCAGGGCTTCCCACACTTCATCAGAATCCCCTGGAGGCCTTGTTAAAACACAGATTTCTCAGCCCCACTCCCAAAGTTTCTGATTCGGGTGGTCTAGATGGGGCCCAATGATGTGCATTTCTAACAAGTTCTCAGGTGATACTGATGCTGCTGGTCCAGGGAACACACTTTGAGAACCATTCTTGCATTTGATCACTCTCATTGCAGCTTTTGTAACTTTCTGTTTTTGGAGTTAATTTGTAGTAGGATTCAAAAATATCTGTGTCATATCTTGGGTTGTAAGATGTTTGCTCTGATTAGTCTTTTTTTTTTTTTTTTTTTTTTTTTTTTGCGGTACGCAGGCCCCTCACTGCTGTGGCCTCTCCCGTTGCGGAGCACAGGCTCCGGACGCGCAGGCTCAGTGGCCATGGCTCACGGACCCAGCCGCTCCGCGGCATGTGGGATCTTCCCGGGCCGGGGCACGAACCCGTGTCCCCTGCACTGGCAGGCAGACTCTCAACCACTGCGCCACCAGGGAAGCCCTGATTAGTCTTTATTTTTAAGTTTCTGGTAGCATTTGAGAAATTTCACTTTCTGTCAGTTTCTTAGTTTACAGTTCCCACAACATGCAGGGAGGATAGGTTCAAAGCCCACACCTGTACATATTACAAGCTTGGGCTTTTATTTATTTCTCACTGGTGATCTTCGCCATTTCCCCTATTTTCCTTTGAGTTCAGCTCTCCCTCTATATTTGTAAATGTTATGTCTTATCCAACATTTGGGTATTTTTGTAACTGGAGGAATCAAGGCCACATCAGGTTCATCTTCCATGTTGCTGGACGTTCAATATTATGTTATGAAATCCATTTAACACTTTCTTGCATCCAATTCAATTCACACCCCTCAATGATTTTCATAAGACAGTATCATCACCCGCAGGTTACAGATGGAAAACTAAAGATCAGAGAGTTTAAGTGATTTCCCCAGTGTCACACGGCTAATGAATTGTGGAACTTGTTCTGAAACACCAGTGCACTTTCCCTCCACTTTGGCACCTACTACAAACCTAAGTGTAATGGTAGCGTTTCTATAAGGTATGAGAGTAATATTGTAATTCTATCGGATATAGAGTTATTTAAAAAGCCATACAATATGCTTGAAAACTCTCCAAGTTTCAAAAACACTGCTAAAATTCTTCCAAGTAAAGCTGTCAGATGCTGTCAGGAACATCCACATTTGACTGTTTCTCTTCCATGGAGCTAAAAGCATCTTTTGAGAATCTGAGAAAACTTTTTTTCCATACCATCAGTCCCATGAGACAGATTTTCATCTCTGTTTATGCCTGAAATTTAGCAGAAATCCTCTCTGTTTTCTTCTAGTAGATTCTAGTGCCAGCATCTAAAGGATTTTCCTCGGTAGTATATAATCTTGGAACTCTTTAAAGTGCATTGTGTATTATGGAAGGAGGAATATGGAAATCTAACTTATCCATTTGGAAATAAATTTTAGGCTTAGCTTAGAAATAGATTTTAAGGTGGGTTTTCTTATATCCACTGGCTTGGGTATAAAGAAGGTCCTTTCTGGAGAGGAACTTTCCAATGTGGATGCAGCTAGCAGCTGAGTTAGCTTACTGTTTGCTGCTCTAGAATCTATAATTGTGATCTTTTGAACTGTCTTGATCTCTCACTCCCAGCCTGGGTCAAGCAAATTGCAGATTATCCTTCCAACTGGGAACTATAGAAGGATCCTCTAGTTTCATTTAGATTCTCTCCATTTCTGTCCCATTTCCATTCACCTCCCGCCTTTTTTGTCTCAGTCTCATGTACATTTCTTGTCAACACGCTTCAGGCCCTGCCTTTCCTGAAACTCATTTCCTGGCAGGTCTCGAGAGAGCAGTAGTGGATTTGCTCTTCATTCCTGTAACCGCTCGTCTTTCTTCACATGGGCTACTGGAGGGCCTCCCACGAGATTTGCAGCCCAGCTTTTGCAATGTTCTGGACCTTACCAGGTGTGTTTTACATACTAAAATTACAGATTTCATTCTACTGTTGCCTACCCTCCTGTAAGTCTGCTCTGTTTTCCTTACTAGCCTTTTTTACTCTGTCAAAAGGAATTGTTAGGTTAGTAGGCAAAACGTTTCCAAGCCAAAAGCCTTCTCTCATGAATAGCAAAATCATTACAATTTGCTGAATTTTTAAAGTGTGTTTTATTTTCATTAAGCAATACACAAACTTGTCATAAAAAAAACAACTTGTTAATGGGAATTTGTTTAATGGGTAGAGAGTTTCAACTTTGCAAGATGGGAAAGTTCTGGAGATCAGTTGCACCGTAATGTGAATATACTTAACTGTATACTTAAAAATGGTTAAGATGGTAGATTTATGTTGTGTGCGTTTTATCATGATTAAGAGAAAACGCCCAAACACCTTATCTTAAATTTTTTTATTTTTGCAAGCTGTCCCAGTCCTTTTAGGAACAAGGGGTCTGCAAATGAATATATAAGGTGTCTGTATTTCCACCGTCTCATTCTGCCCTCTGGTATTGGCATACAACACCCACCTTTGCTTCTACACCCATAAGTGTTTTTTAGGGATGCAGAGCTGCAATTACAGCATAGTCCTCCCTCGGCACCCACAGGAGCTTGGTTCCAGAAGTCCCCACGGTACCAAAATTGGAGGATGCTCAAGTCCCTTATGGAAAATGTCATAGTATAGTTGGCCCTCCATCCGTGGATACAAAACCCATGGATACGGAAAGCAGACTGCACACATTTAAGGCGGAAGCGTTCTTCTCACTTGCCTGACAATGCTTCTTCTCTGTTGACCTTTCAGTGCCGCAGAGTAACCCTGTCCAGACAGAGGTAGATGCTCAGGGCATGAAGCCTCCTTTTTGCTCCTTAGTGCCAGGATTATCACATTACAGTAGCACCCCCCTGTCCGTGTTCTCAGGCACACGCTATGCTGTGGATAATCATGGAAAAGAAAGTTTGGGAGTAATGTCTTTGGAGTAATGTCCTCTAGCTCTGTTTTCTTCTAATTTATTAAATGTGAAAAAACAAGGTTGGGGTCAAAGCGCACGTGGTCTTCTCAGCACAAAAGGCGTTTCTCAACCAAACTGCTGCAAGCATCATGCTGACAAGAAATCACGGGGACATTATCAAAGAAACTTTGATATGTGGTCGCTTCCAGGGAAAAAAGACGCAGCCTACACCCGCCACGTGTCCTCCAATTATTACCTCTAGCTGCACCGTGTTGCTCGCGTGCTACCCACACACACAGCTGGCCATAGTGATGGCGGGAATCTGTTTAATTGTATAACGTGCTTTAAAGCTTCTCAGGGGATTCAGGTGATTATTTGAAACGGCAGGATTATTATTATTAGTTTTGTAGTGGTGGAAGGGATAAAAAACATTAGACATATAACAACACTTGGATCATTTTTGAAGTGCATCTATTTTTATGTTCTGCCTGAAACCAAAATGCTCTTGGCAAAGTCTGTCCCTGAAATGACAAATATCTTAAGTCAAGGAGTCCGAAAGAAGGCAGGGGGCCCAGTGTGCTAGAAAGCAAAGCGGGAAACAGAAATCCAAATTTGAGTATTTGACTGTGATTACCTGGATGAGTGAAGCCTTGGACAAAATAGAACTTTCTTCATGTGGGGGGAAAATAAAACAAAAACACAAGATATTTATTGCTACCCGCTTACTTCACAGTGATGCTTGGTTCCAACAGCAGCTTTGCAAAGCATGAGAAGGTTCTGAGGTTTCTGCATCTGGGAGCTAAATGCTCTTGGAGTTCTTTTTCTAAACACCAAACATCTAAGCGAAAACATCCCCTGAATAATTGCTGTGAAGGTAGTCAGCTTCTCAGATGGACTTTAAAAGTCTGGTGGCTTACCAAGATCTTCCATTTTTCCATTCCTACTTATGTGTATTGAGGGGAAATCAGGGGATGAAGCCACTATATTCATCATGTACTTTTACATTTACATCTTCTCTCTTTTACACTTATTTGGTGAATCCTTGTTTTTGTGGCTCACTTTTTGAAAGTTCTAGCCCTTGGATGTCTTCGAATAGCCAGCCTCATTTGAACCCTGAAACGAGTTTGTTAAGCGTTCAGGATTTGGGGGTGGGTGTTTTTTTAAATCTGTTTCTCAATCCTTTCTATGCCCTAGGGTATTAAACGCAGAGAATAATGGAAAATACTTACATTGTGCCAGACACAATTCTTAGCATTTTAAATAAATTAACTCATTTAGTTCTGCTATAGGTTCTATCGTTTCTTGCAGAGAAGTAAACAGGCACAGGGAGCTTACGCAGCTGCCCCCGTGTTTTCTAGGTAGTGAAAGAGCTGGGGCGAGGACCCAGGCCTCGCCCTGGTCCACTACGTTGGACACGCTGGGGATGGGCGCTCCCCTGCCCCCGGTGATGTGCTGGGGAAGGTTCAACAACGAGTTCTCAGACAAAAAGAAGTCCTTGTTGTTAACAGCCTCTGCTGATTTCCATGGCTCAGTCCTCTCTGGGGCCCATTTCAAGCTGCCAGTGGGAACTCAGCTGGCTCCCAGACTTCCTGAAGATGGAATCTTCGGCTTGCGTGAGCCAGCTTGAGGTGGCCCCAGGGCAGCACCTCACCGTGTTATTTGGCAGCAAGTGAAGGACGCTCTGTGTGCCGGGTGCAGCCGCCCTGACACACATCCCTGAGACTGGCCGTCTAGGGCAGCTTTTCAGGGAGAGCTGGCTGCCTCTGCACCTGTCTCCCCAGCCCACTCGTGACTTCCGGCTTCCCTCTGTGACTGGGCAGCACTGTGCCTGGAAGTCAGGGCCAGGCCAGCGAGGCACCCGCTCAGGTCAGGTGCAGGACAGGTGACAGCTTGCTCAGGCGACACACGGGAAAGCGAATGGCATCTTTTTGGACGAAGAGTGAGGAGAGATGGGCTAAGTTGCTAATGAGAAGAGATGAGGGCCATACAGAGCTGACGGGGAGCTGATGCATGCCCATCAGAGTTGCGTCCTCCTTCTCTAGGTGAGGGCCTGGGCTCGTGGGGATAACTGCCTGTACTAAGGGAGCTGTAGTTGGTTTACGGCAGATCCAGGTCTCTTGAGAAAAGGAAATTTATTTTAAGAACATTAACAGGGATGTGTGTGAATACCTCTCCCCCAGGCTGATTTTCACTGGTATCTAATCTTAGTTCACAGAAGGGGCGGGGGTACACCGGCATCGCACTGTCAGAGACACACAGCAGGAAGGGATGGTGGGCCTTGGTCACCAAGGGTCCACAGAGGACGATGTGGTTTGACCGCTTTCCACACTTAGGTTAAGGCTCTTACTTTGAGTCTTTGGGGACTGACCTTGTGGCATTCACATTGTGTCTCAACACAGCTTTCCTTGAGCCCCCAGACTGGGCCTGGGCTTTGCTCCATGTCCATGAGGTCCTTAGAAATACCTTAAACCCACACGAATGGAATGAGCCCGTGAGTTTTCCGAGGGCAGGGAATGCGGAGACTTGTTTGTGTGGCTTCTGTTGAGTTTGCTAAACATGGAAAAGGGATTTGGGGTGAAACACAAGAGAAACAGAGTAGGCTTTTGTAAAATTTTAATTGTTGATTTATTTGTTTGGTTTTGGGGGGAGATGCTTTTGCTGCTAAGGGGAAATCTTCCTTGTGATCTGTTGTCAATGGCTTCTTTGTGTTCACGTTATACCACTTAAAGGGCCGCATTTCAACTCTGCTCTCTGGATTCCAGTCTTGATTTCCACTGAGAGAAAAACCTCATTCGATTTCATATGACATTAGGGGGAAGAACTGCTCTGAGGGTGTGAGTGGGATGGGTGTGGGCCTCACCTGCAGCACAGGCTGGTGAGGCAGGAAATGACACTCTCCATCATTCCGTTCCTGCCTATGCTTGGTTCCAGCCCAGTGGCCGGGCACCTTCATCATTCCTGATGAAGCTCGATGGGCTTGTTACACCTCTCCCTGTTTCCACAGGGTTCTCTCTGAGCTCCAGACAGAATGATTAATGGCCCTTTGGGTCAACCCTAAAAGACAGTAGGAGACAAATATACCTCATTCATGGGGAAACAAGCCCCAGGACATACATTATCTAGGAAAAATGAGGTGGCCAATGAGCTATTTCATTAGACATTTATCAGCTTTAGTGTTTATTGTAGGACTTTATTTGGTTTCTGCATACATATTTATATGTATATATATTTATAAATATATATACATGTATAGTATATATACACACTTTATTAAAAATAAGAAGAAAGCACTAGATGCTAGAATATTATTCATGAATTTCTTTTCTTATTTCAAAAGGTGGAGAAGACTTAGATAAAAGTAGGTTTAACAGAATCCAACAGCACATTAAAAGGATCATAGACCATGATTAAGTGGGGTTTATCCCAGGAATGCAAGGATTCTTCAGTATAAGCAAATCAATCAATGTGATACACCATATTAACAAATTGAAGGAGAAAAACCATAGGATCATCTCAATAGATGCAGAAAAAGCTTTTGACAAAATTCAACACCCATTTATGAGAAAAACCCTCCAGAAAGTAAGCATAGAGGGAACTTACCTCAACATAATAAAGGCCATATATGACAAACCCACAGCCAACATCGTTCTCAATGGTGAAAAACTGAAACCATTTCCACTAAGATCAGGAACAAGACAAGGTTGCCCACTCTCACCACTATTATTCAACATAGTTTTGGAAGTTTTAGCCACAGCAATCAGAGAAGAAAAAGAAATAAGAGGAATACAAATCGGAAAAGAAGTAAAGCTGTCACTGTTTGCAGATGACATGATACTATACATAGAGAATCCTAAAGACGCTACCATAAAACTACTAGAGCTAATCAATGAATTTGGTAAAGTAGCAGGATACAAAATAAATGCACAGAAATCTCTTGCATTCCTATACACCAATGATGAGAATCTGAAAGTGAAATTAAGAAAACACTCCCATTTACCATTGCAACAAAAAGAATAAAATGCCTAGGTATAAACTTACCTAAGGAGACAAATAACCTGTATGCAGAAAATTATAAGACACTGATGAAAGAAATTAAAGATGATACAAATAGATGGAGAGATATACCATGTTCTTGGATTGGAAGAATCAACATTGTGAAAATGACTCTACTACCCAAAGCAATCTACAGATTCAATGCAATCCCTATCAAACTACCACTGGCATTTTTCACAGAGGTAGAACAAAAAAATTCACAATTTGTATGGAAACACAAGAGACCCTGAGTAGCCAAAGCAATCTTGAGAAAGAAAAACGGAGCTGGAGGAATCAGGCTCTCTGACTTCAGATTATACTACAAAGTTACAGTAATCAAGACAGTATGGTACTGGCAGAAAAACAGAAATATAGATCAATGGAACAGGATAGAAAGCCCAGAGATAAACCCACGCACATATGGTCATCTTACCTTTGATAAAGGAGGCAAGAATATACAGTGGAGCAAAGACAGCCTCTTCAATAAGTGGTGCTGGGAAAACTGGACAGCTACATATAAAGGAATGAAATTAGAACACTCCCTAACAGCATACACAAAAATAAACTCAGAATGGATTAACGACCTAAATGTCAGGCGAGACACTATCAAACTCTTAGAGGAAAACATAGGCAGAACACTCTATGACAGAAGTCACAGCAAGATCCTTTTTGACCCACTTCTTAGAGAAATGGAAACAAAAACAAAAATAAACAATGGGACCTGATGAAACTTAAAAGCTTTTGCACAGCAAATGAAACCATAAACAAGACGAAAAGACAGCCCTCAGAATGGGAGAAAATATTTGCAAATGAAGCAACTGACAAAGGATTAATCTCCAAAATTTACAAGCAGCTCATGCAGCTCAATATCAAAAATACAAACAACCCAATCCAAAAATGGGCAGAAGACCTAAATAGACATTTCTCCAAAGAAGATATACAGATTGCCAAGAAACGCATGAAAGAATGCTCAACATCATTAATCATTAGAGAAATACAAATCAAAACTACAATGAGACATCATCTCACACCAGTCAGAATGGCCATCATCAAAAAATCTACAAACAATAAATGCTGGAGAGGGTGTGGAGATAAGGGAACCCTCTTGCACTGTTGGTGGGAATGTAAATTGATATAGCCACTATGGAGAACAGTATGGGGGTTCTTTAAAAAACTAAAAATAGAACTACCATACAACCCAGCAATCCCACTACTGGGCATATACCCTGGGAAAACCATAATTCAAAAAGAGTCATGTACCAAAATGTTCATTGCAGCTCTATTTACAATAGCCAGGACATGGAAGCAAGCTAAGTATGCATCGACAGATGAATGGATAAAGATGTTGTGGCACATATATACAATGGAATATTACTCAGCCATAAAAAGAAACGAAATTCAGTTATTTGTACTGAGGTGGATGGACCTAGAGACGTTCATACAGAGTGAAGTAAGTCAGAAAGAGAAAAACAAATACCATATGCTAATACATATATATGGAATCTAAAACAAAAAGGTTCTGAAGAACCTGGGGGCAGGACAGGAATAAAGACGCAGATGTAGAGAATGGACTTGAGGACATGGAGAGGGGGAAGGGTAAGGTGGGATGACGTGAGAGAGTGGCAAGGACTTATATATACTACCAAATGTAAAACAGATAGCTAGTGGGAAACAGCCGCATAGCACAGGGAGATCACTTCAGTGCTTTGTGACCACCTAGAGGGGTGGGATAGGGAGGGTGGGAGGGAGACGCAAGAGGGAGGAGATATGGGATATATGTATATGTATAGCTGATTCACTTTGTTATAAAGCAGAAACTAACACACCATTGTAAAGCAATTATACTCCAATAAAGATGTTAACATAAATAAATAAAATAAAAGTAAAAATCTGTTTCTTACAATTCAAATAAAAAGTAGGTTTAAGCAAAAAAGAAACTAAAAATAATCTATATTTTTTAAATCACACAAATATACCACTATTAACAATTTGGTATATATCTTTCCAGTTATTTGTTGATGCATACAGAAACATTTCTTTAAACAATGAGGATTATATTGTGCATACACTGTTATAATTACTTTTTAAATCTTAATATGTTGTGATGATTAAACAGGATAAATTATTAAAATGTTTTACCACACTACTTAATAGTATCCACTAAATAAAAGTTAGCTGTTATAGTCATTATTATTTTCTTTCTGTATCAAATATCAGTACCTGTTTTGTTTCTAGTTATAAACAGTCCTATAATGAAAATTTCATGGACAGATCGTTACACACAGCTGTATTTCTTTAATATCATTCCTTGAAGGAGAAGGGCTGGGTTGAAGGATATTCACTTATTCATTAAGCAACTCTTTATTGAGTGTTTGCTCTTTGCCAGCAACTGTCTTAGGAACCAGAAATAACAACCAGAATAACAAGACATACTTGGTATCTGCTCTGGTGGAGCTTATACTCCAGGGAGAAAGGAAAAATAATTAAACAGTTACAGAAAATTCTGTGAAGAACAAATTCAAATTGTCAACAAACATAAAAAGATATTCAGCCTCTCCAGTAGAGAGGGAAATGCAAAGTAAAATATTAATGAGTTGTCAGTTTACACCCATTAGATTGAGAGAACTAACCAACAAACACCTAAAGGCAGCCAGAATGTGGAAGAGATGGGTTCTCAACCTTTTAAGAAAGTAATCTGGCCACAGCTATAAAAACTAAAATGCGTAGCACTTCCATGGAAATAGAATTTAAGAACATACATCTGAAGAGGATCAGCATGTGCCACCCCAAAACATGCCTCTTTGGAAAAAGGATTATTTTGAGCTGGAGGAGTCACAGGAAGAACTCTGCCCTGCCCCTTTCTGGCTAAAGCAGGGTACAAATTTCCCTTTGTAAAGATACCCCCCCCCCAATAGCAGAAAGAAGAGACGACTGTTAGCACTGGGGACAGCACTGTCTTGAGTCTGCATAAACAAACCTTAGAAAAATAACCTTTATCTTCCATTGGTTTTGTCTATATATTTACCTTCCTACAATTTACCACCCCTATTAGCCCAAACTCCTTTACCTTTGTCTTGTCACTTCTCCACACTATCACCTTTTGTTGAAATGGTATATAAGCCCTCAGACCTAACCACTTCTTCAGGTTTCACTTCTTTACTGTGTAATAAACTTTTCTCCTGTTAATCTGTCTTTGTCAGTTTCATTCACAGTCCCCGGGAACTGAACATAAGAGGTTAGAGGAAAAGAGTTTTTTTCCCCCTCCCCTAAACATTCAACAGTGTTTATTGCATCTTTGTTCATAGTGGCAAAAAACTGGAAACAAAGAGATCAAAAGAGGAATCATGATATAGCCACTCCATGGGGGTTTTTATGCATTTGTTATTTCTTGCATGATACTATCCCATATGTGTGATATTATATATATATATATGCATAAAAATTAGGAAAAATTAGATTTAGGGATATCCATAATATCTTATTAAACAAAAATTTAAAAGGAGGAAAAAAAAGTTTCAGAGTGAGAAACAGGTATGATTCACTTTCAGTGAAAAATAAGCCACCAAACTCGAATATATGTATAAGCTTGTCTATATGATCAAGGAGAAATGTGTTTACAGTTACCTGGCATGGTATTAATATTGGTTACCATGGGGGGATGGGATTGGGTAAATGATTAGCTTTTTTCTTTTATACCTTATCCTGTATTACTTCTGTAAAGTATCAAATAAAGAGAATTTTAACAAGGAACAGTTTTATTACTAATAAAATATTACAGAGAAGATTGAGAGTGTTCTGGGAACTCATAGCAGAAGCACCTAGCACTCCTTCTCCAGCTTCGATATGTATCATCTGTCTGAAGGGCTAGGTACAGGCCAGATACTTGTCCAGGAATAAAGAGCCTATGAGGGGTGTAAGTAACAAGTTGTGGCCACAACTACCAGTTATTGTTTTTAGACTGTGTGATGTTATCCGCCTGCCTAGCTGCATTTCTTGAGCTCACTGTAGTTAATGAAAGAATTTTAATAAAATGTATTTATTTATTATTTCATGAATTTTTTATTGAAGTGTAGTTGATTTACGATGTTGTATTAATTTCTGCTGTACAGCAAAGTGAGTCAGTTATACATATATATACATTCTTTTTTATATTTTTTTCCATTATGGTTTATCATAGGATATTGAATATAGTTCTCTGTGACATACAGTAGGACCTTGTTGTTTATTCATTCTATATATAAAAGCTTACATCTGCTCACCCCAACCTCCCACTCCATCCCTCTCCCGGCCCCCTCCCCCTTGGCAGCCATCAGTCTGTTCTCTATGTCCGTGATTCTGTTTCTGTTTCATAGATAGGTTCATTTGTGTCATATTTTAGATTCCACATAAAAGTGATATCACATGGTATTTGTCTTTCTCTTTCTGACTTACCTCATTTGGTATGATAATCTCTAGTTGTATCCATGTTGCTGCAAATGGCATTATTTTGTTCTTTTTTATGGCTGAGTAGTATTCCATTGTATATATGTACCACATCTTCTTTACCCATTCATCTGTTGATGGACATTTAGGTTGTTTCCATGTCTTGGCTATTGTGAATAGTGCTGCTATGAACATAGGGATGCATGTACCTTTTTGAATTATAGTTTCGTCTGGATATATGCCGAAGAGTGGGATTGCTGGATCATATGGTAATTCTATTTTTAGTTTTCTAAGGAACCTCCATACTGTCTTTCATAGTGGCTGCACCAGTTAACATTCCCACCAACAGTGTAAGAGGGTTCCCTTTTCTCCACACCCTCTCCAGAATCTGTTATTTGTAGACTTTTTAATGATGACCATTCTAACCAGTGTGAGGTGATACCTCATTGTAGTTTTGATTTGCATGTCTCTAATAATTAGTGATGTTGAGCATCTTTTCATGTGCCTCTTGGCTGTCTGTATTTCTTCTTTGGAGAAGTGTCTCTTTAGGTCTTCTGCCCATTTTTCAATTGGATTGTTTGGTTTTTTTTATTGTTGAGTTGTATTAGCTGTTTGTATATTTTGGAAATTAAGCCCTTGTCGGTCACATCATTTGCAAGTATTTTCTCCCATTCTGTAGGTTGTCTTCTCATTTGTTTATGGTTTCCTTTGCTGTGCAAAAGCTTGTAAGTTTGATTAGGTCCCATTTGTTTATTTTTGTTTTTATTTCTATTGCCCTGGGAGACAGACCTAAGGAAACATTGGTACGATTTATGTCAGCGAATGTTTTGCCTATGTTCTCTTCTAGGAGTTTTATGGTGTCACGTCTTATGTTTAAGTTTTTAAGCCATTTTGAGTTTATTTTAGTGTAGGGTGTGAGGGTGTGTTCTAACTTCATTGATTACATGTGGCTGTCCAACTTTCCCAGCACCACTTGCTGAAGAGACTGTCTTTTTCCCATTTTATATTCTTGCCTCCTTTGTCGAAGATTAATTGACCATAGGTGTGAGGGTTTATTTCTGGGTTCTCTATTCTGTTCCATTGATTCCTATGTCTGTTTTGAGGCACAGAATTTAAAATAAGTTACCTGTAATGCAGAAGAACAGTCAGCTTTCAACTCTGGGGCATTCCACTCTCTGGTTCCCAAGCGTTTCCTCTGTGGGTACCTTCTCTTTACCCACCTTGTAGGATTGTCAGCAGGATCCCATGAGATAAAGTAGATGAAAGTGCCCAGCACAAACCTGTCACAAGGTAAATCCTCACAACGTGTTACTTGATCTGAACCTGCCCCCTCCATCTCGCAGAGCTGTCCTAAAGACCCAAGGAGGAACAGATGTGAGGATGCTTTGGAAAGTGTGAGGCATACTACCCAAGGGAGCCAGAAAGCCAGCGCTAGAGCCCGAGGGCCTGGGCAGCCACTCCGGTTCTCAGATATGCTCTTTGCATACTTTCACTGCACAAAGTTGAACCAAGTTCAAGAAACTGGTGACTCGGCTAACGGCCTGGAGAATGAGGAACTGGATGAGGCAAAGTGCTTCAGAGGAATGTCTGGCACAGAGTCCTGATTTCCAGAACTTTTCAGCGCTGGCAGGTGTGAGATTGTGCAGTCACTGGAGCCTTGCCAAGGAGATTCAGCGCTAACTGTGGAGTGCGGAAGGGACAGTCCCTCGTGGGCCTCATGTGCTGCTGAGAGCCAGTCACAGAAGAGGGTATGGAGGACTCGCAGCTCCAAAAGCACTGCAGGCGTCGAGGCTTGGCCGGTTGCAGAGATGGAGTGCACTAGCCAGCTCTGAAGGGTGGGATGAAAGTGACGAGACAAAGCTTGTCCCCTAGCATTCTTTTTATAATGCTCTGTGTGTACCAAGTGTCTCATAGCACAAGGTGAAAATATCTGAAAAGACAAGGAAAGGGGAAAAGTACTGGTTTCATATTCATGAAACTGAAGCCTTTGAATGTCATCTTTTCCCCCTGTATCCACCTAAAACACGGTAGTCCTCCCAGCCTTCTTTCAAATCCAGCTTTAATGGTGCCGCACCCTGTTTTTGTTGTATGCTTTGACTTGAGGTAGAAATCCACTGCAGAACAATTCCCAGGCCCAGTTCTTCTGAGAGAAGAAATGGAGCTACTGTGATGGATGGGCACCCACATGTGCCCCAGCTATGGAAGGGGAAGGAGGCAAGGGCAGCCCTGGGACTGCAGGTAGGTCATGGTCAGAGCACAGAGGTCAAAGGATGAGACTGTGACTAAAACATGTGGTACTTTGCTTTTGAGTTCTGAGGTAAAAGCCTTTTCCTGGTCGGCCTCCTTTCTTACCTCCCTTTACTCTGTGCCTTCCTGGCTTGATGACCTCATTTTCTCAAGTTAAGTCATGGTGGAAACCCTGTGAAATAACTGACCTCACACAAAATCCCCTCCTGTCTTCGCATCTGTGGTCCGCAGAGGTAGCCATAGATAGTCATTAATTAACCTTTTAGAGCTTGCTATTTCTGCTGGCCCCAAACACGCAAAGGCTTCGGTATAAAAATGGCAACTCAATAGTTTCCTGGGTTTATGTAAACAAATATTCAGAAAAATGGAAGGCACTGTGTATTCAACAGCTTTTCAAAAAAAAAATCAGTCACAAAACTGCTATTGGTAGAAAGTCAGCTCTTCGTGGGGGGATTCCAGGCTTGGTTCTGCTGCTGTTTATGAGGGGAAGTAGCTTTCGTTTTTCTCGTACGTAAAATAAGGAGGCTGCATTAGGAGATTGCTATGGTTCGTCTTCTTTCAAAAAGATTCCACGATTCCTCTGCCTCAGGCAACAGTTTGGGATCACCAGATTGAACAATATTTGGGACATACTTACTCTCAAAAATCGTTTGCTGTTTATCGGAAATTCGGACTGAACTGGGTGTTCTGTACTGTATCTGGCAACACTACCGCAGTTACATTTTCATTGGGAGGAGAACAGCTGACCCTGGTTCTGCTCCCTTGCCTGGGCAGAAGGCGGGACCAGTAGAAGGGGCCGGGGAGAACGGGCTCCCTGCCACCCTGTCCCACTGGCTCACCCCGGCCGCAGAGCAGGAGAAGGCCCCGCTGACCCACTCAACTTTTCTCATCAGGGACACAGCAAACTAAATTCTCTCTAGATCTTTTTAGGCAGAAAAGCTCAAACTTATATTTAATTTGGCCACATTTCCAACCAGCATTAACAAAACAGAACACGGTAACAACTCCTTTTCAGTGTAAGGAGACATTTTTTTTTCTTTCTCCATGGAATTAAGTTCTAGCACATAGCCAAGGAGGTAGGTCCTCCTCGACAGAAAATCTTGGACATTGTATGCATTGGAATAAAAGTCACTTTGTGAGGGTGATATACCCAGCACCTCAGTGAAAATAAAAGTGCTCTGAATCTACAAGTAGGATTTGCCTTCAGAAGAAAAGAAAGATGAGATTTACATCTATGTAGCGTTTGATAGCTTATACATTTTTTTTCTTACATTGTTCGAATTAATTTTTACAAATAACCCAATGAAAGGAGTATTGTGTTAGTTCTATTTTACGGGTAAGGAATTTGGCTTAGAAATATTATATTTCTTCTCCCAAATCACCCAGCAAGTCAATGGAAGATGGGGCTTGGACCCAGGTCCTCAACCATAGTTACCTCTGTCCACTCTGCTGCCCTGCCGTGTACGAACTCTTTTTGTGGAAGTCACATATTTCTAGCGTCCCTGTGGGTTTAGAAGGAAAGTTTCAGTGCTTCTCAATGCTTTTGGCAGAATGCTAACATGCGAGTCCCTACTCAGGCCCCATTCTTCTGGGCCAGTCCAGCAAGCCAGGACAGAGGCTCTGAGAACTGGCTGATCAAAACCAGCTAGTCCGATTAGCGTTATTTCAACAGATGAGGAAACTGCAGCTCAGATTGTTGAAATCAGAGCAGGCAAGCCACTGCGCACTCCCTTTCCCTCCAGTGATCAGGCCGTGCTCAGCCCGGGGGGGCAGCTTGGGAAATACTCAGAAAAGCTCACGTTCCGAGTAGAAATGGCTTAAGAAAAAGGACACCTGCTTCTCCTTTCTGTTGCTGATATGGGAACACACCCTGTGTGTGTTTGGTGACTTAGCGATAACTCAATTGCCATTGAATTGCCATTGGTCCAATTCACTTCTGTGGTCTCAGGATGGACAGACTAGGCTGGGTTCCAGGCATTGTTTATGTCAGGAAACTAGAAAGTTGACCAGAACTCTCATATAAGCTTCGCCATGCTGCTCTGAAAAAGATCTGCTAGTGTTAGGGGTTTGAATAGTAATGGCATAGTCTAAAATGTTTTCCTGCTGTATTTGAAAGTATTACATGCTACTGATTTTATATATTAATTAATTAATTAGCTAATTGAGCTCCTGGAAAATAAATCACTCACAATCCCTTACATTCTGTGTGTATAACGTTTGTATTTACTTATTTATATTTTTTATACATTTACATATTTTTTTATCACTTATGGAGAAGAAGAGTAAAAACTTACTGAAACCACGTTGGACAAATGACTTCCAGAAAATACACACTAGCTGAGATTATGCGGTGACTTTTTAGATACTTCTTTCATCCTCATAAATAAAAAAAATCGCTTGAACAATTTTTAAAAATTATAACTGAAAGGAAACCTTCGTTGCCCAAACCTGCATCTAAAAACCTATCTCCCCAACTGCCTAAAAGCCTCATTTCTGGGCTTCCCTGGTGGCGCAGTGGTTGAGAGTCCGCCTGCCGATGCAGGGGACACGGGTTCGTGCCCCGGTTCGGGAAGATCCCACATGCCGCGGAGCGGCTGGGCCCGTGGGCCATGGCCGCTGAGCCTGCGCGTCTGGAGCCTGTGCACCGCAACGGGAGAGGCCACAACAGTGAGAGGCCCTCGTACCGCAAAAAAAAAAAAAAGAAAAGCCTCATTTCTTTCTAGCTGTTGACAAACAACACATATTAACATAATTGAGATAATTAAGGGCAGTGCCAGGTACTGTTATCCTACAGGCTTCTGCAGTGCAAAGGCTGCCAATTTCCGCTCTCTCCTAACAGCCTGAGGGCGTGGAGATTAACACCTACAAAGTGTGGTGGCTTGAATATAGATGAGGGGAGAGAGACCGGCTGCTTCCTTTGATTAAAACATTAGAAGAATAATTATTACAATAGTGAAATGGCTTCAGCCTTCTGTTAAGATTTTTTTTTTCTCTCCTCCAGTTTACTGTGTATCTCTGAAACTTTCTTTTTTCTTTCCTCCATATGGCAAATTACTATCATTGAAAATCTTATACTTCAAGTTGAGACCATTTTGTACGGATTGAGTTAGTGGTCCCCAAGACGGTAATTTTCACTGTTGCCGAGGAGAGGAAAATATTACTTCTGGAGAGCCAGCAGGCATTTTATTAAACAATTGTACCAGCTGGTAACAAATGATTGCCTTTATTCGAAACTGCCATTTGGAAGTCGGATGCATTCATTTCAGTGGGAAGTAAGTGAGGGGACCAGCTAGGGTTCTCGTGTTGGCGGATTCCTTAGCAGGCCAATCTAGACCCAAATCAGGACCAACGTTGAGGCTATTGGCTACTGTTTTTACATCAAGGCTGTGATTGCTTTTAACTTGGAAACTGATTCCACTGTCCCTCTTTTCTCTGTCTAAGGCTCTGGAATACTTAAGGAGGTTTAGAGGAAGGGTAATACACATACTGTGCAGAATCCAAATGCAGTATTAATATACTCCTTCTTCAGTTGTGATTTCTAAAAAATTATTTCATATACACTATTGCTGCAGCCACTAGGTCCCCTCTGTGGTATGAGATAAGAGACAGCCACCACATTTTTGCAAAGGACAAAGAAATGCTGGCTTTATTTCTAAAGGTCTTGTGATCCAGAACTTGGTTCTGTTCTTGGAAAAAAAAAAGCTTGGCCAAAAGTAGCCTGAGCCATGTTATCAGCTAATATCTCCATTCTGTATTTTTAGTGGGCAAATAAAATCTATCAGGACAGTGTAATTTAGAAGGGTGGAGAGAGCTGCATAATTTCCAGGGCAGGGAAAAGAGGACTGTGGTGCATTTTTGGTGGAACTGATCTGTTTTGGCAGTAACTTCCAGCTTCCTTTTTTTTTTTTTTCCCTTTGCATAGTCTCTCTCTCTCTTTTTTTTTTAATGGAAAAGTACAGCACAAGGCCCTGAAAGTTGAGAAGTGATTACTGAGAACACTGCCTATTGCTCTTTTAGTAGAATTTGTTTTCTGCTGCCTTCTTGCTGGATACCTGTTTATTAAAAAAGTTAAGCACCTTCCTGTCAGAAACTTAATTGAATTGGACTTATTCGAATCCTGGGGAAAAAGTGCCTTTTGGTCATTTCATTCCTTCAAAATTTGCCATACCTTTTGACCAAATTGATTAAAACAAGTATGAGTTGGGAACCCAGATAACTTTCTCAACCACATCATCCTCAGTCCTCCCCTGGAGTCCACCTTCTCCTTGTAGTTTCTCAAGGGACATAGAAATCAACTTTGGGTAAACCAGCACTTTTTTGAAGATGGTGAAAATGAGACAGAATTAGAATATTGTATTAGATTCAATGGGAGCAGGAATAGGGAGGGTTTGCACTGTAGATTCCAGACCCAGGAAGTTAGCCAGATAGAATCCCGTGTCCAAAGCTCTAACTACAAAAGACGTGGTCTCACTGTTTGGAGCAGAGTGAGAGGATGGAACCGAGTTTAGTAGCATCGCCTCCATTCTTTCTCTATGCAACACAAGTCAAGTCCCAGGTGAAAGCTGGTGACCACCTCCAACTCCATTTGATTTGGCAGGCTGGTTGGTCCTGTGAGGAGATGCCTTTCCTCTTCCTCTCTACCTGCAGTCCCTCCTTCTCCCCAAACAATCTCCGCCATGAAACCAAGGCAGATGCTTCTTGCCTCTTCTCCATTCAGGGGAGGAGCTGAGATCAGGTCTGTGTGGCAGGGCTTGTAGGAGGTCTTATACTTGTATGAGGAGGTAGAGAATTGTGGAAGCTCAACAGGAATATATATCTGTATGTGTGCACGTGTGCATTTGAAATTTAACTAAAAGTACATTAAAAGATTAAGTACCTGTATTCATTTCCTGGGGCTGCTGTAACAAATTGTCATGCACTGGGTAGCTTAAACCAACAGAAATTTATCCTCTTACACTTCTGAGGCTAGAAGTCCAAAAGCAAGGGGTCAGCAGGGCTGTGCTCTCTCTGAATGCTGTAGGGGAGAATCTGTTCTTTGCCACATCCAGCCTCTCGTGACTGTTGGCATTCCTTGGCTTGTAGCCACATCACTCTAATCTCTGCCTTCACATCACCTTTTCCTCTGTGTCTCTATGAAGGATACTTGTCACTGGATTTAGGGCCATAATGATCTCCTCATCTCAAGACTCTTAATTACATCTGCAAAGACCTTTTTTCCAATAAGGTCATATTCACAGATTCTGGGGATTAGGAAGTGGGCATATCTTTTGGGGTCTACCATCTAGCCCACTGTAGTCCCCCAAACTGATCACTTGCTCATGGGAAAATGTTTGGAAGCAGGTGCAATATTATAGATTGGTTGATTGATTTGCATAAATGTATTTCTTTCTTTTATATGCCTTAACTTGTTCCAAAAGGTTTTAAGGTAGATGCATAAGATCATACATTGTTTATGAAGATAAATGATTTTTATTTTAGATTTGTATTATTCTTGCAGATACAAGCTATGGTCCGTGGGATTTGCATGCCCTTCTCAGGCCCTTCCAGGCACAAGGAGCGCTCATTCACAAAAGGAGAGAGAGGATATTTCTTCTACTGTCTTGCCCCTGTTCTACCAAGGACCTTGTCATCCCCATTTTGCCAAATCTGGTAAGCTTCTCGCACAAGCTCTTTCAAAGGCAATGATTCTCTACCTTCGTTCAACTGTAGACCCTCATTTACTGTTTGTTGACTCATACTCCTTAAAAGAGGTTAGGAGAAAAATGTCCTCAGCATCCCAGAATACTCCCTGGCGAGTTGGCCAAAGATGAAAAGACAGAGGACCTCAACTGACTAGCATACATTACTTTGGCCTGCAACATGCCATGCAGCCAGCCAACTCAAGTGAGACGTGGTGACCAGGCTATAAAATGAGAACCATTCTCCC
This sequence comes from Delphinapterus leucas, assembly GCF_059928025.1. Lineage (NCBI taxonomy): Eukaryota > Metazoa > Chordata > Mammalia > Artiodactyla > Monodontidae > Delphinapterus > Delphinapterus leucas. The sequence continues at coordinate 16,829,842 of NC_143138.1, forward strand.
TTCTTCCATGTGCTTCTTGCCCCTATTCCCTGAAGCTCACATGCCATTACTCTCAGCACATCTTCTCCCACAAAGTGTAGCACTCTTAGAACAGTGAGTCAGGATCCCTCTTAGGGGCCCATCATATTCTAAACCCTACCTCCCACAAATATGCCCTGGTGTGCTGGTCCCTATTCTTGGATTTAGTGATAAATGGTGAGTGAAGCCCTCATTTAGACTTGAGCCTCAGCTGTGGACTCCAGTCCTGGTTTTATAAGAGAAGCCAGCACTGGGGATTTAGGAGAATTTGTGCCATTATTAAGACTATGCATTTTGATTCTTGTCCTGTGATTTTTCCTTGAGTATCGTCCATTCCAGAATCCTGGAGGGAGAAGGGGTATTTACAGTCAGGATTCAGACATTCTTGGATTTCCAGTCACAATGCCTTCAAAGTATCATCAAACGCTCTTGCAGAGGACACTCACTTCTTTGATTGGCTCAATAAAATATTATACTGATTATAATTGACATCTGGCACATTAAAAAGGAGTATTTCTTCAGAAACTATGGGCTATAACCAAACCCCGTACAGCATCTTGGCTAGGGCCTATGCCCTCTACCCAAGAGATCGTGAAGGAAAAGAGGCTCAAACATCAACGTGGATCGTGACCAATCAGATCAGCAATTCCTCCTGAGAAGGAGAAAAAGCAGAAGCAGGTATGGTATTGGGCAGGGCAAAATACATTTCCGTCCCCACTTCTTTCAGTTACCTTGTTTGTATTGAACTTGGATCTAGGGTATGATGGCCCCTATTTCATTCTATTAACACTCTGCTGGGTCAAGGTTTGATCAAAATCCACAGCCTTGGGGGGACCTTCGAGATGGCAGAGGAGTAAGATGTAGAGATCACCTTCCTCCCCACAAATACATCAAAAATACATCTACATGTGGAACAACTCCTACAGAACACCTACTGAACACTGGCAGAAGACCTCAGACCTCCCAAAAGGCAAAAAACTCCCCAGGTACCTGCGTAGGGCAAAAGAGAAAAGAAATAACAGAGACAGAAGAATAGGGACAGGACTTGCACCTCAGGAAGGGAGCTGTGAAGGAGGAAAAGATTCCACACACTAGGAAGCCCCTTCACTGGTGGAGACGGGGGGTGGGCGGGGGTAAGCTTCGGAGCCACGGAGGAGAGCACAGAAACAGGAGTGCAGAGGCAAAGCAGAGAGATTCCTGCACAGAGGATCGGTGCCGCCCAGCACTCACCAGCCCTGCTCACCCACCGGGACGAGTGGGGGCTGGGAGCTGAGGCTCGAGCTTCAGAGGTCAGATCCCAGGGAGAGGACTGGAGTTGGCTGCGTGAACACAGCCTGAAGGGGGCTAGCGTGCCACAGCTAGCCGGGAGGGAGTCCGGGAAAATGTCTGGACCTGCTTAAGAGGCAAGAGACCATTGTTTTGGGGCGCGCAAGGAGAGGGGATTCAGAGCACCACCTAAACGAGCTCCAGAGACGGGCACGAGCCACGGCTATCAGCGCGGACACCAGAGACAGGCATGAGACGCTAAGGCTGCTGCTGCCGCCACCAAGAAGCCTGTGTGCAAGCACAGGTCAGTATCCACACCTCCCCTCCCAGGAGTCTGTGCAGCCCGCCACTGCCAGGGTGCCGGGATCCAGGGACAACTCCCCCGGGAGAACATACGGCGCGCCTCAGGCTGTTGGAATGTCACACTGGACTGTGCCGCCGCAGGCTCGCCCCACATTCCATACCCCTCCTTGCCCCCGGCCGGAGTGAGCCAGAGCGCCCGAATCAGCGGCTCCTTTAACCCTGCCCTGTCTGAGCGAAGAACAGATGCCTGAGGGCGACCTACACGCAGAGGCGGGGCCAGATCCAAAGCTGAGCCCCGGAAGCTGTGCGAACAAAGAAGAGAAAGGGGAATCTCTCCCTGCAGCCTCAGGAGCAGCAGATTAAATCTCCACAATCAACTTGATGTACCCTGCATCTGTGGAATACCTGAATAGAGAATGACTCAACCCAAAATTGAGGCGGCGGACTTTGGGAGCAACTGTAGAATTGGCGTTTGCTGTCTGCGGCTGACTTGTTTATGATTTTTATGTTTATCTTAGTGTAGTTTTTAGAGCTTGTTATCATTGGTGGATTTGTTTATTGGTTTTGTTGCTCTCTTCTTTTATTACTTTTTAAAATATAATTTAAAAAAATTTTAATTGTAATTATTATTTTAAAAAACTATTTTTCTTTCTTTTTTTCTCCCTTTTCTTCTGAGCTGTGTGGCTGACAGTGTCTTGGTGCTCTGGCCGGGTGTCAGGCCTGAGCCTCTGAGGTGAGAGAGCCAAGTTCAGGACATTGGACCACCAGAGACCTCCCAGCCCCACATAATATCATTTGGCGAGAGCTCTCCCAGAGATCTCTGTCTCAAATCTAAGACCCAGCTCCAGTCAACAGCCAGCAAGCTACAGTGCTAGATACCCTATGCCAGAAAACTAGCAACACAGGAACACAACCCCACCCATTAGCAGAGAGGCTGCCTAAAATCATAATAAGTCCACAGACACCCCAAAACACACCACCAGATGGGGTCCTGCCCACCAGAAAGACAAGATCCAGCCTCATCCACCAGAACACAGGCACCAGTCCCCTCCACCAGGAGGCCTATACAACCCACTGAACCAACCTTAGCCACTGGAGGCAGACACCAAAAACAATGGGAACTACGAACCTGCAGCCTGTGAAATGGAGACCCCAAACACAGTAAGTTAAGCAAAATGAAAAGACAGAGAAACACACAGCAGATGAAGGAGCAAGGTAAAAACCCACCAGACCAAACAAATGAAGAGGAAATAGGCAGTCTACCTGAAAAAGAATTCAGAGTAATGATAGTAAAGATGATCCAAAAATCTTTGGACTAGAATGGCGAAAATACAAGAAACATTTAATAAGGACCTAGAAGAACAAAAGAGCAAACAAACAATGATGAACAACACAATAAATGAAATTTAAAATTCTCTAGAAGGAATCAACAGCAGAATAACTGAGGCAGAAGAATGGATAACTGACCTGGAAGATAAAATAGTGGAAATAACTACTGTAGAGCAGAATAAAGAAAAAAGAATGAAAAGAATTGAGGACAGTCTCAGAGACCTCTGGGACAACATTGAATGCACTAATGTTCAAATTATAGGGGTCCCAGAAGAAGAGGAGAAAAAGAAAGGCTCTGAGAAAATATTTGAGGAGATTATAGTTGAAAACTTCCCTAACATGGGAAAGAAAATAGTAAGTCAAGTCCAGGAAGCGCAGAGTCCCATACAGGGTAAATCCAGGAGAAACACACCAAGACACATATTAATCAAACTATCAAAAAATTAAATACAAAGAAAAAATATTAAAAGCAGCAAGGGAAAAGCAACGAATAACATACAAGGGAATCCCCATAAGTTAACAGCTGACCTTCAGCAGAAACTCTGCAAGCCAAAAGGGAGTGGCAGGACATATTTAAAGTGATGAAAGGGAAAGAACTACAACCAAGATTACCCTACCCAGCAAGGATCTCATTTGGATTCCACGGAGAAATTAAAGCCTTTACAGACAAGCAAAAGTTAAGAGAAATCAGCACCACCAAACCAGCTTTACAACAAATGCTAAAGGACCTTCTCTAGGCAGGAAACACAAGAGAAGGAAGACCTACAAAACACAAACCCAAAGCAATTAAGAAAATGGTAATAGGAACATACATATCAATAATTACCTTAAATGTAAATGGATTAAATGCTTCAACCAAAAGGCGTAGACTGGCTGAATGGATACAAAAGAAGACCTGTATATATGCTGTCTACAAGAGACCCACTTCAGACCTAGGGACACATACAGACTGAAAGTGAGGGGATGGAAAAAGATATTCCATACAAATGGAAATCAAAAGAAAGCTGGAGTAACAATTCTCATATCAGACAAAATAAACTTTAAAATAAAGACTATTACAAGAGACAAAGAACGACACTGCATGCTGATCAAGGGATCAATCCAAGAAGAAGGTATAACAACTTTAAATATTTATGCACCCAACATAGGAGCACCTCAATACATAAGGCAAATACTAACAGCAATAAAAGGGAAATCAAAGGTAACACAATAATAGTAGGGTACTTTAACACTCCACTTTCACCAATGGACAGGTCATCGAAAATGAAAATAAATAAGGAAACACAATCTTTAAATGACACATTATACAAGATGGAGTTAATTGATGTTTATAGGATATCCATCCAAAAACAACAGAATACACTTTCTTCTCAAGTGCTCATGGAACACTCTCCAGGATAGATCATATCTTGGGTCACAAATCAAGCCTTGGTAAATTTAAGAAAATTAAAATCGTATCAAGTATCTTTTCTGACCACAATGCTATGAGACTAAATATCAATTACAGGAAAAAATATGTAAGAAATACAAACACATGGAGGCTAAACAATACACTACTTAATAACCAAGAGATCACTGAAGAAATCAAAGAGGAAATAAAAAAATACCTAGAAACAAATGACAATGAAAACATGATGGCCCAAAACCTATGGGATGCAGGAAAAGCAGTTCTAAAAGGGAAGTTAATAGCAATACAATCCTACCTCAAGAAACAAGAAAAATCTCAAATAAACAACCTAACCTTACACCTATAGCAATTAGAGAAATAAGAACAAAAAAACCCCCAAAGTTAGCTGAGGGAAAGAAATCATAAATATCAGATCAGAAATAAATGAAAAAGAAATGAAGGAAACAAGAGAAAGATCATTAAAACTAAAAGCTGGTTCATTGAGAAGGTAAACAAAATTGATAAACCAGTAGCCAGACTCATCAAGAAAACAAGGAGAAGACTCAAATCAACAGAAATAGAAATGAAAAAGGTGAAGTAACAACTGACACTGCAGAAATACAAAGAATCATGAGGGGTTACTACAGGCAATCATATGCCAATAAAGTGGACAACCTGGAAGAAATGGACAAATTCTTAGAAAAGCACAACCTTCTGAGACTGAACCAGGAAGAAAGAGAAAATATAAACAGACCAATCACAAGCACTGAAATTGAAACTATGATTAAAAATCTTCCAAGAGGGCTTCCCTGGTGGCGCAGTGGTTGAGAGTCCGCCTGCCGATGCAGGGGACACGGGTTCGTGCCCCGCTCCGGGAGGATCCCACATGCCGTGGAGCGGCTGGGCCCATGAGCCATGGCTGCTGAGCCAGTGCTTCCAGAGCCTATGCTCCGCAATGGGAGAGGCCACAGCAGTGAGAGGCCCGTGTACCGTGAAAAAAAAAAAAAATCTTCCAAGAAAGAAAAGCCCAGGACCAGATGGCTTCTCAGGCAAATTCCATCAAACATTTAGAGAAGAGCTAACACTTATCCTTTTCAAACTCTTCCAAAATATATCAGAGGGAGGAACACTCCCAAACTCATTCTACAAGGCCACCATCACCCTGATACCAAAAGCAGACAAAGATGTCACAAAGAAAGAAAACTACAGGCCAGTATCACTGATGAACATAGATGTGAAAATCCTCAACAAAATACTAGCAAACAGAATCCGACAGCACATTAAAAGGATCATAGACCATGATCAAGTGGGGTTTATCTCAGGAATGCAAGGATTCTTCAATATAGGCAAATCAATCAATGTGATACACCGTATTAGCAAACTGAAGGATAAAAACCATATGATCATCTCAATAGACAGAGAAAAAGCTTTCGAAAAAATTCAACACACATTTATGATAAAAACTCTCCAGAAAGTAGGCATAGAGGGAACTTACCTCAACTTAATAAAGGCTAAATATGACAAACCCACAGACAACATTGTTCTCAGTGGTGAAAAACTGAAACCATTTCCTCCAAAATCAGGAACAAGACAAGGATGCCCACTCTCACCGCTGTTATTGAACATCATTTTGGAAGTTTTAGCCACAGCAATCAGAGAAGAAAAAGAAATAAAAGGAATCCAAAACAGAAAAGAGGATGTAAAGCTGGCCTTGTTTGCAGATGACATGAAACTATATATAGAGAATCCTAAAGATGCTACCAGAAAACTACTAGAGGTAGTCAAGAATCTGGTAAAGCAGCCGGATGCAAAATTAATGCACAGAAATCTCTTGCATTCCTATACACTAATGATGAGAAGTCTGAAAGAGAAATTAAGGAAACACTCCCATTTACCACTGCAACAAAAAGAATAAAATACCTAGGAATAAAACTACCTAAGGAGACAAGAGACCTGTATGCAGAAAACTATAAGACACTGATGAAAGAAATCAAAGATGCTACGAACAGATGGAGAGATATACCATGTTCTTGGATTGGAAGAATCAACTTTATGAAAATGACTATACTACCCAAAGCAATCTACAGATTCAGTGCAATCCCTAGCAAACTACCAGTGGCGTTTTACACAGAACTAGAACAAAAAATTTCCCAATTTGTGTGGAAACACAAAAGACAGTGAATAGCCAAAGCAACCTTGAGAAAGAAAAACAGAGCTGGAGGAATCAGGCTCCCTGACTTCAGACTCTACTACAAAGCTACAGTAATCAAGACAGCATGGTACTGGCACAAAAACAGAAATATAGATCAATGGAACAGGATAGAAAGCTCAGAGATAAACCCATGCACATATGGTCACGTTATTTTTGATAAAGGAGGCAAGAATATACAGTGGAGCAAAGACAGCCTCTTCAATAAGTGGTGCTGGGAAAGCTGGACAGCTACATGTAAAAGAATGAAACTAGAACACTCCCTAAAACCATACACAAAAATAAACTCAAAATGGATTAAAGACCTAAATGTCCAGCCAGACACTATCAAACTCTTAGAGGAAAACTTAGGAAGAACACTCTTTGACAAAAATCACAGCAAGATCCTTTTTGACCCACCTCCTAGAGAAATGGAAATAAAGACAAAAATAAACAAATGGGACCTAATGAAACTTAAAAGCTTTTGCACAGCAAACGAAACCATAAACAAGACGAAAAGACAACCCTTAGAATGGGAGAAAATATTTGCTAATGAAGCAACTGACAAAGGATTAACCTCCAAAATATACAAGCAGCTCATGCAGCTCAATATCAGAAAAACAAACAACCCAATCCAAAAATGGGCAGAAGACCTAGATAGACATTTCTCCAAAGAAGATATACAGACTGCCAACAAACACATGAAAGAATGCTCACCATCACTAATCATTAGAGAAATGCAGATCAAAACTACAGTGAGGTATCACCTCACACCAGTCAGAATGGCCATCATCAAAAAATCTGCAAACAATAAATGCTGGAGAGGGTGTGGAGAAAAGGGAACCCTCCTGCACTGTTGGTGGGAATGTAAATTGATACAGCCACTATGGAGAACAGTATGGGGGTTCCTTAAAAAACTAAAAATAGAACTACCATACAACCCAGCAATCCCACTACTGGGCATATACCCTGGAAAACCATAATTCAAAAAGAGTCATGTACCACAATGTTCATTGCAGCACCCTTTCACAAGAGCCAGGACACGGAAGCAACCTACGTGTCCATCAACAGATGAATGGATAAAGTAGATATGGCACATATATACAATGGAATATTACTCAGCCATAAAATGAAACAAAATTGAGTTTTTTGTTTTGAGTTGGATGGACCTAGAGTCTGTCATACAGAGTGAAGTAAATGAGAAAGAGAAAAACAAATACTGTATGCTAACACATATATATGGAATCTAAAAAAAAAAGATGGTTCTGATGAACCTTGGGGCAGGACAGGAATAAAAACGCGGACATAGAGAATGGACTTGAGGACACAGGAACAGGGAAGGGTAAGCTAGGATGAAATGAGAGAGTGGCACTGACATATATACACTACCAAATGTAAAATAGATAGCTAGTGGGAAGAAGCTGCATAGCACAGGGAAATCAGCTCAGTGCTTTGTGACCACCTAGAGGGGTGTGGTAGGGAGGGTGGGAGCGAGGCCTGAGGGAGGGGATATGGGGATATATGTATATGTATAGCTGATTCACTTTGTTATAAAGTAGAAACTAACATACCATTGTAAAGCAATTATACTCCAATAAAGATGTTAAAAAAAAAAAAATCCCCAGTCTGTCTTAGGTGGGCTGCCATGGGACCTTAACCTGTCTGATAGCTCAGTCTTACATTTCTTCTCTGAAATGTCTTCTTCTCTATAGCTTGTATTTATCCTTAGTGAAGGATCTCCTAGACTCTGATCCAAGAAGCATGAGTCCTGAGAGATGTTTTGACAAGAAGAATGAAAGGGGGTCTGGCATCTAGTATGTTTGGAAAACTCAGCATGCTATAATCCCCTCTTGGAGATTCATAACAAACATTAAAAGCCTCCTTAACCTTGGTTACTGTTGAGTTTTCAAGCTTAGTTGACTCCAGAAATCTACTTTCACATAACACCTATTAAGAACGGGAGACACATTCTGGAAAATACTGGCCTGGTAGAAGATATTTTGGATTTTGAAACAAAAGGCCTGTGTCTGAGTCTCCTCTGTGATTCCCTAACTGTTGGCATCAGATAAGTCACTAGTGACCTCAATTGCATTGAATATAAAATAAGTGCATATAGCACTGTCTTACCTTACGCCTACCAGGGTGGTAAGACGCAAAGAGGTCTGTGAAAGCATTTTTAAAATTATAATGGCTGTTCAAAAATAGTTATGTATATGTAGATCTAGACCAGCACACTAAATCTGTCCCCCTTCCTGATTTTGTAAGTAAAGTTTTATTGGCACACAGCCATGTTCATTTGCTCACACATAGTCTATGGCTGCTGCTACAGCAACGGTGGCAGAACTGAGTTCCTGAGACAGAGGCCACATGGCTTACGAAGCCCCAAATGTTTATTATTTGACCCTTTATAGAAAAAGTTCACTGACCGCTGATCTATAATAAAAGAAGTCATTTATATTCAAGAACTTGTTCTGTGTGGGGGGGGAGAGAGATGATAGGGCAAAGCCCCAGCCTGGATTCTTGTCTCAGGGCACCCAGGTGGCTCTGACCCCCTCACCAGGTAGATCAGGTGCTAAGGCCACCAGGACTAGCAGGAATAACTGCACACAGACTTTCTCTAGATAATAACTTGGGCGATGTACATGCCTGGATACTTAAAGTAGATTGTGGAAGGTTGCCCAGTCTACCCCAAGTAGAAAGAGGGGCCAAAGAGCATGTCGCTCCAGGCCTCTGGAAGGGGCAGAGTGACAGTTTGTCACAAAGGCATTATTGCAAATTGCAACCGAGGACATAGTGTTTCTGTGAGTGTCTAAATTTCTTAGGAACCAGAGACAGATGTTCACTTGAAAGTGCACTTCTCAAAGGATTAGCAGAGGCCTGAAATGTCACGGTGACACTGCTTAACATTTCATCCTCAGGTCCTGCCTGGTGTTTTAGGACCCCCAGGTCCCCGCCTCTCAGACTGTTGGAAACACTCAGAGAGATCAGCATTCTGCAAATCCGTCTCAGTGATTTTTCTGGAACTCGGCATCCTGAACTCAGCTGCTTTACGTTCACAGACCAAGAATGCAAACAGTGAAGCACAGAGACATTCCTGGAGGGAAGAATGCTCTCCACTTAGTCGGCGGGTGAGTAACATGATAAGAGCTTTAAGGCCAGGAGCTAGATGATGATTCTATCGCTAAGACCCCTGTTTCTGGTCTCCGCAGTCATGAGCTGCTAACAGCATCTGGCGTCCGTAACTCCTGGTTGCGGAATGCTGGCAGGGCTATTTGTGGAGCCTGTCTCTGAGAGCACGCTTAAGACACCTCATACATCTCCAGCCGTCCTCCCCAGCTCACGTGGGGCGTGTGCCGTGGATCTGTGCATGACGGGGCGGGATGAAACGGGCCGGAGAGTCACCGTGACATTTCAGTGCTCCGTTCATCTTTTGGGAATTGCTCTTGAGAGTGTGTACTTACCTCTAATCCCTGACGATTTTAGAAACTCTAAGAAACAGAGTGACAATCACAGCGTGGGGGCAGACTAGCTGATTATCACTCTGCCTGTTCTCCTCTAGTAGAGTCGTCAACTTCCCTTAGCAGTTTGGAGGCAAATGGACTTTCCTTCTGCTTGGGGTTCATGGCCCTCTACAATCCGGGGACAGTCTCATTCCCCAGGATTCTCTGGCCTCCCACTGCTGGCCAGAGTGTTACTGTCCACAATATTCCACCCTCTCCCTTCTGCTCGCCTCACTCAAGCTCTTCTCTTCACCCCGCCACTCAAGCCCCATCTTCAGGAAGCCTTTCCTGACATCTCTAAGCCCTTTTATCTGAACTCCCTTGGAACGTAAGCTCTATTTTGCAGTTTAACATTTAATTAGATCTTGTGATTTAGAGCCCACTTTAAATATGGATGTATTTTTACTCTCCTCTCTCCAGAAAGAAACATCCGCTTCTTGAAGACAGAGACCATTTATTTCCTCTGACCCTCCCTCCCCACCAGTCTAAAATAGTGGTTAGCATATAGCAGTTTGTCAGTAAATGCTGTTGAAAATGAGAATTTTGAAGATAGGTTTGGGGGTCTCTCTGATTACTGCATTTAGAAAAAAGAGACAGGTTTCAGAGAGATAGAGCAGCAGTGCCAGCTTCAGAGTGTTAGCCATGTTCATTCTAAGACTCAGATGCACCTGGAAGGCCAAGGGTAGGCCACCAACACCTATTTGCATTTGATCCAAGGAGTTTCTTAGGAAGGGACTCACCCTTGGGGAAGAGAGAGTAAACGGTCATGATATTTGGACAAGGCCTGTAGGCCAGTGAGGGACAGAAGAGATGTATTAGTTTCCTGGGGCTGCCATAACAAAGTACCACAAATCGAGTGGTGTTAAACAACAGAAATTTGTTCTCTCACAGTTCTGGAGGGTAGAAGTCCAAAATCAAGATGCTGGCAGATCCAAATCCTCTTCAGGAAGATCCTTCCTTGCTGCTTCCAGCCTCTGGTGGCCTAAGCATTCCTTGGCTTGTGGCTGCATCTCTCCGGTCTCTGCCTGTCTTCACATGGCCATCTTCCCTCTGAGTGTCCGTCTTCACATGGGGTTCTCTCTCTTTTAAAGACACTGGGCATATAGATTAAGGGCCCACCCTAACGACCTCATCTTAATTTGATTGCATCTGCAAAGACCCTATTTCCAAATAAATTCACCTTCACAGGTACTGGGGGTTAGGACTTCAACACATCATTTTTGGGGATGTAATTCAGCCTATAACAAGAGACATCTTTAATGGAGAGTTGTGTGTTATTCTTTAATATTACTATTCCTTTCTTTAAAGTCTTTGAGAAGTCAGTAAAAGCAAATCTTTATAAACCATTGAATTTATATTCTTATATACAGTCAGCCTTCAGTATCTGCAGGTTCCACATCTGTACATTCAACCAACCACAGATCAAAAGTATTTGTAAAAAAAAGTTCCAGAAAGTTCCAAAAAGCAAAGCTTGAATTTGCCTTGTGCTGGCAACTATTCACATAGCAGTTCCATTGTGTTAAGTATTGTAAGTAATCTAGAGGTGATTTAAGGTATACAGGAGGGTGTGCATAGGTTATATACAAATACTATACCATTTCAAATAAGAGACTTGAGCATCTGTGGATTTGGGGACCTTGGGGTTCCTGGAAGCAATCCCCTTGGACACCAGGGCTGACTGTCTTGGGGTTAAGTGACATACTAGTGAGGTTATGAGCGTCTTCTCCCCTTGAGACTGGAACTTGGTGGAAACTAAAAGGGCAGCCGGGTCTGGGCAGAGGAGCCCCGCCTACACCAGGGGTGGGGAAGCAGTAGGAGCAGAGGTTGCAGAAGGAGGGAGAGGCCAAGAGGACTGTCCGTAAGTGCGTGCTGAGGGGGGAGCCAGACCTCACCGGAGACTATGGGCAATGCTCTTCCCTCCTTTTCCGCCTGCTTCTAAGCCCCCCTCCCACCTCCAAATGTCTTCTGTGGGCTGTCTTCCTTGTTTCTCCAGCTCTCACAGTCCCATGCTCTCTGGGCTTCACTTATACCCTTTCTTCCTTGTTCCAAGAGCCTATCAATCCATTTTATTTAAAGGAAAAAAAAGAAATGATTTTCTCCTGTAGAGAGTGTCATCTATGTCTTTATGGTTCTACTGACTCCGTTTTTAACTGTGCAACTTTCAAGGAGAGCACCTTTGTCTTTACCAATGAACAACCATTGCTTGTACTTGGGAACCTATCTCATTGCCTGGTGCCAATTTCTAGAAAGCGTGAAGGCGCTCCCGCCCTCTGATTTCCCTCTCCAATAATGGGTAGAAGGTGGAGATGACCAGATGCTTCCAGGTGGCACAGATGCCCTCTGGCTGTAACATCTTGGAACCCCTGCCCAGAACTGTGTGGGTCAGAGCTGTATGTACCTGTCGTTGGCTGAGCTGGCTTTTACATGTCCCCAGTGAGCTCTCTCAGCCTCTTTATTTGGTCCTAGGCATCCTCCTTTCCGACATAAAACAGGAATTAGACTAATACCGGCCTCTCAGTCTTGAGGCCCTCATTTGGTGCCTTGGGGAAAATCCTGAGGTGGAAAGCTGCCCCTGTTGAAGTGGACCCGCCAGTCCTGGGGCATCTGCCCTGGGGGTGATCCCAAGGAAGGTGGCAGAAGCCAGGCTGCCTCTGCAGCAACCACAGCCCTGGCATGTCCTGCAGAGCCAGGCCTCTGGGGATCTTGTGACTGGCAATGCTAGCTGCTGCTGGTGTCAGAGCCCCTCCTAAGGGGCGGAGGGGGTGAGGAAGAGATGAGCTCACCCTTCCCCTCCCTGGCCATTCAGCTCCAAGCTGTGCCCTTGCTCACCTCCCTGTCACCCGGCCCTCATCAGGCCGGCTCTGACAGGGTAGCAGGACGCTGTGGTCACAAGCCCGCCAGCCGGACCCCACTTGATTCTTTTGCTGGGTGTGTAATCAGGGCATTAGAGGGAACTCGGCAAACAAAAAGGATAAAGCAAAGTCCTGAGATTTGGGCCAATATTTAGGAATTGAAAAAATCTTTGCTAACATGAGAGTGTCTGTTGCTGATATGTTCTTGCATATGTTTGTGCTTACATATTTACTTACAGAGGCTTAATCATTAAATCATGTTATCCCCTAAAGATGTTCTCAGCGGCAACAAATCTCTTGGCATGAGATATCATAGCAATAAGAACTACTCATGACAGGCAGGATGCTGCTGGAGTGCAGAAAACAAATTTTAAAAACTAGGTTAAAACAGTAGGAGGCATGATAATCTAGCAGAAATTAAAATGGCAGTCAGAGATTGTCAAATCTTCTTCTCCTGAATAATCACTATTTTTAGCTCTTAATTTTTTCATGTGTAAAAATGATGGTAACATTACCTTTTCTCCCAGTTCCTGCCCAGAGCTTCCCCACCTTCCTCAAGTCTGGAATCAATATAATGTTTAAAAACAAAAAAAGAAGAAAGAAAAGAAAACAAACGCTTGTCATTAATTGATAGAGAAATTGATTCAATAAATTGGGTTCAGAATAAATGATAGGAATGAGGGAGAAGGAAGGAAAAAACTTTAGGGTTACAAAGCATACTTTCATGTTCTTAAAAGAGTTTCTTGTCACATGAAATTGGTTGTGATTTTTTTAGGCTAATATCAGTTAGTCAAGATTAATAATAATATTGACAATTTGAGTGGCTGTAATATGTGTGGCAGCCTGGCAGATGCCGTTTTTCATTAATTACTCAATCACACCAGCTCCCTGAGGAAGATGGAACACGCCCTGTTTTATAGATGAAAAAACAGTGGCTCCAAAGACCAGATGAGTTGCCTAGGGTCACATGACTAGTGGCCATTGGAGAATGGCCAAAATACCATGCAGTGAGCTGATGGAGGTATCATAGATCTTGGATATTGATGTTCTGTGGGCTGCTCACTATATTCTAGCATCTTTACTCTCCCCTTCCCCAAGAAACCTGCTCTTGCACTGGGCCCTATGTACCTCCTGGGCTCCCAAGGCCTTAGCTAGTTACCCAAGCCCCGATACTCAGAACAAATATAGCCTTGTCCTACGGGCAAATCCGGAGACCAGGAGATTATGTCAGCGTGGCTGATGGACCAATCAATGCTCCAGTCACTCAGAGGCCTTCACGGTTCCTGGCTTTCCCTTCCCGTGCAGAGGCAGGCCGAAGGGGGACAGAAGTGATGCTGCCTCAGCTGGCAGACCCTGGGGAGTATGTGGGACCAGACTGGTAGTTGGCTTCACTTAGCCCTAGGGCTTTACATGTTCCAAAAGGACAGCCTGTGAGATATACAGATGTTTGTTGTTGGTTTTTTTAATTTTTATTTTATATTGGAGTATGGTTGATTAACAGTGTTGTGTTAGTTTCAGGTGTACAGCAAAGTGATTCGGTTATACATACACATGTATCTGTTCTTTTTTAGATTCTTTTCCCATATAGGTTATTACAGAGTACTGAGTGAAGTCCTCTGACCTACACAGTATGTCCTTGTTGATTAGAGATGCTCATTTTAATCTCTGTTCTTGAGTGGTTAGTATATACTCTGACCAGGAACGCCCACCCCCAGGGTGGTCTGTTACATTTGCAGCCCTCTCTGCTCCACAGTCCAGATGTGTGTGGCTCCTTCAAGGCTTTGCTTCTTGGCCATCTCCATCAGCAACAGAGGCTTTGTGATTTAGCGCAGGAGACGTTGGGAAACACTTTTCCTTGTCAGGACAAGTGGTGTTTAAGATGCAGGGACTGGCTAGAGCAGTCTCCAGGCCCCTCTGCCCTTGCCCAGATGGGGCTGAAGGCTACAGTCAGCCTGCTCACAGGTACTCCTCAGAATGGCATTTTGTGTGGCCCTGAAACAGTCACCTGATACCCACTGGAAAGTAAACTGAATCTTGCTGTTAGGGTTGAGGAATACATACCTCGATGAGAGTTTTCCAGAAAGTGCTTGTTGGGATGTAGAAATAGGCAGAGGCCTGGGATTTTACTCACCTTCCAAGGACACGTGCTGTGACTGCACGGGTGCTGGGTGCCTGTTGGCTGGGAAATGTTTGCCGAACCCGTCTGGGATTTACTTTCATTGTAACGTGTCCCCGGTGGTGAGTGTGTTTGTGTGCGCGTGTGCACACCTGTTACTTCACTGGTGGGCTGGAGTTGCACGCACGGGCCCGTGTGGGCTGGAAAGAGGTCAGTGTGCACATCGCTTCTCAACCCTATGTCCAGTGACATCACAAAGTAGCTTAAAATCCACCACGAAAATGAGCAAATACTACCAATCAGGGCTTTTTTTCCCCTGGGAAAGATGGTCATTAAACATTTTCCGAACACCACTGCCTGTAGTCTCTGGAGGCTGATTGAGAATGTCCAAATTGGTTTAGGAGAGTTTGCAACATCACTAAAATAAATCAACCTGCTTACCTCTATTGTTAATCCATAATGATGCTCGAAAAATGTTTTAATTTGTCTTATAAGAATCCTAGGGTTTTTAAATATATCTGTATTTACAAACCAGGTTTAAAAATGTTAAAAGCGACACACTTTTTATGAAATAGTAAGACAATACAAAGAAGTAAAAAAGCTGGAAATTATCACCCTTAGTTCTACCACCCAAAGATAATAATTTTTAAACATAGATATTTACAAAGTTAAGTCGCTTGAACAAGCTTTACTTTTAAGAAAGAAAACCAAAAAGAAGGGAAGCCCTCTTCTTGATTTTGTTGAAATAACCCTTATTCATCGCAGAAGGCCTGTTGGAAAGGTTAATTTTCAGTCTCTCATGATCACTTAAATGAGTCACGATTCCAAAAAGAAAACCTGCTTTTCCACAAACTTAAGTTTGAAGTTGGCCCTCCCTTTGTCCTGGATTTTAGTGTTCAAAAAGTTAAGATACTGTCTGACTTCAGCGTGTTTGCTGGAGTTTTAGGGGTTATGAAATAACAAGATAAACTGTCCTCCGAATTCTCACAGTTTGCTGCATCTGAGCTCCCTGAGAAACTGTCCTCAGCAAGGAGTTCAATCTTTGGAATCATTGAAAAACGAAGCCCCTTCTGATTGCACAATGAGAAAGTCGGAAGTAACTGTGGTGAATTCAGGGACCCACAAAGTGCAGTCATCAGGGCCTGGCCGGGTTCAGAAGCACACAACAGAGCACATTAGCTGAGATGTGTTTGCTTTGGCACCAAGACTATTTTAGAAATAAATTAAGGACCCAAATGTAATAAAAGTGGCAGGGACAAGACTCTCTCTTCTTTTTCAATAACACTTGCAACTTGTTACCCCACGTTCTGATGCTGTCACACTGCAGTTGATTTGAACCCACTGCATCTGGCACTGATTAAGTCACATGAGGACATCCGACCCCCTAACCTTATAGGGCACCGCCATTATCCCTGTCCTGAAAATGCACCCGTGTGAGCTCACCCCTGATGGCTTGTTTAAAGTCATGCTTGTGACTCTTCCAGACCTGTAAGATAATTTTTCTATTCCAGAACTTTAAGATAGGTCCATAGCAAGAGCTGGGCAGAATATTGAAGGCTGTTGGAGTTATACAGAACTTGGAATTGGGGTCTCTGCCTTCGTGTTGTCTGCCCTCTAATGGGGGATATAGGGTAAGCATCAATTTATAAGGCCCAGCAGAACCCAGATCACAGAGCAGGTGCCATAAAAGCCATTGATAAAAAAGCTTTCACTCACCAAGAGTGAACCTAATGTAAACTAGGGACTCTGGATAATAATGACATTTCAATGTAGGTTCATCAGTTGTAACAAATGTACCCCTCAGGTGTGGAATGTTGGTAGAGAGGGGGAGGCCCTGTGTATGTGGGGCAGGGAATACATGGGAACTCTCTGCTCAATTTTGCTGTGAACTGCTGTAAAAAATAAAAAGAAAAGCTTTTTAAAAAGCTTCCATATTCAAAGGGTAGGAAGAGTCAACTACCAGAGCTCTGACACTTCTGGTGGTCACATGAAAGCCAGACGCTGAGTATGGGTTCAAGGGTGCTTTGGACCCTGAGTCATTAGAAATGAGTTTTTAAAAAGGAAAGAAAGAAAAGGAGGGAGGGAGGAAGGGAGGGAGGAAGCAAGGAAAAAAGGAAGGAAGGAAGGGAGCTCATTTGAAAGACTGTTTCCAATAAACCCACCAACCATTGATTTGTAAAAGCTTTCAGTTAAAAGTAATGAGAGAGAGAGAGGGAGATGCTGCATTTTCAGTATGTTTCCTTTGAGTACATTGTTTTCAGAAGATTTAATTTATTCTTTTCAGCATGGTACAATAGAGGGGGGAATAAAGGTTGAGCGAGGGAGACAGTCAAAGGCCAAGAGATCTGCAGTGTGACTCCTTCCTGCAAATCCACAAATCTCCAGTAAAATCTGTAAAGAAAAAAGACCTAAAAGGCCTGCCTCAAAGTAATCAGGGAACAGGCTAAGTTTTGTGTTCTGGGTGTCTTAGGGTGTAACAGGGACAGCTCCCGAGGGTTTAGGAGAGCGAAGGCAAGAGAGGAGCATGAAAGAGAATATGAGTATCAAAGGAAAAATAATTTTATTAGTGCTGGTTTTCTTAACTATGGTAATGGTCAATTTGAGGAATATTGTTACAGCCAGAAGGATCCCTCCAGTGGATATATTATACCCCAAACCTAGAAACTGCTGACATCAACACCAAAACCAGATGGTAGTTTCTAAACTGGTTTAATAATAGAATCCAGAGTTATCACACAGAAGAATTTCAACTACTAAACCAGTTTAATCTGAAATGATGCTTGGAAGGTACAACAGTGACAGAGGGGATAGCTCCAGTCATATGGGAAAGCACTCATGATCCATTCATCTTGGAAGATTATTATAGAAACAGAGAAATCACCTGGGGATTGACTGTTTATTGTTAGGCGATAAATTGAACCATGCTGGCAGGAAGTCATGACATCTGCTAAGTACTTTGAACTTGGCCAGAAAACCACATATCTCTTCTTGGTGACTCACTTCTCCAAGATGATAGGACTCACTGCTTTTCAACTTATTCATAATCAGACAAGAAAGAAGGTGGCAGGATGTTAGTATGATGCTCAAAGATACTTGTGGGA
This sequence comes from Delphinapterus leucas, assembly GCF_059928025.1. NCBI lineage: Eukaryota > Metazoa > Chordata > Mammalia > Artiodactyla > Monodontidae > Delphinapterus > Delphinapterus leucas. The sequence goes on from NC_143138.1 coordinate 16,847,902, forward strand.
GAAACATATTATATATGTATTAACTTTCTCTTCTGCTAGATGTGGAGCAGATCTGAAACATTTTTGTGTTGGGTCCATGGAGACTGGGAAGGATGAAGGGCGAATGCAGGTATTTCAAGGGATGGATAATTGATCCCACACACATTCAGGGCCTCTGAGGTGGCAGGGCCACTGTGGGGTAGGGGTGGGGTTCAGTAGGCGATTACGGTGCTGCAATCCCTGTGGATAAGCTTGGCACCGAGGGAGTAGAGCCAAAAATGCGGTCACTTGACCTTGAAGGGATTATGTACACCTAGGAAATAGTAGCAGTATGAGTCCCACAGGCTGAGAATCAGGCCCTCTTCCATTTTCCCAGGCCCAGAGACATGTTTTATAACCAGGCTAGTTACAGCTGCCCAAGCATCTATATCAAAATCTACCTTCATCTGCCTCCTTCCGTATCTGTTTCCAGCCAGGTGTGATCCATTCCCATCCTTCCCTAGGGTTAAGCTCTTACTGTCCATGATATGAGACCTCTACCTGCTCCAGCTGGACTATTTAAGGAATCTTTAGCTCAGTGTTTCTCAACGGTGACTGCAAACTAGAGTCACCAGTTTTAAACCTAAATGTACTCATGCTCCAAATTTGGACTCAGTTGTTATGGAGAGAAACTGATTATTGAATTTAGATTAAAGCATAGCCCAGGTGATTCTAATGTATAGCCAGGGCTGAGAACCATTGCTTAGCTGAATCTACATCTGGGTTCCGGGTAGGGTTTATCTGATGCTTTTGTTGTATTGACTTCTATTGATTTGACCTTGTATTGATTCTCCAGTCTGCCTAGGTTCTGACCTTTGATAATTTTTTGTCATGTCTCCCAACCTATTGCCTCCTTGGCCTCTGAAACTTGCATTCTCTTACGCCATCTTCTTGAATATGGCTTTTCCTGCAGAAAAACCCAATCATATCAAGAGGCGTATTAGTAGAACCTTTGCTTCTAGAGACCAGGACATGATTTTCTGGTTCCATCTGCAGTCTCTGGCTGTGAGACATTAAAAAAGAGAACACGTGACCAAGGGGGGCCCTGGTATCACCACCCCAAGGCTATAACAATGTGTCTTTAGGGGTCTTGCTGTCTTCATGGCTCCCTGAGTTCAAAACCCAAGAACTGGAAGGTGTGTGTGTGGCTTCCAAGGTTCTCCAACTCAGAGCCAGCACTCCGATTATCGAACTTTATACATCTCAGAATGGGTGGAAAAACAGGGTGATCAAAGTTCACACTTTGCCTTAGTAAAATGTCCTCCCAAATGAGGCAAATTTTTGTTCCTGAAATGCCCGGCCTCTACTTTGGGATTCTTGTGTGTTGTTTAAACTTCATCATTTCACTGTTGAGGACACAGACGGGACAGTGGGTGGCTTCCAGAATTTAGACCAAGGTGAAACTCTCATAAACCTTTATTAGGCCTCACAAATCCCTTCCCTACTTTGTGTCTGTTATCCTGAGGCACAGGCTTGCCAGGATGACAGTTTAAAAAAAAGAGTGAGAACTTCCCACATCTCAACAACTTTGGTTAAAACCTCCAGGAGTTCTGGTCTCTTGCAAGTGAAAGGTTAAAAAAATGCTTAGGAGTTGTGAACTCTTCCTTTGAAATTCTCATTTGCCTTTGAATATACATACTCTTTGTCGTAATATAGGAGAGTCACCTGTATTACCCACAGCTCAGGCTGACTGGGAGAGATTTTCAGTTCTGCAAAGCTAACCTGGTGTTTCGTAGGATTATATCTTCTTTCTTAAGTCTTTTCGGGATGCAGAATGCTTGGCTTTCCTGAGCTCAGGTTCTGAGATCTGACATACCACCCCTAGGTTTTCAATCTGAAATATAGCTTTAAAAACCAGCATAGAGGGCTTCCCTGGTGGTGCAGTGGTTGAGAGTCCGCCTGCCGATGCAGGGGACGTGGGTTCGTGCCCCGGTCCGGGAAGATCCCACATGCCACGGAGCAGCTGGGCCCGTGAGCCATGGCTGCTGAGCCTGCGCGTCCGGAGCCTGTGCTCCGCAACAGGAGAGGCCACAACAGTGAGAGGCCCGCGTACCGCAAAAAAAAAAAAAAACCCTGCGTAGATATGGTGGTATTTGGAAAAACAAAAAAACAAAAACCCAACTCCAAAATAGACTTATAAGTGAAGTTGTCCTCAAAAGGTGTTGAATCATATATTTGCTAAGTTAGAAATATTGTTTAAAGCAGCTTTATTCGTTCAATTACTCTCTGTTCATTATGCGAAGGACCTATACAATTTTAACAATAGTTTTCTAGACTTCCAATCCTTTGTAGTTATGGGTAGTGGTGCTAATTTTTCAAGAAACTGGAATGGGCATTTAAGGTATGGGTTTAGGCTGCCTGGTGAAATTCAGTGAAATCAATAGGAAGCTCCTATGTTTGCATTCTGAGCATTGGAACTAAGGAGGTGTCAACACACATACATTTCCCAGTAATGAAACTTCAAGATGTGCTCCTTAATGGGAGATAATCAACTGCAATGCAAATTTAATGAACTCTGATTTTGAATTGCAAAGCAAACCCAATATCCCACAGAAAATTAATCTAGTCAATAATCTCATTTGAAGCCTTAAGCTGTAAGAACCATCCCCGGTACTGACCAAATCTGCCTCTTCAGATGCTCATGGGAGGTGACCACCCTTCTCAGGTTTACTGCCTGTTCCTGCAGTATTTTCTGCATATTTCACTACTGGCTCAATGCTACCACTCTTCATCCTTAACAGGGGTGCTATCAAACTTATAGTAACCACCCCTAAAATGTTAACCTCCATAAGACTGGGGAAAAAAAAAAAAAAACAACTTGATCTGAGCTCATATAAAAAAAGAAAGAAAAGCTCCTTCTCAACCAAACTCCACTCCAGTTTAATGTAGGCATCTACCCCCGCCGCGGAACAGCTCCACTTTCCCCCCTCCATCCTCCATCAAGCCTTGGGGAGCTTTTCTTACTTTCCTTGAACCACAAAGAATCTCCCTTGGCCCCTCTGTCTCAGAAACTGGGGCTATTTGCCCTGCATCAACTCTTCAAAGTGGAACTTCCTTCCTTGATCTCATGGCCCTTTATCCTTCAAAGGTCCCCAGAAGAGACCACCTGCAGAGTACTCTTCTTTCCAATGTAAAACTACTTCCTGTGATTACAGGTGCTTCACCTCCCATCATGCCTTTTTAGGAGTGGCCGACAATCAGTGGGACCAGGATGCTTTTCTGGCTCTTTTGATAAGGCGCCCTGGTGCCAGGCTGAGCAGGCAGCAGAATATGTAGGTCTGGAAAGTAGGAGAGAGATCACAGCTGGAGCCCTGGGCTTTGATCATCCCCACATGGAACTATTCATTGACATAATCGCTAAGGTAAGATTCTCAGTCAAGGAGATGGAAAATGGAAACAAAATTCCATAGCACCCTGAATCCTTTAGAAGGTGTGGATAAGCTCCATGGGGCCTGGTCTCCTGCAGGTGAAGGAGAGGAAAAAAAAAAAAGGAGAGACAAATGTAGTAACTGGAAAGCCACACCATGTAGAGAATGCTCATGGCATAGAAAAAGGATGTGATGCAGTTTTATGCATCTTTTCTAAGTTAATGAGGAATACAGGTTATTAAGCATTTTGAAGAGTATTTTGGAAGCAAATAAAGCCTTCTGTAGAAGTTAATTTCTGAAGATTTATAGACTTGGTGCTGAACTACTGTTCTTACAGTAACTGCATAAGGGAGAAGAAGACTTAGCAATAATGGTCTGGAAACAATAAGAGGCTGCCATAGCGTGGTTGGTGTGATTTGTGGTTCACAAACCACATGTGGTATATGCACTGGAATCAAGACTTGACGTGAGGAGAGACTTCTTCTGAAGCCACATTTGGGTTAAAGGTTATTCCCTCCCTGCCCCCCCCCGCCCCCCCCCACCCCCGCCGCCAAGTTCCTTAGATGAGAAAGAATTGAAGGCACGCGATAAAACCCACTTTGTAAACTTTACAGTTCGTTTTGTTTAAGTAATCATAGTGTGCATTGTAAACTGAATCTGGGTTGCCAGATTTAGCAAATAAAAATATGGGACACCTAGTTAAATTTGAATTTCAGGTACACAGTGAATGATTGTTCTAGTGTATACCTGTCCCGAGCAGTATCCGTTCTGGATTTTATAGGATAACCCTAAACTGAATCTAATTCTCATGAGAGTGTCATATTCAACATTCTCAACAACACCTCCTCATGAGGACCCCAGTGAAAAGCCTTCTAGGCTTCGTTGTTGTCCTCTGCACTTACTGGGTGTCCTCAGTAGCTCCACCACGTTGCTGTTTCTCCAATTTCTCTATAAAATTTTCATTCCCTTGCGTACCAGTGGCTTAAGGAAACCCTCCAGATTCCTGCCCCCTGAACCTGCTGGATCCTTCATGTGTTTTTCTCCTGTTGACCCTTTTCTCCTAGTTTTTTCTCTTCCTCTAGCCACTCCCCCACCACCTGGCTTTTCAGATGGTCTCTTGCTTTCCAAGATGACCCTCCCCTCTTCTGTAGATGTCCTCTGCCTCACACTCCAAGCTGGGAGCCAGCCTTGCCCACCTCTAAGTGGGAGCTGATTTTGTGGGTTGTGGCCAATATGGCGCACTGCAGCCTACTTACCCCAGTTAGCAAGACCAACAGATCTGATAGATCCTCCCTAACTATTCAAGCCTAGAATTTCATTTGGCCCACAGTGGCCAAGATGAGGAGAGAAGTCCCTCTTACAGAGTGCTGTCTCTTTAAGGCTGAGTTCTGCAAGGTTTCCACAGTGAAGGCTGCTCTCCAGGTGCTGGGGGAGTGAGGGGCCAGTTCTTAGCAATCACGTGGTTAAGGCAGAAGCACATCTGAGAGTATTTTTACAATGTTTTATTTTATAATACTAGGATTTGGGGGGAAGGGCATTGCACAGTTTTCTTAGGAGCTCCAGACTGCAGCTCAAAGCCTCATTCCAAAGAGCCCTTTCATATTTATTCACCCTGAAATAAAAAGATTTTAATTTGAGCTGACAATCTCCACATTTCATTAGCACCGAAATCAAGTAAAATCAATTCATGTCACCAGGATTGTTTATCACAGAGGAGGAATAAAAAATATATATATATAACCGCATAGTGGCAGATTTCACCCAGTGGTTTTAGAGAGAAGATGCCTCTCTTTGCAACTGATGTACTCAATGCCACAGAGTACCCTGAAATTGCTCTCCCTGGTTACCTCTGTGGGGTTATCTCAGCATTTCTTGTGACCTAGAGCCCTAAGAGCTCTGGCTTTGGTCCTCTGAGGCATGTTTACCGATGCCCAGGCTGGCAGTGATAAATGCCATGTCTTTTTCGACCAGAGGTTATTTCGACCAGAGTCCTGCTCAACTCTAACAGCTCAGTAGCTGGGTATAGTTTCTGCAATGGCCCAGGGTGGGTTAGATCTGGGCAGGATGGGGGCAAGCCCCAGGAACCACTCCTAGCTAGTTAAAACATTATTTCCATGTGAGCTAATGCCATTCCTCCAGCTTTTCATGGAAACAGCTCAGAATTATCTAGCGACATCTGGAATGACTCCATCTCTCTTTTCCCTCACAGTGTGAGCACTGTCAGAGATTTTTACTTCATGTGACTATTTGCCCTGTAAATGTGATTATTGTAGTGACTGCATTTATCCACGTGGACAAATGAGTTTGTACACGTAAAAATCTTTGGGGCTGAAGCCAAATAAGGCCCCTCTCCTTTGCCACCCTTCATTCCTTCTAGCTCACAGCTATTTTTACAGCAGCTTGAGAGTCAGGAGTTTTGGGAACAAGCCAAGTGTTTTGGGGTGTGTCTGTGCAGATTCAAAGACCTTTGGGGAAAAAAGCAGCAAAAGAAAACAATTTTCCTTTCCTTGGTTTCTAAGCATTTCTGTTCATCTACATCATGTATGTGAATGTTATGCTAAGTTGTTTTACATTTGGGGGAATAGACTGTATTTTAATATTCTCTGTAATCTTGGTTTTCATTTCCTCGCAAGCCCTTTATTCTACTGCCAAATCGCTGACCTGTCTAACCTTTGCTGCAAGGATAAACTCTGACCTTCATGGAAATTCCACCATCTCAGGAAAGGAAAACTTTAGCTCCAGCCAGGCCTAGAATCTTGCAGTGAAAGGAAGCTGAAGTGAGATTTTTATTGGAATAGGCACTGTCAAATGGTTTATTCAAAGTGAGCATTTTAAAGGGTTTCTTTTTAAAAAAAATTGTCTCCAGCATTATTGTTTTAAAATATGTAGCTTCAGATGGTGCCTGGAAGTAGGCTGTAAAAAAAAATTAGTAAAATCATAACAAACTCAGAAAAAATAAAATAATAACAAACTCAATGTTTTCTCATAGTGTACGGATCCTAAGTTCAAATCTTCAAATTTTATCATAATGACTACAGGTCTTAATATTACAGATATGAAAAGCTACTTAATCAATTACTTAGTCTTTCTCTTCCATATCTTCCCATTTCCCTTCCCAGTTCTGAAGGGCGTTTTTAGTCACTAAATACATTGTGATATTGCTTTTCCAAACTTTTAATTCCATGGGCTATGGAGGGTTTATTAAAATGGGTGTGATTCCCAGTACTATAGAAAAAGTATTCTTTGTGTGGGGAGGGAGCGGTAACAAGCCATACAATTACACTTACTTGCCTAAGTGTTATTTGATTTCCAGAAAGAATTTACTATTAGTCTGAGATCAAAAAGTCATTAGCCAAGATGAAAGGTGAAACAGAAGTCTGCAGTAGTTAAATTCAGCCTCTGGGTAGAGTTGTCTGCTACTGATACAGGGACAGTGGGCCTATCCCGTGGAAGGACAGAATGGGACCATCTTTCCAGATCCAAGGTCTGAGGGGTTCTGTGGAATAGACATCACTATTAGCTGGCTGAGAAAATAAAGGTCAACAGGTAAGACACTATTAGCATGAGTCCCTTAGTGCACGTACTTTCTCATTGGTATTTCATGACCCCTCTTCCCTCCCTCAGAAGCAGGAGAAACAATGAAACAAATATCTATATTGAGCTTCTATTATATGCTGTGACGTATTTCAAGAGGGAAAGACTGTGTTCTCACCTGGCCTTGCTAGAGAGCTAAGCCACTTTCACATGAACTCAGAGCCTGGCAAGGACGCATCTACCTTCCAACTGAGTAGTTGGTGATATTTATGCTCTAGGATATGACATCATGATGATCACAGTCTCCTGAGGAGTTGTTAAAAATGCACTTCAGGGCTTCCCTGGTGGCGCAGTGGTTGAGAGTCCGCCTGCCGATGCAGGGGACACAGGTTCGTGGCCCCGTCTGGGAAGATCCCACATGCCGCGGAGCGGCTGGGCCCGTGAGCCATGGACGCTGAGCCTGCGCGTCCGGAACCTGTGCTCCGCAACGGGAGAGAGGCCGCAACAGTGAGAGGCCCGCGTACCAAAAAAAAAAAAGAAAAAAAACAAAAAAAAAGTGCTTCATCCCCTGAGATTCTGAACTAGTCAGTAAAATACGAGGCCCAGGAATCTGCATTTTCAGGAGCACCCACAGTTTCTAGATGCAGCCAATCAAAGCTGTCCTCATTTATACCAGGCTTCATCTGTTTTTTAAAAATGTTAGGCAGGAGAAAAGGTCTCCAGCTAAAAAGATTAGTTCCGAAACCATGCACTGAAAGATAGTCTTGAGGATTAATGGATATTTATAGATATGTATAAATATATGCATATATATAATACTAAGTAGATATATACTCTTTATACTTATATACTAAATTTATTTAGTTTTATGTACCTTTTAATATTTTAATTATATATACATACAAAATATATATAATTAAGGTACATATAGACACATTTTATTTAAGGCTGGAAAATACTAATGCTCCTTAGTAAGGATAATTATTTTTGTACCACATGAGAATTATTTTTGGTAAAAAAATCCAGCAGGGGCTGTTTCACAAACTCCTTTGGCTGCTTTTGTTGTGAAGGCTTTCTGTGGCAGAAAGTCTCTGTGTTGTATGTGTATAAGGAGGTTGTATGCGTGTGAGGAACATATATAAACTATATATTATATATAATATGTACATATGTATAAGGGAGAGGGGAAGGAGCAGAGCTCTGTACAGATTGAATTTGGCCATTTGCTCCTCCAAATGCATAAAGTACAATTGTTATAACTGAACGTGGGTGGAGGTTAAAACTCCCGAAAGAGTGGTGTCACATTCTTGATACCGACAGTTCTTTTCAGAAGCTCAGCGGCAGTCCTATTTTCAGAATTTCTAAACTGACATAGTTTTGAGGTGCCAGCTAGTTAGAGAAGACAGAATATATTAATAGACTCAGGTGGTAAGATCCAGAGGTATGACTTTAACCTTATAAATAAGATCCCTGGTTTTCAAAATCCGCCTCCCCCCCATCCATCTCCAGCTTCCCACACCCCTACTGATTGCTCATCAGTTCCCAAGTTCCCATAATTTAGGACAGTGCCTTCCACTAAAAATATCCCTGAAATACATTAGCACATGGACTGCAGTGCAAGCTAAGCACAAGAAACAGACCTCAACCCTTACTCCCCAATATTCTTATTCAGTGGGTCTGGATGAGGCCAGGAATTTGCATTTTCACAAGCATCCAAGGGCTTTCTGAGGGGACGGATACTTGGACTACAGCTTGAGCCAGTCCACGTTACAGCGTGCACGGCTGACGGTGGATTCCTTCTCCAGAGCAGAGGGTCCGCACTTCATGGGAAGTGCAGGGAATATACAAGCTCGGGCACACCAACACCTCCTCCGTGCTTTCTCAGGAGTAGCCCTTGATAATCATCCATACAAGACAGATGTTTAAAACATAGAAACAAATGAAAAAGACTAGAAAGAGCTCTTTACCTTCTTAAGACCATTATGAGTAAGATCATATGATGGGACCATTTTTTACCGGGGGAGGAGGGTTCCAAGCCTTTAAGTTTGGAACTCAGTGCATAAATATCAGTGGCATTTGTCCTGCAGAGCAGACGGGGCGTGGAGAATGAGCTGGAGGATGTTCCTCTGGACACCCTCCCGGGATAGCTGGGGACACACACCCTCTCTCATCCATTCTTCAACTCTCCTCCACGTACACTTGCACTTCTGAGGGCACAGACACTTCACTGTGAGGAAGACTGATTGGATTTGTGACCTGGAGTCAAGGGAGTCAGCTGGGGAGACGGCTCGGCACGAGGTTGAACTTACGGGGAGCAGCAAGGGCCTCGGAAAAACTGAGTGCACGGAAATGGGGACGGTCCTGGGTCAGAGGGACCGGCCTCCCTGGCCAAGGTGGTGATACCCAGGAAGACCTGAAGCTGACTGATCGTGATTCACGTCAATAAGGAAGTTGTAACGAAGTACAGTAGGGAGGGACCACTTTGGGTAGAAGGTTTTAGGAAGGAATAGCATCAGCTAGAAGGACCTTGAAGAAAGAAAGGGATACGGATGTCAGATGGGGGAGCCAGGGAAGGGGCGAGAGCCTGGATGCTAAAGGATGCTTGGACTCCTGTGGTCCAGTCCGTTGTCATAGATAAGGCTGAAAGGCCGGCTGGGAACAGCTGTGTGTCAGGCTAAAGGTGTGTCGGTGTGTGTCAGTGATGTGATGGAACAGGTGAGTACTGTGATCAAGCCCAGGTTTCAGGAAGATCGATCAGGAAGCAGCAGATAAGATGGACTCATGCAGGGCAAGAATGGAGTCAGAGACATAAAGGAGATTCTTGCCATAGTAAAGGGAAGTGTTAAGGAGGCCTGAACTAGGGCAGTGGCATTTAGGGCCTTTGGGACACTTGAACTGGCAGTGGAGCTAGACCTGGTTAGAGAAAATTACCAGTTTGGCTTTGGACCTGTTGCACTGGAGATGCCAGCAGGCTGTCCCCGTGGAGATGTCCAGCTGGCATCTGGAAAAGTGGGCCTGATGGTAGGACCACTAGGTTAGGGAACAGAACCTCAGGAGCTGCCTATGGTTAGAGACAGGAGGAGTGGGGAGGACACAGGAAAGGAGGTGTTCCCCGTGTGAGGGACTGCTGTGGTGCAGTGTGATGGGATACAGGGAATCAAAGAACCTCAAGGAGGAAGCGGCAGCAAACTGTCACCTGCTGCAGCAAGGCCAGGGCTGGTAATCCCTGGGATCGGGGCTACGGTTGGTGTTAGTGATGCAGGCAGAGTACGGAATAACTCGTAATCTAGGGTCGAAGCAGAGGAGCAGTTTATGCTTGCACCAAGGGAGTAGCGTAACTGAAGGGAGGATTTTTTAAGTATTCATTCATTCCCTCATTCATTCATTCATTCATTCATTCATATTACTGTCAGAAAGACAGAGGTCTGTTTGTCGGGGATGTCTAAGGAGAGAGTGCAAAGGTTGAAGATATAAACAGGCCATGTCCGGGGAATTGGCTCAGAGAGGGTCAGAGAGGATGGAATGAAGAAAAGCGTCAAGCAGAGGCCTTGGCACAGGAGGGGCCCACTTTTTCTTCAGAGACAGGATGGAATTTGCTGGTGAAGGTACAGAGGACTTAAAAGAGAAAGGGTGTTGTTTAGTGGGTACAGAGTTTCAGTTTGGGATGAGAAAGCTCTGGAAATGGATGGTGAATGTACTTAATGCCACTGAATCATACACTTACAAGTGGTGAAAATGGTAAATGTTATGTTAGCTATATTTGATCAGAGGGAGAGAGAAAGGGTGAGCTCAGTCTTGCAGTCAGGTAGGTAGGGAGGGTGAGTGCTGCGAGCCCCCGAGGGTGGAGATGGAGGGAGAAAAGCTGTGAAGACCCGTACCAGGTAGCACAAGAACTGGGCACCAGAAAGGCCCAGGTTCAGTGGTGATGTGGGAGGTTCTCCTTTTCTTGGTAAATGTTAATCCTATCACGTCCATCCTTTGCCTAATATTTGTCAATGGTTTCCCATTTCTCTGAGGATAAAATTCTAACTCTACCAGGACCGCCCAGGCCTGGCATGAGCTGAACTCTGCTCACCTCCCTAACCCTGCCCCCCACCATTCCCCTCAGACTCCTCCCTGCAGCCACACAGGCCTTCTCAGGTTCCTAGATGGACGTGCCGGGCACACTTCCTCCTCAGGGCTTTTGCACGTGCTGTTCCCCCAGAACAGCCCCCCTCATCCTGCAGGTTTCAGCCTGGACGCCCCCTCCTGAGGAAGTGGCCTCCCTCTTCCCACATCATCCCCGATCACAGCACCTGGTCACTTCCTTCACAGCACTTGTCACATTGGGGAATGATGTATGTATTCATGTGTCAACTTGTTCATTCACTGTCCCCCCACTAGTCTGTGAGTGTAATATCTTTCCTGTCTCTTCCCAACAAAGGGCTCTCCACACATAGTAGAGATTTGCTTGGTAAATGTTTGTTGAATGAATGAACGAACGAATAGATCAATCTCTTGACATTTTGCAACAGTGCCCAGTAGTCTGGGCACAAGAGAAAAGAAAACAGAGAGTGGCGATTACATAGGACTAGGAATGACTTTGGGGAACCTGTGTGAGAAGCTGGGGGCAGGGGGAACTTACCAGATTCAAGAGAAACAGATGTATGAACCCACTAGGACCTCGAATGGACTGATTGAGATGAACGTACCCAAACAAGGAAGAGATGCAGATGCACAGGTTTATTGCGTATTTGTGCTCGCATGGCAAACTGAGCGTGATCAGGCCAACAGACACACTAGATTCATACCCAGATTTCCCAAGTGCCGAGATGGCCTGAAGCATCAACAGTAGTGAGAACTACTCTTGGGCACTCGCTCCAAAACAGTGCTTGCACTTTGCACATTAGCTCGTTTAACCCTCACAACAACCCTCCGTGGTGAATACTTTTCTGAAGATCAGACGGTGAGCAAGATGGCAGAGTCCCCATTCAACTCAGTCCCCTCTGTCTGTGGACACTGAGGTTTAACCACTCCTAGATTGTTACCAAGTGTATGGGGTTCCATATTCACAGTCACTACTGTCAAGGAGATGATAACTTCAAAGCAATCGCAGGAGGATTGAACATGAAGGTAAAACCCTCAGAAGGTTTACAGAAGGCATATCTTCTAGGTGCTCATGTGAGACAAAGAGTTGGTCCCCCGCACAACATTTAATAACCAGATCACTTGCCCTGGGGCCTAACATCTTTTCTTTTGCGAAGTATTGTTTAAAAATACTTTGTCCAGAGCACACCCTTTAGTGATTACTTGATTGGAAAGCCTCTATGGAAACGCCACATCTTGAGTCCCACTTGCAGTCATTCTTCCTCCTTCTTTTAAAGCACCAAATGCTGTCTTTGGCACTCTGCAGATTGGACAGAAGGTTTGCCTTCAGGGGCAGAGAGTGAAAGCCATAATTTTCTGCCCCACTTAGTGCTATAGGCAATTTTCATTTTCTGTTTATAAAAATTATTAGCACCAGTAGTATAGGAGCAGCTTTTGGGGTGGAGTTTTGTTGACATTTCAGCTTGGGAGCTTGGAAGGAAAAATAAGATCAAAGTGGAGTAACATGAGGAAATGTAAATATTAGGGAAACGGCCTGGAGAGGATGGTGAAATGCCAGTCCATCTGACAGCACATTTCCAAGGAGAACTGTATTTTCATGACCGGTTCACATGTAAATAGTCAACGGAATGGATTATTTTGGCAAAAGTGAGTTCAGAAAATCTGCTTGATAATATTCATTCAACCTGCTTTGCTTTCCTGTTGACGTCAGTATTTTCCAGCAAGAGCAAGTGTTCAGAAGCCACATGGGAGGTGCGAACCCCAGGCAGGAAGCCTTCCCAGCACCAGCCTCCTCTGGGCAATGGAGAGACAGTTCCCTTTGGGATCTGCTAGCACGGTTTTGAGCTTTGGCAGTAATGATCATGAGGCCGTAAGAAATCGATTGGTGCTGGGAGAGACCCCTGCCTCCTCCTCTCTGAGCCCGTAGTATACAAATGGTCTTATCAGTAGTAGATATTAACATACTTAAGGGTTCAGCATAGAATCACTGTTGCAAGGCAGAGGAAGTGCTGATGTTATGGCTCCGTGAATTACTTCTCCTTATTTCCATCGACCTCTGTACTGCTCTTGGAGCGACGGCACCACACGTTCGGGTAAAGTAATGTAGAGCACACAGTGAGGTGGTTTTGTAGGAGCCGTAGGTTGAAAACTGCTCTAAAGGTCACTCTCATCTTCATCAGGCCACAGCTGTGTGGGAAATACATTAACCCATTAATAACCTGAGGTGGACAAGACGTACCAAGGGGGGAATGCCTGAAAAACAATACATTTCGATGTATTCCCAAACAGTGAAGATTTCTGTTCATTCCTATGAGACTCTCACACATCACTCTGTAAACGAAGCTGGTCGTGAAACTTGTGGGAAGCAGTCTAAAGTTTAAATGGGTACCCACACTCTTCTATTCACATAGAGAGACCCCTGTTTCCAAATCATGGGGATTTTAAATATAAAGAGGTATTGGTTTTCCAGGGCTGCTGTAACAAAGTACCACAAACTGGGTGGCTTAAACAACAGAAATACGTTGTCTCACAGTTCTGGAAGCTAGAGGATCACCAAGATCAAGGTGTCTGCACAGTTGGTTCCTGCTGGGAGCCATGAGGGAGAATCTGTCCCAGGCCTCTCTCTTAGCTTCTGGTGGTTGCCGGCCATCTTTGGTGTTCCTTGGCTTGTAGAAGCATCTCCTTGATCGCTGCCTTTATCTCCACATGGTGTTCTCTTTGTGTGCATGTGTCTGCGTCCAGATGTATCCTTTTTATAAGAATGGCAGTCATATTGGATTAAGCTTCACCCAACTCCAGTATGATCTCATTAACTAATTACATCTGCAAGGACCCTATCTGCAAATGAGGTCGTGTTCTGAGGTCCTGTGGGTTAGGACTTCAACATATGAGTTTGGGGAAAACACAATTCAATCCATAACAAAAGAATTGGTCTCTTGAATTAGGAGCTTATTAATTAGTTTATAAGATATATAGGCTCTTGATTTCCCCTTTTACTTTTTTTTTTTTTTTTTTTTGCTGCCCAGTTTCTTATAATAAAAGTTAGGTAAAGAGGGAAAAAATAAAGTTCAAGCCAATGTGTCTCACTTTGTGGCATGAAGCTTTGGTAACAGGATGGGGTCAAAACGAGGCTTTTAGTTCATGGTGTGTATAAGCAGCTTCCCATCACAATGATAGATAAGGGGGTGGTGGCTGAATTACGGATAAGATACCAGACCTAATTATAATGACAATGATGAAGTAAGGATTGCAATCCAACTTAAAGTTGGGAGCCATAATATTGATATGTCTTCTTGCAACAGTGCTCACTGCCATGTGATTTACTTGTCTGACACCTTCGTCAAGTGTGTATAGATGGCAGGTTCTATTCTAGGCTGACCTTGGGGAGCCCACGCTCCACAGGTTGGAGCTGGAGCATCCCTGCCTGGAGGTCCAGGACCCAGGACAGGGCTTGAAATAGGTTGTGTTTTGTTGAACAGACTGGGGCAGACTGGTGGGCTTCATACCAACAGACATGCTTGTTTGCAGGTCAAAAGGTTATGTAGCTCTTATTTAAAAAAAACAAACAAATAAAAAACACACCTTTTTCTTCCCACGTCTCACCACCTCATTTTCCTTCTAACCCATTCTCAAGACCTCAGTCATGTTAGACATGCTACTTTGCCCCATCGCTCCATCTCATTAACTTATTTTAGAGAAAATAGTTTTAACAGCTTTCTCCAAGGGAAATTATTCTGAAATTTCGACCACCAGAGTTTTTCCAGAACATTCTAAAATGCAGCAGTAACTTCTGAAGGTATCAAGGAGAAAACGTTTAGAAAACGAAATTGCATTTTGCTAATTGCCATGCTGCATAGCTCTTAGAGGGCTGTGGTGAGGATTACGGGAGAAAGGCACCAGAGTGGATTACAACACAGAGCTGACCTTTTACCACCCGGCTGAAGCTTGAAAAACAAAACCAAATCCCATCTTACTAAACCATACCTGCGTCTTTTCTGGGAAATACCCCAGAATACAAGCTTGTTTGTTTTGTAAGATGGTTTCCCTTGCCTGGGAGAACAGTCCCGAAACTCAAGTCATAATGTTCTCATGCTGCATAAGCATTTTGCCGCCTCGGATTGGGCTTGAGGCCTTTTTTCCCCTTCTCCAACACACATCAAATACTTAAGATCATAGTTTGTCCTGGACAGGTTGTGCAATTTTAATCTTATAAATATGAAAATAAAAGGCACAATTAGAGCTAAAACAGGACACTTTATTTTTAAACCAAAGGAAGCAAAAACAGCAACAGGAAAGCAAAGAACCCAATTAGGACTGTCTCTGGGGCAAATTTCCATTGGTCCCAGTTTCTTCTATTTTTCCCACCCTTTTCTCCATCCCCATCCCATCCCTCTCAGCCTTCTCGATCTTGTCTGCCTTGGTGAAGCTCTCATGTTCTGATTCAACCCCAGCTTCGGCCACTAAAATAATGAAACTTAAAAAATAGATTTAATCTGATGTCTTTGGGACAATGCATTTTTCACTCTCAAGAATAAAGGGGACTTTGGAGTTGAGGAGATGCTTTAGCCAGTGAGTAAATTGCTGGTGGTGTCGGGTAAGGTGGCCCCAGAGTGGCAGTGGCCTACTGGTACAGACCCCATTAAGAATAATGGCTAATACTTACTAAACTCTTATTGTGTGCGTGTATGAGAACTCGTTTGTATTTTATAACAGTCCATAACGACAGGTAAAATGGTTTCATTTTACAGGGGATGAATTTGAGGGGGAAAGCAGTTAAGTCACTTCACAAGTTACTCAGCTCTCCTGGCAGAGTTGGGAAACTAACCTGGGTCTTTCTGACCAAAACATTACCCATTACTCTCTATCTAATAATAGTAGGACAAGAACCAGGAGAGCAAGGAGGCAGAGATCTGTTTGTGATCTTAAGAGTAGAGTTATACAAGATCCAGAAGTTGGAAGTGCCAGGGAAAGTCATTAAGTTCCAGTATTTTCCATTCTCCTTCGGCCATGGGGCAGGGTGAATGTGGTTTCTACTGTTGACAAGGCCTGAGAAAATGTTACAACTGAAGTTTAAATATCAAATGTGTGCAAACAATGGAATATTATTCAGCCTTAAAAAAGAAGGCGATCCTGCCTTATGCAACCACGTGGATGAACCTGGAGGACATTATGCTAAATGAAGTAAGCTGGTCACACAAGGACTAATACTGCATGATTCCACTTATATGAGGAACCTAAAATACCCAAAGTCATAGAAACAGAGAGTAGAATGGTGGTTGCTGGGGACTGGGGGAAGGAGGGAATGGGGAGTTGCTGTTTAATGGCTATAAAATCTCAGTCTTGCAAGATGAGGAAGTTCTGGAGATCTGCTGTGAGACATTGAGCCTACATTTAATAACACTGTATTGTACATTAAAAATCTTATGGGGTAAGATGAAGGTAGATCTCATGGTAACTGTTCTTACCACCATAAAAACAATACCACCAAACAACCTCAAATGCATAATGGAGCCAGTCAACCTTTTTCAGCAATAGGATGGGGGTTAGGGTGCAGGCAGCACGGGAGAAAGTCAATGATTAGATGGTGCTTGAGTGGTGGATTAGAGAGGCAAAGGATCAGAAGAGGATACAAGCGCATGGAGGATGCTGACAAGAGAGGATGTGCTGGAGGGCTCCAGGGTTCCACACAGGCAGATGAGGAGACAAAGCCAGTCACTTGTCTTCTCACCATTTCCTCGGCCTTTCCCTCTTGCCGGCAGCCTTCTGGTTGTAGCATAGCTTCTGTGCCTGGGACGCTGATGTGCCTGCTTCCTAGTAGGAGGAGGATAAAGAGAGGTGTCTGCCCCCTTCTATCGGGAAAATGCTGTCAAGGACATCCCCAGCAGCGCTGTGCTTGTGTTCCATTGGCCAGACTGACTCATGGCCACCCCAGGCCAGGAAGGCTGGGAGAACCAGTAAACCAGCTGGGATTATAACTACAAGGAAGAAGAGAATGGGTGAGCGAGCCGTGTATCTGCTGCTACTATTGCTGTTCGCACCTTAGTGTAAATAACTTATCAGTTGGCTTTTTTACCTGAAAGCTGTTACGCTATAGGAAAGGAATTTTGGCAGGTATGTAGGACAGAAATAGACCTAAGGTGAGGAAAGGGAAGGATAGTTTCGTGTACCGTGTGCTTTAAGAACACAGGTTTCTGAGGAGTTCCAAGTGCAGATCGTTGTATAAATAGAAAGTGGCCAGGCAATTGAGGGGCCCAAGGGCCAAGTGATGGGATGGGGTGATGAAAGCAAGATGTGATGGCAGCAGTGATGAACCCAATTTATAATTATAATTTTCCCAGGATTGGCAACTCTTCTGGTGTCCCAGTTGCTAAACAACCTCTCCAATGCCTGTTTATTTGGTTTTGTTTGTTTTTGTTTTTATTGCCATGCAAACTAAACTTCACGGATGCCTGCTGTCAGTAAACCACACCCAGGACCCTTTCCAGGCCATTAAGAAAGATCCTAGTGGGGCTTCCCTGGTGGTGCAGTGGTTGAGAGTCCGGGAGGATCCCACGTGCCGCAGAGCGGCTGGGCCTGTGAGCCATGGCCGCTGAGCCTGCTATCAAGAACAAGGCCAATCATGAATTAGCTCAACAGGAAGAGCCCAAAGGAGGGGGAGATCCTGAATCGTTGCCTTTAATTTCTTTTCTCTCATTTTTTTTCCCAGTTAATTTTAGTTCAGTTTCATCTTGGAAGTTCCTTTGGCTGCAGAGGTGTGGGTTTTCCCTGCAGTGAGGTCAGGGCACTGGGCTTGGGGAGGATCGTTTTCATTCTTGGTCTCCCCATGGATGGAGCTGCTGGCAGCTCTCAAAGGCAGACAGTGACTCTTTGTGGACACCGCAGTGGGTGACTTGCCAAAGGTCATCTACGGAGATGGGGAGAAGCTACCATCCTCGGGCTTCCCACTTGTACTTGTGGCCCACAGGAAACCCAGAGAAAGGTTTGCCCTTTTAGTGTAACTTCTGTTATCACCAGTTCAAGCATTTGGCACTGAACTGCTGGAAGATGGTTTTTTAAATTTGCGTTATTTAAAGAGATTCTATTGATTTATCATGCTATAGTTGCTACTTCAGATTCCTAACATATGCATGAGTGATTTATGAAAATGTTTGTATCTTCTAAAATTATAATTATTGAATATTGGTATATTTTTCTCCTATGTCCTCAATTATTTCACTCCGTAAAGAGCCCTGATTGCATGAACCACCCATCCCCCCTTTGAAAGTCAAGCTCTCCCTTCCAGGCCAGGTTTTTGTACCAGATAATTTGATATTACACTCTCATCCCTTTTAAACTACAATTAAAAAAAAAATTAAGTCAAATTTTTTAATATTTTTATTTGGAGAAAGTCGCATAATGAAGACAGTTCTACTTATTTTAGATTTTTGACATTCTAGTGAGATTACCGTGTTAAAAGAGTTTAATTCATCTTCTTAATTAGCAAAACATATTTATAGGTGCTCTATTAGACAGTGTATAAAGGAAAAAATACAGGCTCTTCTGAGAAGTAGTTTTCATTCTAAGGAATGAATTGATATTTTCTATTCAAGTCCATAAAATTAATTTCAAAGTGATTTGAAAATTACCTGTCACACAATTGACCATTTTTAGGTTCATCTCATGGATCTTTGTAGATCCCTCCATTGTATCAGGTGCCACATGGAATTCCAGCTCTCCGTTTACTTGCTTGTCTCCTCTGCCAGCCAGTAAGCTACCAAAATGATTTTGGATGAATATATAAATGGCTGGGAATGGGAAGGAGAGTAAAATTAAACAACTAATAATGAGTTGAAGCAAATCCTTTAAAAGGCGGCAGTTACTGGCACAGAAGTGCACGGTTTAACTAAGGCACAGCTGTGTTAAGATATCAGTGTAAAAACACATGGAAATATTTGCATCTTATTACCCCCAGATTTAGTTAGGGTCCTTTTGGCAGTAGAGAATAGCAAGAGTGGAAATGAAGGTTTCATCTTCCGCCCACCAGTATTTACTTCTCCATTCAATTCACAGAAGTCCCACCTTCCCTCACACCCTCACCATCGCTAGTGGGTCCTACTGCGACAGCCTCCGAGGTTGAGATCCCTGGCCCCTCCGTTCAGATAATCTTTCCAAATCATGGGCCTGAATATGTCATTTCTCCTTTAAAAAACAGCCAATGCCTCCTCATCATCTTAAAAGAAAGCCAAGCATCTCAGCATGCCCTGCTGCTGGGCTTCTCCTCACTCGCCCCATCCACCACCAAATGGACCATATACGTTAGTTATTGTAAATTTCTTGCAGCCCTTGCACTCGCCGTGTTGTTTCACGTCTCCGTGCTTTTTGCACATGCTGTTCGCTCTGCACGGACTGTCCCTCTGCCCTTTGTCTTCCTATAATCCCATCTTCAGCTTCTCAACTGGGCTCAACAGTTAAGTCCCTTGAGAGCCCTCCCTTCCTTCTCTCTCTTCCTTTGTGACTGAGTTTATCTGCTTCTCTTGTAACATCTCTTTGTCCATTGGTGTTATTTTGTGCATGTGGTGATTGTTTCCTGTGCACTGGCAGGAACTGGGTCTAGTTCATCTCTGACATAAGGATTCACACATTATCTGACATGTTGCATTTGCCTGATTCATATCTGTGGGAATGACTGAGTGAAAGAGTATTTGTAGACTTTGTTGAAGAGGTAGGGTTGTGGGAGATTTTCACATGGTGGGGATGAAAGGTTTAGAATGTCCTTGAATTCCAAGTCTATGTGGATTTAAGTTCCAAATACTGTATATTAGTTTTAGGGAAACCTTCTTTCTAGTCCTAGAGCATTGGTTCTCAAAGTGGTATCCCCAGATCAGCATCATCAGAGTTACCTGACACCTTGTTGGCAATGCAGATTCTTGGGCCCCATCCCAGACGTGGGCAGGACCCAGCAATCTGTATTTTAACAAGAAACACACTTAAATTTGAGAACCATTGCCCCAGGGAACAAGGAAGTCAGGATTGAGCAATATGCTGGTTTCCTAGTTTGAATTCAGTGCAGACCAGTGTGTTTACACAGGCTCACCAGTGTAAGGAAGAACCACTAGCGACTCTGTTCAATTTACCTAAGTATATAAGATCCCCCCCTTCAGATCTACTTTCCTTTCTTAGCCTGGGTTTCCTACATCCCTCAGTTTCTAATGGCAAAATAGAGAGTTCTAGAAAATAAGATCTAGAACATTTGGTTAACAGGAAAAGATATATCAGGAACGAAAAAGGCCTATTTATGTTGGAGCAAGTGCATTGGCCTCAGGGTCTGCCGTACCCATTGGGGAGAGGGAAGGACACAGTGGTACGTAGCGGATGGACCGTGGCTTTGAAGTCAGGGATACCTGGACAAGGATCCTACCTCCAACGCTCAGAAGCTGGCCAGCTCCTTGACCTTCGCGGGCCTTAACTCCATCAAATGCGAAAGGGGAATCACAGTCCCTATCCTCTAGGGGAATTATGAGGATCAAATGGGACACGACATATTCAGGTGCTCAACACATGCTCGCCCCTTCTGTCCCCTACCATGTGGTAAAAGGCCTGTCCTGGGCCAGATTCACAAGGGAATGAAAGGGTAGGGCTGAATCAGTCATTGCTACAATCTGAGGCAGGGCTACCCCATGGCATTCCAGCAAGGCTGGGTGACAGAGAAACCCTGGTAGGTTGCTAGGTGAAATACAGGACACCCAGTTAAATGTGAATTTCAGATAAACGACGAGTAACTTTTTAGGTAGTACTTGTGTGTCCCCTGCAACGTCTGGGACGTACGCTAAACAATTATTCTTCATTTATCTGAAGTTCGCATTGAACTGGCTGGCTTGTATTTTTATTTGCTAAATCTGGCAACTCCGACTCACCTTAGGGTAGAAGCAAGTTCCATGGCAAGGCTTTCTGCCCCACTTCCTAATGTTTTAATAAAGGTCATCTCTGACCTTTATTAAAGGTCATTCTGGGTACAACCTAATAAGGAAACTCAGCACTGGGAGATACTGGGTGATGTGGACCCAAAGGGGAGGCCCAGCCAACTGTCTTGGGGATTTGGGAGGAGGGAAGGGCTGCTTGCCTCTGCCAGCAGAAGAACTGGAAGCCCCCTCTTGCCCTCCCTCCCACTCCAGGCCCCTCTGGAGGTGGAGTTGTGGTCGTTGCCCCATTTCTGTGCACACGCTCCACAACTTTAAGTCAGATGAGGGATTAAAAGCCATAGCCATCCTTGTTAGGATTCGATGGTGTTTTTTCTTATTTTCCAATCTGGTATTAGTATGGTAATGGGACTCTATTAAATCTAACAAGGAGCTGGATCTTAAAGCATTTGCTTATTTCCACCCCTTTGAACGTGCTTAGCAGTTGAATTATTTAAACTAGGAAGAACCAAGGGAGTTAGGAAGGAGGGCTGCCTGCCCCAGGCAGAGCTGGAGGAGGGTGCTAAATGTGGTTATCAAGAGATCAAAGACCAAGGAGAAACTCCTTTGATCTGCTGCTTGTCAAAGTTGCAGTTAGATCTTTGAGACTCTGCATTTGGCCCCTGCCTCCTCCCCACCCTTTCTTCTTATTTCTTCTCTTTTCCCGGACACCTGGAAGTGCTAGACGCAGGCATGCCCTGGAGAAAGCCGTGTGGCTGAGTGTGCTTGGGACACAAGAGACATAACCTCTCCTCGAGGAAAACCCCTTCTCTAAATACGGTTGCTTTCATTCATCATTTTTGAGGGGAGAAAAGGTAAGTGTGAAATCCCCCCAGTTATACCTGCAGATGCGTGTCCCAGTGTGTGAGCTGATATGAATCATACTGTGGTTTCAGTGCGTTTCCTTTGATACAAACAGGAAAGGTACCAATTGGCTGGGACTAACTTTGAGTTGCCTGGATTTTCCAAATGTTTGGAGTGGCGGGGCCGGGGTGGGGGGGGAGGCAGGAGGCGGGGGAACCCGGGGGAGGTCTGTCACATCTGAGCAAAGGCTGTTCCGTATCCAAGCCATATTCTACCTCTTCTGATTTCTGTGACTTTTATTTTCTAGATAACATAGGACTACACAACCCCATTTAAGAGCCCTGCTGTGTCTTCCCCTTGCCCCGAAAAGCTGCTTATCAGGGCCCTTAAGATCTTATTTATGGCAATCCTCTGAGCAGCCTCGGTCTCATTCTGAGAAGTTTTTACACCACTTGTACGAGTCAGGAAAGTACAAGAATAATGGGTACATTTCTGCCGATGAGTCAACCACTTCATCCCTATCAGTCTGTGCAAGATACAGGATGTCTGTGGTTTTAACGTTTGCGTCCTTAATGGACAAGATTTGATATGTGTTTCCTAACCCCGAGCTATTGAAATACTGATTCGCATCCTGACCTGGCCTCCTGGGAACGGAGCCGGCTCTCTGCATCTCTGCGCTCCGCATTTAGACCGTCTTCCTGCTGGTCTAGACTGTGAACACCAGGATGAGATTAGATTTGCTGGGGGTGGGGCGGCTGGGGAGGAATGTAAACCCCAGGGAAATAGCTGTCTGGCCTCATTTCTATTCGACAGAATGGGGCAGCTATTCTAGACGTTTCTGGCCAGTGTTATCATGTGTTTTTACCCAAATATCCTTTTTGCCTTCTTTTCCCCGTAGGTGATTTTTTTCAAATTTATTTTATTGAAGTTTAGTTGATTTACAATCCTGTGTTAATTTCTGCTGCCCAGCAAAGTGATTCAGTTATATATATATATATCTTCTTTTTCACGTTATTTTCCATTATGGTTTATTACAGGATATTGACGATAATTCCCTGTACTATACAGTAGGACCTTGTTGTCCTATTTGATTTTAATGTATACAGGCTGTCTGGCGAAAATAAGAAAAGAAATCCTAGCTAGAGATCCATTTGAACTTCCGAATAGAATTGTCTAAAAAATGTAAAGTATTTTACAAGGAATTCCAGAAAGATGAATAATTTATACCTCGTCGAAAATATCTTGTGACATGGAAAATATTAGAAGCCTTTCTGCTATTTGTGTGATCTTTGAGTATCGATGAAAGATGGTTTGGAACCAAGCTGTCACAGCCTGGTGCTGGGCACAGAGTCTGATGGGCTCTGACGCCATCCTATTTGAAGATGGAGGTGTGGGGAATGTGTGCCAAGCGACCATCCATCGTCATCAGTCCAACCCCTTTCTGCCATGACGATGCCTAAGAAATAGAAATAGAACAAAGGTGAACCCCAAGGAGACTAACGGGCCCTCGCGCAACATGTTTAATGTCTTCTTAAACATTGCTGACTCCCTTCCTTCATCCCCCTCTCTCACACCACTTCCCCAGTTTGCACCCACGCAATCATTCACCTGGACCAGGTGATGACTTCCTACTGTGCCTCCCCTTGCGCAAGCTTGTGCCTTCCCATATTCATCCTCCATACTATTGCCAGACTGAGGTTTTGAAGATACCCACTTGTTTACAATCCTTTAGGGGCTCCCTACTACCCAGAGTCCCATGGCCCTTTATTAACAGATACAGTCATCCATGACCTGACCCACCTCCATCTGCAGACTTGGCTTTCTTCCAAACCTATCTTGAACTTCACCTTCCAGAAATACTGAAATGTCATGTTCCGTGTTTGCCCTTGCACGTGTACTTTATTTTTCTTGGAGGTTCATTCCTTTCTCTTTCCCTTTTGGAGACTCCCCTCAAGGACATCTCCAGGAATCCTTCCGCATTTGCCATCTCTTTCTTCATTAACTTCCCTTCCTTTGCAGTACCTGTGTTTGCCTCCATCGCTGCCCTCTCCGTATCTACTGATTTCTTTTGACCCATTCATCTCCTTGACTACGCGGTGAACTCCTGGAGAGCGGGAGCAGTCCCTGTTTACCTTTGTGACTTACTCAGTGGAGCAGAGAAGGTGCTCATGAGGAGTCTTGACAGAAATTCAAGAGAGGGTGCTGAGAGCAGAAACAGGAATAATAAAGGCAAAAAGAAATGGGCATCAGTAACATTTTGATTTCGCTGACAACCCTTTAAGGAAGGATTATTATCTCCATTTTATTGATGATGAAACTGAGGGTCACAGAGATTAAGTTTGGCCAAAGGTCACAGACAGCAGTTGGGGGAGCCATAACCTGAGCATGAACACCTAGAACAGCTCCAAGAAATGATCAATAAGGATCAATAAATATTTGTTGAATTGAACTGGTTGCTAGAATATCTACCAGCATTATTCCTGAGTGGGTTCATTATCAAATCACACGTAGGAAGAGAATCTTCAAAGACCATCTAGTTTCTTTCGGTAGGATTTTATCTTAATACCGATTTGATATAGTAAAATTAGGTAACAGTCCCCCGGGTTTAAATATTCATTCATTAGTTCCTTCGGCAAGTATTTATCAAGTATCTTTTATATGCCAGGCACTGTACTAACACATGGGGGTGTGACTTAGGGGAAGAAACCTGCCCCAATGAGGCTTTTCTGGAAAATAATCTGTCTAGAAAAATCCCTGTAATAATGTGGAATGAACTAACCATTGACTCACCAGTGGATGAGATACTGTACCAACCAGGCTCATAAAAATCGTGCACACTAGTAGACCCAAGTCACTGAAGCCAGGAGCACTTATGAATCACCCAGGACTTCTGGATCTTTTTGGGTTTGTTAGTTGGAACAGAAAGGACTATAAGCAGCTAAGGAATTTATTGAAAAGATGAGTTGTGGCTCAGAGAACTACTAGGACAGCTGAAGGGCCAGGCTCAGGACCTGGGCAGAGTCAGAGGGAGGCAATGCATCAGATTTTTGGCTAACATCCCTCTGCAGAATGGGCCAGTGGGGATGCTGCTGCCACCTGCCAGTCCCTGTGGTCCACGTGGCTGCTGGTGCTGAATTCTGATGCCGCTGGTACCATTACCACTACTAGAAAAGAATTATCCTATGTCCCCACATCTCGTTACCGTCAACTTCTCTTCCTTATGCGTACGTATACCTGGTAAGCCCTGTGCACACTTAAGTCTGTACCTTGGCTGGAAAGGATGCTGGGAATGTGGGTACCCCATCTCTGCAGCTACTATAGAGGAGCAGGGGCTATGCCTCCCCAAAAGACTTATACATAGGAGAATTCTCCAACATAGGAAGGGCATCTAGACAGAAAAACAGTATCCACTATAGTCACTAATTTTAAATCTTAGGATTGAGGTATCTCACCAATGGCCACATCATACAATATGAAAACGAATAAATATTTATCTTTGTTAACACTCCTAATTGAATTCCTGAACTGCCTTTGGTAATTAGCATCAGTGTTTTACAGAAATAGTGGTCAAAGTTTTACCACGTGCCTTTCTTTCTGGAAATAATAAAAAATGGAACAATAATATTTTGTGACAATATCTATTTTCCTCCTTCCCTTCCTCCCTTCCTCCCTTCCTTCCTTCCTTCCTTCTGAAAACACTTATCAGGTGTCTACTATATGCGAGGCACTGTGCTTGCTACTAGAAAATCAAAGAGAAATAAGATGTGCTTTTTACCATCAAGTTGTCCCTAACAACATGGAGGAGAGACAGACATGGACAAAATAATTACCCCGCAATGTTAAAAGGCCTAGGATAGACACCTAAAAAGGGTTCAGTCAGGACATGAAAGGTTGTATGTTCATCTTTACCCTGTGGAATTGACAGGTTAGAAAAATCTTCATAGACAAGGTGGTACTTGAATTGAGTCTTCAAAGATGTAAGTGGTCACCTGGAGAAAAGACAGAGGGACATTCCCAGGTGGTGGGGTGGGGGGACTCATGATGAGCGAAGAGGGCATGAAAAATTGCTGACTAGTCAGCAACTCTGAGAGCTTGGGATCGCTGGGACATAGTGTTTGGGGAGATGGTTGGTGGACTGTGTGGAATAAGACCTGAATGAAATAAAATGACAGGCGCTCCTTGCATGCAAAGGGGTTTGGAGCTTATCTTGATGGACCACAGAGCCACTGGAGGAATAACATGATCCAATTTATATTTTCAAAAGATCAGTCTAGTGGCAGTGAGGAAAAAGATCTGGAATGGGATGAAAAACCAAGGGTCCAATTAGGAAATTATCACAGTCCAGGTGGAAGATGGTATAAGATCCTATAGTACTGTCATAGCAGTGGGAACAGAAAAGAGGATATAAAATAATTTTTTAGGAGCTGGAATGTGTAGGACTGTGTATGGCTGAGGAGAAAGCTGGTGGTGCCCTTCCTTTAACAGAGAACTCAGGAGGAGGAACAGAATTTTGTTTGGGGGCGAGAGGGCTGGTTGGGTGGAGACTGAGATGACTCTTTATGCTTTAACCATGTTGATCATCTAGATGGAGATGTTGTGTTGGTGGCTGCATATTAAAGGACGAGAGCTCAGGAGAGAGATCTGGAATTAGGGTCAAAAATAAAGAGTTCCATCTCTGTAGTTACCTTACCAAGAAATCTCTAGGCTCTCCTAGTTACTAGAGAAAACCTGAAAACATATATTCCCAAAGCGTGAAACTGGAAAAGTCAGGCTTAGTCTCAAAATTCCAAAGTTGGAGCTAAAGTTTGCACCTTCCTAAATCTCAGAGTATTTAAAGCAAATAATACCGTATTTATTGGGAGTTGCATTTATGACAGTGGAAAAGACACTGGGTTGGCAGTCACGTCTGTGTCTTCTATGGAAACTCTACCCACTACTTACTTTGCAACGGGGGTAAATTACTCTGGACTTGATTAGTTCTTCTCTGCAAGATGAGAACTAATTGATCTCTGTAATCGTTTTTGGTTCTAAATTAGCCTGAATGACTGGAGTCCCACCTTGGATACATATGAAGCCACATCCTTTTGATTTTTTTTTAACATCTTTATTGGGGTATAATTGCTTTACAATGGTGTGTTAGTTTCTGCTTTATAACAAAGTGAATCAGTTATACATATACATATGTTCCCATATCTCTTCCCTCTTGCGTCTCCCTCCCTCCCACCCTCCCTATCCTACCCCTCCAGGCGGTCACAAAGCACCGAGCTGATCTCCCTGTGCTATGCGGCTGCTTCCCACTAGCTATCTGCCTTACGTTTGGTAGTGTGTATATGTCCATGCCTCTCTCTCGCTTTGTCACAGCTCACCCTTCCCCCTCCCCATATCCTCAAGTCCGTTCTCTAGTAGGTCTGTGTCTTTATTCCTGTCTTACGCCTAGGTTCTTCATGACATTTTTTTTTCTTAAATTCCATATATATATGTTAGCATACGGTATTTGTCCTTCTCTTTCTGACTTACTTCACTCTGTATGACAGACTCTAGGTCTATCCACCTCATTACAAATAGCTCAATTTCGTTTCTTTTTATGGCTGAGTAATATTCCATTGTATATATGTGCCACATCTTCTTTATCCATTCATCTGATGATGGACAAATAGGTTGTTTCCATCTCCTGGCTATTGTAAATAGAGCTGCAGTGAACATTGTGGTACATGACTCTTTTTGAATTATGGTTTTCTCAGGGTATACGCCCAGTAGTGGGATTGCTGGGTCATATGGTAGTTCTATTTTTAGTTTTTTAAGGAACCTCCATACTGTTCTCCATGGTGGCTGTACCAATTCACATTCCCACCAGCAGTGCAAGAGTGTTCCCTTTTCTCCACACCCTCTCCAGCATTTATGATTTTTAAGTTCAATCTAGCTTGGGCCTCCAGAGATTGACAGGATACCCAATCTCTCTAAGGGATCCAGATTACTTAGTTCTGGTAATAAACACCTCTTGGAGAGGGAGCTGCCGTATGTGACCAGTCCATGAGGTGGCCCTCTTGTGGCTGCTTGTGCTCCGTCACTGCCTTCCTGTAGACCCACGTGGTCACTGCTCAGGGCTCCCATCCTCTCCTGTGACGATGCCATTGCTGGTCCAGGTCTCTGTGCCGAGTGGCTCTTTAGGACAGGATGATGTGCACATTCTCAGGGTCCACAGCTCTTGGTTTACATTTCCTTGCTTGGCTGTTCCCACCACCCCAGTACACCCACGTTATCCACCCTACACCAGAACCACATCTCCATCACTCTGCTCTTGTGGAGTTGGGGTTACATTTCTAGGCTCTCCCTTTGCCATCATGCTGAGACCCCCTCTGGAGGCCCTTGGTGTCTTTTCCTGCCAGCAGACCTCAGTCTGTCTACTCCAATCCAGCAGAGACTAGTTTGTGGATACCTACTTACTTTACATTAAAGTTATTCTTCCCAGAGCCATGGAAACCTCCAAGAGGACTCGCCATCTCTAGGATAGAGACGAGATTGCAAATTTTAAATAATGACCTACTTTTGTTAAAAAATAAAAGTTAACAATTCTGATTTACCCAGACACCCATTTCACATGGCACGTCTCTGTAAACAATGAACAACAGTAAGAGAAGGGAGAGACCCAAAAGGAGGGACTGGGAAAGAACTCTGAGAAGTGCAGCTTTTGTAGTCAGCATCCCGTGAAGCAGATACAGTCCCTGGTTGGAAATCATTTTGTCAGGATCCAAGTTTTCAGCTGAGGCTGTGGGAAATTCTTGTGGTGTGTGGCTAGGGGGGTGTCCATCATCACGACAGAAGGGATAGATAGTGCAGAGCCACCCACCCAGCGATCAGCTCTCCGCATATGGCGGCCACATGCCCAGAACTGCCCTTCCTGCTTCTCCCAGCTTGGATACGAAAGTGAGGGCCAACCACAGACTGCCTGGGGGTGGGGGTGAGGCTGGGAGTGAGAATGTCCACCCCACAGCATCACAGAAGAGCCAGCAAGTGGGAGTGCCTCTGAGACTGCTGAGTGATTTTTCAAAGAGAAAGGGCAGCTTTGCAAACAGCGTGGGGAAAGCAAGCTGGATTGATGAGTAAGGAGCAAAACATTCTAGAAAAACATCACCATTTCTTGCACAATCAACCACTGAATATGTGTCATCAAACACGAGATCATCCTTACCTGGCAATAACAGCTGAAATAGATCATTTAAGTAATTTTTCATTGTGACTGGGCCCAACATGGCCTTTAACCATCCCGTAACAAGAATACTGACACAGTAGCCTGAAGTACAGAAAAAGTTTATTTTCTTCATAATCAGATGAAAGTGTTGTGGGTACAGAGCCAGAGAACAGCCTCATATTGGAATTTTGGGGTGCCTTAAACTTAAAACAGCTTTTTAATTTTTTTTTTTTTTTACAGTAACTGTACCATCCCAGTAAACTTTTTCAGATGAAATGAAGAATTTAGGTTTCACTGGGAAATCTACATTCATCTTGAAGAGCGTACACAGTATCCTCAACTTTGTTATTCTCTGAAGATGAGTCCTTTGAGAATTAGGATCCTGTTTTTGCTTTGTAGTCATCGCATGTGTCAAGGAAAACATTAAAGACAAAGCCACAGATTGACTTCAGCCACAACAGCCTGATGTACAGAGCATGAAATATGCAATATGTGTAACTCCTGGACCCAGCATCCTACCTAATGAAAACCCAGGAAGGGGACTTGCTGATCCTTGGTTTCATAATTAGAAGTTCTGCAGGCACAAACCAAGTCAAGAGAAAAGGTACACTTTTATAACTAGTGGTTGCTATAATTAAAGTTATTAGTTAAGGAAGGGCCATTACTCCGGGCAAAACAATCAGAAGGAAGTTTTAGCAATTAAGTCAAATTCGCTGTGGTTGTGAGGGTTTGGGTTTTTTGTCCCCCTTTCTTTCTGGAAAACAAAACAACCTCAGGCAAGTGTTCTGTACTTCTCAAAGAGCATCTTGACTCCACAGTGGCTGGAGAGCAAACAGCGAACAGCGAACTGTGCTGTTGATTCTATCAGCAGGTTAATTAAGAAAGCTGTTAGTGATGATAAAAAAAAAAAAAAGCCAGGACATTTTCAATTCATATTGACAAAATCCATGACCTAGGCAGAACTGATGTTTGTTCAATACTAGGAAGACATGCTAGAGGCATTTAGAGGAAAAGGCCGACACAGAAAGCTGAAAGTCCGGTACAGGATGTCCCCTACCCTATTAATAATGTTAGCAGAACTGATCGTTTGAAATTCCACGTGCTTTTCCCTCTCATATAAATTATGTAAGCGGAAGCGTTCAAGACCTCAGATTCACTCTGAAAAACCCAGTTCACTCATAATGGAGTCGTTGTGAAATAGGGCTAGTTTGGTTAGTTGCGAAACTGAGTTCTAGTTGGGGATCCGAAGCTAATGTGTTACGTGGTTTGGGACAGTGGGTTTGACTCTGCATTTCGACTTCTAGACTATGCGTACCTTCAATGCAGTCCAGTCTCAGGAGCACAGAAAACCCACCTTTCCCGTGTAGCATTTTCCATTGGGGGAAATCTGTTCACAACTCCGGTATGGGATGGTAGGAATGCATTGCCCTCAGGGCAGTGGCACTGAGTGGGACCATCCTTCTGCAGGATAGAGTCACTCCATCTGCTGCTGGGGGGCTGGGCAAAGACTGATGAGTTTGAGATGAGACCATATTGCAGGTTGTCCTATGTTTGCAAACCCTGAAGTCAGACCTTGATCAGGAAAAATCTCCCAGTTCCCTAGTTAGGCTTTTATTTCATTGACCTTGGGGTTGGCTGTCCTGTTTCTCTTTCCATGGCCATTAGTCATTCCCAGCCCCCCCAGAATTTATCCCCTTGGGAACACCACAAACTGTTTCCTCATGCTACCAGCAAGTTACAAGTGCTTATGGGATTGCTTTAGGGGACATGGAAAAGGGGTAGAGGGAGTAAAAGGGTTCCTCCTAGACCTGGCATTGACTCTTGCTCCCTGATCCCTTTCTCCCTTAGGGAGGACACCACTGGTGAATCCCCAGTCCCCAGTTGGGACGGGCCCAGGGCAGGAGCCACCACAGAAAAGAGAAAGAAGGGAGAAGAGAGAGAAGGGACCTCTCTCAGGAGGCTCTAGGATATAAAGGAGATGTAACTGACAAACCTCTGACTGCAAATGAGGTCAGATGCCCTCAACATGTCATTTTGACACAGTTACTCACCACCTCAGAGTTGAGTTAACAGCATCATTTCTCACGGCCTTTTCTGTCTGTCAATATTTGAGCACCTTTAGTGACTTAAGCTCTAAACTTAATCCTGTGATATTTTGGACCCTTTAAAAGTCTGGTGGTAAAAGATACAAATATTGACTCCCAAAAGTGAGTTCAGAGATTTGATTGAGAAATTAAAATACACTTAAATAATCTCACTCACTCTGGTTTATAGAAAGCAAGGATATTGTGTATTTGGATGAAGTGGCTAGGTGGCGTATTGAAAAACCCAAATGAAAACGAGGAGAGAGACCTTATAAGTTACATGGAAGGACCACAGGACATTCCTGGGAAGGTCTTAACAGCAAGAGTAAAATGGACAATAGGAA
Organism: Delphinapterus leucas; assembly: GCF_059928025.1. Taxonomy (NCBI): domain Eukaryota; kingdom Metazoa; phylum Chordata; class Mammalia; order Artiodactyla; family Monodontidae; genus Delphinapterus; species Delphinapterus leucas. Next base: position 16,879,264 of record NC_143138.1, read on the forward strand.
TTGGAATGAATAGAGTTGGAAGAACTGAGCTCAGAAAGTATAGAGGAGATGGAAGCTCAACTTGGGGAGCTAAACACACCACGAAGTAAATAAAAGCAGAATCTCAAAACTAGGATCTGTGCCAGAGGCACAGACACGGACTCTATTGCTTTTAAAGGATGACAGTTGAAGTAGCATGGGACTTTATTGGTTATTTATCTCCATTCCATCCTGTTTGCATCTCAGATTTGCTTCATATGATGGTAAAGCTTAACTTGTACAGTTATTTTGACCAAATGCCAGGCAGAAGGATGGAGGAAGGGGTGCCTCTAAAAATGGAAAGTAAGGGAAGCTAGTGAACATTTGACATTGGTTTTTTTTTTGACAAGTAGTCATACTACTTTCAGGAACATGTGCATTTTCTCCATTTTCACAACCTCTTTCTTCTAAGTCTCTAAATATCATTCTCTGATTATATCGTTTCCCTGCTCAAAATCCGTAAGTCTTTTCATGTCTGTGGAATGAAGTCCAGCTATCTCAGCCTGGCCCTTGCAAAAGCTCTTCATTATCCAGATCCACACGTGTTAAACCAAAATACATAGCAGACCTATGCCCATACATAGAAGGCATGTGACAAGTGTTGGTCCCCTTAGTGGATGTTAGTTTTTTCCATCTGGTATCCATTTCTTTTCCTCCTTCCTTTATCCTAAGATGACCCTTATTTTTCTTAGATCTCCCTTTATCCAACACTTGGAAATATGTCTCAGGGGAAAAGGGAGGCTCTGGTTGGTCTAAGAATAATCCAAATCCCCTTGCTAGTGACTGGTTTAGGAATGTGCTTATAACACAGTTCTGGCCAATGAGATGTGAGGAGAAGTGTGTCAGAGGCCTCTGGAAGTTTCCTTGCTTTTGAGAGGGTCTTAGGGAGAAGCGAAGTCTGTCTTTGGATGCTTTATGTTTGACTGGGTTTCCTGGAAGTAAGCCAACCCCAAGAAGAACAGAGAGATAGAAAGAACCTAGGTCATTAATGGCATCCCCAAGCTGCTGAAGCAACTACTAACTCTCAAGTCTTCCCTGCCTCTGGAGACCCTGTTATATTAATATGATACAATTTTCTATTTTAAATCAGAGTCAGCCTTTCAGCTACTTGCAGCCAAAAGCATTGTACACAATCTTGTTCCATTTTTATTTTCTGTTTCAACCTAATTGCAATCTGGATCTTTACCACTTCAGGGTCCCCAGCCAAATGCATCTGCGCTACTCTATAAATGCCCCTCAAACTCCCTCCCTCCCTCTACCCATCTACTGAAATCCTCACCATTAAAAACCTTATTAAAACATCATTACCCCTAAGAACTCTTTCCTGATAACCCACTCTCCTCCCAGCTGCCTGAATGTTTTCCCTTCTTCTTCGAATTCCAAAAACCCTTTCCTTACACCTCTTCAGTCATTTTTCCTATTCGGGCATCATAGTTATTCGTGTGAACGTCATGTCTTTTTCTAATTGGAAAGTCCTGGGTTGTATCATTTATAGTTTTGTAGTCACCTCCCATCTAGAATAGGGTCTGTTTTTTATATAAAGCACTTGAAATTTGTTGAAGGAATCAGATATTACTAGACTGATTTACCACCCACCCTCTGAGAACTCCATGGACACTAACTGGTGTAGTAATAAAGTAAGAACACTAATTACGCAGTTGATTCTTTAAAATGTCGCCTCCGTGTGAGAAATGTACGAAATGAAATTTTTAAAGAATCTGGTCCCTCTAGTAGGGCGATTGAGTGAAATTTAATGATGACAATTGAATGACATTGTAAACAATAGTATCAGTTCACTTAGAAAGCTCTTTGCATTTAAAATGCAAGAGTAAATCGCCTAAGGAACTTGGCTATGTTTTTTTCAGTTGATTGGAACAGTCAGATGCCCAAATTTCAAAAGCAAAACGGAAACGAAAGACAGTGCAGAAATTGTGCTCCCAACTCATCTGAAATATTGGCTCGTTGGATTTACAGTACTGTGACAAACCTAACGAATTAGGAAACTGACATCTTGGTTTGAGAGGAAGGCAATATATTGTACTGTTAAGTAGCAATAGAAAAATGACTCTTAAATCAGAAATCATGGGTCAATAAACTTGCATTTCTCTTTTATGGGATCTTTTAAAACAATGACATTATTTGTTGATCTCTGATCCAAGTCTGACTGTAAGGATGCAATTAAGATTGGAGAGACATTTTAACTTCATCATATTTTATTGATTTTAATTAATTTGAAATATTTTATACATGCAGAAAAACACAGACGCTAACATTTCAGACACCCCATATACCGAGCATCCTGATTTAACATGATAATATTTGGCTACATTTGTAATATTTATTTTATATTTTAGATCTCATCCTTTTGTGTGATACTCAGAATAAAGTTCTACTCAGATTTTGAATTCACTAATTCATTATGATTTTCTTGAGTTTTATTTTTAATTTAGGCAAAATTTATATAGAGTAAAATGCACAGTAAATAAGTGTAAGTCCAATGACCTTTGACAGACCTACACATCTGTGTGTAAATAAACATCCCAATAAAGATGTACATTTTCATCACTCTAAAAAGTTTGCTCGTGCCATGTTGCAGTCAATCCCTCTCAAGAAGCACATCCTGTTCTGTCACAGCAGATTATTTTTGTCTGTTCTTAAATGTCATTTAAACGAAATCATATGGTATATTCTCTTCTGTGTCTGACTTCTTCAGCATGACAAAATGGGTTTAAGATTTATCCATGTTGTCACACGTTTTAGTAGTCTTTCTCTTTAGGTTGTTTAGTAGTTTTCAATTGTATGAATAGACCACAATTTCTTTGTCCATTCTTCTGCTGATGGACTTTAGGGTGAGTTTGGGATTATGCATAAAGTTGCAATGAACATTCTTGTGCATGTCTTTTGTGGATGTGTGTTTTTATTTTCTTGAGTTAAATACTGAGAATGGAATTGCTGAGTCATAGGGAGGTACATTTTTAACTTTATAGGAAGCCAACAAATTTTTTTTTCCATAGGAGTTGTACGATTTATATACCCAGCAATGGTATGAGCATGCCAATCACTGCACATTCTTGCCAGTATTTGATGGTTGTTAGTCTTTTTAATTACCATTTTTTTAGTGGAATGAGCGGCTTCTCATTGTGGTTTTAATTTGCATTTCTTTGTTGACTAGGAAAATTGAACACTCCTTCATATGCTTTTCTTTTATCATTTTAATCTACTTTGGTGAAGTGTCTAAGCATTTTGCCCATTTGAAAATAAGTTTTTCTTTTTTTTTCTTTTTTTTGGTGGTATGCGGGCCTCTCACTGTTGTGGCCTTTCCCGTTGTGGAGCACAGGCTCCGGACGCGCAAGCTCAGCGGCCATGGCTCACGGGCCCAGCCGCTCCGCAGCATGCGGGATCCTCCCGGACCGGGGCATGAACCCGTGTCCCCTGCATCAGCAGGCAGGCTCTCAACCACTGCGCCACCAGGGAAGCCCTGAAAATAAGTTTTTCTTTTTTAAAATGTTAATTTGTAGTGGATTTTATGTATTTTGCATTCAAGCCCCTTGAGATATGTATATCTATCTACTTATCTATTTATATATACATAATTTTTCTCTTGTGACTTCCCTTTGTATTTTCTTAGTGGTACATTTTGATTAGTGGAAATGTTTAATTTTTATTTCTCCTTTCCTACTTTCTCTGGAGTTAATAAAATATTTTTTAGTATTCTATTTCCTCTATTGGCTTTTTAAAAAACAGCTTTATTAAGGCATATTTGACATACAATAAACTATACATATTTAAAGTGTACAATTTTATGTTTTGTCATATGTATACACCTGCAAAGCCATAACCATAACCAAGATGATAAATGTGTCCATCACTCCTGAAATTTCCTCAGTGCTCCTTTTATAATCTTTCTCCTCATCTCTTCTCCTCCCTGTTTTCTTTTAACCCCAGGCAGCAACTACAGATATGCTGTCACTGTAGATTAGTTTGCGTTTTTTAGAATTGTATACAAATGGAATCATACTCTATATACTCGTTTTTGTCTGGCTTCTTTCATCAGCATAATGAATTTTGGTTCATCCTTATACCTGAGTATATCAATAGTTCGTTACTTTCTGTTACTGAGAAGTATTCCATTTGTTTATCCATTCATCTACTGATGAACATTCGGACTGTGTTGTTTGGGGCCATTACAAATAGAATTTCTATGAACATTTGTGTGCAAGTCTTTGTATTGACACACGCTTTCTTTGTTCTTGGGTTAATATCTGGTAGTAGAATGGCTGAATCCTACAACAGGTATATGTTTAAAAAACTGTCAAACTCTTTTCCCGTGGTTGCATCATTTTATATTGCCATCATCAGTGTAGGAATGTTTCAGGTACTCCACATCTTCACCAACACTGATATGGTCATTATAAGTTTAGCCATTCTAATGGACGTTTGTGGCATCTCATTGTGGTTTTAATGTGCATTTCCCTAATGATGAAGGTTGAACATTTTTTTAAATTTTGCTTATTTTCTTTGGCGAAGCATGTGTTCAAATCTTTTGACCATTTTTAAAAATTGGGTTATTTTCTTGTTATTGAATTTTGAGAGTTCTTTATATTTTCTGGATACAAATCTTTTATCGGACATCGTTTGCAAATATTTCTCCCAGTTTGTAGCTGGTCTTTTCATCTTCTTCATTATCTTCTCATAAATGGCAGAAGTTTCCATTTCTGATTATGTCTAATTTATCAATTTGTCTTTTTAGGGATCTTGCTTTCGTTGTTGTATCTAAGAAATCTTTGCCTTACCCAGGGTCACAGAGGTTTTCTCCTATGTATTCTTCTATAAATTTTAGAGTTTTGGTTTTATATTTAGATCTGTGACCCACTTTGAGTTAATTTTTGTATGGACAGAAGTTAACTTTTGCATATGAATACCCAATTGTGACGCAACATTTGTTGGACGTCTATTGACTTTTTAGGTATTCCTCTTTGTATTTTTTTTTAAACTGTTGCTCTAGGCATTTTATTATGCATTCTTAACTTGTCATAGTCCACTACCACTTCATGTAAAATATGAGAATCTTGCAGTAGTATCACTCCATATGCGGCCACTCCATTCTTCATGAATTGTCATATATTTTGCTTCTATTTACGTTATAAAAATCCACAACAAAATGTTATTATAGTTAATTTAAATGATCAATTTTGTTTTAAAGAAATTTAAAACATAAGAAAGGCTTTTCAAAATGTACCCACATATTTACTAAGGGTGGTGGTAGTGACCTCTCTCTGTATAACTGAGTTTCCATCTGTTGTCATTTCTCTTCAGTCTGAAGAACTTCCTTTAAGAATTTCTTGAAGTGAGGATCTGCTGGTTATGAATTCTTTTAGCTTTCTTTTCTCCAAAAAATTTTTTTAAACCTCATTTATTGAAGGATATTTTCACTGGCTGTTGAATTCTAGGTTGACAGTTTTCTCTCTGTGTTTTATACATACCATTAGATTGTTTTCTGTGAGTAGTAGTCATTCATAATTCTTATCTTTGTCCCCTGACACACAGTGTTTTTCTTTTCCTCTGAATGCTTTATAATTTATCTTTGATTTTTAGTACTTTGTGATATGCTGAGGTACGATTTTCTTAATGTCTTTCATCAGGTTTGGAAAATTCTCAGATACTATTGCTTAAATATTTTTTTCTCTTCTCTCTCCTCTCCTTCTTCATCTCCACTTAACACTGTGTTAGATCACTTTATATTGTCCCACAAGTCACTGAGGCTTTGTTTTTATTTCAAAAATTTTTTTTCATGTTCAGCAATTTGGAAATTTTCTATTGAGCTGTCTTCAAGGTCACTGATCTTTCTTCTGTAGTGTCCAATTTATTTAATAGTAAATTGCTTATCCAGGCGATCTTTTATTTAAGATTTTATATTTTTCAGCTTAATATCCATTGGCTCTTTTTTATTGCTTTTATATATTGACTAAGATTCCCCATCTCTTACATTATAGTTATTCATGCTTTATTTCATATCCTTAAGGATATTTATAATAGGTGTTTTAAAATCCTCATATAGTAATCCTAACATCTGGGTCTTTCAAGATCTGTTTCCATTTTTTCTCCTTGATTCTTTGCAGGTTTAATAATTTTTTATTGCATGCTAGACATTGTAGATGATACATTATAGGGAGAAGTGATTATGTTGTCTCCCTTTAAAGGGTGATAAGTTTTGTTTTGGTGGTATTGAATAGTGACATAATTGGTAGATCTTGATCTAGTCAGACTTTGTTTTAAGGTTTCTTAGAATAGTCTATTACTATTTTTGCCCTAAGTCCTAGGGAATGGCTTTTATTCTAGGACATAAATTTTACTAAGATATGGCTTTTCTAGGGTTTCAATTGGATGCCTGATGTTTTCAGTGAGGAGTGTCCACTCTGGCTGGGCCACAATCCCAGATTCTCCAAACTCTGTGTGCTCGCTAATATCTCTGTTCAGCTCTCAGCTTCCCAGCAGCAGAACTCACAGATTCAGGCTTTGTACCTGTGCTTCTCAGTTCTTGGCCCAGGATCTGAGGGAGTGGCCATCCAGTTTTCTTGGGCCCCAGCTCTGTGGAGCTACCCCTTTCTCTGGCCACGCCCCCACGAATTTTAGCTGCCTCCAAAACACATTCTGAAGAATAGTGGCAATATGGACAGCTCTATCTTATTTCTGATTTTAACAGAAATTTCTTTACTATTTCATTGTTAGCTTCCAGTAAATATTCTATCTTGTTTTAAAATCTTCTATTTTTATTTTACTTAGAGATTTCATCATGAATGCTTACTGAATTATATCAGTTACTCTTTTGTCATATATTGGTACAGTCCTATATTTTCCCCTTAATTTATTAATGGAATAAATTATGTTGATAAAATTCCTAATGCTCATTCTTAGGTTTCCGAAATAAATCCTTATTTTATACACTGATAGGTATGCTTTTCAATTTTTCAAGCCTTTAACATTTAAATGAATAAAACAGAATAATAAGCTTTAAAATACAGGGTGCTTAAAAGAAAAAAGGACAAATACTTCTTAAATTTCAGTCACTTTGCCTTAAACATACAAAGGCAAGTTGATTATTAACAGTTAAAAGAAATTTATACTGTGTCTCTCTACTTGTGCTACTAAGACAATTACATTCAGCTTTCTTGAAGTATAATTGATGACAACTGCACGTTAAAGACAATTGTCTTTGATATTGTGAAAAGAATTTAGCTACCACTTACAAACCAAGTGACCTTGTTTAACTCACCCTCTCAGAGCTTGTTACCTTCTCTGTAAGATGGGGGTGGAAATCACACCTACCCTGCAAGGTTAACGTGAGCATTAAGTGTGATGATGGGTGGGGGTATGTTTTGAAAGTGCTAAGCTGTTGGTGGTGGCTTTTTTTTTCTTTTCAGAATTGCTCTACTGTATTTCTTTTCCCTCCTTTTCCGCCTCTTTTAAAACATTAAGACTTCCGTGTGTTTTTAAAAGCAATTTAAAGTTCACAGTAAAATTGAGATGGAGGTACAGAGATTTCCCATATACTTCCTGTCCTCACACATGCATAGCTTCCCCATTATCAACATTCCCCCACCAGAGTGATGCAGTTGTTACAGATGATGAACCTACATTGATACATCATAATCACCCAGAGTCCATCCTTTACCTTAGGGTTCACTCTTGGTGTTGTACATTTTGTGGGTCTGAACAGAAGTATAATGACATGTATCCACCATTATAGTATCATACAGAGTATTTTCACTGCTCTAAAACTCCTCCGTGCTCTGTCTATTCATCTCTCTCTCTCCAAACCCCTGATAACCACTGTTCTTTTATTGTCTCTTTAGTTTTGCCACGGAGTTGGGTTTTTTAATTAATTAATTAATTAATTATTGGCTGCGTTGGGTCTTGGTTGCGGCAAGCGGGATCTTTTCGTTGCAGTGCGTGGGCTCTTCATTGTGGTAGCAGAGCTTCTCTAGTTGTAGCGTGCACTCTCCAGAGCACGTGGGCTCTGTAGTTACAGCATGTGGGGCTCTCTAGATGTGGCACATGGACTAAGTTGCCCCGCGGCATGTGGGATCCTAGTTCCCAGACCAGGGATCGAACCGGCGTCCCCTGCATTGCAAGATGGATTCTTAACCATTGGACCACCAGGGAAGTCCCTGCCATGACTATTCTTTATTACCTGTGGTCCCCAAGGACTACACAGCTGACATGGGACATTCCTTGTTAATGAAAGGGCGGTAGAAAGATTCTCTCTTGAGCCTTGTTGTCACTGTCCACTATTGGATTTACTGTCCTGGCTGCTGGGCAGGACCCCCGAGGGTAATGTTATTGTTTGGAGAGGCGTAAAATGGAAGAAGAAATCCACTCTCACTTCCTGAAAAAGAAGGAAAAAAGGAAAAGGGAAGAGAAAATTCATTTGTCCCTGAGAGGAAAAGGAGGAAAGAAATTTAAAGGAAATTCACTTCTGAAGACTAGGACTGTAGCAAAAGCAGAGCTCTCACCCTGCTTCCAATATCCCCGTTAGGACTATTTCATTGTTTTTCCTAAAGAAATAATGGGAAATGATTTTAATACTCAAATTCAACTACCTTAACATTTAAATAAATTTTTAGAGGCAGGCTTGGAAACCTAACCATCTAAAGAATTTTTTTTAATGCATTGTATATTAAACAAGCATACAAACAAAAACCTTGCAAAGACGTTTTGTAACTTAATTCACCTTTCTGTCTCTACCCAGATGCTTCATATACACCTCATCAGCTCAAGCTCGAAATGCCTAAAGACATGACAGCAATGCTTATGAAGGGTTCTATTGAATGGCTGAAGAATGCCGATCAGACATCAGGATGTATAGCAGAGGAAAGCAGCTGTTCTGTTCTGGAGCCATGGAAATGCTTTGGAATGGTTTTCGAGGAACAGTCAACAAACCTCCAGGTGAGTGTCAGATACTCAGGGCTGCCCTGACCCCAGACAATAAGAGTAATGGAGAGTTGTGGACAATTTCAGAGTTGAGGGTGTCCAGAGAAAATCCCAATACGGCTACCCTTTGGCTAGGTGGCCAAAGTTTTACATGTACCAAAACATATTGAACAAATGTGCACATATACCCTCAGCTTGTGACTCTGGGCAGTAAAACTATTAAATTGCAATATTAGGACTCAAGTATATTCACTTGAACTAATTTAACTTACGTTTCAGATAATGAGTCAGTTAAGTTCCTGGAATTTCGCTCCTCTTATTTTTCTTTCTTCTGAATTTAAATCCTCGTTCACCTAAGAGATTTCAGTTTTCTGGGAGATCTGATTTGTCTAAAATAGATGTAAAAAGAAGCCCTCTATATTTATAACCAGACCAGAGCATGGTCAGTGGTGAGAGAAACATCCCCATGGTTCAACTCTATAGCCCTGAAGACAGCTAAAAGAGAATTTGGGTTGATAGGCAGCTATCTGTTGATGGAATGATGCACTTAGAAGATCTTCTGCTTTCCATTTGTAATGTTATCTGTTTGGTTGGTAGCCAGTTTGTTGTGTTTCAGGAAAAATTCTGCAGAGATAAACATATGCTTCCATGTTGTCATTCTTCTGGTTTCCACAATCCAGGACATAGGCCTGCCCACTATTTCATTTATCTCCCTTTGGAGACTCAAAATTGATTTATTAAGTTGACTTAGCTTGGGCTGATGCAAAGAAAGGTCAAAAATTGTGATGGAAAAAGGATTCAGAAATAATGGTGGAAAAAGGATTAAACAAAGCAAGCAAATCAAGATGGCAGGAGAAAAGGAAAAAAAAGGAAGAAGTGAAAATGATGATTGATGTTGATGTTGCTGTTTTAACTGAGAAATTTAAAGGCTGCAAAACATTGAGAAATCAGATTAATGACCTGGAAAATAAACTCAGATTAAGAAATGTCAGATTGGAGGATAATCCTGATGGGGTAGAAGTAGGAGAAACAATGACTGTTCCCCGCCCTTACCGCACCCCCACATAAAACATTGCAAAACTACTTTGGGTGAATAATTTTTAATTCCTTCCACAAGCCATATCTTAATTTCGCTAAAGCTTGATGCCGTGACAGAAATCTGTAGTTTATATGTGAGATGAGAAATTCTTACAGGGAAAAGATAAATATCTTAACTTCCTTTGGCCTCTGATGACTTTTTGTTTCTGTGGAGAAGCTGACAGAGCTACTGGCTTTGATTGTTTTTGATTATGTAGGGCTTAAACCAAAGTTGTTAAGGGTACTAAACAGTATGAGTCAAATGCTTATCTGGCTAACTCCAATTATCATAATTAAGTCACCTACTCCCTTGAACTATTATCTTGATAAGTATCTTTTCAAGATTGTGCTGAATCAAAAGAATTTTTGAATAGTAAAGAGAAAAGTATTTTAGAGAGGATGTGAGAGGCAAAACAGTTTCTTTGTTCCTGATCCTACTTGGAGATTCCCAGAAATTGTTCTAGAGTCACAGTGGCTGAACGGCCTTTTTTATTAATGGGACTGGGTGTGGTGCATAATTATTACACAAATAATAGATAACAGTTGTTGAACGTCTACTCTATGCCAGACATAGTTCTAAGTGCTTTATATGTATAAATTCAGTTGGTCTGCACTACAATCAAAAGTGGTAGGTATGGGACTTCCCTGGTGGTCCAGTGGTTAAGACTCTGCACTTCCAATGTTGGGGGCACGGGTTCAATCCCTGGTCAGGGAACTAAGATCCCACGTGCCATGCAGCACCACCAAAAAAAAAAAAGGGGGGGTAGGTATGATTAGTGTCTCCATTTTAAAGATGAGAAGAGCGAGCTGAAGAGTTAGATCATTGCCCAGGTCACCCAGCTCTTACAAAAGAGGCAGGATTCGTATTCAAGTTATCCTGGCTCCAGAATCCACCTTTTCAACCACAGTACTGTGGTTCTAAGTTATTTAAAGACACTGGGATTTTAAAAAATAATCTATTTCTGGCCATGGGTGTAAAAATATATTCATGTATCCCAGGAACAGTTTTGTTAGCAAGAGGAAGTCTCTTTTTTGTTACCCGTTCATTTTAAGTCAGTTTAAATACAAAACAAGTCAGAGTTTTTGCACCGCCAAAAAGAGTACAGTAAGATGTGGAGAAAGCCAGAGAGGCATGTGTTCAGAGGGACTTTGTGTTACCTTCCTGACCTAAATGGGATCAAGGTTGATATTTTCCTTTTTAAAAAAGATGGAGCTAAAATTTAAAGAACTGATTTTTCTTGTTTTAATTCATTTTATTTCCTTTGACATTATGGCCTGTTTAAATTACACAGCAGCTGTGAGTGGTAAAAGAAATGCTTCAGTTCAGAGCAGAGAAGAACGAGCATGTTTTAAACCATGGAGTCAGAAGGTGAGAAACTCCCAGGTTACCAGGAGCAGAGCTACTCTCAGAAGAATGGGATGAGTTGGTGACTACACCCCTCAGTGCAACAGGAAGCGCAGTGTCTCCCAACATGATGGATCTCTCAATACCACAGCATTGGAAAGAGCCTTTGTTTTTTTCCACCCAAGGGATCATTTTGAATAGTCTCTCAAGATGGTTGAAGAGGCTATAATCTGGTCAATGTTCCTCAAAGTGTGGAGAGTACCCGTGAGGCAAAATAGAGAAGAGATTGGAAGCAGAGTGGGAGAGACGAGCCTCACTTCCAACCCATCCACTACTACACCCATCACTTTTTTCTTCATGCCTTGCAAGGTATGATGTTGCTACCAAAGTGCAAGAAAGTGTCTTTGTGAGTTTGAGAGCTCAAACAGGTGAGGGGGAAAGGCACCTAAAGTAACAGTGGTAAGAGTTTAGAAACAATATTAAAAGCCGTGGAATTACATCAAAACTCAGTAGGATGGAATTCCATCAAAAGTACTCATCTTGGAGCCCACTCCTTAGAGCCGAAGGAAGGCTTAGCTTAGATCTCTATTTTCTACATTTATATTAGGAAAAAGGTATGGTTTCTTTCTTTTTACAATGTTTCCTGGCTACAGAAAAAATAAATTCCTCAAAATTTTGCGTGCAGAGAGATCGATTACATGACTTTAAGAGTTATCTCTTCTCCAAAGAGAAGGTGTCCTTGCAATTTTATTAATTAATTTATTTGTGATATCATAGGTTAAGCCCGTATTTAATGAGAATGCTGATGGATGAAGCCATGACCGTATGGTGATTATTACAGTGGACCAAGATTCCAGATTTTGTGCTTGAAGACGCGGGCAAAGCAGGTACAAGGTCTCTCAGCAGATATTTTTATTTGTGAAATGGGACAACACTTCTGGTTGCTTTTCAGTGGTGAGGATTAATGCAGTGCATGGCACTTGGCTTGACAACCTGTGAGTAGAGATTTGAGGACTTAGGTGCTGCAATGAGCACGGCATTATTATCACTTGTACTTTTCTAAATTACGGAATTATTTGAGCGGCTCCGACTGCAGATTGCACGTGAAGCCTCTGAAAGGCATTTTACTTCATGCTTTCTGGGATGGTAAAATTGTGATCAACTTTATGCAGATCCAAAACAGAGAGTAGAGTTTGGGTTAGATTTCGTATGAGACACGAGAGTTTGGATGACCCTCATTTTCAACGTAGTCAATAAAATGCCAATTTACAACTGAGATGAAGAACTAAAATTCTACTGAAGATTTATCTTCTTACAAGGTGTAGTCTGTATATATTTTCCAAAATTATGTGCTTTATGATTTTGTCATAAAATTAATGCCCATTCATTCAAATATAGAAAAATAGAAATAAATATGTCTCTCTTAAAGAGTCAAGTACCTTGACCAATTTCACAAGCAGTGAGAATGGAAGCCGAGTTAGGAACCCAGGGAGTCTGATTTCCAATCCAGTGCTATCTTTGCAACGTCACAGTTTAGAGTTTAGCTAATTTAGTATTTTGCTTTTTGTTTTCACTTAACATTGTGCCAAAAGCATATTTGACGTAAAACTTTCTTAGGGGGAGGTATAACATTCTATCACGTACACCAACAGTGTTTTTGAACATTTTTAAAAGTATCTTGCGAATGTCAGTATTCGGGGTGAAGATCAAGGGTTCTGGAAGGTTCGCACTGTGTGTCTGCACCCGGCTGGAAACACAGGCTTACACAACAGCCTTGCCCTCCTCACACCTGGCTGGGGTTTTGCAGAGCCAGTAGGAGGAGGCGATGACCACACCTGTCTTTATTTCTAGGAAGTCAGACAATGGCTTAGGAGATTTTACTTGGGAGGGAGAAAGAACATTTAAGAGGAATATTTAAATCATAAGAGAAAGAAATGGAAACTTGTTTCTTGGGGATTCGCTGAAGAAAGAAAGGAGAAAAATCCCATCTATCCAGCATGGTTAAAGTGGCCCTTTGCACTTAGATGAATGTATCAGGGTATAAATTAGTTGTTTCTACACTTTAGATCTGAAGGGAATGGAAAAAAGTCAAAAAACAAAACAAAGCAAAGAAAAAGGATAATTCACCATAATACTCTCAAAAGCCAAAGTTGACTAACACTAGCGCCCAGGTTATTCTAAGACGTGGATTTTCTGATGACAGGACTGGGAACCCTCCGTTCCTCCTAGGTGTCCCCTCGACCTCCCGGGAGGCCTTCCGCCCACTGCCACTCTGCTCTCTCCCAGGAAGCTGTTGGCTATTCCTTCATCTGCTCTTTTCTGGGCTCCCCAGTTTCCTTCCAGCAGATCACTCCACTCCAACAAACATACAAATGTTCCTTGTCATGGATACACGTCCTATGTAGATTTACTCTATAGTTAGTGAAGTAGCAGACTCATTTTATAGTTCATAAACTAAGTTTGGATTCATGCTCAACCTTGCTACCAAAGCTTTTGCAGCTAAGAGCTGCAGCTCACATCACGTGCCCTGAGTTGCCCCTACCTCTGTGCCTATCACCCATCAGCGAGATCTATTTTCTCTGCAGAAGCACATGCATTGCCCCACGCCGACAGTCACTGGTTTTAGCATTGGCTAATCACCAATACCGTTGTGTTAAGTGAGATTCATAGATGCTGATTGCATTTATTGCATAAATTACTTCATTATTAAAATCAGGTCATTTGAGTCCCCAAACCATTAACATGAAGGTTATTAACATAATTTCATAAGCTAATAAATCAAGCACAGGAAAAGAATTAAAGGGTTCTTAGTGATAAGTGTTTCTTCAGAGATTAAGGAACACAATTTTCTTACGCATATATTAACATTTTACGAGTGGGTTCTTGCAAGAGCAGTTTTTTCTCTCTCCATACGTGACTCACACTCTGTCTTCTTCATACTTGGCCTCTGAAACTCATTTTCAAAATTAAGGTGGTTTTTTTTTTTTCCTTTTCAAAGAACTATAAAGCAGTTTTCTTTTTTTGATGATGAATGTGTAAGAATACATAGAAATTTTATTTTTTAATATCTTTATTGGAGTATAATTGCTTTACAATGGTGTGTTAGTTTCTGCTCTATAACAAAGTGAATCAGCTATAAATGTACCTGTATCCCCATATCTCCTCCCTCCTGCATCTCCCTCCCACCCTCCCTAACCCACCCCTCTGGGTGGACACAAAGCACCGAGCTGATCTCCCTGTGCTATGCGGCTGCTTCCCACCAGCTATCTATTTTCCATTCGGTAGTGTATATATGTTCGTGCCACTCTCTCACTTTGTCCCAGCTTACCGTTCCCCCTCCCTGTGTCCTCAAGTCCATTCTCTATGTCTGCGTCTTTTTTCCTGTCCTGCCCCTAGGTTCTTCAGAACCTTCTTTTTTTTTTTTTTTTTAAGATTCTATATATATGTATTAGCATACAGTATTTGTTTTTCTCTTTCTGACTTACTTCACTCTGTATGACAGACGCCAGGTCCATCCAACTCACTACAAATAACTCAATTTCGTTTATTTTATGGCTGAGTAATATTCCATTGTATATATATGCCACATCTTCTTTATCCATTCATCTGTCGATGGACACTTAGGTTGCTTCCATGTCCTGGCTGTTGCAAATAGAGCTGCAGTGAACATTGTGGTACATGACTCTTTTTGAATTATGGTTTTCTCAGGGTATATGCCCAGTAGTGGGATTGCTGGGTCACATGGTAGTTCTATTTTTAGTTTTTTAAGGAATCTCCATACTGTTCTCCATAGCGACTGTATCAATTCCCACCAACAGTGCAAGAGGCTTCCCTTTTCTCCACACCCTCTCCAGCATTTTATTGTTCGTAGATTTTCTGATGATGGCCATTCTGACTGGTGTGAGATGATATCTCATTGTAGTTTTGATTTGCAGTTCTCTAATGATTAATGATGTTGAGCATTCTTTCATGTGTTTGTTGGCAATCTGTATATCTTCTTTGGAGAGATGTCTATTTAGATCTTCTGCCCATTTTTGGATTGGGTCGTTTGTTTATTTGATATTGAGCTGCATGAGCTGCTTGTAAATTTTGGAGATTAATCCTTTGTCAGTTGCTTCATTTGCAAATATTTTCTCCCATTCTGAGGGTTCTCTTTTCATCTTGTTTATGGTTTGCTGTGCAAAAGCTTTTAGTTTCATTAGGTCCCATTCGTTTATTTTTGTTTTTATTTCCATTTCTCTAGGAGGTGGGTCAAAAAGGATCTTGCTGTGATTTATGTCATAGAGTGTTCTGCCTATGTTTTCCTCTAAGAGTTTGATAGTGTCTGGCCTGACATTTAGGTCTGTAATCCATTTTGAGCTTATTTTTGTGTATGGTGTTCGGGAGTGTTCTAATTTCATTCTTTTACATGTAGATGTCCAGTTTTCCCAAAACCACTTATTGAAGAGGCTGTCTTTTCTCCATTGGATATTCTTGCCTCCTTTATCAAAGATAAGGTGACCATATGTGTGTGGGTTTATCTCTGGGCTTTCTATCCTGTTCCATTGATCTATATTTCTGTTTCTGTGCCAGTGCCATACTACCTTGATTACTGTAGCTTTGTAGTATAGTCTGAAGTCAGGGAGCCTGATTCCTCCAGCTCCGTTTTTCTTTCTCAAGATTGCTTTGGCTACTTGGGGTCTTTTGTGTTTCCATACAAATTGTGAAATTTTTGTGTTCCAGTTCTGTGAAAAATGCCATTGGTAGTTTGATAGGGATTGCACTGAATGTGTAGATTGCTTTGGGTCGTATAGAAATTTTCACAAAGTTGATTCTTCCAATCAAAGAACATGGTATATCTCTCCATCTGTTTGTATCATCTTTAATTTCTTTCATCAGTGTCTTATAGTTTTCTGCATACAGGTCTTTTGTCTCCTTACGTAGGTTTATTCCTAGATATTTTATTCTTTTTGTTGCAATGGTAAATGCAGTGTTTCCTTAATATCTCTTTCAGATTTTTCATCATTAGTGTATAGGAATGCCAGAGATTTCTGTGCATTAATTTTGTATCCTGCTACTTTACCAAATTCATTGATTAGCTCTAGTAGTTTTCTGGTAGAATCTTTAGGATTACCTATGTATACTATCATGTCATCTGCAAACAGTGACAGCTTTACTTCTTCTTTTCTGTTTTGGATTCCTTTTATTCCTTTTTCTTCTGATTGCTGTGGCTAAAACTTCCAAAACTATGTTGAATAATAGTGGTGAGAGTGGGCAACCTTGTCTTGTTCCTGATCTTAGTGGAAATGGTTTCAGTTTTTCACCATTGAGAACGATGTTGGCTGTGGGTTTTTGATTTATGGCCTTTATTATGTTGAGGTAGTCTCCCTCTATGCCTACTTTCTGGAGGGTTTTTATCATAAATGGGTATTGAATTTTGTCGAAAGCATTTTCTGCATCTATTGAGATGGTTTTTATCCTTCAGTTTGTTAATATGGTGCATCACATTGATTGATTTGCATATATTGAAGAATCCTTGCATTCTTGGGATAAACCCCACTTGATCATGGTGTATGATCGTTTTAATGTGCTGTTGGATTCTGTTTGCTAGTATTTTGTTGAGGATTTTTGCATCTATGTTCATCAGTGATATTGGCTTGTAGTACTCTTTCTTTGTGACATCTTTGTCTGGTTTTGGTATCAGGGTGATGGTAGCCTTGTAGAATGCGTTTGGGAATGTTCCTCCGTCTGCTATATTTTGGAAGAGTTTGAGAAGGATAGGTGTTAGCTCTTCTCTAAATGTTTGATAGAATTCACCTGTGAAGCCATCTGGTCCTGTGCTTTTGTTTCTTGGAAGATTTTTATACACAGTCTCAATATCAGTGCTTGTGATTGGCCTGTTTATATTTTCTATTTCTTCCTGATTCAGTCTCGGAAGATTGTGCTTTTCTAAGAATTTGTCCATTTCTTCCAGATTGTCCATTTTATTGGCATAGAGTTGCTTGTAGTAATCTCTCATGATCCTTTGTATTTCTGCAGTGTCAGATGTTGCTTCTCCTTTTTCATTTCTAATTCTATTGATTTGAGTCTTCTCCCTTTTTTTCTTGATGAGTCTGGCTAATGCTTTGTCAATTTTGTTTATCTTCTCAAAGAACCAGCTTTTGTTCTTATTGATCTTTGCTATTGTTTCCTTCATTACTTTTTCATTTATTTCTGATCTGATATTTATGATTTCTTTCCTTCTCCTAACTTTGGGGATTTTTGTTATTCTTTCTCTAATTGCTTTAGGTGTAAGGTTAGGTTGTTTATTTGAGATTTTTCTTGTTTCTTGAGGTAGGATTGTACTGCTATTAACTTCCCTCTTAGAACTGCTTTTACTGCATCCCGTAGTTTTTGGGTTGTCATGTTTTCATTGTCATTTGCTTGTAGGTAACTTTTGATTTCCTCTTTGATTTCTTCAGTGATCTCTTGGTTATTAAGTAGTGTATTGTTTAGCCTCCATGTGTTTGTATTTCTTACAGTGTTTTTCCTGTAATTGATATCTACTTTCATATAGCATTGTGGTCAGAAAATATACTTCAAACGATTTCAATTTTCTTAAATTTACGAAGGCTTGATTTTTGATCCAAGATATGTTCTATCCTGGAGAATGTTCCCTAGGCACTTGAGAAGAAAGTGTGTTGTGTTGTTTTCGCATGGAATGTCCTATAAATATCAGTTAAGTCCATCTTATTTAATGTATCAATTAAAGCTTGTGTTTCCTTATTTATTTTCATTTTGGATGATCTGTCCATTGCTGAAAGTGGGGTGTTAAAGTCCCCTACTATGATTGTGTTACTATCAATTTCCCCTTTTATGGCTGTTAGCATTTGCCTTATGTATTGAGGTGCTCCTATGTTGGGTGCATAAATATCTACAATTGTTATATCTTCTTCTTGGACTGATCCCTTGATCATTATGTATTGGCGTTCTTTGTCTCTTGTAATAGTGTTTATTTTAAAGTCTGTCTTGTCTGATATGAGAATTGCTACTCCAGCTTTCTTTTCGTTTCCATTTGCATGCAATATCTTTTTCTGTCCCCTCACTTTCAGTCTGTATGTGTCCCTAGGTCTGAAGTGGGTCTCTTGTAGACAGCATATATATGGGTCTTGTTTTTTTATCCATTCAGCCAGTCTATGTCTTTTGGTTGGAGCCTTTAATCCATTTACATTTAAGGTAATTATCAATATGTATGTTCCTATTACCATTTTCTGAATTGTTTGGGGTTTGTTATTGTAGGTGTTTTCCTTCTCTTGTGTTTCCTGCCTAGAGAAGTTCCTTTAGCATTTGTTGTACAGCTGGCTTGGTGGTGCTGATTTCTCTTAGCTTTTGCTTGTCTGTAAAGGTTTTAATTTCTCCATCGAACCGGAATGAGATCCTTGCTGGGTAGAGTAATCTTGGTTGTAGTCTGTTCCCTTTCATCACTTTAAATATGTCCTGCCACTCCCTTCTGGCTTGCAGAGTTTCTGCTGAAAGATCAGCTGTTAACCTTATGGGGATTCCCTTGTATGTTTTTTGTTGTTTTTCCCTTGCTGCTTTTAATATTTTTTCTTTGTGTTTAATTTTTGATAGTTTGATTAATATGTGTCTTGGCATGTTTCTCCTTGGATTTATCCTGTATGGGACTCTCAGTGCTTCCTGGACTTGATTGACTATTTCCTTTCCCATGTTAGGGGAGTTTTCAACTATAATCTCCTCAAATATTTTCTCAGACCCTTTCTTTTTCTCTTCTCCTTCTGGGCCCCCTATAATTCGAATGTTGGTGTGTTTAATGTTGTCCCAGAGGTCTCTGAGACTGTCCTCAATTCTTTTCATTCTTTTTTCTTTATTCTGCTCAGCAGCAGTTATTTCCTCTATTTTATCTTCCAGGTCACTTATCTGTTCTTCTGCCTCAGTTATTCTGCTATTGATTCCTTCTAGAGAATTTTTGCTTTCATTTATTGTGTTGTTCATCATTGTTTGTTTGCTCTTTCGTTATGCTAGGTCCTTGTTAAACATTTCTTGTATTTTCTCCGTTCTATTTGAAAGATTTTGGATCATCTTTACTGTCATTACTCTGAATTCTTTTTCAGGTAGACTGCCTATTTCCTCTTCATTTGTTTGGTCTGGTGGGTTTTTACCTTGCTCCTTCATCTGCTGTGTGTTTCTCTGTCTTTTCATTTTGCTTAACTTACTGTGTTTGGGGTCTCCTTTTTGCAGGCTGCAGGTTCATAGCTCCTATTGTTTTTGGTGTCTGCCCCCAGTAGCTAAGGTTGGTTCAGTGGGTTGTGTAGGCTTCCTGGTGGAGGGGACTGGTGCCTGTGTCTGAGGCTGGATCTTGTCTTTCTGGTGGGCAGGACCGCGTCTGGTGGTGTGTCTTGGGGTGTCTGTGACCTTATTATGATTTTAGGCAGCCTCTCTGCTAATGGGTGGGGTTGTGTTCCTGTCTTGCTAGTTGTTTGGCATAGGGTGTCCAGCACTGTAGCTTGCTGGTCGTTGAGTGGAACTGGGTCTTAGCGTTGAGGTGGAGACCTCTGGGAGAGCTTTTGCCATTTGATATCACGTGGAGCTGGGAGGTCTCTGGTGGACCAGTGTCCTGAACTCGGCTCTCCCACGACAGCGGCACGGGTCTGACAGTAGGCAGAGCACCACGGCCCGTCAGCCACACGGCTCTTTCAGATACACCTTGGATGATATGGACTCTGAAAATTCAAGTTACACCTGAGATTCCATTCCCCTGTGGTTACTCATCTGGATCACAGACATGTAGGACCTGTCTGCCCTGAGAGGCCACCTCCAGTATCTTCCCCATAAGCATCTTTGCCATAAACATATAAAGCAATTTTCAACTAAATCCATTAGCCTTCTGTGATATGCACTACCCATAAAATTCTTTTTTCACACTTCTTAGACTGCAAAGGCTTTGTGATGGCGGGGAAGGCAAGGTAGAGTTGGAAGGAAAAATGCCTTGGATTAGTCTTAGGTAGTGCGATTTTCATTCTAGGTGAATTTCAAATGTATTTCTAGATTTAAGAGGTTCTAGTGAAGTTCTAATTATCTCTCTAATTACAACACATACTGAGGTTAAGCGTTCTTATCAAATGGTGCATTAAAAATGGGTTTTATTCCCAGGCCGGATCTAATAGGGTGAGACACTGGCCTGAACACATAGAAATTGGTTCCCTCATTCATTTCACTTACCAGATTGTGAAAGATCCTGAGGGTCGGAACCATCATTATCCAGTGCAATGATGTTGCCTAGAAACGAAGATAAGTTCCAGTGTAAATTAGACTATAATAACTTTATCCTTTGTGCAATTTGTGTAATGTTTTTGGCAAATAGCAACTGATGGATCATAATTGAAATACGTAGACTGTTGTTAGCAAAGCATTACGTGTGATTTTACAGGTGAATTGAGGAAATGGGTGGGCCAACAGTTCTTTCTAAGAACAAGTGTAGTGATCACACCACACTTTTTCCTCTATAATCTTCAGTGACTACGAATATTCCCCTGAAGAAAGCACAAACTCCCCTGGACCTCCTCCTCTCCACCTGCTTAAAACCTTTCAACAGCATCTCATTGCTCTTAGAAAAAAACATTTCTCAGCATGGCCCACAACCCCATGTAGTCTAGCCTGCCCTTATTGGTCTAGCCTCATCTCAAAGCTGGCTTTGCTATTCTGCTCACTTTCAGTTCTTCATAAGCACTTTTCCCCTTCCCATCACAGAGCCTTTGCACAGGTTTCCCTCTCTGATTATAATGTTCCCTGCTCTCTGAACCCATTAACTTCTGTTCATTCTTCAGATCTCAACTCAAGAGCTACTTTCTCCAGGAAGGCTCCCCTGAGCTTTGTGATTAGGTCAGATCTTTCCTGGCTGTGATAGTACCATGAATGGCTCAATTACATGTTTGTCACATTGCCATTTTTTAAGTTTTATAGTGTGTTTTTTCTACTTTAAACATGTTTACATGGTAAAAAAAATCAAAATGAAATAAAAACATATATACTGAGCTATCTAGCTTTGATTTCTGTTCTCATTTACCCCACAACCTCTCCTTTTATAGACAAACATTTTTTTTTATTAGTTCCTTATTTATCTTTCTGGTATTTCTTTTTTGCAGGGACAAATACAAAATATGTATCTTGTTTCTCCCCTTTTTGACACAAAAAATAACATACTTTATGCGTGTTCTACAACATACCTTTTCTTCCCTAACAATGTACTCTGGAGCTTATTCTATATCAAGACATCAAGAATCTCTCTCCTTTTAGAGCTGCGTAGAATTCTACTGTGAAACTCTTGCACTGTTTCTGGAACCAGTTCCTTATGCTGGCAGTTGGCTTGTTTTCAGTCTTTTACTATTACAAATAATGCTGCAATTAATAACCACATGTGCATGTCTCTGTCTTTTCCACGTGCAAGTTCTATGTGAATACCCACAAATAGGATTACTGGGTCAAAGGATAAATGCATCAGTAATTTTTTTTTTTTTTTTTTTTTTTTGCGGTACGCGGGCCTCTCACCGCCGCTGCCCCGCTGCGGAGCACAGGCCCCGGACGCGCAGGCTCAGCGGCCACGGCTCACGGGCCCAGACGCTCCACGGCATGCGGGATCCTCCCGGACTGGGGCACAAACCCGCGTCTCCTGCATCGGCAGGCGGACTCTCAACCACTGCGCCACCAGGGAAGCCCATACATCAGTAATTTTGATAGAAATCACCGTATTACCCTTCCTGTGGGTTGTACCACTTCCCACCTTCACCAGCAAAACATGAGTGTCCATTTCCCCACAGCTTCATCAGTCGTGTTGTCCAACTTTTGGTTGGGAGGTAAGAAATTGTACTCAGGGCAGTTTTAATGTGCCTCTGTCTTATTTTGAGTAAGGTTGAGTATCTTTTCATGTGCTTAAGGACCATTTATAGTTTTTGTGTGTATGAACTGACCGTTCATGTCTCTTTGCCCATTTTCTGTTGGGCACTTAATCTTTTCATTCCTGTTAACCAGGTGCTTTTATTAGTTGATATTAACCATTTACCTGTGATGTATGTTGCAGATATTTTCCCCAGTTTGTCATTTGTCTTATGACTTTCCATATTGTGTTTTCAGATAGATAATATCTCTCTCCTGCTAAGACACCAGGGAGGGCAAGTCCCACAGGTCTTGGGCTACCACTATGTCCCCAAATCTGTTTCTTCATCTGTAAAAAATGTGAACCTTGTTGTAGGGCCCCTTCACCTCTGAAAGTCTATGATTTCATTTTCTCTTCTTACCTTTTGGTTTATTAAGGTTCCCCTGCCTTCCCTTCTCCTCTGCCAAACCCCGCCCCTGCCTTCCCCTCCCTTTGCCTCTCTGCACTTGGGCTCAGCGGTCACACATACCATTGGGAAATGTGAAAACTCACATGGTGTTACCTGAGAAGTGCCTAGAAGGGCTCCCTCCCCCATATA
This sequence comes from Delphinapterus leucas, assembly GCF_059928025.1. Classification (NCBI taxonomy): domain Eukaryota; kingdom Metazoa; phylum Chordata; class Mammalia; order Artiodactyla; family Monodontidae; genus Delphinapterus; species Delphinapterus leucas. Next base: position 16,902,082 of record NC_143138.1, read on the forward strand.
TCCCACCTGATTTTCACGTGAAATTTCACCGTTAGTGATACATTGTCTTCTCAATTCCCACTAACTTTATTCAGGTCTCTGTTACTTCTTATCTGGACTTAAGCTGGTCTCCAAGTTGCTCTGCCTGGATCACTTCTTTTCACCCTTCAGTCTATGTGCTGCCTCCATATGACATTTCTTATAGAAGAGCTTTGATCACGGTACTTTCTAACTTTCTTGTATTGTCCATTTCTTTTATTGTTAAAGTTCCAAGTCCCTTCATGATAAGATCTCAAACTGTATGTTCAGCTGCAAGTCTCATTGTGCCATCCCTGGTCCCTTTCCTTCCATTACGTAGGCTACTCACTACCATCCATCTCCATCCTCTTCTCAGGCTGGTCCTTCCACCTGACATGTCCTCCTTTCAACCAGGTCTGATTCTACCTACAAAATATTACCCATTTCTCATCATCCTCCTCTCAAGCTGGGATTAAACTCTGCTTTCCCGGTGCCCTCATAACAGTTTGAATAAAAGATCATACTGCATGTTTTTCTTGGAAGGAATGTTCATGGCTCTCTACCGGAGTATAACCTCTTTGAGGGTATATTTTTTCATCCTCATAGGGTCTGTAAGTAATAGTCTCTAGGGCATTTATTGCCTAGAATTGAAGCAACGCTCACTCCCAGGAACTTTAATTTAATTTGTACAGTACTCCTGGGACGGTAGAAAGTTAGGTAAGAGTTAATTAGTTTAGCAGATTTGGTTTTTTCCTCTTAAATTATGGTTCAGTAAAATATTAGTGTATACCTTTGTGTATGGGCATGTGTGTGTATGTTTATGTGTGTGCGCACACACAAATGCCCACACCATTGCATGCTTATGGAAAGGGAATAGTGTTGAAAGAGAGGAAAGTATATAGAGGTGAGAATAGAGGGGAACTGAAGAGAACATTCTTCACTTTATGGTTTTTCCAAGGAGCAACTGCGCTCTTTCCTGAAACCGTCCACCTCTTTGTCCTGCCAAATTATATCTTTCCCATCTCTTTGATTTTGGATAAAATTTATCCATGGAATCTTTTCTAGTTAACCCATAACGACCACACCCCTTGCATCTCTCTGATAGGTTAACACATTCTGCATGGATGTGTTAAGACATTCTTGAAACAGTCTAGTGTATCTTGAGGCTATCTTTTATCCATCTTATCGTCTCTTTGTCCTTCCTGAGATAGTACTTCCTAATTTAATCTTAGAGCCTTTCCAGAGGAATAGTTCATGACTCTTTGAGAGTGAAAGAATTCTGCAGGATATTTGATCTGGGTCCGACCCTAGTGCTCACCTCCATAACCCTCTCATTTAGTTGTGCCCATGGCTGCCTGGATTGAAGACTACATTGTTCCAGCCTCCCTTGCAGCTAGCTGTGGCCATGTGACTAAGTTCTGGTCAGTGAGATGTAAGTAGAAGTGCCACATGTAACTTCCAGAAGTGATTTTTAAAGCAAGAAGGTGCTCCCTTTTAAGCCCTGTCTCCTTTCCAGTGGTGAGGGATGTCAAAATAATGGATGAAGCTTGAGGGACCATCTTAGACTATGAGGTGTGATCCCTATGCTAAAACTGGCAGTATAGCAAGGTAGAGCCTGCGTCTGTGATGATTTTCTGCTGATGCATTTCTAGATACCTGCCCCCAGTCTTCTTTTATTTATTTATTTTAAAATTATTGATTGATTTATTTGACTGCACCGGATCTTAGTTGCAGCACATGGGATCTTTGTTGCCACGTGCAGGATCTTCAGTTGCAGCATGCGAACTCTTAGTTGCGGCACGTGGGATCTAGTTCCCTGACCAGGGATCGAACCCAGGCCCCCTGCATTGGGAACGTGGAGTCTTAGCCACTGGACCACCAGGAAGTCCCCAGGCTTCTTTTACATGAAAGAGAAGTAAGACATTTGCCTTGTGCAGGTCTTCATTATTTAGGGTTCCATTATTCACGGCCAAACCTAATCCTAATTGAATATAGTCATAAAAAAGACCAAGATCTGGAGAATTACCAACAGGCCTCAAACAAGATTGACATATTAAAATCACTTTGGAGTGATAGTACCTCTCCTTATTTAAGCCATTCCCAGGAATTTGAAAGAAAGGAGCAAAAAAATTCCAGGCTGGCATGATACCACAAAACAAAATACCTGAGAAGATTCTTGTTGAGAATGCAGTGACGTGGGCATTACATACAGTAGAGAAACTGAGCTCCAGGAAGGAAAGTGACTCTCCCTAGACCACCCACCTCATTAGTTAGGCTCTGAACTCTCCTTCCTTGAGGTTCCTAGGCCAGTTCTCTTGCCTCAGCACGTTTTATCTGCAAATTTAATCCACTCTCCATCAGGAAAATTGGCTATACCCTGGGAAACTGGGCGGAAGCAGAGTGGAATATTCATCTTAGCTATAAGGCCGTGGGTAATCAAACACTGAGCTTTCATCTACCACCCACAAAAGAGAAGTGTAGCTTTCAAAATGTCTGCAAAAAAAGTTCTTTCAAGTTGTGTCTTTCTGACTGTAGGAAATGAGTCCTGCATGAGATGATACATGATAAAACACTTTGTGTGGGGCTGAGAGGTGCAGTGGAAGGCAGTACTCTCCTGTCTTCCCTGTGGAGTTAGAAATCTCCAGGTCCCAGGAGTTGACAGGTGGACCAGTCACAGTTACAAAGTTGTGCTTGAGATCATGAAATGGAAACATAAATATGACAAACATTTTCTTTGGTACTAGATGACAATTTCCCAGTGCACAGAGCTCTTCAAAAAACAATATTGCTATTTAAAAACAAACAAACAAATAATATGCTGTTTCTTTCTACTAAATCTTTCAGCATATTTCTTATTCATTGCAAATTTCTAACACCTGTCTGTGTATAAAGATGCTAAATCCGAGTTGGATATAACAAATCCTCATATAATAGGAGTTGTGCTTTTTCAAAGGCTTTCCTCCCCGTCGTTTCAGGAAAGTTGCCTATCTTAGAATCTCAGGTTTTTAACACTGACAGAAACCTCTTAGTTCAGTATATAGAGAATCTAATCCCTTCATTTATAAATGAGAAACACTGAGGTCCTAAGAGAAGAAAGATTGTGCTACAGACTAGCTCAACTAGCTCTAGGTCACAGAGCTAGCTGAAGTTTTAATAAGTATCACTTCAACTGCTTTTAAATCTTTGCAGAACAGATTAAAAAGAAATATAGGACTTCCTTGGTGGTGCAGTAGTTAAGAATCCACCTGCCAATGCAGGGGACACGGGTTCAAGCCCTGTTCCGGGAAGATCCCACATGCTGTGGAACAACTAAGCCCGTGCACTGCAACTACTGAGCCTGCACTCTAGAGCCCAGGAGCCATAACTACTGAGCCCACGTGCCACAACTACTGAAGCCCGTGCACCTAGAGCCCAGGCTTCACAACAAGAGAAGCCACCGCGATGAGAAGCCCGCGCACTGCAACGAAGAGTAGTCCCTGCTTGCCGCAACTATAGAAAGCCCGTGCACAGCAACGAAGACCCAACGCAGCCAAAGAAAAAAGTTTATTAAAGAAAAAAAAACTTTAAAAAAAAAAAAGAAATATCTTTTCTTCTGTTTTCCAAGCCACCCAGCAGTCCAGATGAGAATCATAAATATGGATTCATAAATATGGGACAACAAAGTACTACCGTATACAATTCAAATATTTTTCCTTTACCCTGAAAGAACAAAATGTATCATAACCATTCATTCTTTCTCACCTTTGTCGTCAGCTTTCTATGCATGGGTTGAACTGGCTTTTCTTTGCACTGAGGTGTGTGTGTGTGAAGATGTCATGTATTAACAGCTAATTAGGAGCATTTCAGAGCAGAGGTCGGCCTCGCTAACACAACCGAGTTTCTGTGTCACGGTGGTGCTGGATGCAGCTGCTGCTCTTAGGTGTCAACAAAGAAAGCCCAGTACAGTGGAGACGTTAGCCTAGGGCTAGAAGAAGCCTTCTGAGAGTAGCCAAAGACCTCATTTGGAGCCTCCCACGTAGCTGTGTTGGCTGTTGGTCTGAGCAAACTGCTAGATGCCCGGAGGCCCCTAGTAACCCACTGCTAGCTCACAACACCTCTTATATTTACATGGAACAAAGTACAGGCCCCCCAAAGGGGCAGCAAATACTTGTGAAAAGAGCCATACTGCTAAGAGGAGACTGAGATTGTAGCCACCACTCTGCCTCTAACTGGGTGATGTTTCCATCCCATTGGTCTGCATTGTCAAAACAGTAGTTGGCCAAGCTTTCAGTCCTCAGACAGAAGTTATCAGGAAAAAGTAAAACAATTAATGAAATAGCATGCTTTGGGGGAAGAGGAGAGAGAATGACCTATTAATATAACATAACTAGGAGGTGATAAAATCTACATCTTCTATACATGATTTATCTGATTTACTACTGGCAGTATCACTAGTATATAAAATATCAAAGTTCTGTTTGATGCATTCCAGGGAATTCAGTATTTTGCCTTTATTGAAATTGATTAGGGTGTGGTACTTTTCACTTTTCATTTCAGACATTTAGAATGAGAAGGAATTGCTTTTCTAGCTTCAACTTAAGAAAAACAGCTAATGAAGTCATCAGTATTTATTCAACAACAACTCAGTTTGCACAGTCCTGTGCTCAGAGATATTGGGATTAAAGCTTGGACCTGCCTGATGCTTGGAGTACATTTTAGGCAGCATGTAATTCATACAAATGCCCTCTTGAGCACCTATTCTAGATGAGGCAAAGAAGGCTGTTTTGACGTTACTATTTTGAGATGGCCACTTGGTAATTGCCATCTTCACTTCCTTTTTTTTCCTTCACAGGGAACACAAACATTTCAGAACTCTTGTCACTGGTGTTTAGTGAAAACTAATAGAAACTGATTGCCATACAGAACACAAAGGATATAATTGGTTTCACAGTTACTTAGTGCTCTCCCAAAAAGCAAACCATAGGGACTTCTAGCTAAACACGGCAGATAAAACAAAACGAAACAAAACGTGACCGAATCTCCATTCCCTCTCGAAGCCCCACTAAGATGACAGAGAATGAAAAAGCACACATCAATAAGGACCATGGGAACAAAAGAGGAAATAGCTTTATTTTGAAAGCCAGAAAGCAGATGGATGGGCAATAACTGGCCTACTAGACAGGAGAAAGCTGAATGGCAAGAGCCTGTAAGAAGCAAAGCCAAAAATCTGGTTTGATGGAGCCACCGAGGCCCCAAGAGTCTCAGCAGTAGAGGCACCAGCTGCCTCCAAAGGGGTGTGGACAAGACTGACACCAGGAGGAGTGATTAAGAATCTGTTTAAGGAATACTTGGACCTAGATTCCCTATGGTATCCTGCACCGCCAGTGACTATACCTTCTCAACTCAGTACAAGACTGAAGGTTTATTCTCAGAAGAGGTTGAGTGAGACTGCTCTGGATGAGGGAATACTGGACACAGCTGAGGGCACTCGTGACAACTAGAAAGCAGGGAGGCTAAGAGGGGCATCTGCAGACCAACTAGTGGCACCGCCAGCAACATTTGACCCCCGGAATGCTGCATGTGCGCTGGCAGGAGAAAGGAGCCTTCCTCTTTGGGTAAATGGATCAGCCCAGGAGACAGTGTCTACAGGCACTGGGGTAACTGTGGTAAGAGTGATGTCCACATCCTAATCCCTGACGCCTGTGACTATGTTAGGTTACATGGCAAAGGGGAATTAAGGTAGCAGATGGCATTAAGGTTGCTAATCAGCCAAGCACAATAGGGAGAGTGTCCTGGGTTATCCAGGTGGGCCAGTGTCATCACCAGGCTCTTTCGAAGTGGAAGAGAGAAGCAGAAGAGGTCAGAGTGATGTGATATGAAGAAGACTTGACCCACTGTTACTGGCTTTGAAGAGGGAAGGAGAGGGCCAAGGGTCAAGGAATACAAGTGGCTTTTAGAACCTGGAAAAGGGAAGGAAATGGACTGTTCCCTGGAGGCTCCAGAAAGGAATGCAGCCCTGCCGACAAGCTAATTTTAGCCCAGCAAGACGGAGTCAGACGTTTGACCTCCAGAACTGTAAGATAGGAAATTTGTGTTGCTTTCAGCAGCCAAGTTTGTGGTAATTTGTTACCGTTGCAATAGAAAACTAGTGCAGACACAGACTGTTGGGGGAGCCCAACGGTGAATCTCATTTGTTGCAGATCCCACACATACACTTTCATTCCTCAGACAGGAACTTTTTAGGACTTCTGCCACTAACTTTTTAGGACTTCTCTTGAAAATGGACAGCCAAGGAGTAACAGATATTTGAAGGAAGTATCTAACATAAAAGGCAAAGTTCAAAATTAATAAACACCACAGAGGGTAGAGACCATTCAGGGTGCAGAAGAAAATGTAACAAACAAACAAAACTCTCAGAGAAATAAGAGAAGATATTGCATCCATGAAACAAGAACAGAGTGCTCTTGAAAAGGAGCATTCGCAAGACTTAAAGCACCCTTAGAATTTAAAAATATAATAGAATAAATAAATATTAAATAGAATGGTAGAGAAATAAAGTTTTAAAAACTCCAAAAGAGAGGTCAGTGGCAACCCATCGACATGGATCTCTGTTAAAGATATCAAGAATAGGTCTTACTTTAAGAGATACCAAGTAAAATTTAAAAGAAAACAAGAGGGTAAAATTGATTGCTATGCTCAGAAACACTTGGTACTCCAGGACAGAAGTTAAGTACAACACAACCAAATAAAGAATGATCGTCCATGTGACCAACAGAGGTATCATTTGTCAAATCTCTTATGCCTGAATAGAAGGGCGTATGATATTCTGCGGAGATAATGCTCATGAACCCCCAAAGCATGGTGTGACGGTTGGCCTGACAGATATGCTGCGGCATTCTGTCCTGGCCTCCTGCTGGCCCGCAGCCTTCTCAGTTGGTTTTACATGGACAAGATATAAATACAATGAGGAAAGCTTTGATGGTCAGCCTGGTACCTTCACCTGCTATTTGAACTAAAATTTTGCCAGAACTACCACTGGAAATAAAGTTTTCGGGGCTCTGAGGGGAGTTGTGGATGGAGGCTTATCAATGCCTCACAGTACCAAATTGTTCCCTGGTTACGACTCAGAAAGCAGGGAATTCAAAGCAGAAGTACCTCAGAAGCACATTGTGGCTCAGAACGTTACAGATGATACGAGTTACCTTATGGAAGATGCTAACAAGAAACAATTCTCCCAATACATAAAGAACAACATAGCTGCAGACATGATGGAGGAGATGTACACGAAAACTGTACCACTGTATGAGAGAATCCAGCCTATCAGAAGAAGCCTAAGAAAGAAGTTAAAAAAAAAAAAGAATTGGAACTGTTCCAGAATGTCTCTTGCTCAGAAGAAAGATCAAGTAGCTCAGCAGGCAAGCTGCCTCAGAGCTCAGGAGTGGACCGCTGAGAGATAAATCAAACCACATTTTCCTATGAAGATTTTTCAGATAAAGACAATAAATTTATTGACAAAGCAGCGAAAACCACCACCACCAACAACAACAAAAACCTTCGTAAAAGTAAAACAAGCGAAAACAGTTTTTAAAATAAGAGAAAATAAGTTTAAAAAAAATTATCTGTAAAGGATATCCAATAGAAGTCCCATAATAAGTAGAAAAGTTATTAGATTGAGTCAACATGCAATTAGATGAATGAAAAAGGACCCCCACTGAGATATATCATTGTCCTTTTTTTCCAGAAGTCCAGTAACAGAGATGATTCTAAAAAATTCTAGAGAAGAAAACCTGATTATGGACAAAGGATCAGGCATCAGAAGGTCTCAGAGGTCTTAAAAATAATATTGGAAGTAGAAAAGCAGTGCCTTAACAATTCTGAAGAAAATAACTTCCACCTTAGAATTTCCATCCACGCTGTTAGACAGGTCTGCAGGTGGGGTAGCATTTCAAACATTCAAAGTCTCAAAAAGTTGCTGCCTATGCACCCTTTTCCAGGAACCTACTAGAGAATACCCTCCAAAATGAGGAGAAAGAAAGAGGACACCAGTAGACAAGAAAGAGGGCATTCTGCAGAAGAAAGTAGCCAAGGGAACCTCAGAGTGATTACTATGCAACAGGGCCAGAGAAGACCGAGTCCAGATTGAATAGAAGGATGGAGGGCTCCAGAGGGATGACTCCAAGGGGGTGGGGGAGGAAATTGATCATTCATCTGTTGTTCTTAGGAAATGTATACTTACTGCAGAGTTTGGAGCTGAATAACTGGCAAGCACATAGAAAAGCTTTAGCAAACAACTCAAAACAAGACAATTACTCTGAGGAGCAGAGCAAAAATCCTCATGTAAGAAAGAAAATATAATCCTAGTTCACTATGAGATCTAGTTATAAGTAAACGTCCATCATTATAATAGGGTCAATATTAAATACTCATTTAACTCTGACTGGTGATATATGATATGTCTATGTAAAGAGGATGGTGGCGAGGGAGAGTACCTATGTGTACGTATACTACTTGTGTGTAGCAGATTGCAAAAATGGCCACAATTTTCTTCTCCCTGTATCCTTCACGATGAGACTTTATAGCACCTCCCATCAAGAGGTGGAGGCTATTCCTCTCCCACTCAAATCCAGCTGGCCTTGTGAGAGAATGAAGTGGTAGTACCAGAAAGCCAGTTCTGAGCCTGGGCCTCAGGAAGCTGCGTGTGCTTCCACTCGGGCCCCTGGGACCCTGCCCATCCTCTGTGTGAACATGCCTGGCCTCTCCTGCTAGAGGATGGAAGACCACGAGGAGAATGAAAGAGCCCCCCTAGCTGAGGCCACTCTGGTCAGCCAGCCCCCAGCCACCCCAGTAACTGACCACAGCTGACCATGAGCTCAGCCAAGACCAGAATTGCCCAGCCCAGTCCAGTTCAAACGGCTGATCCACAGAATTGTGAGTACATAAATGGCTGGTTTAAGCCAGTACATTTGGGGATGATTTGTTACACAGCAAAAACGAATTGATGCTATGCGTACACGTGCCAGTATGTCTACAGGAGGATGTTAATGCAGTAAAGTGAAGTTTTTGTGTTCTATAGTGGGAAATCATTACATCTATCTAAATCTGAAAAAGGAAGCAACACAAGAGAAGCAGGTTGTTTAGAAACATGATGACAGAAGCAGTGAATGGATTTTAAAATGGATATCCAAGGAGTGTAAATCAGGGGTCGGGACGGATAGAGGTTTTCATTACAGGCTGTGTAGAATTGTTTGATTTTTAAAAATTAAGTACGCATTTCATTTTGATAAAACTGCAAATTAAGTGGAAATAAAAAAGAAAAATAACTAAATTTCCCAGTTATTGGTAGTCAGCTGGTGTAGAGCATCGGCCATTGCCAGCAGTAGTCACGTGTTCAACAAATGCCCCAGCAGCTGGAGGAATTTCCTACTAACACCTTAAGCCACAACCAACCCAGTTTTCCCTTTTGATTAGTATTCAGTCTTCTAGCTTGCATACTTGTGGTTAGTACACAGTGGGAGAATAGGAAAAAAAGCACATGAAAAGTTAGATGCTGAGTCACAGACACTGCAGGTGTTCTTCACGTTGGTAGTCTCCATCCTAACAGAGTCAAATAAGGACCACAAACATCAAAACATAATGGAAAACTAGCTGCAACCAAAAGCAGGGCATGGAAAAACTGGTCACTAAAAATCATTCTGTGGTAACATTGTTGAACTGGCCTGGGGAAAAGATGGAGCAAATCCCCGCGCTCAACACAGCGAAGTGGCACTGTGAACTCAAAACACACACAACTGCAGTAACAATATCTATTGTCAGACAGTCACCCTCTTCTTCCCTCCTAGTATACTTTCTGTGCTTTAAATGTGCTTTTATCTTTGTAATGATTCTTTTTAAGTCAGCTTATAGAATTCTCTTTCCTCTGTTACATTGGGAGAAAGTAAGTGATATTTTGAGAAGACACAGAAGGTAAAAATAAGATACTAGATTCTAAATGATGTGTTTATTAGTCAGAATAGATAGATGCTGTAGTAATGAAAGCCCCCAAGTCTCTAGGACTTAACATCACAGGCTACATCTTCAAAGTTAGGTCTTCAGAAGAACTCTGGTTATCTAATTCACTCAAGATCCGAGCTGATACACCCTGCCATGAGCACTTCCTCTCAAAGCTGACCGGAAGTGACACTCATCACTTCTGCTCGTATTTTTTTAGCCACCTTCACATGGCTGTGTCTAAATTCAAATGGGTGGGAAAATGCAATTCTACCAAGTACCCAGAAGGAGAACTGGAATATTTGTGACATATGCCAACTCAATATGCTATTCTCCCTGCTGTTCAACATAGTCATACGTCACCTAGAATATAAGTGAGTTATGTGTATTTTTAATCCAAAGTATAGGGACTTTTCCTCGATGAGTTTTGCTCTGGAAAATCATTGTGCTTTAGAAGCAGATGGTGCATCTGACTAAGGGGGAGGGCCTGGGAGGTTACATGAGGTTTGAAAGTTATGTAAAGTAACGTGGTTTCCTTTTTTTTTCTTCCTGCGGCTTAATGATGCAGCACAGTATTTGTAGACCAATCCTGGTCTTCCTCAAGTGGTTTCTATAACAAGATAATTTTCTTTCACCCGATCACTAAGCAGTTTGCTTTTGCTTCCAAGTAAAGCCTTATTTTCGCCTAAATTTTGAAGACTGTGACTATAAGGGCACACCACTTTCTGCCTGTTTAAGAAATAATCGGGGGGCTTCCCTGGTGGCGCAGTGGTTAAGAATCCGCCTGCCAATGCACGGGACACGGGTTCGAGCCCTGGTCTGGGAAGATCCCATGTGCCACAGAATAACTAAGCCCGTGCACCACAACTACTGAGCCTGCGCTCTAGAGCCCACGAGCCAAAACTACCGAGCCCGTGAGCCACAACTACTGAAGGCTGTGCACCTATAGCCTGTGTTGCGCAGCAAGAGAAGCCGCCTCAATGAGAAACCCGCGCAACAAAGAGTAGCCCCCGCGCAGCAATGAAGATCGAATGCAAACAAACAAGAAGATTAATTAATTAATTATTTTTTTAAAAAAGAAATAATCCGAGGTGGTCTGGATGTAAAAATGCTAATGCATGCATGAGAAAACTTTATTTAAATCTCAAAGCAACAGTTGCACTTTGAGAAGGAGAGGTTCAGGTGAGCAGGGCCTGTGGATCTGGAGGATCAAAGCAGAGTTTTCAGATGAGACACTGGAGTGGTGAAGGTGGGGAGTAGGTTTCCGTCCCTGGGGACCAAGGAAGGAAACTTATTTTCCTACTGTTATTTTTGAAGAACTTCAGTGTATAAGCACTGGGCTTCTCTCTTGCATCAGGATGGAAATAGAGAAGTAGGGGTTCTAAATATTTAGCCGAAGTCCCAAAACCCTTTGATACTACAGCTTCGAATATGTCATGCATCACATCCAAGTATGGTTACACTTCCTTGCTAAAATCCAAACAACCAGGAAGCTGAAATAATCAGAACCCTTTATTGCCTGGCAGTAAGAAAATAACACATGGCAAGGAAATCAGTTGAAATCAGGCACACCTTCAAGAGAAAAGCAATTATCAGAATGTTACAGGGTCGGGACTGATCTCAGCCAAATTTCTTAACTTCTTTAAAACATATGGCACATTCAGGCAGAAATAAACTTCGCTGAGATGAACCATTTACCACATGTGGCTCATTTTGAACTCTAAAATCTTTATTATGGAAGGTTCCATCTAGTCAGAATTATAAGCAGTAAGTTCTTTAACATGAGGCCTAAGGAGATCTGTTGTGAATATTTGTTGTGGATACTCAGACCCATAAGTATGTGCCTTAAACTTTAAACCATCTATTCAGGGTTCTGAGAGAACCCTCTAGTTCTTACTCATGAACATGCTGGTGACGTGTGACAACCAGGGGTCTGAAGGAGTGATCTGAGCTGGTCTGCTAAAATCGCCTCTATGTGAGAACCTTAGGGCTAGACCACTTCTGTCTTACAGAAATATGATGCAGGACGTAAGTGTGAGCCTCAGAAGTAATTTTAATTTTTCTAATAGCTACATTAAAGAAATGTAAAAATAAACTAGCAAAATAAATTGTAATATTTTTTATTTAACCCAATATATCCAAAATATTATCATTTCAACAGGTAACAATATAAGAAATTATTCATGAGGTATTTTCCATAGTGTTTTGTTTTCCCTGCTAAATCTTTGAAATCTGGTGTATAATTTACACTACAGGACACCTCAGCATGGATGAACGTCCCTTCAAGAGCTCAGTAGCTACATGTGGCTAGTGGCTATCTTGTTGGATAACACAGGTCTAGATGGCTGTTAAGGACTTTGTGTTTGTCCCTCCAAAATTTATGTGTTGAAACCTAACCCCCAATGGACGGTATCAGGAGGTGGATTTGGGATGTAATTATGTTTAGATAAGGTCATGAGGATGGAGTTCCCCCCGCCCTCACCCTGCCATGCTGGGTTAGTGTCCTTATAGGAAGAGACTAGAGCTTGTTCTCTCGGCCATGTGAGGATACAAGGGGAAGACAGCTGTTTGCAAACCAGGAAGAGGGCCCCACCAGACACCAGTTCTGCCAAAGCCTTAATCTTGGACTTCAGCCTCGAGAACTGAGAGAAATAAATGTTGTGTAAGCTCCCCCAGTCATGGTATTCTGTGATAGCAGCCTGAGCAGACTTAAGTCAGTGGCTTTGCTTTTTTCCACTATCAGTTTGAATGCCATGGTTCTCTGTCTCTGTAGTTAGAATGTAAGTATTAGAAAGGCAGGGACCAAAACTTATGCTCGCAGCCGTAAATCCATTGCCTAGCACAGTGCCTGACACGAAATCAGCACCTGTTGTTGAATGAATATGAGTACGTGTATGCACTGTCTGTCAGCTGTGTCCTCTTGCTTCCTGTGGTGATGGAAAGGGCAGATAGAACACAGGCATTTCTGCTTAGTCACTTCGTGCCAGTTTTGTGTGGGTACATTTGTACCTAAAGAATTGCCCAATGAGAACTAAAGATATGACTGCTTTGATTTATCAAAAAAAATTATATTCGGGAGGAGGATGAAATAGGTAAAGGGAATCAGCTGTATGATGATGGATGGAAACTAAATTCTGGGTGGTGAGCAAGCTGTAGTGTATATAGAAGTAGAAATATAATGTTGTACACGTGAAACTTATATGTTATAAACCAGTGTTACCTGAATAAAAAAATAAATTTAAAAATTATATTCAGAATATGATTACTGTTAAATACATTGTATGAAACAGTAAACATTGTTATTGCCAATTTATCACAATGTTGGGTTAATTCAGATTCTCTACCAAGCATTCTGGAGGAATGGTAAATTTGTAATTTTGTTGTTTTGTTTCATCGTATTAGGTTTTTGGATGAATCCTATTCTAATCCTGGTTAATAGAACTGTGTGCAACAAAGAGGGTAAAAGAAACCTCAGTGATGGCCATTCTTCCCTGTAAAGACCTTTTTTTTTTTCATTTAAGAGTACCATTTAGAGAATTAAAACAGGTCGCCGAGTAACACTTGAATATGAGCTAGCATAGCTGGGTCTGTTTCTTCCTCGGTACGAATGATCTCTTCTTTGTATGTATTTTCCTTTGTGTTGTTTCATCTGTGAGTCTTCTTTCCCAACAACCATCTCCAAAAATGCTGATGAAATGATGACACCTCCACAGCAAATGATTTTCCTTTAATTCTTTCATTCTAAAACAGAGAGTTTTCGAAATTTCCTAATACCATCTCCTTTCCAAATCTTCAAGATCCTCAAACTTCTTTCGGGTGGGGAGCTTTTTAAAAAGATTAAAGGGACAGAAAATGTAGACAATGGAAATGACAAAAAGTATAATAAATAAAGAGGAGGATGAGATTCGGGACATTTCCAAACAGGAAATAAAAAGCAATATGGAGTGTGCCAGGCGGTTGATTAGTAAACATATGTTATTTTTCTTGAAAAAGAAGTATTAAAGGACTTCACCTCCAGAGATTATATTTCATTGGCTCTGGTGTGGGTCCTGATCATTGCATGTTTTTAAGTCTCATGGGTGATTTTGATGATCAACCATAGTTAAGAACCAGTGGTTTAATTTCCTATATAAATTAAAAGAGGGGATATATAATAGGGAGATATATCCTAAAATCCGTTGTTTTTCTCTTGTGAGACCTTCTCTGGGCAAAGTGAGATCTTGTCCAGTAGTAGGTCCTGGACATAAATGAGGGTTAATGAGAAATACTTTGAGCTAAAATTGAAGACAGCTAGGTTTGATTTTGTTACTGACAACCTGTCTTTAAACAAGTCATTTATTCTCGCAATCAGTTTTTCTACCTGCAAAATGGATTTTGCAAGCAATGGCCCTTACTTTATGTTTGTTGAAAATGGGATTTGAAATGTATTTAGGCTGTGGAAGTTACCTTAATTGAAACTGTGATGTCAGTAATTACTCATTGGTATATAAAACAAAAGATCAGACTTGCTTCTCAATATTTCCCCCCAAACATTTTCTTGCTACTTTATTCATTTGTGGAAGATCCTTTTTATTGTTCTTATGAAAAACCATCCTAAGACTTAGTCTAAGGATGGAGGCATAGACAGACACAGCAGGATCACAGACACACAACAGAGATAGGCACAAATACACGTGGTTTCTCTGATAGCTAGTAAAATCTCAAATTAACACAAAATTAGTTCCAAAAAATTATTTCTTTATTGTTTTATAGTACATTTTCAAATATATGTTTTTTTCCCTTATTTGGATAATATTTCATAATTAATGCATAAAAATTTAAGGCATTTAAAGCATTCTTCTGTTAACATTTTTTAAATGGTAGGGCTAATTTCAATGAGACAAAAGAAAACTGTGGTTAATAACTAAGTGTGAAAACATGGCTAGTTAGAATTAATTTGCATATGTAAACTTAATGTTTCTTTTATTCAAATCGAGAAATTTGCGTAAAAATTGAAGGGCGTTTCTTTTATGTCATGTTTTCATTTTGTTAAAGCTCTGATACTTTACATATCGCAATGGCTCCAAGCAGTTATTGTTCTGATATAACAGGGTGTTATAGTGATAGCTCAGATTTTGTGGTGAATTCATTTTCGTGGAAAGCCAGTACTATATACTCCATCAAGTGTGTTCAGGATCTATCTTCAGAGAAGATAGATAGAAAAAACACATACTTATGTATCTGTAAAAATCAGAATGATCTAGAAAGATGGAAGGTAGTATCAGCCAGCATTGGGCTGTCTTGCCAAGAGGATACTTCTCTGATTGGTTTATCACTCACGAGAAGAGGCACACACGTGGAAGCCATCTCAGATCGAAGCCAGCACATATGCCTCTTGTAAAATACCACCCTCTGAGGCAGTGGAGAAAAGCTCTTTATTCCCATCCCCACCCCATTTCCTGCAACTTGTGAAGTCACAGAATTTGGGGAAATAGTGCCGCTTCCTGGCCTAGATTTAGCACCATCTGGGAACTAGAATGAGCTGCCTGGTGCTGCCACCACCGCTTTCATCTGCCACATTCTCGGAAATTCATCACCCATAGGGTGATTCTAGCCAATACAAGTCACTCTCATCCACGGGCAAGAGAAAGAAAGACTAGGAAGTGAGTCCTGCCCAAAACGTCCTCCTGGCTGCTTCTATGTGCTACCACATCCCGTGTAAAAAGGCCTTAGGCTGACTTCCAAGGCCACCAGTAATTTGGTTCCACTCTGCCTGCTTCTGTCCCCTGCCAAATTGGTCTCAGTGATCTCTGAACAGACTCCTCCCTGCCTCTGTCCTTACTGAGATTGTTGCTCTTCCCTGTTATCCTTCCAGGGGGCAGCCCAAGTCTCAAATCTCCAACAAGTCTTCCCTGATTCCTCCAGCTCACACTGCAGTTCCTCCCTTCTGACCTTACAATTTTGTCCGTAACAAGTAATTTAGAACCTAATTACATGCTAGGATGTATTGTCTTTTGACTGTTTCGTGTGTTAATTTTACTTCCCCAATTAAATTGTAAGCTCCAGGGGATAACTTTTGTGTCTAATGCCTGTGTGCTAAACTCTCACTTTCCCTTTCTTCTGGTAACCATCGGAGTTCTAAGTCCTCAATAGGTGTTCAATAATTCATAGCATCTTAGAGTTGGGACTTTTAAATCCAGATAATACATGGGCAAATAAACTCTGCTGTATTAGAGAAATAACCACTTCCATAATGCTCTGCCCTCTTCCTTCCTCCCTTCCTCCCTTCCCTCCCTCCTCCAGTCTTTCTTTTTTCCTTCCTCCTCCCCTCCCTCCTTCCTTTGCTTCCACATTTATGCTGAGTTGAAATCTCTCCACCTTTAACTTTTATTAATTTATTCATTCAACCAAGATTCTCGAGCACCTACTGGGAGGTGGACCTTGCCAGGATCTGGGGATATAAAGGTGACTATGACCTGGCTCAGTCTCCTGGGAAAGGCAAACCAGTGAACACAGGGCAATGTGAAAAGAATTATGCTGGAGGGAGGTTTAAAGTTGCTGAGAGAGCACCTACCTCCCCCTGAGGTCACAGCTTTGCAGTCTTGCAAGGTCAAAACAGATCATTACTAAGGCTTAACTAGCATTGATTCAATTGTGAAGCCCTACTACAGATTCTTAGCAGGGAAATGACTAAGGCTGACTTAAAATCATACAAGGAAGTTTGCAAATTATGTACCAGTTGTTTTTGCATCATTTTCTTGACAGAAGCCGCAATCTGAGAGATGTTGTTTTGTCACCAACTTCTGCAATTTCTAAGACATTTTATCCCTTCCTGGGTTATCATAAAGAGTAGAGGTAATGTGTGTAAAGTGTCTACTGCTGCAGTAATGACAATTACGAGTAAAATAAGTTCAGTAGTACTGAGAGCTTACTATTACTATTGGATGCTATTAGATATTAGCAGAGATAGATGCTATCTTGAGCTATTCATCATATTAGCACTTTTAATTCTCACAAAATCCCAATGTACTACTATTACGACTGATTTGTAAGTGAGAAACTGAGATTTAGAAGGTTAAGGAAGGTCACTCACTACGTGGCAAAGCTGGGATTCAAAACTGGGCAGTCTGGTGCCGGAGCCCAGCACCTGGCTTCTGCTACTATTGTCTGTAGGGCCAGGAGAACAGACGTTTAAAAGAGAAACTCTTAGAAAATTCGGTACACAGGCTCTTGGTCGTTTCCAGTGGGTGCGCTAAGCAGGAGGGACAGAGGATCACGCGTGAACGTGTAAGAGGGGCGAAGTGGGGATTAAGAGGACAGCTATTGGGCTATAGCACCGTCTGTCATGAACTCCAAACTCACACACAAACTCCTGGGGCCCACGTGAGCTCCCAGGCAACGCCATTTCTCTTCCACACTGCTGGTCTGCTATTAAACTTCCAGATTTCGCTTGCCTGGTTTTTAGAAACCAGGGTTCCTTTCTTGTTTTCTAATTCTGCCATCTTTACAGCAAACACAAGCAGTTTGGGAATTCTGTCTTCCCCCTCCACCCTTTCATCGTCATTTTCAACCAGGAACAGCAATAGATTCATTAGATGATAAGAGCTAACGCATGTTATTCCCAAACACCATGGTTTAAAGTAAGAATTACAGTTGTCCCTTGGTATCCACAGGGGACTTGTTCCAGCACCCATGCAGATACCCAAACCCAAGGATGCTCAAGTCCCTTGTATAAAATGGTGTAGTATTTGCATATAACTTATACACATCTTCCCTTATACTTTAAATCATCTCTAGATTACTTATAATACCAAATACAATGTAAATGCTATGTAAATAATTGTAAATACATTGCATATAATTTTTAGCACATGACAAATTCAAGTTTTGCTCTTTCTGGAATTTTTTTTTTTTGAGTATTTTCCATCCAAGTCTAGTTGAGTCTTGGGATGCGGAACCCACGGATATGAAGGGGCTACCATACTCTTTTGTTTTAGTAAAACCCCAGCTTCAGGGTACCACTGAGGACTGGTTGCCAGAACAGAGGTGAAGAAGCTTCGGGGGCTTCTGGAAAGTGGAGCTGTGGCGGGGGGGCCTTAGGTGAAGATGAGGAGGGCATTGCAGGTGGGGCGGAAGAGAAAGGAGCGTCTGGTTTCTCTCTCACACTCCTCCCTTCGCCCCTTTTATCTATTCTGATGTCACAGACGCTGCCCTTGCCCAGCCGAGTGAGATAAGGGGTCATGCCTGACAGTAGCAGCCAGAGGGTGGTAAGGGCAAGGGGCCGGGTGGCTGCTCTAGGTCTGCTTATGTGCAAGGGACAGATAAAAACTAACTGGCCCAGTGAATTGCACTGGCCTGCACTTTTTTTTTTAACAAAATTCAAATGCCCCTAAACGTTAAAATTCAAATTTTAACGTTTAGAAATTAGACATACAATGGAGAATCACTGTAGAAAAATCAGGATGACTGTTAATCTAGACAGCACTTTTTCTGATCTCTTTTTGTTACATCCAAATAGTGGAATCTGTGGTCATCTCAGCTGCCCACTCATCGTTTGTGGTTTTATGCTAACTTCAGATTTGAGGGATAATCTTAGATTTATTTATTTATTTTAAAAATAAATTTATTTATTTATTATTCATTCATTCATTGGCTGCGTTGGGTCTTCGTTGCTGCACGCGGGCTTTCTCTAGTTGCGGTGAGCGGGGGCTACTCTTCATTGCGGTGCGCGGGCTTCTCATTGCGGTGGCTTCTCTTCGTTGCTGAGCACGAGCTCTAGGCGCATGGGCTTCAGTAATTGTGGCACGCCAGCTCAGTAGTTGGCGCTCGCAGGCTCTAGAGCGCAGGCTCAGTCGTTGTGGTGCACGGGCTTAGTTGCTCCGTGGCGTGTGGGATCTTCCCGGACCAGGGCTCGAACCCGTGTCCCCCACATTGGCAGGAGGATTCTTAACCACTGCGCCACCAGGGAAGCCCCATAATCTTAGATTTAGATCGCCCTGGGTTCATGAATATAAAGGACTTCAATAACTCCTTTACTCCTAGTCCAGGCTAGAAACAGAAAGTAGAATAAAATCTATCAAAATAAAAATAACAAGGCAAGACAAACTTCCAGAACCAGCATTTTAGTTTTTTCAATTGAATGTATTCACGGCCCATTTTCTTTCTTTCTTTCCCTTGCTCCTCCCTCCCTCCCTCCCCTCCCTTCCTTCCTTCCTTCTTTCTCTAGCCCCCTCCCCACCATCTCTCTCCAGCAATGGTTTTGCCAACCTGTAGAGAAACGAGTTGTCTCAGGAGCATTAAATATTATAACTGATAACAGTGAACTGTGAACAGGGAGTTGGGCCAGAATTTCGTACAGCTGAAGAAAAATTCCATGGAGGGCTAGATAATATGAGGACAGAGGAATCCTGAAGTGATCATGGGAATTGTGTTCAGGTAACCCTGAATCCCAGAGAGCAGCTTGCAAGGAAAGTCTGAAGCTGATGACTGCTTTTTATGTGGAGAGAAAGGGAAAAGGTTATTGATTTACTGCACAAAGTTCACTCATTCCTTGGCCGGCCACTGGGCAGAGTTTTTGGGGACAGGACACCTCGGGACTGGAGTTTTGGGGATTCCATACACCACATCTATATTGTGCTAGGTGCCATGGCGGATAAAAACTAGAGCTTCCTTCTTAAGGAATCATAGTCACCCCAAAGTGCCTTCTGGTTCTTGGTTTGCCAAGTAAATGTGTAGACCTGTATCCTGTCAATGTAAAGACAATGGGAAGGGAAATCAACAAGGGACCTAAATTCTAAGCCACATGCCCAAAGGAAATGGTCTTCCCATAGATAAACACCATGTTTGTAATTGGAACCAAATCAACTACAAGCCTGTACTTTGCTTCTTGGCTAATGGAGGTGACCTTAGGGGAAAAAAAAAGATAATTACTAGAGGCAGAATAATACAAAATTAACAATCACAGAGACCAATTTAAGGGGAAGTTCCTCCCCTGGTTCCTCTATTTGTGTATTCCACAGCTGCTTTCCCATTGCTCAAAAGGTAATTAAGAGGTGATAATGATATGTATCCCCCTTATCAAAGTCATTAACACATTATTATTGTGAGCAGGCTAGCTATTGCTTGGTCGTGGAGATGCCCCTTTAGGAGAAGAGTCTTTATTGCTCTACCAGAGATTTCTGCTGTGATGGAGAAATTAGTTTGGGGATGAATTAGCAGGTTACATTCTCTGTGACTCTTGAGTGTCTGATTTCCCAAAACCTTGTGGGTTTCTGAGAACCCCCAAGGCCATTCTGACTCTCAATTTAACCGGACTTTCCGAGCTGTTCACTGCCAATCAGGGATGGAACTACCTCCTATCCATCAAATTGCACATCTATTGTACTTGAAGATTTGGCTCAAACCCCCCTATCCTTGGTGCCTTCTCTGAATCTATACTCAGATAAAGACTCTACAAATTCTCCTAACATCAGCTGGTTTCCCTGCTTTGGTGAGCAAGTGCTACCATGTACACATTCACTCAGACTGCGGTAAAGTTTTGTAGTTATGTAATCTCAAACATCTTGGGAAAATGTGGGCGTATCTGCTTATGGAGCTTCTCACATTTTAAAGATATCTACAGATTGGAGAGGAGAAGGGACAAATGCATTCAGATTGGTTCTGAACTCTCCTAGGCTTTGTTAGATTAGAATATGGTCTGTATGATTTTTCTCAGATTTGTGTTTAAATTATACAATCCTTAGGGCAGAAGTGTATCCGATTTGTTGATCATAAACCTCCTTAGAACCAGAGTTACGGCAGCTTAAAAATAACTTCAGATGTATCCAAATAAATGTATATATTTTAAGGGTCAAATATTACTAAAGCACTTTAAAAAATAAAGACAAAACCCACAGTTATTCTCCTGCCCCACCCCCTTTACCACTAGTCCCTGCAGGTAGCTACTTTAAATTAATTTTAGCAGTTTCTTCTTCTGGTATTTACTTCCATATTTCTAAGTCATATATGTGTCTGACTAGATCATTATTTAGTGACTATTACAGTTGGGGAGGACTTAAGTCTCCTATCCCACAACACTGCTTCCTCTTGTTCCCTTTTTCGGTTAAATCAATATTCAGGATTTATATTATTATAACTGTATAAATAATATTCTCTACTGAGCTAACATTACACTATAATTACCTTTCCTTTCTTGTACAACGTTTTGTTTTTCTTGGAGTTAATAATTGCCTTGTTTTTTCCATCAGCCAGGCTTTGTATATAACTATCCCCAACTTTCAACAGTGTCCCCCAAACTTTCCACATAGTAATATAGAACAGGTAATCTATCGGAGTCTAAATACCTCCTTTCTGGGACCCTTGACGTCTTTTTTCCAACCTGGACTGGTTTTTCTCTTGGGCTCCACTGTTCTCCCAGGACTTCCCTCTGCTATCATCCTGTTGATTCTCCTCACCTCCTTCCTGTGCTGGAGCCTCTCCTTCTTGGTTCCTTCCTGGTTTTCCTCTTTCTTGCTTTACTCCCTCATTTTGGTGGCACACCCTTCCTGAGAAAGGGTGCATGTGAGGTAAATTTACTGAGAGCTTTCCTGCCTGAAAATATCTTTATTCTACCCTTGCATTTGTTTGATAGTTTGGCTGAAATTTGAATTCCAGGTTAAAAATAATTCTCACTCTGAATTTAAAGGCATTGCACCATTATCTTCTAGCTTCCAATGTTTCCATTCACAAGTCTAATGTCATTCTGATCCCCTGTGATTTTTATGTGAGTGTTGTGTAGTTCTGTAGTTCTGAAATCTCAAAATGATATGCGTTGGTTGGGTCTTATTGTGTTGGTCATTAAGTGGTCCTTTTAATCTCAAGTTCCACATCCTTTTGGATCTTTTAATCTAAAGATCCATATCCTTCGGGTCTGTGAAATTTTCTTGCAGTGTTTCTTCAATAGTTTGTTTCTCGCTGTTCCCCAACCCCCCTGATTTTTCCTGTGGAACTCTTATTGGTCAGTTATTGACCCTTCTGGATTAATCTCACGTTTTCTTATCTTTTCGCTCACAAATGCCTGCTTTATCTTTTTGTTTTACGCTCTGGAAGACTTCACCTACTTTGTCTCCCAAACTTTCTACTGATATTTTAAAAATATCAGGGCCCATATTTTTAATTTCTAGGGAATTTTTCGTGTTCTAGGATTGTTCCTTTTTTTATAGCACCTGTGCTATTTTATAGATGCAATATGTTTTTTTAACTTCTCTGTGGATGTTCAGCGTACTTTATTTGAAGTGTTCTTCTAATCCCTGCATTGTCTCTCTTCCCTCTGATTTTCTTGTTCTCTGTCTGCTGGTTTTGTCTCCGTCTTTCATGTTGGAGGTTGTCCCTCAAATCTTGTGATCCTTGGCTACAAGGAAATCACATGTGGACTGAATGCTCTGTGTGTATGTAAGGCTCACCAACTGAGGGAGTCACTATAGAATGATGGGGCAGTAAGCCAACATTTTTATTAGTGTAACCCTGAATTCTACAGGTCTCTTCCTTAAGCCCTTTAATTTCTCGACAGCAGGACTTTCCAAAGCTCTTTCTGGGGATTATAAACCTGGCTGTGGCCTTCTGGGTGGTAGGTGGGAGGAGGCTAGAAGAGTTTGGTGATCAGACTTTTGCTAATGGCCCCTGTTTCTCTGTCTTCTGTGCCTTGGGTCCCTGGTTCTGAGCCTGTTTGGTTCAATTTTTTGAGAGAATAAGTCACCTGTCTCTGGAGGTGGGAGGTAGGTCATGATGAGACCTAAGGAGCTAGCTGCCTTATGTTGACTTTCAGTCACCCTAGACCTCATGCCTGTATCTTCTGCACGCCCCACACCTCCAGTTCCTGAGCCTTCCCAGAGTTCTGAAGGATGGCTAGCTTGTTCCTTATTGGGTTGCCTCTATGGGCACGTAGAATCCAGCCTTTTCTGTTCTGCTTAAACTGTTATCACTCCTCCAGTACTTTTCATTATAGCCGATATTCGTTGCCATCCTCATCCACTGAGTGGGTTTCCAGGAGAAGGTGGAGATAAATATATATGTATGTATTCAATGTCTCACATTTAGTTGGATATGAATTTTGTAACTTGATTGATGATTACTTCTGAGTTATAGCTTATTTTTTAAGGGATGTCAGACCTTATATTGATAAATGAAATCAGAGTGGGAATTTAAATATCATATTAACGTAGCATTTATTTCAAGGTTAATACATGCAGACCCAGTCTTCCCTTATAAATTAAACAATATGTGGAAGTTGGATGTGCTAACTAGGTTAGACCAGGACCAGGGTTTGTTTTATTCGGTTTTGTATCAACCATTCTCCTAGGAGTTAGCCCACAGACTTCTTTCTTTTTAATTAAGTTATTTTTATTTTATTTATTTTTGGCTGCATTGGGTCTTTGTTGCTGCGCTCAGGCTTTCTCCAGTTGTGGTGAGTGGGGGCTACTCTTCGTTATGGTGCACGGGCTTCTCATTGAGGTGGCTTCTCTTTTTGCAGAGCATGGGCTCTAGGTGCACAGGCTTCAGTAGTTGTGGCACACGGGCTCAGTAGCTGTGGCTCCCAGGCTCTAGAGTGCAGGCTCAGTAGTTGCAGCACACGGGCTTAGCTGCTCCACGGCACGTGGGATCTTCCCAGACCAGGGATCAAACCCATGTCCCCTGCATTGGCAGGTAGATTCTTAACCACTGCGCCACCAGGGAAGCCCAGCCCACAGACCTTTAACGAATAAACTTAACAACAACAACAACAACAATAATGAACTAATACAGCTGCAGTTTTCTTCTTTTCTTCAGTAAACATTTTAATGATCAACTAAGTGCAATAAACTTCTGTATGAGCTGGAAATATCATGATGAAGGAAAAAGAGTCCTTAGCCTGGAGAGCTTCACAGTCTAGCGAAAGAGACTGTCAAGAAAACAGATAAATATTAGGCAGTGTAATTCATCTTAGTTTAGAAATATGCACCCAGTGCAATGGGAGTACCATTTCCCCCTGAAGGTGATAAAAATGCCTAGGTCAGTTTTTCTTCATACTCTTTATGTAGGATCCAAGGCTCTGGCTAGTGTGAAGGTTGGAAATGAGTCCATATAGGTATATGCTCTATCCTAGACATATAGCTATATGTGATAGATAGATGATAGATCAGATAAATAGATAGATAGATAGATAGATGCTACATTTTAGCAGGCCCAGTACCCTAGAGGAGCATCAGCAGAGATGGATAGAAGCTCTGAATACATCTTCTTCTCCTCATGGAGAGACTCCCCAGGCTACGCCCTTCAGGGTTGATCCAGTGGTGTGCATGGGTTCAAAAAATCTCCTCAGTGCTGACAATTATCCTAGGTAGGCATTGGAAATGATGGTATTATTACAATAATCATATCATTGTTATTATTTCTAAACATGTCTGTGATTAATCTTTGAAGGCAGGTTGAAGTTCTTCTTCATTTCAGGAGGCCCTGTGGTGCAGTGCAAAGAATATGGTCTTTTGTGGGGGAGCTGGGTTTGAATTCCACATATTGGCTATGTGACTTTGGTCAATTACTCAATCTTGCTACATCTAAATTTACTGCTATATCAGATTGAGATAATAATACCTAACTCCCAGATTGGTTGTATTAAATGAACAAAGCCAGATAAAGGGTTATGGGCATTTCTTGATGGGAAGTAGGTGCAGAATAAATGGTAGATATTATTTTTTTCTTCCTTCGCCATCAGGGGTGAACCTCTCAAATGCAGAGACCATATGCTCTTCTTACATGTAGCCCCACCCTTGGTGCAATGCTGGGCATGAAGTTGGCACTTACTGCATATTTAATGAATGAATGAATAAATCAAAGAATGTCTGGATTATACGAGTTGAGGTTATTTTCCTGACATATGAATCATCACCATTTGCTATTTTCTTCCTTTAGAATGTATTTTCTTAACTATTTGCTGATCCTAATAAACCACTATTCTTTTCTGAGCTCCTGGATTACTGGTTCTCTAGTGCTGCAAATAAAGCTAAGTGCTAAGTGCTGCTAAGTGCTAAGAGCTAAGTGCTAAGAGCTGCAAATAGAGCTAAGGAACACTAACATTATTTTTAAATGCCCAAATAGCACTTCAAATCCAATACCGTGGTTCGGAATGAAAAGAGGCAACAGATTGTCTCCATTCTTCATTTAAAAGACCCTTTGGCAATCACTTCCTTTGGCAGGTCTGCAGATAAGAGTCTTTGGCTGTGAGTCTCTGCAGTGAGAATAAAGGGCGAGAGGAGATGGTGAGATGAAGAGTTCATGCGTCTTTTTTTTTTTTTTTTTTTTTTTTTTAAATTTTATCATGTGTCTTTTCATGCACTGGTAGCTTTCATCCACAGAGCTGGAGTGGGGCATTTCCTGTCAAATCTTCCATTCACTCTTCCATTCGTGAATGCAGGAGCAATGTTTGGCTAAACAGCCTTTGTCATTTCCTAGCTTGGGCAATTACATTATATTAGGGCGATTTATTTTTAAAAAGTTCTAGCCTCAGTGTCATCCTTCCCGCAGCAATCTGGGCAGCATCTGCTTTTGTTCTTTGCGGGGTCTCGGGCTCCTTGGCAGCCGGCATCTTGGACCATCGTAGAACCTCCCACCTTCTATAATTGGCATCACGCAATTTAGCTCTGAGTTTTAGTACCACCCTTTGGGTCAGCTTTGTCCTCCCAGTTATTGTTAGAAGTCCTTCGTGTGCTGAAACCATGCCTTCCCCATTTGTTTCCCGCTGTGCTTGGCATACGCCTTGCTCCGAAGGGATCTACGAGCCAGCGGCCTATGGTGTTAGTGTTTCCTTGAACTCTGCGACATCTGACTCCGTGAAACACCTTTTTAGATTAAACTCTTTTACAAGGACTTCTTTGAGCTTATGCTTTTTGATTCGCCGATATTATTGCTGATCATGTCTCTTTCATTTCTTTCCCCAGGGGAATCTCATTTACTTCCAGGGCTCTAATTACGACTTTTATGATAATGACAGCTAACCTACACACTCATCTCCACCTCTTAGGAAATTCACAATCAATACACCTAAAAGGAAATTTATTACCTTTTTGCACAAATCAGTATTCCTCTCTTTTGGAGTTTATTTTATGCTACTTTGTATTTACTTAGTTATTTTTGTATGTTTCACTTGATTTTAAACTCTCTCCAGCTATACCTGTAGATTTAAATGTATGTCTATGTGGATATCTCTATGTATATTTATCTCTATCACTTGGCCTCTGTAGATGCCCAATGAGTGTTCGATGATTTGTCTTGCTTCACTGTTCTGGCCTTTATATTTAACTCAGGTTAGGTCAGAAGGGCAGTGCTTTGAGATGAAGATCCTTCCAATCCCATGGGAAGGAGCAGATACAGTGTGTTCTCCAGAGATGATTATAGGGCTTCAGACCAGGAAAATTAAAGTCATAAGGACATAAATACACAACATTTTTAAAAAGATGATTGTATAGGGGCTTCCCTGGTGGCGCAGTGGTTGAAAGTCCGCCTGCTGATGCAGGGGACGCGGGTTCGTGCCCCGGTCCGGGAAGATCCCACATGCCGTGGAGCGGCTGGGCCCGTGAGCCACGGCCACTAAGCCTGCACCTCCGGAGCCTGTGCTCCACAACGGGAGAGGCCACAACAGTGAGAGGCCCGCGTACCGCAAAAAAAAAAAAAAAAAAAAAAAAAGTTGATTGTATAAAGGAAATCATTAGGCCATGACAGTGCCATATCAACTCAACAGGAGTGTCTAAATTAGCTCAAGGTTGGATTTTTGAGGCATCTGGGACTTGAGATTAGAAGAATTTTGTGCAATATTATAGGAAACATAACTTAAATCATCTTTTTCAGAATAGTCTTGGAGAATACAAGTTTTCATTATTTCCAAGAGATTTCAGGTGTGGTCCTTGAAACACAAGGATAGATAGGGAGGTTGTCCTTTAAGTTCAAGAGTTATACAGACTCATCACAAGCACATGGTGGTAAGACCACAGAACGCATCATCTCCAGTGGATGCTGTCACTTCCCCGCCTAGATGAGATGGAGAAAGCCCACTGAACTTGCTAGGCCAAAGGCAGGTTAGACCATCAGAGTGGTTCACGGCCACAGAACCTTCCCAGTGAATCTCTCCTCTTGCCTGCAGCCATCTCTTGTGGTGCTTCAGATTACCCTGTGTTTCATATGCACAAGCATCCCAACCAGGCACAGACTTACAACTGAGGGAACTGGAATCGTCCATTTCCATTCCGTAGGGTCTCCCTGGAGCCTCCATTCTGGTCTCTGTTTAGACTGCACCTCAAAACGCTAAATGTGCTTTTGCTCTGCTAGACACTTGGGAAAGGGGCTGTGAAATTTACAGTGCAATTCATATCATGGCAAGGATATTTTAAAACAGTGGTTTACGGTGTTTAAGTAAGCTTATTAGTCAGCAGGGATTTCAGCTGATGGTCCTTGGGATATCGAGTTAAGAATAGCTGGCTGCATGTCTGTGTTTTGGGCTTTGAAATGCTTTGGTTTCTTGGGCCGCATTATCGCAGACTTCACCGCATTTTCAAACAACACACATAATAAATGACGTCTCCAGGAATCGCTGTAAGGCCTACCTGGATCCCTCTCCCCTTGTTTTGCACTCCATCATCTGTTGCTTACATTTAAAAGCCTGCTGGAGACTGTTTTTCATCTAGCTCACTAGAGAGGAGTAGTTTTTTCATGAAGAATTGGGTGGTTGAAGTGATTGTAATTCTTCTTCCAACAATCTTGGCACCAGAGTCAATTTAAAAATGTATACATTTAGCTGGGTTGCTTTGGCTTGCCCTATTTACGATGGTGGATTTGGGGTGAATTCTCAGGTCTGTGCATGAATTCATATGCCTCAGTGCTTTGTATTAAAACTAGCGTTTGCATCTACAAAGTCTCCAGTTAGATGCTATACTATTTAATTTAGTTGGGGAAATTAAGAACAACAAAGCTTCACACATGACATTGAAATCAGAGTATATTAAGATACTCGTCTTCGGGCAGTGTTTCTCCAAGCAGTCCTATGTGACGGTAACACTGCCAGATGGTTAAGGAAAAAGGCTGATGGAGTGACTTATAGATCTTTTGAGTTGAGTTAGCACAGAGTGCATTTCTCTGCTTCTTTGAGACTCATGCTGTCTGTAACCAGACATAATTAAAAGATTAAAGAGACATTTAGAAATGTGAAGCTGGCCACTTTTTAATCAGGGAGATTGATTTTCCAATCCCAATGTGAAGGTGGAATTTTAAATAATTTATAGGGTAGAAATCAGTGGCTTGTCACAACTTGGCTAAAAGAATAAAGGCAAGGGGAAAAGAGGGACTTAATTTTTTCTTCTTCTTTAAGTGCCTTACAGAAAGGAGCATAAGAGGGAGTGAGCCATGATTTGGTTGTTATGGATGAGATGTTTCCCAGCCTCTGTATCTCTGCTGGAAGAATGAAGATTAGTTTGGTTCCTTCCCACCCTCCTTCCTTTTCTCCCTGTGGCTGGAGGTCTGGACAAATTCTCTTGACTACTCAGCAACATTTCTCTTTTATCCTGCAGATACCGGTCAGGTTCCAATCGGGTTAAAACCAGAGTCTCCTAAAGAGGGATTGTGACTGCAGTACCGTGATGCTTCCATTAGCCAAGAGGGGCATTCCAGGGACACGTATTATCAGAGACTAAACAATCAGAGTCAGAATATAGGAGGGTTAAAGGAGGGCTCCATGGGGCTACATCAGGGCACTTCTGGCATTAAAAGAAAAAGAGTCATCCGAGAGTAATGTAGGTTCCAGTAATATGTGCAAGAAGATATTAAAAAATGTGTTTTAGAAACCTTGGCGCTAAGGTTGATTGATTGATTGTCCGACGCCAGAAGAAAGCTTGCAGGGAGCAGATAGCTAGCAGAGGCTGTTCTTTTAAGGGTATGGATTGTTCGGGAAGGACTGAGAAAAACTTCTACTCCCAGGCCGGCCAAGTTGGTAGGTCTTCCCTAAGTCAGGGGGTGTCAGGTAACAGAGGTTCACTGCTGGTCCCTTCTGTGCATACACGGATCGTGACACCTCTCCTCTTTCCCAAACGAGTTTTCAAGACCAAATCAGACTTACCTTCAGACAAAGCAGTGGGCTTAGTGAAATTTTCAAATTTGGTTTGCCCTCTCTCAAGATTTCTCTGCTGCTTTTAAAGTCTAGAGCGGCTTTGCCAAAGTGGAAGGTGGAATGGAGAAATCCTTTTATTCCACAAGTACCCTGTGAAGTCGTGGTTGCTGTGGATGAGTTGCTATTAAAGTGCATTGATCGGGAACGGGAAGTAAGTGATGGCAGCTCCTTCCGTGCCAGCTCTTAGTCACCTGGTCTTGCTCTTGGGAAAGGAGGGGGTGGGATGGAGAAGAAGGTGAATAGGTGAGGGCTAAAGAGTGCACCCTGTGCTGGAGGGGCGGTGGGAGGGAATTACTCTCATCAGAGGGAAGGAACTACAGAAGAGGCTAGAGAAGAAGATGGCTTCTCATGGCATCTGTCTGCCATGAACTTGGCTGGAACAGTTAGAAGCTGGGAACTAAGGCATTCTTGCCCTCATCAAGATCCGTCAATTGAGTGATTTGTTTATAGGAAATTTCCTCCCATAGAACTTACTGATTAGAGGTATCACTGAAACAGAGGCCCAGAGCTTCTTAAAATGAATTGGCTAAGATTCCTAACCTTCTCCTTCTGGCTTCTGAGATGGTGATGAATAGATTAAATGTAGAGGCCAAAAACCAACTCTCCAAATAGCAGACTGTGGGGCTGGATGTAACGATGAATTTCTGGAGATGAGCAACATTCAGCGCCTCTTTTTGCCTTTGTACCTCTATCCATGCATTCCTGTTCCTGTGCAAGAGGTAACCAGAAATTACTACATGACAGTTCTGTCATTGCTACAATCCCGGCTACTCACCTATAAGCCTAAAGCAGGGTTTTTCAACTGCAGCACAATTGATATTTTAGGTTAGATCATTCTTTTCTGGAAGAGGCTTTCATGTGCCTTGAAGGACGTTTAGAAGCATCCCTGGCCTCTACCCATTCAATGCCAGTAACACCCGCTCCCATCCCCTACTTGTGACAACCAAAAATGTCTCCAGATATTGCCAGTAACCCCTGGGAGGATAGGGCAAAACTGCCTACAGCTGAGAATCACTGTCTTAATCAAAACCTATAATTTATATTGAATTGGTAGGCCAATTACAAATCAGGTTGAATCTTCACTTATTTATAAAGCTTTCCTACAAATACATAATAGATAATAAGACCACATTAGGCATGAGCCTGTGGGTTTGAGCCATACTGGAATCATTCTCTCATAATCGTTAGCTACCCTATTTACACCAGTGTTGCAATACAATCCTTAATAAGGCTCTCCGCACACAAAGTTGTACGTTACCACCTTCATTTCAACTCTCTTCCTCTTTGCCTCTCTTTGTAATTCCCCACCACCACCCTCTTAACCACCAACTGACTTAAGTACGATACCTCTTTGAAGAATGTTTTCCAAAAGGCAATGTGTGCTGCAAAGGAATGATTCACTCGTGGTGGAGTTTCAGGTAGCAGGGCTCAGGTGGCCTGGGAGGGAGTTCTGCATGGGAGCCTCTCCCCTGTCCTTAAATCCTACCAGGCAGCAGCCACCCAACCCCTCTCTTTGTATGGTTAGCTCTGTCAGGGCAGATTATTTTACGAATGTCCACTGACAACTGGCAATAGTAGTCAGGGGTTTTGGTAGCTTTGCTAGGAAACAGATCTGGTTTTGCTGTGAAGGATATTGTCTTAAAGGAAATGGAAGCTTTTTGCCCCAGGAAAGGAACAAATGCAATCAACGGTTCTTATAGGGATCCTGGTCCAAGCAGTTTTGGTCAGGTTCAGGATGTCAGCAAATTGAACGAAAGTGTTACCACTGTAGATTATGAAATGCAGAGTCTAACTTTAATAAGGTAACCAGTAAATGTGGAAGTTCTGGGTCAATAATGGGGAATTCTGGGTGAGAGAGCCAAAGAAAAATTAGTGTGACAGACCAACCAACAACAACCGGCAGGGTTACCATAAAGAACTCTTCACTTGAAAACTAAATGAGAACAGGTAGTATAATTTCTATCTGTGAAACTGAGGGCGATCATCAGATCCCTTAAACTATAGCTTAATTAATTAATAAAGAATATCCTGTAACCTGCCTTCACTGACTAATTGTTCTTGCAAATTGCATACCCTCCTAGCTTCACATAGCTTAGGCAATATACATCACAAGACTCCTTTAACTGCCCCCTATAGATAACACTTCTGACGTATGGACCGCTGTGGTAATGGTTGATTAAGTTGTTTTTCAGGAACTTGGAGTCAGCTGCTGTCCAGTTCGAATCTGAGCCAATTAAGACTGGCTGGGACCACCAACCCGACAACTGGGCATGCACAAGTGTCCGCTCAGTAACCTTGTGACGTCAGAGGGTCACAAACTCCACCCTCAGACATGCTAACGCCGCCATTTCCTGAACGTGCATCCCATGAAAAAGCGCGTAATTCAGACAGGCCTGTGTAGAGCAGCGATTACCTCACCTTTTTCTGTACTCCAAACACCTTATACTCTCCACCCACAAATACCCCAAGCCCCTCGCCTTGGTGAGGCGGATTTGAGACTTGTTCTCCCGTCTCCTAGCTCAGCTTCCTCATGAGTAAACCCTTTCCCTGCTGCAAACCTCAGTGCTCAGCGTCTGGCTTGCTGCAAGTCGGGCAAATGAATTTGGTTCGGTAACATGTGCACTAGCGTAGTGCTGCAAATGATGTTTGATCACTAGGTACATGTTAGGCGGGGATTCCTGTCCTAAGGGTCTTCTAGCACTTAGGCCAGCTAGAGGACGGAGTGGGCATTTGGGGCCACTGATACCTAGGTCTATCTGAAGATGGAGCCCTGAGTAACAACCAGTCCCTCTGACAGCAAAAGTTGGTCTATTCCTTACCTTTCTGCTAGCTGAATAGAGTGAAAAAGAAATGGTCTTGCTGGTTAAAAAACCTAATGCTATATATTTAGAAAAGTTTCTCCAATTACTGGAAACACAAGTGTTCATTCAAAATAATAAAATGAAACAAAACAAGATGGGATAAACTCAGAGGCAATCCATCCCGTGCTTCTAGTTTTCTTGAACTGGGATACAGTTCCTGTTAAGAACACAACGTCCCTGAAATCTGTAGAGCAGAGCAGGCAGGGCAGCAGCAAGCTGTGATCCATGACTGTCCAGTCTCTCCTGCTTAAATCAGCTCCTATCTGTCTTTGGAGATATGCCACCTTTCCTGTCTGTACACATGTGTTGACTCTTTCCTGAACCATTTTGAGATGTCTGGTGAAAGCTGGATCTGGCATGTAAATGCTTGCTGAGTTTCCAAGCTCTGTAACAACTGTTTCCCTCCCCACATAAATGATCTGCTCAGCATAAGACTCAGCATAAGGCTGTTGCTTACTTGACTTTCAAACATTGGGTAACTCACCCCTAGGTGATCTCATTCAGTTTCAGGGTTTAAATACCATCTGTTTGCTGATGTCTCCCAACTCGCTATGTCCTCTAATCCAGAATTTTACCTGAACTCCTGCTTCTTATTTCAGGATCGCAACTGGGATGTCTCTTGGGCATCTCAAACCTCACACGTTCAGAACCTTGACCCCTGATTCCCATCCAGCAAACCTGTTCTTCCTGCAGGCTTCCGCATCTCAGCAAATGTCAACTCCACTCTTCCCCACGATCAGGCCAAAACCTTGGTATCATCCCATCCCTCATTACCCACATCTAATCCATCACAGAACTGTTGGTTCCACCTTCAAAGAACATCAATCCAGGATCAAGTCATTTCCTGCTGCCCCTACGTCTGTATCTGGCCCAAGCCCCGCCTTGTCTCTCGCCTGGTTAAACGCAACAGCTTCCTAACTCATCTTCCTGCTTCCCCTCTTGTGCCCTTTCATCTGCTTTCTCAGCACAGCAGCTAGAGGAGCCCTTTTTAAATTGCTGCTCCGCTTAGGATCATCCAGAGTCCTCCCATCTTAGAGTCAAGCCAGTGTCTTATGGATGAGAGGCCACAGTGATGCTCCCAGTTGCATTTCCTGCCCCTCTTCCTCTTCCTCACTGTGTTCCAGACCTACCGTCCTCCTTGTTTTTCCTTAAGCCCACCAAGAATTCTCCTGTATCTGAGCCTCTGCACTTGCTATGACTTGCCTGGACTGCTGTTTCCCTAGACAGCAGCCCGACTTCCACCCTCACTAACTTTGGGTTTCTGCTGAAATACCAGCTTACTAGTGGGGGAGTCCTTGACCCAACTGTCTAAAGCTGCACTTGGACCTTTGCTCCCCACATACACCTCTCCACCCCCTTACCTGTATTATTTTTCTCCATGGCATTCATCACTTATACTTGTATGCTTACTTGTATCCTTTGTCTCTCCTACGAGGATGTAAGGTCTATGAGGGTGGGACTTCATTTTGTTCACGGCTGTGTCCCTAGGGCCTGTATCAGTGACTAACACCTTCTAGTACACGTTTGTGGAATGAATAGCACCTTTTAATTCCATTTAAATGTTACTTCTGTAGGAAGCCTTCCATGACCCTCTAAGTCTCTGTGAACCGTCCCTCCCACAGCTGTCTGTGCTTTCCCTGTTACAGTACTTCTCACACTGCAGGGTGATTTCATGGTTAATTTATTAAAAACTCCCGTAAGAGCTGTATCTTTTTCGTTGATGAATCCCCAGTAGTTGCAAAGTGGTTAGCATATCATTGACACTCATATTTGTTAAATTGGATGCAACTTATACATATTTATATGCACATATAGTATACATAATGAGACTGGATTATAATTTGAGTGGAAACTCACATAATATAGAATTAACTATTTTAAAGTATGCAGTTCAGTGGTGTTTCATACATTCACCATGTTGTGCGGTCATCACCTCTATCCAGTTCCTAAGCATTTTCATCACCCCAAGAGGAAACCCCACCCCCATTAAGCAGTCACCACCACCACCTCCCCCTCGACTCCCTCCCTCACTCCAGCCCCTGGCAACTACTCACCTTCCTTCTGTCTCTATGGATTTACCCATTCTGGATATTTCACATAAATGGAACCCTACAATATGGGATTTGTTTTTGTCCGTGAGGTTTCAATATATGTGACGTGGAAAGTCTTTGGTAAAGCAAGACTGTTTTTAATCCTATTGGCATGTGTAGCAATAGGTCTAACCTGTATCTCTTTCTTCCTGTCAAGTACGTACCACTTGAAATGGCTAAATAAATGAATGTGAAACACTTTCTTCCAAGGTATCACTGTTATTTTACCAGAAGCCTTTTCTAGTGCAATGGCCAACCCTTCAAGCCTTCATCTTTCTCCGGCTCCCCCATCCTGTGTCTTTTATTCCATTCTCCCCCCACCCCCATAGTTTACTGTCTTCTCTCCCACCTCTTTCTTGATGCCTGCTGGGGTGAAAGTATTGGCGGTAAAAGACTAAAGCTGAGGGGAACTGATGAAAATCCATAAAATCATGAGAGGTAGAGAAAACCTGTGTAAGAACTTGTTCCCCAAATCTCAGAATCTTTTTGAAGCTTAAAGGAGCTAGTTTAAGGGAAAAGTAGAAAAGAAGTTCTATCTTATGTAGTAGATTGAATACATACAGAACTTGTTATCCCGGTGAAAAGATAAATAGCTTTAGGGTTTAGACAAATATACAGACAATAAATCAATAATACGCTGTTGAGAGGAAGCTGGGGAGAGGAGTTAACATCCAAGGGCAATTTCATTCCCTCCCACAAATGCCTCCTCCCAGGGGCAGGACTGGGCTGATGGGCCCAGGGTGGGTCCCATGGTGACAGGGTTAACTGGAGCCTCCCCAACTGATCGAGTAGACTGTCTCTTCCTCGGAAATCATCCTGGAATTGCAGTCGGCTTCAGATTTTCAGAGGCAAATTTCACAAACCATCAGTTAACTTGCCCTTGGGTTGGACATTAACATATCTTGGACTTTGGGCTATTTCAGAGCTTGGAGGTGAGAGGGTGACAGGGGAAAAGAAAGGCGTGGAAACCAATACATTATTTTCCTTGTTACCAAGAACGGATTCAAATTTTATCTTGGAGGAGGCAAAAGCAAAGGTTTTGGATTACTTTAGGTTTTCAGTAGCCCGGTTAATTACCATGGAACACTTGAGAATTAGCTGAATAGTTTCAAAATTTTACATTTGATTAAACACCTTATTGAAGAAACAACACTTCTCTTTTACGCTTTGACATCAGCTTGTTTTTACTTTTAGACTTTTTAGTAATTTGGGGAGGGGGCCATATTAGCTTGAACCTGTCGTATATAATTCAGTCTATTGTAATATTCCAATGCAATGGTCTGAAACTGATTTGGTCCCAAAATATTGCATTGTTTCTAGACTAATGTTAATATGTATGGTTTAAACTGGGGTATGACAAAGTTTCTCTGAAACAAATAAATGAACAGTAACCAAATATTGTTTCCTTTTGCCAGTGAAAATAGCT
Organism: Delphinapterus leucas; assembly: GCF_059928025.1. Lineage (NCBI taxonomy): Eukaryota > Metazoa > Chordata > Mammalia > Artiodactyla > Monodontidae > Delphinapterus > Delphinapterus leucas. The sequence continues at coordinate 16,937,566 of NC_143138.1, forward strand.
GGCTCAGTGGATGGGCCAAAGAGAACTCAAACCAATGCAGTGAGATTTCTTTTCAAAAGCTTAGGCCTCTGAAATAAGGTGACTAGAAAAACTCAGAGGAGTTTTGAGCTCTGAAAATGAGGGTGTGCTTTTCTTTCAAAAAGAATCTGGTGAAATTTAGCGTAAAAGTGAAAATAACTTCAAGGCTTCAGGCATGATGCAGAGATTATTAATCCGAGAACAAAGGGCACTTGGCCAGTTAAAATAGTAATGATTTTAAGTAAGGACTACAACTTTCCCAGCAATGGCTGAAACCCAATTAGGTCTTTCCAACTGGAGTTGTAGTACCTTCTTCCAGATGATGCGGTTTGGCATAATACAGAATGAGTAAACATTCTTAGATGGGGAAAATATAATCAAAAGAAAATCATCTCGTAGCGTAGCTTGCCCTGAGCCAGTATTAATGAGTGGGGAGGGTGCATTTGCTAGTTAAAGAGTATATGCTAAAGCCTAGGGGTAGGAGGTCCCTTGAAAAGAGATGACAAGTCAGAGGACAAATGTTTTTAATTTGTGTGGTTTCCAGTAGGAAATAACTGATCAACTCACATGTGTTTGTTTAGGACCTACTTCATGGCTAGCCCTGTGCTGGGGATTGTTGGGTGTGCAGGAACTTAGCTCATTTGGGATCCTTGCATCCCTCCTCCTCCTCCTCATCGTCAAAACAGCCACGGTGAAATGAAATACGCATCAGGTACTGTGAATTTGTTATTTCGTTGAATGTTGGCAAATCCCCTGCACAGCAGATACTACTTTGCCTATTTCACAAATGGGAAAACTCCTGTTCAAAGAGATTAGACAACTTGCCCAAGGTCTTTTATCATTGGCAGAGTCCAAACCCAAAATTCTACATTTTCAATATCTATAAATCTTATTTGAATGTACTGAATTTTTTTAAATGTATGTTAAATCTGGTTAGTTTTAGTTCTCGATTATCTGGAGGAAGTTTTAGTTCAAAGCAAAGCTGAAATTTCCTTTTTCCACAAAACAGCTTAGTTTTCCATCTATTTCCACATAACTATATTATCAGTATGTGCGACAGCTATTTAAGTCATTTTGAAAGTCCCCTTTGGAGCTTTAAAATTATTTTTAATGTACATACATATTAATGGAAAGGGACAGATCTTTTGTTCCCCCGAAGACATTCCCTAATAAACAAATACAGCACATCTGAAATTATTTTGCTTTTATCTTGGCTAAAGTTTATTTAAGGGATCTACATTTTTTTTTTTTTTTTTGCGGTACGCAGGCCTCTCACTGTTGTGGCCTCTCCCGTTGCGGAGCACAGGCTCCGGACGCGCAGGCTCAGCGGCCATGGCTCACGGGCCCAGCCGCTCCACGGCATGTGGGATCTTCCCGGACCGGGGCACGAACCCGTGTCCCCTGCATCGGCAGACGGACTCTCAACCACTGCGCCACCAGGGGAGCCCCTAAGGGACCTACACTTTTTTAGGGACATTTAATTCACATACCATTAAATTCACTCTTTTAAAGCATACAATTCAGTAGTTTTGAATATACTCACAAAGATGTGCGACCACCACATTCTCACTGTTCCAGAAAGAAACCCTAGCCTATTAATGGTCACTCCCCATTCCGCCTTCACCCAGTCTCTGGCAACCACTAATCGATTTTCTCTTTTTTTTTAACTTTTAATTTTTTAAATTTTATTGGAGTATAGTTGATTTACAGTGTTGTGTTAGTTTCAGGTGTACAGCAAAGTAATTCAGTTATACATATACATATATTCATTCTTTTTCAGATTCTTTACCCATATAGTTTATCACAGAATATTGAGTTCCATGTGCTTTATAGTCAGTCCTTGTTGATTATCTATTTTATATATAGTAGTGTGTGTATGCTAATCCCAAACTCCTAATTTATCCCTCCCTGCCGTGTTTCCCCTTCGGTAACTAAATTTGTTTTTGCAATCTGTGAGTCTGTTTCTGTTTTATAAATAAGTTCATTTGTATCATTTTTTAAAATTAGATTCCACATATGAGTGATATCACATGATATTTGTCTTTCTCTGTCTGACTTACTTCACTTAGCATTATAATTCCTAGGTCCATCCACGTTGCTGTAAATAGCATTATTTCATTCTTTTTTATGGCTCATATTCCCTTGTATATATGTACCACCTCTTCTTTATCCATTCCTCTGTCGGTGGACATTTAGGTAGCTTCCATGTCTTGGCTATTGTAACCAGTGCTGCAATGAACACTGGGGTACCACAAATCTATTTCCTGTCTCTATAGATTTGCCTGTTCTGGACATTTCATATAAATGGAATCATACAATATGTGATCTTTCATGTTTGACTTTTTTCATGTAGTGTAATGTTTTCAAGGTTCGTCTGTGGTATAGATGTATGAGTAATTTATTCCTTTTTATGGCTGCATAGTATTCTATTGTATGGGTATACCACATTTTTTTAATATATTCGTCAGTTGATAAACATTTGGTTTGTTTCCAATTTTTGACTATTATGATAATACTTCTGTGAACACTCATGAAAATGTTTTTGTGTGGAGATATGTTTTCAGTTCTCTTGCATATATACAAGAGTAAAACGGCTGGGTTGTATGGTCATTAACTTTTTGAAGAACTGCCATACCGTTTCCTATAGCAACTGCACCATTTTACTTTCCTATCAGTAAGGTAAGAGGTTCTAATTTCCCCGCATTATACCTAATACTTGTTATTGTCTTTTAAATTTTTTTAATTATAGCTATTCTAGAAGGTGTGAGGTGGTATCTCATCACGGTTTTGATTTCCATTTCCCTAATAACTAATGATATTGAGCGTCTTTACCTGTTGACCATTGTATATCTTCTCTGGGAAAATATCTATTCAGGTCCTTTGCCTATTTTTTAATTGGGCTGTTTGTCTTTTTGTTGTTGAGTTTTAAGAGTTCTTTATATATTCTGGATACTAGACCTCTATCAGATATATGATTTACAAATATTTTTTCCTATTCTGTGGATTGTCTTTGAACTTTCTTGATACTGTCCTTTGAAGTGCAAGAGTTTAAAAATTTTTTCTGTTTGTGCGTTTGGTATCATGTCTAAGAAATCCTTGTCTAATGACAGATCAAAAAGACATATCTTTGTTTTCTTCTTGGAATTTTACAGTTTGCTCTTACATTTAGGTCTTTAATCTAGTTTTATATGTGGTGTGAGGTAGGGTTCCAACTTCAGTTTGTTTTTCCTTTGCTAAAATGAAATGTCTTGGCAGAATAGCAGAGTGATTAAAAGCTCAGGCTCTAGCCATCTAATTGCTGAGATCTAAATTCCTTTTATTTAGTTACTAGTTGTATGATCTTAAGAAAGCACCCTATATTCTCTATGCTTCATCTTTCTCATGTAAAGAGGGATAGAGTAGTAACTATTCATTAGTCTGCATTAAAATTCAAATCATAGAATTGTCGTAAGAATTGAGTCTGTGCATTTAAGGTGCTGATGGATGGTAAGCACTGACAGATAATAAGTTACCATCATCTCTGGCTCCATGAACTCTCTTTACATTTAGGATTATCTCAGAATCTCCTCTAGGTATAAGTTTTCAATGGCAGACTTGATAAGTGTCTCATCAAGAACAAGACTTAGATAGATTTTAATATACCTCGAATGATCCAACAGGGTTGGATGTGGGCTGAATTTATAGTTGTAGCTCACCACAAAAAGAAGCAAAGTATTTGGAGAAAGGCACTTACAATCTTTTACAGAGCTTCACAAAAATAAAGAGACTAAAGCAAGGCAAATGTATTAGTTTGCTAGGGCTGCTGTAACCAAGTACTACAAATGGATGGCTTAAACAACAGAAATTTATTTTTTCACAGTTCTGGAGGCTGTTGTGTCCAGTTTCCTCTTTTATCCTTTTTGGTGGCCCTGCCCACCACGGCCCCCTCTGGGGGGCCAGTCCTCTCATCCGGCTAGCATCAATTTGATCACACAGAAAAAGCCTAATTCCTACCAACGTGCAAGCAACTTAAAATGTTACCTGTCGATCCAATAATGGACTTCTTACCCAGGTAGTACCACCAAACTATGAACTGTTTGACTCCCAATAGGAGGAAGATCCGAAAGCCCAACTTATTTACAAAAAAGGCCGCCAGCCCTGATTTGACCTTCAGTACCCTGCCAGGAGCATGTCTTCTGCTACCAGTTGTCCCATGGATCCCTGCAAAACTAAGCTTCATGCTGCAGGGCCTGGGGCGGTGCCTTCTGACCTGTCTCTGCTGGGCCCCTCTCCACGTGAGTGGGTTCCAGTAAGAACCAGAAGTTACTTCTTCTAGGCATGGTACATTTTGATGCAGAAGCAAAGGCAGTGATTAACCCTAACACTGATGTATTTGTGGTGAAATTCTGATATTTTGCAACAAGCCAGTGAAGGCAGTGCATTGGAGAGGAACACATTTTTGCTAACTCGCTGATCTTTTCAAGTAGGGAACAAACTACCTTCATAGCACATCAGTCCTACTAAGACGAAAGGTCCTTAATTTGGTAGTTTGTAGAAAATATTTACCAGGAAACTTTCAGTTCACGTCACAAGAAGATTCTAGGTAATTTAGAGTTACTTGTCTCCTAATGTGAACTCAGTATTCTTAAAAAGACAAGGCAAGGGTTAGTGCTTCCTGGGATTTGGCTTCAAGTAATTAATACACGATTGCTACCTTCAACAAGGGACTCAGGCATGGGGTAAAAGTGTTGCCTTAGGGAGACTTTTGTCAAATGGATAATTCAAAAAAGTCATTCCTTTTGAGCTTGGAGTCATTAACTCCTCTAGTTACCAACTGTGAGAGTTATGTTTGAGCTTGTCTTGAAAATTACTTTAAAAAAAGGAATAGACAAGGGGCTGTTGACTTGGCTGTCACTTTATTTACACGTCTTAAGCAAGAAGCTGCATATACTTGTTTTAAGATCCATTTGGAATCCTACTGGCACTCTCCAGTAATCTCACAGAAGAGTCTGTCTGTGTTAGAATCAGCCCCTGCTACAGTGCGGGTCAGACTCGAAAGTTGTTACGGACCCTAGATAACTCATTCCTTTTTCTTTTTAATTCAGGAAAAGTAATATTCAAATACTTGTTCTTACATAATCATTTGAGCAGATCAATTCAAAGGAAACTCTTTTAGGACAAGCTCACTGTCCGGTACTTTGTTCAAAATGTGATAGCTCATCAAAGTGCTGTCAGTTCTCTTGGTTCTTAGTCAATGGGATGAACATGAGGAAAGGAGAGGGAATTCCAACTATCATAGTATTAGGGGTGTGGGGTAGGTATTTTAGTGTTTCTAGGGCTGCTGTAACAGAGTACATAGACAGGGTGGCTTAAATAACAGAAATGTATTGTCTCACATGTTTGGAAGCTGGGAAGTCTAAAATCAAGGCGTCAGCAGGGTTGGTTCCTTCTGAGGGCTGTGAGGGAAGGATCTATTCCCAGCCTCTCCTTGGCTCATAGATGGCCGTCTTCTCCCTACGTCTTCCTTCGATAAGGGCTCTGTGTCCAAATTTCTCCCTTTATAAAGACACAAGCCGTATTGGATTAGGACCCATCCTAATGACCTCATTTGAACTTGCTTACCTCTATAAAGACCCTATCTCCAAATAAGTTCACATTTTAAGGTATTAGGTTAGAACACCAACATATGAATTTGGCTGGGAGGGGGATGAAATTCAGCCCATAATGTGGGGGAAGTGTGGCATTTAGTGAAAACCCATGTAAGGAGCACCCACTGCTGGTATCTGGTAGCCTCACTGATACGCTCAGTGCAAAAACAAATGCTTTCAGTGTCGCAAAAACAAATGCTTTCAGTGTCTCAAAAACAAACCTCCTAGAAGCAGTCAGATTAAGTTCACTGTGTTCTATTAACTAATACACAGAAGTGCCCAGGACCTTTTGGAAAGATTTTCACCACAAGGTATATAAACCATTAAAAGACTCGGTATTTGAAGGAACATCATTTTAATTGTCAGTGACTTTAACTTATATGTTCATACTGATTTCTCACTCACTGATTTTTCATTCTGAATAACTGAGGTTCCTGTATTTAAAATTTTGCTGTAGCCTATTTCATTCTTATCCAGAGGATGCCTAGGACAATGTGTCTTTAGCATGGAGTAATGAAGACAATTTTAATGACACTTTTGTTAAGACTGATATATCTGCCTCTTAAAATTGGGATTACTTTGGACAGGTGACTTAACCTCTCTGTGCTTCTCTTTCCTTGTCTGTAACATAGCTTAGTAATAGAGTTGAAGAGTCAGATGAGATAATGGCAGGTAAGCTCTTAGTTTGGGATCTGGCACATAGTAGATGCTCAATAAATCGTAGCTGCTCCAACTTTATTATAGTCTGTATCTTTATAAACCAAGATTGTGGATCAGAGGCCAGGTCTTCAGTGTCAACAGGCTGAGAGCAGGTGGGAAGGGCCACCTATCATGAAGGGGAGCTTCCTGAGTCGGAGGGGGTACTTTATAAGCTGGGTGATGCTGAGGAGAGGGAAATGATAAAAGGTTGTGATGTGACCCACACTCCCAACATCCTGCATGTCTCTATAAACTGCACACATCACAGTATCACTGATATGACTGGACTTCCTGTGGAAGTTAGCATGAAATGGTGGTTGGCACCAATCTGGTATTAGAGTACACGGTTGAGACAAAAAGTCAGAAGGGGGGAGAAAAAGAGGAATCCATGAGTAAATAAGAGCTGAAACTCAGAGTATTCAACCCTTTAATCCCCTACAAATAAATAAATGATTGAGTGAAGCCCATGTTGTTTATGATAAGATATATCTATTGATAGAAAATGAGAAAACTCTCCTCCATCTTGTTGCTTTCAATATTCTCTAGTATAATTAACCCCTTACTTAATTATCAATTTTCCTTCTATTCTCTTGGCTTTCTTTGGTTCTCTTGGTTGTTTGGGTTTTCATCCATATAATTAGTCTCCCTGTGTAACTTTCTCCCATACAGTGTATGCAACTATACCTATTACTTTCCCTATATTTCTGGCTGCTTTCAATCGCTTTTAGTCCAACTGGGGAGATATTGCTTAATGGTGAAGTTCACCCTGATCAGCAGACAATTCAAGACCACCCAGAATGTTCCTCTAAACCATTTTTCCAGCCTCATTTACCATCATTCCTTACATCAAACCCTTTAATCAGGGCAAATAAGTGACTTACTGTTCCCCCTGAGTTTCCATTTTCCCTGCTGTTGTTTTTTTCTCCCTGGAATAATCCTATTTCTTTCCATCTCTTCTTCACCCCTTCCTCCCCACTTCCCACCCAATGCACACACACAAAACTGTAGCCTCCAACTTCCAGCTCAAAAAACACCACCCCTGCCCTCCCAAGAAGAAATAATTCCACTGGTTCTTCCACGGTATTTCCTTCAGATGCCATCCCACACCTCATCTAACAGTATTTTCAGTCTTATTCTTAATGATTTGCATGGTGAGACTGAAGCTCCCCACTCCCCAGAGCCTAGCTCACTGCCTGACATAGAGAGGCACCTCGATACAGATTTTAATAGAGGGAGAAATGAAGGGATGGGAGTGAACAGTAACAGGGAAAATCCCAAACATCAAATAATCCCAAAGTAATCTATATATGACTTTGGAATGTATTTTATACACACATTCAGAGAACATCAAACACAAAACTTCAAACACAGCAATGAAGCCAGCCTGTGCAGATCCCAGTTGGGTGGGGTGGCCTGGAAAAAGGGTGGGAATCCTAACAGGAAGGGAGGAACATCTCACCAGGCATCTGCCCTTTGCCAGCCTCAGTGGCTTATCTAGAAATCAGAGAGACTCCACCTGACTTAGAGCTCAAGGGTATAGGGCTGGGTAATTAATAAATGACTGTAATGCCTTTGGAAATGGAAGTGCTATGCAAATGCTAAATGATAATAGAAAATAATCATCTTCCGTTATCTTCTTTAAAGATGTAAGTGACATACTCTTAAATCTAAAGCGGGTTCAAGAAACAGCAGTTAGTTTAACAGGGAGGTGCACCAAATGATCATGCAAACCCATTCAGCTTCCTAAAGGCAATTACAGTGCTGACCATCAGCCCTGAAAACAAATTACAGTAGCTAATGACGGGAACGGTAATTAGAATGTTTTTAGAAAATTACTTGGAAACAGAAGTGTCAAGAAAGACCACTCATATATAGCTGTAAACAGCTTAAATAACAGAATATTGCAGTGACCTAGGCCCCAACTGACATGAAGAAGATGTTAAACACATTCCAGGTCCCAAATCACTGTCTTCCAAGTGCTTATGTACATTGTTTTTAACCTCAGTCTTTCTGGGTCATTCTAAATGAGGTGGAGAGCCAAGTGCCCTTGAACATTCTGCTGTTTAGTAAAGTCTTATCCGGGTTCACTCATATATTCTGGATAAGTCTCCCTTTCCCCTCTCCTTTGCAGTCCTTGTTATCTTTGGCATTCGTTTCTGAAAAACATGCGCCTCACTTGGAACAAATCCATTAAAGCAAACAACCTTAAAACTTTCCCAACAGACCCCAGTGCTGCAATCCGCAGGTGGCCCCGATCCTGGGGAACCCAGCTCCCAGGGCTTACAGTGCTTGCAGAGATCCTGGCGAAAGAGTTTCTTTTTAGCTATAATAGAATCTGACATTTACGTATCTCAATTTTAATTCCCTGCAGACTAGTGCAGCTCAAGCCTGTGATAAGCAAGTGGGGGGATGGAGTATAGAGGAAAACAAACAGGCATGGGTAGAGGAGGGTATGGAACTGGAGACAAAGGACACCCTGAAAGCCTTGAAATCGAAACATGTTCTCATCCTGTTACATTAGTAACAGAGCAAAACCACAGAAATTTGAGGAGGGAATTGCTTCTATAAAAAGTTGCCACTTTTTTTTTTTCCAGAAAAGCTCAAGTTTAACTCCTCATTTATTGCCTATAATGGAAGACTGAGCAATTCCTTGCAGTTGTGTGTATCTGTGTGTGTTTTAAGGCAAAACAAGTACCAAAAATATTTTTTAATAAGAAACTATACTCAGTGGAATTCTTTCTGAAATGTGTATTCCACATGCTCCTCTGACTAGACAGCACCCCAAAGAGGGTAAGTGTCTTGCAATCGAGGGCTCCAATGTCATTATTAGAGCCAACTGCCATAGAAAATGCTGGAATATAGTTATGCTTGGCACCTAATATTAAATCATTTTCAAAACGTTTTAGTCCACTTTGGGGTGGTTTTCTCTACCTCTGGACTTTACTGTCAGGCTGGCAGATGTCACCATCCACTTTTCAATTTCCTGCTTCTCACATGCTATGGCCTAAAACTCTAACTTGTTAGAATTGTGGCAAGAATGAATCTAACTGGCTTTTAGTAGGAGCCTGTGAGTTAAGTGACATTCACTGCTTGCTAGAATCCTTTTTACTTTTATCTGTCTCCTGACCACATTCCAAAGATTTGAGCTGACTGTATAAATGGGGTACCACTGAAATTAATAAAAGGTGCTAATTATAGCATAGAATTTAGGCATCGGATAGAGATTTATATGAGATACCCAGATTACACATAACTTTTGTTCAATTTTCTGGCTTTTAATTTCATATTTTCAGGATGATATGTTAACATCCTATTTATTTTTAATTTAATTTGTAAAATTTCCACTAATAGGATGAATATAATTCTATTACAGAGAATTTGTTATACAGAGAAAATAAACAACAACTCCAAAACCTGTAGTTCCTGTCACCCTAACACCACCATGCTTTGCACTTTGGTGTACTTCTTTTCCTATGCATGCTTTTCCTATGCATGCTTTTGCAAACATACTGACATTTGCTGTACACGTTTACATCCTAGATCTTTTTTTTAATTTATTGAAGTATAGTTGATTTACAATGATTCAGGTGTACAGCAAAGTGATTCAGTTATACATGCACATATGTACTTATTCTTTTTCATTATAGGTTATTACAATATATTGAATATAGTTCCCTCTGATATACAGTAGGTCCTTGTTGTCTATTTTATATATAGTAGTTTGTATCTGTTAATCCAGGATTCCCAATTTATCCCTCGCCCCTTTCCCTTTGGTATTTGTTTTGTAAATAAGTTTATTTGTACCATTTTTGTTTTTTAGATTCCACATATAGGTGATACCATATGATATTTTGTCTTTCTCTGACTTCACTTAGTATGATAATCTCTAGGTCCATCCATGTTGCTACATTCTTTTTTATGGTTGAGTAATATTCCATTGCATATCTATAGATAGATAGATAGATGTATATATATCTTTTTTATCCACTCATCTGTTGATGGACATTTAGGTTGCTTCCATATCTTGGCTCTTGTAAATAGTGCTATGAACTATTTACAAAAGATGTGTGCATCTTTTCAAATTAGAGTTTTCATCTTTTCCAGATATATGCCCAGGAGTGGGATTGCTGGATTGTATGGTAAACTCTACTTTTAGTTTTTTAAGGAATCTCTATACTGTTCTCCATAGTGGCTGCACCAATTTACATTCCCACCAACAGTGTAGGAGGGTTCCCTTTTCTCCACACCCTCTCCAGCATTTATTGCTTGTAGACTTTTTGATGGCGGCCATTCTGACTGGTGTGAGGTGATACATCATTGTAGTTTTGATTTGTATTTCTCTGATAATTAGTGATGTTAAGCATCTTTTCATGTGCCTGTTGGCCATCTGTATGTCTTTCTTGGAGAAATGTCTACTTAGATTTTCTACCCATTTGTTGATTTGGTTGTTTTGTTTTTTTGATATTGAGCTATATAAGCTGTTTGTATACTTTGGAAATGAAGCCCTTGTCAGTCACATTGTTTGCAAATATTTTCTTGCATTCCATAGGTTTTCTTTTAGTTTTGTTTATGGTTTCCTTTGCTGTGCAAAAGCTTTTAAGTTTAATTAGGTCCCATTTGTTTATTTTTGCTTTTGTTTCCATTGCTCTAGGAGAGGGATCCAAAGAAATATTGCTGTGATTTATGTCAAAGAGTGTCTGTCTGTGTTTTCCTCTAGGAGTGTAGTATCCAGTCTTACATTTAGGTCTTTAATCCATTTTGAGTTTATTTTTGTATATGGTATTAAAGAATGTTCTAGTTTCATCTTTTACATGTAGCTGTTCAGTTTTCCCAGCACCACTTACTGAAGAGGCTGTCTTTTCTCCATTGTATATTCTTGACTCCTTTGTCATAGGTTAATTGACCATAGGTGCGTGGGTTTATTTCTGGGTTTTCTATCCTGTTCCATTGATCTATGTGTCTGTTTTTGTGCCAGTACCATACTGTTTTGATGACAGTAGCTTCGTAGTATAGTCTGAGGTCAGGCAGCCTGATTCCTCCAGCTCCATTCTTCTTTTGCAAGATCGTTTTGGCTATTCAGGGTCTTTTGTGTTTCTGTACAAATTTAAAATCTTTTGTTCTAGTTCCATTGATAATTTGATAGGGATTGCATTGAATCTGTATATTGACTTAAGTAGTATAGTCATTCTGACAGTACTGATTCTTCCAATGCAAGAACACCATGTATCTTTCCATCTGTGTCATCGTTGATTTCTTTCATCAGCATCTTATGGTTTTTGGAGTACAGGTCTTTTGCCTCCTTTGGTAAGTTTATTCCTAGGTAATTTTATTCTTTTTGATGCGATGGTAAATGGGATTGTTTCTTTCTCTGATCTTTTGTTGTTAGTGTACAGAAATGCAACAGATTTGTGTATACTAATTTTGTATCCTGCAGCTTTACCGAATTCACTAATGAGCTCCAGTAGTTTTCTGGTGGAGTCTTTAGGATTTTCTATGTATAGCATCATGTCATCTGCAAACAATGAAAGTTTTACTTCTTCCTTTCCAATTTGGATTCCTTTATTTTTTTTCTGATTGCTGTGGCTAGGACTTCCAAAACTATGTTGAATCAAAGTGATGAGAGCAGACATCCTTGTCTTGTTCCTGCTCTTAGAGGAAATGCCTTCAGCTTTTCACCATTATGATATTAGCTGTGGGTTTGTCATATATGGTCTTTATTATGTTGAGGTAGGTTCTGTCCATACTACTTTCTGGAGAGTTTTTATCATAAATGGGTGTAGAATTTTATCAAAAAGCCTTTTCTGTATCAATTGAGATGATCATATGCTTTTTATTCTTCAATTTGTTAATGTGGTATATCACATTGTTTGATTTTCAGATATTGAAAAATCCTTGCATCCCAGGGATAAATCTAAATTTTGTGGTGTATGAGCCTTTTAAAAAAATTTATTTTATTCAAATACAGTTGATTTATAATTTTGTATTAATTTCTGTTGTACAGCAAAGTGATTCAGTTATATTTACATTCTTTTTCATATTCTTTTCCATTATGGTTTATCACAGGATATTGAATATAGTTCCCTGTGCTACACAGTAGGACCTTGTTGTTTATCCATTTTAAATGTAATAGCTTGCACCTACCAACCCCAAACTCCCAGTCCCTCCCTCTCCCTCCCCCCAACCAGTTGGCAGCCACAAGTCTGTTCTCTATGTCTGTGAGTCTGTTTCTGTTTTGTAGATAGGTTCATTTGTGCCATATTTTAGATTCCACATATAAGTGATTTCATATGGTATTTGTCTATTTCTCTTAGTATGATAATCTCTAGGTCCGTCCATGTTGCTGCAAATGGCATTATTTCATTCTTTTTAATGCTGAGAGTAATATTCCATTGTATATATGTACCACATCTCCTTTTTTATCCATTCATCTGTTGATGGACATTTGTTTCTATGTCTTGGCTACTGTAAATAGTGCTATTGTAAATATAGGGGTGCATGTTATCTTTTTGAATTATGGTTTTGTCTGGATATATGCCCAGGAGTGGGATTGCTGGATCATATGGTTATTCTATTTTTAGTTTTTTGAGGAACCTCCATACTGTTTTCCATAGTGGCTGCACCAATTTACATTCCCAGCAGTGTAAGTGGGTTCCCTTTCCTGGATGAGCCTTTTAATTGATTGTTGGATTCAGTTTGCTGGACTCAGTTTGTTAGTATTTTGTTGAGGACTTTTGCGTCTGTGTTCATCAGTGATATATTGGCCTGTAATTTTCTTTTTTTGTGGTATTTCTGTCTGGTTTTGGTATCAGGGTGATGGTGGCCTCATAGAATGAGTTCAGAAGTGTACCTCTGCCTGCAATTTTTTAAAATAATTTCAGAAACAGGTGTTAACTCTTTTAAAAATATTTGGTAGAATTCACCTGTGAAGCTATCCGGTCTTAGACTTCTGTTTGTTGGGAGTTTCTAAATTACTGATGAAATTTCAGTACTGGTGACTGGTCTGTTCACATTTTCTATTTCTTCCTGGTTCAGTCTTGGGAGATTGTACCTTTCTACGAATTTGTCCATTTCTTCTAGGTTGTCCATTTTATTGGCATAGAGCTGATCATAGTAGTCTCTTATGATCCTTTGTATTTCTACATCCTGTTTTTAAAATGTATTATGTCGGGGCTTCCCTGGTGGCGCAGTGGTTGAGAGTCTGCCTGCCGATGCAGGGGACATGGGTTCGTGCCCCAGTCCGGGAAGATCCCACATGCCATGGAGCGGCTGGGCCCATGAGCCATGGCCACTGAGCCTGTGCGTCTGGAGCCTGTGCTCCACAACGGGAGAGGCCACAACAGTGAGAGGCCCGCGTACCGAAAAAATATAAACAAAATGTACTATCTCGTAACTATTTTCCTTGTTGCTATATATATATCTTCATGGTTATCCTTTTAATGACAATGGATTATTCCACTGAGTAGCTATATAATCATTTACTTAAATATTTTCTTACTATTGAAACTTTAGATTATTTTCAATTTTTTACTATTATAATAACCCTGCCATAAACACCTTCCTGAACACAGCTTTTGCTTGATTGATTAACTTGGGATTTTATCCTTAGGAGTCTCTTATCCTTAGGAGTCTCAAAAGTAAAATTACTTAGAAAAAGACTATGACAATTTAGAACCAAGTCTTAGAAAAGGAAATTTTTGGATGGGTATTGGTAACCATGGACAGCAACTGAGAGCAACTCCAAACAAGGTGGCATGAATCCCAGAGATGAGAGGTATTGGGCTAGGGAAGTGTGTTTCACAGCTCTGCTGCTATACTTCTCAAGTATACATACTGCTCTACAATGGTAACAAAGGCTTTGGAATGTTTTAAATAAGATAATGTGAAAAGCATACTTGAATCGTTGTTGAAATGTGGCAGCTATGTGGAGAAATCTGTATCATAGCAGCAGTACACCTGTGTTCAGGTTGATTCATGGGAGGGAAAGAACTACGTTGAGAGAATTCTTACATAAGGTAAGAGTTCTTTCTGGATGAACACTTAAGGCTAATGAGCAATTTCCTTATACTTTTGTCTTTACTGGATGCCACATGAATGCACTGGGATGATTTTGGCAAGTAACAGAAGATCCAAATAAAAGCCTAAACAGGAAGGGGTTTATTCTTTCGCATAGCAAAAATCCATAAGGAATAATATTAATAATAATTTATTCAAGAAATAACATGAAGGACTAAGTCCTAGGTATTATGCTATGCTCTTAACATGTATTAACTCATTTATTCCCTTATATAGAGCTCATGGTGTGTCCCCACCTTGAGATGCGGCAACTGAGGCATGGAAAGTTTAATTATTATTAAAGTTTACACAAATATTAGGTGTAAGATCCAGAATTTAAACCCAAGCTTTCCAGCTCCAGATCCTACTCATTTAATAGGACTCTTCTCAAATAGTTAATTCATTGGTTCTATAATTTCATAAATGATTGATAGAAAACCCCAATTCAAGCATACCACTTGATTTACAGTTGGTGTACATTCTGATTGGTTGGTGCCTGTAGTGTACGGGTTTTAACTATTTGCTATATCACCCCTGGACCTAGGTAATTTCCAGCTTTCTACTTTGCCATCTTTATCACATTGACAGTGTCTTCCTTCATGGTCGAGAGACGTTCATTAATTTGAAGAATCACAGGTATGATGTCCAGCGAAGATGAGTTAGACATTCTCTTTCTCTTAGAATTTATTACTTAGCTTCTTAAAAAGTATAACATACATACACAAATCTTAAACGGTCAGAGGATTTAATTCTTTTCTGGAAGGCAGACAGCCAACACAAGTTGACCTGAAAATGTCCTAAGGGTGGGTCCTAGGCTTTGTTAGGCTTGATCTTTTCATGGTTTGTTCTGACTCTCATAGTAGAGTCGTCTGGGGTCTCAACAATATTAGGGGCCTTCAATCATGTTGGGCCTCAAACTTCAACCTCTGTTTTCTCATCCTCTTTGGAAACTCCAAACCTGAACTTTTTCCAAGCCAGAGAGATCACCTCTGTGCTGGGCTGTCACTTTCTGCTCCACCTTCACTCCCCACACCATTAATGGGTAGAATGAGAGCATCCTGATGGAGAAAAAAAAATGCAGGGCTTCTTTCAATTTGTCCCCTCTCTCTCTAGAAATTTGGCCAAGCAAGTCCTATTTGCCTTCACTGTTCTTTTATGGCTTTCAATGGATGGTTTAAATATTTTGTTCAGCCTTCATACATAAGGAGGGGAAAGTCTAACCAGAATACCCTCAACAGAATACCTCTTGAGTCCCAATGGCAGGGATTTCCTAAGTGAGTCAGTGACAAGGGGAAGAGACCGTCATATATAGTTTAGACCAACGTTGGCACATGGGACATCTAAGCCAAATTGAGACTCTGTCAGAAAAAATGAGGGGAACTGGGATTCCAGACCATTTATATGATGATGGCTTTCCTTACAAGGACTATCACATGTTGGGATTATATGGGGCTCTCCCCAGTCTTAATCTTCTCCAGATAAACCCACCTTCTGATATAGGAGCTTCTTCTCTGCTTTGATTCTGTTAGTTTACAAGCTCCTCTGGACTGGTGCTCTGCCTCTCTTTGTATCCCAAATATAAAATGTGGCTAAAGTCTAGATAAGGGAGGTTCCATTATGACTCATTTGATTTAAAATGCAAATTTCATACGTGAAACCAAAATGACATTAAAAATTGTGTTACAATGCATCACAAAACGTGAAAATAATAATTTCCTCCTCAATACCAATAACTCCAAAAGCTATTTTAAAAATTTCTATGGGAAGTTTATATTATAGAAACCTATATAAATTATTTACAATTGGTTATATGTATACCTTTGTTTTTTAAAAGTAGTTAGTTTCCTGGACAAGATGGTGGGGTAGAAGGAACTTGAGCTCACCTCCTCTCACGAGCATACCAAAGTCACAACTAACTGCTGAACGAGACTGGAACCTACCAAAAAAGATATCCTATATCCAAAGACATAAAGAAGAAACCACAGCAAGACAGTGGGAGGGGCGCACTTGTGATATAATCCCATACGCCCCAGATGGGCAACGCACAGAGTGGAGAAAATTATATTGCAAAAGTTCTCCCACAGGAGTGAGATTTCTGAGCCCCACATCAGGCTCCCAAGCCTGGGGGGGTCTGGCATTGGGAGAAGCAGCCCCCAGAGCATTTGGCTTTGAAGGCCAGCAGGGCTTCATTACAGGAGCTCCACAGGTCTTGGGGAAACAGAGACTCCACTCTTGGAGGGTGCACACAAGGTCTCGTGTGTACCAGGACCCAAGGAAAAAGCAGTGATTTCATAGGAGCCTGGGCCACACCTACCTGCTGCTCTTAGAGGGCCTCCTGGGGAGGCAGGGGGTGGCTGTGGCTCTCTCTGGGGTCATAAAAGCTGCTGGCAGACATATCAGGGAGTGTTCATCTACTGAACTCTTGTTGGAGGCAGAGGGCCTGAGATAATAGCTGAAAACTTCCCTAACATAGGAAAGTAAACAGCCACCCAAGTCCAAGAAGTGCAGGGTGTCCCATACAGGATTAACCCAAGGAGGAACACGCCAAGACACAAAGTAATCAAACTGACAAAAATTAAAGAGACAATATTAAAAGCAACAAGGGTAAAGCAACAAATATCATACAAGGGAATCCCAATAAGGTTATCAGCTGATTTTTCAAAAGAAACTCTGCAGGCCAGAAGGGAGTGGCATGATATATTTAAAGCGATGAAAGGGAAAAACCTACAATCAAGAATACTCTACCCAGCAAGGTAGATTTGATGGAGAAATCAAAAGCTTTACAGACAAGCAAAAGCTAAGAGAATTCAGCACCACCAAACTGGCTTTACAACAAATGCTAAAGGAACTTTTCTAGGTGGAAAGAAAAGGCCACAACTAGAAACAAGAAAATTGCAAAATGGGAAAGCTCACCAGAAATGGCAAACATACAGTAAAGGTAGGAAATCATCCACACACAAATATGATATCAAAACCAGTAATCATTAGAGGAGGAGAGTAAAAATACAGGATATTTAAAATGCATTTGAAATTAAGAGACCAGCAACTTAAAACAATCATGTGTATATACATATGCATATGTATACACATATATATACACACACATATCTATATATACGTGTGTATATATAGATATGTGTGTGTATATATGCTGCTATATCGAAACCTCATGGGAACCGCAAAACAAAAATCTATAATAGATATACACAGAAAAAAAGAAAAAGGAATCAAACAACACTAAAGATATCATCAAATCACAAGAGAACAAAAGAGGAAGAGAAGAACAAAGACCTACAAAAACAAATCCAAAACAATTAACAAAATGGCAATAAGACCAGACATATCAATAATCACCTTAAATGTAAACAGATTAAATGCTCCTACCAAAAGACACAGACTGGCTGAATGGATACAAAAACAAGACCCATATGTATGCTGTTTACAAGAGACCCCACTTCAGATCTAGAGACACATAAAGATTGAAAGTGAGAAGATGGAAAAAGGTATTCCATGCAAATGGAAATCAAAAGAAAATGGAGTAGCAATACTCATAGCAGATGAAATAGACTCTAAAATAAAGGCTGTTACAAGAAACAAAGAAGGACATATTATCCCTTGATAATGATCAAGGGATCAATCCAAGAAGATAAACAATTGTAAATATATATGCACCCAACATAGGAGTACCTCAATATATAAGGCAAATATTAACAGACATAAAATAAGAAATTGACAGTAACACAGTAATAGTGGGGGACTTTAACACCCCACTTACATCAATGGACATATCATCCAGATAGAAAATCAATAAGGAAACACAGACCTTAAATGACACATTTCACCAGATGGACTTAATTGATATTTATAGAGCATTCCATCTGAAAGCAGCAGAATACACATGCTTTTCAAGTGCACATAGAACATTCTCCAGGATAGAGCACATGCTAACACACAAAGCAAGCCTCAGCAAATTTAGGAAAATTGAAATCATATCAAGCATCTTTTCCGACCACACTATGAGATTAGAAAGCAACTACAAGAAAAGAAACTACAAAACCCCAGACACATGGAGGACACTATGTTTTTAAATATGCTAGTAAACAACCAATGGATCACTGAACAAATCAAAGAGGAAATTTTAAAATTACCTAGAGACAAATAAAAACGAAAACACAACAATCCAAAATGTATGGGATGCAGCAAAAGCAGTTCAAAGAGGGAAGCTTATAGCAATACAAGCTTACCTCAGGAAACAAGAAGAATATCAAATAAACAACCTAACCTTACACATAAAGCAACTAGAGAAAGAAGAACAAACAAAACCCAAAGTTACTAGAGGAAAGAAATCATAAAGCTCATGAAATAGAGATGAGGAAAACAATAGAACAGATCAATGAAAATAAAAGTTGGCTCTTTGAAAAGATAAACAAAATTGATAAACCTTTAGTCAGACTCATCAAAAAAAAAAGTGCTGAAATCAATAAAATTAGAAATGAAAAAGGAGAAGTTACAACTAACACTACAGAAATACAAAGGGCTATAGGAGACTATTACAAGCAACTATATGCCAATAAAATGGACAACCTAGGAAAAAATGGGCAAATTCTTAGAAAGGTACAGTCTCCCAAGACTGAACCAGGAAGAAATAGAAAATATGAACAGACCAATCACCAGTACTGAAATTGAAACTGTGATTTAAAAACTTCCAACAAACAAAAGTCCAGGACTAGATGGCTTCATAGGTGAATTCTATCAAACATTTAGAGAAGAGAAACTATTCCAAAAAATTACAAAGGAAGGAACGCTCCCAAACTCATTCTATGAGGCCACCACCACCCTGATACCAAAACCAGACAAAGATAGCACAAAAAAGAAAATTACAGGCCAATATCACTGACGAACACAGACACAAAAATTCTCAACAAAATACTAGCAAACCAAATTCAACAACACATTAAAAGGATCATACACCAGGATCAAGTGGGGTTTATCCCAGGGATGCAAGGATTTTTCAATATATGCAAATCAGTGCAATACACATCAACAAACTGAAGAATAAAAACCATATGATCATCTCAATAGATGCAGAAAAAGCTTTTGATAAAATTCAACACCGACTATGATAAAAAGTTTACAGAAATTGGGCATAGAGGGGACATACTTCAACGTAATAAAGGCCATAAATCACAAACCTACAGCTAACGTTATACAGATGAAAAGCTGAAAGCATTTCCTTTAAGATCAGGAATAAGACAAGCATGCCCATTCTCCCTACTTTTATTCAACATGGTTTTGCAAGTCCTAGCCCCAGCGATCAGACAAGAGAAAGAAAGAAAAAGAATCCAAATTGGAAAAGAAGTAGAACTGTCACTGTTTGCAGATGACATGATACTATACATAGAAAATGCTAAAGATGCTACAAGAAAACTACTAGAGCTCATCAATGAATTCAGTAAAGTTGCAGGATACAAAATTAACACACAGAAATCTCTTAAGTTTCTATACACTAACAAAAGATCAGAAAGAGAAATTAAGGAAACAATTTACCATTACATCAAAAAGAATAAGATACATAGGAATAAACCTACCCAAGGAGGCAAAAGACCTGTACTCCGAAAACTATGAGACACTGATGAAAGAAATTAAAGATGACACAAACAGTTGGAAAGATACACTGTGTTTTTGGATAGGAAGAATCAATATTGTCAAAACTATATGACCATACTCCCCAAGGCAACCTACATGTTCAATGCAATCCCGATCCAATTACCAATGGTATTTTTTGCAGAACTGGAACAAAAAAGTTTTTAATTTGTATGGAAACACAGAAGACCCCAAAAAGCCAAAACAATCTTGAGAAAGAAATACAGAGCTGGAGGAATCATGCTCCATGACTTCAGACTACAAAGCTATAGTAATCAAGACAGTATGGTACTGGCACAAAAACAGAAATAAAGATCAATGGAGCAGGATAGAAAGTCCAGACATAAACCCACGCACCTATGGTTAACCTATGACAAAGGAGGCGAGGATATACAGCGGAGAAAAGACAGTCTCTTCAATAAGTGGTCCTGGGAAAACTGGACAGCTACATGTAAAAGAATGAAATTAGAACATTCTCTAACACCATACATACTCAAAAGTACCCCTCAAAATGAATTAAAGGCCTAAGTGTAAGACCAGATACTATATACCTCCTAAAGGAAAACACAGGCAGAACACTCTTTGACATAAGTCACAGCAATATTTCTTTGGATCCGTCTCCTAGAGTAATGGAAACAAAAGCAAAAATAAACAAATGAGATCTAATTAAACTTAAAAACTTTTGCACAGCAAAGGAAGCCATAAACAAAATGAAAAGAAAACCTATGGAATGGGAGAAGATATTTGCAATTTAGGACAGACAACAGATTAATCTCCAAACAGCTCATACAGCTCAATATCAAGAAAAAAAAAATCAATCAAAATATGGCCAGAAGATATAAAGACATTTCTGTAAAAAAGACATACAGATGGCCAAAAGGCACATGAAAAGATGCTCAACAGCACCAATTACTAGAGAAATGCAAATCAAAACTACAATGAGGTATCACCTCACACCCGTCAGAATGGCTATCGTCAAAAGGTCTACAAATAAATTCTTGAGAGAGTGTGGAGAAAAGGGACCACTCCTACACTGTTGGCGGGAATGTAAATTGGTATAGTCACTAAGAAGAACAGCATGGAGATTCCTTAAAAAACCAAAAATATAGCTACTATATGATCCAGCAGTACCACTCCTGGGCATATATCTGGAGAAAACCATAATTCGAAAAGATACAAGCACCCAAATGTTCATTGCAGCACTATTTACAATAAAGACATGGAAGCAACCTAAATGTCCATCAACAGATGAATGCATAAAGAAGATCTGGTATATATACACAATAGAATATTACTCAGCCATAAAAAAGCCTGAAATAATGCCATTTGCAGCAACATGGATGGACCTAGAGATTATCATACTAAATGAAATAAGCCAGAGAAAGACAAATATCATATATCACTTATATGTGGAATATAAAAACTGATGCAAATGAACTTATGTACAAAACAGAAATAGACTCACAGACACAGAAAACAAATTTATGTTTATCAAAATGGAGGGGGGAGGGTAAATTAGGAGTTTGGGATTAACATATACACACTCCTATATGTAACAGATAACCAACAAGAAACTACTGTATAGCAGAGGGAGCTATACTCAGTATTTTGTAATAACCTATAAGGGAAAATAATCTAAAAAATAATTTATATATATATATATATATATATATATACACACACACACATACACATATATATATGTGTGTGTGTATATATATATATATATATATATATATATAGTGAATTACTCTGCTGTACACCTGAAACACAACATTGTAAAATCAACTATACTTCAATTTTAAAAGAAGTACTTGGCCATTATAGGATGTCTGGAAAATTACAGAAATGCACAAAGAAGAAAACAAAATTAACTTCAATCTCACCATCTTGGGATATATACCTTGTTAACTTTTGGAGAATATCCATATGACATTTTTTCCCGTCTCTGTGTGTGTGCATGCACACAATTAAAATAGTTTTAACACTGTGGGCATTTTATACTTTGAAAACAAACTCTCTGTTTAAATCTTTATTGATTTCTTTTTCTTTAAGATATAGACAAAAACTATAGTATTAGATTATCTGAATATTAGGGCTTTTCATATAATAAACACGTTGTAAAAGTGATAATTCCTTGATACTATTTTGACAGTGTTTTTCTCCATTTAAATCATATGATCACGCATCCTGGGAGTTTTGAAGAAAAAAATAAAATAAACTTTTATGAGAGTCAGGACACAATGAAAACAAACAGGAATTCAAGAATCATATGTGGAGTTTCACACTGTCATGCTTATGACTTCACAGCAAACCTCTGAGATCAAATTGTGACACTTCCAGACTGAGAATCTAGAGCTCTAAACCCTCCTGTTTTATTTTGCTAACATCTGAAGAACGTTGGTGGTCTCATAACGGAAACCTGGATAGAGAGAGGAAATAGACAACATCAGGGAATATCCTAGGAAAAGAAAAACATGATCTCCTTTCTACCAGAAAATGTAGCTGCTCAGCCAAATTGGTCTTTGCTTGTGCAACCCAGTTATTGGGGTGGGAAAAGAAAATATTAAAATTTATTTTTATTTCTTCATTTAAAAAATTTATATTTTCTACATATATCATATATATTAATACAGTAGGAGATATGCACACTTTATAAATTAGTATGTATATGTATATTGGGGTTAACTAAAATTTGTGTATATTTACACAAAAAATATAAAATACAAAATATTTTCATGATAGGAGTACACAATTAAAACATTTAGAGATCACCATTTATTATCCTTCAAAATCACTTCTTTATTGGAGTCTGAGATTTTAAGTGCTGGAGAATCATATATCCTCAATGGAAAATACACTGTTTAAAAATTTTATGTATGTCTTTTTAACAACCGAACTAATTACCGAATGGAGTCGAAGGAAGAGGACCTTCTTTCCCAACCCCTTTGCCGTGCTAATGGAGAATAGATTCATTCACTCGTTCAGCATGTATTGAGTGTCACTCTTTGGAGAGCACCGTCCTGGGCACAGTGAAGGGAACAGAAAGGATTAAGACATGGTCCAGATGATAATCTATCATTCAAGGAGAAGTAAGGAGGGAGCTCTTAGTTCAGACTGGGGGTATTGGGAAGACGGTTTCCAAGTGGGAGAGATTTCCATAGGCAAGGAAGTGCCAGGCAGTCATGGATGAGGAACCGAGCAGAGCCGTGGACGTGCAGAAAGTATTTGGTCTGTCACAGAAAGCCAGCCATTCGAAGAGACAGGATCTCAGGGTACTCAGAGTGATAGAGCTGTAGACTGGCCTGGAAAGGAGACCACTAACAGTTCTTGGAAACTGTGCTGAGTCTGAGCAAGAAGCCCTGTAAAACCATATCACCATCCCCATTTTTATACTCAGAGAAGCCTGGCCACAAGGTAAGTATAGACCAGAACTGGCTTCCAAGCTAACGTTCTTTTCACTTGTCATTTATGACTCTTAGCCAAATAAAAAGAAAAATGCACCACCTCCTAGATTCATGAAAATAAAAACAAAAATAAACAAATGAGAACTAATTAAACTTAAAAGCTTTTGCACAGCAAAGGAAACCATAAACAAAATGAAAAGAAAACCCACAGAGTGGGAGAAAATATTTGCAAACAAAGCAACCGACGAGGGATTAATCTCCAAGATATACAAACAGCTTATGCAGCTCAATATCAAAAAAACAAACCACCCAATCCAAAACTGGGTGGAAGATCTAAATAGACATTTATCCAGAGAAGACATACAGATGACCAAGTGGCACCTGAAAAGATGCTCAACATCACTAATTATTAGAGAAATGCAGATCAAAACTACAATGAGGTATCACCTCACACCAGTTAGAATGGCCACCATCAAAAAATCTACAAACAATAAATGCTAGAGAGGGTATGGAGAAAAGGGAACCCTCCTACACTGTTGGTGGGAATGTAAATTGGTACAGCCACTATGGAGAACAGCATGGAGATTCCTAAAAAAACTAAAAACAGAGCTACCATATGATCCAGCAATCCCACTCCTGGGCATATATCTGGAGAAAACTGTAATTTGAAAGGATACATACACCCCAATGTTCATTGCAGCACTATTTACAATAGCCAGGACATGGAAGCAACCTAAATGTCCATCGACAGAGGAATGGATAAAGATGTGGTACATATATATATATAATGGAATGTTACTCAGCCATAAAAAAGAACAAAATAATGCCATTTGCAGTGACGTGGATTGACCTAGAGATGGTCATACTGAGTGAACTAAGACCGAGAAAGACAAATATCATATGATATCTCTTATACATGGAATCTAAAGAAATGGTACAAATGAACCTATTTACAAAACAGAAGTTGAGTCACAGATGTAGAAAACAGACTTGTGGTTACCAAGGGAGAAGGGGAGAGGGATAAATGGAGAGATTGGGATTGACATATACACACTACTATATATAGGATAACTAAGAACCTACTGAATAGCACATGGAACTCTATTCAGTACTCTGTAATGACCTATATGGGAATAGAATCTAAGAAAGAGTGCACATATGTGTATGTATAACTGACTCACTTTGCTGTACAGCAGAAACTAACATTGTAAATCAACTATAGTCCAATTAAAAAAAAAGAAAAATGCAGTATGAAACGCTTTTCTGCTTTATTGCTTAATTGTCATGTGGGTTTAGTAGAGGTAAGTTGAAACACCTAATAAGACTGTACAGCCCTTTTCCCCTTTTATAACATCAGTCCTTTTAAGTCAATATGTTTGAAAACTTGCTGTAGCGCTCACAACGGCAGTCATTAAAGCATGAATGACGGAGACCGAAACCTCTGTACCTCTGTATCCCCAATGTCGGACATAGTGCCTGGGCCCTAGCAGGTACCTAATAAATAAGAAGGAAATAAAACCAGGTTTTCTATTTTCATTTTAAAGTCCATTAAATTTTATTTCAATCAAGAAAGTTGATTAGGGAAGCATGCACACAAATACATTTGCAATCGATTTACATCCCTTAACTGTGGATTTGGAATTTTATTTATGAAAACTAGGGTTTTTAAATTTCCAGTTGACAACTACCTAATTGTAGTATTGGACAGAGCACAGTGACGGAAAGTATACAGGACTTACGAGTTAGACAAATTCAGGTAAAATCTTGGTTCTATGCTTTAGTTAACCATGGATTAGATTTTATTTAACCTTAGATAATTTCTGTAAGTTTCAATGTTCTCCTCTGTGACATCAGAATATTAATACTATTTTGCAGGGTCGTTGGAAGGATGAGAGGTATAAACTATGTATATATATAAAGTCTCTGTCAAATAGTAGGCACTGAGTAAGTTGTTGCTCTTACTGTTATTTTCTATTTTAATTTTTAAAAACTCTGTTATACTTCCTGACAAATAGTCATTTTGTTGGATGGAATTCCAAGCTCGTGAAATCTGTGAATATGTTCTACAGCCATATAATTTTTTCAACCTGTGTACATTAAATTTAAATACAGAATAATCCTGGGTAGCTTCAGCTCAGTTGGTTCCTATCTGTGAAAATATCACCATTTATTTAATAACATGTCAGAATACTGTTAAGGCAGTCTACAGAATAGTAGTGAAATTGGATTTAAACAAATCTGTTTATATTTAATTCTCTCCACTTACTGATAGAATGAAAAGTTTTATTAGAAAGTAATCAGCGTGTGGATCTCTTTTTTCCCACATTCTCTCCACCTGCACTACATAGACCCTCTTAATCTTAGTGATTCTTTTTGAGTTGGGTTCTTAACAGATAACAATGAACTTTAAGCATAGTGTTTATTATTGCACTCTTCATTCTCTGGGGAAATTGATTTGATGGGAACAACAGATTTGGAGTTCCAAGCTGGGGCAATGTAGAAAATTTACAGAAAAAATAGATAACTCGGCAGAGTAAACAATATCTTTAGAGAACTTATCAATCCCTCTCCAGAAAAGGCTAGCAGAGTGATTCTCTTGCTATGTATCTTATTTTGCTAGAGACATAAATCTTAGTTATAAAATCAGTTGAGGATTCTGCCGTGCAACTTTATAAAACACATGCTTGTGACAGGACTTCCCTGGTAGTCCAGTGGGTAAAACTCTGCACTCCCAATACAGGGGACCCGAGTTCAATCCCTGGTCGGGGAACTAGATCCCACATACATGCCACAACTAAGAGTCCACATGCCGCAACTAAGAATCCCCATGCCACAACTAAGTAGTCTGCACGCTGCAACTAAAACAGGTCTCGCATGCCACAATGAAGATCCCACGTGCCACAACTAAGACCCTGCAAAGCCAAATACATAAATAAATAATAAATTAATCAATTAAAAAACCAAAAGCAGGGCTTCCCTGGTGGCGCAGTGGTTGAGAGTCCACCTGCCGATGCAGGGGACACGGGTTCGTGCCCCAGTCCGGGAGGATCCCACATGCCGCGGAGCGGCTGGGCCCGTGAGCCATGGCCACTGGGCCTGTGCGTCTGGAGCCTGTGCTCCGCAATGGGAGAGGCCACAGCAGTGAGAGGCCCGCGTACCACAAAAAAAAAAACAAAAACAAAAAGCAAGCAAACAAAACAAACCACATGCTTGTGTCTTAAAGTTCCTACATACCCAGAGCATCCTACTCATTCCCATTCCCTCAGGAATTTTTCATTAGAGGCTTGAGACGTGACTTAATAGGGTTCATGATCTCCATTCCGTTTTTCCTGTAAGCAGGTCTCCTAACAGTATTAATTTACACATTCTATCTCAATAGAGACTTTCACACTAAAAATGTCCAATTATTACCCACATAATTTTTGTCACTTATTAGTGAAGTCTCAGTTGTCAAGTCCCCCTTCACCTGAGAAGTTCACAGGAGATGCGTTCCAGCTTCTCCACAGGCATCCTGCTGCAATTCAGCACTCTGCAAATACTGTGTGCAAATCTCAACCTGTAGCAAACAGTACCTTTTAACCTTCCACTTCTCCTTCAGTAAAGACAAGTTTCGTCCTGCTTGGTAGTAGATATTTGTTCAATTCTAACAGTCCAATCTCTTTTTGCCTTTTTATCAGCCATACAAATTCCCCAAATTGTTTGCTTTTCTAGTCAAAAGCAATTAAAAAAAAAAAAAAAAAGGAAACATCCCGTATGGTAATGAGCTCTTATTTTGTGGCCAGAGTCCAGAGGTCTTTACGGAGGGTCCCTTGTAGTTTGCTGGGCCTCAGCCAGTCTCCATGGAGGAAAAGCAGAGCGGGAAGACTCTCGGCCTCTTCCCTGCTTTCCTGCTGCGGTGGAACTGGCAGCCTTAGGTCAAGGCGTGGGCCCTGCAGAACTCCACACGAGAACCCTGATTTGGGCCCATTCTCCAATGAATCCGTTGATTTATGAGAGGTTTTCCCTGACCTTATAGGGCGATTAAGAATAGGTCCAGAGAGAAAGCAGAACAGTGATTGCCAGGGAGTGGGGGGAGAGAGAATGGGGAGTCATTGTTTAATGGGTACAGAGTTTCAGTGTTGTAAGGTGAAAAGAGTTCTGGATGGTGAAGATGCTTGCACAACATTATGAACAGGTTTAATACCACTGAGCTTCTACTTAAAATTACTGAAGGTGGTACATTTTATGTTATGTGTATTTTACCACAATTTTTTTTTTTTTTTTTTTGCGCTACTCGGGCCTCTCACTGCTGTGGCCTCTCCCGTTGCGGAGCACAGGCTCCGGACGCACAGGCTCAGCGGCCATGGCTCACGGGCCCACCCGCTCCGCAGCATGTGGGATCTTCCCGGACCGGGGCACAAACCCGCGTCCCCTGCATCGGCAGGCGGACTCTCAACCACTGCGCCACCAGGGAAGCCCTACCACAGTTTTTTAAAGTGGGGAAAAAAGAGTAAATCCAGGGATATCACCCCACCTTTAAAGGAAACAGGCTCAGTGCACCTTCAGAGTCGGAGCCAGGACAGCGCTGGCTCAAATGCCCTCATGATCGTTCTCATCATAGTCTCCGCAGATGGCGGCTCTTGGCCTCCAGCCATTGGTCAGATTCTCAGCAGGAGTCATTACCTCTTTCCTCCTGGGGGACCCTCTGGAGAGAAGAGCCGCAGGGTGGCTTGGTGACCGCAAGTCCGCACTGCTTCTCTCTGGGCTTTGTTGGACTGGCTCAGCCTCATTCCTCTGTGTGTCCAGGCCTCCATCTTCAACGCAATCTGGAAACTGCTCTATCTCGGGGAACTTTCATTTCAGATGGTTTTCTACTGAGGGTGAAGGTGAGATAAGTGCTTTGATGCTCTAAAAATTCAAGTACCCCAAACTCCAAAGCTTTTGTCACCCCATGACTTTTTCCCTAAAGAGCCTCTCCTCGCAAACATGCCAAGGGAGAGAATAGCTCTGACTTGAACTGCAAGCTGTCTCCCTCCCAAGAAGAAAGGCCTCCTGAAATCAGATCTTTCAGGCTTCTGCTTCATACCTTTCCATGGTTTCATGGAATTTCCTACATTCTTCCCATCCCCCTTCTCTGCTTTATTTTTAACCTTAGCACACTCATGACTGCCTGATGTACTATGTAGTTGGAAAATGTATCTTATTATCTGTCTGCTTTTTAAAACATAAACCCCATGATGTCAGATCTTCCATCCTTTTTGTTCGTTCCTGTATCTCATGGTACATACTCTGTGCTCGGTGGACATTTGTTGAATAAATGTGAAGAAGGAACAGACTGAGGGCAGGCCCAGGGCCATTTACTGCCACCCTGTCTACCCTCAGCCAAGGAAACCCAGCTCATCCTTTCTCAGGGGCCACATGCTTCCTCTAGAGTTGATCACAGGCACCCCACAGACTCTGGCTGTGCCCCTGAAAGCCAGAAATCTGATGGATCCCCTTTTCACTGGTCAATGACCTGGTAAAGGGTGAATAGTGAGGGGGCTCTTTGTATGCGTAAACTGAGTATCTCAAGCCTCATCCTCCTGTGGAGACAAAGGAGATTATATTTACATGGAAATATAAATCCAAGCACTGTCCGCTCCCAGCCCCTGTAACTGCAGCCCTCGACACATCTCCCTCTCTCTACTTCTGCCATTCCACACCAACTTGGCCAAGGCACCTGCCCACCATCTCTGCTGCCAGTGCCCTCTTGAGAAAGGTCCTCAGGATGCCAACCACCTGAACCACTTGAGGGTCTCCTCTCCTCAGGCCTGGAGCTTCTCTGTGGGCTCTGGGGGGAGTGAGCGGAGGAGGGCAAGCAGCTCTGCATTGTCTCGAGTCTTCAGTGACGACAGTTGCTTCGGGGTCTGGGTCTGTGGATTTTACAGGCAACTGCCAGGCTGGTGGGGGAGTTGGGAACTTGCTCCCTTTTCTTCTCCTTCCAGGTGCTCACGCAAAATAAACACCCCTCGACTCCCACACCCAACACAGGTGTCTCTGCAAACGGATTCTAGGGATTGGGCACCTGGAGTCGTCACCCATGGGCCACAAGTTTCCAGCCTCTGACCTAACAGGACCCCCTGGAGCTCATCCTCATTCTATGTAGAGGGTCCCCTAGGGTGCCAGTCCACCCTCTGCTTCTGACTCAAGTTCACATGCTGTGGATCAGGAGACGGTTCTTACTCTCCCCTGCTGGAAACACAATCCCGGTTATCTTGAGGATTTCTGGGAAAACCTGCTGCAGGTTTCTGTGCACAAACCACATCTTTCTTTCTTTACACACATGCTGCTCACTGAACGAAGCACAAACCAGCACAGCCCTGATGGATTTAGGGCCACTTGCCCTAAATTCAAAAATTAGTATTCTTGCACATCACGAGTAAGTGCTCCCTGGTAGAGAAAAAATATCATTCTGAAGTCATCCCCATAATTCAAAATTATGCCCTTTTCATATCTTTTCCATGCTTTTAAACCTCTCCCTTCCCCCACACAAAGCCTTGATCAATTTGTGACACCACAGGCCTTGGGTTTGAAAAATATAGATTTTAACAAACTAATGTACATCCTTCAAAAGGGAATGTGCTGTTTTCAGCATCCATCTTTTAATAATCTGGTTGCGGCTGAAAGATGCCTGTTAGATGCCACCAGTGGGGATATCATTGTCTGAAATAACCAAAGTTTGGTGCCCACCTCTGAATCATGAAGGGCGATGGTCCTAGAGCTAGAAAGAAATCCTCAGCAGTGAGCTTCACATGCCTGCTCCCGAGACCATGAGGTCTTAAGGCTGCTCCCAGACCCCACCTCTCTCTGCCATTGCCTCCATGCCTTGGTCTTGCTGAGTCTCCTGTGACTTGGCACCATGGCTTTGCACACTTACCCTACTTTGCTATCACTTTAGGACAGACAGAAGTTTGCTTAAGCTCCCAGCTTATGCTTCTCTTTAAAAATGGCTCAAAGCTGAAAAAACACCGAGGATCAACTGTTCTCAGAGGAAGAAGAAAATATGGTGGGTTTGTCACTGCCAGGAAAAGCGGCACTAAACTTTCACCCGGAATTATATACTATCCTTTTCTAAAGGCTGTTTTTAAACACCCCGGCTGGTTCTCACACAGCAACAAGACAGTCCGCCCAAATGGGGCAGTGGGCAGCTTCTAAATCTCTTCTCCAGGAACCTGCAGGCCTCAGGCCAGTTCCAGGTGAAGTTCTTTGCTAGATAGTGGCCTGGTCTGCTGTCTTTCGGGCTCAAAGTCCACAATTTTTAAAAATAAGTGTTTCTTGTGGAAAGGGTGTTTTAAGGTTGCTGCTTTGAGAGTCTGTTTTTCCAGAAAATGTGAACTGTTTTTATTATCAAATGTCTTTTAGCCCTGTGACCTGAAACAAAGTATCACAAAGGTTTGAATGTCATAAACTTAAAAACAAAAAAACCTGCCTACCCCAGCATTTTAATAAGTGAAAATGTCAATTTGTAATTAAGGCTCAAATTTTCAATCGCCTAAGTGGCTGACACTGATTCTACTTGGAATCACTGTTGATTTATTTATCCTGGAATAAATGCAATGCCATTATGTCTTGGTGACAACAGAAATAAGCTTTGGCCAGGTCTGTGCATAGTTTGGGGATGATGAAAATAAGTTTTGAAAGGCAATGGGCATTGCTGATTATAGATTTTTATTAGGAACAGATGTGGGGCTGTGGTTTTGAGTGGTAGACAAACTGTTATTGAAACAAGCAGCTAAGAACCATAATATCTTCTTTTTTAGGACAGAGAAATATTAACAAATTGAATTCATCATCTTTTTCTTCAAGGAGTCACCTAACCATCAAAAACAAACTCCAAGATATTTATTTATGCATATGTTGGACAGTGCACAACAAACGGGGGGACTGTTCTTGTTAACATATCTCCAGGCTGACGCAGTGGTTTAGAAAGTAATTATAAAGATTTCTTTACCACTGTGCTTCAGATCACTTCAATCTAAATTTGTTTATGGCTGCCCCTTTCTAACAGTTTCATCCTCTTAGGGCGTTGCAATACCGGTGCTAAGTTACATACTGTATGATCATTTTGTGTATTGCAGGCCTATTTCCCTCTTCCTTTAAGAATAAAGTGAGTATTATGGATTACTTGCTGCTCAGTTTGGGGCTGGGTCAGCTAAGGGGGAGACTTTAGCCATTACAGATTATTTCCATGTCTCTCTGCCCGCCTCTTTTGTCCCAAGTCATATATTGAGACCCCCCCCCCTTTCATTTAATAACACTTCCCAGAAATGTCAAATGATGCTTCCAATCACATACCATTGGCCAGAGCTTATTCAAATGTCCACACTTAGCTTCAAAGGAGTCTGGGAAATGGAGAGTTATTCTGAGTGGCCATGGGCCAAGTTAAAGAATCAGGGTTCAACTTCGTAGAAGTGAAACAGGCTGGGACCTGGGACACTTTGCTGCAGTGCTGCAATGCTTGCACCTGGACAGATGTCTCCTTGAGTACTAAAAATAACTGTGTACATGTGCAATTGGGGCAAATTCTGGACAACAAGATACAAAAAAAAAACCCCAAAAGCCCAACTGCCACTTCTGAAACGCTGGGAACAAAAGCAGAGGGTTGGGAGCACAAGCAGGGTACTGTGCATGTGCCCTGCACACAGCACCACCAAAGGGTTGGGCAAACCACCTAAGCCACGCCTCCAGCCTGACCCCTGGACACACCCCTACCCTCACCCCATACAAGGACCCAGCCTGCTGCCCCCCTCAGCAAGCGAGCAAGCAAGGGAACCTGTTGTTTGTTCTCACTCCCCCCTGCTGCAGCAGGGGCCCCAATAAAGCCTTGCCTGGATTTCTTGTCCGGCCTCTGATCAATTTCTATTCTTTAAGGAGGCCAGGAACCCTGCTCGGTAACAGAAGAAGGGGAAACGGATATTGGGATAACTAGTAGACTACATCAATGTCTTGTACCAATTTACACACCTATCATCAGGGTATGAGAGCTCCTTTTCTTACATGTTTTCATTAAAATTTGGTATTGTCAGACACTGATTTTTGTTAATCTGATAGGTACTCGTTTAAAAAAAAACTTTCATATCCATATCATACTGCCATTCCCTCCCCCTCCCAGACAACCGATCTAATATATTTAATATATATCTGTTTATATTCTGCAGGATGGGTAGTATTTGGTATGTATCTACTTTTAATTCTTTAGTTCATAAAATGTTTGCATTATATGCCTTTTTTCACTAAGCACTGTGTTTTCAAGGTCTTGCTATGTGTGCAGCTATTCTATTGCTCTGACTGCTACATGATATTCTGTGATTTTCACCCACACATCTTGTCCATCCTCTCATTGATGGACACTGAGGTTGTCTCAAATTCCCCAACATCACTCATGCCTCACAGCAAGCCTGTGTGAGGAGTATTATCGTTACAGTTTTATAGATGAGAAAACTGAGGTTCAAGGAAGTTAAAAAAATTTGCCCCCAAAATTATGAGTGGTAGAGTAAAGTATTATATGTTAGGTTAATTTTCCTGAAGCTGATCATTGTGTTGGGATAATATAAGAGATGTTCGTATACTTAGGAAATATACATTGAAAGATTTAGGTGTAAGGGGGCATAATGTCAGCTTAATCTGAAGTGACTCAGAAAAATATGCATATAGAGAGAGAATGATAAAGCAAATGGCACAAAACGTTAATAATTAGAGAATGTGGGTAAAGGGTATATGAGAGTTCTTTCTACTATTTTCCTAACATTTTTGTAAGTTTGAAAATGTTTCCAAATTAAATTTTTCTTAACCTCCCCCCCCCAAAAAAAAGAAATAAAGTTTTCTCCTTAGTTTAAAAAAAGATTTGCCCCAAGTCCACAAAAACTGACATACAGATCAATGCAACAGAATAGAGAGCCTAGAAATAAACCCACACACCTATGGTCAATTAATCTTCGACAAAGCAGGCAAGAATATACAACGAGGAAAAGACAGTGTCTTCAGCAAGTGGTGTTGGGAAAGTTGAACAGCCGCATGTAAATCAGTGAAGTTAGAACACTCCCTCACACCCTACACAAAAATAAACTCAAAATGGCTTAAACACTTAAATATAAGACATGACACCATAAAACTCCTAGAAAAGAACATAGGCAAAACATTCTCTGACATAAATCGTACCAATGTTTTCTTAGGTAACTCTCCCAAGGCAATAGAAATAAGAGCAAAAATAAACAAACGGGACCCAATCAAACTTACAAGCTTTTGCACAGCCAAGGAAACCATAAGCAAAATGAAAAGACAGCCTATGGACTGGGGGAAAATATTTGCAAGTGATGCAGCCAACAAGGGCTTAATTTCCAAAATATACAAACAGTTGATATAGCTCAATATCAAAAAAAAAAAACCCAATCAAAAAATAGGCAGAAGACCTAAATAGACATTTCTCCAAAGAAGACATACAGATGGCCAATAGGCACCTGAAAACATGCTCAACATCACTAATTATTAGAGAAATGCAAATCAGAACTACAATGAGGTATCACTTCACACTGGTCAGGATGGCCATCACTAAGAAGTCTACAAATAGCAAATGCTGGAGAGGGTGTGGAGAAAAGGGAGCCCTCCCACACTGTTGGTAGGAATGTAAACTGGTGCAGCCACTATGGAGAACAGTATGTAGGTTCCTCAAAAAACTAAAAATAGAGTTGCCATATGATCCAGCAATCCCACTCCTGGGCATATATCCAGACAAAACTATAATTTGAAAAGATACCTGCACCTCTGTGTTCATAGCAGCACTAGTTACAATAGCCAAAACATGGAAACAACCTAAATGTCCATCCACAGATGAATGGATAAAGATGTGGTTTTTGTATGTATATGTATGTATGTATACACACACATAATGGAATACCACTCAGCCATAAAAAAGAACAAAATTTTCCTATTTGCAGCAACATGGATGGACCTAGAGATTATCATACTAAGTGAAGTAAGTCAGAAAGAGACAAATACTGTATGATATCACTTATATGTGGAATCTAAAATATGACACAAATGAACTTATCTACAAAACAGAAACAGACTCACAGACATAGAGAACAGACTTGTGGTTGCCAAGGGGAGGGAGGGTGTAGGAGGGATGGAGTGGGAGGCTGGGATTAGCAGATACAAACTATTAAATATAGGATGGATAAACAACAAGGTCCTACTGTAGAGCACAGGGAACTATATTCAACATCCTGTAAGAAACCATAGTGGAAAAGAATATGAAAAAGAATGAAAAAAATTTTAATTAAAAAATAATTGCCCCAAGTCCCATAGCTAATGTACCCTACAGCCTTAGGCTAATGGTCTCTAGAAAGAGTGCCAGAGAAAATCCACTTGTAAGTATAAAAGGTAAGCATCTGGTGTAATTTCAGATATTCCAGGTAAGCCTTTCTGCTCCAAAATCTCTCTTCCAATTAGCTCCAATGATGCCTCAAAGTCAAACGCAGAGATTCCTTTCTTTGACCTAATGATATCTCTCTGATGAGAATCTTAATAGATTGTAAACCTCATTGGTTATTTATGCCTTGTGATTAACTAAGTTTCAGCCCCTTTTCAGAGGTAAAGGACTAGGTGAGCTGTTTGGCTATTGAGGGGTTAGAAGGCAGTGTATCAGTTGGGACTGTATTCAGCTATGAATATATAAAGACAGTGGCCTCAACAGATAGGAGTTCAGTTATCCAAGTGGTTCTTAAAGGCTGGTCTCTGACCAGCGGAATCAGCAGCACCTGGGAACTTGTTTCAGGCCCCACCCCAGACCTTCTAAATCAGATACTCTGGGGGAGGGGCCCAGAAACCTGTGTTTTAATGAGCCCTCCAGATGATTAAGATGCCCACTGGAGTATGGGAACCACAGGGGTTATCCTCTCTTACAGGAAGCCCAGGGTTGAGCAGTTGGGGCTGGTACCCTGGCTCAGCAATGCTGAGGATGCCGACTGCTTCTCTCCCCCTGCTCTGACATCTTCAGCATGTGACTTTCATCTTCCTGTGAGCAAGATGTACTCTATATGCCACATCTGCATGCCAGGTAGGAAAAATGGGTGAATCCAGAATGGGTGGGGCCTTTATCTTTCCCAGACATCCTCTGCTTGTATCTCCTTGACAATAAATGACACACAGCCATGCCCAGATGCTACAGAATCTTGCTGTAAGTATGTGTTAACTGTGTACACTGCCGTTGTCCCC
The DNA here is from genome assembly GCF_059928025.1 of Delphinapterus leucas. NCBI lineage: Eukaryota > Metazoa > Chordata > Mammalia > Artiodactyla > Monodontidae > Delphinapterus > Delphinapterus leucas. Next base: position 16,973,243 of record NC_143138.1, read on the forward strand.
TTGCCCAGAAGCTGGGATTCTGTTAATAAGAGGAACAGGGGGATGGACGCTGTGTGCAGGGAAATTGGCAGGTTCTGCTATTTGCGCTTAAAAGCAGAGATGGGAGATACCAAAGTAGAGCAGTAAGTGGTCAAGATGGCCTTAACCTGTGTCATAATTGTTCTGGAGGCTGGCTTAATATGGAGAGAAGAGGTTACCACCCTCTACAAGCTGGTACGCTGGAGAGAGATTGCTATTTCACCTTGAATGAACAACAGTCATTTGGGTTTGTGGCCATCAGTCCCCTCTTGTCCTCAGAGATCAAGAGACGTTCCATAATTCACAGTAACTAAATCTGAAACACTAGCCTCAGCACCAAGAATGCATTCTATCCTGCAAAAACTACAGAAGCGATTAGCAGCGGGACAGAAACAGATTAAGAAAGGCTTGTTATGATGAGTTTGTTTACATGAGCTCCCTGCAGCCCAGGAGAGGGGATGATCATTTATTTTTGCTACTCGGCCTTGAGCCTGTTTTTTTCCTTGAGTATCTCTGCCTGTTGACTTACTCTCCAGCTTGGGGAGTTTTTCACTTACTTTCTAGGTGTACTTGGGAACAAGCCCCCTGATTGGAAAAAAAATAATTATCTTTATTTTAGTCCTCTCAGGGCCATCGTTTGAAAAAGGAAAGCCAGAGCTGCCTTGTCTTAAGCCTGGGGAGGCTGCAAAGTGCAAGAGAGATGCTTTACCCAGAAGTCCTCAGGCAGGCTTGCTTCCTCCAGCCTTCTGCCTGGGACGGGCAGGGCCGCCACAGCTCACTGGGGACCTTTCATGTTTCCCTGCTCCTGTGAATGGGTTGTGCCCACCAACACTACAGGTGGGTCCCGTGCAAGTGCCAAACAAGCAGCTGCACAGCCCAGGGACTTTGAGCTGTTTGCAGCTCTCCTGTCTTTGTATCCCTGCCAACTCGCACACACCTGGGACCGCACCAGCTGCCTACCTACTGCAGCCCCCTTTCCCCCATGTGACCTAATCCTCAGGACACCTGCTCCTCTCCAGGGCTTCGAGCCCCATTCCCTCCTTGCCTCAGTAAGGCCTGGGGAGGTTTGAACAAGACCTATGTTTTTCATGCCTAGAACAGTCAACTCCCACTAATTTCATGGCATATTAGGAGGGATTAAGGTTTACAGTGAAGAAAGGCTGGAGCTGACAATCAGCTTGGTCATTTGGGGATCTAATTAAATTGGACCTGAGACCTCAGCTCAGAAATGGAATCAAATTCTCTCTTTGGCATGATGTGTGTTTTGGACCAAGATTACAAACACAGACTGTCCCCGTCTTCCTTCTTTGCCTATAGATGTTGGTTTGCAATTTTAAAACGCAGCAAGGGGTGAGGCAAGTACTACAGTTTGGATTTTTTTTTTTTTTCTTTTTTGCGGTATGCGGGCCTCTCACTGTTGTGGCCTCTCCCGTTGCGGAGCACAGGCTCCGGACGCGCAGGCTCAGCAGCCATGGCTCACGGGCCCAGCCGCCCCGCGGCATGTGGGATCTTCCCAGACCGGGGCACGAACCTATGTCCCCTGCATTGGCAGGCAGACTCTCAACCACTGCGCCACCAGGGAAGCCCTACAGTTTGGATTTTTGAAGTGAATGCAGGGCTTCAATTCAGCGAAGAGTCATTTTGTCTTTCTTTTGTCTAAGAAGTCTCTTGGGTGCTGGGGGCAATAAGTCTGTATAATCTCAGATCTGTGTCCTCATGGAGGTCAAAGTCCAGTAAAGGATACGGAAATGCTATAAATATGACTATCTAGCACTAGGAGTATAAGAAGCTATAGAAACTATCAATTCCGACTGGGGACGGGCAATGGCTTTACAGAGGAAGTGACATTTGAGCTGACTTTTGAATGATGGGTGGTAGTTTTGTACTTTCTTCGCATAGACACTGGGGAGTGACCTACCGTCAGGATCTTTTTTTTTTTTTTTTTTGCGGTACGCGGGCCTCTCACTGCTATGGCCTCTCCCGCCGCGGAGCACAGGCTCCAGACGCGCAGGCTCAGCAGCCACGGCTCACGGGCCCAGCCGCTCCGCGGCATGTGGGATCCTCCCGGACCGGGGCACGAACCCGTGTCCCCCTGCATCGGCAGGCGGACTCTCAACCACTGCGCCACCAGGGAAGCCCAGGATCTTTTAATTGAGTCTGACATTGTTTTGTACCATCATTGCTCCTAACATTCTGGGCATGACTACAGTCTAAGGCTAAAAGTGGCAGTCATCTTTGGAAACTGCCAACAAACATGAATAACTTTTCTGGGCTCAGCTTTTCTCGAGGAAGTAATAAATGTACCCTTGTGGCCAATGACAGTCAGCATGAACGTCTCTTTCTGGCTCCCTCACTGCCTTGTGACTTCGGGCAGGAAACATATCAATTCATTGCCCTTACAAATGTGATTTCTTTACGATGGTTAGAATTAATCAACAAATGAGTTGTAAGCACTCACTATGTGCTTTGTATTATTCATTGCCACTTCTCTTAGTCACAGAAGTGCAGAAAAGATGAAAAATGGGGAAGAGAAAGCATGCTAATGGCAATATAAATAAAGAAACAGCCTTGCTATTCTGAAACAAATACCATTTTCAGAAGCCACTGTCGTGGCCACTAAAGGTTTTATACAGTTTGCGAGGTTTAGAATTCTACTAAGTTTTCCAGTAACTTTTAGCCGCCACCCCGGTGCTTCCTTGGTTAGAGATCATTCACCATGGTAGACTGATAGGCATCAGTGCTGCTCACCAATATTTCTGGTCCTCTTTTTGGGAACACAGAGGGTTGCATTTCTTTAGCTCCTTGAGTTTAGGCATGGCCATATGTGTTGGTTTTATCAATGTAAAGTGAGCGGACATGGCATTTCATATCTGAGTCAAATCAGCTAACCACTGGTCCTCAGTTACAGGACCCTCTTCTCCTTCCTCAGTGTCATGGAAACCTACTTCCATAGGAGGCATCTTGCTGAGCCATCGAAGGAGGATAGCTTCCCTGAAGAGTCACACAGACCTTCAGTGGCCTTTGCTTAAGTGGGAAAAAAAACCCTGTAGTTTCTTTTTGAAAGCCACTGAGACTTAGGGATGGCTTGATATTGCAGCATAACCTAGCCTCTCCTAACTTATGAGACAATGATTAACCATTAGTAACTGTGTTAACATGTAAGAGATTGGAGGAGATTAGACCACACACACCCTAGGTAGGACTGACACACAGGAGTCACCTCAAGGTATTTCTCTGTATGCTAAGGCCATTTATATACAGACCTGCAGCACATCACATAAATGATCTCACTTTAATCCTTACAACAGCACTATGTGATACATATTACTACCCACATTGCACAGGTGAGAGGACCAAGAATCACACAGTTCAAGTAACTTGGCCAAGATCACATAAAAGTGGTCAATGTGATGCCCAAGTTCTTTCCTTTATCCTTGCCACCTCTCAGGTTGCTTATCTAGATCATTCCCTCCTGATTGTATTATTTTATCCATATTCACATAAATCTGAAGTCCACATGGACGAGGTAATTAGCTTCTCTCTTTTTAATGGTCTCTACCCTAACTCTCTCTTGAATTCCAAATCAAGTGTCTGATGATGTCAGTTGTCAAAGAAACCAGAGAGGAGAATGTGGACAGAATGGAGCAATTTATCCCAACTTCTGGAAAAAAGCAAGCCAGACAATTGGCCAATGAAGTCATTATTATGTTTGAAAACCAAGAAAGATTTTTATGTAATACACAGATGAAACAAATAAACAAAAATTTTAAACTTCTAAAAAGGTTGTCCGCTCTGTTTTTCCAGAAAAGGTGACTGTAACCCAACCAAGGCATGTGTAAACACTCCTCCACTGTCAGTGATCTCCAATAAACTTTTCACAATTTCATGTAGTAATTTGTTTTGCTAGTACCCCTGACTATGGGTAAGCTCCCCAGTTTCCCCATATTTCCATATGGCTTGCAGTCCAGCATCAGGTTGTACACGGGATAGAGTGAGGCTCTTTGAGGGCAGGGGCCATGATGATCCCATTAACTGATAGATCTCAGTGCCTAGTTTGATACCCAGCAGGCAGTAAGCCATTAGAGACATTTGGTAAACAAATAGATGAAGTTACACAACCCGTGACCACTGACGAAGATGACAAAATAAATACAGAAATTAGAATGTGGTTTTACCAAAATGAAAGAAAGTTTTGCTTTAGCCAGTGACATGAAAGACCATCGCCTAAGATCTGCTTGTGCAACCATAACTAAGTTGCATGGGTTTATTTGAAGTCTAAACTCAGAAATGGAAAATGAAACCTCCCTGTACATTTAAGCTGAAAACCTTAGATCTTCCTGTTTCATGCATATTAATTTAATATTAATAAGAATTCTATTACTATTCTGAACATATTCCTTTGGTAAAGGCTGAAATTTAAACTGGGGGCTTTTGAGTTCCTGGGGTGCACTTCCGGGGACCCCAGAGCGGCCAGTGTGCAGGTCTGACAGACAAGAAGGAGTCAGAAGAATCTGCGAGGGGCCGTGGGGTGGACTGTTCAGAAGTGGTGCAAAGTGGATGCCTGGTTGCACATAAAGCAAGTGCTTATTCCACAATTTTCTCTTCTTCAGCTGGGATAAAGCCATCATAATTTGTTTCATAAGAACACTTTTTCATGAGCTTTCAGTATATATAAAAGATCCTGGGAAAAATCCAATCTTGGGAGACAGAGACAAGATGGTGGAGTAGAAGGACGTGGGCTCACCTCTTCTTACAAAAACAAAAGAATCACAACTAACTGCTGAACAACCATCAAGAAAAAGATGCTGAAACCTACCAAAAAGGATACCCTAGACTTCCGGGGAGATGGCGGAAGAGTAAGACGCGGAGATCACCTTCCTCCCCACAGATACACCAGAAATACATCTACACGTGGAACAACTCCTACAGAACACCTACTGAACGCTGGCAGAAGACCTCAGACCTCCCAAAAGGCAAGAAACCCCCCACGTACCTGGTTAGGGCAAAAGAAAAAAATAAACAGAGACAAAAGGATAGGGACGGGTCCTGCACCAGCGGGAGGGAGCTGTGGAGGAGGAAAAGTGTCCACACACTAGGAAGCCCCTTCGCGGGCGGAGACTGCGGGTGGCGGAGTGGGGGAGCTTCGGAGCCACAGAGGAGAGCACAGCAACAGGGGTGCGGAGGGCAAAGCAGAGAGATTCCCGCACAGAGGATCAGGGCCGACCGGCACTCACCAGCCGAGAGGCTTGTCTGCTCACCCGCCGGGGCGGGCGGGGCTGGGAGCTGAGGCTCCTGCTTCAGTCGGAGCGCAGGGAGAGGACTGGGGTTGGCGGCGTGAACACAGCCTGCAGGGCGTTATTGCACCGCGGCTAGCCAGGAGGGAGTCCGGGGAAAAGTCTGGACCTGACGAAGAGGCAAGAGACTTTTTCTTCCCTCTTTATTTCCTGGTGCGCGAGGAGAGGGGTTTAAGAGCGCTGTTTAAAGGAGCTCCAGAGACGGGTGTGAGCTGCGGCTAACAGCGCGGACCCCAGAGACAGACATGAGACGCTAAGGCCGCTGCTGCCGCCACCAAGAAGCCTGTGTGCGAACACAGGTCACTATCCACACCCCCCCTTCCGGGGAGCCTGTGCAGCCCGCCAGTGCCTCAGGTTGGCGCAATGTCACGCCGCCCTCTGCCGCTGCAGGCCCACCCCTCACTCCGTGACCCTCCCTACCCCTCCCCACCCCCCCCCCCCCCCCCCGGCCTGAGTGAGCCAGAGCTTCCGAATCAGCGGCTCCTTTAACCCCGTCCTGTCTGAGCAAAGAACAGACGCCCTCCAGCTACCTACACGCACAGGCGGGGCCAAATCCAAAGCTGAGCCCCTGGGAGCTGTGAGAACAAAGAAGAGAAAAGGAAATCTCTCCCAGCAGCCTCAGGAGCAGCGGATTAAAGCTCCACAATCAACTTGATGTACCTGCATCTGTGGAATACATGAATAGACAACGAATCACCCCAAATTAAGGAGCCGTGTGGATGAAAGGCTGTTGGTGCTGCAGCCAGGAGTTAGTGCTGTGCCTCTGAGGTGGGAGAGCCAACTTCAGGACACTGGTCCACAAGAGGCCTCCCAGCTGCACATAATATCAAATGGCGAAAATCTCCCAGAGATCTCCATCTCAACGCCAGCACCCAGCTTCACTCAGTGACCAGCAAGCTACAGTGCTGGACATCCTATGCCAAACAACTAGCAAGACAGGAACACAACCCCACCCATTAGCAGAGAGGCTGCCCAAAATCATAACAAGTCTACAGACACCCCAAAACACACCACCAGACATGGACCTGCCCACCAGAAAGACAAGATCCAGCCTCATCCACCAGAACACAGGCACTAGTACCCTCCACCAGGAAGCCTACACAACCCACTGAACCAACCTTAGCCACTGGGGACAGACACTAAAAACAACAGGAACTACGAACCTTCAGCCTGCAAAAAGGAGACCCCAAACACGGTAAGATAAGCAAAATGAAAAGACAGAAAAACACACAGCAGATGAAGGAGCAAGATAAAAACCCACCAGACCTAACAAATGAAGAGGAAATAGGCAGTCTACCTGAAAAAGAATTCAGAATGATAGTAAAGATGATCCAAAATCTTGGAAATAGAATAGACAAAATGCAAGAAACATTTAATAAGGACCTAGAAGAACCTAAGATGAAACAAACAATGATGAGCAACACAATAAATGAAATGAAAAATACTCTAGATGGGATCAATAGCAGAATAACTGAGGCAGAAGAATGGATAAGTGACCTGGAAGATAAAATACTGAAAATAACTAATGCAGAGCAGAATAAAGAGAAAAGAATGGAAAGAACTGACGACAGTCTCAGAGACCTCTGGGACAACATTAAACGCACCAACATTCGAATTATAGGGGTTCCAGAAGAAGAAGAGAAAAAGAAAGGGACTGAGAAAATACTTGAAGAGATTATAGTTGAAAACTTCCCTAATACGGGAAAGGAAATAGTTAATCAAGTCCAGGAAGCACAGAGAGTCCCATTCAGGATAAATCCAAGGAGAAATACGCCAAGACATATATTAATCAAACTGTCAAAAATTAAATACAAAGAAAGCATATTAAAAGCAGCAAGGGACAAACAACAAATAACACACAAGGAAATCCCCATAAGGTTAACAGCTGATCTTTCAGCAGAAACTCTGCAAGCCAGAAGGGACTGGCAGGACATATTGAAAGTGATGAAGGAGAAAAACCTGCAACCAAGATTACTCTACCCAGCAAGGATCTCATTCAGATTTGATGGAGAAATTAAAACCTTTACAGACAAGCAAAAGCTGAGAGAGTTCAGCACCACCAAACCACCTCTACAACAACTGCTAAAGGAATTTCTCTAGGCAAGAAACACAAAAGAAGGAAAAGACCTACAATAACGAACCAAAAACAATTAAGAAAATGGGAATGGGAACATACATATCGATAATTACCTTAAATGTAAATGGACTAAATGCTCCCACCAAAAGACACAGTTGGCTGAATGGATACAAAAACAAGACGCATATATTTGCTGTCTACAAGAGACCCACTTCAGACCTAGGGACACATACAGACTGAAAGTGAGGGGATGGAAAAAGGTATTTCATGCAAATGGAAACCAAAAGAAAGCTGGAGTAGCAATTCTCATATCAGACAAAATAGACTTTAAAATAAAGACTATTAGAAGAGACAAAGAAGGACACTACATAATGATCAAGGGATTGATCCAAGAAGAAGATATAACAATTGTAAATATTTATGCACCCAACATAGGAGCACCTCAATACATAAGGCAAATACTAACAGCCATAAAAGGTGAAATCGACAGTAACACAATCATAGTAGGGGATGTTAACACCCCACTTTCACCAATGGACAGATCATCCAAAATGAAAATAAATAAGGAAACACAAGCTTTAAATGATACATTAAACAAGATGGACTTAATTGATATTTATAGGACATTCCATCCAAAAACAACAGAATACACATTTTTCTCAAGTGCTCATGGAACATTCTCCAGGATAGATCATATCTTGGGTCACAAATCAAGCCTTGGTAAATTTAAGAAAATTGAAATTGTATCAAGTATCTTTTCCGACCACAACGCTATGAGACTAGATATCAATTACAGGAAAAGATCTGTAAAAAATACAAACACATGGAGGCTAAACAATACACTACTTAATAACGAAGTGATCACTGAAGAAATCCAAGAGGAAATCAAAAAATACCTAGAAACAAATGACAATGGAGACACGACAACTCAAAATCTATGGGATGCAGCAAAAGCAGTTTTAAGAGGGAAGTTTATAGCAATACAATCCTACCTTAAGAAACAGGAAACATCTTGAATAAACAACCTAACCTTGCACCTAAAGCAATTAGAGAAAGAAGAACAAAAAAACCCCAAAGTTAGCAGAAGGAAAGAAATCATAAAAATCAGATCAGAAATAAATGAAAAAGAAATGAAGGAAACAATAGCAAAGATCAATAAAACTAAAAGCTGGTTCTTTGAAAGGATAAACAAAATTGATAAACCATTAGCCAGACTCATCAAGAAAAAAAGGGAGAAGACTCAAATCAATAGAATTAGAAATGAAAAAGGAGAAGTAACAACTGACACTGCAGAAATACAAAAGATCATGAGAGATCACTACAAGCAACTCTATGCCAATAAAATGGACAACCTGGAAGAAATGGACAAATTCTTAGAAAGGCACAACCTGCCAAGACTGAATCAGGAAGAAATAGAAAATATGAACAGACCAATCACAAGCACTGAAATTGAAACTGTGATTAAAAATCTTCCAACAAGCAAAAGCCCAGGACCAGATGGCTTCACAGGCGAATTCTATCAAACATTTAGAGAAGAGCTAACACCTATCCTTCTCAAACTCTTCCAAAATATAGCAGAGGGAGGAACACTCCCAAACTCATTCTACGAGGCCACCATCACCCTGATACCAAAACCAGACAAGGATGTCACAAAGAAAGAAAACTACAGGCCAATATCACTGATGAACATAGATGCAGAAATCCTCAACAAAATACTAGCAAACAGAATCCAACAGCACATTAAACGGATCATACACCATGATCAAGTGGGGTTTATTCCAGGAATGCAAGGATTCTTCAATATATGCAAATCAATCAACGTGATACACCATATTAACAAATTGAAGGAGAAAAACCATATGATCATCTCAATAGATGCAGAGAAAGCTTTTGACAAAATTCAACACCGATTTATGATAAAAACCCTGCAGAAAGTAGGCATAGAGGGAACTTTCCTCAATATAATAAAGGCCATATATGACAAACCCACAGCCAACATCGTCCTCAACGGTGAAAAACTGAAAGCATTTCCACTAAGATCAGGAACAAGACAAGGTTGCCCACTCTCACCACTCTTATTCAACATAGTTTTGGAAGTTTTAGCCACAGCAATCAGAGAAGAAAAGTAGTCCAAATTGGAAAAGAAGAAGTAAAGCTGTCACTCTTTGCAGATGACATAATACTATACATAGAGAAGTCTAATGATGCTACCAGAAAACTACTAGAGCTAATCAATGAATTTGGTAAAGTAACAGGATACAAAATTAATGCACAGAAATCTCTGGCATTCCTATACACTAAGGATGAAAAATCTGAAAGTGAAATCAAGAAAACACTCCCATTTACCACTGCAACAAAAAGAATAGAATATCTAGGAATAAACCTCCCTAAGGAGACAAAAGACCTGTATGCAGAAAATTATAAGACACTGATGAAAGAAATTAAAGATGATACAAATAGATGGAGAGATATACCATGTTCTTGGATTGGAAGAATCAACATTGTGAAAATGACTCTACTACCCAAAGCAATCTACAGATTCAATGCAATCCCTATCAAACTACCACTGGCATTTTTCACAGAACTAGAACAAAAAATTTCACAATTTGTATGGAGACACAAAAGACCCCAAATAGCCAAAGCAATCTTGAGAATGAAAAACGGAGCTGGAGGAATCAGGCTTCCTGACTTCAGACTATACTACAAAGCTACAGTAATCAAGACAGTATGGTACTGGCACAAAAACAGAAATATAGATCAATGGAACAGGATAGAAAGCCCAGAGATAAACCCACACACATATGGTCACCTTATCTTTGACAAAGGAGGCAGTAATGTACAGTGGAGAAAGGACAGCCTCTTCAATAAGTGGTGCTGGGAAAACTGGACAGCTACATGTAAAAGTATGAGATTAGATCACTCCTTAACACCATACACAAAAATAAGCTCAAAATGGATTAAAGACCTAAATGTAAGGCCAGACACTATCAAACTCTTAGAGGAAAACATAGGCAGGACACTCTATGACATAAATCACAGCAAGGTCCTTTTTGACCCACCTCCTAGAGAAATGGAAATAAAAACAAAAATAAACAAATGGGACCTAATGAAACTTAAAAGCTTTTGCGCAGCAAAGGAAACCATAAACAAGACCAAAAGACAACCCTCAGAATGGGAGAAAATATTTGCAAATGAAGCAACAAAGGATTAATCTCCAAAATTTATAAGCAGCTCATGCAGCTTAATAACAAAAAAACAAACAACCCAATCCAAAAATGGGCAGAAGACCTAAATAGACATTTCTCCAAAGAAGATATACAGACTGCCAACAAACACATGAAAGAATGCTCAACATCATTAATCATTAGAGAAATGCAAATCAAAACTACAATGAGATATCATCTCACACCAGTCAGAATGGCCATCATCAAAAAATCTACAAACAATAAATGCTGGAGAGGGTGTGGAGAAAAGGGAACCCTCTTATACTGTTGGTGGGAATGTAAATTGATACAGCCACTGTGGAGAACAGTATGGAGGTTCCTTAAAAAACTACAAATAGAACTACCATATGAACCAGCAATCCCACTACTGGGCATATACCCTGAGAAAACCATAATTCAAAAAGAGTCATGTACCAAAATGTTCATTGCAGCTCTATTTACAATAGCCCAGAGATGGAAACAACCTAAGTGTCCATCATTGGATGAATGGATAAAGATGTTGTGGCACATATATACAATGGAATATTACTCAGCCATAAAAAGAAACGAAATTGAGCTGTTTGTAATGAGGTGGATAGACCTAGAATCTGTCATACAGAGTGAAGTAAGTCAGAAAGAGAGAGACAAATACCGTATGCTAACACATATATATGGAATTTAAGAAGAAAAAAAAAATGTCATGAAAAACCTAGGGGTGAAACGGGAATAAAGACACAGACTTACTAGAGAATGGACTTGAGGCTATGGGGAGGGGGAAGGGTAAACTGTGACAAAGTGAGAGAGAGGCATGGACATATATACACTACCAAATGTAAGGTAGGTAGCTAGTGGGAAGCAGCTGCGTAGCACAGGGAGATCAGCTCGGTGCTTTGTGACCGCCTGGAGGGGTGGGATAGGGAGGGTGGGAGGGAGGGAGACGCAAGCGGGAAGAGATATGGGAACATATGTATATATATAACTGACTCATTTTGTTGTGAAGCTGAAACTAACATACCATTGTAAAGCAATTGTACTCCAATAAAGATGTTAAAATGAAAAAAAAAAAAGTATACCCTACATCCAAAGACAAAAAAGAAACCACAATGAGACAGCAGGAGGGCTGCAAGTGCAATAAACTCAAATCCCATTCCCGCTGGGTGGGCAACCCACAAACTGGAAAATAATTATATCACAGAAGTTCTCCCACAGGAGTGAAAATTCTGAGCCCCACATCAGGATACCCAGCCTGGGGGTGTGGCAATGGGAGGAGGAGCCCCCCAGAGAGTCTGGCTTTGATGGCCCATGGGGTTTAATTGCAGGAATTCCACAGGACTGGGGGAAAAAGTAACTCCACTCTTGGAGGGCACACACAAGGTCTCGTGTGCACCAGGACCCAGGGCAAAAGCAGTGATCTCATAAGAGCCAGGGCCAGACCTACCTGCTCGTTTTGGAGTGTCTCCTGTGGAGGTGGGGGTGGGGGCAGCTTTTGCCCACTGCAGGCCAAAGTTACTGGTGGTGGTAGCTCTGGGGAGCACTCATTGGCATAAGCCCTCTTGGAGGCCCCACCCTACAGCCTGCAGGTTCCAGTGCTGGGACACATCAGGCCAAACAACCAACAGGGTGGGAACACAGCCCCACCCATCAGCAGACAGGATGCTTAAAGTCTTTCTGAACACACAGCTGCCCACTAAACACACTTCTTGACATGGCCCTGCCCACCAGAAGGGGAAGACACAGCTCCACTCACCAGTGGGCAGGAACTAGTCCCTCCTACCAGGAAGCCTTCACAAGCCTCTTAGACAGCCTCACTCACCAGGGGGCAGACAGCAGAAGCCAGAAGAACTACAACCCTGCAGCCTGCGGAACAGAAATGGCAATCACAGAAAGTTAGACAAAATGAGACGGCAGGGGAATATTTCCCAGATGAGAGAACAAGATAAAACCCCAGAAGAACAACTAAATGAAGTGGAGATAGGCAATCTACCCAAAGAAGAATTCAGAGTAATGATAGTAAAGATGATCCAAGATCTCAGAAAAACAGTGGAGGCACAGATCGAGAAGATACAAGAAATGTTTAACAAAGACCTAAAAGAACAAACCAACAGAGATGAACAATACAATAATTAAAATGAAGAATACACTAGAAGGAATCAATAGCAGATTGAGGCAGAACGGATAAGTGAGGTGGAAGACAGAATGGTGGAAATTACTGGTGCGGAACAGAATAAAGAATGAAAAGAAATGAGGACAGTCTAAGAGACCTCTGGGACAACTCTAAATGTACCAACATTCGCATTATACAGGTCCCAGGAGGAGAAGAGAGAAAGAAAGGACCTGAGAAAAAATTTGAAGAGATAATAGCTGAAAACTTCCCTAACATGGGAAAGGAAATAGTCAGCCAAGTCCAGGAAGCACAGAGAGTCCCAGTCAGGATAAACCCAAGGAGGAACGTGCCAAAACACATAGTAATCAAACTGACAAAAATTAAAGGCAAAGAAAAAACATTAAAAGCAACAAGGGAAAAGCAACAAATAACAAATAAGGGAATTCCCAAAAGGTTATCAGCTGATTTCTCAGCAGAAACTCTGCAAGCCAGAAGGGAGTGGCACAATATATTTAAGCAATGAAAGGGAAAAACCTGCAACCAAGAATACTCTACATAGCAAGGCTCTCATTCAGATTTGATGGAGAACTCAGAAGCTTTACAGACAAGCAAAAGCTAAGAGAATTCAGCACCAGCAGACCAGTGTTACAACAAATGCTAAAGGAAATTCTCTAGATGGAAAAGGAAAGGCCACAACTAGAAAGAATAAAATTACAAATGGAAAACCTCATTGGTAAAGGCAAACATACAGTAAAGGTTGGAAATCATCCTCACCCAAATATGATATCAAAACCAGCAACTGTGAGGAGGGCACAAGTGCACGATATTGGAAATGCATTTAAAATTAAAAGGCCAGCAACTTAAAACAAACTTTTTAATATATAGACTGCTGTACCAAAACCTCATGTTAACTGCAAATCGAAAATCTACAATAGATACACACAAAAAACAAAAAGGAATCCAGAGCGCTTCCCTGGTGGCGCAGTGGTTGAGAGTCTGCCTGCCGATGCAAGAGACACAGGTTCGTGCCCTGGTCCAGGAGGATCCCACATGCCACGGAGCAGCTAGGCCCGTGAGCCATGGCCACTGAGCCTGTGCGTCCGGAGCCTGTGCTCCGCAACAGGAGAGGCCACAACAGTGAGAGGCCCGCGTACCGCAAAAAAAAAAAAAAAAAGGAAACCAAACACAACACTAAATTTAGTCATCAAATCACAAAAGAGAACAAAAAAGGAAGGGAAGAAAAAGTACCTACAAAAACAAATGCAAAACAATTTTTTTTAATGGCAATAAGAACATACATTTCGATAATTACCTTAAACATGAACAGATTAAATGCTCCAACCAGAAGACAAAGACTGGCTGAATGGATACAAAGACAAGACCCGTGTATATGCTGACCCAATTCAGACCTAGGGACACATACAGACTGAAAGTGAGAGGATGGAAAAAGGCATTCCATGCAAATGGAAATCAAAAGAAAGCTGGAGTAGCAATACTCATATCAGACAAAATAGACTTTAAAATAAAGACTGTGGCTTCTCTGGTGGCGCAGTGGTTGAGAGTCCACCTGCTGATGCAGGGGACGTGGGTTCGTGCCCCGGTACAGGAGGATCCCACATGCCACGGAGTGGCTGGGCCCGTGAGCCATGGCAGCTGAGCCTGCGCGTCCAGAGCCTGTGCTCCGCAACGGGAGAGGCCACAGCAGTGAGAGGCCCGCGTAACGCAAAAAAAATAAATAAAGACTGTTACAAGAGACAAAGAAGGACACTACATAATGATCAAGTGATCAATCAAAGAAGATATAACCATTGTAACTATATATGCACCCAACATAAGAGCACCTCAATATATAAGGCAAACACTAATAGCCAGAAAGGGAGAAATCAACAGTAACACAATAATAGTGGGGGACTTTAACACCCCACTTTCATCAATGGATATATCATCCAGACGGAAAATCTGTAAGGAAACACAGACCTTAAATGACACATTACACCAGATGAACTTAACTGATATTTATAAAGCATTCCATCCAAAAGCAGCAGCATACACATTCTTTTCATTGCACATGTAACATTCTCCAGGATTGACCACATGCTGGGCCACAAAACAAGCCTTGGTAAATTTAAGAAAACTGAAATCATATCAAGCATCTTTTCCAACCACAATGCTATGAGATTAGAAATCAACTACAAGAAAAAAAACTCTAAAAAAAACAAACAGGTGGAGGCTAAACAATATGCTACTAAATAACCAATTGATCACTGAAGAATTCAAAGAGGAAATAAAAAATTACCTAGAGACAAATGAAGACGAGAGCACAATGGTCTAAAACATATGGGATGTGGCAAAAGAGGTTTTAAGAGGGAAGTTTATAGCAATACAATCTTACATGAGGAAACAAGAAAACTCACAAAAAAACAACCTAACCTCACACAAAAAGCAACTAGAGAAAGATGAACAAACAAAACCCAAAGTTGGCAGAAGGAAAGAAATCATAAAGATCAGAGCAGAAATAAATGAAATAGAAACAAAGAAAACAATAGAAAAGATCAATGAAACTAAAAGCTGGTTCTTTGAAAAGATAAACAAATTTGATAAACCTTCAGCCAGACTCATCAAGAAAAAAAGGGTAAGGGCTCAAATCAATAAAATTAGAAACAAAAAAGGAGAAGTTACAGTGGACTTCACAGAAATACAAAGCATCATAAGAGACTAATACTGGCAACTATATACCAATAAAATGGACAATCTGGAAGAAATGGACAAATTCTTACAAAGGTGCAATCTCCCAGGACCAAACCAGGAAGAAATAGAAAATATGAACACACCAATCACCAGTACTGAAATTGAAGCTATGGTTAAAAATCTTCCAGCAAATAAAAGTCCAGGACTAGATGGCTTCATAGGTGAATTCTATCAAACATTTAGAGAAGAGTTAATACCTATCCTTCTGAAACTATTCCAAAAAGTTGCAGAGGAAGGAATACTCCCAAACTCAGTCTATGAGGCCACCATCACCCTGATACCAAAGCCAGACAAAAAACAGCACAAAAAAAGAAAATTACAGGCCAATATCACTGATGAACACAGACCCCCAAATCCTCAACAGAATACTAGCAATCTGAATTCAACAATACATTAAAAGGATCATACAGCAGCATCAAGTGGGATTTATACCAGGGATGCAAGGATTTTTCAATATCCACAGATCAATTTGTTGATGTGGTGTGATACACCACATCAACAAACTGAAGAATAAAAACCATATGATCATCTCAGTAGATGCAGAAAAAGTCTTTGATAAAATTCAACACCCATTTATGATAAAAACTCTCCAGAAAGTTGGCATAGAAAGAACATAGCTCAACATAATAAAGGCCATATATGACAAATCTACAGCTAACATCATACTCACAGATGCAAAGCTGAAAGCATTTCCTCTAAGATCAGGAACAAGACAAGGATGTCCACTCTCACCACTTTTATTCAACATAGTTTTGAAAGTCCTAGCCATGGCAGAGAAGAAAAAGAAATAAAAGGAATGCAAATTGGAAAAGAACAAGTAAAACTGTCATTGTCTGCAGACAACATGATATTATACATATAAAATCCTAAAGATGCTACCAGAAAACTACTAGAGCTCATCGATGAATTTGGTAAAGTGACAGGATACAAACTTAATACACAGAAATCTGTTGCATTTCTATACACTAACAATGAAAGATCAGAAAGAGAAATTAACCCCATTTACCATCGCATCAAAAAGAATAAAATACCTAGGAATGAACCTACCTAAGGAGGCAAAAGACCTGTACTCCAAAAACTATAAGACACTGATGAAAGAAATCGAAGATGACACAGACAGATGGAAAGATATACCACGTTCTTGGATTGGAAGAATCAATACTGTTAAAATGACTGTATTACCCAACGCAATCTACAGATTCAATGCAATCCCTGTCAAAGTACCAATGGCATTTTTCACAGAACTAGAATTTTAAAATCTTAAAATTTGTATGGAGACACAAAAGACCCCAAATAGACAAAGCAATGTTGAGAAAGAAAAATGGAGCTGGAGGAATCAGGCTCCCTGGCTTCAGACTATACTACAAAGCTACAGTCATCAAAACAGTATGGTACTGGCACAAAAACAGACACATAGATCAATGGAACAGGATAGAAAGCCCAGAAATAAGCCCATGCACCTACAGTCAATAAATCTATTGCAAAAGAAGCAAGAATATACAATGAAGAAAAGACAGTCTCTTCAATAAATGGTGCTGGGAAAACTGGACAGCTACATGTAAAAAAATGAAATTAGAACATTCTTTAACACCATACACAAAAATAAACTCAAAATGGATTAAAGACCTAAATGTAAGACTGGATACTATAAAACTCTTAGAGGAAAACATAGGCAGAACACTCTTTGACATAAGTCACAGCAATATCTTTTTTGACCTGTCTCCTAGAGTAATGGAAATAACAAAAATAAACAAGTAGAACCTAATTAAACTCAAAATTTTTGCATAGCAAAGGTAGCCATAAATAAAATGAAAAGATAACCCACATAATGGGAGAAAATATTTGCAAACGATGTGACCTGCAAGGGATTAATCTCCAAAATTTACGAACAGCTCATGCAGCTCAATATCAAAAAAACAAACAACCCAATAAAAAAACGGGCAAAAGATCTAATAGACATTTCTTCAAAGAAGACATACCGATGGCCAAGAGGCACATGAAAAGATACTCAACACCAATGCTTATTAGAGAAATGCAAATCAACCTACAATGAGATTATCACCTCATACCAGTCAGAATGGCCATCATCAAAAAGTCTACAAGCGGGCTTCCCTGGTGGCGCAGTGGTTGAGAGTCCGCCTGCCAATGCAGGGGACACGGGTTCGTGCCCCGGTCTGGGAGGATCCCACATGCCGCAGAGCGGCTGGGCCCGTGAGCCATGGCCGCTGAGCCTGCGCGTCTGGAGCCTGTGCTCTGCAACGGAAGAGGCCACAGCAGTGAGAGGCCTGCGTACCGCAAAAAAAAAAAAAGTCTACAAGCAATAAATTCTGGAGAGGGTGTGGAGGAAAGGGAACCCTCCTGCACTGTTGGTGGGAATGTAAATTGGTACAGCCACTATGGAGAACAGTACTGAGGTTCCTTAAAAAACTAAAAATAGAGCTACCATATGATCCAGCAATCCTACTCCTGGGCATATATCTGGAGAAAAACATGGTTCAAAAGGATACATGCACCCCAGTGTTCATTGCAGTGCTATTTACAATAGCCAAGACATGGAAGCCACCTAAATGTCCATTGACAGATGAATGGATAAAGAAGATGTGGTACATATACAATGGAATATTATTCAGCCATTAAAAAGAATGAAATAATGCCGTTTCCGGCAACATGGATGGACCTGGAGATTATCATACCAAGTGAAATAAGTCAGACAGAGAAGACAAATATCATGTGATTTTGCTTATATGCAAAATCTTAAAAAAATCATACAAATGGACTTACTGACAAAACAGAAACACACTCACAGACTTAGTGAATGAAGTTATGGTTACCAGGTGGAGAAGGGTGGGAGGGAGGGATAGACTGGGAGTTTGGGACATATACACAATGCTATATTTAAAATAGATAACCAACAAGGACCTACTGCATAGCACAAAGAACTCTGCTCAATATTCTGTAATAACCTAAATGGGAAAAGAATTTGAAAAAGAAGAGATGCATGTATATGCATAACTGAATCCCTTTGCTGTACACCTGAAACTAACTCAATATTGTTAATCAACTATACTCCAATAAAAACTAAAAAAATTTTTTTAAACGTGGGGGCTTTTGAGAAGTTTGATTGGGGATGTGCTAGCATCTAGACTTGGCTTTTACAAGTGGAAACAAATGCTCATTTGAGTAATTAGTGGACATACCCTGCAAAGCAAGGTGCCGAAGTAGCAAGAGGCTGTTTGAAGAAGTGCACATTCCTCTTTTAAGTGTAATCTGCTGGCTCAACATAACCCACTGGGCCACTAGACTGTTAGAAGTATCCATGGCTTTAAAAAACAAACAGTTCCTTATTCGGTAAGTCTAATTTCAATGTAGGTGTCATCATTCCATAGTGAAGGTAAAAGATAAAAGTCTCCAGAGAGATTTTTATCAAGTATAAATAGACCCATGTAGTAGATATTACAAAGATTCAAGATAGAGCATACACATACAAATGCCCGCCATGAGCATCCAGCTCTAGGAATCTACAGCTTGCTGTGAATATGCTGGCTTTCTTTTGCATTAAGTCAACTCTGAACCCATAGCTCAATTTCCTTTCCTCTCTGCAGTTAGTCATAAACACGTAGTTTTAAGGAGAGGTTTAAATAAATGCTTTGTCCACTAGAATCATACAGAACGGGATTGTGGTTAAGCGACACGCATGTGTAACCAGCTCATGAGTTCCTTGCAGGCAGAGTCCACGTATGGCTACAGTTGGCCCTTGAACAATGTGGTGGGTTAGAAGTGTTGACCCCCCCATACCCCACTACCCACCAGTCAAAAATCCACATACTGCTATCTCTGCCTCAAAACAAAGGAATTGATAAAATGATTCACCCAAGGGCAAGAAGCTGAAACTGTTTGGATAGAATCAGGACTCAAACCCTAGTTCTTTTGATTCCACATACTGGGATCTCTCATCAAACACAAACTTTTCCCCACACTTAGTTCATTTAAAAATCTGTAAAATGGGGCTTCCCTGGTGGCGCAGTAGTTGAGAGTCTGCCTGCAGATGCAGGGGACACGGGTTTGTGCCCCGGTCCAGGAAGATCCCACATGCCACAGAGCGGCTGGGCCCGTGAGCCTTGGCCACTGAGCCTGCGTGTCCGGAGCCTGTGCTCCACAACAGGAGAGGCCACAACAGTGAGAGGCCCATGTACTGCAAAAAAAAAAAAAAAAAATCTGTAAAATGAACATACAGGTACTCTATTTATTGGGAAAAAAAATCAGCTTCTAAGTGGACCGACACAGTTCAAACCCATGTTGTTCAAGGTCAACTGTAGTTTTAAAAAATCCTTACAGCACTTGGCCTTGCATACATTGGTGTCTAGCACATGTCTGTCAAGCAAGCCCAGTATATACAGATCTTCCTCAAATTATTATGAGGTTACATACAGATAAATCAGTTGTAAGTTGAAAACATCATATGTCAAAAATGTATTTAATACTCCTAACCTACAGAACATTATAGCTTATCCTTAAATGTGCTCAGAACACATTAGCCTACAGCTGGACAAAGTCTTCTAACACAAAGCCTATTTTATGCTAGTGTTGAACATCTCATGTAATTTTTTTTTTCATCTCATGTAATTTATTGAAAGTGGTAAACAGAACAGTTGTCTGGGTACAGAATAATTGTATGTCTATCAGCTGTTCACCTTCATGATCGTGAGGCTGACCATGAGCTGTGGCTCGCTGCCGCTGCCCAGCATCACGAGAGTACTGTACCAGATATTGCTAGCCTGGGGAAATGATCAAAATTCAAAGTACAATGCTACTGAATGCATACCACTTTCATGTAGTAGGCAAGAACAAATCTGACTCCACATTGGATCTGTTTCTTTTACTTTCACTTTTGTATTCTGTTGCTTTTGCTACAAGAATGTTCCCTATAACCTGAAATATACACGAGAGCTCATTCTCAAGTCTCTGACCTTTAAAGGTATAAAAGTTCTCTGTTCATATAAAGATAAAAAGTTGCAGAACAGAGAATAACATTTGTCTTGTTGGAGGTTTACAGGAACTTCATGGCCTGACCTAGCGGGGATAGATGTGAGAACAAAGGATTCTTATATCCAGAAGTTTGCAACAATCAGCCACACCCTCTTCCCTTTTAGTATAAAAGCAGCCTTAAATCTAATTTGGTTAGATGGTTCTTTGGGATACTAGTCTGCCATCTTCTCAGTCTTCTGGCTTTCCAAATAAAGTCACCATTCCTTACCCCAATAACTCGTCTCTCAATTTATTGGCCTGTAGTACAGTAAGCAGTATGGGCTTGGACTCAGTAACATTCACACCATCATAAAGCTGAAAATCATCAGTCTAACTATTGTAAATTGGGGACCATCTGTACTTGTATCCCGTAATAAGGCTAAGTTTATATTTGTGCAAACTCCACAACATATAAGTTGCTGTTCACATTTTATTATTCTTATTAAAGACTTCATTTTTTTTTTTTTAGAGCAGTGTTAGGTTCACAGCAAAACTGATAGAAAAGTACAGCCATTTTCCGTATACTTCCACACATGCATAGCCTCCCCCATTATCAACATCCCCTGCCAGAGAGGTTCATTTGTTCCAACTGATGAACCTACACTGATACATCATAACCCCTCAAGGTCCATAGTTTACTTTAGGGTTCACTCTCGGTGTTGTACACTCTATGGGTTTGGGCTGTCAACTTTTTGATAAAAGGAAAATCAAAAGTTTTCATTTAAGATTAATTTAGTTTGGTTTTAGACTCATTTTAAAAGCCCCATTAGAATTTTTTAAATTTCAAAATAATCACAAATTTACAGAAGAATTAGAGGAACAGTACAAAGAACTTTTCTTTTATGAACCATTTGAGGGTAAATGCTGCTCAGATGTCCCATCACCCTGAATATTCTAGTGTGGCTTTTTTCATACTATTTTGGACATTCTCCTACCTGACACAATACAACCATCAAAGTCAGGAAATTAACATTGATACACTGCTTCCCTCTAATCCTCAGAGCCTGTTCAAGGTTCTCCCATCGTCTTATCAATGTCCAACTTTATAGCTAAAAGATCTAGTCACACGGTGCCTTTAGTGATCACCCATCTTCACTTTTCTTCTGTCAGAAACAGTTCCTCAATCTTTCTCTGGTTTTCATGAGCCTGACATGCTTCTGAAGTGTACAGGACAGTTTACTTTGTAGAACATCCCTCCACGTGGATTTATCGGCTACTGTCTCATGATTAGATTCAGGTTATGCAACTTTGGCGGGAATAACACAGAGGCAGCACTCTGTTCTCTCTGCATCCTGATAGGTGGTGCACGATTACACCCTGTCCCCTTACAGGCATTGCTCAGTTTGACTGCTTAAGGGGATGTTTGCCAAGCTTCTCCACTGCGGTTACTCTTTTTTCCCTTATTAATAAGTATTTTGTGGCGTGATATTTTGTAACCATGTCAATATACCATTCCTCATTTGAGTTTTACTTTATTAATAATGTTAGGATTCATCATTTCCTATTTTATTTGATCTGTTAAATCTATTTATATAATTATTTAACTTAATGCTCAACTTATCCCACACTTGGCCACAATAGGAGTCTGTTCAAGCTGACTTCTGTGCTTTTTTACATGACATCATCGTTTTTTGAGCACTTCCTTAGTTTCTGGCACAAAAAATGTGTTTCAGGCTCATGTTGTACTTCACCTGACCTGACCGTGGAATTGACCATGTCTCCAAGGAGCTCTGGTTCCATTTAGTGGAGAGGCCAAGATCTGGACCCTAATTGTGTTCATTTCCCAGACACTCTCAGTGGACAGAGCTAGGGAATATATATACAGATACATGTTTACACGTACATTTAAGTCTATATTTCTATATCTATCTATATATTGGAAATCCTGAGTTCATGCTAATTTCTCCACTCCCAATCCAACCCCACAGGTTAATTCTAGTTTTCTCCCATTATACTTCCCTTCTCTGGTAGTGAGGAACATGATACTGTGGATGGAACTATACCCCCCCCCAAATTTATACATTGAAGCTCTAATCCCAAATGTGATGGTATTTGAAGATAATGCCTTTGGGAGGTAATTGGCTTAGATGAGTTCATGAAGGCAGGACCCTCGTGATGGATTTCTTCCTTTTATAGGAAGAGGAAGGGACGCCAGAGCCCTCTGCCATGTGAGGACACAGAAGCCAGCTATATATGAGAGCCAGGAAGAAATCCGCACCAGAACTGGACCATTCTAGCACCCTGACCTCAGACGTTCAGCCTCCAGAACCATAAGAAAATAAAGTTCTGTTGTGTAAGCCATTCAGTCTAACATACTTTGTTATGGCCGCCTGAGCAGACTAATACACTTGGTTTCTGTTACTCTTAATATACTTATTTGATCAATCTCCTTCATTTGGGATCCAACCTTCCACACTTGGCTACCCTTTCCCTCTATGGGGACACCCCGCTTGGGCTCCAATTTCCTGTTTTGGGCCATCCTGTCTCCCTCTCTCCCCACTCCATGAACTTCTACTTTCCTCTACTTCATCTAATGGCTTTGGGACTGAGTTACACAGGAAGAGAAGGAAATGAGTCTCTTTAGTTCCCCAAGATCTCACTTGGTTTTTTGGAGAGATGTGTTTTTTATCAAGCACAAGTCTGAAAAGTTCATTATAATCATAAATTCGAAGCTAGAAGGAAGCTTAAAGATAATCTAACTCAACCACCTTATTTCATTTAGTAACTAATTTCTAGGGATAAGTTTTCTTATTCTAATGAGAAATTAAGTCTTATAAAGGAAAACTTTTGCATTAGTGAAACTATGATTATAAAAATGCTTCTAGTGTCAAAACCACTGCTTTAAAGAACCTCCTTTTTATTTATAGAAGCTCCATGGTTACCTGGAATGATGGAAGAACTAATGCTATATAACATTTTTGAAGTAATCCATGGCTATTAATGCCATTTCTTCATGTCATTCAAAGTATTTATCCTGCCTCTCCTTTGCATTTCCAGTAGAGGGACTTGGAGAAGCAGATGAACAATTGAGATTTAGCAGGAAAGTCTAGGTAACACAGTGATCACACATAAGTGTTTTACTGGGGAATTAAGTAGGGCTCAGTCTATAACAGAGATTACAGACAATTATGTGCCTTTAAAGATGGAGCTGATTTAGGGATGAGGGCAGAGTGGGAAGTAAACCAAGAGTAAATAGAGATAATCAAGACAGTATGGTACTGGCACAAAAACAGAAATATAGATCAATGGAACAGGATAGAAAGCCCAGAGATAAACCCATGCACCTATGGTCAATAAATCTACGACAAAAGAGGCAAGAATATACAGTGGAGAAAAGAAAGTCTCTTCAATAAATGGTGCTGGGAAAACTGGAGAGCTACATGTAAAAGAATGAAATTAGAACACTCCCTAACACCATACACAAAAATAAACTCAAAATGGATTAAAGACCTAAATGTAAGACTGGATACTATAAAACTCTTAGAGGAAAACATAGGAAGAACACTCTTTGACATAAATCACAGCAAGGTCTTTTTTGACTCACCTCCTAGAGTAATGAAAATAAAAACAAAAACAAATGGGAACTAATTACACTTAAAAGCTTTTGCACAGCAAAGGAAACCATAAACAAGACGAAAAGACAACCCTCAGAATGGGAGAAAATATTTGCGAATGAAGCAACTAACAAGGGATTAATCTCCAAAATATACAAGCAACACATGCAGCTCAATATCAAAACAACCAACCCAGTCAAAAAATGGGCAGAAGGGACTTCCCTGGTGGTCCAGTGGTAAAGAATCCGCATTCCAATGCAGGAGATGCGGGTCCAATCCCTGGTCGGGGAACTAAGATCCCACATGCTGCGGGGCAACTACGCCCATGAGCCACAACTCCTGAGCTACTGCACCTCAACTAGAGAGCCCAAGTGCTGCAAACTACAGAGCCTACATGCTCTGGAGCCCACACGCCCTGGAGTCCACACGCCACAACTAGAGAGAGAAAACCCACATGCCACAACTAGAGAGAAATCTGCACGCCACAACGAAAGATCCTGCATGTCCCAACAAAGATCCTGCATACTGCAACTAAGACTCGATGCAGCCAAAAAAAAAAAAAAAATGGGCAGAAGACCTAAATAGACATTTTTCCAAAGAAGACATACAGATAGCTGAGAGGCACATGAAAAGATGCTCAACATCATTATTAGAGAAATGCAAATCCAAACCACTATGAGGTATCACCTCACACCAGGCAGAATAGCCATCATCAAAAACTCTGCAAAAAATAAATGCTGGAGAGGGTGTGGAGAAAGGGAACCCTCTTGCACTGTTGGTGGGAATGTAAATGGATACAGCCACTATGGAGAACAGTAAGGAGCGTCCTTAAAAAACTAAAAATAGGGGCTTCCCGGGTGGCGCAGTGGTTGAGAGTCCGCCTGCCGATGCAGGGGACACGGGTTCGTGCCCTGGTCCGGGAAGATCCCACATGCCGCGGAGCAGCTGGGCCCGTGAGCCACGGCCGCTGAGCCTGCGCGTGCGGAGCCTGTGCTCCGCAATGGGAGAGGCCACAACAGTGAGAGGCCCGCGTACCGCAAAAAAAAAAAAAAAAAAAAACTCAAAATAGGGGCTTCCCGGGTGGCACAGTGGTTGAGAGTCTGCCTGCCGATGCAGGGGATGCAGGTTTGTGCCCTAGTCCAGGAGGATCCTACGTGCCGCGGAGCAGCTAGGCCCGTGAGCCAGGGCCCCTGAGCCTGCGCGTCCGGAGCCTGTGCTCTGTGGTGGGAGAGGCCAAGGCAGTGAGAGGCCCACATACCACAAAAAAAAAAAACTAAAGATAGAACTACCATATGATCCAGCAATCCCACCCCTGGGCATATACCCAGAGAAAACCATCATTCCAAAAGATACATGCACCCCAGTGTTCATTGCAGCACTATTTACAATAGCCAGGACCTGGAAGCAACCTAAATGCACACTGACAGACGAATGGATAAAGAAGGTGTGGTACGTGTATACAATGGAGTATTACACAGCTATAAGAAGGAACGAAATTGTGCCATTTGCAGAGATATGGATGGACCTAGAGACGGTCATACAGAGTGAAATAAGTCACAAGAAGAAAAATATATTAACACATATACGTGGAATCTAGAAAAATGGTACAGATGAACCTATGTGCAAAGCAGAAATAGAGACACAGACATAGAGAACAAACATATGGACACCAAGGGGGGAAAAGGGGTGGTGGTGGGATGAATTGGGAGATTGGGATTGACATATATACACTACTATGTATAAAATAGGTAACTAATGAGAACCTACTGTATAGCACAGGAAAATCTACTCAGTGCTCTGTGGTGACCTAAATGGGAAGGAAACCCAAAAAGGAGGGGATATATGTATACATATAGCTGATTCACTTTGCTGTCCAGCAGAAACTAACACAACATTGTAAAGCAACTACACTCCAATAAAAATTTTTTTAAAAAGAGTAAACACAGAAAAGTAACCAAGGAACCAATGCCTTCATGAGTGTGCTTTGATTGGGGAAGGGAGGAACTTATAAAAGTGCAGTGGGAGAACAGAGCCTGCCTTGAGAAGCTGAATGGATTTGACTCTTTGGCCACATGAAATCTTTTAGATAATGAATTTCAGATAGCATTGAGGTCAATTACAAATAGTAGAAAACCCAACAATAGTGGCTTAAAGGAATAGGGGTGGAGTTTTCTTATCAGAAGTTTGGAGGTTAGTGGTAGCTGGAAGTGGTTCAATTGCTCAAAAAGGTAGGACCAATGTCTGTGTGATTCTCTTGGCCTTTCCCTCATGGTTTCAAGATGGCTACTGTAGCACCAGACATCACATCTGCATTTAACACAGGAAGAAAGGAAAAGGGTATCACAAGACATATTTGTCATGTTTTATCAGGACAACAAAAGTTTATCCAGAGCCTTGCTTCATCACCACCCCCAGCAGATATCCATTTGCTGGATATTAGCCTGAAATTTTGCAGCATTATTTCTATCTACAAAGGAAGTTGGGAAAGTGACTGGTTAACTTTCCAAGATTTTATAAGTGGAGACAGAAAGGGAAAAAGTGATAGGAATGGGTGTTAGGTCTATCAATCTATGTGTCTTCCACAAGAAGTCTGATCAGTTATTTTTATCATTTAGATGACAAAAGAAGTTTCAGTTGGATGCAGAAAAAAGTTTTTAGCCCTTCAGTCAGGTTAGGAAGGCAGACAGCAACGTCTCTATCCTTCAAGATCTTGAAGTTGAGAGATATTCATTACTATGTGTCTTAGAAGATTTAGACATTCTGTTGCCTGAAGCCTGGTGATTGGATCAGGTGATCTCATTAGGTCTATGATGATTTGATTCACTATTTCAAAGCTGTACATTCCCTACCTCTCAAAGCACTGTGAAATACCAAAAAAAGTACAAGGACACCCTTCTCCCCCTCCATCTACTTCACTGGAAAACTTCCAACAACACTTTGCTTTTAGAGGTTCTAAGGTTAATACCGTTCCTCTTATTCAAAACTAGTTTCAGGTATGTCAAGAAAAAAAAGAGAACTGGATAAATGAGGCATAAGTAAAAGATCAGGAAATCAAGATTTTTGGATAAAACTAAAAATTGATCTGAGATCGTATTAGGGAGATGTGAAGCCATTACTTGAATATGATGTGGGCACTTAAGAGTCACAAAACTTCCCTCGACATAATATTATATAAGATTATGTGTTATGCTTACTTTTTAAGTAAACACATTCGTAAATCACTTGGCAAACATGTCAAGAGCCCATGGTTTATTTCTGCTTCAATATTGCACTGTAGTCTTGGCTACACCAAGTTCCGTCATGGCAACAACTAACCTTTTTTTCCAGACAATCCTCATACCCTGGAGCAGAGAAGACAATGCCCCACTGTGAACTTACACAAGGTTTGCAAATATGGTGCAATTTTGGTGTACCAGTGGCCTGAAGTTCACAAACCCACTGAAGATTCCAGCTGGTCTATACTTGTCAGCCGAAAAGCATGAGGAAGACTGGGACAAAGTCCCTTTTCTTAACCATGTTTCAAGATGATCTAAAAGACACTTTCTGATATTGAGCTGTGTGAGCTGCTTATACATTTTGGAGATTAATCCTTTGTCAGCTGTATGCATATAGCTGATTCACTTTGTTATATAGCAGAAACTAACACAACATTGTAAAGCAATTATACTCCATTAAAGATGTTAAAAAAAATAAAAGCACTTTCTTCCCCTCCAGTCTCTTAAACGACCAGAATGAGAGTTGGGATTGATTTCACAATAACCAAACAAATCATCTCTTTCATACACATTTTTATGCCATCGCTAGATTAATTTAAGGTAACGTATTCGCCTCTGGTGCTTCTGTAGAGCTTTGAGAGCTGAAAGCCCTTGTTGTTTTCACCAGGCTTCAGACTCCACGTAGGTGCACCATATGTATCTCGAATTCATTTCATCCAATTCAACAGATTTTTATCAAGCATCTACTAATGAACTGGTGTTCTAAGTGTTGGGGGGACATGCTACTGGGAACCCTCACAACATTACAAGGTAGTTATTATTTACACTGTAAAAATTAAGAAACTAAGGGCCCAGAGAGAGTAAATAACTTCTCAAGGTCACACAGCCAGTCCATGGCAAAGCTGGCTTGAAAGGCAAGTCCGTTTCACCCCCTATTCCATGCTTTTCACCCAGTATCTTGCTGCCTTCCTGCTAACAACTGGCCTTATCATAAAAGGCCCATGATTAGAAATGCATGAAATCTTTTTTGAGACTACAATTCCTGGACATTTACAATTATTCTGCCAAAAGAGTTAACGTTCATGGTATGAGAATGGAAAGGGGGACTCTGCCTTTGAATTGGGTCTGAAAGTTTTCACTCAGTCCTTTCCTCCCCAAACCACTCATCTTCAAAATTTGATTTCAGAAGCCTTGGAGTTGTATGGAATGCTAATTCATGCTTCCGGGAATTGTCCTGGCAGACTAGCCTTAGGCTGGGCATCAGGTGAATCCTGGTCAGAATATCCTCAGAGAGGTGAGCAGAGAACCCGAGTCTGCAGTCAGGAGCTGAGTTTCTGATCTGCTTGCTCACCATCTGGGTGACTTTAAGTTGTTTCAATTCTCTATGTTCCAAGTTCAGGGTCATAAGAAACAAATGAGATAACCATAGATGAGAATGGTTTGAAAATTGGAAAGTAATATATAAAGAATGGCCATTATCCTAACTCACAAAGCAGAAGGGACTGAAAATTAAAGGCAGCATGGAAGAGCACATCAGCTTAACTCTAAAACACTTCTAATAAAGCATCATTTAATTATCAGCCTCCAAGGAGGGATAATGAAATTAAATGTTGTCCATCACAGCTCCTTTGTTACTGGTATCTGGGGCATGAAATTCTGAAGAGCATTCGTTCTTCCTGAACATAAATGCAGCCATGGTCAAGAGCGGATCCTTCCTGCCTCACCAATCTTCGAAAAACCAAGAAAGATAACTAGTGGGGTATCAATTACAGCTTCTGAATGGCAGGTTCAGAGTATAGCAGAGGAAAGCAGGCAGCCGATTTCCATTTGGTTGATGGACCCCGAATCAGCTCCATGTGCCCACGGGTGAGAATCACAGAGGCAGGTTTTAAAATGTCCTGAGGCCTCAAGAAGGAAAGAGAATCAAAATGATTTGTGTTGGCCTAAAGCCCTCTGAAAAAGTGGATGGTAAGTATTCTGATCCACTTTTCAAACTCAGAGGTGGGCACATCACCCTGGGGTCCATTCTCCCACCTTCCCAAAGCACCTCCACAAAACCCGGGTCTTCCTGTCGACAGATGAATGGATAAAGAAGATGTGGCACATATATACAATGGAATATTACTCAGCCATAAAAAGAAATGAAATTGAGTTATTTGTAACAAGGTGGATGGACCTAGAGTCTGTCATACAGAGTGAAGTAAGTCAGAAAGAGAAAGACAAATACCACGTGCTAATGTACATATATGGAATCTAAAAAAAACAAACAGTACTGATGAACCTAGTAGCAGGGCAGGAATAAAGACACAGATGTAGAGAATGGACTTGAAGACATGGAGCGGGAAGGGGAAGCTGGGACGAAGTGAGAGAGTGGCATGGGCATATATACACTACCAAATGTAAAATAGATAGCTAGTGGGAAGGAGCCGCATAGCACAGGGAGATCAGCTCGGTGCTTCGTGACCCACTAGAGGGGTGGGATAGGGAGGGTGGGAGGGAGACGCAAGAGGGAGGGGATATGGGGTATAAGTACACATATGGCTGATTCACTTTGTTATACAGCAGAAACACAACATTGTAAAGCAATTATACTCCAATAAAGAGAGAGAGAAAAAAAAACCTGCCTCTTCTGTCTTCTGTTCCTTCATCAGCTACTCCAGTTTTCCAACCAGCTCACCCGTCTCCAGGATTTACACTGCTGTTTCTAACCTTCTTTTAACTCCTACTTGGAGAGATCAGCCCTTAGTTGAAAGCATACACAGTGTCTTATAGAGACTGCTCTAGAAAGATGGAGCTGTGCAATGCAAAAACAAAACAAAACAAAACAAAAACTGGCCAGGAGAAGAGGCACTGGGCTTTGGTTCTTGCAGGCTAGGGCTCCTTGGGTAAGAGCTTTAACTTCCCTGAGTCTCCGTTTCCACATCTCTAAGAGTGGGAATTATCCCTGCTTGTCTGGTCCATAGAAATCAAATGAGATGTTTGTGGAAATGCTCGAAAACACTACGAACATAAATGGTCCCGTTCTTCCCCTGGTGATCTTGCGACAAATGCAGTCATTCAGCACATGATTATTGAGGATTTATGATGGGCCACACTGGGCTGGGCCCTGGAGATACAACAGAAAATCGAGCATGTTCCCTGACCTTGGGGAGCTTACCTGGGGGTGGGGTACAGCAGCGTAAACAAGCAATTAAAATACACTTTGCCACATCTCATAAGTGGACAGCAGAGGGGTGCCCAGCTCAGCCTGAAGGGCTTTGCAGGGACAGGGATAACACAGGAGCTCAACCTTGAAGGATGATAAGAGAATTCACTAGGAAAAGAAGGGAGTCAAGGTCATTCCAGGCGGAAAAGCTGCATGTACGATTGTAGGCAAGAAAAATGAGAGCAGGGCGAGGTTAGAGTATAGCAAGTATTTCAGTAGAGCTGGCACCCGAGGTGAGGGGAGCAGGAGCGGTGACACTGGGGACTCAGGAAGGAGGTCCGCTTTGGAGGGCATGCTGCCTGCTCTGATGACACTCATAGAGTGCTCACCAGGTGCCGGGTACTCTTCTAGTGTATCTCATGTATCACCGCTTTTAATTCTCCCAATCACCCCAAGAAGTCAGTCCTTTTATTACCCATTGCTTAGAGAAGAGGAAATTGAAGCTCAGAGAAGTTAAGTAACTTGTTCAAGGTCATACAACTGGCAAGGCTGCCAAGGAGTTGGGTTTTTTAGATAATTTCTTGACAGTCTGCATAACTGATAAAGTGCATGTCACTTGCTCATGTGGGAATTTATGTTGTTTGCTTAAATACTTAATGATTAACTATCACTTGGGCTTATCAATAAAGTAATCCAGTAATTGAAGTCTTCTGAGATGAGGAAGATTATAAATGGAAATTTATACTTAATGATCAATTAGCTTGGCTAATTTTGCTTTTCCCCCTAACAATCCTTTGTGAGAGATAAATAGAAGAATCAGTGGACTTGAAAAATACAGAAACTTATAAGACACAGGATATACAAAAAGCCTTCAACTGGACCCTTTTTTTAGTAATTTCATTTCTAGGAATTTATACTAAGCAGATCATCAGGCATACCAAGTTATACATACAGGAAGTGTACCCCTGAGACTTGGGTACCATATCATCTTTCCAAACAATATTAAGGCTAGTATGTCACCACCAACCAGAGTTGGTGGGACGCTCAATTATTTTCCGAGTTCTAGTTTTCCTCTTGCAGCCCTTGGGGTTGTGGGAGAATCCTTGGGCTTAAGCAGTTGAAGAATCTAGGGAAGGTAGTTCCAAGAAGTTTTACTCTCTAGGCTTGCGTGCATTTTGTCATGGCCAGAGCCTCTGCTAATGACACCACAACCCTCTGGACCCACCTCAGCCACAGGAATGTAGAGTAGTCCCCAGGCAATCCCACAGTCCCCTGCTCAAAGTTCTGCACCTCCAGGATGCCACCACAGCCTCCCGACTGTTGCCTCCTCCTGAGGAACCCGCCCCTCATTCCGAATCTTGGAACAGTCCACCTTCTGCTTCCGGTCTGGCTCTTTTCCCTCTTGACTCTAGACGTTCAAAGCCTCCAACGCTTTCCTACGTAGGACTCCCAGTTGACTCATCTCCCTGAACACACACTTCTGAAAACACAAGGGCCTACTCACTTGCCCCTAGGGACCAAGGAAAGTACAGATAACCACGACTCAAAGGCCTATGCGGGTCCTTGGGAAGAGAAGGGAAGAAAGACCTTGGTTGCTTCTGAATGTATTCTGCCATGTTAAACTTTTATTGTTTCCAATTACATCTATAATAGTAGAAATCTGGAAAAATTGAAACGTCCCACTAAAAGGATTGTGTATTGGAACAATATACAGCAATTAAAGGGCTCTGTTCTTGATATACTCATTTTTTAAAAGCAGGTTACAAAGCAGGATATGCAATTTAAGTCCAATCTTTATAATTTATTTACACACACACAGTTGTATCATATAGACAATCAACGCTTGTCTTAAGAATAGTGGGATCATTGTTGAGGTTTATTTTGCTTCTTACACTTCTGTGCATTTTCCCAATTTCTTTCATATATTTGCATTATTTTTGTAACGAGACTCACTGCACCGTACAATGATGGGATGTGTATGTGCGTGTGGCAACGGCCCTTTTTCTGGAGTACTTAACATACTGGAGTGAGGTAGTAAGCTCTCTTGGTAGATTATTGGCTAGGAATAAGAGTTAACTTGAAAAGGGAATGACAATGTAAAAAACAACATTTAAATACAGAAAGGGTAGGACAAAAACTTTAAAAATATATCAGAATAATGTACTACAGTATTTTTTAAAGTTCCTTTTCCTTCTCCTTTAGACATCTAATAAGTGACACAAATAGATATTTTAATTTTGGCCAAAATCAGCTCTTGGGCAATGTGCCACTCTCAGAATCAGGCCTGATATTTGAATATCTGTGTTGGATGGTGGATCTTTTATTAATTGACTGTGTGATGGGGAACAAGTTAATAACTTCTCTTGACTTGAATTTCTTCATCTTCCATTTTTACTCTGTTATTTAACAAATGCTTCTAGAGCATCTACTGTGTGCCAGCACTCTCCTAAGAGTTTTGTGAATATTAACTAAGTTAATCCTCGTTCCTACCTTCCAAGGAGGGCACTTTTAAAAAATTTATTTAATTTGATTTATTTTTGGCTGCGTTACATCTTCGTTGCTGTGTGCAGACTTTCTCTAGTTGCGGTCAGCAGGGGCTACTCTTTGTTGCGGTGTGCGGGCTTCTCATTGCGGTGGCTTCTCTTGTGGCAGCGCACAGGCTCTAGGTGCGTGGGCTCAGTAGTTGTGGCTCATGGGCATAGCTGCTCTGCGGCATGTGGGATTTTCCCAGACCAGGGCTCGAACCCGTGTCCCCTGCATTGGCAGGTGGATTCTTAACCACCGCACCACCAGGGAAGCCCAAAGAGGGCACTAGTATCCCTACTTTACGTATGAGGAAACTGAAAACCAGAGGGGTTAAAAACTCAAAGTTCACACAGATGGTAAAGCAACAAAATCAGGATTCAAATCCCGGCTGACGGGGCTCCCCTGGTGGCGCAGTGGTTGGGAGTCTGCCTGCCGATGCAGGGGACCCGGATTCGTGCCCCGGTCTGGGAGGATCCCGCACGCCGCAGAGCAGCTGGGCCCGTGAGCCATGGCCGCTGAGCCTGCGCGTCCGGAGCCTGTGCTCCGCAACGGGAAAGGCCACAACAGTAACAGGCCCGCGTACCGCAAAAAAAAAAAAAAAAAATCCCGGCTGACGGGCTCCAGACCCGGCTACGTTAGCCCCTGTGTTTTATGCTGGACCAAATGACATTTAACACGTCTATCATTTACTGTGTGTAAAACACCCACAGCCCTGGGCGTATTCCCTCTCCATGCTTCCCAAATCTCTTTTTGACCCCTGAATTTTCTTTTGGAAATCCAATTTTTTAAAAAATCATATATACTCTAGGATTTATTTTATGAAACAGGGACTCTCCTACTGCCAGGTGTTAATTTTTTAACTTCTCTGTTTTCAACTCACCTCTTCAGTACCGAATATAGGAGTCAGTGCAGTGAAAGAGAGATCATGTCTTTAAGTAGCTCAATAAAATGGCGACTTTGGGTCCACAGCCTCTAATGTACCAATCCTGCCCAGCCCCCTATCTAATTCAGTTAGCTGCTAGCTTTCTGGCTAGGTCAAGTACAAAAAACCAGTTTACCTCTTTAATATGTCAGTAGAGAGATAGAGTCATTTTCACATTTTTTTTTACCCATAGAATGTTCTATACATAAATACAAAATGGAACTTTGGTACTTTCTGAATTTACTAACTTTCAAAAACGTTGGGGATTAAAAACCTCAATTAGAGAATAAGCTTCCTAGATTTGAGTGAGCAAACAGCCTTTTTCCCTTTGTACTTACAGTAA
This sequence comes from Delphinapterus leucas, assembly GCF_059928025.1. NCBI lineage: Eukaryota > Metazoa > Chordata > Mammalia > Artiodactyla > Monodontidae > Delphinapterus > Delphinapterus leucas. The sequence continues at coordinate 17,007,417 of NC_143138.1, forward strand.
AGACTGACTTGTCCACGAACACAATAACGGCCAACTAATCAGGTTTTGGGGGGACTGAGCCTCCAAAAGCGAGCTCAGCTTCAGGCCTGACCACCACGAGCAGGGTCTGGGCAAGAGTACAGACAGGGGCCTCCACGCCATCTCTAAATACTTAAAAGGTACAAATAAAGCCAACATGTTGTTAAAGAAAATAAATTCTACTCTCTTACCTTGACAAATCCTCCTTCCCAAGACCAGAACGGAACGTGGGGTTCTTCCCTGCTCTGGGTTTCTACACCAGAATGTGGTGGCGGTACGGGCAGCAGCCTCTGGCCTGACCAGCTCCTCTGCTCACCCCTAGTGCTTTCTTGCGTTAGGAAAGGCTTACTCCCACGTGTGGATACTCCAGCCCACCTTGTTACCCAACCAAACTTGGGTCCTCTCACCCACGCGCAGTAAAGCCAAGTTACTGACACCTGGTTGCAGTAAAGGACTATTCAGCGTCTACTGCAGGGCACCAAGCAAGGAGTCCAGGACAACTAGTGCTCAAAACACTCAACTCCTCCATGGGTTTCAGCAAAGTATTTTTAAAAGTCAGGTGAGGGAGGGGCGTCCCAGGGTACGTGATCGGCTCGTGCACAATTCTCTGATTGGTTGATGGTAAGGTAACAGGTGTCACAGGGGTTAACGTGATCAATCCTTAGGCCCCAGTAGGCGTGACGGCTACGTGCTCGTGGTCATCAAGCAGTTAATTTCTTCCATTTGGTGGGGGTTTTCTCATCTGTAAAACAACTCAGGAAACGTGCATCAGATACTGTTATCTGGGCACTTGAGAGAGGAGCTTCAGCAGAGGATATGGGGAGGGGTCTCTCCCCGGAAGGCCCCACAGGGTCCTGCTCGATTACAGCCTGAGGCTGCCCCCCAACAGCCTCCCCTGCCCACCTCTCAGGCCTGGAGTACATACACTGGCAGCATCCTTCATCCTCAGACCAGGATCTTTACACAGAGATGCTTATGCAGGAATTCAGGATTCCAGGAAGCGTGATCTAGGAGCGAGGGGAAATGCAGGCTCTGGATGGATGAGTCCCCTTGACGCACTGACTGTGCCCTGTGGGGAGTGCTGTGACAGGGCATGACAGCGGAGGGGCAGAGCAGGGCCCTCTGAAGTGCAGCTCTCAAAAGTGTGGTGCCCAGGGCAGAGGCCCCTTTTGCCGAGCCTAAAGGCTGTGTTTCTCTGGTATGTCCTCGGTCATCTGCTATGTTTTGCAATGATGTGGTAGGAAATTAATCTTCCACAATTCTACCTTTGACCCTCCTAGACGGAAAGACCCTGTGTCTCACCGTTTTGTTAAAATTAAATTAAACCTATGCTTGCACATATTCCACAATTTGACTTTGTAATGTAGAATTCTAAAAGAATGAGGGCAGTCTCATGGGGAACAGCTGAGGAAAACCTGGAGCCCTCACCTGGAAGAGGTTGATCATTCAGTGAGTTCTATTGGTTGTTTCTGCTCCACACCAAACTGAAAGCTGGGGGGAGGAGCCTTCTTAGACCTTAAAAAAAGGGGGAATTTAATGTGTGTTCCATTAAAATAAGGAAATTTGGTCATGGTAAGAGAGGGCAGTCTGCTAGGATCTATTAGAGCAGGGGTCCCCAACCCCCAGGCCACGGACCAGTACCAGTCTGTTCCCTGTTAGAAACCGGGCCACACAGCAGGAGAGGTGAGTGGCTGGCAAGTGAGAAGCTTCATCTGTATTTACAGCCGCTCCCCATCGCTCTCATTACCACCTGAGCTCCGCCTCCTGTCAGATCAGAGGCGGCATTAGATTCTCACAGGAGCGCGAACCCTACTGTGAACTGCACATGGGAGGGATCTACGTTGCGTGCTCCTCATGAGAATCTAATGCCTGGTGATCTGAGGTGGAGCTGAGGTGGTGATGCCAGCGCTGGGGAACGGCTGCAAATACAGATCATCATTAGCAGAGAGGTTTCACTGCACAGAGACCATAATAAGTCAATTGCTTTGTATAATTATTTCATTATATATTACAATGTAATAATAATAGAAATAAAGTGCACAATAAATGTTATGTGCTTGAATCATCCAGAAACCATCCCCCCCCACCCCACTCCAGTCCGTGGAAAAATTGTCTTCCACGAAACCAGTCCCTGGTGCCAAAAAGGTTAGGGACCGCTGTATTAGAGAACCCAGATTGATGGAGGGCCAGTTGAGTTCTAGGAGGATGGCACCTTCGGTTGATCTGGTGATGATGGTGATGAGGACATTAATATACACTGAGTACCAAGTGGGTGCCAAGCACTGTGCTAAATACATTATATATACTTAATAAAATGTCATATAATTATATATTATATAATATATACATTTCATTTATATGTAAATATATAATATAAATAAAAATTTATAAATCAATTATAATTTATATATTATTTATATATAGATAATATGTATATGTTATATAATCTATAAATGTAATTTAATATTCACAGCAACCCTTTGAAGAAGTGAAGCTCAAAATGGTTGAATAACTTGGCTTAGAGTAATGCTGCTAGTTAAGTGGCAATACAGATTACAATCCAGGTTTGTCTAATTACAAAACCTAAACTTTTAACTGGTCTGTTATAACCAACTAGTACTTTATAAAAATAGGTGAATTGGTGGCAATCCAGCCAAAGATAGACCCAGCCACAACGATCTAATGATCTTTTTATCTAATATCTAATGAAAGCTTTAGGCATGCTGAACTGAACTGAAGAAAGATGGCCCGAGGGAGAAGCCACCTAGAAAGTGCCATGTGTATATGGACCAAAGATTTGAGAATTTCCTCATCCTGGGGGGTCAGGGCCAAGCATAATTTAAGAGGCAGGCCTTGTGCTGCTACTGATGGAAATGTTATGGACCAGAGCTGGTGACCAGAAGCTGAGTCTATGAAACTTAGCAGATTTGGGAAGCAGAGAGAATGTCCTTATTCTTAGGAACTACACCAGTACAGATTATAAAGAAGCTTGGTCTAAGGTTCAGTTAAGAGAGGATTGGATAAAACTCACCCACAAGACTGTATTTAAATCTCCTTAGGGGTAAAGTATACTGATGCCTGCAACTTACTTGGAAATGCATCAAAACAATAAGATGGATTGATGGATAAACAGAAGGGTAGATAGTTGGATATACTTGTGATGAAGCCAGTACAGGAAAATGGTATTTACAGAGTCTGGAGGGTTGGTATCTGGGTGTTTACAACTTTTCAGCTTTTCTGTGTGTTTGAAATTTTTCATAGTAAAATGTTGGAAAGATTCTCTTACTAGAGAGAAGAGGCTCTTTAAAAAGACAGTGCACAGACACAGTACCCAGACACAAGATTTTCAATCTTTTTGATCATGCTATTTTTTTGTAAAAAGCCTCACTGAATAATGTGAGTGCTTTTCTTTGATCTTCACCTGTTTCTTTTGTCTCACCTGCCTTTTTCTCTTTGGCAGCCTAGGATAGCACAAATATTGGTACTTGGTAAAAGCATGTTTCATTACTACGCTCCTAAAACTTAGAAAAACCTATACTCTGCCATTGTCCTTGTAGCATATGTCAATTAGAGAAATCTCATATCAACTAGGAATATTCTATTTGACTATATGTGAAATGCATCTGTTCACCAAAGTATTTGTATTGCAGAAAAGACTGCAATTATTAAGTGATAAAGTTTGCACATCCTATCTTAAAATACGAGGCATTCTTGCGGATTCTATGAGTGTGGTTCTGGTGTTTACACTTTTAAATCACTCCTGCTAACTGTAGCTGATGCTCTGTAGTGACTGGGGGTTAGGAGTTAGGAGGGAGGGGATAACTTTTTACCTTTCTCACGCTCATCAAAAAAAAAAAAAAAAGGTACAAAATAGCGTTAAGCCATGACAGTATCTGAGATCCACCCAAATTAATCCCTACTTTACAGCTGATTCTTTAATTTTTTCAAATTACTTGCAATTGTAAAGTTATCCTGGTAGTCTTTTTCAACTGTTATGCTTAGCTAGAGCATTATAAGTAAGACATATCCATAGTGAAAAAAGTTGTCAACAACGGATTAGAAATTATCTAAAGAACTTATTTTATAATACCATGATCATTTACATTCAATGACTTAAATATAGTTTGAAAAGAGAATTTAATTTTAGAGAAATACTGGAGTTCAAGATTTTTCAGTTAGCAGCTCTAAATGCTGAATCTTTTCTTTTTTTGTGGCAAAACAAGGGAATTTCACTATCATTATCATCAAGCACTAACACATGACAGCACTAGAGGCACTTGCATCCTAACAAAATAAAACAAACCTCTCACCTTCCCAGAACATGAAGCACAAACACTTGAATCATAAAACTATCAGCTTCAAATCCGCTGTCTTATCAAGCGAATACGATTAGCTTCTCATTCCCAAAAAAGTTAACAGAACTCTGATTTCCAATTATTCTTAGAGAATTTTAGGATACCTGTTACTACTTAAATATCAGACTTGTAAACCAGTTTGCTCAATCAATGATTAATTACCCTGCTCCAATTTTGACTATTGGAGAGCTTTAAAATGCCAGGAATTTAAAACCTTGTGCAGAATATCAAGACTATGTTTCTTTCTCCGCCCCCTCACCACAAAAGAAAACACTTCGGCACCTAGGCAGTGTGGGTTTGTGAAAAGCCCTTTGTCACTAAGAGCCAAGCTTCTTCCTCGAAAGGTAAGAATAGGTTCAGTATTAGAAATGTGAGCTATCTCACAAAACAACATGGTAACAGAATTGATCTCTAGTGAATTGCTGCTGTTTTTAAACAAATTATTTACAAGGTAAAACTGTTTCCCCCTTTCCTTTGGAAAGCCTTAAAACTTTGTATGTATTCAGACAAAGGGGGAAAAAAAACTATATTTAAATCACCTTTTAAAAATACCATGTTTCATTTGTATTTAGAAAAAACACAGGAAAAAAAGTTGTTTATTATCCCAAGGTTAGTGAGAATAACAATAAGTGGAAAGAAAAGTATAACATAAAAAACATATACCCACTGAAACCAGACAACAAGGAACATCATCGACTATAGAAATAATTCGAAATACAACTTACCTCCTTCTGCCAAAGGTGTTTGCAGGGGTGCAGGAAGAGGTAAAGCTGGGATAATGGATTAAGAAATATACCAGAGCTCAGGGTCTTCCGCAAACAACTCGCAATATTAGACAGGTATGTTTCAACCCTACCTTCCTCCGCAGAGATTGTCATTCCTCGGAAACCCTACCTAGAGAGTCAAACTTAAATCACTTGACTAGCAGAAGCCCACATACTGTCTGCTACTGAGGGTGAAATTCCACAAGTGCCTGTGCCCATCAAATGATTACAGTCTGTTCTCCACAGAGGCTTGAAGAGCCATGCCACTCTCTCAGGTGGCACAGTGACCCCCGAGACAAAACCTGCAGCACTTATTTGGGTGAGACTTCTACGTGGAGAGCGAGCAGACACAAACACAACCAAAGTCTAGGACCAAAGCTTCCTATACTCACTCAGGCACACATGCTCTCACTAAGGGCTGAACAGAGTTATTACTGGATGTCTGTTGAGCTTCTTCTCAATCTGAAACGTTTTTGGTTTTGTTTTAAACACATCACACCAGGATTATAATTCCCTGAAAGGCTCTCTAACCTGAAAGCAGAAAGGGGTTTCAAAAAAGAAACAAAGATGAACACTTCATCTTGGCTGCATTTTTAAACTCCTCCTAGAACAGAATCTTCCCTCCCTTCTGGTAAACACATGCTTGTATACATTAAAATTAAAAGGGTGGATAAATTAAGAAGTCTGTGCTCTCCTGTATCCAAGAATCAACCCCAAATATACAACACGCTCACCAATTCCCCAAATGGACATTTGGGGTATAGGCAATGGAAACACATACACACACACACACACACACACAAATGCAAACCCAACGAAAGAGACGTTGTAACCTAGGAGAATGTTCTTTGCTTTGGGAGTTAAGGTATCACACACACTGCCTCACTTTTGTTTCGGTGCAAGAGAGATCCAGGGTGCCCGGCAGGGTGACATACAATGGGCGTTAAAAGCACACAGTCTTGGCAAATTAGGTAAATTAGAGATCATTTGACGGTATTCTACTGTTGCTATTGTAATCACAGTAATTTTCACTGGTAATGGTGCTTCGTGATGAAGTGCAGTTCTCACAGGATAATTGTGAAAGATACCGAAAGATTCAGGGATGCAGCATCTGGTTTTAAAAGCTCTTCAGATTCAAACTGGCATTTTACTTTATCTTGAAAATTTATTAGAGATTCAGATCATGCCGGTTTAAATGGAAAGGTGAAAGCAGGGTAATTTCAATCTATGAATTATTCAATCTCAGCCTGGCGAAATTGCCATCCAGGAACTGATGCTCTGACAGTCCTTCCACAGAGCCTCCATTACGCTTGTCATTTTTATTTCTTTATCTACGATCTCCTTCTCAGTTACCCAGCTTGTCTCTTAGGGCTCAGCTTCACAAACCAAAGTGTTTCAAATTGGCAATAACCTAAATGTGCAGCTGTCTCAAATCGCTGTCTCCACAGGCTGCCTTTTTTTCCAAATCATTTTTAAAAAGGCACACATCCATGATGATATCTGTTAGGCTCCTCGATTAGATGAATTAAAACACACACACAAACACACGCGCACACGCACACAGAGGAGGGCATCATTGCGGAGGCGAACGGTTATGTTCCGCTAACATCACAAGAGAAGATAAAGTGATGCCTTCTGCTTCCTTCTTTGTTGTCAGTGTGACCCATCCTAGTTGAATAACATCACGCAGGAAGGAGCCAGCACTAAACTGTCTTGCCTGGCACCCTGATTTCCAACCAGCGCAGACGAAGACTGTGGAAGGCAGACTAATCCAGGCAACTGTACACTTAGCGCGCACGATTATTTAGGAAAATGAGAAGAAGCCATCGGAGGACCGCAATTAAACTGTCAATCTCCCAGGCTCCACCTGCACCCAGACTGCAGTCGCAACGATTCTCCACTTGATGGCTGGCTGTGTCACTGCTAGTCGACAGCTGTCCCCGCATCCAGAGAGGACCGGGATGGATTTAGGTCAGTGAGTCTGGTTTCTCCTTTCAACCGTGTTCTAACTGAGGAGCGGGGATCTGCGCCAGCCCCCGTGACCAGCCCGAACTGGGAGCTGGGAGAGTCACACAGCATCAGTTCGGTGGAGTCTGCCTGCCCAGGCCCCAGCCAGGCAAACGGCATCAGCATCTCCTTTGTCCTAGCCTTTACTCCTGCAGGTAGAGCGGCGCGGCGTGAGAAGCCCGCACGCTATTCCCACAAGTGCTGGGGACCCAGCCACGCTCCACCAGGGGCAGTCTGGCCACCAGGCTCCAGGCAGTACCTGCTCTGCTGGAAATGCACGCTGCCAAGTGTGAAGCCATTGTGTGCATTCAGACTGCTTCTCTGCTCCTGGCTACACAAAGGTAAATACTCCTCACGGAAGAAATGCTAGGTAGCAGCAGGAAAAGAACACTTTCAAACTGTCGCTTTTTGCCTAGTTGTATGCTTTGTGATGAGGAAACGGCAGGAACCAGGGCTGGGGCAGTGCGATGATGCAGAAAGCAGCAGCGATGACACAGCAGTCAGCTGACTCGCAGGGTGTGATCGTTCAATGTCCTCTACAGAACCGGGCCAGTTTCTAAGGTGGCACCAGTCAGACGACCTTGACTGTGAAGCGGAGTTGCAGGAGGGCAGCCTTTCTCCGTCCACACCTGGCAGTGCTACCCCACACCTGGCAGGGACACCTCACACTGAGTGTCTCTCAGGCAGAGTTTTTAACTCACAGCCTTCGGGACTTAACTATTTCTGTCCTGCTTGCTAAGAAGCCAGGTGATTCTTGGCGTGACCGTCCCCATGCAAAAGCAGGTGAAAACCTTCACCGTCCTTATTGTCTGGGTTAGTTTCGGCATCCAAAGAAGAATTGGTGGGAGAGCTCTCGCCTGCATTTTGGTTTTAAAAAACACACTGCTTCTTTTTAGCAGGTAGAAATTGCCTTAAGCTACTTGTATGCTGTAATTAACTTGTAAATTGTACCTAACGGAATGGCAAGAGCGATCGGAAAAAACTCGAAGATAAATTAGTCCAGCAGTAGCCTTAAATCATGGTCCGGCTGCTATAAAGCTGTGTGCAGGCTCTACTGCAAAAGGCAGGTTGTGCATTCCAATTAATCTGACAATGGAGCAACAGCCTTATATGGTATTACCCCAGTGATTTGACGAATGCTAATAAGAAAGCATTCATTACCAGGCATTTGTTTAATGACTGTAATCATACAGAATTAATTTTTGTTGCAGTGTTTAACAGAAAGTCAATTATAAATTTGTGCTAAAAGCATAACAATACTCGTATCCACACGGCACCTTCCTCTGAGGCGACATCCCTCAGAATGTGCTAAGTGCTCTACAGAGCAATCCATGCCCAGCCTCTCTGAGTAGAGGTGCTTCTTGCTCTGAGCCAGAAGGACACATATATCGATATAACTTGCAGGTAGCATAGAGAGAAGCACCACCTTGACCAATGCCAGTTGTTTTGTAAGGATTCAGTGATTTTTCTCCCCATTTGTCCCTTATGAATTTTATTTTTCTATTTGCTTCTTATTTGGTTCTCTTGACATGAATCCCACTTGAAAGGGGAAGTTTTTCCATAGCAAACAGAAAGGTCAAAACTGGATGGAAGAGTATCCTCAGGTCATTAGGGAACTACTAAGAGTCATAAGTGACATTTAAATAAAGCAGTGATTCTACTTTGAGGTGGTCGGTGGGTGCAGGCCCATGCTGAGGGATGCTACCCGGAGAGAACCAAACAGACGCTTTCTCTTCCTGTACCCTTTTTCAGCTCTCAGTCAAGAATCCAAATCTCATAAATTCACCTTGCCGCCTTCTTTCAAAACCTGCTCTCAGGAAATGAGCCCCCGGATGGTACAAATAACCAATAAGTTTTCGTGTAATGCCTCAGAGGCATTATGTCTTTGAAGAACGCAAGACTTCCAGAAAAGCCATGGCTATCTAATGGGATTTCAAGCACCAACGCTCCAGGTGGGAAATCATTTCTGTGGGGCAAGGAGGCCTGCCAGGGAGTCTGCATCTCCATCATATGGCAAGTCTGTGCCTGTGGTGCCAGTGGAGCAGGTAAGGCTTGGTCTGGAACCCACTAAAGCCAGCGTGTGCCCTGAATATGTATGGTCAGTGTGGGTCATGCGGGCAGGAGACACTCTGGCAACACCTCTCCCCCCTCAAGGGCATCCCATCATTCCTCGTGATTTCTCTCAGGTCCTTGCCCACCAAGGAAAAGTGGCCCATGCATTTGTATTTTTAAAAAGCTCCCCGCCACCCCTCCCATCAGGTCATTAATTCTACTGTGTATCCAACATGGAGAACTACTGATTAAATAATGCAATGTATTCCTTTATGCACATGTGAATTTTGTTTGGAAATTCAAATACACAATATATATTTTAGTTGAATATGAGAATTACCCAATAAAAATGAGTCCTTAAATGTGTCTATCTTTACTGTTAAAATTCTGTACAAATCAATAAAAACTAACTTTAATCGAGGACATCTACGCAGCTGCGATATACCCATAGGTCCTCTGTAATTGTCTGGCCACCTGTGGAGGTCACACCCTCCCACAGCAGCTTGTTCCTTCCTCTCTTTCAGCACCTTGCATTGTGATTTTTTGCTCACCTAGTGTCTTCCTCCGCGGACTTAGCTCTTCAACGGCAGGGGCAGGGGACATTTGTCTTAATGGCCCCAGTGCCTTCACTCTGCCTGGCAAGTGGTATGTCCTCAATATTTGTGAAAGGAATGAGGGAATGCTAAAGGATGTCTTCCTGTTAGAGAAGACAGTTCAGCGATACCTAAGTTTCCAACACAAGAAGATCAAGCTTTTCCTTCACTGTAGATTATCCTGAAAGAACATGCTTCCCAATGACTGAAAGAATGTTCATTCTCAACTATAAATATTGACTCAAAGCCAGTATTTATAGTTGGCTTTGAGGAAAGATTAAAAAAGGGGGGGGGGCGGTGTGTGTGGAAAAATGGATGACATGCTTTATGAAAGTCAATCAAAATCCCATTAGTATTTAATGGCCAATAAATTTCAGTTAAACTTAGATATTCAGAAAAGTAAGGCACATATTTTATTTTCATTTTCATTTTGGAGAGTGAGGCCAGTGAAGTGGTGGCTCCTCATGCCTTTGCTAGAAATCTGCCCTCTCCCAGCACAGATGAGGGAAAAAAATTCCGTTCCTAAGCCCTCTGGAACGCTCCATTTGGATATGTGTTTTTTTTTTTGCCATGCACTCTCCAGTAGTCTTGTAAAGTTTATGGATCATTTCTCAAGGATGCTTTTATATGCATATACAATATAATAAATGGGATTACAAAGAAAACTAATTGTCCTAAGTATCCTAGCTGAAGAACTTTTGCCTTAGAAAATCAAAATACTTCCAAGGTAAAATTGCAAAGTGACTTTGATTGTCTTTCCTCCAACAATCACCCAATAAGAAAGCAAAGATCAAGAAGAGCCTAGACAATGGGAATTCCTTAGCGGTCCAGTGGTTAGGACTCTGTGCTTCCTTTGCAGGGGGCACGGGTTTGATCCCTGGTCGGGGAACTAAGATCCCACAAGCTGTTCGGTGCAGCCAAAAAAAAAAGAGCCTAGACAAGATAAAGGTGGAGGGAGGGAAACAGATGATTGTATTTATTAAATTTCATGAAACTTGAAACTTAATTTCTTCTCAAAAGTGACCTTTTCAGTGACTAGCATATTCCTCATTTTCACATTAAAAAAAGACTATACTTTCCAAACTGTCAAGTCCCATTATAGAGACCCTTCCTGAGGCTTAAAAAAAAGTGAAGGCAGTGGATTCTATGTTTTGTTTTATAGATGAGGGAGGGCACTGAAGTTCAAAAAAGATTGAGTCTTGCTACAGCAGCACGTAAGTAAAGAGGGAAGACAGCCCAGGCCCCAACTCTCCTAAACCTACAGCAAACGCTCTCCTATTAGATACTGATATTTAGTCAGTGATGTGCAGGGATTTTAAAAACTGGGTACTTGAAATTAGCCACACTGGGAATATTTACACCACGGAAACGGACAAATACTAAAAATTTAGGGTTGTTGCTTTTTTCTGGAGAGCTGGTTGACATGCTGCAATATATTTAATAATGCCAACTTGTAATCATATGTTCCTTTATTTCAACCCCAGAATCCAAAATGCTTAAGAATATAAACCACAATGCTTAAGCATGAAGCTCTCAGGTTAGAGGGCCTACCTTTGAATCCTGTACCACTTATTATCTGTGGGACCTTGGGCAAGTTCACTCCCCTGAAACTCAACTTCCTCTTCTATAAAACAGGGCTCAGGGCTTCCCTGGTGGCGCAGTGGTTGAGAGTCCGCCTGCCGATGCAGGGGACACGGGTTCGTGCCCCGGTCCGGGAAGATCCCACATGCCGCGGAGCGGCTGGGCCCGTGAGCCATGGCCACTGAGCCTGCGCATCCGGAGCCTGTATTCCGCAACGGGAGAGGCCACAACGGTGAGAGGCCCGCATACCGCAAAAAACAACAACAACAACCAAAAAAAAAAAAACAGCGCTCATAATATTGTGTGCCTCACAGGTTGTTTTGTATATGCATAGAGTGGTGCATATAAGCCGCTTAGCATGGATTCTCACACAGGCTAAGCTCCCAGTGGCCGTTAGCCATGAATATTTTCCCCTTCTTCCTCCTCCTACTTTTTCTTATTCAATTGATCATCATGGCAGATTGACATTGTTTGCCCTGCAATAACTGATGAGATTTTTAAGGGATTACAGACAGAAAACAAAACCAAAAAAACCATATACAACCAACTTAGGATTCTGGAGAATGGAGGGTTCCCCTGTGGTTCCTGACTCTTGTGGGTAATAGAGGTTTGAAGGGCTGGTGTTATTTTTGCATCAATTGTAGAATCTAAGAAAGTATGACAATTCAACAGAGAAATTATTGATGGATGTAGTTTCAGCATGATTTAGAGATTTTAGAGAAGACAAATTAAAACTATATGCTGTATTAGGGATCACTGTACACACACATGCAATCAATCAGGCCTCTTGCACCTATAGTCCTATACCCTCATGAATGCATTTTCACTTGTAGAGTCTAATGGCCAATTTGCACACCTGCTGAAACATACCGTATTTTTCAGAATTAACTCCTCTGTTAACGAGACTGAGCTTTGAGGGAAGACTCTTTGCCTGGAGGCCAGGGAAGACTTAGTTCTCAGAGGCCCAGGAGTTGGAACATCAAGTCAGCTCTATCCAGAGTGTTACAAGCTAGGGAGACACTCCTCTCCCCACTCTCCCCGTGTTGGCATTGGCAGGTCCTTGGAATGGGTGTCACAGGTCTGTCCCATCCTTGGGCCTCTCTGCAGTCAGTGTCACTGAACACAGGACCACTGTTATAGGGAGAGGGTGGAGAAGCAGTTGAGAAGAGGTGGGGGCAGAACCCTGCTTACTTCCACCCATCCCAGCCCAACCACAAAAGAGCAAAAATGGGATAAAGTTATCACCATGGTACCCTAAGCGCTAATAAAATCCCAAGGGAATACAGAACAAATTTGTGCAGTTCTTACAGACTATTACAGGTAGTAAGTTCTGTCAGTTCAGAGAAAGGACAGGTCACCAGGTGCTCCCTGCTCTGCCTGCTTCCACGGGTTGTGGGTCTCCTAGCCCACCCACTTAGTGCTTGTTCATTTTTAAAGCTGAAGTTCCACTCCCAGAAAATGGCATCCGATGTGACAACAGACACTCTCCAAATAGCCAGGCTGTGGCCCAAGAGACGTCAGCCTACCAGCTGCTAAAGAAAAAGGTGTTTTAACCCAAATGCCAATTCTGTCCAATAATGGAACTGCAAAAAGAAGAATAAAAGCAATTCCCATTTACTGAGTGTCTACGGTGTGCCCTGTGCACATGACCATCTTCCCAATCATAAGTACAATAACAGAGACACATACGGGGCCTTCTATGGCCAGAGTTCCAAATGTTTTACATATAACAACTCATTTAATACCTCCAGCAGCACTTTAAGGAAGATATTATTATTCCTACAACCACTCCATTAGGTGGGGAGCTATTACGTCCCTTTTACAACCCAAAGCTTGACGAGGTGTTATTCAAATCACACATCTGGTAAATACAGGCTTGTGGATTCCAACCCAGGTTGTCTGACCTGGGTTCAAACTCAAATCTATGCTCTTACCTATTCATATTCTAATACAGGCTTCTTACAAATTAGTGTTCAGTTGTGATAGTCTCTTGAGGGTTGGAAGAGCTAGAGAGAGAAGGAAGGAAGGGAAGCGAGACTTGGAGTCACTCAAGGGAAGGCTTAAAGTCTGAGAGTTGATGAGTAGGGAGACCCTGTCCCATACAAATTATTAGAAAACTGGGCTTCTCATTATAGTGTTCCTTTAACGATATTTGAACTCAGTGGCATGCTAATAAATTGGCTTGGGTCGGGGCTGGGAGCCCTGGCTTGCAGTGTTTGCCAATTTTCATGGTGTAAATACTCCCACTGTGGCCAGTTTCAAGATTTCAACAGTAACAACCTGTTCCCAAGATTTCTGAATATTTAACAATTGGTTCTAGCAAGCTAACAGGAGTAGCCCTCAGCACACCACGGTTTGGGCTCAAGCAGCAGATTCCCTTGAAGCCTCCAAAAGCCATATCATTTTATAATGCCTCTACTTTCAGGACAGTCTTCATCTCTCTGATTAAACCCCAGCTCTCTGTTGCTTCAAGGTCTTAGATAGTCTCCTGTATCTTTCTTGTTCTCCCTCCCAAACTGTGTGCCTGTACTTCTTGTATTTAATGAAAGATGTTTTTACTTTTGTTATTCTTGATTTTAAAGGAAGGTGAGACATTTGTATTTCTCTTCCCTTGACTATCTAATAAACATAACAAATGTGTGTAGCTTATTAAGTGGGAGTGACCCTTGATTGGGTAAAAGGTTGCTCACTCTGAGAACTGGTCAGCCTTTGCGAGAACAAAGGAGCCTGCAGGTGTATGTTTGCATGTGCTCCCTCGCACACATGCATTCAATAATATTTATTGCAAGCCCTGTATAGCCAGGAGCACGTACAAACACACTGCACTCACCATTTTGGATTCGCACCTGTTCCCAAGTGCTTTCCCATACTTTAGCCAGTGCACAATACTTTGAGGCTCCAACAGCCATGCAAAGTCACTCTGTAAGTACATGAATACCATGAAGTCATGATAGGAATTCAGACATAGCAAATTAACTTGCAATTACCCTTTGAGAAACCAAGTAACTCTAAGGATAATCACCATGTTCTGCGTAATATTTTTTTTAGATCTTTGGGGGCACTAATTTGTAAAGCACATATAACCAAATGAGCAAGGGGCTACAGCAAGGGGCTGACAGGTAGTTACTAAATAACTGCATGCTATTTGAAAACATGGTTTAATAGAAGATGAAAACAGGTTTAATAGAAGATTCCCCTAAACTCTTTCTTGTACCTGTGGAACACTTTAAAGTTATTCTGTTTTTGCCTTGGTTCTGTTTAATGCTAAGCCATAACTCTTTTGAACAATGTTGTCTGGTAAAATATACTAGAGTGTAGGCTCTAAGTATAGGTTAGAACTCAATACAAAATGATTTCTTTTTCTTACATTATGTAGAGTAAAGGTTATTAGCTTTTAAAAGTTGATCGTAAATGCAGTCTATTTTGGAAAAATACATAGCCGTGCAGGCTTCTTGTTTGCTTATTAATGTAGGAGTCTTTCTAGCATCTAGACGTGCTTGCAGAATGCTCCCCAAGTATCACTACCTTCTTATTCCATTTTATTCTAATAACAAGTCTGGCTGTATTTCTCTCTCCCTCTGTCTCCTTTCTCATTTCGGGAATGGAAGCTAAAAGAGATGAGATAAAAGTAAATAAGTGCATGCCTGTGGCATAGGGGGAGAGGTTTCTGAGCTAGGAGATAGAAGACATTGGGCAAATCACTTACCTTCTCCATCTCAGGCTTATTAATTTTAAGCTGAGAATGAATAGATTTGTGAGTAATGCACACAAATGTATAACGCATGTGAATGTGCTTTAAAAAGTTGGAAGTACTGGGCTTCCCTGGTGGCTCAGTGGTTGAGAGTCCGCCTGCCGATGCAGGGGACACGGGTTCGTGCCCCGGTCCAGGAGGATCCCACATGCCGCGGGGCAGCTGGGCCTGTGGGCCATGGACGCTGGGCCTGCGCATGCGGAGCCTGTGCTCCACAACGGGAGGGGCCACAACAGTGAGAAGCCCGCGTACCGCAAAAAAAAAAAAAAAAAAAAGTTGGAAGCGCTACTTTAAAATACAGGCACTAATGTAACAGTATTCTTTAAATTTTTGAGTAAATTCTGTAATCGCACATGATCTGGTTGTATACCACTGCTCGCTCTCCCCACCCCGCTCTGCTCCTAGACCCTGCCTCTCATTCCATCCTGTCCTTGGCAATGTCTTGTTCTAATCATGCTTTGCAAATGGTCAAAAACAAAAAGCTGCAAAAAGCCAAATCTTGTAGAAAACTTGTTCTTTGTATCTTAGCAGGATATTAAGTTAATTACTGTTTTCCTTTTACCTTTAGGAAATTTTAGGATTTTTTCCTTGAAGGATATTGCTTGCTACAATCCACTGAAAACAGAAAGAGTCTAAGAGTTAAAATTGGTAAGAAATAGAACTTCTGAACACCACCAATATTCCTGATATATTCTAGATGGTGGAAGTTTAGAAATATGATTATATTATATGCTTGCAATTAAAACCTAAGGTTTTCTATGCCATCGTGAAATTATCTGCTTACAAAGCATTTTGCCAAAGGGACTCATGTCCCTTCCATTCTCAGAGGACGTGGTGCTGGGCAATGCCAATCCCAGGGTAGATGCAGACAATACATTTTCTTTTCTCAGATCCTTCATGTCACTAATGCTTATTGCACTGATAATTCAAAATGGAACCAGCCAGTTTTCATTTACTGTATCACTCAACATACCACCATTTCCATAATAAGTTAGTGTTACAGCCATAAAACTTATTTCCTAAGTATGAGAGAGCTGCAGTAGTCAGCCTTGTTATGTTAAGAATAATATAATAAGAAAACCAATAACGAGCCAATAAAATCATGCAGTGTTTAGGTTCAGTTTCAAAGCGAATTAAAAGTCATCCTGATTTAGTAGGAGAACACATTTGTGAAAACTAGACTTCGTAACAGATTTATGAATGCTTTCTGGATGCAAATCAGATAAATGAGCAGCCCTTAACGTACAAGCATCCAACAAGCATCCGGTTTGTCAACTCCTCTGAGTTACAAAGACGGCTGCCAGTTGTATGTGCAATGGCTGGTGACGTTCAATATAGTTGGAAATTGAGGAAGGTGTGAATGGGAGGCAAAGAGGTAGAGAAAGCATATGTTAGATATTCTTTTAAGAACTATGGTTAACAAAGACTCATTATAAGGAGTAGTTTAAAAGGTACATACTTCTACACATGAGATTTGTGGGGGTAATTATTTAGGATAGAAACTTTAAAAATAAAGTTATTGGCTAAGGAAAAATAATTAGTAAAAAGTGGTAAGTTGGAGATATGGAAGATAGAAGGGTTAAATGATGGAGTTTCAGAGAGACACAGGATGAGGCCAAGAACATCCTTGGAGGAGGAGCTGGCCTTGAGCATCCTTCTTATCCTCTGAAACTGAAGCAAAGATGGTATGGGTGTACGAGGGAGCTACTGGTTCCTGTCTGTCTGATTGTGGTTTCCAGAATTAAGAGCAACGCTGCAAACACGTTCTGATCAGAAAAGACAGACTATTATCTTCCTAGACATAGATATTGTGAAACTACGAATGTAGTCCACAACCGAATTAACTTTAGACAGATCACTTTTCCTTAGGAAACAGTATACTATAGAGGTAATTAATAAGAGCCCTGGCCTTAGGTTCAAATCCTGGCTTAGCCACTTACTAGCTATAGGACTTTAGTAAAGTTCCTTATAATTCTCTGTTCTCTCAAAAATAAAATAGGGATTGTAATAATAATAACTCTACCTCAGAGGATTACTATGAGAATTAAATGAGATAACTAATAGTAAACATTCAAGAAATGTAAAATATTATTTTGATTGCTGTTACTACTCGTGGTAAATTTAAATTAATAGAGATTTTTATAGGGTGCTGTTAAGAAACATTTTCCCATTGTATCTGTATACAGTTGATTCTTTTAGACTCAGGGGTAAGACTTTAACTCTACTGAGTTTTGCATGTTAGATTCATTTTTTTATTCCGTTCTCCTAAGATCCTTCTGTGTTCTGACTTCTTCAACGTATTTATTGTCCTCCCCAGACTGTGTGATCTGTGAATCTCAGGAGAAGCCTGTGACACCCACTGCTACTACATACCCAATATCCATTTTTCATCTTCTTCTTTACTAGCAAATGCTTGATTGCATTAAATTGTAGCAATGTGTTCAATTAAAGTACACTTGACCCCTAACAACATAGGAGTGAACTGTGCGGGTCCACTTATACACAGATTTTTTTCCATAGTAAATACTATCGTACTACATGTGGTGGTTGAATCCGAGGATGTGGAAGCCCAGATATGGAGGGCAGACTATAAGGTTACACAGGGAGTTTCGACTGTTCAAGACTCAACCGAACTCTATGTCCCAGCATCACTTGCAGCTAGGGGTGGTCATGTGATACAGTTCTGGCCAGTGACGTAAAAGCAAAAGTCACTGGGAAGGCTTCCAGGCCAGCTTATTAAAGAGGCCAGATCCATGAGGATGAAAACCGGATTCTAAGAAAGATGGAGAGGAAAGAAAAGTAGCCTGGGGCATGATGCCATTGTATAGCAGCTGCACAGGCCCTTCCCTAGGCATCCCCAGAGTCTTTGTCTTGTGACAAAAACAACCCCTCTTTGGTTAAGCCTGTGTCATCAGGGTGCTGTTGCATTTAGCAAATGCAATTTCTATGGGCTCCAGATGCCATCTGTAGTCTCATCTAAATATTTTGGGGAAATAAAAGATACTGAAACAGAACAGAGCTAAAGATAGAACTATGGCATATCACTACAAACCATCCTCCAGCTTGATTGGTTTTTTTCCAGATTTACTGAGATATAATTGACATATAATACTGTAAGTTTAAGGTGTACAACATGGTGATTTGATTTTACATATATATATACACACACACATATATATATATATAGAGAGAGAGAGAGAGAGAGAGAGATTGTTCTTACATTAATATCTTTGTAAAAAGTTCATGTCAACAGGTCATTGTTTCATCTGTGCTAGTATTGTCTACATTATGAGCACTATGAGAGCATATGGATTATGTCTTATTTCTTTTACATTTGACACAGTGCCTAGCCCTCTCCCGGATGAGTGGTATGCATTCAGTATAGATTTGTAAAACGAAAGGAGTCTTGCAAAGATCACCTTCTCATGGTACAGATAAGGAAACTGGGGCTCGGAAGCCTTGTCCCAACTCAGGCTTCCGGCAAGTCCTACAGCCTGTGCTCACTCTAGATTCTCAGCCAGTGTTCATTGCATTGCACCACCCCATTTGAATAATTCATACAAAACTTCCTTTTGTCTTATACTCTCTCTCTTCAATATCTCATTTTACTGAACCCAGAATTATATTATTAACCTTTTAAATAACCCTTGGGCATTCACGAGGAATTAAAGAAAATTTTTGTTTTCTAGGTAAATGTACTTTAGCTCTGAGACCTGAGTATCCTGTCCATGATCACAGAGAACCTGTGGCAATAAGAAAAGTTCACGTAAAGGCTTTTGCAACTATAAGGGGCCATGGTTCCTAAAAGGAAACAGACTGATGAAAGGTCTCAAATTTCCGTTTGGGCTTGGTCCTCACCCCCATTGTTGAGATCTCAGTAAAAATAGCTTTTCCCCAGTGATGATTGTCACTCTTTCTAAATGGAAAACAACTTGTAAATTTCTCTTACCTCCCTAACTGGGACAATATTGGCACAAACATTTCCTTGATATTTCATAACTCCCTAACTCCCTCCAACTGCTGCAGCTGCTCCAGGACAGACACAGGGAGAGATTAGATAGGGCATTTGCACCTGGCCAGCCATAAACTGTTTCTTAGTTGCACATGAAGGTTAACAGGCCCAATTCCCTTCTCAGACCCAGAATGTGGAAACATGAAAGAGAGCTGTAGTTATTTATAAACAATAAAAACTTCTGTGGAGTGTATAAAGTGAATGGATTTATCTGCCTGCTCAGAGGAGAAGCAGACGTTTTCCGGGTAGTTGACAACTTTGGTGCTGTGCTCCTCCTTGCCTAGTCCTTTATGTTCAAACATTAGACTATAGGTTTTGTTTCCATCAGAGGGTAGGAGTGAACTCAACACTGATTGTGTGCTCCCTCTGCTAGTTCGAGATTCTATCCTTCAACAAGTAGGACGTTTTCTCTTTGCAATTTGGCCTTGGTACTTCCTGGTACATCTGCCTCTAGCTGGACTCTGCCCCCATCACTCAGCATCAACCCTAAGTGGGGAGAAGTGGAGCTCAGCTTGGAAAAGGGGGTGGAGTTGGGTGCATTTCGTGGAGTCCTCTCCTTAATTTGATTCAGTGGATGCTGGCTGGCAGGAAGCACGATTAAAATGAGTTTATAGACCTCTACAGCCAGCTGTCATCTACTTAGCCACAATATGGTAATTTGAGAGCATTATGGGGAAAAAAAAAAAGGCTTCATATTAGATCATTTGAATGTGCTCCTTTTTCCCCCCACAAATCCTAATACTCTACACTTCTGTTACCAGTGTGTTATATAAGCATGATTCATTCTTAGACTTGAATGACTCTTTGACCATGTGCAATTCAGAGGTACACAAGGAACTTCAATTCAAATGGAAATGTGCCATATTCGTGGCACTTTCCACTCCTTTTTTCTAGTAGTTTCCCATCTTTTCAAGTATGGGAGCCCATGTTTTACCTAATAATAGTTTTGTTTTAGTCCCTGTTGATTGAGGATACCAAAAGCTACCATGAAAGCAGCATATTTTGTATTATTAATCATTACAACAGCAACTTACACATGAAAAATAGTAGTGTATATATTCCAATGCATTATTTATTCCATCCTTGATAGTACTTGGTATAAATATAGATTCCAGGACTCCTTAAAGTAACTGCAAGTGTTCCCAGGGATTCAAGGCCCCAATTATAAATATAGTTACTCTTTGAAAAAAGGAATGACTCTTGCAGAAGGAATTTAGAGGGAGGGCTGTTAAAATCATCTTGCAAAAACTTGCAGAATAAGATCTTTTGTACACCATGTTCCACAGGATAAAAGAAGAGAAAGCTAAGAAGATAGCATTTGAATTTCCAGCAATAAATTTAGGTGTTATGATTTTGCCATTTAGCAAATACTATATATTTTTTTAATGTACCAGTGTAATTAGACAAAATTCCTAAATCAGCTCAAATATTTTCATCTTCTTATAGTGTGTAACCCTTAACTGGCATACTCACTGTGATTAGCAATAGTGAACTGTGCTTGAAAATCCCTATTTATTAAAACTACATTAAGTAAAATATAGAGTACATGATACACAATCTGATTTAATTTTTATATGAGATTATTAATAAATATTGAACTACTATATATAAAATCATCTTCTCTATTCAGACCTGTAAAATAATATTCAGGTAATTGGATATGTATTAAAAGTTATTTCTAGCTTTGTTTTCCCCTCTTTTTTTTTTTTTTTTGCGGTACGTGGGCCTCTCACTGTTGTGGCCTCTCCCGTCGCGGAGCACAGGCTCCGGACGCGCAGGCTCAGCAGCCATGGCTCGCGGGCCCAGCCGCTCCGCGGCATGTGGGATCTTCCCAGACTGGGGCACGAACCCGTGTCCCCTGCATCGGCAGGCGTACTCTCAACCACTGCGCCACCAGGGAAGCCCCGATTTCCCCTCTTGACTTGGGGCAAGCAATGGTTTCTAAAAGATTCTCTGATTCACATCTGAAAACACAAAGCAGAACTCCAGTATAAATCATAGGCCTTTCTTCTCTAAAAATTGTGGAGAAAAACACATTGTGTCCCATTTTTCAGTAATCCTCGACTCTTCTTATTTTCTCCTGAGAGTCCAGTCTTCCTGATGGAATTACATTTGGTTTGCAATCTAAAGCCCTGATGTTTTCACTGGGGGAGAAGACATGAAAAGATCAGCCTCACACCTAAGCCAAACTATTCCCTGGATAATCCTCTCCAGATAGCAAACATTAGAACAAACAAAGATAAACTTCACATGGGCAGCTCCAAGGCTATGCACCCCTAGGAGGGATACTTCCAGACTTCCCTGGGTGGCTAGTTACAAAAATGATATGATCCGTGGTGAGGAAAGATACACATTCCCATGCAAAGTTTATACAAGTTAAATAGTGGTCCCCACCAAGCAGGCAGGGGACCAGATAACCTCTCCTAGTTGGGCTGCCCAGAAAGATCTTTGAAAGCCAAAGGGTGGAACACTGACATACACTCAACTGCCCCGACAACATGCAGTTAACCTGCCAACATCGTATAGCTACACACCTTTGCAGAACTTCCAAAAGGGCAAAACTCAAAGGCTTCAATCTCATTCCTGTTCTGTAGCATGAGGCTGCATCCCTCACATAATGTAATACCTTCCTTCACCCCAAAGAATTCAACTCCCTCTCCCATAGGCCACCACTGAGCCCCCTCTCCCTGGATTTGCATCCAGGTGCAAATTCATACATGTGGTGGGCATCCTTCATCCAAATGCAAATTATTTTGCAAGATCAAAATTCTTTTGCTAAGGACTGTTGCGGCTGGACTCTAAGAAAATTTGCATTTTGACTGGTAATATAGGCACAGCCATGGGTTATAGAAATGAAGGGACAAAGAGATCATTACAAAATCAAATTAGCAAACAAATGAAATACAAATATACTTTATTAACTATCTACATTTTCTTGAAACAGGAAGAGACTAGAATTTAGAATGCTGAAATGCAACTAAGTGAAAAGGGGCAAAAAGTATTTTAATGAATTATGACACAACTTGAGACGCAGACTGGATAATTAGAGTCTCCAATTGTAACTCAGTGGAAAGCTGGCTTGATTTAGCCCTCTTCCGATGATTTGTTAGAGAAAATGGCTATATTTCAAAGTAAGAGTTCCATATTGGTTGTAGTTTAAGACAGCTAAGTTATAAAGAATATTCAAGCTAGTATTAGAAAAATTTTAAAACATTTCCAACTCAATATTTTTAAATTGCTTGCTAAAACATTTAAAGACAGTATTTTTTTGTATTATAAAAAATGAAAATTTCCCCAAATTTAGTTCCCAAAAGTCCAGCCTTAGTTTGTTCTTTATATCATTCTCCTTCACCCAAATATATCGACACTGAGAAACCAAGATACCTCGAGTCAGTGATGTGGATAAATGTGAGGCCAATAAAAACGACTGATAGGAAAAGTATCACCACACCCACAATTTGTGAAATGGAGTTGTAAGTACTTTGACTATTGAGGAGCTCCACAGAGAGGACAGAAATCTGAACAATGACCGATGTCATACACCCTTGATCTCTGGGGTTGATCCGGGGCATGCCTCCCCACCAGACATGTAGATTCACAGCCCCGAGAGCTTCATGGGTAGACATGGGCCCTGCGGGGACCTGAGCCGCCTCTACACACAGGCTAGAAGTGGTTCAAGGGATACCTGGAGATGGAGCTCCTGACTCAGATATGCAGAACACAGTAAGATCAGCTTTCGTAACGGTGGGGAATGAATGACACCAAGGGCATTTTCTCGAGTATGGTTAAAATTATTCACGGGCAACGATTACAGTTGTTACTGTAGTATCCTCATAAGATTCCGGAGGAGACTGCAAGTTTCTTGGAGCATGAAAAGTCTCCCTGGGGCTTCCCTGGTGGCGCAGTGGTTGGGAGTCCGCCTGCCGATGCAAGGGACACTGGTTCGCGCCCCGGTCCGGGAAGATCCCACATGCCGCGGAGAGGCTGGGCACGTGAGCCATGGCCGATGAGCCTGCGTGTCCGGAGCCTGCGCTCCGCCACGGGAGAGGCCACAGCGGTGAGAGGCCCGCGTACCGCAAAAAAAAAAAAAAAGTCTCCCTGCTGCTGCCTCTCCTGCCAGGCCCCCTCTGCAACCAAGTACCTGGCATCTGACCACTGAACCATTGGCCACCGTAGGAGCTAGAGGCCAGATCAGCTGAGAGTGTCTATTTGGAATCATTTAATGTAATTACTGGCACATAATAATGACATATTGATCTCTCTTCCTCTCTTTCCTACCTTCCCTCCTTGCCTTTCTGAAACCAGAGCAGAAGTGTGTGTGTGTGTGTGCACACTTGAGTGAAGGTCCGGTTCACACCTACCTGTAATTGTAAAACTTCTTCTTATCGCAAAAGACTTGCAAGGCTTATCTTTTTTAAAAGAAAGAAAAAACTGACCCCACCCCTGCCTCCTTAACCCTTCTCCACTCTAGCAGTAAAACTTCCATTCCTTAATGCCACAGGGAGTCAACAGTTAGGCTTTTACAAACTGTGCTTTCTAAATGCTTGCCTTAAAGAGCACAGCACTTTATATTTTCCCATTCAGTCCTTCCCCAGAGTCAATACTGCACTCAAAATTCAACTATATTCCCAGGTCTAGCAGCACTATTATATAATGTAGTCTGTTTAGGAAGTACAAACTCAATGTCAGGCATGTATTAAGTATTCAGTGCAAGTTCTTTGCCTTTCTACCCCTTATCCTTAAAGCTAACTGAAGGTTAGATGTAGCTTATCTCCTATGCTATTTACTCCACTGAAAAAGATCATAGCATGTACAAACCATTTGAATGCTAAGCCTCCTTATTTTCTGCATGATTTTAACCTTATTCATGGTTTATGGTGTATAACGCTATTACTTTCCTTTACCCTCTGAAGGATGTCACTCAATAGACATTCACGCAGTACCTTTTATGAACAGGACCATAGTGAGGCAGAGAGGTGATGTAGTGCCATGGTTAACAGAGCAGCCTGGTTAAGAGAAGACTCAGGAACAGCCTCGGTCAAATTATGTGCTGTTCCTCAGTTTTCTCATCTGTAAATTGGGGATAGTTATAGTATTTACCTCATAGAGTTGTTGTAAGGAATAAATGGGGCAGATCATGTGAAGTTCTCTGAACAGTGACAAGCATCTGTTAAGTTATAACTATTTTGATGTATCCAGGAGCTAGTGCAGGGATTCTTAGCCTGGAGTCCATGAACTCCTAGGGCCCACAGATGGATTTAGAGTATCCCAGAACCCCTTGAAATTATTTGCAGAATTTAGATTACTTTGTCTAGAGAGGAAGTTTATAGTTTCATCAGGTTCTCAAAGGCGTGTGTGAGGCCAAAAGGGTTAGGACCCACTGAACTTGGGCTGTAGAGACACAAGACAAATTTTCCTCTGACAGAGGAGGTGGACACTTAGTGACAATAGATATGACAGCAGTTATGTAGAAACGGTCCAAGGTGCAATGGGACACATAGAAGAGCTACCTGGGGGGAGTGATGCAACAAACAAAGCTTCCTGGAGTAGGTGGCATTTCAGAGAAGTCCTAAGTATGAATAGAGATAGGTAGATGGAAAAGGGGGTTAACAGTGTTCCAGGGATAGTGAGAGCCATGTGCAAAGGTAGGAGCTGGAGCATATTATTCCTACCAACCATGACTACCAGCTGAGGTTACTAATTTTCATGTCAGAATTAAGGAAACCTATTGAGGAAAAAAAAGGCAAATTTGAAAGCTAACTTATTTATGAAAAAGCATTTCCAATTCCATTTTAATTTGTTTCTGAAATCCGGTTGGAATGACCTAAGTATTCCTTGTGAATGCAACATCAAGGGTATCTATGATTATTTCAGTGGTGGTGACTAGTTTTACATATTCTGTAGCTAAATATAATCGATTCTGTAGCTTCCTAATGATCTGCCCTGAGGAGTTATTATTCCTGATGGCAATTAATCAAAATTAAAACAGACTGCATAGAATGAAGCAAATTCAAACCTCCAGCCTCAGTTAGGAACACCTGCACATTAAGATTAATCATGGGTCTTACTTGAATGTGACAGGTATATCAATATTATAGAGAAAAGAGAAGAGTAACATTTTCCAGCAGAGTTCCAAGTGTAATTCCAAGGAGCAAAGGTTCTAAACCTCAGTCTATGTCGAACAAAACCACACAGAATCCATAGTTGTCCATTGCATTGACAGTAAAATTATTTTCTTCCCCAAAGCTTAGATATTTGTGCCATTTACATTGCAAAACATAAGATGCAGGGAGTGGTGACAACAAAGTGGAGGAATTTGACTGTCTTCCTCCCAAGGAATACCAATTTTGACAATCACCCACAAATGAGAGTGCCTTTGTGGACATTCAGGAGCTCAACAGAGAAGTTCCAACACACTGTTGGAGAAAAAAAAAATCCGAGGTTGGACACATTGAAGAAGGTAAGACGAAGAATTTCACTTTACCCAAGTCAACCCCCTGCCCCAAGGCGGTACAGCTCAGTGCTAAGAGAGACCTTCTATGTCAGTGAGAGCACATGAGTGAGTGCCTGGCTCTCCCAGCTGTACAGGATGCAGCCAAAGAGGCCCACCTCATTGGTCCCCTTCATGCCTCATCCAGAATACTGAGATGTGCTGCACAACTGAGAGGAGGGGAGGGGCTAAAAAAACAGTAGCCAGAGCTCTTAGAGGTCAGAAAGGGATGCGGATCCTACTAAACGCCATGCAGACTCCATCAGGAAGCTCAACCACAAGCCACTGGGGATGCCTCTTTTGAGGATCCTCCCAACTGGCTCACAGACACCCTCAACACTCTGCACAGCTCACACACACACACCACCACCACCATGTCTACGTGGCCAGCTCCCTGCTCGTGCCCCCAAGGGCAACAAGTGCGAGTCTTTGGAGACAGTTAGTGAGTATGTGCAGAAAGCTGGCTCAACTCTCCAGGGCTGGGAGAAAGCATAAGGACTTGAACATTCAGCTCTGCCCTGGGGAAGGCAAATGGGACGCTGTCAGCATTCAGCCAGCCTTTGCAGGGTCAAGAGAAAGAATACCGTCATTAAGAATTCCCCTCCCCCAACAGGGAACAAGAAGTGCGGAGCATGTATATCTATAGAAAATTTCTGAGAGAACCTCAGAATACTTAGCAGAGCTGGCAGAAGGTACTTCTCTCCTGAAGACAGTCAGTGGAGACTGCAGGAAGTGACTGCTTCTTCAAATGTAAATACAGCAAAACAAGACTTCAAGGAACATGAAAAAACAAGGAAACATGACACTACCAAATAAACACAATATTTTTCCAATAACCAACTTTAAAGAAATGGAGATCTGCAATTTGCCCAATAAAAGAATCGAAAATAGTTGTCTTCAGGAAGCTCAGTGATAAAAAGAAATACAGTTCAAAGAAATCAGGAAAACAATACAGAAACAAAATGAGAATTTTAACAGAGATATAGAAATCATGAAAAAGAACCAAACAGAAAGTCTGGAGCTAAAAAATACAATGAATGAAAGGAAAAATGCAGTAGAGAGCATGAACAGCAGACTTGATCAAGCAGAAGAAAGAAGCTGGGAAGTCAATTCAGGTCATTTGAAATTATCCAGACAGAGGAAAACAAAGAAAAGAGAATGAAAAACAGTGAAGAAAGCCTATGTGAATTATGGGATACCATCAAGAAAAACAATCTATGAATTAATGGAGTACCAGAAGGAGAATAGAGGGAGAAACAGATAGAAAAATTAAAGAAATGGTGGCTGAGAACTTTGCAAAGCTGGGGAGAAATACGGACATCCAAGTTCATGAAGCTCATGGGTCCTCAAAAGGAGTCAACTCAAAAAGATCTTCTCCAAGCAGATTATAATAAAATGAACTAAAGTCAAAGACAAAGAATTTTAAAACCAACAGAGAGAAAGAAAAAACCTCGCATACAAGAGGACCCCATAAGGCTATTAGCAGATTTCTCAGCATAAGCCTTGCAGGTCAGGAGAGAGTGGGATAATATATTTAAAGCACTGAAAGAAAAAAAAAAACTGCCAACCAGGAAGACTTTACCCAGTAAGGCTATCCTTCAAAAATGAAGGAGAGGGCTTCCCTGGTGGCACAGTGGTTGAGAGTCTGCCTGCCGATGCAGGGGACACGGGTTCGTGCCCCGGTCCGGGAGGATCCCACATGCCGTGGAGCAGCTGGGCCCGTGAGCCATGGCCACTGAGCCTGCGCGTCCGGAGCCTGTTGCTCCGCAACGGGAGGGGCCACAACAGTGAGAGGCCCGCGTACCGCAAAAAAAAAAAAAAAAAAAAAAAAAAAAAAAAATGAAGGAGAGATAAAGACTTTCCCAGACAATCAAAAGCTGATGGAGTTCATCATCACTAGACCTGCCTTACAAGAAATAGTAAAGGAATTCTTCAAGTTTAAATGAAAGGACACTAATTAGTAACATAAGTAGATAAAAAGATATAAGATATACTGATCAAGGTAACTGTATAGTCAAATGCAGAATACTCTAATACTGTAATATGGTATTGTGTTAATCAACTCCAGTATAAAGGCTAAAGGACAAAAGCATTACAAATAACTATAGCTACAATTATTTGTTAATGGATATACAATATAAAAAGATGCAAATTGTGACATCAAAAACATGAAATGGGGGGGAAGGGCAGAGTTTTTGTATGTGATCAAAGTTAAGTTATCAGCTTGAAATAGACTGCTATAGCTATAAGATGTTCTATGTAAATTTCATAGTAACCACAAAGTAAAAATTTACAATAGACACACAAAGATTAAAGAGGAATGAATCAATCAAAACATACCATTATGGAAAATCATCAATTCACAAAGCAAATCAGCAAGAGAGAAAGGAACAAAGAAACTAGAGAACAACCAAAAAACAATTAACAAGATGGTAAGTCTTTACCTATTGATAATTACTTTAAATGTAAATGGATTAAATTCTCCAATCAAAAGACATGGAGTGGCTGAATGGATAAAACAAGAAGACCCAACTATCTGCTGCCTACAGGAGACTCAATTCAGTTTTAAGGACACACATATGTTCAAAGTGAAGGAATGGAAAAAGAAATTCCATGCAAATGGAATCCTAAAGAGAAAAGGGGTAGCTATATTTGTATCAGACAAGATAGACTTTAAGTCAAAAACTTTAACAAAAGACAAAGAAGGTCATTATACAATGATAAAGGAGTCAATTCATCAAAAAGACATAACAATTGAAGTATATATGCACCCAACATTAGAGCACCTAAATATATAAAGTATATGCTAAATGATTTGAAGAGAAAAATAAACAAAACAATAATATTAGGGGAATTCAGTACCCCATTTTCAATGCTGAATAGATCATCCATGCAGAAAGTCAATAGGAAACATTACACTTGAGCTATACTTTAGACCAAAGGACCTAACAGGCATTTATAGAACATTCTAACAGCAGCAGAATACACATTCTTCTCAAGCCCACAAGGAACATTGTCTAGGATAGATAATATGTTAGGCAACAAAACAAGTTCAGCAAACCTAAGAAGACTGAAATCATACCAAGTATCTTTTCTGACCACAATGGCATGAAAATAGAAATCAGTAACAGGAGGAAAAATTGAAAATTCACGAATATGTGGAAATTAAACAACAAACTCCTGAACAGCCAATGGATCAGAGAAGAAATCAAAAGGAAAATAAATAATACCTTGAAGCAAATGAAAATGGAAACAAACATATCAAAACTAATGAAATGCAGCAACACAGTTCAGAGGGATGTTTATAGCAATAAATGCCTACATTAAGAAAAAAGAAAGATCTCAAACAACCTAACATTACACCTCAAGGAACTAGAAAAATTCAAACAAATGAAGCCCAAAAGTTAGCAGAAGGAAGGAAATACAAAGATCAGACAGAAAGAAATGAAATAAAGACCAGAAAAATAATAGAAAAGATCAATGAAACTGAGAGCTGTTTTTTTTACAAAACTGACAAACCTTTAACTAGACTAACTATAAAAAAAGAGAAGACTCAAATAAATAAAATCAGAAATGAAAGAGGAAACATTAAAACTAATACCACAGAAATACAAAGGATCATAAGACACAACTATGAACAATTGTATGCCAATAAATTGGACAATCTAGAAGAAATGGACAAATTCCTAGAAATACACAGCCTACCAAGTCTGAATCATGAAGACACAGAAAACTGAACAGACTAATAATGAGTAAGGAGATTGAATCAGTAATTGAAAATCTCCCAATAAAGAAAAGTCCAGAAGCTGATGGTTTTACTGGTGAATTCAACCAAACATTTAAAGAAGAATTAATACCAATCCTTCTCAAACTCTACTAAAAAATTTGAGTACTTACATATTCATTTTACAAGGCCAGTATTACCCTGATACCAAAGCCAGACAAGGACACTACAAGAAAAGAAAACTACAGACCAATATCCTTGATGAATATAGATGCAAAAATCCGCAACAAAATACTAGCAAGCAGAATTGAACAGCACTGTAAAAGGATCATATACCATGATCAAGTTGGATTTATCCTTGGGGTACAAGGATGGTTCAACATACAAAAATCAATAAATATGACTCACCACATTAACAGAATGAAGGATAAAAACACGATAATTTCAACAGATGTAGAAAAAAAGAAATCGACAAAATTCAACATCCCATCCTTTCATAATAAAAACTCCTAACAAATTAGATACATAAGAAATATATCTCAACATAATAAAGGCCATATATGACAAGCCCAAAGCTAACATTGTACTCAATGGTGAAAAAGTGAAAGCTTTTCCTCTAAGATCAGGAACAAGATAAGGGTGTCCACTCTCACCACTTCTATTCAACATAGTACCAGAAGTCCTATCCAGTGCAATTAGACAAGGAAAAGAAATAAATGTCATCCAAATTGGAAATAAAGTAGTAAATTTTTCTCTGTTTGTAGATGACATAACGTTATACGTAGAAAAGCCAAAGACACCACCAAAAACCTGTTAGAAATAACAAATTCAGTAAAGTTGCAATATACAAAAATCAGTTGCATTTCTATTAACAACAAACTATTGGAAAAAGAAATTAAGAAAACAACCCTATTTACAGTAGCGTTAAAAACAATTACTTAAGAATGAATTTAACCAAGGAGGTGAAAGACCTATACACTGAAAACTACAAGACACTGATGAAATAAAC
This sequence comes from Delphinapterus leucas, assembly GCF_059928025.1. Classification (NCBI taxonomy): domain Eukaryota; kingdom Metazoa; phylum Chordata; class Mammalia; order Artiodactyla; family Monodontidae; genus Delphinapterus; species Delphinapterus leucas. Next base: position 17,037,773 of record NC_143138.1, read on the forward strand.
TGAGGATGACCCAAAGAGATCTACAGATTCAGTGCAATCCCTATCAAAATTCCATTGGCATTTTCCACAGGAATAGAAAAACACAATCCTAAAATTCATATGGATCCACAAAAGACCCTGAAGAGCCAAACCAATCTTGGAAAGGAAGAACAAATCTGGAGGCATCATACTTCCCGATTTCAAACTCTATTACAAAGCTATAGTAATCAAACATTATGGAACTGGCACAAAACAGACACATAGACCAATGCAACAGAATAGAGGGCCCAGATACAAACCCACACAAATATGGTCAACTAATCTTTGACAAGGGCACAAGAACACACAATGGGGAAAAGATGGTCTCTTCAGTAAATGCTATTGGAAAAACTGGATAATCACATGCAAAAGAATTAAATTGGACCCCCTACCCTACACCACTCACAAAAATTAACCTGAAATGGTATAAAGACTAAAATGTAAGCCCTGAAACCATAAAACTCCTATAAGAAAACATAGGGGGAAAGCTTCTTGACATCGGTTTTGGCAATGATTTTTTGGATATGACACCAAAAGCACGTATAACAAAAGCAAAAATAAGCAAATGGGACTACATCAAACTAATAAGCTCTGCACAGCAAAGGAAATCAACAATAAAATGAAAAGGCAACCTACAGAATAGTAAAAAAAAAAGATCTGTAAATCATATATCTGATAAGAAGGGGTTAATATCCAAAATATATAAGGAACTATACAACTCAATAGTAAAGCTGAAATAAGCAAGAAAGAAATCCTGTAATTTGTAACAACATGGATGAATTTGGTGGACATTATGGTAAGTGAAATTAGCCAGAGAGAAAAGGCAAATAGGGACTTCCCTGGTGGTGCAGTGGTTAAGAATCTGCCTCCCAACGCAGGGGACATGGGTTCAAGCCCTGGTCCAGGAAGATCCCACGTGCCTCAGAGCAACTAAGCCCATGTGCCACAACTACTGAGCCTATGCTCTAGAGCTCGCGAGCCACAACTACTGAGCCTGCGTGCCACAATTACTGAAGCCCGCGTGCCTAGAGCCAGTTCTCCACTTCTCCCGCAATGAGAAGCCCACGCACCGCGACAAAGAGTAGCCCCCGCTCACCACAACTAGAGAAAAGCCTACACGCAGCAACAAAGACCCAACACAGCCAAAAAAAATTTTTTAATAAAATAAAAAAAAGAAAAGGCAAATACTGTATGATCTTTCTTATATGTGGAATCTAAAAACAAACAACAAAAAGTCAAACGTGGAAACAGAGAGTAGAGTGGTCGTTACTAGGGGCTAGCAAGAGAGGGAAAATGGAGAGATGCTGATCAAAGGATCCAAGCCTTCAGTTCTGGGAATCTAATGCACAGAATTATGACAATAGTTAATAATACTGTGCTGTGTACTGGAAATTTGCTAAGAGAGTAGACCTTAAGCATTCTCACCACACACACACACACACACACACACACACACACACACACAGATGAGGTGATGGATGTGTTAATTAACCTGATTGTGGTAATCATTTCACAAAGTATATGCATGTCAAATCATCAGGTGGTATACTTTAAATATAAGCAATTTTATTTCTCAACTATATTTCAATAAAGCTGGGGGAAAAAATCCTAAAATGCACTGCAGAGAACCCAGAAGAAGGTAGGTCAGCTAAATGTTTTCTTTTGTTTCGTATGCCCTGAATTGTACCAGAATATAGATAGGAATTTACCTGTTGTTCCTATATTTAAAATCAAAATATGCTTTTGTGTTTTTCTCAAGCTTTCAATTCTGTATTCATTCATTGTTTTATCAAGGCACAGCAGCCCAGAGTAGCACAAGAGAGGCGTATACATATGGTTAAGCACACATTCTCTGAAACCAGATTTCCCAGATTTGAAGCCTAGTTTTACCACTTAAGAGCTGTGTGACCTTGAACAAGTTACTTCATAGCTCTGGATCTCAGTCTTGTTCTGCAAATTGGGGATAAAGATAAGATATACCTATTAGGATTGAGGAAATGAATTCACATGTAAACAATTTAGAATGGTGCCTCGTACATAGAAAGCACTTTATAATTTTTTTCTATTATTATTATTTTATAATTATTAGGCAAGTTTCCTTAAATTCTCTCGGCCTCAGTTTCTGTATTTGTAAGATAGGGATGATAGCATTGGTCACATCATAGTATTGTTATGAGGACTAAATAAAATAATAAAAGGACATACTCTCCAACTAACAGGTAATAAATAATGATGCTGATGACATCATTTATTGAGTGCTTATTATGTGCTAATCCCTTTACATCTGTTGTCTCATTCGTTTCATAGCAAGTCTAAGAAGCAGATATCACTTTATTCTTTAAAAAGATGAGGAAACTGAGGCCTGGAGAGATGAAGCAAAGTACCTCTGCTCGCACATCTTAATAATTGGCAGAATGAGGACACCAGCCTGTCCACTGCATTTGAAAACTTGTGCCTTTAACAAGTACCCTCTACTAACAAAAAAAGGAAAGAGGAAAATAAAGTGGTTTTTGTCCTGTAGCTGAAATTCCATATTACAAATAATACGATTTAGAATCCAGGCTACCTGTTTTTATTAATGTAATTAGAATAAATAATGAAATGTTAGAATACTTTTAAATGGGAGAAGAAAACTCTAAATAAGAGGCATGGATAAGAATCAAAAGTTTTGAAGTTTGAATTTTGTAGAATTGGGTAGGAATTATAATGGTAGCTTTTTTCTTTTTAAATATAAACATGCCTATCTTAGTGGAAATTCAATTTACAGAATTCAAATGATAATTATCATGAATGAATTGGCATGAATTTATTCTCAATGAAAGAATTTATTCTTTGAAAGAATAAATTTGAAATACATTCTTATGAAATAAATTCTTATGAAAGAATAAATGTAAAGAATTAAGGAAAGTCCCCAAATGTAAAGAATTTGGACGTTCCAAGCTACCATCTTGTCCATACCTCTTTTTATACCAAATAACAGGAATGTTCACCTATTAAGGTTTAAACAAAATCAGTCCTATGCCTGACACCATCCTCTGATGAATTCATCCCCTAATGAGATCACCTGTCATTATTTATAGAAAAAAATTTTTAGAACAGAAGAGTAAACACAGGTACAAATTGCAAATGTGTTCCCTAGCTTTAAGATGGGCAAGACAGGAATGACCCATTAAGCATTCATTTATTCAGCAAATACTCACTGAGTTTCTACTCTATACCCTATATTGAGCTACAACCTAGGAGTCCAACAACAAAGAAAAAAAAAGGAAAGAAAAAGAAAAGAAAGACAAAAAACAATGTTCCTATTCTTAGAGCTTACAGTATAGTGAGGAATACAGCTGAGTGAATAGGCAATTCGTGTATAGTGTTAGAAGTGCTTTAATAGGGAAATAACAGGGTGCTTTTTTCTTTAACTGAAGTAGAGTTGATTTACAATGTTGTGTCAATCTCTGCTGTACAGCAAAGTGACTCAGTTATACACACATAGACATTCTTTTTTAAAAAATTATTTTCCATTATGGTTTATCCCAGGACGTTGGATATAGTTCCCTGTGCTGTACAGTAGGACCTTGTTGTTTATCCATTCTAAATGTAATAGTTTGCATGTACCAACCCCAAACTCCCAGTCCATCCCTCTCCCTCCCCCACCACCCCCTTGGCAACCACAAGTCTGATCTCTATGTCTATGAGTCTGTTCCTGTTTTGTAGATAGGTTCATTTGTGCCATATTTTAGATTCCACATATAAGTGATATCATATGATATTTGTCTTTCTCTTTCTGACTTAACTTCACTTAGTATGATAATCTCTAGTTGCATCCATGTTGCTACAAATGGCATTATTTCATTTTTTTATGGCTGAGTAGTATACATGTACCACATCTTTTCTATCCATTCATCTGTCAACGATAGACATTTAGGCTGTTTCCATGTTTTGTCTATTGTGAATAGTGCTGCTATGAACATAGGGGTGCACACATCTTTTTGAATTAGAGTTTTGTCCGTGTATGTGCCAGGAGCGGGATTGCTGGGTCGTATCGTAATTCTATCTTTAGTTTTCTGAGGAGCGTCCATACTGTTCTCCATAGTGGCTGCAGAGGGTGCTCTTTTTAATAGGTCCCCATGAATGAAAGGTTAAGGAAAGCTTCTCAATTCTGAATGGAGACCTGAAAAGTTTACTGTGGTGGTGATATTATCAAATTGGCATACTTGAAAGATCACTGCTGTCAGGGAAGAGAAAAGACTGAAGGGGGACAATAGTGAGGGGGCAGTAGGAGACTTCTGCAGTGATCCTGGCTAGAGAGGATGGCAGTGGGTACCGGGCAAATGGCAGCCGGGCTGGAGAGAAGTGGCTAGATTCTCAAGATGATGATGAAGTAGAATTAATAGAATTTGGTAATTAACTGGAAGAAGAAAGGAAGGGATTGGAAAGAAGGATGATATCTTATTTTGGTTTTCCCCAGAAACAGATCTCAAGGAAAAGGTTCAAGGGCAAGTACTTCATTTGAGAAGAACAGGGAATATGGGTAGGAAAATGAGGAAGTGATATCAAGGAGGAAATATAGCCAAGAAAGAGTGCTTTATCAAGCCAACTATGCTATTAATGTCATGGAGAAATCCTGGGAAATGCTATAAAACAAATGTCTCAGAGTTCTCCCACCCAAGAGGTTGAGGAGCTGGGGAATTTATAAACCAATTGCCATGAGTCACTGGCTGATAGGTTTAATACCCCAGCATTTCCAGCCTGTTCTGCACAGACAGAGCAGCTTTCTGTTGCTTCTTTAAAGGCCCTCTGGCAAAAAAGACATAGATACAGGCCTTCGGAAATGGGCAGGACCACAGGGAATGGTGAGGCCCAAAGAATATTTGCTACAGATGACACTCAGACTCTGGTGTGGGTCAGTAGGGTAAGGATTAACTGAGATGGGGAACCCAGGGCTTAAAGCAAGACAGAAGGGTAGTGGGGAATAGAGACTGAGTTTCATTTTTGGCATGGTTCATTTGAGGTGCTCATGGGACATCTAAGTGAGGGTGTTTAGGAGACAGCTGGATATGTGAATATGAGTCTTTGGAGAGCAATATGATCTACAGTTACAGATTTGGAAACTGTCAGCATGTAAATCCATGAAATCCCATGGGAAATTGTATAGAGTAAGGAACAATGATGGGCGTGGGCAGGAACCAAAGATCACTAATATTTAAGGGACAGTGAAAGGAGGAGAACTCTGCAAAGAATAAGACACATCAGAGAGTTATAAGAAAAACCAGAAGTACTGGGTATCTAGAAGCTAAGAAGAGAAATTTAAGAAGTAGAAAGTAAAAATGTGTCACCTCCTGTTGAAAAACCAAGAATAATGAAAGATAAAACAATGTTATTAGATTCAGCAACAAGCAAGTCTTCAATGATCTTGGAGTGGTTGGTTAAGAGATTCTATTACATCGAAGAACGCATGTGTGTGAGTCATTGTAAACAGCAAAGATAGATAACTCAGGAAGTTTACCTGAGAATGACAGGAGCTGGAGAAAACAGAGATTGAAGGTTTAGTACCTGTAAAATACTGTAAAATGAAGCACAATCCTGTCACCAACAACTCTTCCCTTAACCTGGTGACCATCAGGTTAAGGGAAAGAGTTGTTGGTGACAGAAAGATTGTTTGTTTATAGAAAATGAAAGAGACAAAATTTTGATGAGAAAGAGCCAACGAAGGGGATGGAGAGTGAAGCTACAGGAGAAATGATTCAAAGCCATGGAGTTCGCTAGAAGACAGAAAGGGGACTGAGTCCAGAGACAAGGGCGGGGAAGACCTCACATGGACTTTGTTTCCTTTGTTGCAACTGGCAAGAAGAAAAGTGCTGGGTGCAGATCAAGGCTAATTTGTAGATTTGGTGGCATGAAGTTAAGAAGGTACCTGTGTATTTTCTCCATGAACCAAGAGTTGAAGCGCAAGGTGTGAATGAGGGGGAATCAGTGATGTCACAGGATTAAGGAGCTTATGGCTAGAATGAAACGCCTCTGCAGGGAACTGAGAGAAAGCTGATGAGGAAAACAGCTGTGTGATTTCCTCTCACAGTGCTCAGGTGTGAGCCCAGAGACCAAATAGTTGGACTTTTTCAAGATTGGGCTTCAACAAGTGAGTGGAAGAGAGGGATGACAGGGCAAGAGAGTTGCAAGGTGGCTGAAGTGATGACAATGGAAAATCGAAAGAAACAGGGAAGAATTAAAGACAGGAGGAAAGGATGGACAGAAGCAATTCATGGGAATGGCGTTCCAGGTTCTGATCAAGGGATTCTATTTCCAGGGTTTGGGGTAAGGAGAGAGCACACTAGGAGGGAGACTAGTTACAAACAGGAACCTGTTGTAAATTGATGAAAGTTGACCAGCATTGACTAGTTTGTCATGGTAAAGGGATAAAGGAGGAGATGTGATAAACAAGTGAGGAAGGAAACAAGGCTGCCTTGGCTGAGATGAGAAATGGCTGGATTTCCTTCCCATTTAGGTCACCACAGAGCACTGAGTACTCCAATGAAAATTAATTATTAAAAAAAAAAAAAAGAAAGAAAGAAATGGCTGGGCCAGTGTCTAACTAAAGAGCTAATTCAATGGTGTTATGGCCATTGTTCTGTCTCTCTATTATGAGTTGAATTGTCTTCTCCAAAAAGATACGTTGAAGACCTAACTCCTGGTTCCTGTGAATGTGACCTTCTTTGGAAATAGGGTCTTTGCAGATGTAGTCAAGATTCAGTGGCCCCTAAGCCAATATGACTTATAAGAAGAGGCAGAGAGACACAGATAAAGACACACAGGGAGAACACCATGTGACAACAGAGGCAGAGATTGGAGTGATGTGTTTATAAGCCAAGGGACACCAAGGATTGGTGGCAACACCAGAAGCTAAGAGAAGGGCATGGAACAGATTCTTCCCTAGGGCCCTTAGAGAAAGCATGGCCCTGCTGACACCCAGATATCAGACTTCTAGCATCCAGAACTGTGAGAGAATATATTTTTGTTGTTTAAGGACAAGTTAATTGCAATATCTTGTTACAATGGCCCTAGGAAACTAATACACCCTCTATGCTTATATATGACTTAGCCTGGGTCATGGGTATATTTCCTAATGTCACAGGGCACCGACAGAAGTCAGACTGTGGTCAACAGATACTGGGGCAATTCTCCATTTCTAAGTAGAAACTGGACCTTTTCGTTCTTATTAAGTGTTGTTTTCAACTCTCTTCCAGTGATACAGTAATTCAATGTACTGTTATTCCCAAGCAAAGATGTCCGAAGGTTAAGTTCATCCAGTAGGAAGAGAACTAAAAAGAAAGGCAAATTGACTTCTACGTAAATTTAGAAGTGTTAGGATATTTTAGACTAGAGTCAGTCATAGTACCAGAATATCTGGTGTTTACTATATTTTTTACTTTCAAAAGGAAGTCAGTGCACTTTTTCTGGTGACAGTACTATAACCATTTTGTGTACTAGAACTTTTTTTTTCACAGCAATATTGACACACGATTTAATGTTCCCATTTCTACTGATTGATTTGGCACAGACAATGCATTTCTGTGCCAATGAATAAGAACAGATCTACGTGACCCTTTTCTTTCTCTTTTTTTCCTCTCTTACTAACTTGCACACACAGACACATATAAAACAGAAAATATATCAGTATTTTTCATATGAGCAAATATTGAGAATAATAATTTAATTCATGAATTAATGAATTAATACCCCATGGATTGTTCCCCAAAGGCTCAAAGTCAGGACGCTTTTTTTTTAAAATATTTATTTATTTACTTTTGGCTGCATTGGGTCTTCATTGCTGCACGCGGGCTTACTCTAGTTGTGGCGAGCAAGGGCTACTCTTCGTTGCAGTGCACGGGCTTCTCATTGTGGTGGCTTCTCTTGTTGCAGAACATGGGCTCTAGGCGCACGGGCTTCAGTAGTTGTGGCATGCGGGCTCAGTAGTTGTGGCTCGCGGGCTCTAGAACGCAGGCTCAGTAGTTGTGGCGCATGGACTTAGTTGCTCTACAGCATGTGGGATCTTCCCGGACCAGGGCTCGAACCCATGTCCCCTGCATTGGCAGGCGGATTCTTAACCACTGCGCCACCAGGGAAGTCCCTTGTTTTTCTTTTATAAATTTATTTCAGGATACTTTTATTAGCCAAAGACTAGATGAAAATTCAAGATTTTCTATGGCCTTCAAATGTTGCTAGGTTTTCAGCTTTACACGAATTATTTAAAACTTCAAGTTATAAACAGTTCATATAAATCAGGGAGGCAAACACAACCAACCTCAGGAGTTGGGCAGGTAATAAAAATAACTGAAGTTGACCTGATTGTATTCTCGGGACATACTCTGTTTACACATTAAACACGCAGCTTTACTTCCACCCACAAATGTGTTTTCTCCCACTTTTCTTGAAACACAAGGCCCTGCTCAGTCTACCTTTCATTTTTTCATTTTTGCAGAGGCTCGGCTATAAAATTATTTCACCATTCTATGAATTCTGTAAAGAGAACCAACAGGGCAAGCATCAGGCTGACTGGCTGGAGGGCTGAGGCCTCGGTGGTGAAAAGAAGACAGTGAGGAAGCCCAGGCACCATGTGAGGGGAGCAGGTCTCCCTGGGCTCCAGCTGGTCCTACCCAAGTAGGACTGTGTGCCCAGTTAGTAGACAGGCCAGTTTTTGTTGTTGTTGTTTTAATAAATAAATATTTATTTATTTATTTTTGGCTGCGTTGGGTCTTCGTTGCTGCACACGGGCTTTCTCTAGTTGTGGTGAGCGGGGGCTACTCTTCGTTGCAGTGCGCGGGCTTCTCACTGCGTGGGCTTCTCACTGCGGTGGCTTCTCTTGTCGTGGAGCACGGGGTCTAGGTGCACGGGCTTCAGTAGTTGTGGTTCATGGGCTCTTGGCATGCAGGCTCAGTAGTTGTGGCGCACGGGCTTAGTTGCTCCGTGGCATGGGGGATCTTCCCGGACCAGGGCTCGAACCCATGTCCCCTGCATTGATAGGTGGATTCTTAACCACTGCGCCACCAGGCAAGCCCGATAGACCAATTTTTAAAGGGATTTAATACAAAATCTCCATTTAGATTTCTAAATGTCAGATTTTAATCCCTTCCCTCCCCTCCCCTTCTCTTTTTTGTTATACACACAATGATGTCCAAAACAGTTTGAAGCCAAACCAAACATGTCTGGGAGCAGATTTAGCCAATGGGATGCTAGTTCACAACCTTTGCTAAATATTGTTTTCTTATGTGGTAAAATATATATAACATAAATTTTACCATTTTAACTATTTTTCAGTGTATAATTCTGTGGCATGAAGTACACCCACAAACTTGTACAACCATCACCACCATCCATTTCCAGAAGAGCTTCATCACCCCAAGGAGAATCTCTATACTCATTAATCTGTTATGTATTTTTATTATCAACTTTAAAATGGAAAGAGAGCTTGAAAATGAAAATGTCCTCCAAGGTTACCATATTTGATGTTAAAACAAAACCCTTCAGATTTCAGCGTTAGGCTAAGTGCTCACCTTCTTCCAAAAACCATTCAGGAGTTAAATCCTCTGCCATGTATAAAAGTCTCTCCAGAAATCCTTTATCTCATCAACTCTCAGCTCATACCTGCTTACCACATCCATCATTCCATTTGACCCAACTCTGGACCTCATTACAGCCTTGAAAATGTCTGCTCTGTGTTCAACCAACTTTCCTATCTCTCCACCTTGCTCTCCCCACTCTTTCCACCTCTGCCTCGGTAAAACCTAAGCCCTGTCCAAGAACATCACTTCCCCTGTAGCCCTCTTACATAGAAACTGCTTATTCTCACTTCAGGTTTGGTAGTTGGGTCCATGTTTGCCTATTTTCAGACATTACTTGCTTCCTCTTGTAAATATCCCCTCTCCTTTGAGACCCGTATCATTCAGCTGAGTCACACTTTCCTCCTTTTTATTGTTGTCACCTGCTGTCACTTCTCTTCATTCACTTGAGATTTCAACACCTGGCTTCCAATCTTCCAGTCCACCTTAACTCCTGTCATCATTTAAGACCACTTCAGCATATACTGGAGACCCATGCAAAATGCAGAGCTGTTAGTTCTGCCTCAGCAACCTACAAAATCACAGAATTGGATGTCCCATTCTCAAATAAAACTTACTTTCAGCTTATTCAAACCATCACCCCTCTCTTCCACCATCTTCCAGCTCATGAAGACTTCCAATCCATAATCCCATGGCTTTCTCTTTGCCCATTAGCCTCTCTTGCCTTTACTTCTCTATTTTTTTTTCCAATCTAATCTATCTTTATTTTTATTTATTTTTGTTATTGTTTAATTATTTTTTTATTTTTGGCTGTGTTGGGTCTTCACTGTGGCATGTGGGCTCTTCATTGCACCGTGTGGGCTTCTCTCTAGTTGTGGCGTGCGGGTTTTCTCTCTCTAGTTGTGGCGCGCAGGCTCCAGAGCAAGTGGGCTCTGTCGTTTGTGGCAGGCGGGATCTCTAGTTTAGGTGTGCAGGCTCAGTAGTTGTGGCGTGTGGGCTTAGTTGCCTCACGGCATGTGGGATCTTAGTTCCCCGACCAGGGATCAGACCCGCGTCCCCTGCATTGGAAGGCAGATTCTTTACCACTGGACCACCAGGGAAGTCCCTACTTCTCTATTTATTTAGATACTTACAGTCCCTCAGTATAATAACTCCTTTGTAAACACTATAGTAATCCCCATGCTTCTTTGTCCTCTGTCAAACACACCAAACCCCAACCCTAGATGAACCCAACCATCTATCTTTTTGTTCTCATGCTCAAACTGGAGAAAACACACAACTGAACTGATTGGTATCAATGAAAAGTCAACATCTCCAACCTAAACACTGCTTGGCAACCTAAATATGTATCTCCAGTAAACTCACTTGATCATTTTCCTAATGATTATTTTGTACTTCCCTACTGTTCTCAAATCATTTTCTCCCTCATCTCCATAAAAGAGCCCACCACTAAGTTCTACCAATTTTACCTCCAAAATGTACCCCAAACCATTCACTTCTCTCCATTGTTGCTACCCAAACCATCATCATCTCTAGACTGGGTTACCACTGTTGTTTTCTAAAGATTCTCCTGGCTATCTTATTGCCCTCCCCATGAATTCCCACAGGGTGGTTACACTGAAGTTTTATTTTTAATTGAGTTATAGTTGATGTACAATATTATACACAATAAGTTAGAGTGTACAGTATAGTGATTCACAATCTTTAAAGGTTATACTTCATTTTATAGTTACTATAAAATACTGGCTATATTCCCAGAACTGCACAATATATTCTTGTAGCTTATTTTATATATAATAGTTTGTACCTTTGAATATACTACCCCTATATTGCCCCCGCTTCCCTCTCCCCACTGGTAACCACTAGTTTGTTCTCTATATCTGCGAGTCTGCTTCTTTTTTGGTATCTTCACTAGTTTGTTGTATTTTTAAGATTCCACATGTAAGCAATATCATACAGTATTTGTCTTTCTCTTCTGATTTACTTCACTGAGCATAATACCCTCAAAGACCATCCATGTTGTTGCAAATGGCAAAATTTTGCTCTTTTTCATGGCTGAGTAGTATTCCTGTGTGTGTGTGTGTGTGTGTGTGTGTACACACCACATCTTCTTCATCCATTCATCTGTTGATGGACACTTAGACTGCTTCCATATCTTGGCAATTGTAAATAATGCTCCTATGAATATTGGGGTGCACATATTTTTTCAAATTAGTGTTTCTGTTTTTTTCAGATATATACCCAGGAGTGAAATTGCTGGGTAATATGGTGGTTCTACTTTTAGTTTTTTGAGAAAACGCCATACTGTTTTCCACAGTGACTACACCAATTTACATTCCCACCAACAGTGTACGAGGATTCCCTTTTCTCCGCACCCTCTCCAACATTTATTATTTGTTGACTTTTTGATGATGGCCATTCTGACCAGTGTGAAGAGATACCTCATAATAGTTCTGATTTGCATTTCTCTAATAATAAGTGATGTTGAGCATATTTTCATGTGCCTGTTGGCCATCTTTAAGTCTTCTTTGGAAACATGTCTATTCAGATCTTCTGCCCGGCCATGGCTCACGGGCCCAGCCGCTCCACGGCATGTGGGATCCTCCCGGATCGGGGCACGAACCCGTGTCCCCTGCATCGGCAGGCGGACTCTCAACCACTGCGCCACCAGGGAAGCCCCTTCTGCCCATTTTTAATTGGGTTATTTGTTCTTCTGACGCTGAGCAGTATAAGCAGTATAATTTATATATTTTGGATATTAACCCCTTATTGGTCAAATCATTTACAAATATATTCTCCTATTCAGTAGGTTGTCTTTTCATTTTGCCAGTGGTTTCCTTTGCCACTTTTATTGAACATAGTATTGGAAGTCTTAGCCACAGCAATCAGACAAGAAATAAAGGGAATCAAAATTGGAATGAAAGAAGTAAAACTGTCACTGTTTGCAGACATGATATTATACATAGAAAATCCTAAAGATGCTACCAGAAAACTACTAGAGCTCATCAATGAATTCAGTAAAGTTGCAGAATACAAAATTAATATACATAAATCTGTTGCATTTCTATACACTAACAATGAACTATCAGAAAGAGAAATTAAGGAAACAATCCCATTTACCATCACACTAAAAAGAATAAAATACCTAGGAGTAAACCTAAAGAGGTAAAAGACCTGTACTCCAAAAACTATAAGACACTGATTAAAGAAATTTAAGATGACACAAACAGATGGAAAGATATACCTTGTTATTGGATTGGAAGAATTAATATTGTTAAAATGACCATACTACCTAAGGCAACCTATAGATTCAGTGCAATCCCTGCCAAAATACCAATGGCATTTTTCACAAAACTAGAACAAATAATTTTAAAAATTTGTGTGGAAACACAAAAGACCTCAAGTAGCCTAAACAATATCGAGAAAGAAGAACAGCGTTGGAGGAATCCCACTCCCACTCCGTGGTTTCAGATTACACTACAAAGCTACAGTAATCAAACACTATGATATTGGTAGAGAAACAGACACATAAACCAACAGAACAGGACAGAGAGCCCAGAAAGAAACCCAAGCACTTATGGTCAATTAATCTTCAACAAGGGAGGCAAGAATATGTAATGGAGAGAAGACAGTCTCTTCAATTAGTGGTGCTGGGAAAACTGGACAGCTACATGTAAAAGAATGAAATTAGAACATTCTCTAACCTCATACACAAAAATAAACTCAAAATGGATTAAAGACCTAAATGTAAGACCGGAAAGCATAAAACCCCTGGAGGAAAACATAGGTAGAAAACTCTTTGGCATAAATTGTAGCAATAGTTTTGGATCTGTCTCCTAAAGCAAAGGAAATAAAAACAAGAATAGAATGAAGTTTTTAAAATGTTAATCAGGTCATGCCATTCACTTATTTAAAATCAATCCATGACTTCCTATTGCATTCAGAATAAAATCTAAACCTCTTAATATAACCCAGTACCCTGCATAGTCTGGATCCTACCGACCACTCCTTTTCTTCCATGCCACTTTTCTCCTTGCTCATTACGTGCTAGTCACACTGGTTCATGTACCAAGCTTTCCTTTCTCCTGCCTTGGCCCATTTTGTTCCCTCTACCTGGTGTGCTCTCCCTGCCTCCCCCACATTCCTCACCATTCTTAACCTGGACAACTTCTATTCATTCATTCTTTCGGTCTCCTACTTAACGACTCAACCTTAGATAAGTCTGCCCTGACCAACTCCATCTTTAAATTATGCTCTACTCTTCCTTCTCACGTGCTTAATTTTTCCTTACAATGCTTACATATTTATTTCTGTGTGTATTCACCTCATTTCTGACTCTTTGATCAGACAGATTCTTGAGGTTAGGAACCATATCTAATTTGATTTCCACTACATACTGGTTCCTGACAGAGTATAAGTGTCCCAGAAGTTTTTGTTGAATTAATGTTGAATGAAAATTCATTCCTGATTCAGTATGGGAGAAGGGAGAGTTATAGAAAAAGAGAAAGGTGGGAGAGATATTTTACAACTATTTTGGTATGATTACTGACACTCCTTTTTGTTTTTATAAAAACAAACAAAAAAAGCCCACTCTACTTCCAGTACTTCAAAAAAAAATCATACTGTACTTGGGCTAGAAGAAACCTTACTACAATTACTTCAAACTATAGAGGAAGGAATTGTATTTTGTGACTTATTTTAACTATAGGGTTATATCTTTGCTAACGTTTTAAAACAGGAGTCCGTAAACTATGGCTGGCAGGCCAAATCTGGCCTGCCACCTTTTTTTTTTTTTTTTGTCGTTATGCGGGCCTCTCACTGTTGTGGCCTCCCCCATTGTGGAGCACAGGCTCCGGACGCGCAGGCCCAGCGGCCATGGCTCATGGGCCCAGCCTCTCCGCGGCATGTGGGATCCTCCCAGACCCGGGCACGAACCCGCGTCCCCCGCATCGGCAGGTGGACTCCCAACCACTGCGCCACCAGGGAAGCCCCGCCTGCCACCTATTTTTGTAAATAAAATTTATTAGAATACGGCCATGGTCACTTGTTTATATATTGTCTATATCTGCTCTTGCACTACAGCAACAGAGTTAAGTAGCTGTGATAGAGAATACGGCCTTCAAGCCTAAAATATCTGGATGTCTGCTGACTCCTGCTTTAAAGTATTGAAAAGTAGGTTTTCTTTAAATAACTTTTGTCTTCTCTGATTGTTTTTATCTTTTTTATTGAGGCATATGGACACTAAAGGCATAAACAGCACTGATCTTTAGTGAACTGCTCAATTCATTTTTACGCATGTATACACCCATTCGAACATTACTCAGATAAATGTACTGAATATTTCAAGTGTTCTATAAGGTTCTTTCATGGCCATGTCCAGTCAACTCCTCATGGACCAATAGTGTCCTTAGTGTCTTCTAAGTTCTATCACTAACAATTAGATTTGCCTGTCCTATATATATTGCCCTAGCACTCAGCAAATATTCTCTGGGAGAAAATGGCTATTTGACGATCCTGTAGATTCCAGTTTGCCCATGCCAATCAACATGGATAGAAAAAATTTTGTTTTTCCCCTTTCCTTTACTACGACAGCCTATGACCAGACTCAGCAGATGCTCTCACACAAGAAAATGCCCAGCAGCCTTAGCCTCTTCTCTCCCTAAAATGTATTTCTTCTAATCTTATATTCTTCTCTCCAATATTTTTTAAAAATATGACTTTGTAATTTCTTTTGTTCTAGTTGTGATAGCTTTCTGCTACTAGCACATCATACTCAGAAACAGAAATGTTCATGTCTTTAATAATTTTTTTAATCTTAATGTGGCTTAAATAAAAACCAAAGAAAAATATCCTAAAATATTAGTCCAGATACAACTTTTTCCTGGTAGAGTGTAATTTTGATTTTAAATGCAGCTGAAAGGAGCATGAGATTCACTTACAATAAATCCACTTTATAGCAAATTTAGATGAGGTATATCAATTCCAAAATAACATGGAACAGATTTCTAGTGTTCACTCATACCCGTTTTTCCTCCTTCCTGGGGCAGAGAGGACAGATATATTTCCAAGCCTTCAGGCAGGGCTATGTGTCCAGTTATGTCCAATGGATTAGGAGCGTAAACGAAATGTGTCGCTTTCAAGAAGAGGCATTTAAACATGAAAGGGAGCGTTCTCTACACTCTCCCTTTCATGACAACCAGGAAGGCCACATGTTTAGATATAGAGCCACTCAGCCTGGTTCTCTAAGCCACTGCTGGGAAAGAAGCCACTTTGGAGAGTTGCTGGGCTCACAGTGGACTTTGCATCAGTAAGAAAGAACTTTAATGTGTCGAGTCATTGAGTTTTCGGGACACATCTACACCTCGGCATAGTCCATCCTATAAAGGCAAATACAGTAAGGAATACCTAAACTAACACAAAGACACAGCTTTTTCTCAGATTACTGTTTTTTTTAAATCCTCCAAATTCTAATATTCTAGAAACTGTTGTTTGGACTACTAGATATTATAGGCAATGGTTATAATAAAATTATTTCTAAGGGAAAGTTAGTGAAGAATACCTTTTAGTTACAAGGTATGCAGTTTCCTTTGGAGTCTTTCTTTTTCTTTTTCATTTTGCCTTTGAGGCATATACATGAAAGGAAAAACTATATCTATTCTGAGCTAAGCTATACCATACCTTAAACTTGAAGTAATTTTAGTGATACTATTGTACATATTAACATCAGGGACTTTCCAGTCTCAGGAAATTAAAGTTATATGTTTAAAGGGGGCAGCAAATTTTAACCTTTAGTTCTTCCTTTTCTCATCCATCATACCATACCCTGTAGCCGAGAGCACTACATTTAAACCTTCCCTTCTCAAAGTGATCTTCTCTTTTACCCTTTCCTCAACCCCTCCCACTCATGTTAAAACCTACTTGAACCTACTAGAAAAGCTATTATAAAGAACTGTACTGTGGGGCTTCCCTGGTGGCGCAGTGGTTGAGAGTCCGCCTGCCGATGCAGGAGACACGGGTTCGTGCCCCGGTCCGGGAGGATCCCACATGCCGCGGAGCGGCTGCGCCCGTGAGTCATGGCCGCTGAGCCTGCGCGTCCGGAGCCTGTGCTCTCCGCAGCGGGAGAGGCCACAACAGGGAGAGGCCCGCGTACCGCAAAAAAAAAAAAAAAAGAACCGTACTGTAAGCTGTTATTGCCTAGAAGTAGCTCAATGCAACACCTTCTTGGATAATCTGCATTTTAATTAGAAAAATATATATTATAACCTAAAGGGATGAGCTTTGCTGTTATTTATTGGTCTGTGGGGGGAAAGGTTAAGATGTCAGAAGGGAGGATTAAAGATCTTCCCATTTTCCATCAAAACACTTTCTTGGGTGGCTACTTATTCGACCTATGCTTGAAGGCCATCCTTGAGTAGTCAATTCTCTAAGCAGGAGTATTGGTAACTGTCTGTGATGGTTAATTTTATGTGTCAACTTTACAAAGTCATGAGGTACCCAGAATATTTGGTCAAACATTGTTCTGAGTGTTTCTGTGAAGGAGTTTTTGTGAAGGTTTCCATGAAGGTTTTCCTTAACGTGGGTGGGCCTCAACCAACTGGTCGAAGGAAAGCCTGAAGATAACAAAAAAACTGACTCTCCCCCAACTAAGAGAGAATTCCCCCTGCCCGACTGCCTGCACACTGGGACACTGGCTTTTTTCCTGCGTTAAGACTCCAACTGAAACATCAGCTCTTCCTGGGGTCTTGAGTCTCTTGGCCTTTGGACTAAAACCACACCACTGGCTTTGAAATCTTGAGAGTTGTCAGCCATATATACTATGTATATATGGCTATACATATATACTATATACATACAGTATATATATATTAGTTCTGTTTCTCTGGAGAACCCTGACTAGTACACCATCCCATGGCACTGGAATCACACCCTGTATGTGACCACTACACACTTTTCCAGGGTCTAGAGAGTTGATACTTATCCCATCTCCAACAATTGACTGAACGAAATTTACAAGCAGGAGCAATGACTAAAAAGCCAAGATAAGCTAAAGAATCAAATAACTGAAGGCTTACTATGGTTGGTCTGTTTACTGATCATAAGTCAATAAATGAAGCAATAGCAGAAAATGAAAAGTGAGACCAGGAAGAAGGAAAAAAAAATAATGGAGAGAAACACACTAGCCAGGAAAGGCCACAGACAGCAGAAGGAGTGACAGAGATGACAGACAAACAACAGTGCTGGTGGCAGCAGGTCTCCTGAGAGGAGAAAGAATTTCAGGAAAATCTGGGAAATGGCAAAGGAGCACAACTTGCAATGAGAATAGATAAGCTAGCTGGGTTACTCAAGTCCAGCTAGCCCCTATATCCACCATGGGCATTAATGAAAACATTGACTGAACTCATAAGGAAGATCTGGAATCACTAAAGAAAGATAATATTCTGGGTAGATTTCTATTTTAGCATCTATCACATGGTATTGTAATTACTACTACTCTGTCCTCTCTTACTGCATAACAAGCCACCCAAGACATAGGGATTTAAAACAACGATGTATTGTTCTCATAATTCTGTGTGTTGTCAATCTAGTGATTCTTCTACTGGACTCATCTGGGATCACTCATGTGGCTGTAGTCATCTGACAATCCTACTGAAGTCCAAGATAGCCTCAGTCACATGCCTGGGACACTAGCGCTGGCAAGGCATCACTTTCTCCCCATAGGGCCTTTTATCCTCCCATAAGTCAGACTAGCTTCTTCACAACACAATGCTCTTCAGATTTCCAGTGGCCAAACCCCAAAGTGCAGGCACTTATCAAGCCTCTGCATGGGTCACGCTTGTTAATGCCCCATTGGTCAAAACAAGTCATGTGACCAAATCCTGAGCCGATGGGGTAAGAGCCACGAAAGGCATAAATACCAGAAGGCTGATTTATTACAAGAATCCACAACATCCACTGTGACTTTAAGACTTTGGTATATCGATAGCATTCCCATTCCTTAGTACCTGCCTGGCACCCCTAATTCATAATTCACATCTGGACAGTGCTCCCTAGGGAGAATTTTGGAACTTTTAGACAACATTTTGGATGTTCTAGTGAAATACAGCCTGGGCAAGCACATTCGAAATGTATATTATTGTATTATAAGTTTTGTGCCTATTTCTCCTTTATATTGCAGTTTGAGCATTATGTTGACTCGAAAAATATATTAAATCATAGTAGGTCATATTATCTACAAATTTTCTCTCAGGGTAGTAAAGTTACATTACAAAATACTGGTTCTGATAAGGCAGTGTTTGGGTGTGATATTTGTGAAATTAATGAGTTAAGTTTGAGCGTTTATGGACTAGGCTTCAGTTACTTGGGGACCCTTCTAGCCCAGATTAAGTGTCACTAAATTATTATTTTAAAATTGTTATTGTTAATTTTGATCTCTGTGTTCTGATAATGTGGGACAGGAAGCACGGGGAGGGGGGATCACTCATACTTAAGAAAGCAGAAGGGCTTCCCTGGTGGCGCAGTGGTTAAGAATCCGCCTGCCAATGCAGGGGACACGGGTTCGAGCCCTGGTCCAGGAAGATCCCACATGCCGCGAAGCAACTAAGCCCGTGTGCCACAACTACTGAGCCTGTGCTCTAGAGCCCGTGAGCCACAACTACTGAGCCCGTGTGCTACAACTAATGAAGCCCACGCACCTAGAGCCCGTACTCCACAAGAGAAGCCACCACAATGAGAAGCCCGTGCACAGCAACGAAGAGTAGCCCCCACTCGCCACAACTAGACAAACCCCATGCGCAGCAACAAACACCCAACGCAGCCGAAGATAATAAATAAATAAAATTTAAAAAAAAAACAGCGGAAAATCACAGAACTTTCATACCTTACTCTGCCAGACTCATCACCTCTCCAGACCCCCAAACCGCCTCAACCGTCCTCCCTGGCACGGCGAATTTCCTTACAGATAATCGTTCGAAATGTGAATTTATAATATTATACAATGTACAACAAATGCAACGGAACAGATGGTGCGTTCCTGAGCCCAGCAGCTGGAGGGGACACTCGGCACACAGTAGGGGCACCATAAACACTGACTGACTGAGTTCATTGCCTCAGTTGACTCGAAGTCATCTTCTCCCCAGGCACTATCCTTACATCTCTCCAAGCCCCAGCCCTGGCCCGAAAGGCGGTGAGCTGGGAGCAGATGGCGAGTCCCGGGTGCCAGGTGTGCAGCGCGGTGTGGGGCACGGAGTTCTTTGGTCCCTGCTCCACTCCACCCCTCCCATCCCCACAAGCCGCCCTCGGTGCCACACGTGATGTGGGGCCGAGAGGGACCCGGGGAGGGGAGGGCTGGGAGCAAGGAGATCTGGTGCCTGGCGGAGCCCGCGCGTCCTGCGCCCGCTGCCCGCCGAGCGCCCGCCTCCCTTCTCCTCTGACCCGCGTCACCTGGCAGCCCGTGCAGTCTCCGCGCCTTCCCACCCTCCCTCTCTGCAATCGAGCGCCTTTCTTCCTCCCCTCCCCTCTTCCTCTCGGTCTCTTATCTGACATTTTGCCTCGCTTCCCTCTGCCCACTCCCCAGCGGGTTTCCCTCCCTGGCAGACGCGCCCGCCCCAGCCCGCCCTCGCACACCCTCCAATTGTAGATCAACCCATGTGCTAACGTTAGCTTAGGCTAGCTCTTGTTGCAGCGTTTTTCCGTGAGTGAAATCAGCCGCTTCCCCCGTGGGGCTCCAACTGTAATTGCTTCGACTTGGCTGCTGCGCTGCGGGGTGGGGATCCCACTGGCTGTGCTCCCATCCACACCGCGTGCTGGGGTCACTGGGACGGTTTCGGGGAGCCCCTCGGGGGGGGGACGGTGTTGGCAGCCCCACCCGGACGCCTGCTCCCGGGCCTGGCTGCCACGGTGGCCCGTTGAAAGCCAGAAACACGCGAATCCAAGGGGGACAAAGGGAGCCGAACCCCTCCTCCAGAACGCTCTGCTTCTAAGTAACTGCGCCTCGGGCGCAGCCTCTACTAGAGATTTACCTGCCGGAAGCTCCCTCTTGCCAGACCTGAGACCCGGGGCCGAGGCACCGGGGGCGTCGGTGCGCCCCGGCCATGGGGCCCTGGCACCGCCACTCCACCCCACCCCAACTCCGCCTTCCCGCACGACGGAGGGCACCGAGGCACGCTGGCCCCTCCGAAGTCGCTGGGGACGCTTGAAGGATCGGGTGCAACCAACTGTCAACCTCCCTTCGCCCTGCGGCTTTTTTCCCTCCCCTCGCCCGCCGCGCACACACCCTGCTCTGCCCTCCTGCAAGAGATCAGACAGCTGCACGCTCAACGGGACCAGGGAGGGGCTGCCCAGCCCGTGTACGAATGTCGCATGCCAGCCGGAGCGTGGGTTCCAGACGCACAGCGCGCACAGAGCGTTCAGGCGTCCAGAGCGAAGGCAGTGGGCGCGCTGGAGATCAGGGGCCAAGTGGCTGTCAGTTCCGGTCAGGGACGGAACTGGGCAAGGTGGCCGAGGGCCCAGCTGGCCTTGGGGGTGGGGGGGGATGGAGGAGCCGAGTGCCCGGGAAGCGACCCCCCCACCCCCCTGGCTAGCGCGGCCAACTGCAACTTCAAAGGAGGGCTAGGAGCTGTCTAGGGTGAGGGGGCGTGTGTGTTGTGTGTGTGTGTCTTCGGCTTCTTCCCCGGTCGTAAACCCTTAACGGAAGACGGGTGTTAAAGTGCTGCTGACAGGATCGCCCGAAACATGTTTACAGTAGGAAAGACTTTCCTCCAAAAAGCACAGCCGGAGTCGATTCCAATTTATTTCCTCCCTGTAACTGTAATCGACAGGCGAGGCTCAGCCGCCGCGGCGGAGCGACACTGAGCACCGCTAATCCCCGCCGAATCCTCGCCGAGCTCAGGGCAGGAAGAGCGCGGTGCCTGCGCCACCGAGTCGCGGCGCTCGGCGAGGCTTCGGGACGGGGGAAACCATCTTTTGAGGAGGGGCGGCCTTTCCTAGTCCTTAAGAAAGGCGCGCCTCGGAGAGAGCCTTCTAACTCGTTCCGGCTTCGGCAAGATACTGACACGGTAATTGATAATCTCCCGGTTCAGTTAGTAGATCCAAACGGGAGCCAGCCTTGGCGTCCCCAGTCTCTGGGAGCTTCTGACAAGTGAACAGGAGGCGGCGGTTCGTTGCCCTAAACTCTGATTTATGATTTTTAAAAGATCAGAATTCACTGACACACCCTATTAACCGCTGATCGTTGAAACTGCTACCTAAAGAAGGTAGAGTAGTGGAGGATGATAGGGGTTCGGGAGAGGAGGAAGGGGAAGAAGAAAGAAGTCCGACCGTCCCCACGTTTTCCCACGTCTGCTCGTGGGCGCAGAGAGGCTCAGCACTGCCACCTGGCGGCTGCTTCTCCCCGGATTGGGGGCCGGCTGGTGGCAGAGCAAACCCGGGTTCCCGATGGGTGTGCCTTGCTTCTGCTTCGCGAAATGGGGCAGAAGCTCGTATTCATGCTTCAGATCTACTTGGCCCGGTGCAAACACTCATTTTTTGCTTGTTCTCATGAGAAAATTGAAAGGTAAGGAAAAGTGAGTTAGCGGTGGTATGAAGTGCATACATACATACACCTACCAGGTGCCAGTTACTGGTCAGGAGGGGAAAGAAAATGGTAAAAATTATCAGAAATGCAGGGTTCTTATCTCTTAGTTTATTCTAAGAGTAACAATAATTCGTGGACTTCATTCTACCTCAAATCCTATTTTGATATTTTGCAAATAAGAATTACTTCCATACATTGTTTTTCAATACAACCCCACCCCTTCCCCGGGAAGTCCAGTTCCAACACAGTTTCATCAGCCCAAAAAGATGAAGTGCAAGTTATGTTTGTCTACTTGATTGAGAAGTAAATCAGCTTCGGATGGAGGGTTCTTTTCCATAAGGTGTGGAACCAAAAAGCCTGGGGCCTTTCAGTTGGCAAAGGCCAATGACATCCAATTTCTAAGGCTTCTTCCCTGTCTGCTAAAGTAACAAAGACAGGTTTCCCCACCCCCCTCTTTATGTTCTTTGAACTGAATAGTTGTCAGGTCAGACCAGGTCCTGCAATCACAATTTCTACAACCAAGGCAAGGCAAAATCTTGCAAATCAGTTCAAATCCAAGAGATTTGTTAAACTAATTTCCCTTCAGGTTCTTTTTCTCCCTCTATACTATAGAAATATATTTAGCAGTAGGATAGAATCTTACTTCCATCTATACCCCATACCATTTTATGGATGTGAGATTTTATGTTGTGCAGGTGTGTGAGAGCAGAAGAAAAGAAATGAATTAGCAAATATTACATGACATCTCAAAATAGAGTTCCATTATTCAATGGAAACTAAATAAAATATTTACCTTAATTCAAAATTTGGAATGTCTAGCATCATTGCTAATAAAGATAATTAGTCTATTATTCTAAAACAGGAATTTTTCTGCAAAATTTTTTATCTTGGTTTACTGTTAATATGGCTTAAAGAGTAGCATTAAGAATTACTTCATGTACTGTAAAGCCAGCAGAGGGAACACTGAGTACTGATTTAGTAGGGGCCACCAAATATCTGGTATTCGGGAAAAAATGTCAGTAATGGAAAACTGGTTACAAAGCATATGAACTTAGGTAATGAGAACACAGAAATCTTATCTCATTATTTGGTATTCAGAGGCCTAATACATTCCAGTGTGCACATACTCAGTTGGTGAGAAAGATGACTTTAACAAAAGGCCATTTGTCACATGTTTTCTTACATTTTAAGAGGACTACTAACACATAAGAACAAACCTACTTTAGAAGTCTAAGCATTCATATATACTATAATAATCTTATAGTCAATAGAAATTACTAATATATTTCTTCATTCTAAGAAGAACTTCTTCATTTTTAACATCTCAGGTGTCTTACAACCATGGGGATGTTAGTTTCATTGGCAGTTTTTCTCCCTTAATGGCATGTAACTATGGTATGTCTTAAAGGCATTGATTAGATTTGTTGAAGTATAGAAAATACATCTAACAATAGAAATAGGCCAGTGGATATTATTTTTAGTACACACTTTAAAAACTCTGTGTGCTTTTGTGTGTGTGTGCGTGTGTGCGTGCTTTAAACATAAACAAAAGTACTCTGACTGCTTTGATTAACTTCCACTTTTCCCTGATCATATTCACTGGTAAACTCATAAATGGCTTTGGAAATATAATCAATTACATTGATTAAATTATTCACTCACCTTGACTGAAATATCACAAACTAGCCATACCCTCAAATCATTAGTTGGTGCAAATCCCAAAATAAACGTAGTATTTATTCTTTTTTTTATTCTGGTGAAAATATTGATCTTATAAATAACAGACCTCTTAGAGTAATTTTTATGTCTGATAACATGTAGGGGTGTGTTGTAGTGGGAATACTGAAGAAAATGAAAAGCGTGATGACACACCCAACTTTGCTATATGCAAAAGAGGTGCCTGTGGGGTTTTTTTTGTTTTCAAGATTTGTTTCTCCTTCTAAAGGAAAAAATGTATAACTTGGGTAACTACTGGTCAAAAATTATTTGCTTTTACCCACAAAAACATTCTTGCTTGTGGTTGATCCTCAGAGATCCAGTCAGATGTCTCCAAAGGGTGTTCTTTCCAGTAAAATTCTAAATCTGACAACCTGGGCCTCTCGCCAGCCTACATACTTCAAAAGTTTGACAAGATAAATAGAAATCTGCTGCCTAGCACTAGTTTGATCTGAATCTAAAGCTGACCTAATTGTGTTGGGTTAGCCCTACCTAACCACTTATCACTGGCCTGTAGAAAAACAGTTTACTATTATGGTGTTAGGGAAGACCAATTTTTACTAGAATTTTAATTTTCATACCTTGGAACAAACGTGGCCAAATTAACATGTATTCTGACTACCTAGGCACCTTTTCTTTGCCGCATTCTTCACGATGCTCATGAATTTTCTTTTCAAATCACTGGGATGACAAGGTTGCCACTGTGGTCCTTGGACGGTTCACATCCATGACCTGTAATTATTTTTTTACATTGGTGGCCATCCTCGATTTTAGCCTCTTGAACAACATGCTGCTTCTACTTTAAGGAGTGTCTCTGGAATCTGAATTATCAAGGGAAGGATAATTGCATTCATTGATGGCTTATTATACATCAAGCTCATTGAACCCTCACAACAACCCTATATAAAGTAGTTCCTAGTGTTCCCACCTCACAGATGAGGAAAACTGAGACTTGGTCACATCCCCAGGGTCACAGGACCAGTAAGAAGGACTAGCAGCTGGGTCTAATATAAATCCAGAGTTTCCATTCTCTTCTGCTACTAGTTACCACTGCCTTCTACAGTTTCTCTTTGCCTTGGCCTTTTAGTTCCATTTGATTGAAGTAACAAACATATAGGAGAATATATATATACATATATATAGGAAAGGAGGAGGAGGGTGTGGGGGAGAGAAGGATGGAGAGTGAAGCTATCTTTAATTTTGAAAATGTGGAAAAATATTTAGAAAGTAAAATTGATTCCCATCCTTTACTCACCATTATCACCTTACACAAAACTCTACGGAAATTCTCCCATTGAGTTAACTATGGAACACTGCCTAATATGTTCCAGTGGAAAGCTCCTCTGTTTGGCCTATCCAGGATTTATAGGGGAGTTTAAATCATTAAATGACCATAGTTAACCCTTGTTTATTAAGAGAGCAAGTAATTATTGCAAAAATTCCTCTTCTCTGCCTTCCACAAACAGTACCAAAATAGCTCTGAAGGGATTTACACAATACTTCAACATCTGTGCTGTACCTGGAATTGTTAAAATAACTGTGATGACAGGTGTCTAGGTACCACTTTCTTAATGATTTTCAATATCTATTGATTTATTGTCATGGCTTTCCCTCCCCGTTTTACATCCTTGGCTTTATGAAGGAGCCGAGGAACAGATTTTACACTAGAGGCTGGTTCTTTATTCCAATACTGAAAAGAACTAATAAAAATAATCACTTGGCTTTTAAGCAGAGAGCTTCCATTTACAGTATTTCACCCTTCCCCCCCTTCTAAGCCCCTTGTTATCTAACATAATGGTTAGAATACATTTCCGTCTCTCCTCTTAATAATTTCATGCATTAACATCCTCTTCACACACCACACACCACACACGCACACGCACACGCAGGCACGCACAGCAAAAGGAAAAGAGGCAGCAGAAATCTCAGCTGTACTTCTAGCCCTTTTAAAAAGTTTGCTCTGTAAATTGGAATGAGGTCAGATTTGGAGCTTCTCATTGCACGCGGAGATTATTATTGCATCGGGTTCCAAGCCAATGGGAAGCCCAGGGGAGGGGCTTGGCTCAAGGAAGCGTTGGTTACAGCGGCTGATTGGCCGCGGCCAAGACTGGGAAAGGATAAAGAGACGCGAGGCGGAATTGGGGTCTGCTCTAAGCTGCAGCAAGGGAAACAGTGTGTGAGGGGAAGAGGCCTGTTTCGCTCCCGGGTCTCTAGTTCTTGCACGCTCTTTAAGAGTCTGCATTGGAGGAACTCTGCCATTACCAGCTCCCTTCTTACAGAAGGGAGGGGGAAACATACATTTATTCATGCCAGTCTGTTGCATGAAGGCTTTTTGGCTTCCTACCTTGCAACAAAATAATTGCACAAACTCCTCAGTACCGATTCCGCCCACAGAGAGTCCTGGAGCCAGAGTCTTTTCTGCTTTGCATTGTAGGAGAGGGACTAAGTGATAGAGACTATGTCGCTTTCCTGAGCTCCTGAGAGCGCTCGTGAACTGGAATCAACTGCTTCAGGGGAAGGAAAAAAAAAACAGACTTGCCTGGGAGGCGGCGAAAAACTTGAATTCGAAGCTTCAGCAACCAGCATTCAAGAAACTCCTCTCCACTTTTAGCACGGTCTCCAGGACTCAGGAGCCGAGAGACAGCGCAAACTGCGGCGCGGTGAGAGAGAGAAGAGCGAGAGAGAGAGGGAGGGAGACTCTCCAGCCTGGGAACTATAACTCCTCTGCAAGAGGCGGAGTACTCCCGCCCCGCATCTTTTGGAGACTTTTCTCTCTTCGCCCACCTCCGCCCCGGCCGGGAGTTGAGCCGACCGCTCGGCCGCCGCGCGCGTCCCCCAACTCGGCGTGCGCTTGGCCCCGGGAGCCGGGAGGGCCCGGCGATTGCGCCGCGGCCGCCGCAAGGGTGTGAGCGCGCGTGGGCGCCCGCCGAGCCGGGGCCATGGTGCAGCAAACCAACAACGCCGAGAACACGGAAGCGCTGCTGGCCGGCGAGAGCTCGGACTCGGGCGCCGGCCTCGAGCTGGGCATCGCCTCCTCCCCCACTCCCGGCTCCACCGCTTCCACGGGCGGCAAGGCCGACGACCCGAGCTGGTGCAAGACGCCGAGCGGGCACATCAAAAGGCCCATGAACGCCTTCATGGTGTGGTCGCAGATCGAGCGGCGCAAGATTATGGAGCAGTCGCCCGACATGCACAACGCCGAGATCTCCAAGCGGCTGGGCAAACGCTGGAAACTGCTCAAAGACAGCGACAAGATCCCTTTCATTCGGGAGGCGGAGCGGCTGCGTCTCAAGCACATGGCTGACTACCCCGACTACAAGTACCGGCCCAGGAAGAAGGTGAAGTCCGGCAACGCCAACTCCGGCTCCTCGGCCGCCTCCTCCTCCAAGCTGGGGGAGAAGGGCGACAAGGTCGGTGGCAGCGGCGGGGGCGGCCACGGGGGCGGCGGCGGTGGCGGGAGCGGCAACGCGGGGGGAGGAGGCGGCGGCGCGAGCGGCGGCGGCGCCAACTCCAAACCCGCGCAGAAAAAGAGCTGCGGCTCCAAAGTGGCGGGCGGCGCGGGCGGCGGGGTCGGCAAGACCCACGCCAAGCTCATCCTGGCGGGCGGCGGCGGCGGGAAAGCGGCGGCCGCCTCCTCCTCCTCTTTCGCGGCCGAGCAGGCTGGGGCCGCCGCCCTGTTGCCCCTGGGCGCCGCCGCCGCCGCCGACCACCACTCGCTGTACAAGACGCGGACTCCCGGCGCCTCGGCCTCGGCGGCGGCCTCGGCCTCCGCCGGCCTCGCGGCCCCGGGCAAGCACCTGACCGAGAAAAAGGTGAAGCGCGTCTACCTGTTCGGCGGCCTGGGCGCGTCGTCCTCGCCCGTCGGCGGCGTGGGCGCGGGCGCCGACCCCAGCGACCCCCTCGGCCTGTACGAAGAGGGGGGCGCCGGCTGCTCGCCCGACGGGCCGAGCTTGAGCGGCCGCAGCAGCGCCGCTTCGTCGCCGGCCGCCGGCCGCTCGCCCGCCGACCACCGTAGCTACGCCAGCCTGCGCGCCGCCTCGCCCGCCCCGTCCAGCGCGCCCTCGCACGCGTCCTCGTCGGCCTCGTCCCATCACTCCTCCTCCTCCTCGTCCTCCTCCTCCTCGGGCTCGTCGTCCTCGGACGACGAGTTCGAAGACGATCTGCTCGACCTGAACCCCAGCTCAAACTTTGAGAGCATGTCCCTGGGCAGCTTCAGCTCGTCGTCGGCGCTGGACCGGGACCTGGATTTTAACTTCGAGCCTGGCTCCGGCTCGCACTTCGAGTTCCCGGACTACTGCACGCCCGAGGTGAGCGAGATGATCTCGGGAGACTGGCTGGAGTCCAGCATCTCCAACCTGGTCTTCACCTACTGAAGGGCGCGCGGGCTGGGAGAAGAGGGCCGGGGGGCGGGGGAGGGGGGCAGAGAGGAAAGAGAAAAAAAAAAAAAACGGACAGAGAAAGAGTTGCAAGAGAAAAGGGAAAAAGAAAAAAAAAAAAGGAAAAAGGAAAAGGAAAAAAAAAAAGTGACCAGGGCCGGCTTGGGCCGCGTCCCGGTGGTCGGAGAGCAGCGCGGCGGCGTTTGGGGACCCGCGCTCCCATCCCCCACCTCCCCGGCCGGAGGGACGCGGCGGAGGCGGAGGTAGACAGGGGCGACCTTTTATTGTTCTTGATGTTGTTGTTGATGGCGAAAAAGCGACTTCGAGTTTCCTCCCCTTTGCTTGAAGAGACCCCCCCACCCCGCCCCGCACCGCTTCCAACGAGCTTCCGGACTTGTCTGCACCCCCGGCCAGAAGCCGAGTTGGTAGTTTTCTAAGAGACTGAAGGAATCTCGTTCCTCTCTCATCGCCCCCTTGGTATTTTATATTTGGTTTTTTTTTTTGATCCGGAGAGGAGGAGAAAAAAAAAAAAATCCAGCGCGCCCCCGGGGCGTTTTGTTCTCAGCATCCCCGCCCCCATACTTCTTCGCCAACACCCCCCCCCCAAGAAGACAGAAGGCTCCGGGGAGTCGAATTTGACCGACGGCAGATGTTGGAGGGTCGCACGGACCCGAGCGCCGGGACTGAGAGACTCCACACTGGCGAATTCCCGTTTTGTTTTTGGAGGGGTTTTTTTTTTCCTCTACTTTTTTTTTTTTTTCTTTTTCTTTTTTTTTTTCCTTGCCCCTGCAGCCGGAGGAGGAGATGTTGAGTGACAGGCGCTCGGAAATGACCCAAGAACCTAGTTGGAAAGCCACACCAGCCAGGGCGAGGGGCGGGGAGGAGAAAGACACGAACTGGACAGGGGCGAATAATAAAACTGAAATGGATTTGCACGTTGGGGAGAAGGTGGCGGCGTCTCCTGGGCCTCCGCCTCCCGCATCTCTGAAATCAGTGAGGTGAGACTTCAAGGCCCGCAGGCGCGGAGGAGAGGAGACTGTTTGATGTGGTACCGGGGCAGTGGAGGGCGAGTGGTGTCGGGGGGAAAAAAAAAAAGGTTTTTTGCTTCTCTTAATCGGAATCGTGATGGTGTTGGATTATTTCACTGGTGGGGTTAATATAGCATGTTATCCTGTCTATCTTTTAAAGATTTCTGTATAAGACTGTTGAGCAGTTTTTAAAATAGTGTAGGATAATATAAAAAGCAGATAGATGGCGCTATGTTTGATTCCTACGACAGAAATTATCACCAGCTTTTTTTCATTCTTAACTCTTTAAAGGATTCAAACGCAACTCAAATCTGTGCTGGACTTTAAAAAACAATTCAGGACCAAATTTTTTCTCAGTGTGTATGTGTTTATTCCTTATAGGTGTAAATGAGAAGACGTGTTTTTTTCCCTCACCGATGCTCCATCCTCGTTTTTTTTTTCTTTTTTTTTTCCTTGTAATCAGATGCCATTTTATATGTGGACGTATTTATACTGGCCAAACATTTTTTTTTCTTATTTTGTCCCTTTCTTCTTTCTTTTGCTTTTTTTTCTTTTTACTTCCTTATTTACTCCTTCCTTCCTTCTTTTCTTTCATTTTTTTTTTTTGTAGTTGTTGTTACCCACGCCATTTTACGTCTCCTTCACTGAAGGGCTAGAGTTTTAACTTTTAATTTTTTATATTTAAATGTAGACTTTTGACACTTTTAAAAAAACAAAAAAAGACAAGAGAGATGAAAACGTTTGATTATTTTCTCAGTGTATTTTTGTAAAAAATATATAAAGGGGGTGTTAATCGGTGTAAATCGCTGTTTGGATTTCCTGATTTTATAATAGGGCGGCTGGTTAATATCTCACAGTTTAAAAAAATCAGCCCCTAATTTCTCCATGTTTACACTTCAATCTGCAGGCTTCTTAAAGTGACAGTATCCCTTAACCTGCCACCAGTGTCCATCCTTCGATCTCAGTCCTATAAAAAGGGGGAGGAGAATTAGCCAAACACTGTATGATTTTAAGAAAAACAAATTTTTTAAGCAGAATACTGTTTTATCCAGAGGCTTTAAAACTGGGGCATTCACAGCAAAAAGGGATCCTGTAGCTTTAACTTGTAAACCACATCTTTTTTGCACTTTTTTTATAAACAAAAACGTGCCGTTTAAACCACTGGATCTATCTAAATGCCGATTTGAGTTCGCGACACTATGTACTGCGTTTTTCATTCTTGTATTTGACTATTTAATCCTTTCTACTTGTCGCTAAATATAATTGTTTTAGTCTTATGGCATGATGATAGCATATGTGTTCAGGTTTATAGCTGTTGTGTTTAAGATTGAAAAAAGTGGAAAACATCTTTGTACATTTAAGTCTGTATTATAATAAGCAAAAAGATTGTGTGTATGTATGTTTAATATAACATGACAGGCACTAGGACGTCTGCCTTTTAAGGCAGTTCCGTTAAGGGTTTTTGTTTTTAAACTTTTTTTTGCCATCCATCCTGTGCAATATGCCGTGTAGAATATTTGTCTTAAAATTCAAGGCCACAAAAAACAATGTTTGGGGGAAAAAAAAAGAAAAAAATCATGCCAGCTAATCATGTCAAGTTCACTGCCTGTCAGATTGTTGATATATACCTTCTGTAAATAACTTTTTTTGAGAAGGAAATAAAATCAGCTGGAACTGAACCCTAAATCTTGACTTTTGTCATTATTATGCCCAGAGCCTAAGATTGGAAGGGCCCCATGGTTTCTAGAAACTACACCATCTGCCTTAGCTTTGAAACAAGTGAGTTTCAGAGAGGCCTGTTAAATGCCATCTTATTGAGGAATAATTACTAAGTTCCTCTCGCCAAGATTTTGCAGGCCCTAACCCTGAAAGGATGCTGTCAGCTGAGTCTGTGTCAACTCTACATGCTTTCTAGGAATTTTCTGAGTTTACCCCATTTAAATAAGCACCCTTTGTCTTGAATTTTAAAAGGGGGGGGAGGGGCAACATGAACAGAATTCCTTACAGATGAAACCTGCCGGCTGATCTTTTTTTCAACTTTGTGGTCCTAAAGCTCCTTTCTCCTTGACTTGCCCAGAGTTACTAGCGGCTAGAATTGTTTCCCACAGATTAAGAACAAATATGCCTGTTACATTATCAACATATTGTGGTGGAGAAAG
Source organism: Delphinapterus leucas (assembly GCF_059928025.1). Lineage (NCBI taxonomy): Eukaryota > Metazoa > Chordata > Mammalia > Artiodactyla > Monodontidae > Delphinapterus > Delphinapterus leucas. The sequence continues at coordinate 17,069,189 of NC_143138.1, forward strand.
GCATTACCAGTTACAAGATATAAAAGTATCCATTTTTTTCTCAAAAACAGAAAGCTTCACCTGGTGCCAAAATCTCCGTCTTGTGCCATGACCAACGTGGTTATTCACGTAAATGAAAAGCAACAGTAAGGGTGACCTGGAGAAGTTGGCTCCGTAGAGGGCTAAGAGGAAAGATTCCGCCCCCACCCCCCACCCCCAAATCTGGGAATAGCACACATTCAGCTAGTGGAGATTTATACTTTCTGTAGTCATCAGGCACAGTATTAATGAGACGTGTACGCAAGGAGAAAAAAGTGCCTTGAATTTCCTAAGCCCTGTTGGTATTTGGTTTGGAGCCTGCACCTTGCTAAGGGGCACAATTTACTGTTTACTTTGAGGGTTAACAATTTCCATTAACTAGCAAAACCCATCTTCCCTTCCAAATGTTTGTTAAAAATGTCTGCTTTATATGTCTTCTAGTTTTTCAGCACTGGAGAGGAGGGGTTAATAAGCAGACGTATGTGGAAATAACCCTTTAATCATCAGGATTGCTTGTAGGTAAGGAAGTCTCCATCCTGGAATGTACAGCTGGACAGAGATTTTTGGAGCCTGTAGTCCAAAACAAGCAATTTTTTTTGGTCAATGAAAAGCAGTAATTCCCCCCTCCAAAATAATACAACTATCATGTTTCAGTATAATTTCATCTTTTAAAGATCGTTTTAGCTACTAGTCTCCAAATTTTTCTTTCATGTATTCACTAATACATTTAGTTTTAATTGCATTTGTGTTCTGTAATGATAATATCGTTTTTTTTTAAAGATCTTAAAAAAAACAAAATGGTATCTTAAGTTTCTTCAAAGACTTTTGTAAAAGGACTCTTCTACAAAGTGCTTTAATTTTTGTTCATGGTAGTGATAATATGATTGTTTAGTTTTTTTCAGATCCAAAGTATGAAAACCTTGACGTAAATGAAGACTATATGTTGTAATTTTTTAAGTATATTTTATTTTGTAGGGTTCTCCTGCTAGAACTACATTTATTCCTCCTTGACTTTCCATATAAGGACAGATGATTTAACTATTTTCTTTAAGAATTTCGATAACATGGCTTTAAAAACAAAAGGTTAAGTAAAGTGTGTGTCCTTCCTAGGAGATGATCGAGTAAATGTAGGAAACATTTTTGTACTTTCTTTCCTCTGAATGAGTTTTTATTCATAAGAGATACTTATGTGTTAGGTGGTACAAGGCATAATAAACCTGAGAGACCAAATAGTTTAGTATGATTTTTTTCTTTCAGATAATTTGGATCAATAGAAAACAAATTTCAGATTTTAAGAATAAGAAGCCACTTTTCTTTAAAGATACTGCTCTGGCCCTGGGCTCCATTAGAAATGTGAATCAGTAATACTTGCTTAAGCAAGTTTTGTCGGTTCCTAGTTGAATACCTATTAAGTGCCAAGAAAAAATGTAAGCTGATAGGGTGGGCTGAGTGTCTGGATTTTCTGCTCACATTGCTTGGTGGGGGGAAAGGGGGCAGGGGTGCTGGAGGCATTAAGGGATTCTGAAGAAAGGGAGAAAGCAAAGGGCTGGGATGTGGACATCCACATCTACCAACTCTTCCCTGGGTTTTATGGGGTACCCACGAATCAGAACACATGGTTTGGATAATGCTAGGGTTCAGAATATTTAATCATAAATTTAAAATAATTTATTTTAAAGGGGCATCTGGATAGATCCATATGTCAAGAAAACACTAAGAATTCTTACCCATCTTACCCATTTGGATTTCTCAGGGTAGAAGGTTGGTATGCTTTATTTTTCTTTGTGGTTATTTTATAATGCCTTTTCCCCCCCCTCCTTTGAGTCCTGTAGTACAATATCTCTCTAAACCATATTTACTAACGTTTACCCTACCCGCCCTATTCTCCTGGAAAATTATCTCCCTATCCATTTTCAGATCTTCACTCTGGCTATCATTTGAAAGCCAAAGGGGGAGGGAGGGAAGCCATTCCAGACATCTGGTGTTCAGACTCTCCTAGAAACCTGCCAGATTCCCCCTTGCCCCAGGATAAAGCACAAAATTCACATGCTGCCATCCAAGGTCCTGCACACAATGAAATGCCCACCTTTCCGGTTCTCCAAAAAGAATTCCAGTCCAGTGGTCTCTCCCATTGGACTGCAATTGTTGAAGGACAGGAACTAGACCTTAAATAGTTTCCCCAAATTTACCTTCTCTGTTTTGTTGCATACAGTAAATATTTGATTTGTTATTTATTGAACTTACATTGTTTCAATGGCACTTTAAGAGCTTCCAAAATGCCTTTGCGTATTAGGCTTTATTATCACAGCTGTGGTAAGGAGGGAGCCTTGGATTTATTGAAAGCCTGGGTTAAAATGCTACCTCTTAGACCAACCAGCTGTGAAGGATGTTCACATTTCTTAGCTTCCTTAAGCCTGTGTTCTCAGCTGTTAAATAGAAAGAATGCTATGTGACATATAAAGCTATTGTGAGAATCTAGTGGAATAACACATGGGGCATACCTGGCATCAAGCCTGGCCTCTTGTATGGGCTCATTAAATGCTAGTTCCTTACCTCATGGGTTGTTCTAAAAAGATAATTCATGTTCAAGCCTAGCACAGTGCAAGCAATATAGAAGGTACCAAGTTCTTAAGAAGAAAACCCTGGAATTGGTGTCTCATCTGCTACATGAACCCTCACATCTCAGAATCACCCCAAGACTCTTGTTAAGGGCAAAGGTGATAAAGAAGATCAGACTCTGGGGGTGGGGCCCTAAATAAGCCTCCATATACAGTGCTCATTGAAGTTGGAGAATCATTGCCTCCACAGTCATTTAGCATTTTCTCCTAACAAATATGCAGCAAGGGCTTATTACCACCTTTTGCTCCATGGAGAAATGGAATTCAGAGTGGCTCAATGAGGTCACGAGGTCAGAAGTGAGAGAAACAGCCCTGGAATCCCTTCTCTTGAGCCCTAGTTCGGATTTCCAGAAACAGATGTCTTCTGTACTTTAGTCGTAGAGATAAGAGACTTAGCCCAGGCCTCAAGTTGGAGAGAAGGATTGGCAGCCCTCTGACTTCCTGTCCACTTCCCAAGGATGCCCTCCAACCTCCCTAGTTGAAAGGGTAAGTGTAAGTAATTAGCTGTGCATACGTATCTATGTTCTAGTTCAACAAATGTGAGCTAAGATAAAAGATCAACTCGGACTAAGTTTTGGAAGAAGTAACTGTAACTGAGGCAGAAGAGAATAGCAACAGTGTAAACATGGTGAGTGGAACTTCTGCTTTGCTATCTAAAAGTGAGATAATTGGAAAGTATTCAGAGGAGTGTACTCAGCCTTTATAGAGAGAGCTACAACCTACCCATTATATCCTAATGAGATTGACCGTTGGCTACAGTTAACTTGAAGGGTTTTATGGTTTCCTGCATGTGTTGTTTTCCTTCTCAATGTTAAAAAGAAGAAGAAAAAAAAGCCTCACATCACCAAACGGTATTTCCCAGGGGGCTGTTGGAGCAGGCTGCTGCATTTTGGTTTGTGCCTTAGTTAACAATGCACCTTCATGTGTGTGTGTCTGTGGATCCAGGTGATAATAAATTTAGCCTATTTTATTTTCTTCTGACAAGTTCAATTCAGGGCAGTTGGTTTATGGAGTACTGCCAAACAGGCCAGGCCTAAGTCAGGGCAGGAAGCTTCATGTTAGAGTCTTCCTTTACCCTGCAGACTTGTTCCTTAAGGACCAAGTTGTAACTCATTTTAGCACCAGTACACAAAATTGCTTTGCATTTTTGCGTCACTCATACCACATTCAAATGATACTCTACTTGAATTTGTTTTTGGTTTTTTTTAAGGATAGGATAAGAGAAGAAACAAATATATTTATCATCATTTAGCCTGCCTGGTACTTTAGATATTTTCCCCAATATATAATTCTTTGGACCAGTTGTTAGACAACTAATGATCGTGCTGTTTCCTTTCACAACATACAGCTGAAAGACTGGAAGCAATGAAAACACTGAGCATTATCTTTAGTAGGCTCTCAGCGTAGTGAATGCCCAGCAGTGTAGCATGATGATTGGCTAGAATGTATGGTGCATATAACTGCTTTCATAAAAGCTGAGCAGCCAGGCCCTGTTTAACGATCAATTAGCTCTGGTTGTATGTGTGGTTAATTGCCACTTTCTTACCAGGGCTTGTCCTAACTTCCCCAGCTCCAACACCTAAAACCTGTGAAAATAGTCTCTTCTGGAACTCCTGACCTTCAGTCTTGGCCTCTGCTTTCTCCCTCCCCTTTCCCACACTCCCAGTGCTTCAGGCCTTTTATCTCTCTTGTTTGCCAATCCCCTGAGACTTTGAATAATTTATTTGAAGTTCCTGGGAAGTTGTGGGGCTGCAGTCTCAAAACACATTGCACTTTGTTCCTCCCCTGGCAGAAGTAGGTCCAGAAACCTGTCTTTGAAAGAGGTGGTGCTAAGGACATTTGGGAATTTGCTAACAGTTATAATTTGGTTTTGGGGTGAGCACCCAAAGAATCCGAAAGCTGGAGGGGAGTAAAACTGGGGTGGAGTTTGGGGAGCTGTTGCTGAAAGTGAAAAGTACTTTACCCAAAGACTATCTAAAAATAGTGTCTCTCAAGATTTTAATAGGTGTTCTGTGGTCAAGTAAATTAAAGAAATGCTGTAAGAAGATTTCCATTTTTTATTGTTATATCAATGTATATTTTTTCATATCTGTGCAAACATGTAAGAGTTTTTCTTGAGTAGCTCCTAGAAATAGAATTGCTAAATCTTAGTGTTACGGACATTGGCTTGTGACAGTTTTTCCACCCTGGAGCTGGTTGGGTATAAAGTGGGGTGGATGCTGAGAAAGATCAGTGATAGGTCTAAGTGAATAAATTAGACTTTGAAACAATCACTGTGTGCTCCCCCTCTCCGCCCGGAGGGTGAACAGATTCTTCTAGCATGTCAAAAGGGACATCTGCAAATCATTTTGAGATGATTTTTCTATCCTTAGTGTCTGATAAACATACAAGATTCGAAAAACAACAATTACAGAAATAGCCTTGACCCTCCCATGGTGACAAAGATACAGGGATTTTAGCACTGTGGAAATGAACGTGAGGACAGGGTTCAGCTCCCTCTGGTCTTTTTCTTCTATTAGAATTCACCAGGCTGATTCCCATTCCTGTGTTACTGGCTCTACTTTTTTTAGGCTCTGTGATTGCAAAAAACACTCAAGTAACTTGAAATCATGGGGGCTTTATTGCAAAGAAAAGCATGGCTATCAGGGAATTAGAAATTTCATGAGCATTCTGAGAGAAATATTCAAGATACATGGCTCTCTAGTGAGCAGGTTAATCGGTTGCCTAATCTAGCATCACGACTGCAAAAATATTAATACCAGATATTCTCTTGGATTTCTTATGTGTCCTGACTTTCTCCCAATACTAAATTCTTGATTCTTTTCTCCTTATCTGATCCTTCAAATTCCCTTTTAAGACAGAATTTCATGTGATCAGTTACTTCATCAGTCACTTGCCCGGCAGTAAACTGGCTGCTTGTGGGTTATATGCCCACTTCTGGACCAATCATTGAGTGTCTACCCACTGATGAGTTGAGTCTATTCTTCACTCTCTCATCCCTCCTTTTTTACCTTTGCTCCAGGAATCTGAAAGCCCTCACTTCCTCTTACATTCCTTCTTTGCTCTCCTTATACTCCAGAATGGCAAGCCCAAGGTCTACAAATCAGTACGCTTCCTCCTCTACAATCCGCAGTATCCTCACTTGGAACAGTTTGGTTTTTATCTACTTGATAGATTGATTTGTTTTCCCTGTAGCTTTGATTTTGTTGCTAAGACTTAGAGATATAAACACAGGGATGAAGTATACCACATTCTAAAGAGAGTGCTCAACATTGGCGGCCAGAGAAAGCCCCAATCATCCAGGGCAGAATTGATCCTAATATAATCAGTATTCTCCTTCTCACCAGCCCACCACCGCCCGCAAGTCCAAATAAGCAGAAGACAGGAGAAAGAGAAGGAAGAGAGTCAGAGACCCGAAACATCTTTGAGGGGAGCACAGTGGGTCCTCACGCCATTGTATTTGGTCATCGGCATATTTGTTCTGCCAGAGAGAGAGGAGGGCTGGAGGGGTTTGTTGATCATCTACCTTCTGCTGTTTGACTCAGGAAGGATATGAGTTTGCAGGGATCAAGTACACTGAAGTAGGAGTCTGAGAAAACTGTGGGGAGCACCTTGGGGAGCCAGAATTAGAGAGGTAAGGAAGAATCCAAGCTGGAACCCTCCAGGACAGGGAGAATAGGGCTCAGAAGAACCCACATATGTGCCCTTGGGGAAAAACAGCATTTGGATGCCCACCCATCAGAAGGCCATCAGTGACCAGTAGGTGTTCGCTGGAGAATCAACACAAAGAGACAGAGGACTGCAGCCCCGGGCAGTTCAGTGAAGGGATATTCACATTGTTCTCTCTCCTTGCTCCCTCCCCCAACCCACTGGAGTAGTTATGCTTTGAAGTGGCATGGGAAGAAAGTATTTTTCCACTCCAAACTGCTGCTCTGGAAAGGTAAGGAAAGGAGATCTGAGTCAAGTTTGAGGGTAAACGTAAAAATTGTATTAGCTTTTTAAAAATTGGAAATGACCAGAAAGTTATGGACCATACCATTATGTCAGTAGATGGTCTATTTTGTTTTTTTTTTCCTGCACCGTGATGCCAGTCTTATCACACCATATTCTACCGGTGGAACAATCCTTGTGGCAAATTAGCAAAAGATATTTGGGGATGGGCGTGAGGCTATTTTAAAAATAAGTAAGGGGTTCTTCCCTGGTGGCGCAGTGGTTGAGAGTCCGCCTGCCGATGCAGGGGACACGGGTTTGTGCCCCGGTCCGGGAAGATCCCACATGCCGCAGAGCGGCTGGGCCCGTGAGCCACGGCCTCTGGGCCTGCGCGTCTGGAGCCTGTGCCCCGCAACGGGAGAGGCCACAACAGTGAGAGGCCCGCGTACCGCAAAAAAAAAAAAAAAAAAAAAAAAGTAAGAAAGCGAGTCCATCTTCTCTAGTCATCATGAAGCCCAAAATTCCCTACTCCCTTTCTTTCTCCTTTAGACAGATGTGCTCAAAGAAATCCACACATAAACATACAACCAGAACAGTTCCTCTTTCACCTATTTTACATAACAAATTATGCTTTAAAAAAGTGGAAAAAAAAAAACAAAACTACACTGTTTTAGGATATGATCATAAAATTTTAAACTTTTTAAATTACAAAGGAACTTTAGAGGCCATCTAACCCATTGCCCTTCATTGATCCTACCAAATCCCCCAAGCCCCACATAACCCTGGAAAGCAGTCCACGCTCCCAAATTATTCTTGTCAAAATTGTTATTCAAATCCCTGTCCCTTCAAAACAAGATAAAACCCAGTGTCTTTCCCTGAGGACTACTGTTAGGTAGGTGTTGGAAGAATATCAATATGGTTGAAACTTTTTAATTAAATGGCCCTCATTCTCTTAACTGCTAGACATATTTACATTTTAAAAAGATGATGTTAAGTTCAATAAAGCTATTCATTTGTACAAGGGTGAGTAGTTTGACAAAATGAAGTGAGAACATGCAGGAAATGGGGGAGATTTCTTTAGCTGTAGGTTAGTAATTGGTCTCCATTTTGGCAGACTCACTGGTAGCAGGGCCCGGGAATCTGCCAGAGGGTCGACTCCTCTAAATTGTTTCAACTTCTCCCAATTAATTCTCCCGCGCCATCCAAACTCACACGTTCTCTGAAAGAGTGGGAGGATGTTAAGGGCAGTGTTCAAATGTTGTAGGTTCAAATACATATTACTAACGAAACTGGCTTAAAGAACTTCTCAATAAACCACAAGCATTTAATGAAGGAACCTAGCCTCAAATATTTAGGGAGTAGAAAAACCCAAGATATTCTCCATTCTTTCATGCCCGTTTGTAAGAAGACAGAGGTTTGCAAACTAGGACTGCCAGTTGCTTTCCCCTTCTTGCTACAATTAACAAGACCTTAACAACTGTGGAACATTTAAAAACTAAACCCGACAAAGGATAATTGAAACTATTAATTTCTACCTAACAAAAGAGGCTGGAGACCACTGTGGTTTTCTAACCTGTACACACTCATCATACAGTCCGGGAGGAGGACCTCCTGCATCTCTTGCCCCTTGATTCCCGCATGGCTCAGTCCCTTGGGATGCAGCACTTTTCTCTCTGTGCCATCTCTGATTCAAGTTGGTCCATCTGGAAGTAGTATTACCCAAGCATTTATAACCCGAGCCTGGTTCGCCACAAGTGACTGCATGTTTCCTGAAACCAGCTATTGGCAGCTGTTACATAGGCCTTTTCTGCTTTTTAGATACCTATAATTACACCAATTATGCCAATCACTGATGTTTATAAAGGATTTAAAATTTTACACACCCAGAAGAGTCTATCAGAAAGCAGCATCTGAGGCAGAGTGACACCCCACAGAGGGGCCTATTTGGCCATTGCAATTGCTGCATCAAAAAAGTGAGAGGGCTTCCCTGATGGCGCAGTGGTTGGGAGTCTGCCTGCCGATGCAGGGGACGCAGGTTCGTGCCCCGGTCCGGAAAGATCCCACATGCCACGGAGCGGCTAGGCCCGTGAGCCATGGCCGCTGAGCCTGTGCGTCCAGAGCCTGTGCTCCACAACGAGAGAGGCCTGCGTACCGCAAAAAAAAAAAACAGAGTAAGTAAAGCTTCTTATGAGCCCATATGTCTTAGGCAAGTTAATCCTGTCACTGGAATAAAATTGTTTGGTTAAGAACCACAGAACTCAATCTAACTTTTATTTTCAAAGGAAAGAACACTGTATCCAAGTCAATGAAATCAGGTTTTTTGACCTGAGACCCTCTGAACCTCAATATGAGGATGAGATGGTTGGTATTCCTCTGTCCCAGGCTCCACCTTTAGATCCAATAAAAGACTGGATGAGGACCATCCAGTCAGCACGCTGAGCTGGAAGTAAAAGAGCCATCCTGGCAGTGCCCAGATGAGCCGTATTACAGCCTGGGGCAAAGGGAAAATAGGGTAATACTGATCCTGTATTTAAAATTTTGATACTAAGTTCATCATATTTTTTTTTTTTGCATTGACTTTGATTTTTTTTAAATACTGCATTAAGATATTGTTTATTTTGATTGATGAGTTTTTTGGGTCCCCCTTAAATTTTGTGTCTCGCTTGCCTCACCCTAGCCCTTGCCCTGGGTTCCCTGGGGCAACTTTGGTGTGTGGTTTGCTGGCTTGGTGACTGGTCCTTACACGTAAGTCCTTTTTATATGCCTTTAAATGCAATTAATGTATTTGCTATTTGCCCAGCAGCCAGCTGGACAGAATTTGAACTATTTTTAGTTGACTTCTTGAAACATTAGAACAATTGTCCTTAATTGTTAGTATTTGTAAGGATTGTCTGGGGTGCTTGTTAAGAACACAGATTTCCAGACCTCATGCCCAGAAGTTTGGGATTTCCTATGCCGAGGTGGAATTCAGATCTCTGCCTATTTGCATTTTTAGATAAAAATGCTTCTGATGCAGGTATTTTACAAACCACACTTGTGTAAAAGCCTCTTTTCAGGGGATAGTTCTATTTTGTGAGTTATACCCCGTTCCATCAGGGGCAAAGGGGATTACTGGGGGTTGGCAGCTGCCTATGGAATAGCCACCAAAAAAGTAACAATAACAAAGTTACTCTTCAAACCAGCCCTGTAAGGAGCAGAGACCCAGAGCCAGAAACTCCTGTTACAGTAGGCTGTTAGCTATCTGCAGCAGGTAGGATTTTCTGATAATTCAGCAGACATTAAATAAAACAACACATGTGTAAGCACTTGATAGCTAAAAGCAGCTCACAAACACAAGAAGTTGTTATTACATTTATTCAGTGTTTTTAGAGACACTTAAGACGTTCCACAGAACATTGCATTCCTTCACAAATCCCCATCAGACCAAATTCTCTACATTTAATAGGATTATCCCCTCATGGAATGCTTTCACAGTATTTCTGAAATCGAGGTCTGAGGACCACCTCTTTATTATGCAATCCAGAGGTGATAAGGTGGCTTTTCCTGAAAATGTTACCAGGAGCTTCCCCAAATGCTTTTTCACAGCCTCAGGCACTTATGGAAAGCTGCAGCATTATCTAAATCAAGATAGGAAGAACTTCATAACAACAGAAGCTGAAGCGGTTACCATGGGCGGGTTCTATGTATTTGCATGGATTACCGGAGCACTTAGTTCTTGTAGAGCCGGCAGGGACTTTACTTGTGATCAACAGAGGCAGAATTTGAACTCGGGAAGTAGGACACTGGGAACAGAACACTTTCCCACGGTAGTGCAGCTGGCAGTGCTGGGGACTGTGCTTCTGTAAGCTGAAGTCTCTTCCTCTCTAGAGTAACATTCCTAACCGGTTTATCAACACTTCTTCCCTAGACAGTTTTTCAGGTGATCCCCCATCTTGGTTCTCTGTTGCACATTTCATACTTGTGAAGGGACTTTGAGGACTGAGGACCCTGTCCATCAGCATAAATCCTATGTCATACCAGGCCAGCCCCAAACCTTCCTAAAGTCGCCCCATCTTCTTGGATCTTGGTCACGCTGCTGGTGTCTCTCTGAGTTTCCTGCCCTCACAATGTGGACTCTTTTTTAACGTGGGCACTAATCCTCAACGTCCTTATCTGATGCTTGTGACCCACCATTTACCCCACTAGAATTGTACTGATTGTGGTTTTGGCTGGTGTAGAATGATTTTGATCCAGTTTCTTCAAAGGTACACAAGCATTGACCTCTCCAAGTCAATTCCATTTATACTGGCCCTAACTGGCTGTGGTGAGGCATGCTCCGTGTTTGGGATTCTGTTATCTTTCTGGAACAAGATTGGCCCAGGGCATCTGGTTAGGCGAGTCCCCACAATGAGGGGAAAGAACATAGTGCCTCCTCTGAAAGGCAGGAGCAGAAGAGATTACGGCCGTACCTGCTGCGCGCTCTGCTGTAGAAACAGGCCTTCTAGTTCTCATGAGTTCTGCTTTACTTTTACAGCAGATGGAGAGCTTTTTAACCTCCTGACTTTCTCTCTTTGGGGGAGGTCGGGAGCAGGGAGAGTGCCTGGGCTGGGATGAGAGGTGTGGGGAGGGTAGAGAGGGAGCCAAGCCTGGGAATTACCAGAAAGATATCGATGGAATTTTTATTTTACGTTTGGAAGTTAACATGGTGAAGTTAAAAGGCAAATCTAGTTTCTCTGTCCACACTCTACACACAAACACAGACACAGACACACACACTCAGTCCCTTCTCCACCGTCATTCTCCTGTTGCATTGCTTAGAAGAGGAAGGTGATTTTTTGAAAGACATTTGATCCACCTAGTGGAAGAGGAAGCAAACAGGGAGATGAGATCAGGGGGATTTCTGGGAAAGAAAGTGTGAAACACAAGGGACAAAAGAGTGAGTCATCGGGCCAGATGCAATCATGAGAGACCATCTGGCTCACTGCTTCCCAAACTTTTTTAGGGATATTTGTAAATTTCTACATCAGTTAATAATTGCCTGTTTTGCCGCATTAGGGAGGCGGGGGGTGGGGGAGGGGGGCGTGTTTATCTATTTACCTCTGGCAATGAACATCTGTGTAGAGATTGAGGTAGGGCATTCTATTTTGGCTTAGTCATCTGAAATGAGCCTTTGGAAAACAAATATCTATCTGATTGATAAGGAAAAGGAGAAACAAAGGTAAAATAAGGTGGCAAACCCTGGTTCACCTTTTTTCTCGTTGGGAAGGTGGGAAATCCCCTTTCCCACTGCTGTGGGTACAAAGGGCAGATGCTCAGTTCCCAGCCTCCTCTTGGCCAGGACCAGCCCCTTGTGTCCCAAGACGTGCTGAGAGAAAGCCTGCAGGGGAGGGGAGGGGGATGTCTGAGAATGGTTTTCTTGCCGGGTAATGGGTGAGAGGCCTTTGATGAGTGCCTGTTCCTGTTTCCTTCCTGTTGGGAGCAGCTGCAGTGGCTTATCCTGTGGCCATGAGGGAAAACCCGAGAGAACCGTGGAGATGCTGACCCAGAGCCATGATACGGTGAATTATGGAACAAAGTCAAGAACAGCACTGCTGGGGCTTCCCTGGTGGCGCAGTGGTTGAGAGTCCGCCTGCCGATTCAGGGTATATGGGTTCGTGCCCCGGTCCGGGAGGATCCCACATACCGCGGAGCGGCGGGGCCCGTGAGCCATGGCCGCTGCGCCTGGGCGTCCGGAGCCTGTGCTCCGCAACGGGAGAGGCCACAGCGGTGAGAGGCCCGCGTACCGCAAAAAAAAAAAAAAAGAACAGCACCGCTGAACTCCTTGTTACACAAAATCACATTGACAAAGTCACTTTTAGTCAGGTGCTCTGTGGCTTGCAAACAAAATCTTACCTGACACAGATAGAGAAGATCATTTTCATGCAGAAAATAGTGATTGGCTTGCTTGGAAACAAATGAAATTACTACTAAACAATTACCACCACTCATGGCATCAACATTTATGGAGCACTTTATATATTTGTGCTTTATATATATTGTTTCATTTAATACTGGCCCTCTGAGATAGTTATTATTATCCCCATTTTATAGATATGAAAATTAAGTCCAAAGAGGTTAATTAGCCCCAGGTCTAATGAGAAGTAGAACTGAACCTAGGCAGTGTAATTCCACAACTGACCCCCTTTTCTATTAGACATAGGACAAACATTTAAAGTATGGCATATGTGTTAAGGTAATTCTTAGAAAGTGGTTAGTTATATGTTGTTCATACATAATATTATTCACTTAACCATCACAATTACTTGGATCAACATGTCCATTTTTATAATTATTTTGAATATCAATTCAATTAGAATTCCTTTGCAAGATTTTCCAATGTCTGAAGTAATAAAAGCTTGCCAAGACTGAAGTCACAAAAGAAAACAAAAGGCACTTTTGAAAAATCATCAAATCTTAGGTTTGAAAGCAACTTGGAGAATATGTGACTTTGTGAAATGTTTGGCTGAAATCAGAATATACCTTAAATGTAGTATTTATATCTGCAAGATTAGTAGCCCCTATTAAAAGAAAAAAAAAAGAAAGAAAGCAGAATGTAGTCACTTAATTAAATTTAGTTTGGCTCCATGTGATTGCTGAGTTATTTTCTCAGCGATCACAATCAGTTAAATAGAATGAAAATCTTGAGTTTTTCTGGGGCTTAATGTAAAGCACTTTAGCCTATAGTTAATCTTACCCCTTCCATTCCCTCTTGAACAAGAAGGATGTTTGCCTTTCTCTGCCTGTCTCCATGATTACATAAAGATGTCCAAGGGTGGTCCTTCTGTTGTCCATCAGCCTTTGGGGTCTTTGGGAGATTTTCCTGTGAGGCCTCAGAGACTCAACCCTGGGGAGGCAGACAGGGAAGCTCTCACTTTCTCCCCCCATTTGGGGTCTTGGTTGCTCTCAGCCAACGTGCTCTTCTTTTTCCAAAGTCAAGCCTCAAGATGGTGAAGATGGAAACTAAATGTAAGAGAAATTGTTCTGAGTTTTCTCTGGACCGAGCAGCAGGCCTGTCTCTTTCTTTTTGTGCTTCCTTTCTGAGCCACAGGCTTTTTTGCTTTCAGGGATGTGCTTCAGAGGCCTCTGGGCAACCAACTTTCTGAATCTGTTTCAGGTTGGTGCCCTTCTCTCATCATCCTTGGTCTTCTCCCTGCTTTCATCTTTAGCTTGGGCCCTTTGAAAACCTGAGCACACCAGAAAGCTTTGCATGCAGCTGGCTTGCAGCTGTCTTCACCTTTTCTTCCTCATGCAAATTCTAATACAATCACAAATGATCCCGATTTTGAGAGTCCTCTGTTCTCTTACACTATTTCTCATTTTCAATTGTACCCATCTTTGAATATTTGAAATCTGCTTTCCTAATCTCTTAAAGAGTATGTTGGATGCCTCTTAGCTTTTCCTTTCTCTGTTGGATAATTATGATTCTGTGGGTCTCCTGCCCACCCACCCCCAAGTTTCTTGTCATTTCCACTGTACTAAAGAATTATTTTCCAGATAAGAATTAAGTCCAGAAAGAGCATCCAAATTCCACTTTAGAAGGGAAATTTTAATTTATTCAAATTCCAGTGTAGAAGGGAAATTCACCTATTTCAAAATTAAAATCTGTGAGCAAAGGAAAAATTTATTCTTTATTCTTAAATCAATTCTATAACCTCCTCCTTCCTGGAGTTAATATAACGTATTCCTCTTTGGGTGTTAAAGTATATAATGGTGGATCAAAAATCATGCGTAGGGCTTCCCTGGTGGCGCAGTGGTTGAGAGTCCGCCTGCCGATGCAGGGGACGTGGGTTCGTGCCCCAGTCCGGGAAGATCCCACATGCCGCGGAGCAGCTGGGCCCGTGAGCCATGGCCGCTGGGCCTGCGCATCCGGAGCCTGTGCTCTGCAACAGGGGAGGCCACATTGGTGAGAGGCCCGCATATCGCAAAAAAAAAAAAAAAAATCATGCATAGTATTGTTGATTTAATTGAAAGATTTGGAAGTAAAATTTTTTCAATTTTTTCCTTCTTTTAAAATTCCATGGACACAAAACTTTAAAACTTGATATGTCTTTTATTATTAGCTATAACTGATTCTTTTAAAAATGCTATAACTTAATTGCACTGTGGCCTCAAATCATGTTTAAGAATCCTAAATTGATTGTTTTCTGCTAATTTTTTTTTAAAATTGAGGCTGTTTTCAACCCTAATCTTTAAATTCAAATCAAAGTAGCTTTTGCAACTTTGAGAACCAAATGTCTTTCAGTGCATAATGCACTCTGTGTGCATGTATGTGTGTGTATGTATGTGTGTGTGTTGTGTATAAAATTATTTTTATTGAGAGGTAACAAACTCCCTATTTAAAAATGGGTTTAATTATTAGGGTCACTGTCTTCCCCAACAAGAAGTCAAGGGAGCAGTTCCTGGTTGATTGACCAGCTCCACAGTGTCTTCAGAAACCCAGTCTCTTTCCTCCTCACTGCTCAGCATCACTTGACCAAATTAATGGGTTTAACAACTCTAGGCATCTCATTGTCACTAAACACCACTGGGAAGCAGGAAGGGAGGCGAAAGCGTTTCTCTTCTTATCTGCTTCTTTCTCTCTGATGTCTCTCTCTCTCCAAAGGTTCCTGAAAACACGCCCCCCCCCAAACACACACATACATACAAATACACACATATATGTTTTAGGTCTTACATATATGCATTAACAATATTATTAAACTTTACAAACATAGACTACAATTTACGTAGTGTCATGGAACATTATTAAAGGAAGAGAAAATTCTACTTGGCTTCATTATTTAAAAAATTAAATAAGTAAATTGAGAAAGAAGAAGAAATCTTTGAAATAATGCAGGAGGTGAGGATCATTATTACCCTGATTTAGGCATGTTTGTTGATAAATCATATTCTCTGAAAGAAAACTCCTCCAGTAAAAACCTAATATAATGCTATTAAATCTACATTAGGGGTTAATTCTAACCTCTAGCACCAGTATTTTAAAAACAGTTAATTCTATTAAAATAATCTTCTATTAAAATAAAATAAAAGGTGTAGGTACATATTGAAGACAACAGAACATTTTAGGACTTAACTCTAAATGAATCCCTGCGCTGTGTTGGCAAATTATCAGAATTGGAATCATGTCCTAGGCTCCTTCTAATCAGACTCTATATATGCAAACTCTATTCACTGGTTTGAGTTAATGATAGCTTTTACATGGAAGCCTAGCCTTAACCTTATGCTGCAGACAACCCATTTTACAGAGGAGCCTGTTTGTACATGAAAGTGAAGAGATTATGAAAGCTGTAATTAAGGAAAGGGCATGTACAAGTCCTTTGCTTATTTAACTGCCAACTAAATGAAAGTGCTTGAAAAAAGTTTAAACTTTAAAATTGGCACAAAGCCTTCAGCAAATAAGAGTTCTATGAGTTTTTGTTTCATTCAGGAAACTCTATCAGATGAGAACTTGAGTCTGGGTTCTATTCCCACAAGTCCACTGACCCAGCTCTCACCTTTTTAGTCAATGTCATCTTTGTTGCTAAATCCACTGTGTGCTTTTCCATCTTGATCTGACTGGCCCTCCCTGAAGTATTGGACACTGCCTGTCACATTCTCCTGCTCAAAGCTCTCCTCCCTTGCTTTCTATGATACCACCTTCTCCCAGGTGTCCACTGCTCCATGGGTGCTTCTCTTGGGCTCTTCTGCTGCTGGACCATGTCTTCCATATTGGTGATCTGTGGTTCTCTCTTCTCATCCTCCACCTTCTCTGGTGAGTAATAGCATCCAACTAGCATGCTCTTGTTCACTTCCATGGCTTTAAAAATGATATACATTGGGGCTTCCCTGGTGGCGCAGTGGTTGAGAGTCCACCTGCCGATGCAGGGGACACGGGTTCGTGCCCCGGTCCGGAAGGATCCCACATGCCGCGGGGCGGCTGGGCCCGAGAGCCATGGCCGCTGAGCCTGCGCGTCCGGAGCCTGTGCTCCGCGATGGGAGAGGCCACAACAGTGAGAGGCCCGCGTATCGCAAAAAAAAAAAAAAAAAATGATATACATTGTACACTCGTAACATATAATATTGTATATCAACTATGCTTCAATAAAAAATATTTTTTTAAAAAAAGACATATGAACTGTTGGCTCCCGGAATCTGTGTTTAAGTGCCCTAGCCTCTCTCCTGCACCCCAGACCTACTAAATAGTTCCATGTGAATGTCTCCCATTGATGTCAAACTCACGTTTGATGTCATGAACTCCTGAGCTCCCCTTCAACACTGCTCTTTCTCTGATACTCTTTTTGATGAGTGACACTATTGTCACTCAGTGGTGAGGACATTAAAAGGAACAATTCTAGATACCTTCTTCAGCTTTTCTTCACTCACACGTCCAGTGATGTACTAAGTGTCCTGCAGTCTACCTTCTCGATGTCTCTGGAATTTACCTTTCACTCCATTCCTGCTGCCACTACTGTAGGCCAAGACTTTATCATGATCTCAGCTGGGATATTTTGGTGGCCTTTCACCTGTTCTCCTATCTAATCTTGCCCAGCTTGAGTCCATTCATCACACTGTCCCTAGCATGGTCTATTTAAAACATAAGTCCAATCATTTCACTCCCCTGGTTGCAATCCTTGAATGCCTCTGCATCACCTTCAGGAGGGTTCAAAGCTTGTAGCATGGTTTACAGCACTCTTGGGAACTGGTCCTGATTTAGCTTCCTGGTGTCATTTGTTACCACCCCTCCTTCCTCCTTTACAACGAACCTCTCTGTATTCTGTACATCAGCAGTACTAAAATATTTTCAGTTACCAAAAGATACCACGATTTCTCACTTTTGTTCTCTTGATATGATTTGCTGGCTTCATGTTATCCCCTTTCTCCAATTCTTCACCTGGCTCACCCTTTCCTTGAGAAATCAACATAGGCTTCTCTCTTTGGGGAGGCCTTCCCCACCCCAGTCTGGCCACCTCTGCTGTGATTCCATATTACTCTGTGAATATCAAAGTGCTTATTTTATAACCATCTGTTTGCCTGTCTTTCCCCCTCCCTATAAAGTTTTTGAGGGAGCAACTAGTGTCTTACTGGTCCTCGTAAGCTCCCCACCTTAAATAGGCCATTCCTTAATACATGCTCTAATGCAGCAAAAATTAGGCAACTAGTTAAGACAGAAAACAAGTTTTAAGATAGAAAACAAGTTTTGTAACTTTTTTCAAGAAGGAAAACATTAAAGATATATTCAAATGACTTTTTGGGGTCGTATTTTGGTAGAGAATAGGAATATTTTGATTATAGTAGAAACATTATTTTGCTTTTTTGGTGGGGGTGTGTGTTATTTGTTTAACTGAAGATCTTTTGTGGAAGTGAAATAACTTGGATGTTGGGGGCAAACAAACTTGTCTTCAAACACTAGCCCAAGGCTCCTCTAGTGGTTTGCTCTTGGATGAGTTACTTATACTTTGGAAACTCATCTCTCTCATCTGCAAAATGAGGATTGTATTCACCTTAGAAGTGTGTTGTGAAGGTTTAAATAAGAGACTTATTTAAAAGTATCTGGATATTAGTGAGTGTTCAGTAAATATTGATCATCTTTCCCTTCTTTGAGTAGCTTATTAAAGTAGGAGGTTAAAGGGACTTCCCTGGTGGTCCAGTGGTAAAGAATCACCTTCCACTGCAGGGCACGCAAGGTTTGATCCCTGGTCGGGGAACTAAGATCCCACATGCCATGGGGCAACTAAGCCCACATGCCACAACTACTGAGCTCGTGCACCTTAACCAGAGAGCTCGCATGCTGCAAACTACAGAGCCCACACGCTCTGGAACCTGTGTGCCACAACTAGAGAGAAAAAACCCACACACCACAACTAGAGAGAAGCCCGCGCGTCACAATGAAGAGCCCACATGACGCAACTAAGACCTGACACAGCCAAAAGAAAAAGCCTAAGAGACACATCACTTGACCTTCAGATTATATGGATTATAGAATCTAAATATCTCAAAATTGGGTCTATTTGTTCATTTCTTTAATTATAGTAGCTTTGTGAGTTGGGGAATAAACACATTTTACGGTAATTAATATTATATAAATTATTTTTTCTGTGTAATAATATAGAAGCATCTACAATTTCCCCAACTATCTATTATATTGAGTAGCACATTACCAAAAATGGCCTTATTTCATTCCTTTCTAGAAAACATTTTTAGGTATACTAAATAATGTGTAAATGTGCAGAGTTAAAATAAGTCCAAATGATAATCCATATATTGAAAATTACTAGGTGGAAAGTCATACACTTTATAATTTATTTCTTTGCTGTTGCACATGGCATAGAGCACTGCTTGTAATTCTGGAAAGTAAATCACATGAATCTGAGCAACTGGATTTAAAAGGAGACTATAATTCAGATAGTTACTAAAATAAATTTTCAGATAAAAAAGCTAAATCTAGGCAGTAAATTGGGCAATTTAACATTTTTAAAGTATTCTGCAAACATTTGAAATGGCTTTTTAAAGTTTTTTAAAAGTCAGTTCAGTCCTTTTTTAGGGTAAATAATTGCTCCACTTGAAAGCCTTGGCAAAGGGACTCAAGCTCCTATCCCAATACCCCTCACTTTATGGGTTCTTTCACCCACAGATCTCTAGCAGGTTAAGCTGGCTACATATTGGCTTATTTTCACAAGATATGAGTAATTACTTCAATTGCTCTGGTTTATTAAGTGAAATCCAAAGTAACTTCTGTGCCTACCTAACATTTAGTTAATGAGCACAGGGGTACCTCCAGGATATTAATGGAACCTTGATAAAGTGGTAGTTTAATGGGTGAAGCAGCACATCTAGATTTCATTGGGAAAGGGATGGAATAATCCATATATTTGGATGCAATTTAATGTAATTACATTGTAATTTTGGTTATTGTGAAAAGACAGTTTGCCACTGGAAGTGGGAGCTGGAGGATAACTAATGTAAGTAATTGGAATCTATAACAAATATTAATTGACTACCTACAAGTTTCAAGGCTCCAGGGTAAGTATTGTGACAAAGACAAGGAAACATAAGACTTAGTATCTCTTCTCAAGTAACTAACTTTCATTTGAAATGAGAACAGATTATGTCACTCACCTAATTAAAACGCTTCAAATGTTTTCCATTGCAGAGAATAACTTCCAGACTCTTCAACATAGCCACAAGGACTGATGTGGCACTGAATATAATGTTCCCCATTGCTCAGTAGATTCTAGCCATACATTCTTTGTTTTCCCTGAACATGCCCGGCTTGTTTCTGTCTTAAAGGCTTTGCAGGAACTGTTTCTTATGCCTGGAACGCTCCTTTCCAGTCTTCACATGGCTGCTTCTCATCGTTCAGATCTCACCTCAAATGTCCCTTCTCAGATAAGACTTCCTCAACCACCAACACATCTCTGGTGCATAACTTACTTTCTACATAGCTTATCACTATGAGAAATTATCTTATTTGTTCTTTCTTTTCCCAGCCATCACTAGAACACAAATAACCTGACTGTGTCTATTCTGTTTGTCTCTGTGATCTCAATGCCTGGAATGATGCTTGATACACAGTAAATAGTCAACAAATATTTGTTGAATATTGAATGAATGAGGTCGCCACATCTCTTTGAGCCCAGAGTTTCTATTAAGAGAGAATTAAATGAGATTTTATACATATCACATGTATATGATATATTGTGAAATATAATTTAACATTTATAAAATCTCATTTCATATATCTATATGTAATATGTAAAATCCCATTATATATAATGTATACACATAAAATGAGATTTTATAATATATAAATGCCAGGTCTATATCTATATCTATATCTACCTGGCACTTAGCAAAGCATCTGGCCCAAATTAAGAGTGCAATATTTGGTAACTGTTATATTTTCCACGGATGATGCAGGATAAAGTTAGGATCCTGGGAACAAGTTTTGAGACTTACATTTATTCTGCTAACAATACTTATGGAAAACACTTGTAGTTTCTTCAGAAATTTCATCTTAAGAACTTGCTGAAAACATGTTCAAACTTATGAGGAGGCCACTTGTTAAGAGGTTTTCATAAATATTTTCTCAAACCAGATGGCAATGATTTAGCAAAAAGAAGCACTTCGAAAATCACTGTTCTGAGTTTTACCAAATAACCTGACCCATTCAGAACATTTGGGAGTTCACTTTAGGAGATGACTGGAAAAGACAAAATTTGTTGTGCAAAACCTATATCATTTTGATTAGGAATTAATTCTTAGTGTCCAACCTTTCCTGAGAAGGCCATTAAATATCATTTGGATCTCATCTTTATCTTGAACTAAGCAACATTGAACTGAATATTCATTTTCAATTGATAAGAATGAAAAAACAGATTTTTCTCTTATTTTCAGGTGTACACTTTTGCAAACCAATTAGCTTTGTTATTACTACTTGAAGATCTTATTATTTTTTAATTGAGTTGCATTCCTTTGTTTTCATAGTATTTGCTTTTATAGTTATTTTCTATTTACAGAGTAATACAGTGCATATGGTGGTGATATAGTATCATTTAAAAATAAATTTATTTAAAAAAAAATCTGATTTTCTTTAAATAAAGTTATTGAATAAATGATAAAGTTAGTGACAGATATGGCAGACTCATGAGGATGGTATATGGCCACTGAAGTTTGAGAAACAGGTCTAGGTATTTCTATATGTGGTAAAGGACGAGTTTTGTTTTGATTTTTAAGTATTCAAGACATTGCAAAAGCTTACTTTTATAAAACACAGTAGCAATTAATTACTAGAAAAATAAAAGCAAAAAAAATTTAAAGGCACTAAAAGAACAGGCTTGGATTTTAAATTAGATTCACCATTCATAAAATAATTCTGTCAAATTGATATAAAAGTTTTAAACATTTACTCTCAATTTCAGAACTGACCTTGTATACTGGTGATGGTTTGCAGACTGGCAGGTGGGTCCACAAACCACACTTCAAGTAACAGTGTCCTAGAGAAAGGGTATAGACTGGAGAAAGGTTGGTATTGAAGGCTAGAACAGAGGAAGAGTAATTGCAGTGTCTCCTTTTTCAAATCCTTAATTCCAGATAGTCACTACTAATTCCTATTTATTTTTTCTCTCTCTATTGCTGTTGACTTAGTTCAAGCCCTCCCTTATGAATTGAATATAAATGTATTATTGTGTAAAAATGTTGTTTCTCATCAAGTTGTTTTTTAAAAAATGAGGCCTATAAAAGTTTACTAAGAAATTATCGAATGACTGTTGAAGATACTGTTCTGTATACAGTTCAGCATCTCTGTATAGATGGACCTGTAAAAGTTTTTCTTTGGAATTTAGTACCAGGAAAATATTTTCTTCTTATGAATCGGTATGCTTCCTTTTATTCCTTCAATGAGAAAATGAGGGTTACATAAAACATCCTGTTATACACCTCATGGATATTTTTTTGCCGGGAAAATCAGGGATAGATTTAATATACAATCACAGTAATTATATTGGTATTCAATATTCTTCCTCCTTTTATATCAGTTTTAGTTTTCTATTATATGAATCCCCAAACTGAGAAAAGGAATAACCATTGGAAAATCAAAGATATGATTACTTTTTTAGTACTTTACTTCTATCCAAGCAAGGTGAAAGAGCTTAAATCTTAAGAAAAAGGAAGAATTAACAGACACTGAATCTAAAAATACCCACTAGTCTTCCTATTTTTACATATTTCTGAGGTCTTCTATAAGTTCAAAGTAGATAAAGCCTACAGAGCTACAGATTTAAGTGATTTGTTTTAAAATTGTCTCTTTTTTACCAGCATGGAATTTAACTTGTCCTCTGAGATTGAAACAGTTAACAGGAGAGATCATGATGGAGCTAGTTCTGCATGTATTTTCTGGTTATTGTTAGTTGACTGTTGGAAGTGGACCTAAATTTGTTCAGGATATGAAGTAGGCATGATTCATCCAGTTATTTTGAAAGGGTTGTCTGTCCCAGTTCCGGGAGAGATGCTGTTGTTTGCCCGCTCCACCAAGGAGGAAGGCAGACGTGAAGTGGATTGTATGACTCCGTGATTAGTGGTCTCAAATAAGGAATTGAAACTGCAGTGTCAACCTAAGGGCATCCAAGCAAAAGCGGTGGGGAATGGGATTTGGAAGTACCAGGAGGCAAAGTCCTAGCTTGTAGTCAGTTCAACTCTGTGTTTCTCTAGGTACATTCCTTGTTTTGTTTTGTTTTGTTTTTCCACATGAGTTTAACTCACAACATGTTCTTATTGGAAGTCCAATAATAGCTCTTTAATTTTTCACTATTTTCTGTGTAACTGCTGGTCAGGTAGAGGTACCATTCCAGCCTTATCTTGGAAGGTGGTTGAGGAGGAACCAGTGAACTAAAGTGTGAATTAGAATGTCAAGAGGATTGGAGCTGTAAAATGGTATACTCAATACAAAGTGTAGAAAAGTAGGAAAAGATCATAGTTTTGGTGGCAATGATGAATTTTATTGAAATTTAATGAGTATTTTTCATCCATCACGAACACTGGTTTAGAGTCGGGAGCATATTACAACATTAAGATGCTATTCTTTATTAGTGATTGGGGTCTGGGAAGTCTTTATTGTGCTACTCAGTTGACTTAATGCATAAGAGATGAGAGAGGAAACAAATTCCTGAAGTATTTACACTAGAAGAAAGTGCTGGCTGCTTGCTCGTCCTAAAAACATTTATATAAAAGTTACTTCCCTGATCATCATAGGTATTTAGTATATGTGAGTCCTTGCTGCATGAAATGTCCATTTTTATTGGAAAGGACTTTAGTACAGAAACTGTGACTAAATTAGTGGTTTATTTGTGATAGAAGGAATGAAATAACTATTAGCTG
Source organism: Delphinapterus leucas (assembly GCF_059928025.1). NCBI lineage: Eukaryota > Metazoa > Chordata > Mammalia > Artiodactyla > Monodontidae > Delphinapterus > Delphinapterus leucas. The sequence goes on from NC_143138.1 coordinate 17,092,624, forward strand.
CCTTTAATGTAAGAAATTCTTTCCCAGCTGTATTAGGAATGTTCTGGAATAGAGCTGCAACAACATACCAAGAAGTCTTGGCTAACAGACTAAACATTCTATCTTATATTGTAAAAAATGATAAAAAGGAATGGACTTATTGATGTAGCAATACTGTTTGTTGCAAAGAACAACCAAAAAACTAAAACACAATGCAAGCTTAGCAGAGTTAAGCAAAGTATAAACAGAAAAGTGCATGCTAGTTATATTAATAAGTGATCAGATTTCACAATAGGAACACCTTATGGAACTAGAATATCCCCCATATTTTTGCAATAATTTACAAAGCAGTTCATTTAAAGACTTGTAACTCCAGAGTATTTATATTGCTAAAGTTGATTTGACTAGAGCTGATGCTTCTACAGTTATAATCTAATTTTATAGAATTATGAGATTTGAATGCTAAAAATAGCAACCAAGGAGTAATAGTCCCTTCTGACCATAATGAGAACTGTTTGTAATTCGTATTAATATCCTTAAGTTATTCTATGTTCAAGCTAAATGGTTACTGTGGGATTAATTTTTTTTTTTTTTTTTTTTTTTTGTGGTACGCGGGCCTCTCACTGTTGTGGCCTCTCCCATTGTGGAGCACAGGCTCCGGACGCGCAGGTTCAGCGGCCATGGCTCACGGGCCCAGCCGCTCCGCGGCATGTGGGATCTTCCCGGACCAGGGCACGAACCCGTGTCCCCTGCTTCAGCAGGCGGACTCTCAACCACTGCGCCACCAGGGAAGCCCTGGGATTAATTTTTTAAGATAATTAATTTATACCTTGACATTAGTTTGACTGAGCAGGTATTCTAGTATAAAATATTTAGTCACTGAGAAATTAGAAATCACAGAGAACTTGTTTTCTTTTTTTATATTCCATAGTCTCCAGACAGTTTTCCACTCAGATTACATATTTCAAAAGCATGAGAGGAAATAAAAACTTTAGACATAAAGACAGCACATGAAAAGATGCTCAACATTGTTAATTATTAGAGAAATGCAAATCAAAATCACAATGAGGTACCACCTCACACTGGTCAAAATGGCCATCATTAAAAAGTCTACAGATGCTGGAGAGGGTGTGGAGAAATGGCAACCCTGCTACACTGTTGGTAGGAATATAATTTAATGCAGCCACTATGGAAGACAGTAGGAGGTTCCTAAAAAAAACTAAAAATAGAGCTACCATATCATCCAGTGATCCCACTCCTGGGCATATACCCAGAAAAAATGAAAATTCTAATTCAAAAAGATGCATGCACTCCAATGTTCATAGCAGCACTATTTACAATAGCCAAGACACGGAAACAACCCAAGTGCCCATCAACAGACGACTGGTTTAAGAAGATGTGATATATATAAATATACATATATATATATACACACATACACACACACACAATGGAATATTACTCAGCCATAAAAAGAATGAAATATTGCCATTTGCAGCAACATGGATGGACCTAGAGAACATCATACTAAATGAAGTAAGTCAGGCAGAGAAGGACAAATATTATATGATATCCCTTATATGTGGAATCTAAAAAATAATACAAATAAATCTATATACAAAACAGAAGCAGACTCACAGACATAGAAAAAAAAATTACGGTTACCAAAAGGAGAAGGGGGGATATAAATTAGGAGTATGGCATTAATAGATACAAACTACTATACATAAAATCAACAACAACAGGGATTTACTATATAGCACAGGAAACAATAGTCCATATCTTGTAACAACATATAATGGAAAATTATCTGAAAAAATATATATGTAACTGAATCACTTCGCTGTACACCTGAAACTAACACAATATTGTAAATCAACTATACGTCAATGAAAAAAATCTTTCTCTATAAATGAATTCTAGTGTTTCCAGTGAAACCTTTTAAACACACTTCAAAACTTTTCCTTTTCACGGCATCCACGTCACCTAGCAACAGACTATGTAAGAAATCAACCTCACGATCGGTAGGAATCAGATTGTAAAAGTTTTTCATATTACCTTTGCAATTTTTTAATAGAATCTTTTGCTGTTTACAGCACCATGGTTTTCTATATATTAATATATCCATAAAACTGCTAGAACCCTTATTCCATGTCCCTTGCTATATAATGCGCCAAAGTCTTGTGACTTCTCACAGGTCTTAGGTTATCACTGTCTTCTCTGTTCTGGACTCCTTTTACTGCTGAGTTATTTAAGATTTGAGACTGTTGTTAGGTTTTTCCTGCTCTCCATCCTGTTGAGCTAGATAGGGAATTCATTCTTGGTGGGTTTGTGTTTTTTTTTTTAAAGTTCCATCAGAAAACAACAAAAAAAAAACACTCCCAAAAGGCATTACCACATGTACAGGTCTTTACTGAATATTTTGTCATGGCAGAGACTCTTATTCATGAAAGTTCAAATATCTTAACTATGGAATGTTAAGAAGACCTGGCCCCCAGATCCTTTCTAAATATGGGGTTTGGCCTCTAGCAATATTGCAATCTCTTCCTCTCCCCTCTTTTCAGTCTCATTTTCTCAGACCCAAATATTCTTTGTTTTAAACACAGAGACACTGAGTTTTTTTTGTTGCTTTGGCTCCTGTTGCCCCAAGCCCTCACCTCCCCACTAGTAGTTTAGCAAGAAAATCTAAACAAAGATAGTTCCTTCCCTAAAGGCATTCATTCTCTTGTATTAACCATAGTAGATGCCAAGATCAAGTTCCATGCCCTTTGCTTTATCTTTCTTTTTTCATTGTTTGAACCAGGATTTCCAGTAGAATGCTGAAAAGAAACTGTGAAATCAGCTTCTCATTGTTTTTTTTCTAACAATCAAAAAAAAAAAACCTTCTGACATTTCACCATTATGTATGATGTTAGCTATTGTTTTTATCTTTTTAAGATATCCTTTATTATGTTAAGGAAAGGCCAATCCATTCCTAATGTGCTAAATTGTTTGTTTTATCATGAAAGGATCTAGAACTTTAGTGATGGTTTTCCTGAAATCATTAAGAAAATCTGATAATTATTACCCTTTAACTTGTTATTTTGTTAAGTAACTTCAATAGATTTTTCTAATGCTAAATGATTCATGTATCCTTGGGGTACACCATACCTGTTCTTGTGGTATTACTTTTTAAAGTACAGTGGTAAATTAAGTTTTTTAATATTTCATTAGGATTTTGGGGTCTATGTTAATAAATAAGATTAAACTCTAGTTTTTCTTTTTTACACTGTCCTTTGTCAATTTTGGTATTAAGGCAATATTAGTCTCATAAAATGAAGTAGGGAACTTGCTCACTTTCTTCAATTCTGGAACAATTTGTGAAAGATGGAGCTTATCTTTTTTTTTTAACAGTAAAAAATCACTGTAAAATCATTTGGCTGTGATGCCTTTTTGTGAGTAGATTTATGTTTACTGATTTAATTTTTAAAATGATTACAGGTAAGTTCAGATTTTCTCTTCTTGAACCAATTTTGACATTTTATATTTTCAAATAATTTTCAGTTTTATATTTTCAAGTTCATTGGCATAAAGTTGTTTCTAATATTGTCTCATGATTAAACGTAAGACACATAGATCTCTTGACTAATATTGTGTATTCAAGATCTTTCTTTCTATGTTCATCATCTCTGTAATATCTTTGTCTTCCATTGCATTACTTTCTGCTAATTTTTGTTTTTGTAGAGGTAACAAACCGTTCTAGCACCATTTGTGGTAAAGACCTCTTTTCCTATTTAATTGTTTTGACACCTTGGTCAAAAATCAAATGACTGTATAAGTGTGGATCTTTCTCTGGAATTTTTATTTCATTCCATTGATCTGGTTGTCTGTCTTTACATTAATCCCATACTGTCTTGATTACCTAATGCTATTGCACTAAACAGAGTAAGTTTTAGAGTAACTCTTGAAATCAGATAGTAGAAGTCCTACCCTTACATTTAACATTCATAGGTTACTTGGAGTCTGCTTATTTACATTTCTCATGGCATAGCAGTTGCTTTGCCTACTCTTGCTATTTGAATTCTGAGCCTTCACTGGAGTAACATTTCCTTCTTACTAAAATTTGGTGAATAGGGCTTCCATGGTGGCGCAGTGGTTGAGAGTCCACCTGCCGATGCAGGGGACACGGGTTCATGCCCCGGTCCGGGAAGATCCCACATGCCACGGAGCAGCTGGGCCCGTGAGCCATGGCCGCTGAGCCTGCGCGTCCGGAGCCTGTGCTCCGCAACGGAGAGGCCACAACAGTGAGAGGCCCGTGTACCACAAAAAAATAAAAAAATTAAAAAAATAAAATTTGGTGAATAGCAGATTGTCAAGGCCTTTGAAGGTTTAAAATGTCTCTATATTGCCTTCATTCTTGAATGACAGTTAAACTGAGTATAGAATTCTGTGTTATTTTCCCTGAGCACTTAGATAATATTATGATATCATCTTTCCACCTATATTTCTGCTAATGAGAAGTCTGCTGTTCCTCTTATTGTCATTCATTTTTGTGTGCATGTATATATATTTCTATCATTCTCTCTGGGTAAATTGATACTTCTCTTTTGGTTTTTCCAGTTTTGCTATGTTGTGTCTGGACTCAGTTTTATTTATCTTAAGGACTTGATTCTTCAATCTGTCGATTCATGTCTTAATTCTCAGGAGCTTATGAGCATGTATTTATATAAATATATAATGATATATAAAATATATTTATGAATTTATAAATATAGAATTTATATATATAGATTGCCTCTCACATTTTCTCCCTATACAGGCATACCTTGAAGACACTGTGGGTTCAGTTTCAGACCACAATAAAGCGAATATTGCAATAAAGTGAGTCACATGAATTTTTTGGTTTCCCAGTGCATATAAAAGTTATGTTTACACTGTACTGTAGTCTATTTAGTGCAATAGCATTAGGTCTAAAAAAGCAATCTACATACCTTAATTTAAAAATACTTCATTGCTAAAAACATGCTAATCATCTGAGCCTTCAGCAAAGTCATAATCTTTTTGCTGGTGGAGTGTGTGACATATTATTGCAAGAATTACTAAAATATGACACAGAGACACAAAATGAGCAACTGTTCAATGCAGGTTGCCACAAACCTTCAATTGGTAAAAAACACTATATCTGCAAAGCACAATAAAGTGAGGCGTGCCTGTACTTTCTTCCTGAAAATTATTTAATGTGTTGATATGACTGTCCTTCTCATTCTAGCTTCTAAATCTTTCAATTTCTCTTTCATATATTTTATCTCTATCTTCCTGTTTCATTCTAGGATACTTCCTTTGGTCTCTCTTCCAGCTTATAGTCTCTCTCTTTAGCTGTGTTTGCTCCTTAACTCAGTGTAGTATCAGTGGCACAAACATCTCCCTGGGACCTTTCAATGCTTTTTGGCCAACTTCCAACTGCTAGTATTGCATTTGTTTCTGGAACAGTAGGCTGGAAGTGCTGGGAAATAAGCACCCTTTCCATCAGCCCAAAATGACTAAGACAACATAGTAGAAATATGGACTCTTTACCCATATATGGAGAGTTTTGGCATTTTGGTTTCTCACAAGACTTTTTTATGCAGTGGACCTGTAAGCTGGTGAAAAACTACTCTGCTGTGTCCCTTAGTGGGAGGTGGAGTTTTTCTGGCTCCTCTTTCACAGTATAGACAGCTATAATAGGGATCTCAGGTACAGCTACAGTCTTGCATGGCAAATATCACATCTATTGTAGCACACACACACACACACACAATCCCATGGACTAGGGCCACTGCTTCTCTGAGTCTCTAGTTCCTTAAGTTATGTTTTTACTACTCTGTGTAACATACTCTCTTTCTCTCTGGCACTTTGGCACTTCCCTTTTATTCTTTCAAGTGTGTGTATGTGTGTGTGTGTGTAGTATTTCTATTTGTTTGTAATGGTGATGGGAGAGGGAGAGCCACAATCAGCTCAGTCTCCCATTTTGCCGTATGTTGGATTTTGAGATCATCTCATTGATAAACAGGTTGTCATTGTGGCCACTGTGATTTTCCATGGTGCCTTGTTCATGGTGATTGTTTAATTCTCTGAGCTGTGGAAGGCTGCAGTGACTGTGGTGTCTTAAGTGTTCTAATCCATGCCATGCAGACACAGAGTTATGGATTATAATGAACGGAAAAAAAGAATGTTTTGAATATTTAAAATCTTAGAATTTTTATGGAGAAAGGCATTTTGCCTCTGAGAAAAAGGAATTTCAATTTTGCAAGTTAAAAGAAAAATTTGTTAAGAATATTTGGCAAAAGTAAGTGGGGCACAATGATAGATCTTTTCAAAAAGAGCTATAGCTGATGAGTCTTTTTTTTTTGGTTTCTGCAGGTGAAAATACAACCGAAGATAGGGTGTATTTGACACACCCTAACTGCACTGCACGTTCACAAGGATTTCCTTATAAATACAAGGATCTTTTTTTTTTAATTGCATGTAGATTTTTTGCCTTCTATGAAACTGCAAGTATACTGATTTCTTCTGACTTTTGATGTCAAACTTTGTGAGCAAAATGTATTCACCATCTTTACATCCATAAATTTCTAGGGTTTTATGCTCAGTGTTATATTTTCTACTTTCAGGTAAGTCCAGATGTTTTTAATGGATGTAATAATGACAATAAGTACTTAATACAGTCTCCTGTTTATTCAATTAATATATTCTTAAGTAATGGTTTTCTAAAACATATCTGTTTTGAAAACTTAAAACTCACCTATTTCTCAACATGCTTTATGCCTATGGTATTTTCTATACCATACGTTTTGTGCTAATATTATTTTTTATTACCAGCCTCTTTTTGAAGCTGGTGTATCTAAATTACGACAATGCTATTACTCTGGAACAGATCAGGTTCCAGGAAGTCCTGTTAATTGTCTTCCATTCCAGAGACTCAGAGGTTGTTTCATCCTAGAATCTGTGAGCTGTTTATCAGCCATACTGAAGTAAATCTTGAAAAACACCAACACAGGGTATAGAACAACATTAGATGTTAATACATTTTTTTTCCGAGAATGGGTAGTTGAAATATATCAAGCCTGAGTATAGAGGCCCAGCAGGATACATGAGTGTATCTCAGGTCACTTCTGAATTTTCTAATCCACCATCCACTCCTCTAACTTTCTACATCTTTGATCTCACGGATTGCAGTCTAGAGCTCAAAGTTCAACTAGCCATTTCACAGAAAAGAAACAATTGAATAGCATACTGTGGGTTTATACTTTAGAATGGTTTTAGTGATCTCAAATGAAAGATAGACGGGAATTCAAGTGAGCTATGTCTGGGTTTGAATTCTAGTTTTGTCCCTTGCTACTGCTCTATGAGCTTGTGCAAATTGTTTAGCCTCTCCAAGAAGTGGGCATAGTTGACAAGGCTCTCTTTCTGGGTTAATGGAAGGATTACATGAAATCATGAGCATTGAGACAGCACAATTATCTGGCATAAAAGCTCATAGCAAACAATTTTCTTTCCTCACTTTTCCACCATAGCTCTTAGCTTTCTTATACATTTAGATATTACTATAAAACCAGTCCACAAGTAGAATTTTATTCTGCATTTGTTTCAGCAAACCTTTAATAGGTACCTATCACCAGTCAGCGTGTGCTACGCAAGAGTTAGTAATACAGGTTCTCAAGGAATAGACTGTGCCTGAAATTGATTTGTCTCTATTTAATGTATTAGCCTTCATAAATGAACTTGTTTTTCAAGTGGGTTTGTATTGATTCACCCATGGTGTTTCACTTTGTCCTCCATGTGACCCAGATCATATGTACTTCAGCGTAGACAGGCAAAGCAGAGTCTCACTACAGAGAGAGCAAGCCCAGGGCTTGCCTGAGGTGCTGGTAGTCAAGACTACGAGATTCGTTTACCAGCCAGGCATATAAATGGGCCACGATAAGGACTGAATTCTGATGCTCCATTCCCACTTACGTCCACACCATCAAAACAAGCAAAAAAGATTTTTTAAGTTATGATGCTAAGAATTTAATAGCATAGGGCAAAAATAACCTATTACCTGGGTGAAAAGCAACTTTTCAAGGAAGGGGAAATGAGAAGCCTATGCAGAAGGAAGTTTAACCCTGGACATGATGGGGAAAACTGCCACGTGGTGGCCAAAGACCAATAGATGGAGCCTCCCAAAGTGGAAGCTGAATGGGGAATTACTGTCTAACAGGTACAGAGTTGCTGGTGGGGATGATGAAAAAGTTCTGGAAATGGATAGTGGTGACGGTTGTACAACAATATGATCGTATTGTACCTAATGCCACTGAATTTTGTACACTTTAAAGATGGTTAAAATAGTAAATTTTATGTTATGCATATTTTACCACAATAATAAATAAATTTATTTCTATAAACAAACAAGCAAATAAATAAATAACTTAACTTTTTTTAAAAGCACAATGGAGATACAGTCATTCCTCCCCCTAAAAAGTAGAAGTTGGCTGGTTAAATCTAGGGGTTCTCTAGGAAACCATCTCACTTCCTTATTTCTATGGCTGAAATGCTAAGGTACTGCACTTCCTTTTTTTAACTCATGAACCTGAACATGTGTGTATATGTATGCTTCCTGTGACCTGCTATATTAAAAAAGTTGGAATCTTTGTATATAAAGTATCATTATGTAGCAATGATAATGATGTGTTTTCTGACTCAAAGCCATTTTCTAATAATCATATAGCACTTCATATTTCTCCAAGTGCTTTTATATCTATTATCTCAATTAATTTATAGAACCCAGGAGGCATTACCTTTGTCTTACAGATTCAGGGAAATGGAAATGCAGAGAGGTTCAGGCCTCGCTAGAGTCTCAGTATAATATATAAGTAGGACTAAAACCTGTGTGTCCTGGGAACTGAGTTAACATTTTTCAAATACAAGACAGTCGGACTTTCATTTCACAGGGCTGACACTACAACTTTTGTGTAAAGAGTGAAAAGAACCACCAATCACATGAATGTTTGCTTTCAGTGATAATAAGTAGGACCAACACCAAGATAATTAAATTTTTACTTTCTATCCAAGTATTTTGACATTCTACAGTCATACCCTGAATATAAAAAGAATTGATTACAAGTGTTGGAACAAAATAATTTGAGGGGCTTCCCTGGTGGCGCAGTGGTTGAGAATCTGCCTGCCAATGCAGGGGACACGGGTTTCAGCCCTGGTCTGGGAGGATCCCACATGCCATGGAGCAAATGGGCCCGTGAGCCACAGCTACTGAGCCTGCGCGTCTGGAGCCTGTGCTCCACAAGAGAGACCGCGATAGTGAGAGGCCCGCGCACCGCGATGAAGAGTGGCCCCCGTTTGCCACAACTAGAGAAAGCCCTCGCACAGAAACAAAGACCTAACACAGCCAAATAAATAAATAAATAAATTTATAAAATAATAATAATAATTTGAAACCAGGCCATACTTGTCATAGTCTAAAAAGCTCAGTCTCAACTGGAGCTTCAAGATGGCGGAAGAGTAAGACGCGGCGATCACCTTCCTCCCCACAACTACATCAGAAATATATCTACATGTGGAAAAACTCCTACAGAACACCTACTGAATGCTGGCAGAAGACCTCAGACCTCCCAAAAGGTAAGAAACTCCCCCACGTACCTGGGTAGGGCAAAAGAAAAAAGAAAAAACAGGGACAAAGAATAGGGACGGGACCTGCACCAGTGGCAGGGAGCTGTGAAGGAGGAAAGGTCTCCACACACTAGGAAGCCCCTTCGCGGGCGGAGACTGCGGGTGGCGGAGGGGGAAGCTTCGGAGCCACGGAGGAGAGCACAGCAACAGGGGTGCAGAGGGCAAAGCAGAGAGATTCCTGCTCAGAGGATCAGGGCCGACCGGCACTCACCTGACCGAGAGGCTTGTCTGCTCACCCACCGGGGCGGGCGGGGCTGGGAGCTGAGGCTCGGGCTTCGGTCGGAGCGCAGGGAGAGGACTGGGGCTGGCGGCGTGAACACAGCCTGAAGGGGCTAGTGCGCCACGGCTAGCTGGGAGGGAGTCCGGGGAAAAGTCTGGAGCTGCCGAAGAGGCAAGAGACTTTTTCTTCACTCTTTGTTTCCTGCTGTGCGAGGAGAGGGGATTCAGAGCGCCGCTTAAAGGAGCTCCAGAGACGGGCGCGAGCCGCGGCTAACAGCGCGAACCCCAGAGACGGGCGTGAGACGCTAAGGTTGCTGCTGCCGCCACCAAGAAGCCTGTGTGCGAGCACAGGTCACTGTCCACACCTGCCCTCCCGGGAGCCTGTGCAGCCCGCCACTGCCAGGGTCCCGGGAGCCAGGAGAGAACACACGGCGCACCTCAGGCTGGTGCAACGTCACGCCGGCCTCTGCCGCCGCGGGCCCGCCCCGCACTCCGTGCCCCTCCCTCTCCCCCGGCCTGAGTGAGCCAGAGGCCCCTGAATCAGCGGCTCCTTTAACCCCGCCCTGTCTGAGCGAAGAACAGACGCCCTCCAGCGACCTACACGCAGAGGGGGGGCCAAATCCAAAACTGAGGCCCTGGGAGCTGTGAGAACAAAGAAGAGAAAGGAAAATCTCTCCCAGCACCCTCAGGAGCAGCGGATTAAATCTCCACAATTAACTTGATGTACACTGCATGTGAGGAATACCTGAATAGACAAGGAACCATCCCAAATTGAGGAGGTGGACTTTGGGGGCAGCGATATATATATATATTTTTTCCCTTTTTCTCTTTTTGTGAGTGTGCATGTGTATGCTTCTGTGTGTGATTTTGTCTGTATAGCTTTGCTTTTACCATTTGTCCTAGGGTTCTGTCTGTCCGTTTTTTTGTTTTTGTTTTTGTTTTTTAAGTATAGTTTTTAGCACTTGTTATCATGGGAGGATTTGTTTTCTGGTTTGGTTGCTCTCTTCTTTCTTTCTTTTTTCTCCCTTTTGTTCTGAGTCGTGTGAATAACAGGCTCTTGGTGCTCCAGCCAGGCGTCATGGCTGTGCCTCTGAGGTGGGAGAGGCAAGTTCAGAACACTGGTCCATAAGAGACCTCCCAGCTCCACGTACTATCAAATGGTGAAAATCTCCCAGAGATCTCCATGTAAACGGCAAAACCCAGCTCCACTCAATGACCAGCAAGCTACAGTGCTGGACATCCTATGCCAAACAACTAGCAAGACAGGAATACAACCCCACCCATTAGCAGAGAGGCTGCCTAAAATCATAATAAGGCCACAGACACCCCAAAACACGCTACCAGACGTAGACCTGCCCACCAGAAAGACTAGAACCACCCTTATCCAACAGAACACAGGCTCTAGTCCCCTCCACCAGGAAGCCCACACAACCCATTGAACCAATCTTAGCCACTGGGGGAAAACACCAAAAACAGCGGGAACTACGAACCTGCAGCCTGTGAAAAGGAGACCAGAAACACAGTAAATGAAGCAAAACGAGAAGACAGAGAAACACACAGCAGATGAAGGAACAAGGTAAAAATGCACCAGACCTAACAAATGAAGAAGAAATAGGCAGTCTACCTGAAAAAGAATTCAGAATAATGATAGTAAAGATGATCCAAAATCTTGGAAATAGAATGGAGAAAATACAAGAAACGTTTAACAAGGATCTAGAAGAATTAAAGAGCAAACAAACAGTGATGAACAACACAATAAATGAAACTAAAAATTCTCTAGATGGGACCAATAGCAGAATAACTGAGGCAGAGGAACGGATAAGTGACCTGGAAGATAAAATAGTGGAAATAACTACTGCAGAGCAGAATAAAGAAAAAAGAATGAAAAGAATTGAGGACAGTCTCAGAGACTTCTGGGACAACATTGAACACACCAACATTCGAATAATAGGGGTCCCAGAAGAAGAAGAGAAAAAGAAAGGGACTGAGAAAATATTTGAAGAGATTATAGTTGAAAACTTCCCTAATATGGGAAAGGAAATGGTTAGTCAAGTTCAGGAAGCACAGAGAGTCCCATACAGGGTAAATCCAAGAAGAAACACGCCAAGACACATATTAACCAAACTATCAAAGATTAAATACAAAGAACAAATATTAAAAGCAGCAAGGGAAAAACAACAAATAACACACAAGGGAATCCCCATAAGGTTAACAGCTGATCTTTCAGCAGAAACTCTGCAAGCCAGAAGGGAGTGGCAGGACATATTTAAAGTGATGAAGGCGAAAAACCTACAACCAAGATTACTCAACCCAGCAAGGATCTCATTCAGATTTGATGGAGAAATTAAAACCTTTACAGACAAGCAAAAGCTAAGAGAATTCAGCACCACCAAACCAGCTTTACAACAAATGCTAAAGGAACGTCTCTAGGCAGGAAACACAAGAAAAGGAAAAGACCTACAATAACAAACCCAAAACAATTAAGAAAATGGTAATAGGAACAAACATATCAATAATTACCTTAAATGTAAATGGATTAAATGCTCCAACCAAAAGACATAGACTGACTGAATGGATACAAAAACAAGACCCGTATATATCCTCCTGCAAGAGACCCACTTCAGACCTAGGGACACATACAGACTGAAAGTGAGGGGATGATAAAAGATAGTCCATGCAAATGGAAACCAAAAGAAAACTGGAGTAGCAATTCTCATATCAGACAAGATAGACTTTAAAATAAACACTATTACAAGAGACAAAGAAGGACGCTATATAATGATCAAGGGATCAACCCAAGAAACAGATATAACAATTGTAAATATTTATGCACCCAACATAGGAGCACCTCAATATATAAGGCAAATGCTAACAGCCATAAAAGGGGAAATTGACAGTAACACAATCATAGTAGGGAACTTTAACACCCCACTTTCACCAATGGACAGATCATCCAAAATGAAAATAAATAAGGAAACACAAGCTTTAAATGATACTTAAACAAGATGGACCTAATTGATATTTATAGGATATTCCATCCAAAAACAACAGAATACACATTCTTCTCAAGTGCTCATGGAACATTCTCCAGGATAGATCATATCTTGGGTCACAAATCAAGCCTTGGTAAATTTAAGAAAATTGAAATCATATCAAGTATCTTTTGCCACCACAACGCTAAGAGACTAGATATCAATTACAGGAAAAAATTTGTAAGCAATACAAACACATGGAGGCTAAACAATACACTACTTAATAACCAAGAGATCACTAAAGAAATCAAAGAGGAAATCAAAAAATACCTAGAAACAAATGACAATGAAAACACGACGACCCAAAACCTATGGGATGTAGCAAAAGCATCTCTAAGAGGGAAGTTCACAGCAATACAATCCTACCTTAAGAAACAAGAAACATCTCAAATAAACAACCTAACCTTACACCTAAAGCAATTAGAGAAAGAAGAACAAAAAACATCCCCAAAGTTAGCAGAGGGAAATAAATCATAAAGATCAGATCAGAAATAAATGAAAAAGAAGGAAATGATAGCAAAGATCAATAAAACTAAAAGCTGGTTCTTTGTGAAGATAAACAAAATTGATAAACCATTAGCCAGACTCATCAAGAAAAAAAGGGAGAAGACTCAAATCAATAGAATTAGAAATGAAAAAGGAGAAGTAACAACAGACACTGCAGAAATACAAAGGATCATGAGAGATTACTACAAGCAACTATATGCCAATAAAATGGACAACCTGGAAGAAATGGACACATTCTTAGAACCTTCTGAGACTGAACCAGGAAGAAATAGAAAATATGAACAGACCAATCACAGCACTGAAATTGAAACTGTGATTTAAAATCTTCCAACAAACTAAAGCCCAGGACGAAATGGCTTCACAGGCAAATTCTATCAAACATTTAGAGAAGAGCTAACACCTGTCCTTCTCAAGCTCTTCCAAAACATAGCAGAGAGAGGAACACTCCCAAACTGATTCTACGAGGCCACCATCACCCTGATACCAAAAGCAGACAAAGATGTCACAAAGAAAGAAAACTACAGGCCAATATCACTGATGAACACAGATGCAAAAATCCTCAACAAAATACTAGCAAACAGAATCCAACAGCATATTAAAAGGATCATACACCATGATCAAGTGGGGTTTATCCCAGGAATGCAAGGATTCTTCAATATATGCAAATCAGTCAATGTGATACACCATATTAAGAAACTGAAGGAGAAAAACCATGTGATCATCTGAATAGATGCAGAGAAAGCTTTTGACAAAATTCAACACCGATTTATGATAAAAACACTCCAGAAAGTAGGCATAGAGGGAACTTTCCTCAACTTAATAAAGGCCGTATATGACAAATCCACAGCCAACATTGTCCTCAATGGTGAAAAACTGAAACCATTTCCACTAAGATCAGGAACAAGACACGGTTGCCCACTCTCACCACTATTATTCAACATAGTTTTGGAAGTTTTAGCTAAAGCAATCAGAGAAGAAAAAAGAAATAAAAGTAATCCAAATTGGAAAAGAAGTAAAGCTGTCACTGTTTGCAGATGATACGATACTATACATAGAGAAGTCTAATGATGCTACCAGAAAACTACTAGTGCTAATCAATGAATTTGGTAGAGTAGCAGGATACAGAATTAATGCACAGAAGTCTCTTGCATTCCTATACACTAATGATGAAAAGTCTGAAAGAGAAATTAAGGAAATACTCCCATTTACCACTGCAACAAAAAGAATAAAATACCTAGGAATAAACCTACCTAAGGAGACAAAAGACCTGTATGCAGAAAACTATAAGACACTGATGAAAGAAATTAAAGATGATACAAATAGATGGAGAGATATACCATGTTCTTGGATTGGAAGAATCAACATTGTGAAAATGACTCTACTACCCAAAGCAATCTACAGATTCAATGCAATCCCTATCAAACTACCACTGGCATGTTTCACAGAACTAGAACAAAAATTTCACAATTTGAATGGAAACACAAAAGACCCTGAATAGCCAAAGCAGTCTTGAGAAAGAAAAACGGAGCTGGAGGAATCAGGCTCCCTGAGTTCAGACTATACTACAAAGCCACAGTAATCAAGACAGTATGGTACTGGCACAAAAACAGAAATATAAATCAATGGAACGGAATAGAAATCCCAGAGACAAACCCACGCACATATGGTCACCTTATCTTTGATAAAGGAGGCAAGAATATACAGTGGAGAAAAGACAGCCTCTTCAATAAGTGGTGCTGGGAAAACTGGACTGCTACATGTAAAAGAATGAAATTAGAACACTCCCTAACACCATACATAAAAATAAGCTCAAAATGGATTAAAGACCTAAATAAAGGCCAGAAACTATCAAACTCTTAGAGGAAAACATAGGCAGAACACTCTATGACATAAATCACAGCAAGATCCTTTTTGACCCACCTCCTAGAGAAATGGAAATAAAAACAAAAATAAACAAATGGGACCTAATGAAACTTAAAAGCTTTTGCACAGCAAAGGAAACCATAAACAAGATGAAAAGACAACCCTCAGAATGGGAGAAAATATTTGCAAATGAAGCAACTGACAAAGGATTAATCTCCAAAGTTTACAAGCAGCTCATGCAGCTCAATATCAAAAAAACAACCCAATCCAAAAATGAGCAGAAGACCTAAATAGACATTTCTCCAAAGAAGATATACAGATTGCCAACAAACATATGAAAGAATGCTCAACATCACTAATCATTAGAGAAATGCAAATCAAAACTACAATGCGATATCATCTCACACTGGTCAGAATGGCCATCATCAAAAAATGTACAAACAATAAATGCTGGAGAGGGTGTATAGAAAAGGAAACCCTCTTGCACTATTGGTGGGAATGTAAATTATTGATGCAGCCACTATGGAGAACATTATGGAGTTTCTTTAAAAAGCTAAAAATAGAACTACCATATGACCCAGCAATTCCACTACTGGGCATATACCCTGAGAAAACTGTAATTCAAAAAGAGTCATGTACCATAATGTTCATTGCAGCTCTGTTTACAATAGCCAGTGCATGGAAGCAACCTAAGTGTCCATCAACAGGTGAATGGATAAAGAAGCTGTGGCACATATATACAATGGAATATTACTCAGCCATGAAAAGAAACGAAATTGAGTTATTTGTAGTGAGGTGGATGGACCTGGGGTCTGTCATACACAGTGAAGTATGTCAGAAAGAGAAAAACAAATACTGTATGCTAAGACATATATATGGAATCTAAAAAAAAAAAAAGTGTTCATGAAGAACCTAGGGGCAAGATGGTAATAAAGACACAGACCTACTAGAGAATGGACTTGAGGATACAGGGTGGGGGAAGGGTAAGCTGGGACAAAGTGAGAGAGTGGCATGGACATATATACACTACCAAACGTAAAATAGATAGCTAGTGGGAAGCAACTGCATAGCACAAGGGAGATCAGCTCGGTGCTTTGTGACCACCTAAAGGGGTGGGATAGGGAGGGTGGGAGGGAGGGAGACACAAGAAGGAAGAGACTTGGGGACATATGTATATGTATAACTGATTTACTTTGTTAGAAAGCAGAAACTAACACATCATTGCAAAGCAATTATACTCCAATAAAGATTTTTTTTTTTAAAAAAACTCAGCCTCATTGGGCTAAACAGTCTTAAAACTTTAAATTTATCCCCTTATCAGGGTTTTCAATTCCCATGTTTGTAAATAAAGACAAAATTATTTTTGCTCCTATTCATGTGCTACATTTGACATAAATGCAAAATATAAACCTCAATTTTTGAAATAATTTTTTAGAGGGTAGAAAAACTAAATGATTAAAGCAAGGGATAAGATTACACACACAAAGATGTTAACCTTCTCACCTTGAGTAGGTGCTAGAGAAGATCGGCTAATTGGGCTTTACATTTCTGAGGAACAAAGCAAAGAGGGAACCTGCTTAATTACAAGATTTATCCACACGATTAAAGCCAAACTATAAATGGAACACTTTTTCTGAATCTAAAACCTGTGAAACATTTCTCCTGTAGATTCACATAAAGAGGACACGGTATGATATAGTGAAAATGTCCTTGGCAACATCGCTACAATAGACACAAAAATAACTTTCATGTCTCTGGGTCTTTGATATCCTTCAGTTGAGGCCAACAGCATATCACTAAAGCTCATTCTGCACGGGGTCACTGAGAATCTGTGTTCTGAAAGTCTCAGCTTCACATGTAGTAAAAATAATGGAAATATAATACATTATAATTTGAGCTCAAATTCAATTTCAAAGTATATATAAAATGCTTAAAATGTTTAGAGTAAACTTTATCAAATCCCAAGTGTACACAGACTAAATACTAGTGTATATCATAAACAGTGAGGGAAGGGGTAGAAGAAGAAACAATAACTTTACAGATTAAAGCATGACATATTGGGTGGGACGTTCTTGTGACCAGGTTTACCCTTAGGCAGATATGGTTTAGGGAAAAAAGTTATAATGGATTGTGGCAGTAAATTAGGTGGATAAGTAAGCGGGTGAAATGTGAAAGTAATCAGTTAATGAATTGATTTCAAAGTAGAGGGAGAGTTTTAATGCCCTTTCTCAGGGCTCTAACCAGGACATATTAATCCTTTTATGAAATCAATAACTTAGCTGAAGGTGCAGAATTTGTAATTGGTGGATCCATATATTAGATCTAACTGCCAAGAAAAGAAAACAAACCCAAACCTTGACAGATCAGAGTGATGAGATACTTTTAGCAAACTCAAAGTCAACAGAGATAAAATAAGGTCATCTACTTTTGAAGTAGTAGGAGCAGAAATGCGGTGTTGATATTTTACCTAGGTCATTCTTCCAATTAAACAAACATTGAGTGCCTGTTGTATGCCAGACACTGTGCTAGGCACTAGAAAGGCAATGATAAATGAGGCACACGACCTAGTAGGGAAGACATGTATAAACCCTGCTAGACAGTTGGTCAGTGTTGGAATAGAGATGTGAATGAGGTTCAACGGTTGTATGAGGCATGGGGAATGTTCGGTTTCTTGCATGTTTTCAATGAGAAAGGGAAGCCCAGTTAAAGGAGAGAGGGGTAGAGGGTAGGAGTGGCACAGACAGAAAAAGACACAGCGTGCTGTAAGTTATTTAATGTGGATGGAGATGTTTATATGTGGGGAGGGGAGATGGTAGGAATGAGGGGAGGGTGCTAGATATGGCTAGATCACAGAGGAGGCTGAGTTTGGACTCTGGCAATGTAGGGAGCCATTAATACTTTTCTTTTTTCTTAAGGAAATAAATAATGTGATCAACATGCCATTTTTATAAAAGTCACTCTGGGGACAGTGCTTCAGATTGTTTGGACATGGCGCCAGGGTGACCGCGGAGGAAGAGACTGGTTTGGAGACTGTATTGGAATTGCTTGGGCCGCCATTCCAAAATAACACAGACTGGGTGTCTTAAACAGCAGAATATTTATTTTCTCACAGTTCTGGAGGTTAGAAATCCTAGAATAAGGTGCTGGCTGAGTCTGTTACTGGTGAGGATTCTCTTCCTGGCTTGTAGATGGCCTCCTTTCTGTGTCCTCACATGACATTTCCTCCATGTGTGCATAGAGAATGAGAATGAGAGGTTTCTGGTGTCCCTTCTTACAAGGAAACTAATCCTATCAGATCGGGACACCACCCTTATGACCTCATTCAACCTTAATTACTTCCTTAGAGGCCCCATCTCCAAATAAAGCCACACTGGGATTTAGGGCTTCAACGTGGGAATTTTGGGGAGACACAAACATCCAGTCTATAACAGAGACCGTTATAGTTGTTCAGTTGAAAGATGATGAGGGCCTGAATTGAGTAGTAGCTATGGGGCAGGAAGGGAAGCATGTTGGAGATGCTAAGGAAATAAAACTGACTGTTCTTTTTGAGTGTTTAGGCATTTAGTTGTGGACTGAGGGGGGAGGGGAAAAGTGTTGAGTAACTCCCACGTTTTTGTTGTTTTTGTTCCCTTTACCAGTGTGTATATCTATATATCCTATTGGTTCTCTTTCTCTGGAGAATATATATGGGTTACAATCTTGTGAGTCAGCTGAGAAGTCCCGCCATCTGCAGACTACAAGCTAGAGAACCAAGAAAGCCAGCTGTAGAATTCAGTCTGAATGCAAAGTTCTGAGAACCCGCAACACCAAGGTCTGAGGGCAGGAGAAGATGGATGTCCCAAGCTTCTTTGGAGAGAGCAAATTCGCAGTTCCTGTGCTACTCAGGCCTTCAAGGGATTGGATAACGCCCACTCACATTGGTGAAGGTGATCTTCTTTACTTAGTCAATCTGTTTAAATGCTAATCTCCTCTGGAAACACCTTGACAGACAACATGCAGGAATGTTTTACCAGCTATCTGGGCAACCTTTAGCCAAGTCAAGTTGACATAAAATTATCCATCACAATTGGTTAAATAGCAGTAGAGCTAATAAGAAGGATTGTTGGGGAGAGTTTCTGATTTTTGAGAAAAAGCTGGTAAAATTAGCTTAAGCTGTGTTAAATGAGAGGTATCTGTGGGACCTGTGAGTGAAAACCTCCAGTGAACAGTTGGATTTATAGGTGTTTGGGCCAAGGAAGAACAATCTGGGCTGGAGGTACAGGGATAGGGGTTGTGAAACTCAAAGCCATAGTGGATAGAGTCAGCATAGATAGGTGGGTGTAGTTCAGGAAGAGAAGAAAACCAAGGATTAATTCTTGGGAAGAAACTGGGCATGGAAACACGAAAAACCCTTGTTAAATGTCTTATTACTTTATTTTAAATTTAGGAGAAAAAGAGGGGAAGTACTTTTGGTGTAATACTGTATATTTTTCCACATCAGACTCTCACCCTTATTCTTAGTAATTTTGGATGAGCACATCTGCACCTTTATTCCTGACTCAAAGTGATATTTTTGCTAATAAATGAGTGAACTCTCTGGAAGTTGCTGTAATGAGTAAAGGATTGCACTTAGCTGTAAATTTAACCTCTGTAACTCCAGTGGCAAAATGAAGTCATTTATTACAGGGAAAAATTGCTGGCTCTGAAGGAGAAGACAAATGGTTGCCTCTTTGCCCTAGTTTAAATAGGATGATGGCTCTAGCACAGTTCCTTAAAGACAAGGGTCTGTTCCGTGGAGGCTACTGGCAACCATTTATGAGGTCAACTGTGATCCCAGCTGCAACAAGGACCAAGTGGTTCCTCTTATAGGGCGGGAAGTGCTGTTATCAGAATTCCTGCCTATGCTCTTGATCAATGGATGTCTCTAGCCCTTTTTATGAGGGCTAAGCTTGCCAGCAAATAAAAAGCAAACTAAATGAATAATGAGAGAAGAAAATACTATAAAACTGAAGGAAATCTCTTATGAACTAACATAAACTGAAATGAGAAAGGAATATCTAAGCTGAGTGTATAGGGCATCCAATCCCAAAGTAGGTGATAACCCAGGCAAAGTTAAAAGATGGACTCTTCCAAATCATGTTAGAGAAAGTATAATCAGTGTTACTATTGATATACAGGACAATAAAATAGAAAGCAGGGGAGAGATAGCAGGTGGCTGGGGAAAAAGCCACCTTGTTTATCCCTTGTTCTTTTTAATTGTATCTATTAGTGATAGGCTTCCTGGATTAAGTCAAAGCTATAATAAAAATGTCTTTCTGAGAAACTTCTATGACTAGGATGACCTTGATTTTTTGTTTTTAGCCTGGAGAAGAAAGTCTAATAATACCTTTCTCCACAAAACAAAATATTCAGCAGTTCTGTTCTTATTTAAGGCTGTTATCATCTCAAATAAGTATTTCCACAGGAAATACTAAGCAACGGCAAAATTACATGAATTTTAGAGCCAAAAATATTGCAAAATTGGAAGAAAACAGGTAAGACTATTTCCATTAAATTGTATTTGCCTTTGGTTAAAGATTTAATCTAAGTTAGATATCAGGGATAAATGTCATGAAACAGAGAATCGGGAATTAAAACCAAAAGTTATGCCATTTCACGTGGAACAGTGTCAGGCTTTTACCCCCTGAAGTTAAAGATATTACTGTTGCATAATCATGTTAGCCTGAAGGACTGCTTCATACACAGGGTAATCATCCAAGAACATGAGTCGTAATCAGAAGTTGTGATGTACATTTTCCTAAAAAAGGTGCCAGCCACCTAATTCATGCAGAGGGGTTCAGAGAAAGCTCTATAATGGATGGAAACTTGATTCCACTGGGACGCATACAGTATAACAGTGCAAATGCAGGGACGGTTAGATGATAGGAGCTGGGTGAGCAACAGCAGAATGGGCAAAGTTGCTGGAAAGAGAAGGAGAAAAAACCTCAACAGAGGGAAATGTTTAAATCTGTTTTTTAAAAGATGCCATGCTGTTATAGAATCTTCTAGAATAATGACATGGAAATATGATCCTTGGTTCAGATGGGAAGACAGAAACTAAGGAGTTGTAATGCATGAAGAAATGCAGGGACTTTGCTGGTGGCGCAGTGGTTAAGAATCCTCCTGCCAATGCAGGGGACATGGGTTCAAGCCCTGGTCTGGGAAGATCCCACCTGCCGGGGAGCAACTAAGCCCGTGCGCCACAACTACTGAAGCCCACATGCCTAGAACCCATGCTTCGCAACAAGAGAAGCCACCGCAATGAGAAGCCCGCGCACCGCAGCGAAGAGTAGCCCCCCCTTGCCGCAACTAGAGAAAGCCCACACGCAGCAACGAAGACCCAACACAGCCAAAATAAATAAATAAATAAATAAATGTATAAAAAATAGAAAAGAAATGCAAGCAGACGCTGATGGATTGTCTTGGACAGATGGAGGGTGGAATTTGTCGGGATCTCTCTTGCACTAATATGGAAAAAGGCTGCATGTGACACATGTGACAAGACAGATTACTGCCAGTACCTTCCTAAATGTCAGGTAAGATATTTCCCCCAAAATGATCCTTCAGAAGAGGAGTTTGCCTTACCCAAAAGACCCTATGATGTAATCTCTCAATTTCTCAATTATTTTATTTCGAACAACAAATTATACTTGGCAAAGCCACATTACCCTCAACCTTTGGGCCTCAATCTGGTTTCTAATGCTTATGGAGGTCATATAACAAACTAGAAATGAAGGAGGCTAACGTATTTAATATAGACTTAATTATTAAAAAAAATTTTATCCTGGAGATAAGACCTCATGATCATCAAATTTTGCTGTCTTTGTAAACAAATCTTTTCAAGGTGAAACAAATCTTTTCGTGTTGTGGCTAGCTCAGCTATACATCTGTAGGAAAGATGATTACTTTATTTTAATGTTATGTGAATGATATTTGTAGGTTGGGATAAAATTTCCATTTTCAGTATCAACGTCAGCTCCGGAAGAGCTGTGTTTTCAACAATTTAAATAGAAATAAAGATGATGGGCTCTGATAATGAGAGATAAATGAACCACAGTGGCTACGGGGAAGACAAAGATGTGTGAGAAGAGAAAATAAAATTGTTTCATGAATTGTGAGTGGCAAAAACAGAAATACTTCTGAATTATTATTTCTAAATTTATTAATGTGACGAAAATATGGAAGCATATTAAATAAGTAGACACATGATCTAAAAGTGTGTATATTTAAGTTGGCCAAGAAACTTTTAAAACAATCTTCTTACTGGGAAAATGCAGAATTACTGTATATTATTCAGTTACATACAGTACATAGAGCAGAACTCCACTGTAGCCTGGGTGAAATACTCTTCAGTCCAATAGATGGACAATACATTAGATTCCTTGCTCTTTCTGAACCTTCTAATGGTCTACTGTGGCCTATATATATTGATATAAAGACTGAAGCACTGTTGATTAGGAAATCTAGTTTCTGGTATAACACTTAGAGCACAATCGTCTCTTGAGAGTTTGGGTAGCTTTTGTTTTCAATGCCCAGCATCCTTAAGGAATATACTTTACTGAAGTTCCAGACCTTTATATCAGAGAAGAAAAGCTGAGAATCAAAATGAAATTTCACCATCTGCTATTTTACTACTTTATTTAAATCTGCTAGAGATAAGAAACACTCAATAAATGACAGCTGTTTTATTACTGTCAGGTTTATATGCTTAGCACTTTACATTTTTGATGACATTTTATCCATGCAATCCCATGATGCAGGTAGTCTTATGTTATCTTACACATGGTAACCGAGGTCAAAAAGGTAAAGTTACTTGATCCCAGTCACGTAGCTAGTGAGTGGCAACGCCAGGTGATACACACCCAGCTGATGATTCTAAAACTCACATTCTTTTTTTTTTTTTTTTTTTTTTTTTTTGCGGTATGCTGGTCTGTCTCACTGTTGTGGCCTCTCCGGATGCGCAGGCTCAGCGGCCATGGCTCACGGACCCAGCCACTCCGTGGCATGTGGGATATTCCCAGACCGGGGCACGAACCCGTGTCCCCTGCATCGGCAGGCGGACTCTCAACCACTGCGCCACCAAGGAAGCCCTAAAACTCACATTCTTAATAAAAATTCTACTACCTCCTGAAAGGATAGAGATTTGATGGGATAAATGAAGGAGGGACAGTTAGTCCAACTTGGGGTTTCTGGAAGGAAACCTATTCCAGGAGATGGTTGTGTAGAAGGATCTGAAAGGCAAGTAAGGATTAGAGATAGGAAAAAGGTGGGATAAATGTCTTCCTAGAGAACAGCATGAGTAAAAGTGCATAAGCCTGAGCCGGCATTGCTACAAGCGATTTAGTATTATCAGGGCATGTAATATGAGTCAGGTTGATGGAAAATACAGATGGAGGGGGTGGGGAGGCTTTATGTGGAGGACCTTACATTCGAGGCTATGGAGTTGGGATTTTACCAGAGGAAATGGAAATAATTAGAAACAATAACAGTAGCAACAAGAGTACAAGTAAAACCGACAGTCCTTAGGGCTTAGAAGTAAAACGGGGTTTCAATTTTCCAGATATCTCTTGGGAAAGGAAAAAGATGTGCTGTTCATTATTCTTAACAACATTTTTGCAATATAGTGATTATTGCTGGGATATTAAGAAAATGAAAAAACATTTCAGAACAGGCAAGCCTCCTTATTAATGTTTCTGACCCAGGGAAATTGATAAATAAGCTATGAAGTATTTGTAACTGAACGGTAGCCACTATTACATGTAGCCCCTCGATTAAGGACCTGAAAATCTCATTTAATTCTCATAACAACCCCATGAAGTAGGTAAATAAAACCAATAAAACTTCACCAAAGGTTAAATGACTTGTGGAAAGAATTTTAGTTTAAAACGCAGCATGATAAAGACGCGTTGAGTTTACCGTGTTGGTTCAAGAAGTTCTGAAAGTTGGTAAGCCAATGACAAAGATTGGGGAAAGTCAACTCTTTCTGGGGCAGATGCAAAAGTGCAGTGTATCAGACTCCACAGAATCCTACCCCCTTCTTTGTAATTTGTTGTTAGGCTTTTATTTTTTTAACAAGAAGATAAACTAATCTTTCCTAAAACAATTTACCCAGCACAGTACCGTTAAACTTGAAATCCAGCTGCAAAATATTATGGGAAGTTCACGGGAGCTACTGTATAAACTTTCCAAGATCCCAAACCCATAAGGAAACCAGAAGTATAACTTTGTAAAAATAAATGACTGAGAGTATCTGAACAAGTGAGAAGCAGCCAGGTTGTACCGTGATTACAAACAACCCTAAAATCTCAGTGGCTTAGGACAAGAAAGGGTTACTGTTTTTCTAACACAAAATGATCACTGAGGTTGGCTGTGGAGGGGGCTCACCCTGGTACCCAGGGCAAATCAGCAACCTTATCCAGCACGGAGGCAGATGGAGAAGGGACACATGAAATCATACACTGGCTCTTAAAGCTTCCACCTGGAAAAGACACTTATTATTTCTGCTCGCATTTCATTGGCCAGAACAGATGACATGGCCCCATCTGATTCAAGGGGAGTAGGGAATTGCATTCCTAACATGTGCCCAGAGGGAGAACAACAAAAATTTGGTGACTAGCACTGAGGACCATCACAGGGAGAATTTAAGAAAAACAGCAGTGAAAGCAACCTAAGAAGGAAAGTTCTAGGAGCTAGGGATGGCACTGGGGCTTTTAATTATGTGGATACTTGAGGACTTATTCATAATGATGGCTAAGAACAGAATAAGATTTAATATATAATTTCATAAAAACTGTTGCAACAGTTGGCCAATTTATGCTGTGAGAAGTTTGGTGAAAAACACCATAGGATCTCTCACTGGAAATATTACTGACTAGGTCACACTGAGACATAGTATGAGATGTGTTTGTCATCCTTAACTCTCATCAGAGGCTAAAAAAAAGCCCTCTATGTTACTTCTAATTCAGTTTTAAAAAAGGTGATTCTGATAGAACATGCTGTTGCTTTGCTGTCTGCCGGCATCAGACTTAAAGAACTTCTTTTCTTATGAATCTAGGTACAAAAATTTCACACACACGAGGTACGATTCTATACTTTATTTAGTAAAATATCTAATTTTAAAGTATGACCCAGAAAGTAAGCTAGATAACTTAAACACTTTTCATCGCTGAAATAACCTCTTTTCCAGGGAAAAATCTGATTTAGTAACTTTGTTCTCTGAATAGAGTGGATTCCTCCCTTTAAAAAGCACATATCTGAGAGGTGTCTTAGGCTGAGTTAGGCAGAAGGTGTCTTAGGCAGAGGTGTCTTAGGCAGAAGATGACCATGAGACCAGGATTCGAGGGCAAGTACTGTGGCCTGTTTGGGATGTGATGGCAGAAAGCATTAGACGTACAGGGAGACACATAAGGAAGGGTGCCAGCATAGGGTTCCTTAGAGAGCAAGTTACTGCTGTGGGAAACTGAAGCTAAAAGGTGAGGACCTCTGGGAGACAGTGTAGAATACAACTTCGTAAGTCTAGTCCTACCTCCAGGTGAGGAAGCTGGGGTAGTTTTAAACTGACTTGCATCCTCGATTGCTTGAGGGCTTCTCTGAGGGGCATTTTCTGCCTGGCACTCTAGCCTGCCCTCCTGCACTAGCAAAGTGGGGTCTTCTTCTGTTCAAGGAAGCCCTTGAACAGAGAAGCAGAGAAGGGAGAGCTGTAGGATGCTGTCAGCCTGCCGTAGGAATGGCAGGGGTGGAGTCCCAAGTGTGGTGCTCACATTGTGAGTTCAGAGAGAATACTTGGATTTCTAAGTCCATTTGCTCTGGTATATCCACTATTTTAATTAATTTAAAAATATTAATAATATGGTGGCATCTGAGAAATGATGGCATCCTTTTCAAAAGTAGCAGTGGCTATTGTCGTACACAGAGACGCCCAGGAGTGGAGATGGGGGAGCTCTGACCAGTTAAGGACCAAGATTCTTGGGAGGAGATCACTTGTTTTCCCCGCAAGCAGGTTGGGAAAGAGATACTTCGAACAGCCCTGACAGGAGTGTTTCATAAAGCAGGGAGCAAACCTTCTTGAAGCCATATTGACTGTTCACCTGGCAAACGGCCCTTCCCCCTCATTTCTTAAGAAAAGAGAGAAACAATCAGTCGATATTTTCAAAAGGTTTGGTAATGTTTTAATAGATTCAATTAGGCCACAACAGTCAGTGGAGTATTGGGTATTATTTAGAAGTTAGCAATTCTTCGTTGATTTACCCCATAACTCGAGTATTTTTGAGAAGCAGCAGAATTGAATTGTCTCGAAGTACTGCCTTTTCATTATTTTCCAAGCAGATCCCTGAGAAGAGCGGAAAGTAAGGGTTTGTCGCGGGGGGGGGGGGAGGGGAGGGGAGACTTCTCCTAAAAAGACAATTCTGGAAGTCATCATAATTAGACAAAGAGGAAAATGTGCCAGACAGGAGTGGATAGGGGCTATTTTCTCTTTGCGGTTGGTTGTGGAGCGTTCAAGATCCCTAACCTAGGATGAGGCTTCTGAGTTCCCAGTAGGCGAGGAGCCGCCCAGGAGACCCGAGGTTCCAGGAGGAGGCGGCGCAGGTGTCCAGGCTCCGGGCAGGTGAGCAGGCCGATGCGCCAGGAGGCGGGCCGGGCGGCCCCGGACCCCGGGCCCTGACTCTGCGGCCTCGCGGCTGCTCGCCGAGCTGGGAAGGCCGGACGGGGCGCGCAGGAACCCGGCCCGAAAGGCGCGGCTCACACTCGCGCTCGCGCCCGCGCCCTCGCCTCCCGCGCAGTCCGAGCCACCGCCCTCCGCCTTCCCTCCGCCCGCTTCTCTATTTGCCACCTCTTTCCTCGACCTCACTACCCAGCCCTGCACGCATCCAAACGAAAACCCTCTTCGTTCTCTTCAGGGAGCCGGGGAAAACGTGTGCTCCTCTGGCCCTTGCACCGTGGGTCACCCTGCGCGCGGGTGGGAGCGGCGGCGCCAGGAGTGCTGCTCCTCGTCCGGGAGGGGACGGGGAAGAGGGCATCTCTGGTCCCCGGGTACGACTCTCCCCATTTCTTCTTCTGTTCCCTGCACCAAGCGCGCTAACTCTGGGGGAAGTTGGTTGCAAAGTTTCCGAGAGCGGCGTGGGCTCGTGCAAGCAAAGCGGAGGGCGGGGTGCGGGCCCCGGGAGGCGAGGACAGAAGCGCTCCTCGCGGCGTCTTTGTTCTGCTCTGGGCGAGAGACCTGGCGAGGAGTCGCCGGGAGAGTACCGGGACCGTCGGCCGCAACATTCCGGACTCAGCAGGGGCTCTTCGCTCCTTCCCGCACCTCCTCCTTCAGGCATCCCCCACCTCCACCCCAACCCTGGACACTGGTCCCAGGTTCCCAAGCCTCCTTGTACCGCATCCCTTTACCCCCAAACTTCACGACCCAAAGATCCCAAGTCTGGGATGGGGAAGGAGAAAGGGTGGAGGCGAAGGTGGGCGATGGGCCGGATACGTCCTGGAGGGTGGATGTTTGCTTTGGAATGCTCGTTGTTGTTGTTTTCCTTTGCCCTAGAAAATGCTTCCCATTGCGGGCCCCCATTCTCTCCCATTTCCCCCATCTCCGGCTTTCCTCCTCTTCAATTCTAGTAAGATCTAGAAGGAAAATTAGCGCTACTCTGAGTCACTCAGGGTGCCAGTACTGTGGCCCGCAGCTGGGATGAGGGTCTAAGGATGGGGGAGATGAGGATGGGGTCCCCAGTTCTGGAGGTTGGGGGACGACTGGTAAAGGGCCTGGGGAAGAGTGCGGAGCTGTTCCTGGTCCGAGACACCCGATTTGCCCGGGGCAAGGCAGTGGGGGAGGGGACGGAAAGAGGGGATGTTCGGCCTGGCCAGGGGGTAGAGGATGGGGAGGCAGCCAGGGACCCTGAGTCTGATCTTTGGAGCGAGGACACGGCAGTGGTGTAGAGAAGGGAGCCGGTGAGGAGCGCTTGGCTCCAGGGTCAGAGGGAGCGCGGTCTCCCGGAGAGCCGTGCAGTCTCTGTCTGAGGTTAGGAGAAGTTTGGGGTCTGAGAGGTGGGTGCGATGCTCGAGGTGGGAATCCGCCCTCGGCGCCCCTGGACCGAGTCGCGCAGCGCCTGCAGCAACAGGTAGCCCCTAGGGGTGGAGGTCCCGGTGGGACCCCGAGCTGGGCTTTGTCCTCCGGATTAGAGGGAGCTCCCAAGGGACAGAGTGAGTGGGGGTGGGCGTGGGGGGGGAGAGTTTTCTAACACTTCTTGATGCCCCTTTGAGTTGTTTTGGTGTGTTGGGTGGAGGGGGTGATCCGAGGGTAGGAACCAGGATGGAGAGCCTAGGGTGCACCCCACCTCCAATTGTGTGAGCGCCTTTATCTTCTGTGGTTGACCCCTTGCCCTTCGGATTTTGTCTCTTGGGATGGGGAAAAACTGACAGAAACTCGATGCCAAAGTGGACTGCTCACACTGATTGGCAGGGAAAGTGCAAACAAAGAGGTGCATCTCCCGGAAACAATGATTTTGGAGATTCCTCCCCCTCTCCCCCAGCAGACTTGAGCGCGTTAGACAGCGTGGTGGGTGTGGAGGGGACCAGGACAGGCATATCCCGGGGAAAGTTTCGGGCGAGGTAGTGGGAGGAGAGGGTCGGGGCAGAGTTGCAATGGGCTGGGGACTGAGCCGCCCAGGCTCGCCTCCGAGGTTCCCGGCCGGGCGGGAGATGCGGGGAGAGGGAGGGGGCGGGGAGGGGAGGGGAGAGAGAGAGGAAGAAGGGGTGAGAGGGAGAAACCTGCCGCCGCTCGCCGCCTCTTTGTCTGCTCCGGGACTTGGAACAAAAGGGGGAACTCTGATGAACTCTCTTTCTTCCCCTCTCCCCCGGACGCGCGGGTATCTCCCTCTCGCAACTTTGCCGCCGCGACTTTCTCCGCTGTCAGGCCACACAAAAGTGTCCGAGCGCCGCGAGGACCGCGACAAGGGAGACGTCTCTCAGAAGTGCGACGAAGTGGGGAAGAAGGTGAGTGGGGACTGTTGTCTTGTTTATCTCTCTCCCCCGCAACGCGCCCCGCTCCCCGCCCTCCGGAGGACCAAGGAGCAGTCCGGTGGCGAAGTTTGGCCAAGTTGTACCTCCTTTCCCCTGTTCCCTTCTCTTTTGTTCTTTAAGGAACTTGCACAGATTGTTTTATTTGTTTATTTCTAATGGGCAAAAGCCAGGCGGGCATTTCTCTCAAGTGCCTCTTTATATGAGGAGCTGGGGGGATGGGGGGAAGGGTGTCTCAAGGGGGCATTGCCTCGCTTTCTCCTAGCTGCGCGCAGACCGGAGGGAAGCGTGCTGAAATGGTTGGGACTTGCCGGGTCTGACTTTGGTCCTGCCAAGGAAAGAGATATGGAAGCGGGGGTCGTTCTCTCACCATTTTATAACTTAACAGCCTGCGAAGCGTTGCGCAGATCCAACGCACCATACCCAAAGCTGCAGCACGAGAACGCAGAAGAGGTTTGGGTGGTAGGGTATTGGACTCTTGTGTTTGCGGTCGAGGGTGTTAGAGCAAACAGGTAAGAGTTCAGAAAGTTTTCTTTGGGGCTGGGATAGGTTGGAGGAAGAAGCCACAGGTTCTCGACTGTCAGAGATGCAGGGATGGAGGGATGGGGCCTGGACCACAAGTTAGAGTCGGCCATCCCGTCCACCCCTCTCAGTTTCACGACCCACCCAGAATAACCTACGCGGTGCTGGCGATCCATCATCACCTCTCTCACTTAACGCGGGCCCCCACCCCCGCCCCATTTCAATGTGTTTGAGTAGAAAGGGGAACGCGAGCGCCTGAAGCTCCACAGACCCAGCGGTCCGCCCCGCCTTTTGTGTTTTAACCTTTTGTTTCTGTCTGCCACGCCCGCCCAAAAGAGGGATGGCTGTTGCAGCTTCTGCGGGGTGGAGAGGCAGCGCAATTCCCTCTGTGTTTATAGGCAAAAGGAGACTCCTTAACTTTGTTTCCCAAGTAGCTTCACTTCGCAGTGTTTCTGGATTGGTTCTTGCTCAGATGAGGCGAACACTGCGCACCTAATAAACATCTCCGCTTTATAGGGCATTTCTTTCAGCACTTTCCCACTTTATCACAAAGTTGTTTATCCGCCCAGTCACTTGGTTCATAGAAAGACATTTAGGGACAGAAATTGGGAGTTTGTTGAAAGTGGGCGAACGTGGTATGTTCTAGCAGTGTTTAAATATTGGGAATGTGTGGAACAGGGCTCTTGAGTTAGAAAATGCAAATTTAGGTCATTATCTTCCGGTCTGTTTTGTGAGATCGTTCCAAATACCAAGGTAATTAATTTATCACTGCTACCCTTTCCTATCCCCACCCCGGAGCTAGAAGCTTTCCTCCCACCCTTTGCCTTTATCTCCCACCTTTACAGTTTGACCGGACAGATGAAACATCAAACTGTGCTGCTAATACCTGGAGGAAAGAGTCAAACATAGTCTATTTGAACTTCTTAAAGCTGTGATTTCGTACGGTAGTATCCATTATTAAAACTTGCAGCTAGAAACGATTCAATGGCCAGAGCTATGTAGTTCTGAATTTTTGTGTCAGAGAAAGAAATATATTAATGCTAAGGTTACTTTTTTAAAAGAAACTGAGTGTGTTGAGTGACTTGGAAGCTAACACTAATTAATTTCAATTGTATAGGTGTGATTACTATTGTCAGCATCTAGAAAGCATCATGAGTGCACTGACTCCTTCGTACTGCATTGTTCTTACTGGATCTTTCTATCAGTGAATGTTATGGAAGTACCAATACAACATCAAGTCATTCCTGAATGAAACTTACCAAACTTTTTTCTTTGGAGTTGCTTAAAAGTTGTTGGGATTTTTGATGATGCCTTCCCTATGTGGATTACTACAATTTGATCACTGGGAATTCTCCACCTTAAAGAAGGTATGTTGCTTTTTAAATACTCTACAAGCACTTCATTTTGGAGCTGGTACTTATGCCACTAGAGAATTGCCTAGTTATTTTGAGCTGTTGCCTGATCAAAGTGATTTATGACTTTGGATTTCCTTGTTTTGAACTGGTTTTTGTAGGTTCATTTTCATGTGGAATGACGATTTGGGTACTTCTAAGGAAATTTTATTAATCTGACAGTGTCTTCGATATGATTACACATAATGAACGTGGATTATATAGTTACTAAGGAAGGTTATGTAACAATGATGGGTCCGATAGGCAAATGTCCTATTTTATTTATGATTGATTTTGCTCTTAAATATCACATTGAATGTTTCTATCGTAGCAGGACTTTTGTGGTTTGCATTAATTTTTTTTCACTTTTGACATTTCATTTTGGTAAACAAAATCAAAAAGTGGTCAGAAGGAAATGAATTCCTACTAGCTGGGAGTCAATATAAAGTACAATAAGTTCTGTTAGAATAAAAACTTTACTATGTAATAACAACAGAAACTGTACATTTGTTTAATCTATATGGTAGACATTAAGTCTTTACAGTGGTCATTAAGAGTCTTATATTCCTTCTTAAATGTCTTATAATTCATTCTTGATCATCTCTGTGAGAAAGCCATTCCAAATTCACATAAATACTCTTGGTAATATAAAAAGTATTTTGATACAGTATTTACTATCCTTGTTTAGCAGTTGTTTGCCATGGAAAGTGAGAGTTTTCTTTGTTTAGAATAGGTTGCTTTGAAATGATTTAAGTTGTAGGATTTGATCCTCAAAATGATTCAAGTTCAAGGTGGTTTTAAATGCTACAGATGGAGAATATCATTGATATATTACTGTAATTGAGAAATGTTAAGGTATGGTCAAAAAGATAATTGGGAATTGGAAATATTTTTATCCCGCTATAAGTAAAAAGTATTATGATTTGCTTTTTTTTAGTTGTAGAAACTTGGACAAATTACTTCATCTTCCTGGACTTTAGTTTGTCATCTATAAAATGAAGGGTTAGGTTAAAGAAACTTGAAGAAATCTTTTAGCTTTAAGATTTTTGTGATTTGTTGATTGCTCCTGTAATTAAGGAGCATCCTCTCTTGTGAAGTTCATTTTTAAATTGTTGAACAGTAGAGTTACTGACATGGAAACCTTTATGTGTATTAATAACAATTATTTTGTATGACTGTTTAGCTCAGGGAGTATTAGTTCAAGAAATAGGCTTTAAATTTTCTGTGAAGTATACTTTCGGCAAAGTGTGTTGCATGGAAACGTCAGATTTCCTGAAATGTTTCCAACAAAAGCTTATCTGCTGGAATATTTTGGGGTGTGTGTGTGTGTGTGTGTGTGTGTAGAGTGCAGTATTATTTTCCAACAAATGTTTTACCTACAAATGTCTGATGTGAATATCTTTGAATCTGTTTTAATGGCCACCCAGCATTGGGCTCAGAGGTTTAGAAACAGACTCTGGAATGAAACAGACCCGAGTTTGAATCCTCATCTTGATAACCTTGGCCAGTTTACTTGCTTTCCTGGGGTCTCAGTTTTCTCATTTGTAATTGGGGAGCATAACACTTATCCCATGAAGTTGTTGTGGGGAATATATTTTTTAAAACCATATATGTAAGAAAAAACTTAACAGAGGGGTAAGCATCTGTAAGTATGTTTAGTTATAATAAAAGCTACTACTATTGCCTTTCACAACGAATCAGTGATGTTTTGATACTTCCAACTTTCTTTGTTGACTGCCTTGCAAGTTTCAAGCCACATTAACCAAAAGTATTCACTGAAATATTCAAAGTCAGTTTGGATAGAAGTTTTCACATGTTTAGATATGTTCTTTTCTCTAAAAATATGTTCTATTCAAGTTTTTTATCCAGTTAAGCATGGATAAAAAACAACATTTATTAAGTTTTGTTACGTATAAACATGTTACCGAAGGTCATGACTTCCTCTTGTACTATGTGGCCTTTCCTTTTCCTTACAGAAATTTCTGTAAATTGAGATAAGAGCAAGTTTCTAGAATTGATGTACACAAATTCCCTATTTTCAATGTTGTCAGTGAGGAGTAAACTTAGATATAGTTTAAAAAACTTTGTTCATTCACTTTTCAGCTATGATATAAAGTGATGGTTCAGTGATTTCTTGATGAGGAAATCAAGAACTATAGCACATTTTCTGACGTTGGTTTTTATAGAATGGTCTTTTAGTACATACAACATTTAGAAGAATAGCATATCGTTGTGAAATGAAGTTTAAAGTCTTGGATTTTCATTTTTTAGATCTGTAATTTAGCAAAATACATGGCCATCCCTGAATGATAATTCAGTTTGAGGGAGATTATATTCATTTACCCTTTAGGAAGTTTCTGATGGGAATGTTAAAGTACTGTTTATCCTCATTTGTAATTTATCAGCAGAGAGTTGCCTGGAAATGATAATAATTTAAAAGAAAAACATGGGATAAATCAATATTAAAATGGGAAACTTTTTTTCCATATGTATCCACAACATTCTGTTTGTGGACAACATCTATTTTAATCAGCAGATTATATACCTTTAGTATCGCAACTACTAATATAAAAATTTGTAATTACAGAGTTTAAAATGATAAATTCCTTAAAGTTTTTCTGTGATGTTAATTCTTAGGTTATAACCAAGTATACTTAATAACTTTACTCTGAGTATCAAATTTTATAGTCTTGGTTATTTAAAACTGTTTGTTGACATGATTAGCTTGAATTATTGAAACCAGAAAAATCTGCCAAGGTACTCAAAAGAAACTTACATAGGAAGAAAATCTAAATGTTCAGCTCTGCCTTCTAAAATGATAAATACAACACATACTAAGCATCTTACAAGTAAATAGAAAACATTTATTTAACTTTGAACTTTATAATAAGTCTAGGGGGTGATCAGCTGAATATTTTGTTATGTTTTGAGTACCGTTTCGTTTCTACTTATTTATTTAATTGAAGTATAGCTACTTACTTATTTGCTATGAGTTTCTCTAGGAACATTAAGTGTTCCCAAATTTACTTTGATTTCTTCTTTATGGCCTCAAATTTCCCGACTTATAAGTGTCAGTCATTTCTAAAAACTTTGATGGTATTTCTGCCCATTATTGTTGAAGATACAGGTGTTTAGAAATATATTTATCATGAATCTGTGAAGCCTACTTTGTTCATTCATCCTTTCCTCATTCCTTTTTTTAAGTAATATGCTATCTATGTGTCAGGCATTGCTCTAAGCACTGAGGATACAGAAGAAATAAAAATTTTTGTACTCTTGGAGCTTTTACTAGTGACAGTAAAACATATGTTAAAAGGTGACAACTACTGTTGAGAAAAATGAACCAGGAAAGGGAGATGGGGAGTCGGAGGAAAGGGGATTGCAATTTTCAATGGGATGGCCAGGGAAGACCTCACAGAGAAGGTGACATCTGAGGAATGATATAAACGAAATGAAGGAATGAGCCACATGATATCAGGCAGAAGAGCATTCAGGCAGAGGCAGGCCAAGTGTCTAGTTTATCAACAGAAAGCAAGGCGGGCATAGTGGCTGGAGTGGACTGAGCAAAGGGGACAATGGTAGGAGATGAGGTCAGTGAGGAAATAGGAGTATGGTGAGCAGATCACATGGATCCTTAAAGGCCATTGTGATTTTACACTGAGGGAGATGGGGTACCAATGAAGGTGTTTAAACAATGATTGACCTGATATAACTAATGCTGTAACAGAGTGACTCTGGCTGGTGGGTTCAACGAGATCAAAGATGGGCAAGGGCAGAAACAAGGGAGACCATTTCGGAACCTATTTCAGCTATCAAGTGAGAGATGATGGCAACTTGGACAAGGGTAAAAGCAGCATGGAGGTAGTGAGAAAGGATTGAATTCTGAAGATACTTTGGTTGGAGGAATTTCTGGTGGACTGGATAGGAAGTATGACAGAAAGAGAGGAGTCAAGTCTGAGATTTTTTTTGACCCAAACACCTGAATGGACCCAATGCCCATGAACTGAGATGAAGTGTGTACTCGGGGTGGGGGAGACTAGGAGCTCAGCTTGAGCACATTAAGATACTTAAAACATCTAGGCAGTTTGATACACAAGTTTGGTTTCCAGGGAAGAAATCTACAAATTTGTGAGTTGGAAGAAACTAAATGCTATTTAGGGACTTCCCTGGTGGTCCAGTGGTTAAGACTCTGTGCTTCCACTGCAAGAGACACGGGTTCAATCCCTGGTCAGGGAACTAAGATCCCTCATGCCACATGGCCAAAAAAAAAAAAAAAAAATTTAAATGCTATGTAAAGTCATGAGACTGGATGAGATCACTAAGGGAGTGAGTATAGGAAGGAAAGAGGTCTAGATACTGAGCCTTGGAGCCCTCCAGATTTAGAAGTGGGGAAGATGAGAAGGGGCAAGTAAAGAATAGTGAGAAGGGGCTGCCACTGAGGTGGAACCCAGTGAAGAGAGTGTGTCCAGGAGGAAGGCAAGGTCGTCTGGATCAAGTGCTGCTTGTGGATTGAGCAAGATGACGATTGAGAATAGACCTTCGCGGTTAGGCCTTTGGGAGGTCAATGCTCATTGGTAGTCTTGGCTAGAGCTGTTTTGATGAATGGTGAGAGATCACATCTTTTTCCTGATTTGTGTGGGCCATTATATACCTTTAAAAAAACCTTATCTATTCGAAATAAAATTTGTCAGTGCTTTATAATTGATAAAATGCTCTTGCATATGTTATCTTAGTTAAGTCTCATAGTAGTCTAAGAGAGATGGGATGATAATATCCATGTTTATCTTACAGAAGAGGAAATTGAGACTCAGAAGTAAAGTGATTTGTTCAAAGTCACCCAAATATAAGATAGAGCTTTTTTTTTTTTTTAAACTTCATACCTTTTAGCATTCACAATAGGGGAGATAGTAATAATAAAACAAATTCCAGTACAATGTGACAGAGGTGATAATAGTGATATATACAAGGTATAGAATTAAATCAGGGCAGGGAGAGATTATTCTTGGAGATCAGGGAAGACTTTCCCAAGTTGGGATTTAAAAGATGCATAGCATTTTAACATGTAGTCAAAGGGAAGAACATTCTAGGCTTGGAAAATATGATGTGCAAAAATGTGGAGGGATGAAACATGGGGTGATAACTGGAATGTATTTGGGATGTTTAAGCCATTTGATTCATGCTGAACATGAAAGAAAGTAGAGGAGAGACAGGCTGGAATGACAGCAAGTGCTAGTTCAAGCTTGGATTGAAATATGTTTTTAGTAAAACAGCTACTAGGTGCCATCTTAAATGTATCTCATGTCACACAAGATAGTATGCAACCTAGTTAGAAATGTCTGAATATATATATATACATCACCACAAATGCATTGTCTTTGTCACTTCAGGCTGCTATAACCAAGTGCCATAGACTCGGTGGCTTATAAACAGCAGAAATTTATTTCTGTCAGTCCTGGAGGCTGAGTAGTCCAAGATCAAGGTACCGTGTCTGGTGAGGGCTGGCTTCCCGGTTCATAGATGCTATTTTCTTGCTGTGGTCTCACCTGGTGGAAGAGGCAAGGGAGCTCTCTGGGAGCTCTTTATAAGGACACTAATCCCATTCATGAGGGCTCCACTCTCATGACCTAATCACCACCCAAAGGCCCGGCCTCTAAATACTGTAATTTTGATATTTTTAGGTTTCAGCATATGAACTTTGGGGGGATACAAACATTCAATCTGTAGCATGTGTATCTTCAAAATTCAATGTATATGTGAATCATATACCACCGAAAAAGCTCTGGTGACTGTACTTCTAGTCTGTATCAATCAGGATGCTTTCGGCTTCAAGTAAGAGATACTTAAGTGAGGATTTTTATTTTATTTTATTTTTTGGTTCCACGTTAAATAAATTTGGATTAGGGCTATTTCAAGAGCGTCTAATTTAACAGCTCAGCAAATGTCATGCATGGTTCCTGGTTAGCTGGCTTTCTCCTTCTGGTCCTGAGATAGCTGCTACAGCTTCAGGCATCATGTTCCCACATGGGAACCTAAGATAGGAAGGATTGAATCCTTCCTTTCTCTCTCTCTCTCCCGCCCCACCCCCATACACACACACACACACACACACACACACACACACACACACACACACATATGTAAATGTACAGAGTTGTGCAACCATCACCATTTTTAGAACTTTTTATTACTCCTAAAATATCCCCTGTGCCCAATGCAATCAATTTCTCTTCTCACCCTCTGATCTCAGGCAACCACTAATGCAGTTTCTGTCTCTTTAGATTTGCCTTTTCTGGACATTTCACACATAAATGGAATTATACAATAGTGATCTTTTTGTCTGGCTTCTTTTGCTTACCATAAAGGTTTTGAAGTCCGTCCGTATTGTAGCATGTATCAGTACCTTGTTCCTTTTTATTGCTGAGTAGGGTTTTATTGTATGGATATATTGTACTTTTTCTGTTCATCAGATGAAGGGCATGTGGGTTGTTTCTGTTTTTTAACTAGCATGAATAATGCTGCTAGGAACATTTATGCGTAAGTTTTTGCGTGGACACGTGTTTTCATTTCTCTTGGGTAGCTAGCTAGGTAGGAGTTGAATTGCTATATTGTATGGTACATTACTAAACTTTCTAGTGAAACTACCAAACTGTTTTCCAAGGTGGCAACAGCATTCTGTGTGTTTGGGGGTTCCACCAGTAATGCGTGAGGCTTCCAGTTTCTCCACATCCTGGCCTTTTGTATCTTTTAAGGAGTGAGGAAAACTTTCAAAGAAGTCCATGAGAAGAGTCCCAGGGTAACTACCGAGGGCCATGTTGAAACCTAGTCACTAGCAAGGGGGATGCGATTGCTCTGAGCGGCTCAGACTGATCAAGTGGCACCCTGAGCCTGGGAAGACGCCCATCATGTCTATCAGTACATAGTGTCAGAACGAAATTGAAGGGAGATGGCTCGTGGGTAGGTAACCAACAGAGTCAGCCAATAGGCTGTGTGTCAGGCTAAGGACCTGTGATGTAAACATACAAAGTAGGGCCAAGTGTTTACATTACAGTTATGATTTAAATGGTAGCCACAAACTTGAACAGAAATAACCCATTCTATTGGAATTCAGGTTATTTTCTGCTTATTGTGTGAAGAATTTTTGAAAATTAACCTGTCCAAACTAATAGCAAAATAAGCATAGCCTTGGTGAGTGACTCTGGGCAGTTGCTAAGCCCCAGCATTCCTTTCCTATGAAGTACCATGTAACATTTTTGGCATCCCAGTAACAGTTTTTTATAATCTCGGTTAAGTGTAAGTTCACAGCCACCAAATGCTGTCTATATCCTTAAGATATAGACAGATATTTAGACTATTTTAAGTGTTGGACAACCTGGTGGCACCTTGAAAAAAAGTATTTGAGCTTTGATGGCAACAAAACCCCCACAAGACTATATTTTATAGTCCTAACTTATTCTTCCTGTTAATTGTTTTTAAATATATCTTTTATTGGGTGGTGTGACATACATAAGGATAGATAAACCTGCAGTGTGTGTAGGAGATTGATGCTACCCTGTCTTATAAAACCCAGAATATGTGGGTCAACGTATTCGTTTCAGTGAATGATGGAGTTTCAAGTGATTCATACTTGAAAGTTCCTGAAAATCTGATAATTAGAATGCGTAAATAAGTAATTCTAAAAATTTAGGCAGATACAGATAACTGTGGAGGGAAATTATGTTTGAAATTGATTTCTGTGACCCTCTAGCTCTTACAGTTATTTTCTTCTTTCTTCAAATCTTAGAGTAGGCACCTAGTAGACTATGATACCTAAAATTTTGTACTGTAGTTTTAATACTAACATTTTGAAGTATACAGTGACTTAAAAATCCAAAGAACTCCAGTAGTTCTCTCATAATGAGTCACTGGTGGGGAAAGCCAAGAAGAGAAATTTAAGTTTCTTAATTATTGGTCTCAGTGGGTATAAAGTATATGTCTTAAAATTCATAGTTCAGTGTTCTGTTTCTCAGAGAAGTGGTAACTATCCAGAAACCTCAGACATTTGTGCACCAGTATCTTATACATCCTCTTATTTGAGCCTCACTCCAATCCCAATGTAGTAGGTGTTAGTGACATTCTCATTTTACAGGGAAGAAATTGGGGTTCAGGGAAGTATCTGGCCCAAGTAACCAAACTGGTAAATGGAATATCACAAATCCATTCATTAGGGACCAGCAGTGTAAATTAAGACAAGAAAGAATATCCCTTTGAGAGGTTCTGCTGAACCTGATAACATTTCTAGTTTCACGTTGATGATTTACCCTTATTCTGCAGGTTCTGTGAATATATTTTGAGACCCAAACATTGAATCAGGCTTAAAAAGAGGACCCTCTGCTCTGCTGGTATTTTAGATTCCTGCTCGTGTTGCAAGCAGCAGTTGGGAAGCTGGCAAGATGGTGAAACTAGTCGGTGTTCAAGAGTTTTACTTGTCGGATTTTAATGGGATGGTGTCATTACTTGTAATGTATTTTATACATTATTTATAATGTATTGTAATACATAGATAATTGTAATGTTCTGGATTTTCAAATGATGTATCAAAGATGATACGTAACAATGTTCATAGAGTCGTCTTTCTGTAGCAAAAGAAAAATGGGTTTTGGAACATCTTTTCCCTCTGTTTCTTCAAGGAAGATGTCCAAGGAAGAGCTCTGGGTAGAGCTTACAAATCCTGAATGGAAAACCGTGAGTAGAGGACCTCCCTGTGACTTCAACTTACTTTGTCTTTGCCCTTAGGTGTCTCTCTTCCTCTATATATGTATGAAAAAGGACTCCATGTAGTGACACACCCTTTGTCCGTAGATCTAGCTCCTGTTCTGGGCTTTCTATTTCGGTGAGCAACTGTTTTGGACTGTGGTGAGGCTCTAGGGGCCCTTCTTGGGGCCTAGGCCAGAGGTTGGCCTAAGTGACCTGGTCCCTGCCTTCTTTTGCTTGTCCCGGGGTTGGTCTTCTTAGGCTTCTGGTTCTTATGGCTTCGATAGGGGGAATAGGACTTTTCTAGAAGTCTAGAGCAGACTTGGCCAAGCTGGAGATGCTTTGCTTCCTTTCCCTTGGACTTGGCCTTTCGATGGTGTGGGTGTCTTTTCTTGGGGGCAGGGGTATACAGTGTTTATATTTTATTATACTTACATTTAAATTTCACCATTAAATACTGAGCATAAGTATTTAAGTAGATGCTGGCCTCATGTTCAGATTTTCAAAATGTAAAGATAAATGGATGGACAGCTTTAAGGATGTGATGGATGAGACATTGAGGAATATATTAAACAATTAGAGAATCTAGGGGGTGGTAAAATTTCATCTCTACACATTTACACATTTAGTGGCACAAGAAAACTCTAGGGACATGAAGACATATGTAAAGCTTTGGGTTGCAATTGGAGGAAAAGCCCGTTCAGGAGTTGTGGGTGTCTTTAGTCGGGAGACTTCCTGAAAAAGAGGGGCTTTTCCACAGTAGAAGGAAGAAGAGAACTTGAACCTCCCTCGACACTTCACACCAGAAGTTCCATTGCCTACACTTTTTGTGGCCCTCATATTGTGTCCCCGAGGCTTATTTTGGCCTGGACCCAGGTCTTCATAGCTCCTGTTTGGATTGAAGGGTGAACCCTAGATATTATGGTCGAGGCGGAGTGCATAACTGAGCCCCTTTCCATTCTTTCAGTGGGATGCAAGGAAGATGTAGAAGAAAGGAGTTATCCCCAGACTCAGAACACCCAAAGGTGGGCAGTTCTTGGCTCTCACTTTGCACAGTGACCCCGTGTTTCTACCTCAAATTCTATTTAGCCCCTGCCTCATATTGACATTTCTAGAGAGCTGTCCCTTCCTGTCTGCCCCCTTCCTCGTGAAAAATCTCACACTGCACTAGCACATCAAGGACGATAGTTCCTAATGGTGAATTAGTAGAGAATGGAAAGCCCATCAGGGGTTGGCACAGTTAGTTATGATGAAATGCGTCCCACTGTATTTGACCTCAGTGATTATAATAAAGAGATGGTAATGTAACAAACAATTACTAGCCTATGTTTTCAGCTTCTTTTATATTTTGCAGATTAGTGTAGTTAAAAGACTAAAAAAAATGACACTTGTTATTCTGTCTTTGGGATAAATAAACCTTGCTTCTATCGTAGTACGTTTTCAGTATTTGTCTCAGCGTGGGAATTGGGGTGAAAGTTCATGGAATTTTTTCTTCAAAAATTTCTGTTGAATTCTGCCTGGCTCTGCAGCCAAATTCAAAATTCTCACTTGACTGTAATGATTAAACTAGTGTACATAAATATATTGTGTAGGTTCCTAACTAAGTGGCTGTAAGAGTGCATTTGAGATGTAAGCAAACAAGAGCAAGAAGCATCATGTTATCATCATTCTACTGCCAAGTCCTTGCTAGGTAGGGTGGCCTCCTGAGCTCTCAGAGTTTGTGTGTGCTGAGGATCCCGAAGCCAGGGATGGGTTTGGCACTAACTCTGGCTTGGTATCCAGATCACCTTTGGAACATAGGAAGGGATCCAGGTGCCCAGAAAAGGGGCTCAGAGTCTGAGCATCTTGTAATTCCCATCTTATTTTCTGACTCTTGGCTTTGCATCAATTTAATTCTTATTTACCTACTGATTCAAGTTTGCTCTGCAAATTCCATCACTTGGTGCACAGATTCAAATAGTTTATCTTTGCATATCCTGGCCATTTGTGCTCCTCAGCTGTTTTAGTCACTGACCTGAACTCTGCCTGGTGGTATCCTGCTACTACTTCTTGTCCTTGGTTCTTACCTTCTTTAGATCTCAATCCTCAGAGCTCGTCAATTTCAGCGGCTCCTGGCCAACCCCAGTGATCTCACGTTCTACCTCCTGTTCTTATGGAATAATATTGGATCCTAATATGTTGCTAAAAATAGTAATCTAGCATATTTCCAAAATCAGAACTCTCCATTTGCTATCACTTCTGCTCTTTTCCAGGGAATTACTTTGATTCAGTTACCAAAAATGACATCTCTGGAGTACGGTGAAATACAGAGCCTCTCAATCATCTAAAAAGAATCAAGCTGTGCTGAGTCCTATTTTTATGCCAAATGTATCTGAGTGTTCTGAGTCTTTGAAAACTGGTGATGGATGAATACTATAGGTGGTGGTTCTTTATTAACCAAGCTATTTGATGAATCCACATAAGGAATTGTAGCAAACTAGCTGAAACAAGTTAGCCTTGGTGGGAGACCTTCTGGAGTGATGAATAAGAGTAGGGCATTTTGTTTTGAGTTGCTTAAACCCAGAATAAGCCTAATTTACAAGCATCTGTTGACCGAAAGTCTCTTGCTGGTAAAATTGGATGCTTCAGAAAGGGGCTGGATGCCTGGGTACAGTGGAAGGAGGGAGAATTTTCATGGTATATTCTTGTGTTTCATTTGAATTTTGAACTATGTGACTGTATTTTACCCAATAGAAACAGGAGGATAAAAGGAAAAAAGGAAGGAAGGGAGGGAGGAAAAAACTAATTACAGGGAAAAATACATCAATTAAGTAATATTTCGAAGTCACGTGCTTATATGAAGCCCTTTGCAAAACTCTTGGGAGATAACAGTGTATAGTGAAAGGAACTCTTCAGAGATTCCTAGATGCTAGTCTTTACGGAAATGATCTCTAAGGCTGTCAACCACCCCATAAATGAGGCATTGTTATCCACATTTTGCAAGTGAGGAAATGGAAGCTGTTAAGGGTAGAGCTGGGAGTTGGACCCAGGTGTGTCTGACTCCAAACACTGTGCCATGCGCCTATCTCAGCTTGGGTTGCTATAACAAAATACTGCGGACTGGGTGGGTTAAACAACAGACGTTTATCTCTCACAGTTCTGGAGGCTGGCAAGTCCAAGATCAAGGTGTGGGCAGATTCAGTGTCTGGTAAGGGCCTTCTTCCTGTTTTGCAGATGGCTGCCTTCTTTTTGTATCCTCACTTGGTGGAGAGAGATCTCTGGTCTCTTCATACCTTTATAATGGCACCAATCTCATCATCCGACCTCCACCCTCATGACCTTATTCAAACCCAATTACCTCCCAAAGATCTCACCTCCAAATACCATCACATTGGAGACTAGGGTTTCAACATATGAATTTTGGGAGAGACACAAACATTCAGTCCATAGCACTACCTCTCCAACAAAGATATAGCATAAGGGATCTGTAAATGTTCTCTAGTATCAACTCCCTGATCAAAACTGGCTTCAGGCAAAATTGTCATGTAGTAGAAATTTGACTGCTACTGTCTGCAGTTCTCATTCTCTCAATCCCCTTTCCTTCCTTTGTTATTTTCTCTCCTTCTCTTTGTCCTCTTTCCTTTTCTTGATCATCCAGAGCAGTTGAGTCTCTCAAGATATTATTCCATCCATCCATCCACCCATCCATCCACCCATCCATCCACCTACCCATCCATCCACGACACATCCACATGTAAGGACTGGACTAGATGCTGGAGACACAAAGTTGAGCAAAAATGGACGTGGTTCCTGCCACCATGTAGCTTAAGAGGAAAAGAGGCATCTGTGTGTGAATGTGTTGGGGAGACTCCACACTGTGCTCAGCAGGAGGCTGGAGGGCTCAGCAGGCCCTCTAAACACCCTGAGGTGTCCATTGGTTAGAGTTTCACTTTTTTTTTTTTAAACTTTTCAAATATGGAATGATGGTCCCACTGTGACCTGTCCTGGAGTATAATAATTTGGGGCAGCAGAAAACTTTCTGTGCCTCTCAGGTCATATAAGGAAG
The DNA here is from genome assembly GCF_059928025.1 of Delphinapterus leucas. NCBI lineage: Eukaryota > Metazoa > Chordata > Mammalia > Artiodactyla > Monodontidae > Delphinapterus > Delphinapterus leucas. The sequence continues at coordinate 17,136,615 of NC_143138.1, forward strand.
TTGCTCACTACAGCCGTGAAAAGATTAGCCCCAATACAAACAACAAAAACAACAATAAAGGGCTTCCCTGGTGGCGCAGTGGTTGAGAGTCCGCCTGCCAATGCGGGGGACATGGGTTCGTGCCCCGGTCCGGGAAGATCCCACATGCCGCGGAGCGGCTGGGCCCGTGAGCCATGGCCGCTGAGCCTGTGCATCCGGAGCCTGTGCTCTGCAACGGGAGAGGCCACAACAGTGAGAGGCCCGCGTACCACGAAACAAACAAAAACAATAAAAATAAAAACAGGAACAAAAAAATGTACCAGATTATAATGGAGTGGGACAAAAACGTAAAGGAGTGCAGTAAAATTAAGATGATGTAATAAGCAAGGGACCGTAAGAACAGCCAGAATGATAAAGACTACTGGGCTGAAAGCGGCCCTTCAGAAGCTCACAAAATCATTTGAGAACATCTGAGAGAAGATATGCAGAGCCTCATCTAGTCCCAGGAGAACCATCTAAGTTTAGGCAACCTGGACCGCATTCCCTGAACTCAGGCAGTAAGTTTGTTGATACCACCCAGTGTAGCACCTACTTAGGATGCTCTGCTTGGTTTTCAGTCATTTCAGTTTGATGGCTGGTAGCCCTGCCTCCCAAAGAGATCAGGTCCTAATATCTGGAATGTGTAAATATTACCATATAAAGAAAATGGTCTTTGCAGATGTGATTAAGTTAAAGATCTTGACATGGAGTGATTGTCCTGGGTTATCTGGGTGGCCCTAAATCCAATCACAAGCGTCCTTCAAAGAGAGAGGCAGAAGATCAACCCCACAGAGCAGAGCAGAAGGTGACATGAAGATGGTGGCAGAGATTAGAGTGATAGGGCCACATTCTAAGAAATAACAGCATCCGCCACAAGCGAGAAGAGACAAGGAATAGTCTCTGATGGGCACATGGCCCTGTCAACACCTTGATTTTGGACATCTGGCCTCCAGAATCCCGAGAGAATAAATTTCTGTGATTTTAGGTCATGGAGTTTGCGATAATTTGTTACAGCAGCCCTAGGACACTCATAAAGGTTGTAAACTCTCTGAGTGCCAGGCAGTGTCTTCTCCTCTGTATTGGACTTCTACTTAGCATTCAGAATTCTGCACATAATAGGCATTCAAATACTCAAGTACTTGAACTGACTGACTTCACTGGTAGCCATTCAGAGCCTCAAGACTAGTATTTGAAATTTTATTGGGATAGAAGTGAGACCAGAAAGATCTGGATATTCACTTGCAAAAGAAGGAATTAATACCCCCAAGGCTTAGTCTCTTGTGAATTTGTTTCATCTTAAAGCTTGGAGTTACACTGCCGTTTAATGTAGCAATTCTTTTGCTCTACTGGAATATTAATAATACCACCGAGGGGGACTTCCCTGGAGGTCCAGTGGTTAAGACTAAGAGCTTCCACTACAGGGGGCGTGGGTTCAATCCCCGGTCGGGGAGCTAAGATCCCGTGTGCTGTGCAGTGCAGCCAAAAAAAAAAAATAATACCACCGATACCACCGAGAAGACTTCATCTAGCAGAACAAGAAAAGCAAGTCATTCCAGGCAGTGGTTTGACATCTTAATTAGATACTTCCTTGGTGCTGGATTTCTCTTCTTTTGCACTGACAATATCTAAATGACAGTGTTCTGGGATTTCTGGTTCAAACACAAAATGTCTTCTGCTCAAATCTTCCATGAAATGTCATTTTGAAACTATGAGCTTAGTTCTTATTCAAGCAGAACCCTTAGTGTATTTACTGGGACTTTAGCTGAATAGGCACTGCAGGATCATGTTTTTTGGGAAGTAGAAACAGTTTGTTTTTACATATAGGGAAGCTGTAGAAAAGAATTTGGAATCTTGACTCAGTAGACTGACCTGGTGGTGAACATTATTCTCCCTATATTATGGCATTTCTTTATTTTCCTTCTGTAGGGAAACAAGGTCTCCTCTAAGACCATTCTTCTAGGATCTCAGTTACCTTATATAGCAGTTAAAATAAATTGTTAGAACACTTATATTATTAAACTAATGGCAAAGGAAAGGCAAATCACATACCATGCAGTGTTGTGGAATGTGTTGATTTTGTTTTTGTTGATCTATAGAGTGTAGGTAGTGGTTTCTTTACAGATTTACTGTGAGATTCATTTTTTAAATCACTTATATCATTGCCTGATGCCACATAGAACTGTTAATACACTCCTAGACTTTACAATATTTGGTCACTTTTATTGATTTTAGTAAGAAAGTCTAGCAGATAATTATAGTAGTATGGCTAAAGTGAAATGCAGTTAATCTCCACCATGGCTACGCAGGTGGGTGGGGTGAGGATTAGATTTGAAAGAGATCTTGTCCCCTCTTGAGTTGAAATTGCATTTGCATGATTACTTTATCTTCTGATTAAGCTTGAAATTGACATTAGACAGTTTTAGCTTTAAATCAACCCACCTCACATATCCAATTAATGAAATCCTTGAATTGTTGTTGACACCATCCCCTTCCCAATTTGCCATATTTTAAATATGCTCCAAATATGCCATTTAGTTTTTACTGCTAATAGCTACAGCCTTATGACCGAAGTATTAAGTGGTGTGATTGGGACCTTGCCTAAAATGTTCCTTATGAAATGCCCTAGACTTTGCCTTATTTCGCCTACAACATAGCAGTTGCTCAATAAATAATTATTTAACTGAATGAAAGAATGATTGAATAATGATTAAAATCCACACATTTGGCGTCAGTAAAGCTTTAACTAGCAAATTAGGTGTCGTGGGCTCACATATCAACTTTGTAATTCTCATCTTGTGCTGCAGGTGAGAACGGAAGGATATTCTTAACAGTTTACCCACTGCTGTCCAAGAGAAATATAATGAGAGCCACAGACGTGAGCCACATACATAATTTTAAATTTTCTAATAGTCCCATTAAAAAAGGAAAAAGGAACGAATGAAATTATTTTTGGTAATATATTTTAACTCTGATATTGAACATATAATTTCAACATGTAATCGAAATAAAAATTATTGAGATATTTTACCTTCTTTAGTTTTTGAAGTTTTATGTGTGTTTGTACTTACATTACATCTCAAATTGGCTTTGCCTTGTTTCAAGTGCTCAAAAGCTACATATGGCTAGTGGCTACCATATTGGATAGCGCATGTTTATACCATCTGGTGGCTCCTATTTTAAGTAATTATTCTCGCTAACTAGATGTAAAATTTGGATTTTATAAGCTATTGAGTGGGATAGGTGTATAGTCCTGTCAATGAACTGATAAAAAGTTGTATCAGCTATGTAACTGAAACAAAATTTACAAAATTAAAAAAAAATCATCATTTAGAGATTGTGTAAAATATGTAATGCCCTCTAGATTTTTGAGTCCACGGCCAAGCTTCCATTGCTCTGAGATTCAGATTTTCTCCTAGGCTGTAGTGGAGCAAGTTAATTATCCTCTCTTAAGCCTCAGCTTCCTCTTCTGTAAAATGGGAGTAATATTTATCTTAAAGTATAACATTAACATTTCCAAAGGATTTAATGATGAAGCCCCTTGTACTCATTGTTAGCTGGAATTAGTTCTTATCTAGTATTTTCTTTTGCATACAAAACTCTAGGAAAAAAATGGGTGATTTCTCCCCTATATTTGCTAATCTTTTCATAATATTTTTTTCTGAAGTCAACTCCCCATTGTGGCAAGAACTTGATGTGGTTATTTGATGAATATAAGATCATTGACATTTTGTTTAAATTGGTTTCACATGGGCTGCTCCAGGTAGCTCCTGTACAGGGGGCTTTGGAGGATGCCAAGATAATACAAGACTGGCATTTACAGATAAGAAAACTTGGGAGACCCTTAGTTGACTTTCTTGAGCTATTGAACTGAATTTGGAGATTCCATGAATGCATTTCTATTAAACATATACCAATATCAAGCCAAAATCTGTTAGCTAGTGGGAAAAGGTGATCATGGTAGAGAATTAATTACAAATACATCTAGACTGTTCATTCTACATAAGACCTATTTTGCCCTCTGTACTTTACTGATTTTATAGAAATTTATGATAGAAAAAGGTTCTAAGCCATTGTTTTTTTACCTTGCTTTGGGTAAGGGTGAAACATATAATAAGAGATCCATGGAGATAATAGGTAAAATTTCTTTCAGCATCCTACCAAAGCACATCTAAGCTTGGTCAAACACTTGTTTTCTAGTTTTAAATGATATAAATATGTAAAATTTCCTCTGGTACTTCCTAGGAATTTTTTCATAACTTAAGTACCTTTATTTACATGTAGTCCCTGATTCTAAGTAAGACGATCTTCCTGATAAAGTTTGGGTGACAACTAGAGTTCTGTTTTGGGGAATACACAGTCAGTTCCCTGTTGCTTTTTGCACTAATGATTAAGCAGAGTTCTGATCCTCCTTTAATTGTAGAAAAACACTTATCAAGGGAAGAAAGTGTAATTTCAACAATGCTTGACAAACCTCTGACAGACTAAGGGAGAATATTATTTTTGAGGCTGGTGTCGATTAAGATTCTTCTAGTTTCAATTTTTTTGTGTGTTTTTAACCTTTTAAAAAACCTTTGTCTGGTTAGTGGCCCCCAGACAGTTGGACTTTGGAAAAGAATTGTTAACTTTGGGGTTGAAAACGGAGCTTTAAACTGTCTTAGTGAAAGCCGCATACCTTTGCGACATATATTTTCCAATAAATAAATAAATAAAACGATTTTTTTTCTTTTTTCGTGTAAATTGAAAAAATACACACAAAAATACACAAAACTGGCCCTTGCATTTTTTTTTTTTCCTTGCACAACACGAATGACTGTTTAGTTGAAATAGACATTCATTTAAATGGAGAAACGCTTAGCGTTTCTTTTCAAATGTTGCTGTTAAAATATTGAGGCACTGGGGCTTCCCTGGTGCGCAGTGGTTGAGAGTCCGCCTGCCGATGCAAGGGACGCGGGTTCGTGCCCCGGTCCGGGAAGATCCCACATGCCGCGGAGCGGCTGGGCCCGTGAGCCATGGCCGCTGAGCCTGCGTGTCCGGAGCCTGTGCTCCGCAACGGGAGAGGCCGCAACAGTGAGAGGCCCGCGTACCGAAAAAAAAAAAAAAAAATTGAGGGACTAATGATGGAGAATCTAGATCATTGAATGCAATGGTTTTCCTTTTTTCTGAATCCTTGATTATATAAACCATATATTTGGCTTATTTTTGAATAGGTGAAAGGTGGCAAACCTAATTTTTGTTTTGTTTTGTTTTTGTTTTTGTTTTAAGGGAAATCAGTCTGAGGTATCCTTTGGCTGTGAGGTCCAGGGCATTTGACTTCTTTTTTGAGCTTTTCTTCGACATAGTCCACGTTAATGGAAATGTTGGAAACTCTTCTCTGAGAGAAGAAATTCTAGCTGATTTGGCACTGCACTTTATCCTGTGTAGAATGCTCACAGAAAGGAAACCATCTCTGTGAACTTTTGGGACAAGTTGTATTCCTGTGGTATTGAAGGGGTGTTGAGATAGGTACATATTTTCCCTCCCGTGGAAATAAGATAATCACTCTTCAGTGTTCCTGAGTCAAGAAGCAGTTACAAAGCTATAATGAGGTAGTTTATTTGGGGGGAAAAGAAGAAGGAGAAAAGAAGAGCTGGTGAATTGAAAATAAAAATATTTGTTTTTCTTGTATCTACTTGCAAATCTGGTTTTTCCTTTATTTTGTTTGTAAGGAAACCTAATATATGTATGAGTCCTTCTTCATCTTGTGATTGTACTTTTTAAACCTTTGTTTCAGCTTTGTTATGACTGTGGTTGGGAATAGAGTAATTTTCCTCCTTGGACTTGTGCTCTCTTAATCATTCGGTAAGAAACCTTTCATTGTCAAAGGAGCCAAAAAGCAGGTCTAGCTAATATTTTTGAACCTAGGAAATACTTATTATATGAAATATTGTTCAACTGATGGGTTAGCAGGAAATCCTGGGATAAGATAATTTTCTTCATGATAAGGAGAAACTGTAGCTCAGTTTCTTTTCTAGAGGGCTTTTTTGTTTTCCTTTTCTGATTACTGATCGCAGATTTAAGATTCACTTTTTAAACTAAATGATGATGCTGTTGAATACAAATGTCACTTTTTTAGTTTGGGGATACTTGGTTTTTGTTTCATAAGTTAGTGGAGTTCTGTTCTTAATAATAATGGTGACTATAGAACCCTGGCCATCAGTCTTTATTGAGCCAATAAAGTTTTATTTACTTGCTCTTAAAAGCTTGGTTCAAAAGCCCTGGCAGTTAGATGGATAAATATATTTAACACAGATTTCAAATATCTTTCTTTGAAATGAGGCAAGGACTGATTTACTTCTTGGTTATGATCTGTGAGAGCATTTCAGTTGATGTTTTGAACGTTGCTTGATGCTCTCAGAGATGGTTCATTCTGGAACAGGTCCTTGGCTTGTGAGAGAGGTGAAAGTGGTTCTTTCCACCAAAGCTAAGTGATTTGTCCAAGGGGTCATTTACACAGCTTGAGATAAAGCCTGACCCTGCTCTGCAGTCAGTATTACCCCTTCCTTGCTTTATGATTCAAACAGTCATCCAAGGGAAAGTGGAATCAATTTTAAGGAATATTTTTTCAGTTAGTAAAATTGAAATTTTTCCTAAAAGCCTTGGTTCTTCTACATTTTATCGTGGAAGAATTGGCCAGGTACCTACATTTGTGAGCAACAGAGACTTTCATTTCAGGAAGATAACTTACAAATGTTGAATACTCTGTAAATATGTATACTGCAATATGTTAAAGTTTTTGTAGTTACTACTGCATGCAGTGAAAGCAAAGCACTCAGACTCCATTAATGATTAGGGTTTCTTGCAGGCATTGAAGAGGCACCACAAGGCACAACGCTGCCTTTAGAAAGATCCCGGCTTCTCGTAGACTACTCTTAGCACTGTCATACTGCTGTCGTCTGGTTTAGACAGTCCTGAAATAGAAGTTCTGTAGCAGGAACACTGGATTCATTTTGGTTAATCTTTGGTTATGTGTCATTTAATTATGTATTTAATTAAAAAACCACACTGGTAGAGTTCAGTATTCAGAATAACATGGTGATTTTACCCCTACCCCTCCCTTTCAAGAAAGGACAATATGGGTGTGGGCTATTGGCCAATGTTTGAAAGTAATTGAGTGTACATTAGCTGCTTCCAACACTGGAAGCTTTTATCCCCTAGGCAGTTTGAATTCTTCTGTTTTACTGGATGGTCTCTAGGAATGTCTGATATCCTCGAATTCTGCAGATGGTGGCTATTGAATATTAAAAACATATGTCTGCGAACATTTTAAAATGATGCGATGCAGACTCCTCCTTCGTCGTTACATATTGAGTGTGTGGACCCACAACTGTCCCTCATTAATTATAGGGCTTGACATTTCTAGGACTAACCAAGGAAGATGCAGTTGGTTGTGAATCACTTCTTCCCATGCTGAAATGCCAAGCTTCTGTTTTAGAGGACTAAAGAGGAAGTCCAACGGAGTCATCGCTATTCTCAGCACCAGTATTTTTTGCCTCCCTCCACTTGCTGATGCAGCATTTGTATAATAAAAATGTACCTCTTCACCTCTTTAAAGTGCTTTACATTTCAACAAATTTATGTTTTATCAAAAGGTTAATCCTGACAAATGATTGTAAATTATTCCTGGAAGGTCTGCTACAGGTGCGGTTGAATTAATTCTATGCTATGCATAGCCAGATGTATATTTTAAGAAAGTGTTATTGCATTTACTCTGGTAAAAGTAGAACTAGAAGACTAGGGAAGCTCACAATGGGACCAGGATCTTTGCACTACTGGGCAGATAAGGTGCAGATACGTGATGTTCTGGAAAGGTTCAATTAGAGCTTTAATATTCGTCAATGAAGCACTCTACTTTCTAGTGTAACCCATTTTTCCCCCTCTGTCTTTGTGACTTTTTCCCCTTTTCATTTTCTCATCTTAGTGGGAAGGTAAAACCTCTATTCATTTATCTTCTGGAAAGAAATGTTCTTTGTGTTTTCATCACAGGCACTTCTCATATCCATTGTTTCTAGAAGCAGGAGGACTTGTCTCATGTCTTTGCTTCCTGGGTCACAGAGATACAAAGAGAGGATGAAACAAAAGTGGGCCTTGAGAGAGGAATATAAGTTAGTGTTCCCAACAAAACAAAAGAAAAAAAACGGTGTTGAGCACATACCTGCAGGAGAAGGCTTGGTAAGTGAAACGAATGAATTAAGTAGATGCAGCCCCTACCTTAGAGGAGCTTACAATCCAAGACCCACATAGACAGGCTGTAACAGCAACTCACAAATTGATATTGCTATGGATTGAACCTATGAACCGATGCAATGATGTTTCTGAATTTTGCACTGTGAATGGTATATTAGTTTGCTCTGGCTGCCATAACAAAGTACCATAGACTGGGTGGATTAAACAACAGAAATTAATTTTCTCACAGTTCTAGAGGCTAGAAGTCCAAGATCAAGGTGTCAGCAGGGTTGGTTTCTTCTGAGGGTTATAAGGGAAGGACCCATTTGAAGCTTCTCTCATTGGCTTGTAGATGGAGTCTTTTCCCTGTGTCTTTCACGTCATATTCTTTTGGGGGGTGTCTGTGTCCAAATTTCCTCTTCTTCTAAGGATACCAGTCATATCAGGTTAGGATCCATCCTAATGACTCTTTTAACTTAATTACCTCTTTAAGGACCCTGTCTTGAAATAGTCACATTCTGAGATACTGGGAGTTAGAACTTCAACATATGAATTTTGGGGAAACACAATTCAGTCCATAACAAATGGTTGCACTTATCCCTGGACACTAACACACATCACACATATTTCTTTTCTCTTTTCTTTTGTTCTTTCAAGTATGTAAGAAGTCAGAATTTTAAATGTTTCAGTTTCTCTTAGACGCTTCTGTACTAATGATCTTGAAATCGCTTTTAGAGTTTCTCAGTGAGTTTTGAAGTTCTATTGTAGCCCTCATCATTGGGTCAAATTCAGTGACGTATCATTTCTTATTTTCTGGTGGTCATTATTGGTCTGGTATTGAATAAAACAGTGAATAAAATTAGGAAAAAAAAATTGAAGAATAAAATGTAGGGTCGATCCGTATAGAGAATATCCTCTGCCTCAAACACTGACAACCTGCCATGTGAGCCTTTTCAGATAGATCTGGGGTGAATGAAGTGAATTTTTTTTTTTTCTCAGCATGTCTGCTGAGTTAAGAAGTCTTGGGAGAAAAAGAAGGAATGAGAATATCATATCTTGGGTATATATTTTTTTCATAGTTTTTCTGCTAAGTATATTATAGAAATGTATAATGTACGTTAAAGAAAAGCATGCCACTCTTGAGTGCACAATTCAATACATTATCACAAAGTGAACTCTTTAGATCAAGAATGCTGATAGCTCCTTTTCTGTCCTTCTCAGTTATTGTTCCTCCCACGGGTAACTATTGTCAAGACTTCTGTCACCATAGATAGACATTTTATGTGCTTTTCCATTAATATAAGTGGAATCATATACTATGTACTCTTTTGTGTTTGGGTTCTTTTGCTCAACATTTTATTTGTGAAATTCAACCATGTAGCAATAGTTTATTTTTATTGGCTTGCAGTTTTCAACTGTTTGGATATTTTGTAATATGTTTATCCATTCTACTGTTGGTGAACATTTGAGTTGTTTCCAGTTTTTGACTGTTGTGAATAGTACTGCTATGAACGTTCTTGTAAATGTCACTTGTTGAACATGTGTATGCATTTCTTTTGTGAGATGGAGTTGCTGGATCATAGGGCATATATTAAACTTTAGTAGGTACTATTAAACGGTTTTCTAAAAGTGCTTGTACTGATTTACACTTCCACCAGTAATGTATGAGAGTTTTGGTGTTACCACAGCTTTGCTAATACTTTATACTATCATCAATTTTAATTTTTAAAAAAAATTTATTTATTTATTTATTTATGGCTGCGTTGGGTCTTCATTGCTGTGCACGGGCTTCCTCTAGTTGCGGTGAGCCGGGGCTATGCTTCTTTGCGGTGTGCGGGCTTCTCATTGTGGTGGCTTCTCTTGTTGAGGGGCACAGGCTCTAGGCTCATGGGCTTCAGTAGTTGTGGCATGTGGGTTTCAGTAGTTATGGCACATGGGCTCAGTAGTTGTGGCTCGTGGGCTCTAGAGTGCAGGCTCAGAAGTTGTGGCACATGGGCTTAGTTGCTCCGCGGCATGCGGGATCTTCCCGGACCAGGGCTCGATCCCGTGTCCCCTGCATTGGCAGGTGGATTCTTAACCACTGCGCCACCAGGGAAGTGCCTATCATCAATTTTTAGACTTTAGCCATTCTCTTGGATGAGTACTGGAATCTCGTTGTGATTTTATTTTAAATTTCCCTGATGACAAATGAGTTTGAGTATCTTTTCATCTGTTCTGTTCATTCAAATACCTTCATTTATGAAGCATTTTAAAGTAATCATGACCACGAAACCATCCCTCTCATTTCTCAAAACTCTTCTAAGTCTTAAGCAGACAAATAATGGATTGATCTTTTCGCACATTTTGGTTCCTTATTGCTAGAGTGAAGCAGTTGGTTTGCTTGGGAGAGTCTAAGTGTATACTTATGAAGAGAATCCTCATTCACTCTCAGAATTGTTTCAATTTGTACAATAAATTTATGGTCATCTTATTTATATCCATCATCTCTTCTGCATTTCTTTTTTTTTTTTTTGCGGAACGTGGGCCTCTCACTGTTGTGGCCTCTCCCGTTGCGGAGCACAGGCTCCGGACGTGCAGGCTCAGCGGCCATGGCTCACGGGCCTAGCCGCTCCGCGGCATGTGGGATCTTCCCAGACCGGGGCATGAACCCGTGTCCCCTGCATGGGCAGGCGGACTCTCAACCACTGCGCCACCAGGGAAGCTCGTCTTCTGCATTATTATTATTGGCTTTTTTTTTTGCTGTACGCGGGCCTCTCACTGTTGTGGCCTCTCCTGTTGCGGAGCACAGGTTCTAGACGTGTAGGCTCAGCGGCCATGGCTCACGGGCCCAGCCGCTCCGCGGCATGTGGGATCTTCCCGGACCGGGGCACGAACCCGCGTCCCCTGTATGGGCAGGCAGACTCTCAACCACTGCGCCACCAGGGAAGCCCAATTCTGCATTATTTTTAAAGCTTTTCTATCTGATTTCACTTGTTCACTTATTCTATCATTACTAAGCTCTTACTTTATGCCAGTAGTGTGATAAACACTGGGGATATAAAGAAACATAAAGCATCCGTACCTTAAGGTCCTAAGTCTTGCAGAAGACTCTAAATTTCAGCGGAGCTAGATTTCTGCAAGAAGAATATCTATGCTAATGAAGCGATTTGTTATACCCAGTAGTTTGCGTTGATGATTTAGGATATATTTTATGTGACTGAGCAATTATATTTGGTCTGAATCACTGAGACAGTTCATTGTATGTTTTCCTCTAGCTTTGTGAGGGCAGTAGTCTAAAAAATATCCCTTTTGGCATTCTATTTGTCTCAAGATCTTAATCTGTGTTGTGTATTTATGGCCAGAGAATTCTATCATCAACAGCGTCATAGAACTCATGTTGCAGACACAAGCTTTAAACCCTTGAGTTATAGTAAGAGAAACTGGTCTTAATGAGTTGAACTAAATGTCTTAAAAAAAAATCATTCCGGTCCCTATGTCCTCGTTCATTTGAATCCAGCTGTGTTAAAGAGGCAATCTAATACTGCCTCTTATCCAGCAGAGAACACTGCTTTAATTTAAATGTGTCTTGTCACATCTGCCAAGGTGCTTAGTTATCACTCTGTGCTCACTCCCCTGTGTGACTGAGCCATAAACACTGTCTTGGAATTGTCTGTTTAGTTGTCCACTTCCTAGATTAGATTGTGATCAACTCAGAATTTCTGGCGCCTGACATGATGCCGGTCAGTAAATATCTTTTGAATGAATTGGGGATAAGCAAATAACATTAGAACTCAAACTCGTTCACTCATTCATTCATTCTTTCTTTCCACTCAGTATGTAATTACCTAGAAACTGTAATATACCTGGCACAGAACTAGGCACTGGGGCTGGATACGGGTGGCCCAGAGCAGATATGCCGGCTGCTTCAATAGGCTTAGAGTTGTGGGGTGAGGAGCAGACAATAATTAATCACACAAAGTGATGTTTAGTTACAAATTGAGGTGAGTACTTTGACACAAAGGAGCCTGTGACAAATAAGCCTGACCCAGATTTGGAGGGTGGGAAGGCTTCCCAAAGAAAGTGGCCCTTGGGATCTGAAAGATGAACAGAAATTAACTAGAAGCAGGAGGTGGGGCGGATGCGAAGGCATCTCAGGCTAAGGGAATGGCTTGTGCGAAGGCTCTGTGGTGGGAAGGAACATGTGTGTGCCGGACCACGGAGTTATCCAGAAGAGAGGAATCTGGGGTGACAGGTCATGGTTAGACTATTCCTGGCTGAGCAGGCTTCATTGAAGGTGCTGTTCTTCAAGAATAATGGTATGCTTTTTAAAGCTTTTTCAGGAAGGTATAGGAGTGCTATAAGTATAGATTTGCACGAGCTGAGGAACTAGCTCATTATTTTGCAAATGTAAATAAAGAGAAAGAATCAAATATTTAACTCACTGTGCTGTACAATTTGTGTCCCAAAGCAGCTAGCACATGAAAATTTTCTCTATAGAAGTGTGCCAGCTAATACATGAAAAGGAGTGATAGGATACCATCATTTTGTAGTCCTTAATGAATAGTATGTTTAGGCAATAATTATCAATAGCTGTGAACATTACAAAAAGAGATACAAGCGGCCATTATATCATTCCTGGAAGTATATAATACCACCTTTTGGTAGACTTGTTAAGAAATCAAACCTGAATCTGACCAAGCTTCTAGACCTGACTAACATATTTTCAGGAAATGTGAGGGGCATAGGAATATGCTGCTGTCCGCACCACCATGGAAATGCAGTCAAAGTAAAATCCAGATCCTGGGAGACCGTACAGCATGAACAACCCGGATTATTTCAGCAAAGAAATTGCCAGAGGAAAAAAAGAAAGATGGAGAGGAACCTATAGCTTAGAAGATTTACATAAACATATAGATCCTGTTTGGATTCCGGTCTGAACACACTACAGTAAAATAAAACAAAACGTTTATGAGACAGTTGGGATAATTTGAACACTGGATGAATATTTGGTGATGTCAAAGGAGTATTATGAATTATTCTTATGTAATAATGTTATTTTGATTATGTTTAAAGAGCAGTAACAGAAAGAATCCCTATCTTTTAAAGATACATACTGAAGTATTTATGAAAAGAATGATGTGATGTCTGGGATTTGCTTCCAAGGGGGAGTAAAAGTGGATGAATGTTGAAGCTGGGTGGTGGGTCAATGGGATTTCATTTTACTTTCTTTCTGCTTTTGTTTATACTTGACATTTTCCATGATAAAATTTTGAAAACTTACAGGGGAAAAAAAAGAGATCACCTTGGGTTGACTTTTCTCCTTACCCCCCAAATTCTCAGTATGTTCAAGATGAAATTTTATTGACTATTCATATTTTAATGTGTTAATATATTTAAATATTTTAATTTTAATACCTTGATATATTAGTATATCTTAATGCCCCTTAGAATGATTAATCTTTTGGAAAATTAATACTGTTAATTGTGGAAAATTAGGATGCTTAGGAGAAACCCAGTGAAGACAATAAATAGCACTGATAATCTCATCACCCTAGACAGAGCTGTAGTTAATATTTTTGGGTATCCAGTCTCATTTAGGATATATACACATTAAGTATAATTTTAATCATAAAATTGTTTGATTATCTGATAAGTTCCTTGGTTCTTTTCCTAACAGTTTATTGTGAACATTTCCCCAAAGCATTAAGGATTCTTTTATAAACTGATTTTAGTGGCCATTTAGTATTACATCATATAGGCATTAGTGGCAAAATTTATTTAATTAGTTCCTTTTTGTTGAATATTTAGGGTTTGTTTTGTTTTGTTTTGTTTTGTTCAAATTTATACTGTTAATGACACTCTAATGAATAACCTTATTGATATATCTTTGTGCATACTCTGATCATTTCCTTAGAGTAAATTCTTACAGTCGAGTAGCTGGGTCAATGAGCATGTATTTTTAAGCAATTGATACAGAGTCTTTCAAAATGTTGACACTGATTTGTGCTCCCATAAGCTGTATTTTGTTTTTTCTGTGTCCTCATTAACTCTGAATATTTTCTATAACTTTTTTGGCAAGTTTGTTGATGAAAATGGTATTAAAATGCTTTAACTTACATTTCTCTGATTACCTCTGAGGTTGAACATTTTTTCCTATTTATTACTGCATTAATCTTTCAAATTGCCAGACATGTCCTTTGTATATTTTTCTATCTGTGCATTCTTTTTTTATTATTCATTATACATACTCTTTATACATTAAGGACAGCATCACTTTGCCAGTCATGTGATAACAATTTTCCCTACGTATTTTTTAGTTCAGCATATGGAATTTTCTGGTGTAGACTTTTCATATTTTTATATACTCAGATTGATTAATCTCTTTGTTCATGGATTCTCTCTTTGGTATTATAAAGTCCTTTTCCATTTCAAAATTGTTGTATTTGCCTTTTATTCTTCCTATACTTTTACTTCTTTTACCTTTGACTCTTTAATTCACAATGACCTTATTTTTGCTATATTGTTTAGATTAGGGATCCAACATTTTTCTAATAGTGACCAATTATCCCAGAAATTGAACAGTTCTTCTCTCTTTGGTTTGAATTACTATCTCTCTCACATATTAAGATTTTTTGTACATGGGCTTTGTATATGCCATGCTATACTCTTTCAATGCCACGCTAGCTAATCTTATGCCAGTATAACAGTATTTAAGCCTTGCAATTATATAGTTTTTATATATAGTATCAATAATCTCTTTTTTAAATTTAATTTTATTTTATTAAAAGGAAATGTCTTGGCTCCCTTCCTTCCCCCCACCCTTTTAATCTTCCAGATGTCTTTCTCACTCTTATTAAGGTTTGACAAGAATTTCCTTGTAATGAATGGGATGACATCAGATTTATTTAAGTGAGATTTGATATTTTCACATTATTTATCCTTCTCATCCAGTAATGGATAAAGTGTCACCCTTCAACAATGTTCTTTTATGTTTTTCAGATCAAGTTTTTTGTAGGCCCTGCATCTTTCTTGTTCATTCCTAGATATTTTATTAAACATTAAACTCTGGTCCCTGTCATCAACTGGCTGTGTGATCTTAAATCACTTAATGTTTCTGGACTTTGTTTTAATCTAAGGTTCTTTCTGGCTCTATATTTCTAAATATACAATAGGCCATCAAAATATTTCAGCCTTACAATTTATATTCTATTTCCCCTCTTTCTAGACTAAATGAATTTATTCATTTAAATTCAGAATAAATTCATTCAGGATAAAGTCATTTAAAAGAATTTAAATGGTAGCAGAGCAAATAAAATGTTACAGAAATGAAATTTTGAAATATATTCTGTGTTTCCTCTTCTTTCTATTTACCTGGTATAAGCTCAGTTTGGCAGTTTAATTGCCCAAAATGTTAACTTTGGGTCCTAAGACTATCAAGTGTGATTAAGAATAAAGCATGACTTCACTCTTGGAGGCTATGTCACCCCTCTGTTTTAGATGCTAGTTTTAACACTTCTGATGGGAAGAACACGTTTTTATTTCCAGGTTTATTTTTATAACAGATGACCCAACTTTAATATTTTGAACCTGGTAGTGTTTTCACATAGGCTGTTAATTTTCCTACTGATACAAGGAAAGAGTTCATTTAAGTTGAAATCTGAAATGCTTATTGATTATGAAAAACAAAGAGGAAAATTAATGACTAGGAATCCATGCCACAGTCCAGTTGGGCAGAGATTATGTTCCTGGTGAGGTGCTCAGGATTACAAACTTCTGTTAGTTGCTCTTCATTTCTGTCACTGAATATGTAATAACCCTGTGTTCTCAGAAGTAACTGAACTTGCAGAAATAGCTCATGAAGTCATTTTCTATTTAAATGGTCTGCACTCTTTAGACTAAATACTCTTTAACTAGGACAATATTAATATATGTCTTTGACAGCAACTGCATTGAGAAGACAGCCTTTGCAAAACACTTTAGTCACCCATCCAAGTGTGGGTCTTTTATGACAGATTGTTGTGTATCTGAAGGAGCTATTGTGTCAACAAAGAGCATCATAATGAGTCTAAAAATCTGACTCAATGGAACAAATGTGTTTTAATGGCATGCATTTTATTTTAAAAGGATGTACCAAAATAGAGCGAGAATCTGAAAGCAGGGCATTATTTTATAATGAAAGACTAATATATGGGTAGTTTTAAGTAAGAATGTAACTGGGAATGAAAATTGACTTAGGGTGGATAAAATCATTCCCATCAGTAAACCACAAATGCTCTATGAGAGTTATCTGCAGTGGTACCGGAGGCAAAATTAAAAGGGGTACAGGCCCCCAGGAATGTCATTTACTGCAGTTCACCCCAGTGAGGTGCAGGATTCCGTGGGGCATAAGATTGCCTTCCTATGGCACTCAACACACATAACACCTCGTTCTGGGCTTGCAAAATCACATTTACTAAAATGCTGTGCAAGCAATCCCAGACTAACCTGTTCCTGTCCATGTTTAAATTCTACTTATTAAGTGTGCTATAATCTTGAGGGAGAAAGAGTTAAGTTTGGAGACTGAGATACATTTTCTAACATGTTTAGTGGTAAGGGGTATATTTGTAGAACTCAGGACACCAAACTTGTACGTAAAAGGTAGATGTTACATAATAACAGTGTTCTTTGAAATTGATATCACTGAACTTCTGGAACTGAGTTTTAAGGACTGTTTATTATTTATATTTTTGGTAAGGAAATTTGCATTTTATGGGAATGTAGTATAGTATATTTTCTGCATTTATATTTTTCAATTTATTAGAATCCCTAGTCTGAGATATTGGAAATCCCTTTAATGTGTACTTATATACCAAAAAATTAGGCATGTGATGTCAACCTGGGGATTATGACTTTTTTTTTACTGCCTGTGATGATCCACTTTTTTTTTTTTTTTTTGATTACATCTGCTGGCTGAAAACAATAGAATCTATATTCCAACAAAGGCCCTTTAGGAGGCAGAACCCTTTTGGCAAGACAGAATAGAGGAAATGGAAAGAAGAATATGAGTCCTGAAATGTCACTTCAGACATTTTATTTTCTGGGCAGGGTTTCCTGTTGACCCCAAGTCACCATTATGTCCCTTACCATCTCCTCTTTCCTGCTTAGATTGCTACAGTGTTGTTTCTGGTTTCTTTTGCAAAATTGCTCACTTCATAAATGCATGGTGTGGTTCTTTTCTCCTTCCTTTAGATGCCTCCTTTTAGCTACCAGTAAGCTTGCATAAGGCAGCGATGCCTTTTTATAAATACTGTGTGACTTGCAACTTCTTGGGGGTGGAAGTTTGGAAAGAGAGAAATAACTACAAGAATTAGGATAAGCATTGCTAATTGAGCACCGCTGTGGTGGATACTTGGACTTTTATGCCTAGTGATTTCCTGAGGAAGGTGCCTTATCCTTCTGTGCAACCCTGAGTGCCCTTTGGCAGGAAGCATCTACTTGGTTTACAGATTTGATACAGAATGGGAGCTCTGTGATCTGGAGCTGAAGGGTGGCGAAGCTCAATGCATATTTTCCAGTCTTCTAGGTTGATGGGAATATGATCCCCCCTTTAAAAAGTAATATGGACCAGCTACTTTGGTGTAGGAGGTACATGTTCTTAGAGCACTGCCATATACCATCATTCCAACCATGTTATAAACTATTTAAGAGAACGGACTGTGTCCCATCTACCTCTGTGTTGTCTCTGAAACAATGCCGCCCATTAAAGCACCGATGGCTGTGGACCAATAAATTGATACTCAAATGCTAGTTGAAATGAGAGGAAAAAAATTAGATAACCATCTCCTCTCCCTTCCAAGTTCCTGAACCCTTTGCTTACCTGTGTGGTTGTTCTTCTCCACGGAAAATAAGCCGGGAATGTATAGATGATACAAAAGAGACATTCTTGTCAATTGGCACCAGAGAAAGAAGGGCAGAGGTTAAAGAGAAAACAGGGAAAGTCAAACTTTGGGGCTGCAGAGGCATCCCCAGGCTCGTGAGGTGGATGGAGAACTGTCTAGGGGGGACATGCTTCCATCAGTGTGAGGGCTTCCCTGGGAGGTCAGGTCTACTTTTATGCAAAGCCCCAGAAGTGAGCTTCTCTTCACAGAATTCCAGACTATACTTCAGTGAACAGAAGGGAGTCTTTTGTTCTTTGGCAAACTGCACATTCCAGAGTCTACTATGGAGAGGTCAGATTTGTGAATGCTGGAAGGGTTCATTTAAGGAAAAGGCATCTTTATTGAAAATGGAATGGGTCGAGGGTGAAAAGGTGAGGTGAGGCAGAGGTCATTTTGTGTATTGTATTTGTGTATTTCCCATTATCTAAGACATCACTGGTGAATAGTAATTGCTTAATGCCTAGTTGTTGAGTGACTGCCTGATGAATCTTTGGGGCATTATTTGCTATGTATGTGTCACTAAAGAGTATTAAACTTTTTCCACACTATCTGGAATGCCTCGCTAGAGAGTGACAATTCTCTTTCCAGAGTGAAGCTTACCACCAGAAAAGAGTCTGTTTTATTGAAAATAGACTGGAGTCAGTTTCCATAGTTGGCATTTTCTTTCTGCATTGAAATGAGTTTCAGAGTGCTTTCCGAAGCTGCTGGTAAAGATTACTCTCTCAGGGTAACCAAATGGCCAGCACTGCCCATGTCTAGGTTATACAAAGATAGAAACGTGCTTCTGGACTCCTCCTAGGCCAAAACTACTCGTTGGCACCAGAAACTCTTTTCTGTATTTAAAGATTACTGAAGCCTGTAATTTTGCGCACTAAATTTGTCTGTGTTGGTATTGGCATCAGTTAACTCAACCTCTTTTTCCAATGCATTGCTCACCCACACATTTGTAACCCAGGATGGTGGCATAGGAAATATTTCCAACCTGGAAACATAATAAAGAGAAGTCCTCCTTCAGGAAGACAACTGGAAACCTGCTTTAGCAGTTTCTTAGCAGTCTTTGGGTTTACCTTTTCAGTTGTTCAAACTTAAATAAATTTACTTAACAATACAGATCTGAACACATTATGGGAAAACTGGAGACAGGACATTGGGAATCATTTATTCACAATTCAGTGAACACTGGTTACCCTTCCCCCAACTCTGTGTTAGGTGCTTTCTTAGGCTTGGGGGCTGTGGGTATGAATAAGGCAGCCACCCACCCCTGAGGGTGCTCGCAAAATTAATTTTTTCTTCTCCAAGGGAAGTAAGCTTATGAGAAGACATTAATTTAGGAATTACTTGTTCCTTTTTTTTTTTTTTTTTACTAGTCTCTATGCAGGGCCCTTTATATGCTGTCTAGTCTCGAGAATGCAAGGCACTTACTTACTCTGCTTACTGGTTAGAACAATCCTGTGAGAAAGATTCTGTAGATGTGGAAACTCCAGCTTTGAGAGTATGAATAAGCTGTGCAAAGGTCGACACCTGGAGTCAAGATTAGCCCCAGGTCACGGACTCTAACAAATGCTCTTTGGTCTAAACCAAGCTGCCCCCTGCTACTACACACCCTGTACTCCTATAATCCATCAGGCCATCCTCTAGCGAGGGCAAGAGCTGAAACAGCAAAATTTTAGAACTCTCTAAAACAAAGTCCGTCCCTGCCACCGGTTCCTGCTTCTTCCTTGAATGGTTGAATACTACCTGTCTGGGCCACGGTGCTCTCTCTTCATGTAGGGCTTGCTTGGAAAAAAACCCAAATCTTGGTTTTCTTGAGACCCTGTTGACCTGTCAGTCATTTTTTGTTGACACAAACGTATTAACCTGGTGTCAAGAGAAGATACTGGGAGGAAAAACTTGAAACTTAAATCTAATTTTTCTTTAAGCCTTTAAAAAGGAATGAGATAATTTTCAGTAATCATACATCCTAAAGGTGTTGCCCATTAAAGCACCGATGGCTGTGGACCAATAAATTGAGTTGATAATCAAATGCTAGTTGAAATGAGAGAAAAAAAATTAGAGAACCATCTCCTCTCCATTCCAAGTTCCCGAACCCTTTGTTTATCTGTGTGGTTGTTCTTCCCCACCAAAAAGAACCCGGGAATGTATAGATGATACAAAAAAGACATTCTTG
This sequence comes from Delphinapterus leucas, assembly GCF_059928025.1. Taxonomy (NCBI): domain Eukaryota; kingdom Metazoa; phylum Chordata; class Mammalia; order Artiodactyla; family Monodontidae; genus Delphinapterus; species Delphinapterus leucas. The sequence continues at coordinate 17,156,898 of NC_143138.1, forward strand.
TCAATTGGCACCAGAGAAAGAAGGGCAGAGGTTAAAGAGAGAACAGGGAAAGTCAAACTTTGGGGCTGAAGAGGCAATATCAAAGTTTGATATTATCTCGATTTACTGTGTTTCTCTAATGCAGTCTGTAGCCATAAGCTTGATACATTGAAGGTTTTGACAGACTAATAAAATGGCAAGAATCACTAGCAGGAAACATTTACCAAGAGAGTATAGTTGACCCTTGAATAACACGGATCTGTACTGCATGGGTCCACGTATACGTGGATTGTTTTCAATAAATACACATAAATATGAATTTCTTTTTCACATTAGTCAATTCATTTTTGATGGCTAGGGTTAGTAATATGTATACCATCTACAGTGTTTTGTATCATATAAGGCAATAATGATGTAGGTACTGATGATTTATCTTGTGAACAGACAGCAGACACTTATGGTATCGATAAATGCAGTAAAATACTGTAAATGTATTTTCTCTTCCTTATGATTTTCTTAATAACATGTTCTTTTCTCTAGCTTACTTTATTGTAAGAATACAGTATATAATACATACAGCATACAAAATACGTGTTAGTCGACCATTTATGTTATCGGCAAGGCTTCTGGTCAATAGTATGCTATTAGTCGTTATGTTTTGGGGGAGTCAAAAGATATATATTGGATTTTAGACTGTGCGAGGGGTCGGTGCCCCTAACCCCTGCGTTGTTCAAGGGTTACCTGTATTTCCTACCCCTGTTACCCTACAGGTATCTCTAAAGCCTTCATCCCTATTCTTTGGATGCAAAATCAAAGAAGAGGGGGGTGCTTCATTTATAACTTAGTAATACTTGAATGTCTTCCGCTTGAGGACATGGCATGCCACGTTTAATATTAGTTACTCCTTTAATACGCCTTTAATACTGCACTGACTTATTTAAGCATTTAAGAAAGTGTGGCTCCATTGTACACTTTGAGTGTTTCATTGGAGGTTAAAAGGAAACTGTCTCTCTCCCACACAATTGTGAGACATGGTTGGGTGTATGTATTATTTATCGCTGAACAGAATGGATTCAGTGCCTAAGTTTCTAGCTGCGATGTACTCTAGAATGTGGAATTCCCCGATGATTGAAAGGATGTGGAGTATTCTTCTGAGGACTGCCTCACATATTTAATGTATAGCTTGTTTTGTCTGGGGACTGCTTCTCAGAACTCTGCCATCTGTAGTGGGTGGCAACCAAATCTCAGTCTTGAAGAATTCATCTGTTAATTTTCTTTCTTTCTTTGACTTGATGACACCATTGTGGTTACTTCTCCTCCCTCTCCAATCAATGACATCTCATTTTCCATTATTACATCTTAAGTATATTGCCGTGGTTGCAAGCTGTTACATTTTCATTTTGGAAATATCACGGCTGGAAAAAATCTGTCTGGAAAAATTAGTAGGAGTTCAAATTCTCCAGACAGGATGGTCTTTCAGATGAATTAGTGCTTCGATGGGAGAGCAACTCCACCTGCCCACACTTCTCAGTTTACCTCCCACCCTGTGTCACCATTTTGTAGATGAAGACCCTGGAACTTTGGCGTGAAGTCACCTGTCCCCGTACGGCCAATGTAGCTCTCAGAGTACTGGGTCCTGACTCTGTTCTTCTTTACTGCTTCTTTTAAGCTTACATTTGAAAGAATATCAGGGAATTTTAGAAGCAGAGTCTTATTTCTATTTGGCTATCAGGAAAGATGTGTCTGACCATCAATAAAAACCAGCCAGAATTTTCTATGTTGTTCCCTACCTAAATGTTGGAGTGGCAGGCCTCGTACAATGACTGGACTTGAAGTCATGGTTTGGTCTTTTGGCAAGTGGAAGAAATCTGGAGGGTAATTTCCTATGTTTCTCTGTGTTAGTGTTTTTAATGCCTTGGTTGATCTCTCACAAACACCACTTTTTGGCGGAGAGGAATGGGGGGTGTTCCTGCCTTTTACCGATGCATTTCAAATGTAGAAAAAAGAATAGCCCATGTTTGTAAAGTTGTATGGGAGCCTTTCTTGAGAAACAATGGAAGTATGTAGGGAATGTGTTCTAAATTGGAGGAAGAGCGTCATTTAAGGTTGCTTAGCTTGGTGGGATTCCGACTAATTGGGGCTAGACAGTGGATGAATCTTGCCTGGTAATTAATACTCATGGGTAAGTGAACCATGGGGAGCACTTTCTCCATAATGGTTTGGGCTCAGGATGTTGGTGGGAGGCTAGGCGATGGGGGGCGGGTACCGAGCTTCCCTTTCCTCCAACATTCTCGTTGGCCTCCACCTTGGGGCCAGGGTAGGGGGAACACAGTGGGAAGGAATGGGAAAAATTCAGCTCTTGGGCCTCTTACAGCATTCTTTCAGGGAGCTGTGTCTTGGTGCAGTTTGAGCTAAAATGTAAATCAGGGTTGATTTCCTTTTACAAAGTACAGTATTATACTCCTCTTACAACAAAGAAAAGCCCTTAGGTGGAGGTGGTGCCCCAAAGGAATGGATGGAACGGATTTCTGTGGTAAGATGACCTCCATTCCTTCTTTCTCTCTCTCTTCCTCCCTCCCTCCCTTCAAGCCTATTGTATTAATCTATTGATTTTGCCTTCATAATGTTTTCGTGTGGGTTTCCACCCCAGGACGCTCCCAGGGCTTTCTCATTGTAGAATCGAAAATCACTCTTCTCACCCTTCCGGCTCACCTGGATCGCTCCTGTTTCCGCAGGGCTGTGTGGCCTTAGGCAGTTACCTATCTCTCAGTGCCTCAGGTGTCCCTAAAATGAGCGTGATTAGTACTGACATCTTGGGTCCTTGTGGGTTTTAGATGAGTTAATATATGTAAAGCACTTCGAAACAGGCCAGGCATACAGTAGGTGTTTGCCAGTGTTAATTGTTATTGTTACTGTTCATTTCCTTGCCCAGGACCAAAACTCTCAAATGCCTGGCATCACTTATGGGGTAGCATCCAGTGTGGCCTGAACCTGGCCCCCCTTGGCCTGTACCTTCCCTGCTTCCTCCCTGGTGCTAATCTACCCCAGCAGCCTGCCTAGTCCGGGGTGGGGATGGGGTGGGGAGGTCGGCGTGGGGCTCCTTCCTCGTTGAACTACTCTGTCCTCATCAGGGCTTCTTCCCTCTCATCTTCCTTCCCCTGTTGCTGGCATTAACCCTCTAATGCATCTCTCCATCTTCTGAGTTTGAACAATTCACCCTTCTCTACTTCTCTGCTCCCTCTTTTGCCTCTTCTCTTCTTCCCATTTCTCCCTCTCTTTCTTCTTTTTTCTTTCACCTTCTACCTCCCTGCACATCCACCCTATGTTTTATTATTAACAACAGCTTAAACAATGGGAGAAAGGTCACCCTTTTCTCATATTCCGAGTGGTCTAGCACAGAGCAAGAGTGTGTGACCAGAATGGTTGAAAATTTATATTAGCAAGAGCAGGTTGGGAGGACCCTAAAGGTACCTCATCCTGACGGGTGTGAAAAATAGAGGGTGATAAAGTTCATGAAAACTATGTTGTTTAGTATAATTCAGTGGTGGAGGGGCAATAGTTACAGCGAAAGGATAAACAGAGGTACTTAGGGTAAAAACCTGTAGCACATAGTTTTTGCTTAACGATGTCAGAGAAACTTCCTCTTCATTTTTATGGAAAAACTGTATTTTTTAAAAAAAATTTATTTTGTTTATTTTTGACTGCACTGGGTCTTTGTTGCTGCTCCTGGGCTTTCTCTAGTTGAGACGGGGGTGGGGGGCTGCTTCGTTGTGGTGTGTGGGCTTCTCACTGCAGGGGCTTCTCTTGTTGTGGAGCATGGGCTCTAGGCGTGCGGGCTTCAGTAGTTGTGGCACGCAGGCTCAGTAGTTGTGGCTCGCGGGCTCTAGAGCACAAGCTCAGTAGCTGTGGGGCATGGGCTTAGTTGCTCTGCGGCGTGTGGGATCTTCCCGGACAAGGGCTCAAACCCGTGTCGCCTGCGTTGGCAGGCAGATTCTTAACCACTGTGCCACCAGGGAAGCCCCAGAAAAACCATATTTTAAAATCTAGAGACTTCCACCTAATTCTTTTGATGTGTGCATGTGTGTGTGTGACTATGCGTGATGCACATTCATATTTTAAAATAGGGTAGTTTACTATGAACTTGCTAAATTTAAATAGTGTATATGGTTAATGCGAGGAAGATATTTTAATACCACATGTTTAAATGTTCTTGTGAAACACAATATATAATTTTTGAATATGCTTTTTCCCTTTAGTGACTTTTCATTCATTTTACTCCAAATTCCCTGTAAATCTTACTAATAATGAAGGTGAATTAAACAAGGTGTTGGCATTCTGATAGATTTGTTCAAGATCTGGTTCACAGCTTTTGTCTTCAACTGGTTTTGTGTGATAAAAGCCCTGCATGCTTAAGAAAATTTCTTTTTAACCTCATCTAATAATTGATGAGACATTGAGATTCTCAGTTGCATAATATCTAAGTTGAAAATAGAAAAAATAAGGCTACAAGATCATTTTCTTTTAACATGTTGGGTAATAATTCTTTCATGTTGAAGCAAGTGGAGGCCTCTCTAGGAAGAGTAGATATTTCTCTGTGAGGCCAGGAGGCTGTCTCTCGAGGCCAAGAACAGATGCTTAGAAATCGGCTTGTTGGCCTCCCCAAATATTAGGAGAGAGTTCAGGGTAAGCACATACCTTCCCCCTTTTCCAACTGTCACCTTTCTTTCTGCCTACAATGCCCATTGATGTTGAGCTGGTGAGAGTGGATGAATAATTTATATCATAGTATCAGCTTCATCAGAAACCCATAAAGATTTCTTGAAGGGTTCAGATATAAAATCTTTCTGAATTAAGCCCTAAATTATTAATAATGTGAGACTAGGGTATATTTCTTGCCTGTGGTGTGTGTGCTGCTGTATTTTGAAACTAAATGATTTGTGGATCCCTTTACCAGTCGTTCCTCTTTTTTTGGTCTAATGCAGACAGCATGGAAAGTTCTAAGCATTTTTACAACCACTACTAGATGTCGTTTATGGCCCTGATAAATTCAGTAGATAAAATAGAAGTAGTTAGGCTCTTGGGCCTTAGTTTTCTAATCTGTAAAATCAAGAGATGCATTGAAGATTCTTTGTAGCTTTAGATTGTGTAATTCTTTCTTTTAGATTTGTCTGGAATTTGTAATATTGATGGGAACTAAAGTTTAAGCCACTAAAACAAGACAGAAATCTGGTTATCAGACACAAGGTTGTTTTTTCAGCCTAGTCTCTGCCAGTCGAAGCCTTGTTATAACCACAGTGTGGCAAGATCTGATGTCCCATTATTATTTCTTTCACTTGAGAATGCTTCAGCTGTACAGATCTATCACAGCAGTTGTTACACTGTGAGTTTCCCCTTATCCATCAGAAGAGGAAAATCCATCATACTTTTGACCACTTTTTCCTCTCCAAGAAAATGATCTTTAAGAGAATGACATGTAATATAGACTTGACTATTCTTAAGGCATTGGAGAAACTGCATCTGAAATAAAATGAATACATGATGCAGTAGTTTATTTACATTTAAAATATTGAATGGCAAAGCATTTTATCAAAGACTTTGGGACCAAATACACATTCCATACTTACATAAAGTGAAAGGATAGAAGGAAGCAGAAATACGGGTATAGTTACTGTGTATAATACCTAGCTGTGGTTCAATTACCCTATGTAGCTCAGCTACACTAACAGAATAAGGTAGATTTTTGAGCAGTTAAGAAATGTAGATATTAGGGTCTGTATGTTTAGAGATTTTTTTTTAAAGTTTCATCCCATAATCTCAATTTAAGTTGAAATGGTTACCAGGCAACTGAGAGGAACAAAAGTACAGCCTTACCCTTCATATTTCTAGTTTCATTTTACACTCTGTTTTGTAGGTAAAGGTATAAATTTTGTTTTGCTGTTGCATCTTTTTAGAAGATTCCTTTTTTTAATGTTCTGTAGCAGTTTATATAGCATGGAAATGGCTGGTCCTTGAAATTTAAAATAATTGGCCAATAAAACCAAATGGGCACTGAGCATTTTTACTGGTGTAAATTACTTTATGCATTTCTTAATTTCTTCTATTTATTGGTTTACTTTCAAGAATTGAACTCTATATAGAAAACCATCAGTTACATAAAGATTTAAAAAATTTACCGTGAATCATTTTGCAATACGTATGTGTATTGAATCATCAGATTGTATTAAATTTACACAATGTTACATGTCAATTATATCTCAGTAAAGATGGCAAAAAGACAAATAAAATTTTGCCACTTATCTAAAATTATCACGTTAGATAATTGTAATATTCTCAATAAAAACCTAAACACAGTTATTTCTCATTTTATTGGTGTGTTCTATTTTTCTTTGATTAGATCTATATATTCTTCCCCCACAAAAATCTAGCTCTTGGATTCCTTTGTTTACCCTGAGGCTTTTTGGGTTTTCTATATACTTTTTGATGCGATCTTTAATCTTCTCCTCCTGCTTTCCTTTGTACGTATTCCAGTGGCTCCCATTCTGATATAAGGTGGCATCACATTCACAGGTCAACCCGAAACCCACTGGCTTGTAGCCCCACGCTGGGAATAGAAGGCTCTTTGCCTCCTCTGTGGTTCTGTCTCCTTCATTCTCCCGCAGAAGGATTTAAGAACTCACAGGCTTTCATGTCTGTCTGCCTCTTTCCTGCATATCTCCCATCACCTGCCTTCGACTCTCAGCGCTATTGCTGCTCGTAGGCTCATGGTTTACGGCCACCATCACTGAGGTGGGTTCAAAAAGGGCATGCCCTTCCCTTTATCACTCTAGTCCAAGCTTGGACTTAGACCACCCCCCCCCTCCCGCTGCCATAGTTCCTCAAAGACTTCTAAATTGAGGCTGTAACACTGAACATGACTTAATCAAAGTTTAGGCTAATGGAGAATTATAGCACAGAGAATAACTTATAATTAGCTGTGAGATATGATTATTATGGGGATCCATAGGTCTAGGTCATGCATAAGATTTTATTTCAGGGTTGATTTGTCTCCAGTCTCTGGCTGCTTTCCATGGGGGCGGAAGTCGGGCTTTCTCCCCGTTCTCGGGCACCTGTAAGTGAATCTCCACTCCTGAGAGTCCAGGCCAGAGTCTCACTGGAATTAGAGAAGAAAAGGGAGTTTCTTTCTTAGCCTAAGGCCTTTCCTCTTTATTTCCCTATTTAGGATCTACTTCTTCCCAGCATGACTGATGGAAAAAATACTCAGTTCCATCAAAGGAAACATCACAGCTTATCCAGAGTGTTATTACCTTAACCTAAAGCTCTAGCCATACCACCATGTAATCTAGTGGTCCATAAGTTTTTAGCTTTGTGGAAACAGGGTTTGAGCGATCCATGAACACCATGAAGCTGAGTGCAAAATTTTTGTGAGCGTATGCTTTTTTCTGGGGAGCAGATTCACAGCCTTCATCAGATTGTTAAAATGATCTGGCATCTCCCCAAAAGATTAAGAACCACTTCAATCTGGATTAATTAGGTAGGACATCCACGGTTTCCTCTAGATGGGGCTTCACTTGTAGTCCTTCCTCCATCAGCACATAAAGATGGGACTTTCATATCTTCTCTCCAGACATCTGTGTCCAGACAGCTTCTGATCTTCTACAAACAACTACTCAAGTGCAGATGTCTCCATGGAATAGCTTGTAGGAATAATATGGTCCAAATCCATTCTTGGACAAGAAACATTCCTTTAGGACAAGAAACAGTCTGCAGAGATGCAATTCTGCCTAGTCTTGTAAAGATCTTCATTTCATAAGAGGTCTTTGCCTAATTAAACTACCTATTTGGCTGGTTTTTCTAGGACAAAGAGATAGTCTTCTACAAAGGGGTAGGATTTTGGGGGTCTTAAAGCCAAAACTTAACTAGATCTGAATTCTTATAACCATATGTACCTCCTTTTCCCTGCAGTCTTTGCAAGATGCAAACTTACCTCAGACACCTGCCCTAGGACTTAGAGCCCAGTAGGGAGATGATGGTAGCAAAAGTTTTCTTTTCTCCCATCACATGTAGTGCCAGACATCTCATCTCCTGTTATACTTGGAACTCGGGTATCTAACGGGCTTGATGTTGGATTCCTCAATTCCCTCACGGTCCCCATGGACTCTGGCAAAGTCCCTCTTTCTTTGCTGAAATTGAAGGGCAGCTTACTTTGCATTGTAATGAGCCCAGCTTATGATGTCCGGCAATGAGTTTACTGAATGTTGTTTCTCTTTTTGTGCATGGGACTCATTCACTCTTCCAAGTAATGCATGGGTGTTCACTCCAGTGCAGGTTTAGGGTTAGGTGTAGGAGTGGGATAAAGTCATTTGCAGTGGGATTGCAGCTTTGAAAATTGAGGACCACTGTTTTTCTATCTTGTGTGGCTGTCTTTGTAAGAGGTGGTTTCTGGGGCTTTGAAGACAATCTGCTGAAGATTTCTAATACTGTTATTAGGTGTGGAAAAAGGAAACCCGAGAGATGTGAATCTGGGTCACTGCCCTGGCAGGTTGTCCATTTTTTCAGGATAATGTAGTTTCTCGCTCAGGTGCCATCAGTTAAGGTTAGTGGAGCCCTCTCACTTCCATCCCTCACATTGTAACTCAGGAGGTAGATTGCAAAACGGTGTTTCTGAATCTCACCACAATCAGTGCAAGGGTGGAAAATGTTTCCAGATTATGATCATGCCTGCTTCCTGTCTTTGTTCGCCGTGATAAGATTTCTCCCTCTATTGGTATTTTTTCATTTTATAGGAAGCTAGGAGTGAAAAGTCTCAGACTTTACCATTCTGTCATTTCACTTGAAATTTTTTTTTTTTACAAAAAATGATTTCACAAAATTGCAACTTGGGATCATTTAGACATTGATAGGGAGTTCTAAGCAATTTAAAATAATGTCTTTCCTACTGACTTGTAGAGCTTGAAATTTCACATAAACGAAATATAAAATTATGAAGTACCCAATAGAGTTTAAGATTAAAGGATCATTCAGTTTAACATGAACTTTTAAGTGTCTCAGTGAATTGTTTTTATTGTCAAGGATCTGATAGTTCTCTTTAGTATTTATGAAAAGTCCCGTTTTGAACTGGATTAAAATAACTATTTTACAGCATTATTAGCACCTTAGTTTAAAACACAGAGTAAAAAAAGGTTTAAAACACAGAGTATATAAAGAAAAGTTGTTTTAGGACTTCCCTGGTGGCACAGTGGTTAAGAATCCGCCTGCCAATGCAGGGGACACGGGTTTGAGCCCTGGTCCGGGAAGATCCCACATGCCGCGGAGCAACTAAGCCTGTTGTGCGCCACAACTACTGAGCCTGCACTCTAGAGCCCGCGAGCCACAGCTACTGAGCCCGTGTGCCACAAGTACTGAAGCCTGTGCGCCTGGAGCCCGTGCTTTGCAACAAGAGAAGCCACTGCAATGAGAAGCCCGCGCACCTCCATGAAGAGTAGCCCCCGCTCGCTGCAACTAGAGAAAGCCCGCGCGCAGCAACGAAGACCCAACACAAGCAAAAATAAATAAAATAAATAAATTTATAAAACAAAAAGGAAAAGTTGTTTCATGATAAATCATTTTGTAATACCGATCTTCATGAAATGACAGTCGCCACTCACCCGATTTCTTTGAATTTGTACCACTGTAATCCATGTTCCAAAAGAGGAGACAGTTTGCAGAGTTTTCGGCCCTAAGTGGCAGTTCTGACCGGATTTCCTGTGGCTGGTGAGGTTTCCACTGACTTCCGAGATAGCACTGATGTTGGGACCAGGGCTGGGCCTTGCGCTGTAGCCAGAGGCTGAGCCTGTGTTGCCTTAAAGTTTTGACAGTTGGGCCTGTGCTGTATATCTTTATTTCAGTGTGCTTTTTTTTGTAAACTTACTTTTTGTTTAAGAAGCGCTTTCCCACTCCTAGATATCATGAGTGTTGTCCTGTATTTTCTTCTATTGACTTTAGAGCTTTACTTTTTGTATTTAAATCTTTAATCCACCTATCTTTAGATTACCTGAAGGTAGGAATTTAGTTTTATTTCTTCAATAAAATTAGTCAGTTTTCTCTACACCATCTTCTAAATACTCCATCTTTTTCTGTTTGACTTATGGGGCTATTTTTAATCATATATTAAGTTTTCCTATATGCAGTTGGCCCTTGAACAACACAGGTTTGAACTGCACAGGTCCACTTATATGCAGATTATTTTCCGTAAATATGTACTACATTACACATGATTCTTGGTTGACTGCATCCACAGAAGCGGAACTATGGACATGGAGGGCCAACTGTAAAGTTATACATAGATTTTTCGCTGCTTGGGGGTCAGCACCCCTAACCTCCTTGTTTTCAAGGGTCAACTGTATATGGGTCTGTCTTTAAGCTCTCTAGTTTGTTTAATTAGTTCACTATCCTGTTTTGCCTCAGTGCCACACTGAACTAACTTACGGTTGTAGCTTTGAGACTGGTCCCCCCATCCCCTCTCTCCCATCGAGATACTGCAGGGTGCTTTTTCCTGGTATTTGAGCTATTGGTGCCCAGCCTTGATCATTTAGATTCTTCTTTGCTGGCTCCCTGGCATCCTTGCATGTTTAGTTGTTTTGTCATATTATTTATTTTTCCTCGTAGATGTATATTGTACTACACAGGGGGGGTGTCTCAGGCTGCTATAAAAAATACCATAGACTAGGAGGCTTAAATAACAGATTTATTTCTCATAGTTCAGGAGACTGGGAAGTCCAAGATCAAGGTGGCAGCAGATTTGGTGTCTGGTGAGAGCCTGCTTCCTGGTTCATAGACAGCCGCCTTCTTGAGATGTCTTCACATGGTGGAAGGGACAAGGGAGGTCTCTAGTGTCTCTTATATATGAGTGCTAATCCCATTCATGAGGGCTCCACCCTTGTGGCCTGATCACCTCCCAAAGGCCCCACTTCCAAATACCATCACATTAGGGATTAGGTTTTAATATATGAATTTTGAGAGGTTACAAACATTCAGTCAAAACAGATGGGTAGGACTTCCCTGGTGGCGCAGTGGTTAAGAATCCTCCTGCCAATGCAAGGGACATGGGTTTGAACCCTGGTCGGGGAAGATCCCACATGCTGCAGAGCAACTAAGCCCATGCCTCACAACTACTGAGCCTGTGCTCTAGAGCCTGCAAGCCACAGCTACCAAAGCCTGCGTGCCTAGAGCCCATGCTCTGTAACAAGAGAAGCCACCGCAATGAGACGACCACGCACCACAACAAAGAGTAACCCCTGCTCGCCGCAGCTAGAAAGCTAGCGTGGAGCAACAAAGACCCAATGCAGACAAAAATAAAATAAATAAATAAATATTTTTAAAAATGTCTTAAAAAATACCAAAACAGGTGGGTTAATATATTGTGTTATTATACTTCCCCAACAAAGCTTACAATAGAGCAGAGTTGCAGAGAGCCAAAAGGGAACTTTTTTATCATCCAGTCCTGCCCAGTGGTCTCATAAATTCGAAGACTGAGGCCTAGCAAGCCTTGGTGATTTCCACAGGGTAGCCCAGCTGGTGGTAGCAGAGGTGGGACTCCTGGGGATTCCTTTCACTAGAAGTGATGACTGACCTTCTACTACCTGTAGTTATTTCTGTGTCTGGACTTGTAATCATACATGGATTCATATAGCTCATCACTGAGCACTGAGAACGGCAACATCCACCCTCTTTATGATCAACTATAATGTGGATCCTTCTTCTTCTTTTGTGGGTTCTTATTTTTAATACATTTGTTGCTACATATGCTGGGAGTCTGTTGAACATTGTTGAATGTAAACTGTTGAATAATTTCAAGTATTTGTACTCATAAGTACAAATGTCATTTCTGTCCCTTGAAGTGTGCTTGAGGGCCTGCCAACCAATGCACGGGTACCTTTATTTTGAAATTTGTTCTGTGTGCAATTAACAAAAGGTTCAAAAGAAGTCCTTTCTGAAACTTTGGCTAAAGTCCTAGAATTTGTACATGACTTTGCAACATGCTCTTACTATATATTATATCTAGTGTCCTTAGCCCTGTTTTTGGCTTCTTCAATTGACCAAGTTAGAGATTAATGGAAGAAGGTTTCTTTTCTGCTACCAGGGGATTATGTCACAGCAATTATATATGTGTGTGTGTGTGTGTGTGTGTGTGTAGTTGGTTTACAATTTTATATTAGTTTCAGGTGTTCAACATAGTGATTCAATAATTTTATAGATTATACTCCATTTAAAGTTACTATAAAATATTCACTATATTCCCTGTGCTATCCACTATATCCGTAGAGCTTACTTATTTTATACATAGTAGTTTGTATCTCTTAATCCCTTACCCCTAATTTGCCCCTCACCCCTTCCCTTTCCCCACTAGTTTGTTCTCTGTATCTGTGAGTCTATTTCTGTTTTGTTATATTCTTTTGTTTGTTTTAATTTTTAGATTCTACATATAAGTGATAACATACAGTATTTATCTTTCTCTCTGATTTATTTCACTAAGCATAATACCCTCCAGGTCCACCCATGTTGTTGCAAATGGCAAAATTTCATCCTTTTTTATGGCTGAATAATATTCCAGTGTGTGTGTGTGTGTGTGTGTGTGTGTGTGTGTGTAATCTCACATCTTCTTTATCCATTAATCTTTTGGTGAACATTTAGGTTTCTTCCATATCTTGGCTACTGTAAATAATGCTGCTGTGAACATAGGGGTACATGTATTTTCTTGTTTTCTTCAGATATATACCAAAGAGTAGAATTGCTGGGTCACATGGTAATTCTATTTTTAATTTTTTGAGGAACCTCCATACTGTTTTCCATAGTGGCAGCACCAATTTACTTTCCCACCAACAGTGCACAAGGGGTCCCTTTTCTCTACATCCTCTCCAACACTCGTTATTTGTAGACTTTTTGATGATAGCCCTTCTGACAGGTGTGAAGTAATATCTCCTTGTGGTTTTGATTTGTATTTCTCTGATGATTAGCGGTGTTGAGCGTCATTTCATGTGCCTGTTGGCTATCTGGTATATCTTCTTTGGAAAAATGTCTATTCAGGTCCTCTGCCCATTTCTTAATTGGGTTGTTTGTTTTTTTGATATTGAGTTGTATGAGCTGTTTAAATATTTTGGAAATTAACCCCTTATTTGTCATATCATTTGCAAACATTTTCCTTCCATTCAGTAGGCTTTTTGTTTTGTTGATGTTTTATATCATGGTAAATATTTTAAGTTAATTTTTAAAAATTGTGGTAAAATACACATAACAAAATTTACCATCATGGCTGTTTTTAAGTATACAGTTCAGTGGCATTAAGTACATTTACATCATTGTGCAACCGTCACCACCATCCATCTCCAGATCTCTTTTCATCTTGCAAAGCTGAAGTTCTGGTAATGGTAAAATGTATTGTCTATACAAATACATCCATAAAGCTGAAATAGTAAAATTCTTATGGTTGAAGTTGCAGTAGTGACATATGACTAATTTAGGTTTGTATTCTCCATTTCTTCAACATTTCACCGTCTTCAATTAACATTTATATGGTGCTTTATTATACATATTCTCACTTAATATTCAAAACACATGTGAGGTAGACATTAATATTCCCATTTTATAAATGAAGAAGTTGAAGTGGTCATAGAGAAGTAGTGAAGGAGTCAGAATTCCAGCTTAATGCCATTGCCCTTAAATCCTTTCTGTTTCCACTATACCGCACTTCAAAAGACTGTGACTAGTATTTTCTTTCCTTCTCTCCCTCCCTTCCTTGCTTCCCTCCCTCCCTCCCTCTGCCCCTCCTTTCCTGCCTTCCTTCCTTCCTTCCTGATCTATCAATCTCTTGTTTTTGGTAGTGATGGGGTAGGTGTCAAGAAGGTAAATTTCTGGAGTTTTGTTTTAAATTATGGGTCTTGCCCTAACAGCAGACAGTCTTGTTCATAACCTTGGGCATGCTCATCAGATCAGGGATTATTATGCTTTGCCTAAAACTTAGTACATGCAGCAGATGTCTATTCAAATATTACTTTAAAAAATGCCCGGAATTGTATTTAAATGGCTTCCATTATTCACTAATTAAATTGCAGATTGTTTCTCCTGGGGATTTTTGCACTAGGCTGAGTTTCTTCAATTGTTTGTGTTGGACGAGGACAAAATAAATCTATTGCATTGCAGCTCAGTGAAAAATCCTGCTGAATGGGCTAAAAAAGTCCACATTCATCCTACAACAACAGACTTATTTAACAAATACATATATTTTCTTTTTTTCCTGGTAAGATGGAGCATGAGCAGATAGTGGGCTTTTGTTTGTTTTTATTTGTGTTTTCTTTTTTTGGGACGCGGGCCTTTCACTGTTGTGGTCTTTCCCGTTGCGGAGCACAAGCTCCGGACGCGTAGGCTCACGGGCCCAGCCGCTCCGCGGCACATGGGATCTTCCCAGACCGGGGCACGAACCCGTGTCCTCTGCATTGGCAGGCAGACTCTCAACCACTGCGCCACCAGGGAAGCCCTATTTGTGTATTTTGATTCTAGTGCTTAAAATACCTGGAGGGGTCTGGGATACAATGGAGGCCCATGTGTTCTACTGAGTGTGTCAGCTTCCTTGGTCTGTATGGATTTTACAAAGAGCAGCGCAATGGAATTCAGATATTTTAAAACCACATGTGTGTTTCTTCCACGGGTGCCACAATTTAAATCTTTAATCAGTCTTGTCAAGAGGTTAGGAGTAGCGGCTGGTTCGCCCTCAGACTTCCTCTAGGGTCATTATTAGTTGCTGCTGCCTTGCTAGGTAGCGATTACAGAACATCCTCCCATGTGCTATTTTCATTTATACTGAGAGAGGGAAGCAAAACCAGAATTAGGAGAAGGAATCAGCCAGAAGAGTTCAATGTTTCTGCAGACCAGAGACTTGTCAGAATATGCCTTTGAATTTTTGCAGAGGAATGCTTGCTTGCTCTTAATATGTAAATTACTTCCATTCTCCTAATAAAAAAATAGATGAAAATTTCATGCTAATGTTCAATCTTATAAACAGATAATTAAGACTTTGCTCTCAGAATAAATAAATACCTGACACTTGCCAGCAGTGGCTTTGGGGCAGCAGTGTCTTTGCTAAGCCTCATATACATCATCATAATGAATCCTTACAACCTTGTGAAGAATGTGGTATTCTCCCTATTTTACGGACTAGGAAAGTGAAGCTCAGAGAGGTTAGGAGACTTGCTCAAATGTCACACTGAGAATAAATGGCAGATCTGGGATTGTGTCCTTTTTGTGATATCAGTGCTCACTTTTTCAGCATTGTTGTTGATGTTAATGTTCTTTAGACTTGAGAACTGACGCTGACCCAACTCAAGCCTGTGGGTGTTAAAGACAATCTCAGATAAAATGTAAGAACTTAGTTCCATTCCACAATGCGCTAACATGGCAGAGCTGAAGTGGGGAGCTGTAGAGCTACCAAAATGTTGGATGGGAAACTGAATGCTTTTTCAAATCAAGTGCCTCTGAGTAGTGACCCTGGACAGTTGGTAAGAGTGTGTCACCAACATAAATAATTGGAAAGAAATGTTGGATAAGTTGGAAGCAAAGCCAGCGATTCCTACATGGAGCTGTTAAGAAGGGACCAGGAAGTGTGAAGAAATGAAGGTTACTCAGTGTCCAGACTATAATAAGGGATGGATCTTAGCACAACAGATGGAAACTGCAGCAGCAAGTAACAGAGCACCAGAAGAGAGACACTTCCATCTGGATTCATTCAGAAAAGGATGTCAGAGAACTATAACAATGAAAGCATATAAATCTCCACTGGTTATGTCAGATCAAAATTCAGGACAGATTCAAGATGGGCCCTTCACATACATATTACTATTTTGAGGTACTCTATGCCATATAAATGATGTTGTAGGTCAAGACCTATTTTAGCCTTATACATTAAATAAACAAACACTTTTCATAGAACCTCTTACCACTTTATTGTTAATTTTTGGAATAAAATGTAGGTAGTTTGTTCTTACTGTTGTTTCCCAATTTTTTTTTTTAAATAAACAAATTTATTTATTTATTTATGGCTGCGTTGGGTCTTCGTTGCTGCGCACAGGCTTTCTCTTCATTGCAGTGTGCGGGCTTCTCATTTTGGTGGCTTCTGTTGTCGCGGAGCACCGGGCTCTAGGCGCATGGGCTTCAGTAGTTGTGGCACGTGGGCTCAGTAGTTGTGGCTCTCAGGCTCTAGAGCGCAAGCTCAGTAACTGTGGCGCACGGGCTTAGTTGCTCCGCAGCATGTGGGATCTTCCTGGACCAGGGCTCGAACCTGTGTCCCCTGCATTGGCAGGTGGATTCTTAACCACTACGCCACCAGGGAAGTCCCCCAATGTTTTAGAAGATGAGCTGGCAGACACAATTCTGTTGTTCTGTAGCTGTGATGTGGTGTTTGAGAAATGCTGAGGAAGTTCAATTATCTTTCGTAGGGTGGTGATGAAATTCAGGACTGGAGGGTGATTTACAGGACAGTAGGAATAGAATGCTGCTGCTTATTTCTGAATGTCCAGTCACAATGACCTACTTTCTTTTTTGCTTATGTTTTTCATGATTCAAGTTTTTCAGGCATAAATAATTTGGGGGCTTTTGTTCTTTTTCTTTGCTGCCTCTCATCCTAGGATTTTCGTGTTCTGGCACTCGCTTGCTAACATGGATATTTTAATCATATTTCATCTGCAAAGGCATGGGAAAAGATGTTGACACTTTTCATTAGACAAATGGAAATTGTGTTGTATTTGTATACAAAAGTGTGTTCTTTGCCAAACCAGCAGGATATCACATATTTTGGAGTCTGTGTGTGTGTGTGTGTGTGTGTGTGTGTGTGTGTGTGAGGTCCCTATGAGAATTTCTTAAAAGCAGTGGAACCTAGCCCCAAGAAAAAATCCATAGATACACATACACATAAGATTTTCTCATGCAATTTCAAATGG
Organism: Delphinapterus leucas; assembly: GCF_059928025.1. Taxonomy (NCBI): domain Eukaryota; kingdom Metazoa; phylum Chordata; class Mammalia; order Artiodactyla; family Monodontidae; genus Delphinapterus; species Delphinapterus leucas. The sequence goes on from NC_143138.1 coordinate 17,173,841, forward strand.
TGGATTCATCCCTGAACGCTTGGTTATGAATCCTTTGTTCTGAAATATTGAAAGTCAGTTTGAATATACTTGGCTTTGGGCACTGGCTACTTGTGCAGTCCCCAGGGAAAGGTGGACTTTTGCGGTTGTATGGGACAGTAGGTGATTTGGAGATTTCTAGGTTTCAAGCGAATGCACTATAAGCCACACTTACAGAGTGTGCTAGAAAAAAAACGTGACTTTGAGAGTGTGTATCCTGGGGATGCCGGATGGTGAGAAATGAAACTAGAGAAATATTAGAAAGCACAATTAGTTATTTAGTTTTTTCTTTTTAAAAAAAACTTGGAACATACACTCAACATGGGGATTTCCAATAACAAATACAATAAAGACAAATAAAAGTAAATGTTTACAGCCACATTAGACCTTGAGAATGAAGGATGGAAATCCTTGAAGGCAAGGACATGGCCCTGTGATATATGTTCAGGGACCTCCTATATGTGATTGAGGAATTAGCTCTGGGAGTGGAAGAGGCCAGTCCTCATTAGGTATCTTCTGGGAGGAGATGAGATTTGGGTCAGAGTTTCATCTTGAAGCTTATTGGATTTAATGCTTTTCTCTGAAGGCATCTCAATGATAAACCACCTAGGATGGGAGAAAAACCTAGAAGAGTTAGAGGCATCCCTGTTCTCCTTTCTCCTCATGGTAGAAGCGCCTTTACTCTCCAGCTCCTGAATTGCTATGGTGAGAGCTGCAACTAAACAAACTGTGCAAACTTTAACCTAAAAGGAGCCAAAATCTTAGACCACATTTACCATCCTACCAGCCATATACAGTAAAAGCCCATAAAACAAAAAACTTGTCTTCCTCCTCCTGTAAATGCCAATAATCCCCTGTTTATACCGTTTACATAACATCTATAGGTAATGCCTTATAGTTGCCTTAGTTCATTTGCCAGACTGAAAAGCCCTTACATTAAGGTCAGGGATCTTTTCTAACATCACTTGGTAGTCCTTCTGCTAGTAAAGCAAGCCGAGCATGTTGCTGGTGTTCAGCAAATAGTTGCTGAACAAATAGTAAAAAGGCCAGTTAGTGTCACTTAAAACCTCTAAACATTCTCTTTTGAATTGTCTCCAACTGTGTATCCAGTTGGAACAATTATTCAAAGTTATGTTGACAGAGGTGGAGCTATTTGCTTGTCATTATGACGATTAGTCTTGTAAGTTACCCAAAAGTCTGCATAGCAAGTAAAATGTAGTCCTTGCATGTTTGGTTTTCCGTTGCTGTTTATGACGTACAGAATCATGATGGATGGAATTGCAGTCAGATTCTGATAATTTTGTGGTTTGGTCTCAGTTGTGGACAGGGATGAAGCAGGTTCATTCATTAAATTACCATTCATTGACTACCATGTGCTAGGTATTATTTTCTCCACCAAGGATCTCAACATGAGTAAGATGTGGCATCTGCTTATAATCAGCTCTCAGCTTGGTAGGGGAGACAGATACACGAGTAGTGACTGCAATATCTAATGTGTTAAGTGGCTTGAGAGAGGTAAGGAAAGGAAGCACAAAGAGGGGACTAACTGATTCTGCTTGTGGGTGGGAAGAATGTGCCAGGTACAGGACAGAGTGAGGAATGAGACTGGAATGGCGACATTCCAAGCAGAGAAAAGAGCCAGTGCAAAGCACAGAGGAAGGTTTGGAGATCTCTGGGTGTATACCTGGAGTAGAGGGTGCGAGGGCCAGGCATGGCTGGGATGAGATGGAAAGGGGGGAATGTAGATGCTTTAGAAGTGTTTTAAAACCCGCCTCCTTTCCCACACAGAGTAGTTTGGATTTTCTCTTGTAGGCACTGGTGCTTTTCAATGGGGGGAAGCCAGTTCTGACTACCAGGTTTTTTAGAGTAGACATCCACACCCAGATCTCAGTTCTTGCCTGGGGTAAATAGTAAACAGAGGCTGTAATTGGCCAGAGGAACTATTTCATCACACTGCAACAGATTATCAGGGGATCTTAAACAAAATGCAGAGTAGGGCAGGCTGACTGCCAAATTACCGTAGAATCCTTTTAGAAAGTGGGGAGATACTCTTGAATATAAGCTTGTTTGCTTAGAATTAAGAGAAATAAGGGTGAACTTTGTTTTTCATTTTAGCATTTTGACTTGGGATCTGAGTTAGGCTAATGGTGTAATCAACGCTGTCCTTTCTAAACTGACTTTCTGTGGGGCTGACATCAAAGAGTAGTGGCCAGTGGTATAAATAAAATAGGAGCCACAGAGAACAATCAGGTACTGAATCTAAGTTGTCTTGCGCTTGGTGGGGTGAGGAAACTACGTTAGATCCAACACTTGTATAACCTGCATAACTGGATTTCCATGTTCTGGCCCCCTATTCAGAGTCTAACAAGTAATTTTAATTAAAAAAACCCGAAAAACTCCACTGTGTCATATACCTAGTAGCATTGTCACCCTGTTCATTCCTTTATCCAATAGCAAGTATTTATTGAGCACCTACTAAGTGCTACTCTTATAGGTTAAATTTTTTTTTTTTTTTTTGTGGTATGCGGGCCTCTCACTGGTGTGGCCTCTCCTGTTGCGGAGTACAGGCTCTGGACGCGCAGGCCCAGCAGCCATGGCCCACGGGCCCAGCCACTTCGCGGCATGTGGGATCTTCCCGGACTGGGGCACGAACCCGTGTCCCCTGCATCGGCAGGCGGACTCTCAACCACTGTGCCACCAGGGAAGCCCTTATAGGTTAAATTTTAAGAGGGAGAGGGAAGATGGCACAGTGGGGATGCTGCAGGCATTTGTAGGAGTATGCACCAAAGCCCAGGGTGAGTGTGTGTGTGTGTGTGTGTGTGTGTGTGTGTGTGTGTGTGTGTGTGTTTGAGTTTGGGGAGAATGAAAAGCACTTAGCCTGGCTGTACTGTGGAGTGTGACAGGAAGCAGAGAAATTGGACTGAAGCATTGCTCAGAGCCCAATCGTGATTTGAGCTATGTTCAGGTGTCTGGAATTTATCCTAACGGCAATTGGAGATTTGCTTCCTAGAAAGATCGGTTTAGCTGGTGTGAAGAATGGATGGAGTAAGGCAAAGTTGAAGGCAGACCAGTTAGGAGGTTTCTACCGCAGTCTGGTTGGGAGATAACAGTAGCCCTAACTGGGTGAGAGGCTGTAGGAATGCAGAAACATGGCTGGAGTCCGAAGATATTTAGGAGGTAGATTTTAAATGGGACTTGGTGACTGACTGGAGGTGGGGTTCTTGAGCAGCTAGAAAGAAGAGGATGCTCTTTCTTGATCTAGGAAACATAATACTTATACATGGGGGTGGGCATTCTTTACAGTGTAATTCAAAAAGTATTAAATTGATCCAGGAAACCTTTACATTCTCTGCTAGCTCCGTCAATGTACAGATGCATGAGAAAGGAGAGGAATAAATTCAGAAGCGTGAAAGCACTCCCATTTTGATTTTTCTCTCTCAGCTTTTCAACTTCAAGGCCAGGAACATATGCCTCGTGAGTTCGAAGGAGATTGTGATCCTATAATCGTTTTCATTTTCACAGAACTAGAGAGATGTAAACTTCCTCGGAGAAGGTGGTTTTGCAGCCTCTGGATTAAAAGCTCTTCCAGCTCCACCTTTGGTTGAAAATCAGTGGTGTCTGGTGTTTATCAGAACACCCCCAACACTCTTGTGTACAGGTCACCAACACTCGTATTTTATGCCTGGCATTTTTTTTTTTTTAATGCCTGGCATTTTGAGCCAGAAATTTTCCAGTGGTCCCCAACTGCTAGGATCTCAAGCCCCTATTTTCTTGGATCTTCAATTTATTTTAATTAAAAAAAAAATCTCTTCTAGAAAAGCACATTGGATGTGTTGCTGAATAAATAGGTTTTTTTTTTCTGAACATGTCATCCCGGTCATTAAATGGAAAAATGTAGTCTACGATGCTACAGAGCTTGCCCTTTTTAATACGTTTGAAATATAAAAAATCAAAATTGCGCTCTGTTAAAAGAATGTATAGCTGGAATTTTAATTTGATTATCTTCCCCAATTTTCCCAGGCTTTCATAGGCCAGCACTTTGTTTGAACAGCTGTACTCCCCTAAATCTCAGTAACGAATGAATCAGGAATAATTTTGTGGAGCAAGTCAGATGAAAGGAACTTCCTAAGAAAGACGGGTCATTAAGAGAAGGAAGAAGGAAAAACTAGCAAAAATTTGAGACATTTAACGACTGTTTTTTTAATAAAGCAATTTGCTGTCATAATTCTTTTCTGATAATCTTAACATATGCTGTCCTTTATTTCCCTTTAGGTTTTAATATTGGGTGGAAATAAAATTTAAAACTAAAGTCAGCAGGAAAAGAGAAATGCTAAAAACTGAGAAGCCTAAAAAATAGGATAGAGCAGTGTAGTCAATTTTCTATTATCTATAATTTTCTGTCATCTATACGTGTATTATCCATATGCTGGGGTTGGCGGGATAGAACAGGAGGGGGTGAAACTGTGAAATCTGTCTGCCTCCAATCACAAAAAGATCAAATTAACATGTGAAAAGATATTTGCAAGAGCTGGAGGATAGAAGGGTTTTTGGCTTTTAACATCTTACCTAGTGGATATATTTGAAAGCAAAAAATAAAGCTAAAGTAAATTCGGGCAAACATTAATTCACCCAACTGAATAAACAACTTACTGAATTTGCTAAGCTAATTAATCAACTCTTGCTTCTCCTTTCCAACGTAGATTCGCAGGCAGTAAAATAAATTAAATCAACGTTCCCCTCCCCCGCCCTTACTAAAAGTAAGCTTGCTTTCCCTGGGTAACTCGGTCATTTAAATTCCCAAGGCTGTCCCTCGCCACCCCCCTCCCCCCCGCAGTCCACTGGCAGGAAGCAATTGTACGGAGACAAAATTGGTTCTCTGCAGATTGCAGACTTTGGGTTCTGAGTATTATACTTTAGCTCAACTACCTAAACTGATGAATAAAATAAATATTAACTGAGGTTATTTTTAGAAATAAATGTCCTATGGATGATGTTGATTTGCAGATAGAGGAGACTGTGACTTACAGATAGATCTTTTTATGAAGCTTAAAGCTATATTAACAGTAGGAAATGATGACTTGGGGGGAAAATCGTGGAAAATTAAGGATATTTAAAGTTTGAAAACAATTGTAATTGTGAAAATCTGGACACTGAAATAGTAAAAATATTTCAGTTCAGTAGTCTGCAGATCTGGTACTTAATATTGCGCTTAAATTTAAATCACTAGAATAAGATTTAGTTTAGATTGCATGTATCTACACATTTGATACACACATACATTCACCTAAACACAATATACAAGGAACCGTGAAAGAATAAACAGGGAAGAAAACGAATGAAAAAGATTGCAAAGTGGTGAATGACAAGTTTTGTGCAAGTTAGGCAAAATATAATACAGGGATATCCTCATTAACAAGTTAATTATGAGTCAAGACCGTATCGCTAGGTTTTTCATTGTTCAAAGGCATGATATCCAGATGCAGAAATAGGAAGATAGCAGATTAGAATTGAGAAAGAAAACAATGCTTATATAAAAGTTCTGCTCACACTTGCAGCACCTCCTTGCCTTCATCATGATTGGGCACCCTTCCAAGGAAGAATCTAAATGGAAAGTACTTCCAGCTGACTTCTTAAGGCCACAAACCTTAATCACCTTCTGGTGCCCTCACCTTGAGGATCAAAGACTCCCCACGGATTGCCTTTCCCTACTTTTCCTTCTCTGCTGGACCAATTCTGATTCTTTCCAGTCTTGTTCACCCTAGGATATTATGCTCAAGACTCATTTACATGCTCAACTAATCTTAATTAAAATGTAAGGGAAGATCAGGGCATGATCAGATTCGGTTCTGAATAAACTTGAATAGTTTGGCATCAGTTTATAGGATTAGACAGTTCTTGGAACGGCTTCTCTTCCAGACATTGTCTTAGGCTTGCTGTCATTTCTTAATACTCTCATCAACTTCCATGTTTAAGCATTGGCTGAATGTTCTCTTTTAACTTACAGATGATTTTGCTATCTGGAAACTTATGCCCACGTCTTTGACTGCGGGTCAAAATTGCTTTCCTCACAGTCTGATTGGGAGAGTTGTTAAACATTGGAATGTCCTTCTGAGGTGGGCTGTGGAATGTCATGTAAGTTATTAATATTTTTTTCTGAATATGATGGATTTTCATATGTTGCAGGAATGGCTTGGGCAAGTCTGTGAAATTTCCTTCTTTTTTTATTGAGGTACGATTGACATGTAACTCCCTTCACGCATTCTCCTCACCCACCCATTCCCAACCACCAGTCTGTTCTCTATGTCTATGAGTTTGTTTTCTTTTTCTTTTTTTAAAGGTTTCACATATAAGTGAGATCATATGGTATTTGTCTTTCTCTGACTTATTTCACTTAGCATAAATGTCCATCCATGCTATCTCAAATGGCAAGATTTCTTTTTTTAATGGCTGAATAATATTCCATTGTATATATACCACATTTTCTTTATCCATTCATCCACCAATGGCCACTTGTTTCCATATCTTGGCTATTATCAATAATGCTCTGATGAATACTGGGTTGCATGTATCTTTTCAAATTAGTGTTTTCATTTTCTTCGGATAAATACTCAGAAGTAGAATTGCTGGATCACAAGGCAGTTCTATTTTTAATTTTTTGAAGAAAGTCCATACTGTTTTCCATAGTGACTGCAGCAATTTACATTCCCACAAACAGTGGACAAGGGTTCCTTTTGCTCCACGTCTTCACCAACACTTGTTACTTCTTGTCTTTTTGATAATAGCCATCGGACAGGTGTAAGGTGGCATCTTGTGGTTTTGGCTTGCGTTTCCTGATGATTAGTGATGTTGAGCATCTTTTCATGGACCGGCTGGCCATCTGTATGTCTTTAGAAAAATGTCTACTCAGATCTCTGATGTTTCCTTTTAAGCTTGTGAGTCCCAGAGTTGTTGTTGTTGGGCTTTACAGTGTGAGCTCCTTGATTAGTGAAAATGTAGAAGGCAAAGAAGTAATTTAATTTAAAAATATTTAAAATCCACCATCTCCATTCTGTTCTGTGGTCAAATATACTCAAAATTAAATGAACTGTTTTAAACTTGGTTATCATGGATTTGATTGCATACGTGGCCAAACTAGATTGATTTCTAAGAATTCGTAATTTATCAAGTAATCTTTAACTCAAATTGGGGAACAATTTGGCTAGATGCAGGCGAAGAAGATAAACATGACCTTGTGTTAATTGTGATGGCCAAGTCATCCTTAAAAACTCATCACTTCTCCTGTGACATCTTGCCAGGCCTCCCCTCCCCACTCTCCAGCTGTTAGTTACTACCTGAGTTGATCCATGTGAAGCAGTAAGCAAAGTGTCTAGGACCATGTAAGTGTGTTCATAAATGTTAGCTTACACTATTAATATTTTTAACATTTTTATTTTATATTATTTTAATTTAATATGTATAAAAGATTTATTTTTATTTTATAATAAAATACTTATTTTCATAAACTCTGTGCTCTTATATGGCAGCTTGTACGTCATATGTGTATTCAATCAGTCATCAAAAATTTATTGCTTGACTAATGTGTATTAGGCACTGGCACTAGATCCCAGAGATAGATGACTAAGACAAAGATGTCCTTTTGAAAATGATGGTTTACCTCTTATAATAATGTGTTATCCTAGTGTGTTTATGTCTTTTATATTGTGAGTTCATTTGAGGTCAAAACCATGAGAGCCCAAAAAATCATGTCAACTTACCCTGAAATAGTTTAGAATGAGAAAGATAAATCATCACAAAGTAACCTTGCATTGGTTAAACTACCTTAATTTTTTAATTTTAATTTTAATATAAAAATTTTTATTAGCACTTAGCACATTATCTGACACATAGAAAACTCTTAATACCCAACTATTATTATCAGGTCATTTATTTTCAATGTTGCTCTCTGAGCGACTTTTCACTGAAAATTACTACTTAGTAAGGAGGCTCTAAAAAGGATAGAGCATCATGCTGGTGCTGATCAGCACTGAGTTCTTTTCTCCCAGTTTAACTGAGATATAATTGACCTGTAACATTGTATAAGTCTAAGGTGTACAATGTAATGATTTGATAGATGTACATTTTGCAAAATGATCAGCATAATAAGTTAACATCCATCACCTCACATCGTTAATATTTTTTTATCTTGTGACAAATTACTTTTAAAACATTATAGTATATTCAGTTCTGGACACATTAGGAATGTTGAGAACTTTAGCATATTGACATTCCTCTTTATCCTTTAGGAGACCATACTATAGCAACAGTGACCACTGGTATCATCATTACAGTTACTCCCTACTAACAATACCTAGGGTTGTATGGAGCTCCTGCATCTCTTGGCTCATGTGAACCTTAAAACAATTCTATGAGATACGAAGGGCGGCAGAATCATCTGTTATTTTATGGATGTGGGCGACCTTCCCAGATAATGTGAGTGATTTCCTTAAGATCGTGCATCTAGTAAGTCTAGCATCAGGGCTCAAATCCAGGTTTTTTCAGTCAAAATCCATTGTGTTCACCACTAGATTATTATGGCTGAGATATTACTTGGACAGTTGAAGAAGCTGGGATGGTTTTAATGTGGAAAAGAAAATATATGTGGGGAAGATGATCACTGTCTTTGCATGTCTGAAAGCCCATTCTGTATCTGGGGTACTAATTAGTCTTACTCTGAAGCTTCTCAGGGTAAAACTTTGAATATTTGTTGCTTATGCCTGCTTTTATTTTGGCTACATAAGGACATTTTTTTTTCTTGTATGTAGGGCCACAGGTGAGCAAAACCTACCATGCCCCGTGCACTGGCCTCTGCGCATCTATTTGCCTCATTTCATCAAGTTCTTCCCCATCCCATTCATGACTCATTGGTCATCTTTTCTACCACAGGACCTTTGCACCTCTAGACCCTCTGCCTAGGTTGCCATTCCACTTTCCCCACAGTTTTGCTTGGCTGAATGTCATGTATCCCTTTGGACTCAGCTTAAAGATTGCTTGCCCAGAGAAGAGTTTCCAAAGAGAATGATTGTTGTGTGCCAACTTCACTAAAGAGTCAGGGTCCCTCATGGCAAGCAACAGAAAATGCACTTTAAGCAGAAATGAAGCTTTCTGAAAGGATATTGAGAAGTTCATGGGAGAGAGCCTCCATGGGAGGGCTGAAGAACTAGGCACACAGCTAAAATTTCAAGAACAATGTCCAAAACCACGCCAGAGAACTGGCCCAGAGAGGAATATTTTGCCCCCTGATTTTCCCCCCTGAGCACTGGATGCCGTGGTTTGCACTGCTGCCAAGAAATCTGCTTTATTGCAAGCGCTGCCAGCAGTAGTGCTGCTCTGGGAACTCAGCCTTGCAGCCAGCATTGGCCCCCTAAGCTGGACACCTCTGTTGCCATCCTGACCAGTAAAAGCAAATCGAATCCACACCAGCATGTAGCGCCCTTCATCCAGTTGCTCACATGTGAATCCCAGTTTTGCAAGCTTGAATCTAATTCGTGGTGCTGAAGTCACCCTAGCTGCAAAGTTGGCTGGAGAGAGCTGAGTTTCCTAGGTTCTACCTTGGGAAAGTGGGACCCCAAAAGCCAAAAACGACCCAGCTGCATCACGGGTGTTCAAAATGTGCCGGCTGGTCAGAAAACACGGCAAATACCTTCTACACTGAGTCCCAAGGTTCTTGTCTATATTATAGGCCAATCATTCCTACTTCACAGGGTTGTTATAAGGATTAAGGAAGGTAATTTAGGTGAAGCTGCTTAATAAACTGTACAGAGAGATGTAAGTATAAAATAATATTGTTCTTTTACTATGATTTATATCTTTGGCCAAAGCATAAAATTGAGTGCTTAATAAGTTGATTAACCTCCAATTCACTTTAGAGGTTTTTAAAATAGGAAGAATATTCTACTTCCCCAAAAGACGTTGTAAATATTCAGGAGAAATTGCAAAAAAAACCCAACAACTACTTATATCAAAGAGCTGCCCTCATAAATTTATATCATCTCCACATTTTTATTTTGTAATGGAATCATACAAAACGGTACCAAGCGTAGAAATGGTAGCTTTAAAATTTGGGTGGGTTTTCAGCTACTTTTTGACTTCTTTCTGAATTTTAAGTATTTGTTCTGCTTTAGTTTTTACTCTGGTTTCATCATGAATACAGACCTCTTGTTCCAAAGCAGACAATGGGCTTATTCAACCCTCAACGCCCTCTACATTTGGTTGTTTTGCCATGGCCTTTCAGTGACTCTACTAGAGGGATTATTACTCAGAAAAAAATGTAGCTGTGACAGATGAGTTTTTAGCACAAGTAATAGCAGTTGTGTAAAAGAGGGTGTTAGTGTAAATGGCTATAGCAGTTGCCAGATTTGCATTAACGCTAATGCAGTGGGAATTAGTCACATATTCAGTGAATGCCATTCTGGCCTTCCAGGTAAACCTCCTCTATAGAAGAGGAGAGGTCAATAACAGTGTAATTTCAGAGGAGAAAGGGCCAGGCAGGGCTATTTTCTTCTTTGGCAGAAATATTTCTCTGTATACGATCAAGATTTTGAGTTAAGCTACTTGGTTAGCTTTCCCTTTTTGTAAATATTAAAGTAATATATTGCTAGAAAAATTAAAATGTGACCCAGCTTTAGAGTGCCGAAAATTGGGTTATAATTCTCAGATCGTTTGATTTCTGCCATCTTAAAGTTATATCTTGTTCGAGAATGTGGAGAGTTTTAAGATACGTGTTTTCAGATACCTTCTTACTTATGCGATGCTTCATACTAGATTGAACTGCCTCTTGAATTTCCAAATCCCTCATGTTGAATTCCGGGGAATTTCTTCTTAATTTCTTCCTCCACGTCTTCACATATGTGTACACACACTGTCACTCATTTATGTTGAACCTAAATAGGACATTTGTTTCAGGACATTGGAAGTCTGGAATCCTTACATTGTGTTTTGGTAGAGATCTTAGCTTGGAAGTGAAGACTGCCTTGTAAATAGCATGTAGTCAACAGAGCTTACTGGCGTAAACAGAGCATTCTAGCAAATAGTGAATTTTGGTGACTCAAAATTTATTTTGGTTATCTGACATGTATAAGTATTTATGTGATCTGTGAATATTTTCTAGCTCTTAACATTTCTAACTTCAACTCTCGAAATATGTACTCTACATAATGGAGCTGACTGTTGGTTGGTTCAGGGCCGGGGGCGAGGTGAGGTAGACTGAGCAGCAAATGGAATATTCAGCGCTGAAGCTTTTGCCTTAACTGGTGTTGTTGAAAGTAACCTGACACCCTGCCCCCAGCCCCCAGCCAGGCTCCAAGGCGCAAAGGAGTTCTCAGTGTGGGTGTGTTGTGATTGCCTTTTATTTTATTGACTCACTAAATTCTTAGATTACTCTCCACCATGTGATATTGACAGACCATAAAATTCTTATGGAACCTGCTAAGTAGTGACTTATAAAGAATTATCTTGTTAATAAACTCAGCATAGTTTGGAATTCAAGTTTAATTAAAATGGAAAAGTAAATGATTATGTAAAGATTTTTCTTCAGTTAAGCTTGTATACTTTTACTGTCTCTTTGCCTTTTCTCCGAATTCATGGATATTTTTTCAAACCCATTTTTGGTAGGTGAATTTTTACAGAATCTGTTGTAATACCTGTTTTGTTGTTAGCTTTTGATTTAAAGATTTTTTTTTTTTTTAAATTAAAAAGGCTGAGAAGGACTTCTGAAGTAGAGTCTGAGGGAGGTAAAATTGAAAAACAAATCTATGTTATCCAGGGGGTTTAGTTTTTAAGGATGCTGTTTAAAGGTAATGATTGTTTATGGACTCTTTAAAGGTGTTTTCTCATAAGAGTTGCCAGATAACAGATTACTTATCTGGGAGTGGTTTGAAAGGCCTTTTGAAATTGCCTGTGTGACAATATTACCTTACAGTACTTAGAAAGCTCCTTTGAAGTTGGTTTTTTATATTGGAAAACCAGAAAATATTTTTCTTTTCTTTTTTTATTAAACAGAAAGTAATACATGGAGTAGAGATTTAGTAAAATGTTGTAGAAGAAATACACTGGTTATTTTTGTGATTGACTTGATTTTTCATCTTTTGGACTTTGTGGGTTACAAGATTTTTCTCAATTTGGATTCTTAGCATCACGTGTGTGCTGTTATTTGCAAATGGTACATCGTTACCAAGTACACACTGTCATGCCTCCAAATCTGAGGCTCTCTTCCCTTTTCTCACCTCTTTTCCTCCAGATACTATCTGGTGCAAAGTCTGTATTGCTGCTCCCAAACATGGTTGTTAAAAGAGCTTTGGGCTGTAGGGCACGAAACATTCCCGCACAACCTTTTTAAAACACAGTCACACTAAAGGAACAGGGTCAATGGAATGGGCTGTCGGGGTCAAGGCCAGAAACTCGCAGAAGCAGATATTGTTGTCTGGGTTGGCGGGAGTTTATGAGAGTCTGAAGTCCAAGCTTATCTGAGCTCACAAAGGAGATTCACGGTCTGTTGCTCCACAAAAGCTATTTAAGCAGGCACTTTTCTTCCCAACTAGCTTTTAAGTGCTCCTGGGGCCCTCCAGCCTGTTCACTTAGGCCTCTTCGATTATGAAGACATAAACCTTAATGATTTTGGAGTCCTAAAGAAAGATATCCTAACCAGAGCATCATCAAAACATGATTCTGCTAACTGAATGAACAAATACATTTTAGGCCATCACAAATTCACTCGATTCCAGTAGTAGTGAATATAGTAGTTAGTCTCTGTAACACTTGAAGAACATTTATTCTGTTTTAGCATTATAGGGTGGTTGATATTGATTATAAATTTGCATTCAGACAGTGGAAACAGTCTTGTGTGATAGATCTAACTTCTGAGAGCAGCAGAAATGATTTTAGTTTCTATGGTTTGACAAAACACACAAGGCATTTGATGAATTACACAAGTGGGTTATTTCAAACATGTTGGAGCTTTCATCATCCCACAATCCACAGTTATGGAGATTATGCAGCTTTTTCCCCCTTTCAGTTTTTTCTTTCAAAATAAAAATTGTTATTGCAATTATTTTAAATATATTGTCCAATATATTTTAAATATTTCAGTTGCTTTAATCAATGTTTGATAAAACACGAATCCAACTCAGAATTCCTTCATGGGAGAATAGAAACAATCATATGAAATTTGTTATAATAAGATTTAACCTGTAGTGTTCTGATTCTCTCTTCCCTTCAATTTTTATCAAGTTTTTAATTGCCTACCAGATGATGTATTTTAGAATTGGCCTACTTTTTTTTTACTTTAATGCCTGTGGGCAAATGTAAATTTGTAGCTGAATTAGCAAACCAGGGATCTCTGTATAAGTTAATAACTACAATAGGGAATCAAGTAACTGATTTCTCTGCTTTCCTAGGTTGGCTGTGTATGTAAGGTGGGTAGAGCTAGGACTGGGAGATAAGGGGGTTTATGGGGGCACAACTGATTTCACATTGTTTTATTAATATAAAAGGAATATATGTTTATTGTAGAAAACACAGAAAAGTATATAAAAGAGAAGGGTGGGCAGAGTCAAGATGCAGTACTAGGAGGACGCGGAATTCGCGTCTCCTCACCACTAGGGCACCTACCAGGCACCGGTGGGGGACCACGGACACCTAAGGGGATGGGAGGAACCTCCAGCGACCGGGTAGGACGGGGGGGGGGGCGTGGAGGGAGTGAAGGGGGAGGAGAAGTGGAGGCAGGATGGGACTGGCGCCCCTGAGGGGCGGCTGGGGGAGGGGAAGGGATCCCACACCCGAAGAGGGAAATTGGGGAACCACTGGGAGGGCAGAGGATCAAAAGGGAGCGTGGCCAGGTTTCCCCTGCCCACTTGGGCCCGCGGGAGCCTGCTGAGATCCCGGGCCTGATGCTCTGCCCACCAAGGGCCCCTCCAGCTGCATGGGTCCTGAGGGAGTGGGAGGGAGGGAAGGGGGAGCAAAAGTAAAGGCCGGAACTCTGGGACCGGCACCCCTGAGGTGTGTATAGGAGAAGGGAGGGGTTCCTACAGCAGCAGGACCCACCCTGGTTAGGGGTCCAGTGGCTACGGGGCAGACGGTGGGGGAGGGGCACAAAGGAACAGAAGGGAACAGGGTCCGTGCTCTCCCTGTCCACTTGGGCACCAGGACGCCTGCTGGGCTCCTGGGCCTAATCCTCTGCCCTCAGAGTCTCCCTCCTGCCGCCCAGAGCCCAAGCCCTGCCCCTGCCCCCCCACCTCTACCCACCTCTACCCTCAGAGATCCCCTCTGAGACCCCTTCCAACGAGCTGGGCCTAAATCCCACACACCCCCTCACGCAGGGCCCTAGGAACTCCACAGTCTGGAGGTCCTCCTTTGCACATGCCGCCTCTCCCCTTACGAACAGGTGCTAAGCAGAGGCCCCGCCCCACGCTTGAACAGTCACCCTGCCTAGGCCCCGCCCCCAGGACCTTTTCTGGCTAGTGGGTCCTGAGCCTAGGCCCCGCCCAACGCTCAAACATCGCCCCCTCACCCACTTAGGTCCCGCCCTTGCTTAAGTTCCACCCCCACCTAAACTCCGCCCCCATAGCCAAGGGTTTTTTTTTTAGATTGGGGTTCCGTTTTACCTTGTTGATTCATTATTGTTGATTATTTTATATTTTTATTTTCCCTAAGGAATTTTTGATGGTTCTAATTTTACTTTATTCTTTATACTTTGTTACTGTTCGCTCCTTTTGGCTTGTGCCCCCCCTTTTTTTCTTTTTTCTGTTGTAGTTTTCTTTGCCTTGTTGCAGTTGTTCAATTATAATTTTATTTTTCCTAATATATTTTTTAACTTGCTAATTTTATCTTGTTTTTTATTCTTTGATATTGTACTGCTCCATTTTTTCTTTTTTTTAACCGTGCCACGAAGCCTGCGAGATCTTGGTTCCCATGCCGGAGATCGGGCCCGAGCTTCTGTGGTGGGAGCTCCAAGTCCAAACCACTGGACTAACAGAGAACCTCAGACCCCAGAGAATATTAATCGGAGTGAGGCCTCCTGGAGGTCCTCATCTTAGCACCAAGACCCACCTCTGTCCAACTGCCTGCAAACTCCAGTGCTGGATGTCTCAGGACAAACAACCAGTAAGACAGGAATACAGCACCACCCATCAAGAAAACAAACAAACAAACAAAAGGAAATGACAAAAAAATATGTTACAGATGAAGGAGCAAGGTAAAAACCTACAAGATCAAATAAATGAAGAAGAAATAGGCAACCTACCTGAAAAAGAATTCAGAGTAATGATAGTAAAGATGATCCAAAATCTTGAAACAGAATGGAGAAAATACAAGAAATATTTAACAAGGATCTAGAAGAACTAAAGAACAAACAAACAGTGGTGAACAACACAATTACTGAAATTAAAAATACTCTAGAAGGAATCAATAGCAGAATAACTGAGGCAGAAGAACTGATAAGTGAGCTGGAAGATAAAATAGTGGAAATAACTACCACAGAGCAAAATAAAGAAAAAAGAATGAAAAGAATTGAGGACAGTCTCAGAGACCTCTGGGAAAATATTAAATGCACCAACATTCGAATTATAGGGGTCCCAGAAGAAGAAGAGAAAAAGAAAGCGACTGAGAAAATATTTGAAGAGAGTATAGTTGAAAACTTCCCTAATATGGGAAAGGAAATAGTCAATCTAGTCCAGGAAGCGCAGAGAGTCCCATACAGGATAAATCCAAGGAGAAACATGCCAAGACACATATTAATCAAACAATCAAAAATTAAACACGAAGAAAAAATATTAAAAGCAACAAGGGAAAAACAACAAATAACTTACAAGGGAATCTCCATAAGGTTAACAAGCTGATCTTTCAGCAGAAACTCTGCAGGCCAGAAGGGAATGACAGGACCTATTTAAAGTGATGAAAGGGAAAAACCTACAACCAAGATTACTCTACGCAGCAAAGATCTCATTCAGATTCGATGGAGAAATTAAAACCTTTACAGACAAGCAAAAGTTAAGAGAATTCAAAACCACAAAACCAGCTTTACAACAAATGCTAAAGGAAACACAAGAGAAAGAAATGACCTACAAAAACAAACCCAAAACAACTAAAAAATGGTAATAGGAACATACATATTGATAATTACCTTAAATGTAAATGGATTAAATGCTCCAACCAAAAGACATAGACTGGCTGAATGGATGCAAGAACAAGACCTGTACATATGCTGTCTACAAGAGAACCACTTCAGACCTAGGGACACCTACAGACTGAAAGTGAGGGGATGGAAAAAGATATTCCATGCAAATGGAAATCAAAAGAAAGCTGGAGTACTAATTCTCATATCACACAAAATAGACTTTAAAATAAAGACTATTACAAGAGACAATGAAGGACACTACATGATGATCAAGGGATCAATCCAAGAAGAAGATATAACAATTGTAAATATTTATGCACCCAACATAGGAGCACCTCAATATATAAGGCAAATGCTAACAGCCATAAAAGGGGAAATAGACAGTAACACAATCATAGTAGGGGTTTTAACACCCTGCTTTCACCAATGGAAAGATCATCCAAAATGAAAATAAATAAGGAAACATAAGCTTTAAATGACACATTAAACAAGATGGACTTAATTGACATTACTAGGACATTCCATCCGAAAACAACAGAATACACTTTCTTCTCAAGTGCTCATGGAACATTCTCCAGGATAGATCATATCTTGGGTCACAAATCAAGCCTTGGTAAATTTAAGAAAATTGAAATCATATCAAGTATCTTTTCCGACCACAACATTATGAGACTAGATATCAATTACAGGAAAAAAAAACTGTAAAAAATACAAACACATGGAGGCTAAACAATATGCTACTAAATAACCAAGAGATCACTGAAGAAATCAAAGAGGAAATCAAAAAATACCTAGAAACAAATGGCAATTAAAACACGACAACCCAAAACCTATGGGATGCAGCAAAAGCAGTTCTAAGATAGAAGTATATAGCAATACAATTCTACCTCAAGAAGCAAGAAAAATCTCAAGTAAACAACCTAACCTTACACCTAAAGCAATTAGAGAAAGAAGAACAAAAAAACCCCAAAGTTAGCAGAAGGAAAGAAATCATAAAGATCAGATCAGAAATTAATGAAAAATGGAGGAAACAATAGCAAAGATCAATAAAACTAAAAACTGGTTCTTTGACAAGATAAACAAAATTGATAAACCATTAGCCAGACTCATCAAGAAAAGAAGGGAGAAGTCTCAAATCAAGAGAATTAGAAATGAAAAAGGAGAAGTAACAACTGACACTGCAGAAATACAAAAGATCATGAGAGATTACTAGAAGCAACTCTATGCCAATAAAATGGACAACCTGGAAGAAATGAACAAATTCTTAGAAAAGCACAACCTTCTGAGACAGAACCAGGAAGAAACAGAAAATATGAACAGACCAATCACAAGCACTGAAATTGAAACTGATTAAAAATCTTCCAACAAACAAAAGCCCAGGACCAGATGGCTTTACAGGCGAATTCTATCAAACATTTAGAGAAGAGCTAACACCTGTCCTTCTCAAACTCTTCCAAAATATAGCAGAGAGAGGAACACTCCCAAACTGATTCTAAGAGGCCACCATGACCCTGATACCAAAACCAGACAAAGATGTCACAAAGAAAGAAAACTACAGGCCAATATCTCTGGTGAACATACATGCAAAAATCCTCAACAAAATGCTAGCAAACAGAATCCAACAACAGATTAAAAGGATCATACACCATGATCAAGTGGGGTTTATCTCAGGAATGCAAGGATTCTTCAATATACACAGATTAATCAGTGTGATACACCATATTAACAAACTGAAGGATAAAAACTCTATGATCATCTCAATAGATGCAGAGAAAGCTTTTGACAAAATTCAACACCGATTTATGATAAAAACCCTCCAGAAAGTAGACATAGAGGGAACCTACCTCAACATAATAAAGGCCATATATGACAAACCCACAGGCAACATCGTTCTCAATGGTGAAAAGCTAAAACCATTTTCTCCAAGATCAGGAACAAGACACGGTTGCCCACTCTCACCACTATTATTCAACATAGTTCTGGAAGTTTTAGCCATAGCAGAGAAGAAAAAAAATAAAAGGAATCCATATTGGAAAAGAAGAAGTAAAACTGTCACTGTTTGCAGGTGACATGTTACTATACCGAGAGAATCCTAAAGATGCTACCAGAAAACTACCAGAGCTAATCAATGAATTTGGTAGAGTAGCAGGATACAAAATTAATGCACAGAAATCTCTAGCATTCCTATACACCAATGATGAAAAATCTGAAAGAGAAATTAAGGAAACACTCCCATTTACCACTGCAACAAAAAGAATAAAATACCTAGGAATAAACCTACTTAAGGAGACAAAAGACCTGTATGCAGAAAATTATAAGACACTGATGAAAGAAATTAAAGATGATCCAAACAGATGAAGAGATATACCATGTTCTTGGATTGCAAGAATTAGCATTGTGAAAATGACTATACTACACAAAGCATTGTACAGATTCAGTGCAATTCCTGTCAAACTACCAATGGCATTTTTATCAGAACTAGAAAAAATTGCACAATTTGTATGGAAACACAAAAGAACCTGAATAACCAAAGCAATTTGAAAAAGAAAAATGGAGCTGGAAGAATCAGGGTCCCAGAGTTCAGACTATATCACAAAGCTACAGTAATCAAAACAGTATGGTACTGGAACAAAAACAGAAATATAGATCAATGGAACGGGATAGAAAGCCGAGATAAACCCATGGACATATGGTCACCTTCTCTTTGATAAAGGGAGCAAGAGTATACAATGGAGAAAAGACAGCCTCTTCAATAAGTGGTGCTGGGACAACTGGACAGCTACATGTAAAAGAATGAAATTAGAACACTCCCTAACACCATACACAAAAATAAACTCAAAATGGATTAAATACGTAAGTGTCAGGCCAGGCACTATAAAACTCTTAGAGAAAAACATAGGCAGAACACTCTATGACATAAATCACAGCAAGATCCTTTTTTGACCCACCTCCTAGAGCAATGGAAATAAAAACAAAAATAAACAAATGGGACCTAATGAAACTTAAAAGATTTTGCACAGCAAAGGAAACCATAAATAAGACGAAAAGAGAACCCTCAGAATGGGAGAAAATATTTGCAAATGAAGCAACTGACAGGATTAATATCCAAAATATACAAGCAGCGCATGCAGCTCAATATCAAAAAAAACAAACAACCGAATCCAAAAATGGGCAGAAGACCTAAATAGACATTTCTCCAAAGAAGATATACAGATTGCCAACAAACACATGGAAAGATGCTCAACATCAGTAATCATTAGAGAAATGCAAGTCAAAACTACAATGAGGGGCTCACAGCCCGCCCATTGAAGCCATCTGGCACCAGGAACTCTGGTTTGAAATGCCAGGTGCAATGCCTCTGCACATGGCAACCTATGAACAAGTTAAACTAGAGGAATGACAAACAGGAAAAAAAAGTTTCTTTCCTGCTGCCTGGTGCTAGTTTCTCTGAAGTGGGCAGGGGAGCCCTGTGAGCCCATTGTAAGACCAGGAACCCCAATTTCTGGAAGACCTGTGAGCTGCTGGTCAGAATAAGAAACACCCACTGCCCCCCCACCCAACTTTTGAGACAAACCTTGTGTGATTATCGACTGAGGTTCCACGAGCTCTCTCCTGGTATCAGCACAGAATACCATCTGCCCCAGCGGTCTGGCATTACATGGGTGGCAGGACACAGATAAGATCACGCAAATCCATGCAATGTAATTTCCTGTCTCTGGGAGGAATCACAGATGATTGCAGAATGTGGACCCCTTCCACGGTCTGAGAGTGGACTCTTGTCTAACACTCGGAAATGAATTGTCTGAGGAGACACACATGCTGACAGAGCAAGAGACTTTATTGGGTAGGGGCACCTGGGTGGAGAGCAGAAGGCTTCCTCGGGAAACTTTAATAAGAGTAATTAGCTTCTATTCAAGGGAGGGGCAGGGTTATGATTCTGGGGCTACGGCCTTGGTAACAATATCATTTAACAAAATGTTGCAACTCTAATGATTATTTCCCCCATACCCAGTAGACCAGTGGCTTCCAAATGTTTTTAAAATAAACTTTATTGTGGTATAGTTTAAGTATAGTAAAGTGCATGTACGTTTCAAAAAAAAAAATCCAAACTGCAATGAGGTATGATCTCACACTGGTCAGAATGGCCATCATCTATAAGCCTACAAACAATAAATGTTGGAGTGGGTGTGGAGAAAAGGGAACCATCTTGCACTGTTGGTGGGAATGTAAATTGATACATGCACTATGGAGAACAGTATGGAGGTTCCTTAAAAAACTAAAAATAGAACTACCATATGACCCAGAAATCTCACTACTGGGCATATACCCTGAGAAAACTGTAATTCAAAAAGAGTCATGTACCACAATGTTCTTTGCAGCACTATTTACAATAGCCAGGACATGGAAGCAACCTAAGTGTCCACTGACAGATGAATGGATAAAGAAGATGTGGCACATAGATACAATGCAATATTACTCAGCCATAAAAAGAAACGAAATTGAGTTATTTGTAGTGAGGTAGATGGACCTAGAGTCTGTCATACGGAGAGAAGTAAGTCAGAAAGAGAAAAACAAATACCGTATGCTAACATATATATATGGAATCTAAAAAAAAAAAATGGTTCTGATGAACCTAGGGGCAGGACAGGAATAAAGACACGATGTAGAGAATGGACTTGAGGACACGGGGAGGGGGAAGGGTAAGCTGGGACGAAGTGAGAGAGTGGTATGGACATATATAGACTATCAAGTGTAAAATAGATAGCTAGTGGGAAGCAGCCACATAGCACAGGGAGATCATCTTGGTGCTTTGTGACCACTTAGAGGGGGTGGGATAGGGAGGGTGCGAGGGAGACACAAGAGGGAAGAGATATGGGGATATATGTATATGTATAGCCGATTCACTTTGTTATAGAGCAGAAACTAACACACCATTGTAAAGCAATCATACTCCAATAAAGATGTTAGAAAAAAAAAAGAAGAGAAAATCCATTATTCCTCTACTCAGTGGTAGTCATGTGAACATTTTGATATCTTTTACTTCATACTTTGAAAAAGTATTTTGTATGTAAAAAGTGTGTTTTTGTAATAAAATATAATAAAATACCCACCTGTGCATCTGCCTCCGGCTTAACAGAACAGCACCCATCCTGTTTATCCCGTCATGCCTCCTCACTTGTGTTCCAGATGCAGTTTTTTTCCTTTTCAATTCAAATTTGTCTTTCAAAAAAAAAAATGTTATCTTGATTATTATAAACTTTAAGTCTCAATATATTTTAAATAATTCAGTACCCTCGATTTTGTGTGTATCATTTTCTTGTGTTCCTTTATAGTTTCACCACACATGTGTGTGATCCTAAGTCATCATTGCTTTTTTGTGTGTGTTTTAATCCTTTAAATAAGTGGAATTATATTGTATGTCTTCTACTGGAACTTACTTTTTTCGATGAACATTGTATGTTGTGTGAGGCATGTGGCTGTAGTACATTTATTTTCACTACTGTATAGTATTACTTTGAGTGAATGTACCACAATTTACCCATTTCCTATCGATGGACATTTGGGTTTTAGTTGTGTACCAGATTCTGTCAGTGCCTCACCCTTGATCCTTGGGTCTTTCTTGGTGCTTTCAGCAATTTCCAGATGCTGTCGTCTGCATCTATGCTTGAGGACGTTTCTCCCCACTCCCTGCAGAAAGCTGTGTGGCCAGTGCACAGTGCAGCAGGTTAGGCACACCCATGGGAGTAGCTCTCAACGACATAGCTCTCAATGACTCTTGAGAATTGGGATATAAATCCCTCTGCTCCCTCTGATAATTTCAGTCCCCATAGTTTACCCATGAGGTGATAATCCAGTGACCCCCACATAGTGACTGGTTTAATAATACAGTCAATGCTCAGCATCCACAAGGGATTGTTTCCAGGAGCCCCGTGTATCCCAAACCCAGGGATGTTCAAGCCTCTTATATAAAATGACATAGTACAGTAGGTTCTCTGTATTCATGGGCTTTGCATCCCTGGGTTCAACCAATCATAGATGGAAATTTTATGGTTGAATCCATGGATGCAAGACCTTCAAATTTGGAGGGCCAACTGTTCAGTATTCATTGAAAAAAATCTGCGTATAAGTGGACTCCCGCAGTTCAACCCCATTTTCTTCAAGGCTCAATTATATACCCTTTATTGACTGCCTTTCCTTCCATGTAGTACTTCTCCACACCTCTACCAGTCTTCCTGTTTAGTTTTCCTTCTAAGTAACTTTAATCCTCACCTCAGGGTCTACTTCTTGGAGAAGCTAAACTAAGACAGGGTGTTTATTGCTGTGGATATTCTTGAACATGTGTCCTGGTACAAAGAGCAAGTATTTTTCTAGGATTTCTTCCCAAGTAGAATGACTGGATTACAGGGTATGCCTATGTTCAACCTTATTAGATGATGCTGTATTCTTTTCTAAAAAGTGACCAACACTTATGAGTAGTGAATAAATGTTCCTATCATTTAACACCCTTGCTAAGTTACCTTTGGTATCATGGTGAGCATAAAGTAGTTTGTCATGGTTTTAATTTGTGATTTTGGATGATTAATTAGATTGTGCATCTTTATATATGTTATTGGCCATTTGTATTTATCTTTTGTAAAGTGCATATTTGTATCTTTTGTCACTTTTTCTTTTGGTCTGTAGTTTCTATTTGTAGGAGCTCTTTATATATTCTAGCTACTAGTGTTTATGTGCTTTAAAGATATCTTCTCCCAGTTTGTGGCTTGTTAGCTCATTTTCTAATGAACACTTTTGATGAACAAATATTAATTTAAAGTAGATTAATTCAGAAGAAAGCATTAAATCTTTAAAAGTTAAGTATGATATTACTTGTAGGTTTTTCTTAGATGCCCTTTTAATTGGAATGTTTAGACCATTTGTATTTAATGTAATTATTGATATGATTTGGTTTAAATCTATCATCTTACTTACTTTCTGTTTTTCTTATTTTCTTTCTTCTTCATCTCCCTATTCCCCCTTTTCCTCCTCTTCCTCTTGTCATATTCAATACTTCATACATAGAACCAGAAATCCAATACATTAAAATTTAACAGTGTTTTTATTACGTGGACAAGTAGAGGATTCCTTTCTATCCTGGATTGCCAGCTGTGGAGTACATATCTAGAATAAAGTGTTTCTGACAGAATGGATTTGGACATCACTCATATCATGAAAAGTATGGAGTGTGAGTTTGTAATACTGAGGCACATCCAGTGGGTGACATTGTTTGCTGATAAGGTGGCTCTTGAAATGACACAGACCCAGACAAATTTGCTAGAAAACACCAAACAATTGAACATAATACTTACCTTTGAAGACCGTGTGAGATAAGTGATGGGCAACATGTAGAGAGTGGAACTTAGAGGGACATCTGTATGTAGTTCATTAGGTTCATGATCAAATCAAGAGTCTCATGCAAGGGACCCAAAGCCATGTATGTCTCAGTTCATTCACCAAATAAAGGGAGACTTGCTTCTCAACTTTCTTATGTTAGTCTGCCCGTAAGTTCAGCAAAACTCTTTGTTTTTTTTTTAAAGTAACTGAAATTACATGAGAAAACTTTATCAGTTAACCTAAGTCTTGCTGCTTTAAACAGCTTAGTGTAGAAGAGTCTTCATAATGCTTGTGAAATGAGGTTGTGTGAGGTCATTAGAATGCTGTTTGTTTTTCTTGCAGCCATTTCTGTGGCAGTTATAGGCTGCTTGATAGGCATTGTTTGGGAACGCGTGATATCATGAGCATATACAAACTTTTGGTCCTTACTTCCTGAAGCAACATTTTACTCTGTGTAGAGATAGTGTGGTATATGCTAGTTCCTGTGATTTTTTTTTTGGTAACGCGGGCCTCTTACTGTTGTGGCCTCTCCCGTTGCGGAGCACAGGCTCCGGACGCGCAGGCTCAGCGGCCATGGCTCACGGGCTCAGCTGCTCCGCGGCGTGTGGGATCTTCCCGGACCGGGGCACGAACCCGTGTCCCCTGCATCGGCAGGCGGACTCTCAACCACTGCGCCACCAGGGAAGCCCTCCTGTGATTTTAATAACAGAATTAATACTGTGTGAGACCTGAAATGGGTCTTAGATGTCATCCAACTGCTTCACTTAATAGAAAAATACATAGGCATGGAGAAATTAAAAATCTTGTTTCAATCATGCTAACTTGGAAATACAGATAGATCACCTAAAGTAGAGATTTACCCCCAAAATGTATGAGTGGTTGAGTATTGATCTGGCAGAACCATTCACAAAATTGTTTTCTTTTTACTACCAGGTCCTTTAATTCAGAAAGTGACTAAATTTGCAAGAAGGAGGAAGGCAGTGTAAGTTTCAGGAGAATATCTATTTCTCAAGTGATGCATTCAGTGAAAAGTGGTGGGAAGGGAGATAGGAATCATAAATCTAAGGTTAGGAGTATTATAGCCAATCTCAGTATTTTGAAGGCCAAATCTCATGCATGCATGTCTTTAGGTAGTCCCTGTCAGTGACTGCTTAAGAAAGAGGGGAAGCTTAAAAATAGTTAAAATGGAAAATTTTATATTATGTATATTTTACCACAATTAAAAAAAAAAAAGAAATACAAATTTAAAAAAAAAGTAGGCTGTGAATTCACGCCATTTTTTCTAGTTCCTTGGGTAAGAGAGAAGGTAGTCTCTACGGGGTA
Organism: Delphinapterus leucas; assembly: GCF_059928025.1. Lineage (NCBI taxonomy): Eukaryota > Metazoa > Chordata > Mammalia > Artiodactyla > Monodontidae > Delphinapterus > Delphinapterus leucas. The sequence goes on from NC_143138.1 coordinate 17,198,700, forward strand.
TAACTTCTCTGACTTTCCTGAGGGTTGCTACCAACTCCTGAAGACAGGTATCTCTTTTGAAGGTGGAGCTGAGGGGATCCTCAAAAAAGTTATGGGAAAATAAAAATTGGCCTGGCTGCTGGAGGCTACCCAATCCTCTTCTTTCTGTCTTGTCAAATGAGGACTTCATTCCTTTTGCTCTGGCCTTGCTGCTGTGAATGACTCATGATTCCATGTAAACCTGAATGGATGGTATTTATTCAGTATCTGTTATGTGTGAGGCAATGTATACATTATCACAATTGTCTATCACAATCGTGTGCTGGAGGTGATATTATCCCTACTATATATACGAGAAAAATGAGGCTCTGAGAGGTAAAATAAACTATTCAACCTCACATAGGTAGTGTTTTAGAGTTAGAATCCAACTCCAAGTCTCTGTTATTGAAGTTCTCAATCTTTTTACTATAACATGATTACTTCAAAGTTTTTATCCCGTTCAAGTTCAGTGAGGGCAAGAATTTAGTACCTTACACTTGGTATATATTTTTGCAAGGGAAATAAGTATAAGAAAAAGGATTTTGTTTGGCATGAAGTGAGTATTTCATTCATTCGTTAGATTTTTAATGAGAGCCCACTTTGTGCTAGGCATGGTGATCCACAGCCCTGAACAAGATAGACAGGGTTCCTGCTTACAGGGAAAAATAGATTATGTCATTTAAACCCACTTCATCTATATGCAGAAATTTATTTAAAATCTAATTAAAGACAAAAGTACAGCTTTTGTCTAAACCCACTTCATCTATATGCAGAAATTTATTTAAAACCTAATTAAAGACAAAAGTAGAACTCTTAACCATTTCTCTGCTACTTTTGTTACCACCAGCTGTCGTCTGGTTTAGCAGGAGCAAAATAGACTGATTTGCCAAGATATCTTTCTTTGGAGAACTCGAAAAATACCCATATTTAAAATAAGTGCATTCAATTCTTGTTATTCATGGTAGTTATGCTCTGTAAGGTCACTGTGAACACTGAATTTGCAAATATGGAACCATTGCTCCTAGGGGAAATACAAGGTTAGGTTCCTGTGAGCCTCTGGTCACAACATTTTTGTCAGCTGAACAATACATAGCCTTGTTTTATTTGTGTTTCTGCTTAAAAACACTTGATTTAATATATATTGTTGATTGGTTAATATTTAACTCACAGCCAACAGCCCTGGTACTCATGCCTGAAAGATGCTTATCTAACACAAGAATTTTCTCTGTAAGTACACCATAGCCTTCCTGTGCAAGACAACACTTCAGTACCACACTTGGGGGGGCATCCTAAACAACAAAATCACCAACAAAAAGCACAAAAATGTGGAAAATGGGCAGTAAATAGACCACAGAAAGGATACTTGTTTGCTGTATGAGACCTGAAACAAGAAATAGAGCATGACCTTGTTGCACCCCAGCTGGGAATGTGTGCCTTGGTCAACTCAATATTTTTGCTGCTCTGTGCTTGCCCTGAATGAATGTGGAAGCACTGTGTGTATTGATTTGGGGGATTACAAATGAATTTTAGCCAGTTAGCCAGTTAGGCATGTTCATAAATACAAAAATCTGTAACTAATGAAGATGGGCTGTTCTGATTTCCATAATAACAAGTAATGCTCAAGAAAAATATCAGATGTTGCCCTGCAGAGAAGTAAGTAGGGTGATGCAGAAGCACCAGGGTGGGTACTGCTGTTTGGGAGGTCAGGTGAGGTGCTTCTGAAGAGGCTTCCTCTACACTGGGATCTGGATTGCAAGGAGGAGTCGGTCCTGTGAAGATCAGAGGGAAGGGCATTTGAAGTGGGGGGAACAGGCAGAGAAAAGGCTCAAGACAGGAAGGAATTAGGAATGAGGAACCCCAAGAAGGCCAGTGTGGTGCTGAGGCATGAGGGAAGGACAGGCCTGCTCATTAGGGCTTTGTAGGCGGGGGTGAAGGGTGAGGATTGGATTCTTGTGCGACGGGACACGCAGGGATGATTGCAAGATCAGGGCCACTGAAGGTCACTTTGGGGGCTGCCTGTACAGCTTGAGGAACTGTAGCAGTGTCCTGGTCGCACGAGTTATTTCAAGTGTGCCCGGGAAATTCAGGTTTTCCTGATCCCACGCTTGCACGAGCCTTTCCTCTCCCTGTGAGTGCCGGTCCTTGCTTTTCCAACAAATCCCTGGCCGGGAAGTCCTTCCCTTGTCAGAAGCATTTGATCCTGACCACTGCTGTGTTCTGCATTTCCTGAGCACTCTTACTTATTCCTCTGGTACCTCATCACTGACTCTTGGTCTATTTCTCTGTCAATGTTATACCCTTTAAAACACTTTCTCAGTCACACTTCCTAAGTGTAGGGGTCATTTTTTCTTCTTTATTCTCTTTTTTTAAAAAAGTAGTAATTTTTGAATTGAAGTATAGTTGATTTATAATGTGTTAATTTCTGCTGTACAGCAAAATGATTCAGTTATATATATATTTGATATATATATGTTCTTTTTTAATATTCTTTTCCATTATGGTTTATCACAGGTTATTGAATATAGTTCCCTGTGCTATGAAGTAGGACCTTGTTGTCTATCCATTCTATATTTTATTCTCTTTTGGTATCCTGACACAGTAGCCCCTGTATGTGTTGAATGACATTGAACTTTTGTGTTCCGGTGCTGTGACCATTCATCCTGTGGACATTATGGTTAAGAGTGAAATACACATGAATGATGGCACAGGAGTTAGCTGGGTGGTAAGGGCTGAGTGGTGGGCAAGGAGGGAGAGGGATGAAAGCTACCTATACGCTCCAGGTCTGAGTTTTCTCTAAAGGAAGAATAGCAATGTTTTGCCAGGAAACAAAATTCTGGACCAGAAATACATTTAAGGTCTTTGATAATTCTTAATATCTATGGCTTTATGATGGTCATAGAGCAATTTAGGTAGCTCAAACCCTTGAGGAATGGGGCAAGGTAAACATAAAGATATGATACTTTGCTACCTTTTGGTATGTTGGAAGCTCAAAACTGCTGCACTGAGCATTTGATGCCACATTAACGGATAGTTTGGTTCTCTCGGTTATCTGTATTCCCTTTGATCCCTGTCTAGGTAAGCTTTTAGTAAATGCAGCTTCTCACTTCTGTTTAGAAGCGTTGACTGAAAATGATAGAACTTGTGAGTTTTAAAATTTCATAGAACACACTTTGTATGTTGTATTTGTTGGACATCTTTCAGCATATTTGGTGAAGGTGGGCAAATTAAATTTGCCTTTTCCAATGTCCTCTGAATTTTTAATGAGCTGCTATATGTCTTGTCATTTTTTTTATGCCCATAACCATTGTTTTCAGTGTAACTGTGTTCTAGAATTCTTTTCTCTACAGAAGTAATTTGTTTCTTTTACTTTTCAAGATGGCTTCTATTTTTCTGCATGCAAGTTCCAAATTTAGTACAGTATAGGGTGTATAAAACACCTTTTTTTAGACTGAAAAGCTATAGAATCTGTTATATGCAGTATATAACTGTGACATATTTATCTAAGAAGAAACATGTCACCACAAAGGCATGGATTTCTTTGCTTTGGAAGAGTGTTCAAGTGCATCAGAGCTTTAAAAATCATCCTTGTGTTATCCACACGTGACAATGAGTGATTTGTCAGAAAGAAAAAATGTGTTCCAAATAGATCTCAGGTGATTTATTTAATCATACATTCATATTATGGGCTTTTTTTTTTTTTGAAGCTGAATGTTTATACTAAACACTATGAAACTGCAATTATAAGCTACTGTGTCAATTAGGAATTAGAGGTTCTTAGACCCGTGGATTATTCCATAGCTCTGTGAGAACAGTACGTCTGCGTGCTAAAATTCATTTTGACCATAATTAAGTACAGAAGTAGAGCTTTTAACCACTTCACTGCCAGCTTTTGACACCATTAGTCGTGGTTAAGTTAAGCAGGATCAGGTAATAGACTAATTTAATAAAATATATATATTTTTGAGAACTAAAAAATACAGGTACTTAAAAATATTTCATTCTAGTCAAAATTTTGTTAATTTACACAAAACTGTAATTTGGTTTTGGAAAATACTGATTGTTTTTACCTTGGTTTTAAACCCCAGAAGAAAAAGTCCAGTCTCTACTACAGCCAAGATGAACCAGTTGATCAGCTGAGTGTCTTTGTAAACAACCCACTCTTTCAAGAAGATTAATGACTCAGCCATCTCGGTTGCCTGATGGACTTAGCTTGGGATCATGGACTAGATAGGAAATTGTGGCTCTGTCTTTGCCCAGTTGTCTGTCACATGCCACCCATTGAACACGATGGTTTATACTGAGAAAACGTGAATAATTCAGTGCCAGATACATCTGTAATGATTGGAAATACAACTCAGAATATACAGGTCCCTAATAGTAACGTCATAATTATGTGAGAAGATGAAATCATTATATTAATCCTGTGTGCAGGAAGGCAGAACCATTTGGAGTTTCCATTATTAATAATGTGATAATTTTATGAAAATATTGCATCTTCGGCAAACAAAAATATAAACATTCATCCCTTGGTATATGAGGGGGATTGGTTCCAGGACTGGCTGCAGATTCCATAATTCATGGGTGCTCCAGTCCCATAGTTGGCCCTCCAGTATGCTTGGTTCTGCATCCATGGATTCAACCAACAATGGTTTGTGTAGTGCTCTGCATTTATTGAAAAAAATCACATGTAAGTGGACTTGTGCAGTTCAAACCTGTATTGTTCAAGGGGAACTGTATACATTTGTCACTATGTTGGTAGACACGCAAAATCAGTAGTATGGGTTTTTTATGGAACTCTGAGTATCTGGGTGATCGGTGACCTTATAGCAAACACATACAAAAAAATCACATCTGGCCTTTAGGGTTTGTTTGTTTGTGTGTTTTTTTAAGTATAGTTGATTTACAATTTTGTGTTAGTTTCTGGTGTACAGCATAATGATTCTCATATATATATATGTATGTATATACATATACATATATCTGAATCATTCATATATACATTCTTTTCCATTATGGTTTATTACAGGGTATTGAATACAGTTCCCTGTGCTATACAGTAGGACCTTGTTGTTTATCTGGGCTTCAGGATTTTTTAAACTGGAGAGTATAAGGGAGACTATTTAAAAGGAGGTTGAAGGCTCATTTTTCTAATGTGCACTCATATTCATGATAGGAACATTATATATTGCCGACCACATCTCTTACTATCTATTCATTTACATTGTATCTTTATGTATTACTCTGTATCTCCCAGAAGGTAGCCATTAACTTGCCTCTTAAGATTTAGTTAAGATTTCCTCATATCCTCATTCCTCAGATTTTGAAGGGTTTGAACCCACTTCCCTCACCATCCCCTGTCAAGATATCCTTGAATTTCCAGGGCTCTTTTGGCCATTTCTTGGTTTTAGCTCCTTTTCCAACTGAATCCTTAATCTCACTCATATGTACCCCTCTATGGCTGTCCCTTTCTCTTCCCTCTGCACAAACTCAAAGCCTCAGACTCCTTTCCATGATTTAAAAAAAAAAAAAAATCACACAATGCATTATGAATGTAGAGACTTTAATGAAAGGGGTTTTAGAATCACAGCAATACCAGTAATTCAAAACTTATAGTAAACATCCCTGTTCTTCAATATCTTACTGGCCATCCTTTCTCCATGGATTCTGGGATTCTGCAAATTGCTGATTCTTCTTTCTCTCTCAAATTTCCATAATATTTTTACATCAAGAGGTTAGCTACACTATCTCCTTTCTCTCCTGTCTCCCTTGCCCTCGAGTGGCTCATGAAGATATTTTCCTAAATAAAGGCAGTTTCCTCCCCAAGAGGCTCTGGGATCGGCTGTTATAATAATATTTATCTTTCCCACAACAAATACACTTGTCATGCAAAATATTGCCAAATTCTCATCCCATTATCTTTCTTTCTTTCTGTGTTTCTCTATCTTGGGGAGTATCTGTAGAGTTTTTGTTTCATATTACAGCAGGCTTTGATTACTTTGGCCATCTGTGCCAAGGCAGCAAGGGGTTGATACTCAGCAACTCAGTGGCAAAGTAGGAGAGTCACTTTGGTTGCTTCTCATGCTTTTCCACATTATGACACATAAAATATTTGTAAGGCACACACTCAGGAACCAATAGATAAGGTTGCATGTGGCCAAAGATGCCTGGTCCAGGGGTTCCAGCTGTTCTGAGGGCTCTGGCCACCCAGGCTCTGTCCAGCCAACACAGGGCTGAAGAGATCAGTATGGAAGCATACGTGTGAACATCACGTGGCCACTTGTTGGGAAGCTCTGAAACACAGTAGCCTCACTCAAGCCAGGGAAAATCAAAGCAGCTCCTCATCTGATTGGGTGAAATGTCTCTGTTTGGGACTTCTTGTGATACTTTCAGGAGATGTATAGTTTTTTCTACATAGTCAAATATGTATTGCATTAAGTTGCATTACCTCCAACTGTGGAACTCTTAAAAATACAAAACCAAAAGCGTGCCTATGGCACCAGGGTTACTGGATTGGACTTCATTAAGTCATGTTTCCAAATGTACTATATTAAGATGCACCATAGAACTATCTTTTGTGTTTATTGTTATTTTAACATTCTAGTCATTGCTCCTTTTAATCAGCTGGATAAATTAAGGGGACTTTAGAACATCTGCAGGAGAATCACCTCAACATGTAGGTGGTTAATTCCAAAGCTCATTTTCAAAAGGGATGGATTGTGATCATTTTTTTCATTCAATCATTCATTCAAGAAGTGTTGGCTGAATGCCTGATGATGTGTGGAAAAGAGAGAAAGGAAAAAAGTACGCCATAGTTGCTCCCTCCAGGAACTATGGAAACTAGAGTCCAATGGAGAGACAATTCTGGGATATCTGAAGTGTTGAAGTTACGGATAAAAGAGTTTATAGTAGCGAACAACAGCGATGGAGGAATTTCCCGAAAAGTGTGCTCTGGGTGAGGGTGCATTGTTAGGGAGTAAGGCATGATTTTAGCTGGTCTGGAAGGATGAGTGGGATTCAGAATAGCTAGAAGTGAGCTAGTCCTAAAACCATGGATTCCTGCAGGGTTCAGTTTAGTATAAGAAAGGGCTTGTTTTCAAATAAAATACCTCCAAGAAGAGAGGTAAACATTGGAGCTAAGAGGTTTTCTAAGTAAAATTGTATTTATTTTAATGAAAGAGAGAGTGAAATAAAGAAGAAATGATCAATGATGTTGGCATAATTCTAGTGTAAAACGATCCGGCATAATTTATTCACTAAATATTGGCGAAGGATCGTGTGTTAGCTGTTCAGATGGGTGTACTTATTGTTCTGATAATGAAGAATAAGTGTCTCAAAATTGTTGCCTCCTAAGAGAGCAGAAATAGGCATAATATGCATTTTTAAGACCCTGTAAATATTTTATTTGTTCATAGCCAGCACCTTTATTGAAGGGAAACACTTTTGCTATTTTGTGACAATTTATCTTATTAGCCATGCTGCCAGATGTGATTGATGATAAGAGAAATAAGGGTTGTCCATCTGTATTCTCATCCCAGCTCAGCAGAACCCAGTTAGATGTTATTTATTTTCCTTTTCTCCTCTGGATTGCTTTAGGGCCTGCAATAGAAATGACATAAAACTGTGATTTTTGAGTTCTTCTGGGCCAGGGGACCAGGACTATTTTAAATCCCTAGAAAGAAGCAAGACTAAATTCTTGTCGGTTTTTTTCCTTGAATGTGCTGGTCTGAATAAATTCTTCCCACGAGTTTTGAAAATTGGTCTGTATAGGAAAGTTGCCCAAGAATTAGAGTGTAGAGGGGCCAGAAAGGGAAAAAAAGAAACACAAAAAGGCCTAGCTGTTCACTTTCGTCATTGCAATCAGTAGAATAAGTAAAAACTGGAGAAGATTCTTTTTGCTAATTAAAAAGCAATGGGCTCTTACACCTGCTGAGCAGGTTAAACTTGTCTCTGAAGGTTTTGTTCACATGAGAACCAGCTGTTCAATTTATAAAGCAGCCACTTAGAGCATTTATCATTCATTCATTCATTCATCCTTTAAATGTTTTGTACCTACTTCCCAGGTAAGCTACCCTGGTGTATGTGGGTGGTCATACCTCTTCTTGTGCTGCTTGCGTTTTCGCCCACGTGTTCATATACTATGATCAGCTTTCTGAGCCCAAACAACCAGATCGTCCTTATTCTTATGAATGGCATGGCAGTATTGGATGGAACAGAATGAATGTATCATAATTTCTTCAAGGAGTTTCCTTTAAAAAAGTGCAGGAAAACTTATCAGTTCTCATACTTAAATTAGAGTTAGGGAAGGCAGTTAATATTTGATTTATTTAAAGAATTCCACAAGCCCTGGGGGTGGGTGGTCTGTGTATATGAATTAGATATAACATTTTCAAATAGAAAATCTGAAGTTAAAATCACCCCTAAAGGACAAAATACGTTCATTCTTTACAGGTTCACACACAGAGACAAGACAAAGCATTCTATGGACTGCAAGAAAGTCTTCTGCAGCGTGGGCGGGCCTCCAGTCTTTTTAAGGAGCTCTCTGCTTTTGATTAATTCCATTGCCCTTCCTCTTGCATATTCAGTCATGGTGGGGCTTTTGCTCCCCACCTGCCCTCCCTATTCCTGGAGGGACCACCTCCCTCCCTAGCCTCATGCATATGTTTGGGTGTCCTGAAGATTTGCAGAAGCCTGCCCACCATGCACCTTCTATTTAAGACTTATCTTGCTGTTTTATTGTAGGTAGAACTGGAACCACTCTTCTGTAAGGTTTGGTACAAGACCTGGTCCTGTTTTCACAGAATCTTCCATCCTTGCTTTCTTCCCTCACTTTGAACACCTTGATGTTTTGGTCTGCCTGATTATAATGATCCTAATTTATTTTATTTTACCTATGTGGATCAAACATTTCAAATTCATCTCTTCACATCTATGTAAACATCATTACATGAAATTAATTTGAAGGTTGTTTTTCACGCAACAAAGAACAACATGTTATGTCTTTAATTTTGGCTGCAAAGTTGAAATAAATCAGTGTTTTAACAAAATGGATTTATTGGGAGATGAAATACAAACATCGCTGAGAAGGAAATGTGGTATGTATTATCTATTGAGGAGTTTACCGAAGATAGACACTTTTGTAATTTGAGAAATAAAGCCTTCCAGAGATATACAGAATTAATCTTACCCTTTGAATGATTGTGGTAGGAGAGGGTTCTTTTTTTGTTTAAAACTCAGGTGAAGTCTGATACTTTTGTCTAGAGTCTACTTGGCTGCATTTTATTTGACATCACTGAACAGGACAATGCAACCTTATCCAACATGACTCCCATTCTTTAAAAAAAAATTAAAATGGGTCGTGAGACGATAAAAATTTAATTTCTTTTAAATAGAGGAACTTGAGAAAACTATAAAGTGCTTACCCAAACAGCGATATTTCCATGGATTGATAGCTAAGTAATTTAGAAGAGATTGGTTTATTTCTAACTGTAGAATGATATCTGTACCAAGATACATTTGTGAAATAGGAAATCTCTAGAAAATAATGAAAAATTATAAACCATGCCCATACACAATACTCATCCAAACCAGATTGTGGAAGTACAAGAAGATAGAGCTCATCTTAGTCATGGTTGGGAGTGGAGAAAATTTGAGAATTCCGCACACTCCTCAGAAAAACCCTGTATGGTTAACAGTTCATGCTAAGGCAGCCTGATTGAAAGCATTTCTCTTCATATTATCTTGTAGCACTAACACCTACCTCTACGTTGTCTCAAAAGAACTTTGGCCTCATGCCAGTCTTGGTTTAGCTCACACATGTCTTTTTATGGTTCTGAGTTGTGTCCATTTCATAGGGATGATGCAACTGATTATAGAACCAGTTAATTTGGAAGAGATGCAGCGTAAGCACTGTGAATCATGAAATGTTTTTATTAATTCTTTTAGATTCTCATTTCCTTTGGTCATGGTCTTATGGGAGATTTCAGTGGTAATATAATTTTGATTTCTCTTTTCAACATTCTTTGCCCATGAGAAGGCAATCTTCCCTTTGTTGTTTTTATTTAATGGATTCTGATGTTTTAAAGAAATCAGTTGTTCACTCATTGATAACTTACCAAGTACCTACTAAGTGTCCTGCACTGAATTAGGTGTTAATCTGATATTATTTTCAGTTTTTCAAGTCGTCTTATTTACTGGATTTAATAAAAGGGTATTAGTATAGACTAGAATGTAGATTTTTGTTTCCTTTACCAGTTGTTTGCTGCTTATATAAATGTGGACTAAGTGGTTAGTTTTTGGTGTTCCCAACCACCTAACCTTCAGAGTTTTAAAGGTACTGCTGTAGAATTAAAATAAATAGATCCCTCAGTACTGGCCAAACTCATGAATCGGTGATGCTTCAGAATAATGTTGGCTTTTAATGAACAGAATAGATTTGTATGGAAATGCCATTTTCAGAGAGAGAAACTGAGCTGGGATTTAATTTCCCCCTGAAGATCTGCATTGAAAATTTGTCCCAGGCCTGCTTTGCCCCTATCCTAGTGATAAAAATTATCACTTTCATTCTTCCTTGGGATTCATAAAGGTAAGAATGGCAAACAATCTGTTTTGCAGTGCAGTTATTTTTACCTTATCTTTCACCATCCACATAAAATCACTTTTGCCCTCTTACTCCACCTGCCTTGCACAGACCGGACAAGAAGAGTGAATGTGAAGATGAATTCAAGGGAATCACTAAAGTCCTTCGCCTGCCCTGAGCCACAAGAATTTTTTGCATAAAGTTACAAGTTCATATTAACTGCTCAACTTTCAAACTTTAACGGAGAAGCCAGTCCTTATTCTTCAGTAGTGTTATCAGTCAATTAAGTTTGTATTCTGCATCCTGTCTTAATATTTCCCCTCTCGTAGCTTCTCTCCAGCCCCAGAGGTCATATTCTCTGCATGTGTCAAACTTCCTTTTCTCTCCTCATATTTCATCCTTCTAGGATCTGTCAAGTGTCCAAGTTCTCAGAGCTCACTTAAAAATGGATCAAGTCCAGAGGGACCAGTGCCGACTTCCCATTAATCTATCAGAGTTTCAAGTGTACGGGCTTTTGAGGTGGGAGAGGAGGAAAAAGAGAGTTAGGGCTCCTCTCCAGGAAAGGAAGGTGTTGCCTCTATTTCTGTGGCAGGATTCTTACCTTAAAGTTCACTCTCTCCAAGGTGAATTCTGAGCTGAGCCATGCAGGGACAAGTCAGCTCGAATCCACAGGAGTGAGACAAGAGTTTGGCTAGGACCCTGTGACTTAGCTTTGTGGTCAAGGAAGACTATGTAAATTCATTCAATTCCCAGGCCTTTCAGCCCTACTGGAAGAGGATTAGGGGAATCCAAGAGTCCTGACTTTCCTGGGAGGCTGAATTACAACTAGAGCCTGTTTTAACTAGCACAGCTTTAGTTTCATACTTGAAATGAAGCTTAAATCAAAATACCCTCCACTGTTACCATATTCTGATGGGAAATTTATTAAATGTTAAAGTCTAATCTGAAAGCAAACGTAGCTTTAAATAAAACTATGCAACATCATTTAAATAGTCTTCATAACTTGAGTGATGAGTATCTGGGCCTAATAACCCAGATAGGAGAAGGAATTCCACAGCCCTCCTTCCCAATCTGGACCTGTCTGGAAGCGTTTATTTGTACTAAGTTTTCCAGTCTGAAAGTCTGTGTCATTGTTTAGATTCTGCCTGAATAAACAGGCAGAATGATAAACTTCCTCTTCAGGTGAGGTTTATATCTTTTGAATCAGACCATAGCCTCTAAGCCATAGCTTTCCCATTCAGAGGCTGCAGAATCAGTTCTGCAGATGTTTTTGGGAGGCCCTAATATGTGCCCAGACCTGTAGGGTGTACTTGTAGGTATAACGATGATGACAATGATACATAGCCCCTAATGAAGTTGTAGTCATTTTGGGAAAGTAAATGTGACACACATGAAATAAGATGCTCATTTAGGAAAATCCTAAAGTAAATATAGTCAAAAGTCATGATGTCAAATATCAAGTTCAGTTCAAGCAGAAATTTTGCACTTAGTAATCAGGAAGAGGAAAAATGAGTGTGGGCTTTAGTTATTGGGGGAGAGCTTGATGAAATAAATTGGATTTGAGATGGTCTGTGCAGAATGTGTTCAATTTGGGATGCCAGATTTTAAAAGAGTAACCAATACTATTAGTGTAGATCTTCCCATGTGGCTACCATGCAGGGGTTATAGGCATGCTACCCATCCATCCTACACATCCATGCTACACAACCCTGGGCAGGGGCCTGAGCCTAGAGTCCTCAAGCTGGTCAGCACTGCCCCAAACCCTTGTCATCCTTCCCCAGTATGTACCAGTGAACATACAAGAATTCAGCTCAAATAAGAGTGTTCTTACAATTAAAATGTCTGACAGGGCACCATTTTTCAGAGCAGTGACTCCGTCACCCCTGAAAGCGTGAAGGAGAAGTTGGATGTCCATATGGTCGGCTGTGTGGAGAGGGCAGCCGGGTTGGACCAAGTGGGCTCCAAGATGCTTTTCCATTCTGATAGCTTGATCACTGGGTGTGTATTGAGGAAACCTAGTTGAGTAGACAGTATGGTGGCAGAGAACTGAAGGGTGAATAAACATGTCAGGGGAAGCAGGGGGAGAACTGGAGATTTCTCTGCATCAGCTGAGTGGTGAGGGATGAGATTGATGGTTGAGAACTTTACATATTCTGATAGGCAATGGGGAACTTGCTTCCTGTTCTGGGGCAGGATATGATAAAACCAGTGTTTGAGGAAGCTTTGCTTTCTATTCTGTACTCAAGGGATGTAAGAAAGAGAGCGAGAGCGAGACAGAGACAGAGAGAGATTGGTTCCAGCCAGGGAGACCACTTAGGAACTTTCCTGTGATCCTATGCCTTACCTGTACTATGGTGGGTAGTAATGGAAGTAGAGAAAAGGGGGCAAAATCAGAATTTAATGGAGGGACTAATATGGGTCTCCTTGAAAATGGCTTGGAATTAGGATTCTTTAGATTATTACCTGAAAGGTATGTGGTTGATGTTTTTAGGTCAGCAGGCCACAATCAAGTATTTACATCTTGTCTACCACTCCAGCTGACCAGTGACCTGAGACAAGTCATGAAAATTCCTCTTATTCTCATTCCTTGGTAGTATCATCCCAACAAGAAAGAGTGTTTGCAAAACAGTCTGAGCCCTGGATGTAAGGGGGCTTGTTCTATTAATATTGTGCTATAACAATTCTTGGTATTGGGGTTATTGTTCTCCAATACATCTCCAATGCAACGGTGATGTAACTATATTTCCTACCTTAGGGATATTTTTGTCTTCCAGTAGGATTCTGAAAGTGGGCTTTCCTGTGAGATGTTCTTTGAAAGACTGGCAAATTTTTCAAATATTTGTTTTAATATTGGTCCATCAGGAGAAAGTGAAAAATATGTAATATTCAAGATGATCACTCCTATTCCCCTCTCAATCTAATACTCAAATATATTGAAAATCCTCTGGCCTCATCTATTTACAAGAAGCTGTAGTGATTTAGATGGATGCTTTCCTGGGGTACTGATGTTATTTTTCTGTGGAATTCTCTGAGCAGGGTTTTCCTGAAAAGAATACATTAAGACTGTCAGAATGATTCTTTTCAGCAGGCTAAGCTCTGCAGATGCCCTTTGTTGAGGAAAAAATGCATTATTCTGAAAGTCCTTCCGATCTCCAGGAAAACTGAAAATATCAAATGTTCTTCTACAATTTGAACTTCTCTATAAGAAAATCCCAGAAATTTTTATTTTCTGGACTAAGATCATTCAGAGCTTATGCTTTTTTAAAACATGAGAATAGAAACGTCTGGAGGAAAAAAACCAACTTTTAACATATGCATTTACTGAGAGAAAGACTCCTCTGCTCTCGAAAAGCAGAAATCATTGTGCCTCCTTTCTGTTTTCCATTTAACCTTTTTTTTTGCACCTGAACATTTTTCTGAGCGATGTGTCCAGCATAAACATCTTGGGATATAATTACTTAATGTGTGCAAATAAGACATGGTTCAGACATTCACTGAGCCCTGGTTGGCTGTGTCCTGAACAAGATCGTGCTGTTTCAGGATTGCAACAACAAATCCAGCGCATTGGAAAAAGAAGAAAGGAAGACATTCCTCGGAAAGAGTTGCTTTCATGGTTTAGACATCCCCTTTGTGCTTATATGGGCAGACAGAGCTTGGGTGGGAGAGAACTCACTTTGATTTACAGGGCCTTATAAAACATGCTACCCTTTGTACCCAAAGCCACAGACCTGCTGTTAATAGGGCATGGACCCGGAGTTTTTTCTGGTGGTAAAATTTGTAAAACCCAACAATATTCTCTTCAGTAAGCTCCTCAAAGATGGGAGCGAGTCTGTTAACTTCCGTTTGTTTGTTCAATGTTTGGCACGGGGCCACGTGTCCACCAGCCCTCGCACATGTCTTTGTTGTTGTTGATGATGATTGAAACGGGGACGAGAGTGAGGAGCAGAGGGGTTTGTTTAGCATGATGGATAGAGGAGAGCTCAGAGAGGGGGAGCGGAAAGATGGATGGGCAGGTCGAGGACGTATTTTGGCAGACGCTACTGCTGTTCTTGAAGAAAAACGAAAAATGGCTCAACTGATCTTCCGGGAGTGTTCTGGCCTTCTGCTAGGAAACTGGTCCCTGGTTTGAAGGTGTCTGAGGTGTACACTGTGATTAGAGGGCAAAAGGTCATCTGTGGCAGAATCCTGTCTTGGCTTTGCTGTCTGCCTACCCTGCTCACTCTTTTAGGTCAGTCCCAACTCCCTTCCTTTCCTTCCCCTTTAAGTTTCTTCCTTCCTCAACTACTTCTTTAGTGCCTGCTTCTCTTCTAGGCTGTTAAGACACCATTCTTTTCCTTCACGCATATAGAGACCATTTCAGGGGAGGTAGAAGGACCTCACATCAGCATTTTCGTGTGTGAGGAAGCTGAGGCTTGCTTATGGATAGAAGGGGAAAACCTACAACATTTTCTCATGTGCATATTGCATTTTCTTACCCATTTAGTGGAAAAGCGTATCAATGGGCCATCCTGTCCATAGGATGAATATAAACCTCAGCAGTATTGCGGTTTATTATTGTTTAAAATGTATTCATTTAAAGCAATTTTGTTGAGAAAAATTTCTCAGTTTGGGGGAAAATATAGTAGAATCCAGTATGTGGTTGTTTCATTGTTGAGTTATTCTTGAAGTAGCAAGAACAATGAAGAAAAATTTCTCTCAGGTAGTATATTGCAACTGAGCTGAAATTCTACTCTGCACACATATGCTTGTGAAAAGTTACAGTAATTTCGAATTGAAAATCCTGAAAAACCTGTATGTTGCTGTCAATAGTTACCCTAATTCTAGTTTTTGCAGAAAAGATGATTCATAACAGAAGGAAGAAAATATACAGAAAGTATACAGTTTGTTATACTTTTAAGAGAGGTTTTGCATGCACAAATTACTGTGATTTTAAATATGTATTTTTATTTATTTATTTATTTTTATTTTATTTTTCCGTACGCGGGCCTCTCACTGTTGTGGCCTCTCCCGTTGCGGAGCACAGGCTCCGGACGCACAGGCTCAGCAGCTGTGGCTCACGGGCCCAGCCGCTCCGCGGCATGTGGGATCTTCCCAGACCGGGTCACGAACCCGTGTCTCCTGCATCGGCAGGAGGACTCTCAACCACTGCGCCACCAGGGAAGCCCTGTATTTTTATTTTTAAAACGTTCTTTTTTATTTGAATCATAGAGCTCTGTTCAGTGAGAACTTTTTATGCTATATATTGGTCAACAAGCACATTTTCTTCTAAAATGAAGCCCTCCAAACTGATTTTTGCCTCTGTCCCCAGTGTAGTCTTCCTTAGGGCAACTCCAACTTTGTACTACACTCTGGATGGCAGTGGGGCCCTTGTGGCCACAGGAAAAAAATGTCACCCCTCGTGGTTTCCTCACTGCCAGAGGCGGGATGACATCCATCCGTTGTAGGCCCATTTGTTCCAAGAAACAAGTTGTGCCCTTTGCATCTGGAATAGTCCAGTAACCATGGTCAATGGTGTCCCTCCTCAGGTCTGGTTTTGCTTTAGGGTTAAAGTGACTCTACACTCTGGCTTGTCTGACACTCCCATTGAACACCTGCTCTCCCAGTAGAATTACTAGAAGCACCTCTTTCATTCTCTGGGTTTATTGCTGACTTTCCTCAGGTATTAGTAGAGAGAGGCCAGGGTCAAAGTGGGTGTTACATTAAACCCAATACTATTGTATTGGGAGAGAGAAACCATTGTTGTTGGTAACTTAGTAACCATGGGTCTACGCGAATAGGTTTCTGATCTGGGAAGTGGATCTCAATTATTCATTTAAGAGATATTCATTCACCACCTATTTTGCGTCAGATGCTGTTCTAAGTATGGGGAATATAGATGTGAAGAAAACAGAGTCAAGCCCTAAAGAAGCTTATGTTTTGGCAGGGGAGACTGGCAATGGTGAAAATAAAAAGAGATACGATTTAATGTCAGGTAACAATAAATGCCATAAAGAAATAAAGCAGAGTGTGGGGATAGGGGTGTCACCAGTAGTGCGGGGTTAGGTGGAGTGTCCACAGACATCTTCTGACATTTGGACCACCATCATCATTCTCTCAGACAGATCCTGTGCAACACGGAAGGCCTCCTTGAGTTGCCTCACATGCTCCTTGAGTAGCCACAACCCTACAAGGGAAAGGACAGTGATAGCTCAGTGCTATGGCAGTTTTTTTGTGTGTTATCTTCAATTGCTCTGAACTTGCTTTCCACATCTTAACTCCGGTCCCAGCCATCCTACACCAAATATTTTCTACTTGGTCTATTCCCCACATTGCATAACCAGTCCGTTTAAAAGCTCTAAGAGGTATGGAGAGAGGTGGGCATTTTAAAATATGGTGCAGCAACACTACAGAATGTTTCCCGAGGCTGCTTCCTGTCAGTCACTTGGCTTCTTGGGGATGCATTCTGGAAAATTCTTCCTATGCCCCAGGTCTTAGTTCAGAGCTTCCTGCCATCTGAGAGGACTGCTGTGTTTCCTGAACCTTACAGAGTGAAGGGGAATGGGCTCCTATATCCAAAACCTTCAGACTTAAGGGTTTGCCAAGTGCTTTGCAATCTGCCTTTGCATAATTCCTCTCATTATCTCTGTGATGGGGTTTATCATGCCGGGACTGCACATCACTGAATAAATGGAGGGACAGATGGAGGCGGCAGAATGGAGGCGAGGAGCAAGAAATGACATCGCGTTCTGAGCTCTTCACAGGGATGGTCCGTCTGTGGCCTTCCTGTGGGAACAAGCTTGTGACTGGCAACATGGGATGGGCTTGCAGCAAAAGTCGTGGCATGAGTCAGATACGTCAGGGAGTGGGCGGGCTGCTGTTTACCTGAGAAGTTTTGAATACAGTCAGATTGTAAATTAACTAAGAGACCCTGCTGTGGATGAGGAATACAATGATCTCAAATCTTCTGGCATGGTGAATCCTCTTGATCTGTGTATCATAAAGACGTTTTCCACTTTTTTTTTTTTTTTTTTTGCGGTACGCGGGCCTCTCATCGCTGTGGCCTCTCCTGCCGCGGAGCACAGGCTCCGGACGCGCAGGCCCAGCGGCCATGGCCCACGGGCCCAGCCGCTCCGCGGCATGCGGGATCCCCCCGAACCGGGGCACGAACCCGCATCTCCTGCATCGGCAGGCGGACTCCCAACCACTGCGCCACCAGGGAAGCCCCATAAAGACTTTTAAATTAATGGATGGCATTTAAACCTTTTTGGTAGATGAAGAAAGCCTGAGTGATGAGGGGGTTATTATATGGTGGGTTGGCTCACTATCCCCTCGGGTTTGAATTGCTGACAATATCTTGAAAGCTGTAGCTGATGGCTGGTTGGTCTGTCCCTATGTTCATTTGCCCATCCATTCATCCATCCACCCATTCGAGTTTGTCACATAGGAAGAGGTTCTGTCACTTCACCAATAGTGTGGTTATTCGGTTTTCTTTTTTTGGCCGCACCGCGCAGCATGTGGGATCTTAGTTCCCAGACCAGGGATCGAACTCATGTCCTCTGCATTGGAAGCGTGGAGTCTTAACCACTGGACCACCAGGGAAGTCCCTGTTCAGTTTGCTTATCTATAGAATAAGAAAACTAGATCATTTTGTCTAGATCATTTAAAGGGTCCTGTTAATTCTAGAATCCTGAGCTTCTTATAATTCGATTATATGTAAGACAGTGGAACAAATACAAACATGAATTAAACCTGGGTCCCGCCTCCCCCAAAAAGCACACAGTGTGGTAGGTGTGCTGACATTAGAGGGGTAGTGATAATGCAGTTAGAGGGTGGGGGTGGGGGGCGGGGGAAACCCAGCACAGCTGAGTTAAATTGGGAGGGGAATTTAGAGACGGGAGAGATTATTTTTGGCTGCAGGTGTTAAGGAAGGCTTGGAGGTTAAGGGGATGGGGCATTTAGTTTGGGGGGGGAAGTAACACTAAGTTGATGAGCATGTGTTGATTATCATCCTGGTCTCACTTAAAGTTCACAATGAGATAGCCTTTATCATCCCCATTTAGCAGATGAAGAAACTGAGGCGGGGAATGAGATGAAGTCACTTGTCCAAAGCCACCGGGGCTGTTTAGAGGCAGAGCTGTGATCCAGGAGGAGGGCTTTTAACCCTGGTTTCATCCTTCTGTCTTGAAGGTTGAGTCAGTAGAGAGATGAGGACAGCTGGGCATTTCAGGTGAATAAAAGACCATCCCCATGGGCATGGCTGGGTGGAAGTGCCTGCACACAGGAGGAACAGCAGGGATGGCAGGGGGCCTGGAGCATCGTGAGCCTCAGGGGTAGTAGTAGAAACCAAGCCCGGGGAGACAGTTTGGGGTCAGATAGGAGAGACTCCCTAGTGTCTGGCTACAGGATCTGGTCTTTATTTGGCCCACATGGAGGTTTTGTGCAGGGATGGGACATGATTAAAGGAGTACATTTTAAGATGTTTATGACGGTAAGACCTTCCTGTGATTCTAAAATACTTTCATGCAACTAAGCTCTTTAGTGTGATGCTGAAGAAACTCCCTCCCCAAATGCTTCCTGCAGTCTAAGCCCTTGAGAGTTTTAATCCCAGGGTTTCTGTCCTAAGGAACACCCAGGCCCTGGCTCCACCGTCCTGCCCTTCTGAACATTAGCACTTTAAAAATCCCTGCTCGATTCTTGGGATTTTGAGAAGAAAATTCCTTAATCTTCCTCCTCTCTGCTGTTCCCTCGCTTTTAACCTATTTTCTGCTATTCAAAACTTCTACCTAGATAGACGAATAATAATTAGATGTCCTTTGGCTTTGCTAGTGAAAAATATACCAATATATTTAGATTAAAACAGTGTAATAATGGCACTAGACAAATACATCCTGGTTACAGATGAATTCCTCCTTTTCCTTGTTATTCGTGGTATCCTGGGGTGGCCTACTGGAGAAAAAATACTATTTGATTCTCCCTGGGTGGTCAGACAGGACTTGTAAAAACTCTTGTTTGTTTAGTGTTGAGGCTTCAAAGGCATGCAGACTTTCCTACATAAAGATGTACTAAGAAAATAGGAATTTTTTTGAAGTTGCTTTGTATAAAGGGAAATTCAGAGCAACCATCTTCCTTTAGAACTACAAGCTAATGTGATTAGAGGGTCCCTTTTTACCAGGCATCTTTGTTGTTTCCATCTTGGGTCATTACCACCAGTCTGATGGGGAAATCTGTGCTTACGAAAACCATCTTCACCTTTTTTTTTTTTAAACCATCATACAAACACATCCTTTCAGTTTTAAAACTACATTTATTGTGCATATTTAGATTTCGTGAGAACTAAAAATCCGAGTGGGGTGTGTGTGTGTGTGTGTGTGTGTGTGTGTGTGTGTGTAATTCAGGGCTCTCTGGTGGTGTGTACTGCCCAAACCCTCCAGGCCACGTGATCTGCACGTTCCAATTAGTAAGGCCCACCTGCTGTGGTATGGGAGAAGAGTTTGGACTGGGGTTAGGGCTGGCTAAATGTAGGGTACTTTTTAGTGCAGGCTTTGCAAAACTCCCTTATTAGCACCTCGGAGTCAATGAGCACTCGGGGAAGCTCGTATCCTGTGCACATTTGGTATTTTCTGCTGTGCGTGGTGTGTTTCGGCCATTTTATTTATCCATGCTTCTTTTTCTCATTTCAGAGTATTTTTAAAATTTTAAAAAGCTTATTTATTTATTTTTAAAATTGAAGTACAGTTGATTTACAATGTTGTGTTAGCAAAGTGTACAGCAAAGTGATTCAGTTATACATGTCTATTTATCTATCTATTTATAAAATTAATTGTATGTAATGGGGGAGGTTGATAGTGCTGAATTATTTTGAGCCTGGAGGGAGCAGAGCAGCTGTGTCCTACATCAGACCACTGATCTATCTAATAGGTTGTCTTGCCACCTGATTCACTGGATGAATGTGCGTAGCCAATTATGTGAATCCCTATAAGGAAGGAAGAATGACCTTGAACCCAGAGAGCCAGACAGTTGCTTTATGCAATGCATTCACCCACTGAAGCTGCTTCACTGCCTTGGCCTAATAGGAGTGTCATATTTCTAACCCCTGGAAAATTATTGCTCCTTAAAAAAAACAGCCACGAGGTGAAATAGCTGAATCTTTCATGACTTGCCAAGAACTTTGCTTTTGGAAAAAGGTGCTGAGAAAAGTAATTTGGGGATGTTGCCTCTAAAAATTTTAAGCAAGCTCAAAACCTCCAAGCTTCTTCCTTGTTGTACCCAGACATAACCTACTGGTAGAAACTATGTTTTTCTGTTAAATGAGGGATATTAGAGAAAGGAAAATACAGATTTTTAAGTAAAAACATTAGAAATATAAGCTAATTTTCCAGGGCATTCTATTGGGCAATTATTTTATAGTCAAGAGCATTTTCACAAAATATCAGATATTTCGGAAAGATAAGTCTGGCACAGAAAACAAACCTAACCCTTGATGTAATCTTGCATGTCTCTTTAAGTCCTGGAGTCAAAGTTCATGGTGGCTTTGATGTGATGCTACCAGTAACACGATGACATTCGGTAAATCACCAAGGGTGTAGTGGGAAGAACTTCCCCTTTGGGGTCAGCCAGCTCCTGGTTTTGATCTATGGCTTTGCTACTGCTGGATCTGTGACCTTGGGCACGTTCCCGCACACTCTCAGCCACAGCCTTCTGTTGCTATCAAGACTACCCTTACTAAAGGGTTTTAGAGGTTGAATGAAATAAGCTATAGAAAAGGACTATCTAGGGTCTAGCATGTATACTGCCATTAGCTCCCTTCTTTTCTTCTGATTACATCCCAGGACTAGTCTTTTCCAGTGTAGCTTTGTACTGTCAGGTTTGGGAGTCACTCTGGAGAACATCTAAAATCCCTTCATTTTCCAGATAATGAAGTCTGGACCCAGAGAGGGGGAGTGATGTGCTTGCAGTGCTTTAGCGCAGGACTAGCAGAGCTGGTGCTAAAACCGTGCCTCGCTGGATGCTTCCAGTTTTACTCAAGGTAGGAGGAGGGCTTAGCACTCTGAGTGTGTCCCTGGCATGCCTCCAGAGCAGTCAAGTCCAAGGCTGGTCTTAGGGCTATAGTTTAAGAAATAATCAGCTTTTCAGATTTTCCTCTAGGTACCTTCAAGGTAGACAAAACTGTGTTCTGAAACCTTACTCTGCTGTGTGCTCCTTCCTTTGACAACTTTTGACTCAGTTTCCTTTTCTCTCCTAGTACTCTCAGGTGACTACAGAAGTGTCAGCGCCCACCATGGTCAGGTAAGAGACTTCCTGGGTGGGGAAGATTTCCAGACAAATCCCTAACTCCCTCAGTGGTTACCGCTTGTCCCTTGCTCATTTCTGGGCCGCCCCAAAGATCCTAAGGGCCACTGTTCCCTTGTCTGTTCTCCATTTTGCTTTCCTTTGTTTAAGTTTCATTTTTATGCTTTTAGTCTATCACATTTTTGGTTTTATTTTTATACATTCATCCATGCACGCTGTTATGACATAAAACATGCATGGGGATGGTAAATCCTGCCTTCAGGACAAGGGTTGCCCATGAGGAGGGTGGCTGGGTGCAGGGTGGGTGTCAACTCTAACTGTAATGTTTTAAAAAAAAGATTTTTTCTTCAATGTGTATTTCTTAAAGATAAGAACTTTTTGTTTGGTTTTTTTTTTTGAACTTTTTGTTTTTTAAAACATAAATACAACACTATTTTCACACCTAAAACAATAGTTAACAATAATTCCTTTCATAAAATCTCTAGTCAATGTTCAATATTATTAGAGAGACAGATACTGGAAAAACAAATCTCTTAGGGATGTAAGGCAGTACAGGAGGGCTGTAGTTCCCATTGCTGTCTGGTATAGTTGACAGTTGTTAAGGTAGATCCCAAAGACTTATCATCACAAGGGAAAGATATTTTCTCTTTTTTTGGGGTACCTATATGAGATGATGGGTGTTAACTGGATGTTAAGTAAACTTATTGTGGTAATCATTTCACAATATATGTAAGTCAAATCATTATACTGTACATGTTAAACTTATACAGGGCTGTATGTTAATTATCTCAATAAAACTGGGGGAAAAATAAAAAAATAAAAACAAAAACCAATCTTTGGTAGTTCGAGTATTTGGATGTGCCAGAAGTGTACTGAGACCAGTGGCATTAGCATCACCAGGGAATTCGTTAGAAGCGCAAATAGTTGGACTCTACCCGGAAGGACTGGATCAGAAACTTTGTTGGTGGGGTGTTTTAACAAGCCCTCCAGGTGATTCTAATATTTGGTAGAGTTAAAACCACTGGCCCAAGGAAAATAAAAAATGTATGCTCTCTACTCAGTTTTAATTCGTCTTTGTGTTTAACACAGCAACATATCCTGAGACCCTCAGAATACCTAAGATGGTATACTTACACCTGGATTGCTGTAATATAATAGCAAATACATTTTTTGGTCTCCTGGTCAGAGCTCCTAAACGCCCTGTAAGTTCCGAAGACATGAGCAATAGAAGCATCTTTTGTTCTAGTATGTGGTTTTTGTCCAAATAACCTGAAACAGCTCTGGAGTGGTGAAGGTGAGAAGACCATCTTTTTTTTTTTTTTTTTTGCGGTACGCGGCCCTCTCACTGCAGTGGCCTCTCCCGTTGCGGAGCACAGGCTCCGAATGCGCTGGTTCAGCGTCATGGCTCACGGGTCCAGTCGCTTCGCGGAATGTGGGATTCTCCCCGATTGGGGCACGAACCCGTGTCCCCTGCATCGGCAGGCGGACTCTCAACCACTGCGCCACCAAGGAAGCCCAAGACCGTTTCTTGTTATTCAGAACAAGCTGCTTTCAGCCGCTGGGGAGTTTATGTTAAGGAGGTGATTTTGGAAAGCCCGTAAATATGGAGGCGGGTTGCCAGGGGAACCAACCTTCTAATTAGGGAATTGGCACTCTTAGCCCCGCCCTCTGACCTCCCGGAAGGCGAGTGGGGTTGGAGGTTGAGTTCCTCAGCTGTGGCCAATGACGCAATCAGTCGTGCTCACCTGCTTACCTGCTTACGCTTACGTAAGGAGACCGCCCTTAAAAGCCCTCTAAGGCGGGGTTTGGTGAGTCGGTGGGTTCAGTACGTGGAGGTGCTGGGAGGTTGGCGTCCTGGAGAGAGCGTGGAGGCCTCACACCATGCCCTGTGCATTTCTTCTCTTTGGCTGACTGTTCCTGGGTTGTACCCTTGATAATAAACCAGTAGTCCGGTAAGTGAACTGTTTTCCTGAGCAGTGTGAGCTGTTCTAGTAAACTGTGGAACCTGAGGGAGGGGTCGTGGGAACCCCTGATTTATAGCTGGTGGGTCAGAAGCCCAGGCCACAACCTGGACTTGGAATTGGCGTCTGCAGTGGGGAGCGAACTGCCTTGCGGGCCTGAGCCCTTAGCTAGCGAGGTCTGTGTTAACTTCGGGCAGTTAGTGTCAGAATTGAATTAAGTTATAGGACACCCACTCCGTGTCCGTTGAGAATTGGAAAATTGCTTGGTGTGGAAAACCCCCACACATTTGGCACCAGAAGTGCTGTGTGAGCAGAGAGAAATCGGAGTTTTGCGTTTCGTTTTTATTGTATTTTATTAAATTAAAAAATATATACAATTTTTAAAGGTTACTTTCCACCTAGTTATTATAACATTGTCTATTCCCTTATTGTACAATACAGCCTTGAGCCTGTGTTGTACCCAATAGTTTATACCTCCTACTCCCCAAGCTTTTGCTTTTTACTCCCGAAGATGGCGTCCGGCGTTTCCTCGCCTCCTGGGACGGGTCCCAAGCCTGCTCCCACCTCTAGCTGTGGAGAGCTTCAAACTCAGCCTGCTCCCACGTTAGGAAGTGCAGAGTGCTCGCAGGCGGTGGAAGTAATGACCAGAACTTTCTGGAACAGTAAAGCCTGGGTGGAATTAGAGCTCTAATGTCTTTGAGTGGATTTGGTAGAGAAACTAGATGGTATTGTAAAGAGCATATTTCTAAAGCTGTGGTTCTCATCTACTGATTGTGTAGTGGAGCCACCTGGGAGTCTTTTAAGAAACACTGGTCCCCTGGCCTGACTTCAAGAGATTCCAGTTTCAACTGAGTTGGGGGTACGGGTGGAGGGAGGTGACTGCAAAGGGTCTCAGCACCACCTTGGTTTGAAGGCTCTCCAGGTGATTCTAATTGCAGTCCTAGTTCAGCACCACTAGTGAAGACAGGTTTGGTTTGGGACTCAGATGAGAAAGAAGGTAAAGGATCCTGCAAGAGTACACTTTCAGGAGTCCTACCCCTCAGATGAGTAAGTGCTTTTCAAACTGTGGGTCTTAAGCTATTAGCGACTTGATTTGGGGAAGTGTTCTTCTGCCAGTCTTTCACTTTTTTGTTTTCATCTGGTGCTCATCTGTTGCACAGTATTTTTGGCCAGATTGTTCTAGGCCAGGGGACTTGACTAAACTTTGTCCACTCATCTGTAGGTGTGTTGGAGGAGACTGTTTCTACTGCATGTAAATGACATCCCCTCTCACCACTGTGGTTCTCTGTGTGTGAGTGGATAGGGCTCCAGGGAAGGAAGTCAGAGGTACTGATACACATTTTGCAGTGTGAGGCATTCCTTCCCTGCAGTCCCGAAGTTAACTGAAAGGAAAGACTGAGCTGTGTTTGTTGGTTGAGTGTTGAAATATTCCATGGAAAAAGGAAAGGGAAAGAAGTTCTACCACTGAATTTTTTTTTTTTTTTGGCAGGGCTTGTCACCTCCCCCCACCAAATTTCTGGCAAGTGCGATTAGAAATTGACTTGCAGGGTTTGCTCACACTAGCTTCCCAAGACATCTTTTGTCTGCTTGCTGCTGACTAGCAGTAGTTAATTTGCTATCTCTCACACGTGTTATCCAAAAAATCAGAGAACTCATTAGCAATAAACAGCATGAACTTGGTCACATTTGGAGGATTAGCCAGATGTAAATCTGAGTTGCACTTGGGAGGTTTCTGTGCCTCATTTTAAAAATAAATAGAACTCTAGCCTTGAGTAGAAACAGATTTTTTTTTTAAATGAAATATCTTACTGGAAAACAAATTTTTTTTCCAGTAAAAATATGTGGAGGAGGTAAGCTTTCCTTGACGCCAGTGCTTATTTGATTTCACGCCCTTCTCCTTGCTGATGGCAGATGTGGCAGAAATAAAGACCCAATTTCATTGTTCACAATGGGAGAAAAATTTAATCAATTCAGGAATTTATTCTTAATTGACAGCAGACGTTTAAAACTTGATTGGTCACAGTCGACTATTTAACGTGCCTTTTAGGAAAATAAACATTTTCGTATTTCCCCAACCGTTCTGTGCACGCATCACTACACACTGCAGGGTATGGAGGTGTTGGCCTTGATGATGACTCTTAGACCTTTGAAATAATGTTTCTCACTGAGCAATTGAAAGGGGTAATTTTCATGTGGTTACAATATATGATGGATGTGATTAGAAAATTTCTGTTTTCTGTTGATATGCAGACTCGCTGCCAGTGTCACTGGATATTCATATGCCACCTGTTTTTAATTCCAGCAGAACTTATCAGAATGAAATAAATAACTTACCTTTGAAGAATCAGAAAAATAATTCAAATTTATTGAAACTTTGTGTTTATCCTTCCAGATCATACTAAATCAGATGAGTACACAAATGCCCAGGGGTTGACTCTACCAAGTAGAGATAATGTTTCATGCAGACACACGAATTGAATTAGAGACCTGTTAGAGACTTCCCATGAGCTGATTTTGATCATCCTGGTTTCTAGCACTCCCCAAATGCAGCAGTTATATCACACTACCTCCTGTTTTCTATTTCTTACAAAATTATAACCTCCTTAGTAAGACGTCTGCTTTATCAAAATCAGTACAGGACTGTCAGCTGTTCAGTCCATCTTTCTGCTCATGAAATCATTCATTTTCTATTTATTGTCAATCCTGAGGTCAAATTAACAATGTATGTTTTTCTTCTTTTCTAGGGAGAAAGACATTTTGCCCAGTTAGCGTAAATTTAGTGTTTCAGAAGAAATAGATGGTCAGATCTGCAGCAGGCTGACTTCTCAGGATTCATTACAGAAGGGCTCTTTTTTGAAACATCTGTCACTGAAGGTGTGTCATGAGGGATGTGGGAGGAATGTATCTTCCTCACTTCCAAAGAGCTCTGTCCCCTTAAAAGCTCTGTGGTAGCAAGGTAGTAGAACATTTCAATAAGGAAGGCTGCAGGAAAGGGTAAAGAGAAAGACAAAATGAAGTACCAGAAGCAGGTAGTTCTATCCCTGTTCGTATCATGTCCATACGACCTGAGAAACGGATACTGATGTGGCAGAACCAGACTGCTTCTTCATCCCTATGGTCTAATTAAATGTATTTTCACTTAAAAAGGATAACAATGTTAAATCTTAATGGGATGAACCTAAGTGAAATTTATTATGCTTTGCTTTGACAGTAAAGATTATGGATGGCTCAAGTGCCATTTTGAGATGGTAGCTTTGGATCCTGTAATTTTTCCTATTGCTGCTCTGCTGAAGATAGCAAAGTTACCCAACAAAACTTGTGGGTTATATAACTGAGACTTGAAATACAAGTAGAGTTTGAATATTTTTCTCTAATTTTTTTGGAGGTTAATTTTTACTCTTTCATACTAGAGTGAAGTCTCTTTAGCTGAAACAAAGGAAATGGGAGCTTTTTTAAAAGACAAGGCAGTGTTGATCACTCCTTAGGGTCTGTCTTGCTCAGAATTACCTAGATGAACTGTTTCTTTAGTCCATGTTCACTGTTACCTACCTGCTCCTTTTCCTTTCTATGTATTGCAGGAGCTCAATAATATAGATAGGTTTTTTGTGGTAAAATATACATAAAATTGACCATGTCAACCATGTTATGTGTACAGTTGAGTGGGATTAAGTACTCACATAGTTGGGCAACCATAACTACCATCCGTCTTCAGAACTTGTTCATCTTAAACTGAAACGGCTTACCCATTAGACACTTAACTCCCCATGCCGACCTCCCCCAGACCTTGGCAATCACCATTCTGCTTTGTTTTCATGAATCTGACTATTCTAGTGACCTTATGAGTGGAATCACACAGTATTTGTCTTTTTGTGACTGGCTTATTTCACTTAGCAGAATGTTGTCGAGGCTCATCCATGCTGTAACATGGGTCAGAATTTCCTTCCTTCTTAAGACTGGATAATATTACATTTTATGTATGTACCACACTTTGTTTTCCCATTTGTCAATGGGATAAGAGTGTTTTTAAACCTCTTGGCTTTTGTGAATAATGCTACTAAGGACACGGGTGTATAAATATCTGTTTGAATTCCTCAGTATCTTTGAATTGCTTCCCCATAAGAAATGTCTTTCCAGCTTAATGCTGATGCTGGCTTTGGTACTAACTTAGTGCGTTAATATTTTTTGTAATAAAGAAAGCCTTTTATGTAGCATAATTGGAATTAGTATGTTGAGTCTGAGTTATGAAGGTCCCCAAAAGCATGTGGGACAGGTAAACACAAGGCAGTGAAAACCCTTTTGGAATACACCTGACTAGGTATTGTGAGCCATTTTCATTGATAAAGACCCATTGCAAGAGACTACAAAAAAAAAATGGATTTATTGTAAAGAACTGTGTTTTAGCATCTTCATTAAAAGGTATGTTGCTGCATGGCATCTGGAGAAATCAGACTGTAAAAGTGACTTGCAAAATAAACATCCTGTGATTAACCAAAATCCTCTGAGCAGAAGACAATCCAGGGTTTGGGATGTGTGTCTCCTTCTCTAGAGGAGAGTCTGGCTTCCCTCTTGGAATGTAGAGTAATAGCTCATACTGCTGGCATGGAACACCTGAAGATACGTATCCTACCCTCACATTCTTGGTGTTTTCAGTGTCTTCTCTATTTTCTAGAACAACCTTGAGAATTCTTTCTGATACCTTAAGCTTAACTAGACAGAGACAAGCTCCTTCGTGTAGTTAATACTATTTATTGAGCATGAACCATATATCAGAGCTATAGTATTACTAGCTAACATTTATTCAGTGCTTGGCATATATTGGGCATTGTTCTAAGCTCTATATGTGTTATAACTTATTTGATCTTCACAACATCTCAATGTATTTGATACCAGCATAACTTCATTTTACAAATGAGGAAAGTGAGACACAAGTTGACTTGACTGAGAACACAGAAATTGGCAGAGTAAGACTCGAGCCCAGGCATCTGACTTCAGACCTTGTATCTTTGGCCTCCATGCTGTGCTGACCTGATACTTTACAGCTGATCTAACTTATTAGCCCTGTGGACAACAGTCTCTGGAGGACCAGTTCTTTTTAAGAAGAATCACAGCTTGTAAAGCTAGAAGTTGTGTGGGTCTGTCTGGAAACTCATGCCATGTTAAATGGTCCTAGAGTAGTTTAGAGGTTCAACACCAAAGAACCAAGGTTTCTACTGAACATAGTGACCTTTATTTCACTTTTAAAGGTGAAACAGAAAACGATATTCATAGAAAACATTTCATAGAAAATGATATTCAAAAAGACCATGCTTAGGAATATTGAGAAGGAGTTTATTTTTGTAAAAGGTGTTATTACTTCACTATGAATTCATATTTGGCAAAGAAATTACCAGGAATATGTATTAGGAATCAGCCTCACTCAGAAATTTGGTATTAAAGAGTTTGTAAGGAATACCTACTTAGGTCCATTTATAAAGAGATTTCTCTTAATAGAAGATATTGGGGGTTTCAAAAGTACTTGTAG
Organism: Delphinapterus leucas; assembly: GCF_059928025.1. Taxonomy (NCBI): domain Eukaryota; kingdom Metazoa; phylum Chordata; class Mammalia; order Artiodactyla; family Monodontidae; genus Delphinapterus; species Delphinapterus leucas. Next base: position 17,228,044 of record NC_143138.1, read on the forward strand.
CCACTTTCGTTTAAATATATCTGTGTACCTTTACATCTGTTAGCGAGTGATGAGTCTTTTTAATGAGAGGTCTTAATTCTTAATGCTCATGGTGAGGTTTAAAGAGTTCTTTACAGCTGAAGGAACATTCACTGAGCAACAGAGTTGCCAGGAATTTTGCTAGATGCCAGGGCTTTAAAGACAGACAAGGAATAATTGTTAGTTTTAAGGTATGCTTAATCTATGAGATACAGAAGGAAGAAGAGACTTCTTCATCCTCTTGAGGAAAGAGGTTAGGAGAAAACAACTGGGTGGGAGCTTGGTTTTGAAGGTTGAAGAGGAGTTTTCCAGGCAGACAAAGTAGGGTGGGGGCGGGGTGAGTGGTGTCAGGCAGAGGAAAAGCCATGTACAAGGGCACTGAGACAAGCAGCATGGCACATTTAGCAAACCTTTAATAGCGAATTGATTGTAGTTTAAAGACCATAGGCTTAGGCAAAAGTTTAAAAAACTACTCTTGAGTCTTGGTTTTACCCTCTTAAAAAAACAATAGCAAAAAGAAAACCTCAGCCACTTTCGTTCTTGTTTTGAGGATTAAAAATAATACATGTAAATTGTTCAGTAAAGAACAATTTAATGGCATACAGGTTTTTATATTGATACTATCAATTATTATTATTTTTTTGCGGTACGCGGGCCTCTCACTGCCGTGGCCTCTCCCACCGCGGAGCACAGGCTCCGGACGCGCAGGCTCAGCGGCCATGGCTCACGGGCCCAGCCGCTCCGCGGCATGTGGGATCTTCCCGGACCGGGGCATGAACCCGCGTCCCCCGCATCGGCAGGCGGACTCCCAACCACTGCGCCACCAGGGAAGCCCCTATCAATTATTTTTAATTTTTGTCTTTTGATTTATTGTTTTGAATAATAAATCTGAATGGTTCAAAAACCCAAAGAGTAGACAAAGCACCCATCTTTGTGCCTCATCAAGTTCTTCCTTTTCAACCCCCATCAGAAGCCACTGTTCGTTTCTTATGCTTCCATAGTCCCTTTATGCTCCACAAGGGCCCTTTTACAAAAGGTAGCATGTTACACACATTGTGCAATACTGTCCTCTTTTCACTTAACTATTCATCTTAGGGGACTTTGCATATCAGTTTATAGGGAGCTTCCTCATCCTACTATAAAGAAGTGCTGCTTTATTTTTATATAGCCGGACTCAAGAAATTGTAACAGTGTAGAGTTCCCATTGTGCCTTTCACCCAGCTTCCCCCAGTGGTAATTTTACATGACTAGTAAGCTATCAAAACCAGGAAACTGGCATCAGTACAGTACTATTAACTCAGGTAGAGACCTTATTTGTTTTACATGCATATTTTTATATGCATTTTTTTGTTGGGGGGGTACATATTTCTATGAGATTTTATCATCCTTGTACATACAGTATATTCAAATAACCATCACCACAGTCAAGGTACAGAACTAATTGTTCCCTTACCACAAAGGAGCTCCCTTCTGCTACTTTTTAATAGTCACACCCTCTCCCCAGTCCTAGCTACTGACAGCTGCTAATTAATCCACACATTGCATGTGTGCTTACTTTAAGACAACCCTACCATGTATTGTATCTTCCTCAAGGGTAAGAAACCTACTTTCAAACTTTTATTCCCTGCAGGCCTGCGCACTTGATGGGTACTTAATGATTTTTTTTCTTTATAGATTTATTTATTTTTGGCTGCGTTGGGTCTTCGTTGCTGCGCAGGCTTTCTCTAGTTGTGGCGGGCGGGGGCTACTCTTTGCTGCAGTGTGTGGGGTTCTCATTGCGGTGGCTTCTTGTTGTGGACTGTGGGCTCGGCGCACGGGCTCAGTAGTTGTGGCTCGCGGGCTCTAGAGTGCAGGCTCAGTAGTTGCGGTGCACGGGCTTAGTTGCTCTGCGGCATGTGGAATGTTCCCGGACCAGGGATCGAACGCGTGTCCCCTGCATTGGCCCGCGGATTCTTAACCACTGCGCCAAGAGGAATCAAAACCAAAACAAAGCCAAGCCCAAAAGACAATTCAGAATTGAAAAACAAATGAGTCAGGATAATTTGCTTTCCAAAATAACAGAAGTTCAGACACTCTTAAATAGGAACTCCTCAATGTGAATTAAGTGATAATTTATCACTTCTTTCTGGCAAGACTCAGTAACCTAAAAGTGCTAATGATGAGAAACACAATTTCTCTAAAACATCACTTTGCACTTTTCAAATCATTTTCGTTTTTAATAAAGTTTTCTCTTTAAGGACTTTGATACGCTAGAACGTTTACTATTTCTAGTTGACAGAGTAGGAAACTGAGGCTAAGAGAGGGAAGAAAGAGAACAGGGACTGAATCTAATGTGCTCTTTCATTTTGTCCTCCCAACAACTCTGGCCTTGACATTGTTGTGCTCATTTTACAGAAGAGAACTTGGGTGCTCAGAGGTTCAGTAATGTGCCTCTGGTCAGTGTATAACCGAAAAGATTCTCAAACCCCACACGTCGCTATGCCATTATGAAGCTTTCCTTAGGGAATCTGAATTCTTATTTAATTCGTAACCTTTTCTAAAAAAAATGGTGGTGGGAGTGGTGTTTCAGTACATTACTCACTTATAAAAGGTAACTACTGTAGTAGTTTATAGAAGTGGTTAAGGGTTTTGGAGTCGGCCAGACCTTCTGTCCAAATCCCAGGTCAGCCATCCTCTAGTTTTGCTGACTACGGGCACAGTTTTATTTATATTTATTGAAACTTCAGGTAATCAGCTATAAAATGGAGACCCTGGTAGCTCCTCCATCAGGTTGAATCAATTAAATGGGATAAAACCTACAAAGCACTTAGCATAGTGTGTGTTGGCTGCCACTCGTTCAATAAACAGCAGCTGTTATATGTGAGTCTTCATTTTATGGACTTTCCACTTCTAATAACAGATTTTAAGCAAATACTAAGTTGTGTTGTGCAAAACAATGAACTATTGATGGAATTAACGTAGCTACACAGTTAGACTTAATCTTTAAACTTAGAAATTTAGAATACATTTTACCTGTACAGTTTTAAAATTTATCATTCAAGTTGTTGTATTTTCACATCTAAAGCTGCCATTCTCCCCCCAACCCCCTAAAGTTTACGACTTTGGTCTGTGAACGAGTAGACTTTCCAGAAATGAAGAATTCATATCTATAACATGGGACAACTGTGAAAGAACTATTTGTGGCTTAGCTCTTGCTACGCTTCTGGTACCCTCATCCCTATATATCGATGGACATTCATGACCTGAGAAATGGTCCAGTGGAGAAGGGGGTAGCTGGTGTGTGTGTGTGTGGACGGGTGAGGGGTATTTATTGTATACAGCTTTTGTAATACAGATAATTAAGTACAATCAACAGGCATTACAGTCATATCCTTTCAATTGTTCAGAGAATGTGCTTAGCTCTGCTTAGCGGGGTGTGTGTTTAGGGTGAGACTGACAGTTGAGGTATATCGGTGAGAAGCATTTGTATCACAGCGACAGACTGCAGAGAGCTCTTTCCTGTGTTACAAATTGCTAGGAAATTGGATAGGACCTCCTGAGAAATTCTATCCCACGCCTTCCCCCAAGACTAGTCAGTGACATCCGGTAGGAAGGCAGCGGGGGTGGGGAGGAGAGCCGGGGGCTTTCTGGGAGTGAACTGACACCCTCCCCCCCACCCCACCACCCCGGCTGGTGTGGGAAACACCCTGTACTTCGGGGCACTCTGCACAGAGCGGTTGAGTGTCCTCAGGTCAGCATGGGAAGTGTGCGAATGTTCCCTTGAGAGCCCCTGGGACTTGTCAAAAGACCTGATTGTAAAGGAGAGCTTGCTTGGCAGTTCTCATCAGAAGTCTAAATGACAGAGTTTAATGCTGAGATAGAACAGTGGCTCTGAACTCTAGGTGCAGATGACGTGGGAATTTTCTTTAACCTTCCAGGTGATTCTACTGTACCTCTGGGGTTAAGAACCACTGGGATAAAGAGAAAGCACTCTGACAAAAGGGCAAAAGGGCAGAAAAGCCCCCCACCCTACATCGGGTGGCTGGGTCCCCATATTTCCCAATGAGGCCACTGGCCTTTTCAGTTGGCTGAAATTTCTATTCGCGTTCTGGATCAGGGTCCACTGGGCAGAGATGCTGTTGGCTGCCGTGGCCATCCAGCTGCATTCCCTGGTGTGTGGGGTGAAACTGCTCTGCTTGTCTCTGGGGTGAGGAGCAGGGTGTCTCCCTACTTTGGAATCATCTTTTCAAGCCTTGGCCCTCAGGCTTTAAGCAGAAATGTATGCTACATTCTGAAGGATATTGTGTTTAAATCTTAATAATTTGTCTCTTTTCACATAAGAGAAATAACTGTGCAGGGTGGACAGAAACCCTCTGAGAAAACCATGTGTTTCACATTTACTATGAATAAGTCATTCCCTCTCTTAGCTGTCAAAAGTCATAATCTGGGAATCATTCTTTTCCTACGAAAACCAGAAGCCTGTTTTTTTCCCTCTCCTTTTGGTAGCAGCTGTAACAAAAGTTCTCATAGGCAAGAGCTTTTGATTTGATAGGATGCAGTGGCTGTCTTTCTAGGGAAGCTGTGGAAAATGCATTGGTGCATTTTTTTCTCAGTTGCATGTATCTTGTATCCCCTGAACATCAGTCCAAGCATGAATGTCACTCACATGACTTTGCTACGTCCCAAGTCCTTTTACAAATGCAAACTACAGAAAAAACAAACTGGTTGAGTGTACAAAGTATATTTCAGGAACGTCCTGAATGGTCTGTTTCAGAGGCACACAATTCCAAAGTATTTGCTGACATTTATTGTCTGGCTTCAAATTATTAAATGTCTTTCTGATCACATGGTGCCATGTTTTGCATAGGGTGACATATCTGTCCTCTTTTAAATGCATGGGAATTGGCAACAATCTTATTTCACTGGTGAGTTTGCTGAAGTGTTATTACAAGACAGCCAGGATGATTCACGAGTGCTCTTCAGGTAGGGAATGCTGCCAGCTTGGTTTGTGTTTTGTCTACCTGGAGTTCTGCTGCTTAATTTTCTATTTCGGTTAAGAGTAATCCCTTTTCCTGCTAGTGGCCGTAATCACATTATAAGAGACTTAAAAATTCTCATTTCCCAGTAGTTCTCACAATGTAAGCATTTTTATTTCATGTAAGATTGCTCTTTTTTCCTGACATTGGGAAAGATAAACTAGGAAGTCTAAATATTGGTCTAATTGGAAGAACTCAGGGTACATTCTGGTCAAGTGGAGAAGTTAAGGAGTGATGGAGGGGAGTCCTGGACTCCATCTGAAAGGGTAGCAATAGGCCTTAAATGTGATAAGAGACTTAATGTACCTTGACAGTTTTTAAAAAAGAACATTAAAATTTTGCCTGAAAATCTAATGCCTTTGGTAAATATGGGATCTAGTGAGGCATACTCGTTTCTGCCTCTCCCCATATATTCCTTTGATCGTGCTTGTGCCGTTCTTGAAAGAACCACATGTCTCTCCCTGACTGGACAGGCCCAGAGATGGAGATAAGCAGGCCCTTCGTAGACACCTATTTTCAAGTTTGTTCTTGCAAGAAGGCCAAGAGGGCGGAGGACAGCTCTAAAATCTGGGAAGTGCAAACTGTAGCTACTTTTTTTTTTTTTTTTTTTTTTACAACCTTGAAACTACATTTGGACGTGGTTAATTCTCAGATGACTTGGAGCCATGGAGCATATGCCTTTCATAATCATATGTAACTATGTCTAGAACTTGTGTTTCATCTCACCTTTCATAGAGTATTTTGAGTGGTACATTGTTCACAGAACTATCTCTTCTGGACCTAGGATATAAATTTTCTTATTAGGTCCTTTGCCATTCAATACTAGGTATTTAGGAAGTTCACTGCATGTTGAGAGGATGTGATATGATGATATTGCTTGATTGATTGTATGGTTGTTGCAGTTTGGATTTATAGATACTGCAGATACTGTTAATGGTTAGTGGTTTAGCAAGAAAATTGACTTTAAATGGAGGTTTCTGATTGGCTGCCTAAGGCTGCTTAGTGATGTCAAAAATCTTAGAAAAGATGAATTGGAAGTATTACTTTTATTTATGAATTTAATCCTGTGGATAAGTAACGTTGAACATGCCAAACAGTAACCCTGTGGCGCTTGTCACCTAAAGGCCACGTGACTAACTCTGTAGTAAGAGACATGGAAACACGTGGTACTCATCTCTTTTGAGATTTGTTCTTTTTTTCTCCCTTTTTTCGGGTTCATGTCTCCTGATGTCCTAGGGGTCTCATTGAGATACAAGAGTGTTTGTTTGTTTGTTTTTGCGGTACACGGGCCTCTCACTGCTGTGGCCTCCCCCGTTGCGGAGCACAGGCTCCGGACGCGCAGGCTCAGTGGCCATGGCTCACGGGCCCAGCCGCTTCACGGCACGTGGGATCCTCCAGGACCGGGGCACGAACCCGCGTCCTCTGCATCGGCAGGCGGACTCCCAACCACTGCGCCACCAGGGAAGCCAGAGATATAAGAGTTTTATACTTTGGTTTCTTTGCAGAAAGACGGCAAACAGAGTTCAAATGAAGTTCATAAGTATTTGCTTGGCTGCAAATAATTTTTTACCAGGTGATGATGGAGGTGAGTGCACACGGGGCCAAGCCAAGGGCAGGCGGAGAGGAGAGGGGTCTGTGTGTGTAGATACATTTCCTATTTCCCACAGCTTGGTTCTGTGCTACCGTCAAAAGTAAAGAAATTAATTGGTTTTCTTCCTGGGATGGTCTGTTTGACAAGCCCTCAGTCAGCTATTAAATCCCAGTGTCTTGGCCTTAGATTGGGAAATTCAAGTTCCTAACAGACGGACTTTTCCAGTTCTTGATTCTCTCCTGCTTCTATCCTCCACTGAGGGAAATAGAAGGGAGAAGAAAGAAGAATCAGATTTCCAACTTAGATTTTATTGATTTGGAATTAGGAGTTGACTTAGTTAGATACTACCTTATTCTCTTGTTTCAAGAAAAACAAAGGGTGTGTGTGGGAGTTATAAATAGCGTGACCTGAATTGTGTGACATTTATTTGACATGACATAGTCTAGAAATACAGCTCTTACACCAACAATTGTTATGTTAATTACATATTTACTAGGGCAAAACTGAAAACATTTTGTTTTGGTATTTTATGCCTTTCAAAGCAGTCCAACTTTTTTTTTGAATTGTAGAATTCAGATGAACCTTCAAGGCAATTAATGTGAGTTAGGTTGTATTGAACCTACATTCAGAGGTGCATGATGATTTGAATTAGTGCCTGTGATGTGCCAGCTCCTATTACCATTTTAAAGTCAGCAATGGGCAATGTGTTATGACATTGGGGCTAGATGAATGCTACCTAAACCTAGATTTTTTTTTTTTTCAAATAGTAAACCAAACTGTTAAAACAACATCGATACATTCTTTGGCTACAGTTCAGTCATTTGAGAGAGGTTTGAGAGGCTTTTTAAAAGAAAAGTTCATGTACGTGTATTGTCGTCTTTAAATACTAAATCATTTCACACCAAGAATGTTAGCGTTTTGCAGTTAGTTAAAAGACCATTCCACAGTAATTAGAATTACCATGGCATTAAAAAAGCTTACCAAGAATTAAAGAGAGGGGGCAGCTGGGGTATGAGGGGCAGTTTGGGGTTCTGTTGATCCTCTGGGGCTGGCAGAGTCTCTGGGCAGCAGAGTTCAGAGCTGGATCTAGGTTGCACCCTGTAGTTTCTCTTTCCACTTGGACAGAAATGGAGGTGTTGGGCCTATAATCTGGTTGTTGCCCACAGCCAAGTTAGTGTTAGGCAGTACTTCTGTTTTGAACACGTTTGTCCTTATTTTCCCTCTTCTCTGCTTGCCCACTAGAAGGGAAAAAAATAATCAGAGGTCCTGCTTGGGTGGAGCCACCCTTTGATCTCAGTGCGCCAGGTTTTTCTAGGTTAACCAACTAGAACTTTTCAGCTTGCTGAGGAGGGAGTGGGCTGCAGCTGCTCTGTCCTGCCTTCTCAGGTTCCCTTCCTCCCTTCCCACTCAGGAGCAGCCCAGTTGCTGAGCTCGGAGGGGAAGACATACTGGTTGGGGGGGCTGGGGACTGTTGACAGCAGCTGTGTCCTTTTGTAGGGAGGAGTTCCAGCAGATTCCTGGAAGGTGTGGGATGAAAAATACCCACCTTTGAGTTAGCTGCTTCTGTAACCTTGCCGTGTGCCTGGGAGCTCAGACGCGCTAGGGTCGGGGAATGGTGTGCCTGAAGATTCTGGTGAGGATGGATGGCGAGGAGGTTGAAGCCTCTGGGGGTCCATCAGAACGGGAGTCAGCATCCCAGGAAGCAGAGACTGACCCTTTGGCTTGCATCCTTAACGCTCCCCGGGGGAATTAGGAAGGACCTTGGTCAATTGTGTGGGAGCTGAGAAAGCCAGTGAGCTAGCTTGATTCCTCCTCGGAGGAATCGGGCTTGTCAGGCTGCGTCCCCACTGCTTCTCTTTGCTGGGGGTGTGGAAGGGGCAGCGTGGGGAAGTGGGAGGTTTTCTGCTGGAGTTGATTGAAAAAACAGCTGCCCTCCTCCATTCTCCCCTCCCTCACCCCCGCCGGACCCCATCCTTCTTTCTGTGGCAGAATAGAACTATGCTGTAAACTTTGGCAGGGGTGAAACATGGTAATATTTTTCGAAACAGGAAACTTTTTTTCTGTTTGGCATGGACCTGTTAGGTTAAAGCTGGGGGGAAAAAAAGCATAAATAAAATTTGATATAGTCATTCAAGAAATGATTTGTATTCGTCCAGAAAAGGGTCAGAGTTCAGTGGGTTTGAGTCTGAAAGAGCCAAACTAAGATAAGGTAACGAGCCAGTATTTGGAACTGGCAAGCTCACGCCAGAACTCGAAAGTGCGTTTGCAGCCCTTCCTTTATTATCATAACCTCTTGAACAGAATACACCATTTGAAATGACAGTAAATGCTTCTCAGTGGATAAGTTTATGACCTAGTTTTTTGACCAAGAGCACTTACGGGATTGAACAGCACAGGGAAGCACAGGAGCTTGGACACCATTGGCCAGAAGTCCTGTGCAAATCAGCTCAGGGCTAATTAGAGCCCCAAGACGTTAAGCAGCAGCTGTTTTATGGTGTGAACTTTTGCACAGAGGGTTTCACCAGGCTCATCCTCCTTGGAATGCTGTTCGGAGAGTGGTTCTTTGCTGGCTGTTGCTTCATTCTTCTTTGGAGGCCTGTTTTCACTGTGTGTGAGAGTTTTGTGCCAAACCTAGCAATGACCTTCTGGTGCCTGGAGCTGCCTCCCGCCTGGGCTGACCCTGTGGGGCTGGGCTGGGGGGATACTTGGGCAGAAATGAATGGGGTGGGAGGGTCATCTTAAGCTCTGCTGGCTCTGGGGTCATCCCACATCTCAGACCTGGAGTTGAACAGAAACCAAGGGGAAGAGAAAATGTGTCTTCTGTCTTTTCTGCTCATAAAGGGGTATGCTTGGTCCCTTCCTTCCTTGTGCTTTTTCTCTGGACTCTTGGACCCACTCTTACCTATGCCTCTTATCTTACTCTTGGACCCTTCCCCTCTGCACTCTGTTAAATCTGAACTTGGTTTTTTTGTTACACTTAACATGTGAGAATATATTTTTCAGGGAAAATTTTGAGAAATGAATTAAAATGAATCTAAAGTTCACTAATGGTATGGGCCTTAGGGTATAGTTGACAAATTCCTCCCCCCCTCCGCTTTTTCCCTCCGTCTTTCCTCCACAGTTTTTCTTTCTATCCTCCCGCGTATATTAGCTTTTATAGTGGAACTACTAAACATACTTAGAAATGTTTTAGAAAGTAAAATCACTTTCTAAAAAGTACATTAATGGCATGATAACAGAGTCTGGGACCCATGAGAAATTGCAGAATTAAAAAGGGCTAAAGTTAATATCAATTATTTAATTATTAATAAAAGTTACTTAAATAATTACAGAAAACACTACTTCATATTGCACATTTCTTTTTTAGGAGTGCACATCTTAAAGACCTTAAAAGATACACTTCTATCATTTATAGACACATGAAGTCTCCATGCAAAAGGCTCTTTACATGAGAAAATTATGACAATATCCCTATCATACACAAATAGAGAAATAATTATGTATGTTAAAGTGTATGAGAAATATTGGATATTAAAACTGTTTAGGCATTGTTTTTAATTTACATTTAAGTTTGATTTACATTAGAAAATGTGAAAGGAATATAAGAACGCAGATACAATATTATCTATGTAAAAATGTACTTACGGATATTTAGAAGTAACTATGCCAGAACATTTAACAATAGTTGAATAGGCATTATGAACCTGTGAAATTATTCACATTTACTCCCCTCAGTTTTCCACAATGAGCTAGCAAATCTGTTATAACATCTAACTTTTGCTAATACACTTTAATGAATGAGCATGAGAATGGCTTTCTCCTATGTTTCTTTCTGACACAGTTCAGATGAGATATGAATGACAAGACTTCAGCAAAAGTTATTGTTTTAAGTCTATTCACATTTCCAAGGCTTTCAGTCATATGTATGTGTAACTGATATCGTTTGGGACAAGGCTGGCGCAGGTGGTTGGCACCCCGATTTCCAGGAAGAGAACGGAACATTTCTTGTCTTTCATGGTATGTGCCCATTTTTTCCTCAGTGCTGGATTCCTTTCCTTTAACTCGAAGGACTCATCCTTCCTCCCTGTTCACATCATGTTTTTTTCCTTCTGGGATCTTGCCCGCCCTCCTTGTTGTTGCTGCCGAGTATTCCCTTTCTGCCACCGTGGATATGATCCCTGCATGACTTTATTGAAGATGACTCATAATCAGGGAGCCACAAGTCGCCAGTAAAGTTAATAGTGCTTCTTTGGGACCCCATTTGTGGCAATAAATTTGCAACTAGGCATGAGCAACTTCAGTTTGCAACACAGTGTTCTAATTGTTTGGAGGTATCTATAAAAAGCGTGCGGCAAATTAAAATCGCTTGTGAAGGAGATGCTTTTTCTTACCCAAAGAGGTGCCCCTGGAAAGCATTTCTTTTCCGTGGTGACACACGACTGTTGGCTCAAGCATTTGCTGTCTGCAGTGATCAGGCTCTGCTTGGCATGGGGCGCAGGGGCACACGTTTCTCAAACTGCCAGCTTTCCAGATCTTGTCTGAAGGAAGATTTGAGCTAGAGGTAGCACCACCCAGGCTGGTGGATTGAATGAATCATTTCACTCTTGATGCATTTTAGCCCTGACTCAGCCTCTTTACATACCACCTAATGAAATGAAATCTAGTTGAATGAATTCTCCCAATCCCCCACTTTTTTCATGGGAGAAATTAAAATCTTATGAGCTCTCTTCCGCTTTCCCAATTTCCAAAAGGTAAGTGGGGGAGGAAGAGGATGTCTCTAGGGTGTCATGTTGTCACTAACAACTGTGGTACTAGAATGTTTCAGGTAAATGTTTCTGTTTCTTGCCTATATCTGCCCTTCTTACCTTCTTCCTCAGTTTTCTTGGTATCATCCCCCACAAGCGACCCACTCTGTTCCTAAATCATTTCGAGGGTGAAATGCCAATAAATACCTGAGATTATTGTCTGCTTGTAATGCCTTTCATTTTGAGAAATGCCATATACAGCAAATTTCATGAGGCCATTGCTAGTTAAGCTTGGACATCAATTACGCCCAAAGTATTCTTCCTTAGTGGGTAATTGGTGAATGTTTCAGGCTGAACCAGACACATTCTGGGTAGAGACTACAGTACTTGTTACCAAGAAGAGAATTTAAGAAACATTGAATTCTTAACCAGGTGAACCTGTTGTGTAGGTAACCATCCTCTGAAACCCAACAGAAGGAGATGATTTGGGCAGTGAGGTTTGGAGTCAGTCTTCCTCATTTTGTAGATTGTGGCATATGAACAAGATATAGTATGTATCATTGGGGAAGGGTTGGGAGCATATACTGTATCTGAAATGAAAATGGGAAGTGAGCAGGAGGCATACAGAGCATCAGGGAACTACCTCTGTTATCACTAGTAATTCTCAGGTAGAAATGCAGCTTAGAGCATCTACGGTAGTGTTGCATCCTCCCACTAACAGAAGGGTTGCTGGAAGAGTGAGACGACAAATACACACTCCAAAATCAAATTTCCTGAGTCGCTTACCTTTCTGTACCTTAGTTGCTCCATCTGTAAAATGGGGGTTAACTCGTAGAGTTGTAACATCTCTCCTCTGAAGGCCATACAGGAAACACACGCCTGGCTGAATTTGTGGATCTCGGAGCTGGCCTGCTGAGCTGGAGCAAGGCCCCAGAGGCCATTCTTTGATCAAGTTTTGGCCTTCCCGCCATCTGTCCTGGGCTGGTCATTTTAGCCTTTCTGACTTGAGTGACTTCCCTTGTGGAATGAGATGATGGTGCTCTGTCATCTTTTCCCTTAAATCTCTCTGACCCAAACCATACCCTCCAAGAGTCTGGCTCTGGAGGGTGAGGGATGCCTCATAAGGGATGCTGTATCTGGAGATCAGGCAGGGTCATTTCTCCAAGTCTGAGTCCCTTTCTACACTGACAGCCGTGTCGTACGAGTGAGGGGGAGGTGAGGCATCTTCACTGTGCTGGGTGTTGAGTGCTTGACCTTAACAGTGAACACCAACAACTTAGGCAGAGGTGGGCAGTAAACTTCCTTGGTTCCAAATCTCCCTCTTTTTTCTTCTCCTCACCTATGTGATTTTTTATTACTTAAAAGCAGAGATGACTTCTGCAGGAAAAAAACGCAACCCATTGTAACGTTAAAAAACAACAACAACAACAAAAACCCTCCAGATGGCTATTTGTGCTTGTTTTACAGCCGGAAAACCTAATTCCCCTTCCCTGATCATTCCTTCCAGTCCCCCGTGGAGCCCTTGAACCTTTGCTTGCCTTCAGACTCCCCCATGTCAGACTTAATTATGAACAGCCAGTGTCGTGGGTTTGGAATGGGTTTGTACACTCGGGCAGGCAGAGAACAAAGCTCAGTCTGTCCCCACTTTGAGGCCTTAGGGCAATACTTCTGAGCCGCTGATGAAGCTATAGTACACACTTTCTAGGAAAGGTTGCTTTTCATAAGCATACAGAGAAGAGAGAATTTGTTGTGTCTACCAAATTTGTCTCTATCTTGCCGTTCATACCATTCTCATGTTAGATCTTGCCAGTGACAAGATAGTTAAAGAACTTAAGTTGGAGAGGATTTCCTCAATCCACCTAAATTCTATGCATTTCTTTCAGATCAGATTTTCGAACTGAAAACCTCTACTGCGCTTCTTTGGAAGGAATTACAATGACAGAGTTGATGTTTAGAGTCTTGTTTGAATCAACTCTGTGTCTGAGGGCTGGTTTCCCTTCAAGAAGGAAGATCTTTTATTTTTTTCTCAAACGTTTTTCTCCAGCACCTTGGAATAGTGACTTGTGAGTGGTTGATGCTTACCTAATACATATGTGTCAGATGAATTAACACTTCCCCTAAATCTTGTCTACCCTCTTTTTTTTTTTGCGGTACGCGGGCCTCTCACTGTCGTGGCCTCTCCCGTTGCGGAGCACAGGCTCCGGACGCGCAGGCTCAGCGGCCATGGCTCACGGGCCCAGCCACTCCGCGGTATGTGGGATCTTCCCGGACCGGGGCACGAACCCATGTCCCCTGCATCGGCAGGCGGACTCTCAACCACTGCGCCACCAGGGAAGCCCCTTGTCTACCCTCTTTTACACCGTTTGCCATCACCATAGTTCTTGAAAATCTGCTAAAGCCAAGTGAGTCTACTTGCTATTTTTCTTTTGCACGCAACACACGTGTTTTCACTTTGTTATTTTGCACAAATTTTCTCTCTGGCTAGGTTGCCCTCCTTCCCCTGTTCAGTAACTTAAATTTGCTATTACTGACAGTCTAGCTGAAAAGCTGAGCCTTGCAGTAAGCCTTCAGTGAGCAGCCCCATCTACCTAGATCTTCTCTCCTCCTTACCTGCATCAGCACACACACTTGCTCTGTTTTGAGCACCCAGAAACCTGGGTGCATCTTTAAATAGTGAGTATACTTTGATATGGTGGAAGAAGAGTGTGGAGCTTGGGTGTTGGAAGGGACAGCTCATCCTCCCTGGGCAGCAGCACCCCTGGGCTGCCAGACTGCAGTATGTCGATGCCACGATGGTGGCAGTCCTGATTCCCTGCTAGCATTTATGGGCTCGCCTGTATCTGAGATGAAGCTTATTTCAAGATGACTCTTCCACAGCCCTTCTCTCTTCTGTGACAGCAGTCATTAAGAGATTAGATTTCTTGAAATATCAGCATTTGTCGGCCCCCTGGCTGAATAATGCTCTGTAGCCTGAGGAGGAAGGGATTTCTGAATAGATCTTCAGCAGTAAAGAAATGCTGAGCTTTCAAAAGAAACATTCATAGTGCAATGCACTCTTACCTACTGTGAATGGGCATATGCTTCTCAAAAACGTGACTCTGTGAAGGGCATTTAGAGGTGTTTGTAGAGAGGGGAGGGGATTTAGAGGGTGGGGAGGGGCGTGGGATGGAGAAGGAGACACTTGGGTTTCTCATCCTAGTTTGGTAATCATCACACAGTCTTATTTGAATATCCCAATTCTTACATGTGTAGTTACCTCTTATTTGGAAGGAATTGCTCAAATTACTTTGCACCTTAAACAGTTCTTGGTTCAGCATTTATAGGACAAGAGGTTGCAGGATTCTTAAATAAAGCTATTCTCTGGCCTGTTCAGAGCCACAAAGCATCTTTCATAAAGTCTAGCACTCTGTTGCGGAAGTGTCCACTGATGTCAGGGTAAGGAATGAAATGAGGCTGAGGATTCAAACTGGCAGTAACAACTTAGAAGCAAATTACATCAAAATAACTACTTAAGGGAAGGATGTGACCACTTAGAGGGCCTGGGTGCGAGCAGTAGGGTTACTTAGCTCCTGGACATGGCAGATCCAGTTTTGCTTGGATACAATCCTGCATTTATGGCATTTTTATACCGTTTTTATTAAAAAAAAATCTTAGTTGAGGAACCTCTTTGGACAGGAAAAGAGGTCAAAGTTGTATATCTAATGGTCATTTCCAAATCCATTAACCTGATTAGTGCATTGGGTACTATTTAGGGAACATGGGTAGAATTGCATTAGCCCAGATGATTGGGCTACTTCTGATAACTAGACAGAGTAGAACTTTGTTTGACTCTACTGCAACCTACTGAGGCTCGCAGCCAGCTGTGGAAACCCAGTGAAATTGGTAGTCAAGCATAGTAAAAGATGAGAGTGTACTTTCTCACAATTGGAGCAGGAAAATAGGGAAGCTACCCTCGGCGTTTGAATAGAAATTCCATGTGCCCTGGTCGCATGTACATTGATTCTTGCGTTAGCTCCTGCTTTCATTTTATTACTGATACTGAATTGATAAATCCAGAAGACGACTTCTGGGTGTTTCTCATAGCACTATGTGTTCACAACAAGTCATTATCTCCTTCCTTGACCTTTACCTGGGCAACTGCTCTTCAAGATGCAACTTCTTATTTCCTATAGGCTTTCTTTCTCTCCGCTTCTCTCTATAGAGTTGAAACTAAAATCTTGTGTATCTTAATATGTTTAATAAATAGAAAGAAACAAGCCAAAATTTGTCCCTGAAATATTTTGAGAGTCATGTATATTTCAGCAATTCCTTCATATCATTGGATAATGAACAATATACATTTGCTTCATAATTTTGGTGATAGAGCTCATGGCCACAGTATATCCCATCAATCTGAGAGTAATTTAACCTAAAACGGAGCTAGTGATGGACCCTGGAACATGAGCAAGGTTTTAAGACCAAAATGGATAGTAGGCGTTAGACATTTCTCACATTATCTTCTCCATGAATCGCTGGTAGGGTCAGGGAATAACTTACATCAGCGTCTTGACTTGTCTGGCCAATTAAGACATGTTTCTGCAATGTAAGCCTATTAAGTGAAAAGGGTCGAGTCCTTTTGGGTATAATTGTAATTAAGAACAGCCCACCATCCCTCAGGTAATTGAACCAAAATAAATAAGTATCCTAAATAGAAATCATGGTTAAAGCAAAGCAAAACCTGTAACTCTTATTACCATCCCAACGATGTTACATCAATATCAATATGTGGATTTCATAGGATATTTTTTCTTCTGTGGGGTCTGAGACTCATTTAGAATTACTTTGGCAGAAGAATATTAGCTACTCAGACCTATAAAGGATATTTTGAGCTGGACTATAAAAAGCACATGTAGTAATTAATATAAAAACAGCTGAAAGTGCCCGAGGTCAGTAGTTGCTACATCTATATTGCATGTAAACAAAGTATTAGCCAAAATTAGTTTCAGAGGGCACTAATTACATCTGTTTTAATTTAATTTAGTCTGATTTAATGATGCTTTTTTAATATGAATTTGCTTCATGGTTACTCTGATTGCAATTTTCTTTCCCTGAGAAGAGTGTATAGGAGCTGGGATAATTGTAAACTTTTGTAATCATTTAGTTTGACCCTGGATATATCAAAGGTGTGGTGTCTTACTGCGTAGGATTTTCGGTCTAAAGAATGAGAAGCTAATAGAAAGCTAGTGATTCAGGCTTCATTTCAATTTGTTTACAGTTTTTTTTTTAATGTAAAGTTTACATATAATGAAGTGCACAAATCTTGCTGGTGTGTTTGATTTTGACAAATGCATACGCTTGTGTAACTTGGGACTCCTATCAAGATTTAGAACGTTACTCTCGCCCCAGCTAGTTTTTCTACGCCTTCCAAGTCACCTACTCCTTGCCTTACCAGCAGGTAACCACTCCTCTAGCTTGAAATTTTTTTCCATTGGAGATTAGATATGCCTCTCCTGCAGCTTCACGCAAATTGAAGCCTCACGACGTGTGCTGTTGGTTTAAGGCTTCTTTCACTCATGAGCTTAATTTTAATGAATCGTTTTCATAATATATATAATGGAAGCTAGTTATGATAAGTAATTGCTTGGGAATGAAGCGAAGAGCTGTCCTGTATCAAAGAAGGAAGGCAAAATACTAATTCCAAGATGGTTAAGCTAGCAAATACTTGTAATTGTTCTGTTTTTTAATTGAAGTTTGAACTGAGATAATTATAGCTTCACATGCAGTTGTAAGAAATAATAAAACCTTAAACCAGTTTCCCTGAATGGTAGCATTTTGCAGAAGTATAGTATGATATTATAGCCAGGATATTGATGCAATCTACCAATCTTGGTTACACTTACAGTTTAACTTATACTCATGTGTGTTTGTTTGTATTTAGTTCTGTAGTTTTATCACATGTGTGGATCTGTGGATCCACCACCACAATACAGATACTGAACAGCACAAGGATCCTTCTTGTTGCCCTTGTTAACAGTGACACCCACTTCCCTCCCACCATTCCTCTACTATCCCTAGCCCCTAATTGGTTTGCCACTTCTAAAAAAGCCTGACATAAATGTAATTATATAGTTTATAACCTTTCGGATCGGTTCTTTTGACTCACCATAACTCCCGGGAGAGTCATCCAGGTTGTTGCATGCACCAAAAACTTTTCTTTTTATTGTGGAATAGTATTCCATGATACGTGTATGCCATAGTTCAACCATTCACCTGTTGAAGGACATCTGGGCTGTTTCCAGTTTTTGGCTATAATGAGTGAAGCTGCTTTGAACATTTGTGTACAGGTTTTTATGTGAACATAAGTTCTCATTTCTCTGGGACAGATGCCCAAGACTGAAATTGCTGGGTCGTATGGTAATGGCACGTTTAGTTTTAAAAGAAACTGCCAAACCATTTTCCAGAGCAGCTGTACCAATTTATACTCCTCCAGCAAAGCATGAGCGATCTAGTTTTTCTGCATCCTCACCAGCACTTGGTGGTGGTCTTATTTTCACTGCTCTGATAGGTATGAAGTGAGATCTCGTTAGATTTAATTTTCAGTTCTCTGATAACGAATGATGTTGAACCTCTTCGTGTGCTCTTTTGCCATTGATAACATTCTCTTCGGTGAAATGTCTGTTCGTGCCTTTTACCTATTTTTCTAATCGAATTTTTTAAACATCTGTGCTTAAAAGACAGACTAAACAAAACACAACCCAAGTAGTTTTCAAGAACATTTCAGAAAATATCTCAAAGATCTCACTTGGCTTGAGATGCTTTTAGACTCTAGATAAGTAAATTGAATCACTTAACAGATGTAAATGCATGTTTTTCAACAAAGGGGTGGAAAGAATTGGGAGCTTTTTAAGGCTCCCACAATTCTCCTGTCAGTAGCTTTGGCTTCCAGTCACTCCCATTTTCCCAGGTTCTGTGCTCTCTTCCTCTCCTCTTCTGTCCCAGACCTTCTATTCTTTATTGCTTTTCTCTGACAAGCCTGGTGACAGATCTCACCCCCTTGACTAGTTTAATTCTGAAGCACATTAATGGATTCTTTAAACAGATCTTGTGGACCAGTTCTTTTTTGTAGAACTTGGACATTTGAGATCATCTTTCTTTGCACAGTTCTGTAGTGTTTGCTTCTATCACTGTAAGATAGTGTGTCAGTTATCTTGATAGAAGGTTAAGAAAGCAGCAGTCTAGAGACAGACCCTTTCGCGTATACTTGGTAATGAATTACTGTAGAGTGACATAGGAGTCATCAGAATGTTTCTTAGATGATGCTTTTCTGACCAAATAATAAGAGCCTAAGACTTAACAAAAGGACCTGGATTTGTGACGTTGTTCTGCCCTTATTAACTTAGTGACATTGGGCAAATTACGTAACCTCTCTGAGCCTCCACTTAATTATTTGTGAAAATGGGTAATAATTCCCATATTATTACAGTGAGTTTATAAGGATCAAAAAGAATAATGTAATGCATTTGTAAGTGCTAAAGCACTATACAAATGTAAGCTATTACACTTACAATAGTTATACTTCTCCTTCCCACATGTAAAGCAAACACATACAACCTGAAAGAGAAACAGTCATTTGCACAGAATGAGGTCAAATGATCACTGTTTCCTAAGGGTGGGGGGAACCTCTACACATTGTTTTCTTAGGGGTGATTTTAATTTTTTTTGGTAGGCAAGAAACTGCTAAAAATTAATCAACCAGCAATAATTGCACTTCATTTATGGCCACTAAGGAAAGCTACTAAAAGTTAAAATTGAGTTGCTTTAGGAGTTTCCTGATCTTACTCATTTAAATTCTAGTTTTAAAGATGGGTTATGAATCTACTTGCCAGTTGAAGCCTTACCTGAAGTCGTATTTCCCCCACTGTTGTCTTTAGTCGTCAACTACATTAGCCTTATAAAGAAGCCAGACCTAGGTTTGTACAAGGAATGTTATTAACTGTGTGTGACCTTGGACGAAAGATAGGGTCTCTCTCTCTCTCTCTCTCTGTAATACAGATCCAAGTGAAATTGCTAATTGGTGGAGGTGGTAAACTATCTGAATATCTGCCTTCAAATAGTAACTTTGAATAATGCTGTACACAGTAGACACAGGGTAGCTGGTACCCCTATCTGTAAATTGAGAAGTGTAGAGAAAAGGTCAGTTAGGGTCTGCTTAGCAGCAAAAATACTTCTAAAATGTCATTGGTAACAAGCAGCCTAAGATTTGATGAAGCCAAAGGCCAGTTCGCAATTTACCCCCAGATCTTAGTTTAGACAATTTATTTTTGTGATTTATGGAAAATTAAAAGGGCTCAAGGCTGTTGTGAGGATCAGATGAGGTAAATGTATGTGAAAATGCTTTGGGAATTTTTATGTGCTATGCAGGCTTTCAGTTTTAGAGGTGATGGTGAAGGAGGTGGTAGTAATAGAAGTAGTGCTGTGAGAATGTGTTCATCAAGTTTGATGACTTGTCTAAGAATATGTCCAGTTATTGGATCGCATTGGAAAAAATTTTAAACTTTCATTCTTTAAATGTCATGTATATCACCACCCCACTCTTGGAACACACAGCCATGAATTGAGTCACTGTCTACTTTACGTTTTGAACAATTCAGTTGTAGTAGGTGACGTTTATAAAGTTATCCATGAAATTGGGGAGAACCAGTGCAATGACTTGAGAGCACAACGGGCAGAATCTTGATTTAATGGAAACCCAGCCAATGATTAGATTAGGTGACAGGAAGGGGGTCAAATTCATTATGGAAAAATGAGGAAGGAAATGAAATGAGTCATTATGCTTTTAGTTACAGTATATTTTTACAGTTGATTCTGTGGCTGGTATATTGTTTAATTCATTACAGCTTTTAAGGACCAATTTCAGATTAAAAAACATGAATGATGGAAGCTCTAACCAAAGTCTAATTCCAGTTACTAGAAAGGTGACTTTTTAAATGTCCTTATACATATAGCCGATTCACTTTGCTATACAGCAGAAACTAACACAACATTGTAAAGCAATTATACTCCAATAAAAATGTAAAAAAAAATTAAGAAAATAATCTGAAATAGATTATGGCTTTCCTGTACTGTTGGATTCCTCCAGTATTTATTTTCTCTCAAATACAAGGGTTTATTTCACTCTTTCAAACTTCTAAGGCAGTTACATCCTGCCTTTTAATATAGGATATTGGTATCTTTAAAAAAATCTACATGTTTTAAATAAGAATTACACTAGGAATTTGAAGCTTGTCCCTCCTTTATTAAGAATAAAAAATATATGTCTGATCATAATTGCAATCATATAATCTTTGTAAAATCTTATTACTTAGGCTACTTGCATCTGATGGTATAAGTTACTACATTCAGTTATTGTCCTGAAAAAGAGAACCCCAAGGAATTCAACAATAGCTTTCCTTGGATTCCTCATTTTTCCTTTTGTGCAGCCCTTTACATGGGAGTCAGCCTTGCGAATGATCTTGGTCAGCTCATGTGAGGAGGGCTAGAGGAGGGGCATGCCTCTCGTTCTTTGCTTCGGAGTCAACCAAGCACATAGAAGAATCTAGCCTCACACTTTGCTTTCCTTCTCTAAAATTCCTAGGTACTCATTAATTCACGTGCTTGTAGGCTTGTAAGCAGCCTTCCACTTCTCATACTGACCCATGATTGTGACTCTGCAGAGTGGAGTTAATATTATTCTTGTTGGATTTAGTCAATATGATTTAAATTCTCTTTTTGTCTCCTCTACTTAAAATAGCAAAATTCTTTCCCTGACCCTTTGTCACTTTCCATCCGCCTTATTCCATCTTGTTTTACTTCTTGGCACTTAAAATTATTTGATGTTATATTAAATATTTGACTGGTTTTATTGTCAGTCTGCTAGGATACAAGCACTATATGACAAGGACTTGGAGCCTGTCGGTTTGGACTGGAGCTGTGGGGCAATACACAAGGGTTTGATGAATCAGTCAGCTAATGTGGTTCTGTGAAACACAGCCAACCAGTGAGATAGATTCTCCTAATATTTAAATTTCGGGTTCTAAGCTTGGTATCTTTGGAACCATCCTTTTCTCTTTCTGGCTTCTAACACTGTCGTTGTGTTGCGCGAAGAGAAATTCCTAAAGAACATTTTGGGAGGAAGGAAGGCAACTGAGTGTGGGTGTCAGGTTATCAAGTAAACACTGGAACCGTTTTTGCCTATGATTGGGAATGTTTATTTTGTTCAAATGTATGTTTGGTCTGACCTTAGAGTTACTTAAGAAGTTGCATAAATGTTAATGAATGTTTATAATGTTGAGTCTAAGCTGAAAGCACTTAAAATATAAATATTTGAGCCATATGTTAGAAAATAACCAGAGCATTGCAGCTCTTTCGGATTGTGGAGGGAAATTGCTTGATTTATTGACAAGAGCTGGAAATTTTGGAGTCCTGGGTTCTATTTCCATTCCTGCTTTTGACAGCACTTCACAAAATGTCTGTTGAATAAATGCTTAATAGGCAGAGCTAATCCTTTTTAAAAATAATACTTTTATATCACTCAGACTTCTTGTGCTCCAGGTGCTCCGCTTTATTGATA